>NC_090934.1:113085615-118085615 GCF_040938575.1 Ambystoma mexicanum | reverse complement strand
GAAGGGTTACAGAGCTGGAAAGATAGGATCCCAGGGATTGAGGCCGAGGACAAGTCTTGCAGTCCTGTACTGGTTTAGTGGTGGAGGGTGGAGTGTAGAGGGAGGTCGAATATTGAAAGAGACTGTCACAGTACCCCAACCTTGAGTAAACTAGAGCTTGAGAGACTGTGAGCGTGTAGGAGAATGTTAGGAAAGGCACAGTACCCTTGAGGAGGTGAAGCAAGAAGTCAATCCATCTCAACATACGTCAAAAATGTGTGTGTAAAAGGAATGTGTTGAGTCAAAGGTGACTCTGAGGTTCTTGGCCTTGCAGGTGGAGGCAGGAGGTGGGCCAAGTGGGGCTGGCCAGAGATTGAGGGCCAAGGATGGCGAAGGTGTATCGATGAGGAGGATGTCAGTCTTGCTGGCCTTCAGACAGAGACCGTTGGTAGTACAGCAAAAGCAAATGGCAATGAGGCTATCGAAAATAAGGGAGGGATAAGAGGTGGCCAAGGGCAGCCAGGAAATGAGTTGGTTGTCATCAGCATAGCACTGGAACTCGTACAATAAACTGATGATGCAGTAGTCAAGAGCTGCCAGGTGCTCTTTGTAAATTGAGGCCGAGAGGTCAGACCCCTGGTGAACCATACAGGTGGAGAGGGAGATTGAAGATAGGAAAGAGCCAACTTGTAGCTGGACGGGTCACACGTGCCAAACACACATGTCATTGAGTTACACGCATCAATACTCACCAGATGATGCATCATAATTCATCCTCTCTCCCACTCCACGGATTTGTTCTTCCGGGATGAACTCTGAAGCGATCGCCTCATGCTGAGTGAGTTCATCCTCCTCTGGTGGTGGCCCATCAGCTGTCACCAGGGACATGGAGTAATTGGAGGCACACTTTTGCATAGCACTGCGTCTGAGGTCATTCCAGTGCTTGTAGCAGTCCTGAGCTGTGCGCACCTGGAATCCCATGGATGTCACACCATCTGCAACATGCTCCCAGTGGACCCAATGCTGGTGATGCGTTGTATGGCACTGTGGGCCCACAAGCATATCACGTTGGTGTTCCGACACGTAGTCCACAAGGAAGTCCAGTTCCTGCTTGCAAAAAGGCTTCTTCCTTGATGTGCGGGAGGCCAGAGCCGTGTCTAGGGTCCCAGCCTCTTGTGCAGGAGCACGCTTCCTCCTTTTGGCTGGTGGTACTGACCCTGAGTGGGCAATGTGCCCCTGATCAGTGTGGGCAGTGGCGCTGGTGGACTGGACCAAGGCAGTGGGTGTTGGTATGAGGACAGAAGGTCTGGCTTGGGTCTGACTCACTGCCGGGGTGGTGTTGGCTGCATCTGCACATGCAGTTACCACCACCCGGCTGCATGGGGCAGCAGATGTCATAACTGCTCCAGATACGTGTGCCACAGTCACAGCCACAGTGGACACACATGACCCCAACCTCCGGACAAGATGGAAATCGTCCTGGGAGTCCTCGTCACACAACGCAACATGCGCTGCCTGACCCAGAGCCCGGGTGGAGGTGGCCTGTTGGGTGACATGGGCGCCAGGTTGTGATGCAACAACTGCATCACCAGGAGGCACAGGGGGTGGTGGCATGTCTGCACCAGCACGTGGCTGGGCATCCCGTCCCATAGGGGCACCCCTGCCTCTTCCCTCCCTGTAGCCACCCTGGACTCCCTGTCCTCCCTGGTCTCTGCGCCCACGTGCCCGACCACGCCCAGCCCTGGGAGGACGACCAGCTTTGCCACCCTTAGCCTTTGGTGGCCTCCCAACCATGGCACTGATGGAAAATAGGCTATGGGAGGTTTCACTCTGATGGAATAGGTACCCCAGTGCCCCTGCAAGGTTGTCTGTGACCCCTGGGGAAAAATGACGGGTAACGCAACGCTCAGGCAAACCCCCCCAAAAAAAAGAATCTAAAATTGTAAAAATATAAGAACAGGAAATTGAAAAAAAAGAAAAATTGTGCACGTGACCCCGGTAGCCCATGTGTGTGATTTTTACCTCCAGCAGTATGGTGTGGCACCCAGGAACACAGTGTGGCACCCAGGAACACAAACAACACATACGCGTGGAACACGCAGGCTACTATGACCTCGAAAACGGTACGCATGCACAGGGGGAACTACAGTGGGAGAAATTAGCATACGCGACTCACTGCCTGCCTTGCGTGGGAATAAAAAACACACGCGCTTGTGCGCGTAGGCAACACCCCACCAAAAGAAGAGGTATGGACTTCAGACGCTGTGAAGTAATTGCGTGTGATTCCAGCAGAGTAAACACAAGCGTCGGTCTCCACGAACAGCACGTACAGTGGTTTGCTGGCCCGCGCTCACCTTTAACCCATGCTGAAGGCAACAATCGCGCGCGTAACGTCACTTACGCGCTAAGGCCCTTTCCTCGAATTACACACATCCACACACGGACATGATTTGTTTGCATGTGCGGATGCACCCGTGCTGAGGGAAATGCCTGCACGTGTTATGTTACAGATGTGCTTACACGCTAAGGGCCTTTCCTCAAATTAAAAGCCCGACGTGCTGTTTTTTCACATGCCAAATCACTCTGTATCAAGCTGGCCACGTGGCAACACAAGGAAGACCACACTCCTGCCCAGAAGGCCATTTTCCTGCCCCCCAGAGCCACGAGAAGACTCCCACCTGCCATCTGCTGCTACCTGCTTGCCTGCTGTCCAGCACCAGGACCCAGTTGCCCACCCACACCTGCCTCAGGGTTTGCCATGTCGGGGAAACACCATCAGACACCACTGACAACCCCCAGCCAGAGAGGCAGAGGGCTACCAGCGTCTCAGCAGGAGAGGTTGGCATCCTGGTGGACCAAGTCTTGGTGTATTATGATTCCCTCTACGGAAGAAGACGAGCCGACAAGGATGGACGGGAGAGGATCGAGCTGGACATCGTGGTTGCCATCAACGCGGAGGGGGTGGCAACCCGCGACATACAACATGTCCGTAAGCACTAGAGGACTTCAGGTCCAGGACCCTTCGGAAGTACCGGCGCCTCTTGGAAGCAGCGCATACAGTGAGGCGCTGGGTCCATTTTACCACCAAAGACATGAGAGTCCTGGAACGTATTAACCCAGCTCTTCACCGCCAGGTCCTCGTAAGGGAGACCGGTCCGGAGTCGAGCGGTAAGTGTCCATGCATACTTATTGGACGCAGTGCATGTTAAGGTGTGCAAGGAGTGTGCAGCTTGGACATATGTCTGAAAAGGGCCATGTATGGATATGTATGTGCAGGGACATGACTGTGCTGCATGCAAGTCCTGTCATGAGTGATGCACATCAATGGTGTATGTGTTCCAAAGCATGATGCACAACTGCGTGTGGAGATGCATACATGTTGGTATTTCTGTGTATGTACTATGGCAAGGTTGGGGTGTGAGACATGGATACTGGTTACACCTTCATGTATGTGCATGGAATACATGTGCATGTGTGGGTTGCACGTGTGCGACAGTGATACAACATGGATGCATGCAACACGGACATGTATGAACCCGATTGGCAGATGTGACATAGTTGCCGATGATTGCACTGTGACAGGTAGTGGAGATGTACAGATGCATGTCTGTCTGTTGGCGTGTGTGGATGTGGTCGGCACTCCCTAAATTGCTTGTGAAATCCTGCCAACCTTCCGATATTCATGCTGGTGTGTGCGTATGGATGCTGTCGCCTGCTGCACGATTCCTGTCAATTTCTGCATGTGTGTGGGTTCAAATGATATGAGTGTTGGGGAGTGTGATGGAATCTGTGAAGTTTGACACTGCCACTCATGTGCAACTGTCACATGTGTATCCAACCATTGTACAGTGCCATGATGCATGTGTTCTGTCTCTTCCTGTCTGCAGCGTCGACTGATGAAGAGGGCGGAGACAGTGCTGTGGAGCACAGAGGCAGGGATCCCACCACCAGCCAGAGACGCAAGGCCCAGCTCTCCTTCCACGTTCACATCTCTTCTGGGAGTGAGGAGTCTTGTGCCGCATCCATGGCCGGAGCTGCTGAGGGAAGGTCAAGGCGGAGGTTGGAGGTGGACTCCTCGGCAGCAGTAGGGGCAGCTGAGCCCACACAGGGAACTATGGAGGAAGATGGCACAGAGTCATCCAGGTTGGTGGGGAGTTTGGTTGAGGAGGAGGTCGTGGAAGGCCCACACACGGGGCCTGGAGGGGGGCATTCCACTGGTGCTAGAGGTGCAGTCCAGGGGCAGGACAGGAGGCAGCACAGGCCACCGTGTGTTATTTCATTATGTTTTTAATACATTTATTCTAACTTCATGATTGGTGCTGTGTACTATCATTGGTTTTGTGCATGTCTCAATGAACATTGCCTCAGTCATGTGTTGCCACTGTGTGGCTCTGTTGTGCATTTATGCATTGGCATGGTGGTTCTTTTAAGACTGTCATGGCATGGGTAATTTGGGATTGGGTGCTGTGGATGGTTGCATGCTTGTACTGGGGGCAAGGGGGATTTGGGTTGGCATTAGGTCCATTGGTATGTTTTGTTAGGACATGTGGGCCATGTGTCAATGGGGGTGGGTGGGGGTGTGGGGGGACATGAGTCGGGGCCTGCTGGCAGGTGCTCGTCAATGGGGGTGGGTGGGGGGTATGGGGGGACATGAGTCAGGGCCTGCTGGTAGCTGCCCGTCAATGGGGGTGGGTGGGGTGCATGAGTCGGGGCCTGCTGGCAGGTTCCGGTCAATGGGGGTGGGTGGGGGGTGTGAGGGACATGAGTCAGGCCTGCTGGCAGGTGCCCGTTAATGGGGGTGGGTGGGGGGGTGGGGGTCATGAGTCTGGGCCTGTTGGCAGGTGCCCGTCAATGGGGGTTGGGACATGAGTCCCAACCTGCTGGCAGGTGCTCGTCAATGGGGGTGGGTGGGGGGCATGTGTCGGTGCTCCCAAGTGCATGGTGCCATGTTGGCTGCCTGTGGGGCATGGTGTGGGGTAATGGGCTGCCTGTGAGACATGAACTGGGGTGATGAGCTGTCTGCGGGGCATGGGGGGGGCACACCCAGGAGGGCACACACTGACAAATTGTGTGTGAAAGTCCACGCACACCCCGGGAATCCACGTACCCCGCCCGCGCTAGCGAAATCGCATGTGAAAGTCCACGCGCACCCCTGGAATACAAGTAGACCAGCGAAAATGCGTGTGAAAGTCCATGCGCGCCCCCGGAATACACGTAGGCAGCCCATCCACACTCCCCATGGCCCGCAGGCAGCCCATCACCCCTGGGCATGCCCCGCAGGCAGGCCACAACACAGGGTGGACCTTTTCCATGCATTTTACCTCATGCAGCGGGGTACGTGTATTCCGGGGGTGCGCTTGGACTTTCACACATGTTTTCGCTAGCGCGGGCGGGGACGTTTATTCCGGGGGTGCGCGTGGACTTTCACATGCGTTTTCGCTAGCGTGGATGGGGTACGTGTATTCCGGGCGTGCACATGGACTTTCACACGCGTTTTTGCTAGCGCGGATGGGATACGTGTATTCCGGGGTGTGCATGTGGACTTTCACATGCGTTTTTGCTAGCACGGGTGGGGTATGTGTATTCCGGGGTGCGCGTGGACTTTCACATGCTATTTCGCTAATGTGGGCTGGGTACGTGTATTCCAAGGGGTGCACAGGGAGTTTCCCACGTGTTTTCGCTGGCGCGAGCATGGTACGCATATTCCGAGGGGTGTGCAGGGAGTTTTCCATGCGTTTTCGCAGGCGCAAGCGTCGCACCGCGAGCATAGTACGCGTATTCCGAGGGATGCACGGGGAGTTTTCCACACATTTTCGTGGTTGGGGGAGTTGTATGCTGGTCCACTGGCCTTTGCGCCATGTAGGGGTTTTGTGCAATGATTTTGGCGCATGGGGCGGGGTTGGGGCGTAACTGGTGCTGCTGCAGGGTCGCTGCGCCACTCTGCGCCACGACTGGTTATGGATGTTAGTATCCATGAATATGCTGTGTGCTAAAATGGGTTTTGACACACGCGGCTGGCACAGACTGTCGCACACGCTCTCTGTGTACGAGCCGTGTGCGCCACTAGTGTGCTAAATTCTATGAATTACCCCCTTAATCTAGTTTAAGTAAGATTTGCCTTTCAATTTTAAAACCGATTCCTCTTTTCACTGCTCTATTTTCCTAAAAACGAACCTCACTCTATCTTAAAAATCTCTCTCAATTTAACAGCTAGAGACCCCAACCAAGAACTGCGCTCCGAATCAGTGTATTTCACCTGTTTTTATTAAAAACCGTTTGGGTAATTTCAGGCGGGAATTGCAAAGTTTGCATTTTGCTACAATCTGTCCCAACCCTGCCACTCATTTTTGAACTGTATGCTTTCGGTAATCTATTCTTTGTGATTGTTAGTGTATTTGCATTGTGGCTTTCGTGAGGAATTATATTTGCTTCTAGGTTTTTAACACACATTCCTTATTTGTCTATCTCTGAGTGTCATTTTATAACACTGCAAGCGGTTTAAAATCTGTTTTTCTCTCTTAATGGGGAGGGAAGGTCAGATTGGAATTCTGCTTCCTATTTGCCATTCCTGATTACCTGCTGCTTCTGTTTATCCCCTCAGAATTGATTATTTGTGGGTAGAGGGAACATTGCAAGGGGAAACTAACTTAAGTTCTATCTTACCTGAACAAAAGTGCTCGTATTCTGCTGTGCTGTGCATATGTTTCACTAGTAAGTTAAACCCTGTGCATTGCTCACATTCTCATTGTTAATATCACCCCACTGGTAATTGCTGCGCCATATTAAAAAGTGTATGATTTCTTTTGAATTTTAAAATAGATAAATAAATATTGTATTTTACCAACCAGCCTGGTTCATGGTCCATTGTGACCCGGGGTATTTGGAAAGGGGGTGAGATATGAGTGGTGTACCATCTCAATATTGAATCTAGATAAAAAGATAAGCATTTCAGTTGTGCGCTGCATACTAGGCCGAGACCAGGGTGTGTGTCGCCTGATTGAAATCCTTAACATAGTGCCAAGGAGGAGTATGCTCGTCTTTTTTGCATAGACTTGCATAATAGCCTGTCACTTAGAACACCTGGTTTCTGTAACAGCAGGCTTTGCCATCACAATGATGAGGGAGTTTTCCGCCAACCCTCCCGATGACCTGTGATACTCACCATGGCACTGCACCAAATACCAGCATCCCCCGGGGCAAAACAAGATGCGTTGACCTTTCTGCCGGGGATTTTTTTTCTGTAGGTGACTGGTATGCTCAGCAATGCTGGCAAAAAAATATCTTTTCTCAATGGCGGATTCTGTTGGTAGCGACACAGTGTCCTCCGTTAACTGTCACCTCATTCTTGACTTCTCGGCGTGACTCATGTTGGCTTTTTAGCAATCATTGAGCGGACATCCCCAGGCTGGAGACTTCGTGGCTTGTTGCCCAGCCCTATCAGTTTGCGTTGACTGATTGGCCCATAAAATGAGTGGAATTAAACTACATAGAAGAGAAATGTCACCAATGGAAGATGTTTGGGGCTGAGCTAAAGCTCCACTTATCAAATCCAAACTTGGCTGTGGCTCCCCAAACTTAAGGGGATTTTGACAGCATGGTCTTCCTAATACAGCCTGCTGGAGGGACAACTGCTTTGAAGAGAATGTGACAGATACGGTACACGTGAGTCTCTTCATGGCTGTTTATATATATGAAGAATTTCTGGTATTATGGTGAGTGGGAATTTGTGAGTGCAGATGGGTGGATGTTGGAAGAACATATTTGGTTCAGCCATGATGACCTTAGTCACAGTCAGAGAAGTGTCTCATGTACACCGAGTCTTTGAATGCTTGTGTTGTCTCCGTTTTCGGCAGGATTGTTCCATTGCACATGACATCAATAACTCGTACTCATTTTTATTAACCTTTGCCACCTGCTATTAGTACCTGGCGACAGGGCTGTGTTGACCTGAAAGCCAATGAAGAGGCTTAAAACGGGGACAGTGCCACATGGTATTTCCACCGTCTGAGTCTCTTCATAGAGGGAGGCTGCCATCTTCCCAGCCGGGATCTCAGGTAAGGGCTGTCCTGCAGCCTGCATTCCTGTATCCCCTTCGCCCCACCCACTTTTCCACATATTTTCCCCCTCCCACCCCTGCCTCACTTATCTTCCACGGACTGGTCCCTTGTGTCCCTGCAGCCTGGTCAATGACTGTCATGAAAAGGGAGAAGGGACTACATAGTCCCATCTCTGGATCCATGGCAGCCATTTTTAATATGTTTTTTATTTAAAGAAACTATTAGTATCTGGTACATTGTTCCAGATACTAATATCAATATTACTCTTACAGGGGGGCGGGCATTACCGGGCCTGGTAATGACCCCGCTGCTCCGTAATATTTCTTAAGTATACTTTACAGGTTTTCACTGAACATTGTGACTTGCATTCTTCCAGTCATTTCTATAATAGTGAATAGAAGAAAGCTGTCTGTTCAAATCTGTAAGAACATACTTTCCAATATGTAGACACTTCAACTCCCAAATGTTGACATAATGTTTGTAAGACAGCTCAACAAACAAAAAAGCCCAACATTCGGGGTTCAGGTGGATGTGCGTGCGATAGTTATCCACCACTGATGCTGGGGCGATAGTACATGAGTGCTCCACGGCATATGTGGCCGCTCCAGGGTGCTGATGTGAGCTCCATAAGGAAATCCTAAAGGAGGAGAAAGAAATCAACAGGGTAAAGAAAACGTCTAACAACCAAGCTTTTAAATCTCCGAGAGTGGCGTGTCCAGGGAGTGGCCTCGGGTGGCACGTGCTGTCCCTGGAATCGGATTGGCCACTGCAGGTGCCTCCCTATTATCCTAAACTATAATCATTATGTGCGTGTGCGCTCGTACTTCATACCACCCCTACATAAATCAGTGCCCCACTTGGTCCACCCCAGTCAAAAAAGTCTGGAAACGACACTGACGTCCGGCCTACTCTGGACCGGATCCACTCACCACATCCATAGCTCTCAACTCACCCGCTTTTGGCGGGTGTCACCCGCCTTGCAAAGGGCTGACTCACCCGCCAAGCCTCCCGCACGGCCATTCATTCCAATGGGCGTCTCACCCGCCAAAAACAAAATCGAGTGATTTCACCCGCCTTTGCGAGGCAAATGGTTAAGAGCTATGCCACATCACAGCTGTTTCACTGCATCTGCCACTCACCTCATCACAGCTGTTTCACTGCATCTGCTACTCACCTCATCACAGCTGTTTCACTGAATATGCCACTCACCTCATCACAGATGTTCCACTGCATCTGGTGAACGGCCGTTCTATCAAGTGTTTTGCTGCAGAATTTGTTTTGGGGGAGCGGGGTAAGGGAACATGTATTATGGATTTCTAGAGTCATGGGAAGTGGGAGAGATGCAGGGGGCATTGACGGTGGGTATAAGAGGATTGTCCTCCATAGACAATGTCTGCGAAAAATGCAGCAAAACGGTGAATGCAATGACGTGTCCCAGATCTACTCAGACTGCTGAGAGGACCTTTCCATGTGTGAGGAAAGTCCACAACATGGACGGGAAAAAGGATACAATCCGGCTCAACCGTTATAATATCCCAGGAATAATAACCGAGACTGAAATGACAAGGTCAAAATACAAAAAGAATCACACATTTCACATTGAAAGTAATGCAAACAGAAAAGCTGGATGACTAAAGTAAAAAAAATTAAAAAAGGTTTTTTTCTAATGTTTCCTAAAGTAAGTAAGCTGGGTGCAAGCACATGTCTTTGATTTGTTATTGATTTAACAGAACCAGGCAAACCTCACCATCCCACTCCTACCTAAAACCATCACCCCAATGTTTGCACTTACCCTTGAAGGTATACCTTACACACAGCCCCATTCCCACTATCACCATTTCATCCCTCCTCTACCCTGATCACCTGCTTTTATCCACACTGCTCCCATTTCTGATGTGATGTATTTTAATATTTGTTTCCTTTATTTGTACCTAATCTATTTTCAGAAAAAGTTATATTTACCTCCTTATTTTCAGTGTTCTACCCCCCCCGTGTTATTTTTACTGTGCACCAAAAGACCAAAAAGGTCCTGTGTTGTAATATCTCCATAGTAATATGCTTCCATACTATTGATTTCAGTGTCTCGAATTGATCTGCTAGGTTCATGTGTTTCTAGACATTTTGTGGTCAAACAGCCATTGTGAATTAATCATAAGGCATTCCAAGTAACCGATGGAATGTATGTATCTCGGGAGGATAGCTCAGGGGCAACGTGCTCGGCTTGGTGCAACACATGTTCGAACCCCAGGTCCGTACTTAGAATCATCCAGGTATTAAGTGTGTCATAAATAACCAATTATAATAATAATAATAATAATAATAATAATAATAATAAAGAGAAGGTTTGAATAACACAGAAGGTACAGGTAGTAACTCTAGCTCACTATTGACTTTATCCTGGAAAGTAACTATTTGATTCACAAAGAGGTTACCAGGTGTAGCTCTGGCTTACTCCTGAGTTACTCCTGGTAGGAGAAAGGTAGGTCAGTAGTAAATCAGGGTTACTCTTAGTAACTTTCTTGTGAATGGTATAGTGTCTCTCCAAGGGTACTTAGATTTACGCTAGGTAACTTCTTTCTAAATCGGTCCCCGCCCCCTGACACCTGTGTTCTCATATTGGAGAAGGGAAATTGATGTTATATCCTGTTAGGTTATTGTATAGGGATTTTCGCTGCCTCGAAGTGGGAACAGAAAGGGAGTGGAGACAACACAGAACAAGGGGACGCGGAAGAAGCAAGGAGACTATAAGGAAGCCGGAGAGAGACTTCATGATGGGGAGCAGGTGCAAGTGGATCTAGGTCACCTGGCCTAAGCCCCGCCCACCTGGTGCCCTCCTGCTTCCTGCTCTTTTGACCACTTAGCAAGCCCCGCCCATCTGGTGCCTTCCTGCCTGGATGCCGCTCTTTATGACCACTTAACAAGCCCCGCCCACCTGGTGCCTTCCTGCTTGCTGCTCTTTTTGACCACTTAGCAAGCCCCGCCCATCTAGTGCCTTCCTGCTTGCCGCTCTTTTTCCTACTTAAGGAGCCCTCCAGCCTCTTTTCCTTTGCAAATGGGGAGCAGGTGCAAGTGGATCTAGGTCACCTGTCCTAAGCCCCGCCCCCCCCTGGTGCCTTCCTGCCTGCTGCTCTTTTTCACCACTTAGCAAGGCCTGCCCACCTGGTGACTTCCTGCTTGCCGCTCTTTTCCACCATTTAGTATGCACCGCCCACCTGGTGCTTTCCTGCTTGCCGCTCTTTTTCCTACTTAAGGAGCCCTCCAGCCTCTTTGTCTTTGCAGATGGGGAGCAGGTGCAAGTGGATCTAGGTCACCTGGCCTAAGCCCCGCCCACCTGGTGCCTTCCTGCCTGCCGCTCTTTTTCACCACTTAGCAAGCCCCGCCCACCTGGTGCCTTCCTGCTTGCTGCTCTTGTTCACCACTTAGCAAGCCCCGCCCACCTGGTGTCTTCCTGGTTGCCGCTCTTTTTCCTACTTAAGGAGCCCTCCAGCCTCTTTTCCTTTGCAGATGGGGAGCAGGTGCAAGTGGATCAAGGTCACCTGGCCTAAGCCCTGCCCACCTGGTGCCTTCCTGCTTTCCGCTCTTTTACACCACTTAGCAAGCACTGCCCAACTGGTGCCTTCCTGCTTGCTGCTCTTTTTCCTACTTAAGGAGCCCTCCAGCCTTTTTTCCTTTGCAGATGGGGAGCAGGTGCAAGTGGATCTAGGTCACTCGGCCTAAGCACCGCCCACCTGGTGTCTTCCTGCCTGCCGCTCTTTTTCACCACTTAGCAAGCCCCGGCCACCCTTTTCCTATGTCCTCCCCTTACTTTCTTCTATGCACTTACTCTATCAGAATTGTCCCTGGACCTAATATGATAGCAACCTCATCTGTTTCCTCCAACCACCCATTTTTATTCCCTTCCCAACCCCCCTCCAGCAGTATCTGAAATGTCGACAGGCCATGTATGATAGTCGCTTGTTTTGTTCCTCCCCTCCCTTTCTGCACCCTCCCTCACGTTTTGTTTTCTCCGGCTCTACCAGAAATGTCATCAGGCCTAGTACGGTAGTCGCCTGTTGGTTTCCATTTCCTTCCCACTCGCCCCCTCCCTTATCTATGCCTTAGCTCTTGCCCTATCTAAAATGTCGTCAGGCCGAGTACGGTAGTTAATTTCACATCCTTACTGTTCATGGCCTGTAAGAATGTCATTGTATTTTCCCTTGTTCCCTCCCTTGCCTTGAAGCGCTTTGAAACACACTGTGTATAGGCGCTATATAAATAAACTATCATATCATATCATGATGTTATTTAATTTTAGTATCTATCAATAAACTTTGACCGCGTCAGATGGAGTCATCAAAGACTGTAAGAACAATGTGCAGGGACTGTGCCACATATGATAACACTCATTCCCTTTCCTATTAGAGGCAGCATGAGTCAGCTCAAGTTTATCTGCCGCTGATGACAGCACCCTTTGTTAGTCTCTTCCCTGTTGGTCATTGCCTTAAAATGGCCGACCAATACCAAAGCCTCATAGTCAGGGGATCAAATTATGCTGTTGGAACGACAGCACAGCAAAAACGCGGAGTCTCACATGGGCATCAATAGGCTGCACAGCTCCATAATGCCTACAGGAGCCCAAGATAGAGAGAATCCCTCACATTCATAGATGCATACAATTGTATCAAAAACCAGAAGCAGTAGCAGAGGGAAGGCAGAAATTGTGGAGTGTTGGGCCTTCCTGACTCTGGTAATGACTGACTCGTCATATATAAATGGCTTTGACTAAGAGAAATTAAAAAAGTTAGTCAAATAAAAACTACTCAACATATTTCATTTGCTGAGGAACCAGGCCAAACCAATAAGGTCATTGTCCTTCACAGTTTAAGGGAAATGGCACTGATAAACACGTGGCCTGAAGTTTCACATGCATACCAACCACAAGACGGGCAAGCGCATTTAAGGTGACATGTGGTGCTCTGCCAAACACCTCAGTGAATATATCCAAACCATGGCACCCTTGACATGTCTCTTTCTGCTCTGCCACATCGCATCTGCTACTTTCCATCTGACCTACCACCCACCACAGACTAACAAAGCCGACCTGGATGAAATCAACAACCTCATCACTGCATGGCCTATCAACAGCGTTATCCTAGGACTTCCACCTGTCAGGAACACAATCAACCAAAGACGTCCTCTTCGAACTCCTGGACACCCTTCATATCACACCACTCATCACTGGTTCCCCCCCCACACCAAAGGCAAGATTCTCAGCCTAGCATTCACCGCATCCAAAGACATTAGCTGCTTCCTACCTATACAATTCAACTGAACTGACCACACAGCTATACATTAGCAATCTACAGCAGTCAAATCCACCCAAAACCTCACCAACCTAGCTTCCACATTCACTCCTTTATCCAATCTCAACACACTTCTCTACCAACTCTACTGCACACTGACTCTGCCAACACTCAGTAACCATTGAAACTATCAAAAAATAAAACAAAGCCATCTGCACCTTGGTATACATAAGAACTCACAACAGTCAGAATGCCGTCCACAAACAAACATCTGGAGAAAAACACACCTTAAAGAAGATCCCACCACCTTGAAAAGTCTCCACTCGGCTCACAGGACCCTCATCACCTTGGCCAAAGCACCTAATTGCACAGCACCCAAAGCAGAAGCCTTCGATGAGAGCAGAGCTCTCTTTAATTCCACCAAGCACTGCAACAACCCCCTGCCAATCCTGCAGTACCCAAATCCACATAGAGAAGCAATGAAATCAACATGTTCTTCACTGACAAAATCAACAAGATCCAAAGCCACATTGATGATACCCTACTCACCGTGGACAGTGCTGCCATACCACCATGTGTGACGAATCGAGGGAATTCGTCAATTTTCCCCATGGGGGCAACTGCCCCATGAGCCTAGGGAGGTGAGCCTGCTCTGCAATATCCTCCCTAGGGGTAGAGGCAAGAGTCCCCTTTTGGGGACATGGACTCCCGTTCATATGAGGAACTGCCTAGAAAATATACCAATAACACCTCTTCTATGAAATCCTATAAAGATTCAGCCGAAGAAAATATCCATATGTCCTATTGTCAAGAAGAAACTGCAAATGTTCCTTTTAACTGAGAAATCCTTATTAACTGGGATGAGGAGGATGACCTGTGGAGGAGAAAATATGTCATGGAGGACAGAGAAAAAGACGAGGTAACTCCGCCGGGGATGTCCCACGGCTACGCCGCATATGAAAGGGGATGAGCTGAGAGAGAAGAGAGAGAAGTCCATGAGTTCCGAGTGGTGGAGTGACCACAAGAACCCTGTGGTGGACCTGTGATGGACCTGTGGTCCAAGAAAAGCTGATACAACGCCATGTTGTATCGAATCGGCATAGTTTGGTACCTGGGAAAACCCCTAAAAGTACTGAATAAACTGAGTGAATTGATAAAAGTAGTCACCAGAGACTATTTGAAGATAACAAATTGAACTGAAGTTCGCAAGCAGCCAACACAAGAGGAGAAGGGTGTCATTCTCATGTCCTTGGTTATTAGGTTAGTCGTAGGATCGGAGAGGGTTCAGAGAGGGTTCATTTGGATGGTGGACAGGTTCATTTAAGACTCTTTACGGATGACTGACGAGCACCTTAGCTAGTTTTGTTAGGTAGAGACACCTCATTGTATAGGGAAAGTTATACTTTCTATTTCTTTTCTTTTTAATAAAGAGTTCACAAAACATTTGTCATCAGAGTCCGCGTCCTTCTTCTGACCCTCCATAAATGCCATTTTTGAAACTTGGTCAGGATTCAAGATCCTAACAGTGGAAGAATTTGCAAACAAATGGATCACTCAAGAACACATCGTACAAAGATGATGTCATTCCAGCATCCATCCATAAAAAACATCACATTAATGGCTCTCATTCTTTCGCCTACACTAGCAATGCCTCAATCATGAAAGGCATCGTCCCAGACACACTGAAAACTGGCCAGTTCCTACCCATACCAAAAAAAGCTCACACTTGACCCGGATGACGTAGCCAACTAGTGCCCCTACCCTTCTTTAGCAAGATCAACAAGAAGACTGTCATTCTCTAACTACATGATAAGACCCTCCTAAACAACCTAATACAAGAAATCAATCTGCCGTCTAACCAAATGGCAGCACCAAGACCACCACCATCTAGGTCATTAATGAGGAACTCGTAATTATGCACAAAGGCAACTCATGCCTTCTGGTCCTGGTTGACCTTTCTGCCACATTCAACACAGTCAACCATAAAGGTCTACTCACCTGCAATTCGATCACCACAGACACTACCTCTTCCGAATGGGTACCTACAGATCCCCACAATAGTCTCGGGAGGATAGCTCAAGCACAATGTGCTTGCCTTGGAAGCAAGATGACACGGAGCAACACAGGTTCAATCCCCGGGTCCGCACTTAGAAACCTTTGGGTATTAAGCGTGTTATAAATAACATATCATATCATATCATATCACAATGGCCACTGACCTGTGGTGTCCTATAGGGCTCCATATCGTTCCCTGCCATCTTTGCATGTACATGGAGCCACTGGAGGCACCCAAGGCCAAATTCAACATCAAAATCCACCAGTATGCAGATGACAAATAGCTATTCCTATGCTGCTCAACTGCCCCAACAACTATCCCCAACTAAAACACTGCCTCTCAATTATTCAAGCCTGGATGTCAAGTTCCTACCTGAAACTCAATCCCACCAAAACAGAGTTTATCATGTTTGGAGGGACCACCAGATGCACCCAAGTTTAAACCTGGGTGACAGAGATGGATCTTGATGGCTCTCCCTGCCAACTCACACCTAGTGCAAAGACCCTCCCTTATAGTATATATCGACAAGACACAAACATCATGTTGTCAGCTCTTACTCTTGCACTAAATCATCAATACAAACCAGCCTCAGAATTCAGATCTGACATCCAGGGCCTGGTGCTTCCTCAGCGTGGAAGGTCTTTCATCCACATCTCTTGCCTCTCTGAAAGCTGACCAGCATGCTGCTGGTTGCCTCATCACAGGATTTAAGAAATTCAACTCATTTTCACTACTCCCAAAGAATTACATAATTTACCCATTTAATATTGCATCGCCCTCAAGATACCTGCATCACCTACAAAGCTCTAATGTCCAAGATGCCATAAATACGTAGCTGAAAAGACAACCATCTCAGGCGGTCAACACAACACCAGGAGCAAAGATATCACCAGACTATCTAAGAATTTCAAGATGGAGAAGACCAGAAAACAAGCATTCTCCTGTTATGCTCCCACACTCAGAATCAACCTTTGTGAAAACATTAGGCTGGCTCCCTCCTTCCTACGATTCAGGAAAAAAGGAACACTTCACTAACAAATGAGGACAATATACTGACAATGGGATCCTCCCCCACCAACTCTATTGGTCAGTGCTCCTTTGCTTTTTAGCTCGGTTTGTGCTTTGTTAATCACTCACATTTATACATACATAATGTATTACCTTCACTGTTCTTGTGCTTCAGTACCAGAACTTTCCAATTCCATTTTTCTTCTCCAGATTTTCTTTTGCAGTGGTCCAAGAAGACCCTCCTCGCAATCTCAGCAGTGCAGAGGATTAAAACGTCATGAGATTATTTATATTAAAGCTACCATTTTCTTGGAGAAAATTTTGGAGTGAGGACAAGTGCTCAGAGAGGAAACAAAATGGCTGCCAAAATGCAGCAGCAGCGCAACATACTTCACTGAGTTATTTTCAGTTCTATGGATAGTGGTAGTATAATCCTACACATTGAAAATAAGTGACTTCTGGCCGCAGTGTAGATCTCACGCTCAAGTAACAAAGGTGAATTCCAAGAGATTTGGTGAGAGTGAAGTAAATGCGCATTGGTAGAGTCATGTTATGCAGAAAGAAGCAGTAAAAAGGGCAAGGGTGAGAGGAAGTGAGGGGCGTACACATGGTTGTGTCAGCGATCGATGTCTTAGAAGTTGTAAAGTCTGGAAAAGGGAGGGTATGGTAGGCTTTTCAGAATTCTGTTTTTACAGACAAGCTGACCAATAGAGTGATAATCAGGTACAAACATATTTGAGATCTTTCGGATATAAAATACAGCAGTGGGACTAGCTGGGCAGCTGGCGACATTCAGTCTCCTCTGGGTGTCACCTATCTCTGCGTGTGGTTTAGTCTTGCTATTTGGAGAGGGTCCATTGTTGACAGACATCAAGAGAGGGAAAAAAGATGGATGGAGTACAGGATTTGGTTTGACCTGCGCAACGTCAGTGGAAGCCGATGTGCAGTTCCAGTCATAAGGCAGCTTGAGGCTTAGGCTTGAAATACATCCAGCCATGGAAGATCCTCCGCACATACTGGACCCCCAACTGGATGCACCGTCTAGGCTTGTCTGCAAATGATCTTTGCTAGAAATGATTTAGTGACACCACACACTAGGTTCTGGGATTGCTCAAAATGTGCATACTTCTGGGTGGCGAGAATGCATCTGGCAATGGGACGTTATGTTATGTTATGTTATTTTGCACTTATATAGCGCCTTATATACCACTGGTATGGTCTGAAGCGCTGGTAGGTTGAACGCCCTTGGGAACCGAAATTCAGGTCAGTAGAGAGAGTAAGGAGAGTCAACAGCGCGTGTGCGCACCGGGTATGTGTGCAGCTGGTGCGGTATTCGTGAAATAGCTGCTTCTTAGCGGTAGGTGTGGTGGTTGAGATCAGGGGTATGTGTTCGTTCTGGCAGGATTTACCCAGGACGACTGTGGCTGCGTTAGGCCTGAGGAGAACGCCTGGCTGGGGGGGGGGTGTAACCAGCAGTGTTTACTTAGAGTGATGGGGAGTGAGCGGGAGGTGTTGGTATGAGAACAGTTATACCGAATGGTGTCATAGTATCTCTGTGTTCTAGTTGAGTGGTGGTGTAAAGAAGAGAGTAAGCGTGGGGTATGATATAATGGGTTACATGCTCTTTCAAACGTTCCCTGCATTCCAGACCATACTATGTATGTCGCGCAGTTCTATGCGCTACAGTCCGTTCTATGGACTTTTATTCATTCCATGCGTCCCCGTCAGCGCTACACACTCCGGTCTGCTCGATGCACTCATGCATTCCAGTCCGCCCCGCGCGCTCCTGACTACCCCACGCATGCCCTCCTGTCTGCCCCACGCATGCACCCTGTCTGCGCCTGTACTTCGCATTCACCCACCGTGCGCAGTCACCCGCTCCCCGCATTCACCCGCTCCCCGCACTCACCAGCTCCCCGCACTCACCAGCTCCCCGCACTCACAAGCTCCCCGCACTCACCCGCTCCCCGGACACACCCGCTCCCCGGACTCACCCGCTCCTTGGACTCCTCCGCTCTATATATTCATCCGCTCTATGTACTCATCTGCTCTATGCACTCGTGTTTTCTACGCATTCAACTCGTCCGCTCCCGCACTCATTCGCTCGCTTCACGTGCTCTGCCATAAACCCTCAGTTGGTGTTGTCACACCTTCATGACCAGCCGGCAGACTATGTTGGTTAGTTTTCTCAGGCTTAAGTTCCTCAGGACAGTAACAGTCGCAAAATTAGAGATCGTACCTTTTTGAAAGAAGAACAAGCCGAGAGCCAAGGAGGAAATTACTGCCTGTAGAAGGGGTGAATAGTAGATGAAACCCAGTAGCAAAGAGTTATTGCTGCCTAGAGAAGGGGTGAATAGTGGAGGAAACCCAGTAGCAAAGAGTTGTTGCTACCTGGAGAAGGTGCGAACAGTAGAGGAAACACAGTAGCAAAGAGTTGTTTCTACCTGGAGAAGGGGCGAACAGTAGAGGAAACACATTAGCAAAGAGTTGTTACTACCTGTAGAAGGGGTGAGTAGTAGAGGAAACCCAGAAGCAAAGAGTTATTACTGCCTAGAGAAGGGGAGAACAGTAGAGAAAGGGGTGAAGAGCACACTCTTACTGCATGGTGAATGTGTGGGGATCATGCACGAAACTGCAAGTAGATTACGGATCACCCTTCAACCGGTTGTTAAGGAACACACTAGGAGATATTGCGCATGTCTTAATGGGTACAAGTTTTACAGATTTAATGCTGATAGTATTGGTTAAAAATAAAAAAAAGACATAAAATGCCAATGAATGCACTAGGCTGTTCTGTGTACTTCACGTGCCTCTTTGGCAGCTGAGTAGAAATTGGAGCTAACTGAGAACGTCAGACTGGGAGCAAACTATGCACGATATAACAGAGTATGCAAGCTGTGTACTCGCACTGCTTTCTCTGCTACCGTGATTTGGTATGAGTGGGAAGGCTGACTGGGAATGCCAAACACGCTGGAAATGTCAACCTCACTGAACAAGGTCAGGCAGAGAGATTACTGGGAAACTCAAACACCGAGCTTACTAGGTATGTCATAGCATGATGTCATGGTATATCTCGGCATTTGGTGTAGTAGATGATGATATGAGGTGCCATGACATTATGTTGTGGTTTGTCATGTCATGATATATGGCATTCCGTATCATGACATGACATGTGAAATATGACATGCCATCATAGCACGGCATCATAACACACCTTTTCATATCGTGACACAACATGATGACATTGCACATGGCATGACATTACGAATGTGACCGAGGCTCCCATTTCAACACGCAAGGTCCTTATTTTTTGGCTTGCCATTTTATTTTTCTCTCTCAGTGCAGTTCAATATTAGAAGAACATCATTATTGTATTATTTTAAAAGGAGCGGGGGACACCCTTGCAACCCCTGCTCCAAAAAACCCTGATATTATCCCCACTAAAAATATCACCTATGGCCGTTCCCGACGAACTGGTGGGGATAATATTACCTGATACCGGATAGTGGTGTTCTAACATAGGTACAGGACATATTTTAAGAATAGCAACCACTAGGAAGGTATGCGGGGAGTTTATTTATTTATTTATTGGGCATTTAGAAGACACTTACACAGCTAGAATAGTGTTGCAGTGCGCCACAAGGCACAAGGGAAGGGAATTACGGAGAAAAACAAGACAATGGAAGAAAATGACAATGAAAAACAAGTGACAACAGCGGTACTACTAGGCCTTGTGACATTCAGAGCGTGCAAGTGCAGAGAGAGAGGGAAAAGGTGTTTGGGTTAGGTACAGGAGGCCCCCCGCCCCCAGTGGGGGGGAGCACCAGAGTGCCTATTACTGGGGCAACAGGTAAGTGCAAGGCAGCGATCACCTGGGAGAGGGAGGTCAGCAGCCAATCCAATAAGTGCAGACCTGAGGAACAACACAAACCAGTAAGGGACCAAAGGCAAGTGCAGGGGGCGGGATGCTGTAGGCGACTGGGCGGAAGGCCAGGAACCAATAGTGCTCTTAAGGGCCCGGGCCACCAACCTCAGTGACTGCGGGGGATTCTCAGGGGCAGGAGAGTTGGAAGGAAGAGGACAAAAGGAAAGTCTTGAGATACTTGAGGAGATACGGCTCAGGACAGAGAGAGAGAGAGAGGCTGCTCCATAGGAGGGAGCCAGCCAAAGAAAGGGAACAACCACCAGCTCTCTGTTTAGAGAAGCATTTGGCCAGTAGAGAGTTTGAACTGGAGGATTGGAGAGATCTGGAAGGAGAGTATTTAGTGAGAGCGAGTTACAGATAACCTGGTCTGTGGCCCAGACAGCATTGTGGATGATGCAGAAGGATTTAAATTTGAACCTTGCAGCAACCGGGAGCCAGTGGAGAGATTTTAGGGCTGGAGAAATACAGTCCCTGGGCTTGAGGCCAAGGATAAGTCTTGCTTCCCTAATTTGGATTAGTTGGAGGGGACGGAGAGATGAGGACGGTAGATTAAGGAAGAAGCTGTTGCAATATTCCAGCCTGGAGAGAACCAGAGCTCTGGAAACATTAAGCTTCTAGTGAAAGGTGAGGAAAGGGAGAATACCTCTGAGGATGTGAAGTTGAAAATTAGCCTTCTTGGCAAGGTCCAAGTTGTGTGGAATGAAAGAGAGTGAAGAGTGGAAGATGACTTCAAAGTTTCTAGCTTCTGAGGATTGAGAGGAGGGTCCATAGAGGGTGGCCAGAGTGAAGGGAGGAAACAGGGAATAGGAGTTCCGATAAGAAGGATTTTAGTCTTGCTGGAATTAAGACAGCGATCATTAGAGGTGCACCAAGACTGGATAGCAGAAAGGCAATCAGGAATGACAGAGGAAGTAGGAAGAGAGGCAGTAGGGAGTTTGAAGAAGAGTTGTGTATCATCTGCATAACACTGGAAGTGCGGGGAGAAGGAAGAGATGAGGTGAGCGAGAGGAGCGAGATGGATGTTAAAGAGCCAAGGTGAGAGCATAGGGCCCAGGGCAACACCACAGGTGAAAATAGAGGTGGAGGAGGAGAAGGTATCCAGGATCACCTCTGGTCATTGAGAAAGGAGGTCAGCCAGTTCAGTGCTCGGCCTGAGATACCAAGGGTATCACGGAGCCGGTTTATGAGGATGGAGTGGTTGACCGTGTCAAAGGCAGAGGAGAGGTCAAGTAGAATGAGAACAGCAGGAGAGTTAGAATCAAGAGATGCGAGCAGTTCTTCATGGGTCTTCAGTAGAGCAGTTTCCATGCCTCTGGATGATCAGATGACGAGCTCAATATGTTGGGTCAGTTGGGGAAGACCAACTTATCCAGGAGTTTCCCAAGGAAGGGAGTAATAGAGATGGGGTGGTTGTTGGCCGGACACGAGGGGTCGGCAGAAGACTTTTTCAGGAGGGGGTGCACAAGGGAGTGCTTGAGAGAGGAAGGAAAAGACCCAGATGCAAGAGAGTGGTTGCAGAAATTAACGAGCACTGGATCGAGTGAACAGATATTGTCTTTGATAGTTCTGGAAGAAAAGGGAGAGACCTGTTTGGATGAGACCTTCATAGAGCAGGCGCCTCTAGTGACCTTGTCTGATGTGATAGGAGAGAAGGTGGAGAGAGAGGAAGAGGGTGGAGGAGGTGCCAAGGGAGGCAAGGGGTTTAGGGGTTGCAGTGGGGCGAGGGGAGTAAGAGAGAGAAAACAGGATGTTTAGAGTTTTAGCAGTGAAGTGGTTGGTCAGTGTAGTGCAAAAGGCCTAGGAAGGAAGAGGTGAGGTAGAGACTGCAGATGGATTGGCCAGTTCCTTGCAGATTTTGAAGAGTTCAGCCATGTTGTTGGAAGCTCCAGAAATGCAGGCCTGGATGTGAGACCTCTTCTTGGAGTGAGTAGAGAGACAATATTGCCTTTGGAGTAGGCAACAGGACAGTTTATCAGAGGATGAGCCTGAGGTCTGCCACTTCCATTGAGCCGCTCTGCACTTGCATTTCAAAGCTGCTAGATCAGAGTCGTACCAACTGTTATGCTTGGTGACAGGTTTCAGGTGGATCTTCATGACAGGGGCAAGAATGTCGAGAGTGTTAGTGATAGCAAGCTGAAGATTGTTGAGAGCAGAGTCAGTGGGTGAGTCAGCGGGGGAAATGAGGGGGGAAGAAGGTGGAAGCAAATGCAGCAACTGATACTCTTTTCATTGGCTGGATGACCCCAAACAGGGTTGTCAGTGCTGCGGGAGGCTCAGTCAGGGGACCGAGAGGTCCCAGGTTGGGGGAGGAGAAGAGAAGATCTGCATGGATGACGGCATCGAGAGTGTGCCCAGCACAGTGGATAGGACCCGAAGGGAGAATAGAGAGCAAGAGAGAGGTCATGGAAAACAGTGGAGGCCATGACTGAGGAGTCGAGGTGGATGTTGAAGTCACATAGGAGGAAGAGTTTAGAGGTCAAAGTCAGGAGAGAGGAAGGTAAATCGGCCCATTCATATAGGAAAGGAGAGATAGGGCCAGGGGTCCTGTAGATAGTGGCAAGAGTGAGAGAAGAAGTAGGAGAGACACCAAGGTTGCAGACCAGGATTTCAAAGGAGGTGTAAGGCTGGGTGGGTATGAGGGAAGAGGAAACCCACTCAGGGCAGATCAGGGCTACCCCACCACCAGATCGGTTAGGATGAGGTTTGGAGATGATCTTGTAACCATCAAGGAGGAAGGAGTCAAAAACAGTGACTGAGCTGAAATTGAACCTTGCCTCTGTGAGAGCGAGGATGTCGAGATCAACATCTTCAAGGAGTCAGACATCAGAAGAATGTTTGATAGCAGAGTGAGCGTTAAGCGTGGCTACATGAAGCCGGTCACCACCCTTAAAGGTCTTCAGAAGTGGGGTACAGGGGAAGTGGTACACCCATTGGAGGTGGTGAAGGATATGCAGAGAGAGGGGAAGGATGAATAGCAGGAGTTGGAAGGAAGTTGATGAAGGACGGCAGGGAGGGGTTGGGGTTGAGGTCCGTGAGCCATGTTAGTGCCATTGTGATAGACATTAATGATGCACCTTGAAGATGAGAAGTGAGTACTTCCCATCTAGTGCCACCATTAATGGGTAAGGAAGAGAAAGGGGAGAGAGTGGAGATCAGATGTGGAGTCCATAGGTCTGGAGAAGGGACAGATAAGGGGATTTCTGTGACAATCTGTCTGGAAGTAGCGCTGACATAGGTGTCTGCGATAGGTAAGCCAGGATTAGAAGCGCAGAGATCTTTTTTGAACTTATTTCTTCCAGACTTCCTGAGAGAGGGAGAATAGGTGATAGAATAGCAGTTAGAGTAAAAATAGAAGGAGACACTGAAAAGGCGCGTAACAACTCACCAGGCAGCCTAGCAGCTGAAGTGACAGATAAATGTCCAACAAGAAGTCTTAGGATGGGGCAGGCCTTTCTGGAGGGAAGGAAGGCCAACAAGAGACTAGGCAGTAGCAGGCAGATCCAGAGGGTGGCTTCAAAGAGAGCCAGGGGTGTAGGGCAGCAGAAGAAAAGGAATGGAGAAAAGGGTCAGAGTCAGCAGATGAGGAGGCTTGAGAGGATCATTTCTGCAGGCAGGCAGCAACAGGCCCAATGTTGCAGAGTTGCTGAAGGCAAGCAAGTGTACCTGCGAGGTGTGGATCAGGGGAAAGGGCCTCCAGAGCAGTGGAGAGCGGCATCATCAGGAAACCTCTGCGTCAAGAGAAGTGGGATGTAAAGGCATCGGGAGGCTGAAGATGCAGGACCTGCAGGTTCTGTAGCGTGACGTGGAGGAAGCAATGGGAGGCAGCAGCTTGTGCAGTGTGATTCCAGTTCACGCCTCTTAATTTGTCGTGCATCCCAGCAGTGTGTGAATGTGCAGGTACAATGGTCTCGGGTGCAAACTCTTTCTCCATTTGCACCATGATGTCTGGCGACGATTTCACAGCCTTTTCCTCAGGCTGTCAGCACCATTTATCCACTGATCCAAGCTGTAGAACCCCCAAGGGTGAGGAGCTCAGAACAGCAACCTTGCGGGCGATGACCGTGTGGCCCTGCAGTCCGAAAATCGGACAGAATATGGCTGTTGCTTGTCCCTGCAGAGCTACACGTGTGAGCAGTCAGGAAGTGTCAGGGGAGCAGGTCAACAGGGGGGTAGTATTACGATGGTGGGCTCAAGAATGGCTCTCTGCAGAAAACTGCGCGGTATAGTCTGTTCAGTGCCATATGCGTGTGACCCGCCCACAATCGCCATAAAGGACTGCCAAAGTTGCTGCACCTAGAGCAGGCCAGAGGTATGTACATATCCCAGCCAACCCAGGTGCTGGCTGGGATCTGTGCAAAACTCGCAGCCTTCTCAGCCCTGGTAGCCCCTTCTTCCAGTGACGGAGCGGTAGGAGGGAGGGAGCCGGGTGCACCCACCTTGCTGATCCCCTACTTCTGCCAAAACGTGGTGTCCCAGCAGAGAGGGATTGCAAGCACCACAGAAGATTTCACTGCAGTAGATCATTGAAGGTCTCAAAAAAGAAGGATTTTCACAGTCGGAAGGTCATGTCCAGCTGATTGGGGGACAGGAGCTCATGTCACTGTGTGCAAAGGAAGGTGACTCCTTGATTTGAGGTGGCTTGGAGCCTGCTGCGTGCAGAGCATAGGACAGGCACCGGTGCCACTTAGTGGGGAAAATGATGGTTCCTATTGGCATGATCTCCCTAGCTTCCTCACCTATAAAACGCTCAGGTGGTAGTCCTAACCATCCACATGTCTGCAGACGCCTGCTAGGAGAAAGGGCTTGAACTCTGAGCCTCCTCCAGCTTGTCCCGTGTCCTTTGATGAATTTCGAGCCAGGCGCAAGTTTCAGCTCTGTGCCAGCCGGCATTCACGGACCAGGGGCAACCGCACTCCCAACGCTGTGCCTCCACCCCGGCCCACACCATGTTTCTGAGCTCCTTGCTGAGCGCACCCGTTCTGCCTCACTAGTCAACCCGGCACACGCAGTGCACACTCAGCAGCTCTACCGGCTTGACTGGTGCGTGTAATGTGT
This sequence comes from Ambystoma mexicanum, assembly GCF_040938575.1. Lineage (NCBI taxonomy): Eukaryota > Metazoa > Chordata > Amphibia > Caudata > Ambystomatidae > Ambystoma > Ambystoma mexicanum. The sequence goes on along the minus strand of NC_090934.1, from coordinate 118,060,253 downwards.
GACTCTCCCATGTGTATTACCCCTTTAAGGGGTTGTGTCCCTCCCATGTGTATTGCCCCTTTAAGATGGACTGTGTCCTTGTCATGGCCCAAGCTAATAAAAGGAGCCCCTGCAGGCACGTGCGGCAGAACGGCTGCAGACTCCAACTATGGAACTCCAGTGTCCGTCTCTCTCTCATTGTGGGCCTGCAGGCCCACACCGTGTGATCACGGTCCTGTGGCCCTGGCCTACAGGCCCCATGCCGTGTGACCACGGCCCTGCAGGTCCTTGCTGGTCTGAGCCCCCCAGACCAGCCTGGTGTCCTAGATCCAGCCCAGGCACCCACCATCCAGGATGCTCCAGGCATCAACGGTGCTCCGGCACCAAGGCTGTGTCCCACAGCCTCCCAGGGACCTGCCCTGCAGCAACCAGTAAGTCTGGGTAACCCTGGCATAACAGCATGGTGCTGAGCCCCCCAGCACCAATGAGGCCGGCCACGTGACCGCAACCAGCCCCACAACAGTGCGGTCCGTAAGGGCCTAGCTGCCACTCACCGCTGAGTGCCACATAGTTTCCGCCGGCCGAGCTCATATGGGGGCCAGCGAGGTTGGGTCTCACTCTGCACTTCGGGAGATAGCAACCGCTGTGTTGGAATCCACGTCATGAGATGCCGGAGGCCGACCGCCACTGCTTCCTACATAACGGGTGAGCGTACTCACACAGGCTCAATTGCTCAAAAGTAGCCTGGTCCTCCAGAGCTCTACAATGCGGCATACCACGTCAGGGCACAAACGCTGATGCTCCAGCCGCTCATCCCGCTGAAATCAGGGAGGCATTATGAGGGTTTGTGATGGATCAGAGCATACATCCCACGCCGGGGGTAGGATGCAGTGGTGGGGCACAGATTAGATCCTCAGCAAGGTCCATGGTGCTCCAACACAGCAGCAGATATTTTCAGGGCAAAAATGATGTTAGAATCCCCTAATATAGGGTTCAAGGGGTCCGTTCTCATGGAGTTCAGGAGAGCATGTCCAGTCGGTCCGCCATCTTGGGTGTTAGTACAGATGAGGGACATAGACCAGCAGCAGCTATTAACAAAGCACACATACCCCAGTAAAGATGGGCCTCATCACAAGTAGGGCTATATCCCGGCTGTAATACCGCCTGACTGTAATAGCCTTAGCACCCACCGGTCCGGCAGTATTACCGCCGGATCACGGTTTGGGTGTTTACAGTAAATTCCCATTCCCTATTGTGTCCATTGGATCCAATGGGGCATTTTCGGCGCTAATAATACAGGCTAATACAGCCGGCGGTAATACTGGGATTTTCACCTCCAGAAAAAAGTTGGAGGTAAAAAGGCTGATTTAGCACACAACCCATGATTGTGCCAGCCCTTAAATGTTGCAGTAATACCATTACCACTGCATTTAAGGGCTACAGCCCAACTCGTGATGAGGCCCACTAGTAATTCAGATTAAACAACATGAGTAAAGTACATACATCAGAGTATATGTTTTCAGATATGGTTATGGGTTTAAAAGCCACCAGGAAGGGGCATGTCCGCTAGCGTTGATACAGGGCACAGATTGGGCGTCGCGAGAAACAAATGTGTTTTATAGCATAAGAACAGGAGACGGCTTAGGAGCTGTGATGAATACCCACATAGGCATGTCACAGGCAGAGCCCACAGATAGGCACTCTCACAGGCCATACAGACAAGTGCTCAAGCATGGATCAAGGGGACAGATTGGAAACGAAGGCGACAGCACCCCTTCCCTAGCATAGCAAAGGCGACAGATTACATATAAACAAGGAGCATATACTCAAATACAGACAAAGATTGGAAGAGGGACATGGTTTCCAAGTGTTGTTGCCATGAGTGAGCCAAGAAACAAATAACTTTGTGATGTGCAACATGCAGACGGTCACTCGTATCACACATGAAGCGTCACACTTGTATCACACATGAAGCGTCATTACAGCCCCACAACCATGAGTGTGGCTTCTTCGAAGAGCACATTCTAAGATTAGGGAGTGTGATTTTTCAAATATAAAGAGACTGGCAATTTCTACAGATTAGTTACTATGAGATTTAATGGGTTGTCGAGGATCACACATTGTGGTTAAGGAGCAAAGATGAGATTTGAACCCAGTCTACAGTTTTGGCACTTCATCACAATGTTCCGCTGTTTTTGTCATGAGGGACTTTCAAGAACTAAAATAATATCCTGTAGTTCCTGCAACTTGTAAAGTACACAAGTCACATGATGAATGAACATGACATGACAATATTTTTTTTTAAAACATCCTTATGGCAGCGCGGTATGCAAGAGGAACCTTGTTTTCTGTTATATATGGAAGTTAATAAATACCAAAATCCAAATTTACGTGACTGGAATAAATCTAATTTCACTTTTAGTAGTGTATTTTAAATGCTTAAACACACTGGGCCTCATTACGACCCTTGCGGAAATCAACAGACCGGACCACCATAGCGTAAATAGCGTTTCCGCCATTGCACGATAGAGCAAAGTGCGGCTAATTCCGACCCATCGGGCACGAGCATTACGCCATGGCGGAATCTGAAAGGCTGCGATGGCGGAAATGACCCCAAAACGGCCCTTACCGCCGCCGTACGCTGCACCAGGTGCAATACCGCCACCCATCTTAGCGGTCACCGTAATGAGCGGTCACCGTAATGAGCGGGCACCGCAAATTACGGGCACCGTAAATATACGGAAACGGAAGTAAAAGCATGTGGCCGGAACGGGAAACAGCACGCCGCACAACTATAAAATCCGAATCCCAACACAACCATTAAAAATCCGACCCTGACACACATCCCAACCCGTTAGCAACCCCAGTTAAAAAAATAAATATGGGAAAGGTAGCCAAGAAAGCGTGTGATCGCAAGCGGCAGGTCCACTTCTCCCGTGAGGAACTGACCGTGCTCACCGAGACCCTCCAGGAGAATGCCGCCGTCGTCTTCTCCAGTCAAATGACCAGGACGGCCCTTGCCAACAAGAAGGCCATATGGGCCCTGGTGGCACAGCGCGTAAGTGCGGTGGGGACAACACCCCGCACGCCACAGCAATGTCGCAAGCGGTGGGACGACCTGCGGATCCGCGTACGCAGCATACTTTCTGCGAACAGGAACATCGCCACAGCTACCGGGGGGGGATCAGAATCGCCCATCAAGTTGACCCCCTGGGAGGAAATCTGCGCCTCCACCATAGGAATGGAGAGCATAGAGGGAGTCGGAGGGATGGAGAAAGGAGTGCCGACATCCGGAGAATCAGGTAGGTTGGCCAAGAGAAACAATGCGAAATCCACAAAGCACGAACATGTGCAGTACCATGTGACCCCATAGTGCAATACATACTTTGCCCTGACAGCGCCCTCTAAAAGTCAGAATAAATAAACAAATTAATCAAAATGCCAAAAACACCCCCTACATGTGCAGCATGCACCCCCTAACTGCATGCAGCCAAATGAATGCATCCTCAATCCACACGAAAATGAGACCACCTCCAAGGCCCAGTCCCAAATCACCCTCATGTACCACCCCAATGCATGTGATACGTTGCCATTCCAATTCCCACAGACCCATAACTAACGCTCGCCCCTCTTTACTCCACCACAGGGTCCGATACCAACGACGAGCTGCAGGACACCCCTACCAGCACGCCTGCAAAGAGGGCCAGGACCAACGTCCCAAGAGCCTCCACCTCAGGTGCAAGGATCAAGACACGGCAGCAGCAGGAATCAAGTGGCAGCACACTGGAGGGGACTGCAACAGGCACCCCAGCAGCCAGCAAGTCCACAACACCAGCACCACAGGTCCCCCCAAAGGACGTATCTGATGGCACTGCTTCTGGTGGTAGCAGCACCATAGGTGACACAGCTGTCATGCCAGCATGCTCCGACACGGAAAACAGTGCTGGCGACGTAGGTACCATCCATGACCTGTCCCAATCCCCCTGCATGTTCCATCCCCTACACCATGACGAAACCACGCAGGGGCACCCTGAAGACGACGACTGGCCAACCCCCACAAGTCCTGTGCCAAGGCAACATGTGTTGAGCAGCCCCCCTGTCACACCACCGCAAATGTCCATGGCCCAGCAGAGGCAACAGTCCCTCGACCAGCTGATCGAGCAACAGCAGGAAGTGGCCACGCTACTCAAGGACCATGCAAATGAATGCGGGGGTTCTAGGGCAGCCATGGAAACATCCACCGAGACACTCAGGGCACAAATAGAGAAAAGTAGTGAGAGCCTTAGGGGAGAAATGGAGAGAAGCACCGAGAGCCTGAGAGCACAAATGGAGAGAAGCACCGAGAGCCTGAGAGCACAAATGGAGAAAAGCACCGAGAGCCTGAGGGGGGAACTGCATGCGACGTCCAAAGACGTTTGTGCTGAACTTGCCGCTGTGCGCCGTGTGCTCACGGAGCTCTCACAAACCCTCAGAGACATGCATGGACGCGAGCAGGCAGAGACATCATCCGTGGCAAGTTCCGTCCAGGGCAGCCCCCAACGCAGATCTGGCAGGAACCTGCACTCCACGGGCAGGGGTGCCCCTGATACCCGTAGAGGGGGCTTGCAATAGCGTCTACCCACGGACAGCATGCATATTTGGACACTGGTGTTGAGGGGGGAGGTAGTAGGGTGGAGGGTGTGTGTTGGGCTTCACTGGGTGGCGGGTCCATAGGGTGTATAAATCAAATCACATTAACAATACAGTACTTCATTATCATCCAATGACATGTGTGGACATTGATCTTTGCGTACGAGGCCTTCATAGGCGTACAGTCCACAATGTGCCTGTACTACACACACACACAGTGCCACAGGTCCCCTTTCCATGTAATAGGCACCATGCGTGGTTGCTAGAAGCATGCATCTATGACGCTCTGTTGGATTTCACGTGCATCCTGTGCCTCATGGACTCCTTGAGGTGCCTCCACATCCCCACCCTCATCATTATCATCTTCAGGTGCATGCAGTTCAGCGTCAGGGGGCATGGGCACATTCCTACGTACGCACATGTTGTGCAGCATGACACATGCCATGACCATCTTAGAAACCTTCTCATGGCTGTACATGAGTGCCCCGCCAGACCTGCTGAGGCAGCGGAAACGAGCCTTCAGTAGGCCGAATGCCTGTTCAATGACCACACGGGTACGTGAGTGGGCATGGTTGTACCCCTCCTCATGCTGGTTCTGTGGGTTCCGGATTGGTGTAAGGAGCCATCTCTTCAGTGGATACCCGGCATCACCTGTATGTGACAAATAAAGGGTGTCAGTGGAATGAGAGTGCTAAGTAGCCCCCCCCCCTTCCTGCAAGCTCATTGACGCATCAAATGGGCCACGATGTCATGCATGGAATGAGACTAACCGAGTAGCCAGGATCTGTGCCCTGCGTGTCGCTCCATGTAGCGTGGTATTCTTGTGTTCCTCAGGACCATAGAATCATGGGTAGACCCTGGAAATCGGGCACAACAATGCGTAAAGATCTTGTTGGAGTCACACACCATTTGCACATTGATTGAATGATATTGTTTCCGGTTGCGGTACTGGACCTCCATGGCATGTGGGACAACCAATTCAACATGGGTGCAGTCGATGGCACCAATGCAACCCGGGATGCCGCCAAGTGCATGGAATCCCACTTTTGCATTGGTAATCTCCTGGTACGTGCGTGGTAGTGTGATGTGGTCGTCGGCGTGCTTCAGGAGGGCATCGAGCACTTGGAAGAATGTCCGTGAGAACAGTGGCTGTGAAATGCCATGCAACTGTCCGACTGTGTGCTGGTAGGTGCCTGTGGCCAGGAAGTGGAGTACAGACACCACCTTCAGTAGGGGTGGGATGGCGGTTGGGCTATCTATCATGCTCACGAGGTCAGCGTGTGTCATGTCCACAATGGCCATTATGGTGTCCCGGTCCAAACGGTAGAGGGTGTGGATCTGCTCAGCACTGAGGTTGAACGGATTGGCCCAGAGGCGTGGGATTGCGGGCTGCCTGCATGGTGGTAGTGGCAGTGCTTGTGGGCCTTGCTGACCCTGCCTTGCCCTCCTTCTCCTCCTTCTCCTCCTGCGTCTCCTCTGTGCGGCCGATTGTTGTAGCTGTTGTTGTTCGTCGTCTCCTTGTAGTTGTAGTACTTGCAGTGCTATCTGGTCCCCCATGGCCAACATCGCTAGTCCTGCCGGTAGCATTTTGGAGTGGGTGTGGTTGTGGGAGGGGTTTGGGTCTGCTATTTATGTGCTGTCGGCCTGTATGGGCTCCACCCGTGCTGATTGATTTAATCTGTGGGAGCTGCAATCCCTTCTGGGCGAGCACGTCCCGCACGAAACGCTGCATTTGGCCGCATGGCATCTTGCAATTGCAATCATGTATGGAATCCCGATGGCAGTGTGATGTACTTTGACTGATTTTCATGCTATGCTCCCATTGTTACACATGCTATATTTGCAGTCGCTTACATACCTGTGAAGAGTCAGTGGTATGTAGGGCTCGATCGACGGCGGACCCTCATGCAGCACAGTAACGAACTTCACCGACGGGCGTGGCGTCCCATTCGTGATTGTAGCCAGTTAGCATTATCACACACAGCCGCACTACATTGATGTAATTGTGAATGCAAGCGTTTACAGAAGCCTTTTCGACGTAATGTTGCAAGTGAGGAATTCGAAGGACAGCGTTTTTGGTTTTGAAGTAGCGGCGAGGAGACGCCCACAGGTCTGCCTGGAAATGTAACGTTCTATTGTTGAATGTCCTTGGGACAGGGCCCATAACGAGCAAGCAATGAATGATATGAATTGAATGGGATGCGCAATAGCGTAGTGGACGATAAGGTAGGACGTTCCCAACTCCATGTTGCTTCACAACACTACAGATCCGGCCAGGGTCGTAATGAGGCCCCAGGTCCCGTAGCGCCATGGATTTTTCCGCCTGCAAAAAGCAGCCGTAAAAATCATCCATGGCGCTACGGGAACTCGTAATCTGGCGGAGAGGTACGCCATGCACTACGCTGGCGTAATACCCTCTCCGCCAGGGTAATACCCTCTCCGCCAGGGTCGTAATGAGGCCCAATGTCATAGACTTGGACATTCTTTTGTGATTCATAACGTGAAAAAGAACATTTCAAATACCAGGGAAAAAAAATGCAAACTTTTTGCGTCAAAGAAGCAGATCTGGAAATAAGGCCTCATTGGCAAGAGGCATTTAGTTGCTTCTCTCCTGACTGCGGTGCCTTCTGGTCTACATGAATACAATAAGCAGGCAGAGGGTTAACGAATGGAGAAGGTACAACTTTTAACAGTGAGATTTTCCCAGGATCACAGCATCGTCAGTGGCAATGGCAATCTATGAGCCTGGACACTTCGATGTGGCTGCCTCCATTATAGTAGCCTAACATTGGTAGGTGGTAAATATACTGTCACACTGGACCAAGCTGCCCACTTTTTAAAGGACTTGTTTGCAGGTAGCACCCTCTAGACGTTCACCATACAGACGCTGTGTTCGTTTTTATAACTACCACTTTCTGGTTCAAAGTAGATTTCACTTTCCCCAAATGAATACACTCCGAGAGAAAAGGCTGAGTCGCCCCCGCCAGGAGTTGGTACTGTGATATGGCAGGGGGATGCAGATCTCTCTAACACATGATGAACTCGCTGAGCTATCTTCTTAATCATCATGCCCGGCAAACCTATCAATATGAATGTTAACTAGGTTTATTGAATTTGATCACAATTTCCCCCAAACAAAGTTGAAAACTCTACACAAGTGCTATAGTGCATGCACAAACTATACCCACTAAACTGAGAACTGAGCTATCAACAACAGTCATGCGGAAACCTCAGCGTCACAGTAGCACACTAAACCAATATCATGACCTGTTACTTATGTTTTGTACAAAATGTGAACTGACTTCTTTGCATCAGGCTGTCAGGTTGCCCCACCCACAGGGCACGTGCCCCATTTCCCCAGCTATTAAGATGCATCAGTTGCCTGCTCTTTATGGGGTTTACCTATGTGCTAGTGCACCCAGCCCCTGAAATCCTTCTCTGCAAAATTCTTCCCCGAGTGCCTCTTCAGCCTTCACTCTCCCCCTTCAGAGTTCAAAAGCACCTCTTAAAGTTAAATGAAAAATAATTTTAGCATGTGGTGCATCTTGCCCAAGCGCAAGAACATCCTCAAGGGTCATAGCGCCTCCAATGCACAAGCGTTCAGTGCATCCTATGACGCTTTAGGGATCAGCGCCTCACAATTAAGCGACGCTTCTGGATGAAGGGCCTCTCGTGCTCAGATGGAACTGCGGGGCTCAGCTTCTCTCAAGGACCAGCACTACTTCAAGGTTCAGTGCCTCCCAACTCGAGTGATATGTCAGGGTTCAGCATCTCACAAGATCAAGCACTACTCTAGGAATCAGCGGCTCTCATGGTCAAGCACCTCTTCAGGGTTAAGTGCCTCTCAACTCAAGTGCTGCATCATGGTTCGGTATCTCAAAATCCCAAGCGCTACTTCAGAAGCAATGCCTCTCAAACTCACACACTACTTCAGGGTTCAGCACCTCCCAGCTCAAGTGCTACTTAAGGGATCAGCACCATACAAGCTTAAGGGCTACTTTAGGATTCCTTGCCTCTAAAGCGCTACTTCATGATCCAGTGCCTCGCAAGCGCTACGTCCTGGTCCAGTGGCTCTTAAGCACTACTTCAGAGTTTAGCGATTCTCGTTCATGGGCAACCTCAGGATTTAGTGCCTCCCCAGTTCAAAAGCTAGTTTAGGTTTCTGTGCCTCTTAATCAAGCTCAACTTCAGGATGCAGAACTGCTCTCCAGCTCAAGCACCCTGTCAGGGTTCAGAGCGCCTCTTAATCAAGCTCAACTTCAGGGCGCAGAACTGCTCTCCAGCTCAAGCACCCTGTCAGGGTTCAGAGCGCCTCTTAATCAAGCTCAACTTCCGGGTGCAGAACAGCTCTCCAGCTCAAGCACCCTGTCAGGGTTCAGTGCGCCTCTTAATCAGGCTCTACTTCAGGGCGCAGAACAGCTCTCCAGCTCAAGCACCCTGTCAGGGTTCAGAGCGCCTCTTAATCAAGCTCAGCTTCCGGGTGCAGAACAGCTCTCCAGCTCAAGCACCCTTTCAGGGTTCAGAGCGCCTCTTAATCAAGCTCAGCTTCCGGGTGCAGAACAGCTCTCCAGCTCAAGCACCCTGTCAGGGTTCAGTGCGCCTCTTAATCAGGCTCTACTTCAGGGCGCAGAACAGCTCTCCAGCTCAAGCACCCTGTCAGGGTTCAGTGCGCCTCTTAATCAGGCTCTACTTCAGGGCGCAGAACAGCTTTCCAGTTCAGGCACCCTGTCAGGGTTCAGAGCGCCCATTAATCAAGCTCAACTTTAGGGCGCAGAACAGCTCTCCAGCTCAGGCACCCTGTCAGGGTTCAGTGCGCCTCTTAATCAGGCTCTACTTCAGGGCGCAGAACAGCTCTCCAGCTCAAGCACCCTGTCAGGGTTCAGAGCGCCTCTTAATCAGGCTCTACTTCAGGGCGCAGAACAGCTCTCCAGCTCAAGCACCCTGTCAGGGTTCAGAGCGCCTCTTAATCAAGCTCAGCTTCCGGGTGCAGAACAGCTCTCCAGCTCAAGCACCCTTTCAGGGTTCAGAGCGCCCATTAATCAAGCTCAACTTCAGGGCGCAGAACAGCTCTCCAGCTCAGGCACCCTGTCAGGGTTCAGTGCGCCTCTTAATCAGGCTCTACTTCAGGGCGCAGAACAGCTTTCCAGTTCAGGCACCCTGTCAGGGTTCAGAGCGCTCATTAATCAAGCTCAACTTCAGGGCGCAGAACAGCTCTCCAGCTCAGGCACCCTGTCAGGGTTCAGTGCGCCTCTTAATCAGGCTCTACTTCAGGGCGCAGAACAGCTCTCCAGCTCAAGCACCCTGTCAGGGTTCAGAGCGCCTCTTAATCAAGCTCAGCTTCCGGGTGCAGAACAGCTCTCCAGCTCAAGCACCCTTTCAGGGTTCAGAGCGCCCATTAATCAAGCTCAACTTCAGGGCGCAGAACAGCTCTCCAGCTCAGGCACCCTGTCAGGGTTCAGTGCGCCTCTTAATCAGGCTCTACTTCAGGGCGCAGAACAGCTCTCCAGCTCAAGCACCCTTTCAGGGTTCAGTGCGCCTCTTAATCAGGCTCTACTTCAGGGCGCAGAACAGCTCGCCAGCTCAAGCACCCTGTCAGGGTTCAGTGCGCCTCTTAATCAGGCTCTACTTCAGGGCGCAGAACAGCTCTCCAGCTCAAGCACCCTGTCAGGGTTCAGTGCGCCTCTTAATCAGGCTCTACTTCAGGGCGCAGAACAGCTTTCCAGTTCAGGCACCCTGTCAGGGTTCAGAGCGCCCATTAATCAAGCTCAACTTCAGGGCGCAGAACAGCTCTCCAGCTCAGGCACCCTGTCAGGGTTCAGTGCGCCTCTTAATCAGGCTCTACTTCAGGGCGCAGAACAGCTCTCCAGCTCAAGCACCCTGTCAGGGTTCAGAGCGCCTCTTAATCAGGCTCTACTTCAGGGCGCAGAACAGCTCGCCAGCTCAAGCACCCTGTCAGGGTTCAGTGCGCCTCTTAATCAGGCTCTACTTCAGGGCGCAGAACAGCTCTCCAGCTCAAGCACCCTGTCAGGGTTCAGTGCGCCTCTTAATCAGGCTCTACTTCAGGGCGCAGAACAGCTTTCCAGTTCAAGCACCCTGTCAGCGTTCAGAGCGCCTCTTCATCAAGCCCGACTTCAGGGTACAGAACAGCTCTCCAGCTCAAGCACCCTGTCAGGGTTCAGAGCGCCACTTAAGGAAGCTCGACTTCAGGGTGCAGAACAGCTTTCCAGCTCAAGCACCCTATCAGGGTTCAAGCTCTATTTCAGGGTGCAGAACAGCTTTCCAGCTCAAGCACCCTGTCAGGGTTATGAGTGCCTCTTAATCAAGCTTAAATTCAGGGTGCAGAACAGCTCTCCAGCTTAAGTCTCTCAAGCTACTTCAAGGATCATGTCTTCATGGCTCCCCTTCCTTTCAGAAGCTCTCTGCCTTCTTAAGGATTGTGAAGCCATCTTACAGTGCATCATTCACACCCCTTTGGAACACCTTGTTGAGGCATACATTTGGAACCCTCCCAATTTTCTTATGTTTAAAGATATTGGTTTTACTGTCTGAGTCCTGACTCCTTTTCCCAGGCATTGTGGGTTGTCCACCATCTTGATTCGTATGTGATCACTGAGTCTTGGTATGTAAGGCCACAGCATCCCCATCTTTCTTCCTGACATCGGCACAGCTGTGTGGTATCGTTGGGAGCCACGATCGCCACTTCCTGGTCTGCACAGGACCGGTCTCACCTTCACAGACACAGATATAGTTCCCTCAGTTGGCGACATGATTCGTGGAATTCCACAAACTTGGTAATCTCCGTGTTGACGGGCCGCTGGCCATAACCTACCACTCTCCGACTGATTCATCACAAATATTATGAAATGTCATCACATATCAGGGCAAGATATAGCTTGACATGGCAGATCATAACAATGACATGAATGATCATGACAAATGACATGCCATGATATCATGATACATCATGACATAACACATCCAGACATGACATATGACATATGATATATCACAACATTATATGTAGTGATATGTCAGGCCATAGTGACATAGCATGTTATGACATAACATGACATTGCATGCAATGAAATCAGGACATAGTTTGAAATTACATGTAAGTAGAGGCCATGTAACATGATGTAGCACAGCATGCACTATCAGCCTGCAATCCAACAGAAGACATAGGCCCTCATTGTGAGTCTGCCGGTACCCCACCTTTTATTGGCAGACTCGCCTCATCGTTACCGGCAACGGATATCCCGGCGTTACCAGGATATTACAGACACCAGCAACGGCGGTAAGTTCCCATGGGAACCCCTGAATCACCAGCACCGCTGTTAATGGTGTCGGTGCTTCAGTGATTTCTCTGCCAGTAGGGACTTGAACTAATGGCAAGTCAGGACTTCCAGTAGTTCACTGGCCCTACGGGCAGACTCAGAGTAGGCCGGTCCAGGAAAACATCAGAGCCGGTTGTCCCAGACGTTTTACCAGCATTTTTCCCAGATCAGCGTGCTCATAATGAGGCCCGTAGTCTGGGTGGCTGAGAGTTACTCATGCGCCCAACACTAGTTGCAGCCTGCTGCCTGTCGAGACCCCAGGCGTTCATGGGGAACTTTCGCCTCCTTTCTGGCATCAACAGATGGCCACATCTGCTGTCAGAGGGTGGTTTAGATTGGGTAATGATGTGCTAAGTGAACACAATGTAAACTGTCCAAAATGTGGGGCCTAATTATTTTATTTTTTTAATTTATATCTATAGCGCCGGAACCCATGGGTATCAGGGCGCTAACAAAGACATGCTAGGACGACAGAAAGACAGGACAAAAAGAAGTGAGAGGAAGCAAGTGGGAATTATTCAAATAAAATAGTGTTCAGACGGATTCCTCCTTTCGTAGGGCTTGGTGGCAAGAGAGGGGTATGCTCTGCCGTTGCCTCAAGAATAGTTGGGCTGAGGGCGTACTAGAAGATGTTGTTTACTAGATCTCAGTGTTCTCTGTGCGTGGTCATTGTTGATTTTCTCTTTTAAATAGTTTGGGGCTTTGCTAAAGACGCATTTGAGTGTCAGTATGAGAGTCTTGAATTGAATCCTCGAGCTTATGGGAAGCCAGTGGAGTTTCTTTCTGTGCTCTGAGATATGTTCACCCTGTCTTGTGTGCTTAATGATGGCAGCTGCATCACTATGGACTTACTGCAGCTTCGCCATGTTACCCTTAGAGGTGCCGACTAAGAGCGCATTGCAATATTCTAGCCGAGAGAGGATGATTGCTCTGGCTAGAGTGTTGCAGTTCTTGTCAAAAATAAAAGGCTCGATTGAGCATATTCAGATGATAATGTGTAGTTTTCACTTGGTTGTTTACAGATGAATCTGAACTCAGAGAGCAATCTAAATAAGTTCTTAGGGTTTTAACCTTGCTGAGTTTTGGAATGGGGCGGGAGGATAGCCCAGGTGCAACATGCTCGCTTTGGAAGCAAGACGATGCGGACCAACACAGGTTTGACCCCTAGGTCCGCCCTTAGAAACATCTGGGTATTCAGTGCATTCTAAATAAAGGTATGGTATGGTAATGTTTACTTGTAAAGCACCTATACACAAGGCAAGTGTTTCAAAGCGCTTAAGGAGGGAGGGAACAAGTGGGAAAAAAACAACAGTCATTCAGAGCCCTTGAATTTCTGAACGACTCAAGTCTGCACAGGCAGAATAAGTGCATATGATACGATTAACAGTGTAGATGACAGCAAATAGGTCTGATGACGATTCTGCAATTTTTCCAAGTGCTTTGAGGCATCTTGCAAGGAGGGGATACAGAGAAGATAGGTAGATGATCTTCAGGCATGGAACCTACAGATTATGCAAGTGCACAGACAGTACAGGAAAAGGAGGGAGGGGGGAATCCAAGTGCGCCCAGTAGTCAGAAACTGGGTAAGTGCTATGAGAATGCTATTCTCATGGGTTATTGACCAAGCACAGTAGCAATGAGGCAAGTGCAGGCCCGCAGGCAAGTGCAGGAGAACTGGCACGGGTGCCAGGGACCTGTGAGGCTCTGAGGAACACCTGCCGCCCAGTCGGCAAGCTGTATGGAAAAGGAGGGAGAGAGGGATAGCGCAGAGAGAGAGGTTAGCAGGGTAGAGGGAGAGAGAAGGAAGAGGAGAAGACGAATGTCTTAATGAGTTTCCGGAATTTAAGGAGATCAGGCTCAAGATGGACGGCGGCAGGGAGGCTATTCCAGAGGGACGCCCTGCTGTGGATAAAGATCTCCCTCCTAATCTTTGCTTGGAGAACCAGCTCACTCATAGAAGGTTGGAAGTAGATAAGCGGAGGGCTCGGGAGGGACAATATTTAGGTAGGCATTGTTGCAGATCGGTAAGTCTTAGGCCCCAGACCGCCTTGTGGACAATGCAGACGGTCTTGAACTTGATCCTTGCAGCCACGGGGAGCCTGTGGAGGGATTTCAGCACCAGAGAGATGCGGTCCCTGGGCTTGAGGCCAAGGATAAGTCTTGCGGTTCTGTTCTGGATGAGTTGCCGTGGGCGCACATCAGAGGCAGGGAGGTTGAGAAAGAGGCTGTTGCAGTTGTCCAGCCTAGAGAGACCTCAGGGCTCTGGAGACAGTGAGCCGCTGGGGGAAGGTGAGAAAAGGAAGAGTACCTATGAGGAGGTGCAGCTGGTAGTTGGACTTTTTAGAGATGTCCGAAATGTGAGCGGAGTGAAGTCGAAGATGACCCCAAGCTTTTTTGTCTCACAGGTGGGTGCAGGCGCAGGGCCAAGGGAGACCGGCCAGAGTGAGAGTGGGAAAGTGGGAGCAGGAGTCCCAATGCGAACGATCTCAGACTTACTGGCATTGAGGCAGATGTCATTTTCAGCACACCATGACTGAATTGCGGACAGGCAGTCATATATAAACGAGGTAGAGGAAGTGGCTGAGGGAAGCCTGAAGGAGAGTTGTGTGTCATCCGCATAACATTAGAAATTAGAGATGAAAGTGGCATTCTCATGTGCCAGGGCAGCCAGGTAGACGTTGAAGAACCAGGGGGATAGGTTAGAGCCCTGAGGAAAGCCACAGGTTGAAAGAGTGATAGTGGAGAGAAAGGACCCAAGTTCCACCTGGGATGGGTGGTCGGAAATGAAGGAGGTTAACCACGCAAGAGCATGACCTGTGATTCCAATGGCGTCACATAGACGTGCAATCAGCATGTTGTGGTTTACCATGCAAAGGCAGAGGAGAGGTCAAGAAGAATGAGGACAGAGGGGGTGTAGTGTTGAAATTTGAGAGCAGGTCTTCACAGGTGTTCAGAAGAGCAGTTTCCGTGCCTCTGGATGCTCTAAAGCCACACTGGTGGTCGTGGAGGCAACCATCAGATGCATTGTGGAGGGTGAGCTGAGAAATAGCCAGCTTCTCTAGGAGTTTGCTCAGGAAAGGGGTGATGGGGTGATAGAGATAGGGCAGTAGTTTGCCAGAATGGACGGGTCGGCAGAGGGTTTCATAAGGAGAGGGTGCACAAGGGAGTGCTTAAGAGAAGTTGGGAAAACTCCAGTGGCAAAAGAGAGATTGTAGAAATCAGCCGAGGCTGGAGTGCGGGGGTCAATGTTGTCCTTAATGGTTTTGGAGGGGCAGTGGTCGACTTGTTTGGATGAAGCCTTCATAGACCGGACTTGTCTGGTGACCTCATCAGGTCTGACGGGAGTGAGAGAGGGGAGGAGAAGTGGTAGTGCAGCAAAGAGAGGCTGTTGGTGTATGTTGTGGTGTGGAAGTGAGAGAGGAAAAGATGACTTGGGGTTTTGCTGTGAAATGTGCAGCCAGGGCCGAGCAAAGGTCCTGGGTGGGTGGGTGTGACAGAAGAGGAGGCTGCTGCAGGATTGGCCAGTTCCTTCCAGACTTTGAAAAGTTTGGCCGTGTTGTTTGATGCCGCGGAGATGTAGGCTTGAATAAAGACTCTTTTCTTGGTGTGGATGCAGAGTCGATATTGCTTTTGAAGGAGGCAGCAAGCCAGTTTGTCAGAGGGTCCGCCTGACGCATTGCATTTCTGCTCAGCTGCCCTACACTTGTGTTTAAGGGCAGCCAGATCAGAGTCGTACCAAGAGTTGCACTTTTTGGAAGGCTTCATTCGAACCCTCATTATAAGGGCAAGAATATCAAGGGTGTTAGAGATGAAGAGATTGAGGTTAGCGAGGGCTGTGTCAGGGTGGGAATCAGCCGCAAGAGTAGAAGGCGGAGAGTAAGTGGAGGCGAAGGCAGCCGCTGTCACCCTTTTCATTTGAAACTGAGAGGTCGCGCAGGTGTGCCTATGCAAGGTGATAGGAGGGTTTCAAGTGTGAAGAGAACAGCGAGTGGTCAGTCCAAGAGAGAGAGGTAGTGAGAGGGATGTCGGCAGAGATGATAGCATCCAAAGTGTGGCACACTGTGTAATAACCAATTAAAAAAATAAAATGTTGCTAATGGTAGATGGAAATGAGAAAATGTAAACTAACAATGATGAACTAAGTGGGTAAAGCGGAAATGAGCCAGGGTTACCCAATTGGAAATGGTGTGATGAGTGAACATGACCTGATTTGATAACTGGGCACATTGTAAACCGGCTATGATGATTTGCTAGCTAAGTTCAACTATAGTTACATGAAAGAACAAAGAATAATAGCCATCAACATATTTAGCGCCTTAAATGGTCTTTGCCTCTTTGGTTTATTAAATATAAAATTCGGTTTTTTAAATTCTTTTGTACACTTACAGAACAAAGGGATATCTTGAATAACCATAACAAGCTAATGATAGACAGTCAGTCAATTACACAATTGACATGCAAATCCTACAAGACATAATACTTGAGACAGTGAGTCCCCACCACACCCATGTCCAACTTGAACAAGGTAGTCAGCATGCCATAAAATGTTGGGGCTGGGTCCACGGTGCCCGCCGTCCCCAAGATCCCACATCCATCTGAAATAACAAAAATCTTCCGCTCAGCAGGCATCTTTCCCAGAGCGCCTACAGACTGTCTTTGGGTGGTAGCGGTGCACAGTGTAAATCAACATAACATAACATAACTTATGATACGGTAGACAGTACTTTCAACTGTGGCTCGTCATGGTGGCATGCCAACCCTTGAACACTATAGTTGGAGTCCAGGTTTAGCACTTCCTCCTGACCCCAAACCTAATAGGCAGTTCCATTATGAATGCAGGTCCAGAAACTGCTCCCAATTTGACTAAATGATCCCCTTGACACGGAAGCTGGCTTTTGATTTTCCCAGGGGGGTGATGGTGGGCAGATTTTTAGGAAGTCCTATTGAAAGTATAGAGACTTTTAGAGCAGATGGATTTTGCTGTGGGGTGCCCGGGCCCTGGAGCACTCCCGCAGAGCTCCCTACTCAGCGTCCCTGCTTCTTGACCCCAAATCCCAAATTGACTCTCTCCATCATTGCATGGGCCACCATCTGTTCCAGTCAGCAACTCTTAGTTCAGCGATGTTAGGGTCATCCATATGTTTAAGATAAAGTCTTACCCAACACATTTTATTTATTTATTCATTTAGATTGTGCCAAAGCCCACATGCATCAGGGTGCATACATTTAGACAAGGACAACAAAAATGAGACAGGACAGCTGACTGTTATTTCACTATCCTAAAGGTCTGCTAAGGTTATCTAAAGATTGCTGTCTTTAGCCCTTTCCTAAAGATTCGATAGTTGCTCTCGAGTCTGATTGCCTTTCCCTATTTGGACAGCTCTTACTCGAAATGACCTGCCAAGCCTGTTTGCGCACTTGAAGGAAGGACAAACAATTTGGCCCCCAGATTCAGATCTCAGCGAGTGGCCGGGAGTATAATGGGCTATCTGTTCTCTCAGATAGGCAGGCGACCTGCCATGAAGGCATTGGTGGACTATGGTCATGGCCTTCAACGTAATCTGCTCCTTGAAAGCCAGCCAGTGCATTGCTTTTCTGACTACGGTAAAATGATCCTTCCTGGTTTTCTTCTTGACAATTCTTACTGCACTGTTCTGAATTATCTGGCATCTCGCGGTGCACCCCTTATTTACTCCCAACATTAGAGCGTTCCCGTAGTCCTGCCTAGACAGAGTCGTGGCCCTGGCTATGGTGGCACTATTTTTTAATCCAACAAAGATCTGATGTGGCTTAACAGTCATAAGTAATATTGGCAGCTTCTGTTCATATTACTTACATGGGAGTCCACACTCAGTAATGCTTCAAGAAAGATACACAGGGTCTTTACTTTTTCTAGGATACGTACGGGGTAGTTTCTGATCTGGAAGGTCTCGTATTCCTTGCCTAGTTTGGCACATGCCTGTCGTGATCCAAAGATCATTAACTCTGTCTTATTCCCACTTAGATACATCCAATTGGATGTCATCCATGCATCTATCATGTTATACACTGTCTAAAGTTTACAGGCATCAGTTTTATGATTACAACTCAGCTCCATCACCAGTTGCGTGTCATCGGTGTAATTGGTAAAGAATGCTCTGACGTTGTCAAGCACTGTACAGAGGAATCTCAGATATAGATTGAAGAGCAGGGGAGAAAAACTAGCCCCCTGATGCACTCCACAATCAATGGTGGCCAAAGGCGAGAAGGATTCCCCTCAGTATATTTTTGATCTCCGATTGTCCAGGAACGAAAGAACCCATTTTGTTGCCCTTGATGAGCAACCACCCATCTTTTCCAGTGACCAGATTAGTTGCTTGTGATCTAGTAAATCAAAGGCCGCAGACAGGTCTAGCAACACTGGAATGCCCGACCTGCACTTGTCCATAATGCTAATCATGTGTGTCTGGAGGTCCAGCACAGCTGTTTCTGTGCTGTGAGCCATCCTGAAACCCGAATGTGAACAATAGCTATATTTTTCACGGAAAAACGGGAATCTCCCGCCTAAATCGGGAGGGTTGGCATGCATGCATACATTCCACTCATTATCATACTCTACATGTTAATGGAAATTTCAGGAATGGATTTTTTGGTTCAGTGAAAGTGCTGAGCTAAAATCTGAGGAGTGCAGGTGCCCACTTCTCCTATGTTGTTTGCCAAGCTGAACTGAAACCTCACTCTAACATGCTACGTGCTGTGCTCAGTGGCCTGCTAGGACATTACTTGTTTAACCATATTCTGCGGAAGCAGTAGAGTTCAAATCCTGATTTTTCAATTTAGCGAAAATGTGTGATCCTGGGCACGTTACTGTAATGTTCTGTGCCTCACCTCCCTCTCAACTGACACACTTTTGGGAGTTTCACCAACCATGGAATCAGTCCGCTCGCCCGCCAATCCCTTTACCCACGGATGCTCCAATGGGTACTCACCCGTTACAAAAAAATTGTTTATCTTCATCCCCCTATGGAGACACAAAACATTGAGAGTCTCTGGCAAAACTGGGGGTGCCTAGAAAAAGAGTGAACTATTAAGGGCTGTACAGATGGATGAGAAGTTCTGGTGAAGTCCTCTTTTGTAATACTGCTGTATCTCAAATGACATTGCTTTATTTGAGCAAAGGCGTTTCTATTTTCCATTCGGTTTTTATCCAGGCTAGCTTGCGTGACACAGTATCCCAGCATCGGCACAAGAAAAAGGGGAAAGACAAACAACTGAAAGGTTAAGGAACTGAGACGCCCTTTGGCATTTTCGAGCTGTGTGTTTCCTTGTCGATTTTTTCCCTTCCTTCTTCCTGGTGCTTCGCATCACGTGACCGTGTATTTGTAATCCGCCAATTTACAGCAGTTGAGCTCTGCCTGCCCATCAAGCTTGCAGGAGAGCCTGCGTCGCATACAAGAGGCCAGTGTTTTGGCGATTATGTTCAAGGGGCAGTGATGGCAGTGAAAAATCTATAATAAAAACAACAGAAAAGTTCAGACAGGCGCTAAAAGGGCGATGTTTTGTGTCTCCCCTTCTTTGAATTTCAGAATAGAGTCTGACAGTCCCCCTTTCTTGCTAAAAGGCTTAATTCCTACTTCTTTAAATTTATGAAATTGCTCGTATTATCGGTGACGCCATGGTTATGGTCCTGGGCTTCCATTTCACAAACCCTACAATCTGGTACATTGACCATAGCTCTCAACCATTTCTGTCGCAAAGGCGGGTGAAAACACCTGATTTTGTTTTTGGCGGGTGAGAGCCCAATGAAATGAATGGGCGTGCAGGAGGCTTGGCGGGTGAGTCAGCTCTTTACAAGGCGGGTGACACCCACAAAAATCGTGTGGGTTGAGAGCTACAACATTGCCATACATGCCAACATTAGCCATTCCATTTGGGAGACACTAGTTCAGTCCTGGTTTTAACTTTCCATTTTGGGATTGGTAGCCCTGGGTTTATATTGGGGAAATCCAGGATTGCGAGACCCAGAAAGCAAAGTTAATGCCAGCACTGGATAAATGTTTCCAGAATGGAATGGATAATGTTGGCATACATGCTTTAATCTGATAAAGTGATCCAAGAATACAGCTCTCACAAAGCAGTAGGTTAAGAGTCTGCAACCTGTGGCTCTCCGGATGACTCCTAATCCCATGATTTCTCACCATTTACTATACTACCTAGGGATGATAGGAGTTTTACTTTAAACTATCTGGAGTGACATAGGTTGTAGACCGTGCTTTAAGTTGTTAAGCATGATGTCCTCAGTGTCATGCAGTCATCCAATAAACCTATACTACACAGTGCTTTAAGTGGGTCGGAGCTGGCTGGGACAGAGTCCCAGCAGTTTCCAAAAACTGCTTCTAAAAACTGGGGCTCTGCCAGGTCTCAGGCCGATCCCTCCATAACCAACATGAGCAGCTGCAGTGTCCAACCCAATTTCTCCTGTTCCGGCTCGCACTCTCCTGAGCGCACAGCGTAGCCTCAGTAACAGGGCACATGCCCTGCATGAGACTTACAAGGTGAGGGCCAGTTGCCGTCCATCATCTTGGGATCCGTCTGTGTAAATATTTACCAGATCAATGGAGCGGCACGCACTGGTTAGATGATGGGTGTCAAGTTTAATTTGAAATTAGGTAATAATTGTTTATCTTTAACAGATATTGTGGAATTATGTTACAATATTGCCACAAAGTGATGCAGACCTCGCCAAGTTCACAGTTTTCAATGATCTTAGATAAAAGTGTATATTGCGCCAAATTGCGCCAAACTACTTTCAGAGCACGGCAATAACATATTTCTTTAATCCAGCTGTTAATTCTATACAACGGATAAATGCAGCGATGAACAGCTGATATTCTAATTTGTTTGGAGGGTGACATGCTGCTTGGTGAATGTAGACATTTGTTGGGAAGGAAATTAACCTTTCCCACCCCTTAGGTGCTTTAGAGTGAAGTGAGTCCCATATATAGACGTGCAATGTACCGGGAGAGGGCCGTGCTAAGAAACCTTGCACAAACACAATATTGCATGAATTGCAGATGTATAGACTTAGTGCACGCATATAAAGAGACGCCATTTTGTAGTTATGGTAGACACATTCAGTCCAGCATGGCCGTGCGGTAAACCTAGGCCCAGTGGAGAAACTGGAACAGGCCCAAGCACTGATGGTAAAAGGACCCGCGCTGCTCATTCCCATAGAAGCTTCCCCTTGTTCCTTAACTGTTGCAATTACTTGTTATCCCGAAAAGGAATGTGCCCTGGAAGCCCATGAGACCGCACCAGGCTCCTCGCTATACACATCCTTCACAGCCAGGCCACCAGCAGACATCCAAACCCCACCCAGCCAACCAGGAGTAATGGCACTCACAACTGACACAGTCCAAGATCCATGAATTCCGCGATAGTAGGTGACCTCAGACCACCAACCATGAAACCAGTGGTCATAAAAGATCTGAACGAACACGACCATTTCACCTCATCCCATAATGACACACTTTGTAATACGAGGTACAGGGAGGAGTACATTATAGCCCAAAGAGAGGGTGGATGTCTTGGGTGTGGAGAGTGCGATATGAACTGAGCAAAGAATGTGTGAGTCAGCATGATTGTGTTCCTCCCCTTGAGGTTCACAGGTGCATGCCATAATGATAGAGTAGCATTCTTGCAATAGTAACTCTGTAATAGCAATTTACGAGAAGGATGACATTCAGTCCCTGGAGAGATGAACCCAGCTGACCCCATGTGGTGGACGCAGCCTGGCATCCCCTATGGAGTAGGCCCATGTATAGGATCTCACCAACTAGCAACGCAGGTTTTTTCTGTAAAGTGATGATGGTGTGCCGCCTTATAAGCTTCTGCTTGTACTCATTTTCGGCAGAAAGTGCTCGCGCAGCAGAGTTCTTTGCTTGCATCTTTATTTTTGTGCGATTAAAACTTGTTATCCTTGCAAGAAATCTCTTGCCCTTTTTTTCCTAGCGGGTTTTATTTATTCTGGGATAAGCGTGCAGGGGCATGCCTTCCAATGGTGACCCCGACATGATCCCAACGCCCATCATACCTGCGTAGGTAGCCAGGCAGCCTCCAGCGACCATCCCCAAAAACGTGTATAGCCTTGCAGAGGATAACAAGTAGGGTACAGATGTATGGGGAAGTGTGAACACGCAGATATTGAGTGTGGCATGCATGTGCCTTGTTTTGTTTTTTGTTTTATACATGTATTAAGGATAATAATAAGGAAAAGAAAATGGAAAGATAGGGAGCCTTTCCGAGTGAGGGGAGAAGGTGGCGCCACCACATTGTTTAACAAAAAAGAAACGGGGAAATACATAGGAGCCCCGTATAATTAGAGGGCTCGGGCACAGTAGTGATTGTAATTTTAGCTTTTTATTTTAGTTTGTTTTATTTGTGTCTTTTATTGTGTAGGGAAGGAGGCCCAGAAGGGCAGTTGTGTGACGTGTAGTGTGTGTGAAGAGTATGGTTTGTGTAAGAAACCGAAAGGAAGAAAAAGGGGTGGGGAACAAAAAAATATATATTTTTTGGATGGAGGGAGGGTGGTGAAAAGTGAATTTGTTTTTGACAATAGTGACACTGCGTGGCGCATTAGCATAGGCGTAGTACCACCATTAAGCACACGATAGAGGCGACCATGAGGGGAGAAGCATCCATAGAGTATGTGTGTAAGGCCCTGCTGTAGTACTGCAACAGGATCAAGAAATATCACAACCAGTGGGTGACCGAGACTAGATGAGGGGGATGCCCCGTTCGTGGCCAGAGCAGGGCTCCTATGACAGAAGTATGCTAGAACACATGTCTATATTTCTGACAGCAAAATACAAAGGGAAACAATTACAAAACAGAAGGGAAATATTGAACCTCTGGAAGATGTTTGAGGATACAGAGGAGCGCGAGGGGGAGGGAGAGACGCGCAACAAAAGCCAAGGCGCAAGACTCAGCGAAGATGGGAAGGCATGGACGGGACATAAGGGCATATATCCTTTAGCAGCCCATCCCACGGTGGGATACACACACCCAACATATGTGTCAACAAGTTCCAATATGTCAACCCTGGCGACAACCAGATGTCGCAGCGCACGCAGATGTTAATCCAAGAGACCTAGAAATAGCACTGGCGTCGACACGCACAGAACTAGCCAGACTGTGGACGGCATGTGATGTAACCAAGGCAGACACGCAAGTGGAGCAGGGGACAGATGAGTGGAAGTCAGCAAATGTTTTATTCATGATAGACAACGCGACCATAACAGCCGTACATGCAGAGTGTGACAGTGATACAGTAAGCCTGGGTTATGAGAATGTCAGTTCCCAGAGGGGAAACAAACATGAATGGAGCACGTTCAATGAGGTTGAGGAAGATGAGGAGGGGGAGGCAGAGCAACCGCCTCAACACACCCCTAGAGTAGAGAGCTTATTGAACGGCAGGTTGAGAGAGAGGTTTGGCTGGAGCAGTATCAAGGAAAAAGGGAAGTGCGACAAAGGGCGGGGAGAGAAAACTGAAAATGCAAATGCCCCTAATACCAAATGCATGGGGAGACCGCACTATGTGCTGTGGGCACAGATGGGCAAAAACAACCTAATAAAGGTGCTTCCGGCTCTTACGACGGTGCAGGGAAATGGCTATATGCTTTCAAAAAGCAAACAGCGGGAGTGGCTCGAGCAATTGGAGAAATGAAAAGCTTATTGGTGGCCGCGGCCAGGGATCATGCGGCCAATGAGTGGGTCAAGGTGGGTTACCCGGGAGTAACCCTTAGCAACAATGCTCATGATGGAGCATCCTTCAATAAGATCAGAGCAAAAGTGTGGGTTGCATTGCGGCAAGAATTCTCAGACACACCAGATTTGCAGTCCATTATGCAATGTACAATGGGTGCTGATGTGGATGCCGCTCAATTCATCCTAAATGTCCAAGAGATGTGGAGGGTAGAACAGGGGGAACACATGGTACCAGTCAATACCCTTTTTCTATTTTTTAGTAAAACAAGGCCTGCCCAAAGAGCTGCAAAAAGAGCTAGACAAAATTGTAAAGGTCGAGGTGAAGGGGTGGCCTGAAATTCAAAGAATAATAGTGCATCATTGTAGAAGAATAAAAGAGCACGAGAAGGAAATGCTTCAGAGGGTACAAGCAGAAGAAGTGAAACTGGTACAAAACAAATTAGCTAAAGTAGCTTTGGTGGTGTTGGGACCGACGAGAACACAGACGAGAACACAGACGGAGGACGGGGGATCTGGCCCTAGCTTTACAAACCCTGCTGTGTGGGCTGATGGAGGACAAGGACAGTAGGGCAGAAACCCGCAATACCCCAGGCCACTGTGGCAAGGAGGACAACAGCGAGACAGAGGTGGGTTCCGAGGATCCACAGGAGGAGGGTTCAGAGGAATGAGACCCAGAGGAGGAGGAATGGGGCCATATTGAAACGGTGGGAAGTGGGAGGCACTTCTCAAGGGAGTGCAGGAGCAGACAAGGAATGGGATACAGTTATGCCAACAGAACTATGGCGCACCACCCCAAGGTGCCCCTCAAGGGCCGACCCCCAGGATGACCTCAATAACATATGAGATACACCAAGCTTACACTCAGTTGCCCCCGCAGATCTCAAGCCCTCCCCCACTTCGACAGCCCCAACAGACGATGCAACACTATCCACCTCACAACAACTTCCAGCAGGCAAGGAGCGCTTCCCGAATCCTTGAATCCTCTTCCTTTTCTAATTCCCTTCCTTGAACTTACCCTACCGTGCCTTTTTCCTGGATCTTCTTCTGTACTCGGGTCACAGCACTCCGTGTCCCAGAGTTCGGATACAATTGCTTCCTGGTTCCTGGTCCTGGAAATCTGAACGCTGCTTGGCATAGGATTGCATCCTCACGCTGGAATCCGAAGACCTGCACACAGGTCTTTACAAATCCCCAGACCGTGCAAAAGAACGCATCCAAGAAAGTCACAAGCAAGGAGAAACAGGTGAGAAGGGGAGAGACTTATGACAAGGAGATTTTGCTGCTGCTGGAGGAGCACAATGGACCTTCCTTGGCTGAAAGGATATGCAGATTGTAAAGTGTCAAGGTGGCCTCTGCCAGAAGGAAGAGGGCAGAGATTGCTCTTGAGCTGCAAGATGGAGATGGAGGCGGGGACAGGCACTTTTGTTGATTCACAAAGCACAGAAAGCATATTTTTGAAAAAGACTGATAAATGACTGTGCAAATTTGAATAAATTATAGAATTTACAGCATTGTTAATGTGATTTTTTGTGCACATTTTAAAAGGAGCCAGAACCTTGTGCGATGTTCTGAGAAGGAGCAGTGAAAATTCTGGTTTTGTAGCGATTATATTTATGTCAGAAGCATGAAACTTCATACGATTATGCCCAGATATCATGCGCACATATGTAAAAAAATGTGGACAAATTAGATATCGTGTCCCAGACAAAAAGTGTGAACATTTGTCAAACCCAGACCCAAGATCTCACAGCAACGAGGCTTGGAAGAGGGTGTGCTCCACAAAATATGTGATCTATGTATGTTATTGGTATAAAGATGGTACACATGTAAAGATGTATTATATCAAAAATAGATGTTATGTGCAAAAGGCAAAGGGGAGGATGTTTTGCCTCATAAACTACATCATCATGGTGACACACTGTTTTCTCCTCCAATCAAGGGAGAGAGCAGACTTTAGCCAATAGACTACCTAGGGGGTGCACCTAGGATAATTCAACATACCCACCCCTTTATCAAACACATAAATAGAGACAGCTCAGGACTTAGAGACACACACGGATCCACCCACCATCCCGATTTTGGCAAAGCACTCTGATGGAGATCCATTCATACTCCTTGTTCCAGACTACAGAAACGTTGCAAGCAGAAAGGCTCAGAGCATAGCTGAACCACTTTCAGCTGGGCCTCACTTCCAGATCCCATCCCTCAACTTAAAGGGGAAACCAAAGAAGCAGCAAGGCTGTGCTGTAACTGCTTGCCTGCCAAAGAATTATCTTCATAACCAGAAGGGCAGATTAAACCCCGTCTGGTGCCGTGCTGTGCTGTGCGAGCAGAAAGCCATTGCAGATGTAGTCCTGTTGTGCTGTGCAGTGTGGACCAGAGGGCCTTGCTGTCCAGTCCTGCCGTGCGGTTTCCAGAGCGCCTTGCTGATTGCGGAACCAGCCAGTCCGGTTTGCCCAGCAGTCTGTCCCAAAAGAATCCCTGACCAGAACCAGATCCCTGACGGTTCCATTCAAACATTGGTAGTGAGTATCCATAGTATAGGATTGTCACTAGCCTATGTACTGTCCATAGTCATCCCTATCCAAATCCAATCTATCTTAAATCCAGAACTGTATTGTTAGAAATCCTTTTTGTCTTGCCTGAACTCTCTCTCTTATCCTATAGTCCTTCTGTAATAATATTGTTAAAATCATCTTTGTGCTGATATATTTCATCTGAAGAAGGCAAGCGTCTCAGCGGGCAAAAACCTGATCGGAGATGTCCTGGTCTGGTGGCTGTGCTGTCATGTAGCATTGCTTCTTCATAGTCCATCCCTAGTGTAAAGAAAACCTTGTTTGTATATTAAAAGCGCATCGTTGTTTTACAATTTGCCTCTATCTGAAAAAACGACCTCCTCGAAAGTGCCCATAACATCTTCATATTTTATGCTATTTAAGTGTCTACTTGTAGCTAACATCCTAAGCTTTCTAAATAATCCAAAACCGCATCTCAACTCCTTATAGTTTTTCCACAATGGTGATTACCGCACACAGAAAAGTTTGCTGCAAAGTTTTCGTTTTGGCAAAATCTATAACGTGTAAAATAGCTCTTCATTGCACCCGACCTCAAAATTAAGTTTTCAACTTGCTTACTACTCTCAAATCATTGCTAGTGTTTGTCTGAAACCATACAAAGCGACTCCTATTAGAATGTCAACAATTTCAGTGAATTAAACAATTTTCAGTTTTTTTTTTACCCATTTCATTCAAAGCCAACTTTAAAACCATTTTTGACAGTTTGCCAATCAGTTCTGTTTCTCTCTTGTGTTTGCTGGGGGGAATTTGGAATTGGTATATTTGCTGAATTCTGTATTCCTGAAACCTGTTTTCTCTCTTCCCATATCTCTACATTGCATATTGGGGAATTGAGGGCTGCACAGGGGGAAAGAGTAACCACATTGCTATTTGATTTGAATATACAACCAAAAGTATTGCTGCTGTACTGCATTGTTTTTGCTCATTATTACTCCTTATGATTAAAGAGATTGTTTAATGAGACATCACCCAATTGGTGATCATTGTATACCCATTAAAATAGTGTGATATATATTGTACAATACATAAATAAATATTTTAACTTTGCAAACCAGCCTGCTTCCTGGTTCAGTGTGACCTAGTGGGGGAGGGGTTCAAAGAGAGGGGCGTGATATAAGTGGTACTTCGTTCAGAAAAAAAGAACTTATAGACTCAAATAATTAATTAAGGGTTTCAGTTGTGCATTCAACGCTAGGCATTGACTTAGCTGAAGTGCCGGATTGAAATCACTTACACGCTGAGAAATCATGCATCAGTGAATGTGACTTCATGTGACTTCCCGCTATCTGGCAAAACTTTTGACATGCAGGGATTCTCTGGGCTATTTTAACAGTTCCACATACAACAGACTTTGATGTAAAAGTGGGAGGAAGGATAGTAAGCGCTCCCCCACTGTATTCTGAGAGCTCTCCGGTCAACTTGCTCAGCAGGGATCTGCTAAGCAAGTTGAGCATGACAATCTCATTCATAGACAACGGCACTGTCTGCACCACACCAGGTATGTGCGCAATGAGGGTGATGTTCGTAATGCACGTGATGTAGTGGTGTGAGGCATTCCCGTTGACCCAGATATGTTCATCTATGGCATAAAAGTGCTTGTGCAAGCAGTGCTGCAAATCACCAAAGCCTGTTGGAGAGCCCCAACTAATTTCATTTTCCGCCCTGTAGTGTTCCCAGGGTCAGTAGGAGGCACCATACTGTCCCTAGATCTACAAGGATTGGTAACATCTGCCAGACAGCCAGGGGTGCCACTGGAGCACTGCATTGATCCGACCGTACCCCTCAATTGCCAGATGCAGAACTGTTTGAAGACAATGACAACGACAGGGAGATAATACTTGAGATTTGCATCCCCAGCGATATTATGGTGCAGTACAGAAGAGTGCAGAGCCCCCTGATGGCCATTGTCGCACCACTTCCCTTCATCTAAGCAGACTTAGAGTATGTACCAACACAACTGTGGACAACTAACCCACATGATGTAGGACTACTTAAGGAAGTGACCCTAGTATGCATCACACTAAAGAATGGAGCAGTATTAGCCTGAGAGAAACAATACTCACTATCAAGGGAGGCCAAAGAAGGGAAAAGGTCACAATACAGACCTTACTGAACCAAGGGAAATAGTGTCCTCTACCCCACCATGTAACACCGCATTTACCTTGCCAAAAAGGTGACAGGGGTAATTGGGGGATGATCCAGGATCTCAGCCAACTTAATCACATAGTACAAAAAGAATTTCCTTTAGTTCTGAACCCTGCCTTCATTTTGTTCAGCATCGCCAACGAAGCAATGCACTTCACAGTGGTCGATTCAAAGAACGCCTTTTTTTCAATACCATTGCACTCAGACTCACAGTACCTCACCGCATTCACATATGGCGGTAAGCGCTACGAGCACACTCCTTTGCCCCAAGGTTATTGCGAGAGCCGAGCATATTCAACAGGATACTGCACGAAGGTTACATCAATGTAACATTCATGTGCCCAGCATAGGCATCCAATATGTGGACGACTTGTTTGTTTGCAGCTACAGTGAGCAAAACTGAAGCAAAGATTACATTATCCTACTACAACTGTTAGCCGGCAAGGGGTACAAGGTTGACAAGGCCAAGTTCCAATACTGCCAGCTTGAGGTACTCTACTTAGGACACCTCATTTCAGAAGATGTCAAAAGAATCATACCAGACAGAGCAGTTACTGTGAGCGCCACACCAAAGCCAGTTACAGTAAAGGACATGCAGAAATTCCTGGGGTTATGCAACTACATCAGGGCATGGGTTCTGGACTATGCAGACTGCTCTTACAGGGCCTTGAGGAATCACAAAAGGGCAACCATAGAATAGACAGCAGAAATGGTACAAAATGTTAATGACTTAAAAGAAGTGATCTCCACAGCCCCAGTTCTCGCCACTCCAGAATACACGCAGGAATTTTACATATTTTCACATTCAAATGGCACACTTTTGACTGCGGTGCTGACACAGAAGAGCACAATGGGCCATAAGCCACTGGCCTACTACAGTCTTACATTAGACTCAGTGATGCAAGGACAGTTGCCATATGAACAAGCTCTTGCTGCCGCTGCCTTCGCCATCGAGAAAAGCTCCATAATTGTGATGGGACCCAGAGTGCATCGGCATACGAGATTATCATCTCAAGCCCAAACATTCATGTAGTGCGCTGCAAAACAGTAAATCTCACCAATTTCCTAACGGAAGCGTGCACAGACGAAGACTTACAGCAACATGACTATGTCACGTAGGAGGGCGAAGAGGATGGCATCCCCAAAGCAAAATCCAATACACTAGAGGAGGGTGAGCTGCTCTTTATTGATGGGTCAGCGACAATTGACCAGGACACAGGCCAAAGACATATTGGGACTGGAGTAGTGCACCTGGTAGCAGTGGAATATGAAACATTAGTAATGAAAAGACTACCTATGCACTACTCTGCACCAACAATATGGACAAAATTCTCCACACCTGCTGAGTACGTTGTCACTACCCCTTTCACATGAGCAGAGAAGGACTCATACACAGCACTACCCACAACAAAAATAATAGATCTCCAATGTAGAGCACCTGAGGAGGAGAAGGACATTTGGCTCAAACGAGGGTGCACACAATCACCTACTGATCTCTTATGGAGGCACAATGCACAGGCAAAGCGGTAACGCCTATTTAGTTATTAAAGATGGCATTTGAGCAATTACACTACCCCTCTTACAGCTCGAAACAACACATTGCAGCAGACATCCAAGAGGACTGCTGTATACCAAACCTCCAGGAACAACTCGCAACAATGGTCATACAGTGCACCACATGTCAAGTGTTTAGCACCGGAATGACACTCTGCACGTCTCGAGGCACTCTGCCCCACCCCATCGGCCCATTCCGCGAGCTGCATATCAACTATACGGACATGGGTGAGAGATGTAAAAGAGCACGATATCTCATTGTTGAAGTGTTCCCCTTCTCCGGTTGGGTTGAGGCTGGTCCTTTTGCACACCCAGATGCCAAATGTGCTTCAAAATTTCTGGTCCATGAGGTATTCACTCAATGGGGGTGTGTGATGTTTTCAGGTCTGATAATGGCACCCACTTTTTCAACTAGCTCTTCAAAGAGATCCCAGCACTACTTGGCATTAAACACCGGATGTGCTCAATTTAATGCCCCCGAGCAAATGGCGTTGTGGAATGAATCAACGGTCTCCTCAAGAGTAAGCTTTCCAAACTTTTCACCACTCTAAAAATGAACTCGGTGCATTGCTTGCCCCTAGTACTGTTCAACTTGCGTACTCAGTTGAGTAAATAACATCACCTCTCACCACACGAAATAGTAAAAGGCAGGCGCATGCACACACACATTTCCCAGTAAGGAGGGCATCAGATGCCGACACAGCTGCAGCAGTACTAGGCGAGGAATTCAAAGAATACTTAACAAATCTAACACGTGCGACCAAATGCATCTCCCGAAAAATTGTGCCATTTCTCCCAGACAGCACACTAGACACTGCAGTGCAACCTGCCGCAGACACCACACTCATCCAACTATTGTAGTCGGGTGAACTAGTATATGTCAGGAGCTTTGTGCACAAGTGTAACAACCCTAGGTTTCATGGCCCATATGAAGTCGTGTTTTCCACTCCTCTCACAGTAAAGGTGAAAAGGCTTCAATATGGGATACACCTCTCAGATGTTCATAAGGAACCCCCAAACTCCTCCCCAATATCCTAAACTGAACAAACTATCTACCTCACATTAAGTAATAATGCTACCAGAAAATAAACATGCATTGCTGCTAAAAGCACAAGCACTCTAAATTAAAACAAAATCTCTCTCTCTCTCTCTCTCTCTCTCTCTCTCTCTCTCTCTCTCTCTCTCTCTCTCTGTTTCTCTTTCTCTCTCTCTCTCTCTCTCTCTCTCTCACTCTCGCTCTCTCTCTCTCTCTCTCTCTCGCTCTCGCTCTCGCTCTCTCTCTCTCTCTCTCTCTCTCTCTCTCTTTCTCTTTATCTCTCTCTCTATCTCTCTCTCTCTCTTTCTCTCTCTCTCTCTCTCTCTCTCACTCTCGCTCTCTCTCTCTAACTCTTTCTATCTCTCTCTATCTCTCTCTCCCTCCCCGCCCCTTTCCTACTATATCCAACCCGTGTTTGTTCCCATTACAGGAGTAAGAACATGGAGCGATCAACATTAAATTATTCATTGCATAGAGATAGAAATGTTATTAGATGTACAAGATTATATTCCTATAACTGTGGCCTGCACTTCACTGCCATACTGTTCACCATATATATGTTTATGCTAGGAATTTATTGGGGCTCATCTTTTATCTGGGCAAGCTATCTAAAAGAGAGGGGTAGGGGGAACCTTAATGGAAGTGATGGAAGTGCACCACTAAACGCAACTGCTCTGTCGAATAAAACCAGCAACACAACTATACATGTGTATAATACTTCCCAAAAGAGTAATAATAGTGTCCAAAGTGTGTGCATGAGCAGAATGTTAGGAATATTATTACCCACAATTAAACATCTTTTTTGTAGCTCAAATGTTAGTAACAGCAACATTGGTACCAGTAGTTCATTAACAAGAAAATATGCATTGCGCCATGATAGAATGAAAAGGCAAGTGCACAGGCCTGAATATGATGCCTACCCTGGCCTAGGCCTGGACACTATTCAAGACATAAGTCATCCCGAGCATTCAAATGCCTGGTATGCTGACATGAGTTCGGGAGGGAGACAAACACCAGCACTAGCTGCTATGTATGTTCATTGATACCGCATGCATCAGGGGCACCCAAGGTTTTAGTACCACAGGAGGTTCCAATTATAAAGGCACAATGCCTAGGTCATCTTGCGCTATATAGACCAAAAGGCACTTCCCAGGCAGACAGCATGCGACTAGAGCTTGTCGATCCAGATGCCCTGAAATGCAAAAACAACCTGAAGAACCTTAAATGCTTACAACAGCCATATTTAATGATATACAGAGCGAAATATGTAAACAACAAGTAGCAGGAAATTCTGTTCAGTTGCTGAGCTGAAGGCCTCCTGGGGTACAAATAGAAAACAGCGGCATTCGTGACAAGAACATGTGCACGAATATGGACAGAGAACGTCACAAAATGGACATGGATTGCAGCAATGGAAAAACCAGTGAAGGTGTACCGAGAGGAGAACTATGAGCTGTACTTCCACTACTGTCTTTGTCGGCTCCAATGAGCGCTGCAACAGAAGATTGCTTATTCGAGACATGAAGAGAGGGACAGCGGCCATAATGTACTACTTCTGGGTTTGTGGCTAACAAGCATACTTGCACCTCCCAACATCATGGAGGGAATATTGTTCGCTGGCCACGCTGCACGCAGCGCCACTAGTAGCCCCAGAAGAACACCTGAAAGGGGGGCCAATTCCCGATGAAGCACCAACAGTTTTCCCAGCAGTAGAAGAACAAAATCAACGGCTACAGTCAGAATTTCATGTCTCACCCGGCAAGAGCAAATATGATGAACTACAAAGAAAAAAGAGAGCACCAAACCATCTATCAAAAGACTCATCCGCACTGCTCAAAGAAATACCTGATGAATATTGACTGTGTAGCTCTATGGAGATGCTCTTTACATCACTCTTGGTACCCGGTGTACAAGCATGAGCCAATGCGAAGAGGCTGTAGATCATACATTGGGAGCTGGTCCAGCTGGCAAATGACACTGAGCAAGGGTGCAACATCATAAAGGTTAAGCTGCGTGCCCTAAGGCTAATGACAATGCAGAACCGCTATGTTCTGGATATGCTGACGGTGATGGAAGGAGGCGTGTATAAAAAGATTGTGGATTCATGTTTCACATTTGTACCTCCCGAAAATGCAGAAAATGTATCGTGGGCCCACATAGTGGCAGGGAACCATCCTAGCTAGGAGCACTTGTGAATATGCTGGTTCCTGTCATCGTGTTCATCCTGGTTCTTTTTTGCACGTGCCAAGTGCGACTCCGCTGTTGTGCCAAAGCAGTGCCTAGTAGCGCAATGATGATGGTTTCAATTGGCGTTTCAAAAGCACCTCATAATACAATGCCTACCTCATAATACAAAAGCAATAGAAATACAAATTGACCACCCTATCCCCTGCATGGTCCCCATACTCTGATCATATCATATCATATCATATCATATCATGGAGATGAGGTACATAGATTATACTACACCAGTATTGTTCCTCCCCCTGACCCTGAGAATTATAAAGAAGTGCGGGTATATTTAGCAATGGATGTGGGATGTATTTACATGACCTGTACTCCCGAAGAGTAAGCGGAAGCGGGAGAAAACCTGCAGGATGTATGTAGAGCATGGATGCCAATAAAGTGAAGACCACAATATGAAGCTGCGGTAAGGAGAGAAAATGAACACAAGTATGCAGAGGAATTCGGTACTGTAGAAGTAATGAAAGGGGGGAATTCTGGGAAGGAAATGAACCTTTCCCACCCCCTTAGGCGCTTTGGAGTGAGGCAAGTCCCATAGATAGACGTACAATGTACCAGGAGGGAGAGGGCCGTGCTAAGAAACCTTGCACAAACACAATATTGCATGAATTGCAGATGTATAGACTTAGTGCACGCATATAGAGAGATGCCATTTTGTAGTTATGGTAGATACATTCAGTCCTGCATGGCCGCACAGTAAACTTAGGCCCGATGGAGAAACCTGAAGAGGCCCAAGCGCTGATGGTAGAAGGACCTGCGCTGCTAATTCCCATAGAAACTTCCTCTTGTTCCTTAACTGTTGCAATTGCGTTTTATCCCAAAAAGGAATGCGCCCTGCAAGGCCACGGGGGTATACAGTGTTAATAACGAAATATAAATAACAACAAACATGTTCAGTGACACCTGAATAACAAAAGAAACGTTGACATTTTAATAAAGGTATATGTGGGGTTTGGGTTAAGGGATCAAAATGGGTAGGGTATGGGGGGTTAGTAAAGCAGGTGAAACAGGGGTTTTTGGGGGGACTACCCCACATTAAAAAAATAAGAAAATTCGAATGTCTTTCGTTATTTAGGTGCTATTAAAAATGCATGTCATTATTTATGGTGTTGTTTTAAACACATGGAACCGGCCACGAGACAGCGCCAGGCTCCTCGCTGCACGCATCCATCACAGCCAGGCCACGAGCAGACCTCCAAACCCCACCCAGCCCACCAGGAGTAATGGCACTCTCAACTGAGCCAGTCTAAGACACCTGAATTCAGCGATAGTAGGTGACCTCAGACCACCAACCATAAAACAAGTGGTCATAAAAGATCTGAACGAACACGACCATTTCACCTTATCCCATTTGAAGTATAGTCCAAAGCAAGGGTGGAAGCCTTGGGTGTGGAGAGTGCATTATGAACTGAGCAAAGAATGTGCGAGTCAGCATGATTGTGTTCCTCCCCCTGTGTCAGTCCCTGAGTTTCCCATGCCATAATGATAGAGTAGCATTATCTCGCAAAACTAACTCTGTAATAGCAATTTACGAGGAGCATGACCTTCAGTCCCTGGAGAGATGGGACCAGCTGAACCCACGTGATGGAAGATGGGCGGACGAGGCTTCGACCAATCGCAGCCTGCCATCCCCTATGGAGCAGGCCCATGTATACAGTCTCACCAACCAGCCACGCAGGTTTTTACTGTTAAGTGATGACGTTCTCGCGCAGCAGAGTTCTTTGCTTGCCCCCTTATTTTTGTGTGATTGAAACTGGTTATTCTTGGAAGAAATCTCTTGGTCTTTTTTCCCTTGCGGGTTGTATTTTATCTGGCGTGAGCGTCCAGCGGCGTGTCTTCACCTTACTTAAGCCGCCTGCTTTACCTTACTTAAGATGGAGCTCCTCTTGTTTTCTGACTCCCTTGATTTTCAAACGTTTTCAGACTGGTTTAGGAAGGTACAAATTCATGGCGCCTTTTCACCCACTACACAATCTTCGGGTTACACTCTCGGTTCAGGGCTGTCTTTGACTCCACATATAAATGCTTTAGTTAAATCTGCTAACGTTTATTTGTGTTCTTTAAGAGCTATGATCAACTTATTTTGTTTCATACTCTCATTTTCATCTATTAGTTCAGGTTTAGGTTCCCTTCCGCATTGATTTCAGAAATTCCATTTCCATAGGTCTTCCAACTTTTTCCTTGGCCCCACTGAAGGCTGTATCTCATGCTGCAGCACTTTTGGTTTTCTGGACCCGGAAGTTGGAACACGTTACCCGGTTTAATGCCAGAATCGCGTTTAAGCTTTTATAAATTGCGCATAAAGCAATCTGTCTGCAGCCTTCATTCCATCTGTCTGATAAATTGAAGACCTCGGGAGGAATCAGAGGTCTTCGCAGTCCGGACTCACTGCGTTTAGAAGTCTGTAAATGTAGACATGCTTTTGCAATGCAAGGTCTTCCTCAGGAGCCTAGGATTTCTAGGCGCCTACTCTTAGGTTACATGAAAACATGCATCATAGTGTTATTTCAGTCCGTAGACATGAGAAGTATTGTGATGCATTCAAAAGTAAGTTCAACAAATACAGTTGACTGGTTCTGTCTGTTTTCAATACATTGTAGGTTGCCCCTTGTTTTCAGAGAGGTTCTATTGCTAGTTATGTATCATGTTATTGTATTTTATATACGGTATATTATAAGGTGCTCTGATGCATTAAAGAAATGTAAAATAAATAAATAGGCGAAGGCCCGACGGGTGACCCAACATACCTGCGTGGGCTGGTTTTATGGGCCTTTGTGGGCCCATTTGTTGACAAACTTCACTAGTCCAATGAGCTTTAAAAAGCATAATTTGCGGAAAGGGGTCCAAATATGCTACCTGAGACACCACCCAGTTTGTCACACCAAATCACCTTGTATATATGGGCTAAACATATTTTGGTGCCTGGGACTATTTTCGTCCTGGTATGACCCTGATGTTAACTATCTCCTTCTCAGAGCCTGCAATCCTTTCAAAGTGCTCCGATTAGGTCCCTTATCCTATCTGGAAGGCAAACTCATCTCTCCTGAGATCAACTATATCCTTCTCAGAGCATGCAATCCTTTCAAAGTGCCCCGATTAGGTCCCTTATCCTATCTGGAAGGCAAACTCATCTCTCCTGAGATCAACTATATCCTTCTCAGAGCCTGCAATCCTTTCAAAGTGCTCCGATTAGGTCCCTCATCCTATCTGGAAGGCAACCTCCTCTCTCCTGGGATCCTCGAGTATAGACGGGATCAAATCTCACTTGCCTGTTATAATCCCTAAAGAAATTGTAATATCCAAAGCAAGCCCCCTTCTGCTTTGAACCCAGACTCTGGAAGAACGTTCCCCAAGACCTGATCTGCTCCATATCTAGACAGTCTCTTATTACCCAACTTTTCACTGTACTAGAGCGGTCTAGGGATGTTGATCTTTGCTGACCTCGTTATGTCTCACCTGTTTCTCTTGTTCTTCTTCCGACTCTTGACAACTTTCTGCTGCCCTTCCAGTGCGGATCATGGAATAAAAATCTATCTGTTATATTTACACATTCTGCAGTTCCACTGTGATAACTTTATAAAAATTAAATCTTGCCTGAAATGTGCTCCTGTGCTATGTCATACATGATGTCTACGATATTGAGAATCTCTGCACCTTGAGACTAAAGGTCACAGGGCGCGTCCGGTGCTTTTCTGTCATCAGGAGGTGTTTTCCGACTTAGACTCTGGATTGCTGCCATGGCATGGATCCAAGCTGTGACTAAATCAGGTGTTTTACAGCTTCTAGTATGCAAGCGTGCAAACAGCGATTTGTGTGCTTTCATCATGGCAGGCGGTTAATATAATGTATTTTGTCAATGAATGCAAACAAATTCACTGTTAAAGATTTCTTATCTGGCCAATACAAAAAGGGAGAAGGCTTACACGCTGGTGGGTTGGGTTGACCTGGCACAAATTCAAATCTGCCGCAGAAGAGCAAATTCTCTTCTGCCCAATGGCTCACATGCTACTCAGAAATCCTAGGCAGAATCTCCACTTCTTTCAATATCCGGGTTAGGCCCAAAATCAAGGTAAGAAACCTGTATGTCTGTTACTTAGATCTGCAAACGATTGCTTTCATTGGTGCACCAAACCACCAATTTCAGTTAGCATGGCAAGGCTTCAGCTATCTTCCATGGAAGGACACATCTATGATAGTCTTGAACACTGTTAAACGTGTCCTCAGTTGAAAATGTAATAAAAAGAGTTTATAAAAAAAATAAATGCTCAAATGTTCTCTACACTCTACTCCACTTGTTCACTGTAAGTTAGAAATGGTAATATCTGACATGCTTCCCTGGTGCATAAAGGAATCTAAAGCATGATCCCAGCCAACTCCTGCCGGGGCATAGAGCCTTCTATGGCACCGATCCCTCATGCAGCCAACGCTCACGATGGAACATAGAATATTCTATGCAGCTGGCCCTTTAATCAAACAGCTAACACTCATCATGGTACAAAGAGCCTTGGATGGCACCGATCCCTCACACAGTCAATGGTCATGATGGAACACAAAATATTCTACGCAACTGGTCCTTCAATCAAACAGCTAATACTCATGGTACAAAGAGTCTTCTATGGCCGGATTCCTCATGCAGCCAACGCTCATGATGGAACACAAAATATGTTGCAACGGGTCCTTTAATCAGACATCTAACACTCATCATGGTACAAGGAGTCTTGTATTACACCGATCCCCCATGCAGCCAATACTCATGATGGAACACAAAATATGTTATGCAACTGGTCCTTTAATCAAAGAGCTAACACTCATCATGGAACAAAGAGCCTTCTAGGCACTGATCCCGCATGCAACCAACACTCATGATGGAACACAAAATATGTTATGCAACTGGTCCTTTAATCGGACATCTAACACTCATCCTGGAACAAAGAGCCTTCTTGGCACTGATCCTGCATGCAACCAACACTCACGATGGAACACAAAATATGTTATGCAACTGGTCCTTTAATCAAAGAGCTAACACTCATCATGGAACAAAGAGCCTTCTAGGCACTGATCTCGCATGCAACCAACACTCATGATGGAACACAAAATATGTTATGCAACTGGTCCTTTAATCGGACATCTAACACTCATCCTGGAACAAAGAGCCTTCTTGGCACTGATCCTGCATTCAACCAACACTCACGATGAAACACAAAATATGTTATGCAACTGGTCCTTTAATCAAACAGCTAACACTCATCCTGGAACAAAGAGCCTTCTAGGCACTGATCCCGCATGCAACCAACACTCACGATGGAACACAAAATATGTTATGCAACTGGTCCTTTAATCAAACAGCCAACACTCATCCTGGAACAAAGAGCCTTCTATGGCACCAAACTCACAAATGGACAACATTCACTGGTTCTATGTGGAAATGTCCCCATGAAAATGCAATTAGCAAGACGTCATTTAAAAAACTGTAGTCCTTCAATACCAGCAATGCAAAGGGCAAAAAATGTTGCCACTTATACAGTCGCCAAAAAAGCTATTTTTAAATACACAATTGTACAAGACTGTCACCCTAACTGTGACCCTAACCTCTAATAAAACCTTCCCAATCACCCTAATTCCATTCGTAAGCCTTCCCCTAGCTTTATTTACAACCCCTATTCTACCCTGAACTCTTGCAGTACACTACCTCTTCAGCACGCTAAAACATTTTATTTGCGTGTTACTCATTACAAAATATATAGAACATTAACAGTGAACCTGACGCCAACCCCACTACCAGCTTGCCACAAAATACAACTAGCCCATACCCAAACCTTTGCTGTAATCCTAAACCTAGCCTTGCTCTAACTGCAACTCTAATTGTCATCCTAATGCTTAATTTACCCTAATAACTATGCTCATCCCAACCCCTAGCCCACACCAACACCCCCAGCCCTCTCAAACCACCCTATCTTGTTCTTTAACACTTACCCAAACCACTACTCTATTAGTCTTTTCCTTAGCACAGCCCTTACCCTAAAGATCTTTACTCTTAGCCTAACCTCTATCCATACACTAGCCCCGGCAAACAAAAGCCCACTAAACCCTCCTTATTCCAAACAATTATCCTAGCAGCACTGCATTTTTGGCTACTTTTCAGATGAAATTTTGACTACTTTTTGCTTGCAAACTGTATCACTGCAGAGGTATTTTCAGCACGAATTTTTCACTAGCAACATTTTTGTTGGTAATATTTTCACTGGATACCCATTTACCATGATGCATAAAACATTGCATGCAACTGGCTCTTCATAAAGCCAACACTCAGTATGGTTTCCATGGAACTGATCTCTCCTATGCCCAACTGTCATCATGGCGCAAAGAGCATTCTATGACTCTGATATCTCATAACACCACCATTCTCCATGGTGCGTAGACCATTAGATGGCACCTGACGCTCAAATAGCCAACACTCCTTCTTTGGCACCAATCTATGAAAAATCCCAAACTCATAATGGGGCACAGAACCTTCTATTTTACCAAACCCTCAAAAGGCCAAAGCTCACAATGTTGTACATAGCCTTCTATGGCACCAATCCTCCAGACAGATGACACACATATGGTGCACAGAACCTTCAATGGCATTGACGCCTCAAACGGCTAACAGTGCTGATGGTATACAGAGCATTCATTGGTACTGACACCTCATGTGGCCAACACTCATCGGGCAGCCCAAAGCATTCTATGGGTTTGACATCCCATACCGCAAGCATTCTCCATGGTGCACAGAGCGATCGATGATGCCAGTCCCTCAAACAGTCAACACTTACATGGAGCACAGAGCTTTCTATGGCAACACTTCCCTCAAAAAGCCAACATTCATCATGAAACAGATTTGACGAATCCCTCAAAAAGCAGACACTCACAATGGTGTACAGAGCCTTCTATGGCGCCAATCCCTCAGACAGACAACAATCACGTGCACAGAGCATTCCATAACACTGACGCCTCATATGGCAAACCAACAACCATGATGGTGCACAGACGCTTCGATGGAACTGTCCCTTTATGAGGCCAACACTCACCAGGCTGCACAGAGCATTACATGAGTCTGATATATCACACCACCAACATTATCCATGGTGCGCAGACCAATTGGTGGCACCAGTCCTTCAAACAACCAACACTCACATTGTGCAAGGAGCCTTCTATTGCAACAATTCCCTCGCAGAGCCAAAACTCACCATGATGCTCAAAGACTCTATTTCACCAATCCATCAAACAGTCAGCACTCACCATGGTGTACAGAGCCTTCATTTCACCATTCCTTTCACCAATCCTTCCAACAGACAACACTCACATGGTGCACGGTGCATTTTCTGGCACCAACCCCTCATATGGCCAACATATATTATACCACCAGTGCTTCATTTGTGGTGCGGGGGATGTTGATGTTTTTAGGGTTCCTTTCTGTTTTTGAAATATATCATATATTTTTTTGGTATAATCTGATAGTACTTTATCTATTTTTTCAAGATAAGAGTACCGGTATAACGTTTTGAAAAGGTTTTGTGTTCCTATTTAGACAGTTCAACATTTTAAGTAAACATATTACCCTGTATTCAACATATACATGCAGTCTCTAATTTGGAAAAAAATACAGCTATATTTGAGCCTATTTTATGCATACAACTTCAATGCATGTTAAACACCAATATCTTCATGTAACTCTGCTTCACAATTATGGGTCTCATGCCTTTCATTTCAAAATAATAACATATTTTTTAAACCCACTCAAGGTAAACAGTAGGTGGCACGCAGGTCTTTACATCACGTTCGAATCAACAAAACATAGTAGTATTGACCTGATACAGAAATGAACATAATTTATACAGTATCAAAGATGGACCTGATGCCAATCAATACTTTTGTTGAGGCCTACAATGTGACTTTGTAATTTAAAGATCACTTTCTGTTCCAAGTTCAACAGTTTCTGATCGATCTCATTTTAGTTATTGCCTTCAACTTTTTTTAGGATTAGCCAACTGAAACTGGTATGGTCATGCTCTTTATCCACAAAGTGTTTGACCATCGGGGCCGTGAGCACCTTATTTTTGATACAAATGCGATGTTCAATGAGTCTAATTCGACACTTCCTGTTGGTTTTACCAATGTATTGAAGTCCACAAGGACAAGTGATCTCGCAGATTCAAAAGGTAAATTCTCTATTTTGTTTATGGCATCCATAAGGTAACTTGCCATTTTTAACACAAAAGGTTTAAGATGGTACTATTAGGAACTGAAGGCTTTGTTTTTCTTATTCCAGCTTATACATTACATCCGTTGGTGGCTGTGTTGGACCCCTAATACGTTTTAGCGTTGTTGATGTTTTTAGGGTTCCTTTCTGTTTTTGAAATAAATCATATATTTTTTTCGTATAATCTGATAGTACTTTATCTATTTTTTCAAGATAAGAGTACCGGTATAACGTTTTGAAAAGGTTTTGTGTTCTTATTTTAGATACCCACAAACTGTTCATTGTTGTTTTATATTCTATCTCTTTGATAATTACTATATATCTATATATCCCCTGATAGTAGAGATAGTGTTAATGGGGGTTTTCTCTCTGAATACCTATTTGAATTCCTTGTTTATGAGGCTCAGTGTGGTCTTGTAGGTTTACAATCATATGGGTTATTAGAGAGGTGGTATTTTAAGTTTACACTGCAGAAGCACCAATCATAGGGTACGAAAAGATGGCTACCTCATCGGAGAAATGCTTGGCCTATAGTGAGGACTATGTGAAAAAACTATTTGATTCCCTCTCTGTATTGTCAACTGTAGAGGGTAACACCACTAGCAGTGACCAATGGGATGAGTCTGTTCAGTTGAGGAAACGGCTAATACGCACAGAATTACATGGTGCTATTATGCTAGAATACCTCAAAACACAATCACTCCCCCAAGGTGTAATAGTGAGGAATGAACCAAGTTTGTTCCTAGATAACAAAGAGTTTCAAATCAAGTGGAGCTATATCTCTAATAAATGTGGACGCGATTGGCTTGTGTTAATTATTGACACAGCCAATGAGATTTCCAAAAAATAGAGATAGATATCAATAAGGTCCAAGAAGAAATCAAAAAAGATATGGACTTGGAAGCTTTCAAAGCCAAACTGGAGCAACATTTGAAAGGTTTGATTGATTTCAAGAATGACACAACATCGGAACGAGTAAAAAGGATGAAGAAGGATTTAGCCAATTATAGTCATTAAAAGGCTTTTCCATATGTAGCGGATGGCCATAAATTTGGTAACCCCACCCAGGCCTATAGTAACACCAGAAGGGTATGGTTTTGAGATAGGTCCTATAGCTCGAGTGATGAAAGTATGGGCTCAGATGGTACTGACATTCATCAGAATACTAATCAGGGTAGAGGTAGAGGCCAAAGGGGCTCTAATCGCCAAAGACGACAGATGCCTTTTTTAGGGCAGGGTCCGAATCGAGGGAACTGGGACAACCAGGTTCGGACAAGGAGCATGGTAAGGAATCAATGGTGAAGAACCTATCTAATCATATTTTGACTCCCGATGAAGAGAACATCCTGAACAAAGGGTTGAATTATGTTATCACTAAAAAGCATGACCCATTTGAATTTAGAACTGAATTCCACGCGTTCATGCGAAAAGTTAGATTAAATGAATTCTTGAAGGAGGGCAATGAATATGCTAATAAAAATCTTAGTGGTTTACGTAATCCTTCAACCTTCTGTGCTCCAACTTACTCGTTCAGCCCGGAATCTATTGTTTTTGAAAGACAGGTACTGAAAGAAATATTGAAATTAGAGACTAGGGAGGAATCTCACAACTCTAAATTTAGTAGCACCCAACGCACACTGATCACCAGATTAGCCAAAGATAATAATGTTATCATTAGACAGGCGGACAAGGGTGGTGCAATTGTACTACTTAATCGTGTGGATTATGTGAATGAGTGTGAAAGACTCCTGGCGGATGGCAATAGCTATACTACTTTGGGAGATCCTTGCTCATTTGTTTAGATATCCAGTCTCTCTAAACAATGATCTCACAACAAACGACCCTAGATGTGATTGAGGAAATACTCCTAAACAGGGAGGATGGCCACCCCATAAGTAATGGCTTTATCTTGTGGTGCACAGAATTTGCCCTTACAAAGAACTTTTTTCCAATTTCAAGGCACTTTTTATCAGCAAACAGAAGGTACTGCCATGGGGGCAGCCATGGCTCCTAATCTTGCCAATTTATATGTAGAGTTTTTTTAAAAGAGTGTGATCTACTCCATAGACAACCCGTACCAACAATTTTTGAGAAAATGGCTTAGGTACATAGATGATGTCTTTATAGTTTGGGACGGATCTGTGGAACAAGCTAATGATTTTGTTGATTGGCTGAACCTACAAAATAGGTTTTTGAAGTTTACTCGTGTTATAGAGGAACAACAAATTGACTTTCTGGACATCACTATATTTCAACATCTGGGTGTCCTTAAGGTCAAACCCTATAGCAAGGATACTGATAAAAATGCCCTGTTACATTACAACAGCCACCATGCAAACCATCTGAAATCCAACTTGCCCTTCGGGCAGTTTTTGA
Organism: Ambystoma mexicanum; assembly: GCF_040938575.1. Classification (NCBI taxonomy): domain Eukaryota; kingdom Metazoa; phylum Chordata; class Amphibia; order Caudata; family Ambystomatidae; genus Ambystoma; species Ambystoma mexicanum. The sequence goes on along the minus strand of NC_090934.1, from coordinate 118,016,396 downwards.
GGCTAAAATGTAACAGTAGCCTGAAAAAAGACTTTGTACACAGTGCTAACATTCTGTCTCAAAAATTGCTCGCAAAGGGGTATCCAGCTAAACTGGTGAAAACCTCTTCTAAAAGGGCCTACAATAACAACAGGGAGGCACTACTTGAGAAAGTCAACAAAGAACGCAAAGAAGTAGGGACTGTTTTTGTTAATACCTTTTCCAATTTGTCTTATAAAATAAAAACTATTACCAATAAGACATGGAAAAAGTGTACAACAATAAAGAGATTCTACCACCTTTGGTAGCATACAGGAAAAGCCAGAATTTGCGAAATATCCTCATCAGAAATGATGTGACCATCAAATCAAGCGCATCTGTCAAACAAACCACATTGTGGGGTTTACCTACTGTTAGGGGTCATTTTCCTTGTGGCCAATGTGTCATGTGCGATTACACTAAAACAACTAAGTCTCTACGGATTAATCCCGATGTGTTATGGAATATGAGCAGTATGACCAACTGTAACACCCAAAATGTGATCTATATGATCACTTGTCCTTGTGGACTTCGATACATTGGTAAAACCAACAGGAAGTGTCGAATTAGACTCATTGAACATCGCAGTTGTATCAAAATAAGGTGCTCACGGCCCCGATGGTCAAACACTTTGTGGATAAAGAGCATGACCATACCAGTTTCAGTTGGGTAATCCTAAAAAAAGTTGAAGGCAATAACAAAAATGAGATCGATCAGAAACTGTTGAACTTGGAACAGAAAGTGATCTTTAAATTACAAAGTCACATTGTAGGCCTCAACAAAAGTATTGATTGGTATCAGGTCCATCTTTGATACTGTATAAATTATGTTCATTTCTGTATCAGGTCAATAGTACTATGTTTTGTTGATTCGAATGTGATGTAAACACCTGCGTGCCACCTACTATTTACCTTGAGTGGGTTTAAAAAATATGTTATTGTTTTGAAATGAAAGGCATGAGACCCATAATTGTGAAGCAGAGTTACATGAAGATCTTGGTGTTTAACATGCAATGAAGTTGTATGCAAAAAATAGGCCCAAATATAGCTGTATTTTTTTCCAAATTAGAGACTGCATGTATATGTTGAATACAGGGTAATATGTGTACTTAAAATGTTGAACTGTCTAAATTGCTTGTTTCAAAAACACTTAAAGGTAATGTTCTTGAATAAACTTCCATTTAATTACAACAACGTTATGGTATCCAGAAGGGGGCGTCAACTAATGAGGTGATTCATGCAACATTGTGTAATCATAGGGTGCCTGTTTCTACTCGATTGCACCGCAGTTTGGTGCTTTCCGCCATTTTACTTGCAATGTGGTGTCGTCACTCCTTTTTGAGTCCTTTGTTTGTATCGTTGCCACTCCAGGAAGTGTGCAACCTTAAACGCTGGGTTTCCGGATCATTCCTTGAGGAGATTACGGGTGCCGAGGTCACTTTTCGAGCTGAATCGGAGTAAGTACGCTTTGAGCAAATGCTTCGCGGGATGTGTCCGCTTTTGTATGTGGTAAGGCACAAGATGGCTGTGCGAGGGCACCGAGTGTTTTTTACAGAGATGTAACCTTACTTACGTACGTACGGCTCAAGATGTCTTCGCGAGTGCACCAAGCGGTTTTTGTACATATTTTTTACATAGTTGTTACACTTTAAATGTAATCATACCCATGTATGTAGTGCCATTTTAAGAATCCTTGAGTGTGTTTGAAATTTTTCCTGAGTACATGGGCCATGTATTGAATGGGTTATATTGTTTCAGGTAACCCTTGCTGGTTAACTTTCCAGTGGGCCGCAGTGTACTACGGATCACCTCTGGTATCGAGGCAGATGCTGCTGATCTACAGTGTATTTTTACACGCGTTTAAGAGCTGAGTAGTGTCCTTTACGACGGCTTTTCAGGTACTTTCAAGATGTTCGTGCACATTTGGTGTTTTCTTCTGCTGTTTCAGCTGTTGTAGCTTTTTCCCCCCTCTTTTAACCCTGGGTAATTGATTCACCACATTTGATGATAACAACCTCTATATTAGTGGTTGGGCTAATTTACCATTTGTGGTACAGCGTGATAAGAAGTACTGATTATTGGCTCTTCTGCGTAATTACTTTGGTGGTAATTATTGTGTCTACTAGGGGCATCTTATGTAGACCCCTGTAGAATCTGTCATGGTGACGGGCTTGTATCTCCTATCACCTCTAGGGCTTAGGTCTGATTGTAGTGATGGAGGTGGTAATTTGTTTGGGTAAATGGTACTATTAGGGACTGAAGGCTTTGTTTTTCTTTTTCCAGCTTATACATTACATCCGTTGGTGCATGTGTTGGACCCCTAATACACAATGCTGGAAGAATTTTACATGCAAAGATGTTTTTTCCCCTGAAGAAGGTTCAGCCATATATAGGCACAAAGAACTGAAACATGCTACATGTTGGGAATATATATGTTTTATGTGACACATTGTTTCTGTGATGTTGTGATATGCTGCTATTTTGGTGTCAATGTATTTGTCTGAAAGTATTTTTTATGAAATTTGTATAATTCAATTGTATCTAATACGTTTTAGCGTTGTTGATGTTTTAGGGTTCCTTTCTGTTTTTGAAATAAATCATATATTTTTTGGTATAATCTGATAGTACTTAATCTATTATTTCAAGATAAGAGTACCGGTATAACGTTTTGAAAAGGTTTTGTGTTCTATTTTAGATACCCACAAACTGTTCATTGTTGTTTTATATTCTATCTCTTTGATAATTACTATATATTGTCTGTTCACACCAGTCCTACGATCTGTGATGGTGTTCTTAGGTTCAATGGAAGCTAAAGAAGAGAGCACGATGCTGACTGGTCATGAACATCTTTATAGGGTCAATGCTGACCAACTGGGATTATTCCTTTTGTATAACTCCAAAAATCCAATGACACATCATTGAAAAAGCCCAATATGCTTGTGCTCCAGGCTGAGGCTTGGGTTGAACTTTATTTGGAGTGAAGTTTGCATACTCTGATGGTTTTGATAATGCTCTGTCATATGTTATTCCGAGGTTGAATTCTTACATCTGAATTGCAGATTATTCTCAGACTGCAGAATTTGATAGCTGGAATGGGACTTGTCTCAAGCTTTTGGGTGGCAGGGATGTGATTTTGGGTGAACTTCCAGTGAGAGAGGGAGAGAAATGACAAGGGACCTTGTTGGACCTAAAGCATCTCCCAGCAGTCTGAAGGGAAGAAGGTTCAGGAACCATGTAAACCTGTAGCCTGTAGACAAAGAACAGGGCATTTTTCAGACTGTAGACTAACACCATTGAGAGCCAAAAACATGAATTTGTAAGAGGTGCTGCTCCCTTTTCAGATTGAGAACTTTATTTTGTTTGTTGTGGATTCCCTTTGGAGAGACTTTCTGATTCATCTCCATTGGAAGGTCCTGTTTAGTTTTTGCTATTCAGAGCTACCTTTAAGCCAAAACTATTGTAATTAAAATAAGAGCTTTAACATAAGAGCTTCAAATAGGGGCTTTGAATGAGGGTTTCTAATGTTATTGAATATAGATGACATATGAAAATGGATGTTTGTGGTTTGGCTACATGTCCCACCCATTTAACACCCACCTCTAAGTCAAATCTATATGATTTTCTTCCCGTTCCCACCCATCTTCTCTGAAACCACACCCCTTTTTGCCTGCATTTGTATTGTGCTTGAATTTGTCTGCCATTTTTACTTCCAAAATGGAGGCTGCCATGTGTTAATGTCATTAAATAGTTATTGACTTGACTGATGCTTTAACAAAATGTACTGCAGCTTTTAAGTTATATTACATATGTTATAGTATTTTGTATTTAAAATAAACAAGGTACTGTCATTGTTACGTTTTGGTTTAAAATGTCTCTGAAAATGTTCATATAGTGATTTATGGAGGATTGGTCTAGTGCTTTTTATGTAAGCAGTACCCGATTGGCTGTGCAGTTAGTGATGTCAATATTATGTAATTGGATGTGTAGTGTGTTTGTTTCTACAAGTAAGCCATTTTGTTTCTAGTGAGCCATTTTCTTTCTGCAATTGAAGAGAGCAGTAAAGCTGTGTGTTTTGTTTGTCTAACTGATTTGTTGTCTGTGATACAGCAATGTGCTTCACTTACAATTGCCAGTTATAATATAAACAAGGTATTTACACTGCGACAGCAGCATCTTCTGATTTGACCTTTTTTGTTATTTTGATTAACGTTGCAAATAAGGCACTGAATTTGCTATGGCAATGTGCTTTTTGAGTAATGGTTTCAATATGTGCTGGCTCTGGGCTGCTGCCGGCTCTGAATTTGTAGTATTTACATTGTAAATACGTGCCGGCGGCGGTGGCTTGGTTTGCCTGTTAATTAAGCCACCGCCGGCACTGAATTTGTTTCATTAACATTGTAAATATGTTCAGCAGTGGCTTAACAACATTGGGCAAACCAGGCCGCTGACGGCACATTTTTCCAACGTTAATGAAACAAATTCAGTGCTGGTGGTGGCTTGTTTTGCTTAATGTTTTCAAGCCGCCGCCGGCACTGAATTTATTTCACTAATGTTGGAAATATGTGCCAGCGGCAGATTGCGCAGAGCTGACGCACACCAGAAGATTATGGTTTAAAAATGTGGTGTGTAGCTTTTGATGTCCAGAAGAAAGCAAACATATTATATAAGAAAAAGGTATGTGCCAGCGAACACCTTATGATTGCTGTGTTCTGACAGCAAAAAAACGACACTCAACATTTTTCTATTATAATCCTTTGGAAGAAGGCGTCCACCACCAAATGCATGTCGGCACCTTTCAGAGGATTATGGTGGGAAATGTTGCTTGTTGTTTCTTGCTGTGATTAAGAAAACAAACCTATAAAATAAGAATGAAACAGAAATACTCATTTACGAACGGGTAATTGCATGGAAATCATTATTTAATGTGAGGGATTCGGGGTGCTGTACGCCAGTGCCATTTTGTTTTTCTTTTGTGTTGTCCTTTTGGCACCAGAAGGCATACGTGCATCACACATTTTATTAATGTGTCATTTTATTATGTTTTTATAAATGGGATGTACATTTCACCTTGTTAGGATGTACCATTAAATGCACAGTTCTTTCATGGGGCAGTATCAGATACTTTCAAGAATGCCAGACTTTTGCTCCTCCCATGCACGACCACTCTGACTTCTGACCCCTCTCCTTATTCTCTGTACCTTTCTTCTGGCACCTTTTCCCTCCTATGCCTCTTTCACTCTGTCCTTCTTTCCTTTTCACCTTGTATCTGTGTGCGCCTCTTGCACACTTTCCACTTTGCCGTGCACACTTGCAACTTCTTTCCACTTTGCAATGCCTCTTGCACACTCGTCTTAATTTGCTGTGCACCCTTGCACCATATTATTACTTTACTGTGCCTCTTGCACACTCTGTTTCTGCTTTTGGGTCGCTTGCACCCTTTTCTCCGCTTTTGGGTGTATCGCACCCTCTCTTTACTTTTTGTTCTGTTATAAATTCACTATTTCTCTCTTTTCCTGTTTTTGCAAAATGCTAGTGCACTTTCTTTTGCTTTTACTTGCTTTCTCTCCACTTTCCGCTTATCGTGCAGCTTGCATCTTTCATTGCTTCTGCTCATGCTCTAGCCACACGCACGCTACTGAGTTTCTCTCTGTCTCTCACGAAACTCAGCCAAGTAGTGTAGCGCTGACAAGTAGTGCCTCAGGATATTTGGGTTGAGGTCAGGGTCTCATTACCTGCCCCTCAGATGCCCCTGGGATGGCACACATCCCAGGCATAATGTCTCATGAGTAGGAGTCCTTAGGAATGTCACTGTATATTAAGTGGCACTCATGTTCGTATTCAGAACACGGATGCCACTAATATGGACAGGATAATGTAAATGAACCTATAGCACACATTCTAAGAACTACTCCCCTGTTAGCCAGGTTAAGGATCAATCACTATCATCTATATCATTAGGTAAACATGTCACTACAACCTTACCCCAACATACTTACTCTCTAGAGGTTTCCATAAGTTAGAGATAGCCACCGGTAAATCACATCAACAACAGAATATAGCCAGTATGTTTGAGTACATATAGGAATCACACGATCACTACCCTAACCTTATATACCTTTTCACGGGCACACAGTGGTATGTGCAATACACAAACTGACATTTCATCACTTTTTTAAATAAATTACCATCAAACCTGGAGCACTGTACTCCGAGATGTGGGTTAGGCATGGCAGTGTATGTAATACTAGAAGCGATCGCTTTAGATCACTTACTGTTATGAGGGATCCGAGCCACGATACCGCTCCACTGTCCTAACCTCTAATGCAGTTATTAATAATCCTTCGTTCGAATCCTAAATGCAGTAACAAGTAATTCCCACCAGGCATAGTAGCGGCACACTGACGGTGTAAGACTTTTGCATTTACCTTTTCATTAATTTTTAATTTTAATTTTAATTTTGATCTATTTCACACTGGATTACTTAGAATTTAAAAGTTATGTGGTCTTTCTATTTTTTGTACAGCATTACTAGGCAGTCGTATGCTGATACACCACAACCCCTGTTTTGTAAATTAGCCGTGACAACTAAGGACACCATTTTAAGATGGCTGCCACCTTTTCCAAGCATCCAGCCGTACCGATGGCAACCATTTTCTAACATTAGCATCAGAAGGATGAAGCGTGTGCACCCGCGGCGTCTTCGTAAACCGGCTTCAGTGGTACGCACCGTACATTGTATGCAGCACAGAAGTAGCACCTTTTGATCTTGATTTGGATACCTGTCTGATCCATTTTTTTATTTATCTTGCAGCTCCCGCGTTGCGCTTGCAACCAACAGTAATAAGATTCCTTAGTGCTGATCTCACTGTTCTAGGTAAGATTCACAACTATTCATTCACTATACCTCACGTACAGATGGCATACACCACGTTGCCTGCCCCTACTTTCACTATATCCCTCTCTTATGTGTTTTAGATTACGCACTGGATACCACTAACACAGGTCAGTGTACAAAGTTTGCCCACAAAGGTGGCAGCGTTTGTTAGAACAATGTATGCAATATACATCCAGCTAATTTAGAATCTCTTTCTTTTTCTTCCTTTTTCTTAAATTCATTTAGATCCTGTGCTTCTCCGATGTGACACGTATGTATTTGCCTGATTTACTGGAATCATGCCTGTTTTACATGCATTATGGTATTCCCTATGCACACTGCGACGTGGCAACACGTGATTATAATTCTGGGGTGACTTTACACGGTTTACTCATTGTCAAATCCATGGTGACTTTACGACATGTGTTTTTTAATGATGACCTTGATTAATGTATTACAATGTGTAACTAATATCACGTATTATGATGCGCGCACTTATTGAAAATATGTTGTATTCTGATGTACAGTGGGGCATTGATCCAACCAGTAATTGGTTAAGATACGATATTAACCCAGATGAGCTGGCCCTGAGGAAGGATACAGATCCGAAATGCATAGGCCAACTAGAGCTCATGTGATGCATCTGCTAGACCAGTGACCTACAACTGTGTAGCACCAAAGTGAAAATGAATAAACTCTAAATTCAAAAAACTCTAAGAAATTGTTTGGAGATTAACTATTTATAAAGACGCAGTTAAGGAATTATACCACATTGTGGTAATAGGGAGTGCAGCCTGCACCGCTGGCTTCACAGCCTAGGTCCTCTTTTTTGCTTATTTCCGTGTGCCATTTCACGGAGGCACCCTTCCAGCAGGTTTGCACCCCACTTTAATTATACTTGTACTAGAGCAATTGGAACTAATAAGGATAAAATATTGGTTGTGCATGTTCACCTCGACTATATTACCCTTGGGATGGCACACATCCCAGGTGAACAAGCACTGGCCTGGATATGGGTAGCAGGTTGAGGCCCGCCCCAACCCAGCTCCCCGGAGACACAGCTCCCTCGCCACGCTGCAACCCATCTGACACACTGGGTGAGCGTTTTAGCATCCCGCTCTCCTGCGGGCCTTCCAGACTGCTCCTGCTGCAGCCTCCTCCTCCCTGGCTTCCACTATCCATCTGGAAAAGGAAGGGTATCCACAGGTTGTGGACCCCTCGAGTCCCCTGCACACTCAAGGTTACTGTCAAAAGACAGACAATAGGTATCGTTTTCTAGGAAAAATTCTATGTAATGGTATAAATCAACATATTAAGGTAAAGTTTTTTTCATGGCGAAGTTCAAAGAGTGATACTTTTACTAGTACAATGAATCTAAGGTCTGTTCTACAAAGAAGGAATTAAAAGTGATATTTCCACAACCATTCACTTAATATCAATGTTTATAACAAATTGTCTTCACTATGATTTCTAAAAAACAAATATTTGTTTATTCACAAATGTTATTCTGTTTGTAGTTATACGGTTTCCCGTATTCACATAAATCAACTTATATCAACAAATAAATTGTACATAATACAGAATTGTGCACATATGTAACAGTCTGTGTTATTTTTCACAGTTAATGGTACATAACACTCAACGTGTTTCGGGAAAAACCCCTTCATCAGGAGTGGGTGTTAGGATTTCTCAAAGTCTATTAATGTCCATAGAACTTCTTCATTTTCTAAGCTTCACTGTTGCTGTTACAGGATATCTATAAGAGAAATCATAATTCTCAGAATGTATCATCTTCACATTACACAGCTACTTATCTAAAAGTGAGTCTACCATTCGCCCTAGGCATGGGACAGAGACCGCCCTACTCGACCTAAAAAACCAAATGGATGACGCAAGAGACCAAGGCAAACCTGTCTTGCTCCTTCTCCTGGATCTGTCGGCAGCTTTTGATCTTGTAGACCACGACATCCTCTGCCACCACCTCTCCTCCACAGCCAACTTCTCTCAAGAAGCCAATACATGGATCACCTCCTTCCTCCAAGGCAGGACCATGCAGGTCTTCTCTGACCTAGCCACTGCATCACCCTCTATCATGCTATGTGGGGTGCCCCAAGGCTCCTGTCTCTCCCCCACCCTCTACAACATCTTCACCCGCCCCCTCTTCCTCATCCTTGACGCCATGGGCATCTCTTACACCAACTACGCCGACGACACACAGATCCTTCTCACTCTGACAGGCGACTATGACACAGACTCTGCTACCCTCAACAACATCTACAACACAATTCAAATGTGGATGGCTATCAACGGCCTCTGCCTTAACTCCGACAAAACTGAGCTCCTACTCGTAGGCTCCCCTGACACCATCAAGAAACTTGACGCTCAGTTCAGCCATTTCACCATTGACTCAATCACGATCCCAGTACTTGACACGGTAAAAACACTAGGCGTCTACTTAGACTCCAATCTATCCATGACCAGACAAGTAAACGCCATTGCCTCCTCGGCCGCTTACCATGCAAAACTCCTTAACGCAATCAGACCTTATCTGTCAAAAGACACTTGCACTAACATAGCCAGGGCCATAACCGGCTCACGACTTGATTACTGCAATATTCTTTTCCTTGGGACCTCCAACAAAAATCTTGAGAAGCTCCAAGTAATACAGAACAGTGCCCTACGCGCTGCACAAGGCATTGCCAAGAGAGAGCACATCACCGCTGCCAGAAAAGCTTCCCATTGGCTCCCCATAAAGGAGAGGATCTTATTCAAGGCTCTAAGCATCACCCACAAATGTGTCCATCTTGCCGCCCCAATGTACCTTTCCCAGAGGATCCACCTGGTCTCCTCCACAAGACCCACTAGATCACCCTATGCCAGCATGCTCTCAGTACCCAGGGTAAAAAGGACCAGAGCAGGGGGCTCCAGTTTCCCGTACCTCGCTGCCGTACACTGGAACACCCTCCCTAGCTCCCTGCGCTCTGAACCCTCACTGACCGCCTTTCGGAAAACCCTGAAAACGACCCTGTTCATCTAACAATTACATGGCCTAGCCCTCATAATTGTATTGTATGATGTATTATGTGGTATATCTGATCACAGGTCACTGCCTCACTGTAACCCAAGGCACAACCTGCACACATTGTAACTAAGTCTTCCTTGCAAGTAACAGTGCCACAATGCCCCTGGGCTGCCTGCGCGCTATATAAATTTAATAAATAAATAAATAAATAAATTCATTATAGAGTTTCCTACCTCGCATTGGTGCCCCGAGGTTGTCTCTACTGTTGTAGTTAAAGCAGTTATTCCAGATAACTTTCCAGTTACTTCTCTAGGTAAGTATTTCACCTACAATTCAAAAATGCCTCTCCTTAATACAAGGGTACATTTAAATATGTTGCCTGGTTATATCATAATAGCGATATCAGAGAAATGTACCTTAAACTTCTGTGTGTCTGGGATTCTTGCTAAGAAGCTTGTGTGACACGAATTCCAATGTTTCCCTACTAGAGTTCTAGTTGCATAAGGAATGGGAATCCAAAGTGGATTCATGCATACATTATGGATAAATAAATAGTGGCAGCTTACCTGCCAAATGAGGGCCATGGATTAGGTGAAATTCCAGGGACCTTTGACAGATCGCTCAAAGCTCAGAGAAGTCTCCTAAGCTGGAGAGACAAACCCGTCTCTCCACCGCCGGACCCGTATTACCATTTTGCCTCTGTGATTCACGGAATCACTGGGGCATTACGACCCCGGTGACCCGAGAATTCCGGAAGCGGGATTCTGTAAGTCCCCATTCCCATGGAGCACCATAGGACTCCATGGGGATGTGTACAATGGAAACACTGGTTCCGTCTATGACGGAGCCAGTGTTTCCATTTGCACCTGCAGGCGGGTGGCGTTACTCCCACCAGGTCAGAACTGGCAGGAGTGACACCTCCCGCCTGCAGAACTCTGATTCAGACGGTCTGGAACAAACGGTGGCAGCATTTTTACTGCCACCGTTCTTTCTGGTCCAGCAGGGTCGTAATTAGGCCCACTATCTAAGATATAGCCATAAGCTGGCTTGTGACTTGCCCAACTCAACTTGGCCTGGATTCTGCTAGGATTTCAGCTACAGTTTTCAGCAAGCTTATAGTTCACCCGCCCCTTCCTTGCTCTTCCTGTCTCCAGGTTAGTATTCCGGACTCTCTGTTTCTCGCCTTAGTGTGCAGTTATATATAGTGCTCTTTATTATCCTGGTCTTTCAGTAAACCACCCGATAGCTGCCTCTTAAGCTTTTTTCTTTTCATGATCTGTGATTGCTAGGTCTCTATTCTAAGTGATATGCTTTAGGAGTACTATGCTTATTCCTATAATTGCTCAGCTGGTATTCATCTTCTCCTCCTGGTAGAGTGCTACCATATGTACGTTTGAGTAGCAGTGGGAAGCCCAATGACTCCTTTCAGTCTTCTATGGCCCGTGCTTGAAGGCAAAGAGAGCCTGGTATAGCTGCTTGTTAGTATGAGGGAATGTGAGAAAGGACTCTGGGAGACCCCCAGGATACTTCCTTGTGCAGCACATCACCTAGCTTGCAGGCATTCAAGGCCCCTGAGTCATCATTCTGTCAAGTGGCTCATGCAATGTGACTTGGTCTCACCTGTGAGGGGCCGGAGTAAGGATATTCTGACACGGGGTTGTTTGCTTCACAATATGCTTATATTTAAACAATAAAAGGGGTGGGGAATAAATGACTCACTAGCACTATCTCCATGAGGGGTTTCCCTGCCTCAACAAAACTAATGAGACAGTCTTTGTCAGGCTGTCTACATCAATGTTCACCATCCTGTGTCAAAACCCTAATCTAGCCCATACACTCCATATGCATCAAAAGCCTACAATAAGGTAAAATAATATGCACTTGGCTGTTTTCTTACAGCCTACTGGTATTTCTTAGTATACCGCTATAACAGGTAACTCCTAACTTCAATGTATTTCCATATTTGGCAAGGGGACAATCCTCTTCTCTGGTCTTATTCCCCAAATCTTTATAATGCCAGGGGGACAATTACCTTCCCTGGTCTTTCCTTCCCCACTTCAACACTGTTTATTTGTTTCCCATTGATGTCTATACCAGTTACTTTGTCGGTCCCCAGTACGAATCGTTTTCACTGTTCTGGTGCTTCAAAGGATATACTTGCCCCACAGCCCTGTTGTAGATAAACAATTTTGATGTAGTTTTGCACTAGGTTATGCTAGCCTTTTATTTGTGTTATTCCATTTGCCCCTACTGGGTCTGTCCCTTGGCATGTGACAGAGCAGGGCCCTTGAAACAGTACTTGGTTCTATATATTTTCTGGGGTAATGTGGGTCTGTTCACTCGGTTGAAAATGAAGGTCATGTTTTATGCATTCACCCTGGTTTTTTTCATTACCCGCAAAGTACCATCAGTCCCCTCTTACCTGAAAAGTGCTTTCTATTTCCTGCTGCCTTTGTCTTCGGTCCCCTGTTGCTGCTCTTTGTCAAATTCCTCTATTGTTCGCTGCTGACATCAGCTAGAGAAGTTCCCGTCCTCTGGGCTTCTCCCAAACTCATGGAGGATCCCCGGGTTGTCAGTTGTCTGCCGGTTGTGAGGCTTCTTGTGCCCGTGTTCGCCTTCCTTCCCTTGCGGTTGGAGTGGGTGCTTGTTTACAGCAACCGAGTCCTCCTGCACCACGTTTTTTACCTTGCAGTCTTCCGCAAGGCTGCTTTTAGTTCTCTCGTTGAACGTTCTCTAAGTTCGCATCCCAGCGCTTCGCCTCTCTGACCGGCAGTGTACTGGGTCATCCAGGTCGTGCCTGGTTAACACTGCTCCTGTGGCATCCCATGCAGCATTGATCTTTGGCGGTCTGCTTCCTCTGTACGTTGGTGAAAGCGCTGCATTGGCCACCCCACCGCCAGGTTCCCAAATGGCTTGGTGGACAAAAGAAGCGAAGTTCCTCGCTTCCTGAAATGCAAGAGCAATCCAGCATCAGCACTGTGATGTCACTTCTACTAACCCTTATGGCTTTGAGGAAACACAGCTAACAGAGCATTTGTGTATCCAATCGCTATGCCTGAGAATCCCACCTAGGTCTGTTTTTAGTTTGGGATATTAGGTGGCGCTTGTGTCAGCCAGTGAACACCTGTTTAAAACAAGCATGCAGAAGGCCAGTAGCTATTGACAATGTTTGTTATTAAAAAAAAGAGTTTTTAAATAAAAGCTTGAAATAAAATCTGGTAATTAGGGTTTGTAATGGTTTAAATGGTAATGACATATAAAAGAGAAATACGCTCTAGGTGTTGTATGGTTATGTGTTTACCCATTTACTAGCCATTTACCAAATTCAATTTTTGTAGCAATATTAACTTCCAAAAAAGAACCATGTTGGTTGAAGGTCTTCAAAATGTGTGCTAGTGTTGGCAAATGTTTTGGTAATTCGTTTTAATATAGTAGAGTGCCTTACCATTTTATGGCAAAATTAAACAAAGCTTGCTACTTAATTTATTTTCATTTTAAAGCAATATCACTTACGTGTGAGAATATGTACACTGGATTAAAGATGCATTTATTTTTTGCTCTATAGCACCTAATCTACTACCCATATAATTTACAATAGCCAAACAACATACATTTTCATTGATTTATTAAGAATTCTAGTAGTCATTAAACAATTAGACTTTGATTAATTACTTTTAAAGTACATTTTCATTTGGGATATATTTTCCTGTGTGTATGCTAATAAACATCTTTATTTTACATGTTTGGGATTGTGCTATTTTTGTAATTGTGTTAACACATAGATAAATATATATACTTTACTAATCCTAAAAAAAAAGAAAATTGCGTTTTAGTATATAGATAGAAAATATACATAATTAAAAAAAAAACAATAATAAACTGCTAAAGGTAATCTAATTGGTGTTACAAAGAAACAATCTTAAATAAATGCTAATATCTAGTGGAAATGTTTTGGCCTTTATCCACATTATTTGAGTTCATTCCTATCATGTATATTTATATATCATTTATGAAAATATACATTAATACAGTGTAAACTTTAATTTACCATTGTAATACTTATAGTTTTATAAGTTTTTAATGCAAAGCCAACACTAACATAATTTACAAAATACGCCTTATTTAAGATGCGTTTAATTCATTTAATTGATTGTAAACATCATTTTACATGGCTTAAATGAATATAGACATATTAGGAAAGCTCACAAAACATTAATAACATTGACACATTTTCAATTATACAGTAATTATATAAAGTAGAGAAAACAAAATATTTGACAATAATGGTGGGTTTTAGCTTCATTCAATTTACAGTAGCATGTAAAATATGTAAAATAATATCAGTATAGGCATTACTTAAAATGTAACTGTACGATTTGTTTTCCAGTTACCCTCTTCTTCGAAAATCTTCAAAAAAGTCCAAAGATTAAAAAAGGTAAGCTACTTTATATTACCATAAATAATTGTGTGTCAATTTAGAGGTTTAAAGTATTATATTAAGTTAATATTAAAAAGCATACAATGAAAGTTTAGCTGAAAAAAACCTACATTTTAGTCACTTGATAGATTTAACTTTACATATCATTAAAAAAATACTAAAAATGATTAATTGAAAAAACAAGCATTTTCAGTTCAATAATGAACCTAAACAATACATCAATTTAAAATACCTCATCAAAATTAATGAAGGCATTGACAACAAAAATACAAAATACAATACCTTAGCTGCAGATTATCATCAAGGCAACAATATATTTTCAAACATTTTAAGAGAAACAAAATGTCTTCCAAATTGTGCTTATGCTTTACTGACACATATTTGCTAACCAGCTCAATTTTGGAATAAACACAAATTGCATTATATTTTAAATATTGGAGATCAACTACATAAACACTTACCTTTACTTACTCAACACAATTACTTGCATCCTGATAATCTTCCATCATTTATTAAATGGGATTATGTCATGAATCAACACCAATACCCCATAGAGCGCTCAGTCTGGCTATGGATCTGGAACCCAGTTGACGCAGAATTCTTCCCATAACTGTAACACTCTGTTGTTAAACCAGACAAGCAGAGGGGTCAAGTAGGTGGAAGATAGGACACTCCCTCACGACACACACACCAACTGTGGGAAAAAGAAGAAGGTTAGGACACACAATGCAAGTTGGTCTAAAAGCAACAAGAACACTAGCATCAGACCTACCTCTGAATGTAGTCGTGCACTTGATTGGTGACTATGGTGAGGGCAGTATTACAGTGTCTCCAGGATGGTAGCTAAAGCTGGATAAGAACCCCACACTGGTTAGAATCAAGGAGTTCCCCAATGCGCCAGAAAGAACCCCAGATCCCAATACTCCTTACCTGTACATGACCACTGATTGCAGAGAAGAACGTGACACAGAATCCAACACAAGGTTGCAGAAGATCCAAGTACTTCTCCCTACCCTGACGGCACTAGGATGCCTAAGGGAGCAGCAGGGTACTGAAAAGCGTGTCTAATCCAGATGGTAAGCCCCCCCATCCCGCCGGCATGATGACGCTTTAGTGAACAGCATCAGCATTCAGGAGAGCGTCTCTAGTCCAGATGCTGCGTGGCACAAGACAAAATCCACAGGGCTGGGAAGGCCGATGTCAGAGAGAAGGGAGAAGATCCAACTCAAGGCATAGCAACATGGCAGTCCGAAAACAAAGGAGGTTGAGTAACTTGCGGGCAGAACCAAAAGCAGGGGAGTGACGAAGCGAGTCAAAAGGCAGTCTGAATGTCATCCACACAGTAGCAAATTGATGCGCCGAAATCAGTCTGAGGAGCAAAAAAAACAGGGTCATAACAGGCAGACAGATGAAAGACCAAAGGAGTAGACGGAGAGGAGTCCAGTAGACAAAGCTGAGTCAAAATATACCAAAGTTCCGGACAACAGTAGTAGCGAGGATCCGAGAGACTTACTCAGACGCACCATGGCATTTGTGCAGGCAGACTTTATTTCATGGCCCTGCCTCCTGGGTCATGTGTGAACTGAGCAACATGTTGGCTGATCCGTGACTGCCTGAACGGAGTGCCTTCGCTGGTCGCCATGGCAACCACCATTCTTGCAGGAAAGGGGATGCTGTGTTCCGCATCTGGGTCAGGAAAGACTGTGGCATCCTCCGAGCTGTAGGCTTTGGTGAGTGACGCGAAACCCTACTGTGTCTACCCATGCTACTAGAAGTGCATTGCCTGATAGTGGAGGAGCGTTTCAATTGGTTGAAAACAAAAAACATACCATGCTTCACATTTTGTACAGGAGGAGCTGAAGTTGGTATAAGCTTTTTAATAAATGCATTGTTTCAAACATTAATATGCTATTATAATGTCAATGCAGGAGAAAATCCTGATCACATACATTTACTACTTGCTGCGTGGTACATGTATTCCGAGGGTTGCACGGGGAGTTTTACATGCGATTGGCCTGGCGCGACCAGGGTACACGTATTACGAGGGGTGCGCGGGGAGATTTACACGCGATTGGACTGGCGCAAGCATGGTACGCGTATTCCGAGGGGTGCACAGGGAGTTTTACATGCAATTGGGCTGGCACGTGCAGGGTACGCGTATTACGGGGGTGCGCGAGGACTTTCACACTCCATTTGGCAGTGTGGGCCCTCCTGGGTGTGCCCCTCCCGCCTCCCCATGCCCCGCAGGCAGCCCATCCACCCTCCCGATGCCCCGCAGGCAGGCCACATGGCACCATGCACTTGGGAGCCCCAACACATGTCCCCCCCCACCCCACCCCCATTGATGGGCACCTGCCAGCAGGCCCCGACTCATGTCCCTCCACCCCACCCCCATTGACGGGCACCTGCCAGCAGGCCCCGACTCATGTCCCTCCAACCCATCCCCATTGACGGGCACCTGCCAGCAGGCCCCGACTCATGTCCCCCCCATCCCTCCCCCATTGACGGGCAACTGCCAGCAGGCCCCGACTCATGTCCCCCAAACCCCACCCCCATTGACGGGCACCTGCGAGCAGGCCCCGACTCATGTCCCTCCACCCCACCCCCATTGACGGGCATCTGCCAGCAGGCCCTGACTCATATCACCCCCACCCCCATTGACAGGCACTTGCCAGCAGGCCCCGACTCATGTCCCCCCAAACACCATGTCATAACTATACAGACCCATGGCCCTAATGCCAACCCAAATCCCACCCCCTTTACCCCTCAGTACAAACACCCAACGATCCACTGCACCCACTCCCTAGTACATTTCCCATGCCATGAGAGTCTGAAAAGAACCAGCATGCTCATCAACAAATGTCCTACAGAGCCACACAGTGGCAACACATGACTTGCTCTTGGAGACATGCACAAAATAAATCATAGTAGACCACACCGATAATGAAGAATAATGAAATGTATTAAAAAGAAAACCAAATGACAAAATGAAAACCATACATGAAAATTAAGAAATAATGATTGCAGTATGAAAAAGAAAGTGAAATCCAAGGAAAAATACAAATCCAAAACATGAAAAAATAAAAGTGGTCCATCCCCAAAGTCCATAGAAAGAAATCCTAAGTTTAAAAAAGCATAAAAAAACATTACTCCATGTGAACATCTAAAAAAGAAAGTATGTACATTTCCGGAAATATTGAAAATGAAAGTCTGAAGGGTCCATTATCCCAAAACAAAAGGAAACCTACCAAAAACCCTATCTAAAATAAAACTATATACAAAAAGTGGAGCAAAGTCTGTGGACTCCAAATCATAATAAAAACCAAATGAAAACTAAACCTAAATAGCTATATACAAAGGCGGCGGGCTAGTCCGACGGCTCACTTATTGATGTCCCGGGCCAAGGCATCATTGAACTCCATATGGATCTTCCGGAGGCGGGCCTGTTACCTGGCCTCAAGGTCTTGTAGGGATGCAGCCATGGCCTCCTCCAACTCCCTGAGAGTTGCCTCGAGGCACTCAGCCCGCCTCAAAGCTTGGTGCATGGAGTTCTCCACCCTGACCATTGTGAGCTGTGCCCTCTCCGCCCGCTGACGCTCCGCATCTATTTTCTGGGCCAACCGCTGTCACACAGAAGAAGCTCCCAATCCTGGGTCCTCCTGCCTGCCAGCTGATGCCTGCCCCTGGGATGTTGATGGCCCGAGCCATGATCGCTCCCACACTCATCCTGCTGCTGCCTCCAATGCAACTGCCTCTGGCAGCATGACGGCCTCCAGGCTGATGGAATCCTCTGGTGCTGCCGTGCACGTGCCCTGCTTTACGATGCCTCCACGTCCTCCATCTGCTGGGGTCCAGTTGGTGGGGTGACCACCCCTGCTGGACCTCCGACTCCTGACTGTAGCAGAGATGTGTCCTCCACCAGCCTGGCTGCTGGCTCAGAGGCTGCGCCACAGGGGGCCCAGGTGACACTTGGGCGGGAAGATGGCACAGAGGATGACTGGCACATATGGGGTTCAGTTGAGGAGGGGGGTGCAAGAAAATCCAGCACACGGAGGAACCCAGTGCTGATAACCTGTCCTAGTAGTGCAGCCAAACAGGTATTCAAAATGACGTGCATTGTCCTCACGAGAACCCTGCACGTCATCCCAAATACCACGTTGGCGCAACGCAACACCAGCTAGGACAGGCTCAATCCGGTCATGGATTGCCACGTCTGCAGGGAGAGGAAGGCCAGTTGTTGTATGAGCTTCTCCCTCCCTGAAAACGGGTCTGGATGGAGGCATCCCTGCTGGTGCCGGATGATGCAGTCACAGGATCAGGGACAGTATTACAGACAGGCACCTCCGCGGCGGCTTGTGCTGCCTCCTGTCCCTAGACTGCACCACTAGCACCAGTGGAATCCCTCCTTCCAGGCCCCGTGCGTGGGGCTTCCGCGACCTCCTCCTCAACCAAACCCCCCACCAACCTGGAGGACTCCGTGCCATCTTCCTCCGTAGACCCCTGTGGGTGCTCAGCTGCCCCTTCTGCTGCAGAGGAGTCCACCTCCAACCTCCGCCTCTTGGACCTTCCCTCGGCAGCTGCGGCCATGGACGCGGCACCAGACTCCTCACTCCTGGGAGATATCACTACCTGGGAGGGGAGCTGGGCCTTGCGTCTCCGGCTGGTGGTGCTCCACAGCACCGTCTCCACTCTCTTCATCAGCCGACGCTGCAGACAGGAAGAGATAGAACACAGGCATCAGGGCACTGTACAATGGTCTGATACACACATGACAGTTGCACATGAGTGCCAGTGTCAAATTTCACATATGGCATCATACTCCCCAACACTCATATCATTTGAACCCACACACATGCACAAATAAACTGGTATCGTGCAACAGGCATCAGCATCTATACACGCGTAACTGCATGAACAATCAAAGCTTGGCCTTACGTCAAAAGCAACATGGGGAGTGCCGATCACATTCACACACACCACCAGACAAACATGCATCTGTACATCTACAACACCTGTCACAGTGCAATCATCGGCAACTAAGTCACATCTGCCAATCAGGTACCCACATGTCCGGGTCACATGCATGCATGGCGTATCACAGTTGTACACATGTCAAACACACGCACAAGTACACCGTGCACATACATTAAGGTGGAACCATCATCTATGTGTCACACCCCAACCATGGCATAGCACATACACAGAAATGCAAACGTGTGCATCTCCACATGCAGTTGGGTTTTATGCATTGGAACACATACATCATTGATGGGCATCACACATGACTGCACTCACATGCAGCACGGGCATGTCCCTGCACACACACACATCCATGCATATGCCTTTTCAGACATATGTCCAAGCTGCACACTCCTGCCACACCTCAACATGCACTGTGTGGAATGGGATAGCCCAGACACTCATCGCTCGACTCCAGATGGGTCTGCCTCTCCAGGACCTGGTGGTGAAGCACTGGGTCGATGCGTTCCAGGACCCTCATCTGGTTGATGGAAAGTTGGACCCGGCACCCCCCTGCATCCGCTACACGCAAGAGGTGCCGGGCCTTCCTTAGGGTCCTGGATCTAAAGTCCTCCCAGCGCTTCTAGACATGTTTCAAGTCACGGGTTGACATCCCCTCTGTGTTGATGGCAACCCCGATGTTCGACCAGGTCCTCTTCCGTCCTTCCTTGTCGGTGCACAGACGTCTGAAGAGGGCATCATAATGCCCCAGAACTTGCTTCACCAGGATGCCAACTTCTCTGGCTGAGAAGCTGACAGCCCTCTGCCTCTCTGTCTGGGGGTTGCCAGTTGTCTCTGATGGTGTTTGCCCCGACATGGCAACCCCTGAGGCAGATGTGGGTGGGCAACTGGGTCCTGGAGCTGGGCTGTCGAGCGATGGAACACCAGTCGGGAGTCTTCTGTTCCAGCAGGGGTGGTCACAGCAACTGAAACCCTGCGGATGGATGATTTGCAAGCACCAAATAGCAGGGCACATGGCCAGCAGGCAGGCAGCAGCAGATGGCTTGTGGGAGGCGGCTTGAGGCTCCTAGGGGGCAGGAGAATGGCTTTCTGGGCAGGAGCGTGGTCTTCCGTGTGTTTTTGTGTGGCCAGCTTGATGCAGAGTGAATCCGCACGTGAAAAAACAGCATGTCAGTGTGTAATTCAAGGAAAGGGCCTTAGCACGTAAGCGCGCCAGTGACCTTACGTGCGCGGGTGTTGCCTTCAGCACAGGTTAAAGGTTCAGCGGGGAAGCAGTTCCCTGTACATGCTTTTGTGGAGACCGTCGCGTCTATTTACTCTTCTGGATTTACACGCGATTACTTCACAGCGTTTGAAGTTCGTACCTCTTCTTTTAGCGGGGTGTTGCCTACATGCACAATCGTGTGTGTTTTTCTTTTTCTTTTCAGCGCAAGGCAGACGGTGAGTTGAGCACGCTATTTTACTCACTGTGGTTCCCCCTGTGCATTACGTAGCATTTTTGAGGTCACAGAAGCCCACGTGTTCCACACGTATGTGTTTTTTGTGTCCCTGGGTGCCACAACGTTCTGCGGGAGGTTCATTCCACGCACGTGTGCTGCCGGGGTCGCGTGCACGTTTTTCTTTAATATTTGAAAATCTTTTTTTATTTTTACTTTCATTATTATTTTTTTTAGGGGTCTCTGAGCATTGCGTGACCCGTCATTTTTCCCCAGGGCTCACAGACAGCCTTGCAGGAGCACAGGGGTAGCTATTTCATCTAGTACCCTGCCCCTTTCAACCCAATTACCCAGGACAATTGTTGAGTTCACCTCCCATTGGCTCTTTACCATCTGTGCCATGGTTGGGAGTCCACCAAAGGGTAAGGGGGGCAAAGTTGGGCATCCTCCCAGGGGTGTGCGTGGCCAGGCACATGGGCACAGAGACCAGGGAGACAGGGAGTCCAGGGTGGCCAGGGTGGCTACAGAGGGGGAAGAGGCAGCGGTGCCCCACTGGGGCAGGATACCCAGCCACTTGCTGGTGCAGACATGCCACCATCCCCTGTGGCTCCTGGGGATGCAGCTGTTGCATCACAACCTGGCACCCATATGACCCAACAGCAACTTTCATCTGCTGTCACGGGCCCACCGGTGGTGGTAGCTGCAGGTGCAGCTCTGGGGACCACCACCCAAGCTCAGGGTCGGGCAGCGCATGTTGCGTTGCATGATGACTCTCAGGACGATTTCCATCTTGACAGGAGGTGCGGGTCACGTGTGTCCAGTGTAGCTGTGACTGGGGCACACGTATCTGGGGCAGTTATGACATCTGCTGCCCCAAGCAGCAGAGTGGTGGTAACTGCATGGGCAGATGAAGCCAACACCAGCCCGGCGGTGAGTCAGACCCAAGCCAGACCTTCTGTCCTCATTCCAACACCCACTCCCTTGGTCCAGTCGACCAGCGCCACTGCCCCCACGTTGGGTCCACTGGCAGCATGTTGCGGATGGTGTGACAGCCATGGGATTCCAGGTGTGCACGGCTCAGGACTGCTACAAGTGTTGGAATGACCTCCGACACTGCAAAACAAAAGCGTGCCTCCAATTATGCTATGTCTCAGGTGACTGGTGGTGGGACAGCACCAGAGGAGGATGAACTCACTCAGCACGAGGAGATTGCTGCAGAGTTCATCCCGGCAGAACAAATCTGTGGAGTGGGAGAGAAGATGGATTATGATGCATCGTCCGGTGAGTATTGATGCGTGTTACTCAATGACATGTGTGTTTGGCGTGTGTGACCCTCCCAGCTACAACTTGGGTCCTTTCTTTCATCAGTCTCCCTCTCTACCTGTGGTGTTCACCAGGTGCCTGACCTCTCGGCCTGGCTTTTCAAACAGCACCTGGCAGCTCTCCCCTACTACATTTCCATTTTCTTCTACAACATCCAGTGCTATGCTGATGGCACTCAACTCATTTTCAGGCTGCCCTTGGCCACTTCTTCGCACTCCCTCATTTCTGATTGCCTAATTGCCATTTGAAATTGGTGTACTGCCAACAACCTCTGTCTAAATGCCACCAAGACTGACATCCTCCTCATCGGTACACCTTCACCATCCTGTCCCCTCACTCTCTGGCCGGCCTCCCTTGGCCCTCCTCCAGCCCCACCTGCAAGGCCAACAACCTCGGGGTCACCTTTTACTCGACATATTCCTTCTCCGCACACATTTCTGACGTCTCTTGAGATTTTAACTTCTTGCTTAACCTCCTCAGGGGTACTCTGCCTTTCCTCTCATTCACCTACAAGGTCACTGTCTCTCAAGCTCTGGTTGTCTCAAGGTTGGACTACTGTGACAGCCTCTTTCAAAATTCTACCTGCCTCCACTCTCCGCCCTCCACCACTAATCCAGTACAGGACTGCGAGACTTGTCCTTGGCCTCAAGCCCTGGGATCCTATCTCTCCAGCTCTGAAATCCCTTCATTGGCTACCAGTGGAAGCAAGGATTACATTTTAGACCCTCTGCATTGTGCACAAGGATTTCTAGGGCCTGGGTCCAAAATACCTTCCACTGTCCCTCTGCCAATACCTCCCCTCTCGAGTCCTTTGCTCCTCTACCTCACACTCCCTCCGGGTCAGTCGTTTATCGAAGAAACAAGCTGGGGGCAGATCTGTGTCTATGGCTGGGACCTCCCTTTGGAACAGCCTACCTGCCACGTTGAAACCTGTGGAGAAAGATCTCTGCTTCCGGAAGCACCTCAAAAGACCTTCCTATTTGCTCCTGCATTAGCCCCTCTTCTACCCAGCTGAACTGTTTTCTCTCGTGGCACTGTGCACCTGGACACCCTCTGTCCTTCGGGCCCAGGTACCTGCTCACCCTGCCTCCCCGCTGCACTGCCTCCAGGCCTCCCATTTGAATGGGTCCTGTACATGTCCCCATA
Source organism: Ambystoma mexicanum (assembly GCF_040938575.1). Lineage (NCBI taxonomy): Eukaryota > Metazoa > Chordata > Amphibia > Caudata > Ambystomatidae > Ambystoma > Ambystoma mexicanum. The sequence goes on along the minus strand of NC_090934.1, from coordinate 117,993,160 downwards.
CAGTCCCCCACTCTTCTTCTGCACTTATCAGATTTGCCCTATCCAAATGATCTTGCACCTGCCACTTGCTGGCTGCACTACCACCTTTTGATTGCCTATTCTATCATAAGACTTCATTTTCATTCTTTAGTCTCTTCTGTTTGTCACTCTCCACTTCTTCCCCTTCCAGGGACTGGAAGGGGGAGAAGTGGAAGAAGGGAACCCTTTTTCCCTTCTCCATGCACTTGCGTGTTCTCAATGTCACTGTAACTATTAAGATAGTTGTTTTCATTTTCTTTTCTCCCTTGTTCCCCTACCTTTGCTTGGTTGCGCTTTGAGCCACTTGTGTACGAGGGCAATCTTGATGAGATGTCATGTCATGTCATGTCATATATATCCTTTGTCCTTGGTGCAGTGTGTCTCACTCTGACTGTACTGATGGCAGTGGCTCCCCATGCGCATGTGTGCACAATCGTGCTCCATGTGCTTTCCATGTATGCCCCTAGGTGTCCTTGACCGCCTGCTCATTGTAGTACGTCTCCAGGATGATCCAAGTGTCATGTTATTTGGACAGCCATTTCATGCTCACTGTGGGTCTGTGTGTCATCACGCACGCCTTTAAGGGGTCCACATCTGTGTCGTGCACATGGCTCCCCCTGTTACAGGCCCCCTGCCTCTGTTCAACTGGTGTTGTGTCTTCTTCATGCATGGGTGTACTACTGATGGTTCCTCATCTGTCCTGCATCATGTCCACCTCTCATCGGCTGTAGTGACATTTGACTGACGAGATGCAATAGACGCATACCAAAACTGTCTGCCAATGCACAGTTCTGTGGTGAACCTTTCATTGCCATGCAGTGCCTCCCTGCTATTGCCCAGAGGGTGGGTGTTTCATGGTATCCATGCTACATAGTGAATGCCATTTGCACATGATGGCTGCAATTGCCCTTACACTGCCGTCATGTTTGGAGATTGACATCACTACGCACTTGTTGATGTTGGAAGTTGAGGGTGTACACATGCACTGCACCGCACACACCCACTCCTGTGCCAAGTTCAGTCCTTAAACATGCCAACACGATGCTGCTGTGTGATAGTGACCTGCCATGTATGTACCCATGTCCCTCCTTTCACTGTATAGAAACAAACTAGCGTAGGTGCCTCCTGTGACACATGTATTCTGCAGAGTCGATGGTTGTTGAGTGCTGCACGTGAACATGCATGTTACATGTGTCATGGTGTGTTTCGTGTGATTGCCAGCTGTGGCTATTTGTGTGTTCCCCCATGCTTATGCTACGTGCCATCTCTTTGTTGCCATCTCTCATTTCTGCCTTGGATATGTGCCTGCTAGAGGTTGTGTGTGATGCAGGTGATGAGCAACATGCAGTACATTTGTTGGCTTCACATTTTGCACACATCCTTTTTTGCTTTCAGGATACCGTTGCATTGCAATGCCACTGGATGCATGTTGGAGTTTCAGTTGTGTGTGACATGTCTGCTTCATGTGTTGGCTGTCAATGTTGTGATCTGTTTGTGTGTGGTATGTGCTACTGACATGCCTGTTCTTGTTTCTTTTGTTTATGTTGCAGGTGATGACGCACTGGAGGCAGAGGATGAAGATGTCATCCCAGACACGGTGGTCAGTTCACATCACCAACCAGGCACCAGTGGTGATCGTGGGGTGGCAGCCCACGAGAAACCACTGGTGCTCCAAGCCCTCGTGACCAGAGCGGACTCTGAGTCAGGCTCTGATGGATCCTCTGACCACTATGTTGAGCCGGATCTGCATCATGATGTGTCGTTGCCGGTAAGTGATCCTGTGTTGGATGATCTTCTGTCCGTGACACTTGCAGTAGGGGGCCAGGCGGGGTTGGAATGTCCACCTGTGGTGGTTACGGGTGCAGGGTCACACTCCACACCAGTTGGCCATGTTCCTGGGGAATTAGGTCAATGGAGGGATGCAGTCCTGCAGCCGCGGGCGGCACCAACCCAGCAAAGACCACGGCAGGTGTAGTGTCTGGCTACGCAGTGGCCGTGCACCACCGGGGTCAACTGAGTGGTCAACTGAGTGGGAGCATGCCATGTGTGCCATAGCACAGCATTAGGGGGGGCAGTTGAGATGATGGCTCAAGGTATGGAAAGTGTGGCCTGTTCCATCCTCCTCCCTGAAAGGCAGGTGGAGTTCCAGCAGCACGCTACGTGGTCCACGTGCCACACACTCTGGCTGGGCATGGTGGTCTCTGATAGGACACGCCGGGCTTAAATGGTGGCTCTGTGTCAAGCCCTTGCTGCTCAGGCACACCGTGAGGCCGTGAGGGAGGAACACCAATCCCTCCAATCTACTCTGGGTGCGCTCATGATGGGCGTGAGTGGGCGGGCAGAAGGCAGGATGGAGCGGCTTGAAAGAACCATCTCAGCTGAACTCCATGCAAGCCGGGAGGTGCTCCGTTTGTCATGTGAGGCCATGCAGGCAGAACTCCGTCTTACACGTCAGTCCTTGCAGGAGGAAGCACGTGTGACACGTGAGGTAATGAATGCATACTTATGTGTCATTCCATGCAGGACCTGGCTTACCAGACCTGCATGCTTGCTGCCGCTGAGGGGAAAGCCACGGATAGGCGTGGTCAGGCAACTGTGCTGCGTCCACCTCTGATTTCCATCCACAGGGTGACGACGACAACCTATCTCCCACATAGTTCGGGCCATGCACATGTGGCTGTTGAGGTGCACCCTGTACCTCCCCCCTCATGGATGCCCTCTCACCCCCGGGTCATATGTGGGCATTTTATTTTTATTTATTTTTTCCTGCAATTTTTTTTTTTTTTTTTGTCTATTGTGCATGTGACAGTTTGGTGCTTTGTGGCATTTGAAGGCATCCACTGTGTTCCAGCAGGGCCCATTCAGGCTTGTCTCGTGTATGTGTTTTGCTTGGGGTTCTGACACATATGCTACTCCTGCTTCCCCTTTCCATGGGCTCGCAAGGATGGCTCGATGTAACAGCATCTTACACAGGAACATTGGGCTTCTGTCATATCTGTGGCCAGCCTGCAGTCCTACGTGTGTGTACACCCCTAGTGGGTATTCCAGATGGCTTCTCCAATGCATGTCTGCACTTCATTTTGGTGAGTATTCTGTTGACTGTGCATTTCATCATGTTGCTTGTGATTTTTTATGACTTGCCTGTCTATGTTCATTCACTTCCTGCTGTAGGTGGTACCATGCCCCTTTGGCTGTGTAAAACACACTGCTGGTGGGAGGGGTCTGTGTGCTGACAAGTTGCATTGGGACGCTTGGCCTACAGTCATTTTGATATGCCACATCAACGCTGCATGCTGAGTTATCCTTGTGACCACGTGTTTTATCGACCCCCAATTCCTTGCTTCCCCTGCTTTGGCCATCCTGCAGCCCTGCCTGGTGTTTTGGTGTACCATTTAAAATATGGCCGCATTGCTTTTGACTTGACTGTCCTGTTTGTGGCCTGGCCCTGACCCCGCTCGCATGGGTTGCACTTGGCCCTTGAGACAATCCGGGCAACCAGGAGGCTGGAGCCAGCCACCACTACCAAAGACCCACAACCAAGGCCCTGTCTACCCCTGTCCACCACAGTACACCACCCTTCTGGGCCCCTTGATTGTCTCCTTGTCTCCCCTGCCCCTGCATATCTCCACCTGCCCCTGCCAGTCTCCCCCTGTCTCCCCTTGCGTCCCGCCAGTCTCCTCCTGCCCCCGCCACTCTCCCTGTCTCCCCCCTTCACTGTCACACCCCCTCCCCTTCTGCACCCTCTTCTTTCCCTCTGCCCCCTGTGTGTGCTTTCTTTCCTCCTCTCTCCCTTCCTGCCTTTACACCTTGGCCCCCTCCTCCCTTCTCTCCTCCCTCTCCCTCTCCACCACCCTTTCCCCTCCTCCTTGTCCTCTGTCTGTCTTTTTCCGGCACTACCCCAATTGCCGTTAGGCATGGTGACACGTAGCCGCTTGTTCTTTGCAGACACTTCCCCCCTCTGCCTCCGTCCATCCACCCCCCACCTTCACCTTTTTTAGTTTTATTTTGGCACTTGTTTTTATCATCAGTCCCTCCACCACTGATTACAGCTCACCTGTTCCCCTTTTCCCTTCTGTGTTTATTCTCCCTCTCCCCAGCACTATCTTGATTATTCATCGACCTTCCATTGTTTGTCACTTGTTTTGTTACTCTCCTCACCTATTCCCTCCTCTTCCCTCACCCCCCTCCTTATGCGACTCTTGCACTGCAACTATTGCCGTCAGGCATAGCAATGTTGATGCTAGTTTTGTTTTCCCACATTCCCTCCTTAGACTCTCCCTTATTGTTACAAGCACTTGTACTATCTACTTTGATTTGATTGTTATTTTTCACATTCTGGACTGTTTGAAGGACTTGTAGGAATGCACTGTTATTCTCCCTTGTTCCCTCCCTTGGTCCCTCCCTCCTTCAGGCGCCTTGGTGCACGTTGTGTGTAGGACGTATACAGATTTACAATCAAGCAATCAGTGATTGCTCACTGTCTGCCATTGTCGATGTGGGGTACGCTGTACATTATATGTTCTGCTGGTCAACTGCTGATCCTATGTTGGGTTTGATTTTGAGGTGTCAGGGGATTGGTGTGGTTTAACACAGAGGGGGGTCCTTGAGTGCAATGTTCATATGTGCTGTGTACAGGACGCTGAGGCTCACTTCATATCACATGTATGCATGCGATGCATCTCTACCGACTGACACAAACATTTAGCCAACGTGCCCCCACACCAACTACAGCGACACCATGCACACACGTGAACCCAGATTGCCTTCTCAGACATGCTGTGTCCCTACAATCCATGTTCACTTCCAATTCATTGATCGTGTACATGCACCACAGGGTACTATTTTGTTGATTATACTTATTGTTCATGATGCTCAAGGGGTTTCCCCAATGCAATACACACTCACTGTGCTGTCCGGTGAGCAGTGTGTTGCAGGGGACACACACGCAGCACACAGTGTTTGTAATGCCAATTTGCTATTGTCCAATGTGCATGGCAACAGGTATTCTGACTACTGTTGCTTGTACCACTGGTGGCATGCATTTGTGCCACAGTTTTCAGGGTGTGAGGTTTTGGTCAGTCATTTCTTCAGATTCCATGTAAGGTGTGATTGCCTGGTGCATATTTACATTTCTCACGTGGCACTTCATGATTATTGTGTCATGTGTTGTGCATATGGTTTGATGTTTTGCCATTGCATACCATGGCATGGTGTGGCAGACGGAGGTCAGAAGGGTTGGGAGGGTTTGGGTGGCATACCAGTACTTTCATGGCCTGTTTTGCAGGGTGGTGGGTGGGATATGCACCTTGCATGTGTTCCTTTTGGTCACACGGGATTGGTTGTGTTTAAGTAGCTAGGGATGCACACAATGTGGCACTTCTGTGGACACATTCTCAGGGTGGTAAAGTTGTGACAGTTAACTCTCCCTTTCTCATCATCGATTGTGACCTGGTATGTGCCAGGCATGTGTGCACTTCGCAGGGGTTGGAGTTTAGGTGAAAAATGTGGCCACAAGCTGGGTACGAGCTGCCTCACCACGTGCCTGTTCCCCTCCAAGGCGCAGCGGCCGTGCGTGAGTTTGGGGAAGTGGGGGCACCACCATGTCCACCAATATGCCCCACCGTGTTTCAACATTGTGCAGGACACATGCTGCCACAATGATCCTGCACACTACTGGGGGTGCATACAGTAGCTGTACGCCAGAGCGGTCAAGGGAGCGGAAGCGTGACTTGAGCACTCCGAATGTGCACTCCACTATGGCCCTGGTTGCAATATGGGCTGCGTTGTATCTTACCTGGGGTGGTGTGGTGGGGTTCCGTATTGGCGTCATCATGTAGGTGCTCAGAGGGTAGGCACTGTGCCCTGGTAAGGTGATAAAAGTTGTCATTAGTTGGGCTTGTGTATTTGTCTGTGTGTGACTGCGGGGGCGGTGAGACGACCCGCACTATGGCAGTTGTCCGCTGAAATTACCCAGTGGCCAACAAATGCAGTACATTGAGCACCTTCTCCAAGGGGCTCAATGCTTGGGAGCACAGGGTGAGTAGTGTGAGTTCATCCTCCCACTCAGTGACCAGCTCTAGGATGATATGAGGTGGAAACCTATACCTGCCACAGACCTCGTCATCAGGCATCCAAAAAAGGCTGGTCCTGGGCAAAAAATACAGGACCTGGCTACTCTCCTCCTGCGGTGTCCCACGATCATTGCTGCGAGGAATGGGACATTCATCGTACCTGTATATGCTTGTTTGTTGTTTGCGTGCACTTTTATGCTACACGGGGGCGCTTCCGCCTGCTTTCGTGTGGCGGACGTATTAGTGCGTGTGCATGTGTTTTGACGTGCGCAAGTTTTCCCTATTCGATTCCATGAATACGTGTTGTTCACTAGCGTGTGGGGGTTGCGTGTGTTTCCCAGCAGTACTTTGCACGTTACGCTTACATTTTCACGCATTGTTCCCCATTCCCCGTGTTCCTCCCTCTTTTTAGGTGTGTGCGTGAGAAGTTGTGTGCTTTCCCCGTTCCTGTCGCGCACGCGTTTGGAAAGTCGCAGTGACGTGTAAGGTAAGCACGGATTTAGCGCACATACCGGGAAAAACACGCGCAGGGCCTTCCATGAATCGCATGCGTGCGATTCGCATGCGTGCGCTAGCTTTTACCCGCTTGCGTCACAAATTTCGCCACACAATTATTCCATGAATTACCCTGAACATTTAAAAATATTTACAGCATTGATATATTTGCATTTACAATGTAAACACCATATGATACACTGTCAATAGTAGTATATAAACCTCTTAAAAAACATCTGTAATCACTCCTCTCAGTAATAAAATGAATCACAGAAAAACATAAAATACGCGCATTCATTATTACAGGAGACTTGAATATAAACATTGCAGAACAAAACACACAAACTATTGCATTGCAATACTTTATGGTAAACACAATGTTATGCAAGCAGGTAATAACAACGTACACTACATATTACTTATCAATATTAGACCACACATATACAAATGTAGCACAACATTATTAAGGGACAATAGAATCATACTGCAGTGGTGATACAAACCAATATGGACAACTTTACCCCAAAACAAATAACACGGTTTTTACGCCAATCTTGTTTGTTTTCATGAAATAAGCAACAAAAGAAATTATGCTCTAAAAATAAATATGCAAACTAATATCTGTACTTTTTCTAGTTTCAGCGGAATACCATTCAGGAAATCCATGAGGCCCCAAAAACAAACAACCCCATATCAATTACCAATAATGGCAAATGTGATTAAATGCACATTTTAAACTCATTACAAGAATTCAAAACAAGAAAATAAAATTCGATATCATTTGGCTTTAGCAGATACAAGAGGTGCCATTAAAGCTAGATGTTGTAGTGAAAACATGTACTACACCACAAAAGAAAACAACTGATTTACTTATAAGAAACTATATTATCAAAAACAAAATGATGCTAATCAGCCATCAGACAAAGGGGTTTAGTTTTCACACTTAGATTTCCAAATGCATACGGCCCTTACACCATATTTTTCCAACCAAATGCTTTTGTTTTATTCGCACGTAGAGTAGAGGTCCCACCCATTCAGGAGACAGGGAACGCAGGCACGAATTCACTATCACTGCGCGTGCTTTCTTGGAATCAAGCGGCCTTCCCTCGGCTCTGCCATTCCTTTGGCCTGCCCACCCACGAGTCTATCTGCCCCATCACCACATGGCCTCCCACCTGCCCCGCGATTGCCATTCTAACTTACCTTTTCCTGCAGCTCTGCTTTTTCTGTAGTTCTGTGCTCGCTCCATGCTCCCTCCCTCACTGTAGGCTTGCCGTGGCAACAGGAAAAGGACTGCTCACTTTTCCATTTTCTATGACAGCTGTCATCTTTGCCTTGTTTCATGGAAATTCGGAACTCACAATATGCGCAGAGGCGATTTCCTCTAAATGGAAATCACTTACACAATATTTGCACCCAGGGGCACCAGGGAGAAAATAGCTCTCGGCCCCAACGTTCGGGGGCATTCAAGGCCGGTAATGGCTCCACATCCAGGAGTGTCATCAACATGGGCAGCCCTAATAGAAACTGCACATAATTGTGTGCTACCAGGGCCTGCTGGCAGTCTGATTAATAAATACACATAAGCTATATCTGGGTTAATGTGGTTGCCATGTGGAATATACATTTGTCAACTGGCCAAAACCTTTATTGCCAGTTTAGTTTCTGGTGACACATTTCACTGGCATGGCCATTTTGAGTATCCAGCTGCCTGGGGCTGTTTCACCCAAAAGAGACCACTTGGGAGCAGTCACAGAAGCGCTTTTGTCTGGGAAAGGTTTGTCATCTTCTCGAAAGGACAGGATATACTCCAGAGTGGAAGGAAAGGGCCCATTGCCAGGACAATAATGAATATCACTAGGGTGAGAATTACTGGAGCCTTTTTGATGTAGGCAGACAGGGGTGGAGGGAGGAGCTACATAGCCCGGGAGGGGAATCACCAGCAACAGAGGGGTTCCTCCTTCTTAGGATTTCCTAGGACTCCCAAACTTGCTTTGCTCCCTCCCCAACTTCCTACAGACAAAGCATTCAGGGATTGACATCACCAGACAAAGGGCCTCATTACGAGGCTGGCGGTAGCCGTGCCTGTAATACATTTAAGCCGCCGGTATTCATTTTTTTCCGGCACCCAGAAACGGGCAATTACCTTGCCGGACCTGGTATTTGTCCATTCCTGGGCGCTGGAAACAATTCTTCCCGATTCCCATTTAAGCCCCATAGGGCTCAATGGGAATGGGGAGGTCGGATGCACCGGCACAGTTTATAACATGCTCTGCTTGTGGGTGCCTTTCATTCACAACTCGGAGTTTGCCGATCCAGATACAACAGTACCAGCGTGCTTACTGGTACTGTTGTATCTGGACCGGCAAGCTCGTAATGAGGCCCGAAAGACTCTTGTCACATCAGCCAGGATTGGACTCTTAAAGAGGCTTGGAATAGACCAATCTACTGTGCTGATGTGTGTACACAAGGGGGTGACACACCCTTGTAATTGAATCATCTTTGTTCATCAGAATTAGAAAGTTTCATCTGGAACTTTATTGCGGTACAGTCTGCCTAACGTTATCTTTCATAGAAGTGAAGATAATGGGCCTCATTACGAGGTTGGAACCAAACTCGGCTCCGGCAGCCGCGAAAGGGGAATCACTGGGCCATCCGACCTCGGCGGACACAGTAATTTCCCTTGCGCGAGTGCCGAAGCCGGTACGTCCCCATTCCCATTGGAGCCCCCATTGGACCCACCAGAGGATGGTTGCTGCGGTACCGTTCATAACGTTACCGTTGCTACCATCTTGTTCTGCTCGTGGGTGCTGGTACGGCTACCTGCTTAGACCAGGTGGTGCTAGGGCACCCGCGAGCAGAACTCGTAGTATGGTGGTACGGTAACACTGGTGATGGTAGCGATACTGGCGCCGTTGTTGCCTTACCGCCATACTCGTAATGAGGCCCAATGACTTTCAAGGAGGTAGAAAGGCCTTCTCATCAACATCCGAGAGGAACATTTTAGGTGATGTGTCCTCTGGACAAAGCCTACCTTGTTGGTCCACTGAACCCCTTTGAGATGCCGACTTAACCATCGTCTGCCCGTTCCTCATCTGATTCAAGTCGATCACTGCTGCAGGACGACATCACATTGCTGGACAGCTGTCTCGAGCGTCTCGATTGCACTCAATCCATTGGGAACAGCCGACTCGACCCTCTCTGCAGTTGACATCTTCATTGACATTGTCAATGCAGTTGACTTTGCTGCTTAAAATGTGTCTGTTTCCCTGCTTTCGCATCATGGGTGCCCTCTTTAATTGAAAGTCTGCCTATTTGGTTTATTCTTTCACTGGGTTGGCTTATTTGTGTTTGTAATCCGTGTGCATACTTTTAGTTTAATCAAAGTCTCCTATTGTTTATGGAACCTTGGTTGGACGTTCCTTTGTTTTGGTACCATAACACTATTGTTGATTGAATGCTTCTTTAGTAGCTAACGCCCTCCTCAAGAGTATAGCCTGCCTGCCAGCATTGTGGTAAGAGGCAGAGGAGATATACATGTTGTTCCTGTTTCACCATCACCCCTGAGATCATTGCTGGTTTAGTAGGTCAGTAGTCAGTGTAGCTGAGTGTGGTTCGGCATTTGTGAGCTCATGGGCTAGGTCTGCACTGCTATGGAAGCATTCAGCTTTCAGCTCTGAGTGTTTGCCGGAGAAAGGTAGCAGGCTTGCAAAGGGGTGAGGAGTGAGGAGCAGAGGTACAGAAGCGGAGGGAGGAGAGAAAGTGAAAGGAGGGAAAGCAGACTGGCAAGACCAGGAGGAGAAAGTGCCAAGTGTGGGAGGTGGAGGATGGAAAACAACTGGAAGAAAGAGGGAGAGGAAAGAGTGCAGGAGTGTGAAGAACGAAAAGAGCAGAGGAAGGATGAAAAAGAAGGGTCAGGAAATGAGTGGAAGAGGAACAGTACGGGAGGAGGAGATTGGAAAAAGAGGAACCATTAAATGGGAGAAGGATGAAGAAGTAACAGCCGAAAAAGAGGAGGGGAATGAGAAGAAAAAGAGAGAGTGGGGAGGGAGAAACACAAGAGGCATCTTAGAAGGAGGAGGTTGGCAGAGAGTGAGCAGATTTAAAGGGGAAAGGTGGGCAAAGAGAGGCCGTCGAAGTTCAAGAGCCTAAAGAACAAGAAGCCTCAGAAGAATAGGTGATTGGGAGAGAGGTGTGGGGGCAAATAACAGAGGAACGAAGGTAGAGAGAAAGAGACGAGGATAACCAACAGAAGGGCAGGAGGTAGGTACAAAGAGGGAAGGAAGGAAAAGAAGAAGAAGAAGAAGGCTGTCAGAACAGAAGAGTAAGTGCAAAGGGACCGAGCATTGTACGGCCTCGCAAGGTATTCAGCGAGAAGGTGTCATCAGAGAATGGGTGCAAGAACCAAAAGACCATGAGGTGAGGCTTTGGTCCATTTCCAAAGGTGCCCACCTCCTAAGACTCACACTGTCTCCACACATACAGAGCCTGTGACAGAGTCTGCCAAAAGCACGATCATATCTGTGCCCCAACCCTCCCAGGCCTACGGAGATTTGACGCTGCTTCACCCAGAACCTAGAGATTTGAAAGACAAGCCAAGGGCCTGAACGTGAACAAAAGAGGTGGCCTTGTTGAAAGATTAGGATTTTGAACAAGGCAACAACAGAGGGACCATCAACAAAGACAAGAAAGAGGTGGAAGGGGCCCTTGAAACCCTGTGACTTTGATCGGCTTTCGTTTGGCCGCCAGGAGGTATCTACATGAGAAGTGCAGGACGCGCCATCGGTCTACGGTCCTTAAGCAAGCTGAACCAGCTTTTTTTTATTTCTCTGACTGTCCCATATTCCTTTGTCTAGTCCATCCCGAGCCCTTGGCATGCCCTGGTGTACAGAGCTTTACGTGTCTCGATCAGCCTGCCGAGCCCTTGGCATGCCTTGTCGTACAGAGCTTTACCTGTCTCGATCAGCCTGTCGAGCCCTTGGCATGCCTTGTTTTACAGAGCTTTACGTGTCTCGATCAGCCTGCCCAGCCCTTGGCATGCCTTGTCGTACAGAGCTTTACGTGTCTCGATCAGCCTGTCGAGCCCTTCGTATGCCTTGTCGTACAGAGCTTTACGTGTCTCGATCAGCCTGTCGAGCCCTTCGTATGCCTTGTCGTACAGAGCTTTACATGTCTCGATCAGCCTGCCGAGCCCTTGGTCACGACAGCCCGCAGATATTTCCACAGGGAATTGAGAACCAGACGGAGTCCCATGCACCCAACCTGTGAGGCTAGCGGTGGCCTGGAGTCTGGTGCCAGGATTCATTGGCTTGAGCTGGCTCTTGGATCTGTCTGGAGTCTGGTTTGAACCTGTAGATCTGGCGTCATGCAATGTGGCCATGCACAATGGGCACATGGTGGAAAGGTCATTCTAAGGGCAAAATGGCCACTAGCAATAGCCACGTCGGTTGCCTTGTAGTGCATTACCTAAGGCTGTGTCCAGCTCGGCCACGGTACATGCACAGTGACATATTGGGTGGCTAAGGGTGACCTATGCATGGTCGAGGGCCGTTCCTCACAGTAAAATGGCCAGTTGACCTGCTCACAGTCATACCCAGTGGCTACAATGGGTTGCATGGGCACTGTGCGCTAGTGAAAGGGTCCACAGGGCACGACGTGGGTGTGCATAGCAAAGGCCATGGCAATAGTAAAGTGGCCATGCAATGCCCAATGACTAGGTTGGGTGGTTTGCACTCCTTATGCAGGCTCAATGCACAAGTTCTCCTTTCCTTTTCCTCCACCTTCGCCACCTGTGCAGAGCCTTCTCTCCTATTGGCTCTCGCTATCTTCACTCTCCAGCACACAGACCTCCAACCTCCTACTGCACCCACACTGTCCCTTCTGAACTGTGGGCTACATATAGTCCTACTTTCAGGCCTTCGCTTGTGGCCTGGTTGCTGAATGGCCGAATTTGCTGCCTCCTTGTTTGGCCCATATGATCAGTAGAGCATCGTGTCAGTCATCATGTGTCCCCTTTCTGCAGGTCAGCCATGCCGGGGTCAGGCAAAAGTTCTGCGCATACGCTGTGCCCACATTTTCCTTCAAGACTTTCCCAAACTCTGCTCCATGAGATGTTTCTGCTTTTGTGGGTCCTCCCCGCTTGGCTAGCAAACCACCTGAGCTGGTAGAGTACTCAGCACATATAAATGTTGTGAACAAATGTTCTCTCTTTTCCAGCCAATGGAGGAGGGATCCTACAGAGGTGGTGACTCTAAGTATAGACAGAATCTGGCAGGTATTTACATGTTGTTATTGACTAAGTCAGTAGCACTTTTACTCACTCATTATAATTGGTTACGTATAACACACTTAATGCTCAGAGGTTTCTAAGCCGACCTGAGTCTCGAGCCTGTGTTGCCCTATGTTGCTCGGCATTGTCTTGTGTCCAAGGCAAGCGTTGCCCCTGAGCTATCCTCCCAAGACTATTAGTTCCATGGACCTGGATATAACAACTACAGAGTTGATACAGGTTAGACACTCCCTTCCGAGTGTGGTACTTATCACGCCCAGGTATGATATGATCGTTTATTTATATAGCGCCTATACACAATGTGTTTCAAAGCACTTCAAGGCAAGGGAGGGAACAAGGGAAAATACAACCACATTCTTACAGGCCATGAACAGTAAGGATGTGAAATTAACTATCGTACTCGGCCTGACGACTTTTCAGATAGTGCAAGAGCTAGGACATAGATAAGGAAGGGAGGGGGAGAGTGGGAAGGAAATGGAGACAGACAGGCGACTACCGTACTAGGCCTGACGACATTTCTGGTAGAGCCAGAGAAAAACAAAAGGTGAGGGAGAGGGGTGCAGAAAGGTAGGGGAGGAACAAAACAAGCGACTATCATACTAGGCCTGATGACATTTCATATAGTGCTGGAGGGGTGGAGAGGAGGAAAAAAAAACAGTAATGGGAGGGTGGAGGAAACAGACGAGGTTGCTATCATATTAGGTCCAGGGACAATTCTGATAGAGTAAGTGCATAGAATAAAGTAAGAGGAGGAGATAGGAAAAGGGAGAAGGGAAAGGAGGAGAGAAAAGAGAGTAAGCAGTCAAAAAGAGTGGAGAAGCAAGAGTACAATCCAAGGCTCTTGATGTCTTGGCCTGCTAGGCTGGTTTTCCTGGATGATATAGACACCACTCGGCAAGGTGATGGGTTCAGTGGGATATGATGAGGATTAGGGAACAGTCCACAGCTTAGCTAAACCCCGAAGGCCACATCCCAGATCCTGACCAGAGAGGGTATAAATAGCGAAGGGCGGTAAGAGAATGCAGAGAGATAGGGTGGGCGTGCTGGAACATTCCCAGTAACGCCCTAAGGCACTATTCCATTTACTGACTGAGAAAGGAAGGAAAGCAGAGAAGCTCGAAGGCTGTATTATAATCTATGCCCTTTCATATCAGAAAGTGCAAGCTGGTCCTTGGCACTCTTCCCATGTGTCTGACTGCCGTCTGATGACAGCATAATCTATGCCCTTTCATATCACAAAGTGCAAGCCGGTCCCTGGCACTCTTCCCATGTGTCTGACTGCCGTCTGATGACAGGGGCCGAGGGTATCGAACCCCCCCACTCTCGAGCTCTTCGCTCCTCTACCTCCAACTCACTCAGGGTCAGTCGTCTCTCGAGCTCTTCGCTCTTCTACCTCCAACTCACTCAGGGTCAGTCGTCTCTCGAGCTCTTCGCTCCTCTACCTCCAACTCACACAGGGTCAGTCGTTTTTCTAAGAAACGAGCTGGGGGTAGATCTCTGTCTTCGGCTGGGGCCTCCTCTGGAACAGCTTCCCTGCCACTCTAAAACTTGAGGAGCACTATCTCCTGTTCCGGAAGCACCTCAAGACCTTCCTCTTTTCTTCTGCCTTCGCTCCCCCTCACCCCTGCTGATCTGTTCTCTCTTGGCACCGTGCACCTGGCCACCCTCTGTCTATTGGGCCCAGGTACCTGCTCATCCTACCACCCTCCTGCACTGCCTTCGGGCCACCCCTTGCACTGGGGTCTGTATCTGTACCCATACAGCCCCCCCTTTTTCTTCCTGCACTTATCGGACCTACCCTGTCTGCTGCCTTAAACCTAGCACTTGCAAATTTCTGGCTGCATTACCACTGTTTGTTGCCTTTATTATTTATTTATTGTTATTTATCTGTTTCTCCTCTGCTTCGCACTTTCCACCTATCCCCCCTTCAATGCACTTTTCCCCTCCCCCCTATCCCATGCACTTGCGCGTTCTCAATGTCACTGGGCCTAGTAAGATTGCTGTTTTGTTCTCCCCTGTTCCCCTCCCTTGCTTTGTCGCGCTCTGAAACACATTGTGTACGAGCGCGATAGAAATAAAATTTCAATCAATCAATCAATCACCCACTCAGCCCGGTATCCCTCTTGATGACCGCCCTGTTCAGCTCCACACCCACCCTTTCAGCACTGACGCATTTCCCCCACTCACTGTAAATGATAGCTATTGTTAACTGATCAAAACATTTATTGCCAGTCTAGTTTCCGGTGACACATTTCACTGGCATCGCTGTTTTGAGTATTTAGTTGCCTGGGGCTGAGTTTCAACCAAAGAGACCATTTGGGAGCAGTCGCAGAAGCGCCTTTGTCTCGGAAAGGTTTGTCATCTTCTCGAAAGGACAGGATATACTCCAGAGTGGAAGGAAAGGGCCCATTGCCAGGACAATAATGAATATCACTAGGGTGAGAATTACTGGAGCCTTTTTGATGTAGGCAGACAGGGGTGGAGGGAGGAGCTACAAAGCCCGGGAGGGGAATCACCAGCAACAGAGGGGTTCTGGATACTTGGGTTTTCCTAGGACTCCCAAACTTCCTGCAGACAAAGCATTGAAGGATTGACAGCACCAGACAGAGACTCTTGGAACATCAGCCAAGATTGGACCCTTAAAGAGCCTTGGAATAGACCAATCCACTGTGCTGATGTGTGTACATAAGGGGGTGACATCCCCCTGTAATTGAATCATCTTTGTTCATCAGAATTAGAAGGTTTCATGTGGACATTTATTGGGGTACAGTTTGCCTAATGTTATCTTTCATAAACGTGACGATAATGACTTCCAATGAGGTAGAACGGCCTTCCCATCAACATCCGAGAGGAACACTTCAGGTGACTTGTCCTCTGGACAAAGCCTACCTTGTTTGTCCGACTGGACCACTTCGAGATGGCGACTAAACCATTGTCTGCCCATTCCTCACCTGATTCAAGTCGATCACTGCTGCAGGACGACATCACATTGCTGGACAGCTGTCTCGAGGGTATCAATGCACTTAATCCATTGGGAACAGCCGACTCGACCCTCTCTGCACTGACCCAACCCATTGTAAAGTGCCTAGAAGTCTGAATTGACATTCATGAGCCCCAGGATCAAGCCTAAAAGGTATTTGAGGTTCTGTTCCCCTGGTGTGCTTTAACGAGCCCTAGTGACATTTCCCCCCTGTTATGCTTTAAAGGGCATTGTGACACTTAAGAATCCACCCCTTACCTTTTTAAAGACATCTTTATTAAAGTTGACATCTTCATTGACATTGTCAATGCAGTTGACTTTGCTGCTTAAAATGTGTCTGTTCCCCTGCTTGGTGATCATGGGTGCCCTCTTTAATTAAAAGTCTGCCTATTTGGTTTATTCTTTCACTGGGTTGGCTTATTTGTGTTTGTAATCCGTGTGCATACTT
The DNA here is from genome assembly GCF_040938575.1 of Ambystoma mexicanum. NCBI lineage: Eukaryota > Metazoa > Chordata > Amphibia > Caudata > Ambystomatidae > Ambystoma > Ambystoma mexicanum. The sequence goes on along the minus strand of NC_090934.1, from coordinate 117,976,859 downwards.
TTAGTTTAATCAAAGTCTCCTATTGTTTATGGAACCTTGGTTGGACGTTCCTTTGTTTTGGTACCATAACACTATTGTTGATAGAATGCTTCTTTAGTAGCTAACGCCCTCCTCAAGAGTATAGCCTGCCTGCCAGCATTGTGGTAAGAGGCAGAGGAGATATACATGTTGCTCCTGTTTCACCATCACCCCTGAGATCATTGCTGGTTTAGTAGGTCAGTAGTCAGTGTAGCTGAGTGTGGTTCGGCATTTGTGAGCTCATGGGCTAGGTCTGCACTGCTATGGAAGCATTCAGCTTTCAGCTCTGAGTGTTTGCTGGGGAAAGGTAGCAGGCTTGCAAAGGGGTGAGGAGTGAGGAGCAGAGGTACAGAAGTGGAGGGAGGAGAGAAAGTGAAAGGAGGGAAAGCAGACGAGAAGACCAGGAGGAGAAAGTGCCAAGTGTGGGAGGTGGAGGATGGAAAACAACTGGAAGAAAAGGGGAGAGGAAATAGTGCAGGAGTGTGAAGAACGAAAAGAGCAGAGGAAGGATGAAAAAGAAGGGTCAGGAAATGAGTGGAAGAGGAACAGTACGGGAGGAGGAGATTGGAAAAAGAGGAACCATTAAATGGGAGAAGGATGAAGAAGTAACAGCCGAAAAAGAGGAGGGGAATGAGAAGAAAAAGAGAGGGTGGGGAGGGAGAAACACAAGAGGAATCTAAGAAGGAGGAGGTTGGCAGAGAGTGAGCAGATTTAAAGGGGAAAGGTGGGCAAAGAGAGGCCGTCGAAGTTCAAGAGCCTAAAGAACAAGAAGCCTCAGAAGAATAGGTGATTGGGAGAGAGGTGTGGGGGCAAATAACAGAGGAACGAAGGTAGAGAGAAAGAGACGAGGATAACCAACAGAAGGGCAGGAGGTAGGTACAAAGAGGGAAGGAAGGAAAAGAAGAAGAAGGCTGTCAGAACAGAAGAGTAAGTGCAAAGGGACCGAGCATTGTACGGCCTCACAAGGTATTCAGCGAGAAGGTGTCATCAGAGAATGGGTGCAAGAACAAAACGACCATGAGGTGAGGCTTTGGTCCATTTCCAAAGGAGCCCACCTCCTAAGACTCTCACTGTCTCAGCACATAGAGAGCCTGTGACAGAGTCTGCCAAAAGCACGGTCATACCTGTGCCCCAAGCCTCCCAGGCCTATGGAAATTTGACGCTGCTTCACCCAGAACCTAGAGATTTGCGAGACAAGCCAAGGGCCAGAACCTGAAGAAAGGAGGTGGCCTCTTTCAAAGTTTAGGATTTTGAACAAGGCAAAAACAGAGTGACCATCAACAAAGACAAGAAAGAGGTGGAAGGGGCCCTTGAAACCCTGTGACTTTGATCGGCTTTCGTTTGGCCGCCAGGAGGCATCTACATGAGAAGTGCAGGACGCGCCATCGGTTTACGGTCCTTAAGCAAGCTGAACCAGCTTTTTTTTATTTCTCTGACTGTCCCATATTCCTTCGACTAGTCCATCCCGAGCCCTTGGCATGCCCTGGTGTACAGAGCTTTATGTGTCTCGATCAGCCGGTCGAGCCCTTGGCATGCCTTGTCGTACAGAGCTTTACGTGTCTCGATCAGCCTGCCGAGCCCTTGGCATGCCTTGTCGTACAGAGCTTTACGTGTCTCGATCAGCCTGTCGAGCCCTTGGCATGCCTTGTTTTACAGAGCTTTACGTGTCTCAATCAGCCTGTCGAGCCCTTGGCATGCTTTGTCGTACAGAGCTTTACGTGTCTCGATCAGCCTGTCGAGCCCTTCGTATGCCTTGTCGTACAGAGCTTTACGTGTCTCGATCAGCCTGCCGAGCCCTTGGTCGCGACAGCCCGCAGATATTTCCACAGGGAATTGAGAACCAGCCGGAGTCCCATGCACCCAACCTGTGAGGCTAGTGGTGGCCTGGAGTCTGGTGCCAGGATTCATTGGCTTGAGCTGGCACTTGGATCTGTCTGGAGTCTGGTTTGAACCTGTAGATCTGGCGTCATGCAATGTGGCCATGCAAAATGGGCACATGGTGGAAAGGCCATGCTAATGGCAAAATGGCCACCAGCAACAGCCACGTTGGTTGCTTCGTAGTGCATTACCTAAGGCTGTGTCCAGCTCGGCCACGGTACATGCACAGTGACCATATTGGGTGGCTAAGGGTGACCTATGCATGGTCGAGGGCCGTTCCCCACAGTAAAATGGCCAGTTGACCTGCTCACAGTCATACCCAGTGGCTACAATGGGTTGCATGGGCACTGTGCGCTAGTGAAAGGGTCCACAGGGCACGACGCGGGTGTGCATAGCAAAGGCCATGGCAGTAGTAAAGTGGCCATGCAATGCCCAGTGACTAGGTTGGGTGGTTTGCATTCCTTATTCAGGCTCAATGCACAAGTTCTCCTTTCCTTACCCTCCACCTTCGCCAGCTGTGGAGAGCCTTCTCTCCTATTGGCTCTCGCCATCTTCACTCTCCATCACACAGACCTCAAACCTCCTACTGCACCCACACTGTTCCTTCTGAACTGTGGGCTACATATAGTCCTACTGCCAGGCCTTCGCTTGTGGCCTGGTTGCTGAATGGCCGAATTTGCTGCCTCCTTGTTTGGCCCATGTGGTCAGTAGAGCAATGTGTGCCCCCTTTCTGCAGGTCAGCCATGCCGGGGTCAGGAAAAAGTTCCGCCCATACACTGTGCCTACGTTTTCCTTCAACATTTTCCCGAACTCTGCTCCACGAGATGTGTCTGCTTTTGTGGGTCCTCCCCGCTTGGCTAGCAAACCTCCTGAGCTGGTCGGGTAAGTCAGCATGTATAAATGTTGTGAACAAATGTTCTGTCTTTTCCAGCCAATGGAGGAGGGATCCTACAAAGGTCGTGACTGTGTCCTGGCAGGGCAGTACTAGCACCAGGGGTCAAAGTTTCTAAATATAGACATAATCTGGCAGGTATTTGACATGACATGTTGTCAATAGCACTTTGACTCACTCATTATAATTGGTCACTTATAACACACCTAATACTCAGAGGTTTCTAAGCCTCTGGGGATCGAACCTGTGTTGCCCTGTATTGCCCTGTGTTGCTCTACATTGGGCCTCATTTGGAGTCCAGCGGTAACCCTGCTGGTGCTACCGGCGGGTTGCCACCGGACTCAGATTAGATTACCGGCACCTGAACTCCCGGTGCCACCGGTTCATTCCGAGTCCAGTGGCAAGGAAGTCAGGCGCCTGTACATTTGTAAATCCCCATACCCATAGAGTCCCGTAGGACTCTATGGGAGTGGGGACACAGGAGGACCGGCACCATTAGCAACTGTGCCGGTACTCTTGTGAAGAGTCTGTCTACCATGGCCGCTGGACCCGGCAGGGTCAGACCTGTTGGACACAGTGGCTCCGACAGGCAGGCTTCTCGTTTGATGGTCCGGAAACAAGGGTGCTGGTGAGCTTACCGGAACCCTTGTTTCCAGACTGGCAAATTTATAATGAGGCTTTTTCTAAGGCGAGCGTTGTCCTTGAGCTATCCTCCCGAGACTATTAGTTCCATGGACCTGGTTATAACAACTTCAGTGTTGATTCAGGGTGGACACTCACTTCAGAGTGTGGTACTTATCATGCCCAGGTAACCCAAGGCTCTGGATGACTTGTCCTGCTAGGCTGGTTTTCCTGGATGATATAGACACCCCTGAACAAGGTGATGGGTTCAGTGGGATATGATGAAGATTAGGGGACAGCCCACCGTTTAGCTAACCCCCAAAGGCCACATCCCAGATCCTGACCAGAGAGGGTATAAATAGCGAAGGGCGGGAAGAGAATGCAGAGAGATAGGGTGGGCGTGCTGGAACATTCACAGTAGTGCCCTAAGGCACTATTCCATTTACTGACTGAGAAAGGAAGGAAAGCAGAGAAGCTCGAAGGCTGTATTATAATCTATGCCCTTTCATATCACAAAGTGCAAGCCGGTCCCTGGCACTCTTCCCATGTGTCTGACTGCCGTCTGATGACAGGGGCCAAGGCTATAGATGACCAACCCACCCAGCCGGTATCCCTCTGGATGACCGCCCTGTTCAGCCCCTGTTCAGCGCCACACCCACCCTTTCAGCCCTGATGCATTTCCCCCACTCACTGTAAATGTTAGCTGTTCCCTCCTACTCTTAATAGCATTCTGAGAATAATTGGTATTTTGTGAGGACTGTCCTCCACTGTAACCAACCACTGAAAGCTTGTAATCCCTATTGATGGGGAGGGTGGTGTTACTTCCCTAAACTGGGTTCGTGGCTCAATAAACACCCCTATAAAATCCAAGAAAAATAAAAATGTCAAAGTGGTCATGTGGCCCAAGGCCATTATCACTCATTAAGCGAGGAGGCACAGTAAACCCACTATTTTGATCCAGAACAGATGGGACAACTCAGATACGCATAATGAATATTCTGGGTGATAATAGGATTCTTTGCATGTAAACCAGATTGGTTTTTCCTTTTCTGTGGGTTTATGACATTGGCTCTCAATCTGGCATCTATTTGAGACTTCCTGATAATAATGCCTGCACTCTATCTGCCCATGTGGCAAATGTAACTTCGTGTTAGTGGAGCAAATCACCAAGTAGTATGAAATCCTACACTCTCTGACTTGGTAAGGGGCCAGTACCTTTTTGGGTAACATCTATTTATTTATTTTTAAATTTTGATAACGTGCTTCAAGCCCTTGGGCTTCCAGGGCTCCAGGCTGGGATCCCACTTAGAACGAGTCAGATCCCACCCTTGACCTGTTGACCTATCTGTCGTTCGCGGGTCTGCGCAGTTTCGGATTCTCAGAGCATTGCCCCGTGCTATCCAGTAGATGGCCTGGTAACCAGGATGTATACTTGAACATCACACAGTGTTTTCCACCTGGTGGGACAAGGCATCTTTCCCTCGGAGTTGATGTTTTCCAACAGGTTTTTACACCAATCCAAAAGATGTAGGGTATCATCATGAGTTGGGCAGTAGCCCTTAAATGCGGCGGTAACGCTATTACCGCTGACTTTAAAGGTCTGCCCAAACATGAGTATGACGTGTTTGCCCCCAGCTCAGAGCTGGGGGTAAATACGCCGGAAAAATGCTGATTTTTGGTGTAAGTTCCACATGGTAATACCGCCGGTGGTAATTGCCCAAAAATTCCCCATTGGGTCCAAAGAACCCAATGGGGAATGGGGTATTACGTTTACCACTCAACACGTGTTCCGGCACTAAGACCACCGGATGTGTGGCAGTAACGCGAATACAGTTCGGTGGTATCCCAGTCGTGATGAGGCCCATATACTAGATTGGTGATGGTAAGAAACCTGTACGGCCATTAAGAAATATAAGAGGCATGGTGAACTAGGTTTAGTTCGGAAACAATTAGGAACCATGTCTTCCTATTTGCAGAGGTTTCTGTCCATTGTCTACGGATACCTGAATGAGCTTTGGATGAAATCTACTCCAAACAAATGACAATATAGTATGGTGGGGTAACGGTGGGGAGGATGGGCTGTCTTGAAGGATTTGTAACAATGACTGTGAACATTTGAATCTTCTGGAACTGTATTGTCAGAAGCTAAATGAAGAAAGGGTGGCAGATTTTAGCCGTAGTTTCCACTCTACCAGCTTCATCCAAAGTGATGCCCTCTGGAAAAGATTTTACACATCGGAATCATTTTTTATTTTATCGTTGATATGTTTTCTAAGAGAGATTGGTGTTGTGTAATGACTTTCATTTTGATCTGATAGTTTTAAAAGGTAAATATTTGATCAAAAGAATTAATTAACCTTGAATTGTGCATATGATAACTGAATATTATGATAATTGAGCGATAACTGTGGTATTTCAATTGTGTAAGGTTTTATTGTGCACAATAAATATATTTTTTTAAAGAATAAATGTGCTCAATTCACAGCTGCATTGTCAAGTCATTTATTTCACAGAGGTTTAGAATGTTTTTGGCATAGAGCCCGGCAGCGCCACACTTCCGAACAACAACAACCTTCTTCACAAGTGTTTTCTAAGCCATAGAACATACATCCTTAAACATTTGTTGGCAAGTGTTTGCTTTCTTGTGACTTACACAAACGTCTATGAAAACGTCACTGTGAACACACGGGGCAAGGGAGGCTGGGGTACTCTGGGAGTTGGGGGAACAACTACATACAGAACCCCCCAGAGATCCCCAGCCCTCCCAATGCTGGCAAAGGAGACCTGGAGCACAGAAGTGTGCTATAGAGAGCCAGAGGAGAAGAAACAGCCGGGGGTGAAAGCTCTCTCGCACGCACAACCACGCAGGCAGCAGAGGAGTCAAAGAAACATACACTGTTTCTTACTGTACCAATTTCGATTGAATAACAATAGTATTGTATGTAAATATGTCCTATTTAAAGCGCTTTAAATTAAAGCGCTATATAAAAAAACAACTTATTATTATAATTCAAGTCCATGCGTGGAGTAGGGGTTCCAGTGAGTTCCCAAAACCTGATGTGGATCACAAGACTGTACAATAAATTATATATTCAGGGCTAGGATTAAGGTATTTTTGCTGCATGTGTGGTTGCAAATGCTATTTTATTTGTATCGCGCTCGTACACAAGTGTTTCAGAGAGCGACTAGGCAAGGGAGGGCACAGGGGAGAAAAAAAACAATGACCTTACTAGGCCCAGTGACATTGAGAACGCGCAAGTGCATGGGAATGGGAAAAGGGAAAAAGTGCATGGTAGGGAGATAGTGGAAAGTGCGGAGCAGAGGAGAAAAGATAAATAACAATAAATACAAATAAATAGAAAATGGGGGCAATAAACAGTGGTAGTGCAGCCAGCAAGTGGCAAGTGCTGTGTTTAAGGAAGCAGAGTCTGATAAGTGCAGAAAAAGAAGAAAAATGGGGGGGCTGTAAGGGTAAAGATACAGTGTAAAGAGTGGCCAGGGGGCAGTGCAGGAGGGTGGCAGGGTGAGCAGGCACCTGGGCCCAGGGGACAGAGGGTGGCCAGGTGCACAGTGCCAAGAGAGAGCAGAACAGCTGGGGAGAGGGGGAGCGAAGGCGGAAGCAAAGAGGAAGGTCTTGAGGTTCTCCCTCAAGTTTTAGATTGGCAGGGAGGCTGTTCCAGAGGGAGGACCCAGCCAAAGATAGAGATCTACCCCCAGCTCGTTTCTTTGAAAAACAAATGACCCAGAGGGAGTCAGAGGTAGAGGAGCGAATGCTCGATAGGGGAGGTATTTGCGGGAGGATAGCTGAATGTATTTTGGACCCAGGCCCCAGAAAGCCTTGTGGACAATGCAGAGGGTTTTGAATTTAATCCTTGCATCCACTGGGAGCCAATGGAGAGATTTCAGGGCTGGAGAGATACGATCCCTGGGCTTGAGGCCAAGGACAAGTCTCGCAGTCCTGTTCTGAATAAGTTGAAGAGGACGGAGAGTAGAGGCAGGTAGATTTAGAAAGAGGCTGTTACAATAGTCCAACCTAGAGAGAACCAGCGCTTGGGAAACAGTGAGCTTCTGAGGGAAGGAGAGGAAAGGCAGAGTACCTCTGAGGAGGTGCAGTGGGAAGTTTGACTTTTTAGAGACCTCAGAGATATGGGCGGAGAAGTAAAGTGTGGAGTCAAAGATGACCCCGAGGTTCCTAGCTTGCAGGTGGGGGTAGGAGGAAGGCCAAGGGAGGCCGGCCAGAGGGTGAGGTTGAAGGGTAAGAGCTGAACCAGAAGGAAGGGGATGGATAGGAGTGAAAGTTGTAGTGCGGGGAAGTGGAAGGGTAAGACCTGAAGCAAGAGGAGGCAGAGAAGCAAAAACAGTATGTGGAGAAGGGCAACAGCTGGTGTGTAGAGACCCAGAGAGTCACCTGGGGCAGCGGTAGGGACCGCAACAGCGCCAGCTCGAAAGAACCTCACCTATACAGTAGCCAGGGGGAGATTCCATGCCAAGGCAGAGAGAAGAAATTGAGTGATAAAAAGGTTTTTGGAGCAAGTAAGTGGTGCTTTATCTTCTTTAGGTTGCTGAGTGAGCCAGGGGCACTCCATCCCTTCATTGGTAATATCAGAAAGAAGGTTGTGGTTCAGACTATGATGGCTGTCAGCAAGCCATCAACACTGTCCGATGCCCTGGCATTTGTAAACAGGTAAAGAGGGTAACAATTCTATCTATACCATTCAAGTCGAGGGAGAGTACCTACCCAAGTTGTCCCATGTGGAGAAACCAAGCCCAGGAGATCTCTAAAGGAGGAGGACCTGAACATTCCAGATCCCTATGGACACAAGTGGTCCCACAACCCAGGACATGATGTGGGCAAGGCAGAGACAGACCTACGACCAGGATCTCAGGAGGCAAGACCCCCACCACAATGAAAGAAGGGTACCAGGGACCCTACAGGCAGAAGGGACCCTACAACTCGCAAGGAGTTTAAGTGACTTACAACATTTTGGAACCTTGCTTTATAGAACAGGGCCTTCAATTCTGGACCTTGGACCAGTTGTCCTTCATAAGCAGGGGGTGCACCAGGCTGCTTAAATCATCCTGAGACTTTGTTATAATTTCAGAATACACACTCTTCTTTGGTTGTGCCAAACCCCAGGTATCCCAGAAGTTCTGCCAAACTCTTCCTTCTCATTCTTACAATCTGGGCATCCGGCCCTGCTTGCTGTTGACAGGCAGAACCTGGGCAAGAACACTGTGGGATGGAAGGAGCCTTTTATGTTCAATTTCCTGTTGCCCAGAGGGTTTGTCCTTTTTGTTATTCTAGACATTGAAGTAATACAGATGAAGATACCTGAACTCAAAAAGAAGTCCATATTCACACCACAGCAACATATGGAGAACTACATACTTTCCAGCAAGCAGTAGTGCAAGACCTCTGGAGCTGGAGTTCCTGCATATTGCATTTGGTCCAAAATTATCGTGCCTTGCTATCTAACTCGTCTTTTGCAAAGCCAATTCAAAAATGGTCTGATATGGCCGCATTGTGGCTAGCAAACTAGCATAGAGCTGCTGACCCCTTCTGATTGGCTGCAGCTGCATTGAAAACCCAATCAGGGTCACCGGCAGGCAATAAGCTTGCCCCTCATATTCAAGGCCCCCTTACCAAGGCCCCTGTCTGAGCCTGTCCGAGTGTGGGAGAGCAGGGAGCGGCGCACAGGATATTTCCTATTGACACACGATCCAGTAAGTTAACCCCTGCTTACTGTTCCTGCACTGTTGATCCTCACCAATCACTTGCACGCCCCATCCCGCAGAACCTTCTGCACATAGATCCTCAAAGGAGATGCCACGCACCATCCTCAATGCTTTCATAATCACATCACCTTCATGCACCTACAACCACTGTGCTGTGAGGGGCTCACCCGTGCCTTATTCCAAATGGACTCTATACATGTATTCTAGCCTGCTCCACCAAATTGATTTTAAATAACTTTTTAAGCCCGCCCTATAAAATTGATTCTAGATGTGTATTTTAGCCTGCGCCACCAAAGTAATTCGAGATATGCTTTTTAATCCGCCCTATCAAATTCATTCTACATGTGTATTTTAGCCTGCTCCACCAAATTCATTTTAGATATGCTTTTTAGCCGACCCTATCACATTGATTCTTGATGTGTATCTTAGTCCGCTCTACAAAATTGATTTTGGATGTGTATTTAGACTGCTCCACCAGATCGAACTGAGATGTGTGTCAAGCCTGCTCCACAAAATCAAATTTAAATGTGTTTCTAGCCTGCCCTACCCAATCGAATTTAAATGTATCCTTAACCTGCACCTCTGGCATAACCAAACCGAAACTTAGGTGCATAATTGGCCCACACCACTAACTCGAATCTAAATGTGTTTTTAGACCGTCGTACCATATCGCTTCTACCTTGCATGCACAAACCGTATTCAGCCATGCTCCCACATGGAGCCAGCAAAACCAATCTCACTCAGAGGACTAGGCCTTAGATCCACAGACCTCACCCCAGTAGATAAGCCCGAAGTACCCCTATGTACTGCTGGCGCTCATGTGGTTGGCAAAAAGGTAGTTTTGTAGAAAGCAGGCCACTGCCCACGCCATCCATCACTTGGCCAACCCTGTTCCTCCCAGCTGTCACCATCAGTCCACAAAATCGCCTCCTCCCAAAAATGATCCTCCAAACATTACCAAGCCACCCATCCAAACAAGGAACGATAGGCTCAGCACAAGAACCATCAGGGATACCCCCTCCCACCTCCCAGGGTCAACAGCTATGAGAAATAGGAACCTCAATGTAAGGTCTCGCCCCAACCACTCAAGCAGAAAGACGCAAAACACAACCAGCCACAAGATAGCCTCCAGCCACAACTCCAGGCACCCTCCTCTCCTCACCACATCTCTTCAGTACTCGAACAATAAAATAACCCCCATATCTATGCCAACAGCCAAAGGAGAAACAACATAATGACCAGCCACAAGAGACTGCACACACCCCCCACACCCTCACCCATCCCAGAACCGCAACAAGACCCCACACTATAGGGAGCCCTCACTAATGCCAGGTCCCTGGCTGCTCATGCTCTGGACATTAACAACCTAATCATAACCCTGAACCTACACCTACTCGCTATTAAGGAAACATGGCTTCACCAAGCCTCAGGTCCTGCACTGCCCTTAGCATTTCCCAAAGGCTTCACCATCCTCAGATGCGATATAACAAACTCTAGAGGTCTAGGGGGAGCTCTCATACATAGGTATTCCTGCAAAGAAAAAGACACTGAAGCTCATCTACAGAAGGCCACTGCGAACGGCTATCAGTTAAACTTGACACCGCGCCTACAGAGACCATCACCACACACATCATATACCACCAGCCATCCTCTTCTCCTACTTTCGAGGAAAAATCTTTTCCACACAATAAGGGAAAACATCAAACCCACCACACCATACTACTAGGAGACCTCAACCTAGGCCCCCATGACCCATCTGACCATTCAGCAACAGGTGTAGCCAATGCCCTTTCAGACCTAGGCTTCGAACACAACATCACAACCTCTACTCATCTCAAAGCCAGTGCACTGGACTGGATAGCCGACATAAATAGCCAAATCACCATCCCCTCAAACAATCCCTGCCCTTGGTCGGACCATCACATCATTGCCTTTACCTTCCCCACACTCAAACAAGGCCCACCCACCCCACCACACCACCACTACTACCCACTTGGTCACAAAGCTCAAAACAAATCTCCAAAGAATCTATCTCCCCCTACCTCGTGCCCCCAGTTCTGGAAAACCTAGCCTCAAACGACCCTAAACATCTAACTGAGATTTACACAAGCACCTTAACCAAAGCCAGAGACTCAGTAGCCCCACTCCGTCCTAGAAAAACAAAATGTACAGACCCCTGCAACCCCGAGCTCCAAGAACGTCATTCTCAGAAAAGACAAGCAGAAGCTCTCTGGAAAGAAAAACCTGCAGAAAACCCCAGACTGGCCTTCAATAAGATTGCTAAAGAATGTAAGCAATCCATCACAACAGCTAAAGCAGCAATCTACAATGCCAGAATAGCTGAAGCAAATTCCAATTCGTAGGAACTGTTCACAATACTGAGAGAACTTGAGAACCCCCCATCACAACCCTCACCAATCAACAAAGATGAAACATGGTGCACGAACAAACAGAACGGTATGCACGCTAAAAAAATCTGCCTACTCCAGAAAATAATTGAAGATAAACGAATCAAGACTAGTCCTATCAACCATCACTTCTCACACTACACTGCTGCTTTAGAGAAATCACTGGGCTGGAAACAGCCAATATCCTCAAAAACCTGAAACCAACCAAATGCAAAGGAGACATCTGCCCAGCATCAATCATAAAAGACTGCCCAACAGCCCTATTACCCTTCATCACAAAATGTGTCAATGCCTCATTTGCCACAAATGTTCTCTAAACAGAACTCAAAGAATAATGGGTCCTCCCACTACTGAAAAAACCCTCACTAGACCCAACACTGCTCAACAACTACCACCCCATCACCACAGTACCTTTCCTGCTAAAAATACTAGACCGAGCAGCCTACAGCCAGATCCAAAATTACCTAGAATCCAATCACATCCTAGGGATGCGACAATCAGGTTTCCATCCTGGCCATGGCACCAAAACCGCACTCATGTCCTTAAATTCCAAATGGACGCCTTCAAGGATGAGGGTAAACCAGCACTCCTCCTTCTATTAGACCTGTCATCTGCTTTCGTCCTAGTGGACCAAAAACTCTATGCCATCACCTTGCAGCCTCATCCAACCTCTCCAATGAAGCCTAACTTTGGTTCACCTCCTTCCTATAAGGAAGGACCATGAGAGTTTTCTCCGACACGGATAACGCCTCGCCCATCCCCATCCCATGTGGTGTTCCCCAAGGACCATGTGTTTCCCCATCCCTTTATAACATATTCACTAAACCCTTATTTGACCCAGGCCCGGCTCCAGCAGGGGTCCAGGGGGGCCAGGCCCCCCCAGATCCAGCCCCTGGCCCCCCTAGAAAGGAGGCCATGTCAGTGGTGTGATACACCACTAGTAACCAAGGGAGTGGGGGGATGGACGGCACTCTAAACATTAATCAGCAACCTCAAAGACATTCTGAGAGGCTGAACTGCAGGATTTGTTTTATTGCCCTAGACAATGATTTATGCCCCACAGCCATGAAAGTACAAATAATCAGAGAGATGGAGAGCCACACACACCTCTAAGTGAGGTAGCACACACATACATTCAAGCAGGCTGCCTTCAACTATTTTCTCAAACCTACAATCACAATGTTGGTTTCTGTATTTTAAATTGTGTTTATTTTTTGTGAGAATATAATGGTTTTTCACATCATGCTTAATAAAATGGTTAACTGTATCAAGTTATATAAATGACAGGTAAGATGCTTGAACACAGATTTCTGCGCAAGGTGCATCACCTGACTTGGGGTCCTTACAAATTACATTCAAAGTATATATTCTGCTGCATTAACTACTTGAGTATAAGTGAAAAGATAAGGTTGGTTGTAACAAAAATGTAATTCTGGAGGGGAGACTGTAGTAAAATCAAAAAGTGATACATGCAGGGCTTTGAATTAAACATTACCACTACCGTTGCTCTGCACAACATTTCATGACATAATTTTGCAGTATGTCTGTACCATTAGAGAAGGGGACAAGCCATTAGCAAATTACTTTTGGTGCTGCCACCAAAAGGTGCAGGTCATTCTCAATTCCCATCTTCACTGGAACACAAGTAACCACATGGATTTTTAGGCCCTGTGGTCTAGAAGTTTGGGACGGGCTTCTGATATTAGTGACATGGCCAAGACTGATATGCAAACAATAGTATGCAAGGCTGGCCAGAGCAATGACGGTGGTTTTAATTGATTCATAGACTTTTTACCTATTAGGTACAACCAGAACGCATGCAGTGAAACACAGCTAGGATGGCGATAAAATGTGAGAAGAAACACACATCCTATGGGTGTGTCTGTTCATTTACCCACCTAATGACTAGCCATGGCTGTGTTAATACCTCACCAGAAAAACCTAACGTTTCTAGAACTCTATGAGCAAGTTCTATAACAAAGTAACACCAAACATGTTGCTGTATAGGGCCTGTCAGTGTTATAGCTAAGCATTATTTTGAGTGTTTAATTACTTAATTACCTGTGTAAATAAGCTCCTGGTGTAATATAATTCTCTTAATGTGTGTCTTCAGCCAGTTGATTTTATAAGCAATATATTTGTCAATGCCTCTGTGATTGCACTGAAGTCATGTCTTAAACAAGCAATCACATTCCATCCATTTTGGCTTGCTCATAGGTATTAGACATTTGCCAGGCAATGCCATCATATGCCCAGTTACTGCCACCATTTTCCAGCTGTTCCCATCTTATGACCAGGTGGTACCCTTATGTGGTGCCCTTATGGAAGTGTCTGGCAAATGCCTACCCATGCCTAATCAAAAGCCCAAGCCGTTGGCTTTGCCGATGCATGTTGGCTTCTGTTTGTCTCCCTAAGTTAATGTGTATATGCCCAGATGTGGGTGTCTTGTTGGCTACGCCTTGGGAATCAAGCTGCGCTGAGCTGGTCCAACAAGGCCCTAACTGAAAATTATTAGGCTAGGTTGTCAAGTTTTGACAAGTTTTAGATCTTCTCATGCATACTTACCAGTGGGGCTCCGACCTAAATAGAATGTATCTTTGTTTTGAAGCCTAGTCTACTCTGACAGAATGTTTCATGATTCAAACTGATAAGTACTGACTTCATAACCTTAATCTGTTGAGTAACTTTACAGAGTTTGCAAAGTAGGATGTCAATCCTGGGTGCTGGGTGTTTAGGCAGTGCCAGAAATTAAACATGAACACCCACAAAATAAACAAAAAAGAGGAGCGTTTTCTATAATGTTCCAGGGCAAAATATATAAGGTGTACATCTTTCATAAATAAAAATCAGTATTTCAATATTTACTAAAGAGTACAATCAGAGGTGGATTTAACATTTAGACAAGGGACACGTGCCAATGCCCCTCCCCTGCCCTACCATCACCCCTCACATGCAAACATCAGGGCTGAACAGGCCCTACCATAGAGGTTGTATCTTTTAACAAGTCTCAGAGGCAGATTATTTACAATAGGATCTGCTATGCCAAATATGCTGTTGATACTCAGTGTCTTTTCACTTTATCAGGTGACCACTCCAAAGACACAGAGGTCATTAATGCCACATACAACCAAATCGAGCTCTGGATGCTGTATATTGGCCTAGCCCTGAATAACTTAAAAACGGAGATTACTATCCTGGGCACCAGCCCCAAGTGGCGCCAGCTTGATCAGTCCTATTCATTCTTTCAAATCGCAGACTGTCTGCTCCCCACTTTAAAAAAACAATAAAAACCTTGGGAGTCACGATTGAAGTCCCATATCAGCAGCCTAGTGTCAAACTCAACATTATATTACATTATACTTTTGGCACAACTCAGACAATTCCTTGAGGCCTGCAGTTGTGCCACCCTAGCCAGGGCGATCATAGGCAGCCGCCCGGACTTCTGTGGCAGCAGTCTACTTGGGGTAGGCAAAGGAGAGCTCAATCGTCTGCAAGCTGTCCAGAACAATGCAGTTAGGGTCGTTATGGGGATGTGCAAAACAGATCATGTGTCAACAGCAAACCGAGCATTACATTGACTGCCTATTACAAAGAGAATCACGTTTTGTACCCTTTGCATTTCAGGGGCTTGCATGTATGGAATAAGCCCTTTTTATATGGCAGCACAGTTGAAGTGGCTATCTAACAGCCATAATCTAAGATCCAATAACACAGGGTTGCTTTTCACCCCAAAGGCCAAACTGGTACAGGTGCAAAATGGATGCTTCCCAGCCACAATTCCTCACTTGTGAAATACTCTCCTGCCTGATTTGAGGCTGTGTGCCAGTCTTCCCAGGTTCAAACGTGTCCTGAAAACCTTGCCTTTTGAGTAAATGGATCCTTGACCTCCACTAGTTTCTCTCAGTTTTCTCCTTAGGCTTCGCAGAGCTTTATGTTTTTTATTGTATGTCATGTCAGCGCTCTTATGCCCCCAGGCCACTGTCATTGTGCTTTAGAAATAAATTCAATAAATAAATAAATTAGAAATGAGAAAAGGTAAAAAGGCAGTGATCATTGCTGTGGCACTTAAAAAAAATATATAGGGTTTTAAGAAGCTGTTTAAGTGTGATTGTTAGGTGATTAGTAATTAAGGGAATACAGAACAAGCTATGTGAAACAATAACCTTGACATGCATTTCATTTCACTTTGTGTCTGTAAGAGATTTTTTGTAAATTCTCATTCATTGCTATGCTGGAGCTTCCATTCAGGATGGGGAAAATAAAGCTACAGTCATAAGGGATTCTTTTCCAGGTCAAGCAGAGTGGAAGAAGTGGCGCTAAATGCATTTAGCTCCACTTTGTATGAGCTACAGGATTTTGTATGATTTGCCATGCGAAGTTGGAGAGCAGATCAGACTTAACAAGGCCCCCCTGCCAAATCCTATTGGCATTCCAGCAGCATGTATTTTTAAGTTGGCTGAAATCCAATGGATTCCTATGAGATCTGCCGACTTTTACACGTGGTAAAAGCGGACAGAGTCAAAAGGAATCCATTGCGGATGACTCCCACAATCATTAATTGTGGAGGTGATTTAAACTTTTCCAGACACGTAGTGGTAAAGTAAAGATCAAAAGCGATTTTCACCTGTTTTAATCTTTACTTTTCCAGTACTTGGTGGAAACAATTAAAATTAATGAATGGCCCCTTTTGCAAAAAAGCGCAAACAGGAGAATTCTGCTCTATACAGTTCAGGATTCAAAACAAAATGCCGCACCTTAATCTTTTCATCAACATGTTTCTACAATGATGAATACATTGTCAAGTTGGTTTATCATGTGACTGGTGCATTTTTGAAGTAAACTGTATACAATTTAGTATTATTTTAGTTATTGAAAGCCAAACTTCAACACATATTTGTACCAACTTGAGCTCTGCAGATGTTTGGTCAAATATCTATATTTCAGGCTATGCTGAAATTATGGCTTTACCACTCAACCAAAGTGTGTGATCCTCAGCATATTTTTTTAATTTCACTATGCCTTGCCTCTTAAAAGTAGGTGCCCCTAGAAGGGATTCAGTTTGCATTACAAGCTATTCCAAAAAACCTCACTCATGATTTAATTGAGGGCCAGCACAGGCATTAGGATACACACACACACACACACACACACACACACACACACACACACACACACACACACACACACACACACACACACACACACACACACACACACACACACACACACACACACACACACACACACACACACACACACACACACACACACACACACACACACACACACACACACACACACACACACACACACACACACACACACACACACACACACACACACACACACACACACACACACACACACACACACACACACACACACACACACACACACACACACACACACACACACACACACACACACACACACACACACACACACACACACACACACACACACACACACACACACACACACACACACACACACACACACACACACACATATCTAACTTTGAAAATATCCAGGCCACATTTATTGAACAAATTTGTGTCATTCATTACCAGTGAACACATCAAACAAAGAGTCATCTCGGACAATTGCATTTTATAACCAGTATGTAAACAGTATGTACCAGACAATGATGTATAGGGGCATGACAGAGGAGCAAGACCCGCTCCTTCATGCCATACTCCACCAGGAGCGATACCACGAGGTTGGAATACCCTCAACCAGCACCGTCTGCCTCCTGATGCAGCCCTTACAACCCTAGCACAGCCTTGCAGTCTCAAATCAATTAAAATGTGCTGCGAAAATGCACCAAAAAATAAAATTTTGTGTTTCAAATTTAATATTGGACATGAACCATTGATGGGAGACATTCAGAATGGGACTAATGTAGGGGTTCAGTTGGAAAGGAGGGGGCATTTGTGGAATGGGTGGGTGAAGGGAGAATTGTATACATGTGTATGTTATTGGAGGATATGTTGTTGTGCTCTAAATATTGTTAAGATCAACAAGACTACCTGTATTGATTGGGCATGGTATGTTCTGTTCATGAAATTAAAAAAAGTTAGAAAAAAATGTAATTTTGTAGGAAACAAAATCTCCTATTCCTTGCTTCAGTATTGTGGGGGGGTCTATCTTTCACAACAGGATGGAGGGAGCACAAGCATCCCCTTTGGGGCCCGCTGGGAGTAGCCCCAGCACTGAGGAAGGTATTTGTTGGGCAGACACCATCCATCTGCTCAGCCCTCTCAGAGGAAGAGGAGGAGGCATTGCCCTGAATTCTCTTAAGCCAGGCCAGGAAATGCATGCTGGGTGCTGGTGTGAACAGGTGAAAGGGTAGGTAAATGGGAACAGTGATTAGGGCAGCTGAAGGAACGTGTCTGGATGGTGAAAGGTGAAGGAGGATCAGATATAACAGAATGGGGAGAGCAGATGGGAAGGGAAGACAGGTAGATTGATGTTGCAACACGATTTTCCTTGCTTCTCTTTTGCTATGTACTTTTTTTTATAGAGGTGTGCAAATTTATTTTTGGAGATCTGCAAAATCTGGATCAACGCCAGCACTTTGAATAGGGTTCTCCTAGACCCACACCCAATGGAATGTGGGCCCCCCTGGTCACAACCCTGGCCCACCCAGATGAAAATTCCTGGAGCCGGGCCTGATTTGACCTCCTGGACGACCACGGCATATCCTACACAAACTACTCTGAGGACACCCAAGTCCTTCTCCACCTGAGAGGCTCCTATGACACAGACTCAGTAATGCTCAACAGAGTTTATCTAACCTTCCAGTCCTGGGTGGCATCTAATTACTTGTGTCTAAACGACGACAAGACTGAGATCCTACTGGTAGCTCCCCTGCAGTAGTAAAGAAACTCAGCCCGCAATTCACATCCTTCCTGATAGATGGAATCCGGATCCCCATCTAAGACGCAATAAAAATGCTAGGCGTGTATCTAGACACATCCTTATCCTGTTGCCTCATCAGCAGCATATACAGCAAAACCAATCAACGCAGCAAGACAATTCTTCAATCCAGATAGCTGCATGCCCATTGCCAGAGCAATCACAAGAGCAGGACTAGACTACTGTAGCATCCTATTTGCAGGCACATCCAAAAGTAACTTAAATAAACTTCAAGTAATACAGAATAATGCCCTCAGAGCAACACTGAAAATCCCGAAAAGGAACCACATCACTGCCGCCAGGGAAAAGGCTTATTGGCTCTCAATAAAAAAAAAAGTTTTATCTTCAAGACTCTCTCCATCACCCACAAATGCTTGAGCAAGACTGCCCCCCAGTACCTGTCCCAAAAAATAGAAAAAACAAAATCCAACAGACCAATAAGATCCATCCATGCCCACAAACTGACCATACCAAGAGTGAAAAGAGCTCAAAGAGGGGGATAAGCTTCCCAACAGTCACAGTTAACGACTGGACCTTCCTCCCAGCAGAACTAAGAGCAGAGAATTCATATTGGGCCTTCCGAAAAAACTTGAAGACCTGGCTCTTTGCCTAAACTTTCGCTGACCAGGATGTCACCCTGCATGCACCCCATGTCCTGAAAGTCCTGTTCTTCTATCGCCTAACTGGATGTCCACTCCCAATGTACTACTGTTTTACCCACTGTTATAAATCAAGTTTGTGCATAAATGTAACTGGTCTGCAACAGCGCCCTGGTGCCCGAGGGTTTAGGTGCTCTACAAATGAAGAAATAAATACAATAAATAAAATAAATAAATAAATAAATAAATAAATAAAGGCCTTTACAGACTGGAGGACAGTCACCAACAAGGACATGGGATTAGGCACAACCTCAAGCAACTAGAACCTCAGGCCCTACACAATCACAGAAGGACCCAGATCTAATAATCAAGGAAGCCAACAAGGGGGGCAATATAGTGTTGATCAACAGAAAAGACTACATCCGCATGGCAACCAACCATCTGAATTCACCAGGATGCTACACAAAACTATGCAACAACCCTACCAACTTTAAAACAATTCCACAACAAAGGATTACTGATGGACGATGAAATCCAGTACCTAAGCGTAACCCATCCCATAATGCCAATGTTGTACTTCTTTTCTAAAGTACACAAAAGCTTCGAAGAAATACCAGAGGGGAAACCAATTATGAGTGGAATAGGTGGAATCACAGAACCCTTATCCAAACATATTAATAATGTAATTCAAAAGGAGGTGCCCACCATACCCTCATACCTACGTGACACAATGCACACATTACAAACCTTGGAAGGACTAAAATGGGAACCAGACTTCCTACTGGCAACGCTTGATGTCAAAGCGCTGTACACTTCCATTGATCACCATCTAGCCCTGGACAATATAGAATGCTGGTTTGACCACAAATCAGCTTCACTTTATTGTCATCTGGAAATGACAAAAAAACTCTTACAATTCTCACTTGCCAACATGTCTTTATTCAATGACGAGTACTACCACCAAACAAAGGGAATACACATGGGAGCTAGCTATGCCCCAGCGCTGGCTAACAGCTTTATGGATTTCTATGAAAAAACACGCGCCCTAGCTAATGACAAATTCAAGAACAATCAAGCACTGGTATCGATATAAAGATGACGTCATCCTAATATGTCAGGGCACCAGGACCAACTATAAATATTTGTAAATTATCTAAACATCAACAACTTTGGCATAGAGCTTACAAGCAATGCCAGCGCCACACAAATAGAATTTCTGGATCTCACCATCCACGTTTCAAAGGGAACAAACAGTGAAAACTGATGGTCCAACACAGTACCGCCAGCATGCAGTGAATATCCACAACATAGTTGAGGCCTCCGTGCCAGGCCACTCAAACTCACAAGCCCTCATTAACGAAACACACAATGAACAAAGAGCAATAGCACAGAACTAACCATGAACCTTGTTCTTTTCCTCCTCTCTTCCTCCTCCAATATTCGCAATTAATACGTGCAATTGTTTATATATAATTTACAATGAACACCATGTTTTATGCCTCTAACTGTATTCACAACTAATATTAAAAACCACTGTCACGATGTATCACAATTAGTTGCACAATGAACATTACACATATTATCTCAGCCTTGATGAAGACCCTGAGAGGTCGAAACACGTGTCGGCTGTTCACCAAACCATGCAAATAAAATGCACACAATCCACTGCAAACAAGGAGATTACGAGTAAAAAATGGTTTTCAAGTGCAAGGTATCCAGGTATAAACACTAACATGAGATAATTCACTGGATTCCAGAATACCCACTTGTTTGATGAAGTCTGGTGGGGTATTCACACATATTGTGACATCATTCACTGGATTCCAGAGTGTCACTTTGTTTGATGATGTGTGATTAGGTACTGAGGCCTATTATGAGATAATTCACTGGATACCCACTTGTTTGATGATGTCTGGTGGTGTATCCACACATATTGTGACACCATTCACTGGATTCCAGAATGTCACTTTGTTTGATGATGTGTGATTAGGTACTGAGGCCTATTATGAGATAATTCACTGGATACCCACTTGTTTGATGATGTCTGGTGGTGTATCCACACATATTGTGACATCATTCACTGGATTCCAGAGTGTCACTTTGTTTGATGATGTGTGATTAGGTACTGAGACCTATTATGAGATAATTCACTGGATACCTACTTGTTTAATGATGTCTGGTGGTGTATTCACACATATTGTGACATCATTCACTGGATTCCAGAGTGTCACTTTGTTTGATGATGTGTGATTAGGTACTGAGGCCTATTATGAGATAATGTACTGGATTCTAGAATACCCACTTGTTTGATGATGCCTGGTTGAGTATTCACACATATTGTGACATCATTCACTGGATTCCAGAATGTCACTTTGTTTGATGATGTGTGATTAGGTACTGAGGCCTATTATGAGATAATTTACTGGATTCCAGAATACCCACTTGTTTGATGATGCCTGGTTGAGTATTCACACATATTGTGACATAATTCACTGGATTCCAGAATGTCACTTTGTTTGATGATGTGTGATTAGGTACTGAGGCCTATTATGAGATAATTTACTGGATTCCAGAATACCCACCTGTTTGATGATGCCTGGTTGAGTATTCACACATATTGTGACATCATTCACTGGATTCCAGAATGTCACTTTGTTTGATGATGTGTGATTAGGTACTGAGGCCTATTATGAGATAATTTACTGGATTCCAGAACTGTATTCAAAACCCACTTGTTTGATGATGCCTGGTTGAGTATTCACACATATTGTGACATCATTCACTGGATTCCAGAATGTCACTTTGTTTGATGATGTGTGATTAGGTACTGAGGCCTATTATGAGATAATTTACTGGATTCCAGAAAACCCACTTGTTTGATGATGCCTGGTTGAGTATTCACACATATTGTAATATCCTTCACTGGATTCCAGAATTGACATTTGTTTGATGATGTCTGGCTGGGCATTGATATATGTAGTGACATGATTAATTGGATTTCAGAATGTCACTTTGTTTGATGATTTCTTATTAGGTACTGAGGCCTATTATGAGATAATTCACTAGATTCTAGAATACCCACGTGTTTGCTTATGTCTTGTTGGGTATCGAGACCTATATAGACCTCATTCAAGGGATTCCAGAATGTGGCTTTGTTTGATGATGTCTGATTAGGTACTGAAGCCTATTTAAGCAATAAGCCCCAAACAGGGGGGGCATAGTTACAGGCCCAAGCACTTACCTCATTCCCTGGCAGGGAAAGATGGCAGCCTGCAGCCGTGAGGTGGCTCGGAGGGGGGGATTACCATCTGGTAATTCCCCCATTCCACGCCTCCTCATTGGCTGAGAAGCTGCCACCCCCATTCTCCCATCAGGTACTAATATGGGATCATTCACTGGATTCCAGAATATGCCTTGTTTAATGATGTCTGGTTGACTTTTGACACTAATTAGAACATAATTCATTACCTATGACATGACTCATTTAAATCATATCAACATTTCACATTGGTGGATATTTTGTAAATTTGCCCAGAATGAATAAAAGGGTTTGGTTTTATGACCTGGTTGTTTGGCTGAGTATTTTAATTCATGCAACCGGTTCACATGCTTGTCAATTATCCTCTAACCTGTTTCTGCTGTTAGGGACAGAGGCCTCTTGATCCTTATCTGTGCAGGTTCTCCTGGGTAGAGATGGGACAGTTTCTCATAACATTGGTTAACTTCAACCCTGAAGCAGAGGAGACACTTCCCACTCCTCAACCTTCACACATGGTTGACTCTATGAAGTTTCGGGCAGAAGTCGTCTTCTTTTGTCACAGCAACCATGTTGACCTCTACAATGGTTTATTTCGTATTCATATATTTTTGTCTCAGTCAGGTCCCAGGTGGCCTACGTCATACTTTCATCTCATAGGTCAGCAGAGATGCAGCATCACAATGGTGCCAACAGACAGGATCCGCTAATGATGACAATATCCTCCAGCTCCAATACTCATTGTGAAATGTGGTCCATCTCTTCATTGGGTTGTAACCCTCCCATGAAAGTACTGCTTTAGAATGATAGAGTTACCCCAAGGATAGTTGGGTGCTGCTTTGTAACCTCTGTGGGAAAGGGGGTTGATCATGAACAAGAATGTAGAACTAGTTTCAAGGAATTATTTTTATTGCTAAGTAAAGTTGCATTGAATGGAGGGTGTATAGCGTATCTTATTTGCTGAATGGCACCTTCAGTACGTTAGGTCCGGAACCAATTGTGCAACAACCTCCGATTATTTCATAGTCCATTGACATTCTGGTTGAGGTACCTATAGAAAGAGTAGAGTATTTTGGAAGTTCAGGAAACAGAGATGCTCCATATCCTTTTCAGGTCTGTTAGAAAAATCCTCTCTAGTTTAGATCGAGCTTTTGCCATTTCCAATCAGTGCTCTCCTCCAGGATTAGCTTGGCTCTGTGTGGTACCATTTCACACAGAATCCTCAATCGTAGGGGTCGCATGGTTTGGTATCATGTGCTATGTAAGTGAGGTATTCCTTCTGTGGTAGTCCTGTAGTATGATACTGAGAATCCGCCATTTCATTATCTGAGTCTTTGGTAGCCAGTGATGGGCTTTCAAGAAAGAAATACTTATGCTCTACAAACTGAGTTTACACGTCACCAGGGGTGGGCAAACCCACTTCCAATATACGTATGATAATGCAGAAGCAATCGACCAAGTGCATTGACGATTACTCGCCAAAGTTGGCCGGTCTGATCCTAATAAATTTAAGCCCATTGATGATGAATGCTCTTATTTTATGAACACTAAGACACACCCTTTGTATTTTGAAAAGTTTGAGAATTTAATATACTAGGAAAATACACTTTAAGAAAAAGTACTGATGGACAACCTTGCATTCTGATTTCTGCTGAGTCATTGGCAAGAGGTGCTCAGGGAAAGATGGTATCAAAGAAGGTTTGCTGTGAAATGTGTGTGAAAGTGAAGAGGAAGTGTGAAGTTGTACTCAAGGAAACTGATGTTATGCAAAACCAAAGGGTGAGGAATGGAAGGTGTCCAAAGAATTGTAACCAGTGGCAACCCTCTCAACCATTACTTTACTGCCTACTCTACCATTTCGGAAATGTTAAGACCGTGGGGGTCATTACGACCCTGGCGCTAAGGGGTTAACGGCGCCGTAAAAGGCTGCAGCGCCGTTAACCCCTTAGCGCCTAGTTACGAGGTCCCTTTGCGGGACCAGCCGTTAAAGTAGGGACCCGCAAAGGGACCTTTGAGGTAATTACGGTACCGCAATTTGCGGTACCGTAATTACCGCCTTCCCCAGTCCCATTGAGCTCTATGGGGCAAAAATGGGAATGGGGAAGGGCCAATGTTCAATGGGGAATTACCGCCCCGCCAACCTTGGAATGGGGTGGTAATTCCCCATTGAACATTGGCGGACTCGTAACAACACCGGCAGCAACCATGGTGCTAATAGCGCCAAGGGTTACCGCCAGTGTTGTAATGAGGGCCCATATGTAAATCAGGCGTGATCCACTCTGAAAGAGGCACTTCCGCCAGAATTGCTAGGTCACACCCTCGCCTGCACCAATGATAACTCTCCATGCTGTGGGGGAAGCGAGGGTTCCTTGCTCGCTTCACATAGCATAAACATGTTAATCAAAAGAACGAGGACCTTCTGTAATTGTACTACGCTCAACGTTCACTAGCCATAAACTGATCATTGAAACAAAACTATAATGCTCTAAAGAAATTGATCATGAAATGTAACGTATTAGCCTTGAGAAAGCACCAATAGTGTGAAACACATGCCTGACAGAGCTGAAGAAATGGGTGAAAACAAAGTTCTCAGAATGACCAAACGAATCTTACCGTTCAAGAGTCATTCATTTGAAAGTGTTAAGCGTGAGTGGGAAATTATTTTGAAATTCATTATCAATGGGATTCAGTAGCGGAAATCCAGTGGGCTCAATCATTAACGCGGTAAAACTAGTCTACATCAATGTTATAAAAAGGGTGAGTGCAAGCAGCATGTCTGCTGGATCCTCCGTTTGGATACTCACTGTGCCATCTGAAATGGTGGCGTGAACGAGATGGGTGGGCGGTTGCCCAGGTCAATGCTAGTGGTTATGATTAATTCAAAACCTTCCATCCACCACTCTTTCGTTTTGCAAACGCCATCCTTATGGGGTCCAAAATGCGCACATGTGGATGAACATACTGCTGTGTCTAGAGACCAAAGCCCACCTCAAAGATGACACCACATGGGGCAAAAACATGTCTGGGGTTACTTGTGGTCTGGATGTGCAATTCGGGATTGTTGGTGGTATTAAGCCTGATATGTGTATAGTTTGTCTTCTTATGTAATGGCATGGCAGACTGAAAAGCAAATGTATAGACGGTTGCCCAGAGCAATGGCAGTGGTTATGATTCAAAACATTCTAGAGATCAGCCTCTGATTTAGTAGCACTTTAAGCATCAGTTCCTTAAAGTAAGGCACAGCTCAAAGACAGACGCATCTCTGTAAGTAGCTTGTTAATGGGAGTGGCTGTGCTTCAGTCCAAGTGGCAGCGTTCCTGGCAGGAGTCTTGAGCACCTTGTTCGCCTGAACCAAGTGATGTATTACAAAGGAGATTGGCATTAATGATGTCTATACACGAAGGATGAACTTCCCTGTTTTATTCCAATAAAAAGGTGTACCTGACAACTGTGTCCATTATTGGTCTTTGAGGTCACCTACACCGAGCCCTGGCATTTCATTCAACTTTGGTTTCTTGTAGTTGTTTTCTCCTTCCAATTATCAGTATGGGCTTACAGTTTCCAGAATGTAGGGCAATGTTGGATAAAAGAACCATGACTGGGTGACAGGTGCTAAATTGGTTGGTAATGTAGGCAGAATCCATTGATGAAGTGTAATGTGAGAGCACACATACCCCCATCCTGAAATCGAACCTGCCCTCCTAATATATTATTGTTTTATTTTTTCATTTTTTCAAACAAGAGTAGCAGCAAATCTTAAATTCCTAACTGTCAGAAATAATTTTTAATTTGATTGTGGGTCAAAAATGTCCTCGTCACAGCACTTTGGAACACTTAAGCAGCAAATATGGCTTCCTTCCAGGGGGCAGGGTTGATGTGAAAATCAATTGACGATGGGAAAATACTTATATCAGATATATATATATATATATATATATATATATATTATTTTATTACGTGCATTTGGTTAAAAAAAAGACAAACAGTATTATTCAATATTCAACCAGAAATACAAAGATAATAAAACAGTATACAATCTTATCAACAATAAAAAAAAGGATATCCCAACCGAACATCCATCCATAGTCAATAATAATACAGAATTTGATCAAATTACAATTGATACAGATTTAGATTTAATTTCAGGTGATGACCCTTTTCCATTTGTGATATTCTGCACAGGATATAACCAAAGACTCCGCCGGATATACAGTGGCCCAAAATCGATCAGACGATACCCTAGACAAGCTATGGAGCACACTCGTATATCCCAAATAATAATAAGGTGATAGCACCGGACAATATATCGGATATTAAAAAGGCATTAATAGACATTTAACATATATTTCTCATTAATAGTCAAAGGCCCTCATTAGGACCCTGGCGTTAACCAATGGCACTATTAACGCCGGTAACTTACCGAATCCGCCATGGTGAAATGGGGACTTACCACCCCATTCCAAGTTTGGCCAGGCGGTAATTCCCCATTTACCATTGGCCCTTCCCCATTCCCATTTTTGCCCCACAGGGCTCAATGGGAATGGGGAAGACAGTAATTACGGTACCGCAAAATGCGGTACCGTAATCAGCTTCAAGGTCCCTTTGCGGGTCCCTACCTTAACGGCTGGTACAGACTAGCCGTTAAGGTCGGGGCCCGCAAAGGGACCTCGTAATCAGGTGTTAAGGGATTACCGGTACCGGTAATCCCTTAACGCCAAGGTCGTAATGAGGGCCAAAGACTTATTTGCTTAGCATTAGAAGTCCAATGCACTGCTGAGCAGTGAGGAAAGTACCCAGTCACATAGGGGGAAGTTCCTTGCCCAATTCGCAAGGGAAAGATATCGTGGGGGAAGGGAAAGGAAATATGTTTGTAACCTGCTATGTTTTCTAAAGCAAATTTAACTGCAATAAATACCACCTTGCTAATTTCTAAGCAGAATTCCAAGCAACTTGATATATCAGAGGAGGCAGTCCACTTTGCATAGCACAGCATGTGTGGTCCTGGGTAATACATTGGAGACCAAAATAATCATGAAAAAAAGTTTGCCAGCAAAAACATCTGTAGCAACAACCTCAATATGCACTTTATAATTTCTGCTATGACAAAGACCTATGCCCGACTCTTGGTGGGAAGGGTGGGGTAGCCATGGGATCTGGGTGCACCAACATGCTAACTGATGCCGGGCCTGTGTGCGCTTTGCATAGGATCACTTGGATGACCACACCACGCTCAAATTGTGCGGCAACAGCTGGTCACAAAAAGACATCCTGTGGTCCTGTCCGTTTAAGGGACTGTCACAACGTTGTGGCGAATCACCACCCAAAGCAGGAAGGCTCAAGAGATTCTCTGCTCAGGGAGTACAAGAAAGAAGCCTTGTCCCAGGGTAGAGTTGCATATAAAATGGGAAGGATATGTGTACCAATTAGGCTTCTCCTTTTACCCAATGGTCTCTTCCCGATCAACCCCTGACACCTAAGAGTGAATCATTAAATATTTTGCAAATATGGCTCTGAATAGTACAAAGGCCCTTTTAGGGTTGGACGTTGTCCTGGTAACAGGGACTTGTAGGGAACAATCCAGATAGTAGACCATCCACTATCCTTAATGGGTCATCCTTCTGCCTGTAGGGTCTTGAAATGAATGTCTCTCTGGGGGGCTCTGCCTGGTGACACTCACAATCCTTAGCAACTGATCTCCCTGCTGACCAAAGTCTTGGCGGGTGAGTGGCTTTTCTGGTAGGTCACGCATGGGGAGCATCGCACAGGTAGTTCAGACACCCTGGTCCTGGTGCAAGATTCTCCAGGAGTAGCCACCACGCCTTTTGCCAGAAGCGAGGTTGGTCTGGAAATGGGGGATGTGCTTCAGTCAGCTTCGTTTCACCTGCCATTCCAAGCGTTATGATTCTACCACTGGGCAACGCAATCTTCCTCTTCTCTTCATCAGCACAAGGCTCGCAGGAGAATAGGCGCCAATTACCAAGCCCAGTCTCTGGCCCTCAGGCTGTTTTTAGGGTGCCATCCTCAGCTTGTTCCTCCTGCCCCTCATCCGAGAAAACGTGCCGTTCACCCTGCCTGGGGCTCTCCTTAGGCCTCCGTGCAAGGTCTGGTTTTACCCTCTCTCTAAAAGATCAAAGGAGAAATGGACAGCATGCTCAGGCATATGGCAGCCAAGTTATGAAAACATCAAAAGAACCAGGTGAAGCTGTTGCAGTCCAAAGACCCGTCACTGGATGAAGTGCTGGCAATGGCGCAATCGAAAGAACAAAGCACAGCAAGGCAGGAGGAACACGGATCTCAAGCATCAACGTCAGAATTCCACATCATGTCTCACCCAAATACCGAGAGAGTGCTCCTCATGACAGGGAATGCAGAGTAGATGCCACCAGAAAGACCTTCACCTAGCCTAGGGACGTTGCTACAACGAGTGGCTATCAATCACACAAAGCCACGGACAGAAACCGCCCTGAGCATGGGAAGGTGTGCTTGTCCTGCTCTTGGGCAGTTCATTTAACCAGAGCCTGATCATCGAGTCTTTCATGTCATGTGACTTATGTGACCAATGTGGAGCACAGTGACGAGCAGAGCGGCAGCTCCCTCACCGGCATCAAAACACATATTGCCACAAGGACGCAAACAGCATAGTACCAGTGTGCGTTCCTCAGCAGGGTCAAGCCTTTCACCCCTGCTCTGAGATTCAGAACAGTTGCCCAAGCCCTGGTCATCTTCCGCCTGGACTGAGGCAATGCCCTACTTGCAGGGTCTCCAGAGGCCACCTTCTCTCCTCTGACAGCCGCCAAGCCGGCTGCAGCACACCTCATCACAGGAATAATAAAACATGACCACATTAACCTTATCCGCAAGGAGCTGCAATGTCTACAACTCCAAGCACGAATTATACCTAAGGGACCCTAAACTGCCTACAAAGCAGTCACAACCAAAACAGCAACGTACCTGCAGAGAAACTCACCATTTTAGGAGGCCAACACACCACAAGAAGTCACGACATTGCCAGATTGGACACAAAGCACTACAAGAGGGACAACTTGGAAACAGGACTTTTCCTACTAAGCACCCTGTCTCTGGAACAAAGCACATAAAACCGATCCCCTGATTGTACACGTCAGGATGGATTTGAAGACCAAACTTTTTAAAGAACATCTTGTCAATTGCTGATCACTCAACTCAACCCAAATTCTCCCTTCCAGAGCTCTCCCCGCCCCATGTCCCACTAACCATTCCAGTTACCTCTGTTACCCCACAAACCATACTGATAAACCCCCAGGATGTGTGCTCCATGTACTCAGTGCTGATGCTTCTCAGCTAGCTAAGCACTTTATAAATCACATACATGCATGCATACATACATACATTCATACGTACATGCATAAATGCATACATGCATACAACGAGAAAATATGTGTTGGGTAATACATGGGGATGGTTAAGCTGTTGAACAAGGTGCTGAGGGTGAAGTAACAGTGAAGAAAAGGACTTGCCTTGCCACTCCAGTGTTCCCACACAAAAAAAAAACTTAGTTTCCGATTTTATTTAACATGCAATTCTTTGCTGTGAGAAATTTCCAGAGTGTAGTGGGTCTATCGGCCTCATTACAAGTTGGCCGATCTTAAAATAAGGTGCTGGCAACAACATATATCGGCACCTTTCCGGGCCGGCAAACTCCAATTCTGTCGGTTGGGGCTCTGATCTAATAGCAGGCCTGACCTGCCGGTAGATCAGGCCCCTACCGGCAGATGAATGCCTGAATCACCGGCACTATTACTAGCAGTGCCGGTGGTTCGGACAAACCCCAACCCATGGAGTCCTCTGGGACACTGTGCAATGGGTAGTTACCGGCATCTCCGCCACCCATCATATCCCAGTAATCCAGGGATATCGGGTGGCCGAGACGATATGGTAGTTCCCCGGGAATCGCGCAGGAATTGCCGACGGGATACCGGGGAACACATAATGAGCCCCATATATTTAAGTACCTAGATGATACAGTAAGGGCACAGGCTAGGTTTGGGGCGTGCACGGCTATGGTATTATGAAGATTTTAGGTTAAGGTTGACACAGCATCGTTTCGTGTGCTGATGGGAATCGGACAAGGCATTAAGAGATAGAATGAAAATCACACTGGATTTTAGGGTGCTGCATGGGCAATCCCCCCTCCTCCATGGTGTGATACAAATATTTATTGAGATATCGCCTACAAGTCTTTCTCAGATGTATGGCAACACTTGGCTTAGGCCGAGTGTTAAATCATTTGAGAAGGAACTGCACAAGACATGTGCTCCAGGATGGCACCCATGAATGGCACCCATGGGATCTATAATAGTAGTACAAACAGCCTGCGTTCTCTCAGTCCCCTAGTCACACTTTCAGGGGCAGCCCACCCAAGGAGGGAGTTGTTTACCCTCTAGAACCTTGGTGGCCGGTGCAGGAGCGTGATGGGCCTTGAATAGGGAACTTGCACTCGAGCAATTTGCAGGTTTAAGCAGTAGGAATCCTTATGTACAGGAAGACACCCCCTATTTCAGTACTAGGAAGAGAGGTATGGTATGGGGATGTAGGTAATGGTCAAAGCCAGGATGGAGATGTCAAGATCCCACTGGGATAGGTCTTCTATGCCTGTTAGGTTGGGTCATATGACAGGGGTGCTGACATGTACCAGCATCACGTGGCAGCAGGCTGTCGATACAGGTTTTTTTTGATCCCTCACAAGGACCCATGTTTGGGGAGGAAGTTGGTTCCTCTGGGAATTACTCGGCACCGGGTAGCTGCAAAATTGATAAGTCAGATGAGCAAAGGTAGAATTGAAAATCCCTTTTACACTATCCTTTATGGGTGTTTTATAATTCCAACATTGGGAGTGGTGCCTGGGAAGGTGTCCAAGGAGTTCTGCTTAGTCACCATCTATCCAGGCCAGAGGTTGTAGTACAAGGGGCATATGAATGATTTCATCAGGCTGGTAGAACGTAGTATGGTTTATTTGAATTTGGACAATGTAAATGCATTAATGCAAGAGTGTCAGGTTCTTTGCCCAATCTTGATTTGCACAGAGACAGCATGAACGCCTACCTCCCTGTTGGGTCTTGGCACCTGGGATATGTAATTACCATTACATTAATAAGCCACCGCAACCCACCAGGGAAAGAGAGTTAGTGTCCATTGGTTGGATGGGTTGAGGGTTTCAAGGGTAACCGGGAAGAGGGCTAGGTAGAGGTTGTGGATGGGTAGGGGGATTTTAGGTTAAACATGCTCCTCGGCTCCTGCTGCAGCCCTCCTAGGTTTGATGGTTGGTCTCTGCCCTTACATTCACTTCATGCCATACATTCACACTCAATTGCCCAATGCTGCACAGAAGTCTTTACCTGGAGCTTCTAACCAGGTACACTGCAGATAGATTAATACCCAAAGGTGCCCAGAGCTGCACTGAAGCTTTTGCCTCGAGCTTCTAACCAGGTACACTAGAGAGAGATTAATACCCAAGGGTTGCACTCCCAAAAATTGTGATTCACAACTCACCCTGCATTACGCCATGCAGGTATATATACAACAGGCTGACATGACTTTAACAGCAATTGTGTAACAAAAGAAAAGTTACTTAGCTGCATGTTTCTTTCCCACAGCATCACCAGAGCGAGCTCGTGCTGGCCTGGGAGTGTTCTGAGAGAATCGCTAGAAAATACCAAGGAAATGAGGAGTATGCGCATCGGAAGTGATCCGTTTTGCCTCTACTAAAGAACTACCAGTATTGTGATCACTCGATCGTGTATTCTGCGACCTTGCCTCTCCGGGTTGCTATCACCATGAGCTTACTGTTCACAGCGCTACGTTCAACACATTTGCCCTCATCTTGAGCATTCAAGTTCATGCAGGTTTAATGTCCCTCAGTTTGGAACACTCTGCAAGTTGCAGCGGTCTGTGCCTCAGCCACGTATGTTAAAAAGCATGCACACATAGATAGATGTTAGTCAGCAATAACACGTGGCCTTAATGCGCTTCCCTTCCACTTATCTGATTAGGCATGCAGGGCCTACGATCTGTCAGGCGGGTGAATGCCCCGCTGTGGCTTGCCTGGAGGAGCGCTTCCTTGGCCTAATTTGCCATTCCATTGAAATGCTATCTTTTACATGTAAAAGTGCATTTCCATTGACCCCAGTCCATTGAATATATAAATGGACAAGTTTAGATGGATGTGGACTTTTAAATGTAAAAAATAGCATTTTGATGCATTTCTTTGTAACGTTAAAACGTTACATGGAGCTGTCCAGTGCTGAAATCTTCAGAGGATTTTGGCACTGACCAGCTTCATGTAATGTTGCATTTATTTTTATTTTTTTTGTAGGGGAATTCTCCCCTCATCCCCCCAACTCCCAGAACACCTCCCTCCCAAACCTTACCCTAAACCAACTCAAACCCTAAACCTAACCCCAACCCTTGCCCTACCCCTTACCCTAACCCTAATTCTAACCCTAATTCTAACCCTTGCCCTACTCCTTACCCTAACCCTAAATCTAACCCTTACCCTACCCCTTACCCCAAATCTAACCCTTGCCCTAAGCCTAACGCATGCCCTAACCCTTACCCTTGCCCTACCCCATACCCTAACCCTAATTTTAAATTTCAAAAATCCATCGAATTTCCATCTAATTCTATTAAATGAAAATGCATTTCGATGGAAAGTATTTTCGTTGAATAAAATTCGATGGAAAGGTCTTAGATGCCTTGGATTTCGATGAAAAGTCCAGATACCAGTAACCACCCTAGCATTTGGGCATTTACTTTTGGGGATCAATGATATGTCTTCATTTCGGAAATGTAGAAATTGAATAGGAATGCTGCTGTTGGGCAGCCTTGTTTTAACCCATTTTGAGTCGGGATGGCTTTGATCAAATTGCCTTCTTCATTTAACCTGACTTGCAATGAGGTGCTTGAATAAAGATTTTTGATGGCACTTAGTAAATCTGAAGGACATTCAGCCTCACACATTTTCTTCCATAAGCGTTTCCTACGTATACTGTTGAACGCACTTTCAAGATCGATGCATGTGAGATAGATTTTACAGTCTCCTTGGATGGTTTGCCTCTTCATCAGACCCAACAGAAGCAAGTTTAGACTACACCCATCACCTTTTACAAATCATGTCTGTCAACAGTGCAGGGACCCAGTCTTGGTCGCCCACTCATTTAGACATTTTAACAGGACCGAGGCAAAGATCGTTCCTAGAACATCGAGCAGGGCGATTGGGCGATGGTTTTCTGGTTCCAGCCAATCAACTGTAAAAGACAAAAGTAACAGGGGATACCAGGTATATCTCTATGTTGTGATCTATCCTGGACCGTACCGAAGTATATATCTTTAAGCCTAAAGATCACAACATTAGTGTTTCTATTGGCAAGCTCTACATGTATGTACACTTCTGTATGACCAAAACCTCTTGGCTGCTTACTGTAAAGTATCATCAGTTAACATACCACGACACATGACAATTGATGCAAAACCATTACATTCGCATCACTCCCAGTTGTAGTTCGTAATAATTTTTTGTTAATTAATTCATACATTATTTGAAAAATCATAGAAGAATTCTAAAAATATTTAAATATCACAATATTGTAGTATATTACACAAATACTGTAAAGTGCTTGAATGGATTAAGATCCCATCAATACATACACACAACATTCTAACATTCCCTTGAAGCAAACTCCAAACATACCTCTTTCATACACACATAACTCAACATTCTCATTTCATCACTCAGTATCCTACTAATACCATCACAATTTAAAAAGAACGCGAAAGACAATGCTAAAAAATACCGGCAATTGTCCTATTGTTTCTGAAATGATAAACATAAATCTACAACTTTACAGAAATAAATTTAATAGTCAGGTCAGGGTATCTAAGTGTTTGTTGCATTACTTATTATACAACATATTCATGTTCCCCACCCAACATGTTTCTTTCGGTATGTCATTTATTAAGCAGAAATTCTTCAGGGGTAAGAATGTCTGGACCCTTCAGAGAAGGTTATATTGAAGTACAGACGTGTAGACGACATCAGTAGCTTGCCTATAATTAAAAACAGAAACAAGTTCAGTCGGAATGATTGTATGATTATTCCGACTAAATGTATGCATACCACTAAATGAATAAGTGCAGTGCAATAAGGGGCACCATGCACCCTTTATTGTCCAAATCAAATAAGTACATCAAGTGTGATTAGCAGTAGATGTGACAGGACAACCATCTTAATTAGTTCAACCTGTTCGAGCAACCACCACCATTATATGACACCGTGCTGGCACTAGAGACAACTGCCATTAGGACCTTATAACCCTGTATTTATCACACTGTGATAATGAGTTAACTAGGCTTTTTATTGCCATCATTACACCTAACACTCTGATTTCTAAAGGGTTCCAGGTGTGTTTGCATGAAAGTAGTCATACCATAGTCATTACTTCAGTGAGGATCATCATCAATAACAAGTGGATGAGACGAGGCATTCATCTACTGATTAAAAGTTGACGCAATGTAAATTTGTATCCTTACTTCGTCTCATGTCAGCTGTGTCTCACTGTCATCAAGAAATGTAGCAACATACAGAATAACCCTTATTATATTTCTCATTAATATGTTCTAAAGGCATTTAGACTAAACAACACGTTCACTTATAACCGACTATTACTAACCTTATTTTTCGGTTTATGCAATGTACGACTTTTGTCGTCACGGTTTTGCAGTCTTTCTGGGTATCACTCTTCTAGTATGGGAACGTTAATGCCGTCTTGCAGTTTAACTTAAATAAAGCATTGCAGTATGTAGAACGTCACAAATAAAATTGTTATCAGTATCGGTATTTGTCTCTATCATCGAACTGTCACTACTTCAAATGGATTCGTATCGCAGTTTCAAAGAGATCTATTCTATAACATATGGTCTTGTAAGGACTGTTAGAGGCTCACACAGTAATACTCGTTCGTATGGAGTCTCGTTCTCTGTACTGTTCGCATCATCTTGATACCTACCATTTGTGTTATCATCCACATCGTGGGTAATTCCAGTTTGTCTGTGGTGCTTCCTGGAAAGGGAAGAGACAGTGAGTTGCTGTTCTAAAATGTAAGTCACGTGTGGCCGGCATAAGCACGTGATCACGTAACAACGTGCAGTGGCTATTTTACAATGGGATAAATACTGTGCTTAAAACGTACTATCGTGGTGTTATGAATGTACGTCTCTTCCTATTTGGTCCGCTACACAGATTCATAGCATTATATCCAAAATGGTGCGCATAACCTCACAATCGTGGAGTGAGAAAGGACTATATTATCCTGTGGTACACTACATGTATCATACATTAATTATCAGAATAACACCACCAAAACAGTCTTTTATATATTCCAGTCTAACTGCTCATTTAGGCCAGACTGATAACTCTTACTCAAGAAAATGAGTTTCATCTCTTCTTTGGATAAAGTTTGTTTATCTAAGGAGTTATTATTCATTGTGGGTATCTTCTTAAGGATGGTCCATTACAAATCATCACAGCTGTGGTCATGCATAATGAAATGTCCAACCATCGGAGCAGTTAGGGTTCTGTTCCTAATACAACTCCTGTGTTCACTCACACGGACCGTAATCTTGCATTCAGTCTTCCCAATGTACAGTTTTGGGCATGGACACCATATGGCATACACTACATTCATAGAATTGCAGTTTGACAACAGTCTCTGTTCCCAAGGTCTTGGTAACCCGATATCTACTTCAGTAGTGCTCTGTGTAAATTGACAACAAACGCACATCCCACACGGGGCATGACCTCTCAAACTGGCTAACCCCCATTGTTCTGTGATAGTGACCTGTGTATTTCATCTTTCCTTCACATCATTCCTACTTACTAATTCTTTTATGTTGTGTCCTCGTTTAAAAGCACAACATGGAACATCAACAGGAATATTTGCATTGCCAAAATATGCCAGTGTTTTTTAACAATTTTTACCACTTGATTAGACAGGTGGTTGAAAGTGCTCACGAACACTAACGTGTCTGGACCTGCAGGTATGGGTTTTGGTCTGTACTCTAACAGCGCTTCACGATGGTTATTGGAGTCTCTTTTTAATGATCATTTCACTATCTTTTTGGGGTAACCACGCTCGATTAAATTTTTACTCAGTATGTCAGCTTCCGATAAG
Source organism: Ambystoma mexicanum (assembly GCF_040938575.1). Taxonomy (NCBI): domain Eukaryota; kingdom Metazoa; phylum Chordata; class Amphibia; order Caudata; family Ambystomatidae; genus Ambystoma; species Ambystoma mexicanum. The sequence goes on along the minus strand of NC_090934.1, from coordinate 117,940,329 downwards.
AACACTTCTCTATTACAACTATTGCACTTTAGCCTCACAAATTCGCCAAACGGAAAATTATCTCTTAAAGATTTAGGATGGAAGCTGTCGTACCTTAATAAAAAGTAGCAATCAGTAGCTTTGTGAAGGGGTTTAACTCTAACCTCTTGGTAGAATGATTCGCAACTATTGTAAGATCCAGAAAGTCTATCTGTTCTTTATGATAGTTCAGAATACATTTTAGGATTGGATTAACCCCATTCAGCCATTTGAAAAATGCCAACAGTGTAGGTTCATCTCCGTGCCAAACTAAGAGCACATCATGGATGTACCTTTTCCACACGGTAATGTGTGGCTTGAAGCTGTTGTTCTCACTATAAATGTGTATATGTTCAAAAAAGTTGACATACAAATTGGCCGGTGAAGGGGCCACAGCTGACCCCATTGCCGTACCGTGAATCTGCTGGAAAAGTTTGCCATTGAACTGGAAATAATTCTTGGTAAGGGCAAGCATGGTACACCACAAAATAAATGAATTAGGTGTCATCCCTGGGTTACATTTGGTCATTAGTAGTTCTTCAATTACTTCCAAGGTGGCATTTTGAGGAATCTTAGTATATAATGAGACAATATCCATCGTCACCAATATGTCCTCACATGGGTCAAACTGAAAATGTTCAACTTAGTTGATCACTGCCATTGAATCTTGGATAAATGAGGGCATCTTACTCACAAACCCTTTCAAAAAGGAGTCTGCAAATTTTGCCAGTGGTTCAAGCAAGGAGTTAGTACCAGACACTATCGGACTTCCTGGTGGATTCACTAGTGTCTTGTGAACCGTTGGCAGTATGTAAAACAAGGGGATACTAGGATCTTGTTTGACCAAATAATCAGCTTCCTTTTGAGTAATCCAGCATTTCTCTCTTGCTTTTTCAACTTTGTTCATTATTAAGGTTTTTAAACGCGACGTGGGATCGTGTTCTACAAGTTTATAAAACGTGGCGTCCGATAACTGTCTTTGGCACTCATTGATGTAATCAGAGCGGTTTAGCAAGACAATTGCACCGCCCTTATCCGCTCTGCGGATCACTAAAGATTTGTTGTTTTTCAGTGTGTCAAAGGCTTTCTTTTGTGCCATTGAGCAATTTTGAAACGCTTTCTTCTGGTGGGGTTGTTCGAGACGTTCTAAGTCTGACAGTACTCTCCTTTCAAACACTACTGATTCAGGACTATGACTACTGATCGGAGGGTAGAAGCTTGATCGATTATGCAAGCCACTATTAGAGTGTTCCATGTCAAAAGGATTATCTATAAAGAATTGTTTGATGTGGATCTTCCCAAAAAGCCCCTCTATTTCCATCCTTGAGTTTAACCGGTCATAAAGGACAGTTGGAACATATCCAAATCCTTTTTCTAACACAGAACTTTCGATCTCTGATGGTTTGTAAGAAGACAAAATGATCAGTAGGCTCTGCTGCTCCTGGTTACTCGGGGTTCGTAATCCCAGGTTTGCTGGTCCTGATCTAAAAAACAAGTCGATGGGCCTCTACCCTGTTGGAATGGACGAGAGTTTTGTGATCTATGTCTGTTCGAATTGCCACAGCCATGGCCACGACCAAAACATTGGGCCTCATTACAAGTACTCCGGTCCGGAAATTACACTGCCGGTAAAACCATACCGGCACCGTTACCATGTCCGCGCAATCATGACCCGCGGCCCCGGTAATAGCACCACCCTAAACCGCCACCGCGGAAATAGGGTACCCCTTAAGTCCGTCTGCACGGAAACCCCTCCGTTACCGGCAACACGAAACACCGTGAGCATCACAACTCGCGCGGACACGGAAATTCCGGCGAAAAAATCGCGGAAAAACCGTGATCACGGTGGCGGAACCGCCGCCACCGCGAACATGGCGTTATACACTGCTTGCTGAACTGAATCTGGGCACAGGTGCACCAAATAAGCCCAGCTGGACCTAGCAGGCCACTGGGAGCCTACAAAAGGGCCACACCCAGCCCAACACAACACAGCACCATGCAGGCAGCAGGTCTAGTAGCACTGGGATTGGGCCTACTCAACCAACAGGCAGTAGTGCACATGGTGGCAGTAATGGCGCAGAGGAGGAGGCGTAGGCGGAGGAGGCGCAGGCGGCAACCAGCCAACCCCGCAGCTATGGCAAACCCCATTGGCCAGCCAGCCCGACCCCGCCGCCAGCCACCAATACCACGCATCAGGGCCTCACCCTGGAACCTCACCCCAGGACAGATCCACACCCTATACCGGCTGGACCGTGCAACAATCCTGCACATCACCGCCATGATTGAGGACAACATCAGCAGCCAAATTGACACCCCCACCGCCATCCCCCCCCTCTTGAAGGTTGTCTCAGTCCTGCATTTCCTTGGCACCGGCACCTACCAACACACGGTTGGTGAGCTGCACGGCATATCACAACCGTGTTTCTCAAAAATCCTGGTACAGGTACTGGATGCCCTGTTGCGCCATGTGTCGGAACACATCGCCCTACCCCGCACCCTCCCCGAGGTCATTGCCACCAAGTTGGCCTTCCATGCCATTGCAGGCATGCCGAATTGCATAGGCGCAGTTGACTGCACCCACGTCGAACTCACAGTACCACATGCAATTGAGGCGGTGTTCCGCAACAGGAAACAGTATCACTCTTTGAATGTCCAGATGGTTTGTGATGCCATGCAACTGATTACACACTGCTGTGCACGTTTCCCAGGCTCATCACATGACTCGATGGTACTGCGGAATTCCACGTTGCCACGGTACATGGAACGCTATGCCGGACAAAGCACATGGCTATTGGGTGAGTACAGCTGACGATGCTACAACCCTGTCGGAGTGGTGTGTGTGTGTATAGGCCAATGAGCATTGTGAGTGTGCCGCTGTGTGCCCGCACATGCATCACCCCCCTTCCATCTACCAAAAACACGGCGGATGGCGAACATCATGAAGGAAGACATGACAGGGCACCACAATGTGCCCGTGCACACGCTGCCACAGCCAATCCCGTCACTGTCCCATGAACCCTGTGCCACTGCAGACACCCACCCTCAATTCAAACACTGCCCCAAAAAGCACGAGAGCCATATATGTATTTAGTCCTTCCGTACAGTGGAGTCACTCTGCCATGTGTGGACAGCACTGCACCATGACATGCACACAATCAATTGTCACCCGCAGGGCACAGTAAACATGGAAGTTAGGGGCATATGCAGTCAGCGACATACCTCGTGATGGCCAAAACATACCTCCAGACACTGCATGGTACATATGCATGAATGAATGATGATACAAGAATGCACAGCAGCAGATGAGGACATGATGCCACAAACACTGACATGTACCCCCATCTACATCCCATTTAGGTGATGCGGGATATGCACTCACGCCATGGATGATGACACCTGTACGGAGACCAAGGAACAGGCATGAAGAGGCATACAATAGGGCACATATCCGCACACGTGGAATGATTGAGAGGACATTTGGACTGCTGAAGGCCCGTTTTCGCTGTCTCAGCAGATCTGGCGGATCACTGCTGTACAGCCCAGTCAAGACCGGCAAAATCACGCTCGTATGTGCTATGCTGCACAACATATGCCTGCGCAGGAATATCCCAATGCCACCAGACGCAGATGAGGAAGATGGGGATGGGGATGGAGATGGGGATGGAGATGGGGATGGAGATGGGGATGGAGATGGAGATGGAGATGGCGATGGGATGGCACCGCCTCCCCCTGGGGGACCACATGATGGCCAGAGGGCACGGGATGCCCTGATTCGCATCTACTTTTGACTCACAGCACATTCACATAAATGCACAGACATGGTGACGACTATGAATCAATAGTTGCTTTGCTAAATAAATGATCACTGTCCACACATGTTTGACTTGATTTTACATGGTGATGTATTGATGTAATAACAACAGGGAAGAAGTGCATTGGTTAGGGAAGCTGTACACCCGGGGCCAACCACCACCCTAACGTGCCCACCCCCACCCAGAGCCCATTGTCCAAACACCCAAAACTACCACCCCAACACCCACACGTGCCCACCCCTCTCACACCCTTGTAGTCCACATGTGTCCTGCACTGCCCCACACATATGCCATCACTTCCGTGTGCGCTTCTGTGCAACCTTGCCCGAGGGACCCGTTAGCCTACTCGAGCGCCTCCTCGGACTGGCAGTAGTGGAGCTGGATGGGGTGGTGGTGATTGACTGTCCAGAATCAGGGATTGAGGGCATCCGTGCCAGATTTGCCTGTTGGCCAACCAACATGGCCTCTACAAGCCTGGAGGTGTTGTCGTTGCCCTCCCGCACATGGCGTGCTAGGGTCACGATGGTGCTCGCAAAGCGTCCAATGGACCTCGACAGGCGACGCACTGAGGCGCTGTAGCTCTCCCTCTGCAGCCTGGATTCCTCTAGCTGCCTCTCCACCAGCTGGGTGAGGGTGGCCTGCTGGTCCTCCATCCGCTGCATGCGGGCATTCAGTTCGGCCATGGATGGTGTGGGGGACCTCATGGGACTCCCCAGTGAAGTGGGGCTGAACCCCAGCTCATGGAAGGAGCCCAGGTCTTCCAATGTGGGCATCTCCCCCTGTGGCCCCGTTTCCGAGTGCTCTTGCGGGGCACTGTTGTCACTGCAGGCCGCCCCCTCTGCAGTGCTGCTGCCTTCGGCGTAAAGTTGGGTGGCCATGTAAGGTTCCCGTGGCACCTGTCTGGTCTCAGCCAGTGTGGAGACAGTGGGGATGTTGGTGGTGGTGGTGTGCCGCACATCTGTAGTGGCTGTTGATGTGGCCAGAGATGCAGAACTGCCAGCAGCATCCTCCTGTGTGGTGGCGGTGGCTGTTGTACTTGCCGATGCTGATTGTCTGGCCTGTTGTGCTGTATCACTGTCACTTGATACGGCTGTGGGGACACAAAGGGCATGCAATTAGTGTTGTTCTGGTGGCTGATGGGTGCATCACATGCGTCATTGAGACTGTACATTAAATGGTGTTAGTCACATGCATCTGATTGCTGGTGTCTGCATTCAGTGATATTGGTTGCCATACGGATCATGATGGGTCCTTTGGCCCACACATGCACTGCCTGGGGGGGGGGGTTGTTAATGGGTCCTTTGGCCCACACATGCACTGCCTGGGGGGGGGGGGTTGTTAATGGGTCCTTTGGCCACACATGCACTGCCTGGGGGGGGGGGGTTGTTAATGGGTCCTTTGGTCCAGTACTCACAACTGCATATTTACAAGTGGCATTCATGTTTAGGCACTTACCGCCATCTGCAGGTGGGCTCACTCCTGCCTCAGCCTGCCCAATCCCATGGATTCCCTCTAGGTGGAGGACGCTGCTGCAACGCTCCTCCCATGCTTGCAGCCTCAGTGGGGAAGGGGGTCCTCCGCCTGTCCCGCTGCTGCGTTGGCGGTGCGTGGAAATGAGGCTGCGTACCCTCAGCCTCAGGTCGTCCCAACGCTTGTGGCAGTCCTTCACGCTCCTCACTGCCACGCCCACGGCGGTGCACTTGCGTGCAGCTTCGGCCCACACCTCCTTCCTCCGCTGCTGTGTGGCACGCCGTTGGTCGGCGCTGAACAGCATCTCGGCATTGTCCACAATGTGCTCCACCAAGACGGTTAGCTCCGCCTCGCTGAAGCGCTGTTTGCGCTGCCTCTGAGCAGGAATCCTGGCAGACATGCTGGTGGTCCCTTTTGGCTCCTCAGAGTTAGGATTGTGCTTGTGCTGGCTCTGGATGGCTTCTGCTTTTATATGGTGGCCGCCTCTCTGTTTCCTGTTTTGGCGATCATGGTATTTCCGGTTCCGTGTCCGTAGCGGCGGAGGCGGAAACGGGTTTTGCGCCACTTGTGGCTTCGTTATTTCCATTTCCGTGGGGTTTTCCGTGACGGCGGTAACAACGTTTCCGAGTCCGTGTGGTGCGCGCGACCGACAGCGTGTAATCGGACGGTTTTTCCGCACCCTTGCGGTCACGGAAACGTTTTTACCGCCGTCGCGGATTTTGCACGGTCCCGGACTGGCAGGTTGTAATGAGGCCCATTGTCTTTGTGGTCTGGTATTGGGAACTGTATGACATGGTAGTGAATCTTACATTCTTTTTCTGTTGTTTCTGGGCCCCATTATATTGTTGGTCAGGTACATAGCCGTCTTGAGTGTACCGAAAGGCTTTCTCATGAGAAAACTCAGTGATATCATTTTTCAGACGGCTGATCCTATCACGGACAGTCGACTTTTTGAACTCATTAATTTCTTTAATTATTTCATCTAGTCTCTTAATATAGACCTCTAATGGGACAAGTTTCTTAATTAATTAATTTCTTAATTGAATCTTCCAACTTAGTAAGTTCTTCTACTTGTTTCTTTGGCTGTATCGATTATAATGATGAGACAATCCCTCCCGCATTAATTTGCAATATAGCTCCACCTGATGATAAATTCCTTATTGTCAAGAAATAATCTGGGTTCGTTAAACCCCATTCTGCAGATACTCTAGCATAATGGTACCATGGAGCTTGGTGCGGATTGACCTTTTCTTAAATTGTAATAGCTCGTCCCAATTGCTGATGTTTGTTAATGATAGCGCCACGAGGGCGCTGCGTACCTGTTCCTCCAGTTTGGGGCCTCGAAGATGATGCCAGACTGTCTGACGATCTGTGGAGATGTGACTGATGGCGCGGGAAACCAGCCCAGCTCCCGCCCGAATGGAACCGGATTGGAGGTGAACCGGCTCCCAACGCCACAGGTCGCTCACCCCTGATTAGCGTGGCGTCGGGACAGTGCAAGCACTGACAGGGGGAGCCTCCTTGTTGATAGTTCTGGGTCCACAGAAGGCAATAGGATCCGGATGGAAGCTGACAAAGACCAGAAGGCTTGTGGTAGAATAATTCTTCCAAGTATCAGCAACAAGGAAGCTAGAGACAGAGGCAGGCAGGCAAGGAGAACCAGAAGGAGCAGTTGGACCCAGGACCAATGGGAAAAGGCCTTCGGGGGGAACCACCCCAAAACCAGAATGGGAGCCAGGAAGAACAAGGATCCCCAACCCCAGGAACGGAAGGAGAAGGGAACAGGGGAGGAGACTAGAAGGGAACCAGGAGGGATAACAGGCAGGAACAAGGGCAAGGCAGAAGGACTCAGGAAAAACAGGTAAGTAGAACTAGGAACCAGCGTAGACACGGTTCGAAACAAACCACGTTGAGACGTGGTTTGAATAAGGACCGGGGCTCCTTATATGTGGCCACCAACACCTGGGAGGCTTGCCACGCAAGCCGTGCTGTTTCCCAGGCATTGGTCTGCCCACAACGAGGCTTGGGCCGCAGGATCCCCCGAACCGAGCACTCTGCGCACTGCGCATGCGCGGAGAGCGGCCGCCCGCGCATGCGCCGAGCAACGCGCACAGAAGACCCGGAAGCGCTCGAGACCCAGGACAGCCCCGGGCCCCGAATACGGAAGCGCAGGTACACCCTCCAGGACGGGGAGCGCCGCAGCAGGTAAGGGAGCCCCAAGACAGGCGGCGTGACACTATGCCCCCTCCCAGAAAGACCCGTGGCTCTAGGCTTCCAAGGAAAACGAAGGAAAAAGTCACGGACAAGCCGGGGTGCATGCACATTACAGCGCTGCTCCCACGTGCGATCACAGGCAGGGTAACCCTTCCAATCAATCAGGAATTGGAGAATACTCCGACGAATCCGTGAATCACAAATTTCCTGAACTTCAAACTCAGGAACCCCCCGTACCTGAACAGAAGAGGGACGTGGACCGGAGCGCCTAAAGACATCCTCTACATAGGGCTTCAAAAGGGAGACATGAAATACAGGATGTACTCGCCAAGAGTGGGGTAATACTAGCCGAAAATCCACCGAGGACAAGTGCTTGGCAACATTGAAAGGCCCATAGAACCGGGGTGCCAACTTAGTGGGTAAATTGCGCACTGGCAGGTTCTTAGAGGATAACCAAACCAAATTGCCCACCTGGAAATCAGGCTCTGCGGTCCGGCCCTTATCTGCCTGCTCCTTCATGTGCTCTCGTGCCTCCGCAAGGGTACTCCGGGCCAGGTCGTGTTGTTTCTGGATGTTGAAGACCAATTGATCTGCAGACGGAACAGCGCTGGATAACACAGGAGAGAAGGGAACAAGCTTGGGATGTAGTCCGGCCGAACAAAAAAAAGGACTGATACCGGTGGCGGCATGGGTTGCATTATTATAGGACACTTCAGCCAGATCCAGGTACCTCATCCAGTTGGACTGAGTGGCATTGGCATAGCATCGTAAGTACTGCTCCAGGGTTGGATTAGTCCTCTCAGTCTGACCATTGGTGTGTGGGTGATAGCCTGAGCTCAAGGCTCTGCGGATACCAAGATGATTGCACAACTGATGCCAGAAAGAAGAAAGAAATTGTGAACCGCGATCTGAGATGATCTTCTCTGGTAGACCATGTAACCGGTAGATGTTGTGTAGAAATGCCAGAGCCATCTGGGAGGAAGTCGGGATTTTAGAAAAAGGAATAAAGTGTGCATACTTTGTGAAACAATCCACAACCACCATAACACATGTGTAACCCTCAGAAGGTGGAAGCTCAACAATAAAGTCAGTGGCGATAGTATGCCAGGGGTAGGGTGGTGTTTCAGTAGGCTTAAGTAAACCCAAAGGCTTTCTCCTGGGCGTCTTGGTCTGAGCGCAGATTGGACAACTCTCCACATACTGTTTAACTTCTTTGGCCCATCCGGGCCACCAGAATTGTCTGGAAATCAACTCTTTGGTAGCCTTGATACCGCAATGACCAGCTATCTGCGAATCGTGAAACCCATGTAGAATGTCCAACCGAAGAGTACTCGTTGGTATGTATAATCGGTTCAAAAAGAACAGAAAACCATTGCGTTCAGTGACTTGTAGTCTTTTCAGTAGGTTAACTCGTTCTGGGTCCACCAAGGTCTCTTGCATGATTCTCTGCAGATGCGGAGTTATGGTCAGTAGGAAATGTTTGGAAGATATCATCGGAGTGTTCAAACCAATACCTTCTTCTTCCTTCTCCTGAGAGCGGGATAAGGCATCAACCTTCTGGTTCTGAGAGCTAGGAATGTAGGTGATGCTGAAGTCATAGTGGGAAAAGAAGAAGGCCCATCTGGCTTGGGGAGCGGTGCGACACTGCAAAGATCGCAAGAACTGCAAGTTGCGATGATCTATACGGACTTCTACGGGGAAACGGCCACCAAGCAAATGTTGCCTCCAATCCTCAAACGCCGTCTTGGTGGCCAATAGTTCTTTTTCTATGACTGCGTAATTCTGCTCACTAGAAGTGAGTTTCCGTGAGAAATAGGCCACAGGGTGTTCATCGCCGGATGTAGGGTGTTTCTGTAAGAGGACAGCGCCAACAGCGAAGTTGGAAGCATCAGCCTCGATGACATAGGGCATCTCGTCGTTAGGATGGCGCAAAACAGGAGCTGTACTGAACGCCGTCTTTAAACGATCAAAAGCTGCTGACGCCTCTTGATTCCAAAGGAAAGGTATCTTGACACTGGTCAAACGTGTCAATGGAGCCGTGACACGCGAAAAGTGTGGGATAAAACGCCAATAAAAATTGGCGAACCCCAAGAACCGTTGGAGAGACTTCAAGTCGTGCGGTTGTTTCCAGTTCCTGATAGCCTTTAGCTTGTCAGAATCCATGTGTATTCCTGCATTGCTAATCACGTATCCCAGGAACTCCATACTACTCCGATGAAAAGAACATTTTGCGGCCTTGGCGTACAATTGATTTTGTGATAGTCGTTGAAGTACTTCTCGGACATGCGAGACATGTTCCTTCAGATTGTCCGAGAAGATCAGGATGTCATCCAGGTAAACCCAGACTGAGATGCCAATCAAGTCGCCGAAGACGTTGTCCATAAACCGTTGGAAGACGGCTGGGGCATTACACAAACCGAAGGGCATTACCCTGTATTCGTAATGCCCAAAGGGTGTCTTGAAGGCCGTCTTCCACTCATCGCCCTCTTTAATTCTGACCAGGTGGTAGGCTCCACAGAGATCCAATTTGGTGAAGACATTGGCCGAACGTAAGGACTCCATGATGTTCCGAATCAAAGGTAATGGGTACCTGTCCTTTAGAGTTATGTCATTCAATTGGCGATAATCGATACAGGGCCGCCAGGTCACTTCCTTTTTCTTGACAAACAACAGCGGGAATCCGGCGGAGGATCTGGAAGGTACGATGTACCCCTTCCTTACACAATCATCAAGGTAGTCCCGGAGTACCTGTCTTTCAGACTGAGTCAGAGCGTATATATCTTCCCATGAGGAATCACCGCACCAGGAATCAGGTCAATAGAACAATCAAAAGTCCTGTGAGGTGGAAGAGGTATGTCTCCGGGCTCAGAAAATACGGTACTCAGGTCGGCATACACGTTAGGAATCTGGGACAAAGAACATAGACCAGATGAGTCCCTTCCGAGAACAAGAGGAATCGAAGTTGGAGATTCCAAAGACGTACTGCGCCAGCAACATTCTTGAAGGCAAAGAGCAGAAGCAAACACCAAAGTGCGGGACTCCCAATTAATCGTGGGATTGTGTCGCAAAAGCCAAGGCAGTCCCAACACCACTGGATATGAAGGTGACTTGATAACGTCGAGAGCTATTCTTTCTTCATGTCCCTCGATCCGTAATAGCATGCCGACAGTATGCAACCGTATGGGACCGGAAGCCAAAGGAGTACCATCAATGACCTCCACCAGTATGGCAGTTCTTCTGGTAAGTAATGGCATGCCAATGTTGATGGCGAAATCCTCATCTATGTAATTTCCGGAAGCCCCACAATCTTATAGACCATGGATATCAATCGTCTTGTTAAGCCATTTTAAAGTGATCTTCAAAATCATCAAGACAGCCGGCTGCATAGGAGGCAGTTCAAAACTGGGACAGGAAAGGTCTGGAAGCAAAACAGGACCTGTCATAGCCTTTCCCTTTAACGACAGGTCTCCTAGTTTCCCCTTTTCTTGATAGGACGCAGAGGGCTGGTACCCAGATAGTGACCAGCACCTCCCCAGTACAAACACAGTCGCTGACTTCTCCTGCGCTTCTTCTCTTCTTCGGATAAGGAACCCCTTACAGATCCCAGTTGCATTGGCTCCGGGGATGAATCCGAAGGAGCTGATATCCCAGTTGGTAGAGTCAGCGGTCTGGGGTAGGACTTCTAAAACCGACGTCTCTCTCCTCTTCTCTCGGCCAATCTCTGGTCTATCCTCAAAACTTGTTCGATAAGTTTCTGAAGATCTTCAGGTTCAGGAATGTGTAACAATTCATCCTTGTATTCTTCTCTTAATCCCTGGCGAAACAAGGTCTTTTGCGTTATCTCTGGCCATAGGGAGTCAGTCGCCAATTGACGGAAACGGCTACTGTATGTGATGATATCGGTATTGGCTTGTTGTAGATCCATCAATTGGTTCTGCGCTGCTGATGCCAGATTAGGAGATTGAAACACTTCCAGGAATGCCTTCTCAAAGGATACGAAATCACTCAGAATAGGGCTATTGGTAACAACCATAGGGGTTGCCCAAGCTAAAGCGTTTCCAGACAAGTTGCCCAGTATGTAGCCGCGCTTGGCCTTATCATTGTTAAAGTGAGATGAACGGTAGAGAAAATGTATGCGACAATGGTTGCAGAATTCACCCACACGTCTGAGATCTCCATCGAACTTGATTGGTGCGGTGTGAGCCATGGAACTTTCAGGCTGTGGAATAGCTCCAACATTCTGTGTCACCATTTGGCTTAATGTTAGATTCTCCTGACGGAGTGCAGCCATCTCAGCACGAAGCGCTTGAACCTCATTACGAAGACCCTGATCCTCTTCCATCTCAGAGTCCGAGGAATCCGAAGACAGGCATCTCAATCTGTTAATGATATCGTCACGAGGGCGCTGCGTACCTGTTCGTCTGGTTTGGGGCCTCGAAGATGATGCCAGACTGTCTGATGATCTGTGGAGATGTGACTGATGGCGGGCGAAACCAGCCCAGCTCCAGCCCGAATGGAACTGGATTGGAGGTGAACCGGCTCCCAATGCCACGGGTTCGCTCACCCCTGATTAGCGTGGCGTCGGGACAGTGCAAGCACTGACAGGGGGAGCCTCCTTGTCGATAGTTCTGGGTCCACAGAAGGCAATAGGATCCGGATGGAAGCTGACGAAGACCAGAAGGCTTGTGGTAGAATAGTTCTTCCAAGTATCAGCAACAAGGCAGCTAGAGACAGAGGCAGGCAGGCAAGGAGAACCAGAAGGAGCAGTTGGACCCAGGACCAATGGGAAAAGGCCTGCGGGGGGAACTACCCCAAAACCAGAATGGGAGCCAGGAAGAACAAGGATCCCCAACCCGAGGAACGGAAGGAGAAGGGAACAGGGGAAGAGACTAGAAGGGAACCAGGAGGGATAACAGGCAGGAACAAGGGCAAGGCAGAAGGACTCAGGAAAAACAGGTAAGTAGAACTAGGAACCAGCGTAGACATGGTCCGAAACAAACCGCGTTGAGACGCGGTTTGAATAAGGACCGAGGCTCCTTATATATGGCCACCAACACCTGGGAGGCTTGCCACGCAAGCCGTGCTGTTTCCCAGGCATTGGTCTGCCCACAACGAGGCTTGGGCCGCAGGATCCCCCGAACCGAGCACTCTGCGCACTGCGCATGAGTGGAGAGCGGAGAGCGGCCGCCCGCGCATGCGCCGAGCAACGCGCACATAAGACCCGGAAGTGCCCGAGACCCAGGACAACCCCGGGCCCCGAAGACGGAAGCGCGGGTACACCCTCCAGGACGGGGAGCGCCGCAGCAGGTAAGGGAGCCCCAAGACAGGCGGCGTGACACTGTTAGTTAAGGGTGGAATTTCACCTATTAGAGTTATCCGCTTAAACAATCTATAGCAAAACTTCTCCCAGGCTTCAGGTGCAGCTTTCAGTGTTTCATTAGACAGGCCATCTGGGCCTGGCACACTTGAATTACTTGCTTTCTTTATTATTGTTAAGATGCCATCTTCGTCGAAATCAATGTTCCAGAGACCATTCCTTGTTAACATTAGTTCTGGACTTTTGTGGGTATTTTCTCCATACAAATCTGAGAAGTGTCCATGCATACTCTGTTATCGGGTTCAGGAGGAAAGGGCATGTTGGGATGTTACCTTCCTTCAGCAATTGCCAGATATTCCTCATGTTTTTTTACCCCATTGTTTTGAGCATTAGTTCCGAATCTTGTTGGAACAATATTGATTTGTGCACTGCTATCCAATTGCAATATGTTTGCTTTCTCTTTTTGCAAGATTGGGCTCTCATAAGTAAGAGGGTATTTTGTAGTTCTCTCACTTGTTTGATCAATAAGCGATTTTGCTTTGAAACTACATTGTCAAAGCAATGCTTTGGTTTAAAGTGAGGTGTCCCATTTCTTTGTTGGGGTTCCTTGAAAACAGATTGTACGCTTTCATATTCTATTTGTCCATTGTCAATGGACTGCCAATGCAACAGTTTCTCGATACATTTTCCAGCATCTCGTCTTTTTAGCCTTAACCGCTTTCTGTTTGATTCCAATTCTATCGGATAGGGCCAAGACTGTGTTGCCTCTTTACTGGGCATACTACAGTTCAAGATCAAAAGACCGTGATCACTTGATTCCATTGTTGTCACACAATGAAGTTGTTCGAAGAGCCACAGAAATAGTCTAATGTCGAACTCAGTACTCCATTTTTTCAAGTTTTTGTCCCTTGCAGATCTCCTTGTATGTTGCCGTTTAAAATAGGGAATTGTCTGGCTAAAATCCCTTCATTCCATTTTTAGTATCTCAAATTTCTGAGTTTCTGTTTCGACCTCGCAAAGTATTTTCGTACAGTTTCAAGGCCAAACAATCCAAATTGAGATCTCCACATAAAATCAGAAAGGATTCTATTCTTGGAATGTAGCATAGATGTCATCTATTTGGGTCATCACAGTGTCCACGTAAGTCACTGACTCAGAGGACTTAGGATTCCAATACAAGCTAAAAATGACTAGATGTTTGATATTCAACGTCACTGATTGCTTTATTTTTAATATTCTTCAATGTAGCTTTACATGGCACTCTCCTGTCTTCCTGGAAAATCACCCTGTCTACTTACTCATACTGTGAATTAAAACAATATCATCATGCAAAGCGCCAGAGTGAGTTCAGTGATTCCCTGGTCGGTACCCTATAGCAATTCTCGATTGCAACGGCACCATGGAAGGCACTGTCAACCAGAGCCAGGTGTCAAAATATGGTAGACCCAGCAGGAGAACATTCAAGGCTCAGACATTCCGTAATGCTGCAGGCTGGAAAAAGGCTGCCAATTTACCGGCGGCATCTGTCGATTTTCCAATAGTCAGACAGTGCAATCCAGGGCACGTGCTATTCAGAGCTCCCTTCTAGACATACTCACTGACCTCGTTTTGCAACTCAGTGCACTCACCTCTGTGGAGATGTGGGCTTTCTTAAGCCTGGTTACGAAACCCATGTGATCGCTCCAAAATATCTAACTTTGCTTTTTTTTCAGGAAGTGGTTCACCACATCAGGCCTCTAAAAAATTCCACAATAGCACAACACTTGCTTAAGCTGTAGCAGTGGTGACATGCTAGCATTTGCAAAGCCTGGTAATGACGATGACAGGCATTTGGTTTGATGTCCTGCCCAGTGTGCAAAGCTTGCATTTCAGGGTGGTACGGTACTAGCAACAAAACATAAAGAGGGGGGTAGAGTAGTAGTCTATAAGGATAATTTAGCATTTAAAATAGAGCAATTCACCGGAGTGATAACAAGCATTTGTTTATTTTATTTTGTTTTCCTATAAATGGAAAGCAGTTTCACCAAACTCATGCAAAAACAGTTCAACAAACAATTACAAGTAAAAGCAAATGTCAAAAGCACACATCAGTGAAGTAAGATTAGGGAAAAGAGAGTAAAGTGTCGTAAGAAGACAGCGGAAAGTAGTACGAGTGGGAGCTGGCAGAAGATAAAGAGGGGGGACATTTCAAGATCTTGGGGATAGCAGACCAATATTAAAGATCTGATTCAGCACCTGGGGGCATAGGAATAACTAATAAATGATGAGCAGAAGAACAAACAGAATGAAGAGGAATGTATAGGGGAACAAGAGACGATAAATAGGAAGGATCAGGACCGTAAACACATTTTGAAATACTGCAGATATAGTAAAAATAGAGAGGAGCAGAAAAAGAAAGGTGGTGGAGGGGAGCAAGAAAAGGAGAAATGTGAGAGCACCTGGGAGACGAAAGAGGAAACAACTAGTAGACTTAAAGATCGATTGGAGGGGTGATAGAGAAAAAGCACTGGCATTGTGGGAACCCTTCCTGCCCCTAGAATGCAGGGGACACCTCCTGCCCATGTCCTGGGGGATTGCCCTCAGTAATCTGACAGTAGAAAGAAACCGTTTCTCTCTAAAATCAGACGTCAGGAACCAGGAAGCTCTCCCTGCTTCCTGCTTATTGTCTGAATGGAGCGTGGGAGTCAAAGGCCTAGATTGAAGCATCAACTCCAGAGCTGGTCTGGTCAGGAAACAGGTACGATTTCCATTTCTCCTCTGCCTTCCCTGGCCCTCTGCACTTCTCCGGCCTCCCATTCTTTACTAAAGCTCAGGACATCCTGTCCTCACTCTCCTCTACACCACACCCTCCTCACTCGCAGGCCTCTGTTGGCCCTCCTCCCCCTTCCCTCCTACTCTCTTCTTTCTCTCCCATATCACCTGATGAGGTTTCTAGACTAGTCCGCTCTATGAAAGTCTCATCCAAACAGGTGCCCTCATGCTCCTCCAGAACTATCAAGGACAACATTGTCTCCCTTGCTCCAGCCTTGGCTGATTTCTGCAATCACTCCTTTCCCACTGGATCCTTCCTGCTGCTCCTCAAGCACTCCATTGTACACCCTCTCCTCAAAAAGCCTTCTGCCGACCTTTCATGTCCGGCTAACCATTGTCCTATCTCCATTAACCCCTTGCTGGACAAAGTCTTGGAGAAGCTGGCCATCTTCCAGCTTATCCATCACACTGAATCTGTTGGTTGCCTCCTTGATCACCAGTCTGACTTCAGAGCTGTCAGAGGCACGGAAAGTGCACTCCTGAACACCTATGAGGACTTTCTTTCTAATCTCCATTCCGACTCGCCTTCCGTTCTTATCCTGCTTGACCTTTCCTCTTCCTTTGATATGGTCAACCATGCCACCCTTATACCCTCTGTGATATCATTGGCATCAGGCAACTGGCTCTGGATTGGCTGACATCCTTCCTCTCTGACCGACCTTTCCAGGTTCAACTGGGCCCTTTTCTCTCCTCCACCTCACACTCCCTCCACCTGTGGTGTCCCTCAGTACTCTATCCTTTTGCCTTGGCTTTTCAACATTTACTTGCCCGCCTCGCCCATTTGATTTCCACCTTCTCCCCTAACTTCCAGTGCTATGCGGATGACGCACAACTCTCCTTCAAGCTCTTCTGCCTCCTCCTCTTCCTCTCTCATTCATGACTGAATGTCCACTATGCAGGCATGGTGCACTGCTAACAATCTCTGCCTAAATGCCAGTAAGACTGAGATCCTTCTCATTGGGACACCAGCTCCCTCATTCACTCCTACACTCTGGCCACCCTTCGACTCCTCTCTCTCCTTCTCTCCTCACATCACAGACCTTGCCAAGAAGGCCTACTTTCATCTGCAACTCTTCAGAGGCATTCTCCCTTTTCTCTCCCTAAATACCTCCCTGCTTTAGCCCTTTGGTTTTCTAGCTCCAACTCTCTGCAGCTCAGACGCTTCTTCAAGGAGAGTGCGGGGACGGGGTAGATCTCTCTCCTCGGCATGTGCCTCCCTGGCCCTCTCAGACTTGTGCCGGATCTCCTTAACTGCCGGATGCTTCTCAAGACCCTCCTTTTCTCTTCCTCATTCCCTCTCCCCCTCCCCTGCTAATGGCTCCCTCTGCCTCTGGGTGCCTGGTGCCTTTATATTCTTACAGGGCCCTCTTCGACCAGTCTACCCCAGCACTTGGTTTCCTCTGACCCTCCTCCCCCCCAACCTGCACTTGCCCTTCTGGGCTCTCTCCCAATGCACTAGCCTGAACTGCGCCTGCACACCTTGTGCCTTTACAGCCCTGTTCCTCGCAATTAGCCTGAGGACCATCTGTCCTTGCACGCACTTCTTTCCCCTGGCTCTGTCCACTTGGCCTCCACAGACACTAGCTTAACCCACCATCACCACCCTCCTCCCTTCTCCCCCGCACTTGTGTTTACTGCACTTGCACAATCCAAATGTCACATGGCCTAGTAGGAACGTTTTTGTTTTTTGATATCCCTGCCCCAGCCCCCCTCTCGTCTTATTGCACCTTGAAACACATTTCGTATAGGCGTATTATGAATTCCCAATATATGCATAAATAAATAAAGACCTTTTTGTATGTGTGTGTGCCAGGGCTCATATGTTTATGTACACATGTATGTATGCAAGTGTGCATTCAAGGGTGTATCTGTATAAGTATGAATGAGAGTTTCCAGTTTAGTGTGAATGCTGTGTATATACAGATGCGAGTGTGCGTGTGAATGAGAATGCAGTGTGAATGTTCTGGGTGTGGGTTTGGATAATGCAGTGTGATTGCTTTGGGTGTGCATATGAAGAATTGAGTGTGAATGTTCTGGGTAAGTGATGGTAGGTAAATGAGCATGTGTGCGTGCAAGGCTGGCACTCAGGCGGTATTGGAGCATGGCTGTTTTCTTGAAGTGGCATGTTTTTGTGCTCTAGCACCTTGAAGTGTATTTTGTGCTAGATGCAATTACCAATAAAGATTTCAGACCAAATAACCAAACAGACTAAAAATAATATGGCAAAATACTACTTTATTCTCAGTTCAATTAAGCAGGGCAAACTGACAAACAACGGACTGATGTTCACACACTCACACACAACTTTATTATACAGAGGTTAAATACCCCAATTTGCATCATCTATGACGCCATCCTTTGTGGCAAACTGTAAAACCTTTTGACAGGAAGGATTGGTTAGGGGAACATATGTACCTATGGAATTAGCTACATCATTGGCTGCCCCTTATCTGTAGGGCACGCCTCAAACTATCTCTAAATACATATAATTGTGATTATAGCAAAGGAAATGGCAGCGGATTGGTCTATTCAACATTGTATAGCACATTGCTGCATAGACCCTCTGATTGGTTGGCATGCTCACCCAACCTTGGACTTTCGGTTTTCTAGCAGCATGCAAGCAAAACGAAACCCAGGTGCTCGAGCCACGTCAGATTACTCCCCACTTTCCCAATTAGTCCATCATCTTTCATTAGTCCACCATAAGCCAAAGTTTCTTGTCTGTAGTTGACCTTGGTGCCTGCTCTATGTTCTGGGACACTCAAGGGAGTACAAGTACATCACTATCGTCATCCGATGTTTAATGAATAGCCCTTGTTTTGGACTTCTGCATCACGTATGAGGAGACCGCAAATCTGTCAGTTTCGAACTCCTATTTACTGTTATTTGATTTAATTATACTCTGTGTTCTTGCTACTCTTGGCCTCTAGAGACTTGTTCACTCCATCTCGTATAGGCCTTATTTACTATTAATTGTCCAATACTTGGCTCTTGCAGAAGTTTTCTTCTTCTTTAATCTAAGGAAATATATCTTATACATGGCTTTATCCGTTTGCCTCCCTTTGTGCCTTGCAATGATTCGTTAAAATAGCACACTTGATCCGAGGCCAACATAGACTCCTTTTTATTCTGCACACAAAGCTATTCCTCCAATGTCTCCTGACTCTGCAGCACTGGTCTGTTTCTGAGGTAGCTGGATTGAGTCTTAACACAAGCCGATGTCCATTTTCCTATCATGGCCGCATTACCACGTTATATTTTCCTCTATAGCAAGCTTCTATATCTATCATCTACCTTGCGTTACTGCATATTTACACTTGTTGGTCAGCAAGTAAATGTATCTTCTTTGTATATATGATTACTTTATAATTTCGTACTTGTTTCTCTTGTCACTGCAGTTACATTGTCATTCTTAAGTATTTTCATATCGTTTTTGTATGTCCTCGTATATTTTCTTCATGACATCACTCTGCCCTCTTCAGATGTCTAATGGTGCCTGCTGACATACTTCCACTCTTTCAGTACGAGGGTACATTTGGTATGGTTGCCTGAGTGCATCTCGTCTCTCATACACTTGATGCGGTATAGGCATAACACATGGGGTCCCACATGTAGTTCTTCTCCTGCTGTTGCAGTATGATGGCAGCGAGGCGGCGAGGGGTTGAGAAAATACATCCATCTGCTCCTCTAAATTCCTCTCTCTAGTCGAGTCCTCAACCATATTTTCCTCTTCATTCTCATTCATCTTCTCTTCATACTGTCGTTTCTTTGGGATCCATTTCTTAGCCACCCCCCTCAGGTGATTTGCATTCTTTATATGTTCATCCACACCCCAGGTCATGTTACAGCATTTTCCAGATTTTGCACAGAATATCCATTATTCTACATATTTGTTATGATCCTTATGGTAGTAAAATGTCATTCCTGGAGGTGCCAATGGACTTTTCTTTTCATTTTCACAGGTACTTTCCTCATCTTGTATCTTATCACCCACTCCAGCATCTTGTCAATCATTATCTTCATCTCAATAGCTTTCTTCGGCAGTCTTCTGGCACTGTCCCAAGATGATCCTTATGAGACAAAATCCTAGCAAATCCAACAGTAATATTGCTCCAGGTATTTTGAAAGCCTTGGCCAGCCCAGTTGGACTCCACGATAATAGGAGTAAAAACCAGTCATCTCCTGCTGTCTCATCAGCTTAATCTTCCATCTTCATATGCAGGGTCATCAGCGTAGTTATTGCTTCCATCAGGTTTCCATTTTCTCCATTATGAAATAGTATGAATGTGCAGCAAGAAAGCTCGACCTTGGTGCACAAGCCTCCTTCCATTGCTGTAATTAAGGTCAGGATGTTCCTATTCTGGAGAGTTATCAGCCTGATGTCTCTCAATTCTTCTTTGATTGTGTCTAATCCTTTTATAGTTGCATTGATTGCTTGTAACAGCTCCAATCTGGTAATCTGCAGCCACCTGACGTTCGCTGCAGTCTGGAGTCCTGGCATGAATATGGATGTCATTATCATTGCTGTCTTGCTGAACAGTTTATGCTCATCTGGAATATCCTCAAAGGCCCTTCTTGATTTTGATGAGAAGTAGTTCTTCCTCTTTAGCCGGCGAAGATTGAGCGATCTCTTCCTTATATGGTGATCATTTGTTTTTGGAAATTCCTTGATATTGAGGTCACTTTGAGGAATCACTAATGCTGGAACATGGATTACTACGATGGAGCATACTCATTCCTACTTCATTCTGGGGAATTCCATTGTCTGTCCACATCCTTTATTTTCTCCAACCAGAACCGAGCCTTCATTCTTGAAGCATGTTGTTTCATTCTTTGGGTTTTAGTGCTGTCCAGGATAGCCGGGTTGGATCCATGTTATTGCAAGGGGGTTGAGGAAGAAGAGTCTGCGAAGCAGGATGGCTGGTTTGGGTCCTGAGTTTGAGTGTGTGTGAGCTGCATTGTCTTACAGGATGGCCGGGTTGGGTCCTGAGTGTGTTTGAGCTGCATTGTGTTACAGGATGGCCTGGTTGGGTCCTCAGTGTGAGTTTGTGCTGCATTGTGTTACAGGATGGCCGGGTTGGGTCCTGAGTGATTTTTGAAGTGCAGAGTAATTGAGGATGGCTGGTTTGGGTCCTGAGTGTGTGTGAGCTGCACTGTGTAACAGGATGGCCGGGTTGGGCCCTGAGTGTGTGTTTGTGCTGCATTGTGTTACAGGATGGCGGGGTTGGGTCCTGAGTGATCTTTGAAGTGCAGCGTAATTGAGGATGGCCGGTTTGGGTCCTGAGTGATTTTTGAAGACAGCGCAATTGCTGATGGCCGGGTGGGACCCGGGTGTGTTACTGAGGTGCTGTATAGTGGTGTAGCATATTTAATGTTGGGTAGTGTTGTACAGGTAAGGGTATCAGAGGGGTTATGTGATATTTAGTGGATGGTTAGTGTGGTGATGATGGTGTAGTGAGTGAATGATGTGGTGATGGGGCTGGTCTCCTTGGGTTGTTATCCAGTGGCAGGGCATGCATGCTGGATTGATTATGCTATGGTGTGGAGGTGTGCATAGTATGTTGGGGAAGTGTGCACAGTTGTGTTGCAGCATAGAGGGGATGTTTGCGTTACTTTAGGTTAACTTGATTGAAAGTGATTGAAGATGTTTTACCGTTGTTTCCCATAGTTATAAAGGGGGAAGCTATGTTGTAATCTAGTTGTATTTCAACAAAGGCTTTATTTGAGTGAGTGCTGCAGCTATGGTGCAACGTTGGTGTAGGTGGAACGTTCCTAGCTGTGCATTCTAGGGAAAGCGGTTGATGAGAGCTGGCCGATAGAGGGGCTGGTGGATGTCTTCCCCCTATACTTAATACTTCGCTTAATATATATACTCATTAAGCTGTGAACATATGAACTGAAGTAAAGGACTAATTAACAGCCTGTGTCTGGCTCATCACTCTGTCAGCAGAACGTATAATCGGCGACGAGGATCTAAACAGTAAAGAAGAGGCAAGACAAAAGTATAGAAGTGTCAAGGGAGAATACAATGGCATTATGCCTACCTCCCGCCCCCTCACAGCCGTAATACTTGAAAAGTAGGAGTAGAGCCTTAAATGGGACTCCATGTGTTATGCCTATACCGCATTAAGTGTATGAGAGACGATATGCACTCAGACAACCATATCAAATGTACCCTTGCACTAAGAGAGTGGAAGAATATTGTGTGGAAGGATGTCAGCATGCACCATTGGACAAAATGTAGTGCTGAGTGAAATCTGACAAGGTCAAAATGAAGTCATGAAGAAGATATACGAGGACATACTGAAACATATAAAAATACTAAAAAGTGACGTTGTAACAGAAGTGATAAGAGAAACATGCACGAAATTATAAAGTAATCATGTATGAAAATGAACATTAAGTAACTTGCTGACCAATAAGTGTAAATACTCAGCAACACAAGATAGATGAGACATATAGAAGCTTGCTATAGAGGAGAATATATAACGTGGCAAGAATGGCCATGATCGGAAAATGTACGACAGCTCATGTAAAGATTCAATCCATCAACCTCAGATACAGACGAGGGGGGCAGAGTCAGACATTGGAGAATTAGCTTTGAGTTCAAAATAAAGGGAAGTCTATGTTGGCCTGGGATCAAGGATGCTATTTGAGGAATAGCTGCAAAGCACAAAGGGAGGCAGATGGATAAGTCATGGACGTGAGACATATTTCTCTTAGATTAAAGAAGAAGAAAATACGTGCAAGAGTCAAGTATTGGACAATTAACAATGAATAAGGCTCCTACAAGATGGGGTAAGCAAGTCTCTAGAGGCCAAGAGGAGCAGTAACACACAGCATAATTGAATCAAATAGCACTAAATAAAAGGTTGAAATGGAAAAATGTGCAGTCTTTTCAAACGTGATTCAGAAGTCGAAAACAAGGGATATTCATTCATCTGTGGATGAATATAGTGATGTGCCTACACTCCCTTGAATTCCCAGAACAGAATGCGAGCTATAAGGTCAACTATAGATGGGAAACTTTGGCTTATGGTCAAACTGAGGAGAGATGATGGACTAATTTGGAATGTGGGGAGTAATCTGACATGACTCAAGCACCTGGGATTCGTTTTGTTTATGTGCTGCTAGATGAGCTGGAAGTCCAAGGTGGCTGGGAATGCCAACCAATCAGTGGGTCTATGGCGCAGCCTGCTATACAAGTTTGCATAGACCAATCTGCTGCCATTTGTGGCTGCTATAATCAGGATTATCTGTATTTAGAGGTAGTTCGAGGCGTATTTTACAGATAAGAGACAACCAATGAAGTACTCACGCATTTGTAATCTATAAGTAGATATGTTCCCCTAACCAATCCCTCCCGTAGATAGATTTTACAGTTTGACACGTAGTGTGATGTCACAGATGATGCATATAGGGGTATAAAACTCTGAGTAATCAAGTTTGTGTGTGAGTGTGCAAGCATCAGACGAATATCTGCCAGTTTGCCCTGCTTTCTGAAATTGAAAATAAAGTAGTACTTTGCCATATTTCTTGAGACTGTCTGGTTATTTGGTCTGAGATCTCGATTGGTAATCCCATTTTTCACAAGAGACGCTTCAAGGTGCTAGAGCACAATTCTTTAGCAGAGGATAGTTCAGGTCTAATTGACCTAGACCCAGATCCAGACCTCTGGCGCTCAACTGCTCCCACCATTAGCCAGAAGACCGCAGAGCTTCCTGTAGAGAACGGGACTCAACAAAACATGTGTAAGAAGATTCAGTTGACAGGACCACTTTGAAAATATTCCCTTCCGGTCCATGAAGGTGCCCCGTGGATGGAAGGCGAACTGGTCGGTTGAGGGAGATTCGATGCTGAGGGACTCGAGCGGTGCCACGGACGTAAGTAGAACATTGAAAGTGGCAAAAATAGGGGGCGGGACTGTGATGTAAATAATATCAATATATAAATGTAACAAGATTTTAGGGGATTATAAAGAAGAGAAGTCAATACCTCAATTCCTGGTTCCAAGAGGACAGAAGGATACGCACTAAAAATACTCCAAATAGGGGTGTTAAGGATTCCTGAGGCAAGGCCAACAAGAGGAGTTTGTAGCAAGCTCCAAGATGGAGTATAAATGACATGGATACATTTACTAAAGATAATAAAGGAAGGCGTGCACAGAAAAATGTAAAAAGTGCACATAGGTGGGGTTATGAATATGTCAGTGTAAAGCTTTTGTTCAGTTTGAACTAATAGAAAACTATAGAAAACAAATTGAGGTGATTATTAGATTTTTTAATCAAAAGATTGACGTCCATCAGGAGGATGTATAGTTGATTCTTTAGATAAATAAGCCCATTGATGGTGCCCACTCAAATTGATCAGTGATCAATTTGATACTTGATAAAATAAAGAGAAGAATAAAAGGACGGGTAGGTATAGACAGTCGAGGTCGATTCGTCATCATGAGGGACACTCCTCATTTACACTTATGCAGAACATTGCAAAAATACACTGCCAAAATAAGGAAGTATCATTCGGAGTGTGTTTGAGGCACGACCAATAAGATACTTATGCAGGGGATTGAAAAATGATGAGATGGAGTATCTATGTCATAGAAGCATAGTGCCGATTGAAGCACAAGAATGATTTGAGGAAGAGAATGGGTCAGAGCCGCCCCACAGGTAGCTGCAAGGGATACCAAGAATACCAACATGGGCTGACGAGCGACATACAGGTGCTGTAGGGAAATGAATTCAGGGTTTTTATAGGCAAATGAGGGTTAAAGAAGGGTATAAACCCCAAGAGAATGTAGAAGGATGTCTATCTATTGAGGGAAACTGGAGGAAGGCTAGATGACGTCATGACAGATGACATCCACCTTTACCTCCTCCTCCAGGCCAATTTCCTCTTCAACTTGGCCAAACATTTTACCCACGCTGATCTGTGGGATACACTATGTTGTTTTGCTGTACTGATTGCCTCTCCTGTGTCACCCCATCTTCATTACTCATCAATACCTCCCTCTAAGGGAAATTTTGACAACTTCTGGACTAATTTCGATCGCTCCTGTTTCCTACTCTCGGCTTTCTTCTTATTTTTCTCCTGCATCAATCGGTAGTGATGCATGATTGTCAACTGTAATTCTGGCCATGGTATCGCTTCCATTCCCACCTGTTTCTTCATCTGCCGTTGCACTGACTTGGGCATTCCCTGACACAAAATGTGGTGAGATAATGCTACTGTTTTATCCCACGGTTCACACTTCTCAAGGCGCCATATCTCTTGAATCTCTTGAATATAGACAACAGGGTCCCCCATTTTCCAAGTCATAATCACACCCATATCTGATCTATCGGGATATTGCACTCTGAGCCCCCACCATACATGTGCTCTGCAATTATTAAATGGCGCTCCATTGTGTGTCATGTTTTATGCGGTCACATCTGCGTATCCTGCTCACTTCCAAATGTTGTCAGCCCTCCCCCCCATAATGGCTGCAAGCAGGCCTTTTATGTCACCTATGGCTAAAGTCATTCCTGATGTCATTCTCTGTAGCTCATAAATCAATTTTTCCACACCGGAAGTTAAACTCAGCAGTTTACATTTTAAATTGACTTTATCCATTTGTGGCCATGGAATAAACTGTGGTTGTCCTCCCCCATTCTCTAACAATCGGAAATTGTCAAAATCCCAGTCATACCTGCTTACACTTCTCGTTTTCCAGGTGGGGCTAGTCTCGCCTGTTTGTCTCCGTCCTGGTAGTGCCCTTACTCTGCTTACATAAGGTTGGGATACATCCACTGCACGGTGCGATCAAGCTAGTGATCGCTCACTGTATGGTGTCGATTCTGGTGTTCTCTCTTTGGGGTCCTCTAGAACTGACCATTTTACCCCTTTCTCTTCACTCGATTCTTTTGAAAATGTACATGCGGTCTACCTTTGTGTGCTCTCATTTTCTTACCTTTCTTCGTCTGACACCATTATACCCCAGCTTGTATGACTGTTATCCTTTTCCGCATCAAGATCTAGTCTACTAAAAGACAACGTTCTCTGCTCGTCTGTTCTGACCTCATCTGCCCTACCTCCAGTTTTCTTTTAACGGGATTCTTCTACGTTCTCTTGGGTTCTATGCCCTTCTTTATCCCCCATTTGCCTGTATAAATCCCCAATTCTTTTCCCTACATTTTCTGTGTCTTGTTCTCACACCGATGTTGATATTCTCGGTATCCCTTGCAGCTCCCTGCAGGGCTGTTGTGACCCTCGCTCTTCCTCAAGTCGCTCTTGTGCTTCACTATGCTTCTATCCATGACATAGATAATCTATCTCTTTATCTTTAAATACCCTACTTTTGTTCATTTCTTCTTCCCTTCACCTCATCTCCCTCCATTCATCTTTCTCTCGGCTTCTTTGCAACCCACTTACTTTCATTGTTTGGGCTTCTACCTTCTCTCGTTTCTTCTCTTCTAATCTGTTATGGGACATAAACGATTCCTAAATGGTATGTCGTGCAAATTATAGAAATACTTGATGCTATATAGTTCAAAGCAGATAAAACCATACTGTTAACTGACTTAAATATGATTTGAAAATAAAGATTCTAGGGGCCAAAACATGAATATTGGAATACCTTTTACTTGTAAACCCTGTCTAAGGCGGATTTGAAAACAATATCTCAACACTACCCTACAAATGCCTACATCAGGTTTTGTCTATGGTGTGAATATCACAGTATATGTATGAAAGTTTGCTGAAAGCAATTCAACACAAGAAAAGTGCTGGAAGCTATACAAGGAATCACGCATGCTGAATTACCTTGCCACTTAAGTTATTCAGTGGCTGATGTAGTAACTTAATATCATTTGATCCTGATGTGCTGACCCTTACAATTACTGGAGAGGAATTTTTGAGAAAATTTGATCAGTTGGTCTAATAAAGGGATAACACTGGAGCAACGCCCATCATACTTACAAAACAAAGTATGACCAGAGCCCTTGCCCCCCAAAACCTTGAATCAAACATGGATGCCACCTTCGCCTCCATCAAACCTCTGTCCAAAACTGAGCTCATCCTTGTAGTCAACAGAATAAACCTTCCTCAGAGTAGCTCCAGCCTTTCACTGAAAACCGTCCAAGAGAACTTCTCCTCCTTAGCACTTGAAGCATTTGGCTATCAGCTCTTTTTTCTCAGATGTTTTCCTTCCCCCCTCAGGAAGACTTGCATCTCGCCTCTCCTTAAAAAGCCTAATGACGACCCCTATCATGTTAGAAAATTACTGCCCATGAGCGAGCACAATCTACTTTGCCAAGATCTTGGAACAGGCTGCTAGTTAGCAAGATTGTTGGGGCCAACTCTGTTTTTACTTCTAGGACTAGCAGAAGTACCCAGCCTCCGAACGGGTTTTGTAGACAGACATGACAACACTGATCCTGTAGGTCACTGTTCCAAGTCGCTTATTGCTTAATGTGCTGTGCACCCTGAAGTAAGCTCCACTGAGAATGGGCACGTGTGATATACCCCAGAGGCAAGAGTTGGTGTGCTGATGCATATTGATACCTTCTGTGCTCTCTACCCACATCTCACCTCAGTCCCGCGTGGTGCAGTTCGGTGTGGTGCATTGTGGTGAAATTATCTTGGAAACCGGGCATCCTAGGTCCTGGACATCGAGTTTTGCTGCACGTGTCGTGACCGGTCCTTCTATCACCACATTGATGTTTCGCCGATTTTAGGCAACTGTCTCATGTGTGAAGGTGCTGATATTTAGGGAAAGGGGTGGGTTGTCCAAATGTCATTTAGCTAGTAATGCCCAGAGGGTCCTAACAGGTAACTATGCATAATCTGTTGCAGATTGGTGAAACAGTATGGAATTGCATAATGTGCCGAAATCCGGGGAATGGAGTGGGGTGTCCAAATGTCATGTAGCCAGTAATGTCTGGAGGGCCCTAACAAGTAACTATGCAAAATGTAGGTCCCTGTTCTGATTCGCTTATCACTTGATGTGCTTTGCATCCTGAAGTAAACTGCACTGAGAAAGGGTGAGTGTGGCTGGCTGACATACCCCAGAGCAGATGTTGGGGGGAGGCCAGAGTTGATGTGCTGCTGCATACTGACACCTTCTGTGCTCTACCCCACCTGTCGCCTAACCCTGGCATAGTGCAGTTCATTGTGGTGCATTGCAGTGCAAATATCTGGGAAACCGTGCACCCTAGGGTCTGGATCACATGTTTTTTTAATGTCCAGAGGGTACTAACAGGTAACTATGCAAAATTTAGCGCAGATTGGTGAAACGGTGTGGAACTGTATAAAGAACAACACTTTGCCACAAACCCACAAACACATTTTGACTTTTGCTGAAATCCAAGGAAAGGGGTGGGGTGTCCAAATGGCATGTAGCTAGTAATGTTCGGAGGGTCCTTACAGGCAACTATGCAAAAATTGGTGCAGATTGATAAAATGGTGTGGAATTTTATAAGGAACAAAGCTTCACCACAAATCGCGCCACAAATCCCACCACAAACACATTTTCACTTTTTTATATATAGATACATGTGTAGGACAGAGGATACCTCTTAGCTGGCCAGGAGAGTCTCAGGGTATTGGGAGAGGTTGAGGAGATGGGGGCAATGGTGCAGGGAAAGTGTGCTAGCTGTTTGATGGTCTAGGGTGTAAAGGGTTAGTCAGTTCGGCTGGAGTGGTGGCTGAAAAGTCAACAAGCGAGGAAAAGGTGAATGTGGGTGTTTGGAGAGATGGTAAGAGAGGGTCAGACTGGAAAAGGAGGGTAGTGAGTAGAGAAGTAACAGACAAAGCCATTAAAAGGGAGAGAAGACAGTATGGAGAGGGATAAGGGGGCCTGGATGCGTGGGTCCTGTATAGCTTGCAGGGCTGGGAGCACTCAGATGAGATGAATTTAATGTACGACCTGGTGCTGACAAGAGTTGGGTACATTGGCTAGAGAGATTTCTTGTAGATGGCAAGGAGAGCCCGGGAAGGAGATTATGCCAGCGATTTAGGAGAAGGTGAATGTTTGCTCTCAGTTGCAGGATGGCAGTGGTGATTCAAGGATAAGGAAGTGGGAGGTAGGAGGTGAAGGAGAGGGCACGAGAGCGGTGCTCGAAAGGAGGTGAAGCGTTTGGTTAAGGAAGACCCTGGATACCTGGAAGTAGGAGTTGACTTAAACAAAAAAGTGATCACTTGAGTCAGGATGGCATTAGCGTATGGTGGCTTCTATCTCCTCTCCTCTAAATAGGGGATAGAAGGCCCCACTTCATACCCGTTCAGCTGCTGCCTGGGCGTATTCTCTCCCTTCGGTGGTACTGCTGCTATTGAGAAGGTCATAATTTTATCAGCAAAATTATTTTTATTATTAATATAATTATTATTATTATTGTTCTTTTCATTATTAGGGTATTTATTGAGTTCAATACCCATGAAAAAAGGGAGAACTACTTTAGCCCTTTTTCAGGCAGTGGCAGGGGGACTGGACTTTGCTTAGAACGAAATAATCTGCCACGCGTGTTCTAGACTTTTTGCCATCGGGTGTGCTAACTTGCATTCTTGCCATTTTGTTGTCTAAAGTGTATCCATTTTCCACAGATTGATTGAACGATTCCATGCTGTCTCCAATGTGTGTTATTTCCTCATGAACTGTACTAAAGACATCCGCTGCCATCTTGACAGTGACACCTTTCTGTCTGAGCATTGCTTTATTCAACTTTAGTCCCTGGGGTGAGGTGAGGCAGTTGCCCTTTGTGTCCAGTGCCCATTTGTTTAATTTCTGTGATTTTTCATTTTATTGGCATAATATTGTTTCAGCCCATGCTCTGCATTTTGTTGCCTGCTTTCCTGACGCGCTTCTTGGTGTCCCAGCCTTGTTCCCCCCTCCCATCCCACCCCCTCTCCTGATTGGGCAGTTCTGTTTCCAGCTCAAACGCAGGCCTAGATTAGGGCTGTCAGAAGATGTGGTGAGGCCCGGGGCAAAACATTTGGTGAGGCCCCCTTACAAGTTTTTGCACTCAGCCAGCGGCGGCACCTCCGCAAACAGGAGACTCGAGAAATCTCCCTTTGAGTTTGTGTGCAGGATCCCAAATATGGTTTATTAATCCAACTCCAAATCAACTACAGCAAAGTTAGATTTCTCTACTGAAGAAAGCTTTATGCCGGACTAACTTTTGTATCATATGAATAAATATATATAGGATGGCACGAGCTCTCCACTCCACCACCTCCAACTCTCTGAAGGTCAGTCACTTTTCCAAGCAAAGAGTTGACGGCAGATCTCTCTTCGGCTGGGACCTCCCTCTGAAAACAGCCTCCCGGCCTCTCTGAAACTTGAGCAGAACCATCTCCGGTTCCGGAAGCAACTCAAGACCTGTCACTTTGCTTCTGCCTTCTCTCTTCCTCTCCCTTGCTGATCACCTTCCTGATCCATGCACTGGTCACCTGGTCAAGCTCTGAATTCGGGCCCAGGTCCCTGCCTGTCCAGCTGCAATCCTGCACTGCCTCTTGGCTCCCCTGCACTTGTGGTCTGTATTTGTAACCCTACAGTCCCTCTCTTGCACATATTCTCCACCCGTTGGCTGCACTTATGAGTACCCACACTTGCCACCTGTTGGCTGCACTCTTGTTTTTCCTTTGTTCCTGCACTTATGCATCCTACCCCACCCTTGGCACTTCTCCCTCCCTCCTTGCTCTTGCGCGATCTGAATGACACAATGCCTAGTAAATTCTGTGTTTTGTCCTACTGTTTTGTTTCCCCCTCCTTGTCTTGTCACGCCTAGAAACACTTGTGTACAGGCACGTTATAAATGCTATATCATATCATTAAGGAGCACACTGCCCCTGTGTGCGCATTAAAACAGACATCATACACAGTGACAAATGTTGTACAGTGGAGGCCGGTACATTTCTGAATTTAAGAGGCTTAAAAGTTTGTGCCAATTAGGCAGGATCAACAGAGCACAGTGAGGGAGCCCAAACCAAACAAGGGTTCCTTGAGGGGGGGTTCTCACTCCCAAGAAAATGTTTGAAACATTGGGATAAATTATGCATCTTACAGCACTTTCTTTGCAAAATTGGGTAGAAATCCATACCATTTGCAATTGGTTTTGTATGGAAGCACATGGAAAATCCCAATAGTTGCAAATCACAAACCGTGCACAGGAAAAAAAATTCAATACATTTTATGCCGCCTTTCCACGCAAGATATGCTAGTATAAAAATATATTCATGCTGGTCGATCTCATGTATGTCCATGCAGGCTGCATCAATATATGCCATTGTTACCATGTACGGACTCCCAGCCAGTAAAAATGCCATGCCACAGAAAGTATATCCAGGCTGACTGTGTACCATATGTGTTATTACTGGCTAGATTGGCCTACATTCAATGGGGGCCAATTTAGCCAAGTAGTATGTTTGCTTTAACCTTGATGCATACTCCTATGCATCAAGGGTAAAGCAAAAAGAGCATTGGCATTGCTAACAGTTTGGGCATTCGTGTAGGCATGGGAAAGGCACGTCTGTATTGGTATTAGCTGGCCATTAGTAGTGCCGGTGCAAAATGGTTTGAGTACCTGAGCAGCTAATAGCAGTGCCTGGCAAATGCCTAATACTTATACACAAGCCAAAACTGTTGGCTTTGCCAATGCTTGTTTTTAACAGGACTTCAGCGAAAGACATACAGGGTGTTTTTAAATCGAGTGGCCAAAGGCAGACCTGATTAAGACATTTTTATTACCCCAGTTCCGTGTTTACAACTCCAATGAAGTCATGAACTCTCAAAAGACTCCTTTGAGAAAACACTTGCAGGCACATTGAGGGCAAAGTTTGATGGCAAGGCATGTTTAAAGCTAGCTCAAAGAGTTCCAATGAGGAGGTGTTTTGGGTGGGGAGGGCGGGAACTGGGTGAGAATTGCCATAAGGATTAGCATGGCCATGAGAAGTCAATGGGTGGGCAAATAACTAAAAAACATCTACAAGTCCCTCCTCATATTGCATTTATTCCTATCTGTACTCAATGCTATCATTGGGACGGATCTTTCCAGACCCAGGATCTGGCAAATAATTACTTACCAGATTGGAAACACAGCTCCGCAATCTGTGAAATCTGTGTACTATATGTTTTTTTTAGAAGGCTCTGGTGTGTTCGTGCTTTAAACTATGTTGGGCAGGGACTTAAACCGTGGCCGCTTGGTTCCAAAGTGAGACACTTCCCCACAAGACCATTTGAGGATCTGAGCGGGAGCCCTGTGAAATCCCTTGTCAATGTTGCACTGTACTGAAAATATTGATGTGCATTTTGTAGGTTTAAAAGGGGTGCAGATTTTGAACTTTTCTGACGATAAATCCTCTGCATGGAAGAGGCAAATGTTCATGGGGTGACTAAAATACCTGGCCTACACCCTCCTAATCCTCCCGTCGCTGGGCTTGGCCTCTTTCACTGCGGTAGGAGGGAAGGCCCCATAAAAAAGTCTATTTCCACCGATGTCTGTTCGCTAAAGCAATAGTTTTGGCTTATTGGTGGCACACCTAATAACCCAAACAAAAAGAATGCCATGCAGTGGCGCAACACCATGGAGCAGATCGGGCTCTAGCTCCTTCCTGAAATTTTGGGCTTTGTTGACTTGACCTGGCTCCATGGGCGGCGCCAGCCCCGGGCCACTTTGAGGCAGAAGGCCTCT
The DNA here is from genome assembly GCF_040938575.1 of Ambystoma mexicanum. Lineage (NCBI taxonomy): Eukaryota > Metazoa > Chordata > Amphibia > Caudata > Ambystomatidae > Ambystoma > Ambystoma mexicanum. The sequence goes on along the minus strand of NC_090934.1, from coordinate 117,908,023 downwards.
TTTGATGTGTCGCCAGCCTGTAGCACTCGTTAAGGAGCAGCATCAGCATCAAGCATGCATAGCATAAAAACCTATACATGCAATATCAACAGACTCACTTTTTGATAAAGCCAGTCTTACTTCTGGTTTCAGCTTTTAGATGGCCCACCTCTCCAGAGTTAAGCATAGCACTGTTAAAGTAAACAGCCTCTGAATTGGGGTGAAAGGTACGACTAGTGGCCAAAGGGAAGATGAAATAGCTTTTCAGATTCCTAGCTGGGCTCAGGGAATTCAGAGGGAAATGGGAGCAGGCCTGGCTAAATATGTGTCAGAGCTGGTGGGGTCTCACTTCTTTTTGATGTTTGGGGCACCCATTACTGATTGGAACAATGGTCCAAGGCACCTGTGGAGTGCTTAAATAAATAATGAAGTCAAGATAATGCAGCAAGGAGGTTCAAAGCTGCAGAATGTTAGTAGGTGTCTGTGTCATAAGACTGCCAACATGGGGGCAGCTACTTGGGGGCCCATTTCAACTGTAAAAGGTGAAAGGCCCATATAACATCCCTCAGGGGGGAGACCGAAAGTGCAATGGGTTTATTGGCCCCACTCACTATCCGCTTTCAAAATTGTCATCCAGTCCCTGCCGGGTTGACCGATGGAGCTGTGGCCAGACGGAACAGGACACAAATGTTAACAGTGCCTGAGCTTCTCTGTTAACAAAGGCCCTGCAATTACTAACATAAAACATTTTACTGTTAGCACCTGCATTCATATGCATACATTTTTAGGTAATTGAAATCGTGACGTGGGTTTAGCACTTGCATGCCAGGAGAGTGATTAGAAGGGAAGTGGTGACATGAGACACCTCATTCTCACAGCAGTCCTTAAGTGTGACGTTCAGAAATGAAGGCGAGAGGTAGCTGCTTGTAACATTGAGCTATTACCGGACGCCGCTCCTGCCTCTGTTTGCCCCTAACTTGAGAGGGCAAGCTCTTTCTTCACGGACTCGTGCCATCCAGCCTTCATGACTTCATCCCACTCGGAGAAGAGTTTTCATACTTGACTCTCATTGGGTTTCACTCCCATACTATACTCAGGTACGCTTCACCTTGGATCCAGCTGGATCACGGTCCCCTTTTTAGGAAACCTCCACACGATCCCTACGGGCTTTCCGCCCATCCAGCGGCATCCGTCACCACGACTAAACATTGTGACTTCTCCTTCTCAGCCAGCCCTGCGATGAGATCCTCCTGACTCATCTGTTCCTACTCACAGTACGCTAAGTGTGTTTCCTGACTTTGTTGGCCCCAGAAGAAGGCTTTCATCTATCTCTGCCGAAACGCCAGCAGCTTGACCATATATGAGGTCAGACTAGCCGGGCTCAGGAGACTCATGTAACGCTCACCTGGTTCCCTCGGAGGCGCAGGCCTTGATCTGGCGGGGATACCGTCTTCAGTGTTAGGCGCAGGGTTCGTTTTGCTTCCGGACTGGGCCCCCTTCCCACCGAGAGTTTAAGCTGAAGAGTGAGATGTCTGCAAGGGTAAACCAAGGTATTAGTGATTGGAAGGTTGGGAAAGTTCGTAGCCCCTCTCGCCCTTTCTTTCCCCGTGGAACTGGGTTGATAATTGCGCTTACCTTAGATAGGTAAATGCCGGGCTCTCCATCCTGCGTCTTGTGCAGGGGCGCTGGGTCCAGTTGCTTCACTGGATGCGAGCTCTGCCTCTTGATAGCAGAGGGTTAGCTGAGAGCGAAGACGCCGTTATTGCACGAGCGTGCCTTGTAAGTATTAAAGTTCCTTTTAGATTGTTCTCTTCTCTTTCAAAAGTCTTAAGTCTTTAAAGTCTATGTCTTTTCCTTTTCAGATGCTGTGGCGATGAAGATTATCCTTCTAATGGCACGTAAGTAGAAAGACTGCACTAGCGCTGTAGAATGCACTGTAATGTCTCTTTTGTCTTTGCAGGTGCCGAGGTGCAGCGCGAACAGATTGGAAGCGAACGTAACACAGGTAAGCAGTCTTGTAACTAAGCGTTACTAACCGATGTATCTTGCCTTGCAGGTGCCGGAATGCAGCGCGAGCTGAGTTGGAATGGGCATAACACAGGTAAGCAGACTTTGTAGTTAAATATTACTGACCGATGTTCTTTCTCTTTGCAGATGTTGGATGCTGGAAGAGAAAGGCAGAAAAAGGCGCCTTGGATGCTGCCGTTGGATTAGGTAAGTAGATTCGCTGCCTTTACTTTAGCCTAACCTGTGCCTTTGTTTTGCAGGAGCTGCTGAAGACTGAAGAAGACTGAAGGTTGGATCCCAGCAGGTTATTTCGTATTCACAGGATCTGGAGCTGGAGGTTTCCTGGAGCTGACACGGTGAGCGTCCTGCTGCAGATGCAGAATAACGCGAAGCACGTGAAACCAATCGGGTGTGGTTTAAATAGCCTTCTGTAGTGCTTAGGCGTCTTCTTCCACGGCCTCACCCAGGTAAGAAAAGAGTTCCAGATTTCTAGAAGAGTTCCTGTGTTCTGCTTCCAGGGAGTGGCTCCTGCTCCACCCAGACAGAAAAAGTAGTCCCAGGCAGAGAAGGATCAGGAGACCAGCGAGCTGGTAAGTAAGCAGCATGGTCTGCTACAGGTAGGTCCACCAAGCACTCTTTTCTAATATGAGCCCGGCGCTTCCTGTGCCGGGACCAGTCACCATCATGAGCCTGGCGCCACTGGCGCCAGGACAAGGTCCAAAAGGTCCCAATAGGGACTGGCTGGTTCCTGGGATCAGAGTTATGGGCCTGCTTCCAAGGTCGTGGGGCAAGTCCTGACCCCTTGGAAGCAGGGATCATGACAGCACCCCCCCTCAAGGCCCCTCCCAAGGTTGACTTCTCCAGAGGTCTTGGTTTGTTAGGAAATGTCCGATTAAATTTCTTGATTAGTCAAGGTGCATGTACATGTTCTGCAGGTTACCAAGATCTTTCTTGGGGGCCGTAGCCTTTCCAGTCAATCAGGTAGTGTAGTTTTGATTTGGAGATCTTGGAATCCAGGATATTTTTTATTTCAAACTCAAGTTCTCCGTCAACTAGGATAGGTTCAGGAGATTTAGTCAATCGGGTTTCTGGTTGAACAGGTTTTAGTAGTGAAACATGGAAGACTGGGTGCATTTTCATGCGAGGGGGTAAATCCAACTTGACCGCTACTGGATTTATTATGGCAGTGATAGAGTAGGGTCCCAGGTATCTTGGGTTAAAGGTGCGTGGTCCCTTTAGGGGTAAATGTTTGGTGGATAACCAGACTTGATCTCCTATTTGGTATTGAGGGGCTTCCTTCCGATGTTGATCTGCTCCTTTCTTGTATTGTTCCTTGGCCCTTTGAAGGTGGGTAGTAGCTTCCTTGAAGGCTTGGGTGATGGTTGAATGTAGGTGGTCAACTGCTGGTGTTCCAAGATCCTGAGGTGGATCCAGGTTAGAGGTTCGAGGATGGTTACCATACAAAAGAAAAAACGGGGTCTTTCCGGTTCCAGAGTGGACTGAGTTATTGTAAGCGTATTCGGCTATCCAAAGGATGTCCTTCCAAGTTCCTCCTGTCTGTTGCAGCATGCAGCGTAGGTACTGTTCCAAAGTCTGATTGGTCCTTCCGGTCTGACCGTCGGTTTGTGGGTGGTGACTGGTGGAAAGCCTCACATCAATCTGAGCCAACCGACAACAACTCCGCCAGAAGTGGGAAATGAATTGACTTCCTCTGTCTGAGATTAAAACTGAAGGAAAGCCGTGCAACCGAACGATGTTTTCAAGAAATTCTCGAGCCAGGATTGCTGCTGACGGTAACCCCTTTAGTGGGATGAAATGTGCCATTTTTGAGAATAAGTCTACGATTACCAGGATTGTATTGTATCCGGAACAGGGAGGTAAGTCGGTGATAAAGTCCATGGAAAGGGTATGCCAGGGACGAGGTGGGATGTCAATTGGTTGTAAGAGGCCTGCTGGTTTCTCCTTAGGACTCTTGTTTTGGGCGCACACTCCACAGGACATGACAAAGTTTCTGATGTCCTTTCTCCAAGATGGCCACCAGAAGTGACGCTTGACCTTTTCCGAGGTCTTGGCCATACCCGGGTGTCCTTCCATTAAGGAGTCGTGATAACAAGAGATGACTTGATTTTGTAAGCTGGTACAGGGTAGATAAAGTCGTTCCTTGAAGTACAATAAGTCGTTCTTTACTGTGAAGTCTTCCCCCTGAAGATGCCATTTTTGTATGTCTGTTGGAGTTACAAGTTGTTTAACCTGGGCTTCAATTTCTTCAATGGATTGCATGCCGATCAGACCCAGGATTCTTTGTTCAGGAATAATAGGTACGAGCTCAGGGTTAACCATGTGTTCATCTACTCCAATTCGAGAGAGGGCATCCGCTTTACCATTCTTATTGCCTGGTCGATAGGTGATTATAAAATCAAATTCGGCAAAAAATAATGCCCAGCGAAGTTGTCTGGAGGATTGGGCTTTGGCTGATTTAAGATACTGTAGATTACGATGGTCAGTAATGACGGTGACAGTGTGTCGGGCTCCTAGGAGATAATGCCGCCAGGCCTTAAAGGCAGACTTAATAGCCAAAAGTTCCTTATCGGTAATGGTGTAGTTGATTTCTGGGGCCGATAATTTGCGAGACCAAAACGCCACGGGGTGTAACTGGTTGGTTTCTGGATCTCTTTGTGAAAGCACTGCTCCCATAGCGAGGCTGGAGGCATCGGTCTCGACGATGTAAGGTAGTTCCGGGCGGGGATGTTTTAAAATCGGGGCTGAGGTAAATTTAGTCTTTAGCTCCTGAAAGGCTTGTTCTGCCTCGATAGACCATTCAAAATGTTTGTTTTTTCTGAGGAGAGCTGTAATGGGTTGGACTACCCGAGAGAAGTCTGGAATAAACCTGCAATAGAAGTTGGCGAAGCCCAACATACTTTGAACCCCTTTTACAGATGTTGGTGAGGGCCACTTGATGATTGCGTCTACTTTCCTCGAGTCCATGTGAACTCCGTTAGGTGACAAAATAAATCCCAAAAATTCGACCTCAGTGACATGAAAGACGCACTTCTCTAATTTTGCAAAAAGTTTGTGTTTGCGGAGCCTCTCCAGTACTGCGGTGACGTGTTTTTGGTGTTCTGCCTCAGAGGACGAATAAACCAGAATATCGTCAATATATACAACTACACACACATCAATGAGTTTACGGAGCACGTCATTCATAAAGAACTGGAATGCGGCCGGTGCGTTACACAATCCGAAGGGCATCACTTGATACTCGAACAGTCCATACTTGGTACGAAAGGCCGTCTTCCATTCATCGCCCTCCTTTATTCGCACCAAATGGTAGGCTCCTCTGAGGTCCAACTTAGTGTATATACAGGCGTTTTTGACTTGGTCAAGTAGTTCTGGGATCAATGGCAATGGATACCTGTTCTTAATTGTAATCTGGTTCAGGGCACGGTAGTCTATACACATTCTTAAGTCTCCCTCCTTTTTTGGCACGAAGAACAGAGCTGAGGAGGCCAGGGACTTCAAAGGACGGATGAATCCATTAGCCAGGTACTGGTCCAAATATTGCCTTAGGTGGAGATTTTCAGGTTCAGTGAGGGCATAAATCCGACTGCACGGAGGAGTGGATCCGGGAATCAGGTCTATCTGACAGTCGTATGATCTGTGGGGAGGCAAAGAATTAGCTTGGTCTTTCCGAAAGACATCTTGGAATTCCTGGTATTCAGAAGGCAGTTGTGGACTCTCAGAAACAGTTGCAGCTAGTTTGGTGGAGGGCTGAGGGTAACAGGTAGAAGCGCATTCTGGAAACCGGATTGTCTTTGCTCGCCAATCAATTTGAGGATTGTGTTTCTCCAACCAAGGAACTCCCAAGATTACTTGAAACTGCGGGGCCTTGATCACATCAAACACGATCTTCTCTTGATGCCCATCTTGGCTTACTAACGTTACTTTCATGGTGGTGTGAGTTACGGGTCCGGAAGCTATTTCCGTCCCATCCACGGTGGTGATGACGTCTTTCACCGTCTTTGGACAAAGAGATAGATTCATCCTGGCGGCTGGTTCACAGTGCAAGTAATTCCCGATTGCGCCACTATCAATGTATGCTTTAATGGCATGCATGCGATTAGGTTGCTCAGGACTCACGAGGACCATGGGCATGATGAAATGCGAGGTCAAAGAACTGGTTTTAACGCTCGGCAAGCGGACCTCTACACTTGCCGGGCGAGGTCGTTTCCCGGCTCAGAATTCTCGGTACCTTTATCAGACGCCCCTACTATCTTCTTCTTGGGCTTCACTGGACAATCTCGAAGAAAGTGCCCTGAGTTTCCGCAATAGAGGCATAATTGCAGTTGTCTCCTCCTTTCTCTCTCCTTTTGGGTTAAAGGTCCTTTAACAACCCCTATTTGCATGGGTTCCACAGAATCAGTTCCTTTCGTGGAACTTTGTGGCCTTGGAAAAAGTCGGGTTTCAAATCTGGATCGATTGGCTTTCCGATTCTGTAGTCGATGATCCAATTGCACTACCAGATCGATATATTCGGAACAGTCTTGTGGAGGATTTACCACTTGAGCCAGAACGTCTTTTAATTCCCCACGCAGACCTCTGTAAAACAGTGTGATCCTCTTATCCTCCGGCCATCCGGTTTCCACCACTAGTCTGTTAAATGATGCAATATAAGTCAGAAGATCTTGATTGCCCTGTCGTAGTGAAAGAAGTTCATTGTCCAAGGCCTGTCCCTGATAGTGCCTTGCGAACAGTTTCTCCATACTGGCTTGGAAGTCCTGGAAGTTATGGAGAATGGGGTCATCTTGAGACACTAAAGGAACAGACCAATCTGCGGCACTGCCACTGAGATAAGAGAGCACGAAGGCCACTTTAGCCTGGTCCGTTGGAAAAGCAGCGGGTCTGCACAAAAAGTGCAAGCGACATTGATTGATGAACACAGCAAACCTTTTCGGATCACCTGAAAAGCGTTCGGGCGGAGCCAAAGGTATATTTCCTGGTAGATTGATTTGCACCGGATTTGAGGAAGCTGTAGGAGCGTGGCCCCCACTTGGGGTGGGTAGAGGAGTTTGTCCAGCTTGGGCTTGCAGCAATTGCCTAGCCAAATCGTCTGTTCGCTCCTTGGAGACCACTAACTCCCTCCTTAGGGCATTTGTTTCCTGACGTGCGGCGTGTACTTCCGCCCTCAACTCCCCGAGTAAATGGGCCAATTGGTCTGTGTCTGAGGTTTCCATTGCGCCTGGGCGGGAATTATGTGGTAAGGCTTCGCGTTCTGTAACGCTCACCTGGTTCCCTCGGAGGCGCAGGCCTTGATCTGGCGGGGATACCGTCTTCAGTGTTAGGCGCAGGGTTCATTTTGCTTCCGGACTGGGCCCCCTTCCCACCGAGAGTTTAAGCTGAAGAGTGAGATGTCTGCAAGGGTAAACCAAGGTATTAGTGATTGGAAGGTTGGGAAAGTTCCTAGCCCCTCTCGCCCTTTCTTTCCCCGTGGAACTGGGTTGATAATTGCGCTTACCTTAGATAGGTAAATGCCGGGCTCTCCATCCTGCGTCTTGTGCAGGGGCACTGGGTCCAGTTGCTTCACTGGATGCAAGCTCTGCCTCTTGATAGCAGAGGGTTAGCTGAGAGCGAAGACGCCGTTATTGCACGAGCGTGCCTTGTAAGTATTAAAGTTCCTTTTAGATTGTTCTCTTCTCTTTCAAAAGTCTTAAGTCTTTAAAGTCTATGTCTTTTCCTTTTCAGATGCTGTGGCGATGAAGATTATCCTTCTAATGGCACGTAAGTAGAAAGACTGCACTAGCGCTGTAGAATGCACCGTAATGTCTCTTTTGTCTTTGCAGGTGCCGAGGTGCAGCGCGAACAGATTGGAAGCGAACGTAACACAGGTAAGCAGTCTTGTAACTAAGCGTTACTAACCGATGTATCTTGCCTTGCAGGTGCCGGAATGCAGCGCGAGCTGAGTTGGAACGGGCGTAACACAGGTAAGCAGACTTTGTAGTTAAATATTACTGACCGATGTTCTTTCTCTTTGCAGATGTCGGATGCCGGAAGAGAAAGGCAGAAAAAGCCCCCTTGGATGCTGCCGTTGGATTAGGTAAGTAGATTCGCTGCCTTTACTTTAGCCTAACCTGTGCCTTTGTTTTGCAGGAGCTGCTGAAGACTGAAGAAGACTGAAGGTTGGATCCCAGCAGGTTATTTCGTATTCACAGGATCTGGAGCTGGAGGTTTCCTGGAGCTGACACGGTGAGCGTCCTGCTGCAGATGCAGAATAACGCGAAGCACGTGAAACCAATCGGGTGTGGTTTAAATAGCCTTCTGTAGTGCTTAGGCATCTTCTTCCACGGCCTCACCCAGGTAAGAAAAGAGTTCCAGATTTCTAGAAGAGTTCCTGTGTTCTGCTTCCAGGGAGTGGCTCCTGCTCCACCCAGACAGAAAAAGTAGTCCCAGGCAGAGAAGGATCAGGAGACCAGTTAGCTGGTAAGTAAGCAGCATGGTCTGCTACAGGTAGGTCCACCAAGCACTCTTATCTAATATGAGCCCGGCGCTTCCTGTGCCGGGACCAGTCACCATCATGAGCCTGGCGCCACTGGCGCCAGGACAAGGTCCAAAAGGTCCCAATAGGGACTGGCTGGTTCCTGGGATCAGAGTTATGGGCCTGCTTCCAAGGTCGTGGGGCAAGTCCTGACCCCTTGGAAGCAGGGATCATGACAACTCACTACCAACGTCTCCCACAAACCGCATCTTTTCACCCTGTGTTTTCTGCACTTAAACTATATTGGCACATCTCACCTACTAGCAAACCACCTGCTAAGTATTGAAGTGTACTGTTGGCACTGCAGGCCATTTGTAAAACCTGGAACATTGAATGTATATTACAGCTAGGTATTTGTACACTATGAAATGTTATCATGTACTGCTATGTGTATATATAAATACTTAACAGCTTTATAAAGATAAAGTATCAGCCGATGAATAATAAAAAGCTGACACTTTCCATATGAGTAAGAGTCTGGTGTTTAACAACAGTGAGTGTGCTGTTGCCCACGATGGTTGCCCCAATTGCATGGGCACTCATAAGGGTCCATAACCAGTTTGCATTGCATTCCTTTTTGCATTTCCTTTAACTCATAGAGGGTAGGACAACCCCCTTGTTATAGTTTCCTTAGCCCTCCAGTTCGCCCCCGCTCCTGGGCATCCTCTTTTTGTTTTACCTTGTAACATTGAAGCTTCACCAGAAAAGTCTCATTCGAATGTGAAAAGATGTTAGATGCCCACAAGTTTGCTCCTCCCTCACAACCTCTGAGGTTAGCGCCTCTCCCAACATTTGAAGTGTTAGTCCCCACCCCCCATCTTCCCACCTACCCCTGACATTTTAGCCTAGGTGCACCTCTGATGCCAGGAACCCACCCCCAGTGCTGGTCATTGGTCCGGCTCTTGTCGGATCTGAGATCCGGCACCAGATGTGTAGCCAGATGTGTAGCCAGATCTCGGGATGCGGCCAGAGTCAGCCACCCCAAATCCCTGCTCTGTGCTGGGGAGAAGGGGAAAAAAATGCCCAGAGCAAACTGTAGCTTCCTCTGGTGACCCCATGTAAGAGGTCACAAGAGGAAGTTTCAGTCCTCAGCCACAACCCGGTTTATGTATTTATTTATGCAATGTTTGTCGGATACATGGACCCAGATTATTTATTTATGCAAAGTTTGTCGGATACCTGTATCCGACAAACATTGCATAAATAAATAAATATAAAGGTATCCGACACACACTACATAAATAAATACCCCTATTAAAATGATCACACATGATGCAGCCACCCAACTGATTTCAGAGGGAAGCTGCAGGAGTTGTGCCAGGTGGGGTTCAAGTAAAAGAACATTTTGCTTATGGCGAACAGAAATCACCCTGTTTGAATAGTATCCATGGGGGAGTTTTTTTAAATAAAATGGGAAGCAAATTGTGCATTTTAAAGAATATTTACTCAGCAACACTGGTCAAAACTATTATCCGCAGAGTGAAGTTACTCATCACCAGTGCCATGGAAGTGTTTTAAAGTGGAATTGATCTATAATTTGGAAATGAAGCAGCATGAAAGAAATTGGGCCATTTATAACTATTATTTATGATATTTCCTCTGATCAGAGGTCAACTGCCACCTCGGCCACCTTAACCCCACCTCCTTGGGCACCGCCCACCCCCCAAATGCTGCTCCCACCCCGACCTTTGTGGGATCCCACAACCATTTTTTCCATTTCCACCTTTGCGCACCCCTTAATGAAGTGGCTCCCAGGGCGCCTGGATTTAGGGGTGAGGCTGAACACACATTCACATAAAACACTTTCACCCATACATTCATCCACCAGTTACACAACTCCAGGCATGCATGCATACATAAAACCAAACACAGCATTGACAAAAACACCAACATGCACGCATGCATTCATACATACATACACATATACATACTAATTTGATTTAAATACACATATATACATACACATTTAATTTAAAATAAAAAACACTTACCTTACCTCCATGCACCCTTCAAAAGCATCCATGCAGCCGACACGTAGACATGCTGCCTGACAGGAGAGAACTCCTCTCCCATCAGTCAGCGTGGTCACAGGAACTCCTCTCCCATCAGTCAGCGTGGTCACAGGAACTCCTCTCCCATCAGTCAGCGTGGTCACAGGAACTCCTCTCCCATCAGTCAGCGTGGTCACGCTGAGCAACATGAACACACTGACTGACAGGAGAGGAGTCCTCTCTTGTGATTCAGCAGGTCCACGTTGTCAGCTGAATAACGGGAGACTGCAGAGCTCACTTCTGAGCCCTGCTGTCTCCCATTATTTTGCTGTTTGTTGCGGAGCCAAACAGCTTCGCAACAGCAAAATCATTGCAGGGGCAGCACAGTCCCCCATGTGAATAAATTACACAGGAGACTGTGCTGCCTTCTCCTTAGGAGAGGGGGCCGTGAGGCCCCCCGCAAGCGCGAGGGCCGGGGCAGTGTGCCCCCCCTCCATCCCCCTCGTGACGGCCCTAGAGCCAGCGTTCATCACCTCACCTCACCACTTTGGGCCCTGGCTTGAGGTGAGGCATTTGCCCTTTGTGTCCGGTGCCCATTTGTTTTATTTCTGTCATTTTTCATTTTGTTGGCATAATATTGCTTCTCACTGCGCTCGGCACACTGTTACCTGCCTAACCGAACCGTTTCCCTGTTTCCAGGTCTTGTTCCCGTCCTCCCGACCCACCCCCCAATCCTGATAGGCCAGTTTTGTTTCCAGCTCGAATGTGGGCCTTGAGCCAGCATTTATCGCATAAACTCGCCACTTTGGTCCCTGGCGTGAGGTGAGGGCCTTTGTGTCCGGTGCCCATTTGTTTTATTTCTGCAATTTTTCATGTTGTTGGCATAATATTGTTTCCCCCTGTGCTCTTTGTACACTTTCCTGCCTTCCCGACTCATTTCCCCATTTCCCGGCCTTGTTCCTGTTCTCCCGACCCACGGTCCAATCCTGATTGGCCAGTTTTGTTTACAGCTTGCACGCGGACCTAGATAGAGCCAGCGTTTATCGCCTCAACTCGCCACTTTGGTTCCTGGGGTGAGGTGAGGCCGTTGCCCTTTGTGTCCAGTACCCATTTGTTTTATTTCTGCAGTTTTCCATTTTGTTGGCATAATATTGTTTCGCCCTGCGTTCTGTCTACTCTTTTGTGCCTTCCCGACCTGTTTCCTGGTTTCCCCACCTTGTTCCCTGCCTCCCAACCCACCACCCACTCCTGAGTGACCCAAAACCCCACATTACGAATACAAATCCTTTTCTTCCCCTCACCCTATCTCCTTTCTAATCATCTATCGGCCTCCTGGCCCCCTTTGCTCCTTCTGCGATGGCCTTGATCACCTCCTTTCACCTATCTCTCCCTACTCCTCTCCTCTAACTGTACTTGGCGACTTTAATCTTCACCTCCCTACTCCCCCTCAATCCTCCCCCCTTTTCTCCATCTTTGACTCCTATCTCCATTTCCCTCTCCCTTCCTTTCCTACTCACTCTTCTGGCTCCACCCTTGACCTTATCTTCAACTCAACCTACCCCTCTTCTACTGTCTCTACACTACCTATCTATCTCTCTGACCATGCTTTACTCTCCTCTCCCTTGCTCCCCTTCCCCATCCATCATTTCCTATACCCTCCCCTAACAAAAATTCTCGTCGTGACCTTCGCAACTTTAATCCGTCTCTCTTTCTCGACACTTGCTCTTACTCTCTTCCCCCTCTCCCTGATTTCTCTTCCCTTTCGGCCAGTGAAGCACTATCCACTCTTTCCTCTTCTATCTCTTCCACTCTTGATCTACTTTACTTGTGTTCTGCTTCCAGGGAGTGGCTCCTGCTCCACCCAGACAGAAAAAGTAGTCCCAGGCAGAGAAGGATCAGGAGACCAGTTAGCTGGTAAGTAAGCAGCATGGTCTGCTACAGGTAGGTCCACCAAGCACTCTTATCTAATATGAGCCCGGCGCTTCCTGTGCCGGGACCAGTCACCATCATGAGCCTGGCGCCACTGGCGCCAGGACAAGGTCCAAAAGGTCCCAATAGGGACTGGCTGGTTCCTGGGATCAGAGTTATGGGCCTGCTTCCAAGGTCGTGGGGCAAGTCCTGACCCCTTGGAAGCAGGGATCATGACAACTCACTACCAACGTCTCCCACAAACCGCATCTTTTCACCCTGTGTTTTCTGCACTTAAACTATATTGGCACATCTCACCTACTAGCAAACCACCTGCTAAGTATTGAAGTGTACTGTTGGCACTGCAGGCCATTTGTAAAACCTGGAACATTGAATGTATATTACAGCTAGGTATTTGTACACTATGAAATGTTATCATGTACTGCTATGTGTATATATAAATACTTAACAGCTTTATAAAGATAAAGTATCAGCCGATGAATAATAAAAAGCTGACACTTTCCATATGAGTAAGAGTCTGGTGTTTAACAACAGTGAGTGTGCTGTTGCCCACGATGGTTGCCCCAATTGCATGGGCACTCATAAGGGTCCATAACCAGTTTGCATTGCATTCCTTTTTGCATTTCCTTTAACTCATAGAGGGTAGGACAACCCCCTTGTTATAGTTTCCTTAGCCCTCCAGTTCGCCCCCGCTCCTGGGCATCCTCTTTTTGTTTTACCTTGTAACATTGAAGCTTCACCAGAAAAGTCTCATTCGAATGTGAAAAGATGTTAGATGCCCACAAGTTTGCTCCTCCCTCACAACCTCTGAGGTTAGCGCCTCTCCCAACATTTGAAGTGTTAGTCCCCACCCCCCATCTTCCCACCTACCCCTGACATTTTAGCCTAGGTGCACCTCTGATGCCAGGAACCCACCCCCAGTGCTGGTCATTGGTCCGGCTCTTGTCGGATCTGAGATCCGGCACCAGATGTGTAGCCAGATGTGTAGCCAGATCTCGGGATGCGGCCAGAGTCAGCCACCCCAAATCCCTGCTCTGTGCTGGGGAGAAGGGGAAAAAAATGCCCAGAGCAAACTGTAGCTTCCTCTGGTGACCCCATGTAAGAGGTCACAAGAGGAAGTTTCAGTCCTCAGCCACAACCCGGTTTATGTATTTATTTATGCAATGTTTGTCGGATACATGGACCCAGATTATTTATTTATGCAAAGTTTGTCGGATACCTGTATCCGACAAACATTGCATAAATAAATAAATATAAAGGTATCCGACACACACTACATAAATAAATACCCCTATTAAAATGATCACACATGATGCAGCCACCCAACTGATTTCAGAGGGAAGCTGCAGGAGTTGTGCCAGGTGGGGTTCAAGTAAAAGAACATTTTGCTTATGGCGAACAGAAATCACCCTGTTTGAATAGTATCCATGGGGGAGTTTTTTTAAATAAAATGGGAAGCAAATTGTGCATTTTAAAGAATATTTACTCAGCAACACTGGTCAAAACTATTATCCGCAGAGTGAAGTTACTCATCACCAGTGCCATGGAAGTGTTTTAAAGTGGAATTGATCTATAATTTGGAAATGAAGCAGCATGAAAGAAATTGGGCCATTTATAACTATTATTTATGATATTTCCTCTGATCAGAGGTCAACTGCCACCTCGGCCACCTTAACCCCACCTCCTTGGGCACCGCCCACCCCCCAAATGCTGCTCCCACCCCGACCTTTGTGGGATCCCACAACCATTTTTTCCATTTCCACCTTTGCGCACCCCTTAATGAAGTGGCTCCCAGGGCGCCTGGATTTAGGGGTGAGGCTGAACACACATTCACATAAAACACTTTCACCCATACATTCATCCACCAGTTACACAACTCCAGGCATGCATGCATACATAAAACCAAACACAGCATTGACAAAAACACCAACATGCACGCATGCATTCATACATACATACACATATACATACTAATTTGATTTAAATACACATATATACATACACATTTAATTTAAAATAAAAAACACTTACCTTACCTCCATGCACCCTTCAAAAGCATCCATGCAGCCGACACGTAGACATGCTGCCTGACAGGAGAGAACTCCTCTCCCATCAGTCAGCGTGGTCACAGGAACTCCTCTCCCATCAGTCAGCGTGGTCACAGGAACTCCTCTCCCATCAGTCAGCGTGGTCACAGGAACTCCTCTCCCATCAGTCAGCGTGGTCACGCTGAGCAACATGAACACACTGACTGACAGGAGAGGAGTCCTCTCTTGTGATTCAGCAGGTCCACGTTGTCAGCTGAATAACGGGAGACTGCAGAGCTCACTTCTGAGCCCTGCTGTCTCCCATTATTTTGCTGTTTGTTGCGGAGCCAAACAGCTTCGCAACAGCAAAATCATTGCAGGGGCAGCACAGTCCCCCATGTGAATAAATTACACAGGAGACTGTGCTGCCTTCTCCTTAGGAGAGGGGGCCGTGAGGCCCCCCGCAAGCGCGAGGGCCGGGGCAGTGTGCCCCCCCTCCATCCCCCTCGTGACGGCCCTAGAGCCAGCGTTCATCACCTCACCTCACCACTTTGGGCCCTGGCTTGAGGTGAGGCATTTGCCCTTTGTGTCCGGTGCCCATTTGTTTTATTTCTGTCATTTTTCATTTTGTTGGCATAATATTGCTTCTCACTGCGCTCGGCACACTGTTACCTGCCTAACCGAACCGTTTCCCTGTTTCCAGGTCTTGTTCCCGTCCTCCCGACCCACCCCCCAATCCTGATAGGCCAGTTTTGTTTCCAGCTCGAATGTGGGCCTTGAGCCAGCATTTATCGCATAAACTCGCCACTTTGGTCCCTGGCGTGAGGTGAGGGCCTTTGTGTCCGGTGCCCATTTGTTTTATTTCTGCAATTTTTCATGTTGTTGGCATAATATTGTTTCCCCCTGTGCTCTTTGTACACTTTCCTGCCTTCCCGACTCATTTCCCCATTTCCCGGCCTTGTTCCTGTTCTCCCGACCCACGGTCCAATCCTGATTGGCCAGTTTTGTTTACAGCTTGCACGCGGACCTAGATAGAGCCAGCGTTTATCGCCTCAACTCGCCACTTTGGTTCCTGGGGTGAGGTGAGGCCGTTGCCCTTTGTGTCCAGTACCCATTTGTTTTATTTCTGCAGTTTTCCATTTTGTTGGCATAATATTGTTTCGCCCTGCGTTCTGTCTACTCTTTTGTGCCTTCCCGACCTGTTTCCTGGTTTCCCCACCTTGTTCCCTGCCTCCCAACCCACCACCCACTCCTGAGTGACCCAAAACCCCACATTACGAATACAAATCCTTTTCTTCCCCTCACCCTATCTCCTTTCTAATCATCTATCGGCCTCCTGGCCCCCTTTGCTCCTTCTGCGATGGCCTTGATCACCTCCTTTCACCTATCTCTCCCTACTCCTCTCCTCTAACTGTACTTGGCGACTTTAATCTTCACCTCCCTACTCCCCCTCAATCCTCCCCCCTTTTCTCCATCTTTGACTCCTATCTCCATTTCCCTCTCCCTTCCTTTCCTACTCACTCTTCTGGCTCCACCCTTGACCTTATCTTCAACTCAACCTACCCCTCTTCTACTGTCTCTACACTACCTATCTATCTCTCTGACCATGCTTTACTCTCCTCTCCCTTGCTCCCCTTCCCCATCCATCATTTCCTATACCCTCCCCTAACAAAAATTCTCGTCGTGACCTTCGCAACTTTAATCCGTCTCTCTTTCTCGACACTTGCTCTTACTCTCTTCCCCCTCTCCCTGATTTCTCTTCCCTTTCGGCCAGTGAAGCACTATCCACTCTTTCCTCTTCTATCTCTTCCACTCTTGATCTACTTTACCCCCTCTCCTTCTTCCGTCCTACTCGTAAACCCTCTCAACCATGGCTCTCTCCTGAACTTCTCTCCATGCGTCGTCTCCTTCGACGTCTCGAGCGACTCTGGCTCAAATCTCCCTCATTATACAACCAAACCTCATATTTCTCCTAACATTCTCTTTATGACTCATGCCTTACCTCGGCTAAACGTTCTCTACTACTCTACTACTCTAACCTTCTCCACGCCCAAGCCTCTCACCCTCGCTGTATTTTCCAAACCCTCTCTCGTCTTCTCTCCCCACCTACCCCCGATCCTTCAGCCTCTTCCACCCTTTCTCTTTGTCAAAAAATGAACTGCTCTTCCTACCTCCACCTTCTCCCCCTCCCTATTCCCCTTCAACCTGCATGTCTGACTTCTTGCCTGTCTCCCCTTCTGACGTGTCCATTCTCCTGTCCAAAGCCCACCCCACGTCTGCTCCAACTGACACTCTCTCCTCCCTTCTCATCCCCAAGATTTACCCTTTTCTTATTCCCTACTTAATTTCCTTCTTCAGCACCTGCCTTTCCTCAGGTACCTTCCCCTCCGCATTCAAGCATGCCACTATCATACCGATTCTGAAGAAACCTTCTGCTGATCCCCTTCTTACCTCTAACTTCTGTCCAATCTCTCTTCTCCCATTCCTCTCTAAACCACTTAAACACCTTGCCTATTCCCAGCTCTCAACCTTTTTTCACCAATCTTTCTCTCCTACCCCCTCTCAATCTGGCTTCCGACCTAAACACTCTCCTGAAATGGCCATCCTTAACTCCCTTCTCTCTGCTCGATACTCTAAGCAATCCTCTGTCCTTATTCTCCTTGACCTTTCTGCTTCTTTTGACACTGTTGATCACCCCCTACTTCTCAACGCTCTTTCTTCCTTTGGTTTCAAAACCTCTGTTCTTTACTGGCTCTCCTCTTACCTCTCCTCCCGCTCATTCGCTGTCTCCTGGGGTGGCCTACCCCAAGGTTCGGTTCCTGGCCCTTTCCTATTCTCTCTCTACACCTCTCTCCTTGCCCCTGTTAATTCTTCATTCGGTATTTCTCACCATTTCTATGCTGATGACACCGAACTCTTCCTTTCTTTCTCTTCCTTCTCTTCTGACCTCGACCTTAAACTCTCTTCCTGTCTTACTGCCATTAAAAACTTAATGTCATCCCACGTTCTTTCCCTCAACACTGATAAGACTGAAGTCTTATTTTTCCCCTCCAACACTCTTCCCCCTCCCTCTCCTCCACCTTTCATTCACTTTCCCCCTCTGATCTTCCTATCTCTGCCCACGCTCGCAATCTAGGCATTCACTTTGACTCCTCCCTCTCCTTTTCCCACCATATTTCTCTTACCTCTCACGCCTGTCGCTACCACCTCTTTAATATTCGCAGTCTGCTCCTCTCTCACTTTTCATGCTACTAAACTTTTAATCTCCTCCCCTATCTTCTCTCGCCTCTTCTACTGCTCTTCTTTACTCTTTGGACTACCTGCTTCTCACCTCGCCCCCCCCCTCAAATCTATTTACCATTCTGCCGTCTGTACCCTCCGGTACCCTCCGTCTCCTTGCCTCCCAAGACTCCATTTCTACTTCGCTTTCCTCCCTTGGCTGGCTTCCCTTTCACTCCCAACTTAAATTTAATTTCCTCTGTCTAGTCTTTAAATCTCTCCATGACCTTGCTCCCCCTAATCTCTCCTGTCTCCGCTCTTTCTACAATCCTACCCGCTCCCTTCGTTCAGCTGACCACTTCCTTCTCACTGTTCCTCCTTCCCTGTGTGCCTCCTCCCGTTTCCACTCCTTTCAGCTCCTAGCCCCCCTTCACTGGAACTCCTTACCTCTCTCAATCCGCTCTATACCTACCTTCTCCTCCTTCCGCACTTCCCTGAAATCTCTCCTTCTCCATTCCCCGCCATGAAACCTTCCCCTCCTCTCATTCCCTCTCCTTCCCTCGAATCTTCCCTATGATCCTCTACCTTCCCCTTCCCCTTACCCTCCCTCATTCTCGCCCTTATACCCCTTCTGTTTCCATCCTTTTTCCATTCCTCACCCTTCCCTCACAGTTTAATTGCTCTACTTACTGTTTTTTTGGTTTGATTCATGATTGTAAATTGCTTCTACTGTTATAATGTTATCTGTATTCTGTTGTTAAAATGTAAAGCGTTTTGGATTAAAGCGCTATATAAACACAAGAAATACAATACAATACAATACAATTACACAACCCTCCAGGGCAGCCTCCCAGCCTGGGCAGCCCACAGCTAAGGGTCCCGAGGCAAAGTGCAGCTCTAGCAGATGCAGCTCCAGTCTGTGTTTGCCTATGAAGCCAGCATCCAGCCGACAACCAGCAGTGACTGATAAGGTAAGTGTGGCCTGAGTGGGGAGTACAGCAATTACTGTACTGAATGAGAATACCCGACCAGTCTTATTACCCTACATAGCAATCTAGCCGTTTCAAACTCAATGATGTTGTCTCAAATCTAGCTGCTACTACTTGCTCCTGCTGTCTCAAATTTAGCCATTTTCCCCAGTATCCAAGTATCCCAAGTCTAGCTGTTTACACTCACTGCTGTTGTTTCAAGTCTAGCTATTATTACTTGCTGCTGTTGTTGATCATTTTTGAATTGTTCCCAGTGCCCAGGTATCTCAGCTATAGCTGTTTTACACTCACTGCTGTTGTCTCAAATGTAGGCATTTCCCCAAAGTATCCAGGCATCTCAAATATAGCTGTTTTACACTCACTGCTGTTGTCTCAAATCTAGATTTTATTACTTGCTGCTGTTGTCTCAAATGGACCGACCCAACGCCACTACCACCACAACCGCGTGACACACACCCTTCAACTCACAGACCAGGCCAGAGCTCAGGCCAACCAAGTTTTCCCCACTTCCTGTCCCTTACCTAACTACCCCCGCCAACCGCCTGATTCACTTTCAATCCTTCTTTCCTGCCTACATTTCCAGAGAACCCACAGCCTCCCATAACCTCTCAGTGTCCACTGTCCAACTCTCAGACTGGAGGAGCCCTCTGGCACACCCAGAGACAACTGAACCCGGCACCTCTGTCAACAACCTCTGCCCACCCCTGCTGCATTCCCCGCCTCTCCATCCTGCTGTCCCAGGTGGAAGGCCTTTCCCCCCACAGCTTCTCACTGCCCAGTGTCCAACTCTCAGACCAGAGGAGCCCTCTGTCGTTTCAAAAAACATTGCCCCACCACCAGCAGATCCTTAGCACCCACCTTTGGGAACACATCCTCTATCATTTTGGCCCGCTCCTGTCCCTCTCCCCCACAACCTCTCACTGCCCAGCGTCTAACTCTCAGACCAGAGGAGCCCTATGGCGATCCAAAAAACATTGTTCCACTGCCAGCACTTCCCTTGTACCTACCTTCGAGAACACACCATCTACTTCTTCCACCTCACTCCTGTCCCTCTCTCCAACAACCAGAATCCTAGGGATCTGCTCACATGCCCCATCCACCCTCACTCCCTCCCATACATATATTTCCAACACATCCCACACCCTCTCCAACACCTCTGAGAAGTTTCAGCAGTGCTGTGACATACAAAGCCCTCCCCCCCCTCACATCCCACCACCACCAGCGCTAAATCCACTGCCCCTGCCCCATAAACACCTCCCTTGGCAAACATGGCCCCCTGACTTGGCATAGTCTCTAACACACTGACCACTACCAGAAGATCATGCCGGCAACTCCTATCCCCTCGCTCACCATGGCACATCTTGCCCTTGCCTGAACCATCACCTCAATCCCATTCCCCGCAGGCCACCTGACCCTCTTGCACACACCTGCAGCACCCAATTGCACAAAAGAGGTAGAGAACGCCCCTTGCCCACAATTCTACATTCTGTGCCAGCCCTGCCAGCCCTGCTTTGCTCCACCCACCTCACCTTTCCAAGCTCCTCTATCACATTCCCTTCGTCACCCATGCCACCTTTCTTGAACAAAACCTTTCCCATTTCCTACTCCCTGAACCCACTTCATCTCCTCCTCTCCAATACCCCAGGCTCCAATATGTAACAACACCAAGCCCAACTCCTCAAAACAGCCCTGTTTCTCTCACCGACTCCCCTCAAATCTCCCAGCCGTTCGCTACCACACCACTCCTCTCATGAAGACCTGCGATAGCCCACCCTCTCTTCCCGGTCCCGAACCACCTACTGTGCTATGAACCGACCAATAGTATCGTCACCACTGACTAACTCCGTCCATCCATTCACACTGTTTGACCCAATCCACCCTTTCCGTGCCACCACCATAAATCCACCAGCCACACTGACCAACCCAGCCCTGCTAGCCCCAAACACCAAGGAAAGCACCGCCCCCACATCTTCTCACAGAGGCACGTCTCTTTTTCAATGTCCGCTCCGTGGCTAGAAACAGACACAGCGTCTATGACCTCCTAACTTCTGACAATCCCGATCTCATCTTCATCACGGAAACTTGGTTATAGGGCAAATTCAAACCAATCGCACACAAAGCATTCTCACCAGGCTACTCACTCGTCACCCACAACAAACCCTCTAGAGAAGGCAGTTTAGCCTTCCTTCACAAACCTCACATCTCTATCACCTTCACCGAATCACAACCCTGCACAGCTAACTTTGAATCCCTTCTAGTTAACGTCTCTCTCCTGCCCACTCTCTTGCACAGCTTCCTACTCATCTACAGGCCCCCCTGGATAGGACAGACATTTTGTCAACAGCCTATGTGACTCTCTAGCGGCCACATTAGGTAACCACCCCGCACTCATCGTACTGGGGGACTGCAATATCTGGTTCGACATGCCCATCAACTCCATGACTCTGCCCCTGGTCGATAGTCTTGAGGCACTCAACCTTACCCAGTATATCGCAGGACCCATGCACACTGCTGGCCACACTCTAGATGCCATTTTCAGCTCCTCCAACCTCATTTCCACATCCACCCCTAAATCACTCATCTGCACAGACCACTCAGCCATACCTTTCTCTCTCCGCACACTGACTCCACCTCCCAAGGCCTCCTCTATCCCTACATCTCAGTCCAGATGATGGAACAAGGTCGAGGTACTATCTGACCTGGCTGAAGCACTGCAACGTGCCCTCCCCTCACTCCCAGCTACAGATAGATCCTTACCCATAGAGCCCTTTGACTCCTGGCTTACTGACACACTCCTTCCTCTCACCCTCTCCAAATCCACTCCCTCCCGCAATGGCACAACCCCAAATGGTTCACCCCCTACCTGAGGACTCTCAAACGTCACAACTAATCCCTCGAGTGCAAATGACGAGCATCCAGAACCCCGCAAAGCAAATCAGTTTTTGCTCACCTACATCAAAATTACAAATCAGAGATCCAAAAGGCCAAAAAAGCCTACTACAATAAAAGAATCCCAAGCTGCCATAGCAGCAGCAAAGACCTCCATAGGATCATCTCAGAATTCCTGAACACTTCCTGACTGTCTCCTGACAAACACTCTGCAGCTCCGTCTCTGAACATTTCCACAAAACAGCACTACAGAGGATGGGCACCCTCAACGCCAAACTCTCCAATATGTCTGTCCACCCATCTCCCGCTCTACAAGAGTCAACCCTCCTGCCCTCTGACAACCCTCTGGTCTGCTCTTTCAACCCTATCCCAAGCGAGGAGTTTGTCAGACTACTATCTGACAGCCGACCCTCCGGCTCCACTCTTGACCCTTGTCCCACCTCTCTCCTCAAAGGAAGCTTAAACTCCACGTGTGCAGGAGAACTGGCAAGGTCCATCCTTAGTGACTCCCTCACCTCTGGGAAATTCGCAGAACTCTTCAAAACCGTGCATGTCAAACCTCATTTTAAAAAAGCATCCTTCAACCCCCGTCCTACCTATCACTTACTGGCCCATTTCCAGCACCCGATTCTTGGCAAAGCTCATCGACCGCACTGTGTACTTGCAGATCAATAGTTTTGTGAAATCCAGCAATCTCCTAGACCCCTGCACAATCAGATTTCCACCCATGCCACGGAACAGAAACCACACTGATCTCTATGTGGGATGGCCTCAAAGTCACATGTAGACTCAGAAGGATGCCCAGCACTTGTTGATCTTGACTTCTCGGCAGCGTTCAACACCGTCAACCACACGAGCCTCCTTGACAGACTGCACTCCCTAGAAATACGAAATTCAGCGCTCAACTGGATAGCTTCATTCCTCACTAACAGACAGAAAATTACCCAACTCCCCCTTTCCTATCCACTGCACACCCAGTGGAGTACCCCAAGGTGCCTGCCTCTCACCCCTTCTATTCAACCTTTACATGACCCCTCTGCCGGGGATCATCCGCTCGCATAACCTCACCTTCAATAACGAGGCCAAAGACACACAGATCAACCTGAGAATTCCTAAATCGACCTCCGACCCTTGCCATAACCTGGCAGCATGTCGCAGTGACATTGACTGTTGGATGACGACCAGCCATCTCCTTCTGAACTCAGTGAAAACAGAGAGCATGATATGTGGCAAAACAACTCTATTCACCAACTGACTCTGTGGCCACCCTCACTTGCCACCCCCTCCCCAACACCAACACTGTCAGAAACCTTGGCTGCACAATGGACTCAGAACTAACTCTGTCACACCACATCAACAATGCATCCAAATCCTGTCATTTCCACCTTGGGCTACTGAAGTGCATCTTCCCCTACCTCACCTACCCAAATAGCCTGGCTGCAGTTATGTCAATGTTCATGTCCAGACTTGACTTTGCAAACTCCCTCTAACTGGGTGCACAGGCCTACCAAATAAACAAACTCCAAAGAGTCCAAACCTCGGCTGCAAGACTGCTTCTTGCACCTGGACAAAAGGGATCACATCTCACCTGCTCTCCACACCCTAAATTGGCTCCCAATTGGACATAGGGGCACCTTCAAAATCCTGTATATTACTCACCGAGCGGTATACAATGTTGGCCCCAAATACCTACAATAAACGATTATGCCTTATCTCCCAAGCCGCACCCTACGGTCAAGCACAGCCCTCCTACTAGTTGTCCCTGCCTCCAACTCAACAAGGATTGGAGGGTCGGCCTACTCAACCCTGGTACCAACTTTGTGGAACTCACTACCTCTGCGCATCTGACGCAGCCAAGCCCACATGGCCTTCTGGAAGGCACTCAAAACCTGGCTCTTCCCCTAGAATCAAGTAAGGGACCATTCTGACCACCCAACCTACTACCAGGGGTAACCCTTTCAATACGGGCAGGTAAGAAAACTGGAACACGGAAACTACCTACAATGATCAATTAAACATGAACACTATGCACAGACTGGCCCCCTACATGCTCAGCAAACCACTAGGGGCTCTCACGCGCAACCTCGGTTGATTGTGCTACACTTATCCAGCCTAGAATCTAATAGCCAGGACTCCAAACCGTGGACATAGTAGCACTTATGTCCTACGCTATGCCCGGGCCTGTTGTTTGTCCACTGTCCTCCACCAGGTTTACACTACGCTCTCAGGTCAGAAAATATCTACCCCCCAGCTATCTCGAACAATTGAATCAGACTTGTAACCCGAATGCAGCACTTATGTACTTGCGCTATGAAAGGAGTTGGATCATAGCCTCCCTCCACCAGGATTACATTACGCTCCCAGGCCAAGAAATATCTATCTTCTATAATCTGGATCTTTTGCCCTAGACTTGTAACCCGAGCACGAATAGCACTTATGTACCTACGCCATGACTGAACTTAATCATGGCCTCTGCCAGGTAGGTTCTACATTATAAGTCCAGGAGATGACTATCCTGGCTACTCTTACCGATCTGGAAAGCTATTCAGCATGTGATGCCTAACCTGATCTGTCTGTGAACTGATCCTAGAACCACTTCACGTGGGCCGTAGAATCACCTGGATTCTGATGCTGTATTGAGCCTGCCCTTGTCTCTTGCTGTTATTCATGACTCTCTCCTATCAGATAAGCACTTGAGTGCTGTAGCACACCCAGCTCCCGCAAGGGACTTTGCCACGGTGCAATCTCATAATTCAAACCATAAATTAGGACGGGACTTTTTGTCCACTAGCGGTAATCATTTACCTAGGACCCAAAATTTGGATCCATTAGCACTTATGCTGTAATTTGAATTCCACCTTCAAAGGACTATGCACAAGAAATCAGGCAACACAACTGGCGAGGCAAGCACAAGCAAGGGGATATCGATGTGTTGCAACTTTCAAGCCAAACATGAATAAAGAGAGGAAGAATACGAGAAACTGAAAGCTGGTGGAGCCTATCAATAATGAAACCTGGTACTGGACCAAGAGCAATAGCTGTTATTCAGACACAGCACTAACAACAAGGCCTGGCCTGATGCTGGACCTTCGGGTACACTGAGTACCAGTCTTCATAGCTAGAATGTACTCGTACGTCGGTTACTACAGAATCGGATGCAATTGCACACCGAGAAGGTGCCACCAACAAGCAATTGCTGACTCAGCAAGACACAGGGATGATGATGATAGGCGCTGATGCTGGACCGGGCTCACAAGCACCAGTCACAGTTTCTAGGATAAAGCTGATGGACAGACAACTGACCTGGTTTCAGCTGCACTCTAATAAGCAATTGCAGACCCAACAAGACACAGGGATGGAAATAGCCTAATAGCCCGAACCCCAAAGGAAGATACAGTCACCCTAGACAGGCACAGGTAGGACATCAGGAACAGGGTCTCCGTCCAATCCACACAGGCACTCAAACACGCCAATATGCTAACTCTCTTCTCTGAAGCAACAAGCAATAGGATGCAGCCGTACCCCTCGATTAATTCGGCCTTGCTGCACACACAACAGCCTTTAGAACACAGCTATACCCCATGATAAATCGGCCTTGCTGCACACATACTGATGCACCTCCATGAACACCTCAATAGTCTTTAGAACACAGCTATACCCCATGATAAATCGGCCTTGCTGCACACATACTGATGCACCTCCATGAACACCTCAACAGCCTTTAGAACACAGCTATGCCCCATGATAAATCGACCTTGCTGCACACATACTGATGCACCTCCATGAACACCTCAACAGCCTTTAGAACACAGCTATACCCCATGATAAATCGGCCTTGCTGCACACATACTGATGCACCTCCATGAACACCTCAACAGCCTTTAGAACACAGCTATACCCCATGATAAATCGGCCTTGCTGCACAAATACTGATGCACCTCCATGAACACCTCAACAGCCTTTAGAACACAGCTATACCCCATGATAAATCGGCCTTGCTGCACACATACTGATGCACCTCCATGAACACCTCAACAGCCTTTAGAACACAGCTATACCCCATGATAAATCGGCCTTGCTGCACACATACTGATGCACCTCCATGAACACCTCAACAGCCTTTAGAACACAGCTATACCCCATGATAAATCGGCCTTGCTGCACAAATACTGATGCACCTCCATGAACACCTCAACAGCCTTTAGAACACAGCTATACCCCATGATAAATCGGCCTTGCTGCACACATACTGATACACCTCCATGAACACCCATCATAATCCCACTCACAAACTCCACCGCCACCTGAATGCAGAGCTACCTAATTCCATTGGGCCTGCTACACATATTCTACTGATCTCACACAACCACTGCACCACACCTAATCCTAAAATGCAGCTACACACCACTTAATCCGCCCTGGCTGCATGCATACCGAGTGCACCCAAGCACTGTTTACTACACTACTCTCTTCACTGACTTGGACTACGGTCCCCGAGGGCGTTCAACCCACAGTGCTTTGAAATCATACCAGGCGCCAGGTTGCACAATTAATTTTAGGACCCAACAAACAGGTTTGTCTCCAAAACGTATTACATTAAACTGTTTGCACTATTGTAAACAGGAATCAACTGATTTGTGAGAGACGTTCTGCTTAAAGTAATAGGAAATTAAGATAATACAGTATACCAGAAACCTAGTCGAAGATTTCAAACTTGAAAGGAGAAGCAGCTTTCCTTTTTATTCAATGTTTTTATATAAAAGCAAAAACATGCAAGCGCGGCTTTTTTTTGCTTAAATCTCATATGTTTATGTAATGTCCTCTCTATTGTATTGGGAGGTTCCTATGCGTATGAATCGAATTTTAACTGTACGCTTTTACTTAGATTTTGTTTACCAAATGTTCGACATAGAATTCAGGGAGAGGGGGGCGCATTCTCAGCCTACCACCCTAACCAATATGGCCTGACCCCAACGCACCATCTGTCCTTATGGCTGCAAAAAAAAGGGAAAGACAAATTCCAGAAAAAGATATTCATATAGTTGGGCTCGGCTACAAATATATATTTAATTGTTTTCACCCTATAAGAAAAACAGAAAACATGGGCCAGACCAGTTACACTGAGCCCATGATCCAAAGTCGCTGGGCCTCATTCTGTGTTAACCATTTTTGTCAGACTAATAAAGAGGGGATCTGGGGTACAGTTTGTAGCTACAGGATTCCCTTTCTTGTGACGAGCGCACTTCCCAACGATGACTAGTTGTTAATAGGTGTGGGTGATAAATGCATTTGCCTAAAGAATGCTGCTGGGAAATGTCATTGTAATGGAAAGAAAACCAGAAGAATATGTTGCTTACATTATGCACGCAGGCTTAGTATAGCGTGGAGCAGCTCTATTTTGAAGTATGCACTTCCGGTCAGTTTGTATAGAAGGAACTTGGCACACAAGTGCACACTTGTTTTCAGCTGCCTGCGAGTGTGTTTTCTCAATCCTGTGTGCACTGCCAAAAGTATATTAATGTATTACTATCCAAAGCAGCTTCAAACGTATGGTGATAAGTGAATGTGGGTCTTAACTGTATTATGAATACACTTCTTTGTTGGTATTTCTTGAAGACAGGGCCAGTCTTTGCATCAGGCCGTTCAGGTGGCTTCCTGACGTGCCAGATACTAGGGGGTGCCTGTCCAACTCCTCCAAAAGGGCTCCAACACCACCATCATGCATGTTGCTTGATGGTTCAATGTTGCATCATTTCATTTTATTGTGCTAAAGTTAAGTACACAGCGTTACTACATACATACAAAAAATCAACGTGCTACTCGAATGCCGACTCAGTGGGAAAAGCCAGGCTAGCAGTGCTCCTGGGGTCTCCATGGCATTTTTATGATCCTACTGAAAAGCAACATTTGTTGCTTATCAGTTTTTCAGGCCCGGCAGGTCTGACCGCACGTGCCTCCCCCTCCATGCATGAGCTGCAGTCAGGGGGTGATTGTTCAGCTGGCTGGGCTTTTCAGTCAGCTCATACTTTGGCCGGCCAGCAGGGACCGGACACTCTAAACGCTATCAGGCTTGGAGGATCAAGACCCAGGCACAGGAGCAGCAGGTACCGTCAGGGCAGGTCTCAGGAGGAGGTGTCACAAGCAGTGTCATATTATCTAGGTGCTGTAATGGTATCCCCCACAGCGGGACGAGGCCGTGGAGCAGAACAGAGGCACGTTTAATGTCTTCCTCATCAGAGATATGATATATCCTACGCATGTTATTTATGTAAATTGTCACTTTTAAATCATATTCCAGTGGCGTGATAGAAATGCGCAGTGTAGATTTTCACTAGAACAACAGTAAATGGGCCCCCTGCAGCATCGCGCAGGTGAGTGAGTCAACGACCCCCGCCCCTCAAGTGAAAGCACCTAGTTCTGCGCCGAGATTTATTTTAGGCAGGCCAGTTCTGAACTCTCAGGACAGGAGACTGGCCTCTGGGTCATGCCACTGCTCTAGATATGAAGCTTTTCAGATCACTACGAAAGAGGGCGGTGAACTGTAGTTTCTGAGGCCTCCGTAGTTTACACGGGTGGTGAATGAAGGCTGAAGGACTTCGCACCTACCGAAGCCCACTGTACTCAAGTACAGGGACGTGTCGGGGCTTTTCAACTTTTTCAAATTAAAGGTTTCTTGAGCCTCAGGGGGCCCCCCAGGTTGCCGGTCAACAATCTTTCAATATATTCATTTCTAAAGCTGTGTTTTCACTTCCCACAGGATATACAGAAGTGTTATCATCTCAGTGCCTTCCTACACTGGTTCCTCCACATCAGCAATTTGTTGACAAAGAAGTGTTTAGAGCTCTTTAGTGGGCATTTCGTGTTTAAGCTCTCTGGCGGCTGACCATCTTGTGATAACGGGTGGCTATTAACCTTACCTTTGTTGCCATTGTAATGTATGCAACCCACTGTTGCTGCAGGCTGTTTTCACTCTAAGCAGTGGGCCGCAACCATCATGTTGAAATGGGCCCCCACACGTCTTCAGCCAGGCCTGCTTGAGTAGACTGGTCACCAATTTCCAGTGTGGGTGCCTCTATTTTATAATTGGTTGACTACACCTTGCACGACAGAAGAGTGTTCGGTAGAGGAGTTTCACAAATACAGTAATGATAACGATATGTTGTTTATATAGAGCTTTCACAAAAACACTTTACATAGAACATATACAGTATCACCCAACCAAAGTTGGTACTCTAAAAAGCTGACGCATAAATGAAACAAAACACCATGAAGGAGCCTTATTTTAATAGCGTACACCATGCAGGCCAACATATCTATTCCAGTCAAGGGATGATAGGCCAGTCCTGCATTTAACTTTGAATTCTGGGACTTGTCATACTGGATTTCCCCATTATAAATCCAGGACTAGAGGTCCCAGAATGCAAACTTAAATCCAGGACTGGCCTAGCATCTCCCTAATAGAATGGATAATGTTGGCATGTATGGTACATTATGAACTGAATAAC
Source organism: Ambystoma mexicanum (assembly GCF_040938575.1). Lineage (NCBI taxonomy): Eukaryota > Metazoa > Chordata > Amphibia > Caudata > Ambystomatidae > Ambystoma > Ambystoma mexicanum. The sequence goes on along the minus strand of NC_090934.1, from coordinate 117,878,959 downwards.
TTCTAGACTCTTCAAACTTTGACAGATAAATCTCAGTGCTATAAAATCACGTGTCCAAGGATCACATACTTTGCAGTGAAGCTGGCTTTTGAGACCAGTCTGTAACTTAGGCACTTAAGCAAATGTTCTCATGTCTAATTGTTAGAAATGTGTGCTTATGCTTGGAATTTGCAATGTCAAAGTCAAGAAAAGTTACTTTTTGGACACATAATACAAGTAACATTCTAAGACCATCACCTAGTATCGAATGTATGAATTTTGTATTACATTTCCATCTGGTTCTTTATTGACTGCACCATTAAGAACATTTGTAACATACAATTTTGTTGTTGTCATTTCTTTTGTTGGCCGGTGGGTGCCAACAATGCTTTCAGTCTGGGGTTCAATCTGGTCTAAGAGGGCCCTGCTTGAAGATCATAGGAGTGACCTTGAGTGACCAGGCTGGCTTTCCAGTCTCCACACAGAAGACCATTGTACCTACTGGAAAGTGTGAAACCCTCCTTAGAGTAGTCACAGAACCTACCATGTGTTGCATTGTAGGTAAAGTGTTTACAATCTGCATATGTTGTTGTTATGGGATGGGTTAAAGCAGTGTTGGGATTGTTTGGGGACTGTGCACTGCGTTTTCCTGTGTTCACTCTGCAGTGCTGCTGTTAAACATTTACCAAATTAACCTCGCCCAAGATTCGAGTTTGGATAAGCAGAAGATGTTTGCAGCCAACAATACAAGCCAACTGGTGAACGAAATATCAGGTGGACCATTGGACCTCTGAAGGCAATGGTACAAAAATACAGCTAATTGATCATTACAATTCACTAGTTTTAATTTCCCTCACTAACAGAGTCGTCCAATTGTGAAGGAGACAGTAAATAGTAGGTGTTATTTAAAGGCGGCTGGGCAAACACGTCTATGCATTCATAAGCCACTTGTACAAGATGAGCTGCATTTGGGCACATTGCATGAACCACCCAAAATGCTTTATGGGTAATCAAATGTTCACATTCAAAATCCATGCTTTTATGGGCCATATCTAAGGCAATTCTCCTCATATGGCAACTCCAAAAAGGACACAAAAAGAGAGGTCTTTGACTTGCACCCCTGCGCGGCTTTTTTAGTTTGGATACACTTTATGTTAACCACCATAGGATGAAAGGTTGAGCAGACCAACTATGAAGTGGATATTTGAATTATGCATAGATAGCACCAGGCACACAACTCACTGAGCTACCTAACCAGCAAACGACACATCCATTCTCAGTGAGAACCCATATCAAAATGTGTTCACATGAATAATAATTATTATTTAACACTACAAAGCCTCAGCCATCTGAGCGCTGCTTAATATAACCCACAGCACATGCTCATTTATCGACTTTGGAAGGATGAAAGGCAGAGTGTGGCCCAGCAGGGATTCGAACCTGAGTCTGGCAGGCTCTGCACGGATGTCAAAGCGAGCGCTCTGCTCACTGTGCTATCTGACAGGCTATGTAAAGTTCAATATCAGCAACCTTATCTTAATGAAAACATACAGATGGTGTAATTCCCTTACCTATTAGACCAGTTTCTGCAATGCTAACCAGAGTGCAGTACAAGACTACTGCATTGATTCAAAAAAGAAAATAAATGATTTGTCTTGTTTAAACAAGCAAAGACAACTTTTGGTGCAGAAGAAGAGAGTAGCGGATAATCTCAATTTACATTTTCTACGACACCTAAACTCAAGCCTATTTCCGCATCATTTGCTTCTGGTAATTAGACATTTTTCAGGGTGTTAGAACTCATTAACACAGAGTTATTTGGTATAACATATTGACATTTACCAGTGATCTGAATACAGTCAGAGCACATGTTCTTTAAGGGACGGGTATGTACTCATGTCAATCAGTCGTGTGGCCTGGTGGAGTTGCGTGAGGGTACTTCCCCTTTCTACACAGACTCTTTTCAGGTCCCCTCAGCTGCCCGCTGTTAGGGAGAATTCTCAAGAATGTCTAATTTCCCTTACCTACTGAGTCCCTCAGAAGCTTTGCTGGATTTCTAGGATTTCTTTCTTTCACCTGGTAAGAGTGTGAGCCCTTTCTTCCCACTCTTACATGTGTTTTGCTGTGTGTGTTTAACCTTTTCTTGTGTTCATAGACTGTGGAGCCTCACCTACTCCATAGGCATCATCTTTTTATTGTATGTTACACAGCACCTTTAGTGCAGTGACACAGGGTAGTCTTTTAGACTTCCCAACTCAGGCTCCATTTTCTGGGACTGACTACTGTCTCCAGAACATGTAAATTTGCCATTAACTTTATTAGTCTTTTAAAATCCACAGACCCAGTACACCCTATATTACATAGAGTATTGGAAAGGGTTAATACTTATCCCTTTGTGTCTTTTTCTCTTGGAGCATTGTTTCGCTCCCTTTTCATCAAGACTTGGCTGGTGGCAGTGGTAACTACCCTATTTTTCCTACTGCGGTTATCTTAAGTAACCTTGGTATTGTTTTAGCTTATCTCGGTAGCCTCGAACTTAAACCAGCTAGACCATATAGGCTTTTATACAGTTCTGGCTGAGTTTATTTGCCATTTTTGTCTAAAGTCTATATAAACCTAATAAAATACAATACAAAAAAATGTCTTTCTTGTGTTTTACTCCGCGTGCCAAACCAGGTTTGGTTCCTTTGTTCACCGTCTTTTCGCAGGTTTCTCCACAGAAGCCCTCCTTAGACGCCTGAAAGTCTGGGTAGGCAGGATGTTAGGGAGGGGTATTAGAACCCCTGCCATGGGTTCCCTTGGTAACCTAAGTCGCACTCCTGTTTGATTGGCTAGGTGACTGGCCCGGCGGGACAGCCACCCTGCTGTGTGATTGACAACCAGGCTGTGTGAATGGGGGAAAACTGCATAAAAAGCAGGTCTCTGGGATTGGAAAGGCAGAGTCGCCACTGGAACGAAAGAACCGATGAGGAGCTGACAGAAGAGGACCCCTACAACGACTGCACCAGCCGGTGAAGCCCTGCTGCAGGTCCAAATCTTCAAGCTCCAACGACAGAGAAGATCTACCAGGAATCTTCTTCCCCTGAGCTGGTGGGACCAACCAGTTCGCCCAAACTGCAAGCCAGGACTCCCTCCTCTGGTCGAATTTGATGTACAGAGCTACAAGTAACCGGATAGCCAGGAAGGTCGGACTCTGCTTGGGTTTTATGGAGCGCACCTTTTATTCGTTGCTTTGCTCTGCTGCTGGTTTCTTCCCTGCTCAGTGCAGGACCCTCCAGTCTTCCTACTTCTGATCAGTCTGACAGTCACTTCAGGAACCGTGGGCCTGCAGGAACTGCCAGGAACGTCCACCTCAGCTACAGCTTCCTCTCCATTTAAAGGTACTGTGCAAACCCGGTTGTTCGTTTCGTCCAGCCGCGGTGAAGGGGTGTGAAACCTTTCGCCATTCCGAGGGCTTGTCCATCTCCTCTTTAAACTAACTTTTCTGCCGACCAACTTCGTCCGGAACTCTTGGCAAAGACTTAACCACAAACTACCCTTCACTGTGTGATCTTGAGCAAAAGACTTTTGTCCTATTGACTTTGACCCTAAGCCTTTTTGATCTGATTCCATCACTGTAGTTCCTCTTTCTAGATTGCCCTGCTTACTTACCTGTTGGTGCTGCTCAATTTTTACCTAACTTTGTCTTTCCCTCCCTTTTTAAATTACTGGAGTGCCATTTTGCTCATACTTCATTTCGAGTTTAACTTGTCCAGCATCTATTGGGTTTGGTGTAGTGTATTAAGGGTGTGATTTTTCAACTGCTTTACTTAAGTGAGATGTTACACAACTGATGTGTAAATAAATGTATATTCTTTTTCTCAGAAACCTTGAGTCAGTGTTTGGTTGAACCATAGTAATTGCTGTCCTTTGTGTAACTATTGGTACTGCTCACTTGCTATTGAGATAGGTCTGGCTGCTCAGCCATCGCTACCACTTTACTGTGTAGTACAGGCTTGTACCAAAGGTGAATTTGTACTGTCATTTGTAGTCTTAATTGTGTGTGGTGTTCCCAAAGAGTACTGCATATAATTCTGCCTAACACCCGCAAATTAATGAGATGTTATGTTAGGAATCTTTTGTACTGCACAAAATCCCAAGCGTATTGGTTTTAATATTTGCCCGGAAGTTGGAATAGTGTAGCCCCGCGTGGGAAATGGAAAAGGGACTTGGTAAAGCAGTGCTGGAAAGAGCACACAGATGAAACAAACAGGGACAAGGGGTCAAATAGGGGCATATGTTACTGATTGGTGACCCATTAGGAGGCATGTGCCCCCTCTGGCTGGTAAACCTGCCTCGCCCGCTGATTCTAATCTGGGGTTGCTTGATAGTGCAGCAAAGAGAGGACGTGAGAGGGTGGGGCAGGTATCGTCACTTCAGAGGTGGAGCCAGGATTGTCTAAAAAGTGGGGCCTGAATCTTTGTAGTTTGGCCCCCAGCAGCGACATTAACATCTGTAAGTTCCCAGAAAGCGCTACTGAGTGGGCATTTACAGATTTTGGTGTACCATGCCCACTCAGGCCCTACCCTGTCTACGCCTCTGCGTCACTTGCTTCCGTCTATGCATGCAAATATCTTGAACTGGTCACTGATATCGTTTTTTTGTTGATGGTTGACAATAGAGGTCCAATCATTGCTGGAAATGGAAACCATTTACTGGGGGAACCCTCTTATCCTTAGAGGGGTGGGACTTGGGGAGGAAAGAGTGGGACCAAGGGGCATGCATAAAAGTAAAGAACATTATGGGAGTTTAAGAATGTCCACAATTTTAAACTTGAAACATATCCTTTAGTGATTCAGTAAGAAACTCTTTTGAGCGAATAATGGCAGTTGGGCTCTGCAGTTTTGATTGGTCACACTACTCACTCTAACAAAAAAATGGCTGTGCATTGCAGGACATATATACCTGATTGGACAGCTGCAACACGATTGTGATGCTTTAGTTGTTTCTGTATACAGTTTCCAGTGGTGAATCTACCAACAGTGTCTGCTTGTGCATGTGATAACTTGGCTTCAAGGCAGATCTCGCCGGGAGTATCCTGTTCTAAAGCCTAGTTATCACACACACAAGCAACCTGCACTTCAACAGCAGACTGCTTTCAGAAGACTCGCAGTGCTGCAAAATCTTCTGGAAGCTGCCTGCTTTAGAGCAGAACCACAAGTGTCTTTTTGAGACCCATTTCCTGCACTGGGCCCAACGTCTGTCCATGACATTTGCTGTAGTTTTCCTCATGTCATCTGAGTCTTATTCTCCACATCTTGCCATCGCCAGGGGACCACTCCGGTGGGGATAGCGCGCAGTACAAATATCCTTTAACATTAACATCCGTAGGCAGTGGCTTTAAGGGTAAGTAGGTGCCGTGGTGCCAAAGTAGAACTTTGTCTTGGGGGTAATAAATGCAATCTCCGCCCCTTTCTGCAAGTAGCAGTCAAAATCTTTTGAGTGATCAAAGCTCATGAAGAGGTCTAGTGCTCCACATCTCCAGTTAAGGACAAACTTCCACAAACGTGGTTTATCGGTCCATTGAAGTTCCTTTTGACATTTGAGGAAGCACACGTGGGTTCAAGAGCCATTCCGCCTGTCCTTGATTCACCACTGGGTAATTTAAGGAACAGAAATTAGTCCAAGACACTTTTGCAGGTCTAAATACTATACTAAGATAGCACAAACTACAAATGGAATTGTTTCTTGGTGCAATATATGGAACGTCCTTCTCGACGTGGGATGACAGCCACTATCTGCCGTAGTCTGTCTTCCATGATGATGATCAGCTGACAGAGCACACAATCCAGGCTTACTGTTCAAAACACTAAGCTAAATGAAAGGAATAGGTCTAAACCATGTGTCGTACCAGACGTGTCAGTCACACTGTTCATGCAGTGTATGAGGCCAGTCAGGAGATGCAGAATCCTAACCACTGAATCGTGCTGACCAAAATACAAGAGAAGTATTAACAGAAGGTCAAAGGTCTACAGTATGTCCTTCAAGGAGCACACAGCAAGTAAGACACAAAGGGCATGCTACAACTTTCTCTCCTGCACTAAATCAAGCCCTTCATCCCAGCAAAAAAACTTCAGATCTGCTGTCCAAGCCTTTGTCCCCTCCCACCTCGATGGTGGCAAATTCCCTCTTCCAGTGGTCATCGTGGACCCCCTTAGATGTGTCCTACATGCTACAACATGACATAAAAGGACTCCTCGAATTCGACCACTTCCCTCCGACCCTCATCAAAACGCACTGGCTCCTGCTGCAAACACATATCACCTTCAAATCCTAGTGCATCATCTACAAGGCTGTCACACCCTCAAGTCCCCAACCACCTCGCTGTGAAACATCTTCAGAGGCCTATGATCCACCAGAAGCAAGGACATGTGCAGACTTGAACTCTGCTGGTACAGAAAAGAAAGAACCAGAAGACAGGCCTGCTCAGTCTATACCCCCAGATTCTGGAACCTCGTCGCCATAAACATCTGACTCGCCCCCTCATTTTACATTTCAGGAAGGATCTCAGACCCTGATCTCCAAGGAATGGCTCCTCCTTAACAACTAAGCCCACTCCCCACCTAGCCTGAAACTGAGTAGATATGCTCCCCCCTGTTACCTCCCATGTTGCTTGTAGATACCTTGCCCCATCCCCTGTTGTTAGCCCCCTGCTCTGTCATAATGATCCAATGCAGTGTACTTTCCCTTACAACTTGTAAAGCTCTCTGTTGGTCCTTGAAGGTGGCTCATGCTCAATAAAAACCCTCATAATAATAATTTTAATAATAATAATAATAATAATAATAATAATAATAATAATAATAATAATAATAATAATAATAGAAGCACCTTTAGTAAGGAGGATGGATGCATTAACCAATGTAAAAACATGGTAATGGCTCTCATGCCTACCTCTCCCAGCGCATTTCCATGCCCACTTCCACCAGGCTGTCTAGGCTAGCCTACACCAACCTGATTACCAAGCCCAAAACATGCCGAGTGCGTGCTGGAGGCTCGAGTTTCCCAACTACCGCTGCCGCCCACTGGAATGCACTCCTCACTCACATCAGGGCTATCAACTCCCACCTGGCGTTCCACAAAGCCATCAAAACCAGTCTGTTTGTCTGAAATGTTCCTGCCTAGCATTTGCTTGGTCCTCAACTGTAACCTATGTCTGCCTAATGTACTTGCAATTTACCGCTTTATATGTAACTAAGTAATCGCATGCTCCAAAGTCGTATTCTTGCCTACTTACACCTTCTTGAAAAAGCGCCTCAATGCCTGTGGGCTGTAGTGCGCTATACAAATGTAAATAAATAAATAAATAGGGGTATCACGGTAGTACCAGCCACTCCACGAGAACGGAGTAAGAACCTGACTTTTACTGATGCATGGAACATTTCCCAAAGAGACACAGAAAGAAAGTAGAAAACCCTGTGAAAGTCCTATACAAGCTTAGAAGAGAAACATGCAGACCTGCAACCTTCTCCACAGGGACGGCGAACGAGCAGCATCGACCAAGAAATAAGGCTGCCAAGAGCTGCTGAAAGAGATGGCTCAGAGCATCCTCGCACGCGTGTGTTGGGAGAATACGTTTCTAATCCCATTGAGAACTAAGAGAGTGGGAAACTGAGCCCAAGGTTTCATAACGATCATTCATGACAATAATAATGTTGGTTCTTTTTATAGCACTTCATGCCAGATTCCTCCAGCTAGAGAAAATAAATCTTCAATCCACCTTGATCTGAGTAGGCGGGAGGATAGATCAGGGGCAACGTGTTTGTCTTGGAAGCAGGTTCAGTGCTTAGAGACTGGTCTCCACTATTAAGAGCCTAATAAAACATGAATTAATGAAGCCACACCCCTTTGCATTGATCTCTGCAAATGGGCCGTGTGGAGGGAATGAAGAGTACAGAACCAAGATTTGTAAGACCTCCACCATCTAGGCCAGTAGTCCACGTCCAGACAGATCTCACACAACTACACAAGCTCCAGGTGGGAGCAAGGCCCAGTGCTCTTGTAGATTAATGTACGGTAATCTGCTTGTGACCTCCACAATCTAGACAGTAATATGTTATGTAGACAGAAGGATCACTTTTGAATGGTCAACATTTTAAATGCCATCCCAGAGTCCCTGCGACAACCGGAAATGAAAGGCCCTTTGGGCACCTGAGCTGAAGCAGCCTCCAGCCTGCTGCCTGCATGTGATGTAAATCAGATGGGAACAACATACAATAATAAAATAAACAATAATTCACATGGATTTTCTGAAAGAATATTGCTTGATTAGCATTTTGAATCAGAAAAAAAGACAGTAGCCAATTGGAGCATCCCAGAGTCAACCACTTTGCAACAGCTCATAGGTATAGTACAGATCTGCAGTCGTTTACAACCTCTCACAAATCAGAGGGGGGGGGGGGGGAGGTGACTTATTCAGTCAAGCCAAAATAGAGATTTATAAGCTAAATGATGAAATTATCCATCTTGGAAACACAACCCAAGAATACCTCCAAACCAAGGAGAGCCTAAAACCGACCACATTGGATCAGACCAGACAACAGTGTCTTGGCTGCAATCGCCCTGTTCTCATCCATCTCATGGGCACTCTCATCCCTGCATTCTCTGCTCCCTAGGATTGCCCAAGCAGTAAAATAAAAAGGATGTCATTGCCTTGATATTTTGCATAACTTTACTGCCTGCATCAATAAAAGGTTCCAGGAAGACTTTGCAACCTTTGATCTTCTTTGAAGATCTGAATCTGTATTCAGGATGCCCAGCTTAACACAGAAAAGCTACAGGACTCAACGTCACCTTTGGATATTAAGCTCCAATGATGAAATTATCCATCTTGGAAACACGCCCCAAGAATAACTCGAATCCAAGGAGAGCCTCAAACCCCCCACATTGGATCAGACCAGATAACAGTGTCTTGGCTGCAATCGCCCTGTTCTCATCCATCTCACAGGCACTCTCATCCCTGCATTCTCTGCTCACTAGGATTGCCCAAGCAGTAAAACAAATAAGGATGTCATTGCCTTGATGTGTTGCATAACTTTACTGCCTACATCAATAAAAGGTTCCAGGAAGACTTTGCAACCTTTGATCTTCTTTGAAGATCTGAATCTGTATTCAGGATGCCCAGCTTAACACAGAAAAGCTACAGGACTCAACGTCACCTTGATAAGCTCCGATGATGAAATTATCCATCTTGGAAACACGCCCCAAGAATACCTCCAATCCAAGGAGAGCCTAAAAGCTACAGGACTCAACATCACCTTTGGATATTAAGGGGAACCATCTATGTAAGCCAAAGTCACAGGGGTTACTCAGAATGAGCACCGCTAAATAACCTGTTTTCTGGGATTGGTACCGCCCAGGAGGGTCTACATCATGTTTTATCTCACTATACATGTCACAGAGGAGAAATATCATATGCATATCAGTCTTGGCCCGTCCAGAAAGACAGTCCAGGAATTCCCCTCTGAACAAGATTAACATTGATGCTATTATATCTCTTCTGTTCATCTCAGGGCCTAAAAGTCCTGCAAAGTTCACAGTCTTTTAAAAGATATTGGGCTTTGATGCAATTCCTGAGGAGAGAAAAGCAATATGTCTTATGCCATAACACCATCCTCTATAGCTTTATAAAAATGATGTTGATAATCTACCAAAGCTCTTCACACTTTCATGGAAATTCAATACGATTCACTAAGCTTTATTTTTCGGCAGACCCACAAAAGCACACACACACACACACATTAAATACAATGCAGTAATCATTATCATGCAAATATGACATTAATCAATGAACAGGAGGACAGTGAACAACAAAAGAGTGTGTAATTAAAACAATTCAACTTAGTCACTAACCTAATTCAGATGTTTCAAATCAAAGTGTGATAATTAGGCAATAAACCCTGACTACTGGGAGCTTTACTGGGCCAGGTATTGCCCGAGCCAGTAAGAAGCCTGAGTGAAGTGAGGGCTTTACTATTAGACCAGGCATTACCTGCCACAATAAAGACCTCCACCCAGAGGTGATCATTGCCATTAAAATTCCAGCATGTGTTCCGGGTTGCTAATAGTTGTTGTCATTAAAGAGAGAAAGGGCAGGGTTGTTGTTTCTAAACTTGAAAAACCCTACAAACAAAGATGGCCGCCAAGGATTAGGCTAAAGAGAACTGCAAATAGTTATTTCTCCCTTTCCGTGGCGACCATTGCTGCGACGGAGATGCAACAGGAACGCGGGACAAGGGAGCCCAAGTTAAGTGGGGTGGGGGGCTGGTGAGGGATGTTGAAATTGGGGTCGGGGTGGGGAGAAGGAAGGGAAGTGGAGCGCATAAGGTAAAGATCCGGTTCCGAATCTCACGATTGCCTGGGAAGTCGATACACACTCCCGGCCAAGGGGCTAATACTGCATAATCTACAACTTTGTTGGCAGATTCACTCCATAAAGGATATGTCAAAATACAAATATTGCTCACATACCAGTCCACAAAGGCTGAGCTGCATGAAAGTCTGTCAAATAATAATAGCAGCGATGGCTCTTATTTAGAGGTAAAGTGTGAGGTGCAAATACAGGTGCAAATACAATATCAATCTTATAACGCGCAATAGTTGTAATATCAAAATACTAAAGTGATCAATTTGAATGCAATCACGTAACTCTCTTACAACCCCACAAGACAGTCTTACAGGGTGTAATAGTTGGCGTATCAAAATGCTGCCACGAATAACCAGCAGGTATAAAAATCCTCTTATTGCTGCTGTCATTAAAGAACCCATGGCAAAAGCAGAGCATTCAACGGAGGCCACCAGTAGAAGAAAGAGGACTCCAATGGCGCTATTGATTTAAAGTAGCAGCAGCTCTTTGACCACGCCCTGGGTAGACTAATGGCGACTGCTGTGTGCTCAGTTGATCGACATGCATTCAGGGCATAGTTTAACGGTTCTAATACCTAAAGCTGGCATTGCAGGTCCAAGCCACGCTCTCCTTGTAGTTGCACAGAAGGAACAGAGGGCCAGAAGGTGTGTAAAGTCCTCCTTCACTTGTTGGCAACAGGGCACTTGAAAATACTCCACACAAAGATGCACAGGTCGCAGCAGGTAACATGCCTCATCTAAGCTTGACGTATCAGTCTGTACTCTAAGCCAACTTGAAACTTGTGGTTTATATAATTTCTCATCAAGTGTCCTTTATAGCATGCTTGCGAGGTAGAATTTACATGCAGCTTTTGATGTTGCCTTATATAATGCATGTATTGACGATGGTTTCGCCTATATACCTGAGATTGCGTGCCATGTCGCTAATCCTCCACCTCCAATACAGGGAAGCGGATCCCAGATGGCTTATGACATCACAGAGGACTTCCTGATGCCTTAAGAGACGTGGAGAGCACCTGATCCTTACCTAGCAAAGAGGGCTCATTGATGATGTCAGAGTAATGCTGACTTTTTCCAGTTGAAATAGAGGAGGGACATTATGAGCACTCTTTGAGCGCTTCAAGTGGTGCTTAAGCATCATTTTGTTTCTAGTGCCTAGTTGTGTAGTTTGAAAATGACCCGACAACCCGGCCTCATAGAAGGTGGCACCGACAACCTGGGACTGATATGCCTCTTATGCTGGGCCTAGTGCGCACCCACCGAAGCATTTGACAAATGATATCCAAGGCTCTGAAGTAAATGTGTCTTTGTTATCTACTCAATACAGGAGCCATGTTGATTAATTCAAACTCTAAGTAGTACAGATGCTTCACCCTCTCAAATGAATTCCCATGTGGGAAAAGATGAAGCTTAGGAGGCACTTAGTGTGACCAACAAGACAGTTAGCCATTTCAGGGTCATAGTAAACTCCTTCTTAAAACATACCTTGGCCAGACAATGAAGCGATATCTGCACGCTACTTGGGGTTTTAGAAATTAAAACTGCTTCCCCCGAGAACACCATATTGGGCGCCACTTAAAATTGGGGCATCTAAGCCAATATTGCTCAGAATCTAAAAAACATGGGTAACAAATAACATAAACAAGAGTGGAGAAGTATGTTATGTTATGTTATGGTTATTTATATAGCGCAACATACGCCAAGAGGCATCTGGGTGCTGAAATAATTCAGCTAGAAGAGAAGGAGAAAAAGGCCACTAAAACTAAAACAAGTAAGTCTTAAGAGAAAGCCTGTAGAACAAAAGACTTGCAGTGATATGAAGCGCACGAGGAAGAGAGTTCCATAGTCAGGCAGCAGCTATTGAGAATGCGTGACCGCTAATACAGGAATATGTGAAACGGGGGCTAGGTGCCAAAGAGGCATCGGCTGAGAGAAGAGCCCGCATGGGAACACATGGACGGAATATGTCCGGCAAGTATTCTGCACCAAACCTATAAAAGTCCTGATGGACCAGACAGAGAGACTTAAAGTGAATGCGCTTTGCAGCCGGTAGCTAATGCAAACTGCTAAGCACATGTGAACGATGCACGCCTCGAGGTGTAAAAGTAGCAGCACGTGCTGCAGGAGGAGGGAATTACAATAATCCAGTAGAGACAGAGCCAATGAATCGAAATAATGTGCCCTTGGCAGACTTCTCTTGTCACTGGAAAAGAGTCAATTATCTTATCCCCAGAGCTGTATCTCCAGAAGCTGTATTATTACTGTGCAGATTCTGGATTGCATGGATGAGGGGCTCCAGAGAGATATATTGGTCAATGGAGATCAATGTTTAGCTCCAGCCAGCCCATCAAATGCTGTATGGGGGTCGGCAACGGCCATGCACAAGTTCCAACCCTTTCGTAAAACACATTTTTGAATCAAGATACCAGCAATAATAATAATAATACCGTGTCCACCACTTGGTCTGATAGAATTACAGGCAGATTCCAATTGGCAGAAACGCCAGTAATTCCCCATTCCCCATAGCACTCCATGGGGGGATTTGCCGGTATAACATACATCGTTAATACCGGTCCTGGTAATGCTGGTATTTGTTGGTGGTGGGGTGGTGGGGTGGTGGGGTGTTGAACTCAGGAACACTTCTCATAGAGGAGCTTTTTTCAAGAGTAAAGTGAGTACAATAGACCAGGTCTTCAGGCTAGATCCTCATTAGGACCCTATCAATCTGGAAAAAAGTGCCGGTATTTCCTTCTGAACATTCGAGGGACATTGATTATTCTTCCACCGAAACTGGTCGCCATGAAAGTCATCAAACCCCCACAGGGAAGACTTTGGGTGGGTGTCCGGTCAATTGGTCGACAACAAACTGGTCGACTGCAATTTGGTCGACACCATTTGGTCGAATGCCAAATGGTCGAATTTTTTATTTTTTATTTATATATATGTTTTGTGGGTTATCGTGTTGGGAAAAAAAAAAGAAAAAAAAGGGGGTTGGAGGGGACCCCCCCCCCCCAAAAAAAAAAAAGGGGTAAAAAAAAAAATTCGACCAAAAACAAATTAGACCAAAAAAAAATTCGACCAAATGGTGTCGACCAGTTGTCCCGTCGACCAAATGTTTTCGACCAATTGACTGGTAACCCTTTGGGTGTCCTCAGTTTCCAGATTGCGAAATGACTTGCAAGCTCAATGCCCTGGTTTCTTGTGAGCAGTTGATGTCATATGTAGACACACATTCTTCTTGCCAATCGGGATCCATCCATTTGGATTCAAGAACAACAATGTTCCAAGAGGTTCTCAGTTAAAGGTGCTCCACCTGAAGATGAGTTGGCCATTTCCTCGCTGATATGATTTTCGGGTGGAGTAGAACATCATTCTAATATAATCAAGTCAGGCGCTACAGGTTACATCACTACTGATATGATATGATTGGTTATTTATAACGGGATTAATTCCCAGAGGTTTCTAAGAGTGGAACCGGGGATCGAACCTGTGTTGCTCCTTGTCATCTTGCTTCCAAGGCAAGCATGTTGCCCCTGAGCTATCCTCCCGACATAGTGGCCGCAGAGAATGGGCCTCATTCCGAGTTTGGAGGCAGCCATGGCGCTCTTAGCGCCATGGCTGCCTCTAAAATCGGTCCGACTCCGGTCTGGTGGAGGGAAAACTTACCGGTCCATTCCGAGGTCGGCGAGACCGGTAAATCCCCATTCACCAGAGCCATTCCCCATTCCCATTTGAGCCCCCATAGGGCTTAATGGGAAGGGGGAAGGCGGCAATAACGGTACCGCAAACTGCGGTACTGTTATTGACCCTGGAATCCCTTAACGGGTCCCGTCCATAACGCCTGGTAAAACCAGGCTTTAAGGGAGGGACCCGCTAAGGGAACTCGGAATAGGGCGGTAAGGGATTACTGGCACGGGTCTCTTTACTGGTGCCGGTAATCCCTTACCGCCATACTCGGAATGAGGCCCAATGTGTCTTCAATTACAACAAGTTGGAGAATGGGAGTCTTTGCGGCTGGATTCTGGAGACGCCAAGGGTCAAAGCTCTGTTTTCTAGGGCAATAAGCCTCTACACAGGTGCGTCTTCTGTGGGATTCCATGTAATCATGTCATAGCCAGGATTTGGTAAATCCTGTAAGGTAGTAGCTTCACTAATGTCACTGTGTAAACGAGGCAGCACTTTGCATGACGATTCCAGTGCGAGCGCTTATTTATCAGAGTATCTTGCCCGTCACACCTCCCTGGAGTCAACTTCTGCATTCCAAGCAGCGGTACTTCGGTTTCATGCATGAACAATTGTCTAGGTCCCTATGGTCCTCTGGCATATTGGGTGATCCCATCTGCGTGCTCACGCTCACCTAGGCATCCTCTGTGCAGGTTATTCACTCCAGTCATTTTGTCTGATGTGGGATTACATCCTAGCCCTTTGCCTGCATTTGGGTGGCTTCCAGTATCCTCTTCCAGTGAGCAAGCAGTGGCCTTCCGCTTAGGCCGCTTAGAGTCATCGGAGCACCCTGGCAGGATAACCGGCTCTCCTTTGATTTCATTTTTTGTTATTGATTTCTATAGTGACTCTAAAGTGGAACCATTTAATTAAGCGTGGTTACTTCTAAAATGTACGAAATCAGAGGGTACAGGGTACAGGTACTGGATCACTCTCTCATAGTGCTTCACAGCGCGCTTCACAGCTCTTTATCGTGTGTGCAGGGAATCAAATCACAACCCTTTGGGACTCAGTGATTTCATGGTCCCACTCATGTCCATATCTCCCACTTTTGCCGAGGATTCCAGCTTCAAAGGCGCTCAGTAGTGGGGTGTCTCTGAAAACTCACGGTGTCCCGTCTAACATTTCCTGGAGTCTGAGCTTTTCAAGAATTCAGAAATTCCAGGATTCACAGACGGATTAGAATTCTTGAGTGCCATATTCCCAGATGGCATCGCTCAAATTCCCAAGACTCAGAGCTTTCCCAGTGGAGTTAGTAGGCCTCAGACGTTGAGGTTTCATGACTGGTGTAGGGCGTGCAGAGCGTACTTCTTCATCAGAGTTTCCCTCGTGCGGAGCCCTTCCAGAGCCACTTGATTCATTCAAGTCCAATGGACCGGAACCCTAGTAGGTTTCCCCATTTCCCCTCAACCTCAGCCATATTTTATACCATTTGATCAGCAAGACCTTTGGTGGAGGCTGTGCCTTCTGTAACAATAGCTAACTCTTGTTTCTCTCCTATTACTCTCTGGCTCTCACAAGCATGAATACAATGGTCAATCTTCATTAGCCGGTCAGCATTACCAAGCTTATAAAATGGCAAGCCGACACCCTCTTTTTTTCTTCTCTATGCAACTTCTTTGTTTCCCACCTCCTGGGATCTCCCTGCGGCCTTTGCACGCTCCGTGATGTCTTCCACATGCGTTCTCAGGTGCCTCATCATTCTGACAAGGAAGAGGGTTCCAGCTTTTGCTCTTTGAGCCTGTCTCCCAGGTTTCTCCCAGTGCCACCTTTGGCAGCACAGGTTCACCTCCCTGCGGCCTCTGCACGCTCTGTGATGTACTCCACATGCGTTCCCAGGTGCCTCAGTGCCTGGTCACTCTGATGAGGCAGAGCGTTCCAGCTTTTGCTCCCTGAGCCTGTCTCCCAGGTTTCTTCCAGTGCCACCTTTGGCAGCACAGGGTCACCTCCCTGCGGCCTCTGCACGCTCCGTGATGTCTTCCACATGCGTTCTCAGGTGCCTCATCATTCTGACAAGGAAGAGGGTTCCAGCTTTTGCTCTTTGAGCCTGTCTCCCAGGTTTCTCCCAGTGCCACCTTTGGCAGCACAGGGTCACCTCTCTGCGGCCTCTGCACGCTCCGTGATGTCTTCCACATGCGTTCTCATGTGCCTCGTCATTCTGATGAGGCAGAGCGTTCCAGCTTTTGCCCTCTGAGTCTGTCTCCCAGGTTTCTCCCAGTGCCACCTTTGGCAGCACAGGTTCACCTCCCTGCGGCCTCTGCACGCTCTGTGATGTACTCCACATGCGTTCCCAGGTGCCTCGTCACTCTGATGAGGCGGAGCGTTCCAGCTTTTGCTCCCTGAGCCTGTCTCCCAGGTTTCTTCCAGTGCCACCTTTAGCAGCACAGGGTCACCTCTCTCCGGCCTCTGCACGCTCCGTGATGTCCTCCACATGCGTTCTCAGGTGCCTAATCATTTTGATGAGGCAGAGTGTTCTAGCTTTTTCTCTCTGAGCCTGTCTCCCAGGTTTACCCCAGTGCCACCTTTAGCAGCACAGGGTCACCTCTCTGCGGCCTCTGCACGCTCCGTGATGTCCTCCACATGCGTTCTCAGGTGTCTCACCATTCTGATGAGGCAGAGAGCTCCAGATTTTTCTCTCTGAACCTGTCTCCCTGGTTTCTCCCAGTGCCTCCTTTGGCAGCACAGGTTCACCTTCCTTGGCATCTTATCCCATAAACCAGTTTTGTTGTTTTGCCGTCTGAGGGTAGCCTGCCAGGCGACATCGATAGACAATCTTCCCAGCATATATCCCATGGTGCCAGTTTCCATCTCATGCTGATTTTAAGTTAAGTAGGTTTAATCATGACAGTATTCATTTACCTGGTCTGCTTTGCCACACCCTTCCACAATCTGAGCCTTGTGGTGAAAAAGGACTTTGTCTCTCAGCCCATGATCCACAAAGGCAATCCTGATGGACTCAAGTCTCCTCTGTCTCCGCTTAGCTGTCTCACAGGGTGAACATAAAACCTGCTTCTCCTTCCAGAATAGCAGTCACGTCTTGGTCCTCATGCTCTCAAAGACCTTCTCCCTTCCTGCTCTGCTCCTCAGTAGATCCAAACCAGAAACAGGGCTTTTTTTGATGATCCTAATTGTACATTCACCTCGTTGGCAAGGAAACTCTTCAAGTTGATCACTCTATACCCCTTGGGAGCACAAAGCATGGCATGCATTAGGATCTCTGATGGATCAGCAAATCTTTGGGGAGCTCTGTTCGCACAAGAACTCTATTCTCATTGGTTAATGAGGTTCTGAGTACCTTCCATTGCTATATCTTCTCCACCAGCACCAAGGATAGAATTTGCTCCACATCAGGGTTGTACTACACTGAGCCAGGTTCTCAAGCTTCAAAAACTTCTCCTTTAACTTATCAAATTGTGCATCATTCTGTGAGTTTGTCTCCTCTGTGTTGCACATCATCTCCATGACAGCGTGTCCAGATGGGGCGGATGAACAGTAAGCGCTAATCTCAGGTGATGCTTTATGGTTTGTGTCGTGGGAGAAGGGAGTCATGCTGCGTCTTCTGCGGGCTCCGTGACGTGCTCTATTCAGGACACCAAGGCTTTCCATTACCTCTGGAAATGGTCTTCCGAAGGTTGATGGTGCTGTGTCGGCTGCTGCGCCCTACTAACACTGCCAGCTCTAGACTCTGTTAAGATTTATACCCCAATGATTGGAACCAGCTTTTTATATCCCTGACAAAACACTGGCAATGGCAATTGTCCATGGCAACTGTTGGGTCCCCAGCACTCACAACCATGGGTGCAGAAGGAGAGCTAGCATTTCAGCTGAAGTGACTCAAATGTTCTGATCCAGCTGGAGCAAGGACGGGGATGGTTAGGAGTGGCAGGTCACACCTGATCAGCATGCTACCCTCATGCTCAGAGGTTTGGGGCATCTTGCCAAATGCCTCACTGGTTCATCTCTACGGCAAGCGAACAATAACAAGCCAGACTATAGATGAAGTCTCCAGCTTTCAGGCTCTGCCTTCATTGGAGCATGGAGCAGACACATGGAGTGGCCATCTTCCTCCTTGGATAAACCACGCCCCTGAAATGGATTTTTGAATAGATGCGGAACAACTCATTACAATGGACATTGGTGTATTCAGATGCACCATTAAAAGTCATTGGGCCTCATTACGAGTGTGCCGGTCCGGTAACAACGGTACCGGCAAGCCTACCGGCACTGTTGTTACCAGACCAGCATATTCTGAGTTCAGCGAGCAGGTGCCTTTTAGCCCGCCAGGTCTGACCTGGTGGGTGGAACAGCACCCGCTTGCAGACCTTGACGGTAGCACCGGCACCATTCACGAATGGTACTGGTGCTACCTTCCTTCCTATTCCCATTGAGTCCAATGGGACTCGAATGGGAATGGGGAGTAATATTTTCTGGCGCCCAGCAATGGGGCATTATCGGGACCGCCGGGGCAGTAATGCCCCGGTAAAACCCCATTGCCGGGCACCAGAAAAAAAATTACTCCGGCGGCAGCCGTGGCGTTTTTACCAGCACGGCTTCTGCCGGATTCAGAATGAGGCCCATTGTTTGACAATAAACAGAGTATAGCATCATTTTGAAGTTTATTAAGGAAGTGGTCTTGTGTTGCCAGGAAACAGAAATGTCACCAGAAAAATAATATTGTAATTATACAAATGAAAACGACCCACATTCCTGATGTAAAGACGAATATTGAATTAAAAATGTCCCTATGCATAGGCAAACCTGGAGAATTGCTTAATAACCCTGAGGGAGACACTTGTCGAAACATGTTGCAAGATCTTCAGAGAGATGGGCGTAAAAGAATACAGGCTGATATGCATGTGTCAAGTGATCTACACACTACAACTAACTACCAAGGTGTAACAACAACATGATCAACTTGGAAATAGTTTTCAGAACTTGCTTTCCGGTTGGGTGGTATACCCTTATAGGACATCATAGCTGTTCTAGGTACATACATGCCACAGATATAAAGGTGGGCTGAAGTTATGCACCATTCACAGATGTGGAAGTGCTATCGAACATGGTATGATACGTTATTTATAACGCGCTTAATACCCAGAGGTTTCTAAGCGCGGACCCGGGGATCGAAGCTGTTGTGCTCTGTGTCGTCTTGCTTCCAAGGTGAGCACGTTGCCCCTGAGCTATCCTCCCTCGCCTGATGACATGGATAAACGGTCACACTGACCAAGTGATGGACTGGATTACTGTGGGTGACGCCTGGACATTGCAAGCCACTTTTAATTTCTGTCGCCACCCCGTCACCACCATTCCCGGACGCCATGAACGGAGACGTAGAAACGATTTACTAATACGCGGGATGGTGGAGGAAGAATTAAGCAAATGTTAAAACCACAATGTGAGCCCCGGGCATAAGCGCAGGGAGTCCTTGGCCAGGGTTTTCGATGCCAAACGTTGCAGGTGTTGTAGCGTTCATTTCCCAACAGACAGAGGTTTGCATTGTTTAGC
The DNA here is from genome assembly GCF_040938575.1 of Ambystoma mexicanum. NCBI lineage: Eukaryota > Metazoa > Chordata > Amphibia > Caudata > Ambystomatidae > Ambystoma > Ambystoma mexicanum. Next base: position 117,859,348 of record NC_090934.1, on the reverse strand, counting down.
TTGGACCAGAAACACAACCTTGAATTTGGTGCCGGTATCCATTCCAAAAACAATATAACTAAGCTCTGTTGCTATGTTATGACACATAATGTTTTGTTCTTGTGGCTGCTCCCTCCTCACTCTACTCTTGAACCCCCACCCTACTTCTGAGTCCCAGGCAGCACTTCCCTGAATTGCCTTTGATTCCTGGCATACCATGTTGACTTGGGATGCAAACTGTTTCCGGGGTCAGGAGTGAATGGAACCACATCTTGAGAGGTGTTTTCCTGAAATGCCATTTTCTTTTTAAAGAAACGAATTTGTTAGCTCTGAACTGAGCATTGTGTCATGTTTTCGGTTTGTACAAAAAACATAGTTTTGATCAGCCAACGGTCACAATTTTCCCACTGTATGATACGGTAGGGATTTTTCTGCGATTGGGAACATGATGTCCCTCCCCCCATTCTTATTCAATGATGATGCAATTATCATGGTTAGAACAGGTGTAAGATACAAAAATGATAAGCAAGACATTCTGTAGTTTTGTACTAGAGAACATAAACATATATACATTTCAGTAAAAAAAAGGTTTTTAAAGGGACTTCATGGTTAAGTTGTTCCAATACCTTCGAAATTCAATGAAAACACTTCGCTAAAGGGACGTTATGGTTAAGTTGCTCTGATAAAAACCTTTGAAATTCAGAAAAAGAATTGTTTGTTCAAGGGACGTTTTGCTTAAGTTACTCTAATAAAAACATTTGAAATTCAGAGAAAAAACTTGTTTAAATGGAGGTTATGGTTGCAGCACAAAATCTAAAAACCAAAGAAATGTGCCAGTCATGGTAAACTGCGCAACCATAACTCGCGCAGCCACCATGCACTGCTCCCAGGACATCACAAAGGGCATCTTCGAAGAATAAAATACAATTAGCAAAAGCACGCTTTCAGGACCTGGCCGACGATTGTCAGGCAAGTTTGGTGAAAATCCATCCAGCAGTTTGGACTGCAGATGCGACGGAAATTTCTTTCACGTTCAAGTCAATCCACATTTGGAGTATTTTGGGAACCTTTTGCAGCAGGACAGGCCCATTGCCCACTTTAACCCCGCTAGCTAGACCCTTGGGCTCGTGGCGAGTGGCCTTGTCTCAGGCCCCAAACATATATCACTATTTTTTTGTACCTACATTCTGCCACTTTTGAAAAAATAAAACCCTGGATGGATTAACAGCAAATTAGCAAAAACACTATTTTTGGGACTTGGTCGAAGATCCTCACAGCACCGAAGTTATAAACTGCCCAAATAGTGTTCTTCTTATGGGAAAGCAAAGTTAACCATAACTACAGGGTCACTACCGCTGGCCCTATACTGGCCCTGTACTATACATATATATATATATATATATATATATATATATATATATATATATATATATATATATATATACAGATGCATGAATGTTCGCAAACATCACAGCAAAGTTGCTGATCATCTGAGATGTTCACAAACTACGAAGATTAAAAATCGACTGATTTTTGCCCTTTTCTATGCATATTCCATCCCATCCTCAACCCTCCCACCTCTCGAGTGGTTGTTTCATTTCTAAGACAAGTGTAGTGTTGCGTTTTTTAAATATTTTTTGACCACAACGTTTGAAAAACATCACAGCATTACAGCTTACATAGCCCCTCTTGGAAATACCCCGTTATTGTGCCTGTCTGTCTGTGTAGCTGATCTGTAGTTTTGCTCAGAGAGGCATACACTGGATGTTCAACTCCCCTGCACATTGCGATCTTCAATTTCTAAATGGTACACTGTGTTAAGTGGGGCGGGGGTCAGTGGAACTGAAGAGCAGGGAAAGAAAAAAACAGCCCACCCTGTGTGAGTGCTCTCAGTAAGCACGAGGGGTTGGGTAAGTGTCAGCCATGGTAGGTGCAGTCCAGTTGAAACTCAGTATGTCAGGACAGTCCCTTTACAAGATTAGTCGTAGCACAATTATTATTATTAACATAATTATTATAATTGTATTTATTGAGAGCGGACCCAGCTTTGAGAAGCAACATAGTGCTTTACAGAGGTAAAAAAAACAGTACATATACATAACGGAGCTCTTTAGAGAGGTATACAACATTACAGATGCATAACAGAGTGCTTTCTAGAGGTAACAACATAACAGATATACAGCGGGAGGAAGGATACTGATTGGCACAGAGGAGCGGCACAGTTGTACCGGGTGGCATGGAGAAGAGGGGCTGGCGGTGTCTATTGTGAGAAACTAGAAGGTGTCTCACCAACTATTCCCCAGGGATCTGTCAGCCAGCTTGTCAGGATACGGTCATCACTTTTGTATCCAGTACCTGGGGTGGACCAGTGCGGTGAGGGGACTTCGGGGAGTGGGAGTGAGACATCTGAAAGTGAAACGCAGTATCCCCTTCCCTTTAACACCTTTACCCCATCCTACCAGGTAGGACCTCTGCCCCCCCACACCCTTTTACAACACAAACACTTTCTCACGGACAGCCCGCTATGAGAGAAAACAGACTAGCACCTGAGCAGTATACCTGAGGTCTGCCAATACATTGTCCAGGCGAGGTCAGGCAATTACTGACCATCACACTGTCAGGAAATGAAAGGAACAGAGGTGCTTTGTGAATCCTAGCGCTCCACATCCCGTATCTACTCCTCTACTGTCTGCTGAGTCTCGATCTCCAGGTGTAATATGAAAACGGGTGCCTACCAGATGTACATGCAATCATTCAATACGTTACTATTCTTTCAGGCAACGCTGGGGGTTGCACTGGAAACGTGGTCGCTCTGCGTACCTACGGTCATGTGTATTTCCACGTTGATCCCGGTTGCTCTATCACGTGACCGGCCTTGTATTCATATTTATGCCGAGCCTACCTTTTTCACATTGCCTCTGAATTTGTTTTCTATAGCTTTGCAAACTTTGTATTCCTTGGATTATTGACCCGGCTCTTGTCCCTCAGAACTCTGCTTCTTGTCCCCTTATCTGCTTTGGTTTCTTGGTTATTTTGGCTACGATCTCTGGACTGTTATCGAACTGTCTTTTGGCTTAATGATTCTGTTTTGACCTCACCCACACCGTTACGACTCCTGGAACAGTATCCTAACGCTTTGAATTATCATCTAGGCAAACTGGATCTGTTGCAGTCCCGTGAACACAGACTTCACCGTCTTCCCTGCTGAACTAGAGACGCTTTGTTGTTTTTCTAGGCATTCTCATGCCGGCGGTTACTAGGTGGATTGATTCAAACTGAACTGCTGTTTTTTTAGGCATCCTCCTGCCGGCGGTGGATAGGTGGAACATTGCTTCAACTCCAAGTTCATTTTCTCCATGGCCATTCATCTATTCTCGGAAACTGTTAAGATCTCTCATATGGTAAGACCGTTCTGTTATGTACAATTCTAGATCAGATTAGCTGATCCACCTTTTTTGATATTGATTGTTTTCTTCTGCCTTATAGTTCAGACGCCACTTATCCATGTCACAGGAATAGCCATCTATCCCGCAGTCCACTCTTAGTCCTCAGGTACTGCTCTATTAGTTATCCGATACTTTGCTTACTAAATTGATCTGCTGTTGCTAATGTGTTGTTCCTTTGCAGGCTGGCGGGTTCCGGTGGCATCCTTTCATCTTTTGGTCAGTAGACCTTTCAGGGGGTTCATTTGACTCCTCTGACAGGTACATTGACAGAAAGAACTCGTCATCTACATGACGGGTGCAACCGTCAAGTTAGGGCTCTTCAAGTTGGTCAAGCAAGGGCTCTGTTATAACACACACACACACACCTGACTTCCATTAGGCTTCCCCACATTGATAAAAAGCAGAGCACGAGAGCACATTCTGAGCGAGGCAAAGCACATGAGGAAACAGCAGTTTTGAGACAGCAGCTGAACGAGAGAGGAAGGACGTCAAAACAGAACAGGATCGCAAGGAGGGAAATTCCCTTGACCTTTTTGACAAGGTACCGTTATTTTCCTGAACCCTTGAGAATAGAATCCATAAGACCTGGAAACCAGGCTGACAAATCCTGCATTGTGTGTCGGAGATACTCAGGGCCCTCCCACGTCAATAATCAAGGTGGTGAGACTCACTAGACGCCATGGTACCGTCCTTGTCTCCAAGAACATAGCAGCATCAGTGAACTCAATGCAGCCATTGAATTGGGGAGACCGATACAAGACCGGTCTGTGTTGAAGCCAAGGTTGCAAGCAGCAGAATTGTATGGTGAGCGCTGGAATGAAGATTGTTAAAAACGCATGTGATAAGAAGAGTAAAGGTGAATTGCTGATGAGTGACTGAACTTTAAAACCAAGATACAATAGCTTTGGCAGAGTGGTGGTCAATTGAAGGTCTCTGTAAGGTATCCAGCTGAGGAGTAGCGAAAAGTGGAAGTAAGAAAAGGCCATATCAAGAAGAGAACAGGTATTTGTAAATTGAAGTGGTCCTGTGACGGGTAAAGCAAAATCCTGTGCACAGTTGAAAGTCTTTGATTTTGATGAAGTAGAGACATTTGTTCTGAGCCCGGCCAATAGATGGTTTTGTGTTAAAGTGGGTCTGTGCCCTGCAGAGGCGGACCCGGGATGAACAGTAAATCACCCGAGAAGTTGTATATTTGGTCAGAGCCCAAAAGAGGGAGGCCAATTGAAGGTTTTGTGTTAAAGTGGGTCTGAGCCCGACAGAGGAGGACCCGGGGTGAACAGTAGACCACCTGAGAAATTGTATATTTGGTCCGAGCCCGGCAGAGGGAGACCAATTGGAGATTTTATGGTAGAGTGGGTCTGAGCCCGATAGAAGTGGGCCCAGGGTGAACAGTAAATCACCCAAGAAGTTGTATATGTGAAATCCTAAGAAGAAAGGACCTTTAATGTTTTTCGTGTTGCATCAGGCCCTCTGAAATAAGAGACTTAGAATGTTAAAGAGACTTTATCACAGAAGGCCTGATGATGAAGTTCTGAACTGCATTCTCGTGCTAGAGAAGCCATAGAGTGTGCTAAGCTCAAGTGTGCCGCCTTGTGCTGTGTTGAAAACGTGGGGAAAGGAAGCCAAAGGCTTGAATATCCTAACATATCATTTCTTGAACACTTTTTCATTACATAACATTGTTTCCCACACTATTTGTATTTAGAAGAAAGGCTTGGCAATAGGTTTATTAATATAGGCCACTTTTATTTTGACAGGCTCGAATAAGACTGCAGTATTATAATTTGATGATCGTAGCTTGCTCCCAACTTTAGATGTAGGTTTAGATAGGCGTTTTTTTAAACCAATTGAAGTTCAATAAACACCCTGAAATTGTGATTACTTGTGTCTGTCTTCCTCTTTGATACCATGCTCTCCTGACACTGTCGAGTCAATTGGTGCAAGGGGCAATGTGATGGACTAGGTGTTGAGGAAAGACTCATTGAAGAGGTGGGTTTTGAGTTCCTTTCTGAATTGTAGGAGCATGGGGGCGAGCCTCATGCTGACGAGGAGGAGATTTCATAGTCTTAGGGCATAGGCAGAGAAGACTTGTTGTCTGGTCGTTTCCTTTTTGCACTGGCAGATTTCTAGTCTGCTCAACTCCTGGCTTCTGGTGGTGCACGGTCCCCTGGAGATGCTGAGTTGCTCCACGAGTTAGCTGGGTGACTTCTGGGCGACTGCCTTATAGATGATGCAACAAGCCTTGAAGGTGATTTGTGTGTGCAGTGGAAGCCAGTTAATGTTGATGAGGACCGTGTTGATGTAGTCATATCTGCGCAGAGCCTTGATGAGGCATGCAGCCACTTGTATGACACTTCTCAGGGGCATAAGAGAGGAGTGCATTTCTCCCATCCAGGTAGGATAGGACCAGTGCTTGAACGGTGGATCTAAAGCTGTCCGGAAGGAGGAAGGGTTGACTATCAGCAGGAGGGAGAGCTGATACCAAGCTCTCTGAGTTTTCTTAGTTATGTGTGTCTTGAAGGGGAGGTATTTGTCGATGTTGAACCTGAGGCACTTGGCATAGGAGGTGAGATCGGGTGTGAATCCCTCACAGTTCATGGTTGGTAGCCAGGTCTGCATGTCTGGATGTTCAGTGTTGTTGGTGAGAAGTAGGAATTGTTGGGTGTCCTGACCCATGTTTAAGCTATCATGCCACAACAATTGGTGCTGTGGGCTTAGAAAATTCAAGATGGCGGAAAACCCACATGTGCGCCGAAATCCAGGAAAGCTGCACAGTTTGTGAGCACACCAAAATGGTTGCCTCACTTGCCACCCACCAGTGCGAGAATGAAAGGCCGGGTTGCCATGAGGGAAATGGGTTGCCAAAGGAAAAACAGTAGCGCCGGTTAGCTTCAAAGCGCTTTAAAACCACCATTGGACTACCCGCACAGTAGTCTGAAACCATTGGGAATGGAAATGCTGATTGCCAAATGCAACCTAGAATCGTGGGGAATTCATTTCTTAAATCCCAAAAATGGGTGCAGTACCAGTACTCACCACTATCCAAAAGCCGGCATTTTAAAACCACACCAGATTTTACTTTTTTGTGTAAAACTGAATGAACCCAAAACAGGCCAAAGAAAGACTTACTGAGAGGAAGATACAATGTAAAATTATATTCTGAAGTGACTTGAAGGTTTATAACAAGACTGGCTGAGCTGTGGATTTCAGCAGTTTAAGTAAATGTGGACTGAATGACACTAAAAATCTAAATGTTTAAAAGAAATGAGTGACCTACTTTTGAGTGTCACATAGGTTGCAATTGTTTAAATGTCATAGTTTAAAACTTAGAATCAGCATTCTAGCTGCATATGTGAAATGTTTAGTTTTATTTGAATGCAGAAACTGGGGAACAGAAATGACATGTAGCTAAAAACTGGCTTAAAGAGATTCCAATCCTGCCTGACAACTACCCCCATCAGGAGTGAAACTTGAGTCACAGCTGTGTTCGCAGGCTATCTGCCTTTTGCTGGCAACACTAAGGATATGCCATCTATCTGATAATTGAATTACCTGTGCTCTACAGGAGCTCTGAACAAAGCCCTCTTCACTCAGGCAAAGGTTTTATTACAGCAGTCGTAAAATATAGCTTCCTCTTGGCAGAAGCTGGGAGGGGCACTGCCTGTGAGAGCAAGCTGGCTTGGCAGAACTGGATAAACCAGTATTTCTACCTTGTGCTGAGAGGAAACCACACCCCTTTGGAGCCAGAACATAACTTTAAAAAGATGGATCATTCATAGAGCGGACATGTGAAGATTTTATAAATGATACCATAATTCTTGTGATTTTTCTGCCCACAGTTTAAGAGGTTTTTGGAACCGGTGGTATGTTCAGGGGGGTGTCAGCGGAAAAGTGGATATTACTCTAAATGTGTGCATGTTAAAAATCTGAAACTTCATCAGTTAATGTCCATACTCCCTGCGCACATGTATGTAAAGTTGGGTCCATGTCAGAAATTGAAAAATCAGTTAAAAAGTCAATTATGTGCCATCTCTGAATGCAAGCTCCTAGAAAGAGCAGATTTGGACAGAGACATGGCTAAATTCAGCCACACCATGTATATGTAATTTCAAACAACTGTGTAACTCTGAAGTATGTATTTTGATCATATATAGATTTGGGTGCACAGATGATAAGGGAGGTTCTTCAAGAGATCATAAATGGATGACATCACCCTGACACAACTTAGTTCCCCAATCAGCGGAGGAATGGAAGCTTGACCAATGGCAAGTAGAGAGGGGTAGGGGCTAGTGATGCTGCATACACACCCACTCTAAAAACACATAAAAGCAGAGAGTCAGGACAGATAGAGACCTTCAATTCCATTTGCTGCAACGCACTCTGCCGGACCCTACAACATCCAGAGATCCAGACTTCAATTTCATCAATCTCCAGAATCCAAAAGCAGTGCTGTACCCAGAGAGAAAGCAGTGCTGTACCCAGCAGAGAGAGCTGACCCAGATCACTGTGAAGTGCAGAGACCAGACCAGACCAGAGTCCAGTTTAAAACCCTGACCAGATCCGTGACGAGGCCCATTTAATTCAAGAATATAGTGTGAGTACATAGTAAAACTGTGTAGAACCCATCTCTTAGTTAAAATAATATAATTCAATCCATTTTTAATCTAAGTAGAACTGCAGCTTAGCAATTGTGTTATTCTGCCATCATTTTTAAAGTTGAAAAAGTGTGCGTTTAAATTTTGCAAAACCAAAAACGACCTCTATTAAATCGGTCATATCTCCGCGACCGTTTGTCTTAGAGACTTGCAGTAACTTTCATTTGGAAGCTGAGATCCTAGGCTTTCCTAGGACCCCAAAACGATAGAGATAGTCCTTGCGGTTCCTCTGTAATAGCGCTCGGCGCATCCGCGAATTTTGCCACGATTTGAAAATTTCTTCACGTGTAAAAAGACAGCAGTTTTGCCTTCCATTTGCCAGAAATTCGTTTAACCTGCTAACTATCTCTGCATCATTGCTAGTGTGAGCCTGGACTAATATTAACTAGATACCACTCACCCTGAACCTCTGAAAGGGAATTAAAAGCATTTCCAGCATATTTCTCATCCATTGCTAGCACATATAAAAGCATTTTGCCTGTGTTTTTAAACTTCTGTTGTCTAAGCTGGCTGGGGTGAACTGAATTACAGTTGATTGCATTTCTGAGAACTGTGTGCTTCCTTCCATTTCCTTGCATTGCATCACGGGGGGGAGGGGATTGCCAGAGAAAAGTGATTACATTATTTGTTGAAATCATATTGAGCATTTTTCTATACTGCATTTCATTCATTCAACCTTGCATTTCCTTGAACCCTATAAAGCATTCTCTACCACATTATACTTCTGTACCTATTTACCAGTGTGCTACCTTATCCATTTCATCTCAGCTCCTTAGTGATTATAAAGAAGTGTGCTAGTGCCAGATTCTCTGTTGTTAATCTTTATCATATCAGATTAAGTGTGATATTCAATTATTAATTTATTATAAAGTGTGATATCTATATATATTTTAAATTATCAAATAAACCTTTTAAACTTGCAAAACAGAACTACTTCTTGGCTCAGTGGGGTCAGGGGGATTCCAAGAGAGGGGTGTTATATAGGGGTAGTCATCCGGAACGCATGAACTGGACCTAAAGATATATCAATAAGGGTTTTCATTCAGTATTCTAGACTAGGCGTTAACTTAGCTGTAGTGCTGAATTGAATCCTCTTACAAATTGGGGGCTCGAGCCGAGACGTTGGGTTAGATTTACCACTTGTGCAGCTTAATACAGTGTGCTAACTGACGGGATACATACATCCGGTCGGATCACCACGCTGCATTACGCTGTGAAGCATTCCTCAAAAGGGACACTCCAAGAAAAGTTATGTTCTGCAAAAATAAAATACTAACTTCTGTAAGTCAGGACAGAGACCAATCTCTAGAATGACGACCTTAGTAGACATGAAAATGGCCAGAGAGCACCTCTTGCATAAGCTATTTGTGAGAGGTGAATGGACCGAACAGGGCCAGGATGCGTGGTTGCAGGCAATCACACGACAGGTCACTGAAACAGGGTCAGACCTATGGAGAGATCAGGGTCCATTACATGTGGCCCTGAGTGAACTATATATGGCTCCTAAAGCTAAAGAGGAACACAATAAGATTGCCAGGATAGCAGCATACCTGTACCTATATATGGGAGACATGCAGGATAGATGTGCTGAAAGCCAAAATCTGGCAAATAGGCAACAGATGGCGTTAGAGAAGGTCCAATCTGACCTGGTCTCTTCTGAGCAGAGGCTGCAGAGGAGCCAGGAGTCAGAAAATGACAGCAGACAGTACATCACTAAAATAAAGGAGGATATGGATGTGCTGCAAAAGGAAAAGTCAGAACAGGATACCAGATTTCTGGCCTTGCAGAAGGAGTACCAAGAAGGTTTGGACTCCCTACGGCAGAGCCAGAAAAAGCTGGAGCAACAGCTAGACTTCAATAGGGCATGTGCTGAGCAGGTAGTCACCCTGCAAAGCCACCTAGATAGGGAGAAGGCAGAGAGCAACAAACTAATTCTGAAAGACCTGGATACCCAGGCAGAATTTGATCAGGAGCGCCAGAATGCTGGTGACTTCCAAAGGCAAAGGGACGACCTGGCGGCACAGATGCAGGCTCTTAGTCAGGAAAGGGATACCTTAGGCCAGGAAGTCTGCCACTTAAAAAGAAAAATTGAAGAAAATCACCTGGCCCACCAGGGGCTGGGTGACCTCCAAAAAGAAAACCAGAACTTGGTAGAGCACACCAGAAGGGTGGAGGATGCTCTAGCAAGAAAGGAGCAGGCCAATAGGGACACAGCTCAGGAGGTAACCCTCCTGCAGCAAAGACTGGCCCAGTTCTCCAGGACCAACCAGGAAGCACAGAGGGAAAATGAGGCTCTCTGCCAGCACAATGAGAGGCTCCAGCAAAAGGTAGCGATGCAGGAGAAACTGATAGAGTCGAGTAAGGCCTTAACAGAGGAACTGAAAGCACAAATGCAGGCTCTTGCATTGCAACAGGGAGCAGGGGCGGATAGAGATGAGGTCCGCTGGGAAAGAGAGACTCCTGACCATAACCGCAGGAGCCCTAACACCAGGGGCTTTCATCTCCCCCAGTCCCTGGACTCTACCACCCCCATGTCCCCTGACGCACATGAGCACAGGGCCACAGGGATGGCAGATTACTATCCAGCTAAGAGTATGGGGCTCATAGGCCAGTACCACTCAGGAATGGAGGGGTGGGCATCCGGGTATGGGCACCCAAGTACAGTACAGTTCAGTGGGGAACCCCAGGAGAGTAGGCCCATTAAGGGCATCCTGAAAACCTCTGCCCAGTTAGGTCAGTGGAGGGGGTACCCATCAAATCCTGGCAGCAAGGAGGAATCTGAAGACTCCTCTGAACTGCGCAGGACACAGGAGACCAGGTCCCCACATTCTGCCAGCCATTCCCAGGCTCGCAGAATCCGGGAAAACCTGGAAGAACAGACGGGAACCTCTGGGAGCAGTGCCTCTGAGTCCGAGGAAGAATGGACAAGGGTTACCCGAACCAAAAAGGCCAATAAGGCAAAAAGGGCCTTGTTTAAGGACCCCTTAAAGCAGATTAAGGCGATCAGGAGCGTCATCACGCCTTACCATAAGAACGCTAAGTATTCTGTTTGGGAGCACTTAGAGTTGTTTGAACAAATGATGGAGACTTTCCATTTGAAGGACAGCCAAAGCTGTATTCAATATGTAAAGTGGACCTTCTCCCCGGAATACTCCAGTTTCTTTGCGGGGCTGGAGGACCAAAATCATTTAAGATGGTCCACCTATAAGGCGGCCATCCTGAAACATTTTTCTGTTCACAGAAATCCTCAAGAGGCTCGCAAGGCAGCCTACAATTTGCAATGTGGGGAGGATCAGGCCCCACAAGAATTTGTGCAGGAGTTAAAGCGTGCTTTTGCACAGACCACAAGAAGGGTGCGCACGGATAGCCGAGAATTTATTAATACGTTTTTCCATGCCTTGCCCAAATATATCATGACCCAGCTCGTGAGGGATTTTCACGAGAAAAGATCTTTAGACTGGGTCATTGAACAGGCTACCCGGATCTATGAGGTGCAGAAACCGGTAGATAGCAAAAGTAATGCCCAGAAAAACCCCAAAGCCAACAGCACCCCTGCTGCTGCAAAGGTGGCAGAGGTAAAGGTCACCCCCGTTTTGGATTTGGAGATGGGGGGGCCTAAAAACCTACCTGCACCTAATAATGCTAGGCCCAGGAGGTCCTCGGGTCAGTCACAGACAGGGAGCCAAGGAGGCAGCCCACAAATGGGGTCCCTCGCTCTCCTGATTATGTAAGTCCCCGTTACAAGGGAAATCGACCCATCCTGGGTTATGTGTGGACTCCTCCAGCCCAAGGGGGGGGATCCAGCCAAGCACCTAACCCAGGGAACTTCCCTCCAAACTTCCCACAGGAGGGCAGAAATTTACCAAACCCTGGGCAGAACTTTTTCCCCAGATATCCTCCCGACTCTCAGCCCCAAAACCATCCATCCTTCTTTCCCCAATTCCCTGAGCCCAGACCACTGAATCCGGGAGAGGGGAGGCCAAGGGTGGAGGGGTACCCAAATCTTCCCAACCAGGGGTACTACCAGAGGAGGGACAGCTACCCTTCCCGGGATCAGCCCAGGGGAGAAAACAGGGCCCCGTATCAGCCTGAGCGGGTTTCCCAGTTAGAGCGCCAGGTTCAAAACATGGCGCGGGATATGGGTCACATACTGAGGGCTCAGCAGAACCCTCAGATGGGCGTGCCGGCGCAGAACGCACCCAACTCTGGACCTGGTGCTCCAGAACAATGACGGGGGCAGCACCCCGATAACTCACCGGTTCCCAGGGAGGAGGCACAAAGGGAAGGTGGGTGTAAAGCCTTGGAGGAAGCTTCCTTCCTCACTTGTAAACAGCCCCTGGAAACCCAGGAACCGGAAACAAAATCTCTTGCCCCTGAAAGTCTGCCTCCTAAGGAGCAGAGGGGGGGTAGGAGAAACAAAAGACCCAAACAGACTCAGTTTGAGGAGGAGGTACAGATCTTCCAATTTGAGGGAGAGGGATCCTCAGAGGATCCTGGGAAAAGGATCTTCTCCTTCAGAGAGGGGGGAACTCCTCCCAAAGAAAAATGGGTCCCTAGGGATGCAAATCCAGACTGGGGAGATGTGGAGACTGAGCTACCGCCGCCCACCACCTCATCCCAGAACCAACAGCAAGAAAATCCCCTGGTTCAAACCCATCCTGGTGACTGCCTCCAAAAAGGGGGGGGCGGCCCAGAACTGGAACCAGGGGAACCCACAATGGCTCTGATCTCCAGTTGCCAAATTTTTCTTTCAGATTCCCAAGGCTCTCCACAGAATTTTGCCCAAATTTCTTCTCTTGCAATGTCCAAAACCAGAAAATTAGCCCACCAGTTGTCCAAAAATGTACATTATCTGTGCCCCCTTGAGGAGAAGGAGGGAAGATATTATGCCCCGGTACAAGTACAGGGGCAGGGTACAATCTCGGCACTGGTGGACACTGGATCTCAAGCTACCCTTCTGTCCAGAAGGGCCTTTGACGAACTAAATGCAGGAAGGGGAGAGAATTACCAAATTCCTCTCACCTCTCTTCCTGGACAACTGCAGAACTTTGACGGGAAGGAAATTCCTGTTGAGGGGACTGCAGACTTGGACATTAAAATTGGGCGACACAAGTTGAAACACCCGGTCATAGTTGTGACCCCAGAGGGCACCCCTTGTTTACTAGGGAATGACCTCCTGAGAAGGTTGTCACCCCTAATAGATTGCGTAAACAAGGTCCTCTGGACCCAGACTAGCCGACCCATAAAATTAAAACAGAGTGTCAACCATGTTAGTTTAAACGGCACATGCCACATGGTTGAACAAAAATCTGACCAAGTAGAGTTCCACTTCCAGAACAACCAGATTCCAGACGTGACAGTAATAGCAGTAGGACAACAGACTAGTGATGGGGGGTCCTCTCTATTTCTGAAAATCAACCTTCCTTCCAGTCTAAAGTGGTATTCCACGCTGGAAGGAAACACTCTGAAATTCTATACTAATCCACAATCAGAAACTCCCACTCCTATAGTCCAGAAAGATGTGAAATCAGCTCAGAGCCTGGCTGAGATTCAGCAAATTGGAGAGCAGTTGTTCATCCCTGTTCAGTTAAATGATGGGAAGGACTCTGTTCTCGCTCGAGTGTGCGTGAACAACGGTAAGAGCTTCATCAGCGAAGCCATGTTCCGCCAACTCCCAAAAGATCCAGCCATTCCCACCTTCAAACTGATAGACAAATGGGAAATGGACCTGGAAGCACCCAATTCAAAACATCTCCTGCCAAGCAGGTGTATGCTCAAAATCTCCATTGGCAACAAGAGCATAGTCCATAATTGTTGGGTCGTGCGAGACGTCACTGCCGCCTTTTACTTAGGCAGTGACATTCTCAATCGCTTTGCCATTAGTTTGGACCTAATAAACTTCAAAGCTTGGTCCCGATTAGCGGATAATCCTATGGGCTTTGATGATCCAGAAAAAGCATTTAGGTCAGCTCAATTGCTACCTTATGCAGTTGAAATTCAGGTTAAAAAGGAAGTCACCATCCCAGAAAGGACCCGACAATTCTCCCTGGAAGTGAAAGTTAAAAGGGGACAAGAGTTGAAAAACCCTGATGCTTACATACATCTAAATGCTTCTCTCCAACAGCAAGGGTTGGGGGTAAACCCAACTCCATTAGTCAACATAGAACATGACACCATTCTAATAGAGGTGGATAACAGCGACTTAAAGAGTATTACTCTAGCCGCAGGCACCATTATTGGAATGGCGGTTGATGACTGACATTTCTCCATTGATCTTGTAAATGAACTGTTAGGACCAATCCCCAAGGACTGTGTTGACAGTGACAGTGAGGACAATACAACACCAGACAGGATTTTCACCCGGCATGGGGGGAACTTCCTGGTGTACACTTCCTGCCCCTATGGTAAGGAAGATGTGACTTGTGACTTCAGGAGGGATGAGGTGATTTTCCAGGTCCATGAGGGCTGCCTTTCCCACCTGAAGCCTCCGGTCCAAATCAGCACTCTGACCAGGGACTTCTCCACCCAGTTGGAGGAGGCCGCTGAGATAGCCAAACCAGAAGTCTTTCCAGGCTTCAGGCAGATGGTGGAAGAGAGAGTCAACCTAGCTGACGCCTGTGTGACTCTGGAACAAAAGCAAAAGTTGAAACAAGTTTTCTTGGATTTCCAAGATCTCTTTGCGGTAGACTCATATGACTGTGGTCGCACCGACATCCACACCACAACAATCCCCACGGACCCTGGCATGACTCCTGTGTTTGTGAAGCAAGATCGCTTGCCTCTCGCATCAATGGAGTCCCTTACTGAAATAATCAAGAACCTTGAGTCCCGGGGAATAATCCGTCCAGTCCACAGCACCTTCAATAATCCGGTGCTGGGAATATTGAAGCCAAACGGCCAGTGGAGACTCTGCGCTGACCTCAGGGAGCTCAACAAACGGGTCCATACTTCCCGATGGCCTCTGCCCTACATTGACCAAGGGCTGGCCCAGATTCAGGGGTCACAGGTATTCACTGCAATAGACCTGACCAATGGATACTGGACTGTGCCTGTCAGTAGGGAGGACCAATACAAACTGGCTTTTACCTTTGGGGGCCAGCAGTACACATGGACCCGGACTCCCTTCGGATACCTTAACTCCGGTAATGAATTCAACATTTTCCTACATAAGGCCATGCCCGACCTGGGTGCGAGGGGTAACCTGGCTTATGTAGATGATGTCCTCATCAAAAGTTCATCTGTGGAGGAACACATAGCGGAGATCCGTTATGTTCTGACACAGTTGAGGGCCGCCGGAGCAAAACTTTCCTTTCAGAAAGCACAGTGGTGTAGAACCCGTGTTAATTTCTTGGGGCATGAGATTACTCCTCAGGGTCTCTGTCCCCAGGAAAAGAAAGTGGAAGCACTTCAGAAACTGAAAGACCCCACAACTCTGCGAGAACTAAGGAGCCTCCTTGGACTGACTAATTACAGCAGAAAGTTCATTGAGGGCTACGCAGAGATCACCAGACCCCTGATTCACCTCCTGAAGGGGGGGTCAAGTGGGAATGGGGTCCAGAACAAGCCGAGGCGGTAAAACATCTCAAAAGAAGCCTCTCACAAGCGCCTTGCCTAGCTTACCCTGTCAGAAACAAGGAGTTCTTCCTGGAGACGGGGTTCTCTAATACGTGCTTGACGGCAGTATTATACCAAAAGCATGACAAGGTCAATAAAGTAATCTCCTATGCGAGCAAAACTTTATCCTCTGTGGAGGAAAAATTCAACGATTGTGAGAAGGCACTCCTGGCAACGGTGTGGGCATTGAAGAATTACCGCCCGTTTATCCAGGGGGAACACATCATAGTGGAGACTCCACACCAGCCTCTGCAATATCTCCAAAGTGACAGAATCCGGGCCGGAAATGTGAGTAATTCCCGAATTACTTCCTGGATTCTGTCAATGCAAGGCTTTCCTGTGGAGGTCCGATATGGCCAAAACAAGAAGAGTCCCCTCGCGCAAGGTCTGGCTGACTTGCATGATTGTGCCAGAGAAAACTGTCTCGAGGACGAAAGTCTAAAAACCAAGGACAACATGGAGGCATACCTTAATTCCCCACACAAAGTCTTTGAAGAAGACAAGTGTGAGGGAATGCCCACTGTCTATGTGGATGGATGCTCTTACCATGTTGACAACAACGGGGAGAAAGAACTGGTGGCCGGCGTAGGGAATGCATGGGTGAATGAGTCCCCAGAACCCTCCGCTGGATACAAAATTGGTCCCCGAAGTAGTCAGGTGGCAGAATTGATGGCTGTGCATCAGGCCATCCTCACTGCTGTCCAGCATCAACTCCACGAACTGGTCATAATCACAGATTCGGATTATGTACGGAACGGGTTCGTGGAGCACCTGGTTAATTGGAAAACCAGAGGCATGTTATGTGCTAACAACAAACCCTTGAAACATGGGAAGTTGATCCAAAACATTGATGATCTGGTCACCTCGAATGAGATGACCATCTACTGGAAAAAGATCAAGGGTCATTCCAAAGAAGAGGGACCAGACAAAACTGGAAATGACTTAGCTGATCAGCTGGCCAAAACCGGGGCCATCCAAGGGGATCTAATTGAGATTGAGTCCCTGTTGGGGGAAATCCAGGTCACTGCTATCACTAGGTCCCAGACAAATGCTCACAACGACCTTTCAATTGCACAATGGAGTAAGGAGACCCCTGATGCTGATTTGATTACTGCTCAGAAGGGGGATCCAATAATTGGTAAATTTTACCAGCACCTTGAGGACCCTGAGAACTTTCCCCTGACGGATACCGATTATAATGGGAAAGAGGACCTAAGAGTGTTGATGAAATGTCCAAAAATGTTCCGGATCCAAGACGGTTTGTTGGTAAGGAAATCCAAAGCTGGCCACGATCAGTGGGTGGTTCCTACCTCATTCCGAAGCCTGATGTTAAGTCACGCCCATGATGCGGCCACTGCCGGTCACAGGGGGTTTCACACAACATTGGAAATCTTAAGAGAGGTTGCATACTGGCCACACATGGGCCAGGACCTCAACCAATATTTGAAGGGTTGTCTTGTGTGTGCACAATTTCAGCCGACATCCCTCACACACCGCGCGCCTCTCCAAAAGAGGGGAATGACACTGCCATGGTCAGATTTACAAATCGACTTTGTAGGCCCTGTGATTCGCTCGGCTAGGGGGAATAAGTACATGTTGACTGTGACATGCTTGTTTACCAAGTGGGTGGAATGTCTCCCAGCCCCAAATTGCAAGGCAGAAACTGCAGCTGCCTTGATGATTAACCACATCTTTTCCCGTTTTGGTCTACCTCAAAGGATTGAGTCAGACAGAGGTAGCCACTTCACCAGTGAAGTAATGACAAAGATGTGGGAGATACTGGGGGTCAAAAGGAAGTTGCATATTGCTTATCGGCCAGCTTCTTCTGGGGCAGTAGAGAGATATAACCGGACAATTGTGAGCATATTAAAGAAGTTTGTGGCAGATTCTGGGCCAAGTTGGGATATCCGATTACCTCTGGTCCTAATGGCCATCAGATCTACCCCTTCATCTGCAACCAAAATGTCACCATTTGAGTTGATGACTGGGCGCAAGATGGTGCTTCCTCAGCATTTGCTCTACAGGACCCAAGAGCAGACACTGATAAATGCCTCCACTACTCATGAGTATGTGGAGAATTTAAGGAAACACCTCCAACATGCTTTTGCTTACGCTCAGCGGAATCTAGAAAGATCGGCTGATAGCATGAAGACCCATTATGACCTGAAAACTTCCAGGAAGGAATATCAGGTGGGAGACCGGGTCTATCTGTACAACTTCCAAAGGAACCAGGCCAAGCAGCGAAAATATTTGCCTACATGGAAGGGACCCTTTGAGATCGTCGATAAAATCTCCCCTGTGGCCTACAAAATCCACATCCCCAAAGGTCCTTTGGCAGAGGGGGAAGACAAGTGGGTCCACATAAACCAGTTGAAATGTTGCCATCCCAGGCACACTCTGCAACAACTGGAGGAATCCTCTGGAATCCTAGCGGGTACTGTATCAGACTAATTCAGTTCCAATCATAAAACATACCACATCTAGTCTCTAAAATATTGTGAGTTGCATGAAACTGTCTCTTAGTTATACTGTTTTTTTTCTCTTTTCAAAATAAGAATGTAATGTTTCGTTTTGATGAAATGCATATGCTGCCCCACTATCTCAACAGTGGTGGAAAAACGTCTATGAGTAGGTATTGCCGCTCTTCCTTTGTCGTCCTAGGAGAAAGAAGACCTTGAGAATGACCAAGAAGGACGATCCGGAGACCGGGAACAAAGATCCAATGGGCCCAGTGGACCGCCCAATATTCCCATCAGGACCGGCGAGGAGAACCCATCGATCAGTACCGGATGGAGAAGAAGATGCTGAACTGTGCCATCTACAGAAGAGGAAGAAGATTATGCGGACAGACCGGTGCGTGGGTCAAAACCCTTGGGCACGCGACTCCCCATCGACCCAAATTCAAAGTGCAGTCAGGTGGGGGGGGGGGGGGTTTGTTGGGTGTCCTGACCCACGTTTAAGCTATCATGCCACAACAATTGGTGCTGTGGGCTTAGAAAATTCAAGATGGCGGAAAACCCACATGTGCGCCGAAATCCAGGAAAGCTGTGCAGTTTGTGCGCACACCAAAATGGTTGCCTCACTTGCCACCCACCAGTGCGAGAATGAAAGGCCGGGTTGCCATGAGGGAAATGGGTTGCCAAAGGAAAAACAGTAGCGCCGGTTAGCTTCAAAGCGCTTTAAAACCACCATTGGACTACCCGCACAGTAGTCTGAAACCATTGGGAATGGAAATGCTGATTGCCAAATGCAACCTAGAATCGTGGGGAATTCATTTCTTAAATCCCAAAAATGGGTGCAGTACCAGTACTCACCACTATCCAAAAGCCGGCATTTTAAAACCACACCAGATTTTACTTTTTTGTGTAAAACTGAATGAACCCAAAACAGGCCAAAGAAAGACTTACTGAGAGGAAGATACAATGTAAAATTATATTCTGAAGTGACTTGAAGGTTTATAACAAGACTGGCTGAGCTGTGGATTTCAGCAGTTTAAGTAAATGTGGACTGAATGACACTAAAAATCTAAATGTTTAAAAGAAATGAGTGACCTACTTTTGAGTGTCACATAGGTTGCAATTGTTTAAATGTCATAGTTTAAAACTTAGAATCAGCATTCTAGCTGCATATGTGAAATGTTTAGTTTTATTTGAATGCAGAAACTGGGGAACAGAAATGACATGTAGCTAAAAACTGGCTTAAAGAGATTCCAATCCTGCCTGACAACTACCCCCATCAGGAGTGAAACTTGAGTCACAGCTGTGTTCGCAGGCTATCTGCCTTTTGCTGGCAACACTAAGGATATGCCATCTATCTGATAATTGAATTACCTGTGCTCTACAGGAGCTCTGAACAAAGCCCTCTTCACTCAGGCAAAGGTTTTATTACAGCAGTCGTAAAATGTAGCTTCCTCTTGGCAGAAGCTGGGAGGGGCACTGCCTGTGAGAGCAAGCTGGCTTGGCAGAACTGGATAAACCAGTATTTCTACCTTGTGCTGAGAGGAAACCACACCCCTTTGGAGCCAGAACATAACTTTAAAAAGATGGATCATTCATAGAGCGGACATGTGAAGATTTTATAAATGATACCATAATTCTTGTGATTTTTCTGCCCACAGTTTAAGAGGTTTTTGGAACCGGTGGTATGTTCAGGGGGGTGTCAGCGGAAAAGTGGATATTACTCTAAATGTGTGCATGTTAAAAATCTGAAACTTCATCAGTTAATGTCCATACTCCCTGCGCACATGTATGTAAAGTTGGGTCCATGTCAGAAATTGAAAAATCAGTTAAAAAGTCAATTATGTGCCATCTCTGAATGCAAGCTCCTAGAAAGAGCAGATTTGGACAGAGACATGGCTAAATTCAGCCACACCATGTATATGTAATTTCAAACAACTGTGTAACTCTGAAGTATGTATTTTGATCATATATAGATTTGGGTGCACAGATTATAAGGGAGGTTCTTCAAGAGATCATAAATGGATGACATCACCCTGACACAACTTAGTTCCCCAATCAGCGGAGGAATGGAAGCTTGACCAATGGCAAGTAGAGAGGGGTAGGGGCTAGTGATGCTGCATACATACCCACTCTAAAAACACATAAAAGCAGAGAGTCAGGACAGATAGAGACCTTCAATTCCATTTGCTGCAACGCACTCTGCCGGACCCTACAACATCCAGAGATCCAGACTTCAATTTCATCAATCTCCAGAATCCAAAAGCAGTGCTGTACCCAGAGAGAAAGCAGTGCTGTACCCAGCAGAGAGAGCTGACCCAGATCACTGTGAAGTGCAGAGACCAGACCAGACCAGAGTCCAGTTTAAAACCCTGACCAGATCCGTGACGAGGCCCATTTAATTCAAGAATATAGTGTGAGTACATAGTAAAACTGTGTAGAACCCATCTCTTAGTTAAAATAATATAATTCAATCCATTTTTAATCTAAGTAGAACTGCAGTTTAGCAATTGTGTTATTCTGCCATCATTTTTAAAGTTGAAAAAGTGTGCGTTTAAATTTTGCAAAACCAAAAACGACCTCTATTAAATCGGTCATATCTCCGCGACCGTTTGTCTTAGAGACTTGCAGTAACTTTCATTTGGAAGCTGAGATCCTAGGCTTTCCTAGGACCCCAACACGATAGAGATAGTCCTTGCGGTTCCTCTGTAATAGCGCTCGGCGCATCCGCGAATTTTGCCACGATTTGAAAATTTCTTCACGTGTAAAAAGACAGCAGTTTTGCCTTCCATTTGCCAGAAATTCGTTTAACCTGCTAACTATCTCTGCATCATTGCTAGTGTGAGCCTGGACTAATATTAACTAGATACCACTCACCCTGAACCTCTGAAAGGGAATTAAAAGCATTTCCAGCATATTTCTCATCCATTGCTAGCACATATAAAAGCATTTTGCCTGTGTTTTTAAACTTCTGTTGTCTAAGCTGGCTGGGGTGAACTGAATTACAGTTGATTGCATTTCTGAGAACTGTGTGCTTCCTTCCATTTCCTTGCATTGCATCAAGGGGGGGAGGGGATTGCCAGAGAAAAGTGATTACATTATTTGTTGAAATCATATTGAGCATTTTTCTATACTGCATTTCATTCATTCAACCTTGCATTTCCTTGAACCCTATAAAGCATTCTCTACCACATTATACTTCTGTACCTATTTACCAGTGTGCTACCTTATCCATTTCATCTCAGCTCCTTAGTGATTATAAAGAAGTGTGCTAGTGCCAGATTCTCTGTTGTTAATCTTTATCATATCAGATTAAGTGTGATATTCAATTATTAATTTATTATAAAGTGTGATATCTATATATATTTTAAATTATCAAATAAACCTTTTAAACTTGCAAAACAGAACTACTTCTTGGCTCAGTGGGGTCAGGGGGATTCCAAGAGAGGGGTGTTATATAGGGGTAGTCATCCGGAACGCATGAACTGGACCTAAAGATATATCAATAAGGGTTTTCATTCAGTATTCTAGACTAGGCGTTAACTTAGCTGTAGTGCTGAATTGAATCCTCTTACAAATTGGGGGCTCGAGCCGAGACGTTGGGTTAGATTTACCACTTGTGCAGCTTAATACAGTGTGCTAACTGACGGGATACATACATCCGGTCGGATCACCACGCTGCATTATGCTGTGAAGCATTCCTCAAAAGGGACACTCCAAGAAAAGTTATGTTCTGCAAAAATAAAATACTAACTTCTGTAAGTCAGGACAGAGACCAATCTCTAGAATGACGACCTTAGTAGACATGAAAATGGCCAGAGAGCACCTCTTGCATAAGCTATTTGTGAGAGGTGAATGGACCGAACAGGGCCAGGATGCGTGGTTGCAGGCAATCACACGACAGGTCACTGAAACAGGGTCAGACCTATGGAGAGATCAGGGTCCATTACATGTGGCCCTGAGTGAACTATATATGGCTCCTAAAGCCAAAGAGGAACACAATAAGATTGCCAGGATAGCAGCATACCTGTACCTATATATGGGAGACATGCAGGATAGATGTGCTGAAAGCCAAAATCTGGCAAATAGGCAACAGATGGCGTTAGAGAAGGTCCAATCTGACCTGGTCTCTTCTGAGCAGAGGCTGCAGAGGAGCCAGGAGTCAGAAAATGACAGCAGACAGTACATCACTAAAATAAAGGAGGATATGGATGTGCTGCAAAAGGAAAAGTCAGAACAGGATACCAGATTTCTGGCCTTGCAGAAGGAGTACCAAGAAGGTTTGGACTCCCTACGGCAGAGCCAGAAAAAGCTGGAGCAACAGCTAGACTTCAATAGGGCATGTGCTGAGCAGGTAGTCACCCTGCAAAGCCACCTAGATAGGGAGAAGGCAGAGAGCAACAAACTAATTCTGAAAGACCTGGATACCCAGGCAGAATTTGATCAGGAGCGCCAGAATGCTGGTGCCTTCCAAAGGCAAAGGGACGACCTGGCGGCACAGATGCAGGCTCTTAGTCAGGAAAGGGATACCTTAGGCCAGGAAGTCTGCCACTTAAAAAGAAAAATTGAAGAAAATCACCTGGCCCACCAGGGGCTGGGTGACCTCCAAAAAGAAAACCAGAACTTGGTAGAGCACACCAGAAGGGTGGAGGATGCTCTAGCAAGAAAGGAGCAGGCCAATAGGGACACAGCTCAGGAGGTAACCCTCCTGCAGCAAAGACTGGCCCAGTTCTCCAGGACCAACCAGGAAGCACAGAGGGAAAATGAGGCTCTCTGCCAGCACAATGAGAGGCTCCAGCAACAGGTAGCGATGCAGGGGAAACTGATAGAGTCGAGTAAGGCCTTAACAGAGGAACTGAAAGCACAAATGCAGGCTCTTGCATTGCAACAGGGAGCAGGGGCGGATAGAGATGAGGTCCGCTAGGAAAGAGAGACTCCTGACCATAACCGCAGGAGCCCTAACACCAGGGGCTTTCATCTCCCCCAGTCCCTGGACTCTACCACCCCCATGTCCCCTGGCGCACATGAGCACAGGGCCACAGGGATGGCAGATTACTATCCAGCTAAGAGTATGGGGCTCATAGGCCAGTACCACTCAGGAATGGAGGGGTGGGCATCCGGGTATGGGCACCCAAGTACAGTACAGTTCAGTGGGGAACCCCAGGAGAGTAGGCCCATTAAGGGCATCCTGAAAACCTCTGCCCAGTTAGGTCAGTGGAGGGGGTACCCATCAAATCCTGGCAGCAAGGAGGAATCTGAAGACTCCTCTGAACTGCGCAGGACACAGGAGACCAGGTCCCCACATTCTGCCAGCCATTCCCAGGCTCGCAGAATCCGGGAAAACCTGGAAGAACAGACGGGAACCTCTGGGAGCAGTGCCTCTGAGTCCGAGGAAGAATGGACAAGGGTTACCCGAACCAAAAAGGCCAATAAGGCAAAAAGGGCCTTGTTTAAGGACCCCTTAAAGCAGATTAAGGCGATCAGGAGCGTCATCACGCCTTACCATAAGAACGCTAAGTATTCTGTTTGGGAGCACTTAGAGTTGTTTGAACAAATGATGGAGACTTTCCATTTGAAGGACAGCCAAAGCTGTATTCAATATGTAAAGTGGACCTTCTCCCCGGAATACTCCAGTTTCTTTGCGGGGCTGGAGGACCAAAATCATTTAAGATGGTCCACCTATAAGGCGGCCATCCTGAAACATTTTTCTGTTCACAGAAATCCTCAAGAGGCTCGCAAGGCAGCCTACAATTTGCAATGTGGGGAGGATCAGGCCCCACAAGAATTTGTGCAGGAGTTAAAGCGTGCTTTTGCACAGACCACAAGAAGGGTGCGCACGGATAGCCGAGAATTTATTAATACGTTTTTCCATGCCTTGCCCAAATATATCATGACCCAGCTCGTGAGGGATTTTCACGAGAAAAGATCTTTAGACTGGGTCATTGAACAGGCTACCCGGATCTATGAGGTGCAGAAACCGGTAGATAGCAAAAGTAATGCCCAGAAAAACCCCAAAGCCAACAGCACCCCTACTGCTGCAAAGGTGGCAGAGGTAAAGGTCACCCCCGTTTTGGATTTGGAGATGGGGGGGCCTAAAAACCTACCTGCACCTAATAATGCTAGGCCCAGGAGGTCCTCGGGTCAGTCACAGACAGGGAGCCAAGGAGGCAGCCCCACAAATGGGGTCCCTCGCTCTCCTGATTATGTAAGTCCCCGTTACAAGGGAAATCGACCCATCCTGGGTTATGTGTGGACGCCTCCAGCCCAAGGGGGGGATCCAGCCAAGCACCTAACCCAGGGAACTTCCCTCCAAACTTCCCACAGGAGGGCAGAAATTTACCAAACCCTGGGCAGAACTTTTTCCCCAGATATCCTCCCGACTCTCAGCCCCAAAACCATCCATCCTTCTTTCCCCAATTCCCTGAGCCCAGACCACTGAATCCGGGAGAGGGGAGGCCAAGGGTGGAGGGGTACCCAAATCTTCCCAACCAGGGGTACTACCAGAGGAGGGACAGCTACCCTTCCCGGGATCAGCCCAGGGGAGAAAACAGGGCCCCGTATCAGCCTGAGCGGGTTTCCCAGTTAGAGCGCCAGGTTCAAAACATGGCGCGGGATATGGGTCACATACTGAGGGCTCAGCAGAACCCTCAGATGGGCGTGCCGGCGCAGAACGCACCCAACTCTGGACCTGGTGCTCCAGAACAATGACGGGGGCAGCACCCCGATAACTCACCGGTTCCCAGGGAGGAGGCACAAAGGGAAGGGGGGTGTAAAACCTTGGAGGAAGCTTCCTTCCTCACTTGTAAACAGCCCCTGGAAACCCAGGAACCGGAAACAAAATCTCTTGCCCCTGAAAGTCTGCCTCCTAAGGAGCAGAGGGGGGGTAGGAGAAACAAAAGACCCAAACAGACTCAGTTTGAGGAGGAGGTACAGATCTTCCAATTTGAGGGAGAGGGATCCTCAGAGGATCCTGGGAAAAGGATCTTCTCCTTCAGAGAGGGGGGAACTCCTCCCAAAGGAAAATGGGTCCCTAGGGATGCAAATCCAGACTGGGGAGATGTGGAGACTGAGCTACCGCCGCCCACCACCTCATCCCAGAACCAACAGCAAGAAAATCCCCTGGTTCAAACCCATCCTGGTGACTGCCTCCAAAAAGGGGGGGGGCGGCCCAGAACTGGAACCAGGGGAACCCACAATGGCTCTGATCTCCAGTTGCCAAATTTTTCTTTCAGATTCCCAAGGCTCTCCACAGAATTTTGCCCAAATTTCTTCTCTTGCAATGTCCAAAACCAGAAAATTAGCCCACCAGTTGTCCAAAAATGTACATTATCTGTGCCCCCTTGAGGAGAAGGAGGGAAGATATTATGCCCCGTTACAAGTACAGGGGCAGGGTACAATCTCGGCACTGGTGGACACTGGATCTCAAGCTACCCTTCTGTCCAGAAGGGCCTTTGACGAACTAAATGCAGGAAGGGGAGAGAATTACCAAATTCCTCTCACCTCTCTTCCTGGACAACTGCAGAACTTTGACGGGAAGGAAATTCCTGTTGAGGGGACTGCAGACTTGGACATTAAAATTGGGCGACACAAGTTGAAACACCCGGTCATAGTTGTGACCCCAGAGGGCACCCCTTGTTTACTAGGGAATGACCTCCTGAGAAGGTTGTCACCCCTAATAGATTGCGTAAACAAGGTCCTCTGGACCCAGACTAGCCGACCCATAAAATTAAAACAGAGTGTCAACCATGTTAGTTTAAACGGCACATGCCACATGGTTGAACAAAAATCTGACCAAGTAGAGTTCCACTTCCAGAACAACCAGATTCCAGACGTGACAGTAATAGCAGTAGGACAACAGACTAGTGATGGGGGGTCCTCTCTATTTCTGAAAATCAACCTTCCTTCCAGTCTAAAGTGGTATTCCACGCTGGAAGGAAACACTCTGAAATTCTATACTAATCCACAATCAGAAACTCCCACTCCTATAGTCCAGAAAGATGTGAAATCAGCTCAGAGCCTGGCTGAGATTCAGCAAATTGGAGAGCAGTTGTTCATCCCTGTTCAGTTAAATGATGGGAAGGACTCTGTTCTCGCTCGAGTGTGCGTGAACAACGGTAAGAGCTTCATCAGCGAAGCCATGTTCCGCCAACTCCCAAAAGATCCAGCCATTCCCACCTTCAAACTGATAGACAAATGGGAAATGGACCTGGAAGCACCCAATTCAAAACATCTCCTGCCAAGCAGGTGTATGCTCAAAATCTCCATTGGCAACAAGAGCATAGTCCATAATTGTTGGGTCGTGCGAGACGTCACTGCCGCCTTTTACTTAGGCAGTGACATTCTCAATCGCTTTGCCATTAGTTTGGACCTAATAAACTTCAAAGCTTGGTCCCGATTAGCGGATAATCCTATGGGCTTTGATGATCCAGAAAAAGCATTTAGGTCAGCTCAATTGCTACCTTATGCAGTTGAAATTCAGGTTAAAAAGGAAGTCACCATCCCAGAAAGGACCCGACAATTCTCCCTGGAAGTGAAAGTTAAAAGGGGACAAGAGTTGAAAAACCCTGATGCTTACATACATCTAAATGCTTCTCTCCAACAGCAAGGGTTGGGGGTAAACCCAACTCCATTAGTCAACATAGAACATGACACCATTCTAATAGAGGTGGATAACAGCGACTTAAAGAGTATTACTCTAGCCGCAGGCACCATTATTGGAATGGCGGTTGATGACCGACATTTCTCCATTGATCTTGTAAATGAACTGTTAGGACCAATCCCCAAGGACTGTGTTGACAGTGACAGTGAGGACAATACAACACCAGACAGGATTTTCACCCGGCATGGGGGGAACTTCCTGGTGTACACTTCCTGCCCCTATGGTAAGGAAGATGTGACTTGTGACTTCAGGAGGGATGAGGTGATTTTCCAGGTCCATGAGGGCTGCCTTTCCCACCTGAAGCCTCCGGTCCAAATCAGCACTCTGACCAGGGACTTCTCCACCCAGTTGGAGGAGGCCGCTGAGATAGCCAAACCAGAAGTCTTTCCAGGCTTCAGGCAGATGGTGGAAGAGAGAGTCAACCTAGCTGACGCCTGTGTGACTCTGGAACAAAAGCAAAAGTTGAAACAAGTTTTCTTGGATTTCCAAGATCTCTTTGCGGTAGACTCATATGACTGTGGTCGCACCGACATCCACACCACAACAATCCCCACGGACCCTGGCATGACTCCTGTGTTTGTGAAGCAAGATCTCTTGCCTCTCGCATCAATGGAGTCCCTTACTGAAATAATCAAGAACCTTGAGTCCCGGGGAATAATCCGTCCAGTCCACAGCACCTTCAATAATCCGGTGCTGGGAATATTGAAGCCAAACGGCCAGTGGAGACTCTGCGCTGACCTCAGGGAGCTCAACAAACGGGTCCATACTTCCCGATGGCCTCTGCCCTACATTGACCAAGGGCTGGCCCAGATTCAGGGGTCACAGGTATTCACTGCAATAGACCTGACCAATGGATACTGGACTGTGCCTGTCAGTAGGGAGGACCAATACAAACTGGCTTTTACCTTTGGGGGCCAGCAGTACACATGGACCCGGACTCCCTTCGGATACCTTAACTCCGGTAATGAATTCAACATTTTCCTACATAAGGCCATGCCCGACCTGGGTGCGAGGGGTAACCTGGCTTATGTAGATGATGTCCTCATCAAAAGTTCATCTGTGGAGGAACACATAGCGGAGATCCGTTATGTTCTGACACAGTTGAGGGCCGCCGGAGCAAAACTTTCCTTTCAGAAAGCACAGTGGTGTAGAACCCGTGTTAATTTCTTGGGGCATGAGATTACTCCTCAGGGTCTCTGTCCCCAGGAAAAGAAAGTGGAAGCACTTCAGAAACTGAAAGACCCCACAACTCTGCGAGAACTAAGGAGCCTCCTTGGACTGACTAATTACAGCAGAAAGTTCATTGAGGGCTACGCAGAGATCACCAGACCCCTGATTCACCTCCTGAAGGGGGGGTCAAGTGGGAATGGGGTCCAGAACAAGCCGAGGCGGTAAAACATCTCAAAAGAAGCCTCTCACAAGCGCCTTGCCTAGCTTACCCTGTCAGAAACAAGGAGTTCTTCCTGGAGACGGGGTTCTCTAATACGTGCTTGACGGCAGTATTATACCAAAAGCATGACAAGGTCAATAAAGTAATCTCCTATGCGAGCAAAACTTTATCCTCTGTGGAGGAAAAATTCAACGATTGTGAGAAGGCACTCCTGGCAACGGTGTGGGCATTGAAGAATTACCGCCCGTTTATCCAGGGGGAACACATCATAGTGGAGACTCCACACCAGCCTCTGCAATATCTCCAAAGTGACAGAATCCGGGCCGGAAATGTGAGTAATTCCCGAATTACTTCCTGGATTCTGTCAATGCAAGGCTTTCCTGTGGAGGTCCGATATGGCCAAAACAAGAAGAGTCCCCTCGCGCAAGGTCTGGCTGACTTGCATGATTGTGCCAGAGAAAACTGTCTCGAGGACGAAAGTCTAAAAACCAAGGACAACATGGAGGCATACCTTAATTCCCCACACAAAGTCTTTGAAGAAGACAAGTGTGACGGAATGCCCACTGTCTATGTGGATGGATGCTCTTACCATGTTGACAACAACGGGGAGAAAGAACTGGTGGCCGGCGTAGGGAATGCATGGGTGAATGAGTCCCCAGAACCCTCCGCTGGATACAAAATTGGTCCCCGAAGTAGTCAGGTGGCAGAATTGATGGCTGTGCATCAAGCCATCCTCACTGCTGTCCAGCATCAACTCCACGAACTGGTCATAATCACAGATTCGGATTATGTACGGAACGGGTTCGTGGAGCACCTGGTTAATTGGAAAACCAGAGGCATGTTATGTGCTAACAACAAACCCTTGAAACATGGGAAGTTGATCCAAAACATTGATGATCTGGTCACCTCGAATGAGATGACCATCTACTGGAAAAAGATCAAGGGTCATTCCAAAGTAGAGGGACCAGACAAAACTGGAAATGACTTAGCTGATCAGCTGGCCAAAACCGGGGCCATCCAAGGGGATCTAATTGAGATTGAGTCCCTGTTGGGGGAAATCCAGGTCACTGCTATCACTAGGTCCCAGACAAATGCTCACAACGACCTTTCAATTGCACAATGGAGTAAGGAGACCCCTGATGCTGATTTGATTACTGCTCAGAAGGGGGATCCAATAATTGGTAAATTTTACCAGCACCTTGAGGACCCTGAGAACTTTCCCCTGACGGATACCGATTATAATGGGAAAGAGGACCTAAGAGTGTTGATGAAATGTCCAAAAATGTTCCGGATCCAAGACGGTTTGTTGGTAAGCAAATCCAAAGCTGGCCACGATCAGTGGGTGGTTCCTACCTCATTCCGAAGCCTGATGTTAAGTCACGCCCATGATGCGGCCACTGCCGGTCACAGGGGGTTTCACACAACATTGGAAATCTTAAGAGAGGTTGCATACTGGCCACACATGGGCCAGGACCTCAACCAATATTTGAAGGGTTGTCTTGTGTGTGCACAATTTCAGCCGACATCCCTCACACACCGCGCGCCTCTCCAAAAGAGGGGAATGACACTGCCATGGTCAGATTTACAAATCGACTTTGTAGGCCCTGTGATTCGCTCGGCTAGGGGGAATAAGTACATGTTGACTGTGACATGCTTGTTTACCAAGTGGGTGGAATGTCTCCCAGCCCCAAATTGCAAGGCAGAAACTGCAGCTGCCTTGATGATTAACCACATCTTTTCCCGTTTTGGTCTACCTCAAAGGATTGAGTCAGACAGAGGTAGCCACTTCACCAGTGAAGTAATGACAAAGATGTGGGAGATACTGGGGGTCAAAAGGAAGTTGCATATTGCTTATCGGCCAGCTTCTTCTGGGGCAGTAGAGAGATATAACCGGACAATTGTGAGCATATTAAAGAAGTTTGTGGCAGATTCTGGGCCAAGTTGGGATATCCGATTACCTCTGGTCCTAATGGCCATCAGATCTACCCCTTCATCTGCAACCAAAATGTCACCATTTGAGTTGATGACTGGGCGCAAGATGGTGCTTCCTCAGCATTTGCTCTACAGGACCCAAGAGCAGACACTGATAAATGCCTCCACTACTCATGAGTATGTGGAGAATTTAAGGAAACACCTCCAACATGCTTTTGCTTACGCTCAGCGGAATCTAGAAAGATCGGCTGATAGCATGAAGACCCATTATGACCTGAAAACTTCCAGGAAGGAATATCAGGTGGGAGACCGGGTCTATCTGTACAACTTCCAAAGGAACCAGGCCAAGCAGCGAAAATATTTGCCTACATGGAAGGGACCCTTTGAGATCGTCGATAAAATCTCCCCTGTGGCCTACAAAATCCACATCCCCAAAGGTCCTTTGGCAGAGGGGGAAGACAAGTGGGTCCACATAAACCAGTTGAAATGTTGCCATCCCAGGCACACTCTGCAACAACTGGAGGAATCCTCTGGAATCCTAGCGGGTACTGTATCAGACTAATTCAGTTCCAATCATAAAACATACCACATCTAGTCTCTAAAATATTGTGAGTTGCATGAAACTGTCTCTTAGTTATACTGTTTTTTTTCTCTTTTCAAAATAAGAATGTAATGTTTCGTTTTGATGAAATGCATATGCTGCCCCACTATCTCAACAGTGGTGGAAAAACGTCTATGAGTAGGTATTGCCGCTCTTCCTTTGTCGTCCTAGGAGAAAGAAGACCTTGAGAATGACCAAGAAGGACGATCCGGAGACCGGGAACAAAGATCCAATGGGCCCAGTGGACCGCCCAATATTCCCATCAGGACCGGCGAGGAGAACCCATCGATCAGTACCGGATGGAGAAGAAGATGCTGAACTGTGCCATCTACAGAAGAGGAAGAAGATTATGCGGACAGACCGGTGCGTGGGTCAAAACCCTTGGGCACGCGACTCCCCATCGACCCAAATTCAAAGTGCAGTCACGTGGGGGGGGGGGGGTTTGTTGGGTGTCCTGACCCACGTTTAAGCTATCATGCCACAACAATTGGTGCTGTGGGCTTAGAAAATTCAAGATGGCGGAAAACCCACATGTGCGCCGAAATCCAGGAAAGCTGTGCAGTTTGTGCGCACACCAAAATGGTTGCCTCACTTGCCACCCACCAGTGCGAGAATGAAAGGCCGGGTTGCCATGAGGGAAATGGGTTGCCAAAGGAAAAACAGTAGCGCCGGTTAGCTTCAAAGCGCTTTAAAACCACCATTGGACTACCCGCACAGTAGTCTGAAACCATTGGGAATGGAAATGCTGATTGCCAAATGCAACCTAGAATCGTGGGGAATTCATTTCTTAAATCCCAAAAATGGGTGCAGTACCAGTACTCACCACTATCCAAAAGCCGGCATTTTAAAACCACACCAGATTTTACTTTTTTGTGTAAAACTGAATGAACCCAAAACAGGCCAAAGAAAGACTTACTGAGAGGAAGATACAATGTAAAATTCTATTCTGAAGTGACTTGAAGGTTTATAACAAGACTGGCTGAGCTGTGGATTTCAGCAGTTTAAGTAAATGTGGACTGAATGACACTAAAAATCTAAATGTTTAAAAGAAATGAGTGACCTACTTTTGAGTGTCACATAGGTTGCAATTGTTTAAATGTCATAGTTTTAAACTTAGAATCAGCATTCTAGCTGCATATGTGAAATGTTTAGTTTTATTTGAATGCAGAAACTGGGGAACAGAAATGACATGTAGCTAAAAACTGGCTTAAAGAGATTCCAATCCTGCCTGACAACTACCCCCATCAGGAGTGAAACTTGAGTCACAGCTGTGTTCGCAGGCTATCTGCCTTTTGCTGGCAACACTAAGGATATGCCATCTATCTGATAATTGAATTACCTGTGCTCTACAGGAGCTCTGAACAAAGCCCTCTTCACTCAGGCAAAGGTTTTATTACAGCAGTCGTAAAATGTAGCTTCCTCTTGGCAGAAGCTGGGAGGGGCACTGCCTGTGAGAGCAAGCTGGCTTGGCAGAACTGGATAAACCAGTATTTCTACCTTGTGCTGAGAGGAAACCACACCCCTTTGGAGCCAGAACATAACTTTAAAAAGATGGATCATTCATAGAGCGGACATGTGAAGATTTTATAAATGATACCATAATTCTTGTGATTTTTCTGCCCACAGTTTAAGAGGTTTTTGGAACCGGTGGTATGTTCAGGGGGGTGTCAGCGGAAAAGTGGATATTACTCTAAATGTGTGCATGTTAAAAATCTGAAACTTCATCAGTTAATGTCCATACTCCCTGCGCACATGTATGTAAAGTTGGGTCCATGTCAGAAATTGAAAAATCAGTTAAAAAGTCAATTATGTGCCATCTCTGAATGCAAGCTCCTAGAAAGAGCAGATTTGGACAGAGACATGGCTAAATTCAGCCACACCATGTATATGTAATTTCAAAAAACTGTGTAACTCTGAAGTATGTATTTTGATCATATATAGATTTGGGTGCACAGATGATAAGGGAGGTTCTTCAAGAGATCATAAATGGATGACATCACCCTGACACAACTTAGTTCCCCAATCAGCGGAGGAATGGAAGCTTGACCAATGGCAAGTAGAGAGGGGTAGGGGCTAGTGATGCTGCATACACACCCACTCTAAAAACACATAAAAGCAGAGAGTCAGGACAGATAGAGACCTTCAATTCCATTTGCTGCAACGCACTCTGCCGGACCCTACAACATCCAGAGATCCAGACTTCAATTTCATCAATCTCCAGAATCCAAAAGCAGTGCTGTACCCAGAGAGAAAGCAGTGCTGTACCCAGCAGAGAGAGCTGACCCAGATCACTGTGAAGTGCAGAGACCAGACCAGACCAGAGTCCAGTTTAAAACCCTGACCAGATCCGTGACGAGGCCCATTTAATTCAAGAATATAGTGTGAGTACATAGTAAAACTGTGTAGAACCCATCTCTTAGTTAAAATAATATAATTCAATCCATTTTTAATCTAAGTAGAACTGCAGCTTAGCAATTGTGTTATTCTGCCATCATTTTTAAAGTTGAAAAAGTGTGCGTTTAAATTTTGCAAAACCAAAAACGACCTATATTAAATCGGTCATATCTCCGCGACCGTTTGTTTTAGAGACTTGCAGTAACTTTCATTTGGAAGCTGAGATCCTAGGCTTTCCTAGGACCCCAAAACGATAGAGATACTCCTTGCGGTTCCTCTGTAATAGCGCTCGGCGCATCCGCGAATTTTGCCACGATTTGAAAATTTCTTCACGTGTAAAAAGACAGCAGTTTTGCCTTCCATTTGCCAGAAATTCGTTTAACCTGCTAACTATCTCTGCATCATTGCTAGTGTGAGCCTGGACTAATATTAACTAGATACCACTCACCCTGAACCTCTGAAAGGGAATTAAAAGCATTTCCAGCATATTTCTCATCCATTGCTAGCACATATAAAAGCATTTTGCCTGTGTTTTTAAACTTCTGTTGTCTAAGCTGGCTGGGGTGAACTGAATTACAGTTGATTGCATTTCTGAGAACTGTGTGCTTCCTTCCATTTCCTTGCATTGCATCAAGGGGGGGAGGGGATTGCCAGAGAAAAGTGATTACATTATTTGTTGAAATCATATTGAGCATTTTTCTATACTGCATTTCATTCATTCAACCTTGCATTTCCTTGAACCCTATAAAGCATTCTCTACCACATTATACTTCTGTACCTATTTACCAGTGTGCTACCTTATCCATTTCATCTCAGCTCCTTAGTGATTATAAAGAAGTGTGCTAGTGCCAGATTCTCTGTTGTTAATCTTTATCATATCAGATTAAGTGTGATATTCAATTATTAATTTATTATAAAGTGTGATATCTATATATATTTTAAATTATCAAATAAACCTTTTAAACTTGCAAAACAGAACTACTTCTTGGCTCAGTGGGGTCAGGGGGATTCCAAGAGAGGGGTGTTATATAGGGGTAGTCATCCGGAACGCATGAACTGGACCTAAAGATATATCAATAAGGGTTTTCATTCAGTATTCTAGACTAGGCGTTAACTTAGCTGTAGTGCTGAATTGAATCCTCTTACAGAATTCAGTCTTAGAGTGGTTTAGCTTCAAGTATGCACTGGACATCTGAGATTGGATCGGCGAGAGGCAGGTTTTGAGCCTATTGATATCCTTGATGGAGTCAATCATGAGGTATAGCTGTGTGTCGGCGTTGTATTGGTGGATGTGTGTGTTATGTGTGGCTAGGAGGGCTCCCAGCGGCTCCATGTATAGACTGAAGATTACTGGGGAGAGGATGGAACCCTCCGGGATGCCACAATCATCAACATATCAGAATTGTGCCTCTAGAAGGCATAAAGAGGGTCTACACTGCCAGTTATGTGAGACTTTTGACTCGCGCAGCCCAGTGTGGTTACTTTGTGCCAAATACCATATTGGGATTGTGTTACATCACATTCATGAGGAAACAGTGGGGTTTGACTAGATTCAGGCGCCATGGCAAGACTCTGGGAAGCTTTTCAGGTGGGACATTTTGAGGGAAGATTCGGCTGGGTTGGAGGGAGTCCAGCAATGATTTGTTGTCTAAGAGAGGCTGTTGGGGCTGGTACAGTGTCAGTTGTGTTGAGAGGCAGATGATTACATCATCCATAGCTACTGCCTGTCCCCCGGCCCAAAACCACGCAGTTGAAAATTGTTACTCAAAAAGGCAGCTGTACCACCCTTATCCCAGGCAGGTAGAGCAGGAGATGGACACACTATCTAAGCTGAAGATGGCACCAGTAACCAAACTAATGTTGTGACATTACACATGTATAAATTAGACACAAAGCAAAAGTGCACTCAGCATGAAGAACACAAACCCTAGCTAATATACGCATTTATGAATGACAAATGCTAACATGGCATCCATAAGACATGAAGAATACTAACATAAGCAATGTATAGGCTGAATACAACATGAACAACATGCAAATATGGCTCACTAACATAGAAATGCTAGAATAATGCGCATATATCAATAGAAGGTAGATACATACACAACAGCCCATCCAAATACGAGCATTATAATTCAAAACATGTTCAATTTAGTATAAAACACAATTAAATACAATTTAAATATGTGACATAAAACAGCTTTGAAATAAAGTACTTGTGGCACTACAACCTTCAAATAAGGTGTCAAGAGTTCAATACTGATACAAATATGACATCAATAGACTTCAGGATCAGCTCTCACTAAACTGTTCAGCTGAAGTGTGATCAACAAAGATCTGAATATAGGTCTAGTACAAACAATTACTAGGTCTTGCCCGTGACATGTGTCAGTTCACTATTTTCATTTGGAACCTTCTTCAGGAGGATTATATTGGGTCACTTAGACTTTACAGTTGATCTTAAGATGATCTTTCTGGTAGCGCCATAAGGTGCACTTACAAAAAATTGAATCGCTGTTGGTAAAGGATAAAAAGAGGAGTTAAGCTAAGTAATGCTTGGTATGTAGTAGTAGAAATTCTGCAACAGGCAGAGGCAAAGAGAAAAATCATTATCTCGCCTGGGAGTGGTTGTAGTCTACGCGTAGACACTAGGGTCGTCAGGATTGCTTCAGTTTGACTCTAGTCCGCAAATAGACGGAGTAGTCTGGAAAATACATATTAATTGTATCAGACTACAAATTCCATATAGCTTCTGTAAATACCCTGCTCTCTTTTCTTATACAATGGCCGGTTTAATTTTGGAAAAAACGGTGCTTACCTCCTAGCGCCCCGTCTGTGGTTCAATTAGGACACCCACGTGGGTGAGTAAGTGTGGGATAATATGGTTTATTAAAAGTAGATCCATGCCCCTGGCAACAGCGCATTATCTGTCAGGTAAACAACACAACATAGTGGTGGTAGAAACTATTATGCCCTTTGGGGGTGCTTTCTACTGCCAGATATCATAAGTTTATCCATAACGCTTACCGTTCCCTATTTCAGAAGATAAATGTCTGACCTGCGGGCACATTTGCCACAGGGTTGACAGATCACTCTTCCTCAAAAAGGACCAATCCCCATAAGGACCGTTGTCTGGAAAAGTTATTACAAAAAAACGGTTACAAAAGAACCCCCTATTAATCAGGTAAGATCGAGGTTTTTTTTTAATCTAGTTTATTCCTCCTGAGTAGTTAACTACTCGAATGTCATTACCTAATATTCGTAGTATTAGGTTAGCAAAAAGTCTCAGTTTGCTGTCAAATTTCTAATCACCCTGTATGGTACTCATACTCAAACAACACTCTTACCTATCGTGTCTAGAATGGTATGTCTAGCAACTGCAGATCAATCAGCTCAATATCACGACTATGGGTTCCCTAGCCGCAAAAAAATTACACGCGGGTGTAATCCCGTCCTGCGTTTAAATTACTCTATCACTTGTTACTTGAGCACTCAAAACACAGATACTAACCAGCAAAACACTGAAAAAAATGCTGGAAAACCTACGGTGGCCATGTTTGGCAAAGGGCTATGTTTCGGCCCCTATCTTCCAGCGAACATGGGTGGAAGACCCTCATTTGTTTTGATTATTCTCATTATGGCGGCTAGCCTATTGAGTATAGCCAGCCCGTGGAAGGCCCTCTAGCGGCCACTTTGACATATGGCTTTAAACTTTCAGATCATTCAATAATTAGAAAACATTCTTTGTCCCCTCTGGTATATTCGATAGCGACCAACCTTGTCTGCGTCTAGACACAAGTCTCACATGAATTACACTTGGATGTTGAATTTGCACGTATGCCATCTTTAGTTCTAGTCGGGCATGAATCATACCCCCTGATGTTCAAATGGCTTCACGAACAGTCAGAGAGTGCTTATCTTGGACAGTTTCAATAATAGGTTATATTTTATTTTATTTTATTTTATGCTACTCTATGGCCTCATTTAAAACTCTTAGGTCACTTATGGTTTTAAAAATTAGATCTTGTTCCTTCTGGAGTAATTTCTTATTTCTGGTAGTTTGATTATCGCCTTTTACTACCATGAGGACAGTCCACTTGAAATCCTCAAAACCATGGTTTTTCTCGAGGAAATGCTTAACCATCGGTGCTTGTAATGTCTTGTTTTTAAGACAAGTTTTATGTTCAGTTATTCAAATTTAAATTTTTCGATTAGGCTTTCCTAAGTACTGTAGACCACGTGGTCTGTGTTACAATATGAAAAGCCTTTTTGTATCCAGACTTTGTTGAGGCCCAAATTTATCTTTTTGAGTCGTACTGTTAGTTTACATACTGTACAGTGTCGTCCACAAGGGCGATGCCCTACCACAGAATAATGCACAGCCATCTTTTCAAAATGGGAGAAGTAGCATGCTTCTAAGTTAATGAAAGGCCTTAAGACTTCACAGGAACTCAAAATGCTGGAATAACAAAAGCTCAGACAGTAGCTAAGCAGACTAAGTCAAGGTTACTGAGAAAAGAGGGAGGGTTCAAATGACTCAGAGAGAACATGAGATACTGGTTCCCAAGACGCAAGCCATATATTCTTATATTAATTAACAGAACAACTAGTCTTTGCAAGCCAGGTGCAGGATAGTTATAAACCCAAAGAATCCAATGGGGAATGGCTCAAGAGTGTCCCCAGTGGTAGGGAAACCCATAACATTTGCACTTATATTAGCTAAAATCCCAATAAATGCAGGGTAAAATAATTCCAAACGTGGTCTCATCAAACATGACCCATAATTGAAGAAAATTGTCTATTCATTAGCAAAGATCACAGATAGGACACCTTCCTCGCTCCTCACGCATATTCCTAGACAAGAGATGCTGTACAAGGTCAACTACAAAGAGATCATCCTGGCTCATGGCCAAGGAATACGGTGTGGTTTTTCTTTTTATTAGAAGGGAAGCAGTCCATGGATCTCTCTTCCCATACTCCTGTATGGCTCATGTCTTGACGAACTGTCAGTCACCCGAGGTTGATCGGTAGAAAGCCAACCAATCCAAACCCCCAATGCTAGGCCGCCCAGTAGGTATTAGGCCAACCAATAGCTTATTGAAGAGATTATGGGCCTCATCACGACTTGGGCGGTAACGCTATTAGCGTGGGCGGTATTAGCCCTACCGCCGAACTCCCCGGCACTAATAGCGCCGGATCACGAGTTCGGCGGTAATGTCAATCCCCATTCCCCATTGAGCCCATTCAGGAATGCCCCATTCCCCATTGGGCTCAATGGGGATATTTTGCGCTAATACCACCGGCGGATTTACCGCCGGCGGTAATAGAGCGAATTTTCAGCGGATTTCCCCCCAGCTCAGAGCTGGGGAGAAATCCGCCAAAGTCCTGCTTTGGCGGACCCTTAAATCTGGCGGTAATAGCGCTACCGCTGGATTTAAGGGTTACCGCCGAAGTCGTGATGAGGCCCTATGTCTTTTTATTATTATAAATTTAGAGGTGGTCTCAGGAGCAGCTTTCAGATTGTAGTTACCCAATTAGAACTTGAATCTATATTGGATGTGTATGTAGTGAATCCCCTTAAACACTCTCCAGTCCCTGTACGTTTTGTATTAAAAGATTATATTGTGATATCAGCAGTGGCGACTTCCGAGTACTTAATGATTGTTTGTATTGAATTATTTGAGAGCGATGACGTTCATTCTTGTATGCTGTCCCTGCTTTATTTGGATGTTAATAGATCTGTGTTTTGCCTTTCACTTTGTCTATTTCCGTTATTGAGTCTGGTTTTCTCTGTGTAATTCTGGGGTTTTCCCATGCTGTCTTAACAGTTGAATACCTGTGAATGGCTTAGGAAAAAAAAATGTAAAGTGAGATATTAGAATTTTGGGATTCTTGTAACTCTGAGTGGAAAATGTATGTGAGTTGGGGTAGTGATTCATGAAGCTCAGATGCCTATTCAAGCCCCATGCCAGTGTTTTGACAATGTGAATGCATTTGAATGTATTGGTTTTTCTGGCTTTGTCAGCCCTGAAATTACCCCATAGGACAGCAATTTTGAGATCATCCAGGGTACGATTAGATTCAGAAAAACGCTCACAAACTTTAGTTCATTGATTGACACTCTAACGATGGATGGTCATATGTTTATGTAGCGGTTTCACACCCAGCAGCCTTTCAGCACCCCGGGAACATGGATGGAATCACACAATCACTACCTGTAATCTCTGCTCAGCCTCCAGTACATCTCCCCAGGTCTGCCATATTTCTTCTGGCTGCCAATGCCCCCTGCACCTCCTCTTCCCCTGGGCCCCACAAAACACACCCCAGTCCTGTGAACCAGCCCCTTTGGACACACCAATGTAACGTTTCGCCTCCGGCCCTCAGTTCCTCTGGCTGGCCACTTACCCCCAGTGCCAGAGTTCAGAGCTATAGAAAATAATTCTCTCCAGGGATGACCATCAGTGGAGGGTGTAAACACACTCAACCTCTGAAGCCTGCTAGGAAAGTGCAGTGCAATGGTTTGGGAAGGTGACTCCAGCAAAGCCAATGAAGGTGAACAATTGTTGGGTGGAGGGCGTGGTGGTTTGCAGGCAGGGTGATCCTATTGAAGCCTAGAGTAAGAATGTGGCTTTTTCTAGATTTAGTGTGATTGGGAGGACATTGATATTGATATTTTATTTGTATCGCGCTCTTACACAAGTGTTTCGGAGAGGAGGGTAGCATACTTGAAAATAAGAGCAGGTTGAGAAATGGGAGAGGGCCAGACAGTGTTTTGACACTTGGGGTTGGGGGGGTTGGTGAGGATGACACTAACAGAGCCTGCAGTACCAGGTGGCTGTTCTTCCCCTTTAGCTTCTGTGCCAGCCCCTAACCCGCTCCCAACTGATACATCTAACAACAGAGGTCTAGTGTGTGAGAGTTGAAGGAAAGGGGGTGATGTGGACCTCCCCTGCATTTGCAATCATAGATTTCTTTCAGTTCTGGTGGTTCCTGGGAGCACTGAGGCCTCAGGGTTTGAGGTCATGGCCTCCCAAAAGTGCTGAAGACACTCATAGCAGAGGGCAGCCTGACCTTGAATTGTACAGATGAAGTCCTGGCACTAGATGGCCATTTCAGGACACCCTGATGTGGACCCACAGTTTCTGGCATAATGAGGGTGTTGCGCATTGCTTGTGGCACCTTTGGGGTGAAGTCTGAAGAACTCTTCTCGCTTTGTCCTGTGGTTTTTGTGCCTCTTAAATGGAGGAAACACATTTCAAGGCCTTATTGTGGTATTCTAGCAGAACACATTCAGCCTCATGCTACAGTACATGTACATTGCATGTGCATGGAGGGGCAGCATCATATGTTGTCCCCGGCCTGCAATTTCACACACTCACGAGGTGGAGGGCAGAGCTAACTTTTACTATTACATGTTTCCATCCAGCTCATGGACAAATAAAAGCCGCCAGCACACACACTTTTTGCAAGTGCACAACTGAGGTGGACTCCATAGGAACCCATTGGTTGTACCACCACATGGAAATCTCATGCAGGTGCCCAATACGGCGTAAGAGGCCGGCAGACATCTTAGCTCTTTCCCCCGTGACCATCATCACCTCGTTGATGCACCAAAATGGCTCATCACGTCAAATGGAGGTATTACGCCTCGCTTTTTCTCCTCCATTTAACAAGGGGCTCATTTAAAATGGGGCTGATAGTGGAGCAGCTTG
Source organism: Ambystoma mexicanum (assembly GCF_040938575.1). NCBI lineage: Eukaryota > Metazoa > Chordata > Amphibia > Caudata > Ambystomatidae > Ambystoma > Ambystoma mexicanum. The sequence continues at coordinate 117,818,510 of NC_090934.1, read as the reverse complement.
TATTGTTTTCTTTTTTCCTGAGGGTAGCATCTACCAAACACCATATCAAGATCATGCAACCATAATGCGACAGGGGGTTCGGGGGCTGGGGGGGGGGGGGGGGGGGTCTTGTATTGTCTGTAGACCGCAGAATGTGAAAGGCAATCCTTAGACAGTGAGTGAAGTATTCTAATCTCCGTATGCAACCATTACCACAGATATACAATGCATTTGCAAATGACATTTCACCATCCAGAATACAGAAGTCCGTTTCAATAAATACGAAAATGGGAAACCCCCTAATGACCAAAAACTGCAACAAAATAACAAAGTGAAAACTCATCCCGGGGCTGAGGACAATGGAGAATCACTGCACCGCCCTTCCCCCCCAAATCCTATTTTTTTCAAAAACAGGCATAGTTACCAGACATTTCTAAAAGGGAAAGTAGGGGAACTGGAAGCATCTCAATTTCCAAATTTCGATAATAGAAAAAAAAAATAACATAAATAAAAAACACTTATAATTCAGGGAACAGGCTGTTTGTTCCTCTGGGCAAAGTTTGGATACAAAGGGAGTGCACACGTGTTTTGTCAGTAAATAGAGCAACATATTAATCAGCAGTGTTAATAATAAGAAGGGGGAAATTCCATCTGAAAAGGTACAATTATTTCCAATTTATTGTATGAGTGTCACAACCAGATACACTAAATAAATAAATAAATAAAGATGTGGTGTTTAATATGTCACTCTTTACTCATAGATCCCCAACATCGTTGCCTGAATACTTTAATTGAAAGCAGTGTTTCTAAATGACCCATCAGTGTTTGTCACTACACAGGGGGACTGCAGACCAGGATACACAACACAGCATGTGAAGAGGGTGGGGTGGGTGACAGACTGACTAACTAGGGGAAGCTTGAGAATGAAGCAGGGCACAGGTAGAGGCAAGTAGGGCAGAGTTGACAGAACCTGTTCTGTATACACAATTGCCTGGCACATAATGGCCTGCCAACACTTGTTTGCAGGAGCAATGGCTCTTGTCCTTGAGAAATAGGAACGCCGTGCACCGCTGATGAGGCTGCCATGACCTTTATTGAAATTGATTCAAATCTCACCCCATCTAATCTCTAGGCACATGTGCAGGCGAGCTCGCAATGAAGGCTCCATGTATTAATGCATTTATGTCTTGGCATTTGCATCTGTATTTATCATAATCTCTCAAACTAAACAGACATTGTGTTCGAAAAAACTGTATGCAAAATGCAAGATATATAACATTGAGTCGAAATGCTTAAGTGAGAAAAGGCTTGAGAACTCTAGCGACTGCTGCTGAGGTGATGGGAAGAGCACCAACGGAGGTTCAGGAGTTCCAAATTCTGAGCAGTGCACTGAAGAGCGTCTCCCCTAAACCTTGGGTGCAAAAAGCCACACCCTCAAGGAATACATGTGTACTCAATGATGAAGGAATGGCAATGCTAACAGTTTGGGCTTTTGATATGATATTGCATTTATAACGTGCCTATACAGAGGTGTTTCAAGGCGCGATGAGGCAAGGGAGGGGGAACAGAGGGAAGACAGAAAACGCTCCTACTAGGCCAGGTATTATTCAGATCGTGCACGGGAATGGGAAGGGGGAAAGGGAAAAGTGCATGGGGGAAGGGAGATGGGAAAGTGCAGTACATGGGATAGTAGAATAATAAGATAAATAAAACGGCCAGCTGGTGGCAAGTGCAAGGCAAGTGCAGACATAAGTGCTGGTAGGGGCACTGTAGGGATACAAAAATTAGTCCCCAGGTGCAGGGGTAGCCAGGGAGGCAGTGCAGGTGGGCAACTGGCAGGGCCTGGGCCCGAGAATCAGAAAGGGTGGCCAGGTACCAGTGCCGTTTTTCCAAGAATTTAGCAGGGGGAGGGGCAGAGAAAGCAGTAGGCATGGGAACGAAACGTACCAGATACGGCCCTGGTGGTATTAACTGATTATTGATGGTAACAGGAGAAAATAGTGCGAGTACCCAGGCATCTATTGTGCCTGGCAAAATCATAATAATTTTATACGCAAACCAAAACTATTGGCTTTGCCAGTGCTTGTTTTTAACAGGACTTAAGTGATGGACCCACATTGTGCTGAAGTGGCTGAAGGCAGACCGGTTTCAGACATTTTTATTATGCCAGTATTATGTTTGAAACTCCAATTAAGTCATTTACTCTCCGATGACGGTTTTGAAAAAAAACTCTGGCAGGCACTTTGAGTGCAGAGTTTGATGGTATGGCTTGAGCAAAGTGAGCTCAAAGAGTTCCCAGGAGGCGGTATTTTGGGAAGGATGTGAGTGGCTATGGTCCTAATGATTAGCATGGCCATGGGCAGTCAATGAGTGGGCAAATGACCAAACAACACCTACAAGCTCTGTTTCCCTCCTCATATGCCATTTCTCCCTATCTTTACTCTGATGCAATAGTTTCGGATTATAGGCGGCGCCAGCGCCTCCTAATAGTGCAAACTAAAAATGGACTGAAGAAACAGAGCTCCATTGTTGTGCAAGAATGTAGCCACCACCAGTTTTATATGGAAACTCACAAGAGGGAGGGAGTAATGAGGTGGGAGTGGGGAACGTACCTCAAACTGCACCCGCTATATCTGGCCCATCAGATATTTTGGACTTCAGCTCCTATGATCCCTTTGATATCCTCAATAAATATAACGTGAACTCAGGGAATGGGGGTGAACGTCTTTCATTACTCACTTGAACGCGTAACTGAAACCTCCGACCCGCCATATGACGTATTTGCCCTTTCCCTCTCCTTTCCTCCCATGACGCAGCCAATTCTACATAACAATGTGGAGTGGACTAGGGCACAAGATCTCCACGGAAGCTAGTGGGAACCATATTGTCTCACTCCCAGTGCCGGATTACACCCTCTGGAGGCCCCTAGGCAGTCAAAATGTCGCACCCCGCCCCTAGCAAATTATCTCTTTTTATGTTTTTAATTTTCTGAAGCGCTTTATTTTGATTCATTGTGGCACGGCCTCTAAAAGGAGTGGGGCCCAAAGGCCGTTGCATATTGGGCCTAATGGAAAATCCGGCACTGCTCACTCCATTTCTTCAATCCACCGTCCTCAGCGACTGATCCGTCTCTGGGAATGACCAGGCCTTGAATATGTTGTATCATCACAAAGGTTGCGAGGTGTTTCAGGATTATAACATTCTCTGAACGTTCATTGTCCTCCATTGTTATTCTAGCCTTGGTTGGGGTGTTGGATGAAGGTCAGTATGTTCATTTGGCTGCCTGAAGTATGAGGAATTTCAAGCAATATTTGTCCCATCTCGTTTTGCAATGATCAAAGAGTTGTCAGTGGTCGAGTAGTCAAATCGTAACATGGCCCGGGATGTCACCGGTTGTTTCACCAAGACCAAATCTCCAGATGGAAGGTGCCAGAGGCAAGCATTGCGGCGCTGGTTGGCATACGACTTCATGTGGTCTTTCCATTCTGCATTCTACTTCCTGAGAGCCATCTTTACAGTCATGCATGATGTGTTGAATTCATGTTCTGACAGTTCTAGTAAACATTAGTTCTAACAGGCCTCTCTTTGTTTTACTGTAGAGAGTGTATCGATTGTCTCCTATTAGTCAGTGCAAAGTTAGTGCTACAGTTCCTCTACTGATGTGACACATTTGAAAGGTTCTCTTCTGGTCCGCCTAAAGCTGACACATTCCACTCAGACCACAGAGGAATCCTGACAATGATGAAAACCTAAATAAGCTGAAAACAATTTGAAGTCTTGTGAATGAATGGCGGTCCACTGTCAGACTTGACAGACAAGGAATTACATTAAATATTTAACACATCAAAGGAGTGATCTCTGAATTTCTCTTACCACTATTGAGTTTGGCACTGCAGTTATTTTTGATCCAATTGAACTTTTTCAAACAACCTATAGGCACATCGATGGGAGGGAGGTGCTCCCTGATTGAATTGTCACACCTTGCAAGATGCTTTACGAACCCTTCCTCTTACGCCATCACATGCCCGTGACAATAATACCATGGGAGAAACCAAGCAGCAATTAAAGGATGCGTTGATCTAATGTGAAGCATAATTCGTCTTTACAGGAAAATGCGAAACATTGTTTTGTCATGACCTTTTTCCCATCAAGTTATTGGGCCTCATTTCAACCCTGTCGTTAAGGGGTTAACGGCGCCGTAAAAGGCTGCGGCGCCGTTAAACCCTTAACGCCCGATTCACACTTTAACGCCTGCTTTTTGCAGGCGTTAAAGTCCAACCCGCTAAGGGACCTTGGTGCTAATTACGGCACCGTAATTTACGGTGCCATAATTAGCGCCTTCCCCAGTCCCATTGAGCCCTATGGGCCAAAAATGGGAATGGGGAAGGGGCCATGGTGAATGGGGATTTACCACCCCGCCAACCTTGGAATGGGGCGGTAAATCCGCCATCCACCATGGCGGAATCCGGCATGGACCATGGTGCTAATAGCACCATGGTCCAACGCCAGGGTTGTTGTGTTATAATTTTTTTGTGACAGGCAATTCTGTTCGTTACATGCATAGAGACTAGTCCTTCTTCTGTGTCAGTGGGGTCATGACAGCCATGTTTTTTCTTTGCCTAAAAGGGATGTTACAAAATAGCAGAGTTAGGTTCGTTTTTTTCCACCTAGGAAAAGGAATGGACATGTTATGGCACAAAGGAATAAATAGCATTCATTATGTAACACTTAGATGCGGCTACTTTATGAGGCATGAGTTTATTGAAAGACTGTGCCTCCACCCTGGTCCCCTTCCTCACGGCATTCATTAACTCATTAACGCCTCTATCCAATCCGGCCATTTCCTAACTGACCTTAAGGAAGCTTGGGTCCGCCCACTCCTTAAGAAACCATCTCTTGACCCACTGGTCCCAGGGAACTATAGGCCCATCACAGCAGTCCCCTTCCTCCTGAAAATTCCAGACAAAGCAGCCTACCTGCAAGTTCAGAAATACCTTGAGGACAACTGCCTTCTGGGCCTTCCGCAGTCTGGATTCCGTCCTCGCCACAGCACTGAAATGGCTCCCCTTGACTTAAAGAATCAAATGGACAACCTTAGAGAGGTAGGCAAACCAGTGCTCCTCCTTCTCCTTGATCTATCAGCGGCATTTGACTTGGTTGACCATAACACACTCTGTCGCCACCTTGCCAAAATGGCCAATTTCTCCCCTAAGGCGTGTGACTGGATCACATCGTTCCTACAAGATAGGGCTATGAAAGTCTTCTCCGACTCAGCCTGCGCAACCCCGAGCCTTATCAAATGCGGAGTCCCGCAGGGGTCCTGCATTGCACCCACCTTGTACAACCTGTTCACCAGGCCCCTGTTCAAATTATTGGACGCCCTGGGCATCTCATATACTAATTATGCAGATGACACACAGGTACTTATCCCCCTCTCGGGTGATTACCAGGCCGACAGCATCACCCTCAACTCAATTTACTCCAAGATCCAGTCATGGATGGCACAAAACTGGTTATGCCTCAACAGTGAAAAAACGGAATTTCGGTTGATTGGATCCCCCTCCATCTTTGGCAAACTGGGCAATCAATATTGCTCCTTCACTGTCGAAAACATCCCCATCGTGGTCTCCCAAACGATCAAAACACTTGGCGTCTACCTTGACTCAGACCTGACCATGGATAGACAAATCAGCGCCATTGTCTCCTCGTCTGCCTACTTCTCCAAGCTACTGAATACAGCAAGACCCTTCCTCCTTGACCAACTGCCTCACCATTGCCAGGGCAATCATAGGATCAAGACTTGACTACTTCAATGCACTCCTGGTAGGGAGCTCCAGCAAAAATATTGCCAAACGACAAGTGGTCCAGAACAATTCCCTCAGGGCTGCCACTGGGATTTCCAGGAAAGATCATATCGCCACAACAAGGAGGCAGGTGCACTGGCTGCCAGTCAAAGAAAGGATAATCTTCAAAACTCTCTCACTTGCGCATAAATGCCTCCATGATCTAGCATCTCCCTACATGGCCACCATAATTCAGAAACTCTCCTCTCAAAGGTCTACCAGTGTGGCCTACACCAACCTGCCCTCCACTCCCAAAAGCAAGAAAGTGTGGGTAGGTGGCACTAGCCTCCCCTCCATGGCCGCCTCATTCTGGAATTCCCTTCCTGCCCACCTTAGGATGATTGACTCCCATTTGGCATTCCGCAAAGCCATCAAAACCAGCTTATTTGTCTGAATTGTTAATCCTAAAATCTGTGTGATCATTTGTTCTCTGTAACATGCTTGTAACCAAGACTGTATCACTGTAATAACAATTAATCTTCCTTTCATTTACATGCAAAGTGCCTCGATGCCTGTGGGCTGTAGTGCGCTATACAAATACAAATAAATGTATTTTCTGTTACATATTGAGCACTTAATAAAAATGCGTTGTTAAACCAGAAACATGTTGTGTGAATAATAATGCCCTACGTTAAGCAATCTTTTTACAAGGGTGAGCAGAAACCATTTCAAATTTAAAAGTACTAGGTCTTGGATAACTTCAGTTTTCTGTTAGAGAGTGCTGGGAGAGGTCAGCAACGTGTTGTACTCCGTTCCAATAACATAATCCATACTCTGCTATACACAAGAGTCTGTCTCTATAGCACATCCATAAAAACAATTCTATAACTAGTGAGCGCCGATGTGTCGCTCAGTAAAGTCTCCCCGAGGGCCGGAATGACAGATGTTGACATCAATGATGGAATCAGCTGCAGCACTCAGCATCTGGAAAACCTATCCAGAATGTGGATGACATAAGCACCTGTGTATACAGGCTCCAAAGAAATTGACAGCTTCTTCCCAGGTGTTTGCTGGTAACTGTGACATGTGTAGCGGTGTAGGAAAAATGCGAGGCGCAACGCTCTGGCCAAAGTTCCTGGAACCAGGGTTTCTGCTTAAACACTTGTGTACAGGCGCGTTATAAATTACTTATCATATATTAGATCAGAGAAACCCTACCTTCTGTCACAGGAGGCATTTGGTGAGCACCATACCTCGGTGCCCTTCATGAGCAAGTGCCACTGTTTTCACTTTTGAAGTTGTTGGGATGATTATTCTATTGCGTTCAAGTAGTGTGCCCTTGTTTGACTTAAACAAGATCTCCTTATACAAAATGAAAATCCTAAGGGAATCTGGGTCACTGTTCCCTGGCAACATAGCTGCCTGGTAAGCATGATGCCAGTGCTAAGGCTGAAGCTATTGAAACCCTAGGGATAAGTTGGGATCCTGCTGTATCTGGAAAAGCAATCAGCAGGAATGAGTTGCTTTTCTGGCTTTTCCAGTCCATATATTGTTGTGAGGGCATGATGGTCCATAATGTGGCATTTAGCCCTGAGACAGCGGGCCGATACCGCCCCAGGTAATGCCCCCGGGGCCCGTAGTGTGCTTGGGCCTGTAATTCAAATAAAATGGCCGCCGGGAAAGGGAAAACGTAGTCTGTTTTCCCTTTCCATGGCAGCCATCGGGAGCGGACGCGCTGGGACCAGAAGTGTTCCCAGCACGTTCGCTCCCGAGAAAAGAAGAAAAAAGAAGGTTAGTGGGGTTGGGAGAGCGGGAGGGGATAGTTTGTGGGGAGGAGGGTGTAGGAAAATAAAACATACCTGAGTCCCCGGTGGAATACCTCTGAGGAGGTGCAGCTGGAAGTGGGCCTTCTTGGCAAAGTCTGTGATGTGAGGGGAGAAGGAGAGAGTGGAGTGAATGGCACCTATGCCCAGTTAGGTAGTGCCTTCCATCAATTCAGTACACAGTTCAGGATCAAAGTGTGACATGCAGATCGCAATGGTAATGCACTGTTTGATTGGATTAAACACATTGTGGCATTCCTTTGTCCAAGTAAACTCTTGACCTTGTTTCATGAGAAGACAGATTGGAGCACTGATGGGTGTGAAGTAATGAATATATTCTGTACAGTAGCTTGCCATGCCTAGTGTGACACATGCCTGAGGGGCTGGAGCTGATGCTAGTCTGGCTCCACTCCATTCCTGGAAAAATTGTGTCCACATAATGTCAACATGCGCTTTCAGAATTTGCATTCATCCTTGAGTGTTAAGTTGGCTTCTTTTAGCGATATGCGGATGTGCTCCCTTTGTAGTGCCAAATACTAATATTCATTATTGTTCACAATGAGAGATGAATGACTTTGTGTATTTCCTCTTTGGCTGACGAAACCCCAAAGCTTAATCTTTTGTAGCGGACCATGCCTAGATGTGTAGAAATGTGTTTCAATTCCAACTTGTGATAACCTTTGCTCATGTTCCTATATGTATATATGGAATTTTTAAAGTTCAATCCTAACTGCGAAGGAACAGACAACTATACATAGGGGAAACAACCAGCATATTACAAGTAATGGTGCAAGGGTAGCAGAGAAGCTGGGATAGATAGGGGCAGCAGAAGATAGGGGGAGTTCCAAAGGGGGAGAATTAGGGTCTTGCAAAGCGATCAACAAGTGATAAGATGTCAAGATTCCAAAAGGTTGCTACTTCATTTAGCAGGTCAATCATGCAGCTGATTCCAGGAGCTAGTTGCCTTTTCCATTAAATGGCCTCATTTGGTAAGTGCCTGTCTACGCAGATACGGATGCGACCCCTGAATCTTTCTTTGGGATGAGCACTATTAGAGAAAACCAGGGCGTGACTCTCTTGACAATTCAATAATGTCTTGCGCTATGAAAGCCAATAATTCATCCACCTCCTTTATGATATTGAACGGAATACCACAATAGTGCTGAGAAACTGATTTGATAAAGTCATTGGGCCACATTACAAGTTTGCTTGACCGGGACCTACGGTACCAGTAAGCTTGCCAGTAGCATAGTTTCCCGGACCGACAAACTACGAGTTGTGCTTGCGGGTGCCTGGTGGGCAGGCCGGCACCCGCGAACACAGCATGTCGGATGCACCGGCACCATTCTTATTGGTGCCGGTGCATCGGACCTCCCCATTCCCATTGAGGCTATGTGGCTCAAATAGGAATGGGAAGCATTCCATTCCGGCGCCCACGAATGGGCAAATACCGGGTCCAGCAGGTCCGTAATGACCCGGTAATTGCCCATTCGCGGGCACTGGAAAAAATTTCAAGTTTGGCGGCGGCCTGCCAGTTTTACCGGCAAGGCTACCACCAAACTTGTAATGAGGCCCATTGATAAGTAGATATGTAGATGAACGACGAGCAGTTGGGCCCTTGAGGGACGAGTATTGTATCTTACCAATGACACTGATAGTAGCCCCAGTGCTACTAAGCAACTCCCTAAAAATTACTATTAAGCCATTCATTTGCAACAGTAACATAAGGGTATGATCAGTTGCTGTCTTATTACCCAATGTGAATGAGTAACTGACCACCCATCTCTGGCAGAGGAGGCCAAGTCTTTGTGATGGAGCAACGTATTATCAAGACAGCCACCATTTTGATATGGCTTTTGTATTCTTGCACTCCCTGGCATGTATGCCATACCATGTGGTAAGTGATGATGGGCAGCTTTGTGAGGAAATTGGCGCCATGCATGGGAATATTCTCAAACATGTAAGCATAAATGCTTTTGGAAGCATAATATACAGCCCAGAAAACATTTTTCTCTGACACAGGCGTTGCAGGTCTGGCCTACGGCAGAACAGTCACCCTCATGCGGGTCTTCATAGCCATACCAGAAACACATTTCTCCCAGTCATTGCTTTTGGTTTCAGAGTGTCACTCACTTGAATATCAAGGGCTGCACTGGTTTTATTCATCTGGACCTATCCACAGCTTCCACCAGTAGGCCATCTGTAATGGCATCCCAGGCCATGGCCAGAATCGCATCCAGGGGGCGTTGTTGTGTATGAGTTTCTGGCGAAATGAGGAAGATTTGCAACTGATAATGAAATGAGACTTAAGTGCTTCCTTCTTGGAATATCTTGTGAAATCACATTGTTTGATGCACGCTTTAAGGTGCAAGACAAACTGTCCATTGTTTCATCTTTTTCCTTAGTCAGGGTGTGGAAAACATGGCGTTCGTAGTCCACATTCTATTTAAGAACAAATTACTCATCCAAGCTTGCTTGTAGGTCATCAATCATGTCTGTTTTGTCTTCTGGCATTTCAAAGATTATGCCACACAAGGCTGGTGTCACTGTGCCTCGGTATGCACCTTACGTGCTTGTCATCTGGAAGACCCCAGGCAGGTAATAAGACATCAAAGTCTCCCCTCATTCATTTCGGCCCATCAGGTCCCATCATGAATGTTGAAATGGGGAAGCATTTGTTGAGAAAGAGAGTATATGGCATGGCCAGCTGAGGGAACAATATGCAGTCTTGTTGCACTAGAATCTAGGGGGCTGCAACCTTTGGCACTCCAGATGTTTAGGCCTACAACGCCCATCAGCACTAGCCATCATAGTCAATAATGAGTGGTCATGGGAGTCGTAGTGCAGACCATCTGGAGAGCCAAAGGTTGCAGTACCTAGACAATGAAACTTAATCTGACTGCATGATAATTAGGCATCAAAATGTGTTGATGGAGGCCAAACCCACTTCTGCGCTCAGAGCGACGCAAGCACTGATGAGCATCGCACCAGATGGGGAAGGCAGATGCACACCGTCACTCAGCAGGAACCACAGTTCTGACCTGACCGCACTTGTGAGGAGAGGACACAGGAGTACCCTCAGCAGTTCACCTAGGACAGAAACTCACTAAGGTACTGCGTACAAGAACCACGCAGCAGTTTCTTCAATGCAGATGGAACATGCTGGCATTAAACATCAGGGTAACAGGAGTGAGAGAAAACACAACCACCACAGTAGCAGGGATAGACAGACATGCATAGTGGGTGCTAATGGGTGGAAATCAGCAGCCCCAAAATGGTAAAGAATGGATTAGCTGCGGGTGATTAAAACCATGCACACACGCTGCTTGTCACCGGTGTGGTGTTCTCAATAAATATCACTCAGAGGACTGGTGTGAATGTCCATCTTCACTCCTTTGTGTGCTATACCTAAATCCCTCTGCACGGCCCTCATGGAATATTTCCCCTTCCCTCTCCACACCCCTTGAGCTGGTCCATTACAAATAAGGAAGCAGGACAAAATTATCCAGGACACAAAGATCCTAGCAAGTGGTGAAGAATAGAGGTGGACTGGCCTATAAGGAACTCTGGGTATTTCACAGTAGGCCTCTGCACCCTGGGCCTTTTGTGTGTGGTTATCCATTTTATTTCCAAATGTTCTCACAGGGAAAGGGTTGGGCTTGTTGAAAATGTGTAATTTGGGGCCACTTTGAAAATAATTTCCAGAGCCTCTTTTGGTTCCCAGTCTACCCTTGGTGAAGAAGCATGTGACATGTCCAAAACATCTGGAGAGCTGCATAGTTATGCTATGTTAAGTGGACTTCTAACACTCACCATTACCATTTGCATGGTCTCCAGGTGCTCACGTAACTCTGTAAGAAAGTGGGTAGGGTAGGTTAGTGAGGGAAGACGGATAATGATAGAGGGTTTGATCTTCTATTTATGCTTGCAGATCCAGGAGAAACTGGAGACTATGCGTGTTGACTTTCTGAGTGTGATTGGATTGTGCGGACTTGGTGTTTGTGTCAGAGGGGAAATGTAATGCACAGTGTCTTGGTTGTTTGTTTGCACAGTTTTCTCTTTTGGGAAATGTGAGGGCTGTGTGTTGTGTATGTGGTAAAGCTGGCCTGTAAGGTTGTGTGAGGTATGTGTGGGGTGGGGTATGCTGGCCCGGAGGGCATGTAAGGTATGATTGGGGTATGCTGGAGAGGAGTGAGGAGCAGGTGTGGTTAGTATAGTGTGGTTGGTTTGTTGTTGTTTCCAGGATCCGAACTGTTCCTAGATTGTCTTGGGTCTGCAGTGATTGCTTGTTTTTCTGCTGATCATGGCTGAGTTGAATAGCCAGGTTTTCAGTCATTTTCTGAAGGTAAGGGTGATTTCCTGTTGTTCTTATTTCCTTCAGGATTGAGTTCCACAGCCTAGCTATTTGTCAGGAATGGCACTCTGTCAAGAGTGGCACAGGGTACCCAAGTAGGGTTTGGGCGGCTGTGCTGAGGTAAGGTAGCAGATAAGCACACACAGCAGGAAGTTCAACAAGAAAGAAGAGTAGGAAACAGTAGCTGTGAGCCAAAAGGGGCAAAAGATTCAAAGGTACAAACAAACTGGATTCCCTCTTGGGGTGTATGCTGAAATGGGAAAGAGTGTTCCACGAACCTTAGGAAACTCCAGCCTTCTGCACAGATTGCTATAACAGAGGCCCACGCTGTATGCTCATGGCTGGGAACAACAGCAGTGGGTGTCTGTAACATTGAAAACGCGACAAAGGAAGGGGCAGAGGTTGCCTGCCGGAAACCAACAGGCAAGCTCTGTACAAAGGGATTACATAAGACACATGAGAAGACAAGAACAGAAATATCCAGCGAAAAGGAAGTCAATGAGCAATCTAGCAGAAGGAAATGAAGGAAATGCAGTTAGACTGAAATAGATAACCTAAGGTGGAGTACAGCGGACTCAAGGAAGAGAACAAGGAGCAGCAGTCAGGAAAACAGAAGGCTGCAAAGTAGCAAGCAGGTCTGCAGTCAAGAGTGGCACTAGGTGCAGGCAAACTGTATTGGACTGCGGAGGACTGTAGTAGGCTGAAAGGCAGGGAGTCCAGAAGAACAGGACAGAGAGAGATTAGTAGTAGGTGACAGACAGAGAGCCCAAAAGGTACTAGGGCCACTAGGTAGGGAGCCCAGAGGAGCAGGGCTGTAGGCAGCGAAGAGGTGCAGGCTGCAAGGTAGGGAGCCCAGGGAACAAGGGCTTGGAGACAGCAGAAGGTTGCAAGCTGCACGGTAGGGAGCCCAGAGGACAAGGGCTGTAGGCAGCCGGAGTGAGGCAGGCTGCAGGGCAGGGAGCCCAGAGGACAAGGACGGTAGGCAGCCGGAGTGAGGTAGGCTGCAGGGCAGGGAGCCCAGAGGACAAGGACTGTAGGCAGCCGGAGTGAGGCAGGCTGCAGAGCAAGGAGCCCAGAGGAGCAGGGCAGCAAGGAGTGAGCCCAGAGGAGCAGGGCTGCTGACTGTAGAGGGCTGCAGAGGACTGTAATAGCTGCAAGGCAGGAAGCCCAGAGGACAAGGGCTGTATGTAGAAGGCAGCGGAGCGTGATCGGCTGCAAGGCAGGGAGCCCGGAAAGGGCACTGGAACAAAACAGGATAATGCAGCAACAGGAACAGCATACAAAGTAAAGGGTCAAGGCAAACAGGAGCGGGGAGAACTCAAGATGCAAGACACTGTGCTCCTGCAGGCAGCTGCTTATATACAGCCCTGCCCTGTTCTGAGGCAGGCTAATTGACAGCACCTGTAGCAGCACACCTGAAGACAATCTGCCTCCTCCCTCTCTGGTCCTGAGCAGATGGAGGCAGCAATGGCCGCTAGGGTTTCTGGGGATTGTGGTCCCAATAACGATGAATGAGAATAGTCAGGAATTGAGGACTGCAGCCAGGTGCATTATGGTAAATGTAGTTAATTGAATAAAATAAGAAAGAACCAAAGTTGAGCAAATGGAAATAAAAGACCAAGGCGTGAAAAGGAGTTGTTCAAGGAGTATTAGGAGGAAAAATGAGTGCCAAGTAGTCCATGATGGTTGCCAATGCGTGCGCCAGCGGTGCGGGCATGACACTATTAGGCAGGAGAATACAGTACCTCCAAATTTTCTTTTTTTGTAATGTATGGTTCCATTTGGAGGTTGTTCCTTGATCTGGTTGGAATTGGTTGATTTCGGCTTGGAAGAATTCTGCTCCTTGTCCATATAGAGATTTGTGACCAATGCAGAGGGCTTTGAAGTTAATGTGTTTTTTTTACTGGTCACCAGTGTAGGCTTCTCTGTGCTGGTGTGATGTGGTCTCTTCTGTTTAGTTTCAGGTGTATCCTTGTTGCAGTATTTTGGATGCGTTGGAGTTTTTTTGTGAGACATATTGCATTCCAAGATAGAGGCTGTACACCTAGTCAAGCGTAGTCAACTCCTGATAATGCCAACGAGATGATTGCGAGTGTTCTGTGTGGGAAGGAGAGGTTGGAGAGGATCCCTCTAATTAGTCGCCGGAGGAAGAAGCATTTATTTGCTATTACATCGACTTGTGTTTCTAGTGAGAGTCCACTGTCCATGAGTATTCATAGTTTTATTTAGTGAATAACCATGAGTTTAAGTTCAAACTAACTAACATTCCAGGTGTATATACAGGGCAGGACTATGGTCTGGATGTGCCAACAAATAGGTTGTAAAATTAGTACCGGGGTCAAGGTGACAGACGGGTCTGCTGGTCATCACAGCCAAATGCTCCCTAAGGAACAACCTTGACATGGGTCAATCGAATGCTTGTCCCAGAATGGCAACTGCAGAAGTGAAACATTGCCTTGGCAAAGATTCAGTATAACCAAACCCTCTGTCATTCCTTACTAGGATTAGCAAGCATTGGCAAAGCCAACTGTTTGGGCTTTTGTGTGTAGGCATGGGCTAGGCATTTGTAAGGCAGTACCATAATCTTACTACCTGGCAATAAATTGGCAACTGCTGGAAAATGTATTGATTACCTGGACATAGGAGAGCAGTACCTATCATAAGCCAAAACGTTTGGCTTTGTCAATGCTTGTTTTGACCAAGACGTCAGTGCAAGCAACAGATATGAATTGGCGAAAGGTACACATGGTTAGGGATTATTTTTCACCAGTAGCACATTTAGGACTTGGCATTACACCAGTAGCACATTTACAACTAAAATGAAACCATTAACTCTCAACCGAAATGCACAGGAAGGGCAAAGTTTGTTGTTACTTCTTGATAGAACTCACTCAGATATCTCAGGAGGATATGTTTTGGGCAGGGAAGGGGAGGAAGTGGCTGGGAATGGGCATACGGATTAGCACATTTATAGGCAGTCAATGAGTTGATAAATAACCAAAAACCCACCAGCTCAGTGTCCCTCCTCAAATGTTATCTTCCCTTCTGCCTGTACTCTTAATGCAATAGTTTCAACTTATAGTTGTTGCTTGAGAACCACTAAAAGCCACAACTAAACAGGGGCTACTTTTTACCCAGCTGAGAAAAACTGCTAATTGATAGGTATATGTAAGAAATAGATGCGGGTTGCGAAGTCCTAAAATTATACAATATCTTTATATGTTGCTTATTCATCATTTTTACTTATCCAGAATAGGTGTTCTACACCTGCCTAACAAGATGACAGTTTACTAACCAGTGCCATCTCATGCCCGGGGAAAAGGAACAGGTGCTCTTGAAAACTAGCAGCCAAAGATAATGAATTACCCTGATAAAGCGATCATCACTACAGGACCAGATGTATTTTACCTTCTGCAGACATGTTAGTGTCTTCTTCATATAGACATGCTAGTGGAACTATACATGCAATCCATGTGCATCACCGCCCTATATCACATTTATTTTTTGTGCAAGCAATGCAATATGATGCATTTTGATTTGCCACATTGTGATGAAATATGATGTGCAGGTCTACTAGGTCAGGCTATATGCATAGGTTATTTGCAAGTATTAATTTTGAACATGCAATTCGTAATCAACTGGCCCGGAGCCGCTTTCCAACAGCCCACCACAACTCATTGGCATTCTTAACCGCAGCAACATTCAGCCTTGCATGGTGCCACAACATAGAGCAACAAGACATGCACTGATTAACATGTTGTCAATTACACACCGCACGGAAACCATGCACTGTAGTATTAATATTCTGGGAGATTCCGATAATGGTTAGACCACTTTGGTGTTGAAGCATCATCTCCAGTCTGCATGCAATTTTATAGTGTAAAAATACTCATGCATTGATGCCAAAAATATATCACGCCATGTTTTTTTTACTGTGCCTTGATAAACTATTTTACACTATGTAATGCTTTCTCAAGTGACTTTGCCATGGCATGTTTTCGGGGAGATATTCTGTAATTAATGGTCAGGGTTTGCTTTATGATTACCCTCTGACACTTCAACTTCATCGCGACTCAGACATACGTAGAAGCACAATACAACGCAGTCAGGCACTAGCAACTGACATAGCCAACCACATACTGTAAAGCAACATTAGTACTAGCATGCTGACAGATACCAATAAGGGATAGCCAGCTAGATCTAATGACAGGCAATAGTATTGTGAGTGCAATGTTCCTATTTTCAAAACATAAAAGTGTCAAATGTTTATCACTATGCCATGCCTTACTGAATGAAATGTATTGCGCAATGGCAGGCTACATACAATCCTTTAGAAACCCAGAAATGTAAAAAACGGACATACACAGACTGGTCAAAGTGCCTCGAGGCCATACCAATGGCAGATGAGTGCTCTATAGAGGACATGTAACATGACATATGAGATGTTTGCCCATACTTGAAGTAATCATTTTGCAAAGGGTGAACAGATGACTCCAGGCCCCCCTGTAACAAAATCTCTAGTAGTTGGCTTTACATTTGTCAACCTAATACCTCATGGAAGTTTTAGCTTTGGTTCAACTAATAACTGTTGTTTGTACTAGAAGGCCAACGCCTGGCAAAGTGGTGTCAGATGGACATATATGTCTTGTTATTAGTACATTAATGTCCACATGGCTCATTCAATTTGGGAGTTGCATATCCAGTGCTGTTTTTACTTTGCATTCTGGGACTTGTGGACCTGAAGCTGCAATGGGAATATCCAGCCACATAATGGCAAGTAAAAAACAGAACAAGATATTTGTTTCCCGAATAGACTGGGGAATGCTGACATTGATGCCAATACTACAGATGTGCTTCAGTTTTTCCAGGTGGGCAATACAGGAAAAAAAGGTATCAGGTAGGTGGTCATTAGTGACCTCTCACCTCTGGGCTTTCTATCGGGTCATACGTGACCTGCGCAGCTGTTAATGCAAAGCAGCATAAGAATGTTTCCCCGAGCTGGGTCTGGACCCAGACACCATTGCGTCTGCCACATGGAATGCAGGCGCTCATCTTATATATTCTGAAAAACACAGGACAACAAAGTAACCCGAATTATTGTGAGTTCTCCGTGACTATGATTTGGTGCTTTCAGTCAATCCATGCTTCACATCTGATAATCAGGACAAATCCAGAACAATGTGTTATTCTCTGTACATTCGAATGACTCTGTGTAGCACTGTAGACAGAGAAAAGGGCATATAAGGGGACAATTGTTTTATTGTTTTTTTTGCTGCCTGATACAACTAATGTTTTTGTTAAAAAAGAAATCAGCAAAATCTATGGTCGTTTTTGCAGCAAGAAAGTGAATGCAAAATGAGGATGTGCAACTCACAAAACGCAGGAGGTCTCGGATGGGTTTCTTCTGTACCTTGATGTTTCCTCAAATAGGTACAGCACCAACCACACAAGACAGATCAGCTGAATATTGCTGGTATGTTAATCTCACATTCCTACATGTCCCATTCCATTCTGGATTTTGGAGATGCAAGTCTATCTTTTTTTTAACTTTGCATGAAGGGACATGTAGTCCTAGATTTCAATGTATCCAATACTAAAACTCTAGGAATTAACAAAACAAAACCAGGGCTGGTCGATGGATGCTCACAAGTTACTGTAACACTTAAAGTATAAAAGGCCGGCAGACAAGAGTTGATACTGGAGCACAGACTATCCTACACTCACTTGAGCATACAAAACTTGAGCTCCTGCAGTAACTAATTAGAGCATGCAAGGAACAGGATTGTGTAGATGTCAGCAAAGCGCGAACAAGAAAATAAACTTTATTTGGGTTTTCCCTCTCCGAGCCTTAGCCCTTCATTAAACCCCACAACCAGTCTTCAAGAGCTTGCTGGGAAGCCTTGTACAGAGCCGCCTCCTCTGGAACACCCCAAGTTCGAGAGCTCGCTTCACACGAGAACAGTGTTCCGAGATAGTCACTTTGGCTGCAATAACGAAAGAAGAGGTGAGATCAAAACAAGTGACCATCACCAGGGTTACTGTGGCTCCTCCAGCAGAAACTGACATGCTTTCACAGAGAACTCCCCTTTGAAACACAGTTGAGCAGGAAGAGTCTAACCCTGCTGTTTTTTATCCGGTCAATCCAGTGCTTTACTAAACCTTTTTGACACTCGACACAAAGGAGACACTGCCTAAATTTAAATGTGCTCAATGCATTAAACATACACGCCAACATTCTCCAATCCATTCCTAAGACTTTAATGCAGTCCTGGTTTAAACTTTGCATTCTGGGGCTTGTAGTCCTGACTTCCCTCATTATAAACTACAAGTCCCAGAATAGAAAGTTAAAACCAGGTCTTGGACTTTTGTCTCTAGAATGGAATGAATAATGCTGGAATGTTTGGTTAAATGGAGGTGTGGTGATTTTACCGCTCCATTTAATGCTCTGCCCCATTTTCAAGCAGTGACAATACGGAGTAGGGGTACAGAGCGGAAAGAAGATGTCCACTGTACATTACTCCTCCATCTGGTCAGCATACATTATACATTCCATACAGCCAATACTTGCCCAGCCCTGGTTAGTTTGGGCATGTCAGTGACGGATATGCAGAGTGCCTATAAATTGAGTGGCTGAAGGCAGTCCTGGTAACACGTTCTTATTACACCAGTAGCAGGTTTTCACATCCAGTTAAGTCATTAACCCTCAGAAGACTGCTTTGAAAAAACCGTGACAGACACTTCAGTGCATATTCTGATGGTAAGGCTTGATTAAAGCGAGCTGAAAGAGTTCCCATGAGAAGGTGTTTTGGGCGAGGAGGGGCAGGAATGGCTGGGAATGGCCATAGAGATTATCATTGCCATGGACAATTAATGGGTGGGCTCATATCTAAACAACACCGATAGACTGAGTGTCCCTCTTCATGTGTCATTTCTCTGTGCACCCCCCGCCCCTCACCCCCATATGCCATTCCTCCCTATCTGTACTCTATTGCAACAGTTTAGACTTATAAGTGGCTTTTAAGAGACAGCTAAAAGCCCCTACAAAAAATTGAATGGATTCTGTACGGCTTAACAACAGTCAATCACAAAAAGGCAGCATACATTTAAAATTCATCAATTACAGCTTTATCTGGGAGTCAGAAAAAAGACAAACACGTCAAATAGAAAACACAGCAGCTAAATTACAGATACTTTCCAGTGTGCAAGCGAGCGAGGAATCTGAAAGCAGGTGAACCAAGGGCCAGCACAATCGCATCCTTGCAAGTTGCAGAAACACATTGCAAAACTGACTGCTGTAATGCCCATTGTAATGACCATGTTTAGGTATTCCAGTGTAAACCATCATACATACCCCCTGAGGCGGTCGCAATGCCTTGGAAACCACATCTCATCATTCGCTTCTGGAGAAGAGTAAAGCGTAAGCAGGACCTCTTCCCATGTATTGTTCTCCTAAGACTTGTGTCTGTGCCTCCTGGTCACACTTAGGATGGGCGAGTATAGGATCAGCTAACATTTCTAAAACGCCCATAAACTGCAGATAGCATGGTCTGCCCACATCCCAATGATATATATTCACTATTGGAGCATTAACTGTTGGTGCTGTGCCCAGGTCCCAGACTGAGGCTAATAGATGCATCTGCGGTGAGCTTGGTGCCCGGGGGCCAGCTCCAGCTTCTTGATGCAGTCCCGGGAGAAAGTACATGGAGGGTCCCTGAAGGCTTCCCAGACTTGTGCGCATTCCCCACAAGGCAGCCCCAACCATCCATTGCATCACAGAGAGAGGTCACATTGCAGGCACCACAGGACGAATGATTCCACACATGATGCAGTTTGCAGAGCTGCCGCTGTAGGCATGGTCAGTTTACCTAGTAGTAAGAGGTCTGGTTCACTGGAAGTCAGAAGCTAGGTCGCGCGGCTCACTCAGCGGTTCCAGGGACCTTGCGCGATCTTGCCTGCTTGTACCTGGAGTGGTCAGAATCCTGAAGCAGTGTGCCCGGGCAGAACAGTAGTCTCCCATGCTATTTTGCATATGTTTCATTGAAAGATGTTTCACCGAAAAATGTTCATTGAAAGAATTTTTAATCGAAAACATCTTTCACTGAAATCTTTTTTATCTAAAATATATGTATGCATTTTTGGGTTGGGTAAAGGGTTACATTTGGAAAACTGAGATGTGTGGGGGACCCCCCCATTGAAGGTAAATTCGGTATACAGGTTTTCGATGAATATAGTCATTCATTTACATTAGGTGAAAAATGTTTCAATAAAACATTTTCGTTGAAAAACACAAACTGCTAACCTAGTGCTAACACCTGCCAAATCATTAGTCAATTCCCCATCACTTTCACACAGAAATCAAACATGCAATCACCTGTGCAATTGATGAATCCAATCTAGACCCCGTGCATGGCTAAAAGAGCAGCAAGGCTAACAGGCAGCATGGAAGTCAGGGGTAGGAGAATCATAGCTTGGCGGAGAGGTAAGGAGGGAACTAGAAGAGAGTGCAAATAGAAGGTGGAGATGGGAAAGAGTGGCGGAGCAACAGAGAGAAGAAAAGGTGGTCAAAAGAGGAGAAGAAGAAGGAAAGGTGGCGAGAAGTCTGTCTGTGGGAGGATGCAGATAGGGGTAGATAAACGAGGGGAGGTGGGAGGGAAATGAGTAACAGAGGAGAAAGAGAAGAAAAGTGCTGAGGTGGAACAGAGAAGAAGTGTTCAGGTGAGAGGTGGAAAGGAGAATAGTGGAGGAGAGGTAGAACAGCGGAGGTAGAAGAGGGAGAGGCAATAGGGCTGGGAGAAAAAGAGAGAAAGCAAGAGGAGGAACTAGGGAGAAGAAAGATGGAGGGAACAAACAGAGGGAGAGAGAGCAAGGAGAAAGAGAGAGGGAGAGCGGCATACCAACAAGACAGTTACAGAGAAACGTGGGGAGGAGGGAGATCTCCTAAATAGAAGTGAAAAGGGTGTGAGGAAAGGTGGAGGGAGAAATGTTATATAGAAGACTGGAGCTGGGAGAGGAACGAGCAGTGCGGGGGAAATAGCAGAGGTGGAATAGAGAAGGGTGCAAGAGAGAGAAAGCAGCAGAGAGGTGGAAAAGAGACGAGCCGAAGAGAGAGAGAAGATCAGTGGTGGAAGAGGGGGAGACAATAGCATAGAAGGGGGAAAGAGAGAGCAAGAAGAGGAGGAGAGAGGGAGAAGACAGACGGGCGGAGCGAAGAGAAACAGAGTGGAAACAGAGAGGAAAAGAGAGAGCGCAACATACTACTATGGAGGACACCTGAAGGGAAGAGAGAAAGGGAAGTAGAAAGGGGAGGGGGAGAGGTGGAGAAAGTAGAGATCAGGATCAGGGCAGAGGGAGCAGAGGACGAAGGGAAACAAAGATCAATGAGGCATTTCTATGGAATATATTCACGTTTCTAGTGATACATTTTATGGAAAGATGACACTATTTCAATACTCTCACCAGTGCAACAATCCTGCCCTGCAATCTGGGATACGAAACAGACTAATTATATGTGGGCATTCTGTTGTATGTAAAATCAATGGTGGACTCTTATCTTGCAACACTGGGGAATTCACCCACAGTACTTCAAATGAATACAGGCAGTTTGTCTACAGAAAGGACAGCACAACCTGCCTGCTGTTTTCTCACTAATGTCATTTAAATTCGCACAAACATCCATACCTAGACAAACCAATACTAATGGCTATTCTATATAGGATCGTCAAATACTTTTAATTTGCTTTGCAGATACAAATTGACATTGATTTTCATAAATGTCCATTCAAACAATCTACAGTGTGTAATTATAACTGTCTACCTGAATTCAAAGGTTGAAGGCGTCCTCAGGATACAGTTGTAAACAAAACACGACTTATTTTTCTCTGAAACCATTAACTAGAATTGGCATCTGAGAAATATGTTGCTTTTCTATACCTTTCAGCAGCTCTTGGACTGATTCAAATCTAAAATGTTGACTGCGATCTGTGACAATCTATTGGTCCGTATCTAGGGCTTAGATCCTACTCGATCCTGATCCTACTCATCTGTTGTAATGTTCGGTGGGTTGCAAATAATTGTAAAGCTTTGGGATTCCCGGATGTCCGTTTCTTTTGGAATACTGGGACAGTTGGGCCCAGGGTCTCACTATTCTGAAGGAATCAGTTTCACCCTCACAACACCCCAGTTCCATGTATTCATTAAGGAACAGATTTCACATGGCAGCAAAAATGTATTAGCACATTCACAAATGTTATGCTTCTTTCATTATGCGCCCCCATAACTAAAGAAAAAAAAAAAAACACCCGCAGCCAGGCCCGCTTCCCTCCCCAGCTCGCCACATCCCTTCCAGCTCCCCTTCCTGGACTCCAGCCCTCCCGTCTCCCATCCCGCCCCAAGCTCTGATTGGAGCTTAGCTCTGTACCTACCAGCCCCACAGACCTGCGTGAGCCCACTCTGCTCCCCGCACTGCAGCCACCCAGGTAAGGCAGCCCACAGCGCCCCCATAACTAAAGAAAGAAAACAGGAAAAAAAAACACCCGCGGCCAGGCCCGCTTCCATCCCCAGCTCGCCACATCCCTCCCAGCTCCCCTTCCTGGACTCCAGCCCTCCCGTCTCCCATCCCGCCCCAAGCTCTGATTGGAGCTTAGCTCTGTACCTACCAGCCCCACAGACCTGCGTGAGCCCACTCTGCTCCCCGCACTGCAGCCACCCAGGTAAGGCAGCCCACAGCGCCCCCATAACTAAAGAAAAAAAACAGGAAAAAAAAACACCCGCGGCCAGGCCCGCTTCCCTCCCCAGCTCGCCACATCCCTCCCAGCTCCCCTTCCTGGACTCCAGCCCTCCCGCCTCCCATCCCGCACCCGAGCGCTGATTGAAGCTTAGTTCTGTGTCACATCTCGATTTGGTCCAGAAGCACGGTGGGAGTTGCATCCTCATTCAACCGTCTCACCCCACCCCAGAGGCAGGTAACTGCGGCCGCTTCCAGAGAGCCCATGGGCCCATAGCTTTCACTTCCTCTACCCATTCCAGCGCCGTTGCTGACCACTTACTCTCTCCCCCCGCCCCCTGCTTCCTTCACTGGGAAGCCGCCTTCACTGGTCTTCCAGTGCAGCCCTCTGCCCGGTAGCCCCAAGGCAAAGGCTGGCCCCAACAGAGGCGGCTCCTAGAGGTGACGGTAGGAGTCCACAGGGGAAGACAGGTGCCAGCCGTCAACCATCAACTACAAGGACTAGTAAGGTAGGAGTGGCCTGGGTTAGAAGTAGATCAACCACTCTACCCTATAAACCTAGCCACCTAAGAATCCAATATAAAACAGTTGCACAATCTATCAGAGTTTCTGTTCCAAAATTGTATTGTAAGATATTCACATTGCGTTGATAGGCCTCTCTCCCACTATACAGGTCTCCAAAGTTATCAGGGATTCTGTTCCCAAGTTGTATTGTGTGATACTCAGATTGCATAGATAGGCCTCTCCCCCAATAAACAGGTCTCCCAAATTTAGGAGCGTTTCCGTTCCGAAATCGAATTGTATGATACTCCGATTGTATTTATAGGCCTCTCTCCCACTTTACAGGTCTCCCAAATCTATCAGAGGTCCTGTCCACATACTATATTGTGTGATATTCAGATTGCATTGCTAGGCGCCTCTCCCAATACACAGGTCTCCCAAATTTAGCAGGGTCTCTGTTCCAAAATTGTATGGTATGATATTCCGATTGCACTGATAGGTTCCTCCCCCATATACAGGTCCCCCAAATTGATCAGGTGTTCTATCCCCAAACTGCTTAGTGTAATATTCTGTTTGCATTGATAGGCCTCTCTCCCACTATACAGGTCTCCCAAACTCACCAGGGGCTCCATCCCCAAACTGTATTGTATGACACTCAGATTGCATTGATAGGCCTCTCTCCCAAAATGATCAGGGGTTCGTTCTGTCCCCAAGCTGTATTGTATGACATTCCTGATTGCTTTAATAGGCCTCTCAATAAAGGCGCACAAAATTGTTATGGGGTTTTGTCCCCAAACTCCATAGTGTGATGTTCTGTTTGCATTGATAGGCCTCTCTCCCACTTTACAGGTCCCCCAAACTTACCAGGGGCTCCATTCCCAAACTGTATCGTGACACTCAGATTGCATTGATAGGCCTTGTTACTAACCTCACAACACTGTCTAAATATGGCGACTGTTGCTTTGGTTACCTGAAAAATGTTGATTTCTACAAAATGTTTTTATGTTCTTTGTAAACAAAATGCATTGTTGTTTTTTTAATGTTTGGAGTTTTTCATTCACTAATTAAAATATGTCTATCTCTATTTTTTCCTGTCTGGATCCATTGACCGACATGATTGATAACACTTGTTGCAACTAGACACACCTTGCACGTGTGTAGGTGGGTAGCTGTTCTCAGTGGCATTTCTTTATATACACGTTTGCATTTGGCCCTCAGCCACACAGCCCCCTAAAAAAGAGGACTTTCCCAGCTCTAATTGCTTGGTTTACCTCCCTCCCACTGTACAGGTCTCCCAAAACTATTAGGGGTTCTATTCCAAAATTGCATTGTATGACAGTCAGATCGCTTTGATAAATTGTATTGTATGATAGTCAGATTGCATTGATATGCCTCTCTCCCACTATACAGGTCTCCCAAAAACTATCAGGGGTTCTATTCCAAAATTGTATTGTATGACATTCAGATTGCATTGATAGGCCTCTCTCCCACTACACAGGCCTCCCAATTCTGGCAGGGGTTTGTTCCCAGACGGTATTGTGATATTCGGATCGCATTGGGGGGCCTCTCTCCCACTGTGCAGGTCTCCCAATTTTAGCAGGGGCTCTGGTCCCAAACCGCATTGTGGGATATTCAGTTTACATTTATAGGCCTCTCTCCCACTATACAGGTCTCACAAATATAGCAGGGGTTCTATCGCCAAATTGCATCTGTTGCCATCCAGATTACAGCGATAGGCCTCTCTCCAACTATACAGGTCTCCCAAATTTAGCGGGACACCGCTCCTAAATTTGAATCATAAGGATTACAATACTCCTTAGGGTCCCGCCTACCATACGAGACTCCAGAACATAGTCAGAACTAGCCTCAAGCACAAACTTAGCTTAACCACCTTAACATACTCCCAGAGAGGACTAGACCGTGATAGAATAGTTCCAGCTGCCCTTATCCTTTCAGAGAGACCTACACAGACAGCACTGAACTTCGACCTACACCCCTGACAACAGTACGCCCAGCACTAAAACCCCTACCAGACAGCGCTCAGAGGACACACAAACCAACCCACCGGAAGAACAGACGGCACAAAAGCTCCCAGGCCTACCAATACAAGAAGAAACACCAGCACTCCCATCACAAGACACAGCAGCCAACCACTCAACCAGAACCACCGCACTGAGCACCAAAATGACCGGGACCAGAAAAGGATGCAGAGAAAGGGCACAAGACAAGGCCGCACTGGAAACAGGCACACAAATCCAACCTACCACCGAAACAACAACCTCATATAGAAGAAACAACAACACCCAAAACCAAAACGACCAGAACAAAACTCAAAAGGGAAAACTCCCTATATCTCACACCATACCTTGCAACAACCCCAGAACCAGGATACCCCAACGACAAAGAGACATCAAGAAAGACAAAGCAAATCCAGAGACAACCAGAAAAAAGACGGGAACACCCAAGAAGAAGGTGGCCATAGTCCGACCCCATCACCCCATACATCACAAGAACAGAAGGACACCCCCAACACCCGCGCCATACCGGACATAACGACAAAGAAGATCTTATAACCAACAACCCAAACATGAACCTAACTGACCAATTCAACGAAGAAGAAGCCTTCATGGACCTTCACCAAACCAGCACAAACGTAGAAGCAACACCACTGAACAGCCAAGCTTTCAAATCAGCAGACCACCTCAATGAAGATGCAGCCTTCCGCTGATCCTCATACGCCCTCCTACATTGAAGCTACAACCTTCGCTGATCTTCATCCACCCACAATCAACGACAACAATGATGTCCCGCAACCAAACAACCACAAACCAAAACAAGGTACAACCAACAAGCAAAACCACACCAATAAGATCCACTGCAACCTCATCAATGCAAGATCAATGTCGAAACATGCCACTGAGATATACGATCTGCTCTGCGACGGAGGGATCGACACCCTATTTGTAACAGAAACCTGGCTAGACGACAATTACAAGATCACACTCAACAACTGCTTACCTGAATACTTCAAATGCGTCCAATCAAACAGAAAAACCAAAAGAGGGGGAGGGCTGGCAATCATTCACAAAGAACACCTGGATATCAAACTGGAAGACCCACTAATCATCGATAAATGCGAATCCCTAATCTTACGTCTAGCAGTAACATACAAAACAAACTTGAAATTCGTGCTAATATATAGACCACCAACCTATGATGCAACCTTCGTAGACTCCTTCACAGAAGCAATCACCGTCCTAGGCATCAAACACAATCACCTGATAGTCCTAGGAGATTTCAACATCTGGTTTGAAGGAGAAAGCACAACCATACAAAAATCGCTAACCAGCCAACTAGCAGCGATGAACCTACAACAACTAGTCAAAGGAGCAACCCACTCGGCAGGGCATACACTTGACGCAATCTTCGCCAACAAACTACTCCTCACCACGGCACCCCCAATTCAAATAACCTGGATCGACCACCTCACCATCCCCTTCGTAATCAAAATGACCGTGCCAACAATCAATCAACCGGACAAAACAACGAAAACCATGAGAAGAAATTGGAGAACCATCAAAAACTCCAACCTGCATGAACTCCTGGAGCTAAACAAACCACACCCAACATTCATGGAAGAAGATGACCTGGACAAAAAGGTAACCCTGCTGCATTCCTGGATTATAACTACTATAGACAACATTGCCAAAGAAAAACCCTTCGCTTCATCTAATAAACGATCTATGGCAAAATGGCTCACCCCACTACTGTGCACCATGAAAAGAAAAAACCAAAGACTAGAACTTGATTGGTGAAAACAAAACGATGTGGCAAACAAACTGAAATTCCTACAACACAACCGGGCTTTCAAAAAGAAAATACAAAAAGCAAAGAGGAACACTATGACAACCGAATCTTCGAAGCACCAAACACCCAAAAAGAGCTCTTCAAAATCATAAACGAAATCAAAAACCCTCCAGGATGTAACAACCCACCAACTCCGTCCACAAAACTCTGCAACGACCTCGCGGACCACTTCAAAAACAAAATCACTAACATCCAACAAACCATTCAAAGCAGACCATCTGATCTGACCACAACCCCAACCTAAACCCGGGAGGAGCACCCAAACAAACTACGAAGCTTTCCAGAAATATCAGTGGAGACATTCGTCAAACTGGTGAATGAAAGCAACAACTCAGGGTCTCCCAATGACCCATGCCCACCAGACATATACAAATCAATTCTTAAACAAGGAACGCCCATGGAATATCACAGGAATGTCTTCAACCATTCCATCGCAACTGGGAAAGTGCCACGAGCCTTCAAAACTGCATACATTAGGCCACTACTCAAAGATACAGCGGGAAACGTAGAGGACCTCTCCAACTACAGACCTATCTCCAACATCCCGTATACAGCCAAGCTGCTCGAAACATACATATACAAAATGACCCAAGAGTTTATAGAAGAGCACGGCCTACTAGACCAGGCACAAGTTGGCTTCAGACCACTGAGAGGAACAGAATCAGCTCTACTCTCAATATGGGACAATCTAAAAACCAACGCAGACTCGGACAATCAGCACTGCCTTGATACTCCTAGACCTACCGGCAGCATTTGACACAGTCGACCATGACACCCTCATAACGAGATTAGAAGCACTTGGAATAACAGACACCGCCCTACTATGGATCAAATCTTTCCTAACAAACAGAACGGAAACTGTATGGATGAAACCCTTCAAATCCAGCCCAAGAGATTCCACCTGTGGAGTACCACAAGGATCATCCTTCTCCCCGCTACTATTCAACATCTACCTGTATCTACTTATCAGAATCATCAAAAGCCACGGCCTCACCTGCTACAACTACGCTGACGATACACAAATAATCTTCAAAATACAAGACAACCCGGAAGGAAACTCAACGCTAGAAAACTGCCTCCGCGATGTATTCTTCTGGATGAACTCCAATTCCCTCAAAATCAACCCAGGCAAAACCGAAATAATGACTGTCACAAAAAATGGAGGAGAAAACCAATTCATCCCTTGGCCAAGAGAACTCGGGACTACCCCAGCACCCTCTGCGATTGTAAAAAACCTGGGGGTTCTGATGGACAATAATCTCACGCTAGAGCCACAAGTAAACGCTCTCCTCAAGAAATGCTTCTTCCACCTGCGAGTGGCAAAGAGAATCTTACCGTTCCTATCGTTCATCAACAAAACGACCACCATCATCGCCCTCGTCATGTCCAAAGTAGACTACGCCAATAGCCTATACCTAGGCATACCTGAACGACTCCTAAAGAAACTGCAACGCATTAAAAATGCGGCAGACAGACTACTTCTGAAACTACCCCAAAGAGAACACACTGCACCAGCGCTGAAAACACTACACTGGCTACCAATAAAACAATGAATAAAATTCAAAACAATGTGCATTATGCACAGAGCAGTACACAACGAAGGCGCTGAGTTCCTAAGAGACAAACTGCGCATACATCAACCAACAAGAACGCTCAGATCAAGCATGGACATCCGCCTGGAACCGAGGCCCTACAACAAAAGAAAACTTGGAGGATCCTCCTTCTCTCACCAAGCCCCGAAAACCTGGAACGACCTTCCAAAAGTACATAAGTAACACTAGAAACCACCTATTATTCAGGAAATTACTCAAAACCTGGCTCTTCGCGTCATAACTAGAAAGACTGGCCACAGGGGCACCGACATACCAAAAAACACCAACTAACGTAGAGTGACCGCGATACGCAGCAATCAATCAATGGGAAAAGCTGAGGCAACTATCCAACGGCATACTAAAGGACCAAACTGGAGACACTCGCAATACGACCAAAGAGAGTAAACATAGCAAACTAAGACAGAAAAACTAGAACAAATCATCAAGAGGACATGGACCTAACTATGACCTTCCCCATCAGCCCTTAGAAAAAATCCTAGAGAGGGAAAGGAAGCACTGCATCACGGGCCCAAGGCAATGGGTGAGAAACAGAATGTTTCATCACTACACACGGCCCACCAATACAAAGCAGGAAGCACAATGCCCCACCACACAAACTACAACTAAACAACAGTCTCAAGGATGTTCGCTGCACGGAAATCAAAGAATCAGTCACGACAGAAGGATACGAACGTCTGAATACACACGCTCACCAAGATGGACCCACTAGGACAACACTTCAACATGACCGCAACCCTGAACCACTCAAAGCCTTAACTGACCAGGGTCACCCTAGATTACCTAAGAATAGATATCACCCACCCAGTCCCACACCTGAAGATTAGGTTCAGATGCACCCACCAATCCATACTAAATTCAATAGGATACAGCTGGACCAGCGCAACACCACCAAATCGAGTCGGCCACCAGGAACCAGCAACATCCAAACCCACAGCAACATCCGAACCCACAGGTATACAACTCTAACGGAATCGTAAGTACCTGAACATGGATACAGACCCCACTAACCGAATCCTCAATCTTCTGCTTACATAAATCCACACAAAACCACACAACCATCTTTCTCCCAGCAATCCGCACGCACTTTACCACACCGCATCAACAACACATAAACTTCACCCACAGCACTCGAGGCCTTCATCCGATCCGATACTAGCACCAAAGCCCAGCACTCGGTGTCAACCGAGCTGAAGCTGCGAACAGCACACCACATCTCCCACTCTCCTTCTCTCTTCCTCCCGACTAACCCTACCCCCACCCTTCCTGTTTACAGATCCACCAGAGCGCCTGGGGACCAATTCCGTTGGTGACGGTGCGCTATACAAGTACCGATAACATAACATAACATAACATTAAATCGTGCAAATAGCGCATGTATTTCTGGGAAAAGAATGACTTGTGAATTTATTTTTATTTGGTTCTGTCTGCCTAACACTGACCGCCTGATATTTCCGTGAAAAGCATCAGCCTGATTCTGTGTCAATCAATAAATTGTACCACAACCAATGAGATAATATCTTACAGAGTAAAGGGGAGATCAGAGGATATAGAAAGGAGACTTGGGGCAAAGGGGCCATCTGCATGGCAGCATGGCCACGAGGCAAGAGAGTTGACAGGGTGGAATGAACCTAGGACGGAAGAAGGATGGAGATATGGGTAAACACGAAAAAGGGAGGCAAGGAGGAATACGTGTGGGGGAGCAAAGGGGAGAAGAGGAAAGATGTGAAAGGGAGTGCCTAGGGTAAATAGGGCAAGTCGCCAGAATCTTGACCCTTCACAAAATCATCCATTAGTGGAGAGAGACCAGGTTGCAGCTGAAGGCTTGCAGGAATAACCATCTGAGCAAGGCCAGAACCGCTAAAGAGGGTGGAGAGAAGCTTGTTTTTTCTCTAGAGTTCAACATCAGCATAAGCGTCTGATACTTGGCCCCTGTCATGGTGACCCAAGGCACCAGTGGTGGTTGTGTCAGGTACTCCAGCAATGCAGGTGGACCAATGAGACCTCTTGACAAGTCCGTGCCAAGACAAGAAAGACCCCTCCATGTTCCAAGAAGGGTGTGCGTGGCACTAAATCCCTAGTCTGTGAGGGTCTGCCTGCCACCAGGAAGGCGTAACTGTGTAGGGGAGAGAGGGAATGATTGAGGCCCAAAGTCCCCAGAAAAGGTGATCCATGTGAATGCATTACACAGCCCCAGCCTGTGAGCTCAGCCACACATAATCCCCCAGATTCCAGTTGTATACAATAAAGAAGGTGAACCCGAACTTTGGGGTTGAGTGTCTGTGCATTCCACAGCTGTGACAGCGCCCTCCACCAAACACGTAAATTGCAGTGCAGGTGGAAGAAAAAAGGCATGACAAGAAGATGCATGAAATTCAAACAATGTCTAGTAATACCAGGGTGAAGGCCAAGGACGGCCACATAAAGGATAGGGGTGGTGCAGAGACAACAGAATAACTTAAACGAGGTTTGACCCCAGGACCTTAGAATGAATATTCAGAAGGTGGATCAAAGCAGTGCCACAAGCTGGAATCATGCAATGAAACAGCCAGACTCAGCCAAAAGACACATATGAAGATAGCTAAAACATATAAAATGCTTATCGGTTGTCTTCAAGGGAAATAAAGCAAGCATTTCCTCCTATTGTGGGTGGCAGGTCTTCACAAAGGACAGTAACATCTTGTAAAGGCCATTTGAGCAATAACAGCAATAAGGAAGTGACATTGCGCGGCGTTCAGGTTTAGGGTTTGTATTTCCTTCTCCATTGCTGCTGGTGTTGTTTATTGCCGTTGCTTTGCACCACCCTATCACTCTGCCTTCTTTCATATGTTTTCTCTTCCTGGTGTCAAGCAAGCCATCCATTTCCAAATACTATATCAGATTTCAGCAGGCAAATTATTATTTAATCACCAGAAGAATAAGGCCAGGCTCCCACTTAAGTAGGTAATTATTTATTAGTATCTATTGGGGATATAAGGTGTTTTACGCAGAGGTATTTATAATTAGTACCCCAGCGGGTGAGGGGGGATGGCCTTGCAGTCAATGAGGAGGCTCGGAGCGGGGGCTTTACCACACAGTACAGCTCCTGCTAGGAGCCTCCTCAGATCGGGAGGCTGCAATCTTCCCTCGCCGGGTTCTGCAGATAAGTGTGCTTCTCCGCGCCACTGTGTTTTATCCGCTGTAAGGAACTCATGGTGGCAACAGTAAAGACAGACATAAGTGATCACAGTTCAAAGGTGTTTATTAAACTGTAAAATGGGTGAGAAAAACACCTTATCTAAACCTAAATCTAAGATGGGGAGCAAGCTACAACCATCAAATAATAATAAGGCATTCCTAGTGGAGTCTTGCCAAATAAAAAGGGCCTATACTAAAACAAACTTGCCAATCCTTACAACTAAATTACAAAGTAGTGTAGGATAATATTCACAAGAAAAGAAAGAAGTGTTTGCCAAATGATATGTCAGGATGGTACGGCTGGGGTCTTCCTTCCCCACATTTTTATCCAGGACCTTTGACCACAGCACATGCCTGGGTCTCACCAGCACAAGGTTACAGTTCCTTTCAACGATGCCAGGACCTTCTGGGGCCCAGCGTCTTTCCTTAAAATGTCGAACGGGAAATCATATCATGCCTCCTTTATTGTATATATTGGCCTAAACCCAGTCGCTCTGCGAAGGAATCCGCGTTGCAAGGTCCTGACCTTAGATCAGTATTAGCCGCCATTTTAGGCTCATCCGCCAATTTGATTCTTGCTCCAAAGTCATCCTGTGTTCTAAGATGGTGGACAGTGTTGTCCTGCTTGTAACGTGGTCATCTTGACCTCTGCATACGAGTTAATGTATAAACTGCCTGCAGGCCAAATGTTAGGGTCATGTAATGAGAGCTTGTCCTTCGTTGACCTGTGGATAAAGGATTACCTGTGCCAACGATACTAATCCATGAATATGTATATTATGCACAATACTGTTTGAGCATTTAATGTGAACACTTGTTTGACTATATTGTATAAGAGTATGTACGAAGGCTCAATGCGGAATTCAAAGACACACTGTCGCTATTGTAACCTATTGGAGTGTGTATTGAGGATAATCCATAAATGTATAGATGCATAAATTAGGAACGAACTCGGCATGAACCCCTAGCCCAAGGAAATGGTTAACCTGCAAATGGGCTGGACATCAGATTACATACTGAATAAAAGGCACAGCGATTCTGATGCATAGCCCACTCAGTGCACACACCGAACAGGGCTGGTATTCGCTGTGTTGTACTGAGGCTCTGATAGATATCTGTTGCTTTGTTCTTTGAAACTGTTCAGTTGTAGAATAAAGATCTGTGTATCTTTGCAAACCCGTGTTGGTGCATTTCCTTTTGGGGTACTCAGCCTCGATATTCTCTTTTTTGCTTTCACAGATGGCGCCCGAATAGGGACCCTCAAGATTGATGCCAGCTCGTTGAGGGTTGACGCGGCTATCGCACCGGGATCGAACAGTGTAAAGGGGGCCCCTTTCCTGAATGAGAAGCGACACCTCAGCAGTGCTGCACGGCCCGATCCCTGGATGGTGAGCCCGCGGTCCGAGTCGGCATCTTGACGAGCGTCCACATATCGAGGCGGGCAGATTTGCCAAAAAATCACCAAACACAAGGTAATCTTTGTTAGAAAACTTCCGATCGGACCTCCTTAGGCTTGATCAGGTGAGTCGTGACCCGATTCTTAAGTATCCTGATAATTTGTTTTGGCGCATTGCACTCGCGAGTTCAATTACTGACCAGGTAACACCAGTATTCTGATATGCCTGGGAAATTGTCTGCCTGCTTCAGGGCGTTATTCCGCAGTGATAGACAATCTTTGGAATTTGGCCGACCGGCACCAATGGAGGGGTCGCTGGCATGTACTATGTACTGTAAGCACGGCATTGGTAGTATAGCATTTATGATATTTGGCACAGACAAACTAGACTTGCTTCCGAACTTCAGTGGCCAATCAATGGTAGTTTTGAAATTTCTCGTATTGAGTACTTGGAATCCATTTTATTAAAGAAAAAGGCCAGACCTGCAGCATTTGACGTATTACAGAATTGGAAGAAAGAAGCTTTGCAGCAGCTTAAAAGTAGAGAAAAACACATGCGCCGTCATAAGACAAATGCCGAAAAAACGTTGTTATATGACCAGAATAAACAGTCTGAGTCAGCTAGGAATATGGATAGGGCTTTCTCACTTGGTATCCAGAAAATCTATCCTTCTAAAGACTTTCATGTTTCCGATGAACTTATCGATAAACTTCTAAATGAATGAAGGCCTGGTGCCACTGCGCCACCCCCGTATGTTCCTCTTCCTGCTGGTTTGCCTCTTCCCACTGTTATTCCTCCTCCTGCTCATCCTGCTGCTCCTATCGTTCCTCCTGTTGTTCCTCTCCCTCCAGTTGTCGGTCCTCCTTTTGTCGCTGCTCCTCCACCTGCTGCCCCACTTTTGCCTGTTGTACCAGTGATAGCACCTCCATTGAATTTGCCTACTCTCCCCCTTCCAAGTGGTTCTATACCGCTTGTGGTAGATCAGGGAGTGGGATCGAGGGTTGTCACTCGCAATACTGTACCTCCAGAGAGGAAACGTGAGTTGATTGCGTGGGCTAGGCATTGCATGGAGAAGGGTGATCAAGCAAATGTTTTTGCCACACTTTCTAATATGGACAATTTTCCTGAGAAAAATGTTTTTATTGAGGGATTAGGGATTCATTTGTGTGTAATGTGGGACAAGTTAAATGATACAGATCTCCCACAAGGGTAGAGGGATCTGAACACTTTAATGTTCTCTAGAGACACTGCGGAGAATGTGCAAGAGCATGTTGAGAGGATATTTGAGTATAGAAAGGAGTTGGAAAGGTTACAGAATGAGGATGAAGATGGAGATAGTTTAGACCTTATGTATGTGCAGAAACGGTTCCTTCCTTGTCATAAATCAATAACTGAGGAAACGCGAATTTGCACGAAAGACGCGATTAGATGTATTTCAGACACATCGATAACTCCTGTTGAAGTATATGATACGTATAGTCACTATACGCCAGAAATGCAGAGGAAAGTGATACAGGTAATGGTAGAATACCCACAGGATGAGTGTGTAAAAAGAAAGATTTGTTGTCCCGCAGAGTAATTGGGTATTTACAAGAGAGCTTTTTCATTTGACACTTCTTCGGCTGCTTTAGAGCTCTATTTGGCTCTGTTGCTTAGTAAGCGTTCGGAGTTGCCTACTTCTCAGTTGCCTATGAGAGAGGTTCCTCCGACACTCGTCCCAAAAGTCGAGGTTCCAGCAGATATCGGAACGGGTGCGCAGGCCTATGACATTCCTGCACACTATGTGTCACAGTTTGTTCACGTCCCGTTCTCGAGACAGGAAGTGAACACAATTAGACAATCTATTCCCGACATTAGGAAAAATCCGACAGGGTACTACTAAGAAATAGAATCTGTCTTGCAATCCTCAGTATTCACTTTAAGTGACATTGATCTGTTATTTCCTATACTCCTGCCCATGGATTTGTGGAAACAGGTTAGAACTATAAACGATGTAGCGGGGCTAGGAGAAACATGGGCTAACATAATTAGACTCGATGGAGAAAGGCCAGCTGGCGAAAGACCACCTCAGTTGATACTAACTTTACCTGACAGAATAGTTGCAAAATTAAAAACTATAATTCCCGAAAAGAGAATTATTTGGGACAAGCTTACTGCCTGTGTCCAAGGGAAGTCTGAGGGTGCTACCGAGTTCTTTAATCAGTTCGAACAGGTACAGAGTCTGGGAAAAGATTATTCATAGACAAATTTGTGCGTGGACTGCTGCCTGACATCCAGTCGCAAATTATGTCTTCTGAGAGTGCTTGGCAAGGGAAGTCTCAATCAGAAGTACTGCATATGGCTCAGTACTATGAGAATCGTGTCAATCATGAAAAAGAAAGAGTTGAAAAGAGGAAAGGTGATTTGAAGACAAAAAGTATTATTGCAGCAAATTGTTAGAGGTCCTAAAGGGGGTAATTCACAAATCAGAGGTCAGTATGTTCCACAAGGAAATGTGCCCTTGGGTCCGGTAAACATTAACCAGTGTGCATATTGTAGGCAAGAGGGTCATTGGCGTACACAATGCCCGATCCTCTGACAGAGGTCAAATAACACATTTGGGAAGATGGGTAGACGATCCATAGGTCGCCCGGGTGTAGGTGGCCCTGGTAGAGGTCAGTTTACACAAGATTCACAGCAACCTTTTTCACAGGACAATCAGGTACCGAGTGTGGATAACAGGGACATTTTCGATCATCCCTCTACCGCTTACCTCTCTGAAGAACTTCCTTTCGACGACATTCTATTTCGCTAGGATTGCCCAAAGCAGGGAACCAACACCTATTCCCGTTAATCAGAAAGGTCCCTATGTTGAAATGATAGTGGGAAATAGGAAACATCTATTCTTGATAGATACAGGGGCACAGAAGTGTTCCATTGTTCATTCTAGGGTTCCACTGTCAGGGCAAACCTATGTTTCTGTAAAGTTATCTGGCACACCAGTTGTCTGTCTGGTTTCTTCGCCGGTACCTATTTCTTTGGGTCCCTTTACAGAGCATTGTCCATTCCTTTTGACTTCGAATTGTGGTGAGAATTTGCTGGGGTTGAATCTGTTGAAGGAATTAAATGCGGTAATTCATTGTTCTTCTGATGGAGTGCGTTTGACGATTTCACCACAGCAACTTCTTGTCTCTCAATTCTTGACCAGACCTTTGCCGCCGGAACTTAGTGATGTTCCGGAGTGTTTATGGGCAATTGACAACAATGATGTCAGTGTTTTGCAAATTGAGCCTGTTAAAATTGTCTTGAAACATGGAGTAAAGTTGCCACGTATTCCACAGTATAAGATTTCAGTCGATGGTGAGCAAGCTTTGAAATGCATCGTCTCCGATTTTGTGCATCGAGGGGTGATTGAGGAAATTGCAAGTAGTTTGTGCAATAGTCTGATTTTACCCGTGTACAAAAAAGGCTATAATGCAATTACTTTTCGTTTCATAATTGATTTGCGTGCCATTAATAAGATCGTCGCTCCACAATTTCCAATTGTGCCTGATGTGACGACAATATTGACTATGATCCCGGCTTCAGCTACTTACTTTAGTGTTGTAGATCTAAAGAATGCTTTCTTTAGTACTCCTATACACAAGGACAGTAGATACCTGTTCGCGTTCACCTTAGGGGGACGCTCCTTCACATTTACCTGTGCACTGCAAGGTTACACGGAAAGTCCTAGCATCTACAGTAGGGCTTTGAAAGAGCAGCTTGATACCCTTGAGTTGCCCTGTACCTGTACACTGCTTCAATATGTTGATGACTTGCTTTTAGCTGCTGACTCAGAGAGCGCTTGTAAGGAGGGCACTGTGGTGTTGCTTACTCACCTGGCTAAACATGGACATAAAGCTTTGCTTAAATAATTTCAATATTGTTGTCAGGAGGTCGCCTATTTAGGCTATGTCCTGTCAAAGGAGGGAAGAAGGTTGACGCCTGAACGCATAAAACTCATTTCTAGCATGTCTGCCCCAAATACACAGAAAGAAGTTAGAGCCTTGATAGGAATTGCTTCTTACTGTAGGCAGTGGATTCCCAACTTTTCACTAGTGATTAAGCCGATGTTGGCTCTGACGAAGAAGGACATTCTTCGCCATTGCCTTGGAACATGGAGCACCAGCGTGCATTTGATTTGCTCAAGACTCTGTTGTGCTCGGCACCGGTTTTGGGCACACCAAATTATGAAAAGGCCTTTGTGTTGTTTGTGCATGAATGTGATGGATGTGCTTTGGCTGTATTAACGCAGGAACATGGAGGGAAGAGTAGGCCATGCGGTTACTTTTCTTCCGCCCTTGATCCTGTAGCATGTGCTTTGCCAAGATGTTTGCGAGCTGTCGCTGCTGCTGCTGCGTCTGTAAAACAGAGTAAGGGAATGGTCCTAGGCCATGCTTTAACCCTGATGGTACCACACTCTGTGGATGTTCTACTGAACAGAACTCAAAAGCAACACCTCACTTTTGCACGGTTGACAAGATATGAATTGATCTTGTTTGCACCACACATACAAATTAAGAGATGTTGCGTTCTTAATCCAGCTGAACTCTTACCTTTCCCGCAAGGTACTGCTTGCAGTGACGAAGAGTCACATGATTGCCTTTACACTACCGAACAAGAGACAAAGGGTAGAATTGATCTAAAAGATACTCCCTTGAATAATCCACAAGGGGAGCTGTTTTGCTATGGCTCCTGCTTCAAACTTCTGGATGGTACATCCACAGCTGCTTATGCAAGCACTACATTGAGCACAGTCGTGGAAACCAAGAGAATCACGCATAACTCCACACAGACCGCAGAGATTACAGCATTGACCCGAGCTTGTGAACTTTCCGAAGGGCTTACCGTGAATATATACACTGATAGTCAGTATGCCTTTGGGGTGGTTCACAACTTTGGGAGACTTTGGTCAGAAAGAGGGTTCTTGACTTCACATGGTACAAAGATCCAGCATGGCTCCCTGATAGTACGGCTACTCTCAGCGCTTGCACTCCCTACTCAGTTAGCTATCTAAAATGCGCAGCGTATCAGAAGATTGTAGATGATATAGGAAAAGGGAACACTTTTGCTGATCAGATAGCCAAACAGACTGCCACTGATCTCTCTTCAGACATGTATACTTCAAGGGAGGCCACAAATGCCTGTACTATGGATGAGGGTATTGATTCCATATGGGATATCCAAGCTGATGCCACGTTGGAAGGGTCTAAGAGATGGGCTGAGGGCTTGGAGAAACTTGATGACGATGGGTGTTGGGTGGACAGAGTTGAAGGGAAGTGGCTGCTTCCCGACGCATACATTATGATGATGGTTGTTATGGCTCATGGTCCCACACACATATGTGCTCGTAAAATCACAAAAATGTTGAAAAAAGTGTGGGTAAACGATAAAATCTCTAAAGTGGCTGAACGCTTTGTTCAGGAATGTATGATCTGTTTACAGCACAATGAGGTAAAGGGCACATCAACTCCTAGGGTTAGTTTTGGTCCACCTGCTGTCCCCTTTGAGGTCATCTAATTTGATTTTATTGAAATGGAACGGTGTAATAAACTGAAGTATGTGTTATTTGTCATCTGTGCTTTCAGCAAATGGGTTGAGGCTTTTCCTGTTAAAGACGCTACAGCCATGACTATTGCAAAGACTATGTTAAAAGAATATTTCCTGAGATTCAGGCTACCAAGAGTCATCTGGTCGGACAATGGTCCACATTTTATCGCTGCTGTAATTCTGCAGATATGTGCAGGATTACAGATCAATAAACAGTTCCATTTGGCCAGACATGCTCAGAGTGCCAGACTAGTGGAAAGACACAACGGCATCATCAAAAACATGCTAGCTAAGACGTGTGCCAGCACCAAACTAAAATGGCCATTGTGTTGTTATCAATGCGTACAACCCCTCAAACTAAGACTGGGCACTCTCCCTTTGAGGTGGTTATGGGAAGGCCTGCTAATATCTGGAACATTCCAGAATGCTGTTCTTTTCGAAATGTTGGAAACGTACTTCTTTCAGATTACTGTAGCTAGTTGACTAAAAACTTGTATTTGTTTATCATCAGGTGAGAGGGGCTTTACCTGTACGATACGAGGCCCCGGTCACAGCATACGACCTGAGGATTGGGTCCTCGTAAAGACCTTCGAGCGATCTTCTTGCAGTGCACCACGTTGGCGGGGCCCTTTCCAAGTCCTGCTGGTCACACAGACTGCAGTGCGGGTGTCAGGCCGGAAAAAATTGGATCCATGCGACGCATACCAAAAAAATTCCACACCCAGTGCCACACGATACAGAAGAAGCAGAACCCCTCATCAGTACTGCAACCAACGATCCCGAAGCAGTAACCAGCATCAAAAGTGTGTTGGGGATTCTCCCTGATCCTGTGAGGTCTGGGGAAACAGCCCTTATATCCCCACACTCTCCAACCATTTTGTTTCCAGAGGCGATCCCCAATTGTGCCTCTGACCTTGCTTCCGTTCATTCGCCGCTTCCAGTGGGAAGTGACGACACATTGTTCACGGATCAATCAGTACCAGGGATCACAAGGTACGATCTGCGTCCAAGGAAATAGACTTACGGCACGGTTCGGCTGTGCACTCGGAGAAGAAGAGTCTCATCAAGGGCTTGCTTTTTGGACAGATTCATTGTTTGAAAAGGGGATTCTGTTGGCTACGGTTTGTGGAAGGACTAAGAAGTCGCTCGGCCTGGAGGTCGCCAGCCAAAAACACTGTTGCTTTCGTTTGAAGACTACAATGCCTGCAACCACTTCTGCTCGTACAGGACTGATAAATGAGCGTGTGACCAGCTGTGAAAATGGACAATTCGTAACGTGGGCCCCGAAAATGTACTGCTGTTTTTTGATAATGTTAATTGGTTTTATAGTAGTCATTGTTTTAGGCTTCTGGTGTCTAGAAGAAGTGCATCCGCTTGAGAATTTGTTGCCGAATGAAAATGTACCTACTGTTTCTACTCCTTTCGTGCATCTGCACACTCTATCTCCTAGGGACTCTCAGCACAGACAGAGATATCATAATAACACACTATCACTCATCATGAATGCTAAACATGCCATCTTTAACAAATCTAATTGTTCGGTCTGCTCGCATTTACCGCAACATGGGGATAAGGGGCTAGGTTGGTATATTCATCGTCTACCTTTGACAACTGCATGCTATGCTTCTCTTAGAGCACTATTCTTTGGTTGCTGGAACGATAGCACCTCAGGGAACTTTGATGGGACTAATTTGAATCAGTTTGAAAAGCGTCTTCTGACTCCCTTGGGCTGCTCGCTCTTCGAAAATAGAACTAAGCCTAATGTTGCTTCTATTAGGCCTTCTGATAGACTGTCTCATCCCTTTCAATCTTTGATTTCTTTTAAGATGACTCCTATAGGCAATAAGGATGCCACGCCTCCTTCTTACACTGTTAACCATAGCCCCAATTCAGTTTCTTTCTGCATACAGAGGAATGGTACTCAGTCAATGGGTGATATTAAAGGCTGCACCAACGTTGCAGATTTGACTGGGGAGGACAGACCTTTGTATGTAGGCAAACCTGTCTACTTTGTTTGCAGTAATGTAGCATTTCCATGGTTACCCAGGGATTGGCAGGGAACTTGTTATTTAGGGATCTTGTTACCCGTGGTATTCATAGCCGGTACCTTAGAAGTCTCAAAGGCTCGTCCATGACGGGACGAGGATGGTGACACTTCAGCATAAATTCTGGGCGATGTAGCTAAATCCTTTGTGCCATTTTGGGGACAAATAATGAACTCTGAAGATATCAGGAGATTAGCGAGAGTACTGGAGAGAACCATCAACCGGACCACTGACATACTCTATAACACCGAACAGGGCTGGTATTCGCTGTGTTCTACTGAGGGCCTGATAGCTATCTGTTGCTTTGTTCTTTGAAACTGTTCAGTTGTAGAATAAAGAT
The DNA here is from genome assembly GCF_040938575.1 of Ambystoma mexicanum. NCBI lineage: Eukaryota > Metazoa > Chordata > Amphibia > Caudata > Ambystomatidae > Ambystoma > Ambystoma mexicanum. Next base: position 117,777,343 of record NC_090934.1, on the reverse strand, counting down.
CTGTGTATCTTTGCAAACCCGTCTTGGTGAATTTCCTTTTGGGGTACTCAGCCTCGATATTCTCTTTTTTGCTTTCACAAGAAGGCCGGCTGAACCAAAAACAATAAACAAACCAAAGTTCCTTTGATAATATTTCACATTGGGCGATTACTCTTCCCCCCTTTGGGTCCCCCTCAGCTGCTCTCTCTCATCTCTCTTGCAATGTTGGCCTCCCTCAATCGGGTTCACTACAGCCTTTTCCACAGTTCATTTAGTTTGGCATCCCTCAGTCAAGTTCACTTTTGTCAGTTTCACAGGTCGTTCAGCTGGGCATCCCTCTGTCGGGTTCACGTGTGCCAGTTTCACAGTTCATTCATAGGTGTGTTAACGTTATGCAGGATTCCCATCCCTTGGTTCTCCAGTCCCCAGTCAGGCCTTCTCTCAAGCCCCCAGGCAGGCTTCACATATTCGCAGCTCAATCAGTTTTCTCCAATATGCCAAACACTTTCGACTGTATGAAGGGTTTTTCTAGGCCCTCATAGGACCACTTTGACACTTCTTGTTTAATTATTTTCACTTCTGGTGTATCAAATAGTTTAGTTAATGATAATATAGTCATATTCATCGGTTTCAAAGTAATTTCCAGCAATTAATCACTCTTATTGGTAACAAGACAAGGTGGCGAGGTCACAGAGGAGACACAACAAAACAAACAAACAAACAAGGTGCAATAATTTTGCGAGGCGTGGGCCGTGCAAAGGATTGAGAATCTTCTACCGAACCATCGCCTGAGTGATCAAATGAGCTTGGGGATTGATAGAGACTTATTTCAGCCTCACCCATCGACAGCTCATTTGGTAGTGTAATTTCAGCCGAGTTATTTAGCTCATCTTGGATGTCTACAGAAGGCACTTTGGTTTTGTCTAGTATTTTCTCTTCACTGTCGTGCTGTAATTCATTTTCTTTAGCATTTTCATAACCCCCTATTTGTCCTACAGGATCCCAAACATCTGTTAATATTTGAGGTATCATTGTAGCATTACTTTGTGAGTCTAAGTTCACTATGGTTGAATCATCCAGCACGACTATGATTTCAGACATAATTTGTGTGTCAGATATAGTGACATTAGATATTGACATCGCGTTGTTACAGTCTCGTAGTTCTGAAAGCATTTCGTTATTACAATTAGGGCTAGTTGTACAATCAACAGAAGCATGCAACATGCAGAACTCACGAATATCACCAGAAGACAGTCTCTTATCCGGTACCATGATCGGGCATCTGCGGATTTTTCTTTTGACAGCAATCGTAGGGGAAGGATTGGTGGAGAAGCTTGTAACGTGACCGACGCACGTGTAATAATCATGCGCTGCGGCATTGCTGTGTTCAATGTGCAAGCTCTGCTTTTTCCCGCTATATCGAGTAACGTACAGTGCGCTGTTTTACAAGGGCAATCTGGGGTATTTCTGTTTTTCAGAGAAGGGAGAGTCAGTGTTTAAAACGCTCTGAATAGGTATGACAGAGGGGAGCACGAAGTCGCGTTATATACAACTACGCTTTACGCTGTAAGCTGATCTACTGATCAGCTTAATAGCGTAAAAATGCGACTTAGGAAAGCGACTTGCTGAAAGCGCGTGCGCAAAAGAACGCGCTCAGTCTTTTTGAAGGATCTTGGGAAAAGGGGACGTGGTCTCACCTAAAGTAATTAAAAGAAGATGTTTTTATCCTCTATAATTGTACAAATATAGGCTATATTATATTACTTGACATCAGGTTCTTTGGTTACAGAGTTCATACCAATATTGTCCCAGTAAGTCGAATAGTCCAATGTTCCACTGATTCTTATGCAGCCCCCCCTCAGCGTAACAGCGACTTAGGAAAGTGACTTGCTGAAAGGGAAAGGGCTGTCAGGTGTGCATAGTTATTGTCAATTGCCTGACTCTGCCTCACCCTTGTGTTGTGACATGTCAGATAAACGGCTCTGGTGTTAGTCCATTGTCTTTCACAGATTAGGAAAGTGCTTGTGTCGGAAAACGGGTGGTAGAGCTTCTAAGTATTCTACGGGGTAGGATGTTAGAAGGAAGGAGGTACCGCGTCTCGCCCAGCAGTGTCCCACTTCCACTCCCCAAAGACCCCCATCCAGGTGATCCTCCCCCACTGATCCACTCCCAGGAACTGGATCCAATAGCGATGGCCGTGTCCTGGCCACCTGGATGACATATCTCTGGGGACTAGCGGGTGAGACACCTTCAGATTTCTCACACTGCCACCCCCCTTTTTGCACAATAAGGCACCCCTCACTTACCTTCTTTGTCCATGTCCGTTGTGAGTAGTATTCCCGGCACAGCTCCAACGTCATCAAGGCTGCCATGGAAAGGGAGAAGGTCCTACGTAAAGTCACTTCCCCCTATCCATGACGGCCATCTTTTTTTGTAAGTTGCGAAATGCAATTTACAAACTATTACTGCTTCAGGTAATGCCCAAATTACCTGAAGCGATAATGCCCCCCTCCCCCCCAGCTCAGGACTCAATGCTTAAAAGAAATCACCATTTATTGGGACAATCCTGCATCAGGTTCCAGGAGAGGCAAGGGGGGTGGGCAAATGACCAATTTTTTGTAGGAAAAGCATAGCACAGAGATCAGAGATAGGACAAGAAAAATGACTGATATAGTCCTAGAGGACTGTATATGTTATTAGTCCTATGCACAGAGGGGTCAGGTACAGGAAAGTTAGGGAGAGGGAGTAGTAAGTAGAGTAGCACTCCTTTTGGGCTCAGTAGATTAAGCTTTAGTAAATATTTAAAGGGGGGGATAGGAGTAGTGTTTTTAAATGTGGGTAAGGTGCTCCAATGGCATGGAGGAGCAAGGAGAGTGAAGGAGGGAAAGCAAGAGGACATGGATGGTGGTTGAGGAGCAGAGAGATTAAGAGTGGAATTTGCACAGAGAGGAGCAGCGCGAGCTGTTCAAGTAAGGAGTTGCAAGACCATGTCAGTCTAGAAAAATGGATACCTCGAAGGACGACGAGAAACATGCCGGGACAGGTTACAGCCTCCTCCTGCACCACCACCGCTGAGAATGAGTCAATTATAAAGACTGTAAACTTAAGAAAAACGCATAGTAAAACAAATTGTATGCTGGTACTGACAATAATAATGTGCTTTATGAGCGTGGTACCACCAATATCGACAGCCCTAATATTATGGCGTTTGGAAGCAATACACCCATTAGAAATATTTTCACCAATAATAAATATATCCACTACTGAAAGCCCGGTTCAGGTGATCACTTATACCCTCCCCCAATGGAAGAAAGACACAGGGAAGGTTTTGGAAATAATACTTTGCTATTGATCATGAACATGACACATGCAATTCTGAAGAAAACAAATTGCTGGGTATGTGCCCATTTACCACAGCATGCTGGGAAAGGAATAGGGTGGTATGTGCAGCCACTACCATTAAGTTCTGCAAGTAGTGCATCTTTAGGTGCAATGTTCTATGGGAAATGGAATGAGAGTAATACGGGTCAATTAGACAGAACCAACATGAATGAGTTTGAGGAGATAATAATGAAGACTGTGGGTTGTTCCATTTTCCATTTAGCACAAGTAATAGCCCCAGAGCCCAAGAGGAAAAATACACGAAAGATAACACGACAAAATAGACGAGATAGATTGTCCCCACCAGAAAAAACATCTGTAATGACGTTTCGTGTAAGAACAGAAGGGGACAAAGATGCAATTCCCCCATCTTACACAGTGAATTATAGCCTAAGAACTGTCCCTTTTTGTCTAAAAAAGAAAGGCTCTTTTTCAGTCGGAACATATACTGGTTGCATGAATACAGTGGTATTAAAATGGGAAATAGAACCAGTATATGTAGGTGGTCCAGTTTATTTTATATGTGGAGAGAAAGCATATCCTTGGTTGCCCAGAAACCGGGGAGGTACATGTTACCTAGGGCTACTGTTCCCAGGAGTATTCCTCTTAGAAACAGCAGCCATGGCCAGATTATCAAGAACTAGAGTCAAAAGGACTGACAAGGGTGTTTTAATAGCAACTGATGTAGCAAAATCATTCATTCCATTCTTAGGGCAGATAGTGAACTCCTATAATATAAGGCAACTGTCCAGAATCCTAAAAAATACAATAAACACAACAACAAATATACTATTTAACATGACGTTGGAAGAAAGAGGAATCAGGTTAATGACGCTGCAAAATAGAATGGCTCTCGATGTGATCCTGGTTGATCGTGGGGGAATTTGCAAAATAGTGGGATCAGCGTGTTGCGTTTATGTCGATGACTATTCCCCCACGATCTTTGAAGCAATAAAGAAAATGCACGTCCTAAGTTCTGAACTCCCTACTGGACAAGGGAGCTGGGGAATAGGATCTTGGTTTTGGGGAATACTACGTTCTTGGGGATGGAAGTTGTTCTCAATATTAGTAGTGGTGTTTGGAACATTTCTAATGTGCTGTTGTTGTATACATTGTCTACCCATAGTTTGCGCTGAGGTAACTGAGGGATGTACGGAAGGATGTATGCATATGATGACAAAGAAAAAACAACCTCATGGTCGAACCGACCCAGACCCAAATGAGATGAGAGCAGTAAAAGAGTTGATGGCAATAGATACTGATGAAGACGATGATGTTTACGATAGCATGCAAAATTCAGACATAAGTACTTCAGACTCATCTTCACTAGAGGAGGTTTCAATAAATAGATGAGACGTTTGGCATACGGCCAAAGGAGGGTTTGTCAGTCTAGAAAAATTGATACCTCTACTTTGTGACCGCAAACGTATTTTGGTGGCCGTGGGCCAACCGTCTCATGCACGATATGACAGAATATAGGTTTTCGAGTTTGCAAATGAACGGCCATTTTGATGTAACAAGAATCGCCATTTTATTTCTAACCATTGCTCATTGCTTTCTGTTCCTATTGCTTCGCAGTATATTTTCCGCTTACACTGCTCGACTGTAAAACATTGTTGTCTGTACGTAAAAAGGACAAGGCCGCAGGGCCGAGAGGATAACAAGAGTTTGTTGAAACACAAACGTAGGCAGCGCCAGGAAGAATGCCCGGCTCCCTCCCGAATGTAGCCTTGAAGCAGAGCTGCAGGGCATTTAATCATTTCGCAGCTGCCAGCCAGTCTCGTTATATGGTAGAATATGTTAGAATAATACAGCTAAAGGCTTGAATTATGCTCTTCTTATGGCCCCCCTTTGCTGAGCCTGCTAGAGTGTGTCAGCTCCCAGGAGACGAATAGCACCTAATAGATAGCAAGGTCCGGAATGCAACTCTTCCCCCCGTATGTAGCTCGCTTCCAAGAACAGAAGCGCTGTGTTCTATTCAACAACTGAAAGATGCCTTCGCACTCACAAATTGCAAATTGTTACTAGAATAGATGTTTGAAGGTGTCATAGTTGTCGGAGATGTCCCTCATCACACCAAGTTCAAAGAAACCCAATAAAAGGGGGGTGTTAAACATGTCATAGCTGATTGTTTGATATGCATTTTGTATATGTGTAACTGATGTACGTAATTCACTCTCTTGCGTCCCTCGAGGTCTAGAGATACACGTCGCGGGGCGTGAGACCGAGTTGGCCAACTGAGACTTTGCTTTGCAATAAACCCTAGCTTTGGGAATACAACCTTGGGTCTGGCGTATCTATTGTGAGTGGTGACTCGCCTTGTTTCCATAGACGTCAGGGTCCCCTAGGGTCCCCTTTTAACCATGGAAGGCCTGTAAGACAAGAAGGAGGAATCTGAAGAGGGAAAGATTCCTCATAGGGAGGCCATAGGGATGGAGGTGGTGTTTGGAAGAGGGAGGAGAGCAGGGAAGATTGGACAGAATTTAGACGGGGAAGGTGAATATTTTGTCAAGCAGAGAGAAGGAGTGGAGAGGTGTGGTGCTGACACAGTAGTCAAGACAACTGAGTACCAGAGTTAGTATGAAGGTTTTGGTGGAATGGTAGATGAGGAGAGGGTGGATTGTCTGATATTAGGTTGATCCTGGTCATAATAGAAATGGTACTAATAAAGGGATGTAGGTTGAGAAGCTGTCAAAAATGACACACATGTTGGATGCTTTACAGGAGGGGGAGAGAGCAAGTCAGGTGGAAATTAGATGGGGAGAGAAAAGGGGGCTTTGGAGCAGGAAGGTAGATTACTTTGTTCTAGGAGGAGGCAACAAATATACAACGTAATGCCATCCAATGTCAAACTGTTGAGAGTGAAGCAGAATTATTGCTGTAGGACAGAGAAGTTATCTGCAAAGAGGTGATTGGAGAAACCAAAGGAGAAAATGAGTTGATGAAGGAAGAGTTGCAGAGGGGGAAGAGTAAGGGGCTGATGATTGAGCCTTGGGGGACCCCCAGAAAGAGGAAGATCAGGTCAGGTCAAACATGTCTTTGCTGCAAATGTCATCATTTAGCAGTTGTTTAGCAAGAAGATATATGCTTTCCTCTACCTTTACTTTATTATTTTAGCAAGAAAACAAATATCTGCCAAATGTTGTTTATCCAAAGACCATCAAGCTTTGTTACACCTATTTGTGACCTGTTATGCACAACAACTGGTCTTCTGGTTTTCTGACTCAGTCAAACAACCACCTAAGTTTTGTAAAGTCACTTTACTGGGACTGCCTCTGCTAGCTCTACTGTCACTTATGTACTGTTAGATTGTGCCTGCCTATTATGGCTCTAGTGCCCCCAAAATAAATCTCATGTATGTCTGTACCTGCCTTGGTCCCGAGTCTCTGTCCCAATACCATCCCTGCCTCACATGGTCTTCTCACTCATTCAAACATCCACCTAAGTTTTGTAAAGGCACTCCACTGGGACTGTGTCTGCTATCTGTACTGTCACTTATGTACTGTGCTGTTAGAGGTGAGATCCGAAAGCTCAAAATTACAGGCATCGAAACGTGTGGAGGTATAGAATTAACAAGAAAATGGCCGCCATGGAAGGGGCGAAGTGACTACATCTAGTCCCTTCGCCCTTTCCATGGCGGCAACTCCGGGATGCTGCAGCGAAGAAGCAGAGGCCTCAGAGCCTTGTCGGCGAGGTAAGGCGTGGGTGAGGCCCAATGAGCTTCCTTGTAACAAGCTCATTGACCCTCGCCAGGTAATAATTGTATTGTATTGTATTGTATTTTTATTTGTATAGCGCATACCAGGCCAGAGGGCAACCGGGCGCATATCTTAACAGAATGTTACAACAATGACATATAAACACAGTAGTCATAACAATTGTGACAAAGTTACAGTTGACGTTACATTTGTCAGGCAACAGCAAAAGCAGTAATGTGCAGGAGCAGTGCAGTACAGGGTCACAGCAGGCACGCACACGCTCAAGAGGATAGTTGTTAGTGTGAGGTAGCTAACCAAAGCTTGGCTTTGTGTTTGAATAGGTTGAATGAAGGTAGATTTCTGATGGTGAGTGGTAGGGTGTTCCAAAGCTTGGCTGCTAGGACTGGGAAACTAGCGCCTCCAGCTGTTTGGAGCTTGTATCTGGGGATCACAAGACCTTGAGTTTGTTTGGATCTGAGTACACGCGATGGTATGTGCTGAGTGAAACGAGAGGCTAGATATTTAGGGGCTTGATTGTTTACACATTTGTAAGTGAGGGCCAATGCTTTCAGAGAAATCCTTTGGGCGACTGAGAGCCAATTGAGGTTCTTCCTAGTTTCTCAGATGTGGGCAGATCTAGGGATGTTTAGTGCAGCTCTGAAGGCATTATTTTGGGTAGTCTGAAGTTTGATGAGGTTGCCCTGGTTAGTGCCTTGATACATTGCATTGCAGTAGTCCAGTTTGGACATATCCAGGGTCCTGGCCAAAGTGATGCAGTTCTGGGTGGTGAGGAATGGGCGACAAGCTGTGATCAACTTGCAAGTGTAGGCCGAAGCGTCAACCACTGCATTAGTTTGTCGAGTGAGGGTGAGTGAGGAGTCGAGGTAAATTCCTAAGGTTTTGGTATCTTTGGAGACTTTAATGGGATTACTGTCAATATTGAAGGAGCTGAGCGATGGGCTCAGTTTTCTTAGTCTCTGTGGCGTACCCAAGATGAGAAGCTCTGCCTTGTCATCGTTGAGGCACAGCTCATGCTGAACCATCCAAGCTTGGATGACAAGGTAGATGTCGTTCAGGGCTTTGGAGTCAGCAATGTAGTCACCAGTGATGGGAATGAGTATCTGGATGTCGTCAGCATAATTAGTGTAGGTGACACCCAGATAATCAAGCACATCAAACAGTGGTTTGGTGAATACATTGTAGAGAGTTGGGGAAACACAGGACCGTTGAGGGACTCCGCAGGGGACTGGTGTAGGATCAGCAGATGAGGTAGGTGAGAATACTCTCATGTGCCTGTTGTCAACGAATGACCTAATCCAGTTAGTGGCATTATCAGAGAAGTGGGCAGCGTATATCAAGTGCTGACATAGAATTTGGTGATTGACCAAATCGAAGGCCGCGGATAGGTCCAGTAGGAGTAAAAGGGACAGTTTGCCGTTGTCTTTTAGGTCCTCGATTTGAGTTTTGAGGTCCAATAGAGCTGTTTCTGTCCCGTGCTTGGGTCTGAAGCCAGATTGTTTTGTGCCTAGGAGGTTATTTGTTTCCAAGTAGTTCTGTATCTGTAGATATGCTGCTCTGTCTAGTATTCTTAGGAGGAAAGGTACGGTAGTGATAGGTCTGTAGTTGGTAGGTGTCTCGGGGTCAAGAGTGGTTTTTTTAGGAGAGGGATAACCCATGCGTCCTTTAGGTTTTTGGGTACCGTTCCAGTTAGGAATGAGGAGTTAATGAAGGTGGTTATAAAGAGAGCGGGATCATGTGCTGCTTCCTTAATGATAGGTGCCGGGCAGGAGTCACCCTGGCAGTTAGAAGGTTTTAAGTTACGGATGATGTTTTCAACCTCTGGGATGGTGAGTGGGGTGAAGCTGAAAGGGGTGTGAGAGAAAGAGGCCGTGGTAGTCATAAAGGGTTTGGTTTGGGGGGAGGTGAGTAAAGTGGTTTGTTTGGCATTCATTTTCGATTGCAGGTTGGTTATTCTGTTGAGGAGTGCGTTTTGGATGTTGTATCACCACGTACTGTCTTTACAACAGGAAATGGGAGCAGGGGAAGGGGATTCTAGTTCTCTAAGGATTTTAAATAACTCCTTAGTGTTGGATTCCGCCTGGTAAATACGCTGGTTATAGGTCTCCTTTTTGGCTTGTAAGATCGCTTCCTTGTAATTGTGGGAAGTGATGATGAGTCGATCTTTGTTAAAGTCGCAGGGATGGCTTCTCCAGAGTGATTCAGCCTTGCGCTTTTCTTTGCGTAGAGCTCTTAACTGTGGGTTGAACCAAGAGTTCAAGTGGGCTTGTTGTTTGGCTTTCCGTAGTTTGAACAGTGCTATAGTATCAATAGCTTTAAGCAGAGTTTGATTGAAAGTATCTACTAAGACGGTGGGGTCGTTGTGTAGAGATGCGCAGTTGTTCAAGATAGGAAGGATGAGGGGGAGTAGTTTATCCCTGGTGATGTCTTTTTTGTTCCTTGTGGGAATGGCTGGAGCTATGGTAGGTGAGGTGTGGGGGTTGGTGGCTGGTAAGAGGAAGATGATGATTTGGTGGTCAGACCAAGCACAGGCATGATTAGAGCTTATAATAGTGTTGCAGTTAAGATCAGTGATCCAGTCAAGCATTCTACCCTTAGTATTGGTAGGTTCGCCAATGCATTGCTGGAAGCCCAGATTAGCTAAGGTGGTAGCGACCTCAGTGGCCGAGTGATCCTTAGGGTCGGATAGACCAAGGTTAAGGTCTCCTAGTAGCAGTACCTGAGAGTTGGGTTTAGTATTATCGGTCAAGATGGCCGTAATCTCATCAGTGAAGGTACCAAGTGGTCCTGGAGGTCTATAGATGAGGTGAAGAGTTGCAGTAGTAGTTGGAGAGAGGGTGAGCTTCACGGATAGTGATTCTGCAGAGCTGAGCTTGATGTTAGGGATAGTTCTTAAAGTAATATTATCTTTATGTATGAACGCGACTCCACCTCCTTTGGAGGAGGACTGTCGGGCAAATCTGTTGATAGAGTATCCAGTCGGGATGGCGAGGGCAAGAAGTGGGCCAGAAGCTGCATGTAGCCAAGTTTCAGTAATGGCAATGAAATCAAGGTTTTGGAAGGTAATGAGGTCAGAGATATCCAGAGTGTGGGCTGTGAGGGATCTGGCGTTAATGAAGGCACCCTTGAGTTCTTTGGTGGAGATGGAGCTATTGGGTGGTGGTCTCTTCTGTGTAACGGAGTGAGTGATGGTAGTGTGGATACGCTGAGTGCATGGGGCACGGGGCAGTCTAGATCAAAGTCTAAGATTCCTAACTTGAAAAGTGCATGGTTGATTAGGTGTAGGTTTAGTGGCGAAGTGTTTGAGCCATAAGGCGGGGTCATTGAGGTATGGGTTACTATGGAGCATGGTGGGATAAAGTATAGTAGAGTAGCGATGATTGATTTTAACAAAGCTGATAATAAGGGTGCAAAGGGAACTCACAATAAGGAACCCTACGATGATAACGTAGATAAGGTGGCTGACGACTGGCAGTGGCCGCATGTCGTGATCCAAGTATCCTAACCGACGGTAAGGTGTAGAACGGATGTAATAATGTATAAAACACAGCCCATAATAATGATTTACAGGAGGAAAGTGGTGTTTGTTTGTTGAAATATGTGCAGTGTTGAGGAAATCTTTTTATAGGTGATCTGGTGATGTAGGAATGTCAGATCCATCAGAGAATCAATTGTGTCTCTATGGGCAGAAGTATTGCTGGTTCAGTCAAACAGAGCTTTGGGCTCTGACATTGTGGGGCAATGGGCATGGTTAAATAGTATTTTATTTATTTTTATAATTTGTAGGGAGAAATCCTCACCACTTAGGGGATGTCTTGGTGCCGATGATCTGCATAGTGAGTAGTCTGTTTTGATGGAAGAGCCAGTCTTTTAGTACTTGGATCAAGAATAGTTGATCGAAGTGTTCTTGATTCATAGGGCAAGGCGGTTAAACAATCTTGAGGTAAGTGTGTGCGGTGCGTGCCTCCCCGCGCAGGAACCTTCGAAAGCTGGGGTGTTTATAGCACACTGGAATGAGGATCAAAGGTTTCTGATAGGAATATATTGATTGCATTTGGATGAAGAAAAGGGAGGGATCTGTCCTGCAGAAGGCACAATGGGTAATGAATAGGGATACATTTGGGAACAGGAAGCAAGTGGATGAAAAATAGAGTGAAGTGATGTGATCGCCTCTTTTGAGGTGAAAGGAACAGCACTGTTCTGGGCTTTCTGCAGGCCATCTGTAGCACTAAGGAAGTTGTGAGCATAGGTGAGGGTGAAAAGACTCAGAAAAACACAATGGGCTTGATTACAAGTTTTGCGGTAGTAGGAAAACATCTGCTATTTTGGAATAATGGATGTTTACCACTCTGCCATATTATGAGTTTTGGCACCAAAAACACATTTTTGGGGTAATAACCAATGTTGGGGAGGAGCTAGCACTTTGGCTAGAGCCTTCTTGCACCCCTCAAGCACTTTACAATTAGGCAAGACTTCTAAGAACTATAGCACTGAGAAAGCTTTTTTCATGCAAAAATAATCACACACAGGCGCGGCTAGTCACTAAATAAAGATCGTTAGGATTGAACTATAAGGTGCAAATAACTATTTAGATGGATATATTTGTAAAACTGTTAAGTTGTAGTTAGCTTTGCTTAAAGCACACAGTGAATGCAGCCTGTGCTAAAAATAGACTATAGGCATTGCATCACCGAGGCTAGCTCTCTCAGAGCACACAAGGGGACTGAGCAGCTGTTCCTGTCCATCAAAAGCCCATGCAGACTATGAATAGGAGTGTACAGGTTCAATGCACGACATACAGAATTATGAAATCAGGTTTAAAAGAGATTGTAGGACCACATATAAATGTGAATAAGATAAGTGGAGTATGAACATGAATGAAAATTAGTTATAAAAATGTTTAGTTTTTCCGGGGGGTTAGGCCTCAAGGGTTGTAAAAAACTGCAGGGCTTCCGTGTGTGTCTATGTAAGGTATCAATATGTTAAGCAGCATGGCTGCCAGGAATTGATGATTATGAAGAAAGGAAGACTTTGCAGAATCGCTGGAAAGGCAAGAAGGACAATTTTGGATGAGCTCTGCCGTTATCCAGTAACCAAGTCAAGAGTTTTTAAGCTCCAAGCCCAGCACCAGTCTTCAGGACCTGGGAGCGGTTGAGGGACAGAATATACCACTCTGGGGCAGAGTTCTTTGCCAATCCTCACTTCTGTAAAGATTAAAGTTCGTTATCTTTTGCAAGATAGACTCTTGGCCTTAATTCCCTAGAGCGGTGCATTCATTCTGGTGTGAGCATAATTAATGTACAAACTTACAATTAGGGGTACCCTTACAGGGCCTCCCTTTGACCAATCCTCATGGAGTCCTGTTAGGGAATAACAGAAGAGTATGCATGACTTTGATTCATCCCGACGGTTCTGGTTAAAGTAATTTTACTGCATGTGTTAACGGCAAGTGAGTTCAGCAGTCATAATCGGGCCCTTAGGCATTGGAAGCCTAACATTGGCCTGTGAGGTATGAAGGATTGTACAGACAGCCCAGCAAAGGTTGCCCTGAGAGGCACAATGTAGTCCTTTAGGAACATATTCCTAGACAAGAATGCCACATCTGTGACATCCCTGATCCAAAATCCCCCTTGAAATGACAAGGGGATTGAGAGGTGATGCAACTTCTCTGATTGGCTGAGGTTGTATCAAATCAGACTGAAGTGGGGGAAAAGTGTACATAGTAGCAAAGCCAAGGGTTTCAAGAGTGCATCAGGAGCAGAGGGTAGGAATGGTAGAAGCACTGATGAAATGTTTAAAAATATTGAAAGGTTCATTTAAATTGTATGGGGTGAAACAAAAATTATAGGGCGGTATTAGTGACAGGTTAGATTGCAAAACCTAAGATGATGGGACATGTTTGAATAATTATAAGTTACATGCTCAGAAATTCTTTTGTAGGTCTTAAATCTAATGTGTATACAAACAAGAATAAAACAATGGAAAGAGGATGGAAGCAAAAGGCACTTTGGGTGATTTATAAGTGGTCGACAGACTTCTGCCATATAGATCAAATAGAAGAAAATCTATCACGCACAAGAACGATTTAAACCTTGTATAGTGTGAGTTGAGCACTTTACATTGGACCTATTGGCATCCCACTTAACTGATACATTATTTTGGATGAAATTAATTGTATTTCTTGTTTACTGACTATGCCATCATGAAATTAGAAAAAAGGTCATTTACCATAGACATTTCAAACAAATGTAAAGTCCAGTATTGATTTTACTTTAGTATTGCACCAGATACTGGGTACAACCTACCTCAATGTTGTTGGATGAGCCGATTTTCTTTCATCATTCTAAAGAAGCCCAAATCTACAGTCCGATGGAATAGTGCCATGAATGGTGGCTCTAGAGCATCTTTGCTCCACCTCATGGCAGAACCGTGCAATTAAAGGAGAACCTGGACCATCAACAGTGCTGTGAATAGTGAATTGAAGCGCCATTGGTCAGCCTCATGACCGGACAGTGCCATTAAAGGTGGATCTGGAGCGGCAACAGTGCTGTGAATAAACGATTGAAGTGCCATTGGTCAGCCTCATGGCGTGACAGTGCCATTAAAGGTGGATCTGGAGCATCAACAGTGCTGTGAATAGTGGATTGAAGCGCCATTGGTCAGCCTCATGACGGGACAGCGCCATTAAAGGTGGATCTGGAGCGGCAACAGTGCTGTGAATAGTGGATTGAAGCGCCATTGGTAAGCCTCATGACAGGACTGGGCCATTAAAGGTGGATCTGGTGCGTCAACAGTGCTGTGAATAGTGGATTAAAGTGCCATTGGTCAGCCTCATGAATGGACAGTGCCATTAAAGGTGGATCTGGAGCAGCAACAGTGCTATGAATAGTTGATTGAAGTGCCATTGGTCAATCTCATGACGGGACAGTGCCATTAAAGGTGCATCTGGAGCGTCAACAGTGCTGTGAATAGTGGATTGAAGTGCCATTGGTCAGCCTCATGATGGGAGAGTGCCATTAAAGGTGCATCTGGAGCGTCAACAGTGCTGTGAATAGTGGATTGAAGTGTCATTGGTCAGCTTCATGACAGGACAGTGCCTTTAAAGGTCGATCTGGAGCGGCACCAGTGCTGTGAATAAACGACTAAAGTGCCATTGGGCAGCCTCATGACGGGACAGTGTCATTAAAGGTGGATCTGGAGCGGCAGCAGTGCTGTGAATAGTGACTTGAAGTGCCATTCGTCAGCCTCATGTTGGGACAGTGCCATTAAAGGTGAATCTGGAGCATCAAAGTGCTGTGAATAATGCATTGAAGCGCCATTGGTCAGCCTCATGATGGGACAGTGCGATTAAAGGTGGATCTAAAGCATCAACAGTGCTGTGAATGGTGGATTTAAGCACCACTGGTCAGCCTCATGGCGGAACAATCTTGTTTGTCTCTGTCTCTATCCCACTCTGTGGACAAGAGCTGCGTTTTCAGGTGCTAGAGCCATCCCAGTGATTGCTGACAGGAGCACGACCAAAGAAAAAAAGACATATCTTGAAAGGGGTTTGGGAAGGGTCAGGTATGAAAGACAGACACAATTTAGGCATGGTTTTGTCCAAAGACTTTTATTGAAAAAATCCCTGTACCAGAGGAATTTCCCTACCTGAACTCAAAACTAAGAGTTCGTCAGTGTCAGAATGTCCAAAACAAAACAGTCCTGGGTCCAAAGTACTATTCTACCCTCACATTCTAATGAAATAAATCTTAAGGTGAAAAGGGTAATTTCTTTGGCGTTCAGAGTTCAAAAGTGTTCAAAAAGAAAGAAATAACTCCAACATAAAGTCTCTCAATGATATTGCCCTTTAATACAGAGGCTTTCTCCCTTTCCTGGATTCTTCTTCACAATTTCTTGGCAATAATAGTTCTTGTCTTTTCCTCTTGTTCAATAACAAAAGTCTTATATATCTTTGTCTTTGGCTTCGGGGTTGTCAGGATACCTGGTATATGGACTCCATTTGGGAGAGTTAAACAGACTGCTGCTACCAACGAAAAATGTCACATCTGTGCCAGTCATCAAGGGGATACTGATAGTGATGAATAATGTTGTCCCTAAGCAGCCTTATGCCGATGCCGAAAAGCCAGCCAGACCGAAGACATGGATTCGTGAAATGCGGCAAACACGCCAGGAGCAAGTGAAAACAACCTTGATGCCAGTCATGCGAGAAGCATTTTCAGGACGGCGAAAACATTCTCCTATGATCACCCAGACAGAGAATATGTGGATATATCTGGCACAGCAGATGCTCAACATATCGCACTTCTGTCTTACTGATGTGCCCAATGCTGAAGCTTTACTGACTACGTGCTTAGTAGCAGTGCCGACGCCTGTTGCA
Source organism: Ambystoma mexicanum (assembly GCF_040938575.1). Lineage (NCBI taxonomy): Eukaryota > Metazoa > Chordata > Amphibia > Caudata > Ambystomatidae > Ambystoma > Ambystoma mexicanum. Next base: position 117,761,890 of record NC_090934.1, on the reverse strand, counting down.
GTTTTAAAGCATATCTTCGGCAACACACACAAAGATTCTTTGGTTCATGATTCGGATATTAGGCAATCTTTTTCCGTTTATGAGTACTGTAGGTTCTGCCAAGAAACCGATCGCAAATGGAGAAATTTGACGCGTATTATTACTTATAATATAACCCAAGGTGATGTATGTTATTTTATGACATGCAATGCACAAGAAATTGGCAAATGCCAACAGATCGATTTAACCAAACAGCACAATCACACAATGTTTGAGAGACGACTGTGTTCGCGAGTGCCACGCAAATGCACCAGTGTAAATAATACTATGTCTTGTAATCATACAGTGATAGCTGCCAGTCATTTGAATCATGTGAAACTTCCAACAGGATGGCTCTTTTCATGTGGCAACATCACATACACTTATATTCCAGCTAACATTTCCGGAGGTCCATGTGCTTTAACTCGATTAGGACTAATGATGTTTCCTTTACACTTTCGAATCTGTGGGTCTATCTTCTGATTGTGATTCAAATGTACACTTGTTATCAGAAGCTGAGGTTCTAGCCTTAACCCTTTCATTAGTGGGAGTTTGGGGTTTAGCTGCTGGGAGTTACAAATCTTTGATGAAATTAGCATGTTTAGTAGTCAAAAGCCTTAATCATACTTCTCAGGCATTAGAAGAATTACTCCTTGATAGTCAAGTTATTAGAAAAGCAACTTTGCAGGACAGAGCTGCTGTTGATTATCTATTGCTAAAGCATAATTTAGGGTGTAACGCATTTGAAGGTATGTGTTGTTTTAATCTAAGTGACCATTCACGATCCATTGAAAGTCATATTCGAGGTTTGAGGGATCTCATTTCTCAAGTGTCTCAAGATCGGACTGGGAATTGGTGGCATTGGTTATTTTCATGGATACCTGATATTGGGGGTACACTATGTTACGCTTTTGCTTGCATTTTCATTATATTAGCTATCATAATAGCTTGTTGTTGTTGTATTCAATGTATTCCCAATTTAGTTTTAATGTTTCGTCAGGTTCAGAGACTGGCTCCTTTGCCACCGGGCTATGGAAGGTAAATATCCAAGGGTGGAATTGTTATGCTTGAACTAAAATGGTGCTGGTGCGCAGTGCATTCTGGGAGCGCTTGGAGCCATGATGGGTATTTACTTCATGCCGCAGTGAAAAGCTGCACACATTTTGCTGAGTGTTAGATTCACGGTGCTGAAAAAACATGCTTTCCAAACCTGGTATGCGGTCAAGGACATTTCTGCTGGGAAAGCTAACTTTGTTATGGTTTGTTACTGTTCTCCATGGAGCGTGTTTTTAGAGGAGGGAGGCACTCTGCTCCTTGAGGGTGGCTGTCGATTGACCCAGCTGGCAACTGACGGCTGCTCATCAACTGCGCAAGTGCCATTTCCAGAAGGTTCGAGAACTGCCACCCCTTTTCGGAGAGTATATATATGCGGAAACCTGGAGGTGGTCAGGTGAGACTTCAGCCGGAGGACGCTTACGTCCGGCACTCCTGTGAGCTGCGGTGCTCTGGGCCTGGCTGTTCCAGGGGTCTTCCAGCCGCTTCTGGGCGAGATGAGGAATCCAGTTACGCTCACGGTGATGTATTTCCTTTTGAATTCTTTGCTTCTTCTATTATTTATGTCTATGTTACTTCTGTGAGTTATTTCTATGTTATCACTGGTTGCTTCTAAACTTTGAATAAATAGCCGTATAAGTGCTGATTATCTTCTAAGTGTGTGTGGTTGCGAGTTATTGAGTCTCTCTGCGTTCAAAGTATTTGCTCTATAATTGCATTGGTGATTTATGATTTTCCGTGCACTCTGGGGAGAGCAATACACCAGGTCTGCCTGGACTCCTTGTTGACTTCAGGCAGGATCATTTCCAACTGGCTCCTGACAGCCTTTCTGGCACTGGCACACGTTTCCCGTCTTCTCAAAATATGCGAGGTTGCTGCAGCCTTTCAGGTTCCACAGCAGAGGAGACAACATGGTGCCAGGCTGGCGCAGCCAACCATTGACTCTGCTACCAACTTGTTGGGAAGAACACCCAGGCATGCCAGAGCGATACTGGAAGTCTGCAGACCTGGAGGGCCTAACACCCTCCCCAAGAACACACAGAGGACTCGGTCAACAGCAGGTTCAAACTGAGGTTTATTACAGCAAAACAAACAGGGATCGATACAAGAACTCTGAAAATCCCAGCATGTCACACAGTAAATGGCACGCAGGCCACTTTTGCCTAACAAATATGTCACTGCTCCATCATTACTTGGGCCTCTCTCCAGAAACCTATTGCAGCATGGGATTGGCCGTCAGGGGCATAATAACCTATATGAGTACATATATATGTTATTCTACTGGTTCTTCCATGTCAGGTGGCTGGCCTGTTCATCCCCAATTCACTATAGCATTGTTGCAGTGTTGTGGATTTACCATTGGTTCTTGCCCATTGCTATCCACCTCTAGGGTACTAGACGGTGATAGGCTAGAGCTGACGTCCCCAGGCCAGGGACCCAACACGGTTCTCAGCTCACTGTGTACCTTTTCAAGGTAATGAGAACGATTATGTGTCTGTAGTGTAACTTGTGTTGCCACCTTTGCCTTATGAGAATATTCTCCTGCTCGGCGCAACACTTGTTGCATACTTATTGCAGTCTGTGTCTGGCTGCCTGGGATCGGCTCTCCTTTCTCACCACGATCACTGTCCATTTTCTGCTGCAGCTGTATCACGTGTTTGAGATCATGAAAATGAGCTCTGCTGCTCCGAATTATGAGGATGTATTCCTGCACTGGTCCCTTTGTCATCTGGGGATTCGAATGTCATCCGTATCTCTTGACCTTGGCTGACGGTTCTGTCTCACACGTCTTGCTCTCTGTCCAGCCTGAATCCGCTCGATTTGTCCCTTGCTCAGTGGTCTGAGGCCTGCTGTAATTTTCCTTAACCTTATAATGCAGTGTCCATGCTAAACTATATTCTCCATAGGTTAGTCACACTTGGCTCTGTCAGGTCCCATAGAGTAATCCGCGTTTAAACATCAGCAAGCTTTGCTGAGGATCTCTTGTGCCTTGTGGTTGCTACATTTCTGCATTTCATTAGTTGCAACAATAATAAAAGCAATGACAGTATGTATATGTATCTGTCCTCTAACTATAGAACTGTTCGCTTGTGTTTTTCATGTATTTGAGTGTGTGTTTGTGTCCCGAATTGCGGATGGCAAGTGTGCTTCATGTCTAACACTATGTCGTGGTGTCTCTTAGGACGTCAGCAACATGGCTTCTTGGCACTTTAGTCCAAGATGTCCATATAGGTGTCTCTGACCATGGCCTTCGGCTTTTCAACCACACATGGATAGATCCGTACCGCACCTGGTCTGTATGGCTGGTGGAAGGGGATACCTTTCAACGTATTTGTCAATCATTGGTGCACTTGGGATTCGTTTGAAATAGAACGTGTGATTGCAGTGTTTTCTGGCCTTCCGTCTTGTCATGAACTTGATGGAAGGAGGGGTGGTGGCAGGATACCGACTCACTCTTCAGTGTAGCAGCACAAGGACTAGCGAGGAGCCATAAGACCGATCAGTGAGTGAAACCAGAGAGGGGGAACACTGGGATGCCAGGTGGTGATGCTAAATGAAATCTGGTGAAAGAGGATTTTGAATACCGAACTTAATGAAAACAAGCTAAAGCACCTTTTGAATACCGAACAAAATCAAAACAAGTTGAAGCGTATTTTGAATACCTAATGAACTGAAAGCAAGTTAAAGCGTATTTTGAATCCCGGACCAAATGAATACAGGTTAAAGCGCATTTTGAATAACGAATGAAATGAAAGCAAGTCAAAACACATTTTTGAATACAGAATAAGCTAAAGCCCATTTTTGAATACCAAACAAATTGAAAGTAAGTTGAAAATACTTTGGCATATTGAAACAAGAGAAAGATTATGAACGTTACTGAAAGGAAAGCTGTTAACCACAAATAATTAACTGCATTAACTGAAACACATGCTAGTAAAGCCAAGAAAGTACAAGCAGTTGAATGTAAAGCATTGGTTATGTTATTGAAGTCATGTGCTGTTTTGAAAGCTGGAAGAATGTAACTCTTTTTGTTTGAAAGCTGGAAAACTTGAACTCTTTTTTTTTGTAAGGAAGGCATGGTATCAATAGTAGACACAGACACAATAGAGGCAAGTTTTGCAAAACCTTTATTTTGGTGTTTTGGTTGGTTTGGTAGAATTCCTAACTGGCCCTAACTCTAGACTGAGAGTAGTCTCGACCATTAAACAAATAACAAACAAGTCCAAGTCAGTGTAGTCAAAATAAAAAAGTGTATACTAAAAAAACCTAACATTGCCCTCCTTCTCGAATGACAAATGTGTTAAGGGAATACAAAAGGAAAAATAGTGTCTTAAAAGAAATGTCAGAATTGCTTAGGTAACAACTCCCTTCTCCACGTTCAGCAGCACATGGTCTCAAGCGTTTCTTAAAAAGGATAGGTGGGTGGCACAGTTCTATCAGTCTTGCACACTTTGGCTTCCTGGTACAATTTAACAGTTCTGGTTTGGGCTTCAAGCTTTTAGCAGTTCAATCAGTTTCATATGCTTCATCTGCCTTCTCATAAATACACAGTTCTACTCTTGACCTTGTACATTGCCACAATTCAACACAGGCTTCCCTCCGCCGGGCTCAAGCGTGCCTCTCTTTTCACATTCATCTTTTTACTTTTTCACAGTTCAGCACAGACTTCCCTCTGCATGTCTTTCTCTTTGTGGGGGTTCATCTCCCCAAGTTTTGTCCATTCTTTTCCTGTCGAAGACTTTCGAAACTGCAAGGATTTTACATAGACCTCTGCATGACCCCTTTGACCTCTATTTAAACAATTCAACAACCAACAATCTTCCTCATCTCGCAATGCTTCTTGGTATTTGTAGTTTCTTATTCTCTTTACTTTGCCCTCTTGTCCTCTTTCAAAGTTTATATACTTTGCCCTCTCAGCATATTCAAAGTTCTCAAACTTTGCTTTTCACTTATTCACCTTTCATTTGGGATTGCGGTTACTTTCTTGCATTCGGTACCTGTTTAATAACATTTCACAGAGACTTTCGCATGTGCGATCCCACCTCGCAGGACTACTCTGTTACTTTGCATACTTTCTTCCACATTCAGCAATTGTCCTTTGCATTGTGCGTTTTATCGGCACACGTGCAACCTTCAACTCTTGGTTACAGTTACTTTTGCTCTAAGCTCAAACCAGGCTTTTTTTGTCTCCGATAACTCACTGGTCGTGTTAATTGGGCTTCTCTCTTCAACGCCGTCCATGTAGCAGTCAAGGCCGTTACCAGCGACTGCTCTGCTCCTCCCCAACTCCGTTGTTCACCCGGGAGGGTAGCGGGCTGCTTTGAAGCATCTTGAAGGTTTCTTCTTTCCGCTCACTCAGTTTTAGGCTTAGACCGCTTACGGCTTCCTGAAACTGTGGAATTCTCACCTGGCTTTCTCCTGTTCTTTGCAAATGTCGATCCGGCACACGGCCTTCCAACTTCCATAGCCTCGTTCACATCAGCCCCAACCGAGCAGATCCTTCTCGTATCCAGCCTCACTCAGAGTGTGCCTTTGCATGCCACGTCTTATCCTGACAGGGAGTTTTAACAAGTGGCAGGTGTGTATAGTTTGGATTACGTACCTGACACTGCCTGGTCGCATTAAAGGGACAGAGCCATTGCAAGTCAGTAGAGGTAATCCTCCTGGCCTCATTCCTCATCTTCCTCAGCTCAGTAGTGTTGTCAATGCAAAGTGGAGAGGAATTTTATGGAGCTGTAGTTTCCCATAAAATAAACAGGGATAGGGGTTAGACGGATTGTGGAATAAGGGGGTTACCATGTCTCACCATCAGGTGCTTCTCCCCCACTCCCCGAGGACCCAATACCCAGGTGATCCTACCTCACTTTTCCACCCCTGGGGTCGGGATCCAGAAGCGATGGCCTTCCTTGACCACCTGAGTATGTGATCCCCGGGGACTAGGTTGTGAAATACCCTCTGGTTTTTCACATACCCTTCCCCTATGCAATGTGGACAAATCTTTTTCACGGGGGACCCGTGAAAGGAAATCCATGTTGCTCTGATCTTTACCTTTCTGATGTTCTACTGTGAAACAGTGTGGTTGGGAGTCCAGAAACCATTGCATAACACGTGGGTTGGATTCTTTTCACTGACTTATTCAGACAAGGGGAGAATGGTCAGTAACTAGGATGACTTTTCTTCCCAGGAAGTAATATTTGAGATAAAGGATAGCCAATTTTATGGCTAATGTTTCTAATTCTAACACTGAATAGTTCTTATCTCTGGGAAACAATTTGCAACTAGCAATTAATATAGGATGTTCTAAGTCATCGTGTATTTGGGACAATACCACCCCCAGTCCAGTCAGAGAGGCGTCAGTCTTAAGTATAAGCTGTTTTGAGAAGTCTGCCACTTTCAATGTGGGAATGATGTTGACATGATGTTTCTTTTAAACTGTTATAACAGACTTCATCCTCATCAGTCCAACAAATCGTTTGTGGTTCAATGTTTTTTAGTGTGTCCGTTAGCCGAGATGTTTTTTCTGAGAAATTACAGACAAACCTGGGATAGTATCCAATCAGACCCTAAAATGCTCTAAGGTCTTGTTTGGCCTTAGGTGTTGGTGCATTTCGAACGGCTTTTACTTTCTCTTGCTGAAGATGTATACTACCATTTCCTACAATAAAGCCTAGATATTTTACAGCAGATTGGGCTAACTTACATTTTCTAGCATTAGCTGTCAGCCTAGCTTTTCGTAGGTCTCTCATAATGGTGAAAAGAGGATAGAGATGTTCTTCCCAGGTTTGGCTATAAATAATAAAATCATCAATAAACACCCCGCAGAAATCAGAATAGGGTTGTAAAATCCCATCCATTAGTCTTTGGAAAGTCACTGGTGCACTGTATAAACCAAAGGGTAGGACCTTGAATTGGAAAAGTCCTATCAGTGTTGTTGAAAAGGCTGATTTTGCTTTGTCTGGGTCTTGAAAGGGAACTTGCTATTATCCCTTAGTTAAATCCATTGTTGACAAGAAATCTGCATTCCCAAATGTGTCTATCATGTCATCTATATGAGTGGTGGGATATGCATCAAAGGCTCAGATGGCGTTACCTTGTCTAAAATCTATGCAGAATCTGTTTGGTCACCAACACAATGGGAGATGGCCAAGGACTTGAAGAAGGCTCGATAACGTTAGCCCTGAGCATACTTTTCACTTCATTAATAATGATCTTTTTCCTCGCCATTGGGAGTCTAAAGGGTTTTAAGTGAACTACTTTCCCCGGTGGTGTCTCTCTATAGTGGTAAATTCTGTGTACCCTCCCTGGTGTCTCACAAAATACATCAGTAAAGGCAGAAAGTAGATTGTTCAAACTTTCTTTATCATTGGGAATTTCTTGGGGTAAAAGTTCTAGGTTATCAATTTCTTGGGTGCCAAGAGGAGAAAATATAGGAGTATGGGGGGGACGTGGATTTTCCTTCCACTCCTTTAGAAGGTTGACGTGGTAGATATGAGTCTTTTGGCATCTGTCTGGTTGGGCTACTTTGTAGTTGCATGTTCCCATCAGTTCCAATACCTCATAAGGCCAGTGCCAGTTCGAGATTAATTTATTCTCCGAAGTTGGCAAGAGAACCAGAACTTTTTGACCCACTGAAAACACACTTAAATTTACTTTTTTGTCATATGACAGTTTCTGTTGGTATTGAGCTTTCTCCATGTGGGTATGGACTAAAGATCTGACTAGGTTAATCTGTTCTCTTAACTGATTTGCAGTTTGAGACAGTGGTATTGGGGCCTCCTCCCTCTCTTTCCAGGATTCCCTCAGCATGTCCAAGATATCCTTTGGCACTCTGCCATACAATAGCTCAAAGGGTGAAAATCCAGTAGATGCTCGAGGAGTTTTTCTCACAGCAAATAAGGCCCATGGAATCATGCAATCCCAATCTTTCCCACCTTCATCAACTAGTTTTCTTAGAATGGTTTTCAGGGTCTTATTAAATTGTTCTACCAATCTGTCTGTCTGAGGAGGATAAACTGAGGTTCTTAACGTAGTGATATGAAGTAATTTGTTAAATTCTCCCATGAGTTTACTCATAGAATTAGTTCCTTGAACTGTTAGAATTTCTTTTGGGAAACCGACCCAGGAAGATAATGGTATCAGATGTTATAATATTTGCTGGGTCGAACTATTTCTCATGGGGAAGGCCTAGGGATAACCAGTACCATAGTCAACAATGACTAAGATAAATGTATTGCCCAATTTAGAGGTTTCAAGTGGCCCAATGATGCCCATCCTGATTTGGGAGAATGAAACCTGTATTATAGTTCGTGGATTCAAAGGAGCAGGTGGAGGAATATTTGTGCTGGTCTTTTGACATATCTGACATTTCTCCACAAAGTTTTTAATGTCGGCATATATTCCAGGCCAATAAAACTTTGAACTGATACGGGCTTAGGTTTTAACTTGTCCTAGATATCCCCCTGTTAAATGTGAGTGGGCAATTTCCAGAACTATTTTCCAATGGCTCTTGGGTATTACCAACTGGGTTTTACATATTCCTACCCCTGAGGTTTCCCTCTGATATAACAGTCTCTGTTTTAAAAAGAAGAAGGGACCTCCTTTATTATTGCCTTCAGACTTAGGGATTACTTGTAAGAAAGCCTCTGCTAAAAATGCATAATTTCTTTGAGCAAAAGCTAAGTCTGGAAGGACACTTGGTTCATCCGCATGGCTAGTAATAATGTTAGGTCTTTCATCAGCGTCTCCAAAACCTAGATCTCCTCTCTCCGTCAATTCCTGTTCTGTTTCTTATTTTAACTGGGCAAGTAAGGCCCTTTCGAGAATCCCTTGTGCTATTTTATCCCCAGCATGAATATCAAATTGTGTTTCTCCATATTATGTAAAAGTACTTTCACATCTCCCCTGAAATCTGGATCAATAACTCCTGCAAGTACATCCAGTCTGAATTTCTAAACTAAGCCAGATTTGGTGGCTAGTAGATGTAGCATTCAAGGGGAGGTATTAGAATTAAGACAGTGGGAATCATATTCCTTTTCCCTGGAGGAATGGATGCTTCCCTACTACTGCAGATGTCGAAATCCAATAGAACCTTTTGTAGCTATAGTGGGGTTTGAGACTCATCCACTTAGTTTTTGAAATGTTAGGGTTCCCCAATTTGTTTCAATTGAGTTGCACCTCACTCCTCACACAATATGTAAGGAGGGAAGGATATCAATAGTAGACACATACACAATAGATGTAAGTTTCAAAAACCTTTCTTTTGGTGTTTTGGTTGGGTTGGTAGGAGTCCTAACTGGCCCTAACTCTAGAATGGGAGTAGTGTCAACCATTAAACAAATAGCAAACCAGTCCAAATCAGTCTAGTCAAAATAAAAAGGCCTATACTGAAAACAAAACAAAACAAAACTGCCCTCCTCCTCAAATGACAAATGTGCCAAGGGAATACAAAAGGAAAAATAGTGTCTTTAAAGAAATGTCAGAATGGCTTAGATAACAACTCTCTTTCCCACGTTCAGCTGCACATGGTCTCGGCGAGTTTCTTAAAAAGGATAGGTGAATGGGTTCCTCCGGCCATATGGTTCACTGCCCCTTAGCAAACCCAGTAAGCCTCATATGCTCTGGGAAGTGTCACTAGTTTATCCCATACTGCAACTACCTCAGAAAAGTCCCTGTACACTCCATCCCCAAAGCCATCAATCCAAGTCGCAAGGCCAGCCTCTCCGATCTCTGAAACAGGGGCAAATCACACCTGCCCCGGCATACGCTTGCAACCCAGGGTATATGTGGGGAATATGCATATCCTAAACCAAGGACCTTTATTATTCTATTCCAGATTTTCCTCTCTAGGTCTAGCATGTACGGTGTGTCTGGCAAACACACATCTGCAATTCAAAGTCCTCCTTAAGAACAACCAGCATCATGGCACCCTGCATCAACGACGTATCTAGTGTTGCTCTGTCTGACAACCATTTAGACAGGTATTGTGCCTCAGCGGCCAGATAGTATAGTTCAAGCCACAGCAAATGGACCCCGCTGTCCTCATACCTCAGTTTTAACATAGATAGTGCAATACAATGCCAGTCCCTGCCCCCAGAGGAATCTGTTTACCAGGGAATATAGAGCTTTAAAGAATGTGCTCAGAATAAGGAATTATACATTGGTAAAGAATTATAATAGATGGGGTAGCACCACCATTTTGACTAATGCAACTCTCCCCATCAACGAGAGCAGCAATCAGCCCCAAAATTGCATAGACTCTAAGAGTCCCTTTACTGTGCCCACTGTGTTATCTGCATGCATGCAGTTGGCCTGGTGCCATATGTTGACCCCCAAGTATCGGAACATCTGAGTTTCTCACTGATGTGGCAGGATTGCTATGTTATGTTACGCAGGATTGCTATGCTATGCAGGATTGTTATGCTATACTATGATATGCAGGATTGCTATGCAATACTATGTTATGCAATGCTATTAGGCTATCCCATACAGTTAGGCCTCAGACCCTCCGTGTCACCTCCCTCTGCCTCCCTGTGCCTGCTCTACATGCAGCACCCCAGACAGGCCCAAACAACTCCCTAAGACAGAGGACATGTCATACCTTCCTTTCCACTTATTCTCTACAAGTTTTGCATTAGCCCTATATATGGGCGATATCAGAAGGGGTTTCTGCAAATGCCGCTTATTCATAACACAACACGATGTCCCAGCAGGACAGCGTCATAAGGTCACAAGGAAGATGTCGACAGTTCTTGCCAAATGTCTGAATGTCGTACCAAGTAAACACCCCCATTGTGAAAGTACAGAAACATATTATTGTTTGCCTATGATATGCTATGTAAACCTGCAGGAGGGTGGGGGGCACTAGAGAGAGCTCCTTGTGCTGGCAACCTGAACACTTGCCTGCTGCATGCTGTTTGTCCCTGCTGATAACACTGTATGCTGTGTATTTGCGATATAAATACATGAAGCTTGATTTACCACCCGGCTGTCTGATCTCATTATTTGCTGCAAACTGAGGCTGGCTGAGGGGGCCTTATCTTGGCCACCACACCACCTAATTCACCGCTCCGGGAGATCATCCATGCTATATATACGGAGTGCAGAAAGCAGGAAAATGCAGGTGTTCTCCTTGCTGAAGGAGATAACAATGAGCTTTGCATAGTTATTTAATACCTCCAGGATCATGGGCAAATTATGCGCAGGGTCATGCCCATACAAGAGACAATATTTGGCATACAGCAAAATCAAGTGACGTGTCCCAATGATCAATATCCCAGCATCCCCAAACTCAGACCTCAGGAATACCACAAGCAACTCCAGTGCCAGTATGTATAGCATTGAGAACAGAGGACAACCCGGTTTGGTACCCCCGGGTATCTTCCAAGCGGGATATATATGTTTACCTGTACACACTCTGGCCGCAGGTGCAGGGTAAATCAGTTTAACCCATCGGGCAAACCTGTTACCAATTCCTAAGCCATCCAAGGCAGCATAGAGCCATTGCAAATAAACAAAATCATACTCCTTGATGGCCTCTAAGGAGACAACCGCATAGGGAGTATCATGCATGTGAGATCTGTCGATATTGTACTGGAGTCTATGCAGGTTCAACTACGTGCTCCTATTTGGGACCATACCGGTCTGGTCGCAGTGTATCAATGACGCTCTTTAGCCTGCCTGCCAGTAGTGCCGTCAGTATCTTGATGCCCTTATTTAGCATCAACGAAGTCATGTAGGAGTCGCACAGGAAGTGTGGCTTCCCCTGTTTAAGAATCGGGAAATCGTGGATTTGCAGATTTTATCTGGTAGGCAACCTGTCTCATAAGCTTCCTCAAATACTCAAAAGAGCACCGGCACCACAATATCGCTATAAGCCTTATAGAACTAAGTCCATCCCCACCCGAGGTCCTCCCAGATTGCAGCGATACTATCACACCTTGCAGCTCATATTCCTTAATGGACACCTCCAGAGCAGCAGCCTACACTGCTTTCAATATGCAGTTCGGCGTATAGCGAGACACATCCATATCCACCACCTTATCTACACCATATAACGTTTGGTAATATCTGCTAAAGACATTGTTAATTACCGACTGAGACCTCCAAGTTTCCCCACATTCGTCAGAAATTTCAGTAATTTCATGCCTGGGCCTCTCACTCCTGCACAACCAAGCCAACAATCGGCCGCCAATTTCACATGCATTCTAGAAATGTTTTTATTTTTTTCATTTATTTTGCATTTTTAAAGCGCTCACACAGCCCGCGGGCATCGTGGCGCTGTTACAGGATTGTTTGTTTTTTTAGTTGCATAATTGTTTTTGTTAATCTTAGTTGTGCATTTATAACGCGTTTAAACACCCAGAGGTTTCTAAGCGCGGACCCAGGGATCGAATCTGTGTTGCTTCGTGTCGTCTTGCTTCCAAGGCGCGCACGTTGCCGTTAAGCTATCCTCCTGGGAAATATAGGCGCCATAGTCAAATTTCCTAAGGCGTTCCCAGGTTTCAGCACATGTAATGTTCAAAGGTTTTAACATCTCCTCATTTGGGCCCTCCCCACTGTCTACCCATCCATTTCCTGAATCTTGTCCTCCAACCGAATCAGCTCAGACGACAGCGTCTTCCTAATGCCCCCTCGCTTTGGCAATCCCCTCACCTCTTAACACCACCTTAAGGGCCTCCCATTTTGAACTCCAGCTTTCAACACTGCCCACATTGACATCTAAATACTCCGGCAGCGCATCGGCCATGTGGGCTGGAAGGCATCAACTGAGAGGGCATTGGCAGGCATACGCCAGGTTGTAATTGGAGCAGTCGATTCTAGGAAGGCCTAGGTAATAATCAAAGGAGAGTGATCCTGAGATTGGCCTGCCGGCGTAAACTGCGCTCACAAACTCAATCATACATTCCTTCCCCGTAAATTGGTCATCAATCCTAATATGGACCTTGTGCAGATTGGAGTAATAAGAGTAGCTTCCAGCATCCCCATATAGGGAACGCCAGATGTCAACCAGAGTGAGGTCCTGTAGCATAGTGTATAAGGCCTTGGTCGCAGGGAAGGATTGCGCAAACCCACAGCAAGATCTGTCTAACGTGGGATTGAGTGTGCAATTAAAATCGCCCCCCACATCAAAAAGGGATCCCTGAACAGTGTCAGTTTCCCATATAGTGAGCGGAAGAGAGCAGATGCACCATGTCTCCCTTCCTAAATATCTTCCTTCTCGAGCACTTCGCTCTTCCGCCTCCAACTCCCTCAGGGTCAGCCGCTCCTCCAAGCAACGAGTTGGGGGGAGATCTCTCTCCGCAACAGGGCCTCCCTCTGGAACAGCCTTCCTGCCTCCCTGAAACTTGAGGAGAACCATCTCCAGTTCCGGAAGCACCTCAAAACCTTCCTCTTTGCTTCTGCTTTCTCTCCCCCTCTCCCCTGCTAAATCACTGAAACTGTACTGAATCAGCAACTGGGCCACTCACCACTCTCGGTCCTTGGCCCAGCCACTCTCCCCTGCACTGCCTCCCTGGCAACCCCTGCACTGCGGGACTGTCTCTGTATCCCTACAGCCCCCCTTCCCAGCACTTGTCTGCACTTATCTTGCACTTGCCACCAGCTGGCCCTTATTATTTATCTTGTTCATTACTAACCCTGTACTGCCCTTTCCCCTCTCCCTTTCCCCCTTGCACTTTTCCTGTCCCCCCTACCCATGCACTTACGCGATCTGAATGACACCTGGCCTAGTAGGATCGCTGTCTGTCTCCCCTTGTTTCCCCCCTCCCTGCCTTGTCGCGCCTTGAAACACTTGTGTATAGGCGCGTTACAAATGCCATATCATATCATATCATTTCATATCATGGTTCGGGCGTAAGAGTTCAAATACAGACCTCTCTGTGCCCAATGAAGCCCTGTACAATGACCAGCCTGCCCTGATCGTCAATCTCAAACTGAAACAACTTGAAGAGTACGCACTCAGCCATCCACGCCAGAACTCCATGGGCATATCTGGAGTACGACGAGCCATATCGCACCCCTCCCCATTTAGGAATGATGTTAGTAAGCTTCTCTCCCTGCAGGTGCATTTCCTGTAGTAAAGCTATGGAGATCTGTTTCCTACGTAAACCGGAAGCAATCCTAAATCGCCTCACAGGTGCCAGAAATCCCTCCCCCCTCCCACGGTCAACCGGCCCCCCGGACAGATAGCACCCGGTCCTCATCAAGCACTTGAAGTGACCCCCCCCCCCTCATCCGTACCCATCCCAGCCTCCATCCCTCCCCCATGTAAGTACTCAAAGACTGCCTTCCCTGCTGTAACGTTCCATCAGAAATAAGCTGAAACAAGAACGAACCATAACAGTTATAAGGAACAGATAACTCAACAGTGTAACACCGTTCAAGCCTTCCTGCCCCCCCAAGTGCTTATAGATGCTCCATATGTCCGTGGGCATGGGGGGGGGGGGCTCTGCTGTGGTGCCCCCTCCCCCCCTCCGCCCCCACTGGCACTTCTTTCCCAGGTCGTCGGCTGCCTGCACCGTATCAAAGTGTATCGAGTTCTTAAACCATTTATAAAAAAAATACACAAAACTATTCCAAAAACTGTATATTGTTTACAAAAAAAATATCCATGTGAATTAGGCTCAAACGCCTTTTTCGCTGTCAGTCTATTTTAGAACTATATAGTCTTTTCAAAATGTAGTTATACAGCCCGGTGACATTTGATGTGTTAATACAGTGCACTTTATTAACCATTTATTACCTGACTATTAACCAAACTATGCACTTTAAACTCTTGTGATGAATTTGAAATGTGGGATACTTGTGGGTTATTCACTTTGTGTATGTAGTACTGCGTCTTTATGGGCTGCGATGCATATATGCGTGCACGCTGTAAGACGTGTCGAAATAAACTATGATGATGTTAAAAATTACCTTATTCCACCATAATCACAAAATCATGCCTCTGCGGTGTTGCAACGAATGCCACATATGGTTATTCTAAAGCACACATGTTATTGCTTGCAAAAAAGCTTTTGTACGAATAAGAGTAAACATAAATGCTATTCAATCTTTTTTCTATGCAGCTACCGATGCAGGTTAAGCTAAGCAGCGTTGCTAAGCAAAACAGCGTGCACAAAAAAGTGAAAGTATTCCTTATGCATAGTTAAACACATATGAAAAGGCACAACAATTTGCCAAAACAGACTCAATGTATTCTAAATGCAATTGTGTTTCAAAGCAGTTACTGCAAATCAAACCACGTGTCCATGTCAGTCCCTCAATCAATGTCAGTCAGTATCAGTCATGCTTTCTTAGACTCTTTAGCAGGCTAGAAAATGCCTCACCCATTTACATGCCCCTGACTCGGTCTGTGCCCTAGTACCAACATACCAAATGGGCAAGCTGTAAACCTAAAAATGGGTCCTGAATTCCAGGCAAGTGATCTTAGCCATATTAGCCAAGTCTTTTCTGCAGCTCCTGAATCTCCAGCCCCTACTCTAACCCTGTCAGCCCCCCATAACGTTGTGTGTGCGCCTCAATGCAAATAATATTTGGGTCTTTTTTATACTCTTGTGAAAGATATGCCAGAGTCAGATGACACACATTAAATCAATGAGCAGTTTACTAGCTTTGCTTCTAATCTAAAAAAATAAACGGACGGAAAAGTATTTTTTTATTTCTTGGCTGTGATTCAAAAACCATCCTTTTGAAGTCATCTCCCATTAATAAGGCACTTGAACAGAATTGTAGGTTTCTTAATAATATAGCCTGTGGCTGAGCCATGTTTAATTTCCATAAGGAAATGTCTTGAATAACATCAAGTTGTTGTGCCATAATGACTATCCGGCATGCCTCGGCATTCCCAATTCAACACTTTTTGGATCCTTGCTGTCTTTCTGCCATTTAGCTCCAACTCCAGGCCTCGAGGGCTGGATCCATGCCCGGTTTTAAGGATACCCCTCATTACTATTCATGAGATAAATTTGCATGCAATGAGACTAAATGTATTCACATTTTCCTCATGAATATTAATGAGGGATTTCCTGAAAACCTGTCAGGATTCCGGGCCATGGAGGTCCGGAGTTGGACAACCCTGAGCTAGGTTATACTTGGCTTTTGAGTCCCAATCTTTGCAAAGATTCACAGTGATTCAACATATCATGGCCTTGTGGTTTAGCTGTTCTTCAGAATGGATTCAAAAAAATGCACTTTGCAGGAGTTCAATGCTGTGTATTTCTTATGCAGCTGCTTATGTCTCTCTCCCATATTTGTTCAGTAAGAAAACACTATGCATTTCTACAACAGCAGTACTGTCTAGAGCAGGGTCCAGCAACCTTTGGCTCTCCAGATGTTTTGGACTACAAGTCCCATGATCCTTGACCACTGACTAGGCTGCTTAGGGCCAATGGGATGCGCAGTCCAAAACATATGTAGAGTGAAAGGTTGCAGACCATTGGTGTTCTAGATAGAAACACTTTTCAGAGCTGTTTGGGAGGGCTAAATGTGTTCTACATGCTTGTGTATACATGCTTGAAGTGACATCCATGATATACTCCTTCATTGTTATATCACGTTCATTGCTCTTTGAAGTCATTTATGAACATATTTTGGAACCAGCTTAATCACAGTGTTTAGAAAACCTGTTGCTAGGGATGATGTGAATACAACTTGGCAGAATATACCAGTAATTATAGTATGTATACCTTTATCAGTTATTGCTGTATATAGCGCCTGGTCTGATCACTCTGAAGAGGCACTATGATTTGATTATTTTTCAAATAATTTATGACAAGATCCAGCACTACAAAAAACTTCCAAGAAACAAAGTGTATCCACTAGGTTAAGAAAGGCGCATCTCAGTTTGCCCCAATATGGTTGCTAATATTCAATCACTGATTAATGATATGTAAGTAATAAAGTTCCAGTATATTCTTTTTGCAGGAATTATTTAATTCACATTCCTATATTTTGCCGCCAATAAAAGTTTTTAATTCTTATTCATCACACAATGAGTTCTCATCTCAAATTGCCCATAATACTTTGGTGCCAATGCATTTCGGATACAATCCTTCTTCAGGGCGGTATTATAGCAAAAATTAGCTTAACTAGTGACAGTATATATATATGCAAATATAGTAATTACAACAAATATAACGATTATTGCAGACATTTGTAGAGAGTTATTTCAAAAGTCACATACCCATCCACGAGTCATGTTCATTTGGAGAGGAAATAAGCAAAAATAAGACAAAACGGTATGTCAATTTGTTGACTGAAGTAGATAAACATTCTATCATTATCTTTTAGCTCTATGTGTTTGTCATACCTCGGTCAAGCCGATCTCTGGACTCGAGTCGTTGTACGTATGTACAATTAGATCTATGAACAAATTAAACAACAATGTAAATCATCTTCAATCTCTTTCGTGGGTATGTTAATCCTAATCAGTACTGCTGTACTTACTCAGCTCCTGTCGTGCACGACGTGTGGCTGCAGACTGAGCCACTCGGAACGCTCTCGTGCAGGTTTACCTTTCGTTTTAAAGGTCACCATGGAGACGGTACGAGGCGTCGTGGACCGTCCTGGTGCACGTACGCCTCGCGCCCCACCCCCGAGTGGTAGCCCGGGGGCGGGGATGTCTCCATGGTGACCAGCACTCTGTGTGACAGTGCAAGTAGTTAACTGTCTACAGCGTCAATTGGCGCCGTAGCTATAGCGATTGGTAAATTAGCAGCATATGTGAAATTTTATCGTGGTAGTATTATATGTAAGGCATAAGGTCCGCATTAACAATTGAACGTATGGAAAAGATAAAGAGGAACAGTCTATAGCATTTACGCTCCGGAACATATTTTTTCTGTCGCTATTAAGTCATAAGAGCAATCCAAGGCAAACAGCGGAATAGTGCAACTAGAAAATAAATTGTGACAAAAGGATAACAGATATATGACAGATATTTACATCCTCCTTAGATAATCGAAAGTAAAGAAATTGTTTTTACAAAAAGCACATAAAGTTTATTTCTTCATTGAGCCCCTTTGGAGAAAGGGAGCTCATCCGGTCTATCCAAAAGGATTCTCTTTGGTCCATCCTTTTTTGGAAGTTCTCATGGATGTCTCTTTTTAAAACCACCTCTAGTATGACAAAACGAATTTGGACCAAGTTGTGTTTCTTTTCATCCCAATGTCTTGACACTGCTGAGTTAGGATTATGGTTTCTTATGCACGATCTGTGTTCATTCCACCTAATTTTTGCTGCTCGCAATGTCTGACCCACATAGTACAGTCCACATGGACATTTGATAGCATAAATCACGTTGGTTGAATCACATGTAGCAAAATCTCTCAGTCTGATTGTCTCTCCTGTGTGTGAATGTTTTATTGTCTCTCCTTTCATCACATAGCTGCAATTACTACAACTTAAACACGGAAACGTCCCAATTCTTTCTGTAAGCTTCTTTTTTGGTGCTGGTTTCGTTTGAACCAGTCTATCTTTTAGGTTTTGACTCCGTTGGTAAGCAAATGTGGGTACTTCTTTAAATAGATGTTCAACTCTCTGATCGCATAGTAAAGTATTCCAATGTTTCTGAATAATGCACTTAAGTTCAGAAATTCAGAAACATTGGAATACTTTACTATGCGATCAGAGAGTTGAACATCTATTTAAAGAAGTACCCACATTTGCTTACCAACGGAGTCAAAACCTAAAAGATAGACTGGTTCAAACGAAACCAGCACCAAAAAAGAAGCTTACAGAAAGAATTGGGACGTTTCCGTGTTTAAGTTGTAGTAATTGCAGCTATGTGATGAAAGGAGAGACAATAAAACATTCACACACAGGAGAGACAATCAGACTGAGAGATTTTGCTACATGTGATTCAACCAACGTGATTTATGCTATCAAATGTCCATGTGGACTGTACTATGTGGGTCAGACATTGCGAGCAGCAAAAATTAGGTGGAATGAACACAGATCGTGCATAAGAAACCATAATCCTAACTCAGCAGTGTCAAGACATTGGGATGAAAAGAAACACAACTTGGTCCAAATTCGTTTTGTCATACTAGAGGTGGTTTTAAAAAGAGACATCCATGAGAACTTCCAAAAAAGGATGGACCAAAGAGAATCCTTTTGGATAGACCGGATGAGCTCCCTTTCTCCAAAGGGGCTCAATGAAGAAATAAACTTTATGTGCTTTTTGTCTGACCCACATAGTACAGTAAAGTATTCCAATGTTTCTGAATAATGCACTTAAGTGGCACTTAAGTGCATTATTCAGAAACATTGGAATACTTTACTATGCGATCAGAGAGTTGAACATCTATTTAAAGAAGTACCCACATTTGCTTACCAACGGAGTCAAAACCTAAAAGATAGACTGGTTCAAACGAAACCAGCACCAAAAAAGAAGCTTACAGAAAGAATTGGGACGTTTCCGTGTTTAAGTTGTAGTAATTGCAGCTATGTGATGAAAGGAGAGACAATAAAACATTCACACACAGGAGAGACAATCAGACTGAGAGATTTTGCTACATGTGATTCAACCAACGTGATTTATGCTATCAAATGTCCATGTGGACTGTACTATGTGGGTCAGACATTGCGAGCAGCAAAAATTAGGTGGAATGAACACAGATCGTGCATAAGAAACCATAATCCTAACTCAGCAGTGTCAAGACATTGGGATGAAAAGAAACACAACTTGGTCCAAATTCGTTTTGTCATACTAGAGGTGGTTTTAAAAAGAGACATCCATGAGAACTTCCAAAAAAGGATGGACCAAAGAGAATCCTTTTGGATAGACCGGATGAGCTCCCTTTCTCCAAAGGGGCTCAATGAAGAAATAAACTTTATGTGCTTTTTGTAAAAACAATTTCTTTACTTTCGATTATCTAAGGAGGATGTAAATATCTGTCATATATCTGTTATCCTTTTGTCACAATTTATTTTCTAGTTGCACTATTCCGCTGTTTGCCTTGGATTGCTCTTATGACTTAATAGCGACAGAAAAAATATGTTCCGGAGCGTAAATGCTATAGACTGTTCCTCTTTATCTTTTCCATACGTTCAATTGTTAATGCGGACCTTATGCCTTACATATAATACTACCACGATAAAATTTCACATATGCTGCTAATTTACCAATCGCTATAGCTACGGCGCCAATTGACGCTGTAGACAGTTAACTACTTGCACTGTCACACAGAGTGCTGGTCACCATGGAGACATCCCCGCCCCCGGGCTACCACTCGGGGGTGGGGCGCGAGGCGTACGTGCACCAGGACGGTCCACGACGCCTCGTACCGTCTCCATGGTGACCTTTAAAACGAAAGGTAAACCTGCACGAGAGCGTTCCGAGTGGCTCAGTCTGCAGCCACACGTCGTGCACGACAGGAGCTGAGTAAGTACAGCAGTACTGATTAGGATTAACATACCCACGAAAGAGATTGAAGATGATTTACATTGTTGTTTAATTTGTTCATAGATCTAATTGTACATACGTACAACGACTCGAGTCCAGAGATCGGCTTGACCGAGGTATGACAAACACATAGAGCTAAAAGATAATGATAGAATGTTTATCTACTTCAGTCAACAAATTGACATACCGTTTTGTCTTATTTTTGCTTATTTCCTCTCCAAATGAACATGACTCGTGGATGGGTATGTGACTTTTGAAATAACTCTCTACAAATGTCTGCAATAATCGTTATATTTGTTGTAATTACTATATTTGCATATATATATACTGTCACTAGTTAAGCTAATTTTTGCTATAATACCGCCCTGAAGAAGGATTGTATCCGAAATGCATTGGCACCAAAGTATTATGGGCAATTTGAGATGAGAACTCATTGTGTGATGAATAAGAATTAAAAACTTTTATTGGCGGCAAAATATAGGAATGTGAATTAAATAATTCCTGCAAAAAGAATATACTGGAACTTTATTACTTACATATCATTAATCAGTGATTGAATATTAGCAACCATATTGGGGCAAACTGAGATGCGCCTTTCTTAACCTAGTGGATACACTTTGTTTCTTGGAAGTTTTTTGATCATTTTGGTCCTAGTGCTACAGGACCTCTTTTTAGATTGGCAGCTCCAGGCGAGAATGAACCAGATAAACTACTAATTTTTATATCTATTTTTTCTAAAGGACAAACTGTGAACTACAACATGTAGTGCCCTTCTCATCCTCTTTTTCTAAGATCCAGCACTACACCATTTTTTTCTGCCTGATTTATAACTTCAAATTCCCAAATCCTGTCTTGCACTGTGGCTCTCTGTCCATCTTGCTTGCTCCCACCTCACAGAAAACCGGAAGGTAAACCAATACAAGGGGATCACTGTTGCATGGTGACCCCTCCTGGGAGCATGGTAGCTCCCAGGATGTTGTAATGGGTCACGTGGCAGTAGCCACGTGACCGCCATAATAAAAGAAGTGAGCTGCTTCCAGCTCGCCAGTCACTCCCATCGAGGCTCCAGCGTCATTCTTGGTGCACCATGCAGGTGCTGCCCTGCAGGCGCTGGGCCCAGGGCCCAGCTTGAGGATGGTGCCCCTGCCGGGCAATGGCGTCCTTGTGTGTTCCCCCCCAGCCACGCGAGGTGGGCTGGGGTGGCGACCCCGGCCTGTGTGCTGCCAGGGCCACGGTGAGCCAGGTGCCCCCGGCCATGTGTGGAGCTCCGGTGATCCGGAGCGGGTGGGGTGACCCCCCACCCATGAGTCTGTGGCATGAGGGCCGCACCAGTGTGTCCTGTCGGGTGTCCCCCGACCTGAGTATGGGGCTGCCCGGTGACCCGGAGCGGCCCCCAACAATGGCGACGAGGAAGTCGGGCCCCGCATCCCCGCGCAAACACATGCGGAGGCGGGCCCATCTCCAACTGGGCCCGCAATGGAGGAGGCCTCTCCTCGACAACGGAGAGGAGAGGGTGGTGGCTGCGCAGGCGGCCGCCGCACAGTGAGTTGTGCCGCAGCAGCCGCATGAAGAAGATCATGGCTCCCACCTGAGGGGAGGTAGCTGTTCCCCTACCCGTGGGGTGTGTGAGTGCCAGCGGCGTCGGCTGCGAAGAAAAAGGGGAGTCTGCCCCCACCACCACCAGCGGGGGCGAGGATACGGTCTCCCCTCTCCCGTGGAGGAGGGTGAGAGTGCCCCGGCGTCAGCCGCGGCGAGGAGGCGCTGCCCCCTCCTCCCCGTGACCTGCGGATGAGGAGGGGGAGGAGCGGCGAACATCGCCGCGGGAGAAGTCAGGTGGGCCCAACTCCAACTGGGCCCGCAGCAGAACTGCCCGGTCCATGGGGGGAAGTGTGTGCGGCCGCAGCGGAGGAGATGGTGGCGTCGGCCGCAACGGGGTGAGCCAGCCCCCCCAGGTGAAGGCGGGCCCACCCCCATCGGGCCCCGCGAGCTGGGAGGAAGCCCGCGGCAGCCCCTTAATGCCCAGGGCATGCCGCGGCAGAAAAAAAAAAGATGATGCAGGCCCAACCCCATCTGGGCCTGCAAACGGAACAAAGGAGGCGGGCCCAGCACCAGCTGGGCTCCAAGGACAATGGAGTGCTCGCTTTGAGGAGCGGGCAGAGGAGATGCCCGGCGGCCCCTCCCGCAACCCCAACACGGAGGTGTGTTGCCTGCCCCCCCCCAACAGAAGAAAAGCCTGCGGCAGTGCCCCTCAGGAACATGGGCCTGCCGTGCAAAAAATAAAAAAAGAAGATGCAGGCCCGTATTCACCGGGGCCTGCAAAAGTAACAAAGGGAGAGAACTGCCAGCCCCATCTCCCGCTGAATCTCCCCACTCAGGGAAGTAAGGTGCTTTCCCCCCGCCTGCCAACAAGGAAGCCTTGCTCCGCCCACGCGCCGCGGAATGGAAAGCGGCGATGGGCGCCACGAAGGAGAGAGTGGGGCGGGCCCACCTCCAACTCGCTCGCAACAACAACAAGAGGTAAGGTGAAGCCCGGGGCCGCCTAACAACTGACACGGCCCCGAGCGTGGACTGCATCAGACAGGGGCAGTGTGGGGTGCCGCTGCCCCTCCCTGGGGGGGGATAATTCCTGCGATCGGGAGGGGATGGGTACCCCTCTCAAGGGGACATGAAGCGGCTGTGGCCGCAAGGAAGGTGTGTGCTGGCTGCCCCTCCCCCACCCGTGTGTTGCCGAGCACAAAGGCGGGCCCTACTCCAGCTGGGCCCGCGAAGAGGAGGTGCAACAAGGGGCATGCCGCCAGTGGTGCCCTGATGCCATCACAGGAGCACCTAGACCATGGACTTGGCCGATGTGGCCCCTGGGCTTCCCCAGGTGCGGCTTTGCCGGCCCTCATTGTGACTTTTGATGGTGGCTAAGGGGAACATTAAGGAAGACCCTAACTGGTCTTCTGCAGCTCCACCAGTGCAGAGGATGTGCCTCATCATCGACGGCTCAGTGAGGTCTGAGGGACGGCCGACACTGTCGGGTGTGGAATGGCCCAGCGGGTGGACAATGCTGTGTGGTGTACCTCTGTACCCAGAGAATGCTTCGTGTAGTGCCAATTGCGCACACTAGTGTTTTGTGTGGTAGCTGAACCACTCACCCAGGGTAATAAAGTGGTGATAATAGTAGTGTGTAGTGGCATAAGTTTTGTTTTGTTGTTCATTAAAAAATGGAGTGGTGTTGCATGGTGACCCCTCCTGGGAGCATGGAAGCTCCCACGATGTTGTAATGGGTCACGTGGCAGTAGCCATCCGGACGGTGCCCCTGCCGGGCAACACCGTCCTTGTGTGTTCCCCCCCAGCCATGTGAGGCGGGCCGGGGTGGCGACCCCGGCCTGGGTGCCCCTAGAGCCGGGGCCACGGTGTGCCGGGTGCCCCCAGCCACGTGTGGAGCTCCAGTGGTCCGAAGCGGGTGGGGTGATCCCCCACCCATGAGTCTGCGGCATGAGGTCCGCACCAGTGTGTCCTATCGGGTGTTCCCCGACCTGAGTTTGGAGCTGCCCGGTGACCCGGAGCAGCCCCCAACAATCACCAAGGAGACGCATCAACAGCAGGCGAGTTTGTGAAACAGCCAAAGGGCCAGGGCGTAGGCCCTAACACAGATCACCTGTTAAATGCCTGACAAACGCTGCTCTTTGCTGTCCCTTGCACACTCTGAAATGAGAAATGTGGCCTGTTTTTTTCATATCCTTTCCTCAACCTAAATACAGTTCCATGCGAGAGGAGTTCCCAAGCAGCCACGCCCCCCTGTATCTCTAATCCTGGATACTCGTTGCACAGAGTGTGCCATGTATCCATGAGAGAGAGAGAGAGAGGTGGAGAATACATAGAAACTGGCACCATCAGTCTTCTGCTGCGCTGCTGTGTGCTACTGTGTTGTATCATGCCATGCAACGAATGAACATCTTTGGATGCTTGATTTCCTGTTAGGTCTGTGACTTTTTGTGATGTTTTCAATTTTGTCTTTTGACTGGACTTCAGTGATTAGGGAGGTCCCCAATAGAATTGATTTCCGCCGTCTTTAGTGACACAAAAAAATACAGCTGAAAGAGCTGTGTCAATGATGTTGTTGCGGCCTATCCCCATGTAAGCAGTGCAAAGTGCTGGGGCCAGGTCTGCCAACGCCCTTTGTGTGATGTTTGGAAGCCCCCTCCCCGCCCCTAGACTACAAACACCAGAATGCAAAGCCACGGCCTGATTCCCTGTCGCCGCGCCTCTGTCACCCACTGTCATGTGAAGTGTCTGGCCTCATTACAAGGTTGCCGATCCGGTAACAACGGTACCGGTAAGCTTGCGGGTACCGTTGTAACCGGACCAGTAAACTACGAGGTCTGCGAGCGAGTACCTGTCAGCCCGGCAGGCCTGACCTGCCGGGCGGAACGGCAACCGCTCCCAGACCATGTCGGATGCATCGCCACCATTCAAGAATGGTGCATCCGCCTTCCCCATTCCCATTGAGTCCAATGGGACTCGAATGGGGGCTAATATTTATCGCCGCCCGGGAATGGGCAATTACTGGTTCCGCCAGGGCTGTAATGCCCCGGTAATTGCCCATTCCCGGTAAATTCATGACTTCAGCAGCATCAACACTGTAAGAGGATTCAATTCAGCACTACAGCTAAGTCAACGCCTAGTCTAGAATACTGAATGAAAACCCTTATTGATATATCTTTATGTCCAGTTCATGCGTTCTGGATGACTACCCCTATATAACACCCCTCTGTTGGAATCCCCCTGACCCCACTGAGCCAAGAAGTAGTTCTGTTTTGCAAGTTAAAAGGTTTATTTGATAATTTAAACAATAGATATATGTATCACACTTTATAATAAATTAATAATTGAATATCACACTTAATCTGATATGATAAAGATTAACAACGGAGAATCTGACACTAGCACACTTCTTTATAATCACTAAGGAGTTGACATGAAATGGATAAGATAGCAACAATACTTTTATGGTTTCAAATGGATGCAATGTTGAATGAAAGGCCGTACAGAAAATACTCAATATGATTTCAACAAAACAATGTAATCACTTTTCTCTGGCAATCCACTCCCCCCCTTTATGCAATGCAAGGAAATGTAAGGAAGGCACACAGTTCTCAGAAATGCAATCAAATGTGATTCAGTTCACCCTAGCAAGCTTAGACTACAAAAGTTTGAAACACAGGCCCAAAATGCTTTTATATGTGCTGGCAATGAAGTGAAAAATATATGCTAAAAATGCTTTTAATTCCCTCTAGTGGTTCAGGGTGAGTGGTATCTAGTTAATATTAGTCCAGGCTCACTCTTGCAATGATTCAGGGATGATTAGCAGGTTAAACGAATTTCTGGCAAATGGAAGCACGGAAGCGGCTGTTTTTACACGTGGAGAAATTTGCAAATCGCAGTAAAATTCGCGAGTGCGCCGGGTGCGATTACAGAGGAACTACAAGGACTATCACTATCATTTTGGGGTCCTATGACAGCCTAGGATCTCAGCTTCCAGATGAAAGTTACTGCAAGTCTCTAAGACAAACGGTCGCGGAGATATGAGCGGTTTTGTGTAGGTTGTTTTTCGGATTTGCAACTTTAAAAGTTACTCAATTTGACAAGTGAAGCTTTGAAAATGACATGTGTCAGTTGTGCAGCTGCAGAATTAACAAATGACAGGGTGCAGCTTGCAAGGGACAGTTCTATTTAGATTAAAATAGCTTGGATTAGATTATTTTAACTGATAGATTGGTTCTAAACAGTTCTGCTAGGTACTCACAATATATTTAGAAATATGCCTTGCCACGGATCTGGTCAGGTTTTGGACTGGACTCCGGTTCAGCTCTCTGGTTCAGCTAACAGCGGTCTGGGTCAGCTCTGCTCTGCTGGTCTGGTCTGGGTCTCTGATTTTGATCAGGTCTGTGGGTCCGGATACAGCGGTCTCCGGTTCAGCTGGTCTCTCTCTGGATACAACACTGCTTTCTGGCAAATGGCAAGAGTTCTTGCAAAGAATTCAAACAGCTCGCCTGGCTGTCTGAAGAGTTCAGTTGCAAAAAGATTTTGAGGCCTGCTGACAAATACTCTTGCTGGCAGTGGCCTTTTTGGTTAAGGTTCTGTAGTCTCTGTTTATCTTGGAGTCTAAGTGTTGGCTCTCTGAAGGTTGATGGAGGTAAAGTATGGATTTTTCCGGCAGAGCGTCCCGCAGCAGATGGAAATGAAGGTCCCTATCTGTCCTGTCTGTCTGCTTTTATCTGTTTTTAAAATGGGTGTGTGTGCAGCATCACTAGACCCTACCCCTCTCCACTTGCCATTGGCCACTTCCTCCTCTTCCCCTTGATTGGGGAAGGAACTGTGAGTCAGAGCGATGTCATTTTATGGCTTGCAGAGAGGACACTCCCCTGTCAAATTGCACACAATCTATATTTGATAAAAAAAGACATATTTGCACAGGTACACATTTGTTTAAAATTACATGCACCCATCACATATCCCAGGAGGTATACCCTGTCCAAATCTGCTCTTCCTGGGGGCTTGCATTCAGAAATGGCAACATTTGCACTTTTTAACTGATTTTGCAATTTCGGACATTAACCCAAATTTACACACATGTGCGCAAGGAGTATGGACATTAATTGATGAAGTGTCAGATTTTTAACATGCATACATTTAGAGTAATATCCTCTTTTCCGCTAAAGCCCCCCTGAACATACCACCGGGTCCTAACACGTCTTAAAATGTGGGCAGAAAAATCACAAGAATTATGGTATCATTTATAAAATGTTCACAAGTCCGCTCTATGAATGATCCATCTTTTTAGAGTTCTGTTCTGGCCCCAAAGGGGTGTGGTTTCCCCCCAGCACAAGGTTGAATATCTGGTTTTTCCAGTTCTGCCAAGCCAGCTTGCTCTCACAGGCAGTGCCCCTCCCCTTTCCTTCCAGGAGGAAGCTCCATTTACGACTCCCGCCAATAAAACATTTGCCTGAGTCAGGACAGGGCTTTGTTCCATTTCCTGCAGAGCCCAGGTAATTCAATCAGAGAAGTGTCATATCCCTTTTGGTGGGAACAGCAAAAGGCAAGTCTCAACTCCTGTCGGGGGTGGCTGGTGGGCAGAATTCAGTTCCTTAAGCCAGGCCCCAGCTAATGTCATTTTTATTCCCCAGTTTTCTGCATTCAAATAAACTAACAATTTTACATATGCAGCTAGAATGCTGATTCTAAGTTTAAAACTATGACATTTAAACAATTGCAACCTATGTGACACTCAGAAATAGGTCACTCATTTCTTTTAAACATTTAGATTTTTAGGGCCTCATTACGACCTTGGCGGAGGACCATGGTGCAATTAGCACCATGGTCCATGG
Source organism: Ambystoma mexicanum (assembly GCF_040938575.1). Classification (NCBI taxonomy): domain Eukaryota; kingdom Metazoa; phylum Chordata; class Amphibia; order Caudata; family Ambystomatidae; genus Ambystoma; species Ambystoma mexicanum. The sequence continues at coordinate 117,734,038 of NC_090934.1, read as the reverse complement.
CGGTAATGTTAAAATTCCGCCATGGTGGTTGGCGGACTTACCGCCCCATTCCGACCTTGGCGGGGCGGTAAGTCCCCAATCCCCATTTTACCCTTCCCCATTCCCATTCTTGCCCCATAGGGCATAATGGGAGTGGGGAAGGCGTTAATTACGCCACCGTAAATTACGGTGGCGTAATTAACACCAAGGTCCCTTAGCGCCATGGATTTTAACACCTGCAAGAAGCAGGCGTTAAAATCACCATGGCGCTAAGGGACCTCGTAATTGGCGGTAAGGGGTCGGCGCAGTTAACGCTGGCGTAAACCCCTTACCGCCAGGGTCGTAATGAGGCCCTTAGTGTCTTTCAGTCCAAATTTACTTAAACTGCTGAAATCCACAGCTCAGCTAGTCTTGTTATAACCTTCAAGTCACTTCGGAATATAACTTTACATTGTATCCACCTCTCAGTATGTCTTTCTTTGGCCTGTTTTGGGTTCATTTATTCAGTTTTATACAAAAAAGTAAAATCTGGTGTGGTTTTAAACTGCCGGCTTTCTGATAGTGGTGAGTACTGGTAATGCACCCATTTTTGGGATTTAAGAAATGAATTCCCCCCAATTCTAGGTTGCTTTTGGCAATCAGCATTGCCATTCCCAATGGTTTCAGGCTACTGTGTGGGTAGTCCAATGGTGGTTTTAGGCAGTGCCCTTCTGTGCCCATAACATCGGCAAAAATGGGTGGCAGCCTATTCTTCATGCACTTCCCTGGGCATTTTCTGGGAAGCTCTGGCCATCATGATGTTTTCAATGCCAGTACTGCACAGTTTTTGAGGTAGGGCTCGGATGCATGGGTAAAAACATCCCACAACACTACCGGCACGGCTACCACCAAAGTTGTAATGAGGCGCTGCAGATAAAGGGCGCCGCCAGGTCACACACTGTAAGTGTCATGTTACGTTGTGTGAGCTGCCAGCGCCCTTGATCTGCAGCGCTCCTGTGCCACTGCACTGCCTGTTAACCCCTTGAGCCCGCTCTGGGAGTGTGTCCTCATAAGGACCAGGAAAGCATTCACATAGAAAATGGTGGGGAAATTGTGGATGGTGCTGCTTAATGACCTGTCATATTTGGGCTGTTTAGTGGGGAGAAGGGCCTTTAAAAGTGAACAAACTTTACTTCCTCCCTACCAGCAGAAGAGGGCAAGGGTGAATTTAGCAAGGCGATACCAAAGTTTCAGCAGGACCACAGCTGCTGATCCACAAACAAATGAATCAGGAAGGGTTCTGCCTTTCCCTCCCTGACCTCTCTCTACTGCCTATATCTCCCTCTATATCCCCTCTCTCTGCCCTTCCAAGTCTACTCTTCACAGTGTATTCGGCTAACTGGATGCCTGCTATATTACACTTTCTATATTGGGACCCAGTCTTTTTGCTAAAGAATTTTCAACCCAAATTATTTTACCCCACTTTTTGTTACCACCTTCTTCCCAAAAAATGTAGATGATAGTTTTGGGTGAGGCTATAGTTTATGGAGATAGCCGGGGCGGTGCAGGGGCCGCCCCCCCCCAAATTTTGCAGGAGCAAACGGTAAACATTCTATGACAAGACTGGAGGCGAGCATTATGCTTCATCTTCATTTATTCTACTCTTCAGCAGTTCAACAAAACACATATAACAACTGTGAAAAGTGTTAGAACAAACTTTTCTCTTTTTTTTTAGTTTTTTTTTTTAACTACAACCCCCATGAGTCTCTGTAGTCCATGCTCCATCTACCAGTCACAACCCACTTCCTGTGCTTGGACTCCTCCTCTTCTTTTACTGCTCTTCAAGCAGATAAGTACTATTTCTTTCCTCTACGTATGTCCGCGCAAAGTGATTGAGTGAGAGGGAGAATTTTTAGTTTAAAGAGTGAAATAATGCGCTGAGAGTGAATGCACTTTAGTGTGATCGTGAGAAAGATTACTTATATCTCTGTAATGTAGTCCTATTGGTATTTATCACAGGCGCGCGTCCGCGCATCGATTTTAGATACTTTAGTATTCGCAGCCACGAGGGATAGCCGCGGGAACTCAGAGAAAGTTTTCCTTGGAAAGAGTTTTAGACATAATTTCGGCCGCAAGGCCGTCGGCCCCGTGTCGTATACCCGACACCTTTGGGGTTTCTTTCAGTCAGCAGAGCTCCACCGCAGCGGCGCTCGCGGCCAACGGCGTAACCCTTGGAGAGGAGGAGCCGGGGCCCGTGAGGCCCGCAGCGAGCCGAGCTCACAACAGCAAGCTTACAGCCCACACCCTCGGGTGGGCGGAGCTAGCGCGCAAAGCACGGAGCGTTGCGCTCCCACAACATAGCCACCACCCGCGGGTGGGCAGAGTTAAAAGCGAAGAGGCGCGTATTACCATCACAGAAGGTGCCGGCGACTCCTTTACACACAGCTAACAAGCAGTCGTAGGAGCCGAGCAGTGAACATTGTGATCGTGATACAGACGTTAAGAAGATTACAGCGATCTTTCGGTCGCGTGCGTCGTGCTTAGATATAGCACTGTCCCTGCAGTTCAGCAGCCCGCAAACTCAAGGAGGACACAGGTCTGTAGACCCTAACACTGCCGAGGAGCAGTATATTGACGCAGTGAGTGCGAGGTCCCTCACAGGAGCCGGAAGGCGAAGTACAGACGAGGGTGCAGCCACAAAATAGTAACATCATAAGAGAGCAGTGGGCGTGCTTGAGACACCTGATCAAGGTACTTTAGGCACACAGCACAAAAAAAAAGAATAAAAAAAATAAAAATAAAAAGTCTGAATTCGAATGGAGCGAGGAAGAACAATCACACGACCTCGCTGCCAGCTTTAAGCAAGTGCTGGGTAGCTCTCTTACTGATGCAGTGGCAGAGGGGGTAAGACCCCTGCAGGAGAGGCTGGAGACATTGGAAGCTATGCTTTCTCAGCCGAATACCAGCACCAAAGGCGATAAGCGCACACCCACAGAAACCTTGAAGGAGGGACATAAGGGGAGTAAGCTGGCCCTCAAGAGGAAATCCTCTGACGACCCCCGGGGCTCATTGGAAGAGGCGACAGATATGGCCTCAGAAGTGCCTGACGCTTTCGCGAAGCTTAAAGAAGCTTATTTACAAAGGCAGGCAGTGCCGAACCTCACGACCCCCGCTCCAGGGGAGGACAACATCGGAGAGGACCCTGGCTCGGAAGAGGAGCTAACTGAAGATCAGGCCTCATTCGGGGAAGAGGAGGCCGAGGAGGAGGACTGGGCTAAGCCCAGTGGGGGTAAGAGAGCAAAGAAAGAAAAGCACCTCCTAGAAGCACAGGATGATATGTTCGACCCAGACACCATCCACAATCCTAGATCCACCGAGTGGCAACCATCCCCCCGAGTAACGCAGTATATGGCGGCAAGGCTATGCAAGCCACTAGACAAAGAAGTGCGGCAGCGTCTACGAGCGGAGTGCCCACGCCCACAACTACCAGGGAAGGTAGCGGAGGCCCACGAACTTGACCCGAAAATGCTGACTTTTGTGTCAAAAACGAGCAAAGACCCCCGCAAGGGCATTGATAGATCCTGGAAGAGCTGCCAGGAGAAGGTATTAGATCTAGCAGGCCCTCTCGCCAAGATTATGGACCTCGCTGAAAGAGCAAGGGACACAGGGGAAGAAGTGGACCCAGAAGCCCTCGCAGGGTGGGCTCAGAGAGCTGTCTGCCTTCTCGGAAACGCAAACTGCGCCATCGCGTCGGAAAGACGTAAAGGCCTACTACTCAAAATAGACTCGAAGCTTAGCGACTTATCATCGTATGAAGCGGGGGAAGGAGCCCAAGGCCTACTGTTTGGAGAAACCTTTGGAAAGGAGATGGGCCGGTTTGTCGGCACTTTCGCTTCTCTAGAGAAGGCGCAAGCATCAATCCGAAAAATCTTCCCTAATAGGGTTTTTGGAGGGACCAGCCGCTCCAGGGGTCGTGCGGCTGGTCACAGTCAAGGAGGAAGAAGACCCCAGAACCCCAGAGCGCAATACTGGGAGAACAAAAGTCAAGACTCTTTCTTCCCATCCAGAGGGAGATTTCAGAGAGGCCGCCGGTCCAGAGGTTCAGGGCGAGGCCAAGGATTCACACCAGGTGAGAGCGAGTTACTACGCGCCAGTAGGGGGGAGGACGCGCATATTTTTAGAGAATTGGCGCAAGCTTTCAAGCGATTCCTGGGTTTTGCAAACCGTCAAGGGCCTACAGATAGATTTTATAGAGGCTCCGGTGCAGCAGCACAGGCCACAAGGGCAGAAATTAGCACAAGCAGAACAAGTGTGTCTGGACAACGAAATAGCGCAGCTAGCCTTCAAGCAGGCGATAGAAAAATGCGAGACAGCCCCAAAGTTTGTGAGCAATATGTTCCTGGTGCACAGGAAAGAGAAAGTGCGACCGGTAATAAACCTCAAGGAACTAAACAGCTGGATTATATATCGGCACTTCAAGATGGACGGCGTCCATCAACTCAGAGACTCCTTAAGAGAAGGAGACTGGCTAACGCGGCTAGATCTGAAAGACGCCTACCTGACGGTTCCTGTTCTCGAGGAGTTCAGACCGTTCCTAGCTTTTCACTGGCGGAGTCAATTTTGGCAATTCAAAACAATGCCATTCAGGCTTGCCTCCGCACCCTGGGCATTTACGAAACTGATGAAGCAAGTAGCAGCAGCAATCAGGGAGAAGGGCGTAAGGTTAATTGTTTATCTGGACGACCTTTTACTCATGGCGGAGGATCGGGAGGTACTAGTGTACCAAACGAGAAGGGTGCAAGACCTTTTGACCTCTCTAGACTTCCTTGTGAATACGGAGAATCGGATACTACACCAGCCCAAAGACTGGACTTCCTGGGGTTTGCATTGGACACCAGGAAAGCGACACTGGAACTTCCAGCTCGGAAGATGAAAGACATCAAGAGAGAGATCAGAGTATGTTTAGAGAAACAACAAGTATCTCTCAGGACTTTAGCGAGGATAGTAGGGCTTCTAGCAGCATCTATCCAGGCCATATTCCCGGGTCCCTTGCACTACCGGGCGCTGCAGAGATTAAAGATAAAGCACCTGCAGCAAGGGCTGAAATACCATCAACAAGTACCTCTAGATCAAGACTCCATTACAGAACTAGAGTGGTGGTTGAAGAATATGGATGCTTGGAATGGTTGCGCCATATTCGGGGACAAGCCAGATCTGATTATAGAATCAGACGCCAGCCGGAAGGGCTGGGGAGCCAGATGTGGACAGCTCCAGACCGGAGGCAAGTGGAGCGAAGAGGAGCTTCGGCTGCACATAAACTGTCTGGAGCTTCTGGCAGGATCGTTCGCGATCAAAGTTTTTACAAATGAGAGAGTGAGATCTTGTGTCCTGCTGAAGATGGACAACATTTCAGCAGTGCGATACATCAACCACCTAGGCGGGACGAGGTCCAAAATGTTAGCGGAGCGAGCAAAGGACCTGTGGCACTTCTGCCTACAATCAGGGACGTCAGTGACGGCAGGGTACCTGCCGGGGTCACTGAACGCAGTAGCAGACTGGAACTCTCGTTACCTGACGGACTCCAGCGATTGGAAGCTGGATCCAGCGGTGTTTCAGAGGCTGAACGCAAGATGGGGACCGCTGCAGATAGACCTTTTCGCATCCCGGCTCAATGCTCAGAAGAGCCGCTATTACAGTTGGAGGTTAGATCCAGGAGCTCTAGGAACAGATGCGTTCCTTCAAGAGTGGACAGGAGGCCCGCACTATGCTTTTCCTCCCTTCGTGATGTTGAGCAGAGTACTAGCGAAATGTCGGAGGGAGAGTGCGGAGCTGGTATTGATCGCACCGTTATGGAAGTCTCAAGTGTGGTTTCCCACCTTAATGGAGTTGGCGACGGACATTCCCAGAGTTCTCCCCGAAGGAGAGGGACTCCTCACGGACCCAGCTGGGTCGTATCATTCTCTGAGAGTGAGAGGGACACTCCCGCTAGTTGCGTGCAGGATATCAGGAAGCGTTGGGCGCTGCTGGGAATTTCGGATCAGGCTGCACAGCTCATCGCGGAATCCTGGGCTCCATCCACTAGGAGGAGCTATGACGCAGCTTGGGCGAAATGGACAAGCTGGTGTAAGAACAGAAGTGTTCATCCCGTTTCTGCACCTGTAGTGGAAATTCTAAACTTCCTAGCGAACCTGTTGCAGAATGGGAAAGCGTTTCGTACAATAGGAGTATACAGATCAGCAATTTCAGCCGGTCACATACCAATAGACAACGTCCCCGCAGGAGAACACCCGGCAGTGGTGAGGCTCATCAGAGGTGCAAGATTTAGAGCACCTCCAGAGCCCAAGTATAAGACAACCTGGGAGGTAGCTACAGTATTACATGTACTATCTAGCTGGCTGGCGGATAGGTTCCTGTCGCGCAAACAGCTATCAGGCAAGCTAGCTATGTTACTATGTTTGGTGTCTTGCAAAAGAGTATCGGATGTAAGAGCACTAGAGATTAATAGACGGTCCTTCGGGCCGGAAGGCGTTACGTTCTCTATAGTCAGAAGGACCAAGACGGGAACGTCCACAGTGCACTACCCTTATTTCCCGAACAATTCAAAATGGGCGTAGCACGATGTATTAAGGAGTATGAGAATAGAACCACTGAGAACCGAGCAGCGAATACCACTCAGCTATTAATAGCGTGCAGAAAGCCTTTTCATGCAGTTACAGCAGCCACCATCGCAAGATGGGTTAAGGAGATCATGCAGGCAGCAGGTGTGAATGTGGGCATGTATGGAGCTCATTCAGTGAGAGGAGCAATGGCCTCGTCAGCCGCAAGAGCGGGAGTGCCTTTGAGTGAGATAATGCTAGCCGCAGATTGGTCAAGCGAGCAAACATTTAAAGAATTTTATTTTAAGCCGGCTGAGAGTTTAGCTAATACGGTGATGGGGAAGCTTTGAACAAGCATAATGCTCGCCTCCAGTCTTGTCATAGAATAAAGATTACCCCTGCTAGCTGCGCAGGGAGTATTAATTCTATTAAAGACTAAGGAGGCGAGCATTAAATTCCCACCCAAGTTTCTGTACTAGTATAAAATGTCATTGCATTATATGAACAAGTACGTTCGTACACACCACCCTAATATCTCCTATTGTTATTTTTCGCATAGGAGAAGACCAGAAGAATAACTGAAAGCAGTATCGCAGCTGAGAGCGACAGAAGTCTGGGAGTGCACCGGCAGTTGAGTTTAACAGTTCAAGAGGACCTTCGCTACGTTGGCAAGGACAAGTTAAATACTATGAGAGGCTGTCAGAGCAAGTAAAAGCAGAGGAGGAGTCCAAGCACAGGAAGTGGGTTGTGACTGGTAGATGGAGCATGGACTACAGAGACTCATGGGGGTTGTAGTTAAAAAAAAAAAATTTTAAAAAAAAAGAGAAAAGTTTGTTCTAACACTTTTCACAGTTGTTATATGTGTTTTGTTGAACTGCTGAAGAGTAGAATAAATGAAGATGAAGCATAATGCTCGCCTCCTTAGTCTTTAATAGAATTAATACTCCCTGCGCAGCTAGCAGGGGTAATCTTTATTGTGCAGTAAAGAAAAAGCCATACACCCCAGCGCATACATACAGCCTATTTTTTAACAATGCTTAAATAGACTTGAGGACACTGGCGTATTTCGGGGATTCGAAGCGAGCTCCCCATGTAGTCCCCTGCTAGTCTGCTAAATTGCACTAGGAGAGACGCAGAATGGAGATGACTACACTGCATTTGCCGGTGCATGCATGCCACTTAGGCACAGCAGCATGCTTCATTTGCAAACATGTGAGCCTTCTTTCTTTGTCCAAATTTGCACCCCATGAATTTAAGGATGTTTTTGCAAAATTCCCACTTTCTTCCTGGATGTTGCTTGGTGCTCTTGGCCGTCCGGTGTGTGAAGAGTTAATTCTTGCACATCAAACGGATTGAGCCGCTTGTGTAATTGCAGAGCAAACAGAGATGTTTGCATTGCACACAGTTTGCTAGGAATGCAACTTGTGAAGCAATGCGATAAGGCAAGGGTGTAGGCATCTGGGCAACCGCTACTGTTCGCCTGCTGCCACCCTCTGGTTATCATATTGGTCACGTTGAGGGTCAGAAAGGACAAGCGTGATTTTCATGCCCTGCAAACACTATCCATTGGCACAAGTGGTTTAACTTCCTGGGGAGTGAGGGCTCGAGCTGCAGGTGGGATATGTGTATTTATGTAGGTTGCTCGTACAGGACACTATTCTGCTCCGACCGAGGCCCACTTCTTAGCACTAGAGGGTAAAATGAGGGAGGACAGCGGGGGGGTTTTAAGAGCTTGAAAGAAAGACATGGGTGAAGCTAGCTCAGTGTGTCAAGCACTCGCCAAACTTATCTGTGTACGACATGTGGTCAGAGGATTCCTCTCGATTCCTGCCAGGCTCAAAAGGATGTATGTCTACATCTTCTCCAATCACTTCTTTGAACATTCACTTCGTCATTACAGGGGGAGGGCCCCTAATTTTCTGACCCATATTCATCCCCCATCCGCCCGTGCCCCCAACCCTAACCTTACAGCTAAACTTACCATATTCATTGCCACCTTGACAATGTGAAGGTGCAGACGAAGTAACAGTAAGACGAAGTACATGCACGAAGAAGTAAAAGCACGAAGAAGTAAAAGCATGAAGATGTAAATGCATGGAGAAGTAAATGTCTGGTGAAGTGAATGTAGACGAATTCAGAGTAAAAGGAGCTATTAGGCGGACTAATGGAGATATGTTTTCACAAGGGCCAGACCCTTCTCCGTTTGATCAAGATGACCATTAAATTGGGTAATAATCGCCCCTATTATTACAGGGATTAAGCTTAATAAAAACGTGACATTTGTTTGTTACAAAAAACAGGGGAAGAAGACAGTGGGGGTCATTACAAGGTGGGCCGTAAGGGATACCGGGCACCGGTAAGGAGACCGGTGCCGGTAATCCCTTACCACCCTATCCAAGGTCCCTTGGCGGGGACCGTAAGGAACGTGTGGTCTGACCACACGTTCCTTACGGGTCCCGCTAAGCGACCAGGGTGCTAATAACGGGCTTGTAAGCCGCAAGCCCGTTATTAGCGCCCTCCCCATTCCCATTGAGCCCTATGGGGGCTCTAATGGGAATGAGGAATGGCATGTTCAATGGGGACTTACCGGTCCCGCCAGGGTCGTACTACACCAGTAAGTCACCCGTTGTAGTTCACCGGTGCCGGACCTGTTACTGGGGCCAGTCGTGGCGCAAATAGCGCCATGACTACCACCAATCTCGGAATGAGGCCCAGTGAGTTACAAATCATGCAGTGTAGAACAAGGACAGGGTAGTCGCAGTCGGTTTCTAAACCATCAATCAGCCCCACACCTCTAGTACACCAGAAGGGATCCAAACGGAAACACACGCAAATTATAAGACCTCCTTGTTTCCATTTTTGGTAATGTGGACGGAACGGCAGGCTTATCTCCACAAGGTCGTGGATTGTTGGTTAGTTGCAACACGGCTAAAATACAATTATTACCCAATGATAAAAGTGACTGTCCTGTCAAGGTTGTATAAACATATCTAATTTATTATTATTCAACAAACAGTTCTAGCACACTACAAAATACTACCCACCCCGTATAGGAATGCAGAGGACAGAGTGTTTCAAGAAGGAAAAGGGATGCACAATGGATATTGACAGGAGGTTAGTCAGTGAAGTAATCAATCGCAATAGCTCAAGGATACTCGATTTCAGCACAAAATGGGTCAATGGGCGTATCATGACATTAGGGGCCTTTGGAGAAGGACTAGGGGGACAGAACAACAATGTACCTTGTGCTTGTAGAAGGTCTTGGTGCTCGACAGGGTCGAGTCAGTTTGAGGCTGTTTTTGCCCTTCTGCGGCAGAGTTCAAGACGGGAGCCAGCTGCGGGTATCAGACAGCAAGCAGTTTGGTGAGTGAGGCTGGATAGATGGCTGCAGGCCATCACGCGATCTCAGGGTCAGAAATCATTGTTTCAGTGCCAGTTGGCGGGTCTGAAGCACTGGTCGAGGCATCTCAGATGGCTTTAGCGACTGTGGCGTGACAACAGTCAAAGGTACAGACGGTTACAGCTAGAGGGGCTTGACTGTCTCACAAATGTCCTTTAAGGTGGACGCTGGTTGATGCTTGTCGATGCACTTCTCCTGGCTTCTTCACTGGGGTTTGTTTTGTCCTTTAAGGTGGACGTCCCAAAGCTGAGGAGAGTGTTTCAGGCAAATGCCTTGTCCTTGGTTTGGTTCAGAGACTCTCTGGCACTATCCACCTAGGAATCGTGCTTGCAGAGTCTAGCAGGGCAAGCTGTGTGCAGGCTGTATACCAGTTCGGGAGCTGCTGGAGGGTCCTCTGGATTCAGTATCACCCTCTGTTCCCTGGGAGATGTTTAGGTGGGGGCTCTTGCTTCCCTCATTGGAAATCCTGGCCTTCCTTCACTGGGGGAAGCTGTAAGGCAGACAGTACCTTCAGCCAGGGACCAATGCTGAGTTCTTCTTGTTACTCCTTGCAAAGTCTTCAGATGATCTGCCAAAAGAGGGGCACAGACCTCTTTTAATGTCAAACGGCCACCCAGTAAGCCTACCTTAATGAACCAATTCTTGGTCCCCACCCGCAATCTTCTGTTATGCGTGAAGTCATATCCAGAGGGCTTTGCAACAGGGAAGGTAAAGTGGTGAAAACATGTACTACTAAGTCCCACCCATCTTCCAGTCTGTTGTGGATCAAAGGGTCTCTCTGGTTAATTGAGCACTCTCTGGTTCCTGATTAATGACAGGTCTCCCTTGAAGTTGTGGCGAGAACAGACTTTCTGTCTCCACAAAATCACATACTCCTACCCTCTGAATGGGGATCTCCCTGTGGGGATTGCCTACTGTAAACACATGTACCAGACATGACACTTCACTGCCCTTGATACTGAGGGGCGGGAGATGACTTCAGGTTGACACAGATGCATATAAAAAGGTGTTGGGGGGGGGGATTTCCTGTCCTGGTCTGCTTCAATTAACTCTCATCAGTATGCGCTGCCACCAGCAGGACTGACAGTGGGCAGGGCGGATCCATGGAGCCTTTGATAGTTAATTAGGCTCGCCATGGCCGGAGGAAGGTTTTGCCCTCCTCCCCTTGAGATGCCTTCCCGTACTCCTGGCCATCACATTCCAACTAAATGTGACAAGGGCGGTGGTGCCTGCAGGCTGTGTCCACCCAGAATACAGAGATCCATGTGTTTGGTGTGCAGTGAGTCTCCCATCATTCAATTTCTTAAATGTATATAAAAAGCCCAAGCGAGTGCACACCCTCTGTGCGGATGGTCGAATTGACCTACTGAGGATCTGGTTTATCATCAAGGCAAAAAGTACCGGCTGAGGTCATCTGCATTTCCATGCTGGGAGCCTGGCTTGTGCTGGATGTCCATATCCAATCCCTGTAGGAATATGGCCCAATGCAGAAGGTTGGGGTTCCTCCCTTGCAAGGCCAGTAACCATTGAAGAGGCCGGTGGTCTGTCTGGATCATAAAGTGCAACCCAAAGATGTAGGGTTTCAGCTTCTTTATGGCCCATAAACATACAACCGCGTAAGCTTCTTTTTCAATGACAGCCCAGTTCCTTTCCCTTTTTGTCAATTACCTGCTAATGTTGGCGAGAGGTGGCTCTCCCCATTGAGAGTTCAGCTGCACTAACACTGGTCCTATCCCAAAATCACAGGCATCTGTCTGGATAATGAACTACTGACCATAGTCTGGCACTGTCAGAACCGGGGCCTGTACAATCCATCCTTTAAGTACGGAAAGGAGATTTGACAGGCGGCGGTCCAAGTTACCTTCTTCTGCATCCTCTTGGAAGTTGCATCATTCGGGGGCATGGCAATGGTCCCATACCCCTTGATGAGCAACCGGTAGTACCCGGGGAGACCTAAAAAGGCTCTCATCTGTGTCTGTGTGGTGGGGATGTCCCAGTCTTTCACAGCCTGTAACTTTGTTTCAAGAGGTTGTTTCTTGCCTCTACCGAGCAGGGGGCCAAGGTAAGTCACGGTACCCTGCGCGATCTGGCAGGTCATGGCCTTGATAGTCAGACCTGCATTCTGCAGCGCCTGACGCACTTGTTTCAGGTTGGATAGGTGATCCTCCCAGGTGTGACTGAATACAGCAAAGGCATCTAAATAGGCATCCTGAAGTGTTCCAGACCAGACAAAACCTGGTTAACCATCTGCTGAAAAGTGGCAAGGGCATTCTTCAATCCGGAGGTCATCACAGTGAACTAATAATGTCCTTACGGGGTTGACAATGCTGACCTCTCTCTCGTTCTATCTGTCAAACCAACCTGCTAGTACCCTCCCGTGAGGTCAAAGGTACTCATGTACTTGGCAGTGCCAAACTTGTCAATGAGCAAATCTGCCCGAGGAATGGCATGAGCATCCGTCTTTATGACAGGATTGAACCCCCTGTAGTCCACTTAAAGCATACCTCAGTTTTCCCACTACTGGCCATTTTATAGACCGGTACCAGTGGGCTAGCCCAGGGGCTGTGGGATAGATCTATCACTCCTAGGGACAGCATCTTGGAAACTTCCGGCTTGAAGGTGTTCCTGACCTTATCGGACATCCAGTGAATCCCACTCTTCACTGGCCTACTTTCTCCAGTGTTGAAATCATGGGTGCACCAATCTGCGTGACCTGGCGTACATAGTCCACCACATCTCGTGTAGGGGATGAGGGGCTGCTGTCCCATCCCTCTTTCACTAGACTTAGGGGGACCTCATAGAGGGTGTCCAAACAGAAGCTCAAAGGGGCTAAACCCTACTCCGTTCTGTGGCACCTCACTGTAGGCGAACAGTAGGCATGGCAGGAGAACATCCCATTTTCTCCTCTGGTTTCTTCCAAGCCACCTATCATGCCTTTCAGGGTCTTGTTGAACTGCTCAACAAGCCCATTTATTTGTGAATGGAAGGATGTAGAGAACTGGTAGCTGCCCATTTATTTGTGGATGGAAGGATGTAGAGAACCGGTAGCTGACTCCACACTCTTCCCACATAGCCTTAATATATGCGGATATGAAGTTTGATCCCCTGTCAGAAACGACTTCCTTTGGGAATCCAAAATGTGAGAATGTCCCAATCAGAGCTTACGCAACCACAGGAGCTTTGATGCTCCTCATAGGGACAGCCAAGAGTACCTTGTGGTGTGGTCTACCGCCACTGAGATATATATGTTCCTTGGGCTGGTTTGAGGATCCAAAGGACCCACAATGTCCATGCCTATTCCCTCGAAAGAGCGCCCAACCACGGGGAGTGGAATAATAGGGGCCCTTGTTGCACCACCTGACTTGCAAGAAGCTTGACAAGTTGGACAGGACCAGACACATTTCTTAACCTTTATGCCAAACTGCGGCCAGTAAAGGTCTGCAGACAATCGGTCTGATGTCTAAGTCACTCCCAAGTAACCTGCTAAAGGAATTTGGTGAGCCAAATTGAAAAGGAACTTTCTATGGCACTGAGGAATCACCAACCTTCTGCTGCCCTCACTCCCTTAGCCGGCTTCTCCACCTGCTTCTGCAGACCCTCCAGAGTTGGACACTCTTTCTGGGCCTTAAAGAAGTCAGTCTGATCTGGGCCCCCTACTGATGCAAACTCATCCAGCTTGGGCAGACCCTTAAGATCTGTGCTCACCTGGTCCTCCACCTCAGGTTCCTGCATTGCGCCAGGCAACTCTGAAGTCACTGAGTCTCCTGCTACCATAGTAGGGTCCTCAATGGCTACTGGCCCCTCTCCTACCTACAGGAATAGGTGACTCAGCAGTCTGTGGAACCGGACTAACGGGTTACCGGCCACGCCGGACCTTCTGACAAGGCTTCTGGAAGCACTCCAGGCCCTAAGGCCCTGTGAGTGTTCAATCTGGAGATCTCTTTAGCCCTCGATTGAGTAGCCCCTGCGACTATCTCGGGATCAAGAAGATCATTATCCAACAGAAATGGGACAGGGATGGAGTATTTCACCGCTACACAGCGCTGGGTCATTTCACCTCGGTGGCTGAACTCTATCACCAAGGGGCACTTACTCTTTCTGTCAAATCCACTGATGCTACAATCAGGTCCATCAATATACTGGCCTGGCTGTACCCACTAACGGGTGACAGTAGTGACACTAGCCGCAGGAGTTTTGTGTCCATTGATATACACATGTTCTAAATAGAATTGAGTATTATTGGGAACTGGGAACTGTTCTGGAGACCCAGTACCATTCCTATTCAGTGTAACCAATCCACATTCAGCCATTCCCGGGCCTAGTGGGAAGTCCTCCTCTAAGAGGCCCACACTAATGATGGCCTCTTCCATGTGTCCAACATTTACTATGGCTTGCTTGGCTAAGCCCTTGCAAGCAGGATCCCCTTTCCTATGGCCCAGCTCCTTACACACGAAAAAACCTTTGGGTGGTGAGAATGCAGGTCTCTCCCAATGTTAGTGGTACCTGCACTCTTCTTTTCAGTATGTACAGATGAACTATAGTTTGGGGATTTCCCTTCATTCTTTTGGGGACCTGACATAGAAGAGGAGTGGGTTGGACATTTGTCCTTCCCATCCTTGTTTACTTTTTTGTCTGAAGATTTCTCTTCCGGTGTGGGTGTGCTTGCCTGAGCCTTTTTCTGTACTTGAATACTCACAAACCTGTTGGCAGCCTTTGCAAGCTCCCTAGGGTCTGTGATAGCCTTGTCCACAAGATGCTGGTGTAGGTCTACCTCAAAACTCTTCAACACATGCTCACACACAATCAAATTGTACATCCATTTAAATGTGTCGACTTTGTTACCAGCCACCCACCCGCTCAATGACAAGGGTGTGTATGCTTCAAATATCTGCCCACTCCCCCCCTGAGCTCTCTGAAGCTCTCAAGATACTGTTCTGGGGATTTACAGAACTTCCTGAGGAGGGCTGCCTTCATGCTTTCATAAACAGGCCTTTCCTCAGTAGTTAACTGAAGAATTGCATCAGTCCCTGGAGTCGGCAAGCGGCTCATCAGGGCTGCAACCCACAGTACCTCACCCACCTCCTGTAGCTGAAAAGCCAGCTCGAGCCCTTCAAACCAGTCAAAAATATCCTTCACCACTTCATAAGACTCCGACTCCACTATGCCTTTGGTGATGTGCTGTCGGGGCTTATCCTGGGCTCTCTGGTTAGTGGCAGTACTGCTGCTTTGGCAAGAGGTGGATCTGTTGACCTCCTTCTTCTCTGGAAGTGCTAGCTTGAGCAGCTCTATGGCAGCCCTGCTCCACTCTCTTGTGACCTTGTCCCAATGTTTCCGTTCCTGTAACGCTAGTCTTCTCTCCTTGAGCAGGAGCTTTCTAGCTGCTACCTCGTTAACAGCCGGAACACTTACTGGGCCACTTAGAGACTGTGCTGAGGCCTGGGACCTGCGGGATGCCGCACTAGCCCCTGACCTCACTGACACTCTAGAGTGTTGAGAAACCAACGTTTGCCCCCCCGGCGGCATGGTTGGCGAGAAACACTGCTCATGCTGTCTTCCTCGTCATATTCCCCTTCCCCCTCCGAAAGGTCTTTTCCGTCCGGGTACACAGGGCCTAGTCCGTCCCCTGGGGTCTTCTCCCAAACAACCCTTGCTTCTACCCATGCTTGGAGGTTGTTCAGCAACTCAGGTTTATTAACCTTAGTGCTGTGGGGAAGTCCCCTCTCTTGACATAGAACGTGCAGACATCCTTGGTCATGCCTTTTACAGACTCCATGTCAAGATCCATGATTATTACAAATACCTAGCAGTGTCTAAAAGTTGCCTGCAACCGTACTTTTATCGTTGGGTGACTAAGCTGTGCTCAAGGCTCCAACTGATCCGACCGCTTGTCACCAATGTGACGAATCAAATTCCCGGGGCAACGGTGGTCCAGGGATGGATATCGGTTTCTAAACCATCAATCAACTCCACACCTCTAGTACCACAGAAGGGATCTGAATAGATTTTCATTAGTCACAGTCGGAACCCTCCCTGTCAATCCAAAATGGATACACTTACCTGTAAAGTCCAGCCCTGATATGAAGACGGAGAGCTAAGGACAACTGGCTGAGAATCTCCCACTCACTTCTCCAGGTTTTCAGGTCTTTAGGGTAGAAACAACCCCCACCAAGGTGGTAAGAGAAAGACTACTGGATGCGGGTATCCAAGGGTGTCCCAGCCATCATACCACCGTTGCAGTGCCACCACATTTTACCGCAGTAGGTGTAGAGCTGGCTGCACAATAGTGGTTGGCAAGACAGGGGATCTGTTTGGAAATGGAGTAGGGGGGATACAATGAAACAAGGGGCCCTGCTCCCACCACAATAGAACAGCTGCTATAAAATGCGAGGTTGCATTGCTTTCCTCTAAGAGCGATGTCCGCTTTATGGAAGGGGGGGGCTCCAATATGAGTCACTGTATGCCAAGCCAAGCTCCAAGCAAAGACCAACTACATTCTTTACATAGAGCCAGGACTTTGAAGCCTGTATTACGTGAGCAGGGCTTCACACAATGTCGCCCAGCATTGGCTTGCTTGCTCTGGGCCAACTCTCCACCCCACCGCTGACCCCCCCCCCCCCCCCACCCCCATCCCCCCTCAAGATCTAGCTGGGATTTACTGTCCTTTTCCTAATCTGCCCTGAATACAAGATGTAAACTAATGGTGATTCAGACCCAAATGTCACTAATGGAACACAATAGTGTACTATGCCATGTATCGCTTCAACGACGGTAGAATAATATTGGAGTCAGGCCTGGGCCTCTTTGTGTTTCATTAGATTTTAAACAGGTCTATTTTAATGTAATTTTATCTATTACACAATTTGGATATTAGGCACTCTGCCCCTTGGGGCATGCAGTGTGAGTCTCAAGTTGTTTATCTTCGGCTGATTGTATTGATTTTTCTCAAATCTTTGATGTTTATTCAAATGTGAAATGAAATGCTGTGTTATATACCTTTTGTATGCTTTTGGTCTGATTGTATTTATGTGTTTTCCCCTGTTCCGAAATAAACATGAAATGAATGAAAATGCGGTAAAACAGTGAAATAGGGTATATCTGGCATCCCAGCCAAACAGAGGCAGTAGTGCTTGAGCGGGCAAGGCCCAGACAAAATCCTAGCGCTCTGTGAACATTTACAGAGTGAGCAGCAGGGACCGCTCTGCGGCTGCTGGTATCGGTGCATGCCAGCAGCTATGACGCTTTCCCTGGTTCCTGTCTGCGTGGAGCATGCGGGATCCGGGGTCCTGTAGAGCAACTGAGGAGACTGCGGCAAGTCTGGAGGGAAATAGGTATGGAAAAAAGAGTTTTTCTTTGTGTGCATGCATGCATTCCTGCGGTGGGGTGTATTTGTGCATGTATGAATGTATTCATGCATGCAAGGGAGTGTCGAAGGGCACGCATATGAATAAATGCAGTGTGAATGGTGCACATGTGGATGCAGTGTGAATGGTGCACATGTGGGTGCAGTGTGGATGTTACAGGCACTCGTTTGTATGGCAGAGAAGCTGTATGGGTGTGTGACTGCTGGGAGAAGGGGTATGAATGTGTGTATGTGTGAGCATGTGGATGTGTATGGACAGGTGTGTGTGTATGAGCATGTGTGTGGGTGTGTCTGTATGGGGGGGTGTCTGTGTATGTGAGAGAGAGAGTGTGTGTATATATGAGCGTGTGTGTGAGCATATGAGCGTCTACATGTGTGCATATGACCATGTATGTGTGTGTAGGGGTGTGTGTGTGTGTATGAGGCAGGGGCACAGTACATCATGGCATGTTGTACTGCTGTTTGTAGGCAAAGCAAAGGCACCTGTAGTGTTATTATATGAAGGAGGGGTTGGGGTACATAGGTGGATATTTGTGCAGGCAACAAGGCAATATTTTCTTACTATGGCATGACATTTTTTTACTGGAGGTAATGGCTAAATACATGAGTGTGCTGGTATGGGGTAATTTGTATAGGCAGCAATGAAGGACATGTTTTCTTGCTGTGGCATGGCTGTTTTACTGGCTTTAAGGCAAATCCAACAGGCGCATGTTCTTAAATGGGGATACTGGCATATATTGGCAGAGCCAGCATGCGCATGTTTTGTGGTAGTATCCTCTCCTCCTCCTCCCCTGCTAGTTTCACCTGCCTCTTCGTCTGGTTGCCCGTCACCCTCATGAGCCTTACTGGGCCCCCCTTCGACTAGTCTCCCCCCCCCCCCCTGCACCCTTGGTTCACCCTCCCTTGCACTAACGTATCCCTTTCCCCTGAGCACTTGCCATCCTGGACCTCGCTTGCACTAGCCCTTCCCCCTCTGTCCCCCCACCCGCCTCCCCCTGCGCTTCTCCCTCTTCCCCTCCCCCCTGCACGTTCTCATAAGGTCCTCGTGCAATCCAAATGTCACAAGTCCTAGTAGGACCTGTTATTGGTATATCTTTCCTGTGTCCCCACCCCTTGCCCCCCCCACCACCTTTTTTGTCTTGTGGCACCTGGAAACACTTCCTGATGTATGGGCACCATACAAATGTTCAATAAATAAAAAATAAAAAAATATTACTGGCATAATGGGCAAAGCAAACATGAGTATTTTCTTATGTTGGAAAACTGGTACATATAGGTGCACCGGAACGAACAAGTGTGTGTGCAGTCAATATACACAATATACACATATTTGTATAGTGGTGGAAGACCGGTGTATAGCAGGGGAAAGGGCCTTATGAAAATATGTTGTAATATGCTTTTATGGATTGTTGCTGATTTGCCAGCCAATAGACTTTTATTATGTCTTACCCTACAAAACCGATTGTAAACTTTGTGGTTTTTTACCGAATATATCAAAGAACGCATACTGTAAAATGCACCATTTTAATCCATTTTTTTTTTTTTAAATGGCTCGCGGAGCCTACTGATCCTTCACTGATTGTTTGCACTCCTTCACTACGCTCAGTTGCTTTTGCGGATTGGGCAGGGGGCAGAAGACGACCACCCTTCCCTCTGTGGGTTCCCCTTGTGATGGACCCTACTCCATTAGCTCCAGGCCACGCTTGTTACACAATCCTGCCTACACCTCTTCAGCTAAGGCGTCCCTGAGCCCCAAGCCTGACCCCACACTGCTTGAGTCCGTTCCATGAAGGCCACGTGCTCCTGTCACCAAGAGAACTGGAGTCACTTCTAGGGGGGCTTGGGAGCATGCGCTGCGGCTGCGCACACTCACAATTCTGCCCCTACGGGACGATTCTGAGCAAAGGCTCAAAGAATCGTTACTGTACTGAATGGTGCATTTGCGGGAGGGTGTATATACGATTGCACCCTGTCTACTTCTGGGAAGGCAGTTCTCTTGCTCAAGGAAAGGCGGAAATACTTTCAGGAAGACATCTGCCGAATACAGTCAGTCTAGAAACGTTTGTCTGTCATTTGCATCTTGGCGTGCCAGCTGTCTGTCCATGTGTGGATATTGCGCAAGTGCCCTGGGCAAACACGGAGGGGAAAACCATTATGGGATTGGCATGCAAATCTCGGTCCCAAACAAACCACACTTGGCCCCAACCTACTTCCTTTGCGGCAAAGGTCCTTCTTTCTTGCCTAGAAAGAAGGCGTCTCCCCGGAGGAAGCCCAAAGCTATCTATCTGGTGTGTTTGTGCAGTCGATAAGTGCCCAGATGCCTTCGGTTTGGGTGCGCTATATGAATTGCAAAATAAGTAAATAAAAGCGGAACTGTCGACCCATCAGCCAGGAGCAAGAGATCAGAAAAAGAATGCATTTATTTATTTATTCACATTTTATAATGCGCGCAGCAGCCCAAGGCCATCGTGGCGCTGTTAGACATGGTGAAAGACATGAAATACAGAGAAGATGGTACTGTACATACTTAATTGCAAAACAAGGAGAGGTGGGGGAAGGCATGCCCATTTTCCCCAGATCTGAGGGGTGTGCAAGGTCCCAGGTCCCAATATCTCGGGGCAAAACAAAGATTGTTCTTATATCGATGTCAAAATTAAAATGTCTACATAACAGTCCCTGGAGAATTCAACACTGGTTGACAACGTTGGTCTACAAACAGTGGCAAAACAAAGATTGTTCTTAAATCGATGTCAAAATGAAAATGTCTACATAACAGTCCCTGGAGAATTCAACACTGGTTGGTCTACAAACAGTGGCGTGTAAAGACTGGGGTTGCCCAAGTGCGGCACTGACTTATGCAGGGGTGGTATAGAGCACAGGCGCACACAGACACATGATGATCATAGTTTAGGATAATGGAGTGGCACCTGGGGTGGCCAATCAGATTCCAGGGGTAGCTCGAGCCATCACGGGCCAATCCCTAGACAGGCCACTGCCTACAGCCACATCTGCCCCACCGCTGTTATGCTCTACCAGACACGTCTTTATTTTTACCCTTATATTGTACTAGAAAATGTAACATGCAATAGTCACTTGGAACCATGAGAACTGAAGGTCTTGTCACTGTTGTACTCCACTGTGCCTCAAAGAGTTTGCACCGCAATGTGTTGCATTACAAAAGTAAATCAGTGGTCGTAGTTTACAAAAAGAAGTAGTGGAACTATGTACCCTGCTGGACTGCAGCCACTCCCCACAAACCCCATCACCACGTCCCCTCCCACCCACACACAATACAAACACCCAAACACATGCACCTGCTGTTTAAGGGAACGGTTTAGCATATTGCACTAAAAGTGCAAGTTTCAACTTCTTCCTACCCTTTTATTTTAAAATGAAACCATTCCTGAAAAGTTTCCTTTTAAAATAAAAGTATAGGAGCAGTAAAACTTAATTAAAGAAAGTAGAGGAGCACCACTCCCGCTCATTTCGACCACTGCAGTAAATAAATTAAATATGTTTTTTTTAAATACAGTTGCCAGTATTTTTGTTTACAGCTAGACCAGCTAGTAGCAGGAAAATTGGGAAATGTGTGGACAAAATAGGTGGGATGGCCCCGGCGGTTACAGTTGGTGGTGGTGAAATCTGCAAGGGCACTGATTACAATAGACAATGCAATAAATTAACCCACCAAAAAGTCCACTCTTTAATTAAAAAGCATAATATGGTCCAGCTCCACACATTTAAGTATCATACATGTATTAATCAGCAGTACTAATGGCAATATGACCCTCTGAGGGGGGGCGTTAACGGGTGATATTGCCTAATTCAATCTACCTGTTCTGTAATACTCCTGTGCCCTGTTTACTGCCAATCCCCCCCCCCCATTAAGTGATTCCACCAATTCGAGCGATGCTAAATCCTAAGGCGTGGTGGTCACAGATGGCACCTGCAGGATCTGCTTCTCCAACCAGGTGTAGCCGTAACCTTCCTTACCCCCGCCCCCATCATCCCCACCTGGATAAAATCCACAGTGAAAGCATATGCACTTCTCAAAAGGCAGCGGGTGTTCCATCGGACTGACCACAGACACTTCAACGTGTTCATTGCCCTGTACCATGACGGTGGAGAGACACGTCATAGTTGCCAGCAGCAAGAAAGCGGCGTACAGCAAGGAAAGCTGGACATCCCCCCCCAATGCCCCATCAGAGGCCTTACCTCATGGCAGGGTTCCCAGATCTACATCCACTATGCCATACAAGAACTGGAGGCGACGGGGCCAATTCTATAATTTAAAAAAAAAATGGAGCAATTAAAAATAGCAGACAAAAAGCACTGCTTTTAGATGCACCATTTTTGGAAATGAGCAAGTCACCTTATTCTCAAAGTTTTCGGTTATGTTATGTTATGCACTGTCGCCTGGGGGCATCATGGCGCGAGAGAGACACCTATTAGAAGAATGAAAGTAAAAAAGCTAGAACAAGATGGTTTTAAGTTGGCGGCAGACAATATGGTCATGTGCAGTCTCGGGAGGATAGCTCAGGGACAACGTGCTCGAGGTTCGATCCCCGGGTCTGCGGTTAGAACCCTATGGGCATTAATCGCATTATAAATAACCTATCATATCATCAATAGTGCGGCGGGAGCGCAGGAGCTTGTTCCGTAGAACCGCAGCAGACACTGGAAAAGGCGCGAGCGCCAATTCGGGCACAGCAAAATCTAGGAACCGGGATCGGAAAATCAGAGTCAGAGCGAAAAGCTTGTAAAGGCCACACTCTTTGTGTGGGTCTATTTAAGAAAAGTGGCTGAGACTTCTCAGCGGAAACTCTGCTTAGACATGCAAACCGGTTTGTTTTCTCCGTCACAAACAATTACCTCCTCACCAAGAATAAATCACATGTCACCTGGATTCCCTAACTGGATTCTGCATTTTAGTGTTCCCCAGCATGCCTGTTGTGTATTGAATACGCCAGCACACACATGCGCGAGCGGGATCGAGGCTCGCGCATGCGCAGTAGAGAATAAACGCAGTCCTCGGGCAGTTTGCGCCGGGGACCAGAGCAATCACACATCTCCGGCGTAAGTTCCTGTGTGTGTGTGCGGATGCCTGTGTGACTGCCAGCGTGGGCCCCCTGCCAGCCCCCACGCACATAACACTGGCAACGAGGGTGGCCACGGAGCTGTTCCCCGCTCTGCCGGCATCAGAGAAGCGGAACGTTGCTCCGTGTTAACACGGACCCACACGCTCTGCCGGCGGCCATTTTCTTTTCTCTTTTCACACGCAGATTGCAGTGGTTGCGGCCCACGAGGGTGCTTGTGCGCCATCTGCTTTCTGCAATATTCTGCACCTATTTTTGGAACCTCCACAGCCCAGCTCCTGCAGGGCTGTGGCAAAGAAAGAAAGAGGACAGCTAGGCAACGAAAGAAAGAGGATAGCCTGCTACGCACAGCTTCCAGTGAGTACCACTCATCACAATGGGGGAGGAAGAAGACCAGGAGGGTGCTATTGCCCCAATACCACGCAGGATGCACAGTACTTTAGCCCCCATGCCCGAATTTGATACCACAGGCCCCCCATCCAAGCTGGGACCGAAGTGGCTCCTATGGGTCAAAAAGTTAGAAATGTTCTCCGGGGCCTCGGGGGAGACGATTGATGAGGCGAAGATAGCCATCATGGTGTATTCTGCAGGGACAGAGGTCCACCGAATATATGACTCTCTACCCATCCCAGTGGTCACATACGACGCAGTTAAACAAACACTCCGAGACCACTTCCTCCCCATGGCGAATGTTGACTATGACAGGTTTATCATGTGCGCCGAGAAACAACTGGAAGAGGAATCACTGGACCAGTTTTGTGCTCGATTTAGGCACCTAGCAAGCTCCTGCAGATGGGTAAACAAGGAAGAAATGGTTCGCAACCAGCTGCTGCAAGGGTGTAGCTCAGGGAAACTGAGGAGACAAGTCCTGAGGGAACCTGGACTTACTCTGCAACAGATGTTGGACACGGGGAGAGTCTACGAACTGGCTGAGGCCAGGGGAGCGAAGATGGACGCAGCCACGCACTCCAGGAAGGAGGAGGAAGCATTTGCAGTCGGACGCTCGGCCCCAGGGAGGGAGAGATGGACACCGAAGAGAGGAGATGGCCCCACAGCACAAGGTACTGCTCCGTCGTGCCCCTACTGCGGGTATGACCTGCTGCATGTGGGTGAGTGCCCTGCCAAATCGAGAGTCTGTGGCCGGTGTGGCACACCGGGACACTATGCGAGAGTGTGCAGGGCTACGGCGCGAGTAGCGGCCTCGAGAGGACCTGAGAGAGTTGGCAGAAGCGACGCCAGGAGAGTAAGGGGTGTGTCGGCTGTCGAGCAGGGCATGCAAGATCTCAACATCGCAGAAGAGGAAGAGGAAGAAGAAGAGGTTTTCTTCATTTCTAGCATTGCCAAAGGCCCTGGAAAGAGTCGAAAACCTGCATGTACAGTAAACATCGGAGAAGTCCCCACTCTGGTCCTCATAGACACTGGGGCGTCAGTCTGCGTGTTGGCAACAGAACACTACAATGCACTCCCAGGCCCGCCAGGTTTGACAGAGTCCACAGCGCGGATATACGCATTCGGAGGAGACGCACCCCTTCCCATCCAAGGAGTATTTGTGGCTCCGGTAACTCATGGACAGAACAGAATAAAAGTGAGGTTCTTTGTCACAAGCGTAAGCCCACATTCTCTTCAGAGTTGTGCTGCATCAGAGGCACTGAACCTTGTGCACTTCACTTTTGCAGTATATCACGCTGATCTGGACCGCCTGTTACAGCGCTTTGAGATGATCTTTCAAGGTATCGGAAAACTAAAGGCCAACCCCATACGGCTACATATTGATGGGTCAGTGAGACCGACAGCACTCAAACATTGCCGCATCCCATTCCATCTGAGAGCGCAGGTGGAAAAAGAACTCCAATCACAGGTGGTCCTCGACATCATTGAAAGGGTGGAAGGGCCCACCCCCTGGGTCTCTCCAATTGTGGTGGCCCCGAAGCCCAAACAGCCGAGAGCAGTACGGATCTTTGTAGACATGAGGTTGCCCAATGTAGCAATTAAGAGAGAACGTCACCTCACGCCCACCTTAGATGACATCGTTGGTGAACTCCAGGGAGCGAAAGTCTACTCGAATCTGGACTTGAGATCAGGCTACCACCAGTTAGAGCTCCACCCCGAGTCTAGATACATTACCACCTTTACGACTCACGAGGGGTTATACCAATACAAAAGGCTCAGCTTCGGGGTCTCATCCGCAGCTGAGGTTTTCCAGAACGCCATCAGGGGGGCTCTGTCAGGACTCAAAGAGGTCATCAACATGTTGGATGACATCTTGGTCTTCGCTAGATCAGAAGCTGAACATCTGAAGCGCCTAGAAAACACTCTTGGGAGACTACGCAGCCTCGGTCTGACCCTGCACAAAGAAAAGTGCGAGTTCCTGAAAGACAGGCTCGAATTCTTCGGATTCATATTCCATGCTGGGGGCATCTCACCAGATCCGGAGAAGGTGAAATATATCCTTGAGGCATCCCCGCCTGCATCCCCAGCGGAAATAAGAAGCTTTCTGGGGATGGACAATTATTGTGGACGTTTTATTCGAGACTTGGCCTCCTTGTCAGAGCCCCTGAGGGCACTCACCAGGAACGACGTAGTGTGGACCTGGACTGGGAAAGAAGAAAGGGCATTTACTGCCATCAAGAATGCCCTATCAGGCCAGGAAACCATGGCCTATTTCAACCCTGACCGTGAATCAGAGATCGTGGTTGATGCCAGCCCGGTGGGTCTAAGAGCAGTCCTCATGAAGGCGGACCATCAAGGGACCATGCGACCCATCGCCTACGTGGGCAAAGCTCTCACCGAGACCGAGAGGCACTATTCCCAGATTGAGCGAGAGGCCTTAGCCATAATATGGGGGTGCAAACACTTCAGAATCTACATTCTAGGGAAGCCAGTTGTCGTCGTTACAGATCACAAGCCCCTCATGCCGATTCTGTCAGGGACCTCGTCCAAACCACCACCTCGCATAGAACGATGGATGCTGTCACTCATGGAATATGGGGTCAAACTACTCTATCGCCCAGGGGCACACAACCCCGCGGACTAGCTATCCCTCCATCCGGGCACTGGGCGACCCAGGGACTCACTGGAGGTGGCAGATTGTGTAGAAGCCATACACCTGGTGGTTGAATCGGCACTGCCAGTCGCCCTAGCACGTCAGGAGATCGCAGACGAATCTAACATGGATGAGGCGTTCATGAGGATAAAAGGTGCGGTAGCCACCGGGGAATGGCGTGAAGTCCTCCTGAACAATTCCCGCAGGAAAGAGGGAGCGCAAAAAGATCTGCCGGCGCCTTGGAAGGCGCGCCATGAGCTATCGGTGGCAGAGGACGGTCTCCTGTTAAGGGGACACCAAATCGTGATCCCAAGGACGCTGGTGGGGAAAGTCCTGCAGCTTGCCCACAAAGGACACCAGGGGATGGCGAAGACTAAAGCACGTCTTCGATTGAAGGTCTGGTTTCCTGATCTGGAAAGCAGAGTTGAAGAGTTCATAAGAGCCTGCATACCCTGCCAGGCTGTGAGCCCAGTGGAGAGGGGGCCGCCGATTCAGGCCATGGAAAGGAGTGACCGTCCATGGGGGACTGTACATACAGACTTCAGGTCCACAGGTCGAGGCCTATACTTCTTGGTGGTGACTGATCAGTGGTCGTGCTACCCGGAGGTGGAGCTGGTCGAATCCACAGCCAGTGACCACACCACCCTAGCCATGGACAAGATGTTCGCCACACATGGGTTCCCCCTGGAGATATGCTTGGACAACGGAGCACCGTTCAAAGGTCAGCAGTTTGCTCACTACTGTGAGGAAAGGGGAATAAAACATCGGAAAGTCACCCCACTCTGGCCAAGAGCGAATGGAGAAGTAGAGCGCTTCATGCGAATGCTCAACAAAGTGTTCCGCATATCGGTGAATGGGGGGGAAGACCTCCGGCGCAAGCTGTTCGACTTCCTCAGAGAATATCGTACGACCCCACATCAGTCCACTGGGTTCGCCCCCGCAGAGGCCCTCTTCAAACGGATACCAAGAGGACTGTTACCTGAAGCTGAAGGGAGGCCGCCGGGAGAGATCGACAACAGCCACGTGCGGACGTATAGAGCTGCTCAGAACGAGAGAGAAACGATACGGCAAGGACTACCAGAAAATGAAATCGCAGTAGGAGACACCGTGCTGGTACGCAATAGGAGACCGGAAGGAAAGTTGTCACTGCCATATGAAACACAACCACTGGGAGTGACACACGTCAAAGGATCGATGGTCACTGCCGCCAATGCACGAGGGACAGTCACCAGAAATGCCTCGTTCTTCAAGCGCATAGGTGCAGCGAACTCCGAGGAAGATGTCCGGCAAAGCCCACTTCATGACACCGAGGTGCCACGAGAAAACGATGGACCGCCAGATACTCCTGGGACACCAGAGATGCCCGATGGTGGGGCACGCAGGAACCCGAGCCGGGCGGGGCGCAAGCCGCCGCAGAGGTTCCAAGACTTTATTATGGACCCTGCCTCGTAACTAGTGGCACGCTGATAGTGAAAGTTTGAATATAGCCCTGTTGGCTCTAATGTTTATAAATGTGTTTGGGGGGGGGGAAAAGGAGGGATGTTGCGTATTGAATACCCCAGCACACGCATGCGCGAGCGGGATCGAGGCTCGCGCATGCGCAGTAGAGAATAAACGCGGTCCTCGGGCAGTTCGCGCCAGGGACCGGAGCAATCACACGTCTCCGGCGTGAGTTCCTGTGTGTGTGTGCGAATGCCTGTGTGACTGCCAGCGTGGGCCCCCTGCCAGCCCCCACGCACATAACAATGCCCAGTTCCTGGCATTTATCTATCTTAGCCACTTAGCCAGTCTCATATACACTCCAATCAAGACAGCTCTGCCGCCTAGTAGGCAGTCCCACGGAAACACTCCAGGGTGTGCAGCAGTGCTCGATTTAGTAACCGCTTGCAGATTAACTCAAAATGGAACACAAGACGCAAACGCTTGGCCCTTGCATGTTCCTGCAAGAATTGTCAAAATTGTCACATCTGAAGAGAACTCCTGCTGATGACCATAGGGTTCTATGTGTTTTGGTCAAGTGTTTTTCATTTCAAGAGAATTCATCACCTTTTTTTTCTTTTAGGACATTTTGCTGCAAATCTATGTGGGGGGAGACCCGCCCCCCCACCTACCTTTGCGGTAAAATTTGATGACAAAAACCTCCCGATGGAACCTCCCTATCCCGACCATAGATTTGTAGGTTTTTGTTTCCTTAGTGTGGACCACACCTAGCTGCTCATTAAAACCACTTTAAAGAGATTGAAAACAGCACATTCAATGTATCCTTCTTTATAGAGTGAGCAGAGCATATGTTGTGAGGTCCACGGTCCCAAAACTAAGCCAGGCTTTACTTATGTTGCAGTTAGTCACATATTCTGTTCATACCAACCTCCATTTGGTGATGGTAGGTTTGTCGCGAGACCTTGTTTCTGTTATGGGGAGGCTGCCCATGCCACAAGCCACAACCCTACGCCACGCTCTCCACCTCCACACAGTCCTATACCCAAACATATACATATATGCATATGTAGGTTTGGTCGACTGAAAATGAGTTGATCCAACCTAACACGACCAAATGAAGGAATGAAGGTTGTTTTAACCCAAGCTTACCCCTCAGAGTGTGCAGCTGCTCTATTACAATCTGATATGGGATCTTGGGGCTAATTTACATATTATTCTTATTTATTTCATTTATAATGCGCACAAACAGCACAGAGGCATCGAGGCACTGTTACAGATACAGGTTATTTGCATTAGGTTTTGACATTCAATACATTTGGGTAAGAGGAGTAAGGCACAGGGAGAGTTACAGTTTAGGGAAACAGTTGTGTTGTTAGAGCTTTTCGGAATCCCCAGTAGGATTTTTCTGCACTCAGCGAAGGGGGGGAGGTGGGAGTTCCACTGCCTGCCATTGAAGTTGGGGAAACTGGAGCCACCGCCGGCTTTTGCTCATTTAACTTGAAGTAGGAGTAGGTGGTCAGCGTATGGTGTCCTAGTGGGTCTTTTTGAGTGAGCCCTGCCATTTTCTGGGAGAGCTGGGGGCTGTGTTGGGGAGGCACTTGTGGGTGATGCACAGGGTTTTGAAGGTGATACAAGCTTGGATGGGCAGGCAATGGGCCTATCTTCTGGGTTCTGCGATATGTTCTTTTTGAGGGATGTTCAGGGCTGCTTGGAGGGTGATATTATGAATTACTTGGAGTTTCTGGATGTTTTTGGAGGATGTGCCTGCAAAGAGGACATTGCAGTAATCAATCCTCAAGGCAATGATTGCTCGGTCAATAGTTAAGCAGCTATTTTTGGAAAGGAAGGGTCTGGCAGCATTTAAAACCTTGGTGGCATGGACTGCTGATGAGGCAATAGCGTTCACTTGATGGGACATGATAAGGGAGGCGTCAAGGTACACCACATGGGTTTTAACAGAAGCTGAGATGGCAATCAGGATGTTATCAGTCTTGAAGGCAGTTCATTGAGAATTTTTAAGGCTTTGGGTGGTCCGACAAGCAGGGACTTCAGTTTTGTCCCCATTTAGACACAGATGATTAGCCGTCACCCAAGACTGTATTAAGGAGTAGGTATTGTTGAGTGTATTTGAGTCATCTACATAATTACCTGTGAGCGGGAGTAGGATTTGGGTGTCATCAGCATAGTTAAATGTAATCCAGGATATCGAAGAGAACCCTCTTGTGTCCAGTGACCTGCTACACAGCATGCTCATAAAAAAAGTAATCTCTTATTGTCTACTATCTGTGAGAAAGTGGCCATGCCGTCATCAACAGCCCCAGTTCTTTGACAAACACTCCCCCCACTATAAGGCAGAGGATTAGGTTATCAGGACACATCACCCTGCCAAAATTGGGCATTGCAATTCTCACAGACTATACTTACCAGAATGGAGCTCAAGTGTCAGAGGGAAAATCTAGAATGGACCCAGTCAATTCTAGATCCTGAAAGAAGATGATTGTGAAATAACCCTAAATAGTTCCCTAAGATCAGGATGAGTGCAGGAGAACAGGCAGGATCTGTACCCAGGTTATCCAGAACCAACTAACAGACCAATCTGAGAAACAACATGTCCCATACTAAAATCCAGAAAGGTCTAGGCAAACAAAGTTACAGATTTGGAGGCAGGAAAACAGTGGGGAGGATTCAGTTAACTCACAAGAGTAACTTGCATCTTCCACAAAGGACGTCCATGGGAAAGTCGCACCCTCCTACTATTTACTATCCAGATGGGTAGGATGAAGCACAGCGTTCACCACCCATGGAGCTACAAGATCGAGAGAGAGAGGGGCAGAGGCAGGGAGAGAGAGAGAGAGGCAGAGGCACAGAGAGAGAGAGAGAGAAAGACGGGGGAGAGAACACCCTTTCTCTTCCGCAATGAGGAGAGACTTGGAAGTGGTAGAGCTCATGCCTACTTGACGGCTGCAGCCATGATGGGGAGGGAGATAAGAGGGAGGTGGCTGCAGAGAGCTGGCAACTGCACAGGAAGGAGGAGGCTGGAAAGAGGGAGAGAGAGGGTAGTAGAGTAGGTTGGAGGTTGTGAAGAATAAGGAGGTTGTAAGGAGGGATATGTGTGGTACAGTTAAAGAATAATAAGCTGTGGGTAAGGAGGGGTCAGTAAAGGAGAGGAGGAGGGCGAAAAGAACGGTGAGGAGGAAATTTAGGTGGAGCGAGGAGGAAGGTAACAGGTGTGAAGAGGAGGTTTCTGGAGATGCAGTGTCTGATCAGAAAGAGGTTGGAGGTAATATCAAGGGAAAGGATGCGGAATGTATTCAGAAGCTGGATGTAGGAGGCATCAGCAGACAGAGCACAGAATTAAGGAGCACTTTGAAGAAGATATGAGAAGGAGTCTATTCAGGCGGTGGGTGGAGGAGAGGCCATGTCAGATTATAAACGTGCTAGAAGAGGTCATAGAGGCAAACCTTAAGACTAAAAAGGATGACTCTGGGAAAAGCGGAGGAACAAGAGCGTGGTGGTGAAGAGGGGAGGTTGAGGTCCACACCTGCCTCTCATCCCACCAGACACACAAACTGGAAGAAGAACTGAAGGAATCATGACCATTTGCACCATTCGTGACCGGTCCCCACGGCTCCTCTGATCATCCAATATGAGGAGAGGTACCCACTCCACCAGCCCTACAGCCAAGGGCAAGCACAGACACTGCCTAGAGTGGATCAGGAGTCTCTAGATACCCTAAAGGACACTTCAATTGACAGCCTCAACTAAAGCGCCAAGGAAACGCTCTCAAAGTCATTAGAGACGCCACGACATAGCAACAATAGACATGAATCACACGTGCCATCCGCACATCAGGACATAATCACGCATCTAAATACATGAAGAACACCTGCGTACATTTCTATAAGTTAGAGGACCGTTACACATACATAATGCCTTTATTATTTTGCCTTTAGCTTGACTGCAGCAATATGGAAACCACAAGAAGAGATCCTGAGTAAATGTTAGCAAATGCTTATGTGCAATTAACCCTATGGAACTGCAGGAGCACCTGAGGAACCTGACAGAGCCATACATAACTAACCTATGGATACTATAGAACAGCAAACAGGCTAGGAGCCATGCCATGGTTTAGGCAAATCACAAGTAGGCCACAAAGGTCTCAGTGAAGGCTGAGCTGAGCTGAATACATCACGAACAGAAGAGCAAGCCATGTGGGACAAGGGCCTGCTGCCAAGGTCGCCACGATGCAAGTGGAATTCCTTTCCATGAACTGCAGTAACACCGGCACAGGAGATACAAATAATTCCCCACAAATTCAGAGCTGCAAAGCTCAGAAACACGGTCTCTGGACGCGTGACTGACCAAGATGATGATGAACCGTAACTAGCAGCTGGGAAAGCGAAGCAGTCTCACACAGCTAGACAATGGCTTGCAACAAAGTTGTTACAGAGAAGCCAAGTATTGCATGATGAGAAAGAGCATTCTCATAGCCTATGGTGGTTCACACACGTTATAATGCAGACACATAGTTGCCTTTATTACATTGAAAGGGTACATTTTGAGTTGAGAACCGACTTGGGTACCAAGCCTGGGGACGACAGCTAAGACCAATCACAGATCAGGACCCTAGGGGTGGATAGCGATGGGCAAGAACCAATCACTAGACCCTCACACCAACATTTTAGAAGTAACATTTTTCGGGGTTGAGCCAGGCTAGCCATCTGACATGGGAGAACCAATAACCTAGCTGCTATAGGGACCTCCATAGGTGGAATACCACCCAACACCCAATCACAGGGTGTGATAGATTTTCTGGAGAAGGTCCCAGGGTGTGATATGCGAGCCAGAATTCTCTGAGATGTGCCTGAATTTTCTCTCCTTGAACTGATCGATGTGGGTGTTGGCTATAATTAACCACAATTTGAACCTGCTATCTGTCTGGACCTGTGTTCCTTTTGGGAAAGAGAAGGTGCTAGGTCTTCCATGAGGTCTGTGTTCACGAACTCCTAGTAGACCTCCTGCCTACCTGGGGGATTATCCTAACAAGATGGTATCAGAGAGATGATTGGCTGCGCCAGCCCGGCACTAAACCGACCCCTTCGCCGCCAAACCGGAGAGGTTGTGGGACCCCTTGCGTGCATTTCGAGAACACCGGAAAACACGTAAAACGGATAAAGGTTGTCGGGAGCCACTTGGAACTAGCCCGCCCGCGATCGGTGAAGGGTCCAGGCAGACCACGACGGTGAGGCAAGCGCCTTGACAGGGGAGTCGGCAGCCGAGCAGCGCCAATGCAACACGGAACATAAGTATTGGTCCAGACAAATAGCAACTGTGGTTATGAAGGAGGGTATTGAGTATTGTGGGGTAACAGCAGGTAATGTTAAGCAGTAGTGAAGTATTATTAAGAAGTGTGTTGTTGCATTGTTAGTAGTGTCGTGTGAGTAGGGACCTGAGCGGAGGTATAAGCCCCTCTTCTATGTTCTGTCAGTCTTAGAGGACTTGGATAAAGAGATGTTGTAAATAAAGTTATTCTGGTCATAGATGACGGTATTCCCGTGAGGGTTAGCTGGAGCTATCCTAGATTGCAGAAGGTGTATTGTCTGGCGCTTCACACATTAGGCGTTACAACGGGTGCAGTACAATCACAAGACAATAGAAGTATACTCTGCCTTGGAGAGGCAGGAAGGAAGTTGTGGGGTTCTGTGTGGGATTGGGAGCAACGGGTCATTGTCCTGTGTATGCGCAAATTGTCTATCTACCTGTTTTGTGACTTTAGCTTGGTGACATCACCCTAAGGTCGGTGCATAGGACGGAGAGTTTTGACGGTGAGAAGCTAGTGTTGTGAACTTGGGATTGGTAGATGAGGTGAACCAGTGGCGGTGCTCGGAAGGCGCATGCGCAGGATTGTGGAGGTGTGCCCAGTGTGGCAGCGATTGTGATGGAGGGGCAGTGTGCGTGGAGCACGCCTGGTAAGATGCAGAGCCAAAGGGGCTCATAGAAATTGAAATGTATTTGTATTGCAGTTTAACCCCTTTTTCCCAGAACAGCGGATTATCGAAAGCCTCGACTTGAGGTCAGGTAAAAAGGGTTATACAATGTACCAGGGAAATAGTGGGGGATTGACTGCCCTTCGGCAACTGTGTAAGACGTTGCCATCTTATAAAGAAAGACTTGTTAAATACAGTGTAGAGTGGTCCAAAAGCACTGAGGGCAAATTAACAAGACCATGATCGCCCTGCTGTAGTTTCTCCAGGGACGTGCAGAAATCACTACTGGCACATCTGCAGGGCACATATATGGGGAAGAGTTTGGCCAAGCGCATGGCTTTATTCGAGCTATGGCGCTTGTTTCAGGAGGGGGGGGACAGGCAAGACACAAATGGATGATGAACCAGCAGGAGGTGAAGGAAGAGGTGTCTTACCCTTACGCACCTCCCCCTCCAATTGTAATATCTGATGAAACTGATGAGGAACTGGAATCGATGTATCCAGTGAGGGAACTCAGGGCAACAGAGGGGAACTCAAATCTGACGTATAAGCCACGACCCTATACCAGAGAAGAGAAATCAAAAAATGCAGGACAACCAGCTAGTAGCACAGGAGCATGCGAGGACGGGCTGCAGAGCATGAAGGCAGAATTTGAAGGCATAGGTGCAGACGAATGGATAGCGGCACAGATACTCTTGAAACTTAAGGGGAAGACCATGGTGGAGGCAGTAGGGGCGACTAAGGTGATTAAGAGGATGGAAAGGGAGAGCGAAACATCCGACTGGGTAGACCTAGTGGAGGAAGAGGATAAAAGGAAAAAGGAGAGGGAAGTAAGGTTAGAACCTGAGGACCGAGACAGGAGAAGAGAGGAGAAATTGGAGTGGGAAGATAGGGAGGGAGGAGGAAAGAGAGCGACTGGAAAAGGAACGCAAGGAAAGAATAGAAAAGGAGTTAAAGGAAAGGACGATAGTGGAGAGGGAGATAAGAGAGGAATGGGAGAGAGATGAAAAGGTGGAGGGATGGAGGGAGATAGCGGAGCAGGAGGCACGCAAGTTAGCAGAGAGGGAACAGAGGAAGTTGCAGTTGGATAGACTAGCAAGGGAGCGAGTACGACAAGAGGAGGAGAACAAGCAATCAAGGAAGTTAGCGACCAGATTACCTGGGAATGGGAAAGAAATAGACAAAAGGAGGAAAGGCGACCAGAGTCACGACAGCACGAATATTAACAGAAGAAGCCCAGTAGGGAGTGGCCCGGCACGCCTAGGATAATGGAAGGGAGACAGCAAGTATAATTTGATGGACATTGATCTCGACTTAAAACCTGACGCCGACTAGACCTTAAGGAGATTGAATTTCTCAGACTACTTCTGCAGCAACATGGATGTAGGGTCTGACAATGATGACAGACATAGCAGTGACGAGAGGGCGTGGCTGAGCAGACTATCTCAAAAGGTCAGGAGAGGGAGATTCATGGTAGTGTAGATCCCACAGACAGAGAGAAGGAGGGGCAAATTCAGGAGAACAAACAAGAAGAAACTGAGGGGTGCACCACACATAACACATACATCAACACACTCTGGGACCTCGCAGGGCACAGTAGAAAAGACACAACACTGGCACATTCTAGAGGGCGACTGGCTAGAGCCCATTATGAAACCAGACGAGTGCCCACATTAGAACCTGAAGACATATGCACAGACGTAGAGGATGAAAGGGAGCCTCTCCAGATCAGGCAATACCAGAGAATGCCAGAAGGGCAACATATTCACTAATGCCCCATTAGAAAGGGGAGGGACAAGGCCTCAGTATGTGCCCTGGAATCATACGGACAAGGAAAATGTCAAATGCAGATTACCCTCATTGAGTGCAGGAGCTGGGAAATGGATCTATGAAATGGAGACACTGACAGCAGGGCACAGGTTGGCAGTGGGTGACTGTTGGTTTCAATCTAGTGTGACAAATCTGATGAAATTTCGAAGAGGGCGGGGTTGCCAGGGGTAATGATACAAACATAGCACATGACGGATCGCCCTTCAGAAATTGCAGAGCAGCAGTGTGGCAAGCACTGTGGACATAATACCCAGGCACGTCAGATATCGGGGCCATTACATCACGCAAAATGCGTGAGGATGAAGACCCTGTTCGATACATTCAGCAGATTCAAGAGTTTGACTGCCTTGAAACCCGAGAGCCGTGGGACAAAACAATGACAATCTTTTATCATATCTTAGTGTAGGGACTCTCAGAATCTGTACAGAAGAGTTTGAAGAAATGTGTGGGGATGGAAGCAAAGGGATGGCCAGAGATACAGCTCATCATAATACACCACTGTAGATTGTGGCAGGAGAAGGCTAAACAAAAGACAGAGGAAGGCAGACGAGGCCAAGTCAGTGCAAAATAAATGATCAAAGTATGCCATGGAAGGGGCAGTGATAACCAAACCCACCCATCAGGCACCAACATCACAGCAGCAGTGTCAACAATCACAGCAATACGCACCGCCCATGGTAGGAGGGTACATGGGGCGGGTTCCAGCAGGGGTTCCGAGGAAGTGGAGATTTTGAAGGGGGCGTGGCTTTGGACCACAAATGATCACAATCAAGGGGAGTTTCGGGGATACAATCAGAAGATGCAGCAGGTGCCGTGAGACTTTCCAGGGGGCTTTCCAGGACATGGGAGGGAGCCATCACAGTGCTGGACCTGTGGGCATTTAGGACATATTTCAAGAACCTGTCATTTTGGGGGAGCACAGCAACATTGGGGGGGGGGATCAGGGACAACAAGGGGCACAGGGAGATTATTATGCCCAGGGCCAGCAGCAACAAGGGCAGATACAGGGCTCATACTAACAAACACCACAAGCACAGACACAGGCGCCAAAATTGACAGCACCCTTACCACAGTACCTGCAAGCATCACAAACAAGAGTGAGTACACAACAGTTAACACAAATACAGGACATTGACACAACGAAGCCCCTGGACACAGTAGCAATGGTACCAGTTAGATGGCTGGGAGGGGTGACCATGTTGGGGACCAACCCTTTCACAGGGAATGGAACGTCGTTATACCCTAAATAGGACAGCCCACAAATGAAACAGCCCAAACATTGAGGGAAATGCAATGATTCTTGGGTTGTGCAATTCCTGCAGAGCATGGGTCTTTGACTACAGCACATACACTAGACCACTCCTGACTGCACTTAAAAGAGGCTCAGAAGGGAACAAAGACACTACAATGGACCACAGAGATGACTGAAGCATTTGAGGAATTGAAATTGGCCATATATACCGCACCAGTGTTAGGGACCCCTCACTACAAGAGAGAGTTCTTCCTGTTCTCCCACACTGACGAGGTAGTGATGAAAGCAGTACTGACACAGAAAACTAGCATGGGCCATAAACCAATTGCTTACTACAGTGTTCAGCTTGACCCAGTGATGAGGGGACATTATCCGTGGGAACAATTCTTGGCAGCTGCAAGCTTCGCAGTAGAAAGAGCATCACTGGTGACAATGTGGTGCATCACCACTCTTTACGTGGAGCACGCCCTGTTTGCGATACTGCATAAGCTAAAGAGCACACTGACCACGCAGAGATCATCAGGGTATGAGGTCATACTATCAAAGGTAAGACTGAGGATAGGGCGCTACAAGACAGTAAACCCAGCCACATTTTTGGCCAATGTGTACCAACCAAGGGACTGGGCCCATGACAGCACAGCAAACATAGAGCAATTCAGTGAGACACGCAAGGTGGAGGAAGATGTACTTGCAGGGGAGAGGTGCTGTACATTGACGGTTCATCGACCATTTATCAGCCTGATGGGATCAGAAGGAATGGGACTGCTGTAGTGAGAATGAAAGCGGACAGGACGAGTGAGGTAGTTGTGAGCGCACGGTTGCCATCTCATTACTCAGCACAAGCAGCGGACGGAACTAGTGGCTATTATACTGTCCCTAGAGCACAGTGTAGGGACAGGTGTGACAATATATTCTGATAGCGCATACGTCACATGAACAGTACATTCTGGACTATTGCGATGGCTCAGGAGGGGGTTCAGGAGAGCAGATGGGACCCCGGTACAGCACGCGCTGCTGCTAGGAAAATTGATTGAAGTGATCACATACCCGCAGGAGCTAGCACTTGTGAAGTACCAGGCACACACGAAAGGGGAAGATGCAATCTCAAGGGGAAATGTAGCAGCAGATTATGAGGCAAAATGTGCAGCGTATTTTGGAGGGCTGTTGGACCCGGGAGGGGGGAGAAACATGGTGATGAGAGAAGGGTACAACTACCTACCAGAAACTCATATTATGAAATTGCAGGGAGCTGCACCATCAGAGAAAAGGGAGCTCTGGGTGAAGAGAGGATATTCCATGTCTCCAACAGACGCCCTGTGGCGACAGAATAACACAGGGAAGTGGTCATGCCATTAGCTCAACTGAAAACAGCACTTGCACGGCTACATTACCCAACATACACATGAAAAGAGGTCATTGCTGCACGTATTGGAGAAACATGGTTTTGCCCGAATTTAAATGAACATGTAGCCAATTTCATTAGTATCATGTCTGACCTGCCAGCAGTTCACGGTTGGACACACTCCGAGAGTTGTGAGAAGAGCCATACCCAGACCCGAAGGCCCATTTCTGCACCTCCATGTTGATTATGTCGACATAATCCAAGTGTGTGAAGGATACCGCTACATGATAGTGGTTTTCTGCCCATTCTCCAGGTGGATAGAGACTGTGCCCTCTTCACATGCTGATGCTCTTAGAGCAGCGATGTTTCTGGTATGGGAAGTATTCTCACGATGGGGCATCTGAGGTCCTCCGGTCTGACAATGGCCCTCACTTCACCAATGAAATGTTCCAACATATCACAACCCTGCTAGGAATCAAACACAAATTCGCCTGTGCTTACCAACCGCAAGCAAATGGGGTGTGTGAACGATGCAATAGCCTCCTGAAGGAGTGCATTGACAAAACTCAGTAGAGCACCAAAAGGAACTGGCTTCACTGGCACTATTTGAATTGTGCAACAAGCCAGGATTCTATCACCATTCAACATCCCACGAGGTGGTGACAGGACGGCGCATGCATCTCCAACTGGCTCCTCCCACTAGGCCATTGAAGGATTGTGAGAGTAGTGCAAAGGTAGTTGGTCAAGAGATGTATGAATATGTCCCTTCACTGGTTTCTAGCGCTTCTTTTATCTCTCGCCAGATACAGAGGACCCAGGTCAGGCCTGACAACGAACAAGTAAATTTAGATGATACAGAACCAGAGACTGCAACAAAGCATTCAGTGCAAGTAGGAGACTTGGTTCTCCTAGAAAGCTTTTTTAGCCACTGGAATGCGCCTAGATTCACCGGACCTCACCTAGTTCCCAAGTAGCCGACATACCTACAGAAATACTTGTGCAAATAGATAGCTGAAACACATTGCTTGTTTCCTCTTCTCTCACACACGCAGGTCGTGAATTAGTAACTGACTATTTCTGCACCATGACAGCTGAAACACTGCGATTGTTCTCTTTTTCTCTCACACATGCAGGTTGATGCGTATGTTGTTAGAACTATGTAGCGTTATCCTAATGTTACCTCCCACTGACCATCCAGAAGCATTCTCTAATCAATTTGTCCACCCCATAAGAAGGCCCAGACGATTCAGAGCCCGAACACCTGAAGTATTTTTCGTGGTATTTATAGAGCATCTGGCCCAAGCATTTCCCCAACTTGAACACAGTACTTTCCCTGTCCTACCCATGTTGACAGACCCCTCAATAAGAAAGGTCTGGGAGATGTTTATTTTTGCAGTAAGTGATTATTGAGTTCGCGGAGCTTGAGAGTACTAACAACTAATGACACAATAACACTTTTCTTGCGATTTTCAGGCAGGCAACTTTATCGTCTCATCAGCTGCAAGGACTAAGCAGCGTAAGTGGGCCTGATGGATAAAATAAACTTTGTTTTAACCCTTGTGTGTTTACTGATTCCCACTGGAGTGTTGGGCCTCATAGTATGGCAGCTTTATTTTGCAATGCATGCTACCGCTGTGTTCCCCTACTAACATTTCTTCCACCCAAGCAGGAGGCACTACCATGTCAGTTGGCAGAGGAGACACTGCTGATAAGGTAAGAAGAGGTAGCAGACATGAAAGGAGTTGACATGTAGTTCACAGACACAACACGATGTAACAAACAACATGTGTTATAAGCACATGTTTAAAGTTGGTAGGGACACCACCGGGGAGAGCTGTTATGTCTGCTCCTTAATCCCCGCCATGAGTGCCTCGAGAACCTTCATTGCAACAGAAATACCGGCAGCCCAGGCGCAGTGCTTCATGTACCTCGCAACGTTTCAGACACAAGGCCAGCTCCAGGGGAAGCCAGCCACCTTAAGATGGATGTCAAAAGCCCCTGGACAAGAACAAAGGAGATAGGATGAGAGCCCGGCTGCTGTGAGAGTCCACAGATCTTGATCTATGGATGTGTATACATTAATGACGGCTGGGAAGATGGAGTAGTGAGGAGCAAGGCAATGACCTTAACCAACGCACCAGTGAACAAAATGACAAGTGCTTGAAGGAATGGGATAGGAGTGCAAAGCTGGTAACGTGGGTGGAAAATGAAGTTGGACCAATGCCAATAATTTGCTTGAAGACAACGGCTCTGTGTTACCAACACAATGGCGATGAGAAGGTTTGGTGACAATCTGGGATGCAAGGCGATTGAAACTATCCTGGCCATGGGAGCAGGAACAGCCATGCTGATGGATCAATATTGGGCATGCAGGTCTAAAGCATATGAGATTCTGCCACTAAATTGGGGAGGGGTATGCTCCCTGGTACACATCAACATGCCTTCATTGGTGGTACCCAAGAAAGACGTAAAGCTTTATGACTTCCCAAGAATGGAAAACAATAAAAGGAAGAAGAGGTCATTGGAAGGAACACCACCAGTACAAGTAGAAAAGACAGACAAGCAAAATGGACCTAGAAGAGTGAAGAGAGAGGGAATTATTTCTCAGGGAAATCAGAGGCAGCATTGGACGAAATACCAGTAGAACACAGACTGTTCAACAGGACGCAAATGTTCTTAATTTCTCTGATACCTGGAGTACAGACATGCACAAATGCCAAAATGGTTACAAATAACCAGCTGGGAGTTGATGGTAACCATAAACATGATAGTGAATGGGTTCAACAACATAAAGGAAGAACTCGGAGCAACAAGATTGGTGGCA
Source organism: Ambystoma mexicanum (assembly GCF_040938575.1). Lineage (NCBI taxonomy): Eukaryota > Metazoa > Chordata > Amphibia > Caudata > Ambystomatidae > Ambystoma > Ambystoma mexicanum. The sequence continues at coordinate 117,693,910 of NC_090934.1, read as the reverse complement.
CTCCAGAACAGATACATTCTGGACCTCCCCACAGCAATGGAAGGAGGAGTTTGTGCAGAAATCGGGAGTTCCAGTTGCACATTCATACCTGCCAACGGTGAAGATAACAGAACGCTTTCAGACGCTGTTGCACAATTGGTGCAGATGCATGCCAAGGTGGAGGTTGAAGCACGTGGGACAGGGAAGGACAAGCGTTGGTTTGCAGACCTATGGTCATTGTGGTTGGCAGATGGATTGAAGGGGATAGTTGGAGCACTGGCACTAGGAGCAGCATCCCTTGTGGGATCAAGATCTGCATTGGAAGATGTAAGACAACAGCAGAAGAAGCAATAGGAATGCAAATACTGATGAATGGGATGTGAGCACAGGAGGAGCAATGTATGACATTGTGAAAGAAAGAGACAGACTAAGGGAGACAATAACGATGAGTGACCTGTTTCCGACAGGGACAAAGGTGGACAACCCCCATGACCCAAGGAAGTATGAAGGGAAGTGGGTTTGGTGGTGCAACCCTCAAGCAGCATGTGCATGCATGTACTGGTCCTTTGATAATCACATAAATTATTATTCCCATTTGAGCCCCCTATGGGGGCTCAAATGGGAATGGGGAAGGGCCTTGGTGAATGGGGAATTACCGCCCCGCCAACCTTGGAATGGGGTGCTAATTCCCCCATTCACCAAGGCAGAATCGGTAAAATACCGGCGGCAACCATGGCGCTAATAGCGCCATGGTTACCGCCGTCCGTGTAATGAGGCCCATAATCACGCACCCAAATACATGACGAACACCTGCATACAGTTCTCTAAGTTAGAGGACTGTTACACATACACACTGCCTTCGCCTTTATTATTTTGCCATTAGCTTGGCTACAGCAATATGGAAACCACAAGAAGCAAGAGATCCTGTGTAAATGTTTGCAAATGCTGATGTGCAAATAACCCTATGGAACTGCAGGAGCACCCGAGGGACCTGACAGAGCCATACACAACTAACCTATGGATACTATAGAACAGCAAACATGCTAGGAGCCATGCCATGGTTCAGGCAAATCACAAGTAGGCCACAAACATCTCAGTGAAGGCTGAGCTGAGCTGAATACAGCACGAATACAAGAGCAAGCCATGTGGGACAAGGGCCTGCTTCCAAGGTCGCCATGATGCAAGTGGAATTCCTTTCCATGAACTGCAGGAACACCGGCACAGGAGATACAAATAATTCCCCACAAATTCAGAGCTGCAGAGCTCAGAAACACGGTCTCTGGACACATGACTGACCAAGATGATGATGAACCAAAACTAGCAGCTGGGAAAGCAAAGCAGTCTCACGCAGCCAGACAATAGCTTGCAACAAAGTTATTACAGATAAGCTGAGTATTGCATGATGAGAACGAGCACTCTCATAGTCTATGGTGGTTCACACATGTTATAATGGAGACACATAATTGTCTTTATTACCTTGAAAGGGTACATTTTGAGCTGAGAACCGACTTGTGTCCCAGGCCTGGGGGCAACAGCTTGGCCCAATCACAGATCAGGACCCTAGGGGTGGGTAGCGATGGGAAAGAACCAATCACTAGATCCTCACACTGTAACATTTGTCAGGGATGAGCCAGGCTAGCCATCTGACATGGTAGAACCAATAGCCTAGCTGCTATAGGGACCTCCATAGGTGGACTACCACCTAACGCCCAATCACAGGGTGTGAAAGGTTTTCTGGAGAAGGACCCAGGTTGTGATGTTACACTGACGCCATGTCACTACAAAACTGGCCTGTGAGCCAGAATTCTCTAAGATGTGCCTGTATTTTCTCTTCATGTACTGATCCCTGTGGGTGTTGGCTGTAATAATAACAGTTTGAACTTGCTATCTGTCTGGTCCTGCGTTCCTTTTGGCAAAGGGAAGGGTGTAAGTATTCCATGAGTTCTGGGTTCACAAACTCCTATAACCCCTCGATCTGCCTATCCTAACAGTGGAGTAGCAAGACGGCACAGGTTACACAAAACTAGAGAGGTGTTTAAGGGAGAGGTTGTCGGAGGTAAAACACAGAGGTTGTGGGGGCCTCTTTCAGCTGAGATGAGATGCCTACCACCAGGGATTTCACTGCCAGTTCTGCCGCAGAGGTGGGGTGTGGGAGTTGGCAGGGCCCTAGTCCCAGTCGTTTCTTTTTGTGCCTCCATGCTTGACACAAGAACCCTGTGGTCTTGCCCAAAACCGTAATTGCACAATGGTCACCAGTATGTCTCTGTCTTCCCCCAGGAAAATACCAGCCCCAGTGGAAGAAGAGTGAGCAACTGGCCCAACCAGGAGAGACAGATATGTTAAGGTGGCAGAAAGCTGCCTATGCGATCAGGGACCCACTGGTGACTACACCAAAGAGTTAAGCACAGATCACACCACATCACAGAACAATGCTAACACAGACAAGGACAAGACTATTGCCTGCCATCTGGCTACCAAGGACGAGACTGCTACCGGCTACCGGGCGGCAGAGTGATCCGGTTTTGAATCCAGAATCTTAAGTGCACCGGAAGCATTTATATGAACTGAGACTGTTAGTTGTTATGGCGGACCACCATTGCCGAGATCCGGCGCACCAATGCATCATAAAGGTGTAAGGCTTAAGCCCCCATTTATGCCTTTACTCACCTGTAACACCTCCCAGGGGGGAAAGGAAGTCAGTGAATGGGCTCGGGAAACCAGGTGAGTGAGGTAGCTAATGGAGGGGAAAGGGAGAGATAAAAAGGAGGAACAGGAAGGTGTAGGTTATTCAGGTGAGGTTGAGGAAGGAGAAGGAGGAAGACGAACAGAACAGGCAGAGGAAGGACAATCGAGAAAGTTGCGGAGAAGAATTACTGAATGTGCGTGTAAACTGAGGTATTGGTTAGCGATAGAAAGTGGTATTCGTTGTGAGTGTTCATGGAAGGTCTGAGGGTGAGACTGACAGCAAGCGGTGCATGGTAAAGTGAGGGGAAGGGGAAACAGAGGGTAATTGGGGTAGTAGTAGAGTGGAGAGATAGGTAGGCGTAGGGGGGAGGGATGGATAGTAGTAGTGCAGAGAGGGTAGCAGAAGTGAGAGGAGATAGTAGCAGAGAGTAGTGGGGTGTTGTATAGTAGAAGAGAATAATGGTGGGGGTAGACCGTAAGGAGGAAAGGAAAGAGCAACATCAGAGGAAGAGAGTAGGAAGTGAAAGGGAGAAAAGGAGAGACAGTTGGTGTAGAAGGAGGGAGGAGAAAAGAGAACAGGGGAAGAGTTAGGAACACGTATGGAGAGGAGCAGGAGGGTGTGGAAATTAGAGACCAAGTAGAGCATGTGTGTCTGAAAGGCACCCATCAATAAAAACTACCTTTGCACATCTTAGTTCAGGGACTATGTAGATTGTTGTAGAAAGATCAAACCCTTCAGTCCGCTCTCATTCCGGACCATAGTGCAGGCCCTTGTGGTCTAGCACATCAATGGGGAAATGCTCTCCTGACAGGGCTCCCCTAAAGGCAGTCCACCATGCTGCAGCATGACTTACTACAGGAACACGGATATTTGACCAAATAACCCCCATCCTCCCAAACCACATTGGCTTCTTCTCTAGGCCAGGAAACTGATCAAGACTGCATGTATCATCTGCAAAGCAGTCCCAATTAGCACACCAGCGTAGCTAAACTCCACATATTATCTGGTGGCACACACTCCTCATGCAGCTTATCGACCACCCAGCTTGATTTACTACTTGTCTGCAAAGAGAGGACCCACAAACAATCCTCCTCTTGTCATGCACCCACCCTCTGCATCTCCATCCCGGTGTCGGCTCATAATGCCCCCACAAGTCTCCAATTTCTCAAAATATGTCTCTTTCAACACCTGCCCAAGGGCCTATTCCAATGGTCGCACATACCGACTCACGGACCTCAACTTACAGTACTCTGCTACTGTTAAAGGATGCCAGCCCAAATGCTGGCTACCCACACTCTGTACAGCACTCTGCTGCTCTCGAGCTAGGTGGGGGTTTTAAACAATAACATCAATGAATAAAATAAATTGTTCCAAGAGGGAGTTAGTGAGATAAGACGTTTGCCTTTAGGCCTTTGTCCGTTATACAGCAATTAGATGGCATGGTTTCCCGATCTATAGCAACAAGCATGGGGTTGAGGGGAACCTGTGTCAGGGACGTCCTGCCCATTCCTAGGTTAGATAGAGAAGGACCGCCCATAGAGAGTGCCTTGACTACAAATCAACTAAAAAGCCTTGAACCATTTTAGGGAGTTGGTGTGTTCTTGAGACCATCTGTGACATCAGACAACCACTAAGCCTGATGGGTGTGATGGTAGAGTGGGTGGTGGTACAAGCAGAGGTCAAGGTGTCAAGAAAGTGGATCTACAATGGAGAGCGCAGGAGGTGCATGAAAGGTTCAACTAGGCATGAGACACTTGCACCTTTTAAAAGAAGTAGATGAGAACAGGATATGGAAAACCAGAGTCGGGTCCTCAAGACAGAGCGGTGCAGATGGCAACCTAAACAGTCTGTAGAGAAGCTCAGGTGGCAAATCCTCTTGGCGGAAGTGCAGACCACTTTCCACCTCACCGAGCCATGGCTGGCATCACAGCCCATGCCTAATTAACAGGCACATGCAGAGTCCCAAGAAGATGTGGTCTATCAGGAGTTGAGGAAAGAAGAAGAGGATCTGAGCCTACAGCTTAAGGGGCTAAGGGAAAAGTGTGAGGACTCTAAAATAACTCCAAGATTGGCCAAAGACTGAGAATGGAGAAAGCCCTTTAGGACGGGTTACCTGCATTGAGGGGTACGGAGCCCAGAGGCGGTTCTCTTGAACTCGGAGACTTCGTTTTGGAGCTCAGGGACTTTATTGTTGAACACAATTAGATATTATCCTGTGAATTGTTGAAGAGGACAGTCACAAACCCTCACACAAGTCTGACCAAGACAATTAACAACCTGATGCAGACATATTGTGGCGTTTCATATGTGGTGTTAGTGACACATCCCTCCTCCGAAACAACAACAAAAAAATGCTGGAGGACTAGGTCAGATTGTCATGGAGGATGAGTAGCGGTTGGGAGAGTGGGTGATAAAGTGGGTGCCTACAGTTTCTTTTGTTATTGCGTTTACACTACTTTCGGTAGAATTGAACACAAATGTTAATTTCATCAACGCTTCCTGACATCCTATTGATGCACTAGCCAGCCTCATTCAGTCTCCCTTTCCTTTGGGAATGGCAAGGATCTCTGCCATGAGCAACAAGTATGCATAGGTTCCTGGGGTCATGCCCGTTTACCACAGACCTATGATCACCTCATTGGACCAAGCAATACATTGTGAATAAGAACAACATTTTCAGGGGTGGGGCCATGTATAAATTGGTCTATCTTCAGGATGGGGTGAGGTGACACTACAGTCATTGGCGCTTTCGGGGGGTTTTGTTTTGGGGGAGGGGCATAGTATTGCTTGGCCTATGTAATAGAAAGGTTCTGGCATGTCTATTGTGCCTGGTTGACCCCTGCCAAGTGGCCCGGACAGCAGGAGAGTGTCCCTGGTATCCTCCACATTCTGCACCCAGGCCCATCATCCACCGGACCAGGGAGACTCGCGCAACTGCCTGCAGAGCCAGGTAGTCGAGTGTGCCACAGCATGATGCCGATCTTCACTCATCAATGCCACGAGATGGACACCAACAGCAAACGAGTATTGGCAATGCCAACAGTTTGGCCATTTCTGTAGACATGGGAAAGGCACTTGCCAGGCACAGCCACAGTGGCATTAACTTACCATCGATGGTAGTTACTGCTAAATGGGCATCTAATAGCAGTGCCTGGCAAATGCTTAATACTTATGCACAAGTCAAAACTGTTGGCTTTGCCATTGGTTGTTTTTAACAGGAATATAGTGAAGTTCAGCACAGTGCTTATAAATCGAGTGGCTGAAGGCAGACCTGGTTATGAAATGTGTATTACACCAGTAGCACGCGTTTACAACTCCTATTACGTCACCAACACACAGAAGACTGCTTTGAAAAAACACTGGCAGGCCCTTTGATTGCAAGGTTTCATGGTAAGGCTTGATTAAAGCAAGTGCAAAGAGTTCTCGCGAGGAGGTGTTTTGGGCAGGGAGGGAATGGCCATATGGAATAGCATGCCCATGTGCAGTCCATGGGTGCGTTAATAACCAAACAATACCAACCAGCTTTGTGTCCCTCCGCATATGCCAGTTCTCCTCATCTGGACTCTAATGCAAACGTTTTGCCTTGGACCCAATAGCTCAAACTAAAAAGGAGTAGTACAATAAGGCCATTGATCAATGCTTCCTTGCCCTCCACCTAAAAGATGTGTCCCCACCATCATGCCACCCCTCTACCCCTTCCAAGTCCCACCAACCTGCCCGCTTTCTCCCTCTACTCTCGCTTCACGGCTGAGACTTTTCAGCAGTGCCATGTGCATTAATCGATTTGTATGCCGACTGTCTAGAATAACATAAAATAATGGTGAAAAATTAAGGGCGATTCTAGATGCAAGGAATGGCCCCCGCCACTCTGCCCCCCAGATGTGTTATCTGGGAATGGAACTGTGATATAGTGGCCTACTTATGGGCTGTTTTCCTCTAGAAACAAAATCATACATTTGTGAAAACTTGCCTCCCTCCTCCTGTTCACTGCATGATCTCTTTAATGTTGTCTAGGAAATAATCTGGGCTTCCTAAAACAAATGGTTAGATGACCTGTAAGATCACAGGCAATGGGATGCCATACCTCTACATCACTGCAAGACTGCCAATATGTCTCTGCATGAGTGTTCATGTGATTTTACCAATACCAATGCAATGAACACCGGTTACCAAGGCATTCAAGACCCTTTGCATTGTCCACAAGGCCTTCTGGGCCTGGGACCAAAACCAAAATATCTCCAGCTTTCTCTTCTCAATTATCTCCCTACACAAGCTCTTCGCTCTTCCACCTCCAACTCCTTGAGGGTCATTCGCTTTTCCAAGCAAAGCGCTGGAGGCAGTACTCTCTCTTTGGCTGGTGCCTCCCTCTGGAACAGATTCCCTGCCTCTCTGAAACTTGAGCAGAACCATCTCAGGCTCCGGAAGCTGCTCAAGACCTTCCTCTCTTTGATTCTACCTTCTCTCTTCCTCTTCCCTGCTGATCTCCTGTCTCTCACTGCATTGGTAACCTGGCTACCCTCAGAACCTCGGCCCCAGGTCCCTGCCCCCCCAGTAGTACACCTGCACTGCCGCTTGGCAACACTACACTTTGGGGCTATATCGGTTACCCTATAGTTCCCTTACCTGCACTTTCCAATTACCTGCTGCCTGCACTTAACCCTTGCACTGCCACTTAATGGCTGCACTTCCTTTAAAAAAGAAAAATGTTTTATCACTTTGTTTGTGTTTTGTCCATTTTATGTCCTGCACTTCTCCCCTTTTTCCCCTCCCTGCACTTGCACAATCTCAATGTCACCTGGCCTAGTAAGATCATTGTCTTGTTCCCCCCCTTGTTCCCTTCCCATGCCTCGTCACCCCTTGAAACACTTGTGTATAGGCACGTTATAAATAAAATATATCCTACTACACCGATGTAAAAAGATAGATCAAGCTACTGAGATCCCAACGACTGTTGCAGGCAGTGTCATGGAAACTCTTGATTTACACAAGTCTCATTAGAAAAGTTGAAAAGGAGCACGCTTCCCAGAGCTAGCAATTGAAATGCTGCCTCAAAGAAGATGTGTATGGTAAAATAAAATAGGTTCTTAACAAAGGATTTTAGATCTCGTCGCTACCATGGAAGATTTTCTCCAAGTACTGGTGTAACACCAAAAGGGACCTGATGGCCTCAACAAAACAATGCGCGGGAGCTGGTTTGCTCTGGTCAGCCACTAGGAGCTTGAAAGCCATGCACTATGGCAGGAGGCGCTATGCACATGCAAAATAGCATAGCTAGTAGTGTTCTGTATATGAATGCTCCCCTTTTATACAATCTGGGAATAGCCCAGGTGCTTTCCTAAACGCTTCACGTGTTCAATGACGGTAGGCACCGGCAATAGCATGTATGTGCTGGCCGGGTGCCCCAAGGGCTGGGGGAAGTAGGGGTGCCTTAAGAATCCGCAACTAGGACCCAGAGGCGGCATTTGTTCTCAAAACATGTGTATTTGTTGAGCACAATGTTCACCCCAATGCATCAGAAGATCACAGCTCCAGGTATTGTAATGTCAAAGGATCACAGCTCAAGATGACCTATAGCATCACAGAATCACGGTTCAGTGACAGCGTGCACTCTTCCATAGGGCGGCCGTGGGGTTATTTCCTATCAGCTTGTACAATGCAAATGCTGATGTTTATTTTCTATGTTGGGCATATGGTGTATAAATGTCTGCGGTCCTCTGGACCTCGAGAGCTATTGCTGCATCACTTCTTAAAGAGATTGATGCTACACAGGCATCCATAATCCCTTTGTGAAGGCAGGGATAAAATGGCGGCTGGGATAAAATGGCGGCCGGGAAAAAGTGGTGGCTAAGGGTGGTCACAGTATCCGTCTCTTCCTTTGTTTTGAGGGATTCCTTCCAGAAGCTTCTTGTTAGGAATGGACATGTTTCTTGTGAGGGATTAGCAATTGGGGACGGCACTTTTGATGGTTGGAAATGTATATCTGTACGAAGCTTGGCAGGAGGCTGGTTCTACACATTGAACTGTTCATCCATGTGCCGCAGGGAAGCAAGCCTCAGTTTACACAACATAGTTTGTGCTGTGAACTAACAACTTCTTTTTGACATGGCATATGTATCAAAGCCCCCTCCCTGTTCCGTGGGTAAAGGGTGAGATGGCCTTAAGTGTCTGGTGCCACAACCCTATAGGTGACGGGGCGGGGGGTGGGGAGAATCACCTGGCCTGCTCCCACTATTCCCCAGTAGGCTTGCCACTGGATGCTAAGCAATTCCCTTCACCTTAACTTCTAACGTCTTGCTTGGCAAGACCACCTGAACAGCCATTTCTCCTACTGAGCAATGAGCCCCTAGATAGGCACCAGATATTATGGATAAGACCCCCCCCCCCCCAGTTCCTGGAGTGGTCGTGGCGAGACAACCGGATGTCCTATGGGTAAGGCGGGGTCACAAAATCCCACCTACCAAAAGAAAATAAAAGTAGCGACACAGAGCGGCAAAAATTGGGACAGTCGAGACAAAGGCCTAGAAATGAAATAAGAAAGAACAGGTTCTCACAGCGCTCAGTCCTGTGAGAATCAGCACCGCGATGTGCAGTGTTTTGCCATAGCTACACTTATTCAGTGCACAGGCAGAATGGAAACCCAACATGGTGGCTGGCCTAGGTCTCGCCCATGGTTCAACAGGAGAAGGGGGCGCCAAAAAGCCCAATTTTCCCCCCCTTCAACCAATCCAGCCTTGAGTCTAATAACCATGAACAGATGAATAATATCAAGCAGGGGAAGAGCCTGGAGGAAGGGCCACGCTTCTAAAAAAAAAAAACCTGCAGGTTACTGCCTAGTATTGTGGGCGCTAGGAGCAATACTAGAGATTGCTGGAGGAGGAATGAGGCGGGTGGAAAGGAAAGGCCAGAAGGTATGAGGAGTACAAGGAGGAGATGGAAAGAGAACGAGAAGAGCAGTGTGGAGGAGAGGAAGAACATCAGCTGGGCTGCAGGGAGTATTAAAGAAGGAGAGGTTGGAGGAGGATATATATAGTAGCAGGCGATAACAGCAAAGAGGATGAGATGAATATTCTGAAGGATGGGCTTGAGAAAAGGCTAGGAGTGTCATACAAAGGAGGTTGGGAGTGACATAGGAGACGCAAAGGAGAGTCATAAAGCGGTTAAGAAGACCATATGAGGGAAGCAAGGAACATAAAGTAGGGAGATGGAGGAGACATCTACACAGAGTAGGGGAGGACCAGTAAAGAGGCGGCGGCGGGAGCTGCAAGCCTGACCGGGGAAAGTTGAGGATGTAGAAGTACTTGGTGGAGCATCAAGGAGAACCAGGCGGTGATAAGGCAGGAGAGTATTGGACAGAAGAGGATAACATTTGAAGAGGAGAGCATATAATTAGGGGACATCTCATTAGGCATGAGGACATTGTGACTTGAGGAGGCGGACAAGAACAGGTTATTGGGGTCTCGAGCCACGAGCCCTGCACCGGAAGGGAGAGATGGGTCATCAAACCCAGTCTATAGTCCAGCCTACTTGTGGGAGCTCTAGGGCCCATCTTTCTTTACTCATCCCTGCCTTCTATCACGCCCAGTCACTAATATGAAGGTCTGCAAACAGCACAAGACCAAGGTGGAGGGGTCTCCTCAGTATCCAGAACATGGAGCAGCACACCTAAACTAATGGAACCAGACCCCAAGAAAGAGGGGTGTGGACTCTTAAGCCCCCCCCAGAGCGTGAGTGGTTGAGAACTGACAATATCCCAGGATGGGATCCTTGGATTAAGGATTACAAAAACCAGAGACTTTTGCGCTGAACTCGAGAGATTTTGGTAATGAAACCTAAAGGGGATGTACCTCATTTGGTTAAAAGTTCCTACGTTGGTCAAACCTTTGCAATCAACCCTAATAAACCTGTATCTGTTACAACCCCAGTCATCTGTGCCTCACTCTGTGATTCTACTCAGCTTCATAAAACATAGAATGTTTTCAGAAAAATATTACATATAGAACCTTGATGTTAAAACAAATATATCTGCTTCAGAAAGTGCATATCTCCATCTAAGAGTGACATGATGAGACAATGCTGTGCATGCAGTGAAAGACATGGATTATCGTGGAAGTCTCCCTCAAAACAAGAATTGGGACTGACAGCACTCTAAAGTTTGTTAGTACATGGAGCACATCTTCTAAGCTTTAGTCTGGTTTATAAAAGGTTACAGTGCAGGATCATGAGACCTTCCACGCGGGGGACTCCTAACCCAGTATGAAGCTGATCCAAAGCCTCAGATCATAGGGGTTTGATCGATGCACATGTATCGACAGAGGAACAACATGCACTGTACCCAAAGTTGAGGGTTTCATACTTGGTTGAGGTGTTCACGTTCCAAAACAAAGACCCTGCAAGGGACTTTGGTTTATGCAAATTTACTTGTGACTCAATCACTGCAAAATCAAATCAATTGCATCTCGTTAACAGAGTCAGCAGATTAAGCAGTGGATTACTTCTCTCATGAAGAGCGGGTGGAGTGGTGGATTTCAAATGTCTTGCAAAACAAAGGGGCGACTCACCAGAATTTACAATAATCCAGAAGATTGCAGTTATACATTTGGTTGGGAAGGCTATTGCATCGGTGAGCTGCAAGTAGTATGGGTAGACACTACAGCGATCCACTTGACATCAATAGTGAGAAATGTAGCTCCTCAGGGGTTTGGGGTTCGGAGGGTTGCAGGTTTAAGGTTTTCCGGCCAGCGGTAAAGGTGGGTGGAGTAAGCATGGTGCTGGACATTCTTTGGGTGGCACTGGCTCATCCGGTATTAAGCGTTCACAGGTATGCGTGCATCAGTGGTTCCTTTTCCAGCATCACTGTTTTGAATTATTGGCCATGAACCTCGTCCCTCTACATCAATGTTCAAGCAATTCCTTTATTTTATGAGAGGGGCTGCAAATGCTTTGCTCTACAACTCCCATTCGCCCCAGCCAACATAGACAACGGTGAGGGGTCATGGCAAACATCTGGAGAGCAGCAATTTCAGACCAATGGTTTACCAATTGTCAACACCATGGGTATTCTGAATATCACGCTGAGAACCATCCATTCAAAAGACGTAGGAATAGTCTGGCGAGAGGCATGAAAGCTGCTCGAGCACCCCTATATGCATTTCATTTCTAAGTATCAGGGACATAGGTGGAGACTGGAGTTCTGGTATCCCAGATAAAATGATGGATGTTTGGTGACATTAGTTCTCGGCTCCTCCATAGAGAACTATCAGTATTCATCAGATTTCCAACCCATCAAGAAGTAGATTACTAAGAGCAAAAAAGAAACTCAAGTGGGCAAAAGAAAAAAAAAGTAACAATCTTTGGACACAAGAACATGAATTACAGGTTAACCAAATTAGACATTGGTTGGAGATTATTGGGCAGTGTAGACTTAAAGGAGCTCAACTATCAACCCGTGTGTATTTGCCAGGCAGAGACCGGATCTTTGTATCACATAGCAATACATGGCGAAATCCAGTGGTTGACAGTAATGATCACACCAATGGAGGGTCTGTATGCACAAGTGGCAGGGCAGGCGGCTCTCCAAGGCTGTCTTTTCCTAATCACCAAGGCTGTCCTGGATGCCTCAGCAATGATGCACGGTCTGTGAGTTAAAGTCATTGATTAGGAATTATATTCAGGTTTCGAGACCCTGGACTTGTTTTGAGAACGCATTGCTGGAGTGGAGGGAGGCAGGAACATATTTTTCATGGCTATGTGTAAACACTTAGGCAACTATTTACATGACTGGACATGGAGAGCTCACACCTGTGTGCCTAGTGTTAAATTACAGGCCCTACAAGGATTTATTAGGAAATGTAGAGGGTCAGAGGAGACTGCACGTACTACTTCCATGAACAACGTAACAGTTTGCCCGCCAAGGATGCGCATGGATTTTGCTTGGCCATGGCCAAGATGTTCATTTGATAACGATTCCATGTGGTGTACAAGAACCTGTTTAGCATGGACACCTGGATAATGCTCCCTCCTTCAGGCTTACCATCAATGGAAGTGGATGTTGCGGACTCGCGCCATCGCCTTTGGTAATGAGGTATTTGGTTCTCATTCTTCTTCATGGGATTCATACCTTTAATAAGGCCTGTCTGAATATGTACATTGCTGCCAGAAGGCCTAATGGTACTAGACAGGTTACTCCAACCTCTCTTACGTTCAACGCTAATTTCTATCATAGCAAAGCACTGTGCACCCAAAGTTGTCCAACAAGGACATTCTATTCATCTGGGAGAGTGGAAGCATATACCTACAATTCTTTGTGGCACTGCACTCACTATCCCAGAACCTAGGACTGTGTTATCGTTGCCTCTGCTGATTGATTTTCCATTCGCTTTCTCGTCCGTCCCCCTCCCCCCGCCTACAATTGTCTTACTTACTTGTTCAGGCACACTAATGAATCTTTCAAGTAAACCTGAACCGTGATCGTGCCTCATGGTCATTTTTACTATTTTCTGCAAGCGTTCCGTTCCACCCCCTCTGTCCTCCCAACAAGTGCCTACCACCAGCACTCAAAAAGGAAACGCAGACTACTCCGCTATTCGTGCCTGCCTGCCTAAATGTATTCCTTATTCTCCCAGAGGGCACTCACATAACTCTCAGAGAATACCATATCAGAGCAGCAGCCGCCATGACTGCCCCCTAGATATCTCGACCCTGACCAATAGCAGTCAACGACAGAGCAATGACACAGCCAGAAAGAGGAGGCATCATTAGGAAGAAGAGGCAGGTTTGCCTGACCTGCCGAAGCCTACCCCACTCCTTCCCTCCTTCCCCCTGGACATTCCTCATAGCATGCTCCATGCTCGCCCGTGGCCCAGTGCATACCCCAAAGCTCATCGCAGAGTAACAACTCAAATGACAGATGCTACATCAATAACATTTCACAGAATGTGCTATCCACGAACCGTGTGTGTGACCATGGCCCGCTGTGCTGTTCTCTGCAGTCACGCTCTTGCGGTCCTTGCCTAATGTAGCCCCCCAGCCTACTTGTGTGGCATTTTCCGGTACGTGTCCATGTCCCAATATGCTTTCTGAAATTTCATTCTTGTGCTGCACATGCAATTTGCGATCTAGCCTTTGGCTAGACCCATTACCTGCCTGAAACCATATTGATGTGTCCCATCAGTCTCGAGATGGTACCAGATTATGACCTTTTAATATGTATTTTCTGCCAACCCGATTATGGCTTTCGCCCCCGGCTACACGGATTCATATTGACTTGTCCTGCCAGCCTTGCACTGCTCTTACCTCCCGGATAATGACCTTAGTATATGCAATCATACCAACTTGATTCACTCATGTCTGCCGGCATACCTGACGTAGCCGCGACACCACGAGGCAAGGCTTTGTCAGAATGAGCACTCATCCTTATTTTGCCCGTCATGTCTGCCTGCATACCTGAACTAGCCGCGACACCACGAGGCAAGGCTTTGTCAGAATGCGCTGTGAAGAATCCTATGGATTCCTCAGTGAAACTCTGCCTCAAATCTCCTCCCGGTTGGCCAGGCAAAGGCAGACTCTTCCTGACTCTGGCCTTGGTGGTGGTGTACTGCGGGAGGATCGCCTGGGAGGAGATGGGGCCCAGGGTGGTGAGATCATCGCATGGGATGAGACATAGTATTTGTCCTCTGAAGGAAAGTGCCTTGCTGGACTTCCAAAACAGGTAATGCCATATTGCCATTATAATGTCCCTGATCCACTTATAAGATCTGTAACCCATGGTACAAGCTCTGTTACAGCTGAGCAAGCCTTATTAATAGAGATCATTACAAGGTATCTCAGGATGAACACCCTCCTTACTCCCCAAGGTATAATGCGAAGTTAATTCTAACAGTCCATCCTTTAATAATTTTAAGGGAAACACATCCCCCCTTAAAATGTACTCAAATGCTACGATAACTAACTTTGTTGAAAGGGAATACAAGTCCAATAATCCCAGGAGTACTGGGACGAGGAAGAGGGCTGCAAAGGCATGCAGTTGCAGGAGTTGCAATTAAGCCTAACAGCACACACATGAAGGAACCTTGGAGGCATAAAATGCCCCCTCGGGTGCAGGCAATAGGAGGGAGAGAAAGGAGTTGGAACTGTGACTGGAAAGCAATCTGTAGCAGCAGAAGGAATATAGCACGGGGCTGGTTAAGCAAGCAGAAGTGTGAGAAAAAGAGGGATGTCGGAATGTGGAGACAGCAGATTTTCCCTGCTTGTTCTCAGAGGGTCCTGGGTCCCCGAAACTCAGAGGCTGCGCAGCAAAAGACGTGCAGGAGAGCTGGTTTCCCCATGTGAACCATTGCTGTGCAGAGACCGTGCTGGAGACTGAGGTGGAGAGCAGTTGTCAAGCCGTGGGTCTTGGTAGCGAGACGGGCTCCATAAGGGTGTAGCCGGACCAGAGGCACTTTAACAGAGGAAGGGTGTGCGTCACCTAAGAAGCAGTACAAGTCGTGGAAACAGTGCGTCCCGCAGAGCAAGTGTTAGAGAAGCCAGTGAGTGAAGCACAGCGTTCTAATACCTTGCACAATCATTGCTGGCAACAGTATCCAGTTCCCTATTCACTCGCACATGAGTTAAAGCGAGTAGAAGTTGTTTGTTGAAGCTGAAGTCCCTGAATAACGGAAATGTAGCAGTCTCATATAATATGGAAGTTCTTTTACTCATGTAGAAAGCAAACGTTATTGTTCAACCTTTAAAAGACTGTTACTTTCTGCAGTAGTGGTTGTCTGTCATTAAGTGAGAAGAATGAACGCTGTAAAGACCATTACCAAATACCTAACCTTGATAACATCATTGTTGAAACCTTTAACTTGTGAATAATGCATCAAGGAGTGGCTATGTGTGCCTAATTGTGATTCCCAAACGAGGTCTGAACTCTGTCCTTCACTTTCACATGGGAATACAATTCAATACCAATCTTTACAATCTTGAAACCTTGAAAACTACATTAAGAAGTGGTTGTGTGTGCCTAATAGCGATTCCTGAAGCTAGACTGAATTCTTTTATTTCCTTTAACGCGGCATAACTTTCATAAATAATAAGTTAAAATATATATATTACAGAAGAGAACAAGCATTGCCCAAGCCAAATGTCTCCCCATTGTAACAGTGAAACCAGCCTTTGGCAAAGTTAAAAAGCAATCTAACTGTACTGTGAAGTTATTAACAGTTCACCTGGCCCAAGATACAAGTGTTCAAGCAGTACCTGAAGCTAAGAGAGCGGTACAGGTCTTCTGGGTAATTACTTGGGCTGATACCCGGCAGAAAGGTGGAGGTAAAATTGGGGAAGGCAAACTGGCTGCTTGTAAAGACTATTTTGAAGTAGACCCAACCCGTAGTGCCAGAGACTGGGGAAGCCAGAGTGAAGTGAGTCTTAAAGGCAAACCCAGATTGTTATTGTGGCAGACAGACGAGAGGCAAATAGGCTGCCCCTTTTGAAGAGAGATATTCAGAGGAAGAGTGCCTTGCCTACTTGAAGGTGTTGAAGTACTTTAAAGTGTATCATGTCGAAGCCTGTCTAGGAGTACAAATCACTCAAGGGTTGGTAGTAATCCAAAGTACTGAAGCAGAGATAGTATATCTGGGTGTCAGTAGATGTAACACAGTAGTAGTTTAAACAAAGTGGAATACTGTGTGGCAAAGGTGACTGTTCTCATGGTGAAATCATCCTGACAAATATACCATGTGCATTCTAAAAACGATATCTAAAGTAATATTAACTTAACTAAGAACCATTTATCTTTGACAATTGTGGATATTGCATTTCTTATTGAACTGTGGCAAATCTTCTTGAAGAGCTGACTAAGCATCAAGGTTGGGATTACCATTGGTGCTATATGCTGGAAGTGGAACGTGGATATTTCACCCAGGAGAAGAGATTTGTAATCAGTTGAACCTTGGTTAACAAACTTGACTTTGAAACATAAGAACTATTTGAGACATTTCTTTCTTTGGTTGAACATTAGAAGAATTGACTTTGAATCCTGGAGAAGGGAAATTACCCAAAACGTTAGAAGGTCATTCCGAAATTATGAATGTTGTTCATGTCATGTTGAATTGCCACATATTTTCTCTGTGCATTTGTTCTTTAGTGTGAGGGACAGTTATCCTGTGTTAGAGTATTTGCCCTTAGCTTTGGGTAGGAAGGGAAATCCTCAGCAGAGTAGGGACAGCAAGGCCTTTTTGATATTTTATTTGAGAATAAAATGGCAGGTTTTGATAAATCATCAAACAGTTGTCCGCCTCGCATTACTGACCCCTCACAGCGCACTCCTACTTATTTTGTCATTCATGTCTGCCTGCATACCTGAAGTAGCCCCCCGCACTATGAGGTGAGGATTTGCCAGAATGTGCACTCTAGATATACCCATATGTCTGTGACCCTTGTGTGGTCTTGAATCTTGTGAACTATGCAATTGCACTTAATGTAACTAGCGTCTAGATGCCCGAGGGCTTTGTGTGCTGCTAAAAATGTAAAAATAAATAAACTGTGTACCAGAAACCAAACCCCGGAAAACCATACGGGAGGATTGGCGTGGGGAAAACCAATGGGAACCAAGTGGCAGAACAAAACAAAAGAAGAATGGGTATAAAAACTCTGTTTGCAGAAAAGAGAGTGGAAGGTGTTCTGATGAGGTGATGTGGAGGACGTGAGACCAGGCGTTGGAAAGCCGAAGATTATGTAATGAGGAGTTTGTGTCTGGGTTGCATAAAAGTGCAAGGTATTGCGTGTGTGAGAGGTACCAATCTTGAGGGTGCAGTGGATAGTAAGCATTTCTGTGAGAGAGCGAGAGTAGAAGGGGGAAGTTAGATTGTGGTGTGTGCGAGTACTAGAATGAAAGTGGGAAGTGAGCGGGAGGAAGTAGTAGAACAGAGTTAAGAGCAGCAGGGTAGGTTGGAGAGGAGGGAGGAAGGTAAGAGGAAAAGGGGATGGAGAGTGAGACAGGAGTGAGAAGAACTGGAGGAGAGGGACAGCAAGAAGGAGAGAGGAAACAGAGGGAAAGAGGAGAGGTATGATCTGAGGGAGAGAGGTGAGACAAAGGGGAGGTAGTAACATAGAGCCTAGTAAGATCAAAGGGGGGAGGAGAGGGAGGATAGGGACAGGAGGAGGGGGGAGAAGAAGGGTGAGAGAGAGAGAGTAGACAAAGAAAATTCAGACATAACGTCATTGGAAACTCCAGAGCTAGGAACCTTAGGATTTCTCAGAAGGAGACATAACCACAGCTACAGCCTTTAGGTCCTCCCTTAGAGGTAGGCTAGCTTAGATAGTAGGACTTTCCTGGCAATAATCTCAGTTCACTGGAGAGAACAGAACGAGGGACGCCTGGGCGACGACAGAGGAAGCCCACCTTGATGTAGAGGGATATACTGCGGAGTCCCCTTAGTCTGGCCATCCTGTGCGCTCTCAACTCATACATTCTGAAAATAATAATTTACAAATAAACCTGGTATTGTTACACTGGTCAGTGTATTTTAAAAGCCATCTGTGACATTACATCATCAGGATCAAGCTGGTCAGATAGCACATCGAGTTTATCGCTCGCCCCCGATATCTGCGCACATCCTGCTGTGGCAGGTTCAACTCCGACTTTCATCCTTCCGAGGTCGATAAACGGAGTACCACTATTTAGGATACTAATATCTTTTGTTATTTCAGCGCACCAAGAACCACGGGTGTGCAGCGCTATATTATCATCCGAATCTTATTCTGTTTGCGACTCAGCTGCAGTGTTGCCCGTTTAGAGTGGCGGTACTGCTTCAGTGAAGGCTTCAGACGCAGTCTCAGCCCATAATGCTGTATCGTTATCAGTGAGCGCCGATGCAGAGACGGAGCAGCAACCATCTGCTTCTGCTCTCGAAGGTTATGCGTCTTCTTTTCAGTGCAAATACCATTTGCACCCATGTAGAGGACGAAGCAGTGATTAGGTGAGTTCTTGTGTACAGTAATATTTATTTCTTGGCCATATTAACAAAAGAAAATAACTCACAGCCAAGGTATCGCGCTATCTTTTGAAAAAGGTGATCGTGAGAGGAACGAGAGATGAAGTTACAGAGTAATCTTTTGTTCAAGGTTGTTCTGGCCCCTTTCTACAACTGTGCTACATGGTGAATCCTTGTTTAGCGCTATCATTTTGCTATTAGTTTGTATGCATGTGACTAATGCACGACACTGCTGGTTTTCTTGCTTTTTGGTGTGAATTGCTGTCCTTTTTGCTTCTAGGCTAACATTTTGCATACCAACTTCTTGACAGCCTTTGAACAAAGAACAGACTTTTGAACTGCACCTGGTATCCTGCATCAAGGGCTTTTCTGATCAAAGTGAAATAACAGGTTTTTCAAGATGAATCCTTTTGTTTCTGATGCGGACACCCGTAATAACTGCTGGAGCATCGAACTGGTCATGAATCAGAGGGTCCTAGTGCTCGCCCTTGGACAGAAAGCAAGAATGCTTTGCTCCATGTCACTTGGCAATATGCCTGTATGCAGAATGTGTCCAACTGCTGGATCTGTGCCCATCTCCTGCACATAAAAGATGGCACCATCACTTACAGTTGGGAGACATCTGCAATTATTCGGGACTAGTTTCCAGATCCAGTGGCCCTAACCATTCTTCTGGTCATTGATCATAGATGGGTATGTCAGATTTTCTGATTTGTCGTCCTTATGATCATATTTAGAAGAAACATACTGCTATTCAGCTATTTTCTCCTGACACAGGCATTCTCTGATACACTTGTTATGTTATGTTATTGTAACTTATAAAGCGCACGGCGCCCTAGGGCATCATGGCGCTGGAAAGAGAGGCTGCTCGGACGAGAAAACCGATGAAGGACCAGAATTAAAACAGGTAGGTTTTGAGAGCTCTTCTAAAGCCAAGATGGTCAACAGTGGCTTTCAGTGACGGGGGAAGGCTGTTCCACAATTTGGGGGCAGCAATAGAAAACGCTCTGCCGCCAAGCCTTTCCCGATTAGCTCTAGGAATGGTCAGACGGTTGGAGGTCATGGAGCGAAGGTCCCGACCCGGAATGTATCTACTAAATTTGGACTGTAGAAATTCGGCGCCCTGGGCATGGATAGCCCGATGGACGATGCACAGGGATTTGAAGTGAATTTGCTTCTTCACCGGCAGCCAGTGAAGTTTTCACAGCACTGGTGTGATGTGAACCCCATAGGGGGAGCCAGTGGCTAACCTGGCTGTGAGGTTCTGCATGCGTTGGAGGCGATAGATAAGACCAATTGGTTGTGCCAGGTACAGCGAATTACAATAGTCCAGCCGTGAGAGCACCAACGCAGCCACCACGGGAGGGCGAAGGGCTTCAGGGATCATAGGCATGACCCTCTTAAGGACCCGGATCTGGTGATGAGTGGACTGACAGACGGCCGTAATCTGGTTAGCCATAAACAGAGAAACAGAGAGGATGACCCCTAAGTTCTTTACTTTGCTAACTGGGCTAGGTAAAGGGCCCAGGGAGAGAGGCCAAAAAGCAGGGGTCCACAGTAGGGGGTTTGCAGGACATCCTACCAATAGTACCTCCGTTTTATCCCCATTTAGCTTTAACCAATTCTGATCCATCCATATCCCGACTGCCCTTAGACAGTCATGGAGGCAGGCTGAAACCTCAGATTGATCCTGATCTAGGCAGATCAGGATTTGTGTGTCATCCGCATATGAGTAACAGTTAAGCCCGTAGGAACGGATGAGACAAATCAAAGCCCAGATATATATATATTGAACAAAACCGGTGACAGGGAAGATCCCTGGGGCACCCCGCAGGCGAGAGCGCATGGGGTGGAGAGGAAGGGATGCATAGCAAGGGTCTGGGTGCGATCAGAAAGAAAAGATGTAAACCAGGCCAGAACAGAGCTGGAGATCCCTATCTGTGAGAGACAGGAGAGGAGGATGGAAATGTCCACTGTGTCGAACGCGGCAGAGAGATCTAATAGGATCAAAGCCCCAGCTCCGCCAGCATCAACAAGTCTGGACAAATCATCTTGCACAGAGACAAGGACACTTTCAGTGCCTCTACCTGGCCTGAACCCAGCCTGAGCTTGATTAAAGATTTTTGAAGATTCCAGGAAAGAGGACAGTAAAGGGGTAACCAGAGCTTCCAAAAGTTTAGATAAGAAAGGAAGAGAGATAGGACGGAAATTAGCTCGAATAGTAGGGTCCAGGGAAGGCTTCTTTAGGAGGGGAATAACCCTCGCTGATTTCAACTCCGATGGCACCAGGCCAGTCTGGCATGAGTTATTTATTGCCATCGTGATGTCAGATAGGATGTCGGGGGCAATCGTCTTCATCATCACTTCCCATGGGTCCCCATTTATAGTTATTAGAAAATGCAGATATTCTCCAACCACCAGCAAGAGTGTCATTATAAACAATGTTTCCATCTCTTTCGATGAAGGATTTCTTTTACTAAATCAAGATATGACACCTACCATGAGACCTGCCTTATATGTGGAGCCTCAGCCCCTATAGTTGGCTACATATTGATTGGGATAGAAGCTGTTACATGGGATATGCGATGCCTGCTAGTAGATGCTTTCCCAAACAACCATCACCTCCAAAAGAGAGTCAGGTTGGGAGACTTTTGTCAGAGGTATGCGTTACTTAATGCCTGGAACAAGCATCAACGCTGAATTGTGCTGAAATTTGCAAATTGTTTCCATTACTGGAGAGAGCTGCAATTGGCAATTCAATAAATCCTTCACTAATTACTCATGAGAAAGTAGCTCTGCATACTGTGGTACTGCAAAATCAAATGGCCTTGGATACTATCCTGACCTTAAAAGAAAAGCTCTTAAACAATTCACAACCAAATTATGCTAATGGAGCGGCAACTGACGAGATGTTTGAGAAAAAAAAAATGTATTCGAGCGGATAGGTCCAAGCTTTTAAGAGGTGTGGGGTTATTGCCAATTGGCCTGACAGGGACGAATCTGTGAAAGAAAAATGCAGATCTATGCAATGGACTACCTAAAGAATGTTGATAGGAAAGCTAATTTGATTGTAAACGAGAAGAATAAGCCGATTAAAAAAAAAGATTAGGCCTCTATAGTGAGCACCAGGCCTAGAGTAGCTTAGAGCATAAACTCAATTTTAAACAATAGGTTAGCAGGCAGGATGAAGAAATGAAATTTGGCACACTAATGGGGTATTTACTTGAGCACGTGTGTTCTTCCACCTTAGCACAATTATTCATAACCTTGCTTACACTACATTCATTCATGAAGAAAATAAGTTATTTTAAACAGATGATGATAGAATAAGGTTAGGTTTTAATGGTCTCAAGTGTACACATCTTCGTTGGCATCTTCTAAAGAGGGAAGTGACCATGGATATCTATGTTTGCCTGCCTCCACATAGAAGAACATTGTACCAGTTGGAAGGAGTGAAATCCTCCTTGGCAAGGTCCTAGAGGCTACCATTTGATGCACTGAAGTCAATAAAAGTGTGCTGATAAATGGCCAGGATACCATTCATGTGTTCACTCTGCAGTGCTGCTATTAAAGATTTGTCTAACTAACCTCATCCAAGAACTGAGTCTGGCGTCTCATTACGGCAGCAACTTTGATGTATGGAAGGCATTCCTAACACAAGAGACCACTGAATTCAGAAAAATATAAAAGTTTGTAGCTGGAACCACCATTGCAAGTGCGGTCTAGGTATGGGTATTGCTTTATGGCATAAGGCAAAGGATCTGAAAGAAGGTCCAAAACTTGCATCTGAAGAGTGACCGACCCTATGACTTAAGTCATGTGGACCTAAGAAAATGATGCTATAGTTCAACCACTACAGACACCTCAGTCACCAGCAATCTGGGGCCCATCAGAGGGCAATTGGCTACAAGTGTTGCTATAAACACCCACTTGCTGCTTTTCTGCTGCATTTCCGTGGCTCATCCTGGGGACAAACAGAGCTCCTGCGTAGCATTTCCTCTGCCCCAAAATGACCACCTGACTTTTGGTCCCTTATTCATCTGAGAAGTTTTCTTCTCCAATGGCGCTACTGAAAAGGATAGTTGAAATTGGCTTGTTTTAACCTAGAACTCCCCCCACCCCACCCCACACACACTTACTACACTGATTTATCTTGCAACATCTTCTTTATGCTAGAGTAAGACACGTTCCCATTGGACACCAATATAGCCAACCCGGTCATAAGGTCTCGCTCACATGTGTCATTATGTTGCTCGTATCAGCTGTGGCATGCTTGGATTAGCAGTCTATGTTTCTTCATGCAAAAGAACTTCTAGGTGAGGAATGACAAATATCCAAGCCCCGTTTCATTCTTACAATTTGAATATATGGACGATAAACTTTAAAGAATCCCTAAATTCAAGAAGGGGCTGTCTATTCAGTTTATTTTTATTGGAATACAGCATTAAAACTATCTAGGTAGAATAGCACATGCTTACCCAAAATAAAGGACATCAACAAAGCTTTATTCCTGTAATTTTATTTTTGATATAGGAAATCCATTCACATCATCAAAACAAATACATGAACACCACTGGTTAGTTTTAAAGCGCTAAAAGATGGGCGCGAGTGCCCTGCACATAAGCGCTGAATGTCCAATTTGATATTTATTCATAAACCTGTATAGTGCACTAAAATTTAGATACAGCTCAAACTGATAAGCTCAATTTTGTAGGAAAACAAGTCAATATTTAATATTTGTTCTGGATCAAGCAAACCAGACAGTACCCATTTTTATTGGGACGCAAAAAAGAGCACTTTAAAACACTTAAATGCGGCTCAGCACACTGTCCCACACACGCACACACACCAATTTCAACAATCTATAACCACAATACAAAAAAACCCAACAACTTGCGGTTTAATATTTGCATCATTTCACACAACCAAGAAGCATTTTGCTTACTAACATCTGGCATTACAATTCTGTAATGATAATTAACTGGAATACAGGGTTTGTCATGTCCCTGCGGTGTCTTAGCACACGGTGCTAATTCAGCCAGTGTGAAAAATCATTTAATGAGAACATAAAATAAAGCACAGCTCCAAGCGAAGAACTTCAGCGAGGGCCGCCGCACTTCCCAAGGGCCATGCTTTTTTCACTGTCCCATTCGGCACATCGAAGGGCCATTGATTCAACCACACGAACACGTGTTTTGGATGACGATACAATATGTATCAACCAATCAATTGTTCTGGCGCATCCGCGCGCTGTCTAAAAACAGCAATCACGATTCCGATGCTTGCCACCAGAATCAATTAGGTTTGAACGGTTACATTTTTTTTTTGGCGCGGGTATTTACATAAATAGCGTTCGTCATTCCCTGAAAGTGGAACATTTTCCAACGACTGCGATTTAGCACAATAGACAAGTACACTGTAAATTTGTAAAAAAAAACAAAAACTAAAAAGAACAAAAATAGAAAAAAAGCGTTCGGTTACATAAGGGAACAAAAGATGGCAGAATAATAGAACCAGCATTTAGTTTGACAGTCACAGGTGTGGCAGGGCGGCTCACAGGTTGTGGCAACTGCAATTCTTTTCATGCCTATGTAGACTTGAAATTCCTGAAGCCAGTGCTCCAAATTTGAAAATTGCATCGATTTTGGCCCTAACCATATCAATCGGTTAGCCCAAATTTTTCTTTTTAAAAACATGTTTAGCAATAAGAAAAGCATAAGCACAGGCCTTGAATAGAATATGCATATATACACCCAGCTGTAGGTTTTTTTGGTTGCACGCGGGACCACTTCTTTAACGCGGGTTAGGTGCACCAATCGATCCTCAGAATGCAAAAAAAAATAAAAAAACAGTGCATTGGACGTGCATCTACTGGGTGTCACTGTACAGATGTGGGTGCGGTTACTAACGTGCAACGAAGTTCTGTGGCTCCCGGGCACTGGGAAAGTCCAAGACACAATGCAGGGAAAACCCAAAGTATGTCAATTAGGGTAAACACAATAAAACGGGAAGAAGCAACATGAAAGCACACCGGATCAGCACAGAAGCCAAGGAAGCCAAAGTGGAGACGGCCAGAAAAGAAAAGGAGTGAATGACAAAGGAATTTAAAATGAATCCAGGACAACATTTGAACAGGTTTCCCCAGAAACAGTAGCTGGTGCATCAAGGAGTAGGAAAGAAGCACAGGCTAGAAACAGGCAGAAAAGAAAGAAAAGCAAAGGCAGAGTTCGGGACCACCTAGCAGGTAAGAGCAGGAAGAGGGATACTTGATTTGGCAGCCCATATATGCTGTACCATTCCACATTTCTGAAGCACATCATTCAAAAAGGCCATGAGTAGAAAAGGCAAAGTTGGAGAATAGTCGTGGAAACAGGCAGACATATGATCCGACAGCGCTCCCCTGCAATCCGCCCCTAGGTTTCCATGTAGAATGCACACATTCACATTCCTGGATGTTGAGACTTGTGGGAGAATATTGCAGCAGCTAACTTTTGGGGGTCAGTCAGGTGCGGGTGAAGGTTCATCACTCGATCTACTAAGTGGGGTTGAAATATTCCACATAATTTTGTGCGGGTGCTTGAACGCTCTTTTGCAAACGCATCGTTCTGGGACCACTGGTTCACCGGGACGGGTGCCGCGTGGTATTGGCGCGGGTCCCTAGTTGCAGTTTGGTGAGAAATCTGGTGTGGGTCTGAACGATATTGAGGCGGTGTCGATGCCGGATGGTACTGGGTTGGGTCAGAGCAATACTGAGTCATTGAGGCAGGATGATAATCGCTGGGAAGGCTGTGCATTTTGGGTGGCGGCTGCTGCTCGGACCTCGTAAATCCTGGAAAGCTGAACGCTGACCTAGAATGTGACTGATCTTGTACATAGGACGGGAAGGCACCCAGAGAGCAAGTCGAGTTAATGGGCTTTGAAAAGTCCTGGTGCTGATGAGGATGTTGTTGATGAGGATGTTGTTGTTGAGGATGATGAGGATGATGATGGTGGTGGTGTTGGTAGCCCTCTTGTTTTGCACCTTGAGAGGACTGGTAGGCTTTCCTTTCTTGACTGCATGCGCAATAGCTGCCGGATCCCATGTGGTCATGATGGGAGTGTTCACAGTGGCTGGTTGACCTGCAACTCCACATATCGGCCATTTGGCTCTCCAGTGAATAGGACACATAGCCAGGATCGGCACAGTCAAGAGAAGAGTAGGACATGGAGTCCATGTGAGTGCCAGGATGGGGATACCATTCAGACGACCCGTAGCTGCTATCGTGAGAGGAAACGCTGCTTGATGAACTTCGTACTGACGCATCGGCCAGAGAGCCTCTTCCTCTCTGGCTGGAATTTCTCCTCTCCATCGATGCGCTGTGAGCTGCAGCTTTGTCGGACTCCATGGGCGACGTGGAGGGGAGCTCAGCATGCAATGGCTTTCTGGACTTTTTGTCGTCTTTTTGCGGACTCACAGTGCCCTTTGTCGGGGAAAGCCTGGCGTTTGCTCGAAGTTCATCCGCGACAGATCGCTGTGGCTGATTCAGTCTCTCGGGGTGGTAAAACTTGCACTTAATCCCATATGTACACTTCTTGCCTGAAACGGAAACAAGCACATGTTTTAATAAAATGGTCCAAATTGTACTAACTATAGCAAGAAAAAAAAACACAAGAACTGCTTCAGGTAAAGATCACGCTCAAACTTACCGTAGGGGCACTGGGGCTTTTTGTGCTCCGCTTGCACCGCTTTCTTTCTCAGAAAGTTATCCAGGCTTGGGCCATGGCGCCCCAGAGGATCATCCGGAGGCATAAACCTAGAACAAGAACAAAAATGAGAACAGGTTTGTCATCACCGCTTCTGCACAGCTATGTCCCAAGCGACCCATTTGATCTACTTAAAAACAGACATATTGCGAATTCTAAAACACTTTAGTCCTCTAAAAAACATTCCAGCTTGGGATGCCAAGCATTATGGTACATGTTAAAATGTTACTCCCAGCCCAAGGCAAATCCCAAAGAAATCCTTGACAGAACATGTCATTATCAGTTAGCACCTAGAGATGGCAACAAAGGTGGCATGATGCCTCAATCACTCCAAGGGTATCCCGCTGCTTGGCATGTCATGCCCCTGTTCCTGGATTATGCTCGCCACACCCCCACTTCTATAAGAGCAGTAGAACACCCTACGCTCGGTCAAAATCACTTATTTGATAAAAAAAATGCAGGTCTAACCATAAAAAAAAAAAAAAAATCACAGGAGGCACATTGGCGGGTGATCCATTTCCAGGTGCACTGAAGAAGGCGGATGGTGAAAGAGCTAGATATTGTTTTGGGCACCAAGGGTGATGGATTACGATCGATTGTAGAAATTATGAATTTTTACAAAGGCTAATTTCATTATTTTGTACACACTCCGGAAAAGTGATAGAGATGTTCCTTAAGAATTTCGGGCCTGTGATTGATTTTGCACAGTGAGGAGTTAAGTTGGAGAGAAAGTGCTGAAGAGTCACTTAAATGCACTCCAAGTTCCTCATTCAGCGTCTGTTTCAAGCAATTTGGAGCCTGATTTCGAGTCTTTAAAAAAAATAAAAAAATAAAATGTTTATTGCAAGCTCTCGTAGGAAAATCCCAGACTATGAAATGCCCACTGACTGGCGTTTGCAGTTTTTAAACAAAGATGAGCTACTTCCTACATGGAGGAACTAACACCCACATAAACTGCATTACAAAAACATGACGATTCTGATAGCTTACTTTTGCTATCTTCTCGATTATTCATTAAATAGCTAATATACATCAAGGGCAAACCCCGTAACCGAAATCATATAGTTTCTGCTTGCATTTGATAAGCAACTGCTGACAAATATACACTCACATCCGTGACATCTTAAAACAAAAATTCCAAATATATATTACAGAGTAACAAATTCTATAATGTCCAAAAAGTCTGTAAATTAAAGCCCAAATAGGAGATTTGGCCGAATTTCAAAAATTCTGAACGGCCGAAAAGTTTGACCAAATCCCTTATTCGGTCTTTTCTTCCGCAAACATTTCCGTCATGGGATTCCAACCCTGATCCACGTTTCATACGCTCTCTATGTAGGGGAGGATTGACCTGTAATGTGCACATACTGCAGTGCAGAGAAAAAAAAAACGAGAAAAAAAACCCACAAACATATCTTTAAGAGGGCTAGGGCCGCTGTATTTTTTCATGCTAGAAAGTTGGAAGAGTAGAAGTGACAGTCATCTCCAGAAGCATGGGGCGGGGGGTTTATTTGGAGACGTACATTGTGTGCGCTACTGGCCAGCGCACGGAGGGTGTGTTGTCCGTACACAGGCTCTGGGGGGTTGCTGGGACTCTGACCGACCTAGCAAGGGACCAGAGGATTATGCTGTAGGGTCTACAACTGCAAGCAATCAATGGGAAGTATGCAAACTTAAACATTGCAATGGTGTTAATGGATGACACAGTTCATTGGGTTAAATCGGAGGGCAACCAGTTCAAAGAAGGAAGTAAAGTTTGGGAGATACAATGTTGTGTATTCTTGGCAAAATAAGCTATTGAAAAAAGAACATTATTTAAATTGTACTAACATTGTGAACTGGCTCTTTTGAACATTTTTGAATGTTTGTTCCTCTGGATAACTCAGTAGTTATTGTAGTCATAATAAGAAAGTTACTTTCGTCTTATTGAGCAAAGCAGATTATCAGAACCATATAAAGTATTTTCTGATAAAAAAAGTTATCATTCCGGTACACTATTAATGTACACTTTCTAAATACCTTTCTGAGAAAGAGCAAAGGAACAAATACAACCAACAAGTATTCCTGGCTGCTTTGCATTAATGCAAAAAGCATTTTGGAAATATGTGGCTAGCCACAGATCTTTATATTTGACAAAAGGGTTGTATGCTTAAATCACAAAATACATAATGATCACCCTAACAAAGTGTTTGTAACCAAGAACCATATAAATTCATTCTGACTGCCTCTGGGTTTGGATGCAAGAATAAAATGGCTGTGGACCCTCAGAGCGGTTTTCTCTTCCCAAAACCAACAGACATTCCTTTATATGTGTATGAGTATAAATCAATCAATAACTGCAGAGGTTACATAGGTGCGCAACGTACTTGTCATTAACAAACGAATACATGAGCAGCCGCTCCTCAATGAATTTCTTCCATTCTGGTCTTTCATTTTGCAGGTCTCGGTAAGTATCATTCGACACAACAATACCATCCGATTCGTAGGCCAGCTTCACAATGAAACGGTCATCGTAGCAGACGACACGTTTGCCACCAACACGCCGTGAAGGTGTGAAGACGAGAATTTTCTTCTTCTCCAGCTCACGAAGAATGATCTGATCTGAAAAAAGACACAATCCACAAAAAAAGATGAGACTTCATTGAAGGATCTTATAATCAAGAAAAAGACATGCACGCCCAAACTCTGTAGCGTGTTACGCGTGTGATGTAGAATTGAGGATTTTGCATATTAAGCTCTTGGTTGCTTTTGGAGAATGCTTCGGACACTTGCCGTTAGGAGAAGTTAAATACCAAAGAACAATATTCAGCAATAGATTAATTCCATGTCCTTTTAATTTTAGTCAATGGTTAAGAATTTAGTTTGAACACTTTTTACTGCATACAAAGATACCACTGAGTTTATCCACTAAAGTTAAATAGGAAGGAGGAACAAGTCCAGAATGAAGGGCTGAGGTGCAGTAATATAGAGACAATGAATATGCAGTGCTATACAGACCATAAATATGCAGTCAATCTACAGAAGCAAAATATAAGGATAGCTCCAAAGTTAGCCACACCCAGGTGTCAGGCATGCGATTGTGCGGCAACTCGGTCTGAAGCAAGATGACACGATCAAAAGCCTTTTCTTTATGGAGGACAACAGGAAAATGGGGCAGTCACCAATACAACTGGTCCTCCATGAGACATGAGGCCTCACGCATGATAATACCGCTGGCGTGGAATTGGATGATGCATCTTTAGATTGGAAAAGAATTGGCACGTTTGTGAATGTCAAAAGAGACACCCTACATAAAGCCCTCAACATCTGCCTCTCCATCTTTGGTTCGCCCAAGTGGATATGAACTAAATTCAAGGCTGGTACCCCAAGACAGTGGTGCTAGATACAAAGAAGCACAGCGGGCTCTTGGAAGTCAACTCAATAGAAAAGACGATAGTTGTTTTGTTTACAAGGTTCTGGAATACAATATGGCCATTGGGTCGGTAACACACGTAGGTGAAGCTGTTAGCGGATTATCAAAACCCAAAGCAAGGTGCGATCACAAGGCTAAAAGATGTGTGGGTTCGTTCAACTCTCTTTAGATCGCAGCGTGCTATACGTTTTGGTGAACACTTGAACCTCAAGATTTCGAGGACAAAGCTATTCCTCCTTGTGCTTTAGAGTCATGCTCACATGTATAGCCCATAGAGCCTTGAAGTTTCTGCTGCACTGTTCTTCTTCCCAAACACATATCGGTTCCGGGCTAGATGGCAACAAGCATTGCTACTTATATTATGACAAGACGTCACCATCGTGTTTCAATCGCCAGCACCAGAAATTCAAAACACCATAAAGGATCTTGTTTGAACGTTTGCAAACTATGCAATCTACAAAACAACATTGAAAAAGTGCAGGTATGCACAGGTGCCAATGCAAGTCAACAATTGACAAGTACGACAGAATTTATTTGGCCTTCCCTACATACAACTACGTTGATTAAAAAAAAGGGACAGAGTGGTCTTCTCTGTACATCCAATATTACCGGTAATTACGACTAACAAACTGTATTTTTGATCAGTTAACACAAACCTGGAAGGAACAAGTTACTTACCTGTAACTGTTGTTCTCCAGCATAGGTCTGGCATGGATTCACATGCTCATGAATATTCCCCGTCGTCAGGCCGGGAATCCTCAGTATAGAAAAAAATCAGTATCAGTTTCGTTTCTGATCTGTCTTTCTCAGTAGTAACCAATCACTGGTCTCTGGGTCATACTGCCCCCAGCCAATGACTGTCCTCTCCCTAAGCCCCGCCCCTGGCAGCCATCCTCAGATTTGGTAGCACGTGAAGTGGCAGTATGACCAAGTGAAGAGACGCAGAGGGGTAGGCGGGAAGGTTCGCATGTGAATCCATGCCAGACCCATGACGGAGAACAACAGTCACAGGTAAGTAACTTGTTCCTTCTCCAGCATGGGGTCTGGCATGGATTCACATGCTCATGAATATAAGAATACATAGCAGTATACACATGCACAACCACGGGAGGTGGCAAAAGGCTCAATGTCAAGCAATACAACAACTCAACATTAAGCAACTCTTACCTCCTCACCAGGCTCACCTTAGGCGAACAGGTTGCGCAGCACTGCCTGGCCGACTCTGGACTCCTCCCTGGAATCCCGGTCGACGCAGTAGAATCTCGTGAAGGTGTGCGTCGACCTCCACGTAGCAGCCCTGTAGATGTCGAGCAGGGGAACACCAGACAGGAACGCCGTAGTAGCAGCGATCGCTGTGGTCGAATGGGCCCTCGGACGGCCTGGCAACGGTCGGTTTGCCAACCGGTGACAGTGCATGATGCAGCCGGAGAGCCATCTGGAAATAGAAGTCTTCGAGAGAGCCTTCCCTTGATTCACAGGTCCAAAGTTCACAAACAGCTGTGATGTCTTCCGAAAACTCTTTGTGCGGTCCACGTAGAACTTCAGCGCTCTAGCTACATCCAGCGAGTACAGAGTCCTCTCAGCCGGCGACGAAGGCGACGGGAAGAAAACTGGCAACACCAAGGGCTCGTTGAGGTGGAAGTCCGACGGCACCTTGGGCATGAAGGAGGGGTGCGTCCTCAGCATCACCCTTGTGTCGTGAAAAGTCAAGTATGGAGGCTTGCAAGACAGGGCCTGGATCTCTCCCACTTGTCGTGCAGAGGTGATGGCCACGAGGAATGCTGTCTTCCACGACAGAAACTTCAACTGCACTGAATGCATAGGCTCGAATGGGGCCCCCATGAGCCTAGTTAGCACCACGTTGAGCTCCCACGCCAGGGCAGGGGCCTTCACCGGCGGGAATGATCGGAACAGTTCCTTTCATAAATTCCTTCACCAGACGATGAGACCAAAAGGACGCCCGTCCTGTAGTTCTGGTGTAACGCGAGACGGCAGCCAGATGTACCTTGATGGAAGCGTGAGATAGGCCAGCCTTGGCCAAAGACAGTAGGTACAGCAATACTTGAGGGGCCGTAATCCGCAGAGGGTTAATCTTCTGTGCACGGCACCAGACAGAGAACCTCTTCCATTTATGTCCGTAGCACTTGAGAGTTGAGGATGCCCTGGCCTTTGCAAGAACCTCTCTGCAGTCGGCCGGGATGTCGTATCCTCCAAACTCTAGCGCTGCAGGAGCCAGGCCTGCAAGTTCAGCGACTCTGGTTCGTGATGAAGAATGGCGCCTCCTTCTCTGGAGAGAAGATCCACGTCCGTCGGCAGCTTGACTGGTGTGGACGCTGACAAGTCCAGAAGGTCCGGGAACCAGATCTGCCTCGGCCACGCCGGTGCGACGAGGATCATCCTGCACCGGGACCTCTTGGGCTGGTTAACGAGCCGGAGTAGCAACGGCAACGGCGGGAATGCATAAAGGAACAGGCCGTCCCTGGGGAACGAGAAAGCATCGCCCATGCTGCTCGGTTGGGGAAACCTGCTGGCGAACTTCCGGCACTTGGAGTTCGCCGCTGTCGCAAAGAGATCGATCTGGGGTTTGCCCCATCGTCGGAAGAGTCGGTCCACTTGATCCTGGCACAGTTCCCACTCGTGGCACGAGCGTAGCTCTCTGTTGAGTGAGTTGGCGATGGTGTTTTTTATCCCTGCCAGATGAAAGGGTACCAGAAACATCCCTTGGGCGACGGCCCAATGCCACAGATCCTGGGCTTCCTTGGACAGGGCAGGGGATCTGGTTCCGCCCTGCTTCCGAATGTAAAACATTGTGGTGGTGTTGTCGGTGAAGATCCTCACCACCTTGCCCTTGAGGGACGGAAGGAAGGACCTGAGGGCCCAGAACACTGCGCGGAGTTCCAAAATGTTGATGTGGAGAGTCTTCTCCTCCGAGCACCAAAGGCCTCTCGCGTGGAGACCCCCGGTGTGATATCCCCAACCTTCCAGGGAGGCATCCGTCGTCACCGTCACCTGGTGGGCCGGGACTAGGAAACCTGTTCCCGCTGTCAGATGAGTGCAGACAGCCCACCATCGTATCGCCTGACGGAACGCTTTGTCGAGCGGGATCCTGTCCTCGAAGCTGCCCGTCGTCTGGATCCAGTGGGCGTCGAGGAATTCTTGCAAGGGCCGCATCCGAAGTCTGCAGTGGGGCACCAGATAAATGCAGGAGGACATCATTCCGAGGAGGGACTTGATAGACCTCACTCTGGCCACATCCGTGGCCAGTAGACGTTGCACCTTTCCTAGGATGGTCCTTATCCTTTCCTCCGACAGTGAGGCCCGCCGCGCCACTGTGTCGAGCTGTGCTCCCAGAAACAGGCCGACTTGCGACGGGAACAGGTGGGATTTTGGAAAGTCGATGGAGAACCCCAGGTCCGTGAGCAGCTGGACGGTCCTCGCAGTATGTTCCACGGCGAGCTCCCTTGTCCTTGCCCGTATG
The DNA here is from genome assembly GCF_040938575.1 of Ambystoma mexicanum. Taxonomy (NCBI): domain Eukaryota; kingdom Metazoa; phylum Chordata; class Amphibia; order Caudata; family Ambystomatidae; genus Ambystoma; species Ambystoma mexicanum. The sequence continues at coordinate 117,660,641 of NC_090934.1, read as the reverse complement.
AGCCAGTCGTCCAGGTAGGGGTACACGTGGATCCCCTGCAGGCGCAGCCGCGCCGCCACCGGTGCTAGGCACTTGGTGAACACCCTGGGCGCCGATTTTAATCCGAACGGAAGGGCCTTGAACTGGTAGTGCCGCCCTTTGACCACGAACCTAAGGAACTTTCTGTGCCTCCTTAGAATAGGGATGTGGAAGTAAGCATCCTCCAAGTCCAACGACGAAGGAAATCGCCCTCCTCCAGCTGTCCCAGCACGTGCTGGAGGGTGACCATCCGGAACTTCTGTGCCTTGATGTATTTGTTTAGTCGTCGCAGGTCCAGGATGGGACGCCATCCTCCTGTCTTCTTCTTCACGAGGAAGTATCTTGAGTAAACTCCGGAGCCCCGAAGCCTCTTCGGGACGAGCTCGATGGCACCTTTCCTGAGCATCGCCCGTACTTCCAACAGCAGTAGAGGGACGTGATTTTCCTTCCTGGCCACGGGAGGAATGCGGGGGCACCTCTTCTGGAACTCGAGGGCGTGCCCCAGGGCCAGGGCGTCCAGCACCCAACGGTCGGTGGAGATGGGCTCCCACACGCCGACGAACTTCGTCAGCCGGCCTCCCACCGGGGTGCTTCGGCGGGGGCCCGACCCGACGGTCGGTTCAATCTTGCTTGGAGGCTGCTTTGCCTCCCTGACCACCTTGGCGACGACGGCGGGATCCACCTGACTTGCCGCGTCCCCTGTAGGCCTCCTGCGACGAAGACCTTGCCGTTTGACGGTACGTAGAGGAGCTGCTGCCGGCTCCCTTGGAGGCACCCCGTCTGCCTCCGGAGCTCCGAAAGGACGGCCGTCGCTGTTGGAGCACACCCAGTGCACGGGCCGTCTCCGTGTCCGTCTTGATCGCCTGAAGGGATTCATCAACCGCCTTGCCAAAAAGGTTGTTCCCATCGAAAGGCATGTCCAAAACCTTGGTCTGAACGTCCTGGCGGAAATCCGTCGCCTTGAGCCATCCTCGTCGTCTCAGGCAAACGCTGTTGCCCAACCGACGGAAACCGGTGTCGGCGATGTCCGTAGCCACCGTAATGGCGTTGTCCGAGGCAATCTCACCTTCCTGCAAGATTTCCAGGGCCTCAGCCCTCTTGGCATCCGGAAGGAAGTCCAACAGAGGGGCGATCTTGAACCACAACTCCCTGTCGTAGCGGGCTACGATGGCCAGGGCGTTGGCCGCCTTGATGGTCGTCGCTGCAGATGAGATGACCCGTCGTCCCATCGCATCTAGCTTCCTACCCTCGCCGTCCGGAGGGGAGGTTGAAGTCGAGGCCAATGCCCCCCCTGCTTTCTTCTTGGCCGCTGCCGAAACGACCGAGTCCGGGGTAGGTTGCGCCCTAAGGCACAAGGGGACGGCGTCGGGGACCCGGTACTTCTTCTCGTACCGGTCCCTCTTCGCAGGAGCCGTGGCAGGGTTCTTGAGGAGGGCGAGCCCCTCATCCCAGATGTCATCAAGAAGCGGTACGGCGAGGAACGTCTTCCTTTCAGCCTCGCGCCGCTGGTAAAGGAACCCCTCCTTCTTCTTTTCCTCGGGGCAGAGCTGGAAGAGCTTGGATGCCCTGGAGATCATTGCATGGAAGGATCCAATCTCGTCGGGCGGATGTGCTGGCGAAACGCAGAATTGCAATGGGTTGGAAGGGGTGTCACAAACCACGAGTGGAGGTCTGGTGGAAGGACTTGCAAAGATGGGCTGAGGCGGAAACGGTGGTTTGGTATGAGGCCAGTAGGGCGGATTGCGATGAAGAAATGGGCTCCTTTCAAGCATGGAAATCCCTAGTAGGTGAACTATTTGGCACAATGTCTGCCCCCACTGTGTCTGTGGGAGGCGACACCCACCCACTCGGAACGAACTCTGACTAAGATGGATACACAGGCTCATGGGGGGGAGGGGGGGTTTGCAGTGTTTACACCGTTTGTAAATGTTTTATTCGTTCTGTTATGTTTATTTTTGTATGTTTTTAAAAAAAAAAAAAAACATTTAAAAAAAAAAATATCTCGTCGGGCGGGGACGCCCGGGCAGGGGGCGACGGGGGAGTCGTGTCCATGCATGTATCATCCCCGTGGGTAGTGGACCGGGGGGAAGGCAGAGAAGGCCGCAGAGGCGGGAGAGGAGGCCTAGGATGCGTCCTCCTCCTCTTAAGTGGTGGGCTCCCAGAAGGTCCTGGCTCTGGTTCCACCACCGGGTCTGGCTCAGGCTCCTCCGTCGGGGGAAGGGGCAACCTAGTCCTTATCTTCGAGCATAAGGACTGGATGGCTGACAAAATGGCCGCTGAGGTGTCCTGCGGCGCCGGAAACGACGGGAGCGAGGGCTCTTGAGGAGCCTCGCCTGCGTCACCGTCGCCCTCGTCGGGATCCCTCCCGATGGGCTGGGCCTCCTCCACAACTTGGATGAGCTACTCTTCAGAGGTCGTGTCCGTATCCACGATGGCCACCAACCTCTCCCCCCCCCTTTCCAACGAGGACTTCGTGGGGGTCTTCTCGATGGGCCTGAAAGACAACTCCCTCCGCAGTGGCAGGGAGACTCTGGTACCTGAGGGCGCCTCCACTGGCGTAGCCTCCACCGGCTGAGCCAGGGCCGCGGCGACATCCTCAATCGAGGTTTTAGCAGGGTGAATTAAGGACAACGTCACCTTCTGTACGCCTGGGGCCTTCACCTTGGGGGGAGGGTCCGAGCCTCGCTCCCCCTCTGCCGGAATCTTCGAGATCGACCAGGGCCTCTCCAGAAGCTTCGCCGGGTTCTCGGACTTCCTCTTACCCGAGCCAGAGCGTTGGCTCGTGGTTGATGGCGCCGGGGAGGATGCGCCCTGCCTGGCAGCCAAGGAGACCGACCGTTCGGCGCTCCCGGTGCCCGGGGACTCGCGGTGCTTAGCCTTTTGTTGAGCCCCCGTCGCCAGAGCACCCTCACAGGACGTAGAAGACCGCTCAGACTTCTTTTTCTTCTTGTCGCCTGGCGGGCTCTTACCTTCCAGCCAGTTGACGATCCTTCATGGTCCGCTCCGACATGTTCCCACAAAACACGCAGTCCTTTTCCTTGTGCGTCTTGTCCTCATGGAGACAGTAGAGGCATAACGAATGCTCATCCTCCTTGAAAACGTTCTGAAGCTGGCATCCAGGGCAGGTCCTGAATAGCTTCCCGGGCGTCAAGCTCCCTTTATCCTGGGACATGTCCGGGGTAGGCCTCGGAACTTCTGGAATCCTCCAAAAGCGTAACTTGACGAAATCTTCACCCTTGAGGGGCGTAGAAACTCCGAAACAGATCCCCGTTGATCAGAAGTAGAAACGGTGGAGCTCGAGGCTCTATTTAACTGAAAAAATGAGAAAATCTCCTGAAAAAGTGTGAAAACGCAGCAAAAGCTCGAGAGCTAAGCACGAGGACTCCCAACACTTGAACGTGCGGTAAAAATCTGAGGATGGCTGCCAGGGGCGGGGCTTAGGGAGAGGGCAGTCATTGGCTGGGGGCAGTATGACCCAGAGACCAGTCATTGGTTACTACTGAGAAAGACAGATCAGAAACGAAACTGATACTGATTTTTTCTATACCAAGGATTCCCGGCCTGACGACAGGGAATATTCATGAGCATGTGAATCCATGCCAGACCCCATGCTGGGGAATGCAAATAACGACATGCTTTCACAAACTTCCTGACATTATCCTGGGAAGACACAGAGTTACGATAGGCACAGAGAATAGGCCTGGTTAATCAATGAAGAAAATAGGTATATCATAAAGGGAGGGGGCATCACACCTTCCCTAGTTCAGTTTACGGACGTATGCAAGCAACAAACAAACAAATAAAGGGAACAAGTACATGCAAGAGAAAGGCCGCTGTTCCTACAAAGAGCCAGCACTTGAGCTAATGTTAACAGCATAAGGTCTGTCTGCCACTGTGTAGACCATGGCAACACCTTTATCTCTACAATCACCCCTATCATTCTCCCATCTTACCCACATTTCTCCCTCAACAAACATCTAGCCATCCTTCCGTCTGCCACGCACCCTGAGCTTCAATGGATTTCTGTGCACCACAAATTAAGGAACTTGCACCGTCACCTCTCCACCCAATTCAACCTCTCTCGTGACTGGTAGTTTCCCAGCCAGTCACACTTCTCCTATAGGAAGAAAATGCTGTCCCAAATAACCTCTCATTCTTTATCTCTACTCTTGTGCTCAGCAAACTGGACTACTGTATTGTATTAATATATTTAGAGCAAAGTCCGAAAGCCATCAAGGTGCTAGTGGAGTGAGAGACGAGAACCACTTCAGGAAGAAAGAAAAAAAGGTCTAAAACAGATGGTTTTCGAAAATGAAGATATTCGGAAATAATGTGAAGATTGGGAAGGAGGACGTTTCAGAACGTAGGGGCTAACACCACAGACGACCTTCCTCCCGCCCTGGCACGATGGAATCTAGGAGTACTTAGCACGGATTGATTAGCCAAGCCTACTCGGATTATAGGGCACAAGTCTAGACCGTAAAAAATGTTGCCCCAGCTTTGCAAGTGGCTCGGTGAATGAGATGGAGGATTTTAAACTTAACTCTGCTCTTAATGGGGAGCCAGTGTAGTTGGTGTGCGAGCCCCTTATTGGTCTACCTACCCAATCCTTTTCTCCCTTCAAGAAAGTCCACAGATTCGTGACAGCCATCCTTTTCAACCTACCTCGATCCTTCCTGCTCTCCTCAACCTAATGTCACCAGGGTGGATGATTATCCATGCAAAACGGCACTCTTTAAATTCCTGCTACTAGTCTGGAAAGCCATGCATGGTGTTGCTTCAATGATTGCCTCGCACTGTACTATCCCCCTCTGAAGCTCTCTGCTCCTCGTCTTGTCACAATCAGTCCCCGCTCCCTGTGCCTCCTCACACTTTCACTCCTTTTCCTTGCCCGACCTCATGGCCAACAAAACGATCTCTTCAGTGGACCACTTCAAAAACGAGGATCAAACTCCATCTGCAAGCAATGGAAGTTGCTCCTTAACGTCACCCGAACCTCCTACCAACACTAACCACTCAATCCACCTTTTCTGTATTTTGCCCTCAGGACTACTCTATGCAAGGTGTAAATACTGGCCTCAGGCTCTCAATGTTAAAGGTTTTGTAATGGCCCTCAGTCCTTGTCCCGGGTTTATGTTCCAATTGTAACACATTCACCACCCGGTTTACGTAATTCCATCCAACAATGCTCTTAAACAAAGTCACCTTAACCCAGGGCTGCTTCTCTTCTCGGCTATTGCCTATTTTGTAAGTCATTTCTGTTCAAAATGACACTTTTTTAAAATAAGTGTAAATGCGTAACGCTTCTTAAATGCAATGGCCCATTAATCCCTTACTCATGGGTGCTTATTTAAGTATTTGCGATAGTTAGTGTGACAAAAAGGTCACAAAGAACACACACACACACACACACACACACACACACACCCACACACCCACCCCACCCCCCCCCAGTAACGTATTTGTTATAGTTCAAGAAACAGGATGTCTTTCTCAATTGCCCATGTCATTCACTGACGCACACAAGGGTTAGGCCATTTCTAGTAATGATCAACAAATTTCTTAGAAAGAACTAGTTTGTTCCCCTAATTAAAATAAGTTCCTCAAATGAATGTTTTCTTACCTCCTCCGTGAATCCTTTTTTTTTTTTTTGCTTGCTCGATGTTATGTCCAATCACTGAAAGTATTTCCACTCACAGAAGTGGAGCACAATTGATAGTGCACATCAACATACAAATGATCTGTGTACAAAACATACAAGTTGTATCCCTTTGCCAATCAGCACTGTATCACACTGATGCACTCCCGTGCACGTGTCCCTCTAATGCATTTATGAAGTGACAGTTCAGGGGTCTGCAACTTGTGGCTCTCCAGTTCAGGGGTCTCCAACTTGTGGCTCTCCAGATGCTTAGGTTTAGAAGTCCCAAAACCAACACCAATGCCTATTTTGGATAGAGCTAATTAGACTTGTAGTAGAGGAACTCTGGGGAGCTAAAGCTGAAGACTCCTCATCTCCTACTCCATGCACACCGTTTCTCGAGAGATCTAATCAAATCAGTCAAACCTAGAAGGGATCATACAATACAAATTATGGAACAGTTTCCTCAATTTATCTAGAGCAGGGGCCTGCAACGTTTGGTTACCCGGATGCCGTGGACTACAAATCCCATTAGCACTACCATACACAGACAATGGTGAGGGAACATGGGAGTATTGAAGATCTGGAGAGCCCGAGGTTGCAGACCTCTGATCCCGAGGAATCCTAAGGTTAGCCCCTCTTTTCTTGCAATCCCGACTTGCAAAAATATCCTCAATACGGTCCCACTGAAACATCACCCGATACAGACTGGCTGCGTTTTTACTTCAGCCTCAAGCGTACGTTTTAGATCCAGACCTAGATTGCACGGGGCCAATTCACAACGAATTGAACTTGTGAGTCAAGAGCGTAGATTGCCTCAAATTGCGTATGTATGGTGATCCACAAATGATCATGCATGCAGAACACGCAAAACACTCCCACCGCACAAAAAAGACAAAAGAGCAAGCACAAGTGTGTGAAGGTGAAGAGTTTCAATTTTAACCTGAAAGTGACGTTGCTCTTTGAGGAAAGTGGATCACTTTCGGGAATTTCTTCAAATACACTTCAGTTCTTCTGAATTTGCCCATGTCCCCAAACCTGACATAGTTTGAAACAGTGAATGTTGCTCCCTCATCAGGACTGCACGGAAACTGCAAGTACTCTTGCTACACCCATTTTGCATATGCAAAGTCCATGTTTGCGGAATGCACTCCACCCAGCCCATTACATTCTGTGTATTTTCTGTGCACTGGAAGCGGTCGCAAATTGAAGCATTCACAATTTGCACATTTTTGCCGCCGCAAATGAATTTGCAGAAATGCTTACTGATTTGGTGACATATTTTTTATCGATTTAAAAATGTTCCTCTGCTATCCAGGTTCTTCCAGTTGCAAAGTGGCCTGCTTTTCTGCATAGAAGTTGTTCAATACTGATATGATAGGTTATTTATTACGCGCAATGCGCTTAATATCTAGAGGTTTCCAAGCGCGGAACCGTGGTTCGAATCTGTGGTGCTCCATGTCGTCTTGCTTCCAAGGCGAGCACGTTGCCCCTGAGCTATCCTCCCGAGTCAACCCTCAACCAGTCTCCTATCGCCACATCTTGATCTACAGTTCGCCTTCAATGAGCAGGTCGTATTTATGCAGGTTCTCGCAACTTGGGGTAAGGAATGGGGCAAACCATCTAGGGAAGGCGATTACATTAACAGACAGATATAAATGCACTGAAAAGCATCTAACATCAAGGGCAACACATACAATGGTATTTATTGAACAGGTCTGGCCTGGTCAAACCTAAGCATAAGTCAGGACTTGTGGGATTTGTTCCTGCAACCCATCAGCGAGATTGCTTTCATACACCACAAGTTGTTTAAGCTTTAACCTTTACCAAAACAGCAACTTGGACTAAACACCAAGTACGTTTTGTGTAGGAAAGCAAGCTCCTAGGACACACTTCATCAAGGTTCCTCAGGCAAGCTTTATTATCAATCACCAAGTTAAGATGTTACAATGAACCACTGGGTCCCATCACCCAGGCTATCTTCTTCGAACTGCTAACTCCTGGAACCTTCACGACAGCATTCACACACCACCATTCTCTCAGCATCATCATGCCCCTGCATTTATTCCAAGCACATTACAACACTTTGGTCAATTTCAACTGAAATGCCTGGCAAGTGCACCGTTAGTTTAAAGAAAAGTGTCTCTTTGACTTGCTTACCTTGGCAAGCACAGGGATTAGCCAGAACAAAAGACATTCTGTACCATAGTTTCGGAGATATGCAATTTCCGGCTGACGAAAAGGTAATCAAGAGGATCTGCGTGTCGAGAAAAAGTAAAACTCGTTTCTTCCAGGGTGTGGACACCTAAACTTGCAGTTTGAGGACCAACCTCTAGCTTTTGCAACCAAACAAAGCCAATTCCGAGTGTTGGGTTTTATATTGGCATGGCTTCATTGTACGGGGCACTGCTGCACTTGTATAAGGATAAGAAAACCACGTCGGCGAGTGTCAGAGTTCATTCTAGGTCACAGATGTGCCAACCTGAAAAATGTCAGCTCTGCAAGGAGCTCCCAAAAGCCAGCTTCAACCAACACTGAACAGATGGTCGAGTGGAGTGTCATACATTTTCCATGGCATAAATTAATGTTAGCAAGCCAAATTACAAATACGTTAACATATTTTTGATTCAAGGGCTGAGTGTGCATGCAAGTGGCAAAACAAACACTACAATTAGCTAAAATGTATTGCATAGTCTATTTTAGGACTACCTCACATTGTAACTGGTGCTGGGGTCCCACTGAGAAAGAGGGGTTCAAGCAGTGTGTGCCATATTTGTGAGTGGGGGAGCGACGAAGTTGGCGCGATGTTGCAATTTTATATGTTTCCAGCAGAGTTAATGTGAATGGGATATGTGTTACTTTAAGTGTTACTTTTTGTTTAAGTTGATACATTTTAGATTTGTACGCGCGCACAAGATAAATGTCAAAATCGCCAATGAAATATAAACACAATCTAGATATGGTGTGCTACGAAGTGCTTAGAAAGGGCCACAAGGAGTTTGATAATGTGCAGGCGAGGAAGGGGATTTGTCAGGAAAAAAAGAACACTGTGAAGAAGACACAGTGGTTATTAAACATGCATTCACTGATATACACATGGGGAATTTTAAAATCTTTATGCAGTGTGCTCTTTTTATAAAATTGGTTTAACTCTGCAGTCTGGGTTTTTGGAATGTGAAGGAGAGGTAATGATTAGCCGCAACATTAAGCAGATGGTCAGCCAACAAGCCGGCCTGGATTTTTTATGCCGTGGCAGTATCGCAGAAGGAAAATGTAATCTTTTAATTCCATGGGAGCATATTATTTATTGCTCAGAGGGATCCCGCCATTTATTTTTGACCACCAATAAACTTACGGCGCAGTGATGCTCGAGGCCAGAGTGACCGGTATTTCATGGGTTTCGATTTTTTCTCAGGATGTGACAAGTGGCCATGCATGTTGAATTGGTGGTCGTTTCGAGTGTTCCGAAGATGCCAGCAAGTCGGGGTGGCTGAGATGGTTATCCGCTGTTCAAAGGGAACCTGCTTATTCTTCCACTACTCATATTGAGAGAAGTATTTGTGCAAACCATGTGCAAATTAAGTTTAGGGTTAGGTCGTTTCAGGCCAGCTGGGACTTGTGATAAATTATTTTGTATATGAATGCGTAACTATGCGACCTACCACAGACAAAGCCTAAAAGAAGGTGTGTTGTACACATGAACTGATGATGGTAGTTAAGATAAAACATGACCCATGAGAACGGGGGAATTGGATAAAGATTAGATTTCTTTTGTATAGGTTTTAACCAATCATATGAGGGGGGTGCAGGGAGGATTGTAATAAAATGAATGGGAGTGTTTCAACCGTTGCAAAAAGGTATATAATGTGTCAATTTGTGTGGCACGATTTGGGTTGGTTTGACTCTAAAGAACAATCCAGCTCATCCCTGCCGATTGTATAATAAACTTGCTTTACGTACAAACGTGCACTCGTTTCTTAAGTGGTGGGCCTGCTTTGGGTTAAGGGAATTAAAGGCCCATCCGCACACTAGTTACTCTCTTTCTTGCCCCCACTATAAATAAAAGCCTAATCTATGGTAATTAAGTTGTGGAACACGAGGGGCCATTCCTACATGTTTGCTGATGATGGAACTTTTTCAATCTATTTCAGTTTTCAGATATTGCATTTTTGCAGGAGACATGAATGACGCGGATGGGGTGTTTGATGGTTGCTTTTGATATCATAAGGCAGCTAGGGAAGGTAATTTGGGCAACTCATACGGTGGTCTAATTACTGTAGGTCCTAATCGTTATAAAATCGCATGAAGTAATTTGTGAAGTAATTAATGCATTTGTCCTGCCAGTAATTATTGAAGTTAATGTGAATATTTCTATGTTAACCTTCAATATTTACACTCCACCTGGCGGCAGATGCTCGGAGGCATCGCAGTTATTCATTTACGATGTCCTTGTGTCACAACACAACAAGCAAAATACAAGATGGATCTTAGCCGGGGGTGGACTTAAACTACAAATTGCATGGTGATTAACGGTGCTGCAGTGTTGACGCCTGATGCAATCGGTAAGGGAGAGCAATGTAGGACAGCTGACTGGGTGGAATTTGTAATGATCTGCAATTATTTAGATTAAATAGGTTAGGTCATGGGGATGAATTAGGAGAAGCATCCTGGAGAGCATCCTGGAGAAGAGATAGATCATCCTCCACTACTGATTATTTGTACTCTAATTCTAACTTATTAAGCATGCAGCAGAGCATGAATATTGCTTTTAACGACTATAGTGACCATGCAACCGTGACCTTATCAGTGGCAATAAGTCCTGCTACTACTAAAGAAATGGATAGAGGAGGTGAGATTGCAGTTAATTCCTACAAAATAGGTTAGGTTGTACAGACCGGAATGTCAGTGCCATTTCGTATTATATGGCCACTTTGGAGGTCGATGACAGGCACCTGGATTATCCAGACAACATTGCGAAAAGGGTCTCAGATATAACCGTTAGCTTTCTCCCCATTCGGAGGAATATATCGCCATTTTATAAACAGAAAGATAGAAGGACGTACAACAAGGTCATCAAGTCTAAGAAAAGGAGTTAAGGCAGACACTGAGAAGAATTTGTAACAATGATTCTTCTCGGGAAACGTGATTCCTTGGCCAAGGTCATTAAGGAAGAGAAGTGGACCACATTCCTGGTGCAGAAATGAAGATCGGTGCGTGCTAAGCCTCCGTCTCTTGCAGAACTATAACAGTTGAATAAGACCATAAAAGCATAGTAGAGGAGATTCATGTTCCCAAGTCTCCTAGAGCCCAGGCCGAGATAGGGCCTCAAACATGGTCAACATTATGTGCCTTCTATTTGATAGGATCATGGAAAAGAAAACATTCTGAAGTCGTGGCGCATGGCCCACCTAGTTCCAACCTATAAGGGGAGGAGGATGAAATGCGAACACCATCACCTTCTATCGTTTTTGGACTGTACAAGTAAAATCTATTCTAGTTTCGTATTGCAGGGGTTCAATGAGTGGGTCAGGAATCCTCAGGTACTTATCCCCTGGCAGATGGGCTTTAGAAAGGACCCCTCCCCAGTCTTTAACATCTTTGTTCTGAATATGTTAATCCAGCAAGTGCGTGTTAAGGATACAGCTCTGCTCTATACTTTATTTATTAACTTCTCAGCTGTCTTTGATTGTGTGGCTAGATCTCGGCTGTGGGCAAAGGTAGGTGCGCTGGGTGCTCCTCGAGGGCTACGTTTTCCTTGTAAACTCCTTTACAGTCATACTAAAGCTTCAATACGGCTTAATGGAGCTGGTGAGCGTTCAGCACCCATGTAGATACACAGGGGCATTGGGGAGAGGGGGTCAGAGAATGATGTGTTCGGGTCTCTCTGCTTTTTAATCTCCAAATTTCTGACATTGGAACAGCGTTGGGAAGGGGCAGGTCATTTCCACCTAGGCTTGGCCATTCCAGAGTAGAATGGCTCACCTACGCGGACGACATTGTGGTTTTAGACAGCACCTGCCGGAGTGCGCAAATCATCTTGGACTACGCAAACAGTAACGCAGTGCGGTTGAAGATGGCTGACACTACATTTATGCTTTTAAGGCTTAATAAACTGGACGTCTTGGCTAACAGAGGCCTGGTCAGGCCCACACTATAAAGAGATGCACATGTCGGCTATGTTGTGCGACTGATGCGCTGAAGACAGCGGGGCACGTCTTGACTTCCTGTCCATCCTTCACAAATACGTATGCTCTGTACTATGGGCCACATGTTGAAGATCTGAACGAGATTCGTAGAGAGGTCGTTTTGCTACGATGTGTGGCTAGTGCTAGCTTATCTATGACATTAGCTATACCAAGATTCTGGGTGGTGGTTGAAGAGAGGCTTTCTAGGAGACCGAGGTAATGACTTGTTGCACTGGTAATGGAGAATAGTGGCAGATAGTCACTTACAATTGATCTGGATGATCCTAGGGTTGAGATTACTAAGGCTGTAATCATCCAGGCTGTGTTGACCATATTGAGGATAATTATATTAAGGATTATTTGGCATGTTTTCTTTTATGTTGTTCTTATTTTGTGTGTGTGTATACATAATTTGTATTAGTTGTACTGATTTTATGATTGCGTGTAAAGTTGATTTAACTGTATCACGCTAATACGCATTTAAAAAAAATATATAGCTGACACCCCAAGAAACTTCGGGTACATTTAATATTTGAAAAACAGCGCATCCAGTTAATTCAACAATCTCCTTAATGTATTAACTAGACAAAATTAATCAAACAAGGCACTGTTGGGGCTGCAATATAACTTGACGTTTTGCCTCTACATTAAAATTCACTAATTTGCAGATCGGGAAGAAAAGAAACTTCACAAAAGCATTCTACAGAAATACTAAACAAAAAACTAAGAGAAAACTAAAAAAACGAACACACAAAAAAAAAACACTGTCTCAACAAATACAAATAAAAGTATGAATCATTGACCAAGCAATTATGCAATGAATGGTTTCTATTCAATATGGGCTAAAGATTATCAGAGTCTCCGGGGTACAGTCCTGCCATGCTCATTTCATTTTCACAGTAGAACTGTTCCACTGTCAAACAATTTAGACAATCTGTAGAACAAAGCGTCCGGCTACATTGTCCCTGAATTAATCTCTTGAAACTTAAAACCAGGAGGAGCAACGGGGAAATAACTGTGCTTCAGGGAAGGGCAGTGTTACGCTCACCTGACCCCCATGGAGGCGCTGGCCTGGTTCACGCTGCTGTGACCTCTTCTAAGGTGATGCGCAGGGTTCGGAAGACAGACTGGACCGGGCTCCCAAATCTGGCTTGTCTGGCTCACAGAAGTATCCTTCTGTAAGCGAAAATAGGGGATTAACTGTCTGCGGGGTAATGCAATCGGCCTCCCACTTTCCCCTCTCACCCTCCTTGAAACCATTCTGTGATTTCTCGTAGCGTCTCACCTTAGGGTCTGGAAGGACGAGCTCTCCATCCTGCTTCTGATGCAGGGGCGCGTTGGTATCCAGTTACTTCACTGGATTTTCGGATTGGTGAGAACCAAACTTGCTTGGCTTCCAGGTAAGTTTTTTTGATAAGAGGTTCCCCTTGTGTCCATGCATTAATGTACTAATGCTAGTGTCTTTTTCCCCATAGGGGCCGGGGTACGGAATGCCGGGGAACAGGCACCGACCCGAGATGAGAGGTGAAATCCTTGTAGAAATCAGGTAAGTCTTTAATGAGCGTTTTTTGGTAATGTCTTTTCATTCGCTCATTAACGCCGATGTCTTTTTTCCCCTTAGGGGCCGGGGTCCGGAAATGCCAGGATGCGGCGCGGACCCGAAATGAAGAGGGAATGAATCAACAGGTAAGTCTTAACATGGAGATTTAGCTTTCCTTATTCCCTTCTCTCGCTCACCTTTTGTTCTGGTGTTTTTCTCCCTAGGCGCTGGGGCGTGACTGCGAATCCGGATGATCGCTGCTGAACATGGAGGCGCCCTGTGAAGGTGAGTGGAAAGCGGCGCTGCAGCGATCGACGCGATGAGCTTTTAAATTAAAGTCTTCCTTTTCAGGATTGTCGGCGAGATGTCTCCGGGATGAGGATTTAGCAGGTAAGGACTTTTCCTTCTTCTGTTCTCTTCTTCTCTTCCTTTGCAGGTGATCCAGGATGCTGGCAGGCGTGGCAGAAGTCAGGATGCAGGAGCAGACACGGTGAGCGTCCAGCTGCTAGATGCAGAACAACGCGAAGCACGTGTGGCTGTTCGGGTGGGGTTTAAATAGCCTTGGAAGAAGTTCCAGGTATGTATCCTTCCTCCAATCAGGTATGTATCCTTCCCCGACCACGCCCGGATGGTAAATTAGTCCCACAGGTAAAGTAGTTCCTTTCAGGCCTCAAGGAGGCCGGGATCCTGCAGCATGGTCTGCATCAGGTAAGTGCACCCAAGCATTCCCATAATGAGCCTGGCGCCATAGGCGCCAGGACACTGTCCACAGGGCCCCTATATGGGGTTGCTGGGTCCTTCCTTGGGGACTGGATGTCCGCTTTCGGGGACGCCGGGCTTGAACCGGCTCCCCGGGAGCGGGCATCATGACAGGCAGGTTTTCAGAGTTCTTGTCTATGGGCGCATTTATATTGCAGGCTGAAGAGCTCTCCCCGCTAATCGATCAAGCCAAATAATAATGGAACATCGACCGCTTTTATGAACTTACCAAGAGACCCTAGAAATGACTTCCGAAATATACATCAGTAACGAAACATATGCAGCTTCCTTTGCCAGTTCTTCGATACAAAACTATTTTTTTTAAACTGTATAAAGCAATCCCTTCCTTTGATCTTTTTGATTTCCTAATTCCAATCTAATATCTGTACAGCGATGGCTCAATTGCCTTGAAGATGCTTCCTGGAAGAGGACACTGCTATTTGATGGATGGTAAAATTTGAAATAGGCAAGAGGTTTCCTCATCCATGTACAGAGCGTTCCAAATCTTTCGGGGCTTCAAACTCTATCTACTTGCTGAATACGTTCAGGCATCAACACAATCGTGTATTAAAGGAGCCAATGAAAGAGGCCAAGAAGACCGATTTAGATTGATGCGGTCCGAGAGTTAAACAGGGATGAGGCCCGGGACTCATGTTTAAGGAGAACCTCAACATAGCGGGAATCCGGCTGGTGGAGCACAAAACACGTATCTTGCCCATATACTAGTACAATTGGATGTCATGTCTACGCCAGGAAATTCTACTGTCACCCTCTTATAACCCCTCTCCTACACCACCATGCTTCCCCTCCCAACACTATCTCTAACTTCACCCCTGTCTCTGACTCCAAGGTGGCTCTCCTCTTGGCCAAAGCTCACCCTACCGCTGCCCCCACTGACCCTATTCTTTCCTTACTCATTCCTAAAATCTACCCATTGCTGGTACCCTTTGTTACCCCTTTCCTCAATATCTGTCTCTCCACTTCTACCTTCCCCCTCTGCCTTCAAACATGCCATCATCGCTCCTATCTTTAAAAAACCCACTGCTAATCCCCTTCTTGTCTCAAACTTTTATCCTATATCTCTCTTACCCTTTCTTATTCTCAAATCTCCTCATTTATCTCTGGTCTATCGCTTCTTCCTCCCACTCAGTCTGGCTTTCATCCCCGTCACTCCACTGAAACAGCCATGACTTGTGGGATTCACTCTTTTCTCACAACTCGTTATTCTAAGCACTCCTCTGTCCTCATTCTTCTCGACTTATCTGCTGCTTTTTTACACCGTTGATCACTCTTTGCTTCTGAATTCTCTCTCTTCATTTGGCTTTCGTGGCTCTGCTGTTCTATTGTGGTTTTTTCGCTGTCTACTGCGGTGGCAGCACCTCTTTACCTCTCCCCCTCAATCACGGTGTTCCTCAATGATCAGTGCTAGCTCCCTTTTTATTCTCCTTATATACTTCTTTCCTTGCCCCTATAATCTCCTCTTTTGGACTATCTCACCACTTCTATGCTGAGGACACTCAGCTCTTTCTTTTGTTCTCCTCTTTCACGCCTGACATTCACTCTACTCTCTCAACATGCCTGTCTGCTATCAAATCCTGAATGACCTCCCACTTTCTCACTTTGAATCCCGGTAAGACCAAAGTCTTATTCTTTCTCGCAAACACTCTCCCACCACTGTCTCCTCCCCATCCATCTCCCGTCCCCCTTCCCCCTTCCAGCATATCCATCTCCCCTACAGCTCGTAATCTCGGCAAATCTCAGCCTCTACTTTGACACTAACCTTTCCTTTGCTCACGATATCTAACATCCCGCGCCCGTCTATTCAATCTCTACAACATTCGCGGAATCCGCCCTTTCCTTACTTTGCACGCCTCAAAACTTCTCATCTCATTGTTAACCTTTTCTCAACTTTTCTACTGCTCGGTTACCTTCTTTGGTCTTCACCACTCGCGCCTTGCTCCTCTTAAATCTATCATTCAGTCATTTGCTCACTTTGTAATCTCTCTTATTGTGACTCGATCTCTTCTTCTCTTGCCTCACTGGGTTGGTTATCTTTCCACTCTTAACTGAAATACAACTTTCTTTGCCTTGTGTTCAAATCTCTCTACGGACTGGCCCCCGACCATCTTGCATCTCTCCTTTCACTCTACTCTCCCTCTCGTTCTCTCAGCTCCTCAGATCTTTTTAGACTGACCATTCTCCGCCCTCCCTGCGCTCAATCCCGCTTTCGCTCTTTCCAGCTCCTCACCCCTCTTCACTGGCACTTGCTCCTTCTGTCCTTGCGCTCTATTACTTCTTACTCTCTATTCCATTCCTCCTTCAAAACTCACCTGCTTAAGTACCCTGATTAATTATTACCGACTGTACCTGATCCATGTCTGCTCCACTGTTCTTATGAACTGAGGATCGCCTATGTAATCCATGCTACCTGTACCTGATCCATGTTTTGCTCAACTGTTCTGATGTACAGTTGATCTCTTATGTAAAGCGCTTTGGATAAAGTAGCTGTATAAACAACAATAAAAATACAAATGTTGCTGGTGCATATTATGCAGAGAACTCAACATAGGAAATTGTATGTTAATTCTTGTCAAAAACAAACTAACTGCACAATACTTCCTGGTGTATACATATATGTATATATTTAAGGTTCAGCCAACCTGTGATTGGTACATCCGGTCTGGGCTGCTCCTTCCGCCACGATGGTACAAACACAGTGATATCCGAATGCCCTCGTTCCAGAAACCAGTCCACAGCCAGGGAAATACCACGGCACGAGAAAACTTCTTTGTTCCCGTGGCTGTTGGGAAGTAGACATGGATACATGTAAGGTGTGCAGCTGAAATCACAACGGGGCGCAGCATTTTTTAGAAAGATCAGTAAGCCTCCTGCAAAAAGCAGACATATTGGTTGCACTTTATCCGGATCTATGTCGTTTCGTTTTTTTTCAATGGATGTTTGCTGAAAAGATTCCATCGAAAAACCTCATATAATGTTTTTTTTTTGGGGGGGGGGGGTGGTTCCACCAGCCCCTCTTCACCCTATATTTGTATGCAGCGCCCGCATGGCTTTGCAAACTTGAAAGCGATTTTAGCTAGGCTAGCATGAATACAATTAAACACAGATACATAACAGCAAGTGGGGGAAATGAACATTTATTTTTGTTTTCCGAATGTGTACTGGAAACCTATTTATACTGAAGAAGCACAGTGGAGGAGGGCACATCCAAGGCAAGGCTGAAACACTGGAAATGGCAAAGTGTGTCCTGGCTACAGCAAACTACTCCTGTGTACTCTGGATTTGGACGTGCCCTTCATAATCCCCTTTCAATGATATTCATTGTTTCATTAATTTCCTCTGGACCAGGATGTTGTTTCTCCACCATGATGGTAATTAAGTTACTTCGTAACAATAAGAGGACAAACAGCATATGGCCGAGTTGGTCTTGGCAAGGGGGAGGGCAGAGGAGAGGGAGGGGAGGCAATAACGAGTAATTTAGTGTGACATATTGAATCCATGGGTACACATTTAAAATTGCCATATGCTACCAAAGAACAAAAATGTCGCTCACCCACTGACATGCACCCAGCACACAATGTTTTACTCGCCAAGAGTAAATTATCGCTCGCCAAAGGCTGGTAGGTGGCGAGTGCCTGAAAATTGTACGGTCAAGTATGTGCACTGCCAGCAAAATTGCAGGGCGTGTATTCGAAGAGTAGCTCAAGCCAGAAGGGTTCTGCTGAAGACAGTTATGACATGACATATGATATGGCATTTATAACGCGCCTATACACAAGTGTTTCAAGGCGCTACGAGGCAAGGGAGGGGGAACAGAGGGAAGACAGACACAAAGATCTTACTAGGTCAGGTGACATTGAGATTGCGCAAGTGCAATACAAGGGCCTCCAAAACATCACTGCAAGTGTAAACAGGTACCATTTGAAGCAGCACTACAAGGAACGAGACATCATTTGGGACAATGTTGTGGGATCATGAGAGCTGGGGGGCAGAAGATCTCGAGAGCCACAGGTTGCAAATCCCGGCTCTAGGTAAGCATATGTGCATAATGATTTTGACCGCTACACGTCATCTGCCACTACCCCAACGCAGTCATCTGGTAAGCAATTCGATTCAAAGGGTTACTACAGTGCAACTGAACAAAAACTTGCAGCAGACAAACAAAATAGTGATACTTTTCGGCTATTATTGAAGTCTATACTCGTCCTTGGCACTTAAAGGGTTAAACGAATCAGGGTTTCATTTTGGAATTAGCAGTGGCCGCAGCAGTCTAAACGGGATTCCTCCAACACAAGTTAAATTTTGTTTAAGGGACAGTCATGCCGTTTCTACTACGTGTCCAGTCATTGATCTTCGGACCATACAAATGTGCCATGAGAGCAAGCTTTTTGGCCCATAGTGTATATATTATGGGCAGGGTCGAATGGGGTGTAAAACTGCCTCGGGCGCCAGTAAAAAAGTGGCCCACTGTCACAAACGGCAATTTGTTTTTCTGTTAGGCTATTTCAGTAGTCCCCAAAAGGTAGCTTTTTGGATAGAATATGTTGCAAACTAGTCATTTAAAAATAAAAAAAATATATTCAATAACACTTCAAAACTACTAGCTGCAGTGAGCATCTCAGAAACGTCAAAAATGACTTTGCCCAGTAAAAATACACTTTGCACAGTTCCATGAAATCGGGGTTTGTGTCGGCAGAGCAAATTCACTTTTCAGCTGTGCAAAGTTACTTTGATCCGTGCAAAAAATTCCATGAATCAGGCCCTGTGTGTCTGACAGTACACGGTGATTTCAGAATATGATAGAATTCAAAATGCGTGCACTATGAATGGGGCACGTGCGCATTTTGCGGGCCATAATGTCGTATATGTTCGTTTAAGAGCGTGTAAAGCTGCAGAAACCCTCAGCCTGCATGCACAGCTGTACAATTTTCAAAGAAAGTAAACTTGTAAAGCGACTGGTACGGAATCAAACGTTTGAATATTGTGAATCCCGGCGGGTACACAAAGAAATCAAAATCTAAGCTTCAACTACTGGAAAAAAAAGTTGGTACACAGAAACAGGCCACTAAACAGCACTTCACCAACAAGATCTCCGTTTTAGGCGCTATACAATAATTATTGCAACAAATCGGGGATATAAGAACAAGTGAAAAAAGGTTGAAAATGCATAACCAAGCAAGAGCAAAGGATCTTCGCTGTTGAAACCGGTCGCTATATAAAAGATTGCAACGTGCGCGATTAAATACAAGCTACTTCCTGCATGAATGAACTAACATGCGCTGTTTCTTTAAACATGTTCACACACACACACACTTTGGGCCCACAGGTTGATCCGATTTGGCAACTGCTGCGAAAAATTCCCCTCGAGGAGGAAGTAGGTAGCGATTTGCATGGCGATTTGCATAATGTTTATCGAGAGAGCGGTGCAGGGTGACGTGTGCAAGGGCGCCGCTGCGGCGTGAATCAGCCAGGAGCAACGTGCAGACTTCGCAATGCAGGAAGTGGCAGCGTGGAATTCCCCCACCTGCTACACTGCATCCACCGTGGGCCTGGAGGCGAACTCAAAGCCTCGCTCTTTGGTCACGGGCCGGATCGTTCCCATCCCTTTCAACAGAAGTTGGTCAAGGGCTTACTACTGTGAAAAGAGCTGCGTCTAGCTAGTTATGTAGATCAATATGTGTTGCTATTTGTAAGGATAGGTTACCACGCATCGCTGCCATTGGCATGGTCTCCAGGTAATATTACATTGCAATGCATGTTTGTTTTAAAAGGCTTCCTTTTGAAAGTCTACAATTTGTGCGCTTTTGGTTGAAATCGACTAATTACATGATCCATGTAGGGGGTGAGGGGTTGTCATGGAGTAATCTGGTAACCTTATCTGCCAGTGCAGATTTAATCGAAGCGGAGAGCCGCATTAAGTCGACGTTCCTTTCCTTCAAGCTTGACCCATCTTCCTTGCTTGAGTCTATCTCTATCTCCAATGGCTTGCCCCAATACAGAATATAGCAATTTTGTATTCTATACAGTTGTAATTCGATGTTAAGTTTGAAAAGATGTTTTTCTTTTAAATATCTTTACTTCTTTTTGAATTCTCGGGTGGATAGCTCAGGGGCAACATGCTCGCCTTGGACACAAGACAACACGAAGCAACACAGGTTCGATCCCCGGGTCCGTGCTTAGAAACCTCTGGGTATTAAGCGTGTTATAAATAACCTATCATATCATTTGACTGGTGATAGCTTAAGGTTTCGGCACCTACCTGATGTAAATAGTCCAAACAGAAGCTATGGAAATAGTCCAAACAGAAGCTATGGAAATAGTCCAAACAGAAGCCATGTACACCGTCCAAACGCGTAACAGAGGCAGATCCATGTATGGGTGTCATTAAAAGAGCTTCATGCAAGTATATGGGAAGCGATACGGGTGTGGAGAAATGCAAAGGGTACACCATCACCAAAGAAATGGAATACATAAACATACTGTACACTAGCTGTACCCGCCATTATCAAATGGATCATTATTTAAACCTAGAATCTTAACTATTTTATGACAGTACATTATTCTTCCAGGTTGGGTCTGTCTGGTACGCTCCTATTGTACGCTTTCACAATACCATCTAAGAAATTAGATGGGTACAAACAGCACCAACAAGGGTTCCTGGCTGCTTTGCATGAACCCAAAGAGCATGTTGGGAACATAAGCATGACCACAGCTGTTCATACTTGACAAATATCCATATGGCAATAAGGTTGTATGCTTGAATCACTAAATATATAATGTACATTGGGCTTGGTGCTCATTTAATTGTTCACAACACTCACCCAAACATTAACTGCCTGTAACCATGGACTAAATATAATGATTTAGACAGACTCACGATTTGGATGTCAGGTTAAAGTGGCTGCAACATTGGTCATGCTGCTTCTCATTTCTAGAGCGAATGTTGCCTAGAGGAGTAGGGGCAACGGGAAGCTGGTCAATCAGATCATTCATTCAAGGAGGTTGCATTGCCAGAAATCCTATAAATGGCGACCAATGACAGCCATGTATTGGAATCGGGCAAACATTTTCATACCATACTTTCAAACTCCACCTTCTCCAGCTCTATCCAGTTTATTATTGTCAAAGACTTTGCAGCCCAAAGGCAGGGGACTGTCAACAATAGTGGTATAGTCACCTCCTGAAAGTGAGGACGTCCTGGAAGTTGTGGAGGTCCGATGCATGTTTGTAAGCTGACCTAGCATTTAACTCACTAGAGCGTGCATGTGGATCCTGAACTGCACACACCATTGTAAGCTCCGCCCACTCCTGCCTAAGGTGCCGATGCAAAAGAAGGCTCTTTCGTTCCAATGAGAAGTGGCGGGGGAGGAGGGATAGGAGAACAGAGGTGTGTTTGAGGGGAAATAAGAGTGGAGAGTCCAGGCAGGTGAGGAATGGTTTGGGCCAGGTAATTCTAGTCGGGTGGCGGGAGGGGGGAAATAGGCCAACATAGATATTGAAAAGAAGTAGTAGTGATTTGGGGAATGGAGAGGGATTGGGGCAGAAAGTGGAGTATTGTATTTAGGAAAACGCAGGAGCATAGAAGGCGCTCCATGACTAGCCTGTAGCAGCCTACAGCGAACCAAGGTGGTTATGAGATATGATAAGAGGTGTGGGTGGATTGTCCTGCTTGAGCCTGGCCGCAGAGGCAGTGATGACATTACGTATTTTGAGTTCACGAAGAGGATATGAACAGAGGATAGCAAAACCACGCAGAGCAACAGCTGTTCGAAACCCAGATCCGCGTTTAGAAACTCAAGCGTGTTATAAAAATAAATAAATAAATACAGCATGCAAGAGGTGATTTACATGTCTAGAGTAAAGGGTAAATAAGAGGCATTTAAAATGCATTTTCAGTAATATCTTTCAAGGAGCAAAGGCATAGGTTTTGATAGAGGTGCGCATATGAGGGTTAGGGGAGAACACATTGTCCAGAGAGCATTATTAAGGCACTATAATCCTTCTAATGAATAAACTTCAAATAACCCAGAATCATGAGCCCTCGTGAGCGGAAATAGGATATCCCCCTGCTCCCTACCCCCTATTGACCCGGATAAAAGAGTGTCCAATCAGGAAATTATTTCTAAAAGTAAATTAATTCCTAATTACTAATCACTGTCACCGATTATAGAGCGCTCGGTAGGTTGGATCCATCCCTGGCAGTTTCAATCAAAGCCCTGGATATGACAACCAAATGAAATTGAAATGCGTAGGCTTTTATTTTCAACCTTGCATATTTTGAAAGTTATTTATTTTGCAAGCTTATTTGATTAATATATCGTTTCTTTAGATGGTTAGACAAACACATTTGTTGTTTTTCGCATATGATCCAAATGGAGAACAAATATACATAAAATCACATACAAGAGTAAAGGAATTTTCTAGACAAGGATAGGATATGTTGGTCAGGCATCACAGAGGGGGGGGAACCCAAAATTCTGTGCTAATAATTAAAACAATAAGATTGTATCAATTGTCTCGCTGTCTGACTAAACATAAAATACAACTAAAAGCAGCCTCATTCACCAAACCATGGGCTCAGGGCTTATGATCTGTACAGAATGTTGGGTTGCCCCCGTGATGTCTGACCAACAAATTCTATAATTGTGTAGGAAATACCTGTACTGTTGTACGTTTAGATCCATCATGGCGGCCCCGACCACACACACTATTTCCCACAAGCACCACTAGCGGAAACACAGCGCTCCATATATGAAATGTCCCAGGAATGATTAGTCACTGTACCAGGCATGTATGAGAAAACAGGCAAATCACACTCAAAATGGTTGCAATACTATTACCACCATCGCAATAGGAAGGATTGGGAGGCACTGCAGGGAATTGTCATGGGAGGAATTTGTGCCAAGGCCATGTCTCGTGCCAGAAGGCCAGGTCGGGGTCTCTCGTACAGAATTACAGGAGGGTGAACCCACTTACCTGGGTCCTTTAAGACGAGGCACAATACCCTAGATGTGGATGGGGATGCAGACTTACTCAAAACATCAATAATCAAAACGACTCGGGAATTTGGCAAAACTTTCTTCTGTTTTAATATCAATTATCTAAAACAGGGAGTTACAACGTTCATCATCCGACGCTCGCTCGATTTCTATCAAAATATTCTATTAAAAAAACATAACTTTTATAGTCACAATTCGTCATCATTGACGTCACACTATGTGGCAAACTATAAAAACCTACGGGGAAATGTGGTTGGCTTAAGAGGAACATCTAGGTATACGTTCTATATTGCCGGGGTTAGTGATTGGGTCTCTAAGGTCAGGTGGACCACTAAGCCCATCCCAAGTTCATTGTGGCTTCTTGACAGACAACCAGGCTCTCTGTGGCCTCGACATCTTGGTGCTGCGCCAGCCAAGCCTTTCTCGAATTCTCCTTCGCCATTTGTTATTTTCCAACTGCGCCACACTGAAATCCTTTCCAATCATGGGGTTTCAAGCCTTGCTAATGCGCATCTTGGAACATCCATGTTCTATACATTCCTATGTATATACATTGACGCATCACTGCAATCTATTCACTACATGGCCAGCCTTATGATCACTTTATCTACTTGCGTTACTGCATCTCTACAAGTGTAAAATGACTTTGCATTTTCTTCGGTGCTGGAAAAGCCTGCCATCTCCCAACTTACTCTCCACACTGAATCTGTTGGTTGTCTCCAAGACCATCAGTCTGGCTTCAGAGCAGCCAGAGGCACGGAAACTGCTCTGCTGAACACCTCTAATCCAGCCTTCCTTCTGTCCTCATTCTCCTTGTCCTTTCCTCTGCTTTTGACACGGTCAACTACTCCATCCTGATCAAGTGACTCCATGAGAACCTGCGCATCACAGATCAGGCCCTGGAGTGGTTGACCTCCTTCCTCCTAAACCGACCCTTCCAGTTTCAACTTGGGTCCTTTCTCTCCATCACCACTCTCCCCGCATATGGTGTTCCCCAGGGCTCTAACATCTCACCCTGGCTCTTCAATGTCTACTTGGCCTCTTTGGCCCACCTGATCTCTACCTTCTCCTCCAACTTTCAGTGTTATGCGTAGACACTCAGCTCTCGTTCAGGCTCCCCTCAGGATCCTCTCCTCTCTCACTCATTCCTGACGGTCTAGCTGTGATATAGGATCAGTGGGCCTCCAACGACTTCTCGCTTATTGCCACTAAGACAGAGATCCTTCTCATTGGGACCCCTGATCCGCTTTCCCCCTCTCTTTCGGACAGCCCCCTTGGGCCCTCCTTCCTTCCCCTTCCTGCGAGGCAAAAAACCTTGGTGTCATATTCAACTCCACCACCCTCTCCTTCTCTCTGCACATCACGGACCTAGCAGCTGCACCTCCTCAGGTGTATTCTTCCTTTTCTCACTTCCCCCCCAAGAAGCTCACTGTCTTTAGAGCCCTGGTTCTCTTGTAGTATTATCTATATTCCATTCCGGCGTGAGGGCTCGTGATGAGATGGGACGAGGAGTTCTCCAGTGAAACACGTCACAATACGAGACGTCGGATGGAGCGAGCCAGAGGGAGCATTCAAATGTAAACGATGCTCGGCAGCTGGTGGAGCCTGAAGCATACATCTAACGCTTCCATATATGTATATATTTATGTACGCTTGTATACTTATTAAAAGTACATAAATCCACTTACCTGTCACTCGCCATATTCCTGATACTTCACGTGGCGACGAGGATTCGGGCTCCACCGCCTCCATATACCTGCGCATCCCGTTAACAGTCTCCGCACAGCCTGAGGAAACGGGCCGCTCCGCTCTGCCCCGAGCGTAGTAGTGGCCCACCACAGACAACACGCCGCTCCATTCCCATGAAAGTAGTAGCAGCCGCCGCGAAATCGCACTGCTGCCGAGCCAAGTAAGTGCAAATGTGTTTCCGGATCGTTACTTTCTGCCGTAAACCGACTCGGACTGTCGTGTGTGCTTAGGAGGGACAAATACCGTATAACACGGTATAGAGGGGCAAATACTACATGTCTGCACATTATCTGTTATAAAGTGACAAGACAAATCAACATGACGCTCAGTACATGTCAAGGAGAGCACGAATAATCAATTATTGATACAGACAGGATTCAAAAGACACTACATTAACGCACAACCATCATTGTGTACTAATTGAAGTCTCTAAAAAAAAAAAAAAAAAAAAAAAAAGGAAAATAAATAAAATAAACAAGGGATTTTCATCATGGCTTTCAGTGGTGTTCCACCTCCCATACTTTTCTTGACAGACATAGGGGAACCCTCGATACCCTGGAAAAGGTGGATCAAAGCATTTGAACACTATGCAGGAGTAGTGTGTGGCCAGAATTGTAGTGTAGAAAAGAGAAAATCTCTTTTGTTGCACTGTCTAGGGCCAGCTGGCCAAGAAAAGTTTGAGGATTTGCCAGACCTATCACCTGAAGAAAGTGCTAATTTAAATGACTATGAATGTTCAGTAAAGAAAATGAGTAAGCATTATGAAAAGAAGATAAGCACTATCCTAGAACGATACAAATTTGGGAAGAAGGTTCAAGAAGAGGGTGAAAGTGTTGAACAGTATATAACCAGTTTAAGAAAATTGGCCAGAACGTGCAAATTCAATGCACAATTAGATGAGAGACTACGAGATCAATTCATGCTGGAGTGCAGAAGCAGCAAAGTGAGGGAAAAATTATGGGCTGAAGATGACCCACCCCTTGACATAGTTCTCAGGATAGCCAAAGAAGTAGAACATACCGAGAAATGTGTTCAAGAACTGGAAAGCAGAATGCAGTCTGTGGAAATTAAACAAGAAACCCCAAGAAACATTAGTAATATGAATGTAAATAAAAACAATGAATCCATAGCCCAGGTGATGGAAGTAAATGGTGGTAAAGACAAACCGGAGAGATATCGCAGATCATCATGGAATGAGAGCAGAAGAGGCAGGGGTGGACCCAGAGCAAATGAAAAAAGGAGAAGTCCAAGAAGACAAAGAACCAATGCAAGAAGAAAGAATGATGGAAAATGTTTTAGATGCGATAGCACTGACCACTGGGCTGATAATCC
Source organism: Ambystoma mexicanum (assembly GCF_040938575.1). NCBI lineage: Eukaryota > Metazoa > Chordata > Amphibia > Caudata > Ambystomatidae > Ambystoma > Ambystoma mexicanum. The sequence continues at coordinate 117,634,403 of NC_090934.1, read as the reverse complement.
GGAATGTCCAGCTTTAAAAATCATATGTGGCAAATGCAAGGGCAAAGGACACTATGCCAAGTGTTGCAGAGCATCGAATACCTCTATGAACTGGATTGGCAGTGATAATTACAGTGATGCTGACGATGAAGAGTGTGTGTTTGTCATATCGGATGAGGAACATGAAGAGGAAATAGAGAGTCCCAAAACCACAGTATGCATAGATGGAGTAAATATGCGAATGATGGTTGATTCCGGTGCAAAATACACACTTATACCACAAGGTATGTGGGACAAAAGGAAACATGAATACTTACATGAACCCGATATTCGACCCCGAGCCTACGGGGGAATAAAAATAGATATCATCGGATGGTTTTGGGGCACGCTCAAATTTAAAAACAGAAAAGCAAATGGGAAGATTTATATTACAAAAACTGGAAGAATCCCTTTGTTAAGCTGGACCCATCAAAGTAAACTTAAAGTGAAGTTGGATGCAAGCGCTGATGAATCAGTGATGAATATTGAGAGTGACATACCAAAGAAACAATTAATGCATGAGGGGATAGAAGGAGTGATGAAGAAGGTTTTCAAGAATGAGATTGGATGCTTACGTGGGTTTTCCCATAAAATCAAAATGAAATCAGGGAGTGTTCCAGTGGCACAGAAAATGCGCAATGTTCCTCTTTCTATGAGAGAAGAAGTAAAGACAGAGATAAAGAGTTTAGTTGAGCAAGGTATCATAGAAGCCATTGATGCCAGCGAATGGGTGTCTCCTTTGGTTGTCTTAAGGAAGAAATCTGGGAAATTAAGAATATGCGTCGACATGCGAGAATTGAATAAAAGTGTAATTCCGGACAGACACCCACTTCCAAACATTCAGGAAATAGTGTCAACGATTGGTCCCTCGAAGCGATTCTCGACCCTTGATTTGACCTCAGCCTACCATCAAGTGAAATTACACAAAGAATCTAGGTGCATGACGGCATTTATCACACCTGACGGTCTATATCAGTACAAGAGACTACCTTTTGGGCTTGTATCAGCTGCATCTGTCTTTCAGAAAATTATGCATAATCTATTCGAAGGAGAACGTGGCATTATATGCTTCCAGGATGATATATTGATACATGCTGTTGACCAGAAGACACATGATGAGAAATTGCAATATGTGTACAAGAAACTGTGTGAAGCTGGCATGACTTTGAGTAAGGAGAAATGCAAGATAAATTGTGATACAATTGAATATCTGGGACATACCATTTCGGCTGAGGGAGTAAGACCCAAGAAACAACTGTTGGACACGATAGAGAGTATGCCAAGGCCAAAGTCTAAGGAGGAAGTGCGTACTTTTATAGGCATGGCAGAGTATTACTCGAAATTCATGCGTAATTTTGCTATGCACACTGTTCCTCTCCGGGAACTATTGAAGAAGAAAACATTTACATGGGACACAGAATGTGAAGAAGAATTCACGTGGATAAAACGTGAATTGAACAAAGCACCGTCATTGAGAAATTTCATAAGTGGGGAAAAGACCATTATCACAACAGATGCCAGTAATGTGGGTCTTGGTGCAGTTGTGACGCAAGGAATTGAGGGTAAAGAGAGATTAGTAGCTTTTGCATCCAGGTTGCTGAAAGGAGCCGAGAAAACTTATGCAGCTATTGAGAAAGAAATGTTGGCTATTAAATGGGCTGCAGGAAAGTTCCGGAATTTCATCTGGGGCACAGAAGTGGAGTTCCGCACGGATCACAAGCCATTGGTCCATGTCATAATGAATAAAGGATTGGACAATGTCTCGAATCGTATGAAAAGATGGGTCATACTCCTACAAGAATATAATTGTACAGTGAGATATGTCCCAGGCATGAAAAATCGCGCTGCTGACTGCCTTTCAAGGCTCACTAATGTCTCTGAGGTAGATGATGTTGAGGATATGGAATCCGAAGTTGTATTAAATATTGAAGGATTATCTATATCAGAGAAAGAATGGAATGAAGCAGAGGATTCAGATGACACATTCAAAAAGTTGAGACGCGTCATCTTGGATGGTAGTTCATTAACAAAAGCAAAATACGAGGAAAATGGACTATTAGAATATTGGAAAGTGGCGAATGAACTAAAGGTGGAGAATGACAGAATCATGAGAAATGACAGGATTGTTCCACCTGTAAGCTTACGTCAAAAGATAATTGAGTTAGGACATGAAGGCCATCAAGGAATTGTAAAGACGAAGAGGAGAATACGGGACGAATTCTGGTGGCCAGGATACGATCTACAAGCTGAAAGAGTTATAAGAGATTGTATCCTTTGCAAAGAGAGTGATAAGAATTGTATGAATGAGAAATACCCTATGGTAGTGACTGAACTCCCAGGTAATATTTGGGAAGACCTGGGTATGGATATAGTAGGTCCTATTTACAGTGAAGGTAAACAACAATATTGTCTAGTGATCATTGACCTGTTGACTAGATGGGTTGAAGTCACAATCAAACCATGTATGACAGCGAAAATGGTGGTTGAATTTTTAAAAGAAGTCTGTGGAAGGGAAGGTTTACCCAAAAGCATACTGACAGACAATGGTGTTCAGTTTCGCTCAAGAGAAATGCAGAAATTTTGCGTGGATAATTCCATTGTACACAAGAAAAGTGCTATATATCACCCGCAAACAAATGGTGTGGTTGAGCGTTTTAATAGAGTGCTCAAGGGTGCTGTGCGATGGGCTTGGGCAAATGGTGTGAAATGGGAAGAAGCTGTTAGACAAAAGATCAATGCTCACCGTTTTACAACGCACTGCACAACTGGCCTGTCGCCATTTGAAATGAGTAGAGGTCGGAAAGCAAACACTAGGTTAACACCATCCTGGTTGAAGAGAATGACTGTGATAAGGAAAGATTTCGGAGATGCATGTCAGAACATAAGAACCATGCAATTGAGGAATAAGAGGGCTCATGATAAGTCTATAGGCAATAAGGGGAGTAGACTACCGTTAGAAGTTGGAGGACGAGTGAGAATTAAACTTCCGCCAGTTTTAAGAGATGGTCCATGTAAATGGTCCAAACCTGTTGGAGTTATTGAAGTGTTTAAACATGCAGTGAGAGTAGAAGACGGAAGGGTGTGGAATATGGAAAGAGTGTGTGTGTGGGACACTCCTACAACGAACGTATCTGAACATGAAGATCGAGAGAAATCCAAAATAAGTATGAATGCCAATAATGCTAGTGGTGTTGAGAAATGTCAGAGAGAGGTGATGCAAGCAAAAGAACCATCAGTAATTTCCTTGCCAAAAATGAAAACAGATATTTCACGCACTTCGAAAAGAGGAAGAGTCATTCGAAATCCCAGTGGATTGAAAGACTTTGTGTGGAAACACTAAGCTTTAGAAATTGTGTAAATAGTTAGAATATTTGTGTCATCAATTAATGTGAGAAAGGGAGATGTGTAGTATTATCTATATTCCATTCCGGCGTGAGGGCTCGTGATGAGATGGGACGAGGAGTTCTCCAGTGAAACACGTCACAATACGAGACGTCGGATGGAGCGAGCCAGAGGGAGCATTCAAATGTAAACGATGCTCGGCAGCTGGTGGAGCCTGAAGCATACATCTAACGCTTCCATATATGTATATATTTATGTACGCTTGTATACTTATTAAAAGTACATAAATCCACTTACCTGTCACTCGCCATATTCCTGATACTTCCTCCTCAGGTGTATTCTTCCTTTTCTCACTTCCCCCCCAAGAAGCTCACTGTCTTTAGAGCCCTGGTTCTCTCTAGGCCAGACTACTGCAACAGCCTCTTTCTCAATCTGCCTTCCTCTACTCTCCGCCCTCTGCAACAAATCCAGAACAGGACTACAAGACTTATCCTTGGCCTTATATCTCTCCACTGGCTCCCGGTGGCTGCAAGGATCATGTTCAAGACCCTCTGCATCATCCACAAGGCTTTCTGGGGCCGGGGCCCACACTCCATCTAAATCTCTCTTCCAAAACACCTTCCTTCTCAAGCCCTTCGTTGATGCTACCTCCAACACTCTACGGGTCAAACGCTTCTCCAGGCAGGCAGAGACTAGGGGTGTAGATCTCTCTCCTCTGCAGGTGCTTCACTCTGGAATGCTCTCCCAGCCCTCTCAAACTTGAGCCGGACCCACCTGAAGTTTCCGAAAGCCACTCAAGGCTTTCCTTTTCTCCTGCGCTTTCTCTCTCCCTCTCCTGCTGACCTACCTGTCTGCACCGGTGACTGGTTGCTTGGCTCCCCTCAGAGCCTCACTGGGTACAAGGCTCCTCCATGATCAGTCTCCCCTGCCCTGCCTCCGGGCCTACCGCGCACGTAGGGGCTGTAACTAACCTCTACAGTGCCCTGCCTCCTTGTACTTACCCAGAGCCGCGCTGCCCTGGCTGCACTTACTCAGAGCAATGCTGCCCTGATTGCACTTCCCCCTGCCCTCTCCCTGGCACTTCCCCCTCACCCTTCCCCCTGCACTTTGCATTATCGCTCTTTCACAATATGAATGACACAAGGCATAGTAAGATCATTTGTCTTGTCCACCCTCTGTCTTCCCTCCCCTAGATACATTTGTGTACAGGCGCGTTATAAGTGACATATCATATCATGGTAAAGGTAACAACTGGAATGGTTCAGTAAGCGCACGATATCTGGGTAGATGTGCCACACCATCCGCCCAGAAGAACCTGAATGTACAACTTGTGCTCCTCTTATTGCAAATAGTTGGAGCACAGACTGTCGCTGACTGTTTTATCGCAGCTGCAAGAATGGACAGAAGCTAATATCCTATAACAAATCACCACTGAAACCGCTAGGTTCGTGATACGCACCACCCGTGTGGATACTGGCCGCAGGTATGGCTACCCGCACACATTAGAATACAGCAAGGACTATAACAAAATTTGGTCGTGCTCCTCCCTACAGCTAAGGGGTCTATCGGCCACTTTTACTCCCAAAAAATAGGCAAATACTCCCCCACAAAATGAGTAAAAATAACCCCAACAAAAAAATTGTAAACAAACACGTTGGACCTTATGCCTCTTCTTTCACCCACACAGCTCCATGATATGTTTGGACCACTAGTGCAGGTTGTACCGCTGGAAGAAACGACTATTATTACTGCCTGATCAGAAGACGTAAACCTGTATCTTTTAATGCGTATGAATAACTAGGTGCAAATTAATTATTACAAAAATATCAGCATTTTACAGTTCACATATGTACTCGTATATAAAATACTCCTATTAGAGGGGAAACCGAAGATTAATCTGCATACCTATGACTCTGTTGTCGTGTACCATGTTGTAGGATTTTGTTGTCGTGTACCGTGTGGTAAGTGACTTGCCAGCTATACATTTCAGAGTGAACCATCTTTAGAGAGATACCTAGTGGCAACTTCATTATGAAAGAGAATACAAGAAACACCATGTCAGCAGATCTCATTTATATTTAATTATTTGTACTGCGCGCTGGACAGATTAAACTGCATTTCGTTGCAGATAAGAATGAATTCCACACCCAATCATTCTTATAAAGCCATTTAGCTTTGCCAGCAAATACAGACTCTGTGCCCTTTTCTAAGGACGCACAGAGCAACACTGCTAAGTGAGAGACCTTTCGGGTCTTAAGAGGTAGAAGCATTTTGCAAGACCAATTTGTATTAAAACCCAGATTAATTTGCTCATTCTGGAGTTATCAAAGTATAGATATCCACAGTATCTATTGATTCACAGTAAAGAGTTTGACGGCTGGTCGAGTTAGTCACTGTAGGTGACATGACCCACTAGCCTGCACTTTCCCAAAATATGCTGAAACGGGTGTTAGATTAGAAAATAATACCAGTCCTAGTATATATGGGGCAGAGTCTCTAGGGGTCCAATAAATTACTTGACCAGCCGTCGACCAAAGGACATAGATCCAAAATATGCAGGTGTACACGTAATATGGAAATAACACGTGCTGTTCATACGCATTCACCAAGATGATCCACGAGAAGAAGGCCAACCGAAACCTGGGTCATCTCTGCTTTTCGGGCTTGGTCCTATGGCAAATCAACGATCACCAATGGTGAGTTTGGAGAGTGGTTCATACACACAATTAAGGACTGCTGCTTATTTGAAAGCAAACGTGGTTCGTCCAACCTGCTGCAGAGCGCTCAAACTTCGATATGAAGAAATATTCCCATGATAAGAAGGTAGGGTGTTTTTTTGCTTTTGATGGCACTGACCGTACATTATGAGGGCAAACGGATAAATTTGGAGGACAAACACAGCACATTTGAAAAAGAGAAAAAATAAGCTACGTTCAAAATCTAGTTTCTTCCATAAAAACACACAGTGTTGAGCCTTCAACAGGAGGTGTAGGCAGATTACTGATAGTAAAAAGGTGACAGGTGGGCTTCATTGGATTCAGCCAGTCAGTCACCCTCTAGATGTTTTGCCCTACAACGCTCATGAAACCGTGCCACCGACTATGCCGTCTGTGGCTGATGGGGGTTGAAGGCCAAATGGATGTACAAATGAATTCTCCCAGATCACCAAATCTACCCATCACCTGTGGAGTCTTGCAAAGGTCCATCCCGTGATGTTCAATCTTTACATGGAACCACCCTGAACCCTCCTCGCTCCGCACAACATCCACCAATATGCAGACGACACACGATCTAGCCCAAGCTATTCTCCATCAAAGACATCCAGAGGCTCAAGGCCTTCCTCACATGTCCTGGATATCCAGTGCTTAACTGAACATCAACACTGAATTTCCACTGCTGTCCAACACCACAGAACATCCAGACATGACTCTCTCCTATGAGCCTTGAGGGCTTCACACCCCAGCTGGGCACCTGTGCCAAGTCCCTGGGGTTCAACATCGACTGACATACGACGTTCAGACAGGACACAGCAAGGAAGACACAAACAACTTTGGTTCCAACTTTCTCTCCTGCAGAATATCAAGCCCTTCATCCCAGAAAATAACTTCAGATATGCTGTCCAGGTCTTGGTCCTCTCTCACCAGGATGGTGGCAATGCCTTTTTGGAAGGCCTTCCGGCAACTAACCTGGCACCCCTGAGATGTGTCCTGCATGCTGCAGATGTCTCAAAGGACTCTGACCACATCACCCTGACCCTCATCGAACTGCGCTGGCTTCCGCTGCAAGCCTGGATCATCCTCAAATCCTGCTGCATCATCTAAGGCTATTACCCTGAATTCCCCAAGTTACCTCACTGATAAACTCAGCATCTCCGGCGGCATGCAAGCCACCTGAAGTGTGCAGAATTGAACTCAAGACTGTGCAGGAAGGAAAGAAACCTTCTCTGTCTATGCTCCAAGACTCTGGAACCGCTTCCCATCAACATCAGACTTGCCCCATCACGTCTACAGTTCAGGAAAGGGTTCATGGCATTCCACTTCAAGGAATGGCTCCTCCCCAACACCTAGGTCCACACACCTTGCACTTGCCATCCTACCCAAGACTCAGTGATCTGTTCTCCACCATTTCCTCCCTGGTTGCTTGTGGATCTCTTGCTGCCAATTGCCTGTCCTTACCCCCCACGGTTAGCTCCCTGCTCCTCTGCTTTCTTCACTGTGTTCTTCCCTTTTTGATTGTAAAGCACTCAATACAATAATAATAATAATTTTAAAAAAAGGCCAAAACATCTGCAAGGTGAGAGGTTGGCTACTCCCGGTCCTGACAAAACTAGTCACAGTTTTCGAATGGACTGCAGATGATTATGAATATTTTAAGCATGGGTCAAGAATAGGTCAATTGTGTCAAGAATGGGTCAATGTGCCTCCAGTGACTAGTGTATGTTTTGAAGCAAAGGGCGGGCATCATCACATTTTGACACCCACTTCTGAAGGCACTCAAATATCATTGGTGGCATTTGGATTTTGGACAAATTCCCACAATCGAGTGAATGCTGCATACAGATTTACATTGTCAAAGTAACAAAACTTTTTGGTGAGATGTGAAGAAATGCAGATCAGCAATGTATTAGGCACTCCCAGACATGATTTAAGCAGGGCTGTCAACTCCAGTCCTTGAGGGCCGGAAACATGTCAGATTTTCAGGATACCCCTCATTAATAAGGAGATAATATTTGCATATAATGATTCTAAATGTATGAAGATTAATGAGCGATGTCCTGAAAACCTGCCGGGATTCGAGCCCTCGAGGCCTGGAGTTGGATAACCCTGAAGGGAAGGAATCAATTAAGCAATAGAATATGAGGAGCACGGTGAGTAGTAGGTGATTGCTTCATTGCCTTAATTTATCAAAAGTGGTTGAAAGGGTATATTCAAGCGAGACATTCGTCGCAACACACAACTCTATGAAAACGAGCAAATCATCCCAAGGTCGATTCCATGACCAGACCCACAGATGTGTAAAACCGAGTCACCCACAACTGCGGTTCAGCCCGATTCAGACGCTGTTGCACACAGACTCGCCGGTTGCGGCTCGTTTCTCTCTGGTTACTCGAAAATCTCAGGCAGAGCTTTTCCCTCTGCTTTGGGTCCTACCTGGCACCAGCTTCTGCCATATTGTCATCTGTTATCTGATCAACAGGGACACGCAAGTGTCGGCATCCTTATGTTGCGGTGCGTCACTGCCCAACCCCACTATCGTCAATTTCCTCGATTGCAGTCATGATGGCAATTGAAGTAAACTGCTACACTGTTGCAGTAAAGAACAGCGGATGAAAATGCTTGTGTCATTGCTTCTCAGCTACTATACATTCTTCAGAGCAGTTCCTTTCCATTTAGTTCATCTGTGTTACATATGGGGCCCACTCGCGTACGAATCAGACTTCAATCTGCCCCCGAAGGCCGACTCGTATTCCTCCTGCATGGGATCAAAAGCAACTCCATATATGTTCTATCCTATTAGAGGGGTGCAGCTCTATTCCCCCAGACAAAGCCATCTTTACAGTCCTGGCTGGGTACAACCATCCCACTTGCACAAATCACTCTGGTTATCAATGGGGAGCACCAACGTGATGGGATGAATATTTCTTTGTGACCACAAATGTGATGGGTGGAAGGTTTTGAATGAAGATTCAGTCTAAACCTTTCAGCCATCACCTCTTTGTTTTTGCTTTCCTGTGTGGGACGGGTATGCCCAGACGTGGGTCCCGTGCCTGCTGGGCCTAGAGATCCAAGCTACTCCTCACTGATGAGGCCCAACAAGGCCGAAACATGTTTCGGGATGCTTGTGGTCTCATGCAGAAGGGATGGGACCTAGCAGTTCGGGCTGGACTGCCCCTTTTGGGGTGGAAACCAAGCCTGATTTGCATATGGTCTTTCCCCTTCTGTAATGGCTTGGCAGGTGAAGAACGATGGTCTGGAGGGTTGCCCAGAGCAATGCCAGTGGTTAAGATTCAGTCTAAACCTTCCAGCCATCACCTCTTTGTTTTTGCTATGAATATTTCTTTGCAATAGAAAAGGTCTAAGGTCATTGAGGGTGGAACGTTTTGTAGTTAATTAAACTAGAAACCAAGTCAAAGGGCAAATCTGTGGAAGGTAGAGACTGAGGAAGCTGCATTAGTGAACTACTGTCATCGGGCACTACCTCTATCAATTGCTGATGGGTAAGGTGTTTTTTTGGCTAATGCACCACAAGCGTGGCAATCCCATGCAGCCCTGCAAAAAAACTTGCACCAAACAAGCATGCCCCACACACCATGGAGGACTATGAAATATGGGTAACTGAGATAGGGAACATATTGGTTTAAAGGGCAGTTTAAAGGGGGTGAGACGGGTCTCTTCACTAAGGATTCTTTTAATAATTAGGAACCAGAATTGAGTATTTCAAGCACATTTTGTTTCAAGTGCATTGGCCAAAAAGGACAGGCAATCACTGCCACTCACAGAGCAGTAATTAGGAATATGGATCATCAAGCAGAATTGCAATAATGATCAGCAGGTGTACGATCATTAATGATCAGCAAGCAAGCGATTCGCCACATTGACCTTGCATGTCTTTAGAAATGATGGCCATCCGGTAGGGTTGGCAATATTGACCAGCAAGTATGACATTTACCATAATATCAACTTGTAGGCGATGAGCAATAATGAGAGACAGGATGGGGATAGCAATATTGAAAGTATATGATGTAGTATTGTCAATAAATACCGCCAGACTGGATTTGCCATAACGATGACCCGTGGAATTAGCTGCCATTACAAGTCAAATGGCATATCCCCCACCACTAAACAGTGACCTCATATCCACATTTCCAAACTCCAGTCACACAAACACCTCCGAAGACACGTTCCTGCATGCCACCCACTGTTCACAACTGCAGAGGTATAGATCCACCCGCAATACGCTTCATGGGCTCACACAGGCAAATCTCCACCGCCAAGCAACAGTCCCACAGGCACACCCAATCAAGAGCCACCAAACATCACCCTCAAACATTCCCATGTTTCATCCAACCCTCACAGACAGTTCCCCAAATTAAATCCACCCGCAATCCCCACACAGGCATAGCACCACTCCGGCCACACCACAACAAGCACGCCATTAGCGTACAATGCATATGCATCGCCCTTCACAGGTGCAGTCCCACTCCAGATCAAACCTCCAATCGGTACCAGTGCCACCCCCATCATTTTTCTAACAGGCACATGTTCACCGCCCCTTCTCGCTGCTCTATCCATCACATTCATTGGGAGGAGAGGCAATAGAGGGGAGCACAGTGGAAAGGAGTGAGCGAGAAGAGAGGACTGGGCAATAATGAACTTAACTGAACAGAACAAGGAGAGGAAATGGTGAATCAAAGAGGTAAACTGCCAACTTTGCAACCAGATGAATCATAATCCCCACTTCTGAACATGACCTACATTGGAACAGATTCCCTGGTTTGCAACATGGGGTTCACAACTTTACCAAAGTGATTTGATCTTGAGCAAATCACTTCCATCTCCTTGTTCCTCAGTTTCCTTGTATGCCAAATGTTAGTGTTAATCAAATGTACAAATCTTCCTGCACCCCTGGGCAATACTCATTGGAACTTTGGAACTCTGAAAGCCAAATATTGACAAGTATGATTTTCCACAATATGTGGATTTCTACAAACCTGGGTGGGGTATATTCTTCATATATCTTCCCACCCACGCCATATTTATGTTACTCCTCTCTGCCCCGGCCACAGCTGTGTTGAAATGCATCCCCTCCTCCCGCCGAGTCATTGCTCCTAGCGGTTTCTCTGCAAAGGTCTCAAAAGAGGAGGCACTGAACTCTTCCATCATGATTCCTTAAGATTCAGAGACCACAACACTGAGATTCAGGGCATGGTGTCTTACTGGTGCTTTGGTAAAACCTCACGAGAGCTACCATCCACCCTTGTACTCTCCCAATGACTTTTTATCTTGCCTTGCTCACAAGTATGTGTGGAAGTTGCAAAGACGTTGCTGTATGGGCCAGAACCTTTCTCGAATCCGGTCTCATCCTTGATTCCACATACAACACAGTACCATTCTAATGGATGCAATTCATTTTGACTTTCTGCTTGCCCCAAAAATAGTAGCATAGATATGCTATATGGATGGCCGAAAACCAGCAAATGCGAGTTATGGTCTTATTGTTGGCTATGGCTACATGGAAATGGTGTACTTGTGTGTATGTGAAGTATTGAGGTGGCAAGTGACTTTTTATGGATGACTAGTAGCTTGCTATACAGAGCGTTATCCAGCAAGAGATAGTCTTCTTAGTAACTTAGTCTTCTTAGTAACTTCCAACCCTTGTTGTGCTTGGCAAAATAAATAAATACATTAAAAAAAAAAAAAACAACTGATCAGCCTTTCTGAATTCTGGCCACATAGAAAGTGAGGGCCCTCTTGGGGTCCAACCTGTGGAAACTCTCCCTCTTCCTTGGAAGGGTGAGGAGGAGGATAAAATACAATGGCCTTGAGACATGAAACTTGGACGTGACCTTGGGAAGAAACCTAGGTCGCACTTTTAAGGACACCTACTCCTTAAAGAAACAGAGAAAACGAGGCCTGCGTGACAAGGCCTGCAGCTCGCCAACTCTTCTGGCTGATGTGATTGCCACCAAAAAGGCAGGTTTTCAGCATGAGCAATCTCAAAGAACAGGAGTGCATTTGCTCAAACAGAGCCGCCATAAGGAAAGATAAGACCAAATTAAGGTCCCAATCCGGAACAACGAAAGCATTGGGAGGATACGTATTCACAAGGCCTTTCAGGAATTGGACCATAACCGCGATTGTGAAAAAAGAACCTTTGTCCTCGGATAGCTTGAACACAGACAAAGCCACCAACAAACCAAGTGGTGGGGCAAGAGATGGGATCGATCTCCAGCTCCCTACATCACGCCTCAAATCTTCTCCATATGCATGTGTACAGAGATCTTGTCTATGTACAGCCAGCAACATCTCAAGCACCTCTTCAGAGAGGTCCAAGTCATCATAGCTCATCTTCTCAAGAACCACGCATGTTTTGGATTTGGGTGGAGTACACAAACTTCCAACTGGGATCGAAGTCCAGCCACTGAGGCAACTGGAAGGGCAAGCAGATTGCCAACTCCAGAGGTTCTGGGTACCATGGTCGCCTCAACCAATCCGGCGTGATCAAGATCATGGCTGTCTGAAACCGCCTCAACCTCCTCAGAACCCATGGGTTGATGGGAATCGGGCGGGGGTGGAGGGTGGCATAGTGGAGGTCAAAGTCTCACTCCACCAGGAAACCACCCACCATCCACCAGTATGCCTCTCGCCTGTAATTCCCTCAAACAGAACTGTTTGCACTTCCTGTTGGAGCATGTCACAAACAGATCCACTGATGGGGTACCCCACTGAGTGAAGATCTCCTAGAGAACTTACTGACACACTTCCCACTCGTGTGAGACCATGCTCTGCCTGCTCAGAGCATTCGCTGGCCCGTTCTCCCTCCCAGCCAGATGCATTACTTAGACGCAGATCTGGCTCTCTAGCAATCCAAAACACATCTGCATTGCTTCTTCACACAGGGGTAGTAACCAGATACCTCCCGGCTTGTTCAGGTAGTCCATGGCCACTGTGTGTCCGTCATGATCAGGACATGTTTTCCCCTGAGGGAGTGTGCAAAAGCTTTCAGTGCTAACCCGATAGCTCACAGCTCCAGCTTATTGATGTGCCAACGACTCTCCATAGCTGACCAAAGGCTGCTCACCTGCAGATCACACAGTGAGCACCCAAAACTGTCAATGATGCATTTGTGATCATCCTGGCCTGAGGCTGCACCTGCCAGAAAGGTTCCCCCACCATCATGTTGGCCCTGCAGGCCCACCCAGAAAGATAGTTGGCCACCGACCTCGACACCCCGAGACCATCCTTCTGGGAGCCGAAGTACTGGGACCATTGACTCCTTAGTAGCCATTGCTGAGAATGCATTCTCAGCCTGGCCTCCGGCACCAGTAAGATGCAGGATGCCATGAGGCCCAGAAAGCAGAGGAAGGAGACCGCTGGCAAACTGCATTGGCTCTGGTAGAGATCAACCATCGCCTTACACTGGTGACTCTCACCTCTGGGTGTCCAGGACTGCTCCAATTAACTGAAGCTTTTGTGCCGGTGTCGTGTGAGACTTCTGAAAAATTCAGGGAGAAGCCCAACCTGTGCAGTAGCGAACAAGTGTTCTCGGGATGAGATGAATCTTGTTCTGCTGACTTCCATCGGATCAACCAGTCGTCCAAGTATGGATACACATAAACACCAGATCTCCTCAGGTACACCGCTACAACCACCATGAGCTTGGTGAAGACCTTGGGAGAGGAGGTCAAACTAAAGGGGAGCACCGTGAACTGGTAGTGATTGTCCCCTAGGAGACATCTCAATAACGTCCTGTGCCAAGAGTGGATAAGGACATGGAAGTGCGCATCCTGAAGATCCAACAGCACCAACCAATCCTGAGACTGTAGAATCTCTCTGAGCGTCAACATCTTGAATGGGTCCTTCCTAAGGTACTTAAGGCCCGGAGGTCCAAAATGCGACGCAGACCTCCTCCCTTCATGGGTACCAGTTAATACCAGAAATATCAGCCCGATCCTCTCTGCTCGGGAGGCACCTCTTCCACTGCACCCTTCAATAACAAGGCTCTAAGTTCCTCCTGTTCCGGTTGTTGAGCAGCGAGAGGGGGGCGGGGGGTGTCTGTGTCTAGCAGCCTCCACAATAAAGGCAGCCAGTAACCCCATTGGACGAGCTGTAGTGCACAGGCTCTGATATATCTCTCCAATCCTTACAAACGAAGCAAATCTAGAGGCAAAGCTGAAAGAAGGTTTTGCTTGTTGTTGAACAGCCAGGCACAGTGACTTTGCAACCACCATGGACTAAAGTGTGTTCTGGAAATTAGGGGCAATACCCGAACTGTGTACTGCACGCACAATCTGCCAAGAAGTGCTGCATCTCTGGGGAACGTGGGATGTGCCCTCGTTATAGGCATTTTGTTTGAGGCAGATGGATCTGCAGCACAAGTTTAAATCTCAGTGATATGGAAACACCCCGACAAGGTGTGGAAGAATTATATCAACGATAACATATTCCACCTGTGGATGGTTAATCATGACTTGCTCAACGAGTTCTGTTTCAGCTCGACCTCCATGATCCACTGTGGATAGCTTACGGTATTCAACAGGAATGCATGCTCATTCGCATCCATCTGAATGGAATGGTGCGGATTCGGGTTGAGCGGCTCCACACTCATGGCCGCAAACTACCAGATGTGTCTCAATATGAAGCAGAATCAGATTATTTTGCTCAGCCAGAGGAAGAGGAGCGTAATACTAGCAGTACGGTGTCGGAATTCGGTCTTCCTTTGCGGATCCCAGACGTGATGGAAAAGTGCATTGGTGACCAAAATAAGCTACTGCTTGCCATAGAATCGGGTTCTGCACCGTGAACTCCAATCAGGGAGGTTTGAACGCAGACTCCATTGCGTAATTCAACCAGGAATGGAAAGCTTTGGAGCACACCGATGTCGGGCCACACCGTGAGGGTGCACATAAACAGCCTCTAGTCCTGTGGACTAAACCACCGTAAATGATGACCCGACGTGACGTGGACAGAACCACGAGTTCCTCTGCTCACAGAGACTTTAACAACCAGCCACACTTTTTGACAGTTTGGTACGAACAAAAGAAGAGGAAGACATATGTGGTAGAACTAACTACATTTCTCAAGGACTGAAGACTTGAAAGACTGATTACGATAGTAATTTGGAAACTGACTGGAGGCCAAGAGGGCCTATGTAATTAGAACAAGTATCTTGTACAACACTGTTTTTTTAAGCCCCTGACGAATTTCCTTTGATTGATACTTAGAAACCATTAGGCAAGAAACATGTTGGGCCTGTTTTTGTTGGTATGAATCTTTGCTGTACTGAGCAAGAGTATGAGAAGATGAGAATGAGAATGGTATGAATGAGACATAAGTGAAGGAGTGTAGAATGAGGTATGTCCAGTGAAATGTTGCATAGCAACAGTCACTTTAAAGAGTAAGCTACTATAGTGGATTGCTCTTGAATCCCTATGTGTTTTTCACAAGTCCACCTTGGACCCAGTATGTTCGTCGGCGAGATGAGATGCTGTTACAAAGTGTAAAAACTTGCTTTGATATGTTGTTTTATTGTAATTGTGAAGAATAACCATTAAAATATGTATTTTTGTACCATGTGGTTCTAGGCATTGGCGAGTTATGTCTAAAATGCGACTAATTCTGTGAATGTCTTCTCCCTAACAACAAAGAGCCTAAGCCGCAAGCCTTTATTGTTTGTCATTTAAAGGGGGTTTCCCTTTGATTTAGGGTTCGCTCGTTGATTTGAAAAACCACCCTCAACCTCTGAGTGTGGTCGTGCGGACTGGTTGATTACCAAATCCAACCATATACCACACCGTCGGACTATTAAAGAGCGTGTTCAGTACGGTTGTAGGTCTTCCTCGCCACTCTTTCGATACCCTTGGTCATAGATGATCTAGAAAAGGGGACGGTCCCCTTTTGGTTGTCGCCCAGACTTCTCTCCCTATAGGTTCAGGTGTGAACCCACAGATTTATGCTGTGGGTTTGCCGCAATCTGCACCAATGCTGGTGTTGTCAGTGCCAAGAAACCCACGTGCAAGACTGCTCTAGAAAATGGCAGGCATCCAAAATACAACCCAACCAATGCAATGCAATGCACGAATCCGCTATTTGCCATTTTTGCTGGATCAAGACATCCTAGGGCAAAACCAACACGTTCCTCCTTTAAAAAAAATATTATTTAGTCCGATCTAGACCCTTAAATTATCTTAAAAGCAGCGATTATTTCAGATCACCTATGAAAGGCAACCTGGCATTTCCCAAGAAACAGCCATCTACCCTGTGTCCAAAACCATTCCCTCTTTGAAGCATGGCCGATCTCACTTTAAAGGGTCCTTTTGCATATATGTTCGTGCATCCATCAGAAGAAAAAAAAAGAGCCTAGTGAAAAGGTGTACATGGGGGTGTGGGGGTTGTCTTGCACCGCAATTATTGTGCAGGTGGCAGCTGTCATGGCGAATAAGGTCTAAACTCAATGGAGGCGGACAAAACGGGTGTGTTATTAGAAGGTGCCAAGAGACAGAAAGTGTATGGCCATGGCACGAGGCAGTGGCTTTTCAAATGATGAATCGTCGCACGTGCTGCCTCCAGGCCTGCCCCACCAGCCTTCAACGCAGGGTTACGGAGCAAATAGGAAAAATTAGTATTCAACTCTAGTGCCACTGGTGTGCACAGGGAATCTTCATCCACCGGTTGCACACTTTCTTTCTATAATCTGAGCTTTCTTGTTGGACAACAGTCCAATAAAAGTGTTCAAATTGTGCATACCTACCATTTTGGAAATCACAAAACATTCTGTTGTCAGAGGTGGTAAAGGGAGCAGATCAATATTTAAATGAAGACATTATCTGTAGGCAATTTGCATCTGAGGGCATAGCATGACGCCACAGATCTGTCTGGAACTCCTGTGCAGGCCACGGCGTCCTATGATCACTATCAACATTGCAGTTAAGACCACAATTGTATTAATTAAGATCCTGTGATTATAGGGTGGGTAGAGTGGTCAAAGAATCGCCACCTTCTCCCAACCTGTACCAGCTGCTGTCCTTTACCTTAACCAACGCCAAGACTACCAGGAGAGAGCATGCAATTCCAACAAACATTGACAAACACAAATGTGTGGGTATTTGTGTAGGCATGGGATAGGAATTTTCAGCACACTGCCATAATGGTACTACCTGGTCATAAAATGGCAACAGCTGGCCAATGGTTTTGGTAGCTGGGTATTGTATGGCACTGCCGGTGAAAAGCCTAAACAATACATTGCTTCAAATCAAGCAGTTCAAGGCACACTTGGCGAAGCCACTTTCGTTACACCAGGAGAAATTAAGCAATTACCTGCCTGGAGACTGCTTAGAAATAACACTTGCATCCCCTTAAAAGTATAGTGATAGCTCAAAGAGATTCTGGTGGTGGGTTGGTGGGGATTTTGAGGGGTAGGAAGTGGGTGGAAATGGGGACTGGCATGGAATGTCATAGGTGGGTAAAAACCTAAACACCCACAGCTTTGTGCCACTCCTCCCATCACTGTCCTATATTTACTTTCCATGCCAATAGTTTGGGCACCTAATAGACACAACTAAAAAGGCAGAAGACCGATGTCTATGGGCAGATGCCACCTGGGAACCTATAAAGAAACACACGTGACTGCTTTACTAAATCACAGATGGTACAGCACGGCAAACACAAGAGTCTACCACTTGCAAATCCAGAAATGGAGCCAAGAAATCATAAACGGATCTTCAAGTCCCCTCCATCAAAGCCAAATCCACTCCGGGTTTTTCTGAATCACATAGAATAAACGTACATCTAAATGGGAATATTTGCATAGTCAGTGGTAAATCTGGCGGGACTGTTGCCCTCAAAGTGAGGAACGAGTTATCTCCGCTCTGAAGTGACAGCAGAGGTTAGCAGAACCAGGTCCCCTCTGGAGCCAGATCTAAGGGAATCTGAACAAGCACGTGCACGGTGCTGGAAAGGGGACTTGGGAAGAAGGAGTTTGGCTTTGTTTTGGCCTCCACCCGAAAGAACCGATAAGTGTCGGCATTTAGTATTTTATTGTGGTCTCAAAATGGGCCAGCATGCAGAGAAGGAGAAGTATCCAGAAAATATATTCCATCTTGGTCTTCCTTCCAATCCAAAACAGATTCATTTCCCACAGCTATAATGCTTGAACAATACCTCCATACCTCCTTAGCTCAAACAAACAAAAAAATGTATTTCATGAACATGATCGCGTTCGATATTGTAAATGGGATGGCAGTATTGTAGAAGTCAGTTCACAAATGAAGAAAAAAAATGCTTCCTGGCTGCAGTCGGTGGTGTACGTGCCCATGTTATTTGTGCGCTGGTCTGCCCAGTGACTGCAGCTGGCAAGGACGGTCAAACACATTGCACTGTGCTTAACCCCTGCCAACGAGAAGTAATTATATAGCTACTGAATCGGACTTGAAGGGAATCTTGCATCACACGCGCACTCTTCAGCCTGCTGAATCGCAACAGACCTATCCTTCATTAAACATGATATATCTAGACCGAATACTACTCTGTTATCTAGAGTTATCGCACAGGCATGTGTAATAACTACAATCCCCCTTTCCCAGCCTTACCCTGAAACGGTGTTTCATTCCTCCACTGGCACTGCACTACCAAACAGCATACGGCACTGCTGGTGGAAGTGGGTATGCAGCGTTATGCAATGGAAACAGCCCTTTGAGTATAGGCTTTGTCCAGCCCGAGAGAGTTGGCCGGCAAACAGGAGCACCCAGCATGGGCAGAGCACTGCTCGACTAAGGTTACCAGATGTCTCCACGCCACTAGGGACCAAGCTATTTCAGTCCGGGCTTTGCTTCCACTTTACTTCATTTCATACTATTGAACTCAGTCAAGACTACAACTCCCAGAATGCAATTTATACAAAGATGAACGTGCAGGGCATGGAGTGTACTGCTAAGCTTATGCTCGGCTCAAGTAGGCCAACGCCTCTATTGGTGGGAAATACCACTGGATGATACTCATGGGTATCACTAGGTGGTAAAGTACTGATGCTACACCTCTTGATGTCTTTCACATTCGTTAGCAGACCAAAAGATGAAGCCACTGGGGCGTCAAAAGGCAGGCAGCAGGATACGTGGGCTGCTGAATGAGCAAGCATAATGCACGTCACTTAGCTGGGAACCTACAAGCGATGAAGCCCGTCCGCGCCTGATGGAGTCCTCGGGGTAACCCAGCCCGATCCATCTATGGGCGTGGAGTTACTGGGTGTTCATGCCACAGGGAAGAAGTGCTCAGCCTGTGCTGCCCTGCTCTACACCTCGTGCTTACTGGTGCTCGCTGTACTTGTTTTAACACTGCTTGGCCAATCAGAGCACGTGGGCGTGGCTGGAAGGTGGCACGTTGTCTCACCCATTACACATCGTCAAGTTGGTCGCGGGTGATTAATGATCAGACACGGCCATCCACTAAAAGTAGAGTGGTTTATTGGGGAACGTGAACAAAGTTTGGGCAAAATAATAAAAGTAGAGGGAAATAGAGTGTGCACTCTTCTCGGATTCCGTGGGTACAAATGCATGTCCATAGAGTGCTCCAAGGATCTTGCTCAAGTTGTTTTTGGGAGCCTATACCTCGGTTCTTGCCGGAACCTCCCAGGACGGGAAAAGGTGCCCAAGCTTTGTGGACCCACGCCCTGCTGGTCAGCAGCATCACATGGCACAATGATATATCCCTTGGCCTAGGATAGCCACACTCAACCTCTGCTCTCCCGGTGGACTCTCTATGGCAGGTCAGAAGGGCCCAGGACAGGGCGAGCGCAGGCTTGGTAGGAGCGATCCAGCTGACCTATTCTGCTTCGGTGGCTCCCTTTCGATTTCCTCCCTCTTTCTCTTTGCCACTTTGGGGCCAGACTCCCTTCTTTGGTCACTTCTTCAGACCCTCTCTTGCTAATCAACCAGAACCTCCTCTCCTTCCTGCCTCCAAAATCCCAAACTCAACCACGGGGGTATGGTGGCCTGCTGACCCTCAAGGATATGGTGCCCTGCACCCCATGGTCAGTTCCCTATGCGCCAGTTCCCTGTGGTCCCAACATCTCACCTCTCCTAGCACATCCTCCTTACTCTGGATAATCTAAGCATTCTTCCCACTTCCGATAATCCGAGCCCTCACCCTCGGCCGTCATGTCCTCCTCCTCACTTTCTCCAATGCCGTCCATTGTTATTAGGCCTGAAACCCTCCCTCCACGAACCTCTTCCAATAAACCCTAAGGGGCACCACGGGGGAGAATTCACAAATGTCAGTTACTGCACTCTTCACCACCGTAGTGGTTTTACGGTGCCAAGCCTTATCCAATTTTTTAGGGTATTGGGACTCTGGGTGTTGCCAGATCTAAGAAAGGGTACATTTGGGAGAGATGGTGGGAGAACGCGAGAAAGAGTTGGGAGGTGATGGTGAAGAGGGAGATTCCAATCAAACTAATTCTGAGGTCAGAGACAATAGGGATGGGGATGATGAGATCTGGCTGAGGTTATAGGTCTGTGTGTCTAATAACGAATGATAGTGGTATTAATTAGAAGAAGGAGTCAACTACGTACTGCTCACTTTCATTGTGATGGCCGAACCTAGAACAACCAAAGCAAGCTAATAGACGGTGTTGGTAATTGGTTCATAATGGACCCAATGACCGGCTATTTGACTTCTCTCAATAGTGCATAATCCATGAATTAAAACTTTTGTTTATGCCCTCTCTGGAGGAGGAGATCAATGAAATCTGCCAGCAGCTTTGAGTAGTAATGCAACACCCCTGGAAAACGGTGGCACAAACATCGGTCGTAGTATCAAGGAGCCAGACGCATGGTGATGCACAACGATCATTGGAGGCAAGGTGATGCACAACGATCATTGGAGGCAAGGTGATGCACAACGATCATTGGAGGCAAGGTGATGCACAACGATCATTGGAGGCAAGGTGATGCACAACGATCATTGGCGGCAAGGTGATGCACAACGATTGAGATCAGACTAATAATATTAATAAGCACCAACTAAACAAGCAATGGCAACAATGTGGGCGTTTATGTAGGCATGGGAGAGGCACTTGCCACGCATAGCCGTAGTGGTATTAACTGGCCATTGGTGGTAGAAGGTGCAAAATGGTGCTAGTACCTGGGCATCCAATAGCAGTGCCTGCAAATGCATGATACCTATAAACAAGCCAAAACTGTTGATAGTGCTTATAAAATCGAAGGCAGACCTGGTTAAGGCATTTTTACTATAGGAGTAGCACCTCTCAGAGGACTGCTTAAAAAAATAAAAAAACAGTGCCAGGAATTTCGAGCACAACGTTTGACAGTAAGGCTTGAACAAGCGAGCTCAAAGAGTTCCCATGAAGATGTGTTTTGAAGGGCAAGAACTGGGTGAGAATGGCCATATGGGTTAGTATAGCCAGTCAATGGGTGGGAAAATAACCAAACAACGCCTGCAAGCTCTGTGTCCCTCCTCATATGCCTCCTCATACGCCATTCCTCCCATCCTCTACTCTAATGCAATCGTTTCAACTTGTAGGTGGCAGTGAAGTGCCACGTAATATCCCAACCACCCCCCCCCCCACAAAAAGAAAACATAGGTGCACCAGGTCATGAGGCGCAACCAGGCAACTACTCGAATATGATCATAGTTCTGGTGTTTTATTTTGGTGACCACACTTCAAACAAGATAAGTTAAACAAACAACTTGGAGAGATCTGCGCAGTTATAATAATAAGGAAGGGAGGAGCTATGGGTAGTGGTGAGCTCCTTTGGGGAAACACATTAGTCACCCTATGTTACCCACTCACGAGTCTACAATTCCCTGTTATGCTTTGCATAATGTAGGAGTCACTTTAGGTAACGGTGCTTTGCCTATGTCTGCACCGTTCTGAGCCAAGACATGTTTTGCTCTCTGTTCCAGGTTGGGTTGGGTGATATTCTACTAATCCCAAAGCTGTAATACTTTGCCTGGAATGGTAAACACTTCACGGCAGTTTCTGGCTCAGCACTGTTGGCATTTCACTAAAGCTTAAAGACTTGGCGAGACTACAGGCACGTGGAATGCCTTCTTGCAAGGTTCCACTTTCGGTTTTGAAGAAAGTTACGTGAGAGGGGTTCAATGATGGGCTACAAAAATTAAAGGAACCAAAATAAGGAGTTATTGTACAGGACTTATCCAATAGGGTTGATTTCCAATGCCAATAAGCGGACAAGGGGGGGAGGGGGCTCTTGATGACCAAGTAGGAGTGAATGGCAGAGGCGGACCGGGTGTTTGCTACAGAACATATTTGGCGCTAGAAAAAAAGAACCCAATCTCGAGAAACTATATGTTAGGTTTAAACGGGTCATTTTTTAGGAAGCTTTGGTGGTGATTTCTCTAAGGATGGCCAGGCGTAAGTAACATAACCTTATTTTGGGTGGGGGGCGGGGCGGTCAGTTATTTTCCCCTGCAGCACTTAAATAGCTAGGTTTTACAATGGCCGTATAGGTCAGGGATTGAAATTACGATTGGATGAGCAGAAGCCGAATGCAGGACCTGGGTATCCAGCATTAAACAGTCAGCAGGACCTACCAGTGGGGAAATAGGAGCCAGCCCTTAGCCGTCCGCAAATCTAACTTCCACATAAGATGAATTATATAACCCCTTACACTAAGCGCTTTGGCTTAAAGCGCTATATAAATCTAAATAAATACAAATATGGCATATAGCCGTGTCCCAATGCCTATTTATAGTTTGTCCGAAACATACAGAATTAATGTCACGTAGGTATGTTTGTACAGAATCAATTGGTATGGGGAGCCAATAGTAGCTCCTGGCAGCTGTTGGTGTCAAGCCAACTAGACACTTCAGGCGCTGAATAGATCCCCCTCCATTTCAAAACCTGTAGGTGCAGGGTAGATCAGTCATAATCTCACACTGTCATACATCCTTCCCAAAATTCTGTATTGGGCTTTCCAATAACACCCCTCTTGACTACCATACACCCAAATAAAAAGCATAGTAGTGTCATTTATTTCACTTGCTATGGCTCTTAAGTAATGTGGCCAAGAGTGACATAAGAGTCACTTCAGCCTATAGCATGCACTATATAAATGTTCAATATTATTATAAAACACTGCAACACTGCAGTCTGTTAACCAGCATGAGCGACTCCCTTCGTGTGGTGTACACCTAAACAAATAACCCCTATGGGGGTGGCGGCGGGGGGGGGGGGGGATTTTGTCAGTTACGGTAAGGGACTGTGAAGTGATTTGCCCAGGATTGCGTGCTTTGGTCAGTTTGGGAGGCTGGGATTTCAGCCCAGGTTTCCTGGTTCTACAATTTGTAATTCAGGCCGTAGACTACATCAGGGAGCAAAAATCAAGGTGCAAGCTAGTAGCCAGCCCGTGAAGCTTTCTGGGTTTATCGCGCCTAACAAATGCAAACAAATAAATAAATATTCACTTGCCACCTCAGTTCTACACATAGACACAGCACACAATTTTTTACTCGTCAATAGTCAAATAGGCTAGTGGCGAGTGCAAATTGTGCATACAGACCACGGAGTAAGACTGTCGTTTGGGGCATACGTACCAAGAAACATTAGGAATGTAATTGTAATGAGATGTTCCTGCAAGCAACGAGGTGAAGAGGTGACATAATGAATGTTCAGGTGCAAAACAGCAGTCTACATGCAAAGTAAATTCTGTAGAGCATTTTAATTGAAAGTAAGATTGGCAAGCTACTGGCCTCTTTTGCCCTCCAACTTCACTTTCAAGCCAAGGTCTGAAAAATATGTAGAAACAGAGCTACTGTATTGTTTGAGAACTGATGTAAGATGTTGTGCCGGTCCAATTTAAGTTTATGCCATTGGATATGCAGGGTGATGTTGGCTTGGGTGCCAGGACAGGTCAATGACCCCCAAATTAGCCCTTTTCGAGGGGAGTTGGAATTTCGCACATGAAAACGTCCCTGGAGATGAACCTGCACTATGAGAAGTTTCCCATTAATTACCGCCTTTTGTGAAAATAGGGCTTCAAATCCCAGCCACAGAATGAACCTTCCATGGATTGCAAGGTAGGAAAGCCAAGCCCTGACAGCCCGGGTCCCTACGCATAAATCAGAGACCTGGGTAAACATGGGCGGGTGAAGTCCCCTCATCACCAAACATGTTCCTAATGACACTTGGACTCCTCTCACCATGATCATTTCAAAGACCAAGACATATTCACTGTCTTTGTCAACACAAAATTGGCGAAGTCAACAATTTGGGCTTTTGTGTAGGCATGGGATACGCATTGCCAAGCACTGCCATCCTGCTACTAACTGGCCATAACATGGCACCAGTTGGGAAAATGATGCAATTATCTTGGCATATGACCGCAATGCCTGGCAAATGTCCATCTAATACCTATACACAACCTAGAAATGTTGGCTTTGCTGATGCTTCTTAATAACAGGACTTCAGATGTGAGTACTGGCATGCTGCTTCTAAATCAAGTGACTGATGGCACACTTGGTGAAGACATTCTTATTCTATCAGTAGCACATTTTCAAATGCAGTTCAGGCATTATCTCTCAGTATACTGCTTTGAATTAACACTGGTAGTCCCTTCACAGAAGCTAGGGTGTGTTTTAGGCGGGGTGAGTCCAGTAGTGGGTAATAATGGCATATGGTCAGTGGGTGGGTATATACCCAAACACCCCCATCGGCTTTGCCCCTCCTCACGCCTCATCTCACTCCTATCTTAGCTTCCCATTGCAATAGTTATGGCTTAATAGAAACACAGTTTAGCGGCACCTAATTGCCAAAACTAAAAAAAACATATGGTTGATTTATTTTGGAAAGTTACTTCCGAGAAAACAAAAGAAAATACAGATTCTGTGTTTTAGTGCAAGATAAACCAGATGGATGATGCCATCTCAGACTCCTTGAAAAAATACACCTGTGCCATACTTAGGCTCACCCAATTCCAGTGGTGTGCTTTGAACTACCTGCTGCATAGATTTGACGCCGTTTCCTGTCCACACTGGAGAGTAAAATAGCTTATGGGTGTTTGGTTATTTACCCATCGACTGGCCATGTACATTTTCATCCCTGTGGCCACTCCCACTCACTACCTACGTCTCTCAGCCAGAAACACATCCTCCTGGGATCTCTTTGAGCAAAGCGTTATAAAGCAGCAACATCAAAGGTTGTGCCGTAAGAGTAAGCAAGAGTAATTTCAAAGCAGCCTTCTGAGAGTTAATGGCAGATATAAATGTGCTACAGGTGCAATCGAAAAGTCTTAAGCAAGTGTGCATTCAACCAGTGATTTATAAGGTTGCATGCCGTTTCACTCAAGTCCTAGGAAAAACAATAATTGGCAAAGCTAAGCTTAGGCTTGTGGTAGGCATTTGCCAGACCCTGTGGGCATATGCCCAAGTAGTGACAGCAATCTGCAGCTATCTCGTGTCATCGCACTTGCACTTTCTGAATCGCCGGAAGGCCTAGTAAGATCGCTTTTTGTTGTTTTGTGTCCCTGCCATGTTCATCTTCTTCCCCTCTCCCCTTTACTTTTATAGCACATGAGGACTCCGAATGTCTCAAGGCCTAGTAAGAATGTTTTGTTGCATTGACCACGTGCTGTTCCCCTCCTCTTGCCTTAATGCGCCTTGAAACACTTGTGTGTAGGCGCATTACAAATAACCAATAAATAAATATGGCCAGATAGTACCATTATGGCAGCGCCCAGCAAAAGCCAAAACTATTCGCTTTGCCAATGCAGGTTTCATTTTTTGGGATAAATTATCACCAAGTGAGAGCTAAAGGTCTACTCAACAAGACCTTAAATTGACAGCATTTAGGTTTTAAGAGTCATTAAACAGTAGGTATTTCCCCACTGTGTCTGTATGGTTTAAATAAAAACAGTTGTATAATTCACCTATTTTATGATAAGTCTAGCTGTCATTAAACATATATATATAAGATAAGAAATGCACATTAAAGGGAAAAACAAACAATTAAAGTTAGTCACCTCCTCATCTCTGTGGGTGCTCAAAGTCACAAGAAGAGGAAATGAACAGTGAGAGAGTCAGAGGCTAATCACCAGAGGAGCTTAGTGACCGAAGCCTACTTCCTTATCTGAAGAGCTCAGCATGGACCTGTATGATTCCCTGCCCTGCAGCCAGCCTGATGAGGAGGCATTTCCTGGCATCACCCCACTATCCTGCACATGTTTTAATTGCTCGTCTCAAAGTTTTAAAATGGACATAAAGCTGGGCTAAGAAACTACCACAATTTCTTTAATATAATCGATGCCATAAATCAATAATATGGACAGACGTGCTGCTAGGCCAAAAAGCATCCGTATGCCCATCTCCTTCCAACAATGTCATAAGCACTTGCATTTGGGTTCATATAATGCAAAGCTAGCCAGGAAGCAAGGGACTGACTGTTGGACCAATAATGTGTGTTAAATAGGAGGTCAGTGGAGGGAGTGAATAAAAGTGATGGTTGTTTGGGTATCCCTTGCTGCAGGTGTGGTATATACCTAGGAGTAGCTGGTCCCAAGGGGGCCCCCTCCTATCCCCCGCGCGCTATGTATTCACTGAAGAGCAAGGTCTTGAGTTCCTTCCTAAATGGCAGAGGTGTTGGAGCAGCCGCCCCCTTTGAATGGGATGGTGTTCCAGTCCACTGGTAGTACCATTCCCTTTTACAGCTCAAACTCCGTGCCACCTTTTAGCCTGCACACCATCACATACCAGTCAAACCACGCCTACAAATGATGCATCTCGAAAAGAGACTGTACCCCTGTAGCATCCCCCACCTGAACTAACTATGCACTCGAAATAATGGTAGGAGATATCCAGAAGGCAGAAACAGTATCGTGTAAATAGAAGAGGGGGTGATACAACAGAGCCATTTAAGTGTCGTCATGCTGCAAATACACTAAAGAGGATTCAGCAAGTCCATCGAGACCAGGCCAACAGGACACGCGATCAAACTTGTTGCAGGAACACTGTGGCTTACGTCCCCTTGCCAACTAACATCTCATCTTCCAACACATGGGCCTACAATCGTCTTTGCTCCAAGACTCTGGAATAACCTACCCACCAGTATCACATACCCTTCCTCCTCCTCTTCCTCCTTAGGAATGCCCACACACCTATGCCTGTCGCGCTGATTGTATAGAAGGAGATCCTCCACATCAGGAGGGGCTTATGGAGGAACCTGTTAGGATAGGCTCATCAGAAAAAAACCTAATGCGCAAAAGCGTAGAAATCATGGAAGAAACCAGAGGAGCTTTATGCTTCTGAAATGCAAGGAGGTGTAGCTTAATCTGTATCATGGAACCATATGGTAAATACAGTAAAAATAAAAAGATACATTTAAGCCTTGATGCAAGACCATGGATTGTTTTAAAAAAGTATTTAGTATAGTGCCGACATGGTTAACAGTAGCAGGAGAGAGCATTTTACAGAAAGCATTTGCTGTAGCAAGAGCATTGGGAATAGGAGCAGATGTAGCGCCTTGATGCCCGTGTAATGATGATGACCTGCGTTTGGTGTGGCAACAGAATGGATAGGAAGGGTTAGGAGTTAAGGGAGGAGGCATGCCTTTGGAACAAGACTAAACTGCACATGGTACAGCTGTGTTAGAGGTGTTTTTAAACAAGAGTATAGTATTAGTTATAGGCAAATAACGTATTGCCAAGAATTGAGATCTACCACGTGGCTGCCAATTGGCATAAGTTGCCCTAAACAAGGACCACGTTGCTTTACATCTTACTAAGCTGCTTCTTGCTTTGAGCCATGAGTAAAATGGAGGCACTGAACTTACAGGCTGGCGGCAAAAATTATAAAACCAGAGATTTTTGATTCTTCAGGATTTCAATTAGCTAATAGGATGACGAGACCAGGGGACAAAAATTCAACTTGTAAGTTACTATCCAGCCTTAAAAAAAAAAAAGACACTCACCGCCTCAATTTTATACATACACACAGCACATTTCTTACTCGCCAAGAATCAAATATCACTAAGCAATGGCTATTGTTGAGTGCACATTTTGCACCCCGATGAGTTGACTGCATGTCACTAGGGCTGTATTAAACTGCTTGGGGCTGTGACTTCTGGGCATAGAGACCCAAGCTACTCCTCGGTGATGAGGCCGAAACATGTTTTGGGATGCTTGTGGTCTCGTGCAGAAGGAATGTGACCTAGAGGGTCGGGCGGGACTTCCCCTTTGGGGTTGGGATCAAGCCTGGTTTGCATATGGTATTTCCCCTTTCTGTAATGGCTTGGCAGGCGAATAACGATGGCCTGGAGGGTTGCTAGAGAAATGCCAGTGATTCCTATTTATTCTAAAACTTCCAGCCATCAAATTTTTATTTGCCGCATTCGGGTTAGCCCATTGAGAGCATCTGTACAGCAAATTCACTAGCCAGCTGAGCTATATTACAAGGAATACAACCTGTAACCAGGAGGCCACACAGTGGCTCTCACACAGGAATTGGAATCTGTGACTGTGGAGCGCTCACACAAGCTTACCCTAGATGATGTGGCACAGATGGCCTTTTCTGCTAAGAGCGGAGGGTTACTTTTTACTAGCCCTCTATGCAGCAGTCAGATAAAATATAATTTATGAAGTACATCTGAAATAAACTCCCTGGAGTCCGTTCATAACAGGTGCGATTATCGTCATTGCGCCCCCCCGC
Organism: Ambystoma mexicanum; assembly: GCF_040938575.1. Classification (NCBI taxonomy): domain Eukaryota; kingdom Metazoa; phylum Chordata; class Amphibia; order Caudata; family Ambystomatidae; genus Ambystoma; species Ambystoma mexicanum. The sequence goes on along the minus strand of NC_090934.1, from coordinate 117,605,649 downwards.
CTCCCAAAAAAAAAGGATGAAAGGCTGGCACGTTAACCTTCGGGCAGGGTTCTTCAACCTGTGAAGGTTTTGGACTACAACTCGCATGATTCTGCACCATTGACTATGCTGGCTACCAGCTCTGATGGGAGTTGTAGTCCAAAACATTTGGAGACCCCTGCCTTAGGGAATGGGATTTGTGAGATCGTAATGTAACCTTCACACATACTGTAATAATGACGTCAACCAAAAAAAAAAAACTGCACACTTCTGCATATGGTGGTGCAGCTAACAGAGTAAAGTCATTGTGGACTAATGAGACTGCTTCTAGAGCTTGTGTGTTAGTAATGAATGGTGTGACCTCTGCACAAGCTCTTCTTTCACCATGTTTTGGCACTATTGTGAACCACAGCTTAATATATAGCCAGTTTAAAAAAAGCTGTAACACTTACAAGCAGTACTTGAAAAAACGTGACAATCACTTCAAAACAATTTTTCCTAAAATACCGCAAAAGCTAAATGGATTTCATGTTTGTCATTGAACATTTTAAATTACCTTTTCAGAGAGAAAATATTCCTGGCAAAGACAGGCTTTCTTGTCAGTAGTACGTTTGAGGATGTGATCGCAAAGGTGGGCTCAGCAACGAGATGAGTTTCACTGTGCAAGTTAGTGCCATGACCGCCGCCAATAGTGCAGCCCGCATCCCGCTGACGTGCACTGCCCAGCAGTGCCATGACCGCTGTAATGCAGCCCGCAGCCCGCTGGCATGCACTGCCCCTACCCTGCAGCCCAGACCAGAAAGCAACAGAGTACCTCACTAGTTACCACTAATTCAGTGGTCCGGGAGTCCTGCAACACTCGCCATCCTGACTCGCCTATTGAGCTATGTCGGAGGAATAGCAGGCTCTGCACAAGAACCCGCGTAATACCTGCCCCAACCCAGACTGGACAGGAATAGGCGTCTAGGAGAACGCTCTTACCCCGCCATGAATTAAAGACCCAACCAAAGCACCTACAGTTTCAAAACCAAAACTCCCACTATACACAGTACCCCACTGCACTGGCAAGTCCCGATGCAGGGATTACCACGCGCCAACTTCCCCTCCAGAACCAGGCCTCTAAATGGCCTAATATCCGAGATACCAAAACTAGCCCCCCAGCCCACACCCCAGGATGCTACCACACTGGCTTCCCGGGACCCTAGAGTGATAAAAGCACCACACCTCCCCAATAAAATGGATTTACCTACAACACCTTTAAAAGGGGCTCTGATCAATTCTAGATCTATCCCTGCAAATGCCATCAACATAAATGACCTCATCACTACCCACAACCCAGACATCCTCGCTATTACAGAAACCTGGCTTCATGCAGCTTCTGGCCCAGCCCTATCCCTGGCTATTCCATTTACAGAACCGATGGACCTATTGCAAGAGGGGGTGCAGTAGCACAGACTGCCAAAGAAACCCTCCCATTAGACACACCACAGTACCTATGGCGGGAATTGTGACCTACTCTCTGCCAAACTGTCCCTCTGACACCATCTACATTGTCTATCGCCCTCTTGGCTCGATACTGACATTTGAAGAAGATCTCCTGCCCACACTGGGCATCAAAATCAAGCCAATTTCCAGAACGATTTTTCTAGGGGACCTGAACCTTGGCCTCAATGAGCAGTCAGACCCTAATGCTACTACTTTTGCCATTTCACTCCGTGCCATGGGCTTCTTACACTGACTCTGCAACCATACCCACATCAAAGGCCACATACTAGCCTGGATAGCAGATCTCAACTGCCAGGTAGCTTTCTATGCCACCTCCTCTTGTCCTTGTTATGACCATCACATAGTGTCCTTTACTATCTCGCCCACCAAACACACCAACGCCCACCATGCCCTGCCACTGGCCTTGGCTCGCAGCTCCCATAAACTTAGAAAGACAGAATTGCACCATTGTTACAGGCACTCAAACCACAGTACCTGCACACCAATGACCACAGCCCACTCGCCGACATATATTCTAGAACTCTTACATTAGCGGCGGGCACTGCAGCAACTTTAGCGTTCAGAAAATGCAAAATAGCGAAACACGCCAATTCCTGGTTCACCCCTTACTGAGCTTCGAGCTAAAAACGCCTGCCAGAAGAAAACACTCACAGACAGCCAGAAATTATAATTCACTGAGGCTGCGAAACTCTATAGGCAAGCCATCATCCTGGTGAAATCTACATCATACAATACGAGACTCGCCAGTGCCAAATTCAACACTAGAGAGATCTTTACTATTCTGAGGCAATTAGAAACCACCGCTGCCCCCTCCCCCCCATCATCAAAAAAAGATGAGGCCTGGTGCATGAACATCCAAAATGCCATGTTGGAAAAGAATGGACACCCGTCATAACAAAATCCATCCCAAGCAATTGTTGCTCAAATCCCCCCCAGTGCCATTGACTACTGACCTATCAGTGAATGCGATACACTCCCAAACAGCTACCTATGTTTCACTCAGCATTGTCTCTGAGACAGAGGTTGCCACCATACTAAAGAGCCTGAAACCCACTAGGTGCAAAGGTGGCAGCACCCCGCCTCCATCATCAAGGACTGCTCAGAAGAACTGGTCCACTTCATCACGAAATTCATGAATGCTTCCTTCTCCTCTGGCCAAATACCACCCAGCCTTAAAGAAGGTGGAGTACTCCCTCTGAGCAAAACCCACGCTTGACCCTGCCAACAACTATAGGTCCACCACCACCGTCCCATTCCTACTGAAAATCCTGGATTTAACAGCTTATATCCCAATTCAGCAATTCCTTGAAGCCCACCACATCTTGGGTACAAAACTGTTAGGCTTCCACCCTGGCTATAGCACAAAATCTGCCTTGCTTGACCTGAAGAACCAGCTCAACGAGATCGGAGATGAAGGGAAACCTGTCCTCCTCCATGACCTCTCAGCTGCCTTCGACCTGGTCGACCATCAAATCCTTTGCCAACATCTCACCTCTGCAGCAAACTTCTCCCCCGAAGCCACTACATGGGTTACATCCTTCTTAGAGAGCAGATACATGAGAGTGTTTGCTGAGAATGACAGTGCCCCCCCCCCCTGCTCTTATCCTGTACAGAGTGCTCCAAGGATCTTGTATATACCCTACCCTTTACAACATATTTACCAGACCCCTCTTCGATTTACTAGACTCCATTGGCATATCCGACACCAATTATGCCGATGATACACAAATATTCCTCCCCCTGTCTGGCAACTGTCTAAATGACACCCGCTCACTAAAAGTGTATGCGACAATCCAGGCCTGGATGGCCTCCCAGCACCTTTCTCTGAATGACGTAAAGACAGAGCTCCACCTGGTAGGGCCGCCGGTGGTGATCAAGAATCATAATGCACAAAACGCCTCCTTCAATATAGATGGAATTCAAATACCGGTTCCGCATCAGTGAAGACAATGGGAGTATATATTGACGTTACTCTCTCACTCATGCGACAAGTGAAGGATATTGCCTCATCCTCGGCACACACGACAAAATTGATCTATGCCTCTAGATCCTTCCTCTCTCAGGACAGTTGCCTTACCATTCCACAATATAGGAAAAAGGAGAGGAACCAGACTGCCCCACCCTTTAAACGCTCAAGGGGGAGAACCTATTGGCAGCTAGAGATTATTCAAACTAGCTAATGAGGATCACACGTGTAATCATACAAATAAAACAAAGTTTAATTCAAAAAGCAGTGTTAAAAATTTACAAAACAACAGGTCGCTGTTGTCAACCATTCAGACAAGGGTTTAAGTATGTTAAAATCAAAAAATAGATCTATGTGTAATGAACGATTCTAAACACATTCTACGGTTGACACATTTGTGTTTCTGGCTCGGATTAAAGTTTAACCATAGAAAGTCTATTTGGTGAAAAAATGGCTTTCAGGAACTCCGAGCTTTCTTCAGGACGAATTGAAGGGTATAGCAGTATTGGATCTTTCAGTTATTCAAGGCGTCTTGGGGTAACAGGTGAAAGGTTTCAGCTGTCTTGCATAGTCTTGCATACAGGTGAAAGGGTCTTTTGTGCAAAAAAATGCTTTCAAAAGATTAGGTGATCACGTAGGTGGTGTAGGTGCACCGGTCAGCAGGTCTAATTGGACACCAGATGGCGAAGTAATCCAGGGGTCTTATTCCCCAAAGGCAATGGACGCTTCTGAAGTCGTCTGGAACACTGAGCACCGAAGTTCAAGGACCAGGGGTGAGCGTGTGACGTAGCAAGCGAGAAGAAAAACAGAGGAAAGGACCCGTGTACGTGCTTTTGCTTTCTAGAACCAGGACCCCCGTTAACAACAAAGAAAGCAAGTGCCCATTTATTTCCTTACCATTGCACAAGCCATCATACGATCAAGACTTGATTATTGCAACGCCTTGTTTGCTGGCACCTCCTCTTATAACATTCAGAAGTTACAGGTGATCCAGAATAACGCCATCCGAGCTGCTCTCAATATCCCGAGACGGGAGCACATCTTGGTCGCAAGCAAAAATGCTCACTGGCTGCCGATCCAGGAACTAATTATATTTAAGATATTATCCATTGCAAACAGATGTCTCGCCAACTCAGCTCCACCCTACTTGGCTTAGGAAATCATCAGAGATCAATCCAACAGGCCCCGCAGATCAGCCTATACCAACAAACTGATGCAACTGAAATTCAAACGGTCTAAAGCTGGCAGCACTTGCTTTCCCACCTTTGCAGCAAAACAGTGGAGCTAACTCCCTCCCGTCTTGAGAGCCGAGCCATCGTACTGGGCTTTTAGGAGATCTCTAAAAACGTGGCTGTTTGCATAAACGCACATGGCACTTTGTTTAAACTATGCTCTGAATTTTTAAATGTCCAACTTTTTGTGTGCGTTACTGGACTGTAACAAATGCCTTGATGTCTCTGGGTTAAGCAGGTTTTATAAGTTAAATAAAAAAATAAAGGCAGAGTATGATGCATCCTGCAAAGCAGACCATTTAGTTCAACAGGCCAGTTTACATGCAAAGTGCAAATACTTCCATTTGCTCATTCAGATGTGTGATATTGAGCAATCTGGTCTTGTGTAGTGCGGTTCACATTGCTTTAGCAGCCTCTTCGCTTGCACCTTAAGTATCACATTAAAAAAAAACTAAAACCCTCAGGCAGCACATCCACAAAACACAGAGCCCAGGCCGAGTCTAGAAAATCGATGTGTTTCTGCAAGCAAAACATTAAAAAAAATAAAGTTGTGAAACTGATCTGTATCGGGGGAGGATGCAGGGGCACGTTTTCTTTGCTGCATGATAAATCCGGCAATGCATGTCACACTGACAAAGTGCATCCAAATTTCATTAAAAAAGACTACTGCATTCTGGGCGTTGTCGCCTTGGCTTGCTTCAACTTAAATTGCAATAAGCACAATGCACCAATGATATGCAAAAGGAAACCCTAGGACCTACAACAAGGAGGCATCTAATGGCCTTGTTGAGGTAATTAGGCCATCCAGTGAATGTATTTGCATTGCTTTCTGGTACTTTTAGATTTGCCTCCACCCCATTCCAAAATAGAGGGTTCACAAGTATCAGGATGAAAAGAAAATCAAAAGGACTGGGTTACCTATTTGCACCTGACAATTCACACTGTTCAGAGTCTCCATTCCGCAGAGCCACATATAATTTAGCAGTGATGAAAAGTTGATAACAAATATGGAAACTGAGTGTTTTATCTCATTTCTAAGCCATAGTATAGATGTAATAGATCTGGTTGGATCCAACGTAGGGAAAGTCAACTTAGCAATGCTCGGATGCCGAGTCAAATGAAAGACGTTTTTTAAAAAGATATGTTTTAAAGTAAACATTTGTTGCATTTATGGAGCAGCAAGATTGTTTTGCAGAATCTTCACCAGGCCTGTATGTATATTTCGAGCCGGCAATCTGCAGCTTTCCAGATGTTTTGGACGACTCCGCCAACATGATCCTCAATGTTGTCCTGGGCTGATGAGAGTTGTAATACATAGGTTCTGGAGTGCTAAATGTTGAAGAACCCCAGAGTAGCCCTACAGACGAAATGCCAAACCAAAAAAGGTCCACATTGAAGGAATAGCATAGAAAGCTCAAGCAAATGTTTGATGTTTCTAAGACTGATGGCTTGGAACACTGCCCAAGTAAATCTGTTACCAAGCAGGTACAATTTTCATTGTGATCAATTAATGTTAATGGCATGTTAGATCTCTGTAGAAAGAGCTAGTAAAATGTGCAATGCACCCTGTAGAGCTGAAAGTTCTTTCATGTTTCCAGGTGACACAGAGCTTCAGTCCTTACATTTCAGTTGATGGCCTAATGCTTCCTGGGAGTTGTAGTCTTGGCTGGGCTCATTTGATCCAGTCGATTTACGACTGGAGCAGTGAGTGGGCAGAAACTGCACGATGTGTCATCACAAGGGGCAGCCCTAAACAAAAAGCAGTATTGAACGCTAGATAAATGACCATACCCAACTCAAGTTTAACAAAGACCCACAAAAAGTGTACACAGCGAATTTGATGCACCTACTTTGAATGTTTCAAACTTACCTCATGGCCACATTACTCCCATCAATTACTACTGGCTTGAACTGTTTCCCTTCGATCTCTTCGAGAGCTGGCACCGGTGCCGGGCTTGGGGACGAGCCACCGCCTCGCGGAACCAGGCAATAGTCTGCCGAGACTTCGGGCAGAGTGTCCTTATCAGCAGAGGCAGGGGCGTGCTTGACGAGTTCTCCAAGCACCATGTTTGTGTCTGCGTTCACACCAAGTTTTTGCAGCACCACCGAGATCTCTTCTGAGGAATACCCAAGCTTCCGGAAGAAGTCCACTTTGATTGGCATTTCATTGTGATCCACAGGTTCTGCGTCAGTCCTTTTCGGCTTCTCGGGCAGTGTACCTGGTCCACCCGGATGGGCGGGGTGGGACCCAGTTAGGCTTTTGCTTGGAATGGAGTCCCCGCTCAAATAATCACTGTCCAACGTATTCAGAGAGGGCATATCAAACTCGGCTAGGAAAATGTCTTCAGTCTTAAACTTATCATGAAACGGCTTCTCACCCCAGATGGGCAAATCCAACATGTTTTTCGCTTCCAAAGTCAAATTATCAAAATTCATGATGGCTTAAGGCTCCTTCTGTCGCAGTCAGTTGTACAGTGCCCCTGGAAATAAACAAGTATTGGTTAACTCAGAAAGGCCCCTGGGACGTCATCAACATTAATATCATACATTAAAACTCTTCTTCCATTCAAAACATTTCTGAAAGCCTAGACTCGAATTTTGAATTGTTGTCAAACTTCCATCAAAATGAAAAATTCAAATGATATTAACAGTTCTTGAAATTGCAAAAAAAGGCAGCCCAACTTCAAAATCAATATACATTTGCTGTAATGACTGTAATGACGGGTGAGCACCACAGTCAAGTTAAAGCTCTCATTTAAGAAAAAAAAAACCTCTTCCAATGCAAACCTCATGCACAGAGAGGTGCAATGCCTCTAATATGCAGGCCACAACGAAGCAGTTGTATATAGTAATAAGTTAGTGGGAGGGGCCATTCGGGAAGAGCTGCCAAGGGGAAAGGATCAGACAAGGAATGCCATAAACATCTGTCGAGGAAATAGACATATGCAAAACCAAGGTAGGCGGAACACATGGGGCTGGAGGCGGTTCCGTAGCCCTGCCCCTTTATGAAAATATGACCAATTTAACAGCAGAGGGGACTTTGTGGCTCGATTGGGTGATATGAAGGTTAGTAGGGTGCAGAGACTTGCATATGTACGATGTGCTTCATTTCGATGACAAACCATATCAACGATTGGACAGAGCACCGGGTGTACATTTTAACAAGGGCATTAATCAGAGAAAGAGGGCCATATGCATGAAGGCATTTAATAGCTTGAACATAGCTTGCAAGCGAAACAGCGCTGTACAGTTGAGAATACAAAACGTTCCTCCGACGATTGGGTTTGAGTAGTGACAGAGCACTGCGCATTTTAGAGTACAGTTTATTCCAGTGAGGATTGGGCTAGAGTACAGTCGGCAGAGGAGTAGTGATGGGGCGCTATACACTAAAAGGTACAACGCATGCAGTGGCGGGTGGGGTTAGAGTAGAGAGGGGGGTGTTAAATTAAATTTGAATTGGGGAGGAAGTAAAAACGTTTTTGAAACCTTTCTCAAGGTGTTGATGTTACTTACGGGGGACTGGTGCTTAAAATTATACCAATTCAAAAATCATGTTCACAGCACGGAGCACATGATTTTCGACATTCTTTTAACCACTGTCCCTGGATGCAACTACTGCTTCTAAGAGTTCCTCTGTAATTTGGGGATTTGATCACCTTGCCTTGATCAATAGTCAAAGAAAAAAGATGCCTCATGGACACAAGTATCGAAAGAGACATTTCGGCCACTGAGGTTACAGGGGATTACACTGGTGTCATGGGTGAACGACGGAAGGGGTGGGATGCAGGAAGTGTAAGTACTCGTGTAAATAGTTAATGCGAGTGTATAAGCTGTCAGTGCAAACCTTTCTAGCCTATAGAGGCAGAAACTGGAAAATCCACTCCTGTGACAATTGCTAAGTGCAGCAGCACAGGAGTCCTGGCCGGGCCTTAACTTCCTCCGCACGCCCAACACAAAAGGGCCCACTCCCATTCTAAGAAAACGTATGCTGCAAAAAATTGTACACGTCAACAAGAAGAAAAGATGTATTGTGGCAAATCATACCAACCCTTTGTAAATAACCAAAGGTTAAAAATGGGCTACTGAAAATACACACCTAGTTTTTAAAAAAAACGTTTCTGGATGCGCACGTGTTTCCACTGGGAATGATTTATTTGGGGAAATGTACTTACTGAATGTCATTTTTTTTCTTTTACTGTATACATCCCATTCCCAGAGTATCAAAAGGGGGGATTGTGAAAGAGGGCTATTGTTAGGTACAGTTGGGCTCATATATACTCACTCATCTTGTCCCTAGGATTTGCAACGCCTTGTCTCAGCATGATAGGCCATAATCCCCTTCACACCGTTTGTAGTTATGTTCTATGGAATATCGGCATACATGCTGTATGTCTTCAGTTTGAGCTTCCCATGCATTTGCTGGGCATTAGACAAGATATAGAGGTTGAAATGGCACAAAAATTATTCGGTCTACAACATCAATGTCAAGTCTTCAACAAGTCCTACAGACGGAGTTGCCACTCACAGGTTGACGTTGCAGACCACAAATCGTAAATGTGTACCAATTCAACCTCCAAGAGGCATTTATTAAAAGGCATGCATCTGCTTTCTGAGGGCTATCAATGCCCTGTTTCAAGGGATGGGCACAAATAGGGCCAAAATCCCCAGAATGCACCGTCCAAAAACATCCACAAGCAATTTCCATGTGGATGTTACATTTTAAGGACTCAAAAACGGGATAGCATGCCGTCCTTTTCGAGAAAGTTAATTGAATTTAAAACATACCTTAAACATGGCAGAGTCTTGCCCTATGCCTAGTCAAATACGGTGTATTGTTCGCAAACGTGTGCGTTCCTAAGGAGGCCTCCCCCAATTGTCACCTGCTCAATTTCAGGCATTAACACAAAGGAATGTACATGTGCGGAATGTATCTTCATACTTCAAATGACCCAGTGTGGCAGGTATCTTCAGAGTTCATGGAAAGTTGTGGCCAATCCCCACAAGATACTTGAAGTGTGCCATTTGTAATGTACCCCAGCCCTCTCAAGTACGTCCGAAGGATATCATCATTTGCTTTGTCGTTCGAGCCTTGTATAATAGAACACCATCAATGAATTACAATAGTCATATAATTCATAGTTTGGGGTCTTGAGGGGTATATTGTTCTGTATATAATGCATGGGTTAAGACCATCTGCATGTGAGTACAAGAGAGCAGATATGCGGACGACCAAAATGAACACGCTGGAGAGGTTTTGAGAATGGGGACCTTATTTTGTCAGTAAGGAAAAGTCCGTTTTGGGAAGCCCCATTGATGGTGTCAGAATGGTGTGCGGGTGTGCTTCTGTTTTCTGGGTGTGTGTTGGAGTGGCGGGTAATAAGTACTGAAAATAAGCCAACATCGATATGCTACTTTCTGTTACTGCCCTAACACCGAGGGTCGCACCGAGGAAAGCAGAGGGCCCTGTAGTAACGTTAACACCCGCCCCGGCCGCCAATGAGCGAGAGTGGTTAAGGCACGTCCAGGGAGGTCATCAGTGACGCGCCACGTCCTCGGCCGGTCACGTGACCCCTGCTGTCCTTCATGGGAGCTGCTCCCCGTGCACGTCCGCTTCCGGTTCGGAAATAGAAGGGTGCGCATTTTTTTGTCACACCGAGTGCAAGAGTAATGTGTCCCCCACCCCACAAACTGTAAACTTGAGAGAAGGAGGTGGATTTCAAAGTTACACCACTCGGCGGGGAGCGGGCAATAGCCCCTGTGTACATGAACGGAAATGACTGGAGGTTCTTTACAAGTTATTCAAGCCACTCTCAGCAAACCCGTCTTCCCCCGAGCATGGTACTTACTTTTCGTACTTCCTCTTAGCGACCTCATTTCTGTTGCGCCTGCTTTGACTGGAGACTTTTTTTTGGGGGTGGGGAGGGGTTCAGCAACTCCAGGTATTTGAGTAGGGGCCGCAAGGGCGTAGGGCTAGAGGGCGCTATTGGCAAAGAGGTATGGAAAGGGCACAGACGAAGGATCCGCGTTGGTGCCCAGGCTGCTGCCTCCCTGGCACCACTGAGAGATGGATCCCAAGCCCGGGATACTGCTGCCTGGGCGAAGGTGCCAGGTGCTCAGCCTCTGTGCACTCCGGGCACAGGCACTGCATGCCAGGTTCTTAGGGAGGAGTGTCTCTCTCCTCCTCCCCTCCCACACAGGACGCGTAGCCCGAGTTTAGTGGGAGGAGTGCCAGTCCCCTCCCCTCCGTCCCACACAAGGCATGCTCAGGAGGAAGTGTCAGCCCCTCCCCCTTCCTACAGAGTCACACCCAAACAAAGTCTAGGCGTGCCAGCCCCCCTCGATCCCATTCCATGGACACAGCCAGCTTCTCCGATTGGAATCTCAGCCTCAGCCCCTGCGTCTCCAGCCTGTCACAAAGGAGTTCAAGTTTAGAGGGAGGTGTGTCAGCCACCCTCTGTGCCCAGACTCTGAGAGTGGTGTATCTGTCTCTCCCACCCTTTCTTTGAGCCCTTCCTCCTCATCCCCTGCTGTTCTCACAACCCCAGCGAAGAGGAAGTGCAGCTTGGCCTCTTTTCACAAACAGTGACTCACCTCTTCAGGGCCGGAAGAAGGAAGAGCGACACTCGCAATCTCCCCCCGCCTGTTGTCATCGATCACCCCCAGAACATCCAACCAACTGCCCCTGCCAGCTATCCCCAATGCCAACTTGAAGGGCTGTGTGTCAGTTGGAAATGGATTGTTTCAAGTCAGGGCGCTCTTATAATGCAGTTGCATATTGCAGTAACTAGAAAAGGTATCGTACAACAACATCGAAGGCAATTTCTTCGAATCCCATAACGAGTTTTTTTAAACGTTTTTCGCCAAGATGTAGATGGGGGTTGGGTAAGTGGGTTCATTACAATGGGGAGAATGTATGTGGGCTTTACATTCCGGCAAAATGCGTTTAAAAGAAATACACAAATATTCACTTGTGTACAAGCGCGTTATAAATACCTTTATTATATCATATCACTGTTATGGGATTCAAAGAAAACAAAAGATGTTATAGTTTAGATCCAGTAGGAAAGACTTGAGTTGCCCATCGCAAGTAGGGTGCCCAGTTGTCCTCATTTTCTAAAGGGCGTTTGGGGTCGCAGAGGTAGTACGGGTTTAAGCTACACTTTTCACTTTCATGATTAAAGGTAAGAACTAAAATAAGGTAGTGGCGCTATTGTGTCATAAAATAAAGGCGAGTCACACGCGTATGTCAGAGGTCGCAAGCAGAGCTTCCTGGTATTCACGTGTGTCACTATTTTAATTTCTGCAAAAGGGCATTTGCTCGCTGCGCTGCAACACATACTGTTTTGGAACAATGCATAGAAATCTTCCTTTTTTCCTCCCTTCTTTTGCCCCATGCAAGAATCCTGCACTAAAATGATGTTCTCCCTTTTGGTCACTCCCTATTTGCCTTGATCAGTCTTGGGGCATATGATGAGTTTTCATAGATGCCCACTTTTTAGAGTGGTCTTGAGGGTCACGATTATGTTGTTCACACTCCCATGCCCTGCTCTCCAAAAATGTGCATATTTGCATAACCACACCCACCACCCTAGGAACGATACAATGCGCTATGTGCCCACCACATTGAGGGCATATTGAATTAAAATCGGGAACAAGCACAGTGCGCTTGGATTTATTTACATTTTGTAACAGTTTTTAATAGCATAGATAAGTGTATTTTCTCCAAAAGAGGTGACAGGTCCTTAGCTGACTTGCTTGCCATTACTTTGCTGGAGAGTATTTCACCTTATTTGCATTAGTCAGCCTAAGTGTGTACTGCATTGTACATTTGAATGACCCTTTAATCAATGTTGCAATGCCAATAGGAGTGCCTTGTGACCTTGGGCAAAACTGTTCTGAGCTCTTGTGTTCACGATCAGCGAGTTTCTTGATATACTGAAACACCATTAAAATATGTAGGTATGGGGCAAGTACAATTGTCTGGACCTACAATTAACTAAATTGTTAACAATTGTATAAGTTGTTTGTTCCCCAGTGTACACTTATTTCAAAATTGAAGGCAGGGATTTGGCCCATTTGACTTCGTGTCCGATACCGATTGACAGGTTATTTATTTCTGATTGAAGTACTGATGCTGTGAACCCACTGGAGGCATGCTAATAATTGCTGGCATTTGCATATTTGCATTGATTCTATTCTTTTGCCTGAACGAGGGGAAGGCACCTGTATTTGAACTGGAACTTGTCAGTTGCGCCTTGAGGACGACCCGTAGGTCGAAACACGTATCGGCTGTCCAAACCTTGAATACATTCATATTTCATAACAAACATATGAGTTTTTTAAGAAGTCTTTCAATGAAGACATTTTCTGGACTATTATACAACGTATTGTGTTAACTAGAGCGCGTGGTCCCTACCCACTCTAATTTCGTTTACTCAATTTTACCAGCTCCTAGTGGATGAGCTAGAGGGTGTGGTGATACCGCTGCCAGTTATTACAGAATCTTGTCATACTGTTCACATAATTAAGGAGTGGTCAAGAGCGCACAGCTTTACTTTATCGAATCCACATCTCTCTAATCATTGCACTTATTTTACTATATTCAAAAATTGCCTTTTATTTTTAACTGCGCCCTACCAATAACTTGTGAACATTACTCCATGACACTTATTTTGATTTCTTTTGCTCAATTTAGGCTCATAAGATACAATAAGAGCCATGTATGTGACGAAGATCACACACTTTAAGTGGAGAAGCTGGCATTTGAACCCAATCTGAAATTTAGGCATAAACTGATCACATATTTTCTCAGCTTTGGTTGTTAAAATATATAATAAACCAATCTGGAAAATAAAAGAAATTGTTATATGAATACATTAATGTTAGGGGGAATTCTCTTATAAGGCTAATTTCCCAAACCTAGCGAGTCCTCCAGCAGCTTTGCTGGATTTTTGGGGTTTGTTTTTTTCTCCTGCTAAGACTGAGACTCTTTTACTCCCACTCTTAGGCATGATTTGAGGTATGTCTCTGACCTGTTATGTGCTTATGGGCTATGTGGTTTTCTTTTTACTCCATAGGGTATCATCTATTTTTTGTGTATGTGTTACACAGCACCCTCAGTGCAGTAACACAGGGGTGTCATAGTGACCTCCAAACATAGACTCCATACCCTGGGACTGACTACTGTCTCCCAGGGCATGTAAAGTCACCATTGACTTTACTAGTCCTAAATTGTGAACAGAACCAGTACAAACCATCATATTGTGGAAGTACTGGGAGGGGTTAATTATATTACCCCTGAGTCTGTTTTCAAGGGGGCACTGTCCAGTCCCCCCTTGTCGAGTTTCTGGCTGGTGGCAGTGGTTACCACGCAAAATATTCCACCGGAATATTTCCTATGGGATTTACCCAATGATTTTAAACGCACCTTTTTTTGGTGCAATGTTAAAGATACCGCCAATTTATTTAATATTAAATCCACAGTTGGGTCTTTTTGCCAGAACTCTTTTCTGAAATGGCATTCGTGTCCGTCTCTGTAACTCTGACCAAGGTCGAGCCCTTTGTTCCACCCTTTGTTCCACTTTTTGGCGGGCTTCTCCACAGAAGCCCTCGAAATGGTGCCACTCTGTCTGGGTTTCACAGGATGTGTGGGGAGGGGAATTGGCACCCTGGACTGCGTTGCCTTAGCAACTCAAGTCGCACTCTATTCTGATTGGCCCAGTGGTGAGCCGCTCACCACTTAGCATGTGTGAGTGACAGCTAGGCTGTTGAATGGGGGTTTTTCTGCATAAAAGCAGGGCTTTTGGGACTGGAACTTCAGAAGTCGCCACAGGACCTAAGAAATCCGAAGAGGGAAGAAGCTGAGCTATCTGCAACAACACCACCGGTGGAGCCCTGCTGCAACAACCTCACCACTTTCCCGACGACAAGAGGAGATCTGCTGGAAGAGTCTTCTCCCTCTGAGCTGGTGGGATCAACCAGTTTGCCACTTCACCTTAAAAACGTCTCTTGGTCGACTCGCCCGTGCCAAGCACCCCGGCGAGCGCATAACCAAGCTTCACCACTTTGACCGCGAATAAAAGGAACGCACCTTGTACCGACGAACTCCGCGGCTTGTCTCTTCCCTGGGCAGTGCAACGACTACAAGGTTCCTCCTCAACGAGATCTTCTCTTCCCCTGGTCGAATCCACGACTTGCATCCACTGCTAGTAACAACTGCCGCCGCTGGAGCTTCCTCTCTCTTTAAGGTACTGTGTTCCACCTGGCCTCCCTTTCTTCGGATTGCTAAAGGTGACCCTTAAATCCTTGGCTTTCCAGCTGGGTTGGCTCTAGACCTTCTAACTTTACTTCTCGAATCACCCCATCCTCTTTTGAACACTCTGCAAAACTTTTGGTGCATTTTAAACTGTATGATCCTGGGCACATTTCGCTTTGCTCCATTTAAAGTGGGCCTGGCCTATGAACTTTGGCTCTACAGTGTATACTGCCTTCACTAACTTGCTTTGGACTTAGAAAAGTGTTGGTAATTGGTTTATTTTTATGCTCTGCCTTTTTCTCCCCCTTTAACATAATTATTGGGGTGCCATCTAAGTTACGCGCTCACCTCTGTTTTGACAAAAAGTGGTGTTTTAACTTAGACTTGTCTAGTAATTGCTAGGGGAGGTGTAAATACTTTTCTGATTGTGTTTTGAACTTGCTTTGACTTATAGTGCTAGTGTATTTTCTAAAGTCTGTGTTAAATAAATAATTATATACTTTTGATACAAAGCTCTAGTCAGTGTTTGCTTGTTCCACTGTGTTTTTAGCCCTATTGTGTATACTCTATATACTGCCTGGTTAAGCCCGAGCCAGTCAAGGGTGAGCTTTGGACTGCAAGGGCTGTTTCACTGTTTGCTGCTTTGCTGGGCTCTGGTCCTGGAACTAGGAGAGAAACGGCCCAAGCAAACCGCGGCAGAGTGCAACGTGGATCTCTTGCAGGCTAAAATATCCAAAGAAACAAAACACGGGAAGATCGAGAGGCTGTTGAAAACCTCTTGCTGCTTTTTGGAAAAGTGGGGATAAAGTGACACCGGATTCAACGTGAAGAAACAAATACACACAAGGAAGAGACGGTAAGCCCACATAAACAAAATCCTGTTGGTGCGCGGAAAGGGTCATCGCACAGCAGGAACCTGTTTATTTTGTTGTGATCGGGGTACCGTCTTTAAATGACTCAAAGGGAAACACTCTAAATATTCTAGAACATATGTGGCCCGTCAAGTAAAAGAAGTGCAAGATTTAATCTTTGAGCACACCGCAAGCCGTTTTTTGTTAACACTGAAATAAACACTCTGAGCGAGCGGGAGACTGCGGGATTAAAACTCCTTTTATTCCGTTCGCCTTTAGTAGAGTGATTCGGCATGTTAGCGGCGGAGAAGGTCTTCTATTGCCTAATTGCCTGACTGTGGCTCAACACAGGGTATAGAGGCAGCCTGACAAAAACCTCAAAGGAAAAACTTCAAGAAGTGATTGACCCAAAATTGTTCAAACAGTGCTTACATTTAGAAAGCTGCAATGAAACTTCTCAGCACAAAAGACATGGGGGAAGAAGGGGAAAGGTCATACCTAAATGGAAGCCATGAAGTAGATACTCCCATGGAACCACATACTCGGGGGGGGGGGGGGGGGGGGGAACCCAAACCTAAATACTCCCCAGCAAATTCAAGCACTAATACATGCAGAAGAACTACCTGATAATCTGGTGGACAGCCTGAAGAAGAAGAACTCAAGCGCTGCAATAACAAACAATTGGAAGCGGGGCCTAGAATACACTACAACAACGAAAAGAATTCAACAAAAAATAGAAAACCACTTTGGGAGAAAACGACATAAAAGTCACAGCGATGCTGAAGGAGAATCACTTATCCTCTGGGAAAATCAGAGGCAACCTCAAACCCCATCGTATAGCACGGACATTTTTATATCACTAGCAATCTCGGGGACTGAAATTACCATACCAAATGAGGGGGAAAAGGTGGTAGCACCAATGCTGCAAAATACACAGTCACCTAAAAGTACAGAACAAACCCCAAATGAACAAAGAGATCTAGCTCATCATGAAGATGATAAAACAAAATCAGATTCCAACACAGAAACGCTGAAAGCTTTAAACTTTGTTCTTAACTCATTGGTCTCAGTCTTTGAAATGTTAAAAATGGAGGTACAAGCACAAAATGGACCATTTTTAGAAATGACCAAAGAAATTGCACTCTGTGATTCATCTTTAGTAGGTCTGGTGACCGCAACTAACACACACCTGACCCTCCCGCTCCAGGATCTAAACCTGGAAATGGTAAAACAAGGACTTGACATATCCTCCATTCAGCAAACTCTGAAGGAAAAAAATGAGAGCGAAAAAAAAACCCAATAAACTACTGGAAGAGGTTCTCTCCTTACTGAAAGGAAATCTGAATGCAAACCAAGTAGAGAGAACTGCAGAAAAAATCCAAGATTACTCATTAGATGACACACCACTCTCAGACTCGGTGCTGGAAGAATTCCGAAGGCTTGCCAATGTAGTAGAAGGAGAAATGGAACCCGAAGAGAGTACTCAAAAATCGCAACCAGAAAAAGCAAAAGGGAATCAAATGGAGATAAATCCAGACTGGCAGCAGCCCTGTGACAAGACCGCAAGAGGAAGGAAGAAAATGAGGAAACATCTTGCACGAAGACAGAGGTCAAAATCAGTACACCCTAAAATAAAGAAAAACCGAAATAAAGTGCTAAAGGATAATAAAAATGGCAGTACAAAAGAAAAAACAAACTCTCAGATAAATCTTAAAACCTCTGGAAGTAGCGATAAACAGGACAGCATAACATGTAACATCAAAGATCCACAAAACCTCACAGAAAAAAATAAGACCAGCCAAGAAAAGAGAAACCAGAAACTAACTAAGAAAAATCCTGAAAAGATCAAATCAGGAAACAACAATAAAATGGAAGAAATTGTCGCGATTACAAAAGCAAGTATTGGCTTACAAACCGAGAAGGAGATAGAGGTGAGCGATGATTCAAAGACAAAAACGGTAGAGAATGTTCTGAAAGACCAATTAAAATTGGTGAAACCACAAACCAGGAATGAATTGGATGGTGCCCCTCAAAAAGATCTTACAACAAAAGCATTAAAATGGGCACCAATCTTTCTGAAAAGAGGTCCTCAATCGGAAAAGAGGAAAAACTGCGCAAATAACACCATTACAGCTCAGCGCGATAATATAAAAATTGCTCCTATCTCCGAAACTAAGAAACAGAAGATTGGTACGGATCCCAGCACATCGCTTTCAAGCCCAACCTCCACTACGACCATGATGGAAAGAAAACCATTCGTAGCAAAGGAAGGCAAAACTCAAAACGGTGAAGGGAAAGCAGTAAAATTAAACAGTTTAGGAATCCAAGATTGATGCCCTTTCTGTAATGCAGATACCATCTAAAACTAGCGAAAATCAGAAACAAAGCAATCCAAAAAATTATATTATTCAAAGAGTCTGGCTGAGATTGCGTTCTAATCTAGGGCACCACAAATCTTTGAGTCGTGCAGTAATATTGAGCATAATGAAAAAAGTAAAAAATCTTCACTGTTTTAAATCTGAAGATATAGAGAGTGTCAAATTCCCAATGTCCAACGACCCATTCATGGTAGAACTGATACTATCCTCTGCGAACGCAAAAAATGCTATGCTACAAGAGACTGTAGAGCTGGAATCCTATGGCCTGGAAGTTTCATGTAATGAAACAGAAAGGAGTATTACCATCAATCATCAGAACATTTTATCACCAAAAAATAAGGGAAAGGAAATTCCAAATGAACTGCATCTGATGAAAAGGGGAAGTATAGAGAAGGATCTAAACACAAAAGAAAACACTCACACTTCTTCCAGTGATACTCACACAAGTACTGCAGAAGCTAGGATTGGGGATGCAGCAACTTTAGAACAAGTGATCTAAATGTCTTCAGTTGGAACACGCGGGGCTCCAGCTCTATAAGAGCAAAAGAAACACGGGCACATTTATTTAACCAGGGAGATGTCGTTCTACTACAAGAAACTTGGCTGGTGAATCCATTAAATATCGAAGGGTACACAGTTCTTTGTTTACCAGCTTTACTTAGGTCGACCATCAGGAGGTTTGCTTATAGCACTTAAGAATCAAATTTTCAAAAACGTAGTAGAAATATGGAAAAATCCCCTAGGTATTCATGCGAGTAGAGCAGAAACAAATCTACAAGAAAAACCCTCAATATGGGTCTTCGTAAATATATACTGGAACCCTGCTAGCTCAAAACTGGACTCTTTCTTAGAAGATCTGGGCTTATTACTGGAAGCAGTGAAAGTGAACTCAGCCTCTAGTAATATTATTTTGGCAGGAGACTTTAATTTGAACTGTTTACATCTACAAAAAGGAGAGGCATTTCATTCGAATGCCAGGAAGACAAGCAGGGGAAAATGTGGCAGGATTTCATGGAACAATGGGACCTTCAAATGGTCAATAGTACACAAGAGGGAGATCAAGGATCAACTACAACATGGCATAGAGGGAAATCATCCTCTGCTTTAGATTTCATTTTTGTTTTAAAAAATCTGCACGTATCACCTTCCGTTCTTATTCTAAAACAGGAAGGAGGCAGTGATCATATCAGACTTGAGCTCTCATTCCAAAATATTCTAGGAACAAAAATGGAAAAAGGAAACTCAGATCTTAGAGGGGAAAAAGGGGAAAACCAGAGTTGTGAAATCCAAAGACGGGGGAGCAAACCTCAACAGACGTCTAAAAGAGATCCCTGAACACATTTGGGAAGTGCAATGCGATCCATATAGGTTTACCAAATTTCTCTGGGCAACACTAGCGCCCGGAGATTTAGCGGGGAGAGACAAACAAAAACATCTCCACGCCTTCGACGAACCAACGCAAAGGAGAAAGAGAGAGCACAGGAAAGCCCTGCGAGATATCAAGAAAATAGGATACCCGGCTGAACAACTGAAAATAGAAGTAAAAAGAGAGTAAATAAACTATAAATCGTGGTCAATCTCACAGAAGGAAATCGGATGCAAATGGACGGGGAACATATACTCAATATACTAAGGGAAGATAACAACAAAAACTTCTGGGAAATAATGAACCAATTTGAGGGGAAGCAGGAAATTCGCTGTGCAATCTAGTATCTGAAGAAGGGTGGGTTAAACATCTGACAGAGATCTATAAGAGCGATAGTACCTGCCATCTCATGACCAAACCAGACACTCCCTGGCAACTTAAGTTTAATAAAGAGGACGTTTATGAAGTCATAATCAATTCCTCTACATCCAAAGCCTCGGGACTGAATGGTCTGACCTATCAGACACTTAAAAGTGAACCGGTACTATGGTCAAAACTATTATCCGCTCTTTTTGAGAAAATCCTTAAGAAATGGACATTTCCAACGTCTTGGAAAACGGCTCTGGTAATACCCTTCTTCAAAAACGGGGATCGTCGGATAGCAGCAAATTACAGACCAATAGCGCTGCTCTACATTGAAAGCAAAATATTTATGAAACTTTTACTAAATCACATTTTGAAATGGGTAGAAGATTTTGATATATTATCACGCTTTCAAACAGGATTCCGGAGAGGACACTCGACATCTATAAATGGTCTGATTCTAAACATACTGAGTGAACAAAAAGAGGGGGAAAAAATGCACCCCCTGTACAGAGCCTGGATTGACCTCTCGAAGGAATTTGATCAAGTAGAACGAACAAGCTCTTCTCTGGCAAAAACTGCGAAAATGGAGAATTCCAGAAACACTATTATCCATCTTAGTGTAATTGCATAGGGAAACAAGTTTAAGAGTTCGGCTTGATGCAATGGGTCATCTTTCAAAACTAATTGAGGTAAACAGGGGGGTCAGACAAGGGTGCCTAGGAGCGCCTCTTTTTTTCAATTTGTTCTTAGCAGACATGGGACTTTTCTTAGAACCAGCTGCAATGGCCAGTCCAACCATAAATGGGAGAAAGATCTGTTGGCTGGCCTATGCAGATGACATAGTACTTCTTGATAGAACACAGATTGGTCTGCAACATCTTCTTGAGAAATTGAACGAGTATGTTGCAATAAATAAACAATCAATCCTGCTAAGTCAAACATCTTGATTTTCAAACATCCTTTGTCAAAACCAAATACAAAAGTTGGAATCTGGGGGGTGAAAGCATAAGAATTGCAGAAACCATAAAATACCTGGGATATAATGTACATGCCCATCCAGCACAATACAAGGTAGAATCTGAGGTAATGGCCAAAGTAAGGCAAGCCACGTCACAAATGATTAAACTGAATTACAAATTCTGTAAATTTTCCATCCTTCCGCTAGTGAAGTATTATCTAGCAAAAGTGGTCCCAGTGTTACTTTATGGTCTGGAAGCTAAACCAGGGCTTTGGTCAGTAAATTGGTCGACTATGGAAAAGAGTCTTGGGACTTCCAAATTGTGCTTCTACAAAAAGCTTAAGATTTGAATTGGGCCTAAAGTCGTTGAAGTGCATGGCAGAATGGAACTCATTTCTCTGTTCCGGGAAATCATAACGGGTAAAGATTCTACACTTTATGGAGACCTACGGTCTCAGAGGCTGCAGGGCAAATCATCCCTTCTGATGTCATTAGGGGACAGGGTAACAAAGGCACTTATGAGAATAGATCTGGATGAGGAAACTCTGGTCCAAAACCCTCTCAAAATAAAAAGAAAACTAGAACTTTTAGATTGGATCGAAACAATAGAGAAAGTAAGAGCAGTCCCAATCCAAAGTGCTTTTCTGCGGGGGGAAAAGAAACTCGGGTGTCCTTCATGCTACCTAAAGAAATTCCCTAACAGAAAGCTGCCTTCAAATTTCCTCAGAATGAGACTAAATCTTTTGGGGTGTTCTTGGAAAAACGTAACCAAGGCGATATGGCAAAAAAACTGTTCAATCTGCATAAACCCTGCCAAGCAAACATTAAGGCATTTATTAATGGACTATGAAGGTTCATGGATACATCGATCAAGGCTTTTCAGAAATTTTGTGTGCAGAGAGGAAGATATAATATCAGACTTCCTGTGGGACAGAATTATATCAGGTGCTAATGCTGCGCTGACACTAGCAGCTATCCAGGTGCTGATCAATTGTGAAATTGTCATCTAACAGACAAAGAAAAAGGAAAATAATATATCTAAAACAGTGCGCTCACATAAAGCATGTGGAAAAGATCAAAACTTATCGGCCAGAAAATTTGACAGGATTGGTAAAAAGAGGGGAAAATCATGTATTTCCTTTTGGTTCCAATTTTCTTTTTTTTCTCTTTTAAAACAACAAATGTAATATGTCTGTTTTATTCGGCTCTTTTTGTAAAGGCTCATTGAGCCAAAAAAAATAAAAAAAATAAAACAAATATACTGCCTTACTCTTCTTGAGAGAAGTCTGACTGCTCAGCCACAGCTACCAGGTAAATCTGGGTGGTACAGACTGCTACCAATTGGGTTTACTGCTTACTCCTGTAGCCTTAATCTTCTTGCAGTGGTCCCTAAGGGAACTGCACAGGATTCTGCCTAACAATTAAGCAAGAAGAGAATGATTGCAGTTTTATATTCCCCATTCAGAGTGGTGTAAGACTGAACTTTCAACTCTTGGTTCTGCAACTTTGAAGCCTTAAGGGATCCCAACCTTCAACTCCCAATTGTGCACATGTAAAGAAAATGTGAAGTTCCAAAGAAAAAGAAAACACATTGTTTTTGTCTTTGAACTCATGGAAATAAATAAGCCAGTTAAAACGCACCAAGGAGTCAATTTGTGGTTCCATTTAAGTGTCTTGAGTGAAGATGGAGATTTCCGTAGTCAAATGTTGGTGCTGTATGGGGATTAGAAATACAAAAGCCCCCATCAGCTCTCATCGCGCACACTTTATTTCATAAGTAGAGCTCTTGCCACCCTTTCAAAGTGCAGAAAAGTGAAGTGAATTGCAAGTCCCTAATACAAATTTGGGCGAGTGGATTAGACACACATCAGTGTACAAACTGTGCCTCTAGAGGTTGCGCGTGCGACTTCTCGTGAGACTTGAGGGCGAGAAGCGACGCCGGCACAGGAGGTGGGAATTCTGAGTGCGGATAACACTGCAGCTCTGGCGCTCCTCCTGAGTAACCCATCCTCACGCTCATGAACAATCCCTGCCAAATTGGGACCTCAAGCCCTCGCTCTATGTATATTATGAATGTGGTTGTCCCACAGTCAAGGAACTGTGTGGTGTTTGTATTTGGTTCGCAGAATAAAGGCATAATTCCAAACCCAGGGCTCTGTGTGTTCATTGAGAGCCACAACATAATTGGCGACGAGGATTTGGAAACCAGCCCACCACAATGATGATGCTAGCAATCACACCACTGCCGGCGTTCCTACATTACCGAGGTAGGCCAACCATACCATGGCCTCAGTGGTAACCGCTGTTTGAGACATACTTAGAAGCTGTTGGCGGAGCAGGCTACGCTACAAAGTGGACAAGTGCCATGCTGCTTAACGCACTGGGTGTGGAAGGCCAAAGAATATTTGCAGGATTAAAGCTTGAGGGGTGGAATCAGATTATAATTACATAATTATAATTGGTTATTTATAGCGCTTAATACCGAAGAGGTTTCTAAGCGCTGACTCGGGATTCAAACCTGTTTTGCCCTGCTTTGTCTTGCTTCCAAGACTAGCGTGTTGCCACTGAGCTATACTACCCATGTCACGATGATGTGTACTAAGAAGCAGCTAGTAGGATAATAAAGAGGTTTTCATCCAAAGAAAACACTTGCAGAGGATCATATTTTACAGCAGAAATCAGTAGCCAGCAATACCAGTGGACGACTACGTCATCAAGCTGAGGAAAGTGGCAGCGTTGTGTTCTTTCAGAGAGGCATCAGAAGACAGAATATGTGACATGCTGATCGTGCACACTAACAGTCGAAGTTCATACTGGAAAAGAAACTGCAACTGGACAAGGCTATCCAAATAGCTATGGTGGTAGAAGAGACTTCATGCAGGCATAAGGAGTTTGCGAGAAGCCTCCCAGGGCTCGAAGTGCAGGCCGTGCAGTTCAAGGGGAGGCGAGACAAGTGGCAGCATGATTCCAAAGAAGAAAGACCGGGAAGACGAGAACCACTCAAGTGCCACAGATTCGCCAGCACCAGTCACCTGGTGAATAATAGGGAATGTCTTGCTAGGAACAAGGAGTGTTCGAAGGGCAGGAGGTTCGGACATATTGCCATAGCTTGCACGTGAAGAAAGAGACAGCTTCAATGCAGAGTGTCAAAGTCAGGAATGAGGTGTCATCACAAGAAGAGGGGTCTCCTATCGTCATTATGGTTAACCTCGTCACGGCTGGAAGAGAAAAGCTGCAATGTGTCCTCAAGATTGACGGGAATGAAACACGAATGATGGCAGACTCCGGCTCAGACCATATAATTTTCACCCCTTGACACGTACAAAGACATGGTCGGCAAGAACCGGATGTAAGTGTGCACAATGAAACTCAAGCCCAAAGTTTTAAGACGCGCCAACATGAACATTTTGAATTACATTCTGGGTACAGTCGAATTCAAGGGAAGAGTAGCAAAGACCAAAAACTACTTCTCGGAAAAAGGCCCAGCTGTGCTAAGCTGGGACGAATAAGCCAAGCTACAGATCAGATTGGATCCCAGCGTAGAAGGACACGTGTTATCCGTCACCACAGGTGGAGCGCCAGTGACCATAGAAGAATTTCCAGATTTATTCTCTGACAAACCGGGGTAAATCAAGAACTATGTTCACAAAATAAAACTGATGCAAAGAGCAGTCCTTGTGAAACACAAATTGAGACCCGTGCCAAGCACAACCAGAAAAAATGCTAAAGGATGGGACGATAGAAACTGTCGAGTCATCTCAGTGACTGCGCCAGTACTCCTAATAAAAAAAACACTCGGATAATATACGCATCTCCATTGACTTGTGCAGCTTGAATCTCGAAGTAGTAGCAGACAGCTTCCCACTCCCAGCATAAACAAACTGATCCTACTAATGAAAGAGGCCAAAGTGTTCTCAAAGCTCGATATGAGGGACGCCTATCATCAAGTCAGCTTACATAGAGAGTCAAGGCCATTTACTGTGTTCATAACCCCATTTGGCACCTACCAGTTCACTCTAGCAGTTCACTTGAATGCCTTTCAGCCTGTCTTCGGCTGTGTCAGGGTTCCAGCACATGATGGACTCTCTTTTACGAAACATAGGGAACGTATCATACTTTCAGGACAATGGGCCTCATTATAAGATAGACGCTCCAGTAATGAAGGGTGCCGGTACTGGACCAGCACCCTTCATTACGGGATGCCCTATTACGAGGTTCCCATGCGGGACCCGGAACAGGCATCTGGTAAAACCAGACGTCCTTTCCGGGTCCTGCGAGGGGACCAAGGAGCTAATAACGGGTCCGTTATTAGCTCCATCCCCATTCCCATTGAACCCTATAAGGGCTCAATGGGAATGGGGAATGGTTCTGTGCATGAGGAATTACCGGGTCCTCCAAGGTCGGAATGACCCCGTAATTCCTCATTCACAGACCCCGATATTGGAGCCCGGTATGGAGGCAGCCATGACGCTAATTGCACCATGGCTACCTCCATACTCGTAATGAGGCCCAATATCTTAATATACGCCGAGGACCTGGAAACTCATGACAGGGAGCTTCGTTAAGTGTTACTAAAACTACAGGATGCAGGCATCAGGCTACGTTTCAAAAAGTGCATGATAAAAGCAGAGGAAGTGGAATTCCTGGGCTGCAAGATCTCCAGGTCAGAGATTAGCCCAAAAAGGAACCCGTTGCAGGCTATTGTGAAGGCACAAGCACCGATCAGCAAAGAAGAAGTGATGTCGTTCCTGGGCCTGGTGGAATATTACACAAAATTTGTACCAAACTTCTTGGAGGATTTGAACGGTTTGTTTTGGCTATTCCCTGAGCCGGTTTGTAAGAAAGATACTATTTTAAACTGATAATACAAGTGTATGTTGAATCTGTGCCTGGAGGACCTCACATTCCCAGTAGAACATTGTATGTAAAACTGCATTGCATGACCGATGGTGGAGTGTTGTTTGAGATTTCCTGACAACAATACCCAAGATTTATCAGTGACGCAGCAGGACATTCTGTCCCCAACCCCAGATCTCAAAGGTGTTCATTTTTCTTTAGAACTCACTGAATTACTGTCCCAGGTCCCCCATTGTTTGGTACGATGTCCTTGCATCGCGGGATGATATTTCGCAGGGTTTTTCACCATGGATATTTAAATGAAAAAACCCATCATATTTTTTTAGGGGGGGTTAGAAAAGTACATATATGGGGTGTGGGTGTTCGGGAATAGATAAAACATTAAAGCGGATGGTGGTTTGTGAGGAACCCCCCCACAAAAAAAGACATTTCATGAGATTTTTTCGTTAAAATACCCTGAGAAAAGCCCTGTGAAATTTCATCCTGCGATGAAATTACATGCGACCAATTGTTTATGGTCCTCACACAACAAAAAGGTACAGAATAGTCACAACGCAAAGCCCATCCGAATATGTGTGGGCCCCTCTAAGCAATCAACTAGAATTCTTCAGTACCAGCTACACCCAGAGGTAGAGAAGGGATCACCCCTGTGACAGTCATTGTAAAAGGAGGGAATAATAGTGCCAACGAATGGCCCTTGTAACACACCTTTCTTCCCTTGAAGAACACTTATGTTTTTGCACACGACTTATGTGGAGTAGAATAACCATCCACCCAGTGATCCCAAATCCTGCAACTATACTGTATTGCATTGCACAATCGACTGCCTGTTTTAATATCATACACCTATGTTCAGATTTCTTCTCTATCTCTTTACACTCAGACAATTTTTGTTTGCTTTTTTCATATTGTAGGTCACAATACAATCGGACAAGGTTTCCAAAGTGGTACGCCATGTCCCCCGACCTGTTTTCTCAACTCTTGAAGAAGGATTTAAATAATATAACATTTGCAAGAATGTCTGAGTTGGTTCAGTATGTATACAATCTCCTTTTATCCTCACCCTCTTATGTTCTGTCCAAACAAGATCTACAGGGATTGTTAACTGCAGTAACTCGCAAGGGTCACAATGCATCCAAAAAGAAAGTACATGTGTGTTGCGAAAGAGTACACATTCTAAGGCGTAGCAGGACACTGAATGCTAAAAATGCTTACACTGAAGCCTTCAAAAAGGTACTTCAGAGCCACCACAGTTATGTAGATTCACTAATTTCTAGGTATGGCAGACTACTGTCACTAATAGATAAATGGTTATGTAGCTCTGGTCAACCCTTTACAATAAGTAATAAAATGAATCATACCATAACCACGGTCATGGTCAAGAGAAACTCAAAGGCTTTCCCAGCTGTGCAAGGAGCGTTGGCCAATGCACCTTATCTATGGTTTCAAAAAAAAAATGTTTTTATTGGCACAAGGGGAATGGATTTTTACTGGCAATTCTCACAAAAATAAATCACTGTCTACTTGCATTTGTAGCACACCACTTGACCCAGTAGCTGCAGGATTTACCCCTTGTCCCAGGTTTGTCACTGTAGCAGCACCTGCTGTTCAACAATATGAATGCATTGTTCGTGCATCCTCACCTGAGGTTGAGGTTGCCGGACCACATGCTAAACTGCACCATCATCGAAAACTAAAATGCAGCACCTTTCACCTTCTTTATCAACGAAATATGAAATGTTACTATTGAAGTAATCTCTCAATAACCTGACAAGTTGCCCCATCATAAATCCTGCATGTGTTTTTAAGTCA
The DNA here is from genome assembly GCF_040938575.1 of Ambystoma mexicanum. Lineage (NCBI taxonomy): Eukaryota > Metazoa > Chordata > Amphibia > Caudata > Ambystomatidae > Ambystoma > Ambystoma mexicanum. Next base: position 117,578,123 of record NC_090934.1, on the reverse strand, counting down.
AGTTGACAGTAAGCCTCATGACTGTGTATCCATTATTGATGAACTTTCACAACCAAGAGGAGTGCTCCTTGATGTGCTCTTACGCAGTTCTGATTTATTTTGTCGATGGGCGAGGTTTCTGTGATGATGATGAGAAATGAGTTGCAGTATATGAAGTCTGCCCCCCCTCCCCCCGCCCCATCATTGGTAGAAAGTGCCCACCTACCAAATGTATTCTCTAGACAAGTTGCTTAATTAGTAGCCATGATTAGAGCATGTGGATTAACTGATCAACAAAGTGTCGCCGTCTATACCGACTCCTGCTGTTCCTTTGGGCTTGCCTATAATTTTGGTCTGTTGTCGAAGCTAAGAGGTTTCCTCACATCGTAAGGTTCTCAGATAAAAAATTATACATAGGGCCTCATTACACGGATGGCGGAGAACCATGGCGCTATTAGCGCCATGGTTCATGCCGGTAAAATACCGGCTCCGCCTTGGCGGAAAGGGAATTACCGCCCCATTCCAAGGTTGGCCGGGCGGTAATTCCCCCTTCCACCATTGCCCTTCCCCATTCCCATTTTTGCTCAATGGGAATGGGGAAGGCGCTAATTACGGTACCGCAAATTGCGGTACCGTAATTAGCTCCCTGGGTCCCTTTGCGGGTTGGTTTTTAACGCATGCAAAAAGCAGGCGTTAAATCCCCCAACCCGCAAAGGGACCTCGTAGTAAGACGGTAAGGATTTACCGGTACCGGTATTTTACCTGTACCGGTAAATCCTTACCGCCATCCGTGTAATGAGGCCCATAGTCTTTGCTCTGTTAGAAACCAACATGCACCCCAAACAAATTGGAATTGCCAAGTGTGCAGCTCATCAACTCCTTTGTGATGAAGTATCAAAAGGGTACCATGTGATTTTAACACATTTTTTTTTTAATGAGGTAAATTTTACTGAAACCAAAATATAGAAAATAAGTTATATATATATATAATATAGAGTAAGGGGTTAAAACAGGTGGGGAGGGGGTTGGATTGTGTATACAACAATGGGGAAACTGAGGAAACTGGTGGTTTGGGGGGCAAGCAGCCCCAAATAAAAAAATGCAGTATTTTCTTCTGTATTTTGGTGTCGGTAAAACGTACCTCATTAAAACATTTTCATTAAAATCACATACAACCATCAAAAGGCAATGTTTTAGAGGATGCTTCTGCTAAAGAGGCATCTGTTACCATATCTCCGGCTAAATTTATTTCAAGACTAGAGAGAGAGTCAGGCACGGACCCAACCATTGAACTCATTGCAAGAGCTAGCTATATTACAAGACAGCACAGGACCACTACTCTAGACTCACTCTTGATCTAAGGTAGGATGCTACCTGCACCCTGATAACCATTGGCAAGATGATCCTGATCAACTAGTTGCACCAACAATCCTACTATACGGGATAGTGTTTATCATGTACTCGCCAGGTATTAAAGGGGTTATATTAGGATGATGGCGTGTCTTCGCATGAGTTTGTCACCCACTTCAAGACCCAAAGTTATATTTCCCCCAGTGAGGAACCAGAACCTCATACATCCAAATGGCACCATACGTTATGGGAGCCTCTGTATCTGACTAGGGAATTCACCTACAGACCAAAAAAAGTAATCTCCCAAGCTGCCCATGAACTGCAATTTCTTGCAAGAATGCTGCAGCAGTGCACACCATGAAAGCAGGCAGACACGGAGTACTGTGGGACCGTGGACACAGCCACAAGAAATTCTAAGATGATTCCAAGACCATGGGACATATTAGGAGCCAAGGAGCCAGCAGTTTAAATTAATATAGAAGATTTATTGTTTACCCAATATGAGAAAACACAAACTAAGCATGTGTGCATACAGCTTTCAGTCTGTTTCTATTAATTTACCTCCAGATATACAGATTCTGGGATAGAGATGTAATATTCACCATTAAAATCTATAATGTTAAACACTCGTTATTTGGAAGATGATTTATTATCAAAGGTTTTGGGGACGTTTCTTCACCATAAGCTTGTTCTTTCACAGATATGATAGTGCTTTCATCTCCAGTTTACAGAGAAAGTGCGAGCTGCTGGACAATCCATTTCACTGTTATCTTTATTAAAGACAAGGCTAATGCCTATCTTTCCTTATGCTATGAGGCCTTCACACTTAACAAAACTGGCTACGGTGATAGTCGTCAGTGAATGTCTTAACAGCATCTGTCTACTGTCCAAACAAACAGATAATAACTAAGGACAGGAGAATGACCCACTTCTCCTGGGCATTTGCTTCTCAGAAACCTCTAATTCAATAGCTGTTTTGTAGATGGTCTCTGGTGACTGTTTTGAGCAATTCATACAGTTTGCGCAATACTTTAGTATGCTTTTGTTTCTTTTCTTCTTGATTAATATTCTCTGTGGGTTTATTGTTCTCCTCTTGTTTTTTTCTATAGAGATTTTTACTTCTCTCTTCCCATCGTAAAGTTATCCAACATTTATAACTCTCTCCTTTGGTATTCTTTTCCATTTTATACAATTCCCAATCTTTCATCCCTTTCTGATATCTGTCTTTGGACATGTATTCTGATACAGCCTTATCCTCTGGCTTTTCTCTTATCACTTTACTCTCTTCTTTCAATATACTTTATTTGCCTTGACTGATATGAGTATGAGTACACCAATAACGATTCTCATTAGCTCTGCTATGTTTCAATGATACAGTCCCTTTATCTTGACTGAGACGAGTATGAATGTACTCATAACGATTCTTATGTACTCCTTTGGGTTTCAATGTTCCAATCTCTATCTTGACTGCGATGAGTATGAGTGGTCACTTAATGATTCCCTGTCACCCTCCCAGGTCTCCTGTTGTACCTGCCACCTGTTGCTCTTAGGGATAACATCCCTGGGGCTTTGACTCGCTCAGGTTCGGTTCTCTCTTTCTCTCGACTGGCCCCTCTTTTTCCTTCAGTGCTTCTTCCTCCAGGCGGTTGTCTAGTAGGGTCGTACGGTATTTGAGGCTCTGTGCCTTCAATTGCAGAGGGGGTTCGGCATTGTTTCTGGGACCACCAGTCTACCACAAGCTTCTCATGATCACGCAACTACTTTTGGTCTCTCTCTGAGTTTCAGGTCACCATGTCAGAAACTTTGCTTCGCTCCTTCTCCTGATTGCAAGAAGCATTGCATCTAATTCTGCTTCTCAGTCTTCTCCGTTTACAGGATGCTGCACGTCCAGCTTTGCCTCTGTACCAACCAGCAAGCTGGTTTGTAGCTAGTGGCTTTTCTCTCATCTCCAGTCTTCTCCCATCTCATGCGTGACATAGCTGTAGGTCAGCCCTGGCGTACGTCCAAGCCTTTCTCTCTCTCTCTCTCTCTCCCTCTTCCTCTCTCTCTCTCTCTCTCTCTCTCTCTCTCTCTCTCCCTCTCTCTATCTCAGGCTGCGTCTCTTCGCCACATATCCTCCTTGTTCCAGTTAAATGGGAATTTCCATTTAAAGAAACACATATAGTTTCCTCTTGACAAGAACACATACTGGCTTTTTCTTCATACAAGGTTTCACAGGATATGTCCATGGAGGTATTATTAAGATGTTTTCTAGGGAGTTCCTCACAGGGGGAGTCTTTCCTGGTAAAATCCCACTTTCCTCGACCACTAGGGAGGGTATTGCAGAGCAGGCTCATCTCCCTAGCCTCACAGGGGGAGCTCTCCCTTGGGTAGAATGGATGAATTCCCAAAATTCATCACAGCAGGGATTTCCCCCTTTTCTAGGGGTTCAAGGTCGCTCCCACAGCTGGGACTGTGATGCCTAGATGAACCTTAGGGTAGGAAATGTCCTTTTGTTATGGGATTTCTGTTTAAATCTTTGGACTGTGCTCACCTTGAGACTTGTGAAGGGGTGTCTTTGTTACTCTTTCTTTGTCTGACTTCTTTTATCTCAAAATCGCTGCTCTTTTGGTGTAAGCATGCAACCTGGGAAAGAAGCAAAGCTGGATTTCATCTCCACAGAGTTCTCTTCTTTTCAAATGTACTCTGTACATCTTTCTACTCACTAAATTTCACTTCTTTATTTTTCCCTGGTTTTATTTAAAAGAATAAAGAGGATTCTCCATCAGCCTTTATCAATGTTTTTGAGCAAACTCAGGGATATGCTCATATCAAGTAAAATATGCATTCTCAAGGCTCACAGATCTTTTCTGTCACCCCCCTTTCCTCTTCTCCTTTGAACCTGACCTGAAAAATGTTCTCTTGGAATTGTACACCCTGTTTGTTTGTTTGTTTGTTTGTTTATTCATTTGTTGGGCGCACCAGACTCGTGAGTAAAAGGGCGCAACAATATGGAAATGCAAAGCTTACAAAGCATACAAATATACACAGGATACAGTATTTACATAGTAATGAGAAATACAATATTTACATGAATACAAGATATACATAATGTACAGAATAGAGGCAAAGACAGGGAATAGCCAATGTAGTTACAGAGATAAGCGATAGACACTGTGCAACGGATATCTATGCCAAAAATGGGGCCCTTCATGTAACACTTAGGCTCCCGGGTTGGTTACATTACACAAGGTCTTCAGAGTTAACGCAGTAGTGCAATATTAATGCAGAATGGACAGGTCTCTTTGGATGTGGGCAGGTCCCCAGTGGGTAATGGGAGACTAGGGGTCAGTAGTGATGATGTGTTGTATTAACTTTTTCCTGAAATGTAGGTAGGGTTGGTCTGCTCTAAGATACTGAGGCAGTGAATTCCAGAGTTTAGCTGCCTTGACAGTAAAGCTATTGCCCCGATAGTGGTGAGCTTATATTTGGGTATGGTCAGACAGTTAACATTCCCAGTTCTGGTAGGTCTGAGAGAGGTTCTTCTCTGGAGTTTATCTATGAGGTAGCTGGGGGCTACGTTATTAAGGGCTTTGTAGGTCAAGGAGAGTGTTTATAGTTGTATTTCATTAGATGTGGATAACCATTTATGTTGGCGTCTCAAGGAGGAGATGTGAGTTTTCTTGTTTATGCCTAGGGCCGCTCTTAGGGCGTTATTCTGAAGTGTTTGGAGCTTTTGGATGGTAGATTTATTGGCCCCGCTCTATAAGGCATTACAGTAGTCAATTCTGGAGAGTATTAGAGCCCTCGCCAGGATCAGGCAGCTATTGTCAGAGAGGAAAGCTTGCCAGCTCTGAGTAGCTTACAGGTGTAAGCCGTGGCAGAGGTGAGGGATTTGACCTGGACAGTGTGGAGTCCAGGTAGAATCCAAGGGCTTTTACTTCCTTGGAGACTTTGATGGTGTTCCCATCAATATTAAATGAGGAGAATTCTTGGCCTAGTTTTTTAATATTAGCCTGCAAGCCCAGAATGATAAGTTCAGTCTCATCGTTCAAGCACAGGCCATGAGTGGCCATCCATGCTTGGATGATAAGGTAAACTTTGTTCACTAAGCCCTTGTCCGCGCTGTAATCCCCAGATTCATTCATTTGTGTCCAATGTTCTCTATGAACTACTTAACCTGTCCCTCCAATTGTTAAACCTTTTCTCCACTCTCCAGACTGTGCTGTTATCTCTGCTCCTATCTCTGTTCTTCTATAGAAGGGTCACTGTCTCTTCTAGGGGAGTATTTCTGGAAGATCTGAGAACTATTGTTGTATATATTGTTAACTCTCCACTCACCCTGATACTGGAATTTATTCTATCGAAATCTTGGATGAGGAGGGTACATTTCCTATCATAGGAGATGATGATTGGCTTCTCTCACTGGAAACATTCTGACTTGCACCTCCCTGGGAATTTGATGCCAGGATTCTGCGCATTCCTCTCTGGAGGAGGAACATAATTGTAGCCCAATTGTAGCCCAATGTAGAATTTGGGCCTAAATGCAGAGGACTGATGGAAGTCTCTGGTTTCGTGGGATCAATATTTTGTGTGCCATGTAGAAGACTAGTCAGCTTGTTTTGAGCAGAGGGTTTTCTTTCTTTGTTAGGTTCCTTAACAGCAGAGGAATTGGTCTTTGGCCCCCTGTCTCTAAGTCCAACTGAGTAGTACTTTTCACATCAACTATCGGAATGGTGGCTGGAGCGGGAATTTGTTTGGGCTTTATTTCTTTGTTTTTAGGACTTGTTGGTTCTGTACATCATAGATCCTCTTAGCTTTCGTGATTATCCACTGCAAATTTCTCGAGTCCTCATAGTCTTGGACTAACTGACTCACTACTAACTGAGTCACTACATATTTTGAAAGGGCACGGAAGAAAGTCATTTTGAAGTCTCAACTTTTGATACCCAGATACAGAAAAATCTGATCAAATGCACGTTTGAGTTCTTGAGCAATCTCTCTAGGAGATTGATCCTCAGCACACATTAAATTGTAGGCTCATTTGCGGGCTTCTTGGGGATTACTATTAGTGGAAAAATATTTCAAAATGGCTGCCTCGTAAGACGACCATTTGTTGTGATTTTGATTTTCGAGCATTCCAAAGAAACTAGAAAACTCGAGTGAGAACGGCCATTTTACAAAATCTATAATGTTTTGATAATTATTCAATTCAACTGATGCCATCGTCTGTTCATTCTGTTCCTACAATTCTAGATGTTCTCAACCAAAATATTTAGCATTTTTGTGGTAAGCGGTCATAAACCTTTTTATGGCCATAATCTGTTTGATTAGGCCTTTCACAAATTGTGATTGTGGCTTTCTTTTTCTCTGTCTCATTGTTTGTGGCCAGCTTCCTTCATCAGTATCAGAGGCACTACTTGAACCCCCCTTCCCTACTTACATGCCCCCCGTTACTATGACTATTTTATTTATTTATTAAGTGCATATGGTCAAAAAAATACCTTTCACACTACACCATACAAACAAAGTAATGCAAAAGGTTCTTAAACAGTATTCATTAATATCGTCATATAATTTCATTGATAGCATCATGTTAGTCAATTAGATAACATGCTTTAAAAAAAGTGCCACTTCAGTCTAAAACCATTACAAATGATTTAATTTGATTATTCTTTGTTAAAAACAGTGCAATATCAGTGCTTATATCCTATTAAACACATTAAAGAAAATAATTGGTTGAAGACAATTTAAGGAGCAATCAATTTGGCTTTCACAATCTTCCAAATATGGAATGCAACTGCAGTTGTGACCAGTGACTCTGCAGAGATAATATTGCTCCAAAATTGGTCGGATTAAATGTTGCAAAACTTGAGATAGCCCTTCTTGTACAGTGGAATACATTGAGTCAAGACATGGCATGCAGTTTCAACATATTTTGAGCATTATCTACATAATCGCTGTTCCCTGGCAATATCTCTCCAGGCACCGGTGTTCCCCAGGTTTGGTAAGATGTTGAATCTTAATTGTAATATAAATCGGAAAATCCTGTGAGAGTAGGTTTTAGTTGGATAACTACGGGGACTCTCTAAAAACTGGACTTGTCGAGAGTAAGTGAGATATTTAGGTCGTTCCGCCAGGTGAGTCAAGGATTTAATTCGGGCAAAGTATCTGTTTTTTTTTCTTTTCAAATTCAGGTAAATACAAAAAGACTGTTGTTATCGGGGATTCATTCTTACCAATATCTGTGATATGTTTTGATACTTCAGCCTACATGTCTTTCAACCAGTGGAACTGCTTTTCTTTTGTGCATGTTCCAGTACAAGTCCAAGAAGAGAGATTTTGGCTGGGTTACTGAATTTTATCTTGGCCAAAACATACTGAATGTGACTCTCCAAAGGAAAAGGAGAGACTGGAGTCCTAGCTCCAGTATAATCTCTTCCACTGGTACAGCACTCAGTAGTTCTAGTAGTGCTTGCAAAATATTACCCTCTAGAACAGGTAACCATTGTAATTCCCTTGTGTTACGCTCACCTGACTCCCACGGAGGCGCAGGTCTGGTTTGGAGTGTCGTTGCTTCTTCTATGGTGAAGCGCAGGACCCGGAAGATGGACTGGACCGGACCTTCGAATCTGGCTTGTCTGGCTCGCAGGAATATCTTTCTGTATGTGAAAAGGGAGTATTAACAATCTGCGGGAGAAAGTATAAGCCCCCGCTTCCTTCTCACCCCTCTACGAAACTCTCCTGCGACCCCCACGTGAAGTCTCACCTTAGGGTTTGAAAGGTTGAGCTCTCCATCCTGCTTCTCATGCAGGGGCGCGTTGTATCCAGTTACTTCACTGGGATTTTGATTGTAGAGGGTTCAAGTTTTGTTTTCCCGGTATAGTACCGTAAGGATTCTGTTAATGAGTATGATTCCACAATAATAATTGTTCGTTGTCTCTTTTTCAGGTGCGGAAACTATTCCGAGAAGAGCTGTGGAACCGAAGAATGAGACTCTGGTGAGCTTGATGAGAGTTCTCTCAGTGTCCTTGTATCAATGCGCTCACTAACGTTGATGTCTTTTTTCCCCATAGGGGCCGGGGTCCGGAAATGCCTGGATGCGGCACCGACCCGAAACGAAGCTCAATCCAGAAGAAATCAGGTAAGTCTTTAATGGGCGTTTGGGCAATGTCTTTTCATGCGCCCACTAACGCTGATGTCTTTTTTCCCCATAGGGGCCGGGGTCCGGAAATGCCTGGATGCGGCACCGACCCGAAACAAAGATCAATCCAGAAGAAATCGGGTAAGTTTTTAATGGGCGTTGGGGTAACGTCTTTTCATGCGCCCACTAACGCTGATGTCTCTTTTTCCCCTTAGGGGCTGGGGTCCGGAATGCCAGGATGCGGCACCGACCCGAAATGAAGTTGGAATAACCCAACAGGTAAGCTTTGTAATGGAAATCAAGGTTTCCTTGTTTTCTTTCCCCTCTCACCTTTATTCTTGTCTTTTTCTCCCTAGGCGCGGTGATGTGGCTGCGAGTCCAGATGTCGCCGTAGAACGTGGTGGTACCTTGTACAAGTGAGTGAGATGCGGCGCTGCAGCGATCGATGCAATGTGCTTTTAAATGGATGTCTTCCTTTTCAGGACCTTCGGCGAGATGTCTCCGGAATGCAATTTAGCAGGTAAGGACTCTTCTTTACCCTTTTCTCTTCTCTTCTCTCTTTGCAGGTGTTCCAGGATGCTGGCAGGAGTGGCAGAAACAGAATGCAGGAGCAAACACGGTGAGCGTCCAGCTGCTAGATGCAGAACAACGCGAAGCGTGAGTTGCTGGTTGGGCGTGGCTTAAATAGCCTTCAAAGTAGTTCCAGGTATGTATCCTTCCTCTCAGGTATGTATTCCTCCCCTGACCACACCCGTGTGGTTAAGTAGTTCCAAAGATAAAGTAGTCCCATTCAGGCCTCAGAAGGCCTGGATGTTGCAGCATGGTCTGCATCAGGTAAGTTAACACTAAGCACCTTTAACACAAAGACCCCTTTTATGAGCCTGGCGCCTATGGACTGAGTCCAAAGAGCCCCTACTTGAGGCTGTTGTGACTTCCCTTGAAGACATGATGTCTGCCTCTGGGGTAGCTGGGTCTTGTCTGGCACCTTGGAGGTAGGCATCATGACAGTACCCCCTTCCAAGGCCCCTCCCAAGATCGTCCTTTCCAGGGGTTTCGGCTTGCTTGGGAATTTTCGGTGGAATCTTTGCACTAATCGCGGGGCGTGTACATGGTCACTTGGTTCCCAAGGTCTTTCCTGAGGTCCGTACCCCTTCCAATCAACTAGATAGAAGAGTTTTGATTTTAACATTTTGGAATCCAATATGTCCTTAACTTCAAATTCTAATTCCCCATCGATTTGAATTGGTTCAGGTGGTTTGCTTAGTCTGGTTCCAGGCTGCACCGGTTTTAACAGTGATGCATGAAAAACGGGATGAATTCGCATGTTGGCTGGTAGATCGAGTTTAAAGGCCACCGGGTTAATTATAGCTTTGATGGGATAGGGTCCAATGTATCTGGGATTAAAAGTCTGCGGTCCTTTGAGAGGCAAATGCTTGGTTGTCAGCCACACCTGGTCTCCAATCTGGTACGAAGGTGCTTCACTCCGATGTAGATCAGCATTTTCTTTGTATTTTTTCTTGGCTTGTTGCAAATGAGTTGTAGCTTCCTTGAAGGCTCAGGTTATAGTAGAATGCAAATGATCAACTGCAGGCATTTCCAGGTTTTGAGGAGGGTCTAGGTCTGAGGTTCTAGGATGATGACCATACAAGGTGTAAAAAGGGGGTTGTCCTGTTCCAGAATGTACAGAATTGTTATATGCATACTCTGCGATCCATAGAATATCTTTCCAGCTGTTTTCAGATTGATGCAACATGCACCGAAGATATTGTTCAAGGGTTTGGTTAGTCCTCTCGGTTTGACCATCGGTCTGGGGGTGGTGACTAGGTGATAAACGTACATCAATTTGTGCCAGTTGGCAACATTTCCTCCAAAAATGGGAAATAAATTGGCTTCCTTGGTCTGAGATTAATATGGATGGAAAACCATGCATACGAACTATGTTTTCCAGAAATTCCTTGGCCAAGATGGAGGCTGAAGGTACCCCTTTTAAAGGGATAAAGTGGACCATCTTGGAGAACAGATCCACGATTACCAAGATAGTGTTATATCCATAGCAAGGAGGCAGGTCGGTAATAAAGTCCATTGACAAGGTGTGCCAAGGGGCCGGTGGAATATCCAAGGGTTGTAGGAGACCGGCTGGTCTCTTCTTTTGACCTTTATTTTGAGCGCAAACTCCGCAAGACATCACAAAAGATTTTATGTCTTTTCTCCAGGATTCCACCAGAATTGTCGTTTGATCTTTTCCTCAGTTTTTGCGATACCAGGATGTCCTTCCATTAATGTATCATGATAGTGAGCAATGACCAATTCTTGCAGTTCTTTGTTGGGCAGAAATAACCGCCCCTGGAAGTACGGTAAATCGTTATTAATGGAAAAGTGTGACCCCTTTTGAGTCCATTCTTGCAAGGCTGTGGAATTTAAAAGTTGTTTAATTTGAGTTTGAACGTCCTCTATAGTTTGTAAAGAGGTCAAGCCTAAAATTCTTTGTTCGGGTATAATTGGTACTGGTTCTAAGTTTGAATTTGTTTCATCCATTCCAATCCGGGATAAAGCGTCTGCTTTGCCATTCTTGCAACCAGGGCGGTAGGTGATTATGAAATCAAATTCTGCAAAGAATAAAGGCGGGATGATTGGGCTTTGGCCGTTTTTAGATATTGCAAATTCCTGTGATCTGTAATCACCGTAATGGTGTGTCTTGCGCCGAGGAGGTAATGACGCCAAGCCTTGAAGGCGGACTTAATAGCTAGTAATTCTTTGTCGGTGATTGCGTAATTGATTTCAGGAGCCATGAATTTCCTGGACCAAAAGGCTACAGGGTGCATCTGGTTAGTTTCTGGATCCCTTTGAGACAAGACAGCACCCATGGCCAAACTGGAAGCGTCGGTTTCAACAATGTAAGGGAGATCTGGGCGCGGATGCTTCAATACAGGGGCGGAGGTGAATTTGGTCTTTAGGTCTTGAAAGGCCTGTTCTGCCTCAGGAGTCCATTCGAAACGTTTATTCTTCCGTAAGAGGGCTGTTATGGGTTGAAGCACTCGAGAAAATTCCGGGATGAATCTTCGATAGAAATTGGCAAAGCCAAGCATACTCTGAACCCCCTTAACAGAGTTAGGAGATGGCCATTTGAGGATGGCGTCCACCTTTCGCGAGTCCATTCGGACTCCTTTAGGTGTCAGGATGAATCCGAGAAACTCGACTTCTGTGGTATGAAAAACGCATTTTTCGAGTTTCGCAAACAGGTTGTGCTGGCGCAATTTCTCAAGAACTGCCCTGACATGTTTTCTGTGTTCGGATTCCGAGGAGGAGTATACCAGGATGTCATCGATATATACGATGACACAAACATCGATAAGTTCCCGAAGAACATCATTCATAAAGTATTGAAAGGCGGCAGGTGCGTTGCATAATCCGAAGGGCATCACCTGATATTCAAAGAGCCCATATTTGGTGCGGAATGCAGTCTTCCATTTGTTGCCGCCTTTTATACGTACCAGGTGATAAGCTCCTCGGAGATCTAACTTGGTGTATATACAAGCATCTTTTACCTGGTCAAGAAGTTCAGGGATCAGAGGCAGAGGATAACGATTCTTAATCATTATTTGATTTAGGGCGCGGTAGTCAATACATGTTCTAAGGTGGCCTTCTTTTTTCGGCACGAAGAACAGAGCTGAGGAAACAGGAGACTTTGACGGGCGAATAAAACCGTTGGCAAGATACTGATCTAAATACTGACGCAAATGAACGTTCTCGGGTTCAGTAAGAGCATAAATCCTACTACAGGGCGGTTGAGCATTGGGTACCAGGTCGATTTGACAATCGTACGACCGGTGGGGAGGTAATGTGTTCGCCTGTTCTTTTTGAAAAACGTCTTGGAACTCTTGGTATTCAACCGGTAGTTGTATCGTGGTGGAAGTTACTGTGGCCAGACCCATATCTGGATTTCTTGGATAACAGTCAGTTCACAATCAGGAAAGGTTATTCTCTTTGCTCGCCAGTCAATTCGAGGATTATGTGTTTCTAACCAAGGGATTCCTAGAATTACTTGAAATTGTGGGGCCTTGATTACATCGAACACAATTGCTTCCCGATGTCCATCCTGTCCCACTAGTGTCATTTCTGTAGTGGAATGTGTTACCGGCCCTGAGGCTATTTCGGTTCCATCTACTGTAGTAATGACATCCTTGTTAACTTTCGGACGGAGAGAAAGATTAATCCTGGAGGCCAATTCACGATCTACGTAGTTTCCAATAGCTCCACTGTCGATGTATGCTTTTATAGCATGCAACTGCTGAGGCTGTTTCGGGTCCACGAGCACCATTAGCATGACAAAATGCGAGGTCAAAGAGTCTGTTTTCAAGCTCGGCAAGCGGACCTCTACGCTTGTCGGGCTTGACCTTTTCCCGAATCAGGTTCTATTAAATTGTTGTCCGTGGCTCCAACCACCTTCTTAGGTGGCTTTACCGGGCAGTCTCGTAGAAAGTGACCAGAAGCCCCACAATAGAGACATAGTTGCTTTTGCCGTCATCTCTCTCGTTCCTTCTGCGTCAATGGTCCTTTAACACCGCCGATCTGCATAGGTTCTGAAACGTCGGTACTCTTAGGGTTAGCGTGAGTTTTGATCAGCACTCGAGTTTTGAACTTGGACCGATCTGCTTTTCTAGTTTGCAGTCTGTGGTCAAGTTGGACCACTAAGTCTATGTATTCTGCGCAGGCTTGAGGTGGATTTACTATTTGAGCTAGAACATCCTTAAGTTCTCAGCGCAGGCCTCAATGAAATAGTGTGATCCTTTTATTTTCGGGCCACCCCGTTTCTACAACGAGCCTATTAAAGGTGGCAATATAAGATAAGAGATCTTGGTTACCTTGTCGTAAGGATAGTAGTTCGTTGTCAAGGGCCTGTCCCTGAGAGTGTCGAGCGAATAATCTTTCCATGCTCGCCTGGAAGCTTTGAAAATCCTGGAGAATTGGGTCATCCTGACTTACCAACGGAACAGACCAATCGGCAGCACAGCCACTGAGATAAGATAATACAAAGGCTACCTTGGTTTGATCATTAGGGAAGGCCCCAGGTCTGCATAGAAAGTGTAGGCGACATTGGTTCATAAAAACGGCATATTTCTTGGGGTCCCCCGCAAAACGTTCAGGCGGGGCCAAAGGCATGTTTCCAAGTAGATTGATTTGTACCGGGTTATTCGAAACCATTGACGAGGCATTACCCCCAGAACTAGGTAAAGGAGTTTGTCCTGCTTGACCCTGCAACAATCGTTTGGCCAGGTCATCAGTTCTTTCCTTGGATAAGATTAATTCTCTTTTGAGAGCATTAGTTTCCTGGCGGGCGGAGTGTACTTCTGCCCTTGATTCCCCCAAAAGCTGAGCCAGCTGGTCTGTCTCGGAAGTTTCCATAGCGCCCGGGTGGGAAATTATAGGTAGGCTTCGCGTTCTGTTACGCTCACCTGACTCCCACGGAGGCGCAGGTCTGGTTTGGAGTGTTGTTGCTTCTTCTATGGTGAAGCGCAGGACCCGGAAGATGGACTGGACCGGACCTTCGAATCTGGCTTGTCTGGCTCGCAGTAATATCTTTCTGTATGTGAAAAGGGAGTATTAACAATCTGCGGGAGAAAGTATAAGCCTCCCGCTCCCTTCTCACCCCTCTACGAAACTCTCCTGCGACCCCCACGTGAAGTCTCACCTTAGGGTTTGAAAGGTTGAGCTCTCCATCCTGCATCTCATGCAGGGGCGCCTTGTATCCAGTTACTTCACTGGGATTTTGATTGTAGAGGGTTCAAGTTTTGTTTTCCCGGTATAGTACCGTAAGGATTCTGTTAATGAGTATGATTCTGCAATAATAATTGTTCGTTGTCTCTTTTTCAGGTGCGGAAACTATTCCGAGAAGAGCTGTGGAACCGAAGAATGAGACTCTGGTGAGCTTGATGAGAGTTCTCTCAGTGTCCTTGTATCAATGCGCTCACTAACGCTGAGTCTTTTTTCCCCATAGGGGCCGGGGTCCGGAAATGCCTGGATGCGGCACCGACCCGAAACGAAGCTCAATCCAGAAGAAATCAGGTAAGTCTTTAATGGGCGTTTGGGCAATGTCTTTTCATGCACCCACTAACGCTGATGTCTTTTTTCCCCATAGGGGCCGGGGGCCGGAAATGCCTGTATGCTGCACCGACCCGAAACAAAGATCAATCCAGAAGAAATCAGGTAAGTCTTTAATGGGCGTTGGGTAATGTCTTTTCATGCGCCCACTAACGCTGATGTCTGTTTTTCCCCTTAGGGGCCGGGGTCCGGAAATGGCAGGATGCGGCACCGACCCGAAATGAAGTTGGAATAACCCAACAGGTAAGCTTTGTAATGGAAATTAAGGTTTCCTTGTTTTCTTTCCCCTCTCACCTTTATTCTTGTCTTTTTCTCCCTAGGCGCGGTGATGTGGCTGCGAGTCCAGATGTCGCCGTAGAACGTGGTGGTACCTTGTACAGGCGAGTGAGTTGCGGCGCTGCAGCGATCGATGCGATGTGCTTTTAAATGGATGTCTTCCTTTTCAGGACCTTTGGCGAGATGTCTCCGGAATGCGGATTTAGCAGGTAAGGACTCTTCTTTACCCTTTTCTCTTCTCTTCTCTCTTTGCAGGTGATCCAGGATGCTGGCAGGAGTGGCAGAAGACAGAATGCAGGAGCAAACACGGTGAGCGTCCAGCTGCTAGATGCAGAACAACGCGAAGCGTGAGTTGCTGCTTGGGCGTGGCTTAAATAGCCTTCAAAGTAGTTCCAGGTATGTATCCTTCCTCTCAGGTATGTATTCCTCCCCTGACCACACCCGTGTGGTTTAGTAGTTCCAAAGATAAAGTAGTCCCATTCAGGCCTCAGAAGGCCTTGATGTTGCAGCATGGTCTGCATCAGGTAAGTTAACACTAAGCACCTTTAACACAAAGTCCCCTTTTATGAGCCTGGCGTCTATGGCACCAGGACTGTGGCCCGATATGAGCCTGGCTCCAAAGGCACCAGGACTGAGTCCAAAGAGCCCCTACTTGAGGCTGTTGTGACTTCCCTTGAAGACATGATGTCTGCCTCTGGGGTAGCTGGGTCTTGTCTGGCACCTTGGAGGTAGGCATCATGACACCTTGCTGGGAAGGCTTCTAGGGCTCACAAAATGCTGGCAGTCACTGAAATCCTGAAGGCTCGGACATTTGCTTCTATAGAAGCACCTGCTAGGTCATTTATGGCCTGCCTAATTGTCAATCACTTCATCCAAGCCTTGGGTGGGATGGAATTTGCCAGATAGGAAAAAGAAGGGCCAGATCGTTTAGTGGTACCCAGATATTTATATTCCTCCAGGTGCTCTAGCTTAATAGCACCTAGTCACCGTAATTTATCCGAAGACCATTTGCCTCTGCATAACTGCACAAAACATCCAGTAAATGTTGCAAACCGATTGTGGTACGATCAAACAGGACCGGTACGATCAAACGGGACCGTATCACCTACATTCGTTAAGCAAGGATGTACATCACTGCCCAATCTAGGGGGAAAGTTGTTAGTGAATTTCAGTATTTGAAAGAAATTCGAAACGTAAAGGTTATAAAGCAGGGGAGTGAACAAGCAGCCCGGCTTCATACCCCGATTTGTCAAAAATGGGTCGGTGCGTTTGCCCTCTTGAGATGTGCAAACATTCACTAAAGTGTTGCCGTAAAGCAGTTTGAGGAAGTACAAAATAGTTGGATTGATACCCTAGTTTGTTAATTTAGGCCAAAGTTTAGCGGAACACAGTCAAAAGCAAAACTTTAATCCACAAAACAAATATAAAGTACCCTGCTGGAATCATGAAGTGTATCCGAGATTAAAGTAATTAGCACCCAGATGAAATGTGTTGTGCTTCTCTTTTTCCTGAATCCAGTTTGGGTCAGGTGGAGAAGGCCGTTGGATTCTGTCCATGCATTGAGCAAGTGTAACAAAAGCTTAGAGAAAATCTTTGAACTGGAGTCAAGCATTACAAGAATTCTATAGTTTCTTGGAAATTCGCATGGACCATTTTTATGGATGGGGATAAGTACAGATTGTTGCCAAATGGTTGGGATCCTACAAGTTTCACACACATGTTTGAGCTTGGCATCCTACCACTTTCACACACATGAAAAAATAGAGATTTCAAGATTTCTGCCAATACTCTGGGTTACTCTTTAGAATAACATTACACATGCCATCTGGGTCAAACACACTTGGATTTTTGGACTTATTAGTAGTCTCCACAATATCGGATTCTTTGATATGTTTCCATTCCAATGAACAGGACATTGTTTTAATTTGGAGTGTATAGTCCAGTTTATAGTTGGCCCAATAAAGTTCTTTAATGTGGTCAGCCTGCACTCTTTCCGAGATACCACAGATCTCCACAGCTGCTTCGCCTGCTCTATGGGCACAAATCATGTGCAAGAACATTTTTGTGTCACTCGTTTTTATCAATCTATTTACAAAATTCCATCCCACATTTGCTTTATTATAACAATAATTAGGCACCCATCTCTTATGGTGCATAAGCAATTTTGCCCTCAGCTTATCGGTCTCTGGGATTAATTGGCTTCTTTTTAGTTTACGCAAGGCAAAGTTTAGCTCCCTCTTCATCTGTGCTATCCCTCTGACTATAACAAGTTTTCATGCTTGCATGGTACTGGGAACTTGCTCTAATTCCTTTTCCCATTGTTCCTGTGGGTTATGGGCCTCAAACCTTTAATGAGGGGCTGGGTTGTGCTCATGTTTGTATTGTTGCTCAAACTCAGTGTTTTTCCATCTCAAAAAGGGCTCTTTGCCCTAGTTTTGGAATCCAGTGTTTCTTTCATGTTTTGTAGTTCCCTCTGAACAGAATCTTTTTCTTGATTATACATTGCTGTTTTTTCTGGTGACTCCTTATTGATAACCTGCTAGCGAACCATTTCTTTTTTTAGGATTTTAATTTGTGAAATTGCGTCAACAGATTATTATCCATTATCTCTCTGAGTGATACATTTTCCTCTATTCTCTGCATTAATTTTAGTTTTCACACCTTACTTTGATCATCCTGTATCTACGCCTGTGGCATTTGTGAGGTATGCTGGTTTATTTCCAGAGTTGCAGAATCTTTTTCCTGTGCTAGCTGAGCCCTTTTCTTCTTAATGATTTTTATATCATTATACAGGTGATAAAATTCTGTCAGTGTGTCAGCGTCCTTCCTTACAAGATTTGCATTGCATCTTGACTCTGTCACCATTTTGTACTCATAATGTCAATATGAATGTTTTGCTTAGGTATCTTGGCCTTCAACTCATCAAGAGTCTGTAGACTTGCTTCTACGCACTGTTTGGCTTCTTGCATATGTTTTAATTCTAATGAGGCCTTTTGTGTATTTTCTGTAGTGGTGCAAATCATGTGAGCCTTCAGCTAACCTATTCCCCATTATGTGAAGGTAAAATAAGAGATACACTGAAAAATTCACAAGGGCCAGTTTCTCATCAACTTCTGTGGAGGTCAGATATTTTTGTAGCACTTCATCTATCAATATCCGCACCTACGTTTTGAACCATGTGTTTCATACCCACTTGTCATTTCTTTACGTCCTGCATCTGCCATTGACGATGCAAAAGTATGTAGTTAGTGCATGCAAAAGATCCATGTCCAAATCTACCCTGATGTCTTGTGACGTCATAGCTGTATTGTAGCTGACTACACATCTAATCAATCCCTCAGTATATTAAATGTACTTACCGTGACTGGACCCTAAAGAAAGTAGTGCAAGAACATATTTGAAGGGTAAGTCTACAAATAAAGTACCTTTTTGAATTTTTCGTTCCTGACTGTTACTGAAGAAAACCATGTGGGCTAGATATGTCATTAAAGAAAAAAAGAGGGAGCCAGACATGTGATGTCATCAATGACATTTGTGATGTAATCTTTGATGTCATGGTTGTTAGTCTTAGCAGTGCACGGTGATGGCGCGAGTTATGGTGGCTTAGCTTACCATAACTGGTGAATTTCTGGGGGTTTTCGGTTTTACTTATAATAACCATAATACGGATAGGTTGTTATTAGTGCAAAGTAACTATAATGTCCCTTTAAAAAAGTTTTAGCATTGAATTTGATAGGTTTTTTTTTAGGGAAACTAAACCATAACTTCCCTTTAAAAACATTATTTTCACTGAATTTGATAGGTATTAAGTAGTGCAACTTAACCATAACGTCCCTTTAACAAAGTTTTTTCATTGAATTTCATAGCTTTTTACCAAGATACCCTTAGTTTGTATAGATGTACCATACAACATACTGACGTACTGACAGCACAACTGAACTACAAACTGGTAAGTGCACTACATTGTTTCATATAACTGCGCAGTTTGTTCAGTATGCAATACTAAAAAAAGAAAAATATATCTTTTTTTATACAGAAATGGCAAGCATCCTGGAGTGGCTTGAAGGCAATTTTCCTCGGGATGAAATGAGTGAAGACAGTGACACTATTGGTACACAGTGCAGTTTCCACATTGCTTCACATGTACCTGACATATTTATTTCTTTAACAGTACATACAGATAATAAAGGGAATGCCCCAGAAGCAGTAGATCATCTACAAGTCCATGAGCACATAGAACAGCAAAGTAACAGTGTACACAATCCCCTACTGAGCTTGGAAGAAAACATGGATCAATTAATGAACCCTTTTGCCGATTTAAAAGATTTTGTACAGAGACATATCATGGAGAATATTAAATATCAGTGCCCCACCTGCACCTGTACCCCTTCTCCCTGTCCCAGCCAACCATCCCCACAACTTCCCTATAACCAAATACATTACGATGAGACCTCAATCCCTTCCTCCCCTGATGCCCAACCTGTAGAAAACCCCAATTCCCCTGTATATGTCTCAATTTCTGGTACCGCTAATAAAATGCTATATGTTTATTGTTGCTGTGTGTGTGTGTTTTCTTTTTTAAAAACCCAGTTAGGAGTCTGTGGAGCACGCAACTGTCCGTGATGTGCATAATTAAACAAAATGGAGGCGTCCTACGGACATCACGCCTGTGCAGCCTGTCCGCAATCAAAATCAAGGTGTCCGTAGGATGCCGTGCCGGTCCCCATGTCCCCAAAGATGTGACGTCCCTTTAATTAGTTTGGGGAGCTCATGCCTGCCAGGCGTATCTCATCCCCTGGGTCCTGCAAACACCTCCCCTGTCCGCATGTCCACAAATCGATGCCGTACTTTGATTAGTTCAGGGAGTACACCCATGTCTGGTGGACACCTGTGCACATGTGCATTCCACCACCTGGGTCATACGTAACCCGTGCCTGTTGGAAACTGTCCGCTGCACATGTGTTGCACTTTTAATTATTTCAGGGAGTCCAACCTTGTCCGTAGGACACCTATGCACATGCGCACAACGGATCCTGCGCAATAGGTGTCCTGCGGATTGCCGTCCCATTCGCGAATGTCTGCGACGTCACCATGTGACTGCACCCACACTGTGTGGGCCTTATTTGCGGACAGGGCCGGGTCCCCAGACAGCAAAAAAGTGCTTTTCTGAGCAATCCAAGGTGTGTTACTATGAAACGTCACCCTTGCAGATGTCCCAAACTATGCCCCTGGCGATCTGGATACTTTTTGAACATTTTGAGCCATCTTTGAGGTTCAAAATGTCTGCGGAGCACATGACTGTCCGTGGAGCACCCCCCAGCACCCCTATAAAAGACCACACCCCACAGCTGCTTCTCAATCTGTTTTGGATACCAAGGACTACTGAGCACTGCTGCAGCTTGCTGTTTCCTGTTTTGCAGATTGCTGTCTTCCTGGTTCCTGACACCTTTGGTGATGGCATCCATGGCTGCTCCTACTGCTGCTGCCTCTGCCTCAGCACCACCCTCACTCCCTCCACCACCATCACCTTTCCAACGGCCTGGGGAGGGAAACAGGTGTGGTGATGTAGAGAGGGATGAAGAAGAAAATGAGGATGAGGTAGTGGAAGTCCCCACTACCGCCAGCCAGCATGAGTCTTGGGTGTGGAGGCTGTTTACCACCGTTGTGGGGTATCCAAAGCTTGTGCAGACAAGGTGCGCTGCACTGAATGCCACATGGTGCTCAGTCACGTCAAACCTGGGCTGTACAGCTACAGGACCACCTCCATGCAGTGACACGTGAGGTACAACCACAAGGCGGCAGTTCAGAGGGTCGTCCTCTTTGAACAAGGTAGTAGGTTGAGTTCCTCTACAACATCCTCTGTACCTGCTCCTGTCACCACAAGGGACATTCCTGTGGGGCAGCGGATCCTTGAACCAGACTCACAGGCCATACACACTGCAGCAGACCCTTACCTTTCGAGGGTCACTGTATTGTGCATGTACTGTGACGCAGTTCTCTGCAGGGGGGAGCAATTTCAAAGTGCTTTCGAGGCTTCGGTCTGAGAGCATGAGAAAGACTGCCCCTTACCTAAGTGAGGCCCACCCAACATCCTGCTCTCTCTACCTGCCCTTTCTTATCCCTGTGGTTGGTGCCTCTTCCCTACTCTCCCTTCCCTTCCTTTCCTTGTGTGTTGTATAAATAAACACCAAAAAAATATGAAACAACAAAAAAAGGCTCTTTTCAGAGCCATCTTTCATAGTTTAAAAATAGAATTGCCAATGAAATGCTGCAGGCCCCTGCACAGCCTGTGAAGTCCGCGGACAGTGCGATAGTCCGCAGACTTCTAAAAAAAAGTGTGGGTGGTGGCAGCATCAAAAACATTGCACTCTTTTCCGGGAGAAAGTGGTGGCTCTGAAAAGAGCCTTTTTGTGGTGTTTGTTTTTCGAAGGGTTGAAATGGCCAACACCTACTGGAAAAATGCTTACTATACTTGCAAAAAGAGCTGCAATGTATTTCGGATATTTCGCAGATTGGCAGCAACACTAAGATGGATTCCATCTCTGCGAAAAATGTTGGTGCTACGAAATGTAATATTTTCATTGTGGAAGGACGACATGTCAACATCTCTCAAAAAGGCACAAACAGCCTTGTTGACATTGCGCCTCGCTTTCTCCATTTGCAGACCAAATGAAGAAGAGCGCAGCCACGTCTGTCTCCAAGCAATGCGAGAAAGAATTACTTGGGAGTCCGGTAACATGTCCTAAACTGTTCCCTCCACAATTAATTATAATAATGTCTGGATGTTGGTGTGTCACCAAAGTGGCACAAAGAGGTACCAAATCCAGCCACTTCATTCCACACACTCCATTCCACGCACTCCATACCAGTGCACATCCACATGATGGAATCCAAAATGTGCAGCCACTCCACAATGCTTTGCATACACATGCAACCAATGTATCCAAGAGTCTCCCAAAATCCACACACTCTGCTTCCTGAAAGACACAGCCATAGCCATTTGCACTCTGCTCAGCAAACAGACCTTCTTCCACAGTCTCTCCTTACATACCACACCCAGAAAACCTTATTGACCAATCCCCTGGCCTACAGAGTCCCATTTCCATGCCTGCCAGCATCAAAAGCCCCGGATGCGGCACGCACCCTCTGCGGACCACCACAGTGTCTCACCGGACCCCGTAACACAGGGGCAGCCCTTCTTCTCTTTCCGCTTCACTCTCTGCAGCACTCCCTCATTGGCTACTGTTAAGCAGTCACACACCCATCCACCAATCACAGCCAAGAACTCTACATCTACCTCTGTGATCCCAGTTCAGCACTTTAGAATTACTGTTCAACACTCTGAGTGCAAGTCTCCTGTGATTGCAAAGCACCTCCAGCACAAAGTACTGTAAAACTCTCCAAGATTTCTGTTTCTAGATTCATCCACATCTGCATCCATCAACACAAACTACAGGTATGCATATATTTTGTAGAGTACATTTCCAACTCTTTTACAAATGCATGTTAACAGGGTACCTGCCACTTACCCTGTATAACCTACTCAATAAGCATCCTGTCATTTGTCCCATCTCCTACCATCAAGTGGCACTTACAATGCTGTGTGCTTTGAAAGTCTTCTTTTACTCATATCACCCATTGTAATTTGCAAACTCTTATTCTCTATTCTCTTATTTCCTTCTATGCTTTTTACAACCACTTCCCCCTCGAACACACCTGCTATAAAATGCCTAGAATGCACACAGAAAATGGAAACTGCATGTATCTTACCAAAGTACATAGACTGCATGAATGTGAACAGGGAGCCTGCCATTTACCTTGCCTTACCTACTAAATAATCATACTGTCATTTGTCCCATCTCCTAACATCAAGTGGCACTTACTTACAATGATGTGTGCTTACAAACATTTATTTTAATGCCCACTTGCATAACTGTTTCAAACTTCATATTTCAATTTTATCACCACTCTCCCTGATTTATTTATAAATGAACAAAAGAAAACCACATTGGAATTTCTTTTAAAGCAAGTTGAAGTTGCAGGTCCTATGTGAAATTCCCAGAATGCACACAGAAGAGGGAAACTGCATGCATATTGGCAAAGCATGGCAAGTACATACTTTGCACAATTGACAGAACACACCTTTGATTGAAAAAAACAAAGAAATGCAGGTGTATATTGGGAACAGTGCCATTTGTAAATGTGGATACATAAATCGAACAACAGAAACAATTTCTCCACTAATGTAGTAAACATCTATGTGCGGGAAAGTTAATAGAATTCCACACACAGAAACATTCTCCTTTCCAATCCCTACATCTTTCTGCGCCTTTTTCTCACCGTACTATACCTTACACTAATCCATTTCCAAAACAAATACTGCAACAACAACTCACACACTTCCGAAAGTTCACGTCAGAGGACACACTTAAAACTACACCACTGGCCCTCATAGCAACGATGCTGGTGCTCCCAATTCCCCATTCATACACAATGCTGTACAATTTCACACACGCACCAACTCTTCCTGCTAACTAATCCTCCTACATTTTTTTATTAATGTATTCTCTAAGTGCTATTACTGTGCCATTAACACACATATATACTAACTTCCTTCTTTCGCAATTGCAGTGAAGACCAGTCTCCTGAAAGCCAGTTTCGTCTCAAGTGGAAAAAAAATATATATATTTTTTTTATTGTGGTACAACCAAATTCTGTTTTTTCACAAAACAAAGAAAGGATAAAAAAAAAAAGCTTAATACATAGTAAATTAAAATTCTTGAAACATCACAAATGCCCTACTCTTTGAAACATACAAAGGAGTATAGGAGAGAATTTATTTTTAACAGAATTTTAAAGGAATAACCCCTGTCTGTTTTAACACTAATGACATTTATCACCAAAGGCAATTTCATGGCCGGCAATCAATCTCTCCCAAAACATCACTGAAGACAACCGATTAATTGAAACGATAAAATGCCCTAGATGTTTCTCTCTAGCATTCCAAGTCCCCCGACAATATCTTAAAAGATGCTCAATAGTCAAATTTCTGGGGTCCTTGCATTCTGGGCATATGATTTTTATTCTATCCTCACAGCCCCAACGAACAAGAACTGATCCTGTTTGAACCAGGTTGAGTCGAATTCTAAGGAAGTTCTGTCTAACCTTGGCATCTGGAAATTTTAGCAGATATTTTGGAAGGTATCCCAGCTTCTTGTCCTTCAAAGAAAGGGAAGCTGCTACGGAGGAAATCCACATCTGATTGATTGTCCTAATCCAATCTGCTGTTAGTAAGGCCTTCTTCATCTTCATGGGGTTTAGGAGTAATGTTTCTTCGTCACTGCCACAACTAATGAGGATCTCCTGTGCCAACCTCCTTAGATCTTGTAACACCAATGAGTGATCCAGTTTAAGATGAACCAGGAGGTCCTCATATATTGAATTCCCCAGAGGATTCATTATTAATCTATAGAGTGGGAGCAATTTCCAGTCCATTTGAGGCTTAAGTGATTTTAGACCCAGCTGAAATGTCAAGCTTACTATCGGTAAGCTGTTTGGCAAACTCAGGGCTTTTCTACCAGATCTTGCCCTCGATTTTCTGCCAATCGAGGGTCCAAGCCAGAGGTCTGGCCTCTAATCCGTACAAAAGTACTGGGATGATCTTTGCCATATAAAACCTTACCGCTGGTAGGAGGGAGAATTTACAATATTGCCCAACAATACTTTGCAATTGTGACATCAGCTGGGTGCCCTTTAATGAAAGCTCTGACAAGGTTTGCCCTGATCTGGGAGTGGCATATGAAGTATATCCCAGGTAGATGATCTCTGCACTGGATTCTCACCATGTTGTTCTCTTGAAGAGAGGCTAGAATATTTATGAGTGGTTTCGGAGCTCCCCTGTTGTCTAGCTTTGACCATAGTCGGTCTCTATTAACCAGGTCAAAAGCGCTTGATAAATCAATAAAAGCGTTATATAGCCTTGATGCTTTCTTACCATCGTTATTATTACAGAGGGAAGCCAGAACTATACCATTAAGGGATGTGGAGTGTCCCTCCCGAAACCGGTCTGCTGTTTTGGTAGAATGTTATTGGATTTGGCCCATCTCTCCAGGTCTCTTAACAGTAGTCTAGCAAACAGCTTGCTTTCAACATCCAACAACGGAATGGGCCTGTAATTTGATGGATTCTTGCGATCCCCCTTCTTGAAAATAGGAATAATAAAAGCAGACTTCCAAGATAGGGGGGTGGCTCTTTTTGCTATTATTCCCTGGAAAAGTATGTACAGAATGTGAGCCCACATTTTGGCATTCCCTATCAAAACTTGATAGGTTAGGCCGCTGGGGTCTACAGGTCTCAAAGATGAGGACTTATTAATCAACTAGAGGATATCGTCTTCCGTGATTTCCAGGGACCATAGTACATTGGAGGTACAAAAGGCAGACTCCCTTTGAGGCTTAAGATATTTTTCAGTAAAATAAGTAACCGAAACAGGCTCGGGGACGCAGTTAACTGGATTGTAATTGATTGTTATCCAGAGTATTAATTAGTGCCCAGATATTACGGGAAGTGTTATTACCCAAGACTCTGAGCATGGACTCTCCATCTTTCTGTAAGCGACTCATTTGGTGTTGTTTGGACCCATTTTTTTAGTTGTTTTTAATGATCTTTAGTTTTACCGAGAGATGGCCCCTATCTGTGGTTTCCCTTCTCGTGGCATTCACAAGGATACGCATCTCGCGTTTCTTAGATCATGTGATCTCGTTGTTTATGGGCTGTAATTCTACGAGATAGTATGGTCTGAGGTCATTCAACTGCCCATAAAAATCATGAAAAGTGTGGGGTTTGCAGTTCTCCTCTAGATCACTAACTCTGGGATCTTGGCAGACCTGATCCAAGGCTTCATTTAACCGGACACCATCTCTCCTATACTTTACCAATCGATTTTATTGAGTATTAACTATTACTGTGACCTGCTACAATTCTTTTTTTTGTTGAAATTCCATGCGAATAATGCTTCAAGACGGTTACGGTCGCTTGTTCCACCCTTCCTTACTGAAAATTGGTCACATTTCTCAAATAGAATGGCCGATAGAAAGATATAGTCCAGGGTAGATTCAATTTGCCCACGACACCATGTACTAGCGGGGGGATATCCCCTTCAATGGACCCATTTGCGATCGTCAGGTCTCATTCCGTGAAGGACAGCCACCTTCTACCTTTGGCGGTTACCGATTTGGTTTTTGGCGTTGGTCCCCCTGAACGGCTTAAGACGCACTGAGAGTTCAGGTCTCCTGCAACCAAAATATAAGTCCCTGGATGGAACAGTTTTATCTGGGTCAGGATACTTGCCAAGGATTCCGAGAAATCTGTGAGCTTTACGCACACGGTGTTCCAGTAGAGATTTAGAGCTACTAATTGCTTCATCCCTTGAGAAGACGGCACCGCCAATTTTACCGCTAAGATCCCCTCTTGCCTACAGGGGATCAAAGTCCCTTCTTTAAAGAATGTAGACTTACATGCCGTCAGTAGCCCGCACTTAGGTCTTCCCTTCCCTAGGGTAGTTGCTGGCTGTGTTATTATAAATCCCTCCAATTCTGGGGGATTAACTAACCATGTCTCTTGGAAGAGAATCAAATCATTTTCACTAAAGACCTCTGATCCCATTTTTGAAATTTCTAAATGAACTGGAGCCCCACGTGTTCCAACTCACAAATCTTATTTTTTCCCAACTAAAGTGGATTTTGACCCGCTCCAGGTTTCTGGCAGACCTGCATTATAATCTCTGGCAGCATAGACCACAAAGCGGACTGACCTCCACTATGAGCTTCCTGATTTTTGGGTTTCTTTTCCTTGGGCTGCTCCAATTTCCCCTTATCAGCACCACCTTCTAAGTTACCTCCTTTGCCCCCTCCATGGGTAGGCAAGGATTTGTGGACGACCCGACCTTGTTGTTGTAAGGAATCCGCCACTGAAAGGACTGCTTTCGCCCCTACTTCCACTAAGTGGGCTACATGAGGGTCAGGGAACTGAACATAATCAATATCTTTGGATGAAAAGAGGTATAGGTCTGGTATCTTTTTAAAAATGGACAGAATTGCCCCCTGTTAAAAAATCTGTGGTTCAATTTAGGCTTTTGACATGTAGGCCAAAGTCTCGGGACTGCAAAAGGTGCCAGTTCATTATGGGAAGAGACAGAATCTTTGGTACCCAGGCGGACTGCATCCGCTTGGTTGCTGACTTCTTCGAATCATGATCTGTCTGTTGTCCGACTGTCTTGATCTTCGAATGTAGAGATTGCTTTTTGTACTTTTCCTGTTTCCGGTTGGGTAGGGCAAGATCTGCTGGAGAATTCTTTGGGGATCACAGCCCCTTTTACAGGCATCTGCCTTTTCTTGATCCCCATACAGAATATTGGTGCAATTTTCAGGTTATCCCCAGACTGGGACAACATTTTCTTCTCTGGTTTTGCCCTTGATAGAAAAATTGGGACCCATTTTATCGACTTCCCAGTTGCTGCCGTTCTACTCGCATCTAGGGGTCCAGAAACAAGACTGCCCTGGTTACACCCTTGAACAGTGTCTGTCTGTATGCCTATAGTGATTTTTGTCACTTTTATATCATCTTGGCCGGTGGTGGAATTGACAGATTTTTCTTGTTTTAGTCTAAGTGAGTCCAAGGAGCGCGTCGGGTGAGCTCTGGATAGTGGTTCCACGTTTCCTGCCTCTGCGGTCATATCTGTTATTTTGGAAGCATTGCTCAGTCCGTTGATCTGCCTGTGGCAGAATTTTTCGACCTTTTCGTCTTCATATTTCGTCTTCAGATACCCTTAGTTTGTATAGATGTACCATACAACATACTGACGTACTGACAGCACAACTGAACTACAAACTGGTAAGTGCACTACATTGTTTCATATAACTGCGCAGTTTGTTCAGTATGCAATACTAAAAAAAGAAAAATATATCTTTTTTTATACAGAAATGGCAAGCATCCTGGAGTGGCTTGAAGGCAATTTTCCTCGGGATGAAATGAGTGAAGACAGTGACACTATTGGTACACAGTGCAGTTTCCACATTGCTTCACATGTACCTGACATATTTATTTCTTTAACAGTACATACAGATAATAAAGGGAATGCCCCAGAAGCAGTAGATCATCTACAAGTCCATGAGCACATAGAACAGCAAAGTAACAGTGTACACAATCCCCTACTGAGCTTGGAAGAAAACATGGATCAATTAATGAACCCTTTTGCCGATTTAAAAGATTTTGTACAGAGACATATCATGGAGAATATTAAATATCAGTGCCCCACCTGCACCTGTACCCCTTCTCCCTGTCCCAGCCAACCATCCCCACAACTTCCCTATAACCAAATACATTACGATGAGACCTCAATCCCTTCCTCCCCTGATGCCCAACCTGTAGAAAACCCCAATTCCCCTGTATATGTCTCAATTTCTGGTACCGCTAATAAAATGCTATATGTTTATTGTTGCTGTGTGTGTGTGTTTTCTTTTTTAAAAACCCAGTTAGGAGTCTGTGGAGCACGCAACTGTCCGTGATGTGCATAATTAAACAAAATGGAGGCGTCCTACGGACATCACGCCTGTGCAGCCTGTCCGCAATCAAAATCAAGGTGTCCGTAGGATGCCGTGCCGGTCCCCATGTCCCCAAAGATGTGACGTCCCTTTAATTAGTTTGGGGAGCTCATGCCTGCCAGGCGTATCTCATCCCCTGGGTCCTGCAAACACCTCCCCTGTCCGCATGTCCACAAATCGATGCCGTACTTTGATTAGTTCAGGGAGTACACCCATGTCTGGTGGACACCTGTGCACATGTGCATTCCACCACCTGGGTCATACGTAACCCGTGCCTGTTGGAAACTGTCCGCTGCACATGTGTTGCACTTTTAATTATTTCAGGGAGTCCAACCTTGTCCGTAGGACACCTATGCACATGCGCACAACGGATCCTGCGCAATAGGTGTCCTGCGGATTGCCGTCCCATTCGCGAATGTCTGCGACGTCACCATGTGACTGCACCCACACTGTGTGGGCCTTATTTGCGGACAGGGCCGGGTCCCCAGACAGCAAAAAAGTGCTTTTCTGAGCAATCCAAGGTGTGTTACTATGAAACGTCACCCTTGCAGATGTCCCAAACTATGCCCCTGGCGATCTGGATACTTTTTGAACATTTTGAGCCATCTTTGAGGTTCAAAATGTCTGCGGAGCACATGACTGTCCGTGGAGCACCCCCCAGCACCCCTATAAAAGACCACACCCCACAGCTGCTTCTCAATCTGTTTTGGATACCAAGGACTACTGAGCACTGCTGCAGCTTGCTGTTTCCTGTTTTGCAGATTGCTGTCTTCCTGGTTCCTGACACCTTTGGTGATGGCATCCATGGCTGCTCCTACTGCTGCTGCCTCTGCCTCAGCACCACCCTCACTCCCTCCACCACCATCACCTTTCCAACGGCCTGGGGAGGGAAACAGGTGTGGTGATGTAGAGAGGGATGAAGAAGAAAATGAGGATGAGGTAGTGGAAGTCCCCACTACCGCCAGCCAGCATGAGTCTTGGGTGTGGAGGCTGTTTACCACCGTTGTGGGGTATCCAAAGCTTGTGCAGACAAGGTGCGCTGCACTGAATGCCACATGGTGCTCAGTCACGTCAAACCTGGGCTGTACAGCTACAGGACCACCTCCATGCAGTGACACGTGAGGTACAACCACAAGGCGGCAGTTCAGAGGGTCGTCCTCTTTGAACAAGGTAGTAGGTTGAGTTCCTCTACAACATCCTCTGTACCTGCTCCTGTCACCACAAGGGACATTCCTGTGGGGCAGCG
Source organism: Ambystoma mexicanum (assembly GCF_040938575.1). Taxonomy (NCBI): domain Eukaryota; kingdom Metazoa; phylum Chordata; class Amphibia; order Caudata; family Ambystomatidae; genus Ambystoma; species Ambystoma mexicanum. The sequence continues at coordinate 117,548,449 of NC_090934.1, read as the reverse complement.
GATCCTTGAACCAGACTCACAGGCCATACACACTGCAGCAGACCCTTACCTTTCGAGGGTCACTGTATTGTGCATGTACTGTGACGCAGTTCTCTGCAGGGGGGAGCAATTTCAAAGTGCTTTCGAGGCTTCGGTCTGAGAGCATGAGAAAGACTGCCCCTTACCTAAGTGAGGCCCACCCAACATCCTGCTCTCTCTACCTGCCCTTTCTTATCCCTGTGGTTGGTGCCTCTTCCCTACTCTCCCTTCCCTTCCTTTCCTTGTGTGTTGTATAAATAAACACCAAAAAAATATGAAACAACAAAAAAAGGCTCTTTTCAGAGCCATCTTTCATAGTTTAAAAATAGAATTGCCAATGAAATGCTGCAGGCCCCTGCACAGCCTGTGAAGTCCGCGGACAGTGCGATAGTCCGCAGACTTCTAAAAAAAAGTGTGGGTGGTGGCAGCATCAAAAACATTGCACTCTTTTCCGGGAGAAAGTGGTGGCTCTGAAAATAGCCTTTTTGTGGTGTTTGTTTTTCGAAGGGTTGAAATGGCCAACACCTACTGGAAAAATGCTTACTATACTTGCAAAAAGAGCTGCAATGTATTTCGGATATTTCGCAGATTGGCAGCAACACTAAGATGGATTCCATCTCTGCGAAAAATGTTGGTGCTACGAAATGTAATATTTTCATTGTGGAAGGACGACATGTCAACATCTCTCAAAAAGGCACAAACAGCTTTGTTGACATTGCGCCTCGCTTTCTCCATTTGCAGACCAAATGAAGAAGAGCGCAGCCACGTCTGTCTCCAAGCAATGCGAGAAAGAATTACTTGGGAGTCCGGTAACATGTCCTAAACTGTTCCCTCCACAATTAATTATAATAATGTCTGGATGTTGGTGTGTCACCAAAGTGGCACAAAGAGGTACCAAATCCAGCCACTTCATTCCACACACTCCATTCCACGCACTCCATACCAGTGCACATCCACATGATGGAATCCAAAATGTGCAGCCACTCCACAATGCTTTGCATACACATGCAACCAATGTATCCAAGAGTCTCCCAAAATCCACACACTCTGCTTCCTGAAAGACACAGCCATAGCCATTTGCACTCTGCTCAGCAAACAGACCTTCTTCCACAGTCTCTCCTTACATACCACACCCAGAAAACCTTATTGACCAATCCCCTGGCCTACAGAGTCCCATTTCCATGCCTGCCAGCATCAAAAGCCCCGGATGCGGCACGCACCCTCTGCGGACCACCACAGTGTCTCACCGGACCCCGTAACACAGGGGCAGCCCTTCTTCTCTTTCCGCTTCACTCTCTGCAGCACTCCCTCATTGGCTACCGTTAAGCAGTCACACACCCATCCACCAATCACAGCCAAGAACTCTACATCTACCTCTGTGATCCCAGTTCAGCACTTTAGAATTACTGTTCAACACTCTGAGTGCAAGTCTCCTGTGATTGCAAAGCACCTCCAGCACAAAGTACTGTAAAACTCTCCAAGATTTCTGTTTCTAGATTCATCCACATCTGCATCCATCAACACAAACTACAGGTATGCATATATTTTGTAGAGTACATTTCCAACTCTTTTACAAATGCATGTTAACAGGGTACCTGCCACTTACCCTGTATAACCTACTCAATAAGCATCCTGTCATTTGTCCCATCTCCTACCATCAAGTGGCACTTACAATGCTGTGTGCTTTGAAAGTCTTCTTTTACTCATATCACCCATTGTAATTTGCAAACTCTTATTCTCTATTCTCTTATTTCCTTCTATGCTTTTTACAACCACTTCCCCCTCGAACACACCTGCTATAAAATGCCTAGAATGCACACAGAAAATGGAAACTGCATGTATCTTACCAAAGTACATAGACTGCATGAATGTGAACAGGGAGCCTGCCATTTACCTTGCCTTACCTACTAAATAATCATACTGTCATTTGTCCCATCTCCTAACATCAAGTGGCACTTACTTACAATGATGTGTGCTTACAAACATTTATTTTAATGCCCACTTGCATAACTGTTTCAAACTTCATATTTCAATTTTATCACCACTCTCCCTGATTTATTTATAAATGAACAAAAGAAAACCACATTGGAATTTCTTTTAAAGCAAGTTGAAGTTGCAGGTCCTATGTGAAATTCCCAGAATGCACACAGAAGAGGGAAACTGCATGCATATTGGCAAAGCATGGCAAGTACATACTTTGCACAATTGACAGAACACACCTTTGATTGAAAAAAACAAAGAAATGCAGGTGTATATTGGGAACAGTGCCATTTGTAAATGTGGATACATAAATCGAACAACAGAAACAATTTCTCCACTAATGTAGTAAACATCTATGTGCGGGAAAGTTAATAGAATTCCACACACAGAAACATTCTCCTTTCCAATCCCTACATCTTTCTGCGCCTTTTTCTCACCGTACTATACCTTACACTAATCCATTTCCAAAACAAATACTGCAACAACAACTCACACACTTCCGAAAGTTCACGTCAGAGGACACACTTAAAACTACACCACTGGCCCTCATAGCAACGATGCTGGTGCTCCCAATTCCCCATTCATACACAATGCTGTACAATTTCACACACGCACCAACTCTTCCTGCTAACTAATCCTCCTACATTTTTTTATTAATGTATTCTCTAAGTGCTATTACTGTGCCATTAACACACATATATACTAACTTCCTTCTTTCGCAATTGCAGTGAAGACCAGTCTCCTGAAAGCCAGTTTCGTCTCAAGTGGAAAAAAAATATATATATTTTTTTTATTGTGGTACAACCAAATTCTGTTTTTTCACAAAACAAAGAAAGGATAAAAAAAAAAAGCTTAATACATAGTAAATTAAAATTCTTGAAACATCACAAATGCCCTACTCTTTGAAACATACAAAGGAGTATAGGAGAGAATTTATTTTTAACAGAATTTTAAAGGAATAACCCCTGTCTGTTTTAACACTAATGACATTTATCACCAAAGGCAATTTCATGGCCGGCAATCAATCTCTCCCAAAACATCACTGAAGACAACCGATTAATTGAAACGATAAAATGCCCTAGATGTTTCTCTCTAGCATTCCAAGTCCCCCGACAATATCTTAAAAGATGCTCAATAGTCAAATTTCTGGGGTCCTTGCATTCTGGGCATATGATTTTTATTCTATCCTCACAGCCCCAACGAACAAGAACTGATCCTGTTTGAACCAGGTTGAGTCGAATTCTAAGGAAGTTCTGTCTAACCTTGGCATCTGGAAATTTTAGCAGATATTTTGGAAGGTATCCCAGCTTCTTGTCCTTCAAAGAAAGGGAAGCTGCTACGGAGGAAATCCACATCTGATTGATTGTCCTAATCCAATCTGCTGTTAGTAAGGCCTTCTTCATCTTCATGGGGTTTAGGAGTAATGTTTCTTCGTCACTGCCACAACTAATGAGGATCTCCTGTGCCAACCTCCTTAGATCTTGTAACACCAATGAGTGATCCAGTTTAAGATGAACCAGGAGGTCCTCATATATTGAATTCCCCAGAGGATTCATTATTAATCTATAGAGTGGGAGCAATTTCCAGTCCATTTGAGGCTTAAGTGATTTTAGACCCAGCTGAAATGTCAAGCTTACTATCGGTAAGCTGTTTGGCAAACTCAGGGCTTTTCTACCAGATCTTGCCCTCGATTTTCTGCCAATCGAGGGTCCAAGCCAGAGGTCTGGCCTCTAATCCGTACAAAAGTACTGGGATGATCTTTGCCATATAAAACCTTACCGCTGGTAGGAGGGAGAATTTACAATATTGCCCAACAATACTTTGCAATTGTGACATCAGCTGGGTGCCCTTTAATGAAAGCTCTGACAAGGTTTGCCCTGATCTGGGAGTGGCATATGAAGTATATCCCAGGTAGATGATCTCTGCACTGGATTCTCACCATGTTGTTCTCTTGAAGAGAGGCTAGAATATTTATGAGTGGTTTCGGAGCTCCCCTGTTGTCTAGCTTTGACCATAGTCGGTCTCTATTAACCAGGTCAAAAGCGCTTGATAAATCAATAAAAGCGTTATATAGCCTTGATGCTTTCTTACCATCGTTATTATTACAGAGGGAAGCCAGAACTATACCATTAAGGGATGTGGAGTGTCCCTCCCGAAACCGGTCTGCTGTTTTGGTAGAATGTTATTGGATTTGGCCCATCTCTCCAGGTCTCTTAACAGTAGTCTAGCAAACAGCTTGCTTTCAACATCCAACAACGGAATGGGCCTGTAATTTGATGGATTCTTGCGATCCCCCTTCTTGAAAATAGGAATAATAAAAGCAGACTTCCAAGATAGGGGGGTGGCTCTTTTTGCTATTATTCCCTGGAAAAGTATGTACAGAATGTGAGCCCACATTTTGGCATTCCCTATCAAAACTTGATAGGTTAGGCCGCTGGGGTCTACAGGTCTCAAAGATGAGGACTTATTAATCAACTAGAGGATATCGTCTTCCGTGATTTCCAGGGACCATAGTACATTGGAGGTACAAAAGGCAGACTCCCTTTGAGGCTTAAGATATTTTTCAGTAAAATAAGTAACCGAAACAGGCTCGGGGACGCAGTTAACTGGATTGTAATTGATTGTTATCCAGAGTATTAATTAGTGCCCAGATATTACGGGAAGTGTTATTACCCAAGACTCTGAGCATGGACTCTCCATCTTTCTGTAAGCGACTCATTTGGTGTTGTTTGGACCCATTTTTTTAGTTGTTTTTAATGATCTTTAGTTTTACCGAGAGATGGCCCCTATCTGTGGTTTCCCTTCTCGTGGCATTCACAAGGATACGCATCTCGCGTTTCTTAGATCATGTGATCTCGTTGTTTATGGGCTGTAATTCTACGAGATGGTATGGTCTGAGGTCATTCAACTGCCCATAAAAATCATGAAAAGTGTGGGGTTTGCAGTTCTCCTCTAGATCACTAACTCTGGGATCTTGGCAGACCTGATCCAAGGCTTCATTTAACCGGACACCATCTCTCCTATACTTTACCAATCGATTTTATTGAGTATTAACTATTACTGTGACCTGCTACAATTCTTTTTTTTGTTGAAATTCCATGCGAATAATGCTTCAAGACGGTTACGGTCGCTTGTTCCACCCTTCCTTACTGAAAATTGGTCACATTTCTCAAATAGAATGGCCGATAGAAAGATATAGTCCAGGGTAGATTCAATTTGCCCACGACACCATGTACTAGCGGGGGGATATCCCCTTCAATGGACCCATTTGCGATCGTCAGGTCTCATTCCGTGAAGGACAGCCACCTTCTACCTTTGGCGGTTACCGATTTGGTTTTTGGCGTTGGTCCCCCTGAACGGCTTAAGACGCACTGAGAGTTCAGGTCTCCTGCAACCAAAATATAAGTCCCTGGATGGAACAGTTTTATCTGGGTCAGGATACTTGCCAAGGATTCCGAGAAATCTGTGAGCTTTACGCACACGGTGTTCCAGTAGAGATTTAGAGCTACTAATTGCTTCATCCCTTGAGAAGACGGCACCGCCAATTTTACCGCTAAGATCCCCTCTTGCCTACAGGGGATCAAAGTCCCTTCTTTAAAGAATGTAGACTTACATGCCGTCAGTAGCCCGCACTTAGGTCTTCCCTTCCCTAGGGTAGTTGCTGGCTGTGTTATTATAAATCCCTCCAATTCTGGGGGATTAACTAACCATGTCTCTTGGAAGAGAATCAAATCATTTTCACTAAAGACCTCTGATCCCATTTTTGAAATTTCTAAATGAACTGGAGCCCCACGTGTTCCAACTCACAAATCTTATTTTTTCCCAACTAAAGTGGATTTTGACCCGCTCCAGGTTTCTGGCAGACCTGCATTATAATCTCTGGCAGCATAGACCACAAAGCGGACTGACCTCCACTATGAGCTTCCTGATTTTTGGGTTTCTTTTCCTTGGGCTGCTCCAATTTCCCCTTATCAGCACCACCTTCTAAGTTACCTCCTTTGCCCCCTCCATGGGTAGGCAAGGATTTGTGGACGACCCGACCTTGTTGTTGTAAGGAATCCGCCACTGAAAGGACTGCTTTCGCCCCTACTTCCACTAAGTGGGCTACATGAGGGTCAGGGAACTGAACATAATCAATATCTTTGGATGAAAAGAGGTATAGGTCTGGTATCTTTTTAAAAATGGACAGAATTGCCCCCTGTTAAAAAATCTGTGGTTCAATTTAGGCTTTTGACATGTAGGCCAAAGTCTCGGGACTGCAAAAGGTGCCAGTTCATTATGGGAAGAGACAGAATCTTTGGTACCCAGGCGGACTGCATCCGCTTGGTTGCTGACTTCTTCGAATCATGATCTGTCTGTTGTCCGACTGTCTTGATCTTCGAATGTAGAGATTGCTTTTTGTACTTTTCCTGTTTCCGGTTGGGTAGGGCAAGATCTGCTGGAGAATTCTTTGGGGATCACAGCCCCTTTTACAGGCATCTGCCTTTTCTTGATCCCCATACAGAATATTGGTGCAATTTTCAGGTTATCCCCAGACTGGGACAACATTTTCTTCTCTGGTTTTGCCCTTGATAGAAAAATTGGGACCCATTTTATCGACTTCCCAGTTGCTGCCGTTCTACTCGCATCTAGGGGTCCAGAAACAAGACTGCCCTGGTTACACCCTTGAACAGTGTCTGTCTGTATGCCTATAGTGATTTTTGTCACTTTTATATCATCTTGGCCGGTGGTGGAATTGACAGATTTTTCTTGTTTTAGTCTAAGTGAGTCCAAGGAGCGCGTCGGGTGAGCTCTGGATAGTGGTTCCACGTTTCCTGCCTCTGCGGTCATATCTGTTATTTTGGAAGCATTGCTCAGTCCGTTGATCTGCCTGTGGCAGAATTTTTCGACCTTTTCGTCTTCATATTTTTAGTTTTCTTTTCCTGTATAACAGGTAACATGGTTGCTTGGGCCGTCTTTTCTTATTTCTTTCTCCTTGCCCTTTTTCTTCCCTAATATGATTGCTGCAAGCTTTCCTTCCATGAGCCACCCCCTTCTTTACCTTCCTGTTCCACAAGAGGGGATTCTTCTTCTATACAGGCCATTGTGTCCGAAGAAGCAAGCTCCACAACGTGAGCTAAGTGGCAAAATTCTTCAAGAATAGATTCAGAGCGGGGAGTATCATCGAGAACGGAGGGAAGTTGTGCCTCTTCAACCAATATTTTAGTTTCTTGCTCCTTGAACTTGTCCCTCTCTTGAGCTTGGCTATAGTTTGACAGTAAAGATTTTGTTTCTTTTCCATTCGCACATATATGCCCAAGTGTGTGCTTGAATCCAGATATTTCTGCCTTCTGTGTGGCGATTGCTTCAGACAAAGATGTTAAAGGAGGTGCGACAAGAGTGTTAATGACATTACTGACACCCACAATTGAAAACTCGAACCGCTCAAAGTCCTTTGACATTTCAAGTAAAATTCCTGTGTGCGTTTGCACGTCCCCTTTCATGATTTCAAAGACCCTAACCAAAGAATTCAACAAGAAATTCAATGCTTGTATTTGTATTTGTAATTATTTTATTTGTATAGTGCTCCAGGCCCGAGGGCATCCAGGCACGTATCTTAGAGCAACAAGGTACAGATAAGGCAGTAGTTACAGTTAAATTGGAATACAAGGCAGTATACGTGAGTGTAGTGCCATAAACGGAGTACATAGTAAGCAGGATAAATAAATAATGGACATAGTAGGTGCGAGTGAGAACAGGTGATTAATGGGTCTGTGGAGGGAGGATACATTTAATAAAAGTAAGGCATATAGTGTAATCCAGCGGTGTCAGGAAGGAGGAAGAAGACTGTTGAGTAAAGGGGCACATGGCAGTTAGTCAAGTGTGGAGGTAAGCCATAGCTTAGCTTTTTGTTTCAATAAAGTTGGAGAAGATAAGGATCTGATGGTTAGAGGAAGTGAGTTCCATAGTTTAGAGGCTAGAACTGGGAAGCTTACACCCCCGGCTTTCTGAAGTTTGTATCTAGGGATGGTCAGGCTATGTGCTTGGGCTGATCTGAGTGGCCGAGTGGGCACATACTGAGTGAAGTGTGAAGCTAGGTAGTTAGGGGCCTGGTTGTTTACACATTTGTGTGTGAGGGCAAGGGATTTCAATGATATCCTTTGAGCAACAGAAAGCCAATTTGGCTCTTCCTTGTTTCAGAGATGTGCGCAGATCTGGGGAAGTTGAGGGCTGCTCTAATGGCATTGTTTTGCGTGACCTGGAGTTTGTTAAGGTTACCTTGATTAGTCCCTTGATATAGTGCATTGCAGTAATTGAGTTTAGACATAACCAACGTCCTGGCCAGGGTAATGCAGTTCTGTGTGGAGAGAAAGGGGCGGATGGCTGTAATGAGCTTACATGTGTAAGCAGAGGTAGAGAAAACAGCATTAGTTTGTCTATTGAGGGATAACGTAGAATCTGGATAGATTCCTAAGGTTTTGGTGTTGTTAGATACTTTGATGGAATTACCATCAATATTGAAGGTTTTGAATGATGGGTCAAGTTTGATCAGTCTCTGTTGGGTACCCAAGATGAGAAGCTCAGTCTTGTCATCGTTGTGACAAAGCTCATGTTGGGCCATCCAAGCTTGAATGACTTGGTGGATGTCATTCAGTGCTTTAGAGTCAGCCATGTAGTCACCAGTGATTGGAATGAGTATCTGGGTGTCGTCAGCGTAGCGTCAGCGTAGTTGGTGTAGGTGACACCCAGATAATCAAGTACATCAAACAGTGGTTGGTAAATACATTGTAAAGTGTGGGTGAAACACAAGAACCCTGTGGCACTCCACACAACACCGGGGTTGGATCAGCGGATGAGGTAGGTGAGAATACTCTCATATGTCTATTGTCCAAGAAGGATCTGATCCAGTTGGTGGCTTTTTCTGAAAAGTGGGCAGCGGATTTCAAGTGGCAGCAGAGAATTTGGTGGTTGACCAAATCAAAAGCTGCCGAGAGGTCGAGGAGTGGTATGAGGGCCAGTTTGCTGTTGTCTTTTAAATCCTCAATTTGAGTTTTAAGATCTAATAGTGCTGTTTCTGTCCCATGCTTAGGTCTAAATCCAGATTGTCTGGTACCGAGTAAATTGTTGGTTTCTAAGTACTTCTGGATCTGTAAGTAAGTTGCTCTGTCTTGTATTTTTAGAAGGAACAGGACCGTAGTGATGGGTCTGTAATTAGAAGGTATACATGGGTCCAGGTATGCAGAGAGTATGCAGAGAATGCTGCAAGAGTGATCTCACTTGTGCCGAGTCTTGATTGGAGGTCTGAGGCGAGGTATATAGTATGCCTTCATTCATTTTTTGTCCTGGTGCCATTGATGCCATTGACTACCGTCTAATGTCTTCGGTTGAATTTAATATGGTCCAGGGATTTAATGTGCAGTTCGATGGTATGGGGGAAAGGTTAAAGCCCTGTGAGAAATCTACTCCAGGGGCTGTGGGGCCAATCAATCTAGTTTCCCCCATGTTTTTCAGCCTTGAATGTGGATGTGCCTGCAGGCCAGTTAGGTCGCTCAAGCTCCTATCTCTCCGCCTAGAAAAATGTCAATTGTCCCCTTGATGTTTGTAGCTATCAAGGTGAAGTCTTTCCCCCTTTCAATGTAGAGTCAAGTATTATTGCCCCATCTCCTGTGTCCCCTCTGGGCCTTTGGATTGCAGCCATATTGTGTACTTGGGCACATGTAAGAACCTCATGTCTCGCCGGGATGCTTTGTTGAAGCTGCAGGCTTAGCTTGTCTTCTGGCAACAGAGATTAGGAGACAAACGAACCCGCCCATTCTGGGGCCCTTGGGTCATCCACAAGTAAGCCGCTACTTAGATTATATCTAGTTATTTTCATAGAGGGGAAGTGTAGCAACGTCTGTGACCCCTATGTATAGGTGTGTGTGCGCTGAAATGGCACTTTTCTTAAGTGAGTCGTCTGATAACAGGAGCAGACAACAAAGTGTACAATGTGCTTGTAGAACAAGCAGCTTTAATGGGTTTAAAATAATGGGCTGCAAGAACTTGTGCTGAGATTAACCCTGTACTCGCTGCGAGCAGGATTAAAGGGACATTCCCCAACAGTCTCCGGAAAGCAGCCGTGGACAATGAATATGGCAGTCCACTTGCTACAAGCGGGATCAAAGGGGCGTTCCCCAACAGTCTCCCACCCGGGCTGGTAAACTTAGAGTCCCTACCGCCTTGATATATTCAAGACATTCAAAAAGTGTTTGAATCCAAGAAAGAAGAGGCAGGCGTAGGCTATGAAGATGACAATATACTTAGTGCGAGTGGGATTAAAGGGGCAGGCCCCAACAGTCTCCCGCTCGTGCTTCAGTAACAGTAGACTTGTCTGCATACCAGTATGTGATGCAACTCGAGGGACCTCTTTTGCTCCACTTTCTCTCCACCTCAGGTCAGTGGTGAAGTGAGTGTGTTCTCCCTCCTCGCTGCGATCCCGGCAATTCACCTGCCCCGCTCCGCAGTGGGACCATTGCTACAGTACTTGACAAAGGGTGTTGAATTAGATGTGCCCGCAGTGGAGTGCCTCCGCAAGCGAGCCCGCAGAGTCCGAAGACCCAAAGACTCTGCTGCTTGACTCTGTGGCCGCTCAGGGGCGTTTTTCAGCTTTTAAAGTAATCGGACAGCAAAAGAATACTGCAATCCTCCCAAACGTTCCAAAGTGCTCGTTAGTCCAATATACTGCAAAACTGAGTCAGTGCCCAAAGACTTTGCTGCCTGACTCAACCGGAAAATAGAACCCAGAAGGAACCTACTCTGCACATCCAACAAAGTAAGTGCAATACTATCATAGTGTTCTGCCTCTTACTCAGACAGTGCAGTATTGTTGTATTGTAGGATACAAAATTCTATCAACCCAACTGCATTTGCTTTGTAAGAGGATTCAATTCAGCACTACCGCCAAGTTAACGCCTAGTCTAGAATACTGAATGAAAACCCTTATTGATATATCTTTAGGTCCAGTTCATGCGTTCTGGATGACTACCCCTATATAACACCCCTCTCTTGGAATCCCCCTGACCCCACTGAGCCAAGAAGTAGTTCTGTTTTGCAAGTTTAAAAGGTTTATTTGATAATTCAAAATATATATATATCACACTTTATAATAAATTAATAATTGAATATCACACTTAATCTGATATGGTAAATATGAACAACAGAGAATCTGGCACTCGCACACTTCTTTATAATCACTAATGAGTTGAGATGAAATGGATAAGGTAGCACACTGGTAAATAGGTACAGAAGTATAAGGTGGTAGAGAATGCTTTATGTAAGCTCAGGTGGATGCAATATTCAATGACTGCAGTACAGAAAATAATCAATATGATTTCAACCAAACAATGTAATCACTTTTCTCTGGCTATTCACTCCCCCCTCTTTATGCAATGCAAGGAAATGGGAGGAAAACACACAGTTCTCAGAAATGCAATCAATGTAATTCAGTTCAACCCCCCAGCAAGCTTACACTACAGAAGTTTAAAACACAGGCCCAAATTGCTTTTATATGCGCTAACAATGGATGAGAAATATGCTGGAAATGCTTTAATTCCCTTTCAGAGGTTCAGGGTGAGTGGTATCTAGTTAATATTAGTCCAGGCTCACACTAGCAATGATGCAGGGATAGTTAGCAGGTTAAACGAATTTCTGGCAAATGGAAGGCAGGCAGCAGCTTTTTTACACGTGAAGAAATTTGCAATCGCGGTAAAATTCGCAAGGACTATCTCTATCGTTTTGGGGTCCTAGGAAAGCCTAGGATCTCAGCTTCCAAATGAAAGTTACTGCAAGTCTCTAGCCCAAACGGTTGCGGAGATATGACCGATTTAATAGAGGTCGTTTTTGGTTTTGCAAATTTTAAACGCACACTTTTTCAGCTTTAAAAATGATGGCAGAATAACACAATTGCTAAGCTGCAGATCTACTTAGATTAAAAATGGATTGAATTATATTATTTTAACTAAGAGATGTGTTCTGAGTTTTGCTGAGTACTCACAAGAGATTTTGAACCGGAAAGCGACTTGGTCACGGACTTCAGTCTGGTCAGGTCTTCCGGGTTCTGCTCACAGTGCCTGGCCTCTGGAACTGCTCACAGCGGTCTGGTCTGGGTCTCTCTGGGTACAGCACTGCTTTCTCTCTGGTCTGGTCTCTTAGTTCTGGATAGATTGAAGTCTCTAGTTTGGCTTTCTGGAGGTTGATGAATTTGAAGTCTGGATCTCTGGATGTTGTATGGTCCGGCAGAGTGCGTTGCGGCAAATGGAATTGAAGGTCTCTATCTGTCCTGACTCTCTGCTTTTATGTGTTTTTAGAGTGGGTGTGTATGCAGCATCACTAGCCCCTACCCCTCTCTACTTGCCATTGGTCAAGCTTCCATTCCTCCGCTGATTGGGGAAATAAGTTGTGTCAGGGTGATGTCATCCATTTATGATCTCTTGAAACAACTCCCCTATCATCTGTGCACCCAAATCTATATATGATCAAAATCCATATTTCACAGTTACACAGTTGTTTGAAATTACATATACCTGGTGTGGCTGAATTTAGCCATGTCTCTGTCCAAATCTGCTCTTTCTAGGAGCTTGCATTCAGAGATGGTACATAATTGACTTTTTAACTGATTTTTCAATTTCTGACATGGACCCAACTTTACATACATGTGCGCAGGGAGTATGGACATTAACTGATGAAGTTTCAGATTTTTAACATGCACACATTTAGAGTAATATCCTCTTTTCCGCTAAAACCCCCCTGAACATACCACTGGTTCTAAAAACCTCTTAAACTGTGGGCAGAAAAATCACAAGAATTATGGTATCATTTATAAAATTTTCACATGTCCGCTCTATGAATGATCCATCTTTTTAAAGTTATGTTCTGGCTCCAAAGGGGTGTGGTTTCCTCTCAGCACAAGGTAGAAATACTGGTTTATCCAGTTCTGCCAAGCCAGCTTGCTCTCACAGGCAGTGCCCCTCCCAGCTTCTGCCAAGAGGAAGCTACATTTTACGACTGCTGTAATAAAACCTTTGCCTGAGTGAAGAGGGCTTTGTTCAGAGCTCCTGTAGAGCGCAGGTAATTCAATTATCAGATAGATGGCATATCCTTAGTGTGGCCACAAAAGGGAGACAGGCCTGGGAACACAGCTGTGACTCAAGTTTCACTCCTGATGGGGGTAGTTGTCAGGCAGGATTGGGATCTCTTTAAGCCAGTTTTTAGCTACATGTCATTTCTGTTCCCCAGTTTCTGCATTCAAATAAAACTAAACATTTCACATATGCAGCTAGAATGCTGATTCTAAGTTTAAAACTATGACATTTAAACAATTGCAACCTATGTGACACTCAAAAGTAGGTCACTCATTTCTTTTAAACATTTAGATTTTTAGTGTCATTCAGTCCACATTTACTTAAACTGCTGAAATCCACAGCTCAGCCAGTCTTGTTATAAACCTTCAAGTCACTTCAGAATATAATTTTACATTGTATCTTCCTCTCAGTAAGTCTTTCTTTGGCCTGTTTTGGGTTTATTCAGTTTTACACAAAAAAGTAAAATCTGTTGTGGTTTTAAAATGCCGGCTTTTGGATAGTGGTGAGTACTGGTACTGCACCCATTTTTGGGATTTAAGAACTGAATTCCCCACAATTCTAGGTTGCATTTGGCAATCAGCATTGCCATTCCCAATGGTTTCAGCCTACTGTGCGGGTAGTCCAATGGTGGTTTTAAAGCGCTTTGAAGCTAACCGGCGCTACTGTTTTTCCTTTGGCAACCCATTTCCCTCATGGCAACCCAGCCTTTCATTCTCGCACTGGTGGGTGGCAAGTGAGGCAACCATTTTGGTGTGCGCACAAACTGCGCAGCTTTCCTGGATTTCGGCGCACATGTGGGTTTTCCGCCATCTTGAATTTTCTACGCCCACAGCACCAATTGTTGTGGCATGATAGCTTAAACGTGGGTCAGGACACCCAACAAACCCCCCCCACGTGACTGCACTTTGAATTTGAGTCGATGGGGAGTCGCGTGCCCAAGGGTTTTGACCCACGCACCGGTCTGTCCGCATAATCTTCTTCCGGTAGATGGCACAGTTCAGCATCTTTTCCTCCATCCGGTACTGATCGATGGGTTCGCCTCGTCGGTCCTGATGGGAATATTGGGCGGTACACTGGGCCCATTGGATCTTCGTTCCCGGTCTCCGGATCGTCCTCCTTGGCCCGTCTCAAGGTCTTCTTTCTCCTAGGACGACAAAGGAAGAGCGGCAATACCTACTCATAGACGTTTTTCCACCACTGTTGAGATAGTGGGGCAGCATATGCATTTCATCATAACGAAACATTACATTCTTATTTTAATAAAAACAGTATGACTAAGAGACAGTTTCATACAAATCACATTATGTTAGAGACTAGATGTGGTATGTTTTATGATTGGAACTGAATTAGTCTGATACAGTACCCGCTAGGATTCCAGAGGATTCCTCCAGTTGTTGCAGAGCGTGCCTGGGATGGCAACACTTCAACTGGTTTATGTGGACCCACTTGTCTTCCCCCTCTGCCAAAGGACCTTTGGGGATGTGGATTTTGTAGGCCACAGGGGAGATCTTGTCGACGATCTCAAATGGTCCCTTCCATGTAGGCAAAAATTTGCGCTGCTTGGCCTGGTTCCTTTGGAAGTTGTATAGATAGACCCGGTCTCCCACCTGATATTCCTTCCTGGAAGTTTTCAGGTCATAATGGGTCTTCATGCTATCAGCCGATCTTTCTAGATTCCGCTGAGCATAAGCAAAAGCATGTTGGTGGTGTTTCCTTAAATTCTCTACATACTCATGAGTAGTGGAGGCATTTATCAGTGTCTGCTCTTGGGTCCTGTAGAGCAAATGCTGAGGAAGCACCATCTTGCGCCCAGTCATCAACTCAAATGGTGACATTTTTGTTGCAGATGAAGGGGTAGATCTGATGGCCATTAGGACCAGAGGTAATCGGACATCCCAACTTGGCCCAGAATCTGCCACAAACTTCTTTAATATGCTCACAATTGTCCGGTTATATCTCTCTACTGCCCCAGAAGAAGCTGGCCGATAAGCAATATGCAACTTCCTTTTGACCCCCAGTATCTCCCACATCTTTGTCATTACTTCACTGGTGAAGTGGCTACCTCTGTCTGACTCAATCCTTTGAGGTAGACCAAAACGGGAAAAGATGTGGTTAATCATCAAGGCAGCTGCAGTTTCTGCCTTGCAATTTGGGGCTGGGAGACATTCCACCCACTTGGTAAACAAGCATGTCACCGTCAACATGTACTTATTCACCCTAGCCGAGCGAATCACAGGGCCTACAAAGTCGATTTGTAAATCTGACCATGGCAGTGTCATTTCCCTCTTTTGTAAAGGCGCCCGGTGTGTGAGGGATGATGGCTGAAATTGTGCACACACAAGACACCCCTTCAAATATTGGTTGAGGTCCTGGCCCATGTGTGGCCAGTATGCAACCTCTCTTAAGATTTCCAATGTTGTGTGAAACCCCCTATGACCGGCGGTGGCCGCATCATGGGCGTGACTTAACATCAGGCTTCGGAATGAGGTAGGAACCACCCACTGATCGTGGCCAGCTTTGGATTTCCTTACCAACAAACCATCTTGGATCCGGAACATTTTTGGACATTTCATCAACACTCTTAGGTCCTCTTTCCCAATGTAATCGGTATCCGTCAGGGGAAAGTTCTCAGGGTCCTCAAGGTGCTGGTAAAATTTACCAATTATTGGATCCCCCTTCTGAGCAGTAATCAAATCAGCATCAGGGGTCTCCTTACTCCATTGTGCAATTGAAAGGTCGTTGTGAGCATTTGTCTGGGACCTAGTGATGGCAGTGACCTGGATTTCCCCCAACAGGGACTCAATCTCAATTAGATCCCCTTGGATGGCCCCGGTTTTGGCCAGCTGATCAGCTAAGTCATTTCCAGTTTTGTCTGGTCCCTCTACTTTGGAATGACCCTTGATCTTTTTCCAGTAGATGGTCATCCCCTTCGAGGTGACCAGATCATCAATGTTTTGGATCAACTTCCCATGTTTCAAGGGTTTGTTGTTAGCACATAACATGCCTCTGGTTTTCCAATTAACCAGGTGCTCCACGAACCCGTTCCGTACATAATCCGAATCTGTGATTATGACCAGTTCGTGGAGTTGATGCTGGACAACAGTGAGGATGGCCTGATGCACAGCCATCAATTCTGCCACCTGACTACTTCGGGGACCAATTTTGTATCCAGCGGAGGGTTCTGGGGACTCATTCACCCATGCATTCCCTACGCCGGCCACCAGTTCTTTCTCCCCGTTGTTGTCAACATGGTAAGAGCATCCATCCACATAGACAGTGGGCATTCCCTCACACTTGTCTTCTTCAAAGACTTTGTGGGGGGAATTAAGGTATGCCTCCATGTTGTCCTTTATTTTTAGACTTTCGTCCTCGAGACAGTTTTCTCTGGCACAATCATGCAAGTCAGCCAGACCTTGCGCGAGGGGACTCTTCTTGTTTTGGCCATATCTGACCTCCACAGGAAAGCCTTGCATTGACAGAATCCAGGAAGTAATTCGGGAATTACTCACATTTCCGGCCCGGATTCTGTCACTTTGGAGATATTGCAGAGGCTGGTGTGGAGTCTCCACTATGATGTGTTCCCCCTGGATAAACGGGCGGTAATTCTTCAATGCCCACACCGTTGCCAGGAGTGCCTTCTCACAATCGTTGAATTTTTCCTCCACAGAGGATAAAGTTTTGCTCGCATAGGAGATTACTTTATTGACCTTGTCATGCTTTTGATATAATACTGCCGTCAAGCACGTATTAGAGAACCCTGTCTCCAGGAAGAACTCCTTGTTTCTGACAGGGTAAGCTAGGCAAGGCGCTTGTGAGAGGCTTCTTTTGAGTTGTTTTACTGCCTCGGCTTGTTCTGGACCCCATTCCCACTTGACCCCCCCCCTTCAGGAGATGAATCAGGGGTCTGGTGATCTCTGCGTAGCCCTCAATGAACTTTCTGCTGTAATTAGTCAGTCCAAGGAGGCTCCTTAGTTCCCGCAGAGTCGTGGGGTCTTTCAGTTTCTGAAGTGCTTCCACTTTCTTTTCCTGGGGACAGAGGCCCTGAGGAGTAATCTCATGCCCCAAGAAATTAACACGGGTTCTACACCACTGTGCTTTCTGAAAGGAAAGTTTTGCTCCGGCGGCCCTCAACTGTGTCAGAACATAACGGATCTCTGCTATGTGTTCCTCCACAGATGAACTTTTGATGAGGACATCATCTACATAAGCCAGGTTACCCCTCGTACCCAGGTCGGGCATGGCTTTATGTAGGAAAATATTGAATTCATTGCCGGAGTTGAGGTATCCGAAGGGAGTCCGGGTCCATGTGTACTGCTGGCCCCCAAAGGTAAAAGCCAGTTTGTATTGGTCCTCCCTACTGACAGGCACAGTCCAGTATCCATTGGTCAGGTCTATTGCAGTGAATACCTGTGACCCCTGGATCTGGGCCAGCCCTTGGTCAATGTAGGGCAGAGGCCATCGGGAAGTATGGACCCGTTTGTTGAGCTCCCTGAGGTCGGCGCAGAGTCTCCACTGGCCGTTTGGCTTCAATATTCCAAGCACCGGATTATTGAAGGTGCTGTGGACTGGACGGGTTATTCCCCGGGACTCAAGGTTCTTAATTATTTCAGTAAGGGACTCCATTGATGCGAGAGGCAAGCGATATTGCTTCACAAACACAGGAGTCATGCCAGGGTCCGTGGGGATTGTTGTTGTGTGGATGTCAGTGCGACCACAGTCATATGAGTCTACCGCAAAGAGATCTTGGAAATCCAAGAAAACTTGTTTCAACTTTTGCTTTTGTTCCAGAGTCACACAGGCATCAGCTAGGTTGACTCTCTCTTCCACCATCTGCCTGAAGCCTGGAAAGACTTCTGGTTTGGCTATCTCCGCGGCCTCCTCCAACTGGGTGGAGAAGTCCCTGGTCAGAGTGCTGATTTGGACCGGAGGCTTCAGGTGGGAAAGGCAGCCTTCATGAACCTGGAAAATCACCTCATCCCTCCTGAAGTCACACGTCACATCTTCCTTACCATACGGGCAGGAAGTGTACACCAGGAAGTTCCCCCCATGCCGGGTAAAAATCCTGTCTGGTGTTGCGTTGTCATCACTGTCACTGTCAAAACAGTCCTTGGGGATTGGTCCTAACAGTTCATTTCTAAGATCAATGGAGAAATGTCGGTCATCAACCGCCATTCCAGTAATGGTGCCTGCGGCTAGAGTAATACTCTTTAAGTCGCTGTTATCCACCTCTATTAGAATGGTGTCATGTTCTATGTTGACTAATGGAGTTGGGTTTACCCCCAACCCTTGCTGTTGGAGAGAAGCATTTAGATGTATGTAAGCATCAGGGTTTTTCAACTCTTGTCCCCTTTTAACTTTCACTTCCAGGGAGAATTGTCGAGTCCTTTCTGGGATGGTGACTTCCTCTTTAACCTGAATTTCAACTGCATAAGGTAGCAATTGAGCTGACCTAAATGCTTTTTCTGGATCATCAAAGCCCATGGGATTATCCGCTAATCGGGACCAAGCTTTGAAGTTTATTAGGTCCAAACTAATGGCAAAGCGATTGAGAATGTCACTGCCTAAGTAAAAGGCGGCAGGGGCGTCTCGCACGACCCAACAATTGTGGACTATGCTCTTGTTGCCAATGGAGATTTTGAGCATACGCCTGCTTGGCAGGAGATGTTTGGAATCAGGTGCTTCCAGGTCCATTTCCCATTTGTCTATCAGTTTGAAGGTGGGAATGGCTGGATCTTTTGGGAGTTGGCGGAACATGGCTTCGCTGATGAAGCTCTTACCGTTGTTCACACACACTCGAGCGAGAACAGAGTCCTTCCCATCATTTAACTGAACAGGGATGAACAACTGCTCTCCAATTTGCTGAATATCAGCCAGGCTTTGAGCTGATTTCACAACTTTCTGGACTATAGGAGTGGGAGTTTCAGATTGTGGATTGGTATAGAATTTCAGGGTGTTTCCTTCCAGCGTGGAATACCACTTTAGGCTGGAAGGAAGGTTGATTTTCAGAAATAGAGAGGACCCCCCATCACCAGTCTGTTGTCCTACCGCTATTACTGTCACGTCTGGAATTTGGTTGTTCTGGAAGTGAAATTCTACTTGGTCAGATTTTTGTTCAACCATGTGGCATGTGCCGTTTAAACTTACATGGTTGACACTCTGTTTTAATTTTATTGGTCGGCTAGTCTGGGTCCAGAGGACCTTGTTTACGCAATCTATTAGGGGTGACAACCTTCTCAGGAGGTCATTCCCTAGTAAACAAGGGGTGCCCTCTGGGGTCACAACTATGACCGGGTGTTTCAACTTATGTCGCCCAATTTTAATGTCCAAATCTGCCGTCCCCTCGACGGGAATTTCCTTCCCGTCAAAGTTCTGCAGTTGTCCAGGAAGAGAGGTGAGAGGAATTTGGTAATTCTCTCCCCTTCCTGCATTCAGTTCATCAAAGGCCCTTCTGGACAGAAGGGTAGCTTGAGATCCAGTGTCCACCAGTGCCAAAATTGTACCCTGTCCCTGTACTTGTACCGGGGCATAGTATCTTCCCTCCTTCTCCTCAAGGGGGCACAGATAATGCACATTTTTGGACAACTGGTGGGCTAATTTTCTGGTTTTGGACATCGCGAGAGAAGAGATTTGGGCAGAATTCTGTGGAGAGTCTTGGGAATCTGAAAGAAAAAGTTGGCAACTGGAGATCAGAGCCATTGTGGGTTCCCCTGGTTCCAGTTCTGGGCTGCCCCCCCCTTTTTGGAGGCAGTCACCAGGATGGGTTTGAACCAGGGGATTTTCTTGCTGTTGGTTCTGGGCTGAGATGGTGGGCGGCGGTAGCTCAGTCTCCACATCTCCCCAGTCTGGATTTGCATCCCTAGGGACCCATTTTTCTTTGGGAGGAGTTCCCCCCTCTCTGAAGGAGAAGATCCTTTTCCCAGGATCCTCTGAGGATCCCTCTCCCTCAAATTGGAAGATCTGTACCTCCTCCTCAAACTGAGTCTGTTTGGGTCTTTTGTTTCTCCTACCCCCCCTCTGCTCCTTAGGAGGCAGACTTTCAGGGGCAAGAGATTTTGCTTCCGGTTCCTGGGTTTCCTGGGGCTGTTTACAAGTGAGGAAGGAAGCTTCCTCCAAGGCTTTACACCCCCCTTCCCCTTGTGCCTCCTCCCTGGGAACCGGTGAGTTATCAGGGTGCTGCCCCCGTCATTGTTCTGGAGCACCAGGTCCAGAGTTGGGTGCGTTCTGCGCCGGCATGCTGATCTGAGGGTTCTGCTGCGCCCTCAGTATATGACCCATATCCCGCGCCATGTTTTGAACCTGGCGCTCTAACTGGGAAACCCGCTCAGGCTGATACGGGGCCCTGTTTTCTCCCCTGGGCTGATCCCGGGAAAGGTAGCTGTCCCTCCTCTGGTAATACCCCGGGTTGGGAAGATTTGGGTACCCCTCCACCCTTGGCCTCCCCTCTCCCGGATTCAGTGGTCTGGGCTCAGGGAATTGGGGAAAGAAGGATGGATGATTTTGGGGCTGGAAGTCGGGTGGATATCTGGGGAAAAAGTTCTGCCCAGGGTTTGGTAAATTTCTGCCCCCCTGTGGGAAGTTTGGAGGGAAGTTCCCTGGGTTAGGTGCTTGGCTGGATCCCCCCCCTTGGGCTGGAGGAGTCCACACATAACCCAGGATGGGTCGATTTCCCTTGTAACAGGGACTTACATAGTCAGGAGAGCGAGGGACCCCATTTGTGGGGCTGCCTCCCTGGCTCCCTGTCTGTGACTGGCCCGAGGACCTTCTGGGCCTAGCATGATTAGGTGCAGGTAGGTTTTTAGGCCCCCCCATCTCCAAATCCAAAACGGGGGTGACCTTTACCTCTGCCACCTTTGCAGCAGCAGGGGTGCTGTTGGCTTTGGGGTTTTTCTGGGCATTACTTTTGCTATCTACCGGTTTCTGCACCTCATAGATCCGGGTAGCCTGTTCAATGACCCAGTCTAAAGATCTTTTCTCGTGAAAATCCCTCACGAGCTGGGTCATGATATATTTGGGCAAGGCATGGAAAAACGTATTAATAAACTCTCTACTATTTGTGCGCACCCTTCTTGTGGTCTGTGCAAAAGCACGCTTTAACTCCTGCACAAATTCTTGTGGGGCCTGATCCTCCCCACATTGCAAATTGTAGGCTGCCTTGCGAGCCTCTTGAGGATTTCTGTGAACAGAAAAATGTTTCAAGATGGCCGCCTTATAGGTGGACCATCTTGAATGATTTTGGTCCTCCAGCCCCGCAAAGAAACTGGAGTATTCCGGGGAGAAGGTCCACTTTACATATTGAATACAGCTTTGGCTGTCCTTCAAATGGAAAGTCTCCATCATTTGTTCAAACAACTCTAAGTGCTCCCAAACAGAATACTTAGCGTTCTTATGGTAAGGCGTGATGACGCTCCTGATCGCCTTAATCTGCTTTAAGGGGTCCTTAAGCAAGGCCCTTTTTGCCTTATTGGCCCTTTTGGTTCGGGTAACCCTTGTCCATTCTTCCTCGGACTCAGAGGCACTGCTTCCAGAGGTTCCCGTCTGTTCTTCCAGGTTTTCCCGGATTCTGCGAGCCTGGGAATGGCTGGCAGAATGTGGGGACCTGGTCTCCTGTGTCCTGCGCAGTTCAGAGGAGTCTTCAGATTCCTCCTTGCTGCCAGGATTTGATGGGTACCCCCTCCACTGACCTAACTGGGCAGAGGTTTTCACGATGCCCTTAATGGGCCTACTCTACTGGGGTTCCCCATTGAACTGTACTGTACTTGGGTGCCCATACCCGGATGCCCACCCCTCCATTCCTGAGTGGTACTGGCCTATGAGCCCCATACTCTTAGCTGGATAGTAATCTGCCATCCCTGTGGCCCTGTGCTCATGTGCGCCAGGGGACATGGGGGTGGTAGAGTCCAGGGACTGGGGGAGATGAAGGCCCCTGGTGTTAGGGCTCCTGCGGTTATGGTCAGGAGTCTCTCTTTCCCAGCGGACCTCATCTCTATCCGCCCCTGCTCCATGTTGCAATGCAAGAGCCTGCATTTGTGCTTTCAGTTCCTCTGTTAAGGCCTTACTCGACTCTATCAGTTTCACCTGCATCGCTACCTGTTGTTGGAGCCTATCATTGTGTTGACAGAGGGCCTCATTTTCCCTCTGTGCTTCCTGGTTGGTCCTGGAGAACTGGGCCAGTCTTTGCTGCAGGAGGTTTACCTCCTGAGCGGTGTCCCTGTTGGCCTGCTCCTTTCTTGCTAGAGCATCCTCCACCCTCCTGGTGTGCTCTAACAAGTTCTGGTGTTCTTTTTGGAGGTCACCCAGCCCCTGGTGGGCCAGGTGATTTTCTTCCATTTTTCTTTTTAAATGGCAGACTTCCTGGCTTCTGTGCAGCCTCTGCTCAGAAGAGTCCAGATCAGATTGGGCCTTCTCTAACGCCATCTGTTGCCTTTTTGCCAGATCATGGCCTTCAGCACATTTATTCTGTATGGCTCCCATATATAAATATAAATATGCCGCTATCCTAACAATCTTGTCGTGCTCATCTTTGGCCTTAGGAGCCATATATAGTTCACTCAGGGCCACATGTAATGGACCCTGATCTCTCCATAAGTCTGACCCTGTTTCAGTGACCTGTCGCGTGATGGCCTGCAACCAGGATCCTGGCCCTGCTCAGCCCATTCACCCTCACAAATAGTTTATGTAAGAAGTGCTCTCTGGCTATTTTCATATCTACCAAGGTCGTCATTCTAGAGATTGGTCTCTGTCCTGACTTACAGAAGTTAGTATTTTATTTTTGCAGAACAGAACTTTTCTTGGAGTGTCCCTTTTGAGGAATGCTTCACAGCGTAATGCAGCGTGGTGATCCGACCGGATGTATGTATCCCGTCAGTTAGCACACTGTATTAAGCTGCACAAGTGGTAAATCTAACCCAACGTCTCGGCTCGAGCCCCCAATTTGTAAGAGGATTCAATTCAGCACTACCGCCAAGTTAACGCCTAGTCTAGAATACTGAATGAAAACCCTTATTGATATATCTTTAGGTCCAGTTCATGCGTTCTGGATGACTACCCCTATATAACACCCCTCTCTTGGAATCCCCCTGACCCCACTGAGCCAAGAAGTAGTTCTGTTTTGCAAGTTTAAAAGGTTTATTTGATAATTCAAAATATATATATATCACACTTTATAATAAATTAATAATTGAATATCACACTTAATCTGATATGGTAAATATGAACAACGGAGAATCTGGCACTCGCACACTTCTTTATAATCACTAATGAGTTGAGATGAAATGGATAAGGTAGCACACTGGTAAATAGGTACAGAAGTATAAGGTGGTAGAGAATGCTTTATGTAAGCTCAGGTGGATGCAATATTCAATGACTGCAGTACAGAAAATAATCAATATGATTTCAACCAAACAATGTAATCACTTTTCTCTGGCTATTCACTCCCCCCTCTTTATGCAATGCAAGGAAATGGGAGGAAAACACACAGTTCTCAGAAATGCAATCAATGTAATTCAGTTCAACCCCCCAGCAAGCTTACACTACAGAAGTTTAAAACACAGGCCCAAATTGCTTTTATATGCGCTAACAATGGATGAGAAATATGCTGGAAATGCTTTAATTCCCTTTCAGAGGTTCAGGGTGAGTGGTATCTAGTTAATATTAGTCCAGGCTCACACTAGCAATGATGCAGGGATAGTTAGCAGGTTAAACGAATTTCTGGCAAATGGAAGGCAGGCAGCAGCTTTTTTACACGTGAAGAAATTTGCAATCGCGGTAAAATTCGCGGATGCGCCGAGCGCTATTACAGAGGAACCGCAAGGACTATCTCTATCGTTTTGGGGTCCTAGGAAAGCCTAGGATCTCAGCTTCCAAGTGAAAGTTACTGCAAGTCTCTAGCCCAAACGGTTGCGGAGATATGACCGATTTAATAGAGGTCGTTTTTATTTTTGCAAATTTTAAACGCACACTTTTTCAGCTTTAAAAATGATGGCAGAATAACACAATTGCTAAGCTGCAGTTCTACTTAGATTAAAAATGGATTGAATTATATTATTTTAACTAAGAGATGTGTTCTGAGTTTTGCTGAGTACTCACAAGAGATTTTGAACCGGAAAGCGACTTGGTCACGGACTTCAGTCTGGTCAGGTCTTCCGGGTTCTGCTCACAGTGCCTGGCCTCTGGAACTGCTCACAGCGGTCTGGTCTGGGTCTCTCTGGGTACAGCACTGCTTTCTCTCTGGTCTGGTCTCTTAGTTCTGGATAGATTGAAGTCTCTAGTTTGGCTTTCTGGAGGTTGATGAATTTGAAGTCTGGATCTCTGGATGTTGTATGGTCCGGCAGAGTGCGTTGCGGCAAATGGAATTGAAGGTCTCTATCTGTCCTGACTCTCTGCTTTTATGTGTTTTTAGAGTGGGTGTGTATGCAGCATCACTAGCCCCTACCCCTCTCTACTTGCCATTGGTCAAGCTTCCATTCCTCCGCTGATTGGGGAAATAAGTTGTGTCAAGGTGATGTCATCCATTTATGATCTCTTGAAACAACTCCCCTATCATCTGTGCACCCAAATCTATATATGATCAAAATCCATATTTCACAGTTACACAGTTGTTTGAAATTACATATACATGGTGTGGCTGAATTTAGCCATGTCTCTGTCCAAATCTGCTCTTTCTAGGAGCTTGCATTCAGAGATGGTACATAATTGACTTTTTAACTGATTTTTCAATTTCTGACATGGACCCAACTTTACATACATGTGCGCAGGGAGTATGGACATTAACTGATGAAGTTTCAGATTTTTAACATGCACACATTTAGAGTAATATCCTCTTTTCCGCTAAAACCCCCTTGAACATACCACTGGTTCTAAAAACCTCTTAAACTGTGGGCAGAAAAATCACAAGAATTATGGTATCATTTATAAAATGTTCACATGTCCGCTCTATGAATGATCCATCTTTTTAAAGTTATGTTCTGGCTCCAAAGGGGTGTGGTTTCCTCTCAGCACAAGGTAGAAATACTGGTTTATCCAGTTCTGCCAAGCCAGCTTGCTCTCACAGGCAGTGCCCCTCCCAGCTTCTGCCAAGAGGAAGCTACATTTTACGACTGCTGTAATAAAACCTTTGCCTGAGTGAAGAGGGCTTTGTTCAGAGCTCCTGTAGAGCGCAGGTAATTCAATTATCAGATAGATGGCATATCCTTAGTGTGGCCACAAAAGGGAGACAGGCCTGGGAACACAGCTGTGACTCAAGTTTCACTCCTGATGGGGGTAGTTGTCAGGCAGGATTGGGATCTCTTTAAGCCAGTTTTTAGCTACATGTCATTTCTGTTCCCCAGTTTCTGCATTCAAATAAAACTAAACATTTCACATATGCAGCTAGAATGCTGATTCTAAGTTTAAAACTATGACATTTAAACAATTGCAACCTATGTGACACTCAAAAGTAGGTCACTCATTTCTTTTAAACATTTAGATTTTTAGTGTCATTCAGTCCACATTTACTTAAACTGCTGAAATCCACAGCTCAGCCAGTCTTGTTATAAACCTTCAAGTCACTTCAGAATATAATTTTACATTGTATCTTCCTCTCAGTAAGTCTTTCTTTGGCCTGTTTTGGGTTTATTCAGTTTTACACAAAAAAGTAAAATCTGTTGTGGTTTTAAAATGCCGGCTTTTGGATAGTGGTGAGTACTGGTACTGCACCCATTTTTGGGATTTAAGAACTGAATTCCCCACAATTCTAGGTTGCATTTGGCAATCAGCATTGCCATTCCCAATGGTTTCAGCCTACTGTGCGGGTAGTCCAATGGTGGTTTTAAAGCGCTTTGAAGCTAACCGGCGCTACTGTTTTTCCTTTGGCAACCCATTTCCCTCATGGCAACCCGGCCTTTCATTCTCGCACTGGTGGGTGGCAAGTGAGGCAACCATTTTGGTGTGCGCACAAACTGCGCAGCTTTCCTGGATTTCGGCGCACATGTGGGTTTTCCGCCATCTTGAATTTTCTACGCCCACAGCACCAATTGTTGTGGCATGATAGCTTAAACGTGGGTCAGGACACCCAACAGCTTCACTCTTACTAATAGCACCTCAGCAGGTGCACACTTTATATTGTCACCTGAGCACCAGTATAGTAACACACATACCAGTACAGCATTCCCAACCTGAAGTAACAGCCATTTCACAATCACACACCGCTATATGTATGCCTACCCTCATATTCAGACACTCATGCACAGTGCACACATATACATTGCATAACCTCCAAACTCACACTTTCCTTTTTTCTCCAACAGAAACTAAACAATGCCTACCAAAAAGCAACTCTGTAGAAAGCAACGCTGAAATAGAGCAGGTCAAACAAAAAGCATACAAAATAGCCATCAGCCTCTCGCAGAATTTGCACAGAAAGTTCAAACAAAACACCTAATACACTCACTGAGCAAAACTGAAGCAGCTAGCAGGAAAGAAAGTGTGACTCCTCTTTCAAAATGTAAAATTAAAAAGAAATGTATTAAGATGTTTACAACTACCACTAGTGCTAAAACTGCACCTACCAATGTTAATGTAGCCACAGGTAAGCATTCCAGAAAAAAAAAATTACAAAATATTTTTCCACCATAGGATCCTTCAGAATCTTATAAAAACAGGGGAGAAATCTCACTCCACACTTAAAATTTACAGCAGAAAATGTATCCTGGAAGCTCTCGTAGACAGTGCAATCCTCCTCAAAAGGAAATTATTTATATCAGTTTTAAACAGAATGAAACCAAATACTAAACTGCAACAAGTACTTCGCAACAGACGCAATATCAGCATAGATAGCTTTGGAAACGTCTATACAGTTTAGTGGAGTCACACCACCAGCACAGAGCCATACTTCAATGAAAAGGCATACAAACACGTTCAAACAAACCCAATTGCCATACTTAGCAGTGGGTGAGGGTATGAAAGGGTAGATAATACCATTATGGAAGAAGAAACACTGCTTGCAAGAATATCCCCAACAAACTTAGCAATAAGTCTCCATTCCACCAAACCAATACGCCCGTCTACAAATGGCAGCACACATCAATGTGTAAAGTGTGCAAATAATCTTTCAAATCTTTATGGCAGTTCCTCAATCAGTATTTGAAAGCCAAAGACAAAGAAAAAATTAAAATATTACAAACTATGGACTCCTGCTGTCCAGTGCGCAAATACACAGGACTACGAGGACATTCATTAGCCTGCATTCTGGACCTTGTAAGTGATTTCAACCCGGCACTCCACCTAAGTGAATGCCTAGTGTGTGATGCACGGTTGGAACCCTTAATTGTATATTTTTGTCTATGAGTTCTTTTATTCCTGAATGATGCACCCTTATATCACGCCCCTCTCTTTGAAACCCCCCCGGTCTCACTGAACCAGGAAGCAGGCTGTTTTGCATAGTTAAAAGATTTATTTTTATGAATTTGAAAAAGATATATATCACACTTTTATGAATTTGAACAATATCTAGATATCACACTATTAATATTGATACAATGATCACCATTGGGGTGATGTCACAACAATCAACAATCTCTTTAATCAGAATGAGTATGGATAAGAAAAATAATGCAGCATAGAATAATACTTGATAGGGATTCAATCAAATGCAAGGTCACTTTTTCCCCCTGTACACTACTCAATTCCCAATATGCAATATAGAGGTGGAAGGAGAGAGCAAAGATTTCAGGAATAAACACTCAACAAATACAGTTTCAATCCCAGTTCCCCCTAGCAAGCAGAGAGAAACAGGAATGATTTCAAAACAGTTCAAATGCTTTTGAATGTGGCTTGGAATGAATAGGAAAAATGCTAAAACTTGATTTAAATCACTAAATTGGATTCAAAACGAGTGGGAGCCGCTTTGGATAGTTCCAGATAAACACTAGCAATGATGATTGGATAACTAGAAGATTGAAAACTGAATTCTGAGGTCGGATGCAAAGAATAGCTATTTTACATGTGATGAAATTGAGCCAAATGCAAACGTTGAAAAGCTGACGGTCTTAGCTTCGATTTGACACTTAAATTTCGTTTCTAGCATGTACGGTATGGCAGTTATGAAGGTTTTAGTAGAGGTCGATTTTTCTCAGAAAGAGTCAGAAAGATGCGCTTTTGAATATGACCAACAAGAATTTTCTGTACACTAGAGAGTCTATGAAGATGCAAGATACCCAACAGGACAGCCACCAGATCAGGGCGCCTCTGTTCTGACTTTTGCCCGCCTAGACACTTGTCTTTCTTCAGAAAATATATTAGCGCAAATATTATATTATCACTACCATTAACAAAGGACTATATGGATGAGGGAAAGATTCAGGAAAAAAAAGAGATTCTAAGATGCAGTTCTGGATATGATGGAATGATTTGGATAAGATTATTTAAGGATAAGAGATTGGCTATGGACATTTCTATGCTATAGATACTCACAACTATGGTTTGGAATAGGCCCGTCGGGATCTAGTCAAAGGGTTCTGGACTGGAATTCCGGTAGCCCACCGGACAGGATTCAGGCACCCAGTTCTCTACTCAGCATGGCACTTGGTCTCTGCACGGCCTCTGAACCGGATCTGACGGGTTGGTTCTTGGTTACAGCTATCAGGTTATAGCTCTGCTCTACTGGTTTGGCTCTCTGGGTTCTGGCAAGAGTTCTTGGCAAGAAGCAGAAACAGCACAGCCAGGCTGTTCAATTTTTGATGTGCCCCTTGGAAGTCTGGGGTTATAAACAGGTTTCAAGATTTAAAGGCCAGCTGAGAAGGGTTCATCTTTGGAATTGGGCCTTCTGCTTTCAGAGTTCTGGAGTCTTGGATCTGGGTTCTCCTGCAGAATGCTTCGCCCACAATCAGTTGATGGGTGAATGTGTGTGTTTCTCTAGGTCCTAAACTGTCCCTATTTATGTATTTCCCAAAGGGGTAGGTAGGTTGAATTATACTAAGCCCACCCTCTAGGAATCCGATTGGTCAGAGTATTTCCCCTCTTCTGATTTGAGAAGGAAATCGAGTGTCATAGTGATGCTGCATTTTACAACCCAGGGAGTCCCTCCCCCTGGTTTCTGTAAGTAAATCTCGCAGAATGTGCACAAAAAGTTCAAACAAAACACCTAATACACTCACTGAGCAAAACTGAAGCAGCTAGCAGGAAAGAAAGTGTGACTCCTCTTTCAAAATGTAAAACTAAAAAGAAATGTATTAAGAAGATTACAACTGCCACTAGTGCTAAAACTGCACCTACCAATGTTAATGTAGCCACAGGTAAGAATTCCAGAAAACAAATTTGACCAAAAAATGTTCCACCATAGGATCCTTCAGAATCTTATAAAAACAGGGGAGAAATCACACTCCACACTTAAAACCTACCGCAGAAAATTAATCCTGGAAGCTCTCGTAGACAGTGCAATCCTCCTCAAAAGGAAATTATTTATATCATTTTTAAACAGAATGAAATCAAATACTAAACTGCAACAAGTACTTCGCAACAGACGCAATATCAGCATAGATAGCTTTGGAAACGTCTATACAGTTTAGTGGAGTCACACCACCAGCACAGAGCCATACTTCAATGAAAAGGCATACAAACAAGATCAAACAAACCCAATTGCCATACATAGCAGTGGGTGAGGGTATGAAAGGGTAGATAATACCATTATGGAAGAAGAAACACTGCTTGCAAGAATATCCCAAGCAAACTTAGCAATAAGTCTCCATTCCACCAAACCAATACGCCCCGTCTACAAATGGCAGCAAACATCAATGTGTAAAGTGTGCAAATAATCTTTCAAATCTTTATGGCAGTTCCTCAATCAGTATTTGAAAGCCAAAGACAAAGGAAAAATTTAAATATTACAAACTATGGACTCCTCCTGTCCAGTGCACAAATACACAGGACTACGAGGACATTCATTAGCCTGCATTCTGGACCTTGTAAGTGATTTCAACCCGGCACTCCACCTAAGTAAATGCCTCGTGTGTGATGCACAGTTGGAACCCTTAATTATATATTTTTTTCTATGAGTTCTTTTATTTCTGAATGATGTACCCTTATATCACGCCCCTCTCTTTGAATCCCCCCCGGTCTCACTGAACCAGGAAGCAGGCTGTTTTGCATAGTTAAAAGATTTATTTTTATGAATTTGAAAAAGATATATATCACACTTTTATGAATTTGAACAATATCTAGATATCACACTATTAATATTAATACAATGATCACCATTGGGGAGATGTCACAACAATCAACAATCTCTTCAATCAGAATGAGTATGGATAAGAAAAATAATGCAGCATAGAATAATACTTGATAGGGATTCAATCAAATGCAAGGTCACTTTTTCCCCATGTACACTACTCAATTCCCAATATGCAATATAGAGGTGGAAGGAGAGAGCACAGATTTCAGGAATAAACACTCAACAAATACAGTTTCAATCTCAGTTCCCCCTAGCAAGCAGAGAGAGACAGGAATGATTTCAAAACAGTTCAAATGCTTTTGAATGTGGCTTGGAATGAATAGGAAAAATGCTAAAACTCGATTTAAATCACTAAATTGGATTCAAAACGAGTGGGAGCTGCTTTGGATAGTTCCAGGTAAACACTAGCAATGATGATTGGATAACTAGCAGATTGAAAACTGAATTCTTAGGTCGGATGCAAAGAATAGCTATTTTACATATGATGAAATTGAGCCAAACGCACACGTTGAAAGCTGAGGGTCTTGTCTTCAATTTGACACTTACATTTCGTTTCTAGCATGTACGGTATGGCAGTTATGAAGGTTTTAGTAGAGGTCGATATTTCTCAAAAAGAGTCAAGATTTTCAAATGAAAGATGCGCTTTTGAATATTACCAACAAGAATTTTCTGTGCACTAGAGAGTCTATGAAGATGCAAGATACTCAACAGGACAGCCACCAGATCAGGGCGCCTCTGTTTTGACTTTTGCCTGCTGAGACACTTGTCTTTCTTCAGAAAATATATTAGCGCAAATATTATATTACTATATGGATGAGGGAAAGATTCAGGAAAAACAAAAGAGATTCTAAGATGCAGTTCTGGATATGATGGAATGATTTGGATGAGATTATTTAAGGATAAGAGATTGGCTATGGACATTTCTATGCTATAGATACTCACAACAATGGTTTGGAATAGGCCCGTCAGGATCTAGTCAAAGGGTTCTGGACTGGAATTCTGGTAGCCCACCGGACAGGATTCAGGCACCCGGTTCTGTACTCAGCACGGCACTTGGTCTGTGCACGGCCTCTGAACCGGATCTGACGGGTTGGTTCTGGGTTACAGCTATCAGGTTACAGCTCTGCTCTACTGGTTTGGATCTCTGGGTTCTGGCAAGAGTTCTTGGCAAGAAGCAGAAACAGCACAGCCAGGCTGTTCAATTTTTGATGTGCCCCTTAGAAGTCTGGGGTTAAAATCAGGTTTCAAGATTTAAAGGCCAGCTGAGAAGGGTTCAGCTTTGGAATTGGGCCTTCTGCTTTCAGAGTTCTGGAGTCTTGGATCTGGGTTCTCCTGCAGAGTGCTTCACCCACAATCAGTTGATGGGTGAATGTGTGTGTTTCTCTAGGTCCTAAACTGTCCCTATTTATGTATTTCCCAAAGGGGTAGGTAGGTTGAATTATACTAAGCCCACCCTCTAGGAATCCGATTGGTCAGAGTATTTCCCCTCTACTGATTTGAGAAGGAAATCGAGTGTCATAGTGATGCTGCATTTTACAACCCAGGGAGTCCCTCCCCCTGGTTTCTGTACAGTAAATCTATTTTCCACATAAATCATATTTACAATATTACCAACTTGTTAATAATACATATTCACATTACAGATTTAGTAGGGCATGTATCCGTCCGAGTTCCATTATAGTGAGAGCTTTGGTTCAGAATTGACAGCTTTTCGCGCTTTTGGTGGGGTACCCAGTGTCAGATCTGTCCACATTTTTCTCCATACATGCGCATGACATATGGGCATAATCCTGTAAACATTCATATTCCTAGCATTATCACAATTGCTACAACATCCAAATTTCGGTAGTCCTGTTTCTGAACATTGCACAAAGTCCAGAATAGTTTCAAACGGTGAGCAGCATTTTCACATTAACAACCTCTAATTTACAGATTTTTACAAATTGTTCACAGTTTTCTATGAGTATTTTTTCAAAAAGATATTTTCTTTTAATCTAAGATACACAAATCCGTCTGGCCCCGCCTCCATGGTTTGCTGGGCCCAGAGCACTCCCAGGCTCCCTTCCTGCTGGCAGTTGTTTTCTGTTGACAGTTGAATCTGCTTATCTTTTCAATCAAGGGAGTCTTTTGTCTCTCCTCAGAGCAACAGGCCAAAATCTCCTCCCACCTCCATTAACAACTCAATGACAGTTCCTGAGCAGAGAGCAGGGGGAAGATGCCTTTTAAGTACTGTGGCCAACATTAGTTCACTTTTAAAACCCCTTGTTTAAAATTGTCTTTTCTAATTAAACTTACATTTTCAACAAATATATGTACAGATCTCATAATTCCAGTCTTTTTCAACATAGAGATTGAATTGTTGCAACCAATAATGCTTTTGATGGCAAGTCTCTTCTTTTCCACAATTTGATTTTAAGACACAAGTTTTAAACTGCCAGTATAAGTAAATGACAGCTTTGACACAGGCGAGCGGCGGTACAGCGCCCATATCTGACAGATTTTTCCAGGCAAGCATCTTTTTGAATGTGGATTTTCTCATGATGAAATGTGCTTCTCCTGACATTGTGCTTATGTGGATTCTTTAAATAAAGTGATGTTTAACACCCAACAAGGATGTTGGATCTTTTCTGATGTTTGGGAACCATGATTGTGCACTTTCCATAGCCAAGGAAAAACGGATTTTAAAGCACTTCTGGGTTTTCCTGGCAATTCAGCGCTGCCTTTTCAGGTAATTCCATTTCACTCTGTGGGCAGCCCAATGACAGGTTTCGGTAGTATGGTCTCCGGTTCTACCACTGAAACAGGCAAAATGGATTGGCGGCCTATTTTTCCATTTTCCCTGCGCACTTCTCAGATATTTTTAGCGCATAGAGCTTTTGGCGGCCATTCTGTGGTTTTTGATGAAAACAGCACACATTGATGTTGCAGGGCAGAGCCTAGTGGGTCAGAACATCCCACAACGTGCTTGCAAAAGCACCTGCCATCATATCAAAATGTGAGCAACACACCATTCCACTCTACAAAATCTCGTTTAAATGACATTCTCCTACGTGGTACAGCCAAACAACTGCTCGAAGAAACAGACCACATCCAAAGCGAATATTTTGGAACTGAAGAGCACTTACAAAATCCAGTAACTTTAGAAAAGAGTAGCAACAACCTTGCAGATGTCAACCTTCTATTACACACATACAAAAAAGAAATAGTAAAGTTTAAAAGCACATCTGCTGAAGTACCAAACCAAGTATGTGTGTGTTGCCGCAGACATTTTTATTCAAAGAACATGAAAACTGTAGATATAATGTACAAAATAGAAGACAATGAGGAATCCCAATGGCTCCAATAGCTCTCTATCTTATAGCAGAAAACAAATGCGAAATTACTAACCCCTCAATACTTTGCACATACTGCTTTGCAAAACTTGACAATAACCAAATGTCTTCACGGGCTATCACTAATAACTTGGAAATATTCCCACTGCCAAAAACACTCCAATAGCTTAATTTGTATGAGAGCATTATAATCCAAACAGTACACCCATTTCAAGCAATAATACGCCTTCAACCGAAAACAGCAAAGTTGCCTCCCTCTGAATTACAGAAAGGCATTTTTGGTAAAGTAGTTTATTTAGAATTAGATCTCAAAGAAAATATAGACACTCTAGGAGTGCAACGGCCAATAGATCAATCTTTGATTATCCTAGTGAATGGTGTACCTACAAATGACAAAAATAATTGCAAGCAACTAGTGGACTTAAAGAAAGTTAGAGAAGCTCTGCAATATCTTAAAGACAACAATGAATAGTACAAAGAAATAAACATTGAAGAAAACCTGAGAGAAACCACCAAAATATTTATGGATTCATCAGCAACTGGCCACTTTGACCTTCTAGATCCTAATACAGCCTCCAAGATTTTAGACTAGTATACAATTCACCCACTGCACTCCAAAGACACGATGCACTAGAAACATATAAAAGGATCTCCAATCAGCATATGGGAAAAAAATGTAGAAGCACAAGCCTTTCCTCTTCTGTTTCCTGCTGGAAAAGGTGGAAGGTATGATGAAAAATGCACACAAATAACAGCATCAGCAAATCTCTCTTTATGAATGTATTCTGAAGAACCCAGATTCAGACAAAATGTGGAATACATATTCCACCTCCTCTTTGAAAGTGAACTAGCAACTCTATTTTACGGAGTTGCACACACATTGAAAACAGGTTCCAATTTTCTAAACATGTCTGCTACACAGCTTCTTCAAAAGGTGAAAGAGAAAGATGACATTTTACAGTCAAGTATTACAAATCTCTTAGCAAACATGCGTGGTACGAAAGAATACTGGTTCTGACATCATGCAGATGTACAGTGTATGCTACACAACCTTGGCCCACCCACATGGTTTGTCATTTTAAGTTGTGCAGAGTATGCATGGGAAGACTTGCACGATTTCCCATGCATAGCAAAAAAAATAAACCCGGAATAGACATGAAAACACCAGGGGAACTCTGCTCTCTTGATCCTGTAAATGTATCAAGGTACTTCCATCATCGCTTTATTGCTATGCTGCACTTCATTTGTAATAAAATAATTCCTCCCCTCAGAGAAGTGGAACACTTCTTTTGGAGAAAAGAATATCAAGCCAGAGGAGCACAACACATCCACATGCTTTTGTGGATTAAAGATGATCCTAAATTTGGTCCAGACAGTGTTTCCACTGTTTTGCAGTTCATTCACAGATATGTCACTTGCGAAATCCCATCAGAAAGTACACATAGTGACCTACATACACAAATTTTGCAGTTTCAAATACACAAATGTGGCAAATATAAAAATAAAGGCAAATACTACTCCAAATGCTGCTTTGGTTTCCCAAGACCAGTTTCATCTACAGGACAAGTAAACAGCTTCATGTCTTCTGTTAGACACAGGGCCTCATCACGAGTCTGGCAGTAACCCTTAAATGCAGAGGTAGCGCTATTACCACCACATTTAAGGGTCTGCCAGATCATGGGCTTGGCAGATTTGCCCGCAGCTCTGAGTTGTGGGCAAATCCGCTACGATTTTGCTAATTTGTGGTGCTATTACCGCTGGCGCTAATACCTTCGGCAGTAATAGCGCAAAAATTCCCCATTGGGCCTAATGGGGAATGGGGAATTCCAAATTGGCCGAATGGGGAATGGGAACCAACCGTTCCGCCAAACCCATGATCGGGCGCTAATTGGTTTGCCGTTAGGGCTAATAGCCCCAGCAGTAATACCGCCGGGGTAACCGCCCAACTCGTGATGAGGCCCACAGTGTGAAAAGCAAATCACCTAGACATACTACATAAAAAGACCCGAAGCATCAAAGTACATAAATGATTACAATGCAATCATTGCCCTCCAATCATTGCAGACAATTCCAGTGCAGTTGCACACAATATTTCACAGCCTACTTAACCAAAGCAGAGAAACCAGAGTTGAAAGTCCACTGTGATGATATATCATCTGACAAAACACTGTCACAAAAATTGTACAGCTTTAGCATACAAATTCTCTCAAATAGAGAATGTGGCTGTTACGAAGCTGCAGACTGTTTAACCGGCATCACCTTGTATGAGAAATCTGAAAACATAGTTTGGCTAAGCCTTGGTCCTGCTGCATCCAGAAAAAGAGTGTTTAAATCATACCAAGACATAGAAACAATAGCCAAAAATGATCCCAACAGCCATGTCATTTTTAAAAACAACTTATTGGACACATAGTACCGAAACAGGAGTTGTGCTTTGGAAAACATGTGCCTATACCACATAGCCTAAAACTTCTCATACATAAATAATATTAAACCAGATGTGAAAAAAGGTAAATACATAGTCAAAAGTTGTGAGGGCAGCTTGGTTAAACTTACCAAATGCAGCCTGATTAATCATATTAAGCTATCATTAAAAACTCATTACAAACTCTTCACCATAGAGAACTGTACTATATGTCCCTACTGCAACTTTTTAAACAATGCAGAAAAGAAGAAGATTTATTGGACATTGTGGGCCTCATTCCGAGTTTGGAGGCTAATAGCACCATGGCTGCCTCCGAAACCAGGCCTGGGTTTGGTCTGGTGGAATGGGGACTTACCGGAACATTGTGACCTAGGCGGATCCAGTAAGTCCCCCAAATGCTATTCCCCATTCCCATTTGAGCCCCCATAGGAAGGTGCTAATAATGGGCCCGCAAATTGCGGGCTCGTTATTAGCTCCAAGGTCCCTTAATGGGTCCCATAAAGAACGTGTGGTCAGAGCACACGTCCTTTGCGGGTCCCGCTAAGGCACCTCAGAATTGGGCGGTAAGGGTTTAACGGCACCGGTCTCCTTACCGGTGACCATTAACCCTTATCGCCCAACTCAGAATGAGGCCCAGTATCTCCTATGAAGATGCTTTGAATGCAAATGAAAGCACTATAATAGATATAAACTTTACGCAATACAAGAACATGTTGGACAATGAACGCCAACAAGAAGAACAACTTCAAGCACAACTAAATATAGACACTCCTGAGAGCAGTCAACCTTCTCTTACAGGAAGCCAAGAACCACTTGTACAGCCACTCATAGCAAATGAGGCAAAATTAGTCATGACTGAAGTAGAAATAACCAAGTGTCAGTATGAGCAATCTGCAGACAACTTTGCTCACTAAAATCACAACTAAACAATGAATAGCGTAATATTTTCCTAGAAGTAACTAAAGAAATTGAAGATGGTGTACAGCACGAAACTAAAACTTGTACCTGTGAAAACTATAAACCTGTACTCCTGTATGAAAGTGGTCAAGCTGGTTCAGGCAACACATTCTCAATAAAAATCATCAGAAAGTTCCTCCAACAATTGACAAACAACAAGTTTTCGGCTGTTGTTACTGTCCCAACAGGTTTAGCTGCCTACAGCTATAGAGCTACTCAGAGTTTTGAAACAAATGAAAATGCTCATAATAGATGAAGTGAGCATGGTCTCCAACCTAATGTTGGCTTTGATTCACCTCAGATTGCAAGAGCTCCTTAAAACAGACTACAAAGAACTCTTTGGAGGAAAACACGTTATTGTTTTCAGAGATCTTCAATTAACATCAGTAAAAGGTGAACCTATTTTTAAAACCATAGGACACAAACTGTGCCATAAAACCTTTGGCAGCATAGGAAATGTATATCTCTGGCAACATTTCCAACATAGAGAACTAACTGAAAACATGCATCAGTCTGCAGACCTCACCTATGCCAACATTTTGAAAAGCATTCAGATTGGTGTACTTTCTAAGGAAGCACAATCTTAAATAGCAGACACATCAATGAGCTATACAGGCATAACACATGTGCTACTGATGTCATGAAACAATTGGAGTCAGCAGAGTCTTAGAGTCTGCAGCGAGTCTGCAATGAGCTGCATTGAGCTCTGCTGTTCTGAATCCTGCTTTCTGTGCTGTCTGTGCTCGTTTGTGCTGCCTGGAGGCTGCGTGGATCACGTTTCCCCGCTCGTTTGTGCTGCCCGGAGGCAGTGCCCAAGAGACTCTTCAAAGACTCCTGACTCTCGCGGAGCGAACGCGGAGTCAGCAGAGTCTTAGAGTCTGCAACGAGTCTGCAACAAGCTGCATTGAGCTCTGCTGTTCTGAATCCTGCTTTCTGTTCTGTCTGTGCTCGTTTGTGCTGCCTGGAGGCTGCCTGGATCGCGTTTTCCCCACTCGTTTGTGCTGCCTGGAGGTGGTGCCCAAGAGACTCTTCAAAGACTCCTGACTCTCACAGAGCGAACGCAGAGTCAGCAGAGTCTTAGAGTCTGCAACGAGTCTGCAACAAGCTGCATTGAGCTCTGCTGTTCTGAATCCTGCTTTCTGTTCTGTCTGTGCTCGTTTGTGCTGCCTGGAGGCTGCCTGGATCGCGTTTTCCCTACTCGTTTGTGCTGCCTGGAGGTGGTGCCCAAAAGACTCTTCAAAGACTCCTGACTCTCACAGAGCGAACGCAGAGTCAGCAGAGTCTTAGAGTCTAAGGAGTCCTTGGGAGTCATGGGGAAAGAAGACTGTTTATGCTCCACACTGCAGTCTGTCAAGCGCTCGAAGACCAGACGTTTGGGACAGCCTTTGATGCGTCCGCGACTCCAGCAAGGTTCTGCTGAACTCACTAGACTTGATATCCTGCCGGTCGGTCGCGTCGCTCTTGGTAGAGAAGACTCTGCAGATCCTCAACTCTGCCAAGTAAATGTTTCCCCAGATGTACGTGACCTTGGCTCTACACAAATTGGTTCTCCCGACATTTCTATGGAGGATTCCCTCATAAACCGGCCTGATTCATATGTATCCTGAACCAAGTGTCTTCAATTTCCCTGATTGGATGGTGCCAATATATGTGGCATGTGTTTTCTTGTTCCATCTTCGGCCAGTCAAACGGTTGGCAAAGGCTCAGGGGAACAGGGCCTATCTTTGATCCACCCTCCCTTGTCTCCAGTTTCATTCTCGGTGCCCTGCCTTGTGGGACGTGGAGGGTTTGGGTCTGCTAAACCTAGTTTGCCCTGTGCTGGCCGCAAGACTTCTAGCACGTGTTTGAGTACTCTTGCGCTCCCCACGGAAAATGGTGGATGCCTTGGTGGAGCTCCACTTAAGGAGATCCCAATGCTACGGGTGCTGGCTTGGCGGATGGTGGACAGGCGTTCCCTGGACGCAACTCTAACTGTTTCTACAAATTCACCGTTTTTCTCAGTGTCAGAAACTCCAACCCACTGCAGAACACCTGCTCCTCAGAACTGTGGTCACATGCGCCCTATGTTCGATTTTGCGACAAACACAAATACTTTGTTGTCGTGTTTCTTGAATACTATCAATATTTCTAGACTATTTTTTTGTTTCTGAGAGTGTGCATACAAAGGTAGCGACCATAACTTAGTGATGATTACTATTGCGGTTTCATCGCATGACATTTCCGAGAAATGTTCTTTCACCACAACATTAGAATCAAATCGAGTTCATCTACGTCTTTCGGAAAAAGAGATTCAGAGAATAAATCATGTATACCAAGAAGACAAAGCTAATCTTGAATATTCCAATATACTGGAAATATACATGGAAAAAAAACAAGGATTGAAAAACCGTTGTTTTAAGAACTCACATGCTTTTGACTTAGAAATCTCTAAACGTAAACGTAAGATGAGAAATGATATACACGCTTGCAGTGGAATGTATACTAGCGAAACTGTTAAAAAGATCAAGAACATAAAACAAGCGTATAAGAATTGGCTCAAACAACATAAAAAAATAATGCTACAAGCGGATGCGCAACTTATGTTATCAAAACTGGGAACCAGTAATACATGTGATTTCTGGAGTCTAATAAATAACACTTCAGGCTCTCAGAGTGCTGTACAAACTAACATGGTTAGTGAGAACGCTTGGACAACCTACTATACAAACTTATATGGAAAAAAAGGTTCTAGTGTAGACTCTGGGTTGCCAAAAATGGAGCACTGGGATCTAGAGTTTCAAGAAGAAGACATCTTAGAAATAATTAACAACTTAAGTACCTCACGTGCTCCTGGGCCTGACGGTCTTACCAACTTTACCTTAAAAAGGACATCCTCAAATTTGGGTGAACTTTTGTAACACCTTATTCAAGAAAATTGTAACAAGATGTGAGACACCATCATCATGGAAGAGTGCAATTATTGTTCCAGTGTTTAAAAAAGGTGATAGACTAAATCCGGAACACTATCGCCCGATTGCGCTGCTTGATGTTCTGAGTACGTTTTACGCTACTATGTTAAAAGACAAACTGCTAAAATGGTCTCAACAAAACCATCTTATCGACCCAAGACAAAGTGGCTTTGTAAAAGGAGTTGGATGCAGCTTGAATTTGTTCATTGTTAATTCCCTGAAAATGGAGGCTATACGAACAGGGACCAAGATTTACTTGGCAGTAATTGATCTATCCCAAGCCTTTGATAGTATAGACAGGGAATTATGATGGGCAAAACTTGAAAAAACATTGTGTCCTCCAAGCCTTCTTGCCACAGTAAAAGATCTGCATACTGAGACAAATGTCAGAATACGACTCGATCGTCAAGGAAGACTGTCTGCACCAATCTTGACGTATCGTGGTGTAAACCAAGGATGCCCACTTGCAGCTATTATTTTCAATTATTTTCTTCATGACATTGACCAAACAATCAACGGAGAGGGATTGTTTTCTCCAAAAGTCAATGGGTCACATGTAAGTCATCTACTTTATGCAGATGACTTAATTTTGTTAGACCAAACACCAATTGCTTAAACTAACAGCATTGGTACGTTATGTTGAGAAAAACGAGTTATGTATAAACGCTGCAAAATCGGAAATCCTTGTGTTCAGAGACTTAAGTGGGCAAAGAAACAATATGCATTCTACCCCTAACTGGCATATAGAAAAAATACAACTTCATTCCATCACTGACACCAAATATCTAGGGATGAGGATTAGCTCAAGTTTGAATGATGCACCATGGGTTGAACAAACAAAACTGAAGTGCCGACAACTGGCTACTCAGGCTATGGTCTTACATAAAAAATATGGCCGGTTTTCCATGCTTCCAGTTATATCTTTCTTCAAACAAAAAGCCACTCCAGCCTTAATTTACGGGGCTGAATGTGCCTTGGGCTGCTCAGCCGATTTGTGGAACTCGATCGAAAACATCTTCTGGACTAAAGTCCTTGGTTTACCTGGAGGTACTCCCTCTGCATGTATACGATATGAGCTGAGTATAACATCTATCAATGCAAGAGTGACCTGGAATACATTGATCTTGTTTTGTAAAATGTCTCTTAAAGACTCCACTTTGCAGTTTAAAATCCTTGCAAACCCAGGAGAAAATAACAAAAACTCTGTCTTGTATTTATGGGCGCAACGCTGTAAAAATCTGCTTACAGAACTAGACACAGATCTTGAAACATTACATAACAATCCTGATCATGTCAAAAACAAACTATGGAGACGTGACTGGTGCGAGACCTGTGATCTCAGACGCACCTATAAACTTATGCAAGACGCTCCTGGCGAAAAACGATCCTTAAATGAGATACATAGTCCTTGGAAATTATTCCCTGATGAAAGGAAACGAAGATTATATATGATGTTTCGTCTGAACATATTTAAAACTCGTGAAAGAACAAACCTTTAGACAAAAAACAACACGCATTCTGAACTTTGTCGGTTATGCAGCGAAACGAAAGAAACTTTACAACATCTTGTTTTATTGTGTGCGGGTCTTAGTGAAGACAGAAACCGTCAGTTTGGAAGCATTACGTCTGAGAGATCAAGGTATTGCGTAAAAGATTGGTGGCAATTAATGTTTGATGCAATTGACCAAAAACAAATCCTGTCACTAACTTTCTTTTTGGAAGCAATGGCTTCACGACTTGAATGTGTTAACGATGCAAGACATGATAATTCAGGAACTTTGAACTCAGTTTGCATCTAATCATTGCCTCACGTGTATGGTTCTGTTTTCCTATTTTGAAGCATGAAGTTTTGACCGACAGTTTGTGAAGCCTTTTTCTTTTCTTTGTTTTGTCAGAGGGACTTTTAATTGTGTCCTGTATTCTGTTTGCTTTCTGTTTGTTTTTGTTTTTTTTTTAAAGTTTATTATAAACCATATAAAAATAAAATAAAAATGTAAACTCTACCAAGCTGTGCACAATTCAATGAAACAATGTTGGAAAAAAGAAATACAACCACTAGTGCAAATTTACTCCACAGACAAACTAGACGTGCACGGTATTACAGTACTTATGTGTCAACAACCTACAGCATGGCTAACTACCTTAGAAAACTCTGTCTCTAACACAGCTGGTTTGGAGAAAATGTTAACATTGTGTTTAAACTGTAGAGTAATGCTAAAGCGTAACCTTGATGTGGAGTAAGGTTTAGTTAATAGAGCACTTGGTATAGTTATTGGCTTTCAGACATATCCACGTGACAACATCATTCAGTTTGTCAATATTCACTTTGACAAACTTTCAGAAGTTAAAAGGATAGGACGCTCAACAGCCAGATTCCTTCCTTTCAAAAACATGTATGTATGCAGAGAACAGTTTTCTCTGTTTCTAGCATACGCAGTCACTATTCATAAATTGCAAGTTCTAACCATAGATCAAGCATTGATTGATATTGGCAGCACAGTCTTTAAAGAAGGCATGAGTTACGTAGCATTGTCACACCTACGCACACTTGAAAGACTATTTCTAGTCAATGTTGATGCAAGTAAAGTCAACGCTTACATTTCTTGCATTGTAGAGTACAATAGACTGCGTGCACTCTACACACCCCATCTCAAAATGTACTATGTTCCTCAAAAAGGCAAACTTTGTAAGAGAAGACTAGGGCAAACTCAACTTATACATGATCTCACAACAGTACCACCAAAGAAATTGAAAGCAGCTGGTACTTCATCAATTACCACAACCAAAGAAGGACGTACTGAAAAGACAAATGCATACCAAACTGCACAAACAAAGATAACTACCTCTTCAAAGAAACTACGTGAACTTCCATCAAATGACTCAGCCACAGAACTGTCTGGTCCATTCAAATTTTCCAATACATCTGGTGTAAATTGCTATGCAAATGTAACAATCAATATTCTATTCCAATTGCCACCTATTGTTGAAAACATTTACTTAAACGGCGCAGACCAATTGTGTTTGCAAATGTTACTCCTTCACAGAAATGCAACAAACAATCCTGACAACAATTACAGTGTTTCTGGAATAAGGCAGGAATTGGACTACTGTGCAGGAATGGTGAGATTCACTATACACACACAAGAAGATACACAAGAATTTCTAACATACTTACTACAAGTACTGGAAAACAAAAACATACCTATACATAACATCTTCCAGATTTCATACATGTGGAAACATACATGCACTCTCTGCAGCCATGTGATGCAGGAACAAGTCCCTAACGAGCGCTTTGTCTATGTATCTATACCTAACTGTGAATCCATTCCATTTCAGCAGCTCATACAAAATGCAAACAATGGAACAATGGCATATTATGTACTACTTGCAATTCCGATAATCACTCCACCTTACAGATACAATCACATAGACAATACGTAATAGTAAGGCTTTTACAATACAATGCAGATGGTACCAAAAACAACGGCAAGCTTACTAGCTTCACACATGGGCAAGTATCACTTGGCAAGAAAACCTTCACAATAGTAGGCATAATCTATCACACGGGCGCCACAACCAGTGCAGGTCACTATACTGCATACATTTAAAAGAAATGTGGATAGTTTGAATGAAATGATACTTCTATTACTCGGAAGCAGAGATTACCAGCAAATCTTGCATACCTACTTAATATTTTTGAAACCAAAATGTTCTTAAATCCCACGAATAATGCTTACTCCCATTATTCCACAACTGCTAGCATGGTTCTTACAAAGAATTCAATGAATCATGTCACAATTTCAGTCATTTCGCTCTCATGTTTAAATTATAATCTCAGCATCAACACACTGTGTTTAAGTCAACTGGGAGCTCAATGTCCTCTTGCTCCCTGAATAGTAAGGCCCTCATCAGTACGTATTGCTTATAGAACAACTCATGAGTTCCCATGTGTCAGTATTTCTTTCAGTCCATGCTGTAAATGATTTAATCCAAATCCTGTTAAAAGATGTGCAATCTTCAATGTAGCCGACATTTAATCATTTGGAACATATTAACCCAAATGGACTACAAATGTTTTCATATTCTCTTTTGGGATCAATGCCCTATCAACCAGAATATCTGTAATACTTTAAAGATATTCTGCTTGTTACTGAGTCAAGGCCAGTACCCTGGCCTTGTCAAATGACCCTGGCCTTGACAAGTGGGCATGGGAACCCTTGTCAGTTAGGGGAGAGAGGCCTTCCATGGAGTAATCAAGAACCAGTCCTAAACTTTAATGTGCTTACGTCATGATATCTGCGACTGTTCTCGATCACGTCGTGGCGTTAGCAAAGGTTGTGCACCCACAATGTCAACTAGATGTGTCAATTGTACTGTGTTTCCGTCCACAAATGAATGAAAAGTGTGTCACGGGACTGTGGCCGTCGCCGCCTATTCATAAACACACTCTGAGCAGCTAG
Organism: Ambystoma mexicanum; assembly: GCF_040938575.1. NCBI lineage: Eukaryota > Metazoa > Chordata > Amphibia > Caudata > Ambystomatidae > Ambystoma > Ambystoma mexicanum. The sequence continues at coordinate 117,504,024 of NC_090934.1, read as the reverse complement.
GCTTTTTCGTAGACCGCAGACATCAAAACCTTAAGCGGGGGAATGGAGTGTTGCAGTTGTATAGTGATATTTCAGCAACATTAGCCATGTGTTAGTTTTTGTATTAGGATGTGGGTAGACAGTGTGATTTCTAAGAATGTTACTCGGTTGATGCGCAATAGTTGACTTAAATGTCATATTCCATTCCACTCATTGGTAAAACTTCATGTCCTCGGCCTTAATATCCTGTCACATGTTTCAATATTTAAAAAAAAGAAAATATGTCTATATTTATAATCTATGTATATAAATACATAAATATATATGCATATACATTGAAAGATATATCTATACCTAAACACAAATAATTATTGTAAATGGAGTTCACTCTATTGAAAAAGTGTTGCTATTCCATGTACTACTTAAGCAACAAAGTTCTATAATATCACTATAGCTTTTGAGATTGTGCACAGAAAGATAAATTAAAAATATGAATTTTGTAGACACCAACACTAAATTCATAATCATGTATTTAAAATAACATGGAAATGTTCATTGTGAAATGATTTTCAATTAAGACAAGGAAGGAGAATCGCAATGTGTTACACACATAGAAGATTGGGAAAGCTTTGTGTGTGTGTGTTGTTTGTGTGTGCACGCTGTATGTCTGAGTGTGAATGTGGAGGAGGATGGTGCAAAAGGGCAGCTATGAGGGAAATAAGAGTGAAATTGTGGCGAAGCTGAAAGCTGTGAATGACATGGGCCAGGACAGGGGCAAATACAAAAGGCAGAACTGTGGCAGTCACAGTAATGTGGGGCGAACTACAGAAATAAGAGTGGCATGGGAACCACTGGGTCAATGAACCGACAATGGTGTGGATTCCAGCTTGGAATGGTAATGATACCCCTGGATGATAGGCTTTGTGTAGTCTATAAATGACCAAATGTTGGATTCCACATATCTGCTGACAATGGTGATTCTGAAGCCAAACGTAATGCATTTTCAGTGTAGGTTCCTTGCTTGTCCTGCATCTTGTGGTGTGCAGGCAGAATGATTTGTCGTAGAAATCTCTATTATGCTTAATGTCTGTGTTAGTCTATCTCCTAATCTTCAACATCCAGTATCTGTCTGTCCCTTGATTTTTGTTCGGGGATCTCTGGCAGATAGTACGCTAACCTTATATTTGCTATTCCTGACAGGTTTCTCCAGGATTGCTATGGTTGTTTGCCAGTTTGGTCGAGGTCTACACCTTTTCAGGCCTCAACAGGGCACAGTTCTTGTTGAAAAAATGATAGATGGAGGTTCTGGGGTGTGCTTTATATACAATGGCTCGGAGCTAGAAAACAATCACACGCTCTTGTGGTGTATCCACCATCCAGTATGTGTTTCCTGGATAGTGGGTTTGCAAGTAATTGCTTCTCCAATTGGTCCCTGGTTAGACCCCGACTGTCGTTTAACTCGTTGTCCCTGTCTGTGCATCACCAGGGTAGTCCATTTGACCCTTTTGTTCATCTTCATACCCTTCAGATCTCTGCTTCTGATGTCTTTTCATATTTGGCATGTAGATCAGTGGTTATGATATGTTTCCAATGAGCCAAGTCACAACCATGCATTTGAGATTTATGTAGCAAAAACCTAGCCCTGGAGCGACGAATCGCTGTAAGTGCATTAGAGAGAACAAGATGGTGAAATCTGCAATCCACAGCAGTGGTAACACCAGCTCCTAAATCACACCTAGCAATTCCCTAAAAAGCAGGTTCTTGATAGGAGTCTCCGTGTGCCTCGGCTTGTTCATAGAGTGGTGTATTGTGATCCCACTATCAGCAGCCAGATCTGAGTCTGCTCGAGGAAGGAAAACGAGCAAGGAGAAGATAAAAGAACTATGATAAAATGAAGATTAGTTGATGGTGTGAGGATTTGTTAATGACAACTGAGGACTGCTAGAGGCTGTGTAGGATTCTAGAGTTTGGAATTACTACAAGCTTTTTAGCTCCTGTTGTAAGCCCTGAAGAGCTTGATTAGCGTCACCAACAGCTACCAGGAACTACCTTTGGCTCCCAATGCGATCTGGTGGCATACAAACATACCTGTCTGACATTAATTTTACGTGTTTTTGTATGTCTATAGAGAAGCAATAGTGCCATTTAGAAGGTATTTAAAGCAAAGATAGTGAATAATGGGAAAAAAGTTCAGGTTTGCATCTCAAGTAAACATTAGATTTGTGGCACGCTTTGTACTTGCATCTGACTCTCGATGGGTAGTGTGACGATCCTTCAGATGGCGCCACTTCTCCCCAGTGGAAAATCACTTCCTATGAGGCCAGTGAGGTGAGGCCACTAATCAGTAGTCCCCATAGGGGTGGTAACATGCAAGAGGATTTCATGGGGAGGGGCTCCTCCCCTGGGGATAAGGACTCAATTGGGAGTCACATACTTTGTGAAATACCACCAGGTAGGCTGACGATAATGCCCGAATCCTATCAACATAACATCACCTCTGAAACTATGTCTTATTGTAAAATATTAAACCCCTCTGATGACAAAACTATTGAGACAAAGAAGCGCTCTGAAACGCTACATTTGAGCAAGACAGAAGTTAGAACAGCTGCTGTCAATTGGAAGGACGTTATGCTGGGGCTGTCCCCGCTATTCAAAGTGAACAGCAAAGATGGACTGTGTTCTTCGTCATCCACTTACCCGTCCGGCAGTGGCCCATGCGGTTGTGGCAAGGTAGAGGCTATGAAACGACCAGAAGGAGAACCAATGCGACCGAGGAGGCTGCCTCAAACCCTGGAAAGCTGGTGCAGGGTTTGGGAGACTGCAACTAGGATTGTTTCCAAGACTGAGAAGAGAAATAGCGGGATGTCCGAGACGTGTCTTGCGAGTCGGTTGGAAACTGGCACGACAAAGTTTCATAGACTTGAGAGGTGGTGGCACAACCTGTAGTGGGTGGACCGTGCGGTTCGATAGCGATGCTCAAAGTTCCTACTGTAGCCTGCAGCAGAGTCACGTAGGTTACTATCAGGAGAGAGCGGGAGTCTGTGTGGAAGGTGTAACCTGTGAAGGCAGGATCGAGAGGTCCAACAACTATGCTGAGGCGGCCCACAGTAACCTGAGGTGGAGAGAGGCGAGACACGGAGGACCTCTAGAGAAAGAAGTTGAACTTCGAAGTGTAGAACCGTGACCCCTACCAAAACCAGTGAAGAGTTCCCTGGGAGAAGGTAGCGGGAAAACGTACAAGTCCGATAGGGGGCGGGAAGTTAAAAAGATACAAACTGAAAGAAGTAGAGAAAACAAACCATTTTGTGATACAGTTTCCAGGCCAGTTCCCCAAAAGTGTGGTGCTGGAGAGTCGAGGGGGATTTCAAGAACAGCTCTATTGTCCCAGTGGGGGCCGATCAAGAACTGTACGAAACAGTGAGGTGGTGAAAGCCTCCCTAAGGGGGCTACAAGCCTGACTAAGAAAGATGAAAACATTTGGGGATGAGTCATTCTCCTAGTCCCACAAGAACATTGTGAATGTTTGGGTTTCTGTTGGAGCACTGGATTGTGGGAAACCTTTGTTTGAATAAACTGAGAGGCGTTTGAACCCTTTAACATCCAGGAGAAGAGAGTCATTCTCTTGGACTATGAACAGTAGTTAGACTTTATGGTGTTTTGTTGTAGTGACAGGGATAGAGTAGGAGCCTTTGTGACCGGGACAGTGCCTTTTTGTTTGGACTCGCACAGACTTCCTGACGAGCACCCAAGTTTTTTTAGTTTAGGCAGGGAAATCCCCTTAGTGTTAGGGATAGTCAGATTTGCTCTCTTGTTTAATAAAAGTCTATAGCAATCACTATGGTGCCACTTGGTCAGTCTCACCATTCCCTGTCACCACAGTAGCTCCTGCTTATTAGTTGATGCCCAATTCCTAGGAGTTAGTTTTAGCTCCTTCCCATTAAATCCTAATTTCGAGCCCTGGCATGCTATATGAACAATGCAATGGTGTTTGGGGTCTGCTTGTGTGTCTTTTAAGCTATGTGAGGATGTGATATGTGGTGTACATGACCTCGCCAGTACAGCACCAGTTTTCAAAGGGCACACAGCGGTTTCAAGTTTAGTTACTTGTCCTAATGCCTATCGAAATGTTTCATTTTTCTCTGCTGTCATACTGTAGTCCTTCACTGGGCTTTTCTGTTGGTTGCACCCTGAGTATGTTTTCCCATCTTCTAGAGAACCTGCTCACAAAGGGTTTGCTTAAGCCATACCAGGCCTTGCTTGTGTTGGATAACTTGGATGTTTTCTGGGAAAGTGCAACTGATGGTGTACAATACTTTTTCTTGCACCTATTTGTTAGAGTGGAGTACGATTGTGAGACCGTGGAGGGTCAGGGGATGCAGCTCTCCAAAGCGCTACCTGGACCAGTACTTCCACCTGTGACAGTAAACCTCTTTTTTTTTTGCTTTATCTCCATCTGCATGTGTGTGAAATCGGTGGAAAAGCTATGTTTGCTAAAGTGACTATAAGTGCTTACTGTTTAAAAAGTAGACATCACGTGGCCCACAGTCAGTAAGTAGCATGGTAGATGCAGATCCAGCATTGGGCATTTCAACCTTTTCAACTGAAATGGGCCCCCATGCCTTATGGAGGTGGAATGTCTGACTCTGGCAAAGAATGCTGTGCAGAAGACAATAAACATTCCCATGATGATCACCGAAATGCTTCACACTAATTTCATCTCTTTGTGGGCCAGTGGAGTTTCATGAAGTTCAAGGTGTGGCTTATATTATACACCGCAGTGACAAAGCCAAGAAAACAGCTATTCTCCATTGAAGCATTGTAGACCACATTTGAGGGCTCTATTGAGGCTATATGCCTCGAGGCAGCGGACTGGCCCGCCGCCGCGGGGCATACTGATATTCGCACCCACACAGGTGTAAAAACGACCTTTATTCCTTGCCTCGGCTCCGCATAGTATTACTCTGATGTCATCAATATGAAAAAGGGCTTGACTGCCAAGCAGCGCTGTGCCGGCCGCAGGAAGGATAAAGGAAGGTTTCTTTTTTTTAAGACACCATTATCACCCGTGTAGGAAACTACACTGGTGCTAAATGGTGAAGGGGGGGCGGGGAAGGGAAGTGGGCGTTGGCTGCCCAGGCGGCTTGGAACGCTTACTTCTGCCATACAGTACAGCCCGCATTCCGAATCTCCTGATTGGCCAGCACCCCCACCCAGGGTGCTAATGTGAGCTAGATGACTGCCACCCAAGTTAGTGGCTCTGAGCCGAAGGCAAAAGTCTCTAACAAGGGCGAAGGTGACTTGGAACAAAATAGAGCCTGATGTTAAGGGTTACAATGTTCTGAGAGCTTGTGTTGAGGAGAAATATAATCCTTGCCTGAGTCTTCCTCTGAAACAGGTTTTGTGCTCAGTGAGTTCACATCACAAAGGGACGCTTGGCATCCTGTTTTTACTGACGATTAGAGACTCAAATCCAAGCTTGCTGAGTGGCCAGAGAGCTGTAAGCACTGAGAAGAACAAAGGAGAAGCATAGAGTGCAAGCTTCTACTATGGCTACAGCCTGGATTCACACTTTGGGACTGTGTAAGGAGAAGAAAATAAACATGTTTGTGGTAATGGTGGTTGGAGCCAGAAAACAGTCTCTTATATAATGTTTGCACCACGTAGTGATCGCACTGCCCCGACAAACAACAGAAGTCCTTTCCCTAGGAATGTGGCACAGGTTATAAGGCCCAAGCAGCCAGAGAACTCAAGCCCAGGGACGTCATTTGGGGGGCGCTAGGGGTGGCACCCGCGAGTCCTGCAGCCACCACCTCTGCTGTCACGGCCATGACCCCTGTACTAAAATAAAATATTTACAAAAATGTGTAAAAACAAAAAGTTAAAAATAAAAGCAAAGTCCTGGGATGCAGGCAGTGGCGTGGTAGTCCCACCACCCCCTCCCCGCAGCTCTATGCCTTGCACATTGCTGCAGGATTGTCGTGCAGGGGAGCCATTCACTGGATATGGCGCTCCATTTCAAGATGGCTGACTGTTCTTCAGTACATTTTGGTATTATCCATCCGTAACAAGGAGGCTGGTCGCACCCCTTTGTGTATGCCGCTTGCTTTAACCTTGGCCACCTAGTCATCACACCAGAGGCTGCCAGCTTTCCAGAAGGGCTTTGCGAACCGAGGACTCTCAGGAAACCAGTAAGCAAACCAGGCGAGTTGCAGGATGAAATTCATCTCTGCGTATTACTTGTTGCATTTTTTCCCGGCTCTGGCTTTCAGCGCCCGGTGAGTGAAAGGATACAGTATAAGTATTTGAAGAGAAATGAAAAGAAACAAGGAGGCTATCCTGCATCATAGGAAGGAACCTTGGACTGCTAATATTCACTTTGAAATCTGTGTGCCACTGCCAACCCCAGTAAAATCAGCCAGGATGTGGGCTTAATGTTTGTTGATTTTCACTGGCTCAAGCAAACCAATGTTGTGTCCGTGGACCTGGGGCTTTACCCTATGCCACACCTTCCGGCAGAGATATGGTGATATACGCAATAGTTCCATCCAGGCTAGGTGTCCCACCATATCCGGAAACCCAACTGCAGTGAATGCAGTACACGGCAGAAAGCTTAGTCCATGTAGCCAAGCTGGGCAATTTGATGATGACACGGTACAGTTCAAATAACTATTTATTTATAGTGCACAGTGTAGCTCCAATCTTTCCTGGTGTGGGAGTACGAGGAAGAGTTTTTTTCTGTAACAGATTTCCAAATATGGACTGTTCCCCAAATTCCCATTCACAAAGATGAAAAATCATAATTTTCCTAATCCTCACTATCGCAGTTACTGCCTCTCACATCTGTGTGACACAGTACCATCCGCTCAGCGGATTCATTATAGAAAAGACTGCATGCAATAATTCTTGAAATCGCCCGATTATGGGAAATCTGCCGATTTGGTGGAAACAGGGGCTGATTTCCAGAAATGCTGAAGCACAACTTTAGAGCATATTTTTTTTTCTTCTCTGCATTGCATTGCAAAAGAGGTGAGTAGATGGGGTTTAGAAACCACCTCTTGGGTGTCACCATGCAGATTATCTTATCTTCCTGTGTCAGGGAGCTCTTGAACATCCATTCCCTACATGCAAATGAGGTTTTAAAAATGTTATAAATCTTTTTTTAATCAAAAGAAAAAATGTTATTACCACCTCTTGGATCGATGTAAAAATTAGACAAAAATATATGAAATATTTCACCTTATTATGAGACGGTATCTACTGCATGTTCTTTTCTAGCGAATACCGAAAGCACTAAATGCCCCATATGCTGCAGTGTGTCGAGCAGTAAAATCAGGAGGTACTGAAAATAGTGCTTCTTTGCACCATCACTGACACACTTAGAATGACGTCCATATGTTAATTGCTGCTCTCTACAAAGCTCATTAACATCAATGTGAGGCCAGGATGCTACATCTTAAATAATCAATGGGCCCGATTCTCAATTGTGCATCTTCATCTGATGTGTCCTTACGCCAGGATGCTCTTCAGTGATAGTGCATCTCATTGCGAGTATAGCTCATTAATATGTGTGCATAACACGTGTGCACTGTGGGGTGCAATCAAAGGCCCCAAACGAGCAGAACTGAAGGAACATGTGAAAAAAGGCCTACCTGTCATTACCAAAGGAAAAGCATCATCTTCACAAAGGAAGAAGAAATTCAAAGGTCCCTTTGACACGAAAAACAGGATTTTTAACACTGACACAGAAATTGCATTGCATGTGTGTTTGCAAGTTAAAGCAAAACATGAGAAAAATGTTCTCCTGCCAACATAAAGATGGGAAAAGACATGGTCTGTGTTGACAAAAACTAAGGTAGATTATGCTTCACATGTAAAGTACTGGAAAAACATTTGAAAAGAAAAGCATGCTTGGTTGCCATGAAAGGTTCCTGAGGGCCTATTTAGACAGACTATGTGGCTGTATTTCTGGAATGGAAATCCAAAGAAAGGGAAAACAAAAATGTAATCCGAGTGCAGATTGGAAAAGCACATCACATTGCAGGGTTAAGAAATAAATGCATACCTTTTCAATAAAACTGTAACATATCAAAAGGGTGTACACTGTGATGATTCAGAGGCACTTTTCAGCAGAAAAACGAAGAGCAGATAATAAAAAGTGTATTTTATTAATGACTGAAAGAAGCAGCCCTGCACTTCAGCGCAAAAGCAAAGTGAATCCTGATCAGTAAAACACACTGTATGTCAAAGAATAAAGGCTGAGGTTAGAAATTGCAATCTGTTACTTCAATTTCAGCCAGGCACAAATGGTGGGGCTGTGGGCAATCTTCAAAAAGAACTCCCCCACTGCAAGCCTGGCTTTTTTACATCCCCGAAGCTATTTACAACTGCAATAAAGTGTGGCTGCTAAGAGTTGTCGAAAACAGAATTTCTCTAGACTTGCTGTCTCTGAAAGGACAGTTCAGAGGAGGCCAAATGCTCTAGCTGGTGCATCCCAGGTATTTACGAGCTGAAATCAACTTAAATAGCCAACTTCAAATAGACTAATAGAAAAACACTGGCCCAGTGAGCACAAATGGCCTGGAGGCAGGAGAGCTATCATTTGGCCAACATGAAGATTTTCTATTAATTTAAAAGGACTATTATAACGTGGGCCTTTTTCTCAGCAACCATAAGTCATACTGATTACATGTATGTTTCATTGTTTAGCTCATTTCCAGGCGAATTTGATGAAATGCAATTCATCCACCTGCGGCTCTGTAAAATGTAATGGTCATCTAAGATGGGTTTCGGGCTCATCTTAAAATTTTCAAAATGTGAGGATTGGCGTGCTTGTAGAGGGTAAAATTAGGAATATGGGTAATACATTACGTGTTCTTACCTATTATGCTTTTGGTAAAAATGGCAGGAAAATTCCATATGACCGTGCTAGATGTGCAGCCCTGGCGGTCATCTTATTTAATTCCACATGATTAGCTGAATTAGAAAATATGTATGTGGCAGTTATTAGTAAAATTATGAGGTATTGCCACATAACTAGGTTTTGGCAAATATTTGATATGCAAACCAATGGGGATAGCAAATAGAAGCTGCCATATGTCTGCTCCACACTCCTAAGCCAATCCTTAGAGATGGGCTGGAGTTGGGTGGAGAGAGGAGGCTAACTGTCCAATCCTATTTGCGAGAACTCTGGCAGGGCACTCCCTCAATATTGTAAACTTGATGGTGCCATCGCTGCTATATAAAGTGAAATGCACTTTGAAGAAGTACCGAGCTGCTAAAATTTACCATCAGACAGAGCTGCTAACATTTACTATTGGGAAGAGCTGCTGAAAATTACCAACATACAGCTGCCAGGAAACACTGAAAGGAGATTTTACAGAGATTGCCTCTGGATGGAGCTGTCTATTTCTAGGAAGGCCTAAAAGCTGACTGGATCCTATGGTGAAGAGCGGGAGGCCATCTTTGAGAGTGGAGAGACCAGTCCCCTGCCCTATCTTTCCAGAGGGTCCTGACATGCATCTGGCTGTCCTGAACGTTAAACATAGGTTTTCAATGTAAGTAGACTTGAGCCCTTTGTGACCAAAAGGTGGGGGAATCTACTGGCCTTAAATCCTTTCCATTTATGGTGGGCGGGGGGCAAAACTGTGTAGATCCTTAGCCTATTTAATGAAAAATATGAATTTAATTAATTCCCCTTGATGGGACACCACGGGTGACCTTTGTTAAAATTCAAAATTAACAAAGCTCATGCCTGGAGTGTGCTGAAAACTATATACTGTAATTTAATTGGGTGATCCTATTTGTCCTGTTGACCATGACTTCTTTAGGAAGAGGGGTGTCTTTGTCCCTAAACTAAATAAATACCTAAACTGCCAGATTCCCCAACACAAACCTTTAAGTGGAGTAGGGTCTGAAATCCAAAATATTCAGACATCCCATTTTTTATCATCCAGCTTCCCCAAGAAAGACATTTAAATGAAGGTGGGGGGGTCTGAAATCAAAAATTACAAAATCATTCAAATTGTTCTGGCCAGCTTCCCCAACATAGACCAAAGTAGGGACGTGGGGTCTGAAAACAAACCGCTAAATCTCCCTGTGTTTATTTTATACTAAAATTGTGGGTAAAACCATAATTTCCATATGCATTTGTACTAATCTATAAACACTGCTGCTTGCCTTTGAAGCACGCAGGAAAATCGAAATTGTGCAGCAGTACATTGGTAATTGTTTTTGTTTATTGATCAGTTTAATTATTTCTTGAAGTGAAATTTGTAGAACGTGAGTTCTTTTCAGCCCACTTGTGTGATTTATTATGTTGAGAGAATTTGTGCCACGGATAAGGCGGTGTTGGATATTTTGGTGCGATTTTCTAACATTTAATAATAAGTATATTTCCGTATACCAGCCTAGTTCTTGTCTCATTGGTAGCTGAGGAGGAGGGATCTGAGGTCTATTAGATCAATTGGAGATTGGGCTGAAGAAAAGAACTGCAATTAATCGTTTATTGTGTGACACTTAGCCTGGGGAGGGAAGAAACTCCCTGTGTTGAGGGTGACCTCTCAATAAACCGTTACAGCACATTACAAACACATGCATTGTCAACACTGGCACAAATAACATATGATGGTGAAAATGCAGAAACATGCATATGTGCTGACAATGCATACATTTGCAACACATTGACCGCAGATGCATGGAAAAAGTATTTGGCATGCTTGAATACATTGCTCAAATATTGCGCATGCCCAAAAGATGTGCATGTGAAGCATGCAGGTCAAGAAGTTGAAGTCTGACGTATCTAAGCTGGTAAGTATCGTATAGAAGGCAGTGCCACCACCGGACCCCCAACACCAACCTCCCTCCCTGGACTCCATACCCCAGAGAGGGGAAATGGTTCTATGGTGTTTGATCATACCCTTTTACTTGCTGCATTTTTTGCACGGCTCTGGCTTTCAGCGCCAGGTGAGTGAAAGGATGTGTTTTTTTACAACCTTCGCGCTCTTAATTGTCCCGCTGACTGCAGCATACATTTCTATTAGCTTCAATTTCAGGATTTGGGTAGTAGTTTACCGTATTTAATTTGAAGCCATTTTTTCTCGTACAGTTCTGGGTATTTATTTATAGCAGAAACTTAGGCTAACTAAACCAGTTGGTTTGTGATTTTGAGTTATCTGCCCCTGGGACCGAACGGAGACCGCTATTTACTAAGCAGATCTAATGCCAGACTTAAATCAAGCAAAATTCATTTTGCTCCTAAGACAGCAAGGGGACGCTTAGCTTTCTCAGAAAACTGTTGCCTAACACGTGATTGTCAATCAGCTGATAATTGATGCTTTGCATCTCGGTATTGCTGTTTAATTGGTGCTGTGCATGTTGCTCTTGTGGTTGGGGGAGGCATGTCACACTGAAATAGTTATGTCCATTTGGGAGGACTATTTTTGCTCGGGCACATGCACCCAAATTAAAGGTTCTCATATTTTACTTGATGCAAACATGCCTGCTGTTGTACTGGACAGAGTTGCAAATCAGTGTCAGGGAGCTTGTCTGTGAAATTAATATTTGCTTCCAAGTGCTTTGTAAATAATTACCTGATCTGAACAATTATGTGTTTTCAAATCTCAATTTACATAACTATATATATATATCAAACAAAAATATTCACACACTGTTAACTACTGTTATATACAATGATGCCGATTAATGCTCTGTATTTTGAACATGCTATCATAGTTTGAAAACCATTGGATGTTCGCCTTTAGCACAGTTTGACTGAGGGGCAGCTGTGCAAACCACATGTCACACAAAATGCCACTAAATATATCTAGAGGAGTGCATAGTGAACTCTGAAAACATGGGATTAAAGCTAAAAAAACAAACTTCCATCATAATTCAGCGGGTTGAGCGCTCGCTACTGCGAGCTGAGCGTGATCTGCAGGTTGCAGGTTTGAATCTGGCAAGGCCAACTCAACCTTTCATCCTTCCGAGGTCTATAAATGAGTACCAATTTCAGTTGGGTGATATTGTGTGTAAATATGTGCTCTGCATATAGGAGTCGTGTTATAGGTGCTTTTCCCACCAAAAATAGGAAAAGCACCTATACTACGACTCCTATATGCAGATGACGCCATCATAATAGACCAAACACAAGTAGGTCTACAACGCAAATTAACCAACTTGGTAAGATGCATTGATGATAACAACTTAGAAATCAACAAAATGAAAACGAAGATCCTGGTCCTAAACAAACCAGCTAAGAAGTCCTCTAAACAGCCAAAATGGTTCCTGGACAAAACAAAAATTGAAATTGTCAAACAGTTCAAATACTTAGGAGTGATCATCGATGGGTTAGCAATAGAAAAGGCAATGCAAGATCTACTCGGGATAAAGTCAAACAACTAACAGCCAAACAAGAGCAGTCGATAACAAATTTGGAAAATTCTCGCTTGTGCCGTCCATCAATTTCTATAAGGCGAAAGTGGTTCCGTCATTCATCCATGGCATGGAAGCAACATTGACCATGCCATGCACCATATGGCAGAAATTAGAAGGCCATGTCTGGAAATCGGTTCTCGGTCTACCGAAGTCGACATCTATGCCTGCAATAAAACAAGAACTAGGTTTGGTCTCATTGGCAGCAGCGGTAGATCAAAGTATAATGAGACTGTACAGAAAAATACTAATGGCGGACAGCCTCCCGATTTACAATATCATCGCAGAAGAACTAGCCAATGGAACATGCAAGGCATTGAACAAATGGGCGGATCGGCAAAAAGAAATCCTGAACCAAATAGCATGCTCCGAAAAGGATTTGAAAGAAAACCCGGAAAGAGTCAAATGAAAAATAGAATACATGGACTGGATCTGCACAATTGAGAAAGCGTCCACAAATAAACTGCTGGCTCATCTTCCTCCCACATCTAACAAAGTCAAGGCCCCGCTGAACTATTGTGCAAAATTTCCAAACAAAATATTGCGATGCATGTTCATGAAAGCTAGACTCGACGTATTGATGACCCACGAAATCTTGGCGATTCGTTCCCCTTCAACCAACAAGGGCTGCTGCATATGCAAAAACAACGAGCAAACAGAATCACTGAAACACTTAGTGCTGGTATGCCCAAAGACACAGCAAAACAGAGTCGCCTACCTTCAGCCCCTCTTGCAAGGATCCGTTACGGTGGACGCAGATGTGATATGGAATAGGTTAATATCAGGAGAGTATTCAAGATGGACACGGGCAATAGTTAAACTCATAGAATTAGCCTTCAAAAAGATCAACCTGCCGACAACACAGGTGGCGGTCAACCAAGGGGGCCCAGAGATGGGAAATGCGATCAAAAGTCAATTGGGCGCCCTAGGTATGAACAACCCTCAAGTACTTTATTGACTCCGAGACAGTCAGAGTCCTATTCCTATTCACACAGAGCACAAATATTCAGAGTCGATGATTCTTGTAAAAATCAAAAGATTCTTTTTGATTAAAATTCAAGTAAAAAAGAAAACAATAAAATAATGTGCTCTGTAAAGTGCTTTGGATAAAGGCGCTATATAAATAAGACCATTATCATTATCATAATGAGTTGTTCAAAATTGTCATCATGTGCATGTTGCGCTTTGTGTTTTGTTTTTTAGCTGCCAGACGGGCATATTCTATATTGCACTGTATCGTGAAAGACAAACACACACTGTTGAATTTGCCAGGAGTAGCAGCTTCTACTCCTCTGCTACCCCCACACCTGTCCTTGCGACCTCTGAGCTACTGGACAAAGAGGCAGTGGCAAGAACAGATATCTGTGTTGCACCTAAAAAAGGCGGTTGTAAATGCAGCTAAGCAGGGGAGGAAGGATAGTTCCGGGGCAACGCGTTTGTCTTGGAAGCAAGACAACGCAGCGCAACACAGGATCGAATCCCAGTCGCGTGCTTAGAAACCACTCGCTGGTATCAAGCGCGTTATAAATGAACAACAAAAAAAAAAAATACTAATAAATGTGCCACAGCTTCTTTCACCTAGAATCTAGATCTCGTTAGCTGGAGAAATAACAGGGATGCAGGGAAAACTATGACGCTGCCATCACTAACAGGTTGGCAGTCTATTAGGGAAGAATACGTGAATGTTTGGGTTCAGAGGTGGGGCTGTCTGTACAGCTCATACCCAGAACTGTAGCAACAGGAAGGGTATGGGGGCTTGATCTAGGGAGCTGGGAATGGGTAAAATCAGCCTGCAGTACTCAGTAACAGCACATCATGAATGCACATTTTATCAGTGTTTCTTGTTGTCTGCTTTGCTCATCCAGTTAGCCACTGGACTTGTGATGAGAGGAGTGTGCCCCAGAGGCTTCTCCCACCAGTCCTGCCTGGGCACTTTGTGACCTGACCCAGATCTGCTAGACCTCCGTCACAGGTACACTGTAGATAGACACAAGGTGAAATAATTAATTCAGTTGTAGTTGCCCTCCGCCTTTGAAAAAAAACGTCTGTTGCTTCCTCAAGCAACACAAATATATCTTTGGAAGGATAGCTCAGGGGCAACTCAGCTGCTTTTGGAACAAGAGGATGCAGTACAACATGGGTTCGGTTCCTGTTTCCGTGGTTAAATCGGGAGGAGGCTGGCACTAAGCAAGATATGAAGGACCAAAGAAAATAATAAAATTGGCCTTTTCTAGGGGTGATATAATGGAGCTGCTGCTGTTTACATTTTAAAATAAAAGAAAACCTGTAATTACCTGCAACCCAACCTCCCCCTCCATCGCCCATCTAACAAATAAAACTGTGGGTTACTTACCAAATAAGCACTAATGTTCCAATTTTTCTCCTCCTCCTCCGCGCTCTGCACTCCTCTTAAGAAAAAGAAATGATATGTCACTGAGACTTTGATTGCCTGAGAGCAGTAAATGTTTTATTGGCATTGATGCCAGTTTCAACACATATTAACTCTCCACAAATGTAGCAAACTCTGGAAATGTACAGCATTGATGTCAATTCATGTCTACAAATTCAGTTAACCGTATTGCAAAAACAAAAAATACACAACATTGATGTCACTTCATGTCTGACCATTCATTTCACCATGTGAATTGTCTATAATATGGTTTACTTGAAGTAAAGTTTGGCAATGATAAGATTGTCTAATGGGGAAATTCCCAAAACACAAAATTGCCAACCACAGAAATTGGCAACACATGTTTCGACTCACCTGGGTCCTCGTCAGGGCACACTTTAACAAAACAACTCTTAAATGTGATTAAAGTACTGTCCATATGATCCCTGAAATACATTGGTCATCTTGTCATCAATCATGAGAATGAACAGTTGAACACTGTTGGGCAAAAGGGGAGGTGAAAGGACAGAGGAAAAAACAACTATTGGATTATTGCAAAATCTCCATTGGCATTCAATATGTATGATCTTGGATTATAAGATTATATGGTAAATTCTTTGACTGCCTAAGGACTGTGGTCTATATATCCCACACTTCGCTTGGAGGAGTTCCCGAAATTATCATTATTTCACTGAAAAAGCAACTTCTGGTGGATGCACAAGGAAGCCCCCATGCAACTGATAATTTCTAAGATGGCCTGTATTGTATAATGCTATTTTATTTAAAAAAGTAAAAGATAAATATTGGGTGAGGTAAGTGTATCACCTGTCTCACTACTATCTGTAGGTTACAGTTACGGACTGGTCAACTCCCTAAATTTAGAGCAATGTTGTTACTTGTTGTTTGCTTCCTTGATCTGAGCGTTTCCCTGTCTGATAAAAGAGATGGTGCTGTTAAGTTAGTACATTTCCAGCTGTTTGCACCAGCTAGATTGACAAGCATTGTCATCATTACACTGTAAAAATACCTCAGATAGATGCACGTATTGGGTGTGCTGAGTATATTACCTGTCTTGCTACTATCCGTAATTCACGGTTTTGGACTGGTCAACGCCTAGGATTTAGAGCAATGTTGTTACTTGTTGTTTGCTTCTTAGATCTGGGTGTTACCCTGTCTAATAAATGAAATAGCCCCGTTTAATTGTATTAATTTCCAAATTTTTGTACCAGCTAAGTTGACAATCGAGGCCAATGGACTTCTTACCTATTTTAAAGTTGAACCACAGTTCACATGTTTACAGAATTAACTTCACTGGCGGTTATTCGCTTGGACCAATTATTCGCAGCGTTGCTGTGAAGTTCAGAGCCTTTTGTAGTGTATCTAGTATCGGGCTTTCTATTCACCACTGCAGTAAGGTTCAAAGATATTCTGGTTACCATGGCGTTTGAAATGTGGGGTTTTCACTGCATGGTGTTCTAATAAAATATTCAAATATGCTTCTCACTACGCTTACCTCATTCTGTGACTAATTGGAGCGTCAAAAGATTCTTGCGCATAAATGAGAGATTCCTGCCACTGCTCCAGCAAATGCAGGTCTGTTGTTTGTGCACCGTATTTGTAAGTTTTGAGAAAAGTCATGTGACCAGTCACCTGACAGTGTTGCCCGTCACTTGTAAATAAAGTTTCTTCTGCACGGGTTATTCTGTCTAAAATACATGGATTGCCATATGTATAATGCTCCTTATTCTTGTACATAAATGTTGTTAATACGCATTTGCTGAGTAAATAAATAACGGAAGAGCGTCTCTTGTATTAATCCTGCTAGTGACGTACACTATATTATTATTATGTGTTGTTAATGTATCCTTGAAACCCTACTGTTCTTGTGTTTGCTATTGATTTTCATTATAGTTACTGCGGACTATATGCTTATTAGATGGTAGGGCATTTGGATCAATCCTAAAATGGGTAGCTGCTAGTGTCGGAGGCTCCGTTGTGCTGCCCCCCATTATTGGTTTAAAAATGACCATTAGATTATGTTACTCACACCTTGTTGACAAATCAATTATTTTCCCATACTTTTATATTACTCTTGTCTTATATTGTAACATGTATTTGGCGTGTTGCCTTAGGTACCATCTTGCCACTGAAGGCATCTTGGATGTTGCAGTATCCTAATCTAATGCCATAATTGCATTGGTAAATACATCTTCTGGTTTCATTCCACGATAACCCTGGTATATGTTGTTTTTGTCAATATACAAAACAAATGAGTACATTTCACCACAGATATGGACATGCATTTCCAAAGTGCCACGGGCTCTGTTAAAGAAAGATATTTAGCTCATGTTCCTTATTGAGTCCAAGTTTAAGACATCTGAGTTTATAGATAGTCCGGGCTTCCAACTGCTATAAATATAATTTGGTGTTGCTTGATGTAGGCACACAAAACGGATGTCTTTGTTGTTGTCCTTTTGATGTTGCCTTTGCCAATGAAGAGCCAAAGGAAGTTTCGGATCTTGGTTGTTCAAATTTGCTAGGTGGTCACGAATTCTGACTCTGAGCTCCCGAATAGTACTCCCTATGTACACTTATTTGCACACAAACACAATTCTATACTCTACAAATTTGGTTTTACAATTTATGAACTCTGTTATTTTTACCTCCAGGCCTCCATGGCAGGTGAAGATATTTGTGGGCGATAGGGCAAACTTACAAAAATGACAAGTGCCACACTTGTAAAATCCTTTACTTGGGCTGCTAAGCCAAGTTGTCTACTTGTTGGGTTCAGATGTCAGGAAAGAGGGGCTGAGTTTAGTTCAGAGTGTTGGTAGTTTGGTATAAATGATATTCGGTCTGTCCGAAATGTATTGTGAAATGCCTATGTCCAATTTCAAAATATGCCAATGTTTCTTGAGCAAGTTATAAATTTGACTGCTGTCACTCGAATATTTGGTAATTAAATTTACTGATTCCGGATATCTATTTTTTGTGGCAATCTCCTTATTCAATAGTTGTTCCTGATCTGAGTTATTAATTATGTGTTTTGCTTGATCAATAATTTTGTTGGGGTACCTCTTTCATTGAATCTGTCGCCAATTCACATTCTAGATGAAAGGCCACATTCGTACTGCAATTTCATCACGCTCGGTAGAATTCTCCTTTCGGTATAACACCTTTTTTATGACAACTCGATGCATGTAGAATGGCATTTACCGCTGTGTGTTTCCTGTGTGTACTGGTTTGGAGTATGTTTTGCTCAATGAATATGTTTAAATCCAAAAACACTATGTGAGAGCCATGAACCTGGCCAGTGAATTTGATCCCAAAGTTATTCTTGTTAAGATATTGAAGAAAGAGCTTAAATCTCTCTGGTGATCTGTCCCATATTAACAACACATCATCTATATAACGTTTCCACATGTGGATTTCGCTTGAGAATTCATGTGCCTGGTGAATGTGTGTGTCCTCAGAAAATGACATAAATAAATTAGCAAGTGAAGAGGCATATTTGGCGCCCATAGCAATACCACTGTTTTGTAAATAACAGTGTTGATTAAAAATGAATTGGTTATGGCTGAGTGTGAAATCCAGAAAACTTTTTATCATTTGTACATGTGTTGTGTGTGAGGCAGTACAGATTCCAATGGAAAAGTCTATAGTTTCATGTGCCAAGTGGTGTTGAATGGAAGTGTACAACGATTTTACATCCAAGGTTTCTAAGTGGAATCGTGGTTGGCATGTGATTTGATTTAAGAGATTGAATGTGTGAGTCGTATCGTTTAAGTATGCCGGTATTTTAATAACTAGGTATTTGATTGCTGAATCTATGTATTCAGATAGTCCCTTGGTGGCCCAACCTTGGCCATTCATGATTGGTCTGACTTGAAGTAGCTAATCATAAGTTTGATGTACCTTTGGCAGAAAGTAGATTGTGGGCATGAGAGGTTTGGGTCTCATAAGAAAGGATTTTTGTTGTCTGTTAATAGACCTCTAGAGTACCAATACTGTACTAGTGTGTTCAGCTCTTTTACTAAAGTAGGGTTTGAGTGCAATTTTCTGTAGCACCCGGGTGTGGAAAGGTGTTCATTTCCCATTTGAATATATTTTTTTTTGTTTAGGATGACAATATTGCCTCCCTTGTCCCCTTCTTTGATGGTAATATTCTCGTCTTGTGCCAATTCTCCTAAAGCTGTTCTTCCATGCTGGTCAAATTTGATTTCTTACTGGTAAAGCCTCTGGTTCTTCCATCTATATAGTCGTGAATATCATTTGAGACTGCTTGGTAAAAGGTGTCTATCACATTTTCTGAGACAAATGGCTGCATACATCTACAACGTAAGTGGTGGTCCTGTATATCTACGTTCCTTTGGTGCATGCCTAGCTCACATTGAATTTCTGACACCGATTTGGGCGTATCATTTTCTAAAGATAGTAAAAGTTGAGTGTTTTCATTGTCTTCAATGCTCAATTTACTTGAAGCTTCTTGCCTTGTAGTTGGTTTGTAAATAACTGTTTTGTTGTGAAAGAATTTATTTAATTTCAATTTTCAAATACATTTGTATAGATCAATTTGTACTTTGATAATATTGGATGAGGAGGTTGGGGCAAACGAGAGACCATGGTTAAGTAATGAAATTTCTCTTGTTGAAAGCTCCCTATCAGAGAGATTAATGACTAGGTTTTGAGAATTGGTTTGAGAGCTTGATTTTTGGTACTTGACTTGGTCAATCTTGTTTTGGAACTTGGTTTTGTTCCTCTGTTTTGCTCCTCTTCCTCTTCTTTCTCTGAAGATAGAGGGGTTATTGCAATATACTGCCCTAAAGTGGCACGGAATTGACCTTGTTTCAATGATGAATTGCAAGTTGACTGATTGCTCTTTTTGTACCGTTTGAGTTCTGCCAAGACCCTCGTCTGTTATGTTTTGATCTAGCAGTTCCGGTGCACACTCTGCACCTCCATCCACAGTGGTTGCATCTTCTACTTCCGAGTCCGCATCAGATGTTACTGGTGTGCCAGTTGGTGTTTTCACTAGATTGGAATCCCCATCGAATTTGGTCTGGAGGTGTAGACTCAGTCACTGTTCTAATCTCTTTCATCTCGATCGAATTAGTTTGGTTTAATTTCGTCCTGGTATTCTTTAAGTAGAAAATGCATCTTTTCATAGTTTCTTTCCTTTGTGGATGCTGCGTTCTTCATGTTTTCAATTTCCTATTTTACTACCTCAATCTCCTTAATTACTTGTGTATGCTCTTGTTCTGCATGTGTGATGAGTAGCTTGATCATACGTTCAGAGCTGTTGGTAATATTCTCCTCCCACTCAGCTCCAGATCATGATCCTCGGGATTGGTAAAATCTGGGAATATCAAGATTCTCAAACCGCGTGGTATGATATTCTTCTCCAGATAATGTTTGAGCAACTACTGCTCCCAAAAGTTTTTGATTTCCTGTTTGGATAGACGTTCTAATTTGAAACATTTATTAGGCAAGGCCTCTGGTGCTAATGTCTTATTTTTGAAGGCATTGCTGTCACTACCTCGTGGGGCAAAAAGGGCTGCTCTGTCCTCTTCCCTGTTGAGAAGATATTTAGCCATTTTGATTCGGGTCAGTGCGGCCTAGCTACTCTACCCTAGGGACAATAGTAGAAAATAGTGTTAGTGGGGTACCAAGTTTTCAGTGCGCTGAAGGCCTTCACTAATTACAACCTCAGAGTTGTAATTAGTAAGAGGCTATGTGAAAAAGGTGAGTGTTGGCGGCACTACAGGTAGAATTGATGGGTTACCCCAGCCCACTTCTAACAAGAACTAATGATCCAATTATTCTCCTCCTCTGCGCTCCTCTTAAGAAACCCAAAATAAGCAACACAGAAAGGTAATGGCTGGAAGCTTTCAAATCATTCAAAACCACTGGTATAGCTCTGAGAAAGCTTAGTTTTTCTGGTTGGACTTGTGTTGTTCAGTTGCTGTTTCCAGGCTGTGGCCAGATATTTGGCATGTATTGGATGTCTTCACTTTGGTGTTTAGGCCTCTTCGAGATGCTCTGTCTGTTTACATTTTAGTCCAAGTGACGTACAATAGTCCTGGTTGTTGTGTTAGACGTCTGTTTACTTTCACTGTAATTTGATAATATGGGCCTATACACACTGATATTAAGGCTACATGTGGTGATCTATTCTTGTATGAAATGTATATCATATTAAAGTGATATTATAACCATATTTTTCTTAATGTATTGAGGTACAATGCTCGTGAGGATAGCTCAGGGGCAACACACTCCCTTTGGAAGCTGGACGACGCTGAGCAACACAGGTTCGACCCACGGGCCAGCGCTTAGAAACCTCTGGGTATTAAGGGCGTTATAAATAACCAATTATAATTAATTAATCATTTTATTCCTGTTTTGTCAAGGGGTGAAAGGTTGTGTGCCATCACTTCCCATGATATGATGTTACTTGGGGAGGGGGTCAAAAGACATCACTTCCTGTGATGTCATCAGAAGTCAAGGGTCGTGTAATGTCACTCCTGCTAACCCTGGCATTTTGGCGGAATTATGTCCCTGTTCAAGCCACCCCTGGTTATGTACCACCTCCAGCCTTCAGTCATTCTTTGCACTCTGGCATTTGTAGTCTCATATTAATTACCACAAAAAAAACCATACAGACTCAGACTAATCAACGAAATGATCTGGCCTGACATGTGGTAAAAGTAGTAGTCTATTTTAGCTTTAAAGATGAAAGGCAAGAGCTCAGAAGGCTTTTTCTAATCTGGAGTGAGTTTCACTTATAACATGACTTTTTCTTAGTGATTCTTTCTTTCTTTTTTCTTTCTTTCTTTTTCTCCCTCTCTCTTTCTCTTTCTTTCTTTCTTTCTTTCTTTCTTTCTTTCTTTCTTTCTTTCTTTCTTTCTTTCTTTCTTTCTTTCTTTCTTTCTTTCTTTCTCTTGCTCCATCTATGACACTTTATCATCCTGCCTGTTGGCTATTAAATCATGGAGGGTGTTTCGCTCTCTTGTTCTCAATGCCACTAAGACAGAATTTCTTTTTTCCTGCTAATACTAACTCCCCTCTTCCTCCCGCCTCTATTTTCATCCCCCCTACTCTGCTACCTATTACTTCCTCTGCTTGGAACTTGAGTCTCTATCTGGACTCTGATCGCTCATTTGCTCATCACATTTCTATACTTTCATGGTCTTATCAAGTTCACCTTTTCAATGTCCATAAGGCTTGTGCGTTCCTTACTTTCCATGTGACTAAACTCTTGATTTCTTTCCTTATTTTCTCTCGCTTAATCTATTGTTCATGTAATCTCTTTGGTCTTCTGGTTTCGCAGCTGGCTCCACTTAAATCAATTTTCAATTCTTTGGTTCGTCTTCTCTTTCTTCTTTTTTCCCATAATTTGATCTCCTCCTCACTTTCATCTCTTGGTTGACTATCTTTTCACGCTCGTTTGAAATTCAACTTTCTTTGCATGGTTTTTAAATCCCTTCATAATTTGGCTCCATCTTATCTATCCTGTTTGGACTCCTTTCATGTTCCTTTCTCGATCACTTCGATCTCAGTCTCTTTACTTACTAGTTGTTCCCCATCCTCCATTTGCTCAATCCCGCTTTCATTCTTTTTCACTTCTAGCTCCTTTAGACTGGAATGCACTTCTTCTTTCTCTTTGCACCTTTGCCACCTACTCTCTCTTTTGTATTGCCTTAAAATCTAATTTTATGCAATGATTAAATGATATTGTAACAATTGTGTTCTGCTCTGCTTGACGCGACATGTTTAGTGCTTTGCCGTAATGCGCTCTATAAATAAACAATAAATACCAATTTCTTAAAATACACCATATCAGTCACATTTTTGTTGTCATACAATGTGAAGACAGGTTTTCCCAGCTGGAGGCAAGAGACGCACACGATGTGAGGTTTCAAGCATGGACGCACATCCATAGATCGTACACGGCATGTGTTTTGTGAGTATATTTGACCAGATGCCAGCTCAGGAACCATCATCTACAGAAAATGTTGGTGTCAAAAATTTGTATCACGCTTAATGTATTCCAATATTAAATTAGCTATGCATAAATTCAGACAGGACTTAACGTATGCAGAAGTCTGAACATATATAAACATCCTAAATGTATCAGACAAATTGAAGAAATAGTGCAGAATATACACATCATTACGTAGACAATACAGATACAATCACATTCCATTTACATAACATGATCGCTTAACCTTTCATAGGTTCCAACCATGTTATTCCACCAAACCTTTCAATTTAGCAATCATTTACTACCATTTACCTAACATGATTTTTCACTATTTCATTGGTCCCACCATGTTAATCACAATTTCTATTGTGTATCTATCTTGTATAGTTAGGCATCCATTAGATTTAGGGAATCCTGTTGGTCGACATCAGTACATTCATTGATTATCTTACTTGGTACAACATTTCGGCGTTGATACATTTTAACTGCCTTTTTATGGATCTTATAGCAATCAACATATATGTTTTAATAAACATTTGTGCAAATTATGGTGCTTATTAATTGTCACTTTGAAGCCATCAACGGAGGCTGCCAATTTGGCCCCTGGATGATCCAAAAGCATCAAATATAACTCAGTTGACAGATTTGTGGGGTGGAATGTCACTTATTCTGGGGTCACAAAGTTCCTTGCTCCTGCCCTGGGTATTAGTCTAACTTGCATCACTGCAGAGACATCCAAACGTTAAGAGCTTCTTCCTTCTGTTCTGTGTATTGGATGGAAAAGCAACCATAAAACAATGACTGCAAAAGCAACCAAAAAACAATGGCAAACAATGACTGTAAATGATAGTATGTACAATCTTGTGCATGTGATTATCTTTAACCTAGGAGTCAGGTTGGGTATATATCCACGACCATGCAATCGCTGTGGCTATGTGTCCACCCTCTCTTTCTCTACATCCTCCTCTACCACTCCTGGTTCGTCTGTGGTCATCTCTCCTTTCCTCCTTTCCTCCTTTCTCTTCATTTCTCTTGTTCACCCCTTGTTCACCCCTGATGATGTTTCTAGACAAGTTTGATCTATGAAAGTCATGTCAAAATAGGTTCAACACTTCTCATCCAGAACCATTAAGGACCACATCGACACCCTTGCTCCAGCCTTTGGCCAATTTCTGCAATCCCTCCTTTGCCACTGGAACTTTCCCCTCCCCACTCAAGCATTTTCTTGTGCAGCCCCTTCTTAAGAAGCCCTCTGCCGATCTCATCACAACCATGCCATCCAGCTCAATCGCCTCTGTGATAAGCCGGGTATCACTGATCAGGCTTTGGCTTGTTTGACCTCCTTTCTCACTGTCCAACCGTCTCAGGCCCAACTGGGGTCTTTCCTCTCTATCTCTTTCTCTACTTGTGGTGTTCCCGAGGGGTCTAACCTTTCTCCCTGGCTTTTCAACCACTACTTGGCACCTTTTGCCCACTGCATCACTACTTTCTGCTTCAATTTTCAGTGTTATGCGGATTACACCAAGCTCACTTTCAGGCTCCCCTCAGCCACCTCTGCTCCTTCATTCATACAAGTCTGTTTGGCCGCAATTCAGCAATGATGTGCCGCAAATGCTCTCTGCCTTAAAGGATAGTTCCGGGACTTTTTTTTTATTGTCCCTAGGGGTCGGCCATGTGTTTGTAAGCATAAATCGGTAGATCGTAGAAAACTTTCCTATGGACCTTACCCGACTTTTCGCCCATTATCGCACTCGAAATCAGCCTCCATTTTGTGATAATCCTATCATTTCGCCCCATCGACCTGGCTCACCTGCCATTTCGGCACTAAATCAATTCCCCCGCCCCTGAAACAGACTTTATCAAAACATTCATATTCCCCGCCTCTCCCCGTGACGTTACTGTGCTGCGTAGGCAAACGCGCCCAGGCGTCTTCTACGCGACTCCACACAGAACCCGGAAATCAACACAGATCAGCTCACAATACAGCGCGCCACAATTCGGAATATGAAACTGTACTTTGAAATCAAACCGCAAGATTGTACATGTGGTAAAGTACATTTATTTGACATCAAATGTTTAGAGAATATTCAGCGATTTGCATTTTTATTTGCTCTCGATCCAAATTAGTTCGTCTTGAGGGAAGCAATGTCCGTGTGCAGTACACCGGGTCTTAGAGCATCTCACAATACAGCGCCACAATTCGGAATGTGAAACCGTGGTTTAAAAGCAAACGGCAAGATTGTACATTTGGCAAAGTACATTTATTGGACATCAAATGTTTAGAGAATATTCAGCGATTTGCATTTTTATTTGCTCTCGATCCAAATTAGTTCGTCTTGAGGGAAGCAATGTCCGTGTGCAGTACACAGGGTGTTGGTTTACGATAACAATAAGCTCTTCGGTCGCACTGATAATCGCATGGCTGTTCCAACAACGAGGCACTAGGCCACCACAACGGTAGGCATGTTGCATCTAACCGTTAGTACCGCGTAAGGGCATACTTGTACTTGGCGATCGTCCCATAAAATGGTCAGGGTGGTAACGTTGTTCACGCGGAGAAGCAACTGGCGGCTGTAGAAGCCGTCCACCGGTGTCTGGTACTCGTGGCATGGACAGTAGTGGAGTATGTACCTAAAAACATAAAAAATGAAATTAGTCTCACCATCAGATCCTTATTAAAATTATTCATTTCATAGCTAGGACAGCGCTACTGGGTGTACACAAGTCTTTAAAGGCGTGGCGAGGCAGGGAGGGGGTGGGGGGGAGGGGAGTACAAGGTAAGTAGCATAAAATAATAAATAAATAGGGCCAGCTGGTGGCAAGTGCAAGGTAAGTGCAGAACAAGTGCTGGGAAGGGGGGGGCTGTACGATACTGAGACAGTCCCCCAGTGCAGGGGTTGACAGGGAGGCAGTGCAGGTGGAGAGTGGAAGGGCCCAGGACCGAGGTCGCAGACAGTGGACCAGTTGTAGCAGGGGAGAGGGAGAGAGAAAGCAGAAGCAAAGTCGAAGGTTTTGAGGTGCTTCCGTAAACGGAGATGGTTCTCAAGAAAGAGTAGAAAACAATATGCCACATAGAACGAACAAGTACAACTGAACCCGTCTATAAAGCCACTGTATAGTAATTAAATTGCGGTATAAACTCATCAAAAGTTACTTACATTATATTTGCATTTTCCATTTTCTCTCTGTGTAGGGCAGAACCGAAAAACCACTCCTTCTATGCCGAGGTTACTTCTTCTAATGAACGTGGCTCATCGTTTCGTTTCTGAAATTTTATTCATTATCTTTTCTTAGTCTTTCGGGATGGTCCCGGCCTGTCAAGGTCAAATCACAATAGAACCTTATACTGGGTCGTGGGCCGTTCCGCCACCCGAGCAAAACATCAAAGCAGCTGACCTTCACTTTCAGCGAGCAGACATTTCTAGTTTGCTACAGTTAGTGTAAGGGCATCTTGTCTGCGTGCCTTTTTTTTTTTACTGTCCCTATGGGTCGGCAATGTGTTTGTAATACGGAAACATTCTATAATTTTTGTAAAAATGATTTATATTACTGTTTGGTTTAATTTAATGCGCAAATCAACAAGGTTCGAGAGACACATTGCATGTACACTGAGCAATGACTTTTATTTACACAATACATAGCTACACATATGCAATGGGCCTGCAACATGAGGAGACTCGAGAGAACAGACAATCAAATTACAATCATTTAAACCGTGATGTGTATTTCTCAATGAGCTCTGCTTTAGGTGGACATGGAACAGAGGCAATGTTGGGTGGCAATGCAGTTGTCCCCTGCATAGGTTCGTTCACCACTCCATGTATGTGCCTATCGAGGACATCTACGATAAGTCTCTCAATAAACTCATATTGCATATCCTCAAACACTGGTTTGATCACCCATTGTTTACTTCTTTTAGTGAAGGCCTTATTGTAGCGAAGCGTCCCTAAAGTTCCGGTCGTCCTACTTTGTTGACGGCCAACATTATGGTTATGTGCCAAGACCGCTAGAAGAGTCCGATTTATCATGCCTTCCATGCCAAAATGCAACCTTTTGGGCCTGTACTTTAGGCACATATTGTGGAACACCTCCAAATCTCCTGTGTGGCAGAATTCCGTGAGTCCCCTCAAATCTCTTGTTATAGTTTTATCAAATACAATCTTTTCAATGGCCTTGTGAGTGGGTGATGAAGGAATCAACCACTTCTTCTTCCGTGCCTCCTCTGTGGACAAATGGCCATGTTCACATTTGTGGAAATGTTCATTGGTCGACCATCGATGCACGTTGCTGCAGTGCAACATTACTGACCGCCATTTTTCCAAGAGAATTTCCAACGACCCTTCACATGTTTTAGAGCTCCACCAAAGATGGTTGCTGATTGACTTGGACCACTGTGAAATACCTTGCGTATCTTTTTTTTTACCTGCAGCCGACAATTTTTTATTGATTGTTTTTGCAAGATGCCATACGTCAAATTGGTGAATTATATTTTTGTACTCTTCTCTCATTGTCTTGGCAATTGAAACGTGTCTGTCCGTGGCTATCAGGTCGATCACCATTCCCCGCGATTGTAGTTCTTGCAATGATGCTACAAAGCCAACTTTCTCCATGGCCACTGAGGATGTACTTTGTGACACCTGCACGACCACCGAACTCACAATTTTCTTACTTTCCATGTCCTGAAAGTGGTAGGTGCAGTACTTGGCTGAAAATCCTGGGCTGTCGCACTGTCCATCACCGGCTAGCCTGAAGCGTTTGCCCGCGAATGTACTTTCCATTGACATTTTTTCCATTCTCCAAGCTTCGCTGATGGCTGGAAATAGATAATCGGTTTGGTATTTGTAGAACTGAGTTTTCGCAATGAAATGGATTCCCACAAACTGAAAGAAATACTGTAACTTTTTAAAACTTGAACCACTAAAAAGTGCGGCCGCTGCACAAAGTAGATTGCCTGCTGGCAGTTGCCCCAGCATGGGTTGTGCAGACCATGCGAACGGATGATATTGTGTACAGGTGGCATGTATTTTAAGGTTAGTGCCTCGAATTGCACGAGTCACATTAATCAATGGCTCCCCACATACTTCCCCACCAACCCAATGCCCACATTTCATCATCATAATAATATCCATCAAACAGCTATCGAATACAATGAATTTGGCCTCCTTCCTTATACTGTCACTCTGCATCCCAGCTGGTTCGGCCTGTAACGTTGAGGACATGTCACTCACATGAAAGGTACAATCTCTGATATCGTCTTCCGCTATGCTGAGTGATATTGATGGTGTTTCATTGTCGTCCATTTCACTCTCTTCTGCAACAACTGTTCCTTGCCCGGAAATGGGAGAAAAAAACAATGTTTTCAACTTTCTCGCGCTCTTATTTTTTGCGGGTGTGGATTCTGTGAATTGATCTCCGACTGCATCCAAACTACCAGGAGGACATTCACTATCAATGGCTGGTGGCGGTATAGCTCCGTTGTCAATCACTTCATATTCTTCCCATTGGCACGATGCATCTCCAGTCTCAAGTCCCTGCCAAAAGGTTTGACAAGCAACATCTCTCGTTCGCTTCACTGTCTGTGTAGATCTAGTTCTTACACCCACTCGCAACTAGAGGACAGAATAGAAAAGGGATGTTCAGTTTAAACACAACTTACAGTATTGAACTATTGACAGTGAAAGACAACATAATATAGTGAACAGGACACTAACCTTCTTTTGCTTTCTTTTCTTTGAAACTTTCTTGCCTCGAACTTCAACATCTGGACGCTGTTGCTCCGACTCGTGTGTGCATGTCTCCACTTCCTCTCGCGCTGCAACGACTATATTTTCATGATAAGCACATCCATCACTCACAGACGCTCCATCGACTCCCTGAAACATAGAACTTTCATTAGTATGTATAATAATATTGAAAACACAAAATGTACTTGGGGACCAATACCCATACGTACATCTCAATAGCAAAACACGAATGAACGCATTGTGTAGAACATTCAAACGACAATAGTTCACGCATTGTTGATCTAGTTAGATGGAACTGTCAAGATCCATACCTCGGGCTCCGCATAGACTTCCATTGATGATATTATTGAAGATGACGCTTCAGCAACTCCCTGAAACACAGTAATTGCATTAGTATGGTTTTCTATTTTGTTAAAAAGAACATAAACTTTGTGCAGGCGTCAACGGCTCATCTAAATAGTCCTGCACAATCTTTGATGAGTTGTCTAAAATAAAGAATGGATATCTAAATATGATTCGATTTGCTCCATCGTTGGAAGTGTCACCACCCAGAGATCTGCATCAACTACTAGGGGTGATGTTCTTGTAGAAGAAGCTCCGTCAGCTCCCTGAAACATAGTACTTGCGTTAATAAAGAAGGAAGTATAGCGGATGTAATCACGTCATTTGATCTCGCTTGATCGATCTGTCAGTATCCATACCTCGAAATGCATAAGAACATCAAGGGACGTTGTAACTGCGGTGCACACTTCTGCAAGCTGTTGCGCCGACCCGTAACTGCATGCTCCCCCTTCTTCTTGGACTAATGCTCCATCGACTCCCTGAAACATAGGACTTTCATTAGTAATGAACACAATATTGAAAAAAGAAGACACATAGGAGGGCGACGACAGAAGGACATACAAATGGCTAAAAACGAAAGAAACATTGTGTGTAACAATCACGCTACAAGAATGCAAGATCTGATGATCTCCATCGATGGAACTGTCCGGAAACGTACCTCGAGCATCTGAGTGACATCTACGGTTGTCGTCAATGCGTTGGACTCCTCAGCATCTCCCTGAAAGACAGTACTTGCATTATTTTGGATAACAATAATTATAACTGAAAACAAAGACTAGAGGACGAGTACTGTGGTGTACCATTAGGTAAAATAATTACACGATAAATTAAAACTATTGATTTACATGCCTAAAACAAGTCAGTGGCAGAATAGCTAAGTAAGATTACCCGATAGGCGCTTGAAGTGGCTGATGACTGCAATAACGACACGGATGGAGAATCTTCCGCCTTCATATTGAGTGGAGACATAAATGGGGAAATTATGGTTAGCTAATGCTACTCACACTACCGCAAGGCCGAGAGCTAAATCCGTAAACTTGACTCACCAGTGGAGGGATGTGGACGAATAGAGTGGGGATAGCGGTTGAGAGCAATTTTCGCCTCGCTCGCGGTGTTTTCTTCTTTATTAGCAATGATGTGGAGTACATGTCTGAGCTAAAGTGCCTGCTGCAGATGCGGTATCGATCACCCCTCTTGTCTGCAAAGACTTCTAGGACTCTACTTTCTAGCTCAGACGGTGGATATCCGCAATATCGGACCCATTCTCTTATCTGATCTATTGTCTTAGGGAAAACATGCATTATAGTACCTTCAGATTTATTATGGGTCTTCGAAGGGCAACCGCCAATGGAACAGGCAGGCATTGTGGAAAGTTCTGAAAAGTAAAGTTCAACAATTCTCTATGAATACCAATGTGTTAAAAAATTAAATGACACATAAAAGGTTCGATGCAAGGTTCGTTTTGGTTCTTGGAACTATACACGTTATTCACATGCGGATAAGTATTTCAATAACTTTAAAAAAATAGAAAAATATAATTTGACTAAACTCAGAACATGTGACTAGTTCCTTGCATGTACTGTCGTGAACGAAAAGAAAACATGGATGCAATTTGATGACTACTAGCAAATAGATATAAATTAAAAAATTGGACGCAAAATGATTATGGTACATGGCCTTACCTTGACGAACAAACAGTTAGATGCAGGGATCAGAGTAGTTTCTTGTCGTAGAACAGGGAGCAGTTCACAGGTTGCACACTGACGAGTTTGCTCAAAGTGGTCACGGAAGTTCACAGAGACGAAGAGCAGATAACCAGCACCTTCACGGGTTGACTAGCAAAGCGCAAAGAAGTTCTCATTAGAAATATGAAGTGGGTTATAAAGAATTCGAAACAGGGGTGTGTTTTTGAATGAATGACGTGTATATGTCGTGGCATTATGCGGATTGCAGGGGGGTGTCCAGCGAGAGGGGGGATGCTTGGCAGGAGACACGGGGTCTGGAGGTAGACATGGGAACAACAACCCATGCTCTATAGACCACTTTGAAGTGTACATGGTCTTTGGCACCTCTTGGCCTTTATCGCTCCCTGACAGCTCCACTTGCCAGCAGCACAAGTACCCTGGTGCGAACTGCCTTTGATAGGGCGGGGGGGTGGATTGGGGCGGTGGTCGTGCAGACAAGACACAGGAAGACTCGTGAATGGAGACACACTTATGTGGATTGCAGGGGGGCGTCCAGCGAGAGGGGGGATGCGTGGCAGGAGACACGGGGTCTGGAGGTAGACATGGGAACAACAACCCATGCTCTATAGACCACTTTGAAGTGTACATGGTCTTTGGCACCTCTTGGCCTTTATCGCTCCCTGACAGCTCCACTTGCCAGCAGCACAAGTACCCTGGTGCGAACTGCCTTTGATAGGGCGGGGGGGTGGATTGGGGCGGTGGTCGTGCAGACAAGACACAGGAAGACTCGTGAATGGAGACACACTTATGTGGATTGCAGGGGGGCGTCCAGCGAGAGGGGGGATGCGTGGCAGGAGACACGGGGTCTGGAGGTAGACATGGGAACAACAACCCATGCTCTATAGACCACTTTGAAGTGTACATGGTCTTTGGCACCTCTTGGCCTTTATCGCTCCCTGACAGCTCCACTTGCCAGCAGCACAAGTACCCTGGTGCGAACTGCCTTTGATAGGGCGGGGGGGTGGATTGGGGCGGTGGTCGTGCAGACAAGACACAGGAAGACTCGTGAATGGAGACACACTTATGTGGATTGCAGGGGGGCGTCCAGCGAGAGGGGGGATGCGTGGCAGGAGACACGGGGTCTGGAGGTAGACATGGGAACAACAACCCATGCTCTATAGACCACTTTGAAGTGTACATGGTCTTTGGCACCTCTTGGCCTTTATCGCTCCCTGACAGCTCCACTTGCCAGCAGCACAAGTACCCTGGTGCGAACTGCCTTTGATAGGGCGGGGGGGTGGATTGGGGCGGTGGTCGTGCAGACAAGACCCGTTTGCCGCAGGGCCTCACCAAGGAGAGGCCATCTAACTGAATGTAAGAGGATGGCTGCAGGATCTACTACATGGAAGGCAGGGGGGTGAGTTTATAAATACCTCACCCTCCCAGGAGAATATATGGGGGTCATCTCTGTACCCGGTGCCCAAAAAGAGGATTTATTATGATCAACCATATTTATTATTTACCTATAACCATGTTTTGTATCAATAAAATCCAACGGCATTTTATTGCCAACGCTTGATGCCAACCCACAAAATAATATATGTATGACTGCTGCATATATGGGTTCAACGGTTATGTGGCTTGAAGGTGTGCGGCCAGCGTGAGGGAGGATGCTGGCCGGAGACATGTGGTGTGACAAGACAAGGCACTGGAAGGCTATTCAACGGAGACACACTAGATTCATTTAAAAAATCAAAACAACCATTGTTGAAATATATGTTGGCCTTTATTTTAGATTTTAATTAAACATAAATAATAAACATTACACATTGTAAAGTTGAGGTTGCAGCACATCGAGGGAAAACCCGCGGTATTGTCCACTGTCACTGGGGAAATGTTGTCTAATGGCAAGTACCGCACAGGCAGGTATTACTCTCCGAACGCGGTGTCCGAGCCTCCCGTGAAGCCACCAAGTGAAGCAACGATAGGCCACCAGCCTGTACCACCTGTGAAAAAGAAAGATGCAAACTGTATTAAACTGACAAAACTTTCTTATCAATGTCGATTCAGGTAAAACATGTCATTTTGCTTAGAAAAAAATTATATCTAGAAAATGCACAATATGGAACCAATTTACATGCGTTCGAATGATATGTAGATGTACTTTTATATGTGGGAGACGACCATGAAATAGTAGTGGCATCACTGACATCACAAACAGAGTATACTTACTCGTTACTCGGATTACGCGGACGAACAGTGCCGCGAAGTTCGTGCATAAGCACCATCATCATCCTCAACACGGTCCGTGAGAGGCAGGCTTCCCTGAACTCTGGCAGCTCGGTGATGCATTGCGGACTTTGCTCGCCTTCCTGCAGACTTTGCTCGCTTTCCGAAATGTAGGCCAAGCACCCGGAATTTTCACGGCAGCAGCAGTTCTCCTCCTCAGTGGGCATTAGCTCGCACCGATTGCACGTGCACCAGGTGGAGACGCCGTCCATGCGACATGGTCCAGGCTCTTCATCCGTTGACTGGTCCTCCCAACTGCCGTCCGAATCCCCATCGTTTCCGCGTGCTTCCCTTTCCAGTAGTTCCTCCTCGGTGTACTCAGGCTCGTACATGTAGGGCATTATTGTAGCCATTGTGTGGTAAACAGAGTAAAATAATTTACCGAGATGGTACAGGTGTTTACACGGGCTACAAGCGACGAAGGTAGCTGACCAGAGCACTGAAACGAGTCACAGAATACTCAAAGTAACACACAGAGAGGAATGGAATCGAAAATCTGCTGCTGTGTGTTGTGAAACGGTCTGTTTATACTTATTGGGGAAAGAGGCGTCCTGCCATTTCCATGGCAACACGTCAATAGCTGAGGCGCAGCGATTGTTGACACGAGACGTGCTTGAAATGGGCAGTACGCGTCTGCTGATGTCAGGCTCAGGGGAGGGGGATTTGATTTAGTGCCGCAAAGGCAGGTGAGCCAGGTCGATGGGGCGAAATGATAGGATTATCACAAAATGGAGGCTGATTTCGAGTGCGATAATGGGCGAAAAGTCGGGTAAGGTCCATAGGAAAGTTTTCTACGATCTACCGATTTATGCTTACAAACACATGGCCGCCCCCTAGGGACAATAAAAAAAAAGTCCCGGAACTATCCTTTAATACCAGTAAGACTGAGATCCTCGTCATTGGTACACCTGCTCCCTCCTTCTCTCTGGCCGCCCTCTGTGGGCTCTCTTCCTGCTCCCTCCTGTGAGGCTAAGAACCCTGGTGTCATCTTCGACTCTACCCCCTCCTTCTCACCTCACATCTCCGACATTTCTAAGATGTCAAACTACCAGCTGCACCTCCTCAGAGGTATTCGTCCTTTCCTCACTTTGCACCAGAAATTCACTGTCTCCAGAGCTCTGGTTCTCTCTAGGCTGGAATACTGCAACAGACTCTTTCTAAATCTGCCTGCCCCTACTCTTTGGCCTTCAAAATGTATCCAGAACAGGACTGCGAGACTAGTCCTTGGCCTCAGGCCCAGGGATCATATCTCTCCAGCTCTGGAATCTCTCCACTGGCACTGTGTGGCTGCAAGGATCAAGTTGAAGAACCTTTGCATCGTCCGCAAGGCTTTCTTGGGTTTGGGACCGCACTACCTTCAACTTTCTCTTCTAAACATCTTCCTTCTCGAGCTCTCTGTTCATCCGCCTCCAACTCTCTGAGGGTCAGACGCCTCTCCAAGCAGAGAGTGGGGGCCAGATATCTCTCCCCGGCTAGAGCCTCACTCTGGAACAGCCTCCCTTCCTCTCTGAAACTTGAGCAGAACCACCTCCGATTCCGGAAGCAACTCAAGACCGTCCTTTTTGCTTCTGCTTTCTCTCTTCCTCTCCCCTGGTGATGTCCCTGACTGCTCTGCATGCTGGTCACCTGGCTACCCCCTGAGCTCGGTCCCACCAGGTTCCTGCATGTCCAGTTGCCCTCACACTGCCTTCAGGCTCCCCCTGCACTTAAGGGTCTTTACCTGCAACCCTACAGTCCCTTCTCAATGCGGTTATGAGCCAGCCACTGGCAGCACTTATTGTGTTACCTGAACTTCTCCCCTCCCCACTGGCACTTCTCCCCTCCCTCTTCCCCACGCTTGCGCGATTTGAATGACACAAGGCTTAGTAAGATTGTTGTGTTTGTCCTCCTTTTGTCTCCCCTCCTTTTCTTGTCACACCGAGAAACACTGTGTACAGGCACGTTATAAATGTCATATCATATCATATCATATGGCCAACTCCTATTTCTGCAACACAGGCCTGGTCGGGAAAGTGCCAAAAGAGACATGGGGTGCTCAAAAAAACACCTACACGAATACAATACAATTAATAAAATAAATGGTAAGCAAAGCAATTTTACAAACGGTTAATGGGTTACTGTGGTAAATTGCATCTGGCAAGGGTAGGAAACCCTCAAATAATGCAGGTAATTCCATGCCCGAAAGGGTAATCTGCTGATTAGATCCCCTTAAGTAGCCCAAGCTGGTAGCAGTGTAAACCTTAAACATAAGCTATGCCTACATTAAGGCATGGTGCATGGCACTACCTATGATCATTCCAAACACATCCACTTTACTATAATATACCAATTGGCCGGAGGCATATGGGCGCATCACAGACAGACAACACACAAAGGCCAGCACCAGAAAGTACAAGAGGGCGTATATGCAGAACAAATCAGGCAAGCAGTTTAAACTGTTTGAGTGTGGGCCCCATCTAAATAATAACGTTTTTAATTTCTTTTTAAAGAGTTCCATAGATTTTATTTACCTAAGATCTGGCGGTTGCCTATTCCATGCTCTCAGGGCTGCTGCAAAAAAGGCCCCTTTCTCCACCAGTTTTAGTTTACATCTGGGCACTTTCAGTAGGTTCAGGCTATTTGAGCGAAGATCTTGACTGGATAAATTGCTCTTTAATACTTTAGACAGGTATAATGGTTCATTCAATGTCACACATTTATTGGTGATCATCAACACTCAATATTCAATTCTTGACTCAATGGGGAGCCAGTGTAGGCCTCTTCTATCCCCAGACACATGGTCTCTCTTCTTGAGGCCAAGAGTGATCCTAACAGCGCTGTTTTGTATTAGTTGAAGCTTGGCACAATCCCTCTTACAAATCCCTGCCAACTGCTACAGTAGCCCATTTTAGCGCCAACAATAGTTCTAGCAACTGTCTCCCAGTTTGCTGTGGAAATGTAAGGTCGTATCTGAGCCAACAATTGTATGTAGTATGCTGATGAGGATACTAGATTGTTTAGTAGGGCGTTGTAGTATCGGGGATGGTAAGAAGACATCTGGATTCAGGTAAGGCACAGGAGACCAGTATATATAAAAGGAG
This sequence comes from Ambystoma mexicanum, assembly GCF_040938575.1. Taxonomy (NCBI): domain Eukaryota; kingdom Metazoa; phylum Chordata; class Amphibia; order Caudata; family Ambystomatidae; genus Ambystoma; species Ambystoma mexicanum. Next base: position 117,468,106 of record NC_090934.1, on the reverse strand, counting down.
TACGTTTATTTATAAGTTACAGAGTTACAGGGCTAGTTAATAAGAAATGGACAGGGAGCTAAATAGATGGCATCCTTTCAGTAAGGTTCTCCCATCCTGTGTTCCCAACTGTAGTTCTTGGAACCTTCAGGTCCCATCACATTCTATATGACATAGCTGTATTCTACTAGCAGCACTGTGTGCACCCAGTGCAGATAGATAGGTACAATACTACAGGCGTGCATGTTGAGATTCTGATCTAGAAATATTCCCAGTGTTTTGACTTTTTTGTGTGGGAACCGTGTTTTCGGCTACCTTAAAATGCAAGTATCCGTCCCCAAGTTTATTGATTTTCTTTTCTGTTCCTACAATCATCAGCTCGGTTTTCTCATTTTTCAGAGATAGGCCACTTTCCACCATCCAAGCATGTATTAATTTGTACATTTAATTAACTTTTTCTGTGTCCTGCTCATGCCTGCCAGAGAGGGGAATATGTGTATCGTCTGCATAATTCGTAAACCAGACGCCTCTCTCTTCAAACATGTCAAAAAGTGGAACTGTAAAGATATATAGTAAGGGGGAAAGGCACGCTACCTGTGGCACCCCAAACAATAATGGTGCCGGTGCAACCTCAGCACAAACCCTAATCTGTCTGTTATTCAAGAAAGAAAGAAATACACAAAGCAGCCTTATCTGAGAAGCCACCTACTTCCATCAACCTGGGGGCCGGTAAAGAATAGTTGACCAGGTCTAAAGCTGCTGACAAAACAAGCAGCATGAGTAGTGCAGCCTGCCCTTTATCCATCACCTGCAAATGCCAGGACTTTAGATCTAGTAAGACTATTTCAGTGCTATGACCGTGCCTGAAGCCAGACTGACATTAATGTAAAATTTCATGTGTGTTCAGATATTCTAAAATCTGGACATATGCAACGCAATCTACATTTTCTTATAAAAATGTCGTGTTGCTAATGGGCCTATAGTTAGTAGGCAACAATGGGGGCCAATCCTGTTTTTATCAACAGAGGAGTGATCCAGGCATTCTTGAGCTTATCTGCAACATGACTGTCCTTAAGAGATAAATTAACAAATCTGAGCAAGATCCCAATCAATGCTGGAGTGCAAGTTTTAATAGTAATGGCTGGGCAAACATCCTCTTTGCACTTAGTTGGTTTAAGCTTGTTTATAGTAGCTGCCAACTCAATTTCAGATACTAGTCTAAAATCAAGTTGCTATTCTGTGATTTTTCGCCTATTAGCAGTATGAGGGGCATCCACTTGGTCTGCTTGCTTTCTACTGATCTTGATATTTAGTTTAATTAACTCAAGTTTCTTCAGCATGGCTGCTTGTATCTGCGTGCACCATGTGCTGTCTATTTTTGGACCGTTCTTAATACCTGGACAGGGATTTTATAGCTCTTTTAGGATCTTAAATAACTCTTTGGATTCACATTGTTCCTTGGAGATCCTATTATCAAACATTATCTTTTTTGCGGTAATGATTGCCAAAGTATATGCTTTGGAGGCAAGATTATACGCATCTCTCTGGAGGAGATCTGTAGAAGCTTTCCACGCATAAAAGCATTTGTTCTTTTTGGCTTTAAGTGTATGAAGATCTGGTGATAACCATGTATTCGTTTTTATTTGCTAAAACTAGTCTTGTTTTCACAGGTGCCATGGCATTAGTTGCTTCGACTAGCATCTCCTTATACGCCTTAGCCATCACATCAGTGGATTCCATACTGACTTTTTTGTCTGCCAGGGGAGTAATCTAAGGTTGTAGGGCTACTAAAGATATTCTAATTGTATCTCTAGAAGTTATTAAAGTTTTGGTGATTCTTTTAGTCCTTATTCTTTTTTCCGTGACCAACTCACACTGAATAAAAAAATGATCAGACCAAGGGCACAGATAAATGGAAAGATCAGTTATCAATGTGTTATGTGTGGCTAACCAATCCGAGGTGTTACCGCCAATGTGGGTCGCAGCTTTGATCCTATGCTTAAAACCAAGGTTGTTCAAAGCAACGCCTAGGCCTCTTGCTGCACGACCAGTTCAATTTCCCAATCAAAGATTTAAATCATCAATGACATCAACTTGGTGGTGGGTTTTAGTAATAGTAGTAGCAGATCACATATTTGTGATGTGAAATCCGACATCGCCTAGGGAGGTCGATAAACAAGCACCAATTTAACAGTGGTCTTGGCATCAATCCTAACTTTGGCCAGAAGTATTTCACAGCCTTCTGGCTCCACCAGATCCATCTCCCATACCGCTAGATGGTCCTTAGAAATAATGGCTACTTCCCAGCCCCCTCTTTCTCCTCTTGTCATTCCCTGTGTAACACACCATATCCTGTTCGGACTGTCAATGCTAGTGAAGTCCCTGAAGCTTTGTAGAGCCATGTTTCGTTGAGTGCGCACATATATAGTGAAGCCACATCAGTGGCATGTCTTACTAATGATCTAGTATTCAGTAAATTAACTTTGAGCTCACCCTATTTTACTCTCTTCAGGCTGTAGTACCTTGGGGGAATTAATTTTCAGTTCCTCATTCAAAGTGTCCCCTGGTAGAATAGCAGGATTGACACCTGTAGTCTCCAGGAGGCAGTCCATGTGGTTGTCATTGTTTATAATAGCGCTAGATGTCGATAACAAATCCCATGAACTTAAAGCACATGATAATAGATTGCCAAAGTTATGAGCATTGGCTGTGGCGGGAAGTGAATTATCTACAGTATTAACTGAGATCAGGTTTTCGGCAATCAAGATGATAGGATGCGTGTTGAAATCAACATCACTCCTCATCTGTGTCAAATAGCGCAGCAGTGCGGCTACCCATGGGCCGCATGTGTGCATTAGACCGAGTAGCCAGTTTTGCTTTCTCTGCGTGCATGGCATCAAGCATTTGCAAAAGAACAAAACGAGAAACAAAGGTCCAGTAGCGCAGTCCACAGACCGGCTGGCCCCTGATGCACCTGCAGTGCTGATGTCGCCTGACCAATTAGATATAGACCTAAAGACTACAGGACACGCTGGGAAATGTAGTTCCCAAGCGTTTCTAGCCAGGACTGGGAAAGTCAAATCTAGGCAGTTTTGGGAAGCGAATATCAGCGGCCAAGTCAGCAGAAAAGGTAAGAGTAAGGGAGCAGTAATGTAATGATAAAAATAAATAGTTTCAAACAATTCAAGGTAAACAATGTGTGGGAACAAGATATAACACCAATATAAAATGCTAAAACCGGTTTCTGAATGCGGTTTTCTAAAATGCAATGAAATGGAATTGGTGCAAGAAGTTTATAAAACAGTAAAATGAGCTTGTCAAAAGCAAACAGTAATGTGCTAACACTAAAACAAGGCACAGCACAGATAAATAGGTAGTCAATGAACCGAGTACAATTCTGGCGAGACAGGCTGAGCCTGTCAAATGTCAGGACATACCTCTACTTTGATCGCTTCATGTGGGTAGGTAATACCTTCCACCAGAGACACACCACACAACAGGCAGCAGTCCTAGGCCTAGGCATCAAAGGCACACACCCATTCAAAGGGACGAGACTTGCACCAGAGTGCTGCATTCCTAAAGGTCTTTGATCCTAGTGATAAGTGAATGGGGTGCGGTTAGAGTAGACAGGAGGGCTCTGTACAGTGATGAAAGACTGACACCATTTTGTGTCTCTCTGCCTCTCCCTCTTCTTCCTGTCCTCTCTGCTTCCTCTGGTGCAAATCCCTTTGGGTGTGATGTCAGAAGGGCAAAGTCCACTAATTTCAAGAATATGGATTGGACCACTAAGGCAGGCTAGTGTTAGTCCAATCACCTGCAGGCTTTTACCTTTAAAAGAAGTGGCCTCCCACCACTTCTTTGAATAATTCTTGGATCGTCACTTGAGAAGATTTCATTGGCCCCTACTGGGAGAGCAGTCCTTTCTAAAGCCCTCCAGTTGTGAGGTGAAGGCAGGTTTTGCAAGGCAGATGTGAGCTCTCTCCCTTAACCATCAACAGGGACTATTGGTGTGAGCTCAGCTGCTGGATCACATTGCTGCCAAGGACCACACTGTGCTGCAGAACCCCAGAAGGGTCCATATTTGGGAGCCTGAGGAAAGGACTACTCTTGGCGTTTGGGACCCTAGAGTGGGACTCACACCTTCTGAAAACCATAAAAGCCAAGATCCCTCTGTTTTTGGCGTCGACTCACTGCGAGCTATGTTTCGAGCATGTTTGGCACCAAGCAAACAACCAGGACCCTTCGACGCTGCCTTTGGTGTTCATCGTTCTTCAAACAGCTGTTTGCCTATTCAACTCCATTCGCCATCACACGACGCCAGCTGAAACATGTTGTTGCCTCGGCTTAAACCATGAAGTACCGCTGCCAGCGCATTTGCTTGAACCACTTTCGGAACACCACCTGCTTCATTGCCACCGCCACTGTAAGTCAATTGAACCTGTCCCTTGAACCGCGACCTTCAAGCTTCAGCATCGAATCCACTTGCATGCGCATCCTGGTAACAGCTCACCACCATCGAACCAAACCTGGTAACAGCAGATCCGCATAGCTGAAATAACGCTTTGAAACACAGCCACCTTTCCGTTCCACCATGGCTTGACACCTGCTCACCGGTGGATCATCGCACTTGCCACATCCTCGAACCGAAAGAACCCCGAACAACGCTGAGAAGCCTGGTTCGACGCTGTCAAACCGCCAAGATATTTGCAATGGCATCACTAACTGATATTTCCCCCCCCACCCCCCCCCCCAGTCCATCTTTGGGTCCTACGGACTGTCTAGGACATTTTAATCCCTGGCAAGCTCAAGAAATTTCCCTTTTGAACATTGTAGTATTTTAGTTGTCTTTTCTCCCCACGCTCATTACAAAGCATGCTGCACCTATTCTATCTGTGCATATTCTGTGTTCCTTCTACAGGGGTAGGTTTTTACAGTGTTTTATAGTTAATGTATCTGGTGTGTGTGTTTAAATTACACATATAGTTATAGAACCTTGACTGGGTATTCCTTTATTTTGAACTGTTACTGTTTGGGTTCCTCCTGAACCATATTCACACCCCTCTTGAGAGACTAGCCTTCTCTTGGCCCACGTTACCACACAATGTCAAAGAGGCATATCGCTTAGCTGTGCCTGTTTTACCTTTATGATTGTGTTGGTTCTTGCTTTAGACTCGACTCCTTGTACTAGTGCAGGACAGAATTGAATTACTGTAGATGCAGTCCGCGGACGGTATACGCTTCTAGAAAAAAGTCATGACCATTTGGGTTCTATGTTTAGATGGTGCATATTAGTCCAAGTGTGTGCTACAGCAAGACACAAGGGGGAAATAATATTTGACTGACTATTTGAAGAAGTTGGGCGTGAAAGAATTTTGAAGAGGATAAACATAGTGCTCGTTTCCGAGTGGTATAATTTTTTAGGAAAGTCAAACTATGTTTTTATTTCTGAAAAATGTAACTTTTCTTTTGATCCAAACATTCTCTGGAGCAGGCAATTCCCGTGAATGATAAGCAGCATTTTTATTTTATAGGCCATCTTCATATCAGGCAGCACAATATTGGAGGCCCTTCTTGTGGAAGCTGATGCTCCCAGCCCTGTGTTTTATTATATAGGCCAGGGGTCTGCAATCTGCTGCTCTGCAGATGGTTTGGACTACAACTCACACAATCTCTCATCATTAACTGTACTGGCTAAGGCTGATGGGAGTTGTGGTCAAAAACATGGAGAGACACATTGTGAAGACCCCTGATATAGGCCACCTTCATAGCAGGAAACACTGTAGCTGAAGCACTGTGTGGGCAGTGGTGCTCTCACCACTGGTTTCTGTTATATAGGTCCTCTTTGTATCAGGCAATATATGAACAGGGTTCCTCTTTATGGAAGGCACTGTTCATTCCATTGGTTTTCATTCCATATGACGTCTTCTGATCAGGCAGCACTGTAGCTGAAGCCAAAGGCGCAGCCAGGACTGTCTAACAAGTGGGGCCGGAAACGAGTGTAATTGGGCACACTGCAGTGACATTAACATGTGTAAATGCCCACACAGTGCTGCTGAGTAGGCATTTACAGATTTTGGGTGGGCCTTGCCTGCTCAGGACCTACCCTGTCTAGGCCTGTGGCTGAGGCTCTCTTTGTGGAGGGTGCCGCTCATATCCCTGTCTATTCTTATTTAGTCTGTCTTCCTTTCAGACAGCACATTATCTGAGGCCCTCTTTGTGGAGGGTGCCGCTCATATCCCTGTCTATTCTTATTTAGTCTGTCTTCCTTTCAGACAGCACATTATCTGAGGCCCTCTTTGTGGAGGGTGTTGCTCATATCGCTTTCTATTCTTATATAGTCTGTCTTCCTTTCAGACAGCACATTATCTGAGGCCCTCTTTGTGGAGGGTGTTGCTCATATCGCTGTCTATTCTTATTTAGTCTGTCTTCCTTTCAGACAGCACATTATCTGAGGCCCTCTTTGTGCAGGGTGTTGCTCATGCCACTGGTTGATTCTGAACGCATCAGCTGAGCAATGCAGGTCAGATAAATGGTCAGACACCTGCATACACGCATCTTCCTGTTTTTTCTTTGATGGGAGCTATGGCCGGTTTTAAGGTGTGAAATGGGAAGGCAAGCAGCACCCCTGGATACAATATGTAACTATAGCACCCCCTCTCCTCCTGCAGGTCTAGTGAATAAGTCATATGTCCCTTAGAAAGTACTATGATCTGTATGTGTTGCTGGTTAGCAAGCAATCTGTTTTCAAGACTTAGACACCAATGATTTCATGGATCTGCCTCCAGATACTGTAAAGTACTGATGAGCCCATATAGACCAAGATTAATGTATCACTCATACAGTAATCTATCTCTAAAGACCCTCATAATATATAGGAGGGTCCCTTGCTAAGTATTTCTTTCGTGTCTTTAATATATTGTTTAGGTTCTTATGTAATGTGGATTTCACACTACCACACGGAGGAGTTATATGTGACATTACCGAAGCTAATGTCAGAGTGGTACATTTCATTGTGACCAAAATAACAATTATTATTATTTTTTATTTGGGGGGCACCCCCCAAAACGCCCTGTTTTTCTGTCCTTATAACCCCACCCCAACCCATTTAAACCCCTTACCCATCTACATATATATATATTTTTGTTATTTGTTCTGTATTTTGGTCACAATTAAATGTACCAATGTGAAATGTGCTTTGGTAAAATGACTGGGTAGCCACGTAGGCCATTATTGAGCTCCTCTCAGCCAATCACAAGGCTCGAAACGCAGTTAATAACTACATTATCAATTGCAATCAAAACATACTTATTTCAGAAGCCGACAGGGAAACAAGAGAAAGCCTGTATTCGCATACAAGAAACAGTAATGCAATTTCCCAACAAGATTTCTTTTAACAAGAATCTTTTTTTTTTTTCTACTGCGCTTTCAAAGTGACAGGAAACAGCTAATTTTAAACCACCAAAGCGGAAGCTAAAATATGGAACAAAGCTTTCACTTTCGTATAACCATTCATACTTGCATTACAGCTAATATTTGCTCAAGCTAAAACTGCAAAAGTTCAACCAAGTTCTTCTGGGCTGATCAGTCCATAAAGCTACACTAATCCATTCAGTGTATGTGTAGAACAAGATTGCTTGCATACATATAAGCATTTTCTCATTTTCGAAAACCGATTGTGGAGAGTTCTATTGAAGCATTGTGGTAAATTGAAGCGTGAACAGTGTATTTCGATTCTATATTATGATGAAGAGATTACATGTCTGCTTACTTTTAACAAACACAGCTGAACAAAGGGATTGAATAAACTGCCTAGAACCTCTATTGTATATTATGACATATAGGGCCTAATTCATGGAAACGTTTTATAATGGCAAAGCCCCATTGGAAAAGGTTCTGTGAATTTCTTACCATTAACTAACATAGCGAATATATAAGCATAAAAAGCGGACTAAACTCACTAGAAGGTTGCATAAGTCCTAATTAATATACAGTGTGTTTTTAGCTGGCTTCATAACATGTTCTTACAAGGCTTATGTGGTGTATTACATTGTATTAGATTGTATCGGAAATCTTTAGCATGATTTTTACAGTTCATTGTGTGTGCATGGGTATGATTATAGAGAACACAGCGCCAGAGGGGCAGCAGCACCCCTTCGCTGTGGCATGACTGGGCCACCCTGATTACTGGTCTCCTCCAAGTGGGGCAGAACCAGGCAGCAGCTTGAGCCGTGCCACTTGCAGGCACCCCCTGGTGGAATGATGAGGCCGGCTGCGCCATGTTGAGGATATCTCCAAATGACACTGCGACCGACGGCACTGCTTCTTCTTACCCTCAGATGGGAGATCTTTAAACCACTGCGGCAGATTCCCAGCTTCTCTCTTTGATGCGGTAGCGGTATGCTCCTCCTCCTTCGTCTCCCAGAAGAGCTGACCGGAGCAACCACAACCGTGCTGTCACCTTGAACACGGGAGCAGCAGTGGGATGCCGCGCCAGCTCCTAAGGCAATGTGACACTGGTGACAGCAGAGACCATGGGCCTCATTATAAGCATGGAGGTCCGGCAACTTTGGTACCGGTAAGCATGCCGGTACCATAGTTCCCAGACTGCCATATTATGAGCTATACTTGCGGGCACCTGGCGGGCAGAGCGGCACCCGCGAGCACAGCATGTCGGATGCACCAGCAGCATTCTGAATGGTGACAATGCATCCAAGCTCCCCATTCCCATTCAGCTTTGTGGGGCAGAATGGGGACGGGGAGTCCCTTATTGTCGGCACCCGCAAATGGGCAAATACCGGGTCCGCCGAACTCGGCATGACCCGGTTCTTGCCAATTCACGGGTGCCGGTAAAAATGCAACTCTGGCGGCAGCCGTGCCAGTTTTGCGGGCACGGCTGCTGCCGGAGGTGTAATGAGGCCTCATGTCTTCTCTACCACAGTCTGGAGCATTTCAGCAAGGTGAATGTAAAGACGATAGATGATTCACCCAGCAGGAGCCTGCATATACAGCGGTACAGGCCGCGCCAACCGAGGCTCCCCTAGGCGGGAGTGTGTCCTGGCTGCGGGGACGTCGTGCCAACCATCGTGGCCACCGTTTCAGCCTTTTCAGTAGCGGATCATTTGTGGGCATTGGGGAGGCCAGCATCCGGGAAGGCTCACAGGCCCTGGGTGCCACTCTAGCTTCTGTGGGAGCGAGCTTGGCCCAGTGCCAGGGAGGCCAGCATCCAGGCAGGGGGCAAGACTGTGTCCCCTTGGCCTTGCACAAACTCCCCCCGTGGGAGGTAGCATTGCCATGTTGGCAGCATGGTGGGGGCTGGCCGAGCCCCTTGAGAAACGGATCGGCGGGGCACTGCATCCAATCCTCATCGCCAGCTGTTAAAGGGTCCAGGGGTGCTGGGCCCTGCTTCGGAAGCGCTCTGCATGGCAGGCCCTCTGCCTCCGAAACAAGGTGGCGCTCAAACCGTACAGGCCCCCCCCCCCCATGGAAGGATGGGGCTGGCTGCACTACGCAGTAAAGAATTACAGATTACCGTTATGACGCACCCAACGCTATGACTCGATGCAGCATGTTATGACTGGGTTTCCCCCAGGGCAGAGGTGCATATCAGCAGACGTCCATATTCAAATATTCACTCAGGTATGCTTCCAGATTCCGCTGTTGTCAACGTCTGTTGCTTTAAGTGCATCACAAAAAAATGGCATGCATTCCAGGTGTATGGTTGCTTGACTGTCCTACGCACGGGGATCTTGTTCCTTTTATGGAGTGAATACTTTTGGTAGCAGGTAGCAAATGTACTTGTTAAAATGTTAAAACATTTGTATAAGGGGATAGTGCCACAGTGAACAGATTAAAAACTATAAAAACACTATGGTGTTCCTTTTCCTCCATGGCGCAAGGTGAATGAAAGGCGTAAAAGCCCTGCGTAAGGCATTTTCTTTTTCATTTGTTTGGGGGCGAAGACGGGTGGAACGCGCTTTGCGTTTCCTCTATTCTCTTTTTCTCTGACATACAAATACTCCAGCATTTGCACCCGCATGCATTTTCATGTGGGTGCAAATGCTGGGGATCTCCATGTAGCCCGCTGGCTTTTTGCACCAACAAAAGGCAGGCAGACTCCATAAGAATTCATTGCAAATGCTGCCTGGCTTGCGTACATGGCAGGCAGCGTTTACTCAGTTTGCATGGCAGGGTGAAAAAGGGGTGGGCAAAAGGCGGCTTACACACTTATGCACCACCTTTTGTCCTCATCTTTTGCACTTCACTGTACAAATGACAAAAATGTGGCGGCAGGGAGCCACCTACGTGTAAGTCTACACGTGCCGACTCTCCACGGGCAATTAACGAGCTCGATTAAAATGAGCGCCTGTGAAACTAAAATCCAGGGGGGATGCTAGCGGGTGGGTCGGATTGGCCAGGTCCATCCAAAGGGTTCCATGTGATAAAATTGCGGCAGAAATGGCAGTTGACACAAAATATTGCGGGAAAAGGGCAGTGGTTTTGCCGCCACAATCTATGTAAATGATGCAGGGGACATCCCCGCATCCCCTGGACCCATTATACCATTTAAAGGGAGAGGGGACACCCCTGCAATCCTTGCTCCCCTTAAATGGTTTCATGGGGTACACCTTTACCGGGTCAAACCACAGCATTTTTGCCACGTTTTTTTGAACAGGCGACATTTTTGCCGCGATTTTGTCATTACATACCATCCAAAGCAGGTCTCTGGCCCCCAAGAAAGAAAGCCCCTCCAGAGGCGCTAACGGCATGGGCGCCAGAGGTTTTCATCCCTCCTCCAAGTCAGCAAATAGAGAATCATTAGCAGCAGAGGGTCAGCACTCCAGCTGGCCCAACCCAGGATTATTTGCATGGTTTGGGCATAGATTTGTGCACCGCAGCCCTACCAACAAAAATGAGCACTGGGATAGGGGGCTTTTTATACCTCAAAGCAGGGTCACACACTATTGCTCAGGCAGGGCTGCCTGTTATCTTGCAAGATCCTGGGTGGTTTGCTTTTTTAAGACCCAAAATCTGCAGTGTTCCTCTTACTTAAAATTCCAAACTCCCAGTTACACGATAAAACATTACTATTAGTATTCTTATTATTGTATTTACTGAGTGGATTTTAGAATTATTTTCTTTTTATTTTCTTTATTGTGCATCTGGTTATTTTTTACAAACCTTAACCACGAAAATAATTACAAAAAAGGTTAAAAAAAGAAGGAAAGAAAGCTTTAAGTATTAAAATTCACCATCGCATATAAACAACACTGAAAATTTAGCCAGTTAAAAAATGTAAAACACAATCTATCGATCATTCAGTTACCTCTGTTCAATTAATTTCAATGCCACCTTCCAAGCATAATATGCTGCAGCAGTTATGACCACAGAGTTTGCTCTAAATAAGGTTGTCCATAATTGTTCCAATTCAATTGACTTGGGCCTGTTTACCATTGAGCTGAAGCCTCTTGCATATTGTGGTTTTAAGGCCGGGCACCCATTCAGCAGATGCCGGCAAGTCTCAATTTCTGTTTGGCACTATCTAAATCCTCGGTCTGCCAGTGGGATGCCTTGCCAGGGACCATGATATTCTCTGGTTGGCATTTAGCCTGGAATGCAGTATGTAGTGCCTCAGATCTTCTGAGCATGGTTTTTTGAGATACATAGTTGGGCAGTTGGAATTGAAAGCTTGGTGCGAATACTCATTGTATCTTTGCTTTTTGGCAAGATCGTCAATACCCTGGATCCTTTCTCATGTCTTGGTCTTTTTCTTAAATATATTCTCTTTATTCGGGAGCGTCAGAGAAATATTAGAATGGTATATTCACATTGTTTGCACTGGCTACCAAGGATTGCCTCAATTCATCTATGCATTTATAATTTCTTTCCTTTATCACCACATATTGTTTTCCTAGCAGTTGCATTACAGGGTTGGAGTTTACATAAGATGATGTTAATTTGCAATACAATAGCAACCTTTGCAACCGCCATATAGCCTTCAAAGAGGTAAGCCTGTATTCCGAGCTCAGGGCTGCGTGTGGGACAGATGATGGTACATTAATGTTGCTACGCAGTATTCTACCCCCATTCATGTTGAGCCATGGGACAGATTTCGAGGGGAGAACTGCCAGACCATATAATAGATTACGGACCACGCTTACTCAATAGACCTGCAGTAAGCCTTCAAAATATTCAGGCCCCCTTGCCTGTCTATGTAATGTTTGACTGCCAGCCATTTTTTCCAGATTTTTAGGGTGGAAATTGTATTATGAAAATGGGTTGATGGTTTGTATTTAATGGGAACGCTGTACTGATCTAGGTTTTTGGGGAGATTTGCCGGCCAGACACATGATCTTTGTCTTTGTGATGTTTATCTCCATACCATTAGCCTTTGCATACACAGCCAGCGCATCTATTGATCTCTGCAGGCCCACTGGGGTCCTATCAAAGATTACAGTGTCGTCGGCAGAAGTCATGCATATCAGAGGCTCGCCATTCATTTTTGGTGGGACATTTCGTACAGAGCAAAGAGCCTCTGCCATGTCGGCTACAAACTGGTTATAGAGTGTGGGTGCAAGAACGCACCCCTGTTTTAATCCTCGATTGGTCTTGAATGGTTTACTAAAAGTGCCTGAATGGCTTAGCCGTATTGAGACTTTAGTGTTGGTAAGAAGCAGCTCAATATAGTACAGAAGGTCAGCTCTATACCCCAAAGCCTTAGCTTTGCCCACAATGTAATTGCGTTTGACCAGATCAAAGGCCTTGCTAAAGTCTTCAAAGCAACAATACAAATTGTCTTTTGAAACATTTGAAGCTTGCGCCGTGAGATAGTGTATCACAGACAAGTTATCAATTGTGCCGTGTTTTTTCCTAAAGCCAGTCTGAAACATTGTTAAGATTGTATTTCTCTCAGCCCAAGTTGTGAGCCATTTTAGCAGAATGGTCACAAAGATCTTCTTACTGACGTCAAGCATGGCCAACAATCTGTAGTTCCACAGAACAGCCCTGTCTCCCTTTTTGAAAACAGGGACCAGTATGGATTGGAGCCAGCGCACAGGGAGATTGCTGCTACAATAAATTCGGGTGAAATTGGAGTGCAAGATCCTGGCCCAGAGCTGTGGATTTTCTTTTAATAGAATATTAGGAATACCGTCGGGCCCCGGGGCTCTAGAGGGTTTTAGCTTTTGTATTATACTTTCCAACTACTACAGGTCAGCACCCGACAAACTCTGTGCCATCCCTCTCAGTCCCACTCCAACGGATCTCTTCACAATTACAGGGGAAGAATACAATTCCCTTATGTGTCTTTCCCATGCTATCTCAGTGACTGGATTTAGGTCGCGAGCCAGCAGTTATTTTTGAGAGTCATTGAACCCGGGACCAGAATTTGTGAGAGTCATTGGCTTTTAATAGGGAAGCGATGACCAGCCAATTGGCACTTAACGAGTCTTTATATTGTTTGAGCCAGTTTTTGTATCGAGTGGTGATCTTAGTTAGAGTGGCCTCTTTTTCCAAGCTCATGAGGGTCCTCTCTCTTCTAATACAGGCCTTATCCTTACGTTTTAGTATTTTTGCTCCTGTAACAGAGGATCAAACGGTGCAGTTGGATGCCAGTTACTATTGCCAATTTAACTCTTCGATCTTGTCTGCACACAGTTGGTTTAATTACCAATGAGGCCGCAAGGTCCCATATATTTTCCCACCCGTCCTCACCATCATAGTGGTCATTTGTTAAAAAAGTCATTGATCTTCTCGGCCGACCACCTAATGCGATTGCTTTTAACATTGATGTTTATATTGGTCACACATCTCTTTTGGCTATAGGAGGTAAATGTATTAATAGCCCATGTAATAAAAGTGTGATCGCTCAGGTTAGTTGGTTTACTCTTTGTCACTTCACAACACCGCGCCATTTCAGGATTAGCTATTACAAAGTCTATATGTGAATAAGAGCTGCCGTTCGACCACATATGTGTAGGCACTTCAGGTCTCGACATTTCAAGTGATAAGCATTTGAGCACATATATGGTAAGAACGTTTTTCCATTTGTTATTGCTATAACCCTTGGATTGCAGGCTGAGATGAACAACCTTGGTGTTTAAGTGGTTGTATACGAATTGTTCGTTTCACAATTGTTCGAATTACAATTGACCTTTTCATAATTGACCGAATTGTGAAGGTCAATTGTAACATATATGCGGGGGGAAATCCAACCACAACCCCCCACCCAACACAACCCCCCCCCCAAAACCCCTTGTATACCGTTTAAGTCACCAGCAGTTATAATAAGGTATTGGGGTGAGACTTGTGCCAGGCTGATATGGCCTTTCTAATTGACTTTTGTATAGAATTGGTGTATATGCCAGTAAGAGGATCATATATATTTATAATCAGGATTTCCTTTGTGTCTGCTGATGGCATAATGAGTGTAGCACATGATGCGTAAGGGGAGGAGAGAGATGACATAAATGGTGCCAGCAGATAGTTCGATCTGCTGCCTATAACCAGCCCTCCACTGGTTCTGCCCCGATTGGAAGCCTTGGCATAGTTATGCAATATGCTGTAGCCACTATGGAAAAAAGGGACTGTCAACCAATTTTCCTGTAATCGGAAAACATCAGATTCCAAAATATTTTTTAGCTCAGCTCGTTGGGAGAGGAAGAACCGATAGCCTCTCATATTCCATGAGAGCCACAACATAGCTCTACATTCAGTCCTGTCTTGTCATTTTCCACAATTGGTACTCGCTCAGGAGCCCAGTATTCCGTTTGCTGCAGTTTCGAATTAGTTATTTTTTGTTGGTTTGATCGTGCAAGGGCTCTTAAGGCATCCTCCTCCGACAGGGGGTTTGTTGAACCTGCCAGGCATGCCCAATTAGCCCTGCTGGGTGCTGCTACCAGGAAGGTAGCTCAAAACCCAGATCTGCAAGCAATGAGGAATGTTTTTTTTAAGCAAGCCACCATAAGAGGAGTGGTAAACTTTATAAGTGCCCAGTTCTGTTCGCATCAAATTCTGGGGCGTATAATAGACATAATATCGGCAGAGTTCATAAATCTCAATTGGCCTGTTTGTCTAAATAGAGCTAATATGAACGAGCAATTTAGGAATGGACTAATTCAATGAATGCCCATTTCCCCAGATCACCTCATTCATTATAGTCTATGGGGGTCATTACGAGTTTGGCGGTTAGGGGTTAGCGGCGTCGGTAAAGGTGCCGGAGCCGTCACCCCCTTACCGCCCCATTACGAGTCAGCTCGCGAGAACCCGTTAAGGATGCCTGGTTTTACCAGGTGCCCTTAGCGGGTCCCGCGAGCAGACCAGGGTGCTAACAACAGGTCCGTTATTAACAGGCCCATTGTTAGCACCATCCCCATTCCCATTGAGCCCTATGGGGGCTCGAATGGGAATGGGGATGGGTTTCTTGAATGAGGAATTACAGGGCCTTCAAGGTTAGAATGGCCCGGTAATTCCTCATTCAAGGAACCCGGACCCGGTACCCGGTAAAGGGGTAGCCATGCCGCTAATAGCGGCATGGTTACCTCCTATCTTGTAATGACATCGAGATTGGTGAGCTGTGGTTGAGGTTTGTTGTCTAG
Organism: Ambystoma mexicanum; assembly: GCF_040938575.1. Classification (NCBI taxonomy): domain Eukaryota; kingdom Metazoa; phylum Chordata; class Amphibia; order Caudata; family Ambystomatidae; genus Ambystoma; species Ambystoma mexicanum. Next base: position 117,452,534 of record NC_090934.1, on the reverse strand, counting down.
CGATCTACTCAGTTTGCTTTGGAGCGTCGCAGCAGTCAGTTTGAGGTGTGGTAGTGGAAGGAAACAGGGCTTGCGTTGTGGAATTGTTCGTAATGCCAACGGAATTCGCGGTTGCAGGATGGGGGCTAGTGGTCACAGCCATCAGTGTGGTGGGATTTATCCATCTATCCATCAGCCCGTACAATTGAGTTTCCCTAGTGGAGCCATCAGGCAATTGGTTGATTCCCAATGTTTTTTGGGGTCTAATAGATGCCGGTTTCTTTTGTTTGGGCAAGTCCATTGTAGCTCATCTTTGCTGCACTTCCTTTCATTTCTGCTGAATTATCCTTTTCCTTGTAGCATGTGAGAGGGCGGCAGTCTGCATGCATCTCACTGGAGATATAGGAGACACGGGTGGCGAAACAGGGATATGTATTTCCTCATAGTCCTAATTAGTCGAGGAGGGGGGTGAGTTCAGACTGTAGGCTTTTCCCCTATGTTTTCTGGATGGGACATTGCTTCTTTGAGCAGCCTTCGACCTGGCGGCTGCACCAGTCTGCTGCAAATCCGGCTTGCTGCTCGGGACGGTGTGTGACAGCAGATCCAGCAGAATTCTGTATCTGATACTTCCCGCCTGTTTCGTTGTTCAGAGAGTTGCTCAATATTAAGTCCACCACTTTGGCCAGAATTTGCTTAAAGGCAGTTTGCTCATGTGAGACGTTTCCGATCAACATTGAAAGAGCATCAATCTTTGCTATCAGAATATCAACAACTTTAGGTAGCGCCAGCCCTGTTGTTGATGCTGACCTTCTGCAATGTACTGCTAGTTCGTGACTCGATACCCTTCCAGTATCATCAGAAGTTTTCTCACTTGAAGCTTCTGAATAATCGGATAAAGTGTAAAATGTAATGAGATCTGGTTTGATGGACAGATTGACATCAGCTGTGTCGCTAGGTTGGATGTCGAGGGGAAGGGTTTTTTTCTCCACCCAAGGAAGCACATTGAAGGCATATGCCCATCCTTAAAAGAGAATGTTTGTTTTCAATAGTGGGGGAGGAGGCGGGCTCAAAGTTTACCATTAGCGTGTCAGAGTGGTCGTGCACAGCCTTCAAGAGAGGGGCTGTAGAAAAGAAACCAGTAATTACGGGCTGCAGCATGAATGGATAGCAAGTTCCATCAATTTTAAGGTTTGTGAGTTGTGTTCCTCGCTTCCGGACTCCTGCCCTTGCTCTGGCTGCCAAACTGCAAAGCCCATATTTGAGGGCTGTGGCTCAAGGCACTTCACAAGGAGAGGTACAAGAAGGTGGACAATTGTGGGGCTTACCTTCTTTAGGATTCTTGTCCACTTGCCTTATCGCCCACTGCCCACAGGACACAAGACACTCAGTCCTCATGAGGCGCGAGGGAGAGCTCACTGCATTTCACCGCGCTAGTGTTAATTACTAATAAAAAGTGAGTGCTTAAAATGTACTTAAAATGTAGCTGTAAACTCACTCTAAAATCACTCTAAGCATGTTCAACCCTCTGTGGACCAGATAATATGAAAAAACACTACACTATAAGTCCTACTGGCTCGATTTTCTCAGCTTACCCCTCTATGCCACTGCTGCTGCTGGAAAACGCTGTTCGGTGGCTGTCGGCTGTTGGCAGCTTCATGTCGCGGTGATACAGCAATACGCCTGTACCTGTACAGCCTCAACTTCCGAGGTCCCCTCCCTGGGTGGCTCTGACTCAGTTTTTGCGTAGGCTTTTTCTGTAATTTGATGTTCCAAGGTTTAAACTCCAAACACTGGGACTCGCTTTCCCTTGCTTGCAACTCGAAGTACACAGATCCACTAAGCAGCGTTCCACCCAGTCCATCTCAGAGGTAAGCACCTCAAAACATATGGGCAAAGCGAGTCAAGCTGCATCTCCAGTGAATCAGTCCAACAATACAGAGGCTGCTTCCGACATGCTATGCTCAGAGATGTATTTGTTTCCAACGTGCATAACAGATGCAAATGGACCCACTTGAGACCCTGCTGTGTGGATCAAAATCAGGATCGTGCACATCGCCCACTGTATTAAACACCACCCCTTTGTATTGGTCATATTCCCAATCTTTTTCAGCCTCCGCCTAATGCGTTGTTTTCTGAACCAAGTATTGCTGTCTATTATTCAAGTTCTTTTCATGTGGACAACATCATTTTGAAAAAGCTTTGTGCACACCCTCTACCCCCCTTTATATGTACCTACCATACAAACCGACCCAAAACATATACACATTACCCTACAAAAAAACCTAAACATATGTACAATATAGAGTGAAACCTGCAAGGTACAAGAAGAAAAGACTGAGACAACCATGCAGTGATCATAGTATTCTTCATGCTCTTTACCAGTAGTAGAAATCATGTGCTATACACTACAAACACATTCTCTACCTAAAAAATAAAACATCAATTGCTGGCAATCAAGCTTAAACAGTTATAAATCTATTCTGAAAGTTACTGTGGATCTAGCAATGGGGGAACTGTATGAGGTGCCCTGCGTACTTCAGAAAGGTAAAGCCAATACCGCAACTCATGTTCCTTGAAGGCGAATGGTGTTGCATACACAACACTGCAGGGCCTCTTGAATCTGGGTTGTCTCCAATGTCAGACAAAGTCCCTTACATCGATGGTGTCTCCAGGCAGGAGCTACAGGGGCAGTGAGCTTACATTGTTGGGTACCGTGCCATCCTCCAACTCTTCCCTTTTTGGTACTATCTGTCGAGAGAGAACTATTATGTATCTAGTTTCTGACGCAAATACCCTGTAAACTCCTCCCCCAGAATACTTGCAGGCCTTTGAGCATCAGATGAACTACGTGTAGGTGAACGTGGCGTGTGCATTATCCTCCCTGTCACAATTTCATGAGGCAAGAGGTGATGATCTTTGCAGGGCTGCGTTCTCAAACTGAACAGAGCAAGGGGTAGACTTTGGATCCAGTTCCCTTTGAGGGTCAAAGACAATTTGGACAATTTCCCCTTAAGTACTGAGTTCATCCGTTCAAAAATTCTGTTGGCTTGAGGATGGTAAATGGAGCACATCTTATGCCGAATGCCTAACAATGCAGTTATCTCCTTAACTAGCTCATTGAAGAAGTGAGTGCCATTATCAGATTTAACTACTTTACACACTCCCCAGCAAGGGAACACTTCTCGAACTAGAAATGTGGCTACTGATTTAGCGTCTGCATGTCCACATGGCCCAGCCTCAACCTGCCAGGAGAACGAGCACACAATGGCAATGAGGTATCTGTAGGTGATGCATCTTCGCCCATATTGGCAAAATCTATATGAAACTCACGGATGGTCCACTGGAGCGGGGTAATGTGCCACTCAGTGTCCTCAACATTTGCCCCATTTTACACAGGTAACATGTAGTACAATAAACTACAAAAGCATTCAATAATTCCTGCATTAGGCGAAGGGACTGACAAGGGCAGTCAGCAGTACCAGCACGCTGTGCTGGTGATCGAGTATTTCTTCCTGTTCCATTGTTGGAGGCGTGTGCTCAGAGGCGTGTCCCGAGCCCTCCACTCTACTTACCCTCAGTCTTCCGCGAAGCGGACCGCGAAGGGACTGACAAGGGCAGTCAGCAGTACCAGCACGCTGTGCTGGTGATCGAGTATTTCTTCCTGTTCCATTGTTGGAGGCGTGTGCTCAGAGGCGTGTCCCGAGCCCTCCACTCTACTTACCCTCAGTCTTCCGCGAAGCGGACCGCGAAGGGACTGACAAGGGCAGTCAGCAGTCCGCGGGCCCGCGTGACCGCGCGTCGACTCAACACTGAGATACTTTCTACATAGATCCACTGTTCTTCAGGCCCGGCGGATGGCAGCCCTGGACGAATCCGTAAAGCGGAAATTTGGGCTGGAAGATCAGGACAAGCGCTTGCTAAGAAACGGCAAACCTCGCCAGCCGCCGACCCATAACAAGGACCATGTAACCTCGCCGGAAAGCGTGGAGCAGTTGGCTACTCAGAGGCTTCAACGGATCTCCCGCATTAAACACGCGGGCAAAGTGATACAGGCAAACACAACTCGTCCAGCCGAGCTTAATGAAGTAAGTGACTTTATGTTTCCCCCGATTGAATCCTTGGGCTTGGATGGTACGCCGTCTCAGACGGCGCCAATTGCAGAACACGATAAAACTATTCCTCAAGAGGCTATTTCAGCAAAGATGTGTCCCGCGACTCCCCACACACTTCCCTCACCTTTAGCCAACACGGAGGTCCAAGGTCCAGAAACAGGGAGGGGAAGCCCGATAAACCCAGAGTCGATCCCACTGTGTGGTGTGGGAGCGTAAGAGGCCGCACCCGAGCAGCCTACGACCCCTACACGGGACGCGGAGGGGGGGGAAGCCAGACACCGTCCCGCATTTTGGACTCCCCCGTGGAGCAAGCAATGCGCACGGGTGATAGGAAAATACCCCGGACAGACCCAATCCCGCTCTCACTCCCGGGGGAGCGGGTAGTGATCATGGTACACAATACAGAGGGAGTGGAGGAAGTGGAGGACTTACAAACACCGCCGGGACTAGACGTCCCATTTTCCTCTCCCCAATCGCTGTTCGAACTTGCTGGTGAGGAGGGAAGGGAAGAACACAGGGGGCTGGAGATTGCGGGGATTGCTCTGGAAGAGGGGGGTGGCCAAGTCATTGCTCCCCTTTCTCGGTTGGTAATTCCGAAGCCCAGTGAAATCACTCCCATTTTTACCCAGTATCCCCCCCCCAGCCTTACCCGATGCGGTTGATGCAACTGCAAACGCCAACCAGATTCTGAGCAACTTGCCGAAAACTTTGGGAGGCACTCACAAGATGTCCTCTCGTAGGACGGTGAGGGCCAAACCCCCGTACAAAAGAGGACAGGTGGGGGGAAAAAACAATCAATCCCTCACTGTATGTCTATTCTGAAAGAGTTTTTTGGGACAAAAATACGAACGGAGCGCGAAGGTTACCAAGACGTATCAGATGCAGAGCTTTTGGCCATAGTTGAAGATAGAGCCATGCACCCCTCAACCTTGAACTTTCCTGTTAAGAAGACCGCTTTGTCAGAGAAATCGGTTAATAGTGCCTCACACTTAACCGCTCAAGGGAGTCGGAGTCTCAACTTAATAAACACCGGATCAGAAGCTGTAACGGGGAGGGATATCACAGAACCTGTTAATGGTGCTGGAACCTGTGACCTGTTGAACAAGATGATTGTTTCAACTCAGCTGAATGCCGAGCTAGTTCACGCAGGAGGGGGGACCTTGGGAAGTGCCACCTTGATTACTGGCACCCCACCCTCCATTGATAAGCAAGTAGAGGAAATGGGGCTGTCAGGAACCCCAGTGGGGGAGATATACCTGCCCCCGGCATTGGTTAGTGGCCTCCCTGCGCTACCCAAAGTGACCGTCCCCTTTTATCCTCGATCTCTGGAGACCAGCTTGGAACCGCACATTAGAGGGGAGGGCCCTCCGTATGATAAAAGTTCGAGCCACTCCAAAGATCGGGGCTTTCCGGTGCCCCCCAGATGTCAAGGCGAATCCCCTTCTAGCCAAGCGACTGAAACCCCCTCGAAAAAAGAGGATCTTATGACTATTCTATCTACAGTCACTATCGCGTTGGCCCCATTCGGGAAATTATATGAAGCCATTAGCGATACTCTAAAAGATCAAACCACTCTGATCGCACATATGCACACCAAACTGAATTTCATAGAGGGGTTCATTACTGCTTTTCAACAGCACAAAGGCGATGACATGGGAGGTACGAGTGCGGGGAGCAAATCCCTGTCAGTGGACCGGTTAGCTACCCCCAACCGAGCTCGGCAAACAGGCCAGGAAACGCTCAGGGGACACAACCGACCGAATGGCCTTGCTCGAGAGAATCCCCTGTGATGAACCAAGGACTTGAGTCTGGCTGGGAGATAGAGGTGGGCACTTGGCCCACTGATAGACCCCTCCCTACCTTTGGCGAAATGTGCAGCACAGACGGAGCACCGCACAAAGGGGGGTCTGTCTTCGAATGGATTGACTGGCAAACCAGGAAGGAAAAATGGATCAGTGGCATTTGCCCTCCCAGAAAGCGCAGCGATCCAATCAGTTGTGAAACCAATAGACTTCCCCAAAATGAAAATCCTGTCTACCTTTGAAATATTCCAACACAAAGGCCAAAGTGAACCGGTCTGTAAGGGCAAAAAGGCTTCGAAACATAAGCCCCCTCAACAGCCCGCACAGAAAGACAAAACAGAGAGCATAGGTCTAAGTAACCAAGGTAAATCTACTCCTCCAACACAAAATCGTCAAGTTTTCAAATTAAAACCCTCGGATAAGACGCGGCAGGCCCTACGGAGTCTAGAGAGGTTGCAAGAGGATTCTTGTAACTCAATTGACCTAATGAACATGAGTACATACACGGTCGAGGACTCAGAATCAGAAATTCCGCAAGCGCCGAATCAAAAAAGAAAAAAACCTGAAAGTCGTGATAACAGAGAAGCGGATGAACCGAAATCAAAGGCCAAGAATACATGAAAGACAGGACAGTTGGACACTGAACCGTAAAATTTTACTTAATCTGTTCCAGGAGAGTCGGTTGTCTCATATCGATGTCACAAAAGACATACAAATCTTGGAACCGAATCCTAACGGAAGAAAAGACAGTTCGTTCCTACACATAGGATCGAATTATATTCAAGAACAAATCTGGAAAGCAAGAGACAAATTGTACAATCTTGTTTTCGATCTGTCAAATGCGTTGGAGGATAAAACATCGACTTTGCCCACGCAGGAGCGGTCTTACTATCGATCTAGACAGCAGGAACCTGATCGAGGCTCTCTGCCGCACAAGATTCCTACCGGGGAACAAGCTCTCAGTAAATATGTTGAAAACCGGTCCTGGCGCGAATCTAACATTTTGAACACTCGACGGGATGTGAATAGGAGATTGAGTCTCTCACCGGCATCACACTCGACACGTAATGTAACTCACAGAATCTTTCAACGCGTTGAACAAACAGATGAGACAATGAAGCAGGGTAGAAGCCTATCTGGAAAAATTGACCCTGTTGTGGAGGGAACGAGATACAGCAGGTACTCCCCGAAATCCCAAGTCAGAAGGCAGTAGCCACCAGAGGGTCCTTCCAGCGATTCCTTCAGGAAGGCATTGGCTCCCATGGAACCCCCGGAAGTGTTGTTGAAACTGGGATCGTGGAATACCAGAGGATTTGCCCACTTAACTGTTACATCAGACGTCAACTTTGGGAGTTTCGACGCCTTATGTTTGCAGGAAACATGGCTAATCGAGCCTCCCACGTTGGACGGTTTCCAAATGGCACACTCACCTGCCCATAGAAGCAAGAGGGGCAGACCGAGATCTGGCCTTATTACTGCCATAAGAGTGGGCTCAGGCTTATCATTGTCAAAGACACTTTTGGCTTCGGAATTCATTCTGGCGACGCTCCTGGAGTGGGAAAGGACGGAAGATTCCCCGGAGCTTAATCAAAGTGCAGAGATCCTTTTGATCAATGTCTACTGGAACCCAAAGCGAGTGACTAACGACTACTTCCTCGCTCAAATTGAGACTCTAATAGATGACTTTCTGATAACATCTAACTCCAGCGACATGATCATCGCCGGAGACCTGAACATTGATCTAACCCTTCACTCCAAAGTGCTCCAAAGTAGAAACAATATGTGGCACAACCTTCTAAATGCAAGAGAGATGCACATCCTCAAGCAAAAGGACGTGAAGAAGATCAAAGCCATCCCAACTTGGGAGAGAGAGGATCAAGCGGCAATTATAGATTACATCCAGGTTTCGAGGAGCCTACTGCCGCTGCTCACATCCTTTATAATTACCAGGACGCAGCATAGCGACCATAACTTGCTTACCTTCTCGTGGCATTCACGGAGAAGAGAGGCGGTTTACGACGCTCAGAACCTGGTAGTAAATCAGAGCGGGATAAGGCTGAGACTGTCAGAAGTAGCTATTGCCAATATAACCTCCCAATACAAGGCACGTAAGCTGGTTGACCATTTATGCCTGGCAATTCGGATCGAATACTCGCCCCTTCTGACAGTGTACCAACGGAAAAAAGGAGTGTTGAAACAGGAAAACAAGGTCCCACTCCACAAATACAATGAACAGCTAGTTGCCCAAAGAAAGGGGGTCAGAAAATTGCAACGGGAGGCCGCAAAAACAACGTCCTTAAGTAAGAAGGCTGAAGCTATTAAGGCAGCAAAAACTTATAAAGCCTGGCTGAAGTCAACAAAAGCAAATAGGTCCCAGGTTGACGCAGAAAACATGCTGCGCGCTATCAGTGGTCATAAGGCACGCGACTTCTGGTCACTGATTAAGGGTAATTCTAAATTAGTGAACCAGGCACTGCAAAATTCAATTGGTGAAAAAACATGGTCATCCCACTTTGAAAATCTTTACGGAGTCCTGGATAAGGAAAAAGAGAGCGAGGCCCCTAGTTCTGGGGAACGGTGGGAAATCCCTCTGGACCTGTATACAATCAAAGGGAAAATAACACATCTCAATGGATCCAGAGCGGCAGGCCCTGAAGGAATAACCAATTTTGATATAAAAAACAAATTGGAATTCTGGGCACTCTTCATCAAGGAGGTTTTCTCAAACTGTGTCAGACTCTCGACCATTCCCTCATCATGGAAAAAAGCGATTCTGGTTCCCATTTTTAAAAAGGGAGCTAAAGATAACCCTTCACACTACCGCCCTATCGCTTTACTTGACTCGATAGGAAAACTCTTCGGTGCCCTAATCCTGGATAATTTTAGTAATTGGATCTCCGTGACTGGCCTGTCGGATCCTCTCCAGGCGGGATTCATGAAAAACGTCGGAACTATGGTTAACATCTTGGCGGTGAGCACACTCAAAGCTAAAGTGTTCGAGGGCAGCCTGAAGATCTACATGGCATTCATCGACCTGGTGCAGGCTTTTGATCGGGTAGACAGGCAACGTCTTTGGGCAAAATTACAACTTCACGCCTGTCCCCCAAGGATACTGGAGCCCATAAAGGCCTTGTACACGGAAACCACAATATGTGTCCGGTTGAACAACCAAGGCCTTTTATCTTCCTGGATGAAGACGGAAAGAGGGGTAAAGCAGGGGTGCCCCTTAGCCCCCGCCCTGTACAACGCATACACGGCCGATTTCAAAGAGTATGAAGCCAGAGTCCGGATGTTCCCTCCAACACTGGGATCCAGCAAAATCTCACGCCTATTATATGCGGACGATATAATACTCTTTGACGTAACCCCGATCGGCCTCCAGAGGCAGATAAATAACCTCGACTCCTATCTGAAGGAAAACAACCTTTTGTTGAATTTGGAAAAGACTAAGATCATGACTTTGGGCGGAAATGAAAGGAAGTTGGAGAAATTCACATGGGCGGTAAATAACACCAAAATTGAACTGGTGGATAGCTTCAAATACCTGGGCGTTATTATCAACAAGAACAGCAAGGAAACAGTGATGCAGGAGAGCATCATGTCCAAAGCAAGACTGCTCATTTCACAATCTCGGGCAATATTGAAAAAATATGGAAAATTCACTATGGCGCCAGTGGTGACTTTCTACAAGTCTAAAGTGATTCCAACGCTCACTTACGGGGCAGAAGCTTTACCAAACCTTCCAACATCCTTTTGGTCAAAACTGGAAGGATTTTATTGGAGAAAGGTTCTTAACCTTCCTGACTCGCTACCAATGGTGTTAATAAGAAGGGAACTCTCTCTACAATCTTTGACCTCCATTGTGACCCGTAACAAAGCCATGCTATTTCGAAAGTCTTTACTTCCAAGCTCCCCACTGATTATGCAAGAAATCCAACAAGAAATTCAGTCGGGATCATGCAAAATGCTAACAAAATGGGCGGCAAAGATCGACTCAATCCTAGAGGGCGCTGGAAGCTCTAAAGACGAATTAATTCACAACCCTTCTAAGGTCAAACTGCGTCTACTACATCAAGATTGGATCGATACCTTGGAAAAAGCTGCCGCATCAAAATTGTTCACAGATCTGCCTCCACAGCTGACAAAAGTGAACGAACTTAAGCCTTACTTGTTAAAAGGGCCGGATTCTAATCTCAGGGTGAACTTCTTAAGAATCCGCCTGAACATTCTTCACACAAGGGAAGTCCTATTCCGAAGAAAATTGGTTTCGGATGAAGCCTGCAGATTCTGCAGAAAGTTAGAGATGGCAGAAACCATAAGACACCTCCTGCTAAACTGCTTAGGAGTCACGGGCCCCCGCCTGAGACATCTGGGGTACTTGTTCAAAAATCTACATGTCTATGATGAAGAGGAATGGTGGTGTCGGCTTCTAAGTGGGGAGAAGACTACTTGGGTGATTGCGGTGGTGGGTTTCTTCCGAGAGATTGAACTGCTTACCTGACGGTAGTTATGAGTGGGCAGGATCGCCAGCTGGGCGTCCTTACCTCAACTTCTCCTGGGGGGACGCTGACTCTGATTCTGAATCTGAACTAGAATCGAAAAAGAATTGATCTGACAGAGCCTTTCGGGGAATTATGAGATGTTTGAGGTTCTGGACAAAGAATGATTGTGGGGAATCCGGAACAGTTAATGTGGGGATTTCTTTTTTTTTCTCCCTTTTCAACTTTGTAAAAATTGTTTTATACAATTAAATCAAATTAAAAAAATAATAATAATAATAATTCCTGCAGGTTCGGAATGAACCAATCCTACTGAATGTGTGCAGCGATATGCTACTTAGACACATGTGTGGATTGATGCAGCTGCTTGAAAGCAACAATTACCAACTCTCGGGGCATCACTACTTTACCTTTGATGAGCTCACTCCAGCCAAGATCATTAGGCGATTGCATACATCCCCTTTTCTGCCACAACTCTTTCTCGTACTGGGGTGCCTGGCCCTGTAGTTCAATCATTTGAGTGACTAGTACAGCAGTATACGCAACCTCTAATTGAACTTGGACACTCAGTACTTCTGGATAGGCCACAATGTCTGGCACTGGGAGATATGCTGCTGCCAAGGGTACTTGGGTCTGTATTGTTAGTTTGGGCAGTGCACATAACCACTGCAACAAGTGTGTCCCTCGAGAGGGCATACATCAATCTGTCTAGTAGTGCTGCATGTTACTCTGGGGACTCATTAGGCCTGTGAAACCCTATACTCTTCCATTGTGATATTTGTCAATGCACATTGGTGGTGACACACTCTGAATAAGAACATATTGTCACCCGGTGCCCTTGGAATGTTTCCAGTGCTTCAATTAGGGTAATGAGCTCTGCAGCTTGGGCAGACAACTGCAAGAGCAATCCTTTCTGAACCAATACCTTGTACCCTCCATCTAATAGGCAGAACCTGTGTGCCTTTTGCCCATCTCCTGGTCTATTGTGCTGAGCCATTCATGAATAATACTTCCCCCTCCACAAGAGCACAGTCCCTTGCCTTAGGTATGTCATCCTCGGACCCTGATAGGTAGCACAGTCATGCATTGTGCACCCCTCCTTAATTGGTTCAGTGAGAAAATAAGCTGGATTGGCAGTTCTACACCTACACATTTGAATGGATGGGCTTGATAAAAATCACTTTGGATACGGAAGCTTTCTGTGCAGTCACTGTGGATTTGGAGATCTCCAGAATTGCGAATATTGCATGTTCCACATATAAAGTTACAGCACCCCATCATAACCGTGGCAGTGGGAAAACAAGTAAAACTCCTGGGTGTAGAGGGGGGTTGCTAAAACGGGGGCATTACTGAAAACGTCTTTGATCTCTTGGAAGAATGTGACCATCTATTCCGTCCATGTAATGGGGCTTTTCACCTTTTGGGCCTACATCAGTCCTTGTAATAATGCCCTTGTCTATGTGGTGTAGTTCAAAATACATGTCCTGCAGTAATTGCACAACCCCAGGAACCTCTGCATGCGTTATGCTCAGGTGTGACTCTCTTGCTGTAAATGGAAATAAGTTGTCCTAAATATAGCACTTCCTGTTGACAGAATTTAATTTTGGCCCTGTCCACCTTGTACCCTTTTTCTGCTTACAATTTCAACAGTGTGATGGAGCACTGCTGTTCGCTTGCACTACATACCACCAAATCATCAACGTATTGAATTTTGATGCTGGGGACGTGTTTGTTCCTAAAGTCAATGTGGAGTATCCTTTTGAAAATACTGGGGAACTAGCAGTACTATGCTGGAATATCATCCCATGATAGGCAACCACGGTGAGGTATTGGGAATCGGGATCCAATGGGATGGAGAAAAATACATTGTTTAAATCAATGACAGTGAAGTGAGTTGTTGTGGTAGGTATATCACAAAGGATAGAGGCTTGGTTTGGTACAACTGGGAATTCATCTTGAATCACACTTTTTAAGAGGCGTAAATCTTGGATCATCTTCCAACTAGATGCCTTTAACCCTCAACCTCTTAACAGGTTATATAGTCGTGTTACTGGGGGACTCAGAGGGCGCTATAATGTTTTGGTGCAGTAATGCTGTGATGGTGTCATATATCCCCTTGTCTGCCTCCTTGAACAATGGGTACTGCTTTACTCTGGGTAATATTGCTCCTAGTTTGAGGTTACTGTGCACTGCCACCACACTCTTTAACAGTCCTACGCCATGGGAAATACTCTTCAACATACTGTCTGGTACTTGGTCAAATGATGGAATGCTTCCAGCGACCATGATGGCACATGGGACATTGCGATATTAGTTCATTATTTCACATGGGACATATACTTCCAATATTACTTCCCTGTCATTATCTGCATCCTCAAACAGTTGCCCTTCTGACACCCACCTAAATGGTTGGGTTGGGCCAATGCACAGGACCGTGCACCACTTTCCTTACACCGCATCTGTCCTTATCATCACAATTTTGTCTTCTCTGACCACCACCCTTTCCAGATCTACTGTATGGATAGTCCATGCTTCATGGTCTTGGGGCATAGCTGGTCAAAATAAGAATTCAGATGGTATCCTCCACGGTCTACTGGCCACACCTGGTACTGCATTAAGCAAAACTGTAACCCCGTATGTGAACACATATGTGTGTTGTGAGAAACATGAAGGTGCCTCCCTAGCTAGTCCCCGGGATCTGTCATCCAGGTTGCCAAGACATGGCAATCGTGATTGGATCTAGTTGCTGTGGGTGGAGCAGTTAGGGAGGATCACCTGGATGGGGGTCCACGGGGAGTGGGAGACCAACGGGTGAGACACAGTATCCCCCTTCTTTCAACACCTTTTCCCCATCCTAACACATAGGACATTCAAAGGCACTGCCCCCCTTCCAACACAAATACTTTTGCACGACACACAAGAGAACAGACTAACACCAGAGACGTTTGACTGACATGTTCAAATGCAAGGGTCAGGCAGATAACACACACCTGATGGCCCTTTCCCTTCTCCACAGGGATAAAAGGTGGAGCAAGAGAGCACAGTATGAGCAAGGCAGACCGCACGATGAGACAGTTATACAGACACAGCATTTCAAGAGGAGGAGAAAGACGGAAATATGGAGAGGCTGATGAGGAGAGACACAACCTTGCCCTTTTTGACAAAACCCAGCGAAACCTCTGCAGAAGGAATCGTAAGACCGAGGACAATAGCCCAAGTGTGTTGCTGCAGATGTCAATGGTGTTGAAGTATATTTCACATAATACTGCTTGATAGCGAACATTGGCCTCACTGCATTCCCATTGCGCTGAAAATCGCATTTGAATGAACCTGAATAAGGCTGACTATGCCGCCATTTTAGAATCATCCCCCATTTTGATTAAACTCCTGTTTCTGCTTCATGTTAAACTTTGTGTTTTCGGCACCAGCAGAGAAAAATGAACTTTGCACTGTGTCAAAGCAGATACACATGTTGTAGCTGCTGAAAGTGGATTGTTTGTCCTGCACTAAGAAACCTTGGAGCTAAACTAGAGTTAAACTAAACAGTAATTTAGATGGTGTCTGTACCAATAACGTCATCCTCGTTCAAACAGTGGAACAGAATGTTGAATAGCTGAAACCGTGTGCCTTTGCAGAAATCTGTCTGTACGTTCCTTGAAACTGGATTAACCCTAAGCTTGAAAACAAATGTTACCATTGTATCATATGTGCAGGAAAACATGTCTAGTGTTTGTGGAAAACATTGAACAATGTATAGTTATTTGAATCTGTATTAGTATGTGAACTGGCTACGAACCCTAAATTAATATGTAACTCAAAGATGGGCTGGACGATGTAACCGGGACTGTGGCAAAATATATATAAACCTGTGTCTTTGTAATGTCCAGCACTCTCCCCCCTCACAGTGTCTGCGGGTACACACTGCATCCGATCAATAAACTGTACATGTACTTTTGAACTCGTGACTGGCGTATTTCATCTTTGGTGGTACTAAGCCTCGATATTTCTTTACAATGGTACACGTAGCATATCAACGCTGATAAGTCAGAGCGAGGGAGACTCCTGCTACCGTGGTACCAGCCTTGACTACAGCTACAAGGAAAGCCAAGCGGTTCATCACAGCCAGTGAGTCGAGGAGAGAACTGATAAGAACCAGGCTGTGATGAATGAAAGTCGCAAAGTGGCAGAATGAAAGAAGTTCAAAGAACTGTAAGATTGAAAAGGGGAGACCAGCTGCAGAAGGGGACCGGCACCACGTGGGTGCTGCTCTGAGAAACCCTGGTCCATCCCCATCTGAGTACAACTACAGATACCAGAAGGCCATAGGAGAGCCACCAAGATAGGTCAACGTGGTCATACAGGAGGTCAAGCAAAGTCCCTGTACAGTCGAAAGCCTTTGACCTAAGAACTATAAAGAAAACAAGGGAAGTGAATCTTGCCACATGAGAAAGTAAGGGAAGTGTATCCTGTAAACATTGAAAGTAAATGTGAAGGTGAAGTCGGCAATAGTGAACCCGGAAGAGGGATGCTGACAGGGAAGGGACAGTCTAAAGTCCAAAGAAACAGTGTGTTGACAAACGTAAACTCGGCCAAGGGATGTCCACAGAAACCGTTTAAAAAGACATTAAGATTTGTGAGTGAAAGGATAAGCCATAGTGAACCCGGAGGCGGGAGGCTGAAAGTAAAGAGGAGTCAGCGCCCGGAGTAGGGGTACCCAGGGATGAAGAATGCTCACCTTAAGTAAAACCAGGAAGCAAACATTCATTTTGTTGAAGGAACTTTTGTTTTGTTATTTGAATACGTCAGGCCCTCGAAGGCAAGAGACTTTCAAGGGAAACGAGACATCAAGGCTCCTGATAGACTGGAACAGAATTGTCGACTTGTGCTGGGAACGCTCGAGTGTGTGCTGTGCTCCAAGATCCCACTTTAAAAGGGTACAAGGTGGACAGGGCCAAAATGCAATTCTGTCAAAAGGAAGTGCTATATTTAGGACAACTTATTTCCATTTACAGCAAGAGAGTCACACCTGAGCACAACGCATGCAGAGGTTCCTGGGGTTGTGCAGTTACCGCAGGGCATGTATCTTGAACTACACCACATACACAAGCCCATTATTACAAGGACTGAGGTGAAAAGGTGAAAAGCCCTATTACATGGACGGAATAGATGGTCACATTCTTCCAAGAGATCAAAGACGTTTTCAGTAATGCCCCCTTTTTAGCAACCCCCCTCTACACCAAGGAGTTTTACTTGTTTTCCCACTGAAATGGAGAAATTATGACTGCACTGTTGATACAGAAAAGTACTATGGTTCACAGGCCTTGGCCTATTATAGTGGGGCGTTGGACTCAGTGGTGCAAGGTCAGTTCCCATGTGAGCAGGCTTTGGCGGCAGCTGCCTTCGCCATTGGAAAATCAGCCACGATTACGATGGGGTGCTGTAACTTTGTATGTGGAACATGCAATATTCGCAATTCTGGAGATCTTCAAATTCACAGTGACTGCACAGAAAGCTTCCGTATCCAAAGTGATTTTATCAAGCCCATCCATTTAAATGTGTAGGTGTAGAACTGCCAATCCAGCTTCTTTTCTCACTGAACCAATTAAGGAGGTGTGCACAATGCATGACTGTGCTACCTATCAGGGCCCCAAGGATGACATACTTAAGGCAAGGGACTGTGCTCTTGTGGAGGGGGAAGTATTATTCATGAATGGTTCAGCACAATAGACCAGGAGACGGGCAAAAAGCACACAGGTTCTGCCTATTAGATGGAGGGTACGAGGTATTGGTTTAGAAAGGAATGCTCTTGCAGTACTCTGCCCAAGCTGCAGAGCTCATTGCCCTAATTATAGCACTGGAAAAATCCCAAGGGTGCCGGGTGACAATATGTTCTGATTCACCATTGCCATTGGAAAATCTGCCACTTCCCTGTGCTCAAAACGTGGGGAAGGTAGACCCAAGCTACCGTATCCTGACATATTATTTGTGAACACTTAATTCTTATCTTGAAAACCATCCCACATCCTTTTTGTATTAGTTGTAAGGTTTGGCAATAGGTTTCTTAGTATAGGCCCTTTTTATTTGACATAACGCCACTAGGACTGCCTTATTTTCATTTGATGGTCGACACTTGCCCCCATCTTCATTTTAGGTTTAGATTAGGCATTTTTCCAACCTGCATGCAGTAAAATAAACACCATTGAGCTGTGATCAATTGTGTCTGTCTTTACTATTGCCACCTTGAGTTCCTTTCAGTGTACAGGTACTCCTCGGATTGTTCCCTCACTTCCTAATGTGTGCAGAATGACCACGGTCCTCACACAACATATTTCTGGGTTCCAACACACTACACCTTCCTCTGTGAATTATATTGTCATGTTGAGTTTGCTTAGTACAGACCTCCCAAATAAATTTACAGGGGACGCGGTTGAAAACAACAACAGTGCTCGTACTTCTCTGTTACCTACCTTTATAGGTAATTTGCCTGTGAATAGAACCAATTTTATTGCTCCAGAGAACCCTTGCGTGTCCATCACTTGACCTGATAAGGGGAAATGCCATTCCCTGATACATGACTTTGTTGCTCCAGTGTCTTCCATGAAAACAAATGATGTGTTTCCTATCTCCACGCCCACCAATTGTACCTCTTCTGGGTTGAGGACTGGGCACGCTAAACCTCTCTGTGGGCTCTTCTAATCTGGGTTGGTATTTGTTCCTGGAAATGTAAATAGGTCACCACCCACGACACTGGCTCCATGGTATTTTGTGACCGTAGTGTGGGGTACTGCATTTGGCACTTGAGGAACCTGCGGCAGTGGCTGATGTAGGGCATAAACTGGCCTGCTGTTGGGCGCTGGTATGGGCAACTGCAGATACTGGGGTGGGACATTATGTGGGGCTTGGGCGGTACAACATACAGAACATTCGGGGGCATCATGGCATATGGCTGTGGATAAGGGGCTGACCCTACTTGTGTTTATGGTGGCATGTGCGGGTCATATACATCTGCTTTTCTGCTCCAACATTCCTATGAGAAATGGCCCATCCTTCCACATGTCCAATGCTGCCCAGTGCTCCTGAACCTTTTGCCCATTCCTCCAAATACTCCTCTGGCTCCTCTGAATCCCGCAACCCGCCCTCCCCTCCTTCCACTGGCTGGTTATACTTCTACCAGTATCACCCTCTGCTCCATCTTCCCTCCTTGTGGTGCAGTTACTACTGCTCCCTCCACGTCAACTTCACTAACCACTAACAACTTCTGTACAGGTTTTACTTGTTCTTTCTGTGCCGTCTCTGCCACTTCCTTTTCCTTCTCCCTCACCTTTTACAATGGTGCTAAATAATTGACTGTATATGCGCCCACCCCTTTGATTCAATTTATACCACCTTATCTAAGGCTTTCTGTACCTTCTTGGGAAGGCCTTGCTTCACCATATAGTAAAAGAACGTTATTAACTGGTCCCATGACTCCCCCGAATCTGCCCTCCACATCTCCTGTGTTTGCAATATATACTGCGCTGGGTCCTCATCATCCCGCTTAGTTTGCGCTATAATCGAATGGAGATCTGGTGTTTTGGGGGTACATGTGCCGCAGAGCTGCCCACACTCAGACCATCCAGTCATTAAAATGGGCCCGTCATGGCTGTCGTCCCCTATCTTTACTCCGTGATAACCTGCCTTGACCCAAATGTCATCTGCCTGCTCTCCTAATACTGTGGCAAACAAACTTTTCATATCGCCCACAGCAAGCGTGATGGAAGCGCTCTGTTTTTAAAGGCATATATTCATTTACCCGCACCTGCGGCAAGGGGTAGTAACATCTTAACAATTTGTTCCTGTCCATGTGTGGCCAGGGTACGAATTCTGCCCTCCCAGGACCTTTGTGCAATAATTGGAACTGTGCCCCTATCGGCATCCCCGTCCTCGTCTTCCCCACTTGTTTCCCTTTTACTACTGCCATGCCCATGCCGTGATCTCAGTCTGGGCCCCCACAAACGATCTATCTGCGGTGATATAATGGGTGGGGCCTCGTCCTCCCGTTGCTCCTTTTCTGTATCCCACTCTTCCTCTTCCACAACTGTGGCTATGATCGCATCGTACCAAACTGATCCATAGTCCAAGCTCCAAGCCTGTGGCCTTCCTCTATGCTGCCCTTCAGAATACTGTCTCTTCCCCTCATGCACATCCCTAATCACTGTTCTATCAATTCTAAACAAGATGTGTCCTGCTCACCATTCATCCGTCCCAACAGGGGTTCTCTGCCCATCTCCTCTGTCCAACTTCAATCTAGCTAACTCTTCTTCTGTCTTCCGTAAAGCCGCCTCTAAATCCCTCTGTGGCCTCTGATCTCGTCCCCTGTGCGCTTGCGATTGATCAGCTGCAGATGGGGTTTGAGATATTCTCATATTGTGCAGGCGCTGAAGGAGGAGGGGCAGTGGTGCGCAGTGGCACATACAAAGAATTTGTGTACCCTGCCCCTGCGCACAATGTGATTACATCCTATTGGGGAAGGCTGTGCTGTGTGTCCTGTACACAGAAAGAAAGCACATACCTGAATGCTCATGGCAATAGAAGTGGACAGGGGCATCTTTACTTTCGCCGGGCCTGGTGTGAATCCTCCAATTTTTCCACCATCCTCTACCGTTCTAGAACACCCTTTCTATTCTTCAATTTCTTCCCCTTATACTTGGCTACCAGAAATTTGTACATATGGCCCAGAACCTCCCTGTTATTTGTTCCCTGCTCTGGCCATGGCTTATAAACGCTTCCTCTTGTCTCAGTCACCCACTCATTATGGCACTTTACCATTTTCTCCCACTACAAAGGGAGAGCTGTACACATATACTCCAATGGAGATGATGGCTCAATTTTGGTGGCCCCTACTCGCTCATAACTTCTTTAATCAACCCAGACTCCAATCCAGTAGTGCCTTAACGTCCCTTCCCCGCCCCTTTCCTGTTTCTATTTCACCTTCCCCACTCATCACTCTTCATACCCACACCTTGTTTCACCACACTACTATAATCCACACACTCTCACACCAACCATGCACACATTGCTGTTGTTCCACAAAGTTATATATATATATATACAACAAATCTGTACCCCTCCTCTGTCCTTACCACCATGACAAAAACACCCCAAAACACAAAAATGACTATTCGTCCTCACGCCCCTTTATATCGGGCAGAGGGATCACAGGTCCTCTACCCTTATCCCATTTTTCTCCTTAGTTCTGCAGCACTGCCTTCTCCCCCAATGAGAGAGGATCCCGTTATCATCCTTTTACCTCGAATTATATACTATGACGTCAATCCATATAACTAAATACATATATACAGCCATGTGATCTTTCCACTCCACATCCACTTCACCATCAAAACACACACTCCTCAACACTCTCACACCCCTTCTCCTATTGTTTTATCCCGCAAAGGTGCGCCTACATTTATGTGCTCTCCCAAGTTCCTCCATCACAGGGTCTCATTAATGGTCTGCACAATCCGGGAGAATCGCCCTGTTCCAAGGAGCAGACAGGAGTTCAGGCAACACAGCTCCTGTAAACCTCACCAGTTTGCATACAGTAGAGGGCCCACTGTAGGTGGGCGTGGCCCCTCTGGATGCATGGCTAGGAATTCTCCATCACTGCAGAGGGTCTGGGATCACGTCGGGGTCACCAAATTTGTACGGCAAGACCTCCAGACAACCAGACAATAAAAACACTCCTCTAGTGGAAAAGGCTTAGTGCACCACTTTGCAAGGAAAACAAGATTTATTTTGTATACAGAAAAGGAAAAAGGTATCAGAAGGTCCCATAGAACCAGCCTGAAAGCAAATACAATGTTTTTAAGGAAAGAAATCGTCACTCATGATGTAAAAAATATACCGTGTTACTCCCCCACCCTCACTGGCTACTACCTATATATATATATACTACCAGTCCCCTATAGACCCTTGACCTATTGGCCACATCCTAATCTACCTCTAACATGTGGTCCCCCTATCCTGCCACTTTGGTACTCGGCTTCTGGATTGGCATCACTTCTTGCTCTTTGTATCGCAAATCAGAGGATGTTCTTCTCCTTACTGTGCCCTTATCAGTTGCCTGCCCACGGTACACCTCCCTGCTCTCTGGAGGACCGCATCAATCTGGCTAATTTTGATGTATTTATGTACTCTATTTTCCAGCCGCCTGGCAGGTCAAATAGGACGGCCATTGTGCCGGGGGCGCTAGTGCTCTAAATCTACACCGAGCAGGTTGACAGCTGGAGACCTCTAACATGGCTCCCATGGATCTGTCCTTCGGGACGGACACAGCTCTACCCTCGCTCTCCCGTTCATATTCCAAACTTGTTCCACACGCCTACAGCTGAATACAATTAAGTCATTATCTATTTGGGATGAAAGCCACTATTTACGGCTTAACTCCTGGGGCTTGGCAAATGGACAAAAATGCAAACTCTTCATTATGCCACACTGCTACACCTCCAAAGGGGAATACAAAATACTAGGCCTCCCTTCCAAAACGGCGATGCTTCAGTATTTCCCGCATCCCGGCCCGGTGTCTGCATCATCATCGTTACACCAAGTATTTCACTACTGTTACACAATATCACTGCTGCCCTATATCTGGGCCTACCTAAACCTCCATAACTACTTTCAACCTACATTTGTTGCTCCAAACTGCGCGCCTCACACATCTGTAACCATACACCTTCACTTTCTCATGCTCTAATAGATTATTCTTAGCCTGAATGGTTTGGCCGTGTATGGGAGCAGCATGTAATTCGAAACAATACGACTGCCAGTCGTTGCTGCAATTAGCCGTGCCTCCAAAGCTCCCCAACTTGTTGGATGCTACTGTAGCCATGGTTATGAATTTATGTTCTTTTTAAAAACAATTATTTTCATATTTGTATATGTGTATATTCAGTAGTCCTTGTAAGTTGTATTTTGAGATGTATACAGTGTAATAGATGATGGGAGTAGGGTGCATAAATAGATTATGTAGCAATAGGGTTGGTTGGTAGGGGTCAAAAGGGGAGGGGCTGGATAGGGGTAGAGCAGGTGTGGGTAGGGTGTATGAGTGACAGAAGCACCAGTAGGAGTACAGTGGTGGTAAAAAAAGGTGCCAGGTTGAGTGGGTGGGCGTAGTCAGGGTTAGGTTAAGTGGGTGAGGATAAAGAGGGGGGAGTATGGTCGGTGTTTGGGGTAGAGAGGGTGGTGGTAGACTGGGTGGATGTGGAGAAGGTTGGCTAAAGTAGGTGCTGTAAGGGAGGCATGGTATCACAATTATGACACTAACACAAAAGGTACAATTTGTAAAACCTTTATTGAAGTTTTCAATGGGGTTGGAGAAACTCCTACTTTGCCCTATAGCTAGGATGGGAGTAGTCTCGGCCATCAAATAATAAATAAAGCAGTCCTAGTTGAGTCTGTCAAATCAAGATGGCATATACTAACAAAAACCTAATGCCTGCCCTAATCTGAGAATGTGTCTGCAAAGGAAAATCAGTGTTCTACTACAAAGAATAAACGCGGCTGAGTCAGCTCTCCTCCCAACGTTGGACAGCACAGAGTAAGGCAGTCTCCGTAGGCAGGATGACATACTCTGGCTCAGGTTCTTA
Organism: Ambystoma mexicanum; assembly: GCF_040938575.1. NCBI lineage: Eukaryota > Metazoa > Chordata > Amphibia > Caudata > Ambystomatidae > Ambystoma > Ambystoma mexicanum. The sequence continues at coordinate 117,430,515 of NC_090934.1, read as the reverse complement.
ACACAAAGGCAATTCACAACATGGATCGAGGCCCACCTGGCCTTCCATGTTAAAGTCTCTCTCTCCAGCTTTCGAAATACAATTCATCAAAATGTTCACGCCGGTCCACCTCAGTCGGGCTCGGATCTTTCACAGCAAAACAAAACACTTGCAGCGGGTCCCTTCCCCAAGCTTAATTCACATCCTTTAGGGGTTCCCTTACCCTAACTTATTACACTTACAGTCTCCTTCAGTCGGGCTCGGACCGTTTCCTGATGTCGAAGACTTTTGAATGTGCGTGGCCTTTTCTACAGACCTCTGCAAGACCACTTTGACTTTCCAGTTTTCAAACTCACATTCTTGTGTTATTTGCCCCAGTGCTTCCTGGTCTGGGTAGTTCATTGTCCTAAGCATCAAATTTCAACGTTCATCTTTTTCACTTTATCGCTACAAACATTTCACCTTTCACTGAGACTTTTGAGTGGGCTACTTCCTTTTGCCGGACCACTCGTTACTCAGCATCGTTGGCTTTACAGCTTTTTTTTTTTTTTTTTTTTTTTTTTAAATATATTTTATTTTTTGTAAACATAAATAAAACACAACACGCCACAAACAAGGCCAAATAAACAATTAAACAATGTATGAAAAATAAAGGAACAAACAAATCCACACAACAATCCCATTCCCTCCCCCCTATGAGCCTGTAGGGTGTCTACCATCATTATCCGTTCCATGCGGTGGGGTTTCATCGCTCTCAGATCCAGCCGAGGTCAACCCCGTGCCAAACAGTTCAGTTAACAGCAATTTCCATGCCATGAGGGAGCCCGTCTCTTCCTCCTCTCCCGCCCTACTGGCATCCCACCACGCTGCCGTCTCCGCGGCGGCCCATTTTTGGAGGTCACACCACCATACCTCCACCCGTGGCCTCTGGCATTTCTTCCACCCCATGGCTATCCGTCGTTTGGCAAGCACATAAACCAGGTCCTTAAGTCTCTCCACATGCCGAAGCTTACGCGCCCTGGGGTACCCTCCAAGCAAGCAAGCCCAGGCCGAATCTATCTTGAGTGTAACGCCCTTCGCTGCCAGCTTCTGCGCCACCTCGCCCCAGTAGGTTGCAATCACTGGGCAAGCCCAGAACATGTGTATCATGTCCGCGTTCTCTTCATTACACTTAGGGCACGCCTGGCGCTCAGTACCTCGAAATCTAGAAATTCTCAGGGGGGTCATGTACGCCCTGTGCGTAATATATAGCTGTATCTGCTTAAACCTGGCATTCCTCGATACTTTTTTATGGTACCCCAAGGCACGCTCCCACTGCCCATCCGTCATCGGGGACCCCATCTCTGTTTCCCATTCCAACCTCAGGTATCCCAAATCCTTTCCGACCTTTGTCATCAGCATTTCGTACAACCTGGAGACCTCATGCCCACCCTCGGATGCATCATATATTGTATCCAGCGTCGCGTCAGGCTGTTCAGCCAGTATGGTCTCGGGCCACGTGCCCCGGACCTCCCGGATCAATCTATGATACGTCATGTATTGCCCTCTATGCAGCCCCGCCCCCGCCTCCAGTTCTTCGAATTCCGCCAGGGTCCCATCTTGCCAAATGTCGCCCATGGTGGCCAAGCCCACTGCCTCCCAGTAAGTCCGAAGACTGGCTCTAAGCTGTCCGTCTTCCTTTGCCAGGGCTACCAGCGGCTGCTGTGACATGCATGGCAGAGGGCCCCCCATCATGCGGCAGGCTCGCCGCCACATGTTCCTGCCCAGGGCCAGCATCTTGGGCCGCCCCCTCATCCATGTGCTAGGTCCCCAAATCACCTCTCGCAGAAAGAAGGGGGAGCAGTCCTTCCCCAGCAGTCTGTGTTCCGGAGTTTCATCATCCGACAGCCACTTAGCCACATATTGCAGCTGCGCGGCCACGTAATAGGCCTCCAAGTTTGGCAGCCTTACGCCGCCCTTCTCGTAATCGTTTTGCAATTTCCACAGTGCAACCCTACTACGCGTGCCGTGCCATAAAAAGTCCCTACATACGCTGTGTAGTCTCGCAAAGAACCTCTTAGGTATCATGTGCGGGATGTTATTAAAATAATGCAGTAGCCTGGGCAGCACCACCATCTTAAGCATAGCACCCCGTCCCATCATTGCCAAGGGTAGTTTCTCCCAAAACCTCATACACTTCTCAATCCTCTCCACCGCCCGTACAGTGTTGTGCCTATGTTCCTCCCCGGTCGTGTGATACACATCAATACCCAGGTACCGGAAGGTGCCTGTCGCCCAAGGGATCTGCAACACTGGCAACCTCTCAGCCGGTCTCCCCACATAACTGCCCAGCGGGAACAAAGTGGATTTCTGGGGGTTAACCGCTATGCCAGACAGCCAGGCGAACCTCTCCATAACCTCCAAGACATATTGCAGATTCTCTTCTGGGTATCGAAGGTACAAAAGCATGTCGTCCGCATACAGAGATATGAGGTGGCTCTCCCCCCCAACCTCTATACCCACGGGGTCATATTGTTGCCGGAGGTAAATTGCTAGGGGTTCGAGGGCCAGTATATACAGCATTGGGGACCAAGGACATCCCTGCCTGGTGCCCCTCCTCAACTGCCACCTGTCCGACACAACTGCCCCCGTACGGACCCTGGCTAGCGGTGCACTATATAATAACTCGGCCCACCTTATATATCCTGGCCCTAGTCCGAAGTGACTCAACGCCGCCAGCAGCCATGGCCAGCGAACCGAGTCGAACGCCTTGACCGCGTCCAATGCCACTATCGCCATTTCGCCGTCCTCACTACTTCCCCATTCTACCAACCTGTGTAAGCGTCTGTGATTATGGGTGATGTTCCTATTCGGAACGTAGCCCGTCTGATCGGGATGAATCAGCTTGCATATCACCCTCCGCATTCTAGCCGCCAGGACAGCTGTTAGGATCTTGCTGTCCTGATTCAACATCGACAGGGGCCGATAGGAGCCGCAACCGTGTCCCGGTGTGTTGGGCTTGGGGAGTGGCACTATAACTGCCTCCCTAAGTGATTCTGGCAGTCGCCCTGTTTCGAACGCCTCGTTGAACATGTCCAACATGGGTGGGAGCACCTCCTCCCCGAACGCCTTATAGAACTCACTAGGGAGCCCATCTGCCCCTGGGGCCTTGCAAGTGGGCAGCTGTCGCACTATCTCCCTCAGCTCTTCCAGAGTGATCGGAGCGTCCATCTCCTCTCGCTCCTCATCACTGATCCTGGGCAGGCCTATGTCTTCAAGAACCTCGTCTATCTCCTCCCGACTCCCCCCTCCTCTATCCTCATACAAAGCTTTATAATATTCCATAAATGCCCCATTCACTCCAACCTGAGTGCCAACCTCTGTACCCCCTTCGGTGACAACCGATCTGATCGGGGCTCGCGGGGTCTCGGCCTTGTACAGCCAAGCGAGGAGCCTGCCCGTCTTATCCCCACCCGCATGCAGCCTCTCGATGTATTTCTTGTAATTCAAATTACATAGTCTGTCCCAATGTTCCGCGCACCGCTGCTGCAGTTCGGTAACCACCTCCATATCAGCCTCCCCCTTCTCCAATTCCTTTTCCAACTCGATCTCGGCTTCCCGTAGATCGGCCAGGACTCCACCCATTAACCCTTTAGACTTCGCTATAGCAATTCCTCTCATCACCACCTTAAAGGCCTCCCACAACGTACCCGCTGACCTAACGCTACCCGTGTTCAACTCAAAGTACGCGAGTATCTCCTCCCTCATGTCCTCCTTGAAGGCCGGATCCCTTAGCGCTTCCGCCCGAAGGCGCCATGTTGGAATCTGCGCTCGTGGAGGGCGCAGCCGCCATTGCATGACCAAGGGCGAGTGATCCGAAAGGACCCTCGCTCTGTAGTCGATCTGTTCGCACTCCGTAAGGACGTCCGGCGTGGCAAATAAGTAATCAAGCCTCGTGTGTAGTTGGTGCGGGGCCGAATAGTGTGAGTACTGCCGCCCACCCGGGTGCCTCACTCTCCACACGTCTGCCAGGCCTAAATCCGTCAGCAGCGATTGCAATACCCTGGCCGCTGGGCTAGGCCTAACCATCTTATCATCCGATCTATCCTCCTTGGGGTTAAGCACACAATTAAAATCCCCTCCCCAGATTACCGTACTCCCCATCCCTTCCCCAAGTTTCGCGCACAGTGTCCTAAAGTAAGTCGCTGTGTCCTGGTTGGGGGCATAGGTATTTACGACACACACAACTCTACCTTCCACGAGACCCTGCACCATGGCCAGCCTCCCATCAGACTCCACAACCTCCCCCAATAGTTTGAACGGGACGTGTGGTGCGACCCAAATCAGCACGCCTCTGGCATAAGCAGAGAACGTGGATCCAACTACTGTCCCTCTCCATTTCCTCCTCACCAAATCCAGTTTATCTCGCGTCAAGTGTGTCTCCTGCAACAAGGCCACATCCACCTTCTGCCTTTTTAAATACAACATGACCTTGTTACGCTTCAAGTAACTATTAAGTCCCCTAACGTTCCACGTTATTATCTTAAGGTCACCCATCATGTATCCACAGTTCCCACCTCCTCTCCCGGCCCGTCTGCCTCTCCCCCACCCCGACTATTTCCCTCCTTGGTTTCTTCCCCAGGCTCACATAACCACTAACACCCCCCACCCCCCTAACCCAACCAACTGCCCAGCTCCATCCCTGGATCTCAGGCATCCCCGTGTTCGGTTCTCTCTGGAAGCCCAAACAGAGAACCCGACAGGGTGTCACCCCACACACAGTGACTAATCTAAACACAAACTGGGGTACAAGACAACGGTCCCCGGACACTCCCTCTCGCGTCCGTATCCGCGCTCCTGGACCATGTTTCAAACTCCTAAAACAGCCCCGTACATCCCAATTACAAAGTGGCAAAGACTATATTCAAGTCTGAATGTTCAAAGCCCAGCCAGGCCCGCAGCATCACTTATCTCTCCCATCTCCGTCCGCCAGCCGTCCGTCTGGTTCCTGCGGGCAGTTCTGTGCATCAAGCCATTCCATGGCCTCCTGCGGGGAGTCAAAAAACACCATCTTAGCCTTAAAGAAGACCTTCAGTCTGGCTGGGTAGAGTAGCATGTACTTAAAGCCAGCCGCCCGCAATCGCCTCTTGACCGCCCCAAAGTTCATACGATGGCGCTGCACTTGTAAGGTGTAGTCGGGGTAAGCAGTGATGGTCGCCTCTCCTCGCCTTATGGTGCCTCCTTTGCGAAAATGTTCCAGGATCTTCTCCCGGTCCTTGTAATTGAGGATCTTAGCGATCACAGGCCTGGGCGGATTACCCGGCGGTGGCCTTCTGGTCAGGGCCCTATGTGCCCTCTCCACCGCAAACCCCTGCGACAGGGCGCCCCGGTAATCTCCTGTAACAGCAAAGTCTCAATAAACTCCGTGGGATTCTGGCCCTCCGCCCCCTCCGGTAGGCCCACGATCCGGACGTTGTTTCTCCGAGCCCTTCCTTCTGCCTCTTCAGCCCTGCTTTCCAAGTTGCCAACCCTCTGTACCAGGGCGTGGATTTCACGCTTGTGCTCGGCACATTCCGCCGTAGTCGGGCCCATCTCCTTTTCCAAGGTTTCTGTACGCTCGGCCAGGGCTCGCACGTCCTGCCTCAGGAGGTTCACATCTTCCTGCACCGCCCCAACCTGTAGTTCCATCGCGGTTTTTAATTCGGCCACCGCTAATTGCAGCTTGGTCTCCCACGTCGCCTTCAAGTCTGCGATCGCCGCCAGGACCTCTTGATTCGCTCCCCCTGCGGCCATCTCCTTGGGCTGTGCCTTCTCCTTGCTCCTGGTCCCCTCCGGGCCGGGCGGCGTCTTGGTAAAATCGTCGAGCGTGGGTTGTTTGTTCTTCGCTCTCAGAAGCTTGCTCGACATGTCTGTAATCAAGGGCGGCCCCCCTGTCTCGCTTAGGCCCCGGGCCACCCGTCGCCACTCGGTTTTCGATATCCTCCGTCCGCCTGCTCGCCCCCACAGTTACGGCAACCTATGAACGGACTTGATCGCACCGGATCACGTTGAAAGTATACTAAGGGGACCGCCACCAAAGTCCCGGTCCCCAATCTTTTGTCTGCTCGTCAGGCGACGGCGGCCATTTTCTCGGCCTTCGGAGTCTCGGCTCCAAATCTTCCAGCGACACCCAAGTGCATAATTGCTGCACGATCCCGTGTAAAAATACATCCACGCGTGCAGCCGAGCTTCAGGTATACAGTCATCATTTTCCTTGCCACATTGTCGCGGTCCTTGCGCGGATTCAGCCGGATAATGTTCGGATCATCGGGAGCCCCCGTTCAGGCGCGTCCTTTCACATGGCTGCCAAGCCACGCCCCCATCGTTGGCTTTACAGCTATTGTCATTCACAAGTCTGCCTTTCTTCGCGTCTCATCCACACTCATGCAGCTTTCAATTGTGCGATATAATGTTGCAACTTCAATCTTTCTTTAGCACACACCGGTCTCTCATGTCACTTGCCAACTCACCGGCTGTGTGTTTCTTCCTTGTCTTTCGATTATCGAGTCAAGGTTAGTACCACAGGCTTGGCCTCGCCTCCCCAACTCTGTCGTTCACCCGGGAGGGTTGCTGGTGTCATTGAAACACAATGCAGCCTTCCTGTTTGGGATTTTGCCTTCTCCACCTGTCTTTCACTGCCTTTTGGAGGCAACGACCTCCTGAAGGGAACTCCTGTGGTTCTCCACCAGTAGCTCTCATCGCTCTGTCCATTGCTCTGCTCCAGTTGGTTTGCCTTCGCCCCAGAAGTTATGCTCTTACTCGTGTTCCACCTTGCTCTATGTGTCTCTATGTTCCGCCTTGTGTGAGGAGAGCTAATTGGTATCAGATGTATACACTTAGAGTCAAGTGCCTGACTTTGCCTGACCCAATTAGCGGGACATGTCCAATGAGATGTGTAAGAGTTAGCATTGTTAATCACAGTTGCCCTCTTCCTCGGCCCAGTGTTTGTGTACAAAGGGGGGGGAGTTGGGACATTGGAGAGTCCTATCAAATAGGAGGGATCATGGCTACGGGAAAGGAATGAATACCGTGTCTCACCATCAGCTAACTCACCCCCACTCCCTAAACACCCCTCACCCAGGTATTCCTCCTTCACTGGTCCACCCCCAGGGTCTGGATCCAAAGGCGATGGTTGTGCCTTGGCCACCGTAAGCCAGCCCACCTACAAGGCACACACTAAGGCTCCTGACTGGGCCGATTATCAGATGTCCCGTACCTCCTAGGAGCAGGAGGTCCAAGAATGAACACTGCTGGAGCAGCGTGTTCATCGTCACCAAGGTGACCTGATGCTAAGGTAAGCCCGTGGGCTTCCTCTCAACCTCCATCTACACGAACGTTTGACAATTTAAATGCATGTCGGAACGTGCAGCTTATTTGACTGAGCTGCCATACTTATTATTCAAGTTTGCCACCATCTACAAAGAGCAAACTCGCCGCTGGCCGTTCATCTTGGATCTATCCCCATTGCCTACCACGTGGGATAACAGCAGCAAAGATGGCCGCTGATTGATCCTGACCTGCACCCCCACCTTGTTTTCACTTACATCCTGCAGCGTGTGAGCCGCTTGGCTGTATAAGCCTCTTATCCAATCCGGTGGCACTGACAGGCATAAGCCAGCCCACCAACAAGGCCCACGCTAAGGCTCCTGACTGAGCCTGACCACATCGTACAAGTGTACACCATCGTTATATTTCTCTACTCCTATCAAAGAACCAGCATGATGGGCTCCAACATGGTGAGACTATATTCTAAATGCGCTTATTGCCGCTCCTAATTGGCTTTGCAATCATCCCTGTCATCATCCCTATCACGCCTCTCACACTCACTGTAAAGTTTGTCTTTCTGCCCCCTTGCTCTGACTAATATAACTATAGAAGTGGAGAACTACTCTTTACCTCCTTACAACGTTCCGGATACCCACCTATAGCACGCCGTGCAGGTGCACTGCCTACTACCACATTATGCTTTGAATAACATTTGCCCAAACAAAGGCAGGCTACTTTCACTGTGTTACCTGTGTACCCGTGCCATAACTATCCTGCTACATGTTACGGGGGAATGAGGGCAGAGCCCCTTTAAGGAGAAGAACTCGAGAGTTTGGGAGGGAGCGGGAGGATTGGGAGGGACAAGGGAAAGGGAAGGGACAGAATGTAAGGAGGAAAATAAAGGGAAGGTTGTATGGAACGGGGCTCCTGTGCAGTCCATGAGACGAATGTGAATGGGGCCGATGTGATGTGCAACACTACATTATGCTCCTGTTACTTACTTTAACTGCATCATGCTCTTTCCTGCACCCCGAAAACTGCCTTAATTGTAACTTTCTGCTTTCTCATCTGTCCTTGCATTTGCATTTAGACTGCCGCCTAGGGAGGCTTTCCATTCGCGTAGCTCACATTTCAACCACTATCTCTGTGTACTATATAACTGTCTACTAAATTCTTCTCTACCATTTCTAAATTGTAACTGAAGTGAAGAACTTTATATAATTGCAATGTTGCCTATCTAACTAATGTCAAACTAGCCAAGCTCACTGTCATAACCGCGGGCGACTGGCGTGTGTGGAGGAGGTGGAAACAAGGACGCCATTAGACTGTGCCACCACGTTTCCTTGTCAACGTGGTTGACGGTCTAGTTTTTCTTCCAACATGGCCGCCGCCGAGTGTATTTACCATTCGGCACTCGGCAGCTCGGTGCCTTGCAACTGTGATTTTTCTTCGTTGCGTGCGCTCCGTTTTGTATTCCTCCCGGCAGTGTTTTTCCGCCCGCTTATTTCAGTTCGCTCTCTCTCTCTCTCTGCTCCCTGGCTTCGCCCCCTTCCAAACTTTGCATCAGCCTTCTCTCGCTTTGCCTGTGCATTCTTTTTTCTTTTTTATCTACCGTTACCATTCCTCTTGGATTTTCTCACCTGCCCTTGTTTTTGGACTACTTACGTGGTCTCTTCCGCCAGACTTCCTCCAGGAGATACGTTTTCAGTGCCGCTTCTTCCGGAGGACCTTCCATCCTGCATTGGTACTTTCAGTCGCCAGTTCAGTATCTTCAGCCGTGTATACTCCTGCCATGCCAGCCAATTCATCAACAGTTATTCCGGTTATCTTCAGTTTTCTCCAACTAGCCGAGGGTTTTTTTGTGCCCCAAGGCTTTATCCCCTTGCAACATTACTGGCTGTCACGGAGGGGGCCACTGTGGATTTCTGGACCTAGAGTCACGGTGGCTTCCTTTCGAGGCAGACCCTATCTGCTAAAGAAAAAGAAGCCCAACACTCGACACACCCGAAGGAAGAAGTTGGACTATTCAACCTCATCAGGTGAGGAGGAGGAGGGGGAATCGGAAGATCTCCGTTATTTAAGTGAAGGGGAAGATATTGCTGACCCATTAGCCAATCCTATTGATTAGTCTGATAGTCCTGATACTCGCCTTACCAGTGTTAACTTATCATAAGACCATAGGAACGCCCTTGTTATGTCCATCTTTAACACAACGCTGTATTATCATTGCAAATTGTTGCCTGTTAATCTGTGCTCTGATCGTCACTTGGACTTTCACTCTAGCCTGATAACTAATGATGCCTCTTCTAATCTTCAACCATGATCGCGTTGAACCATTAATATGCATATCTGTCAGTATTAAGGCTCCAAGCTCATACACTAGCCCACCGAACTGCCCTTATCTGACTAATTCCATCCCACCTGACTGCCAGAGGGCACGCCCCTTAGCTCTCTGGCCACATACGAGTGGGAGTCATGCCTCGGCACACCACTAGACCACCTTCTAAGCAACCACTTACTCTGAGTGTCACCTTGTCCTTACTAACCACACTCACTCTATTAGCCTTAGCCACACCAACCTGCATCATGACACACAACACCACCAATACTACTTTTGACAAGTCACGCCTACCTAACAAAAGTAGGGTTACTTTATCTATGTCTACCACATTACCGAACCATGACTCCATAACGCCTACCCATTTTTTACCTCAGTTGTCTTTACAGCCTTGTAAATGCATACACTTTAATCCATCTCCTGTCACAGAAACCTCACACCGACTCAATGGATCCAACGTTATGCTACTTGACCTACACCTAATCAGCCATGCAACACAGTAACCAGAAACCTTAGACTTAGATCAAGGTTCAAGCCATCTCATCACCCTCCTCCTACAACCAAAACCCTCACCAAGGTTCGAATCACTTCCTCTAAGGACATAACTGGTAAGACTTGCAAGAACTTCATCAATAAGGACACTCTCCTCGCTTCCCCCACGAAAGCTACAGTTGCCCCTAGCATGGCCAGTAATATTAGTATACCAATCTAAGGAGCTCTAATCAATGCTAGGTCACTGCTAGGTCATGCCGCCAACGTGGTTGACTTCATTACTACCAACCAGCTAGATTTTCTAGCATTACAGAGACCTGGCTGCATCCTGCAGCAGGCCCGCTTCTTACATTAGCTGTCCCAGACAATTATACCATCACAAGACACGACAGAGAATCTTCCAAAGGCATAGGCGTCACTATTATCAGTAAAACTGACTCAGGCATAAGAGCTCTCGCTCACCATCCTTTCCCCAACGCTACATTTCTCTCCATAAAAGTCCCACTATCTGCGTCACACACACTTAAGATTCACCTCATCTACAGACCACCAGGGTCTGTATCTACATTCGAGGAAGATTTAAAACGACTCCTCGCCACCAACACCACACCTGGCTCACAAATATTAGTACTTGGGGACCTTAACTTTGGATTTCTTGACACCAACGATAATTCAGCCTCTTCCCTAGCCAACGCCATCACGGAACTGAGATTTTCCCAATGTATCACCAAGCCAACACATAACAAGGGCAGAATTCTCGACTGGATTGCCGCCCTCTCTGCGAAACAAACATTCTCTCCAATGAACCATGTGCTTGGACTGACCATCACTCCATCACCTTCACTATACAATCTCACCCACACCTAAACTCTGCTAGTGCCACGGCTCCACCAACAATAACCAGAAATAACAAGAGCATCACTACAGAAAACCTACTTCCCCTTTTACAACCAATCCTTAATTACTCAAAAACTAACACAGATCTAGCTACCTTCGTGGATCTCTACAATCAGACACTCCTCAAAGCTGTCGACAACATAGCCCCCCTGAGACTAAGGAAAGCTAAGCCTCAAGTGCACTTAAATAATTGGTTCACCCCTGGCCTTAAAATCATACGGGATAATAAAAGAAAGGCTGAATCCAGCTGGAAAAATCATCCTTTTTAGTCCAACAAAGAGCTATTCCTAAAAGCCTCTAAGGGTTATAAGCCAACCATCTTACAAACAAAAAGTGAAATTTACAATAACGGAATCACCAATGCCAAATCTGACTCTAAAGAACTCTTCAAGTTATTCAGAGAATTGGAATCACCTATCCCACCAACCAAGACCTGCTCTAAAGACAACATTTGGTGCAAGCAGCCTTACTTGATAAAATAGCACATCTCTAATCAAAAATTGAGAAGAAAAAACTTAACATTAGCCTTGAATCAAATCTCCCTCTGCCCCAGCAACACCTAGCAAACCATGCAACCTCTTTAGATTCACCCCTCTATCTATCCCACAAGTGGAAAACATAATCTCTAGCCTGAAACAATCCTGTTGCCACGGCGATATATGCCTGGCGACCATCATTAAAGAGGCTGTCAAAGAACTTGCACCAGCCATTACTTCCTTCATAAACACCAAATTTGAATCTAGAACGGTTTCCACCAATCTGAAAGACGCCTGGGTCCTACCGCTTCTAAAAAAAAACTAACCTTGTCGGACATCCCTATGAACTATAGGCCTATGACTACAGTGCCATTTCTTTTAAAAATTCTTGATAGGGCACAGTATCTCCAAATTCAGTCTCACCTTGAAACCAACAACCACTTGGGCCTTTGACAATCATGGTTCAGACCGAGACACGGTATGGAAATGGCCCTTATAAACCTGAAAAAGCATGCTGATGAAAGGAAAGACAATGCAACATCACACTGCTCCTACTCCTAGATCTGTCAGCTGCATTCAACCTTGTCAACCTCAATGCCTTATGCAATCACCTCATCACCTCAGCTCAATTCTCAGAGGAAGCCACAGCTTGGATACAATCATTCCTAAACAATAGAACATTGGGGAGTCTTCTCTCCGACTGCGTCCGCTGACCCAGCCCCGGTAACATGTGGGGTACCTCAAGGGTCCTGCATTTCACCGACGCTTTATAATATATTTACTAAGCCACTATTTGATGATTTGGATCTCCTGGGTGTCACCTGCACCAATTATGCAGTTGACACCCAGGTCCTCATCCCGATATCTGGCAACTACGACAATGACACCAAACATATGAACATAATATACCTCATCATTCAGGCATGGATGGCCACACACGGCCTCTGCCTCAATGATGAGAAGGCCAGATACCCCAGGGTGTGGCGCGCTGTATAAATAATAAACAAACAAACAAACCAAAATATTTCTAACTGGCTCCAAAGCCAAACTAGACAAATTGGACACCGCCTTCAATTCTTTTTCCGTTGATGGCATTAATTTCCCGGTCTCTAAATACGTCAAGACACTAGGCGTGGTACTTGACTCTTCCCTAACTCTGACTAAACAAGTGAACGCCTTAGCTTCGGCTACTGCCTATACTTGTAAATTACTAAACGCTTGCAGACCCTTCCTCTTGTCTACAAGTTGTTCGACCCTAGCTAGAGTGTTGATCTTATCCAAACTGGATTATTGCAATGCACTCTACTTAGGAACCAGCAAGAAAATGTAAATAAACTTCAGGTCCTACAAAATGATGCTCTTAGAGCAGCCTTCAACATTCCCAGATCACATCACATGACTGAAACAAGAAGCAATGCCCGTTGGCTACCCATCAACGACAGAATCTCACTTACAACACTGACACTTACGCACAAATGCTTATCTAACCTTGCACCTATATACCTGGTTTGCAAATTCACCAAAAATCACTCAGTCCGACCTTCCAGATCTGGCCAACTACACTCCCTTAGAGTCCCAAGATATAACCTACAGAAATCGGGTGTCAGCAGCTTCCCCGTATTGGCCTCCAACCTTTGGAATTCCATTCCTCTAGGACTAAGAGCAGAGTCTTCCTTCACTATATTCAGGGATGGGACCAAAAACTGGCTCTCCTCTGCAAAATCTGCGTAATCCACAATGCTCAGCCTACGGCTCTGTACATATTGTAAATGTGTATTGGATCTTGTTCCTGTTTTTGAGTAATTGCCTGGCAACCTGTGCAAACTAGCCTAGGTTTGTATTTCTCTTTTGTGTCCTTTTGTACATATACTATCTATTGTAACCGATTATGTAACCTTGTACCTATGTAACAGAAACCAAGCGCCCAGATACCTCAAGGTTCGGCGCGCTCTACAAATAAACATACAAACAAACAAACAATGGCACAAAAAGAGGACTGTAGTGAGCATGGTGTTAAAATGGCCAACACATTTTTAGTGCAACCTATCACAGGCAAGTAAGTTCACAATTGCAACAGTAACACCAACCAATTGAAAACACCAAAATACACAAAAAACGTTTTATTTGTTATTTTAAACTATTTTGTATAGCCACGCTATGAGCACACCTTCTTGTAGCCGCAGATACACGTACATTTTTTACAAACTCTAAAACACACTTTGCCTTCCTTGCAAAGTTCAAATGACACAAGGGTAGAGGTGAGGGTATGGAATCAGAAACACATGTAAAATTATGTGGTCTAACAGCCACAGAATAATATAGAGACACTATTGTTAAGCACTTGAGTATGGGCGCGATACAAATAAAATATAGCCGTCTGTACAGCAGCAACCAATCAACTGATGTGATATGTTAACGTGGCTACGTAAGCCTGCCATCATGCTGTATACCCGTGGGTATTCAATCACCAAATGCAATTGTTTTTTTCTGTTTGTCATAGCCGCGACTATCAGGAAAAAGTGTGGGAAGTAAATGCTTTCCTGCTCTCCCAAATCCTCACCAAGTCCCCCCATTATCTATGCCGGCTCCCCCCACTCTCCTAATGGCCTTGTCACCTCCCTTGCACTCTCCCATTCCCCCTATAACACTTGTTGTTTCTGTGAAGCAGTTTTACTCAAAATGTCAGCTACCCGCGGGTATACTTCAGGCTATAGCCGGCGCATTGTTCTATATGCACGTGTTGCTCTATAGCCACGCGTAAGACAACACCCAATAACATTGTGTATTGGCAGAAAGAAATTGCTTTTCTGCCCCCACATTTGTGCATGCTACACTCACTCCCCTGATGGCCTCCTCACCTCCCCTGCCCTCTCCCATTATCCATATCACACTTGTAGTTTCGGTGATGCACCTTCAGTTGAGATGTCGGGTAGCTGTGGCTATTCTTTCCGATAGCCACAGGTACAGAAAAACTTTGTGTAGACCCCCTCCAACTCCCAAATTTCACTTGCTGTCCTATTGCCTCCTCCCCATTTCTAGCTTGATGGCATTTTCATGTTTTTGACCTTCAAATTGCTTTATTCTGCGTTTCATTTTCCAATACCCTTTGCTATAGCCGCCGCAATCGCTTGTATTGAGAAAAAAAAAACACGCCTGCTGTTTCATTTTATAAACACCCAGTTTCTTGCCGATTTACCTGAGAGATAGCTATCTATTTTGGAGAAGGGTGCACCCCCTTTGCCATGAAATATTCAATAAACTACTGGACAGAATAACCCCAAACCACATAAGGGCCTTGTGTCAACACTTCATGCCCAAGTTGTTTAGCACCTGGTCCAAATCAGTCCCACAGTTTGGGCTCTTATGTCCGGCAAAAACAGACCTTTTTTTTGTCTATGGGAAAATTAATGGAGACGAGGCCGCACATTTTCTCTTAATAACTTTTTTTATTTCATAACAAATCATTCCCAAAATGTGCAGTCTGGGGGACCCGTGCGTACCTAGTTGTCTTCACAATTTCGACGAAATCCGTTGCACGAGTCAAAAATTATTAGCAATTAATTTTTTCGGGTTTCCCATGGGTGTCTGACTCACCTTAACTATTGCGTGGCAACTGCCACCTTATAATATATGTTATGTGGCACTGTGTGTTAATCAAAGCAGTGCACGGTGGTGGCACCTATTAAAGTTGCTTAGCTTAGCATAACTGGCAAATTTCTGGGGTTTTTCTTGTAACCATAACATCCCTTTAACAATGTTTTTTCACCGAATTTCATAGATTTTAATTAGTGCAACTTAACCATAGCATCCCTTTAAGAAAATATTTTCGCTGAATTTCATAGATTTATTTTTTTACTCCGGTGGTGATAGTGCACGGTCCAAATACCCTTTAACATTAACATGTTACATCACTGTTTATAAGTTATTAATAATTCCTCTTTTAATATTTATGAAAGACTTCTTTTAACAAACATATTTTATGCAAAGCATACTGATGTGTGTCGTTATCAGCAGCGTATGCTGGGGATGCAAGTCATGGTTGAATTGCCTAGGGCATGAGGCTCAACCATGACTACAGCCCCACTAAACCACACCTGTGATCCACTGCACTTACCGTGCATCCTAGTTCAGTGTCCACTATAACCTCATAATGTGACCAATGGCCAGTGCTCATTGCTTTCAGCCATGGCCAGTCTCCACAATCCATGGAGCATGGGCTGCCGCATTCCCCAATAGGCAAATAATTCCCACTGTCCATGCACCGAAGTTATATCACTATTATTTGTACTTACATTTTGACACTTTAGAAAAATAAAACACAAGACAGATTTGCAAAAGCATGCTTTCAAGTCCTTGCTGACGCTCCTCGTTCAGGTTTGTTGTAATCCAGTCCAGCACTTCCGGCTATAGCCGCAAGCAGAATATCTTTCCCCATTCAAACCTAGGGCTTTGGCCATGCTGCATGCCCCCCTTGCTCAGGGCCAGGCCCATTGCCCTGGCACCACAGTTATATCACAATTTGTTTGTACTTTCATTTTGACACTTCAAAAAAATTAAACACAGGACAGATTTGCAAAACCATGCTTTGAGGTCCTTGCTAATGCTCCTCGCAAATGTTTGCTGCAATCTGTCCAGCACTTCGGGCAGTAGCAACAAGCAGAATTCTTTTTCCACATAGCTTTACCACATAGCCAGTCCCTGGTGGACATGCGCACTTTAACCCTATTGCCGGTCACTCGTGGTCATGGCCAGTAGCCAGATTGTCTGGGTCATGGCCTTTGACCATGACCCGGATAATCTCCCCACTGCCCATGGCCACAGGCTATATATACCTCAGTCACGAAAGGTATATCACTATTGTTTGTACCTACATTATGACACTTTTCAAAAAATAAAAACACAGACACATTTGTAAAAAAACTTTTTTGGTCCTTGCCAATGCTCCTTGCATGAGTTTGCTGCAAATCCGTCCATGTTTTATTTTTTGAAAAGTGTCAAAATGTACGTACAAAGAATAGTCATATAACTTAGCCGCCACTTGACAAAATCCATTCAGACTAAAATCGTTTTGTAAACATTTGTACAGATTCGTCAAACGGCACCAAATTTATAAGCCGTTCAAATATTTTGTCAGCACTAAAATCATATTGCAACATTTCATGCAGTATCATTGACTGGCGTCAAAGTTATAAGCCATCCAAAAACTGCTTTTCACCGACCCTGTAATGCAGAATTATGCATGGATGTCCCCGAACATATGAGATGTTCGCGAACATCACAGGCATGTTCCCGAACATCCGCAGATGAACTGGGACCTCTTAGAAGAAAAAACACAAAATGTTTGGCTTTTTATGGCCATATCCCATCCCATCACTCACTCACTCTGTAGGGCACACTCTGGATGTTCTGATCTCCTCAGACCTACCCCTCTCTATCCCCCTCACCACTCCTCTCTCCTGGAGTGATCACCTTCTCCTTTCCTTCCATCTCTCCCTCTCTACCCCTCAGGCCAAGTCAACTCCAGCACTGCCACCTACCTTCTCGGTCATACGACCCATGAATGGTGTGTCAGTTGAGGCTTTCGCTGCCACTTTCTCTCCCCCTCATCCTCCTCTGGCTGACTCACATCCTGACACAGCCCTTTCCATGCTCCACTCTTCTATCCTGATACTCTTGATGTTCTTGCCCCTGTCATGAGGATCCGCTTGAAGCCCAAAGCCAAGTGCAACTCCTGGTATGACTCTGACCTCATCACCCTTAAACGCAAGTTCAGGGTGGCTGAGAGGAAATGGCTAGCTTCTTGCGCATCCTCTGACAAACTGACCTGCCGGCTGCTCCCAAGGCAATACTGCTCTCTGTCCGCACTAAGAAGAGATCCCACATCCAAGCCTGCGTCTCTGCAGCATCTAACAACTATGCCCAACTCTTTAAAATCTGCATGGAGCTGGCCATTCCTTCTTCAGTCTTTACCTCTCCTCTCCTCTCCCCTCCCAGGTGCTCTGTAACGCTCTGGCTTCTCTTTTCATCTCTAAAACCCAGGACATCCTGTCCACCCTCTCGTCCTCTCCTCCTCCTCCCTCTACTGTCTCCTCTACCTCCGGCCCCCCTGTGGCCACCTCTCCTCCTTCTTTCTCTTCCTTTCTTCTATCCCCCCCCTGACGAGGATTCTAGGCAAGTCTGATCTATGAAAGTCTCATCCAAACAGGTTCTTTCCTGTTCTTACAAAAACATCAAGGAGCACTTTGACATCCTCACGCCTGCCCTGGCTGATTTCTGCAACCACTCCTTTGCCACTGGAGCCTTCCCTTCCCCCCGAAGCACTTTCTTGTGCATCTTCTCAAGAAACCCTCAGCGGACCCCTCCTGCCTGGCTAACTATCGCCCGATCTCCATCACTCCTTTCCTGGGCAAACTCCTGGAAAAGCTGCCCATCTTGCAGCCTAATCTTCACACTGAATCTGTTGGTTGTCTCCATGACCATCAGTCTGGCTTCAGAGCAGCCAGAAGCACGGAAACTGCTCTCCTGAACATCTGTAAAGACCTGCTCTCTAACCTTGATTCTAATCTCCCCTCTGTCCTCATCTTACTCAATCTCTCTTCTGCCTTTGACACGGTCAACCATGCCATTCTGCTCAATCATCTCCGTGATGACCTGGGTATCAACGATCAGGCCCTTGCCTGGCTGACCTCGTTCCTCTCTGATCGACCCTCCCAGGTCCAACTTGGGTCCTTCCTTTCCTCTATCTAACTCTCTACCTGTGGTGTTCCCCAGGGGTCTAAGCTCTCTACCTGGCAGTTCAACCAATACCTGGCACCTCTCGCCCACAGTATTGCTGCTCTGTGCTCCAACTTTGAGCTTTGTGAATGACATTCAGCTCGTTTTCAAGCTCCCTTCTGCCACCTCTTCTCCTTCTATCATCTGACTGTTTGTTTGCTATCCAGGAGTGGTGTGCCACCAAAGATCTCTGCCTTAATGCCAGTAAGACAGAGATTGTCCTCATCGGCACACCTGCACCCTCCTATCCTGTCACTCTCTGGCCGGCCTCCCTTGGCCCTCTTGCTGCTTCCACCTGTGAGGCTAAGAACTGGGGGTCATCTTCGACTCCACACTCTTTTCTCCTCACATCTCTGACATCTCTAAGAAGTCAAACTACCAACAGCACCTTCTCAGAGGTATTCTTCCTTTCCTCTCCTTCCCTCAGAAGCTCACTGTCTCTAGAGCTCTGGTTCTCTCTAGGCTGGACTACTGCAACAGCCTCTTTCTAAATCTGCCTCCTTCTACTCTCTGCCCTCTGAAACACATCCAGAACAGGACTGTGAGACTTGTCCTTGGCCTCAAGCCCAGGGATCGTATCTCTCCAGCACTGAATTCTCTGCATTGGCTCCCAGTGGCTGCAAGGATTAAGTTCAAGACCCTCTGCATTGTCCACAAGGCCTTCTGGGGCCTGGGTCCTCAATACCGCCAACTCTCTCTTCGTAAATGCCTTCCTACACAAGCTATTCGCTCCTTCACCTCCAACTCCCTCAGGGTGAGTCGCTTCTCCAAGCAACAAGTTGGTGGTAGCTCTCTTTCTTCGGCTGGGGCCTCCCTCTGGAACAGCCTCCCTTACTCTCTGAAACTCAAAGAGAACCATCTCCGGTTCAGGAAGCACCTCAAGACCTTCTTCTTTGCTTCTTCCTTCTCTCTTCCTCTCCCCTGCTGATTTCCTGTCTGATACTGCACTGGTCACCTGGCTACTCTCTGATTTTGGGCCCTGGTCCCTGCCCGCCCAGTTGCACACCCGCACTGCCTCCCGGCAACCCTTGAATTTGGGTCTGAATCTGTAACCCTACAGTACCGCTACCTGCACTTTTGGACACCTGCACCTAGCCTTGCACCTGCCACCTGCTGGCCACACTTCTTGTTATTGTTTTGATCCCATGTACAGCACTGCCTCCTCCCCTTTCCCCTGTCACTTTTCCCCTCCCGCCTCCCCTGCACTTGCGCAGTCTCAATGTCACTTGGCGTAGTAAGATCATTGTCTCTGTCCTCCCTCTGTTCCCCCTACCTTGCCTCATCGCACCTTGAAACACTTGTGTACAGGCACGTTACAAATGCCATATCCTATCATCCTCATCACCCCTCACCTCTGCAGAAAAAGTTTCATTAGTTTGACTAGTGCAATGTTGTGTTTTTTAATAGGCTTTTACAGCGATGTCCGCGGACTACGGGCGCCATTCGCGAATCCAACATGACGTCCTTTTCAAATATTTTGACGTACCTCATGTGCTCTCTGATCGGTCCAGAGGCGTCCGCGGACTCTGAATCAGGAATTGAGTCCAATGACCAGACGCAGATACCACTATCATTTTTTACCTACTTTTTGACCATTTTAAAAACAACACTGAATGGATTTACACCAAATTTATAAAAGTACGCTTTTTGGACCCAGCTGCCATTCCTGGCACAAATTAGGTAAACATCGGTGCAGCAGTTTTGGCTGTAGGCACGATCAAAATTTATTTTCCATTGCGTCTATGAGTATTTCCACACATTTTGGGGCCGCCTATAATTTTGCCCCCCTTGGACGAAACTGCAACAAACATTGCAAAATCACTCTGAGGGGGCCTCATAATTTGGTGAGGATTCGTTCAGGGGGCAAAGTTCTAAGCCGCCCAAAAGTGCTCTTTCTATGAGTTGAGCAACGTAACCATAACTACAGGGCCGCTATCACAGGCCCTCTAATATATAATGCTTGTGGTAGATGCCTTATGGACATCTATAATTGGAACATATGACAGTAGCTTGGTTGTCATAGTAGCGAGGGCAAAAATATTTATGCAGTTTATGCTCTAGATGAGCAATAGCACACAGACCTTTTTTAAAAAAAAATATGTTATCGTAGGAAACCTACGATGTTATCGTTTGTAACAGACGAAAATCTAGTTCAAACAGCAAAGTCATGCCTTAGTCCCATGGCGCAATCTCTTCCTGGAGGACTGGTTTCTGGGAAGTTATCTCTTATATGTAAATTGTTGCACAATGAGGAGTTTTGCAAAAACTGCCACATGGCTCACAGGCTGTAGTCAAATGATCACATCGTGTTCCTTGTTTCTTTACAGTAAGTGTTTTTTCTAGCCGTGTCTCGTTTTTCCTCATTGTTTTCGTCAACCGTATATCTTACAGGCTGTTGAATGATGGGGCTGAAAAGAAAAACAACTTAAATAAGTTTGCTAACACGAGTGGCTAATATTTGATGTTACATATCGGTATATATGTTTTCAGTTCTTCTATGCAAACATTGAAACGTGACCAAGTTTAAGATAACTTTCCAAGAATCGGCTGCCATCTTGCTGCAAAGTTTTGCTTAAAGTTTGCATGTAGGGCTCCATGCAGAGACATTGCTAGGGGGAGTGCTGATAGGGCTATAGCCCCGGATCTTTTCGTTGTAGCAACGGATAGAAGCTCAGGTGTTACAACCAAAATGCTATAGCTAGCCCCAAGTCCCGCCAGTCCCAACATTAGCTTAGCCGCTGATCTTTTCCAGACCTAGCAACAACCCTGGCGTATTGCCCTTGGCAGTCCTACAGCACAAAGCGATTTTCAGAACCTGGTTTTACATCTGTACTGTTTGGCCTTTGCACTGAAGTTCGTTTTAAGCCTTTGAGTGCTGTTTGGAATTGTATAATCAAATTGAAATCCATGTTCCCTTTTGCACCCAATGTATCCCACCCGTACCGTCTTGCTCCGCGCCCACATTTGAGATTGTCTGAATTTCTACTACTACTGCAAGTTTCTGCAACCTTTGGATCTCCGGATGTTTTGGACTACGAATCCCATGGACAACGACAGTGATGGATAGGACTGATGATAGATGTAGTCCCAAACAACTGGAGACACAGATTGCAAACACCAGTACCGCAACTTTGACCCACCCTTGAAAGTCTAGGTTTTTATTGTCTCACAGTCCTCGGTTTATTGTAGTACTTCATGTAGTGTCATACAATTGCAGTGATTCTTGGAGCCCCTTATAGAAACTTATACATAGGGTTGAACTGAGAAACAAAGAGGCAGTGAAAATTATGTTCAAAGTGGCCCCATATGCCACTTTTCCAGCAAGCCCAACCCTTTTCCTAAGAGAAAATGTGTAAATAACATAAGTTACTGCAGAAGAGAGACCCAGGGGGCCGAGGTGTATGGAGAAATCTCCAGAGCTCCCTATAGGATAGTCCACCCCTGCGTATACAAACTTTAAATGCGCAGAATTTGCACACACTTTGTACTTTATTATATAAGCAGTTTGCACAAGATTAAGGCACTATGCAGTTTGTTCTAAACATGGCTGTATTTGTTAGATTTTGCATATTTCAGCTAATTGCTGCTTTGCATATTTGCACATGATCAAGTGTTTACAGAAACTCTGCATGTGGGAATCTATTATACATGTTGATGTAGTGGCTAATGTCCAACAGTTGGTATTGTGCACACACGTTACTGGTTGTTGAAACATGTAGCATGTCTCCTACGACAGTTCAGTGACATTATAAGCAAGTGCCGGTCATGAATTGTAGCCCGGCACTTATGAGAACACGCCTTTAGGGCGGTCTGATCAAGTTTGCCATTTATTTAAATTGGCATGTCACTGGTGCAGAACGATCAGTCGCTGTGGCGGGAAACATAGAGGTTTCTCAGAAGTTACTCAATTTTCATTTGAGATAACAGTTTATAAACTGCACTATATATACAGTCTACAATCACTGGCAAAAGTACATGTGTTACTGATTTTGCGGTTTCATATGAGACTGTAATGATTTTCATTACAAAGGAACGTGTGTGTCCAATACGTTTGTTAACCAGCATGATAAATGCTGGCTACCCATACGGTTTATAGTCATAAAATCGAAAACCATAATGTCGAAAGTCATAATATAGAAAAAAAAAATTCGAAAACAAAAAAGTCAATTTTTTTATTACGTTTTTTATTCGAAATGGGGGTGTTCCCCCCAACCTCCCCTTTTTCATTTTTTTTTTTTTGTTTTACCATTTTTTTTATTCCCGGACCCCAAAAAAAATATATAAATAAAACATTAAAAATGTGACTTTTTTTTCGACATTATTGTTTTCTATATTATGACTTTCGACATTATTCATTCGATATTTTGACTGCACACCTATCCATACATTACAAGATGTCTGATATCACTGCATATTAAAGTACCAGACTCTAACTGAGACATTCTATCTTAGTTAGTGACCATAGAGCCATATGGGCTTACAAAAAGTATCTTTTCTGTGTCTAACCTCCTAACGTGACCAAGCGATGTGTGAACCGCGAAATGCGTAGTTTTCTTGTTGCTTTTTTTGTTCCATGGCACATTTTAAATAAAGGAGATTTCGTTGCCAGGAATCCATTGGTGTTTTTGTCTCGTTGCTGGGAGACCATTATGCTCTCCACGCTGCTTTTGGGAGTGCATTTCCACATTTGTACTTAGGTATGAAAGTTTTGCAAATATCTTTCACGCCGAGGGAAGAACGGCATTGGAGCCTGCACCCACCCACTATTTGAAGTGTGGCACGGTGTCTACTTTTTCCATTCGAGAGCCGCGTTCCACGCTCCGGTGAGACCAAGACTATTAAGTACTGTCAAATGCCGGTGACAATGTGTACAGAAGGATTATCCGCGCTTACAGATGGATTAGATCCCTGCATCGGAGGGTGAGGAGGACGTTCGACTGTTGCGGCGGATCCGATGCTCACAGTCACCAGTCTCTGAAGGGAGTTTTCACTTCCCATGGTCTCCCGTCAGAGTTTTTCAACGGACTTGGGAAATTGAAGGTCTACTGTTTATGAAGTGAACATTGTTTCAAGAGAGATGAACACCAGGTCCTGACTATCCTGTGTATACTCAACATGACGTCACAGGTGGACAAAGAAAGCGCTCGAAGGGAAAAAGCTGTTTCCTTATTTTGTGAAAAGCAAACCCTTACTAACATCAGCAAACCAAAGGGACAACTGGTTGAGGCACAACCCAACAATGAAGTAAGACTATTAAGTGAATTGGAAATGCTGCAACGGCGTGAGATCAGTAAGTGGTGGGAAGAATTCTCATTGAAGAACTACATAGACGTGGGGAGAATCCCCAGAGGTTTACGTATTCTCGCCACACCTACGTTTAAAGAACAAGATCCCAAAATGTTGCAAGAGTGGGGAGAAGCCATTAGCTTTTGCTATGTTACCTTTTTGAACATTTTAATCAAATTTGCACAGACAGACAGGAAGAAGATACTGTCCAAGATACAGGAAGTTGAATATCAGTTAAAGTCTATTAATCCCAGTGAAGAAGGTAAAGCCATCGAATCAGTATGAAAAAAGGATATAAAACGTTTGAGGATGACATCAAGCTCAGAAAACAATGAAAATGTATACGTGATAAGGATGACTATGAGAAGGGGAGGGTGTTTTCCTTTGCTAAACGGTTTCACACCCTAAGACTTAAACTTCCTACTGGTTTGCAACCTCCAGCGGTGGAAACACCAACTGACCAATCATCTTCAGATGTTGATATTACGGAAAGTGAAAGTTAGCAGCCTCCATGGAAATTAAATTTTTTAATAGAGATGAGATTGCTGGGCATGGAAGTGAGAAACAACAGCAACAAAAAACCAAGAGGCAGAGGACAGGGAAAATCTATGGGACATAGAGGGGGGGGGGACAAGGAGGGGAACTGCTTCAGACACCGGAGACATGGACAAATCTGCAAGGAAGGCATGCTCTGGAACAGAAATAATACAGAAACAAGTATGGAGCAGTCAGATATGTCTATTATCAATCTTTCATTTTACCCCTTTCCCACGACCAACTTAAAATTTTGAAATTGGGTCTCAGTTTTTGCCCCTCAACACATTATAACTATGTAGAAACACACATTGACTTCGACAAGTACATGCGCAAAGTCAGGTTGAAGAAATTCTTTGCCATAAATCCAACCAAGCCTGTTGTGAAGGAATCTCTGCAGGGATACATGCCTGTTACCATTGAGGATATGCAAACATTTGGTAACCTCATCAGTGTGGAATCAGAGTGTCAAGACCATGAAGACATTAGAGATCTGGACTGGCACTCAATGAACATACACACGGAGTGGCCAGGTACAAGTGAATTTACATTAAAATCTAGATATAACCCTATGTTCAATCCAGGAGGTCACATCGAAGCTTTCCAGGATCTAGTGATAAGTGCCTTGAAAAAAATGAGAAAGAAAAAAGTTACTACACATGAGAATCTCACTCGCAAAGAACAGAGTACCCTCAGCCAAATGGAGGAACATTGTCGTAATGAACCGGTCAGATTACCTAAAAGAGGCTGCAAGACAATTAACAAACAAAGCTGTTATGCTAAACTGGATGAAGATCCAACAGCAGGTATGAATATGAAACCTTTCGAGCTTGTAACTACATGCAAAGAAAAAGGTTTGCTTGATGATGATATGTGCATGTATTTACATCCAAAATTCCCAGTTATGCCAACAATCTATTTTTTGCCCAAAGTGCACAAGAGTATGATAAGACTTCCGGGGCAAGCCATTGTGACACTTTCTAGAGCCTTATATGAGACTACTTCTAAATTCGTGGATGAGACTTCAGTGTCTTTTGTGACTACACTTCCATCATACTTGAGAGACACCAAAGACATCCTGAATAAAATAGTTGGCATAACATGGGAACCAACTTTTCTGCTCACCACTTTCGATGTAGTGTCTCTTTATACCTCAATTAAGCACTCTGATGGTCTACTAGCATGTGTATACTTTCTCCACACTAGATCCATTAATTTATTATAACACAGCAAGATGATACTGGACATGGTCAATCTTTGTCTGACCAACAATTGTTTCCTGTTTAATAAGGAATTTTATGTACAGCTTCAAGGGACAGCCATGGGTACTGCTTTTGCTTTCTCTTATGCAAACCTTATGATGGGCTGGTGGGAGAAGTTTGAAGTATGGCAACCAGATAATAATAACTACACAGAAAAAATCATACTTTGGCTCTGTTAAATTGATGACTTATTTATTATCTGGGATGGGACAAGCACTGAATGATTGGACTTTGTACAGACACTAAACAATAACCAGTTCACTGAGAGCCACAGAAAAACTGCTATCGTTTATTTAGATATTCTTGTTAAAGTGGCTCAGGGTGAACTGGTTACAGAACTCTATAGAAAACCTACTGGTTCCAACATACCCCTTACATGTAACCATCCGACTGCCCTAAAGTGGACTATACCTTATGGGTAGTTTATCCGCATAAGGAGAAATTGTTCCAAAATGGAAACTTTTGGTGTAGAATGTGAACGCATTGCTTGGACGTTTAAACAACGTGGTTACCCGAAGAAAATACTTGAAAGAGCGAACCATAAAGCACGGGACAAAGATCGTTCCTCTCTGCTTGTATCCAATGTAGTGTCACCAACTAATTC
This sequence comes from Ambystoma mexicanum, assembly GCF_040938575.1. Taxonomy (NCBI): domain Eukaryota; kingdom Metazoa; phylum Chordata; class Amphibia; order Caudata; family Ambystomatidae; genus Ambystoma; species Ambystoma mexicanum. Next base: position 117,404,589 of record NC_090934.1, on the reverse strand, counting down.
AGTAAGCAGTGAGACATGACTCATTTTGACCTATGGCAAAGGATCACAGTATATCCAGCAGATAATGCGAAAACATTGGCATGTTCTTCAGTTAGATGAACATTTGGGTAAAATACTGTGTGACAGAATGAATATTGCATTTCGGCAATCTGTCTCGCTCAAAGCCAATCTAGTGTCCAGTTTCATGTGTCCAATGGTAATGCTACAAGGCCAAAGTTGGCTTAAGACGCAAACTTCTGGTTTTCACAAATGTATGAAATGTAAAGCCTGCCAGTATGCCAAAAACACTTTGAATTAATTACACCCTATTCTGGTTAAAAACATTACAATAGGGTCACGCATTACATGTGATACTGAGTTTGTGGTATATGTCCTTATTTGTCCATGCGACAAATGGTATGTTGGTAGCACTATAGGCAAATTAAAGCTTACAGTGCTACAACATATCCGTGCCATTAAGAACTTTGACCCTTCCTATCCTATGGCACTACATTTTCAATCAACACATGGAGGGAAACTTGATGGCTTTACTTATTTTGGCATACATATGGTTCTTAAACAACCTAGAGATGGAAACAGGGAACTTTTGCTTAGACAATTGGAAACTAAATGCACCTTGGACTTGGAAACTAAAAGACCTAGAGGACACAACTTAGATCAGGAACTTTATACCTTCTTGGGTACCTAAAACAAGCTGTTTGATACTGTTTTATTCTTTTGGAAGCTCTTCTTTAAAATTAGAAGTTCTATATTCTGTTGCTTCCTTTTCTTCGTCCTCCTCTTTTCCTTTGATTGATACTATTATGGTAACAGAGCTATTGGAGTACTCTTTCCTACGTTTTCTAAAGCACCTATGTGTTCAGTTTTGCCTCTCATTTTGATAGTTCTTCAAGATATTGTCCCTTTTTATTATTAATTTCAAGTATGGTTTAATTGCTTTTCTTATATGATAATAGGGTACCACTCGATTAAAATATAAGGGCGATTCCAATTTTGGGACCAGATGCAATAGCCTTTGGTACCGTTTACATATTATTTACAGATGTTTTTACTTCATTTTATTTTTCTTCACTTGTTTCATCAGGGGGTTAAACTATGAACGATGTTAGACATTTACAGTATGGCTCTCTTTCTATGATTATACAATAGGAATTGTGGTCAGTTATTTTTTATTTTTTAGTGGTTTTTCCAAAAAAGATATGGTACTTAATTGCGGTTTTAGACATTGTTATGTATGACTCCATGTATTTAATTGCACAGTTATGCACTACGCACTTTAAATGTACAGAATTTGCACGCACTTTACTTTTTATTATATAAGCAGTTTGCACGTGATTAAGGCGCTATGCACTTTATTTAGTTCCTGTCCCTCCCCGCCAACACACCTCCTCATGGGAACTCTATGAGCTTGCTGTAATCAAATGTTGCACTTGAAGTGCCTGCCAGTGTTTTTTCCAAAGCAGTCTTCTGAGAGTTAATGACGTAATTAGAGTTGTAAACATGTTACTGTTGTAATAAAACATTTCTTAACCAGGTCTGCCTTCAGCCACTCCATTTTTATAAGCACTATGTGTGTCCATCAATGAAGTCCTATTAATAATAAGCATTGCCAAATCCAACATGTTTAGCTTGTGTATAAGTATTAGGCGTCACCACGCACTGCTATTAGACGGAGGGGTGGTGGTGAGAAGAGGGAAGGGATGTTTGGGGGTTTCCACACCCCACCGCTCCATGTTCAGCTAGTTATGACAGTATCCACTCAGGCATGAATGAGTACGTCTGGGTCCAGAGCATTCCCACACAGCTTCCTGCTCGCCTATGTTACTCAATCTTTACACCGCGCCCATAACCAATCAGTTAGTTTCATTCTGTGTTTTTTCTTGGAGCTGCCAGTTACAACCTTCTTTCTAGATAAGGGCAGCCCAGCAGGCAGCAGTTAATGGGAGATAGGTTTGCCCTCTGTAACCCTTTCATATGCAACATTACACATCTTGACATAATGTGGGGGTTTGTAACTGTAATGAGCCACGTGCATTTTAAAGCTCAGAGAAACTGATTGTTTCGTTTCCAAAACAAAATACCTTAAACAATGTACAAAACCCTGTGCTTGTTTTACACCGAAAAAGGCACATTTTTTTCACATAATGCTAAACATGCTGCACACCAGTTTCAAGCAATAAACATGTATTGGTAAAAACACCCGCACGTTCATCTCCAGGCGTCCCAGGGTCACGTGGGAATAGGACGCCCAGCGCTGTCTTCTTCTCTTGCGTTCGGCCACCTGCAGCTCCGCATTTATGACCGAAGACCCAGCAAAATGCAGAGAAACGCAGCAGGAGATGCGCCACTCTCACCCGGCGTGGGGCGCCGTAGAGCTCGGCTCTAGGCATCTCGGTGCAATGGAGCCAGTGTCACTTAAAGCGCCTTATAAATGACATCTATTAACCTGCCGCAGAGGCCTTCATTTCAATGGCGCCTTGCCCTTTCACGTGCGAATGCTACAGACAGCTCGGTTTGTCTAATGGCTCACGTGAACAGCACCTCCAATCAAGATGCTCTGTGTTCTTTGCTTTGTGGTACCTATACACTTGAGGTTATGATTTAAAGAGCACACAGCACATGTAGACGAATGCAAAGAAACAAACGAGGCAGTGACATCGTGTGGGGGATTTTATTTATGTTCTCCAAAGCCACCATATACGACAACCAGTGTCTCTCCTGATGTTTTGGACTACTACACCATTGACTGTGCTGGCAAGGGCTGATAGGAGTTATAGTCCAAAATATTTGAAGAGCCAAAGGATGCAGACCCCTGATGTGGCTGGAAAGTAAGTGTAATTCTGAGCATGGGACCTGCTATTCACTGAGCAGCCACGGCTGGGCAGAGGTTTCCGGCATGGCACAGGGCCACTTGGCTATATTTAAAGCGTTCTCCAACTGTAGTCTCCTCTTCTCAGCTTGATTAGTCTTTCATGTCAGGTGTTAGACACTCACTTCTTCTGGCCTCCAGGCTCACATCAACTTGTGGATCTGCTGCTTGTAGACCAGCAATTATGCTGGGAAATGTAAACGTCACTATTGTGTGAGGGAGCAAAAAGCCATGAGCTAAAAATAAATAAATAACCGAACCAGCAATCTCATATCTGCCATTTGACAACATAGAAGTTCTCGTTCAATAATTAGTGCAAATGAAGGATCGAGCTTAGATTGTCAAACGGGAAATTATATTGTGCCTCCTATTGCAATGAATATATGTATATTGGCCTACGCCAAGCTGCTTGTAAGCCACTTGCGAAGAAATCCGTGTTGCAAGGTCCTGACCTTAGAATCAATGTAAACCGCCATTTTAGGTCAATCTGCCATTTTAGGTTCTCTCTGTAAAGTCACCCTGTGAGTTAAAATGGTGGACAATGTCATTCCGAAATACAACATGGCCGTCTTGACCTCTGCGTACAACTAATATGTAACTTGCCTGCAGGCCACTTGGGGTCGTGAACTGCGACCTTGTCCTTCGCTGACCTGTGTGTAAAGGATTACTTGTGCCAATGAATCTAATCCACGAGCATATGTTAAGAACAATGTATCCAAATACTGAACTGAGAACACTTGTTTAACTACATTGTATTAATGTTTGAGAAGACTCTATGAGAAATCCTAAAATACACTGTTACCGTGTAGACTTGTTGGCGAATGTATTAAAGGCAAACCCTATGCATATAGATGTGTGAACTCGGCATGAACCCTAGATCAGTAATGTATTAGAGGAATATTAACCCGCAGTAGGGTTGGACATCATGTTCGCAAATGGTATAAAAGTGCGACTAATTCTAATGTACAGTCCCACTCGCTGAGCACACCGAACCATGCTGGAGTTCGCTGTGTTGTACTGAGGGCCGATAGCTATCTGATTGCTTTGTTCTTTGAAACTGTTCAGTATAAATTAAAGATCTTTGTTTGTTCCTTTGTAACCTGTGTTCGGTTTATTTACTTTTGGGGTACTCAGCCTCGATATTTTAACTTTGTTTTCACAGTTGGCGCAAGATTGATGCCAGATTGTCGAAGGTTGACACATGCTGTCGGACCGGGATCGGACGGTGAAGGGTGCCCCTTCTGAACGAGACGCAAGACCTCGGCAGCGCTGCACGACCCGATCCCTGGGCAATTAGCTTGTGGTCCGAGACGGCATCTTGACGAGGGTCCACTTATCGAGGCGGGCAGTTTTGCCGAAATCACCAAACACAAGGTAGTATTTGTTAGAAAGAAAATTTGAAATCCGATCGGACCTCCTTAGGATTGATCAGGTGAGTTGTGACCCGATTCTTAAGTATCCTGATAATTTGATTTTGGCGTATTGTATCTGCAGACACAATTATTGACCAGGTAACACCGATATTTTGATATGCCTGGGAAATTGTCTACCTGCTCCAGGGCATTATTCCACAGCGATAGACAATCTTTGGAATTTAGCTGTCCAGCACCAAAGGAGGGGTCGCCGGCGTGTACTATGTACTGTAAGCAAGGCATTGGAAGTATAGTGTTTAATGATATTTGGCACAGACAAACCAGACATGCCTCCGAACTTCAGTGGCCAATCAATGGTAGTTTTGAAATCCCTCATTTTGAGTATTTAGAGTAAATTCTATAAAAAAAAGGCTAGACCTGCAGCATTCGATGTTTTGCAAAATTGGAAAAAAGAAGCGTTGCAGCAACTTAAGAGTAGGGAAAAACATGCGATCTGTCATAAGACGAACGCCGAAAAAGCATTGTTGTATGACCAAGATAAACAGTCTGATTCAGCTAGGAATGTGGATAGGGCTTTCTCACTTGGCATTCAGAAAATCTATCCTTCTAAAGATTTCCATGTTTCTGATGAATTCATTGACAAATTGTTAAATGAGCGAAGGCCTGGTGCCACTGCACCACCTCTGTATGTTCCTCTTCCTGCTGTTGTGCCTCTTCCTGCTGTTATTCCTGCTATTCCTGCTCTGCCTGTTGTTTCTGCTCCTCCTAATGTTCCTCTTCCTCCAGTTGTTGTTCTTCCACCTGTTCCTCCACCTCTTCCTATTGCACCAGTAACAGTACCTCCATTGAATTTGCCTGCTCCCCCTCTTCCAAGTGGTCTTGTACCACTTGATCAGGGTGCGGGGTCAAGGGTTGCCACTCGTAATACTGTATCTCCAGAAAAGAAACATGAATTGATTGCATGGGCTAAGCATTGTATAGAGAGAGATGATCAAACTAACCTTTTTGCCACACTTTCTAATATGGATAATTTTCCTGAGAAATGTTTCCATTGAAGGTTTAGGGTTTCATTTATGTGTAATGTGGGGCAAATTAAATAATACAGGTCTCCTGCAAGGGTTAAGGGATCTAAACACTTTAGCGTTTTCAAGAGACACTGTGGAGAAAGTAAATGAGCATGTCGAGAGGTTATTTGAGTATATAAAGGAGTTGGAAAGGTTACAGAATGAGGATAATGACGGGGAAAGTATGTATGTACAGAAACGGTTCCTTCCTTGTCGAAAATCGATATCTGATAAAGCACGAATTTGTACGAAAGACGCGCTTAGATGGATTTCAGATATGTCGATAACTCCAGTTGAGGTATCTGACACATACAGTCAGTACATGCCAGAAATGCAGAGGAAAGTGATACAGGTAATGATAGAGTACCTACAGGATGATTGTGTAAAGAGAAATATGAGTTGTCCCATAGAGTTATTGAGTATTTATAAGAGAGCTTTTTCACTTGACACTTCATCAACTGCTTTAGCGCTCGACTTAGCTCTGTTGCTTAGTAAGCGTTCGGAGTTGCCTACTTCTCAGTTGCCTATGAGAGAGGTTCCTCTGACATTTGTCCCGAAGGTTGAGATTGCGGCCGATGCTGCAGCGGGTATAGTTGCTGTGGACATTCCTGCACATTATGTATCACAGTTTGATCACGTCCCGATCTCAAGACAGGAAGTGAATACTATTAGACCATCTATTCCTGACATTAGGAAAAATCCGACAGGATTCTATAAAAGAAATAGAGTCTGTCTTGCAGTCCTCTGTATTCACCGTAGGTGACATTGATTTGTTATTTCCTGTACTCCTGCCCGTAGATTTGTGGAATCAAGTTAGGACTATAGACGATGTACCAGGGTTGGGAGATACATGGGCTAACATAACTAGACTCGATGAAGAAAGGCCAGCTGGTGAGAGACCGCCCCAGGTGATACTAACTCAGGCTGATAGAATCATTGCAAAATTGAAAACCATAATTCCCGAAAAGATAATTATCTGGGACAAGCTTACGGCCTGTGTCCAAGGGAAGTCTGAGGGTGCTACCGAGTTCTTTAATCGGTTCGAACAGGTATTCTCGGATTTCAGCGGACAAGACTTAGGCACAGAGTCTGGGAAAAGATTATTTGTGGACAAATTTGTGCGTGGATTGCTGCCTGGCATCCAGACACAAATTATGTCTTCTGAAAGCGCTTGGCAGGCGAAGTCCCAATCAGAAGAACTGCACATGGCTCAGTACTACGAGAATCGTGTCAACAATGAAAAAGATAGAGTTGAGAAGCGAAAAGATGATTTAAAGACTAAAGTATTATTACAGCAAATTGTTAGAGGCCCCAGAGGGGGTAGTTTGCAGATTAGAGGTCCGTATGTTCCACAAGAGAATGTGCCCTTGGGTCCTGTGAACATTAACCAGTGTGCTTATTTTCGACAAGAGGGTCATTGGTGTGCACAATGCCCCGTCCTTCAACAGAGGTCGAATAACACATTCGGAAATATGGGTAGACGATCCAGAAGTCGCCCGGGGGTAGGGGGCCCTGGTAGAGGTCAGTTTACACAGGATCCTCAGCAACCTTTTTCGCAGGATAATCAGACTCTGAGTGTGGATACTATGAACATATTTTATCATCCTTCTGCTGCATATCTATCTGAAGAGCTTCCTTTTGATGACATTCTGTTTCGTTAGGATTGCCCAAAGTAGGGTTTGGAACCTACACCTATTCCCGTTAATCAGAAAGGTCCCTACGTTGAAATGGTAGAGGGAAATAGGAAACATCTGTTTTTGATAGATACTGGAGCACTGAAGTGTTCCATTGATCATTCTCGGGTTCCAAACATTTCACTGTCAGGGCAAACAAATGTTTCTGTAGGGTTTTCTGGCACACCTGTTGTTTGTCCAGTTTATTTGCCGGTACCTATTTCTTTGGGTCCCTTTATGGACCACTGTCCTTTTCTGTTGACTTCGAATTGTGGAGAGAATTTGCTGGGGTTGAATCTGTTGAAGGAATTAAATGCGGTAATTCATTGTTCTTTTGACGGAGTGCGTTTGACGATTTCACCACAGCAACTTTCTGTCTCTCAATTCCTAACCAGACCTTTGCCGCCAGAATTCATTGATGTACCAGAGAGTTTATGGGTAATTGACAACAATGATGTCGGTATTTTACAGATTGAGCATGTTAAAATAGTCTTGAAACATGGAATAAAGCTGCCACGTTTTCCACAGTATAAGATTTGAGTTGAGGGCAAGCAAGCTTTGAAGTGCATTGTTTCCGATTTTGTGCATCGCGGGGTAATTGAGGAAATTTCAGGTAGTTTGTGTAATAGTCCGATTTTACCCGTGTACAAAAAAAGCGATAATGCAATTCCATTCCGTTTTATAATTGATTTACGTGCCATTAATAAAGTCGTTGCTCCACAATTTCCAATTGTGCCTGATGTGACGACAATATTAACCATGATTCCAGGTACAGCTACTTACTTTAGTGTTCTGCATCTAAAGAATGCTTTTTTTAGTATTCCTGTACACAAGGACAGTAGATACTTGTTCGCGTTCACCTTAGGGTGATGCTCGTTTACATTTACTCGTGCACCTCAAGGTTACACAGAGAGTCCTAGCATCTACAGTAGGGCTTTGAAAGAACAGCTTGATACTCTTGAATTGCCCTCTACTTGTACATTGCTTCAGTATGTTGATGAATTGCTTTTAGCTGCAGACTCCGAAAGTGCCTGTAAGGAGGGCACTGTGTTGTTGCTTATTCATCTAGCTAAACATGGTCACAAAGCTTTGCTTAAAAAGTTTCAATATTGTTGCCAGGAGGTCGCCTATTTAGGCTATCTGCTGTCAAAGGAGGGAAGAAGATTGACACCTGAAAGAATAAAACACATTTCTGGCATGTCTGTCCCAAATGCACAGAAGGAAGTTAGAGCCTTCATAGGTATGGCTTCTTACTGTAGGTTGTGGATCCCAAACTTCTCACTAGTGATTAAACCGATGTTGGCTTTGACAAAGAAGGGCATTTCTTCACCATTGCCGTAGAACACGGAGCACCAGCAATCATTTGATCTGATCAAGACTGCATTATGCTCGGCACCGGTTTTGGGCACACCAAACTATGAAAAGGCCTTTGTGTTGGTTGTGCATGAATGTGATGGATGTGCTTTGGCTGTATTAACGCAGGAACATGGATGGAAGAATAGGCCGTGCGGTTACTTTTCTTCCGCACTTGATCCTGTAGCATGCGCTTTGCCAAGGTGTTTACGAGCTGTCACTGCTGCGTATGTAAAACAGAGTGAGGGAATGGTCCTAGGCCATGATCTAACCCTGATGGTGCCTCACTCTGTAGATGTTCTACTGAACAGAACCCAAACGCAACACCTCACTTACGCAGGGTTGACGAGATATGAATTGATCTTGTTTGCTCCTCACATCCAAATTAAGAGGTGTTGTGTTCTTAATCCGGCTGAACTCCTACCTTTCCCGCAAGGTACTGCTTGCCGCGACAAAGAGTCACATGACTGTCTGTATTCTACTGAACAAGAGACAAAGGGTAGAATTGATCTAAAAGACACTCCTTTGAACAATCCACAAGGAGAGCTGTTTTGTGATGGCTCTTGCTTCAAACTTCCGGATGGTACATCCACAGCTGCTTATGCAATCACCACATTGAGCACGGTTGGCAAACCAAGAGAATCACACATAACTCTGCACAGGCCGCAGAGATTATAGCATTGACCCGAGCTTGTGAAATTTCCAAAGGGCTTACAGTAAACATATATACTGATAGTCAGTATGCCTTTGGGGTGGTTCACAACTTTGGGAGACTTTGGTCAGAGAGAGGGTTCTTAACTTCGCATGGCACAAAGATCCAACATGGTTCCCTAATAGTACAACTGCTCTCAGCGCTTGCACTCCCTACTCAGTTAGCTGTTGTAAAATGTGCAGCACAAAAAAGGATTATAGATGATATAGGAAAAGGGAATGCTTTCGCTGATCAGATAGCTAGACAAACTGCCACTGATCTCTTTATGGAGATGTATGTTTTTAGGGAGACTGTAGATGCAATGCACGAGGGTGTTGAGTCTGTACAGGATTTCCAAGCCAATGCCACGTTAGAAGAATCCAAGAGGTGGGCTGAAGGCTTGGGGAAACTCGATGATGATGGGTGTTGGGTGGACATAGTTGAAGGGAAATGGCTACTCCTTGACGCTTATGTGATGATGATGGTCATTATGGCCCAAGGCCCTACGCATATATGTGCCCAGAAAGTGACGAAAATGTTAGAGAAAGTTTGGGCAAATGACAACATTTTGAAAATTGTCCAGCGCTATGTTCAGGACTGCATGATTTGGCTACAACATAATGTGGGAAAGGGGACATCAACTCCAAGGGGAAGTTTTGGGCCACCTTCTGTCCCCTTCGAAGTCATTCACTTCGATTTTATTGAGATGGAACGGTGTAACAATATGAAATATGTATTAGTTGTCATCTGTGCTTTTACTAAATGGGTCGAGGCTTTCCCTGTCAAAGATGCTACAGCCATGACTACTGCGAAAACCATGTTAATTGAATATTTTCCTCGGTTCGGGCTACCAAGAGTCATCTGGTCGGACCATGGTCCACATTTGGTCGCTGCTGTAATTCTGCAGATATGTGCAGCATTACAGATCGACAAACGGTTCCATTCGGCCAGACACGCTCAGAGCGCTGGACTAGTAGAAAGACACAATGGTATCATCAAGAACAAGCTCGCTAAGACGTGTGCCGGCACTAAATTTAAATGGCCGGACGCCTTACTGATCATGTTATTAGCCATGCGTACAACCCCTCAAACTAAGACTGGGCTCTCTCCATTTGAGGTGGTAATGGGGAGACCTGCCAATATCTGGAATCTTCCTAAATGTAGATCCTTGAAAAAATGTTGAAAATGTACTTCTTTCAGATTATTGCAGCCAGTTGACTAAAAACCTTTATTTGATTCATCACCAGGTGCGAGAGGCTTTAACTGTGCGATACGAGGGCCCGGGCATACGGCCTGGGGATTGGGTGCTCACCAAGGCATATGAGCGTTCTTCCTGCCTTGCACCTCGTTGGCGGGGCCCATTCCAGGCCTGTTGTTCACACAAACGGCGGTGCGTGTCTCAGGCAGAAAGAACTGGATCCACGCGACGCATGTCAAGAGACTTCCTCACCCAGTGCCACACGATACAGAAGAAACAGAACCCCTCGCTAACGCTGCAACCAATGATCCCAAAGCAGTAAATAGCACTGAGAGTGCATTGGAGAATCTTTCTGAGCCCAGGAGGCTTGGGAAACCCGTCATTCTGTCTCCACACTCTCCAAAAGTTTCGCTTCCAGAAACTGTTGTTTCAAATTCTGCACCTTCACTTTCTCCTGATACGTTGCTTCCAACGGGAAGTGACGACACATTGTTTCCAAATCAATCAGTACTGGGAAAAGCAAGGTACAATCTGAATCCAAGGAAATAGACTTACGGCACGGTTTGGCTGTGCATTTCGAAGAAGGAAAAGAATCATCAAGGGCTTGCTTTTTGCCCAAGCAATTGTTTGAGGAAAAAGGGGATTCTGTTGGCTAGGGTTGTGGAAGGACTAAGAAGTCGCGCGGCTGGGAGGTCACCAGCAATGAACATTGGGGGTTTCAGTTTGAAGACCACAAGGCCTGCCACCGCTACCGCTCGTATGGGACTTGTAAATGATTGTGTGACCAGCCAGGATAATGGACAAAGCACTTGGGCTCCAAAAACATATTGCTGTGTTTTTATAATAATATTTGGTTTTATAATAGTCACTGTCTTAGGCCTATGGTACCTCAAGGAAACTCATCCTTTAGAGTCCTTGTTACCGACTGAAAATGTACCCACTGTTTCTACTCCCTTCGTACATTTGCATACTCTGTCCCCTAGGGACTCCCAGCATAGACTAAGGTACCATAACAATACTCTGTTACTTATTATGAATGCTACGCATGCCGTTTTTAATAGGTCCAACTGTTGGGTCTGTTCGCATTTACCACAACATTCATCCTTTACCTTTGACAACAGCTTGTTATGTTTCTCTTAGAGCACTGTTCTTTGGAACGATAGCATCTTGGGGAACTTTGGTGGCACTAATTTGAATGAGTTTGCGAAACGTGTTCTGACTCCCCTGGGATGCTCGCTTTTTGCAAATAGGAGTAAGCTCAACGTTGCTTCTATTAGGCCTTCTGATAGACTGTCTCGTCCCTTTCAATCTTTGATTTCCTTCAAGATGGCTACGATAGGCTATAAGGATGCCATGCCTCCTTCTTACACTGTTAACCATAGCCCCGATTCAGTTTCTTTCTTCATACAGAGGAATGGTACTCAGTCAATGGGAGATTTTAAAGGTTGTGCCAACGTTGCAAATTTGACTGGGGAAGACAGACCTTTGTATGTAGGCGAACCTGTCTACTTTGTTTGCGGTAATGTAGCATTTCCATGGTTACCCAGGGATTGGCAGGGAACCTGTTATTTAGGGATCCTGTTACCTGGTGTGTTCATAGCTAGTACTGTAGAGGTTTCAAAGGCTCGTCCACGGCAGGACGAGAATGGTGTCACTCCAGCACAGGTCTTGGGAGATGTAGCAAAGTCATTTGTGCCATTTTGGGGGCAGATAGTGAATTCCAGAGATATCAGAAGACTAGCGAGAGTACTGGAGAGAACCATCAACCGGACCACGGACATACTCTATAATATGACATTAGAACAGAAAGCGATAAGACTAGTAGCGCTCCAGAACCGGATGGCATTAGATGTCATTCTGGCTGAACGTGGTGGAGTGTGTAATTTAGTGGGGTCCGCTTGCTGTGTTTTCATGCCAGATTCCTCCCCAACTATCTTCAAAGCAATACAGAATCTGCACGTCCTAAGTTCAGAAGTGCATGTCCCCGAGGGAAACTGGGATCTTAGCGCTTGGTTCTGGGACTTCTTGCGATCTTGGGGTTGGAAGGTACTTTCGGTCTTACTGATTATTTGGGGAATTCTGTTGTTCCTTTGCTGTTGTATCCAGTGTTTACCTAGTATATGTTCAATGCTAGGGGGATGTTGCACACAGACGATAGGTACAATAGGACATAAAGTGTATGCCCCAGATAAAACCTCCAAGGAATATGTGTTAAAAGAAATCTTAGCGAATTATCTGATGGCAATAGATATTTCTGACAGCGATTCAGGGTGCATCGGCGATGATGCATGGAGTTGTTTGCAAGGGGATCAGAAGTAGTTTAGCACTTGGCATAGGCCAAAAGGAGGGTTTGCCAAATGGGAAATTATATCGTGTCTCCTATTGCAATTAATATATGTATATTGGCCTACGCCAAGCTGCTTGTACGCCACTTGCGAAGAAATCCGTGTTGGAAGGTCCTGACCTTAGAATCAATGTAAACCGCCATTTTAGGTCAATCTGCCATTTTAGGTTCTCTCTGTAAAGTCACCCTGTGAGTTAAAATGGTGGACTATGTCATTCCGGCATACAACATGGCCGTCTTGACCTCTGCGTACAACTAATATGCAACTTGCCTGCAGGCCACTTGTTAGGGTCCTGAACTGAGACCTTGTCCTTCGCTGACCTGTGTGTAAAGGATTACTCGTGCCAATGAATATAATCCGCGAGCATATGTTAAGAACAATGTATCCAAATACTGAACTGAGAACACTTGTTTAACTACATTGTGTTAATGTTTGAGAAGACTCTATGAGAAATCCTAAAATACACTGTTACCGTGTAGACTTGCTGGTGAATGTATTAAAGGCACACCCTATGCATATAGATGTGTGAACTCGGCATGAACCCTAGATCAGTAATGTATTAGTGGAATATTAACCCGCAGTAGGGTTGGACATCATGTTCGCAAATGGTATAAAAGTGCGACTAATTCTAATGTACAGTCCCACTCGCTGAGCACACCAAACCATGCTGGAGTTCGCTGTGTTTTACTGAGGGTCGATAGCTATCTGATTGCTTTGTTCTTTGAAACTGTTCAGTATAAATTAAAGATCTTTGTATTTTTCTTTGTAACCTGTGTTTGGTGTATTTCCTTTTGGGGTACTCTGCCTCGATATTTTAACTTTGTTTTCACAAGATGACACAAGTGGGCATTTGATTGTCAAATGTGTTGACCTTCAAGATGTCTTACTCAGAAGTTACTTTTCCTATAGACTACTATTATGCGGCAAAACAATCCAAGTGATATCACTTCCCCTCTTTGCAAATGGTGAATCTCATCGTAATTACTCCCCTAAAATCTGTGGCTAGCAGGAGTTTAGAGCTTACATAGTAGAATGGGGTCTGCCTTTTTCCTTCCCCATGAGTGACAGGGATTGGATTGGTAGCCCCACTTTCTTTGGCCCAGAAAACATCTTCTAAACATACTGCATCTACATTATCAAGATCAGGCCTTTATTTATTCTTGCTGTTACTTCTTCCTGAGTTTAGTGTGTCTACATAATCGTCATGGTTAGGTTTAGGGTTGGAGATGGGGCTGGATGAAGGTCAAGGTAATGTTTAGTTTCAGGATTAGAATTAAGGGTACGAGTAAGGTCAGGGTTAGGCACGTCGTGGTCTGGAAGAATATGGATAAGAATAAAAGGAGGGTAGAAGCGGGTCGTCCCCTTGTAATGGAAAAGTGAATGTTGGAAGGCGAGGAGGGCTAGAGCCAGGATCAGGGTTAGAGTTAAGATCAGGGTTTGATGTAAGGGTTGCGTTAACTCAAGAGCTTGAGGTAAGGAGCTGGGGTTGCGGTTGGGCTTAAGGTAAGGGATATGGCTAAGATTAGCTGTAAGGCTAGGGTCGATGTTAAGGGTGGGCTAGTGGAAGAATATGGAAATGAAGGGGGCTCCAGGATGTCTTCCCCCGATGAAGTGAATGCTAGGACGAGTGAAAGACAGAAGAAGTAAAGGTATGAACTGGTTAAAGTGGCAAAGTAATTGTACAGTGAAGTGAATGAAGAAGAAGAAGCAAAAATATACATCAACTTGGATCAAGCAGATGGCGGTTTGAGGTAAGTAAGCCTTTTCCAGGACTAGAGTGGCAGAATGTGTGCGCAACACAAACAGGCCCCACATTTGTACTCTCTCTGCATGCTACTAAAATGAGTTATGATTATTGGACACATTCATTGTCTAATGGACCTCCGGAGGATGAAACACAGTGGGCCTCATTACGAGGTTGGAGGTAGCCATGGCGCTATTAGTGCATTGGCTGCCTCCAAAATCTTACCGACTCCGGTCTGGTGGATGGAGCAATTACCGGTCCATTCCGAGGTCGGCGGGACCGGTAATTCCCCATTCACCAGAGCCATTCCCCATTCCCATTTGAGCCCCCATAGGGCTCAATGGGAAGGGGGGAAGGCGGCAATAACGGTACCGCAAATTGCGGTATCTTTATTGACCCCGGTATCCCTTTACGGGTCCTGTCCTTAACGCCTGGTAAAACCAGGCGTTAAGGAAGGACCCACAAAGGGAACTCGTAGTAGGGCGGTAAGGGATTACCGGCACCGGTACCCTTACCGGTGCCGGTAATCCCTTACCGCCCACCTCGTAATGAGGCCCAGTGACCGCCCTATACAGATTGGAATCTGTGGCTCGGAGAAACTCACGCGGGTACTACACTAACCTATCGCTGGAAGGTATGTGAAGTATGTGTTTTCACTTCTCAAATAGTTCATCATGTTAAATAGTTCTAGTTCGCTGATTCTGATATATACATGTACACAGTAGCCTCCTTTCATTGTGGTGTGGAGAAGAACAGATTAATTATTAATCCATGTATTTTGTTGGATTGCACATTGAATGTGAATCATACTTTACTTATTGTCAAATAAATATGCTTAATTTACCATGTGATTTGCTTATTTTCAAGCCAGCCCACTGAACACATAGTACTAAGTTTAGAAAGAGCTGCACGTTCATGTAAAACTAATGGTGGGATGTGAGGATATAGTGTATACTGACTGAGTACATACCATAGCACAAGGACATTCGGGCTAAAGCCCCATCTCCTCCAGTTGCTCATAGTATGGAATTCTGGGCATCAGTGTGCATTAGTTTCATTAGCTGACACAATTGTTATCACCTTTAAATGATTCATTTATGAGACTGCTGTAGTGCAATGTATATATTATTACCCCCGAAAAAGGTGATGTAATGACACCTTCCAGCCAATTACTGAGCTCAGAATGCAGGCTTTATCTCATGGTATTGCCCCTCTTTCAGCCTTCGGGCAGTGGGAGGCCACATCTTGCCTCCCAGAGCAAAGACCTGCGCTTGATCTCCCGCAAACCCCACTGTAACTCCTCTACCCTTCCCGCACTACCCCCTCACTTATCTGCAACCATACTTTTTCTCCTCTAGTACCACTGCCCCATCCGATCCCCTCAGTGGAAATGACCGTAATTGAAAGGGAGAAGGGACTACTTCATCCATTGCAGCCATTTTGTTTTATAATTTTCTTATGTTGAGGAATGGCAAACTGGGCCCACATTAAGGCCCTCACTTTGCTCACCCTGTAACTTTGGTCCCAGGCTATTATCTGACTGGTAATCCTAGGGGTATTGCTTAAATAGGGAACATTTATACAGTGTCAGCTACAGGCTGAAATTGCTCTTGCGTCACTTGTGGCCACATCAACTGAAAGCCATGGTTCTCTCCTGGTAGATTTAGTGAAATAAAGGATACAGCAATGTTTCTTAGGTAGGTGTTGGATGGTGGGGGGAGGGTGAAGATGCAAAAGAGAATTTTGTATAGGCAGCATAAAAGGGTGTGATTTATGGCTCAGATACATCCCACAAATGTAGGGCATTGCAATGAAAAATCTGAAGGCACTGCATTCATATATAGTTGTTGCTTCATTTTATAATACATAATAAACTGGTGATCCACAACTTGTTATGCTCTCCTTTTTAATTTTGTATACCGTAATGCTTTTTGAGAAACTCACAACTGCCCTCCTCTAATATTATTTACTAGGGGGCTTACGTACATTCAAAAGCCCCAAACAGAAGTCTCTTTCATATGAACAGTAGGATTTTAAACACTGAAACAAAAACAGGTTTGCCTTTGTTTCTATTTTAAGTAAAATTGAAGAGCCATGTGGAAAGGGAACCTACTTGTTATTACCAAAAGAAAAGCTGCCTTTTAATTTACAAAAGAAGGAGGAATCAAAGATTCCTTCCACAGGGAATACAGGATTTTTAAACAATGGCACACAAACTGTTTGCCCAGGTGTGTGCAAATAAAAGCAGTTTAAATGTGAAAATATATCACTGCTCACAGAAAAATGTCAGCCTGCCTGTCTGGATGTCACATCTCCCTACTAATTACCAACTGCAATAAAGTGTTCTCCAGACCTGCTGGCTCTGAAGGCATTGACTGCAGGAGAAGTTCCCCTTGGCTGGAGCATGACCAATATGTGTGAAAATGGGGGCAACAACTTCAAAGAGCAAGC
The DNA here is from genome assembly GCF_040938575.1 of Ambystoma mexicanum. Lineage (NCBI taxonomy): Eukaryota > Metazoa > Chordata > Amphibia > Caudata > Ambystomatidae > Ambystoma > Ambystoma mexicanum. The sequence goes on along the minus strand of NC_090934.1, from coordinate 117,387,828 downwards.
TTCCAACACAAGTGAGACAGAAAAACAAACTCTGGGTACAGGCTGACCCAGTGAAAACAAATGGCCGGAAGGCAGGAGGATGGCCATTTGTCCCACAAGAAGATTCACAATTAATTTAAAAGGACTATTATCATTTTGGCCTTTTTCTCAGCAACCATAAGCCGTATTGACTTTATGTATGTACCATTATTTAAGTAATTTCCAGGCGATTGTAGTGATGTAAAATTCCACCACCAGCGAACTGAAAGGCCAGTTAAACTAGCTTTCTGGCTGATCTGAACATGTTCCAAATGTGGGAGTTGGTGAATGGGTGGAGAATAAAATTAGGGATTTGGGTAATAACTTACATATTCATAACTGTTATGCTTTTTATGGAAATAGCAGAAAGGTGCCACATGGCCGTGCTACATGGTACGGACTTGGTGGTCGGTTTCTCTAATTCCCCATGATTAGCTGAATCAGAAAATATGTATATTATGGCAGTTGATAGTAAAATTATGAAGTTGTGATACATAACTAGTTTTTGCATAATATTTGAAAGGAGAACAAAGGGCGATTACAAAAAAGAATTGCCATATGTTGCTCCAGGCCACTAAACCAATCCCGACTTGGATGCTGGGTTTGGGAGGAGAGAGAAGGGTAACTGTCCAATCCTAGTTGCAGGAATTATTGCAGGGTAGTTCCCCAAGATTGTAAAAGTGGCGGTGTCATCGCTGCTATATAAGGGGGACTGCACACACAGACAGACAAGAGACAGAGCACCACGAAGGCAGCAGAGAACTACCATCTGGAGAAAAAACATAAAAAATTTACAAAAGATATTAGCAATTTCAAAATAGAACAAATCTACCCGTATCTCACGGCCGAGTACAAAGACAAGAAGGAAAAGGCAAGACTGGCTAACCAAACATCCGCCACCAGAAGCAGACGTAAATGGGTCTCATTTTCAGATACCTCAAGCTCTGATTCATCATCGGGAGACCCCAACCAAAACAGAAACAAAAACAGACAACAAGGGCAATATCAGCCACCAATCAGATGCCTTTTTTAGGGCAAATGGCCACCAGAGGAGCATACTGGGTGCCACCCCCGCATCCACAACCAATGCAGTTTTACAACTACCCCCAGTGGGGACAATGCAATCAGAGGAGGAGGACCAACGCAGGTTCTAACTGAAATCCCAATATTCAACCTATCGGGTTACCCACTTTCCAGTGAAGAAACTTCCATCCTTACCAAAGGTCTATCCTTTGTACCCACAAAACATACAGACTGGTTCAAACTGGACACTTGAACTATTCAATCTATTCAGAAGTATCAGAAGAAAAGTATACTTTAAAGATAAAGATTTCTACCCAGAACTAGGTGATACAGGCTTCCGAGTTAAATTGACATTCAATCCCATGGAAAATGAGGTACCGGGTTCCCTGCTAACATTCGAGAAATGCATTACCAAAGAAATTTAAAAACTCCAAACCAATCCTCAGCACATGAGACACAATCACACCATAGGTGAACGAAAGGCATTGACAACCTTAACTGCAAACAAACAATTGATCATTAAAGCAGCCGACAAAGGCGGAGGGATTGTTATCCAGAGCATTGCGCAATACAAAGAAATGGTAATGCAACTACTGAATGAAGAAGGAAACTATAAAAAACTAAGGAAAGATCCCTCAGCTGATATCAAGCATAAAATCCAGGAAATAACTAGATTTGCACTAGAGCAGGACTGGATTACAGATCGTGAAGAGACTTTCCTCAACACCTCAGAAAACAGGACACCTGCATTCTATGCTCTTCCAAAACTTCATAAAAACAGACGAAACCCCCCAGGAAGACCCATTGTGTCAGGCTGCGGATCAATTCTTGAACCCATCTGCAAGTTCATAGACCACTTCCTGAAGCCACTAAGCCAGCAAACACCCACTTATCTAAGAGATACCATGTCAACCATCACCAAGTTTGAAGGACTCCCATTCAATAATGATCAAGAACTCCTAGCCATGGACATAGTAAGTTTATATACCAGCATCCCACAAGAAGCGGTCGAATGCATAAGACATCATCTAACCCACTGTATGATTCATAAAAGAGTCCCCACCAACTTTATAGTGGAACTCCTAGAACTTGCTCCGACCAATAACTTCTTCGAATTTAACGATGACTTCTATCTTCGAACAAGTGGAACGGCTATGGGAGCAGAATTTGCTCCGAGTTTGGCAATAATATTCATGGCTGAATTTGAAAGTCTGCATGTCCTCGATACCCCCAACCCCTTTTAAGATAAAATCTCCTCATGGTATAGATATATCGATGATGTCATTTTAATATGGAAAGGGGACATAAACAGCCTAGCCGCATTCGTTAACTGGCTGAACACCCAGACATAAAAAATTAAATTTACCATGCAAAACAGCAGTACTTCTATCAACTTCTTGGACCTTACCATCTCAGCCAAAAACGGAACCCTGATGTGCAACCTCTTCACCAAAGAGACAGATAGAAATGCCCTACTTCATTATAACAGCCACCACCCGAGGAATCTACGAGACAACCTTCCATATGGCCATTTTCCGAGGTTGAGACGTAACTGCACAGAAATGGACCAATTCACCAAACATGCAAAAGTTCTACAAAGCAAATTGAAAGAAAGAGGGTACCCCAGAAAACTCATCAGGAAAACTACTAAAAGAGCAAAATACACACCCAGAGAAAGCCTGCTAACACCAAATACGAAGAGCTCCAACCAAGATGACACTCTCACATTCGCCTCCACCTTCGGACCAGATACAACCAAACTGAAAGGGATATTGAAAAAATTCTGGCCCTTGGTGCAATTGAGCCTGCCGGATTAAAAAATACTGAGAATGGCGCTCAAAAGATCTAAAAATCTCAAGAATATGCTATCCCATGCCAGAATAGAGAAGACACAAAGGTCAACGATATGGAACATGCGCGAAATAAAGGGTCACCACCCATGTGGCACTTGTACAGCGTGCCAATTCACCAAGAAAATCAATTCATTCAGGATCGGAGAAAAAGACTGGCAACTCAGACAGTTCACAAACTGCAAAACAGCGAACGTGATATACATCATTGAATGCCTGTGTGGCCTCCGTTATGTAGGGCAAGCCACCCGCCAAATCAACAAAAGAATAGGAGAACATAGATCTCGGATTCGATGTAAATCCTTAACAGCCCCCATGGTGCAACACTACAACACTATACTGAAAACCATCATGGTCCTGATGACATCTTGTGGTGGATAGTAGACTCAGTTCCCAGCACCAGCAATGCTATCAACTCACTCAATCATAAAGAGGCCTGGTGGATCTTCAAGTTGAAAAGCACTACCAATGGACTCAATGAGATAGAACCCACAGGGTACCGCAGATAATCTCGCCTCTTGTAGTTCCCTGACATTCTCTGCCACAATGCTGTCTCCATAGTCCCACTGGAGACGTTCCGACCCACCGCGCATGCGCAGGATTATAGCATCTCTTACACTTCTCCCCATGCACACCCAGAAGCGTCGCCGCTTCCCCAGTCCGCACATGCGCAGCCGTTTAGTTCATGGGAACACTACTCCCTGTGCGCATGCACGGCACTTCCTGCTGCACACAGCTCGGCTCTCTTTCGTCCCATTTTAAACACGGCGCTCCAGTCGCACCTTGCAAACGCGGCTCCATAGGAGCACCAAATACCAGCTCCGGACTTCAATTCCAGGTAATTATGTACCCTGGCCTACCCATTTCACTGCAGGCCCATCACGCCGCATTACTAATTTCGCGTGTGCCCTTCTCCACTCCACAGGATAGCTACCATTTTGGGAACAACTTTTGGGGCTCCAAGTCCAAACCACTTCCTTGGCCCCCCTACTCCGAACGGATGACACACAGCCTGCATCCAGTTCCAGTGTCTCCCAACCACGAGGACACTGCGTAAGGTGAACACCAGCCACTCTTCTCTCCCCCCCACCTTCTTATCATTCAGTTGTTTTTGGCTCCATACTGGTAACATCTGATGCATTAGATAAAACTAGCATTCTCTGTACCTTTAACTTTGTAGCTGACCACAGCCTGCTGACACACCCCAGAAGCAAAGACCAATTTACAGTGTGCTCTACACTGGTGTAACAGCCATTCCAAGATCTATCCTGCATTGCCGACCCCAGGTCAGTCCCGTGCCTCCCTTGTTTTTAACCCTTTCATATCAGTGGTGTACCACAATTTTGGATTGTATTATGTCATGTTTTTAAAGTTTTAAATTCCCACTTTAGGCACTAATAGAGTCCCCCTATCTCTCTCCTAGGGAGACCTATTCCAGGCCCGAGATGAAGGCACCTTGCCGAAACGTCTAAAGGACCAGTATTCCATACTCCACCTGGTCCCTTCAACCTCTTGATTCAGATCTAGACGTCGACCACGTGTTAGGTCACTCTTTAGCCTGGCTACATACAACCTATTGTTATATCATTTATTGTCTTCAGTTTGGTTGTCTTGTATTGAATATTTACACTATCACTTGTCACTATAGGTGGTGGTTACACATTGTTACCAAAGCACTACTCTGTTGTATCTTTGGATATTTGCAATTCAGTTGCTAAACCAGCTATATTAAGGATTGGTTAAGACTACAAATTAACCACCCTTAATACACTTTACCTATGTATTTTTCCATCTCTCAAAAAAACTACAAATGCATGACTATGAAATGCATTTAACAGCAAAATAAAACAAAAGCTGTGACACTGACATCTATTTTTGTCTGAATTTCTTAACTTCATGAGCACTACCACATTTAAAGTGTTTTTGCATGTATATGACATGACAGAATAAATCTAGGCCTACTGCAGTCAATAAGTAGTCCCCAGAACCTCCAGACGTCAGAGCAGACCCCCTTTGTGTACCGAGACCTACCATCTGACAGCTTTAAGGAAACACCAGAGAAGATTCCTGAGAGTGCATCTGGGTGGAGCTGTCTATTTCTAGGAAGGCCTCAAAGCTGACTGGGTCCTATGCTGGAGAGCGGAAGGCCATCTTTGAGAGTGGAGTGACCATACACCTGCGTTATCTTTCCAGAGTGTTCTGAGATGCAGCTGGCTTTCCTAAACTTTAAACAATGCTTTCTATGTAGTAATTGAGCCCTGGGAAACCACAAGGTTGGGGAGTCCGCTTGCCTTGAATAATTTCCCTTTATAGAGGGTGGGGGGCAACACTGTGTGAATCCTTAGCCTATTTAACCAAAAATATTAATTTAATTAATTCCCCATTTGGCAAAACACTATGGGGTGAAATTTGTTAAAATTTGAAATTAACAAACAGTGCCCAATGCAGGCCTTTCAGTGGAGTGGGGACTGAAATTCCAAATTCCCCAAATCATTCCAATTTTTCTGTCCGACTTCCCCAACACAGACCAAAGTAGGGGGGCCTGAAAAACAAACTGCTAAATCGCCCTGTGTTTATTTTAGACCAAAAGTGTGGGCAAAATCATAATTGCCATATGTATTTGTTACAAACTTGAAATCCTACTGCTTGCCTTTTAAGCCCGCAGGAAAACCAAACCCGCACTACACTACATTTATAATTGTTTTAATATTGATCATTTTAATTATTCCTTGATGAAGTGAAATTGGTAGAAAGTAACGAATTGTGATTTCTTTTTTTTTGTATAACTAATTTGTGTAATTGATTTGCGTAACAAGAAGGTAATGGTGAGCCACGGATAAAGTGGTGTTTGACATTTTTGTGCACATTTCTATTACTTTTAATTTACATAAATACCAATATATTTCTCGCACACCGGCCTGGTTCATGGCTCAATGTTAGCTCAAGGGAGAGGGGCACAAGGGGCATAATATGTGTCTGAGATACGGCTAAAGAAAAGAATCTGTTAAACAGTTTGTTGCGTCACACCTTAAGTGGGGAAGGAAGGAAATCCCTGTGTTGAGGGTGGCATCTCAATAAACCCTTAAGTCTGCAACCTGTGTCTCTCCTTATGTTTTGGACTATGCCTCCCATGACTCCACACCATTGAATGTGATGGCGAGGGCTGATGAGGCTTGAAGTCCAAAACATCTGGAGAACCAAATGTTGGTGACCCCAGCTTTATACTAATCTACACCCCTAGCTGTACATCCGATATCAGAAGATTATCTCAGAACTTTATGCATATGCACATGACATGGTCCCGACGCACCAGACTTGGTTACCAAATCTAGAGTGCTTATGTTTGCAAGCCCAGCTTCATATTTCAGTGTTCTCCCCCAACGTCTAATGAATTGTATTGGACTGCACATCTGCCTTGAGAAATGTAAACAAAGGGAGGACACAAACATGCATTTAATTAACTATAATTGGAATTTATGGCTAAGACATCCCATTGTTTAGTACTAAGCTCAGCTTTGTCAGGATTGTGGGTCTGCTCTTTTCTGATGAAATGGAAACTGGTGCTGCTCCTGCAATAGTGGCAGGTGAGCTTGCTATTCATTGAGACCCAAGCTGCACCTCACTGAGGATGGTTAATGAGCCTGACAAATGTAGGGGTTGCTTGTGGCCTTGTGCAGGAGGGATTTACCCCAGAGGTTTGGGCTGGACAGCCATTTTGGGGAGGAATCAACCACTGATTTGCTTATGATCTTTCCCCTTCTGTAATGATATAGCAAACTGATAAATGATGGCCTGGACGATTGCCAGTGGTTATGTTTCATTCAAAACATTCCATCCATAAACTCTTTGCTTTACTAAGTAACATGGACGAACCCCTATGCATGATAAAGGAATTAAAGACCGTAATCTAGCCAAACCCTGACCGTCCATTCCACCTCTCTGCAGCCCTACAGGAATACCAAACCAATCTCCCCCACTTTCCCAACCCCACTGTGCTCCACTGCCTCTGTATTGAACACAGTGTGATTTAATTGACCTTTCTGTATGGCAACCTGTTGGGTGGCATACTGGATTCATAGGTTGGACACTGTCCCTTCCTGGGGAATGAATGAAGAGTTGAATCTACTGTGCTTCCAATGAGAGATTGTTAATTTATGTGTAAACATAATTACCTTTACGAGGTATCCTTCTGATGTTTGTGGACATAATATTCATGCATAATCATGTGAGCACTTTAATTCACGTTTGTCCAACATCATTGGCAACAATTTTGTAGGTATCATTGCGCAACAGCATAGTATTACGTATGTGTATCTTTGGAAAACTATGTGCAAATGATTTTTGTTTCAATATTACTGTAAGTTGCACCTCCATTAGGTTGTGATGTAGTAAATGTCTATAAGCATACACATGTAACATGAATTACCTATGAGTAAGTTAAGTAATGACCATGCATGCAGCCACTTGTGATATCAGACCATTTATTTGGTAATAGGATTACAGATTTAAGATTCTGATTGCAATGCATCAACCTACACATATGCATGTATGCCATTGCCAGCAGCTTATAATATCATGGTATTTGTTTAATAAATTGTTTAAGAAGGTGATAACAGATTTACGATTTTGACTGTATGAACCCATGAGCGTTGTATCTATGCCGGTACCTTGTAAAAGCCGAATATTGGTTTAATACGGTGATAATATACCTTTATTTGATTTAATGCAGTTTAGCTTGGCGATTCGATAGCCAACAATTATTCTGTACACACATGAATGCAATTATTTGCGCTTATTGCTCAGTAGAAAAACAAAACACCTATTGTGTATCTTATATACAGGTAGATCCATTTTATCTGAATTGTATTACTTTTCACACTACTCACCATTTTTTCACTTTTGTACTGTGCAGCTCAGTAATGGGTTTGATGTATCAAAGTTACAGAGCATGACTCCCTAGCGAGATTTTTTTGACATCCATTTTTTACCGTCACATACAATTTAGAGCAACCGCTCCCGCCTGCATCACACGTTGTGATGTCACTAAGCGCCGTGGCATTACACGTACAAGAGGCCATTTTGCTGTAGACGTGGCAAGTTGCTTTTACTTAGGCAATAATCCCCGAGCCTTCGGGCCATTACCGCATAAGGTAATGCTCCCGGGGCCCATAGTTACAGGCCCGAGCGTAGCGAGTGACTTAACAAAGGCCCGGGGGCATTACCTAATGTGGTAATGGCCCGTAGGCGAGGGCCTTATTGCCATTAGTACCCCGGCCCATTAAACCGGGGTACTGAAGGCATTTATTTCCTGTTGCGAAACGCTCCAGATACTGATGGTAGCAGGTGCAAAATGGTGTTAGTACCTGGGCATCAAATAGCAATGCCTGGCAAATGCTTATTACTTGTACAAAAGCCAAAACGGTTGGCTTTGCCAATGCTTGTTTTTAAAAGGACTTCAGTGAAAGACATGCACAATGCTTACGAATCAAGTGGCTGAAGGCAGACCTAGTTAAGACATTTGTATTACATAGCTCCCAAGAGAAGGTGTTTTGGGCAGGAAGGGGCAGGAACTGGGTGGGGATGGCCATAGGGAATAGCATGGCCATGGACAATGAATGGGTGGGTAAATGACCAGCCAGAACCTACAAATTGTGTGTTCCTCTTCATATGATATTCCTCACTATTTGTACTCTAATGCAATAGTTTTGGCTTATAGGTGGTGCAAGCTCATCCTAATAGCCCAAACTAAAAAGAGGGATCATTTGAAAACTTTCACAGATTGCCATCTAAAAGGACACAGATATACTATAATTGTCCAAAACTAATTTCATACACAATTTATGATATTCTTTAAGGTTAGGGAAGCCAACACCGCCATTACACTTACCTCTTCGGAGGGTAGCTATGCTGATATGGTTTTCCCAGCCCATAGGAATTTAGTTAGCATTTTATCTAGTTTCCAAATTAATGTATCTGGGAAGGCAACTGGCAAATTGACCAGGATGTATACAAGTTTGGGGGTTAAAACCATTTAAATAGTATATAGCCTGCCTCACCATAATAATCTGAGAGGGTTCCAGGTAATGAGGTGTTACAGATATTGCTGATGTTGACTTGGCATCTATTGTAGGGACTCATTTAACAACGAGATACTTGATACCACCACCCGGCTGCAGCTTAGTAGGGGTGGGGTTACATGGGAAATAAGAGAGAATGCCCTGTTTAGGGGAAGAGACTTTTTTCCCAATTGACTTTTAATCTGAAAATAACACAATAATCCTGAAGTTGACACATAGAAGCTGGTATTGAGACCGTGTCGTCTTGGGACATTTTGAATTTGGCCTTCAATGTTTGATATCAAGGAAAAACCAATCAAAGACTGCCATAACTGCTATGTCATATGATAGGGAGTGCGTTCCAGTATTGACATGAATCAATACTCAATGTACGGGGTGGAGCACCATTCATACATCAACCTTTTTAGACTCCTCTATGGCCAACAAGTGTTTTGTGGCTCTTGAACTTGACAAAGTGTGCTTTAGATTTCCGATCCAAACCTGCGTCCATAACGAGATTAACATACCCTGCAATAATCAATTCATATCTACCAAATTCATGTCAGATCTTTTGCAAGATGTCTCAGAAAACTGGTTCATCACTTCTGCTGGCATATATGTTTATTATGGCTACATCTTGACCAAGAAGTTTGTCCATCAGGATCCATGTCTAGCTGCAAGCTCAGAGCCTCCCAATTCGTATTGAAAGAATAGCAATTCCCTGTGAACGATCCACATCAAGCCTATCCACAACCAGCTTTACACAGACCCTCTGCAACTTGCTAGACTCACATTCATCTAAATGTGTTTCTTGAAGAAGGACCAAGGTGCTATTCTGGTGGTAGTCTTCAAGTCATGATTCCATTCAGCTGACCTACATTTCTGTTTTTTGGCACACCAACAATTCAAAATGAGTAGTTGTATTATTTATATAGCACTTCACGCCAAAGTGCTTTACATGAGAACAAGGGTGCAAATAAATTGGGAAACAACGATTATTGAAAAGAAGGTAGGTTTTAAGAGCAGTAAGAAAGGAAGAAAGAGTGGCTAAAGACCGAATAGATAGGGGTAAAGAGTTTCAATGCTCGGATGCCAATAATTAGAAAGCACGGAAGCGGGATGGGGCATATATTTATTATAATTGTTCTTTTATAATGCGCTTAATACCAGAGATTGTTTTCTAAGCGTGTGATGGGATTCAAACCTGTGTTGTGCTGCGCGCGGGATGTGATTCAACCCTGTGTTGCACTGCGTTGTCTTGCTTCCAAGACAAACTTGTTGCCCCTAAACTATCCCCGCTAACCAGGTTAGGGACAGTGAGAAGAAGGTGTAGAGATTCAGAACAGAGAGAACGGGCTGGAACATACACAGAAAAAAGAGAAGAAAGGTAAGCAAAAAAGCATACGAAATGTTAGAGCAAGCATGAGGGCAAAGGTAAGCTAGGAAATAGATTTAAGAGGAGATCATCGTACGAATGGAAAGACAAAATAATAATACGAAAAGCGGAGTTGAAGGTAGACTTTATGGGGGCCAACCTGTAGTGTGGGAGACCAAGCAGTGATATAGAGCAGTAGTCACAACGTGATGGCACCAGGGAGGAAATTAAAAGGTTAGAAGCTTGAATGGACCGAATGGGTCGCGCTTTACAAAGGTTGTAAAGAAGACAGTGACATGAGTGAAACCCTTAAGAAATGTGGTCCTAAAAAGAAAGAGAAGAGTCATAGACAACTCCAAGATTTTGTGCACGGTGACCAACGGGAATGGTGGAGAGCGGGAAAGAAATAGAAGCGGGAAACCAACTAGAAGAGTCAGAACAAGGAGGGAAAAATATGATTTCCATCCTGGATGCATTTAGGTGAAGAAAGTTGGAGGGACATGTACATACACCAGTCATTACTATGTTGAATGGGCTGAGAGAAGGGGCGAGGAAAATGGGTTTCCTGGATTATATGCAATTAGCTGGACTTGGTGTTTCATACACTGATTTAGTACCCTCTTTCTGTCTCTCTGTGTCTGTCTCTCTCTCCTTCTCTTTCTCTCTGCTGTCTTTCAATTTCTATCCATGTCTCAATGTGATAGAAAGTCACATTGTCAAGTGTGCATATGATTGTGCCATCCCAGCTATGGCTGACAGCTGCACAACCAGATAAATACACGGACATAGTTATGGTTACAAGTAGAACAGGTTATAGTTTTCCTACTTAATTAAGGGGGGGGTTATACCCAGACATGGGTCGCTTGTTCACTGCAACATAGGAAACCAAACTGCACCTCACTGATGAAGCCCAACATGACCGAAACATGCTTGGGGTTGCTTGTTTTTCTGTGCAAAGGGGATGTGACCTAGCAGATCGAGTTGGACTGCTGGCATTAGTGGCAGGAACAATAATGACATGCTTATAGCCAGTGCCCTGCCATGGTCTCCAGTCACATGATCAGATGGAAATAGACTTTGGGTCCAGCTACAGCGAAACCAGAAGATAAGACCATGCCACAGTTCCTTTTATTTTCAGGCACAGTGAGCCTCTACAAGGCTGAGTTCAAAGCCTAATTGAATGGCAGACCGCAGGAGTGATGATGGATGAGGGCTAATTGGGTGTTGAGGCATGACCCGGCCAACCCTCCCAGCACCTGAGTTAACCAGAAGGGTACAAGCGTGCCAACCAATTAAAGAGGGCCACGTACTAAAGAGCCCTATAGTTTGTGTAACCAATAGGGTGTTGAGTATTAGTATGACACAGAAGATGACTTGCACTTAGGATGGGCTTAGTTGTCCACCTGACCTTAGAGACCCAATCACAAACCCCGTTAGTATGGAACGTATACCTAGATGTTCCCTTTAAGCCTATTACATCCCCTAGTAGGTTTTTTTAGTTTGCCACATAGGATAGCATCAGTAGTGACACATCGTTTGTATAAGAATGTTGTTTTTTCATGTGATGCTTTGAGAGAGATCGAGCGAATGTCCGTTGATGTCCATTGTAACTCCCTGTTTTAGATAATTTTTAATAAAACAGCACCAAGTTTTGCCAACTTCCTGAGTCGGTTTGATTATTGATGTATGAGTAAGTTCTGCATCCCCATCAATCTCTAAGTATTGCCACCTCATCTTAAAGGGCCCCAGGTCCGGGGTTTCAAACCTGTTACCATTAAGCACATTCTGTTTTGTAATAGTTACGGTTGAATGAGTATAGAGAAAGTTGGGTTGCACTACATCCATCCACCACACTGACAACACAAACAAAGACAAACAGACACAAATCAACATCACCAAACAATATCCAAAAAAAACTACAACATGTGTCAATACAAGAGGTCAGTAAATTGCAAATACCACCTGCAAAGATCTTATTCTATACATGCCCCCCATGACTCCGAGCCTCCTGTCTGAGTTACAAAATAGCAACCTACTTGCCCAACTACTGACTCAAATCACTACCCCTATCCAATAAATTAGACAGTTTAATCCAAATTTCTACACAAAATATCTTGTTCATTTCTCGGGAAAACATATTACCCTAGATGTTACTGTGGGCTTATAGCCAGTTCCCATCAGAGCTTTTTCATCATATGATATTTGGAGGTCACTAAATCCTATGGATAGAGCTTATTCCTTCTATTCACCAGTTCATGACTCATATTCAAGATTGTATTTATTCTTAATAACTGACAGACTTATAGGGACGATAGAGAATACAACTATTAGAGAAAGAGGAATTTCCGATCATGCATTGGTAGAGATGGTGATTAATTTGGAGCAGGGAAAAGGAATTTATAATAAATGGAGAATGAAAAAAGGAATTCTGAAAGATCAGGAATTGGTGGTATCACTTAGCGCATTCATAGAGATTACTTTGTTGAGACTATATGGCAGACTTATTGTTAGTTTGGGACATCTTGATTGTCACAATAAGAGGTGAACTGATTGTCCCATGACTGGCGATCGCAAAGATCAATTAAGAATGCAGAAGGTTTCTGACGCCTTGACGAGTGTAACCAATACTCATATGGAGAAGGCTCTTTTCTATCAAAAACAAAAGTATTTGAAGGGTGGAAGTGAATGTGGTAGGCTACTGGCAAGCAAACTAAAGAATATGGTGATCAATGGAGTGGAAAATGACAGGGGAGAGTTTTTAATGAGAAATTCGGAAATATTCGAGTGTTCGCATTTATTTTACAAGATTTTGTATGAGAAGAAGAATTCTCCACAAGAATAGGATATGGATAACCTCTTTAAAATTATTGAGTTACCTAAGCTGTCAGAGGATAGGGGAGAAGCACAGACATGAAAGTTGTTATGGCTATCTCCCAACTACAAGTTGGTAAATAACCAGGGTTGGATAGTTTACCAGGAGAGTTTTATAAGGTCTTTCAGAGTCAGTTGTCCCCTCTATTGTGTGAATTATTAAATTGTATACTCGAAGTTTGGGGATTTTGTCAATCTATGCGGGAAGCTCTTATTACACTAATCCCAAAGCCAGGCGATATCAGTGCTTAATGTTTATTCAAAAAATCCTTACGAAAATGTTGACAAACTGGCTAGATAGATGCATACGGGACATCATCCACCAAACTCAGTTAGGGATTATGCATCAGCATTCTGGCGATGATAATATTAGAACATTAGGCCTCATTATGAGTATCCTGGTCCGGTAACAACGGTGCCCATAAGCTACCGGCACTGTTGTTACAGGACCGGCACACTCAGGTTCTGCATACGGGTGCCTTTCCGCCTGCAAGGTCTGACCTGGCGGGCGGAAAGGCACCCGCACGCAGACTTTGACGGATGCACCGGCACTGTTTCACACAGGACCGGTGCATCCGTCCTCCCCATTCCCATTGAGTCCTATGGAACTCGATGTGAATGGGGAGTAATTTTTACCAGCGCCTGGCTTTGGGTAATTACTGCCACTGCCGGGGCTATAATGCCCCAGTTATTCCCCAAAACAAGGCGCAGGTAAAAAATACGACTAAGGCGGCAGCAAATTACGGGGTCGCAAAGAGGCTCATTGATTGATATTTTAGGAATACAAAAGAATGTAACGGACGGTGCAGCAAAAGGTTTCTTTGGATGCAGATAAGGCTTTCAACTGAGTAAATTGGACTTTTTTTAAACGCATAATGAAAGAAATGGGGTTTGGCGAAGTTGTTTTGGGTGCAATAGATTGTTTACATGTTGGCGCATAAGCTAAGGTTTGGTTAAATGGTGTGCTTTTGAAAGAAATTAACATGTCAGTGGGTACCAGACAAGGTTGTCCCCTCTCTCTGCTCCTTTTTAATATAGCCCTGGAACTGCTTACTGTTAGAATAAGGAAGGAGGCAAATGTTCGGGGTATATGTGTAGAAAGGCATTAATTTAAAGTATTATCTTGTGCTGATGATCTGGTTGTACTCTTGTCTGAACCAAAAGAGTGTAGTATATTGCTGGAAAAGATGTTCAATGAGGTTCGGAGACTATCTGGGTGCAAGGATATTTGTTACAAGACTGACGTTTTTCTGTTGTCTCCTAATTGTACTCGGGAACATTTCTGCATTTTGGATTGAAAGTGGGCATATCAACATGTGAAATATCTAGGGATACATTTGTTGAGGAATTTGAAAAAGATTGGGTATTTTAATCTGAATAATTTAATCTGGGGTATTTTGAAGGATGTGAGAAGATGGGAAAGACTATGGTTGGGTATTTGGACCAAGGTTAACATGATTTAAATGACGTTACTCCCTAAGGCATTTTATGTTGTACAATCTTTACCACTAAAACTTACAAGGAAAAATGTGCAGAGGTTAGACAACATTTTTCAGGAATTTCTCTGGGGTAGAGGAAAGAAACCCAAGATTCTTAAATTCATCTTGTCACAAGGTGTGGATGAGGGGGTTTTGACTATCCTAATCTGGAGAAATATTGGATATGGTTTTTGTTAAATAAATCAGCACAGTCCAATAGAAAATGTGATACCGGGATGGCTGGTGTTGGAGAGGGAGATTATGAGCTCCTAGTCTTTAGAAAACGTTTACTCTCTCAAAAAAAGGGCTATTGAATGCAACAGCTTGCCTTTGATTGAGGCTTCACGTATGGTGTTGGTTTCATGGTTTGAGGACAATAAACAGGATTGGTGGGTAAATTATGAGGGCTTTTTATTGCTTAGTCCGACATTTCAAATGAATAATCGAGCATTGCATTGGCGGAGTTGGGTTCTGAACAAGGTTTTGAAAATTGATGATGTTTTCAGAATGAGATAATGATGAGTTTTACGCATTGAGACACAAGTTTTATTTGGGGTTGCAGGAAATTGATAGATACAGGATCCTCAAGGTTTACCAATACACTGATTTAGGTTTGTTACAATCTCTGCTTGAGAAGAGGTTTGGTTTATGTACTATTTTTGACAACCCGCCACGTATGGTCTCGTCCTTCTTAAAATTGATGCCTATACCACCGGTATATGCTGAATGTTGGGATAAATTACGATGAGAGTGGGAGAAAGAGCTGCAATGTGAGGTCTCACCTGATCACTGAGAATTTATATTGAGAGCTGGGCATAAAGCAAAGTTAGACCTGAACCTGAGGTCGATTCATCAGAAAGTAGTTGCGTGCCTATAATGGACACTGGTACTCATGCAGAAATTAGGGCTGGTTGATGATAACATATGCTGGAGTTGTAGTTCGGCAGTGTGTGCTTTGCTAAATATGCTGTGGGAATGTGTGAGGGTTTGTGATTATTGGAAATACATTTTGGATTGTGTAGGTATGATTCTGGGTATGTCATTTGCACATGGGCGGTTAGCAGCAGCAATATTATCGAAGGCTGGTAGATGTTTTGTGGCTCGGGGTAATGGCTGTTGGATAGATAAGTTATTACTGATGGTGGGTAAACAAATACGGAAGGTCTGAAAGACACACACAAAGCTGCATGTGGAGGATTGGACTTGTGAGATGTAGGTTTTATCTAGTTTTGAAAAGGTGTTGTTTGGTAGAAAGGATTTGACAGAGAGATATCTTGAAGAGTGGACTTCCTTTAACGAACTGTATGGTTGAAGTTAGAGTATAAATATATATATGAAAGTTGGTTGAACTTACTGATGGTTGGGTGGTTTATGGTCTATGTGTGTGTGCATATGAGTGTCTTTTTGTGTTTTTCTCTTTCTGAAGGGGATTGGTTATATGTAATTGTGATTTGTTTATTGCTTAGTTGGCTATTTCCAAATGCACATGCATTTTCAGTTATGATTTTCTTTGCTGTTTATTGATACTTGTTAGATATTATATATCCTATAATTGCTTGTTATGTTTATGAAAAATGAAAAAAATATGTTAAAAAACAAAATGTCTTGCTGAGCAAAGACAAACATCAAAACCTACACTAACCATACACATTATTTTCGGTGACAAATAGAACCAGTCAGGGTTCCTGGCTTCTTTGCATAAGTGCAAAGAACACCTTGGAAACATATGAATGAAAACAGATCTATACATTTGATTTAAAATGAATTTGATAAATGGGTTGCATGCTTGAATCAATATGTACATGATTCTGGTGCTCATTTAGTTATGCACACCCACCCTAATATTAAAGTGATTTGAATGAACCATATATACTCATTCTGACAGGCTCAAGGTTTGGATGGCAGCAAAAAGGGGGTTTGACATCTGAAACTCCTTTGGGGGTGAAAGGGTCAGTTTGAACCCACATTTTTGGAAATGCGTGGCAGGAAGGTGATGTCAGGCTACTATAATGTCCAGTCCACATGCCACAGACATCCCTAGATAATTATATAATTATATATAATATATATATATATCCAAATGAAGGGGAATGTGTAGCTTGGCTCAGATGGACTATTTAACCCACTACAACTTTCTTGGTGTTTTGAAAACATGGCCCAATGCTCGAACCACAAGGCTGTCAAGACTATGCTGCATGGATGATCCCTAATAAGGGTCAAACCAGGTATATAGTTGTCCTGACAGCCTTGCAAAATGTCTGTTTTGGCTGCATAGGATTAATTTGCATACCTACAATGCTTGCTGATTGGAACTGGAGGTGAACTTCGAGCGATGGCTACTAGGTGGTGTTGTGTAATGTGTGACTTGGCTCAAATAACCTATTGTGCATATCTGATGTGATATTTGTATCCCTGCTAGCACATTAAAATGTGCACCTGTTTTACTTAAGTCCTTTATTCACAAATAGAGATTGTTTATACACTAAAGGTTGTGTGTGCCTCTCTTTATGGCCAGCCTTTATCTGGCCAATAAAAGTGTAAAACAGTAACACAGCCCAGTTTACTGGCATCCCTTGTGTTTACTTGTTACTGGAGAGTTGGTGAGTACTTCGGGATGATACATTCAAAAGAGAAAGCTGGCAAGATGGAAGTTTGAAAAGGAAAGCTTGAAAATCAATAATAACCAGAAGTGAGAATCAGTAAAAAAAAAAGAAAAAAAAAATAATTAAGAAGAGGCCAAGAGTAGCCGATAGTTTTGGTGTTTATTTATTGAATTTGATATTTATACAAATAAATACAGTCATTGTGTGGGCTCTGCCTACCGTGTAATTACTGTAAAAGTTCCGCAAATTTCTCCAAGTTAGTATTTGAAGACACACCATTAGTAATAGACATAGTAAAAAGACATCTGTTCTTGGAGGCATATAAAGGCTATACTATATCATACGTTATTGACTTGTTTTTAAGGTCTGTCTAAAAATCAGCCACAAGTCACACTGCATAGGATAGTGAGTTTGATTGCAGTTAGGGTTTGTGAGAAGGGATCTGTGTAAGGGTGCCAAAGAGACAAGGTCCAAGAATGAGAGAGAGAGAGAGGACCAAAGGGAGAGGGTTCAAGAAAGGGTTCAAGAAAGACAAGAAAGACAAGAGGCAAGTGTGGGAGGGAGCAATGAGTGTGAGAGAGCAAGGGAGCTAGTGGGGCAGAGTCTGTGAACATGTGGATTGCTGCATGTTTCAAAATAGGTCTATCATGGGCAACACTCTGTAAATAAGGGTGAATTGAGAAAGGAGATTGGGGCAGGAGATACAGGGGACTGAGGACAATGAGAGAGAGAGGGCAATGAGGAGAGAAAGTGAGAGCGAGTAGCGAGCACACACTAAACAGAGGGCAAAGAAGAGAGTGAGAGAGAAATGGTGGTAGAGAGGGCATTAGAGAGAGGAAGGAACACCTTACTTATCATACTATATAATAAAAGGCAAGATGTATGTTTCTCGAAGCCGTCCTGCACCCATTTCGCCTGTTTCCACCATTAGAGGGAGCTATAGCTTTATGCATAAAACAATAAGACTTAAAGTTTCACAGTAGAGCCTGCCCGCTTTCTCTGTAGGGATCTGTTGCCTTACACATATAACAATAAGACTTCAAGTTCCTCTTCCAGGCAAACAAAATGTGTATTTCAACAATTATAATGTACAGTTAGCTGCAGAAAAGACCCAAGACAGGGCTACCACTTTAATAGCATACTTCACATTGCATACACTAAGAAAATATATACATTTAAAAAAAGAAAACATAGAAACAGAAATTCATTTGATTTAGCGCTATTTCTCTAACAAAATAAATGATTTTTTTTCAAAGTACTTATGTATTATGTAATTATTCATTGTCATATTTCTTGGTATGTATTATATCAATAATATTATTCATATTATTGATGCACATTTTAAACTTTATTTGACTTCAATGTACTTTATTTTATGATCTTTTGTCTACTCCGAATAATGCACAAGAATTGTATTACTCTGACATCCCTCAACATTATAAAATTTGAGTCTAAAACCCATAAGTGGAATCCAACACAATGAGAAGCAGATACAACAATTGCCCGCATGCACTATGTTGAACTTTCAACAGATTGTGTGAGATTTTGTTTGAGGTTACTATTCCTCCATGTAAAAGGAGCAAGATCTTTTACAAAACATTTTTTTTTCTATTAACATAAATTATGTTAAAAAACACCACATAATATATTTACACTCAGAAAATGTGTTCCTTTATGCACATTCTCGGCTTAAATCATTATCATCTTTGGATTTTATTCCATTAGCGGTGTTTAAATATATAATGCCGGCCATTGCTCCGTCGGTTGCCCAAGCTATTAATCACTCTTGTCAATTGAGGATTATTTCTTTGCAGCTGAAACATGCACTGGTGACCCTACTTCTGAAAACCCCCTCATTGGATCCTGCTTGTCCCTCTAACTTCTGCCCTATTTCTCTGTTCCTTTTCTTTATGACACTTTTGGAGTCTTTATTTGCTTTTCTTCTCATCTCTCTCTTGGAAACCTCTGCCTTCTTTGATCCCTTTCAGTCCGGTTTCCGTCCCGGCTCTGGTATCGAGAGCATATTGGCCTCAGTAGTGGATGACCTGGCACGTTTCTCCGACCAGGGGCTGTGGGGGTGTTGGTGTTATTAGATCTATCAGCTCATCGCAAGTGGGCTTGCAAGTGGCTGTTGGGCTGTAGCTGCCCTTCACGCCGTGCATTCCCGTGGATCATCCCTGCTTCACCGTCCGCAAGAGAAAGCTTCATTGTTGGAGCAACACGACCTCTCTTGGACCTCTCCTGGAACTCCAACCAATTCATCCGCCCCCAGGCTTCGCCTCCCTCCTCCCACCCCCTTGGCCCCGCATCACTTCCTATATTAAGTTAGATGCATGCGCATCGCACGCGCGCTTCGGAAGCGGGCTTGCAAGTGGCTGTTGGGCTGTAGCTGCCCTTTACTCCATGCATTCCTGTGGATCATCTCTGCCTCGCAGTACGCGAGAGGAAGCTTCATTGTTGGCACAACACAACCTCTCTTGGACCTCTCCTGGAACTCCAACCAAGTAATTGGTTTTGAGCCTTTGTGCCTAAAGTGACTCTTTTTTTTTTCTCTCTCTCTTCATATAGTGAGCCACGGCTTAACTGCAGCTCACGGTTTGTTTATACACGCTCCACTTGCCAGCTTTACTGAGTGCAATTGTTCTGTGTTTCTTTTTCTCTCTTGCAGTTCATCCGACCCCAGGCTTTGCCTCCCGCCTCCTGCCCCCTTGTCCACGCATCACTTCCTATATTAAGTTAGAACCACGCGCATCGTACGCGCGCATCGGAAGTGGGCTTGCAAGTGGCTGTTGGGCTGTTAGGTTGTGGGGTCATGAGTGATTGGCCTTTTTTAAAATATATTTTGCTTTTTTATTTTTCCCTAAAAGTGTGCACTCAAAAGTGAGTTCTGGTTTTTCCTTAGCAACTGAAATTCATAACGTCCGTTGCTTAATTTTGCTAAATCTAGCCACTGTCTATCAGTGCACAGGCTCCTTTCCCCTTCACGCCCTCCAGCTATGATTAACGGTGTACTTAGTGGGCACAAGCATACCACTACCAAACTGGTAACCGTGAGCTGTTGTTCTACCACTAACTCATCTCTCATGGAGTCTACAGAGGGAATTCTACTCAATGATCCCACTGATGCTGTTTCCTGTTCTGCAACTAGTGAAAATGTAATTAGTTCTGAACCCGCAAACCAGGGAATCACTGATGGCACTTCTGTGGTTTCCTTCGTTTTGGGTGCTACTAACGACTCTATGCCAGCGCCTGTCCAGCTCATGTCCTCTGGTACAGAGCCTATGTATGAGGTGCCTGGTGACTCAGACACCCAGCCTACTTCTTCCCCTTCCGACATTAAATCTTGTACCAACGATAATTGTCCCGTTAATTCTCCACTAGACAACCTACCTTCTGTGGCTGTGACTGATTCTGCTGGACTGTGCAAAGAATTGCTCAATCAAGCATCACCTCTGGGTTCTCTATCCATTAAAGAGGCGAATACTATCTTGCCAAGAGGATGGATGAATGATAGTGTCAATATGGATGATAGCCTTGTCAGCGACGAAATCAGGAAAAAAAATGGGTGTCGAATGTTTCAATCACCATCTTGCTGACTTTTCAATTCTACCCCCTGCCATTGAATCTGAATTGGGCAGGTGAATCAGACTGTCGCATGAACCGTCTACCCCATTCACACAAAGAAAATATGGTGCTGAAAATGTATTTCTTTTCAATAATGTCCCTAACTACTCATATTCTGTACCTTCCCGCTATACTGCACTTAGAGATGATTGAAAAATTGGGAGCATATTCACTCCAAGTATATCTTCCATGACTGCCCCTCCTGTACAACACAACAGTTCTCCCATTTCTGAAAAGTCAGATACACAACTTCCTCAAGCTATCAATTTTCAAGAATGCTCTCCTCTGCCCCAATTCCCCACTCTGGGCCCTATTCCTGCTGACATGGATTCAACAAAAGCGCTCCCTACTAGCGACCTTCCTATTTAGTCCTGAGGCCTTTCCAATAATCACTCGGATCTTGAATTTGTTAGACATGCGCCACGAACAAACTCAGAGGAAGTAAGATTCCTCCATTTGCAAATCACAGATTTGTGTGTTAAGCTAAGCAAAATAGAAGGGATGCTCTTCACTTGCAATGCGATCTCTACTCTAACACACTATCGTGTGATGATGCCATCAACTAACAACAAGGCCACTCATACAAAAACCTTTGCTGAGGCAGTAGCTGAACGTCCCGATACAATGCCACGATACGTAACAGCCCCGGACTTAACGCTCCCGCAATTAGTGGCATTTAATGCTGCAAATATTGAGGAACTGTTACTTGCTGTCAAAGAGGTAACTACTAGATCTAAAGTTCAACCTTGTCTGAATAATGCAGATGCATCTCCTCACCATGATCCTTCCAAAATGCAATCCCAGATAGCCCCTCTGTTCTAACGGATCTGAATGATTTATCTGGTGATGATACTGAGTCGAAAGTAACGTCTGAAGAGCCTATCGCTGTGACTTGTCCTGACGTGACCACTCCTGCTGTACTCACTAGAAAACAAAAAAGAGCTCATGCTAGAGTGGAGAAACATAAGGCAATTGATAAAAGAATGAAGCTAAAAATAGATAAAAAAAGCAAAAATCAAGCCTCAGCCAAACAAGATCGACACAACACTAACATTAAAGAAATATGCAACCTATCAGGTGGAGATGCCACCATTGACTTGAACCAACTAAACGAAGAGTCAAAAGCAGTGCTTAATTTATCTGAGCCCACTCCTTCGGCTCCGTCTAATAACAAAGCATGCTACTGAATCGAAAATCTCTTCTGTTCCCGAATGTATGTCGGGAAATCTACCCTTAAATTAGGTAAAGATGAGAAAAAGCAAACCACTAAAATAAAGAAAGAGGTCCTGTGTGTTCCCAAAGAAAAACAAATCCTGACTACCTTGCTTTCCCTTGACAATTCTATGCATGCCCCCAAACAATCAGCGTTATCAAACATTTACCCTATGTTGACTCTTAAGAAAACTGATAGAGTAATAATTGGTCTGGGCAACGACCAAAGCCCAAATGGCCTTTGCAAATCCTCAAAATTAAAAGACAATGGGCATAAATCCCTTCCCACTGTTGCCTTCGCAAAAAGAGGTGAAATGCATGACAAAAAAGATGAGATGCCCCATGTTGTGCTACCAGTACAAGATATTGACAATGGCTCACCCTTGACGGCTTCTTTGGCTACTGATTCTAATCCTCCACAAAAAGTCCCAACCCCTACTGCCACTTCCAACTCGGCTAATGAGATCAAATTGGCTGTTGTAATGGGTTCGGAAAGTGACCCGAATCAACATGGTAAAGCAAGTCTGAATCAATCATTTTTCACAAACATCCTACAAGAGATTCCAGCGTTAAGAACTATAAGATCAAATGGTATAGAATGGGTAAAACTGGCACCTGTCAATAATAACAAAATGATTTGCAGACTTAATTCCTCACTCATTATGAAACTTATTTGGGAACAGAAAGACAACCTAAAGTCCATTGGCCTATTACCCTCCCTGTTTTACTCTATTGATGATGCTGAAGCATAAGTCAACACTCCTATTCCAGCAGAGCAAATCTCTTCCAACCAGACTGCTCAAGGAGGTGTCTCTAAAATTGATGACAATACATTAAAACAATTTTTGGCCTTTGTGTCTCCACTCAAGGGAATTCAATTGATGGACTCATGCTCTGTTCAACCAGATTTGCAAGCCGGTTCGTTAGGAGACTCATAGCTCCGCTGAGTTACATATTATCTCATGGAACGCCTGTGGCCTAAACAACTTCAGGACTTGGTATAAGAATTGTAACTGTACCTTTCCAGGTGTTGTTTTCCTACAGGAAACTATGTGCCAATTACCCTTTACAATTGAAGGTTTCTTTGCGCATACCCATGAGACAACGCAGGGTCTAATGGGAAGACTCTTGGGAGGGTTGGCCATTTTGATAAATACAGCATGTAAGTGTTCTTCAATACTGGTCAGTAGGTCTCCCGTACTTTTGGCTGTTAAACTTATGCCCAATGAAAACCCCTCTACTGTTGTTTTGCTGGTATGTATCTATTGGAATAAGTTATCTACCCCCTTCAACCTCATTCTTGACAAAATTAATTTTATACTGGAGTCAGCCATTGTAGCTAACCCTTCCGTAAAAATAATTGTTGGTGGTAATTTCAATGCCTTTTGTTATGTCTTGTTTCACTCTAATTTTACGACACTAAATCATTCGGATCTATAAAAAAAAAACAGGCAAATTTAGTTAGACTTTTTTTTGGAATGGGACATCCAATCTCCACCTACTATTCTGGTGGCTAATAATTATACCTGGCATAGGGGTAATTACAAATCTTTTATTGATTTTCTTTTCATTTCTTCTAGTCTTTATCCATTTATCACCCCTGTCAGTATTCTTAATCCGGGTCTCAGCGTGCTAAATTTACCATTTGTCTGTTTTTCGGAGAATCCTAGCCTAACATTGCTCGAACCTGACCGACAGTTATTGTCTGTACGTTGGAACTTCAAACTGTGCCAAAAGTTCATGAAATATATTGTGGCTGATTGTAAAATTATAACTAGAATTGATGCAGGCTGCCTTCCTTTGTTGATAATTGAAGCAAGAAATGCGTCCCGCATTCAATTTCATTTAAATAAGCTGGCTTTAGAAAACTAGCTGCAAGCTGCACATTATCCTAGTCATGTTCACACATATAACTCTCTTCTTGCTGGCTTAAATAAAGACAACAATCGACACATTAAAGAGTTAATAAGATCCAATTTCCACTCGAATATCATCCTAGAATGTATAAGGAAAATCAAGCAGACCTATAAAAATAAAATAAGAAGGATGAAAACTTAATTTGTTTATTTTTAAATGTTTTTATTGGCATTTATAGGTATACCAGAAACAGTTGCGCAAAAGATGCGCGTCATATCAGCTGTAGCATGTCTTATTTGCCAAGTAAACTGCAAAGAACAACAGAAAAAACACACAAAAAAAAGAGAGAAAAAAGAAAGAGAAAAAAAACCAAACAAACAGAAAAACAGTGGTAACTACTTTGACTGTCCTCTTCCTTCTGCCTTGCAGTTCTTCATTCTTCCTACTTCAAGCCCAGAGCCCAACACCTTCGCTCTTCATTGCCTTCACATGGGGGGTGGCTCGGGGGAGTGCCCAGGCCCGCCGTCCTGGTCAGTGCATCAAGCTTACAGTCTGTGCCAGAAGAGTCAATTCAAGGTGGTTTGTAACTTGTGGAGAAGATCATATCTCTCATAAGGGCCCTCCAAGACTCCAGTGTGGTGCTCACTTCTTCTCTGCCCCGGATGTTCCCTTCCTCCCAGGCTCTTGTTTCAGCGGCGGACCATCTCTCCAGTTCCCTGATCCATGGTTCAAACCTGGGGCCAGCTGGCGACTTCCAGGCCATAGCGATCGTTCGCTTCACTAGTATACACGCCATGTCCATGAGTTTCACTAAGTGCCTGACTTTGCTCAGTCTCGGGTGAGTGCCCAACAGGCACTCTTTGGGTGTCCATTCGTATATTTCCATTCCCGCTTTCCTGCAGGTCTGCTCAGCAGTGTGCCAGAGTTTCTGTGATTTGGGGCAGGCCCAAAACATATGGATCATGTCAGCATGTTCGGAGGGGCACCATGGGCAAGTCGGGGAGACTTTATCATTAAAAGCGGCTATCCTGTGCGGGGTCATGTAAGTCCTATAAAGGACATTCAGCTGAAGCAGCCTAAACCTGGCGTTCCGTGACACCTCCTTCGGATACAGCAGGGCTCTTGCCCATTCACCATCCGTGATTTCAGTCCCCAGATCAGTCTCCCACTTCTCTTTCCGGCGCGCACTTCTCGGGTTAGGCCTATCGTTTATTCGTGTATAGAGCCTCGATGTCGGTTTCCAGCCGTCGCCAAGGTTGTACATTTCCTGCACAAGAGGGTGCGTTTCTGGCTCCTCAGGCCAAGTGTTCCAATTTATCTTGGCTACGTGCTTCACCCTTTGGTACCATAGAAATTGTCCTGTGGCAAGCCCATCCTTCAATTGTAATGAATCAAAGTCTTTGAACAGCCCCTCGTCGAACATGTCTCCCCATGTATAGAGGCCACAGTTCTCCCAGCTCCTCATCGTTGGTAATTCAGTGGGGATTTTGCATACGTCTGCAAGCATGGGGATATCCGGTGCATATAAGTGTTGCAGTCCAAGCAATGATCTGACCTTGTTCCAGATTTGTCTCCCCAGCTTTACTATCATGGGTGGGTCAGGGGGCCCTACTTGAGTGCTCCATATTACCTCTTTGGGATGCATAGGTGTGATTAGTTGTCAGAGGAGGCCTGTCTCAGCAGTGGGTTCATCCAGTAGCCACTTAGCGACATGCGATAGTTGTGCTGCTAAATAGTACCTCTGGAACTCAGGCAGTTGAATGCCACCCTCAGCATATGGGAGCGTAAGGGTGTTCAATGTAAGTTTGTGTCTGGCCCGGCCCCAAAGGAAGTCTCTGATTAGGGATTCCAGTTTCCTGAAGAAGGACGGGGGTATGTAGTATGTTATGTTGGTAAAGTAATAGAGGAATCTTGGTAGTATAATCATTTTGGAGATTGCAGCTCTGCCCATCACTGAGAGCGGTAACTTCGACCAGAATTTGATAGACCTGCGCACTCCGCGCATTGCTGCCTCCGTGTTACACTCATGAGTGGAGGCTGGGGTGTGCATAATGGTGAGACCAAGATAGCGGAAGGCTTCCGGCTGCCATTGAATCCCGATCTCGGGTAGTTCCTCTGTACCCTTCCCTTTAAGCCCAGCCAGGGGGAAGGAGCAAGATTTCTGTCTGCTGAATTCTATCCCCGAATATTTCGCAAAATTATCAAGGATGTCTAGTGCGGTTGGTGCATTCAGTTGGGGTTCTCGCAGATATAAAAGGGCATTGTCAGCGTACAAGGAAATGATGTTATCTACCCCATTAATGTTGATGCCAGCGTCAAAGAGCTGCCGCCTGAAATAGATTGCCACTGGTTCCAGGCCAAGGATATACAGCATTGGTGACAGTGGGCACCCTTGTCTGGTTCCCCTTTGGATAGCCCAAGCCCCCGACACCATGCCTCCTGTCTTCACTCTCGCCACTGGGTTGTTGTAGAGCACTCTAACCCATCGGATGAAATGCTCACCAAGTCCAAACTCCCTCAGGGTCTCAATCAGCCATTCCCAAAATATTGAATCGAAAGCCTTTATGGCATCTAGCGAAAGTACTGCCAGGTCATCATTGTACTCAGCTGTTTGAGCCATTATGTGTTGGAGCCTTCTCAGGTTGGCCGTTGTGTTGCGTCCTGGGACAAAACCATTCTGGTCCTCGTGTATCAGGGATCCTATCACCCTAGAGAGCCTCTTAGCTAATATCGTTGTCAATATTTTACTATCATAGTTTAACATCGCTAGGGGGCGATATGAGTCACACTCGTCGGCTGGTTTGCCTGGTTTGAGTATTGGTACTATGAGGGTCTCTCTCATACTACTCGGTAGCGTCCCGGTCTCATATGCCTCCACGTCTACTCCGTGCAGCATGGGAGCAAGGACCTCCTCATAGGCCTTGTAAAATTCTGGAGTTAGGCCATCTGTCCCACGGGTCTTGCTCGTGGAAAGGGATCTGATCGCCTCTGAAATGTCCTCAATAGTGATGGCCTCTCCCAGCATATTTCGTTGTTCCTGGCTCAGTTTAGGCAGTTCAACTTCGGCCAGGGTATCTCTGATGTCTGATTCAGGGATTTGGTCTCTGTGGGCATATAGTTCGGCATAAAAGTCTGAAAAGACATCGTTTATTGCTTGCTGTGACCTGTGAGTTATACCATCTTTATCCTTGATCTCTTTGGGGGCCTGCCTCGGGTGCTCCCTCCTGCATAGCCAGGCAAGTATCCTGCCTGGTTTATCTGCCTCCTTGTGTGCCTTAAGGGTTCGCGCAGAGAAGTCGAATTTGGACAGCCTCTCCCATGCGATTCTGCACTCTTCTCTGATCTCCTTCAGTCTGGTTTCCTTCTCATTGGTAGGGTGGAGATTGTTCTCTAGGTGTCTGATCTCCTCCTCCTTTGACTCCAGCTCCTTTCTCAGTTGTCTCCTGATCCCTCCTGCTTCAGCTATTATCTCGCCCCTAGTTACCACCTTCATGGCATCCCATAGTGTGCTCCATTTCTCAACTGATCCCTTGTTGATATTTATGTATTCTTCCAGCTTTTCACCCAGGGCATCCTTGAATGCGGGGTCCGTTAAAGTGTCTATCGGCATGCGCCACATCGGGATAGGTGGTCTAGGGCCCCTAAGGCAGAGCTGTATTAGCAGCAGGGAGTGATCCGATATTGACCTGCCCAGGTAGCACGCAGATTCGACTTGCGAAGTTAGCCCACTGTCGATGAAAAAAAGATCTATCCTGGTATGCAGGTCGTGGGGGGCCGAGTAAAATGAGTAGGACCTATCGGTGAGGTGTAAATCTCTCCAGACGTCGACTAAGTGCAAGTCCTCGATCGCGCTGCATAGTGCCCGAGGGGCGGGGGTGTTGAGGATACGTGGCGCGGTGGATCTGTCCATTTCTTCATTCAACACGCAGTTGAAATCTCCCCCCCATAAAATGATGTCCTCCCTGTGGTATGTGATTATGGCACATAGCTTCTTGAGATGAGAACGGATGCCGTGTTGGGGGAAGTATGAGTTCACTATGCACAGCCTAGAGTTCTCCAGCATGCCCCATATGGTCACATATCTACCTTCTTTATCCGCTTCCACACCCATCAGGTGAAGTGGTGTACCTGGGCTCACCCATGTGTATACACCGTGTGCGTACTTCGAGTAGGATGCACCGCCGCCCTGCCCCACTCAGTAATCTACCAGTTTGTCCGTAGTGTCCGTTGAGAGGTGTGTTTCCTGCAGGAGGGCGATTGATACTTTCTTCCTCTTCAGGTACGAATGTATAAGGTTTCTTTGTGGGTAGGATCCCATCCCCCTGACATTCCTTGTGATTATCTTGGGTCGTGCGGCCATTGTGTGAAATTGCTTTTAGCCGTGGTGGACTCCATGTCGTATCTGTGATTCGGCAATGCATTGTCTGGCGTCACATCTCGCTCTGCTTGCTCAGGTTGGTAAGCTCCGAGGTCTGGTCCTGGGTCTGCTTCAATTTGGCTAATGGTCATCAGAAGTAGGGCAGTCTCAACCGTAACATGAAAACAGTAACTATAACTGGTGCACCCAGCCTCTGCCATAAGGATGCAGTGCTCGGGCGCTCTTGCGCTGCCTTTCCCCATCCGGGTTTCTGGCGCAAGTTGGTGCATGTTGACAACAGGCATGCACTTGTCTTTATTGGATTCGTGGTTTGTGCACATGTGGAGGAGGCCGCGCAAGCCCAGTAGTCGTTTCGCTTTCTCTTGTCGTAGTGTTGCTTCAGTGGTGGTAGTGTACCTCCTCGTTCTAGTGCTCCAGGCAAGGGTCGAGGGGGCCCATGCCGAGACGTCCGTCTACCGCTCATTACTTTCTTCGCCGTGACTCTCGTGGGAGGGTTCCCCGGGGACCTCAGCTAAGTTGTTGTGTTCCATCCACATGTTGGCCGCGGCCGGCGACTCCAGGAATAACGCTCGTCCCTTATAGATCACCTTTAATCTGGAAGGATACAGGAGCATGTACTTTAAGTTCAATTTTCTCAGTCGGGCCTTGATTGGGACGAAAGAGTTCCTTGCTCTCTGTACCGACTGTGTGTAATCGGGGTAGATGGTCATTTTAGAGTTACCCCGTTCGATTACACCTCCCTCTCTTGAAAATTTCAGGATGACTTCCCTGTCTCGGAAGTTGAGGACCTTCGCTATGATGGGACGTGGGTAGGAACCCAGAGGGGGTTTCTTCTGGAGCAACCTGTGGGCCCTCTCTATGGCGAAGCCCTGTGAGAGCTTCTCCGCTCCTATTTCCTGCTGTATTAAGGATTCTACATAGGTTGTCGGGTCTGTGGTCTCTGTCCCTTCCGGAATGCCGAGTATTCTGATGTTGTTGCGCCTTGCGCGTCCTTCCGCCTTATCCGACCTCGCCTCCAGGAAACACACCTTTCTCCTAAGGTCTGCCACCTCAGCCTTGAGGTCCGCTGTATCGTCCGACATATCCTTCTGGGAGGATTCTATGATAGTAACGCGTTCCGTCAGATTGCGGGCATCCTGTGTTATGAGCTGGATGTCAGCTTTGACCTCGCCTATTTTCGTGTCTACAAAAGTTCTTAGGGCTGCAATCGCCTCCAGCACCTGGTTGTCCTTGGTGTTTTCCTCTTGGCTGGCCTGTGCTGCTGCGCCTCTCAGAGCAGAGGGGGAGGCATGGTGAGGCTTCGATGTCACAAAGGGATCCATTGTGGCGTTTTTAGCTTTACTCCTTGAGGTGGCCATTGCAGGGTCTCCAGGCCCCATCAAGCGGTGCAGGCGTCCATTACGCCCCCTCGAGCCAGGGAGTGGCGCGACCCTCTCCAGTTTCTCGCTGTCCCCCTCGCAGGGGTTCAGCGCAGCAACTCTCCTCAGTGGCCCGGCCCTAGTGTTGAGTAGGTGGGCTCTCACCGCACCGTTGTCGCAGATAGTGTCTATCCCAGTCACCACTGCAGGCCAACCCACTGGGCGCAGTGCAGAGGGCAGGATCAACCTGCGAGGTTGTGGGGTTGGTGTACCGCTATGAGTGCACAATGGTGTTGTCAAATGCAGGCCGTCCAACCCTGTGCCCAGGGGGGCGGCGTGTCCGGTCGCGCACTGCTAAGTGCACCCATCAAGTCGGCCCCACTGGGCTCAGTTCATCACACGGGCCTCCAGCGCGCTCCCCAGGGCAGGCTCCCTCACCGCAGTCTGTGATGTGCGCCGGGTGCGGGGAACATGCAGCACTCGCTGCCGTATCGTGTGGTTCCCCCAGCTCCTCACCTCGCTGATCCTGGGAGTGGGGGTACAGCCTTCAGTGAATGCCTCAGGGGAGGCTCCGCGTCTGGTCGCGGCAGGCAGCCCAGGCCGTCGGCGAGCAGATTCCTCCTCAGGGAAGCCCCGGTCCGCAGCAGCTGGACCGAATGCATCGGCCGTGCACCGATAGTGCACCGTCTCGCTCCCCAGCTGCAGGGGGTGCCCAGCACCAGCCGGACGGCTCGCCCGGGGTGTAGTTTGGGAGATCACTCAGGGCCGCCCCCCAGGTTCTCTGTTGTGCACCTCAGGCTTCGCAGAACGGCTCTGATGGTCTGGCCGCACGCCCAGGCATCGCCGGCCAGCGGCAGGTGCATGTGCCCAGCCGGCCACGGGCGTCGCTGCCCAGCAGGTCCCCAGCAGGTCCTGTGCGCGGTCCGGGACCGCTAGCGCGCCGCGGCCGCCATTTTGTGTGCGCTGTCCGGAGCAGAGGGGGAGCCGGGCTGGAGCGTCGCACCAGGCTCCCTCGCTCCGATTTTTTTCGGAATAGGCTGCAAAGCAAAGGTCCTCGCCCCAGCTGCGGCTGGAGCAACGCGTGGAGGTGTAGTAGGGCTCGGAGCGCCAGTTCAGGATCAGACTACTGCGGCTCTGGCGGAGCTCATGGATTCAGCGTCCTCACTCCATGGCTGCTTGGCCACGCCCCCATGAAAACTTCATTATACATAGCTGATAACCCAAAAATATTTGATCATCTACTAAAACATGACACCAGACAAGTATGGTCTATTTTGCGCTCCTTAAAATCTGACTACACACCAGAAATACAATCTGTTATTCCTGCAGACGTCTGGACTAGCTACATAAAGCAGAAATACCAGATGCCGGTACGCTTTGCTTTTCTCAAGGGTGGTCAACCCAAACTAGCCATTGGTACGCAATCGAGATGGTCTATATGTGACATCATCGATGCTATAGGAAATCTAAAAAATTCCAAGGCCCCTGGCCCTGATGGGCTGCCTCCTTGTGTTTACAAATCGGACCCCCCCTTTTTGGGCACACATTTTAAAGATTTGTTTCGACCTGATTCTTCAGACAGGCATTATTCCATCGTCTTGGCGCTCGGCCCACATTATTCCCATCTACAAGAAAGGTCCCCCTGATATTCCAAATAACTATCACCCCATTGCATTAACTGACACTTCCTCTAAAATCTTTTCTCTACTGCTTTTACCTGAACTACAAACTTTCATTGACAAACATGCCTTATTGCCTCCTTACCAGGTGGGCTTTCGTGAATTTATTGTTTGCCTGCTTAATGCCACTATTCTAGCTCATCTCCAGGCATAAACTTCTAACTCCCACATGGGGCCTGTCTATATGGCGAGTTTAGACCATACAGCCGCTTTTGACAGCGTGATCCACGAGATTGTATGGGCCAAAATGTTGGTATATCTTCCACTCTGGTTGCCCTGAATGCCCTATTGCACCAACATACCACCTATTGTATACGTTTCAATTGCAATGGAGCTCTTGGTAACGGCATTCCTCCCGAAATAGGAGTCAAGCAGGGATACAACATGGCGGCAGTCCTTTATTATAATTTTTTTTAATTCAATTTTTATTGATTTTTGGAAAACAACAGCATAGGTACACAAAATACAAGATTTGGGCAATCGCCCTCAACAAATCAAACTATAGGCTATTATTCCCTGCGTTTGTTCCCCCCCGCCCCCTCCCAACCACCCCACAGTATCTCAAGCGATGCAGTCTGCTTATAGAAATGATGCGGCTTAGGGCAGCGTCAATCCGGGGTTTCTCCGCCAGTGGTCAACCGGCTTTCCAAGTTCCAGGGCCATTCATTCCGTGTCGGGGCTTGTTTTTGGGCCGAGCCAATGATGCTTGAGGGTCTCAGGACGTGGCCTATGTATTGGCAAACACCTCTTGAAATTGCAGCCAGTCTGTCTCTATTTGGGTGCTTGAACCATGTAAAGCCGCTGTAAGTCTTTCCATAAGGAATATGTCTTTGGCAATCATCACCCATTCTTTCTTCGTGGGGAGGGCGGGCCTCTTCCACGTTCTGGCGCGAGCCGCTCTGGCTGCCAACAGTAGGGAGTGTGTGTCCAGTAATTGTTCCCAGTGGTCATCCTTATGCTGCAGGCCAAACAGTATCAACATCGGGTCCAGTGGGAGCACACCTTCTCCCGCCTCTTTCAGCCAGCTGAGGACTTCGGCACAATAAGTTTGGACCTTCCCGCATGTCCACCACATGTTCCAATAGTTTTCCCTTTCCCCACACCCGTGCCAGCAAAGGGGGATTACGTCTGGGAACATCCTAGAGAGTGTGATCGGGTCGTACTGCCATCTGTGCAGGAGTTTAACAGCATGGGTTTTGTATTGGCAGGAAATCGAGGTCTTAAATGATCTACTACAGAGTCTCCCCCAGAGACTGTCTCCGATCCTACATCCCAAGTCTCTTTCCCATTTCCCTCTGAGGCTTTTGGTGGTTCCCTCCCAGGGGGTTAAAAGGGCCAAGTAAAGGAGTGAGATGAGGCCCTTCATTTCTACATGGGTATCTAAGATTTTCTCAACTGGGGTGAGTTTTCTTTGTAATTTGGGCTTTAGTTTTGGTTTCAATGGGATTCCCTTAAGTTTCAGGTAAAGGAGTGGGGAGAGCCTACCTATTCCCAAGGATTCTTCAAGCTCCTGGATACTTATAAAGGACTCTTCCCTGACCAACTGACCAACTCTGCATAGGCCCGCGTCAAACCAGGGCTGATAGTGCTCATGGCCTGGGATTTTCTCTAAAACGGGTGTGTACCAGATGTGGCTCATGGGGGAGGGCCAAGTGGTCACCTTCTCACTGTGTCCCTTACCCTCCAGTGCCTTCCACATTGTTGCTAGTATTGGGTGATCCCTAATTCTCCCTGGGAGCTTTTTCATTGGGACCCATAACCACTCACCCACTGTGACAGGGCTCAGGAGGGAGTTTTCAAGAAAGACCCATTGTTTGTTGGGGTCCTCTCTGAGGTGGGGGGCCAGGGTTCTGAGCTGGGCTTCTCTGTGGTAAGTTCGTAAGTCTGGGAGGCCGACCCCCCCTCTATCTTTGGGGAGGGTGAGTGTTTCATAACCTATTCTGGGTCTCTGGCCTTGCCATATGAATTTCGTTATGCGTTTTTTGGCTTCTTTAAGGAGTGCTTCTGGGGCTTCTAAAGGGAGCATCTGGAAAACGTACAGGACCCTGGGGAGGAGGTTCATCTTTAGGGCTTTTATCCTTCCAATCCATGAGATTTGCCCCTTACCCCATGTCTCCATATCTTTGAATAAGTTGTCAAACAGCAGGGGGTAATTTGCCTGATTAGATCTTCGTGGGGCCAAACGATGTTGATCCCCAGGTATTTAATCCCTTCGGTACGAATTTGAAACCCCAGGGGGGACAGTTCCGTGAGGTCCCTGTCTGCATCTGGGGCAAAGGGGAAGATCATTGACTTTCCTATGTTCATCCTGGAGCCTGAGAATTGGCCAAACCGTTCAATAACCCGAACAGCAGCCGGGACCGAACTAGTGGGTTCCCTCAGGTGGAGCAGTATGTCATCTGCATAGAGGCCTAGCTTGAAGGTCCGATCTCCAACGTCAATACCGCGGACCATCAGGGCACATCGGATGTACTCCGCGAGTATTTCCATGGTCATGGCGAACAGGATTGCGGAGAGGGGGCAGCCCTGCCTCGTCCCCCTTTGAAGGCTGAATGTTCGTGAAAGGCGACCATTTACCGTGACTCCAGCAGAGGGGTCTGTATATAAGGCCTTAACGGTTCGCCTGATTCCCTCGCCAAAGCCCAGTTTGACAAGGACTCTGTGTAAAAACTCCCAGTCCACCCTGTCAAACGCCTTTTCGGCGTCAATGGCCACCAGGACAGGGTTGTCTCCCTTCGGGGGCCGCTTCTCTCATCAGGTGCAGGGGATTTACAGAGGGTATCCGCCCCCTGTCTCCTCTGTATGAAGCCCACCTGGTCGGAGTGGATGAGTACCGGCATATGGCTGTCTAGTCTCGTGGCTATGATCCTGGTGAACAGTTTAGCGTCCACATTCAGGAGGGAAATTGGTCTATATGACCGGCAGTCTGTTGGATCTTTGCCCTCCTTCGGGATCACTGTTATCAGTGCTTTGCCAAAAGACAGAGGCGCACTCCCGGTCCTCATGATATTTGTGAATAGGCCCGCCAAAAACCCTGCTAGTAGGCCTTCAAAGGCCTTATAGAAGCCTGCGGTGAATCCGTCCTCCCCGGGGGTCCTGCCCAGTTTAAGACCCGAAATTGCCTTGAGTACCTCCTTGCTCGTTATTGGGGCGTCTAAGGCTGACGCCTCTTGGGGGTCCATCACAGGTAATGTTACTCCTTCGAGGTATGCTCCCAGTGCCTCCGCCTCCACTTCCCCTTCCCTCCTGTAGAGAGTCTCATAAAACCCCACAAATTCCTCCACTATTCCCTTGGGATCCGTTTTAGTCCCCTCATCCCTGCATGAGATCCTTGACACCCATCTATCTCTCTGTTGGCCCCGGAGTTTGGCCGCCAGCATGGCGTCAGCCTTATCCCCTTTTTCATAATACCTTTGACGCAGGTTTTGGAGGCCCGCTACAATTTTCCCCATCTCCAATGCTCTCAGCTCTTGCCTTTTCTCTCTTGCATCCCCTAAGTCCCTTTCCCTCTCCTCATCACGCTTCCCTTCAGATCCCTCCAATGCTATTATCTCCGCCCGTAGCCTATGAGCCAGGAGAGCCCTGGTCCTTTTTTTGGAAGCCCCCTCTCTAATCAGAACACCCCTCCAGGTCGCCTTTGCTGCCTCCCAAACTATCTCTATGTTGACTTCACCCGTGTTATTCAGTTCAAAATATGAATTGATCGCCTTCTCCATCTCCTCCTTAAAAACGACATCCCTTAGCAGGAAGTCATTGCATTTCCACAGGGATTCTCTGGGCTTCAGACCCAATACACTAATATCTGCCCAGACCATATCGTGGTCCAACCAGCTAACCGGGCGGATGATGCAGGACTCCACTCGGCTCATGTTCTGGTGCCCCATGAAAAGGTAATCTATTCTCGTTCTGGTGCCATGGACCGCTGAGTAGAAGGTGTATCCCTTTCCCTCCGGATGTAATTCCCTCCATGTGTCCACGAGCCCGTAGCCCCACATCAGCTCACGGAATTTCCCATGGGGTCTACCCCCTCGGCTGCCTAGCGGGATGGCCCCTCCACTATGATCTAATTCCCGATTTGCCCACATATTAAAGTCTCCACCCAGTATAAGGAGCCCCTCTGTCCTGGCCATTATCTCTCCAATCGCCTCTTTGAGTAATTCAACCTGGCCCACATTAGGACAATAGATAGCTGCTAGGAAGACCCTGGAGTTGTGCAAGTCACCTGATATGATCATGGTTCTACCGTCCCCCCCCCCACCTGGTTACCTCTGTGAGTCTCTGGTTTCTCTGCAGGATGATCCCAACTCCACTCCGTTTCGTGGGAGCGGATGCCCAGAAGGTCTGGCCCACGTGTGCTCCCGGGATGGCCCTCTCCTCTCCCGTGAACGTTCTAGTTTCCTGTACGAAGAGGATATCTATTTTAGCATTCTTAATTTCCCTCCCAACGAGGGAGCGCTTTGCTGGGGAGTTCAGACCCTTTACATTGAGTGAACCAATTCTCAGTGACTCAGCCCGGCCCCTATTCTCATTGTCTGCCATTGGGTCCTTGTCTTGTGTGTACCGTTTTCCCGGATCTGTGCTTGCTGCGGCCTTCCAATGTGGTGTTGAGACTGTGTGGGTCCCCAAAAATCCCCAACCCCAACTCCCTTCCTTCCCTCCTCCACCCTCCCCCTCTTTATCATGACGCCTGCCAGTGGGCAAGCCACCAGGGTGAATGCAAGTCCATCCACCGCAATCCCCTTGTTAAGCTCAGCGTCCCCGGCCGGGACTGTTTGATTCCATCTCTCAGTTTCTCTCAAAGCGAGCCTCTGACCATTTAGTCCCCTTCGGCTTCCGTTGTGAGGGTGTTTCCTTTCGCCCTTTATCTTCTACTTTGTGGACCAGGGGCCCTCTGGCTCCCTCCTGGCGCCCCGAGGCTCTTGCACCTCCATCTCGTTTCCTTCCTCTGTGGTATCACCTTTCAGTACGTGCAGCACTTGGGATGCCTCCTTGCCGCTGGTCACTCTATAGTCCACTCCTGAGCGTTCGAAGGACAAGTCGAATGGGAAGGACCACCTGTATCTTATGTCTTGGCTGGTGAGCCACTGGGTGAGTGGCCGGCACTCTCTTCTGCGGGTAAGAGTGAAAGCCGAGAGGTCCTGGAAAATCCTCACTGTGTCTCCTTCGAACAAGAAGCTCTCCAGCCTTCTTGCTTTCTCGAGGACCTCGATTTTTTCTCTGTAGCGGAGGAAGCGCACAACTATGGACCTTGGGCCGCCCCTCGCTCCACCTCCCCCTCAGTGGGATCTTTCCAGCTGGACTTCCTTGCCCCCTCGAGCGTGAAGAGTTGGTTGATGAGGCCCTGAACCTTTCTCCCCACGTCTGCAGCGGTCTCGCCTCTTTGTTGAGTCACACCCATAATGCGCAGGTTGTTTCGGCGTTCTCTGTTCTCTAGGTCGTCCATTTTCAGGGCTATGTCCTCCTCTCTGATTTCTAGGTCCGTTAGCCTCACTTCGTATTTCATGTCTAACAGGTCCATTTGGAGGTGGTTGTTTTCCATTCCCTCCATTTTTTCCTCGAGCATCTCCACTCTCCCCAAGAGATCAACTATAGAGGCTTGCATGTCCGTTCGAATCGCTTTTATCACCTGGAGGATGTCCTTGAGGTCGTCCTTCGTTAGCACTGCGGGGGCGGGGGTCTGCACTTGAAGACATGGTGACTCTGTGTGGTTCACTGAGGGGTGCGTTGGACCGGCGGAAGCGTTGGAGGGAGTGGATTGCGCACGTAGGCTGGGTCGGTTCCAGGGCTCTCTGGGTGCCCTTTGGAGTTTGGGTGGGGACGGGGGCGCCTCTCACCCTGTCTTAATGCCTTGAGGTTTCCTCTGGTCGTCTTGGGCACTCCCCGCTTCCACGGTGGCAAGCTCGCATGTGGGGGGGGACCCCGGTGATGGCTCAGGTCCTCACGAGGGGGGCTAAGATTGTGATTGGGGCCTGTTTCCCCAGATGCATCATGGCTGAAATGTTCTGGGGGGACCCCTGTACTTCAGAGGGGAAGGCCGTGCCAGCTTTAACGGGGTGAGTTGCGCTGGTCCATGCCCGGAGGGTGCCGGAAGGGGGGCCAAGCACAGTCCGCCGAGTCTCAAGTATCAGTTCTCCCCCCTGCACTCCTCACCTTCTTCGGGCCGTCGAGGGCTGTCACACGTCCATTGTGGGCCCGGACCCCTTCACTGGAGGCTCCATTTCGAGTAGGCCTCCGTGCGCGGGGGATGGGTTTTGTGTACCTATGTGTACCTATGCTGTTGTTTTTTGGAAAACAACAGCATAGGTACACAAAATACAAGATTTGGGCAATCGCCCTCAACAAATCAAACTATAGGCTATTGTTCCCTGCGTTTGTTCCCCACCCCCACAGTATCTCAAGCGATGCAGTCTGCTTATAGAAATGATGCGGCATAGGGCAGCGTCAATCCGGGTTTTCTCCGCCAGTGGTCAACCGGCTTTCCAAGTTCCAGGGCCATTCATTCCGTGTCGGGGCTTGTATTTGGGCCGGGCCAAGGACACTTGAGGGTCTCAGGAGGTGGCATATGTATTGCCAAACACCTCTTGAAATTGCAGCCAGTCTGTCTCTATTTGGGTGCTTGAACCATGTAAAGCAGCTGTAAGTCTTTCCATAATGAATATGTCTTTGGCAATCATCACCCATTCTTTCTTCGTGGGGAGGGCGGGCCTCTTCCACGTTCTGGCGCGAGCCGCTCTGGCTGCCAACAGTAGGGAGTGTGAGAGGTCCGGTAATTTTTCCCAGTGGTCATCCTTATGCTGCAGGCCAAACAGTATCAACATCGGGTCCAGTGGGAGCACACCTTCTCTCGCCTCTTTCAGCCAGCTGAGGACTTCGGCCCAATAAGTTTGGACCTTCCTGCATGTCCACATGTGCCAATAGTTTGCCCTTTCCCCACACCCATGCCAGCAAGCGGGGATTACGTCTGGGAACATCCTAAAGAGTTTGATCGGGTCGTACTGCCATCTGTGCAGGAGTTTAACAGCATGGGTTTTGTATTGGCAGGAAATCGAGGTCTTAAATGATCTAGTACAGAGTCTCCCCCAGAGACTGTCTCCGATCCTACAATCTCTTTCCCATTTCCCTCTGAGGTTTTTGGTGGTTCCCTCCCGGGGGATTAAAAGGGCCGAGTAAAGGAGTGAGATGAGGCCCTCCATTTCTACATGGGTGTCTAAGATTTTCTCAACTGGGGTGAGTTTTCTTTGTAATTTGGGCTTTAGTTTTGGTTTCATTAGGATTCCCTTAAGTCTCAGGTAAAGGAGTGGGGAGAGCCTACCTATTCCCAAGTATTCTTCAAGCTCCTGGATACTTATAAAGGACTCCTCCCTGACCAACTGACCAACTCTGCATAGGCCTGCGTCAAACCAGGGCTGATAGTGTTCATGGCCTGGGATTTCCTCTAAAACTGGTGTGGACCAGATTTGGCTCATGGGGGAGGGCCAAGTGGTCACCTTCTCACCGTGTCCCTTACCCTCCAGCGCCTTCCACATTGTTGCTAGTATTGGGTGATCCCTAATTCTCCCTGGGAGCTTTTTCATTGGGACCCATAACCACTCACCCACTGTGACAGGGCTCAGGAGGGAGTTTTCAAGAAAGACCCATTGTTTGTTGGGGTCCTCTCTGAGGTGCGGGGCCAGGATTCTGAGCTGGGCTGCTCTGTGGTAAGTTCGTAAGTCTGGGAGGCTGACCCCCCCTCTATCCTTGGGGAGGATGAGTGTTTCATAACCTATTCTGGGTCTCTGGCCTTGCCATATGAATTTTGTTATGCGTTTTTTGGCTTCTTTAAGGAGTGCTTCTGGGGCTTCTAAAGGGAGCATCTGGAAAACGTACAGGATCCTGGGGAGGAAGTTCATCTTTATGGCGTTTATCCTTCCCATCCACGAGATTTGCCCCTTACCCCATGTCTCCATATCTTTGAATAAGTTGTCAAACAGCGGGGGGTAATTTGCCTGGCTTAGATCTTCGTGGGGCCAGACAATGTTGATCCCCATGTATTTAATCCCTTCGGTATGAATTTGAAACCCCAGGGGGGACAGTTCTGTGAGGTCCCTGTCTGCATCTGGGGCAAAGGGGAAGATCATTGACTTTCCTATGTTCATCCTGAAGCCTGAGAATTGGCCAAACCGTTCAATAACCCGAACAGCAGCCGGGACCAAACTAGTGGGTTCCCTCAGGTGGAGCAGTATGTCATCTGCATAGAGGCCTAGCTTGAAGGTCTGACCTCCAACGTCAATACCGCGGACCATCGGGGCACATCGGATGTACTCCGCGAGTATTTCCATGGTTATGGCGAACAGGATTGGGGAGAGGGGGCAGCCCTGCCTCGTCCCCCTTTGAAGGCTGAATGTTCGTGAAAGGCGACCATTTACCGTGACTCTAGCAGAGGGGTCTGTGTATAAGGCCTTAACGACTCGCCTGATTCCCTCGCCAAAGCCCAGTTTGACAAGGACTCTGTGTAAAAACTCCCAGTCCACCCTGTCGAATGCCTTTTCGCCGTCGATAGCCACCAGGACAGGGTTATCTCCCTTCGGGGCCGCTTCCCTCATCAGGTGCAGGGTTTTTCGGAGCGTATCCGCCCCCTGTCTCCCCTGTATGAAGCCCACCTGGTCGGAGTGGATGAGTACCACCATATGGCTGTCTAGTCTCGTGGCTATGATCCTGGTGAACAGTTTAGCGTCCACATTCAGGAGTGAAATTGGTCTATACGACCGGCAGTCTGTTGGATCTTTGCCCTCCTTCGGGATCACTGTTATCAGTGCTTTGCCAAAAGACGGAGGCGCACTCCCGGTCCTCATGATATTTGTGAATAGGCCCGCCAAAAACCCCGCTAGTAGGCCTCCAAAGGCCTTATAGAAGCCTGCGGTGAATCCGTCATCCCCGGGGGCCCTGCCCAGTTTAAGACCCGAAAATTGCCTTGAGTACCTCCTCGCTCGTTATTGGGGCATCTAAGCTGACACCTCTAGGGGCTCCATCACAGGTAATGTTACTCCTCCGAGGTATGCTCCCAGTGACTCCGCCTCCACTTCCCCTTCCCTCCCATAGAGAGTCTCATAAAACCCCCGCAAATTCCTCCACTATTCCCTCGGGATCCGTTTTAGTCCCCTCATCCCTGCATGAGATCCTTGACACCCATCTATCTCTCCATTGGCCCCGGAGTTTGGCCGCCAGCATGGCGTCAGACTTATCCCCTTTTTCATAATACCTTTGACGCAGGTGTTGGAGGCCCGATACAATTTTCCCCATCTCCAATGCTCTCAGCTCTTGCCTTTTCTCTCTTGCATCCCCCAAGTCCCTTTCCGTCTCCTCATCACTCTTCCTTTCAGATCCCTCCAATGCTATTATCTCCGCCCGTAGCCTATGAGCCAGGAGAGTCCTGGTCCTTTTTTTGGAAGCCCCCTCTCTAATCAGAACACCCCTCCAGGTCGCCTTTGCTACCTCCCAAACTATCTCTATGTTGACTTCACCCGTGTTATTCAGTTCAAAATATTCATTGATCGCCTTCTCCATCTCCTCCTTAAAAACGACATCCCTTAGCAGGAAGTCATTGCATTTCCACAGGGATTTTCTGGGCTTCAGACCCAATACACTAATATCTGCCCAGACCATATCGTGGTCCGACCAGCTAACCGGGCAGATGATGCAGGACTCCACTCGGCTCATGTTCTGGTGCCCCATGAAAAGGTAATCTATTCTCGTTCTGGTGCCATGCCCCGCTGAGTAGAAGGTGTATCCCTTTCCCTCCGGATGCAATTCCCTCCATGTGTCCACGAGCCCGTAGCCCCACATAGCTCACAGAATTTCCTCTGGGGTCTACCACCTCGGCTGCCTAGCGGGATGGCCCCTTCCACTATGATCTAATTCCCGATTTGCCCACATGTTAAAGTCTCCACCCAGTATAAGGAGCCCCTCTGTCCTGGCCATTATCTCTCCCATCGCCTCTTTGAGAAATTCAACCTGGCCCACATTAGGACAATAGATAGCTGCTAGGGAGACCCTGGAGTTGTGCAAGTCACCCGATATGATCATGGCTCTACCATCCTCCCTCCCCCACCTGGTTGCCTCTGTGAGTCTCTGGTTTCTCTGCAGGATGATCCCGACTCCACTCCGTTTCGTGGGAGCAGATGCCCAGACGGTCTGGCCCACGTGTCCTCCTGGGATGGCCCTCTCCTCTCCCGTGACCGTTCTAGTTTCCTGTACGAAGAGGATATCTATTTTAGCATTCTTCATTTCCCTCCCCACGAGGGAGAGGTTTGCTGGGGAGTTCAGACCCTTTACATTGAGTGAACCAATTCTCAGTGACTCAGCCCGGCCCCTATTCTCATTGTCTGCCATTGGGTCCTTGTCTTATGTGTACCGTTTTCCTGGATCTTTGCTTGCTGCCGCCTTCCAATGTGGTGTTGAGACTGTGTGGGTCCCCAAAATCCCCAACCCCAACTCCCTCCCTTCCCCCTCCCCTCTCCCCCTCTTTATCATGACGCCTGCCAGCGGGCAAGCCACCAGGGTGAATGCAAGTCCATCCACCGCAATCCCCTTGTTAAACTCAGCGTCCCCGGCCGGGACTGTTTGATTCCATCTCTCAGTTTCTCTAATAGCGAGCCTCTGACCACTTAGTCCCCTTCGGCTTCCGTTGTGGGGGTGTTTAGTTTCTTGAATTTCCTTCGGCCATTTATCTTCTTCTTTGTGGACCAGGGGCCCTCCGGCTCCCTCTTGGCGCCCCGAGGCTCTTGCACCTCCATCTCGTTTCTTCCTCTGTGGTATCCCCTTTGAGTACATGCAGCACTTGGGATGCCTCCTTGCCGCTGGTCACTCTATAGTCCACTCCTGAGCGTTCGAAGGACAAGGCGAATGGGAAGGACCACCTGTATCTTATGTCTTGGCTGGTGAGCCACTGGGTGAGTGGCCGGCACTCTCTTCTGCGGGTAAGTGTGACAGCCGAGAGGTCCTGGAAAATCCTCACTGTGTCTCCTTCGAACAAGAAACTCTCCAGCCTTCTCGCTTTCTCAAGGACCTCCATTTTTTCTCTGTAGCGGAGGAAGCGCACAACTATGGACCTTGGGCCGCCCCTCGCTCCACTTCCCCCTCGGTGGGCTCATTCCAGCTGGACTTCCTTGCCCCCCTCGAGTGTGAAGAGTTGGTTGATGAGGCCCTGAACCTTTCTCCCCATGTCTGCGGCGGTCTTGCCTCTCTGTTGAGTCACACCCATAATGCGCAGGTTGTTTCGGCGTTCTCTGTTCTCTAGGTCGTCCATTTTCATGGCTATGTGCTCCTCTCGGATTTCTAGGTCCGTTAGCCTCCCTTCGTATTTCATGTCTAACAGGTCCATTTGGAGGTGGTTGATTTCCATTCCCTCCATTTTTTCCTTGAGCGTCTCCACTCTCCCCCTGAGATCAACTATAGAGGCTTGTATGTCCGTTCGAATCTCTTTTATCTCCTGGAGGATGTCCTTGAGGTCGTCCTTCGTTAGCGCTGCGGGGGGTAAGCACTTGACGGCATGGTGACTCTGTGTGGTTCACCGAGGGGTGCGTTGGACCGGCGGAAGCGTTGGAGGGAGCGGATTGCGCCCGTGGGCTGGGTCGGTTCCAGGGCTCCGGTCTCTTGGTGCACTTTGGAGTTTGGGTGGGGGCGGGGACGCCTCTCACTGTGTCTTAATGCCTTGAGGTTTCCTCTAGTCGTCTTGGGCACTCCCTGCTTCCGCGTTGGCAAGCTTGCATGTGGGGGGGGGTCCCCGGTGATGGCTCAGGTCCTCATGAGGGGGGCTTAGATTGTGATTGGGGCCTGTTTCCCCAGATGTGTCATGGCTGAAATGTTCCGGGGGGACCTCTGTACTTCAGGGGGGAAGGCCGTGCCAGCTATAACAGGGTGTGTTGCGCTGGTCCGTGCCCGGAGGGCGCCGGAAGGGGGGCCAAACACAGATAGAACCCCTTATGGCCTCCAAAAAAAACGTGATCTTTTTGATGCTTTTGCATCGGCAAATAACTTAACAGTTAACCCAGCTAAATCATTAATTCTAACTTTTGCCAATGGTAGACGCAAACCTACTAGATACCTATGGTCCTTACATGGGATTGTTATTAACTATGCGCAGTTAATTCGGTACTTAGACTATCCACTTACAGACACCTACTCTTTAATTATGTGGAAAACCTACCTAAACAACAAAATTAAAATCCTTATCTCGCAGATGAAATCATTCACTACAAACACTGCATGTTCTCTCTACTTCCTCTAATTCATTTCTACTTACTAAAAGTAGAACTGATTCTTCTTTATTCTCTTGATAAATGTACTTTTGAAATTGATGCGTTTCTAGATGCGCTACAGGGCAATCTGTGGAAGACCATTTTGGGACTAGCTCAATCTATTCTGAACGCTATTATATGTCATGAAATCAACTTACTCCCTCTTTCTCCAAAGAGAAACTGGAGAAACATAAAAAATTACATACAAATGGTTAATCCACCCAAAAACACTCTTTATGTTGAGCTCAACAAAATTCTGGACAATCCAACTATTCGGTCACTGAAAAAACGAACTGTAAAACTGAAGTCAATTTTTGAATTGATTAATGAAACCCCCGAGTCAATGTCTATGCAGCTTCCAGCGCAAAAGAAAAAATATGAAACTTTCCACTGGTGCATTATGTCTGACATGATAGGAACTTTTTCATCTTACTCTGAAT
Source organism: Ambystoma mexicanum (assembly GCF_040938575.1). Classification (NCBI taxonomy): domain Eukaryota; kingdom Metazoa; phylum Chordata; class Amphibia; order Caudata; family Ambystomatidae; genus Ambystoma; species Ambystoma mexicanum. The sequence continues at coordinate 117,343,731 of NC_090934.1, read as the reverse complement.
ATAATGTGTTCCGCAGAAAATGGGGGGAGAGACCAAATTATCTAATTCAATTTCCCTCCTCAGCTGGAAGAAAAACATACCTTCGCTTTAGGCTAAATCAATTACCAACACATGCAAGAACCAAACAATGGCATAGATCGAAGGGAATTATCACCTCTGGCTGCTGCCGCTTTTGTGGCTCTGATGAAGAATATGAAACTCTTAAACATCTAGTAATTTATTGTACATATTTTGCAGTACCTCAGGCTCGAATTTTTGAGTTCAGTCCCCTTTCTCAAACATACGTTACCATGGAATCATTATGGAAACGTTGTATGGGGGGAATCAGTCAACGACTTAGTCTTAAATTGATCGACTTTCTTGCAATCATTGAACCAAAGTTATATGATTTTTTATTGACAACCAGACTATGTGAATTATTTTATTTCTTTATTGTATTTGTGATTATTTGATAGTAATGTATTGGTTTTCCAGTTTTTTTTCCCCTTGTGTCATTAACTTGAAGAATTTACAATCCTCTTTTCCAAATCTTATGCGTTATTCAAAATTTGTATATTTGTTAGAAAATCGTGATGTTGTTTTAGGCCCTATTTAATGTTTATTGCTACTGTTATATTTCCTCCTCTATGTTGTATCAAAATTCTAAAGTTGTTTATTTTAGAATTTTTTTAATCTAACAAACATAATTTCTTAGTTTTTATACTTTGGATATTATTCAATGATTATTTTACTGTTGGATGTTATTTGTTTTTAATAATTGTCTAATTTAGTTTTAATGTTTTTTTAAAGGTTTTGAAATTGTGATTAAACCAAGCACAATTTAAAAAAAAAGATCTTTCAGCAGTGTTTTATACTGTTGACCGACCCATCTTGCTCGCCCGTCTGGCTGGGTCGGGGATATCTAGACAAGTACTTTCCTGGTTCTCTGCTTTTCTCACTGATCACACACAAACGTTTTCTCTCCCACCTTTTTGCTCGGTATCTGTTCCATTTACTTGTGGCGTCCCCCAGGACTCGGCTCAGTCACCTACGATATTCAATCTCTACATCCAGCAGTTGTGGGTGAAAATCTCTGCCTCGCTCTCTTTAGAGGCACACTGTTTGTCAATCGGGTCACTATAAACTGAGAGTCCTGTGTAGGGTGTTGGGATTTCTCCCCTTAAAGTTCCATGTGTCAGTGGTAGCAGCACTGATGCTGAGTGTATTGGACTACTGTAAGTCACTATATTTAGCTCAGCCTACATATTTGATCCACTGCCTGCAAGTACTGCAAGTACTGCAGAATGCGGCAGCCAGACTGGTGGTAGGTACTCCTTCTCTCCAGCCCTACAGCAGCTTCACTGGCTTCCTGTGGCTCAGAGAGTTCATTTTAAATCTATGTGCATTGTACACCGAGCCTTTTATGGCCAAGGGGCAGAATACCTGCAGAGTATTTTTTGCCCGTACATTCCTATCTGGCCGCTCCGTTCCGTCGAGTCATATACAATGTTTGTCCAACTTGTATGTCCATCTCGAATTGGGGGGGCGTGCCTTTTCTGTCGCTGCAGCTATGTGTTGTAATTCTCTTCCACTTGACCTTCGGGCGACGGTGGATCACTTAGTCTTCTGCGCCAATCCTTAAAGACATTTCTGTTCATCTAAAGGGCAACAGAGGGTATGAGCCGTTGGGTGGACTCTGCATAGTGCCAAGATACCTTTGGGTGTATGCGCACTTTATAAATGTACTTAACATAACATAAGCCCGTGTACACAGGCTTTTCCACTAGTCTCTAAATAATATTCTTCCAATGGATTAGTCATTCCTTCCATAGATTCCTCATCTTAGATTCCAGAACAAGCTAATTTTGAAATCTTTTTCAGCCGCAAGGAGGTGCCATGCCTTTCCACATCTGCACCACATTGCTTGGTTGCCCACAACTGATGCCTGGTGAAACATTGGGGTTTGGCATACATGGCACAACCCAATATAATTGTTCTTTTATAACGCGCTTCATACCGGAGACCAGTTTCTAAGCGTGAGACCGGGATTCGAACCTGTGTTGCTGTGCAGTGTCTGTGAGAAACCTGAAGGTGTCGCCCTGGCTAGCCTCCGGGTATCTGCCATCCAGATGGGCAGACATGGCCATTGCTATTGGATCCAGTTCCTGGGGGTGGACTAGTGAGGGAGGATCACCTGGATGAGGGTCCCTTGGGGAGCAGGAGTGGGACACTGACAGGTGAGACATGGTATCCCCCTCCTTTCAACACCTTTTCCCCATCCTACCACATAGGATATTATATTCCAAAACACTGCCCCCCCTTTTCTGATACAAACACTTTCACACAACACTGAAGACCACAAACTAACACAAGAGCCGTTTACCTGACATGTCCCAATAAAAAGGTCAGGCAAAGTCAGGTAATTGACCAGAATCATACATACCGGACAGCCCTTTTCCTTCCTCACAGGGATAAAAGGTGGAGCATGACAGCACAATACGAGCAAGGCAGATCACACGATGTGAAGGCTAATTCAGCACGGCAGTTCAAGAGGAGGTGAAAGATGGCGAATACCGAGAGGGTGACTAGGAGATAAATGGCATTGCCCTTTCCGGTCCAGGCCTGTGAAACCTCTGCAGATGGAAAGATAAGACCTCAAACAAAGGCCAGCATGTGTTGCAGCAGATGTCTATGGTACATGAGACCCTCCTCCACTGATAGTCAAGCCGGGGAAAGGCACTTGTCTCAGTGGTACCAACATTGACTCCAAAGCCAAGTGGTTCATCACAGTGGTGAGTCGAGGGGAGTGTCGATAAGAAAGCGAACTGTGTTGAAGGAAAAGTGGCAAGAGCTAAATTGAACTTTGAAAAGCAGAAGGAGGGGTGGGGGAACCAACAGAGGAGGCTAGCACCACGTGGATGCTGAGGTAGGATTACCCAATGGTATGGTATGATATGATATGATATGGCATTTGTAACACGCCTATACACAAGTCTAGAAAGAGTACCATAACCGGAAGGCCTCAGGAAGACACAAAGATAGGTCAAAGTGGTCATACAGGGTTCTTGTCAAATCCTCTGTACCGACGAAAGTCTTTGACCGGCAGATGATTGTGAAAGAAAGGGAAACAAATGCCGTCTGATGAATTGAGCCCTTGAACAGAGTGTCGCAGAAGTTAGCAAGTGTGAACCTGGAGGATGGATGCTAACGAGATGAAGTATGAACAGTGAGTTGATCGAGTGAACTGTTTGGTAAAAGGTTGGCAAGAGTGAACCCGGTAGAGGGATGCTAACGGAAAGGGGCAAAGTCTGAAGTCCCTATGAACAGTGAGTTGAGCGAGTAAGCTGTTTGTATAAGTTGGCGAGAGTGAACCTGGAAGAGGGAAGCTGACACTCGGAGACAAAGCCTGAAGTGCTGTTTAAAAAGACATTAAGACTTGTGTGAAAGGAAGAGGTATTGGAAGACGAGGGGAAGGGAATTGTCCCCCTTGTCAAGTGGGTCTGAGCCTGGTCAACGGAGATCCACGAGTGAAAAGTCATCACCCAAAGTTCATTGAGAAAGGAACTGTTCAATTGATTAGTTGAATGCTATAAGTGAGGGGTCGGTGCCCGGAAGAGGGGGGACCAGGGATGAACCCATCACCCAACGTGAACTGTGGGGCAAGAGACTTTTTTTATACAAAGAGAATTTACCCTCGAAGAACCTGATAGCTGCAATGGAAATGTCGGCTCATGCAGAGAAGACTTGAGCGTATACTGTGCTAGCTGGAACAAAACTGTTGGCTCATGCTGAGAAAGCTCGAGTGTGTGCTGTGCTCCAAGGTCCCACCTTGTCCTGTACTCAAAACGTGGGGAAGGAAGACCCCAGGCAATCCCATCCTGACTTATTATTTGGAACACTTCTTTTCTTTATTGAAACCCTATCCCACCCTCTTTCTATAATTAGTTGTAAGGAATTGGCAATAGGTTTTACTTAGCATAGGCCCTTTTACTCTGACACGACACCACTAGGTCTGCCTTATTTTTCATTTCATGGGCAGAGCTTGCCCCCATTTTAGATTTAGATTTAGTTTAGGCATTTTTCCACACTGCATTTATTGCTCAATAAACACCCTTGAACTGTGATCACTGTGTCTATCTTTACTGTTGCCACCATGAGTTCCTTACTCTTCCAAGACAAAAACATTGCCTGAGCTATACTCCCTGCCTGGGCCAGGCTATTTTCTTACATAGCAGCTCTTCCCAGACAATATCATCTAAATAGGAGTACGTCCAATACTCCTTCCCGGCAGTGCAAACATCAAAACATTGTTTTGATAGAATAAAGGTCTCCTTTCCGAGAGTGGCAAATACTTCCTTTTGGCTGTACTAAACAATTCTTACTGACACCTCCAAACAGACATTTTCACTCAGACATTCCACTCAGTGCCGCTAGCCGAAGCTCCACACGATTAAAGCTGCAGCTGTTTCCTTGCCCCAGTTATCTTGGTATCACCGTGCTGGGTGCTGTTATCCCAGCAGCAGAGCCATCAGCTTGGCCACTCGAGAAAAATAGGGGAATGGGGGAGACGTGGGGAGAGAGATGCTACTTCCCATTTATACCATGCATCACAGCCATTTTCATGGTCTTCGGGTGCTCTGACAGATCTGAAAAGGAAGGAGGGCTGAGAGGGCTTAATTAGTGGGATTAAGAGGGAAAAAGCACAAGAGAGCTTTGATGTGCTGTTGGTAGCTTGAGTTTGGGAAAAAACGGTGCATATGTGCTGGTTTGTTTTTAGCTGGAAGAAGTTATGTGGTGTTTGGTGAATGAGTGTGTATGGGTGATTTGTGTGTAATTAGTTTAGTTTCCTGTTGGGCGTTGTGGAGTGTGTGCAGTTTGTGGTTGTTTTAGGTTTTTGCTGTTATAGAGGTATGAGTGTGTTTTGTTTAGTGTTTGAGGATGAGTATGGAGGATATTGGAGAGTTTTTAGAAGGGTTATTGGAGATTTGCCTGTGTCCTTTTGTGCCATGGTTATGTTGCTCTGTTGAGTTTATAGTATTCTTTGGTGATTTGTGGTGGATTGTTTTATTTTATTGGGTGGTCTTGTTTTGGTAAATCAATTTTCAATTGTTTTCGTGTTTCCATTGTGATGTCTTGGCAGTTTTCCTTTGTTGATGTTTCCTGTTTAGCTCGGTGAATTAAAGAGCTATGTTTAAAGCAGTTTCCAGAACTTTAGGTGATCTTCTGTTGTTTGTATTTCCTTCAGTAGCGATGACCAAACTTTCGTTGTGATGCAGGAGTACGCTGTTTCCCCCAAATTCTCACTTTGAGCATTGTTTAGGTTCGAGGTGAATGTTGTTGCTGAACCTTAGTGTTTGGTTTGGTTTGGTATGTATGAATGCTGCTCCCTGGCCATGGATTGCTCTGTGTGTTATGCAGACCGTTTTGAAGAAAATTTGTTTTTTGATTGGGATCCAATGTAGGGTTCTCAGTGCTGGTGTGAGGTGTTCTTTGTGAGGAGTAGTCTTGCTGCTGCGTTCTGTATTCGTTGTAGTTTTTTTATTTGGTAGTCTGGCATGCCGAGATAGATGCTGTTGGCGTAATCTATTCTTGACATGACGAGAGCAATGACAGCTAGTGTTTTATGTGGATAGGTGAAAAGTGGAGCATCCCCTTGATTGTGTTGGTGGAAGAAGCATTTCTTTACTACTGCGTTCACTTGCGGTACTTTGAGATTTTTTACCACTTTGGATGGTTCTGGTCGGTTTCCCATTTCAGTAGGCCATAGAGTGTGGTGTTGGTTCAATGGGTCATTGGGAGCAATCATGATTTCTGTTTTGTCTGGGTTGAGTTCAAGGTTGTTGGTACTGTGACGAATCGATGGCATTCGCACCTTCTCCCCAAAGGGAATCCACTGACTTTGAGAATAGGGAGGTGAGCCCGCTCTCTGATACTCCCCCTAGGGGTATGGGCAAGTGGGACCTCACCGGGAGTGACTCCCCCTTAGGGGACAAGGACTCCCGTTCCTATGAGAACCTCCCTAGATTGCCCAACATATAGGTGTATATGGGACTGCCTGCTGAGAATAAAAATGTAACATCATTATAGATGGCTGCAGACTGAATCTATGGGAAAAAGGCAAAGACAATCTCTCTTTAAGGTGAGACGTATATGTAACTGAGACAAGTGAAGAAAGGAGGAGGAGAGAGTATGGTAGATGGGATTGCGTCTTGGAGGGGGTGAGTAGGGTCAGGCTGCGCAGTCCGTGATTTTCAAATCAGCGCAAAACACCACAATGAGATGCCGGGAGGCTGGTGAGAGTTGAAACGGGGAAGCTGCTGCCTGAGAAAAGAGAAGTATCCAGGAGCTGGTGATGGCGTGCCAACGATCGCCTCGTAGTTGGCAAGACACCTGCTGAACGACGCAGAGACCATCACAGCTGGGGGCACGAGAAGCTCCCTGTCGCTGCACGCCCATAGACAGCCCAGAGGCGAAGCCGAGAACACGATGCTGCTGAAAAGCCAAGAAAACGAGAGAACTGACAACGGAGAAGAATACCAGAGCATGTGCCGAGCCATGAAATATTCCCCTACATAGATAAAGGTACTGGGAAGAATGGAAAAAGGGGAAGGCCACCGGGGCAAAAGTATATGAAGAATTCAACTCGTTCCAGTTATAAAGACGAGATACGAGAAATACAAGAGTACATAAAGAGTGCAACTTGTCCCAGTCATAACGATGAGATACGAGGAATACAAGCGTATATGAAGAGTGTAACTCATCCCAGTTATATTTTTAGTTATTTATTTATTGGACATTTGTATGGTGCCTATGCACAGGTGTTTCCAGGCGCCACAAGAAAAGATGGGGGGGGGGGACATGGGAAATCATAGAAAACAACCACAAAGAACGGTTATATTGGCCTTGTGACAATTCTACAAGTGCATGATAAGGTGTTTCGTGCAAGGGGATGAGTGGTAGAGGGAGAAGTGCAGGAATGGAGTCCCCACAAGGGTGGTGGAGGGCAAGCGCTGGTCGGGACAAGGTGGCAAGTGCCAGGGGGAAAAAGGGGGTCAGGAAGGATGAGTGCAGTGGAAAGGGAGGACTAAGTTGGTATAGTCCGGGAAAGGGAGCCAGAGGACAAGTGCTGGCAACGAATGTTGGGGGGGGTTTGTTGGGGGGTGGACTGTATGACTCTGAAGGGACTAGGCCCCAGTCGTAGCAGCAGATGGAGGGTTTAGCATGGGAGGGCGAGGGGGAAGGAAGAGGAGAAAAGGAAGGTCTTGAGAAGTTTCCGTAACTTAAGCAGATCCAGCTCAAGTCTGAGGGGAGAGAGGCTGTACCAGAGGGAAGCGCCAGCCAAGATAGGGATCTACCTCTGCCTGGAGAAACGTTTGACCGGAAGAGAGTTGAAGCCAGTAGATCGAAGGACACTGGCCAGGAGGTATATCAGGAGAGAAGGCTGGATGTAGAGAGGTTCCATGCCCCAGACAGCCTTGTGGATGATGCAAAGGGTTTTGAATTTGATCCTTGCATTCACCGGGAGCCAGTGGAAATGTTTTAGGGCTGGAAAGATGCAGTTCCTGGGGTTGAGGCAAGTATAAGTGGACTGGCCCCTGTATGACTCTGAAGGGAACAGGCCCAGTCATAGCGGCAGATGGAGAGTTTAGCATGGGAGGGGGAGAGTGAAGGGAGAGGAGAAAAGGAAAGTCTTGAGAAGTTTACGGAACTTAAGAAGATCCAGCTCAAGCCAGAGGGAGGCGCAAGCCAAGAAAGGGAAATATTTGACCGGCAGAGAGGTGGAACCAGAAGACTGAAGGACTCTGACCAGGTGGTATCTCCGGAGAGAAGACTGGATGTAGAGCGATTCCATGCCCCATGCCCCAGACAGCCTTGTGGATGATGCAAAGGGTCTTGAATTTGATCCTTGTGTCACCGGGAGCCAGTGGAGATGTTTTAGGGCTGGAAAGATGCAGTCCCTGGGCTTGAGGCCAAGTATAAGTCTTGCAGAGCTATTCTGGGTTAGTTGGAGGGGGCAAAGGGAGGAAAGAGGCAGGTTGTGAATGAGGCTGTTGCAATAGTCAAGCCTTGCGAGAGCCAGGGCTCTCGAGACATTGAGCTTCTAGGAGAAGGTGAGGAAAGGTAGAATGCCCCTGAGGAGATGGAGCTGAAAATGTGACTTCTTAGCAAGGTCTGTGATGTGTGGAGAGAAAGAGGGAGAGGAATCAATGATGATCCCAAGGTGTTTTTGCCTCACAAGTGGGTGAGGGGAGGGAACCCAAGGAGTCTGGCCAGAGAGCCAGGGGGGGGGGGGCAAGGGGCAGGTGTCCCAATGAGATGGATCTCTATCCTACTGGTATTAAGGCAGAGATCATTGGCAGAGCACCATGCCTGAACAGCAGTCAGGCAGTCCGGTATAAGGGAGGAGGAGGAGGAGGAGGAGGAAGAGGAGGAAAAGGTAGAGGAGGCAGCTTGAAAGAGAGCTGTGTGTCATCTGCGCAACACTGGAAATGAGGGGAGAAAGTGGAGATCAGGTGGGCCACAGGGGCCAGATAGATGTTGAAGAGCCGTGGCAATAGGATAGAGCCCTGAGGGACACAGCAGGAAGAGAGTGAGGTGGAGGAGAGAAAATAACCTAGTTGCACTTGGGAGTGTCTGTTATAGAGGAAGGAGTGCAGCCACACCAGTGCCCTGTCCGTGATGCCTAGGATATCATGAAGGCGGTTTATGAGGATGGGGTGGTTGACTGTGTCAAAAGCAGAAGAAATATCGAGGAGGATCAGAACAGAGGGAATGTTAGAGTCCAAGTTAAAGGGTAGGTCTTCATGGGTATTCAGGAGAGCAGTTTCCATGCCTCTGGATGCCCTGAAACCGGTCTGGTGGTCATGGAGGCAGCCAGCCATTTCTGTGTGGAGGGTCAGTTGATCAGTTGACCAGCTTTTCCATGTGTTTGCCCAAAAAAGGGGTGATAGAGATAGGGTGATAGTTAGCTGGGCAAGAAGGGTCAGTGGATGGCATTTTTAGGAGAGGGTGCTTAAGGGGTTGAGGGAAGGAGCCTGTGGCAAAGGAGTGGTTGCAGAGGTCAGCCCAAGGCAGGGGCGAGGGTGGCAATGTTGTCAATGATGGTTCAGGAGGAGCAGGGGAGCACCTGTTTAGAGGAGACTTTCATAAAGTGGACAACTCTAAATATCTCATCTGGTGCAATGGGAGAGAAAGAGGAGAGTATGGGGGGAGGAGAGGGGCCAAGGGAGACGAGAGAAGGAGGGGGTTGTGGTGAGCAGATGACAGATAGGACAGGATGTCCAGAGGTTTGGAGGAAAAATGGGCGGCCAGTGTAGAGCAGAGGGCCTGGGAGGGAGGATGGGAGGAGAAGACTGTGGTAGGTTTGGCAAGTTCCTTGCAGATTCTGAAGAGTTCAGCTGTGTTATTGGTAGCTCCAGAGATGTGGGCTTGGACCCAAGTCCTCTTTTAGGAGCAGATGGAGAGACAACATTGCCGTTGGAGTAGGCGACAGGCCAGTTTGTCAGAGGGTGAGCTAGATGCCTACCACTTCCGCTCTGCCACTTTGCACTTGCATTTCAAAGCAGCCAAGTCAGATTCATACCAAAAGTTGCATTTGGAGGCAGGCTTCACGCAGATCTCATGATGGGGGCGAGGATGTCCAGGGTGTTGGAGATGGAGGTTAACTAGAGCAGAGTCAGAGGTATAGTCTAATGAAGGGGGGGGATGAGGGAAGAGGCAAATGCAGCGACTGACACACGCATCATCAACCGAATGACAGAGAAGGAGACTGGCAGTGCAGGCCGCGGACAGGGTAGCTCAAGGTGGGAAGAGAGGAGATAGTGGTCAGACCAGGAGAGAGGAATAGTGAGAGGGTTAGAGAGAGGGATGTCTGTTGAGATGAGAGCATCTAAGGTGTGTCCAGCAGAGTGGGTTGGGCCAGAGGGAAGGATAGAGAGGGAGAGAGTGGCACAGAGGTTGCGGTAGAGAACGGTGGCCACATTGAGAGAGTCGAGATGGATGTTGAAGTCCCCAAGAAGGAACAGTTTGAGAGGAAGCAAGAAGAGAGGAGGACAGATCAGCCAATTCTCAGAGGAAGAGGGAGGACGGTCTGGGGGTCTGTAGATGGTCGCAAGAGTAAGAGAGAAAATAGGTAAAACAAACAGTCTACAGACAAGGCTTTCAAAGGATTAGTAGGTTTGGGTGGGGATGATGGAGGCAGGAACCCACTCAAGGAAGTTCAAAGCCACTCCACCACCAGGCCGGGAGATCCTGTGATTGGAAAGCATTTTGTAGCCCTCAGGGAGAAGAGTGTCAAAAGCAGTGACGAAGCTCGCCTTGAAAAACATTTCAGTGAGAGCAAGGACATCAAGGTCTTCATGGAGGTGACAGATGTCAGAGGAATGTTTGAAAGCAGAGCAAGAATTGAGAGTAGCTAAGTGACGCTGGTTGCCCTGTTTAAAAGATTTGCGAGGGGGGGCAATGGGGTGGGGTGCCACCACTGGGAGGGAGGGGAGTTGAAGGAAGGAGGGATGGAAGGAGACGGGGAAGTTGAAGAGAGAAGGGAGACGCCTGTCAAGAAGGCGGAGTTTGGGCTGAGAGCCCTGGGTCATGTTAGTGCCATTATGATAGACATTAATGGTGCATTTAGAAGATAAAGTGAGCCAAGAGCACTTCCCATCTGGTGACGCCAGTAATGGGTGAGGAGGAGAAAGGGGAGAGGACAGTGAGCATATGGGGGGTCCATAGGTTAGAAGTAGGAACAGCAAAGAGAATGTCAGTGATAGTCTGTCTGGAGGTAGCAATGATGTAGGTGTTTGCTATGGGTACACCAGGGTTGGAACTCAGGAGTGCCTTTTTTAGTTTCTCCATTCCAGACTTTGTGAGAAAGGGAGGAAAAGAGATGGAGAATCAGTAAGAAAAGAAAGGGGAGAAGGAGGATAGCCGGGGGAAGTGTCAGAGGCACTATGCAACAGTAGAATCACACCAGGCAGCCAAGCGGACAGAACTCAGTGAGCATGCTGGAAATATCCAGCTTTACAGATTATTAACAAATTGGTGGTTCACCTAGATTCGATTTTAGCCGAAACCTCTCAAAGCTTAAATGCAGCAAAAGTGGAGGATGCGCATTTGGAAAAACACACCCAGATGCAATTTTTCACAAAACACTAAAATGCAGCAACAAGTGGAGGATGCACTGTTGGAGAAACACCTAGATGCGATTTTTAACAAAACACTAAAATGCAGCAAAAAGTGGAGGATGCACAGATGTAAGGCACACCTTGACGACAGAGCAGAAGCAGGTCAACCTGCAATGCAAGGGAGAGGTATCACACATGTGGATTCAACAAGGCAGCAATAGCAGGAAAGTCATTTAGATTAGAGTGCAGGATAGCTGCAAGGTATAGACAGGTATAGACAGTGGAAGGCAAATGGAAAGCAAGGGAGGGTAGTAGGATAAAGGTAATAACGTTATCACAAGCCATCAAAATCACAGTAATTCAGAAGGGGAGGGGAGAGCCGGAATCAAGGCAGCAATCAGGCAATACTGACTTACTGACTTAAATTAGTGAATAGTAGTCAATACAAGATGTAGAGTTTGTGAAGTGGTGAGGAAGAGGTAAACAATATAGCCAATGCAGCCTCGAAATTTCAGCTGCATGCAGAGACAAGACAGAATTGGTGTGGGGTGCGAGGTTCAATGAATGACGAGGGAGGCAGGGAACGAGACGTAGCAGGTAGCAGGGCTGTGTGCTGCGAGCAAACAACCAGGAAGAGGGACCTTGCAGGCATCAGGTGGAAACAATTGGTGTGGGCAACCCACAAAGTCATGGGGCCGTTGAAAGGATGAGGTGGAAGAGCGTTCTGAGACTTACCAGGTCCGTGGGAGCTCAGGATCCAGTAAAAGCTTGAGATGAATGGAATTATGTCTGTGGGTGGGGGGAGGGGCACCATCCAGCCCCAGTGAGGGCCAGACAGGGAGAAGCCCTGTCCCTTTCAGGAGGCCCTTTGAGGGGGCCGGCGTTTGCCTGCTGGCTCCCGGTTCGGCAGTATGTGAAAGAAAAGAAAGCCAATCGGGCTCGAAACGTAGGTCACAGCTGATTATGCAGAAAAATGTGGCGGCCATACTGCTCGTGCCGCGCTGGTGTCAGCGCTGGTGTCCCGGGCTGGTTGCTACAGGCTACGGGGCCTTATCGTGGTCAGGCCAGCAGGCTGCAAGAAGGAAAGACCCAAGAGAGGGTACACAGCCTTCAATATGCGGCCCTTGAGGGGGCCTGCGTCTGCCAATTTGAAAAGATCATACAGTAACAAATAAACCTGAGAGAAGAATAAAGAGGGACTGGAGACAATTATCCTGGGAAGAAGGGAAAAGGTCTTTTGAGCAAAGGGAGAAAGACTGGTTAAAGCAAAGCCCCACCCAGCTTTTAAGGAATATGAAATAGGGCTATCAAGAGAACCAGGGGATAGAAGAAAAGGTATAGAAGAAAGAACCCAGGAGTGGGGGAATCCAAAAGGGGATCAAGTCCCATGCAAAATAGCCAAGGATACATTGTGTGCCTGTGAAAAGAGTCCTATATGAAGACAAGAGTGTCTGTAAGCAGCATAAGCTTAAAGAGTGCATCAAGCCCAGAAGTGTTTTACAAGAGGTCATGGAGGATATATCCAGAGTTTACCAAAGAAGATTGTATAAAGAAACACAAGTATAAGAGAGAGACATTTCCATACAGAGACTATCGGGAACTACGAGAAGTCCATGGGAAGAAAGACCTTCTCCTGGCTGAATTTAAATTTGTTAAACTAGAGATAGGGTCAGGGTGAGTTAGGTTTGGACCGAGGACATTTTTACTTTGGGACATCCTAACGACAGACAAGCACCCTTAGATAGGCTGGGTGATCCGTTTAGCAATAGGGAAAGTTAGGCCTTTTCATATAATTTCATTAAATACAGTTAATAATGTCCTTAATGAGTCTGACTCCTTCTTCTGGCCCGCCACAGTACTCATCCAATTCCTGTGAGGCTGTTGGTAAGAGTTGGGTTTTGTTCTTCACTAGCATTAATTTTGTACATGATTTGTGTGTTGTCTGCGTAATTGTAGTAGGTGAGGCCATGTCTTTTGATGAGGTTGATGAGAGGGGTCATGTAGATGTTGAATAGCAGTGGTGAGAGCGATAAGCCTTGTGGGTCTCCACAGGTTACTGTATAGGGTGTTGTGTTGAAGGGGGTTAGCCAGGTTGTTTCCATTTTTTCTGACATGAAGTATTTTAGCCAACGGAACGCTGTTTTGCTGATTCCTATATCTTCAAGTCTTTTGATGAGTGTTTCATTGTGGACTGTGTCAAAGGCTGCTGATAGATCAAGTAGTATTAGTGCTGATGCGACATTGTATTATGCGTTGGTTTTCATGTCATCCTATATTGATAATAATGCAGTTTCTCAGGGCCTTGCTGCACTGGGTGCACCTCTTCCAGTGCCCCCTCCCCTGCACTTCTTGTCTTCACACATGCATGATCTAAATGATACTAGGCCTAGTAAGATCGTTTGTATTGTCCTCCCTTGTTCCCCCTCCCTTGCCTGGTCGTGCCTTGAAACACATTGTGTATAGGTGCATTACAAATAACATATCATATCATAAATAAATATAGGTTTGCTTGTAATAGTCATTTAACAATTCAACATATGATGGTTTGTTTTTAAGGTTTTCTTACCCTTTCTGGGTTCCAAAAGTTGTAATTCTGTTTTTGAGCAAGGTTTTGCATTCAGTTCGGTATTCAATAATTAGCCTCTTGCTTATGATCCATTTTCACTTTATTTGTAGCTCAGTATTTGTTTGTTTTGCTTTAATTGCAAAGTTCATTATTCGGAGATCTTCGAAAATGTGTTGTTCATCACATGCGACCATTCTGCTACAAAGTATTCCCATCTGTTTGTTAATTGAAATGAAAGGGATCACAGACTTTAGAACATGTGTTATTCCGATGCACGCAACCACTCCGATAGAAAATATCCCCATCGGTTTGATAATTGAAAATTAAAGGGATGGGAAACAGTCGAAAACATGCTGCTCCGAAGCATGTGATTACTCCAGTACACAGCATTCAAGAAATAAGGAATTCACACATGTGCACCAGGTTTCTCAATCAGTAGAATCTCACTGGTCACTTTTAGAAGCTTGTGCTGCAGCGCGGATCACACAGCCTATTTCCTTTAGCGTTGGGGCTCCAGTTCCTGCCCCTCAGACACTCCTGGGATGGCCCTCAACCACAGGGGAACAAGCATGTTGAGTAGAAAGGGAAGGGGCAGCCTTCCTGCATGGGTCCCTTCACAATTCCCAGTCTGCTTCAGGGAGTTACACCGCCCACATCACTTTGTAGGTTCCTTTGCTGCATGCACCTGCCTCCTTTTCCTGCTCTTGTCGATCCCCTTTGCCACTGGGTTGGGCTGCATTAATAAACCTGCAGCCCTTTAACAGGTTGCAGGTGTGGATGACCAATCAGCCTTGCCTGACCATCATTAAAGGGATATCCCTGACCTTTACTGCTCTTAGCAGGCATCTTCCTCGCCCAGTACTAGAGTGGTAAAAGAGCATAGTCTTCATTGCTCTTAGTTGCCTCTTCTTCGTCCCAGTACTGTCAAGTGTCAATGGAGGAGAAATTAGGGGATACGGCTTAAAATAGCCCATAAAGGTTGTAGAGGGGCTGGGCTGGTTGTCACTAGGGAAAGAGGGATACCATGTCTCACCCAAGGGCACTCCACTCCTCAAGGTTTCTCCACCCAGGTGATCCTCCCTCGCTTCTCTACCCCCAGGGTCGTGATCCAATAGCGATGGCCATTCCCTGGCCACCAGCACAGAGGATCCAAGGGGTCTAGGAGTGGCAATAACCTCAGGTTTCTCACAGTACACATAGCTTTTCAGGAGTTTCACAGGGTATGAAATGTTTGAGATTGGTCGCTAGTTGGTTAGGTTTTCAGTGTTTCCCAATGGGTCTTTAAGGAGAGGCTTGATTTATGCTGATTTGAAGACTTGTAGCACAGTTCCTGTTGCTAGTGAGTGGTTGAAGAGGTTGAGGAAATATTAGGCAGGTATTTTCTGGGTTATGATAGTCTTGTATATGTCTGGTGGGCAGCTGTCTGTTGGAGAGCCGGCTCTGCTACTTTTGCTCACTAGGCTGTTGGAATAATCTGTCGAAATTGATGGGTAGTTGTTCAGTCGTGCAGATGGGTCCGGCATTGGCTGGTAAGGGGGGGCTGTTGGTATTTTTAGGTATGCTGTCAATGCCGGATGTTTTTGATTTCGTTTTTGAAGTGGTCTGCATGGTCATTGCATAGTTTTTGTGATGGAGTAGGTGTGTTGTTGCATGCTGTTGGGTTTCTTAGCTCGTGGATGATGTCAAACATCTCTTTCTGGGTGTTTCCTGAGTTTGTGATTCATTTGCTGTAATATGTCTTTTTTGCTTAGAGTATTTTTGCTTTGTATAGTCGTACCTGTCTTTGGTATGTGATTTGTTTTCTGTTGATCGTAGATTTTCCTCCATTCATGTTCCAGTTTCTTGTTACTTTTTTTCTTCAGTGCTCTGAGGTCGGGTGGGATCCATATCGCCATTGTTTCCTTTGGTGAGGTGGTGAATGATTTTTCAAATGCAATATCATTTACTGTTTTCGTGATCAATTTTTGGGTTGTCTAAGTTCTTTCTTCGATGCTGTATGGGTCAAGATGGTGATTGATGCTTTTGTGACTTCCAGTCTGGTGTTGGGGTCCGCAAGGTTTAATTTCCAGTTTATTTTCTGAATTGGAGCCCTTTTTGGGAGGTTAGTTAGTATTCACGTTGGCGGGTGGATCACAAAGGGTATTATGAGGTGATCGCTCCAAAGGATTTGCTTTGGGTGTGTGGTTGTTCGTTTGGCAGAAGATTGCATTTAGGGTGTGCCCTGCTGTGTGCATCGCTCCCTACACCAATTGCTGTAGATGCATTGTTGCTAGCTGATTTGTATGAGTTTTGGGTGAATGAATCAGTTTTTTCTTTATTGAACCAGATATTGAAATCTCCAATTATGATCAGGGGATCATGTTTCATGGCACACAGACACCTAGAATTGCCCCCACCCTCCATCATAGGACCTTGCAGAGAACTCCTCAATAAAGTGTCATCTTCCTCTGTACACAAAGGGCTGCCAAAAACAAATGCCAATACCTTTTGTTGGCTTTGGGGCAGGAATGCTCAGTATTGCATGCATGTCTTGTGGAAGAAGGACTGTCTGGGTCACTGGATCCCCGATGCACTGTGAATGTGCCACTGGAATGTTTAAGTGAATATATCCAGTTTACTCACTGACCCTAAAAAACACATCATCAGGCAATTGGCCATTTTGCCTCCCACACTCCAGTTGCAAAATTAAGGCATCAGGTAACCTCTGTCAAGCCACATTCAATATGTTTTAAAGTGCAGCTCAAGCTGCCTTCACATTGAAACATTAGCATATGGGGAAGTTTGATAAACTTGTTTAGTCCAGACAGACTGCACTATCATTTTCTATAATATGACCACAGGTCCACAAATTGTACGGTAAGGCAAGTCAAAACATTCCCCTTTTCTGAGTGGTTGTGTACCTTGTATAGTCATTGGCAGAATGTATCAGCTGGATAGGGCTTTAAAATTAGGTCAACGGAGAGGCACAAGAATTGGGACAAGCATAGACAAAGTCAACAGTTTGGGATTTCGTGAAGGCATGTGATGGGCATTTGCCAGGCACTTCCATGATACTAGATGGATATCAAATGGCAACAGACGGAAAATGTGAGTACATATGATGTCAGTATCTGGTCAAACTAGATGCAAGCCAAAACTGCTAACTTTTAACAGGACTTCATTGTGTAGAGCAGATGTGAGGACACACATATTGCTACTAAATCAAGTTTCTGAAGCTACATTGGTTAAGACATTTTTATTTCACAATGGCCTCATTAACAACTGCAATGAGGCCATTAACTCTCAGGCGACTGCTTAGAAATAACACTAGCATGTCATATACAGCACAACGTTTGATGGTATTTACCTGACAGAGTCAGATCAAACAGATGCCATGAGTGTGTATTTTGGGCAGAAAGGGGCAGGTGCTGGGTGGAAATGGCCATAGGGATTAGCATGCCAGTGGGCAGTCAATAGGTGGGTGAAGAGCCAAACAGCCACTCGCTGCATGTACCTCGGCACATCCTGCCTCCTTCCTGGCCGTACTCCAATTCAATAGTTTTGGTTTGTGTGCGGAGCTACGTCACCGAATCACTAGTTCCACCTAATAGACAAAAATACAACAATGTGGCAGGTGGAAGGGAAGTGCTGACAAAGATCGGTAAAGACAGCAGCAATGTGAAGGCCGTGTGTGGAGGATAGACAGCACAGTGCCAGGCAGGTTACCCAGCAGCCGCTGAAAGGCTACCATTCGAAAGACACACCAGTGCCCCCACTCCTAGGCAGCATGGAGCTAAAAGAGCTCAGAGCATCACACAGCAGATGAATCACATAACATAACATATTGAAAACGTTACTGTTTAAAGGGGTTAACTAGCAGCACCTAGCATTCTCCTGAGACGACCACATAAATGTTCAGTCCCGTCTAATAAATGTCCTTCGTGCATGTGTGGGCCCTGATGAACGAGGGTCCCTGGCACTATATAAGTAAATAAATAAATAACAGAGCCCGTTGAACCCTATACCATACCACACTTTACACATAGCATTCTGCAACTTACCAGATCACACAGCGTACCACACCAAATATCACACATAACATAACACATCACATGACGCACACTACACTACATTACATAACACCATAAAATATGCTATGTTAAATTGTATGTTACATTGGTACCAATACATCCACACCATAAGCGCTTGCTTTGGACATGTGTGCAACCCACAGTCATGAGGTAGAAGCTCATAACACCACTTTTCATTGATCTGGGGTGTTTAAATAGAGTCCTACTGGATAAAAATAAATCACCTATTGTTAGAGAGTTTAGAAACGGGGGGATCTGCTGTAAAAAGTGCTCTTATTATTATAAAAAACATCTTGTATCATGCCACATCAAATGCCACATCACGAACCGTGTGATAGCACAATTTATGTTATTCCACATCCCATAACAGAACAATTAACAAAATATACACACAGTAGAACATAAACAGCAGACCAGGTATGAAGAAGCATAGCGTGCAACACCACAAAATACTACGCTGTGCTGCATGACATACACACCATAACATAGCTTAAGTAACTGACTCGCATTGGACGACTTATGACACCCAACCGTATACACTGTAAGGAAAGCATGGTATCAAACAGTAAGACAGACGCAAGTGATCACAGTTCAAAGGTGTTTATTGAACTTCATTTGGGTTTGATAAATGCCTAATCTAAATCTAACTCTAAAGATGAGAGCAAGCTGTGATGATCAAATAATAATAACACAGTCCTAGTGGTGTCTTGCAAAATAAAAGGGCCAATACTTAAAAACCTATTGCCAATCCTTACTTCTAAATGCAAATAGTGTTGGAAACAATGTTATGCAAAAGAAAAGTGTTCAAGAACTGATGTCAGAATATTCAAGCCTTCGCCACGTTTTCAGCATGGGGCAAGGCGGCACACTCAAGCTGAGCACAGTCTATGGCTTCTCTCGCACAAGGATGTAGTTCAAATCTCAGTATCGGGCCCTTCTGTACCAAAGTCTCTTTGCCATTCAAAGTCTCTTACTTCAGAGGGCCTGATACAACAAACAAACATTCAAAAGTTCCTTTCTACTCAGGATTCTCATGTACACCTTCTTGGGTGATTTTTGATTCACCCCAGTCCCCCTCTGCCGCGCTCAGACCCACTTTTACACAAAACCTTCTTAGGTGATTCACTATTCAACCCAGGCCCCCTTCTGCGGACTCAGACCCACTTTAACACAAAATCTTCAATTTGTCTCCCTCTGCCGTGCCCGATTCATGTATTTTTCCAAATTTTCCCTATTTCGTCAAAATCGAAGACTTTTGACTGTGTGCAGAATTTTGCTTGACCTGTCGCAGGACCACTTTGATTCACATTTACTCGTTCACTTTCAAATTATCTCACTCTGCCGGACTCAGATCAAATGTATCTACTTTTGTTACTCCTCAGCTGGATACCTTACAGAGACCTTCGATTGAGCCCCAAGCAGTGCCTGACTACCCTGTCAAAGGTATTGTAGCTTGCTTTGAAGTTCAATCACTCATCAGCAGTATAACTTCACTCATGTCTCTTATCACACGTGTTTTAACAATGTTCATTCCAGCACTCACCATACAATGTTGCTGCTTGCAACCCTGGCTTCAACACAAACTGGTCTTGTATCAGTCTCCCCATCTGTCGTAACTTGACTCGTTGTGAAGAATATATGGGCCTCTGTCCCCAAGTTCCACACAGAGAGAAGAAAAATCACTCCCCGTGCGAGCCATGAGGCCACAGGTGGTTGTTGTTGTTTCGCAGGAACAGACGCCGCCGAGGACCCCAGAGCTGTGGAATGAATTAGGTATTAGTACAAACAAACACAATACTGTCAACAATGTAACTGTTATTGAAATAGGTCTTACCTAAGGGTTATATTCTAACTGTCAGTAACTCTGAGGCTGTGGTGCAGGGAAGCGTCGGTAATCCTTCAAAGCCAAGGCGCCAGAAACTCAGCGCTGGCTACCACCTGATGATTCTTGGAAGTATTCTGAAAACTGTGGTAACGTAGCAGTTCGAGGAACTCTGGAGAGCGTAGAATACTTGACTAAGCAGATAAGGATAATCCAATCAATCCATGAAACGTGAGCTAAAGTCAAAAGGTCCGTAAATCCAAGCAGAAACCAAACGCCAAATCCAAGGAACAAGAAAACCCAGTCCGTAATCCGTAAGCTTGATATCTGCAACCAAATGATTCCAACGTGACTTGAAAATGCGAAACAGTGTCGCGAAACAGCTGTGAAGCGACGAGTGATTCAAAGTGCGTCGCTTTTATACCTGTCGACTCCTGATCACGTGAGTGGAGCTCAGGGCACGTGACCGAGAGATCGGGCCGGAACCAGGAAGTAGTTGTCGATTACTCTTGCTCCAGCCCTCTCGCAATCTTCATGGCAGTTGCCAGCGGAAACGAGGGGACAAATAGTATCACCCTCTGATAGAGCCTGGAAGTTGGTGATGCTTCCCTCGCACCACAGGCAGCGTGATCTTGTGAAGGGCTGACTGTAACTTGGAGATTCTCGCTGTGTTATGTGTCAGAGAATCACCGTGGATATGAGTGTTCTGTAAGGCGGTGTGCCTGGTGTGCCTGACTTTCCTACTGCGCATGACACCAACTCACCAGCTGTATTGCTTTCACTGAAGTGGCTTTGCTTTTGGAGCCAAAGACAGTACCACAGTGGCTGGTGATTTTGCCCGACTTAATTATTGACACGGGAGGGCCCCGGGTATCTCTGACACACAGTCAGTCAGTCAGTCAACAAAACTTTTTTTGAGCATTGTGCCTTAAAGTTAAACATACAACATTCAAGTGAAAAAAATAATTATGCACAGTGAATACAGAAAATAATGATTAACGCAATAAATATATACTAATCAACAGTGTCTAAAACCAATGAGGAGAGCCCTGCTCGCAGCCTCATAACTCAATTATACCAATATAATTCAAATCCTTTAGGTAGTTTGCAAAATATACAGTCGGTAAAAATCCGATCCTTAACCCTTCTTGCTACCATATTAATGGTTTACGCTTGAACCCACTCAGTTGGTCCCAAGGTTCAACCCCTTCTTCCTTAGGAGCCAGGACCTGTGTATGTAGCGTGCACACCCAAATACCACAAAAGGGTCTAGGCTCTGCCTTAGCAAATTTAGTGCCAATTTATTCCCTAGACCTTGCATTTTGCAGAACTGGTCTCAAATACATTTGCCTAAGGTACATGAATTTGTTCACACAATAACATAAACTGTAAGTCAATTTCTTTTGAGTTCCCACAAATCACACACTCTGCTGTGCTAGCTAAGTCCCATGATTGTCTAAAAACTGCCACCGGTAAAGTACCTATTCTTAGGCGGAGATATAGAGTCCTTTCAAATGGTGGCCACATGTAATCCAGATATGGTTTGGTGCCAAAGGTGGTAAACTCAAGATAAACCGGACTGTTTTGAGTTTCATAACCTCATGCAGCAATTCATCTTGAGCTTTGTTATCCAGAGCCTCTTTAATTATGTTCTTTTTGCCCTCAAGATGGCTCTCAGGGTTAGTCTTCAAATTGGCTTCACCTACTTCACAAAGGATATTTTTTATATGGCAAATCCAAGCTGTCGATCTGCCACCATCTAATGTCATAAGGTGACTCTACGCTGACCGTGAGTTTTCCAACCCCGCTTGGTTCCACAACTTTAGCAAGAATAAAACTGGTCTGAGCTTAAACTGGGCAACCAAGAGAACAACATTGAATTCGATATAAACCAAGGCCGAGGGAACAGTTTTGGCCAATAACATCAGCTTTTTTACGAACTTATGTTCACTCGAAATTAAATCTTTCACATTGGCATGTCCCCAAAATTCAGGCCCGCAAAGGGCTGCAGGTAATGCTTGCTTTCCGTATCGATTCAGAGCAGGGGAAATAGCTCCACCACCATGTCTAACATGGAAGGACTTGATGGACCCGCAAAATGTCTCCATAGTGGTGACTGAGCTCCTCTCCTGCTCTACCCAGCCTCCTGTATCTTAGAACCTCACACCAAGGTAATCAAAGCATTTAACTTGGGCAAGCGGCGTTCCCTCCAACTTGAGCACCAAGGGTGTATATTATGAAAAATGGGACCTGAATACCAGAACTTTCAATTTTTCTATATTTAGTTCCAGATGTAACTCCTTACATTTTGAAGTGAAGATTGCCAAGGCTTTCTCTAGACTTTGGGGGGTGGTAGCCAAAAGAACTGCGTCATCTGCATAAAATAGAGCTCGGTATTTGTTTGGAGTATTTTCAGGCAGTCCTGGCACCCCTTTATTAGAGCATCAATAACCTCCTGTATATAGAAGTTAAATAAATAATAGAGGTGCCATGGTGCAGCCTTGCCTTACCCCCTTATTAACTGTGAAAGACTTTGTAGCTTCCCCACCCAGCCCATAGCGGGCTAAGGTGCTATTTCCAGAGTACAATATGCTAATCATTTGTATCTGGTCATGTGGAACTTTGCGGTGAATACGAATATTCCACAAACTTTCACGGGAAACTTAATAGAAAGTGGTTTTAAGATCCAGAAATACTGCATAGAGTTTCATCTGTTTTAGAACTACATATTTCTGGATCATCAAATATAATATAAAACATTGGTCAAGTGTACCCTTTTTCCTCCCTCAACATGGCACAGAGACGGCCTTAATTGATCTTAAGGCCCAAATAGATGAGTTTAGAGATAAAGGCCAAGCAGCCTTACTACTCCTTCTAGACCTCTCGGCTGCATTCAACTTGGTTGCCACAAAGTCTTATGCAGCCACCTAGACTCCGCAGCTCACTTCTCTAAGGAGGCTATAACCTGGATCAAGTCTTTTCTGAGCAACCGGACCATGAGAGTCTTCTCTCCATCAGCCTCAGCAGACCCTATCCCTATAACCTGTGGTGTACCACATGGATCCTGTGTGTCACCTACACTCTACAATGTATTCACTAAGCCCCTCTTCGACGAAATGGACCATTTGGGTATCGCCTACACGAACTATGAAGGCAATACCCAAATCCTCCTTCCGCTTTCAGGAGATTATGCCGTGGATTTGGCTTTGGTGAATAGAATTTACAGCATCGTTCAGGCATGGATGGCCACCCATGGACTATGCCTGAATGACGACAAAACTGAGCTTATTATTTTAGGCACCCCGACCCACATATCCAAACTTAGCCCAGATTATGCCACCTTCACTATTGATGGCCAAAACAGAAAAGTAGCAAAGGAAGTGAAGACCCTAGGCTTTTACCTAGACGCCACCATGAACTTCAAACAAGTCAACTCCCTAACCTCTGCTACCGCATACACATGCAAACTTATCAGAGCTAGTAAACAATTCCTCTCCACCAACAGCTGCCTTACGCTCACCAGAGCCCTCATACTTTCCAAATTGGATTACTGTAATGCGCTCTACATTGGAGCGAATAAACAAACTATCCATAAAATACAGGTTCTCCAGAACAATGCCCTGAGAGCAGCAGTTAAGATCAATAGAAGTTACCATATTTCCTCTACAAGAAGAGAACACAAATAGCTATCCACCTTTGATAAAATCCAACTTAAGGCTGCCTCCCTTAGCCACAAATGCCTCAATAATAATGCACCGCCATACCTTACGGACAGAATCTGTAAAAATACCTTGTCCAGACGACTAGAACAGCCAACTCTAACTGCCTCCAAGTACCACGATTCAGACTCTCTACTATCGGAGGACACAGTTTCCCAGTTAAGGCTGCGCAATTGTGGAACTCCCTACCTCCTGGTATTAGAGAACCCCAGCCCTTCTCTAAATTCAGACAGAATCTGACCAACTGGCTAAAAGAAAATGATAAATAATCACTCTGACTAACACCCTCTTGACGCTCCTTATTCACGCCTACCCTTCTGCTTACTGATTCGCTTACTATGTGCTAGTCCACTTGGACTCCTTTCCTGATGTATTGCGCTCACTTTAATTCTATGCTACTTGATCATATAATTTACACTGTATATACTGATGTTCTATTATATATTTTTTCATGCATTTCATGTACCCATGTACCTGTAACTAAGCTGAACATATCCTTATCTTCTGCGCCCTGATGCCCCTGGGTCTGGTGCGAATTATGAATAAATAAACTAAACTAAACTAAACTCCTAAAACCCACCTGTAGATTTGTGATTACATTGTTGTCATTGGCCCAGTCCTGGAGGTGAGCCAAAATTATCTTGCCAAACAGTTTGCCCGCACTGTCCAGAAGGGAAATTGGGCGATAGATTGCTGGGAGAGTCATCCCGCCCTTCCTGTACAGCCTTCCTCCAGGACGCCAGTATTTGACCTTTCCTGATAATGAAGTTAAAGACTCTGCATAGAATTGGTGGCCATATATCGGCCTCATCCCTGAATAAGTCTCCCGGGATGAGGTCTGGACCTGCGGCATTATCGCATTTCTGCAGAGATAAAGCACGTTCAACTTCCCCTAATGTAATGCATAAGTAATCAGTAGAATGTGGGAACTCTATTGTGCAGGGCATGGAATACGAAACTGCAGTGTTGTGGTAGCCATAAAGGGTTGAAAAGTGCTGCCACCAGTCCTCTGCAATGACGCAACAATCTAATTTTTGGTCACCCTGGAGTTCCTTGTCTGTTTCCAATTTCCAAAACAGCACAGTGTTTTTAGATTGTAATGCATCATCCGGGGACCTCCATTTATCTAACACAAACTCCTTTTTCTTCCTTTCTGTTAACTTTATGTAATCTAATCGGGCTTGGCACAGAATCCATTTTTGCTACTGTACATACAATGTTCTTCCTTTTAGCCTTACGACAATCCTCATCGAACCATCCCTCTTTGAGGATTGCCTTCTCTCTAACCTTCCCCTCAGGGATGAAGATGTAAGGTAGTATTCCCTCATTTAACTTCCTATATCCTTCTAGGAATGACAAATCATTGACCTTGTTACCACACATTTCCTCAATGTCACCTATTATGGCAGCATAAAGTGTTGGGTTCAACTCATTTTCCAGGCCTTCAACCATTTTACAGATTTTCATGCATGACATACTATTTCTATCAGTTGGTTTGGTTTTGGTCATTGGTCTCTAGGGGCAGGAGACACTCTTCCCCTTAGGCACTATGCCGTCGGGTGATGGTCACTCCGTTCTATTCTGTACCTCAAAATCAGTTAACCATGCTCAGTCTGCTGCTGAAATCTGTATGTAGTCTATATGGGTTGACCCATTATGGCATTTAAATGTTTTCTTTGGCGGTTGGTCCTTTGGGGTTCGCCCATTGCAAGCCCTTAAATTTAGGTTATATAAGAAGCAGGCATATTCTACTGCATCTTGGTGTATTCGCACTGGGACTGCTGCCACTACCTCCCGGTAGTCCCAGGCCATATCTTGGTCCTCCCACAGGCAACTCCCACAGGTTCTATCTGAAGATTTAGGTCTCCAGCCACCAAGGTCAACTTATCTGTACAGCCATGCTCTTGGTCTAGGGAGTTCTTAAGGAGGGTAAGTGTCACCATTCCTTGAGTGTTATAGGGCCTATTGTATATATTCATGAGAAGAATTTCCTCCCACTCCCCTGTAATAATAGATTGGGATTGGAGATCTCGGAACCTGTTTCATTTTCCACAACCCTCCATTCTAGGATAACATCCACCCAAACTAACAGTCCTCCACTGGGCCTACACTGTGTTTTTTTTGTGGCAGGAACACAATAAGATTGAAACCCTTGGAAAGAAACAGGTTCAATAACCCGGGTCTCCTGGAGCACTATAACATTAAAACATCTAATAAATGAATTCCATGTCGTATTTGCCAATACTCTATTCAATCCTGCTATATTCCATGGCAGGAACTTAATGATCCCTCCGTCATCATTACTACATTGGTTCTCTACGCCCAGTCACTCGACATCATCAAGTTCGCCTGAGATGAGGTTTTGGGTTATGTTATGCTCTATTATTGCAGATTTCTGCACCGAACCATGGTAATTGGACGGCCCATTGTGTATCATTTTACTTGGGTCCCTAAGGCATACAAATTACATTGATCTTAATACAATTCTGGCTTTATTTTTGGGGTAAGTTCCACGATCAATGCTCAATAACCCCTCTACCAATTTCCAGGACCGGAGGTAGATTTGAATATCGGGGGGTACTGAGATGAAGAAGAACATCAGGAACTTGGATAAGTACTGGGATGAGGTGGGACACAGGAACAATGAATAACAATGCTAAGAAGGAACTGCAGCAGTATAGACTTCTGCAGAGGCATGGTCCCGCTTACGTGATAAAGACCAAAGAAGGACTACCTGTTGGGGAGAGACTGTGAAGCCCGGGGAGCACGAAGTAGACGCAGAGAAGGCCAGGAAAGAGCTGAGAGCAGTCCACTCTGTTAAGATGGTTTTCTGAACTCTGACCTGGAGGGGCAGAGTTTCAGAAGGCCAGCCTAGTTTCTTGGAACAGGGTAACCTCTGGACAAGCCAGACCAATCAGGGTAGCTATGGCAGGCGGTCAAGACTAAGCCTCAGGAGGTGTGAGGGTGATTGAAGGACCTCAATGAGCACACAAAGCAAGGACACTTACAAATTACTCCAGACAGGTGTTATATCAAAAATATGGACACATTTATTACAAGGCCTTTGTAACATAGACCATAGCAAAAGAATCACAGTAACACTAAGTAAACCAACACAACACTATCAATACAATGTATATACAAGACCATTGGGGTCTAATGGGTTAAATGCACGAAATATGTCAACAACCTAGAGGGGAAGGAAACAGGCAGTGCAGATAGTCTTTAGGCCCAAGTCAACATCGAAAATACACCTAACTAAGAGGCAGTCCAAGCCCTAAGAATAGAGGAGCCTTGTGCTCAATAGTACATGCAATGCAAGTGCACATGGTTGTTCCAATGGGCAGAATAGGGTCTCTTCAGGGGTCTCTAGCAGCTCGGGACGGTGGATGAGGCGATGCAGAACAAGTTCCCACTATTCAAGAAGGACCTCCACTTGAAGGCAGAGGTAATTCGAGAGTTCGGGATGGAGTCACTATTTCCCAATAGCACTGGAAAGGAGAGGGACCCCCAGGGGCCACTTGTGCGTAAAAATTGGCCCTTGCGCTAGGGGCCACCGGTTGGGGTATGGAGTACTCACCGGTCCCCAACGCAAGCTGACCCAAACTTTGCCAGTTCAGTCCACTTCGCTTGCAGGTTGGAATGCGGCAAAAAGTACGTCTCGGCACCTTTCAGTTCCTGAGATACAGCGATGATTCCCAAATGGGACAGTGGCGATTTCTCCGCTCCGGGTGGATGAATCGACCCAGTTTCACTGCAGCAGGCTTCAGGGGCAAGAGGGTCACAAATGCAGTGTTATCGGGCAACATGGTAACTGCGTTCACTCGTGTCCTGCCGCACTCGTCTCACTTCCGACCTGGGAACGCCATATGTGTACGAAATTCGGTGTGAGGGTACCGGAGACACAGAGCTTTGTGACCTGGGAAAGGGAATCATCGGCCAAGGCTTATTATTTTGAACTTGGTGGCCAGGGAAAGGGAGACATTCCACCAGATTATTTGAGACTAAACGCAAGGAGAAGGGAGGCATTCTCCTGGCCTACCAAGGAGACATTGGGCCTCATTACGAATCCGGTGGTAACCTGCCGGTTTTTCCGGCTCGGTTACCGCCGGACTCGTATTACCATTCTGCCTCCGTGATTCCCGGAATTACCGGGGCATTACAACCCCGGTGACCCGGGAATTCCGGAGGCGGAATTCGGTAAATCCCCATTCCCATTGAGTCCCATGGACCATGGAAACACCATCCACCATCTCGGTGGTGTTATACCCGCCAGGTCAGACCTCCGCCTGCAGGACTCAAGATCACCCGGTCTGGAAACAGTGTGGTGGCGGCGGGTTTACCGCCACCGTTATTTCCATACCGGGTGACTCGTAATGAGGCCCATTGTGTGTAATCAAGGAGAAGAGATGCATACTCCTGGGTTCAACACACTGCTTCATTATTTATTAGTTTATAGTTTAAGTGCCAGAAGTGGGGTTTTCTTGACACAGGATAGTGGACACTTTTACTTTAACTGACATCCTGACAGACACCATAGATTTTTAGTTGAGGCAGGGACACCCCTCTTAGAAATAGAGAAAGATAGCTTTTCTCTTGCTTTACTTTTACTAATAAAAGTCTAAAGCCCCAAATATGCCACCTTAGAGTCCTCCGTCTCCACCCTTACTTATGGTGTCAGTTGTGGGATTTGATCGAGTTGATACAAATTGGTGAACCCTGACATTTTCCAGGCTAAGTACCGAGCCTCCAACCCCTTGACGGCCACTAATGAGTCCGTAGGGTTTGACCTCTCCAGTAGCTGCGATGTTACAATAGAGCCTGGAGAAAGGAATCTCATACCAACTGACTTAGTCCTAGCGTCCCTCTCCCCCAAGGGTACATACATCTGAATGGTGTGCAAGTCAGATCTCGCTTGGAAACACAGTCGCATTAAATGGCTGGGGTGGTGGACCCAAACTACCGGTGTGATGACAAAGTTCTAATTCAAAACAACATTGAATATACTTAACATTTGAATACAGGGGAAAAATCACCCAGGGATTTTAGAAAATGCCCTGTTTCCCAAACCTGTAGAAATCCAAGAGCAAGGCATGACCTAGAGAGGAACTAAATGCTTTGGAAAGGCTGATCAAGATCCGCCCTCTAAAGTAGAAACATCCCAGGCTCACACGGAATAAAGTGAGCTGGAGATAATTCTGGATATTGCGTTCTCCCAATGCAATGAACCAATTTTGACAAAAGCCTTCCTCAAAGTAGTCCCCGAGGAAGAAGGCAGAAGCAAAAATTGTCACTTCATTTTGGTTTTGACGCATTTGGTTGCGTTAGCACCACCTAATGCCCAAAACATCGGTACTGTAAAAGATAAAGGGGAAAGGGGAGTTCAGGAGCAGTCTGTGGCATTGGTATGGCAACTTGCCGACGCTTGGTGATGAAGTGGCTGAAGCACCAGCTGGCCCTTGATTTGGTTGTGCTTCCACCATTTTCGCCCACCTTTAATGAGTTCCAAGCTAGTTACAATCCATCTTACTGTAACTAGAAAGTAAACAAGGAAGCCGAAGCTGTTTCTAGATCTGATGACATTAAATTAAGCCATAACCTATTTATTTTACTACCTCCTAGATTCGCCATTCTGAACAAAAATTACTTGCCTGGTAATGTTCATAAAGGAAAATGTTACCACACCTTTAGTAGAGTAACTATCCAGATGTGCGTATAATTAAATCAATGTTAGTTTAAAATGAATGTGGATGGTTTCTTTCCCAAGTTCCTCTTGTATGCAAATATGTATGCAAATTATACCACTCGAGTCTCTTTTAAAATGGTTGCTGCAGTACTTTTCCCAATGTCTGTTTTTCCTCCCCCCTTGGCTCCTCCCGCTTCCAGCCTGTCCCACTAAGCCCGCCCACTGCAAGCCGCAGCTTTGGCATAAGGCTGGTACACAGGAGCTCTGCCCCGCAGCCAAGGAGCCGCCTCTGCTGACCAGTGGTAGCCACAGGGGCCTCCCCCCTTGCTGGCACATGACCTTGCTGCTGCTGCTGCTCACAGAGAACAGTCAAATATGCTAATTTTGGTCTACTGCTGCTGTAGAGGGTGGCAGCAGGACCATCTCTAACAAAGATCTTAGTTTAACCATTTTGAGCCGACAGCACTGCTTGGTCAAAAGTGTTGGCTGCATTCCTGAACGCGTTAGAGAATCCCCTTTTCAGCAAAGGAGGCGCGGACATGGGTTGTCTCAATATTGCAACACTCTTTTCACTGATGTCGCGCATTTAAATGCAGGTGTCCTACTATTAAAAAAGAGAGGCGCTTGTCCAATAAGTTGTGCTTATCCCTGAATGCACATCGAGTCTGCTGGAAATGTCAGTGCTTCCTGTACAAACACTGTTAGATGTATAATGAAGATTACCCCTGCCAATAGCGCAGGGAGTCTTGATTCTATTAAAGACAGGGAGGCAAGCATTATGATTCATCTTCATTTATTTTCCTCTCTCCAGCAGTTTCAAAAATTACACAATTTCAACATGTCCTTTGAATAAATATATATTTTTTTTTAAACTTTTAAAACTAAAAGTACATTTCCCTTCAGTCCTGGACCAACTGTAGTCCCAGAGTCCTGGCCACGTGACCTTAGCCCAATCACTTCCTGTCCTCTCCATCTTCTTAACTGCTTTCCAAATGCAATCCAACTGAAAACTGAACTGACAACTAGACCAACATAGTCTCTGTTCTTTCAAATCCTCTGCTGAGCGACTCTTCCGCATTTCAACTTGCAGACTTTGCTTGTTACATCTCGCTTTCTTTCAGGGTGATCTCAACTGTTCTTCTGATCATCTCCTAATGACAGAAACAACAGACCATGTTAGGGAGGCGGATACACACCCTATTCTGGAAGAGAATTAAGGTAAGCACATCGACATAATATCCACATTACATTGTTATGCATCAACATTAACTCTCCCGTCAGTGGCGTAACACAAAATGTGGGGGCCCCCCTGCGAGCCATGCTGAGGGGGCCCCCCAACTGGGCAACAAATCACGGGTTGCGCCACACTCTGGGCCGACCTAGACTGTCACGCTTGCACAATACGCATGAACGTGCTGCTGAAGGGGTATGCCGCACACTGCACTAGGAAAAAGATATAAATATGTGTTTTAATGCAATATACAGCACACTTTCTGAGATAAATTGGCTATAAAGCCAGAGTGTTTGCAATTGTATTGTAGAGTAACACAATCCAATACATGCAAGTCACCAACAGTGCACAGGAACATTAATGCTTCCAACTGGCTGCACAATGTAGACCAGTGTAAACACGTAATAACATTATAGTACAGAATGCAAGGCCACATTTAGACATACCTAGACTGTTTTCAGCAAAATGCCAGTCAAAGCAATAACACTCATCAAGAAGAGAGCACACAATAATGCATGTGTCTCCATGGCCTCGAACAACACGGACAAACTCCTTAAAATCTGCAAGGAACTGGTCAATCCTGTTGTGGTCTATACCTCTTCTGTTCCCTCCCATGCCCTCTGTACAGCTCTGGCCTCTCATTTCTCTGCTAAATCTCAGGACATCCTGTCCTCTATGTCCTCTTCCTCTCTCGGCCCATTTTGGCCATCTCTTCTCTCCTCCTCCTTTTTCCTCTTTCTCTCTGACAACACCTGACGAGGTTTCTAGACAAGTCCGATCTATGAAAGTGTTGTCCAAACAGGTGCTCCGCTGCTCCTCCAGAACCATCAAAGCCCATATTGACACCCTCACTCCAGCCTTGGCCGATTTCTGTAATCACTCTTTCGCCACTGCAATGTTCCCCTCTCCCTTTGAGCACTCGCTTGTGCACCCACTCCTCAAGAAGCAGTCTGCTGATCCTACCTGCCCGGAAAACTATCGCTCAATCTCCACCTTTCCTGAGCAAACTCTTGGAAAAGCTTGTCATCTCCCAGCTTACTCTCCACACTGAATCTGTTGGTTGTCTCCATGACCATCAGTCTGGCTTCAGAGCTGCCAGAGGCATGGAAACTGCTCTCCTTAACACCCGTGCTGCTCTCTAACCTTGATTCCAGCATTCCTTCTATTCTCATCCTTCATCTTTCCTCTGCTTTCGACAGGGTCAACATCACCATCCTGATCAATCAACTCTGTGAGAACCTGGGCATCCAGATCAGACCCTAGAGTGACTGACCTACTTCCACTTGGAACGCCACTCCGCTCCCAGGTCGATCGTGGTCCCATTCTCTCCACCACCTCTCTCTACCTGTGGCATTCCCCAGGGCTCTATCCTCTCACGCTGGTTTTTCAACCTCTACTTGGCCACTTTGGCCTCCCTGATCTCTACCTTCTCCTCTAACTTTCATTGTTGTGCGGATGACTCAGCTTTCCTTCAGGCTCCCCTTATCCTCCTCTCCTCTCTTGCTCATTCCTGACTGTCTATCCACGATTCAGGATTGGTGCGCCTCCAACGATCTCTGCCTTAATGCCAGTAAGACAGAGATCCTTCTCATTGGGACCCTTGCCACTGCGTTTCCTCTCTCACTATAGCAAACCACCTTGGGCCCTCTTCCTTTGCCTTCCTGTGAGGCAAAACACCTTGGTGTCATCTTCAACGCCACACTCTCTTTCTCTCCTAACATCTCGGACATCACCAAGAAGTCCCACTACAAGCTGCTCCTCCTCAAAGGGACTCTTCCCTTTCTCACTCTCCACCAGAAGCTCGCTGTCTCTAGGCTGGGCTACTGCAACAGCCACTTTCTCAATCTGTCTTCCTCTAGTCTCCGTCATCTGCAAATAATCCAGAACAGGACTGCAAGACTTAGCCTTGGCCTCAAGCCCTGGGATTGTATTTCTCCAGCCCTGAAATCTCTCCACTGGCTGCAAGGATCAAGTTCAAGAACCTTTGCATTGCCCACAAGGCTTTCTGGGGCCAGTGCCCACACTAAATCCAATGCTCTCTTCCAAAAAACCTTCTTTCTCTAACCCTTCACTCAGCTACCTCCAACTCTCTAAGGCTTAGACATTTCTCCAGGCAGAGAGTGGGGGTAGACCTCTCTCCTCTGCTGGTGCCTCCAACTGGAATGGCCTCCCTGCCCCTCTCAAACTTGAGGCGGACAACCTGAAGTTTCGGAACAGCTAAAAGCTTTCCTCTTCTCTGCTGCTTTCGCTCTCTCTCCCCCCCTGCTGACCTACCTGACCTACCTGTCCACTGTACTGACTGGCTGCTTGGCTACCCTCAGAGTCTCTCTGAGTCCAGGCTCTTTCTTGATTGGTCACCCTTACACTGCCTCCGGGCCTACCATGCACTTAGGGGCTGTAACTGTAACCCTGCAGTCCATTGTTCTCCTTGCACAACCAATAGCTGCTCTGCCCTGGCTGCACTTACTGAGAGCATTGCTGCCCTGTTTTCCCCTCCCCTCTCACTTGCACTTCCCTGCTCCCTTTTCCCTTGCACTTCTCGTTCTCGCAATGACACAAGGCCTAGTGAGATTGTTTGTCTTGTCCTCCCTCTATCATCCCTCCCTTGTGTACACTTGTGTACAGGCGCGTTATAAATGACTTGAATCACATCATATCATTTTATC
Organism: Ambystoma mexicanum; assembly: GCF_040938575.1. Classification (NCBI taxonomy): domain Eukaryota; kingdom Metazoa; phylum Chordata; class Amphibia; order Caudata; family Ambystomatidae; genus Ambystoma; species Ambystoma mexicanum. The sequence continues at coordinate 117,310,872 of NC_090934.1, read as the reverse complement.
ACAGATGCCCAGAAAAATATACAATGCCGCAGTAAGAAATGGCTAGACTGGCAGCACCCAAATGCCAATCTAGCCAGGTAATTAAAGTTAGCAGGACTACTTTATCAGAAATGTCCAGTTAAAAGAAAGTCATACCAAACTGAGCAATGACTAGACTGGCTGCATCAAAATGCCTCTCTAGCCACTAATACCACATATCATGCTTGCTTAGCCTGGACATGGACAACCATTATGATTTATCACACAATCCTGCCCCCCCCCACACATCCACTCTCCCTCCCACCCACTACCCCAACCTCCACAATCAGCTCCTTGGCCCAGAATTACCTCTGCGTCCCTCTTCCTTGTCCCAGAGCTTACGTATGAGGCTCCTTGTCTCATAGGTAAGTACTGGGATGAGGAACAGTGGGACTAGGAGTGATGAAGATTACAGGTAGCTAAATCAGGCATTACCTCCATGTACCTCTACCTCTTCCCAGTACTTGTGTATGAGGCAGAGTGCCTCAAACACACGTACTGCCTCATATATAAGTACTGGGACAAGGAAGAATAGGGCTAGGAGTAAGCAAGGCATTAAACACAAGTAGTAGCGCAACACCATTGAGTTGACTGGGCTTCAGCACTACCCCCCCTGACATTTTGGGCTATATTGACTCAACTTGGCTAACCTTTAGAGCAGTTGCCAGACCGAACAGGACACAGATTTTAAACGGCACCTGGTTTTTGCTGTTAACAAGAACCCAGCAATTACCAACGTAAAGCATTGCACTGTTAGTACCTGCATTCAAATGCCACATTGTTTAGGCAATTGAAATCGTGATGTGGGTTTAGTACTTGCATGCCAGGGGAGTGATTGGAAGAGTAGAGAGGGAACAGGAGACTTATAGGAGAGAGTTAACTGCTTGTAACATTGAATCTGCACTAGAATTGTCTCATTAAAATGCGTAAATAATTTGGATACGCCTACACAAATAAGTTTCCCCCTCCCCACCGCATGTGAAGTTAGCGCCTCTCCCAACATTTGAAGGGTTAGCCCCCCGAAATGAAGGTTTTGTTGTGCCCCTGTACACAAGCATGCACACCATTCACCTTATACACACCCAGTCATCCACACATTTAAGTGTGCACCCTTTCACCATACACTCACACAGGTAGCCACCTATACATTTAAGTGCGCACCCTTTCACCATGCAGGCACACCTACACAGCCACCCATACATTTAAGTGTGTACCCTTTCACCATACACGCACAGGCAGCCAGCTATACATTTGAGTGTGCACCCTTTCACCATAGACTCATACACGCACACCTCATGGAGTTGAGGGGGGGCCCTATTACTTCAAAAAGAAATTGGGCTCATTACGGGTCCAGCGGTAACCGTGCCGGTGCTACCGGCGGGTTGCCGCCGGACCCATAACAAATTACTATGGCCTGACTTCCCGGTGCCACCGTGCTATTTCAAGTCCGGCGGCTGGGAAATCAGGTGCCGGTAATTTCGTTAAACCCCAGACTCCACGGGAATGGGGACACAGAAGCACCTGCACCATTGTTAACGATGCCGGTGCTTCCGTGACAGATCTGCCTACCGTGGCTACTGTGTCTGGCAGGGTCAGACCTGTCGGGCACGGCAGCCCCACCAGGCAGACCCGTAATATGCCGGTCCGGAAACAACAGTGCCTGTAAGCTTACCAGCACCGTTGTTTCCGGACCGGCATGGTCAGAATGAGCCCCATTGTTTCTTTTTTAAGTTACTATAACTTCATTAAGAAATTATTTCAGTTAAGGACCGAACCATAATCAAAATAATTTCTTTATGATGGCTGAGTGGCTTCAAAAACAAACAATTTCTTTTTGAAGGCATAGGGCTCCCCCCCTCCACCCCATGACATGGAGGCCTCCAGCCTAGGGTCTTCCATGTCATGGGGTACGGGGGCCCTCAGACTTCAAAAAGAAAGTTTCTTTTTGTAGTCACTCTGCCTTCATAAAGAAATTATTTCTGTTACAGAAATGTTCTTTATGAATGCAGAGTGAATTTCAAAAGAAACTTTTTTTATTTTTTTTTTTAATATTTTCATTTTTTTTTTTACTGGGGCCCCCTCCCAGCCTTGTGCTGGTGGGGCCCCCCACACTGCGGGCCCCCCGCGCTGCGGGGGCCCCTGTTACGCCAGTGTCTCCCGTGTATCTAGGGCGGTAAAGTGATGCTCGCCTCCCTGTCTTTAATAGAATCAAGACTCCCTGCGCTATTAGCAGGGGTAATATTCATTCTATGTCGAGAAGGAGGCCTGCATTATGCTTGTTCAAAGCTTCTTACCACTGACTCTGCTACTGTATGAACAAGTTTAAAGTAGAACGTTCTAAAAGTGGTATCACTAGCCCAATCAGCCGCTCTTAGGATATCTTGCAAAGTCGCGCCCTGTACCAGCGCTTTCAAAGCCATTGCGCCCCTAACTGAATGCGCTCCAAACTTAGTCATATCTATTCCTGCTAAGCGCATCACCTCTCTGACCCATCTTGCTATGGTGGCTGTTGCTACGCCCCTGTGTGGCTTTCTATGTGCTATAAGCAACTGGGTCATCCCATTGGCCTCATCTCTGCTGTCCTACACTCATATTCTTTTATGCACGCTGCTACGCACCACTTATGATGTTCTTGCATATATGGCTAAACTATTGTCGAAGAGTCTGTCTTCGTTCTCCTGACAACAGTAAAAGTCACTTCTTCCGGGCCATATATTTTCCTATTCACGTCTCGTGCTCTGACGTCTGCTATTCTTATACATCACACCATACACAGCAGCATCGCCAACTTTCCTGACAGTTGCTCTAATGACAGATACTTGTTTCCGGGCCAGTCCGCTAGCAATCTCAGCACTACTGACACGTCCCATAATGAGTCTTACTTCGGTTGCAGCAGATTTCTGAATTTTATTCCTTTAAGCAACCAAATAACTGCCATGTTCATTCCTACTGGTAGACCTTCTATTGGTGTGTGCCCCGCTGATATCGCTGATCTGTACACTCCAATTGTTCTATAGGCTTTCCCGTCTTGAAGTAGCTCTACTAAAAAGTTTAGTATCTCCACTAAAGGGGCTGAAACGGGATGAACACCTCTCCTTTTGCACCACCGCGACCATCTGTTCCAAGCTGCGTCGTAGCTCCTTCTAGTCGATGGTGCCCACGACTCTGCGATGAGGCTAGCAGCCTGCGCCGAAATTCCAGGGAGATTCCAGCATCTCCTGCAACCCTGCACGCCATCAGCGGGAGAATTTCCTTCACTCTCAGAGGGTGTTTGGACCCAGCTGGGTCCGTGAGAAGTCCGTGAGAAGGTTTTCTCCTGGCGCTAGTATTTTCAGTGTCAGAAACCATACTTGCGATTTCCATATCGGGATTCACTACTATCAGTGTTGCTGCCTCCCTGCGTACATTTGTTAGCATTCTGCTCATCATCATGAATGGCGGAAATGCGTAGTGCATCTCTCTTCTCCACTCTTGCAAAAACGCATCTACCCCTGCTGCCAGGTCCAGTCTCCAGCTGAAATGTTTGCTCTTCTGAGCATTGAGTCTGGATGCAACTAGATATATTTGTACTGGTCCCCAAATTTCTTCTATTTGCTAAAATATGTCCCTGTCCAGCATCCAGTCACTAGAATCTGCTAAGTGTCTGGACCTCCAGTCCGCTACTACATTCAGCGCACCTGGAAGATATTCTGCCACCACTGATGTACCCCACTCCAGACAGGAATGCCAGAAATCCTTGGCTATTTCCGCTAATAATCTGGACTTCGTCCCTCCCAAATGGTTGATGTATCTGACCGCTGATATGTTGTCCATTTTCAGCAGGATACATGAATTCACTTTGTCTTTCGTGAAGGCCTTGATCGCAGTTGATGTGTCGCTTGAGTTCTACTGAACTCCACTTGCCCCCTGTCTGCAGTTCTCTGCAGCGGGCTCCCCAGCCCGCTCTGCTGGCATCCGACTCTATCACTATGTCAGGCTGGTCTCCAAATATGGCTGTCCCGTTCCACGCTTCCATGTTCTGTAACCACCATTCTAGTTCCGTCCTGAACTCTGGATCTAAAGGTACTTGTTGATGGTACCGCAAGCCCTGTTGTAAGTGCTTTATCTTCAGCCGTTGAAGGGTTCGATAGTGTAGGGGCCCTGGAAATATTGCTTGTATAGATGCTGCCAGTAGATCTACTACTCGCGCTATCACCTGGAGAAGGAAGGCCGGTTTGCTGAGGCAACTTCTTATCTCTCTTTTTATATCTCTTATCTTCCTGTTTGGCAATTCCAGAGTAGCTGTCCTTGTGTCTATGATGAACCCTAGGAACTCTATCCTCCTCGCTGGTACCACTTCTGATGTCTCTCGATTCACTAGGAACCCGAATGAGGTAAGGAGGCTCGTCACCCAGGTCGTCTGGTACAGGAGTGTATCTCTGCTGTTTGCCATCAGTAGAATGTCGTCTAGGTATATGATCATTCTTATCCCTTTCTCTCTGATCGATGCGGCTACAGGCCTCATGAGTTTCTTGAACACCCATGGTGCTGATGCTAGCCCAAACGGCATCATTGCAAATTGCCAGAATTGCCCATCCCAGTTGAATGCCTGGAAGGGACGGTTCTCCTCTTGCACTGGTATTGTAAGATAAGCATCTTTTAAATCTACCCTCAAGAGCCAGTCGCCCTGCCTGAGTGTATCTCAAACTGATGGGTCCCTTCCATCTTGAAGTGATGGTAAACTACCCAGCTGCTCATTTCTTTTAAATTTATCACTGGCCTTACCTTCTCCTTCCTGTGTACTAGAAACATTTTGCTTATAAACTTCAGAGTTGCTTTGCAAGATTCTATAGCTTGCTTCTTCGCTAAGCTTTGTAACTCTGCGTGTAATGTCTTCCTCTCTGCATACACTGTGGATAATGGGCGTGGGGGGGTTGGGGTTGCATTGGTATCGCTATAAATTCTATGTGAAGATCTCTGGCTGTCTGTAATACCCAAGCGTCGCTGGAAAGTGCGTACCTGTTCTCGAAGAATCTCTCTGTTCTCCCCCTACTGGCGGATATGTGTGATCTCTCACCTGTGGGGAAGTTCTGACCTCTTCCCTGGCCTCTGCTTTGCCTTCCTCTTGGGAAACGGCCTCTTGGCGGAAAGAATGTGTCAGGTTGTTTGTTTTCCCAATACTGGGCCCTGTTAGACTGAGGCCCTCTGGAGGTTTGATAGCGACCGGTCGCTCGGCCTCGCTATTGACCTGTCCCTCCAAAAACTCTTCCGGGGAATATTTTCTTGATGGAGGCTTGCACCTTCTCCAGGGAGGTATAGGTTCTGACAAATCTCACCATCTCTTTCCCGAAAGTCTCTCCGAATAGCAGTCCCTGGACTGCTTCGCCCGCTTTGTAGGACACCAAGTCCCCTAGTTTGGGGTCTATTTTGAGGAACAGCCCTCTTCTGCACTCAGATGAGATGGCGCAGTTAGCATTTCCTAAGAGGAAACCGCTCTCTGGGCCCAGTTAGCAAGCACCTCTGGGCCTACTTCCTCTCCTGTGTCCTTCGATCGTTCGGCCAAGTCCATGATTTTTGCTAATGGACCCGCTAGATCCAGGACCTTTTCTTGGCAACTTCGCCATGATCGGTCAATCCCTTTTCTGGGATCTCTGTTGGTCTTTGCCACAAATGCCAACATCTTCGGGTCCAGCTCCGGGACCTCAGCCACCTTTCCTGGCAGTTCTGACTTCATTCTCTGTCTCACTTCTTTTTCTAATGCTTTTCGCAACCTTTGGGCCATGTACTTAGTGACCGTCGGAGATGGCAACAACTCTGAAGACTTTGGATTACGAATGTCCTCCGGGTGGAACATATCCGCGGCCTCCTCCTCATCTGCCTCAATTAGTGAGTCCCCCAGCACCTCCTTGAAACTATAGGCTAGCTCCTCAGAGTAGGCTGCCTCTTGTACCTCTTTACTCCATTCATATTCTGCCATCTTGTGCTGGTCAGTGCCTTCTCAGGTGTAGCGGCACGTCCACTTAGCTCACTCTTTAATATAGCTGAGGCTGCACCCTGGTCTGCTAAGCACGCGTCTGGATAGTGCTCTCTGAGCACTGTTCCTCAGCTTGACAGCAGCCGTGTGACCTGAGTGTTTATATTTTCAAATGCGCTCTGGTGCTGCACTATTTCACTTTGCAGGTGAGCGGCTCACAGAATATGACAACTTCACTACTCTGCAGAAAATAGAGCGTGTGAAGTGAGTTGAGCGTTATGGTCCACTCTCCTCGGTACTCCGGCTCCTCCTATGAGAGGGTGGGGGCTCCCCCCCTGTCAATCAGCTTCCTGCTCTTATCTTTGCTCTTGCTGTGTAACTCGCATGTGCCGATAATTCGCCACGGGGCGGTCGACTCTCTTCACAACTCCCTTTTGATAAATGACACGCTGCACTTCAAGGTTATGCTGCACAGTCCATACGCTGCACGCTCTCTGATAAATATGGATATCGCTTCTACCATATGATTAGCTCCTCAATACTGATTATAAAAACACTGCTGACAATAAAGGTACTTATCTCTTGGAGAGCAGGAAAAGAAGATGGAGAGGACAGGAAGTGATTGGGGTAAGGTCACGAGGCCAGGACTTTGGGACTACAGTTGGCACAGGACTGAAGGGAAATGTAGTTTTAGTTTAAAAAGTAAAAACATTTATTCAAAGCAAATGTTGCACTTGTGTTCTTTTTGAAACTGCTGGAAAGAGGAAAATAAATGAAGATGAAGCATATTGCTCGCCTCCATCTTGACATAGAATTACATACACTGCTGAAATGCTGTCGGTACTGCCCCCCAATTGTCACATTAGAAGCAGAGCAGATGTTCTGTGAATTGACAGTGCTGTTTTATGAAGTGCAACACGCCCAAAGTGCTTTTATACTCCTGCCTGAACTACATCAGCAAAGCTGAAGGTACCAAACCTTTGCAGCTACTGTCACACGAGAGGGACATAAGATTAACAGCGGTTTTATTCTGAAGTGCTTTTACTCTCCCATCAGGGGGAAAGAAGCCATGTTCAGAAGTTCTGGTACTGTCCTATACGATGTGCAACCGTCCTGCTGACCATTGCTAGTCAGTACTGTTTTATTATAAGAATGATACTTTGCTTATTGGTACTGTCCCATTTAAAGCTTAGAAGTTATGCTAGGGGTGGTATAACTGTTGGTAGGGCTATTGGGACTCCGGGTGGCACGGTGGTGAATGGCTCCACCCTCTTGGTAGTGATTGGTTGGTGTCAATACCATGTGTACGTTGCGTAGTTGCCAGTAGAACAGTGCCTGACAGTAGCCACCTAGAGCACAGCCCATTCAGCGGAACAGACTCACCAGGAACTGTGCAAGAGTCCTAGAAGCCAGAGACAGTGGAAGTGGTGGAAAGCGAGATGAGGGTGCTTGGCATGGCAACGGACAGCAGAGGATAACACAGGGTCTTCAAGACTTCCCGAGTAGGGAAGGAGGAATGGCAAGGTGTATCAACCCGCGAGTATGTTGTCACTGGCCCCCAAGAAGGGATTGCTTAATGAGCCTGGGCAAAACAGCTGCTTCATGAACAGTGCCATGCAGGTGGGACTAAATGGGTTTACAGCACAAGGCCACACAAGGGGGTCAGGGCTGTGTAAAGAGCCTAAGAAGCCTGTGGCAGGCAGGAAGTGGGGTAAACATTCAGCTTGTGCTGCTGCTGTGAGGCTGCCGCTGGGGAGATCTATTGGATTGGGGAGCGGGACTATTGACTTAGTTTGGCCACCGCTTGGCACTCCACTCTAACGCCACTATTTCTTGCCCCACCCACCCTACCTCCAATCTCTAGCCCCACCTACCTACCCTACCCTCTAGCCCCAGCTACCCTACTCCCACTCTCTCTACCCACACCCACCCAACCCTTACTCTCTCTATCTCCACCCACCCTACCCTCTCAACCCCAACCATTCCACCCACTCTCCATGCCCCTATCCACCCACCCTCTTTCTCTACTTAACCATACCACCTCTCTTTACCCCACCACCCTCCCTATCCCTTCATCTTTCTGCTTACACTCTCACTTTATTTCTTACCCTCTCACTCATACCCTTTCTCGCTCATATTTCCTCTTGCTCATCATCAATGACACCCTATATCAATGACTTCCTCTCTTGTTTTATTGCTCACCTGCAGCCCTTATCGCGTCCTCCTTTGAATCATTGCATTCTCCTTGCACCCAGGTGCCTATTAATGCAAAATGCAAACAACAGCAGTTAACACCAAAACTATTGGCATTGCCAATGCTTGTTTTTCAGAGCAAGGATTGTTATTTTTGAGAGATACCACCAACGAGGGATCCCCTCAAACCCAAATAGTGATCTTGGGAAGTCATCGAAGGGTAGCACTCGAAATTGCACATGCTCACTTAACTTCGGGACACTTGGGAATGGCAAAAACACAGGGGCAGGTTGTGAGCAGGTTTTACTTGCCAGGCGTGTGTATTTGGGGTCCTTCGTGAGCGTGCAATTAGTAATTTACCCAAAGTAGTCCAAAAAGGAGCGCACGCCATACAAGAAGTAACGCTGTTCATTACAGCTGGGCAAGCACAAATCAAACAGCACAGTGGAACAGAACTGGTGGATGAGAGGCGACAAAGCCGCAGACTACGGCTTGATCTTTTATTCAGCGAAGACAATATTAGCATAGTGAGAAAAAGTTACACTCAAGTTACGAATTGTCAGGTGTCCCATTAAGCTAATTGGTTGTGCTATGTCAATCCCCTATAGCTGAGAATAGGTTAGTAAAAAAGATTGGAGCAAACAATCCCACCATCCCCCTGGTCCATCGCCTCCCTTGTGGTGCCACATCCCTTCCCACTCCACCCTAAACGTTAGATTTTACTAGATGTTACCTAATTGTGCTGACCTCTGGGACTTTGTTAACTTGCCATTGGTCAGCATGCATTGAGAAAAAACATGAGACATCCTGAGCTTGTGGGAAAGAAGACATTCACACAGCATCCAAACAATGAGGTGCCCTGCTGACATCGACGAGGGCACAAGATACTTATTGCTGTTCAGGGACACCAACACTCACCTGCTGATTGGCTCCTTTGAGTATCGCCCCTCGCTGCTTATCCTGTTTCCCAGGCCCTCCTGCCAAGGGGCAATTTAAAACTTCTGATCAAACTTTGACTGTACCTTCCAAGACATATTCCTGTGAGCTTAATTGCTCCCTGTCTCGGCGAGCGCCCAAGGGCTCTGTTCGCCCTCCTTATACGTATCAACTGGTTCTGTTCCAGCAGCTACTGTCACCTTGGCACAGTCAGTTTGTGTGTCTCTTTCCATCAACCCACTGCTGTGAGAGATCCACGTAATTTTCTAGGTGACCTATCGTGCAGGGTGGGTCTGGGCCCTCCTCATGCAGTCTACTCACCTGTCATTTTCACCTGATTCGAACAGGATGGCAGAGTCCTGTACATTGTGCAACGTTAAACATTGCACCCCCCCCACCCCACCTCCTTCTTCAAGCACTTGCTCCCCCCTTCAGTCCCCTAGCTACTGGGGCTGTGCGTGTGCACAAGGCCCCTAGGGTGCATCTGTCAATGATGCCCTATCTCCTGCCAGGGGTGCCCTCTTAGTCCCCATTATTCTCACAACTGGTAAATGCGGTCCCCTGGACAGTGCTGTATCAGCACTTTCATTGCATTCCCCTCTTTGATAGATCTATCAATCAACACTCTTTTTTCACCATTTCTTTACTCCCTTCCTTGGGCATCCTGTTAGGCAGAATCATATGCAGTACCCTTTGGGAATACCACACACAATTAAGACTACAAGTGCAAGTACAAATTCACCTTTGGTACAAGCCTGTACTACACAGTAAAGTGGTAGCGATGGCTGAGCATCCAGACTTATCTCAAGAGTAAAGTGAGCAGTATAAGAAGTTACACAAAGGACAGCAATTACTATGGTTCAAACAAACACTGACTCAAAGTTTCTGAGTAAAAGAATATACATTTATTTACACCATCAGTTATAAAAAAATTCACTAATACAAAGCAGCAGAAAATCACAATCTTAATACACTACACACCACCCAATGAATTCTGGACAAGTTAAGCTCAAAATGAAGTGTGAGCAAAATGACACTGCAGCAATTTAAAAAGGGAGGGAAAGACAAGGTTATTCAAAATCAAACAGCACCAACAAGTAAGTAGGCAGGGCAATCTAGAAAAGGCTTACTACAACTAGGATTCAAATCAATAGGCCTGGGCCAATGTTAATGGGTCAGAGTCTTTGCAGGGGATCACACAGTTCAGAGTAGTTTGTGGTTAAGTCTTTAACTCGAAACGGAGTTGGTCGGAAAAAAAGTTATTTAAAAGAGTAGAGAAGGACAAGCCCTTAGATTACCGAAAGATTTAAAACACTTTCACCGCGGTCGGACGGTACGAACGACCGGATGTGAACAGTACCTTAGCAGAAGAAGATTGCTCTAGCTGAAGCAGAAGTTCCTGGCAGGTCCTGCAGGCTCACAGTTCCTGAAGCAACTGTTGGACTGAAAAGAAGGAGGAAGACTGGAGGGTCCTGCACTGCCCAGGGAAGAAACCAGCAGCAGAGCAAAGCAACAAATAAAATGTGCGCTCCTTAAAACCCAAGCAGGGGCGGTCCTCCAGGCTATCCGGTTCACTGCAGCTGTGCACAGCAAATTTGACCAGGGGAGGGAGGCCTTGCTTGGTGTTTGGCGAGCTATTTGGTTCCACCAGCTCAAGGGAAGAAGATTCACCGGGAGGTTCAGTAGTTCCAGTAGTCCTCTTCCTTCAGCTTCTCTTCGGTTCTCTCGATCCAGTGGCGGATCTGCCTTGCAAGTCCCAGAGACCTGCTTTTTATGCAGTTTTCCCCCATTCACACAGCCTGGCTGTCAATCACACAGCAGGGTAGCTGTCCTGGCAGGACAGTCACCTAGCCAATCAAACCAGAGTGCGACTTGGGTCTCCATGGAGACCCTGTGCAGGGGGCCTAAAACCCCTCCCTCACATCCTGTCACCCCAGTCACTCAGGCGTCTAAGGAGGGCTTCTGTGCAGAAGACCACCAAAGGACGGCAAACAAAGGAACCAAACCAGGTTTGGCGCGCAGAGTAAAACACGAGAAAGACCTTTACAAAAAGAAATGGCGAATAAACCCAGCCAGAACCAAATAAAATTAAAAGGGTCCAGCGGATTAAAGTTCGAGGCTACTAACATAGCATAAAACAGTACCAAGGCTATTTTCATAGTCCGCTGTACGAAAATAATGGTAGATACCACTGCCACCAGCCAAATCTTAGTGAAAGGGGAATTAAATAATGTTCCATGAGAAACAGACAAAAAGGGATAACTATTAACTCTTTCAAGTACCCTATAGAAGATAGTTTGTACTGGGTCTTTGAATTTAAAAAGCTATTTTCATAGTTCGCTGTAAGAAACAAATGGTAGATACCACTGCCACCAGCCAAATCTTAGTGAAAGGGGAATGAAATAATGTTCCTTGAGAAACAGACACAAAGGGATAACTATTAACCCTTTCCAGTACCCTATGGAAGATAGTTTGTACTGGGTCTGTGAATTTAAAAAGACTAATAAAGTCAATGGCAACTTTACATGTTCTGGGAGACAGTAGTCAGTCCCAGAAAATGGAGTTTAAAGTGGGAAGTCTGAAAAAGATAACCCTGTGTCACTGCACTAAAGGTGCTGTGTGACAGACAGTAAAAAGATGATGCCTATGGAGTAGGTGAGACGCCACAGTCCATGAACACAAACATGTAAAACACACAGCAAAACACATGTAAGAGTGGGAAAAAAGGCTCACACTGTTACCAGGTGAAGAAAATAAATCCTAGAAATCCAGCAAATCTTCTGAGGGACTCAGTAGGTAAGGGAAATTAGCCATTCTGGAGAATTCTCCCTAACACATCCATATTCTTGTCACTCTATTCTTGGTCCCTCCATCTTCTTCATACCCCTCCAGAGTGTCCCCTATTAATGAATGACCACAAGGATATGATTTAGTTTAGTTATTAGCTTTACCATTTCGACGGCACTTTAATTTTGATATATTTGTTCATTAGACGCCAATTCCTTTTTGCGGATAATGGTAACAGTCCGAATTCATGACATATAATCGCATTTGGAATAGACAGAGCGAGACCCAATACATTTTTCCAGAGTCTACCCTGAAGAACATCAAGAAATGCATGAATCTCTGTTAGGCATGTATCGAGACTATATAGAATAATAGGTTCCACTTTCAATAGGTAAAATTGGATGACCTGGAGGAGAGAGAACATGCAATATTTTCGCAGAATAATTTTTATTTGCAAAGTTAGGGGTTTCATTTTAATGTTCAACAGCTCTTTCCACATTACATGTGAATACCTATCTGTGAGAGTATACCCCAGATAACGTATGGCAGGTGAATAAGCAATGAAAGCACTATCAAGTGTCCAAGTAAACCTTGCCAATTTGCGTTTGCCATCTGCAAAAGTTACAATATAAGATTTTGTGGGATTCGCTTGGAGATTGTGACTAATAGCAAAAGCTGCAAACAAATTTAATTTATGCTGTAACCCAAAGGGCGTACTATCAAAAAACAATAAAACATCAGCAAAACCGATCCAGTTAAGGATCAGAGAACCCAATTTCATGGGAAAAATAATGGCGTTACTCCAAGACGCATCCAGATCTGATATATATAAATTAATGAGGATCGCCGCCAAATTGCAGCCCTGTTTAACACCAATTGAGGTGGGTATAGTATCTGTAAGCATATCCTCACGATTAAGTCTAATTCTGTAAATGGTATTGAGGTGCAACATCGCGATCATCGCCACCAATTGACTAGGAAAGCGAATCTTAATCATTTTCTCCCATGAGAGTTCCCTTATTACTATATCAAATGCCGCTGTTAAGTCAAGGGCTGCCATATAGACAGGACCCGATTCAGAATGTTTAGTTTGGGCTTGCAAGTGTGAAAGGATCATCACAACCCATGAACTTGCCAAAACCCACCTGGTAGTGGGACAGCACGTCATTCTGATCACTATGCAGCTGCTTCAACAACAAGAGAGCAAAGATTTTGGATGATGCATACATTAGGGCAATGTGTGTAAAATGTTCAGGACAATTTTCAGGACCCTTTTTGTATATAGGTATAATATTAGCGGAGAACCATGTTAATGGAAGTTCTCCAGATTGATAGATCAAGTCACATTTTATTTTTAAAATTTGGGCCTATGGGACCAGATCAGCTTTATACAGACATGGTGGTAAACAATCAGGTCTGGAAGCTTTTGAGCTCTTAATCTTATCAATTGCACCTACAATATGATCAAGAGTCCATGGAGAGACTCTAGGTCTCGCTGTTTTTAAATCAGTACCCTCAACTGATGAAAACCTCCAAGGCAGGCAGTATTTTTCCATTACATACGAGGTCCACTCTGCTGAAATAACAGATTGCATAGGGTTATCGGTGGCAGTGGTTATCGTGCGCAATGTAGACCACACCTGTCTAGTATCATGTTGGCACATCATCTGTTGGTTGTCAGCAATTGCTAACGCTCTTTTTAGGAACTTAATTTTCTTTTTGTATACTTGTTTAGTGACTCTTATTTCTTCATTCAAAGCCAAAAAAGGAAGATGTAGCCTCTTTAAATAACTAATGTGTTTGTTCTTATCTTTTTTTGATTGATCAGGACTAAGATTAGAATAGTGCTAATGAGTGTTTTGTAGCTGCCCAGGCCTGTTACACTCATTGGCAAGGGAGTTCATATGAAACCGGATACGTCTCTCGTTCCTTGGCTCCACATCTGCTAATAGTTGACCCTCATGCCTCGCACAAGTACTGATAACAGGGTCAGTACAATGTGCCTAAGAAAACTTCTACAGACCTCAGGATTCCATCTAACCAATAGGAGATGGCGATCAGGTTCCACCAGGTTCAAGGTGACTTCCTCAATAAATCTAGAATGAGGTAGTTTAAGCACCAGTTTAATAACCATATGATCACTATAGGCCAGATCTATAATTGTCACCGGCTCTAGCTGGTGGTACAATGCAGTAGACATAAAGAGAAGTCCTGTTTCCCTGAGTCCAAGTATATTTATACAAACTCTCGGCTACGTTTACCATTAAAGTAATCCAACTCAAGAAAAAAAGTGAACCATTTTTACCCATTTTGTATAGCTAGCACAGTATAGCTACACACATTTCTCCCATTCAAGGCAGGCAAGACATAACACAAAGAATTAAAGTCCCCTCCAACCACAATGTTTATGAGTGGGTTAAGAACAAGGGCTTCTTCAAATTTTGAGTTAAATTGGTTGTGTATATTAGCCAAGTCTGTGGACACCGTATTCCAGTATATACAAACAAGTAACAGATAAGTCTTAGGCTCTTCATCAATAGTCAGTTGAACAACAAGCAAATCATCAGAATTATATATCATGGTTGAAAACACTTTACATGCAGCGTTTATCAGAATAGCAAGGCCGCCCGAAGGTCGACCCAATTTGCCTCGATTAGCCAATTGTGTATATGATTGATAGCCTTTTACATCAAAGTGAGACAAATGCATTGTCTCCTGGAGGAGAATAACATCAGGTTTCCCAGTTTCTCCAGTTCTGTAAACCATCTCTGGAAATGTTTTAAACCACAGGAGTTCCAGGACACCATGGTTACAATCGCATTGCTATGCTTCCGATGGGACAGTTTTCTGGGTTGCAGATTTATTCATAAGTGGTTCTAACCAAGTGAGCCTCATGATTGCCGCAGAAAAAGTAGTTAGCTGTTTCAAAATATCTTCGTTGACATGAGGTGGCACTGCAATCATGGAAGACCAATCTGTAGCCTCCACAGATGGCAGAGGCGTTTCTACAAAAACAGTTGCCTCATCACTGGATTTAAATATATAAGGGGTCAAACCAGTATATATAAAATCCTCTCTTTGCATCCATATTAGTTTCATGACAACTTGCGATTTATAATTGCAGATCATGTGGTTATTATTAGTAGCAGCGAGTTTGATCCAATCAATATCATCGGATCTTAATGTTCTAAGGGAGGGTATAGCCTGAAAGGCATTAAGCATAAAAGCCCTATTTAGCCTGGTATTCCCATTACAAGCCGAATCACTTTCCCATCACATAATGGTTGGAGTGTTTGCTGTAAGAGTCAGTGCCATAGGGTGACTCTAGGAAGTCTTTCCCCCACTATCCTGACACCTCGCTGAAGGGGAGTCAGCCGGGGGAGAGATATTCATTGCACTAGAAGATGGTATAATCTGTTTTGTGCACACTTCAAGCGGGGAATCCACTATGGAAACTCGGGGCAAGGATACTTGCTTATGCCGACTGGGGCTTGTCCCCAAGATCATACCCTTAACACCAGGACTCTGTCCGGTCGAAGCACCAATAATTATCTTCGTCATTCTCTTTAACCCAATTAGAGGATAGAATTTGGATAATGTGTCTGTTTATGCATGATATTAGACGGGGCAGCAGGCCCATTGATGGCCTCTTGCTCCTCAATCTATGAGTCTAACGGCACGCCTAATTCTGGCCTTTTCTTTATTTTTTATTTTTTTGGTTTTCCTCTATTTAGTTCTTCCTTGCTTGAGCAGGGTCTTGGACCCATCCCATTGGGCTCATTGAGGTCAAGTAAAGCTTTTGACTGCTCGTTAAATTGGTGGAGATCTATGATCACGTCACTTTCTGAGATGTTACATATACCTTTCATATAGGTGTTATGTTGGTCAATCTTGAAAACTGCTTGATTTTTTTGTTTTTTTCAGACTTAGCATGCATTCTCTTATCAAGGGCTTTGCGTTTTTCTGCTCTAACCATTAGTCTTTTCTGTTTGCGTGTCAGCATCACCACAGGGGCTGCAACGCTGGGTGCTTTGGTACCAACTTTCACCTTATTCACTTTCTGACATACAACTTCCTTAGTTACATCAATGAGTTTGGTAAGGACTGTCTGGAGCTTCGTTACTATTGGGAATACCTGGACCGATCACCCTCTCCTCAATGGATTGAATGCACAGTGCCGGCATCTGAGTTGTACTAAACTCCATGACTTTATTCGTTAATTCTTCAATTTGTAGCACATTGAGGGCAACCATTTGCAGTAGAAGCGCATCAACCCCTACACAGGAAGAAGAACTCAAATGGGGTTTGCGCACTACCACTTCCGCAAAAGACTTAGTTTGAGTGGCTGTAGAAGTGACACAAGCCACTTTAGCTTGAGGCTGGCAAGAGCCGAGATTGCATCACAAGTAAACAGTAGACAGTCAATTTTCTTTAGTTTACCAATGATCTTGATTAAAGAAAACTGCATGGCTCTGACTTCCCAATGAGTCTGTTTGTGACCTTTATCTAGTAAGTTAAGAATTCGTTTAATCACTAGAAAAGCCTCATTAGGCAACGTGACATCAGCGGGGACAGGATCTACTGGGGATCCTAACTGTGAATCCCTAGACCCACAACTCTGGGACAGTAGGCCTGTGTCATGATCCAAAACACTTGTTTGCTCACGTGATTAATGTCTGCGCTTTCGGTAGTAGGCAACATGGGCTTCTGTGGGACTGGGCCTTCACTGGGTCTTTGTCCCTTCAATAACTCTTGCATCCCACTTCCGCAGCGAACAGGCCCATCAATCTCGCAAGATGGATTGATTGAATATTTAGGCAAGCTGTTAAATAAATAAACATTTTCAATCCCAAATTTTCGTTGCATAACCGGAGTAGACGGGCCATGGGAAAGCCTGATACACTTCCCTAGTTCAGCTTCGATTGCGTGAGCCAACATGGAGACATCAGATATATAGTTATTAAAGTGTTCAAGTCCCATCTTTCTTCTTATCTCCTCTCTATCTAGGTTTTCTCGCAAATCCTCATGATCGCTCACCCATGCTTTATGAACAGTGTCATTGGCTTCTTTGAATGAGAACGTCAATGGCGGTTTAGTAATACTGTCGATATTTAAGTGAGGGGCATCGGGTACGAGCACCCGATCAACTTCAACCACATTAGGGATCACTTCAGAGGGATCTTCACATAACAATTGTTCAATTTAACCATGTATAGACCCATCCCCCAGATCACCCTCGCCCCTGTTAGCCATCACCGTTAGTAGGGATTTTTGCTCACTAGTTTCAGGGGGCTTATAAAGTGTATGCGGTTTAGCCATAGTATTATAGCTCATACCTGGGACTTGAGCACAATCCAACAACTTGGGGGAAATCATGTTACCAAGTGGCTCAATAGCCACAGGGTTCATCACTGCACGATTCACGTCTGGTTCCAACAAAGACCCACCCTCCACTGCATCAATCTCTGAAGAATTCAACAATCCCACCACAGCCAACTCAGGATTCATGCTTGAGGTATTAGCAGCCACTACAATCGTTTCCTGCTTAGTAGTTAGCTTTCTACCACTTCTTAGACCGTTTGTCATGATCTCTATTTCCACTTTACCATATATATATATATATATATATATATATATATATATATATATATAATATATATATGAATATAGAATATATATATATTCTAATGTACTACTGAGACCGACTCTATCCTCGTGCGTGCTAGATTAGTGCATGTGAGTAAAAAGTATCATCCAACTAACTGATGAATTACCCAGGCACTGTCCACACTGCACAAAGCGTCACAATCAGTACAACTCAGACAGGTACAATTTCTTAATATTCAGTGCTAGTCAGATTACTTTGAGACATCTAGAATACAAGTACAGTCTTCCCAAAGGTTCATTCCCAAAAATGAATTAGCAGGGCAAACTATATCCTGAAGGACAAGTTAAGTTTTACCGCGAAACCTGTCACGATAAATCCAAATCCTTATCCTGGAAGCTGACCGGGGATAACGCCCACACCCCACAACTTAACAGCCCAACAGCCAACATACTTCCTGGGCACTTCCGGAGGCGCACGTAAGATGCGCATGCACCGGTGCCTATAACCTGTTGGCTGGGTAGTAATGGGCGGGTCGGGGGGGGGCAAAGCTAAAAACCCAATGAGGGAATTTAGCACGTAGTTTGAAAAAATAAGCGTGCTCAAATCGTACCAAGCACAAGTTCCAATGGTCTGTGCTAGATAAAGAAGAGGCAATGTTTACTTGGTAACATCGTAGCGAGGTATAGTTGATGCAGGTTTCAACACTGCAAGCTCTTCCTCTTGCCGACGGCTCTAGTCGCAGGAGCGGCGTTCTGCAGCCCAACAGCCAACAAACTTCCTGGGCACTTCAGTATGCGTGCGCGAGATGCACGTGCACCAGTGCCTATAACCTGCTGGCTGGGTAGTAATGGGCGGGTCAGGGGGCATAGCTGAAAAACACGATGAGGGAATTTAGGGCGTAGTTTGAAAAAATGAGTATGCTCCAACTGTACCAAGCACAGGAACGAACACAAGTTCCAATGGTCTGTGCTAAATAAAGAAGAGTCAATGTTTACTTGGTAATGTCGTAGCGAGGCGTAGTTGATGCAGGTTTCAACACTGAAAGCTCTTCCTCTTGCCGACGGCTCTAGTCGCAGGAGCAGCTTTCTGCAGCCCAACAGCCAACACACTTCCTGGGCACTTCCAGATGCGCGTGTGAGATGCGCGTGCACCGGTGCCTATAACCTGTTGGCTGGGTATTAATGGCCGGGTTGGGGTGTGGAATTGGTAATGTCGTAGCGAGGCGTAGTTGATGCAGGTTTCAACACTGCAAGCTCTTCCTCTTGCTGATGGCTCTAGTCGCAGGAGCAGCATTCTGCAGCCCAACAGCCAACATACTTCCTGGGCACTTCTTGATGTCCCCTATTACCAGGCAATCACGCCCATCTTGTGAACAAGTCACCCAAAAGTTGTCATAATCTTCTATGTTTGCTGGTGGTGCTACAAATACCATCTGCATGCCATCCTCACTGCCATTCATTCTGGGATGCTTAATCTCCCTTGTGCTGCCCTCCTTGCCCACCTCATTAGCAGACATTATATATCAAGCCCTTTTCTTCACACAGTTACAGTATTTGATGATCCCCTTCCTGCACAGACAGCGACAAGCATCACAACGAGCATGGTGACAGCTATCTTAAACAAGGTGCACAGTCACTCGGGCACCCAGGCAAACGATGAGTTCAGCCAACTGTCTGATGTTGTATCCTGTGTCTCTTTAATCATTTTCTCATGCAGTGTACAAATCTCTTTGAACGCCTTTGTAAGTGTCCCATTGGTGGCATCATTAGCGGGAACTGCCGTGCAGCAACTGCTGCCGATCTTATGGCAAACCCCTCCTTCCATTGCTGTTGTTAAATCTAGAGCAAAACGATTCTGAATTGCTAACAAACACAGTGCCCGTAGTCAATCTCTTACTTTGTTCACTCCTTTTTCAGTTGTATTTGCAAGCTGTGGCACTTCATACCTGGTGATTTGAAGCCACTTGATATTTGAGGCTGCTTTCACCCTGGGTAGCAATAAAGATTTGATCTTTACTTTGCGAGGATTCTTCTGAAATATAATTGCTACTTCTTTTCCTCCTTGTCGATTTGCTCTCCTCTACTTCTTGTCCCCGCTTGTTCACCATTCTTCTCTGCCACAGTATAGACGGATTGTTAAATGGCAGTAAGTCAACTCAAGGCATGACCAAAGCAGGGTTGTGAAGTGTGACAAGGGTACACACTCCTCCCCAGTTCAGAGGTAATTGGGCATATGCCTTAGACCTACAGACCCACCACCGATCCATCATCACCGTCGTCCAGCTCTGCAGTGCTGAGATGCTCATTGTCCTCCGGCAGCCAGTGTTCACCTCCAGCATGGTAGCTCCCGATGCTCTGAAACATGAAGAAAGGTGTGTAAGAGACTTTATATGGACTGGTTGATGTCTCTCATCTTGTCAGGTCAAAACATGTACATTAGTATTCCACACCGCCCGGCAACTTTCATTTATTTCTCTAGCCACCACTTCTTCAAACCCCACTAACCCCTCTGCACAGCATTACACCAACCATCTTTCCCATTTCCTGTTTTGAAATACCAAACCCCACATTTTCACTAGGTGTCTGGTGTGGCACCATGGGATATCGTGTCCCATTATATTTGTACAATGTACCCTCTGATGGTTAGTGAACACCATCTATCCCCTTTGTGCCCTATCCGTAACATATTAGAGTATTGTATGCCTTTTGGCTTCTTTTTCAGACATGCTTTCTAGCTTTATATAGGTGTCAGCGTTAACCTCTGCCCTTTCTTCAACCCACCGGACCTCCACCGTCTGCCTTTGGAACAACCCACACGTCCTACACAAGGATAGGTGTATCAGGCTCATTAGTGAGCACACATTGCAAATTCCATTAGCCCTCTCTCGTCCCACACGTTTCATCTCATCATGCGAGATGTTTCCAGATGCCGTGTCTTGCTCCCCCAATTGCATCATAAAACCTTTCTGCATTGAATATACTTCCTCTGACACGTGTGCCCTTTTCAGTTTCTGTGACCAAGCTACTGTACTCTTTATGCGATAAAGTCAAAAAGGAAAGAAACAAACCATTGTTATAATGTCCATGACCATGAAAGGGGCCCCTAGGGGACCCTGACGTCTATGGAAACAAGGCGGGTCACCACACACGATAGAGACGCCAGACACAAGGTTGTATTCCCAAAGCTAGGGTTTTATTGCAAAGCAAAAGTCTCAGTTGGCCAACTCGGTCTCTAGACCTCGAGGGACGCAAGAGAGTGAATTACTTACATCAGTTACATATATACAAAATGCATATCACACAATCAGCTATGACATGTTTAACACCCCTCTTTATTGGGTTTCTTTGAACTTGGTGTGATGATGGACATCTCCGACCACTATGAGACCTTCAAACATCTATTCTAGTAACAATTTGCAATTTGTGAGTGCGTAGGCATCTTTCGGTTATTTAATAGAACACAGCGCTTCTGTTCTTGGAAGCAAACTACATACGGGGGGGTTGCATTCCGGACCTTGCTATCTATCAGGTGCTATTCACGTCCTGGGAGCCGACATGCTCTTAGCGGGCTGAGCAAAGGGGGGCCATTAGAAAAGCATAATTCAAACCTTTAGCTGTATTATTCTAACATATTCTACCATATAACGAGACTGGCTGGCAGCTGTGAAATTATTAAATGCCCTGCGGCTCTGCTTCAAGGCTACATTAAGGAGGGAGCCGGGCATTCTTCTTGGCGCTGCCTACGTTTGTGTTTCAGCAAACTCTTGTTATCCTCTCGGCCCTGCGGCCTTGTCCTTTTCACATACAGACAACAATGTTCCACAGTCGAGCAGTGTAAGCGGAAAATATACTGCGAAGCAATAGGAACAGAAAGCAATGAGCAATGGTTAGAAAACAAAATGGCGATTCTTTTTACATCAAAATGGCCGTTCATTGGCAAACTCGAAAACCTATATTCTGTCGTATCGTGCATGAGACGGTTGGTCCACGGCCACCAAAATGCGTTTGCGGTCTCAAATTAGAGGTATCCGTATTTCTAGACTGACAAACCCTCCTTTGGCCGTATGCCAAACGTCTCATCTATTTGTTGAAACCTCCTCTAGTGATGATGAATCTGAAGTACTTATGTCTGAGTCTCGCATGCCATCGTGGACATCATTGTCTTCATCTATATCTATTGCCATCAACTCTTTCACTACTCTCATCTCATTTGGGTCTGGGCTAGTTCGATCATGAGGTTGTTTTTTCTTTGTTATCATATGCATGCATCCTTCCGTACATCCCTCAGTTACCTCTGCACAAACTATGGGTAAACAATGTATACAACAAAAGCACGTTAGGAATATTCCGAACACCACTACTAATATTGAGATCAACTTCCATCCCCAAGATCGTAGTTTTCCCCAAAACCAAGATCCTATTCCCCAGCTCCCTTCTCCCGTGGGGAGTTCAGAGCTTATAACGTGCATTTTCTTTATTGCTTCAAAGATCATGGAGGAATAGTCATCGACATAAACGCAACATGCTGATCCCACTATTTTGCAAATTCCCCCACGATCCACCAGGATCACATCGAGAGCCATTCTATTTTGCAGTGTCATTAACCTGAATCCTCTTTCTTCCAACGTCATGTTAAATAATATATCTGTTGTTGTGTTTATTGTATTCTTTAGGATTCTGGACAGTTGCCTTATATTATAGGAGTTCACTATCTGTCCTAAGAATGGAATGAAACATTTCTAATGGGTGTATTGTTTCTACCCACCATAATATTAGGGCTGTCGATATTGGTGCTACCACGCTCATAAAGCACATTATTATCGTTAGTGTCAGCATACAATTTGTTTTACCATGTGTTTTTCTTAAACTTATAGTCTTTATAACTGACTCATTCTCAGCGGTTGTAGTGCAGGAGGAGGCTGGAACTGGTCCCGGCATGTTTCTCGTCATCCTTCTTCTTCCTTATCACAGTTTGTTGTGGATATCTCTCTTCGTCGCGCTTGCTCTGATGTCTATAAGTTCAATGGAATTCTCACAATTCAGTTTTGCCTGTCCTTTTTAGCCTGGATTCGATTATTCATTTTTTTGGCGAGATCACTTGTCCCTTCTTATACTGCTTAGAGGACCTTTGATCAGTTATCGCCTCAGTATCATGTGCGCCCAGCTTGTCCGCTCTGGTTCCAGACACATGTACTGTTAATCAATTATCTCACTTGCCATAGTACCATGTGCGCCCAGCTTGTCCGTTCTGGTTCAGGACACATGTACTTTTTATGATCGCACCGAGGAGCCGCGAGTCTTGAATTGTCCGACTTGCACAATTCTCACGCTTCTCTCCTCTACACCCCTGGTTCCTTCTCCGTCCATGAGCTGAACCAGAGGTTGACATAAACAGCAAACAAAAAAAAAAGAATGGGGGTCACTTTGCCTTCCGAGGCCACAGGTTGTATCGCCTTGCTCCTGGTATCGTGTGATCCGTGAACAGTGCCGGTGAACTTTTAGATTCAGGCTTGAAGTCAGCCTGTGGCGCTACTGCAGGTGCTGGTGTGCGCCGTGCCAATGATGCAAATCTGTTTTTTGGCCTGCTGGCAAGTGCTGGTGGGCGCCAAAGGGGTACACAATTTGGTTTTGCTGGTATCTGCAAGGCAGATTTCACGTCGGTCAGCAGTGATGTCGATTCTGCTGGGCAACGTTGGGGCACTTTTCGCCCTTCCCCCTTTTTGGCAATCGTCTCAGGCTTTGTTTCGAGTTTCACTTCACGTTTTGGCAGATCAAGTGGCTGCTCACTGGCAACAGTTTCTTTCGTTCCTGGGACCGCTGTCTCTTTCCGGTCAGCAGTGTCAGGCAAGACTTTCAGTGCAGTTGGAATCTTTTTGGCATGGGTGGCATGGATCCACGACTTCCTTCCATCCACCCGTATTGCCGTCTGCGTTGCCAAAAGTACTTGATGGGGCCCGCGCCACCTGGGTGCTAATGATGACTTTCTTTCAAAGTTTTTTAGCAGCACCCAGTCTCCTGGCTCCAGCGCGTGCCCCGGACCGGTATACCGTACGGGTAATGCCTCCTGCAAATGCTGATGAATCACACGCAATTTCTGCATTAAAAGGCCACAATAAGTACTAAGCACAGGATGTTCTATCTCACTAAGTCGTTTTGGCTGAGGTGCGCACCAAACATTTGCCAGCCTCCCCATTACGATCTCGTATAGGGAGAGCCCAGTTTTAGTCTGCACAGACGTACGCATGCATAATAGTGCTATTGGTAATGCATCCACCCAACTCAACTTGCTTCCCGCACAAATCTTGCTAATCTTTGATTTAAGAATCCCGTTGTGCCTCTCCACAAGACCGGCAGAACTCGGATGCCTTGAACTATGGAATCTCTTATCAATCTGGAGACCTGCACATATCTGTAACACCACTGCACCCACAAAATGTGGTCCATTATCGGACCATAGGACACGGGGCAAGCCAAATCTGTAAAAATACTCCTTCAACATTACTTTTGCCATAGTCATTGCTGTGCAATCTTTTAAAGGATATGCCTCCACCCACTTACTGAATGCACAGATTACCACCAAGACGTATTTTAAGTTTTGGCACCTCTCCATCTCTATGAAATCAAAATGAACTACCTCAAACGGCATGGAGGGCTGGCCAAAACTGCCTGTTAGTGTCACTGTTCCCTTTCCTACATTGTGTTGTAAACACGTGATACAGTTCTGCACCAACCTCTTTGCATTCTTTTTTATGTTTACATTCTGCCATAATGTAAAAAGGTGCTGTATCATTTTCTTGGCACAGATGTGCATAGGGCTGTGGGCCATTGTGATCATTGCAGTCACATATGAATTTGGCAACATCCAGTTTCTAGTTCCCTTGTCCACCCAACAACCCTCCAAATCCAACTCAGCAGATCCCTCTGCCCATCCCTGTATTTCATCCGCCGTAGCCTCGGCCTGCATTTCTTTGACAGTCACAACTCCATCTTCTATCATACAGGGTACTTCCTCTGTCTGAACCGTCATCATCTTGGTATTCAAATCAGTGGCAGTTTGTTTCGCAATCCTGTCTGCAAACGCGTTTCCCTCTCCTATTTTGCATGTTACTTTTTTATGTGCCTCGCATTTCACTATTGCTAGGCGCTTTGGAAACGTGACTGCAGACAGCAATCGTACAATCAAAGGGCCACGTTGAATTCTGGCACCATGTGATGTCAGAAACCCTCTCTCAGCCCAGAGTCGACCAAAGTTATGAACCACTCCAAACGCGTACTATCAGTATATATATTCACATTCAAATTTTCCGAAATCTCACAGGCTCTGGTTACTGCTATTATTTCCGCGGCTTGTGCTGAATTATAGGGTATTCTTTTACTTTCTACAACACTTTCTAGGGTAGTGATAGCGTATGCAGCAGTTGTCGTGCCATCTGGTAATTTAAAACATGAGCCGTCACAAAATAACTCTCCATCCGGCTCTTTCTGTGGAATATCACTTAAATCAACTCTCCCCTTGGTTTCTTCCTCAGTGACCATTAAGCAATCATGGGGGGGGTGTGATTCATTCTTCCCAATTTCTTTTATAGCTAGTGGCATTAATTCTGCAGGATTCAAAGCGCTACACCTCATAATTTGGATATGGGGCACGAACAAGATAATCTCATATCTTGTCAATCTAGCAGAGGTGAGGTTTGCGTCTGTGTCCTATTTAATAGAACGTCTATGGCATGTGGCACCATCAAAATTAAAGTGTGCCCCAATACCATCCCTTCCGTTGGTTTCACTGACGCAGCAGCCACTGCGACAGATCGCAAACATCGTGGTAGTGCGCGCGCTACAGGGTCCAGCGCAGAAGAAAAGTAGCCGCACAGCCTATTTCTTCCACCCTTGTTCCTGTGTCATAACCGCCAATGCACATCCTTCACTTTCACACACAAATAGTCTAAAAATGTTCTTATAGTTCGGCGTACCCAAAACTGGAGCCAAGCAAAATGCAGTTTTCAATCCATCAAATGCTCTCTGACATTCCTCATCCCACTGCAAAGGCATAACCACATCCTTTCTAGTCAAATTCACCAACGGCTTCACAATTAACGCAAAATTACCAATCCATTGTCGGCAATATGAAGCCATGCCTATTATGGCTCTGACTCCTTTTTGTGTCTTTGGAATAGGCATACAAGAAATACTTTCTATGCGTTCTGGCCTTAGTCTTCTCCCTCCTTTCGAAAGTAGGTAGCCCAAATAAGCTAACTCCTTTCGATTATGCTGAAATTTCTTCAAACTAGCTTTATGGCCATGTGCCGCTAGGGGTGACATTAGTAATACAGTGCTTTCTTTACAAATCTCCTCTGTGTCTGCAGCTAGCAATAAATCGTCTATGTATTACAAAAGTACACAACCCACAGGTAATTCCAGCATGTCTAGCTGTTCTTTTAATGCTCTACTGTAAATACTTGGACTTTCCGTATAACCTTGCGGAATCCGCGTAAATGTAAATGATCGTCCTCCTAATGTGAACGCGAACAAATATCTACTGTCCTTGTCTACTGGAATACTAAAGAATGCCTTTTTCAAATCTATTACACTAAAATATTCTGCTGAAACAGGTATCATTGTCAATATTGTAGTGACGTCTGGCACTAGAGGAAATTGCGGATCTACTACCTTATTCAATGCGCGTATATCAATTATGAAACGGTATGGTACCTCATTACCTCCTTTTTTATAAACCGGAAGAATCGGGCTGTTACATGTACTACCTGTGATTTCTTCTATTACCCCTAATTTCACCAAATCGGTAACAATACTCTTCAATCCTTTCTCACCTTCAACCGAAATTTTGTATTGGGGTATTCGCGGTAGGGTAACACCTTCTTTTAAAATAATCTTTACTGGCTCTATCTTTAAACATCCCACATCGTTGTCATGCATTGCCCATATACAGGTTGGTACTTTACTTAGTTCCCATGGTAACGCTTCGGACATGAATTCTTACACAGGGGCTTCGTGTGGCCATATTGTTACAAACACTCCATCTGCCGTGCAATGTATAACAGAACCTAGTTTTTTCAACAGATTTAATCCCAACAATTTTCTGTTAGAAGGAAAGGACAATGTTTGGTAAATGGTCCTATGGTAACTGGGACTGGTTTGGACACTGGGTTTATGTCTGGTGTACCTGCGAACCCTACGAAAATATTCTTCTGCCCTGACAGTGGTATATTCGGAACCAAGTGATGGTCTATTAAACACTTCTGTGCTCCTGTATCTACAAGAAAGCGGTGCTCCTCATTCCCGACTCTCATTTCTACCTAGGGTCCTCTCTGATTCACGGGAATAGACACTGGTTCCGACCCCTGTCCTGGGCTGTCCTATTGGGCAAATAACACACCGTCCGATGTGTAATCATTACTATAACTATAATACGTGTTTGGCTGTGTATCGAAAACATTTCCACTCTTCCCTCTATTTCCCCCACTCTGATTTCCATATTGTTGATTTTGCTGTCCCTGACTCTGGTTTGGGGCATTTTGGTTTTGGCCTTGGTTTTGATTACCTCCGTTATTATGATGCTGCTGCATACTATTCCTATTTGGTCCATTCGCTCCTGGGTGTCCTCTATGCTGTCTCCTCTGACCAGACCGAATTCTATTCTGTAGATGCGGGCATTGCGCTCGCCAATGTCCTTCCTCTTTACAACATGCACACTGATTCGGCCCCACTGTTCCCCCATGCATATTCAAACTACTCCTCCCTTGTGCGTTCCCTCGTCCTCTATTATGTCCTACTACTTGCTGCATTAATACCTCTTTTCTAATTAGACATTCCTTCAAGTCTGCCCCCACCTGTTTTAGCAACGATAATTCGTTCACCATCTCCTTCTGCCCCGGCGATGGTAACTGCTGCCGTTTATTATGCGAACCCTTTTTTCCCCTTCCCAGGTCTCCCGACTTCCCTATTCCTGTACCCAGGTGTAGTAAACATTTCGGCATAGTCATTATCTAATTCATCTTTAAGCTCAAAATGTCTATACACATGTTCTCTCACTTCTTCATCCCTCTCCCTACAGCGTGCTAATGCATTCAAATCTAACAATCGCTGCGGTGGTAATTTCCCAATTAGCTGTTTCCATCTCTCCACCAAATATTCACCCATGCATTCCAACACTACCTGTCTTTCGTTGCTTCTACGAAAGTCATATATCGAAGCCAATGTTGTTGTCCCATGATTCCCGTTTATATACATCTCTGCCTGTTGCTGCAATTCCACCTTCCTTTCCTTGCTGATTGCGCTGCGGGTTACCCTCGTGCACTCCCGTTGGTCAGTCCCGCCTCTTGCCCCTGTGGTTTCAACTTCAACCCCGGGAGGAACGGACGGTACCGAGTCTGTGTCTAAGGCGGGAGGTGCGGATGGGACAATGGGAATAGTGAGTGTCTGTTGTGGGCCTGGTTGGCTAGTAGGAAGTGTTACGTGCGCGGTCTGTGGCTGTGGGAGGGCTTGAGCTACCGGAGGGGGAGCTTAGGCTACGGGCGGGGTCTGGGCAATAGCTACTGACGTATCTGGTCTTACTTCTGATCTTGGGCCTTGTTTCGTATGGGTCAATATATTTTCTATCAATTCATCTGTCATGTGTAATTCTCGTTGTGGGTATATCTTTTCTATATTCAACTGGTCATGCCTGCCTGCCCTTCTTAGACTCTCAGTTCACTCCTCCTCTTCTTTTTCTTCCGCTACCTCACCTTTTGATTTATGCCTGGGCGCATGCTTTGCTCTGCTTTTAAATCGGAGCATTGTTTCCTTTCTCCAGTCTTTAATAGTTTCAAATGCTGCAGAACGCGCTTCTTTCTTATCAACACCCTTTCCAAGTTATCTATCCTCGCAATCTCAAAACTACCATTAATCAGCCACTGATGGTCTTGTTGCTTTCTGGTTTGCCTATGCCAAGTCTCACAGAATATTATCGCACCCACTCCATACTTCACATACATCTCATACGCCGGCGTTCCCCCAGGTGGTACAATTTGGCCATTTTCCAAAGATTGTCTACCACAGCGGAAAAACCCTGCTAAGGTGGACAATACCCCAGGCATGTTTCAACCTTCCCCCTGGTTAATCAACCTTACATAGGGCGTTTGATTTTGTAAAGTCAACTCTCAAGCAATATCAGGATACTTTGAACCGGGGAATGACTCACCTGATAAATCAAGTCATCTGTATATTGACGCACCAAAGGATGTTGTGTCTGCGTTTCTTGGCTTCTGCCTCGTTTCGGGACCCTCGCCTCCTTGTTCTCTAGCCAGGCACATTGATCAGGGATCAGATGTGAGCAGATCTGTAAAGGAGTCTCTCATCACTTTTACAGGGCCCCCCCGAACAACTCTTGATCCCGGCTCGATCGTCCCGTCCTCGCCATTCTCTGCCTTTCTCAATTACAATGTTACGCGAAGGAACAAGTGGGGGAGGGTCCCTATTCGGGCACCATCTTGAAAGGGGCCCCTAGGGTACCCTGACGTCTATGGAAACAAGGCGGGTCACCACACACGATAGAGACGCCAGACACAAGGTTGTATTCCCAAAGCTAGGGTTTTATTGCAAAGCAAAAGTCTCAGTTGGCCAACTCGGTCTCACGCCCCGCGACATGTATCTCTAGACCTCGAGGGACGCAAGAGAGTGAATTACGACGTCAGTTACATATATACAAAATGCATATCAAACAATCAGCTATGACATGTTTAACACCCCTCTTTATTGGGTTTCTTTGAACTTGGTGTGATGATGGACATCTCGTACCACTATGACACCTTCAAACATCTATTCTAGTAACAATTTGCAATTTGTGAGTGCGTAGGCATCTTTCGGTTATTGAATAGAACAGGGCGCTTCTGTTCTTGGAAGCGAACTACATACGGGGGTGGAGTTGCATTCCGGACCTTGCTATCTATCAGGTGCTATTCACGTCCTGGGAGCCGACATGCTCTTAGAGGGCTCAGCAAAGGGGGGCCGTTAGAAAAGCATAATTCAAGCCTTTAGCGGTATTATTCTAACATATTCTACCATATAACGAGACTGACTGGCAGCTGTGAAATGATTAAATGCCCTGCAGCTCTGCTTCAAGGCTACATTAAGGAGGGAGCCTGGCATTCTTCCTGGCGCTGCCTACGTTTGTGTTTCAGCGAACTCTTGTTATCCTCTCGGTCCTGCGGCCTTGTCCTTTTCACATACAGACAACAATGTTCCACAGTCGAGCAGTGTAAGCGGAAAATATACTGCCAAGCAATAGGAACAGAAAGCAATGAGCAATGGTTAGAAAACAAAATGGCGATTCTTGTTACATCAAAATGGCCGTTCATTGGCAAACTCAAAAACCTATATTCTGTCGTATCGTGCATGAGACGGTTGGTCCACGGCCACCAAAATGCGTTTGCGGTCTCAAATTAGAGGTATCCGTATTTCTAGACTGACAACCAGACAGAAATATTTGGCACACCACACAATTCCCAGTAAATTCGGAAACAAGTTCATGTAATCTGAGGACATACCACCCTTCATTTATTTCTGCTGCCACATTCTCTTTAGAGACAAAGACAGGAAAGTGCAATTGCTCTAGGCCAATAGCTAACAATGTTCTAGGTATTACATGTTTCCCTGTGCAATTTTGCCTCAAACCAAGTCAGTGGGTGAGAGTGAGCACCCTGTCTGTATCCATAAATCTTTCTCTCCTAGGGAACTTCCCTCTGTAAGCCAACTATCTCTACGATCGGTAGGGAGTTGAAGGGTTCTGCTCTTCTGTATTCTGTGTGTCTTTTTCCCCTCACAACCATCATTGGTAGTTTCCCCTCTGTGCCTGGGTTGCTTTGCTGCCTGGTCAGCCATATCATTCCCTTGAGAAATCAAGTCTTGCCCCCCTGTGTGGGTGGCACACTTTATAATGGCCACTTCCGCCGGCAACTTCGGTGAATCTATCAGTTTGCTTAGATATTCAACATGCTGTACTGGGGACACGTTGCTTCTCCTGAATCTCCTCCTTTCCCATCGTCCTAATCCAGAATGTATAGTGGACATGACGTTAGCAAAGTCCAAGAAGATGTTCCATACATGCCCTTCGGTCATGCTCCATGCATTAATCATGGCCACAAATTCTGCTGCCTGTGCTGAATAGTGCAATGGCAATCTCACTTGGGACTGTATCCTGAACTGCCCGCCCTTGTAATCCACCAGTATGTCTTTTACCTGTATTCAGATCTATGCTATAATGTTCTGCTATGAAGGTTGCCCGATTAATCACACGTCACTTCACATCACTTCACAACCTCAATAGCTGGCTTTGTCAGAATAATTTCATAACTGGAAGCCCTCTGCGTGGTAAGCGTGCTATTTAACTTCTGTAAAATGGAAAAAAGACAGTACGCCACATATAGAAACACAGGGCAACCCATGGTAATAGTTGGTGCCTTCTCTATTGAAAACACAGTAGCCGCAAGCTCCTTCTTGCAGGGGAAGTGTCTCTGCATCACTCAATCTAAAAGACCACTGTAATAGGCCACATGCTTGTGCCCCTGTGGCTTCTTCTGCATGGGGACTGCCGTCATCATTGAGCTGTCAGAATGAGAGAACAGATAGAACATCTCTTGGTAATTGGGAGTTGCCCACACTGATTTGTGGGCCAGTGCCTCTAAGTTCGGCAGAATTGTCATTCATCTCCGCTGTCCGCCGTATTGCCCTTTTCTCTTCCTACATGTCTTTGAGCGCCTGTAGTAAAGGTTTTGTGTAGGTGTAATAGTCAAATACCCAGGCCCTGCAATAATTGCACAATCCTAGAAACTGTTGCGTTTCTTGCACGGTACAGGGGCTTTGGGTCTTGTGTATTGCCTCTACTCTCTCTGGCATTATCTTGTGGCCTTCTGTAGATATCATTTTCCCCAGGTACACTACCTCCTCCTGACAGTATGTAGCTTTTCCTTGTCCACCTTGTACCCCTTGTCTGCTAGCAGTGTTAAGAGGTGGACTGAGCTATTTACTGTTCCTCTGTTTCAATGCACAATTATACGTTATCAGCATGTTGGATCACTGTACTGGGCATCTGTAGGTTGCTTAGATTCATCTGGATCACTCTGTTAAAAATACTGGGCGATTCGCAATACCTTTGTGGGAGCCTAGTATGTTTGAATCTGGTCCCCCGATTTGTAAACATTGTAAGGTATCTGGATTTGGGGTGTAGTGGGATGGAGAAGAAGCCATTCTTCAGGTCAATGACCGTGAAGTATTTTGCCTTGGTCGGGATGTTACATAATATTGTGGCAGGGTTCAGCAGAAGAGGGATATTGGTTAAGGGGCATAAATCCTGTATGAATCTCCAAGACCCCCCTTTTGACTTCTTTATCGGGTATACAGCGGTGTTGCACAGCAACGTTGATGTCTGTATAATGCCCTGCTGCCATAATGCATGAAGGGTGGAGTAAATCCCTTTGTCTGCCTCACGGGATAGTGGGTATTCTTTTCCTCAGGGAAGTAAGATCCCTCTTTCAATTTTATTTTTTACTGCACCTGCTCCTTTTCGTACCCTTACATCATGGGGCCCTGTGGTCCACAATTTCTCTGGGACCTTCTTTAAATTGTCTTGCATGTACCTACTCTCCTTTTTCACTAGTTGCGTCAACTGCAGTGGCAGATTTTCTAGCACCTTTATTGGGCAGGAGATCTGTAGCTGCAAAACACAATATCTCATTCTTCTTCCCCCTCTGAGAAGAGCTGTTCATCTGTCAACCCTGTTATGGCCAATGTTGGGTCAATGCACAGCATGGTATGCCAATCATTGTCAACATCATCTCTCCCGCCTAATACTACCACCATGTTTTTGCAGATCACTACTTCCTCAAGATGTAATACCATGGTGGTGCCCCTTGCTCTCTCCTTCTGACACTGCAGTTAAAAGAAGAAGTCTGATGTCAATCTGAATACCTTTCCTCGTATTCCCGGTACCCAGCCCAGCAGCACCTTGACCCCATACATGAACAACTCTGTGTACATGGGCTGTCCTCGCTGTGTGCTGTGCACCTATGCTGCCAGAAGGAGTGCTGCCACGCAGGTGTAGTACAAGGCCGGTGTTGAGCACACCATCCCCTTTTCTGTAAATGAAATGGTTGCATTCAGTTTGCTAGGTAAATCTCTCCCCAGGATGTTTATTGGGGTGTCCTTTAAGTACATGAGGGGCACCACTATAAGTGCATTCGGAAGTGTGGCTGTTGGGCTGTGACTCCTGCTGGTTTTCTTGCCTGTTCCTGTGTTTGCTATGTTTTCGAGAGTGCCGTCGGCAAGAGGAAACATTGCGGCGGTGGAAACGTGTGGAGGACTTTTTCTTTAACAAAAAGTAACGTTGGATTTGGAACTTTGGTGTTTCTTGGGACATTGGTATTTACTTGAATCAAGACCGCGGGTCTCCGCGGGTCTCCGCGGGTCTTGTGTTATTGTGAGAGTGAGAGTGAAAGTGCATTTTTCATCTGGCGCTAAAGCTCTCTTTTTACTTTCCCCTGATGCTCTGTCTTCTTGCCCACCCTCCCGCCCACCCTCCAGCCACAGCCACTTCCTCTTAAGCACTGGTGCACTCGCATCTCACGCGCACATCTGAAGTGCATTCAGAAGTGTGGCTGTTTTGCTTTTGGGCTGGCGGTGGTAGGGGCTGACTTTGATCTGGTGATTGGGCCTCATTTTCTTTAAGAAGCTTGTTATTGTACCTGCTGATCTGATACTTACTAAGTATGACAAAAAACAAACTCCTGCTTATCCGTAAGGAGGCAGGTGCAGATTTCTTTATGGCGGTGAGTACAAGACGAGCTAGTCTTGCGTGCGCTGCAGCATTACCGCAGCCTGAGGTCTCCTGCAGTGTGTGCAAGAGTGCTCATTGCTGGACAAACCGAGGGATTATTGTTTGGGGAAGATGATCTAGCTAATGAAATGATGGTGAAATCAAAGGTTTCTGGCTCGAGCAAAGACGTTGAGCCACAACCCTCTGAAAATGAAAATTGTATACCTAGTGATTTCAACTATGGTAATTTGCCAGATTTATCTAACAATCTCCCCACTAACGGTATGAATCTGGTTCGGAAATCCTTATTAAGTCAGTCTGATTCACCTGCTTCAGAACTTTCTGTAATGATGAGCCTCTTTAACCGGTTAATGCTTACAGAGTTACGGAAGCAAACCAATGCCATTATGGACCTGGCTTCAGAAATCTCGTTATTACCATTCAAACTCTCTGATTCATTGAGTAAAATACTGAAGGAACTGGTTGGGGTCAGCTTCAAGGTAGAGGCTGCTAGTTCCGGGTCCTCAAAATCTATCTCGGCTCTGTTACCTGATGAGAATATTGTTATTCCCGCAACCCAGGAATACCCAGCTGAGATAGGCTCGGATAAAATAAATAACGACCTGGCTGAAATCTTACAACCTGGTCAGGGGGTGAGTGATTGCTTGAATATGAAGGGATCGGGAAAGTCCGAACCTAAAATATCTAAAAGACAAGGGAATAAATTAGCTAAATTGAGGAAAAAAAACAACAACAATAAAAATGGGGCACTGAAGAAATCCTCAAGAAAGTTCTTGAGGGAATGTAATTCAGAGGTGGATGACGAGGAAGTGATAGTTGTTTCTGAAAACAATAGTTCACAGTGCAATGATCCCATAATTTATAAGGACCCTGCCGTGAAGGTTAATAGAGGTATAGATCAATCAACACAAAGCACATATACGGAGGGGGAATATGCGCTTTGTGAAATTATGAAAAAAAGAACCAAAGGGATGATATGTTTGAGATCTTTAATGTTAATCCGGCACAGGTCATCACTGCTGATTATAAGCCCCTAGACGGGGACGGTTCTACTCACCTAACTAGTCAAGTGGTAGTCATGTCAGAAAGTAAGAACAGATCGGCTGGTGAAAGGGGGATTGGTTCTGACCCGGTGAGGAGCCATGTAGGCATTACGGTTAATACTGGCCTGGGCAGCACTGATTGGAAGATCGCATCTGGAAAGGTGTCAAATGACACTCATTCAGGCACCAATCTAAAGGCTAATACCATAAATCAAGAAAAACAGGATATAGACTCTATGAGTACGACCAAAGATCACTTCATAAAACAGATTCCTAATGATGATGAGTTATACCATTCTATAATAAGGATTCTTAAAGATAAGCACTCACAAGAAGCTCCACAACCTTTGGCTGGACAACACACGGATAAGAATTTGGGGGGGACATATGTGGAGTATTTTGTAGATTCTGCCATTATAAGCAGGTAAATAAGCCCCTGAAAGAGTACTCTCACGGTGGGGTTAAGGAACACTCCAAGACCACCGGTTGCTTGATCTGAGGGACCCTGTTCGCCCAGATTTACCTGGGCTTATCCTGACTACCTTATTCAAGGATTCTGCTAACATATCTTTAAATAGGCCATTCATATTATGCTTATTGAGTCAAATTACAGACCTAAGTCTGATCACTTCTGCAGATATCGAGCTAGTTGATTATATACATAGGCCACGACTAGACTATGTTCGACTAGTGATTCCTTCACCATTGGTCAGAAATGTACTTTTGAAAGAGGCCGAGCAGTTACAATGTAGAGGGTATGATATTTTTGAATTTGTGAATACTCAATCTCAGGTTAAACATACTCTGCAGAGTAATAATAAATATGTGAAAGATGTCCTCTCCTTTAATACGGCTAGAGTAACTGAGGCTTCAGTTGACAATTTGGAAAAACAGGACTGGAGGTGGCTTGCCCTGTTGCTTCGTGAGTCCATTGATACCCTCAAACAACTGGGGAAGCCTCTCTAGCTCCCCATAACATTTTGAAACTACTGAGTTGGAATTCGAGAGGATCGGCAAATTTGTTGCATAATGCGATCCTCATGAGTGAACTTTCACAATTCAACTTTGTTTGTATCCAAGAATCGTGATCGAGGGTTCACTTATGTTGGGAGGGTTTTACTGTTTCTTCTCTATGTGCACAAGGGGGCAGGTTAGGCCGCCCGAACGGCGGTCTTATCACTGCTGTGAAGAATGATACTAACCCAAGAATTACTGGGGAATGGGTATTCTCTCATCACTTTTTAGTGGTGGGTTACATATTGAAGTTCAATGCAGCTGATGCTGCTTTTTTGTTTGTGAAGACATACTGGAATCCGGCTGCATATCCGGATCACCAACTCCGGTTAGAATTGTGTAACCTGGGCTCATTAATGGAAACTTGGTTGGCAGTAAATTCAGGGGGACATATTGTGATTGTTGTAGATCTTAATGCCGATTGTCTGGAGGATCCTTTAATCGGTGACCTATATATCTCTAACCTTGATGCGCTGCCATCTGCAGGTGGTAACTCCAAGCTTCGGGGTAGAATTTGGTCACGTTTTGCTGAGGTCTGGGGGCTGGAAATACTTACCAACTACTTGCCTACTTGGAAAGCCAGAGGCCTGAAATCTACTATCGATTATATCATCTGCTCGGTGGGCTTGTTTAATTGTACGGGAAAGTTTAACATTATCGAGACTAACCTCAGTGATCACTGCATGCTTACCTCAGAAATGTACACTTTGGGAACACAAAATGCAAAAATGAGTTATAACCATGGCCTGGTAACCAACTCTGCAGGCAATGGAATAGAATGGACCGAGGAAAAAAACACCAGTTTTACTGCCACTATGATAAAAGATCATGAGAGTTTTTTCTACTTCCAGCGGGAGGACCATTATTTGTCCTCTAAGTTAACAGAATACATAAGTAGTTCCCTTACTAAAATGGAGGAGTCTTTCAGTCACAGGAAGACTCCCAATTATCACAAGACACACATTTTTGATTTGGAAGTGCGGGTCCGTAAACGTCTGACGAGGAAAGATATCAGAAAAATCCCAAAGCAGGGTATTCCATTCTATGAACTGTGGTTATGAAAAAGAAAATAAAGCAAAGTTATAAAAACAGGTCTATTCAACACCACATTATTAAAACACAGCGAGATGATGAAGTTATCTTAAACTCTTTTTAAGAAGCTTACTCAGCCAACTTCTGGAATCTAATTAATGGTTTGGACAAACCACAGAAAGAGGTCTTCCTTAACCCTATTAACGAATCCACCTGGTTGGGGCACTTTGCCAATCTGTATCGCACCGATAAGGGTGAGGTACCGGTAACTTCGAAAAGTAAACTCCAATGGCTTCTGAACTATAACATGAGGGACATTGCAGATTTAATTTTCGAATAAAAAAATTCAGGGGCGCCTGGACCTAATAACCTATCTAACAAAATTCCTAAGTTGGACCCGGTGATTTGGGCAAAAATATTGTTTGTTCTGTTTAATAACATTCTAATGACTACAGTTATTCCTCAGTCTTGGAGGGTTTCGATTATTATCCCTATTTTTAAGAAGGGTTCACGACAATGTCCCCCCAGTTATAAGCCTATTGCCATTGCAGACCCAGAGTCAAAATTGTTCTCGTCCTTGGTTCTTATAGATATGCAGAAGTGGATGCAAGAGAAACAAATCTTGGACTTGAAACAAATAGGATTTAGAAAAAATATGGATACCGACTGTGGTGGGTTGATAATTAATAGCCTAAGAGCCAAATCCATGAAGAAGGGTGCCAGTTCAACTTTTGTCGCATCCATGGATCTAAGCTCTGCTTTTGATCTTGTTGACAGAACAATTCTCTGGGATAGATTGAGAGAACTGAAAATGCCTCCTATCCTTCTGGACATTGTAATGGCTATCTATTCAGACACGGGAATGAAGGTCAGATTGGACTCTGAGGGCACTCTGTCGAAAGACCTTAATATCCATAATGGTCTCCGTCCAGGCTGTAGGTTGGCACCCACGATTCTTAATTTGTACGTTAGTGGTGCAGATACCGCCCTGTCCAATAAAGGCTTAGTCTCCCCCAGAATACTGAACACTTACCTTTCCCGGTTGGCCTATGCAGATGATTTCCTTCTTATGGACAACACCAAGGTGGGTCTCCAAGGAATGCTTAAAGCCTTAGAAGAATTTATCAGCTCTCTATCTTTCAAAATGAACCCATCAAAAACGGTTATAGTTCATCTTGGAAGAACAAATAAGAAGCAAAATGCCTATACCTGGATATGTGGTAACAGACTAAAAGTACAGCCAGTTTTCAAATATCTGGGTTTTGTTATATCTGGTACATATTCTAGACCCTTATTTAGGACACAACTTAAACTTAAAGTGGATATTGCCATTCGACAAATGCGTGCTCTTGAATCTAAATTTGGCACATTCACAATGGTTCCACTGAGGGAGTTCTATTTGAAAAGAATCATTACCCGTTTAATCTATGGGGCGGAACTACAATCAAGTATATGTGAGGGGGATTGGTCATACATTGAGAGCTACATTTGGAAATCAGTTTTGTATTTTTTACCGAAATGCATTCCATTTGAACTAATTAAGTATGAATTTGATTTAAACTCCCTTAAGGCTTGGGCAAAATGGAAAATACTTGTGTTGTGGAGGAACTATAAGTCAACAGATGAAAGGTCTCTGTATTTCTGTGTAGGTCAGGATACAGAAAATCCTTTCATTCAAAGTATGTCGGTAATCACATTACTGAATAAACCTTCTCGGGTTAAAGAAAGTATTATAGGTTTTGATTGGTTACACACCAAAAACAAAATTGTAGAATCGATCTTGTACCATCAAGTGTGTTCACTGAACAAATGGTTTCCGGCTATGGAAATCTATTCATCTAAATATCCAAGTAAAAGAATTCGAAATGACTTCATGCGTTTTAGGTTTAATGCTATTATAACAAATCAGATTAACTCTATCAGAATGACTCTGTCAGGTTCTTGGAAGTGGTGTAGATTTTGTTGTGTTGAGGGGATGGTTGAAACTTAACAACATATCCTGTTGCTATGTCTGGCACTTAAGGCCAAAAGGCTCCTATTTTTCGGTCAGTATGTACCAAACACTGCAGATGTTAATAGGGAATTTATTTGGATGAAAATGTTACACAATAGCAATGGCAACTTAAACATCCGGGTTGCTACTTTTCTGAGAAATGTTTGTGCTCTTTTTTAATTGATATAAATTAGATTGTAATTTTAATTTAGGTTTAATATTCATTTTAGTGTGGGTAAGAATTAGTTTGGTTATGTTATGATTTGATGTATCTCTGTTCTGCGCACTAGTGTAATTATATTTCATATCAAATTATTTGAAGTGTATATTTCTTCATGTATTGTATAATGAACTTTAGAAATTGTGTTTTAATATTTTGTAAAGGTTTATATAAACCAAAACAAATAAATAAAAAAATAAAAAATATATGCTGTGTCCCTATCATGAGTGGCAAATCTTTTGTTATCAGAATCGTGACAATAACCCCAGAGAAGCCCTGCGTGTCCATAACTTTGTTTGTAAAAGACAATCCACCCTTCCTTATGTATGTCTTGGTGGCCCCTGTGTCTATCACAAAATAACATTCTCTTGGTCCTATCTTCACTGATATCTCTAGTCCCTCTTCTGGCTCTTCAGTTTTTGCTAGGACTGGACACACCCGCAACCCCTGTGGGCTTTCCTATTGGAAAGCTGTGTTTGACGGGAACGCGAAAGGATTCTCTGCCATAACGCTGACCCCAGTGTAATGGGGCACCACATTCTTTCCTAGTACCATCGCATTTCCATTTGTCTTGGGTGGTGCTGACGACAACCCTTAAAATGTCACTCTGCTCTCTGTTTCTCCTGCTGATGCGTGTAAATGTACCTTTGGGAGCGGTTGTAGTCCCTATTGCATTTGCGCTTGTTCAGTCAGTGCCTGCTGGTGCTGAAACTGCTGCACATAGAGACCTTGCTGCTGAGCCATATGGTATGCCTGTGCCTGCTGCTCACAGGGGCCCATGCGCGTGAAGTGCCCCAATGGCCCCGCATATAAAACACGGGCCCCTGAACCTGTATCCTCTCCCATATATCCTCCTAATCTCCCTTGTTGCGGTTATCCTCTTCCTGTTTTTGGAAATATCTAATTGGTACTGTAAGGAAGGCATGGTATCAAAGAGTGAAGACACCCACAAGCGATCTCAGTTCAAGGGTGTTTATTAAACTTCAATGGGTTGGTTGAACACCTGTCTAACCTAAATCTAAGGATGGTAGCAAACTACGACCATCAAATAATGATAAGGTAGTACTAGTCGAGTCTCGTATTGACGATATTGTATCTTTCCTTCTCAAGATCAAACATTCATCAGCAGTTTACCTTTACTTGTGTCTTTCACCACACGCGTTTAACAATGTTCGCTCCAGCACTCGTTATACAATGTTGCCGCTTGCAACCTTGACTTGAACACAGATGGGTCTTGCATCAGTCTCCCCAACTCACCGGCTGTGTTAATCTCTCTAATGCTTCTTTGTTTTTGGAGCCAAGGACGATAACCCGGCGGCTGCCTACCTTCCCACCTGGGATGGTTACGCAGGAGAGTCTTCAGTATCTCTGACACACAAGGCAGGAGTCTTCAGTCTGGTTTCCAGGCCTTATGCTTTCTGGTTTGAAGGTTTCTGGAAAGTAACGGTTTCTTGACAAAAAGGCCAAGGGTATTTCCCTCCTTGCAAACCCTTCTTGGTTTCCCGTCTTTCTCCCTTTGGTCAGCTGCCGACTCGAAACTGCTGTTCCTTCATGTGCTCTGCTTCGCTCAGATTGTGCTCTTGCCCTATGCTTTTTATCCGTGGGGGGAAGTTTAATGGAAGTCAGTTGTGAGTGATTGTTAGTAATTACCTGACTTCGCCTGGCCATAGTAGCAGGACATGTCAGGCACACTGCTCGGGTATGAGTCTGTTTTCTCCCAGAGTGGGCTGTCCATGTGGTAGTGTTTGTGATCACTCAGGTGATTCTCCCACACTGGCCCACCCCCAGGAACTGGATCCAAAAGCGTTGTCTGTGTCCTGGACACCGGGATGACAGATCCCTGGGGACTAGCTGGTGAGACACCTTCTGGTTTCTCACATACCCTTCCCCTTTGCGAGGTGGATATGCTAGGTCTTTTCTGGGGTCCTTTAATTTTAGGACCCTGGAGAGAGCAAGGAAAAGATATATCCTGGTGCTCTCGCATATTCCACAAGTTTATTTTCCTTCAGTTTGGTAAAGGCAGGTGTTCATATTTGTCTCCCTAATGTATCCTATACATTGGGATCGAGGTGGCGAACCTGTTATTAGGTGTTCTTTATTCCTTGTGGTAAGCTTTGGGTGAATGGTAGGCTCATGAGTTTCTGTTTCCGTCCATTCCCACACCATAGAGGTTTTGGAGTAAGTCAAGGTGCCAACAATCTGGGGGTATACATTCTCTGTGGGGATTTGGTTGATCTTGTAAGAGTAGAAAATGCAGGGAAGCCTCTTCCCACAATGACTTTTTCAGAGCGCCCAGGAATAATGGCAGATGACACCAGCCGTGATTCTCATCTGATGTTAATGTACACTGGTATCTTGGGATAGAATTCATTATCTCTGTGTACATATGTGACTAACTAGAGTTGCATTTTCTAGGTTTGCTGTTGTCACCAAATCAGCCCTTTTGGTGGTCTGTTTGCTGCCTGAATCAATCAGTGCCTTTACGGGCCTTCCATTTACTAGGACTATTTCATATGTAAACTAAATTGAAGACTGGCATCGACATATGCTGAAGGTTTCTGGATCAGCCTCTGGTCCTTCCCATTCATCCCATCTGAGGCACCCTATTTCCATAGGGTTTTCTTTGAGGGTTTTCTTTGAGATTATCAGGGTAGTGTTGAGTTAGATGGCTAGTTTTTTTACAAGAAAAACAAATTAGGGGTCACGGTTTCATTGCTTTAAGTTCTTCTCTCCTGCTTTCCTCTCTACCCATCGCGTCTGGTCTTCTGATTTCTATTCTTTCCTTCTGGATTGACTCTTTGGGTTTAGAGAGCCCTCACCCTCTATCTAGCACCTGGGATTGGGAACAGAATGTGGGTTTGTGATTGCTCTGTTCTTCACCTCTGTGTATAGAGTGAAAATGTTTTACTGCGCGATTGCAGCCAGTTTCAATAACCATGACTAGGGTAGGTCGGTTTAGCTGCAATACTGCTTTCAGTAAAAAGGGAGGTAAAGAATTAGTGAATTGCTCCAGAATGATCATTTAGATCAAGCCTTCCATGGTCTTGTTGTTAATCCCGATGGATACTGTGTTCTTAATTTGTTCCCCCAATTTGAGGGGGGTTTCACTGGGATTTATTCGAATAGCCCTTAATTTCTGTTGATAGAAGTTACAGGTTTGGCCTACCCTTTTCAGAAGTCCCTCTTTTATGGATATAAAAGTAGCCCTTTAGGTAGCAAGGTTACTTAGCTGGTAGGAGGTTTGTAGCTCACCTTTTAATAGGGGTCACAGATAAGACAAAAATATAATCTTCCCATCCCAGTTGCTCAGCTAATCACTCAAAATTCAAGAAGAAGTTCCCTAGGTCTCCGCCCTCTTGATAAGGTTGTAGTATCCCTTGAGGTTGTAGGGGTATTGTCTGTAATTCGACAAATTATAGTAAAATCTCATGTAGACGGGCTTCGGCCTAAATCTGATGGGCAGCTCGTTGGACAACTTATCGAAGGAGGAAGCCTGGTATACAAAAGACTAAGGGTAGTTAGCAATGTATACTTTGTCTGTGCCCGGGAGGACAATGATCCATATTTATAGAATGAGACAAAGCTATAATATAGATGCCAGAAAACACAGAACTCCCAGGATTGGAGTACCACAAGGGGACCAGTCACAGTTAAAAGATAAGTATCAGGTTTATTAGGTCACAAAGGTAAAAACTAATTAAATAATGCGGTCCACAGTACAAACAATTTATAACAAAGAACAAACTCGAACAGACGTTACGTGACAAGCTTGGCTAGCTAGTTAACAGTGTATCAAAATAAACACACAAAACACAAAACGGTACATATCAAATCAAGGGTGTAGTACCCTACAATAGTTAGAGTCAATGTGTCATAAATTTGTATCTCTGGTTAAAATACAGAGTATTCTATACAATAATACACATAAGAATACACATAATACAGCATCTATATTATAGCTTTGTCTCATTCTATAAATATGGGGCAGCTCGTTGGGCCATGATATCTTCGAGGTTGGTCATGTCTTCCGGGGGAGCAAGGTTTCCCTCCGTGACACTTTTTGAGCCAGAAAATAAAAGGGTCTCAACTTTTTCCGAGAGGGTTTTGAAGTCTTCTGATTCCTCTGACCTTGATCCTGATGGAGGGGAAGACCTGGGTAGTGTAAGGAAGGCATGGTATCAACAGTAAAATGGACACAAGTGACCACAGTCCAAGGGTGTTTATTGAACTTCAAAAAGGGTTTGAAAAAACGCATATCCAATCCTAAATCTAAAGATGGGAGCAAGCTACGACCAACAAATAATAATTATAATAATACAGTCCTATTGGTGTCTTGTCAAAAATAAAAGGGCCTACACTAATAAACCTATTGCCAATCCTTACTTCTAAATACAAATAGTGTGGGAAACAATGTTACGCAAAAGAAAAGTGTTCAAGAAATGATATGTCTGGATCAGTGGTTGAAGTGAGGGGGAGCGGCTGGGAGCAGTGCTCCTCTACTTATTTTCTCTCTGTTACCATTCCTATACTTTTACATTAAAAAGAAGCCATCCCTGTCTCCCGAGCATATTTTTACTGCAGGAAATGCGGGGCGGGAGGTCAGCGGACTAGTAGGTCGGGAGAGAAGGATGGTCCAGTGGACTGTTCAGTGAAGTCCACTGAACCGTCCCTCTCTCCCGACGCCGAGCTGCATAGCATTGTGGGGAATGCAGGCGAGAGGTCAGGGGACTGTGACTGTCAACTCTCAGCCTGCCATGCATTGCTTTGTGCAGAAGCAGAGCAATAATCCTCCCATTTGGTGGTGTGCAATAACGAGGGCATATCTTCCGCACTAAAAAGCGGACGACAGGCCCTCGCCTCGTTATTGGCACCAACAATGTTCTAGTTGTTATTTTGAATTTGCATTCAGCGGGCACACCACACTGTCAAGTTGACAGATTTTCCCTGCTGAAAACAAAGTCAAAAGACCAATGTATAACACACACTATCAGCCTGCCTTTCATTGCTCTGCAGAGCGTTGCTCAGGACGTGTTTGGTTGGCTGTTAATCTTATGATGACGTTTTGCAATTCGTTCCTTACAAAAATCAAGTTCTATTCAATGTGTT
Organism: Ambystoma mexicanum; assembly: GCF_040938575.1. Lineage (NCBI taxonomy): Eukaryota > Metazoa > Chordata > Amphibia > Caudata > Ambystomatidae > Ambystoma > Ambystoma mexicanum. Next base: position 117,267,144 of record NC_090934.1, on the reverse strand, counting down.
TGTCCAGGGTATGGGTTGGGCTGGTGGTCGCTTGCTTATATTCAGGGTGGCGTTGGGGGTATTTCTGCCTCTGTAGTGAAAATCAAAAGTTGGCACCCATGAACCCCACAGTTAAATTTCCTAATAACTGCTCAGCACAGCAGAAGCATTTATTTGCGATTAAGCAGTTTGACAAGAATATATAACATCTTTATAAATATAACCGGCTGTGCTAAAACACAAAGGAAGGGGCAGAAAAATAACGGGGTATTTGTGTGGTAGTCCGACAAAAAAAGGAACACATTTAAAAGAAAACTAGTGAATGAAAGTTTAAGCAGCATTTTTGAGTTTGTAAATGACTTTTTTTTCTATGAAAGTGTAAGATGCACATTTGGAAAACAATAGTGTGCCCAGCAGGTAGAAGGCCTACTTTTAACAGGGCTGGCCCCCACCCCAGTGATGGCCCATTAATTCTCGTGGTGTCCCTTTCAGGCCAGAAGAAGAAAACAGGCTGAACAAATAAAGCCTGCAAACACACAAATGAAGGCTGGGCAAAGGAGCACAGAGCAGATTTGTGTGTTAATTGTGCATTTGTAATGCACTTATATATCAATTAAAATGTGTTTTAAAGCGCCCACAGGGAAATGGGGAGGGAACATGTGAGTGAAAATCAAATATAACAGATCACCAAGCTCCCCGCTTCACTGGAATTTACACCATGCAGTGCTTTCTTTTGCATGTTCTCCAGGCACTCATGGTCTCATAAAAGAGATGGCGCGGTTTGGTTCGCATGAGGAAAAAGTCTAGATTGCTCTGCTGCTGCGTTCATGCATGCAGACCCCAAATGCCCTGAGCCCTCCATTTTGCATGTTTCAGGTGCCTTGGCCACCATGTACTCAGGCACTGTGCTATATGTAGCCAGTGATGCAACGGCCTAGCCATGGCAGCAGAACATAGAAAATAAACCTTGCTTGTGACTGCACAAAGGCCTGGTAATACTAAGGTAAAGTGTTTCATTTTAAGCAACTGCATTCGTGTGCACATATTTTTAGGCAATTTAAATCGTGATGGGGTGTTAGTACTTGTGTGTCAGGGGAGCGATTGGATGCGTAGGGGACAGGAGACACATTCTCATATAAGTTCTTACGTGTGTGGTTCCAGACAGGAAGAAGAGAGTCAACTACTTGTAATATTATAGCTGCACCTGAAGAGTCTCATTAGAATGTGTAAAGACGTTGGATGCCCTTACACACGTAGCTTTGCCCATCCATCCACCACTGTTTCTGAAGTTAGCCTCTCACCTAAAATGTTAATGGCTGGGCCCGCCCTGAAACTTTAGTCTAGTTGCACCTCATTGGCACTCTCACACAACACGTTCTAAAAGGACAGCAGCCTACAAAATGGAGTACTTGCCTAAATAATAAAATAACACATAATTGAAAATGGATGCATGCAGCAATGTGCTGATGTGAGTCTCATCAACGTGCAAGCGGAATACACCACTGCATGGTCCTGATTGCAGCCGGGCAGCCCATTACTTAAGAGTGCCCCCAAGCTATTGTGCACCTTCTTTTATCTAGAACTTCTTGTTACTTTATTGGGGTCATGCACAGTCGAAGGTAATTCACATGAGCAATTTAGATATGGGATTTCAGCTTATGCTCATTTAATTTATTTATTTGTTTTTTGTAATGCACTACATGCTTTGTGTTGCTCCAGAGTGGTTTGCTGGGAGGAGGGAGAGTTTCTGGGGGTGATTCTTTGGGAGAGAATGTAATGTAGGGGGATACACACCATGGATTGATATCAGTGCATTATCTACCTCGACACAACTCTCTCTCAAAAAACAGGTAAACAGCGTAGCCTCCTCCACGGCCTATACCAACAAATTGATCTATAGCTGCAAAGCTTACCTCTCCACAAGCAGCTGCTTAAATCTGGCTAGAGCACTCGCACTATCTAAACTCGACTACTGCAACACTCTCTTCATGGGCTCTTCTTAACACAACCTAAATAAACTCCAGATACTTCAGAATAACTCTCTGAGAACAGCCCTCAACCTTCCCAGATCCTACCACATCTCCTCTCACAAACAGTACGCCAATTGGCTATCTATCCGTGACAGAATCACATTACGCACCTTGGCCATCACACACAAATGCCTCACAAACTCGGCTCCGAAATACCTGGTGGACAAATTCTGCAAACACCAACCTACACGCACTACCAGATCATCTCATTCCCACAACCTGATGGTGCAGAGATTCAATCTAAAAACAGCCAGAGGAGCCAGCTTCCCAGTACTTGCCGCCAAATGCTGGAATTCCATTCCCATCCCCTTCAGACAGGAACCGTCCTTCCTCACCTTTAAAGCCAACATAAAAAATTAGCTGAGCAAGAAGTCTCTCCACTAAGATACATCACCACGTAAACTTACCACTGCTTATTTATGATTTGCCACTCTTTTGTCTGTCATGACTTATGATCCGTTAATCATCTGTCTGTCATACCAAACTCTATGCCTTTGATCTCATACCGGACCCACCTGTACCCAGGATCCCTCTCTGTTTTTTTATATTTGACTGTAACATGAATATATTGCACCTCTCTGTATGTCAGAGTTTCTCAAGCGCCCAGTTACCCCAGGGATTGGTGCGTGATACAAATACAAAATACAAAAAAGATGCGTTGGTAGGGATGGGTAGGGGAGGGGAGGATAACACTGGAGCAGTCGGTGAAGAGCTTAACCTTGCATTTTGCTGACAGCAGCACCATATGTCCTGTAATGTGCAAAAAAAAAGGATTTTTGTACTCATCATTCCTTATTTTGTATACTAGTCCATTGTGATTTACTTCCATTCATCTTTTCTTTGGCTACCACTGTTTGGAAATATATGGTAATGTCTGCTCCCTGGCAGGCACTGCAAAGTGACCCCATTCCCCTTCTTCCATTTACATTCAGACTCAGCTACTTAACATTGCAATGGCAGTAGCACCCACCTACTACACTACTATTTCATCTTTGCTTTGGTGTGGATAAGATGGTCAGCCAGGGAAGGGCCACTTTGGCCCCTTCATCTGGAACCATCATTCTCCGAATTGCAGAGCCATGCCTTTGCCTCTCGCAGCCATGTGGATGTACCACAAACAATATATTTGTATCCTCCCTGGGTCCACCTGTGGACAGGTCAAAATATGCACATACTGCTAGAACACTGACAACGGGCTGTGCAGAGCTGCAAACAGTAAAACACCCTCTGCAGGATGCCTAAAGTCTTGCATTTGCTTCAGACCCAGCCTGATAAAAGCATTCCCGGACCCGCTCTTTTGAAAAGTGTGAAGAAGTGCGAACTCAGGCTCAGCAGGGCAGCAGAGCGACTCTCCCTGGTGCAAAACAATTCTGTAGTAATTCAGATGTTTACTGAGGAATGGAGCCTGCAAAGGGTTGGTTGCAATGCAATCTTAATAAATAGGTTGAAAGAGGTTAATGTGTGAAGACTGTAGAGAATGTTATGTAATCCAAGGCTAGCCTCCCAATATCACCAGTACACACTTGTATTCGTCTAAAGTTAACAAAATGAGTACTTTTGAATAGTTATATTAATGTCATCCATTACTGCAGGATCTGGAAGCACCCTATGTTTGAACAATCTATATAAAAAGCAGTATTATTTGTGTTACCTAAAAACATATTTCTTTTCAAGTTGATGAGCTTTGGAAGCTGTGATGTGTGGGCATTTCACCAGCTTTCTACCCAACCCTACAAAAGCAGAAAAACAAAGTTGAACGGAGGGGAAATATTTGTGGTAGAACAGTGGAGTTCCTAAATAAAACACATTGAGTTGTGACAGTGACAGCATCAGGGCCTTTCAACCTTTTCATGTCAAAGGGGCCTGAAGCTACAGGTGGGCCCCGAACAGTAGCCCCCATGTTGCCAGTAATCAGTTTTGTAACACTGCAATATATTAATTTCTCTATTTTCATTCTGGGCTTAAAATGTGTACTTTGCAGAACTAGCTGTGTTTTCTCTTCCCACGGGATATACAGAAGTGTTATTATATAACTACGTATCCATTTGGAAAATGGCATGCTGTATGTGTGCAATTGAGGTGGTAAGTGATTTTATATGACTGGCTAGTAGTTTTCAACTTGAAATGTTCACCCCTGTATTACTAGCCAATGCCCCCAAGTAGCTCATAACACATTTTTAGGCAAGGGATTTTCATAAGACCGAGCAATGTATAAGAGTATCTGTGTAAAGTAATGTCTAGGAAAGGGTGTGAGTTCCCCAAGCATATGAAGAATACCGTACCCGGGATCCCACTCATGTGTGCATGCTCCTCGTAGTGCCCTAGTTTCTTAAATGCTCGACTTCCTAGCCTCTTAGATTGAGTGTGCCCTTATTAGTGTTCCACTTCTTCAACCTCAAGCTTCATTTATTTCTGGATGCATCCTGCTCTCAGTAACCTACCTGATGCAAGCTTTGTATACATTCTCTAACATGTGAATACCTGTTCTTCATTCCCTAGGGATTAATCTGTCCACAAGAGAACCAGGTGACTGAAATCCTGCCCAGCAAACCCAGGGCCAGAGGCATCCAGGAAGTATCTTTTCCAGACTGCTCAAGGTAAGAGAACATGGTTGTATATCTTCCATGTTATTATTGTTAAAGCAATTGAAGGAAGATACCCTTCAGTCTGTTCACATAGCTACAAGTCCGTCCCACATGGCTCCTGAATGTGTAGAAAGCAGCTGCAGATTGTCCACGGTGTAGCTGTTGGGGTGGTAGATCCGCTTGCCTCTCAGATCATATGTACTCATTTACCTGACATGTTTTTGTGGGCTGAGGCCTGTAGGCTGAGATTCAACACTCAATTGTTTCCAAAAGAGTACACATATGGCCACTTGGTAAGGCAACATTTCACACAAAGCTGCAGAAAAAGCAGGGGTTTTCATTAGCAGGGCCATAGCTTGCTGCAGCCATCCCAAATCTGACTCAGAGTCTATGAAGTCTACCACTATTGTAACCAGCCTACTGGAATCACTGGTAAGGTAAAGAGAAATAAATCGGGGGGAATCAGACGTAAGGGTAAATCCCTTTGCCGTGCAAATTGGTCTGCATATCTCACCCTTACATAAGAATAGGTATTTCAATATCTCAATCTGACATATATCACCAAGAGGTGGGGCTATCTCTTTCCTGAATAGTTCGACTCAGACCTACATTGTACAGGTGAATCCCAGACAGGTGAAACCCCTAACACAATCATACAATGGATTAATTAAACAGACAATAAAAACATTGTGAAATGCAACTTCAATCTCTATCCTGCTATGGAACATTAATGTATTTTACAGAACTGGATGATTCTTTTATTGGAAAAAACACATTCATGTAATAGACCACAAAACATGAAGGCATCGTTCGCCTGTGGGCGAGTGAATATTCACTCTGGGCGGGTAATAAAGGCTGTGTTGTTTGAACTTGGAGAATTGCCTTACATTAACAATGGCAAGTTACATTTATGCCTAGCTAGTAGCTTATAACGACCGTTTATAAAACGATCTTTCTTTACAAAACTATTTACATAGGATGCTCCAGTGACATCTATGGAAACAGCACAAAAGAGCTCAGATGTCAGAGTAGAAGACCCAGCAGTGGCAGAAAACCTAGGCGGGGAAAGCAGCACTAGTCCAGTGCCTGAAGGAAGAACAGATGAAAAGATTAAGGTACCTGAGAAGAAAAGAAAAATACCCTCTGAAGATGTTATGCCAGTGATGATAGAACCTTCCAATGAAAGAGACAGTGTAATGGACTTGGTACTTCCTGAAAAGGAAATGTGAGAGAGGAGGAGGGAAGAAGTGAGCCCCCTGATTGTTGGTCATGGGAACAGTATGAAAACAAATGCAAAGAATACCTTTGGCTTGCTTCTTCCAAAGGGAAGCTTGCATGCAAAATCTGTAGGGAAGTTAAAAATCTTAGAACAGAAACAAGTCAAGGTGTGCATTCTCTCTGGAATGGGTTAATTCTTCAGCCATCTTGTATGGTCCCATTAAAGAGAAACAACACAGTGCCCTGCGTAAACATTTTTTCTCCATAAGAGCAGCGCTTGCCATTTGAAAGCGATAGCAATTTTAGATGTAAGCACTTGTGAAACCATTCCTACAAAATAGGTAAACATGAATGTCCTTTCACTGATCTACCACTGGATGTCGATGTTCAAAGAATGAAGGGTGTAGATTTGGGAAGAGTGCTGCATTCTGACCACAGCTATGCTGAACTTATTGAGCACATTTCAACCACAATGTGGGCAAAACAGGTTCACCATATCTTGCAAAATGAATCAAAAATATCTGTATTATAGACAAATCCACCACCTTCAGTAAACTACTTTATTTGTATACTAGCCTGCGGTGAGAAGGAGGATGCGCCTTTGACCCTTTTCTTGGACCTTGTTGAGCTGCCTGGCAGAAATAATTGTGGATAGGTTATTGACATGCTTGCAGAGTTATGGCTTTACAGATGACTATCTAAGAATGAATTTGATTCAGCAAGTGACTGACAGGGCTTCTAACATGATAAGTCTGGTGTAGCAACACTACTTAAGATTAAGTATCCACAGTGGTCTATTTGGCTCTGTGCTAACCAAAAATTTGAGTTTGAGGTTGGCGATGTTTCAAAAGAAGTCACAGAGATTAATCAATTTAAGATTTTTTTTGACAAGCTATATGCAACTTACCATGCCTCCCCAACAAATCAACGCGAGCTAGGTGAATGTGCTTCACAAAACAGGAAATATTTGGGTGGCGTCCAGGGAAAGGTCAGTAAAGGCTGTGTGGAATAATTATAATCATTTATATTGATATAATTATAAAAACAAATTATCTGGCTTGAACAGAATGCTAACATCTACAGTATTTGTGGAAAACCTGGGGATAATGCTTGATGCCCTAACAGAACTGGGTGACTTATCCAGACAACTGAAGTGTCATGACACGATTATATGAGGCAGACCGAATAATCCAAACGCATATTGAATCAATGGCATTGTCACCTGAGGCTTATGTTACAGCTACTGCTGTCAAACAAATGCAAGTCAATGGGATACAACTGCAGCAGAGTAACACCAAAGTTTGTATTAGCATATCAAGAGCTCACTTCTTTAGGAGTTTCACAAATAATATTTACCAAAGAATTACAACAGCCATAGCATAAAATTGTTTAAAAAATACCTCCACCAGAGAGGGAGAAATTGAGTACAAACAGCTGATAGATGCAATCAAGCTTCTGAGTCCACATTATTGGCCAGTTCCTGTGGATATTCAATATGGTGATGCTGATTTGCAGGCATTTTGTGATAAGTTACATGTCTGTGATGTCCGACCGTACATCAACGCTTTTAGGTATTACAAACAAAACAAAGATTGCATGATACCTATACAATTGAAACCTCTAGCAAGTATTGTGGAATTATTTTCCACATCCACTGCTGATTGTGAGCGTGGCTTTAGCGCGATGAATGATGTGCTTACCCATTTGCGCAATAGGATGTTTCTTACTATATTGTACTGTTTAATGTTCTTAAAAATTGCTGGGGTGTCCTGTGACAGAGTTGATCCCAGACTTCATTGTAAAGACTTCATGGTTGCAAAAAGGCAGGGGAAGCGCTGATGCCACAAACTGTATGGTTCACAGAAAAGCGGTTAATGAATCAGTTTATAAGCAAATCTGGCACGTTCTGGCCAGTGAATACAAAAATGTTGTTACAGTTTTGCATTCTAACCATTTACACAACAGGTGTAAACTTTCATGATGTAAGTTACTTTCTGAGCACAAATTCCCTTTGCAACAAGACAATTGTGAATAAAAGTCCCTTAGCATCAGCGTACATGGAATACAACACAGTATCATTGCACTCTGTACCAATGCTAAATACATATTTAAATGTAAATTACAATATTTATTTTATTCGTTTTGCTGTATATATTTATGTTAGTACTACTGCCTATAAGCTTAATTAACTGCTGCCTCTGCTTCAAGTGTAAAATAAAATTACATTCAACTATTTAGTTAATATTTTTGTTGAATGAACCAAGTTCATATGTATTGTTCAGTTGCTACAGCTTTAGGTTGACAAGGCATTACTTGCCTGTAATACTCTGAGCAGTACCAATCAATGCAGCCAAACCTACATGCTTTCTCTAGAGCCAGCCGGGCAGTTCTTAGCATCCAAAATCAAGCCCTAAATGGTTTTATAGTACGATCTGTTCATTTTCTTTGAAAGGATGCCTACACATCCCTTATAGTAGTTATAGATAAGTGAAATATTGCTAAAAATCACTAGAAAGATAGGTCTGAATGATTTAGCCATGCCCCCAACAGGCCTCCTGCAAAAAACAGGAGCAGACCGTCTTAAAAGGGAGTCAGGGTGTGAACCTGCCGGATGCCACACATTATAGGCAATCCACCAAAATGTAATGGGAAAGACTGGTTTCCCTTTAATCTTCAGTCCCCCAGCTCGCATGCCCAATAAGCAAAGCAAGGCCTGGGTATTCTGCTTCCCCAGTCTTGTATGGCCCATTCGGGATGCAGGCTGGCAAACTGCAAGGTCAAATATGCCGCGAGGGTGCTCCTGCGCCTCAGTGCGCTTTTCAGTCTCTGTGGCTGTGAGATGTAGGTACTATGATTCTATCACATATGTCAGGATCCAGGAAGCTCACCCTGCTTTCTGTTTCCTATCTGTGTGAAATCCTGGAGCCAGAGGCCTTGATTGAAGAGCCTCGTTGAGATCGGATCTGCAGGAAAACAAGTAATGGGTAAAAAAAGCATTTTTGCATTTGTGTATACGTCAGATGTGAATGCATGTCTTTTGGTAAGAGGTGTCTGCGTTAGTGGGTATATAAGAATGCAGTGTGACTGGTGGGTATGGGTGCACATGCACATACAAATGTAGTGCAAATATTCTGTGCGTGTGTGAATGATTGAGAGAACCTGTCTGGGTGCATGCCTACTGGTGTGAATGTGGATGAATATGTGTTTGCGTGGAAGGTTGGGGCTTAAGTGGGTAATGGTGCACTGAAATGTTTTCTCAAGTGACATTGTGGGCAAGCAAATCAGATGAACATTCTTACATGCAGTAGCATTTATCCATCAAGATGAAACATTATTTATTAATATAAATTGGTGTTAAGCGCAAAGCCAATATAAGTGTTCCTATGAGGCCGAAATGTAAAGGTTTTCTTACTATGACATGGCATTTTGAACTGAGTTGCGAGGGCAAAGCCATCATGAAGTACATTCATAATGTGGGCGGTGGGGGCATTTGTAATGTGTGCTTCCACCATGAATATGTTTTATTACTGTGGCATGCCATCTTAAACGGACGTTATGGGCAAAGCCAACATGATGAGCATTTTCTATGTGGCCTCACCAGCCAACACGGTGCAGCCAGTCAGGACATGTTTCAAGTGTATGAACATGTTTTCCTATAGTATCTTTACTGGTAATATGGACAAAGCAAACACTAGTAAGTTCTTACTTGTAAATACTAGCATACAATGTTTTCGCCAGCATGTGCATGTATGGAAATAGTCAGCATTATTATTTATTTTTTTACAGTGGCACAAAATTGCATTGTAGTGGGAAAAGGCATCATGTAAATGGGTTGGGAAATGCTCCTGTACACTGTTAGTGACCTGGCATCAAATCTATTTTTCATGACTTACCCTAGAAATCTGTTTGTAAACTTTGTATTTTCTTTACACAATTTTATCAGAAAATGTGCTGTAAAATGCACATTCTCATGGGGAACACTCCTCATTTATTTAAGGCTCACTCGCTATGTTCGGTCGCTACCACGTATTTATGGCAAATGTTTATTCCCAATCTCGCCCATTTATAAATTCATCAGCCGCCACTGCAAACAACACCAATTTTTCTACAAACTCCATATCTCCACTACTATTTTTCCCCCACTTCGACGACTGGTCAGGATATTCGGGCTGTTGGCCTCCTTTCCCCACATTTTCAGCACGGGACAAGGCGGTACACCTAAGCTTAGCACAGTCTCTGGCATCTCTAGCACGAGGGTACAGTTCAAACATTAGCATCAGGGCCTTCGGTGCCCAAGTCGTTTTGCCTTTCAAAGTCTCTTCTCTCTGAGGGCGTGATCCGACAAACAAATAATAAGTTCCTTTCTCTTAGGATTTGACACATACTCAATTTCTCAGATGATTCACTATTCACCTCGGATCCCCCTCATCCGGGCTCAGATCCTTCTTTACACAATGCTCGTGGAATTTCCATATATCCAATTTCTTGGATGATTCATGGCTCACCCTGGACCTCCCTTAGGCGGGCTCAGATCCATTCCAACACAATGTTAACATAATGTTCAATCAGTCTCCCTCCACCGGGTTTGGCACAATCTTAATTCACTTTAACACAAGCTTACTTTTCCAAAATCTCTCAGCTGATCACCCTCGTTTGGGCTCGGACCAACATTACCTACTTTATCGTCAACTTCCTTTACTCTATTAAAATAGAAGACTTTCGTTTGTGCACAGGATTTTGCTTGACCCATTGCAGGACCACTTCGATTCACAATCCTTTGTCACTCTTTTGCTTTTTTCACCTCTCAGTTGGATACCTTACAGAGACCTTCGAAGGAGCATGCACTTGGTGCTCGACCACTCTAAGATATCGTATCTTGGATTCAAAGTTCAATCACTGTTGTCCAATTTTACTTGCGTTGGTTATCACATGCACTTCATACACTGTTTGCTTCAGTTTTCACCATCTAATGTTGCTGCCTGCAACCTAGGCTTCAACACAGACCGGTCTGGTATCAGCCTCCCCAAGTCACTGGATTTGTTAATTTCACTGGTGCTGCTTTGTTGTAGGAGCCAAGGACAGTACAACGGCAGCAGGCTATTCCCCCTGCCTTGAATATTGACACAGGAGTACCTCCGACACACAATGCAGGATTCTTCAGCCTGGTTCCCTGGTCTTATGCTTTCTATTCTCAAGGTTTTGTGAAGTAACAGTCCCTCATCGAAAAGGTCAACAGCACTTCCCTCTTTGCGATCCCCTTCAGTTTTGCAGCCTTTCAGCTCACATTAAACTGCCATCTTGGAACTGTGGCTTCCTCGTGTGCTTTGCCTTGCTCAGAGTGTGTTCTAGTGCACCACCTTTTATCCGAGTGGGGAAGTATAATGGAAGTCAGGTTTGTGTGATGGTCAGTAATTGCCTGACCCTGCCTGACCATTGTATTGAGAAGGTGTTTGTGTTTTGAAAGGGGGGGTTAGGTTCCTAAGTATCCTACCTGGTAGGATGGGGTAAAGCTGTTACAGTGGAGGGATACTGCGTCTCGCCATCTGGTGTCCCACTCCCGATCCCTGAAAACCCCTCACCCAAGTGATCCTCCCGCACTGGTCCACCCTCAGTAACTGGATCCAAAAGCGATAGCCGTGTCCTGACCACCTGGATGACAGATCCCCGGGGACAAAACCTTCTGGTTTCTCACAGTACACTCCCGCTTGCGGCTTGCACCCCTCTGCTGCCTCCCCCATTGTGAGGTGCATGGTGGCACGTGGCCCCCAGGCGGTGGCACGTTCCCCACTGGAAACCTCCCTGCTTGGGCGCAAGCCACTGCAGCAACGTTGGGTACGAGCATAGCCATCTCCATTGTATGCCTCACCTGAACCAGATGAGTCTTTTTCTCTGCCTTCGCTCCCTCTGCTTTATCTTACAGTAGAGTACTATTGTTGCGTGTATCTCTGACATCCCTTTTTGCCTCTATTCCCACTATTTCATTCAAAAGACACCTGCACGTCTGATGGCAGTCCTATAACAAATATATGGTGGAATAGTGGTATGAATTTGTTTCACGGTTTCCACATCTCCTGCGTCCAGAGCTCCTGGACCTGTTTTATATACTCTGATGGGTCTTCATCTGGCTTCATCTTACGGGACATGGCGGCACCTAAGTCTCTGAACTGTCCAGATACATTTTCCTCAACACCTTCCACACGTGAGCCTGGCAGATATTGAATGGCGCGCCATCTTGTGCATTCGTGTTTAACCTCATCCCTTTATATCCCGCTTGTTCCCATATCTTGTCCCCTTGTTCTTCTATTATCACTGCAAATAAACCTTTCATATCCCCCATTGGTAACGTCACTCTTGCAGTTTCTTTTTCGAGTGTGTATATCCATTGACTAGCCCCTTTATAAGGGAGGGATGGCTACATATTATTTATCTCTGCCCATTGTCTGCAATGGTACATAGTGTGTGTCTAAGTGTGTGTCTCCTGCTACCTTCTGTAGCAATGGAATCTGTGTCACCTATGGGCCTGTCTCTAGCCCCCCACTTTTCACCTGTGTCCCTCCTGTCTCTACCTTCTCCTTCCAATTGTGGAGGACACTTGACCAGTCCCTTCTCGACTCCTCACTTTCTCCTCTACGCCTCTGCTTCCACCCCTTTCTCCTCTCTGTCTCTGGTCTCCATTGCTGGTCTTCCCAGTCACTCATTACATCCTCCTCTGACTGTCCTCATCCCCTATTTCCATCTCCCCGTCCTGTGCTCCATCATCCATTTTACATTATATCCTTCCTGAAGTCCACCCTTTTTTGTCCGCCGCTCCCCCATCTTTGTCTTCCTACGGACTTCCTTCTTGATAGCTCTCCCTGCTTCATTAAACAGTGCATCCACCTGTTGCCGGGTGCTCTTTGCTATGTTCACTAGATACTTCCACTTTTTCTGTGGACACCCACTGTGGGTTTGTATATCCTGCTGCAGGTCTCAACGCTGGGTATATTCCATATGGTGGGGGTAGGTTGCTGTGTTTATTCCTCTCTTCTTCTTGTTTTAGCCTCTCCCCTCGTCTGCTCCTCCCTCTCTTCTTCTGGTTTTAGCCTCTCCCCTCGTCTGCTCCTCCTTTTTCACCTCGCATAACTTCTTGAGGCCCAAAATACTCTGCTCACTCTTAAACTTGTAAAATTATATTTTCATATTTCATCATGATATTGGGGTCGTTTTTCACAAATGTGATCAAGGGGCTATATTGAAAGCCATTATTCACTCTCTCCCCTCTCCCTTATGTTGTATCCTAATGGTCCCCCCTTTTTCTCCCACTCCTCTATACCCCCCTTTTCCTTCTTTCTTCCTTATGTTTGCACCCACACCCTCATTCACCCCTCAAGCGCACATGCTTACCACTCTTGCATTCTGGTCTTCTCCACAGACTCACCCACACACTGTCTGCCATGCACACTGGCCCTCTCCACAGGCCCACCGACTCACTCTGTGTTAGTACATCAGCGGCCCTTTCCATAGGGTCACCTTTACCTTAGTTAGTGCATCCATTCGCCAAATACACCCTCTACCTTTAGTGTTGATGTCCACCCCTAAATATGCCAAGCGCAGTATCATACATCGGGTACCCTTCGGTGTTGACACTTACACATGCCACAAGACAAACAAACCAAATACTCTTTCCTTACTTCAAACCCACAAAACACCACTTGAACAAATTCAAAAACAAGCAACACCCTTCTTCCCTCAATGACGCTGCAATACAATTGCCTGCACTATGCGAAACTCCCATCTAGCAAGACCGCCCCTTGGTTTGCACCGTCCCTACTCAAATCTACGACTACTACGGCTGATCGTCCTCACACCTTGAGAATGCATCCTAATCACCATAAAAAGATCCCTGCCCTCGTGGGCATGCAACCACGATACAGCAAGTTCATGCATGGGTACACTCACGTGTCCTAGAGATCCTTGAGCCCTCTTGGCCTGAACATTCCTCCACCTTCGTGGACTCAGCGCCTGTAGTTCCTCCTCAGTGGTGCACGCAGAACTGGTCTGCAGTTGCCAGACCCACGCCCCCAGGAGAGCGGTCGGAATACCCCTAGTTGACAGAGGGAACTAAGGATCTTGCTGGAGTCTCCAAAATATATCCGGGGGCCTTTGTGAGCATGCAATCAGTAATTTGCCCAAAGTAGTCCAAAAAGGAGCGTACACCAGGCAAGAAGTAACACTGTTTTTTACAGCTGGTGAAGCACAAATCAAACCGCACAGTGGAACATAAGTCGTTGATGAGAGCCGACAAAACCTCCCACTATAGCTGGATCTTTTATGCTGCAAAGACAATATTTGTATAGTGAGAAACAATTACACTCAAAGTTATGAAATGGCTTGTGTCCCACAAAGCTAAACAGTGGCGCTACGTCAAACCCCTATAGCTTAACATAGGTTTGTAAAAGATTATTGGAGGAAATTATCCTAACACCCCCTGACTGTACCTTCCCAGACATATTTCTGTGAGCTTAATTCCTCCCCAGTCCCGGTGAGTGCCTCAGTGCTCTGCTCGCTGTCCTTGTATGTATCAATTGGTTTTGTTCCCAGCGGCTACTGTCTCCTGAGAACAGTCAGTTTGTGTGTCCCTTCCCCCACCCCAATGCAGAGAGAGGTCCATACAGTTTTCTAGGTGACCTACCATACAGGTTCAGTATGGGCTCTCCCACTGCAATCTACTCACTTGTCATTTTCACCTGATTCGAACAGGGTGGCAGCGTCCTGTACAATTGCGAAACCCTACACATCATGTTCCCCAGGTCTCCCCTCAAGTACTTCCAACCTCCTTCAGTCCCCTAGAGCCTCAGGCTACTTGCGTGCATGAGGCACATATGGCGCAGCCGTCAATGGTGTCCTGTCTCCTGCCAGGAGTTCCCCCACGATCCACCATTATTCTCACAACTGGTAGATGGGCCCCTCTGGACAGCGCTGTATCAGAACTTTTATTGCACATGTATCTATCCAGACCTTAAGAATGTTGTTGTTACATTCTCTCTTTGTCAAAAGTTTAAAGTATCCTTGAACAACGCGCCCGGTTACCCTCGGGTCTGGTGCGCGCTATAAATAATAAACAAACAAACAAACAAAAGACCGCTCCACATAATCCTCCTTCTCCATTACAACTATTGCCTATAATTGAAGGGATGGATATAGTATGCCCATTGGAACCATCTAAATTTGGGAATAGGTATATGTTTGCCATTCTTGACTACGCCACATGTTACTCTGAGGCCTTCCTGCTGAGGAACAATAATGGCAGCAGATCTTAAAACAATCATGGGTGGGCTTCCCAAAATAAATCTTTGACAGACCAGTGAAAACATTTATGAGTAAGTTCATGGTGGAAGTAAAATAGATTCTACAAAATAAAACTTTGAGGACCTCCGCCTATCGCCCCCAGATGAATGGTTTAGTTGAACTCTTTAATAAGACCTTAGAAAGTGTTCTGAAGAAATTGGTAGACCCCGACAGCCATAATTGGGATATGATGATTCTCTGGGCGTTATTAGGCATCAGAAAAGCCCCCCAAACTACTGTTGGGTTCTACCCATTCCAGCTCCTATGTGGACATGTTCCAAGAGATATCTTAGACATGTTGACAGAAATGTGGGGGGAATGGGAAGAAGCCACTGTACCTCTGTCTCAAACTGCACAGCGGATTAAAGAACATATGACCGATGTGAGAGATATGGTACATTCCCACCTAGCGAAAGTACAGGAAAATCAAAAAGCCCAATACGATAGAACGACAGTAACCCAGTCGTTTTCTGTTGGACAGAAAGTATTGGTACTTTTACCCACCTCAGAACACAAAATACTGCCCAGCTGGCGTGGCCCATATGAGAATATAGAGATAACTGACCCCAGTAACTATCGAGTTGCCCAAATCGATAGACAAAATAAGACCAAAATATACCATGTCAACCTTTTGAAGGATTGGTAAGAGGACTTAGTTGAATCTTCCTCTGTGGTAATGGCCATTTTATTGTCAGAATAAACAGAGGGAACCCCTTGACCTTCCACTACAGCAACAGCAAGACATCCAAGTTATTTTGACCCAGTTACCAGATGTCTTTAGTTGTGAACCAGGAAGAGTGAAAGGAATCCAACATCACATCCACACTCCTCCTGGAAACATTCTCAACTTAAAACCTTATTGGATCCCAAAAGTAAAGAAGGAAATAGTCCTCCAAAAGGTGGAGAAAATGTTGGCCCCCAACAATATTGAACCATCTCCTTGTGGCAAATTCCGAACAATAGTGGAGATTTTGTATAGACTTTAGAAAACTCATTACTATATCCCAGTTCAATAATTATCCAATGCCATGGATTGACAACCTTATTGATCAGCTGGGGTCAGCAGTCTACCTCTCCAAAATTTATCTTGGCAAGCGCTATTGGTAGGTACCTTTAAATACCACAGACAAAGAAAAAATGGCATCCTCCACTGCTATAGGACTAATTCATTTGAAAGTCCTACCGCTTGGGGTACATGGTGCTCCTGCTACTTTCCAATGACTACTGGACCAGATTTTGCTACCATATTCCAGCTTTTGCAGCGCATAGTCATTCATAGTCAGCCCTGGGAAGCACACAAATTCCATCTTTACTAAATTACTAAACCCTTCAGACACGCTGTCCTCACCGCTAACCTCAAGAAATGGGACTTAGCCCAGTTAGCGTTGAAAAACGTGGGATTTTTCGTGGGGAATGGGTTAGTCCAGCCCCAGTTAGAAAAGGTCTGTGCTGTCCAGGAGTCACTGGCTCCAAAAAATAAAGGCCTTCTACTTACTGGATATTGCAAGAGGTTCATCCCCAATTACTCTGCCGTCACCTCCTGTCTTACCGATAAGTTAAAGAATGCAAGGAACCCAAAAGTTTCACTGGCAGAAAGAGGATCAAGACAGTTTCAACACCTTGAAATCAATTATGTGTAGTGCGCTAGTCTTAAAGGTCCCCAACTTTAATATGGAGGTCATCCTTCAGACTGATGCCTCTAAGGTGGGAATAGGTACAGTGTTATCTCAGGAATAAGATGCGTTATGTTATTTTGCATTTATATAGTGCCTTATATACCATTGGTATGGTCTGAAGGCGCTGGTAGGTTGAACGCCCTTGGGAACCGAAGTTTGAGTCAGTAGAGAGAGTAGAGAGTCCAAAGGTGCGTGTGTGCACCAGGTATGTGTGCAGCTGGTGCGGAATTCGTGTAGTAGCTGCTTCATAGCGGTAGGTGTGGTGGTTGAGATCAGGAGTATGTGTTCGCTCTGGCAGGATTAATCCAGACCGAGTGTGGCTGCATTAGGCCTGAGGGGAACGCCTGGCTGGGGGGGGTGTAACCAGCGGTGTTTACATAGCGTGATGGGGAGTGAGAGCAAAATGTTGATATGAGAACATTTATACCGAATGGTGTCATAGTATCTCTGTGTTATAGTTGAGTGGTGGTGTAAAGAGGAGAGTAAGCGTGGGGTGTGGTATGATGGGATGTATGCTCCTTCAAATGTTCCCTGCATTCGAAGGCAAATTACGTACGTCACGCAATTCTATGCGATCAAGTCCGTTCTATGCACTTTTATTCGTTATAGGTGTTCGAGATCAGGCGTTTCACTCATCCGCTCTGTACACTTGTCCGCTCTGTACGCCCATGCAATCTAAACGCTTTTCCAATCTACACACACTTCCAATCTACAAGCTCATCCGGTCTACGCGCTCATCTAGTTTACACGCTCATCCAGTCTACACGCTCAACCAATCTACACGCTCATCCAATCTACATGCTCATCAACTCTACACGCTCATCCAATCTACATGCTCATCAACTCTACACGCTCATCCAGTCTACACGCTCATCCAGTCTACACGCTCATCAAGTCTACACACTCATCCGCTCCACACACTCATCCGCTCCACACACTCATCCGCTCCACACACTCATCTGCTCCAGACACACATCCGCTCCACACACATGCGCTCCACACACATGCGCTCCACACACTCATCCGCTCCACACACTCATCCGCTCCACACACTCACCCATACTCCATACTCATCTGTACTCCACATTCATCCATGCTCCACGCTCATCTGTACTCCACATTCATCCGTGCTCCACGCTCATCCGTACTCCACACTTATCCGTACTCCACACTCATCCGTACTCCACACTCATCCGTACTCCACACTCACCCGTACTCCACACTCATCCATACTCCACACTCATCCGTACTCCACACTCATCTGTACTCCATACTCATCCGTACTACACACTCATCCGTACTACACAATCCTCCGTACTCGACACTCATCCGTACTCCACACTCATCCGTACTCCACACTCATCCGTAATACACACTCATCCGTACTACACATTCATCTGTACTACACACTCATCTGTTCTACACACTCATCTGCTCTACACGCTCATCCCCTCTACACGCTCATCCGGTCTACATGCTCATCCGCTCCACACTCATCTGCTCTCCACACTCATCTGCTCTCCACACTCATCCACGCTCCACACTCATCCACGCTCCACACTCATCCAGGCTCACACTCTTCCACTCTCACACTCATTCGCTCTCACACTCATCCGCTCTCACACTCTTCCGCTCTCACACTCTTCCGCTCTCTACTCTCATCCGCTCTCTACACTCATCCGCTCTCTACACTCATCCACTCTCCACACTCAACCGCTCCCTACAGTCATCCGCCCGCCACGCTCATCCGCTCTCCACACGCATCCAATCTCCTCACTCATCTGCTCTCCACACTCATCCGCTCTCTACCATCATCCACTCTCCACACTCATCCGCTCTCCACACTCATCTGCTCTCCACACTCATCCTCTCTCCTCACTCATCCATTCTGCACACTCATCCGCTCTGCATACTCATCCGTTCTGCACACTCATCCGCTCTACACGCTCATCCGGATTCCAACGTTCGTCTGGTCTATATGTTCGTCCGTTCTGTATAGTCATCAGTTCTATGCACTCCTGCGTTCTATTTGCTTCTCTGTATTCACGCACTCATCGGCTCTACATGCTTGTCCGCTCTATACACCTAGCCGCTCTACACACTCATCCTGTTTTGTATGTTCATCTATTCTGTATACTCATCCGATCTCCATATTCATTTGATCTATCTAGTCGTCTGTTCTTCCACTCATGCACTCTTCCACTCAGTGCATTCATCAGTTCTATACGCTTCATCCATTCTAACTGTTTCATCCACGCCATTCACTTTGTTCTTCCTCATTCAGTATGTACATTTCAGCAGTTTTGATCTCTTTATTTTCCCAATGATTTATTCAGATTATCCACTTCACTGTTTTGATCAACTTTACTAGTTTATTTCGGTTTGTCTTTCTAGTTTACATTCGAGTTTATTAGCTGTCAATTTCTCGCATCAGGTAGTTTGTTGGGTCGGTGTCATTGTGATGCTGTTAGTTTGGAAAACCGGTTGATTTTAGGGGAAGAGCCAGATTTCCAGTAGTTTGCGGAAGGACGCTAAATCCTCAGTTAGGCGGATGTGGGGTGGGAGCGAGTTCCACAGGGTTGGGGCCAGGGCTGAGAATGACAATCCGCATAGCCTGACTGAGTTTGTCTTAGGAATTACTAGGAGGCCGGCTGAGCTTGATCTTAGGGTGTGAGTGGGATGATAAGGTTTTAGTTTGTCTTGAAGATATTGAGGTCCAGTTTTATGCAGTGCTCGATGGGAGAGGCATAGGATTTGAAAGCCACCCTACGGGCTGCAGGAAGCAAGTGCAGTGTCTTAAGGGCTGGGGAGACATGGTCTCTTGGACCGAGCGCAAGTAGCATTTTGGCCGCCGCGTTTTGTGCCCTTTGGAGTTTATTCAGTTGGTAGGCGTGGATTCCAAGGTATAGGGGGTTTGCGTAGTCTAGTCTTGATATAACGATTGATTGGACCACGGAGAGTCTGTTGGGAAATGAGAGATATGGAAAGATGAGCCTAAGGGTTTTAAGGTGGTAGTGGCAGGACTTTGAGACATTGTTGACTTGGCGCGAGAGTGTTAGGTCAGAGTCAAGGGTACATCCAAGATTTTTCACTGAGTTGGAGGAGGTCGGTGAGTTGCCCATGGCGGGTGGACAGGGTAGTGGGTGCGGAAGAAGTTTGTGGTTGCCACAAACCATGATTTCAGTTTTGGAGGGGTTTAACAGAAGGTGGCTTTGGGTCATCCAGAGTTCTATGTCAAGGGGGCAGGATGCCAGGTCAGGTCGGGAGTTGGGTTTCGAGTTAGGATTTTTAGAATTAGTTGAGTGTCATCGGCGTAGTTGTAACATAGGATGTTGTGTGAACGAATTATTGGTGGGAGGGTGATCCGGTATAGATTGAACAGGAGGGCGGATAGGCATGCTCCTTGTGGGACTCCCGTGGCGACCGGTGAGGCTTGGGAGGTATAGGTCGAGAGTATCGTTATTTGGTGCCTATCTTTGAGGAATGAAGCTACCCATTTAAGAGCGGTTCCACAAATTCCTAGGAGGATTGAGTGATTGATTGTGTCAAAGGGGGCGGATAGGTCCAGAAGGATTAGTGCGGCGCATCCCGCTGAGTCTGCTGTCATCTTAAGGCCATCCCAGATTGAGGTTAGGGTGGATTCAGTTCCGTGACGGGCTCTGAAACCTGATTGTGCGGGGCCTAGGAGATTGTTGGCTTCCACAAAGGCATTTAGTTGGGAGTAGGCGGTTCGGTCAATGAGTTTGGCAAGGAACCTGGTGTGAGATGGGGCGGTAGTTTTTGGGCTCGAGAGGGTCGAGGGAAGGTTTTTTAATTAGAGGTTTAACATGAACAGTTTTGAATGCGTCGGGAAAGATACCGGAGGAAAGGGAGGCATTTATGATGGATCTTGCGTGTTTTCCTGCGCAGGTTGAAGCAAACATTTCTTTCAGTGTTGTGGCTGGGCAAGGGTCTAGGGGAGAGCCAGATGGTTTACGGGCAGATAGAAGTTTAAGAAATTGTTCTGGTGATATTGGACTAAAGGATTCAAACGTTGGTCGCGCAGTGGTTGCAGCTGGTCGAAAGGTCGGATTGGGGGGAGTATTGCCTGGCAAATGTAGGAGAGCAACTTTGGTGGCTAGAGTATTTGTTCTTTCGAGAGCTGTGTTGCAAAAGTGGAGGGAGAGCGAGTCGCATAGTGATTGTGAGGGGGTTGGGACGGTCGTGGTGCAGGCCGGGTTGGTGAATTCAGAGATGATTTTATGGAGTTCTTTGCTCGGGTTTTTGCGGTTTCGGATTCGGGAGTTGTAGTGGGCTTTTTTTGCTTTCCGGATTTCGGCCTTGTACTGATAAAGGTGTCAGGCCAAGGTGGCCCTGCTCTCCTGGGTTTTGTCTTTCTGCCATCTGCGTTCTAGGTATTTATATATTTGTTTGGTAGTCTTCAACTCGAGAGTGAACCATTTGGGGAAGAGTCCACAACGCTTTGAGGGTATGGAAGGGGGTGTGAGCCGCATAAGAGATGCGTTGAGCCATGAGTCAAAGGCGTCTGGGGTTAGTTGCTTATTGAGTTGGCAGGAGGGTGGTGGAGATTAGAGGAGCGTGTCGGCTAGGTCCGGGACGATAGTTCATTTTTTCCAGCATTTGCGGAGATTCGGAGGTTCGGATTCAAGTCTGCGAGGGGGGTCGGGTGAGCTAATGGCGAACGAGAGAATGAAATTATCAGACCAGATGATGGGGGCCTGGGGGTTTAAATGAATCCGAGTGTTGGAGCTGAAGATGGCATCAAGAGTGTGTCCTTTATAGTGAGTCGGGCCATTTATGTGGGGTTGGAGGTTAATTGCGTCTAAACCGTCAACCAGAGAGTGTGTCATAGGGTTGGAGGGAATGTGGAGCCATATGTTGAAGTCTCCAAAAAGTGTGAGGTTGGGGTGGTTTAGTTGAAGGGTGGCAATAGTGTCGCAGAGGTTGTTTGCGAATTCTCTATCATAGCCAGGGGGCCTGTAGATTAGGAAGCTGTGGGAGAGCGACGGGGAGAGGGATAGTTTAACAAGGAGAGATTCGCAGGAAGGAATGGAAGGTTGGTTGTCGATGATTAAGGCGTGGAAGAGAGACTTGCAGATGAATGCTACTCCCCCTCCTCTGGAGGGACGGTTTAGTGGGATGAGGGAGTAGTCCGGGGGAAAGGCTTCATTAGTGATTGGGCCGAAGTCGTCCGAGAACCAAGTTTCAGTGATGAAGACTAGGTCTGGTTTGTCTGCGGCGATGAGGTCAAAGATGCAGTGTCTGTTTTTTGCTACGATCGGAACCTCCCGTGCTATACATCAGCCAGAAGTTATTTCCTCGAGAAAGAAATTATGCCACCATCGAATAAGAGGCACTGGCAATAAAGTGGGCCATTGCATACCTGAAATATTATCTCACAGGAAGAAAATGTAATCTTTTCACTGACCTTTCACCTCTTACTTGGCTTAGTGTCCGAAAGGATACCAATCCGAGGATCACGTGCTGGTTCTTAGAACCTACAGCACTTCTGTTTTTGTGTAGCACATAGGATGGGAAAAGAGCAGGGGAACGTAGATTTCCTATACCGTGTTCCTATGGAATGAGATGGGGAAGCCAGCAGCATTAGTGGAAGGGTATATGATGAATCATTAAATGTTGTCACTTCTCCACGGGAGGGAACCCCTTCCCATGATGCTGCTATTTGATAGTCCCCATGGGGATTGCATAATGAGGGAGGATCTCATGGGCAGCATGACCATCTAAGGCGGAGCCCTTATAGGAACATTGTGGTTTTGAGATGAGACGAGTCAGTGGGCTTGACGGCGTGACGAGGTTGCGCAATCTTTCCTCTGCATAGTTTTGCCGAGCTAAGCAGCAGGACCCATGTCTTTCCCCCCCAAAGCAGCTGAGTAGCCGCGGAAAAAGAAAGCTGATGGACGCGGCGAAGAGAGGTGTGGAGAGGTCTTGAACTGTAAGGGGATTGACGCTCTCCTGCTCCGAGGTCTCGGTCCCGGCCCCATACTGTGCTCGTGAAACAGGGCTCTCAGAAAACGCTCAGGAGTGGGTAAGTGCGGTGGGGGAGTGATTGTCAGCAAGGCAGTTTTTGACAACTGCTAAGCCCCTGAGCCCCGGAGCCTCTGAGCTGGAAAAATGCAAATATAATTGCAATTGCGCATGTGATATTTTTATGTCGCACCTGAGGAAAACACCCTTTATTCGGTATACATAGGAAACTGTATACGGTTGAACTTGTCTCTGACTGACTCAGCTGAGGAGACGTTTGTGATATATTTTTAATACATTTGTTAAACCCTGGAGGAGTGAAGGGCGTTTGCAAGACATTGTTAGTTGCTGATTCGTCTGGAGGCTGGAGGACAACCCAGTCTACCCAATACCTGCTTGCAGGAGTGTAGAGTCACCCAATTGGTTGCAGGGATTGGATAGTGACCCAGGACTAAGGCATGCAGCAAGTGCCTATATGCACTGTTAAGTGATCAGCTACTGGGAGACTGTTGAGCTGCTCTCTTTGATCCCAGGCTGTTATCACTCTGCATCCCCAACTAATGGGCTACCCAAGTGAATACCTGTTCCAGCTGACTTTCTGCCCCTGATACTATTGGGCTTGCCTTCATTATATGTAGCGGAGCTTGCCGTCGGATATGACAAAATCTAAAGCAATTAAGTCTCGCTACAATTTGAGGAAGGGCAACATCAATAAGGAAACCACTGCACCTAAAATTAAGAACAATATGACCACTCCCATGGCAGATAAGATTGCCAAGGGCACAATTCCTGCACTTTTTCAAAAAGTGGCTCCCAAAACTAAAAACCTAGACAATTAATCTGCTGGAGACAATCCCACCCCAAGTACCAATGGAAGTCAAGTACTCGATGTGTCTAACTATGACGACATTGATAACAATTCTTTATTGGTCTTATGCCTGTCCATTCAAAAATCCATGGCTTCTACTGCAAGAGACTGTATGCCAGTAAATGAAAGAGGACAGTTAATTGAAGCTCAGGTCCTCCATGCCGATGACAGCATGCTAGCTACTTTGGAAAAGGGGCAGGAACAAGAAAACAGTAAAAGTACCTCAGCTGTTTTGCCTGAAGACACTCAATTAAACCTTCCATCTAGTTCCTCATCAGCATCTGGGAGGGTTCGCCTCTCAGTATCACCAAACCTTTCTATTGATTTAGAGGGGTCGGCACCACTGGATGAATGTGGGACTACTGAGCAGTCCCGTATTAATTCAACTCTGATAATGGATCTCCAAGCCTCGATGGGAACGATGCAGTTTGCTCTTAGAATTCTGTTGCAATTATGTGGGAGAATACATGTTAATTCTGTTCTTCATTTGGGACTGCCTGACCCAAGAATCCCACAAGAATCTCGACAGTTGGAGGATAAAGCCCAAGGTTCATCCCTTGAAGAGGAGGTCCCTCCTGCAACTGAAGAAGTGGATCCCGTTCCGCCAGCTTTCTATTCAAGGAAGCAGCGGCGTACGGCCAGGCGAGTGGCAAACAAGAAGTTACCAGTGATTATAGCTTCACCACTTCCTGCAATGGCTCCACAGCCAATGAAATCCAAAAAAGCTAGGAAAAGAGCCTGCAGAGCAAAGAAACGCCTAAGTAACCAGGCAGACACTCTGAGTAGTCGGATTCTTCCTGAAATATCTACTGAGATTTGATATGTTAGCAGTAATGATCAGGACTCAGCTTCTTCAAGCTACTCAGAGGGTGAAACAAATAAATATTCAACCCCCCAAAGAAGAGACAAAAAGCAGGCTCAGAAACCCCCCCTGGATAGAGAGGTCCTTGAGGGGCGGGATCCTATTGATCATAAAATCTGCATCATTAAAAATCTGAATCAAAAATTGAATAACAAATGGTTGACAAGGCAGCAGGTGTTGGCTAAATTACACCTTATTCCACAATTGAGTGTGATACGATTTGAGGACTTTACCTTTGTGGGTCTGGGAGTGGACGTGAATAAGGAGGATGAGGACCTATTAATTTCCAACAACTCAAAGCCAACAAATACCAAACATCCTACTAAACCTGATCTGCCAAATGGAAAAAAGGTCCAGTTAAGTGATATTAAAAACACCTTGAAATGGCTGGCAGACTCTCTTCCGATGGTTCTTCAGAAACCCTGAATCTGTACTTTGCTGAGTTGGAATACGCGTGGGTTTAACCATCTGTTGACTACAAATGGATCCCTTTTACTCATTGACAATCAAACATTCTTTTTACTCCAAGAGACTTGGCTCCTGCCCCCATTATTCTTGGACGGATCTTCATTGTACAATTCGCCGGCCAAGAAAGGGACCCGTGGACGGCCTTCCGGTGGTCTCCTAGTTGGGGTTAAGAACTCTGTTCCTAGCAGGAGGATATTGACCATCTGTGAGGAGTTTATTAGTGCAATTGAAGTTACTATAATGATAAAGCACTCTTGGGAAAAAATGCTCTTAGTTAATGTATATAACCCTCGTGGGGCCAACCATCGTGAATTCATCCAGGATGCGCTCCATTAATTATTAGGCCAATGGAAAAGTGATACTAAGTCACACTTTATTATCCTGGCTGGAGATCTAAATTGTTATATCAAAGTGGGAGGATGTACGGCTAATAATGTCTGTTTGTTCCCACATAGTGTGATGTCTAATGAATTGGAAGATGTTGAGGGTGAATGTTGGCGAGCATTTTTCAGGTGCTGGGACCTGGAAATAATAAATGGTCAAACTCGGGGTGATGGCCCGGGGAGGAGTACCTGGCATAATGGCCCGCACCTGAGTACAATTGATTATATCTATACGAGTGCAGAAGTGGTATCTACTATCCAGGTCAGAGTTCCTGGAGTGACCATGATCCTCTGATTATGAGTATGGATGTGGTTCTTGTTACCACCCCAAAGGTTTCCTGTGGCGAATTCAATGTAAACCATGGGGGCAGTCGCATTATTTGGTCTGATAAAAACATCATGAAGGCAAGTTTTGGGATTGGCCGGGGTGACGACCTCGGACCGGAAATTTGGAGATATGACGCCTGAAGAAATTGAAAGTTGGATTACTGTGTTCTCAGGTGATCATGCCTCAAGTAGACTGCCCCTCATCCATAAGGAGGCAGCTACAAATATATCCTTTGATAAGGAAATACGGTACACCAAACGTAAGCTTAGGGGTGACATACGAAAGCTTAGAGCCACTACTTGCTCAGTAATTGTAATGCATAATAACATCAGAAAGCTAAAAAATAAATATTGTACCTGGTTAAAGTTTTATAAAAAAGCTCAAAAATTGAATAGGTGGCAAGAAACAGTGAGAATATTGTGCACTAAAAACACCCGGAACATCTGGGCTTTACTGGGGGAGGCCAAAAGTAACAGGAAATTGTCAACAATTAACCCTATAGGTACTCAAGAATGGATATTTTTTCTTGCGAGCTGCAACAGCAATAGGGATTCACTGGAAGGGGTGAACAATAGTGCTTTGCAAATTGTTCCACCTTTTGAAGTTACAACTGAGGAGCTAGTAAGTACAATCAAGTACCTAAAATTGTCTCGTGCACCAGGCCCTAATGGTCTTTCTAATGCGGTAATACGAAATAATCCACAGTTCTGGGCGAGTTTTATGAA
Source organism: Ambystoma mexicanum (assembly GCF_040938575.1). Classification (NCBI taxonomy): domain Eukaryota; kingdom Metazoa; phylum Chordata; class Amphibia; order Caudata; family Ambystomatidae; genus Ambystoma; species Ambystoma mexicanum. Next base: position 117,240,710 of record NC_090934.1, on the reverse strand, counting down.
AATATTATTTGAGAAGGTTCTGGCTTAGGGCAGAATTACAACTTCATGGCAAAGGTCCATTCTGAGCCCAGTCTTTAAAAAAGGCAATAGAACTGACCCTGCTAATTATCGCCTACTTTCCATGCTGGATAGTACAGGAAAGATGTTTGCATCTCTTTTACTAAAAGTTTTGCAAGCGTGGGTGGAAAAGGTGGGGATCTTAGACTGTTTTCAGAGTGGCTTTAGGGCTGGGTATTCTACAGCACATAATTTGTTTATTATGGACTCATTAAGGAGTAAAACATTACAACCTAATAAGCCCCCTCTCTGTGCCCTTTATATCGATTTTAGGGCAGCCTTCGACTCCGTCAATAGTTGCTTTCTATGGCATAAACTAGAAAAGTGGTCTTGCCCTCCTGCTCCTATTTACTCTCTAGAGCTTCTTCACACAAACACTACAGTCCTGCTCAGACTGGACAATGGAGGTAACATGACTCGTCCTATCATACAGCGGAGAGGTGTAAAGCAGGGGTGTGTTACAGCCCCGCTGCTCTATAACTTATTTGTGTCGGATGTTCCGGAAAATCTGCGGGTAATTTTGAACTGTCCCTCGAAGGTTGGCAGGACTCACTGTGTGGTATTGGCATATGCTGATGACATTGTGGTCCTTGACCATACCTTTAGTGGGCTCCACAGATCGGCAGAAAAGCTATGGAAATAGGCAGAGGCGAACTAATTAGTTATTAATCACAGTAAAACTGAAGTACTCTTGTTCACCTCTGGCAAGGTAGCTCGCCCCTGCATGTAATTGGGTATCCTTGAAATCAAGTATACTCACTCCTATAAATATCTTGGAGTGGAATCCGATGGCAGGGGGAATTACCTGTTAAGCATCCAGGCCCGCAAAGTAAAAGCTGCCCAACTAACGGCTTTGATATATAAATTCACATACACCAAGAGTGGCTACTCCATCTGGGGTGCGCGGCAACTGTACTTACAATGTTTTGTGCCAATGGTTGTTTATGGCTTAGAATCCCTGATTAATATGAACTTGGAATGGTTACAGATCCTTGAGGGGAAGTTTTGGAGGTGAATTTTGGGGCTCCCACAATGCAGCCCTATGGCACTCCTGAGATTGGAGTTAGGGATTATGTCGCGCAAGTCTATTTTCTTGCATAAAAGAGCAGAGCTCTATATCAAGATCCAGAATAATCCCTTAAACCCTTTGTTGAAGTGTGTGAAAGAGGGTATGGGAGCAATCAAGAAATGTAAAATTGAAAGGAACATGGGTGCTTTGAGTGAAGCAAGGGGATGAACCCCGCGGTGGGGACAAGATAATGAAAGCATGTTTTACCATCTTCAGAAGAGCATCTCGCTGTGGGATTGGCAGAATAACTACGTACACTTGGTAACCTTAAAGAATTATACATTTGTGACTTATGTCCTCTATACTTTCAAAAGGAGCCAACTGTACCTAAACATCTGTCCTTCTGCAGCATTAAGACATTTTATCTTGCTAATGCGCATAAACCACCTTCCTATGCTAGTCACCCAACTATGGGAATCCGTACTCCTGGGAATTGCAAGGTATTGCAGAATACGCAGAGATCCCTCTAAACCTGAAACAGCAAGACATGTACTAACCTTATGCTCGCAGCTTTCTGACTGCTACAATAATTACCTTGGGAAATTTGTGCATAATCCAGAGTTCATGGGAACTGATGAATTCTGGTATTATTGCATTAATATATAGCACTTTTCAGAATTTGGTCCATTGTACAAAAAAGAATGGGGGACCAGGAGTAAGGGGAGGTGCCCTATAACATGGAGGAAAAGGAGTGATACTGGATTAATTTCGGATTAAGGTAACAGAATACAAACAACGACCCTGGGAGAGGGTATTCTTTAGGAAATGTAGAGATTGATTATGAGTAAGATCCTGGCCCGCTATGAGCCATGTAGGGGCTATTTGAATTTTTCTTATGGTGCTATATACCTAGAATCTGCCATTTTGTAGAAGTTGCCATTTGATTTGGTTTGGATACACGTTCTGTTCTTATTTTTATTTTAAATATGTATGAATTTGATTTTGAGATATTGAATTCCTGCTGATTAGATGAGCGATCGACTGATTGAAATAACGGATATTAATTAATGATGTAAGGAATGATTTACTTTTGCAGGAAATGTTATGTTTGATTGAATGTGTAAAGTTTTGTTTATATAAAACTGTATCACATTAAATAAATAATAATAATTACACCCCCACACACTCTAGCCTCTTCTTCCTCTGCTGATCTCTTTGTAGAGACTAGACCTATGTGTTGTTGTAAGGTAGACTAATAATAATAATAATAATAATAATAATAATAATAATAATAATAATAATAATTTAGCATTTATATAGTGCTACGAACCATCAGGCATTTGAGCGTTGCTTGATATTACCCACCGTGTGTGGTGCTCATTTATCGACCTCGGAAGGATGAAAGGCTGAGTTTGGCCCTGCCGGGAATCGAACCTGCGTCAGTAGGCTCTGCACAGATGTCAAAGCGAGTGCTCTAATCGCTGTGCTATTGAACCAGACCACTACCTTAAGATCCTGGAAAGTACTGAGACGAAGAACATCAGTATCATGGCCAACTCAAGTACTGAGACGATGTAGCACACAGGAGCAATGCTGAACAATGCTAAGATGGAACTCTAGCAGTATAGACCTCTGCAAAGGCTTGGTCCTGCTTATGGGATGAAGACTGTTGGGCAAAGTTTGTATGCAGTACCCTCTGGGAACACTACAAACAACTCTGATTACAGGTATAGGAAACCCAACCTTTGGTATAAGGTTGTACTACACAGTTTTGGTAGTGTGTTGAGCAGCCAGGCTTATCTCAAGAGGGGTCAATGTGAGCTGTAGTATAGTTACACAGAGATTTACAGTTACAAGTATTCAAATAAACTATTACACCCAAGGTTTCATGAATAAACCATTATTAATTTATTTATCAGTCAGTTAGAATAAGCCTTCTTCAGAAGGGAGCAATATAAAAGTAACACACAAATACACTCCAATACTGTACACTCTTAGTTTCTAAATCAGTAAAGACCCTTTTGGGATGGCCCACAGACACAACCTACACCCACAGGTGACTTCAATAGCTAGGGTGCTGGGGACATTAATATCTTACTGTTGGCATTTAGAATACTCTTAGAAGTTGGCAAAAGGAAAAGGTTATTAGAACAACAAGAGGCCACAAATATTCTTAAGCAGGCAAATACTTTTGGATCCCCCAAGAAGAGTCACTCAGTTCAACAGGCTAAGCCAAAGTCAATGGGCAAACGTCTTGTATAGGATGAAGCACTTCTGGTAGGTAAATGGAAAAGTCTTTGCACAATGTTTTAGAAGTCTTTGAAGAAAAGAAGAATCAAATGTAGGGCCACAAGCTGCATAGAACTTGTGAGTAGTAGAAGATGCAAGCAACTCTACAGTGAGAGGCAAGTTCTCTCAGACTTTACAGTGCCTGTGTATTGAAGAAAAAGTGCAGCAGATGACTTCTGTTCTGGTGCAGCTCTGCAGATCTCTCTGTTCCTGGGCCTCAGTCGTGGGGACAAGAGGGAGGACTTCTGGGGACTCCTGCACTGCAATGGGATGGTCACTGCTCACAACCGGCAATCTTCAAATCAGTGGCTGTTTAGTGTTTCAGCTCCTCGCGTTTACCGCAAATAGCAACACTGCGGTTCCTAGCTGTCGATATGGACTTTCCTTGCTTCTGGGGTCCCACACTCTGTTGAAGGAGCTCAGACTCGGTCAGTCCTGCTTCCTGGGAGTCCTGCATCTTTAGGCCAGCTTAAAAGCAATGCCCCCATCTGGTGTTCCTCTCCCTGGCTATACGGTTTCCAGCAGCAACTCTGTGGAAATTCAACGAGCTCTGAGATGGATGTCCAGGTGGCTTACATTGGAGTTGATTGTTCCTTCCAACTCAAAGGGAGAAGTCGTCCTTGCAGGGGCTTCTCTGTCGATACGAATTTGGAGTTTGAGCACAGCAGCAGGGCTTCAGCGGAAAAACCAACGGTCCAGGAGTTGCAGCAGGCGTCCTCTTCAAGTTCCTCTTCGGTTCCTTCATCCAGGGGTCGACTCTGCCTTCCAAGCCAAAAGCCTCGCCTTTTATTCAGTTCTCTCCCAGTCATTCCAGCCTAGCTGTCAGTCATCCAGCAAGGTGGCTGTCATTGCCATACAGTCAGCCAGCCAATCACCACAGAGTTCATTTGGGTCTCCTAGGAGACTAAGCAGAGAGAGTTTCGGGCACCTCCCTCACTTCCTGCCTACCCCAGACACCCTAAAGCCAGAGTCTGGCTTCACTCATGAATCCTGCCAAAGGCAAAGCGAATAATGAGACCAAAGCTGGTTTGGCGCGCAGAGTAAATCTCAAGAAGGACCTTTACACAAAAAAAGGAGAAATCCTGACCGGCAAACCAAAGAAAGAAGCTGCCACACAGTCGAGGACGCAAGAGAGAGCCTTCTGCTGTGGAGCCACAGAGAGAGAGCAGGATGCTGTTACACTCACCTGGTATCCATGGGGGTGCCACACGATACTGGATGGAGGTCTAAGCGCTATCCCGGACCCCTATCTGCTCGGTTATGTGCCAGACGTTCGGTAGTGCCTATAACAGGAGAATGGAGGGTTAAGATACTGGTTCTGTGATGGGTGGACTCCCACCTCCCTCTGGTCCAAATCCCCTCCCTTGGGGTTATTGCTCACCTTAGGCTTTTGTGCGTTGAACTGTCCGTCCTCTGTCTCTGTGCAGGGGTGCGTGGTTGGAGCGGGTGTTCCATGGACCTAGTTGCTTCACTGGTTCGTGTGCCCTTATGTCGGGTCGAGACCGGCTGTGACTTTGACTCTGCTTGCTGTCTTCCAGGTGAGTTATAATGTCTTTTCCGTCTTTAGTCTGTCTCTTTCTTTCCCTCCGTTCTTTCTGTCTTCTCGGCGTCTTGCTCCACTACGCTGTTCCCTAACAATGTCTCTTTTGTTTTCACAGGGATGGTTGCGATCTTGGAGTTGCCCTGCCGATGGCGAAGACCACAGTGAGTTATTGATGCGCGGAGCGCTGCGCTGTTTATTAGTGTTAATTGCTAATCTGTGTTCTCTTCTCTTCTTTGTACAGGTTGCAATGATGTTCCGGAGTGATGAGAGATCGAAGCGCTGCTTGCCCAGGTAAGTGCTATGTTGATGTTGATCTTGTTCCTTCTCCCTTGCAGGTTGCGGTGAAACCCAGAGATGGGCGAGGTAAGAAAAGCGCAGGGTGCTGCCAGGACTCGCTGCTTGCCCAGGTAAGAATTGTTATTAATGCTGTCCTTGTTTCTTTACCTTTGCAGGTTGCGGCGAACTCCGGAGATGGGCGAGGTAAGCGAAACGCAGGATTGATTCAAGGCCGGTTACTTCACAGGTAAGTGTTCTTGCTCACTAATGCTGTTCTTGTTCTTCCAGGTTATAAATGGAATCCGGATCTAGGGCTTCAGGATCGGGCCGCCGGAGAAGTTGATGAGCAGGAGCTGGACACAGTGAGCATTACGCTGCAGGAGTGCAGAATAACGCGAAGCACGTTCTGCTGTTTGGGGTGGTTTAAAGAGCCCAGGTAAAGTAGTTCCAGGCCAAGTAGTTCCAGGCCCAGCCACACCCAAAACACTAGACCGCATGGCTTGGTTCTAAAGAACTGAGCTGTGTAATAGCCCTCCATGTTGGATTAAGGTCCAAAACTGGTATTGTTTTATTCCTGATAATGAGCCTGGCGCCAAAGACACCAGGACTGACTCCATGTATGTTTCTGATGGAGTTTTAAGGCCCTTGGGGCCAGTGTGAAGGGCTTAAGCCCCACTGCTGCCAAGGGGCAGTTATACCTGAGGGGGTCAGGGGCATGGATCATGACAGATGCTGACTGTGGAAGCACAGGCAAAGCCACACTCTACTCCTAGGACAGACCGCAACAGCATTTCCCAAAGGTAGGGAATGGGTCGGGCCATTTGGTAGGACACAGAGGGGGCCAAAGAAAGTAAAGAGACACATACTAATAACCGGGGAGAGAGAAATAGATTAAAAGATAACTACAAATCCCGAAAAGAAAGTTAAGACACATTCTGTGTGGAACAGTACCTGGAAGGAGAGTACACCCAGTCTGTTCAGTTGGTCATTAAGTGAAATAGAGACGGTTGTCTCACAGAAGCAACATATCAGTGTTTGGGACCCATATGAAGTCGGGAAAGCCCTGCCAGAACAGCATTACAGGGTCTGAGATCTACATTATTTCGGGTGAGGACCGCCAAAGCAGTACACAGGGCTCAAGGACCCACAGAAGTCCGAAGAAGCACAGAGTTACAGGACTGAGGCCCAAACCAAGTTGGGGAGGTCCCAAGATAATATGAAGGTGTCTGGGACCCACTCAAAAGAGAAACACACAGTGGAGCAAGTCAGGCAAATCCCAAAACAGTCTTGTAACCATATAATAAAAGAAAGGGAGGTGCAAGAAGCCAAACCAAGGGGTCGAAGACCGAGTGCTTGGAAAAAAGATATTTTCTGGAATTCTAAGCGCTACAGTCAAGCCTAGCCGGATAGTGAACCAGACTTGAGGCGACAGTTGTGAACTGGAGAAGGAACAGGGGAAGAGACTCCCCCCTGATGCTTGGGAATTGTGTTTTGTTTGTGTTTTTTTGAAATTTACTGTCCAATCTGGCAGAATAGTGAACCAGACTTGATGCTGCATTTGTAAGTGGAAGAGAGCAGGGTGTAAGGAAGACATGGTATTAAGAATAGACAGGCACAAGTTATCACAGTTCTAGGCTGTTTATTAAACTGTATAGGTAGGTTGGAAAAACGCCTAATCTAAATCAAAATCTAAAACGGGAGTAAGCTATGAGCAGCAAATAATAATAAAGCAGTCATAGTGGTGTTTTTCAAATAAAAAGGGCATATTCTAAAAAAAAAAAACAATGCCAACCCTTACAACTAAGTACAAAAAGAATGTGGTATAGGGTTCACAAGAAAGAAAGAAGTGTTTATAAATGATAATTTAGGATGTGTTAGCTGGGGGTCTCCCTTCCCCATATTTTGAGCATGGGACAAGGTGGGACTCCGGGGCCCAGCACACACTCGAGCTATCCCAGCACGAGACAGCAGTTCCATTCTTAGGTATCAGAACCTTTGGTGGTTACATCTCTTTTCTACAAAAATTATCCTGCCTCCGAGGACCTGATGTGTTCAAAATTAACAAACAAAAAGTACCTTTCCAAATGTACGTTGGTTGATGACTTCACCCCTTTAAATCCCCAGTTCCGGGCTCCGATACACAAAGGTTCTTAGTGATATCAGGACCTTCGAGGTGAACTTTCTTGCTTCCGAGTGTCTGAAAGGTTCAAAATATTAAACAAAAGTTCCTTTCGGATTGCACTTGGGGTGATGATTCTTAACCCCTGGATCCCCCTCTGCCAGGCTCAGACCCCTCTTGAATATCAGCATCCCTCCATTGGGTTCACTCTGGCTTGTATTCAAAATATGTCTCTGTTGCTTTCTAGTGTTGGTGGAGTGATGGTTTTCCAGCCCTGGATGCCCCTCTTCCGGGCTGAGAACCTTCTCCAATGTTTGCCTCCCTCCATCGGTTTCACTATGGCTCTCATTCACACGCTTGCTCCTTTTTGCTTTCACCAATCTTTGGATGACGACTTTTCACCCTTGAATCCCCCTCTTCCGGGCTCAGACCCCTCTTGAATGTTAGCCTCCCTCTGTCAGGTTCACTAAGGCCTGGTGTTCAAAACAATTTCTCCTTTGTCATTCACAAGTCTTAATGTCTTCTTTAAACAGTTCACTGTGGACATCCCTCTGTTGAGTTCACTCTTGTCAACACATTGTTCATTGAGACCGCAGGCTTCGCCCTGTTCTATCTGCATCCCTCTTTATCTATTCTCACTATGCAGGATTCATCTCCCTTAGCTTCCCAATTACGTGCAGGTCAAAGACTTTTGACTGTACAGAGGGATTTTTCTAGACCCCTATATGTCTCGGGAGGATAGTTCAGGGGCAATGTGCTGGCCTTGGAAGCAAGACAACACAGAGCAATGCAGGATCGATCCCCAGGTCGGCGCTTAGAAATCTCTGGGTATTAAGCGTTTTACTAATAACCAATCATATCATATCATATGACCACTTTGAACTTTTCCTGGAAGCTCGCCTAGGGCTTTCTGGTATTGGTAGTTCAACAAACGTGGGCTCAGCCAGAGTCTCTCGAGTGAGCATGCACAAGTTGCCAGACCCCTCTGCAGCTGGATTTCCCTCTAGGTTCACAGTTCTTTGGACTTTTCTTAACTTGCCACTTTGCGACTTTCATTCAACACAGTTCGGTTTCTTATCGGTTCTCCCCTCGACTCACCAGGCCGTGATGAACTGCTTGGCTTTTCCTCATTTCCGGAGTCAAGGACGGTATCACTGTAGCAAGCGTCTTTCTCTGTCCTGCTTATCAGCGTTGGCATGCTCTGTGTACCGTTGACATCTGCTGCAACACACTCAGGCTATTGTTTGCAGTCTTCCGATTCTTTCCACTGAGGCTTTGCGGGTCTGTGTCGGAAAGGGCAAGGTCGCTTCTCTCTTCGTTAACCATTTGCTTCTCGCCGCCTTTCTCCACTTGAACTGGCTCTAGAGTAAGTCTGTTGTTTTCCATGGTATGGGGAAGTGTTTGCATCGGAAAAAGGGGGTGGTAGAGGTTCTGAGTCTCCTACGGGGTAGGATGGGGTTTTGGTAAACTCCGAAGGATGAGATTGATAGGATTTATGATATGATATGATATTTATATAGCGCAAAATATCTGGGTGATTGTGAAATAGACAGGAATGACAGTGATTCCTATTGTGAAATAAACAGGGTGGGATGTGGGAACGGAAGTGTTTTGTCACCGTAGACTGGGTGTTCGGAAAAGAATAATCAGAGGAATGTGGAGAAAAATAATTGGGAGTATTTGGGTAGAAAACCAGAAAACAAGCATTCTGGGAGTTGTGGTTTTCGGGTGTAACAGGATGTGGGCTCCTACTTGGTTTACCAGAGGTGTAGGGGTGGTTGGATTCTATTAAGGGAGCTCTATTCGGAGGAAGAGTGACAGATTTGATACAACCCGCACAGGTTTCAGGGATCTCGTTTTCCTCTCCTTCTTCCCTGTTATAATACTGCATCTCACGTGGGGTATTTCCCCAAGTACAACCCCGGGCTCCCCCGCCCAGGTGTTCCTCCCTCGTTCGTCCATCCCCAGGGTTGGGATCTGAGAAAGCCAGCCCTTCCCTGGTCAGCTGGAAAAGGGATTTCCGAGGTCTACTTGGGAGAATACCCTCAGGTTTCTCGCAAGGGGAGGCGACTCCCCTCTGGCATTTGAGAACTGTGTTTTGTATATGTTTGAAAGAACAGTTAAAGAGCAAAAACCTTAAAGTTAAAGGAACACTCCTTGTGTTTTCTCATCAAGAACTAAACAATTGAAACCATATCCAGAGTGAAAGAAGCCTCCTTCTGGATCAAGAAGATACCCAGTTTTCCTTAGTTAGTATAGAGTGTGAGTGTTGTATATTATTTGTACATATAGATTAATATATATAAAATACATATATGGCCTTGCTACTGTTTAACTGACATTGTAAATAATGTACATTTCTGAACACGCCTGCAGTTAACTGTAATCATAAACATGTTTACCATGTGCATTGTTTCAGATGTGTATTTGTTTACCCTGTTGCTATGTGTATGTCCAATATCAGCATGACATGTTATTGAGTTTCCATGGCAACAAGGAATCACCCAGGGTTCTAAACCATTATGTATTTAAGGCTTGGTGATTGGTCAGGGCCTCAGTTCACAACCTGGACAGGGCCTCCTTTTGTAAATAAAACTTATTTGAAGAAACTGACCTGGCTTCCAGCAAATCTTTGAGAATACTTCAGTAAGGGACAGAAATAGGACACTTTATTTTATACGACATCCTGACAGAGTGCTTAGTATTTTGGTTAAGGAAGGGCAACCCTTCATAGAGAAAGGGAAAGATAGGTTTTCCTTTTCTTTTAGTTTTACAAATAAAAGTCTTTGCCAACAAACATGCCACCACTGTGTCAGACTCGTACTTCTACACCCTTACAGCTGCCTTTGCACCTTTTGTCAGGGGTTTCTGCATTTCTTCCTGTCACACGTGGAGGGTAACCAGTCTACAGCATAATTGCTTTGGTGTCTTTGCCTGTTTCGTGCTCTTCTTCAACTCCTCTTTCGCACTCAGTCCAGATACTGCACTCCTCTTCTTGGAATCAAACTGCAAGATAGCCAGAGTGAACAAAACCAGAAGGGAGTGCCACGTAGACAAATAATACAGAGTCTTGGCACAGCAGGGTGTGGAGTAGAGGCAAAGGGGGACTTTTGCAGCTCTGACAAGTTGGGAACTACCCAGGATTTCAGAGCTCATCATATTCAGTGTGGAGAACTGTAATTATTAACGTGTTTCGACCATTTGCTCTTCTTCATGACAGGGCTGCTTTTATATATATATTTACTCTCGGATGTGATGACAACATTCACTCACACATTCAGCAATCTCCTACATCCACATACTTTATTTTTGGGGAGGGGGGTCCCCCTCAAACCCATATATATATATATATATATATATATATATATATATATATATATATATATATATATATATATATTCATCATGTTGTTATCATAGAAATTATATATCACATTGATAATAAACCAATACAAAAATTAAAACCACACAATGCCTCAGTTTTGTTATCCATTACAACACCAAATTAATATCGTCCAATGGTCAAAAAACAGAAAATGTAGGGTTGGTAAAGGGAGGATTGGTAGGGTAGGAGAGAGAGAACATAATAAAAAGGATAGAACAATACATACATTCTCGTTAGCATTGGCTGACCTCCTACTGGTAGTTATTCACCACGTGTGTGCCCTTGGATATCGGCAACCTGAAGAGTGTCTCCTCATCAGTTTGTGCATGTCACCTTAGTGATTGTCCTGTTTTGATTACCATCTCTAATTCATGTGGGTTACTTATTCCAAACTGTGATTGCATCAGGTGCTGTGATTATGGCATGCCTATCCATGCCCTAATAATATTCCCCCTCACTTTCTATAGTTATCAATTATTTTAATGTAATATGAATTACAGGCTCCATGCCATGGGTTCCTATTGTCAGAATGATTGCTTGTGCACCCGGTGCTTAGTGCTACAATCCCATCAAAGTCGCTCACCTTAATATTCGCGCTCAATTCATGGACACATATTAGGGCTCAGTCATCTAGATCACGATTCCATATTGTCCTACTATATCGATTTGTTGCTGCCTCCTGTGGGGCCCAATTAATGATGCCTTAGGTTACACTTTTAAATTTATCCTACGAGAAAGTTTCAATCCACTTTGCCCTTTTAGTATTCATCATAATCCTGTTATTGTAATTGCTCACATTTCATCGCTCCTATTGTGGCTTTTATATATGTGATATGATAAGATATGATGTGGCATGTAGAACGTGCCTGGACACAAGTGTTTCTAGGCGCTATATTTCAAGACTCCCACAGCACACAAGAGTGAATTGGCGTTCATGCAGAGGCCATGCAGGTATGGACCTGAGCGGGCGATTGCATCATATCCTTCCTATTAACCCCACTTTCCTAGCTCAACACATTCACTTTCTCATGTAGCCCACCTTCTGGCTCTGTCACCTTGGAACGTTAGCCTGGCACAAACACACAAGAAAAGTTGATCATTGTGACTTCGGCTGTCCTCTACCTGTGAAACACGTGCCTTTGGTCCTTCAGCACGAAGTGGTTGGTGCAGCCTGAATTTTGATGAATTGACAATTTGGAAAGGAAAGCTTAAATTGAACAACATATATCGTATATGTCGGGACTGGAGTCGAATTCACAAACAAAGTAAAATCGCATGTTCTGATCGCTGTACAATGACCCTTCAAAACAAAACTTAAAGTTCCAGCTCCACCAACATATGGAAGTATGCCCACATAAGAACGAACACGCTCCTGTGGGTCCTGATAGGAACATCTCCTTCATTCGTCCAAAGGATCTGGGATTCCCCAGGACTCCCTCCGGTCATTAGTCTGTTCACTGAGATGTTTCTGCACAGGCTGCGTTGAACAATGCATTTTAGTAATTGCAGGGCGTATACGGTCTTGTGTAAGGTATTTGCTGTGGTTTGCATGCCGCCGGATTCAATTTGAGTCTTACCTCTGCGGCCCTAATCCTCCGGATTCCCCGCCACTCCTGGGACTTTCCGTTAAGAGACGCTCTTTGTAGACGCTGAGTCACAGACTTGTCAACCCAACCCGTCACTTTCCACTTGTTCCTGACACTTCATTCATACCTGGTGCAACCGCGCCCAACCAATATGAACTCTCATAACCTTTGAGGGCATTCCAAACAGGGCGGTCACAGGGTTTAGTGAGGCCCACGGCAAAAGATTTGGCAAAGCCCCACTACTGTTTTTGGATCTATGTCCTTTCATTGTCAGGCATTTCAAAGCCTGCAATTTAAACGTCTATGATAGATATGATATGATTGGTTAGTTATAACGAGCTTAATACCCATGTCAGGGATCGTACCTGTGGTTCTCTGTGTCGTCTTGCTTCCAAGGCGAGCACGTTGCCCTGAGCTATCCTCCCGAGTATGAAATACTTTTTTTTTGTGGGGCCGGGTGTCCGCCTCAAACTCCTCTCATGCACCTATTTTTAACTATACCTGACGCCCCCCACTCATCTGCTCTTTCCCACCCACAAAAAATAAATAAAGTAACTTTCCTGTTATTTTGTACACGTTTAATATTGCAGGCTTTGAAATGCCTGGCCATGAAACGCCGTTATACCCTATTTTTTTACCTTGGACCAATGGCGCAACCAGCTAGAGACTCAAGGAGCCTCCTTTCATTTAATGCATCTAAGAAGCCAAATTTGGTGTTTTAGAACAGAAAATAAAAGAAAACAATTCCTGCATCTCTGTGTGAGACCGATTTAATCCTAAGGGGGTTATTCCGAGTATGGAGGTAACCATGCCGCTATTAGCGGCATGGCTACCCCCATACCGGGTACCGGGTCCGGGTTGATTGAATGAGCAATTACCAGGCCATTCCGACCTTGGAGGGCCCGGTAATTCCTCATTCATGAAACCCATCCCCATTCCCATTTGAGCCCCCATTGGGCTCAATGTGAATGAGGAAGGTGCTAACAACGGGCCCGTTAATAATGGGCCCGTTGTTAGCACCCTGGTCTGCTCGCGGGACCCGCTAAGGCCGCCTGGTTCTACCAGGCGGCCTTAGCGGGTCCCTCAAGCAGAACTCTTAATGAGGTGGTAAGGGGTTGGCAGCTCCGGCACCTTTACCAGCGCCGTTAGCCCCTTACTGCCTACCTCATAATGACCCCCTAAATGTTGTATTTTATGCAAATATATTTGTACACTTTACATTTTAAAAGGGACTTATCTGAGATACTTCCTATTAAAAGTCTATGGCCCTCATTACGAGGTTGGAGGTAACCATGCTGCATTTAGCGGCATGGTTGCCTCCTTACTGCATACTGGGCCCGGGTTCCTCAAATGAGGACTTACCGGGCAATCCGTGGCGGACCCGGTAATTCCTCATCTGAGGAACGCGGACCCGGTCCATCCCCATTCCCATTTGAGCCCTCATAACGGGCCCTTAGCTCCCTGGTCTCCTCGCGGGACCCGTTAAGGACGCCTGGTTTTACCAGGCGCCCATGGCGGGTCTAGCGAGGAGACCTCGTAATAGGGCGGAATGGGTTTACCGGCACCAGCACCATTACCGGTGCCCGTAAACCCATGCCGCCAACCTCGTAATGAGGGCCTATGTATCAGACACATGTTTTAAAGATTAGAGCATATATTGTGCATCTGAGCAGGGGCGTGTCTCCAGAGTTGTTCCCTCTCTCCATCCTCTCTGTTCAGGTTCTACTCAACAAAAACAATTGGGATGAGAAGGGTGTTGCGCAGTCCCTCTACCCCTCCCTTTCTACTCGTTCTGACCGGGTGGCCTTGAACAACATGAGCCATTCTTACAGAGCAAGGTAGAGACACAAATTGGCAGAGCTGAAAAATGCGGCAGTAACACTATTACTGCCGCATTTACCCCTCTGCCCAATCTCGAGTTGGGTGGAAAGTGTGAGTTTTCCAGATTTTTGCTCAAGGTAAAAATGTCACCCTTTCCACCCATTTTCGGTGCTATTAGCACGCGGCTAATTGCACCAAGAAACCCCCATTGGGTCCAATGGATCCAATGGGAATGGGGATTTATGTGCCCATCGCAACTCGAGATCCGGTGCAAATTGCGCCAGACCGAGTTGTGGTAACTGTTCCGCACAAACCCTAAAATATCCTTTCTGCCAACAAACGACTCCACAAAATACCCTGCTTGCACAGGACCATTTTAAGGGTTTGTGGTGAAAAAAGAAACATTTGGGGCTGCTCACAAACCAAAAAGGATTAAGGAACCCTACAATCTGTGTTCGCCAGCACCCTCGCCCCTATTACAATTCATAGCTTGACATCTCCACTGGCAGTCATCAACATCCGCATGGAATCTCCTTTAGAGCAACCACTCACCTTTATAGGTGCTAGTCTGAATAAACAAGTGCTGTTTCAAGGGCAACATGAGCAGCCCACGGGAGGCTGTGTTCTAGCATACAGGTCTCATTATGACAATAACAGCTGAATGGGTGCATAAAGAGGAGACTGACACACAGGTGGCATGATGATTGCTATAGTCTTTCATCAGTCAAAAAAATAAAGAGAAAACCTAACTTTCCCCATCTCTAAGAGGGGTTCCCCTGCCTCTACTTAAATACTAAGGGTTTGATCAGAATGTCTGTTTAAATCAATAGTCCACCGACGTGTGTCAGAATCCTACTGATGTCCCTTACAGTTAAAACAAAACTAAAGATAAAGTAGACTTTCTTGGTTCAGAAGAATGACTCCCTTCTTTTTGACTAGGGATAAAAGTTCACTTTCTGATGTTGTTTTTTTCTTGGGGGAATGGTTCCTTTCCCGTGTCAACATTGTCCTATAACACACTTTTCTTTGCCAGACACACTGATTTTCTTTTAACATTTTGTATCAGAACGTCTTTTCAGCTTTGGTTACCAGGCGAATGACTCCCTTCTCCTGGTATCTGGATTGTATAGGTCAACACAACCAGTGGGGGATGATTCCCTTCCTGTGGCCTTGGTTACCAGGAGAATGCCTTCCTTCTCCTGGTATCTTGATTTCAGGGTTTAACAATGCCAGGGGAATGCCTCCCTTCCACCAGCCTTTCTTCCACATTTACCATAATTCACAATACCAGGGGGAATGACTCCCTTCAACTGGCTTCTCTTATACTTGGTTTCCTAGTTCACAACACCAGGGTGAATGACTCCCTTCCCCTGGTTTCTCTTGTATTTGGTTTCACAGTTAACACCAGGGGGAATGACTCCCTTCCCCTGGCTGCTCTTGTATTTGGTAACACGGTTCACAACACCAGGGTGAATGACTCCCTTCCCCTGGCTTCTCTTGTATTTGGTTTCACAGTTAACACCAGGGGGAATGACTCCCTTCCCCTGGCTGCTCTTGTATTTGGTTTCACAGTTAACACCAGGGTGAATGACTCCCTTCCCCTGGCTGCTCTTGTATTTGGTTTCACAGTTAACACCAGGGGGAATGACTCCCTTCCCCTGGCTGCTCTTGTATTTGATAACACGGTTCACAATACCAGGTAGAATGACTCCCTTGCCCTGGCTTCTCTTTTATTTGGTTTCGCAGTTAACACCAGGGTGAATGACTCCCTTCCCCTGGCTTCTCTTTTATTTGGTTTCGCAGTTAACACCAGGGGGAATGACTCCCTTCCCCTGGCTTCTCTTTTATTTGGTTTCGCAGTTAACACCAGGGGGAATGACTCCCTTCCCCTGGCTTTTCTTATACTCTAGTTTTGGCAGACCTGGGTCACTCTCCTGCCAGGTACTGCCACAAAGAAGATGCCTTTGGATGGATCTTCCTTTGTGGGTGAGGGTCCCAGACCCGTGGGTGTGCTGTTTTCCAAGGGTTTCCCTCCTCACCCCTGTTCTGTGTGTTTGGAGTCCTCCACAACCCCCTCACACACTCACCAACCATCCCAGCAACCCTGTTACCTTTTGGGTTCTTGCTGGCTTTCTCCGGGTGGTCCGGGCTTCTCTGGGCTTTAGCTTAAGTCTTCCGCCAGTTTATCTAGTTCTCTGGCAGGCTGCAGCGACTCTGCAGCATATAATTTCTCTCAGCGGCATGGTCACATTTGCATGCACCGTCCAGGCTCTTCGCATGCCTGGACCTTTGGTTTGCCAGTTTTCCGTGTGGTCCTTCCTCGTTGCACCGCATAGGGACGTCCAGGCTCCCTTGTTCATGTCCCGATCAGCGGTCACTGGTCTGTTCTCCGCCAAGCAACTTCCTTGCTCGTGGTTCCTCCAGGCAGGGCTCCACAGGCAAGTAAGTCCTTTCTTCTTCTTTATTCTTAATGGATACTGACAACTAGAATGCCCATTCAGGTTCTCATCATGGCTCTTGATTGTTCCGCATCTCCTCTTCGTCTCAGTACTTGTAATGGAATTCATCCTTAGGTAGCCCCTACTCTTCCTCATATCAGGGGATCTTATGTCACTATCCCTACACAAGTACATGGGGTGGTCGCATATGTTATTGGCGTGTACCACAGGTGTAGGTTCAGGGTGGGTAAACTGGAGGGGGTCATACTGCATTCTCCCTAGATGTCTGTTCTTGTTCCCAGAGGGGGAGCTCAGCCCATGAGCTCCTCCTGCTGTTTAACCCCCCCCCCCACTCACCCCTCCCAGTAGGACTGTCGGGTAGCGGCCTTATCTCGGAATCCGTCACACAGCCAAGAAGAAGATTTACTATCTGTAGTATGCATACAGAACACAGCTCAGTAGCCATATGAAAGAGGCACATATTCCCAAGCATGGATGAAGAACTCACATTATCAGCCTGATAGAATGCACAAGTGCTCAAGCATGAATACAGGTGGGAGACTAGAAGCAACAAGGAAGGTGCACATATCACAGCATCGCCGTGGAAACTGGTGCTAAGTAACCAGGAAGGCGCATGAATCTGAACATACATTGAGAATAGAAGAGGTCTGTAGTTTTCAAGTGCTGTTGCCGTGAGGAAGTCAAGAAACAAATGACTCTGTGGTGTGCAATATATCAATGGTCACTAAAATAATATATGACACACTACACTACAGCCAATTATCCCATGAGTGAGTCTTGTTTTAAAAGTCTTCCTCTAAGAATGAAATCACTCTAAATGACTGCCAATTTTGAAAAATTTAGGTCATGGTATTTACACACTGGGATTACATGTGTTGGCCAGGATCACACACTTTGTGTTAAGTGATGAAGCTGGGATTTGAGCCCAGTTCCTTAACTACATTATTTCCCATACAGCAAGAATAAAATGTCTGTGAATATTTGAAGTCCATGAAATAATGAAAACCATGTTTTGTAGACCGGGCAAGGAAAGTGCTCAAATCACATGCTAAACCAACGTTATTGTAGGTTTAAAAAATCGTTTGAGAGGTGTATTATGCAATAGGAACATATTCATTGTTTCATTTGTCCATTATAAATGGAACTCCACATGGATACGTGAATAGACCCAACAAAAGAAGTTGTGTGATAAGGTCAACAACCCATAGTCATTGTTTGGCACAGGCTTGCACATTGCTATTCGTGACATGAAGAGGAACATTTGAAATTCTAGAAAACAGCAAAGAGTTGGTGTCCTCCTGTCTAGCACCCACTCTACTCAAATATGCTATTTGCATGTAAAGCACAGGCAATGGGCTAAAGAATGCAAACAGAATATGAGATGGCAACCCTTTTCACTAATGATAGTGCAGAACTATATTATTAATGGAGATGATCTGTTCAGGATCAGGGTAGTGTCTGGCGGTGAAACCACCCCTCTGTGGTTTCACCAGACATACTGGTCTCGACATGTGTGTTTTGCTGTCTCCAATTTGACTACCTAATCACATCTCCCAAACAATGCATCATGCTCTTCATTAGGGATGTTAAATAGACATGTGCCAGATTGATACTCTTTGCATTTGAAACTAGTGGTTTTTCTTGGGGATATGTTCTTTTGTAGTGTTACTATCAACAGTGTTTATATGCACACATTACCTTAAAGAGACTAAAGGCTAAGTTGGCCTTGCCAAGGTTGGGTACTGTGGTACAGCATATGAATACAAATCTCTGCAATGACACACTGAGCTATCTTCTTAACCATGGTGTCACTCAAACCCATCCATGTGCCTTTCAACCTTAGTCATTGCATGGGAACAGTGTTATTACGTATGATCATTATATTCAAAAGAAAGATGAAAAATCTATATAGCTTGTCCTATGGTGAATGGACAAATTGGAGTTGGAGACCTGGGCGGAGGGTAGTGGTATCCTGGACAGGGCCCAAATCGGTTTCAGGAGGGGTATATCAACCACCCTAAATGGTCTAGTGGTGAATATGCTAAGATATCATACATGGCAAACTAGTAATCCCCCTCTATATGTTGCTCCAATAGACCTGAGCAAAGCCTTTGACACCGTTGGGAGAAATTAACTACTTGGGGTATTCCCCTAGGATTATTGGCGTTTTTGATGCACTTACACGACAACACGACTATTCATATAAGACTAGACACGCAGAGCCATCTTACGCGAACAATATGAACGGAGAGGGGGGTGAGGCAGGGCTGCATACTTGCTCCCCGCCTCTTCAACCTATACCCATCTCACACAACCAATACGAACGGCGAGCGGGGTGGGGCAGGGCTGCATACTTGCTCCCTGCCTCTTAAACTTATACCTGGCTGACTTGAATAATGCATTGAGCAAGCATGAAATCATCACGCGTAAGGTCAGCTGGGTGGCCTCTGCAAAATGACGTCTTGTTATTAGATTTTGCTCCACGAGGAATGCAGCAACTGTTGGGGGCAATGAACGACTATGCATACAAGAACAAAATGGTGATTAGTCCTAGTAAGACCAGCATCATGATATTTGGGACAATTAAGAAAAGGAGGTGTTCGTTAAGGTGGCCCATGGAGTCAAAGGTTATCGAACCAGTGTTGGAAACTATTTATCTGGGCTTTAGATTAACATCATTTCCTAATGGATAGAGGACGCCTTGAAAATTAAGATCGACCAATTGGCTGCCTAGATGAAGAATATCCAGAGCAGAATTTGTAGATTCTCGCTAATTACCTTGATAAAATTCTATACGGGTAAAGTCATACAGTATCTATGTGCAATCCCAGGCATAGGCTCTTGATTGGGATTTTTTGGAGGGGAGGTTATGGGAAAATGTCCTGGGGCTGCCATTATCCTTACCAATAGCCTCGCTCCGTTCTGAGCATGGTCTCAACTCACTAAGGGCTTGTATGGAGTGGAGGTTGCTACAACTGTAGAGGTTAATTCAGATGCCGAAGGAAAACTCTCTATATATGAATATGCATGAGGAACAGTTGAGACAATCAAACTATTTTATGAGGACCCTAACTAAAAAAGTGTTGGGAATTCTAGCTAGTACTTCTAGAATAGTGGACGCCTTAATGTAAGATCCGGTACAAATGAAAAGGCAGTTAAATGAAGGAGGTTGGATTGGAACAATTGCAAGAATGCGAAAGTCAAAGTTTCATGGTAGTCTTTCTGTGTTGGATAAACCAAGAGGGGTGGTGCCTAACTATCTGATTAGATTTCCAGATTGTCGAGGAAGAAGAGCCATTTTTAGGCTCCGGTTAAGGGTTCTTCCAGCTGGGGGGAAATTTTGGCTGGTAGATCTAGGATGAGACCATTAAAGGTCTTGTGCCCTGTGTGTAAGAATGATATTCCTCAATCTCTGTTGCACATTATCATTGAATGTCAAGGACTAAGAGGAACTATGACTTCTGCATTCAGTCGATTCCCTGGAGTGGCTTCAGACGATGGACTTCTGGCACCGACTCTCATCGGAGGCATGAGACCTCTGTCACTTGAACTTGTAAAAGTACTGAAACTGCGAGATTTGCAGAATGATTATCCCTGAGGGCTGGATGGAACATGTATTTCTTTTACATCTCTTTCTGTGATAATGATTTCAAATGGTCAAGAAATGTTCTCTGATTATTATGTCTGTCCTGGTGATATATGAAAAGTCAATGTATTGACTATGGCATATTAAAAACATTTCAAATTAAAATAGTGAATGGACAAACAGGACGTGATAGAGGGAACTTCTATCTATCATCTGTATTTTTCTATAACACCACTAACCTGGAGGCTTCAGGGCGCTTGGAATGCATTACATGCTCGATGAATTTGATAGTTGTCATACCTTCATCAGCGCACAATGCATCATCATGACTTAAGATTTGTAAAAAAAAAAAGTTCAACACCATCTCTGGATGTGTCAGCCAGGGCGGGGCATCTCTGCGCGTTCAGTCACATGCACTAATGGCGTGCATAATTTCAGTGTGCAGGGCTAAGCTGAGAGGGTCGCGATAGGAGCGCCCCTTAATGACACCCCTTCTGTAGTCAGCCAGCACCCTAATGCTAATGAGCATCAGCCTGAGGACCCCTGCATCCTCCCCATAATGTGAGTGCTGCAAAGCACACATACATAAAAGAGTAAAAGTGTATGTGTTTTATTATGTGACTGCCCAACCCTGCGAGGCCCCTGTGACCTGCAAAGCCTGGGGGCAGTTTGCCCTCCAAGGTCCAGATTACAGAAACGCTGCACCGGTGCAGGTGCAAAGTTTGCACGGTAGTAGCACTAGCGCAAGGCTTGCCCTATTTTTTAAAAACACTGGGACACATTAAAAAATCATTGCAACTCGGCAAGTGAAGTTTGGCATATTAAAAGCAACAGGGCTAACATTGCCAGAGTGCCAAAAAGATGCATTTTCACTACATTTTTGCACCAGGGCAAAGTTTGCCCTAGTGAGAATACCGTGCAAACTTTGCACGTGCACCGGTGCAAAGTTTCTGTAATATCGTCAGATGCATGAGGAAAATGTGGGGAGGGGAATTCTGTGCTTTTCTCCCACATCTGTCGATTGCACACAATGCAGGTGTCCGGTTGCGATGTGTACCATGCAGATTTGCGGTGCCCGTGGCACATGACACTGCCAGAGCACCACTTAGCTGGCAATCATGCCTGTTATGTGGAAGCGGAACCTAGGGGTGGACTGGCCTATAGGGAACTCTGGAGATTTCCTGGTAGGGCCAGGGGTGGACTGGCCTGTAGGGAACTCTGGAGATTTCCTCTGCACCCTGGGCCTCTTCTGTGTGGTATTTTCACATTTTCTCATAGGAAAAGGGTTGGGCTTGCTGAAAAAGTGTGATATGGGCCACTTTGCAAGCAGTAGTGCTGCCTTGGTTCTGCCTGTCCGCGACAATACTGCATTGAAGTTTCCGAACAGCAAGAGTACCTTTGTACTACGCGCCAGCAAAAGTACTGCACCACAGCCTCTTGTAATTAGCAATGCAGCAGAAGTTATTTGGTCAGCAAGAGTGGTGCACGTATCTTTCCTGCTGCAGGAGTGTTGCATTAGTTCAGACTGCCAGAATTGTTGAATAGGGGAGCTGCCTGCCTGAAGGAGTCCTGCGTTGGACCTGCATAAGAGCAGGAGTATTACAGTGCAACTGCTTGCCAGCCAGAATTCTATATTGGAACTGCCTGTCAGCATGGGTTCTTGATTGGCTCTGACTGCCAGCAACAAAGATACATTGAAATGTCCTCATTGCAGCATTACTGCATTACTGCATTGGTTCCGCCCCCCAGAAGAATTGCTTCATTGGAGCTGCCTGGCAGAATGAATGCAGCTGCCTTTCATCAGAATCTGTGCTTTGGTGGTGGTTATTATCACTATTAGTAGTAGTATCATTATAAGGATATTTATTGAGCGCGGACCTAGCTTCGGGAAGCAACCAAGCACTTTTCAAGTTATGAGGGGGTGGTGCACAGTGAGAGAAGTGGAGCTTCAAAGGAGCAGGGAGCCAACAACAGGCAGGTATCTACAAGCCACCAGGACAGGAAACAGTAAGGGGCAGATCGCCTCTGCTCAGGTTAGGTGGGAAGTGGACAGTGTGTGTACCTAGTTGTCAGAGCGGAGCCGTTCCTTTAGAGGAGGGTCTTGAGCCCCTTGTGAAATGTCAGAGCGAGGGGGTGAGGCTGGTGTTGTCAGGGACTGTGGGCGCAGGGAGAGAAGCCCCGTCTTCTGGTTCTTCCCTTCGTGCACATGTCTTTATTTCTGGTGGATCATAGGTTTCCCGAGACACTAGCTTGAAGATATGAGGGCAACGGTGCTGCCCGAAGAAGTGCTGCATTTTAGCTGATTGCCAGCAACAATGCTGAATTGAGATGTCAACTTAGTAGGTGTGCTGCATTGGTTCTGCCTGGTACCAGAAGTGCTTCACTGGAGCTGCGTGCCCGAATGAATGCTGCACTGCAGCTGCTTGACAGCAGCGGTGGATAGGTGGCGTGCTACCTGCCAGCAGAAGTTCTGCATTGGGGCTGTTTGCCAGCAAATGTTAAGCATTGTTTCTATTTGCCTGACACAATTATGGCTTCTTTAGTGGGAGGATTGGCTCCTTTTTTGGGATATTTCCTGAATTTGGTTTGGTCTTCCATATATATTAGCTTTTAGAGGAGACTGTGTCCCCTCGTGGAGTTCCATTAGTTGAAAACATTTGTGAGCAATCTTAGTTTTTATAACCAAAATGGTATTGAGTACCACTCTGTGGGATAATAATGCATTGTTATTTCACTGTTCTGAGACCCACGGGTGTGTAGTGCTATATAAGAGATAAATTGTTATTATTATTATTATTATTATTATTATTATTATTATTTTGGGGCAGTGTCTATGTTCTTACACTATCATTATTCGCCTTTGCCTGTCCTAGATCTTTTACACTTCTGTTGCAGACCTTTCCCCAGCCCTCTTATCTGCCTGACAAACTCAATCCACCACGCCTGCAGACAGGAAAATACAGCACTACTGCTAGCCAGGGATGTCATTTCACCGAAATGCCAGGGGTTGCGGAAGTGACATCACACAACCCTTGACCTCTGATGACATCACAGGAAGTGATGAGATGTGTCCCTGCCCACAAGTGACATCACAGGAAGTGATGGCACACAATCTTTCACCCCTTGACAAAACAGGAAGTGGCATCACATAGCATTGTTCCTCAGTACACTAAGAAAAATATGGTTACGCTATCACTGTAATATGATATACATTACATACAAGAATGGGTCACCATATGTACTGTTAATATCAGTGTGTATAAACCCATATTACCGCCATCTCCTATTTGAATGTAATGCATTATCAGCCCTACGAGTAAAACCGACCACAGCGTTGGGCTTTGACTTGTCTGTTTCCACTGATGTGCTTTAGGAAACATTTATGTCTGGTAACCACGAGGGATGCATCATATTTTTTACCAAACTTTGGAAAGAGTTATATGAAATTATAACAGCTATAGAGGTGTGAATGCCTTTTTAACAGATTTTAGTGATGAAACAATTTTATGGGATGAGGTTCAATGTATTAAAAGTTATTCATTTAACTGTATGATACTAAAAGTAAAAAAATACAAAACAAAATGACCAAATTACTGTGAAAGTAAGGAGACGTCCAACACAACAACCTGGACTATTGTACATCACTCGGGCTAACCTGTAAACAGAGCATTTTGAAGAGGCCTAAAACCCAAAGTGCAGACATCCTGTGCCTGCCAAGTGTCTGGCCACAGTCTGCAAACAGCAACTGACCAACACAAGTCCAACCAGAAAAACAGAGCTTTGCCAGTGGTTATGAATGATTGGAAACCTTCCAACCATCACCTTTTGGTTTTGCTTATTTGGTAAGTAACCCATAGCTTTTTTGTTAGATGGGAAATAGAGGGTAAGGATGTGCTGCAGGTCACAGTAATTACATGTTTTTTTTTATTTTTAAATGTATACAGCGCAAGCTTCATGACATCACCCCTAGAAAAGGCCCATTTTATTATTGTCTTTGGTCCTTCACATCTTGCTTAGTGCCAGCCTCCTCCAGCTTCTAAGCACTGGAACAGAAACTGAACCCAAAAGAAGAAAGTCCAGTCACTCAGATCTAGTGCTCCAAAATGGTTTGGTAGTTTAATTTCTTTGGTTGACAGTGTTTCTACAAAATATTTTCATCATTGCTTGGCAATATCGGTCCCTCGACACGTGTTTCCCCATAGTTTTTGTGGTTACTCAGGAGGGTTACATTTTTCAATGACAATTTCTGTAAGTTTACAGTACTTGGAAATGAAATGGAAAATGTAAAAAGGAAAGGAAAGAAAAAGAAAGAGAGAGAGATGAGAGGCAGTTTCTCGGTTCATTGATATCACTTCTACTGATCTTGAGTTTGCATGTTCTGAATCATACCACACAATTTACCAATGTTAATTGCTATGGTTGCGCACATTGTCAAGAGTTAAATGCTACGTGCTTTTTTGATCCTTGGATCCTTTTGCTCTGTACATTGTCAATCAAGTATACTTTCAGTCTGTGTCAATATGACTGATACGCAAAAACAAATCAATTTGTGCTATGTATCCACTTACTATACTGCATGTGAATGTGTTGTATTCTTGTAAAGATGCGATGTTATCTCTTAGGGTTCCCCCTCTCGGTTGGCATTGCCCAGTACACAAATAAATTAGAGAATTTAAATATTAGAATTTAGATACATTGCGCAAGTTAGCTGGATCTTGCCTTGTCACTTGTAATCTACTACTGTGTTGAGAATCCACTCAAATTTTATAATTGTGCTGGTCTCTATGGCCTGCATGCTTACCTGAAGTCAATGTCTCTGTTCCTTTCGGCGGTGGTGTTTATCCTGTGTGGCTAACTGTCATGATCTCTGCTTCCAAAAGGTCAGGACTTACCCAACTCCCTTGGAAGCAGAACCATAACCCAGGTTCCGAGTGCCAACCAGTCCCAATTGGGACCTTTTGGACCCTGTCCTGGCGCCAGTGGCACCAGGCTCATAAATATGCCCAGTCCCAGCGCTGGAAGCACCGGGCTCATAATGCTTGGGTGGACTTACCTGCAGCAGACCATGCTGCTTACTTACCTGCCAGTTGAGCCCCTGATCCTCTTCTGTTTGGGACTACTTTTCCTGTTGGGTGGGGCAGGAGCCACTCCCTAGGTTTAGAACACTGGAACTCTTCTGGAAAGCAGGAACTCTTTTCTTCTAGGCGAGGCTGTGGAAGGAGACACCTAAGTACTACAGGAGGCTATTTAAACCACACCCGATGGATGAATCTCGCTTTGCGTTATTCTGCATCCTCTGCAGCAGAACGCTCATCGTGCCTTCTGCATCTGATCCTGGGCCTAAGGGAAAAAGGCTTACCTTCTTGGAATCCAGTCTTCAGCAACACCTATAAAGACAAGAAAGAACAGGTTAGCACTACGGTCTTCAGTGGCAGCGCATCTCTTACCTGGTTCATCGGCTGTCACCAACGCCTCGCGCTGCATTCTGGCATCTGAAAGACAAAGGCTTACCGACTCTTCGCATGCTCCGGAGGTCTTCGCACTGCATACCGGCATCTGAAAGACAAAAGCTTACCGACTCTTCGCACGCTCCGGAGGCCTTCGGCGCTGCATCCCGCATCTGAAAGACAAAAGAAGGTGCGTTTAAAGACGTTGGGCAACTTTATTACTCACGTGCCATTACTCCTTCCCACGCCGAATCCAGTGGGTATTCCAACACCCTTCAGCAGCTCCGAACTTGTACCTGCAATATAAAGAGACAGTTAGTGCGCTTCGTGAAGCAGACAACAAGCGCTTACTTACGTGCTTCCAGGCGCTTCTATTCTTCTCACGGGTTCGATCCTCAACTCTCTTCAGCTCGCCATCCGCCATAGCCGGAACCCTGCAAAACAAGAGAAATCATTACAAAAGACTTTTAAAGACATTTGAAGTATCTTAAACTTACCGGTCGTGCAGTAAACGGCGGACAGCAGTCCTCTGAGGTCAAGAGGCCTGCACCCTTATCCAGTGAAGAAAACTGGTTACGGCACCCTGCCCCGAGGCAGATGGAGAGCTCGGCGTTCACATACCTAAGGTGAGAGCGTTAACCTTTGGGGTTCTACAGGAGAAGAGAAAGGGAGGAAGAGAAAGACACCCAATAACCCCAGTTCATTAATCCCATATTTTCTATCTGCAGACATCTTACTCTTCGAGTCAGGCATACAGTGCACAGAGGTCCAGCCCAAAGAGCCAACCGTGTGTTACACATCACCTTTGAAGATACGGTATTCGCCCAGTCAAGACCGGCGCCTCTGCGGGAATCAGGTGAGCGTTACAATAACTCTGACTGTTCAAAATGGCAGGATTAAAATAGAGCGGCATGACATCAACACATTTTTACGTGCGTGTGATGTTACAGTGCGTGGGTTGCCATTTTGGATTGGTTAGTGTATTTGGAAGCACTAAGACATGTTTATATGTGTCAGAACTATTCAGTGTTGGTATTGAATACATTTAAAGAATCGCAATGTTATACAACATTACGTGTTTGCGAAAATGAAAAATGTAACTATCTATTGGGATAATCTGGATGTCCCATGGAAAAAAATAGTTTATAGCGGAGTACATAGCACACGTGAAGTGTATTTTGTTATCTTTAATGTAAAGTTCCAAATCCAAGAAGTGAATTCTTTCATTGCCTTCTTCCATTGTCAGCTTTAGGTTGAAGCTGTTATTGTTAAGATGTTTATGAAATTCTTTCAATGATTTTTTGCACCCTTTCCAGATTAATGATAATAATGATAATAATGTGTTATTTGTATAGAGCCTCAATCCAAAGCGCTTTACAGAGCACATATTTACACACAATATCACGCAACTGAAATTGGCACTCATTTATTGACCTCGGAAGGATGAGTTGGCCTTGCCAGGATTCAAACCTGCGACCTGCAGATCATGCTCAGATCACAGCAGCGAGCGCTCGACCCGCTGAGCTATTTTACCAGCTAGATTACCAGAATATTGTCTATGTACCTGTCCCAGTAGATTATTTGTTGACTTTCTGAAAATGCGTTGTGCACCCATGAATGTTGTAGTTCGTATGCTCCCATATACAGATTGGCATAGCATGGGGCGAATTTAGCGCCCATGGCAGTTCCTTGTTTTTGTCTGTATGGCTGTTTATTGAACAGAAAGATATTATTTGTGAGCGTAAACTCGAGCATCTGACAAATCATTTCAATTTGATGTAGGTATGATAATGACCTGGTCTGGAGAAAATGTTGTGCTGTGTGTATCCCTTTGTTGTGCAGAATACTTGTGTACAATGTAGTTACATCGAAGGTAACTAATCTGAAGTCTGATTCCCAATTGATGAGTGTTAACTGCTGGATAACATTCTTTGTATCTTTGATGAAAGATGATAAATCTTGAACTAATGGCTGTAGATAGGAGTCTATATATTCTGATATTGGTTCAGTCAAAACACCTATGCTGTTGATTATTGGTCTACTTTTGGGCAGTGTGTCGAATTGCTTATGAATCTTGGGTAAAAAAGAGATGCTTGATATAATTGGATGTTGTTGTTTCATGAAGTTAAATTCTTCATCAGAGAGAACTCCCTCATCATTCCAGTTTTTACTTAATGTGTTCCATTCCTGTATTAACCCCGGGATGGGATTATCATATCAGTTTTTCATAGCATTCTTCATCATTGATATGCATTTCTGGCATTTTTATGTAATCTTCTGTGTTAAGGAGGACAATCGTTCCTCCTTTATCTGCTTGTTTGACTGTAATAGTCATCTTTGCTCAGATCTTGTAATGCCTTTCTTTCGGAAGGTGTTAGAATGGATTTCTTGGTCTTGGATTTATTATATCTAAGATAGTTTTTCCGTCTTCTGTTACTGCCCTTTGAAAGATGTCAGGTTATCTGCTGGCAAATGCAGATAAAATGTTGATTTAGGTTTGAGAGACGAAGTTTATGCTAACCCTGTGTCTAAATCTAGGTCTGCAGCCAAGGTTTCAATTGTGTGCGTATCTTCTAATTCTTGGATGTTTAGTAGTTCCACCGTGCCGAGAGAATGGGAAATACTTAGAGCTGAAGGAATCTCCTCTTCTGATATCTTTTTCATTTTGATTTGAGTTGAGAAGAACTTTTTAAGTTTTAATAGTATGCCAAATTTGAAGTCTATATTTTCTTGAAAGTAATCAGTATGAGAGGTGGGATTGAAGGATAGTCCTTTGTTCAGTGCTGTTATCAATGTATCAATGCATGATTTTTTTGATAGATTTAATACTAGACTTTCCTCTTTTGGTAATTCTTTGATTTTGTTGAGATTCTTTGTTCTTTTCTGTCGTCTCCTGATGCTCCCTCTGCCCCTGTGATCTCTTTTTGTCAGTTTCCATCTTTGTCATTGGTTGGAAGACTTGCACTGCTTGCTGTTGTCTGTGATCTGGTTGTTATTTGTGATTGCCATTGTCTGTGTTTCTTGTATACCTCTAAAAACACTGGAACAGAAACTGAACCCATGTTGCACTGCATCCTCTTGTGCCCAAAGCAAGTGCATTGTCCCTGAGCTATTCTTCCAAACATACATATGTTTTGTTTGAGGAAGCAACAGATGGTTTACTTCAAAGGCAGAGGGCAACTTCATGTAAATTAATTATCTCACCATGCTTCTATCTACAGTGATACAGGTCTGGCAGATCTGGGTCAGACCACACAGTGCCCAGGCAGGATTGGTGGCAGACGCCACTGGGGCACACTCCTCTCAACTCAATCCCAGTGGCTCACTGGATGTGCAAAGTAGACCACAAGAAACACTGATGAGATTTGTGTTTTTGCTGTGATGTCCTTGAGTACTGCAGGCTCCTCTTACTCATTCCCAGCTAGCTAGATTTGCTACAGTACTGGGTATGAGCAGCACAGACAGCCCCGCCTCTGAGCCCAACCATTCAGGCATTCTTCACTATGGACTGCCAACCTGCTATTGGTGGTGGCTTCATGTTTTTTGCTGCAACCCTGTTATTTCTCTAGCTAACAAGATGGAGATTCCAGGTGAAAAAAGCGGCGGCACATTTAGCTGCATGTACAACCGCCTTGTTCAGGTGCAACAGAGATATCTGCTCTTGGCACTGCCTCTTTGCCCAGTGGGCCAGGGCTAGCAAGGACAGGTCTAGGGGTAGCAGAGGAGTAGTACCCTGGCTACCCTAAAATGACATCCCTGCTGCTAGCAGAGCCCTTTAGTGCAGCACCCTTTCTATCATGCAGCTCGAATGCAGCCCCCCTGCTGCCAGCCGGCTCCAATTCAGTGCTGCTGCAAACTTGCCAGAAACACCCCTGCCGCTGCTACTGGAAAGCAGCTGCAGTGCAGGACTCATGCTCATGCTGATGAACTGCTCCACTGCAACACTCTTGCTGGCGGGCAGCTCCAGCAAGCATTTCACTGCAGATGCCGCCCAGTGCTCCTGCAGACTGGCACTTGCTAATCACCAACGCTAATCATGCACCCACTCCCCCGGGATGTAATACTCGTGAATTTACCATCCGCCCAACTTTCCTTCCTATTTTTTGCAGTTTCAGAAATGTGACCTTGTATTTACATGTGACTGAAACATCTGGATGCCTTTTTTGAATATTATTTTCGAAAACATTTTGCTACTTAATACGTTTTTTGGGTAATTGAGTTTGCTTTATGGATGGTTGTATGGGTCAGAAGGGGATGGATTAAGGGATTTATAGAGGGATGAGTTAGTACGGATTGTTTTTGTGTGGATGGAATTATGTGGGTATTTGCAAAGCGCTAGACTTTTGTGGGTGTGGCCTCTTGGCTCTGATTGACGTTTGGTTGCATACTACTGCTGCGTAGGTTTCTCGTAGTTTGCATTCTAATCTAGCACACCGGGACAGCACCCATGGTCTTTTAATCATTGAAAGGGTCCCTGAGGCTATTGAGGGCCCCTGACAAGTGCCCCCGTGTTGGCAGTCTTATAACAGAAACATACTTCTTTAGTTTGGGACATTAAAGTGCGCAGCACTGCGCTTTACAGGTATCTTGCGCTTGCACTCCCAAGTGGCCACCTTCCTGTCCAGCACCCTTCTTATCACCTCGTTACCTTTTAACTCCAGTGATAATTGGCAGCTATTAAGCACCTTGCAGCAGTCTTTTGACTATTACAATTTAAGCACCGCGTGGGTGCCTCGGATTGTGTCCCCTAGCTGCCAGGCAATGGGGTCCCCAAACGTCATGTTGAAATAGGCAGAGCAATTGTACCGTTGAGAAACAGTGCTAAGTCTGTCCAATCATTTTCGCAATATGCTAAAAGCAGAAGCTATGCGTAGGGTTGTGGTGCACTGTTTGAGGTTTAGTCTGTGGCCAGTGTCGTTTGCATGAGGGATTTGAAATGGTCTGTAATGATAGCCCGAGGGTAGGTAGCACAGTGCCAAGGGGAGCCAGAAGTAGGTAGGTGCTTGGTACCTGAGTGTGGGCTCTACTTTTCTTCACTTATAATAATACAATAGTAAGAGATGATAGCAAGGACATTGCGTACGGGTTAAATGGTCCTGGTCAATCGCATAGGGTGTGAACGAGGTGCAGATTGGAGTGGAAGCCTGGCACTTGCGATAGGTTTTAAAGAATAAGATGCCAGATTGGAAGGTGTGTTTATGGGAAAGGAAACAGATAACTGTAAACTAAAAGAGGCATTTGGCAGTGGCGACAGTGCAATACTCTCTCATTGTGACGTGCTGCCATTGCTTATCATGAAAAGTATTCCCAGTAAGTAAATCATGTTCCCTAAGCAGTGTGCATGTGCGCTTGCCCAGCTTCCTTCCGATTGCCACTCAGAAGAATTTTATCAGCGCACACAGACAATTGCCATCTTCTCAAGAATGAATAAGGCACAAGCCACAGCAGTTAACTGGCATTTGCTTTCTCGCCTAATAAAACTAGATTATTCAAACTAGTCTTAATATTCTGGGAGCCTATTTCCATTACACTACTATGAAAGCATGACCTTAAAAACCTAAAAATCCTAAAACAAAACACAGCCTCAAGAGGTTAAAAAAATATGTAAAAGTGGCTCCATGAACAGAAGGTATAGCTCATATATGCCAACATATATCAGTCAAATAGCCTTCCCCCCGCCCTCCCATGACTCCAATATTTGACTCTACCACACTTGTACCTTATGGCTCCAACATCTGCCTCAATAGACATTTAGATATTACAGGACAACCTTGACTCTGCCTAAGTTGGCTCTGAGAAAGGTTACCAGAGTTGTACCTACATTCACTTGTTTTATGTTTGTTGTAATATGAATAACCTTCAGGCACCAGAATTTGTGTTACTCATGGGGCCTTAGCAATAGCGTCATCCACACTATGTAACCCAACTGTGAGCTCAAACATCTGATACTGACTGTCAGTAACCAGGCACACAAACTCTTTGAAACAGTACTCTTGCAAGTTAATGTGTTATTAAAATCATATATGAATGTGTCCGCTATGGATTTTGAGTAAGCAAATGTAAAAACTCTGTCTCCTACTTTAGCATTGCTAACATTACCCTACAAGTAGAGAGCAACATTGTAATATCATTTACCTGGCCTGCAAGGGACAAGGGATATTAACTATGCCTGGCATTACTCTGTAAGTGACTTCAATCCAGCACTCCAACTAAGTCAATGCTTAGGATGGGATGCCCAATGGAAGCCCTTATTTATATATGTTTATGTCAAAGTTCTTTAAATCTGGATGATGAACCCTTATATAACGCCCCTCTCTTTGAATCCCCCTGAACTCACTGAGCCAAGAAGTAGGTTTGTTTTGCAAATTAAAATGTTTATTTGAAGAATTGAACAGTATATATCACCCTTTTATGAATAACATAATATCTGAAAAGCACACTTATGAATATGTAGAGTGAGCAGCAATGGGTAATATTACAAGATCAACAATCTCTTTAATCAGTTAGGAGTAGGAATAGGAAGGATAAGGAAGCAGAGAATACTTTATATGATTCAAGGAAATGCAAGATGGGAAAGAATGCAACACGGAAATAAACTTGATATGATTTCAACAAAAGACAATATGATCACTCTTTCCGCTGTGATTACTGACCCTCCCCCCCACCCCCACAGTATGCAATATGAAGAAGTGGAAATGAGGGCACAAATGGTTCAGGAATACAATCAATAATGCAGTTCAATTCCAGTTCCCCCCAGCAAGCTTAGAGAAAACAGTTATAATTTTAAAACACAGGTCAAACATGCTTTTGAATGTGATTGCAATGGATGGGAAAATATGCTAAAATTATTTTAATTCACTAAATGGGATTCAGGATAAGTGAGAGTTACTTTGGATTAGTTCAGGTCAACACTAGCAATGATTCATGAATGAATGAAAACAAGAAACAGCTATTTTGACAGAAAAATGAAATTGAGCCAAATTGCAATTCGCGGCAACTTCTTCGCTTGTGTGAATCGCGATTACAGAAAAACTATAATGAATTGGAATGTCGTTTTGGGTATGTTAGAAAGCTTAGGATCTTAGCTTTCCAGGACGTGCGGTTAAAAAGTTACAGAGGTTTTTGTGAAGGTAGATTTTTCAGAAATAAAGTCAAGATTTCAAAAATGACAGATCGCGCTTTAAAGAGTAGGAATCAATATGGACTTATACTAAGGAGCTATAAAGAAGCAACACACTCAACGGGCAGCCACCAGAACCGCGGCGCCAGAGCTCTGATCTCTGTCCATCAAAACACCTGTGCCTCTTCAGAAAATATCAGCGCAGAGATGATTAGTGCTACAATTATCACAGACTTATGTGGAGGAGAGAAGAATTTAGGATAGACACAAGAGATTCTATAATGCAATTCTGGACAGGTTGAAATGGATTGAATATGATTACTTTAAACTAAGCGATGACTATGTACAGTTCTAGACTAAATACTCACTCCTAGGCTTTGGGATAGAATGGAATGGACCTCGTCAAAGATCTGGTCAAGGGTTTGGCTTCACTCGCCATCGGATGGTCTCAAGCACTGGGTTCTGCTCACAGAACGGCTTCTGGTCTGGGTCCGATGGGTTCTGTATACAGCACTGCTCTCTCTGGGTCTGGATCTTGGTTCTAGCACAGGGTTCTTAGCTAGAAGCAACACAGCTCAGCCAGGCTGTTGAATGGTTTGGTTAGGCCCCGTGGAAGTTTAGGGGTTAGAATCAGGTTTGCAAAAGATTCTGAAGCCTGCTGAAAAGGGTTCAGCTTGTGGGTTAGGCCTCTCTGCTTCAAGGTTCTAGAGTTTGGGTTCTAGAGTTTGGTTCTGGAGTCTGGATCTATCTGGAGTCTGGAGTCTAAGTTCTGGAGTCTGGAGTCCTGCAGGGTGCTTCGCCAAGAAATCGGATGATGAGTGGAAAAAAGTGTCTCTCTGGGTCTCAGTAGTCCCTATTTATGTGTTTCCAAAGTGGGTGGGGAGGCTGACTCTCTATGCCCAACCCTCTAAGGATCCTGATAGGTCAGATCATTTCCTGTCCCCTGATTTGAGACAGGAGCAGTGTGTCATATGTGTCAGATTGATCCTGTGTTTTATGGCTTAACTGAAATCCCTCCCCTTTGATTTTACATAGAAAATCTATTTTTCCCAAAAAACATTTTTCCCAGATACCCAAGTTGTTCATAATACATATACACATCAAAGATTAATTAAGGCATGTCTCTGTTCAAGTCCCATGTTCCTACGAGCTTGAGTTCAGAATTGACCACTTTTTCACGCTTTTGGTGGGTTCCCCAATATGGGTTCTGCACCAAATTTTACACAGGCATACTCACTCCATCTGAGCACATCTCTGTAATTGTTCATGTCCCTAGCATAAACATAGCAGCTACAAGATGAATACATTCCAGGGTTTAGTCTTTGAACATTGCACGGAATCCAGCTTAGTCTTAACTTGTGAGTGAATTTTCATTTCAAGAACCTCAAAGTTTCCCATTTTTGTCAGCTTGGTACAATTTGTTATAAGCATTTTTATAAAATATATTTTTGCTTTCAATTCAGTTCACATCTCAGTCTGGTCCGCCCCTACAGCTGGGCTGAGTCAGATGGTCACATGGCCTGTCTTCCTGCCAGAGCAGTTGTTGGCCAGTCACACCCAAATTAGCATCTCTATTCAGCTATAATACTCTGTCTCTTTCTCCTGCCAGCAGAGGAATCTCCTCCCCATCTGATTAACATGTCCATGCGACATCCTCCCTTTTGGTGGGAAGGCCCAAGGTGTGAAGGGTTCTCAAGGGAAGCAAGCCTTTTGGAGTTTTAACTGCATCATGTTACTTTCTGATCTATTGCAACATAGTTTCTTGTAAAAAAAATACATTTATACATTTAAAATAAGCAACATATCTTTAAATCCAGTCTTTTTCCACATTAAATCAATGTGTGGCACTCTATATGGCATTTTGATGGAATTCTCTTCTTTGGCATGGTTTGGGGTTCAATGTACAAGTTTACACCAATGGTTTTAAAACGCTGGCTTCTTGGTAGAGGCGAGTACCGGTATTACACCCATTCTTGACAGATTTCTTCCAGCAAGCAATCCTCAAAATACACTTTGTTCAGATATAGATACACTTCTGTGGACCTTATATTATGTAGATTCCTGCGGGAGAATGATGTTGACCACCCAAAAAGGAGGTTGGATCTTTTTGGTGGTTTTGTGAGCCATGATTTTAGCACATTTTTGACGATCAAGAAAACGGATTCCCAAACAGCTCTGTATTTCTTTTGGCAATCAGCATTGCTTTTTCCAAGTGGTTTCAGGCTGCTTGGTGGGTAGCCCAATGGTGGGTTTTGGCCAGTAATCTCCTGTGCTCACTGATGACATAGGCACAAAGTAGATGGTGGCCTATTTTTCAGGTTTTCACTGCGCACTTTCTGGTGATTTCTGGCGAGCAGCATGCTTTCCGGCAGCCATTATGATGTTTCTGCTGACCTGCAATGCACAGTGATGTTGCAGGGCTTGGATGAGTGGGTTGATACATCCCACAACTCGTACATTGTATTAGGGCTGCAAATATTCAGGCAGCTAGCATGCCTTTCACAGAGTATGCATCCTTTCAAAGTTTTCTGAATTCCCTTGGGCATGGGCCTTAACAAATTATACGAAAACTCTGTTATAAAAGAGCGGGTTTCACTGAGCACTTGTATAATCCTACCCAATAAAATTATGGTGGGGTATGTTTTGCTTTCAAAGTATTGTGGGTATGCAAATATCCCAGTGAGTGTTTTACTGCTGAAATCCTCACTTGTGGGGCTAGGGGTGGACCAAGGAGAACACTCCTTGCGGGTGAAGCACAAATCAGCAACTTTCAAAAACCAAGTCAGATGTTCAGCAGAACAGCACAGTGAATGAAATGTGGTGGTTGTTTGCTGAAGGATAGGAAAATCTAGGAGCAGTCCAGGAATCTTTTCCATATAATCAAGTGGTCTATGTTTAGTGCCCTTAGCATCCCCCCATAGATTTTGTTTAACTGATAACAGTGAATTGCAGAAGAGGGGTCCCTAGTTACGAAAGATGGAACACAAACTGCTGTACCTCTGATAATGCTGATATTTACAGAAAAGGAAAATGCATGTGCTTCCCTTCCACACGCTCCATAAGAAACCTCAGTAAGGCTCTTGTTGAATTTTGTCGAGGCTGTCATGAGGAAGGTTGGGAAAACTATAGACTGTATTACGTGCCCTGCCATTTCACTTTCTATGTCAGGGTTGCAAGTAGCGCTCTGATCATCTTTTACTCCCTACATGGAATCAAATGATTTTTCAGGGAGTAACAAAGTAATTTGCTTTGCCAATAGGGATACTTTATGCCTATTAAAAGATGTTCTTTTCCCTTGAAATTCCTCCTGAAGTCAGATAGTATTATTAGTAGTGTTCCATCCTATGCCACTGCTGTGCTGGCTAGTGTTTCAAAAATATCAATGGAGCTTTGTTGGTAGAAGCAGGGGGTAGGCTCATATATGTTTGTTTACTGTTTTTGTTTGGCACATTTTCCTGTTTTTACGGAATAAATATGGGTGATGGTATGCCGCTTAGCTGCAAGACTGGTTTTGAGTAAGTTTTGTCACAGCTCTGTTCACAGGACAATGTAATGTGGATGGTTACGCAGAGGCACAGGAATTCTCATCGTATTCTGTGGTGCAGTTAATCTAATGTCTTTTTTCATTCTTATATAAATGATGTTCTTCTGGCCTTTAAATTACTTCATTATAGTGGAGGTTCCTTTTATTTGCCATTAATCCATCTGGAAATATTTTATCCTGTCTAAATTTGTTGCAAGCCACATTAGTTATGATGAGTGATATTAGTTTTTTTTGTAATAAAGATTCTTTTTTTTCCAGAGGAATAAAACTCTTTCTGGAGTACTTTTGCTAGGTATTGTGACTGATCCCTTATAAACGCTTTGGGAATGATAGCTCACCAAGTATGCATGTTCACAAAGTGGATTACCTCGTTAGTCAGTTGTGCACATGGAAAATAATATGTGCACAAAGGCCAGCCATTTCTGCACATGGAGAACAATATTTAGAGGGAACATTGATGGGGAGTGCTCTGTTTTACAGCGCTACCTAGTGCCCAAAGGTATACAGCCCTGCAGGCCCCTATGTGATATAGGGCTCCGCCCTTAACTCTTTTCCTGCAAGCAAAAGGATGTGGATTGCTACCCATAGCGGACCTATCGGCACTCTCATGGCCTCCCATGTACCACATGGAGGTGGGATTCAGGGAAGGAACTTGTAAGCCTGGTCTTTCCCAGGTTCCTGTTGCCACGTGCAGTGGAGCTCCAGAAAAGGATCCGAGCCATAGTGGGTTGTTTATCAGAGGGACAGTGCAGGGAAAAGGGCTCTTTAAAAATGGTGTTTGCCTGGGAGCATGAGTGTTTGCTTGTGTGCGTGTACAGGGGTTTGCTCATTGCTTAATTTGTGGAGGTGTTTGCCAGGGCTCAGCCCTGGCACTTATTCTGAGACTCGACACTTATTGTCTCTGACTCAAATGGATTATGAAGTAATGACAGCCAGAGTATCCATCAACCCCAATGAGCAGGTGTGAGATGTAGTTTAACCCCAAATGTGTCAACACGGTGAGGAGCAGCTGTGGTGTGGTGGCAGCAATGGTGGGGAACTGCCCATCCGCAGTGTGACAAGCGTGCTAGAAAATATTTGGGCCATGTCACTTATTTTCTTACAAGTTAAGCACTGGGTTAGCTATTAGTGTGGGAATCACAGGGGTGTAGAGAAGCAGGTGAACACCTTCTCGCTGGTCTCGGCCCCTTTGCAACATCCTATTGGAATGACAGACGCAGAGCCACAATTGGGAACCCATACATGAATCCTTGCAATATTCCTGTACCACGTCGAGTATATGAGAGACGATCTGCACTCACAAGCTGACATAATGGAGGAAAGTTACCAAGAAGAATGCTCATTGCCGAGCTATCGAAAAGCAGCCATGAACAGAATGGATGTACGTGAAATTAAAGTCTGACAATAGCGAAAGAATGTCATAAAGAAGATATAAGAACATATGTTGAAACAATATGAAAATATTTAAGGATGGCGATGTAACTAAAGAACATGTATTCAACAATAAAGTAATCATAAACACGAAGAAGAATGATGTGATTCACTGGTCAATAACTGTAAATACACTGAAAGGCAAGGTACAAAAAACATATAGAAGCATGCTCATGAGAGGTATATATTCAACGTTTAGGACGACCATTAGAACAAGATGGACGATGGCTCATATCAATCAACCCAGCTACCCCAAAATACGAGCCCAGGATTTTAAAGTAAAAAGATGTTGAAGAAGTTGTTTTTTTGTTGCAAAATAGGGGAGTATGTTGGCCTAGGACCTAGGATGCTATTTCGAGAGATGAAGGAAAAGTACAAATGGAGTCCAATGAGCAGACCATGTGCGAAGAACATATGTTTCAAGATTAGGAGGAACAAGAACGTTTACAGATGCCAAGTATTGGATAGTTAAAAGTGCACAAAGTTTATATGGGATAGATTGAGCAAGTCTCTAAAGGCCAAGAAGAGCAACTGCACCCAGTATAATTGAATTAAATAGGGTTGAATACACTGTCGAAATTGACAAATTCGTGGTCTTGTAACACGTGACAAAGATTTTCGGGGACAGAGGGATCACATGTGTGAAAATTGGGGGCACATTGGGACAGAAAAGTGAACTGGGACATCCACGTTACGGAACTGGGCACTGAGAGCCACATGGGATCAACTTTTGAGAACTGAGAGCATCATGGAGGCAATACTGGTCATTAAAGTTCCATCGGAAGAGTGACATTGTTGCTGATCTGGACACTAAGAGACACAATGAGGAATGACTGAGCACTGGGAGCCAAAAAGGGCAGCACTTGGACAAGCCAGGCCACACGAGGCCCAACCTGCGAGGGATGGAGATATGAGCACAACTTGGCTAGGGAGTAAATGTGTTTCAAAGCGCACATGCTGGCATATCATTTTGAGAAAGGCCCCCTCATTTTCTTGGGACACGAGCAGCATCAAAGTTAGATTACAAGTGGCAATACTGAAATATGTTAAGATAAAACTCATCTTTTTTTAATAATATCAGCAGGAAAAGGTGTTTTACAAATGTCATATAATTATACTGTTATGTTAGCAGGATTTATAAAGCTCACGTACGCCCGAAGGCATCATGGCGCTGAGGGAGCCCCGGACAGTTTGATACCAAGGAGGAGAATTAGAATAGCAAAGTTTTCAGTTTACGCCAAAGTTACAAGTCCCAGGAATTTCTTTGGAAACAGGGTGAAAATGTGTTTTCCTTTGGGAATGTTGGTCTGTAATGTTGAGACAAGCCTCCTCGTTGCCTTTGAGCACAAGAAGCACTATATGGTATTTTTCAGTGACAACACTGGCATATATCGTTGTCACAAGCAGCACAATTTTCTTTGAGCACCACCAGCTTTGAAGGAGGTGTATTGCTGACATTTGGTGTTTATTTAAGGCTTTGAGCACTACCAGCTTTAAAGGTACTGTACTGCTGACATGCATTGTTTATACAAGCCTCATGCCTTTAAATGGGCATAAAACAGCATTACAAGGGGACAAAGCAGCCAACTGTTGTCTAGACAGGCCAGATGACTTTCTTTGGGAATTGTGACACAGTTCCCTTTCTGGTTCTGGGAATTCCTAGGTCATTGACTGTTGGGGTCAGGTGTCAGCCCGAGCCAGTGGATGTTGGACCCAGGGGTAGTATGGGCAGCGCTTAATTTGTGGGGGAGTTTGCCAGGACTCAGCCCTGTTACTTATATCTCAGCCATGGCACTTGTTGCCTCAGACTGATTATGAAGTAATGATAGCCAGAGCATCCATCAACCCCAATGAGCAGGTGCAAACTTAGTTTAACCCCAAATGTGTCAACACTGTGGGGTGCAGCTGTGGGTGGTGGCAGCAAGTGCGGGGAGCTGCTCACCCTCAGTGTCACAAGCGTGTTAGAAAATATTTGTGCCCTGGTACTTATATTCTTACAAATTAAGCATTTTATTTTTATATAATGTTTTAGTTTTATTCAAAACTTTTCATTTATCCATGACATCATACAGTACTAAAGTTCATAATACAAAAAAATCAAGGTTTAGCACACAAATTTCCCCGTTGACCATCCTCTTCAAAGTGTCTATGGTAATTTCCTTGATACGTTGAAATCTGCTGTGAATCGAGGTTATGTCGTCTTCATCATGATTATGTGATTCCAAAATTGAATTATAACCGTCGTGAGGCTCTTGTTGTTCCCTGACAGTATTAGATTCCATCTGTCCTGGCAAGTGAGTTCGTACCCATGTTTTGTTATCATTTCTCGAAACCAATTTCTTTTTTCAGTTAACGCAGGGCAAATCATGATAATATGATGGATAGTTTCGAGCATCTGTTTATTCTGACAGAATCGACAAAACGCTTCCTCTCTCAATATCTGCCTGTTACTTGCCATCAGTTCCCGGGTTGGCAGTTGGTTTAGTCGTAGTCTGGTAAATGTATCCCTAATTTGCCTATCCGGAAACTGCTTCAAATACGCAGGCAATTCATTGATAGCGCGGTTGTCCAAATCACAACGCAAATTCATCTGATATCTTGATTTCTCTGTCAGAGTGGCTATCCAATCATTTCGTTGTAATCTTTGTTTGGCACAATGGGGGCACTTCACGAGCATCTCTGTTGTTATACTGTTTAGTGCCATCACGCTTTTCATTGCATCTTTCCATAATGCTAATGCCATGTTAGCCACAGCAATGTTTCTTTGTTGGAAGATTTTGTATGCTGGGATTTCATCCCCATTGATCATTTTCCTGTAAAGATCGAGTTTTTTCCACTCGACTATTGAACTTAATGATTGTGTGGCGATCTCATGTCTAATTCTTTTAATAGGGAATGATTTCGAGAGTCCAAGGATTTTCCTCCAAAAGAGGCCTTCCAGGATATCCCAGATAGATTGGTCAAGATTAATCAAAGTCTCACTCCCATAACTCAGGATCGCAATCACTTTTTGGCGGTAGAATATGAGAATTGGTTGTAATGAGTATTTTCCAAATTGTCTGTGTATGTAAAGTCCTTGTCTCACGAATGAGGCTGTTTTGGTTCTTAGATGGGTTATCCAAGGAGTTTCAACTGCTGATTGGTTCACTAAGAGTCCTAAATATTTGATTTCAGTTACTCTGATTAGTTTTTGTTCGTTCATGTAAAACTGAAAGGGTTGTTGTTTTCTTTTCTGTCCATTCTTTACTGTGAGAGGCATAATTCTTGTTTTGGTGGTATTTATTTCTAAGTCATTATCCAGCATGTAGATTTCCAATTCCCGGAGACTCCTTTGTAACCCTAGCTCTGTTTTATCTAAGATGACTATGTCATCTGCATACATCAAGTGCTGAATCAGCTGGAGGTTTAATTTGGGTGGATTTGCCTTCTGAAAGCGAGGGGGCTCTGGAAGATCCATGGTGTACAACTTAAACAATGTTGCTGCAAGGGGACACCCCTGTTTGAGTCCATTTTCTGCTTCAATAGGTGCCGACAATTGACCTCGTTGTGATAATCTGATTCTTA
The DNA here is from genome assembly GCF_040938575.1 of Ambystoma mexicanum. NCBI lineage: Eukaryota > Metazoa > Chordata > Amphibia > Caudata > Ambystomatidae > Ambystoma > Ambystoma mexicanum. The sequence goes on along the minus strand of NC_090934.1, from coordinate 117,199,474 downwards.
GAGTGGTATTGGAATACAGTTGTTTGATGGGTTCCAATATCGTCGATGGACAGTTCCACTTCTTTAATTTAACCACAGTATTGTCCTGTTAACCATATCAAAGGCCATATGCAGGTCTATGAATGCTGCATATGTCGTATAGTTGTTGACCAAAGCCTCCTGTTTCAATAAATTCTGGATCATAAGGTTTACATGCGTACCAGTGCTTTTTGTAAATCCCGTCTGCCTGATATCAAACTGTTCAGTTTCTTTGATCCACACATTAAGTTTGTTCAAGCGAAGCATTGCAAAAATCTTTCCAATCGGATCCAGGAGAGCAATTGGTCTGTAGTTTTTCGGCTGTTGTCTATCACCTGCTTTGTAAATTGGTATCAGGATAGCTGTAGTCCATGTCATCGGGATTTGTTTCACCTTTTCAATTGCAGCAAATGGATGGATGCAGAATTTGGCCCAATCCTCTGGATGTTTCTTTATAAGCATGTTACTTAGGCCATCTAGCCCTGGGGCCCTTGATGAGTTGAGCTTCCCGATGATTGACAGTATATCCTCTAATGTCCAGTAGTGTGTCCAAGGAATTGATTCACTCTGCTCCATTCTGATAAGTTGATTTTTCAGAGTTCGTTCATAAATGGTCTTAAAATGTTTAGTCCATGCAGATTCTTCAATCCCTTGGATTAATTTGTGTTGATTTTTCATTTGCGGATTTAAAAGGTTCCACAACCCTCTCGTGTTGTTATTTTTCAAAAGGGCTAGGATTGCTTCTGCATCTTGTTGGACAAGCAATGCTTTTGCATTCTTTATCCAATTTCTATAGCATTGTTTTGCTTGTCGCATGGCATTCCACATGTTACCCTCGTTCTTTCTTTTAATTTCCGTGAGCGTTCTCCTCAGTTCTTTTTTTTTGTTTACTATTTGCAGATTGTATGCATGGGAATGACTTTTGTTCGAGGATTCTTGTTTGTGGATCTTTTGTAAAAACGGTAACAAAATCCACTCATAGTTTATTTGTTCCATGCCAGACACCTCAAGACTGATGTATGTACTAACTAGACTCTTCATTTGGTTGTCACTAATACGTAGTCGAGTGACTGCCGTATTAGTTTCCATGGGGGGTAAGTGTACTTTACTACTTTCACTATACGGTGCTTTCCATGTAATGCTGATTATTTGATGATCACTATTTTCTGATCTTGTAATATCTTGTGTCATTACAAGAGACAGTAAAGTTGATGACGTATATATATAATCTAGGGTCGCTGAAACCTTCCCATTAGTCCAAGTATGATTATTTGCGCTGGGGTGCCTTAGATTGGTACAGTAGAGCTGTCGCCATTTGTGGTTTCTTTAATCCAATTTTTCGCTGTCGGTGAGAGGAGTTTTTCCTCCATTGCTATTCCCTGTTGGTCGAATAGATGAATATTCAAGTCTCCACATAGAATTATTTCACTGTCCCTATAATCCAGCATTACTTCGTCTACAGCTGAAAATAAGGTATCAATAAATTCTTCCATCTGAATTGCTGCTTGATTCAAGTAAATGTTAAATATAGCTAATTTCTGCGCCGGTGTTTGTACCAGAGATCCCGATGTCTTCTTGGTGTTCATAATTTCTACTTTTGTTAATTGAATCCATGGTGACATATTAGTAAAGTTAACCACTTGAAAATTCTCTTCCATTTTAATCAGCGTTAGTAACCCCGCTGATGGCCGTCCTTTTGTATGGGATATTGCAGGATTCATGATCACAGTATAACCGTTGCATCCCGGCATGATGTCAATCCATGTTTCTTGTAAACATATGAACTTGTGTTTCCTTAGGTCATCCAAGTTTAATCGAAAAAGATGCGAAAATCCTCTGGTATTCCAACTACAGAGAGATAATGTCGTTTTGGCTTTTCTAATTGATGGTTATAAATTGTTTTTTCTCATCGCTTTCGTCTTGTTATTGAGTGACTCCTCCTCTCTCCAAAAAGGCGTGTGGTTGAGATTTGCTTGCTTGTATCTATTTATCACTCTTTCTGCTGAGCTGGACATTCTGGATTTAGTGTAGTTCTTGGAGAATGCACACCATCATTCGCCTGTCTCTCCTGTTTTATTGGTCTGTGCACATCATGGTAAAAGTCCTGTGAGGGTTTTCTCATAGTTGTTGATACAGCAGTACATGAAAAACCTAGTTTCGAAAAGAGAGGTGCCTCATTGATGATCTTTTCAATATTCTCTGTATTGTGAAAATGTACCAGAATCGCACCTGGATGCTCTTCCTCCATGAATTCTACTACTTTTATGTGATCTGTGGTAATCCATCTAAGCGCCGGTATTGCATGCATCAAGCGCAAAGTATTTGTTCTGTTAAGGATCAGCTCACGTTGATAGTTGTCAGTTTCCAGTTGCTCAATTCTCAATTTTGTATGTTGCTGAGTTTCCATAGGACTAATGAAAACGGGTTGCCGCAATTTAGCTCTCGGATCTGTATCTAGGCTCTTTTCTGAATGGTTGGTTCTTTGACTCCTCTCCGAATATTGCGATGTAAAGTCTTCGCCATCTGAGATTGATTCCATACTAAATCTCGACATCTCCAACTCTGAATCCGAAGTGTCTTCGCAACTAAGATCTGTATGGATAGAATCTATGGTAAAGCCTTCTTCGTAGCAGTCAACAATAATTAAGGATTGATCATTCGCTGATGCTTGCGAATCCCAGTTCCTATCTTGCTCTTCTACAGAGTAAGTTGAGAGGTTCAACAGCACTTCTTGGCTGAGTACATCTCTTTGCTGTCGGTCTACGGTTTGATCTGGTATCACATCTACCTCCGTGGTCAGATCTATGTATATCGGTTCCGTCCTCTCAACTTTTTGTGGCTTCGTTGTCTTCCTTTCCATACCAGCTTTTTTTCCTCCCTGTTGTATGATTTTGTTCTCTTTCAGAGTTGTCAAGTTTCGTAGGAAGGCTCTCGAACCATTTGTTTTCTTTTTCTTAGTTACTACTATTTTTTTCTGTGATTGTAGTGGGACGTTAATATTTATCTTGCTGTTATCAAAGATGGCAAAGTTTTCCATTAGCTTTTCAGGCAAGAAGGTCGGAGGTTCTATGACTTCATTTGAATTCCCACCTCGTTGGGTGTTGTCCGCCGTCAGTATATCTGTACTGCCGTGCACACTTTCCACCTGTGCATGCGTTATTGCTTGTGACTTAGTTTCCTTTTGTCCATTTTCATCTTGTAATTTAGCAGTCTGGGGCAGGTGCCCCTTTGCTATGATTTCCATCATACCTGCTGTCAGTGTAGCCTTTTCTTCATGATCTCTTCTCGCTATTTCAAATAGCCTCGACTGCCATTGGGCACTTGTTTCAGCCTCCTGGTTTAGACGGTTATGTATCGTGTTCATGAAAGATTCCACAAAAATCTGCATAGAGTGGATGAGAGCCAGCAAGGTCGCTTGATCTTTTTGTACATCACGATTACTTTCTAGAAGCTTCATAAACGGTATCATTGCCTGTGAAGTTACAGCTAGCAGCAGATTTTGCAAGTCTATCTTAGTCGGTGGTGCCTGCAATTGGGACTCACAGTACTGCTTGTTGTTCGGATTATTGTCTGGCCCACACAAGCCTCCAGGTCATCCACTGAATTCTATCAGCAAGACGCAGGTACAGGTAGGGGATCCTCTCCTACTTTCACCTCCTTTTTTATGAACATGAAAGGAAAGGAGAAATGAGACAAAAAAACGAAGAAAAAAAACGAATTATTATCCCGTATTCTGGTAGCTGATCCCACTAATATACGATTCCTACAATATCGTTGATATGTTGGAGGTTTCAGACTAACTCCTTGATTGAACCAACAGTTTTCTGCTGGTTAGCAGCAGGGGGAGCATCCGCAGAGAGATTCAGGGGCGGGATACCGTTCCTGTGTCTGCTGTTTCTTCGGGAGTTACCTCAGTGTCTCCACGTCTCCTCGCCTTGCAGTCGCCGTCCTCCAAGCCGGCTGTTCCACGTGTGTCCTGACCAGCGAGCAGGTAAGAATGGGGAGAGGAGAAACGTAACTGGGAGAGAGGTGGATTGCGGTGATACGTATCAGCCTGTCAGCAAAGAATCGTGAGTGCAGCAGACCAACCCGGCAACCGTTATTGCTAGCGTTGCCGGGTGTCCACACTAGAAACAGACTTTTGTATGCTGATGCCAGGCAGAGATTATTTATTCCTCATGGGTGCCAACCACGGGTGATCAGCATACGCACTGCCAACCCAACGCAGACCCAACGCTCAAGGGACAAGCACAGATGTTGGTGTGTGCGCTACCGCACGCACAGATTGAGGAGTTATGCAACAGTTATGCTCCTGAGTTCTGCCATCTGCGCACAAGTTTAAGTTAATGTTTGAGGCGTCTTACCGTCAGCCCAGAAGCCCAGAGACAAGACACTCTGCAACCCGAGTCCGCGGCCCGCTCTGCGGCCAAGTCGAGGTTATGTAGAGTCAGCTGATGAATAATTGCAATGGGAAACAGACTGCAGCTCCTCACAAGAATGCCAGTACTCCAGTGCAGACAAGAGACTCTGCAACCCGAGTCCGCGGCCCCCTCCGCGGCCAAATTGAGGTTATGTAGGGTCAGCTGATGAATAATTGCAATGGGAAACGGACTGCAGCTCCTCACAAGAACGCCAGTACTCCAGTGCAGACAAGAGACTCTGCAACCCGACTCCGCCCATTGGGTTTGGGAGTATCCCCAAGTCACTTGTGCCTGCTCACTGGCACATGGCAGTCACACTGACTGTACTCCACACAGACACGTGTCCAGTCCTATCCCACCCAATGGGCCAAAAGGACAAACCACCCCTATCTCTGATCTAGACCTTTATAATATTGTATGAGCAAGTGGAAAGTCTCCCCCTACTTAATTGACAGAGTTTAAAGCCCCACTTGACCAGACCTAAATCTTCAACACTGACATCAAAGTCTTTTCCTTTATAGGGAAACCTCTCTGTGTGACCAGAAAGGTAGCAAAGGCAGCACTACTTGAACTAGATCACCTGGCCCACTGAAGGGACTTTCTCTCAACGTCTTCAGGAACCATAGAAAACAAAGCTGTCCAGTAGATACATGGGTTTGGGTCCACGACTCTCCGAACACAAAGAAACTCGTATGAAAAGGCTGTGAATGCTGGAGAAAAAGTATCCCACTCTCGCCAATCCACGGCTAACAATGAATGAAACGATATGGAAGGTTTACCCAGCAAATCAGCACTGCATCTCTCACCCCTTTGCAGGCAGCCTCAGGGGAAATCATAATAGCAAATCTAAAACCCAAGATGTTGGAGGGATCAGATATAGGTTTGGGCTGACCATGTTATCGCAGACCAGTTATCCAATCTCATACCTTGCTTAATCGGCACTCACAGGTGAATACCATCAGAGTAGGCCTCACCCTATAGGCCGGTGGAACAAGATTGGAATGTGAATGGCAGAGCGAGGGGAGGGTAGGGCTGCAGCCTTCCCGAAGGACAAATCTATCAGAGCCAGGTTAGAGGTCTCGAGTAGCCATCATGCTCGGTTTAGATTCAGGGCATTAGCGCCCCCCCCGGGACAATGGCCGTCCTATTTGAACTGTCAGGCGACTGGAAAGTAGAGTACATAAATCCATCAGAATTGGGCCAATTAATGTGGTCCTTGAGAGAGCAAGGAGGAGTACCGCAGGTGGCCAACTGATAAGGGGGAAGCGAGGAACAGAATATTCCATGATTTGTGATACAAAGAGCAAGAGGTGATGCTAACACATCTAGTCCAGGGCTGGGGAGGCTTGGCTGGGGCGTCTGCATGTCTATTATCAAGAGGAGCGCAATATTATCTCAACGGGCCAATTTGACCTCAGAGTTGTCCACTGAGCTCATGCTGATGACCAGGTGCACACCATGTGACTTGGCAGATGTTGCGGGTAACATCCCAGGTAACTCATCAATCCAGTAGCTGGGAACCAACATTATGGAATAAAGGAACCATGTGTTAGAGGGCAGGGGTAGATTATGGTGTGGCCAATCGGTCAAGGGACTATAAGGAACATCATAAGTGACGATTTCTTTCCTTAAAACCCTTATACTTGCTTTGAACTACCAGAGAGCTCCATGTCAGTTTGGTTCTATGGGACCTTCTAACACCTTTTTTCCTTTTTGCAAACAAAATAAATCTTGTTTTCCTTGCAAAGTGGTGCACCAAGCCTTTATATGTAGAGGAGTGTTTTTATTGTCTGGTTGTCTGGAGATCTTGCCTTACACTAGCTAGAGTGAAGAGAAGGGTTTGAGACACCCATAAACTCATACCACCAGGGGAAGCAACCTCCCAGGAACTGCATTGATTCAGACTCCATGTGGCCTGAAGGCCCAGCTGCCCACCTAGCAGAAAAGTCATTGTGGAGGAGAAGGCTGAAAGATTATTTTCGTTGTTAATTACTTCTGGGAAGATTACAATTTTATTTTATTTTACTGTTGCCCTAATTGAATGCAGTTCCCTAATAAACAAATCTCTAACCTGACAAAATGTGGTATCTTTCTTGATTGATTAAGAACATTTTAGACTGTAAGGTCTCTGGGCGCTGGACATCAATCTACTAACGGAAGTAAAAGGTTTTCGCCTCTTTCCTAAAAGAGGTAAGTGAACCAAGGTTTTGAATTTGAGTAGACAGTATTTTTACGATTGGCTGTTTGAATGGCAAAGCAGCGTCCTCCTATATATGACTGTTTAATATATGAAGAATATAAAACCAATTGAAATTAACTTCTTCACTGACGAGCAGGATGCAATGGGCTGGAAAGTTACTCATAGCCCGATGGGCTAAGTTATGGAGGATTTAAAGGAAAGGCAAGCCAACTTGAATTGAATTCTGTCAGTGACCCGCAGCCATTGTAATGAATGCCGAACCTCAGGAATGTGGTCACTCTTGCAGGGACCATAGATGAGTCTGGCGACCGCATTCTGGAACTTCTGCAGTTTGTCTATAGAGTAAGGGGAAAGGCCTGCATTCAGAGAGCTGGCATAATCCAGTCAGGAATTTACTGCAGATCTGACCTCAGTTGTGTGGTAGTGTAAGGATAACAGTAGGACTACTTTCGCTAGAGGTTTTTGTCAACAGAAACCATTACTAACCACAGAATTAATATATGGTTTGAGAGACATGGTAAATTCAAAAATGACTCTCAGATGTATGACTTTGCAATGTAAAGGCAGCCAGTGACCAGAGGAAGGAGGCACCAAGATATTCTTATTCTTCTCCTGGACCCCAACTGTCCTGCGTATATTAGTGAAACAGTCCTAATTTTTGTCTTTGGGCACCAGCATAAGGAATATGCGTTTTACAGTGGCAATGCTTGCATATTCTATTGAAACATACCTCATGATTTGTTTTGGGCACACGCAGCATAATATGTGTTTTACTGCAGCAATGCTGTCATATATTCTTGAGACAGAGCTAGATGATTTTATAATCAGCATGAGCAACGTACAAGCCATTTTGTGCAATATTTGTGTGATATTTGTGTGATGAATACACTGCTGAAAACTTTTTTATTGTTTTTAAATCCTTGGGAGGGAATCCCACTGAACCCTGTTGACTCACTGCGCTCTCTTGGGACAATTCAGGGAAAACCTGCTGACTCCACTACCTTACAATTTTGCACGCAACCACTAGAACTTTCTAGTAAATAGCTCTCAATAACTGCTACACTGCAGGGGAGCTGACTTATGAATTTCCCAGGGGGTGCCCAAATATAGGAAATGACATCACCAGCAGTTATATGACCGCATTTGCACGTAGTCGCCAACTTGGTGCGAGCGGGTTCGGGGGGGGTCAGTTGCATTCCAGTAGGCCAACTCTGATCCTACTCCACTCCTCTATAATCATCCAAGTTGTAGTAGCCCTCAAAAGGCAGAGCAACACAACTAGGTTGGTAGAACGAAATGCCATCCCATCCTGTGAGTGTGTCAAACCTCAGAGCAAAGACTGTGCGTGTGTCTCCTAGCTTGGAGCACAATCTCACTAATTTGGTGCAAATCTCGCAAGTGGGTGCATGGGAATCCCATGCGTGTGTGTGGGCTGCAGACCCCGGATCACATGCTCACTTCTTCAGTGTGAAACTCTGGCCAAGGCTCTTTGGGCAAGCATTCAGCATGGGTGTCACACCTTTAAACAGTGTGATATATTGAGTGGGCACCTCACTCCTTGGAGCATAGTATACCCGTTGCTGGTAATCTCACAACTGAGCGTACAGTTTCACTCTTGGTCATCTCAGTGACCCCATGTATATTAATGGAGTCAGTCTCCCATCTGTGAAGACAATTATATTTCTGTTAAAACACTCTGAATTCTCACTCCAGTTTTCTCGATCTATAGATCCATACCATATTCATTCATTGTGTCTGCAGGGGTGATAACTTGTGCCTGAGAGAGCTCATTCTTTCATTCAGGAGAGATAAAGGGGTAACATCCCCCTGTATGTGGGAGCGGGCTCATTTTGCCCCATGGCCCCTCACTGCAGAATGAGTGAGCAGGTTTTAAGACCCTGCTGATTCTGCTATCCTACAGGCTCGAGCCTTCTATCCCTTGCCCCATCACGGCTTCCAACATCCTGAGCGGCAGCTTATGGACAGCAGGCAGCTGAGGACATGCCTGTTGCCAATTGAATGTAGCCAGATCTACTATTTAGACACAGGGAGAGTGCCATGAACCCACATTGGTGGTGAAGAAGCACTCAACATACAGAACACAATGGTATAGTGTTGCAGTCCTGCTGAGAAATGACAATTCGGTCTGTTTAGATGTAAAGCAGAGTGGCTGAGAAGTACACACACTGTGCCGTTAAAAATAAAGCAGCTGTGGTGGGTGGAAGTGCTGCTTCGGTGGAATCAAGGGTATGCAATTCCCTCCGGGGTAGTTTTGGTCATTGCCTATTGAAATATAGCAGTCTTATTGAGAAGTGCCATTAAAAGTGAAGCTGTCCAGTAGGCTGGATCAGTGCTGCCCCATAAAAGGTGTAGAAGCCTCTGTGAGAAGTGGCAGTAGTACCGCAATGGTGAGAAGTGTAGTATTTTCACATTAACTATGCTTAAGCACTTTGGGTAATAATATTGAATAGTGCTGCTACATTCCATCCCTTTAAATATATTAGCTCTTGTATAACCACAACAGTGCTGAGGTATTCTGATGATGATGAAGATGATGTTAGACTTTCTCAATAGTTCTGGTTCTGTATCATTAAATGTACTTCAGATCTTCAGAGTCTCAGGAGGATAGCTCAGGGGCAACGTGCTCACCTTGGAAGCAAGACGACATGGAGCAACACAGGTTTGATCCCCTCGTCAGCGCAACACAGGTTCGATCCCTCGGTCTGTGCTTAGAAACCTCTGGGTATTATTACGTGCATTACAAATAAGCAATTAAAATAAAAATAAATAAATCTGCTGAGAAGTGCTGGGGCTTTGTCAATAAGAGTGTAGCAGCTCAACTGAGTAGTGCTGATGTTGTCCCATCAAAAGTATAGCAGCCCCACTAAGATGAACTAGCATTGCCTCAACAAAAGCATAGTATTACAATTATAGACGCCCTGTTTAGCGAGTTAACTGAGGAGTACCAGCATTGCGCCATTTCAAATATGGCAGCCCATTAGCTCTGCACCATTAGGCCCTGCAAGGTCCATACTGGGGTCTATGTGATAATTCTACAAAAAAGACTGCTTTATTTCGGCCGATTTGTGTGGTCTTCAAAAGGCCAAATTATCACATTCTACTGCCCCCACCCTGCTAAACCCCCCCAAGAAGGTGATCCTACCTCACCCCACACTCCCACCCTCTCCCACGGTGTTACCTTCCATAGAATTCAGGTGAGTTACCCCCCTCAACGTCTCCGTTCCCCGCACATAGCATAGCATTCACCCTCACCACCTACACACTCAGAGACATGCTAACAGTCTCATTTGCCCTCTTCCTGCCACCGCCCTCCCTTCGCAGATGCAATGCAAGAGGGGTGCACAGATGTACAAATCCATCCAACCCAAAAAGATTTTTAGAAATGGAGGGACAGACTTGCTTTGCATCTGTGCCTCCATTTCTAAAAATCGTTTTGGGTTGGGTGTACCTCTACATCCGTGCACCCAGGTGCACCCAAACCACAACGATTTTTAGAAATTGTGGGACAGATGCAAAACCAGAGCCTCTTGCTTTGCCTCCGTCCCTCAATTTTTAAACATCGTTTTTCCCCAGCTTTTACCTGGGCCCAGAGGCGTTGCTAGAGGGGGGCTGAAGGGGCTATAGCCCCGGGTCTTTTGGTTGTAGCCCCGGATAGAAGCTCAGGTGCTACAGCCAAAATGCTAGCTAGCCCCGAGTCCCGCCAGTCCTGACATTAGTTTAGCCCCTGATCTTTTCAAGATCTAGCAACACCCCTGCGCTGGCCGCCAGAGAGAGACACGGTATGGATGGAACAAAGGGCCATCCATACTGCGTCTCTTCTCTAAGGCGGAGTGGGGGGGGGTGGCTCAGCCTCGACTTCATTCTTGCGGCGGGTGCCTGGGCCCCGTAGCACCCGCGTACTCGGCACCCCTGCTACACTGCTGGTTCAATAGAGGGCAGTGAATACAGGTTGTTCTGAAGGGGCGCAAACAGGCAGATTTCGGAAGCCAAAATGGCGCTCTCCAAAAGTGTGTTAATCACAGCAGAGTCCCTCCCACATGTGCAGGGGGGCATCCTTATGATAAAGGCGCCAATTAAGTCAATCTCTTGCCTTCTTGCCAGTCTCTATAGCGGACCAGGCTAATTTAATGAAGAGAAAAAGTCAGACTGGGAGATGTGGAGGGCAGAAATTACATACATAGACCCACATTTTAGCAAACGAAAACATGCCGTGTCCCTTTGGAACTTTTACATGTAGCCGGGCTTTATTCACAGGTAACACTCAAAAGTCACTGTGTGGCTGTTGTGGGTGCCACAACAAGAGCAACATAAAATGGTTACATTTTTTTATTCAATTTGGCAATGGCAGAATGATGAATGAATGACTGCACATGTGGGTGGAGTTATGAAGCACACTAAAACGAGTTAAACAACTGTAGGTGCTGCAGGCCCCTCTGAGCCTTCCCCCCTGACCCCCCAAATTTGGCAGTGGACATATTCGAGGGGTAAGAGCCCTCGGTTTAATTCATGGCCACTATAAGCACGCTTTATAGTTTTCAGAATAATTGTATTTTATCATACGGTAAGCACAGTATTTCAGTTCCATTAACAGAAGAACGTCTTGCTAGCTGGAACATTCAGTGATGAAACACTTCTGACACTACATCAAAGGAAACACAAAAGAATTGAAAGATTCACATTGACACATTTATGTTAATGGAGGCAGTCTAGTCAAGGGTTTAAAATAATATAAATAGTACTTAATTCACAAACCTTTACCCTTAAAGGTTTATTACCTTCAGTAGTGTTGGGTGCAATCTAGCCTAAATCAAAGGCAGTGATGGGGCTGGAGGGGGGGTGGAGGGGGTAGGTGACTCCTAATTGTGTAATGGCATTTTAAACGATTCAAGGCCAGTGGTTACATATAGTTTTAAGGAAGGGTTGTTAACATCTCCCAATTAGCACATCAGTTTTTAAAATAATGGTGTTCAAATGGTGCATTTTACAGCACAATGATTGGGAAGTAGGGGTAAAGATACATAACATTTACAGTTGGTTCTCTAGCGTAAAACATTTTATGTTGATTTATACTGTGAACTGATGCTATTTTCATGGTCCGCAGGCGCTAATGTAGCTGTGTGAGAAAAGTGGGTTGGTTTGGTTAGTGAGGGAGAGCGAGATAGGATAGAATTTGTGCCTATCTTTTAATGCGTGCAGTACCAGGATGAACTGACCACTGGGTGTGTGAAATATCTAGGTGTGCTTTGTTATGTGCACTGCACTTCTGAAACCATCCAGTAATTAGCATTTAACTAACAGTACATAATTTTACACAGGAGCATTATATAACATTACCAGTGTCGAAAGCATATGCCAGTATTGCATTGTAAGCTACTTCCATGAAGCTGCGGCCACAATTTATTTATGCCAGTAATGGTCACTGTAAATCACTCTCATGAAGCTGTGGCCACAATCTAGCTGTGCCAGGAAGATGGATTGGGGTATTGGCATTTTTAACAATTTAAGGTCACCAGTGGCAAGTGTGACGAATCCTGAGGTATCGTCACTGCTTTAAATCGGGAAGCCCCCATTGAGAACAGTAACCACATAGGGAGAACGCAATATTCCTTTGACCCTCCCACCTTCCCTTAAAACCCTTCTCTTACCCCTAGACCATGTGCCACAATGTACCATTCTAATACCTCTCTACTAGAGACCATTGAAGAGAAAGACACTCACATGGTATCAAGTGGCAGTAATGGGACGAGGAAGGAGACGTGAGTAATGAAGATTACTAACAGGAATTAAGGCATACGCTTTAGCCTTTGTGACAACTTGATTGGCCAGCTGTCATTCGATGGCAGATAGGGAAGAGATCAAGGGTCTCTTCATTCTCAGCTCGGTGTGGACCGAGCACTTTGCAAGGGCCATGCAGACCCACAGCAGAGAGAGGCCGACGGTGCACAGGAAGAAGGCAGACCCACGGAGGACAGAGAACGCAGGCGGCGAACCAGAGGTGAGGAAACGTACCTACCGGTTACCGATGCTGCTACGCTGGCACATAATCAGCGGCAAACTGCAGGAGAGACATGTGAATGACTGCGGAAGCTCCTGCTGAGCCCTAGAGGCCGCCACACATACTGGGAGACCTGCAACCAACCAGAGAGACACATCCAAAGCCCTACGGGTATAAGGTTGGCTAGTCTAAAGATTGGGGAGACCCAGAGAGCATATGGGGCGCAAAGCAAAGTGAAGGAAGAACACTCACTGGGGCAGAGAGACCCAGTGGAGAGGGTCTGGGACCCAACACAGAAATACATACCCTGAATAGTAACAGGGGGAATGCAAACTTTGCAAATTCAAGGGACACTAACAGACCTTGGCAGGAGAGTAAACGAAGGCTGCGGACCGAAGGATGATTAAAGCAAGATACCATTGTGAACAACCAAGTGAAGGCGGTCTGGAACCTATATGAAAAAGGCATATGCCAACCTATAAAAGGGAAAATTATGAACTTTGCAGAAACATTTCACATTCACAGACCCTGGCAGGAGAGTACACCAGGGCAGGGGAATAAAGAGAGATTGGATAAAAGGAACACAGTGATTGAGCACGTGAAGAGGGTCTGGGACCCAGGTTGGGCAAGTGTTCCACAAACTATATTTAAGAGGAATGCAAAGTGTACATGTGCCAGCAACACTCCGAGACCTTGGCAAGAGAGTAAACCAAGGCTGTCGGTGAAAGAGAAAGCATAGAGACAGAACTGGGAACTGAAGAACGTGGTGTACTCTACTTGCCAAGAGAGTGGGCAAAGAAGATGGGTATAGAGCATAGGGTCTGGAACCCACAGCAAGTGAGAGAAAAATCCCAGCACAGCTTAGAAGAGAGAACTAGGCTATTGTACCTTGTTGCAGCCCTGGGAGGAGGGTCTGCTCGCAAGGAACACTCTTGTGTAACACTGGAAAGGCTCTGGGGACAGGGAATCAACCCCCATTTGGAAATGGAAAGCTGGGCTGCAGGGCGGCAGCTACTAGACTTTTTCGTTTTCGCCTTACATTATGTTTAGTTTGTGAGGGAGAGGTTAGGATTTGTACACAGGGTGTCCAACTTTACTCTGTACTTCCTGACACTGACCGCTTCATTAGATAGTTTTGTTGAGGCAGGGAAACCCCTCTTAGAGGTAGGGATAGCTAGGATCCCCTCACCCATTTTTGTTGAGAATAAACGTTTTCTCCAATCAACATGCCACCCTTGTGTCCGTCTCTTAATCCTAGACCCTCACACAAGTTAATATTTTTAGTGGAGGGGTATTAACATCTCCCAATTAGCATGACTGATTGGTTGACAACATTTATTAGGCACTTTCTTACAGAATAAACTGTCTCAAAGCAACCAACTCAGCTGTGATGAAAGTAGATAAGTGAACCACCACCTGGATAACTTAACAGAAAAGATGGGTTTTAGGTTCTTTCCTGAACTTAGCTAAATGGGATGTTGTTTAGGGGGTATGCACATTTTATTGTAAAAGAACATACCTTAGTAACTGAGCCCTCTTCTTTCAAGTGTAGAACGTTTGAAGTAAGGAACTATCAGTGAGTTTGTCTTAAACAATTGCAACCAGGGATGTCATTTCACCAAAATGCCAGGGGTAGCGGAGTGACATCACATGACCCTTGACCTCCTGATCACATCACAGGAAGTGATGCCATTTGATCCCACCCTGAGTGATATCACAGGGAGTGATGTCATTTGACCCTCGCCCGAGAAGAGGTTGTCTACTGCTCAGTTGGCGATTCTCAAAACTGAGGACTTGGGATTAAATCCTAACTGTGCCACTTAGTCAAAATTGTGTGTTCTCTTAATTGGCAAGTTAATTAAGGAATACTTTGAGAGCAACAGCGAGAATGACACTGAACAATCCGTTCATTCGCTGTCTTCCCACCTGCCCAGGCTCACGCTGGCAGCCCAAAACGTTATAAGCCTAGTGTGTCCCCGCTGTGCCCATCCCCACACGCTGCATCAGAGATGGAAGTGTAATATAAATCATTGGTATGCTGTACCGCTAGTTCATTTTCTTTTTACAGAGCGTACCTTTAGTTCAAAGGCTCAAGAAACACGTCCTGGGCTGGACTCTTTCTTTCTCCTGAACAAAATATAGAATCGGCACAGGCGGACATTCAAGCACTGCCAGTTTCCCAAGTCACAGCCAGGCATGAACACACACAGTGGTTGTGGCTATACAGCCTGAGCACCTTAATGACTTGAAAAATGCATTTCCTTTATCAGTGGCAAAGCCTTTCATTTGCATGATGGAACTCACAGAGCTTGCAAAGCACCAGTACCTTGGAAATTCGACACAGTTCAAGTGGGTAACACAAAGCACCCACTAGCTTGACATGCATAAAAATAAAATTGATTACTAGACAATGTTGTTAACATCGTGAATAACAACGAGCTGGAGGTTTGTGACAAATAATCTCCATATCTTTCTGAGCTCATGACACAACTTATTTTATTGCATGTCGAAATAATCGCTAAAAGTACAGTGGGGTTATCTAGCTTTTTCAGGTTGGCATTATCTTGCATTCCGGGACTACTAGTTTACCATTCAGGAAGTGAAAATTAAAGCCACACTGATATTCATTTGGCTTAATTTATCTTTGTTGCAACTGTAATGTATGCACTGTGCATACATTACAATTGCGACAAAGATAGCCACTGATTACAAGACGGCCAGCCAGCAGGGAGCCCGCTGGGAGCTTAAAAAGTAAATGCCATTGACTGAAGAACAGTGGGTGCACCCCAGAGTGGCCATTTGCAATAACCATGACTGTTAACTTAAAGCCACAACTTTTGGTTCAGTTGTGGCAGCCAAAGGCCCACCACTAGACTTTATCTGGTAACTCGACTGCTAAAATGTAATGCATCAGCCAGGCTAACATGTATAGGAAGCCGTTCAGGTCAAAATTACACCTTTATGAATGTGACATATTAAAATAAATACACATGCCTTGAAATGAATAAAGCATGCACTGAGATGACTGTGATATGTATTGAGATGACTATAAGAAGTATTGAAATGAGTATGACATGTATTGAAATGAGTATGACATACATTGAAATTCAATGAATAAGACATGCATTGAATTGAATATGACACCCTTTGTAATGAATATGACACACATTGTAGTGAGTACGACATGCAATGGAATGCATGTGAGACACATTGAAATGAGTATGACACCCATTGAAATTAATATGAGACGCATTGAAGTGAATATAACATGTATTGGAATGAATATGACATGCATTGAAATGAATATGACACACATTGAAGTGAATATACCATGTATTGGAATGAATAGGAAATGCATTGAAATTAATATGACATGTATTGAGATGACTATAACATGTATTGAAATGAGTATGACATGTATTGAAATGAGTATGACATGCATTGAAATTCAACGAATAAGACATACATTGAAATTAATAGGACACCCATTGAAATGCATATGACACACATTGAAGTGAATATACCATGCATTGGAATGAATAGGAAATGCATTGAAATTAATATGACATGCATTGAGATGACTATAACATGTATTGAAATGAGTATGACATGTATTGAAATGAGTATGACATGCATTGAAATTAAACATATAAGACATACATTGAATTGAATAGGACACCCATTGAAATGCATATGACACACATTGAAGTGAGTACAACATGCAATGGAATGCATATGACACCCATTGAAATGAATATGACACACATTGAAGTGAATATAACATGCATTGAAATGAATAAGAAATGCATTGAAATGAATATGACATGTAATGAGATGACTATAACATGTAATGAAATAAGTATGACATGTATTGAAATGAGTATGACATGCATTGGAATTCAACAAATAAGACATGCATTGAAATGAATAGGACGCCCATTGAAATTAATATGACACCCATTGCAATGAATATGACACACATTGAAGTGAGGACGCCATTCAATGGAATGCATATGAGAAACATTGAAATGAATAGGACACACATTGAAGTGAATATAACATGCATTGGAATGAATAAGAAATGCATTGAAATAAATATGACATGTATTGAGATGACTATAACGTATTGAAATGACTATGACATACATTTTGTCGTAAATCTCCCCCGTCTCACCTGGGATCGCTTCTTGCTCTGTTCCGTGGGAGGATTCCTCTTGTGGACGGATGGGGTCTTACATAGGCTCGCTCGAGTCTCGTCCAGCTGCAGAGCACGTTCAGAGTTCCGGGAAGGCTGCTGTTCCAGGATGTCCAGGGAAAAGGTAGCGGTCGCTAGGAATAAGGATTCCGGGAGCAGAATAGAGGGAAGGGGTGAAAGGAAGGAAGAAGGAACCAGGAACTAGGAATAGTGGATTTGCCGAACAGCACACACATGTCAAGTCACTACCTAATGATAGTATTGAGACGCGCGGGGCCGCAGGGGTGTGGCCAATTTATAGAATGTGCCGTGTGCGATGTGAAGGCTGGTGCGAGACAAGTCGCTTGCCGCGGCCATGTTGGGAGTGACAAAGAATACAAGCCTCGCCGCGATAAGAACCAGGAAGTCCAGAAGGGGCAAGGTCTATGGGTCATGACACATTGAAATTCAACAAATAAGACATGCATTGAAATGAATAGGGCACCCATTGAAATTAATATGACACACATTGAAATTAATATGACACACATTGAAGTGAATATAACATGTATTGGAATGAATAAGAAATGTATTGAAATGTATAAAATATGCATTGAAATGAGTAGGTACTGGATTGGAATGCAAGTGACACCCATTGAAATGAATATGACACACATGGAAGTGAATTTAACATGATTATAGTTTACTAAAATTGCAGCATTGAAAAGCATGTGATATTTTTAAACCAATCAAATTGCAGTTCAAAGGAAACAGGAAATATAAACTTTGAAGCCTGCTCATTCATTGTATTTAGTGCCCTGGTTTAGCATGGCTTTAAGAAGTGTTTACAGAGGTAATATCATGCTATTTTTTTATCTGTGTTTTCATGTTGAAGCATCATCTGATGATCTTTTGGATTATATAATTTCTTTAAAATCATGCTTCAATGCTTCAGAACAAGCGTTGTTGTCTGTTGATATTAACCTTTTGGAACATCTGCAGAGCAAACTTGAAAGTCATTTGGAAATATGACTTCCTATTTTAACAGTCTGCACACTTTCTGAAACACTGGGCTCCATAGGAACCTTTATTTTGGAAGAACTCTGTTAATGTACATATGTTTCTATTACAAATATTGAAAGCAAGATTACCATTTTATCAAACATTCCTGGAAGCACGTTTTGTACGTCCACCACAATTTAAGGTGTAGGAAGGCCAAGGGGAGTTACGTTTTATATGTTTTTCCTTCTTATAGTTGTGCGACAGAATACTGAGCAACTCTTTTAAATTCTCATTCTGCAGGTTTATTGTTTCAAAAGTAAATATTGAATACCTATGGGAGATTGGATTTTCCTGGACATCAATAGCAGCTTCTTTAAGTATAAGTCGATCTACGCTTTGTAGGAGAAGATTCGAACTGGGCTTGTCTACATCTTCTGAGTCTAGATTTACAGATATCAATGAAGCAGAACATTATAAACATTTTAAGTTCAACACCTAATTCTGGTGAAAGCTATATATGTGGAAGTCTAAGGAGCAAGGGACTCAAAGATGGAGAGTGAGGAATAGACTTCGCCTTCTTGACCCTATTGGTAGAGCCATCAGACAGCGAACAGCTATTCGATAACAGGTGTACCATGTTGGGGGTCCAAATCATTTATGGTAAGACAATGTTTCTCATATGTAAGGAAAGTGTACATATTTTCTTAAACATTACTTCATGTGTATCTTTTTGGCATGTATTTTATATTATATGTAGAGAGTACAGAGGATGTGCATATAATGGGGGATCTATGGTGCTGTTCAGCTAGCCCGGGGGTCTGCAACCTTTGGCTCTCTAGATGATTTGGACTACAATATCCATGATACATTGCTATTGACTGTGGTGGCTAGAGATGATGGGAGTCGTACTCCAAAACATTTGGAGAGCCAAAGGTTGCAGACCCCCACTTTAGCGACTCTCTCCCAGAGCTGAGAGCGCCAGGCACCACCAGTAATATGGCACATTAGCACACCAGCTTCACATACCTAGGGTCAGTGCATGTCGAATTGTTCTTCAGGCAGGTCATGGGGCCTACTGCAGTAATGGTCCTTCATGCTCAGATTCTCCAAAAAAAATCATGAGTGCTGAGATCAGAAATGCTGAACATAGTTTCCAGGATGTGTTAAAATAGATTACGTACGGAGGTACATATACCATTTATGAGGTACGTAAGAAATGCGTAGCAACATACAATAACAGTGCAGTTAGATATGTGTTTGATTGATGTATGCATCAATGGGGTCCATAGGTGGATTCAGAGGACACATTTCACGGGAGTGATGAATGCAGTGGTTCTGAGGTCACAGGTATTCAGTCTGATATGTTTTGCACCGTTTGGAGTCTGGCTAGTGACTTTTTGTGAAGGCCAGACTAGAGAGCATCTGCAAAGACAAGCTTCACCCCGACATCGTTTATAAGCTATAGCTCCTTTGTGATTTTCATGAAGCAAAAACATTCTTCTGAGCGGTTTCAATTGTAACAATCCTTCTTTAGTGACATGAGCGACTTGCATGTTCATATCTAAGTTGATGTCACGCTCAGGGCTAGACTTTTAACTGAGTTTGTGCATCCAAAAGGATCCCCAAAATAAAGTGGAAAATGGATAAAGTAAAGGATTTCAGAAAGTATTGTCAGCAAAGTACAAAGCATTTCTCTCTTGGCCCCAGTTATGTTCAGGTAACCATCCCCATTAATTTCTCAATGCCCCCT
The DNA here is from genome assembly GCF_040938575.1 of Ambystoma mexicanum. Taxonomy (NCBI): domain Eukaryota; kingdom Metazoa; phylum Chordata; class Amphibia; order Caudata; family Ambystomatidae; genus Ambystoma; species Ambystoma mexicanum. The sequence continues at coordinate 117,179,893 of NC_090934.1, read as the reverse complement.
TCCGCTCAACACAGTGGAAATGTGTTCCTAGGGGCTTGTGACTCTTAAACCTATTTGAGTGTCTTTAGCATAGGAATAGAAAGGGAGAATTGGTCATTTAGCAGCCCCATTAATTGGATTATGTATATATTAAATTATGTTGATGGCTGAGAAAAGGGGATGATCCCTCATGGATGCCGAAGGAGATTTTACCAGATTTTCGAAGAACGTTCTTCAATTTCATTTATTGTTCTGTGGGAGATGGGTGAACCAAAATGAATAAAGATGAATACATAAAAGAAATACAATTCTGGCCCACACCACCAGCAGCATCACATTAGTGACCCCTTATGATATGTCTTCCCTTGTCGCAGACATTGTGATACTTGTAAGGTACTCATGGTGGCAACAGTAAGGACAGACACAAGTGGTCACAATTCAAGGGTGTTTATGAAACGGTATAGGTATGTTGGAAAGATGCCTAATCTAAACCTAGATGGGGAAAGAGGGGGAAAGAAAATATTACCAATCCTTACTTTAAATGCAAAAAGAAGTGTGGGATAATGTTCCTAAGAAATAAGGAAGTGTTCAAAATAATAAGTCAGGATGTGCTAGTCAGGGTCTCCCTTCTCCACGTTTTCAGCACAGGACAAGGTAGGACTTTGGAGCACAGCACATGCTCAAACATTCCCAGCACGAGCAACCAAACAATTCCGCTTTCAGCAATCAGGGCCTTCAGTGGTTAAGTCTCTTTTTGACAAAAAAGTCTCTTGCCTCCGTAGACCTGATGTATCAAAATAATATAAAAAATAGTTATTTTTTCACATATACATTGGGTGATGCCCTTTCCACCCTTGGATCGCCCTCTTCCGGGCTCGGACCCTTCTCTATTGTTAGCCACACTCCGTCGGGTTCACTATGGCTTTCAACACAATCTTCTTTGTGTCATTCACAAATCTTAATATCTTGATAAACAATTCACTGTTCACATCCCCCATTCACCCTTGTCAACACACTGTATTTTGGGACTTTAGACTTCGTCCCCTTTTTATCGGCATCCTTCTTTCGGGTTCACTCTTGCCAATCTTGTCAATCGTGCCTTTCTCATTCAACTCTTACAATGTGGGATTCATTTCCCTTATATTCACAATCATCTGTTGGTCAAAGACTTTCGACTGTACAGAGGATTTTACAAGGCCCCTGTATGACCACTGGGACCCCATTTATCACAGACACAGTATTATGGAGGTTTACGTTGGATAGTTTATTGATAGTGGGTGGTGATTTTAATTCAAAAATTGATAATGACTTGCCTCCGGAGCTGCTTGATGACAATGAGGAAAACTCATTGGGGATAAAAGAACCCACAATGTTGGACTCCCAGTCATGTTTTAACGGACTACAGTTTTTTACTTGGCTTGTTGAATAGGGATTATGCTCTATTAATGGCTGGGTCCCCTCTGACAATCCTGCTTAGTTTACTTTTAAAAACTATCCACGGGCAACCACCACTGAGTACTTCTGTCTTTCTGTTAACAAATGGATGATGAGTGATGATTGTAAGGACATTAATGATGTTTTTATTGACCACCACCCGGTAACCTTGCGCAAGTGGACTCATTTTCAAGAGGGAACACATGTTATTTCCCATTTGATAGTCAAAGAAATGAATTGCAATAGTTAAAGAAGACATAAGTAGGACATTATATATACAAATGTGTTGCATTTAGAGATATTTTTAATGGTGTCTCTTATCCCAAAGTAATATTGAAATCAATTGAAACAATGGCTGAAACAGCCATGGGAGTATATGCAAGGGAATGCAAGAAAGGGTGGCAACCCAATCGAGGACGGCATGTAGAAGGGATAAAGATATCCGGTCCGATAGCGCAGCGAGTAGAGCGCTCGCTTTGACATCTGCGCAGAGCCTGCTGAGGCAGGTTTGAATCCCGGCAGGGCCAAACTCAGCCTTTCATCCTTCCAAGGTCGATAAATGAGCACCACACACCGTGGGTAATAAGCAGTGCTCAGATACCTCAGGGTTCGTAGCACTATATAAATGCTAAATTATTATTTATTATTATTAAAGAAAACCTTATGGTCTTGAAAAAGCCAAAGGCGGGAAGAGTGTATATTATTAAAGCAATAGCAAAGTACAAGGAAATACAAAGAATAAGAAAAGCCAAGTTAGAGTAAAGGGCATGGAATGAACTGTTGGTGGCTGCTGCAAATAAAAACTCCAGCAAATTCAGGGGGATGGTGGCAAAAAGGCCCATGCATACATTCCAGCCAAAGGGGAATGTAACAATTGTGGAGGACAGGTTACGGGTATCCCATTCTTCTGCACTCTATAAAGGAAAAGGAGGTGAAGTCGCAAGGAGCCAAATAAACATTGGCTTGGAGTTTGCATTGTTGGGACAAACTTCCAGGTATGCCAGAGAGCCACTAGGAGTTTGCGGACACTTGGAAGGCCAACACCTTCCTCAGGATAAATGGAGGACTCAGTCAACGGCAAGTTCAAACTGCGGTTTATTACAAACAAAACCAACAGGGATAAGGAAAATCCAGGTGCAACTCAACTTCTCCTGGCTGGCAGGCCAGTTTTGATACAAAATTATGTCACTGCTCCGTCACTATTTGGGCCTCTCTCCAAAAACCCATCGACATGCGGAATTGGCCATCAGGAGCCTAATAACCTAGATGGTCACCTATATGTGTTATTCTATTGGCTCTCCCATGTCAGGTGGCTGACCTGGTACATCTCCAAGTCACTATCTATAATAATGTTGCAGTGTAGGGGTCTTAACATTGGTTCTTGCCCGTGGCTACCCACCCCTAGGATACTGACCTGTGGTTGGCTAGAGCTTATGTCCCCACGCCTGGGATCTGCAAATATTCTCAGCTCTCTGTGTACCTTTTCAAGGTAATAAGAAGGACTATGTGTCTGCATTGTAACTTGTGTGTACCTCCTTAGTCTATGAGAGTGCTCCTTTGCTTGGTGCAACACTTGTATCACATTGTAGCATCTTTGTTGCAGCCTTCTGACTGGTAGCCTGAGATTGGCTCCCTTTCCCAGCGCTGCTCGCTGTCCGTTTTTGTGCGTCTGCTGGGTCACGTGTTCAGACACCACGAATTTGAGCTGTGCAGCTCATAATTATGAGGAATTATTCGTATTTACTGCAGCTGGTGCTTTTGTCATCCAAGGAATGGAATGTCATCCATATCTTGTTGCATTGGCAGCCGGTCCTGTCTCACACGTCTTGCTCACTGTCCAGCCTGAATTCAGCTCAGCTCGGCTCTTGCTGAGAGGCCTGTGGCCTGCTGTAATTTTCCTAAACTATTATAATGCAGTTTCTAAAGTGTCCATGCTATACTACATTCTCCAAAGGGTAAATTTGTACTGCACCTGGTCTGTATAGCTGGTTGTGGGCATATGGCTGGCTGAGAAGGTATCTTCTGACATATTTGTGAACCATCGGTCCGTTGGGGATTCGTCCGAAACAGAATGGGTGATTGCGGTGTTTACTGGCCTTCTTCTGTGTCATGAATTTCGTAGGAGGAGGGAAAAGGGGTAGGCTTCCCCATCCATCTTCAAAATTGAAAGAGGTGAGGGAAGTGATTTTTAGCCAAGTCCATAACCGTTCACCTGGCCTGATGGAATTCCGGCAGATTAGTTTTAGAACTTGATAGAGCTAGGGGCCCTTCTATTCACTGTTGTATTTAATACGATCCTGAAGAGTGGAATTGTTCCCGATTCATGCTAATTGGCTATTATGCCCCCAATTTTCACAAAGTGAAATAGAGCATGCCCGACAGCATACCTACCAATTTCTCTACTGGATACCAGCATCAAAATATTTGGGAGGGTATTGCTTGGAAGAATGGAGCATTGGGTTGCATCAAATAACATCCTTGTGGACATTCAACTGGGCTTTTAGTGCACGATTGGGTATGGGAACAACAAGTTTAAAATCTTTGTCTGCTGTGTAACTTTTCACTCTATATAAAAAAAAATACCTATTCATTTGGCCTTTATTGACCTGAGCACTGCCTTTGATGAAGTTAACAGGGTCATACTGTGGGATGTTCTCAGGTCCTTGGACTGCCCTCTTGATGTCATCAATATTTTGAAAGAAGTTCATTCTGATTACAAGGCCTGTTTGAGAAGCGGAATATTTGGCCATTCCACTGATTATTTCCCTGTGTACACTGGAGTTCGACAGGGGTGTTTTTAAAGGCTTTATAGAGCGCTCATAGTCCCAAAGGCATCTTGGTGCTAAAGCATCAACCACAACTACACAGTCTGCTATACTTCAGACGAGGAGCGTTTTCAAGAGGCACATGAAGTGTAGATGGTTTGGATTACCTCTCAAGATGAAAGGAAAGTTATTGCATAAAAGGCGCGGCTGCCAACTCTTGGGAGGCAGACTCTGGGAATAGAAATCAAGCAGGCATTTGCTGAGCGAAGAGCTGGGTTTGGAAGATACAGGGAGAATTTATCCCATAGGTAATCTGCACTTTGGGACAGGAGGCCCGATGAACTAAACAAAGGGCCTTAAACTCCATACGTCTAGCGATAGGAAGCCAGTGGAGGGAACATAGCACTGAATTAATATGGGCACCGTAAGGAGAGTTAGTGGCCACGCTGGCTGCCAAATTCTACAGCAGCTGTGGTCGGTGGATCAGTCCCAGTGGCTGAGCCAGAACCAAGGAGTTACAATAGTCTATAGGGCTCACAACCAGAGAGACCACCACCAGAGGTCTGAGATAACATGGCAGTAAAGGGAGAACACTACGTAAGCCTCAAGTGGAAGTGGCCAGCCATACACACTGTACCGCTCTGAACGGCCATGAAGAGTATGGATGATAAAATGTTTGAAAGGAACCAGGGTCCTCCCAAGCCGCCAAACGCTTTAGAGTTAGGCAAGACCTCTTTAAGGAACTATAATGGACTAGGGAGTAGGAGGAGTACTGGGAAGGCTCTCTTATGCAGATATAATCACAGACATGGGCAAGCTCTGAAGAAGGTAGTTATTGTCTAAATATAAGGCACAATTAACTATTAGCTCCTTCCCAGAAGGAATGCGGCCTGTGGGATTCTAAATATTGTATGCAGTGTTTATCACTATGGCTAAGCACTGGTAGCACAAATTCACCAGCTGTCTACTGTCCGTCAAGGGTCCATGCAGGTTAAAAATGGGAATTACGTGTTCTGTGCGACAAAATGCAGGATGGGACAAATTATACAAATGAAGTGTGAAGGAGACTACAGTGCCCAGATAACGTTAGCAGGAGGAGTAGACTATGGATAGAATAATTAAAAATTATTTATACAAATGTTTAGTTTTTCCTTTGGGCTACGCCTCAAAGTTTATAAATTCTGCAGAGCTGCAGTGTGTTTTTGCATAGGAGGAAAGCATGAGCTACAGTGTGTTCTTGCAGGGCTAGCCAAATGTAGAACAGTATGCCCTGACAAAACCACTGTCAACGAAGAAAGAAGGCTTGGAGCATCCCTATTATGGAAAAAGGACGGATGGGGATGAAGCCATGATCCATATCCAGTGACACCACCAGAGCTAGCCAGGCCTATATAAACCCCTGCCTCAAACCACTTTGGCAGGAAGGAACAGAAGAGGGACAGGAGAAGACCGTTCAGGCAGAAGAATGTCTGCTACCATCCTCATTTTGTAAGATTAAACTTGTTATCCTTACAAGATTGCTTTTTGGCCTTATTCCCCTAGAGGGGTGTATTTATTCTGGTGTGAGCGTAATTAGGGACACCCTTACAAAAGTAACCCCCAGATTTTTGACCACCGACACGGAGAGGAAAATCACCCAGTGCCACAGGCCAGAAAGATGGGGACCAAAGAGCAGGATTGGGAGGGGAGCCCACCACCAAGACCTCAGTCTTGTCTCCATTCAACTTCAGCCAATTCCTACCCATCCAGTCCCACACGGCCACCAGGCACTCACTAAAGCGCAATGAGACCTGTACCTGGGTCAGATCTAATCGAACAAGGATTGGGTAGAGTCAGCATTAGAGTAGCACCTAAAGCCAAAGGAGAGGCTGAGGCTGACCAAATGCTGGATGTACAAATAAAAAAATGAAGGGGACAAGGAAAAACCCTGAGGGACACCACAAGATAAAGAGCAGAGAGCAGAAGTAAAAGAGGAAAGAGATTGGCCTGTGTCTGTCAGGAAGGAGGAAAACCCGTCCAAGACAGACCCGGAGAGGCCTGCTGATACCAGACGGGTCAGCAAGACCTGATGGTCGACGGTGTCAAACGCCGCCAAAATATCTAACAATATCAGTGCAGCCATTCCACCACCGTCCACCAATCGAGCCAGGTCATCAATGACAGAAAACAGGACACTTTCCGTGCCTCATTCCAGATGAAAACCTGACTGAAAAGGATTACAAAAAACAGTGCTTTCCAAAAAGGACAAGAGAAGAGGAGAAACCAGAGATTCCAGGAGCTTCATGAATAGAGGTAGAAGTGAGATAGGACAGAAGATGGAAGGCTGAGCAGGATCAAGTTAGGAGTTTTCAAGAAGGGGGATGACTATGGCCTGTTTCACCTCCACTGTTATAACCCCTGACTGACAAGACAGATTAACTGCCTGGGAAACCTGGGAATTTAAGCACAGAGTGATGTCGTTAAAAACTGCCAAAGCCATGAGATCTGAAGAGGAAGTTGATTTAAGCTGGAAAACAGCCTGCGGTTTAAAATCGATATTAATGTCCTGCATAGTGCATTAATTGCACTAAAACCTGATGTTCTGCGGTTACGGTTAAGGTTCTTCCCTGTATTAGTGCTGATGACGTGGTGCTGGTGGCAAGTACCCCCATAGCCTTACAAAAACAAATCGATGGCTATACACTGTTTATGAACTCCCTTGATCTAAAAATAAATTCGCAAAAATATGCTATTATGTTTTCTTCGAAAAATATGAGAGGAGTTTGATTATTTGGGTGTCTGTTTTTTGTCATACTTAAAGGGCATAGCCACATTGGTAAAACGCTCTTAAGAATGAGACAAAGGCTGGGGGTGGTCTCCAGATTTATGACAATGTATAAGGGCCAGCCGCTGGACTGGATTTTGAGGGTCTATAATACCTAAGCAGAAGCCACGGTAAAATTTGAAGCCTCATTATGGGGATATGGTAAAATCTCCAGATTACAAACTGTGGAAAACCAAGAAACTGTTAGGCTTGCCCAGTTCAGCGCCCACTTTTTCATCACAACTAACTCAAAGTTTCATAGAAGAGGAATTACAGCTGGAACCAGTGTTGCACTGGCTAAGGGTGTGGGCTAATGATAGGGCTACGCGTACACAGTATATTATTACAGCACTTGTAAAAAAATCTTAGGCCCTCAAATACCATGGTTACATTTTTGTAGAGGAGCAGGTGGAGGCCTCTATCTAGTCGCCTCCCTTTTACCACTGTCCTATTGGAGTGACAGACAAAGGGATACCATTGGGAATCCATGTGTGAGTTAATGTGACATGTCTATACCACGTTGAATGTATGAAAGACGAGATGCACTTAGACAGCCATTGAGGAGATATCCTCACGTTGAGTCAATGGAGGGAAGTTACCAAGAAGGATGTCAATTACCTAAGTGCAAGGAAGCGGCTCTAAGAATCATGGATGAATGTTAAATTAGAATCTAATGGCTATGATATGATGTCATAAAGAAGACATACAAGCCTAAGTCAAAACAATATGAAAATACTTAAAACCCATTTTGCAACAGAAGCGCTAAGAGAAACATTTACAAAAGATGAAGTTATTGTGAAAAACAAGAAAATTAAGTAACGTGCAGACCAATAACTGTAAATATGATGTACCACAAGGTAGAAGAAGCATATAGAAGCTTGCTAACAAGGGGTATATATAACGTTTAGGATGGCCATTGGAAGAAAATGAACAAAGGCTTGTGTTGAAGAATAATCCCAGCTACCTCAAAAACATGCCTAGGGTTGTAAATTGAAGAATTAATGAAGAAGCTGTTTTCATGTGCGGAATAAGGGAGTACGTTGGCCTGAAGTCAAGGAGGCTATTCCGAGGGATGGGCGCAAGGCATAGAGAGGGGCGAATGAATAGACCTCGTGCATGAGACAAAATTCTACAAAGATTAGATAGGCAAGGACATTTTCTGATGACAAGTATTGAACAACCATGAAAGTAAAAGCCTATGTGAGGTGGAGTGAGCTTATCTCTAAAGGCAAGAGAGGGTAATCACACCCTGGTTAATTAAATGAAATAACAGAAATTGAGAGGCAGAAATTGACAAAATCGTGATCTCCCGACACATGATGAAAAACTCAAAACAAAGGCTATTCATTGGAGCTCCAAGTTAAGATAGTGGTGAGCTCACACTCTCTCGAATATCCCAGAACAGTGAGCAGACTATGAGGTCAACTACAAATGATAAACCTTAGCTAAGGAACTGGTTGATGACATACGATAGACTAATTGGGAAACAAAGAAATTGATGCAGCTTTAACACCTAGGTTTCACTGTGTTCACGTGTTGCTAAATGAGCCGAAAGTCCAAGATTGGAAGGGTTGCCAACCAATCAAATAAGGTCTGCATTCATATAAAATGTTGCAATTTTCAGTCCACTGTCATATTCTCTGCTATAATCAGTATGTGACATGCGTAGCAGTAGCTCAGGGTGTGTCCTATAGACAAGGGGCAGCCAATGAGATATTAACACTTACGTTATTCTATAAGTAGATATGTTCTCCTAATCCAATCCCTCCCAGCGTTAGGTTTTTGTGAAATGCCACGTAGGATAACATCATGAATGACGTACATAAAACTATATAAACTCTAAGCAAGCAAACTTTGGTGCGAAAAAACAAGCATCTACTTTGATAGCTGTATTTCTCCCTGTTTTCTTTCATTGAGATTAAAGCAGTAGTTTACCAACTTTCTTTAGTCTATCCAATTATTTGGTCTGTGATAATTATTGGTTATTCAATCTAGCACAAACAAGACGCTTCAAGGTGCTAGAGCACATTATATTAAGCAGACTTTTACGAGACTGAATGCACACGCACTGTTTTCACAAAGCACGATATTAGATGTAAAGTCACATCAGTATTATACAAAGTTTTTAATTGCACAGTCGAAAGGCAGACGGGAATCGACTGAGCTTGTAATTACTTCTAATCATAGGATTGCAGTGCTTTCGAGTTCAGGTACCGTGCAGACCTATCTGACATGGAATAGTACATTCCATGATAGATGGTTGACTATGAAAGCATGTTTTAATGCACTGCCATTGAAGCTGTTACTGTATAATGGCAGGATCAACCAGTTGATAAAAGTTGCCTGCTGTGTATTGAACCATAGAGAGAGGCACAAACAGAATGAACACATTCTTGAAGGAATTACGTTCCTACAAAGGTGGGAAGTGAGAGTTAAAGGCAGACACCCAAAAAAGGAAGCACCATTGATTGAAGGCAATAACGTTTGCAGCAAGCCTTACAGGCCCTCCTGGAAATTAAGACACCCCAACCAGTTGGGAAGGAGGAAGAGCAGCTGACAAAGAAGTATATTTATTTCTGAGCTTACTTCATTTAAATCACCTGCTTGTATGCACCAAACTTGTCAAGTGGAGATTCGATAGAACAGTGCCATTGTATTACATGGATAGCACAATCTCATGTCCTAAAATATTGGATTCAAGGGTCCCGGTCACCCAATCTTATATGAATATTTAAAATGTGGCGAAGTCTTCTCTTGTTAGTAAACCATATTGGTGGCTGGTGCTGTGCTTTGCACTTCAATCATTCGCTCATTCACTGTCATTATACTTCTTGCTGTAAGTACTCTGATTGGTGAGGTACCTACATTATTATGCAAATGTTACCCCTATCTTCCATCATAGCATAAACACAAGTTATACAATGTGCTGACCACACTTCAACATTCCATCATAACTTAAATTAGCTTCTATTTGTAAAGTTTAAAAATGGGTGTCGGGCCCTCTGCACATTATGCCTCAAACAATAGGCTTTTTCAACGCAGTGTCACTTCTATTTTTCTGTTTTTGAAAGTATGAGATAAATATTGATCATTTTAACTATCAGTGTGTATCTTTTTCAGGCACATTCACAGTAACCACAAGCTCATACACTGGAGGTTTGTTTTCCATGGCTGCATCGATGGCTACAGCAGATCTGTTATTTATGTACAATGGAATACCAACAATCATGCTGCGACAGTTCTTAACCTCTTTAAAGATGGAGTATTCAGAGGGTCAGGGCAGACATGGGTGTTGAAAACGTCCTTGTTGCCCGTTACATGATTCACAGGACGGCATGTAGAAGGGATAAAGATATCCGGTCCGATAGCGCAGCGAGTAGAGCGCTCGCTTTGACATCTGCGCAGAGCCTGCTGAGGCAGGTTTGAATCCCGGCAGGGCCAAACTCAGCCTTTCATCCTTCCAAGGTCGATAAATGAGCACCACACACCGTGGGTAATAAGCAGTGCTCAGATACCTCAGGGTTCGTAGCACTATATAAATGCTAAATTATTATTTATTATTATTAAAGAAAACCTTATGGTCTTGAAAAAGCCAAAGGCGGGAAGAGTATATATTATTAAAGCAATAGCAAAGTACAAGGAAATACAAAGAATAAGAAAAGCCAAGTTAGAGTAAAGGGCATGGAATGAACTGTTGGTGGCTGCTGCAAATAAAAACTCCAGCAAATTCAGGGGGATGGTGGCAAAAAGGCCCATGCATACATTCCAGCCAAAGGGGAATGTAACAATTGTGGAGGACAGGTTACGGGTATCCCATTCTTCTGCACTCTATAAAGGAAAAGGAGGTGAAGTCGCAAGGAGCCAAATAAACATTGGCTTGGAGTTTGCATTGTTGGGACAAACTTCCAGGTATGCCAGAGAGCCACTAGGAGTTTGCGGACACTTGGAAGGCCAACACCTTCCTCAGGATAAATGGAGGACTCAGTCAACGGCAAGTTCAAACTGCGGTTTATTACAAACAAAACCAACAGGGATAAGGAAAATCCAGGTGCAACTCAACTTCTCCTGGCTGGCAGGCCAGTTTTGATACAAAATTATGTCACTGCTCCGTCACTATTTGGGCCTCTCTCCAAAAACCCATCGACATGCGGAATTGGCCATCAGGAGCCTAATAACCTAGATGGTCACCTATATGTGTTATTCTATTGGCTCTCCCATGTCAGGTGGCTGACCTGGTACATCTCCAAGTCACTATCTATAATAATGTTGCAGTGTAGGGGTCTTAACATTGGTTCTTGCCCGTGGCTACCCACCCCTAGGATACTGACCTGTGGTTGGCTAGAGCTTATGTCCCCACGCCTGGGATCTGCAAATATTCTCAGCTCTCTGTGTACCTTTTCAAGGTAATAAGAAGGACTATGTGTCTGCATTGTAACTTGTGTGTACCTCCTTAGTCTATGAGAGTGCTCCTTTGCTTGGTGCAACACTTGTATCACATTGTAGCATCTTTGTTGCAGCCTTCTGACTGGTAGCCTGAGATTGGCTCCCTTTCCCAGCGCTGCTCGCTGTCCGTTTTTGTGCGTCTGCTGGGTCACGTGTTCAGACACCACGAATTTGAGCTGTGCAGCTCATAATTATGAGGAATTATTCGTATTTACTGCAGCTGGTGCTTTTGTCATCCAAGGAATGGAATGTCATCCATATCTTGTTGCATTGGCAGCCGGTCCTGTCTCACACGTCTTGCTCACTGTCCAGCCTGAATTCAGCTCAGCTCGGCTCTTGCTGAGAGGCCTGTGGCCTGCTGTAATTTTCCTAAACTATTATAATGCAGTTTCTAAAGTGTCCATGCTATACTACATTCTCCAAAGGGTAAATTTGTACTGCACCTGGTCTGTATAGCTGGTTGTGGGCATATGGCTGGCTGAGAAGGTATCTTCTGACATATTTGTGAACCATCGGTCCGTTGGGGATTCGTCCGAAACAGAATGGGTGATTGCGGTGTTTACTGGCCTTCTTCTGTGTCATGAATTTCGTAGGAGGAGGGAAAAGGGGTAGGCTTCCCCATCCATCTTCAAAATTGAAAGAGGTGAGGGAAGTGATTTTTAGCCAAGTCCATAACCGTTCACCTGGCCTGATGGAATTCCGGCAGATTAGTTTTAGAACTTGATAGAGCTAGGGGCCCTTCTATTCACTGTTGTATTTAATACGATCCTGAAGAGTGGAATTGTTCCCGATTCATGCTAATTGGCTATTATGCCCCCAATTTTCACAAAGTGAAATAGAGCATGCCCGACAGCATACCTACCAATTTCTCTACTGGATACCAGCATCAAAATATTTGGGAGGGTATTGCTTGGAAGAATGGAGCATTGGGTTGCATCAAATAACATCCTTGTGGACATTCAACTGGGCTTTTAGTGCACGATTGGGTATGGGAACAACAAGTTTAAAATCTTTGTCTGCTGTGTAACTTTTCACTCTATATAAAAAAAAATACCTATTCATTTGGCCTTTATTGACCTGAGCACTGCCTTTGATGAAGTTAACAGGGTCATACTGTGGGATGTTCTCAGGTCCTTGGACTGCCCTCTTGATGTCATCAATATTTTGAAAGAAGTTCATTCTGATTACAAGGCCTGTTTGAGAAGCGGAATATTTGGCCATTCCACTGATTATTTCCCTGTGTACACTGGAGTTCGACAGGGGTGTTTTTAAAGGCTTTATAGAGCGCTCATAGTCCCAAAGGCATCTTGGTGCTAAAGCATCAACCACAACTACACAGTCTGCTATACTTCAGACGAGGAGCGTTTTCAAGAGGCACATGAAGTGTAGATGGTTTGGATTACCTCTCAAGATGAAAGGAAAGTTATTGCATAAAAGGCGCGGCTGCCAACTCTTGGGAGGCAGACTCTGGGAATAGAAATCAAGCAGGCATTTGCTGAGCGAAGAGCTGGGTTTGGAAGATACAGGGAGAATTTATCCCATAGGTAATCTGCACTTTGGGACAGGAGGCCCGATGAACTAAACAAAGGGCCTTAAACTCCATACGTCTAGCGATAGGAAGCCAGTGGAGGGAACATAGCACTGAATTAATATGGGCACCGTAAGGAGAGTTAGTGGCCACGCTGGCTGCCAAATTCTACAGCAGCTGTGGTCGGTGGATCAGTCCCAGTGGCTGAGCCAGAACCAAGGAGTTACAATAGTCTATAGGGCTCACAACCAGAGAGACCACCACCAGAGGTCTGAGATAACATGGCAGTAAAGGGAGAACACTACGTAAGCCTCAAGTGGAAGTGGCCAGCCATACACACTGTACCGCTCTGAACGGCCATGAAGAGTATGGATGATAAAATGTTTGAAAGGAACCAGGGTCCTCCCAAGCCGCCAAACGCTTTAGAGTTAGGCAAGACCTCTTTAAGGAACTATAATGGACTAGGGAGTAGGAGGAGTACTGGGAAGGCTCTCTCATGCAGATATAATCACAGACATGGGCAAGCTCTGAAGAAGGTAGTTATTGTCTAAATATAAGGCACAATTAACTATTAGCTCCTTCCCAGAAGGAATGCGGCCTGTGGGATTCTAAATATTGTATGCAGTGTTTATCACTATGGCTAAGCACTGGTAGCACAAATTCACCAGCTGTCTACTGTCCGTCAAGGGTCCATGCAGGTTAAAAATGGGAATTACGTGTTCTGTGCGACAAAATGCAGGATGGGACAAATTATACAAATGAAGTGTGAAGGAGACTACAGTGCCCAGATAACGTTAGCAGGAGGAGTAGACTATGGATAGAATAATTAAAAATTATTTATACAAATGTTTAGTTTTTCCTTTGGGCTACGCCTCAAAGTTTATAAATTCTGCAGAGCTGCAGTGTGTTTTTGCATAGGAGGAAAGCATGAGCTACAGTGTGTTCTTGCAGGGCTAGCCAAATGTAGAACAGTATGCCCTGACAAAACCACTGTCAACGAAGAAAGAAGGCTTGGAGCATCCCTATTATGGAAAAAGGACGGATGGGGATGAAGCCATGATCCATATCCAGTGACACCACCAGAGCTAGCCAGGCCTATATAAACCCCTGCCTCAAACCACTTTGGCAGGAAGGAACAGAAGAGGGACAGGAGAAGACCGTTCAGGCAGAAGAATGTCTGCTACCATCCTCATTTTGTAAGATTAAACTTGTTATCCTTACAAGATTGCTTTTTGGCCTTATTCCCCTAGAGGGGTGTATTTATTCTGGTGTGAGCGTAATTAGGGACACCCTTACAAAAGTAACCCCCAGATTTTTGACCACCGACACGGAGAGGAAAATCACCCAGTGCCACAGGCCAGAAAGATGGGGACCAAAGAGCAGGATTGGGAGGGGAGCCCACCACCAAGACCTCAGTCTTGTCTCCATTCAACTTCAGCCAATTCCTACCCATCCAGTCCCACACGGCCACCAGGCACTCACTAAAGCGCAATGAGACCTGTACCTGGGTCAGATCTAATCGAACAAGGATTGGGTAGAGTCAGCATTAGAGTAGCACCTAAAGCCAAAGGAGAGGCTGAAGCTGACCAAATGCTGGATGTACAAATAAAAAAATGAAGGGGACAAGGAAAAACCCTGAGGGACACCACAAGATAAAGAGCAGAGAGCAGAAGTAAAAGAGGAAAGAGATTGGCCTGTGTCTGTCAGGAAGGAGGAAAACCCGTCCAAGACAGACCCGGAGAGGCCTGCTGATACCAGACGGGTCAGCAAGACCTGATGGTCGACGGTGTCAAACGCCGCCAAAATATCTAACAATATCAGTGCAGCCATTCCACCACCGTCCACCAATCGAGCCAGGTCATCAATGACAGAAAACAGGACACTTTCCGTGCCTCATTCCAGATGAAAACCTGACTGAAAAGGATTACAAAAAACAGTGCTTTCCAAAAAGGACAAGAGAAGAGGAGAAACCAGAGATTCCAGGAGCTTCATGAATAGAGGTAGAAGTGAGATAGGACAGAAGATGGAAGGCTGAGCAGGATCAAGTTAGGAGTTTTCAAGAAGGGGGATGACTATGGCCTGTTTCACCTCCACTGTTATAACCCCTGACTGACAAGACAGATTAACTGCCTGGGAAACCTGGGAATTTAAGCACAGAGTGATGTCGTTAAAAACTGCCAAAGCCATGAGATCTGAAGAGGAAGTTGATTTAAGCTGGAAAACAGCCTGCGGTTTAAAATCGATATTAATGTCCTGCATAGTGCATTAATTGCACTAAAACCTGATGTTCTGCGGTTACGGTTAAGGTTCTTCCCTGTATTAGTGCTGATGACGTGGTGCTGGTGGCAAGTACCCCCATAGCCTTACAAAAACAAATCGATGGCTATACACTGTTTATGAACTCCCTTGATCTAAAAATAAATACGCAAAAATATGCTATTATGTTTTCTTCGAAAAATATGAGAGGAGTTTGATTATTTGGGTGTCTGTTTTTTGTCATACTTAAAGGGCATAGCCACATTGGTAAAACGCTCTTAAGAATGAGACAAAGGCTGGGTGTGGTCTCCAGATTTATGACAATGTATAAGGGCCAGCCGCTGGACTGGATTTTGAGGGTCTATAATACCTAAGCAGAAGCCACGGTAAAATTTGAAGCCTCATTATGGGGATATGGTAAAATCTCCAGATTACAAACTGTGGAAAACCAAGAAACTGTTAGGCTTGCCCAGTTCAGCGCCCACTTTTTCATCACAACTAACTCAAAGTTTCATAGAAGAGGAATTACAGCTGGAACCAGTGTTGCACTGGCTAAGGGTGTGGGCTAATGATAGGGCTACGCGTACACAGTATATTATTACAGCACTTGTAAAAAAATCGTAGGCCCTCAAATACCATGGTTACATTTTTGTAGAGGAGCAGGTGGAGGCCTCTATCTAGTCGCCTCCCTTTTACCACTGTCCTATTGGAGTGACAGACAAAGGGATACCATTGGGAATCCATGTGTGAGTTAATGTGACATGTCTATACCACGTTGAATGTATGAAAGACGAGATGCACTTAGACAGCCATTGAGGAGATATCCTCACGTTGAGTCAATGGAGGGAAGTTACCAAGAAGGATGTCAATTACCTAAGTGCAAGGAAGTGGCTCTAAGAATCATGGATGAATGTTAAATTAGAATCTAATGGCTATGATATGATGTCATAAAGAAGACATACAAGCCTAAGTCAAAACAATATGAAAATACTTAAAACCCATTTTGCAACAGAAGCGCTAAGAGAAACATTTACAAAAGATGAAGTTATTGTGAAAAACAAGAAAATTAAGTAACGTGCAGACCAATAACTGTAAATATGATGTACCACAAGGTAGAAGAAGCATATAGAAGCTTGCTAACAAGGGGTATATATAACGTTTAGGATGGCCATTGGAAGAAAATGAACAAAGGCTTGTGTTGAAGAATAATCCCAGCTACCTCAAAAACATGCCTAGGGTTGTAAATTGAAGAATTAATGAAGAAGCTGTTTTCATGTGCGGAATAAGGGAGTACGTTGGCCTGAAGTCAAGGAGGCTATTCCGAGGGATGGGCGCAAGGCATAGAGAGGGGCGAATGAATAGACCTCGTGCATGAGACAAAATTCTACAAAGATTAGATAGGCAAGGACATTTTCTGATGACAAGTATTGAACAACCATGAAAGTAAAAGCCTATGTGAGGTGGAGTGAGCTTATCTCTAAAGGCAAGAGAGGGTAATCACACCCTGGTTAATTAAATGAAATAACAGAAATTGAGAGGCAGAAATTGACAAAATCGTGATCTCCCGACACATGATGAAAAACTCAAAACAAAGGCTATTCATTGGAGCTCCAAGTTAAGATAGTGGTGAGCTCACACTCTCTCGAATATCCCAGAACAGTGAGCAGACTATGAGGTCAACTACAAATGATAAACCTTAGCTAAGGAACTGGTTGATGACATACGATAGACTAATTGGGAAACAAAGAAATTGATGCAGCTTTAACACCTAGGTTTCACTGTGTTCACGTGTTGCTAAATGAGCCGAAAGTCCAAGATTGGAAGGGTTGCCAACCAATCAAATAAGGTCTGCATTCATATAAAATGTTGCAATTTTCAGTCCACTGTCATATTCTCTGCTATAATCAGTATGTGACATGCGTAGCAGTAGCTCAGGGTGTGTCCTATAGACAAGGGGCAGCCAATGAGATATTAACACTTACGTTATTCTATAAGTAGATATGTTCTCCTAATCCAATCCCTCCCAGCGTTAGGTTTTTGTGAAATGCCACGTAGGATAACATCATGAATGACGTACATAAAACTATATAAACTCTAAGCAAGCAAACTTTGGTGCGAAAAAACAAGCATCTACTTTGATAGCTGTATTTCTCCCTGTTTTCTTTCATTGAGATTAAAGCAGTAGTTTACCAACTTTCTTTAGTCTATCCAATTATTTGGTCTGTGATAATTATTGGTAATTCAATCTAGCACAAACAAGACGCTTCAAGGTGCTAGAGCACATTATATTAAGCAGACTTTTACGAGACTGAATGCACACGCACTGTTTTCACAAAGCACGATATTAGATGTAAAGTCACATCAGTATTATACAAAGTTTTTAATTGCACAGTCGAAAGGCAGACGGGAATCGACTGAGCTTGTAATTACTTCTAATCATAGGATTGCAGTGCTTTCGAGTTCAGGTACCGTGCAGACCTATCTGACATGGAATAGTACATTCCATGATAGATGGTTGACTATGAAAGCATGTTTTAATGCACTGCCATTGAAGCTGTTACTGTATAATGGCAGGATCAACCAGTTGATAAAAGTTGCCTGCTGTGTATTGAACCATAGAGAGAGGCACAAACAGAATGAACACATTCTTGAAGGAATTACGTTCCTACAAAGGTGGGAAGTGAGAGTTAAAGGCAGACACCCAAAAAAGGAAGCACCATTGATTGAAGGCAATAACGTTTGCAGCAAGCCTTACAGGCCCTCCTGGAAATTAAGACACCCCAACCAGTTGGGAAGGAGGAAGAGCAGCTGACAAAGAAGTATATTTATTTCTGAGCTTACTTCATTTAAATCACCTGCTTGTATGCACCAAACTTGTCAAGTGGAGATTCGAGAGAACAGTGCCATTGTATTACATGGATAGCACAATCTCATGTCCTAAAATATTGGATTCAAGGGTCCCGGTCACCCAATCTTATATGAATATTTAAAATGTGGCGAAGTCTTCTCTTGTTAGTAAACCATATTGGTGGCTGGTGCTGTGCTTTGCACTTCAATCATTCGCTCATTCACTGTCATTATACTTCTTGCTGTAAGTACTCTGATTGGTGAGGTACCTACATTATTATGCAAATGTTACCCCTATCTTCCATCATAGCATAAACACAAGTTATACAATGTGCTGACCACACTTCAACATTCCATCATAACTTAAATTAGCTTCTATTTGTAAAGTTTAAAAATGGGTGTCGGGCCCTCTGCACATTATGCCTCAAACAATAGGCTTTTTCAACGCAGTGTCACTTCTATTTTTCTGTTTTTGAAAGTATGAGATAAATATTGATCATTTTAACTATCAGTGTGTATCTTTTTCAGGCACATTCACAGTAACCACAAGCTCATACACTGGAGGTTTGTTTTCCATGGCTGCATCGATGGCTACAGCAGATCTGTTATTTATGTACAATGGAATACCAACAATCATGCTGCAACAGTTCTTAACCTCTTTAAAGATGGAGTATTCAGAGGGTCAGGGCAGACATGGGTGTTGAAAACGTCCTTGTTGCCCGTTACATGATTCACAAAAGAGGATTAAACTGAAGTATTTTTATTTGTGGTCGAAGTGTTCACAATCAACGTATAGTTGTTTCCTATTACTCATTTTTGTTCTTTCCGGAGTATTTAGATCTTTAGAATGAAATTGATATTTTTGCATTACAGTATAGTTACCTGCCAAGAATAAATAAAGTCTACCTTGCGACCTCTGACCTCTAAAAAATAAAAAAAGTAAAAAAAAATATTTTTTGGGGGGGGGAATGCAATCTCCTGGGCTGTGGCCAGCACCATGTGGCTCTTTACTTCAGGAGTGGCTGGCTTTCTTTTTCAGGACCTTTAAAAAAAAAAAAAGAAGAAAAATAAGAACAGGAGTGCCACAAGTCTAACACTTTCGGCACTGACCCTAAATAAGAAAGAATAGGAATACCAAATAATGTGTCTTTTTGGAATTCTATGCAATAATTGCTAGACTCATTAAGGGTTTATTTCAGGCACACTTCAGGTGGCGAGTCACTGATTTAGTCGGTTCTTGAACGCCTCAACTCAGCCTTTCATCCTTCTGAGGTTGATAAATGAGTACCAACACAGGTTGGGTGACATTGGGTGTTTATTTTTTCTATATAAATCGCTTCAGCGTAAATGCTATATGATAACACATCATTATCATTTGGTCATGGACGTCTGCTTGCTTTCACAGTAATTTGATAAAATGGGCCTATACACACAGATCTTAACAATACATATGGCGATACATTCTTGTATGAAATTTATACATCACATTATAGTGATATTGTAACCATATTTTTCATAGTGTACAATGCTATGTGATGCCACTTCCTGTTTTGTCAATGGGTGAAAGGTCGTGTTCCATCGCTTCCCGAGATATCACTTTGCGGTGGGGTCAAATGACATCACTTCCTGTGATGTCATTAGGGGGTCAAAAGTTGTGTGATGTCACTTCCACTACCCCTGGCATTTTGGTGACATGACGTCCCTGTCTACAGTTGTGGACACGTGGTATTCTCAGTGCTGCATCAATGTTAAATGTTAGACACATTCTGCAATGGATATGATTATGGTGTCGATAACTATGGATTTTCATTCACTCCACAAGCAATTAACTCTGTAGTTGTCCCAGAAAATGCTTAAAGTTTGAGTGAGGAAGACTTGTTGACATTATAACAAATAATAGACCCCAATGCCTTTGACTCTAATCATGGAGTAGACATTTTCATCAACACATGTAATTTAGTTGCAAGCCAGAATTTTAATGTTGCCAATGTTTAATGTTTTGCTGTCTTAAACTTGCTGCAACCTGCACATTTGTCCTTCACATCCTGTATGTTTGAATTCGGAAAATGTGCATCATTAGCATGCACATTATAACAAATAAATACAAACGTTCGCTGATTCTTTTTTTAATATCGTTTATTGACATTAGTAAGCATGCAATCCAATATGAATTAGCTAACATTCAGAAATTGTGCTCGAATGTATAAAATATGTGACAAATCTGATAATGTCGTCACTGACTCTCCTGAAGGAAGCTTCTCCTATGTGTCAAGGGAAAGGCAGAAGCTACCTGACTCTGACCCTGGGGGTGGCTATCTGCGGGAGGATCACATGGGGGAATACCAACTCCATGGAGGTAGAGCTCCCATATTACAAAATAACCTGAAGACCTTAACTCCTCATGACACTTATACGCCTGTACAACATATATATATGGCCTATTGGAGCATAGAGGAAGGAATCCCAGGTTTTTTCTGCCAAATACCCCCTCCTCATATAAGTACTGAGACCAGAAAGAGAGGAGGAGTAATGAAGATGACTAGTGGCGGGAAGCCAACACCACGCTCTAGTCTTTGGAAACGTTCAGCTTCTGCCGGGAAGTTTAAAACCGGCACCTCTGATGCTAATGAGGTAGCGTGGCAGAGTAGAAGGCTGTCAGTAACCAGAGAGAGCGGTGCAGAGGACCTGAGATAGCAGAGGAGAATGGCAGCGCAGAGGCAAGGACCGACGGCGTGAGGAGAAGCCGTGTTTAAGGCAGCCTGCCACCTGGTAACTGGAAGGCAAAGAAGCTGCCAGATGCAGGAGAGACCCGAGCCAAGACGTACCCTCCTTTTATACTTACTTGGTCCAGTGTCATACCTGTGTTCATTCCTGCCTCTCAAGTGACAGAGAAAACATAAAGTAGAAGGGTTGGAACAGGTTTTTGAGGCACACAATGACATCATTAGCCTGGAAGAGTGTATGGAAGGAAAGAGAAATGATAGCAAGGTATGGCGAGAGAGTGACCATTAAAGAATAAATTGGAAGGTGAGGAAAGATGATATGAGGTCAAGGATGAGTATGGAAGAGGTGTGGTGTAGAGGACTGGGAAGATGTGGTACCGGCAGGGCTACATCAAATGGTTGATATGGCCAATTTGAGGAATATAGGTGTGGCGCAAACCTAAGCAGTCCTGTGTAAGGATTACTGGTGGCCAAATGTTCATAAGAAAACAGAAAGGAATGTGAACGTGTGTGTGGAGTGTGAGGAATCAGGAAAAGGGTATCAAACGTATATGAAGCCTATGATTGGGGAGGAATTCCCAAAAGGGGCGTGGGAGGTTGTGGCTTTTGAAATATTGTGGCCTGTGTTCCTGGCTAAAGGAGGATCATAGGTCATAGTGGTAATGGTGGATTTATGGTCCAGGTGGATTGAGGTGAAGATTGCAAGAGTGGTGAGCACAGAGTCTATCATCAACTTCATGGAGATTGTGTTTGGAATGGAGGGGTATCTGAGTAGCATACTCACAGACAATGGAGTGCAGAGTGTCAGCAGGAAGATGGAAAATACCTATCAAATCATGAAATCAAAAACGAGATCTTCTTCTGTCAACAGAAAAATGGGTGGAGGGAAAGGTAAACAGCTCTATTATGGAGGCTGTAAGAATGGCTGAGGTGTGACGGAAAGGAAAGAAAGAGGCAATAGAGGAGAGGGTGAGAGTACTGAGAAACTCTGCATGTACCCTTTTGTGTTGATGAGGGTTCAGAAAGGGAAATACCATGGTGTGTCCTCCATGGTTGAGGTCACGGAGGGTAGACATAAGCATGGAATATGTACAGAGGAAATAGTGTGTGAAGTGGGGAATGATAGCAGGAAAGGAGTGAAGGGATGTGAGTTTAATGTGGGTGAATGGATACGTGTGAGGAAAGCGGGGATATGGCATAAAGGTGAGTGTTTATGGAGTGTGTCAATGCAAGTGTAAAGGGTATTGAGTAGTGCCCTGGATCTACAGGGAGGACAAGTGTGCAACATTAATTGGGTAGTGAAGGTTGGCTATGGTATAAGTTTGAAGGAAGGAAGGAAGGAATGTTGTGAGCGGAATGTGTAGCATGGTTTCTAGTTCTGGATTTCAGTTTGTGGAGTGGCATTTGAATGAAGAAAGAGCACAGTGAGAAGGTGGGGTATGTCTCTATATGAGCTAAATGACCTTGTAACTGAATAAAGAAGAGTGAATCCTTACCAGTGTCTGCCTTACAATTCTAACACTATGTGGAATCTATGCTACTGCTCCAATCTGCACCTTTATCCATTCTTCCCCAAAGCTCTAATTAAAAGCTAGCCTGATTCATCAGCACAGTCATTGTTAGTGCTGGTCCTTCCTCTGAGACTGTGTCCTGTTTACCTGAGGCAGGGATCCCACATTTAAAGAAGAAGTCTGCTGGCATACTACTTGAAAGTGCTTGTTTCCACTGAAAATGATTCTTTCAAAATCAGTGATTTATTTAACGCTTTGTTCTAACTGCAAGTGTTCCTGGCATGTCCTCCCTCTATTCTAGCACTCAAAGCAGAAGGGAAACACTTTGTGAGTTTCAAACATCTCATTCAAATATGAAATACAATTTCACTTTAACTGAGATTATGCTTGTGTGTTTGTGTCTCTCTCGATACAATCTCTCTGGCCAGTTACGCTAGGTCAAGTTTGTTTCGCAGTCACACAAGTGTAAAGCATAGCCTTTTTACAATGAGCTCACATTTACATCCCAATTAAACATAGTTTCTTCTTCAGAAGCACCTTTTAACTTTTCCACTGCAAGTCATTTACACTAAAGCCTAGTTCCTGTATGTATTAATGCAACAGGTTCTATGCCAGCCTCCCCAAATCTTTCATACCCAGTCTGCAACTTGTCCAAAATATCATGGCTTGGACCCTTTTACACTTAGATACTCTGGCCTCCGTCTCTACTGGAATAGCACATAGATTTCTAGGTGCTGTGCATGGACAACTGTACTTTGCATGACTTTTGTCCGAGCTTTCCCTTCAAAATATTTCAGCAATAAATGACATTCCTGGATTCATAAACTGTTTATCATCACTAAAGCTGCTAAAGCCCCAAAGGCCCTTCATTCCACATGTGTTCCAGCCCCACAGCTGCGTAATGATCTTCCCTCTCTCCTTCACTCCGTGTCTTATAATTTGACATTTTGCAGATTACTGAAGACCTTTTCCTTCAACGTGATTTAGCTCACTCTTTCATCCCACTTGTTAGCTGGTTAGTGCTATAATGACAAGAAGTCCTCCAGTATGAATTGTTAAAATAAATGGAACCAAAGACTATTTCCCAAAAGCAAACGGATGCCAAAATCTGCGAACTATGCTGCTTCCTGTAAGTGCGAGGCAGATGGGTAAAGTGTAGGGAGAATAAAAGACGAATGGAGAATACTTCAAGTTTAAGTGAGAGGCACCTGTAAAAGAAAATGCAACATTTGAGTTATGATGTCTGCCTCTTACTTGCCACCATGACAAGGGTGCACCTGCAGGAAGCGAGTAATCACCTGCGCACTTAAGAGATAAAATTCGACATCTTGGACATCTGAGCACATTTCACTTAAATACTAAGTTTCAAAAACATTAAAGATGATTATGCTTTCATGGAGAGCTGTGTCTGCTGAAATGTAACTGCCCAAACAATATCCTCATAGCGCAAGTGTGCGAATTTGAATAAGCAAGGACACAACTAACATTCGCAGTTTTGGCTCAATGCCTAGATTAGAGAGTCCTGGAATGGGAGAGAGGGCCAGACCTCACAAAACACAAAGTTCCAAACATAATTTACAGGGTTAGAGGCTACACTTAGACTTCAGAGTCCTTCACGGTGGAGGAGGCGCCCAGGTTCCACAGCGCAATAGGTTTCAAACACAGCAGGCTAGGATGGAGACTACAGCGAGATTTGAGGTTTCCTGTGCAGTGGGAGAGAGGCCTAGGTTTCACAACACAGAAGCTTACAAATATAATATGAAAAATGGAGGCTGTGCCTAGATTTGTGAATCAAGCTACACCTAGATTTGAGAGTCCTGTTTAGTCACACTTATAACAAACAAGGTGGAGGCAACATCTAGGTTCGAGAGTCCTTCACGGTGGGGGAGGTGCCCAGGTTCCACAGCGCAATAGGTTTCAAACACAGTAGGCTAGGAGGGAGGCAACACCTAGATTTGAGAATCCTGAATAGTGGGAAAAAACACTTCGGTTTCACAACACAGAAGGTTTCATATATAATATACAAAGATGGAGGCTTCACCTTGTATCCTGTATAGTGGGAGAGAGGCATAGGTTTCATAATGCAGCAGGTTTCAGAATATAATACAGTATGTTTAGTATTATAATAGACACAGATGCTGTCACACCCTAGCCTCCTTCTCACCTGTTTATCCTTTATTGAGGTCTTCTTGGGTACTCCTTCCTTCTTCCTCTCCGATCGGGACTTGTACAGCGAAGGACGCAAGTCTTCGGGTTCCAGTGTGAGGAGTGCCGACTGCCTAGGCAGGGTTGCGCTCAGTATCCAGGAAAGATGTCACGGAAAAATCCAGGAAGGAATGGAAACTGAAGACCAGGCCTAACGGGTGCCGGAATGAGGGAGCCCATGGCACCGAGCACGAGACGGATTTGGGGAAGAAGGGGGAATGCCTTTACCGAAGCGAGGTGGGAAAGAGAAGGGATTCCTGGAAGGAGCAAGCAAAGGTAACTGGAAGATAGAAGGGACCGATACACACGCCGAACAACTTGGTTCAGTAGCGTTGAGATGCGCAGAGCCATCAGGGCCTGCCTAATTTCTAGGAAGCCGCGTGTAGCGCGTAGACACTAGACAGCAGCATTCCCGTGCTGTCGCCCATGTTTGGAGGATCGCCGACCTGATGTTGCGGTGCATCATGGACCACAGAGTCCAGAAGGGCCGAAATCGGTGGTTCATGACAGATGCTTTGATATACATAACATTTGAGAGTACAATTTATAGTGGGAGATTGCTAGTGTTGAGTGTTACTTAAGGGAGTGAGGCAGGTAAAATTTGCAGTTCTATCCTAATAATCACAGTTCCGTCCCAATGCGGCAGCCCCCAGATGTGGCTTGAGGTAAAACCAACAGTAACCAAAAGTGTGCCGCAGGCCAGTGTCCACAACACCATCCCAGCTTAGCTCAGTTGATAATTCAGCGGTCCTCACCCTTTGTAGAGCTAGTTAGTAATGGTAGCCTGGCAAACTATGTTCTGAGGTAGTGGAAGGTCGAGTGACGGGGCTTTCTGGAGTAGAGTGATTGCTCTACTCCCCACCCGTGCCACACTTACTTTGGTAGTTGCTGCTGGTTGACGGCTAGCCACTGGCTTCCCCTGCTGACACCTGCAGAAACAACCTGGAGCCACCTCTGTTGGAGCCGCCCTTTGCCTTGGGGTCCTTAGCCGCAGGGGCTACATGGGCAGAGGGCTACCCTGCGGTGTCCTTTATGAGAGTTTAACGGACTAATCAGGTTGGGTGGGAGCCCTGGGAGGTGGGATAATAGGGACCAGGAAGCGGGCAGGGGAGAGGGAGACCCGCAAAGACAGCATACTCTACGTGCTTTGTAAAGCACTAAATTAATTTTTAGAAAAGCAAGCTATGGGGCTGGCTCACCTTGCCTGGGAAGCAGATGGAAATGGCGCAGATGCAGCACCAGCAGCCAGGTCATTAGGCCTGTGTTTTGGGCAAATGGAATAGACCAATCAGGTTGGGTGGGAGGTCTAGTAGGTGGGATAATAGGGACCAGGAAGCGGGCAGAGGAGAGGGAGACCCAGGCACACAGCACACTCTACGTGCTTTGTAAAGCACGCAATTAATTTTTAGAAAAGCAGGCTATGGGGCTGGGGCCTGGCGACACTCACCTTGCCTTGGTAGGAGTGTAAATGGCAGGAACCCCAATCTTAGCGGGCCATAATGGTTTCCAAAGGGCCACACAAAGAAATATTGTGCCACCAGTGAGAACTGGATTGAACGCACTGGCAAAGAATAGTCCGAGTAGCACAACATTAAGGAAAAAGTGAAGGGGACCCTAAAGGTGAGAAAAAAGGGCACCATTCTCCTATTCAGTGCGCTTTCTCTGGGCTAGCCACAAACTGGGCAACTGCTCCCTCCTCCATTTCAAGCTTTTTTTAAACAGCTCCACAGAAGCTCTCCACTGTAAAACTCTACTAATCCTCTACTTCCATTCCCTTCTGCTCACCTACCAGTACTGTGATAAACAAACATCTGCTTCTTTACGATCATATATCTCTCTAACATTTGCACATCATGAGTGTGCAAACTATTAAACCAAATCACTGCGCACCTTCATGAGGTCCAACTCCCATAAAAATGGGGAATTTGGGCACGCAAGCAATTACTTGCGTAGGATTTACAGTTTGGTGACAAAAAGTAGTCTAAGAACCACTGAGAATATCCATTGTGCAAAATACTTCTGACTTTTAGGGACTTCAATCACATAAACTGCCCCCACCCACCTTTTGATTTTGCGAGTCACAAGTGGTTGCATGTGAGCCATTAATGCGAGACTGTAAAGCACAGTGTAAAGTGGGGGATATAAAAAAATCAATTTATGCTACTTGAGTCTTGTTGGCTAATTAGCTGAATAGTACCTCCCTGAGCCCCACCGGTATAGCTCCCTTCCCTATAGAGCAAATGCTTGGAAGGGCACCCCGATTCTCCACCCCACAACTAAGCACTCATCTCCAGAGGAGAGAGGAACTTGGTGTGTTCCATCACGATTCCTCTGTATCCTGGCTATCTCCATCATCCTAAAGTGACTATTGGCATTAGCTCCTCAGGACGGTGGACTCTGGTCATCGATTGAATGTGGTGCCCCTATGTACCCATTAATATCCCCTCCTCACTAGCATAATGAAGTGGTTTTCGCTTTTGTTTGCACCGTACAAAAAGCCTCAATATATATATACATGTTTGGCCAGAGAGCAGGAGGCCGTTACATACTCAATTGACTGCCAAGGCATAAAACTATAACCTTTTCCTCCCCACAGGCTCGGATTGGTCCATAGGGCAATAAGGCAAAGCCCAAAGGACCGGCCTGACAGGTTAGTGTGGGCCACTTTTCTAGGCCAGTGTTGGCCACCTTAATTTATTGGTGCAACAATGCAGCTGGTCGCACAACAAAGAGATTTCAAAATGTTCAATTTGTAACAAATAGTCTAAAAAAATGCCACCCCAGATACTATTGAACCAATTTTGATGCTGGTGATTTGTGAATGGTGTAATGTGCTTTGCTTCCAAGGCATTGCTTTAAATAAAGTATTATTTAAGCACATGAAATGCAAAGGGAAACATTAATAAATATCTATATCAACTAAACCTGTGAAGATGTGCTCAGTTGCGTAAATTGTCCACATCCCAGTTTCACCATTTAACCAAAGTGTGTGATCCTGGGCAGATCATTTAATCAGACTGTGTCTTATCTGCAGCTCTGTGATTCACTTCAGAGCTTATGTTAATATATCATGCTGTTATTTTTAAAAAGCGTTGCTCCTTAAATACCAATGGTGCAATTTAGGTATTTTGCCACTTGGCTTACTTATGGCAACTTATTCTAAAGTCACTTCCATGGTACCTTCAAGTATCAACGACAGATGATGCTCCTTGCAATGCCCTTTTCTGAAGCCAGTACTGTTGGTGCAATCCATATGCACATTAGGAGGTTGGCATGTTTTTTGCCCCACAGCGCCTGGACAGAGCTCTAATAGATGAGTTTCCTGCATCTGTAATGATTCTGCAGTTTTATTTGTGTTATGTGTTAAAATACCATCTACCACTGATCTTACCAAAAAAGTAGATTGGGGCGGTGGTGGGCAGTTTGTGGGCATGAATGAGACTATATCACCCCCACTCATGCAATGCTGGATACTCCCCTGGTGCTATGTGGCTGTGCACAGGACAGATTAGGTCACCAAATATACCCTGTGCACAGCCACAGAGCACATTATATCAGCATACACACATGACGCACCTTCCTTTGCTCTGGACCTGGAACGAACTACCGAGGTGCACTGGCAATGGCATGTGTGAGCCCCCACCTGCACATGCGAGTACACGAGGGCACGTGCAGTTCATTTCGGGGCACCACAGGCAGGAACACCGTGCGCAAATCAAACACACCCAGGCTGGCTCCGGCTGCCAGGCTGGATGGATGATGGTGACATTATGTTGCCATTTGATTATGTATGTGTACCCTTCTCCAAAGAAAAGAGGCCCGATGTCCCAAGGCCTACCAAGGAAAGTCCTGGTAGGCCAATCCAGCCCTGCCTCTGCTCTGGGCTTACTCGATGTAACTGCAGGCAAAGGAGGACTCATATGATTGGCTGACTATATCATGTGCTTTTCAGCATGTGTTATACTCACAATTCAGTACACCTTATCCATTTCACTACATGTTATATTCATTTCAATCTGTGTCATAACAATTTCAACCCAGGCTATATTCATTTCAATGATTGTCATATTCATTTCAATGCATGTCATATCCATTTAAACGCAGGTTGCATCAATTTCAATCTGTATTATATTCACATCTATCGATGTTACATTAATTTCTGTGGGTGTCATATTTTTTTCTCTGCATGTCCTATTAATTTCAATGCGTGCTGGTATTACTGGTAAACTTCTTTACTCCTAGTCTTACTCTTCCTCATCCTAGTACTTACCTTTGAGTATTTTCTGTGCTCACTGGAACTCTTCTCTTTGAAAGCCCTCCACTGGCCGCCCCTCACCTCCCAAGAGGTATAACCTCCCAACCAACCAGCCCAGTTGCAGTTTTTCCAAGTGCATTGAGCCACCACCATGCAAGGAGGCGAGGACAAGGGAAGACAGACAGGCGATCTTCAAGGCATAGTACATTCAGATCATGCAAGTGCAAGACAGTACAGGAGAGGAGGGGTGGGTGGGGGGGGCAAGTGCAGGGGGAAGGGGGAGTCCAAGTGCGACCAGTCAGTAAGAAGCTGAGTAAGTTTTGAGAGATGCCACTTTTATGGGTTATTGACCAAGTGCAGTAACGATGAGGCAAGTGTAAGGCCCCGAAACAAGTGCGAGAGGACTGGCGAGGGTGCCCGGGACCTGTGAGACTCTGAGGTGCACCTGGCAGCCAGTCTGCAAACTGTGCGGAAAAGGAGGGAGAGAGGGATAGAGCGGAGAGAGAGGTTAGCAGGGTAGAGGGAGAGAGAAGGAAGCGTAGAAGAGGAATGTCTTAAGGAGTTTCCGGAACTGAAGGAGATCAGGCTCAAGACAGAGGGCAGCATGGAGGCTATTCCATAGGGAGGCCCCTCCTGAGGATAAAGATCTCCCTCCAAATCTCTGCTTGGAGAACCGGCTCCCTCGCAGACGGTTGGAGGTAGATGAGCGGAGGGCTCGGGAAGGACAGTAATTAGGTAGGCATTGTTGCAGATAGTTCGGCCCCAGGCCCCAGAAAGCCTTGTGGACAATGCAGAGGGTCTTGAACTTGATCCTTGCAGCCACAGGGAGCCAGTGGAGGGATTTCAGTGCCAGAGAGATGTGGTCCCTGGGCTTGAGGCCAAGGATATGTATTGCGTTTCTGTCCTGGATGAGTTGCAGAGGGCACAGAGCAGAGGCAGGGAGGTTGAGAAAGAAGCTATTGCAGTAGTCCAGCCTTGAGAGAACCATGGCTTCGAGACAGTGAGTCGCTGGGGGAAGGTGAGAAAAGGAAAAGTACCTCTGAGGAGGTGCAGCTGGTAGTTGGACTTTTTACAGATGTCTGAAATGTGAGTGAAGGAGAGAGTGCAGTCGAAGATGACCCCATTGTTTTTTGCTTCACAGGTGGGTGCAGGTGCAGGGCCAAGGGAAGCCGGCCAGAAAGAGAGTGGGAACGCGGGAGCAGGAGTCCCGATGTGAACAATCTCAATCTTCCTGGCACTGAGGCAGAGGTCGTTTGCAGCACGCCATGACTGACTTGCGGACAGACAGTCAGATATGAGCAAGGTAGAAAAGGCTGATCAGGGTAGCCTGAAGGAGAGTTGCGTGTCATCAGCATAACACTGAAAGTTAGAGATGAAAGTGTCAATCACACAGGCCAGCGCAGCCATGTAGATGTTGAAGAACCATGGGGTTAGGTTAGAACCCTGGGAAACACTGCAGGTTGAAAGATTGATAGTAGAAAGAAAGGACCAAGTTCCACCTGGGATGCGGAAAGGAATGAGGTTACCCACACAAGAGCCTGACCTGTGATTCTCAGGGTGTCACTGAGACGTGCAATCAGGATGTTGTGGTTTACAGTGTCAAAGGCAGAGGAGAGGTCAAGTAGAATGAGGATAGGGGGGTGTTAGTGTCGAGATTTGAGAGCAGATCTTCACAGATATTCAGAAGAGCAGTTTCCACGCCTGTGGATGCTCTAAAGCCAGACTGGTGGTCCTGAAGGCAACCAGCCGATTCATTGTGGAGGGTGAACTGAGAGATAGCCAGCGTCTCTCAGAGTTTGACCAGGAAGGGGGTGATCGAGATAGGGTGGTAGTTTGCTGGAATGGTGGGGTCGGCAGAGTGTTTCTTAAGCAGAGGGTGCACAATGGAGTGATTAAGAGAAGATGGGAAAACTCCATTGGCAAAAGAGAGATAGCAGAGATCAGCCAAGGCTGGAGCAGGAGAGTCAATGTTGTCCTTAATGGTTTTGGAGGGGGACGGGTCCACCTGTTTGGATCAGGCCTTCATAGACTGGACTTGTCTGTCAACCTCATCAGGTGCAATGGGAGTGAGAGAAGAGAGGAGAAGTGGTGGAGGGGGAAAGGGAGGCTCCAGAAGTGTTGGTGTATGAGGTGGTGTGGAAGTGAGGGAGAAAAGGATGTCTTAGGTTTTTTCAGTGAAGTGTACATCCAGGGCCGAGCAAAGGTCCTGGGTGGGTGTGACAATGGAGGAGGAGGAGGAATAATGAAGATTACCAGTAAGTAATCTGAGTATTACCTCCACGTCCCTCTTTCTCATCCAGGTACTTACATTTGAGGAGGAATAATGAAGATTACCAGTAAGTAATCTGGGTATTACCTCCACATTCCCTCTTTCTCGTCCAGGTACTTACCTTTGAGTTGTACCAAAGCAGAAACAGGAAGGGCTTCCTATTTCCAGAGCTTTGCCCCCTACCGGAGTGGACCAGGAAACCTGGAAAGCCTGAATGGCCGACCACTGAGAACGGAGAGTAGAGACCACCAGCCCCTTCTTCGCCCCGTCATGAAGAAATTGAAAAATGTCTGGGAGGCCACAATTCAGTGCCAGAACACACGTCAGCCCAATGACAGTCAGAGGACTTAAGTGTATAGGACTGATGCACCCTCTGGACCATCCCAGCCATTGCAGCTGAAAGGCCTAATGCCAGGTGATCCCTCCTCTCAGTTTCCAGACCCCACCCAACAGATGGGAGAGGAGAATGGGTACATTGACAACTTGCAATGGAGACGGCCACCTGAGCAACACCCAAGGAGAAGCTAATTGCATCTCCAGAAGGCCCGGGAACCACCCTCTCTGAGGCCAGTAAGAGAGCACCAGGATGAACACGTGCAGAGATGATCTGATTGTGCTGATGACCTGCAGAATCAGGGGATTTGGAGGAAAGGCATAAAGAAGCTCTGGTGGCCAAGTCAAGGGAAGAGCATCCACCTTGCCCCCAAGCCCCGGGGGGCAGAGTCCTCAAGCAAAAACAGGAAAGTTGAGAGTTGCAGGGGGAAGCAAAGAGGTCCATCCAGGGATGCCCAAACCACTGACATACCTCCTGAAAATCCTTGGGATGAAGAGACATCCACCCTAGGACCAGAAAAACCCTGCTGAGCGGGTCCGCAGTCACATTGTCCACCCCCCCAAGATATGGACCGCTCTCTAGGAGACCACTTGTGCCACTGTCCAGTTCCAAATGGACAAAGCCAGATCCTCCAGGGAGCGGGACACAGTACCCCTCTGATGGTTGATGGAAGCCAGAGCCGAGGTGTTGTCTTTCAGAACCATAACATCATTCCACTAGATCGAAGACCTAAATACGAGCAAAGCCCTTAGAATACCTGACAACTCCTTCCAATTGGAGGAGGCCAGCTTGAAAAGAAAAGAGTTCCAGTGAGCACGGAACGTACTCAAAGGTAAGTACTATGAAGAGGAAGAGAGACATGGAGGTAATGTCTTATTCATTCAAATGGATGTTATATTAATTCTAATGCATATTAAATTCACTTCAATGTGTGTCATATTCATTTCAATGGGTTTCATATTCATTCCATTGCATGTCCTATTCACTTCAACGTGTGTCATGTTCATTTTAATGGATGTCATATTTATCTCAATGCATGTCCTATTCATTTCAATGCATGTCTTATTCATGCCAGTGCATATTATATTCACTTCAATGTGTGTCATATTCATTTCAATGGGTATCATATTCATTCCAATGCATGATCATATTCATTCCAATGCATGTTATATTCACTTCAACCTGTGTCATATTTATTTCAATGGGTGTCATATTTTTTTCAATGCATGGCTTATTCATTCCTGTCCATGTCATATTCATTTGAATGTGTGTCATATTCATTTCAATGGGTGTCCTATTCATTCCAGTCCATGTCATATTCACTTCAATGTGCCATATTCATTTCAATTGGTATCATATTTCTTCCATTGCATGTTCTATTCATATGAATGCATGTTTAATTCATTCCAATGCATGTTATATTCACTTTAATGGGTATCATATTAATTTCAATGTGTGTCATATTAATTTCAATTGGTGTCATATGTATTCCATTGTATGTCGTACTCACTTCAATGTGTGTCATATTCAGTTCAATAGGTGTCATAGGGCCTCATTACACGGTAAGCGGTAAGGGTTATTCGGTACCGGTAAGGGCACCGGTACCGGTAAACCCTTACCGCCTTACTACGAGTTACTTTTGCGGGACCCGACCTTAACGGCTGGTTTACCAGCCGTTAAAAGAAGGGTGCTGCAAAGGGACCTCCGTGCTAATTACGGTACCACAATTTGCGGTACCGTAATTAGCTCCTTCCCCATTCCCATTATGCCCTATGGGGGCAAAAATGGGAATGGGGGAAGTGCCTTGGTGAATGGGGAATTACCACCCCCGCTCACCTTGGAGTAGGGCGGTAATTCCGCCATCCACTAAGGCGGACACGGTAAAATACCGGCGGCAACCATGACGCTAATAGCGCCATGGTTACTGCCTACCGTGTAATGAGGCCAATAGTCATTTCAATGCATGACATATTCATATCAATGCATTTCTTATTCATTCCAATACATGTTATATTCACTTCAATGTGTGTCCTAATCATTTCAATGTGTCTCATATGCATTCCATTGTATGGAGTACTCACTTCAATGTGTGTCGTATTCATGTCAATGGGTGTCATATTCATTTCAATTGGTGTCAAATTCATTCCATTGCATGTTGTACTCACTTCAATGTGTGTCATATTCATTTCAATGGGTGTCCTATTCATTTCAATGCATGTCTTATTCGTTGAATTTCAATGCATGTCATACTCATTTTAATACATGTCATAATCATTTCAATACATGTTATAATCATCTCAATACATGTCATATTCATTTCAATGCATTTCTTATTCATTCCAATGCATGTTATAGTCATCTCAATACATGTCATATTCATTTCAATGCATTTCTTATTCATTCCAATGCATGTTATATTCACTTCAATGTGTGGCATATTCATTTCAATGTGTGTCATATGTATTTCAATGGGTGTCCTATTAATTTCAATGCATGTCTTATGCGTTGAATTTCAATGCATGTCATACTCATTTTAATACGTCATAATCATTTCAATACATGTTATAGTCATCTCAATACATGTCATATTTATTTCAATGCATTTCTTATTCATTCAATTGCATGGTATATTCACTTCAATGTGTGTCATATTAATTTCAATGTCTGTCATATTCATTTCAGTGGGTGTTATATGCATTCCATTGCTTGTGGTACTCACTTCAATGTGTGTCATATTCTTTTCAATGCGCGTCCTATTCATTTCAATGCATGTCTTATTCGTTGAATTTCAATGCATGTCATACTCATTTCAATACATGTCATATTCATTTCAATACATGTTAAAGTCATCTCAATACATGTCATATTCATTTCAATGCATTTCTTATGAATTCCAATGAATGTTATATTCACTTCAATGTGTGTCATATTCATTTCAATGTGTGTCATATTCATTTCAATGGGTGTCATAGTCATTCCATTGCATGTCGTACTCACTTCAATGTGTGTCAAATGCATTTCAATGGGTGTTCTATACATTTCAATGCATATGTTATTCGTTGCATTTTAATGCATGTCATACTCATTTCAGTA
The DNA here is from genome assembly GCF_040938575.1 of Ambystoma mexicanum. Taxonomy (NCBI): domain Eukaryota; kingdom Metazoa; phylum Chordata; class Amphibia; order Caudata; family Ambystomatidae; genus Ambystoma; species Ambystoma mexicanum. The sequence goes on along the minus strand of NC_090934.1, from coordinate 117,145,448 downwards.
CATGTTATAGTCATCTCAATACATGTCATATTAATTTTAATGCATTTTCTATTCATTCCAATGCATGGTATATTCACTTCAATGTGTGTCATATTCATTTCAGTGGGTGTTATATGCATTCCATTGCATGTCGTAATCACTTCAATGTGTTGCACATTGATTTCAATGGGTGTCATATTCATTCCAATGCATGTCATATTAATTCCAATACATGTTATATTCACTTCAATGTGTGTCATTTTCATTTCAATGGGTGTCATACTCATTTCAATGTGTCTCACATGCATTCCATTGCATGTTGTGCTCACTACAATGTGTGTCATGTTCACTACAAAGGGTGTCATATACATTTCAATGCATGTCATATGCATTCCATTGCATGTTGTACTCACTTCAATGTGTGTCATTTTCATTTCAATGGGTGTCCTATTCATTTCAATTCATGTCTTATTCATTGAATTTCGAGTTATGTCATACTCATTTCAATGCATGTCATACTCATTTCAATACATCTTATAGTCATCTCAATACATGTTACAGTCATCTCAATGCATGCATTACTCATTTCAATGCATGTTGTATTAATTTTAATATGTCACATTCATAAAGGTGTAATTTTGACGTCAGAATGACCACTTACTTGAAGCTGGATCAACAGTATCTTTGAAACAGTATAAAGAGATAAAAATGAGTGATAGGTTTTAGATGGCATCACTAATGCATTATATTGGCAGTGTATGTCGTGTCTGCTAACAGTGTGTCGCTGGTAGATTTTGTCGCCTTCCACTACTGTCAGGTTGTGCTGTTTGTCAATGCTGCTGTTGTATAAAATGTGCATGAGCTAGAAGAGTGGGACATGTGTCACTGCCTGCACTTTGTGCTTTTTTTCTGATTTATTTTTTTATTTGATATTAATTGTATTACAATTTTTACAAAAAAAGGACAAAATCCAGTAAATCCATTCAACAGAAAAAGTTCCTCTTTCGATAAACAAGTCTTCCAGATTCTAAAAGTGTTTCAATGTTCTTCTTTAGGTATAGTTCCGTTAATATTCTTAAGTTCCCTTTGTGACCTTTTTGTAATCCTCAACCAGGCCGATTTGTTTGAAAAAGAGAACTACGGCCACGGCTCAATCGGTTCTTTCTCCACCCATCAAACGAGCCCACGATTCCTCTTCCTCCACTATCGTTGAGGATCCCAGGAATTTCAATAGGTAGATTTCTCTTGCTTCTTGTGTGCCTTTGCATGTCAGCAGAAGGTGACGAGTTGTTTCCCGGTGGTAAGTGTCGCAAAAACGACACTTGTCCGTTTCAGCAAGACCTCTTCTGAACTGCGTCTTGTTGGTCTTTAGCAGGTTCAGTCTAATTCTGAGAAATGTATGGCACAAGCGTTTGTCTGGGAATTTTTTCAGGTAACCTCTAACGTCATTGATTTTCTTAGGAATGTGGGGAAAGTTCTGAGTTAATTTGTAAGACATTGCTGTGTCTTGTGTTTTAATCCAGTCCAATTCTGTATGTGTTTTCGCCACCTTAGTTGGATTTTGTATTAGAGTCTCTCTCGTCAGGGCTACCTCTTCAAGGACGTTTACACAGCTGTCGGCCCATGTTGTTATCGATTTGTTTTTTCTGCTATCTAGCTCTTTGCTCAGGATCTCGAAAACGGGTGCTGTTGGTTTCATTATAACTTTTCTGCAAAGCATCATAGTGGTCCTCCGGATAGACAGTTTCATGGAGGATAGGCATAGTTCTTGTCTAAGTAGGCCTATGGGGACCGACATCGGGAGGCCCAGGACTTTCTTCCAAAATAGACCTTCAAGTCTGTCCCAAAGGTTGCTTGGAATTTGCAGCATTGCTTCCGTTCCATAGGTTATACACGGAACTACTTTAGCTTTGAAGAAACACAGCACTGGTATCTTAGAGTATTTTCCGAACTTTCTGTCAATCACCCTTGCTTGGACTATCAGAGTCTTTGTTTTGGCTAATAATGACTCTTACATTGGGAGTTCTATGTTGCTGTTACTTAAGGTTACTCCCAAGTACTTGAAGCGCTTTACGATTTAAATTCTTTCTTTCTCCACGTTCCATTTCTCTTTATTAGCTGATCTGGAGGATGTTTCAAATGCCATGATCTTAGTTTTGCTCTAGTTTAGCTCCTAATCGTTCTCATTTAGGTATTTAAGGAGGGCATCCAGTTGTCTTTGTAGCCCCACCGCTGTTTGGTCTAACAGGATGATATCATCCGCGTACAAGAGTCTCTGGATCTTCTCACCCCCTAATGACGGGGGAAGCATCTGATGGTACTGAATTCCTCTTCCAGGTCGGCTATGTACACGTTGTAGAGGGCCGGGGCTAACGGACAGCCCTGCTTTACACCACGAGCGTTGCAGATTGCCTTCGAGAGAGCTCCCTCGTCCTTCAGGCGGACTCTCATAGTAGTGTCCTCGTATAACGCCTTTATTGGTGCCAAGAGTTTCTCCGGGCAATTCTTACTGCTCAATTTTGACCAGAGCCGTGCCCTATTGACTCAGTCAAATACCTGTACTAGGTCAACAAAGGGCATGAATATCCGTGGGGCACCTTGTTGAACTTTCGATTTGAGGCAGCATAGCAGAAGAATGTTAGCAGTGGTGCCGATGTTTCGCTCAAAGCCCGTCTGGAACCGATCTGTGTTGGAGGAGTTTTTTTGCCAGCTGTAGAGCCCGTCCAAGGCACATGAGCCAAACACCTTGCCAACAACATCTAAAAGGGCTATGGGGCGGTAATTCTTTGGATCTTCTTTATCTCCCTTTTTGAAGATGAGGACGACGTTAGCGGACTTCCAAGATGAAGGGACTTTGTTGTTTAAGTTGCAGTTGTGGAAATTCTGTCCAATGAGGGGGGCACAAGTGTCCACGTTGGTTTTTAAATCGATATTTGATATGCCGTCCGGCCCCGATGCTCTCAAGTTTTTTATTTTCATGATCTTAGGTTTAATTGACTCTGTGTCGCAAGGAATTTCCCACGCTGCCGCTTCTTGTCTAGAGCTTTCGAAAGGATTCACTCTTCGGTCTTTTATACAGAGTCTCTAAGAACTCCACCCATTGTTCTTCACTCACATTGTCATGTTGGTTATTGTAACTGACAGATTTATTAAAGACCAGAACTCTTTGCTGTTTTTCATCGCGAGTGTTCTCATCATTTTCTCGGCATCTAATTGCAAAAGCCTTGCGCAGTGTTGTCTCAACCAATCTTTATAATGTCGTTTGGCTTGAAGGAACCTTTCAAGCGACTTATCTGACTGACATTTTCGCCATTCGTTGGAATTTTCTTAAGATTGCTCTCTGCAGCACCAAATCTCTGTCATAGCTGTGTTTATGTACTTCTCGATTAAGATCTCCTCGAGGCTTTGTTGTACGATATGCCTTCCGTAGCGGAATGTAATCCAGATTTGTGGGTTTGCTTACATTCCCAATTGTGCCCTTTGAGTTTCTGTTATAGGCCCTCGTGATGCTACTTATGCTTTCTGCCGTTAGTTTCAAACGGTTCTCTCTAGGGCCTGTTTCTAGACCTTGTGTCAGGCGATCCTGCCCTGGTCATTTGGTCCAACAAGTAGTTTTCAGTATGTCATGGTCACAATGGGCCGTTTCTTCTACTCTAAAGGATTTGATCAGGCTCAGCAGGTCCCTTGAGACAAAGGTATGATTGATTGTTCTTTTTTGGTCGACTCTTTACCACGTCGGAATTATCTTGTTTTTCTTAGATCTCAACCAATGTAGATTGTGGAGGTCCCATTTGTCCATTAGAATTTCCCATCTTTTGCCTCTCTCCCCTGTGGGTGAGGTTGCCTGGTTTGTTTGTTTTTCGCTACGTTCCAGGGAGCAATTCAGGTCTCCATTTATTATAATAAGGTTTGTTAGCTGGATTTCATGCTCTTCTTCCAACTGTTTATCAATTTGTTGTAAATATTGATCAGTGTCGGACTAGGCAGGATTCCAGTATGTGTTGATGATTAAAGTTTTGTGGGACTTCTTTCCCCTAGCGCCCATGTTCGTTTGCGACCCTAATCTGGTAGCCTGGATGAAGGGAGAGAGATGGACTTCGTTGAGATGTTGTAGACCGCTTCCTGATCTGACTGCTATGAGAAGGCCAGCCCTCGGCCGTCTGGCTTTTCCCTTCTGCGCAGGGGTAAATGTTATGATGTAACCATCCAAATGAGGCTTCGACACCAACCATGTCTCCTGTAAACACAGGATGTCGAATATTCCCAAATTCACGTCTGTACCCATTGTCAAGTGGGAAAATCCTTGTGTGTTCCAGCAGCCCATAAGGAGATGGTGTTGGTTATCCATCTCCCCCTTTGGGGGTACTCCCTCCACTGATTGCTAGTTCTTGCTTGAATGTTTTTGTGTTTTGGATAGCCATAACCGTTTGGACTGCGTTGCTGGTGCTTTTTCTTCTTGGCCAACCACGCCCCTGGCGATTCTTGATGGGCTTTGAGCTAATGTAATCCTTATTTTTTCCCCAGGACCTTTCGGCCATCTTTCTGGTTTAGTTGAAGTTTTTGCATCCACTAATCCGTTTTTTACTTTGCTACGTGAATCTCCTTCCAACTCCCTACTACGTTGTTTTTGGTTGTCCATCTTCCGATGGTCGTACTGTTCTGTTCGTGTTGAGGTTTTGGCGCTTTGTCCATGCGTTGCACTCTCGTTATCTTCGGACGGTCTCCTTTTCGATCGACTAGGCAACCTCTTCTCAGTCAGCTGGTCATTCTCCGATATTTCTAACAGGTCGTAACCCAGGTACCTCAGGTTATGGCTCTCTTTCTTTAAGATGTTTGACATTATTATTGATGGAATATGTAGATAGGCTCGGTCTTCCCTGCCCTTCTCACAAGGTTCAATGATTTTTATATCTTGTGGATTCAATTGCCGCAGGTTCGGTACTTCGTTGAAGATGTTCAATGTTGAGGTCCAATTTAGCCTGAAACTGTCCTGTTTTTTTCTTATTCTCTCCATTCTGAAAATTTTGATTTTGCTCTTAATGCGTTTCCTCGACGAACCCCTTAGTCTGCTCCTCACTTGTGTCACACGATACTTGACGTTTGGACTGTTCTCTCGCTTTGTTATGGCGATTTGGATTGAGGAGTCACAGATTTGTGGGTTTCTTTGTCCTTTCTCTGCACTGGTCGTCTATGACTGTTTCCAATTCCACATTTTTCCGATTCAGGTATGGATTCTTTTCTTTTCTTCTGGGTCTTTGGGTAGCAAGGTTCTAGGGCCATTCGTTTTTCTTCCAGTGGTTTATACGAACACTTACTATTCCTCTCATCTCTATGTAACTTGGTCTTGGAAGCAGTTAGTCCTGGTCGTTGTTAATGACTGCATTCTCCGTTGTCCTCGGTATAGCCGCTTCTGAGTCTTCAACCGTGTAGGTACTTAAGTTCATTAGAGCCTCGATAGAACCAGATTCCTCTTCCACTTTCTCTTCTTCAGAGAACTTCCATTTCTCGATGTGGGTTCTGTTTGATGTTGGCCGCTCGTCACATTTCTGATCTCCGATTTTCCGCGTTGCTACGGCAATGCGCCTATCCAAAGCTGTGCGGGTCAAAGTTTTTAAGACCACTCTCTTATCTTCACCATTTTCAGGATTCAGCCTAGTTTTTACTGCAGTCTTGTTTGCGAGTTTAGATTTCTTCATGAAGAAACTGTCAAAGTCTTTCTGTTTTGTATTTGCTGTTTTATCTTGAGATTTGGTACTCGGTGCAATTGGGGATGTCGCCTGAGTTATCTCTAGGTCAACCAGGTTGATGCAGCCGTTGTCCTGAGTGCTACAATTTTTTTCCCTAGCTGCTTGCACACTGTTTTTAGGTGATGGCGAGGATATTGTCTGGGTTCCTTGTGTTTTACTCTCCAAATCCAGTGCACCTGATGTACCTTGCCCTCTTGTATTTTCTTGTCTCGCTTCTCTAGACAGTATGTGTTTTTCTAGGTATAAGATTTTGGTGTGCATTAGAGCCATGACGGCTGTTCAAGGCTTCGTAAAGTTTACAAAAGGGGGCAAGAGCAATCGTCACTGTTGACATAATTCCCATTAAGTCTACTTTCTTGTTGGGGGTGTCTCTGGAACTTCCTTTAGAGATGTTTAGACCTCTTTCGTTCCTACCCGGGGTAGGACAGGTGTCGGGTATATTTAAGATTGACTTGGAGGCAGTGTTTGTCACTTCCCTGCCGTGCGGAGGGCTCAGGGGAGCAGGATGCTGAATGGGAGGGCGGTGAGCGGGGGCTTCACTAGTATGCTTTTCCCACTTTGACCCTTGGTCAGGCTCCACATATGATGATAGGTTATTTATAACGTGCTTAATACCCAGAGGTTTCTAAGCGCGGACCCAGGGATCGAACCTGTGTTGCTCCGTGTCATTTTGTTTCCAAGTCGAGCACGCTGCCGCTGAGCTATCCTCCTGGGACAACTCCCAACCACAACCACCGGTAGAGATGGTCCTTTATAGATGTTAACATTCAGGTCGGAGCTCAGTGCCACTGGCCCTTTTGCCGGTGAAATTAAATGTGGAAGAGCCACAGAAAAGGGTGCAGGGGGTTTCCCAAAGTGCCATCTCACTGGCGTTCCTGACGTCGATGAAGGACCCCGGGTGACATGTTTGGTTCCTCTATCCCTTGTGACAGCTTTGGTATTGCCGCTGGTGTAATTGCCTCTTCAACTGCCACCCAGCCTTCTAAGAGCTCAGTGTCTGTGATTTCTTTAGGTGGCAAAGGCGTACTTTCACTTCTTTTCATGAAAAAGTCTGCGACATAGTTGAAGATGTTGGGATTGACTCCTTTGTTCTTATGGCTTGAGCCTCTATAGTACGGTTTTATTGAGTTTTTCCCTGTTTGCTTTTTATTTTATTTTGAAGCAGTTGTTGCACGTTCCTTTCTCTTTTCTGCTTTGTGCCCCTCAGGGTTAATAGGTTGCCAGCAGGGGGCAGACTCGAGGCCCTGCAGCTCCACCTCTCTGACTTCCTCCCTCAGATCCGACGAGTCTGCACACGCAGGGATCTCTTTCAGGAGCACCGCCGCACCAGCCTCGCTCACAGCCAGGCAGGCTGCTTCAAGCCCCACCTCCTCCTCTCTAGGGCTGGCTGGCGTGCAGCAGCGGACACCCTCCCTTCCGCTCAGATCCACCCCCGACCCTCGCCCTGACTCAGGAGAGAGCCCCGTAACCTTGGGGCGCCCCCCCTCCGCTGTGGAGCCTTGTTGCCCTCCACCTCCCGGAGTGTGGATCAAAACCTCCACGGTCACCCCAGGGAGCCGAGGCACCAGGCAGCTCGGCGGCTGCGAGGGAGTCTCCGCCTCCTTCAAGGATTCCGACTGCCCCGTCTTCCCGCTGACATACCCCAACTCTGTACAACCACCAATATCACACACCGCCTATCGCTTCTGTATCGACAGAGTCATGCCCACAACCAGAGCCGGTCCATCCGCACACCCCCGACAGCCAAAATATTGAAGATGTGTGTGCTCCTTTTGACACAGACCACCCGGTAACAATCAATCGACCGGCTGATCCACAAACTGAACTCGACACAGCAGTGAGCCCAAAGCAACTGGATCCCTATCCGGACCGAGCTGTCACAGACAGCGCACCGAGTAATAATGACCATAACCAGGAGACAAATCAAATCAAATCAAATCGCTGCACAACATCCGCAGTTGACCACTTCTCAACTTGACATCGGTGCCCCCCACGGAACATGGGCATGAGGACCGTGCACTGATTATTGATAAATCCATCTGCACCTCGCTGGAACGCTTATTTGAGCATTCAGGCAATGCATCGCTCGCGTATGCCCCCAGTAAGCAAGCACTCCCTCCACCTCACCCCGAAGTCCTCCCAAAGCTGTCTGGCAGAGCAACTGAAATGCGACATTGTGGAATTAAAAACAAAGATCAGGTCCTACAGAAACAACAGTCCTCAGGAGCTACTACCAACCGCGCTTCTCCAGCCCAACTCACCGACCCATCTTCCCTGGCTGAAATACAAACCCCCATCGACAACCCAAAGCCAATTATGCACCTCTCACCTGAATCACTAGTGGCTGCCCTTACCATCTCTGTCACTCTGTTTACCAAACTATACAAATCCCTTCATGATGCCTTGAAAGACCAAGGAACAATACTGGCTATGACCCACACCAAATTGATCGGTCTAGAAATGTTCACAACCAAAGTTCATGAGAGACTGGATAAAGAGAATGAAACTTCACTGACTTGGCGAAACATATAATGCAAACTTGCACACCGCGAAGAACATGACAAATCATCTCCTATGATGACAGATATAGAAAACTGCAAATGGATGCCCAGACTCTATCTTGCTACAAAGAATGGCAACGAAGCACATGTTGTTCAAACCGCCCAGACAATTGCACAACCAAGATCACAAACCTGCCGAACTTTCTGCAATAATGATAATCCGGATTACCATACCAATCGCACCTTAGACCCCCAGACCACCACACAGAGCATCAATCCCTCACCTAACTAAGAGGAGACACCAAAGCAGCCCCTCAACAACGCACACACCCTCTCTAAAGAAGGTTCGCACCAGCTAATCCCGCTTAGCAACACCTCTATCCTACAAGCAACGGATATAATTCCCATCCCCCCAACAACAAAGATCTCAACTCAACACTGCACAGACAACAAGCAACCAGGTGCCGAAACAATACACAAACAATTTGCAATATTTAGCCATGAACCCAATAAGAAGACCCTAACAACGACAGTGCTACCCACTGAAAAATAAACCCGAAAAATTTACCAACTACTAAAACAACCAAATACAATGGCTCCCGTACCTTCCTAAGAAATATAAGAATGCCACAATCAAAGGACACACAGAAAAATATGGGGAACCTACAGACTAATGTGAGTAAGCCAAAGGAACCAATGGCGGCTGCGGGCCACAACGTCTTACCTGTTCAGCACAATGAAGCAATGAGCCCGACCTCTGATGAGTCCTCAAACCAAGATGACCTAAGTGACCTAGTGGAAGCAATAAATGCCCAGGAAGAAAGGGAAGCCAAGTGCCAAACAACAACAAACCCCTCTGAGATATTTAATTGCCCGCCTCGACCATCAGACAAAAGAGCTATATACCACTAAGAATCAGCATCACCCAATCAACGGCTCAGCCAACTACATCTTTTGGAAAAATGACGAACGCAGTAAACTAATACAATGCTGAAGACTGGTCTTGGCTGGCAAAGGCACTGTTGCCAGCGCCCCCCAACCAACCCTTAGAGCCAAGCCGTGCAACCCAAGAACTATTTGACGGTCACCTCATGGAACAAACAGTGTTTTTCTCACCTCCTTAATAGCCATACACCGGGGCTAGAGAACTATGACATAATATGTCTACAGGAAACATGGGTGAGAAACACCCCAGTATGCGACATATATGAATGCTACCTAAACCATGCACAAAAAGGCGACACAGATAGACCCTTCTCTGGTCTGTTGACCCTTGTCAAAAGAGGCCTGGACCTATCTGTGCAAAACTTACAGAGCCCGAACCCTGACGTACAACTAGTATCCTTGGGAAAAACATTGGATAACAACCGCAAACATATAATGATGCTCTTATGCAACATCTACAATAACGTAGATGAATTTAACTACGACCAACTTCTTGATGTAATCTTGGATAACATCGACGCCTCTAGATCAGACAAAAGAGCCCCCACATCCTAGTTTATGGCGACCTAAATATGAGGTTTATACACGACCACGGCACAATCATCAACAAAGAGTCCTTATTTAACAACACCCATAAATGGATAACCTGAACCTCTGCCTGCGACCTGCATATGCTAAATGACCAGACTTCTGGGGACATACCAGGGAAACACACCTGGCACAATGGAGTGAACTCAGCATGCATAGACAATGCCTTTGCTTCTCTAAACCTCTTGCAAACCATATCAATGCTCAAAATGCCCTCTAGCGACCACAGTCTCCTCTAAGTATCCTGCAAGATTGCGACGCTGAGACAAATGAATACATCTGACCATAAATTGCAGACGGCCCAGGGAAAAAACTGATTATGGATCAATTCTCAATACATTAATAGCATGACCCAAACATTAGACAGACACATCAAACTGAAATGTGCCAGTATCGATTATACATAGCTCCTGAAATTATTCACAGAGTGTGATAATCGAAATTCCAACTCCCTCCTTAAATCTCGTCACTCATACCACCCCCCGGTAGTAGAATCCAAAAAATCACTGCGGAAAGACTTGAATGAAATCAAGACAAAGAGGGCTGCAACAAATAAAAAAAGAAAACAAAAATAAAGAAATTGGCAAATTACGTCCAAAGCGTTGAGGGCTCAACATGATGCAGAGACAATGCTAAAAGCCATAAGTAACGCAAATACTAGAGGCATATCGGAACTACTCAATGATGATGGCAGCTTCCAACCAGACACCCAATACACCAACTTCTCTGAAGAAGCTTGGATAATACACTTTACTATTCTGTTTGCCCTATCAAGCACAGCCTCACCAACTGCAACCCCAACAAGCACGGGACCTTTGTCATTCGAATGCTCACTCCCTGACATAGAAATGGCTATCAAAACAATAAACCGAACCCGTGCTCCACGCTCTAATAAACTCACAAACACCATGCTGAAAGCCCTTACCAGCGAATGGGCCAATCTCATTTTTCTCCTCTGTAACCAGATTAAACGCCTGAGACGAATACCCTAATTCTGGAAATGAGCAATCACCATTCCCATTTTTAAAAAAGGGAACAGGGAAGATCCTCGAAAATATCGCCCGATAGCCCATTTAGATATCATGGGAAAAATATTTGGAACCATTCTCTTGCGACATCTCAACAAAACGGCTACTGAAAATGTTTGTTTCGATTGTAGACCAACCGGATTCGTGAATGGTGTGGGCACTCCATTGAACCTCTTCATCCTGAATACATTAAAGCTCCAGACGATCAAACAAAAAAATGCTACTACCTGGCATTCAACGACCTGGAGCAGGCATTTGACTGTGTTAACAGAGAGAAACTATGGGCTAAACTAGATAAATGGGGTTGCCCAAAATATCTATTGAGCGCAATCATGGCCATGTATTCTGACGCAACTATTGAAGTCAGACTATTAAAAAAAGGAGAACTGTCGAAGCAAATACCAACATTCTGAGGGCTTAAAGAAGGCTGTCCCTTGGTAGCGACAATACTCAATCTATACATATCGGACCTGCAAGACAACCAAAAAGAGGTCATAAAGTTTCCACCAAGAATACAAGACAAAAAGGTGCCCTTGTTTCTCTATGATGACGACCCGGTTTTTGCAGATAAAACCCTGATAGGCCTACAATGGAGACTGAACAAGTTTCTACACTATACTGCTGCCAATGACTTAAAAATAAATGTCCGGAAAACCTATGTAATGGAATTGGCAAGCATGGCCAAACAACCACAGGTGAAAAAGAGTGGATTCACATGGAAACTAGCTGAAGAAAAGATCACCAAAACTAACTCAATAACATATCGGGGTGTGATGTTCAACAAATCAAGAATCGACATAGAATGGCAGACCCTGTTCCCAACTAAAATCAAAATTCTATTAGCCCAAGCAAAAGCCATCCTCAGTCGATATGGAGCCTACACTATAACACCAGACATACCCTTTTATAAACAAAAGGTAATACAGATAATTACATATGGTGCTGAGACAGCTCTATCCCTACCATGAGAAATCTGTGCCACCATGGAAGGTCTATTTGGAGAGGCCTGCTCCAGCTGCCGAACAGCCTACCCATAGTGTCGATCCGATACAAGCTTGGTCTCCAATCGATGGAATCAACTATACTATGGAAAACCCTATCCCTCTATAGGAAAGCCATGATGATTAACCATGACCCAGCACTGGACATTTTCAAAAACTCAGGCTACCAAATACTGATCCAATAATTCAAGAATGGGAACACATTTGTGATCTCTTGCTTGATGCCATCGGAACCACACTCAACACATTGATTCTCAATCCTGATGCAGTTAAAAAGAAATTAAAAGAATATGACTGGATATCAACCCAGGAACAAAGACTCAAATACAAACTGACCATCACTCACAACTTGGAAAGGAGACCTATCAACACAATACCATCATACATGTCAAAATTTCCTACCCGCTACTAAAGAAATCAATTTTTACGTTTCCGTCTCAACATCTTGCCCACAGCGGAAGTCCTTCAATACAGGAAACAACTCAAGAAACAAGCACCGTGGTGCCGGTTCTGCAATGATGGGACCACCGTATTATCACTATTTCATCTGTTAACAGAACGTAAACTACTCTGTGAGAGCAGAACCTAGCACCTTGCCAAATTGGTCATGGAAACCCCCACTCTAGATGCCATAGAATGGTGCGATTTCCTCTGTCTTGGAGACCACATTACAACGATTCTAGTAACAATTAAATTCCTGGAAGAAAACATTTCAAACCCTGAATCCAACTTGCAAAACACGCAGAGAGAAAGTTAAAAGCACTGCTTAACCGGTCAAGAAACAGGAAATAGCCCCTTATCTTTGAGAAGTGGGTCTTGGATGTCTTACATTGAAAGGTTTGATACAAACCAGCCAATAAAACAAAAAGATGTAAATATATATATTTTTTATTTAAAAATACAGGGGTCGAAGGTCAGACGGTAGGGGTAGCGGCTGGGACCAGAGAGGTTGCGATTGCGACCCCTTCCGACCCCCAAATGACATCCCTGATTACAATGTTCTTACTGGTTGATATCCTTTTAGCAGCTAAATAAGCTGGTCACTGACCTACCAGGCTTTAAATAGTAAAAATCAGATCTAAAAAAAGAAAATTCTCACTTGGATGCTTAACCAATGCAGTGATATCCTCAAATCTGAAATACGGTCTCCTGTCCGAGTTGCAAATATGAGGGGTATTGTTGCATTTTGCAAAAGCTGCAGCTGTTGAAGAAGTGTCTTTGGGGGCCCCATTAGTAGGGCATTACAATAATCCAATTGCGAGTTGGTATGAGCTGCTGCCTCTACCAACACTAAGTCCTTTTGTCCCTTTTCTGGATATACAGTGTATCCCCCTTAATTTAAACAGCTGGAAGAAAACTGATCCCACAATTGTTTGAACGTGCAAGACCAGGTTTAAGACTTGGTCCCACCAACACCCCACACCCCATGTTCTTCACCTTTGATTTAATCTTAATTGCACAAAGAAATAACTTGGGAGTCCCGCTTTGTGGCCTCCGTCAGTGTCTTTGCACTAGCCTTAAATATAACCTCTATTTTTTCATCATTCACTTGTAACCATTTTTCCTACATCCATATTTATTCTGTGTTCAGACAGACACCCGCATTTACAAAACTATGTTATCTTTGCCTACTATAATGTAAAGATGGGTATCCTCAGGATATGCATGGGGTTTCATCTCTAGAGAGTCCCAATTCATTTGGGGGACGTACTTCTGACCAGACTTTAACATTAATGTGTTCAGATGATGTATTTTATTAGGTTTGGGTTGGGTGAATTAGATTAGTTAGTGCGCTCAACCCCTTATGGTTATTGGTTTTTATAGTTGTTGACTGTTCCAATAATTGTGGACGTCAATGGCTGCATGGCTACATAGGAACTGGTATCCACCGACCAGTCCAGGGATCAGTAAGTACATTTTTTTGAGTTCTATCCAAGCCTGTGTGCTTTGTTATATACACTACTCACAGGTTTGCTTTTCTAATGATTCAATTATACACTTGTTAGTTGGTAACACCTTTGTGGTTTATTCAGATCCAGGTATTTGGTTACATTTTTTTTATTTTTTCCAAATTCTATTCTGCCTTTCAGTTTTGTGCCTAATTTTAAGGCGGTGCCAACATAACTCTGCTAGGAGGAACGTGCGTGTGTTACGCCCTTCCTTGGGCTTTTTCAAGGCACTAATACAGTAGTTCAATAAACAGTTATTGGTTCATGCCAATATTCAATCTTTCAAAGTGTTGTTTGCATTCGCTAGACATAGCATTCATATAACAACAATCACAGTTTTCTCTATTCCTTGTTCGTTAATGGTGCTGAGTAGACGAATATCTGTAGTTCTGAGGAGTTATGGTGAAGCGATTTGAAACACATTGTGTATAGGCGCTATATAAATAAACTATCATATCATCTCATACAGCATATTTTTGGTTTTGGTGAATTGGTGTGGGGTAAGCTACAACATTGTCAAAGCCATTGTAACCAAAGAAAGAGAGCGAGAGAGAAAGAGAGAGAGAGAGAGAAAGAGAGAGAGAGAGAGAGAGAGAGAGAGAGAGAGAGGGAGGGAAACGGGGTTCTGAACTGAGAATATCTGGTTGGACTAGCAACCAGGAATGGCACAGCATGAAATGGACAACTCCTCTGCCACACTACCCAAAGAGGAGCTACTAACAAGATTTGCTCCAATCAGCAGCTTTGTAAGTAACAAGTTGACTGGGCATTCATTTTCCTAGCTGAGTAGCGATGTGCCTTATTGGGTCATTTTGGTCTATTTTACGTATGCATTGGCAACTTTTTTGGCTAGTTTCGACTGCAATCATTCATCTTGAGGCTCCGTCTCTACTACAACCTATCCATCAAATGCCCTCTCCCTCTACCCCCATCCCCACTCTCTTTGCCCTCACGCTCCCCACTCCTACTAAGCCCACCGACCGCACCCCCGTCACATGTGCTGGTTGGGTTATGTTTGGGCTGTTTTGGGCTACATTTGACATTTGTAGATCATGTTTTCTGCCACAGACCAACTACCACCACTCAGCCAACCCAGCTCCCGTTCTCTCCACCCCCACTCTTTCTACTCCCACACATCCTACCCCCACTCTCTCTACCTTACTAACCCACCCTAGCCCCATTTCTCAACCCCCAACCCTACCCAACCTATCCCCAATCTCTACACCACCCACCCCCCCCTATCTCTCCCACACCCCCACCCACCCTACCCTCGGTGTCTCTCTACCCAACCTACCCACTCTACCTTCCCTCTCTCTACCCCAACCCACCCTACCCCCACTCTCTCTACCCCCACCCACCATACACCCCACTCTCTGTACCTTCACCCACCCACACTCTCTACACCAACCAACCCTATCCCCCACTCACCCTCTACCCCATCCACCTTCCCTACCTGCCCACTCCCACCCACCCTACCCATAGCCCTACTCACCCACCCTACCCCAACTCTCTACCCCCACCCACCCTGCCTCCACTCTCTACTCCTACCCACCCATCCTAGCCCCACAATCTCTACTCCCACCCACCGACCTACCCCCACTTTCTCTACCCATCATCTCTAACCCCACCCACCCAGCCTGCACCCTGTCTATCCCCACCCATACTACCCCCACTCTCTCTACCCCCACCCACCCTACCCCCACTCTCGCTACCCCACCCACCCTACCCCCACTCTCGCTACCCCACCCACCCTAGTCCCACTCTCTCTACCCCACCCACCCTACACCCACTCTTTCGCACTCTACTTCCATAATCTCTACACTACCCACCCTACCCCCACTCTCTCTACTCCACCCACTCTATGCCTACTCTCTCTATCACAGCCACCCTATGCCCACTCTCTCTACAATAAACCCACCCACCCTACACCCACCCTACCCCCACATGCCCAGCCCCATTCTCTCTACCCCACCTACCATACTTCCACTCTACACCCACCCAGTCCTCACTCTCTTCACTCCCCCACCCACCCTACCTCCACTCTGTCTACCTCCACACACCAAACCTTCCTCTACCAACCCACCCTACCCCCACACTTTCCCGAACCCAGCAACCCTAACCCCACTCTCAATACCCCCATGCAACCTACCCCCACTCTCTCTACTCGCACCAATCCTGATGATCTCTAGCCCCACACTCTCTACTCCCACCCACCCCCACTATCTACATACCCCCTTCTCTCTACTCCCACCAACCCTACCCTCACTCTCCCTACCCCAACACTCCCACCCCCACTCTCTCTATCCCATCTACCCTACCCCCACTCTCTCTACCTCACCCACCCCACCCACACTCTCTCTACCTCATCGACCCACCCTACCCCCACTCTCTCTACCCCCACTCTCTCTACCTCACCCACCCACTCTTCCACCACTCTCTTACCCCACCTACCCTAATCCCACTCTCTCTACCCCATGCACAAGTCCCCCCTCTCTCTACTCCCACTCACCCACCCTACCATCACTATCTATACAGCCATCCTTCCTACCCCACTCTCTCTACACCCTTCCACCCTAATCCCACACACCCAAACTACACCCATTCTCTCCACCCCCACCCACCCAACATACCTGAATTCAATCACCGTACCCCCACCGACCCTAACCCCACTCTCTCTACTCTCATCAATCCTGATGATCTCTATCCCCACTCGCTCTACTCCGACCCACCCCCACTCTCTACATACCCCCTTCTCTCTACTGCCACCCACCGTACCCCCACTCTCTCTACCCCAATACACCCACCCACTCTCTACCCCACCTACCCTACCCCCACTCTCTCTACCTCATCCTCCCTACCCCCACTCTCTCTATCCCCACTCTCTCTACATCACCCACCCACCCTTCCACCACTCTCGTACCCCACCTACCATAACCCACTCTCTCTACCTCATGCATAATCCCCCCTCTGACCCCACTCACCCACCCTAACACCTCTATCTCTACCCCCATCCTTCATACCCCACTCTTTTTACCCCCACCCACACCACTCTGTCTAACCCCACCACCCCTACCATACCTACGCCACCCTTTACCCCTCCCACTCACTCACCCAAACCCCACTCTCTATATGGCCACCACACCCACCCAACCCCTTCTCTCTCTACCCCACCAACCCTACACCAACTCTATCTACAAACCACCACCGTTCAACCCTATCCCCACTCTCTCTGTCGACCGAACCATGTTCCTGCCACTCTTTCTACCCCCACCCCACGCCCACCCTACCCACACTCACACACCCTACTCCCAATCTACCCCCACTGTTTCTACTGTGACAAATTGAAGGTATTTGTCCCTTCGCCCCAGAGGGGAGCCAACCCTCTGAGGCTAGGCAGGTGAGCCCACTCTGTAAAACCCTGCCTAGGGGTCTGGGCAAGTTGGACCACACTGGCAATGACACCCGCTTAGAGTATAAGGACTCTCATTCCCCCGAGAAACTCTGTAGACCACCCACTGTTTCTGCATATATGGGACTTCCTTCCTAAAAGCATATCTCTTCAAGAAGAGATCTGTACATAACTGGGACTATAACTGGGACAAGTGTATCTCAAGAGAAGAGACAGTGCGGTGTGCAGGGGAATCCCCCTGACGTACCCACGCCTTGGAGAGGTGGACCAGGAGGATGCTGCAGAACCTGCGGCAGCTCGAGACATCGGGGAAGCCATTGTGAGGACTGGGAGAGAAAACCTGTCCGACGTGGTGGCGTGACCACGATCATCCCATGGTAGGTCAGACGACCATCTAACAACACTGAGACCATAGCATCAGGTAACACTGACCACGCCCACCTGCCAGCTTCACTCGACCACAGCAACCGACAGAGACGCAAGAAATGGAATGTTGGAGAAACCCAAGAAGGGAGAATGCGAAGTAGGTTATCCGAGCGAGCACCGAGCCCTACGATGTCACCCTTGATAAACTAAGTTAAATGGTTGAACAGGAGAGGCGGGAGACTGCCGGGGCAATCTATATATTCTTTTTATTTAAATCTCTTGTTAGCACGTCTGAATTAGCCCCCCCCAAACCATGAGGTGATGCTTTACACAAACCTATTTTGTCAGACTTGTGTGTGGGAGCGAGGGGCCAATGGGCCCCTCTCTACCATCACTTCTCAGTACAGAACTTGGACCAAGTGCCTCCAGTGGTGGGTACGCCCCTCGCCCTTATGCAATACTAACTTTTGGTTATATTCGCATAGATGGGACCACCGAGCAGGACACAGGGCATCCATTTTCTGTACCCCCTTTCGACTCCATCTTGATAACTAGGCCTCACTGGGATAGTACAAAATGCATCTCTCCCCTTTTACCCGCCGCTGTAGCTCGGAGCACATAGCCCCCACCCTCGTCCCCACTCCAACTGGAAAACTCTGCGGCTCCATTCTCACGCTGAGGCCGGAGCTGCTTGCAACAAATAATAAATATAACACATCACTTTTCCTCTGAGATCACTGTCCTGCATGTGAACCAACATGAGCCAAGCACAGGGCTCGTCCATCTCCACAAAAGTGTCCTTGCCCTCTTACCCTCGCCAGTTGAAACTTATTGCCATTCTAACCCTGTGTCCTTGCAAGGCATCCCTTTCATGTGCCAGACTGCCAACCATACTATGAAACCCACCCAGCAGACCCCCAACTAACATTAGACCCCTGTGCAGTATATCGTGCCCAATACTAACAAGTGCCACATACCTGAGATTCTTGTGAGACTAACTCTATAGTTCAATGACAGTATTATAGTGGTCAAGACCATTAAACCTGTGACTTGTGTAACCCAAATGTGTAGATGGTATAAACCCTTGAGTGATTTGTATAACAACATGATACACTACTGAGAGTCTTTTGATCAACTGTTATTTAGTGCATGCATTACTCAGAATGTATTTTCTTAGCTTAGATAGTGACCACCGTGTTTCACAGTGACCTGACCTTCACCCATCTGGAGCACACATGTCTGATGTCAATCCTCCCGCCAACCAAGCAACCAACCCGCAGGAAGAGATGATGCCCACACCTAAGTCACCACCACGGCTGACCAGTCTTGGTCCAACGTAGCATCATATGTTAAAAATGTAGATGTACTATATAAATGTGGTGTAACCTTGATGTGGTCAGAGCGCTCTCAGAGATCTAGATAAACTTTTCCTTGAACTCTCGCAGCCTGTGCTTTTGTGCCTTATTCCCTGCCTAGGGAGTGTCTGTTTTATTAATTTTTACACGTGTGAGTCAGGGTGGGCACAAACATTTGGTGACCCCCTGCGACGTGATCGGAGAGGTGCCTCGAGGTCGGCGGCGAGCAGCGAGATCCGAGACGCCCCCCAGCGAAACCATCGCCTCCGCGGCTGACCAGCCTGTGCGCACTACGAAGAAGGGTCAAGGTTTCCCGGTTGACGAATACCCGACTGAAAAGCTGCTCGCCGAGGCGGACCACGGCTTGGTTGGGGTGCGAGCCTGCCTGGGGTCGGACTGCGAGCGGCGACCCTCGCCGTGAGTGCTGGTTGCGAAGGTTATGAAGGAAAGGTAAGGAGGAAATAGGGGGGACAGGTGGTAACGGGTAGTAGGAATGAGTAGGGCCTGTGTGAGTGATGATGAGGCTTTTCTGATCTATCCTTTATATGGCCATTAGGTTTTGGTAAGAAGTGAAGAGAAAAAGAGAAGTGGTTTCCTAGCCCGAACGGAGTAGAAGGCAGCGCCGCGTAGCATTGTCTCGTCCAGAACAGAATAAATAAGTGAAGTTACAGAGAAAATAGTAGGAGTCTCGTATATTGAGTAGACTCAGAGTAGTTATTTAGAACATTCTTTTTCTGGGTACGAAAGGATTCTTGGAAAAGAGTAAGAGGGTGTAAGAGGAGGGGAGTGAATGAGAAGAGTAGGAGAAACGGGAAAGGGGGTGGAAAAAAGAGCAACGGGGAGAAAATGCACGCAGGTAGTGCAGGTGCATGATAAGTGTTATATGTGCTTTTGTGTTCTGTCCATTTTTTGTCAAGGATATCCAAGTACTGTGATTAATTTGTGGTTAAAGTGCCAAAATATGCAACAATGAACTGTTGAATTTGAACATGCAATAACTAAAAGGTTAACGTTGAAAAGGGGGTTGATAGATATATATTTCTTGATACATATATGTGCATACAAATTACAAGTAATTGATAAGACTCGTGGCATATTATCCAACTGGTGAAGAAGTGATTAAGGGGAAAGGGAGGTCGAAAGGTAAGTACAGATAGAGGGAGGGGAGGAATAACACCACTAGCCCATATTTGTCAGCACCTTCCGTTATACAGTGAGAAAATTCAAAAATACCATGATCAATGGTTGACAGAGATAAAGGGGACAGTGTGACACCAATCTGGCCAGATGGTGGGTCATTCGACAAAAGAGTATTAGATCTAGTATCTACACACTTGTTAGCAAGGTATAAGGGGAAACAACTGCAAAATAGAAGGGAAGTACTAGACCTATGGTGAATGTTTGAAGAAGTTACGCCTGCAGCAGAGGTAAGTAAAGAGAAAGTGAATGAAACACAGAAAACACAGGTAGAGGTAAGTGGAACACCAAAGGGCGAGTGCACAACCACTACAGCTGAAGGCGATACAACTAAAATATATCCTCTAATGTCCAGACCAGCAGCAGGATATAGTGAGCCCCCGTACGTACCAGCATGTCCAACTCCTACACCTACAACAGGAGCAGTTGCCACAGCACCACTCCCCTATGATAAAGGAGGTTTGTATGGCCCAACAAGCGCACCCCCCGTGAATTTAGCACATATCACTGGAGAATTAGACCGCCAGCTAGCGCATGCACAGATGGAGATAACGCGGCTACGAGCGGTGTGCGACAGGAGCCAAATGCTACCAGGGGGAGGAGAGGTGCCACCATTATCCATAGCGGATCTAACACCAACATTGAGCACAGCAGGGGAAGTGGCGCAAGCGATCTCAGAGCCAGCACGGTCAGTATCATCACAAGGAACACGCATACCACAAGGGCAAGAGAAAGAGTGGCAGTCAGGGGAATTCCTGTTCCATCTAAATGACAAACCCGTGAGGATTATACACCCACCCACCCCAGACAGTGAGAGAGGAGAAGGATGTGAAGGGAACAATGAGCAAGAATCAGAACTAGAAGAAGTGTGGAGTGACTAATATGAAGAGGCAGCTGCCGAGACCGGGTCCCCACTGCCAAACCACCGGTACCCAGACACACCATTGCCACTACTATGGCAGGGTCGACTAAGACAGCGAGGGGGAAATATGATGGTAAGTAAAATAAAGAAAGGTGCGGTAAGTAAGGTAGGGAAGAAACACAAGTTACAAATGCCATTGATACATAAAGGAGCAGGTAGGCCACATTACATTCCGTGGGCCTAAATGGATAAAAACAACTTGCTAAAGGTCCTCCGCCCACTGTTGGGAGGGGCTGGGAAATGGATACGCGCCTTTGAGAAAAAAACAGCATGGATGTGAAGAGCTTATTAGTGTCAGCAATTGGTGACCAAGCAGACGCAGTGTGGGAAAAGGCCGGATTTCCCGGAGTAACGACGAGTTGTATCCGCCACGATGGATCGACGTTCAATAATGTTCGAGCACAGGTATGGGATGCATTGAGGCACATGTTTCCAGATTTTCCAGATTTACATTTGGTGATCCAGTGCACAATGGAGGAGAACGAGGATCCTACGCAATTCATACTGCGGGTGCAGGATTTATGGAGAAGCGAAACGGGCACGGCGTGGAACCAGTCCACCGCCTTGTTCTATTTTATCATCAAAAAGGGGCTCCTGAAGGAGGTGCAGAAGGCCTTGGACAAAATAGCTGGGATAGAAGCCAAGGGCTGGCCTGAAATACAGAGTATAATTGTGCACCACTGCCGGAGGATCAAAGAGAGAGAAAAGGAGATAGCACAAAAAAGCTTGGCAGGCGAAGCGAAGCTGGTACAGAACAAATTAGTGAAGGTTGGAGCCATCAATGTCAGCGCAACCACAGACCGAGAAAACGAGGGAGATGAAGGAGCGGGAAACAAACCAGCAACAATAGCAGCACTGCGGGCCGCAGGAGGACAAGGACAGTGGAACTGAGAAGACCAATACGGTGGGTAACAGTGGCAAGAAAGACCAGCGAGAGGAAGAGGTGGGTACCGGGGCCAGAGAGGGGGGTTTGGAGGTATGGGAACTAGGGGATTTGGCGGCCAAGGAATGAGAGGCGGACCACAAGGGTCATGTTGGAACTGTGGGAGATGGGGACACTACTCTAGAGATTGTAGAATGTGGCCTTCAGGGTATTTCCAGGGGCAACAGCCCATGGAGAACGAACAAGGTTGGGGGTGTCCACACCCAGGTAGCCCCTACGGACTACCGATGGGAAGTGGGAGACAACAAGACTACTGCTATTACGAACCTCAGGTACAGCAAAGACAGCAACCACCACCACAACCAATGGCAAGACAAAATGCAATGGGAAGCGCAACCAATAATTGTTATGCAACATCTGCAAACGGTGCGCCCGCACCGTACCGTGGCGTGACCGTGATTGGAGATAATGTCTTCTCCATGCCAGGGCAATAAAGACATTCAGATTAGGACAGCCCACAGGGAACACTTGCGTGTCCAGTCCTATCCACCACCCTATGTGCAGAAGAGGAACCACTAGTGGGGGCAGAGATAATAAATAAGCAGTTTATCTTTATGGTAGACTCTGGAGCAGAGAAATCATGTCTTATGGAAGGGCGGTTTCTGCTCTCAGGCAGGAATTTAGAGACCTAGGGATTCTCTGGGGCTATTTTAAAAGTTCCTTACACTAAAGATCTTGATATAACGGTGGGGGGAAAAACCGTGCGTGCACCCTTACTGTACCACGAAGACGCGCCAATAAACCTGCTGGGTAGAGATTTGTTGAGCAAATTGAATCTGACAATCTCCTTTACAGAACGAGGAATAGTGTGCTCAACACCAGGAGTATGCCCAGTACGAGCAATGTTGATGATCAGCACAGTGATGAATGAAGTTGTGGTGCGAGGGGTACCCATTGATATAAGCATGTTCATATATGGTATCAAGTTGTTAGCATGAGTGGTGCCAGAGATAACGAGAAAAGAATGGAGAACACCATCAGATTTCATATTCCGCCCAATTGCGCACAGAGACATTGTACCAGGCACGATAATGTCCATAGACATTGAGGCAGTTCAAGTATCCAGCAAACGTATTGTGGTCATAGGAGTGGACGCGCAGGGGTGCTAGTGGAGGACTGTGTTATGCATAGACCCAAACATAATGCTACAAGATATAACAGATGAGGAATTGTTCACTGATGGTGAGGATGATGGAGAAATAATAATGGAAATAAGCATACCATGTGATATTATGGTCCAATACAGAGAGGTACATAACCCATTGATGGCTAGTGTTAAAGCCCCACTGACTATATTTGAGGAAGACATGACAAAAGTAGCACCTGAAATTTGGACCACCGGGCCCCACGATGTAGGGCTGCTGCATGAGGTGACACCAATAAAAATAAAACTCAAACCAGGTGCAATGCTGCCAAGAGTAAAACAATATTCCATATCAAAAGAAGCAGAGGAAGGAATTAGAGAGACAATAAATGCACTCCTGAAACAAGGCATCATAGTGCCATCAACGTCCCCATGTAATACAGCGATTTTCCCGATCAAAAAAGCAAAGGGAGGGGCGTGGAGGATGATCCAAGATCTCCATCCACTCAATGACGTAATTCAAAAAGAGTTCCCATTAGTGCCTAACCCGGCATCAATATTGTGCAGTGTGCCAAAAGAATCAACATGTTTTACTGTAATTGACTTGAAGAATGCTTTCTTCTCCATACCACTCGACCCAGGATCCCAGTACCTGACAGCGTTCACAATAGGGAACAACAGGTATGAACACTGCCGGCTCCCGCAAGGGTATTGTGAAAGCCCCAGCATTTTTAACAGGGTGTTACGGGAAGACATTGGAAACAGATGTAGAGAGCACCATCATTCAATACGTAGACGATTTGCTTGTCTGTGGCCATACAGAAGAAAAGTGTCAAGAAGACTCGATAGCACTACTGAATGTGCTAGCTGCCAAAGGATACAAGGTAGACAAAGGGAAATTGCAATACTGCCTTGCCGAGGTTGTATACCTCGGACAGTTAATATCAAAAGATGGGAAGCTAATACTCCCAGACAGAGCAGCTGCTATACGCAACATAATAACACCAAAAACTGTGAAAGACATGTAAACATTTCTTGGCATTTGTAATTATTGCCGAGCATGGATCCTTGATTACGCGGCATATACACGCCCCCTACTACAAGCATTAAAAGAGGCACAGAAGAATAGGGCGACAATAAAATGGACGCATGAAATGATAATACAGTACTCGAAATTAAAAGACCTCATCGCTGACACCCCAGTCTTCGCGAACCCAGATTATGGGAGGGAATTTTTCTTGTTTTCACACTGCAATGGGACACTGATGACAGCAGTACTGACACAGAAGACATCACTAGGTCACAAACCATTGGCTTACTACAGTGGGACACTAGATCCAGTAATGCAAGGTAATTTTGTGTGCAAACAGGCCCTCGCAGCTGCGGCCTTTGCGATTGAAAAAAGCGCCACCATTGTCATGGGATGTTCGGTAACACTATATGCGGAGCATTCCCTGTTCGCCATCCTTGAGCGATCAAAATCAACACTAACGACACAAAGAGCAACAGCATATGAAGTAATAATTTCAAGCCCCAACGTACACATTGTGAGGTGCAAGATAGTGAACCCAGCAACATTTATTACAGAGCCATGCACCACAGAGGACATACAAGAACACGGTTGTGCCACATATGAGGGGGAAGGTGACGACATCCCGAAAGCAAGTGAGAATGCCCTACACGAGGGAGAAATATATTTCATAGATGGGTCAGAATCAATAAACCCTGAGAAAGGGAAAAAACATGTTGGAATGGCGGTAGTGCACATGGAAGAAGATGAATATGAGACAATTGTGCAAAAGCACCTCCCATCCCATTATTCAGCACAGGCAGCAGAATTAACTTCCTTGATTGAAGCCCTGCGCACAGCCAAAGGCTGTGCGGTGACAATATACTCAGACTCAGTCTACGCAACTACCACGGTGCACTCAGGGCTGTCACGGTGCCGTAGAAGAGGATTCAGGAGGGCAGACGGTTCTCCAGTACAGCATGCAGCATTGTTAAATGAACTGATAGATGCATTAGCAGTACCATCGGTAGTGGCAGTGGTGAAATGCCAAGCCCATACCAACAACACAGACGCAATCTCATTGGGAAATGCGGCAGCCGACGCAGCCGCGAAGGAGGCCTCGTATTTCAATGTGACACCAACACTTGAGTGCATCACAAAAGCAACCACCACAGACCCACGAGAGGAAGCATACAATAATACCCCAATAGCGCAGATAATAGAGGTACAAAGACGAGCGTCCAAAGAGGAGTAAGAACTGTGGAGCAAACAGGGATGTACACAATCATCCACAGATCTCATTTGGTGGCAAGAGAGGACAGGAAAGGTTGTCATGCCCATAGAGTTACTAGAAATAGCATTCCAACAGTTGCATTTCCCCGGCCATGTAGCAAAACAACACATTGCTGCAGACATTCGGGAACACTGGTTCATCCCCAATTTACAAGAGCATCTGTCAAAATTCATTGTAGAATGTATAACATGCCAAATATATAATTCTGGAATGACATTAAGAACACTGCGTGGTACCTTGCCCAGACCAACAGGACCATTTAGAGAGCTCCACATAGACTATGCTGATATGGGAGAGCGGTGTAACGGAGCAAGATATTTGATTGTGGTGGTGTGCCCCTTTTCAAGGTGGGTGGAAGCGGGCCCATGTCCCCACCCAGATGCGAAATGTGCGGCCAAGTTCCTCGTGCGGGAGGTGTTTTCACGATGGGGGATATGCGATGTGATTAGATCAGACTTTGTGAATGACCTCTTTAAGGAAGTGACATCACTCTTGGGGGTGAAGCACAAATGATGCTAAATTTATCACCCAATGGTGAATGGGGTGGTAGAAAAGATCAACGGATTATTAAAGAGTAAGTTGTCCAAGTTGTGTAACACATTAAAAAAGAACTGGGTGTATTGCTTGCCCCTAGCACTGTTCCAACTCAGGACACAACCGTGTAAAGACCACCTTTTAAGCCCCCACAAAATTGTAACTGGGAGGAGAATACACACGCCAGTATCCCCGATTAGAAGAGCATCGGATGCACACAGGGCTGCCACAGTGCTGGGGGAAGAGTTCAAGGAATTCCTAACCCAGTTAACACGCGCAGTACGCAGCAGAGCGCGACAAATAGCACCGCCTTTTACTGAAAATGTGATGACTGATACTACTACACCGGCCACAGATAGTTCAAGCGGGCCTCTAATGCCGGGGGCACATGTTTATGTCCGCAGCTTTGTGAGAAGGTGGAATTCACCCAGGTTTCATGGCCCCTACGAGGTCATTTATAGTACACCCACCGCGGTGAAGGTGAAGGGATTGAAGTATTGGGTGCACTTATCCGATCTGAGGAGGGCACACAGTAGTACAATCCCCCAGGAGGAGCAAGACAGCGCTACTGGGACAACAAATGAGGTTGAAGGAAAAAAACAAAAGAGTCAGTAAAAGAATATGCAGAGATAAAAGTGATGATATGTATTTTGTTCTGCACAGCTTACTTCCTCCTTCTTTCTTTTCTGTCTCTTCCCCCTCTCCTCTTCAATTGGCCAGCATATTGTCTATATACCTCACCTATCTCTCCCTCTCTATCTCCCACCTTCATTTTTTGATGGTTGTCTCTACAGCAAAAGTACATGAGTAACAGAGTAACAGAACAAGCCTGACTGAAAATAATGATTAAACGTGAAGTTGAACAAGAATGTAAATATATGTATATAGTGTGATGACTTAACGAATTTATATCGCCCCTCCAGGTGAACAATGGCCCAACGACCCACGATCAGAGAGAGCGAATTAATGTTAGATAGCGATAGGGTCGCCATTAGGGCTAAAAGGTTCAGTGATGTTGAATGCGTTTTGAAGTGTGCTGCAATTTTCATGTCAGTAATGTTGTTTTTTGCAGCCTGGTACTATACCCTTTTATCTCTTGTTGATGACATGCAAAGGGGGGGGCGGGGCGAACATGATAAGAGAAGGATCGCAAATGATATGGACTGGGGTGAAGACTATATGGCAGGAGTCACATGAAATTAATGTTAACAAAACAGACAGAATGCAACCCTCAGAATACATCACTGTGGGATCAACAAGTGTGTCAGTGTTACATTTTGATGAAAATATGAGTAATGCTTATGTATATAACGAATATGATGGAGATTATTATTGGACAAATGATTTAATTAACACTAGTATCAATGCATAGACAACCATACACCCTACCTCACACAATAAATACTGCTGCTACTGATGATGATACATATGCCACATTGAATAGTAATGATACAACATGGGCTGGGATGTTTCCAATACACTACAAAGGGTGAAAAACAATGATCAGGAAGGGAGGAGGAGGAGAAAAAGGGGGGCGGGAGGGAAAAGATACGACATCTATCACGACCTGGGGTTAGATGGAATAGAAGATCCTCGCCACCCTGATCAATCAAATAAATGGTATTCAGACATGAGTGCCACAGCGAAGCAAGCAACAAATGAGAGCTGCTACGTCTGTTCACTCATCCCGCATGCATCAGGAACACCGAAAATGTTAGTACCACAGGAAGTGCCCTTGTCGGAGGCCCAATGTTTAATTCATCTGGTTTTATGCAGAATAAAGAGCATATTCCAGGCGCACACTGTCACATTGGAAAAGCTGGAGAATGAGAAAACATGCACAAGCCGGCGCCAAGGAGTAATTTGCCTCGAGGAACCATTTCTTGTCATCAAGAGGACACGATTTGCAGAAAATAAATGGCACGAAGAAACAATACAATGCAAAGCTGAAGCGCTTCGAGGCCTACCAAATGACACTTTACAATGGATAAAAGGGGC
The DNA here is from genome assembly GCF_040938575.1 of Ambystoma mexicanum. Lineage (NCBI taxonomy): Eukaryota > Metazoa > Chordata > Amphibia > Caudata > Ambystomatidae > Ambystoma > Ambystoma mexicanum. Next base: position 117,117,599 of record NC_090934.1, on the reverse strand, counting down.
ATGTGACCCCATCTGGTCGCAACATGTTGCAAAGCTAACATGGGTCACAACATTAGAAAAACCTATCAAAATACAAAAAGAAGTGCCACATGAACTGTGTTTCCGTGGGGAAGGGAAAGTGAACATGGGGGAAGCAAGGAGATGTAACAAAACGGTAATAATTCCCGACATGAAGAAAGGCCCAGCTGCACTAATGGACATGTATTGGGTTTGCGGCAAACAAGCTTACCTGCACCTCCCCGCATCGTGGAAAGGAACTTGTGCTTTAGCCACCCTCCACACAACCCTGATGGTAATACCAGAGAGCCACATCCAAGGGTCAGCAGAGCAATCGGCTGGCATATCGGCTGCAGAGCAATCGCTGGCATATCGGCAGCAGGGCAATCGGCTGAACCATCGGCAGCGACCCAACTAATAAGAACAAAAGCTCCAGCATATGAATTATTGTCAGAATATGAACTAACGAAAACATTGACACAAAGTAAAAGATCCTCCAATTACATCTCATCCGAATCATCAAAACTCCTCACTGAGATCCTGCAGTAATACAAGCTCTTTTCATCAGCAGAGACATTCTTTGCCTCACTGTTTGCCCCTGGACTGCAAGCACGAGCAAACGCCAAATGGTTGCAGATAGTACGCTGGGAGCTTATTCAATTGGCCAACGACACTGAAGAGGGGTTCAATGTGATAAAGATAGAGCTCCGCGCGTTGCGCCTAATGACAATACAAAATAGATGTTCTCGATCTCCTCACGGCGATGGACGGTGGTGTTTGCCGAAAAATTGGGCGGGCGTGTTGCAGCTTTGCGCCAACTGAAGACGCTGATAACGAGACACTCTCCCATGTGATAAATGAAGTGCACAACTTAGGGGAGAGAATGAGAGTGAAAGGAGGAGCCGAAGAAAGTACATGGTTCGACAATTTGTTCAGCTGGATACCATCGTGGGTAAATGTGGCAATGAAAATACTGATCCCCATCATCATTTTTGTGCTCCTGTTCTTTTGTGTGTGCCAACTGGGACTACGGTGTTGTGAGAAAAGCATGCCAACCTCAGCTATGATGGTGGTGACAATGGGCCGACCGACAATGGTAGCTACCATGATAGATGCACAACAGGAGAGTACACCACACCACAATACAGAATGACAACAATTTACAGGCAATATGGGGGTATAGTGGATAATTTGCATTACACAACGATAAAGGAACCAACAGAGTTACAATGGTACCAAGAAGTATGGGTAGATCTAGATGGGGATGGAGGTATTTACTTAATGTGTACCCAAGATGAATATGCCAGAAGAGCCTTAGAAGCGTTTGCAGAGCTTGAATGCCCATAAAAGGTACCCCCGCGTGGGACGAGGCGGTGGCAGCGGTTGAGTACTACCGAAGGGAGAATGAAAAGAATAAAAAGTAGAAGTATTTGTTACTTTAGATGTAACGAAAGGGGGAATGTGTGGGAGCAAAGGGCCAATGGGCCCCTCTCTATCATCACTTCTTGTCAGTCTAGAAAAATGGATACCTCTACTTTGTGACCGCAAACGTATTTTGGTGGCCGTGGGCCAACCCTCTCATGCACGATATGACAGAATATAGGTTTTCGAGCTTGCCAATGAACGGCCATTTTGATGTAACAAGAATTGCCATTTTGTTTTCTAACCATTTCTCATTGCTTTCTGTTCCTATTGCTTCGCAGTATATTTTCTGCTTACACTGCTCGACTGTAAAACATTGTTGTCTGCACGCAAAAAGGACAAGGCCGCAGGGCCGTGAGGATAACAAGAGTTAGTTGAAACGAAACGTAGGCAGCGCCAGGAAGAATGCCCGGCTCTCTCCCGCTCACGAATGTAGCCTTGAAGCAGAGCTGCAGGGCATTTAATCATTTCGCAGCTGCCAGCCAGTCTTGTTATATGGTAGAATATGGTAGAATAATACAGCTAAAGGCTTGAATTATGCTTTCTTACGGCCCCCCTTTGCTGAGCCCGCTAGAGCGTGTCGGCACCCAGGACACGAATAGCACCTAAAAGATAGCAAGGTCCGGAATGCAACTCTTCCCCCCCGTATGTAGCTCGCTTCCAAGAATAGAAGCGCTGTGTTCTATTCAACAACTGAAAGATGCCTCCGCACTCACAAATTGCAATTTGTTACTAGAATAGATGTTTGAAGGTGTCATAGTTGTCGGAGATGTCCATCATCACACCAAGTTCAAAGAAACCCAATAGAAGTGGGGTGTTAAACATGTCATAGCTGATTGTTTGATATGCATTTTGTATATATGTAACTGATGTACGTAATTCACTCTCTTGCGTCCCTCGAGGTCTAGAGATACACGTTGCGGGGCGCGAGACCGAGTTGGCCAACTGAGACTTTTGCTTTGCAATAAACCCTAGCTTTGGCAATACAACATCGTGTCTGGCGTATCTATCGTGTGTGGTGACTCGCCTTGTTTCCATAGACGTTAGGGACCCCTAGGGGCCCCTTTCATTCTCAGTACAAAACTTGGACCAAGTGCCTCCGGTGGAGGGTACGTCCCTCGCCCTTATGCGATACTAACTTTTGGTTATATTCGCGTAGATGGGACCACTGAGCAGGACACAGGGCATCCATTTTCTGTACCCCCTTTCGACTCCATCTTGATAACTAGGCCTCACTGCAATAGTACAAAATGCATCTCTCCCCTTTTGCCCGCCGCTGTAGCTCGGAACACATGGCCCCCACCCTCGTCCCCACTCCAACTGGAAAACTCTGCGGCTCCATTCTCACGCTGAGGCCGGAGCTGCTTGCAACAAATAATAAATGTAACACATCCCTTTTCCTCTGAGATCACTGTCCTGCATGTGAACCAACATGAGCCAAGCACAGGGCTCGTCCTTGCCCTCTTACCCTCGCCAGTTGAAACTTATTGCCATTCTAACCCTGTGTCCTTGCAAGGCATCCCTTTCATGTGCCAGACTGCCAACCATACTATGAAACCCACCCAGCAGACCCCCAACTAAAATTAGACCCCTGTGCTGTATATCGTGCCCAATACTAACAAGTGCCACATACCTGAGATTCTTGTGAGACTAACCCTATAGTTCAATTACAGTATTATAGTGGTCAAGACCCTTAAACCTGTGACCTGTGTAACCCAAATGTGTAGATGGTATAAACCCTTGAGTGATTTGTATAACGACAGGATGCACTACTGAGAGTCTTTTGATCAACTGTTATTTAGTGCATGCATTACTCAGAATGTATTTTCTTAGCTTAGATAGTGACCACCGTGTTTCACAGCGACCTGACCTTCACCCATCCGGAGCACAAATGTCTGACATCAATCCTCCCGCCAACCAAGCAACCAACCCGGAGGTAGAGATGATGCCCACACCTAAGTCACCACCACGGCTGACCAATCCGGGTCCAACGTAGCATCATATGTTAAAAATGTAGATGTACTATATAAATGTGTTGCAACTTTGATGTGGTCAGAGCGCTCTCAGAGATCTAGATAAACTTTTCCTTGAACTCTCGCAGCCTGCGCTTTTGTGCCTTATTCCCTGCCTAGGGAGTGTCTGTTTTATTCATTTTTACATGTGTGAGTCAGGGTGGGCACAAACATTTGCTTACTGAGCCCTGCTTTGTATTTGTAATTTAGCCTATCTGCACCCACCTAATTTGACTTAAATGCCCTCTGATGTAATTGTATCTATACTTGTCATGATATTACTGTTCCCTTTGCCTACAGGGTCATTTAGAACATCACTGTACTATGTTGGCTGGGCCTGTCTAATTTCTATCTTTTTGCATATCTGTATACTTGATGTAGCCCCCATACCATGAGACGTCACTTTGTCAGACTATGCACCTATTCTAATGTTTTCTCTCATGCGTATCTGTATACCTTATGCAGCCCCCTGTACCATGAGGTGTGGCTTTGCCAGACTGTGCACCTACCCTTTCTTTGGCCTTTATGCTTCTCTGTATATTTGATGTAGCCCTCTGTGGCATGAGGCATTGCTTTGACAGCCTGTGAACCTATTCTAATTTTGTCTTTCTGCATATACGTATGCCTGATGTAGCCCCCTATACCATCAGCTGTCACTTTGCCAGACTATGCACCTATTCTAATTGTGTCTCTCATGCGTATCTGTATACCTGATGTAGCTCCCTGTAGCATGAGGCGTGGCTTTGCCAGACTGTGCACCTACCCTTTCTTTGGCCTTTATGCTTATCTGTATACTTGATGTAGCTCCCTGTAGAATGAGGCGTGGCTTTGCCAGACTGTGCACCTACCCTTTCTTTGGCCTTTATGCTTATCTGTATACTTGATGTAGCCCCCTGTAACATGAGGCGTGGCTTTGGCAGACTGTGCACCTATTCTAATTTTGTCTCTCATGCATATCTGTATACTTCAGTAGCCCCCGTCCAATTAGGCACAGCTCTGCCAGATTATGCTTTCATGGTCCACGTGTATGTTGTAGGCCTATACGTGGTCTTGCGCTGTGTAGACTGCACTTTTCACTTACTGTAACTAGCGCCAAGATGACTGAGGGTTTTGGGCACTGCTTTTTGACTTAGTTTGTGAAGGTTATGTGCTGTGCCTGTAATTGTGTACGCTTTTATGGCTCTGTGCCCAAAATACAGCATTACTTGACTTGAAAGAATAATGCTTGGAAACCGCCAAGTGAATTATGTAACAAGAGAAAGAAACCAATAGAGAAAACCCAGGACAAGGGAGTTATTAACACAGATAAAATCTTACAAAACCCGGGATATGTTGGATCTCAGGAACGTGAGAAACCTAAAAGCAAAGTAAAGACTGTGAGACGGTGTCTTAAAGAGAATCGATATAAGCATAACACTAAAAAAAGTGAATAAATGATAAACAGTAGGGATGAGATATAGGAGTCCATGTAGGAAACTCCAAGAGAGTCAGAGAATAACAGCATAAGCAACATATATCTAAAGCAGAGACATTTTGTTTATTGTTAAAAACCCATAGAGAAAGCCGCAGCCAAGAAGGCACAAAGGGAAACGACCAGGAGATGAGAGACGTTATTTTGCCTGACTTTAGTTGTTTGCACTAGTGGTAGGGTCAGGTAGACTTAGGTATAGGACTGAGGACATTTACTTTGGGCTTCCTGGTGACAGAGGAGCACCTTTAAATACTTTAGTATGGCAGGGAATCCCCTCTAGCAATAGGGAGAGATAGGCCTTTTCTCCGACTCCTTCTTCAGACCTGCCATACTACCCACTCTTTACCCCACCGACCAAACCTCCCTACACACACCCAACTTACCCCCACTCACACACCTTACCACCACCACCCAACCCGCTCATTCATCCTACCATCACTCTCTCTACCCCACCCACTCTACCTCCACTCTCTGTACCTCCATTCTCTCTACCCCTCCCACCCACGCTACCCCACTCTCTCTACCCGTCCCACCCACCCTACCCCACTCTCTCTACCCCTCCCACCCACCCTACCTCCATTCTCTCTACCCCTCCTCCACTCTGTCTACCCCTCCCCCACTCTCTCAACCCAACCCACTGACCCTACCACCACTCTCTCTACCTAACACACCCACCATACTCCCACTCTCTCTAAGCCATATGCCCACTCTCTCAACCCATCCCACCCACCAAAAGCCCACTCTCTCTCTATAACACTCTCTATCCCACCCTACGCCTGCTCTCTCTATCCCCACCCATTCTGCCATATTCTCTCTACCCCCTCCACACCACGCCTACCCTCCCTGCCACATCTCTCTATGGCCACCCACTGACCCTACCCCGACTCTCTACACGTACTCACCATACCCCCACTCTCTCTACTCCCGAGCCACCCTATCCCAACCTCTCTAGGCCCTCCCATCCTACCGCCACTCTCTCTGGACCCACTGACCCTACCCCCAAACTCTCTGCCCCACCTACCCTACCCACACTCTCTCTACCCGCACCCACCCTAACTCCACTCTCACTACCCTCACCCTCTCTACCCTGACTGTCTCTAACCCAAATCCATCCACCCTGCCCCACTCTCTCTACCCCGAATCCCTCTGCCCACATTCTCTCTACCCCCACCCACCTCATCCTGCCACTACTCTCCCTACCCCCACCCACCCAAATGCCACTATCTCTACCCAACACCCTCCCACCCTACTCCACGCTCTATCTCCCCCAGCCTCTCTACCCCCACTCTCTCTACCTCCACCCACCCTAATCCCTCCACACTATCCAGAACCCTACTCTCCCTGCCTTACCCACCCTACCCACAGGCTCTCTACCCCACGCATCCTACCCGCATTCTCTCTATCCCACCCACACTACCCACACTTTCTCTTAGGCCACACACCCTACCTCACTCTCTCTACCCCTCTCACCCACCCTACCTCTATTCTCTCTACCCCTCCTCCACTCTCTCAACCCAATCCACCCACCCTACCACCGCTCTCTCTACCTAAAACACCCACCCTACCCCACTCTCTCTAAGCCATATGCCCACTCTCTCAACCCATCCCACCCACCAAAAGCCCACTCTCTCTCTATAACACTCTCTATCCCACCCTACCCCCGCTCTCTCTATCCCAACCGATTCTGCCATATTCTCTCTACCCCCTCCACACCACGCCCACCCTCCATACCCCACTCTCTATCCCACCCTACCCCCGCTCTCTCTATCCCCACCCATCCTGCCATATTCTCTCTACCCCTTCACACCACGCCTACCCTCCCTGCCCCATCTCTCTATGGCCACCCACCCACCCTACCCCGACTCTCTACACGTACTCACCATACCCCCACTCTCTCTACTCCCACCCACCCTATCTAGGCCCTCCCATCCTACCCCCACTCTCTCTAGACCCACCCACCATACCCTCATACTCTCTGCCCCACTTACCCTACCCACACTCTCTCTACCCGCACCCACCCTAACTCCACTCTCTCTACGCTCACCCTCTCTACCCTGACTGTCTCTAACCCAATTTCACCCACCCTGCCCCACTCTCTCTACCCCGAATCCCTCTGCCCACATTCTCTCTACCCCCACCCACCTTACCCTGCCACCACTCTCCCTACCCCCAGCCATCCAAATGCCACTATCTCTACCCATCACCCACCCACCCTACTCCATGCTCTATCTCCCCCACCCTCTCTACCCCCACTCTCTCTACCTCCACCCACCCTAATCCCTCCACACTATCCAGAAGAACCCTACTCTCCCTGCCTTACCCACCCTACCCACAGGCTCTCTACCCCACACATCCTATCCGCATTCTCTCTATCCCACCCACACTACCCACACTTTCTCTTAGGCCACCCACCCTACCCCACTCTCACTACCATTGCTCTCTTTACCCCCACACATCCTCCCCCCCTCTCTTTACCCCACCACACATCCTTCCCACCTCTCTCTAGCCCAACCCTACCTAATCCCTCTGTTCCAATTACCCCCATCGTCCTTACTCTCACACTCTCCCTCTCACTTTATTTCTTACTCTCTCATACTCACCCTATAACTCATATTTCCTCTTGCTCATCATTGATGACACCCTTTATCCATGGCTTCCTCCCTTGATCTATTCCCCTTCTCATTCTGTTGAACACCTGCACCCCTTATCACATCCTCCTTTGAAACTTTGCACTCTTCACCTTGCACCCCGGTGTCTATAAATGCAAAATGCAAATAACAGCAGTAAATGCCAAAACTATTTCAATTGTCAGTGCCTATTTTTATAGATATATAGCTATCAGCCAGGGATAAACCAATGGTCCATAGGCTACACCAGACCACTGTCATCTGCCCAAACACCAGGAAGGATTTGGGGTGCCCATTTGTGCTTCCCGGCTTGCAATGACTGGACTGCTTTGCACTGATATCGGAATGACCACCTCCTCTAAATCCCCCCTGGCTCTCACAAAATGCACCCCAGGGAACTAATTGTCTCAACCTTGCAGGCACTGACCTACCCCACACTCCACTTCCTACTATCTCTCCTCTTCTCTGCCAATGACTTTGCCATTTACTACTCAAGCAAGATCAGAGAGGTCCTTCTGATCTTCTCTCCCTTCCCTTCATGGCCTTCACCCCTCCGCACCTCATCTGTAACTGTCATGAAAAGAGGTTCGTGGAAGATATGGTCCCGGTGGAAATTCCGCTAGTCCTCTTTTTATCTCTCTGCAACTATGAATCTCTCTCCCTTTAAATTCAGGGAAGCCACGCCCCCTCGGTGCGTTGCAACTGTATTGCGGTTTCCTCGCTCTCTGGTTCCCTCGTTGTTCCAGCCTTCCTTCGTTTCTTCTTGTTAGCCCTCCGTAGCGTTTCTTCCAGAGCTATTCTTTCTGCCTATCTGTCTATGTTGTTTCCCCTATCTACACACAGTAATTCTAGAGTTTACTTTCACTTTCCGTCGCGGCGCTCGCCGCTTTTTTTTCTACTCCGCTTCTTTCTACCTCTTTGTTTACCTTACCTTCCTTACAGGTATTCCCAGGTATCCTGACCACTTTGCTCCCGTTTCGGTGTCTTCGTTCTATGGGTAAGAAGTTTCCTTTTACAGGGGTTTCTCTTTTTACACGTTAGTACGGTGACCGTGCTTATTCCATTCCTTCTGTCTTATATCAACTTCTATCTTTTTCCCTGATAATTTCCTTAGCTTCCTTTCTCCTTCTTATATTTCCTCTTCCTATTTTTCGGTACTCTTCCGCCCTCCATTTTCTTCTTCAGAACTACTTTTCCCAGTTTACAGTTTACCTTCGAAGTGTTGTCTAGTTTTTGTCCGCTGGATCGCCATCACACTTCAGGAACAGACCTGCAAAAAAAGAACAGTTACTTTCAACTTATCTGATTTATTCAAGTCATTCTACTGAATCAGACACGCCATCACCTCCACGCCTTCTTGCCATTCCATCTATAGGGGTTTTTTGTGCCACCGGCTTTTTCCCCTCTGTGGTCTGCACAGGGAGATTGTCATTTCTGTCTGACTGTTACTCAGCACGACAATTGTGGCGAGCTCCCGGAACAGACCTTACCTCTTCACAAAAAAAGGAACGCCTGACCTCTCGGCAACGACACTCTCCGGATCCGACATCTCCTCCAGCGAATCGGACCCCGAAGCACAGGTGAGCCCCACTTTTGATGACAGTTTGCAACGCCAAAAGATGGCTACGGCAGAACAGGTCCAGGAGTTGTTGAACGCAGTTCAGACCCTATCTATAGAAGTGCAGGGGGTTAAGGCTGAAAATGCAACTCTTCGCCAGATAGCCGCTGCCAGAGAAGCTCATCATACTGATCTTCCACCTTTGTCCTTAGCAGTTGGGAAGTTTGAGGGAGCACCCAAGAGAGTCAAGGAGTTCCTGGATGCCTGTATGGTATATTTCACATTTAGGCCGGCTACCTACGCTTCGGATCGTACCAGAGTGGGGTTTCTTGTCTCTAACATGATTGGAAATGCCCTGGCATGGGCCACCCCACTGGTCACCTCCAATAATCCGATTCTACAAGACTACAACGCCTTCACTACTCTTTTTCGACAGACCTTTGAGAGACAAGAGATCGGAATCGCCGCCGGCGAAGCCTTGTTTGATATTAAACAAGGCACAATGGATCTTTTGTCCTACATCTCGAGTTTCAAACGACTAGCTGCAGAAGTGGATTGGCCTGAACCTGTCCAATATACAGCGTTCAGAAGGGGCTTGCATGAGGATCTGAAAGACGAATTGGCGCGAGTACCCAGACCTACTACTTTGGCTGATCTTTTTACGCTGGTACTTCAAATCGAATACAGGATATCAGAACGTAGATCTGAGAAGAAGAAGAGTCGAAGTCCAGTGTTTCCTGTATCCGGATCTCCTTCATCCCTACCACTATCATCAAACCGTACTGGTGACGAACCGATGCAAGTCGGCAAGGCCAGGGGACCTTTGTCATCAACAGAACGAAGCCGACGCCGGGACAAGGGTTTATGTCTTTACTGCGCCTCTGATTCTCACTTATTGAGGGATTGTCCTGAGGTTCCTCCACGGCGTCGGGGAAACGACGGACCCCGGTCTTAGAAGGAGCCACTTACCGGGGTTCAGTCAAAGGCTCACCTTGTGCACAAACATCAGGAGAGGATTCTCGTCTCATGGTTCTCCAAGCCACTATATCCAAGAAGAACCAACAAAAAAAAAATGTCTTAGCCCTTATTGATAGTGGAGCTGCAGGAAACTTCATTGATATCCATTGGGCCAAACAAGAAGGCATCCATCTTGTTGATAAACCGGAAGAACAGAAGGTAGAAGGTGTGGATGGCCGTCCGTTAAGTTCGGGACCCATTGTTCAGGCTGCAGTGGACCTTCAGCTTTGTATCTTCCATCATCACGAAACCCTCACTTTTGATGTTATAAGAGCAGCTCACTTCCCAATTATTCTGGGAATACCATGGCTTCGCAGACATAACCCGACGATCAACTGGTCTCTTAACACCCTGAAATTTGAATCCGAGTACTGTGATCAACGATGCGGAATTCTCCGAAGTGAGGTTCCCAACAAGATGAAAGAAGCTGTGGTGACTTTTCCGTCCATATCATCAGATTCTCTTTCAGTCCATAATATCCAATCTATCTTCCAAGAGTTTGAAGACGTTTTTGAAGACAAGTTACCTAAGACTTTGCCTCCCCACAGACCCGAAGACTGTGCAATTGACATTCTGCCTGGCTCTTCAGTCCCATTCGGGCGCATGTTTTCTTTAACTATTCCTGAAAAACAAGCACTAAGAGAGTATTTAGACCAAAATCTTCAAAACGGTCTCATCCGACCATCTAAGTCTCCGGCTGGGGCGTCTTTATTTTTCATTTCCAAGAAAGATTCGAAAGAATTACGTCCTTGTATTGACTATAGGGGCCTAAATAAGATCACAGTGAAGGATCGCTACCCAATGCCCCTCATAAGGGATATATTGGAAGCCGTAGAAGGATCTCGCTTGTTCAGCAAACTTGACCTCAGAGGTGCCTACCACCTTCTCAGGATTAAAGAAGGGGACGAATGGAAGACGGCGTTCCGTACTCCTTTTGGATTGTACGAATACCGGGTGATGCCCTTCGGTCTAGTCAACGCCCCGGCAGCCTTCCAGAGGTTTATGGATCACCTTTTTGCTGACCTTCTGTTTGTCTCAGTTATTATATACTTAGACGACATCCTGGTTTTTTCGCGAAACCCTCACCAACATCAGGCTCATCTCATGGAGGTCATGCAGCGATTAAGACGTCATCAGCTGTTTGCAAAACCGGAGAAATGTCTCATTGCAGTATCTTCAGTACCCTATCTAGGTTTTATACTATCCGAACAAGGAGTTGAGATGGATCCCAAGAAAGTTTCAGCAATTCTTGCCTGGCCCTCTCCTTGCAATATAAAAGAGGTACAAGCCTTTTTAGGTCTTTCCAATTTCTACAGGAGATTTATCGTCAACTTCTCAGAGCAAGTACTACCTATCACAGCTTTATTAAAGAAAGATGTTCGGTTCGAATGGAATTCTTTAGCAGAACAGGCATTCTGCGGGCTTAAGCAAGCCTTTTGTTCTGCACCCATCCTGAAACAACCCGATCAGAGTCGACCTTTTATTGTTGAGACTGATGCCTCTGCAGGAGCCCTAGGAGCCGTGCTTAAGCAAGAATATAATGGAATGGAACATCCGATTGCATATCTTTCTCGCACCCTAAGTCCCAGCGAGATCAATTACTCTGTAATCGAAAAGGAATTGTTGGCCATTAAACAAGCCTGCTCCGAATGGAGACATCTTCTCCAAGGATCAAGACATCAGTTTGAGATACGCACTGATCACAGTAATCTCAAGGTGCTTCAAAACATGGAGTGCAGGAATTCCCGCCAAGCCCGATGGGCGTACTTCTTTGCCCAATATGATTTTTACATAACATACCTTCCAGGAAGTAAGAATATCCTAGCTGACAGTTTATCTCGCAGTCCCAATTCCTTCAAGAATCCACCTTTTGAAGGCGAGGTGTTGTTTCCCAAAGTCCGTTTTGTACAGGTAATTTCGAAATTCTTGATAGACGTCAAGAAAGCCTCTCCAGAAGCCCTATTGCCGCTTCCCAGAAGTCTATCAAGTCGATTAACCACCAAAGAAGATCTATGGTTTTACCAGGGAAGACTTTTCATTCCAGACACAAGATTACGATCACAAATCCTTCATTGGGGTCACGATTCTATGATAGCGGGACACAGGGGTGTCACCGCCACATCCGAACTCATAAATCGGATGTTCTGGTGGCCGAAAATGCTTACTGACATCAAACTTTATGTAAATACCTGCCCTATCTGCGCCAGAAGTAAAGGATCCACATGTAAACCTGCGGGTTTGTTACATCAACCAAGACTACCTTCAACTCCATGGTCTCATGTCTCTACTGATTTTGTGGTGGAGCTTCCCAGGTCAAAGGAATTTACAGCGATCATGGTCACAATAGACAGTTTCAGCAAGATGTGCCATTTTTCTCCCTTAAAAGGGATTCCATCTGCTCCCGAAATGGCACAAGTATTTTTGAGAGACGTGGTACGTCTCCATGGACTACCAGAAACAATCCTTTCAGACAGAGGTTCACAATTTACCTCGACATTTTGGAAGACTTTATGTGCTCTTCTAGGAGTAGAGAGAGCTCTTACCTCCGGATACCATCCTCAGTCCAATGGCCAAACGGAGCGACTCAACGCAACCATGGAACAATATCTGCGTTGCTTTGCCAATGAACAACAGGACAATTGGGCATCTCTCCTCCCAATGGCAGAATTTTCGTACAATAACACTGTTCATTCGGCAATCAAAATGTCGCCGTTTTTCTGTATTTTTGGTCGCCATCCTCGTTCTTTCCCTTTGAGTAACATCCCCAGTTCTTCTATTCCTTCGGTGGACTCCCTTCTTGATGACATTGCCAGGATACAAAAGAATTCCATCACTAATTTACAGGAAAGTCGTATCCGATATAAGCTCCAAGCAGATGCTCACCGCACTCAGACTCCAGGATGGCAAGTAGGAGATAAGGTATGGCTATCAACGAAATACTTACCTAGATGGACTCATCCTTCCAAGTTCAGCCCCAAGTTTTTGGGTCCCTTCTCCATCACGGCCCGCATCAATCCGGTGGCTTTTCGGCTGAGACTGCCTTCTCAGCTAGGCAGAGTACACCCAGTCTTTCATTCCTCCTTGTTAAAGACCTATCTCCCAGATCCCCACCATCGGAAGAAAGACTTTAAATTGCAAGGAAAGAAACCAGAGCCAGAAGTTTATGAGGTGGAACGTATTTTGGACTCTCGCTACCATAGAGGCAAACTACAGTACTTGGTTCATTGGAAAGGTTACTCTCACGCGGAGGACTCTTGGGAACCTGTAACCAACATCTCCGCTCCCAGATGTCTACGACGGTTTTATGCCCTTCACCCGGGTAAACCCGGGCCCGTCGCCCCAAGAAGGGGACATACTGTCATGAAAAGAGGTTCGTGGAAGATATGGTCCCGGTGGAAATTCCGCTAGTCCTCTTTTTATCTCTCTGCAACTATGAATCTCTCTCCCTTTAAATTCAGGGAAGCCACGCCCCCTCGGTGCGTTGCAACTGTATTGCGGTTTCCTCGCTCTCTGGTTCCCTCGTTGTTCCAGCCTTCCTTCGTTTCTTCTTGTTAGCCCTCCGTAGCGTTTCTTCCAGAGCTATTCTTTCTGCCTATCTGTCTATGTTGTTTCCCCTATCTACACACAGTAATTCTAGAGTTTACTTTCACTTTCCGTCGCGGCGCTCGCCGCTTTTTTTTCTACTCCGCTTCTTTCTACCTCTTTGTTTACCTTACCTTCCTTACAGGTATTCCCAGGTATCCTGACCACTTTGCTCCCGTTTCGGTGTCTTCGTTCTATGGGTAAGAAGTTTCCTTTTACAGGGGTTTCTCTTTTTACACGTTAGTACGGTGACCGTGCTTATTCCATTCCTTCTGTCTTATATCAACTTCTATCTTTTTCCCTGATAATTTCCTTAGCTTCCTTTCTCCTTCTTATATTTCCTCTTCCTATTTTTCGGTACTCTTCCGCCCTCCATTTTCTTCTTCAGAACTACTTTTCCCAGTTTACAGTTTACCTTCGAAGTGTTGTCTAGTTTTTGTCCGCTGGATCGCCATCACACTTCAGGAACAGACCTGCAAAAAAAGAACAGTTACTTTCAACTTATCTGATTTATTCAAGTCATTCTACTGAATCAGACACGCCATCACCTCCACGCCTTCTTGCCATTCCATCTATAGGGGTTTTTTGTGCCACCGGCTTTTTCCCCTCTGTGGTCTGCACAGGGAGATTGTCATTTCTGTCTGACTGTTACTCAGCACGACAATTGTGGCGAGCTCCCGGAACAGACCTTACCTCTTCACAAAAAAAGGAACGCCTGACCTCTCGGCAACGACACTCTCCGGATCCGACATCTCCTCCAGCGAATCGGACCCCGAAGCACAGGTGAGCCCCACTTTTGATGACAGTAACTTATTCTTCCTTGAATCATTCTCCCCCAGCACCCTAACCAAAGTAGCACCCCTATTCAGGTTTCTCAATATATCCACTACTCACAACCTGCCAACAACTGAGCAGCATCCCATCTCTCACACTACTTCACAGTTCTTGAATGTGTGGGGGTCTACATTACCACCTCCTGCCTGGAGGTCAATGAACTCTACAATCCCCTTAAACTAGGTTTATAGCAAATATTGAACAGTGGTGACCCTGATCCATGTCACCAACATTCACACAAATGCTTATCCCTCTCTATCATCAATCTAATAATTTTCAACCTCTTGACAACCTTTGACACTGCTGTCTGCTGATCACCTTCCCTCCGCTCTACACTCGCCGATGCTAGCCTCTGGAATTCTGACGATGCATGGATCGCCTCTTTCCGACTGCACTTACTCCATCTCATGGAACTCGCCCATCCCCGATCCCTCCACGGGAGTCTTTCAGGGCTCTGTGCTTGGATCACCTCTCTTTAACCTCCACGCCTCCTCTCTTAGTACACTCAGCTTATGTTTTGGATTCTTCTATCACCTTTTCGCAGACTTTCCTTCCTGTTATACCTGAACTATACACACACACATTCATAACTTCCTCTTTTGCTATCCACCACTGAATGGCACTTCAGTATCTCATTCTTAATATCTCTAAGACAGTATGATATGATACACAAGTGTTTTTAGGCGCGACAAGACAAAAGGGGGAAAAGATAGGGGTGGACAAAACAATGAGCTTACTAGGCCTTGTGTCATTGAGATTACGCAAGTGCAGGGAAGTGGAAGGGGAGAAGTGCCAAAGGGCGTGGGATGGAGAAGTGCAAGTAATCAAAAGTGCAGCCAGTGGGTGGCCCAGTGCAGGCAATCAGAAAGTGCAGCCAACGGGTGGCTCATAAGTGCAGAGAGAAAGGACTGTAGGGTTACAGATACAGACCACAAATGCCGGGGGGGGGGGGGCAAGAGGCAGTGCTAGGTGCAACTGGACAGGCATGAACTGACCTGGGCCAAAGTTCAGAGGGTAGCCAGGTAATCAGTGCGTGGAGCAGACGTGTCATCAGCATGGGAGAGGAAGAGAGAAAGCAGAAGCGAAGATGAAGATCTTGAGTTGCTCCAGAACCACAGGTAGTTCTGCTCAAGTTTGAGTGTCAGGGAGGCTGTTCCAGAGGGAGGCCCCAGACGAAGAAAGAGATCTGCCCTCAACTCTCTGCTTGGAAAAGTGACTGACCCTCAGAGAGTTGGTGGTGGATGAGCAGAGAGCTCGAGAAGGCAGATGTTTAGGAAGAGAGAGTTGGAGGTAGTGCAGTACAAGGCCCCAGGAAGCCTTGTGGACAATATAGAGGGTCTTGAACTTGATCTTCGCCGCCACTGGGAGCCAATGAAGAGATATGATCCCTGGACTTGAGGCCAAGGACAAGCCTTGCAGTCCTGTTCTGGATAAATTGTAGAGGACGGAGAGTAGAGGCAGAGGCAGGAAGAATTAGAAAGAGGCTGTTGCAGTAGTTCAGCCTAGAGAGGACCAGAGCTCTGGAGACAGCGAGCTTCTGGTATGTACCTCTCTTCCGTGCCCCACCTCAACACCTCCCCCATATCTTTTCCACCTGGTGTCGTCACACCTGCCCCCAAAGTTCACAAACTTGAAGCCATCTTTGCCAGTGAGCACAAGTTCCACCACGTCATAACCTCCATTGCCACTGCGGCAAGACTGAGCCTAAGGAACATTAGGAAAAGCTGTTCCTCTTCACCTACCACTCTGCCAAAACTCTCATCGCTACTCTTAACCTCTGCAGACTTAATCAGTATTGAAGCCTATACATACCTCGCTTTCCTGCCAGTCTGCTCTCCACCTACATCCAGATCACTGTAAGTCTAAGTGGCAACGTGGTGGTTGCCCTAGCGATTGTTGGGATGCCAATACACGTGACAACTTAATTTCCCGAGTTAGCATGGGGCTCAGACATCGTGAGGTGGTGTGCGTCTATGCGCACAACACATTCTGAAATCCGGTGTGGCACGCGAAAACACAAGTAAAAAAAAGTGTTTTCTCTTCCTCACCTCTTCTCAACTTGGCAAGATCGGTTTGCATCAGCATTTCTTCCCTGATTACCATATTTTTGGATGGCTGGTTTTTGGACTTAATCTTGCATCTGGTCATTTGCTTTTTGGACTTCCTGTACTCTGGCTAGGGATTGTGGACTGTCTCTCGGATTGCCCTCTGGTCTCTGGATTCCTTTGTGTTATTGACCCCTGCTTTTCCGGTAAAGGACGATGTAATTTCTGTACTGTTTGTATGTGGAATCACTAAGCCTTTGTGGAAAGTGACTTGTGTGTTATCCCTGGGGCTGTGGACGTTCTCTTGGAGTATCCCTTTGAACCCATCCTCCTCCTGTTTATTTTTTGCTCCACCTTGTCAGCTGATGTTGGGATGGGCAACTCTGTTCTGTGGACTCTGATCCCTCACAGGGGAGTGCATCTAGGTCGTCAGCATTTTCCCTCTCTCTTACATACTATTGCAGGAGGGTGTTGTTCCACTTAAAGTTGTTTTTGTTGTGGCCTTGCTATTAATCAACTTACTATTGCTAGTAACACCGGACAGCGCACCACCAGAAGCCAGGGCACGTGCAGACTTGAAATCCACTGCTGCAAAAAGGAAAGGACAAGAAAACAAGCCTTCTCCTCCACCGCCCGAAAACTATGGAACCTCCTCTCCGTCAGCATCAGACTTGCCCCCACGCTCCTATAATTCAGAAAAGAACTGAAGACCCCCTTCTTCAAGGAGTCTCTCCTCCTGAACAGCTTAGCTCATCACATCGCCCCATGTCACCTGACACGCTAGATGCCTCTCGTCCTCACCACACTGTACAGCTGTACCCCTCCTCTGTATACTACCACCTGCGGTATATCTGTTCTGTTGTTACCTCTGAAAAGTACTCTGTTGTGCATCTGTATTGTTGTATACCTATGTAAAGCGCTCCATTGCTTCTCGAAGCCAGGTCCGTGCGCAATAAATACCATAATAATCATAATAATAATAATTATAACTATTAATCTCCTACAGCCTGCAAGAGAGCCTTGTGCCTTTCCTCCTGCCTTCTCAACTAATCAATTGCTTGTTGGGGGTTTACATTCTCTTGGTCACTCAACTGGGAGATTGGCTATCTGCTTGGGAATCCAAGCTGAGAACACATTCCTGCCTGACCCGGGGGCAGCATCTCCGAAGCTGCCTCTCAACTCATTTGCCCCCCTAAACAAAGTTCTGAACTTTTCAACTCAATCTCTCGATAACCTTCCCGAATTCTCCCCTCTTCTTCCCACTGTCATCATGCTGCGTGGCACTCAATGGATCATCAATCTCTTTGAATGTATTCTTTAAATATATCCATATCCCCCCACCGCGTCTGCCTAGCTCTATTACCTAATGCCCACTAGCCTGCACCCTTCCCACTAATGCCCTACTTACCGTCACTGTCCCTGACTCACCACGAGTGGCCACTCGCTTTTTCCCCTTCAACCTTCCACTAGAACTTCCTCGCCCCCGATAGCAGGAACATCACCACATCACCACCACTCTAGAAATCAGTTCTACCCTCAAACATCACGTTTTCACTCTTGACACCTGACCTGACTCAACTATATTCCTTCACTTTCGTAAAGCTCCTAGAAACAGGATTTCACCGAATTCGTTCCATTTGTACAGTGTTTCTGTTTTATTTATTTATTTTATTTATTGAATATTTATATACAGGATAAAGGTGTTTCCAGGCGCCACAAGACGAGAAAGGAGGGGGGGGGGTGAGAGAAAAAATAGTAACAAAACCATGTGACATTCGGATCGTGCAAGTGCAGCGACAAGAAGTGCAGGGGAGGGCGGGGGTGGTAAGGGACAGTCAGGGGTGGAGGGGCATAAAATGCAGGGGTGGGAGGAAGAAAGGGCCCAGGGGCTAGGCAAGTGCTGCGAGCAGCCAAAGGGGACAAGTGCCAGGGGATGCCGGGGGTGGACCACTGTCTAAGCACGAGGACGGGGGTGGAACAGACTCGGGAGGGATGCCAATCCACCAGGCTGGGCAGGGAAGGGACCTGGATGGGCAGTGCAGGATTGGGAGGATCCTGAAATAGACTGGTCAAGGAGGGCCGGGTGCTCTGCATGACTCATAAGGGACCAGGCCACCAGTCGCAGCGGCAGATGGGGGCATTAACAAGGGACGGAGAAAGGGAAGGAGGTAGGGAAGATCAGGGTCTTAAGAAGCTTCGGGAACTTAGAGATCTCGCTTGAAAAAATGTCTGAGCTGCAGAGAGTTGGAGCTAGAGGTCCAAAGGGCTCTAGCAGGGTGGTATTTAGGGAGAGAGAGTTGGGTGTAGCGGGGTCACAGGCCCCAGAAAGCCTTGTGGATGAGTCAGAGGGTGAATCACAAACCTAAAAAACAAATACAGACAAACATGCTCTTGCTCTGAGACTTTAATATGTGTCAAACTGAAGAGCTTTAGGACACAATTGTAGATTTTAAAATTAGGAAACCTGCGTTTCAATACTGGCTTTTTCAAAAGGCTAAAATGGTCTAATTCTGGGCAAATCACCTTACCTCTCAGTGGGCCTCATTACGAGTTGGGTGGTAGCTCTTAAATGTGGTATTAATGGTATTACTGCTGCATTTAAGGGCTGGCCCTTTCACAAGTCTGGCATATTTACCCCCAGCTCCGAGCTGGTGGTACATTTGCCTGAAGAAATTCCCATTTTCGGCACAATGACAGCCGGCGGTATTACCACATGGTAATTGCACCAAAAATTTCCCATTGGGTCCAAAGGACCCAATGTCATGCACTGAGGCTTCCTCCCCCTGCTCCTCACCTGGTTCTTCTGGGAAGGATTCTTTAGGGTTGGCCTCGGGCTTCTTCTGATCCTTTCTCCTTGAGGGAGTCTTGTCCTTTGGAGTTCGGACCTTCTTATCGTGTAGGTAGGGTCTGGCCCCTCCGGAGGCCACCTTGGCAGAGATGTAACTCTGACCTCAGGGATCCCCAGAGGGCCAGTCCTAATTTCCAGGGAAAAAGCACAAATGCAGAAAAAATCCTGTTTCCGGATGGGTTCAGATGGGGGGTAGTCGGTTCCTCTCAATCGACAAGGAAGGCGTAGCTTCTCCACACAAAAAGGGAATACTTGTAGAATAGAAGTCAGATTCCTCAATTGTTCAGACTGCTGGGAGTATAAACTCCCGAAGTTCTCCTAACAGAATGCAGATAAGAGTAAAGAATATAAGGTGATAAAGGCAACACCACGTGATAAGAAGAAATTATGACAAAAAGAATATCCTAAACAGATTAGGCAAGGCTGACCGAAAAGAAAAATAGAAAAGTATACGGATCTAGTCTGATTGAGCAAAGGCAAAGTTTCCCAGGGTATAGCCAGAGCAACAGGGACCCAAACCAGTGAAGGGCTAGGCAGCGCCGATAGAAGTAAGGATACCGGCACCCACAGTTCAAAATAAAATAAAAAAGGTTAGGCTGAGTAGCGAAAGGAACAGGAGCAAATAGGACTAACAAAAGGTAAAAGCACTGAACACGCGGCGCCGAGACACCAGGCGTGGAAAAAATGAAGAATATAAGGCAGGAGAGAAATAGAGCAAGCAAACAAAAGAGGTACGGCAGGTAGGAGGAGGGTGACTAGAGCAGGAATTCAAGGCGGTAAGTAGGTTCGCTGAAGGCACAGAAGGATCCAACGAGGAAACTCCAACACACGAACCGAGCGTTGACAAACAGATACAACGCACCGGCTTGTGGGAGGAGCCAGCCTCTTAAAGGTACGGCGGCCATCTTGGGTGAGGACTGGAGCGCGCGCTGCTCATAGCCTCCAGCGCTTCCACAATCTCCAGTTCCTGACACCCAATGGGGAATTAGGATTAACAGTTAGCGCCCAACCCATGATGGACCGTGGGCGCTAACGCTAATATAGTTAGGCGGTATCCCAGCCGGGATACCACCCAACTCATAATCAGGCCCAGTGAGTCCACGTGTCTTGCACAATTGTGAGTGTATGAAGTCTTAACTCCTATTGGAATTGAGTTCTATATAAATAGGGGCTTCTGGTGTCCATGGAAGTGTTCTGTTTGCAATGTTAAATTATTCTCATTACAACCCACTTAATAGTACACTCGCCTGCACTGTTCACAACTGTTTCCCAATGAGACACACTCTGATTAAAATAATAAAAACCCTTGAATCTTTAAAAAAGTGTCAGTTACTAATTACTTACCTGCTACAGGTATGTCTCTAATCCATACTGATGCACAATTGCCAGTTACTTCCCAAAGCTAGTTGTGCTTTCACTAAATAATCAACAACGTAAACAACGATTTATATGCTGAGTATTAGAATAGCCTTATAAACTGAGGGAGGGGTAATTATCAGGGGATAATGACCTACGCCTCAGGCCATAATTTAGGAAAGTATCATTTTCCCAAGTGATAAATACCCCTGCTGAGGTCTATAAGGCTATCAGCACAGGGTGGTATTTGGGTGGGCGTAAAACATTTTACTTTTCAAGTGAGTAAAGTAAATAGCAAACGGAGTTAGTAAATTAAATGTGGTTTTATTTAGTAGAGTTTATATAACATGGTTTTCTTCATAAGTTAATCATTTCACATGCAGCTTGGATGACAAGAACAACTCTAACATGAGCATGCATTGGGTGTCATGTAAAAGTAAACAGAATGTGAAAGCAATTTCTAATGTTTTATCTTTCTGTTTTGTGTGTTAAATAAAATGCTGCAGAAAATAAATGTCCTCCTTCAGAGGAAGGGCCTGATTTATAAAAGTGTTTTACAATAGCACAGCCATTTTATAAAATGTTTTATACAATAGGCTCAAAGTGTCTTGTCGAACACATCTTTACATTGTTGTCAACCTGTCTGCTTCTGAAGACAGAATGTTCATAATGCAGTCAATACCAGTAGTTATTGACTGCACTCTAAACATTCTGATTGGCCAAAAGGAGGTCAGTAACAATCTCCATGCTCTAATGAACAAGGGTTCTACGCTTTGAAGAGACTGCAAGATTGGGGCGGCTGATATCCGCATTTTTAACAAAATCCTATAAACACAATTCTCTAAGGATGTCTGTGTGTGTTGAGTACTGGGCATGAGCCCAGGCATCCTTATCCTGAGACACAGCTCATTCTCCTCTAAAAATATGACAACTTGTCAAACTCCAGAGACTCTTCCTATCTGGTGGATGGTAATGAAAATGATGTGTGGACATGAGAAGCAGGAGACATTTTATCCTCACATCCAAATTATAGAATTGTCTGAACATGTCAATATGGTTTATGATTACAAACACTTTAATCTTACGGTGTGTATTGTGAAAAAATGATGCGCGTCAAGCCGAATGTGCATTACGTACTTAGTTACTTAAGCATAAACCCTTTCGTCACAGACCTATTTGTTTAATATAAAGATCTGGGGTCATTTTTGCATTTCCAAAATGCTCTTTAATGTTATGCAAAGCCGTCAGAGCCCTCATTGGTGCTATTTATCTCCTTCACCCTTCTGAAGGGGTCATTTGAAGGAGAACTGTAGGAGTATAGCACTTTCTACCTTGGAATGATATCTTTCTCCCAAATAAGTGGAATTGTTATTCTAGGTTTTTAGAACAGTAAGGTAAGTATAATGTTCTTATTATGACTACAATAAATACTATAAGTGATCATTCAAAATGAGCATTGTAAAACTTTAAAAATAGCCAGTTTAAAATAAGAGTTCAGTTAAATAATTTCTACTTTTTTAATATGTTCTCTTTACACAACATTATGACCCACAAAATGTCTTTGTGCTATGTGCCTTTATGTACGTTTTAGGAGGTCGACATTTTGTCAAGGTTGTTTGAAAAGCATATACAAATAAAAAAAATATATAAACAAATAATGTCTTCCTTTCTGAAAAGGCTAAAACCAATGATTTGTTTCGTCTATGAACACCAATATGTTACATTGTGGGTGCTGGCCACAGATTGATTAGTAGCGCCTCATTATGCACAAACACTAGAAACTCACAAAAAAGAAAACTCCCTGCAAAGATATACCTTGAGAGCAGGTCCTCTGCTCACTCACACAGCCTGTGGGAAGCAGAGCAGCCATCCTCAGAGTCTACCCACATCTTCCATGCGCCCTCAGTGTGATGGCGACATTCCTGCAGGGCAAATGCATTGATAATGTGTGTCTGCAAATACCAGGCTAGTCACCACCTTGGGGGATGCCCCTGTGGTTGATAGCACCACCCTTTCAAGATATCTGTGTTTTATCTCTGGCCGCGCCGCTGTCAGCATCTGCTCAAGGAAACGTATCTGACAATGTAACTTTCGCTCACAAATAGAGAGAAACAGATTGAGAAAGAGACAGAGAAAAAGTCAGAGAAAGAGAGTGCAGCGAGAGAAAGAGAGAAAGAGATCAATGTGTGTGTGCGTGCGTGAGAGAGAGTGCTTTAGTTCGGCACATGATATGAAGGCTACCGCTAGCACTGAATAATTATGATTAGGCCACGCCTTCACTTTGCATGCCACGCCTTTTCCTTACTCTTTAGGACTCCCCCACTATTTCTAGCCCAGAATCTATGACATTTCACGTAAGTACACACACACACAAGGACATCCTTCACACGCGTTTCCGGTTTGTTTCCTGCGTGTTTTGAAAGTCCTTACTTTGTAAAGTGGATGAAAGGTGACGCTCCAAGGTGGGGGTGGACGTCTTTGGATGGATTTTTGCAACTCTGTCTGATTCGCTCAGTGACGCTCTTATTCCCGAGTTAATTATCTTTCATTGAATAGTCACGATTCATTAAATGCTTATAAGCAACCGGTTTCCTCAAGCACAAGCCTGTCCTGAACTGGAGCCCTGCTGTAGAAATTGGAACCTGGCAGCCATCCCGCTGGCTTCAATAGAGGGCCTTTGTTCTGGAGGACCTGTGGATGATCTCATATCATCAACGCTGCCACCTGGCCCACCGTCATCGGGATCGCCACTATCCAGACCTGCCATTTTAGCAAACAACACTTTGCATGCTGGGACTTGTAGGCCTCTACTCTTATATCATCAATGATGCCACCTGGCCCACCGTCATCGGGATCGCCACTATCCAGACCTGCCATTTTAGCAAACAACACTTTGCATGCTGGGACTTGTAGGCCTCTACTCTCATATCATCAATGCTGCCACCTGGCCCACCGTCATCGGGATCGCCACTATCCAGACCTGCCATTTTAGCAAACAACACTTTGCATGCTGGGACTTGTAGTCCTCTATGTAACCTCATTTCTGTTCTTTTACTGTACTCATTTATAATGTGAGATTGTATTTAATCACTGTCTGCAACTACGCCATGATACCTCCGGGTCTGGGCGTATGACAAATGTAATAAATAAATAAATAATCTAAAAGAGCAGACCTAAAAATTCCCAGTTTACAGGTCTGGAAGAAAGCGAACCTCCTGACACGGTAAAACATGGCAGCTACAGACTAGCACACATTTGGGGGTGCAGCAACAGGAGGAGGGGCGATCACGTTCAAAGGAACCATTGTCTACATGTGAAGCTCCTGCCACTCCCTACTTATTGCTGCTAACTGGTCACGTGAGATGTTAGAAGGGCCACTCAAAAGCCAGTTCTGGTTTTGAAGACACCCACACTCTTGTCTACTGGGACCTGTAGGCCAATACTCCTAATGGAAAAAAGACCAAACTACAAATCAATGAATCCAAAGTGCCGTTGGGAAAGAAGACATGTCTCAATTCTTGGGACTTTAGTGACATGGGACCAGTTGGCATCAATGGACCTTTAACTCAGGTACCAGTGTACTTCTTAGATTGATGTATTAGTCACTTTGACTGGCCAGTAAAGGAATCTTGGAAATCCATGACCGGTAGGCTTCTCTGAAAGTTAGCAAGTAACTGGGGATCAGTGGCAGCTATTGATTCATGTCAGTGGCATATACATGACATTTTAAAAATAATGGTTTAAAATGGTGAACACTTTCTGAGAAAATTGGGTAAAAAGCCACACAGCTTAAAATTGGTTTTGTAGCGGAACACATGAGCAAATCCAGTAGAAACAAGCCACCAACAGTGCACATGGGACTTTGCCCACAACATATGAGAATACTGGCAGTTTAAAACACATTTTCATGCCGCCTTTGCCGGAACATGTCCATGTTGGGGGCACCTTTTCCAGTTGCCCACATGAGGACACGCTCCTGTTTGCTTTGCCCGCAGCGCCAGTACAACAGGCTAAGCATTGCAAAGTGACCTCACGATAGGAGATACAGGGACAAAAGCAAATCTTCAGATTCAGACAAGACTCAGGTAATGTAGTACCAATAATGTAGTAAATGTAGTAACAATAATGAAGTAACTATCAGGTAATGTAGTAACAATCCACCTGCACACCCTCCCTCTAAGACAGTCTCTCTCCAGCTCAACTCATACATAGAACACTCAGCAGTCAGCACTCACACTGCGTTCTACACCCAGGACTCTCATGACATCAGCATGCATGCATAGAAGACATGGCAAGAAGAGACCACATTACAACACATCTCCCCCTTATAAGAACTAAGAACATATGAACACTTTCAAAGGAGACGCACGCGTGCAATAGGCAGAACCAAATACACAATATTCAATCCAACAACACAACAACAAAGAACCAACACCTCTACATGGACCAACAGGTCCCCATGTTACCTCCACAGTGTACAGTGACACGTCTCCTCACAAAGGGGCACTACTCAACTTCACCATCACTGGGTAACGTGCTTCATAGTACTGAGCGTCACACCACCAAGAGTCTATACACTTAACGCTCCTTGCATGCCACCCAATGCACATGCCAACTTGACTAGCTTTGCAACCTGATGCCAAAGGAAACGGAAACAGATGAGAGGGTGACAACACTCAACCCAAGTAAAAGGATCACCTGACAGAACAAACCAAAACTACACCTAAGCAACCTAACAACACCCCTACTCTCAGGTAACCATCCTACAGCCAGCCAGCCGGCACTCGCATGCAATGGGAACGAAGTAGGTAACTACATACTCAGCACCTGCAGCGGGATACCATGTTATATGTATGTCAAGCCCATGCATGCTTCAGACATCCACTATGTGAGCACACACTTCCCCATGTGACCCAATATTCTGGCGCACTCCCTCGGCTGGAGAATCTATACCAATGGTGTCCAAAACCACACAGATATGTAAATGAGTTCCTACACCTCACAGGCATAACCAATGATGTCCAACATCTCACATGCATAACCACTGGTGTCCAACATCTCGCATAAATAACCAATAGTGGCCAACACCTCACAGGCATAACCAATGGTGTCCAACATCTCACAGGCATAACCAATGGTGTCCAACATCACACATAAATAACCAATGGTGTCCAACATCTCACAGGCATAACCAATGATGTCCAACATCTCACATGCATAACCAATGGTGTCCAACATCTCACAGGCATACGCAATGGTGTCCAACATCTCACATAAATAACTAATGGTGTCCAACATCTCACATAAATAACCAATAGTGTCCAGCACCTCACAGGCATAACCAATGGTGTCCAACATCTCACATGCATAACCAATGGTGTCCAACATCTCACAGGCATAAGCAATGGTGTCCAACATCACACATAAATAACTAATGGTGTCCAACATCTCACATAAATAACCAATAGTGTCCAGCACCTCACAGGCATATCCAACGGTGTCCAACATCTCACAGGCATAACCAATGTTGTCCAACATCTCACAGGCATAACCAATGGTGTCCAACACCTCACAGTCATAACCAATGGTGTCCAACATCTCACAGGCATAACCAATGGTGTCCAGCATCACACATAAATAATCAATAGTGGCCAGCACCTCACAGGCATAACCAATGGTGTCCAACATCTCACAGGCATAACCAATGTTGTCCAACATCTCGCATAAATAACCAATAGTGTCCAAAACCCAGAGAGCGGTAGATAGGCAGTTCATAGCTCCATAAATAATCGCAACACTCAAAGTCAGGCAAACATCAACCTATAACAACTCACACTACAACCGCCCCCTCCCTGGGTCTGCATTTTGCCACGATCCCAGAATACACAGGTCCTAACTTGGTCCACATACATATACAACAAGTACCACCTAGACATACATTCCGACCGACGCATAAGGTAATAAGTAGGCAGCAGTACACATAAAGTAACTGTAAGCGTTACTACAAGAAGCTACTGGGTCCATAGTCTCAACCTAACATTTGCTCCAATGGCTGTGGCTAACACTAAAAAAGTAGCACAGTAGCACCTACCTGCTTTGTGCACATTACCCTCCATTAAACATAGGCCGCAACCAGCACACTAATATTTACCTCACAACCACTCCAACAAAGATTGCTGACCTCACCTCACAACCAAACATTAGTTATTCTTCATGCTGAGCACCCCCTGCCACTATCCCCCACAGCAGTAATAAGTATGTTGCATATTATATCCAAACCCAGTCCATCATAGCTCAAGACTTCATACCATAATTACAATGACTCTGTGTATTATGACAATGTGTGCTCAAGGCTTTAAACCAACATTTTCCCAGAATTTTCCAGAGAGGCAGATCCCATCAAGTTCAAAATAGCCTCTGGTGTAACAATGGTGAGACTCTGCAGGGGTATGTAGAACACAGCAACCTCAGTAAGCACGCAGCTCTTCTAGTGCGTCACACGCATCCTGCATTGACATTTTGTATGCGTCATCGGTTAGCCATTGCATCAGCAGAAAATGGATCTTCCGTCCCAGGCGCTCCTTCACTCCTGCACTGGCAATCAGAAATTTGGCAAATGCGGTACTGCCCACCGTCCATGGCAGAGGTGAGCATCAAGGCAGCACGGAAGTGGATACAAACAAAGGTGCTGGGTGGGCAGGGAGAAGGAAGTGCTTACAACAGGCACGTCGACCATTATCATGCCTTATTTAGTCCACACCTATGATACACTCCATGCTGTAGTGGCATGGGTTGAGGAGTCTGACCAAACGGTGACATAGTGTGTGGGATGTTTTTACCCATGCATCCAAGCCCTACCATAAAACTGTGCAGTACTGGCATGGAAAACATCATGATGGCCAGAACTCCCCAGAGAGTGCACAGGGAAAACATGAAGAATAGGCTGCCACCCATTTTTGCCTATGTTGTGAGCACAGGAGGGCACTGCCTAAAACCACCATTGGGCTAAACACACAGTAGCCTGAAACCATTGGGAATGGCAATGCTGATTGCCAAAAAGCAACTCAGAACTGTGGGGAATTCATTTTCTTAATCCCAAAAATGGTTGCAATACCGGTACTCACCACTATCAGAAAGCCGGCGTTTTAAAACCACCAGACTTTTGTGTAAAACTGAACAAATGAAACAAAACCAGGCCAAGGAAATACTTGCTAATAGGTGGATACAATGTAAAACTATATTCTGAAATGACTTGAAGGAAGTAATTATTTAATGTATATGTAAAAATTGTAAGTTTGAATTAAACTGGGAACAAAAAGTGACATTTAGCTGAAACCTGGCTTAATGAAACTGGATTCTGCCTGACAACTACCCCCGACAGGAGTTGAAACCTGCTCAGCCACTCTTCCCAGGCCTAGCTGCATCCTGCTGCCCCTTGCCAAAAGGAGTTGACACCTCTCTGATTAGATTAGGGGAGGAGCACCGCAGGAGGTTGCACAAAGCCTTGTCCTGGACTCAGGCAAATGTTATATTGGGGGCGTCGTAAAATAGCTTCCTCTTGGGAGAAACTGGGGGGCAGCTGTGCCTCTGTGAACAAGCTGGCTTGGGGGAAGTGGATAAACCAGTTATTCCACCATGTGATGTGGGAAGCCACACCCCTTTTTGACCAGAGCATCATTTTAAAAAGATAGATAACTCATAGTGCGGACTTGTCAGAATTATATAAGTGATATCATTATTCTTGTGATTTTTCTGTGCACGTTTTAAGAGGTGTTAGGACCCTGTGGTGTATTCTGGGGGGTTGCTAGCGGAAAACAGGGTCTCACTCCAAATGTCTGCATGTTAAAAATCTGACACTTAATCATCTGAAACCCATCTCCCTGGTGCACATTTGTGTAAAATATGGAAAGGTTTAGAGGTTGTTATCTGGATGAAAAGGGGAGAATTCTGTCATCAGTGGACACGACATCGTACAAAGACAGGGATTGGATGGTTTGGTGCTACAGAAAATATGTTAACTGGACCTATAATATTAGAAAAATGGTACATAGATAAATATGTATTTGGGTCAGAAATAGATTTGTGTGCAAATTGACGAGGGGAGGATCCTCTGACCCATAAACAGACCTCATCATGATGACAATGCATTTCCTTCCCCCAATCATGGGAGAAGGGAGAATTGGGCCAATGACAAGTAGAGAGGGGCAGGCTTAGCTAGGCCCAGGCACACACCCATTTTCAAAACACATAAAAAGAGACTGCTGGGACAGGTAGAGACATTCAATTCCGTTTGCTGCGGAGCACGCTGACCGACGACTTCACATCTAGAGATCCAGACTTCAAATCCATCAATCTCCAGAACCTGTAGCAGAAATTAACTTCAGAATTTGTAGCAGAGAGGCCTGAATCCACCAGCTGAATCCTCTTCAGCAGGCCTAAAAACCAACCAAACTATTCAACAGCCTGGCGAGCTGTTTGAATTTTTGCCAAGAATTTTTGCAAGAACCTGTAGCAGTATCCAGAAAGCAGTGCTGTATCCGGAACCCGAGAGAACCACAAACCAGACCGTTGTGAGCAGATCCGGTGCTTGAAAGACCCAGAGAGCAGAGCTGACCCAGATCGCTGTGAAGTGCCGAGACCAGAACCGGAGTCCAGTCCAAAACATGACCAGATCCGTGGCGAGGCCCATTCCTGCCCAAAACATATTGTGAGTACCGCCAGAACTGTGCAGAACCAAATCTCTTAGTTAAAATAATCTAATCCAAACTATTTTAACCTAAGTAGAACAACCTCCTAGAAATCGTGTGAGCTGTCATTTTTAAAGCTGCACAACTGTCACCTGTCCATTCTGCAGCTGCAAGCTGTCACCTGTCATTTTGAGTTTACTTTAAATCCGAAAAACTACCTTTATTTAATCGTCCGTATCTCTGGAACCGTTTGGGCTAGGAACGAAATGTATACTCCCTATACTTTTTCCGTAATCGCGAGACACGCACTCGCGAAATTTACCACGATTTGCGATTTGGCCCGATTTCTTCATCTGTAGAAATCAGCAGCTTTTTGCTTCTCTTTGCTAAAATTCGTTTGCAATCTGCTAATCATTCACAGAGTATTGTTAAAGTGAGCCTGAACTAATATAAAGTAGCCATCACCTACCCTGAACCTCTAGAGGGAATTAAAAGCAATTTTAGCACCTTTTCACTTCCTTGCAAACTACATTAAAGTAATTCGCCTGTGTTTAAAACTCATCCCTGTTTTCCCTAAGCTTGTTGGGAGAACTGGAACTGTGTATTGCATTTTGTTGGGATTCTTGAAACTGTGTGCTCTCCTTCCATTTCTTACATTGCATAGGGGGGGAGTGAATTGCCAGTGAAAAAGTGATTACATTGTTGTTGGTTGAAATCATATCAGTTTATTTGCTGTACTGCATTTTATTCCACCTTGCATTTCCATGAAACCATCAAGCATTTTCAGCTACCTCACCCTCTATACTACTCCTATTAATCAAGTGTACCACTGTAACGTTACCCATTGTGGATCCACATCATATGTCTAAGTGTACTATCAGATATTAATTTATTATAAAAGTATGATATATATATTGTTTAATTTTTCAAATAAACCTTTTAATTTGCAAAACAAACCTACTCCTTGGCTCAGTGGGGTCAGGGGTATTCTAGGAGGGGGGTGTTATACAAGGGTTGTCATCCACAGTACTGAACTGGACATAAAAATACATCAATAAGGGTTTTACTCAGCATCCCAGACTAGGCATTGACTTAGCTGTAGTGTTGATTGAATATCGCTTACAGAAGTGGGGGCTCAGAGCCGGGATATTCTGGGTTAGATTTACCACTTGTGCAGATTAATACAGTGTGCCAACTGACCAGATACACATATCCGGTTAGATCACCATGCTGTTTTACACTGTGAAAGCATCCCTCAAAGGAACGCTCTAAGGAAACGGTCTGTTTTGCAAAATAAAATACAAACTTCTGTAAGTCAGGAAGGAACTCAAATTCCAGAATGACGACCTTGGTAGATATGAAAATAGCCAGGGAGCACTTCTTACATAAGCTATTTGTGAGAGGTGAGTGGACTCATCAGGACCAAACGGTCTGGTTGCAGGCAATTGCGCAACAGGTCACTGAAACAAGGTCAGATAAATGGAGAGATCAGGGTCCATTACATGTGGCCCTGAGTGAATTATACATGGCTCCTAAAGTTAAAGATGAACACGACAAGATGGTTGGGATGGCAGCATATTTGTATCTATATATGGGAGCCATGCAGGACAAATGTGCTGAAGGCCAAGATCTGGCAACTAGGCAACAGATGGCGTTAGAAAAGGCCCAATCTGACCTGGTCTCTTCTGAGCAGAGGCTGCAGAGGAGCCAGGAGTCAGAAAATGATAGTAGGCAGTATATCATTAAAATAAAAGAGGACATGGATAGACTGCAACAGGAAAATACGGACCAGGATACCAGAATTCTGGCTTTGCAGAAGGAGCACCAAGACAGTCTGGACTCCTTACTGCAGAGCCAGAAAAAGCTGGAGCAACAGATCAATTTCAACAGGGCATGCACAGAGCAGGTAGCCACCCTGCAAATCCAACTAGACAGAGAGAAAGAGGAAAGCAATAAATTGATTTTGAAAGACCTGGATACCCAGGCAGAGTTTGATGAAGAACGCCAGAAAGCTGGTGCCTTTCAAAGGCAGAGGGACGACCTGGCAGCACAGATGCAGGCTCTTGGTCAGGAAAGGGATACCTAAGGCCAGGAAGTCTGCCATTTAAAATGAAAAATTGAAGAAAATCACTTGGCTCTCCAGGGGCTGGGTGACCTCCAAAAAGAGCATCAGGGCTTGCTCGATCACACCAGGAGGGTGGAGGAGGCTCTGGCAAGAAAGGAGCAGGTCAGTAGGGATGGGACTGAGGAGGTAACCCTCCTGCAGCAGAGACTGTACCAGTACTCCAGGACCAATCAGGAGGCACAGAGAGAAAATGAGGCTCTCTGTCAGCACAATGATAGGCTCCAGCAACATGTAGCAATGCAGGAGAGACTGATAGAGTCTAGTAAGGCCTTAACTGAGGAACTGAAAGCGCAGGCTCTTGCTTTGCAACAGGAAGCAGGGGCGGATAGAGATGAGGTTTGCTGGGAAAGAGAAACTCCTGAGCATAACCTCAGGAGCCCTAGTACCAGAGGCCTTCATCTCTCCCAGTCCCTGGACTCTGCCACCCCCATGTCCCCTCGCGCACATGAGCCCAGGGCCACGGGGATGGCAGATTACTATCCAGCTAGAAGTATGGGGCTCATAGGCCAGTACCTCCCAGGAATGGATGGGCGGGCATCCGGGTATGGGCACCCAAGCACAGTGCAATTTAGTGGGGAACCCCAGGAGAGTAGGTCCATTAAGGGCATCCTGAAAACCTCTGCCCAGTTAGGTCAGTGGGGGGGTACCCATCAAATCCTGGCAGCAAGCAGGGGTCTGAAGACTCCTCTGAGCATTACAGGACACAGGAGACCAGGTCCCCACATTCTGCCAGCCATTCCCAGGTTTGCAGAATCCGGGAAAACCTGGAAGATCAGACGGGCACCTCTGGGAGCAGTGCTTCTGAGTCAGAAGATGAATGGACCGGGGTTACCCGAACCAAAAAGGCCAATAAGGCAAAAAGGGCCTTGCTTAAGGACCCATTGAAACAAATAAAGGAAATAAGGAGTGTCATCACGCCTTACCATAAGAACGCCAAGTATTCTGTTTGGGAACACTTGGAGCTCTATGAGCAAATGATGGAGACTTTCCATTTGAAGGACAGCAGTAGCTGCATCCAGTACGTAAAGTGGAACTTCTCACCAGAATACTCCAGTTTCTTTGCGGGGCTGGAGGATCAAAACCATTCAAGGTGGTCCACATACAGGGCGGCCATCTTGAAACATTTTTCTGTGCACAGAAATCCTCAAGAGGCTCGCAAGGCAGCCTTCAATTTGCAATGTGTGGAGGATCAGGCCCCACAAGAGTTTGTGCAAGAATTAAAGCGTGCTTTTGCGCAGACCACCAGAAGGGTACGCACGGATAGCAGAGAATTTATCAATACGTTTTTCCATGCCTTACCCAAATACATAATGACCCAGCTCGTGAGAGATTTTCATGAGAAAAGATCTTTAGACTGGGTCATTGAACAGGCTACCCGGATCTATGAGGTGCAGAAGCCCATCGAAAATAAAAATAACGCGCCGAAAAACCCCAAAACCAACAGCACCCCTGCTGTTGCCAAGGTGGCAGAGGTAAAGGTTGCCCCCGTTTTAGATTTGGAGATGGGGGGGCCTAAAAACCTGCCTGCACCAAATAATTCACAGCCCAGAAGGCCCTCGGGCCAGTCACAGACAGGGAGTCGAGGAGGTAGTCCCACAAATGGGGTCCCCCGCTCCCCTGACTATGTAAGTCCCTGCTACAAGGGAAACCGACCCATCTTGGGTTATGTGTGGACTCCTCCAGCCCAAGGGGGGGGATCCAGCCAAGCGCCTAACCCGGGGAACTTCCGGAACTTCCCTCCTAACTTCCCCCAGGAGGGCAGAAATTCACCAAATCCTGGGCAGAACTTTTTCCCCAGGTATCCACCCAATTTCCAGCCCCAAAATCATCCATCCTTCTTTCCCCAATTCCCTGAGCCCAGACAACCTAATCCGGGAGAGGGGAGGCCAAGGGTGGAGGGGTACCAAAATCTTCCCAATCCGGGGTATTACCAGAGAAGGGATAGCTACCCTTCCCGGGATCAGCCCAGTGGAGAAAATAGAGCCCCGTATCAGCCTGAGTGGGTTTCACAACTTGAGCGCCAGGTCCAAAATATGGCACAAGGGGAAGGGGGGTGTAAAGCCTTGGAGGAAGCTTCCTTCCCAACTTGTAAACAGCCCCTGGAAAACCAGGAACCGGAAACAAAATCTCCTGCCCCTGAAAGCCTGCCTCCCAAGGAGCAGAGGGGGGGGGGGGTAGGAGAAACAAAGGACCCAAACAGGCCCAGTTTGTGGAGGAGGTACAGATCTTCCAATTTGAGGGAGAGGGATCCTCAGAGGATTCTCGGGAAAGGATCTTCTCATTTAGAGATGGGGGAACTCCTCCCAAGGAAAAATGGGTCCCAAGGGATGCCAATTCAGACTGGGAGATATGGAGACTGAGCTACCGCCGCCCATCATCTCATCCCCGAACCGACAATACCAAAATCCCATGGGTCAAACCCAACCTGATGACTGCCTCCAAAAAGGGGGGGGCGGCCCAGAACACGAAACCACTTCCAGTTTCCAACTTTTTCTTTCAGATTCCCCAGGCTCTCCACAGAATTCTGCCCAAATCTCTTCGCTAGCAATGTCCAAAACCAGAAAGTTAGCCCACCAGTTGTCCAAAAATGTGCATTATCTGTGCCCCCTTGAGGAGAAGGAGGGAAGATATTATGCCCCGGTACAAGTACAGGGGCAGGGTACAATTTCGGCACTGGTGGACACTGGATCCCAAGCTACCCTTCTGTCCAAAAGGGCCTTTGATGAACTAAATGCAGGAAGGGGGGAAAATTGCCATATTCCTCTCACCTCTCTTCCTGGAAAACTGCAGAACTTTGACGGGAAAGAAATTCCTGTCGAGGGGACTGCAGATTTGGACATCAAAATTGGGCGACACAAGGTGAAACACCCGGTCATAGTAGTGACTCCAGAGGTCACCCCTTGTTTACTAGGGAACGAACTCCTGAGAAGGTTGTCACCCCTAATAGATTGTGTAAACAAGGTCCTCTGGACCCAGACTAGCCGACCAATAAAATTAAAACAGAGTGTCAACCATGTTAGTTTAAATGGCACCTGCCACAAGGTTGAACAAAAATCTGACCAAGTAGAATTTCACTTCCAGAACAACCAAATTCCAGACGTGACAGTAATAGCAGTAGGACAACAGACTGGTGATGGGGGGGTCCTCTCTATTTCTGAAAATCAACCTTCCTTCCAGTTTAAGGTGGTATTCCACACTGGAAGGAAACACCATGAAATTCTTTACTAATCCACAATCAGAAACTCCCACTCCTATAGTCCAGAAAGATGTGAAATCAGCTCAGAGCCTGGCTGATATTCAGCAAATTGGAGAGCAGTTGTTCATCCCTGTTCAGTTAAATGATGGGAAGGACTCTGTTCTCGCTCGAGTGTGTGTGAACAACGGTAAGAGCTTCATCAGCGAAGCCATGTTCCGCCAACTCCCACAAGATCCAGCCATTCCCACATTCAAACTGATAGACAAATGGGAAATGGACCTGGAAGCACCTCATTCCAAACATCTCCTGCCAAGCAGGTGTATGCTCAAAATCTCCATTGGCAACAAGAGCATAGTCCATAATTGTTGGGTCGTGCGAGATGTCACTGCCGCCTTTTACTTAGGCAGTGACATTCTCAATCGCTTCGCCATTAGTTTGGACCTAATAAACTTCAAAGCTTGGTCCCGATTAGCGGATAATCCCATGGGCTTTGATGATTCAGAAAAAGCATTTAGGTCAGCTCAATTGCTACCTTATGCAGTTGAAATTCAGATTAAAGAGGAAGTCACCATCCCAGAAAGGAACCGACAATTCTCCCTGGAAGTGAAAGTTAAAAGAGGACAAAAATTGAAAAACCCTGATGCTTATATACATCTAAATGCTTCTCTCCAACAGCAAGGGTTGGGGGTAAACCCAACTCCATTAGTCAACATAGAACATGACACCATTCCAATAGAGGTGGATAACAGCGACTTAAAGAGTATTACTCTAGCCGCAGGCACCATCATTGGAATGGCGGTTGATGACCGACATTTTTCCATTGATCTAGGAAATGAACTGTTAGGACCAATCCCCAAGGACTGTTTTGACAGTGACAGTGATGACGAAACAACACCAGACATGATTTTCACCCGGCATGGGGGGAACTTCCTGGTGTACACTTCTTGCCCTTATGGTAAGGAAGATGTGACTTGTGACTTCAGGAGGGATGAGGTGATTTTCCAGGTCCATGAGGGCTGCCTTTCCCACCTGAAGCCTCCGGTCCAAATCAGCACTCTGACCAGGGACTTCTCCACCCAGCTGGAGGAGGCCGCTGAGATAGCCAAACCAGAAGTCTTTCCAGGCTTCAGGCAGATGGTGGAAGAGAGAGTCAAACTAGCTGATGCCTGTGTGACTCTGGAACAGAAGCAAAAGTTGAAACAAGTTTTCTTGGATTTCCAAGATCTCTTTGCGGTAGACTCATATGACTGTGGTCGCACCGACATCCACACCACAACAATTCCCACGGACCCTGGAATGACTCCAGTGTTTGTGAAGCAATATTGTTTGCCTCTCGCATCCATGGAGTCCCTTAGTGAAATAATTAAGAACCTTGAGTCCCGGGGGATAATTCGTCCAGTCCACAGCACCTTCAATAATCCGGTGCTGGGAATATTGAAGCCAAACGGCCAGTGGAGACTCTGCGCCGACCTTAGGGAGCTCAACAAACGGGTCCATACTTCCCAATGGCCTCTGCCCTACATTGACCAAGGGCTGGCCTAGATTCAGGGGTCACAAGTATTCACTGCAATAGACCTGACCAATGGATACTGGAAAGTGCCTGTCAGTAGGGAGGACCAATACAAACTGGCTTTTACCTTTGGGGGCCAGCAGTACACTTGGACCCGGACTCCCTTCGGATACCTCAACTCCGGCAATGAATTCAACATTTTCCTACATAAGGCCATGCCCGACTTGGGTGCGAAGGGTAACCTGGCTTATGTAGATGATGTCCTCATCAAAAATTCATCTGTGGAAGAACACATAGCAGAGATCCGTTATGTTCTGACACAGTTGAGGGCCGCTGGAGCAAAACTTTCCTTTCAGAAAGCACAGTGGTGTAGAACCCGTGTTAATTTCTTGGGGCATGAGATTACTCCTCAGGGTCTCTGTCCCCAGGAAAAGAAAGTGGAAGCACTCCAGAAACTGAAGGATCCCACAACTCTGCGGGAACTACGGAGCCTCCTTGGACTGACTAATTACAGCAGAAAGTTCATTGAGGGCTACGCAGAGATCACTAGACCCCTGATTCATCTCTTGAAGGGGGGGGTCAAGTGGGAATGGGGTCCAGAACAATCCGAGGCAGTAAGACAACTCAAAAGAAGCCTCTCACAAGCGCCTTGCCTAGCTTACCCTGTCAGAAACAAGGAGTTCTTCCTGGAGACAGGGTTCTCTAATACGTGCTTGACGGCAGTATTATACCAAAAGCATGACAAGGTCAATAAAGTAATCTCCTATGCGAGCAAAACTTTATCCTCTTTGGAGGAAAAATTCAACGATTGTGAGAAGGCACTCCTGGCTACGGTGTGGGCATTGAAGAATTACTGCCCGTTTATCCAGGGGGAACACATCATAGTGGAGACTCCACACCAGCCTCTGCAATATCTCCAAAGTGACAGAATCCGGGCCGGAAATGTGAGTAATTCCCGAATTACTTCCTGGATTCTGTCATTGCAAGGCTTTCCTGTAGAGGTCAGATATGGCCAAAACAAGAAGAGTCCCCTCGCGCAAGGTCTGGCTGACTTGCATGATTGTGCCAGAGAAAACTGTCTCGAGGACTAAAGTCTAAAAATCAAGGACAACATGGAGGCATACCTTAATTCCCCACACAAAGTCTTTGAAGAAGACAAGTGTGAGGGAATGCCCACTGTCTATGTGGATGGATGCTCTTACCATGTCGACAACAACTGGGAGAAAGAACTGGTGGCCGGCGTAGGGAATGCATGGGTGAAGGAGTTTCCAGAACCCTCCGCTGGATACAAAATTGGTCCCCGAAGTAGTCAGGTGGCAGAATTGATGGCTGTGCATCAGGCCACCCTCACTGCTGTCCAACATCAACTCCACGAACTGGTCATAATCACAGATTCGGATTATGTACGGAACGGGTTCGTGGAGCACCTGGTTAATTGGAAAACCAGAGGCATGTTATGTGCTAATAACAAACCCCTGAAACATGGGAAGTTAATCCAAAACATAGATGATCTGGTCACATCGAATGGGATGACCATCTACTGGAAAAAGATCAATGGTCATTCCAAAGTAGAGGGACCAGACAAAACTGGAAATGACTTAGCTGATCAGCTGGCCAAAACCGGGACCATCCAAGGGGATCTAATAGAAATAGAGTCCCTGTTGGGGGAAATCCAGGTCACTGCTATCACTAGGTCCCAGACAAATGCTCACAATGATCTTTCAACTGCCCAATGGAGTAAGGAGACCCCTGATGCTGATTTAATTAAGGCTCAGAAGGGGGATCCAATTATTGGTAAGTTTGACCAACACCTTGAGGACCCTGAGAACTTTCCCCTGACGGATACCGATTACATTGGGAAAGAGGACCTAAGAGTGTTGATGAAATGTCCAAAAATGTTCCGAATCCAAGACGGTTTGCTGGTAAGGAAATACAAAGCTGGCCACGATCAGTGGGTGGTTCCTACCTCATTCCGAAGCCTGATGTTAAGTCACACCCATGATGCGGCCACCGCCGGTCATAGGGGGTTTCATACAACACTTGAAATCTTAAGAGAGGTTGCATACTGGCCACACATGGGGCAGGACCTCGACCAATACTTGAAGGGGTATCTTGTGTGTGCACAATTTCAGCCATCATCCCTCACACACCGTGCGCCTCTCCAAAAGAGGGGGATGACACTGCCATGGTCAGATTTGCAAATCGACTTTGGAGGCCCCGTGATTCGCTCGTCTAAAGGAAACAAGTACATGTTGACCGTTACATGCTTGTTTACCAAGTGGGTGGAATGTCTCCCGGCCCCAAACTGCAAGGCAGAAACAGCAGCTGCCCTGATGATTAACCACATCTTTTCCCGTTTTGGTCTACCTCAAAGGATTGAGTCAGACAGGGGTAGCCACTTCACCAGTGAAGTAATGACAAAGATGTGGGAGATACTGGGGGTGAAAAGGAAGCTACACATTGCTTACAGGCCAGCTTCTTCTGGTGCAGTGGAACGCTACAACCGGACAATTGTGAGCATATTAAAAAAGTTTGTGGCAGATTCTGGGCCAAGTTCGGATATCCGATTACCTCTGGTCCTAATGGCCATCAGATCTACCCCTTCATCTGCAACTAAAATGTCACCATTTGAGTTGATGACTGGACGCAAGATGGTGCTTCCCCAGCATTTGCTCTACAGAACCCAAGAGCAAACGTTGATAAATACCTCCACAACTCATGAGTATGTGGAGAATTTAAGGAAACACCTTCAACATGCTTTTGCCTATGCTCAGCGGAATCTAGAAAGATCAGCCGAGAGCATGAAGAACCACTAAGATTTGAAAACTACCCAAAAGGAATATAAGGTGGGTGATCGGGTCTATCTATACAATTTCCAAAGAAACCAGGCCAAACAGCGAAAATTCTTGCCTACATGGAAGGGACCGTTTGAAATCATAGACAAGATCTCCCCTGTGGCCTACAAGATCTACATCCCCAAAGGCGGTTTGGCAGAGGGGGAAGACAAGTGGGTCCATATAAATCAGCTAAAGTGTTGCCATCCCAGACACACTCTGCAACAACTGGAGGAGTCCTCTGCAATACCAGAGGGGACCGCTCCAGAGTAATTCAGTTCTAACCCTAAAATATCCCACATATAGGGCCTCATTACGACCCTGGCGGTCCGGAAATAACGGTGGCGGTAAACCCGCCGCCACCGTTGTTTCCGGACCGCCTGATCCCGACCCCTGCAGGCGGGAGGTGATATTCCCGCCAGGTCTGACCTGGCGGGTTTAACACCGCCCGCCTGCAGGCGGACGAGGAAACACCGGCAGCATTACGAGATGCTGCCGGTGTTTCCATGATCCCGATTCCCATTGAGTCCCATAGGACTCAATGGGAATGGGGATTTACACCATTCCGCCTCCGTGATTCCCGGAAAACCGGGGTTGTAATGCCCCGGTAATTCCGGGAATCACGGAGGCGGAATGGTAATACGAGTCCGGCGGTAACCAGGCGGTTTTACCGCCGCGGTTACCGCCGGACTCGTAATGAGGCCCATAGTCACTTAAATATTATGATTTGGAAAAAAAATGTCTTATAATTGTATCTTGTTTTTGTTAAAATAAGAACGCAAATGTTTTGACTATAAAATGTATATGCCACCCCACCATATCAATGGTGGGGAAGAAATGCCTAGGAATGTGTATTGCCGCTTTGCTTTATCATCCTAGGAGAGATGAAACCATGGAGACTGACCAAGGAGGACGACCGGGGACCGGGAGCAGAGACCCGAGGGGCCCGGGGTACCGCCCAATCCTCCCATCAGGACCAGCAAGGAGAACTGATTGATTGACTGGAGAGAGGAAAAGATGCTGAACTGTGCCATCCATGGAATTGGAAGACGAGGAGGCGAACATCCCAGATCTTGCGAGTTCCATCAGTGAAAGGACAGAATGGCCATCGCAAGAGGGGGGGCTTGTGGGATGTTTTTACCCATGCATCCAAGCCCTACCGTAAAACTGTGCAGTACTGGCATGGAAAACATCATGATGGCCAGAACTCCCCAGAGAGTGCACAGGGAAAACATGAAGAATAGGCTGCCACCCATTTTTGCCTATGTTGTGAGCACAGGAGGGCACTGCCTAAAACCACCATTGGGCTACACACACAGTAGCCTGAAACCATTGGGAATGGCAATGCTGATTGCCAAAAAGCAACTCAGAACTGTGGGGAATTCATTTTCTTAATCCCAAAAATGGTTGCAATACCGGTACTCACCACTATCAGAAAGCCGGCGTTTTAAAACCACCAGACTTTTGTGTAAAACTGAACAAATGAAACAAAACCAGGCCAAGGAAAGACTTGCTAAGAGGTGGATACAATGTAAAACCATATTCTGAAATGACTTGAAGGAAGTAATTATTTAATGTATATGTAAAAATTGTAAGTTTGAATTAAACTGGGAACAAAAAGTGACATTTAGCTGAAACCTGGCTTAATGAAACTGGATTCTGCCTGACAACTACCCCCGACTGGAGTTGAAACCTGCTCAGCCACTCTTCCCAGGCCTAGCTGCATCCTGCTGCCCCTTGCCAAAAGGAGTTGACACCTCTCTGATTAGATTAGGGGAGGGGCACCGCAGGAGGTTGCACAAAGCCTTGTCCTTGACTCAGGCAAATGTTATATTGGGGGCGTCGTAAAATAGCTTCCTCTTGGGAGAAACTGGGGGACAGCTGTGCCTCTGTGAACAAGCTGGCTTGGGGAAGTGGATAAACCAGTTATTCCACCATGTGATGTGGGAAGCCACAGCCCTTTTTGACCAGAGCATAATTTTAAAAAGAAAGATAACTCATAGTGCGGACTTGTCAGAATTATATAAGTAATATCATTATTCTTGTGATTTTTCTGTGCACGTTTTAAGAGGTGTTAGGACCCTGTGGTGTATTCTGGGGGGTTGCTAGCGGAAAATAAGGTCTTACTCCAAATGTCTGCATGTTAAAAATCTGACACTTTATCATCTGAAACCCATCTCCCTGGTGCACATTTGTGTAAAATCTTGAAAGATTTAGAGGTCGTTATCTGGATGAAAAGGGAAGAATTCTGTCATCAGTGGACACGACATCGTACAAAGACAGGGATCGGATGGTTTGGTGCTACAGAAAATATGTTAACTGGACCTATAATATTAGAAAAATGGTACATAGATAAATATGTATTTGGGTCAGAAATAGATTTGTGTGCAAATTGACCAGGGGAGGATCCTCTGACCCATAAACAGACCTCATCATGATGACAATCCATTTCCTTCCACCAATCATGGGAGAGGGGAGAATTGGGCCAATGACAAGTAGAGAGGGGCAGGCTTAGCTAGGCCCAGACACACACCCATTTTCAAAACACATAAAAAGAGACTGCTGGGACAGGTAGAGACATTCAATTCCATTTGCTGCGGAGCATGCTGACCGACGACTTCACATCCAGAGATCCAGACTTCAAATCCATCAATCTCCAGAACCTGTAGCAGAAATTAACTCCAGAATTTGTAGCAGAGAGGCCTGAATCCACCAGCTGAATCCTCTTCAGCAGGCCTAAAAACCAACCAAACTATTCAACAGCTGGGCGAGCTGTTTGAATTTTTGCCAAGAATTTTTGCAAGAACCTGTAGCAGTATCCAGAAAGCAGTGCTGTATCCGGAACCCGAGAGAACCACACACCAGACCGTTGTGAGCAGATCCGGTGCTTGACAGACCCAGAGAGCAGAGCTGACCCAGATCGCTGTGAAGTGCCGAGACCAGAACCGGAGTCCAGTCCAAAACCTGACCAGATCCCTGGCGAGGCCCATTCCTGCCCAAAACATATTGTGAGTACCGCCAGAACTGTGCAGAACCCAATCTCTTAGTTAAAATAATCTAATCCAAACTATTTTAACCTAAGGAGAACAGCCTCCTAGAAATCGTGTCATCTGTCATTTTTAAAGCTGCACAACTGTCACCTGTCCATTCTGCAGCTGCAAGCTGTCACCTGTCATTTTGAGTTTACTTTAAATCCGAAAAACTACCTTTATTTAATCGTCCGTATCTCTGGAACCGTTTGGCTTCCTACTCCCTATACTTTTTCCATAATCGCGAGACACGCACTTGCGAAATTTACAGCGATTTGCGATTTGGCCCGATTTCTTCATCTGTAGAAATCAGCAGCTTTTTGCTTCTCTTTGCTAAAATTCGTTTGCAATCTGCTAATCATTCATAGAGTATTGTTAAAGTGAGCATGAACTAATATAAAGTAGCCATCACCTACCCTGAACCTCTAGAGGGAATTAAAAGCAATTTTAGCACCTTTTCACTTCCTGCAAACCACATTAAAGTAATTTGCCCGTGTTTAAAACTCATCTCTGTTTTCCCTAAGCTTGTTGGGAGAACTGGAACTGTGTATTGCATTTTGTTGGGATTCTTGAAGACTGTGTTCTCTCCTTCCATTTCTTACATTGCATAGGGGGGGAGTGAATTGCCAGAGAAAAAGCGATTACATTGTTGTTGGTTGAAATCATATCAGTTTATTTGCTGTACTGCATTTTATTCCACCTTGCATTTCCTTGAAACCATCAAGCATTTTCAGCTACCTCATCCTCTATACTACTCCTAAGTAATCAAGTGTACCACTGTAACGTTACCCATTGTGGATCCACATCATATGTCTAAGTGTACTATCAGATATTAATTTATTATAAAAGTGTGATATATATATATTGTTTAATTTTTCAAATAAACCTTTTAATTTGCAAAACAAACCTACTCCTTGGCTCAGTGGGGTCAGGGGTATTCTAGGAGCGGGGTGTTATACAAGGGTTGTCATCCAGAGTACTGAACTGGACATAAAAATACATCAATAAGGGTTTTCCTCAGCATCCCAGACTAGGCATTGACTTAGCTGTAGTGTTGATTGAATATCGCTTACAAGTGGATTCTACAAATATTTATAAACAACCAAC
The DNA here is from genome assembly GCF_040938575.1 of Ambystoma mexicanum. Lineage (NCBI taxonomy): Eukaryota > Metazoa > Chordata > Amphibia > Caudata > Ambystomatidae > Ambystoma > Ambystoma mexicanum. The sequence goes on along the minus strand of NC_090934.1, from coordinate 117,074,342 downwards.
AAACCTATTTATCTCTAACTAGACGTGGTTTCTCTACCTCAAACAAACTAAAACTTGGGCCACCAGAAAGTCTGTGTAATCCAAATCACAAAAGTTCACCATCCTAGTCCAAACACCTATTTTATCCCTACCACTGAAACACAGATTCTATTCTAATGAAAGTTCTTTCTACATCCCAGGAAAATGACTCCTTCTCCTGAGTATGAGTCTCTCAAGGTTCAGCATTCTCAACTTCTGGAATTGTTCCAAGGCTCACAATCCAAGAAGACAAGTTCCACAAAACTCCAGTGGGGCTAGGGAATGACTCCCTTCTTCTAGCTTGTTTCCCGTACTTTGCAAGACTCTTTCGGGCTATCTTAATTCTAACTTCTTCAACAGTTCTTGTAGTTCCCTCCAAGGGCTTCCACTCTCTACTTTCTTTAACTTGCCGTCACTGAACCTCACTGGACGATGAGGAGATTCCCTGAGTCTTTCTTGACTTCCCAGTACTACACTCTGTGGAACTGGCCAAGGAATTTACTCACAATGTGTTACACTACTTTCTCTTTTCTTCTTCTACTTCTACTTCTTCTGCTTCACCAGTCACAGCCTCAAACTTTCCCAGCCCTCTCCGGACTTATTCTTATTCCTGTTACCTTCTGTCGGCAAACGCATCACTGGTTTCACCAGGGGCCACAGGATTGTTTTTCCACCTTCTACTTCTACTTCTCTTTGTAGGCTCACTTGTCTTCGTAGTCAGCAGGGGTCAAGTCCTAAATATAAAAGTGGGGGACTCAACAACGATGTGTGGCCGCCAGAAATTAGCATATCAAGGTGAAATATGCACATTTCATTAAAATGGCTTTGCATAACCACCCAAATTGCACAGGACAAATGGCATTTGCCTTTAATAAAATCAATACACACACAAAACCAAGAGAGGATATTTTCTTCTAATAGTGTTTTTGGAAATGTTAAAAGGTGTGCATGTTTTAAACTCCAAGAACGAATACACATGTTTTCCCTTAAACATGCAGAATCGAAATGGGTTATTTCACCTTTAGTTGTTTGTTATTTTTCATCAGGTTATATAGTGCAGTGGTGAAGTGTCCGGCCTGCATTCTATACAAGATTGGCTTTAATTCATAAATTCAAAGAAGACATCATTTCTCATTTTAGCTGAGGGGGACTGCGTCCACCCGCGTGCACCCTCAACTTGAGCCCTGGAAGTCAGGTACTGTAAACGGTCTTGGCGCATGTTCCGGACTGGACGGTCCACCCGTAACAAGTCATGCCACCACCACCGTTTCTAGTGTTCCCCATACATTTGCCTACACAGCTCCGGGGTAGGCCAGAGAAGGCTGTTTTAGCGCAGTTCCTCAGACCACAGGGTCCATCCACAACAGATCACGCCACCACCGCTCGGTTTCTCCACCTCAGGGCGCCAGCTCCCAGCCGACTCGCTAGATGCTTCTCGGGCATCCTGCTGCTCGTCCCTGCAACTCTGGAAAGCTGCCTCACGCGCTGCAGTCTCCCGAAGCCCAATTCCAACCATGCCGGTTTCTAGATGGCGTCCCTGCTCGCCAGGATCCCCTTCCGGGTTCAGAACAGAACAAAGTCCTTCTTAACTGTTTAGTTTAAATAGCAGTGTTAGCCCCGGCGTAACGTCAGTTCGATTGACAATAGCTGGTCGAGCACTCTTTCTACTTGATGGCAGCATGATCGCAATTGTCTTCGTCCCTGTCCCCATCACAGCTAAATTGTCTGACAGTTTACAATAACACATGTTTTCAGACTGCACCATAGGTAGAGAAGGTTTGGGTGTTGTTACTACCCTGTAGGATTTGAAGCTATAAGGGCCGCGTCCCTGGCTCATTTCCTTTTTCCCTGGAGGGGAGCTCCTCCCCGTGAGATCCACCTCCATGCTACCACCACCAGGGCAGACTATTGGTTAGCAGCTGCACCCCTTTGGCCTCATGGAAAGGGGCTCCCCTCTGGTGAGAAGTGACACCATCTGAAGGATCTCACAATGTACTTGCACAAATACAGAGCCCCAATATGGTATTGTTCAAAACGAGCATGGCAAATAAACTGATCAAAGTAATTGCCGGCTGACATCAGACGACCATAGCAAGAGGGTAGACTTTTGGTTGGGGCGGTCAATGTCACTCCGGTTATCCCCCCCAGCATAGGTACAGGTCACATAGCAGTAAGGCAGTGGTAAAGCAGTAGTGTGTTCATCATGTTTTCAAATGTTGAAGCTGTCCTTCCCCAAGATGACAAGAATTGCAGGTACAAAAGCCAATCTTCTTTAATTGTTACAGCGCAGGATAGTTCAGTCCCAAAGATATAAAGGACACAAGACTCTGGTAATGCAGGGAAAATCCACTGTTACTCTCTCTCTCTCAGCCAGCCTCTCTACAACTGTCATACATGCAACACTCAGTAGTCAGCACTCACTCCACATTCTACATCCAGAACTCTCAAGACAAACCCAATGGAGGACGAAGGTCCATAATAAAACGATACCACAGTAAGATACCATGTCTATATTCGTTGCACCAGTGTAAGCCAGTAACCCCACTTAAAACCACTCATTAGGCTGCCCTTTCCCATAATACAGATACAATTGCTTTGACACTGTAATGAAACATGTTCATTTTGGCTACACCAATGTTGCCCAGTATACCCATGTAAGAAAACTCATCACACTGGCCTTGCCCATAATGTCAATACAAATTCTATGCTGTCACTGTAAGAAAACATGTCCATGTTGGCTGCACCAATGTAGCGCCTTCTGCTGCTCCCATGTAAGATTAATGATCATGCTGGCTTTTCCCATAATGCCTGCAAAAATGCTTTGCCACATTGAGAAAATATGTCTTTACTGAGGGCCCCAACCTAGCATTCTTTCCATGTAACATTCCTCCAGTGGTGTTGAATTGTTCAGGAGGGTAAAAAGTTAATTGCAATATGTAACTAATGTGTGCACCCACCCAGTGAACATGACACAGACAGGCGGAAAGTGTCGGTGCTACGTGAGATATTCCCCTGTGCAATCTGACACCAGAGGAGCAACGTAGCACTGAAATGTAACATAATATCAAGAACTTGTTTTCCGCCACACAGTGCAGTTTCTGCATGCGGCCCATGGTGTGAACATAAGAAGAACATAGTGCGACGGCTACTTGCAGCTGGTAATGGGCTGAGAATGTGGCCTGCTAACCAGAGAGCTGTGAGGTCACAGTTCTCACATGAACGCCAGCAGCAGCAAACATGGATCAAGGCGCTATATAAGTCCCAGATAATTACAAATACTAGCATATCTTCCACCAAGACATTTTCTAGCACGCAGATCTTCCCCAAAGGAGCTCTTTGAAAAAGGAAATGTTCCACCAGTGCTGGATAATTGTGCAATATATCTTTTTTCACTGGTCATTTTTGCACTATTCGGTCGGTGCAAATGTTAATTCGACACCTTTCATGTACAGTTGCAAAGTTGTCCTGCACTGGTGAAAAATTGCCAGGCATCAGTATGAAAGATGTAGTCTAACTCAAGAAATGGAACGTAATAATATTGACTTGCATCACCCAGGTCAAAGGAACAAATTGGTGCGGATTTTCAAATCCACTAGTAAGATCCTTCTAAAGCTGTCAGTGCTTAAGCCATAACGTGTAAACAAACGGAAAGGTACACGATCTTAGCATGTTTTTAATGAAGTCTGCTTATTTTTAAAATGAGAACAGCATTCTGCATTTTTGGGGTTGTGCTTTACAGAGCAGTCCATAACTAAAAAGAATTGTGCATTAACCAGAATCCTACTTTAGCCAAGTTATGCAGTGGTCGAAGTGAGAGGGAACGGTCGGAAGCGGTGTTCCACTACTTTTATTTTTTACTGTTAACGGCTCCACTGTTTCTTGCAACCATTTTCACTATTCCAGAACTTTTCTTTGTGAAGTTAAAGCACACTTCTCCACTTTACCACCTGTTTCAACTCAATTGGCTGTCAACCACCATGACTGCAACCTTTGAAAAATATGTTGCGCATTTCCCCTTCCTTCCTACTGTGTCCCCCGCCGGAGTCACAGTTGCACTACTTTTGTGGTACACTTCTATCAGTGGTTATGAGTTATTTCCAACCTCTTGCAGTTGGGCAACCGTGCCCATGGCACCTGGTATGTGTCCTCCAGCAAACAGACTTCCTTCCTGATCACAAACTGACGTCTATAGTCTTTGCTTCAACTGGAAGCCAGACCTCATGTTTTAAACGTAACTCTTGTAATACTTTCTACATGTTTTGTTTGTTATTGAATACAATAAATGGCCACTTAGGTGATCACACTTGTTAATCCTCTCGCTTTCTCTCCGCCTCACTTCTCCATCTCTCCCCTAACTCTTTTCAGCTTCTGCTGACTGGTCGCCTGGCTCACCTCCGGAGCCTCACAGGTCCCAGGCTCCCCCAGCAGTCTGTGCACTTGCCTTCAAGCCTCTGCACTATGCTCAGTACTACTACACTTTCAGTGAGAGGGGTAACCTCTCTGCACTTAGCCCAGGACACTGCTGGACTGGGCGCGCTTGTTCCCTCTGCGCCCACACTCTGTCTGTGCCCTTGCCTCCGTGCCTATGCACTATGCTCAGCATTACTGCACTTTCAGCATACCTTCCATGAGAGGGGTAACCTCTCTGCCCCTAACCGAGGACCCGGCTGGACTGGGCGCACTTGTTCCCCCTCTCCCCTCACTCAGTCTGTGCACTTGCCTCCAGGCCTCTGCACTATGCTCAGCACTACTTTACTTTCAGCATACATTCCTTGAGAGGGGTAACCTCTCTGTACTTAGCCCAGGACGCTGCTGGACTGGGCGCACTTGTTCCCCCTCCCCGCACTCCATCTGTACACTTGCATGACCTGAATTTACATGCCCTAGTAAGTTCTGTCTTTCCCCCCTTAGCCTCCCCTCCCTAATCTGGTTGCGCCTGAAACACTTCATGCACTTGCACTAGGAGAAATGCCGTCAGGCCTAGTACGCTAGTTACTTCTTTGTTAGATCATTCGGAAACTTCAAGGCCTAAGAATTAATACTGTATTCCCTTGCTCCCTTCCCATCTTGAAGCGCTTTGAAGCACTTCACTTGTGTATAAGCGCTGTAGAAATAAACAATAAATAACATAAAAACCGTTTAAAAATAAAGTCCAGTTACTCCGGGACAAATCTGTCCTTGATGAAAACAAAGACGCTCTGCATCATGCCAAAATAGCAGTAAACTGCACAAGAGAAAGGACCGGTTGACCAGTGACTCCTAGCCGGCCTAGCTGGTGAACGCTTTAGTCACCCCTTATACCTTAAAGGCATATACAACACCCTGGCGATTTTAATTTCACCATCACTAAGAATGGGTCGAAGGACAATGGTTGAAGTGACACAAATACGCTAATACATCCTTCGCTTCTATAGAGTCCAGAGCGCAACAGTCCTTCTCGCCCCCCCAAAAAAAGAACCATGAAAGTCCAGCACCCAACACTTGGTACACTGCATTGGTGTGGGTCCATGCCAGGGCCGACATCCCAGTGGACAGACTCCTGCGTAACCACCGTGATGGCAAAGCCCACATTCACTTCGGAGTTAGACAGGGTAGCACCCTTCAACCTGTGCTTCTCTACCCCTTCGAGGGGTCTCAACATCTTACATTGCATCAGTGCCATCTCAGTGGCCGGCCCTCAACTCTAGGCCTCTCTAGCAATCTCACAAAGGCATGTGCCAACCTTCTCCAGGCAGCAAAGGTTGTTCAGAACCATGATTTTCAGAACCCACCCCGCTCTTGTAAAAAGAAGACCTCTCCATGGACTTGCATCAAGAGTAGGGCCAGTTCTAGCAGGATTTTAGACTAATCGATGCATCCATCACCTGGCCATTGCTCAGTAGGCAAAAACTCGGCGGAAGCATGTCTATTGATTGCACAAACACTGCTTGTACCATTTTTGCTGGAATTATTTTTTCTAGAATTTCCCCCTAAAAATGTAGACGGTGAGTTGAGGTTGGCAATATTGGTGGCGGCCATGTATGGGTAGTGCGGGTTTGGCGGTGCGGTGGGCAGTGGTCGAAGTGCATGAAAAAAGAAGTAGTGGAACTATGTTCCCTGCTGGCCTGGCCCTGCTTTCCACAAACCCCATAGCCACGCCCCCTCCCACGCGCAATCCAAACCCCCAAACAAATGCGCCTGCTGTTTAAGAGAATGTTCAGTACAGTGCACTGAAGTGCACGTTTGCAACTGCTTCCTACACTTTTATTTTAAAACAAAAACCATTCTGGCAGGATTTAGGAATGGAAAAACCCAATAAAAAAAGTAGAAGAGTACCACTCCCGCCCACTTCGATCACTGGTGGCGGGTACAAACAAATCGAGCAAATTTATTAGCGAAAAAAGTATTAGAGCTACAAAAAAAAAAAATCAATAGACCCACAACCAAATCTGCATGCTACCGCTCCAATGCAAGGAATGGCTGCATGGGTGAGACGGTCTCTCAGGCATGGAAATGGGCATGTTCCTGCGGAGCGCTGCATGCATGTTCCTGCAGAGAGCTGCATGCATGTTCCTGCAGAGCGCTGCATGCATGTTCCTGCGGAGCGCTGCATGCATGTTCCTGCAGAGCGCTGCATGCATGTTCCTGCACGCATGTTCCTGCGGAGCGCTGCATGCATGTTCCTGCGGAGCGCTGCATGCATGTTCCTGCGGAGCGCTGCATGCATGTTCCTGCGGAGCGCTGCATTGAACCTTCCCATTGTGTCCTCTGAGCGGCATGCCATTCCAGGATCCACCCACTCATTTTTTTCTGCATATGCACCACCCAAAACCACCGTCCCCTAGAAAAAAAAACGCGTTTGCCGCTCATCATGACCTCGCCGATAGCTATTCTAAGGAATTGCCCCATGTGACTCAGGGCAGCACAAGGAATGCAACACATAAAACATATACACTTCACACTACCTGCTTTATTTGTCATTGTGTAACAGAGAAAAGGAAAGCAATGTAAAACATGGCAACAAGGTAATACATTAGCAAGACCCCTTGCCTCAGATGACTAACAGCCTGTGCGCAGCCCCCCTTCGTACCCCCACAACTTCCTCAAATCCTGTCTCGGTTTGTGCCACAGTCTAGACCACATGTTCTCCAATGCTGTCTGAGTTCCTGATCAGGAGGAAAGGTGGTAGGTTTGGCTGTGAAGCAGATAAGTCTATCTCAGATGCAGCTGTGATTGCTCAGGGCTTTGTAAAATGTAAAGTTAGGTCCAAGAATTGGGTGCACTTTCAGTACATTTTGCCCAATTCCAATTCTGGCGGTATTTTGATGGTAAATCTGCAGGAATACAGCCAAACGGAATTACGGTTACTCCCACTGGCTCAGTGGACTTACCACAGGATTATAAGTGGTGGTAGGCGGTGTAAATCCCAATTTTTTGGAGTGCATTTGGTGGAATTACCGGTGTCACATAACGTCCCAATTTTGAGATGTTTTTGCATTTTGCTAGAGGAAAATACTACACCTTACAACCAAAGTTGTAGTACGGCAGTGCGTTAATGCAGCAGTAATGTTGTGTTACCTCTGCATTCCCTCTGTTTTTTCCCACACCACTGTACTTGCCCATTAACTCTTAATTTGGTGAATACCGCTGCCCACAGTGCATCTACTCTGGGCTCTCCGATCTGGAACACGAGAGTTTATGGACTTTTAATAAAACAAGGCACAGCACCTCGGAGACGGTCCACAGCATTTTAGATTTATTGCTCTTCTCCTCTGTCCCCACTCCTTTGTGGTCAATGCCACGCTCACAAGTAACAGACCATTTATGTTGGAGGTCTGCATCACTCTGATTGAGCCAACTTCCTGCAGCCATTTTAGGTCAGCTCAATCTTCTGCCGAAGGCCACAAGAGGCTCTTCTGGGAACACCAATCATGAAGAAATCACCTCATCCCAGCAACACCACAGACAATTTCAGAGAGACCAGCCACTGATGGACAAGGCGATGAAGTGACGAAAGTATGTGTCATCCGCTCTGGTTTTTGGCTTCACTTTCTGCCTGCAACTTCACTTTCAGTGGCCATCTTGGAGTGGTGAAATCACTTCCTGTGGTCATTTTCAATTGGTGATATCACTTCCTGTGGGCATCTTGGATCAGCCCAATCTCCAGCTGAAGGCCAGTGGAGGCTCCGCTGGAAACACCAATCAGGAAGAAATCGCCTCATCCCAGCAACACCAGGGACAAAATTAGCGAGACCAATAACTGATGGACTAGGCGATCAGATGACAATAGTATGTGTTGTACTCCGGAGACCCCCGGCCGGCCCATAGAGCCAAGGTTTGCTCCAAAGTACTTTAAGACGAGATAGCTGCACCCTTGAGATGGATGGGGGTGCAGATATATTACTCCAACACCAATCAATAAGGACAACTCAATGGTTTGGCAAAGGGAGTCTGTTTAATGACAAGTACAAAAAACGGGGAGTCATGGAAATCAGCAGTGATGCGATAGTCCGTCTCGCTTCAACTCCAATTAACTTCATAAAAATCATAGTATTTATACTGAAAACTCATCATAATTGACGTACAACACTCAAAAGTTAATATGCAATTCTATTGGTTAGGAAAAGGTAACTTTAATATAGGTACTATATCTGTATATGGTAACGAAGTGAGGGAATTGGGTAAACACTGTCAGGTGGGCGTCTAAGCCTTTCCTTCAAAATAACTACTGTAGACGTCACTAAAAGTACGACGTCCCATTGGTTCTACTAACTATAGGACCCTCGATTATTTGGTCCATTGTGATTGGGTTGGCACCAACCCCATGCATACATTTCCACTTTGCTTAGCAGCACGCAGAATGGTCAGCCAGGTGCAGGGTGCCACCTAGTTACCCGGCCTTCCTCCAATTAAGGTTACACTCAATGATCGCTTCAGCAACTATCGGTCAATTATTTGAATGTGGTTGGTCTCGAAACTGCATCTTCTATCTGGTAAAGTTCTGATATCTCTGCCTGGGCGGATGTCCAGGGTAGGTGTGAACCTGTGCTCCTTCTCGCTCAGCTGGTCACGTGATTCCCACACCATGAATTTGTCTTGTTTCTCTCAATTTGTGTATTTGATTCTTATTTAGCTCAGCCACCTGCCTATGCCTCCTTATCTCGATCTTTCAGAGACAGGATATTCTGTTCTTAAGCTTCAAATAGATGTAGCTACTGTTTGTTCCTTCTAGTGGTATGACCTTGGCTCTCTTGGCATGAGTTGCATCTGCCGAGATTCGATTCAGCCATCTCTTCTCGTCTTGCTAGAATATGAATCTCTGTTCTTGCAGCCTTTAGTAACCTGGGTTGATTCTGCTTTGTTTCAAAGTGGAAATGCACTTATAATACTGTGCTTCGTTTGAGGTAGATTATGTATTATGGTGCTTGCCGCACTATTCTTCTACTTAGCATAGCAAGCCGTACTGTTTTCTTAGCCTTCTTGCAGTTCCAAGCATATGTACAGGTGTAAACTGATCGAATGTATTCATTTTGCTAACAGCTTAACTCTCTTAAGTTTTGATAGCTTTCTATCACTTTAAGCTCACAATCTCTTTTCTCGGGGCGTTTTGTCTCTTTGTGTCATTCTTGGTTCGTCATTTCTTCTATCTGGTGGTTGTCCGAGTCCTCGTGATGTCACCATTCGTCTTCCATTAAGACCTTTTTGGTTTCTTCCGGGACTGTACTTAGGCGATCTTCATTTCATCTCATTTGCTGGTAGGGTTTTCTTAATGGATTCCTTACTGTCTATGGTTGTCTGGGTATCGGTACTACAATAGGTGTTGCTTTACTGATAGGTACTGGGCAGAGCCCTACTACGGCTCTCTGCTGATTTATTTGCTCATCATATGTCACATATCTTGGTGTGAACGTTCCTGATACTTCAAAATGGGCAACTGGAGTGCAGGATTTATTCGGGACCTCCTCTACACTCCTCCCTCTGGGCAATTCGTCGACCACTTTCACCTCTGTCTTTGGATTCAACGTACTCGATTCTTCTGTATTTATCTTCACTCCATCGCCTGGGTTCATTCCTTCTTCATCTTCTGGGTCTATACATGATGGTTTGAAGAAGTGTCTCTTTGGTGTCCATATTTTTATTACTCCTTTCAGGCGTCCTGCTGTTCTTACATATTTGTCTTTATTCCATGTCATTAATTGACATTGTCCATTTGGGCTACAGTAAACCTATCTTCCCACATCATTTCTGTGTTTCCTGGGATAGAGAAACTTTGTTCCTTCTGGTGCGTGAATACTGGTCTTCACAAAGTCTCTTATTTCTTCATCGGTCAGGTCTTTGGGCTTCCATCCTGGCTTGACATCAATCATGATCTTCATCCCTATGGCTTTCTTCACAGTTTTCTGGCACTGAGAGATTATTATTTTGTTAACACAAAATCCTAGTAATATCATCACTATCAGGGCTCCCAAAAACATGCATATGTCTGCCATCCATTGTGGGACCCACAAGAATAGTGATCCAAACCAGCTATCATCATCAACTTCGTCAGTTTCATCGATCATCTGGTTCTGTTGCTTTGTCAGCATACCTATGGCTTCTGTTAAATTTCCATTTACCTCGCCGTGAAAAGGTATAAATGTGCAACATGATTCTCCAATTTTTGCACAAACTCCTCCATCCATCACTGTGATCATGTCAAGGACATATCTGTTCTGGAGAGTCATCAGTCAGATGGCTCTTAACTCTTCCTTAATCACATTGAATCCTTTTATGGTCATGTTGATCGTCTGCAGTAACTTCCATCTGTTTATCTGTAACCATTTAGTATTTACTCCAACTTGGATTCTTGGCAAAAAAAAATCATTGTGAACACTGATGAGGTGAGGCTGAACAGCCTGTGTTGATATGGGATTGCATGAAATGCTTCTTCTGATGAAATGCCTTTTCTGATTTAGCAGAGAAATAATTTTCTCTCTTCATTCACGTCAGCAGTTCCACAGATCTCTTCTTCCTCAGGTGAGCATCTGCTTTCGGGAAACTGTCAATATTCAGGTCACTTTTCGGGATCACCAATGCTGGAACGTGGACGTTCACTATTGTGCATATGCCTCCCCAGTCTCTTGGCAGTCTTATGTATGCCTTGGATCCGCATGCCCAATAATGATCCATAATTACTGCAGTTCCATGCACCATCCCTGGAGCATCAAAAACGGGTCCACAGTTCTGATTCTCTCCCATCTTTCTTGTGCCATTATTCCTGAAGCAGAATTTTTGGCTTTCCAGTGGCCCTATCTGCACGGGTCCACCTCTGTCTTAGACCCATGTCAGCAGTTTTGCAAGCTTTGGCCATAATGGCTTGCAGCCATTCTGCACGATGTCAACAGTTTTTTTGTAGAGTCCAGTGATCACCCATGCTCTGCAAATCACCACTCCTTTCTCCCCTCCGTCTGGTGAAAGCACTGTTCCCCAAATCTGCATTTGGGCTCTATTCTTCCACTTTCGAGCCTCTTCTGGAGTTTTTCCTTGGACATTTAGTCTCGGGTTCACTTCCCATCTTATTTCTGCTCCTTTCACTCCAGGCTTCTCGTACCTGACACATGATTGTATGAGCTCCGTTTTTGGTCTTAATGTCTTAAACATAATCATCTTCACCGGGATAAGCTGTTTCAGTTGCCCATAATGGGGACGCGTCACTTTCCATAAACTGGCCTCTAGTTTTGCACATGGCTACGTGTGAAAGACAGTGTGCTGTCTGGACATCAATTTCTACAGCTACGAAGATCTTGGATTTTCCCATGCTGTATGGTAGGAGTGCACAAACAAAGCATCCCCCTTCTAAATTTCGTCTTCCAACTTACTTCATGTGCTGGTACCAAATATTATTTCCCAGATGTGCTGTGCTGTCCAGGTAGTCATTTAGTTAATTCTCACATCCATGGATACTTATCTTGATTCTTAGGTTTTTCCTGTAGTTTGCTATAACTACATCCCAAAATGCATCTGTATGGCTTTTTCTTGCTGGAGGATTCTTAGGCATCTCGGTCCATGGTGCAGGCTTCCTCATTTGCGCCATTTGAGTAGACAAGAGTCTGGCAGCTCTTTCCCTCTCTTCATGCATCTTTCTCCTGCTGGTTATAAATGGCCATACCAACCTCCCTGACACTGGTCTGGTGTATGGTTGTATTGTAGAACTGGTACTTGTCCCTTGCGTTGGAACATATGTGCTTGGCAATACAGTCTCTTCGGTTTTGTTTTTAGTTCCTCTTGTATTTTCCTTGCTCTGGCTATGGATGCCCATAATGAGTCTACTATAAGTTGTGTTCATGCAGAGAGCTCCTCTGAGCTGGCTCTTGATTTGTTAAGGGTTTCTGGTACGACTGCTTCTGTTGGCTTTCTTTTTAAATCTTCTTGTTTTCTCACAACATCTGCTGTGGAGTTTCTTATGGCAGGCAGTCTCTTCTTCGCTACTGTTATGGCTTGTGGTTCTGCAGTCATTGACACTAGGCCTGTTTCGTGTGCATTCAGTGTTTGCATGCGTGAGGTGTCAGTAACCTTTCTTCATTCATTCCATGCCAACCCTGTCTCCGGCTTTTCTGTTTGTTTTTGACCACAAGTGTGTGTGTGTGTGTGTGTGTGTGTGTGTCATTGCTAATCACATCCATTTCAAGTTCATTCATTCCTCTATCAGATCTTCTAGGGACTGGAATGACTATATAAGGTCTGGGTGCTTTTGTGGGTTTCAATGCGTGCATCATTAGGTGGGTGCACTGGAATTGTGATGCTTTGTGCACCTATAAAAAAGGCATTTCTGATTGTTAATGACAGTAAAACAATGATGAATATGATACATAGATACATTATACCTCTGTATCTCAGGCAGCAACATTTACTTCCAGAGAAGCATGGTCGTCTCTCCTCCTGCGGAAGGACCAGATTGCTGCTCTGGACCCCCATCTCGATCATTTGCCAAATGTCAAATTTATTGTATTCCCTTAACCAATTTCATCTTTCGAGTTCTGTGTTTAAGAGTGTCAGGTTCTCCACAGTGTCCCCCCTCTTGCGGGTGATGGATTGTCTATTATTTCAGGATACAGTTCCTGTGCTAGACTATGGAAAAAATCAAATTAAATAACACTTCAATAAGTCCTTGTACTGCCTATGTTCAAAGTAAGTAAGCTCCCAACCCACTCCTTGGATTTGCTTCAGCCCTGAGGACATATTATGTGCTGATCAGTATGAAGAAATAAGGACAACATAATAACAAATGTAATAAGTGACATTCTTGACACTGCTACCTTGATCTGTCCCTCGGTAGAAGGCTTTTAGAATCTCCTCAGATAGCTCTGCTGATGGTTAGAGAGTTCCACTTGAAGCACGATTCCATGCAAGAGCATTCCCATCCGTGCAATATTGGCTGGATCTCTGATGAATGTGAGTACGTCAACATCCATCGGTCTCCCCACTAGCTCTGGAAAGTCAGTGACTAGGCGAAAGCAGACATTGTGGGCCAACCTGCTGTCTTCTGGTGACAGGGACATCCGTCCTGTCTTGTTGAGGTTCAGGATTATTTGTTTTCTCCTTAATGTAAACAATGTCTGCACTGTCCGGTCACATGGAGTACGACTAAGATTACTATTTTATTTAAAAGATGGCTTAAATGTTCTGTATTTGCTGGGTCTTGAAGAAACGTGAGTGTGTCTGTTGTCGTTCCGACAAGAGTTGGACAGTCTTTGATTAGGTGGAAGAACAATGCGTTGGTAAGCTCATTTATTTTCGACTGTGTTTGGGACATTTGGTTCTTTCTCATGGTACTCAGGAAGTAGGAGAAATTGTTCAGCAATGACAGTGAGCAGTTGTCTTATTGTCTTTTCATTTTCAGGATCTTGAGGAAATGCAGTGACATTGGTGAGCCTCCCTACCAATGACGGGTATGATCTTAGCACTAGATCAAAATAAGTGACAACATCCTTGGCAATGTCACTACTGCGGGACACCATAAGTGATTCCGAAAGTGTCTCGGTATGGAATGAGTCGGGATACTGTATTTGCTTCCAATGTAAGTGTCCTCTGTCAGAATTTGGCATATTTATTTCTCATTAAGGCTTAAGAGTGCCTCAGTCCAAAGTTCAAAGTTCACAGGCTATGTTGTGGTTTAAGCGTGCAATTCTAATTCTTCTTCTTCACCCTGCAACTAGGATGCACAGAGTGTTTGTTTTTAATGTCCTTATCCCCTTTATTGCTTAGAGGAGGTGTCCAATTTAAGCCACAACTTGCGAAAAACTTCTTTGTCTTTGTTTGGCTAGTCATACATCCTTCTTCCTCATCATGGATCTCGTCTGCACGTGCTGTGGTTCTTCCCTGTTGCTCGTTGATTCCTCTCATTGGGGTGCAAGCAGTGGGCCTTCTCCGATGTAGGGTTTGATATCACCAACAAAAATCCACGCTCTGCTGCCGTATAGTTTCACTGCAGATGGAGTGCAGTCCTCCACTGTGAAAGGACCGTTGAATCTTGGCTCGTCCCACTTTTTCCTTGTATGATTCCTTACAAGGACGGTGTCTCCAGGGAAGATGGATGGAACACAAAGTCCTTGAGCTGTGTCTGTAGTAGTATCTCCTTCTCTGTTCCGTGCTGCCCTGCACCCCTTTCGTCATCGCTGCAGCTGGTCTGAAATTACATTAAGGCAAGATGTCATGCAGTTCAGATAGTTTTGCATCTCAGACCCTAAAATTTCTCCTGTTGATGGGGAATCACATCTAGCTCTATCTCGGGGTGTCAAAGGAGTTCTCATTTTAATTCCTGTGGCTATCTTGTGTGGTGTGGTTCCAAAGTGCATATATTGGCAAAGGAAAATAGTGCAACCATCCCTTTCTTAGAGTTAGCTTCAACTTGGCTATCCTTTCCTTTAACAAGCCGTTGAGCTTCTCACAGATTCCGTTACCTTGTGGATGATATGCTGGCGAGAACATGTGCTTTATATCAAGCAGCAAGCTAATCTGTTCGAATATTGCATTAACAAAGTGAGGGCCATTATCTGATCTCATGACCTCGCACACCCCCCAACTGGGGAACACCACTCTCACTAAAAAAATGTGGCCGTACAGGTAGAGTTTGAGTGTGTACATGGACCTGCCTCAATCCATCTAGAGCAGGGGTGCACAACTGATTTTGACAGAGGACCGAAAGTACCTTACTTGAGGGTTATAGTGGGCCGAAAAGTAAAAGTGGGGGGGGCGGTAGGCGGGACATGTCAGGAGGCTTTTTCAACCCCCAATCTGTAGTAAACACATGGAAAAAGAATATGTTTTTGAGGGGTAACGATTTTTATTGCATTTCAAACTTACATTTTGTACTACACATTTTCCATTGTTATCATTTCTTTCAATGTAGTTATTGTATATCGTCTGTTTAATTAAATTATATATATTTGATTGACCCTTGATTGGACATTCCGTTATTTTGGACTGCTATAGTTTGCTGTTTGGGTTGCCCAAGAGGAGTATGGCCTTCGTTGAGTCAGGTTTCCTCAAAAAAATTAAGGATGTACATCTCCTAACTGTGCCTGTTTTAGCTTTATTATTGAGTTCACTCTTGGACTGCAACACTATGCCCCATGGCTCCCACCCCCAACCAAACAATATGCCCCATGGCCCCCTCACCCACAACCAAACATTATGCCCCATGGCCCCCTCACCCCCAACCAAACACTATGCCCCATGGCTCCCACCCCCAACCAAACACTATGCCCCATGGCCCCCATGCCTCAAGCAAACACTATGCCCCCTGTCCCTCACCCCCAACCAAACACTATGCCCCATGGCTCCCACCCCCAACCGAACACTATGCCCATGGCCCCCTCACCTCCCAAGCAAACACTATGCCCCATGGCTCCCACCCCCAACCAAACACTATGCCCCCGTCCCTCACCCCCCCCAAGCAAACACTATGCCCCATGGCTCCCACCCCCAAGCAAACACTATGCCCCCTGCCCCTCACCCCCCAAGCAAACACTATGCCCCCTGTCCCTTCCCCCCAACCAAACACTATGCCCCATGGCCCCCATGCCTCAAGCAAACACTATGCCCCCTGTCCCTCACCCCAAACCAAACACTATGCCCCCTGGCTCACACCCCCAACTAAACACTATGCCCCATGGCCCCCTCACCCCCAACCAAACACTATGCCCCATGGCTCCCACCCCCAACCAAACACTATGCCCCATGGCCCCCTCACCCCCAACCAAACACTATGCCCCATGGCTCCCACCTCCAAACAAAAACTATGCCCCATGGCCCCCACGCCTCAAGCAAACACTATGCCCCCTGCCCCTCACCCCCCAAGCAAAACTATGCCCCCTGTCCCTCCCCCCAACCAAACACTATGCCCCATGGCCCCCATGCCTCAAGCAAACACTATGCCGCCTGTCCCTCACCCCAAACCAAACACTATGCCCCATGGCTCACACCCCCAACCAAACACTATGCCCCATGGCCCCCTCACCCCCAACCAAACACTATGCCCCATGGCTCCCACCCCCAACCAAACACTATGCCCCATGGCCCCCTCACCCCCAACCAAACACTATGCCCCATGGCTCCCACCTCCAAACAAAAACTATGCCCCATGGCCCCCACGCCTCAAGCGAACACTATGCCCCCTGTCCCTCACCCCCAACCAAACACTATGCCCCATGGCTCCCACCCCCAACCAAACACTATGCACCATGGCCCCCTCACCCCCAACCAAACACTATGCCCCATGGCTCCCTCACCCCCAACCAAACACTATGCCCCATGGCTCCCTCACCCCCAACCAAACACTATGCCCCATGGCTCCCACCCCCAACCAAACACTATGCCCCCTGTCCCTCACCCACCAAGCAAACACTATGCCCCATGGCTCCCACCCCCAACCAAACACAATGCCACCTGTCCCTCACCCCCCAAGCAAACACTATGCCCCCTGTCCCTCACCCCCAACCAAACACTATGCCCCATGGCCCCCTCACCCCCAACCAAACACTATGCCCCATGGCTCCCACCCCCAACCAAAAACTATGCCCCTTGGCCCCCACAACTCAAGCAAACACTATGCCCCCTGTCCCTCACCCCCAACCAAACACTATGCCCCATGGCTCCCACCCCCAACCAAACACTATGCCCCATAGCCCCCACGCCTCAAGCAAACACTATGCCCCCTGTCCCTCACCCCCAACCAAACACTTTGCCCCATGGCTCCCACCCCCAACCAAACACTATGCCCCCTGTCCCTCACCCCCCAAGCAAACACTATGCCCCCTGTCCCTCACCCCAGCCAAACACTATGCCCCATGTCCCCCCTCACCCCCAACCAAACACTATGCCCCATGGCTCCCACCCCCAACCAAACACTATGCCCCATGCCCCCCACGCCTCAAGCAAACACTATGCCCTCTGTCCCTCACCCCCAACCAAACACTATGCCCCATGGCCCCCTCACCCCCAACCAAACACTATGCCCCATGGCCCCCTCACCCCCAACCAAACACTATGCCCCATGGCTACCACCCCCAAGTAAACACTATGCCCCATGGCCCCCTCACCCCCAACCCAGTGGAAAAAGTTTTTCAGCCACCAGCATTTCTCAAACATTTCACCGGCCCCAAACACACTCAAGCATGCACCCATACAGACCCAAACCCCCCAAATCAGCACACTCTCAAACATGCACCCATACAGACCCGAACACCTCACCCCCCAACTCAGCACACACACTCTCAAACATGCACCCATACAGACCCGAACCCCCCACCCCCCAACTCAGCACACACACTCTCAAACATGCACCCATACAGACCCGAACCCCCCACCCCCCAACTCAGCACACTCTCAAACATGCACCCATACAGACCCGAACCCTCACCCCCCAACTCAGCACACACACTCCCAAACATGCACCCATACAGACCAGAACCCCCACACCCCAACTCAGCACACACTCTCAAGCATACACCATGCACCCTTACAGACCCGAACCCCCCACCCCCCAACTCAGCACACACACTCTCAAACATGCACCCATACAGACCCAAACCCCCCACCCCTCAAATCAACACACTCTCAAACATGCACCCATACAGACCCGAACCCCCCACCCCCCAACTCAGCACACACACTCTTAAACATGCACCCATACAGACCCGAACCCCCCACCCCCAACTCAGCACACACTCTCAAGCATACACCATGAACCCATACAGACCCGAACCCCCCACCCCCCAACTCAGCATACACACTCTCAAGCGTGCACCCATACAGACCCAAACCCCCAACTCAGCACACAAACTCTGAAGCATGCACCCATACATGCATCTCAACATACACAACACGAACATTCAAAAACAAACATTCATGCACATCCGACATATCTCACCATACACAACACAAACACTCAAAAACAAACATTCATACACATCCGCCAAGCCCGCCCACCCCCCATCTCAACATACACAACACAAACACTCAAAAACAAACATTCATACACATCCGACACACCCCCCATCTCAACATACACAACACAAACACTCAAAAACAAACATTCATACACATCCGACAAGCCCCCCACCCCCATCTCAACATACACAACACAAACACTCAAAAACAAACATTCATACACATCCAACACACCCCTTCATCCCCCATCTCAACATACACAACACAAACACTGAAAAACAAACATTCATACACATCCGACACACCCCCCACCCCCATCTCAACATACACAACATAAACACTCAAAAACAAACATTCATACACATCCGACACGCCCTCCTACCCCCCATCTCAACATACACATCACAAACACTCAAAAACAAACATTCATACACATCTGTCACGCCCCTACGTTTCATGAACACATCTCACAAAACACACTCTCCCCTGAAGGCTTGCCGGCAAGGAATGGGACAAGGTCAACAACGCCGGGTTTTGCCATCTCAGCATTGGTTTCCATTCCGTCGGTGGCAGTTGCCATGGAGACGCGCCACGGGCATTCTACAACGTCTCCGTTGCCGGCACCTGAGAGCTCCTCCTCAGCACGCTCGATCACGTGACGGTTGACGGAAGTCATGTGATCACCAGTCAGCGTTCAAAAGGGACGCGCTGACTGCCTTCAACGCTTCACAGCTGATCCTGTTGGGCGTGTTATGGACTACGGACTAAGTGTACTACTATTGACCACGGATTGAATTTTGGACTCTGATTTGGCTTCTTTCTTCACGGTACCGTTGTTTTGGAATTATTCCTCTACTGGATTCGACCACATTTCTGTCCCTGGATTGCTATTGGATTATCCTTTGTCATGAACTATGTTCTTGGATTACGCTGATTGATCTACGTTTTCTGGCTTCTACGTCAGGTGGTGTTTTCATCAATCTCGTCATCCTTGCCGGCTGCCTCTGACACACTTCGTTACATCATTATTAAGTCCCGACCAACTCTTAAGGGTAAGCCTTATTCCAGACTTATTATACAGTCATATATGCAAGTCTGGGGTTCCATGTTTTGACCTAACCACGTGTTTTCCTTACAGCGGTCATAGGGGGCACCTTCCGGCATCTACAGGCATTCCTTGTTGCGGCTGACGAAGATCACCACCTGTGGCCTCAAGGACAGCTCGGGGCAGTAATTTCTTGTTTGCTCGAGTGGTACTTGGGGACAGAGGTTTCATCGGCTACACGACCATCAAGTCTTGACAACATCCGACACGCCCCCGCACCCCCCATCTCAACATACACAACACAAACAGTCAAAAACAAACATTAATACACATCCGACACACCCCCAGACCCCCATCTCAACATACACAACACAAACACTCAAAAACAAACATTCATACACATCCGAACCCCCCCAACCCCCCATTTCAACATACACAACACAAACATACAGCAGAACAGACCCAACTCACAAACACAAACACACAGACCACTTACCGGAGACGTGCTGGAAGGCAGGTAAGCTGGAACGCTGGCGAGGTAAGTGGAATCGTACTATGGCTGGCGTGGCAAGCAAGGCTGAAATGCCTTCCGGCATCAAGCCTTACTGGCCACGCCAGCCGTAGTGCTGGCACTCCATTGGTGCAGCACACACGGACTACGTGGCTCGTAGGAGTGACGTGGTGCGTGTGTCCTGAGCCAATGACGGCCAGTGTTTTGTCCGGCTCGGAAGACAACAAAGACTTTCCTAATGGAGGGCGGCCGATGCTGCTTGCGAGCCGCCCTCCATTAGGAAAGTGTTTGTGCCTCGCGGGCCGGACAAAACAGCATGGCGGGCAGCAACTGGCCTGCGGGCCGTATGTTGTGCACCCATGATCTAGAGAATAGACACACCACAACAATAAAGTATCTGTAACCGTTACATACTTGAATCATGTCGACGTAATCGACATGCAAGAGCTGAAAAGGCACATTTGGCCTTGGGATGACTCCTCTCATTACTTTTAATGTGTGCCCGGCCATGAATTGCTGGCAGATTATACAGTTCTCTATAAAGAATGCAACGTGCTCAGCTAAATTCGGTATGAACCAGTCTTCAGCTAGCATTGCTACTAGATTCTCTTTTGACATGTGCGCCGGATAATGTAACTGCTTCAGCGCTATCCTTAATAGGGCTACAGGCATTACTGGTTTACCAGTGCTGTCTTGTTGCCACAAGCTGTCCGAGGGCTTTAAAGAACACCTTCGATGTTTCCAAATATTCTTTTCTTCCTGTGGTGCCTCCCCTTGGAGTTCCATTAGCTGTGTTTGCTCCTAATTACTGTAACTCTCAGGAGCAGATCATGTAACCATCAGTTGCACGTTGGCCTGGATAACTTCCACTGACATGATCGTTTCACTTTGGATGACATACGCTTGGCTTCCGGGTCTGCCGCTTGATTTCTGAGTGAGATAAAATCTGTCCCTTTCGTGTGGGCGGTGCTTTTCACGACTGCTATGCCCACTGGGAGCTGTAGTGCCTTAATCAGCCTGTCCAATAAGGCTGCGTGCTGCACTGGCATGCCGTCCGCTTGGAGGTAGCCCCTCCTCTTCCAGCACTCTAAGCCTGCGTGCACTGTTGACGTCAGATAGGCGAAATCACTGTATACCATTACTTCCTGGTCTGCGTGATTCTCAATGACGAGTATCAACGCCAATAATTCTGCAGCCTGTGCTAAATAATGAGATGGTATTTGTGTACTAAAAAGCACTCGAAATTCTCCATTTGCTGTGTGTTTCATCACAGCAACGCCTGTGTATCTTTTGTCATTTTGATCGATCCTCGAAGAACCGTCAATGAAGACAATCTCTCCTTCTGCTAAGGCAATTTCTTTCACCCTGGGAATTTCATCATTGAATCTTCATAATTTGCACAGTCATGTATCGGCTCCCCTTCAGTGATTGGCTCTGCTATAAACATAGTTGGGTTCACTATCTTATATCGGACTATTTTAATCGATGGATTTGATATGATCACTTCATGAGCAGAAGCTCTCTGAGATGTCAGTGTGCCCTTTTGATTTCTCTAGAATGGCAAATAGTGAGTGCTCGACGTACAACGTCATTGAGCATCGCATCACAATGGTTGTAGACTTCAATATGGGGAATGCTGCGGCAGCTAAACTTTGTTTGCAAGGAAAATAACCTCTCATTATTGGGTCCAAATTCCCACTGTAGTATGCCTGGGGCGTGTACCCCAACGTGGTTCTCTGTGTGAGTACTGCTGTCATAACGCTGCCATTTGTGTGCAAAAATAGGTACAATTCCTCTGCATAATTGGGAATCCCGAGAACTGGTGCTGTGCAAATAGCTCTTTCGAGTTCAGCAAACCCTTTCTCCATAGTCTCAGACCATCCAATCTTTTCTTTCATTTCTAGGGACTTCTTTAGTGTCTGAAGTACAGTCTTAGTGTAAGAGCTATAGTCTAAGACCCATGCCCTAACGTAGTTGCATAGGCCTAGAAAGCTCTGCATCTGTTTTATCGTGTGAGGCTTAGCAGTGTTCAGTATGGCTTCAGCCCCTTCTGGGGTCACTCTCTTTCCCTCATGTGAGATCAGCTGGCCTATGTACAGCACTTCTTGTTGACAATATTGTAACTATTCATTGTCATCCTTATATCCTTTCTCAGCCAGTATAGTCAATAGCTGAACAGAATCATGCCTGCATTGTTCTTCTGTTGTGCTGAAAATTAGGATGTCATCTACATATTGCAGGACAACAGTTTTTAGTGCAATATTGCTCAAGTCCATCTGCTAGTCTCTGTTAAAAATAGATGGAGACTCACAATACCCCTGGGGTAGTCTCGTGCTTTTCAGATGCATCTGTCTGAATGTGAATGACGTCAGATCTTATGAGTCACGGTGCAACGGGATTGAGAAAAATGTATTTTTCAAGTCAATCACCGTGAAATATTTTGCCTAAACGGGTATTTTACATAGAATTGTAGATGGGTTAGGGACTAGAGGGAACTCAGCCTCAACAATATCATTTATTGGGGCGTAAATCCTGGATTAGCCTCCAACCCCCCCCCTTTGATTTCTTGATCGGGTAAATCGAAGTATTGCTTGACAACTCTGACGTCACTAAGATGCCCTGTTCCATCATTGCAGAAATTGGGCCTCATTCCGAGTATGGAGGTAATCATGGCGCTCTTAGTGCCATGACTACCTCCCATACCAGTTCTGAGTCCGCCCTGGTTCAATGGGGACTTACTGGTCTATTCAGACCTTTGCGGGACCGGTAAGTCCCCATTGAAAAAGCCATTCCCCATTCCCATTTGCGCCCCCATAGGGCTCAATGGGAAGGGGGAAGGCGCTAATAACGGTACCGCAAATTGCGGTACCGTTATTAGCTCTGAAGTCCCTTAACGGGTCCTGTCCATAACGCCTGGTATAACCAGGCGTTAAGGAAGGGACCCGCTAAGGGAACTCGGAATAGGACGCAAAGGGATTACCGCCACCAGTGTCCTTACCGGTGCCTGGTATCCCTTTGCGCCCAACTCGTAATGAGGCCCATTGTCTTAAAAATCACCTCTTCTGCCTCTCTGGACATGGGATATTGTCGGGCTTTTGGTAGAATTGCTCCTGGTTTCAGTTTAATCTTCACTTCTCCAAACCCCTTTAAAGGGCCTACGTCATGGGGTCCTGTGGTCCACACTGAGAGAGGCACCTGGGCCATGTCGCCATCAAAATATTCAGGAGGGTTTCGTGCCAACATCATTCTCTGAAGTACTTCTCTTTTGATCATTTTTACCCAAAAGGTGAGACTCACTTCCACCATTGTCTCACCCATATCTGCTTGTTCTTCAAACAGATTGTCATTGGTGACGTCAGTCAATCGATATCCTTCTTCAATGGCAATTACTGCGCACCATTGTCAGCCCTCGTCATCATAACCATCAACCAAGGCCACCCTCCCTCATACTGCAGCTGTGTGTATCATCAAGGGAAATACTTGTCCCTTCTCTTTGTGCATCAGTATTCTTGGTCTAATTAAGACTCATCAGGGGTTCTCATGATTTTGTTAACAAGGCCTAGCAATCCTGTCATAAGCACACGCATACCATATGCAAATATTTCTGGCTCTAATGGTATAGCCCTCATGGCTGCGTGTCCTGCGTATGCTCTGATCATTTTGCATACATTTGAATAGGGCATTCCTGGAGTTGAGCATATTATGCCCTCCTCCGTGAACGAGATTGTCATGTTTAACTTTGTCATTAAATCTCGACCCAAAATGTTTACTGGGGTCTGACGTGAATATAGTAAAGGCACATTCATTTCACATTCTCCTATGAAGTCTGGAAGTGCATTTGTGAAGGGAACATGACTTGTAGCTCCTGTAAAACTTTGAGTAATTATGGCCTCGCCGGAGAAGGAAACTTGCCTTCACGTATGCACAAGTGTGTTGCACCCTTGTCAACTAGGAAGGAATATTCTTTATCCCCTATAATGACATCCACCCATATACAAATTTGGCCCACTATGCGCTGATGGATTTCCCCCATTCCCATTGTTACCTCCCATGCCAAGGTTCGGGGTCTGCCCTGTGCTCATTGTCTGCCATAATTGCAACAGTGCCTGTTGGGAATGTCCTTGTGGAAAATTCCCCATGCTCTGAGGTTGCACACCTTGTTGCACTCCTGGCATTTGTTGTTGCACTGTGTGATTCTGTGCAACACCCTGGTGTAAAACTGCAGGTGGATTTGCCATTCCTCCTCCTGTTCCTTGGCCATTCTGCATCATGCCTTGATTTCTGCATGTGCGAGCTAAGTGCCCTGTCATTCCACACAACCAACATACTGGTGGTGGTTGGATCATTTGCCCGTTTGACATATCTTGATTACCATTTTAGATATTCCGGAACCCTCCTTGATTATTTTGGAAACCTCCCTGATTACTCTGCCATCCTCTTCCCCTAAATCCTCTCCCCCTGGGATGAAACCTAGTACTGCTTTGATTATTTTGCAGTGGATTCAGCTGCGCTAGTTATCATGGCTCTCGCAAGAACATATTTTGACAATTTCTTTTGCACCAATTTCGCCTCCTTACCTTTACGTGCAGCTTCCTTTTTGCAATTCTTTTCTTGCAGCAGTCTACAATAGTGTGCAATGGTCAACTGTATTTTGGCCCAAGGCTTGGCCTCAATTCCCACCAATTGTTTGAGTTGTTTCTGCACCAGCTCAGGCAGCCCTTGGCACAATATATGGTAAAACAGAGGTATAGATTTCGTCCAAGATTCATGAGTCTCAAGCACCCATGCGTCTTGAAAATTCTGTATATAAATTAACTGATCCTCAGACCCCTTCATTTTCCACGTCATTATAGCTCCCATATCGGAAGTATCTGGGTATAGCACTCGTAGGGCTTTCTATACTGTGGCTCTACAATTGTTAAATGGAGCTTCGTCATGCAAGGTATTAATTGTGGTCACACCAGGGTAGCCTGCTCATACCCACACATCGTCTACTCTCTCACCAAGTATGGCGATTAAGAGACCTTTGATGTCCCCTATAGCTAGCGTGTTTCCTCCTGTCATTTTTTCTAACTCATATATCCACTTTCCAGCTCCCGATGTCAGCATTGGAAGCTTGTTTTTCAAATTTTCTCGATCCATGTGTGGTCATGGAATATATTGCGGTCTTACTCCCCCTTTCTCGAACAAGGGAAATTGCAATGCATAGCCCTCTCTCTCTTTTCTCATTGTTCTCCTGTCTATTGCAGGGGTGATATTCCTGCATCGCTGTCTGCCTGGCAATGTCCTGAGCCTGTCTACATAGGGCGGTGAAGACACCCCCCTCTGACCATAGATACTTCTTCATGTCGGTCAGACTGTGTGGCTGATTCTGATGCCCTCGGTGCAGACTCACTAGTGTCTGAACATCTTATTCCTTTTTCCCTTGGGAGTCATCTTTCGCTTCGCCTCCCTTCTTCATTTTCCTCGCACTCCTCCCTTTCCGAGTCAGACATTGTCTGTCCCCAATTCACACAACTTCATGTATCTTCATTGTTTGTACTGATTTCTAATCTATCCAGGGATAGTTCCCTATTCCCACTACTTTGCGTGACATCCTCAGTGTTGTAGAGCTGGGTGCTCTCTAGGTGCTCGTCTTACCGTTCCCCTTGTGGTGTTTGTTCTAACCCCATTTCATCATATATTCTATCGATCGTTTCTCCGATGCTTCTGGTGTCGAAGTCATCTTCAATATTTTCCCTAGACGTGCCTGGTACTGAAACGTATGCAGGAAAACAATTCTTCGATGTCTTCCCAATCTACTACTGGAGCAGGTTTTCTAACTTCTCTCCCAGATATTCAAGATCGCGTGCTCTCTGTCTCCGCTTACTTTCTATGTCGTCGCCTCTTCTCTGGCTCTATCTTCTTCCTTTTTCTTTTAATTTCTACGTTCACCTGCCCTTTGAATTTCCTCATCTCTTTGTCTCTTTATTCTTTTCTCTCTTATTCTTTGTTCTTCCTCTGACCTTTGCTGTTCCTGTCTGTCATGATCGGTTGCTGCTCTTTGTTTGCGATCGAGCTGTCTTTCTTGCTGTTCGCGATATAGCTGTTCTCACCTTTGCCTGTCTTCCTTTCTTATTTTTTCATCTCTCAACTCCTTCTCTTTTCCCTTTCTCTGTATCTCATCTAACCTCTCCTTTCGTTTTGCATCATCAATGCCTTTGCCATAAAGTTTCAATAAAATGTTTCCTCCCATCCATTCGTCTTTTGCAAATGCTATCTCATCAGTTCTATCTTAGTTTCCCTTCCATTTCTTCCCTTCTCTCTCCTTGTCGAGAAATGCGCTTGTCTGTGCTTGATCTCTTCTTTCGTCATCGTGTCTCTCCTTGTCCCTTGGGACTGTGGAGGTGATATCCTTATCCTTATCTTTCCCTTGATTTTCATCACTACTATGCATAGCTGTCTCATATGCCGGGTTGCTATACCCCGTGGCTGCTTTAAGCTCTCTCAGCGGGTAAAATCCCTCGTCTTTATTTTCTTCAACCTTTGTTTCACATGGGGCAGGTGGCACGGTAGGCGTCTCACCCCCCTCTGAGCATACATTAAGTATCCAATCTATTGGCGGCTCCTCTTCCTTTCCTTGTTCATACATTTTCCAAAGTTCTAGAAGAGCGAGGCGTTTGTCTAACATTTTGCCCGTGTATGTGGCATGCGAATATGTCATCATGTGTTGCAAGACGGTTTTAGATAAGGACCCACCCTGTGGCCATGGCATAAACATCTTGTGGGCAGTTCCCTTAACCCATTCTGTACTGTATTTCTTCAGTTTGGGTGCGTGTTTCGGCAACTATTTGCATACGTGTGTCAATGGAGTTATGTCATCCATGATCAAACCTGTTCCTTTTCCTCTTATATAACACTTGTCAATACTTTTGTGTGAGTTAAACAGTTCCAAGAATATGAGTGAGCACCAAACACTGCAAGCTCCAATCCTAATTTTTCTCAAAATTTTATACCTTCTATTTTACTCAAAAAACATCAATAAGTATGCGATATTATCTCAGCTATTTAACCACATAAAATTTAAATCAGTTTTCTCCAAGAATTTTTTTTGATGTATGACGTCACAACAGAAAACATGTAGACAGACGCTTGACAGACTAGACGAACACCAGCTGGTCACAGGTACCTCTGCCTCTAATCATTACCCCTTCATATAGTCTAAACGTACCCCTTTCACAACGTCTTTAACCGTCGTGGTAGTCTAATCGTTCCCCCTTTAGCTGGGACTCTGGGTACACGGTTCGTCTAGCTTGTATTAAAAGCGTAGGAATAAGGCAAATCCTCTCACTTCTCCGGTGTCTTCCCCGGTACCCTCTCTCTTCTCGGGTGTTCTCCCCGGTAACCTTTATTTACTTAATTATTCTCGAGTTGTTATCCCCTTATATATATACAGTCTGCTCTACTTCTAACTATATTTTGTTTTCCCATCTCCCTCCGTTACCTTTTCTCTTTACTTGTTCTAAGGCATGCACTTTTGCCAAAACACCCAATCTTTTTCACTCACCGTTTGAATGGTTCCTCCCTGGACCCTCGGGATCACCGCCTTCGTTATCGCCTTCTTCAGCTTTTCACCCGCTCAGCTGCCCGTAGGAATGGGAAGGGATAGTGTGGGGAACACGAGTCCCTTCAGACCCTGGTCTGCAGTTTTTCTTACACTACTACTGTCTACAGGAGCTTTACGGTCTACTCGGCCGAATGGCATAGGACTTGCGACATTGCTAAAGACTCAGTGTTACTTTATGTCGACGGTCAATTGGTGTCTTATTCCAATTAATAATCGATAATCGATAAACCATCAATCTCGGCTACCAAGTGTACTCTGGAGACCCCGGCCGGCCCATAGAGCCGAGGTATTCTACGAAGTACTTTAAGACGAGATAGCTGCACCCTTGAGATGGATGAGGGTGCAGATTTATTACTCCAACACCAACCAATAAGGGCAACTCAATGGTTTGGCAAAGGGAGTCCGTTTAATGACAAGTACAAAAAACGGGGAGTCATGGAAATCAGCAGTGATGCGATAGTCCGTCTCGCTTCAATTCCAATGGACTTCATAAAAATCATAGTATTTATACTGAAAACTCGTCATAATTGACGTATAACACTCAAAAGTTAATATGCAATTCTATTGGTTAGGAAAAGGTAACTTTAATATAGGTACTATATCTGTATATGGTAATGGAGTGAGGGGATTGGGTAAACACTGTCAAGTGGGAGTCTAAGCCCTTCCTTCAAAATGACTACTGTAGACGTCACTAAAAGTACAACGTCCCATTGGTTCTACTAACTATAGGACCCTCGATTATTTGGTCCATTGTGATTGGGTTGGCACCAACCCCATGCATAAATTTCCACTTTGCTTAGCAGCACGCAGAATAGTCAGCCAGGTGCAGGGTGCCCCCTAGTTACCCGGCCTTCCTCCATTTAAGGTTACACTCAATCATCGCTTCAGCAACTATATGTGAATTATTTCAATGTGGTTGGCCTCGAAACTGCATCTTCTGTCTGGAAAAGTTCTGATATCTCTGCCTGGGCGGATGTCAAGCATAGGTGTGAACCCGTGCTCCTTCTCGCTCGTCTGGTCACGTGATTCCCACACCGTGAATTTGTCTTGTTTCTCTCAATTTGTGTATTTGATTCTTATTTAGCTCAGCCACCTGCCTACACATCCTTATCTTGACCTTTCAGAGACAGGATATTCTGTTCTTAAGCTTCAATTAGATGTAGCTACTGTTTGTTCCTTCTAGTGGTATAACCATGGCTCTCTTGGCATGAGTTGCATCTGCCGAGTTTCGATTCAGCCGTCTATTCTCGTTTTGCTAGAATATGAATCTCTGCTCATGCGGCCTTTATTAACCTGGGTTGATTCTGCTTCGTTTGCAAAGTGGAAGTGCACTTATATTACTGTGCTTCGTTTGAGGTAGATTATGTATAATGGCGCTCACCGCACTATTCTTCTACTTAGCATAGCAACCATACTGTTTCCTTAGCCTTCTTGCGGTTCCAAGCATAGGTGTAAACTGATCGACCGTGTTCATTTTGCTTATAACTTAACTCTTACGTTTTAATAGCTTTCTATCACTTTAAGGTCACAATCTCTTTTCTGCTGGCATCTCGTCTCTTTGTATCATTCTTGGTTCGTCATTTCTTCCATCTGTGAGTCCGTCTGAGTCCTCGTGATGTCACCATTCGTCTTCCATTAAGACCGTTTTGGTTTCTTCCGGGACTGTACTTAGGCGATCTTCATTTCGTCTCATTTGCTGGTAGGGTTGTCTTAATAGATACTTTACTGTCCATGGTTGTCTGGGTATCGGTACTTCAATAGGTGTTGCTTTTCTGATAGGTACTAGGCAGAGCCCTACTGCAGCTCTCTGCTGATTTATTTGCTCATCATACGTCACATATCTTGGTGTGAACGTTCCTGGTACTTCAAAATGGGCGACTGGAGTGCAGGCTTTATTCGGGACCTCCTCTACAGTGTCATCCCTTCTGAACTCCCTATGGGCATCTAGCCAGGGGCATCCCAGTTAAGGCCAGAAGTTCGAAAGGTAAAGACCAGCTGTTGTCCAGCCTCTTTGCCTCTTCACCTTTGCTATGGTGTGTCCTGCTGCTTGTCTGTAGGTACCCTTTATTGCTTCTCCTCAGCTTCACCCTCGCCATGCACTTCTCATGTTATCTCTTCCTTTCCCTCCTACATCTCTCTTCACTCTCCTCCACTCAGAATCATCTCAGCTCTCTTCCCGTCCCTGCCATCCCTTCTCCTCAACGCCACCTCTCTTCTCACTTCAATACTCTTTCTATTCACAGAACCTACTCCAACCTTAACTTCCATTACACTTTCTCTTCTCGCATCTACCCCCAGCACCCCTCTATTTCTCAGATTCATCGTTGCTATGCTTCTCCATCTCACTCTCTATCGCTCTTTGGAATGCACAGTGTGTATGCAATAAAACCTCATTTACCTATGACATCTTCCTTTCCTATTCTCCTTCTCTGGACCTCATTACCCTTACTGAAACCTTAAACCCGCCCAATGACTCTGCAGCCCTTGCTGCCCTTCATGACTCTGCCTATACCTTCATTCACTCTCCTCACCCCGCTGGTAGGGGTGGTGGTGTAGGACTGTTTTCATCCTCCAAACAACCTATCTCTCCTACTCCCCTGCTAATTCTCTCTCATTTGAATACACTATCTCCACAATCACTACCCCCTATGGCATACATATTATATCTCTCTACTGTCCAACTGATCTGGTAGGTCAATTCTTGGATCACATCTCCAAACTAAATGCTCTCTCCCTCCCGATCACCACCTCATTGTCATTGGTGACTTCAACCTCCTCTCTCCCTCTTATGCTCTATCCACTGACTTTAACTCTCTTGTACTTAACCACTCACTCTCTTCTTTCCACTCTCTACCAACCCAACTCCCTTGACCTTATTCCTCATCTCCTTTCAACTATCTGCCTCTAATATCTCCACTGCGGGCTTCTCCCTACGATCACTCTATTGTCTTTGCCTCAATCTCCACTCCTGCTTCTTCTTCACTCTCTCCATCTACTACAACTGTTACACAGTGCAAGATTCCCTCCTCCAAACTCACTGACTACCTTTCTGACCTACACCACTCTCTCTCCTCCTATGCTGAACTCACCTTTACAGCTACTGAAGAAGCCTGAACTAACTTTAAAACTGCTCTTTATGCTTTTCTTTCTTCCCAATACCCTCTTACTACACTCACTTCTAATTCCTCCTCTCCATGGCTCTGGATTACACCTCTCATCTTTACCCTGAAAACAACAATGCAGAAAAAGCTTTGCCCTTGCTCTGATCTCCAGGTCTACCTCACTGCTCTTCAAAACTATTCCTCTACTCTTGACTCTGCCAAATGTGAATTCTATATATCTCTCATTTTGTTGCAATCCTCCCAACCTTGGTGCCTACAAAAACCTCTAAATTCAATGCTCTCACCTCCTAAACCCACCTCCATCGTCACTATTCACTCTGCAAATGATCTTGCGCTCTACTTTGCTTGTACAATTTTTAGCATTCCCAATACCCATGCTAATTACCTGCTATCCCCTCCTCCTACTCACTTTTCTACACCACTCCTACCCTCCTCTCCCGCTACTATATCTTCCTGTGTCCCACCAACCCTGATGAGATTCTTGCCCTACTCCTCAAAGCTAATCCTTCCTGTGCCCCACTGACCAGCACATTGTGAAGCGCATAGCTCCCAGTGCTGTGCCACATATTACTTTCCTTTTCAATTCCTCCCTTGGCAGTGCCACTTTTCCCTCATCCTTTAAGACAGCTAATGTCATTCCTGTCCTTAGAAAACCTGGTCTAGATCTGAAGTGACCTGCCATCGCTTGCCCCGTCTCTCTTCTACCACACTATTCCAAAATCCTAGCATGAGTAGTATTCAATCGACTCACTGAGTTCCTTGATACTCTTAACCGATGTGGCCCAATTCAATCTGGCTTCCGACCTCTGCTTTCCCCTGATGCAGCTCTCCTCAATGTCAGCAACTTCATCTCTTCTGCTCAGAATGCAAAACTTTCCTCTATTCTTATTTTTCTCGACCTCTCTGCTGCCTTCGATACTGTTGACCATTCTGACCTTCTCTATACATTAATTCTCCATGGTATGAGAGATAAAGCCAGGTGTTCAGGAATAACCTTACCTCCCCGCGCACCCCCCTTACTGTTGGAGGTGCCCAAGGGTCTGTACCGGGTCCACTTCTCTTAACTCCCTATACTTCTGCTCTTGGCACCCTGATCTCCTCTTACGGCTTCTCCTATCAACTCTTAGCTAACGACAGTCAGATCTTCTCCTTTCACTCCTTATTTGACAAGCTGTTGTCAGAAATGTCAAATTGTCTCTCCACCATCAAATATAAGGTTGCTTCTTACTCACTCATGCTCAACTCCACTAAAACTGAAGTTTTCTACTTCCCAGCCAAACAGGCTATCACTTTCTCTCACCCTCTTCGTTTCTTCTCTCCTGGCTACCTTACTTACTCTGCTTCCGCTTGTAACCTTGGTGTCATCCTCGACCCATCAAACTACTTCTCGCTCTTATTCTCCAAATCTGCTGCTGCAGCAAAATTCAACCTAGTCAATATCAGTAAAATCCAACATCGTCTTCCTTTCAACACTACTAAACAGCTAATCTCCTCCTTAGTCCTTCCTAGATATGACTACTGTGCCAGTCTCCTCTACTTCCTTCCCAACAATGCTTTTTAACCTTTGGAAATAGTCTTCAACTTAGCAGTCCGCACACTCTTCAACTTTTTTTGCTCTACCTCTGCCTCCTCTGCCCCACTCACCAGATTGGCTGGCTATCTATGAAACAAAGGGCTAATTATAAACCTCTTCTCATCATATTTAAAACTATCAATGGACTCGCCCCACCCTACCTATCTGCTCATACCACTTAGTAATCCACTTCTCACTCGTTAAGATCATCCTCAGCTCACCTCATTGCCACCACCTTGTTCTCCCTCTCGTTCCCACGCTTTGTCTCTCCTTGCTTCCCTACTCTGGAATGCTCCCTCCTCTCCCTCTCTGTACTACTCCAGCTCTGCCACTATTTAAATCCAACCTCAAAGCTCTGCTTCTTTCTGAAGCCCCTGTTTCCTAGCACTCTACAGTACTTCGTCGCCCTGTTTTCCTCACTCCCTACCATTCATGGACAGCCCTACAGCACTTTTACGTCACCCCTTCATCCGTAATTCAGCAGTTCCTCCACCATCCCGTTACTATGCTATTCTGTCCTGTACTTGTCCCTCGTTTGTTTCCACCTTTCCCTGCAACATCTGGTCTTCAAACCACATTCTCTCACCCCATTGTAAAGGACCCATGTCCACAGCTCTGTTATCAATGGTAAATTATGTACACATGGTTTTGCCAACAATGCACTGTGATTTTCTATTTATAAATTTAAAAAAAGAAAATAAAACTCACTGCTTCTCAGCCTCGTTTTCAACCTCCAGCTAGGAGGTAGTGTAGACACGAGCATCCAATTCTATCTATCACAAGACACTACAGTTTATGGTTTTACACCTGTATAATGCACAATGGCTACTCCACATGCCTGCACGTCTTTCACTTCTCGGTGATGCCTCAAGGCAGTACAAGGTACTGACTCAAGACAAATCAGTAGTACACAGGTGAATATAATCTTGTCCTGTCATAGCGTGAAGCTACCGAAAATATACTTCAAAAACAACTGTTAAAATGAAGATGGAAACAAAAAACATACCAAGTATGGAACAAAAGAAAAATAAAAAACGCTAGTTGTTAAAGCTTAGTCTGGTAAAGCATCAAAATCATGTTTTGTAAAAAGGGAAACATTTTGTTTCTTATAGTGTATATTTCATGTTCCATCTTTTGCCCTTAAAAATCTAACTTGGACCTCAGAAGGTTTCTGTGCCTTTTACTGTGCATTTTTTCATGGCATAATCTTTTACTACTGATGTTTAACAGCTTTTTTTGCTGCAAAATGTGGGAGAGACCCCCCCCACAAACCACACGTTTCCCCATCATACTCACACCCCTCCCCCGATCTCCCACCACATAGTGCCTTATCCAAATGTACTCACTGCATTTTGTGGCAAAAACAGTAAAAGGAGTAGGCAGTACAAATTTCACTTTAAAAACACGATGGGCTTCATTACGAGCTAGTCGGAAAATCAGAGGTAAATCCTGCAAAAAATAGCCCTGAGAAATCCCTGTTATCGCTACTTGGTCAGGTGGAATTTCTACCTGATTACAAGTGGTGGTGGCGGAGTAATTCCCCATTTACTGGGTCCATTGGACCCAATGGGGCTCCTTTTGCAGAATTATGGCCGTGGAATTATAGCTGCAGTAATCCCTCCAAATGTGACGATGTTTTGATTTTGAGGGGGAAGATTTGCCTCCAGGGTTTTGCTGGAGGTAAATCCTCCACTCAAAACTCATAATTTGGCATAGTGGTGAAATTGGCAGTAACCCAGTTACCAACAATTTTACCAATTACTGCCTATCTCGTAATGAAGCCGTGATTACCATGCTTCTCCATAACCCATATTAGTGTCTCTGGTTGAAATTCTGCACTTTCTTAGAACTGATAATGTATTCACTTTTGTGAAGATGGTGCTATGACGGTGGCTCTATATGGTATGTTGTTGTGCCGGAGTGGCAGTGTTTTATCGAAGCTCTTGTCAACTGTCCTCCACTAAAACAGAGTCTAAGGGCCTCATTACACGGACGGTGGTGGACTAAGGTGCTATTACCGCCCTATTCCAAGGTTGGCGGGGCGGTAATTCCCCCTTCCCCCATTGCCCTTCCCCATTCCCATTTTTGCCCCATAGGGCATAAAGGGAATGGTGAAGGTGCTAATTACGGCACCGCAAATTGCGGTACCGTAATTAGCTCCCTGGTCCCTTTGCGGGTTGGTTTTTAACGCCTGCAAAAAGCAGGCGTTAAAGTCTCCAACCCGCAAAGCGACCTCGTAGTAAGGCGGTAAGGGTTAACGGTCACCGGTACCATTAACAGTGACCGTTAACCCTTACCGCCATCCATGTAATGAGGCCCACAAGCTCTTAATTGAGTTTCTTCACTAGCTATGACAATCGCCTTGTTTGTGTAATATGGCTGGAAAGTGAATTATATGGTCTTGTCAGTTCCAGAGTGGCCCCAAATTGCAGAATAATATACTAACTTTTAATGTTGATACATTGATGAACTCACCTTAATTTGAGTTGATATTTTCCTAGTCTCATGTTTGACCCTCTCTGTTAGGCAT
This sequence comes from Ambystoma mexicanum, assembly GCF_040938575.1. Classification (NCBI taxonomy): domain Eukaryota; kingdom Metazoa; phylum Chordata; class Amphibia; order Caudata; family Ambystomatidae; genus Ambystoma; species Ambystoma mexicanum. The sequence goes on along the minus strand of NC_090934.1, from coordinate 117,039,529 downwards.
TGATGTTTTAATACTATCCGATAGGGGTGAGCAATTTTGCTAGTGTAGCGAAACTTTTGGAATTCGCTTTTGCCTGTTCTGTGAAATCAGCTTTACTGTTTTGCTGCCAATACAATTTTGCCCAATTTCTGTGGTTTCGCGCAGAGTGTGGTGTTTTGTTCCTAAATTAGTTTTGTGAAGCACAATGACAAATTTTGGACAGGACGTTTTTTCGATCCATGCTAGTTTCACACAGTGACACGAGAAATTTTGTGCAGGTTTTTCCACACCGTGCTAGTTCCACAGAGGGCCATGAGAAAAGTTTCCACTGTTTTTCAACTCCTGATAGGTTCGAGCAGCAACACAGGCATTTTTTGATCGGTGGTAGTTTCGTGCAGTGGCACAAGAAACTTTGCATGGTTTTCCATGTCCGTGCTAGTTTCGCAGAGCGACACGAGAAACTTTGCAGCTGCTTATTCTGGATCCATACACATTTTTTGTTGCGGCACACACACTTTGGCAATTTTATTTTTTTTAATCGTGCTAGGCTCGCGCCGCAGCACGAGAAACTTTGCACTGTTTTTTGTTCGGTTCCGGGTAGGTGCGCGCAACAGCATGAGAAACTTTGTGCCTCTCGTTTCGATCCTTTTTTCGCTGCAATGTAGAATTCATTTGTGTGTGTGCTTTATTCCTCTACTTATACGTTTAGAGAGCAAACAATGAGTACATTCTTAGCACATACATTCTTATGTATCAACATCTGCTGTTAAGTTTGACATTTTGTGATTTTTTTGCATCACTAGATTGTTCACCGGTTTTTTGTTTGGACAGGCCGGGTCTGGTTGCTTTCAAACATTGAAACACAATATCCGGTTTGACAGGTTATTGTTATTGAAGGAATCACCTCACATGATAGCGTTTACCAGTTTTCTTTCTATATACACATGATTTCCACAAATACCTGCCTTTAAAATCATGACCATGTTCAATATGGGTAATATTGATGATCATTTGCACTTGTTTACTGCATCAGGTATGAATTAAGCATTCATACCCTCTCTCGTTAAAAACCCTTGCTATGTTCGGACCTTTAACTCGATCACTGGGCCGATAACACCCAATCCGACACGCCATAGCACGCCGGGTTGCCAATCCGGTAATCTGGGGTGTTGAGAGCATTGTATTTTGTTCGAATGAATGGGATGCCTCGTAGCATCCCATTCATTCAAACAAAATACTTTAGCACGATGCCCGCCATGGAGCTGGAAGATGGGGTTCCATACAGAGCCCCTCTTCCGTTTCCAAGGCAGCCAGCGCAGACAATGGGAGAAGGCAGCAGCGGTGGGTGCTGCAATCGCTGAAATCTGGTAAATTGGGGGTGGGAATTAAAAGAAGGGAAGGGAGGGTGGAGGGAAGATAGTGGGGCGGGGGAAGCAGCCATCAAGTTGCTCGAGGGCTTAGATCGGTAGTTTTACCACACTTTCCGAGCTGCCTGATTGGTGGCTGCCTCACCCGGGTACTAATTGTTATTATATATAGGCATGTCCACACTTAGATAGCATTGTGAACATTAGCCTGGGTCACATCTAGATGGAATTGTGAATATAGGCATGTCCACACTTAGATAGAATTGTGAACATTAGCCTGCGTCGCATCTAGATGGAATTGTGAACATTAGCCTGCGTCGCATCTAGATGGAATTGTGAATATAGGCATGTCCACACTTAGATAGAATTGTGAACATTAGCCTGCGTCGCATCTAGATAGAATTGTGAACATTAGCCTGCGTCGCATCTAGATGGAATTGTGAATGTTGGCATGTCCACACTTAGATAGAATTGTAAATAAATACTAGCATATCCACACTTAGATAGAATTGTAAATGTTAGCATGTCCACACTTAGATAGAATTGTAAATATTAGCATGTCCACACTTAGATAGAATTGTAAATAAATACTAGCATATCCACACTTAGATAGAATTGTAAATGTTAGCATGTCCACACTTAGATAGAATTGTAAATATAAGCATGTCCACACTTAGATAGAACTGTGAACATTAGCCTGTGTCGCATCTAGATGGAATTGTGAATATTGGCATGTCCACACTTAGATAGAATTGTAAATAAATACTAGCATATCCACACTTAGATAGAATTGTAAATGTTAGCATGTCCACACTTAGATAGAATTGTAAATATTAGCATGTCCACACTTAGATAGAATTGTGAACATTAGCCTGCGTCGCATCTAGATAGGATTTTGATTGAAGGATAGCATGCCCGCGCCTAGATGAAACTTGAATGTTAGCATGTGCCACACTTAGAACTGTGAACACCAGCCTGCGCCGCATCTAGATAAGATTGTGAATGTTAGCATGCCCACACCTAGATAGAATTCTGAACATTGGCCTGCAACGCTTGCAGATAGGATTGTGAAGGCCAACAAGTGCCACGCTTAGACAATAGTGTGAATGTCAGCATGCTAAAGGTCAGGTAACCCACTAACCAATATAATCCTCAAACTCTGCATACTTATCTCACTCAAAAACTCACACAACCATCTCTCGCACCACAAGCCGCACACACATCACAACACTGCAACAACACATAAGCCGGAGCAACAGCACACGCGGACTGACACCGATCCAATACCTGCACCAAAGCTCAGCACCCGGTGTATACCGAGTTGAAGCTGCCAACAGAACACCACTCCTCTCCCTATCCTACTCCCTCTTCACCGTACTAATCCATCCCACCTTATCATTTACAGATCCGCCAGAGCGCCTGGGGACCAATTCCGTTGGTGACGGTGCGCGGTACAAATACCTTTAACATTTAACATTTAACATTTAACATATACCTTGGCATATGAAACCGTGTCAGGAGGTAATAAGATGCTATTGCACTTGAATTAATTCTCTGTAACCGTTAAGAAACCATTCCGCTTGTCATCTGTATTGAACCCATCTTTGATTGCATTCAAATTGAAGATAATCTTTGTTTCTCTTAAACACATGCGTAACTCATGAATCCCACCACCACCTGACATCTGTCCACTTTCTGAATCTTTTCATAACCGAGAAACTGAATACCTCATCCAACTAATAATCCTTTAACCAATGTTGTGTTAATGGATATCTTTCATCATTGCTGCAAATACCATGCAGCTGTTCTCTTATGTGTTTCTGCTTCCTACATAATGTATGTGGCATACACCTATGATTACGTCAATACCAATAGTGCCATGATAACATATGAATTCTTTAATCATAATCTATTTATTGGGATTGAGTTTGAATGTTCGTGTATTATGTAATCCATTGGTCCACAGCATAAATGTGCCTTATTTGAAGAAAAAAAACTGTCCAGTTCTGGCTGGTTGTGTTAGTTGTGTTGGCACTTGGTGGTTTAGCTTCGTATAGCTAAGGCATACATGGTTTCAAATAGTGAAAGTTTTAATATGAACCAGTTTTTATTTTGTAGCCATGCAATTCAGGAAATCTTGGTCTAAGGGGAGAATGTGCCACATGCACGCTGAAAATTACTTTACCGCTTTTGTGGGATCTCCCACACTGAGTTAGTCATTCACCACCTATTCCAGCCATGTAAGCTCCTCACATAGTTCCCCCTGTGCCCCCACACATTCCTAATGTTCTCCTTCTCGTTTGCTTTTGCTGTCCAGTATCTGCAATCCTCTGAATGTTCCCACCCTTGTGTCTTTGATCCTCTTTTATATTCCTTACCCGGGAACCAAGTTCACCAGTGTCCTGCAGCGCCTCTTTTTCTGGGATAGACCACTCATAACCTGTCCCTCCCACTCACCAGGTGCGAGCATTAGTCTTTCTTCTCTGTTCACGTTGCTGTGGACCAAGCTTCCAAAGGCCAGGTATTCCATCTTAGAGCCTGTCACCACCCTCATGGAGGCCATCTGACCCCTTGAGTGTCAGTCCAGGCCAACCCACCAAGTAATTGTGGGCTCCTCTTCATGCAGCTCTCTCTGTTGAGCCTGCCATGTCTTCAGAAAACCAACACTGTGTTTGGGGTAGGTATATAGAAGGCTGGGGGCAGGGTTAATGAGAGGTAAGGTACAAGGGGTCTCATCCCATTTTATACTCATCTCTGGAGGAAATCTTCAATTTCTATTGACGTTGACGTTCCTTTTTTCCCTACAGGACCTGGGAACTTAATAACTCTTTTCTACAAGGCCCAGTAGCAGACGTAGGTGTTTATCCCACTGCGCAAGTGGCCAAATCTAGGTGGTTCTTGGTTTTGCTTGGGAGACCTAGGGAAGCATCATTGATGATACACTCTGTCTCAGTTTAAGGTATGTATACATCACCCATGTCTGTGGGCACATGGTGCAGGTATGGCTCCCCATCCATGCACTCTAGAATGCAGCTATGGCTATGTCAAATCCAGTCTAGCTGCTGGCATAGCCGTCCACACTGAAACCCCTGATGTGCCTCAACACCTCTGCCGTTAGTATACAGCGACAACCTACGACACATGTCAGTGTAGCTGGGCACATATGGAGTCTCCTGCACTAGCACTCCGTCTTAACCACTGACAGCACCTACACACATCGAGTCTCCTGCACTAGCACTCCGTCTTAACTACTGACAGCACCTACACACATCGAGTCTCCTGCACTAGCACTCCGTCTTAACCACTGACAGCACCTACACACATCGAGTCTCCTGCACTAGCACTCCGTCTTAACTACTGACAGCACCTACACACATCGAGTCTCCTGCACTAGCACTCCGTCTTAACCACTGACAGCACCTACACACATCGAGTCTCCTGCACTAGCACTCCGTCTTAACCACCGACAGCAACCGTCCACTTGCCTGACCTCTGGTTTAATTAGTGGAGCCTAGCCAGCCCTCCTAACTCCTAATCCTGGCAGAATGCACCACACATCTTAAAGTAAACTCTTAGAATTTCCCATACCTGGACTTCTGTGCCCGAGGGCGTTCCAATCAAAAAGCGCATTGAGAACATACAAATGGGGAAATTGAGCTATATAGATGATGCCTACAATACAACAAAATAGTAAACAACCCAGCCAAAACAGTAACAAATAATTTGGCAAAATGGAATTCGGCCAAAAAACCCAGAGACACTTTGTAGATCCCAGCCGTGGGCTTCAGTGGTAAGTGGGCCAGGTATATTGGGGAGTAAAGCTCATAGATTACTCTGACCTGTGAGACACTATCGAGGAAGAATTTGGTTTGCCTTTACTCGCATGTGTACCATCACAGAGTTTTTTGCTTTAATTGTACTCGTCCTTCTCCCAAGCATCTCTCCTCTCCCCTTCCACGTATTCACCTTCCCAGGGATCTCTCTACCCCCTTTCCTTCTGCAACATCCTCCTTTATTTTCTCTCTCCTTTCTCCTCCTCTGTCCATCCTAAATCAGCAACTACTCTCTGCCAAGACTTTGCTCTTCATTGCAGATCTTTTATTCTCTTACTTCTTGTCTTTTCTTTCTCTGCTGCCGTGGCCTCTTCACCCTCACCAGCTTTCCTTCCTCCTCCTTGGGCTGTCCATCCTGCATGCCTTACTCTCCCTGCTCGCTCATTCTTCCTAAAGACTCCTGCTCTTCACCATTCTGCAACACAACATCCAATGTCACCAAACTTCCCTCACCCTAGCTCAAGGAAACACAGTCTCATTTCTACTGTGGGTAATAGGATGACTGGGATACTAATATCTCTGGTTGAGTGGCTGGTGTCTCCCTAGTTTTTCCTGGTCAAGATTTACCCTGGATCCCTGTGATACCTCATTTCTGCGTAAGTCTTCCTGCTCTTTAAATCCAGATGAGGAAGGTTTCCTACAAGTTTCAGTCCTTTTCCTGCCATTTTATTGTCAGGCAAAATTCTCATAGGCGCTGTGGCGAATCAAGGGAATTTGTCCCTTCTTCCCAAGGGGCAGCCTGCCCTTTGAGGTTAGAGAGGTGAGCCTGCTTCGCAAGACCCTCCTTAGGGATCTGGGCAAGTGGGACCTCACTGGGAGAGACTCCTCCTTAGGGGACAAGAACTCCCGTTCCTGTGAGGAATTCCCTAAGTCATACCACATGATGGCAAACATGGGACTATCTTAAGTTGAAGAATAGTATAAAATTCAGAGGGGGTAGTTACAAATTTGCCGGTCCTGGATCTACGGTAACGGTAAGCTTGCTGGCACTGTTGTCCCCGGACCGGCAAACTACGAGTTCCGCTCGCGGGTGCCAATACGGCCGTCAGGTCTGATCTGGCGGCCGTACCGGCACCCGTGAGCAGAGCATGTCAGATGCACCGGCACTATTCTAAATGAGTCCGGTGCATCCAACCTCCCCATTCCCATTGAGCCCTATGGCGCTCAAATGGGAATGGGGAGCATTCCGTTCCGGCACACGCGAATGGGCAATTACCGGGTCCGGCCCAGAGACTTGTCTGAAGACAAAACTAAAACATACTGTTACAAACAAGAAAAAGGACCTGTCTCTTTGAAAGGAGACCTTCATTTAACTGAGAGGAGGCGGCTAGATAGAGATCCCACAACTTTCAGAACTGCTCTTAGACCGAGAGCGAAACGCTGGAAGCCCAATATTAGTACAGAGAGAGAAGCAGAGAAGAAGGGAACCTAAATCCTGGTGGAGGTGTGACCACGATGATTTCGTGGTGAGCATGGTGCCCAGCCAATGATGCTGAAACCACTATGCTGAGAGTGCCCTCTTACCTGTAGTGTTACTTGTCTGCACACAAAGAGAGGACCGAGAGTGGGATGCCGGAGAAAACGAGAAAGTTAAGAACTGTAACAACCAAAGAGAACCTGTGTGAGCTGAGACCCCAGAAACATTCCCCTGCAGATTCCAAGGTAATGGGGGGGGGGGACGGGAACCCAGGATGTCACCAGGGAATTGTTATGTAAGGTATCCAGTTAATATGTTGAAAAAATTATTTCGAATGACAAAAATGTCGAAAACATTTTACCTACATTTTTTTTTAGAATGTATTCTTTTTTCATTTACATGTTTTTTGTTTGTTTCACGAGTAAAAAAAAGGCTAAAAGAAAGGGAGGAGGTAGGGGGGGAACCCCCCATTTCAAATGAAAAAAAGACATTCAGATTTTTATTTTTAGGTAAAATGGTTTCGACATTTTGCCATTCGAAATTGTGTAATTCGAAATAGTCACTATAAACCGTTATGTAACAATAGAAACTCGTCCCAGTGAAATTGACGCAACACTAAAATTGATGAAACAGAACTATAATAATGTGAGAAATAGAATCCTGATAAAAACTGAAAAAGCGACCATCCCGAGTGGGGCACAAACACCCTGGGAAGAGGGGAACTACCATAGACGTTAAGAACTGAAAAGTGGGTCAAATCACAGAGAGATAATACGCTAAAGAGAGAAAGAGAACTCGATGAAGTGACGGCAAGTGAGGCCAATAAAAAAAAAAGATCTACAAGACAACCCAACACAGGAGAAGGGGATCACTATCAAAAAGCATGTCCCCTCTGAGAAAGTAAATGTTACAGGAGACCAAATGCATATCAGTGTGGAGCAAAGGATAGTGTTAAAAGGGATTCCTGGAGGAAAATCCCCAAAGAGGGTGGAAAACCCAAAGAGCTTGGGAAAGAGTCACAATAACTTTACAGAACGTGACACGAGACTATTTAGAGGTAGCCTATATAACAAGTCTGAAGCAAAGCAGAAACATTGTACGAAAAGACAACCAGGAGAAAGGATTCTCCTGATCTAATTTTGGTAGAATAATGTAGGGTCAGTTAGAATTCATTTTTGACAGCAGACTTTTTCATTTGACGACTTCCTGATGACAAACAAGCACCTTAGTTTTTTTTATATAGGCAGGGAACCCCCACAAAGTTATAGGGAAAGTTAGACCTTTTTCTTATGATTTATAAATTACGAATGAAAATGTGAACCCATTGTCCGCGACTTACCACAGCGCTTATGGCCCTTTTTGTGTATAAGCAGTGCTTTATGTGGGAAAGGAAATCGAAGGGAGGCGGCTAACCTGTCACAATACAATATTAGGGGGAATGCCTAAGAAGTTTGTGGCGTGACCGCAGAATTGCAAGTAGTTAAGGAACCCTTAAAAGAGGTGACTTCTATGTAACTGAACGAGATTTTTTGTAAACTATTTTTGTGCACCAAAGAAACTAACTGAACTAAGTTGCCTAACAGATGCGGGCGAGTTTTTGGACCTGCCATGAAAGGGAGTAAGGTCTAATTTAACAGGTGTTTTAAGTATAATGTAATTAATATGCAGTCAAACATTGACTCACACAAAACATATTCAAGTAAAAAATCGAAAGCAATTAAAATGGGTCAGTGCAGGTGTTACTCTAATTCGTTTGAAAGAATTTAATCTTGCATATTCATTTTATTAAATCATTCTAATGAGAAAGCTTCAATATAATAGGTTTGAAAATCAAAAAATGTATTCTCTCTGTTATATTTTTCCCTTCGAGTGTTAGAAAACCAATAAAATAACTCCAAATGCATGTGTATATTTTGTGGTTCTAAACATAGCTGATAATGACATCTACTGGGGAAGAGTTGTATTGCGACAATTCATCTTTTCATTGACTTTAGTGTGTAGGAAATCAGGTTCAGGTCTGGAAGTGAGTTCGGGGAGCCCGGGCAGAGCTCTGGATTAGGGGCAGAATTTGGACACTGTCAGGGATCAGCATCTGCAAGCTCTGGCCTACTTAAAATTGTGTATATTTATGGGTGTTGCAGTTAAGGAGGTGTGATCAGGAGAATTGTCTAATGCCTGGAGCCCTGTGTTTTACCAATGGCAAGCTACGCTGCTAGGTAGAAGAGGCAGACCTGCACATCTCAGTGGGCGAGTTGTATTCCTATAAGGGAGATTAGTAGGGTTGCACTTCTTATAATTGCCTTGAAGAAAAAGGAGGCTTCTTAGGAGCCCTGGGCTCACCACATATCCTTCCCTTCCCATTATCCGATTTAGGAAATTCCAGACAGGGTTTTCAGCCTAACAAAGCAATTCATTGTGGAAGATGTAGTTCTAAACATTCTGGCAGTAATGGATGGTTGAGGTTAGGCGCCCTGACAGAAAATAAGGTGTGTTGGGGGCTGCAATTGGGAGCAAGTTATAGTCACACTGCCAGGTGGCTACGTCAAAGGATTGTTAAGAATGGGTTTGCTACCATGAATTGCGCACACAACCAATATTATTAAAGCTCATTGAGCAATATTAAATGTAAATCAACACAGCCGACACGTGTTTCGAGCAACGACGCTCTTCTTCAAAGGCTGCAAAATTATATCACATAATTTTTGAACATATTTACCATGATCATATGTAATAAGGCAGAAATAGCAAGCGGTTGTGTGTGCAATTCATGGTAGCAAACCCATTCTTAATAGTTCTAAACATTCCCATTCTGCAATGGTCTTTGGGATACAATGGGTTTTATATTGTGGGTACTTTCCTGAGAGATGCCTGCTCCCTCTCCTCCTAAAGGTTACTCTCCTCCACCATCACCTTGCCCCTTGAAACCAGATAAAGGGTTTTCATGGCAATCAAATTGATGGTTGTCTACTGGACCTTGGCGTGGTAAGGAAGGGGCTCTCTATTTGTAACAGGAGGGGGTGAGTCTCCTTAACTAGTTCAAGCCATATGAAATCATCAAACCACCCTCAAACCCACCATCAATAAACTGAAGGCTTTGCTCATGGTTTCTGCTTTGTATTCATTGCATGTTGGTTTAAAGATCACAACACATCCTACTTTCAACCCTTGGCAGATGGAGAGAATGTGCGGCAATCTGACCATTGCTTCCAAATTATATGAATGTACTCAAGGGACCCTGGGCATCCTAGTCTGAAGCTCCAGTGGTGGGCAACTTTTGGACCTCCAGTTGCTTGAACCTACGACTCCCATGATCCCTTACCTGTCACACTCACCTGGTATCCACAGGGACGCCACCCAGCCGGGTTACTCGCTGGTATGCTTCTAAGCTTTGCCCCGATGTGGTCTGCGGGGAAGGTTCTGCCTTGTGGTAGAATTAGGTGTTCTCTCCGTCCTGCCTTCTTTGCAGGGGCGCGTTGTCTTTCATGGGCGAGTGCGGTCCAGTTACTTCACTGACGCCGGCCCATTTGATATTGTTCAGGTAGGTCTTATTGCTGTTCTTTAGTTTTGTTGCTATCCTGCATGCCTTTCTTTGTTTAAAATATCTCTTTTTTCTCCCTTAGGTATGCAGAGCTTCAGCGCGGTAAACTGGCTTGGTTGAGCCCGCTGGTAAATTATGGCGCATTAAGAGCGCTATGATGCGGTAAGTAAGCGCCATGCGCAGCGCTGCAAAATCTTGCCTTTGCTAACCTGTGTTTTCCTTCCTTGTAGGTTGCAGTGTTCTCCAGCACGAGTGGAATGTCCGGAGTGGTGCCAGCTGAGAGGCGACCAGCCAGGTAAGCCTTTTGAGCAGTTCGTAATTTGTAAATGTCTCTACAGCTTTCATTAATGTTGCCTCTATCTTTCTCTTTCAGGTCGTTCTGTCCGGGAGGCGTGCAGATTCAAGGAAGCTGTTCTCAGTAGGTGCGAGTGTTTAAAGATGAAGACTGCAGGTAAGATTCTGCTGCTAATGATGTTCCTTTTGTCTCCTTGCAGGTTCTGCTTCTGAGAGGTTCGAGAGAATAGCTGGACACGGTGAGCATCACGTTGCAAGCTGCAAAGTAACACAAAGCATGTTCTGCAGTCAGGCTGTGGTTTATATAGCCCAGGTAAAGTAGTACCAGGGAAAGTAGTTCCAGGCCTGCCACACCCAAAACACTAGACCGCATAGCTTGGTTCTTAGGGAACCAAGCTATGTGGATGCCTCCATGTTGGCTGACAATACAATAAAGTAGTTCCCAAGCACATTGTTGTTCATGGTGTATGAGCCTGGTGCCATGACTGGCCCCATGAGGGCTTTTGAAGAGGATGCCAGGCTGTAGAGGCCCGAGTCCTGACTCCACCTGGCCAATGGGTTTGCCAGAGGGGGTTTTGGGTGAGGGTCGTGACATTACTACTACTATGCTGGCTAGGGGTCATGGAAGTTGTAGAAAACATCTGGATGGCTTCAAGATGCTCACCGCTCACAGATTCTTCCCTTGGGACATGTCCTATTTTTGGGAATTCCCTTTTGGCATTCGGGTTCAATAATTTGATTAGATAAGGCCTGGGTCTGCTTAATGTTTTTGTATAGCACTTGTGTATCTAGGGGAATTTTGATACTGACCCGAGACTAGTGTAGTCGAGCATTTGAACTTCACAATACTCTCTCTATTGAACCGACTTTTTCCCAATCTTCATAACATACCTTATTATTATTATTATTATTATTATTATTATTATTATTATTATTATTATGGTATTTATGGAGTGCAGACCTAGCATCAAGAAGCAACGGAGCACTTTACAGAGGTGTTCATCAATACAGATACATAACGGAGCATTGTACAGAGGTGTACAACATTACAGATGCATAACGGAGCACTTTTCAGTGGTAACAACAGAACAGAGGTACAGCTGTACCGGGTGGCAGGGTGGAGAGGAAGGGCGGCGGCTAAGGAGTCAGGTGGCACGAGGGGCGACGTGATAGCCTAGGTGTTGAGGGGTATTCCTGCAACTGTCCAATCCCGCGATGGCGCAAGGTCACACACAAGAGGCGTTCCACTCGGAAAGGATATGACTAGCATTTTAACATGATTGTAGTTCTTATGGACTGGGTGTCCACCTGACTGGTTCATTTGGTTGGGGTTCACATGGGAGTGGTGGTGGGAAGCCACAGTTCCTTGAATACTTGCTCCTATTGGGCCCCTCTACTTCTTCCACACACGACTACACTACACATTACCACTGGGATAAGATGTCTCTGATAAGCCTTTCATGATCTTGCCACTTAGTAGAAAGCATATTTATTGTTGAATCTCAGCAGACACAGAGTAGCAGCATATCAGCATGTTTAATACATTCCGCATGATATATTGATACCCTAGAGCAAATATTTGATCCCCTGATTCAAAATAATTTGATTTTATTCCCTTAAATGAAAACCATAGATTTTTTAAAAGTCTAATCTCCAGTCTTGTTCGTGAAAACCTTGTTTTCAAGGCATTTTAGAAGGTGTTCCAGCCGAACTTGGGTCAGTTCTATTAAAAGAGTAGAAAGAAATGCAAGCATGCTTGATGAAGGCCATCACTGATAGGAATACATTTTTAGCACTGGTGTACTTCTATGGTCCACACCTGTGCCCAGTCTCTACTATCTGTATGATCCTCAAGAAAAGAAATAAGGCCTTACATTGCAAGATTTCAGTTTTTCAGAGTGTTTGACCTGACAGCACTGTAAGAGGTTTCCATGTCTTTTTTAATCCACTGTACGTGTACGTGGAGATTTCGTGGAGGAATGCCGATTCAAAGTGGATTAGAATCTGTAAAAATGTGAGGATTGTGACCCAACATACCACTATTGAGGCGATTTGCCCGAGACAGCGGGCCGGCCCTGCCAGTAACGGCCTGGCAACCAATTTAAGGGCCTGAGAGTAACGAGAGTAACGAGGTTCCCTTAACGAGGGTGGCCGTGCTATTACTAGTAGGATCGGCCTGCTGTGGAGGGTTATATTGCCATTAGCACCTGTGTAGTGTCTTTTTCAAAAATAAAATCCTTTAGCCCGAGTCTCGGCTCCGCGTAGTGCTGCTTGTCAGGTGAGTCCATTATCAGTGTTGATAACTCTGACATCATCAACATGAAAACAGATTTACCTGAAAAGGAGCGATGAGAGCGCCGGGCCATGGAATAAAGGTATGTTTCTTTTTTTGTTTTACACAAAAAAGACACCATTAGCACCCGGGTAGGAAACTACATGAGTGCTAAGTGGTGAAGGGGCAGGGGGGAATGGTAGGGCAGCTCGGAACACGGGCTTGCAGCATACAGTACAGACTGAATTCCGAGCCTTCAGATTGGCCAACCCCTCCACCCAGGGTGCTAATGGAGGTGAAATTCCTGTGTTTTACCAAGGGCTGTGGGTTGGGAAGAAGTGTCAATGGCCACTGTGCGCATCTACAGGCAAGCAAGCATGGAGGAAACATGGTGATTTATTGCATTCATGTGGTTACTCATGTGCGTTACCCAAGAACATGCAGACTTGTATGTGGTGATACGACTTCAATTCCATCTGGGACTGCCTGCAGTATCTGGAATGCCACGAAATTAATCAACTGCTGATGTCCATAATGGTTAGGCTTTTTCGATGGAACTCTTCTCCTTCACACAGAAAGAGGGTGTTGCTCTCAAGGATTCAGAAACCCCAGAATGGTACTGCTCTGTTCTGTATTGGTCTGTCTCACTCCAGTGTGGAACCACGTAGGCCAGGTCAGGCTCTACGGTCAATGCACGCTACCCATGTCATTATTTGCACATCTTTCTATGATTAGTTTACGAAACAAAGACCAATGTCTGATAAGCTGTCAACGTTTGACCGAGTGGTCCATGTGTGCAGTGTTTCAACACTATGTTATACGCACCATCTTGGTTCAGGGTCCTCAGCCCAATCTCCTCCTTTTTAATAAGCATTTCCTGCGTCTTATCAACTTCCTTCCTTCTCCTGCTACTCCTTCCGCCATCTCTCTGGCACCCTCATCTTCTTCCTCTGCCCACCCTTGAGCCTCTCTACCACCTCCGCAGGGTGTACCTCAAGGCTGTACCCATCCACAGAAGTCTTTCAAATGTGTCAACCTGCTCAACGTCGCAACTCTCAACTCTCGTTCTGTTTTCAGAGACTCCTTTGACATCTGTCACCTCCTTAAAGAACTCGACCTAGATGTCCTTGCTCTCACTGAGACATGGTTTACGGCCAGTGCTGTCACAAGCTTTGACACTCTCCTCCCTGCGGGCTATAAGAACCTCCCCGAACCCAGAACCAACCATCCAGGAGGTGGAGTAGCCCTGATCTTTCCAGAGTGTGTGCCAGCCTTTGTCATCCCTACGCGGACCTACTCCTGCTTTGAATGGCTGTTCTGCAGGCTCTGTATCTCTCCTGGCCTCTGTCTAACTGTGGCCACCATCTACAGGCCACCTGGCCAGGTCGCTCTCTTCCTCTATGAATGGGCCGACCTCTCCGCTTCTCTCCTTGCCTCTACTTCTTAACTTCGCCTCCTTGGACATCTCAACCTCCACCCAGTTGCTTCTAATCACTCCTCTTGGCTATTCCGCAACCTCTGCAACACTCTTTCTTTTTCCATTCTGCCCTCTGGCCCGACACACTCGGGCGGACATACTTTGGATGTTCTCATCACCTCAGACATCTCCCTCTCAAACCTTCTCACCACTCCTCTCTCTTTGATTGACTACTTTCTACTCACCTCTCATCTGAAACTCTGTATCCCTCAGGCAAAGACCTTCCCATCCAGCACTGCCACCTACCTTCTCAGTCATTGGGCCCATGAAGCGTGTGTCACTGGATGCCTTTGCTGCTACTTTCTCTGTTCCTCCTACTCCTGTGGCTGACTCACGCCCTGACACAGCCCTTTATAATCTGCATCTTTCTATTTCCAACACCCTGGACATCCTTGCCCATGTCATGAGAATCCGGCTGAAGCCTACCTCCGAGCGCAACTCTTTGTATGATTCTGACCTCGCCATCCGGAAACACAAGTGCAGGGTGACTGAGAGGAAGTGGAGGGCTTTGGATGTATCCTCTGACAAACTGGTCTGCCACCTGATCCAGAGGCAATACAGACTCCCTGTCCTGTCCAAGAAGAGAGCACACATTCAAGCCCAACCCTCTGCGGCCTCTAACAACACGGCCAAACACTTTAAAATATGCAAGGAACTGGCCAATCCTTTTGCAGTCTTTACCTCTCTTGTTCCCTCCCAGGCCCTCTGTACGGCTCTGGCCTCTCACTTCTCTGCTAAAACTCAGGGCATAATGTCCTCTAGCACTTCTTCCTCTCCCTCTTCCCCCCTTTAGCCATCACTTCCTCTCCTCCTCCTGTCTGGTCTTTCTCTCTGACAACACCTGATGAGGTTTCTACACAAGTCCGATCTATGAAAGTGCTGTCCAAACAGGTACTCCGCTGCTCCTCCAGAACCATCAAGGACCATATTGACACCCTTGCTCCAGCATTGGCTGATTTCTGTAATCACTCTTTCGCCACTGGAACTTTCCCCTATCCCCTTAAGCACTCCTTTGTGCGCCCCTTCTCAAGAAGCCATCTGCCGATCCTACCTGCCCAGCAAACTATTGCCCAATTTCCATCATCCCTTTCCTGGGAAAACTCTTGGAAATGCTGCCCATCCCCCTGCTTATTCTCTGAATCTGTTGGTTGTCTCCATGACCATCAGTCTGGCTTCAGAGCTGCCAGAGGCACGGAAATATCTCTCCTGAACACCTGTTATGATCTGCTATCAAACCTTGATTACAGCATTCCTTCTGTCCTTATCCTCCTTGATCTTTCCTCTGCTTTCGACACGGTAAACCAGGTCCTCCTGATAAATTGACCCTATAAGAACCTGGGCATCATGGATCAGGCTCTGGAGTGGCTGACCTTCTTCCTCTTGGACCGCCCCTCCCAGGTCCAACTTGGTTGATTTTTATCTGCCACCTCTCTCTCTACCTGTGGCATTCCACAGGGTTCTATCCTCTCAAGCTGCTTTTTCAACATCTACTTGGCCACTTTCACCTACCTGATCTCTACCTTCTCCTCTAATGTTCAGTGTTATGTGGATGACACTAGTCATTCCTTCAGACTCCCCTCAGCCTCCTCTCCTCTCCTCTCCTCTCCTCTCCTCTCCTCTCCTCTCCTCTCCTCTCCTCTCCTCTCCTCTCTCGCTCTTTCCTCACTGTCTATACGCGATTCAGGATAGGTGCTCCTCCAATGATCTCTGCCCTAATGCCAGTAAGACAGAGATCCTTCTCATTGGGATCCCTGCCTCTGCTTTCTCTCTCTCACTCTGGCCGCCCGCCTTGTGCCTCTTCCTTCACCTTCCTGCAAGGCAAAAAACCTTAGTGTCATCTTCGACCCCACTATCTCTTTCTCTCCTCACATCTTGGATGTCACCAAGAACTCCCACTACCAGCTGTTCCTCCTCAAAGAGACTCTTCCCTTTTGCACTTTCCCCCAGAAGCTCACTGTCTCCAGAGCCCTGGTTCTCTATAGGCTGGACTACTGCAACAGCCTCTTTCTCTGGTTGCCTTCCTCTACTCTCCAACCTCTGCAGCTAAACCAGAAAAGGATTGCAAGACTTATCCTTGACCTCAATCTCTCCAGCCTGAAATCTTTCGGCTGGCTCCCGGTGGCTGCAAGGATCAAGTTCAAGATCCTTTGCATTGTCCACAAGGCTTTCTGGAGCCGGGGCCCACACTACATCCAACGTTCTCTTCCAAAATAACTTCCTTCTCGAGCCCTTCACTCTGCTACCTCCAGCTCTTTAAGGGTTAGATTCTTCTCCATGCAGAGAGTGGGGGTAGATTGCTACCCTCTGCAGGTGCCTCCCTCTGAAATGGCCTCCCTGCCCCTCTCAAACTTGAACCGGACGACCTAATGTTCCGTAAGCAGCTCAAAACCTTCCTCTTCTCCTCTGCTTTCTCTCTCTCCATCGCCTGGGCTTTTTGATGTTTTTGTACTGAAAATGAATGATGGGAGATCAACCTCACAAAATGTGTGGGGCTAATCGCACACGTTTTCCTCTGCTCACTGCACAGCAAACACATAGTCATGTGTACTCTGGGGGGACACAGCCTACAGGCACAGGCCTCCCTGTCACATTTAGCTGGAATGTGACAGCCACGGTACATCGAAACATCTCTAAAGGGGGAAGGCAACACTTTACTCTGGGTGTGGCCAGCCTAATTAAAATATGAAAGGCTCCTTGGATCAGCCCTGTTCTATTGTCTAAGTTCTGTGTGGTGGCAGCACATACTGATGAGAGTTAAATAAAAGCAGACCTGCGAAAATTCCTGATCACAGTGCTAACAAGTGGTAGGAAACCCCAACACCTTTCTGATGTGCAATGTGTCAGCTTGAAGCTAGCTCCCAACCCGCTGTATGAAGGGCAGTGAATGTCATGTCTGGGTCAACTGTTTACAGTAGGCAACCTCTGCAGCGTGACCCGCTTTCAGAAGGAAGAAGTATGTGAATTGAGGGCGATAGAAAGTTTGTTCTCACAACATACTTCAAGGGCGCCATGCGCTTTGGTCAGAAGTCACACAGAGCCTAATTGACCAGAGTGACACTTTGATACACAAAAGGCCGGAAGATCGGTGGGACTTTGACATACATGTTGTCACCCCTTACCTTTCCTGTTGCAAAGCACTCTGGTTATGACCTCATACATAACAGAAGATTGTTGGTGGGGACCCAGAATTGGTTCCTTGAAGTCGGCTTAGCCTGCACCAATCACTGGGGCCCATTTGGCTTTAAAAGAGGGTTGAGTAAGACAAAGGACTCATTTGGACATTGGCTGAAGGTAAAGTCTGCCTTACAGCTTCTGCAAGTGAAGGAAGGCCAGGATTTCCAAGAGGGAAGCAGGATCCTTACCCTAAACATCTCCCAGGGAACAAAGGGAGATACTGAACTCAGAGGACCCATCCAGAAGCTCCAGAACCCGTACCCAGCCAGCACACAGCGTGCCCCGCTAGGTTCTGCCAGCAAGCTTCCTTGGTTGGAAGTGCGAGAGAGTCTCTGAACAAAGGACAAGGCCATTGCCTGCAAACACTCTCCTTAGCTTTGGGCCGTCCACCTTAAAGGACAACACGAGCCCTGCGAAGAATCTAGGAGTGCCACAACAAACATAAACCAGCGTCCATCTTTTAAGGACATTTTCGATCAGTCGAGCGCTTGAGCCCTCGAACCGTGACTGGCTGCACCACTGACTGTTGTCACGCTGCCGCCTGAGATGCCTTGACCAGCATTCCAGATCCGCCAACCAGCACAGAGACAATGATTCTTAACCCGCAGCCGCTGTGTAGGACAACCTGCAGCCATCCGTCCTGCCTTGATTGCCAAACTGGCTGCCGCCTGATACCCGCAGCTGTCTGCCATCTTGATGTCCGTTGCAAGAGCTGCAAAACGTCCTGGAACTGCCTCAAAGCTGTTAAACATCAAGATCATCTCAAGCACCTGGTGCATTGTGGTTCAGTCCCCCTGGTCCTTCTCTGAAAGGCCCGTGGTGACATTTACAAGCCCTTGCTCCCTGGTTGCTGAAACAAAATAATCTTGAACAGTTAAGACTGATTGCTTACCGACTACCCTCCGGTCAGTACTGTGAGAAATCAGAAGGTGTCTCACTAACTAGTCCACGGGGATCTGCCATCCAGGTGGCCTGGGCAGGGCCATCACTTTTGAATCCAGTTCCTGGGGGTGGACCAGTGCGGGAGGATCACCTGAGTGAGGGGTCTTCGGGGAGTGGGAGTGGGACACTGGATGGTGAGACACGGTATCCACTTCCCTGTAACACCTTTTCCCCATCCTACCAGGTAGGTTATTTAGGAATTCTACCCCTACCCCTCTTTTACAACAAGAACACTTTCTCACGGACAGACTGCTATGAGAGAAAACAGACTAACGCCCGAGCAGTATACCTGACGTGTCCCAATACATTGGTCAGGCGAGGTAAGGCAATTACTGACCATCACACACACCTGACTTCCATTAAGCTTCCCCGCACAGGTAAAAGGCGGAGCACAAGAGCACACTCTGAGAGAGGGAAAGCACACGAGGAAACAACATGGTCGAGACGATAGCTGAACGAGAGAGGAAAGATGGCAAAACAGAAGAGGATCACAAAGAGGGAAGTTCCCTTGACCTTTTCAAAAGGAACCGTTATTTTTCGGAACCCCCGAGAGTGGGAAGCGTAAGACCAGGAAGCCAGACTGAAGAAACCTGCATTGTGTGTCGGAAATATCCAGGACCCTCCAGCATCAGAAATCAAGGCAGGGAGAATATCCAGCCACAGTGGTACCGTCCTTGGCCCCAAGAACAAAGCAGCGTCAGGGAAATCAACACAGCTGGTGAGTTGGTCTGTGTTGAAGCCAAGGTTGCAAGCAGCAACATTGTATGGCAAGTGCTGGAACGAACATTGTTAAAATGCGTATGATAAAGGACACAAGTAAATTTGAACTGCTGATGAGTGATTGAACTTTCAAAACAAGATATAATACTTTTGACAGAGTGGTCCGGCACCGCGTTGGTGCTCAATCGTAGGTCTCTATAAGGTATACAGCCGAGAAGTAGCAGAAGTGAAAGTGAGAAAAGGTCATATCAAGAAAAGAACGAGTAATTGTAAATCGAAGTAGTTCTGCGACAGGTAAAGCAAAATACTGCATAGAGTCGAAACTCTTCTATTTTGATGAAGTAGAGAAATTTGGTCCGAGGGAGGGCAATTGAAGGATTTGTGTTAAAGTGGGGATGAGCCTGGCAGAGGGGGACCCGGTGTGAACAGTAAACCACCAGAGAAGTTGCATATTTGGTCCAAGCCCGGCAGAGGGAGACCAATTTAAGATTTTGTGTCAGAGTGGGTCTGTGCCTGGTGGAGGGGGACTTTGGGTGAACAGTAAATCACCTGAGAAATTGTATATGTGAAATCCTAAGAAGAAAGGAACTTTAATGTTTTTCAAGTTGCATCAGGCCCTCTGAAATAAGAGACTTTGAATGGTAAAGAGAATTTGGCACAGAAGGCCGGAGGTTGAAGTTCTGAACTGCATCCTCATGCTAGAGAAGCCAGAGACTGTGCTAAGCTCAAGAGTGCTGCCTTGTCCCGTGCTCAAAACAGAAGGAAAGAAAGCCAGCGGCTTGAATAACCTGGCATATCATGCCTTGAACACTTTTCTTTTACACAACATTGTTTCCCACAACATTTTTGTATTTAGATGTAAGGATTGTCAATAGGTTCATTAGTATAGGCCCATTTTATTACAACAGTCTCGACTAGGACTGTGTTATTATTATTTGGTCTTCATAGCTTGCTCCCATCTTTCGATTTAGGTTTAGAAAGGTGTTTTTCAAACCCAATTGAAGTTCAATAAACACCCTTGAACTGTGATCACTTGTGTCTAGCTTACTGTTTGATACCATGCCTTCGTTACATGTGGTGTCAGAAGTGAGATGAGACTCAATTGAGACAAATTGGGGAACCCTAAAATTCCAGAAGCTTAGTCATAGAGCCTCAGCTCCCTCTATCACCTCAAACGAATCCATAGGCTTTGATATATCTAGCAGCAGAGAAGCTATTACCCCACTAGGGAAAAGCGGAATGATTCCCACCGCCTTAGACCTAATACCATCTGCTGGGTGTTATATAAGATTGGCTTCAAATTCTGGCCTGGCCTGGAAGTTCGGTCTGGATGTCCTAGCAGGCGTCATAGATCCCAGCTTCCGGGGGAGACAGAAAGGTTCTCTTACAGAACCATGGCGAAATTCCATTTGAAGTACTTCGTGGGGTGTCACACCCCTGGAGTATCTTGCAACTCCTTCCTGACCACGGAAGCCAAATGCTGTTGACCCCTCCCACCTTGGTTGGCACGTGCTCCTGAATAGTATTCACAGGTAACCACAAGGCAGCCAATGGGGGGAAGAAGGTTAGGGAGAAGTTGTGGATAGGTAGGGGGTCTTAGGATAACCGGAAAGAGGGTTAAGGTTTCTTGAATTGGACAGGTATGGGGAGTAAAGGGAAAATCATACACATCATGAAACACATACATGTAACTGCCTTCCTTAATTTGTGAGTTACTAAACCTCCTGAAAACCTGCTCCTACCAACAGTGCAACATCCTTCTTGTTTTAGGACATTGCTTCCTAGGACCTGTATCTCAAACAGTAATTCCCTAAACAAGCGAGTAACATAAGCATATGGGGTGCTCAAGATAATCTCCTGAACAGCAATTGCACACAACATGAAAAGGGACATTGATATTGATATTGATATTTTATTTCTATCGCGCTCTTACACAAGTGTTTCAGAGTGCGACAAAGCAAAGAAGGGGAACAGGGGAGAACAAAACAGCAGTCTTACTAGGCCCAGTGACATTGAGAACACGCAAGTGCATGGGAGAGGTGGAGGGGAAAAGTGCATGGAAGGGGGGAGAAGTGGAAAGTGCGCAGCAGAGGAGAAACAGATAAATAACAATAAATAAATAATAAAGGCAACAAACAGTGGTAGTGCAGCAAGCAATTTGCAAGTGCTAGGTTTAAGGCAGCAGAAAGGGTAGGTCTGATAAGTGCAGGAAGAAAAAGGGGTACAGATAGAGACCCCAGTGCAAGGGGTGGCACGGAGGCAGTGAGGGAGGGTGGCAGGGTGAGCAGGTGCCTGGGCCCGGAGGACAGAGGGTGGCCAGGTGCACGGTGCCAAGAGAGAACAGATCAGCAGGGGAGAGGGGGAGCGAAGGCAGAAGAAAAGAGGAAGGTCTTGAGGTGCTTGAGTGGCAGGGAGGCAGTTCCAGAGGGAGGCCCCAGCCGAAGACAGAGATCTACCCCCAGCTCGTTTCTTTGAAAAACGACTGACCCTGTGGGAGTTGGAGGTAGAGGAGCAAAGAGCTCGAGAGGGGAGGTATTTGTGGAAGGATAGCTGAAGGTATTTTGGACACAGGCCCCAGAAAGCCATACAGCATACTGCAAGATATACAACTTGGCGCATTACATATATCAGCAGCACCCCAAACTGGTCCCCAGGGTACCTCTTTCTCTGTTGCCTGGCAGAGATGTCTCCCAGTGGGTGCACTTGTGGACTTGGATGCGGCAGAACACATCCCCTTGTAGGATCTTGACAAGAGCAAGCAGCACAAAACAACAGATAGCGTCGCTAGCACCTCAAACGTTCATATTCACTGAATCTTCACTCTCCGTGGCTCAATGATTAGAGTTCATGAGGACATGGCGTATTGGTCTGAAACGCACGTGGCAGCCAACAGATACACTGTACTTCCACTCTCCGTGGCTTTCCCTAATGGGAGTTCGTAAATGTACAGCATTTCAGGGAGTAATGCACATGGCGTCACCAACAGAATGCACAGCCTTCCCTGTTACCTCGCTTCATCCCGCATGCACTTAATGGAGGCCTGGGGGGGCCGACAGCACCTCCCCAGACAATCCAGCTCCAGCGTTGAGCAGCTGAGCCACATTCACTGTGTTGTGGTCTGCGCCTCTGTGTGGGACATGAGAGGAGCCGCGGCTCCTCAGAGCTCCTGCCGGAGTGTCCCTCGCTTCTCACTACCGGGGGCCCGGGTCCGCCAGCTCTCCATCCTTTTCTCCTCTGGCCCGTTTCTGCACGTCAGCAATCACCAACAAGCAGCACGGGCCGGGGAGGAGTTTAAATAGCAAGCAAAGGCGCGCACATGCATGCACACACATAATCCCCCCATGCCCTCATGAGAATTGTAGTTTCTTGGCTCCCTTAGCCCGCAAACAGGCCCGCCGAGCTCCCAACATGCCCCTTTTCCTCACATTATCCCCTCTCTAAGGCTCACACCAGGGGATCTGGCTAATCCGGATGGGCACAATGAAATAGTCTTACCAATCGGGCAGCATGCACTGCCTCCGACAGTTCCCAAGAATCATCCTCAGGACCACAATCCATCCAAGAAATCAAATACCAGAGTTTTTTGGATGGAGTCCAAAATATGCTGCACCTCGAATTCCTCCTGATTATACTGCATCACGACCGGATCCTTTCATGTCATCAGACCAGGAGCTGCAGGTTTAAACAAAGAAACATGAAACACAGGATGGATTCTCATATGCGAGAGCAGATGCAAATGCACTGCAGTCTCTGATACACATTTTACAATCGTATAGGGCCCAATGAAACGGGGCAAAAATGTATGGGACCCAAGCAACTTGATATGCTGAGTGGATAACCATACCCGATTGCTCACCACATACTTGGGGCTGACTCGCCTTTTCCGTTCTGCCTGCTTCTTATAGGCCGCCTTGGCTCTGTCCAGATTTTGGTGTGTCTTCTCTCGGATACCGTGTAGCTCCATCACTGGCGGAATCTTATTAAACTCTGCAACCTCCTCCGGCAACATCTTACAATTTTGCCCATAAAAGCAGAAATGGGGGGACATACCCAGCAAATCATGTTTGGCATTGTTATAAAAGAATTCTGCCAGCCACAAAGACCGGACCCATGAGGATTTGCCCTCAGCCAGAAAACACCTGAGATATTGCTCCATAGTCTGATTAACTCTCTTGGTCTGACCATCCGTACGTGCTTGGTAACTGGTGGGTAGAGCACAGGAGATTCCGAGCAACTTACAGAAAGCATGCCAAAGCCGGGATGTAAACTGAGAGCCTCGGTCGGTTTCTATGGTTCTCGGTAACCCATGCAACTTCACTACATGTTGGAAAAACAATTCTGACAGTGTCCCTGCACTTTGAATGCCATCGCAAGATACAAAATGAGCTTGCTTAGTCAAGTAATCAACCACCACCAGAATGGTATCAAAATCTCCATCTCTGGGCTGTTAGGCAATAAAGTCCATAGACAAACATGCCCATGGTTTCTCGGGCATGGGAAGTGGTTGTTACAAACCTGCCTTCCTCACATGGTCTGCTTTGGACCGCACACAGGTCTCACACCCTGCCACATACTCCTGTACATGGGAAGCCAATCCCTCCCACCAGAAATACCTCTGAACCATGTCCCGAGTCTTCCTGACACCAACATGACCCGCCATGGGAGAATTATGGTACCAAAACAGCCTTCTTTCTCAACATCTCAGTGGGGAGAAACAACTTCCCTTCTTGATCGGGTAATCCCTCCCGAATGAGGCTGGCACTGCCCTGCTTCACCCATCCCTTCCACTCCTTTTTAGGGAAACTCTTGCGTATCTGCCCGAGCTACTCCTGAGTCACTGCGCCCACAATCTTCACCACTGGAATAATACATTGTTCTTGCTGGCACTGCCCTCCCATATTCACCTGCCTGGACAGTGCATCTGCCTTTCTGTTACTCCTACCCGAGCCTGTCGGAGCCGGGAGCAGCCGGCAGCCCCTGGCCGCTAGCTCCAGGCTATATTACACCTGTAACCCTGTATCCACAACTCGGCTCTGGTAAGCACCTGCTGAGCCCTGTATCTGTTATCACCTGTCCATCCTCTGTCCCAAAGGCCGGCCCGGTTCTCATGCACTGCCCCTCTTTACCTCGCCACCCTCCTTAAACAATCTCTGCGCCATACCACTATACCCATAGCTAACATTGCTTTGCGCGGACTGCCCCTTGCGCGTTCAGTGCGTATCGCAAACTTGTGAATCCATACTTTGGCCGACTTTCTACACTGGCCCATCTCCCACTAGTCGCAAATGATTTATGCTCATCCCGCTCCAGCCTCTGATTGTCCCACGTTCTAACGGCGTTCAATCCTTGCCACTGGCTACGGCCCTATGCCACTCTGATGTGAGTCACCGGCACAGTCGTCGCATAATCTAAACTGAGATATTACCTGGCTGCAGTCAGCCATCAAGTGCCTTTCCTTCGTAAACATTTGCATCCTGCCAGCAAGTTACCTGCAAGCAATACTGTAAGCTGCCTAAAATGTCTGTCACTTCTGCTCACTGCTTCCCGCCAAAATCCTGTGTCTCTTTATTAGCGACGCACTGGATATCTCCTGAAAGCCTACCCTGCCTATTTTGCATAGCGCCTAGATGTTAATTCTGCTTACATTGCATCTCTGCGAAAGCTGATTCAGCCAATTTGTCATTTAATGTACATTATGCAAACACTTATTCCACCTATACTGCATAGCGCCCGTAAGCTAAGTCTGCCAACCCGGTAGTTATTGAAAGTTGTTCCTGCTGTCCTGCTTTACATGGCATACAGCATGTGAATTGCTCTTGCCTATACTGCATACCGCCTATAAGCTAAGTATGCCCACTCTGCATCTATTGAAAGTTGTTTACGTTGATTTGCATTACACTGCTTATCACCCTTAAGTTAACTTTGCCTAGACTGATCAGGGCCCTGAAGCCATTTCTACCTCGCCTAGCCGACCAATACTCTGGCCCTCAGCCCAGTGATTACTCCCTGTGGTTCCCTTGGCTAACCTCCAAGTTGTTCCTCTCACAATGGCCACACTCTTACCCTTATTTGATACTATAGCACCCACAGTATTCCTTCCCCCACCTTCTTCCTAACCAACCTCTGCCAATAAGCAATGCTGAAGAGTTAACCAGCAGCAACTGCCCTCTCTCTCCAATGCAATGGATTATACGCTTTGCGACCCACTCCTATTAGTAATCACTGCAAGACTGTCCCACTTGATAAGACCTAACATACAGCACCTACTACAGGCAATACTGCACACAACACTACTGAATACACCTTGCCTCCTCATGCACCTAAGCTCCCTTCTACAGGCACCCCTGTAGCTGAGGCACCTCACATCAAAGAGATCCTCATCAACGCCAGGTCCTTGATCGCCCACGTGCTAGACATAGCTGACCTTATAACATCCAACCACCTAGACTTTCTAGCGGTTACAGAAACCTGGTTACACCCAGCTGCCGGCCCTTCCCTTTCACTAGCACTTCCTGAAAATTACAAATCAGATCTGATAGAACTGCTAGTAGGGGTGGCCTCAGAGAATTCTCCAACAACCCATTCCCTTCGGGAGAACTTCTCTCTGTCAAACTCCCATTATCAGTTGCACGCACCTTATTCATCCACATTCTGTACAGACCCCCATGCCTAAGCTGTTCCTTTGAGGAAGATATTACACACCTCCTCACCCAGAAAACAAAACTTGGCTCTCAAATCATGTTACTGGGAGATCTCAACCTAGGACTACATGACACCCAGGATACCAATGCTACAGCTGTAGAGAATACTCTCACTGAGCTTGGCTTCTCACACCGCATTGCCAAACCTACACACTGCAAAGGCAGAACGTTAGATTGGCTTGCTGACTTAAACTTCAACACAAAGATCCTCTCAAATTCCCCTTGTGACTAGTCTGATCACCATGTCATTTCCTTTACAATTCAGGATTCGTGCCGCAACCCCTCCCTGCGACATTCGAGCACCCCCTGCCCGAACCCGCAACAATCGCTTGGTTACCTTGGAGAACCTATTACCTTTACTCAAGTCTATTTCTGGCCCTCCTGGGAGCTTAGTTAATTACCCTGCCACTATGGTAGACATATATAATCACAATTTACTCCAAGCTCTAGACCAAATTGCGCCTCTCAAAATGAGAAAAGCAAAGCCACCAGCGCACCTAAACAAGTGGTTCTCTCTAGAATTGAAAGCCCTTTGCAAATCCAAAAGAGGCTATGAATCTAACTGGGAAAAAAAACACGATCCATAATAAGGAAAACGTTGTTACAGCCTCTAAGGCCTAAAAAGCCGCCATCCTGAAAACCAAAAGCAACACATTCAACGACAGAATCCTAAACGCCAAGTCTAGCTCTACAGAGCTATTTACCATCCTGAGAGAGTTGGAATCACCAGTCCCTCCCTCTGAGTCTTGTAGCAAAGATGCTGAGTGGTGTGCAAACACCCAAAAGGCCCCTTTACACAAACTCACCCTATTACAGGGCAAAATAGAAGCTAAAAAACTCAGCCTCACTTCAAGCACAAATCCCAGCATGACCCATATCACTCCCTCTAAACCTTGCAGTCTATTCAAACTTACCCCTGTAACTTCTACAGAAGTAAAAGCTATTATAGCAAGCCTAAAACATTCAAGATGTCAAGGTGACACTTGACCAGCAACTATCATAAATGAGGGTGCGAATGAATTCGCTCCTTTCATCATCTCCTTCATCAATTCCTCATTCGAGTCTTGTACTGTTCCAAACAATCTCAAAGATGCCTGGGTCATGCCACTCCTTAAAAAACCCAATCTCGTCCCCAGCATCCCCACCAATTTCAGACCCATAACTACTGTACCTTTTCTCTTGAAAATACTGGACAAAGCGGCATAGATCCAAATTCAAAAGCATCTTGAAGTCAATAACCTTCTTGGCCTCTGTCAATGTGGCTTTAGACCAAGACACGGCACAGAGATAGCCCTCCTGGACCTAAACATCCAGATTGATGAAAATAAAGATAATGAAAACCTGGCCTTACTCCACCTGCTTGACTTATCAGCGGCTTTTGATTTAGTTGACCATAAGAGCCTGACTAAACACTTGACCACTTCAGCATCCTTCTCTCCCAGAGCTGCCTCCTGGATTCAGTCCTTCTTATCAGACAGAACCATGAGGGTCTTCGCACCTTCAGCCTTAGCAGATCCCCCCAATCACTTGCAGTGTTCCTCATGTCTCCTGTGTCTCCCCGACCCTGTACAACATTTTTACAATGCAACTGTTTGACCATCTAGATGACTTGGGTGTCTCCTATAAGAACTATGACATGCAAATCCTGATCACTCTCACAGGCTCATATGACAAAGACACCAAATTGCTGAATGAAACATATACCTCAGAATACAGGCTTGGATGGCCAACAACGGTCCTTGTCTAAATGACGATATGACCGAGCTACTACTTATCGGATCAAAACAGCGATTTAAAAAACTCATAATACATCTCCTTCAACATTGATAGGAACAATATCAAAGTCTCTAATGATGTTAAAACCCTTGGAGTATACCTAGACTCCACCCTCTCCCTCTCCAGGCAAGTCAATGCGACAGCTCAGCAACAGCTTATACCTCCAAGCTTATTAATGCATGTAGGCTATCCTTGTCTATCATTAGCTGTCACGCCCTGGCCAGAGCGCTTGTACTATCAAAATTTGACTATTGTAACACCTTATACTTAGGCACTAGCAAGCA
This sequence comes from Ambystoma mexicanum, assembly GCF_040938575.1. Classification (NCBI taxonomy): domain Eukaryota; kingdom Metazoa; phylum Chordata; class Amphibia; order Caudata; family Ambystomatidae; genus Ambystoma; species Ambystoma mexicanum. The sequence goes on along the minus strand of NC_090934.1, from coordinate 117,011,755 downwards.
ACACCTCAACAAGTTACAAGTCCTGCAAAACAATGCCCTTCGAATGGCTCTAAATATTCCCTGTTTCAACCACATTTCTCAAATAAGACGTCACTCCAACGGGCTCCCAATACAAGACAGGATCCCCTTCAGAACGGCGATGATTACACATAAATGCCTTTCACATTCTGGCCAAAATATCTCACCCAAAGATTCACCAGACGGCCTTCCACCAGACTTATGAGATCCAACTACTTAATTGCCTTAAGATTCCCAAATTCAAGGTTCAAAAAGCTGGAGGGTCCAGCTTCCCAGTACTTGCAGCCAAAACTTGGAACTCCTTGCCTTCATCGCTAAGAGCCGAACCCTCCTTTGGGTCCTTCAAAAACAAGGTTAAATCCTGGTTCTTCTCACAACTAAACTAAAGTCTACTAAAACACAACAGTATATTGCACTTGTCTATTGGCGGGTTGTTACCTAGATATGTAACACTAGGTGCCTGCTCATCCTATTTTTATCATTACTACTTTCTGAACTACCTCTGTGTGTTTCTCTATTGTCAGGCATGTTTTCTTGAAATGTAACACAAGTCAACTGCCACCTTCTACCATGTTGTACTTCCTTCATGTATGTAACACATGTTATCTATGTATAAGTAAAAGCACCTAGATACCCCTGGGTTTGATGCGCTATGTAAGCAAATAAGCTAAACTAAACTAAACTAAACCAAACCCAGCAGATACGTGACCACATAGACAAATTCTTCAAAGAATTGTGACCACAGTAGCTGCAGGTAACTCAAGGTTCTTGCTGATCTTAAGTACTGCAAATTCTTGTAATCTGTAATAACTATTAGAGGATTCTGAGCCCCCATTAAGTAGTGGTGCCACTCGAGAAAAGCGTCTCTAATAGCCAGGAGCTTTTTATCCATAATAGCGTAATTTTGCTCACAACTTGGCAGTTTGTGTGAGAAGTAAGCCACCAGATGTAGAATGCCCTCTCCATCAGCCTGTGACAAGATTGCCCCTGTGGCCATATTGGATGCATCCGCCTCGACTTGAAACTGTTACTCAAGATCAGGATGATATAAAATTGATTTATTGAAAGTGACCTTTAACCTCTTAAATGCTTCCTCCACTTCGTGGTCCCAGTTGAACTTCGTAGCCTTCCTTAACAGTCTGGTAATGGGTGTAATGGTGGCCGAAAAATAGTTTATAAATCTGCGGTAGAAATTAGCAAACCCCAGAAATGACTGGATGTCCTTTACACACTGGGGAGACGGCCATTTGGTTATAGCCTGCACATTCCTGTTGTCCATGACTACACCAGACGGCGTCGAAATAAATCCCAGGAATTCTCCTCTGGTGGTATGAAATTCACATTTCTCCAATTTAGCAAACAAATGATATTCCTGTAACCTGTTTAATGTGTTGCACATGTTGCGCAATAGACTCTGTGAGAAAATCAAAATATCATCAATATATATAATCACAAATAAATCCAAATACTCACGCAACACCTCCTGCATGAAATGTTGAAAAGCTGCAGGAGCGTTACATAAACCAAAAGGCATGACCAGGTACTCAAACAAACCAATTTTTGTATGAAAAGTAGTCTTCTATTCGTCACCCTCCTTTACCCTAATGAGGTGATACACCCCGCTCAGATCCAACTTTGTGTAAATCCTAGCCATTTTCACTTGATCTAGTAACACCGGAATCAATGGTGGTGGGACCCGATTCTTGATGGTAACCTTATTTAACGCCCTATAGTCGATGCAAGTCCTCAAGGTTCCTTCTTTCTTAGGCACCAAAAACAATGGGGATGAAATGGGTGATTTGGAATGACGAATGAACTCACATGATATCCTTTCATCCAAATATTTCCATAGATGTTGATTCTCCTTTTCTGACAATGCATAAACCCGGCTACAATGTACCTAGCATTAGCCTCCAGCCCGATCACACAATCAAATGTTCTATGTGGCGGCAAATGTGATGCACCCTCTTGTCAAATACTCCTTCAAACTCTTGATACTCCACCAGCAAGGTGGTGACCACTGCTCCAATCTTGGCCTGATGATCCATCCCTTCCACCAAGAAATTTGTGGGACCCCCAATGCCAGTTAAATGGGATCCACAGTGCTCATTTCCAAATATCAATGGCCTCTCTTTCCAATCAATGATCGGGTTATGTGTCACTAGCCATTGCATTCCCAAAATGACCCCGAATTGGGGAGCCACAATCAGATCAAAGGTAATAGTCTCCTCTTGGCCCTCCCCACACCACATCATTATCTCCTGGGTCTGGGTGGTAATAGGACCAGATGTCAACCACGACCCATCTACTGCCTGTACCAACTCACTCTCCTTCTTTAATTGAGTGGGAAGTCCTAGCTTGGTTGCCAAGGTGATATCAATGAAATTTCCAGTAGCCCCAGAATCCACCATTGCTGTCACCATCTCTTTACTATTTGCACCAATCAGGATCACCAAAAGATAGATGTGAGGTGCCTTGACTAGCATTGTGTTCGCCACCACTGACGGGAACTCCGCCTCCTTAAAGCCTGGTGTAGTCTTTTCCCCACTTACCGAGCCCCCTCTTTTCCCACCTATGCCTTTTTCTTATCAGGTTTCGTGCTGGGGTATTAGGACAGTTCTGAATATACTGCCCTGACTTCCCACAATAAAGACACAAATTGTTAGTCTTCCTCTTCTCCTTAGCTGACAATGGTCCCCGTACACTCCCAATCTGCATGGGCTCTCTCTGCTCTCCTCCAGTGTGTCCCACTACCTCCTTACTTCTGTCTAGGCATACAAATGGTAACCCATCAGTCCTCTTCTTGTCCCCTTTGCGCTCACACAATCTGTGATCTAACCGCAGAGCTAAATCAATCAATGCACTACATGATTTTGGTTGTGGTTCCACCTGAGCTATCACATCTTTCAACTCCTCTCTCAACCCCTGGTAAAACAAAACTGCTTGTTTTAGTTCTGGCCAACTAGTCTCTGTCACCAAGCGATTGAACTGTATCAAATAGGTGACCAAATCCTTAGTGCCCTGGTTAAGGGCTAGCAGCTCCTTATCTTGAGCCAAAGAAAGATTGCAGAGATCAAACAAACATGCAAATTCCAGTGAAACCCCCCCCCAGTCATACAGTATGGGATCATCCGTCTGTACAAAAGGGATTTCCCAAGCTGCTGCATCCCTTGACAAGTAAGAGATAACAAATGCCGTCCTAGCTTGGGTGTATTCAAATGCCGTAGGGTTACGCAAAAAATGTAGTTTATAGTGAGTCAAAAAGGTGAAAAACTTTCTAGGGTCTCTGACAAACCTTACTGCCACTGCCAGCGGAGCCCCTAAATATTGTTGCTCGACCACGGTACTTGATCGAGTCAATGACCCAGAGGTAGAAGCTGCTGCTGCATCCCCCTTAAGTGGCGTACCTTGAGCAATTAACCCACTAACCTGCATTTTCAATGTAGCGGTCTCCTGCGGAGGCTGGAACAACTCTGCCTGAATATCCTGTAGTGCCTTGAGCACCTCATTTAAAGGTGGAGGGTACTCCATATGACTTAGGTGGCACTTCGAGTGTTGGTGATTATATCACATGCCTAGAGTTTCTCGCAACTCCTTCCTGACCACAGAAGCCAAATGCAGTTGACCCCTCCCACCTTGGTTGGCACGGGGTCCTGATCTTGCTATACACAGGCACCACGAGGCAGCCAAAGTGGGGGAGAGGGTTAAGGAGAGGTTGTTGATAGGTAGGGGCTGTTAGGATAACCGGAAAAAGGGTTAAGGTTTCTTTAATTGGACAGGTATGGGGAGTAAAGGGAAAATGATACACATCATGAAACACATAAATGTAACTGACTTCCTTAATTTGTGAGTTACTAAACCTCCTGAAAACCTGCTCCTACCAACAGTGCAACATCCTACTTGTTTTAGGACATTGCTTCCAATGACCTGTATCTCAAACAGTCGTTCCCTAAACAAGCGACCAACATAAGCATATGGTATGATATGATTGGTTATTTATAACGTGCTTAATACCCAGAGGTTTCTAAGCATGGACCCGGTGATTGAACCTGTGTTGCTGTGTGTTGTCTTGCTTACAAGGCGAACATGTTGCCCCTGAGCTATACCTGAACAGCAGTTGCACAGAACATGAAACGGGACATACAGCAAGAAATACAACTTGGCACATTACATATATCAGCAGCACCCCAAACTGGTCTCCAGGGTACCCCTTTCTCTGCTGCCTGGCAGAGATGTCTTCCAGTGGGTGCATTTGTGAACTGGGATGCAGTAGAACATGCCCCCTTGTAGGATCTTGACAAGAGCAAGCAGCACAAAACAACACACAGCGTCCCTAGCACCTCAAACGTTCACATTCACGGAATCTTCACTCTCCGTGGTTCAATGATCAGAGTTCATGAGGACATGGCGTTTCATTCAGAAACGCATGTGGCAGCAACCAAATACTCTGTACTTCCACTCTCTGTGGATTTCAATAATGGGAGTTCGTAAAGGTACGGCATTTTAGGGAGTAATACACATGGCATCACCAACAGAATGCACAGCCTTCCCTGTTACCTCCGTTCACCCCTGTGCCCTAAACTGAGACCTGGGGAGGCTAACGGCACCTCCCCAGGTAATCCATCTCCAGCGTTGAGCGTCCAAGCCGCATTCACTATGTTGTGGTCTGCGCCTCCGTAAAGGACACGAAAAGAGCCATGGCTCGTCAGAGATCTGGCCGGAGTGTCCCTCGCTTCTCCTCACCACCGGGGGCCTGGGTCCTCCAGCTCTCTGTCCTGTTCTGCTCAGTCTGGTGCCTGCATGCCAACAATCATCAACAAGCAGCACGGGCCGTGGAGAAGTTTAAAAAACAAGCGAAGGCGTGCACACGTGCGCACACACAATTCCCCCATCTCCTCATGGGAATTGTAGTTTCTTCTCTCCCTTAGCCCACAACCAGGCCCGCCGAGCTCCCAACACGCCCCTTTTCCTCACAGTGCACAGAAAGGGTTCTATTTCCCCTTTTCATAGAGAGTGAACCAGAAGAAACTGAAAGAGGTACATTAGGCTTGGGGGAAGCTGATGAACCATCTATCACTGTGGCAAAGAGGAAAGACGGACCTACCATCCTTCCTGATCTAGCCTTCGCCCAGCGAAATGACCAAGCACTCGAAGACGCTTTCCTGCAGGTGATTCCTGAAAGGGAAGGATTAGAGAAGGGAAGTACATTCTTCGTCCTAAGGCAAGGATTACTGTATCGAAAGGAAACCTCAGCAGAAGACCTCATTTAGTAATCCCCAAAACCCATCGGAAGATCGTGCTAGAGATTGCACATTCTCATTTAACAGTGGGACACTTAGGACAACTTAAGACCCAGGAGCACATCGGTGTGAGGTTTTGCTCGCCAGGTATCCATGCTGATGTAAAGAACTTTATTCAGACATGTGAAATATGTCAGAAAACCAGTACGCATATTCCCTTGCATGCCATTCTGAGCCCTTTACCAATAATAGAATTCTCTTTCTCTCAAATTGGGATGGATATAGGTGTACCATTGGAAACCTCTAGATTGGGCAACCAATATGTCCTTGTAATCATTGATTATGCTACCCAATATCCAGAGGCATTCCTCCTGCGGAATAACACAACCCAGCAGATTTTAAAACATCTATTGCCATACTTTTCTAGGGTTGGTTTCCCCAAGGAAATTCCAACGGATCAGAGATCCAATTTTAGGAGCAAGCTCATGGGTGAAGTCAAGGAAATGCTTCACATCATCACCTTAAGAACCTCACTTAATCACCCTCAAAGGGACGGATTGGTAGAAAGATTTAACAAAATACTTACAATGATCCTAAGAAGGTTGGCAGAAAAGGATGGAAAGATTGGGATTGCATGATTCCCTGGGCAGTAAGAAGTACTCCTCAGGCATCCACCGGATTCTCTCCTTTTGAACTACTTCATGGTAGAGAACCATGGAATGTCCTAGACATGCTCCGGGAGAACTGGGAAGAGAGAGAAGAGGCACCTTCTATTATCTCTCACAAACAGCTATCATATTGCTAGAGCATATGCAACTTGTTCGAAATCTAGTCTACACTCACATGGAAAAAGGCCAAGCACAACAAAAATCCACCTACAATAAGAAGGTAAACTTAAGATCTTTTTCAATAGACAAAAGTTATTATTCCTCTTACCAACCTCTGAAAATAAACTTGTCTCAAAGTGGCATGGGCCATATGAAGTATTAGATCAAACAGGGACCTGTACCTATAAAATAGCTCAACCTGACAGGAAACAAAAGACCCATTTCTACCACGTAAATCTCTTAAAGAGTGGGAGAAAATCCTTCTGCAGCCACTGCCTCGATACTGTCGTGTTTGGCACCGGAGGAAGGAATTGCCCAAAAGCCTTCTAGTCAACAACAAGACTTAGAAGATTTTGTCACGACATTCCCTGATGTATTCTGCGAGAAACCAGGGAGAGTACAAGACACTTATCATTATATCAGAACTCCAAAGGTAAAAGCAGTCAATTTGAAACCATATACAGTCACAGAAGCCTTAGACAAATGGTGGTTGAGGAAGTGAACAAAATGCTAAGGGCAAATATTATTGAACCCTCTTCAAGCCCATGGTCTTCCACTATTGATTGGTCACAAAACCTGATAATTCCTGGAGGTTTTGCATAGATTTCCGACAGGTCAACGCCATCTCCAACATCAATGCCTATCCTATGCTGTGTATCAACTAATTGATTGATAAACACAAAAATGCCACCTTTCTATCAACCCTAGACTTAACCTAGGGGTACTGGTAGGTCCCTGTACATGGACCTGATAAAGGAAAAGACAGCTTTCTCGACACCCCCAGAACTATTCCAGTTCGAAGTCCTCTCTTTTGGTCTAAACAGGGCCCCAGCCACCTTCCACCACTTATAGACAGGATATACAGCCCTACTCTGATTTCTGTGGGGCTTATATTGACGACATAGCAATTTATAGTAAGACTTGGGAAGACCATATTTTTTATGTCTTTACTATTATGAGAGGCCTCCGAGAAGCCATCTTAACAGCTAATCCATATAAATGTAAGATGGCTCAATCAGCCATGAAATACCTTGGCTTATTTGTAGGGAATGGCCGTGTCCAGCCTCAACTAGAAAAAGGGAAAGCCTTCCCAGATACCACTACGCTTAAGACCAAGAGAGATCTCAGAGCATTCTTAGTGTTAATTGGTTATTACCGTAGGTTTATCCCTAATTTCTCAGATAGAACAGCTAGGGTGACAGACAAATTAAAGAACGCCGAACCCCAGAGGATTCAATGTACTGACGAGGATGATGTATGTTACAACAGCTTAAAACAAACCCTATGCCAGAACCTGATTCTGAAGGTAGTAGATTTTTCAAAAGAGTTTGTGTTACAAACTGACACCTCTCTTACAGGGTTAGGAGCAGTTTTGACAAAAGTTTGTGATGGATTAGAACACCCTATCATATTCACTAGTTGGAAATTCTTCCCACGTGAAAATAACTAATCGTATTAGAATTAGAGGCCCTGACCATCAAATGGGCCATCATCCATCAAAGATACTAACTTCCAGGAAAGAAGTTCATTCTCGTCGCAGTTCATTCTCCATTAGTGTGGATAAGCCAAACAAAAGGACTCTAAGCCTCGAGTCATGCAATGGTTCTTAGACCTGTAACCCTACTGTTTCACTGTGGAGCACAGAAGAGTTTAAGACCTGGGGAACGTCGATTTCCTTTCTCGGTTTCTCTGTGAAACAGATGCGGCTACATTGCATAGGGGAAGGGCATGTGAGAAACCAGAAGGTGTTTCACCCACTAGTCCCCAGGGATCTGTCATCCAGGTGGCCAGGACATGGCCATTGCTTTTGGATCCAGTTCCTGGGTAAGGACCAGTACGGGAGGATCACCTGGGTGAGGGGTCTTCGGCGAGTGGAAGTGGGACACTGGATGGTGAGACGTGGGATCCCCTTCCCTGTAACACTTTTCCCCATCCTACCAGATAGGATATTTAGGAACTCTACCGCCCCCCTGACCTCCCCTTTTTACAACACAAACACTTTCTCACGGACAGCCCACTATCAGAGAAAACAGACTAACACCGGAGCAGTTTACCTCACATGTCCCAATACAGTGGTCAGGCGAGGTCAGGCAATTACTGACCATCACACATACTTGACTTACATTAAGCTTCCCCACACAGAAAAAAAAGGTGGAGCACAAGAGCAGACTCTGGGCGAAGAAAAGCACACAAGGAAACAGCAGTTTTGAGACGGCAGCTGAACGAGAGCAGAAAGACGGCAACACATAAGGGGATCACAAAGAAGGAAGTTCCCTTTTTGACAAGGAACCGTTATTTTCCTAAATGCTAGAGAGTGGAAAGCGTAAGACCAGGAAGCCAGACTGAAGAATCCTGCACTGTATGTCAGAGATACCCATCATCTATCTGTGTGAATAATCAAGGCAGTGAGAATCACCAGCTGCCGTGGTACGGTCTTTGGCTCCAAGAACAGAGCAGCCTCAATGAAATCAACACAGCCGGTGAGTTGGGGAGATCAATACACGACCGGTCAGTGTTGAAGCCAAGGTTGTAAGAAGCAACATTGTATGACGAGCATTGGAATGAACATTGTAAAAACATGTGTGATAAAGGACGCAACTAAAGTTGAACTGCTGATGAGTGATTGAACTTTCAAAGCAAGATATAATACCTTTGGCAGAGTGGTAAAGCACCGTGTGGGTGCTCAATCGAAGGTCTCTGTAAGGTAACCAGCTGAGAAGTAGCAAAGGTTAAAGTGAGAAAATTTCACATCAAGAAGAGAACGAGTAATTGTAAATCGAAGTGGTCCTGCGATGGGCAAAGCAAAATCCTCTGCACAATCGAAAACCTTCGATTTAGATGAAGTAGAGAAATTTGGTCTGACCCTGGCAGAAGTAGGGCAATTGAAGATTTTGCGTTAATGTGGGTCTGAGTCTGCAGCAGGGGAACCTGGGGTGAACAGTAAACCACCAGAGAAGTTGTATATTTGGTCCGAGACCAGCGTACGGAGACCAATTGAAGATTTTGTGCCAGAGTGGGTCTGAGCCCGGAGTAGGGGCACCCGGGTGAACAGTAAATAACCAGAGAAACTGCATATGTGAAATCCTAAGTAGAAAGGAACTTAATATTTTCCGTGTTACATCAGGCCCTCTGAAATGAGAGACTTTGAATTGTAAAGAGACTTTGGCACAGAAGGCCTGATGTTGAGGTTCTGAACTGCATTCTTGTGCTAGAGAAGCCTGAGAGTGTGCCACGCTCGAGTGTGCCGCCTTGTCCCCATGCTGAAAACGTGGGGAAGGTTAGCCAACCGCTTGAATATCCTGACATATCATTTCTTGAACACCTTTCATTGAACACATAACACTTTTCTTGAACACATAACATTGTTTCCTACACTATTTGTATTTAGAAGTAAGGATTGGCAATAGGTTCAGTAGTATAGGTCCCTTTTATTTTGACAGACTCGACTAGGACTGTGTTATTATTATTTGATGGTCGTAGCTACCACCCATCTTTAGATTTAGGCTTAGATAGGTGTTTTTCAAACTCAATTGAAGTTCAATAAAATCCCTTGCACTGTGATCACTTGTCTGTTTTACTGTTTGATATCATGCCTTCCTTACAGTACCCACAGTGCATCTGTTTCTTTTGTGAAACTGCCTATCCTCTGTGTTCTTTTACAGGGTGGGCTGTTTTTGTTGTGTGCTAAAACTGTCTGTTGTAATAATAATAAAGTACATATTTGTATACAACATTGAGTGGACCATCCCTTTTATCATTGGGTAATAATTGTATTATTGCCGTGATGCAACTTATCAACAATCCATGACCTTGCGGCGATAAGCCTGCCATTCAGTCCACGTTACCAAAATTGAACAAGGAGGTTTATAATTTACTTGTGTTTCCAAACTGTTCAGATCCTTTCTGGTGTCTAGAGGTGTGGGGCTGATTGATGGTTTAGAAACCGATATTCATCCCTGGACCACTGGTGCCCCAGAGGTTGATTCGTCACATTGGTGGCAAACAGTCAGATCAGTTGGAGCCTTGCGCACAGCTTAGTCACCCAACGATAAAATGTTTAGTCACTGCTAGGTATCTTTACATGGAGACTGTAAAAGAGAGGACCAAGGATGTCCTGCGCGTTTGATGTCAAGAGAGGGGACTTCTCCACAGCACTAAGGTTAATTAAACCTGAGTTGCTGACTAGTCTCCAAGCTTGGGTAGAAGTGAGGACAGATTGGGAGACAACCCCAGGAGATGAGCTAGGCCCTGTGTACCCGAACCGACAAGACCTTCCGGAGGGGGAAAATGATGAGGACGACCGCAGGAGCAGTGTTTCTCACCACTCATCCCGCTGGGGGGAGGGTGTGGTTTCTCAACACTCGAGAGTGTCCGTGGGAACAGGGGCAAGTGCAGCATCCTACAGGTCCCAGGCCTCAGCATAGTCTCTAAGTGGCCCAGTAATTGTTCTGGCCGTTAATGAGGCGGTGGCTAGGAAGCTCCTGCTCGAGGAGAGGAGACTGGCGCAAGAGGAACAGAAACAGCAGGACAAGGTCACCATAGAGCTGCTCAAGCTGGCGCTTGAACAGAAGAAGGAGGCCAACAGATCCACCTATATTGAAAGCAACGCTAGTGGTTCAAACTAGAGTGCCCGGGAAAAGCCCCAGAGCACATCCACAAAGACTTTGTGCAGGCTTATGAAGTGGGAAGGATATTTCTGCTGACTGGTTGGAAGTGCTCAAGCTGGCTTTCCAGCTAGAGGAGGTGGATGGGGTACTGTGGGGTGCAGCCCTGATGAGTCACTTACCAACACCATAAACTGATGCAATTCTTCATTTAAATCCTGAGGAAAGGCCCGTTAATGAAAGCATGAAAGCAGCCCTTCTCAGGAAGTTCTGTAAAACCCCAGAAAAGAATCTCGAGAGCTTCAGAGAGCTCAGAAAGAAAAGTGGGCAGACATCTGAAACGTTCACACACTTTTCCTTGAAATACCCGAATGGGTGGGTGACTGGTAACAAAGTTGACACATTTAAAGGGATGTACAATTTGATTGCATGTGATCATGTATTGAAAAATTGTGAGGTTGACTTACACCAGCATCTTGTGGACAAGACTGTCACATTCCCTACGGAGCTTGCAAAGGCTGCCAACAGGTTTGTGAGCACTCAAATTCAGAAAAAATCTCAGGCAAGCATACCCAAACTGGAAGAGAAATCGGCAGACAAAATAGTAAACAATGATGGGACGGACAAAGGTTCAACCCAATCCTTTTCGAAGTCAGGTCTCCAAAAGAACAAAGGTAAGTCCCAAAATGCTAGTTCAGCCGTGCACACCTAAATGAAGACTGAAGGCACCCCTTACACTGGGACACCTGCGTTCTCACCACCCTAAGGTTGTTTCATGTGTAAGGAGCTGGGCCATTGGAAAAGGGATCCTGCTTGCAAGGGCTTACTCTAGCAAGCCATAGTGAATGTTGGACTTGTGGAAGAGGCCATCATTAGTGTGGGCCTCTAAGATGAGGACTTCCCACTAGGCCAAGGAGTGGCCGAATGTGGATTGGTTACACTGAGTGGGAACGGTACCGGTTCTCCAGAAGAGACCCCAGTTCCCATTAATACTCAACTCTATCTAGAAAAGGTGTATATCAAAGGACACAAAACTCCTGCACCCCGAGACACTGCGGCTAGCGTCACTACTGGAACCCAGAAGTGGGTACAACCAGGCCAGTATACTGATGGGCCTGATTTGTGCATCAGTGAGATTGATGGAAAGAGTAAGTGTCCCTTGGTGACAGTAGAGTTCAGCTGGTGAGGTGAAATGACCCAGTGCTGTGTAGCAATGAAAAACTAGATCCCTGTCCCATGTCTGTTGGGTAATAATCTTCCTGATCCTGAAATATTCACAGAGGCTACCCGATCGAGGGCCAAAGAGATAGCCAGATTGAACACTCTCAGAGCCTTTGGGCCTTGAGTGCTTCCAGAGGGTTTGTTGGAAGGGCCGGCCAGGCCGGTATTCCCTAGGCTAGTTCTACAGACTACTGAGTCACCTACTCCTTTGGGAGAGGGGCTAGTAGCCACTGAGGACCCTACCTTGGTAGCAGGGGACTCAGTGCCTTCAGAGTTGCCTGGCGCAACACAGGAATCTGAGGTGGAGGTCCAGGTGGGCGCAGATCTGAAGGTCCTGCCCAAGCTGGATGAGTTCATATCAGCTGGGGGCCCAGGTCAGACTGACTTCTTCACAGCCCAGAAAAAGTGTCCCACTCTAGCGGGTCTGCAGAAGAAGGCGGAGGAGAAGGCTATGGGCGAGGCTCTTGGCCTGTTCAAAGTGTATTGGGATGATGGACCTCTGTACAGTGAGCCAAAGGACTCTGAGGGTTAGGACACCAGGAGGTTGGTGATTCCCCAATGCCACAGACAGTTCCTTTTGAATTTGGCTCACCAAATTCTTTTAGTGGGTCACTTATGAGTGACAAAGACACCAGACCGGTTCTCTGCACACTTTTACTTGCTGCAGTTCAGCGTAAAGGTTAAGGAATTTGTCCAGTCCTGCCCGAGTTGTCAAGCTCCTGGCAAGTCAGTGGGTGCCACAAAGGGCCCTTAATTCCACTACCCGTGGTTTGGTGGTCTTTCGAGAGGATAGGCATGGATATTGTGTGTCATTTGGATCCTCAAACCAGCTAAGGGAACAGATACAGCTTAGTGGTGGTAAACCACGCCACAGGATGCCCTGAGGCTTTCCCTCTGAGGAGCATCAAAGTGCCCGTGGTTGTGAAAGCTCTGATTGGGATATTCTCCCGTGTTGGATTCCCCAAGGAAGTCCTTTCTGACAGGGGATCAAACTTCATATCAGTGTATATGAAGGCTATGTGCGAAGAGTGCCGAGTCACCGAACGGTTCTCTACATCCTTCCATCCACAAACCAATTGGCTTGTTGATCGGTTTCACAAGACCCTGAAAGGCATGATAGGTGGCTTGGAAGAGCAACTGAGGAGAAAATGCGATATTATCCTGCCATGCTTTCTGTTTGCCTACAGGGAGGTGCCACAGAACGGAGTAGGGTTTAGCCCCTTTGAGCTACTGTTTGGACACCCTATATGAGGCCCCCTCAGTCTAGTGATAGAGGGACCAAATAGCAAACCGTCATCTCCTACACGAAATGTGGTGGACTATGTACTCAGCCTTCGGACTAGAATGGAAATGTACATGGAACAGCCTACAAATTACCTAATGGCACGACACGAGATGATGAAGCACTGGCACAACCAGAAGGCCACGGACTCAGAATCAGCCGGTCCGGAAACAATGGTGGCAGCGGATTTACCAGCACCGTTGTTTCCGGAACAGCTGACTTGTAATGTGGCCCACAGTCTCTATTTGGGATATTGCTTCTCTGCTGTACTCAATCAGTCCACTTGCTGGGCACGTCACTGTGGCGCCCTGTCATTTGTCATTGCCATTTGAGTAATCTCCCAAGGAAAAATATGGTACTGGCGCTTTTCTGTTGCCATTGCATAACGCTGGGTCTAGATCAATGCTCCTCAACTGCACCCTGTGTGCCTGGAATGTGTTCTTTATCCTTGATAGTGCAAGATGTACCAGGCATTGTGCCTCTGTAATTGGGACTGGATGTGGAACTAAAACCTAAGAAGCCCCTGATGCATGCGGGATAAATACACACACGTAACAGCTTTAATTGATTATATTCCTTCCTGCAATGTGCATACCAGCTATTCAATGTTTCTAAATGCTGGATGTCAGAAATGGTGTTAAAGCCCACCTCTTAAATAAATCATACGTCATTCGTACTTCCCCTTTCGTTCGTCTAAGAAATCTGGTACGGGTGGCTGGCAAAAAGTAAGCCATTATATATTCATATTAGCATTATTTTCCAACTGCCCCACACCTTTACATGGCCACCCCACATAACAGTCATACCTTCATCCATTCCAACAACCACGACCAGTGTCATACAAAAAAACATAATACTTAAAAATATAATACATAGTTCCTAGAACAAATTACTTTTATCTTAATCTTATCCCTACATAACATAACAGAGAGGTTTGACCACGGTCAGTCAGTCCTTACTGTACTTTGCCTTGTCTCAGGTGCTCTTCGGACATCTTAGAGATGCACCCATTATCTAACTCCTTCATATGGACAGCGAGAGGAGTACAGAACACCACCTCATATGGACCTTGAACCCTGGGGCTGATCAGTTCCCCAGGTAATAATGGTCCAGTTGCAATATGGGAAATGCTGTGTGTGGAACTGTAGTCTCACTTCCTACAAGGGTGGTAACTATTTCTCCCCTCCTTTACTGTGCCCCTCTACCGCCTCTGTGTGCCTCTGTCCCGTCACCTGGCCAATTATTTATGGCCCATCATCATATACTGTGGGTCTCATTGCAAGTTTGGAGGTAGCCTTCCTGGTAGATCCAGCAAGGCATCCTCCAAACTCGCAACCGGGTCCGGCACCCGTGAATTATCAATTACTGAGGTATTCCAGGCCCGACGGACCTGGTAATTGCTCTTCCATGGATGCCGGAACCGGTACATTCCTATTCCCATTTGAGCCCCATAGGGCTCAATGGGAATGGGGATGTCGGATGCACCGGTGCATCCGATTTGCTGTGCTCGTGGGTGCCGCTCTGCCTGCCAGGGCAGACCCTGCGAGCTGACAGGCACCCGCGAGCACAACTCGTAGTATGGCAGTATGGTAGCAACGGTGCCGGCAGTGCTACCGGCACCATTGTTACCTTACTGCCATACTTATAATGAAGCTCTATGTCTCTTTCCGACAATGCAGAGTGGGAAAATAAATAAAACTCCTGTGTATAATCAGGAGTTGCTAAAACAGGGGCTGTGCAAATAGTTACTTTTAAGTCCTCAAATTGTCTAGTCATTCAGTGTGTCGATTCAAATTTATTTTTAAGTCCTCGGTCCTTCCCTGAGACTTTTATAACAGTGGCTTTGTGTAGACTGCGTAGTCTAGGATCCATGCCCTACAATAATTACAGAAGCCCAAAAAACTGCTGCATTTCCATTACAGTACTGGGCCTATGGGTAGCACGTACTGCCGCCGCCCTATCTGGTAATATTTTTTCCCGTTTGCAAAACATGTGTTGCCCCAAGTATAGTCCCTCCTGTTGGCAGTATTGTAGCTTCATTTTATCTGCTTTGTACCCTTTCTGAGCCAGCATTTGCAATAATGCAACAGAATCCCTCCTGCACCATTGTCCTTTTTCCCTACATACCAGCAGATCATCCACACACTGGATGATTGTGCTAGGCACCTGACTTCAATGTAATCTGTACTGGGGTCACGTCTATTAGTAACCCAACATCATGTGGATTAACAGTCCATAATTGTGCTGGCACATATTGCATTTCCTCCTCAAAAAATAAAGACTGGGTCACCACTGCCATCAGGGGGCACTGTACCTTCCTATACTGCACCATGATATCCCAGGGGATGCAGATTTCCAAAATAATCTCTCTATTTTGCTTATTGTCCTCAAATAACCCCTCATCAGTCATTTCCTTCAATTATACTGTCGGATCTACACATAATACTGTAGCCACTCGCATCTAACCTGGTCTGTTCCAATCAGGACTACTCTTTTGTCTGGCACTACTAGTCCTTGCAAATCTAATGACAATATTGTCCCTGCCAACATCTCGGTTGGCACCATGGGTCGGAAAATAAAATCTGTGGGCACTCGCCAACACTTTGCTGCAATTGGAGGCAGTGCTTTTACTAATACCTTAATACCATAAAATAAAATATATCTGGGACCACAGGAACCCCACGGACTACTGACTCCCATGCTAGTGCATTGATTATTACCATTGCTCAAACTACACACATCCCTGGAGTGGAACACACTACCCCTTGATCTGTAAATTATATAGTTATATTTAGTTTACTGAGAAGATACCTACCCAACAAGTTCACAGGGGAACTTCTGAATATAACAAGGGGGCTCATATTACCTCCCCTCCCACTTTTATATCCAGCTCCTCAGTGTATGGAACCGTAGAAATAGCCCCAGAGAGTCTGTGTGTCAAGGGTTATACTTGCTAATGGAAAGTTCCCCTCCATAATGCATGATTTAGTTTCACCTGAATCTACCATAAATATACATTTCCTGTTTCCTATTTCCTCCTCCACCAAGGGCTCCTATTCAGGGGGTGCGATTGTCAATAGGATTGGACATGTGAGTGCTGTCCTAATCAGAATAGGTATTTGTCCTGGAGAATGAAAAAGGCCGCCCCTGCCATTGCAACCTCTTGGAAGGTTCCCCCTGCCATCCTGTTGAGCTGTGTTCCCTCCTGTCAGCCCCATAAGGGAACTGATTTTGACCCCCTCACCCAAATTGTTATTGTCCCATTCCTTGAGGCCCTTGGAATCCCTGTCCTGGAGGTGATGGCCCATAATTAAATACTATTCCAGGCCTGTTCCTGCATTCCTTGCGAAATGCCCCCATCTCCCACATACCAGCACTGCGATGTTCCCAATCCTCTTCCCCGGGGCCTTATCCCCCCAAAGCCTCCTGCACTTGCTCCTCGAAATCCTCCTCTTCCCCTTGGTGCTCCTTCATACTGCCACTGTGGGTTGAGGTACTGTCCCCCCACTCCAATGTCCCTGTCCTCCTTCGCCCCATAGTGCTGCAATTGTGGCATTCACAATTTGTTGAGTGTCTCCTGTCCTTTCCCCCTGAGCCTGTGCCGTTACCGGTACTTGGACGCAACCTTATTTCATTTCTTTTCCACTAATTTTGCCTCGTCCGTTTGCCACTTCTGGGCTGTCTCCCTGTCCCGCTCCTTGTTTCTCTTACAATGGTGGACTATTATACTTTGTATCTCTGCCCACCCTTTGGCTTCAATTCCCACATCTATTGCTTTCAGGACCTCTTTTGGTAATCCCTCTTTACGATAACATAGAAAAATGGTACTGTCTCAACTATCCACATTTCCTGTAACTTAAGAATACATTTTACTGGGTCCTCATCATCACCAATTGTGCACGGCATTAAAGAATGTAAGTCAGGGGTATCTGGGTACATCCTTCATAGGGCATCCCATACCCTTGCCCTTATCGCATTAAAGCCTGCTCCATCATGTTCATTATCTGCAAGACTTATCCAAGATTAAGCATCCCTTGCCCATATGTCCCCAACCTGGTCCCCAACTATGGTGACCAGTAGACTCTTAAAGTCTCCTACTGCTAAGGCTACCCCTGCTGTTTGTTTTTTAAATTCATAGATCCATTTACTAGCTCCGGCTTTAAGCTCTCTACCACTGGAGGCTTATGGAGTGGGTTTATATACCCTACTGCAGGTTTAGGTGCTACAGGGCGCTACAGGGTATATCCCCTCACATTGGATCTCTTTTTCACCTTTCTGATCTTCCAAATCCTCAAATAATTGCCAGAGAACTAGAATCTTTTTTCTTTTTTGGGGATTTGTTCCCTTTATATTTTGCTGCTAAAAAGATGAAAAAAAATTCTAGCATGTTTCTGTTATGGGAGCCAGGCTCTGGCCAGGAGCAGGCCATCCCCCCTTCCTTTGTTTCTACTATTCATTGTTTATTCATTCTGTCACAATACAGTGGCAGATCCTTTGCATGTGTTTTATTAGTGTTTCTTCCTCAATAATGTTGTGCACATCCCTAATGCTTCACTTAGACCCTACTGCTATGCTGGGCATGATTCAGCTTATTACACAAAAATACAGATCTACCCACTTTTTCCTCCACCCACCTTATACTTTTTCCACTTTAATTTCACACACACACACGCGCACACAGTACAACTCATCCACCTTCCTTCCTTTTTTACCACAAAAGACAGCAAGAGAAAATATACAAAAATAATTGGCTAAAATCCAGGCCCATTCCTTGTACAGAGCCACTACTGTTTTTCCTTATATCTTTTGCAATACCACCTTGCCAGCATTTTTTAAATATGCTGAGGATCCCATTGCTTTTACTGTCATAAAAGAATAATGTGTGGTACTACGTTCTCAACCTGTCATGACTGAGGATCCCTTACTTCCCAGTGCTTATAAGCTGGGGCTTCCTTTCCTCCTCAGTCTTTATACGCTGAGGTTCCCTTTTTCCATTATAAAAAGTAGAAAAACAAAAATACGTGACAATTTCAATATATAACCCACCTTCTATCCAATCTACTCCTTAACACATCACCTGAAATCCTATCCAATCTATTCCATCACCAAAGGTCCTATTCCATAATACATCACCAAAAGTACTATTCCATAAAACATCACCATACTATCATTCACATCACCAAACTATCATTCACATCACCATACTATCATACATGCGTGTTGAACTTAAGTTTTCCTCTGTTACGAAGTGGCCTGTCTTTCTGGAGCCACACCCCGCTTTAGTGAGCAGAAAGGATTTCTTTTGAAATGGCTCCTACTAAATTCACCCAGGATAAATGGGTTTTTTGATTTAGGGGTCTGATTACTATAGATGGGCATGGCTCTTCTCCTGGTGACTGGCCTAGGGCTTTGCAAACTATGGGGGCAAGAAACCAAGGTCACGTCTGGAACGTCACCACTGAAAGGTAGCTCAACTTACAGGGGTACCTTTCAATTATACGGGTACCCCTAATTACACTTACACCAGAGTAAATGCACCCTTCTGGGGAATTAAGGCCAAGAGCCTTATCTTGCAAGTATAACAAGTTTAATCTGTACAGAAATGAGGATGGGGCAAAGAACTCTGCTCCCTGAACTGGTACATTCTGTCCCTCAACCGCTCCCAGCTCCTGCAGACTGGGGCCAGACCGGAGCTTATACACTTCTTGACTTGGTCACTGGATACTTGCATGGCTTCATCCAAAATTGTCCTTCATCACTACAAGGAATGCTGCAGTCTTCCTTCCATCATGGCTGGGTTTCCGTTTAGGACATTTTAATTAACATATTGCTGGCCTATGCAAGAATGCACTGTAGCTCCTGTTTATCAACATTTTGCTACTTAAGAACATTTATATGTAAACAAATTATCCCGCCTTGCTCTCCATACTTCAATCAATATACTCATATTTTTATCTGGTCCAGTAATTCCCCTTAAAACCTTTGGTTTCCATAATTCTGCATGTCGTGCATTGAGCATGTTAAAATCCCCAGTTAGCATACATAGGCATTTGACAGACAGCAAACAGCTGCTCAGCCACTTCGTATGTTCTGCCACAGTTTAGCCTCAGTGACTCAACACTGCATGCTCTGCGATCAATTTTCAGGTCAGGCCTCATTCATTTTGGCACAGAGCCTGCTGCTCTTTATCGTGCTTTGAGAAAAACTAAATAGAATTTAACATTTTACAAACTTATTCAGCTAATAGTTATCTGCTCCTTGTATTTAAATAACTGTGTTCTTTTTAGTGTCCCACCTCGCCCCTTGACTCTTGTAGTGCTTAGAAACAGTTAAAAAAAAGTCTTGCCTAATTCTAAAAAACGCTTGGGAAGCTTGGGAATGAAGGAAGGGGCAAGCTCCTTCCCAACATAATGGGTGTCGAATATATAGCCTGTCAAACCCAGTGCTCTTCAAGACAAATGGACTGGGCCTTTTATAGTGTGCTAGAAAAGGTCAGCGAGGTGAATTATCTCATTGACATGAAAGGACCTAAAAGATGTGCAGGGTCTTTCACTACAAACCAGCTAAATACCCATTATAGCCGGGATGACTTGGTCATGGCATTAGTGACTGACTGAGAGACTGAGGATGAGACTGATTCCCCCCCCCCCTTGCACACTGAAGCCACAGATGGGTCAGTTGAAGGTGTCAACCTTGCAATGGACCTGTCAGAACAGCAACTGACACACTGTTGCCGCTTACTGGGATAGTTTCTCGGTCTGTTTTCTCTGGCTCCCGGTCGCGCATATTGATGCAACCATGATGTGAACAGTGGAGACAGTAAGCCGGTGAAGAGTAGGATTCACTGTATGTCCGACAAGGTCAGGGACACCATCAAGGAGGAAGCAAAGCTACAGGCTGTGAAGGATTGGAACATTCCTACCACCCAGACGCAGGTGAGAGCCTTTTTAGGTCTCACTAGGTGTTACCAGTCGTTCATCAGAGGGTATGGGACCATTGCCATGCACCTGAATAATGTAACCGCCAAGAAAATGCCAAATAACGTAACTTGGACCCCCACCTGTCAATCCTCCTTTCAGGATTTAAAGGATGGATTGTGCAGGACCCAGTTCTGAAAGTGCCAGACTATGGTCAGGAGTTCATTATTCAGACAGACGCCTGTGATTTTGGAATTGGAGCAGTGTTATCGCATTAGCAGGCAGTTGACAAAAAGGGAAAGGAACTGGGCTGTCATAGAAAAAGAGGCCTACGTTGTCGTGTGGGCCGTAAAGAAGCTGCAATGGTTAATGGCCATGTAAGGGGAGAACCCTAAGCTTTTGCCTACAGGGATTAGATATGGACATCCAGCATGAACCAGGCTCCCAGTATGGAAATTCAGATGGCCTCAGCTGGTACTTTTGCCTTGATGATGAACCAGACCCTCAGTAGGATGGTGGTTCACATGTTGAGGCTGGGGGGCATATGAGGAATTCGACCATCCGCATGGAGTGTGTGCATTTGCCTGGGCTTTCGATGTTTTTGTACTGAAAATGAATGATGGGAGATCAACCGGCTAATCCACCGCTCAACAAACACATAGTCATGTGTACTCTGGGGGGGACAGCCTACAGGCGCAGTCTTCCCAGTCACATTTAGGTGGAATGTGGCAGCCACCGGTACATCAAAGCATCTCTGAAGGGGGAAGGCGACACCTTCCTCCGGCCATGACCAGCCTAATTAAAATAACATGAATCCTCCCTGTTCTATTGTCTAAGTTCTGTGTGTTGGCAGTGCATACTGTTGAGAGCCAAAGGAAAGCAGGCCTGCGAAGAGGCCTGATCACAGCACTAACAAGGTGCAGGAAACCCCAACACCTTTTTGATATGCAATGTGTCAGCATGAAGCTAGCTCCCACACCTCTTTATGAAGGGCAGTGAATGTCATGTCTGGGATAACTATTTACAGTAGGCAACCCCTGCAGTGTGACCCCCTTTCAGAGGGAGAAGTATGTGATTTGAGGGAGACAGAAAGTCTGTTCTCGACACAATATTCAAGGGAGACCTGTGCTTTGATCAGGAGTCACAGAGAGCTCAATTAACCAGAGAGACACTTTGATCCACAACGGACAGGAAGCTGGGTGGGAATTAGTAGTACATGTTGTCACCCCTTACCTTTCCTGTTGCAAAGCACTCTGGTTATGACCTCACGCATAACAGAAGATTACGACCCCTTGCTCCCTCGGTGCAGATAACCAAATAACCTTGAACAATTAAGACTGATTGCTTTATCGACTACCCTCCTGTCAGAACCCAGAGTACATCCCTTTCCTTCGTAAAACTGTCTGTCCTGTGTGTTCCTTTACAGGGTGGGTTGTATTTTGTAGTGTGCTAGAAATGTCTCTTGTAATAATAATAAAGTAGATATTTTTATACAACCATGACTAGACAGTTCCTTTTATCATTGGGAAATAATTGTGTTTGCAGCTATACAATGATCTATGACCTTGTGGCAATAAGCCTGCCGTTCTGTCCACGTTACCAAATTTGGACAAGGAAGTTTACAATTGACTTATATTTCCAATGTGTTCAGATCCCTTCTGGTGTACTAGAGGTGTGGGGCTGATTGAAGGTTTAGAAACCAATATTCATTCCTGGACCACTGGTGCCCACGGAAGTTGATTCATCACATTTGCACTACCTCCGGGCCTACCAGGCACTTATGGGCTGTAACTGTAACCCTACAGTCCCTTGTTCTCCTTGCACTGCCCAGAGCCGTGCTGGCCTGGCTGCATGTACTCAGAGCACTGCAGCTCTGTTTTCCCCTCCCCTCTCGCTTGCACTTCCCCCTTCCTTTTCCCTTTCACTTCTCGTTCTCACACTTGCACGATCTGAATGACCCAAGGCCTAGTAAGGTCGTTTGTCTTGTCCTCCTTCTGTCTTACCTTCCTTGTCTTGTCGTGCCTAGAAACACTTGTGCACAGGTGTGCTATAAATGACATATATCATATCATACTATCTCTGGTTTTGTCTTCTCAGTGGCATATGTGACGTCTTACGGTTCTATGTGATTTTATCGAAAAGAATTAATTTAAGGAGAATTCATTAAAAAAAAAATATTTTATTGGTTGATTTTGCTAAAATTATATGAAATGAAATGATTGGTTATTTATAACGCTTTTAATACCCAGAGGTTTCTAACTGTGGACTCTGGGAACGAACCTGTGTTGCTCCGCGTGGTCTTGCTCCAAAGCGAGCACCTTGCCCCTGAGCTATCCTCCCGGTGAAAGCACCCCCACAGCCCTCCCTACATTATGTATTAGCCTAAATCCACCCCCACATATATTTTGGCCAAAATCCGACCCAAAAAATGAACTCTACTGCTGCAAAAACTTATGTTACCACGTCTTACTCATCAAAACTTTGTGCAGATTTGATGTCCTCTTTGGAAATGGACCCGGTGCTTTGGAAATCAACAACGTGATCGAGTTGGCGAGTTAAAAGTAGGGAGTTTTTGGAGACAGATGCAAGTTGAGTGAATGCTCTTTGGGCCAGACCTGGTGTGGTTTCAGTATCTCGCGCTCTGACGCGTCGGATGAGGATCTGCTTTTTGCGCCGCTGACACAGGAATCTGAACACACGCAAGGATTGTCGCGTCACGTGTCCCCGAAACCCCCCCATCCTCCCCCACTCCCCTATCGTGTCGCTTAATCTCCCCAGTTGCTTAGTGCAGTGAGAAAGTGATCAGGTTGTGTCGTGGAGGAAACCGGTGACATCAGAGAAAAATGTAATGTTTGTAGTTGAATGGGTCCTCCCGTGCCCATGCACCTCCTAGGGTGAGACACACATTTGGGGTGGGGTCTGAATCTGTCATCTCGTGGAGGCCCTTTAACTTCGGCCCTATCATTTCCGTGTTTGGTGTTTACCTTTTCGTTGTGGGAAAACGGCCATCGAGTAAAAGTCACTGAAGCACTTTTCACTGAGTTGAGTAAGATAATTACCCGTGAGGAGTGGTGCATAGGTGAGACGACGCCGTGAAAACTTTTTTGAGGTCGGGCTAGATAGAGCTTCAGCTCTCTTGTATCGCGAATACACACCATGCAACCGTCCAATGGACTCTGTTGCTGCTTAGTGAGGTGTGGCGTCGCTAGAGGGGGGACCTGAGGGAGCCGCCCCGCCCCCTGTGAAACCCTGTTCCCTCCCTTGTGCCCCCCTACCTAAGACGAGCAGTGACCATGTTCTCCCCTTACTTTTGTCTGTGCCCCCCTTACTTTTGTCTTTGGCCGCCTCTGTGCCCCTCCTAAATTTGATTCTTGGCGACAGTTTCTAAGGAAGGGCTGCGGCCGTTGGGGCCCTGTCACATGCTTCGCAGGGCACTCCTCCAGCTTGCCAAATACAATCTTGGAGATCCCTGTGTGGCACGGCGACGCAGTCTTCCCCTGTCTGCCCAGTTGGATAGTTTAATGATGACAGCCGCAAAAGGCCTCAAATACCTTTTTTTTCTGCAATCAAGCACAGAAATGACTGCCTGCTGAATACTCACAGCAGAGCCAACCGAGGCATGGGCAGCCTGTACAGTGGCACAGTGCCCCGCTGTCATGCTGAATACTCACAGCAGAACCAGCTGAGGCATGGGCAGCCTGTACAGTGGCACAGTGCCCCGCTGTCATGCTGCATACTCACATCAGAGCCAGCCGAGGCATGGGCAGCCTGTACAGTGTCACAGTGGCCCGCTGTCATGCTGAATACTCACAGCGGAGCCAGCCGAGGCATGGGCAGCCTGTACGGTGGCCTAGTGGCCCGCTGTCATGCTGAATACTCACAGCGGAGCCAGCCGAGGCATGGGCAGCCTGTACAGTGTCACAGTGCCCCGCTGTCATGCTGAATACTCACAGCAGAACCAGCTGAGGCATGGGCAGCCTGTACAGTGGCACAGTGCCCCGCTGTCATGCTGAATACTCACATCAGAGCCAGCCGAGGCATGGGCAGCCTGTACAGTGTCACAGTGCCCCGCTGTCATGCTGTATACTCACATCAGAGCCAGCCGAGGCATGGGCAGCCTGTACAGTGTCACAGTGCCCCGCTGTTATGCTGAATATCACAGCGGAGCCAGCCGAGGCATGGGCAGCCTGTACGGTGGCCCAGTGGCCCGCTGTCATGCTGAATACTCACATCAGAGCCAGCCGAGGCATGGGCAGCCTGTACAGTGTCACAGTGCCCCGCTGTTATGCTGAATACTCACAGCGGAGCCAGCCGAGGCATGGGCAGCCTGTACGGTGGCCCAGTGGCCCGCTGTCATGCTGAATACTCACAGCGGAGCCAGCCGAGGCATGGGCAGCCTGTACGGTGGCCCAGTGGCCCGCAGTCATGCTGAATACTCACAGCGGAGCCAGCCGAGGCATGGGCAGCCTGTACAGTGTCACAGTGCCCCGCTGTCATGCTGAATACTCAGAGCAGAGCCAGCCGAGGCATGGGCAGCTTGTACAGTGGTACAGTGCCCCGCTGTCATGCTGAATACTCACAGCAGAACCAGCTGAGGCATGGGCAGCCTGTACGGTGGCACAGTGCCCCGCTGTCATGCTGAATACTCACATCAGAGCCAGCTGAGGCATGGGCAGCCTGTACGGTGGCCCAGTGGCCCGCTGTCATGCTGAATACTCACAGCGGAGCCAGCCGAGGCATGGGCAGCCTGTACGGTGGCCCAGGGCCCCGCTGTCATGCTGAATACTCACAGCAGAGCCGTCCGAGGCATGGGCATCCTGTACAGTGTCACAGTGCCCCGCTGTCATGCTGAATACTCACAGCAGAACCAGCCGAGGCATGGGCAGCCTGTACAGTGGAACAGTGCCCCGCTGTCATGCTGAATACTCACATCAGAGCCAGCCGAGGCATGGGCAGCCTGTACACTGGCACCGTGCCCCGCTGTCATGCTGAATACTCACATCGGAGCCAGCCGAGGCATGGGCAGCCTGTACAGTGGCACAGTGCCCCGCTGTCATGCTGAATACTCACAGCGGAGCCAGCCGAGGCATGGGTAGTCTGTACAGTGGCACAGTGCCCCGCTTTCATGCTGAATACTCACAGCAGAACCAGCCGAGGCATGGGCAGCCTGTACAGTGGCACACTGCACCTCTGTCATGCTGAATACTCACAGTGGAGCCAGCCGAGGCATGGGCAGCCTGTACTGTGGCCCAGTGGCCCGCTGTCATGTTGAATATTCACAGCGGAGCCAGCCGAGGCATGGGCAGCATGTACAGTGGTACAGTGCCCCGCTGTCATGCTGAATACTCACAGCGGAGCCAGCCGAGGAATGGGCAGCCTGTACTGTGGCCCAGTGGCCCGCTGTCATGCTGAATACTCACAGCGGAGCCAGCCGAGGCATGGGCAGCCTGTACTGTGGCCCAGTGGCCCGCTGTCATGCTGAATACTCACAGCGGAGCCAGCCGAGGCATGGGCAGCCTGTACAGTGGCACAGTGCCCCGCTGTCATGCTGAATACTCACATCGGAGCCAGCCGAGGCATGGGCAGCCTGTACAGTGGCACAGTGCCCCGCTGTCATGCTGAATACTCACAGCGGAGCCAGCCGAGGCATGGGCAGCCTGTACGGTGGACCAGCGGGCCACGGTCATGCTGAATACTCAAAGCAAGGCCAACCGAGGCATCGGCAGCCTGTACAGTGGCACAGTGCCCCGCTGTCATGCTGAATACTCACAGCAGAGCCAGCGAGGCATGGGCAGCCTGTACAGTGGCTCAGTGGGCAGCAGTCATGGTGAATACTCACAGCAGAGCCAACCGCGGCATCGGCAGTTTGTACAGTGGCCTAGTGCCGCGCTGTCAGAACCTGTCAGAGAAGCCCGCAAGCAGTGATCAAAGCGTATGAAAAGAAATAGTGGAACTATGTTCCCTGCTGGCCTGGATCTACTGCCCACAAACCCCATCACCACACACCCTCCCACGCACAATACAAACCCCCAAACACATGCCTTGCTGGTTAAGGGGACCATTCAGTGCATTGCTTTGATGTGCAAGTTTCAACTTCTTCACGGGGAGCTTCCACTGCGCATCTGCCTATAGCGACATTAGCGGCTTTAGGAAAACAGTAATGCCTCAGTAATGGTAGTTTGACCAAAATCTGCATTCTGATGTTCAAACCACAGCCGAACCCCCTCTCTACTACCACATTATCGTTATTCAACCATGGACCATAATTAAGTAGATGACAATGATCTCACCTGAGCAAATACCCAGGGCACTGATATGGGTTCATCCGGGAAGCTCATAGTTGTGCACATGTCATGAGGGCTATTTAAGATGAATGGTAACCATCAATCCACAGAAACCCAACCAATGGAAAATAAGGATCCAGAAAACATCGCAATTCTCATCAGACAGACGTGGAAGAACCAGTTTGGGCACGAGGTACAAATTGGTAAATTGGAAGGGGCTTTTGCCGGTGAAAACCTCAGACAGCGCACACGCTTATCATTGATCTACAACTGTAGGACGAGAAACCGAAGGCAAAGAATCAACATAATCATCTTCAATTCTCCAGCATGGAGTCTTGCATGAATTCACATGCTCATGAATATTCCCTGTCATCAGGCTGGGACTCCTCAGTAATATTAAAGCAGTTTAGCTTTAAACTAAAAACTGCTTGTCTCCTCTATAGGCAATCAGTGTCACTTTGGGTCATACTGCCCCAAACAATAACACTCGTCCTCCTAAGCTCCACACCTGATGGCCATCTTCAGATTTTTACTGTACGCTTCTCGTGTTGGGAGTCCTTGTGTTTCGTTCCTCAAAATCCAATAGCTTTTCGCTCTTTTTTGCCTATTTTTTGCCTATTTCAGTCTTTTCAGGTCCTGTGAAAAGTGCGGCCTGAAGAATATCTTCATTGAAGTTCGGCACCTCAGGTGCATTTATTGTCTATATCCCGACCACGATGCTTTGCCAATCCTTTTTGTTTTGCCCGAAGACACAGAAGGACCGCCATCGGATGTTGGTGGCATAGATTGATGAAGGGAAGGCCTCTGAAGCGGCCTCTGAGCAGTCATGCCTCTTCCAAGGCCGGCAGGTACAAAGAGCATGCTCCATCTGGTAAACAGAGGTCGAGGTCCATTGAGGATGCTTCCTTGGAAAAGATGCGAAAGAAGGCAAAGTCACACGCTCCAACGCCTTTCTAATCAGTGGTCGCCACGGCTGTGGGACCCAGTTCGGAGAGAGGTTTCCGTTTTTCAGATCTTTTGTCCTGACCACTTTGTCAGAGGTTTCCATGTCTTTTAGAATGCACTGCATGCATGCGTGGACTCCTCGTGGAGGAATGAAGATTCAGAGTGGATTAGAATCTGTAAAAATGTGAGCATTGTGACCCAACAAATTACTATTGAGGTGATATTCCCAAGGCAGCGGGGTCACCCTACCTGTAAAGGCCTGCCACCCAAGTTAAGGGACTGAGAGAAACGAGGTTCCCTTAACCAGGGTGGCTGTGCTATTACCAGGAGGGTCGGCCTGCCACGGAGGGTTATATCACCATTAGCACCCATGTAGTTTCCCTACACAGGTCCTAAAGTGGGTCTTAAAAAGATTGACCTTTATCCCACGACTCAGCTCTGCGTAGTGCTGCTTGTCAGTTAAGTCTGTTTTCAGTGTTGATTACTCTGACGTCAGCAACATGACAACAGACTTCCCTGACAAGCAATGCTGCATGGCACCGGGCTGCGGGATAAAGGTACATTTCGTTTTTTGTTTTACACAAAACAAGACACCATTAGCACCCATGTAGGAAACTACACTGGTGCTAAGTGGTCTAGGGGAAGCAGGGAAGGGTAGGGTACGCAGTGGGGACGGCCCATGCAGATGGGAATGCAGGCTTGTACCATACAGTACAGGCTTGTACCATACAGGACAGGCCTCATTCCGAGCCTCCAGATTGGCCAACGCCCCCGCCCAAGGGGCTAATACAGGTGAAAGTCCTGCATTTTACGAAGGGCTGTGGGTTGGGAAGAAGATTCAATGGCCACTGTGCAAATGTACAGGCATGCAAACATAGAGGAAATATGGTGATTTATTGCAGGCAAGCAGTTACTCATGTGCGATGCAGACTTGTATGTGGTGATGAGACCTCAATTCCATCGGGGACTGTCTGCAGTATCTGGAATGCTGCGTAATTAACCAACCGCTGATATCCACAATGGTTAGCCTTTTTCGATGGGAGTCTCCTCATTCACACATAAAGAGGGTGTTGCTCTCAAGAATTCAGAACTCCTTGTTCTGTGTCACTCCAGTGTGGAACCACGTAGGCCAGGATAAGCACTATGGTCGATGCATGCTAGCCATGTCATTATTCACACATCTTTCTATGGTTAGCTTATGAAACAGAGACTGATGTCTGATAAGCTTTTAACGTTTGACCTAGTGGTCCATGTAGGCAGTGTTTCAATACCATACTATCTGTGGTTTGTCTCAGTGGCATAAGTGACGTCTTACCCAACCCTACAATGTCGAACATTGTCCAGAATTGATTTCCTCTTCGTAATTGGCCCTGGCGCTTTGGAACGCAACATGTGACTGATGCAGGTTGAGTGAATGTTCTTTGGGCCAGACCTGGGGCCCCATCACGACTTCGGCAGTAACCCATAAAAATGGCTGTAACGGATTGACTACCAAAATGACAGCTCTGGTGAATCATGAGTCGGTGCAAATTCCACCAACTGAGTTACAGCCGGCGGATTTACAGCCGACAGAATTGACTTAGGCAGTAATTCCACCTATAGAGCAAAGCGCTATTACCGTCACATCACAAGTCTTGACACTGCGAAGTCAGTGCTGAAATACGGTGCTAATTCCACAGAAAACACTGCAGTTACCTCCAGCCTCCAGGTGCCACAAATGAAGCCACAGCTGAACTCAATCCACTCAAGGGGGCTACATAAGGCACACGCCTTCCCCTGACACAGTTCCCAACACCATGCTG
Organism: Ambystoma mexicanum; assembly: GCF_040938575.1. Classification (NCBI taxonomy): domain Eukaryota; kingdom Metazoa; phylum Chordata; class Amphibia; order Caudata; family Ambystomatidae; genus Ambystoma; species Ambystoma mexicanum. Next base: position 116,982,615 of record NC_090934.1, on the reverse strand, counting down.
CCACTAGCCATTGCGAGATGGCACATGCAGCTGCTCGTGCTGTGACTGGAACTACAGAGACAGGAAACCCAGCCCAGGGCACAGGGTGCAGAGAGGAGGAAGAGGAGGAGGAGGATGAGGAGGAGGAAGAGACGCCAATTAAATCTAGTGCCCATAAACAGGGTCAGGTCCTCAGCCTGGACCCTCATGGACAGCCAGCTGGTAACCCTGTACCCTATACCACCTCAACAGATAGACCATAAGTGAGCTGTTCACCACAATCCAGGGTGACATAGAGAGCAGGATTAACATCAGGACAGCTGTACCCCCACTGCTAAAGCTAGTGTCCGTCCTGCAAGTCCTAGGAACTCACACCTTCCAGCACTCTGTGGCCATGCATTTCACAGCCAAAATGTTGTTCTGTGCTAGTCCAGGTGTTGGACGCCCTCCCGTGCCATGTTTCATGGTACATCTCACTGCCTACCACCCCAGAACCGGTGCATGCCATGAAGGCATGGTTTCATGCTGTTGCACACATGCCAAATGTCATTACAGCACTGGACTGTACCCATATGGCGTTAGTGGTCCTCCGGGCACACAAGGCAGTGCACCGCAACCGGAAGCACTACCAATCACCTGAACATGCAGGTGACCTGCTGCAATCCCGACCCGACCTGCACATCACACACTGCTGTGGCCACTGTGCTACTTGCTCCCACAATGCCATGGTCCTACGCAACAGCACACTGCCTGGATACATGGAGAGGCACAGGGGACAACGGACGTGGACAGTGGATGAGTAAAAGTGACATCACACAATACGTCTAGGTGTTGGGGGGGTTGCATGGGCACAACAACAGAATGCATGCCCTGACAAGGCAATGTTCATGTAGGACCTGCCCTCTTCCCGCACTAATGACAGCATGCAACCCACAGAACAAGTACATGCTGGATGAACCTGTATGAATATGCATATGCACATTAACAGAAAGGACTACCAACAAACACACATGAATACAGGTACCACAATGCAACATGATAGATCCATAATCAATGTTTCACAACGTGCGACATGACAACCCACACCAATGACCCTGCCAGTTCCACAGCCAGTAGCTAGGTACACTCTGGCATCAATGAAGAGCTGCTGAACCAGAAACCTGCGGAGGCCCAAGTAACCATCCATCAGGGCACATGAACAAGAGCAACATACAGGCACAAAACAGTCACCATGTCATCTTGCCATGACAACTATAGACCCTGAAAATGACATCTGCTGCAAGAGAAGAGGGTGCATGTGGTAAGACTACAATGTATAAACTGCTAGATACAACACACCCATGCAATGAAATCAATACATGCTTTGCAATGAAGCCCCACATGCATGCACATGATGCCGTCACCATGATGCAGTGAATACAATTATTCACCTATACAATTCACTGTGACTGACGCCTCTGACCTTTCTGCTTGCAGGAGACTCTGTATTCCCGCAGCTGCCGTGGCTCATGACACCTGAGCAGGATCCACAGACACCACAGGAGTTGGCCTACAATTACCCACAAAGCAGGATCAGTGCCTGTATAGAGAGGACCTTGGCCTCCTGAAGGCCTGTTTCCTCTGCCTGGACTGTATGGAGGGGCACTGATGTAGAGTCCGGAAAATGTTGAGAAAATTGTGCTGATGTGTGCCATGCTGCACAATATCTGCCTCCAGAGGATTGGCTCTATACCCCCTGATGTGGACATGCCACTCCTGAGGATGAGGAGACACTGCCTGTGGCAGAGGCCTCTGTACGCATTTGCTGAGATGACGTCAGAGCAGGACCAGTGGTGCGCCAGGAACTGATGGACAATTCTTTTTGATTCATTAACTATTCACATGCCATGCGCCACTATTTGAACTCACACATTTATGATTTCACATATGGACACAATGAGGAATGCCCTGGCATTGATTCTGATGAACAAAGCCTTAATGTGAAAGTGAACACACCACCCCTCCTGACCCACCCCACAACACCACCCCAACACATTATCCCCCATCCCCACCCCACAACACCAGCCCGACACACTATCCCCCCTACCAACCCCACAACACCACCGCAACACACTATCCCTCCCCTCCCCCATCTTCAACACCTCCCCAACACACTATCCCCCACGCCACCTAAAAACATCACCCAACACACCCTTGTGCCAGACTCCTAGTACAGAGTCACTTGCGTGCCCTCTTCCCCTTCAAGACTTCCCCCAGCGACTTCGGGCCAAGAATGCACTCTGAACAGCGCCTTGGGGTGCTCAGCAAGGAACCCTTCATTGGTGTTGCCGATTTTGAGCGCACTAATGCTGGCCCCCGGATATGTCGCATAGTGAGTTCAATGTTTTGCTGTAAGGCCTCAGCAAAGGCAGAGATGCCTTCCGTTAGCTCCCTTACGTACTGTCCATTGACTGTCAGTGCGGTTGTTGTAGCAGCCGCCTGTGCCCGGTCGTGCTCCAAGCACGGCACAATCCTGCGTGTGGCACCCTGGATGTAGTCCCGGATGGCCTGGGGGTGGAGGGAGTGTGTATTTGCAACTGCCTCCATTTACGCCTGCCACCTTTCCATAGTTTCCAGCCTCTAACATAATTGTGGGGTCAGTTGTTGGTTGGGGAATGGGTTGTGGGCTATGGGGAGGGATCAGGCTGAAACCTGGTGATCCATAGGAGGGGTTGTCTGAGTCTCTCTCTGATGAATGGGCCTGCTTGCCAGGTTGAATGCTGTCATTGCCAGGTGATGCTTGGGCGCCTTATGCATATCGGATCTGTTGTTCCACACTGCCTTCAGCACGCCTACCACCAGCCGTGTCCCCCGTCAGAGGCACTTTGGCTGGCTGTTGGGGTGAAGATGTCTGAGGCATGTGGGCTGGGCGCAGGTCTGGTTTTGCTGAGACGTGGTGTCCCTTGCGCCTGCCTCTTCCGTCGGATGCCCCTTCATCAGGGGTTGTGTTGATGTTGACACCCTGGAGGCCCCAAGTCTTCAATGGGCTTTCACCCTCATCTTCCTTTGCCTCATCCTGAGCCGGCTCAGAGCCTCTAGGGGGACAAAGTACATGCTGCAAGTCACATGAAATTTATCAGAGGAACACCCAACTTATTTGACCAGAAGGGTATGGTTGTAAAAGGGCCATTGCATGTGACCAGAGCAGGGTGGGTATGTTCACAGCTGAGTGTGTCTGACCCATGGCCAGGTGCTCTTTGGCCTTTGTGCTGCCAAGGTAGCCTGTCTATGCAGGTGCAGCTGGCAGGGTAAAAATGCCTGCAAGTGTCTGTGCATGGACAGGCATATTGTGGCGTACTTTTATGGGCATGTGCTGGCAATCAGGCCTGGCCTTAGCTTTGGCAGCGCATGGGGCGATTGTAGGTGATCTTGCACCCCCAGGAAGTGGGATATTCAGGGTGTATTGTGTTTTTCAAGATGGCCACCGCAATGCTTCTCATTCCGGCGCTAATTCTGATGGCGTTATTGATGCCGATTGGCTGGCGGTAACAGTAATTTTGCCAGAATTCAGCAGATTTACAGCTGGCGTGCCCTGTTTCGGCGCTTATTGTGCCGGGCGGAATTACCATTACGGTTGAAGGGGTGTGTGCCTTCACGACACGTTGTGATACAGCACTAATACCGCTGCATGCCATGGCAGTAACCACCAGAATATCGCCCTACTCGTGATGGTGCCCCTAGTGCGGTTTCAGTATCTCGCGATCTGACCCGTAGAATGAGGATCTACTTTCGGTGCCTCGGAAACAGGAAATGGAGCACACACAAGGCATGTCGCTTGCCCCCACCTCCCCCTATCGTGTCGCTTAATCTCCCCAGTTGCTTAGTGCAGTCAGAAAGTGATCATGTTGTGTCCTGGAGGAAACCGACACAACAGCTTTGAGGGCTGTTCTGTGACATCAGAGATAATTAAATGTTTGCCGTTGGCAGTCTTTTGTGAAAGTGTCCTCCCCCATGCCGATGCACTTCACAGGGTGAGACACATTTTTGAAGTGTTGTGTGAATCTGTCATCCCGTGGAGAGCTGTTTACTTTGGATCTATATAATGTACGTGTTTACCTTTTCGTCGTGGGTAAGCGGTCATCGAGTAGAAGTCACTGAAGCAATCTCGGTGAGTTGAGTGAGATAATTGCCCGTGAGGAGTGGTACACAGGTGAGCCTCTGTGACACCTTTAGTTTAGTTCGGGCTAGATAGAGCTCCAGCTCTCTTGTATCGCAAATACGCTCCATGCAACCGTCCAATGGACTCTGTTGCTCAGTGAGGTGTATTAGAGTTTTGAAGGAAGGGCTGCGGTCGTTGGGGCCCTGTCACGTGCTCCGCAGGGCAGTCCTCCAGGTTGCCAAATAAAATCTTGCAGATCTCTCTGTGGCACGCCGACGCAGTCTTCCTCCTGCCTGCCCAGTGGGATAGTGCAGGGATGTCGGCAGGAAAAGGCCTCAAATGCCTCTTTTTTTCTGCAGTCAAGCACAGAAATGGCTGCCTGCGGTATCCGCACATCCTTTGGCTTTGGGTACAATTTTCCATTGAGATAGGCACAGAAAATCCGAGCCTAGAGCAGAACTACGTATAGTCTCCGAGTTAGGGTCCAAACAGGGGGTAGCATGACTGCAGTACCTTAAAACTCCCTGCATCAGAAGCTCCAGGATGCCCCGCAATTGCCGACACAGCTGGCTGTAAGCAGGGCAATTTCTAGACAAAAAGGAGCCCAGGGCAAAAAGGGTAGAATGCTCCTGTATCCCGCAATCATGCACGCCACCCATTCCATTTGAGAGATGTTTGTCGAGGCCTGTAGTTTTTCTTTGAATTCTGGGACTTGTAATTCTGAATTCATAACTTCAAGATCCTGGGCTACATGTCCTATTGGGACCTGTGATAGAAGTGTACCAAAAAAGTAGTGGAACTGTGACTGCAGCGGGGGACAGAGTAGGAAAGAAAGGAGCAAGGTGCAACACAGTTTTCAAGTGATGCAGTCATTTGCAGTCATGCTGGTTGACAGCCAATTGAGTTGAAATAGATGTCAGGTCAGCTGTAACTGATATCTGATGGTAAAGTGGAGAAGTGTTCTTTAATGTCATAAAGAACAGCTCCGGAATGGTGAAAATGGTTGCAAAAAGTAGTGGAGCTGTTAACAGTAAACAATTAAAGTAGTGGAACACCGCTCACTTCGACCACTGATTAGGACTGACTACCATCGTTTAAAATAAATGTGGTATGTTTGCAAGTATGCACACATTCTGCACCACAACCCCTCCCCAACCTTGTTTAATTCATGTGATTTTATTCTACTAGTATTTACATGTCTTAAGTAGACAACCACATAGTTCGCAATATTACAAACAAGGAATTCATTTTCATTATCGCTTGTTTATGTAACAGTATTAATGAAGGACACTTTCCTAAATTGTGATGCCCAGAAGCATCTATTGCTGGTGTGTAATCCCTTTTCCAACCACTAGAAGCCATTGGAAATGTAATCAAGCAGAAAAAAACGTTGTTTACGTGCACATGTAATGATAGGGTACTGATGTAGCGCTCAATATACCACCCAGATGCTGTTCCAGATGCTTCAGGAGAGGAGTGGAAAGGGGTTTAGAAGGTAGGGAAGGAGTTATCAGGTGAGGAAATGGGGAAGTTCCAAGCCATAAGGTTAGGCTGCATGCTTGGTGTCTAAGAGCGCATTGAAGCTACTCAGAAGCACTATAGGGGGAGAGAAGCAGTTAGGGTATGAGGTGACAAAGTTATGTTTTCATAAGATGTAAGCACTTAGGGCTTCTTTAGCAAGTTTATTCGGATTCTCCATTAACATCATATTTGCACAAACAAATCTTATCCCAATTAAAACGGTTGTTCTGAAAGTAGGCTAAAACATCACAACTACAGTCTGCTGATATAAAAAACAATTCATAAAATGACATTCACTTGTTCTCACAAAATCAGATCTCTATAATGTACATTTATAACATAGCAATGCTTGCCATTTTGAGAGTTCTTAAAACACTGACTGTAAAACAATTACGTTTGTGAACCTCCTGTATCATTGTAATTCGAACCTTATCACAAGTGTTATTTTAATATATTCAGCTATACTAAATATAGAGGATGACTCACCAGTGTTAATTAACAGAGACATCGCTTCATCACAGAATCTAATATTATTTCTCTAGAAGAGCAGTTTTACCCCTTTTCTCTGCTCGAGCCTGTAGACGGGCAGAATAAAAAGAAATGCAACAGATCCTCTTCATGCCCGAAAGATGGGAGTACATGGGCATAACCTGGCATATATCGACAGCACCTGCGCATATGATACCGATATCATGAATGAATACCTATGTATATGATGGCATTAGCTGTCAAATGAGTAAATACCTGGGAATGTAATGTCAACATCTGACAAATAGTGGCAATTGCTGGTAGAAAATGCATGTACACGGTGTGGGATGTTTTGACCCACTCAGCTATGCTATGTTACATCATGTTACTGCATTGGTGCAAGAAACAGCACAAAATGACCGCGCTGACTCCTGTGCGCGCCATTTTCGAAATTCATTGATGACTGCAGAGGTTGCTGCCTTCTCATGGCAAAAGGCTGGCAGTTTGTATGAGTTCCTGGAAATAATGCCAGTACCTTCTATATGATGGAAATACCTGTGCTATGATGTTAGTATGTGAACATATGCAAAACCCAGCAAATGATGATAAGCTTGGCATGCAATCGTAACAGCAGTCAATTTAAGTGGGTACCTCTGCCCAAATGATTTGAATACATAGTAATTGAGAAAACATTTCCAATCATACACAAAGCAAAACCTGCTTTCGAAAACCCAAGATATTGGGGTCGGACACACTAAAAGACCAAACCTTGGCAGATACCACCTAAGCGCAACCCCACAGTCTTCTAACCTTAATCTGCTCTAACTCATTACCATCCACGTTTTCCAACTGGAGGCCTCTGTCTAAAACTTGACCAGTAGCAACAAACATGATTTGTAAAAACAAAAATGTGCAACTTCTGAAATTGTTATTTTTACTGTGTCCAAGTAAACAGCATAGGGTGACTCCATGCCACAAAGACGCCTGTTTTCAAACATGGGCTTTTATTTAGCGGATCAATGCATTCTGGGAGGTGAAGTTATGTTGGTTTAAATTGATTAAAGTACCTAAAATGATCTTCAAAAGAAGCCCCATGTATGAAGAAGTGGCATCCTGATGCCACAGACTCACTCATTTGATCGCCCTAAAGCAACAAAAAAAAACACAAGAATATTAGCCCAGCCACCTTCTACAAGATAACATATTAATGATGCTAATTCATCCTATCCTACCTGTCTTGTACCCCTGCCACCCACTCCCCATTGCGCGAACCCTCTCCTTGCACTCCTTGGCCTCTTTCCAGCAATAAAAACGAAATGCCATTTTAGCACTCCCTCAGGCCCTGCCCTGCAATCTGGCGCACAGGTGTCTCTGGGGTAAGTGTCACTCTTTGTCACTTTGCTTTCACAAATACATGCTGAATTGCTGGGAGGTGTGAGCCTTAAACAAACGTTCATCAGTGCGGTTAAGTCTTTGCCTGCCCTGGGAGGAGGCGGGGTAGACCGACAACTGAAGGGGAATCTTCTGTGTTATGCTGCTGTCAATGATTGACACAACACAAAACATGGTCTCACCCGTCTCCGGGTTTACAGGCTGTCCTGTAGTACCCCCACTCCCAGTTGAGCCCAGGGCCATCGTCCAGTTCTCCGGCCCCTAAAAACGGCGTTGGCTCTATGTATTCAAGAGGTACCTACCTCCGGCTTGGATACAGCTCAAGCTGTCAACCCAATACAACCAGCCAGACCTTTCAGCAACTAAAGCAACTTCATGTTCATGAATAATCCACTTGGGCAAGGCAGGAGTAACAGCACAGAGCATCCCCCTGGAAAATTATTCTATTCAGAAGGTTCCGCCGCTGGCTCACAGGGAGCTTCCACTGCACATCTGCCTGTAGCGACAACTGCGGCTTTGGTTTGGTTGTTTATGATATAATCGCTGGAGGTAATATCAAGGGTTGTTCGATATTTTTATTAAAAGATCTAACCCCCATCACAACACATTTTAGGATTGGTGCAATTACATAATACAGTCCTAGAATATTCAGGGAAAGTGTTGAAAAGAGCCTTTAAAAAACTATCCAGTCACCCCAAATGCTATTTCCAGCGATTATATCACTTGATACCCTTTGGTTTAGGAAAACAGTAATGCCTCTGTAATGGTAGTTTGACCAAAAGCTTTATTCTGATGTCCAAGCCACATCCGAACAGCCTCTCTACTACCACATTACCGTTAATCAAACATGGACCATAATTACGTAGATGACAATGACCTCACCTGAGAAAATTTCCTGGGCACTGATATGTGTTCATCGTCGCATGCTAATAGTTGTGCCTGAGTTTTGGCAGCAGGCAGTACTTTTGCCTGTATACAAGAAGAATCGCTGACAAATTACTGGCTACTTTCATTATTGGATGTGACCGGCAAGTTGTTCGCGTCTTTTGTCCTGGTAGCCTTACAAAAGTGGGTAACGGATAATAATATTCTTGATCCACTGCAGACCGGTTTCTGGGCGGGCTCGTCAACCACCCATAACATCATGCTATTGGACAGACCGTCCTGAGAGGCGACAGCCAAGGGGAAGCCAGCTCTAAATCTAGTATACGTCGATTTTAGTACGACTTTTGATACAGTTAATCAAACTATCTTGTAGCAAAAACTAAGGGATCTGGGTTGGCCGAGCTGGTTGTTAGCCACCCTGGTCGGTCTATACTCAAATACGGGGGTGAGGTTGGATGATGCTGGGACATAGTCAGAGGGGGTGAGGACTAACAGGGTAGTGAAACAGGGGTGTAAGCTGCTGGCTCTCCTGTTGTTCAACCTCTTCCTGGCGGATCTCCTGACCAGGCTGCAGAAAATTGGTTTTTCAGCGAAAATAGGATCTAAGCATCTGGCGTGTATGCTTCATGCTGATGATTTGGTCCTTATGGATCGTACTGTGAGGGACACTCATGCTAAATTTGAGGTTTTAGTGGATTGCGCTAAAGAAAACAATCTTGTCATCAATTTGTCTAAAATGCTGGTTTCAGGGCCTAAAATAAACCGGGTTACACTGGTGGCCGAAACTGGCAATATAGAGTATTATATTGCGGCCTATATTCAATGTTTGCAAAATCTGCGAAAAATCCTGTGGACCGACGAGATCGCCTGCAATCAGGCATTCCGCCAGGCCCTGCAATGGTGGTCAGTCCACCTGCATTTCTCGCAGTGTGCTTCTTTTCAGATCCCTGTGTATCAGGTGACAGTCACCACCGACACCTCTCTCAAGTGCTGGGGGCCCCACACAAGACATTCTCACACCAGGGGACTCTGGCTCCCAGAAGAGAAGGAGTTGGTTCCATGTGTTAATATCCCCGCAAAAATATTGCCATACAAAAATATCGCCATATTACGGCATGGAACCTGCGGGGGACACCCCCACAACCCATGCATTATTTTTAAAGGAGCGGGGGACACCCCCGCAATCCCTGCTCCCAAAAACCTCAAAAATTATCCCCCCCAAAAATATCGCCTATGGCCGTGCCAAACGACCATATATACGGCAGTATTTTTGGTGGGGATAATATTACCTGATACCAAGGAGTTGCACATTAACGTCCTGGAACTACAGGCAGTCTTCAGGACCCTCTAGTATTTTCAGCCTCAGCTACACAGGAAAGTGGTGCGAGTCTTCACGGACAACACATCCACCATGTTTTCCATCAGGAAACAGGGTGGGACACACTCCCATGCACCTTCCCTAGAAGCACAGAATCTGTGGTACTGGCCCATTCCTCAATGCATTTTACTCATCCTGTTTCACCTGGCAGGAATTAAAAACATCATTGCAGACTCTCTCAGCAGGGAGCTTCGGTCCTGCCACGAACAGGAGCTTCATCAGGCGCAAGTGTCTTGTATCTTCAAAGGTTTCTTCAAAGGTCTTCAAAGGTTTGCCAGCAGGTTCCCTCAGCCAAGGAGTCTGGTGGACGTCCTTTCATTCCCCTGGGAGGGCTTCTTCCTGTATGCTTTCCCACTAATTCTGCTGTTGTTACATGTGATCAACACATTCAGACACTGCCACTGCAAGATGATCCTCATTGCACCGGCCTACTTCGGGACCTCCTTGCAAGAGAACGAGGGTAAATCCTGCACCACGACCCAGCGTCTCTGAACCTCACGACCTGTCTCCTGCAGCCCTAGAATTTGGACACTACTCGCTGCCTATGGAATGCAAAAAAATTCTTAGCAAAAGCCAGGGCCCCCTCTACGCTTGCTTGCTACAAACAGAAGGGGAAGTGCTTTAGAGTGTGGTGCCGACCACAGAAAATGTCTCCTTCGCACGTGACAGTACCACCGCTTCTTCCATACCTGCTATCACTAGCCAAGGCTGGCCTTGCCCACACATCTATCAAGGTCCACCTGGCCCACCATACCTCGGTACACACGTGCCCCAGGCAAGTGCTCCCTGTAGTCGCACAGTCTCATTAAACAGCTCCTAAAGAGTCTCTTCAGAATGTTCCCTCCGCTGAAGGCTCCTGCCCCGTTGTGGGAACGGAACGTGGTACTGTATAGACTAATGGAGCCTCCATTTGAACTGATGCATTGCGCCCCATTGAGGATTCTGTCATGGAAGACCGGCTTCCTGGTGATGATTACCTCGGCCAGGCGGGTCGGAGAAATGCAGGCTCTCTCCTGTAAACCTACTTATTTGTCGTTCCACTCAGCTAAGGTGGTTCTGTGAACTCATCCCTCCTTTGTGCCAAAAGTGCCACTGGACTTTCATCCAAACAAGCCTTTGGTTCTGCCAGTCTTCTTTGTGAATACTTCTACGCCTGCTGAAAGGGCGTTGAATTCGCTGGGCGTTGCGCATGCCCCGAAGTTCTATGTTGCATGCACAAAGGACTTTCGAAAGTCTTCTCAGCTTTTCGTCAATTTTGGACCTGTGGGACATAGGAAGGCCCTGTATAAGGCTTTCATCGCCAGGTTGCTCTCCGGCTGTATCATGCATTGCCATCGTCTGGCCAGCAGACCGCTTCCAGGCAGTCAGAGAGCCCATTCTACCAGAGCCATTGCAGCAATGACAGCGTTTCTCTCTGGTGTTCCTCTGCTTGACATATGCATGGCTGCTACGTGGAGCTCTACCCACACCTTCACAAGATTTGACTGTGTCGACAGGGATTCCAGGGAAGAGCCCCGGGTCGGCCAAGCAATGCAGCACAGCCTATTTCTTTGAAGTGAATCTGTTCCAGGGTTGAGTGTATTGCTTCTGTGAGCCTTGCCACCTCCTGTGGTTGTGTATATTAGTACTGCTGTGTAATCGTATTCATGAGCACGTGAATCCATGCAAGACCCCATGCTGGAGAAGGAACAAGTTACTTACCTCTTGTTCTCCAGAATGGGTCTTGCATGGATTCACATGAAAACCCTCCCTCCTTCCCCTCTCTGGCTCTTCTTGGTTCATACTACCACTTTATGTGCAAAACCGAATGTGAAGATGGCCACAAGGGATGGAGTTTAGGAGGATGAGTGTCAGTGTCACTTTGGGTCATACTGCCCCAGCCAATGATAGGCTATAGATGAGATGAGTAGTTCTTAGCTTAAAGCTAAACTGCTTTCATTTTATCGAGGATTCACAGTCTGACAGGGAATATTCATGAGCATGTGAATCCATGCCAGACCCATGCTGAGAGAACAAGAGTTACAGGTACTTGTTCCATAAACAGAATTCCTGATCTAGAACTGAAGATCAAGACACTGAACTTGAAGAATCAGCATAATAATCTTAACTAAAATGCAATTTCCAGCCATAGAACTGCCGGTCAAGACCATGGAGGCTAAGATTCAACATAACCTTCAATTATGCACAACTCCCGATCTAAAACTGTAGTTACGGACTGTGGAGATGAAGAATAAACAGTCTGCAATTATATGGTATTCCAGAAGTAGAGCCATTGGTCAAAACTGTTGACAGTGGTATATTTCCAAAAAGGCCATTTAGGTCGTTGCCTAGGGCAGCATATTACAAATGAGGCGGCATGTTTGTTCAAAGTGTGTTTATTTTATTTTCAAATTGATCTAAGTTAGTTTACCTACATTTTGTCATTTGAAAATTCTTTTCCCGTTAATTTTCATGTAAGTGTTTACAACACCCTGACACAGCAGCAAATGTATTCATTATATGGGGAAGTGAAGTTCGTCAGTATCAGCTAACCCCCCAGTGTGTCCTGCATGGCGACATTCTACACTTTAGAATGAAAGCACTGTTTTCTAGATATGGCTGGCTTTGTGAAAGGACACAGAAGGAACATTGCCACTTAGTTTAAATTAATTGGAACAGTAGCTTTCTATCCAGGGTCAGCACATGTGTTGGTGCCCATGGCGGGCCATTTTAAATGGTGTTTGAGGGCATTTTGGCCTACATGTGGGAAAAGTAATTTGGGACACATGCAGTGTGCAAAGGTTATACTGGAGGGATAAAATAATGTAGGGAAGGGGTAAATAGCTGCTGATTATCACAGGACTACAACCTTTCCTGCTCTATGGGGTTCATCCCCCTGGTGCTTAAATCTGCGACCATGATTCCACTCCTGAAGAAGCCGGCTCTTGATCCCTTGGTCTCTGCTAATTTCCGTCCCATTTCACTTTTGCCTTTTGGTATGAAATTACTGGAATCTTTGGGTCCTCTTTTTCTGGTAAAGTTTTGTGAGTCCACATCTCTGCTTGACGATTTCCAGTCGGGTGTTCAACCTGGCCAGGGCACCAAGACCGTTTTGGTCTCAGTGCTTGACGATCTTACGCTTATCAGGGTGGAGCTGCGGTTCTGATTCTTTTAGATATGTCGGCCGCCTTCGACACCATCGATCACTCCATCCTGATCAGTCGTTTAGCAGCTGCTGGCATGGCAAGCCCGGTTCTCGCTTGGTTTCACTGTTTTCTGTCTGATCGGTCACATCGTCTTTTGATTCAGCCTTTTCTCTCTGCATTCTCGGCTCTGTTGTGTGGGGTTCCATAGGGCTCAGCCCTGTCCCCCACCCATTTCAACATCTATATTCGGCCTCTCATCGCTCTCATCCACGCCCACGGCTTCAGATGTTACTCGTATGCTGACGACACGCAGATCTTGGTTAGGCTGGATCTCTGTTATCCAGCCCATGCCACTCAGCTGCGAGACTGTCTGTTGGCCGTGGGTTGCTGGACGGCCGAGTACTGGCTTAAATTAAACGGAGGTAAGACTGAGGTCCTGGTGGTGGGTTCCTCTTCTCTGTGGACTTCTACCTTTTGGCCTTCTTCCTTTGGTTCTTTTCCTGCTGCTGTTCCAGTGGTCAGGAACTTGGGTGTTAAACTTGCTGCTTCCCTGGTGCGGTTTGTCAAGCAGGCCACTACGAACTGAAGATCCTTTGGAAGGTCTTTCAATTAATTCCTGTCCATCTCCACGCCCCAGTGGTCTCTGCTTTAGTCCTTAGTAAGATCGACTACTGCAATTCTCTCTATCTGGCTCAGCCAGATTACTTGATACAGCGTCTACAGGTTCTTCAGAACTCAACCCCTCGCCTCGCACCGGCACTCTTTTCGGGAGCATATTTCTCCTGTTCTGAGATCTCTCCATTGGCTGCCAGTGAACAGGCGTGTTTATTTTAAATCCCTGTGCCGTGTGCATCGGGCATTTTACGGTATCGGCCCGGAGTAACTGCAGCAAAAGTTCTGGCCTTATGTCCCCACCCGTGCCTTACGATCCGGTGGCTGTTTTCATTTGGCTATCCCCAGGGTCCATCGTGCGAGAACTGGTGGTCGATCTTTTTCATTCAGAGCTGCTTCCCTGTGGAATGCTCTGCCCATCACTTTGCGTATGGTTTCGGCACATAAGCAATTTAGTAAGGCCCTTTTCCACTTGATTTGTTGGTTTAGGCTGTAGCGCCAAGTTGCCTCCAGGTGTTGGTTGCGCTACACCTTTCGGGGTGTGAAAAACTATAACATAACAGAAGGTAGCTGAAACACTAACTGTGGAATGAAAAGCATGGGGGCTCCTGCTGCCCCCTTGATGCTCTAGATCCATTTCAACTGAGAAAGTGGAAGGACCCTAGTCCTCTCCCCGTTTCTACCTTCCCCTCTGTTCACAAGAGGTCAGCATCTGCAGTGTGTGATGGCTAGCTGCTAGAAATCACAGTACGTTTCATGCTAGAGAGACAACTATTTTTTTTTATTGTGCATTCAGTTATTGTACAAACTTTAAGCACATTTTACACACCGCAAATATAAAAATACATCATTAAATCACATAATAAAAACAATCACAATACAATTAATCAAGGTTAATCATTCCTGAATCGTTTAAAATGTAATTCCTTCATTCACCTTGATATTCCTTATATGCATTTCATAATAAACGTAGGTTTTAAAATGAAGTCAACTGAAGTATACCTTTTCATTAGAAATATACTCTCTAATTGGACCTGTTAAAATACCATTGGTCTCATACCTCCTCCACTGTGTGCAAACTTGGATCACCTTCCTATGCAAGTTAAAGTGACCCACATTTAGGGTCCATCTGCAGCAGCTTGGGGGCCTCCTTCCATTTACGATATGCTGCTGCCGTTAGAACCACTGATTCCGCACCAAACAATGAACTCCAAAAGTGGTCCTTGACAGTTTGTTCCTTTCCTAGTACTAAATGGGCATGTCCCTTCTCATAATGCGAGTCTAGCATTGGGCAGGCCCTGAGTATATGTCCACTGGTCTCAATTTCTTTTTGGCAAAGATGATTAAGTCGTTCGTTATACGGCATATTCAGCCACGGCCGATGTACTCTCTAGTAGGGAGCAGATTTAATCTCAGATATAATATAAAGCACTTAAAGTCAATTGTTAGGAAAGAATTTGCATAATTGTATGTCATTTTCCCTCCAGTTGTACACCCCCAATCTTTTTGCTGCTGTTTAGACACCATAGACTGACTTTGCCAGAGATGCACAGCCTTCAGCTGTACTCCTCTGGGCTTTCGCTCACTTTTAATGGGGAAACTGACATGCCCTTAAGACAGTCAGTACTGGGAGACTTTGTTTCCCTTAGTCCTTTTCCAATGTTGCAACTTTTCTGCAACATGCAACAAGTGCACAATCTCCCTTACAGTACAGTGTACTTGGGTCTCATAGTCTATTATAATGACCCTAGATTCTCTCGATGGACTTTTTGTGAGATGTGCAGATGTGTCATGGACAGAGCTGGTGGCAGCTATCTTTTCACATTATTTTTAACCCTTACCGCCCATGTTAACCGGTTTAACCGCGTTTGGCACGAATAGGTGGCCTGGCTCCAAAATGGCCATGCCACGAGGTTCTTTGTCCTGTCCTTTGGCCATCTTGCCCCTTTGCCTTCCCCAGGTCGAGTCAACCGGGGTCAGTCCTTATTTGGACCTGCAGTTCCCCACGAAACACCAAGCTTTCGCAGGCTTCTGCATGCCTTGTGTGTGTGCCTCCAGGATGTGGGCTGTGGTGTCTGTCCCCAATACAAATCCTGGGTGCCAGAGAGTCTGGAGTGCTATGACTGACTGGGACCACCATGGTCCGTGATTGGTCCACATATGGAGTGTGTGTTTGTGAGCAGATCTCCCATTGGGTCCTCTCTGTTTTGGCGAGAAGGCAACTTTGGATAAGAGTAGGCTGAAAACACCCATACCATGTCGATCTCTGGAGTTCTCACTGAACGAAGATAGGATCCAAGTATCCTGAAACTACGAAGCTGAGTGGAGGAACCGCTGAAGACCGCTGGAAGTTTTGGCACCCTGAGCCCGCTGTCGTCCCGTGGGACTCCTCTGCATCTGGTCACCCAAGAAGGTCTGTGAAGAAGCTTCGACCGATTAGAATAGTGGGACCAACTATTCTCAGCACCTTCAACAAAACCTGCAAGTAAGCCTTCTCGAAGTGTCCCTGGGCCAACCAGTGAGCTGGCCAGCTTACGCAGGACCTTTGCTCTTTCTCTGCCGTTGTTTTGAGGAGGCCCTCGAAACTTGGTATACTGCTAGCTCTGTGTCCCCGGGAACCCTCACACCGAATTCCGTACACTTGGCATTCCCAGGTCTGAAGTGAGATGAGAGCGCCAGGACTGGAGCATATGCGGTTACTGTGTTGCCCTCCGCGGCAAAGACCTTTGCAGGTGCACTGCATTTGTGACCCTCTTGCCCCTGATGCCTGCTGCAGTGAAACTGGGTCGATTCATCCACCCGGAGCGGAGAAATCGCCACTGTCCCGTTTGGGAATCCTCTCTGTATCGCCAGAACTGAATGCCGCAGAGACGTCCTTTTTGTCGCATTTGAACCTGCAGCCGCAGTGGACCCAACTGGCGAAGTTGGGTCCGCAGTGCGCCTGGGGCCGGTGAGTAACCCTAACCTTAACCAGTGGCCCCTAGCGCCTCCATCTGTTTTTATGCACAAGTGGCCCTTAGGGGTCCCTCTCCTTTCCACTGCTAGTGCGAACTAGCAAATCCTTCCCGAACCTTGGAACTGCCTCTGCTTTCAATGGAGGCCCTCCTCGAATGGTGGGAATCTATTCTTCATCGCCTCACCCACCTTCCTGAGCTGCTAGAGATACCTGAAGAGACCCTGTTTTGTCCATTGGAACAACCACATGCGTTTGCACTACATGTACTATTGAGCATAAGGCTCCTCTCTTCTTAGGGTTTGGACTGCCTCTTAGTTAAGTATGTTGTCGATGTCGCAGGGGCCTAAAGACTATCTGCACTGCCTGTTTTCTCCCCATCTAGGTTGTGGACATATTTTGTGCATTTAACCCTTTAGACCCCAATGGTCTTGTATATATCTTGTATTGGTTGTGTTGTGTTGGTTTACTTAGTATTGCTGTGAATCTTTTGCTATGGTCTGAGTTACAAAGGCCTTGTAATAAATGTGTTTATATTTTTGATATATACACCTGTCTGGGTGTAATTTGTAAGTGTCCTTGCTCTGTGTGCTCACTGAGGTCTATCAGTCACCCTCACCCCTCCTCAGACTTAGTCTTGACCGCCTACCATAGCTACCTTGATTGGTCTGGCTTGTCCAGGGGTTACCCTGTTCCAAGAAACTAGGCTGGCCTTCTGAATATCTGCCCACCAGGTCAGAGTTCAGAAATCTGTCTTAACAAATTGGTGTACAGCGGTGGGATAGGACTGAATGTATCCAGTGTTGCACACTAGTGAAGGCATTTCGAGTTATTCCTACCCAGGACACATAGTGAATTGTTGTAGCATAACTGAAAAAGGTCATAGACCTATCTAACAAAATGGAAACAAGTACCTTGTTAACCTTAAATGCTTCTAAGTCTGAAACATTAAGAAAGATGTGTGCTGAGAGGGGTTTACCTGCTCAAGGCACAAAAATGGAAATGATTCAAAGAATCTTGAAATGGCAAGAGTCTTACGCTGCACTTATCCATGGGACCCATGAGGATTTAGATGATGTGATATCTAATGTTTCCTCTGCAAGTGCTGATGCTGAGGCCATGCTTGAATTCAAGAAGCAAGAACTGCTGTTTGGGAGAAAGGAGCTTGAATTTAACATGGCCAAGCTGAAGATTGAACAGGCAGAAAAACAGAAGGACAGGGATCACCAGTTGGAACTGGCCAAGATTCAAGTTTCCAATGGATCTAAGGGTCCTGGACATGGGTCTGGGTCCTCCTCTCATCCAAGGTTTCCTAAGGATCTGCTCAGTGTGTATGATGAAAAGAATGACATTATGGACTGGCTGAATACTTTTGAGTATGCATGTGAAGTTCAACAGGTTGACAATGCTTTAAGATTGCATGCTTACTTGGCAGACTGCCCCATTCTGGCTGCAGTGCCATTATGGAAATGTCAAAAGCTGAGAGAGCAGATTTTGCAATGTTGAAGCAGAATCTCATCTTAAAGTTTGGAAAGACTCCTGCCCAATACTTAAAGAGATTCAGAGAGTACAAAGAGAAAGAAGGAAGTACTTGGGTATCTTATGTAACCAAATCCTTAAAAAACCTGACTGGCTGGGTTGAAGGTTATAAGGTCTCTACTTTTGAAGGTATGATATGTCTTGTCATGCTGGAACATATTTTTGCATCTTGTTCCCCTGAGCTTAAGCAGCATCTGGCAGATTCAAAGGTGTTAGATCCTAAGAAGCTTGCATAGCAGCAGATGTGTGGGTGTCATATAGAGTGTCTCATAAGGACAAGGCTCATCTTGGTAAGCAGGAGGAGGGGAAAAAGCCCAAATATAAAGAGGGTGAGGGATCTGATAAAACCTTCTCCCATAAGGGCCCCAAAAAGAAAAATAAGGATAAGTCACAAGAGAACTCACAGGGTAGTGGAGGTTATCCTCCAAAGAAGAACTCTGGTTATAGTAAGCCTCCCTATGTAAACAGATCAAGTGGATCTTGTTTTGCTTGTGGAGCTCAGAATTAGTCTTGACCGCCTACCATAGCTACCTTGATTGGTCTGGTTTGTCCAGGGGTTACCCTGTTCCAAGAAACTAGGCTGGCCTTCTGAACATCTGCCCACCAGGTCAGAGTTCAGAAATCGGTCTTAAATCAATTGAGCAGCATTTGGTTAGGTAACTACATGGGGTTATGTATCTAAAACACTTTTGGGAGAATTCATTATATCTCTTTGATAAGTTTAATTTATCAACATTCATTACCTTATCATAGAGATTACATTTATTTTTAATTACCGTTTCGTAGTTCGGGTTATCCAGTACCTGATTTAACTGGACTCCCATCTTGTTTAGGATCATTGGGACGTCAATTCGAAGTATCCCACATAGTAGCCTTCCCTCCAATTAGCCTTAATAGTTCATTTGTTTTATTGTTCGTTGGTAGGAGTTTAATATAGAGCAATACTCTTTGGAGACCCCATGTGGGAGAGAGTGCTGTTAGTCCATATTCTAGTCTAAGAGCCTCAACCGGTAGACTGGGCGAGAGATTGATAACAGTTCTCAAGATTTTCCCTTCTATCTCATCCAACCCTGTCATAAATCAACATGGCAGTACCGATGCCCCATAAAGGATACTCGGGACTATACTGGTTTGGTATGTCTCCAATAGTGCTTCTATGTTAAAAACCCCACTTTACCACAAAGTGCTACCAGCCACTTCTTCAATTTCTTTTACAGAATTACATCTGCAAAATATTTAAGAGATGGATCCAATCTAACCGGAACCCCTAAATAGCTATACTCCTTAGTTGTCCCTAATTTGTGATCTCGTAATTTTCAAAACAAACGCCGTTTTTTGGTCAATTTGCCCCGCAAACACATTACTTTGGTTTTTGAGATGTTAATAACCATCTGTTTATTTTGCAAGTAGGTAGCTAGCGGATACATTTTTTGTTGTAATCCTAAAGGGGTTTTATCAAACAGGATTGTGTCATCTGCGTATGTGAGCCACCACAGTGGTTCCCCATTGATCATCAGCGGGAAATTCCTTACAGCTTTAAGACTTTTATGCACATCTGCTGTGTGCAGGTTATACAGCATTGGTGCTAGAGCATATCCAGGTTTGAGCCCCCTTGTGGTTTGAAGATAATTGGTGTAAATTCCTCATTGGCTTAGCTGAACTCAGACTGAGGTGTTTGCATACAGTAATTGGATATAATATAGTAGTGTTGGGTCGATGCCCTATTTTCTAAATTTCTCCCGCAACAGGGGGTGGCAGACCAGATCAAATGCTTTGCTGTAGTCCACATAACAGCAATATAGGTTGTGTTTGACCCCCTTTACATCCTCTTCCATTAGGTATTGTATCACACATAGATTAGTTGTTCTGCTAAAGGATTTCCTAAAACCAGTCTGATAGGGCCCGAGTATGTTTGTTGCTTCCACCCATTTCGAGAGCTTGCCTAACAATATTGTTGTAAATATGTTTTGACCAGAGTCCATCATCGCTAAAAGACGGTAGTTAGCTGGAACTAACCTATCCCCTTTTTTGTAAATCGGGATAAGTATTGATGTTGTCCAGCTATCTGGGATAATTCCCCTATACTGTATTGCCTCTATTAATGCTATCAGTATCTTTGACCATAGCTGTGGATGTTCACTATATAATGCATTGGGTATGCCATCAGGCCCTGGGGCACACGTTGCCTTAAGCTTTGAGATGATATGCTCCATGTCCTCCTGCTCAAGCTCCATTAGTTTAGCTGTGCCCTTTGGGAAGAGGGGTTGTTCTAACTGATAGTTGCCGATGTTCTCAATATGCAGTTCAGGTATATGATTTGACCATGTGGCTTCTGGGGCTTTGCAGAACGTATTGAAACACGACCAGAACTTTTTACTGTGACTCTAACCTGCCTGCCATTTGTTTCCAGAGACAACTATGATTGACAGCATGCAGTGTGACATTGCTGTGGTGCTCTGCCCAGGTGCCTTTCAGAACTTCCTAGCACCCTTTCAGTTGCAGTCCCCAGCAATCCACTTGCCTCTTCCAAAGTCTCTGCATACTGTATTCCAAACTTCAACATATCCTTTTTCAATATGCTAAGGAAGACACAAGGTTCACACGTTGAAAAGGCCGCCCTATTTGATACTCCCAAAAAAGGCACAGTGAGAGAGAATGATTTCCTCAAGTGCACACACTTTAGTTAAATTGTGAATGCAGGGTTTGAACCATGTCTGCGATTTCGGTTTTTGGCTGCATATCTCCGTAGCTTTGGTTGGTACAAATATGCATACATTTTTGGGTTTCAAGAGCTAATTAAAAAGTATGAAAATCACATACTAAACCAATCTGACAAATACATATAACCAGATTTCAGTCTTAGTCCCAAATAATGTATTCTTCAGTTGGTTTATTTGATCTGTATTCATTGAAATACAGGACTACAAACAGAGTATTCTTTAAGGTCTTGAAAGTGTAACATTAAGAAATTGGTGCACCTTGCTGCAAGAACAGAGTAATAATTTGCTGAAGAATAAGTTCCAAAATTGCTGACTGTGCTCAAATCCCAGCTTTACCCCTTCACTAAACTGTTTGATTCTGGGTAGCTTGTTACATCTTTGTTGCAAGCAACTTCCATGAAAAACATTGAGTTGCATGACGTACCTATGGTGCTCATGGCTTATGATTCGGTGCGTGAAATGCGATATGGAAGCTGTGTGACGGCCCAATAAAATAATCTTGGTGTAATGTCACGGCTGATATAGGTGTGATTACTGATGTGCTACTAATGCAAATTTCACTTTTATTAAATGACATGTTTCTTTAAAAATCTAGGGGAACTCACAGTTTAGAGAACCAAATCAATTAAATGACAATAAAAAAACTCAAAACTGTCTCCGTACATTTGAGAGAAGAATTTCTACAGAAGCAGTGATAAGGGCTAAAAGAAACTCCAACTACATTGTAATATATTTATGCTTCAATGTCTTTAAGGTGGGTGAGGGTGGAGCCTGGCAAAGGTGCAGTGTCTGGCCAGTGGTGTTGACGAAAGTAAGGGGGGCTGCATACACTTTGTTGGGCCCAGGGTACTAGAAAGCCTAAATACGCCACTGACTGTGGAGGCTAAGAAACAACATATTAATCTTCAATTATACCAGATTCCTGATCTAGAACTATAGGTAGAGACACCAGAAGCTAAGAATCAACATAACCTGCAATTAATTCCTGATCTAGAATGTAGGTAGAGACCGGTGTGGCAAAGAATCAACATCATTTTCTTTAATGACATGGAATCTCTGATCTAGAACTGTAGATGTAAAGACCAGGACTGAAGAATCACCATGATATTTTCAATTATACAGAATTCCTGATCGAGAACTGTAGGTAGAGACCACATCTCCAATTTCACAGAATCTCTGATATAGAGAAGAGGCTAGGGGTGAAGAATCAACATTACACACAGAAATCCTGATGAACATAATAATCTTCAATTACATGAAATTCCTGATTTAGAACTGTGGATACAGAGACCAGGGGCGAAGAATTGAGAACATTATCCCCAATTACAAAGAATTCCTGATCTAGAACAGTAGATACAAAGACTAAGGGTGAAGAAACATAACAATAATTTTCAATTACACAGAGTTTGCGATCTAGAAATACAGTTAGGAACTGTGAAAGTGAAGAAACAACATAATAATCTTCACTTACATGGAATTCCTGATCTGGAACTGTAGGTAGAGACTGTGAAGGGGAATAATTATTCTAATCTTCAATTACATAGAATTCCAGATCTACAAAATGTATTTGGAGACACCCCATGAAACAAATCAACAAAGTAATCTTCAATTACATGGATTTCCTGATCTAGAACTGTGGATACAGAGACCAGGGGTGAAGAATCAAGAACTTTAGCCCCAGTCACAAAAGATTTCTAATCTAGAACTGTAGATACAGAGACTAAGGGTGAAGAAGTCTAATAATTTTCAATACACAGAATTCCTGATCTAGAAATGTAGGGAGGGACCAGGAAGGTGAAGAAACAACATAATAATCTTCACGTACATGGAATTCCTGATCTAGAACTGTACGTAGGGACTGTGAAGGTGAATAATCATTATAATCTTTAATTACATAGAATTCCAGATCTAAAAATGTATTTTGAGACACTGCAGGAAACAAATCAACATGATAATCTTCAATTACATAGAACTGTAGATACAGAGACTGGTGGGAAAGAATCAACATTATTATCTTCAATTAGACACAATTCCTTATCTAGAACTGTAGGGAGGGAGTGTGAAGGTTAAGAAACAACATAATCATCTTCAAGTACATTGAGCTCACAAAAACCAAAAACCAAGTACGAAAAACAATGGGTTCACAAACATGTGTTTATGACCTGTTGACAGGATTGCTTATTAACTTTGCTAGTTATGATTAACTTATAGGGTGTGTTATTTTTGATTCTCTCTTGAGTTATTACTCTGCGGAAAAAACTATAATGCACACAGAGAGCAAGAAAGCTAGTAAACTCTTTGGTTGAACGTTCCAGGAACACACATATACCAGAGCATTTTAACCAATATATAATAAGCAATAGCTACTGATAAGTCAGGCATCACTGAAGTCTACCATTTATGTCATAGAGATTTGAATGTTGAAGACCAGTCTTCTGATCCATTAACTGTGTCGGATGATTTTGCTAGTTGTAGCATATTAAATCTCGCTGAGTTGAGCAAGGCTTGCTTTACAAGTGCTATTAATCTTGCATAGGCCTTTCTCCCTTTGAAATCCTGAGACAGGAGAAGATGAGATCCTCTGAGATCTATCATCTATATTTTGGGATGAATTCGCTCAAGTCTTTCTTGGGCAAATACACTGTCAATATATTTTACAAACTTAGTTGTACAGAAGCAATACTTATTTGAGCAGGGGTAAGATACAATTGAACTCACTCGATTTGCCACATCATTGACCGATGTGGAGTCTGTCAAAGCGTTCAGCTGGCTCTTTACTTTTTAGAGACTGACAAAGCTTGTGTCAGTCATCAACTGGAAGTTTCTTTGGTCCATCCGTTGATGAAACGGCTTACCACCGCACTTTACACAACCTCTAAGGGCTTTTTACACTTAGGCACAGGCAATGGTCATTGTATGAGAGAACATATCAGCACAGTTCCCAATATGTCATGGAAACAGAGAGGATTATGCTCTTTCTTTTTCTTTTTTATTTATTTGTATTTAATTATAACATATCAAAAACTTGCGCGCATCAGGGCTCGAAACATAAATATATGGACATTCACAGTTACAGGACACTACAAAAATCCTAGGACTTGCTTTCAAGGAACATCTGATCAAGTAAGAAGAGTGATAGGATTATAGCAGAGTCTATAGGTGTCTCCGAAACACCATATGACGTGTTACTAAATGTAATTCTGTGGGTAGAGCGTTCCATGCCTGAGCTGCAAGGATGACAAAAGAGCGTCCAAGGCCTCTCGATTTTTTTAATCTGGACACAGACAACTGCCCTAGTGTTCTGGTACAGAGATGCCTAGAAGGTGTGTAAGTGATTTCAATCTGGCACACATCCAAGTCACGCCCAGCATGTAGTGCGCAAATGAAACCCTTATTTATTTTTATATATAAGTTCAATATTCTTAACGATACCACTCATATCACACCCTTCTCCTGAGATCCCCCCCAAACCCCCCTCCCCCCCCCCCGGTCACATTGAACCAGGAATCAGGCTAGTTTGCAAAGGTAAATATTTATTTATGTCTTTAGAATGTATTATTATTTATTTATTTAAATCACAATATATTTTAATAGGTAACAACAATCACCAATGGGGTGACAGAACACTGACTAATATCTTTAATACACTAGGAATCAAGTAATGAGCACAAAAACAAATGCGGCACAGAAAAGAATACTTTTGGATTGGTTTAGAACAGATAGCACTATGGTTAGAGGTTCCCCCTGCAACACCCCTTAACCCCCCAATAGGCAAGTTAATAGATGTGAGGAGAGAGCAGGTACTCAGGAATAACACAAATCAAACAGAATATCACTCCCACCTTCCCCCTTCAAACACAAGAGAAAAACGGAATTGACTTTTCAACTGCCAATATGGCTTTGAAATTGTCTTTGGAATAGTCTTTGAAATTGACTGAGCAAAAACACCAAATGTGGTCAAAATGCTTACATTATTGTAAATTTCTATGGGAGCCAATTTGAACAGATGTAAACAATCACAAGCAATGATTTAGTCAAAACAAAACATGAAATCTCAAAGTCCATGTAGGAAATAATCTAAAGCACGTGTAAAGAATTTTCAGAATGTCAAATCGCGGCAAACTTTTCCTTGTGCGAATTTTGCTATAATGGGCTAATCGCACTGTTCCCGGTTTAGGGTTCTTGCTAAGGATGTTAGGGTTTAGTAACACAGAGGAGAGAAAGGTCAGTGCAAGGATAGTTCTAGAAATTCTAGCAATACTATGGTTTTGAATAAAAGATGGGATGGGTTGAGATTGGGATCATACAATGCAGATATATTATGGGTCACTGTTTTTCCTATCAATACTTACAGAATAAGTTATTAAATTGGACCGTCAGCTCTGGTCATGGATTGGGTCTGTCAAGGAAGGACAGCACATCAGCACAGGACTGGATCAGCTAGGTCGGTCACCGGATTTGCACAGGATCTGCACTTCTTGTTTGTGGGTATTTCAAATCAGCTGGATAGTGAGTTCCTCAGGCAAGCCTTGTGGTAGCAAGCCAGATAGTTTCAGGATACTAGTTCAGAAGTCTTTCCCATACCACAGCGCTACACTGGGTTGTGAGAATAAGTTTGAGGATTTAGGCCTTTCTGAAAGTCAATAGTCCTCTACTGCTTTGCAAGAGTCTTGGCATCTGGATCTGGAAGGATGTTAAACCTGGATGTACAATGCTGGAAGAAAGTGCTTCGACTGAATCAGGAAAGTGATTGAATCAGTGAGTTCCTTTGTGTTGTCAGCTGTCTCTATTTATCCTTTCAAATGACATCACAAAATGGGTGTATGGGCTGGCTTAGATAAGCTTGCCCCTGTGAACTGGAATTGGGTCAGGGCTCATCTCCGCCTTGCATCTGAGTGATTGGATCAAGGTCGGATGATGTCACATTTGTGGTTTAGCTTTACAGTCCTTAGAAAACCTCCCCTCGGCCACTAGTGTCAAAATCGGATTTTATCCTAAATACATATTTCTACCTTGGTCACCTCTACACAAATCACACACAAAGATTCCATATTTTATGTAGCATCTGTTGATCAAAATCCTGCAGCTGTGGGATCTTGTTTCACCTTTCTACAGAATTTTGTCCTTTTCGCCATGCACACATTTTCCCAATTGTCCGCAAAGTTTCACAAATATGTGCGTTTAACATAGGGATGTGTGTGTACATTTTCACAATTGTAGTATTAACACAGTTCACATAAAACCACATATATTGCCATTCCTGTCCAGAATATGTTATACAGTTATACCGCCTCTTAAAACATGTAGCCAAAAATTAGATTAACAACTCTGTCCTTTTTATATTTTTCACCACTTTGAATCACAAGTTATGAGTCTCTAAAAAATGTTCATTCTAAACAGCAAATGGTCTGCCCATTTGTCTCTCCCTGGAGTCCAGGAACAGCCCCCTCCTTTTGGGGAAGTCCTTCCAGGAGCAGTTTATGACCTTTCACACCTCCGTTTCCTGGGCTGAAGGATCTACCATTGTTCATTCTCTTTCTGTAGACAAGAGTCTGGCTTAACCCACAATTACCAAACCAAACTTGGTGCATCAAACATAAATACATTACTTTCTTAGCTTTAACTATGTGGGATCAAAAACACAACTGAGATCTGTATTCCTTTTAGCAACAATCTTTCTATATTTGCTAATCCGGCAGACTTTTAGTTTAGATACTTTGAAGTTTCATCAGGAGCTCATCCGACAGCTGGCATCCACAGGTAGTCCAGTGTACCAACACAGATTTTGACATGAGCTGTCAGTTTACAGACAATCCAGTTTGCCTGAGGAAATGTTTTGGTCTTTACACTTTAGGACTTTGTATATTCGCTATGCTTCATTAGATCACATGAATTTTAGCGCCAAGCAAGATTTTGAATGTTGAGAAGTGTTGTGTATAGGCATTTTGGAGTTTTTAGCAACATAGCAAATGTCATTTATAGGCACATTTTGGATTTTCACTTGCAAAGTGCTGCTTCTCCCTCTGCACTCTGTTTGCTGGTCATGGAACCCACTGGCACATTTTCTGCAGTGTGTGCTCTATCCCACCACATATGCACCATGGGTGGCAGGTTGTGCATCCATCTTTTTGTGCGTTTAAACACGCGGTTTTGGAGGTTTTTGGCACACACAAGAGTTTTGCCGCCATTGTTGCTGTTTCTTGCACCATAACTACCATTTGCTTTTTAAGGTAGACAGGAGTGTTCCCATATATACATCTATGGGTCAGAGAAAGGGCCTTGAATCTTAATCTTGCTGAGACTGGCAGCCAGTGTAGCTTCCTTCTTGCTTGAGAAATGTGTTCTTTTTTGGGAGATTGTATAGAATATGAACAGCCTAGTTTTGGAACATTTGAAGTCTAAGTGTGCAATGTTAACTTGCTCCCAGAAGGAGGGCATTGCCATAGTCCAAACGAGGCATAATGATAGCTTGGACCAAGACTTCACTATTTTTCTGGGACAGCAGAGGTTTAGCATGTCACAGCACTTTCAAGTGGTACTGTGAGCTGCTGACCACCCCATCAACATGAGCGTCAGAGTTGAGGGGTGCCTCCAAATAGTGTCTTGACTTTGTCTGAGATGCCTGTCCTGTTACCATCTATGTTCAAATGTGTGTATTTGGGGATTAGCTTTGTTCTTGCCTTTGTGGAACCGAAGATCGTAAGTTCAGTCTCTTTTTCACTTCATAGAGTGCCCTCTTTATTGTTTGCATAGACTCAAGTAGCACAAGCAAAAAAGCTGCCCACACAGATGACCTTCTGATAGTTAATAGCTACCAGTACATAGCATAACCCCAGATTCCATAGCATAACCCAAGATTCTACAGCATAACCAACAATGCCATAGAAAGTCTACAGATTCCATGGCATGCCCCCAGATTCCATAGAAAATCACAGGTTCTACTCCATGCCTTTTCCAGGATTGAAAGCAACTGTAGACAAATCTATCACCACAACCTGAGATGCAACCAAATCATCGCTTTCACAATCCATCAACACAGTGCTTTACCATGGAGCCTAAATTACTGAAAGTCCATTGATGCTTACCCAGGATAGTTTCTTGGGGATCATAAAAGGCGGCCAGGCACTTGCAGCAAATAATACCAGGTTTACTGGTCCAATGTCCTTCATGCTGAATTTAATTAAAATGATTATTTCATTAAAATGTTTGTTTTGTGAACTGATCACTATCCTCAGTGAAAGCAGTTGGATGTGTATAACATATTGCTCTTCATTTTTATCTGGAATAGGGACATGCCCCACTGTATCCTGGAAAACTACTAACTAGAACTAGAATGCATGGAAAACTATCACTCCCTGATCTCCAGTGCTATAATTGATTTGGCAAACCGATTAATAATTCTCTAAAGCGGTTGAACTAATCCAATAGATTATTGAAATTAGAAGTGACACAGAATTTCCGGACACTTGATTTTTCTAAAAGGCAGGACTAAAATCCACGGAACCTATTCTCTTTCTACATCTAACTTTCCATGTCATTTCAAGCATGCTGTAATTTTTCCCATTCCAAAAATCATCACTGGATCCATCTCTTGCATCTAACTGCTGTCCTCCATCTTCTTCTCTTTCTTTCTAAACTTCTTGAGCGCATCATCTACTTCAAAGTCTCTATATATCTTAATCATCTCTCTCTTCTCCCTCTTCACCAATCAGGTTTTCACCCTTTGCACTCAACGGAGACTGCTCTGCTCTACGTCAATAACTCTCTTCTTGCTGCCTCCATCTCAAACATTCACCTATTTTGATTCTTCTTGACCTCTCAGCTGCTTGTGACACTGTAGATCACCCCCTCTTCTTGCTAGTCTCTCTTCTTTGGGCTTTTCCGACTCTGTTTTTCATTGGTTTTCTTCTTATCTTGCAGATTGTACTTTCTCCATTTCTTGGCTGCTTCTTGATTCCATCGTTTCCCTTGGCATTTTGGAGTTCCCCACCATTCTGTCCTTGGCCCTCTCCTCTTGTCTCTCTATACTTCTTCTTTCTCGGATATCATTTCCAAATTAGATTCTCCTTTCCTTGCTACGCTGATGACTTCTACATCTGTGGCCTATTTGTTCTGACACTCTTCACTCCTCCGTTCACCGTCACTGCATCACACATCTGCCTGAGCGCCTGGAGACAACACAGTGGCATTGTTGAGCGGTATAAACACCTTTAACATTAAGACTAGCAAACTATATGCTTGGTGTCCAACAGTAGATGCATTCTCATTTCCTTCACATAAATCCTCTT
Source organism: Ambystoma mexicanum (assembly GCF_040938575.1). NCBI lineage: Eukaryota > Metazoa > Chordata > Amphibia > Caudata > Ambystomatidae > Ambystoma > Ambystoma mexicanum. The sequence continues at coordinate 116,953,617 of NC_090934.1, read as the reverse complement.
TTTTTCCATCCCCTTCACTTTCTCCTTCCCTCCATCTCCTCCCCCATTACTCTCCTACCTTTATCTGATGATGATCTCAATCCTGGTGTACTTTTTGATTCTTCTCTCTCATTCTCTCCTCAAATTGCCACCAATTCTCACAACTGTCTCGTTCAACTTTTCAATATTCGTAAAATCTTTCACCTTCTTTCATTTTCTAATACGTAAATTCTTATGTGTGCATTTGTCTGGTCCCATCTTTTTTACTGCTCTTTCTTGTCTATCAGCTTTCTATTATCTTTCTATCCGTGTTCTGTTTGCTGTCCCTTCTCACTCCTCTGTTACTTCTTCTCTTCTCTCTCTCTCCTGGCTTTCCATCGAATCTCGTCTCCTTTTCTTGCTTCTCTGCATCATTGTCAAGTGTCTATGGGCAGGCTTTTCCTTACTGATTTTACCTAATTTCTTTTGATCATCTTCCTACTCCTCGTTCCCAAACTCTCTTCCACCTAGATGTGCCTAAACCGCCCAGTGTTTAAACCCTCTTTCGGCCCTTTCAACTTCTGGCCCACAAACATTGAAATGTTCAGTCTCTGCTTATTCATTCATCTATATATCATTCTTTCGTTGCTCTAGAGTAAAATCTTTTTTACTCTCTTCTACTATCTAACGTTCCTCTTGTTTGGTCATTATTTCACATTTCTTTGCACCATTTTTACATTCGTTCAGCCCTTTCCTAAAGAGCACAATAAATAAGTAACTACAAATACAAACTTTTGCTCTGAATCGGAAGGCTTTGATGTGTTTTAATATTTCTTATTGACACTTTTACCCTAAAATCATAGAAATTCCATTTCTTTGTCTTTATTTCACATATAAGATGTCCTCTAAGTGGGAAAACTCTGAGCTCGATCATGTGTCTGTCAAATGTTTATGAACAGAGATAGGATTCTTCTGAAGGTCTCTGTGTACAATGTTTACTTTCCCGGAATCCATTCTGCAAATATTTGCGACTGCATTTCAAAATCCCCAAAAAGTTTACAAAAGCTAATTACAACCTTATCTAAAGCTGCTTAGGATAAAGGCCTGAATTTGAACATTAAAAAAAGAAAGGCAATGGTATATCAGCCAAAAAGGGTGAAGAGGAACCCACAGCTGATATTTAAAGTCAACGGCGAACCAATTGAAATGGTACATACATATGATTAAGGCCTAACAATAAATAGCTCAGTCGCGTGGAAGTCTCAAGTGGAGAAGAGTGTAACTATGGGGGTCTCTGTAGACTAAACACACTGGAAATTTGAATTGCAATTATAGCTCCACATCCTTTACACAGGTGCAATTCAATAAGTCAATACAAATCAATGCAATATAGTCAGTGCAACACATTGTTATACAGAAGCAACCCAGCGTAAATGTGAGAAAGGTAACATATCTTCACTCATTTCATCTAGATTTAATGACATTTGTGGAATACAGCCACTGCTTGAGGACCCTGTCAAGCGTTCACCGATGTGGCACATGTCACTTGCAAATGTGCACACTGGTACTTTGACTGATTCTTTTACAAACCTGGTGCAGAGGTCATCATCAGGGATCTCATTAATTGTAAGACAACTTAAGTGGTGTATGCCATGATATGTGTATGCCAAAAGCTCTGCATTGGAAGCACCATTAGACAATTGAGAGTACGAATTAGGGAACATTTGGCAAGTCTTGATAGCCAGGATCCGAGGCTGCCCCTGGCCCATCATTGGCAAACTAGCCATCAAATGTCGGTCAAAAACGACATCAAATGTATTCGTCTGATGAGAGAAAATGTGGCAAATGCGGGGGCAACCGAACACTCATGCTAAGATGCATGGAATCCAAATACATCTGTAAACCTAGGGCTACCATAGATGGAATAAATACCGAGCATGAGATGAATGTGTTCCTGTAATCAATAATACAAAAAAGGGGAGAGAATCCACGCTACTGACGATGCAATGCCTCCCGACTATGCCCTTTGTTAAACCTGACCCCCCTTAGAGACCTCCGACTACCACTGCTAGTATCTAGGAATTTCACTGGACCCTACCGGGACTACAAAACTGTGGTTGTTGCTTCGCTCTTTATGCTTCCGACACCTGGCATTAACTGTATAAGGATATTCAGACTGTAACGCTGCTGAACTTTCCTACTGACTATTTTGCTTGTCACTGTAACTAAGTTCTCAAGTATCCTTGTAATGTTTGCGCCTGGCTACCTGCGGGTTTGGTCTTGCGCTATATTAAATAAACAAACAAACAATGCGTTGTCATCATTCATGCTTATTCTTTCGCAAGTTTTAATGTGCACAGAGGTCACAACAACATGTCTTAGAGTATAAAGATTCCTGTAATCAGGTATCAGTCTGTTACATCATGACGATGTTCATTTGTAACAACCTTGTGCTGGGTTCATTCATCTAGAGGGATGTCTGGCTAGGTTCTCCAGAAATGTCATTAAATCTAGATCAAACGAGTGAAGATATGTTGCTTCTCTCACATTTACTCTGTGTTGCATCTGTAGAACAATGTGTTGCCCTGACTCTATTGCATTTTTGTATTGAATTGCACCCATGTGAAAGATGGGGAGCTATAATTGCGCAGGTAGAGGGATGAAGCACCCCACATGCCGCACACCAGTAGTGAAATCCAATTCAAATCATACAACAATCCTGTCCACATCTTTGCACTGGAATAATATTACTCCATGTTACCGATCCGTTAGCGTTGATGAGACACAAATGCCACAACAACCAGATCGGTTTTCTGTCAGCCAGATATGATATATAACCAATTTCCACACCTTGTGGTCCATGGCCCTTATTAGCAGTCCGGTGGTCCCAGCAGACAAGAACACAAGGACCCATGTTTACATTTGCGGCTGTGCACACAACGCGTGTGTGATGTCACACGCCTCTATTGACCATAAACGTTGGCACAATATGGCGGCCCTGCACGGACCACACGCAGGCTGTCAAGATGATGCCGAACAGGCCAGCCCATCCATTTGAGGTAAGAACGCCTCAGTGCTTATTTATTTATTTTGTGGTACTAGATACACGACCACAGCACTGCCTGATAATAGTACAGTGGATCTATCCGCATTCTTCTGCGAAGGGTTAATGTTTGTATAGATGACATGCTGAATTACAAACAGTACCGGACCAATAAATGTAAACTTATCTTGACCCAGGCAATCAGCACTAATCTTCTTAATCTTCAATATCCTGCTTCTTGCAGGAACATATATCGAGCCAAGAAGAGAATGCGCCTTCAAAGCAGTGACACATTCAAAGACTACCTCAACATTTAGAGGTAAGCCAATGATAACCTATTCACATTTAACTGAGCAAGACAATTCCTAACCAGGTTATTTTGGTAATCCTGCCACAGCTATCAGAGAAGCATCGAGTACAGTACTCATAATCAACCACCAGTCTTACCCGAGCATTGCCCACATTACCAAGGGTAAGTGCCTTAATGATCATATAAGCAGGGTAGGAGAGACCATATACAGTTTCCCTTCTTCTGACAAACATCTTTTGTGCAATCGGACCCACAGGATATTCCAGCATGCTACTACTACCTTGAAACACTTGTGTATAGGTGCGTTACAAATGCCATATCATATCATATCATATCATACTGGTGAGTCCAATGTATGTTATCTGACCAAACACCTATAAGAGAGAATCAGAATAGCAATGTGCACGGTATCAAGGCAGGTCCACTTCAACACTCAATGACACTGACAGACCCCCCATGACAACTGGCATCATCCCTCACTAGGGCACCCTGTGACACAAGGCATGGGTGCAATGCTAATTTAACCGGCTCACTACCATTTGGCGCATTACCCCTTAGGGGTTGTGGGTGCTTCAACCGACTCACCCTACATTTTGATTGTAAACAGACACTTTTGATAAAAGATAAGCTGGGCCTAATGAGTAACTTTGGAGGTCATTACGACCTTGGTGCTAAGTGCACCAACTTTACCACCATGGTGTAAAGTCTGTTTACACCATGGTGGATGGCGGATTTACCGCCCCATTCCAAGGTGAGTGGGGCGGTAAATCCCCGTTTCCCATTTTCCCTTCCCCATTCCCATTTTTGCCCCATAGGGCTTAATGGGAGTGGGGAAGGCGCTAATTACGCCGCCGTAAATTACGGCGGCGTAATTAGCACCATGGAGGGTTAGCGCCATGGATTTTAACGCCTGCTAAAAGCAGGCGTTAAAATCAGAATCAGGCGTTAAGGGTTAACGGTGGCGTTAACCCTTAACGCCTGAGTTGTAATGAGGGCCTTTGAGTTAAGCTTGAAAACCAGGCGATTTTATGCTGGTTCCTAGTTTCTAATATTTGTTTTCCCCATGTCTCTATCTGCTCTTTACAATTGTCCCCAACCATGACCATGGTATGTATTCACAGTTCCTATGCATGCTAATGTTATTGTTAACATACATTGGTCCAACTGATTTCACTTTACTTTTGTGTTATTATCAGCCTTGAAAAAGACCCTGTGTCGAAAAACGTGTTGGCTGAACAATTTTTCTTCAAAGTGTATTTTATTAAAAACCAGAATTGTGTTGAAAGACAATACGAATTACGTATTTATAACTTCTTGGTAAGTGGAGCGTGACTAACTAGGGCCAACCAGTCATAGCTTGTATACAGATAATAGGACTTGAGGGCGGGTCAGGGAAGTTATCTGGCTCCTAGTCTGATGCATGATGCTCTGTTTCCTGGATTTGCAAGCTGATGAGTAAGTCACCTCTGTTTACCATCACTTGAAATTGATGCATAAGACTGTTTTCTGTGACAGTTTGGTACAGTATAATATAGTCATCTTTCTGCAAACAATATTGATCAAACAGGTCATGTCCTCCTGCACATGGTCTCCTATCTCATGGATGTCTGTATTCTATTTCCGAGTGGCACAGTCATACGTTTTCGCTCTCTAGTAACTGGATTGATAGGGGACGCTGTTCTGTTGTACATCAGGAGGAAGCACAGCTCAGGGGCAAAGCATTTGTCTTGCAAGCAAGACAACGCAGCGCAACACAGGTTCGAATCAGGATCCCATGCTTAGAAACCACTTGCGGGTATTAAGCGCATTATAAAAGAACACTTCTAATTCTAATAATTACTTATAATTATTATAATCTTTTACATCTGGGGTAAATGTGAGTGAGTTAAAGGTGTTTTGTAACATTGTTATCTTGCTGGTCAGTGCAAAGATCAAAAACATGCTCTGGGCCTTAGTAGCAGGTTGTGTAAGCTGCAAGCTTCGTGCCTGAACTGCTGATTTGAAATGTTAGAAGTATTTAAACAGCCAGCAAAGGCTAACAGTTCACCTAATACTAGTCACATGATGACCGGCACTTAAGCTTAAGTGTTCTTTGAGCTGGGCCGATTCTGTATGGGGTTGACACAAGTTAGAGCCTATAAATGTAAAAAGCAATCAGGGCACAACTGCAAAATCCAAAACGATTGTTATACTCATCAGCATAACTTGTCAGCGAACCCATTAATAATGAAATGTAAAATGTACAAAATATTTCCAAGCATTTTGTTTAAAAGTTAAATGCATTAAAAAAAAGTTCTTGCAGAGATAATAACTATATCCAGCTCACACACATATTCTTTTAGCATGTTTTTAAGTTTACCTAGACTACATAATAGAGCAGGAGGAAGTAGCTTCAAAGTCCTGGCCCCGACTCATTGGAATGCTTTACCACTTAGCGTAAAAAATGAGGACACTCTAACAGGATTCAAAAAAGCGCTGAAAACATGGTAATTCAACCAATACTAAATTCAGCTACTTCTAATCAGCCATAGCACCAGAACGCCCCTGAGTTACCTGATTTACCAAATGCTGATACTATGGCCTTCTTGTATGTCCAGCGGCCCCTCAGGCCTTCTACAAGAGTTTTAAAAGAACTGCTATTCACTGTTTGATGTATTGTAACATTGTATAAGATATGTGATAAGATGCCTCCAATTTCGCCGTGATACCCTCGGGTCTGGGCGAGTAACAAATGTAATAAATAAAATAAATAAATAAATACCTATGCCTGTTCCTCAAGAATAATAGCATTTTGGAAGAGTACCTGGCATTGGAACAAAACACTTCCTGTTATCATTTACAACAACAAAAAATACAAGTCATTAACCCTATTTTACACTGGTGAGATTACGAGCATTTTCGGAAAGGGATAGACTGATTGCTTTTTATTTCAGACATGTTTATGTGAAACTGAAGTCAGAAACGGTTGTTCCTTTCTAAAAAAACAGTTCATTACCAGATAAGTCCACCAGATGGAAATGTTGCTTTATTTATGAAAAATAATAAACGTGTTTTCTGTTGTCAACAATTTGAAACTCGATTAGTTGAGCTTCTGCCCTAATTACTTGACAAAGAGCTGCACCGATATTTAGGTCATGCGGTAAACATACGCCCACACTCTGTAATGTCCGGTTTCTATGTCCCTTCTACTACCCGGTCCCCTGTCAATGTCTGTCAGTTTGACAAAGGTGGGGACTCCGAGGACCTGATAGAGAGACTGAAGCTGTAAATCCAAGCAATGTTCTGCAAGGTTGCATAGATCCATAGCTTTGACTGTCTCGGAGTTAGGTGTTCCTCCAACTTTCGTCCTGACCCACATGTGATTAAACAAACCACGAGATTTGAACAGGCTATGGGTGGGGTGAACAGGCAATGGGTGGGGTGAACAGGCCATGGGCGGGGTGACCAGAGCCATGGGTGTGGTGAACAGGCCATGGGTGGGTGATCAGAGCCATGGGTGGGGTGTTCAGAGCCCTGGGTGGGGCGACCAAAGCCACGGGTAGGCTCAAGGCTAAAACTGTTGATCTGGTGCTAAAGATGTACAATGGAGAAGCAGGCTCGGTTGCAAGGTTTGGTATGGAGCTGTGGGGCTTTACTGATGTCAACTCCATCCAGGTGGTGGAGAATAACTTCTTTAAGACTTCGTTGTTCGGCTCCCAATGTTTGAGTACACGTAGAACTGAGTTGTAAATGTGTGAGTGACATGATCTCAGCACAGCCTGTCCGTCGTTGCCTCAGACCTTGGGGTAATTGCAGAGCTGTACTGATTTAGGAGCCAATAAGACCTCCGGGTCTCAAAGACCTCAATGGGAGAATTCCCCAGCTGAGGGATGTGAAGGTGAAACACGTAGAAGTTAATGCGGCCCTTTTCTTTCCCCCCACCAGATATCTTCCCTGTTAGTGAAATAAGAGCTGTGACGGCGAGGGTCCACTTGTATATCTCAGAGAACAGAGAGCCCCAGGAGATTCTGAAACCCTCCAATAGGAAGCTTGCAGCTATCACAGCCCCTGGTTTACAAAGCAATTTGTTATGGAGTCCATCTCGGCGCACACTTATAACTATGGCACGTTTTATTTAAGAGCAGTGGTGGCGGCATGGACTGAAAATATGGACAATCAATCGTGCCCAATGTCTAATGCAACCAGGGAGGACCTGGCTCATTTTGTACTGTCCTGCACCGTTTGTTCGCGACTTAGAGGGTACACGCTAAACCCTCTCCTGCAGGAGATGGGGGTTTCCCAGTTTGACCCACTTTGCTCTATTTGCTTTGGGTGGGCATGTTTGTCTTTTTCGAAGAATGCATTATCTATTAGAAAATATCTACTGAACTCTATAGGAATCTGACATCATTATTGGTATCTGTATTTTAATGGTTTTTATCCTGTGTGTATATTTTTCTGTAATTGTTTTTGCTATACTATGGAACTGTTTTTATGTAAATAACTTTGTGTTTGCGAAATAAACTCATAAAGAAGAAAGAAGAAGCTGTAAGCAGAATGTTTTCCAGACCTGGCTTATGATGGGATGAGAACAGCTGCCTTCACCAAGGGTACAGCCGTAGCAGGAAGGAGTAAAATCTATTTCTGAGACAGTACCACCGATTCCTTTCAATAGACGAACCTGAAGATTGGGTCCATAAGGTTCATAAGTAGTAAATGCCCTGCAAGAAATCCAACATTCACCCAGATGTGCCCAGACCATCTCAGCTATCAGGTACTTCCTGTCAAAGCAGGGCTTCAGGGCTCATCTGAGGTCATAGATGACTAAGGTCATCCTACCAGATCTCCAAGCAAGATGACTAAGGCCATCCTACCAGATCTCCTCAAGATCATTAAGGTCATCCTACAAGATCTCCAAGCAAGATGACTAAGGTCGTCCTACCAGATCTCCACAAGATGACTAAGGTCATCCTACAAGATCTCCAAGCATGATGACTAAGGCCATCCTACCAGATCTCCAAGCAAGACGACTAAGGCCATCCTACCAGATCTCCAAGCAAGATGACTAAGGTCATCCTACCAGATCTCCTCAAGATCATTAAGGTCATCCTACAAGATCTCCAAGCAAGATGACTAAGGTCATCCTACCAGATCTCCACAAGATGACTAAGGTCATCCTACAAGATCTCCAAGCATGATGACTAAGGCCATCCTACCAGATCTCCAAGCAAGACGACTAAGGCCATCCTACCAGATCTCCAAGCAAGATGACTAAGGTCATCCTACCAGATCTCCTCAAGATCACTAAGGTCATCCTACAAGATCTCCAAGCAAGATGACTAAGGCCATCCTACCAGATCTCCAAGCATGATGACTAAGGCCATCCTACCAGATCTCCAAGCATGATGACTAAGGCCATCCTACCAGATCTCCAAGCATGATGATTAAGGCCATCCTACCAGATCTCCAAGCATGACGATTAAGGCCATCCTACCAGATCTCCAAGCAAGACGACTAAGGTCATCCTACCAGATCTCCACAAGATGACCAAGGTCATCCTACAAGATCTTCAAGCAAGATGACTAAGGCCATCCTACCAGATCTCCAAGCATGATGACTAAGGCCATCCTACCAGATCTCCAAGCATGATGACTAAGGCCATCCTACCAGATCTCCAAGCAAGACGGCTAAGGTCATCCTACCAGATCTCCAAGCATGATGACTAAAGCCATCCTACCAGATCTCCACAAGATGACTAAGGTCATCCTACAAGATCTCAAGGCAAGATGACTTGTGTCTGACTGGACCAGTCCTCCCAAAAAAGTCAGAGGGATGTTGTGATTTTCCAGCTAGCAGAGATCTCCAAGCATGATGACTAAAGCCATCCTACCAGATCTCCACAAGATGACTAAGGTCATCCTACAATATCTCCAGGCAAGATGACTTGTGTCTGACTGGACCATTCCTCCCAAAAAAAGTCAGAGGGATGTTGTGATTTTTCAGCTAGCAGTGGAAGGACTCAATTTCTGATCTCTGGGTTCTGGACATCATACACATTAAATTCTCTTCACATCTTCCAGTCACTCGGATCTTTGGAACACCTTGACCAAGGGATTCCCCAGTAAAGGAGGGTACCTCTGAGCGAAATCCAGAGTCTGCTAGAGAAGGGAGGCATTATCAAAGGCCTCCATTCCCAGGTAGACAAAGGATGCTCTTCATTTGCTGTTCCGTAGGCATGGCTTACTGGGTCCTACCAGATGATCATGGACCTAAAGCGGCCAACATGTTCATCTCGAACGCAACATTAAAAATGGAGTCGCTCCATTTAATTATTCCTTTCATCTCCAGACACCTGGATTTACAAGATGTCTATCCCCACATCCCCATTCATCGTGCAGTTTGTATGTTTCTGCAATTTGCACTGCAGGAGCAGCATTTCCAATACACCGCCCTACTGTTTGGGCTCCGTCATTGAGTCAAATTTGATATGGCCACAGAACCTCTGTGCAATTCCGATACTTTCCAGACCATCTCAACAGTGGGGAGGATCTCTGCTTCTCCATTGTACTGGCTGTGAAGTGTTAGTCCCTTTTCAGTGTCTCTTACAGCTTTCTAATAAACACTGAAAGAACCTCTCCAAAAGAATTAACAAAGATCTTGGCACCACTGCTGGGCCTGCTACACAAAGGGAAATGTGGTGGCATCTCCCTAATTGGACAACGGCTGATCCCGGGGCCGACAATGAAAATATAGACTTTTGAGGCTCAAGGACCCCAGGTCCTTTTATGCTCATGGGTTTCTCATCAACCAAAAGAAGCCTGATCTCCAGCCAGCCCAGCAAGTTCAGCTTCTAGGTGCACTTTTTGTATCCTATCAAGAACTGGCATGTTTTCCCTGCGACAGGTCTCAATCCTGTGTAGTCTGGAGGCCACCGGAGCAGGCAATCGTTCAGGGTACAGGGGATGATGGCTGCCTGTGTTTTATGACACTGTGGGCCCACCTGTACCTCTGGCACTGTAAGCACATCTTCAGTGACATTGGATGCCCTCAACGTTGAGCTTGAAATGGACACACCAACCTTACAATTTCCACCCTCGAGGCTTTGTTGTTTGTGGTTTTTTCTACATCCAGGAGTGAAGGGGAGCTGAGCGTGTTGCTGTGTTGTGCCCCTTATTTCAAGGTGAATCCTCACTCAGTGGTGTTACAATGTGACCCTAGGTTACGGCCAAAGTCTCCCCCATGTCCAATTTATCCCAGGACATGGTCATTATGGGTTTCCTATTCCATACTCACGCCAAAGACTCCTTTAGTTATGGCTGGGCTTGATGCCCGGCAAGTTCTTCTTATGTTCTTGAATAAATGGTGTTGTTTCCCTCTTTCAATAGCCCATATGTGACCTCAGCAGGTGGCTTGGTTGTTTCCTTAGTTTACGGCTTCTCTGGCATTCCTCATCCATAGTGCGTATAAGAACGCTCTCATAGAGGGTTGGCTGCTTCTTAGGCTGAGGCGAAGGGTATTACCTTGCAAGACATCTGCAGGGTGGGCCCTTTCCTGGTTCACCACAGACTTCATCTACTAGGCCAGGTACACCAGGCGTTTGCACATGTGGTTGTCCAGGCTACCCGGCCGCAATGATATTTCTATAATGTCTAATAAGACCTTCACTGGGTGTGTAGCATTTCGGATGTATCTGCTTTTCTTTGTGGTGGTACCGCTGTGGTTGGATCCATCTGTTTTATAAACTGCATATGATTAAGAACTGGGAGGAGGAAGAGGGATGTGGGGGCAATGTTTTCATTACTTATCGTGAGCATTATTACCCCTCGTCTTACTCTTCCTCGTCACAGTACTTGCGGCCGCCTCTCCCACCTTGTAAGGATATATATGCCTCCTTGGGAATGGTACATGATGCAATATAGTACGGGTAGATCTATTGCACCCGGGCGAGGAGGGGGTTGGCTTCATCAGAAAATAGAAGAAATGTTTGGTTGACATATGCTGGTAGGAAGACACATCGGCCCTCATTACAACTCAGGCGGTAAGGGGTTTACGGCGCCGTAAACAGCGCCGACCCTTACCGCCTGAGTACGAGGTCCCTTAGCGCCATGGCGGATTTAACACCTGCTTTTAGCAGGTGTTAAAATCCATGGCGCTAAGGGACCATGGAGTTAATTACGCCACCGTAATTTACGGTGGCGTAATTAACGCCTTCCCCACTCCCATTATGCCCTATGGGGCAAAAAGGGGAATGGGGAAGGGTAAATGGGACATGGGGATTTACCGCCCCGCCAAGGTCGGAATGGGGTGGTAAATCCCCATTCCGCCATGGCGTAAACATAGTTTACGCCATGGCAGTAAAGTCACAACCCAGGCGGTAACTTACCGCCTGGGTTGTTATCTTCATGTGTTTAAATACTTTTATGAGTAAGAGGAAGATTAGGGGCAGTAAAGACATTATAGGATACGTAAGCGTACAACCTGCACTAACAGTCCCCCACACACCTCCCAGCACATGATTGGGTTGCTAGGCTCTGGGAAGGGGTAGTCTTCAAAACACTGCAACGAAAAGTCTACTGCAAATGTGCAACATATATTTGCTCCTCTGCGGGAGGATGGCTCACAAGATAAAGCGTTCACCAGATATGGGGCAGCCGGAACTTTACAAGCTCGAATCCCAGCAGCACTGATTCAGCCTTTTACCATTCTGCCATCGATAATTTGAATAACATGAAATCAGGCAACAGACACACCTACTGTTAGAGGTTTTAGAAATGGGAGGGATCCAGAATGATGATACACTATCTGAACATTGTGAATTGCTTGCAATGTCAATTTAAAATGTCCACGCGCTAGATTAACTAATACATGCACCAGCATTTATTTAAGCAATTAGAACATTGCGGGTGGGCCATCCAGATGTTTAATGGGCCACCACTCAAGTTAAGAGCTTGAACAAAGAAAGGGTTCCGAAAATGGCAGTCATGTCACAAGTTTCCAAGGTCAGCCCTCAGCAAGGTTCTTATTGCAATTAGCAGTCATGAGAAAAATATGTGGGTATTAATGTACCTTAAAAAAAAGAAAAAGTATCTGAAGCCATGTTGACTTCTCCCTCGCAGCATCCGGGCACTGGTAGGCCTTTTCAGTGTTTATTAGAAAGCTGTAAGAGACACTGAAAAGGGACTAACACTTCCCAGCCACTACAATGGAGAAGCAGAGATCCTCCCCACTGTTGAGATGGTCTGGAAAATACCGGAATTGCACAGAGGTTCTGTGGCCAGATCAAATTTGACTCAATGACGGAAATAGACAAAGTGCGAGTCAAAACCCAGCTTTATTATCATCCTAATAAAGCAGGGACAGCACACAAGCTTACAATGTCATCTCTCTCAGTGTGTCTGTCAAAACTGTTGCTTTAATACTACAAATGTGTCTTCAATGACATCATAACAATATCAGATTAGAAAACCTACGGATTATGGGGATTGGTTAAGGGGATTGACTACCTATACACTCCAAAGGAGTTAACGTTCTGATTGTGCAACACTTGTCTGAAGGCTCCTCCTGAGACCACCTCTGAATTGACAACAGTAAAAAGACATCATCTCTACAATAACCTATTGGTTGGTGTAAGATGTACTGGACAGCCTAGCATTGAGGGTTTTGATTGGTTGTCCTTGTACTGACCAACCTTGGGCAACTGACAGGTCTGCAAGAGATGAGCCAGACAGGAGTAGGGAGAGAGAGGTCTATGGATTGCTTCCCTTCAATTAAAGAAAATACCATCCCTTATTCCTAGGCCATGAGCCTGGGTGATTTCTTTGTATTCAACCTCTGGGAATATGCATGAAGAGTGAGGCAGGTGTCCTATCTGTGCTTGTTGCTAAAGGATAGACAGTTTATGGGTCATGTGTGATGAGATAGCATTTGGAATTATTTCACCCTGCATTTATTGGGATGTTAGCTTATATTAGAGTGATTGTTATGGTTCCTTTTACCACTGGGGAAACTCTTGAGTTATTCATTGTGAGATCTTCTTAGGATTATGATTCGCTTGCACCTGACTTACAAAGGCTTGTTCTTTTAATGAATCTAAGAATATATGACTTGCGTCTTGGGAATCGTTATCTTGTGCTTTCACTGCAACGTTTCTATCCTCCCTTTTTCATGGTAACCTTGGCTCTGATTACCAGCTACTGCCTGAGCTCTGCACAGATCTGAATTTTTGTGATTTCCGCACTTTGAGTTCTTATGAAGTCTTGAGGCATTTCAGTTACTTTGAAGTGTGTTGCAGCTTCCATTTTGGAAAAGATGGCTGACCATTCCTCTTGCGTTTCTATGTTGGTCAGCTATAGTTGTGCATCATTTGGGTTGCATTCAGCTTCTACATTGCGAATGTTAGTGTGTTTCATGTCTTATGGATGCCATGTTAATATTCTTCACAAGCCAAAAAAAGGGCAGCCAAAGCAGCTTGGCACAAAGACTCTACCACTGCTTACAAAGACCATCTTGCCACTGTATCCCTGTGCTACAAACAACTGATTAATTCCAGAAAAGCTGCCTTCTGCAATGAAAGAATCGCCAATGCCCCCTCCAGCTCATGCAAACTATTCACTATCCTCCCAGAGCTAGATACCTTATCGCCCCTACATCCACAATCCTGAAAGACAACTCCTGGTGCAATAATGTCCAAGATACCGTCACAGGCAAAATTTATCAACTGTGAGCCAAAATAAAAGCAAAACCTCTTGGCACACAAGCGGCCATGCCTCTGGGTTCCCAGCCTGATTCGCCAAAAGAAATCCCCCTCTTCCAATTCCAACACATTGGCACATCTGACCTTTCGTCATCATCAAAGGCCTCAAACTGTCACGATGCAAAGGCGTCATCTGTCTGGCCTCCATTGTAAAGGAGCACACACGTTGGAGTACCGTAAGAGAACCGCTTGGCCGCTGGTTCTGCTGTCTCCTGCTCCTGCCCTGCTACTGTGAAACGGATCCAGTGTATGGACTTTGTGGACTGTGTCAGTTGCTAAGAGCCACTTGTGGACACGCCCTGTCTCCCGTGTTGCCAGGCATACTCCCATAATACGAGCATGCTCGCGCACAGCACGCGCGCACATCTGGGAATACCATATGAGTACCGCTTGGCCGCTGGTTCCGCTATCTCCTGCTCCTGCCCTGCTACTGTGAAACAGATCCAGTGTATGGACTTTGTGGACTGCGTCAGTTGCTAAGGTGACTGTGGACTTTTCCTTCTGCTGGGGTCACTATCTTAGCTCCCAGCCTCATTGAGCCCCCATTGAGCCCCCACTGAGGCCCCACACTGTTGTATGTCTCTGACTCAACTGTTTGTATTTTCCACAGAGCCGCTTGTGAACACGCCCTGTCTCCCGCTTTGCCAGGCATACTCCCATAATACGAGCACGCTCGCGCACAGCGTGTGCGCACACGTGGGAGTACCGCAAGAGTTCCGCTTGGCCGCTTAGCCGAGCAGCCGCACAGCCGTGGAGCTGTGATTGTTTCTACTGCCTTGTCTGCACACTTTTGCACCTGCTTGTGTCGTCGGGTGCAAGGTATTTTCATTTTGCTGATTCTAATTCATCTTTTAAATCACATTGGATTGTAAATGGTATACATGGCTTATAAACTTACTTTAAACATGCCGGCTATTGTTCCCCATACCTTTGTGTCACAAAGCCTTAACACTCCTGGAATAGCTCCGCAAATTTTCTAATCTGCCATTTCAATCACGCCCACCTGGTTTCCGACTCCGCCCCAATCCAGATTTCCTTTTGATGTACAAACTGATGGGACTGCTGATGGGACTGCTGTGACTGTTTCTTCACGGTCGTTGTCCGCTGCCTCCTTTGGATGTACACCCTCTCCTCTAACCATTGGCAGTTTTCATGCCTCCCGTCGCATGCTGATAAATCGTGTGAATCCTCAGCCTCTCTTAGATCTTACCATACTAGCCTCCACCAAAAATTGTCCGGCACCTCCAGAAATGGATATTCCCACCTCACCAATCAGTTTTCCTCATCTAGACCATGACCGCTCTGGCTTATCCATCCATGCCAGTCAGTGTGAGTCACCTATTTCCCTGAGGGAGGAGGAGGTTTTCCATAGTCCACATTCAGCTTTTTTCCTTTCCTCCTTAGCTCACTCAAAATCAATGTTACAGTCATTTGTCCTTCCTACGCCTCGACCTATTAAATTACCCCCCACTGACAATTCATTACATCATTTATTAATGATCCAACCGGCCCTTACAGCCATTAACACTGCTATTATTAGCCTGTGTAAATTATTTGAATCTTTGGACTCTAAAGTAACCCATCAAGCTGTTCAGTTCGAAGAGCTAACTAAATGGTTGTATAACCAAAATGTGCTAAAGAGAGTGATAGTGGTCAAGATATGTTTGCTTGAGACGTGCTATGTCACTCTGTTGTGTGTATGGATGACCAAAATGTTGTCAAATCCCCACTTCAACCTCCTGTGGCTATCTGTGACCCTGACATTGTTCCATGCCAATTACCAACAATTTCTGGCATCATTCGTCCTATTAATCACGCTACTCCTGTGTGGTCGCAGCAGAAGCAATGCCAAGTGTCAACCAGCCCGGCACAAATGGCCCGGTGGCAGCCCCGGCTGACCATGAGGACAGCCGATGCACGGACTCACCTTGTCCTAATCAAGGCCATCTATCCTTGCTCAAATCCAGGAATTCCAAATTTGCAACAAAAAATACCACTTTCCTTTTTCTTTTAAAACCAAGAACATGGTGGGCACAAAATATACCAAAAGCACACTCAATGTATTTTTCAAAGCTCTTGGGAAAGCATCAACATCCCACTCAGCCCCTGTTGCCCAGGCTGTTACTACACACACTCAACCAGATTAACTTGTGGGAGTCACGAATGCTCCACTACCAGTATCCTCTACTGTGCACCCTTGCGATCTACCAATGCCAGGTGCTATTCTTTCTCCCCTCACTCACTTGGTACACTCCATCCAACAGGCAAAGGATACCGAGCTTGTGACCAATACGAAGGTTGTTGCTTCAACCTGTGCTGCCCCGGCTTCTGCCGCTTTAGCTGACCTGTCATATGGGTCTCTAGGCCAGTTCGAACCGGAGGCAAAGAGGGCCACACCACTGACTTGCAACAACCAGATGACCAAAAAATCAGTTTCCTTTGGCCCTAGGGGCCCTATCATTTTGCCCTTAGAATCCTGTTTATCTCAAGTTGCCCTGGAAGAACTGAAAGTGAAAGTTGATGAATACCTGGCAGCAAATTTGATAAAAGTGATTAATAAACCGATACAGTCTCAGACTGACCCTGTGGTTTCTTCCAGAAACACTGCTGATACCACCCCGGTCTATACACCAAACATATGTTCTGTTGTTAAAGCTAAACCCTGGGCAGAGGATCCTTGGCCTCAATTCTTGCCAAGGACACACGCACAACCCTCTAATTTGAAATGAACCCCGCGTAAATCCAACCTGCAGTTCTCCTCCAGACATTTGCACCCCCACCGAGTGAGCTTTCATAACTTTATTCTAAAATGCAGAGAGGGGAACTTCCCAGTTTATGATTTAAATCACCAGAGCGTATTAAACATCTTTGGCGATGTAGGGGAATTGCATGCCATATCTACACAAGATATCGATCAAATTGAGTTTGTGTATGAATTCACATGCTCTGTAGTTAGACTTTGGATCCTCTCTGGAGTTGTTTGGAACACCATCTGGTGATGTAAATGCAGCTCTTTGAGGTGGGCTTTTTACTAGCAGAGGACCCTGAGTGTGCACCGTCTAGAACCCAAATTTCCAAAATGAAACCTAACATCTATCAGGGTGCACATAGAGATAGACGAGATATTCCACTACCTCCAAGCCAGCACAATTTACCATCAACTTGTGATGCAGCATTAATTTTAACAATTGCAAGTTGGAAAACCAGAGGCCATGCTCATTTAAACTCATGTTATAAAAATGTGCCTTGCCTGTATCATGTCATAGCGCTCCAAGAAACTTGGCTCACTATGCCCCCGCTATGGGACAACTATGATCTTGCCGTGATTCCAGATACCCAAAGTGGAGGGTGACCGTCTTCAGGTCTCCTGGTGGCCGTTAATACAAGGACAGGTTTTACCATCTCGCCTTGGGCCTCTCTAGGTGCCCACATCCAGTTAGTCAAAATTACTAATAATGCCAAGTCAATAGCTCTAGTCAATATCTATCGTAACACCTTAGCCATGACTAATGTAGTTTTCTATTCTGGCCTACCTAACATCCTCAACACTATTCTTATGCACCCTGCTATCATACTGTCATCTTGGGCGATATTAATTTAGATTGTTGGAATGAAAAGCGTGACAACCAAGATGTACGTAAATGGATTGCATTCATGGATGACAGCAATTTTCACATGGTCAACGGTGCAGTGGCTGGTGACTTGCCTCCCCAACACACGTGGCACTGGGGTTTGAGCACGAGTATCATCGACTACATACATGTTGATAATAACCTGTTTCAGAGTGTGAAGCAATTAACTGTTAGCGATCAAACTCATAGTGATCACAGACTTTTATCCTTACAGCTTACCTGGGATTTCTCCCAGACGAACAAAAAACATTTTTCCTGGCTGAGCTCATTGTGAATTTAGCACGTTCTCGTGTGAAATGGAATATGAGCTTGTTAGCTACCTTCAAGAGTATAGTAGAATACACCTCCTTATCAAGAAATGCACCCCAATATTCTGAATTACTACATCGATTTGTAGATTCTATAACGGTCCCTGCCATAATAGAATCCATCATTTTCATGTCTTTGATCCTGAAACCCACTGCATCAGAGCTGAATTCAGGTAAATAAAGAAAAAACGTGCAGACTCCGATCATATACCTCGCTGGCGAGATCTTAAAACTGCTAAATGCAGGTTTAAAAACTGGTTAAGGTGTCGGCGAGCACACTTATTCCAACAAGATAGTGAAGCCATGCTATGCGCAATGACTAATAAAAACTCAGCAGATATGTGGTATCTTTTACACAATCACACTTACCATCAGCAAGGTGAATCTCAAAATAATGGAGTACAAGAAGGTAGCTGGATTCAACATTTCACAGCTCTATATGGTGACTACCAATATGCAAAGCTTCACTATGAGCCAGTGTCCACACTACCATGGAAAATAGAATCGTCACCTGATATTATCCATGCTTTTATAATAAAGGCTAGCTCTTCAAGGGCCATGGGCCCCGACGGGTTATCCAACTATATTTTAAAAGCAAATCCCAATGAGTGGGCCTACATCCTTGATACAATTTTCCCTGGAATAATACGCTCACATCTCATTCCACCCTCTTGGAACACTTGTGTTATCATTCCCTTTTTTAAAAAGGGAGACCGTAGTGCCCCATCAAATTATCAGCTAATTGCACAAGGCAAGGTTTCACCAAATTGGTCCTGCGTGACTTTAATGCTTGCACTCTGAAATTCCACCTGCACGATCCTAATCAAACTGGCTTTGTGGCCGGCATGGACACCAATATCAATCTATTTGCCCTCAACGCCATCAAAGCACAATGCCAGATGAAAAAGCAACACGTCTTTTGTCTTTTTTGCTTTCGTAGATCTTCACGCAGCATTCGACTCAGTTAGTCGCCTGCTACTGTTGTCAAAACTACAGAGAGACCATTGCCCTTCCACGCTCTATGATATTATCCATTCTTTACATGCAAACACCTCCATCCGAATCCACATCACCATGGATGGTCTACTTTCAGAACCCATTGCCACCGAGAGTGGTTTGAAACAGGGCTGCTTGTTAGCGACTGCCATTTTTAACTACTTCATACATGATGTTAGAGCCTCATTTGTCAATGTTATGTCAGAATCCCCAAAATTCAATAACCAATCGATCCAAACACTAATGTATGCAGATGACCTTGTCCTTATTTCCAAAACTCAGATGGGTCTCCAGCGCTTATTAGATGCTTTTCATGGCTATATACAGCTGAATGAGCTGGAAATCAACATAGATCAAACGCAAATTGTGAGCTACTTTCCCAGGCGATCGGGTCCGTTAGCTCATTTCTGGACCATCAATCACTCTCCAATAAAAGTAGTGCCACACTATACCTATCTGGGGATGATGTTTGAGGGAAAAACACAGGCACAAGGCCACTTGGAGCAGCTATCTCCCAGGCATGCATTATTATGTATAGATACAGGAAATTCTCAATCATGCCAGTGTGGCATTTTTGGAACATGAAAATAGTCCCATCCCTCCTTTATGGCTTAGAAACCTTGCACAGTGATTCCCCCTTCCAATTTGTAAAGTGGGAAGCCAAGTCCGGGCGGCAATTATTACATCTGCCCCCATGCACGCCGGCTGCCTGGATTAGATATGAGCTGGGGCTGGTTTCTTTCCAGGCGCTTTATTATTGGCGACTCTGCGCTTTGTTTAAGAAATGCTTGCTCTCTACAGAGCTCAATGTCATTCTGCAAACTCTAACCCAGTATATGTTTTCAGTGAATCACATCTTCATAAGCACTTCTTGGCTTCAGAAAGTGTATCAAATTCTAGCCGAGGCAGAGATCCCCCTCGATCTATTGCTTGGCAATCCAGAAAAAGCAAGCTCAAGATCTTTCAGGTGGATTGGAGTAAAACCAGAGAAAAATGTTTAACATACAAAGATGAGGATGTGAGTCGCTTTCCCCTGAAAAGAGTTTGCACTCTGCCCCCATACCTGGTGCGCTCACCTTCACATAAGCTTAATGCTGGCATAATACGCTTACATTTCAACCTATGGATCACCAATGATGTACGAGTGAACGCGAACTCTTGCCTCTCCAAAGTAAAATCTGTCGATTTTGTCTAGTTGGTGCCACTCGTGAAACCTTAGCTCATTTAATCACTGAGTGCTGTGAACTCCGCTCGGCGAGAGAGACCCATTTCACAAGGCATTGTAAATTCCTGGGTACTTCGGAATCACAGGAATGTTGGTCAATAATTTTGAGCTTGTTCAAATATGCCTCTTCAAATTGCAACTACTACTTAAAATTGGAAGATGTAGAAGTTATTCCGATGCAATATAGTCAACTTAAGACATGCCGAATAATTTATGTTTTTGTTTGTTACATCGATATGTTATTATTGCAACCTGGATTATGTTTCAAGTTGAATGAATTTTAAAAATATAGAATTTTTTTTTTACACCTTCAGCAGGGGTCTAATTTATCAGTAATAATGTGCACATTGTGAATTTCTGATTATATAATTGTTTAATTTTTTGTGACGATTTTGTTTGTTAATAATTTTGTTTGGCTTTGACTTTAATGAGAATTATGTATTTTTTATGAACATTTATATTTGAAAGGTTGATTTAATTCACCCGCCACAAATACAAATAAAAAAAAAGTAATGCACAGAACCCCTGCACCCACTTTTCTCCCCCATCATCAATGCATCCTTTGACACCTGCTATGTCCTGACCATCCTTAAAGAATCCTGTATCTCCCCCTTGCTAAAAGAGCCTTCCCTTGACTGATCAATACTTACATACTACCGGCCCATAACCACTGTCCCCTTTCTCTTGGAAATTATTGACAGAGGTGCATACCTCCAAATCCAGGACTTTCTTGAATCCCACCACATTCTGAGCACACTGCAATCAGGCTTCCACCCAAACACAGGATGGAAACTGAAATGAAGCAGCTCCCAGCCTTCTTAGGTTGACTCTCTAGCTTTATTACCAGCTTCATAGATATATTTAATGCTGTTTCATAAGTTACATTAAGTTACATAAAGGACATAAAAACACTGGCGGCCCACCACCCAGGCAGAGGGCTGACCAACTGACCAGGTTAGAACATTCACACACATACATTCCAACACTCAGGCATATACACTCCACA
Organism: Ambystoma mexicanum; assembly: GCF_040938575.1. NCBI lineage: Eukaryota > Metazoa > Chordata > Amphibia > Caudata > Ambystomatidae > Ambystoma > Ambystoma mexicanum. Next base: position 116,932,407 of record NC_090934.1, on the reverse strand, counting down.
TGACATCAAAACATTCCTTCTGCACAGGCAAGTCATACACAACAGAAACAGCCCACTTGGACCTAAACAAAACAACTGGATGATGCTAACAACCATAGAAACCTTTCCCTCCTTTTACTTCTAGACCTCTCGGAGGCCTTTGACCTTGTGGACCACAAACACTACCCCACCTCACGTCATCAACCATTTTTCCCCAAATGCTGCCAAATGGTTAGCGTCCTTCTTGGCTTACAGAACCTCTCAAGTCTTTGATGGTGATGCTGCTATAAGCCCTGCACCCATTACCTGTGGAGTGCCCCAAGGCTTGTGTATCTCACCAATTCTATACAATGTCTACACTAAGCCACAATCTCGACTCGTTAAGCATCTCATATACCAACTGCACTGACGCCACGCAAATTCTCATCCCCCTCTCTGGCGACCATACACAAGACACTATCAAAGTGAACTTCATCAATGAATCTATCCAATCTTGAATGGCTTCACACAGTCTTTGGGGGTCATTACAAGTCTGCCGGTCTGGAAATACGGGTTCTGATAGCAACATAGCGGCACTGTTTCTGGACCAGCAGATTACAACTCTGCCTGCAGGGGCCATTGCGCGAGGCATGTCTGGCCTGCCCGGCGGATCGGCCCCTTTTGGCAGGGTTGCCATGGAAGCACTGACACCGCTGACAACGGTGCCTGTGCTTCCATTCACCCATTACCTATAGGACTCCACAGGAATGGGGCACAACATTTCCCAGTGCCTGATATCAAGGGAAGTCCGGTGCCGGTAAAATGTTATGAGTATGGTGGCAATACGCTCGACTCCCCGACTCCTAATGAGGTCCTCTGTCTCAAAGATGAGAAAAAGGAGATGGTCCTGATCAGCCTGCCGGCCCACTGGGCCAAAGTGGACCATACATACAAGGCTTTTGTCATTGATGGACACATAATCTGTGTTGCCACTTCGGTAAAAATGTGGGCATTTACTTAGACACACCTCTCAACATGGCAAAACAAATCCACCACATTGTTATTGTAATTGGTTATTTATAACATGCTTAATACCCTGAGGTTCCTAAGCACGGACCCGGGAATCGAACCTGTGTTGCTCCGCGCTGTCCTACTTCCAAGCGCGTTGCCCCTGAGCTACATTGCCTCCTAATCAGTCTACGCTATTAAGCTCATCAATGCCGGTAAACCATTCCTGTCTTCCAAGAATCGGCTTGTTGTTGCCTGTGCCATCATCTGCTCTAAGTAAGAATATGGTAATGCACTTCTGTGCCGCACCTCAGAAAGAAATTCATACAGAACAATGCCCTCTGCACCGCATTAGACATAGGCAAACACAACCACATCTCAGATGTTAGAAGGTCTGCACACTAGCTCCCGGATTAAAGACAGAATCAAGTTTTACGATCCTGGCCATGACCCACTGATGCCTGTCCAACAACGCCCCATCATACCTGGCACAAAAACGGAAAACAACACACCTCGTCCCATGGTCCTAAAACCCTGCCTACAGTCATTGGATATTAATATAATTAGAAGTGAGCATTCATTAAAACTAATGTATCGAAATGAAGAGCCGGTTCGATGAAGCAAAATAAGTTATGAGTAAAGACCCTATGTAAACACATCATGAGAGGTGACAGTTGATAACAGCGGTTCTTTCACATTCACCAGCTATCCAGGAAGGCAATTGTTGTGAATACAGAAAGCGGCTCAGTTACTAGCATTTCAAAATAATACAGGATAGTTAAAATTAATAATAATAGTAAAAGAGATGGGTTAATGAAATCAATAGCCATAGCGTAAATGTAAAAATAAATAAATATCAAGTTCATTAAGGTAAAAAGTATTCCTCTTTCATTTTCTAGTCTGTCAAAATGACAGACAGTATTGATTTTGTGGTTTTCAAAATGGGGAAAAAACAACTAGTAAATGAGGGATATACCTACAACAGAGAAAAACAAATGTATGAAAAAATGTACTGGAAATTGTGGGATGTTTCACCCACGCATCCAAGCCCTACAACATCGCTGGCAGCAGAAACATTAGAGTGGCCACCGGAAATCATCCAAAAATGCACAGTAAAAATCTGAAAAATAGGCTGCCACCCACTTTTGCCTATATTAGTGAGTACAGGAGGTCACTGCCTAAAACCACCATTGGGCTACACACACAGTAGCCTGAAAACCATTTGGGAATAGCAATACTGATTGCCAAAAGCAACCCAGAGCTGTTGGGAATTCATTTTCTTGATGTCAAAAATTGCTAAAATCATGGCTCACCGAAATCACTAAAAAGGTCCCACCTCCTTGTTGGGGGGTCAACATCATTCTCCCGCAAGAATCTACATGAATCTGAGGTCCACAGAAGTGTATCCATATTTGAACAAGCGGCGCTGGTGATCTAAATTCCGACAGGAGACCTGTATTTCAGAAACTAAAGAGTAACCTGAGTTAGCTAAGACTTCAAAAGGCTTGCTTTTCTATGAGAACTCTTCACACCTAGTGTTCTCAGCAACAAGGCAGGAAATCACATGGTCCTGTTAATCAGATGGAGAGTGGCACCCTGGTATGCTAGCAGGAACACAAGACAATGGATTCTTTCAGCTGAATAGGATATGCTGATTTGGGTGTAACTGTCCACACTGCTCGATGAAAAACAATACATGTGACCTCTGAGTCAAGCCAAGTTTCTAGGGGCGGGGACAAACCAATGGGTGTACTGAAGTGAAGGCAAATATATGTTTTATAAGAATACTGATAACTAATTGTAACCAGCTGATAGAAATGTACGATTTTGAGTTTCTTAAAATGACACCTTCACTCACAGTTGAAGACAAAGTTGGACGCTGTGGGATGTTCTGAGGCCAAGCCCCGTAATTATTAATATTGTAGACACTGGGTTTATACTAGAAAAAATTAAAACATACAGTAATATGCGCAGAGAGGGTGTGTACCTCTGTGTAAGGTTGGGTGCGAATAAGTTGTCATTTCTGAACCCAAACTCTCTGAACCATACGTCCAAGAAGCGAGATGTAACTGTCATTTTAAAGCTAAGATCTTAAGCTTTCCAACAAACCCGAAACGACATTCCTTATAGTTTTTCCGTAATCGCCCTTTACGCACTCGGAAAAAGTGCTGCGAATTGAAAATTTAGCTCCTGTCAAAATTACTGTCTTTTGCTTGCAACTGTTGAATTTCGTTTTCGACCTGATAATCACTCATGAATCATTGCTAGTGTTGACCTGTCCCAATTCAAAGTCACTATCACCTACCCTGAATCTCCTTTAGTGAATTAAAATAATTTTTACCATAATTTTCACTTCATTGCAATCACATTTAAAAGTATGTTTGCCTGTTTAAAAGCATACCGGTTTTCTCTAAACTTGCTGGGGGGAACTGGAATTTGAACTGCATTTTGATTGTATTCCTGAAAACTGTGTGCTCTCCTTTCCATCTCTTTATATTGCCTAAGGGGGGGAGTGAGTTGTCACAAGGGAAAAAGTGATCATATTATCTCTTGTTGAAACCATACCAAGTTTATTTCTGTGCTGCATTCTTTCCCATCTTGCATTTCCTTGAAACCATACAAGTAGTCTCTGCTACCTTATTCCTTCTATACCAACTCCTCATTGATTAAAGAGAGTGTGCTCTTGTAATATTACCCATTGTTGATCACTATTATATTCATAAGTGTGTTATCAAATATTAATTTAGTCATAAAAGTGTGATATATATACATATATATTGTTACATTTTTACAATAAACCTTTTAATTTGCAAAACAAACCTACTTCTTGGATCAGTGAGGTCAGGGGGATTCAAAGAGAGTGGCGTTATATAAGGGTTCATCATCCAGATTTAACAACTTGACATCAAAATATATAAATAAGGGCTTCCATTGGGCATCCCAGACTAGGCATTGACTTGTTGGATTGCTGGATTGAAGTCACTTACAGAGTGGGGGCTCGGAGCCGGGGATTCAGGATTAGATCTACCACTTGTGCAGCTTAATACAGTGTGCTAACTGACAGGTTACATAACTCCTGTTGGATCACCACGCTGTGTTACGCTGTAAAAGCACCCCTCAAAACGGAACACTCTCAGGAAACGGTCTGTTTTGCAAAATAAAAAAACAACAAAATTCTGTAAGTCAGGAAGGAAATCAATTTCCAGAATGACGACATTGGTAGATATCAAAATAGCCAGAGAGCACCTCTTACACAAGCTATTTGTGAGAGGCGAATGGACGGAACAGGATCAGAAGGTGTGGGTGCAGGCAATCACACAACAGGTCACTGCAACTGAGTTAGATATCTGGAGAGATCAGGGCCCCTTACACGTGGCCCTGAGTGAACTATACATAGCCCCTATAGCAAAGGATGAGCACGACAAGATTGTCAGGATAGCGGCATATTTATATTTATATATGGGAGCCATACAGGACAAATGTGCTGAAAGACAAGATCTGACAAGTAGGCAACTGATGGCATTAGAGACGGCCCAATCTGACCTGGATTCTTCTGAGCAGAGGCTGCACAGGAGCCAGGAGTCAGAAAATGATAGTAGACAGTATACCATTAAAATAAAAGAGGATATGGATATCCTGCAACAGGAAAAGGCAGACCAGGATACCAGATTTTTGACCTTGCAGAAGGAGTACCAAGAAGGTTTGGACTCCCTACTGCAGAGCCAGAAAAAGCTGGAGCAACAACTGGACTTCAACAGGGCATGCACAGAGCAGGTAGTCACCCTGCAAAGTCACCTAGATAGGGAGAAGGCAGAGAGCAATAAATTCATTTTGAAAGACCTGGATACCCAGGCAGATTTTGATGAAGAGCGCCAGAAAGCTGGTTCCCTTCAAAGGCGGAGGGACGTCCTGGCGGCACAGATGCAGGCTCTTACTCAGGAAAGGGATACCTTAGGCCAGGAAGTCTGCCACTTAAAAAAGAAAATGGAAGAAAATCACCTGGCCCTCCAGGGACTGGGTGACCTCCAAAAAGAGAATCAGAACTTGTTAGAGCACACCAGGAGGGTGGAAGATGCTCTGGCAAGAAAGGAGCAGGCCAGCAGGGATGGGACTCAGGGGGTAACCCTACTGCAGCAAATACTGGCCCAGTACTCCAAGACTAACCAGGAAGCACAGAGAGAGAATGAGGCTCTCTGCCAGCACAATGATAGGCTCCAGCAACAGGTAGCCATGCAGGAGAGACTGATAGAGTCTAGTAAGGCCTTGATTGAGGAACTGAAAGCCCAGGCTCTGGCAGGGCAACAGGGAGCAGGGGCTGATAGAGATGAGGTTCGCTGGGAAAGGGAAACACCTGAGCCTAACCTCAGGAGCCCTAGTACCAGAGGCCTCCATCCCTCCAAGTCCCTTGACTCTGCCACCCCCATGTCCCCTGGCGCACATGAGCCCAGGGCCACAGGGATGGCAGATTACTATCCATTCAGAAGTATGGGGCTCATAGGCCAGTACCTCCCAGGAATGGATGGGCGGGCATCCGGGTATGGGCGCCCAAGTACAGTGCAATTTAATCGGGAACCCCGAGAGAGTAGGCCCTCTAAGAGCATTCTGAAAACCTCCGCCCAGTTAGGTCAGTGGGGGGGGTACCCATCTAATCCGGGCAGCAAGGAGGAATCTGAAGACTCCTCTGCGCGTCCTAGGACACAAGAGACCAGGTCCCCACATTCTGCCAGCCATTCCCAGACTCGCAGAATCTGGGAAAACCTGGAAGATCAGACGGGCACCTCTGGGAGCAGTGCTTCTGAGTCAGAGGATGAATGGACCAGGGTTACCCAAGAAGGCCAATAAGGCAAAAAGGGCCTTGCTTAAGGACCCCTTAAAACAGATCAAAGCAATAAGAAGCGTCATCACTCCTTATCATAAGAATGCCAAGTATTCTGTCTGGGAACACTTGGAGCTCTTTGAGCAAATGATGGAGACTTTCCATTTGAAAGACAGCAGTAACTGCATTCAGTACGTAAAATGGACATTCTCCCCAGAATACTCCAGTTTCTTTGCGGGGCTGGAGGACCAGAATCATTCAAGTAGGTCCACATGTAGGGCGGCCATCTTGAAAACTTTTCTGTTCACCCAAATCCCCAAGAGGCTCGCAAGGCAGCCTACAATTTGCAATGTGGGGAGGATCAGGCCCCACAAGAATTTGTGCAGGAGTTGAAGGGTGCGCACAGACAGTAAAGAGTTTGTAAATAAGTTTTTCCATGCCTTGCCCAAATACATCATGACCCAGCTAGTGAGGGATTTTCATGAGAAAATGTCACTAGACTGGGTCATTGAACCGGCCACCCAAATCTTTGAGGTACAGAAGCCCATAGAAAATAAAAGTAATGCTCAGAAAAACCCCAAACCGACCAGCACCCCTGCTGCTGCTAAGGTGGCAGAGGTAAAGGTTGCCCCCATTTTGGATTCGGAGATGGAGGGCCTTAAAACTTGCCTGCACAGAATAATTCCAAGCCCAGAAGGCCCTCGGGCCAGTCACAGATAGGGAGTCAAGGAGGTAGTCCCACAAACTGGGTCCCTCACTCCCCTGACTATGTAAGTCCCCGCTACAAGGGAAACGACCCATCATGGGTTATGTGTGGACTACTCGAGCCCAAGGGGGGGGGATCCGGCCAAGCACCTAACCCAGGGACTTCCCTCCTAACTTCCCACAGGAGGGCAGAAATTCACGAAATCCTGGGCAGAACTTTTTTTCCCAGGTATCCACCCAACTTCCAACCCCAAAATCATCCATCCTTCTTTCCCCAATTCCCTGAGTCCAGACCACCTAATCCGCGAGAGGGGAGGCCAAGGGTGGAGGGGTACCCAAATCTTCCCAACCCGGGGTACTACCAGAGAAGGGATAACTACCCTTCCCGGGATCAGCCCAGGAGAGAAAACAGAACCCTGTATCAGCCTGAGCGGGTTTCACAGTTAGAGCGCCAGGTCCAAAATATGGCACAGGAGCTGGGTCGTGTGCTGAGGACTCAGCAGAACCCTCAGATGGGCATGCCGGCGCAGAATGCCCCAAACTCTGGACCTGGTGCTCCAGAACAATGACGGGGGCAGCACCCCGATAACCCACCGGTTCCCAGGGAGGAGGCACAAGGGGAAGGGGGGTGTAAAGCCTGGGAGGAAGCTTCCTTCCCCACTGGTGAGCAGCCCCTGGAAACCCAGGAACCGGAAACAAAATGTCCTACCCCTGAAAGTCTGCCACCCAAGGAGCAGAGAGGAGGTAGGAGAAACAAAGGACCCAAACAGACCCACTTTGAGGAGGAGGTACAGATCTTCCAATTTGAGGGAGAGGGATCCTCAGAGGATCCTGGGAAAAGGATCTTCTGCTTCAGAGATGGGGGAACTCCTCCCAAAGAAAAATGAGTCCCAAGGGATTCACATCCAGACTGGGTAGATGCGGGGACTGAGCTAGCGCCGCCCATCATCTCATCCCAGAACCAACAGCAAGAAAATCCCCTGGTTCAAACCCATCCTGGTTACTGCCTCCAGAAAGGGGGGGGGCAGCCCAGAACCGGAACCAAGGGAACCCAAAACTTCTCCTATTTCGAGTTGCCAACTTTTTCTTTCAGATTCCCAAGACTCTCCACATAATTCTGCCCAAATCTCTTCTCTTTGCATGTCCAAAACCAGAAAATTGGCCCACCAGTTGTCCAAAAATGTGCATTATCTGTGCCCCCTTGAGGAGAAGGATGGAAGATACTATGCCCCGGTACAAGTACAGGGGCAGGGTACAATTTTGGCACTGGTGGACACTGGATCCCAAGCTACCCTTCTGTCCAAAAAGGCCTTTGATGAACTGAATTCAGGGAGGGGTGAGAATTACCAAATTCCTCTCACCTCTCTTCCTGGACAACTTCAGAATTTGACGGGAAGGAAATTCCCGTCGAGGGGACTGCGTATTTGGACATTAAAATTGGGCGACAAAAGGTGAAACACCCGGTCATAGTAGTGATTCCAGAGGGCACCCCTTGTTTACTAGGGAATGACCTCCTGAGAAGGTTGTCAACCCTAATAGATTGCGTAAACAAGGTCCTCTGGACCCAGACTAGCCGACCAATAAAATTAAAACAGAGTGTCAACCATGTTAGTTTAAACGGCACACCACATGGTTGAACAAAAATCTGACCAAGTAGAATTTCACTTCCAGAACAACCAAATTCCAGACGTGACAGTAATAGCAGTAGGACAACAGACTGGTGATGGGGGGTCCTCTCTATTTCTGAAAATCAACGTTCCTTCCAGTTTAAGGTGGTATTCCACACTGGAAGGAAACACTCTGAAATTCTTTACCAATCCACAATCAGACATTCCCACTCCTATAGTCCAGAGAGATGTGAAATCAGCTCAGAGCCTTGCTGATGTTCAGCAAATTGGAGAGCAGTTGTTCATCCCTGTTCAGTTAAATGATGGGAAGGACTCTGTCCTCACCTGAGTGTGTGTGAACAATGGGAAGAGCTTCATCAGCGAAGCCATGTTCCGCCAACACCCAAAAGATCCAGCCATTCCCACATTCAAACTGATAGACAAATGAGAAATGTATCTGGAAACACCCAATTCCAAACATATCCTGCCAAGCAGGTGTATGCTCAAAATCTCCATTGGCAAACAGAGCATAGTCCATAATTGTTGGGTTGTGCAAGACGTCACTGCCCCCTTTTACTTAGGCAGTGACATTCTCAATCGCTTTGCCATTAGTTTGGACCTAATAAACTTCAAAGCTTGGTCCCGATTAGCGGATAATCCCATGGGCTTTGATGACCAAGAGAAAGCATTTAGGTCAGCTCAATTGCTACCTTATGCAGTTGAAATTCAGATTGGAGAGGAAGTCACCATCCCAGAAAGGACCCGACAATTCTCCCTGGGAGTGAAAGTTAAAAGAGGACAAAAATTGAAAAACCCTGATGCTTATATTCATCTAAATGCTTCTCTCCAACGGCAAGGGTTGGGGGTAAACCCAACACCATTAGTCAACATAGAACATACCACCATTCCAATAGAGGTGGATAACAGCGACTTAAAGAGTATTACTCTAGCCGCAGGCAACATTATTGGAATGGCGGTTGATGACCGACATTTTTCCATTGATCTAGGAAATTAACTGTTAGGACCAATCCCCAAAGACTGTTTTGACAGTGACAGTGATGACCATACAACACCAGACAGGATCTTTACCCGGCATGGGGGGAACTTCCTGGTGTACACTTCCTGCCCTTATGGTAAGGAAGATGTGACTTGTGACTTCAGAGGGGATGAGGTGATTTTCCAGGTCCACGAGGGCTGCATTTCCCACCTGAAGCCACCAGTCCAAATCAGCACTCTGACCAGGGACTTCTCCACCCAGCTGGAGGAGGCCGCTGAGATAGCGAAACCAGAAGTCTTTCCAGGCTTCAGGCAGATGGTTGAAGAGAGAGTCAACCTAGCTGATGCCTGTGTGAGTCTGGAGCAGAAGCAAAAGTTGAAACAAGTGTTCTTGGATTTTCAAGATCTCTTTGCGGTGGACTCATATGACTGTGGTCGCACCGACATCCACACAACAACAATTCCCACGGACCCTGGCATGACTCCAGTGTTTGTGAAGCAATATCGCTTGCCTCTCGCATCCAGGGAGTCTCTTACTGATATAATTTAGAACTTTGAGTCCCGGGGGATAATCCGTCCAGTCCACAGCACCTTCAATAATCCGGTGCTGGGAATCTTGAAGCCAAACGGCCAGTGGAGACTCTGAGCCGACCTTAGGGAACTCAACAAACGGGTCCATACTTCCTGATGGCCTCTTTCCTACATTGACCAAGGGCTGGCCCAGATCCAGGGGTCACAGGTATTCACTGCAATAGGCCTGACCAATGGATACTGGACCGTGCCTGTCAGTAGAGAGGACCAATACAAGCTGGCTTTTACCTTTGGGGGCCAGCAGTATACATGGACCTGGACTCACTTCGGATACCTCAACTCCGGCAATGAATTCAAAATCTTCCTACACAAGGCCATGCCTGACCTGGGTGAGAGGGGTAACCTGGCTTATGTAGATGATGCAAAAACAAAGAGGTGATGGCTGGAAGGTTTAGAATGAATCTTAACCACTGGCAGTGCTCTGGGCACCCTCCAGACCATCGTTCTTCACCTGCCAAGCCATTACAGAAGGGGAAAGACCATATGCAAATCAGGCTTGGTCCCACCCCAAAAGGGGTAGTCCAGCCCGAACTGCTAGGTCACATCCCCTCTGCACGAGACCACATGCATCCCCAAACATGTTTCACCCTTGTTGGGGCTCATCAGTGAGGAGTAGCTTTGGTCTCTAGGCCCAGCAGGCACGGGACCCACGTCTGGGCATACCCGTCCCACTCGGGGTGACAAAGCAAAAACAAAGAGGTGATGGCTGGAAGGTTTAGAATGAATCTTAACCACTGGCAGTGCTCTGGGCACCCTCCAGACCATCGTTCTTCACCTGCCAAGCCATTACAGAAGGGGAAAGACCATATTCAAATCAGGCTTGGTCCCACCCCAAAAGGGGTAGTCCAGCCCGAACTGCTAGGTCACATCCCCTCTGCACGAGACCACAAGCATCCCCAAACATGTTTCACCCTTGTTGGGGCTCATCAGTGAGGAGTAGCTTGGGTCTCTAGGCCCAGCAGGCACGGGACCCACGTCTGGGCATACCCGTCCCACTCGGGGTGACAAAGCAAAAACAAAGAGGTGATGGCTGGAAGGTTTAGAATGAATCTTAACCACTGGCAGTGCTCTGGGCACCCTCCAGACCATCGTTCTTCACCTGCCAAGCCATTACAGAAGGGGAAAGACCATATGCAAATCAAAGGGATGTGACCTAACAGTTTGGGCTGGACTACCCTTTTGGGGGTGGGACCGAGCCTGATTTGCATATGGTCCCCTTTTGTAATGGCTTGGCAGGCAAAGAACGATGGTCTGGAGGGTTGCCCAGAGCAATGCCAGAGGTCAAGATTTATTCTAAACCTTCCAGCCATCAACTCTTTTGTTTTGCTATTGTCACCCCGAGTGGGAAGGGTATGCCCAGACGTGGGTCCCTTGCCTGCTGGGCCTAGAGACCCAAGCTACTCCTCACTGATGACGCCGAACAAGGCTGAAACATGTCTGGGGATGCTTGTGGTCTCGTGCAAAAGGGATGTGACCTAACAGTTCGGGCTGGACTACCCCTTTGGGGGTGGGACCGAGCCTGATTTGCATATGGTCTTTCCCCTTTTGTAATGGCTTGGCAGGCAAAGAACGATGGTCTGGAGGGTTGCCCAGAGCAATGCCAGAGGTCAAGATTTATTCTAAACCTTCCAGCCATCAACTCTTTTGTTTTGCTTATGTAGATGATGTCCTCATCAAAAGTTCATCTGTGGAGGAACACATAGTAGAGATCCGTTATGTTCTGACACAGTTGAGGCCCGCCGGAGCAAAACTTTCCTTTCAGAAAGCACAGTGGTGTAGAACCCGTGTTAATTTCTTGGGGCATGAGCTTACTCCTCAGGGTCTCTGTCCCCAGGAAAAGAAAGTGGAAGCACTTCAGAAACTGAAAGACCCCACAACTCTGTGGGAACTAAGGAGCCTCCTTGGACTGACTAATTACAGTAGAAAGTTCATTGAGGGCTACGCAGAGATCACTAGACCCCTGATTCATCTCTTGAAGGGGGGGTCAAGTGGGAATGGGGTCCAGAACAATCCGAGGCAGTAAGACAGCTCAAAAGAAGCCTCTCACAAGCGCTGTGCCTAGGTTACCCTGTCAGAAACAAGGAGTTTTTCTTGGGGACAGGGTTCTCTAATACATGCTTGACTGCAGTATTATATCAAAAGCATGACAAGGTCAATAAGTAATCTCCTATGCGAGTAAAACTTTATCCTCTGTGGAGGAAAAATTCAACAATTGTGAGAAGGCACTCCTGGCAACGGTGTGGGCATTGAAAAATTACCACCCGTTTATCTAGGGGGGACACATCATAATGGAGACTCCACACCAGCCTCTACAATATCTCCAAAGTGACAGAATCCGGGCCGGAAATGTGCGTAATTCCCGAATTACTTCCTGGATTCTGTCAATGCAAGGCTTTCCTGTGGAGGTCAGGTATGGCCAAAACAAGAAGAGTCCCCTCGCGCCAGGTCTGGCTGACTTGCATGATTGTGCCAGAGAAAACTGTCTCGAGAACGAAAGTCTAAAAATCAAGGACAACATGGAGGCATACCTCAGTTCCCCGCACAAAGTCTTTGAAGAAGATAAGTGTGAGGGATTGCCCACTGTCTATGTGGATGGATGCTCTTACCATGTTGACAACAACAGGGAGAAAGAACTTGTGGCCGGCGTAGGGAATGCAGGGGTGAATGAGTCCCCAGAACCCTCCGCTGGGTACAAGATTGGTCCCCTAAGTAGTCAAGTGGCAGAGTTGATGGCTGTGCATCAAGCCATCCTCACTGCTGTCCAACATCAACTCCACGAACTGGTCATAATCACAGATTCGGATTATGTACGTAACGGGTTCGTGGAGCACCTGGTTAATTGGAAAACCAGAGGCATGCTATGTGCTAATAACAAACCCTTGAAACATCTGAAGTTAATTCAAAACATTGATGATCTGGTCACTGTGAATGGGATGACCATCTACTGGAAAAAGATCAAGGGTCATTCCAAAGTAGAGGGACCAGACAAAACTGGAAATGACTTAGCGGATCAGCTGGCCAAAACCGGGGCCATCCAAGGGGATCTAATAGAAATTGAGTCCCTGTTGGGGGAAATCCAGGTCACTGCTATCACTAGATCACAGACAAATGCTCACAATGATCTTTCAACTGCACAATGGAGTAAGGAGACCCCAGATGCTGATTTGATTACGGCTCAGAAGGGGGATCCAATAATTGGTAAGTTTTACCAACACATTGAGCACCCTGAGAACTTTCCCCTGACGGATACCAATTACGTTGGGAAAGAGGACCTCAGAGGGTTGATGAAATGTCCAAAAATGTTCCGAATCCAAGACGGTTTGTTGGTAAGGAAATCCCAAGCTGGTCATGATCAGTGGGTGATTCCTACCTCATTCTGAAGCCTGATGTTAAGTCACGCCCATGATGCGGCCACTGTCGGTCATAGGGGGTTTCCGACAACACTTGAGATCTTAAGAGAGGTTGCATACTGGCCACACATGGGGGAGGACCTCGACCAATACTTGAAGGGGTGTCTTGTGTGTGCACAATTTCAGCCAACATCCCTCACACACCGTGCGCCTCTCCAAAAGAGGGGGATGACACTGCCATGGTCAGGTTTACAAGTCGACTTTATCGGGCTCGTGATTTGCTCCTCTAGGGGGAATAAGTACATGTTGACAGTGACATGCTTATTCACTAAATGGGTGGAATGTCTCCCGGCCCCAAACTGCAAGGCAGAAACAGCAGCTGCCATGATGATCAACCACATCTTTTCGCATTTTGGACTACCTCAAAGGATTGAGTCAGACGGAGGTAGCCATTTCACCAGCAAAGTCATGACAAAGATGTGAAAGATACTGGGGGTTAAAAGGAAGCTACACATTGCTTACCGGCCAGCCTCTTCGGGTGCAGTAGAACGTTACAACAAAACCATTGTGAGCATCTTAAAAATGTTTGTGGCAGATTCTGGCCCAAGTTGGGATATCCGATTACCTCTTGTCCTAATGGCCATCAGATCTACCCCTTCATCTGCAACTAAAATGTCAGTGTTTGAGTTGATGACTGGATGCAGGATGGTGCTTCCCCAGCATCTGTTATACAGGACCCAAGAGCAGACATTGATCAATGCCTCCACAACTCATGAGTATGTTGAGAATTTAAGTAAACACCTTCAACATGCTTTTGCCTATGCTCAGCGAAATCTAGAAAGATCAGCCGATAGCATGAAGACCCACTATGACTCCTACCACCGGTAGGAGACCGGGTTTATCTGTACAATTTCCAAAGGAACCAGGCCAAACAGCGGAAATTTCTACCTACCTGGAAGGGACCTTTTGAAATTGTAGACAAGGGGCCTCATTACACGGTAGGCGGTAAGGGTTTACTGGTACCGGTATTTTACCGGTACCGGTAAACCCTTACCGCCTTACTACGAGGTCCCTTTGCGGGTTGGGGAATTTAACGCCTGCTTTTTGCAGGCGTTAAAAACCAACCCGCAAAGGGACCAGTGGCGCTAATTATGGTACCGCATTTTGTGGTACCGTAATTAGCGCCTTCCCCATTCCCATAGAGCCATATGGGGCAAAAATGGGAATGGGGAAGGGCAATGGTGGAAGGGGGAATTACCGCCCCGCCAACCTTGGAATGGGGCGGTAATTCCCCTTTCCACCAAGGCGGTGCCGGTATTTTACTGGCATGAACCATGACGCTAATAGCGCCATGGTTCTCCGCCTACCGTGTAATGAGGCCCAGGATCTCACCAGTCGCCTACAAGATCTGCATCCCCAAAGGCAGTTTGGCAGAGGGGGAAGATAAGTGGGTCCACATTAATCAGCTAAAGTGTTGCCATCCCAGGCACACTCTGCAGCAACTGGAGCAGTCCTCTGGAACCCCAGAGGGGGCCGCTCCAGATTAATAAATTTCCAACCCTAAAATATTCCATATATAGTGTATGAAATACCATAATGAGAATGCATACGTCTCCTGATTAAGGTATGAGATACCATAATAAGAATGCAAATGTCTCCTGATTAAAAAAATTTATATGTTCACCTCACTACATTAATAGTGGTGGGGAAATGTCTACGAATATGTTTCTGCCGCTTTTGCTTTGTCATCCTAGGAGAGATGAAACCATGGAGACTGCCCAAGGAGGACGACCCGGGGACCGGGAACAAAGACCCGAGGGGCCCAGAGTACCGGCCAATACTCCCATCAGGATCGGCGAGGAGAACCGATTGATCCACCCTGATGGTGGAAAAGATGCTGAACTTTGCCATCTGAGGAATCAGAAGAAGATGAGGCTAACATCCCAGTCTTGCGAGGTCCATTGATGGAAAATCAAGGTCATCGAAAGAGGGGGGGCTTGTGGGATGTTTTCACCTACGCATCCAAGCCCTACAATATCGCTGGCAGGAGAAACATTAGAGTGGCCACCAGAAAGCATGCTGCTCGTCAGAAATCATCCAAAAATCTGAAAAATAGGCTGCCACCCACTTTTGCCTATATTAGTGAGCACAGGAGGTCACTGCCTAAAACCACCATTGGGCTACACACACAGTAGCCTGAAAATCATTTAGGAATAGCAATACTGATTGCCAAAAGCAACGCAGAGCTGTTGTAAATTCATTTTCTTGATATCAAAAATTGCTAAAATCATGGCTCACCGAAACCACTAAAAAGGTCCCACCTCCTTTTAGGGGGGTCAACATCATTCTCCCGCAAGAATCTACATGAATCTGAGGTCCACAGAAGTGTATCCATATTTGAACAAAGTATATTTTGAGGATTGCTTACTAGTAAAACAGCTGTCAAAAATAGGTGCAGTACCGGTGCTCGCCACTGACCGGCGCTGGTGATCTAAATTCCGACAGGAGACCTGTATTTCAGAAGCTAAACAGTAACCTGAGTTAGCTGAGACTTCAAAAGGCTTGCTTTTCTATGAGAACTCTTCACACCTAGTCTTCTCAGCAACAAGGCAGGAAATCGTTTGGTCCTGTTAATCAGATGGAGAGTGGCACCCTGGTATGCTAGCAGGAACACAAGACAATGAATTCTTTCAGCTGAATAGGATATGCTGATTTAGGTGTAACTGTCCACACTGCTCTAGGAAAAACAAGACATGTGACCTCTGAGTCAAGCCAAGTTTCTAGGGGCGGGGACAAACCAATGGGTGTACTGAAGTGAAGGCAAATATATGTTTTATAAGAATACTGATAACTAATTGTAACCAGCTGATAGAAATGTACAATTTTGAGATTCTTAAAATGACACCTTCACTCGCAGTTGAAGACGAAGTTGGACGCTGTGGGATGTTCTGAGGCCAAGCCCTGTAATTATTAATATTGTAGACACTGGGTTTATACTAGAAAAAATGAAAACATACAGTAATATGCGCAGAGATGGTGTGTACCCCTGTGTAAGGTTGGGTGCAAAACCAATGTTGCAAAACCCACTAAAATCGCGAATAAGTTGTCATTTGTGAACCCAAGCTCTTAGAAAGAGCAGGGTTGAACAGAGACCTGTCTTAATTAATTTGTGATGTACAGATGTATTCTCAACAACTTGCGTATCTGGGAAGCATGTTTGATTATGAAAAATTGATTTTCTTGAGAAACCAAAGGGGAGTGTTTTTTCCTTCAGCCACAAAGATGATACCTGATGACTCATTCTGACTCACTACTCCCTTCTCCAGTCAGAGGACATTAAATCCTTTAACCTATCAGGATCCTCAGAGGGTTGGGCATAGAAAGTCAGCCTCCACACCCCCTTTGAGAACCCATAAAAAGAACCACTGAGACCCAGATAGGGACACTCATTTTTCCACTACTCATTGATTCCTGCGCAGCACGCTGGCGACCATATCCAGACAAAAACTCCAGACTCCTGAGGCTCCAAGCTCCAGATCTTAGACTCCAGATAGTCTCCAAAACCAAACTCTAGAACTAAACTCTAGAACCTTGGAGAAAAGAGGCCTAATCCACAAGCTGAATCCTTTTCAGAGGCCCCAGAATCCAGCAACCTAACCAAACTATTCAACAGCCTTGCCGTGCTGTTCGCTTCTGGCCCAGAACCCTGTGCCAGAACCGAGATCCAGAGAGAGTAGTGCTGTATCCAGACCGACCAGACCAGACCGCTGTGCAGTGCCGATAGCAGACCAGAGAGCGCGCTGTGAGCAGAACCAGTGCCTGACTGTCCGGTGGCGAGAGTGCAGTCCCAGGCCCATTCCAGTCCAAAACTAGGAGTGAGTATCCAGTCTAAGAACTGTACACAACCAATCTCTTAGTCCAAAATAATCTTATTTAAACCATTTCAACCTGACCAGACTTGCATACAAATCATGTGTCCATTCTGTGATTTCAAATCTGTAAAAGCGTCATCTGTCATTGTGAAAGATTTACTTTATTTTTGAAAATCGACCTCCACAAAAACGGCCGTATCTTTTGAACCATACATCCTAGAAGCGAGATTTAACTGTCATTTTAAAGCTAAGATCTTAAGCTTTCCAACCAACCCGAAACGACATTCCTTATAGTTTTTCCATAATCGCGCTTTACGCACTCGGAAAAAGTGCCGCAAATTGAATTGAAAAATTAGCTCCTGTCAAAATTGCTGTCTTTTGCTTGCAACTGCTGAATTTCGTTTTTGACCTGATAATCACTCATAAATCATTGCTAGTGTTGACCTGTCCCAATTCAAAGTCACTATCACCTACCCTGAATCTCCTTTAGTGAATTAAAATCATTTTCAGCATAATTTTCACTTCATTGCAATCACATTTAAAAGTATTTTTGCCTGTTTAAAAGCATACCGGTTTTCTCTAAACTTGCTGGGGGGAACTGGAATTTGAACTGCATTTTGATTGTATTCCTGAAAACTGTGTGCTCTCCTTTCCATCTCTTTATATTGCCTAAGGGGGGGAGTGAGTTGTCACAAGGGAAAAAGTGATCATATTATCTCTTGTTGAAACCATATCAAGTTTATTTCTGTGCTGCATTCTTTCCCATCTTGCATTTCCTTGAAACCATACAAGTAGTCTCTGGTACCTTATTCTTTCTATACCAACTCCTCATTGATTAAAGAGAGTGTGCTCTTGTAATATTACCCATTGTTGATCACTATTATATTCATAAGTGTGTTATCAAATATTAATTTATTCATAAAAGTGATATATATATATATATTGTTTAATTTTTCCAATAAACCTTTTAATTTGCAAAACAAACCTACTTCTTGGCTCAGTGAGGTCAGGTGGCTTCAAAGAGAGGGCGTTATATAAGGGTTCATCATCCAGATTTAAGAACTTGACATCAAAATATATAAATGAGTGCTTCCATTGGGCATCCCAGACTAGGCATTGACTTAGTTGGGTTGCTGGATTGAAGTCACTTACAAAATGTACTGATGATTTTACAAACATGTGTAAGGGAAGGGCAGTAACGCATGGTGACAATGTAATTCATGAAGTTTAACACAACCACTTACCGGATGGTACAACAATTCTTATTAAAAAAAACATAACACAAATAAAAGAAACAGCAAATGAAAATGTGGACGAACCAAGTGGATCTGTAATAAAACATATGTGCACAACTCTCCCATTGCATGTTGCTGGTCAGATGCCTCAAATCAAAACATTACAACAGCAAATATGTAAACAAAGACAAGTAGAAACAAAATTCTGAAAACACCTGAAAGCTTCGCAGAGATCGAATTACCACCAGAGTTGAAAGTAAGGGAACAGAATGACAACTTCTTATTACTGGATAAAGAAATAAACAACAAAAGATTAATGATTTTTGGATAGAATACTTAAAGAACGCACAAATATGGCATGTGGGTGCACCCTTCAAAGTGAGTCCTAAGCATTTTTCGCAGTTTTACAGCATACATGCAATGATTGAGGACTTGCTAATTCAATTGATATATGTACTAATGCCAAACAAAACGGAGGAATTATATAAACACATTTTTAGATTCATTCATGAGAACATTAGCCCCAAAACACCCGAAATCATTGTTCTTGATTACGAAATACAACAAATTAAGGTATTTAATGATATTTTTCAATCATGTAAAATCCAGGGATGTTTTTTCACTTCATACAATCAATTTGGAGAAAATTACAACCGATTGGGATGCAATCAAGGTACATCGAAGATTTGGAATTCCAACACAACATCAAATTACTGTTCTCGTTAGCCTTTGTCCCCATTTTTCATGTAGAAGAATATTATGAACATTTAACAGAATCTGAATTTTTTTTAAACAATGAACAATACTTGGCATCTCTGTTAGATTATTTTGATACTAATTGGATAGGACAGTTAACCAGAAGCGGATCAAGAAGGAGAGCACGATTTTATAAGAAATCATGGAATTGTTTTGAATCAGTGGTAAAATGACATGCAAGAACAAACAATAAAATTGAGGGATGGCACAATGGACTACATCAGTCATTCAAAAACAATAATACAAGCTTATGGTCTTTTCTTAGACATTTAAAATTGGACCAAACTAACCAGGAAATGCAAATAGCACAAGTTTCATCAAAGGAAAAAACACTAACACAGAGAAAAAAGAATAGAGACACGCAAGAAAGATTAAAAAGATGCATAATGGAATTAGAAAAACAGGACAAATTAAACTATTTAAACAGTATTGCATTTAATATAAAATGTTAAATTATCCGAAAATGAAGTTACCACTGCACTCAGGATACCAGGAATCATTTATGAAATACACAATGCACAAATCCAAAGAAATCCACTGGAGAAACCAAGAAAAAACCCACATTCCAGCGAGGCATCTGATCATGAAGCAGCCGCACATAAATCCAGCAAAAATCCACAAAAGAACACACAAAAAGAAGAGAAAAAAATGTCCCAAATCCAAGAAAAAATGAACGAAAATGGAAATCGTATATGAATTTCAATGGAAACACATTGATACATATAGAAAAAAGGATGGCACAGCTACACCAAGTGGCAAAAAAAAGATATCCATATTTCAAAAACTAAAAATAGCTACATAAAATGCATTTTTACATTAAATTATAGAAAAATGTGAGTATAAATTATATAAAATAAGTTAAAATAAGTTCGATGGCTAAAACAGTTATATTTAAATGTTTAAAATTGTTTGATAAAAGCATTGTTTAAAAATGTTTGAAAAAGGATATATTGTTAAAAAATCATTGAAATTCAATGAAAAAATATTCATTGAATATTTATTTCGATGGAAAAGAATTTCAGTCAATAAATTTAGATGGAAAAAGAGTCTACGAATCTTTTTTGGATGAAAACACTGTATACGCTTAATTACTTGCCTAATAAATGCATTGTTCATTTTAGGGATTTTTTACAAATAAAAATAAAAAAAAACATTGGTAGCTGTATTTCTGAATGGTGGATGCGAAACCAGGTTTTCTGTTGTTTTGAGAAGTGGTTGGCATAGGGCATAGGCCCTTGCTGGAGCCAGGGCAGCGTGAAGCTCCCCGGCTGCTCAGAATCCAGACTTCCCCATGTCACCATGTTCCGAGCAGCCTGCTTGGCTCCCACACCCACATCAGGTACTAATATGCTAATGGCCTATATTCTACCAGAAACCGGGAACCATGAAGTGCTGAAAAGCCAGATTGTCCAGCAGGGCTCTACACGGGGTAGTTCCTAGAAAATATTGTGCCCAGGGTGAAACACTAGAGCACACCCCCCTTGCTCCTCTACTGCTACCCTGCACTCACGTTTCAAAATAATGTAAGATTTGCAATTTAAATGGCATTTTATTGAGTTGTACTTGAAATTAATGATAGACAATGTATACTACCTCATGTTTTTGTTCATTGTCTAAATGAAGGGCACTCTCCTAGATGATGCTTCCTCAAAAGCATCCTTTGCTGCTGAGAGATCCATTTTCCTACAATTTTGCCCTCGACTGGAAGTGTAGCAGTAGGTGAGCAGAGCACTCTGAGGCCATTCCAAATGCTCTGGCGGAAGAATGGAAAATGGGTGTGATATAAAGGGAAAAAGCTAGGCGGTGATGAAAACGATGGCAGTTCTCAGCTATATTCAGGAAGGTTACGTTATACAGAATGCCTTGAAGCTATTTCAAAGCGCTATAGGGGTGAAGCTGTTACGTTGCCATATGATATGCATACCTAGACAAATGACAACAATAATTGCCAAATTGTCACTTTTGCTAAAAAACGCTGGGCGGTTGGGTGCCCCTTGTGACGGGGTGGCCGGTCACAAATGATCACGCCTACGATGGTAGTAAGTCCAAGGGTGTTTATCTGGGACTTTACAAATAGCTGTGGCCAAGAGTTCTCTGGTAGTTCTCAGGCCTGTTTTGGTACTTGGGGAATCGGCAGTAGGCCTGTCCTGCTCTCTCTCACCTACCCCGGCCGTTCCCCTCCTCCCTAACCCAGGTGTTCTTAACCGTGTTAGTACTATTGATCGGTGCCACAGGTGGTGTTTGCTCTTTCTGGGGATAAGTATGACTTCCTTAAGATGTGGGCTAACGATCTCCATTGGGGTCTGATGATTATCAATGCTGGAAGTGTAAGCAAGAGAAGGGAACACCGAGTTATTTGATCTGGTCGTGCTGCAAAACTAAGGTGTTCTGGAGGGGTGTGTTAGAGAGTCTGGGTCTGGTGCTTCGGTTCCCTATAACCATGAAGACGTCCCTGCTTGTTTTTGGTGATGTTTGAATAACGGATGACTAGAGTTCTGCAAACAAAGTCTGGTTCCTCTGTGCTTGCATGCTGGCCAAGAAAATGACCCAGCACGCCTGGAAATCTCTTTATGGCTTCTGCATTGACAACTGGGTGGATGAATTGCTGATTCTCTCGGCCTATGAGGAAGTCATCTACGAATACAAAAACTGACAGATTTGAAGGAATCTGGTGTCCGCTCCTGTACATGTACGGCTAGTATGGTCATGTAATAACAGTATGCCCCTCATTTCATCTGAAGCACAACCTTGTTCCTTATAATAGCTGTGGTTGCAAGTATTATGGTCTGCCATTATCTCATGTGTGTAAAATACCAACCCTCTCAGAGAAAGTTGTGCGATTAGCACTCATTCAGCTGACGACCTGTCTTCAATTATTAATGGTGGGTTACACAAATATGTGAGCTCGTTGAATCTGTGAGTAAATTTGGCATGTGTGCAGAATTAAAGGGATGCTTTTGAAGGTGATGACGGAAAACCCCCCAAAGAAATGGAGGAGGCACCCCGATAACTCGGGCAGGGTCCTCTTTGCCTCTCTCCCCCCTGGATAAGGGGGAGAAACAAGGAGAAGCGCGCCAAGCGCTGAAGAAAGCCCGCGACGGGCGAACAAAGAAAGGGGGTTGGCTACACCCAATTTAAGAGCGGGCAGCCAGGGTAGGGAGTATCCATCCCCTCCGGCAAAGGACGTCATCCGCCGCAGCAGGAAGGAGGATTTCGTTTTGGTTTCCTGCTCGTTCGTGTGGCGGAGGAGGTTCGAGATGCTGCTGATCAGGTTCCTGTTGCAGAAAGGGAAAGGGTACGTTCGAGCGAAGGAAGTGTTCCGGCCGAGGCGAGGTTACAGCGGATACGGTACTTGGGAAGGGGCGTCATGCCACCGGAGTTTGGGTTGTGTTGGTTAGGTGCACTACGGAAGCATGGGTAAGTAGAGTGCTGTGTGGGGAACAGGGCACCTTGCGCAAATGGTGAGTTAGCACTGTGTCGGATAGGAAGGCAGGCATGGCGATTTCCATCGAAAGGTTCATTCACGTTGGTTTGCAGTTCCGAGGGCAGGGGCAGACCAAGGTATTGAAGTACATTTAGAGCACGGGGTAGTGGCGTTATTTTGCATTTGTTAGAGCATCTTTACGGTTGCCGTGTGCGCTGAGGTAAGGTAAGGGAGGTTGGCAGCAAGCCCAGGATGGCTGCGGCACCGCTGGATCTCGGGTCCGGTGTAATGGGCCGGAGTGTTTTTGCCCTAACGGGCGGCGGAGCGGTTGGTCAAGGTTTCAAAGGCACTACATGCCTACAGCGAATACGACCCGTGAGTTGTTGTCCAGAGCCATTATATTACGAGTGTTCTAAGATATGCTGTGGGGCACTCGCCATGCCGGCAAAACGTGTTTAAACATTAATGGTTTATGCACAGTACTGCAAAATATTCTTGCTACAACCACCATTGGCTCGAGTGGGAAATGCCTAGTATTGGGAGGCTGGAGACCCCAGTTTCTAGTTAATGGGCCTCATTGCGACTTTGGAGGTAGCCATACCCTTAATAAGGGCATGGCTGCCTCCAAAATCGTGTCCGGGTCCGGGTTCCCTGAATGGGGAAATACCGGGCCATTCTGAGTATGGAGGGACCAGTATTTCCTCCTTCAGGGAACCCGGGCCCAGTCCTTCCCCATTCCCATTCGAGCCCTCAATGGGCTCAATGGGAATGTGGAGGGAGCTAACAATGGGCCCATCACGAACAGGCCCATTGTTAGCTCCCTGGTCTCCTCGCGGGAAAAACCAGACATCCAGAGCGGGTCCTGCGAGGGGACCTCGTAATAGTGCAGAGTGGGTTTAATGGCGCCGACACCATTACCGGTGCCGTTAAACCCATTCCGCACAAGTTTTCTTTTTTAAAATATCTTTATTGGTTTTTCAACAATTAGTGACCCATTCCGCACAAGTTATAATGAGGCCCAATATCCGGTATCTCCTGGCGAGCTGTTTAGGGATACAGCGTGGCATGTTGTGGCAGCAACATGCAGTTGGGTTATTGCCAGTAATTATAATGCCCCCTTTGTGCCTGTTCTGGAAGAGAGGATTAGCTAGTGGAGGTACGGTGTGCATGGAATGTCGGAAATGCCCCAATCGCAAGGTAGGCCACTACGATGTAAACATTATGTTGCCTGCTGTGCATATAACATTCTCGTTATGGAAAGTAAAGGAATAAGGGGGAAGCAGGTTGTTGTTGGGCACCCCTTTCATTTCCTTTGTTCGGTGGAACAGGCACGTGTTATGGACTGATGAAGGTCTGAGATGCATGTATTTGATTTACCCCGTGCTCCGGGCATGGCGGGATATGCAGAGGGGGCAGGTGAGGGCCGCGAGGCATGTGCTACAATTAGGGGGCTAGGCGCAGGTTTGTAAGGGAAAGGTTTGCAAGACGGCTTCACCGATTTGGCCAGGAAGGGCAAGGATGCCCGGGAAGCTTTTGGGGAGCTTGGCTTTAATTTTGTAAGGAAGGCATTTTTAACGCACTTCATCAAGTGTTGGCGCTCTAGGAGTATTACTTTTGCTTGCTGGCACGAGGGTTTCATTTGTCTTGGTGAAGTGGGCACGTGTTATGGAACAACGAAGGTCCGATTCGCATTTAGTGGATTTACCCCAGGGTCTGGGCATGATGATGGTGCAGGTGAGTGCCGCGAGGCGTGTGCTACCAAGATGGTGCCAGATGCAAGTTTTGTGAGGGGAAAAGTTTGCAAGGCAGCTCCACCGATGCAGGCAAGAAGGGCAGAGGGGCCCGGGAAGCTTTTGGGGAGTTGTCTTTATTTTACATCTGTTGGTTGGCACGAGGGTCCCCTTTGTCTGGCAGACAGTTCTATAAAGCTGCAAAGTGTATTGTCATAAATGAGTAGGCATGCGGTCATGTCTAAAAACAGAACGGCGGGTACATAAGTTAGGTAGTAAGCGTTTCCACCATCAACAGTGGGTAATGGTATGGTTACCGCACAGGCGGCACCCTTGCCCCCCCACCCCCTTTTTTGCAGTCGGGCTCAAGGTTCAGGGGCGCCGTAATTTCAAAAGTGTACCAGTTGCGTGTGGGGGCACCCCAAGCGTCCAAAATCCTAAGCAGATGGAATATGGCTGTGTGAACGGGGGTCGCCAGGCCATAGCGGGTGTGCTGATTGAGTTGGCAAACGCATACTCGAGAGGAAAATACACAGAGGTTTGGGAAGACCATTGTAAGGGCAAGGCATGGATATAAATTTTGGAAGGACACTTGAGGATAGCGCTGTGGAGCACAGATAGTGTGAGCTATCGGAGGATCTCAAACCAAGGATTACTTTAACAGACACGGTTATGGCTTATGGTAATTCCTTAAGTGGAACAGGCGGTTGGGGTTCATGCAAGTTTGGGTTGCACGCACCTGGCGCAGCAGCATCAGGTCCATGCCCCGGGGAATAACCGGGAGTTAATTAAAAACATTTGTGCACCTTAAAGACATCTGGGCAGCTTAATTTATAATCTGGGAAAGGTACCATGTTCTAATAATTATCAAGATGGGCAATATAGATATGGCAGTTTGGAGGGGTGTAGAACTACAAGGGTTACAGGTTACCATGACTTGGGGCGGCTCTCGCGAGGGCGCACGAGCCGAATGCAGGGACGAGTGTGATCACCTGCTTTAGAAACTTCATTGGCAGTAGCGTGCTGGATTTACCAAGGGGGGACTTTTAGCATGTTTGGGGGTAGAGGCGCGTATCGAGTTTCCCGCAATGGGTTAGGTATGCCTTGGGTGTTACGGCCTTAGCTCCACCCGTTCATTATGGGACACGTGGCAGTAGAGGGTTCTCACAATGGTGTTAAGGAACAGCGGCAGTGAGGATATTTCGAGCACACTTGCCACGTGGACTGTGCACAGGGTACTTCTATGGGTGTAGGTACGCCAGGTAATACAACCAGGTCGCCAGGGTTTAGAGGGCGGTTGTGTGGATTAAGGCCTCTTTAGAACACCTAATGGACACGTTCTTGGGTCAAAGAGGTGTCCTTAGATCAGGCGAGCCTGGCCTCTGGAGACACAGGATTTTTAAAGGGTTGGGGGCGTTATAGCCCTATCAAAACAGGGTTGGGGCTTTCGTACACGGAAGGGGCGTAAGTACAATGGACACCTAGGGCAGCCTTGGGAAGCGGGTGGAGCGGCAGCGACGCCACGGTTTGAATAAACTGGGAAATGGATTGATCGGCAGCGATGCCGCAGTGTTAATAACCTGGGTAAAGGGTTGATGCCACAAGGGGTTGCATGCTTTTGGACAGGGTCTGAAGCGGGCAGCAGGGTTTAATAGTGGAGTTTAAGGGCAGTATTGGGTACGCGCCCCATGGAGCGAAGTAGATGGTGGAGTGTACATTTGAGGTAGCACCCATGTCCTTACACTGAGTACAGTAGTGAAAGGAAAGAAGGCAGGCCGAACTCTGGGTAAAAGTTGACTGTCAGGAAGGCCAGTTCTGATTTGAGTCTTGAAATAACTCTTCTTACTAGCAAGTGTGCGTGAGTAGGAGATTAAAACAGAGTCAGTGGATATTATGGTGTAGGTGCCCCGCGCCTCGGGGAAAGTGTGGGGGGGGTGATGGAGTGAAATACGCCTGTTCCCACCAACAGTATGGAGCTGGAGGGTCGCTGAAGCACACAGGACGCTGGGACTAGTTACACTCCCACGATGGCCAGAAGTCAATTTAGGGGGTACCTAGCAATATCAGTACTAGAATGTAGAAAGAGGCGCAAGGATTAACGACGTCCGAGTAAGGCCAAACATGGTTCTTTTAACATGGCTGCAGGATTTCTGAAGTTGTGATTGAGGGTCATGGGTCAGGTATTACCACTACCATCAGGCATACAGTGGGGTACATCGTCAAACATTGGGAGTGGGGTTTTAGATGACCACGGCAGCAAGGCCAACGCAGCCTTTCACCCTTCCGGTTTTGATAAACAAGTAACAGTGGTCGTGGTTTATCGGGTAGATAGCAGGGCGGTTTGTAATAAGAAGCTACTTATGTGTCAGAAGGAGGGCTGAGGGTGGCTGGAAGGAAACAAGGACAAGTCAGATGGTTGGGGTATGGAACAGCACCCCATCAGCCTGGTATCATCTGCGGGGAGGCAGTCTGCTGGGTCTATGGCGGGAGAGCTTTGGCCGGATGAAGGAATGGAAACGTCTCATCAGCAGATGATTAGGGTGGGGGAGATTGGCCTGACATGATAATGGAAAGGGGGAGCCTCCCTTTTGAAAGTATCAGTTGACTATACCAAGGACAAAGCTTTGGCCTACATAATTAATAGAAGAGAGGAAAGGGGTCTGTTTTAAGGGTAAGGGGTTGGCCCAGCAACTCTGGTCATGAACGGCACTTCCCCAGGCTGTTAATACTCCCGCAAGGGCAGGCAAGCCACAGTAGATCAGGGTAGGGGAAATTGGGGCTACATGAAAAGTACAAACGGAATTTGAAGGTCAGCTTCTCCTGTCGGAACGGCGCAAGACCAGGGAGCCTTGTGGGAGCGAGCTTAGCATGATAAAAAAGGGAGAGGACTGAGCGACACTACTCCAGCCTGGAAAAATTCCTGCAAGGGCAAGCAATCTGCTAAGGAGTAGTGGTTGGGGGAATTGGGCCCACATGACAAGGAGTATGGAAGGGGGAGCCTGCCTTTAAAGGAAAGAAAGGGATAGGAGTGAGACAAGGAGCAATGAAGGCAAAGTTGTTTTTTGGAAAATCAAGTAAAAAGTCTACAGCTCAACCTCACCCGCCAGGAACGGCGCTCTCTCAACATGGTAACTCCAGCAAGGGCAGGCAGAGCGAGGATAAGTTGGTTGGGGAGATTTTTGCCTAATAAAAAGGTGGAGATGAACCTACTGCGGGTGCAGTATGATGAATGAGTTGGCCAGACAGCCGGGTTAAAAACAGGAGCCGGTGGATGAGCCACTTCCAAGGCCGGAAGGGTCTTCAATCTTTCGGACCAGCGCCTCTTGGGAGCATAAGCGGCAGGGGCGTCTGGTGGTAGCAATGAGGGCTCAGCTTCCTTCGTAAACCGGAAGGGTCTTTACTCTTCCCGTGACCAGCACCTCTTGGGAACCTAAGCGGCAGGGGCGTCTGGTGATCACAATAAGGGCTCAGCTTCCCCCGAATAACGGCACTCTCCCAGCCCAGGAACACCTGCAAGGGCATGCAGGGATCAGACACAAAGGGCTGGGGGAGTTGGGCCTACCTACTGTGGACTTTGTCGGACAAAGGGGGGAAGCAGGTAGCGGGGCAAGGAGCAGTGTCCGCACGTAGCTCCTGCAAGGTATGCCACTGGAATTAAGAAGTCAGTAAGGGGGAGCTGCGGTGGACGGTAACCTACCATTGGCGAGGCAGTGTTTTGGCAACCAGTGACAAGACACAGACTCCGAATGAGCCATGGGAAAGCCGGAAGGCTCTTCGCTCTTCTCGGCCCAGCGCCTCTTGGGAGCCTAAACGGCAGGGGCGTCTGGTGGTAATAATGAGAGGCTCAGCTTCCCCCCAACAAACGGCACTCTCCCAGCCCAGGAACACCTGCAGGGGCAGGCGGGTCTCAGGCACGAAGGGTTGCGGGAGTTGTGCCTACTATGGACTGTGTTGGGAAAAGGGGGGTAGCAAGTTTTTGGACACGGAGCAGTCGCTGCACCTTCAGAGCTATTTTCAGATGTTGGCTGTGTTTTATTATATGTGCAAAAATAAAATCTGCAGCCTTTTATGCCATAAAGGAAACATGTCTCATTCTGCACCTTACTGGTTGGGGAAAGTAAGGGACCAAGAGAAAGGAACAAGAATAATGTATATTGGCACAATAATGGACAAATGGCTGGGTTATGAAAGCCTTCGGAAAACTACTGACTTGAGAATAGCACTGTCTTCTATAACACTGACGCCGACTGCAGTAGGCACTGTAGCTCTTGCAAAACAATTTGCAAAAGACGCTGCCAAAAAGCGATCAATCCTTTACAATGAAATACTGAATTCAGGTCAAACGAAGGGTTCACGGTTTCATGTAATAATGTCCCCCCAAAAATGTCTCCAGACAAGAAAGTCACAGTGTTTTGCGGCGACATTATAACATTGAACATCTGGGGCACATCTCCGTAGCCACCACATTTTTTATTTTTACAAGGGGAGCAGTGGACATCCCCGCAACCCGTCCCCATACATAATGCCACCATATATAATGTGCCAATGGCTTTTCCTGGGGACATTATGTATGGGACATTATTACCTGATACCCGGTTCACACCTTCATGACAATCACATCTGTGTGGAGAACTTGCTGATGCAGACGCTCTTTAAAGTGATGTTGCCTGTCTCTCGTCTTATCTCACCCCCCCCCGCCACCCCCGATTGTCTTGCTAAAAACAATTGCATGCACTGTTTTCCTTCCTTTCGTGTTCACTCTGAATATTCAGTGGGCAACCTCTGTACACCTGCACGGCCAGCCACACTCGTGCATCCGCCAGTAGACAGCCAATGCATGTAGGAAGGCACACATGACTTTGCCAGCGTTTGCCTCGAAGACAAGTCAGGTTTTATATGACTCGGTGCCACTGGCTAGTGCCAAGGGCGAGCATGCTCGCCCTTTTTGCATAGACTTGCATAATAGCCTGGCACTTCAGGGGTTAACAGCCGCTTGTGTTTCCTCTGGGAAAGGCTGCTGCTGGCATCGAAGTTGATGCACATGACGCCCTGCCATTATCTGAGGCGGCCGCTGTAGGGTTTTAGCGCCTCTACGATTATGGCAAGGCTGTGCTACAGGAGGTTTCAGTGCAATGTGTGATCATCGGCCTTGAAGCCCATCTGCACGCACTGCTCAGCTCACAGGCAAAGGCCACCATGGACAAACATCAGGTGAACTGAAACTACTCTGGCGAATATTGGGCACAGTGTGAAAGCAGACTAACATGACATAACATATACCCCCCAGCCTCCATTCTGGCGTGCCAAGGCTATGCAGAAAATGATTCGTTTCACAAAGGGATGCTAAATTAGGAGAGGGGACACGCCTTAAAAAAAAAAAAAATTAAAAAAAAACTCTCAGCAGAGCATAAACCATTGCCTGCATCATGGGCTATGGTGAGACCAGGCGTTTGTCCCCTGCGTCTGTCCGTGGTGTGCTGAATGGCGTTGAATGTGAGGCTGGACCCCTTGCCCCCAACTCTTGCGCCGTTTGCTCGCGCTTAGAAACTGGCCTGGCTCTAAAACAATTCCAGCGCCACTGAGTGCTCTTGCTAATTAATAAGACATCAGAAAAACTCTTCCTACTTCTACCACTAGATGGCTCAATTGATTCACAAATAGAACATCCAGCGTGCTTTCCGTTGTCACCAATGGAGTAAAGAACAGGAAGCTTGATTAGCAGAGCTCTCAGAAATGTCTGGCCTCATTACTTGACAAAGAGCTGCACAGATATTTAGGTCATGCTATAAACGGAGCCACACACTCACACCGCACGTGTAATGTGCGTGTTAATGGATTTGCACAATGCAAGGGGGAGGCCTTTGCAGATTTCTGCTGGACCACTCATGTGCCACCATTGGCATGGGCGGCAAGTACATGGGGCGGAGGGACAACGAAGGCAGGAATTCCATACTCGCCCATAACGAGGGTTGCACATTTCTGTTTCCCACTTAAATAAGAATGTAGATAATGTGACATGAACTGCATGGTTGACGATGCACTACTATTTGCCAGAATCAGGGTGTCCACGTACAATGTTGAATTCTTTAAAAGTTATGATTTCAGAGTCACAAAACTTGAAAGTTAGCTTGCCAGGTTGAGTGATGGCTGCTGAGATCCGTGCGTGTCCTGCATATCACTGTAACTGTTAGAATCATTGTCGGAAGAATCTAATCATACTCGTTTTTGCATATGTGTTTCCATTAAGCTTTAATAATACTGTTTCTGTTTTGATCATGTGATTTGGTGATTTTTTCCATCTGATTATTGAAGAGACAACTAGTTTAGCTCCTGAAAGACAACTTAGCATGAAAGCATTGCATGTTGGTTCTGGCATAGATATTTATTTCACTCTGCTGTCTACATTCTCATTTGTGGATCCAGGAATCCAGGGTTCACATACGGGCTACCCAACTCACATATTTTGTGATCTTCAGTGAATCACTTTATCTCATTGTGCCTTATTTTCCTTAACTAGCAAAACTGGGTTCATGCCGCAGTGATTAGGTTTAGTGGGGGCTACAGAGAAAGTCTCACTCATACACGCTTTCATATCATACAGCGCTCTAATTATAATGTTAATCACTTATAAAGTGCCCACAGTGATCTGAATTGTCTCTTTACTCACTCATGGGATCATCCATTAAAGTGAAATGAATAGGTAATGGCACATATATTTAAGCAATATTAAACGAGCAGAGTGGCATTACTAGGCCCAGTAATGCCCCCCCTTCCCAAGTAATATTGCTATTAGTACCCCGGCATGATGTACTGGGGTACTAATAGTTTGTAAGTTGCGAAACCGCAACTTTCAACAAAAAAAAGATGGCCGCCATGGATCGGGAGGAAGGGACTATACGTAGTTCCTTCTCCCTTTCCATGGCGGCCTTGCTGACATTGGTGCTGCGCCGGGAACACTACAGTTCCCGCTGCAGCCAACGGACAAGTAGCAAGTAGGTGTGGGGAGGGGATGGGGGGTGCCTTATTGGGTTGAAACAGGGTGTCGGGAACAGGACGTGGGTGCAGGAAAGCAGGACAGCACACTTACCTGGACAACCTGGCAAGGGAAGATGGCGGCCACCCGCTCTGAGGAGGCTCGGGGCGGGGCCTTTACTGTGTGGTAAAGACCCCGCTCTGAGCCTCCTCATTAGCTGGGAGGCTGCCACACTCCCCTCGCCAGGTACTAATTTACATTATTTGTATTCTTACAAATAGACACATATTCTAGACTTTGGCTTTGGTGACCTGTGACAATGTGTTGCTGCAGTTTCCCCTGATGAAAGGCTATATCAGGGTCTTGATTGCCACACTTGGCATAAGAAGCTATCCAGTGATTCCCTCGAAAACATAGCATCGAATGCAAAAGCATCGAAAAAAAATGCATCGAAAAATGCATTTTTTTTATTTAAAGGTAAAGGTTTTATTTTTATTGTAATGGGTTTTAAGGGGTTAAAAAAACATGGGTTGGGGGACCCCCCATTACATTTTTTTTTTCAAAAAGCATTTTTTCAATGCGTTTTTTTCAATGCATTTTTTTCAATGCATTTGCATTCGATGCAGTCACTAGGAACTGCATAAGAAGCTTAGTCTAGCTCATTTGTTCAGAGCTGCCCATAAATCCTATCTTTCTTTTGTAATTTCTTTTGAGAAGTCTGTTGTAAACTGTACCATTTCAACCCATTATTAAAAATGTATTCTTTGGGACAAGAACCCATCTACAAATGGGGATGGGTCAGGCTCTCTCGCTTAACTTGAAAGCTTGCTCATATTTGGAGGGGGTGTCTCCCATATAGTAAATATTGTGCTCGGGTCAAGGTTTGGCAAATGCACACCCTGGCTCAAATGCACCTATCAAGGATGGTAAATAAGTGACCCTGCAGTTATGTACCTCTACCAAACAAGTAGTACCGTTGCATGACAAGTCTGCAGAAATCGGGGAATGCAAATGAGTGCCACAACAGAAACCTTCATCTAGGGAGGACCAGGGATGCCAATTCATTTGCCATACTTGGCACATGCACGTTTCAGCCCAGGTGTTCATCCATCATCTTTGTTTCATGCAGGCTTCTGCTGGAGCACGTATTTGGTATGCTTGGTACACACGTGCATGTTTCTGCCGGGGCAATCATTTGCTATCTTCGGGACATGAACATTTCTGCCAAGGCACACATTTGTAATCCAGGGTAAATGCACGTATTTGCTGCAACATCCGTGGTACACCCATTTGCCATCCTTACTGCCCTTGCTAGCTACCACCTCACTAGCCTCCTGTATTTCTTTCTGGCTTACAACATACTCCTGATGACATCCACCTACCAACTCCTCATAACTTCTACCAACCACCTCCTGATGATATCCACCTACCAACTCCCGATTACTTCTACCAACCACTCCTTATGACATCCACCTACTACCTCCTGATAACTTCTACCAACCAACTCCTGATGACATCCACCTACTACCTCCTGATAACTTCTACCAACCACCTCTTGATGACATCCACCTACCAACTCCTGATAACTTCTACCAACCAACTCCTGATGACATCCACCTAATAGCTCCTGATAACTTCTACCAACCATCACTTGATGACATCCACCTACCAACTCCTCATAACTTCTACCAACCACCTCCTGATGACATCCACCTACCAACTCCTGATTACTTCTACCAACCACTCCTGATGACATCCACCTACTACCCCCTGATAACTTCTACCAACCACCTCTTGATGACATCCACCTACCAACTCCTGATAACTTCTACAAACCACCTCCTGATGACATCCACCTACCACCTCCTGATAACGTCTACCAACCACCTATTGATGACATCCATCTACCAACTCCTGATAACTTCTCCCAACTGCCTCCTGATGACATCCACCTACTACCTCCTGATAACCTCTCCCAACCGCCTCCTGATGACATCCACCTACCACCTCCAGATAACTTCTACCAACCACCTCCTGATGATATCCACCTACCACCTCCTGAGAACTTCAACCAACCACTCCTGATGACATCCAGCTACCACCTCCTGATAACTTCTCCCAACCGCCTCCTGATGACATCCACCTAAAACCTCCTGATAACTTCTACCAACCACCTCTTGATGACATCCACCTACCAACTCCTCATAACTTCTACCAACCACCTCCTGATGACATCCACCTACCAACTCCTGATTACTTCTACCAACCACTCCTGATGACATCCAGCTACCACCTCCTGATAACTTCTACCAACCACCTCTTGATGACATCTACCTGCCAACTCCTGATAATGTCTACAAACCACCTCCTGATGACATCCACCTACCACCTCCTGATAACATCTACCAACCACCTCTTGATGACATCTATCTACCAACTTCTGATAACTTCTCCCAACTACCTCCTGATGACATCCACCTACCCCCTCCAGATAACTTCTCCCAACCGCCTCCTGATGACATCCACCTACCACCTCCTGATAACTTCTACCAACCACCTCCTGATGACATCCACCTACCACCTCCTGAGAACTTCAACCTACCACTCCTGATGACATCCAGCTACCACCTCCTGATAACTTCTACCAACCACCTCCTGATGATTGCCACCTAACACCTCTTTAACAAGTCCAGCTAACACCTCCATGTGATTTCCACAAACCACCTCCTGATAACTTCCACCAACTCCCTGTACCTGGGCACATCTGCATACCAACTCCAATGGATCCAAATCTCAGCAGCAAAGCTCCTTCTCGCACTCTCCCAGAAAGAACACATATACTCAGGATACTTCACTGGCTGCCCATCAGCCGACATGGCCTCTTTCAAAGCCATGTGCATCACCCACCCTGCCATCCATAATAAAGGCCCTGAATTCCTCTTAAAGAAGCTCACACGCTACCGCCCCACCCGAATGCTCAGATCAGGCTCTGCACACCTCCTGATAGTCCCGCCTTTCAAGTTTACCAGACTAGGAGGCGCCTCTTACTCCATCCTTGCACCCACTTTCTGGAACTCCCTCCCCCTCTCACTCCATCTCATGGAGAATCTCCCGGCCTTTAGGAAAGCTCTCAAAACCTGAAACTGGCTGTTCCCTCCCATATCCTGATCCTCACTGCCCACCTTCCCTGCCCGCAAACCCTCACTTCCCCCACTCGTACACCAGCTGCTTCCAGCAGTCTCATCCCCCCTCCCCCCTGCATGTCCCTCTCTCAGCGACTGGCTTCGTCAATCCTTCTTCTTCAAGACTCTACCACCTCAATCTACGTTCTGGGTGCTGCCAAGCCATACAGAAGACTCAAGAAGGCATTCCAGTAACTGGCACACAATAAGAATCCTGACAGTATTTCACACATATGGGCTCAGAGAATGGGCAATGCATCACACTTAAATTGAACCTTAGGGAAACCCCCATTCCTTCCAGGAGGAGGACAATCCGGCACATCGGATCCCCCTTCTTAGTGGGTACAAGAGGGTGGCCCATGCCGCTGTATGAAAACATGAAAGGGGGGGTTCTTGTGCGCACTAAGAGGAACTATGGATTGCATTTTATCATTCCAAGACCCTCTCAGAGGTTGCATGTGATGTATTCTTTTAGCACTTATTCTGTCTGTGATATGTAGCATTGCTCTTTGTACATAGACGTGGGGTGGGGGCCGGGCAGGGGGTGGGGCGGTTGCAGACAGGCTGCTTCCTGTCCATGTTCCATGGATACCTGGTGATTTATGAAATCTAGCTAAAGAATTCTGCAGTATCATGGACGAACCACAATGGTTCATTGAGTAAATGCTCACTGTTATACAGCGCTAAATCCTGCTTGGGGTGGCATGAATCAGCTCACCCGAGTGGTGATGCTGCCAGAGGTGAGGCAGTAGCTCCTGCAGCATTTTGCTTGGCCGACGACATACCCCGGTATGGGAAACACTGGTGGCCAGGTTAGATTGTTCACGGCAATACCCGCAATGTTGCCCTAGAAAGACCGATTGGGCAAAGATGGAGCACTGGAAGAAGAACAAGGTAGCGTCACCCGCCCACTACTTGGATGGGTTTATGGTAGTGTTCAATACTTACAGTACTACACCCCTGCAAAATATATAGCTTTTTTAATATAAACCTTCATCATACATAATAACTTAATCTAAATAAGCAACATTTACAGAAATACATGTGGTTGCTTGGAATTCCCACCAAGGATTTGAAACTAATGCACAGTATAGATTCCAAGTGCTTAATTTA
This sequence comes from Ambystoma mexicanum, assembly GCF_040938575.1. Taxonomy (NCBI): domain Eukaryota; kingdom Metazoa; phylum Chordata; class Amphibia; order Caudata; family Ambystomatidae; genus Ambystoma; species Ambystoma mexicanum. The sequence goes on along the minus strand of NC_090934.1, from coordinate 116,897,091 downwards.
CACTGCATATTTCTGCTCCTAGGATTCTGACCTAAAATGATCCACATGGCTCACGATCATATTGTTCCTCAAAAAGCTTAGCTACAGGATAGTTCTTGTTTTTATTTTTATGGCGTGCATATGCTCACAGATACTTATTTTAATTTTTCTGATGGTACTACTGATGTATCATTTGTTTGCAGGAAACGACGGGTATATGTACACGCTTTTAGATTGCGCACGCTGCGCAGTTATGAAATTCTACTGATTTTTGTAACCAGTTACTGGATGGTTTGTTGTCTTGAACAAGTTCTCATTTTTATTTCTTGCTATTAGATCCCCTTTTCACTCTCCTTTGGTAGCAGTTGTCAAATAGTTGCATTATAATGCTAAGGCTTACTGAGTATGCCAACCACTTTCTCACTTTGTTTGCACTATTCTGTGATAAACCAATCGTATGTGATGATTTTCTTATGAATCAGGTATAAGAAGCAATAAGGTGCTGAATGGGAAAAGTGCAGGTAGGAATGGGGTACGTGGTGGGAGGAGGTTGGAATGACGAGCGGCCGCTGTCTCTGCAGGGGTAACTGTACTATGAGGACTGTGCAAGTTTGAAATTCGACACAATTGGTGGGAGGAGCCAGAGGTCTGCAAACTGAGGGCGTATGATGTGTCACGAATGGCATCTGTGTGGTGACTGTTAGGAAGGCATCATGAGTGTAGAGGAGGTAGGAAGGTGATTGATAATAGCCCTTAGAGAGAGTGAAGGAAAAAGGGTCACTATCTATTCAGACAGCGCCTATGTTACATCAACAGTGCACTCTGGCCTAGCAAGGTAGTTAAGATGCGGGTTTCAGACAGGCAAACGGTACACCAGTACAGTACGCACTCCTCCTAGGGGAACTAATTGAGGTTTTAACATACCCGACAGAACTCGCATTGGTGAAGTGCCAAGCACACAGTAATGGGGAAGACCCAATATCAAAAGGAAATGAAGCAGCAGATTTTTATGCAAATCACGCATAATATTTTGGGGAGTTATGGGACCTCCAAGAAAAACAAAAAGAGAGGGGAGGGGAAAGACAGTTGCTAATGAAGGCGGGTTACAATCATCTACCAGAAACTCAAATCATGGAATTACAGGCAGCAGTATCAATGATAGAAAAATAACTCTGGGTAAAAAGAGGGTGCTCAATGTCCCCTACAGATGCCCTGTGGAGACAAAATAACACCGGAAAAGTAGTTATGGCCCTCGCATTATTATAAACATCATTAACACAACTACACCATCCTGCACATACTGGGAAGGAGGTGATGACAGCACAAATGAGAGAATATTGGTTCTGCCCTGAATTAAATGCCCATGTAGCAAACTTCATCAGTAATTGTCTCACCTGCCAGCAATTCACAGCTGCCATACCCTTAAGGTGATCAAAGCAATAATGCCACGGCCAGAGGGTCCCTTCCTACACCTCTCCATCAACCATGTCGATATGATAAACGTATGCCAAGGCTACCGCTACAGGATTGTGGTAGTGTGCCCCTTCTCAAGGTGGATAGAAGCAGGCTCGTGCACTCATGCTGATGCCTTATGGGTGGCAAAGTTCTTAGATACGTTTTCCCAAGGTAGGATGTCTGTGAATTTCTAAGGTCAGACAACGACCCTCACTTCGCCAACAAACTATTCCAACACATCACAACGTTGCTCGTGATAAAGCACAACTTTGCATGTGCATATCACCCACAGGCCAACAGCGTCTGTGAATGCCTCAATGGCCTCCTAAAAGAAAGAATTGCGAAAACACAATAGACAACCAAAAATAATTGGCTCTATTGTCTCCCTCTGGCTCTATTTGAGCTATGGAAAAAACCCGGGTCGGACCACCATCTCATGCCCCACGAGGTGGTGACCGGTCACCAAATGCACCTCTCACTAGCTCCACCCACAAGGGCAATGTATGATTGCGATTGGGGAGGGACATGCATGAATATGTCACTTCACTGGTTACTAGTGCTTCATTTATTTCTCAAGAAATCCAACGGACACAGGGGAGGTCATAGAACGATCAACAAGAAGCCAACGACACTCAAGAACACCAAAAGACTCAATGATCAAAGAAGGAGACCAGGTTCTCCTATGGAATTTCACACATAAATGGAACTCACCCTGATTTATGGCCCCCACGTAGTGGAGAGGGTCTCAGATAGGGCGGTGAAATTGAAAAATAAAACAGTTTGGTCGCATTTATATGACATCAAGCCCTACAAAGCACTGGCCTCGCCCCACCTCAGCATCGACAGGGCCAACGTTTCAGCAACTAATACATCAGACAACAGCAGCGTCCCACTTTCAGCACCCACAAGTTTAGATATTGCTAAGGACACGAGTGAACAAGACATCTAACATTCCCACAGCAACACTAATTGAGATTTAGAAGAAACTGGATGTTACCACCAAAATACGTAGAATTTTAATACAAATGCTGGCTGTACAAATAAAGAACGCAACGATGTTGATAGGGCTATGAAGCACACACTCACCCATTAGGAATACACTGTGTTACACTGTATTTGCATGCTCTCTTCTCCCTTTTTGTCTCGCACATGCAGGGTTCTGTGTCTGACTAAATGTATGTGAATAAATGTTGAAGATAGATTGGAAAATTAATTTGATGTAGATGCTTCCCCCATCGAACACCCTGAAGCATTCTCCCACCAATATATTCATGCCCTGCGAAAACCCACTCATTCCAGACCAAGACCACCCCGCGTGTATTATAATGCGTTTATTGAGTATATAGCACAATGAGACCCACAACTCTACCACGCCATACCCATACTTAGAAATAGAGCAATAAGGAGCATTTGGGAAGAACTTTTTCCTGAGCACTAAATGACTATTTAGTTCCTCTGGCTTAAAAATACTTATAAATACTAATACATTAATGCTGGTTTATTGCGATTTTCAGGCAGGCAACTATATCATCTCAACGACAACCGGACTACAGTAAGTGCTAACAATGCTGACATTAATAAAGATTGTAATAAAAATAATGTGGGTAATTTTGTCTACCGGATTCGTAGCTGCCGTTGTTTGGCAAATTTACACAGCTTTGCATGTATCTCCAACACCCCATACTAACATTCCTCCCACCCAAGCTGCAAGGAGCACTGTGTCAGGTGGTGTGACAAGCACTAAAGAGAAGGTAAGGGGAGGTAACCATAGTATTGGTACTGATGCTAATGGGGTTGACACATATCTCACTGGTACAGCACACATTACAAACAACATATGGTACAAGCACATGTCAAAGATTGGTAAAGACTCAACACGGGACAGCTGCTATGTCTGCTCATTGATCCCATATGCCATGAGCGCTTCCAGAAACTTTGTAGCCACAGACGTACCACCAACAACGGCGCAATGCCTCCTATACCTTGCATTGTTCTAAACAAGGGGGAGATTCCAAGGGAAAACAGCAACCCTCTTGTTGAGATCAAAAACAATGTACCCGTACGAGGATAACTTCATAAAGACATTACCTATGTTTGCCAACTAGTGGCAGCACACACTAGCACTCCGGTACATAACTGACGGGCCAGAAAAAGGAGAAACAAAGGAGGTGACGTTAGACTATCTGCCATGGAAATGGAGAGCCAGAGAAACAGGCAGAGAACCTGGCTACTGGGAATGCCCCCAGATGTTGGTATTTGGAAAAGTATACACTAAGGAAGGATGGGTGGATGGAGTGGTGGGAAGCAAGCCATTAACATTAACCAAGGCAGCAGTGAACAAGGTCCAGGAAGAAAACGATAAGTGCCTCAAGGAATGGGCTAAGAGTGCAAGTTTTGTGACATGGCCGGATAAAGAAGATGGGCCACTGATGATGATTCCTCTTACAACACCAACCCTATGTTACCAGCACGACGTGTGGAAACAGAAAAATTGATATGAGGCCGGGAAGCCCAAAGGAAACACACCAACGCAGGTTACAAAGGACATACAAAGCGCTTTTATTCAAAGTTACAAAATTACCAAAAGTCAATTGACATACGGATAGCTATTCGGCCCTCAGAGTAACAGAACGAACCATCAACGGTAGTTCGCCGTGTTAGTGTGAGAGACCGAACATCGGGATACTTGGGTTTTTATACTTTTTGTCCGGCATTGGCCAACCCTCTCGCAAGTTAACCATTCTTGGAACAAAACCTAGGGTTCGTAGCCAGGTCAATCCCATAATATATGCAATTTGATCAGTTCCGCTGATACAGTTGTTCATTTACACATGGGTCAGGGAGAGGACAAGGTCTCAGTTCGCGACCCTAACAAGTGGCCTGCAGACATATTATTTATTCACGTGTGCGGAGGTCACAACGGCCACAATCCCACTCGAAATGTCATTCGGCCACCATTTTGTTGTTCAGGGTGACTTCCACACTGCAAGAGTACCTAAAATGGCGGCTTAATCCAAGATGGCGATTTGCACAATACATTAAGGTCAAGACTTTGCCACGGAATCTATGTACACGATGTTTTTAGACAGCTTGGCGTAGGCCAACATACATTTAAACAATGCGATAGGAGGTACAATATTATTTCGATTTCCACAGACGGGGATATCGAAGTAGGGACAAATGAGGGATGCAGGAGAATAGAGAAGATAGGAGACATGGGATCAGGCACAGCGGTACTGATGGACCATTATTGGGCATGTGGGACAAAAGCATACGACAAAGTAACACTCAATTGGGGAGGGATCTGCTCCCTCACACATGTTAATGTACCCTTGCTAGTAGTACCTCAAAAACATGTCAAAATGGACGACTTCCCAAAAATGGACGAAGGCAATAAGTGGAGGAAGAGATCGCTATCACCCACCACACTACCATCTGGCAATGACATCACAAAAGACACACAATTACGAAGAGTGAAGAGGCAGGGAAACTACCTATGGGGCAAATCAGAAGCTGCACTGGACGAAGTACCAGCATCACATCGGCTGTTCAGCAGGGCTGTCATGTTTTTCTCTGCAATAGTACACACAGGGAACCAGACATATGTAAATGCAAAGTGGCTCCAGATTACACAGTGGGAGCTAATGATGACGATAAACTCAACAGTCAACAGATTTAACGCAATAAAAGAAGAGCTCCGAGCTATACGATTAGTGGCCCGACAGAACAGGTACGTGCTGGACCTGCTCAGAGCAATGGAAGGAGGAGTATGCACAAAAATTGGGAGCACCTGCTGCACATTCATAGCAACAAACGACGAAGATAACGGAACGTTATCAGAAGCAGTATCGCAATTGGCAAAAATGCACACTAAAATGGAAGAAGAATCAAAAGACACCAAGAAGGACAGAAGCTGGTGTCCCTTCCCTCTTAATGGAGCCCCTAACCGGAAGAAGCACTCCCAACAGAACAACTATCGACTATCTGAGATTGCACCCGGTCCCACTGCTCCCAACGTAAGCTCACACCACGACAGATATCCAGCCATACAACTAATCTATCCCGATATGGCAAGAGCCCTAGCCAACACAACCAACGATAACCAAGACCGAGCTGGAGATGACTATATGGACCAACTCGATTGACGTCCCTGCAAGACATGCTGCAGGTCATTAGAGATTTCATGATGACATAGCCGCGTTAGAAAGGAAGCACACCTGCAGTAGGCACAATTGGGACACTCACACACCAATCCACGTGAAGAACATACGCATACAGTTCTATGAGGTAGAGGACAGCGACACACATCCTGTCTGCATGTTTGTTATTTTTCATATAGCCTGCTATCGCATCGCAGAAACACAAGATGGCAGAAGAGCTTGTGTATATGCTTGCAGATGCTACTCGCTATTTACCCTATGAATGGACAGGAGCACTCAAGGGACCTGGCCACTCATCTCATGCACAATAACGAGAACTTAGGTAGGCCTCAGATCAATCCAAGCACACTAAATTCCTTTTACTGAAATCTCGAAGCTGTAAGCTGCTGAGTGAGTGGAATCGCCCTGGCAGGGACTGCCTCCGCCAAGGCCACAATGTTGCAAGTGACATTCCTCACGCACAGTGCCACGATGAGCCCAGCTACAGGGCAGGATACTGCAAGTTAAAATACAAATTAAATCAAAGTAATTCGACTTCCCTAGCGGTCTCTTCACACGTGATCCGGCTGACCTGACATGATGCCAAGACCTGGAAGCTGGGAAGATGCAGCCATCCCACGTCTGAAACGGAACCTTGCCACATAATTGCAACAATTCACCTACAACATGCGCTGGCACTGGTCTGCTCTCATGGCATTAGCAAAGACCTCATTGTTACACACTGTCACATAATCACACATTATTGATACACATTATACGAGAGCAGGTGTTTCGTGGGCTGGGAACAACGATAATCCCAGGCTTGGAGGCCCGCAGAATGACCAATCAGGACACTGGGGGACAGGGGCTGGCGGCTGGAATCTCCAGCCAATCATCTGGGGTTCTAATGTAACATTTCTCAGGTAGCAATTTTTAGGGATGAACCATGTACACCACCTGACATCGTGACCACCAATAACCAAGCACCCTATATGTCTCCATACTGGACCGACTACTCTGGAAGCCAACCTAGAGATGTGTTAGATTCGGGAAAGGATTTTGGTAAGTGACACTTGTGACATCACAAGTGCACAAAAAGGGCCTGCGAGCCTGAAATTGTTGAGATATACTTAGATGGAATTTGATGCCTAGTATCTTGTCCCTGCTCGTTTGATATAATAAAACAGCAGTTATCCTTTGCTCCTTGTGTGGACCAAGACTTCTTTGGGACATTGGAAGGAGTTAGGGCCTTCCGTGAGCTGGAGGTCCACGGGCCCTTAGTATGGCTCTGCCGACCCCAAAATCTACTTTAGCGGGGGGAGTCTCAAAATATTTGAAAGACTTATACATTTCATGCTATTTGACAAATCTGCACAAACGTTTGCAAAAAGATTTTGTCCAGAATTGAATGGATTTGCAAAGGTTGGTGGGATTTTTTCAAGATGGGGCACAATTACAGGGGGGTGTCTCAACATTTGTAGATGGCTTATAACTTTGTTGCCATTTGACGAATGTGCACACAAGTTTGCAGAAAGGTTATAGCTGAACCTTAAATGTCTGTGCAAGTCTGAATGGGTTCTGTCAAGTGGGGGCTAACTTATATGGATATTTTATGTACGTCTATTTTGAAACTTATAAAAAACATGGACGGATTTGCAGAAATCTTGGAGCATTGGCAAGGACCTGAAAGCATGGTTTTGTAAATGTGTCCGTGTTTTATTTTTTGAAAAGTGTCATAATGTAGGTACAAAAATAGTGATATACCTTTGGTGAATGAGGTATAGCCTGTGGCCATGGGCGGTGGCCAGATTGTCCGGGTCATGGCCAATCTGGCTACTGGCCATGACCACAAGGGACTGGCAATGGGGTTAAATTGGGCATGTCCACCAGGGACCGACTATGTGGTAAAGTTTTTTTAATTCTGTATAGGTTTGAATGGGAAAAGACATTCTGCATGTGGCTACAGCCCAAAGTGCTGGATAGGATTGCAGCAAACATTTGCAAGGAGCATCAGCAAGGACCTCAAAGCATGGTTTTGAAAATCTGTCCTCTGTTTTATTTTTTCTAAAGGGTCAAAATGTAAGTACAAGACATTGTGATATAACTTTGGTGCCTGGGCAATGGACCTTGCCCATTTGTGATGTCATCTTTAGCAGTGCACGGTGGTGGCACGAGTTATGCTTAGCTTACCATAACTGGCAAATTTCTGGGGGGTTTTGGTTTTACTTGTAACCACAACATCCCTTAAACAACGTTTTTTCATTGAATTTCATAACTTTTTATTAGTGCAACTTAGCCATAACGTCCCTTTAACAAAGCTTTTTCAGTGAATATATATATTTACACAGAATATCATTGGGGCAAGTGAGCATCCATGTCATACTCCTTTTTGAACTGCAAAGGTTTTTGTTTTTCCGACCCCTGATTCCGATCTCACTGTTGCTGAGTTGTCAGTGTACAGGTCAGAAGTCAATGCATGAGGAATATTCTGTCTCAAGGAGGAACTCTTTAATCATGATTTTGGCACACCTCCGAAAGCCGTTTTTAAATCAACAAAGGATAAGTATATTTTTTGTTTTCTTAAAGGAACACATACAGTCTGAATCTCTGGTTGACAGTATTTATACCCTTTTGGAAAACCAGAATGTAAATATAAAATAATTTTGTTAACTACTAGCCACTGTTCCAACCGTGTCAATAAGAATTCCCTAAACATTTGATTTATAAGCTCTCCTCATCTACCTATTTCATCATCTTCGGGAGCACTGAAATTGTGCCAATTCAGGTCCTGAACATCCTTGATCCACTCCCCAGAGTGCTACTCTAAAACAGCTTGCATGTTCTGTGTTTGTGAGTTTTTGCTTGTGTTTTAAGTTAGTTGCTTGTTGTTCAATTAAATCGCTACATTTTTGTAGAGCCTCGATTGGACATTCATTATGTTGTTTGGGTTGCTACTGCTGTCAGCTCACATCATCCTGAAGATTTAGCCCGCTCCTGGCCTGTACTACCACAATAGGAAAAGGAGGTATTTCTTTGAGGCTGCCTTTGTTTCTCCTTTACAATGGTATCACTGCTCGTTTAGAGGTAGTGAGGGGCTGAGTAGGTAGTTTTGCTACTACTGCTCTCTGTACTCCTGCAGAGCAGTAGTCATGTCATCACAGTTGAAAGTATTGTTAAATGAGCCCATCTTGAGTAAAGCTAATAATGGCAGAGTACCAGCAAATGCTGGACCTGGGTATGTTTTCGTAAAAGCAGTCTATCTCCTCCCTTTTTAGTTTTGGCTATTAGGTGGTGCTCAAGCACAACTGACAAGCCAAAACTATTACATTGCTGTATAGCTATATGTGAGGAACGGAACACAACGTATTCCTTTACCCAACCATTCTCTGCCCATGGTATTGCTAACCCCTATGCCCATTCTCAACCTCTACCCCCGGCTCCCTGCCCAAAACATATCCTCCTAGGATCTCTTTGAACTAGCTCAAGTGGTAACATGAAGACTTGGCCTGCCAGTGTTATTTCTGAGCAGTCTGCTGAGAGTTGATGGCTTAATTAAGAACAGTAAACGCACTAGTCGAGTAGTAACAAAAATGCATTGACAAAGAGTGCAGCTCTTCCTTGCGTTGAATCCCTGTTAAAAGTAAGAATGGACAAAGCCACCTGTTTTGGCTTGTGTTTAGGTATTACACAATTTCCAGACCCTGCTGTCATATGCAAAGAGAATCCCATGATTGTCCAGCTGTTTCCATCCTTTGGCCAGCTAGTTTCATCATGGCAGTGCCTGGTTTAGGACCTGTGCTCGGTCTAAAGATGTGAGCCAATGCAGCACTTCCTTTGCTTGTCATGGAAGACTGGCCATATGGTATGATATGATATGATATGGCATTTGTAACGCGCCTATACACAAGTGTTTCAAGGCGCGACAAGGCGGGGGGGAACAAGGGGAGAACAGACAACGATCCTACTAGGCCAGGTGTCATTCAGATCGCGCAAGTGCAAGGGTAGGGGGACTGGGAAAAGTGCAAGGGGAAGGGGAGAGGGGAAGTGCAGTACATGGTTAGTAGAATACAAGATAAGTAACAGGGCCAGCTGGTGGCAAGTGCAAGGAGAGTGCAGTACATGGTTAGTAGAATACATGATAAATAATAGGGCCAGCTGGTGGCAAGTGCAAGGTAAGTGCCGGGAGAAGGGGCTGAAGGATACAGAGACAGTCCTGTAGTGCAGTGCAGGGAAGAGTGGCTGGGATAAGGACCGAGATCGGTGAGTGGCCAGTTGAAGATTCAGTGCAGGTTCAGTGATTTTAGCAGGGGAGAGAAGGAGAGAAAGCGGAGGCAAAGAGGAAAGTTTTGAGGTGCTTCCGGAACCGGAGATGGTTCTCCTCAAGTTTCAGGGAGGCAGGAAGGCTGTTCCAGAGGGAGGCCCCTGCTGAGGAGAGAGATCTACCCCCAGCTCGTTGCTTGGAGAAGCGGCTGACCCTGAGGTAGTTGGAGGTGGATGAGCGAAGAGCTCGAGAAGGTAAAGCCTATTTACCGGTGTGTTGCTACCTGTAGCATGTTGTGCTGAGGAGGGTCAGCCATATTGGCTATTGATTGGTACCAGCCTGTCACTCACTTGTACAGAGTGCTTCAGGTTCATGCATTTTCTGCTCATTTTGATCATTTTCCTCTGTTGTGATTTTCTATCTTTTTCTTGGCTCACTCTCCTCTGCATTTCCCTGCTCCACTCCCACCTTCCTTTATTCTGAAACATGTGCCTGGTGGTTCTTTAATAGTCATGTTTTGCTCTCCAAGTTCTGGTCCAAGCTGTTTGTCCTCTGTGTTCTTCATTTCATTCTGGGTTCTTGTTCTTTCAGGTATATGTGTGATGCAATACTAACTGACCCTCTGGGCTGCATGTGTGCTCTGTGTGATGTGAAGATTATCATGGGGAAAGGGATGCATGTTTTCTGCAGCACATGTTTTCCTTTGTTCTTTACTCTCCATACTATTGAGGCATCTCCAGACTTGAAGCTGATGTGCCGCAGCGTGTCTGTGATTTTATGATTCTCTTTGAGAGTTATCTGACAATCTAACATAATTGTGCCCTTATGTCATGACATTGCTCTTAGTTTGCTATTACTGTATTTATTTATTTATTTAGCATTCATATGAGCGCACTTAGCCCTAAGGCTTCTAGGTACTGGTTACAGGCAGGGGAGAAAACTGTACAGTGATCATACCTCAGTGATACTTTGCATACACTGCTTCTCTAGCAGTTTATGGACACCTTGTTTGCAGGCCATTGCCTCTATAACCTCCCCATGCCAGGCTGCTGTAGGCTGTTTTCTTGTGTTGATTCTCACAGTGTTGTGTTCTATTAACAAGGATCTGCATGAGAAGTAACCATGGCACAGGTCCTAACACAATATAGTGGTGTGTTAGGCTGTGGGCTGGGGATAGTAATTAGCATATGAAATGCACCACGCCACTGGAAGTGACATCAAAAAGATATGAAGTCTCTGAAAGGCAACACCATCGTCTTCTTATCTGCTACCTGCCCCACTCCACGAACAACACAACCTCCTGTATTGTCTTTGCGATTGATCTCTCAAACAGCAACTTCAAAGTTTGTGCTGTACAGAGCCTACCGGTGTTATTTCTAGAGTCTTGTGATCATTAATGGCTTACTTTTTGCAGTAAATGAGCTCCTGTTGTAATAAAGCATGTGTTAGTGTGCCTTTAGTCACTTCATTTATGAGCACTATGTGTTTCCTCCCATATGTTCCTTGCACTGAAGTCAAGTTAAACACAAACATTGGCATTGGCATCCGTAGAGGTGTTAGAAAGGCATGTTTTTATATAGTGCTGGAACGACCGATTGTAGTTATCATTGGCTGTATCATGCCTGCTCTGGTGTATTCTTCACCAGGCATCTGGCAATCAACTGGCACATACTTGTTACCATTAAGTGTATTGATGTTGTTGTGGGCGAATTTTGTGATACACAGTTCAACTGTGACCTTTGTTTCTTTGAAAGTGATCAGTTTGGTGTGTTGTTTAGTAAGGTGTCAACTGTGACATATGTGGTGTATGTTTGATTACATTAACTGTATGGGATCTGCTGCATATTACATTGTATTATATTGTAGTAGTCCTTTATATAGAGTATTTGTATGGCCTCCAAGTGCTTTGTGGTAGGAATGCCCTTGGGGACCAAGTCCAGGTATGGGGAAGTTCTAAGAGAGGCTTAAGATGCGTGTGCATTAGGCCAAGATTAGGATTTAGGATGGCTTACTAGGCTCTGGTAAAGCAACCCAAGAGCTCAGGCAAGTGTATGGGTGCTGGGGGAGGTCACAACAGGGTGCTAGTGCAGGAGAGTCGATATGTACCTAGCTAGATGGAAATTTGTCATAGGTTGTCGCTGTATTCTAATGGCAGAGGTGTTGAGGCGAGTCCGGTGTTTCAGTGTGAAGTGGTTATGTGACCAGCTAGACCAGCTATGTGTCAGAGTCGTAGCTGCATTCTGCAGTGCCTGGATGGACAGCCATGCCTGCGGCAGATGCACACCGAACTAGTGTGTTTATACACACCTTAACTTCAGATGGAGCTTAGCCTTAACATCCTGACACGAAACATGAGTGTGCAGATGGCAAATGTTAAATGCACATGTCAAAGCTTTAAATTGTTTGAAAGAGCACACCGAGGGATTCATTTGCTATTGCTCAACCTTAAAGACATAGGTCACAGTTTTTCTTTGTATAAAAGAAAAGAGCAGAAACATGGATTACTTTATGAGCATCTTTTTAATCATATGTCACAGATGTTCATCAGAATAAAGAACATATAGACATATAGATGAACGTATGTGGCACTTGTTAGACATATGTCCCAGATGTAAACTGTATGAAAGGGAGCACCATAACATTAAGTTGATAATGCTTAATTTTAAAGCTATACATCACAGTAGGCTATCATATAAATGAAAGAACACAGCAAAACATGGACAAGCTTCTGTTCAACTTGTTAGGCATACGTTAGTGTTGTGCATTGTATTAAACATACAGAAAGAGGGATTATTTACCACACTTGTTTGATATACATCACAGATGTACATCGTATTAAACATGGCCTTGATTCACCGAGCGTTTTCCAATGGGGTTTTGCTATTATAAAACGCTTCTGTGAATTAGGCCCTATAGGTTACATCTGAACGTTAGCAAATCGAATCTTGTTATGAGTGGATGTGTTTTGATGGAGCCCGAATGAGCGCTTGCTCGGCTCGATATGATATGATAAGGCATTTATAATCTGCTTATACACAAGTGTTTCAAGGCGCGACGAGGCAAGGGAGGGGGATCAGAGGGAAGACAGAGAGATATCCTACTAGGCCAGATTTCATTCAGAACGGGCAAGTGCGTGGGAAGGGGAAGTGGGAAAGTGCAGGGGGAAAGGGGAAGGGGACAGTGCAGTACATGGGATAATAGAATAAATTACAATAAGTACCGGCAGCAAATGGCAAGTGCAAGGGTAAAGGGTAAGTGCAGGCATCAGGTGTCAAGTCCCGGAAGTAGGACTTTAGGGATACAGAAAACAGTCCCCAAGTGCGGGGCTTGCCAGGAAGACAGTGCAGGTGTGCGACTGACGGGGGAGGGAACCTCCCGAGATCAGAGGCAGGCCAGGTAACCAGTGCAGTATCAGTTTCCGCCAGGAAATTAGCAGGTGAGAGGAAGAGAAAAATCAGAAGCAAAGAGAAAGTTTTGATGTGCCTCCAGAACTGTTGATGGTTCTCCTCGAGTTTCAGGGGGGCAGGGAGGCTGTTCCAGAGAGAGGCCCCAGCCGAAGAAAGAGATCTACCACCAATTCGTTGCTTGGAGAAGCGACTGACTCTGAGGGAGTTGGAGGCGGATGAGCGAAGAGCTCGAGAAGGAAGATATTTAGGAAGAGAGAGTTGAAGGTATTGAGGCCCCAGTCCCCAGAAGGCCTTGTGGGCAATACTTAATCCTTACAGTCACTGGGAGCCAGTGCAGAGTTTTCAGTCCAGGAGATATACGACCCCTGGGCTTGAGGCCAAGGACAAGTCTCCCAGTCCTGTTCTGGATGAGTTGCAGAGGGCGGAGAGTAGAAGCAGGCAGATTTAGAAAGAGGTTGTTGCAATAGTCCAGCCTAGAGAACCAGAGCTCTGGAGACAGTGAGCTTCTGGGGCAAGGAGAGAAATGGAAGAATACCTCTGAGGAGGTGCAGCTGTTAGTGTGACTTCTTAGAGACATCAGAGATTTGAGGAGAGAAGGAGAGCGTGGAGTCAAAGATGACCCCCAAGGTTTTTAGCCTCACAGGTTGGAGCAGCAAGAGGGCCAAGCGACGCCAGCCAGAGAGTGACAGGAAAGGAGGGTGTGGGTGTGCTGATGAGGGGAATCTCTAACTGGCATTAAGGCAGAGATCATTGGCGGCACACCAATCTTGGATGGCGGACAGACAGTCAGAGCTGAGAGAGGGAGAAGAGGTGGCTGAGGGTAGCCTGAAAATGAGCTGAGAGTCATCCACATAGCACTGGAAGAGCATTTTTCATGGTTCTGGCAGCTCTGAAGCCAGACTGATGATCATGGAGACAACCAACAGATTCAGTGTGAAGATTGAGCTGGGAGATGGCTAGCTTTTCCAAGAGTTTGCCCAGGAAAAGAGTGATGGAGATTGGGCTAAAGTTAGCCGGACAGGATGGTCTGGCAGAATGTTTCTTAAAAAGAGGGTGCACAAGGGAGTGCTTCAGGGGGGAAGGGAAGACTCCAGTGGTGAAAGAGTGGTTGCAGAAGTTGGCCAGAGCAGGAGCCAGGGAGTCAATGTGGTCCTTGATGGTTTTGGATGAACAGGGTTGAGCCTGTTTTGTCGAGACTTTCATAATTCGGACTTGTCTAGAAACCTCATCTGGGGAGAACAGGGGAAAGGCTGAGAAGGAGGGAGGAGAGGAGGCCGAAGAAGGGCCAGAGGAAGAGCAGGGAGTAGAGGGAGGAAGGGGAGAGGAGGAGAGAGAGGACAGGATGTTCAGAGTTTTAGAGATGAAATGAGAAGCCAGTGCCATAGAGCGGGCCAGTGAAGGGACAGGAGAGGTAGAGACTGCAGCAGATTTGGCCAGTTCCTTACAGATTTTAAAGAGTTCAGCCGAGTTGTTGGATGACGCAAAGACACGGGCTTGGATGTGAGCTCTCTTCTTAGAGCAGACAGAGAGCCGGTATTGCCTTTGGAGCAGGCGGTAGGCCAGTTTGTTCGAGGATGTACATGAAGCACACCATTTCCTCTCAGCCCCCCTGCACTTGCGTTTAAGGGTGACGAGGTCAGAGCCGTACCAGGAGTTGCACTTGGCTTTGGGCTTCAGGCGGATCCTCATGACAGGGGCATGAACATCGAGAGTGTCAGATATAGCAGAGTGGAGCATGGAAAGGGCTGCGCCAGGGTGTGAGTCAGCCAAAGGAGGAGGAGGGGGAGAAAGTGGTGGCAAAAGCCTCAACAGACATGCGCTTCATGGGTCGAATGAACGAGAAGGTGGGTGGCAGTGATGGAGTTGGCTTGGCCTGAGGGGTAGAGAGGGTGAACTGGGAGGAAAGGAGAAAGTGCTCACTCCAGGAGAGAGAGGAGTGGTAAGAGGGATAGAAAGGGGAAGGTCTGAGGAAATCAGAAAATTCAGAGTATGCCCTGCAGAGTCAGGTCAGAGGGGAGAAAATTGAGTGAGAGAGAGTCGCAGAGGTCACGAAAGAGTCCAGAGGAAGGACAGGAAGCATCCAGGTGGATGTTGAAGTCTCCAAGAAGGAGGAGTTGAGTGGTTGTGACCAGAAGGGAAGAGGAGAGATGCGCCCACTCAGAGAGGACAGAGGAGATCTGACCAGGTGGCCGATAGATAGTAGCTACAGTAGGAGAGAGAGAGAGAGAGAGAGAGAGAGAGAGAGAGAGAGAGAGAGAAAGAGAGAGCCTGCAGACGAGGCAATCGAAAGAGGAGTAGGCCTGGGTAGGAATGACAGAGGCAGGAATCCACTCAGGGAAGAACAGGGCTACACCCACTCCAGAACGGTTGGACCTGAGCACAGAGACCGAGGACATCGAGGTCAAGTTCCTCCAGAAGGCGGCAGATGTCAGAGGAGTGTTTGATATCTGAGCTAGAGTTAAGAGTGGCAATATGGAGAAGGTTTTCATCCTTGAAATATTTCCGGGGAGGGCTACACATCAGAGGTACACCCTGTGGAGGTGTAGAAGAAGCCAGAAGGGGGGCAGAAAGGGAAGGTGGAGAGGGCAAGGTAGACAAGGAGGAGGCAGCAGGGGGAGGTGAGGAAGCTGTGAAGGGGGAGAGGGGACAGCAGGAGAAGAAAGGACATTGATGAGGCACGGGAAGCGTCTATCGAAGAGGAGAAGGTTGGACTGAGGGCCTTGGACCAAGACAGTACCAATCACATAAACATTTATGATGCCCTTAGAGGAGTGGAAGGAAGCCAGGAGGGCCTCCTACCGGGTG
Organism: Ambystoma mexicanum; assembly: GCF_040938575.1. Lineage (NCBI taxonomy): Eukaryota > Metazoa > Chordata > Amphibia > Caudata > Ambystomatidae > Ambystoma > Ambystoma mexicanum. Next base: position 116,881,045 of record NC_090934.1, on the reverse strand, counting down.
CCACCATTAATGGGAGAGGAGGAGAAGGGAGTGAGCACAGAGACCATATGTAGGGTCCATAGGTCTGGTGAGGGAACGACAAAGCGGATGTCGGTGAAAGGTTTACCTGGCGGAGGCACTGGTATAGGTGTCAGCAACAGGGAGGCCTGGGTTGGAGACTAGGATGTCCTTTTTAAACTTCTTCCTACCAGATTTAGTGAGGAGAGCAGGATAGTCCATAGAGAAGCAGATAGAGAAAATAGGAGAGACAGAGAGCAGGTAGGGAGAGGAGTGAAGAGGAAGAGAGACGGAAGGAGAGAACACTAGGGAAGGACAGAGGGCAGGGTGCAAGCAGACGAGACAGAGAGGTGACACAAGTTGATCAATTGGACAAGACGACAGAAACTCAGATTTAAAAGACTATCGCAATGCAATTTTAAAGACAGGAGAAAAAGACCCACCTAAGTTTGAGAGTCCTAATAGAAGGGAAAAAAGGCCTAGGTTTCACAGTGCAATTTGAAATACTTTCACAATGCAATTCAAACAGGGAAACACGTCTAGGTTTGAGAGTCCTGAATAGTGGGAAAAGGCCTAGGTTTAACAGTGCAATTTTAAATACTTTCACAATGCAATTCAAACAGGAAAAGCACTCCTAAGTTTGAGAGTTTGCTAGATGGTCAGGTTTGCAGGGTAGAGTGAAGTTCTGAAGCTAACCCGGGCCAATCTTACCGACCATAGTCGCAGATGGTTGATGGCTGGCAACTGGCTTCCCCTGCGAGCACTTGCAGGCACTGGATGGAGCCACCTCAGTTGGAGCTGCCCTTTGCCTCTGGGCCCTTAGCCGCAGGGGCTGCAGGGCAGAGGGCTGCTTTGGGGAGGACGGTGAGGACCAACAAGAGGCCAAACAGAGCGGGGGGTGGGAAGGGAGGTGGGAGGAGGGAGGAAGCAAGAAGAGGGAAGCAGGAGGGATTGGGAAAGAAGAGAGAGAGGCAGCGCAGGGCCCAGGGCTAGCAAAAGGGCGCAGATGTAGAAATCATGGCCCAGGAGGGTCTTCAGAGGCAAACACTTACTTGCCTCGCCGGCAAAACAATAGGCGAGCAGGGAGTGAGCCCAATGCTACTCCAGACACAGCACAGCCAGGCGGCCAATCAGAGCGTGGGGCAGGAAGTGTGGTGTGACCAGCCTATCGGGGTCTGAGGGCTCACTGAACACTGACCCTGTGTTGCAGGTGTTCTGTTTGTACCACCTCACTGGTATTTCGCAAGGGGCAATACTACACTAACAATATGAATTATTTTTTTATGGAAGGTTATCATCCCAAGATGGGTAGTCTGGTACACCCTTAATGTACTCTTTCAAAACACCTCTGTGAGAGTGGGAAGGGGGCAAATAGCACCAGTGAGGGTTTCCTGTATGCTTTGCATTAAATCACAGAGCATTTCAGGACTATAAGAGTGATCAGAGATCTCTATATTGGATAAGCAAGTCTGTGATAAAAGCATTGCATGTGTGAATCTCTAAAGGGGGGAAGGACTGGGTCTCAGTGTGAGCATGCCCAAACCCCAATATAGAAACATCTTTTGGGAATTATATCTATAGACAGGACACAGTAGAAGAGTGACCCAATAAACAATGCGCAGAAAGGCTACACAGAGAGGATTGTACCTCTTACAAACTTTAGCCTCACCAGTAATAAGCTGATGAAGCGTTTTAAACAAAATCGGCTTCTACCACATGATAAATGGTCCTCAGTTCCTCAGCCACTACCTCTTCACGATTACGCTGGCCTCAGGGGTTATTTCTGAAAAAAACTATCAGGCCCATGCTTTATCTAACAGAGCTACAATTAGCATATCTTATTAGTGCTGGCCTGCAGCTAGTGAAAATCATGTTGTGTGGAGTGTAGAAAAGGCATTTGGTCTAGTGGATGTACAATTTGAGGCAACTTCTTTGATTGCTTTATACGTTTAAAGTGTGGGCACTGTATGGCATGATCGTCAGAGCCACATACACAAAATGTTCCTGTATACAATTGTGTGGACATTGGATACATCAGACAAAAACAAGCATTACATACGCGAGCGCCAAATAGACGCCATTAACCAACAGGGAGGTGGCTGGTGCAGCGCACAAAACATTGCTGCACACATATCACAGCATTGATTTGTCATGGACTACCATCTGCATGGTGACACAACACTGAACTCTACTTTCCTAATCAAGGTGCCAAGTGACATTGAGTTTCCATATGGTGTGCGGGCTAGGCAGTAGCTGCCTTGTTTTGCAAATTAAAAGACTGTTGATGCTGAGCGGATGGATTTAGGACATGTCCCAAAGCAGCCACTAGAATACTTAAGCAATACTTAAGCAAGCAAATGACAGTTAGCCTTACCAGGGATGCACAATATTTAACTAAAAAGTAATATAAAACAAAGAAAAACTCTTGGTGTGTCAAATACAGAGACATGAAAATAAAGAAAATAGTTTACAACTTTTTCTCTGTACATTTTAATTCTCTTTGAAGAATGCAAAGGTTTAGTCAGCTAACTGATACTTGTGCTTGTCTGGTGAATTCAAATGCCCCATGATCAGTTCTTAACACTGAAATGTTAAGCACATACTGGGCCTCATTAGGAGTGTGCCGGTCTCAGTAACAACGGTGCCGGTAAGCTACTGGCACTGTTGTTACCGGACCGGCACACTCAGAGTTTTGCGGGCGGGTGCCGTCCCGCCCGCCAGGTCTGCCCTGGTGGGTGGAACAGCACCCGCCTACAGACTTACAGGGTAGCACCGGCACTGTTATTAACGGTGCCAGGGCTACCGTCCTTCCCATTCCCATTGAGTCCTATGGGACTCATATGGGAATGGGGTGTTATTTTTTCCAATGCCTCGCCACACGGGCCGCCGGATTGTAATGCCCCGTTGATTCCCCATTGCCAGGCGCCGGAAAAAAAACACGACTCTGGCGGCAGCCTGACGTTTTTACCGGCACAGCTACCGCCGGAGTCGTAATGAGGCCCACTGTGTAAAAAAAAATACTTGTTAAATGAGCCATCATTTATAAATTGCCCCACTTGAAAGGCTGTTAACACAAAGAATGAGGGGCAGAGAGTGTGTGACTCCAGAACATCTCACACGCTGTATTTGCAATATGCATTCCTTTGTTTGCATATTTCTAAAGCATCGCAGTCATCGACAAGTCGGCAGAGAGCAGCCAGCCGAACATCTCAGAGGAGTACCCACCGGCACAGCAGGCTGCTTAATCTTTTGTCCGGCAAGATCAGAGTCAGCTTTCTGGGTGGGCCCCTTACTGCCCCCCCTCCTGAGCTATCTATCTCTGCGTCTCGGGCAGTCACCCGCTCCGTCCGGGACAAGGAACAGGGCTGGCTTGCTGCATGATGCTGTTTGCGTGGCGGGTCTTGCAGCAGTATGGTTCATTTTCCAGTTCAAGATATGTGTATCTTAAGGTGGGTGTGTGTGTGTGTGTGCTATATTTTAGATGTAGTTGTAGGCCTGGATAGACACATGCATTTGTGCATGCAGGAAGTAGATGCATTTGTGAAAGTTTGATGGGGAGTAGCTCTGATGATTCCCTGCCATTAGGTGCATAGGGCCCGATTCATTAAATATTTGCACGGTTCAAAGTGACTTTGCCCGGCCGACACAAACCCTGATTCATGGAACTGTGCAACGTGTATTTGTGCAGTCCAAAGTCAGTGCAAGTGGTCATTTTTGCAGTACAAAATGACTTTGCACTGACTTTGCTCTGCAAAAATACACTTTGCACAGTTCCATGAATCAGGGTTTGTGTTGGCAAATCAAAGTCACTTTGAACTGTCCAAATGGTCTGTGAATCGGGCCCATAATGTGTGGATTGTCCGGCTGCATTATGATGTTGTGCTATCTAGTTGTGTAGTTGTTCATGCAGCAGTACAAACCTTTTCGAGATACATGTACGAGGAGACGCATGCATGGCATTCTGGCAAGGCCTGGGCAAGCATATGCGTTCCACTTGCCAGCCTCGGTGCTGTTGTCTGATAACAATTCAGTGTGGTAGACATATTGTGGAATAAACAGAGAATTCAGTACGTTTCAAAGTTCGATTCTCGATTGTTTCATGTACAGGTGGAGAGGTTGAGTCTTTGAATAACTGTTACATTGGTATAAACAGCCACCTGCTGGTCCTCTCCATGACTTCACGTGCCAAGCCAGTGCCTCGATTGTGTCACAGGGGGGAGTTGTTGTGAGTCGTACTTATTCTAGCACCTCGCAGTAGTGGCAGCTTCATGGTAGGTGTGGCTTTTTAATAGCGTGGTTGTGCAAGAGTAGGTTTACAGCACGGACTGGAAGTGTGATTGGCCAATGTGTCCTTGGGTCGCATGCTGTCACATGCAATATACTTGTTTCTTTTATCTTTGCAAAGAGCATGGTTGGGTCTGTCTGTGGGCCTCATTACACGGATGGCGGTAAGGGTTTACTGGTACCGATAAGGGTACCAGTGCCGGTAAACCCTTACCTCCTTACTACGAGGTCCCTTTGTGGGACCCTACCTTTACGGCTGGTTTTACCAGCCTATAAGGACGGGACCCGCAAAGGGACCTTGGAGGTAATTACGGTACCGCAATTTGCGGTACCGTAATTACCGCCTTCCCCATTCCCATTGAGCCCTATGGTGGCAAAAATGGGAATGGGGAAGTGCCATGGTGAATGGGGAATTACCGCCCCCACACACCTTGGAATAGGGCCGTAATTCCGCCATTCACCATGGTGGACTCGGTAAAATACCGGCGGCAACCATGGTGCTAATAGCGCCATGGTTACCGCCGTCCCTGTAATGAGGCCCTGTGTGTATGTTCTGTTGTGTAGCTGTGCAAAGTAGATTTTCTTCCTTATGTGTTCGAAGATATTTATATACATTGGAGAGTAGACATTCAAGGACCTCATTTCACCAAAATGCCAGGGGTAGCTAAGTGACATCACATGACCCTTGACCGCTGATGACATCACAGGAAGTGACGTAATTTGACCCCACCCCGAAGTGATATCACAGGAAGCGATGGAACAGGACGTTTCACCCCTTGACAAAACAGGAAGTTGCATCACATGGCATTGTTCCTAAGTACACTAAGAGAAATATGGTTACGGTATCACTGTAATGTGATATACATTTCATACAAGAATGGATCACCATATGTATCTTTAAGATCAGTGTGCATAGGCCCATATTACCAAATAACTGTGAATGCAAGCAGGCGTCCATGGCCAAATGATAATGATGTGTTATTATACAGCACTTACGCTTAAGCGCTTTATATAGAAAGAATATACACCCAATATCACCCAACCTGTGTTGGTACTCATTTATCGCCCTCAGAAGGTTGAAAGGCTGAGTGGAGGTGTTTAAGAACAGGCTTAATCAGTTACTCACACCCTGAAGTGTTCCTGAAATAAACCTTTAATGAGTTTAGCAAGTATTGTATAGAATTCCAGAAAGAAAAAATATTTGTTATTCCTATTTGTTCTTATTTTGGGTCACTGCTGAGAGTGTTACACTTGTGGAATCCCTGTTTTTTTTAAGAGGCCTGAACAAGAAAGCCAGCTGTTGCATCCGCTCTGCGTCCCGCTACGCGGTGACGCAGGGCGTTCCAATAAAAGCCCGCCCCCGAGCACGGGAGGCAGTCCCGGGGCCGACCTACATTCTGTATGCGTGTTTTTCTTCCAGCTCCTGCTGGAGCTGTGACACAGAGGCCGTGCAGCCTAGCCTCAGATCCGTCCGGTCTCCCGGCGCACAGGGCCGTGGAGACACGGACTTAACACCAGCCGCTCCAGAAGCAAAGAGCCACATGGTGCTGGCCACAGCCGAGGAGCTTGCTTTGAAGAAAAAAAAATATAAAAATATATTTTTTTTTAGGTGTAGTAAGGGAGACCACGGGGTAGCAAGGGAGACCTCAGGGGTCACAGTTGCAACCCCTGGCGACCCCTACATGACGTCCCTGTAGACATTTTGTCTCATTTGGCCCGGGCCAATTTTGTGACATGGTCATGTGGGGTAGGTTTCTAGAGTTGCATGAATTTGTGATTGGTCATTATTTTCCTTGCTCACGTGTCCTAATATGTATCGCTCGCACATTGTCATGAGTATGAATATTATTCCAACAAGCATTCATTAGCTTATGCGAACCAGCTGGGTCTGTGTGTGCGTTGTGTGTGCGTTGTCTGGGCAATGCTGCTGTGGACTGGTGTGTGATGAAGTCCCCTGTCTAACTCCGGGGACTACCAGACAAGGCATTCAGGTGTCCTAGTGCCTCACCTAGCCGGTGAATGATGCTCCTGGTGCCGGGAGGCTCTCTGCCTCACTTTCCTTTGGTCCCGGTCACGTGGCAGGCGATGCTCCCATTCCCAGCACCAACACCTGGCGTCCCAATGCCGAACACTAAAGCCCTGTCACCTTCCCAGAACCAAACAAACATGTAACCTGCATGCTGTCTGGGACCCTGTGGGTACACAAAACTGGTTTCCTGGTCTGCGCGCAGTCTGTGTAGTCCGGGGACCTGTTTAGGGATGCGAACCCACTTACAAAGTTTGCGAACATGTGGATTACCCAAATAGGTACAGACACTATGAGTAGCGCAAAAATAGATTTAAACCCACCCCAAATATCCCAAACTGTAATCTAACGTAATGTAATTGGTTATTTGTAACACAGCTAATGGCCAGAGGTTTCTAAGCGCGGACCCGTGGATCGAACCTGTGTTGCTCCGCATCGTCTTGCTTCCAAGGCGAGACTTAACTGCTGAGCAGCCACAGCCAGGCTAGTTACTCTCCAGGGTAGCTCTCCTTGGACCTCTGTACACTCACATGCATTCCAAGATGGCCATCAGATATGATATAAACTCAAGCCGGCCCCCTTAGCCACAATGGGACCCAACTGAGGCAGGAAGAGACATCCAATCCCAGCCCCCTAACAATTGGGAATCACAGGTGCAGAGCCTAACCTATAGTAAAGAATTTCACTTCTAGCCCTTTAGTGCTTCCAAGTGCATAGAGATGACACCCGTTCAGAAGTTATGTTATGTTAAGAAGCGTTTATACCGCACCCATCATGTCTGCGCGTAGTGGTAGTACTGCGCTCGGGCTTGTCCAGAAGATGTCATGTTCTGCCCACCATCTGGTGAGGAAAGCGAACAAGGGAGAAGGCGAGAAGGAGTGAAAGGTGGGAGTACTGATAGGAACACTGACACAGTGACAATAGGAGGGACAGGTGGGGCTTCAGACAGGGGTTATGGCACTGTAGTAGTGGATCATGAGATCACATAGCCACTAGCAGCGGATCACACAGAATTCTGATCAGAAAGCAAGGATAGCTCAGGGGCAACGCACTCGCCTTGGAATCAAGACGAGGCGGAGCAACCCGGGTCTGCACTTAGAAACCACTGGGTATTAAGCGCGCTATAAATAACCAATTACAATTACAAAGAGGGAAAGTAGTAGATCTCATGATTATTAGAATTTTCCAGTGATGCAGTGCCATCTACTTTGAAGTATGCACTTTATATAAATACACATCCATTTACACTCTGAAGAGCTCCCCCCACGGGCAAATCAGAATGCTCACTGGCATGATGTGTTCAAAGGTTTCCTTATGCAACATCAGGGTGGATGGCGCGTGTTCTGTCCCAGGATGAGTCCTTTGTCTATGCCCGTGTTCTGTCCCAGGAAGAGTCCTTTGTCTATTTCTTTCTCTTACTCTACTTTGTCACTCTCTTACTCTAACTCGGTCTCCTGTCTGCGCCTCCCCTACAGCTGCTCAGTATTCCTCAGCACGGGGCACCTGTCTTGTGCCGCTACAAGGGATAGTAAATTATCCATCGTGCAGTAACCAGAGGCCATGACTGTAAATGTCTGCCCCTCCGCGGGAGTCGGCTGGACCACAGCGGCGAATGCCGAGCAGCTGCATTATGAGGATTTGTGTCAGCCCAGATGCCCCGGGGGCTGGCACTTATGAATCTTGATACCCAGGCCATTACCTGTCCTCTGAAGTGAGGAGGGCTCTGCATCATGCTGTAGGAGTTCATCACTGCTGCACACAATCTTCCATGGAAGGGATGTCACCTCAGCTTGACTGAAGGAGACGACCGCGAAGAAGGACTGAGCATGACGCACTTGATGATGTCTGCTGCGAGAAGAAATGCTGCTTTTATGCCTAATGACCTGCTGCAGTGAAACATGAGGGTTCTTTTATTTATTTATTTACTGTATATTAATCAAATTGGATTTTTACAAAAAGAAGTTGCAAGTTAATTATTCAGTCTCTAGAGTCTTTAATATCTTAAAAAGTAGGTCTTGAGAAAAAGTGAAGACGTTCAGGCACTGGAGTATGTTATCTGTGCTCCTTGAGCGTCCGCTGGCTGATTTATTGAAGAGAGAGACTTTTCTATGCATTGCAGAATTTTATAGGTGGCCACCAACCACACAGTTTTGTCACTGATCATCATGTGTGACCAACATAGGTCTTCATCACTCAATACATATTGTATTGTAGATTCTATGCACACATAGGGCCCGCTCATAGAAAGGTTGTGTTCCCTTGTGTGCGCCTTTATAGAATGGGTGGGCTGCGGGCTTCTTCCACACACAGATCAATTCATGAAGCCGGCACTTTGATACCCTATGGGGTGATCTAGGCCCACTATTAGGGTGACCAGATTTAAATAAAAATAACAGGACAGGCCCTAGACATAGAAGTAGGACTAAAGTAAACACAAATAAAACTCCAGTCCCACGTCTATGTCGCTGGCCTGTTGCGGAGCATGGGGAGGTGCTCACGGGCACAATCCTCTCATTGGAGGAGAGTGGCTGGGGAGCCGAAGGGGGAGGAAATGGGTGTGTGAAAAGCATTCACGCCCTATTCACGCGCAGGAAGAGTTGCGCCCGGCCCGATTTTGGGACTGTAGCCACCCACCCTTCAAATGACGGGACAGGGTTTATAAAATTAAAAAACTCCCAGGACGGAGTGTGATTTCCCGGGACTGTCCCAGGAAAACTGGGACGTCTGGTCACCCTACCCACTATCCAATCAAAGCCTCACAGTGCCAAGTGCTTTGATCTGTGGCATACCTGGCTCTTTTCTATGTGCCCAGTCTTCCCTATCTCAGGCTGGTCCTAGATAAAACTAGACTGCAGCCGGATGTCTTCTCAGACACTGGCAGCAATGCTCGTTAAGGCTCACCACTGCAAATGTCCTCACTGACCCCAGGTGACGGGGGGGGGGGTGCTGAGATCTATCCACTGACACACCTGGCAGGCGAGGGGGGGGGGAGTGAAAAAATGCATGTTCAAGTGCCGGGAATGTACCTGAAACTTGAATGTGTGTGGAAAGACTGGCTAGGGATCTGCCAGGCCTGCAGCAAGCCCTTCCTTCACCTCACGATGCCGCTTTGTAAATTGAGGACTTTCGCAGCGCAGCGCTTCAGCGCGAAGTGTGAGGAACGCGCCGCCTCTTGCATCTACCACCTCATGAGCTTAGTGAAGTGACTCCACAGATTGGAGAAACCTATAAACCCACTCCTAATTGATTGATTGATGAACAATATACAAGACGACACGACAGAGGATTCTGGATTCTTAATAATAAGGGGTGACTTTCTCGCAGGACAATCATTTACAAAACATAATGCAAAGTCTTCTCTAAACTAATACCATCCATAAATGCATGGCCTTCTACATAGATTACAATCACCACAGATTGCTCTTTGATTATTACTGATTATTTGATTATTGATTTTCACTCTCCATTATTGTCGTTTATTCTCGGAAAGATCAACATTGCTTTTTCACCCTTTTAGCTTTTTTTTCCCAAAAAATCTCTCTGTATAAATACTCAATTATAAACAGTGCTGTGCAACATGACCTATGATCCTTTTTGCATTTGTCTTTACAAAACAAATCAATCTTTTCAAAATGCACACATAAAGCACCAGTATCTAAGTTAGCATTTCAAAAATGTTCGAGTACACTTCTTCAAGTCATTGTATACTGTGATCCTTACAATAAACAATGTTAACTTGACATGTTTCTTACTTTGTACATATTTCCGGAAATTCATCAGGATGTCAGCTGTACATCTTTTAACAGTGGGTAAAAGGGTTGGCTCTAATAGGTAAAATAGACCTTTAAAAAATATAAAACTAAAATGGCCACCATGAAAATAGTAGATGGGGACTCGGAGTGTGGAAAGGGTGGAAACAGCCAACAGCCATCTCAGAATGCGCGTTGATGCAGTTCGGTTAATGGGCACGACCCAAGAAACCTAATTGGCTGTTCACACTGCCTCATGTGCTAAGTACCATTGTGGATCTTTTTAGCTGGTCTAGGATCAAGGAACACACGTGGACATGGTGAAGAAAAATAGATGCTTTTTCTGGATCATAGTTAATTCAAGTGGGAGAATTCAACAAGCAGTACCATACAAAAGCCTCTACATGTTGGATTGAGGTGTAACCTGAGTAAAGGAGCATATCAGTCTGGGAGATGCAGGCTGAAGCAGGAAGAAAGGAGTTTAGATTACTGACACTGATCTCTCATGAGGGACCATAGTGACAGATGGTGTGAAAGATGACTGTGTTCCAACCAAGTTAATAGGTTTCCTGCACCTATAAGGGGGAAGCAAGTTTGAGGCATAGCTTGACACCAGCGCTCAATTCTGAGTGGATGCGCTCTATGCAGCAATGCTTACAAAAGATAATGTCCTGCTCTACAAGCAGCATTAAAATACGGGTCAACATAGTGGTCTGCCTGAGATGATCACAGAAAGGTCTTTCTTGCAGATGCTCCAAGACCTCCAGCCTACATTGGTGCCTTTCCAGTTGACTCATGGGGCCTCATTACAACGTAGGCGGCCACGGTATGAATGGTGCCGGTACGAGAGCGGCACCATTTATACCGGGCTGCCACATTACGGGTCCAGCAGCGGGTCCCGCTCTGGACAACTGGCCAGACCAGATGTGCAGAGCGGGACCCACTAGCAGTACAGGATGCTAACAACAGGCCCGTTGTTACCATCCACCCCATTCCCATTGAGCCCTATGGGGGCTCAATGGGAATGGGGATGTACCGGTTCTGGGTCCCACGTAAGGGAATTACTGGGCCATTCCGACCTTTTGCAAGACCCGGACCAGTGTTTGGAGGTAGCCATGCCGTTATTACCGGCATGGCTACCTCCAAACTCGTAATGAGGCCCATGGACTCTGTTTTCATTTATGATACTTTCTCATCCCTGCTTTTCGTGTTTGATGGGGCACAGAGCTGGTCCTCTACCCTGTTTTTGGGTTCCATGTTTTTGCTCCATTAAGTGCATCCATCTCAGAGCCCTTTGGGTCTGGTCCGGTCTAGGGTTTCTGATGTAGCCCTGATTTTGTTTTCCAATTTCTGAAGTGCCTCAACCTTCTTGTTCTGGTAATTAAGATCCTCTGCTGTGATTTCACTGACTGGAAAGTTTACTATAGTTCTGCACCCCTGTGATTTCCGAGTGATAACTTTGCATATGCATTTCTTAATGAAGCCAACATGTGATGATCTCCTCCAGCTGTTCTTCCACAGTTTGACTTTTGTTTAGGAGGCCAACTACATAGGCCAAATGAACCTCTTTGCACAAGGGCAGGCATGACTTTATGTAGGATAAATCATACCTGACAATATATTGCGTTAATTTCCACTAGTAATATACCCAAAGGGAGTTCTGGTCCGTGCATACTGTTACCTCCCAAATGCAAAGGCAAGTTTATATTGGTGTTCACAGAGAACCGAGACAGTCCAATACCCAGTAGTAAAATAGAGGACAGTATATAGTTCAGAGCCCCGGATCTGTGCAAGGCCCTGATCAATATAAGGAAGAGGCCACCATGGCATGTATAACCTCTTGTTAAATTCTCTTAGGTCTTCATGAAGTCTCCATTGTCCAATATGCCCAGTACTGGATTAATAAAAGAAGTGTGAATTGGTCAAATAGTCCCATGGGATTCCACGTTTTTGATAATCTCTGTGTTTGATTCCATTGACGCTAATGGTAGCCAGTACTGTCTCACAAATAACGGCGCCACATTACGGTCCGTAGGAATGGTGGTATAGTGAAGGAATGTACGTCCACAGACCTAGGAATCAACAGAGGATTTCCTGAAAATCTGATAATACTTGTCTACTCTCCCGTTCATCGAGGCTGAGAGTGTTGTATATTATATTTCATACCTGTCACTGGGCAATGTTGACTCATGTAATCAGTTGCTCACATACTGTTCGTGCTCAAGAATATTCTTTATCAATATAACCGGTGGGGGCGACGTAGCCTGCTGGAGTACGATTGTAATCTAAATTACATTTTATTGATATTGGAACTACTATGATCTACTGCTTCTAGTCAAAATATATGAGTATGACATTGCATTATCTTCACCGAGGTGTTTGCAATGGCAGCTCTCTATGAGACATTCAACCACATCAGGGCAAAATTATAAAATCGATGCTAGGGTCCTGTTTGGTCAGTTTGTAAACAAATAACCCAGTTTTGTTCTCTCTTTAGCAGCATTGTGGGAAGGTCTACAAATCTTATTGATTTCTTGATTTTTTCCAGGATCGTCCAGCGTAATTGGTAAGCTGTGTGGCTACGTCCAAAAAGTGGTCCACCAAGGGTGCGGTCAGTGTCGTCGTTCATATACAAGACTTATGTTACCTACATTTTGGCAGTTACAGTTTTTAAATCCTTTTTGTACCCAGGGTTCCAACAGTCAATGCCAACTGATTGTCTCCGTTCCGTCTCGGGATTTACTGAGCTTGATGTGCATGGTGCATGACCCAAAAGTTGTGTTTTGGTCAATAGCACTTGCCGGGATTGGTTCTCACTTGTGTCTATGCTTGTTTTCTGTATTGCTTGTACTGGCACATCTTTGATTTTCTTTCTCCACCTAATTGCGAACCGTGGAGTAGGTATTTTGACATGTCCTAGATTTAGGATCAGCCACAGTTTTTTTTCTTTCTCTTTTAATCTTTTTCAGGAGTGGGGAGTAACTTAGAATTGCTGTGATTTTTTCAAAGCATTCATCCGGCCGACATTGTTGTAGTAGGGTGATATCTCGCAGGATATTTAGAGCTCTTTTGGCTGCTTGTTTTAGAATCCTTGTGTGACTCGGGTATAGATACCATACAGAAATACAAAAGAAATGATAAAAAACATTTTAATAAAATGGCAAAAATGGACTTGCTAAATATCCAAGTTACTGAATATTAAAAAGAAAGAAATCCCCATTCGAATGTATCATTGTTAGCAGTTTTTCAGCACAAATGTAGGCATTGTTCACCCCAGAATACGGGTCGCTCTAGGAGAGTGATACTAGTGATCAACTAGGATCCTGTTTTTCTAAAACAAAAAATACCTAACTATTAAAAAAATAACCTTTTCTTCTTTTACCATCCCTTTTTGATAGGTGGCACCGCAAAAAGGGACAGTGCTATGCATGAGGGACAGGACTGTTCTTCTGGATGGATAACTGTAGGTGACATTGGCACATTTTGAAACGGACACGATAAGGAGTTTTCACCCTTTTTTGTTCTATATCCCTTTGTAAAGGGATCATATGGAATGATTTTGATCTTCCAACGCAGCAAAGAAACTGGAAAACTCGGGAGAGGATGTCCATTTGATGAATTCTGTGTTGTCCAAATAATGCCATCATCTGTTGGTACAAATCTAAATGTTCCGAAACTGAATTTTGTGAATTTCTATAGTAAGGAGTCATAAAGGCGTTTTAGAGACTTAATCAGCTTGATTGTCTCTTGTGGTTTTCTTTATCTGTGTCTCCACACTTGAGTCCAACTACCCTCGCCAAATTCAGAGCCACTCCCATCACCCCCCTGCTGGTTTTCACATTTGTCCTCCTGTCATAAAAACTGTCAGGAGGTTTCCTATGTGTATGGTACAGCGGATCGGCTCTCTTTTCACTTTCCCATGGCTCTTCTGTTTTATGGGGCTCAAATCTTTCCCGAGGGGCTCCATAGTAATGTATGCCATCATATTGTTCATGTTTTATGTATCATGTTGTTCTTTGTACAGCGCTTTGGCGTAAGGCGCTTTATAAATCACTAAAATATAAAATACAAATATAGTCACTCCGAATCAGTGCTTCCCTATTTACCTAAGGGTTCTGGGATTAACCATAATTCTTGGCAAAGATATAGGGCCTCATTACGAGATGGGCGGTAGCCATGGTGCTATTAGCACCATGGCTGCCTCCCATACCGTGACCGAGTCCGGTCTTGTTCAATGGGGACTTACCATTGTAGTCCGACCCTGGCGGGACCCATAAGTCCCCATTGAACAAACCATTCCTCATTCCCATTTGAGCCCCCATAGGGCTCAATGGGAATGGGGAGGGCACTAATAACGGTCTTGTGACTTGCAAGCCCGTTATTAGCGCCCTGGTCCCTTAGCGGGACCCGTAAGAGACGTGTGGTCATACCACACATTCCTTACGGTCCCCGCCAAGGGACCTTGGAATAGGGTGCTAAGGGATTACCGGCACCGGTCTCATTACCGGTGCCCGGTATCCCTTACCGCCCACCTCGTAATGAGGCCCATAGTGTTTTTAAATGATCTTTGTAGGTTTCAGTTTCTGTCTCTCAATATAGAGCCAGATGGGCTAAATGGCCTCTCTGTTGGGTCCTACACTGTAATTCTTGTCCCCTTAACTCATTTTCATATCTTATTAACTGATTCTCTTTTTGTGGTTGCTTTCATTTCCTCTCCTTTCCATTTCTGACATACTGGGTGTCAGATGAATGGACTTCTGCCCTGCAAGAGTTCAAGGACGAGTAGAGGCTACAATGCCCACTCAGCGCTCACACTTCTGCAAACCACGAGCACGAACAATCATAAAGGTAAGACAGGCACAATCAAGAGATATACCTCCTTTACCTTTTATGGTGACTTGGGCCGAGGGACAGCTATAATCTTAAGAGAGGTGTGAATGTGGTTCAGTAGCAACCCAAACAGTGAAGTATACCAGTCCAAAATAAAGGAATGTCCAATCAAGGTTCTATAAAATGATATACACTTTAAATAAACACGCCATGTACAATATAACTAACTAGAAAAACACTAGGCTAAACCCACCCCTGAGGAAAGAACACAGAAGCAATGATCGTAGATGCAGAACTCTGGGTAATGAATCAGGGGTGAAAGGCAAGCAAAAGCAACAGGATATGTACTTGTGAACAAAAAGGGTTCAAGTGACCTAACCAGTTTCTAAGGCCCATACAATAGAGTAAGGAGACAGATGGAAGTCAATAGTGCCTTCTTTGCAGTTCTTGGTGGTTCAGCATGGCTGCAGCAGACTTGTTGGTGCTGCGTGACAATCGGGAGAGGGCAAAAGGTAACAACAGAAGTTCCTACTGTTTCAAATGTGTTGAACAGTTCTTGAAACATGTTGCAAACGGTTCAACAGTGAGGGTCCCTGCTGTCTGTGCTGAGGGTCCCTGCTGTCTGTGCTGTGAGTCCCAATCCAGGGGTTCAGGGATAAGATGAGTCCTTTTCTCATGCGCCAAAACATGAGGTAGGCTGGCACACCACTCCATGGGTCATCCAATACAGTGAGGTCCTGGGTACCTCTCTGGCTGGCAGAGAGGACGTGTTGCTCCAGCAGCAAGTCACTTCTTTAGTTGCTTTGATTCCCACTCCAGGGACTCAGGGACAAGATGAGTCCTTGTTCTTGAGCTCGCATATATGGGGGCGGCTGGCACTCAACTACAGGGGTCTGCCAACATGGTGAGGTCCTGTGTACTGCTGTGGCTCGCAGGGGTGCATGTCCTTTTCCAATAGCAGATCACCCACAATGGTCCCTGGGGATGGTTAGGGGACAGAGCTGGTCTCTGCTTTTGAACACCTGCATTCATCTCACAAATGCGGGACTTTATAAACGGCTGCTTTCTCCCCAGGGCTCAGTGAAATCTTCTCGGGGCATGATCCAAAGATGCTTCAAGATGATTTAAAGAAGTTGTGGAGACCCCTTCTTTTATACGCAAAAGTCCTGCGGTGATTGAATTAATGTTAGCCTGTCTTAGCGGTCCAATCCCTGATCGTGAAATATGTGGACATTGCCCTTATGATATCACACCCAAAGTGCTTTGCTCCAGAGGACATGGAGGGGAAAAGAAAGAGAAAGAGAGGCAGAGAGAATCAAGATGGAAGAAACCTTCTAAAACTGTATAGCTCAATCTCTCGCTGGCTACTAACCCTACTCCCTTTCCTTCTCAATAGAAACAACTTAGAATTGCAGCCCCCTGGTATGATGTCTGAGTCTTTGTGAATATGTGTGCCTTTTGATTCCTGATCCCAGTCCAGTGTCCTCTTGAGTGGCTGTTCCAGGACAAAGGGTGTTACCTGCCCTTACAAAGGAACAAAGAGATGCATCCCACCAGACTACAATCCTGCCCATAGGGCGTGGTCCTGCCTGTCTTGGGGAATACACATAAACCTTCCACAGCTGAACCGGGCCCGCAGGGATGACACATGTGGAATATCAATTTAACGTGGCTGGAATAACTCTGAAATATGCTTGACTCCGTACCCTAACTCAATTATGATGTGTATTTACAGTTTTGTGTGCCACAAGGACAACATCTTCAGAGTTATGTAGCTATTGGAACAGGTGCGCATATTTTAAATTCAGATCCTGTGCTGCAGAGACTTGGGTGTCACTGCAGCTGTCAACTGGGCACCTGTGGCCTCTGAACCTGTATTGTGCCACTGGTAGAGCAGGTGCTGTGAATCAGGATACTGATGTAGCAAGGCACAAGTACACACTATGCTATTGGCATAGAGCCTATGACAGGGGAATCAGATTAGCAGATTTTCCTTTCAGAGATGGAATTACATGCATCATTTTATTATTTGATACAAATCCAGAAAATCTGGGTTTTGAAACCCTTGCTAGATGGCAATTAATCACAGGGTGTGCCACTCCCTTCTTTAATCACCTGAACCACTCTATATTCCTCTGTATCTGGAAGGGACCAGAAAACAAGCCTTCTCTGCCTACGCCCCAAGACTATGGAACCTCCTCCCCATCAGCATCAGGCTCACCCCCACGCTCATACAATTCAGACTCTTCATGGAGTCTCTCTGCCTCAACACCTAGGCCATCACTTTGCCCCTTGCACCACCTGACTCGCTACATGCTGCCCACCCCTTTCCTCCCCGCCAGGAGGTACAGCTATACTGCTCCTCTGTGTTCCTCTGTATCCTACCCCTGCTGTATATCTGTTCTGTTGTTACCGCTGAAAAGTGCTCTGTTATGCATCTGTACTGTTGTATACCTCTGCAGAGCGCTCCATTGCTTCTCGAAGCTAGGCCCGCTCTTAATAATAATAATAATAATAATAATAATAATAATATCTGACAGGGAAGTCAAGTCTTCTTGTGTTTCTGTGTGAGTCTGTTGAGAGGAAAAGGTATATATGGCACCCCTATATCCTGAATATGGTTAGGTGTGCCCAAACCACCAGCATGAGTCGGGGAAGTTTTGAATTTAGGAGAGCTAGTCTCAGGGACAGGGGATACCCTCCCTTCTTCCATGAAACATATCTGTCTGTGAGTTTTAGTTTGAGATTCTAAATTCAACTGAATAGCTTGGATTTCTTGTCGAAATCTAGCATTATGGTATCTTAAAATGTTCATCTGCTGTTTAATGTGCACTTGCTGTTCCCTAGATTTATCCTGGCTACTGTCAAATGGTCTATTTTTGGAGGCCAATTTTCTTTCATGTTTTGTAGTACTTTCTGCAAGGAATCTATTACTTTCTGATACATTTTTATTTCTTCCACTCACTCTTGGCTCATAGTCTGCCAGTTAGCTGACTCTGATATTGCACCCTCAAGACCTTCCAATACTGTTTCTTTTTCCTCTCTCAATGTTACATTCTTTACTTTTTTCCATTAAGTTTTGTGCAGCCACCTTAGTTTGGTCACTCTAGGATTGTCCCTGTGTCAATTGTTCAGTGAGCTGATGTTCTTCTTGAACTGCTGTGTTCTCTCCTCTACCAAAGGAGCCCTTTGATTCTTAATGATTTTTACATCATTAAAAAGCTGATCTAGTTCAGCTTGGGAGTCTATATCCTTCACAATAAGTTTCATATTTGTCTCTGCTCTCTTTCATTTGTATTTTTATATTGACAATGTTATCCAATAAGCCATCAATATAAATGGCGTGATTCGTTTTTTGGCCTTAAACCTATCATGTGTCTGTAGACACTGAAAATGAATGTCATTAGTGTTTAATACTTCTCTCTCTAGACATTGTTTGTCTTCTCTGCACACATACAGTACATTTTGTATTGCCTCTGTTATACTGTTTTTTCTGTAGTGACCATTGCTTGTCACCCAGAGCCTCATTCAAATGTTTTACTGCTTGCTCTCACTGACCATTAGTTTGTTGCATGAGTATCAATTTGGCTGTTAATTGGTGCAAATTATGTAGGTTTTCAGACAACCCACTCTCTACCAAATTAAGGTGGAAGAAGAAAAGGGCAGGAAGAATCCCAATCACCTGCTTCTCCTCCCAAACTGTGGAGCTTAATTATGTTTTTGGAAGGATTCATCTAGCAGGCCTTCTGTGATGCAAATATCTGTTCCAACATTTCAACCAAATCTTTTATTTTATTTTTCCATAACTCCATGTCTTGCATCAGCCATTGCGCATGCAGGATATATCTGGTTAATACATGGTCAAGAGCCATGTCCAAATCTGACCTGGCATCCTGTGACATCATGGCCGAATTGCATATTTGATTATATAATAATAAGATTCCTGTACCCATATAAATAATCCTTCTGCATTTTACTTAAAAATCCTCTATTTCTAGCCAACAATTCCCCAATTCGCAATAATTGCCTGTATACTCTACAAGACTATACAAGAGGGACTCATTAATTCCACACACTAATACAACTCCACAGGCATGTGTGCTATTACACACATTTGGTGTTACTCCATGAATGAGTGCATCAACATCAGTGTTGTCATCAAGTTATTGTTTGGACAAGGAACCCCCAGTTCTGTAAGACATATTCTGATTAATATGTTGTATTTGGGGTGTTTAAAAGGTGGACATCCCAATTTCATACCCCTCATATAAAGTCACCCCCTCCACAATTCTGGACAAGAAAAAAGCAGTTTGCTCAAAACTCAAATGTATTCACGTAAAGAAATTAAAGATGTAATCAAAGCAAAGGTTGGCTTCAGCATTATGAAGGGGAGGTCACCACAATGTTACACAGTCACAGACAGCTGGACTACAAAAATTAAACTGACCTGCCTGCATAAATCTCACTATTTCTCACACACATGAATCCACTTCCTCAAGCAATTCTATATATATATGTATTGTAAATTCTGAATGACCGATGACATTCTAACTATACTTCTACCGCTTGTTGATCAATATCTCAAAATCCATAACTTCCCAAAAACGTCACCAAATTTTACATAAAGTCATATTTACAAATGAATCAAAAACCTTTACTTTCGCCAGTGACACCAAAACAAGCTAGAATCAAAGTACCATTTTAGATTTTCTACTTCTCACATAAATGTAGGGCTACAGGCAACTAACACGTGTGTGCAATTTATACTATGCTTACAATAACTTGGATCTGGATGTTTTTGTGTAGGGAAATAAAGTTTTCACTTTAGAATGCATAGTTTATTTTGCTCACCCTCCCAATCTGAGAAAATGGTTATCAGATTGCATTGAACACATATACATACTCCTCCCCTTTCAAATCATGTATAAATCGACTGTATAATTTCAGATTGAGGGGTCGTATGGGGATTGCATTTGCGCTATATTTATGGAAATATAAATCACTCCTTTAAGCTTGCTCTCCTCTTTGTATTTAGTTTACAAAACTACGGCCTTCACTCAACTTATATTATCAAACTGATCCTCACTAGGCTGTGCTATGGACCTCCTCTTGTCACAACCCAATGTTTCTATTTCTGAGAAAACAAATTGGGTACCATTTAATGAGATTATGATTCACAGACATGCTTTCTATACCATTGCACACCCAACTCAAAGGCATTTGAAGCTGGATTTCATTGACATCACACTTATGTTTACGTGCAGTGAGATTGTACTATTTCCCGTTTAATTCAAAGTATTTTGATAACACCTTCCCAAACCACCCCCTTTTTGGAACTCAGCAGGAAAATGGTTATAGAGAGCATATATGAATCCTTTTGGGGAAATATCATACTAACCATAGGTTAGTCTTTAAAGTCATGAATCCAGAAGAACTATCATGCATTCCCAGGTGATCCTCAGTCATCATCAGGTTTTTTGGGAGGCAGATGAAAACGTCATCCATAACTTCTGCCCCTCCCCCACCTCAATACCGCAAAGGTGAGAGACGTTACTCACTGACACAGCCGTTCTGCCTTATCCCCTGCAGGTACAGAAGGGTTTGGGAACAATATGAGCTGAAGATGGCAAAAGACACGAAGCAAATATGCACTCTTCAAGAAGAACATGAATAATAGGTAATATATGCATTTGGATATGAAGAAAATGAACATAGCATGCAACATGAATAGCACACAAATATAGCTCGTTAGCACAGAAGTAAGAGCGTAGATGGGCAGTCATCTTATTAAAAATGGAAGCCGCAGCATGACTCTGAATGCGCACAGGAATCAAAGCCTTGGGAAAACATAGAAGGCTGAATCCACAGAAATACTTATCTGTGCAGAGCTCAGACAATGGCTAGCAACTAAAGCCAAGGTTAAAGTGAAATTAGGGAGGATCAGCATGGCTGAATGAAGGCATGAGATAGCAATTCCCAAGATGCAAGCAGTATACTCCCAGATTAATTAAAGTTTTATAAAAGCGCAAACAGCCTTTGTTAACCAAGTGCAACAAAATAGTTATCCAAAAGACTCCATGAAGAATAACTCAAGAGTGTACCTAGTGGTAATAGAAAACACGACCCACACATTCATTTTATCTGAAATCGCAATAAATAAGAGGTAAATCTATTCCAAACACGGTCCCATCGCACGTGACCCATAATTGGAGAGCACTGGCCATTCTTTATGAGAAAACGCCAATAGGACACCTGCTGTACTCCCTAAACGCACATATAGACATGAGGCACCACACAAGGCTAATTACAACAGGATTGCCTGGTCTCATGGCCGGAGAAGGAGGGATGGTAACTTTTAATTGGAGGAAGAATGTTCCATGGGCCACTCTCCTCCTACTCTATGTCTGGCCCATATCCTGATTACCTGCCAAGGTTCCAAGACTGGTAAGCAATGTGCCAACCTATCAAAATCCTTGTAGACATGCCAGTAGTATGCCAACAAACCCATTGCCATGAAGATGATGTAGTTTAACCTTTATCAATATAGGTGTGCTTCCAGGTGGAGACATCAGATATGTAAAACCCAATGAATTGTTTAACCTGTATGTATTCTATTTATCGCCAAACCCACTAACCTATCCCTGTTCCCCATAGGTTTCGTAAAAAGGAGATTATGTTATGACGTCCTTGATGACACATTTGGAGTACTTAAGCAACTGTTTTTGATAAGTATATCGAGAGCGTTGAGATTTCAATGCTTGTTTGCTGTCCCAGCTTTGTTTCGATATGAATAAAGTTGGGTTTTGCCATGCACTTTATCTACTCCATCATTGAGTCTGGTTTGGATTGACTCTGTTTCCTCGGACCTTTGGGCCAACTTACCAGGTTCCCTTCTGCAGATCCTCTTGTGGGCCTATGGCAGCCTTCAAGTTAGTCTCCCACTTTAATCCATACATTGGGGACAGGTGGTATTCTTTCTTGAAGCTCTTTGAAGTGTCAGAATGCTCTCCCTCCGTTGTACTCACACTGTTTTTAAAATCTCCACAGTTCCCACCTTATGTCACAATTGTGTCACAGGATGGCTGGCCACGTTCTTTTATTGACCTACCTCCTAGTTAGGCACGCCTACTGATTATACACCCCCACTTAATTGGATTAATAATATTTCTATATTTGCAGTCAAAAATTAGGTGGGGGCCATTATGCTCTCTGTTCTTCTAAATTAAAGATCCGATTTCCTTTTATAATTCAACACAGGAATATGTTAATTAAAAAAACTGTAGTTGGCCACAATAATGAACATCTATATATGCACATGGATCTATAGCATGCTTATTCATGACATTATCACATTTACATATTTTGTCATTTTCATAATCATGAAAAATTCGAATTTGTATTGATTAAACAGGGGATATTCTCATAGTCATAATGCAGCTATTCACAGGTGTCTATATGGTACGGTCGCTGACTTATCCTACGTTTTATTTTGTCATGTAATGCTAATGGCAAATATGTGCTGCTTTAAAACCAAGGGGAACAAAACATGCATTAACTTTCCCTGTTGTTCCCCTGGACCCTTGTGCTCTGTACATGTGAACAGCTCTTCATGACGCCTTGATTAATAATTAGTGTGAGTCAGTTGACAGGGTTCTTTTGTTCTCATTTGCATTAGTCTACACTTGTTGTATTTTATGGCTATCAGTATCAATAGGTTGGCAACCAACACACTATTTTGTCTTTGAGGATAGCCATAAAATAGCATAGGCTGCACACATCTGGAAATTCCA
This sequence comes from Ambystoma mexicanum, assembly GCF_040938575.1. NCBI lineage: Eukaryota > Metazoa > Chordata > Amphibia > Caudata > Ambystomatidae > Ambystoma > Ambystoma mexicanum. The sequence goes on along the minus strand of NC_090934.1, from coordinate 116,858,369 downwards.
GATCCCAATCTTGTGTCAAAGTTATAGATTTTATATTCTTGGAATTTTAAGGTATTTTTCTGAAATCTTTCCCCTGGAAGAATTCCAAATGTAGGAGGAATTTTGTTTCAATTTCCAATGCAGGTCAACTCAAGGTCAGCACCATGAGCCTCATTTGAAGTTCGGTAGTGTGGGGAAAAAGTAGCAGTAATTCTGTTACAGTCCATTTTTTGGGGGTCAGGAGCAGAATTGCTGCCATTTTTTTCCTACACTGACAAATTATAATTTTTGTCAGAATTAACACTAACTAAATTACTGGGTAGTAAATATTTCACTTTTTGGAGGAAAAGTGGTGGTTTCACACCTACATGATCCTGGAGATCAATCCTACACTTTCCCTCAAAATTCGGCAGATTTATCGCGTGGTAATTCCACTGGTGATAAATCTGCGAAAAATCCTCATGGACACCAATGAACTCCAGAAATGGGGAATTAACACACTTGAAATCCCGTTGTAAGCCCATGGGACCAGGTGCCGGTAACAGCAATCGAGTTTGCTGGTAATTAGGCAGAATTACCACTGAATTACCACCAAACATGTAATGAGGCCCAATGTCGGCTGAATTAAGTACATTGTTATCCAAACAAAAAGAAATACTACTTCTTTCGTTTCTTAATTTTTACATTCTGAAACATATTGCATGACACAATCATCTTATCAACTAGTTGCGCTCCATTTGAAAGCAGATAACAAGCTAGTTTAAAAAATCACAGGTGAAGGTATTGGCTCATGTCTTGTTTGACATAAACATGTTTACAGTGCAGGCTAGGTTTATCGCTAATTTGTACACTTGGGCCTTGGTATTTATGGATGTGCATTTCCATTTTGGCAGACACAGTTCTCCATGATTCCACTTAAAGTTATTAAAAATTAGTCTTTCGGTAAAATATACTCAAAGACCCAATATATCAAGTGTTATCTCTCTTTCACTTCTATTTGTGCAGGTGTTTACCTGCATCCTACATGTGCACACTTACAAGGAGCAGTGCAGTTCACAGTTTTTGGCATCAGTTTGCTGTAGCGAGCTAGTGTTGGGTTCCATTTATTTTGACAGATCCCACCCCACACCCCAGGACCAATGTCACCGGGGAGGGGGCATTTGTTTAGGGGTCATTTCGTCTTGGAAATAAAAAAATATTCTTCTGGCATATCAGCTCTGCAGAGGGGATGCACCATGCCATATCTTCTTTTGCCATCTTTGTTTCTTCTGGTAGGGATACTCAGTTCCCCACCTCTTTATTCCATTGGGTCTTTTGGCTGGCATCCTTTTTTCAGGCCCCCTTCTTCTACTCTTCCATCTGGGAGGTTTAGTTATTCAACTATAGAGAGGGGTAGAAAGACTAGTCTGTCATGACATAATACAGTATTCTATGTGGAATGTGTTATGATGTGCTTGTCTGTGGTGTGTCAGTGGATGAGTGTATCAGTAACGGAGGGAGATGGGTTTGTACAGTGCCTGTCTGTGTTTCCTGTAGCTCATGATGTCATGTGGAATGTTGATGTCTGAATGTGAGAATGTTGATGGTGAAGGCTCCATATTGAGGCAGTTAGATCCTCCATGCCTGGGTGATGGGAGCCAGTGTTGTATGTCCTTATGTCTTATGTAACTGTAACTCAAGAACTGTTAATAAAGCCTCTTAGATGTAACCTAAGTAAGCCTGGACTTGGTTTACTACATTGGTGACGAGTTGGTCTTAAGAGGAAAAACCTGTGCATGCAAGAATCTAAAGAAAGCTGAAGAAACCTGAGCGGGGGTGGTGCAGGAAAGAAAAGGACAAGAAGAAGGACAACACTGCCCCCAAGACAAGTAAGGCCCATTACCCAGGGCGCTAAAGGGGGAGGAAGTGAGCCCCATAGCAGGCGGGATCAGCAGCCCATAAACTGGAGAGAGAACTGGGTTCCAGGGGCTGAAGAGAGAAGCAGGGGCATGAGGGGAAGCTCAAGAAGGGAGCTGGGACCTTAAGGTGAAGAAGTCGGCTTGAAGTGAGAAGACAAGCCTGTTAAAGTGAAAAGGAAAGTTGATGTATTTTAAGTGAAGATGAAAGCAAGCTCAAGAAGGGAGCTGGGCCCCCAAGGTGAAGAAGGGAAACTGTCCCATAAAATGAAGTAAGGGACTGTACGCTTTGAGAAGTTTGTCCCATAAGGTGATGGAAGGAACTGTGCGTTTTAAGAAGTTTGAGAAGCGGTATCCCTTAACGTTGAAGAGAGGGAAGCTGTCTCCCATAAGGTGAAGAAAGGGAGAAGCTCCGCCCATGTGTTGAAGAAAAAGTAATTATGCACATTAGTGAATGTGCTGGGAGAAGGTATGTCACCAGTGAGAGACTGGGAAAGCAATTTTCTAGTACAAAACGGTGTTTAGGAGTGGAGGATGATAAGGCAAATGTGATGCTGCCAAGCAGCGTTAGCAAGAGGACATGGAGAGCCGCAGCTGTTGACAGTTGAACACAGGGAGCTCTGTACTACATTGTACCGAGCGAGTGAATGATGACGTCTTTGAGGTCGTGAAGGGTGATGGCGATCCGATGGAACTCTGTGTGTTTTGAAAACTGCGGAGAGTTCGAAACCCACGCATCACCCTGCATCAGTGTGGCTCCGCAGCCGTTGGAGCCCGGTGCGTTGGGACAGCAGTCACGTAGCGTAACGAGGTTGGAGAAATTAACCTTGCAACGCGCCCAGCGTGAGCAGGAACCGATGCTCTGCATGGACTGCAACTAGTTCAGGAGCATCGTGACGTGGGACAGATCGAAGGTTTTGTGGGACACGGAGCGTTCCATATTGAAGAAGCATAATCCAAGAGCGCAGAGGGATAAACATTCTGTAGCACCAACTACAATGCGCCCCGTGCATTGCAAAAAGGGACGTTATGCAGTCCGTCAACATGAAGTGAGAGACTAGGTACTTAGGCACGATGGTGCGGCCTACTGGGGGCCACCTACGTGATGCTGGCGTGAGACAAATATATCGGCCTGTGAAGTAAGGACCCTGCCGTCCCAATGGGGCTGGCTGAAGATGTTTAGTCATGGGAAAGTACTGTTATACATGGAAGCAGGCATATTTGAAGAAAGCCTACATAAGACCCATGTATCATGTTATTCCGGCAATTTGAAAGAGCAGACACGTTTCCTTTAAATGTAATGTACTTAATAAAAATGTATATTATGTCTTAAGCTGTTAAGAAAAGCTAGTGAGCTTGCATACATGGAAGGTATCAGGCTTACATGTAAGTAGTAAGTGCAAAAGTTGCCGGTTGGAGTGAAGCAGGATGGAAGTAAGCGTTGCTGCAACTAAGAGTATATTAACCTTTTGAGGTTTTACAGGTTATTTTTTATTTATTTTTTATTATTACATTTGTTAGTTGCCCAGACCCTTAGGTATCACGGCGAGGTTACAGACAGCTTGGTAATGCATATATTACATCGGCAAAAAATGGCAAAAATACAAGAAATAGAACATAGGACAGATATTCATATCACAATCGAATATACATGGTAAGATATATGTACATAGCATTGAGATGACTATATTATTGTTATTGATTAAATAGGCAGGTTTTCAGCAGTTTTCTGAACCCTTTGAGGGTTGTCTCATTTTTGATGGAGATCGGAAGAGTGTTCCAGCGTTTGGGGGCTAAATGCTGAAAACTAGCGCCTCCTGCTTTAGCCTTTTTGAAGTGGGGTATTGCGAGTAATGAGTGGTTGTTAGATCTTAGGGATCTGGTACTTGTTTATTTTGTTATTACGTGGTTTAAATAGATGGGGGCATTAGGGGTGGAATACACCCATGGACTTTTAACGGCAAGCCCAGACGGGTCATGATGGGTTATGTGCATGCGTGTGATGTAGATCTAACCATTTTAAGGGTTTTCAGATGTTACGTTGCTTTAGAGCAACATGGACTTTAAGGTTCAGTGCAAGTGCGAGACTCACAATTTGACCATGAACTCTTAGGGATATAGTTATGAAGAATGACTAAGAATACTTTGCATGTGGCAAAGTTTGTGGAATTTGAGTTAGCTTAAAGGAAGTCATCATACTGTTTTTATTATACTATGAAGCGAGTGTGGATGAGTGTGTGTGGATGAGTGCCAAAACGGTTATAGGGAGGTAGCGCCTTCAGGACGTGGTTAGGTGTGGTGGGTGTGCCACAGAGGTCAGGGAGGTAGCTCCTCCGGTAATGTTATGAACTGAGTGTGGGTGAGTGCCACAATGGGTATAGGGAGGTAGCGCCTCCGGAGAAGTATAAAGTTTAGTATGCATTGTGTGTGTGGATGAGTGCCACAATGGTTATAGGGAGGTAGCGCCTCCAGGATGTGGTTTGAGTGTGGTGGGTGTCCCACAGAGGTCAGGGGGGTCGCACCTCCGGTAATGTTTTGAAGTTTAGTATGTATTGTGTGTGTGGATGAGTGCCACAATGGTTATAGGGAGGTTACGCCTCCAGGATGTGGTTTGAGTGTGGTGGGTGTGCCACAGAGGTCAGGGAGGTAACGCCACCGGTAATGTTTAGACATTTGCTGCGAGAAAGCGCCTCTGACAGCAGTGTGGTTATAATATTTAGAGGACTCATCGCTAAGGGACAGGATGTCTTGTTTTCAAACTTATTTGGAGGTGACTGGCAGGGGACGCCAGCTAGGTTACCCAATAGTGGAAAAGTGTAGGATGGTGTTCACAGTGAAGAGTTTGGTTTGTGTATTTTGATTTAGTAATTTTGCATCTAGATTCTGTTCTTTGCATGAAGGTACAAGGTTTAGCATATTGACTTGTTTGAAGCTGTCATCGGGGTTGTGGGTGGTCAACCAAATGTTATGTCGATGGATTTGGGGATGACTGGCCAGCGTCTTTAAATTGTTTGGAGTATTTGAATTTATTTTAAAATTTCTTTATTGGCATTTATAACGAAAACAACGGCAGTGTGACAATGGGTGCCAACTGCGACGAGAAGTATAATTATTTGAGCGAGCCAGGAAAGTAATGAATAACAAACAGGTTCAACATAAAACATGAACAGTAACAGTGATGTCTCCACATAATTGTCAAGTTATCATTCCAAGAGGGTTATTGGGGGGGGGGTGAGGGAATGAACCCAAACAGAAGGGCAGGCAGGGTGTCAGGTAACGAGTAGATCAGATTGTGCAGGGTTATGTCACACAAGGGGGCTTGTCATCATTGGAAGGATGGAGCAAAGCCCATGTGAGGGCCTTCCAGGCATCTAGTGAATGACTCGCATCGTCAGGAGTCCTGCCGATGCTTTCTTCCCAAGCCGAGGTCTCTGCCCCTATCCAGCGCTCGAGTTCACTGTGCCATGCATGGACACGTGGGCCTCCAGGCTACTTCCATGCCATGGCTATGGTCCTTTTAGCCAAGATACATGATAGGTCCATGAGCTTCACTGTATGCTTAATTTTGGCTAGTCTAGGATAGGTTCCTAGAAGGCACTCACCAGGAGACCATTCATACCTGGTCATACCGGCCTTCCTACAGGTTTGTTCCACTACAGCCCAGAGTTCACGTGTTCTGGTGCATTCCCAGAACATGTGCATCAGATCAGCATTGTCTCCGTTACACCATGGACAGCTATGTTGGGGTTGCTTGTAGATCTTCGCAATTCTGTGGGGTGTCAGGTACGAGCGATACAGTACATTAAGTTGAATCGTTCTAAATCTGGAGTTACGGGAAACATCTTTAGGGAACACCAATGCTCTCCCCCATTCTCCATCCGTCATCACTCGCCCCAGGTCCATGTCTCATTGAAGTTTCAGGTCAAGGCTGCAGGGATTGAGCCTATCTGCCAAGTGGCTGCATATTTGGGACACCGGTCACCATCCTTCACCCAGTCCGTATAGGAGTGTCAAGAAGGGGCAAGACTCAGGCTCCTCGGGCCAGGAATCCCATTTAGCGCATGCAAGTTTACGGATTCTGAGATACCACAGGAATTGGCCGCTGGGAATGCCATCTTCGGATTGTAAGGAGGAGAAGTCTCGGAAGGAGCCCTCATTATATAGGTCCCCCCAGGTGTATACTCCTAGCCTTTCCCAATATCTGACGGTTGCTAGATCGACGCTGCCCTGACATAAGTCAGCAAGGAGCGGAATGTCTGGTGCATATGCATGCTTCAGGTGGAGGAGCGATACTGTTCTGTGCCATATTTGCCTGCCTATGGCAACCAAGAGGGGGGTCTCACTTGTAAGTTGTCGGGGAGCCCAAATGAGCTCATTCAGCCGGATGGGAGCGATCGGATGGCGGAATAGTGCTGTTTCTGGAGTGACATCGTCCGCCAACCACTTGGCAACAAAGCTGAGCTGGGAAGACAAGTAATACTTCTCCATATCAGGAAGCCGGACGCTGCCCTGTTCATACGGGAGGGTTAGCGTTGATAGAGTCAATCTGTGTCTGCCGTTTCCCCACAAAAAGTCGTTAAATATTGTTCTCAGTAGGCGAAAGAAAGGGGCCTTAATATAGTAGAACACATTTTGAAATCCGTAAAGAAATCTGGAGAGGACGATCATCTTGATGATGGAAGCCCTTCCTAACATGGACAGGGGGAGTTTAGACCAAAATCCAATCGACCTGCACAAACGGGGCAGTGCCGCCACAGTATTATGTTCGTGCATGAGTTCAGGCATGTGGTATATATTGACACCTAGGTAGCGGAAGGTGGTGAGGCGCCAACTCACCCCCAGCGAGGGCAGATCGTCGAGGTGCTTACATCTGAGGCTTCCCATTGGGAAGAGGCAGGATTTATTTCTGCTAAAATGTATGCCTGATACTTTAGCAAAGTTGCTGAGGACATCCAACATGGTTGGGACGTTTAGGTGTGGGTCTCTGATGTAAAGGAGGACATCGTCAGCATACAGGGATATTACATGGTCCATCCCATCGAGACGTATCCCGGCATCAAAAAACTGTTTTCGAAAATAAATTGCAATGGGTTCAAGTCTGAGGATGCATAGCATAGGGGAGAGTGGGCAACCCTGCCTAGTGCCCCTCTGAATGTCCCATGCTGCAGAGATTAGCCGCCCAGACTTCACTCGTGCTCTTGGTTTGGTGTAGAGGACCTTGACCCACCTAATAAATTTCTCTCCAAAGTCGAATTCTCGAAGCACCACCAGCAACCACTCCCAGAAGATGGAATCAAACGCCTTTATGGCATCGAGGGAGAGCAGTGCATAGGGTCCCCCGTCTAGGCTGGCCTGAGACAAGACATGTTGGAGTCTACGGAGATTGGCAGTGGTGTTACGGCCCGGCACAAAGCCGCTCTGATCAGAGTGCACCACACCTCCTATTACCCTGGAGAGTCGCTTGGCTAAGATCGTTGTCAGGATCTTGACGTCATAGTTGAGCATTGCGAGTGGTCCGTAGGAGTCGCAATCTTCAGCGGGCTTGTTGGGCTTAAGCATAGGAATCACTAGCGTTTTGTGCATGCTTTCAGGCAGAATCCCCAACTCGTAGGCCTCCTGAAAGACCTCGTACAGCAGTGGGGTTAACTCAGGTTCATAGGTCTTGTAAAATTCAGTGGGCAGCCCATCGCTTCCAGGGGCCTTGCAGGTCGCCAGGGACTTGATCGCCTCTGTTATGTCATCCTTGGTGATATCTGCATCCCGGGCTTCTTTGTGTGCGGGAGGCAGCGTTGGCAATCCTATCTCTTCTAGGGTGTCTGTGGTCTCGCCCAAGGGCACTTGGTCAGTATGGGAGTAAAGCTGAGCATAGAATTGTTTAAATGCATCGTTGATGCCTTGTTGGGTCAGGTGTACCGTGTCATCTGCATCCCTCAGAGCCATGATCGGGGGCCTAGGGTATTCTTTTCTGCACAACCAGGCCAGCAGTCTGCCAGGTTTATCCGCTTGGGTGTGTGCCCTATTGGTCCTGAGGGTGTAGTCAAACTTGGCTAACCTGTCCCAAGCCTTCCTGCATTCCGTCCTGATTTGCTAATCTTCTTGCTGGGAACCTCGAGTAACGGATTCCAGCTGTTCTATTTCGTCTTCCCATTGCTCGAGTTCGGTTTTTAGGTGTCTTCTGATTACACCAGCCTTTGCAATGATTTCTCCTCGTGTAACCACTTTAAGGGTGTCCCACAGTGTGCTTAGGTGTTCAACACTATTCATGTTTTCGTCAATGTAATGTACCAGAGATTCCCTGAGATCTTCTCTAAGTGCTGGGTCTTTTAGCGCCTCAGTAGGCATCCTCCATGTGGGTATTGGAGATCGGGGCCCCACCATGCTTCATTTGATTAACAGGGGGAAGGGATCAGAGATGGTCCGGGCCAGATATCCCGCTGTGTCGATCTGGGGGAGGCTCTCCCTGCCAGAGAAAATGTAGTCAATTCTAGTGTGGAGGTTATGCGGAGAAGAGTAGTAGGAGTAGCCCCGGTCAGTTGGGTGCAGCTCCCGCCAGATGTCCACTAGATCTAGGCAGTCAGCATAGCATTCAACGCCGCCGTCAATGCTGCCGGGCCCCCAGATAGCGGGGCGGACCTGTCAATGTCTGGATTACTGACACAATTGAAATCTCCTCCCCAGATAAAAAATCTGTTTCTGTAGTGTGTGACCTTGGTATACATTAGGTTCAAGTGCGCTGGTATATTGCTGTTGGGGGGGTAAGAATTGACAATACATATTTCCGTTTGCTCAATGTAGCCCCGTATTATAACATATCTCCCTTCTGGATCAGGTTTGGAACAAATGAGTCGGAAAGGAATTTGGGGGCTGATCCATGTGAAAACACTCCTGGCGTACCTGGAGTAAGTGGCTCCCAACCCTTGACCTCCCCAGTGTGTTTGAAGAGTAGCGATGGACTCTTTTGTCAGGTGAGTTTCTTGCAAGAGGGCCAGCCCTACCTTCTTCCTGTGAAGATACAATTTAATTCTATTATGACGAAGGTAGGTACCTAGGCCACTCACATTCCAGGTCACGACCTTAATGCGTGCAGCCATGTTGTCACAAGAAAGAGTTTGCGTGCCTTATTCATGCAGGCCCATAGCAACTTCCAGGAGTGCCCACGAATTGGGTGCCCCCCATCAGGATGAAACAATGTGGATGCACACTTCATTTCCCCCAATCCTTGATAATTGAATTGCATCGAAAATTGGAGACATACCAGCCATTTCAACTCCCACGCGAACAGGTGGGTCAATAACATAAAACAACTGTGAACTGCCCCCAGCAGTTGCTTTGGGAGGGCAACGCTCGGGGGCTCCCGATTCCCATTGGCCTATCCAGGACATGAGATACGGGTGTAATGTTGGCATCAAGCCAGCACTGGTTGCGAGGGGGTGGGTTGTGGTAACGATTGTGTGTGTTGCTCAGAGCTCCCCTCTGGAGGTGCATAATCCATCTTTTCCAGCGAAGGATCACTTCATGGGTATTGTGTTTTGATGCCGCCACACGGCGCGTTTCATTCCTTGGGTCCGTAATTTTTGCCGGGCTTCCCGGCCTCCTCGATGCATTCATTGCCCTCAGCTAAGTTATGTTCGAGCCACATGGTGCCTGCAGCTGGGGTTTCCATGAAGACAGCTCTTCCCTTGTAGAGTATCTTGAGACGTGAGGGGTATAGAAGCATGTATTTAAGAGCTTGCGTAGTCTTGCCTTTATTGGGATAAAGGAATTTCTGGCTCGATGAACATTGGGGGTGTAGTCGGGGTACATAACAATCTTAGAGTTGTTCCGCCTAATCTCGCCCCCCTCTCTAGAGAACTTAAGAATAGTCTCTCTATCACGGAAATTTAGATTCTTTGCGATCATTGGGCGTGGATATGATCCTGGCGGGGGTCTTTTTTGAAGAGATCTGTGGGCCCTCTCGACTGAGAACCCCTGTGTGAGGTTGCCAGGGCCAACTTCTTGAAGTAACATGGACTTTACATACTCAGTTGGGTTAGCTGCTTCCGTGTCTTCCAGGATCCCAAGAATGCGAATGTTGTTGCAGCGGTCCTCCCTTCCGCCTCCTCAGATCTTGCCTCCAGCCATGCCACTTGCCTTTCAAGTTCATTCACCTTGGTTTTGAGGTCTGTAGTCGTATCTATAGTGTCACGCAAGTTCGACTCCACTTTGGTCACCCTTTCAGTCAAATTGCGGGCATCCTGGCGTATCAGCTGCATGTCCACCTTGAGCTCGTCTATCTTGGTCTCCATGAATGTCTGAAGCGCTGCGATAGCTTGCAGTACTTGAGCGTTTGAAGGGTCTCCATCGGGTGGGGGCGGTTCTATTTACGTGGTGATTTCGTGTTGGAGCTGCTGTTTGGGCCTTGCCCCAGAGAAGCAGTCCATGATAGTCGCCCCTTTGTTCTTCTGGCGCAAAGTGGACATTTTACGGTGTATGGCACAGATAGATCCAGCAGGCTCAGACCAGGTACAATGCACTGGAGGTAACCGCTGGCGAGTCGTGATAAATCTCTGATCTTATGGGATGCTTAAGTCTGCTGTGGCGGTGCAAGGGCCTGTGCGAATTGCCTGCCTATAAGTTGCACCCTCCAGCTTCCAATACGTGCCAGCCCTCCCCGGGCAGCACAGCTCGGCGGAGTTCAACAGCAGCCCCCCGCACGGTGGGGGGTGCCGAGTCTTCAGATTGCACAGAGTCAATTGGGCCAGGCGGAAACGCAGGAGCTGATGTGTCTTAGTACGTAAGGCCCATGGAGTGGGGCACCACAAAAAAAAAAAAGAAAAAAAAGGGGGGGGCACGAGCCGCTGCTGCCGGAGGTCTAATTGGTGCAGGTGCGTCTCCAGGCATCTGCTGGTCTCGCTCGCAAACAGATCGAGGCCCCAGCACTTGCATGCAGCTCCACAAGTTCTCCAGCAGACTGTCCCGTGACCACACACGCCACGCGGGCCTTGTGATGGGCTCAGCCCACTTCCGCCTGGGAAGCCAGCAAAATGCGTGGGCACACACGGTGGAAGGACGGCCCTACACCCGTAGCGCGATCCAGGTGCCGGCGGTTCCCTCCCCCGGTGTGGTCGCCAGGAGAACACACAGCAAGTCCGTGGCTCAGCGGGTCTGCTGCACCCCAGCCCGCCAATCGCTCCTCCGAGCCGGGTCGCGATGGGCTTGGAGATCAGCGATAGCACCCGCAAGGCTGTGGTTATTATTGGGAGGGGGTCACTGCACTCTCCTCAGCTGAACGGGTTCTGCAGCACTGGTCCACAGCGGTCCCAATGATCGTGAGTCCTCCGGCGCTCTACAGGCATCCGGGCCCAGAACATGCTCCTCCCCTGCTAGAATCACGGGCTCGAGTTAGGCCGCCATTGCGACGGGACCCCCAGGGCAATTTCGGAAGCAGCGTTGTAGGGATTGCGGGCTCTGTTTTTTGCCGAGTCTTCTCCCAGAGGGCTCAGGAGTGCCTATTTCATCTGGAGGTATGAGTAATTGCCGGAATTGTCGCGTCTGGCAGCGACTGCAGGATCAATGCAAAAATCGGGACGGGAGCTCTGCCTGATGCTACCTCACTCCATGAGCTCCAGCCACGCCCCTGGAGTATTTGAAATACCTTAGTTTGGTTGTATGTGCCCGATTGGCTGTGTCGATTTGAGTGGTTATATGTGAGTGGGATGCATGCGACAAATTGTGTAGGTCCAGCGTGGTAGGTCGTGATGCAGGTGGTGCTGTAACCTGGTGTCTTCGCACTTCCATTGTGTTGCCCTCTTTGCAGGCATGATGCCGTATTTGTCCTCTTCGAGGTCGGTAGTGCTTCAGTGTGGCAGCCTGGAGGCCCGCCGGTGGCGGGAGTGGGCAGAAGGTGAAACTGTAGAATTGTTGTGGTGTAGGAATGTCGCTCTGAGTGCCTTTGGATCTGGGCAGGTATGATTCTGGGGTGAGAGACTAGAGTCTGTTTGTGGCAGGAGCAGACAGAAGGAGATTTGTGTATTTTATGAGGGGTATCCAGAAGTGTGTAGGGGTAGCTTCCGGTTGCTATACTTGTAGGGGCTCTCCACTGGAAGTGGCATGCTAGTGTGGGGGCACGATCTGCTATGGGTGCCGATGTCCTTTGTATGCCCATGGTGTTCGTGCATATATATATATAGGAGGGAGATATGTTATGATGTGCTTGTCTGTGGTGTGTCAGTGGATGAGTGTATCAGTAACGGAGGGAGATGTGTTATATAGTGCCTGTCTGTGTTTCCTGTAGCTTGTGATGTCATGTGGAATGTTGATGTCTGAATGTGAGAATGTTGATGGTGAAGGTTCCATATTGAGGAAGTTAGATCTTCCCTGCCTGGGTGAAGGGAGCCAGTGTTGTATGTCCTTTTGTCTTATGTAACTGTAACTCAAGAACTGTTTATAAAGCCTCTCAGATGTAACCTGGACGTGCTTTAATACAGAATTTTCGAACACTTTCTACACTAACCTTCTCACAGTTATGTCTCAGGTTCTCAGAAGCTTACGCGCATCCAGCCGGCGCGCCATTGTCACGGTGGTGAGTACAAGGCAGACATCATAGCTCAGATGTTGCATTTTTGTGGCACCTCTATCACTTAAACTTGGAGCAGTCTTTAATGGTCTTTTATTCTCCCTAGACTTTACCCCTCTGCCTCACACTAACAAGAAGCAGAACAGTTCACAGTTTTAGGCATCAGTTTGCTTTAGGAATGGTTTTAATTTATGTTGACATACTAACAATCATAATATGTGGTATTTCTATTAACTACTCATTTTAAAATACCTTGTAATAATGAGCTTGCATTCTTTCGGATATTTACCACATTGAAAGTATGGCATGGGGTAAATGTCCCATATTTACCCCCAAGCAGTACTTTCTATGTATCACATGCAGTTAATATTCCATGCCGTCCCACGTATTATTAGTTGATATTTTAAAAACGAGTAGTATTTACCATTGCCACCATATGCAAAATGATTATTTAAATCTCTAGCATTGGGTAATGTACTTGATGTACCTGTGTTTCTGACCAGAAGGGGGCAGCACCCTCACATGTCATGTTCCACTTAAGTGCAATGTAAGTTTGTCCATAGTATCTGCTTGACACTTGCAATGCCTGTGCCCACATATCTTTTTTTTTAAAAACCTTTATTTACAAATCATCATGTTACAAACCACTAGACAATCTCCGTAAAACAGGCAAAAACTGTACAAATCACTGCATTTGACACATTACTATGTACAGAACGAGATACAAATTACAACAAACCCCCCACCTAATCTATTGCTTCCCTTAATTACCAACCCCCCAAACCCTCCAAGAACACATGTACAACACCAAGTCTAATACAACTGAAGAAATCTACCCTAGGTTTTCTTAAACAAACCCAATTTCCCAACTCTCCTATAAAGCACCCTCTCCATACTCGCCAATTCATGCATTTCAGTCAACCATGTCTCAATATTTAATGTCAAAGTAGTCTTCCAATTCCGCAAGATAATCCTCTTACCAGTCATTGCCCCTCTGAACAACCACTTCTTCTGATTCTGACTGAGACCATCCAAAGGCTCATCACTCCCCAGCACCACCACACTGAAATCCAGGGCAAGCAGTCCATCTGTCACCTCACCACACACCTGTGCCCACATATCTAAAAGAGGATTTTCCGTGTCTTGCCTGAAAACCTTTGATTGTTTGTCTACTTTTCATGTTTAAAATACTTTTTCACTTGTCTCCTTTACACTCTTTACTGTAACCAACATACTTTCATCCTGTCCCTCCTTATTTTTTCTCTAAGCACCACTGTTCATCACGTTTGCTCTGCAACACACCTTTGCCATTGTCTTTCTGCCCTGGCATCACTATTTTTCTTGGAATAGGGGCAACACCCTGCACTCCCTTTTTTCTTTCTTTACCTTCTGCATGGTGTCCCCTTTGCTATGCTTCCAGACCCCTTTTCCGGTGTCCTGCATTTCTGGGAGCCCTAGCAACCTCTTTTCGGTTCATACATGCTCAGTTGTTTTCTAAAGCTGGTCAATATTGGCATTGAAAAATAAAATGGGAACATGTGGGCAGAGTTGCTTGATGAGTTGCCACCTTTAGGCTCTTCTTGGGAACTGACACAGAATAAAAGACTATAAACACGTGAAAGGAGCTGCTGAATGACTTGCTGTATTTTGGGTCTTGTAGGGGCTTATAATAGAACATACACCGCTTTGTCTCTAATAGCAGAAGAAACCAAGGCTGGAAATCAGTGATGCAGACCCAGCGACTCAACCGTGCAGCTAGGAAGGTCAGATAGACCCAGCGACTCAACCATACAGTTAGGAAGGTCATATAGACCCAGCGACTCAACAGTGCAGCTAGGAAGGTTATATAGACCCAGCGACTTAACAGTGAAGCTTGGGAGGTCATATAGACCCAGTGACACAGCAGTGCAGCTAGGGAGGTCTTATAGACCCAGCGACTCAACAGTGCAGCTAGGAACGTTATATAGACCCAGAGACTCAACAGTGAAGCTTGGGAGGTCACATAGACCCAGCGACTCAACAGTGCAGCTAGGGAGGTCATATAGACCCAGCGACTCAACAGTGCAGCTAGGGAGGTTATATAGACCCAGTGACTCAACAGTGAAGCTTGGGAGGACATATAGACCAAGCGAATCAACAGTGCAGCTAGGGAGGTCATATAGACCCAGCGACTCAACAGTGCAGCTAGGGAGGTCGTATAGACCCAGCGACCCAGCAACTCAACCATGCAGCTTGGGAGTTCATATAGACTCAGCGACTCAACAATGCAGCTAGGGAGGTCATAGAGACCCAGTGATTCAACAGTGCAGCTAGGAAGGTCATATATACCCAGTGACTCAACAGTGCAGCCAGGGAGGTCATAAAGACCCAGCGACTCAACTGTGCAGCTAGGGAGGACATATAGACCCAGCGACTCAACCGTACAGCTAGGGAGGTCCTATAGACCCAGCGACTCAAAGGTGCAGCTAGGGAGGTCCTGTAGACCCAGCGACACAACTGTGCAGCTTGGGAAGTCCTATAGACCCAGCGACTCAACAGTGCAACTAGGGAGGTCATATAGACCCAGCGACTCAGCGACTCAACCGTGCAGCTTGGGAGGTCATATAGACCCAGCGACTCAACAGTGCAGCTAGGGAGGTCATATAGACCCAGCGATTCAACAGTGCACCTATGGAAGTCATAGAGACCTAGAGACTCAACAGTGCAGCTAGGAAGGTCATATAGACCCAGCGACTTAACAGTGCAGCTAGGGAGGTCATATAGACACAGCTACTCAACAGTGCAGCTAGGGAGGTCCTATAGACCCAGCGACTCAACAGTGCAGCTAGGGAGTTCATACAGACCCAGCAACTCAACAGTGCAGCTAGGGAGGTCATATAGACATAGCTACTCAATAGTGCAGCTAGGGAGGTCATATAGACCCAGCATCTCAACACTGCAGCTAGGGAAGTCATATAGACCCAGCAACTCAACAGTGCAGCTAGGGAGGTCATATAGACCCAGCGCCTCGACAGTGCAGCTAGGGAGGTCATATAGACCCAGTTACTCTTCGGTGCAGCTAGGAAGGTCATATAGACCCAGCGAATCAACAGTCCAGCTAGGAAGGTCGCATAGACCCAGCGACACAACCGTGCAGCTAGGGAGGTCCTATAGACCCAGCGACTCAACAGTGCAGCTAGGGAGGTCCTATAGACCCAGTGACCCAGCAACTCAACCATGAAGCTTGGGAGGTCATATAGACTCAGCAACTCAACAGTGCAGCTAGGGAGGTCATAGAGACCCAGTAATTCAACAGTGCACCTATGGAAGTCATAGAGACCTAGAGACTCAACAGTGCAGCTAGGAAGGTCATATAGACCCAGCGACTTAGCAGTGCAGCTAGGGAGGTCATATAGACACAGCTACTCAACAGTGCAGCTAGGGAGGTCCTATTGACCCAGCGACTCAACAGTGCAGCTAGGGAGTTCATACAGACCCAGCAACTCAACAGTGCAGCTAGGGAGGTCATATAGACATAGCTACTCAATAGTGCAGCTAGGGAGGTCATATAGACCCAGCATCTCAACACTGCAGCTAGGGAAGTCATATAGACCCAGCAACTCAACAGTGCAGCTAGGGAGGTCATATAGACCCAGCGCCTCGACAGTGCAGCTAGGGAGGTCATATAGACCCAGTGACTCTTCGGTGCAGCTAGGAAGGTCATATAGACCCAGCGAATCAACAGTCCAGCTAGGAAGGTCGCATAGACCCAGCGACACAACCGTGCAGCTAGGGAGGTCCTATAGACCCAGCGACTCAACAGTGCAGCTAGGGAGGTCCTATAGACCCAGTGACCCAGCAACTCAACCATGAAGCTTGGGAGGTCATATAGACTCAGCAACTCAACAGTGCAGCTAGGGAGGTCATAGAGACCCAGTAATTCAACAGTGCACCTATGGAAGTCATAGAGACCTAGAGACTCAACAGTGCAGCTAGGAAGGTCATATAGACCCAGCGACTTAGCAGTGCAGCTAGGGAGGTCATATAGACACAGCTACTCAACAGTGCAGCTAGGGAGGTCCTATTGACCCAGCGACTCAACAGTGCAGCTAGGGAGTTCATACAGACCCAGCAACTCAACAGTGCAGCTAGGGAGGTCATATAGACATAGCTACTCAATAGTGCAGCTAGGGAGGTCATATAGACCCAGCATCTCAACACTGCAGCTAGGGAAGTCATATAGACCCAGCAACTCAACAGTGCAGCTAGGGAGGTCATATAGACCCAGCGCCTCGACAGTGCAGCTAGGGAGGTCATATAGACCCAGTGACTCTTCGGTGCAGCTAGGAAGGTCATATAGACCCAGCGACTCAACAGTGCAGCTAGGAAGGTCACATAGACCCAGCGTCTCAACCGTGCAGCTAGGAAGGTCATATCAACTCACAGGAATATATCTTTACCCGGAGCACAGCTATAAATGCGGCAACTAATTAAGGCAGGTTCCCCATCGCCTCCCTAACCTGTATCCCCGGTCGGTAATCCTATGTGTACCCTCTTTCCATGACCTTCCGATTCTGCCCTTTATAGTCTATAGTCTAAGTGCATCCATATTATTGCCCTCTATCTCCGTATCCTCTGGCTTTGCGGCGCTCTGTTGCTTCACAGCATGTGCATACATCCAGACATGCAAATGAATAAAAAGTACTTTACATTAGTATTGCTAGTTTTATGTGGCCTTGAAGATGCATTATAAAATGACAAGTATAAAAATACAATTACACCTTTGTAAAAGTCCATTGTGACATCGCTTGCCCTCTTACAGGATATCCAGGAGAGGTAGTTAGGGAAATCAATGTTGCTGCCTTTCAAATGGTTCTTAATTATCCTCGAATCGAATTAGGCAATACGCAGACAATGTAGACCCACTTAATTCACCGAATTAGAACAGCGGTTTGACACTCTTTCATCACAAAAGCTGCCTGGAGCCATTGTGCTTGGCTTCCAATATGAATTCGAACTCCTAATTAACAAGTGATCTCAGGAGATGCGCCAAGTTATTGAAATGCTTGTAATGACGCACGACGCAAAGACGCACGCGCAATGATGTGCGACGCAACAATGCGTGTCGCAATGATGTGCATTCGCTGTTGATAGATGTACTTTTCAGCACGCTTCAGATACAGTGGCTCGGGAGCCTACTCTCCAGTCTTCAGTTGTTCAAGTCCAGAGGGCTGAGGCTTCCTGCTGCCTTCAGAACTCTGCACTCCAGTCACACAGGCCTGGGGTATTTGATGTTCAGATCTTACTGTAGAAAGTCCTCAGGGCTTTCAAGACACCCAACCTCAAGGCTCTCCTGGGCTTCAGGGTGGAGGAGGCAGCCAGCGATAATGACCAGACTGTGCTTGTGCCTCACTGAAGAAAAAGGTCAGATTGGAAAAAAGGATTAGCGCAAAGAACAGCACCAAGAGGTCACTGGTCTGGTCAGATTTAGAAGGGAGATGAAACACGACTTCACCTTTTGAAACTGAGTCAAATTTCTGCTGCTCTGAAAAAGTTTTATGCTCGCTGCGTTTCTTGAGGCAGACTTGAAGGTTTCCTTTAAAGCCACATCGGTCAGCATGAACTGGTTAGCTGCTGATTAATTCCCATAAAAAAAGATTCTACTTAACCATGACTTCCTGTTTTCTCTCTAGGTACCCTTCAATGCCCGATCGGTCGTTCACAATGCATTATGGAGGCATTATTCGCCAGATACTAGTGATTAAGTAGCATAGCTACGGGAACAAAGCAACAACCTTTCCCTCTTCCTGCTCTCTCTTTTGCCATATAAGTCTCAATATTCACCATACTTAGGGGTATTTCCTTCAGTCGTAGGTATGATAGGTTATTTATAACTCACTTAATACCCAGAGGTTTCTAAGCGCGCAGCCGCGGATCGAACCTGCGTTGCTCCATGTTGTCTTGTTTCCAAGGCGAGCACGTTGCCGCTGAGCTATCCTCCCGAGTCGCTAGGTGCTTACACAAGGGGTCTGCATTCTTTGTCTCTCATCATTGACTCTGCCGGCTAGGGATGATGGGATTTGGGGTCCAAAACATACGAGACCCTCACCTGTCTTCACTGCAATATTTGAATAATTTTTGAAGCCTGATCAAAAAAGGAATTCTGCAGAGTATTAAATCCGCATTTCCAAGGGTTTAGCCTTGATGCCTGAACATTCTCCTGTGCTTAGACAGGAACACAGCAGGTATCCTTGAACAGGGGAACTATTGAGTAATGCCATGCTTTTATGTAGTGCACTTTGCCTATTATTGTGGGGCCGGCTACGGTCATGCGGCCGGCCTCACTGGTGCTGGGGGGCTCAGCACCATATTGGTTTGCCGGGGTCACCCGGACTTATTTGGGTTGCAAGCCATGGGGACACAGGCTGGGTGCCGGGGCCACCCTGAATGCCCGCAGCATACTGGATGATGGGTGCGTGGGCTGGACCCAGGGTACCAGGCTGGTCTGATCACATGGTGTGGACCTGCAGGCCAGGGCTGCAGGCCCGTGACCATACAGTGTAGGCCTGAAGGTCCAAAGTGAGAGACAGAGACAACAGGACTCCCGTTGTTGGAGTCTGCATCCGTTCTGTTGCGCGCAACTGCAGGGGCTCCTTTTATTAGCTTGGCCCATGACACGGTCACGGTTCATCTTAAAAGGGCATTACACGTGGGAGGGACACACATCTTAAAAGGGCAATACACCTGGGAGGGTCACACATAACACCTATGTAATTCCCTCAGCACCACGTCTATTTAATGTTCTTAAATTTCAAATATCCCTGTTTAGCTGTTGGCTTAATTTTGAGAGATCCAGAGAGACTCTGATGCTGTATGGTAAGGAGCATACATGCCAACATTACCCATTCCATTTGGGAGAAATTAGTCCAGTTCTGGTTTTAACTATGTATTCTGGGACATGTAGTCCTGGGTTTATAATGGGGACATACATAACTATGAGTCCCAGAATGCAAATCAAAATCAAGGACTTGTCTGGTGTCTCCCGAATGGAATGGATTCTATTGACATGTATGAAAGAATTGCAAATGTCCTGGATGGTGGAATGGGCTCCTGCACTTTAGCTAAAGTTTAAAACAAGGGCAGACTATGAGGTGTTGCCAGTGCTTTATGGGGGATGGGGCTATGTCTCTGCAGTCTCCAAAAACTGCTGCCGAGCAAGAGCTCTGTCGTGGCTCCACTGAGGTCCCACACTAGCCGAGCCGACATGACTCCTCCTGTGTAGACCAACTTCCCACGCCTGGAGCGTCATAACACTGGAGCGTCGCACCAGAGAAATCGGTTAGGGGCGTAAAGGGGTGTGGAGGATGCTTGAGAAGCACATGCTCTTGCTGCCGACATTAACCATATTTTTTCCTCTTCTTATGTTGCCCCAACATTCAATTTGGTCTCACTCTATTTTGTAGTAACTACAATGTTGCCTGTCTCGGGTGTTTGTTTCCCCTTGAGTTTGTCATAATTTCATGTCTTTACATGTCTTGCCAATGACTGTCCTTCTCGCCCTGCGTTTCCCCGTAGCACAGCTGCAGATGTTCCTGTCGCACATTACCAGCATGCCTAGCAATCCCTTTCTCCTATATCATTGTGGCACACCTGGAACTGAGCCTTGTCTCTCCTGTTCCCAGTCTTCACTGCTTTATATTTGCTTAGGGGGTTTAATAGTATGATTTTCTTCATTCATTTATTTCTGGCACCTTTTTCTTTTGGCTACCAGAATGGCGAGAAGTTCTGCTGCACACAGCGAAATCTTGCTCAAGAAGTCCACGAGCTTTGCCATTTTGCCTATGTATGGGAGGATTGGTCCAAGAGACCCCCCTCCCCTGCATCCTCTTCCCCTGTGAAGTCCATGGCTCGTCAGGAGTCCCCCCTGCCACCAGGGCCCAGGTGGTGGGTGGGCCACTGGCTGAAGACATTGACCAAACCTGCTGAATTTAGCTAGGCCCTGGAAACCATTTTGTGAAATAAAGATGGTTTGACGGCCCCCACCCTTGGAGAGTTTCAATTATCCCTGTGGCCGCAGCTCTCTGGCAGATCCGCTGAGAGCCCGTTCCCACGAACAGACGGACATGAGCTAGTGTTAGATACCAACACTGTAACATTTCACCTTCCGCAGTGTATCGCTGTTTCCAGCATGACCTGGCCAGCAGGGCCTGGGTGGAAAAGAACTGTAAAACGGTCCGCTGACAAAAGCAGAGTCCCCAAATACTAATGAGCAAACCACCTGTGGTGAAACTTTTCTCTCCACGACCCCTCTGACTAAAAACCTGTATACTCCATAAAAATGGCAGAATGTGTGCTTATATGACATTAGGGATGAAGCACCCACATCCCTGTAGCTATGCGCAAATAGTAAAAGTGTCCCGGGGGTTTTTCGTGTTATGTGTTTCATCAAGAAGACTGCACCCCACGGTCCCGCGCCATAAACGAACTAATGCTGCTAGAGTGCAAAGGAAGACAAATGCAACCATATTGAGAGCTCACGTAAGGGGTGCATGAAAATGCACCATATGTATGACCAAGCTCACCATGTGCCACTGCCGTCAGTCTCATTGGCGGGTTGTTCCTGCGCGCTCCACCAACCTTACTACTACCTCACTTACCGCACATGTATAGACATGTAACAAAATGTTGTAGTTGTTAAAAACGTAACGTATAAGTAATATGTTCGAATTGGCCATATGGATGGCACTAGCAATGTCAAAAATGTGAGCTTTGAAAAGACTCAATCAGTATTGTATATTATGTAAATATTTATCTCTCTTCCACCTAAATCTGCAACACACGAGGAAAAATACCTTTGAGAGCACATGCAAGGCCATCCCCCCTTCCCCAGTGAAGCCTGCCAGATGGAAAAGCAAAGGCCTGTGCCGCACTGCTCCTCCTCCCCCATTTCGGCTGGAGCCGCTTCAAGCATTCACATTCCCCCGCAGCACCCAAGGCCACGGCCTGCCACCTGAATTATTTACAACCCAGCAGTAAACCCCGGCCTTAAAACACAGATCCAAAGGCGCCCTTTCTGAGGCTCCACGACCCACCGGCTCACCTCAGGTTAATGGCCCCTGTAAAATTAGGACACCCAATATTATGGCAATACTGCAGGAACACATCCATAATGACTTCTAACGAGACATGATAACGCGGACCGCCTGTCCCATGCCCTGAGACCCAACCCCGCGACCTATGATACCCGGTCAACAGGACGATGGTAACCATGTATTGATGTATTGCCAAAGGACCCCACTCTAGGTGCATTCCTCCTGTGTTCCATTAACCTGTAGAAAGACCTAATGGAAGATTTACCAGGGAAGATAATATTGCAATGTTGAATGACTGCGGTGTGCGTAGCCCTAGGGCAGAAGGCCAGGAAAGACATTCATCACTGACACTGGCCACGGCTGGCACAACAACACCGTCCGGATGAGCCCAGCTGACCTTGCAGGCCCAGCCCAACCCACGAGGGTAACCAGTGACGTCCTCCGGCCACGGCAAACCACATCACAGCAGCACCTATAGCTAGTCGTCGCCACCCAATCCCCACAAACTTGTGCCCCCTATAGCATGTAGGTTTTTATGACGCTTTATGTAAATATATTCGCCTGTCTTTGCTATTGTCAGACAGAGCGCTCTCGGAGTTTGCAGAGTTCTTTGCATGCCCTATTCTGATTGATAAACTCCCATTTAAGCTCACCCGCACTTTGTCCTGGTCTTATTCCCATCCTGGGAGAGTCCATTATTGTCTCTCATTGTGGGGAGGATCGTGCTATCTGGGGACGCTCGCCTTCACCTATTTGGAGGCTGGGATGCTGTACACCGATCTTGCTAGTTCTGTTATATGGCCTTTTAATCCACCTGTATAGAAAATGTACAATTATCCAAAGTTTGCTCCCACATAAAGACTTTCATTTTGCTTTAGTCCCACCTCCATTTATTGTGTTTGTTATTCTCACTGATAACCGCAGCCACACTTTGGGGGTTTCATGTTTTCATGTGCATTCTATTGTTTTGTCTCTTTTTCTATTCCTGTTATTTCAGTGAAATCTAGTGTGTTCGCCTATGTTCATATCGTAGCCAAACATTTCTTCAATTTGTCCAATTCTTTATCATCATGTTCATATGCCCAATTGGCCTTCAGATGCTCTTGTACAGTACGTTCAGATCTGAGTGAGTGTTTCGGTCTTCCTTCTGTATCTTATGCTCATCATTGTGTGCCTATGTTCATCAGGCGTTGTACTCATTTACACTGGTAGTGCTTTGGTAGGTATTGATCCTATTGCAGCCAAGCACATTCACAGTACTTTATCTTGTATAGTACTCAGCGTTAATCTTAGCATCTTATTAAAGCTCACTGATATTGGATTACCATGGCCTCCTATGCAGGATATGTGGCTGCTTCTACCCGCTTCACATACTGAGCCTGATACCCCCTATATGGTAATTCCTCTTTTGTTTTCCACTTTTTGCCTCTCCCCCTGCACTTGCAAGATCTCAATTTCATTAGGCCTAGTAAGATCATTGTCTTTGTCTTCCCTTTGTTTCCCCTCCCTTGCCTGTCACTCCTTAAAAACACTTGTGTATAGGCACGTTATAATAATAATAATAATAATTTGGCATTTATATAGCGCTGCGAACCCTCAGGTATATGAGCGCTGCTTATTATTACCCATGGTGTGTGGTGCTCATTTATCAACCTCGGAAGGATGAAAGGCTGAGTTTGGCCCCGAACCTGCGTTAGCAAGTTCTGCATGGATGTCAAAGCAAGTGCTCTACTCGCTGTGCCACTTGACCGGTTATAAATATCATATCATATGGTATCATATAATGTGTATGCTCATTACTTGTTTCTTCCTTAATAATTTGCTGTCTAGTATTATTCTTAAATATGAGATTGATCTGTACAACATTGAGAAGTTTCTTTTCTTATCTGAGTCATAATGTTCCTGCTTATTCACCCCCACCCATGCACAACATTGCCTCAGTTTTATGTATTCATTTTGGAAAGCCAAGCTCCTTTGAGCAATATTTGTCTTCTAGCATTCTCCAGTGCCCTGGTTCTACACTCTTGATAGGTATTCCTACCTCTAAAGCATATTCCTTAAAATCCTTCTTCCCGTGGACTGTTCAGTAGTTTGTCTATTATATAACTGATTGTAACATTAAATCATACAGAACTATGCATATATCCTCGAGGTTAATTATGGTTGTGGGATCGATCCATCACGTGTGCTCTAGTTTCCACTTTCGTATTGATATAATCAAACTCAAATTCTCATAGAGAAGGCTGGCTTTCGAGCAAAACACTTCCCACAAAGTTTGTAATAGATTGACAGTGAAAATGTAGGTTCGGGAAGGTGTCTCACGATCAAATCCATAAAGGTTAAAGGAGTCCACTGATACAAGTTTTATATCACTGAAATAACTCAGATGATAAAGCAATTGGTGTTTTTATTCCTCAGATTTTGAACAGCCGACACGTGTTTCGACCACAGGTCGTTTTCAATGGTTGTTAAAAGTCCACACATCATAAGTGATACCGTATATTACATGTGTAAGACAAAATGCATATTGTACATTGGTCGTGATGCATTTAATGTACAAACAAAATTAGAAATGACAAAAAAATATATAAAGTGGCCACAAATTAGATTATTGACCAGTCATTTGCTCCTTGTTCTGTAAAATGTTATAGTTTGATTACATCATGTGCGCCAAACCAGTGCAAAAGAAAATTCCTTCTTGCAATAAAATGTGACAAGAACACGTGAAGCCATCTCGACTAATCCAATACATTGTTAACATGTAAAACCCTAAAGGATCACTAGTGCTCCCAGAGTCACTGATTCTAATGTTAGTAAATTTGAATACCAATAGTGCAATATTAGCAATTTTAATATTCACTGGGAATATCCCAAAGTAATTGTGGTAAAACTCGTTGTAGTGAAACTAATAGACATGCCAAACTATTGAAAAACAGGAAAATACCTGTAGGTTGAGGAAACCCATATCTATAACCAGGAGATATTCAAAACTAATCTTGTTGCATGGAGACGTTTTATAGATGATGTTCTGATTGTTTTGAAAGGAACTTTGAACTCATTTGACACCTTTGTTCTGCATACTAACACCAATAACTTTGGTTTAAGCATTACAGGCTTAGCCAGCCCAACTTGTATTCATTTTTTGGATTTGCATATCTTTGTTGAAAACAGCTTGATACAAACCAAAACCTATCGTAAGCGAACAGAAGTGAATTCCGTACTTTTTGCCCATAGTAGCCATCAATGGTCTACGATTGACAATATTCCTGCAGGAGAATTCTACAGGGCCAGGAGAAATTGTAGCCATGATTCTGACTATTTGGAAGAATCTAATATACTCACTAGAAGGTTCTTAAATAGAGGCTATCATCAGGACAGCATAAGCAAAGCTGCAAATAAATACACCAGATGTAAACAGTCAGATCTGTTATGTGATCACACCAAAGTGAAACCAGCACAAGAACACATTGCTATTATTACTCAATTCTCACAAGATTCTTCTACTCTCTATCATTTGGTTTCTAAACACTGGCACATTTTGAGATTAGATAAGGATCTGCTACCCTTTTTGTCTGATAAACCAAAAATTACGTATACCAGAGCACGCACGATTAAGCGGAAACTGAGTTCTGCTTTCTTGAATATTAAGGACGATAACAGTAATGAGAATTGGCTTAACAAATGCAATGTTTTTTCAAATGTGGATGTTGTAACTATTGTAAATATGCTCATGCCAATTATCATTCATTTACTGATACCAATGGAACAACTATTAAGATCAACGGGTTAATTAACTGCAAAACTTTCTATTTGGTGTATGCTATCATTTGTGTTTGTGGTAAATTGTATGTAGGTAGAACCATTAGGCAGTTAAGAATCCGTATTAGGGAACACCTGGCGAGCCTGAGAAGTACTGACCCCAAATTTCCATTGGCCATACATTGGCAAGAAAACATCAGTTAAGTAACAAGGAAGATATTCGTTTTATTGGATTAATAAAAGCTAGGAAGTGGAAGAGAGGTGGAAATCTTAGGCTCAAACTAAGACAAATGGAATGTAAACTAATTTGTTTTTGAGGTGCACTTGTGTTGGCCTCAACTTTGACCATGAGATGCATGTTTTCTGTGATCATCTATCTAAGGCCATATACATTAATAAGACAACCGTTTGAATTTGAAGTATCGGATTATACTATCACAGATATCCTTAAGTGGTGAAGCCATTTTGCATATCCCCAATACGAAACTTAGAACTGATGGGAATTAGATATTTTCAATCTACATCCTTCAGTTACAGGTCAAAGATAGACGTTTAGCAGGAGAGCAGACTTCAACATACTTCCATGTCCAGCTCCCATCCTGAGAGATGCCCCCAACCGCCAACACCAGAACTCTCAGCCCCCTTACATTCCGTATCACCTCACACATTCCAGAGACAGCTGACAGCACTACCATAAGATCATGCAGGATCCCACAGAGGGCAGCTGCATGTTGAAGAGCTTGCCCGACTTGGTTGTTTCTGGTGCTAGTGACGGGGAGTCAGCGGAAGCTCCCAATGCATTTGAGACTATTATCAAGAAACTAGACAAACACTATGAGAAGAGAGTGACTATTATACTCGAAAGGTACTACATTAGCACCAGGGAGCACTTAGAGGGGGAAAGTGTGGAGGCGTTCATCACAGCACTCTGCGAACTTGCAAACAAATGCAATTTTGGTCTGACATGCAATGAGCGTCTCAGAAGTCAGTTTAAGTGCAAAGTGACGGAGAATAAAGCAAGGGAAGAAATTTGGACTAGAGGAGATCCATCACTTGAGGAGGCACTTGATATTGCAAAGAGGATAGAACATACAATACCATGTGTTAAAGAACTAGAGATGAAAGTTACCAATACACAAGTCTGAAACACAGTAAATGTACTTAAAACGTCTTGCAATGCTACCAGTGTGAAAATGCAATCTCATAGAAAGAGGAGTGGCAGTGAGATTAAACATGACAAAGCAACAGAAGCAGTACCCAAATCATTTAATGATAGAAAATGTTTCAGGTGTGATATTATTTCTCACCCTGCTAATCCAGTGAAATGTCTGGCATTGGAAGTTGTATGCTGACAGTGCAATAAGAAAGGGCACTTTGCACAATACTGTAGATCATTTGCCAAGCAGATAGTTAAAGAACTGTCTTTGAACAAAGGTGAAGATAGTGGAGATGATAGTATGGAAGAGGAACATTATGTTACTGTTACTTGGTCGGTGAGTACAGTAGTAACCCAAATGAAAAATGGGCTGAATTCACATGCCAATATATTAGTTAATGGCAAGACTATCAACATGCCCGTGGACTCTGGCTCAGACTATACAATTATAGATTATAGTCTGTGGAAAACTGTTTTATGTCTGAAAACATCTGCAAACCTAAACTGAGATCATGTGCCAAAAGATAAGGTTTCTTGGTAATTTTAAAGCAAAAATGTAATGTCTCAGAGGCAGCACAGTGGCAGATGTGTATGTATCCAGAAAGGGTGGCAGCCTTTTGGATGGTATGAACAATTTGCTCTTGGCATAGTTATCAATCCGAAAGTCCCAGTTCACATTGCCACAGTTGCTCATGAGATATATAAACCAGAATCCAATTTTGAGAATGTGTTCAGGAACAACATAGGATCTCTAAAGGGATTTTCCCACACAATTGTTTTGAAACAGGGAGCAATTCCAGTGGCCTCCAAGGTTCGCTGTGTGCCTTTAGCACTAAGGGAGGAAGTCTCCAAAGAGATTAAGAAGCTTTTGGCACTAGATATTATAGAAGAAGTGGAAACCTCGGAGTGGGGTTCACCTGTTGTGGTAGTTCACAAGGGCAATGGCTGTGTCAGATTATGTGTAGATTTGAGGGCACTGAGCAAATTTGTTGTTCTGGCTAAATTCCCTCTACCCAACATTAGGGAGATGATGGGTATGATGACGGGCTCCAAATGTTTTAGCACCATAGACCTTGCCTCAGCCTATCACCAGATCAATTTACATTCAGGGTCAAGAAACATAACCACATTTATCAAACAAGAAGGGACATTCAGATATATAAACAAATGCCCTATGTACTGATATCAACTGCTGCATTTCTTCAGCATATGATGTACAAGCTATTGGGACATATTAAATGCGTGTGGTTCTTCCAGGAACATCAGAAGCTGAACATGATGATAGATTGGTGGATGTGTTGAAAGTATTAAGTGGAGTGGGTTTAACATTACAGAGAAATAAGTGCACATTCTGTGCAGTATGAATTGAGTTCTTGGGACACAAACTTAATGCTCCGGGAGTACTACCAAAGGAAAATATAGTGAATGTCATTTTTGGAATAAAACTCCCCAAAGATAGGTAAGGAGTATTCTCCTTTTTAGGATTAGTGGAATATTATTACAAGTTTATAGAAGGTTTTGCTGACAAATGTAGGAATATCAGAAAACTATGCAAACATATGTTCCTTTATGTGGTCCGAAGCATGTCAAGAGGAGTTTGATTTGATCAAGGAGTAAATTGTCAATGTGCAAGTGTTAAGCAACTTTAACACTTCCTGTAAAGTATTTGTAAGGACAGATTCTAGCAATACTGGCTTGGGTGCTCTGTTACTCCAGAAACAATTTAGGATTCAGAAGACCATTGCTTTTGCATCCAGGTGCTTGAAAGGGGCAGAATAGAAATACTTAGTGATAAAAAAGGAAGCTTTGGGTGTACTATGGTCCACAAACAAATTTAAAGCACTTCTGTGGGAAGGATTTTTGCAATCTTTACAGACTACAAACATCTTGTGAGTATTTGTAACTGTAAAGGATTAGAAGGTCTGTCATGCAGAATTATGAGGTGGTGCACTACCCTACAGTGACATCAATTTGTCGTGGAACATATTAATGATAAGGAGAAGGTAGTAGCAGAGTTTTTCTCCTGGAATAACAGAAGTTACATTGGAAATTAATGTAAAGATCAGACTGAGGGTGAATTTGATGAGAAATCTTCTTGACATGCGAAGCTTGCATTGCTGAGAGTGAGTGGAGAGAAGCAGAAGTTAGAGATTGCCAAT
Source organism: Ambystoma mexicanum (assembly GCF_040938575.1). Lineage (NCBI taxonomy): Eukaryota > Metazoa > Chordata > Amphibia > Caudata > Ambystomatidae > Ambystoma > Ambystoma mexicanum. Next base: position 116,829,795 of record NC_090934.1, on the reverse strand, counting down.
TATTCAAAGCGAGAGATTTTGTTCTAAATGATTGGAACAGTTGGAATTCTGAGGATGGCTTAGAGCCTTTTCACAGATTAAAGGATGAACTCAGTTTAGAGGGAGGCCATCTCTTAAGGTCCGGTAGCATCATTCCACCACATCAAATTAGTAGTAAACTACTGGATCTTGATCATGAGGGTCATCTTGACATGTTCAAGACTAAAGGGCGGTTGCAAACTGACTATTGGTGGCCTAATTTAGACAGTGAAGTAGAGAAAGTAATAATCGAGTGTTCTGTATGTGGTGCTCCTGACAAAGTGTGTAAATGTAATGTCCAGCCATTGAGGCCTCTGAAACTCCCTATGATGCCTTGGGAGTTCATAGCAATGGACTTATTAGGACCAGTGGTTGGAGCCGAAGGGGTAAGAAAATACATTATTGTCCTAATGGATATGTATTCTAAATGGGTAGAAATAGATGTTGTTCAAGCGGCTGACACAGGGCAGTGATTTCATTTTTGGATTGTGTGTTTCAGAGAGAAGGTGCTATCAGAGGGTTGTCACCAACCTCATAACACTGATTCTGCTGCCTGATATCCTGGTGCCACCCTTTGGATCAATACCTCCTGTTGCTTCTGAATCTATGTGAGCATGCCACTAAAGGGATAATCCAACTTACCCCTACTAATTCTCTGTTGCATATCATGTGACTGTGCCTTTAAAGGATTAGCCATTTGCTAATCCCAAAGGTGCATCTGGACCTCTACTTCCACAACTTCTCTGGCCCCCTTCCCCACCCTAATAATGTATACACGTTTATGGGTTTCAATGATAGCACAGTGGTGAACCACCCTCCTCAAGCTGAGTGTGCAGACACTTTCAGGGTGGCGTGATTGTGGAGAACATGGTGGAACAGTGCCAAATCACTGTCTCGCCACAGCATATGCAGAGACTGTCATCGATACACACACGCAGAGAGGTTGTTTCTCTTGCACACCCCCATTGCATTTCGCACATGAGAATGAGCAACTATACTGATGCTGAGGAGGAACGGAAAGTCCAAAATGGTGGACAGGACTTTTATCCCTACCTATCTCCACCTAACCATATACCTCCACACCCAGACACCTCAGGTTGCAGGAGGCGGGCTGAAGATCACAGGAAGCTATGGAGAGCCTTGAAACTAGACAGGCTAGCAATAACCCAGTGAGTAGAGAGGATGGGAATGGAAAAGGGATCCCTGAATATAACAAGCCAGACAGTGAGCTAGTGACTTCAAGTTTGGGAATACCCTGGTGAGGGTGATGGAGTAGGTGAGCCTTTCTGGCAGACTGAAGAGAAACTGCAGAGTGCAAAGGAGAGTGCTGAGTCTCACTCCCAAAAAAGAGGCTCTAAAGAACCTGTATGGACCCCTGGAGACTGCTAAGTCTCACACCTGCAACAGAATGGGAGAAAACGTTGAAACGTCTGAAGAGTCACACCTACCCAAGCCCTCTAAGACAGATGCAAATGTAATTGAGAATCCTGGAGTTTCTCAGTCCAGCATCCTGTGTGAGCTGAGGAAGCCATTGAGTCTGCTGAAGTCTCACACCTATCCTGGCATCCTGAGAGAACAGATGATGGCATGGGAACTGTGAGAGTCTCACATGTACCCTAAAACCCTGAGAGAGATGAGAAAGCCATTGAGTCAGTTGGGGTCTTACACCTACCCCGGCATTCTGAGAGAACAGAAGGCATGGGAACTGTGGGAGTCTCACACATACCCTAAAACCATGAAAGAAATGAGGAAGCCATTGAGTCTGCTGGAGTTTCACACTTACCCCACCATCCTGGGAGTACAGAAGAAGGCATGGGAATGGTGGGTGCTTCACACATACCCTAAAACCCTGAGATAGCTGAGGAAGCCATTGAGTCTGCAGGAGTCTCACACTTACCCAACCATCCTGAGATAACAGAAAAGGCATTGGAACTTGAAAGTCTCACACATACCCTAAAACCCTGAGAGTGCTGAGGAAGCCATTGCTGGGGGTCTCACACTGACCCCAACATCCTGGGAGAATAGAAGAAGGAATGGGAACTGTGTGAGTCTCACATGTGCCCTAAAGGCCTGAGAGAGCTTTGAAGGGTCAGAAATGTGTGGTGGACCACTTAGTGAAGCTTTCACAACAAATGCCTTTTTATTATATCAAAAGGTTGAATGAATCACTCACCATCCCTACCCTGATGAGGCTTTCCATGCCAAAAATAAATGAAAGCAAACACTATAACAAAAAGATATCGGTCCCTCACACTGTTATGTACAACACATAAACAAGAAAATGCATGGCAATTCGAAACAATAATGATTGAGTTCAAAATGTAACCACAGTGACTCTTCGAAACCCAGGTGTACTCCCCTTCCCCAAGTTTAAACGTGATTTGTTTCACAGTTCGAGAAAAGAAAAGAAGGAAATCCTGGTTTGGAACACAGTTCCAACACAGTTTGATACAACTTCAATTGTCAACAGAGATTCCCAACACCGAAGATATAAGGCTCTTTCTCTTCCTTGAACAGGTTCTCAGTTCATCAATAGCAACAATAATTGTATTGATCAGGATGATTTGCCACAATTGATAACTTCTAAAGAAATATAGCCTATTTGTAATAGCTTCACACAATTTGTCCTTTAGCACCTCAAACACCATACATGGTCTTGGTCAGAACCACCTCGTAGCACTTCCTCTACTTCAACCTGGTCTACTTCCATGCAACGCCCACATCTCCAAAGATTGCCATCCGGGTATACTCCCCTGGCCGAACAGCATTTCACAACTGCAACGTCTTTTGTGGTTAAGATCAACTGTCAAGAGTTTCACAACAGCTTCACAGTATTCAACAAATTGCAACTTCAAAACTTTCAACAACTGGTCAGGGAATACAAGATTCACATTGGTGCTCTTTTATACTCCTCTGCAAATGATGCTCCTCTCCTTCTGGATACCTCTTCCCAGAAGGGCAGCCTTTTGCCACTCTTGTTTCTCCACTACACCAGTAACAAAAGACTGACAGGGATATGGTCTCTTTCTGCTTCGCCCTTGATTTCGGCAATGTGTGTTTACCCAGCTTTTAGCATATGTTATACAAAGTATGGGCAACACGTTTTAGAGATTTTAGACTTTGCATTATCCCCTTTCTGCTGTTGGTAATGTTTGCCAGATTGTAATTTTATTAGTCTCTTTTGGCCTGGGCAATGCTTGCAGGTATTACCTCTCAACAAAGTCGCCGGCACAGGTTGCTGGGTTTCCCACAGAATCACATTTTTAAGGGCACAGTGATTTAGCTTTGTTATAGTAGGTTTTTCTGCTTTTCCCTAGTTCGGTATTCACAATGAACTTGGGAATCACTGTCACTCATATGCAAGTGCTGTTTCTGCTGCTTTGCAATAGTTTGGTATTCAAATTTAACATGGGAATCACTTTCTCTCATACGTAACTGCCACTTCTGCTGCTTCGCAATAGTTTGTTATACAAAATATTTCTGAGAACTACTTTTCCTTCTACATGAGCGTTGTTCACTCACCGAATGCCACCTTCTGACATGCGAGTGGGAAAGGAGTACTCCGGGGTCATAACTCCTTTGTGAACTCAGCAGGTAAGATGTGCGCCCCGTTTCTCCTCACACTTGCAGGATTTCTGTTGCTGTGACTCCTTGCGACCTGGCAAACTGCTTCTATTAGTCTGCCTCCACCACAATTGGAGCTCCTCTTGCTCCCAAGGCACTCCCGAGGCCCTCTGTTGCATGTCAGCTACCAGAGATAGCCTTGAGGCCCTCAGGTGCACGTCAGCCACCTAAGACAGCCTCCTACTCGCTTCCCGATGTGCAGCCTCTCCAGAACAGGACATAAGGCGGTATGCTTTTCTCCTGCACGCTTCCCGCTGCACAACCTCTGCATGTCAGATTTCTGGAGACACAGACCCTCCCAAGACTGGCAGCTTATATCTGCGATGCAGTGGTCCCAGCATCTTCTCTGCTTCTGTTTATTGCTTTCTCTGCTCTGCAACGACTCTTCTTATATGGCCTGCACCTCAGGGGGCCTTTTAGTCCTCTCTGTCTCCCTCAGGTGTACCATCTGCATTAATGAGCTGACCACTCCTGCAACATTGTACCTTTTCAGCCCTCTTCCTCGTCCCAGTATGTGGGGAATTATGGGACTTGAAGTCCGTAATGGAAAAATGTGTTTTTTGTATTTCTGCTGTATGATTTTTAAACCGCAGTTTGTTCCTTATAATGTTCTTTAAAGGAACATCACAAAGATCAGTCATTAGCATTGACTGGAAAGGGAAAGGCAATTCATGTAAGCCTTTGTTATTCATAGGTTTCCTTTCATTGTACCTTTGGGTGTAAGGGAGGTCTTCAGCTTTACAGGTCTCCCCAATTTTAGAAGGGTTCTAATTTCTTGCAAGGCCTAGGAGTTTGTGATTGTTTTCACCCTATTTATATGTGTAGCTGGTGGAACAGTAAGATGATTATTACAACAAGCCATTACTTACTTTGGCTTAATGAAGCATCCTCTCTAGAGGAAGACAATATCCTCGTCTCATCCCACTGATTCCTTTCATTCCCCAGGGCCTTTTCTCCTCCCAGGCGATCCTCCTGTAGAACACCACACCCATGGTAAGGATCAGGAAGTGTCTGCTTTTTCGCTGGCCACCCAGATGGAGACTTTAGGTAGGGAATTAGTGAGGAGTCCATTCATCACAGAACTGAGGAACACATTAAGTCCACTGGAGTCTCACACCTACCCCAGCATTCCAAGAGAACAGAAGAAAGCATGGGATCTTTGGGAGTCTCATGCATACCCTAACACCCTGAGAGATGAGGAAGCCATTGACTGTGCTGGAGTTTTAGCCTTTCTGCAACATCCTGAGTGTACAGAAGAAGTCATGGGAACTGCGGGAGCCTAACACTTAACCCAACAACCTGATTGAGCTGAGGAAGCCATTGAGTGTGCTGGAGCCTTCTCCTTTCCCTAACATCATGAGATAACAGAAGAGGTCATGGGAACTGTGTGAGTCTCAAATGTAGCATAAAACCCTGAGAAATCTGAGAACGTCATTGAGTCTCCTAAGGTTCATACTTACCTCAGCATCCTGAAAGAACAGAAGAAGGCATGAGAACTGTGGCAGCCTCACACGTACACTAAAACCATGAGAGAGGCAGCCTCACACATACCCTAAAACCCTGCGAGAACTGAGGAAGCCATTGAGTTTGCCAGGATCTCACACCTACACCAACATCCTGAGAGAACAGAAGAAGGTATGGAAACTGTGGCAGTCTCCCACATACCCTAAAACCCTGAGAGAACTGAGGAAGCCATTGAGTCTTCAACTCCACTCTCTCCTTCTCTCCTCACATCACAGACCTCTCTAAAAGGTCCCACTACCAGCTCCACCTTCTCAGTGGTATCCTTTCTTTTCTCACTTTCCCCCAGATGCTTAGTCTCCAGAGCCCTGGTTCTCTCTAAGCTAGAATACTGCAACAGCTGCTTTCTAAATCTACCTACCTCTACTCTTCACCCTCTGCAACTAATCCAGAACAGGACTGCAAGACTTGTCCTTGCCATCAAGGAAAGGGATCATATCTCTCCAGCCCTGAAATCTCTCCACTGGTTCCCGGTGGATGCAAGGATCAGGTTCAAGACCCTCTGCATTGTCCACAAGGCTTTCTGGTGCCGGGCACTGCACTATATCCAACACTCTGTTCCAAAGCACTTTCCTTCTCGAACCCTTCACTCTTCCACCTCCAGATCTCTGAGGGTCAGACGCTTCTCCAGGCAGAGAGTGGGGGGTAGATCTCTCTCCTAAGCTGGTGCCTCCCTCTGGAACTTCCTTCCTGCCAGTCTCAAACTTGAGCAGGACCAGCTAAGGTTCTGCAAGTAACTCAAGACCTTCCTTTTTGATTCTGCTTTCTCTCTCTCTCCCTTCCTGATGTCCTTGCCTGCTGCGCCAACTGGTTATCTGGCCACCTTCTGAATTTTAATGGGCACTAGGCTCCCTCACAACCAGTAGCCACATGCGCTTCCTCCGGGCGTACCGCACTCTTTGGGGCATGTATTTGCAACCCTACAGTCCCCTGCCTCCTTGCATTTATTCAGAGCCCGCCACCCCGGCAGCACTTACTTGAGCTCTGCCCTATTGCACTCCACCTCCCCCACTGGCACTTCTCCTCTCCCCTCCCCTTGCACGATCTGAATGACACAAGGCCTAGTAAGATTGTTTGTTTTGTCCTCCCTTTGTCTCTCCTTCCTTGTCATGATGCACCTAGAAACACTTGCGTACAGGACCGTTATAAATGACTTATCATATCATATCTCATCATATTGGCGTCATTGCGACTCCCATGATCAATGTACTGCAGCTGTATGTCCAGTATTTTTAGTTTCATTCCCGTTCGTTTCTATTTCTCAATGATCTGTACTTACATAACCATTGTTTTCCATACATTGATACTACACCTGCTTTAAACTTGTAACTGCTTGCTGCGTAAAGCACTCATAGTTAACTTAAGGCCTTCTGCAATCTCTAAGAATTAAAATAATGAAATGGTTCCTCAAGGCTACAGATGGCGGGGCGTTACTATTAACCTGCTCACCAAGCTCATTATATCAACACAAGAAAGAGGAAAGGCTGAGTCAACTCACCGGGTTTGGAACATCTGCTACAGAGGATGCAAACGGTTCTTTGCATATAAACCAAGTGCGTGGTTCCAACTGCAATGCTGCAGGTGGTGGCATTACATCAGGGACCTGGGGGCTGCAGCCACAAAAGGAACAGAAAGTTCAGAATGCCCGGTGTCTAGTGGGTTTAGGTCTACTTGATCGAAAATATTTGACCTTTTTCTTTTTGACAGACGTTCTTTTTTCTTGTTTTTTTGTTCTAAAATACAGGGGAGACCCCCACACACCTCCCCACTTCTTCCACCTTACCTATTCCCCTGTGCCCCACCCCATATATATATATTTTATTTAATTTGAACGAATTTCCCCTAAAAGACCATCAATAAAATGTGGTCAAATAATTTTGCTTCAAGTATGCTAATTCCGTTCAGTGTTCAGCTCACTGTCATAGCAGCAGTGACAGTCCAAGATCCCTCGTGCATGCCTACGGCATAGCTAGGAAGGAGAAAGGATTCTAGTATTCCCAATGTTGCAAATCTCCAGTTCCTGGACCAAGTGCTCCTTATGCAGGAGGTCACATGCAACTCATGTCACTCAACCTAAACTCCAGCCCCTTGTACCCGTGAAACTCTGAGGTGGGTGCAGATCCCCGAAGGGGTCTATGACAAGGGCGTTGGAGGGATCTCCTTCCAGGTTGCTATTGTGCTTCCAAGGGGACCATCCGGTATTCAGACCTGAGGGTCAGTGCCAGTCACCTGTAGAAGATTTTTCGGTGCGTCCCCCAAACCACAGGGATCTCGTGAATGTCTTATTGTAGAAAATATATCATTTATTAATCGATTTAGGGCTGGGGAGCATTATAAATACCCAAAAAAGAATCTTTGGTGGGTTCCATGTCATTTCGTCACCTGCAATTTCATCCCCTGTCATTTTAACATGTACATTCTAACGAAATTTGCTTATCTTTTTTTTTTATTATTATGGTTCCCCCAAGTCCCCTTCCCACACTTATTTTTGGCTATTGCCCTTATATGCTCTTTCCCATCCCCCCTAAAAAATTTGATGAGCATATTCGTTGTAATATGCACGTTAAAATGCCATGGGATGAAAATGCAGGTGATGAAAGGACGTTGTACCCTTTGGTGATGTGGTAATGATCAGAATACAATACACAAACATAGAAAACCTTTCTCCCTGTCCTTCAGTTCACTAAATTGAAAATGTTAAACGGCTCAGAAATAGGTTAACCACCAAATAAGTACTAGAAAAATGACATGCCCTTTACAAACGTGAACAAATAGCATGGACTTTTGAAAATCGGGATTATCGAAGGAATCACATTAAAATGAGGTATAACAAAGTCAGGAAAAAATATGTTTTTAGTTTCTTTTTGGCGAATTACACCTCGCAGGATGATGATCTTTTCACTGCTTTTTTGGCGCGATTAGTGACACATCAGGAACCCCTCTGTGAGGAGTCCTGGGTCCATCATTAATCGCGCCAACCGCCCAATAATGCCTATCGAGAACAAGTATCAGCTGAACAACAGAACAGTGCCCCGTGCTGTTCTTGTAAAGTGTGTGTAAGGGCGGGGCCAGTCACGTCATGATTCTTAAATACACGCTGGATCCGCACCTCTTGACCAATACTTAAGTTTACATGACACTGAGCTGGTGGCAAGGCGCCTGTTATTTACTGCTCCGGGGGTTACCCTTGTGTGGTCGCACCGCTTGTGCGCACCTTGAGCCGGCCGCTGCTTAGGGTACCACAAAAAGCTTATCCTGGATGAGGGTCATTGTAGAGGTGCCCAACTTGTCTGGGAATTGATATCACCTGCGTTCTGAGCCTTTGAACTGGCCTTTTAGAAAACAACTGAAAACGATAAATGACATGAAAGAAAGTTGCGCTACCCCAGCCCAGCTCCTGTTGTGTGGCACCAGTTTCCTGGCTTTGGAATGCAATGTGAAAGGAGAGAAGGACCAGGGGTTGTGGTTCCCAGAAGTCCTGGGGTTTCGAAGTCCAATTATCTCGGGAGGATAGCTCAGGGTCAACACGCTCCCCTTGGAAATAAGACGACGGAGCAGCACAGGTTCAATCCCCAGGTCCGTGCGTAGAAACCTCTGGGTATTAAGCACGTTATAAATAACCAAATATAATAATTATCCCTAAGAGGCAAGGGTACTCTATGTTTTCAAAATAGCATTGTGTTTAGCTTGTCACAGTAGCAATTGTGTTTCAATACACATTCAAGCACGCATTGGCAAAACCAGCAGCATTGGCTTTTGTGTAAGCATAACATAGAGAGTGTCCAGGCCCTGACATAATAGTATTACCGGGCTACATCTGGCAAATGGTCACCTGGGCAGATTATGGAAATGCCAGTCTAATGCTTCCACAAGAGCCACCATTGTTAACATTGCCAGTGATTGCTTTTAACAGGAAATCAGTGCAAGGAAGAGATGCAAGAATATCAAGTGGCTGAAGGTACATTTGGTTAAGTCCTGAATGCACCGTGAGCTGGTTTGCATCTGCAATTAAGTCATTGCCTTTCAGAGAACTATTTAGAACTAACATCAGTAGATCTGTGAGACCCCACATGCCAACCTTAGAAAGGCATCTGCCTTTTCAAGAAAGCATAGTTCCGTTTTGCATTTATGGAAACAGAATCTCTAACAAGGCAAGTTTCCTTTTAGATGCAGGCACCTGCTGGGTGCTGAAGAACCCCATGTGCCCACAGATGTTTACATCAATTATTCTACAAGAAGACATCACTCTTTGAATGTATGCTTATTCTGAAGATTGGAGAAGTGTTTTCGTGGACATTGTACAGTTGTGAGAGCTCCTAAGCAAGCACCTGCTCGAGCAACAATGTTAAGCTGTTGGTAGAACAGTGGGTTAATGCACCCACCACCGAGGTGGGTGTATCGCCTGAAATGTACTGGTTTGGATAATGTTGGTGCTCACCCTGGATGCCATCTTCATGAGGTTGATGAAAGTGACTACTACTGATTTGAGTAATAGCAACACCGCGTATTTCTGGATTTTGATACCTGAGTGTTAGTCACTATGAGAAGGATGTTCTCGTTATTGTACACACTTTTGCTTCTATACGAAGGGATGTTTATCTATTCGAGATGTTGCCTACAGCGTTATGCCACTCTGTAGACACCATAGAAACAAGGAAAGATTTCAGAATGGATCCAAGTTAGGAGCAGACCACTCATCGTGCCAAGGTGTGACAAGGACGTTTGTGCTGCGGACCAGGCTGGCACCCGCTACTTGGGGGTTGGGGAGGCAGTGCCGTGGTCTTGTGGGGGTCTGGGTTATACAATGGAGATAAGAGACAGGTAGGGGGCAATGGCAGGGGTCGACTGGGAACCAAAAGTGTCCCGGGAAATAAAGTTCAGAGTGGCCCCATATTACACACTTTCAGCAAGCCCAACCCTTTTCCTATGAGAAAATGCAGATATAAAATAGGCCCAGGGTGCCAAGGCCTACTGGAAAATCTCCAGAATTCCCTATAAAACCAGTCCACCCCTGGCCATGGGAAGAGGCCTACCAGGAAATCTCTAGAGTTCCCTATAGACCAGTCCACCCCTGGCCATGGGCAGAGCCCCACCGGAAAATCTCCTGAGTTCCCTATAGGCCAGTCCACCCTGGCCATGGGCAGAGGCCTACCAGGAAATCTCCAGAGTTCCCTGTAGCCCAGTCCACCCCTGGCCATGGGTAGAGGCCTACCGGAAAATCTCTAGAGTTCACTATGGACCAACCCACCCCTGGCCATGGGCAAAGGCCTACCGGAAAATCTCTAGAGTTCCCTATGGACCAGTCCACCCCTGGCCATGGGCAAAGACCTACTGGAAAATCTCTAGAGTTCCCTATAGACCAGTCGACTCCTGGCCATGGACAAAGCTAGCTCTGGGATATGTGAGGCTCTGTGCTGAACAAGACATGCTTGTCCTCCAATTGTACACATGTATTGATACCAGCATAAGCACAGTCACATAGAAAGATGTCAAGGGGAGTGACATCCGACTTTGATACTCGAGGCCATCTCAGGAAGATGCATTCCAAGGCCTTTCCATGAGTAAGCCAAGAGACAGATAACCTTGTGATGTGCAGTATGTTAATGGGCGATATTACTAGCAAGAACATGGAACAACTATATAGACTATTAAACCATGAGGTCATTACATGTTTACTGGTATCCGACTGGGATACCAGCAAACTGACCTACTGTTACTGGCACCTGATATACCGGTATTACCAGGATATTCCAGATGCTGGCAATAGCATCTTTTCCCATTCCATGGAGTCCCACCGGACACCATGGTGGGGAATGCTGGTATTGCTGGCACTGGTAACACTGGTGCTGGTAATACCGGCAGTGTTTAGCTGGTGGGGGCCTGATTTACCTGCAGCTCTTGGCTGGAGGTAAATTAGTGACCCCCACTGGCAAACCTTTAGTTTGGCAGTTCGGTAAAAGTGCTGGTAATTTATTTTTATTTATTTATTTGTAATGCGCCATAGCTCGCAAGCATCAGGGCGCGAAAAAGACACAAGGACGAAGATTAACAGGACGACACAAAAGAAAGTAAAGAGAGGGGGGCAGAAAAATGGCAACATGATTCGGTGTAGAAATTGCCTAGTTATTTGAAGAGAAAGGTCTCCAGATGCCTCCTAAAGAGTTGGGTGTTGCTTTCCAGTCTAAGGCTGCAAGGCAGTTTGTTCCAGTGGGAAATTGCCAAACTCGGAAAAGCTCGACCTAGACCAGTGGCTTTGCCTGGAAGGCTAGGATTGATCAGTCCTTGCTTGGCGGATCTCAAGCTACGACTTGGCTCATACCACCTGAACTTTTTCTTAAGGTATGCTGGTGCCGTGCCGTAGAGACATCGGTGGGTTAGGGTTAGTGATTTAAACAGGATCCGTTCCTTCACTGCCAACCAATGGAGATCATTTCTGTCCTTGGTGATGTGTTCTCGCTTAGATTTGTTAGTGTTGGACCTGACAGCATTATTCTGAATAATCTGGCATTGTTTCAGGCAATTATTGCTAGTGCCAAGCATTAACGCGTTACCATAGTCCAAGCGAAACAGGATGGTAGCTCTCCCTATCGTGGCACTGTTCTTGATGTTAAGAAATGGTCTGATCTGGCAGAGAAGCCTTTGATAATATTGACAATTTCGCTTTAAATAAGCTGTTTGGGCTTCTGCACCTAGGGAAGATTGTAAATAAATACCTAGGGTTTTGACCTTATTTGATACCTTAATGGTGGAGTCTTTTATAGTGAAGGTGGAATAGTCCGAGCCAAGGTTTTTTAAGGCTTTAGCGCTTCCAAAGGTCATAAGTTCCGTTTTAGAACTATTAAGACACATCCAGTGTGTTGGTAATGGAATTACTGACACGTTTACAGCCACGTTTCCTGCACCACCAAACTAGTAATGATCTCTGTTGTAGAGTGTACTGTGTCTCAATCACTTTAAGGGACTAACAACTTTATCAGGTGGGGGTCAGTGAGATTAAATAGTTTTCACAGATGACCCCATTTGGTTCAGTGGTGGATTTGTGTTTTAGGCCCATTCTGCACTTGAGTTGCTTGACCACATATCTTCTGCACTCCAGTTGGTACCTAGATGTGCTAATCTTGAGTTTCAAGAACGAGAAGAATACTGCTTTTAAGTTATGACTTGAAAGGTGCACACATCAAATAATAAACCAACCTGACAAATATATTATTCCTTACAGAAACCTGTCATATGAAAAAAATAGCATGATTGCAGCTAGTACCAGCATGCAATGTGACCCAATATCGTTTCTACTGGATTTTGGAAATGTCCTTTAAAGACTTGCAGACACACAACACATGAAACTTGTGATAAGCTACCTTGCGTGCAATCTGTGCTTGCATATTGTTAATTTGCATAATTGTTTTATTTTTTTATTTATTAGACCCATAGTTTATTGCAAATCACAATTAAAGTCCACATCTTAAAAGTCAAGCAACTACGATAAAACAAAAGAAAAGAAAAAGATCTCTAAAGGGTCCTTGACACTAGACAATTAAACATTCCAAAGACCCTGTTAATGATCATCAGTGTCAATTCATTACCTAGGAGTGTGTCAGTTTAGTTCCGACATACTACCCATGTCTATTCAATGTCAATAGTATTCTCATAAAAGACTTCATTAAAAAAGTTTATCATGCTAAAAATTAAAGAGAAGTTGTCACCAGATTGCAATAAGTCCCACCAATCCTCTACGTCACCTGATTGTCTTTCCTCAACAAACTTTCCAATGTGTCTAGTTGTGATGCTGGATATGCATGGGAGGGACAGGGCCTCCATGTCCTTGTCCTGTACTCCCTTATCATGTGTGATTTGTGTTATTTTCTAAACAGGAGTCCAGTTGGACCCATGGCAGTGTAGCTGTTCCTCTTTTTGGTCATGGTGAACCAAGGCCCTTGTGATACCATTATGGCACTGTAAGAAGATTCAATTCAACACTACAGCTAAGTCAATGCCTAGTCTGGGATACTGAATGGAAACCCTTATTGATATATCTTTATGTCCAGTTCATGAGTTCTGGATGACTACCCCTATATAACACCCCTCTCTTAGAATCCCCCTGACCCCACTGAGCCAAGAAGTAGTTCTGTTTTGCAAGTTTAAAAGGTTTATTTGAGAAATAAGACAAAATATAGATACCACGCTTTTATAATAAATTAATAATCGATATCGCCCTTATAAATATAATGTTAATCAACAATGGGTAATCTGGGACTAGCACACTTCTTTACAATCAATGAGGAGTTGGTGTAGGATGGATAAAATAGCAAGACTACTTTTATGATTTCAAGGGAAAAGCAATGAGGAATGAAATGCAGTACAGAAATACTTGAGATGATTTTAGCAAAAGATAATATAATCACTTTTTCTCTGGCAATTCACCCCCCTCCCCTATGCAATGTAAGACATGGCAGTAGATGGAAAGAGGAGCACACAGTTCTCAGGAATGCAATCAAATACAATACGAAATTCAGTTCCCCCCCAGCAAGCTTAGAAAAAACTGGTATGAGTTTTAAAACACAGGCCCAAGTGCTTTGAATGTGGTGGCAATGAAGTGAGAAATATGCTGAAAATGCTTTTAATTCTCTTTAGGAGGTTCAGGGTGAGTGAGAGATACTTGGGATGAGTTCAGGCTCACTTTAGCAATGATTCAGAGATGGTGATTAAGAGGCAAACACATTTTTAGCAAGGAAAGAAATGACTGCTGATGGTTACACGTGGCTGGATTTTTAACCAAATCGCAAATCGCGGTAAAATTTGCGAGTGCGTGAATCGTGATTACGGCAAAAGTATAAGGAGTAGCAAGAGAAATACTTGAGATGATTTTAGCAAAAGATAATATAATCACTTTTTCTCTGGCAATTCACCCCCCTCCCCCATGCAATGTAAGACATGGAAGTAGATGGAAAGAGGAGCACACAGTTCTCAGGAATGCAATCAAATACAATACGAAATTCAGTTCCCCCCCAGCAAGCTTAGAGAAAACCGGTATGAGTTTTAAAACACAGGCCCAAGTGCTTTGAATGTGGTGGCAATGAAGTGAGAAATATGCTGAAAATGCTTTTAATTCCCTTTAGGAGGTTCAGGGTGAGTGAGAGATACTTGGGATGAGTTCAGGCTCACTTTAGCAATGATTCAGAGATGGTGATTAAGAGGCAAACAAATTTTTAGCAAGGAAAGAAATGACTGCTCATGGTTACACGTGGCTGGATTTTTTTCCAATTCAATTTTATTGGTTTTGAACAGCAAAGGTGAATCATGAGCTAGAAGCACATTCGAACATACATAGGAACCATATATCGCTACTGCCTCTTTTCCCGGCTCAGATTCAAATAGCATAATTACAAAGACAATACAGTCAAGCGTGTGTCCACTCCGGACGAGTGAACTATATAACTCCCCTTCCCTCCCTCCCTCCCTCCCTCCCCTTTTATTGCTCATAACACTTCCGTGGCGTGATGATTGCTATAGTCTGAAGAAACTTGCGACGCGGCAACATCCGATAGTCGTTGTCTTTGCGAATCGTGAATCGTTGATAGCGTGATCAGGTGTGTGACAGGCACGGGCCTTTGGGCGATAAGGATCTCATTTTTCATACATCATGGAAGGCAGTTGGTGAATGCCTTTGCTGGCTAGATGTTGGGTGGGCATTCGGTCTTGACATGTAATGGCTTGAGAAGTCACTCCACGCTTCTTCGTGTTTCGCGGCCTTGTCGTGCAGGGCCGCCGTTATTTTCTCCATTGTGTAGATATTGGTGGCGACTTTCAGCCAGTCTTTCTCGTTTGGCAGCCGTGGGGATTTCCATTTTATAACTAGGGCTGCCCTAGCCGCTAGAAGGAGGGGGGATACCAGTCCTCTCACATGCACCAATTCGTCATCATCATCCTCAAGACCGAACAACATAAGAAGGGGAGAGGATTCTCTGTCTATGCCATCTAGTCGCTTGATCCACCCTAAGACCTCCTGCCAGTAAATGCGCACTTTAGGGCACCCCCACCACATGTGCCAATAGTCGGCTTCCGCTCCGCAATGGCGCCAGCATCTGGGGTCGGAGGTTTGGAACATCTTTGAAAGTCTATGCGGATCATACTGCCAACGGTGGAGTAGCTTTACAGCGTGCAGTTTGTATTGGGTAGCAATAGACACTCTGGCGGGCGTGCCGCATATTCGGTCCCAGGCCTGCTGGTCAAACTCCCTGCCGAAATCTTTTTCCCACCTTCCTTTGAGGCGGAGGATCGGGGAGTGGTCCTTGGGGATCAGAGCTCTATACATCCGGGATATCAACCCTTTGGTCGCAGTGGTCGTGTCTAGGATTATTTCGAAGGGCGTTAGATCTCTGCGCGTGGTGGCTTTCCATTCCTCTCTTGACAGCACCCCTTTCAGCCGTAGGTACAGGAAGATCGGGATCGGGTGAATTTGGAGGGCATCTTCCAGATCCGAGATTGATATGAATTTCTCCTTCCTCCACAGCTGACCGACTCTTTCTAGACCTGCATCAAACCAGGTTTGATACCTGGCGTGTTCGGGGATCTTCTCACGGATGCCAGGTGACCAGAGGTGGCTCAGGGGTGAGGGCCATGTTGTAACTCCTGTCATACCCTTTCCCTTCCTCCAGATGTTCCACATGGCGCCCAATATCGGGTGTTCACGTAGTGGTTTTACGAGCTTCTCCCTGGGAACCCATAGCCATTCTGCGAGGGTCACGTTGCGAAGAAAGTCATTGTCGAGCTGGACCCACTGGAGGTCCTTCCTGTCTCTTAGGTGTGGGACCAGGATCCTCAATTGCGTTGCCTGATAATATATTTCTATATCTGGAAGACCTACGCCTCCGAGCTCCTTCGGTAGTATCAGGACATCGTACGCTATTCGTGGTTTTCTTCCATCCCAGAGGAAATCGAGTATAGCCTTCTTGACCTGTCTGAAGAAGTGTTCTGGGATCATGACTGGAAGGACCTGAAACGGATACAGGAAGCGTGGGAGGCTTACCATCTTGATAGCGTTCAAGCGTCCCATCCAGGAGATTGTGAGTGGCTTCCATTTCAGTAGATCAGTCTTTAGGGCAGCTAGGAGCTGGGGGAAGTTCGCCTCGTAGAGCTGTGTAAGATCTCTTGTTATATTGATCCCCAGATAGCGTAGTGTTGATTCCTGTATGGTCAGGCCGAGGTGTGCCAACTCCCTTTGTTGTTCAGGGGAGGGTACGTTAAGCGGGAAGAGGATGGACTTAGTCCTATTGATTTTGAAGCCGGATAGTATTCCGTATTCTTCGATGAGCTGGATCGCCCGCGGGACTGACGACAGGGGGTTGAGTACGTGCAGCAGGATGTCATCTGCATACAGGGCCAACTTGTATTCCCTTCCGTTCACTCGGATACCTTCCACAGTGGAGTCCACCCGGAGAGCTCTGGCTAGTGGTTCCAGGGACAGCGTGAAGAGTATCGCCGAAAGGGGGCATCCTTGTCTCGTTCCTCTGGTTAGTGGGAACCAGCGCGAAAATTGGGAGTTCACCATTACTGAGGCTTTCGGGGTCGAGTAGACAGCTTTAATCGCTCGGCGGAGGACAGGACCGAGGCCTATATGCTTCAGCGTGGCTTCCAGGAAGTGCCATTCGACCCTGTCGAACGCCTTTTCCGCGTCGATTGAAAGCAATGTTGGCATATCCGGAGATGTTCTTGATTCATGTATTAGGTGGAGGGTCTTGCGTGTGGAGTCAGCGCCTTGTCGACCCAGAATAAAGCCAACCTGATCGTTGTGGATTATCGAAGGCATATGCGTCTCTAGGCGGGCTGTGAGGATTCTTGTGTATATTTTGGCATCGGTGTTTAGCAGTGATATCGGACGATATGAGGCACAGTACTTCGGGTCCTTTCCTTCTTTGGGGATTACTGCTATCAGGGCCTCGGTGAAAGACGCGGGGGCTACTCCAGAGTGAAGAATGTTATTGAAGAGTTCAACCATGAAGGGGAGGAGGGCACTTTGAAAGGTCTTATAAAATCCTGCCGTGTAACCGTCATTCCCAGGGGCTTTCCCTGTCGGGAGTCTTTTAATAGCATTTTCTACTTCCTCTGCTGTAATGGGGGAGTCCAATGCCTGTGCAATGTCGGCTGGGAGAGAAGGCATGGAAACCGCCGACAAGTAATCCGTAATTGCCTCCAGGCCGGGTGCTTCCTGTGAGGTGTAGAGCTTCTCATAGAACGTGGCAAAGGCTTCAGGGATATTGGGGGGGCAGCGGACTCTGGGTGGTTCTTCTTCTTGTATAGCGGGCACCCACCTCTCGCGACGCTGGCCTCGGAGTCTGGCAGCGAGTAGTGCCCCCGCTTTATTACCGTGTTCATAGTGCCTCTGCTTTAGGCATCGGAGTCGATGCTCAATGGCCCCAGTTTCAAGCTGACGCAGTTCCTCCCTTTTGGCATTGGCTTATTCTATCTTGTGCAGCCTCTCCGTAGTCGCGGTTTGCGCCAATTGATCTAGTTGGGTGATTTCAGTCCGTAACCTATTCTCTATGAGTTGTCGTTCCCTTTTTTTGGCCGCACCCTCTCTGATGAGCACCCCTCTCCAGGTAGCTTTGCCCGCCTCCCAGACTGTATTCGTGGAGATGTCACCTGTGTTGTTTTCTTCAAAATAGTGGGTGATGTCCTGTTCGAGTTGCTCTCGGAAAGCCGAGTCTCTGAAAAGCGATTCAATGCAGCGCCATTTGGCTGACCTCCGGGGGAGGGCCATCTGATCCAGTATGACCGTCACCATGTCGTGGTCCGACCAGGTGACCGGGGATATATTGGTGTCCGTCATTGCCGTTCTGAGTGCAGGCGTTAAATATATATAGTCAATCCTGGAATGCGTGGCGTGTGGGGTCGAATAGAAGGTGTAGCCTGCGCGTGACGGGTTCCGATGTCTCCAGGCATCTGTTAAATTGTATACCTCCATCAAATCTGCCACCCTCGAGTGTGCGCCGATGACTGGAGTGTTTGCGGAGGGGTCGCCGGCTTGTCTGTCGAGTTCAGGGTCCATCCACGTATTGAGATCCCCACCCAGGATTACTTCGCCTTGTGCCTCAGTCATAACCTTGGGGATCGCTTGGTGAAGAAACCGGGATTGGCCGGTGTTTGGTGCGTAGATGGATGCGAGCGTGACGGCGGTGCCTTGTATATTGCCCACAAGGACAATAGTTCTACCGCTCACGTCGGACCAGGATCTCATTAGCTCGAATTGTAGGGCCTTGTTGATCAGGATGCCCACCCCCGCCTTTTTCAAGGGGCCAGAACCCCAGTGTTCGGAGCCTAGTTTGGGGTGTAAAACTCTCTGTTCTTCTCCTCTGGAGTATCGAGTCTCTTGTAGAAAGAGGATATCAAAGCCTGCCCTCTTGAATTCCCGGGATACTAGAGACCTCTTAGTGGGGGAGTTGAGGCCCTTGACGTTGAGAGTGCCGATTTTAAGGGTACCGTGCCTGTCACCTGTTACGCTACATTTCGTGGACATTGTTGCACTTAGTGTGTTCATCGTGTGTGTCGCGTCGTCTTCGAAGATTAGTTGCCACAGTGGAAGCACACTGATAAGTGTTTCGTGCCTCGTGAGGCATCGAATTTGCGATCAACCCACCCCCCTCCCCCTCCCTTCGGGTATTGGTCACCATACCCAGTGTTCCCGGTTTCAATCTAAGTTCTGCATCTTTCAACCCCATGTGAAACTGAGTCTTAAAGTTGATGGCGTCCGCGTTGGACCAGATGTACTCAGCCGGCCTTTCGGCGGACCGCCTGTGAGGGTTATAGCCTCGCAACCCCCTCCCCACATGGTAGCGTATCATGGTTTTGAGCCCCCTCCCCCCCATTTGATTGCTGAACATCAATCACAAAATAACAAGCAACAAGAACAATTATCCTAAGTATACGATAGAGAAAAAATGCAACGATACGTGTGGGTTCAATGGATGTCATTCGCCGGTCGATCCTCAGAAATGACATCAGTAGAAAGTGCACAATGTGGGGTGTCCGGCGGGCCTATGGCGTCGACCCACCGCCAAGTACCAACTCCCTGGCCCATGGGTCCCGAGCGAGATTCCTCGGGGCAAGTGACGGGTGGGTGCCGTCTCATCCATTTACGTCCGGGGAGTCATTGGGACGTCTATATTTTCTTGCTCCCCTGACTTTATTCTGCTTCGGGCCCTGGGGTCTCCTTCTCTCTCCGTCCCGTGCCGAGTCGCTATGTGTTTCCTCCCGTGGGCCCGGGCCCAGGAGCTCTGCAATGCAGTTCCGGATGTCGTCTTCGGATCGGAGCGTTATTCGTCTGCTCTCGTGCTCAAAGTTGAGGGAGAAGGGGTATCCCCACCTGTACCTCGTGCCTCGATCCGTGAGCCACTTCGTGAGGGGGCTACAGAGACGCCGTAGAGCCAACGTGAGCGAGGAAAGGTCTTGGAAAATGGTTATCTGGGCCCCGCTGAGGGTGAGGGAGTCTGCCGATCGAGCCTTCGTGAGAATCCTTGTTCTATCTTGGTATCTGTGGAACTTGGCCAGGACGGATCTTGGGCCCCCTGGTGGGCCACCGGCTCTGTGTATCCGCTCAATTGCGAGTTCGTCCACATTCTCATCGGCAACTAGTATCCTGATGATATCATGTATGGTGTGTTTAAGGTCTGATTCTGTCTCACCCTCGCGCTCCGGGATCCCAAAAAAGCGGAGGTTATTACGGCGCTCCCTGTTCTCTAAATCGTCAATTTTTAGTCGGATGTCCTCTTCTCTTTTCTCTATGTTGCTCATTCTGAGGTTCAGTTGGGCTTCCATTACGTCGGTCGAGGCCTGGTTGTTTTCAACCCCTTCAAGCCTCTGTTCTATGTTATCGACCCTCTGGGTCATTCTCTCGAGCTTGTCTCCTAAGTTCGCGCCCATGCTTCTGATCTCATTTAGGAGGGCGGCTATGTCCCCTTTGGTGGCCGCCGCACCCGCCTCGGGGGGCTCAGTTGCCATTGTTCCGTTGATATCGGGATCCGGGTCTGGGGAGATGTATGCAAATCTGGCGAGTTTGCTGCGGGTGCTCATGCGATGTGTGGGTGCGAGGAGGCACACGCCCCTATGATGGGGGCCTTTCCCTCAGCACCAAGGCCCGGTTGCTTGTCGGCGTGAGGAGCGGGATCGTGACTCAGGTGTCCCGGGGAGCGGGAGTGGGCGACGAGAGGAGGCACACGCCCTGGGGTCAGGGGCACTACCCTCCGTTCGCACTGTACGTCCCCGGTGGTGGCCTCCAGTCTAATATCCTCTGCCACTCGGGTTCCACTGCCCTGTTCTGGTGTGGCCTTTGGGGCCTGTCTGGGTTGTACTCGTGAACAGTCCGGGGCTAGAGGAGGCCCGGGTCAGGCTTGTAGGTGCAGGGCCCCATCCGAAATGCTGCCTGGCTACTGAGGGAGTTCCGCGCCAGTCCCTCGGGGTATGGGCCAAGCTCTGCAGCGTGGGGGGGCAGTTCTCTGCTGGATGGGGGGTAGCAAGGGATTTCGTCTCCTCCAGGTCCGGGATGCCCCTCCGTTGACGGGGTGGTGTTGCTGGCAGTCCCTGTACTCAGAGACGGGGGCGCCTCTCAGGGGGCCTTGGGAAGCCCACGCGTAGTGCGGGCGGGAGACACTCACCCGACCTGTCGATAGCCGGTCCGCGGGGTTCTCGAGAGCTCTCCTGCAATCCGGTGGGGGGGCGGCGGCCAACGGGGGTGATGCGTTGGAGTGCGGGAGGCCGAGTAGGCCGTACGCGAGTTCGCGCAGCTTCAGTGCTCCGGGGAGGTGCTGCGTAGGAGGCCCGAAGGGGGCGGCTCAAGTCGGGGCGATTTCGATGGAAAAATCGCTCCAATTCTCGTCGGAGTTTCGCCCAGAAGTCGGGGGCCAGGTTCAGGGGGCTCCGTCCATCGTTGTTGCTCGGGTGGGGGGGCCAAAAGTGGGGGCTCAAGGCACTTTTGGGGGTTAGGGGAGCGGAGCTCACACGGAGGAGTTCTGCATCCGTGCGCCCCCTGGCGGCCGATGTGGCTGGATTTTTAACCAAATCGCAAATCGCGGTAAAATTCGCCAGTGCGTGAATCGTGATTACGGCAAAAGTATAAGGAGTAGCAAGAGAAATACTTGAGATGATTTTAGCAAAAGATAATATAATCACTTTTTCTCTGGCAATTCACCCCCCTCCCCTATGCAATGTAAGACATGGAAGTAGATGGAAAGAGGAGCACACAGTTCTCAGGAATGCAATCAAATACAATACGAAATTCAGTTCCCCCCCAGCAAGCTTATAGAAAACCGGTATGAGTTTTAAAACACAGGCCCAAGTGCTTTGAATGTGGTGGCAATGAAGTGAGAAATATGCTGAAAATGCTTTTAATTCCCTTTAGGAGGTTCAGGGTGAGTGAGAGATACTTGGGATGAGTTCAGGCTCACTTTAGCAATGATTCAGAGATGGTGATTAAGAGGCAAACACATTTTTAGCAAGGGAAGAAATGACTGCTGATGGTTACACGTGGCTGGATTTTTAACCAAATCGCAACTCGCTGTAAAATTCGCGAGTGCGTGAATCGTGATTACGGCAAAAGTATAAGGAGTAGCAAGTCGGTTCTAGGTTCGTTGGAAAGCTGAGATTCTAAGCTTTAAATTTCCTAGCCCAAACGGTTCCAGAGATACGGACGATTAAATAAAGGTAGTTTTTCGGATTTAAAGTAAACTCAAAATGACAGGTGACAGCTTGCAGCTTCAGAATTGACAGGTGACAGTTGAGCAGCTTTACAAATGACAGATGACACGATTTCTAGGAGGCTGTTCTACTTAGGTTAAAATAGTTTGGATTAGATTATTTTAACTAAGAGATTGGTTCTGCACAGTTCTGCTAGGTACTCACAATATAAATTTGAAATAGGCCTCGCCACGGATCTGGTCAGGTTTTGGACTGGACTCCGGTTCTGGTCTCGGCACTTCACAGTGATCTGGGTCAGCTCTCTGGTTCTGCTCACATCGGTCTCTGCACGGCTCCTGGATCTCTGCACTGGTCCTGGCAAAAGTTCTTGGCAAGGGATTCAAGCAGCTCGCCCGGCTGTGAGGCCTGCTGCAGAGAACTCAGCTTGTGGTTTTAGGCCTCTGATTTAGGTTCTAAAGTATAAGTTCTAGGTTCTGGAGTATGTAGCTGGAGTCATTCTGGAACTTGTATCTTCTGGATGTTGTGTGGTCCGGCAAAACGCTCTGCAGCAACTGGATTTGAATGTCTCTACCTGTCCCAGCAGTCTCTTTTTATGTGTTTTGAAAATGGGTGTGTGCCTGGGCCTAGCTAAGCCTGCCCCTCTCTACTTGTCATTGGCCCAATTCTCCCCTCTCCCATGATTGGGGGAAGGAAATGTGAGTCAGAGTGATGCTGTAGGTTTTATGGGTCAGAGGATCCTCCCCTGGTCAGTTTGCCCACAAATCTATATTTGATTCAAATACATCCTTCCCAGATATACAATTTGTTGAAATTACATGTGCACATTATATATTCCTTATGGTCCATGCTTGTCCGCCTCTGATCTTCCTGGGGGCTTGCATTCAAAAATGACAACATTTTGCGCTTTTTAACTGGTTTTGCAATATCGGACATTTGCCCAAATTTACACACATGTGCGCAAGGAGTATGGACATTAATTGATGAAGTGTCAGATTTCTAACATGCAGACATTTGGAGTGAGACCCTATTTTCCGCTAGCAACCCCCCAGAATACACCACAGGGTCCTAACGCATCTCAAAATGTTCACAGAAAAATCACAACAATAATGATATTACTTATATAATTCTGACAAGTCCGCACTTTGAGAAAGCTATCTTTTTAAAATTATGCCCTGGTCAAAAAGGGGTGTGGCTTCCCACATCACAGGGTGTAATAACTGGTTTATCCACTTCCCCCGAGCTCATCTGCTAGCAGAGGCACTGCCCCTCCCAGTTTCCCCTAAGAGGAAGCCACTTTTATGACGCCCCCAATATAACATTTGCCTGAGTCCAAGACAGGCCTTTGTTCAACTCCCTGTAGTCCCCAGCTGCTCCACCCCTAATCTAATCAACAGGGCCATGTGACCTTAGGATGCAGCCAGGCCTGGGAACACAGCTGTTGATCCAGTATCAACTCCTGTACCCCTAGTGTATGTTTTTGGGCACCTGTGTGTTGCCCACAAATCATGGTATGGGCTGGCGGCAGCTCCATGCTGAATGTGACAGGAGCTCTGAGTGTCCTCCATTTTGGGATACCCAGGCCCTGCCATAGGAATCATTGGTTTCCTGACAAAAGGCAAGATGGCCCCTGGGGCCTCTTGGTTTCTATTGCCTGTTAACTTGTTTTCCGAATGTCTTGGGAAGCCCTGACTTTGTCCCTTCCCCTGTCTGGGTGTTGGGTGGAAGAACCATATATGGTATTGTGGGGAAGTCCATGCCAGACTGGCTGGAGCCTTCCCAGTGACTGTATGTTGTAGGTACACCCTTGGGTGGGACCTGTGTGAATAGAGTGTGTGACCCATATAAATTATATGTTATGGGTGTCTGGTTTCTGTGTGTGAGACAGCCCTGCCTGAAACTAACTGACATGAATGCAGTGTGGTTGCTTGCCCCAATCCACATTCCTTGTTATGAGTGTCTGGGTGGAAGTGACTAGCCTGAATGCCTTTGAGCCTGATTGGCTGCCTGCCTGCATCAATGCCCGTCTGTGTGATTGGCTGACTGAGCCTGACTCAGGCAGAGTGAATGAGGGATAGATGTGTATATCTGTGGACCTCTCACTTACCAATTTGTTCAGAAGCTGAATTTGAAACTTGAAACCACTTACCCTTGAAGCCTAGCTGGAAGAAGAGGAATTGCGGCTGCTTTCCTTCGAGGAAATCTAAAAGATGTTGAGTCCGTCAAGGACTGATCCGAGAGAGGACCTGGCTAGGAGACCTCTCCCCGAGCTATGAGGGAACATCGTGCAAAAGCTGATCTTCATAGAGGTACCCTGGAAGCCAGTCCTGAACGGCTGTCGACCGGATAAGGGGTCCACCGAAAATCTTGAAGTAAAGCACTAGGACATCAAGGCCATCGAAGCCCATTGCAGTCGACCGGGGTTAGGATATTTTTGTGACTGCTGGAAGTCAATATTGTCGTGTCGCCCAGAAGTGGGGACACCATGACGCTGAGTTGCTCGAAGACCAGAGCCGCAACCCTCCACCTTTGCCTAAGAACATTTGAACGAAGGGCTACCTTGCCATCACTGTCGACCGCTTTGTCCCGCTGGAGAAAGTCAAGGTCGACGGCTACTGAGGAAAGTCCGCCGGTGGGTTTCCCGCCACCAGAAGCTGACAAAGACATACCGAGGACACTGACGAAGTGAAGATCCAAAGTCCAGCCCTTGGTTGAGTCCCGATCGCTGAAGCTATCCCGAGGTGCGTGCTGCGGCTGCAGCACTAACAGGCCAGAGGATCGTTGAAGCATCTCCCGACACCCGACGCCTACTGCTGGGCCTACATCCATCACTGAGTTTTCTTTGCAGACCTTACACTTAGCATCGAGGTGGACTGCATGCCTTCTCTTCCCAGGACTTCCACGAACGATCGCCGAAGAGCACTGTGAAGGTCGAAACTGCTGTCTCAAAACCAGTGTTAACTTTTCTTCGAGGAATCTCAGTGCCCTGTGGCTCTGGCATTAAAGGGAGTCCACTCTAGAGAGATCCAACAACAAACCATCAAAGAACCTCTTCTATCTCAGGTACATTGGCATGGTTGAACTTTCTGACCAGGAAACAAGACTATTTAAACATTAATAGACTGGGCTTGTTAATACGTTTATTACAGGATGCCCAGGTGGGGGGATCCTCACTCAGAATTGTGTCTTAGTAGCTAAAGAAGCATTCTGCCATTGTTTAACCTAATTGCCTTCATTCCTATGATCTATGTTGATACACCTTACTGCATGATTTGTATGCTACTTTATCACTGTCAGCAGTTGATGCATTTGAAAGGAACCTGAAGTTTAGTGTGGTACCACTTAGACATTGTATATATTTGCCATATTAGAATTGCCAGAGTACAAAGTGTGTTATTAATTGTGTACATATCTCTGAACCTTATTTTTACATAAAGAACTATTTTAGCACATAACATAGTGTGTAGACATTAATTTGTGGAGGCTTGGGAACTACACTGTACTTAAGAACCAGCACGCATCACCTGCTGAGAGCTTAAGCCTTGGTTGCTCATCCACGTCTACCATATAGAGAACTTTGGCTGGGGTGCTTTACAGTTTCCAGTTCCCGGAGACAGTATTTGGTATGATAAAGCAGGCTAAGTCATGTTACACTTTCTAAAAAAGGAGAGTAACTTCCATACCATTCTCACGTACAATGATATTAAACCCAGCTCCTATCAAATGATCAAAGAAGTTACAGCTCTTGGAAGTCTCAATATCCTTCTCTAGATGGCGCCCTCCAATAAAGGGACCAAATTTCCGAGGAGTAAATGAAAAGGCTTCCGCACTGTAAGTTTAAATTGAAGTAACTTTCGCTTGATAAAAGGTCAGTACTGGAAGGATGGAAAATGTGTTGTATTTTTTGTGGATCAAGAGTCTGTGGGCCGTCAAGTTTTTTGCCTTCAACTTTAGGTCCAGTTGATGCGGCCCATCACATATGTTAGTTTTTATAAAGTAGCTCAGGTAGACCATAGAGGAAACTTGGGCCAGTTTTGTGTGCCCTAACTACCATTGAAATGGTTGTATCCTCCTTCTCTGCATAGATCGGAACAAGATATTGGTTTTGGAGGCGTTGGTCTCTAACTTATTTTTGGACATATATTCCCAAAGACCACACGGTATGCAGTAATAAAATCGTGGCAAAAATGTCACCTGTATAAAAAATTGTGGCATAAATGCTGTAGTTTGACCCCGTAAAGGTGTACCCCATTATACCATTTAAGGGAAACAGCGATTGCGGGGGTGTCCCCCGCTCCTCTTAAATGGTATAATGGGTTTGGTGGTTGCAGGGGTGTCCCTCGCATCTTTTACATGGATTGTGGTGGCAAAACCACTGCCTTTTTGCCGTAATTCTTTGTGTAAGCAGCCATTTTTGCTGCGATTTTATCACATGGAACAGACCACACAACCTCTGCTGAAGGCCTATTGGTGGCTGGTTAACAAGGACGAGCTCATCAGCATATAAGATCCATGCTAAGCTCTGGGCACCAATCTTTGGGGGGAATGATCTGACTGGGTCTAGCGTTATCTGAAGGTGAACAGGGTGGGCGCCAACAGGCACCCCTGTTTCAACCCTCTGTGAGTGGTGATCTCTTTGGTTAGCAGACCATGTGCATTTAATCTAATTTGGACTTTCGTTGAGGTGTGCAAGGCCTTTGATAGCTGATAGAAGATCAGGCAGGCAATCCCAGGCTTCCAATTTAGACCACAGTAGTTGGCGATCAACGCTATCGAAGGCCTTCTTCAGGTCAATGAACACCAAGTACGTTTGGTATAATTTTTTAACGCTTGCACCTTCAGAATATTAAGTAGGAACAGATTCAAATACTCCTCATTCCTCTGACAAAACCCGTTTGATGCCAGTCGGGTATGTTCAATGTGCTTACCCAGTTCTGGAGGTGGCTCAAGAGTACAGCTGCAAATAGCTTACCCAAAACGTCCAAGAGGGCAATAGGGTGGTAGTTGGCAGGATCCGCACTATTGCCTCTCTTGAATATGGGCACGATTATAGCAGATCCCCAGGTGTTAGGCACAGATCCTAATTTCATCACCCGGTTGAAAAGCTTACAAATGAAGGGGATCCAGGCATCTGATGCCTCATTTATCATATTATTGGTAAGGCCGTCAGGGCCCGGTGCTCGGGAGCAGTTGGGCTTCTTAATTAAAAGCTGTATATCTAGGGGATTCAATGGGAAGGCCCACGTCGTACTAGCTTTTTTAGCCGACTGTGTCTCCACTTCTGCACCAGGCCCAAATTACTTCTCGTAGATTTCAAACCCAGGCTTCCTCTGTGACCACAGTTGACAGCAAGCGCGGGCTGCGAGGAGGATCTAACGTTACTTAGTTGCATAATGTGTCAAACAAGCAGACTCTGCTCAGAACAAAAGGGCGTATAAGGCCCAGATGCCAGGCCCCGCTTAAGGTGCTGGGGAGAAATGTCGGTGGCGCTCTATAACAAGTGTCAGGGGATTTGCTAGGTCTGGAAAAGACCCGGGGCTACGCTGATGTCGGAACTGTTGGGACTGGGGGCTAGCTAGCCTTTTGGCTGTAGCTCCTGAGATTCTATCCAGGGCTACAACCAAAAGATCAGGGGCTATAGCCCCCTTAGCCTCCCCCAGCAACGCCCCTGACAAGTGTCCTTCTCATTACGACTCTGGTGGATTTTCAGGCAAACTGGTTCTTTCCAGCACATTGGCAAGAGGCCCCCTGCGTGGCGCGCAGTCCGTTATGCCTTGTGCTGGCCCGTGCCACCAGGCTACATGCTGCCAGCGGACTTTGCTCTGTTAAGCTTGGGTCCTGTATATTGTATGTATATGCTATTCTTCCAACAGCAATTGACGATTTGAACCTCCTCTCCCTGTTCCCCACACAGTCGCTGGAGTAGATTCTTACAACAATCACTGTCACTATATTTTTCACGCACAGATTTAAGGGACATCTTCGTGCTGCCTCGGGAGCCTTTTAAAATGTGGTTCTTCGCACAAATAATCACAGAAGGTGGATTACAATGGGTGTTTGTTCGTCGCACTTGTGGTTTTAACAGTGAGACTTGAGAGGAGTGGCTCTCTCGTGGCATACTTTGGCACAGCTTACAACCAAATATGTAGTTGCACACTGTCGACCAATGCTTCCGTGTTGACACTAGATGGCACTGTTGCCATAATGAAGATTAGACGGATTGTTACTGTATTTTGTTTTATTTACGTGGACACGGCTGGAGGAGTGCAGTAAAGAGCAAGTACAAGAAAGACCGTAGACTAGAGGGACGTGGTGGGTGTGTGTGGGAGGCGGAGCTAGGGAGAGGAACAGAGTGCAATAGAGGAAAGAAAGGGTACCAAAGCACCTTGCTTATCCCTCTCTCTCCACTAACCAAACCCACCCTCCCTCTCATTCAGATGCGCCAGCTGGCTGGAGAGCATGGCAGTGGTGCAGGGTACAGATCCCAATAACAGAGAGAAGTACATATGAGCGCGGTGGGAGGTGGCTGATGGCGCGTTTAGGGGAAGTACAGTGAGAGAGGGGGGGGGCGGGGAACAGGAAGTGAGATGTAGAGATGTGGGCGAGAGGGGCAAGGCACTGAAGAAAGAGCGAACACGAGACAACGATGTAGAGTGACTAGAGGTGTCAAGAAGGAGAGAGAGGGGAACAGTGAAGGGTGCAAGACGGAGAGGGTGGGCTACTATGAAGTGTGTGTGAGAGAGAGAGATATAGAGAGAGAAGGTCTGATTGGTCAGATGAGAAGGCACTGGATGTTGAGCATATGATGCTTTTTTTTACTCCGTTTCGATAAAGTGCCCTCCCCCACTCTTGAGAACACCCGGATTGAAACCTTATCAGTGTCTGCCGTGCCCTTTGCACTCTTCCACATTCGGGGTGGAGCTACTGGCCACCAGCCGGCCGCTTCATCCTCCTCGCAAACGGGCTAACTCTGCGGCCAGTCCAGTAGGGGTGTACCGAACTTCGGCTTCGAGTAAGTATTCGGCCGAATTCCGGCTGAAAAAAAGCTATTCGGCTCCGGCCGAATAGTTTCTAGCTATTCGGCTCTTGCCGAATACTTTGACATTCTCATTTGAATACAATGCAATATGAACTCAGAAAGGCAAATACAGATTTCAGTTTGCAAAACTGAATAGAATTAGACCAGACAAACTGCTATTACACAGCTGAAAAATATCTTATATTGTAATCTGCAACAACAGGAACATCTTTTTTTTTGGCAAATGTTTATATGCAATGTGCACTTTTTTTAGTTGGAAAAAACAAACTGAAAGAAATGTGCATAGATACTTTCAGTTCCTGTCATGTCAATTCCCATTGCGTACGTCATAATCCCCCCTCTTTCTTTAAGGACTGGAGTCCTGAGTTTAACATCATCTGATATTTTATCCGGAAATTATAAGTTGCATATGCGTTGTGTATTCATGAGAAAGAGTGGCTAGGATAAGTGAAAACTGAGCAGCATTTGTCTGGGTGGCATGAATAGTTGCGAGATGTAGTTGACACATTTCAGATTTCCTCTTGACTCGTCTCCTGCATGAGCCGACATGAACCATTTTATACATTTTTATTATCAAAACTCGACCGCATCGACTTTGCAACTGGATAGAGAATGCAATGCATCTGATTCACAAAGGCAGTCCTTTTGCATTTGTGAAGCCTCCTACTTTAACTGGCACTGAATATGCAACAATCTTCTGTACATTTGGTCCCTTCATTTTGGTTAAATCCGCTTTATTTCTGGCTTTTATACTTTAAATAAAGATGCTACATTAATTACAATGAAGACAAATAAAAGTATAGAATGCATTTAAAATGGTGCTTTATTTGTTTTTTTAATAAGTGTGTTTTTTGAAGTTTGCAACATGATTTATTAAATAAAGCAACTATTCGGCTTCATATTCGGCTTCGGCCGAATAGTTGACAAACTATTCGGTATTCGGCCGAATACTTAATATGCTATTCGGTACAGCCCTACAGTCCAGTGATCTCAGTGGGCCGGTGCCAGGGGTGGACTGGCCCATAGGCATCTTCCGCCGACCCGACATACGGGTATTTCCATCGAGAGCGACAGTGCCGGACCCACACAGGCTGTCTGGACTATGGCACTGCACATCTCCCTCCACCCGGCCTCAGACCCGCAAGGCTGTCTAGGCTATGGCACTGCACTTCTCCCTCCACCCGGCCTCAGACCCGCACAGGCTGTCTGGACTACGGCACTGCACATCTCCCGCCGCCACCCTCAGCCCCTTGACATCAGACAGTATGTGCCTTTTTTCATCAGCCTCCAGTGGTCTGTGGGTAGGTATTCGCGGACTTGATAAGTGTTTCAGTGCCGCGTGTGAGGATGATGGCTGGTAGGAAGGAGCTGTGGGCTTTTCCGCCTGGCTGGGGTTTGATGCATATGCGCTTCTCTTATTATTGCCTAACACGGGTATAGAGAACGACTACAAGGCCGCTGCCATCAGCACCCTTTCCTGCCCAAATGACTGCCTGCTAGTGATTCCGCCCGGGGAGATCCTCCCAAAGTGTACATTTGCAAAGTTCTGTTAGCTGCCAGATGTGGAAGATGAAATGCAGTGCTTTAAGTGGAGGGGGGCCCTCTAGCGCCCTGTGAAACACGCACACACTCAAACCCAACGCCTTCGATGGAGGTGGGGTGGGGGGGGAGGGCAATCGTAATTTATAGTGACCTATCAGAATGAATCGAGGTGCCAATACGTGCATGCAAATACATAATATGTCATTTATAACGCGCTTAGTACACAGAGGTTTCTAAGGGGTCTGATCGAACCTGTTGTGCTCCACGTCATCTTCCTTTCAAGGCGAGCACGTTGCCCCTGAGCTATCCTCCACAGACTAGTAAGAGCCACCTATAGAAAGAGAGTCATTTCACTTTAAAATATATATTAAATATGTATTTTCTTTATTTAATTGTATATGGTGCACAACATTCCTTAACAATAATAAATAACAGTTAAAAAAAGAAGAAACATTTCAATAATAAAGGCCAGGAATACACATTTCACATCAATGGGAGAAACGCAGAGAAGGAAGATCGACAAGAAGAAAAGGGAACATGCATCGTGATAAAATGTGTGCCCACTTCACAAAAACTCAACCTATGCAGGACCCCGCCTAAATTAGTAGCATCCAGAAAGTTTAAAGTGAGAAAATTCCGCTATTTGAGAGACCAGACAACAGATAAAATCCTAAAATCTCATAATCTAACAAATCCGGACTATAAATGAGATTCAACAATCATTGAAAATGCAGCTTTGGGCAAATTCCCACTGGGTGCTTCAGTGTTTCTACACTATTCATTTCACTACACAATCTACACGGTACAAGTTCCTTTGGCAACATCCTCCCTCGAACCAACACTTCCCTCGTTAAAAGAATAGACCAGCGAAACCTTAAAAACAGATCTTGCCCTTCCTTATTTGGAAATAAACTAAAATATGCAGGGGGGGCGGAGGGGGTGCCAGCCAAGTTCTTTCTTAGAGGGTAGTTGTCTACTGTCTCTACTGTATTGCTCCAGTCTGCAACATGCATTCATTTCATGAGAACGTCTTCCAGTGTATAGCCCAGGTTCTCCACTATTTCATTGCAGAGATTCACACATTGGATCTGGCTATGACTAGTGCCAATTTCTATCAGATTGGCCATATCCTCTTATAGAAAATGTTTTCATTGCATCTAGAAATAACCGCATTAGAGACAGACATTTCCACTCGAGCATGGCTCCAAGGGAAATGAAACCCGATTGATATCTCATGCAATGTATCGGGACATAATTCATAAGATTTAATGCCTTACTCCAAACGACACCTTCCAGGTAGTCAAATTTTCCAGCTCCCCACTATTGCATCACCTCTAGACCATACAATAACTTTGGCACCAATTTACCCACATAAAAACAAATCAATTTGTTTTAAATATAATATAATACAATACATTAAATATAATACATGTGCTTAAAAATATTGACCAAAATAAATATATTCATATACAAAATAAAACTTCAAATCAAAAAAGGGCATTGATGCAATCCTATAGTTACTTAGAAAGAAATGTGTGATTCTTATGCATTCCTTAAATCATTGGAATGACAATAGTTTAATATGATGTGTTGCAATAATAAAACCTTTTTGAAAACAACCTAATTAAATGTATTTAAATGATGTAATAACAAGCATGACTGAAAGTGACATCAACTGGTGAAGAGCAGTATTGTCACTCAGCTTTGTATTTACCTTGCTGCAAGGACGAGATCCGGCTGGGAAAATCAATTTGGAGAGCCAGACAGAGCCCTGGCTCAAGGACAACATTTTGAGACTGGCAGGGCTGTGTCCTGGCTGGCCCTGGCCCACTTAAAACACTGGGTGAACATCATACAAGGCTATTGTTCACAAATGTTACGTAAGTGCATTCTACCAGAACTATTTAACTAAAAAAGAAAATCTAGATGAGGCAACAAGTCATTAACTAGCGGATTCTCCTACTGCAATAATGGAGAAGGCAATTCATCTGCCACTCGTGAAGAAGTTAACGTGATCACAATATATCAGGTGAGAGATTTCCCACTAGTGAACAATGTGAAATAAACCTTAACATCACAAACCACAGCCACAAGCCCCATGTGCACATATTGTGTTCCCGCTCCCCACTGTTAAAGGGCCAAATACGTACAAAGTACAGTAAAACAAATCACTGTGCCCATGTCTGCAAAGCAAAACTGAGGGATGAATTTGTAATGAATAAGCCACTGCAGATCGAGGGGTTCCCTAGGCCTTCAGTGCTTCATTGAACAACCACCTATCAAAGCCCAATCTGAATCATCCATTGACAAAGTGATTTTCTACATTCACGCCATCGGAACACTTCTAAATCGGCCTGTGCCTCCTGGGTTGGTCATTGGGGCATCTGTAATGGTGCTGGTGGATGACAATTTCCACACATTATCCCAGAAGCCTCGCCTCCTATCCACAAAGGTCAAGATTTCTACCTTGGACAGTACCATAACAATTCCACCATGTGGATTTCTTCACCACCACATGGATGCACAAAGTCAACTGCATATGTCAGAGAGTGTTCATGTCTGAGACAGTCAAAGACATGCTTCAGAGTTGCCAAGCTGTGGGAGAGCTAGGGCTCATTAGGGATATGTTGTCAGAGGCATGGCCCTTGAGGATCTGCGGGAAGAATTTTAAGCCTGCTTCTAACATATTGGATTTAGAAATGCATCAAGCTTTATAGCAGTAAGACAATCCCCTCTCAAGCCATCCATCCCCAAAACACACCATTCCACATGCATGCCAAGGAAGACTAGTAGCACGTGGGTATGAAGAAAGCAGGCATAATTGAAAAGGTGGCGTGGCCAACACCATGGGTCTTCCTGATTGTTATTGCAAAGAAGACAAATCAACAAGACATAATAAGTATATGTGTTGACATACAACTCCTGAACAGGCAAAGCTGAAGAGAGCGGTACCTCACCCTAATCTCGTTGCAGCTATGACAGGTGCAGCTGCATCCATGAGTTTTCATTGTTGCTCTATGTCATGGCCAATTTTGTTATTTTTCTTTTGAAAAGATGGCGCCCCCATTTACCTTAATTTCTTCCCCTTTAACTTCCTTTCCTCCACAGTGTCAATATGAAGTAAACAAAGTTTACGGAAAAAGTTACACTTATTAAATCACTTTGTCAAAAATGTGTAAGGCGACACACAGTATCAGGAGGCAGACAACAGTTAGGAGCCTGCTTAACACAGACTACGTACTAGATGCAGCAAAACAAATTGTGTCCAATTATGAGTTTGGCGGTAATTACAGAGGACTTTCTGCTAAACTAATTTACTATTATTGGGGAGCATGTGGTGAACAGGACGGTCAGTTTGCTCAGTTTGGATTTCTGTTTCTTTTGTATCATGAGGTACTTTATTATTCCCAATAGTCACTATCATCATTGCACTATTAGGCACAGATTTGACAGAACACCAGAGACCAAATTGGCACATGCAAAAGATCAACAGGATAGCCACGATGATAGGGCCCAGCCATGGTCCAATTTGCCAAAGAAAAAGAAGGATTGAGCAATGTGGATCAAAAGGGACTGCAAACCTAGCAGGCGCTCTAGTATTTGCTGGCGATCACCTGTGCCTGGGAAATATAAGCAGCCCAAACAGGGATATGCAAAGCATCTGCTGTGATGACTGGCATGAGAGGGCTTCCCCTCCCTGCGAGAAGCAAGAAGCCGAGAAGCCAGGACCGGTGTGGTGTACTCTGGTGGCTCACAACAGGGGGAAGAAGGAATGGCTGAACTGAGGGTCGCTCTGGGACTGCCAGGAGCTGGAGAAGAATTCCTGGGCATTCGCCGGCACAGGGGAACAGCATTTTCACTTATCGGAGCCAAAAAGACAGCAGGCGTGTCAAGAGGAATCTGGCAAGGACATGTGGGCAAAGGAAAGAAGATCTCGAGAGGGAAGCAGATGGGAATTCTTATCCAGCCGACCACGAGAGAAGAGATTAACACCTACAGAAACCGGTCAGTCCTCCTGAAGCAATGGGGACACCAGGGCACATCGGCGAGCATGCCGAGTGCACACAATTTAACATTATTTAAAATGACATATTAAAGGAATGGAATTTGAGTCACAATTTAGTCCCTTTCTCATGTGTAAACTGTAAGAGGATTCAATTCAGCACTACAGCTAAGTCGACGCCTAGTCTAGAATACTGAATGAAAACCCTTATTGATATACCTTTATGTCCAGTTCATGCGTTCTGGATGACTACCCCTATATAACACCCCTCTCTTGGAATCCTCCTGACCCCACTGAGCCAAGAAGTAGTTCTGTTTTGCAAGTTAAAAGGTTTATTTGATAATTTAAACAATATATATATATCACACTTGATAATAAATTAATAATTGGATATCACACTTAATCTGATATGATGGAGATTAACAACGGAGAATCTGGCACTAGCACGCTTCTTTATAATCACTAAGGAGTTGGCATGAAATGGATAAGGTAGCAACAATACTTTTATGGTTTCAAATGGATGCAATGTGGAATGAAATGCAGTACAGAAAATAACTTGATAGGATTTCAGCAAAAGACAATGTAATCACTTTCTTGGACAATTCACCCCCCCCCCCCCTTTTATGCAATGCAAGGAAATGGAAGGAAGGCACACAGTTCTCAGAAATGCAATCAAATGTGATTCAGTTCACCCCAGCAACTTAGACTACAGAAGTTTAAAACACCGGCAAAATGCTTTTATATGTGCTGGAAATGAAGTGAAAAATATGCTAAATTGCTTTTAATTCCCTCTAGAGAGTCAGGGTGAGTGGTATCTAGTTAATATTAGTCCAGGCTCACACTAGCAATGATTCAGGGATGATTCTTAAGAGGAAAACAAATTTTTAGCAATGAAACTGCTGTTTTCACACGTGGAGAAATTTGCAAATCGCGGTAAAATTCACGAATGCGCCGGACGCGATTACAGAGGAACTACAAGGGCTATGAATATCGTTTTGGGGTCGTAGGAAAGCCTAGGATCTCAGCTTCCAGATGAAAGTTACTGCAAGTCTCTAAGACAAACGGTCGCGGAGATATGAGCGATTTGGTAAAGGTCGTTTTTCAGATTTGAAATTTTAAAGTTCAAAGTGACAAGTGACAGCTAGCAACTAGAAAATGACAGGTGACAGTTAGGAGGCAGTTCTACTTAGATTAAATAGATTGAATTATATTATTTTAACTAAGAGATTGGTTCTGCACAGTTTGCTAGGTACTCACACTATATTCTTGAATTAAATGGGCCTCGTCACGGATCTGGTCAGGTTTTAGACTGGACTCTGGTCTGGTCTCTGCACTTCACAGTGATCTGGGTCAGCTCTCTGGTTCTTCTAACAGTAGTCTGGGTCAGCTCTGCTCTCTCTCTGGGTACAGCACTGCTTCTGGATTCTGGAGATTGATGGATTTGAAGTCTCTAGTTTGGCTCTCTGGAGGTTTGATGGAGGTAAAGTGTGGATTTTTCCGGCAGAGCTTCCCGCAGCAGATGGAAAAGAATGTCCCTATCTGTCCTGACTGTCTGCTTTTATGTGTTTTGAAAGTGGGTGTGTGTGCAGCATCACTAGACCCTACCCCTCTCCACTTGCCATTGGTCAAATTTCCATTTCTCACTTGATTGGGGAAGGAACTGTGAGTCAGAGCGATGTCATTTTATGGCTTGCAGAGAGGACACTCCCCTGTCAAATGGCACACAATCTATATTTGATAAAAAAAGACATATTTGCACAGGTAAACATTGGTTTAAAATTACATGCACCCCTCACATATCACAGGAGGTATCCCCTGTTCAAACTTTGCTCTTCCTGGGGGCTTGCATTCAGAAATGGCACATATTTCACTTTTTAACTGATTTTGCAATGTCGGACATTGACCCAATTTTACACACATGTGCGCAAGGAGTATGGACATTAATGGATGAAGTGTCAGATTTTCACATGCATACATTTAGAGTAATATCCTCTTTTCCGCTAAAACCCCCCTGAACATACCACCGGGTCCTACCACGTCTTAAAATGTGGGCAGAAAAATCACAAGAATTATGGTATCATTTATAAAATGTTCACATGTCCGCTCTATGAATGATCCATCTTTTTAGAGTTATGTTCTGGCCCCAAAGGGGTGTGGTTTCCCCCCAGCACAAGGTTGAATTTCTGGTTTTTCCAGTTCTGCCAAGCCAGCTTGCTCTCACAGGCAGTGCTCCTCCCCTTTCCTTCAGGAGGAAGCCACTTTTTACGACCCGCATAATAAAACATTTGCCTGAGTCAGGACAGGGCTTTGTTCAATTTCCTGCAGAGCCCAGGTAATTCAATCAGGGAAGTGTCATATCCCTTTTGGTGGGAGCAGCAAAAGGGCAGCTAGGCCTGGGAACACAGCTGTGACTCAAGTTTCACTCCTGATGGGGGTAGTTGCCAGGCAAAATTGGAATCTCTTTAAGCCAGTTTTTAGCTACATGTCATTTCTGTTCCCCCTTTTTCTGTATTCAAATAAAACTAAACATTTCACATATGCAGCTAGAATGCTGATTCTAAGTTTAAAACTATGACATTTAAACAATTGCAACCTATGTGACACTCAAAAGTAGGTCACTCATTTCTTTTAAACATTGAGATTTTTAGTGTCTTTCAGTCCACATTTACTTAAACTGCTGAAATCCACAGCTCAGCCAGTCTTGTTATAAACCTTCAAGTCACTTCAGAATATAACTTTACATTGGATCCACCTCTCAGTAAGTCTTTCTTTGGCCTGTTTTGGGTTCATTTATTCAGTTTTACAAAAAGTAAAATCTGGTGTTGTTTTAAAACGCCGGCTTTTGGATAGTGGTGAGTACTGGTAATGCACCCATTTTTGGGATTTAAGAAATGAATTCCCCACAATTCTAGGTTGCTTTTGGCAATCAGCATTGCCATTCCCAATGGTTTCAGGCTACTGTGTGGGTAGTCCAATGGTGGTTTTAGGCAGTGCCCTTCTGTGCCCATAACATCGGCAAAATGGGTGGCAGCCTATTCTTCATGCACTTCCCTGGGCATTTTCTGGGAAGCTCTGGCCATCATGATGTTTTCAATGCCAGTACTGCACAGTTTTTGAGGTAGGGCTCGGATGCATGGGTAAAAACATCCCACAAAACCCACACGTGTCAATACGAGAAAAGCAGAAAGAAGATAATATATGATGAGGACACATTATTAAATACTATATGCATAACTTTGGCACGCGCAATAAACCCAAACGAACAGAAGGACTGGCATGGGAGTAACCCAGGCAGTCACAAGTGTGTGAAGTGAATCAGAAATCCTGACAGGAGAGTACACCAGGCAACCTCAAGTGTCTGAAACAGAGGTCCTGGCAGGAAACTTCACCTCAAGTGTGTGAAATAGAAGTCCTGGCAGGAGAGTACACCAGGCAATTTCAAGTGTATAAAACAGTCCTGGCAGTGAAGTATACCTGTAATTGAAAAAGATTGTGTTAAACATGTTATGTAAAAGTGTTGCACTTGTCCAAGAAGGGCCCAAACAATTGTCTTGAAAGGAATTGTAAAGCTAACTAAGTTTTGTATACAAATGTTGCACTTGACCAAGAGAAGCCCAAATAATTGGTAATGAAAAAGACCGAAAACTGTTGTTGTAAAAGTGTTGTACTAAGCCAAGAGAGGCCCAGAGATTGTGAAGTTAAACAATTGTGGTGCAAGTATTGTAAATGACCAATAGAGTTCCAAAGACCTGTGGCAAATCAACACTCAAGAAGTAAAAAGGAATTCAGAGGAAGAGAACAACCCTCTGGAAAAAAAGACATTTGTCAGTGAGAGGTCCAAATATCTATGGTGTATGAAAGCCTCAAGGAGTAAAGAAGAATCCAGCATGAGGGAGCTACCCTCTGGGACCAAAAACTTTATCCTTGAATACGATTTTGTTTAAGACCCTTTCCTTCCCTTTTGCACACTTCTTTTTCAAACCTCTCAAGGTTAAAGCAATTTCCCTTTTTCACCTTAGAGTTAAATTTGAGTGTGAGGATCAGAATAGATAATTGGACACAGGAAAGTTTTCTGAGAACAGAGCACAAGGTTTTGTGATGCCAATAGGCCAGGCAAAGATTGAGACCACTACTGCCCTAACCCAGGGAGCGGTCATCCCATTTGAATTAGAAGGAGACGCATAACTAAAGCAAATAAATCCCTGAAATTCAAGCTCAGGAGTGGTGCTCTGCTCACATCATTACTGGGCACATGGGGACTGAAGGAGATAAGGGGGAGCCGTATCTGGAACGTTCCGTGATTTGGGATCGGAGGAGCAGAGGTGATTTTAGTATATTTAGTACAAGGTTGAGGATGCAGCTTGTGTGTGCTGTGGTGTCTGTTATAATGATAAATCTCAAGCAGAGTTGGCCTTCACCAGTCTTATTTTGAACATGGCTGGGTAGGAGGGGTGCACATCATGTCACGGTCAAGATTTATCAGTGTATCAATATAGCTGTTAGCCAATCATGTATTAGAATTCAATAGTGATGATGTAGTGGGCAACGTGCTTATGGGAATGGGTTTAGATAAGGTGTGGGCAATCAGCGTGGGGTATTAGCATGTTATATTGGTGGTAGCCAATGAGGATTGTGGGATGACTTTTGTAACCTATGCATTATATATTATATATATTTCTGACGTCGCCAAGAGGTCACACTACCAGCTGCACCTCCTCAGAGGTATTCTTCCCTTCCTCTCCTTCCCCCAGAAGCTCACTGTCTCCCGAGCCCTGGTTCTCTCGAAGCTGGATTACTGTAACAGCCTCTATCTTAATCTGCCTGCCTCCACTCTCCGGCCTCTGCAACTCATCCAGAACAGAACTGCGAGACTTGTCCTTGGCCTCAAGCCCAGGGACCGTATCTCTCCAGGACTGA
Source organism: Ambystoma mexicanum (assembly GCF_040938575.1). Lineage (NCBI taxonomy): Eukaryota > Metazoa > Chordata > Amphibia > Caudata > Ambystomatidae > Ambystoma > Ambystoma mexicanum. The sequence goes on along the minus strand of NC_090934.1, from coordinate 116,790,448 downwards.
AATCTCTACACTGGCTCCCAGTGGCTGCGAGGATAAAGTTCAAAACCCTCTGCATTGTCCACAAGGCCTTCTGGGGCCTGGGTCCTAAATACCTTCAACTCTCTCTTCCCAAATATCTTCCTTCCCGAGCCCTTCACTCATCCGCCTCCAACTCCCTCAGGGTCAGCCGCTTCTCGAAGCAACGAGCTGGGGGTAGATCTCTCTCCGCGGCAGGGGCCTCCCTCTGGAACAGCCTTCCTGCCTCCCTGAAACTTGAGGAGAACCATCTCCGGTTCCGGAAGCACCTCAAAACCTTCCTCTTTGCTTCTGCTTTCTCTCTCCCTCTCCCCTGCTGAACAGCTAATATTCTTCACTGAAACTGCACTGATCCTGCAACTGGAACACTCTAAACGGCCTCGGTCCTGGGCCCAGCCACTCTCCACTTACACTGATGCCCTGGAACCCCTCTGCACTGCGGGACTGTCTCTGTATCCCTACCGCCCCCCCCCCATTCCCCAGTACTTGTTCTGCACTTACCTTGCACTTGCCACCAGCTGGCCCTATTTATTATTACTTTACGCCACTTACCTTGTACTGCACTTCTCCCCCTCCCCTTCCCCTTGCACTTTTCCCCCTCCCCCACCCCTGCACTTGCGCGATCTGAATGACACCTGGCCTAGTAGGATCGTTGTCTGTCTCCCCCTGTTCCTCCCCTCCCTGCCTCGTCGCGCCTTGAAACACCTGTGTATATGCGCGTTACAAATACCATATCATATCATATCATATCATATATCATAATGAGCAGTTTTCCGCTATATAACCTGTAACTTCTTGGGGCGTGACATGCTCTGTGTCAATTCGGTTCTACGGGACCGTCTGAGACTTTTGCGTATAATAAACCTTGTTTTCCCTTGCAAAGGGGTTCAGTGATTGTTTGGCCTCTTTGGCTTATTTTTTATCCTATGGGTGTTGGGTCACGTCTCTCTACACCTGCCGCAACCATAATCACTACGCGCTTTCAAGATGGGCTGATAGGCTGAGGAAACAGAGGTCTTTAGGTTCTATAGTTATATGAGGGTGAGAGGCACATACACACACACACACCCACACACACACTGCACAGATCAGACAGTGACCCCTTACCTCACTGACCTGGCACTGCAGAGCATCAATTCTTACACTCTGGCATCTGCGTATCTGCCGGGGGAATGGCTTGCAGATGTTAGAGGTTCTTATAATTGGCTCTAATGCCACTACGTGGTGTGTGAAACGAGCCCCTCCACATCCTGGTCTTCTAACTGCAGAAATTCTGCTCTGCACCACCACCAGGATTTTTTCGGGGAGTCCACTGACAGTCCTTCTCTCTCTCTCTCTCTCCCTCTGCTTCCTGGGGGCTCCGTCCACCCTAACCCAGACTTCCAGAATCCCTAAGATGATGAGCACTAGAGATCGGTGACCCCTACTATCTGAATGATTGCTGCCGATGGACGGAGGCCTAGGGGCTGGAGCCTTATCTATCTTTCTCTGTGTGCGGATTTCTAAGCGAGCCATAACCCTAGATATCAAATTATGTTCTTAAAATTATTATTATTTTTTTTTTTGTGATCTTTTAGTTTATTCAAACTTTTAGCACTGAATCTCTATTTGGTTAGTATTTCATCACTGAGTGTTAAAGGATTCCTGAGCACGTGTGGTTTGGTTCACGGGTTTAGCATTTGGAATTTCTATTGTTCTTTCAAAATTGTGTCTAAGAAATTAATTATCGCGCAGGTTATTTTCATGTTTTAACCAGCTGTTACGCGCGACCACCATTCTTCTCTATTTCCATCTCTTGGAAAGCAAAAGTCTAGATGTCGGATCCTTTGATTCGAGATTGCATCGCAGTTTATGATCAGATGGTAGAGTGATTCCGTCTTTTTATTGCAATGTCTGCATAAGTCATCTTTTTGGTCCAGGTTTTTTCTCATCCATCTCATTTCATTTGTTTGCAGTGCATTTAGTCGCATTCGCAAGAATTGATCTCGGTGGTGACGCAATGGGCATTTGAGTAAATATTTCGGCTGTACGTTTAGTCTATTTGATACGGGTCCTGACGGGAGTGTACTTTTGAGGAGTGCTCTTTTTTCAGTATTCTGAATCCATCCCCACCATTGAAGATGTTTTTTGACGATCTGCGGGCGGAGTTGCAAGGACTCTATTTCGATGTCAGCGGTCATCATTATTTGGTCTACTTTGTAAGTCCACTCCTTTAGAATCTGAGAGTTTGGGCTGGCTATATCTTGTTTGAGTATTTTGTACGCTGGTTCTCCAGGATGTTCTCTTATTTCGCGTAGCAGTGTACAAGCTTTCCAGATCGTTGAATCGTACAGGGAATTTATTCCCAGTTCATATCGCAGGCTCGTCATCGAAACGTATTTGGGTATACGTAGGACTTTGCGCCAAAACAACCCTTCCAGGGCGTCCCATACTTTAAAGTCAAGGTTCCATGCACATTCGGCTCCAAATGTAATTGCAGGTAATACTTTATTTAGATAGAATGTGAGTACCAGTTGAACAGAACATTTTCCGTATTCGTTGTGAATTTTCAGTCCTTGTAGGGCGTATGTTAACATTCTGTTTCGCAGGTCCTGGTACCATGGCCATTCTCTGATAGAAGTACTGTAAATGATTCCGAGGTACCGTATCGACGTTGTTGTTTCGATTTCCTCGTTTGCTACATGCCATTTAAAGTGGTTTGATTTCTGACCTATCGAGTTCTTCATTTTTATGATTTTGGTTTTGGCTGTGTTGATCTCGAGCATATTCTTTTCGAGGTAGCTGTTTAGTTTAGTCAGTAGCCGTTGTAGTCCTATGGCTGTCTGGTCAGCCAAGACGATATCGTCTGCGTATAGGATACAATTTAGTTCTTGCTTGTTTATTCTCGGTGGAAAGCATCTCACTTCTTTTAGCTCATTAGGTAAGTCGGAGATGAATAGTTTGAATAGCAATGAAGCCAGCGGGCATCCTTGTTTAACCCCTTTGGACGTCGGGATTGCGTGTGTCAAATCTCCATTCTGATTTGTTCGAATACGAACCGATGTTTCTTCGTGTAATGCTCTGATCGGGTTCAATATTTGTGGAGGGCATTCCCAATGTGTGAGTTTTTGCCATAGGAGGTTTCGATTTATTTTATCGAAGGCTTGCCGCATGTCCACAAATGCTATGAAAAGAGGTTTCTGTTCTTTTAGTGCGGTTAGTTTTAGAAGGTTTAATAGTAGTAAGTTTACTTCAGTGCCCACGCCTTTAGTGAAACCTGTTTGCTGACAGTCACCGATCTTTTCTTGTTTGGCCCAAGCTGACAGTTTTTTTTGTAGGAATGAAGCGAATAATTTCCCAATTGTATCTAGCAACGCTATTGGGCGATAGTTTGCCGGGTCTGCTCTGGGTCCCTTTTTGTGAATTGGCACTACCACTGCTGTTCGCCAAGAGGAAGGTAATTCTTGGGTAGTTTCTATTTTCTCAAATAGTTTTTCGCTAAACTGTGCCCACCGCTTCGGCTCTTTTTTAAGCATCATATTTGAGATGTTATCGGGTCCTGGGGCTCTTGAATTCTTTAGTTGCATGATTGCATTCATGATGTCAGTCCGAGATTCAGTTACGTTCCATCGGACAGCTGGTGTTTCTAGCTTAATTTCCTTTTTATTGGCATCGTCGTTAAATAATCCAGAGAAGTGTGATTCCCAACGCTGGGGGGTTACTTCATTAATCAGCATTTGGTTGCTTTTGGTGTTACCTGCGTTCAAAATAGCCCAGATTCCGTTCGAGTTATGTTTTTGGAATAGATCTAGCATAGTTTCTGCTCGCTCTTGATCTCTTTGGATAGAGAACGCTTTGACCCAAATTCGATACTGTTGTCGTCGAAGGCGCAGCTGCTCGTCTTGGTTAGGATGGTTCGATTTCTTGATTTTTCTGATGTCTTGTAGCAATGTTTTTTTTTCCTTTACTAACTGTTTGCTGAATTGTTTGTTGGTGACGATGGCTGGCAATCCCTTTTGAGGTCGTTTTCACCATGAATTTGCTTAACAGTGGCACGTAGTTTGTGTCTTTTCCAACTGTGATTTGGTCGAACATAGCAGTGAGTTGAAAAATCTGCTGTCTGTTGATCCGAAGACGTGTTCCAGTTGCATTGGACCAGATCTCGTTGTCATATTTTGCCAATTTTGACGGCTTGCTCGTTTGCCAAGTCAGCTTCACTGGATTGTGGTCGCTGTTAAAGGCTTGGGTCACCTTTAGTTGTGTGACTTTTTTTAATAGATTATGAGAGGTCCAAATGTAATCTAACGTTTTCTTTGTTTGATTTTGGTGCCAGGTTGTATTGGCAGGTACATCTCCTTGCACCTGTCCGTTAAGCAGTATACAGTTTCGGATCTTCATTGCCGTGTGCCATAATTTAGCATCTGCTGACAGTTTTTCGAACGTTTTAAGCTTTTGATTCGACGTCAGGTCATCTTTCTCAAACCAAGTGTTGTTTAGGTCCCCACATATCATGATTTCGAGGTTGTTTCCAAGGGTTAGATGGGTGTCTATTATTGTTGTTACTGAATTGACAAATTTGTCTGGGGTGATCATAGCAGAGTTCCAGTAAGTGTTTATGAGCAGCATCTGATTTTTTTTTTTTGGCAGATGAATTTGTTTGCTGTTCAAGTAGTGCTCCTTGCACAAATAGATTAGGATTAAATGTTTCTATCAGGTGCCAGTGTGCTGAGTGTTTTATCATCGTTAATAGACCTGAGAAAGGTCTTCCTTTCCTGTTTTTTCCAGCGGGGTTTAATAAGATTGTATATCCGTCTTTAGTCGGGGGTTCACGTAGCCATGTTTCTTGTAGGCATATGGCAAAATTTCCCTCGAGATTTACTGGAAAGGTGTTTAGCAGGTGTACGAATCCTCTTGTATTCCATGAAATTAGGGTCTGATCCTGGGTTTGGTTTTCTGTCTCTAGCTAATTTCGGGTAATTGTGTGGTATTTCTGCTTTGAGTCCCGATATTCTGAATGCGTGTTCGATTTTTGTTGGTTTGACTTAGATAGATGGTGTCTTAGTTGTGCTCTTCTTTGTTCCATTCGGGTCTCTTGTACTGGGTTTCTTTTGGGCGTTTGGGCAGCAGCCTTGGTGTTGTCTTGTGGTTCAACAGAGAGGTCGAATCCGTACTGTAGGAGGTCGTCTTGGGCGTTTAAGAGCGTTCTCCTGACAGCCAATGAGTTAATATGTAACAGAACTTGGTCCGAAGTTCTTTCTGTTGCATATTCGACGATCAATATGTCTTCGGAAGTTACTGTGCGTAGTGCAGGAATGCATTTGAATAATTTCATGATGTTGCTTCGATTTAGATTCACTTCGCCGTCATCTGGGTGGATGTTCTGTAGTCGTAGTTTTATTTGGGTACAGTTTATTGGAGGCTCTAGCTTTTGAGATGAATTTAGATGTGGAATGGAAACTTTCTGTTGTTGTTGTCGTGTAAATTTGGGATTTAGGTTATAGCTCGAATTGGGTTTCCCTTTGTGTGTCTGTGGAGATTGCTTCATTTTTTTTGCATCTGGCGGTGGGGTTGATCTTTGAAGAATGTTTTTTTTTTCCAAGTTTCATTTTATCCTTAATGTCTACCTTAGTTCTTGTGTCTTTTTGACATGTGTTGTTTCCAGTTTCACGCGTGCTGAATACTTCAGTAGTCTGGTCGTCTGAGTATGTTGAGAGATCGCATAGGTCTATTGACAATACTGAGGAGCAAAGACTTGCTTGGTTTTCAGAAGCCAATCGTCTGCGTTTTTTATTATTGGAGTTTTTGGTTGCAGTTTCGCCAGCAGTGATCTGTTCTATTACTGCAGGTATTTTTTGGAAGTCGAAGGCTTTTTCTTGAGGGTTTGTGCGTTCAAACAGCGCTGACTTCTTTGGTGTGGTGAGTTTGCGGATAAAGGATTTGGCGGCTTGACGCGTCGGCTTCCTTGAGTTGTTTTTATGCACGGGCATTGATGGTTTTTTGTTTGGGAGTGCTGTCTCATTTGTTAGACCTTTCACGTTCCAGTATCCTGTTTTCGCAGAGCCTGAAAAGATTCCAAATGAGGCTGCGGCCTTTTTTTCAGAAGTATCCGTTTGGACAGCAATTTCATTGGTTTTTGTTTTCAATGAGTTGGAAGTGCCATCTTGTGTTATTCCGTCACTCTCTTCCGTGTGTGTTTTTGAGAGAGATATTTGGGGGGATTGCTTGTTGGGTTTTGGGATTTTTGATTGTCCATCAAAACGATTATATCTGGGCTGTTCACTGTTTTGTCCTGAGAGCAGCCATTGGATTTGTTCTGGTCGGCGATATTTGAAGGTTTCAATGCCATCGTGACAGTTGGATATAGGCCGGCTGACGGTGTCTGGGGTGGTTCGTCATTTTTAGTAGGCTCAGCACCAGGTTTGGGTGTTGGGAGTTGGTCTTTACAAGCCCTACTGGAGCAATAGAATGTAGCTTGGGAATCTTTTCTAATTTCGTTTTGGTGCATCCATTTTATGGATTCGAGTAATGCTGCCATTAGGTCGACTTTAGAGGCTTGGTCTTTTAGCATCTGCTCTTTTTGAATTGCTTGCCACTGTGTTGAACGTTCTGTCTCGTTTGCAATTTTGCAGTGCAGAAATTTTGTGAATTAATCGATTGCCGTTATTTTCGAGATCAAGTTTGTCATCATGATCGTTTGTTTATTCATGGTCTCGTGTAAAGTCTGATAAAGGTTGATGAATGGGCATAACGCTAAAGTTGTCGCTGCCAGAACGTTGCGGTGTATTTGGATCGCTGCTGCCATTGAAAGGTTAGGTTTGGTTCCTGATTCGCGATTGTTTTGGCTTTCATCTTCGTGCGTTTTGTGTCTGTTTTGGCCATGTTTAGTTTCATTTTCCTCTTTTACATAGTGCGGTTTGGTGGCTACAGTTGACAAGTTTAATGTTGTGTCGCCCTGTTGTATTGTTTTTGCTTCCAGGTTTTTCAGCTCGTGAGATTTCGGAAGTGGGGTGCTAGTGGAGGTTTGATGTCGAGCTTCCAAATTGTAGCGTGATTTTTTCAAGTCGGACAGCCTTTTGTCTTCATTTTTTTTATTTGCTTCATTTTGAAAGCTTTCGGTCAATTTAGCTTTGACTGCAAGATAATCAGCTTTTAGTGTTTCCATCAGGCGTTTATCTCGTGCTTCATGGACAGTCTGTCGCTGTGATTCGGCTTTGTGTAAGATTTCTCTTTTCTTGGCAGAATCAGGGGAAGAACTTTGCTTTGTCAGTTCTATTCTAGGTTGGACTGCACTGTGCTTCAGTTGAGTCGCTCTTTTTGTTGGGTCATTTATGTGCGGAATGTCCCTCTCTGCTTTGATTTTTGTGAGCAGTTGTTTTTTGGGGGGTGTCGAATCTGAGATCATGGGACTGCTCGTGTCTTCAATGCGCTGTACCTCAGTGATCGCTTGATCATTATCAATAGTAGTATCGGCTCCAGATAGTTTACTAGTTTGACTGGTTGCGTTTAGCAGTTCAAGGTCAGTGACTTCAAATGGAGATAAGAACAGGGCCGAGTTTATTTCAACTGCATCGATGTTGAGTGGGGAAAAGTCTGGTTTATCGAAGACTGATACTGAGTTCCCAATCTGTGAGGGTAACGTGAGTAATTTGCATACTTGTTTCAAGTTTATTCGACCTGGGCGTTTCACTTTGTCTTCGCGTATTCCGGCTGCTTTCGCAGCTAGGGTGTAGAGGGAGGGGATCTGTGTGCTCGAATGTGTGTTGGTGCTAATCACTGACGGCTCTTCCGCTTCGTGCTGGGTAGTGAGCGTTTCATTTGCTGGAATATTGATGTTTCTACTCATGCGTTGTTGATTTGCTTGTGCGCTTCTTCCTGCTGGTTTGGCAAGTGTCCAAGGGTTCAAGAGGCGCCTTTGTTGTAAGGTCTTGCCTCTTGTTTGTGGCCCGGCGTCAAATTGTTCCGTAGCCTGGGGGCAAGCAAGCGTGGGTATCTTCATAGTGATTATTCTGTCCACTGACAGCACACAACTCGCAGTTTGTTCTCCTGCTGCGGGTTTAGGATGAATATAGGGCAGTGGTCAGCTTTATGTTAGGGTCGAGATCAAAGAGGGATCGCCTCCGCAGTCTCCCGTCCGGTAGTCACGCCGTCAGCGCCAAACAGCCGCACAACAGCCGTTGGCCTTTACCCCTGTCGGGCTTAACGCCGCAAGGGTGGTAGCCTCTGTCCTTTCAAGGGTGCCGAAATCACGTGATGAGATCACGTGCCGCTGTAACCACACCTCCTCCAGGAAGCGCGTTGTTCTTCGATGAACGGCAAGAGCCTCAGGCAGCTCGCAATGCCGGCGGAAAAGGAGCAGCTTCAGAAAGCTGTGATTTGCAAAAGTGCTCTTCCAGACAGGTAAGGACACACTAGGCGGGCGGCAGCCTCTGTCCTTTCAAGGGTGCCGAAATCACGTGATGAGATCACGTGCCGCTGTAACCACGCCTCCTCCAGGAAGCGCGTTGTTCTTCGATGAACGGCAAGAGCCTCAGGCAGCTCGCAATGCCGGCGGAAAAGGAGCAGCTTCAGAAAGCTGTGATTTGCAAAAGTGCTCTTCCAGACAGGTAAGGACACGCTAGGCGGGCGGCAGCCTCTGTCCTTTCAAGGGTGCCGAAATCACGTGATGAGATCACGTGCCGCTGTAACCACGCCTCCTCCAGGAAGCGCGTTGTTCTTCGATGAACGGCAAGAGCCTCAGGCAGCTCGCAATGCCGGCGGAAAAGGAGCAGCTTCAGAAAGCTGTGATTTGCAAAAGTGCTCTTCCAGACAGGTAAGGACAACTTAAAATGGTGTGAGACTCACACACCCTGCCCCTTGCACTCTCCCCTCCTCTCACTCCCTCTCTTTCTCCCTCATTGAATCCTCCAGTTTCTCCTTTCCCTGTCTGTCTGGCCTCCATGCAGTCTCTCTGCCTCTCCCCTTTCCCTCCCATTCACCTTACCTTTCACTACACAACTCTCCTCACCTCTTACTACACCCCTCTTTTTACCTCTCACTACACCCCCCTTCTCACTCCCTACTCAGGGGATTAGTGCCTTGCTCACCCATCTCCATTAATTTCACTCTCTTGCACCTCTCGCATACCCACAATTCCCTATCTACATCTGTGCGCCCTAGCCATACCACATTCTGTCTGCCTCTCTTTAGCAACTCCCTTTACCCCACTTCTACTACACTACACCCTCTCCACCACTCCGAGTACCACCTTGCAGTCTGTCTGCACCCTCCTACCACACACTCTGTTTCTCACTTTCGCTCTCTCTCTCTAATCCCCCTACACTTCACCCTCTCTCTCCCTATCTTTCTTTCTCTCTCACTAACCTTTTGCACACCCTTGCCACACTGCACAACTGGTACCAATCTATTTCACACAAAATACCTCACCTGCTTCAACTCTGCTGTGAACCCTACAGCACTCCACTCCTGCTTCATTCCTCCACCTGGTATCTCGGTCCACCTCCACACCTCCTGGCCTTGCTCCTGCTACTTTCACTCTGTCTCTCATTTACTTCTCTTTTATTCTGGGTTCCTGCTGGTTCTGCCACCCTCTTCCCCTGGCCTGCCTCCATAGGTTCCAACACTCATCTGAATTTCTGTGCCAATCTGTACCTGTCTTTTCATCAGAGACTGGGTTATGCAGGCATACAGCTTTGAAAACACTCTACGCCATGTCCCCTCTCCCAGCAGAGTTTTGTTTGCAGTCTCTGGTGGTGTGGTAGCGCCAGGGCTCAGGCTGCCAATTCTTCCATTGGGGCTTCCTTTATATGCTCATGGGTTTTGTAGCCAATTCAGTTGGGGAGGGGGTTTCTATTTCTCTCCTGCTTCCTTGCAGTCTTTCCTCGCTCCCAGTTCGTTTTTCATTGCCCCATCATTGGCCTGGGGTAGGTCTGGAGTAGGAAGGTTGGGTGGCTCATTTCTATTCGGCAAAGAAATTCACAGTTAATTCCTGGTCTGTTCTTGATCGTTTTCTCCTGGCTTCCATCCCATTGTTGCTCCCAGGTGCACTCTGGGAGTTGTAGTCCTGATACCTTGGTATCATGCATGGCACATGAGTTGGTAACAGGGCTCAGCACCCCCAACTCCCTCTCCCCACTTTTGAGAGGTGCCCGTGGACCCATCTGAAAGGGTCATGATTCTGATCCTGTCAAAGCTCTTCACATGTATAATTAATCGTTCCATTTGTGCAAGATCTCAGAAAAGAGCCGCCATCTTTAAAAATTGCCTCTAAGGATTTCTGGTATAATATCATAAATAAATCACTTTATGAACACAGCACACAGCCTTAAAGTCCACTATCCTCACTACTAAGATCCAATGAAATGTCTATGAGGCTGATGTGACATGCGCTCTACTTCTGACCTGTAGCAGAAGGCGTTCTGTCCCACGGCAGCCGGAACATGAGAGTTTAACTAACCCCAGACATGCTGAGTTATAACCACAAACTGGTTCAAAGACAAAGATAAGGCAACACAAGACAGCTTTTAACAACTGCCATCATCCGACCTAATAGTGATAATTCAGAGGCTGTTTACAAGCAAAGGTTCCATAGCCAGTCATTTAAGAGTTTGAATAACCCAAGTCCTCAGGCCAGGAACCTGGATCAAGTTTGTTTATCTCAGTGTTGCAAAGCACAATCAGACATTCATCAACAGCTGGCATACAACCGTGGTTTCAACGAGTTTTGTGTTGTGTCTTGTGTTCCCTGCTTTGGTCCTGCATGAATGCTTGCTAGAGAGAATGCCTGACGGAATGTTATGCCTATGGAATGATGTGGTGTGAGTTCCCCTGTAAGCTCCATGAAGGTCAGTTGGAGTGAAGCAGCCTGTGACAGAGGAGGCCGGTGGATGTCTCCTGTGTACCTTCCTACTTAACTTACCCTTGGACTTACCTGATGTATATACTTTGTCACTGTAACTTAGTAAAGAAGTTCACTTCCCTTACCTGAGTATCAAACCTTTCATTTCACACTGCAACATTCTGCTGTAGAGGGAAGCTGTGAAATAGGTCTAAAACATGGACGGTCAGTACTACATAGCATGGATTTTTCAATCAATGGAATAATCAGTATATTTGAACTATGAACTTACTTTTGGCGGTGAAAATAATGAAATTAATATCAACCACATGTACCCAACACATCATAAACTGATATAGCTCTCGCTTGCTCTCTCTCTCCCTGCCTCTCTGTCTCTCGCTGTGTGCTCTCCTCTCTATGTCTCTTTGTTTCTCTCTCTGATTCGCTCTGTCTCTGTGTCCCACTGTATGTCTCTGTCTATCTCGGTGGGAAAACGTTGATTGTTTCGTGGGGCAGCCTTTGTCTTTGCTCGAAATTGTGCAACCAAAGAAAACACACAGATAGATTGAAGGCAAAGGAATGCTGCATTTGTAATTTTTTGAAACAGAATGAGTCATCCCCTTAGGTCTGTTGTGAACTAGTTTTTGGAGACATACATTGCCATTGCAAGTTTATGCAGGAATGCTGCCATCACAATGAAGACACGTTGTCCTTATGGGTAGAGGTGAGCGAGATGCATGTAGATTATTCACGGTGGACTGGGATTCTGACAGACCTTGTAAGGGACCATATGACCAGGCTTTAGGGTTTACCACTGTATCTGTTATTTTCCTTTTCTGTTAAATATTAGTGTTTGTGGCTACTGTAACAAATGCATGGTTCTGCAGCACTACCCACCAATCACTTGTTACTTATCAGTATGGCGCTACAACCCTCAGACACCTAAGCACTTGCCCCAAGGCCATGTAAACCTGTGATTAATACAGAAAAGGTTTGATTGTTTTCAGACAGTCTGTAGGTCTGTTATGTCTCAAAAGTCAGAGGCGAGCATGTTCCAGTGTTTGATGGCATGGGTAGTGCAGGCCTGTTAGGGTTGCTTCCTCCATGTGTGTTTGAGGTGTGTTTGTTTGTTGTAGGAAAGGAGGTGTTAGGGTTGGCTCTTATACTTGCATGTGTGCTGAGCCAGGATTGATGTCATCATCAGAATGTAGGCTGTGAGTGTGGAGTGTGAGATTAGAATGTTTAGAGTTGAATGGGTTCTAACCCAGGAAGTTAGATTATGTGCGCCTGGGTGGTGGGAGCCAGTGGGCTACTGTCCCTGTCCCTTTCCTCTTCACTCCTAATAACTATGACATCTGATCCTTGTAACAGAAGAACCCCAATAAAGTAGCCACTATGCGTACCTGGCCTGTGTATCCTGAGTGTCCCTTGGAGTGAACCCTATGACCAAGAGCCGGTCATAACAATGCCCTGCCCAGATCATGAGCCCATCTGAACCGTGGAGTGCAGAAGGCAAGAGAGCCCACCGATCTGAGGACTCTGCTAGGAATATATTTCAACATGCCATTCCGGATATAAAATGGGGAACTAGCATAAAATGCTTTACGGGCAAGGGTGAGAAGCTTGAATAGAATCCTAGCCATGACTGGGTGCCAGTGTAATTTCCTATGTATAGGTGTAATATGTATGTAACAGGGAGTGCTGTGGACTATACGAGCTGTCGGATTTTGTAATATCTGCAAAGATTTAACTGCATGATTAGGGGAACCAGAATATAAGGTATTACAATAATCAAGTTTAGAAACTATAATGTCTCTGGCAATGGTAGCCCAGTGAGACTCCAATAGAAGTGGGTGCAGTGGTCTGAACAGCATTAGATAGTAATTAGCAGAGCTGACAACAGAATTTAGCAGGGGTATCATGGAAAGTCTAGAGAAAATATTCCCAACATCTTTTATTTTGTATTGGTCATGGGAAGCCCGAGAAACTTACATCGGGGAGCATGGACTTAGATGAGGCGGTTTGTTTGAGGATACAAGTAAAAGCTCTGCCTCGTTGGGATTTAGACTAAAAAAATGATCTGACATCGAGGTTTCGATTTTATGGAAAATATACTGGATTTTAGTGATATTGTCCTAATGATCTTTGAGGTGCTTGAATACCCGTTGGGTATCATCTGGAAGGTAATATCCAGCTCTCTCAGAATATCGTGAAGGGATTTTAAACATGTATTAAAAGGTAGTGGGGACAAGTAAGACACCTGAGGAAGACCACCGTCAACAATGTATTCTTGGGACCGACACGGCCTATTTTGACTTTAGAAGACCTGTCCGTAATAAATGAAACTGGCCACTGAATGGATTTTTTAGAGACTTGGCCTACTTCTTTGATGCGCTCAATACGGATACTATAGACCCAGAGTATCAAAGCCGAGGATGGATCCAAAAACATAAAAAGGCATGAATCCCTGCCATCGATGATGCTGAGTAGTGATTTTTGACGTCAATGAGGGCAAGCCCTGTGCTTCTAGCCAGGTTGAAGCCAGACAGACAGTCTCCCAAGGGATTCTGTTGTACAACATATTTGCTCAGTTGGGTAGTAGCTACTTATATCACTCAAACATACTTTCTCTAGAACTTTTAGCAAAAAGAACGTAGGTTCTAGGTTTCTAGCTAAGGCACACTAGGGGACCTAGAATATGTTTCTTCGCTATGGGTGTCACCCAAAGCCTGTTTCAATGCTGTCGCTACTGTGATTTTGTCAACTGAGGAATTTAGAAGTAAGGTAATTCCCGGGCTCAAAATGTCAACACGGTCCTATATGACAGTAGAAGGACATGTGTCATTAGGTCAGCAAGTGGGTTTAAGACTGGTTACGATGGATGAAGTGTCCTGACACGAGACACAAGTGAAGCTAAAGGAAGGACCAATTGAACAGGAATGATTATAACATGGGATAGCTCAGTGGGTGCTGAAGTGAGAGGAACGTTATGAGCAGCTGCGGCTGTTTTAAGGGAAAGATGGGAAAAACCTGTATCAAATTTTGGCCTTTCTTTCTCTGAGTTATAACTGCATAGAGTTGCAGCATTCTTCCCTGTATTCCTGTGCCGCGAGCTTGTAGTCAGAACGAGCCAGTTTATAATGTATAGAATTATCCATGTTAAGATTCTCACCCCAGTTCCTCTCATATTATCGACGTGACAATTTCAATGGTCCTAAGTTGGAGAAGAACAATTCTTTTGTTTGTTCTCCTAAGTAGGCAAGTTTAGAAAATTTAGATAGAAAGGAATCAAGAACATCAATAATGCTGGATATGGATTGATTGGATGAAGTGGCAATCAGAGGCCAGCACGAGAAGTTGAACATTGCCTTCGCCCTCACAGAGAAACATTTTAGAGGTTTTAATCAGAGCATGCCTCTTTCCAAGATGGAAGGACATTTTGAGAGAGAAAATAGTGTGTATGCTGGACAAACAAGCTGTAAAAAAAGAAAATTGTTTAATTGAATGGCATTTTAACATAGCTTTATTTAAAATTGTACAATTTTCATTTATAGTGATCCTTTTCAGTTCATATTGTATTCCTAATAAGAACATTACACTTGTCTTAATGAGCTAAGCAAATTATGAAAAAAAAATATAATATCTGTATTACTTACTTTTGGTAAGAAGGTAATAATTCCAAGATGGACAGTTTGATACACTCCTATTTCAAAATACCCCTATGAGAATATGGCATGTGACAAATAGCACCAATGAGGGTTACAGGCTCACTGCATAAAATCAATGAGCACTGGGGTCACATACATATGACCACATCGTTTATATTTGATACTATGTTTGTGAAAGGGGGCAGTATGCTCGACTCACCAAGTACATAAGTACATAATGCATGCTGTGTTAGGTGTTTGTTTCATTTTTCAGAATGCTCACCCTAACATTAGTGTTTGGTACCATTTACCATATACTAATTCAGACAGCCCCAGGATTTGAATGTAAGGGTAAAATGGCTGCAACATTTGCCCCTTTCTGTTTCTGGGGCTGATGTTTCATCTTCTCAAAACCAAAAGTAGAATTTTAGTAGGGGGGCTGGGACAGTAAGTAGGGTCTCAGGGTAATGATGGTGGAATTTAAGCTTGGTCCCCAATACACAGACATCCTTGGAGAATTATAAAGAGGATAGTATACAGATCTCTTTCAGACTTGGATACAGTAAAGATTATTTATTCATTTATAAAGCACACTAAACCCTATGGCATGAAGGCGATGGTTACAAGAGTTACCAACATTTCAAACATTGCGTTGTTAGAGCATACACATACAGGTTACCTTGACAGGTTCTTGATGGATGCACCTCATCGACAGCTCTTGGGAAAAAAAGAAGTGTTTTGAGATGCTTGCGGAAAGCCCCATAGGATTGCTCCGATCTTAAAGTCAATGGGATGGCATTCCAACTCTTGGCAGCAATAACCGGGAAGCTCACACCACCTGATCTCTGGAGCCTAAATCTTGGGGTGGTAAGGCGGTGTATGTGAGAGGACCGAGTGAATCTGGTAGACAGTGCTTTGTTGAATTTAGGCGCAAGGTATCTTGGGGTAGTGTTCGAGATAAACATATGTGTGATGGCTAGAGTTTTGAATAAGAGGCGCTCCCGAATTGGAAGCCAGTGCACTTTTGATTCTTGCTGGGGGGATATGGTCTTTTTTGCAATGTTCAGAGCGACCCTTAATGTATTATTCTGTATAAACTGCAGTTTATTGATATTTTGTGCAGTCGTGCCTGAAAATAAGGTATTGCAGCAGTCCACCCTGGAGTCTATATGTGCTCTAGCAATGGTGACAGAGCTTTCGGTGGAGAGAAAATGTCTTCAAACATAAATTAGCATGGTGGTGTAAGCCACCGAGGAGGTGATTGCATTAACTTTCCTGGATAGTGACATAGTCGAGTCTATGTAGACCTCAAGGGTGATGAAAGCTCCCGAGACTGGAGTGGTGATGCCAGCAATATTGAAAGATTTGTAGTCTGCATCAAGTTTGTTTAGGAGAGATTGTGATGCAACCAGAAGCATATGGGTTTTGTTGTCGTTGAGGCATAGCATGTGTGTAGCCATCCATGCCTGGATGGTTTGGTAGACTGAGCTCAGCATGTTGGAGTCAGTGATGTAGTCGCCTGTGATGGGTAGAAGTAGCTGAGTGTCATCAGTGTAGTTTGTGTAGGATTTTCCCTGGGCATCAAGGAGGTCAAAGAGTGGTTTCGCAAAGATATTATATAAAGTTGGTGACACACAAGAACCTTTTGGAACATCGCAAGTGACTGAGGTTGGAGGAGCTGATGCTCAGGAAAAAAACTCTTATCATTCTGTTAGAGAGAAAGGAGGAGATCCAGGCAATCGCTTCAGTGGAAAAATGGACTGCTGAGTAAATGGTGTTGGTAAAGGATTTGGTGGTCGAGCAACAGGAGGAGGGCTAACTTAAATTGCCTGAGTCTTTGGTTTCGTCACGTTGATTCTTTAGGTCAAGAAGAGCGCATTCAGTGCTGTGGCAGGCCGAAACCCTGATAGGCGCATGCCCAAGAGTTTTTTGGATTCTAGATGCATTTGGATTGGTAGGTAGGCTGCTTTGTCAAGAATTTTTAGAAGGAATGGGACAGTAGTGATGGGGCGGTAGTTCATGGGTATGTCTTGGTCTAAAGTTATTTTTTAGTATAGGTAGATACCAGGTGTCTTTTACCTTAGCTGGTACTATGCCACTGAGGAACGAGGCACTGATAAGAGAGGAGATAAATGGTGCCAGTGCTTCGGCACAGACTTTAATGACTGAAGCCGGGCAGATGTCACCTTCGCATCTAGATGGCTTGAGCCCTTTGACATTTTAGAGAACATCTGTTTCAGACACAGGTTTTATCACAAATAAGGGGACATTGTGCTGCGAGGCTAGGGACTTCATCGGTAGTCATTTTGCTTTTCTTCAGCAAAATCTTTTTTTCAGTGTACAGTTTTTGCCTACTAAGGCATTCTGTATGTTTATGCACCAGTTAAGGATTTTGGTGCAGTTGGAGGTAGGGGAAACTGGATATTCTAGCTCCCGTAAGATGGAAAAGAGGCCCCAAGTGCTGTATTTGGTTTTAGCAATTCTGGCATTCTATGTTCCTTTACCAATATTCAAGTCGGCGATTCACTCTTCACCTTTCACCCTGGATCCCCCTCAGCCGGGCTCAGATCCCTTTTGTACCACAGTCTTTACTTTGAATCCCCTCTTCCGGGCTCAGATCCTCTTCTATACCACAGTCTTTACTTTAGATCTCCTTTTTCCAGGCTCAGATCCTCTGCTCCAATGCTCATAGAATATATTTTCTCAGGTGACTCATGGTTCACACCAGATCCCCCTCAGCCCAGCTCAGATGCTTGCTTTTCCCCAATGACTCTCCCGCAGCCGGGCTCAGACCAATAGCAGTTCGTATTAGCTATCGAAGACTTTCGAATGTGCACAGGGTATAGCTTGAACCATGGCAGGACCACTGCAATTAGACAGTTTACAATTTTACCATCTCAGTTAGATACCTAACAGAGACCTTCTAATGAGCACCCATGTGGTGCTGGACCACTCTGTATATGGTATCGATCTTGGCTTCAAAGGTTCAGTCACTTCTTGGATATTCAATTATATTAGTGTCACATACAGACCGGTCTGCTATCAGTTTCCCCGACTCACCAGCAGTGCTGACTTTACTGGCACTGCTTTCTTGTAGGAGCCAACAACAGGACCACGGTGACATTTGCTCCTTTCGCCTTGGCTATCGATTTGGGAGGGCCCTGGGTACCTTCGACAAACAATGCACCTTTCTTCAGCTTTAATTCTTGGTCTTATGTTTCTTATTCTTGAGGGCTTGTGAAAGTAGCGGTTTTCCTTTGAAAAGGACAAGGGCAATTCCCCCCTTGCAACCCTTTCTGTTCTTGCCATCTTTCTCCTCGTATTAAACTGCCATCTCGGAACTGCTGCTTCCACGTGTGTTTCGCCTTGCTCAGAGTGTGCTTTCGTGCTCTGCTCTTTATCCGTTTGGGGAAATGTGATGGAAGTCCCGTCTGTGTAATGATCAGTAAATCCCTGACTCTGCCTGACCCTTGCGTTGGGACATGTCAGGTTTATAACTCGGGTGTTAGTCTGTTTTCTTTCACAGTGAGCTGTCGTGAGAAAGTGTTTGTGTTGGGAAAGGCGGGGGATTGAGTTCCTAGGTATCCTACCTGGTTGGATGGGGAAAAGGTGTTACAGGGAAGGGGATACCACGTCTCATCATACGGTGTCCAGCTTCCACTCCCCGAAGAACCATCATCCAGGCGATCCTACCGCACTGGTCCACCCCCAGAAACTGGATCCAAAAGCGATGGCCAGGTCCTTGATGACAGATACCCAGTGACTAGCAGGTAAGACACCTTCTGGTTTTTCACACCACTGACAGGGGTTATTGGACAAAATGGAAATGTCACAGTTTAGGTCAGCAAGCCAGGCTAGGATCTGGCCTTTGGTGTGGGTGGGAGGTATAATGCGTTGTGTGAAACCTGCAGCCTCAATGGCATTGGTTATGGCAAGTGCATTAGTGTCACAATTGTCATTGAATCCCAGATTTAAGTCGCTTTGCAGGATGATTTTTCGATGTGGGTTTAGAATCTGCAGAGAGGAGATGTGTAATGCCGTCCTCAAAGGAGAGAGGTGGGCCTTTGATGGACACGCCTAGGTTTACTAGGAAGAAAGAAGTTATAGGCAAGTGGATGAGCCAACATATCAACAGCAAATGTGGTGATGTAGAATAGATATGATATGATATGATTGGTTATTTATAACACGATTAATACCCAGAGGTTTCTAAGCACAGACCCGGGAATTGAACTTGTGTTGCTCCATGTCGTCTTGCTTTCAAGGCAAACACGTTGCCCCTGAGCTATCCTAAAGAGACAAGGATGCATTTGTGCGTGCAACAGGTGCAAGAGTAACTTACTCTTACATCCGTGCTCTTTGTTCAGAATGATGAAGGGTGATCCAGTTCAAATGCTTCTACTCAATCTACATTCTCCAACTAGCGTCTCACTTGACCCACTTAGTTTTTGTTTTGATTTACCCATCTCTGAGTTCTATCCCATGGGAATGAAACCTTTGAGACCACCTGTTTTCTTTCAATTGAATGGCATGGTGTATTTCAATAGAAAATGGCGGCCCTCTGTTTCCCAAGGTTCTTGTTCACCTCATTAAGCCACATTGCTTGGGCAGACCCACTGGAGAGCCTCTTTAAAACCTCATTGTATGAGTCAGGAACAGCAAAAGGCATGGTAAGTGGGTCTGACGTTCTTTTTCATTGACTCAGCTACCAGTAATTTGTCCGCATCAGCCTAGCACAGACCTTTCATGCAATCCACATTTTCTGGTGGATCCATGCAGTAATCTAAGCCTCTGCTTTGTCCACCGTTCTGGGAACTGAATAAGGTCGACGTCTTTCATGGCACTTGTGCATTCAAATAGCAAAGTGGAGAGGCACGCTATTCGTATGTGATATTACTGGGGATGGGTTGTGTTTTCCCGATGGCTCCCCGAGTTGCACAGCAAGGTCGGTGAGGTTAAGAGGCAGCAAACAATTCTGTTTCTGGGAAACACATTTCGCCATTAATTCCTGCCGATCCAAAGGCATACGGCTGGCTCTTTTGTCATCGAACAATAAAGGTTGTTCTCGAACTGTTCTCCTGGAAATGTACTCCGGGCAAATGCAGCAGTGACCCCAGGGACCTGGACTGCCTACTTCTGCCTAGGCCTCGGCGCCTGAGTAAGGCTTAAAGGCCATTAGGCAAGGGTTTGAAAACCTCTCAAAGAGCGGCACATTTCTGCAAGGGCCATATCAGGCCAAGCATATATGAGTCATGGCACACGTTCCTACGATTTCCCAGAAATAGATATGATTTTAAAACCATATTAGGATCATTTCAAAATAATTTTTAAAAAGTGTGTGGCCAAATTCATTCAAAGTTCAAAGATTATTAAGCACCGTCTCAAGCTTCAGTCCTGGGCGTGGATCAAAAGTAAATCATGAAATAGCTCTGGAGATGAGGGCGACTTAACGATACGTGAGAACCACTTGGCTTCACTTTATTATTTTTCAAGCATGTTGTATAATCTTGCAAAATAACCAGGAAATCATAAGGAGCCCACAGAGCCAAAATATATTATTGAAAATGCTAAGGTTTTTGGCCTTTTTGATTGCAACCTTCATTTCACTGTAAATGTCACCATTCCACGGAAGCCAGCATGTGGCCGTGCAGGTATGGCACTCTGAGAGATGGACCCCACTCCATATTGCTCTTCCTGCTTTTTGTAAGACGCATGCATCTTGCACAAAGTCCACTCTGGGTTCTGTCGCATCTGCCAGCTGGCTGGAAAATCCCAGATTTTTTGATTTAGGGTCTGGCAGTTTACGGGAACACCTAACATTTAAACAAGCCAGTATACTGCCAGGGTACGCTGGAGCACTGTGAGGAATTCGACCATCCGCACGTGGAGTGAGCGCTCGCTAGGGCTTTTTTGAATTTTGGAAATGAAAATGAATGATAGGAGATCAACCTCTGAAAATGTGTGGGACTATTCCACACACATTTTCCCTGTTCACCGCACAACAAACGCATAGTCATGTTCAGCTGGAAAGTGACAGCCATGGGTACATCAAAAGCATCTAATAGGGGGCAGGAGACACCTTCCTCCGGCCATGGTCAGCCTAATGAAAATATGAAAGGCTCCATGGACCTGCCTCTCTATTGTCTAGATATGCTGGTGGCAGCGCATACTAATAAGAGTTAAATGAAATAGGCCTGCGACAGGCTTGGCCGCAGAACAGACAAAAGGGAGGCAGAAATAATACCTCTTGGATATGGAACGTGTCAACATGAAGCTAGCTCCCACCCTCTGTATGAAAGGCAGTGAATGGCATTTTTGGGTCCACTATTTACCGTAGGCAACACCTGCAGAGAGGACCCCTTTCAGAGGGAAGAAGTATGTGATTTAAGGGAGACAGGAAGTCTGCTCTCGTCACAAACATCAAGGGAGATCTGCACTTTGATCAAGAGTTACAGAGGGCTCAGTTACCCAGAGAGACACTATGATCTACAACAGACATGACGATGGGTGAGACTTAGGAGTAAATGTTGTCACCCCTTACCTATCCTGTTGCAAAGCACTCTGGTCCTGATGTCACTCAAACCAGAAGATTGTTGGTGGGGACCCAGGATTAGTTCCTTAAGGTAGGCTTAGCCTGCACCAATCACTGGGGCCCATTTGGCTTTAAAAAACAGCTGATCCCCTCAGTTAGCAGATCATCCGACGACTTTGAAAGGAGTAAGAAGAGGACTCATTTGGACCCTGGCTGAAGGTACATTCTGCCTTACATCTTCCAACAGTGAAGGAAAGACAGAATTTCCAAGAGGGAAGCAAGATCCCTCCACTAAACATCTCCCAGGAAACAGAGGGGGATACTGGACTCAGAGGACCCGCCCAGCAGCTCCAGAACTGGTACCCAGCCAGCACACAGCGTGCCCTGCTAGGTTCTGCCAGCAAGCTTCCTAGGTAGGAAGTGTCAGAGAGTCTCTGTACAAAGGACAAGGCTGTTGCCTGCAAACACTCTCCTCAGCTTTGGGACGTCCACCTTAAAGAACGACACAAGCCCTGTGAAGAAGCTAGGAGGAGTGCCACAACAAGCATCAACCAGCATCCATCTTTTACGGACATTTCTGAGACAGTCGAGCCCTCGAACTGTGACCGGCTGCACCACTGGCTGCTGTCATGCTGCAGTCACTAAAGCCATCTGAGACACCTCGACCAGCGTACCAGATCCTCCAACCAGCACAGAAACAATGATTCGTGACCCTGAGCCACCATGTAGGCCAGCCTGCAGCCGTCCATCCAGCTTTACTTGCCGAACTACCTGATACCTGTATCTGTCTCCCATCTTGAACTCTGTCACAGGAGCTGCAAAACATCCTGGAACAGACTCGATGATGTTGAGCATCAAGATCATCTCAAAAACTAGGTACATTGTGGTTCTGTCCCCCTGGTCCTTCGCCGAAGGCCCCTAGTGACATTTATGACCCCTTGCTCCCTTGGTGCTGAAACCAAATAACCTTGAACAATTAGGACTGATTGCTTTACCGACTACCCTCCTGTCAGTATCCAGAGTACATCCCTTTCCTTCGTGAAACTGTCTGTCCTCTGTGTAAGTAACTCATGGTGACAACAGTAAAGACAGACACACGTGATCACAGTTCAAGGGTGTTTATTGAACATTGCCTGATCTAAACCTAAATCTAAGATGGGAGCAAGCTACGACCATCAAATAATATTAAGGCAGTCCTAGTGGCGTCTTGTAAAATAAAAAAGGGCTTATACTAATAAAAAAAACTATGGGCAGTCCTTAATAGTAAATTACAAAAATGCTGTGGGATAATGTTCACCAGAAAAGAAAGAAGTGTTCACAAAAATGAAAAGGATGTTATGGCTGGGTCTCCCTTCCCCACGTTTGAAGCACGGGTCAAGGCGGGACTCTCGAGCACAGCACACTCCTTAGCCTCGTCAGCACGACATTCACAGTTCATTTCAACGATATCAAAATCTTCAAAAGCTAAGTCTCCTTCTTGCAAAAGTCTCTTGCCTTAGAAGGCTGACTGATTCATGATGATAAACAAACAAACAAACAAACAAGCAAACAAATCTTCTCTCTGTGATCTTTCACCTTGGGGGATTGCTCTTTTCCCCAGGATCTCCCTCCGCCAGGCTCGGATCCTCCTTACAGTTGGGGCCACCCTCTGTTGGGTTCACTATGGCCTTTCTTTAACACAGTTCATGTATTTCTAACACAGTTCATGTATTGCTCATTTTCATCAGAAAGCAAGGTTTTCCTTCTCCCAACTTTCTTTCCGCATCCTTCTGTTGGGTTCACACTTGCCTTATTCCACAGTTCACAATCTTATCGGAAAGTGGGATTCCCTTGCACTAGCTTTCCTCTGGCCATGGGTCAGAGACTTTGAATTGTATAAGGGATTTGACGTAACCCTTATTGAACCACTCTTACACCTCATGCCACCGCTTCCTGGGGCTTCGGTTTCTTATAGTTTCAAAGAATAGGTCACGGTCAGAGTCTTTCGAATGAGCACCAATGTTGAGCGGGGCTTTCTCTAAAGTTCTTTGTCTTTCGGATTCCTTGCATTCAATAATGTTCCCACTTGCAACATGGGGCTCAACACAGTTTGGTTTACTATCAGCTTCCTCCAACTCACTGGCTGTGCTGAACCCATTGGCTTCTTTGTTCTCTGCAGTCAAGGATAGTACCACAGTAGCCAGCCTCTCCTCCTGCGTTATCAAAGCGGGAGGCCCCGGTGTACAATTGACGTCTGCTGCTTCGCACACCAGCTGTAGCTCCCGATCTTATGTTTTCCCTTTTGGAGGCTTTGCGGGTCTGAGTTGAAAAGGTCACAGGCGATTCCCCCTTCATCATCCTTCCAGTTCTCACCGCCTTTCTTCTCTGTTTGAACTGACGGTTTGGTGTGGCTGTCTCCTCCTGCATTCGGCCTTGCTCAAAGTGTGCTTTCCTGCTCTGCCTTTTATCCCTGTGGGGAAGGTAAAGGGCCATCAGGTGTGTGTGATTTCTGTCAGTTTCCTTACTCTGCCTAATCCGTGTATTGGGACATGTCAGGTAAACGGCTCTGGTGTTAGTCCATTGTCTGTTATCGGGGTAGAGCTTCTAAATATCCAACTGGGTAGGATGGGAAAAAGGTGTTACAAGAAAGGGGATACCATGTTCCAACCCTCAGTGTCCCACTTCCACTCCCTGAACACCCCTCACCCAGGTGATCCTCCCCCACCGGTCCACCCCCAGGAACTGGATCCAACAGTGATGGCTGTGTACTGGTCACTTGAAAAACAGATTTCCAGGGACCAGCGGGTAAAATGCCTTTAGGTTTCTCACAGTGGGTTGTATTTTGTAGTGTCCTAGAACTGCGTGTTGTAATAATAATACAGTAGATATTTGTACCCAACCTTGACTGGACAGACCCTTTTTTCATTGGGTAATAATCGTATTGAT
The DNA here is from genome assembly GCF_040938575.1 of Ambystoma mexicanum. Classification (NCBI taxonomy): domain Eukaryota; kingdom Metazoa; phylum Chordata; class Amphibia; order Caudata; family Ambystomatidae; genus Ambystoma; species Ambystoma mexicanum. The sequence continues at coordinate 116,766,516 of NC_090934.1, read as the reverse complement.
GTATACAATTGTTGATGATGTATTTACTATGATGTAGTATGAGATAAGATGGAATGAATTTATTATGTAGATGAATAAGAATGGAAGTAATTTTAATATGTTTATAGTGTTGTAAAAGTTCATTTGAACCAAAAAAAACAATAAATAAATAAATAAATTGTATTTTTGCTGTGTTGCAACTAACCAATGATCCACGGAGATAAGCCTGCCATTCCGTCCACGTTACCAAAATTGGACCAGGAGATTTATAATTTACTTGTGTTTCCAATCTGTTCAGATCCCTTCTGGTGTACTAGAAGCGTGGGACTGATTGATGGTTTAGAAACTAATATTCCTCCCTGGACCATTGGTGCACCAGAAGTTGATTCATCAAAAGCACAACTCAAGCTCATCGTGAAACCACTTACTGACTCATTTCAGTACTCCTTTACAGTAGTAGGAACTGCCCCTCCTTGTCATACACTTGTTCTTAGGAGTATTATGTTTCAGCCCTTCTCCTGACCAATGTTATCCTTTGATTGCTCTTCACTGACATACAGTCGTGCAAACTCTCACAAACGTGATCCCTACCGTCCATCCCCTCTATTACCAGGACACATCTTTCATGTTTGTTCAACTCTGCCCCTTCTTAATCCTCCCTCTTTTCCATTCCTCTGCAGACTAGAATCTGGAACTCCTGGTGGGGCCACAGTTGACCACTTTATGCACAAGCCTCAGTGTTATTGGACCACTACAGCGATGCCTGGCCTGGTGCAGTATACAAAATTAGTCACATGACTTAACTCGTGTCTGGAAGGTTTGTATTGCAGTTTTCCATTTCCTAAAAAACACTTTTGGCCAAGAACGTGAATAAAGAGTGGGATCCAGTGTTTGTGGTGAACCATCCTTATTTGAATGATATGTGCAAATGGGGGGCAAGTTCTTTGTGGGGAAAGGAATGCACCAGGGAATAGTGCCAGGAGACATGGGGAGGAAAGACGACTAGGACTACACTAACCACTTTGGTTTGCTGACCCGTAACTTAGTAGAGACCAGTGGTACACAGAATTTACCACTGGCATCTGAGGGTGTTTACCAAAGTGACAATGGTGTGTATTTCAGCCCAGGGGTGATGGAGGCCGGCTGTAACCAGTGTTCATATTTTTCAGCACTCAACCTTGCTCTTGTCTCCTGTCTCCCAATTGTTTTTTAAATGCAAATGGCGACCTGCTGATTCCTCCCCATGTGACCTCAGGACCCTCGATGTTCATGTCCCAGGAGTCACGGGTAGCAGGATATGGTCCAGACAGCAATTAAAAGCTCATCTCTACCAGCTGGCAAGTCAATGTTTGCACAGCACTCACCACCTGCCTCAACTGCCTTCTTATGGCTGCATCATGCCCACTCTTGCTTCTGCCAGATGAACAGTGTACACTGTGTCTTTCCCTGCAGTGCTGCCTGCATAAGAGCATCCAGCCAGTGAGCAGCACACTGCACTGCATTCCACCAATTCAGAGTGCTCCCCTGTTACCGACATATGGACTCTTCTGCCACTCAGACCGACATCCCCAGTCCATGGGTCCTGGTCCTCCACACTGCATATTTTTGGGCGGTCAAGATCGATGCATGATGCAACCCGAGGCAGACTCAAAAACCCAACTGTTGGCACCACAAGATGCACCCGCCTTGATACAACGTGAGTAAGGTCTGGCTGGCGAAGACAGCAACACATCTCATGAAATCTCTAGTATTCTTTGCTTGGTTGCATGTGTTACTATCCCAGCAAAAATATCGCCATACAAAAAAATTGCATATTTGTGCACTGATATTAAGGCATGGAGCCTGAGGGGGACACCACTGCAAACCCCATATTATTTTAAAGGGAGTGGGGGACACCCCCGGAATCCCTGCTCCCAATAGCCCAAATTTTTTCACCACTAAAAATATCGCCTATGGCCGTTCTCGACGACCATATATATATGGCAATATTTTTGGTGGGGATAATATTACCTGATACCCTTTGCTTTGCTTGGGCTTCAGGGGCATCGGAATTCATTTCTATTAGTTGTTCCTGCATCTGGATTATTGTTAGATTCTCTCAGATATGGGTGAGTTTTGGCCAAGATATTATGCTGATATTTGCTTATATCTGTGTCAACTGCTACACAATACGAATAGCGCCCTCAGAACACCCCCATTTTGTGAATTTTCGAACATTTCAGGACAATTATCATTTCATTATTCAACATATTATACCTTCATCTTGTACGCTGCACACAATGTTATGTTTCTGTATGAGTAGCTTAGTATACCAGATAGAACCCCATAATAGAATGCTATTTATATCAATGCATCATTCAATGCACTAATTAGGGTACGATATTTATTGCAATGATCCTTAACACTTGTTTCGCAACATTATAATAAGAATCCCTTGTACACATATTTCATGAAAAGTACATACACATGTGATGTCATCAGTGATGTCATCAATGACATTTGTGATGTCATCTTTGATGTCCTGGGTGTTAGTCTTAGCAGTGCACGGTGGTGGCGCGAGTTATGGTTGCTTAGCTTACCATAACTGCCGAATTTCAAGGGTTTTTCGGTTTTACTTGGAACCATAACGTCCCTTTGACAACGTTTTTTCACTGAACTTCATAGGTTTTTAGTAGCGCAACTTAACCATAACGTCCCTTTAACAAAGTTTTTTCACTGAATTTCATAGGTTTTTATTAGTGCAACTTAACCATAACGTCCCTTTAACAAAGTTTTTTCACTGAATTTCATAGGTTTTTAGTGGTGCAACTTAACAATAATGACTTTGACTTTATATACATATCATATGGAACTGACTGAACCTCTTCTACTGTACTTGATGTCCGCGAACTAATTTAATGTTCGCGGACATGTTCGAAGAACAGTACCACTACCTAAAAACTCTGGGGGGGTATGTTTGATTGTTATATCATAACATAGGAACATTTAACAAATTCAAAAAGAAGTACACATACACATCATATGTACTAATACATAAGAAAAGTAACCCATATATACAACACACTAACCATTCATTTAAATGCACTATGCTCTAAAATGGAATATACCACAGGAAAATAAATTGGCTTCCAACATAATTACCTCACAAATACGACAGAACTGAGAACAAGAACAGACCCACTGAGTACATAGGACATATCTTACCTGAAATAGTAAGTGTACTTCATTTTATTCATATATTTATAAACTTTCTGTATTAGATAAAAAAAAATATGATCTTTTTTTTTTTCTCTCACAAAAATGTCTAGTACTCTGGAATGGCTAGAGGAACATTTCCCACATGAAGAAATGTCACAAGATAGTGAAACTAATGGTAAACACTTTATAATATAAACCATTTCATTATTACTTGTCCCTCCTCACCATATCCCAGTCAATTATCCCCAAACCCTCTCCATAACCCAAAACGTTTTGATGAGACTTCCATCCCTTCTTCACCTAATAACAATCATGATGACACCCCTAATTCTCCTGTTTTTGTTTCTGTTTCTGCCTCACCTTCTCTGTCATAAATTATTAATATATGGTAAATAAAGTTTAATTTTTATATAGTGTTGTAAATAGTTATTATTTTTTTTTTTTTAATAAACAATGTAGGTGTCCGCGGACAGTGCAGGTGTTCTGAAATGTTTGTAAATAAATGAAAATAGAGGTGTCCTGAAGAACACTATACCTGTTCGTACTGTTCGCTAGCAAGATGAAACTATTCTAAGAACACACGCGTTGTCCTGAAATGTTCGTAAAAAAAATAAAAAATTAAAGTGTCCTAAAGAACACTATATCTGTCCGTAGTGTTCGCTAGCAAGTTCAAACTGTTCTAAGAACACACGCGGTGTCCTGAATTGTTCGTAATTAAATGAAAATGGAGGTGTCTTAAAGAACACTATACCTGTCCGTACTGTTCGCTAGCAAGTTGAAAATGTTCTAAGAACACAATTGGTGCCCTGAAATGTTCATACATAAACGAAATTGAACGTGTCCTGAAGAACACTATATCTGTCCTTACTGTTCGCTAGCAAATTTAAACTGTTCTAAGAACACACGCAGTGTCCTGAAATTTTCGTTTCACGTGTGACGCAATTTTAATTAGTTCAGGACCCGAACAGTGTCCGTAGAACATCAACGCGCATGCGCTAGTCAATCTCCGTGCATTTGGTGTCCTGCGGACATGCGCTTCCTTCGCGGACTTGTTCGCGAACGGATCATATGACCGCGCCCACGCTGATCGCGTGTTCTGAATGCGGACACTGTTCGGGTCCCCGGACAAATTAAAAGTACATTTTCAATTAATCCATACTATTTTTCAATAAATCTCACCATGGCACAAGTCCCACATAGTAATCCTGAGTTTCTACATACCTTTTGAAACTTTTCAAACTTTTTTTTGTGTTCGATCTGTCCGCGGACAGCGCGCATGTCCGTGGACCGCGCACAAGCACCCCTATAAAAGACCACGCCCTAGAGCTTATTCTTATTGTGTTTCTGGCTATTCTTCGAAACACAGTGATTTTTGATGCCACCTGCAGATTACACCATCATCGAGATGGCATCCCTGGCTGCTGAACTGACACCTGGTGCTGCACCTGCTTCAGCACCACCCCCACCCCCTCCACCACCACCACCTCCCAAGGGCCTGAAGAGGGGAACAGGAGTGAGGATGCGGAGGAGGAAGAAGAGGATGATGAGAATGAGGTAGAGGAAAACCCTACTACCCGCATTAGGCGTGAGTCTTGGGTGTGGCGGTTATTTACCATTCATGGGAATGTTCCTAAGGCTCGTGCGAACCGTGTTACCTGCAATGAGTGCAAAATGATACTCAGTCGCGGGAAGCACGGTAAGTACAGCTTTGGGACCACTACTATGAAGCGACACCTGAGGTCATTTCACTCTGGGGCTATTCGCAGGGTTGTACCTTGCGAAGAACGTAGCAGGTTGATTTCCTCTACTTCATCCTCTGTTTCTGATCCTGTCACCACAAGGACCACCTCTGTGGGACAGCGTTTTCCTCAAGATGCCTCACAGGCCATACAGAATGCTGAGGACCCTTACCTTTCGAGGGTCACAGTTGTATGTATGTACTGTGACACAGTACTCTGCAGGGGGGAGCGACTTCGTAGTGCTTTTGAGACTATCGTCTCAGAGCACGAGAAGATCTTCTCACTACCCAAATAAAACCCAGTCTACATCTTCCTCTCTCAGCTCACCCTTTCTTATCCCTGTGGTTGGTGTCCCCCCCTTTACCTTCCTTTCCCCTCCTCTCCTAGTGTGTCATGTATAAAAAACAAAACAAAAATACAAAATATAAAAAAAACCCAAAAAATAACGCTCTTTTCAGAGCCGCCTTTCACAGTTAAAAAATAGAAGTGAAAATAAATGAAGCAGGGCCCTTTGTATTTTTTAGAAGTCCGTTTTTTAGAAGTCAGTTCGCGAACATTTAAAAAATTGGGTTGCTACCCCATCACAAACATTGCAATTTTCTCTGGGAGGAAGTGGTGGCTCTGAAAAGAGCCTTTGGGAGGTGTTTGTAAATCAAAAATTATAAATGCTTAAGACCTACTTCAAAATGGTTGTTGTAATTCCAAAAAAGGTCGCAATGCATTTTGTACATTTCTCAGAAAAATCTGATTGCCAGCATAAGTAAGATGGACTCCATCTCTGCGAAAAATGTATGTACTACGAAACATAATATTTTCATTGTGAAAAGAGGACATGCCAAAATCTCTTAGAAAGGCACAAACAGCCTTATTAACATTGCGCCTTGCTTTTTCCATTTGTGGACCAAATGAAGAAGAACGAAGCCACATTTGTCTCTGCGCAATCCGTGAAAATATCACTTGAGAATTAGGAAACATGTCCATAACCTTCCCAAGTCCTTCTTTCATAGCAAATTGCAAAAATAATCCAGTCACATGTCCTAAACTGTTCCCTCCACAATGAATTACAATTATGTCTGGATGTTGCTCTGTCTCCAAAGTAGCACAGAAAGGTAGCAAGTCCAACCACTTCATTCCACGTACTCCATGCCAGTGTACTTCCACATGTGGGAATCCAAGATCTACAGCTACTCCGCAGCTTTCTGCATGCACCTTCAACCAATGTATCCACGAATCTCCCAAAATCCAAACAATCTGTTTTCTGAAACACACAGCCATAGCTATCTTTTGTTCTCTCAGCAAAAAGAGTATCTGAGAAACTCTCTCCTGGCACAACACACCCACTAAACTTTCCTGACCAATCCCTTTCAGTGCTTATTCTCATTTGCATGACTTCTGAACCCAAAAATCCCCGGATGTAACTCCCGATGTCCGCGAACTACAGCCATGTCCGCGGACATATCGTAACATGAACAGCCCTTCTACCATTTCCACTTCACTCTCTCTGCCATTCCCTCATTGGATGTAGCTAAGAAATCACATGACCATGCACCAATCACATTCAAGACCTCTAGATCTAACTGCATCATCATAGATCAGCACTGCAAATGTACTGTGAATCTCTCTGAGTACAAGTGTCATATCATTGGCAAGCACCATCTACCAGAAATACTGTACAAGTCTCCAAGATTTCTACTTGCAGCTCCATGCATATCCATATGCATGAACACAAACTTCAGGTATGCATATTTTCTGTACAGTAGATGAACACATTTTCAAACAGACTTTTAGCTTGTGTAATCTGTAAAATGAATTTACTGTATTTTTTTCAATTTCCTAAAATCAACTATCACTTATAAACCTTTATACTATTTACTTTCTTTATACACACACACTCAAATCATGTTAAACTAACATTTTTTAAATGAAATATTTAGACTACATATATTCAAACAAAATTGCATGCAAGCACAATCTATGTTTAAATCTTGAAAAAAATACTTATACAATTTCATATTTTTTTTTAATTTATTTACTTAATTACTTTAATTTAGACATGACATTGAGGCGCTATTACCTAGAACAGCTTACTTACAGAAATAGTGGTATTCACTGGTATATTATAAATTTCACAAGACATAGTAAAGATATATTGTTTTGCTATAGTTAGTCATTCAATACAATTTGTTCATTAAGAACATATCATATGTACTGAACTGATGCAACGTATCTTATGTAAATAAATTAGTTTAATGGTTTTAAAGAAGGCACTGAGGATTTCAATTAAAAAAATCAATATCTAAATTAAAAACAGCGCTATATACAAAGTTACTAATTTGAAGCTTTTACAATTGCAGTGAAGACCAGTCTACTGAAAAGAAGCAGCCGAATTCGAAGAACAAAGAAGAACTAAGAAGTTACCTGTTAATTTAAGAAAAAAATTAAGTAGAATATCACCATAATATTTGTATTATTAATCAAACATGCTATAATGTTAATACAAGCTATTTCGGTGCCTAAAAATAGAGATTGTGTACCATTTTGTCCAAAAATCTCCATCTCTAAAACAGCGATTTACCGCCAGAATGGCCCACAAATTCCTATTTGTGGACACACAAATTACCTAACTGAACCGCTACAATTTTCATATTATAGAACAAACAACTTTTTTAATTGTATACGTTAGATTTACTATTTATACTTTTCCACACCACTAGCTTACTTTTTTTTGTCATCTGAACCCCAGTTTAGTAACACATAAATTCAATAATACCTATCCCTACTAGTTGTAGTTCCAAATGCACAATCACACACCATTGCATACATCTTTATTATCTTACTCAAACACTCATGCACACAGCACACATACATTCCAGAACACCCCAACCCATATCTTCTTTATTTTTTTCAACAGACCCTAAAGAATGCCTACCAAAAGTCAAGTCCGTAGAAAGCAACGCAAAAGTAGAGCAAATGAAAATAAAAGTGTCCAACATAAGCATCCATCTCTAGCAGAATTTGTAAAAAAAGTTGAAACAAAACAGCTAATACAGTCATTTAGTGAAACACAAGAAGTTTCAAGTACAAAAACTTTGCCTCCTCTATCAAAATGTAAAACAAACCAAAAAACAATTAACAGAAAATCAGCTATCACTACAGTTAAAACTACTTCTTCAAATTTTAATATAGTGCAAAGTAAGCATACCAAGAAAAGTATTTTAGCCTAAATGTACCATCACAAAGTCCTTCAAAATCTTATAAAAACAGGAAAGAAATCAGGTTCAATGCTTAAAACCTATCGTAGGAAATTAATCTTATAAGCGTTGATGGACAGTGCAATTCTTCTCAAAAGAAAGTTATTTATTTTACTGTTAAAATGAAACCACTAACAAAACTAATAACTAAATTACAAAAAAGACTTCTCAATAAGCGAAATGTCAACAGAAAGAACTTATTAAGTATCTGCGGAGGTGAATGGAATCACACTACGAGCACAGAACCATATTTTAATGAAGAAGCGTACAAACAAAAGCAAACAAATACAATTGCCATACATAGCAGTGGTCGAGGTTATGAAAAAGTGAATCATACCATAATGGAACAAGAAGTACTCCTTACAAAAATATGCCCTGAAAACTTAGAATTACCCCTCCATTCAACTGAATCAGAACGTCTAGTGTACAAATGGCCATGCACGTCAATGTGTAACATTCCCAAACAATGTTTAAAATCTTTACACCAATTCCTCAATTAATATGTAAAAAGCAAAGACAAAATCAAAATTAAATCACTGCAAAATATGGATACCTGTCCAGTGTCCAAGTACACAGGACTACAAGGACCTACTTGTAAAACCACTTTCCATGATATCAAAAGGATATCAACACATCATTCAACTATAAGAAATCTAGTCTATAAACTGTACTATGCTAAAAGTCCTGCTTTAGCACTAGCAAAGTTAAATAACATCCTTCTACATGGTACATCAAAAGACCTACTTGAAGAAATTCACTCTATCCAGAATAAATATTTTGATAGTGAAAGCCATTTACAGAATGAACTAGCTTTAAACCAATTAAGCAACAATTTACACATGGCAACCTTTTGGTAAACACATACAAAAAAGAAATACTAAAATTTAAAAGTACATCAGCTGAAGTACCAAACCATGTATGTGTATGTTGCCGTAGAACTTTTTATAAAAGTAACACAAAAACTGTAGACCTATCATACAAAATAGAAGATAATGAAGATTCTAAATGGTTTGAATTAGCTCTCTACCTTGTGCAGAAAACAAATACGAAATAACTGAGCCCTTAATACTTTGCAGTTACTGCACTACAAAACTTGACAACAACCAAACTCCTTCACGTGCTATCACAAATAATTTGGAATTATACCCAGTACCAAAACCCCTACAACAACTTAATTTATATGAGAGCATCATAATTCAAACAGTACACCCATTTCAAGCAATAATACGCCTTCAAAAAACCCAGCAAAATTACCTCCCTCTGAATTGGTAAAAGGCATTCGTGGAAAAGTAGTTTATTTACCATTAGATCTAAAAGAAAATGTGCATACTCTAGGAGTGCAACGTCCAATGCAGCAATCTTTAATTATCTTAGTAAATGGAGTATCTACAAAAGACAAATGCGTCAAACAAAAGGATCGCCGATCAGCATATGGGAAAAAAGTATAGAAGCACGTGCTTTTCCTCTACTCTTTCCTACTGGCAAAGGAGGAAGGTATGATGATAGACCTATTCAAATATCAGCTTCAGAATACCACTCATTACGGATGTATTCTGAAGATCCCAGATTTAGACAAAATGTGGAATACATATTCCACCTACTCTTTGAAAGTGAACTAGCAACTTTATGTGTCATGACTACTGGGTCCCCCCTCAAAAGAATGTCCACAATTTTTGGGTGGCCGCTTACAATTCCTGGTCTAAGGATAGGTAGGGTTGGGCTATGCTACTAGGGCTCTTCCTCATCAACCAACATGGCCGCCTGATGTTACAACCCTAGATTGGGCAAGCGGTCTAGTTTTCTGTCACTCTGGAGTACTTAAGCCCCTCCCCTTTGTTCAACGGCGCTTCGCGTCTTCAGCTGTGTTCAGCGGACGCTTACCGCGGTTCATCCCTCTGACAGGAATTCCTCAGTTCCCTTGTAATTCATAGATACCCTCTGTATAGTGCCATGGTCATTGTTTTCCCGTGCCATTCCGCAACTACTATTCCGTGAGCTCTGTGAGGTGTTGGCGTTTGTCAGTGAGGAGTTGGCGGGAGACGCATTCCCTTTGGCGTTTCGTCTGTGAGGAGTTTTCGAGACACTCATTCCTGTTCTGTCTCCTTTCCACAGCAAGTATCATTTACCTCATTAGCTGTCTCCACTGATTATCCGTTCTTAATGGCGAGTGCTCTGCTTGCATTTGTTCTCCAAGGGCAAGTGTATGTTTTCACCGCCTAGTAATTGTATTAGTATTACGGAGCTGGGGGGTTTAGTGTGCAGATTTTGTTTCTAGGAACAGAGGTGTTCCATTTTTTGTGTCACAGTTAGGTACACGAATTCTACACATGAAAGTGCCTTAAAGGTTAAATGTTTGCGCACGTTCAGTTTTAAACACATTAGAGTGTTTCTTGCAAGGAATTCGTTAGCAATATTATTTCTGGCCGGGAATTGTCAGGAATAGCACTTTTGAGGTAGTTCCAGGAGAACCGGAGAATAACCTTACCTCTCCAGTCACAGTTGTGTTGTTGGAATAGGTTGAATGTTTTTCCACCTCACCATTAGGCATTTTCTCAACACCCTACATTCCATATAGGGCTGTCCCCTTGTTTTGTCCACTCCTAATCTAGTCCTTCTTCAAAACATGCACCCCTGCGCAGAAGCAGGATGGAGAGCTAACCAAATCACCAACTAAGGTAATTGAGCAATACAGTTGCTGGGATTTTTTGACCTATTATATTTTCCCTTCATTAGGACGCATTCCAATTGTTCTCGTGTTGTGATTTGTTTTCTGTGGTATAGAAAGAGAGTCCAGTTGGGGTAGTGAACAACAGATAACTGCGCACCCTGAGAAGTTTCAGAATATCACGTAGTGTCCCCGAGGAGTCTAAGGTAAGCGTTACAGAAAGCGAAGCCACCATAAAAAAAAATACTCCGCCTGGGCATCATGGGAACTTCTGAGGTAGACCAGTTAGCTCAACTACTGGGAGAACTTAGAGCTGAAGTCCATGCAGCCCGGACCGAAACCGGTGCTCTTAGAAGGGAACTGGGAATCAATAGGGAACTAACTGATGAATTAGCTCGCCAATTATTACAGAATCAGGCGGGACAGGTTCCCCTTCCCCAAAGTAATGCCCAAGCTTCCTCATCAACATCGCCCCCAGTTCCAGTCCAAGTGGTGATTCCAGGAAATATTCCCTTGGCTCCTCCCGAACGATTCACAGGGGACCCAAAAAAGTTTGCAGCGTTTTTAAATCAGTGTAGACTACATTTTCTGTGCAGACCTGGCGTGTTCGCCACCAACCAATCAAAGGTTGCCTTTGTGTTGTCTTATTTAGGTGGTCATGCAGCTGATTGGTCCATTCCTTTGGTTAATCAGGAACTTTTCAGAATTCCAACGAGAGTTAGAGAAACTGTTTGCTCGTCATTCACAAGGCCAGGCATTGGACAAAGAGTTACTGTCACTCAAGCAGGGCAATGAGGAGCTGCTTGCATATGTAGCCACTTTTCAGACCTTGCAGGATTTTGCGGCATGAAATGGCAAATTTTGCGGCATGAAATGGCAAATTTTGCGGCACAAACCTTTATTTATTGCGGCATTTTTGCGGGACATTTTGTATTAATTGGAGGGTGTAAGATTGCCACGTTGCAGGAAATAGGCATAGTGCAAGGCTACAAGAGAGCCAGGGCATCATTATTATGTATCTTTTGTATTAATTTAATAGGAAGAGTCGCAGATGTCTCTGGCTTGGCAGAACAGTGTTTGATTTGGCTACATCTACCAGAATGGCTACATTTCTGGTTTAATGTTCATGCCTATTTAATAGTATTAACTAAATCATTATCAATTGTAATGCTGAAAATATTCCCCTTCTATGTTCTCCAATCCCCCAAACACCCACACACCTCTCTCACCAACACACATCTCACCAACTCTCCATCACAACTTGCATTCCTTAACCTATCACTCTGTCATACAAATGCTCACGTGCTATGTCACACTGTCAAGTCACAATTTACACTGCCCAGCCCCTGCCACACTCCAAATCATACTCCCAACTCACACCTTACACTCTACAATTCCTCCCGCAATATACAGTCCTTCATTCTTTTGTGCTGCTTCTGCATCTTGCATCCTTTCTCCCATTCTATCACACTCTTCCCTCATCCTTTTTCCCAATCTGCAGCTCACTGTCTCTTTCTGGCCAACCGCTTCCTCTCTGCTTTCTGGCTCACTGACCACACGCTCCCTCTACTTTCTGTACCTCTACTCGCTCTAATGGGGCATTTAAAAAAAGAACGGAGGATATGCTATTTTTAGACAACCCATTTTTGGAAATGAGAAGGTCACCTTATTCTCAAAGGTGACCGGCGCATTTCCACAGGCTTGACCTGTAGCGCAAATTGTGCGCTGGCTAGCTGCCTTGAATGGTGATCTGGGTTGTTTGACCGAAGTGTAATTATTTGCGGCGGAATTGACCGTAGTCAATTTCGCTGCAAATTGATTTGCACTTCTGCCAAACAAGCCAAAATGTACCTTTCGCCACCACACCACACCCTCCCCTACTTAACTGCTTGGTCGCTGCCGCTTCCCCTGCAACCCTGCGGTGCCAGATCCGTCCCTCTAACGTGGGTTGGATCCGACTCCGCAGGGTCCCTTTTTCGTTATTTTCTTTTTTTCTGTCCCCGCCTCCAGTTTTGAAGAAAAAGGGGAAAACACTTCTGCAACCACCCTAGACCAAAAACACTGAACATGGGTAGCGGGTGACACCCCTGCAACACATGTTCAGTATTTATAAAAATCGATCAAATAGTACTGGACGAAATAGGTCAAATTGGAACATTCGATAGATTTTTGTCATCAAAATGGCCAGTACTTTGAATAGAATCGCTCTCCCGACAGTGTTCTGCAAGCTCCCAGCACCTTTCACAGGGACAGGCCCTCCAGGTGCCTGCCGCTGTAAAATGCGACCCAAAAAATTCATTTTTATCCTGTTTGAGGAACAGAAATGCAAGCGACACAGCAGCGGTTCATACCTTAAAAGAAATGCATGACAGGTTCAGGAAAGACCCTGTCATGCAGTGGCAGCCCCACATCCCGTGCACGTAGGGTTGCCTACAATTTTTACACATTTAAAAGTGCATCTTGCTTGGAAATGAGGGATGCGCTTTTAAATTGACAGAAACGCCACTTTATTTGATCAAGGAGGTGAAAATGGCCATCTGAATGGGCGCGCATATAAAATGTGCCCATTCATGTGTCCCTTGTGGATTGGGCTGCACTTTTTTGGGGCGCAAGTGATGAGATGCGTTAGCGCATTTAATTTCTTGTGTAAAAAAAAAAGTTGAGAACCTGGCACCCCGAGTATAATTTTTCTTAAAACAGTAATTTTTGCAAATTACTTTAAAATGCTGTTTTTGCACAAAACGGCAGTTTTTGCAGCATTTTGCGCAAAACGGCTGTTTTCGCGGCATTTTGCGGGATCACAAAATCGCTATAAGCTGGAGGGACTGACTTTTAATCGATTAGTGGCAGAAACTAATTGGCCTACAGAAAAGAGAGAGACGTTGTTTTATCGTGGTCTGCGCAATGAGCTGAAGGATGTTCTTGCTCAAGTTGTCAATCCGCCTGAATGTATCACAGAATTCATAGATCTGACAATCCAGTTGGATCATCGTCTTCAGGATAGGAGAACGGATCGAGCTCGTCAGGACAATCGACCCTTTGTAGTCCGTTCAAGGGAACCAGTGTCGAAGTCAGGATTAGATGTTCACAATGAACCCATGCAGTTGGTCGGAATTCGAGGCCCTATATCCCAAGCAGAGAGAGAGAAGAGACGACAACTGCAGTTGTGTTTGTATTGTGGCAAGGCTGGTCACTTTTTAAAGGATTGTCCAGTAAAACCTTCACGGAAGCCTTTAGGAGGAATTTATCCGGATAAAAAAGAACAGACGGCGGAAAACTCTAGTGCCCGACAAGTCTAGAGGTCCGCTTGTCGAGCATGGTAAAGGTTGCAGCGACCTCACACTTCGTGTGTCCTATAGTCCTTTTTTGCCAGAAGAACCCCACTGAGAGGCATGCATTAGTTGCATACATAGATTGTGGGGCCATTGGCAACTACATGGATCAACATCTGGCTAGTAAATTGGGATTCCCTTTGAGGAATAAGTTAGAAGCTGAAAATGTTTCCGGGGTGGATGGCACACCTTTGGTGTCAGGTCCCGTAACCCAGTGCACTGACCCCCTTATGATGCTTTGCCAGGAAGGACACAGGGAGAGGATCTCTTTTGACCTGATTCAAGCTCCTCAATTCCAGATCATCTTGTGGATACCTTGGTTGTAGAAGCATAACCCTGTGATCGATTGGTTTTCCCAGACATTGACGTTTAACTCCAAATGCCAGAGTATGTGTTTTTCTGCAGAAGGTTCGGAAAACGTCAGGCAGCCTGAGATAACTAGCAACACTACCTTAGGTCTCATAGGTTCGTTACCAGTAGAGTACAAAAAATTCCAGGATATTTTTCAAGATGAACGACAGGCGGAAATTTTGTCCCCACACAGACATTATGACTGTCAAATCGATCTCCTTCCAGGGGCTCAGCTTCCTTGCAGCAGAATGTATGCCCTCACTGAAAAAGAAAATGCTCATCTGAAGTCTTATCTGGATCAATACCTGGCCAATGGGTTTATCAGACAGTCCAAGTCACCGGTAGCATCTCCTCTTTTTTTTGTGCCCAAGAAGGAAGGCGATTTGCGAACCTGCATAGATTACAGAGCACTGAATCAAATCACTGTGAAGAACCGCTATCCTCTTCCCCTTATTTCGACTTTGCTGGATCAGGTGAAGCAGGCACGAATATTCACCAAGCTTGATCTTAGAGGTGCCTATCATCTCATTCGCATTAAGAAAGGTGAGGAGTGGAAAACCGCTTTTCGAACGCGATTCGGGCTCTTCGAATATCAAGTCATGCCCTTCGGGCTTTGCAATGCTCCTGCTGCTTTTCAGTCCTTTATGAATGATATCTTTAGAGAACTACTGGACATCTGTGTGGTGGTCTATGTGGATGACATTCTAATTTTCTCTGCAAACCTGGCGGATCATGTTAAGCACGTGACATCGGTGCTTCAAAGGCTCAAAGAAAATTCACTGTATGTGAAATTGGAGAAGTGTCATTTTCATGTCCCCGAAATTGAATTCTTGGGGTTCATTCTATCTTCAAGTGGAATCAAAATGGATAACAGAAAAGTTGATGCCATCCTGTCTTGGTCCGCTCCAACTTCTGTCAAAGGAATCCAGAGTTTTCTGGGATTTGCAAATTTCTATAGGCGGTTTGTTTCTGATTTCTCTCGCCTAGTTCATCCTATCACCTCACTACTTAGAAAAAACAGGAAATTCAAATGGACCAATGAAGCGGATGAGGCATTTAAGAAACTAAAGGAGCAATTTACTGCTGCACCAGTTCTCCAACATCCGAGACCCGATCTTCCTTTTGTAGTTGAGACTGATGCTTTAAATGTAGCTATGGGAGCTGTGTTGTCTCAGCGTGATCCTGGCACCCAAGAATTGCACCCAGTAGCCTTTTGGTCAAAGAAGTTCTCTGCTGCAGAATTGAATTACACCATTACGGATAAGGAGTTTTTGGCTATAATTTGTGCCTTGAAGGAATGGAGGCATCACTTGCTGGGCGCACGACACACTGTGACCATCTTCACCGACCATCGGAACTTGCAATACTTATGCTCAGCGAAGGCACAATCTTCAAGACAGTTATGATGGGCTCTCTTTCTCGCTGAATATGACTTCGTTATTACCTTCAGACCAGGAGTGCGAAATGGAAAGGCTGATGCCTTATCTCGAATTGGTATTGGGGAAGAAGCCTATGTACCGGTGAATCCTGTGGAGATAATTTCTGGAGAGAAGATCCTAGGAGTAATGAACACAACAGACTCTGCCTTTGAAGAATTAAGAGAGGAAATTCGAACGCACCTTACGCAGGACGAATTGTTGAACTGGGAATCCAGAGGAGAAGGTTTTACAGTGCAGGAGGGCCTTCCCTTTTATCAGGAACGGTTGTACTTGCCCACGCCCCAACTACAAGAAAAAGTGGTTACAAACTATCATGATGCTCTTTTGGAAGCTCACCCCGGAATCACAAAGACCATGGAGAAGGTTAAGAGGTCATATTGGTGGCCCACTTGGAGAAAAGATGTCATTCAACATTTGAAAACTTGTGGTAACTGCGCTCAAAACAAAAACAAAAAAAAAGAAACCGGCTGGCTTGCTTCTTCCTTTGAATGTGCCACCAACCCCCTGGCACACCATCTCCATGGACTTCATCACAGATTTGCCTCCTTGTGAAGGGTTTGACACGATCATGGTGGTGGTGGACTTGTTCTCCAAGATGGCACATTTTATCGCATTGAAAGGATTGCCGTCACCCTCAATGCTGGCAAAAACCTTTTTGGAGAATATTGTGAAGTTGCATGGCTTTCCTACGGTGATAATCTCTGATCGAGGAAGCCAATTTGTCTCTAAGTTTTGGAGAAAATGTTGCGAGTTGGCTAAAATAGATGTACGTTTGTCCACCAGTCATCATCCCCAAACTGACGGTCAAACTGAGCGAACCAATCAAACCTTGGAACAGTACCTTAGATGTATGTTACACCAACTAGAAGACACCTGGCTAAACGTTTTGTGGATAGCTGAATATGCATATAACAATTCTGGCCATTCCTCCACTGGTTTGAGTCCTTTTTACACCTTGCATGGTCGACATCCACGTACCTCAGCTTACGATCCATCTGAACTGTTGGAAATGCCAGCAGTAAAATCTCTGCATGAAAAAATCACAACTGCCATAGCTCAAGCTCGAGAACAATTATCTGTGGCTAAAGAATCCCAGAAGACATTTGCTGATGACAAGAGATGTGTTGCACCAGAGTATAAGGTGGGAAATTTGGTTTGGTTAGCCACTCAAAATCTGACCTTGAAGGGATCTAGAAAATTCCTTCCCCGCTTCCTGGGACCTTTTGCCATTGAAAAAATCATCAATCCCGTGGCCATGAAGCTAACCCTTCCAAAAACCATGAAAATCCATTCGGTATTTCACGTATCTCTTTTAAAACCTGTCTATCCAAACACACGAATTTCCGAAGCACCAGCCCCTGTGGTTGTGGAAAATGACCAGCTAGAATATGAAGTCAAGGCCATCTTAGATTCCAAGATTGTGCGTAATAAGCTATTCTACTTAGTGGATTGGAAGGGTTATGGCCCTCAAGACAGAACTTGGGAACCCTGCGAGAATGTTCATGCCCCAAGGTTACTCAGAATATTTCACCGCAACCACCCGTCCAAACCAGGGAGGGGGAATTTCAGTTTAGGAGGGGCTTTGGGGGGGAATACTGTCATGACTACTGGGTCCCCCCTCAAAAGAATGTCCAAAATTTCCTGGGTGGCCGCTTACAATTCCTGGTCTAAGGATAGGTAGGGTTGGGCTATGCTACTAGGGATCTTCCTCATCAACCAACATGGCTGCCTGATGTTACAACCCTAGATTGGGCAAGCGGTCTAGTTTTCTGTCACTCTGGAGTACTTAAGCCCCTCCCCTTTGTTCAACGGCGCTTCGCGTCTTCAGCTGTGTTCAGCGGACGCTTACCGCGGTTCATCCCTCTGACAGGAATTCCTCAGTTCCCTTGTAATTCATAGATACCCTCTCTATAGTGCCATGGTCATTGTTTTTCCGTGCCATTCCACAACTACTATTCTGTGAGCTCTGTGAGGAATTGGCGTTTGTCAGTGAGGAGTTGGCGGGAGACGCATTCCTTTTGGCGTTTCATCTGTGAGGAGTTTTCGAGACACTCATTCCTGTTCCGTCTCCTTTCCACAGCAAGTATCATTGACCTCATTAGCTGTCTCCACTGATTATCCGTTCTTAATGGCGAGTGCTCTGCTTGCATTCGTTCTCCAAGGGCAAGTGTATGTTTTCACCGCTTAGAAATTGTATTAGTATTACGGAGCTGGGGGGTTTAGTGTGGAGATTTAATTTCTAGGAACAGAGGTTTTCCGTTTTTTCTGTCACAGTTAGGTACACAAATTCTACACATGAAGGTGCCTTAAAGGTTAAATGTTTGCGCACGTTCAGTTTTAAACACATTAGAGTGTTTCTTGCAAGGAATTCGTTAGCAATATTATTTCTGGCCGGGAATTGTCAGGAATAGCACTTTTGAGGTAGTTCCAGGAGAACCAGAGAATAACCTTACCTCTCCAGTCACAGTTGTGTTGTTGGAATAGGTTGAATGTTTTTCCACCTCACCATTAGGCATTTTCTCAACACCCTACATTTCATATAGGGCTGTCCCCTTGTTTTGTCCACTCCTAATCTAGCCCTTCTTCAGAACACGCACCCCTGCGCAGAAGCAGGATGGAGAGCTAACCAAATCACCAACTAAGGTAATTGAGCATTACAGTTGCTGGGATTTTTTGACCTATTATATTTTCCCTTCATTAGGACGCATTCCAATTGTTCTCGTGTTGTGATTTGTTTTCTGTGGTATAGAAAGAGAGTCCAGTTGGGGTAGTGAACAACAGATAACTGCGCACCCTGAGAAGTTTCAGAATATCACGTGGTGTCCCCGAGGAGTCTAAGGTAAGCGTTACATTATGTTACGGAGTTGCACACATATTAAAATCAGGATCACACTTTCAAAATATGACAGCTACACAATTTTTAGAAAAAGTGCAACAAAAGGATGAGGTTTTACAATCAAATATTACAAACCTATTAGCAAATATGCGTGGTACTAAAGAGTAATGGTTTCGACGTCATGGAGATGTACGTTGTTTGATCAGAAACCTTAGCCGACCCACTTGGTTTGTTACATTAAGTTATGCAGAATATGCATGGGAAGATTTACATGATTTCCTACACATATCAAATAAAAACAAAACAAACATAGATATACTAACACCTGGAGAACTTTGTTCTTTGGATCCTGTTAATGTTTCAAGATATTTTCACCATCGCTTCATTGCTATGCTACATTTTATTTGTAATAAAACTGTTCCTCCCCTTGGAGAAGTGCAACACTTCTTTTGGAGAAAAGAATACCAAGCCAGAGGAGCACCACATATCCGCATGCTTTTATGGATTAAAGATGCTCCTAACTTTGGTCAAGACAGTGATGCCACTGTTTTACAGTTTATTGAAAAATATATCACTTGTGAAATTCCATCAGAAGCCACAAATAGTGATCTTCATGCACACATTTTGAAATTTCAAAGACACAAATGTGCAAAATATTCTTGTCGCAAATACAAAAACAAAGGGAAATACTACACCAAATGCCGATTTGGTTTCCCTAGACCAGTTACAAATACAGGTCAAGTGAACAACCTCATGTCTTCAGTTAGACATAGTGTTAAAGGTAAGTCACCTAAAAATACATATTACATAAAAAGAAAAGAAGAAGAAAAATATATCAATGATTATAATGCAATCATTGCCCACTTATGGAATGCAAACATAGATGTGCAGTACATTGCAGGCAATTCTACTGCAGTTGCACGATATGTCACAGCATACTTAACTAAAGCAGAAAAGACAGAGCTCCAAGACCTCTGGAATGACCTGACATCAGATAAAACAGTATCTTAGAAATTATACAGCTTGGGCATAAAAATGCTCACCCATAGAGAATGTGGATCATATGAAGCAGCTGATCGTTTAACTGGTACTGCATTGTATGGTAAATCTGAAAATATAGTATGGCTAAGTCTTGGTCCAGCTAAATCTAGAAAAAGAGTTCTAAAATCATATGAAGATATAGAAACAATAGCCAAATATGATCCCAACAGCCAAGACATTTTAAAAAACAATTTATGGGATACATACTACCCAAACAGAAGTAATACTTTGGAAAACATGTGTCTATACCAGATTGCCCAAAACTACACATACAACAATAATATGAAGCCTGATGAAAAAAAAGGTAAATATAGAGTGACAAACTGTGAAGGCTGCTTAGTTAAGCCCACTAAACCAAATTTAATTAATCATATCAAATTGTCATTAAAGACTCCTCAACATAAAGAAGTATATTACATGTCCCTGCTACAACTCTTTAAACCATCGAGAAAAGAAGAACAATTACTAGATAACTATGACTCATATGAGGATGCTTTCAAAGCAAAATAAAGCACTATAACTGATGTAAACTTTACACAGTACAAAACAATGTTGCACAATGAACAGCAACACGAAGAAGAACTCCAAGCCCAACTAGATAAGGACACTCCTGACAGTAGTCAACCTTCTGTAACATGAAGCCAAGAACCACTGGGAGAACCACTAATAATAAATGAGGCAGAATTAGCTTTGATGGAAGTAGAAAACACCATGTGTCAGTATGAAGATAAGGAAGACTTAACTATACTACAATCAAAACTAAACAATGAGCAAAGTAGCATTTTTCAAGAAGTAACAAAACAAATTGCACATGGTGTAAAACATGAAAATAAAGAATGTTCCTGCCATAATTATAAACCTATACTACTGTACGTCAGTGGTGAAGCTGGTTCTGGCAAAACATTCCTAATCAAAATCATTAGTAAGTTCCTTCAACAATTGACAAACAACAAACTGTTAGCTGTTGTCACTGCCCCCACAGGTTTAGCTGCCTACAACATAGGTGGTGTTACATTACACCGATTACTACTATTACCAGTAGAACACCAGAACAAATTAGACTATTACAAACTTTCTGCAGAAGCTGCAATAGAATTACGCAGAGTATTGAAACAAATGAAAATGCTACTAATAGATGAAGTGAGCATGGTCTCCAACCTGATGTTAGCTTTGATTCACCTCAGATTACAAGAATTACTCAAAACAGACTATGAAGAGCTCTTTGCAGGAAAACACATTATTGTTTTTGGAGATCTGCTTCAATTAACACCGGTAAAAGATGAGCCTATTTTTAAAACATTAGGACACAAACTCTGCCGTAAAACTGTTGGCAGCATTGGAAATGTCAACCTTTGGCAACATTTCCAATACAGAGAATTAACAGAAAACATGCGGCAATCTGCAGATCTCACTTATGCCAACATTTTAAAAAGTATCAGAGTTGGTATACTTTCTAAAGAAGCAGAAGCAATATTGAGAACCCGGCACATTAATGCACTTCATGGCGATAATGCATGTGCTACAGATGTTATGGAACAATTAGCCCACAAAAATGTCAATTGTATGGCCTTAATGCCAACTCTTGCAAGCTGTTTCAAATTCAATGAAATAATACCAAGTAAAGAAATGCAACCAATCATGGAAATTAGCGCCACAGACAATCTAGATGTACATGGTATGACACTACCCATGTGTGACCAAGCCACAACAAGACTAAATAGTTAGAAAAATCAATCTCAAACACAGCAGGCTTAGAAAAGATATTAAAATTATCCTTAAATTGCAGAGTAATGCTTAAACGTAACCTTGACGTGGAACAAGGGCTAGTTAATGGAGCACTGGGTACAGTTGTTGGCTTTCAAGCATACCCACGCGACAACAAAATTCAGTTTGCCTATATACTCTTTGACAAACTTTCAGAAGTAAAAAGGATAGGACGCTCAACAGCTAGATTCCTTCTCTTCAAAGATATGTATGTACGCAGAGAACAATTTTCTCTAACTCTTGCATACGCAGTCACGATTCATAAATCACAAGGTCTTACCCTAGACAAAGCAATGATAGATATTGGTAACACAGTCTTTAAAGAAGGCATGAGCTATGTAGCACTATCACGCTTACGTACACTTGACAGTCTATTTCTAATCAACTTTGATGCAAGTAAAATAAACGCTGATATTCCTTGCATTTTAGAATACAATAGACTTCGCTCACTACACACACCCACCTAAACACATATTCTGTTCCACAAAAAGTAAAACGTTCTAAAAAATAAAAATCAAACAGAAATGCAACAGGATGTCACTGCAAATCCTCCAAAGAGAGTAAAAGAAACTAATACTTCATCAAGTACCACAAGCACAAAAGAATCAATTAGGGAAAGTAAACCAGGTACTTCTTTAAAGAAGGAAGACAAACTCCAAAAAAAGCAGTTAGATACAGAACTACCTGGACCATTTAAATTCTCAAATATAGTTGGTGTAAATTGCTACGCAAATGTAGCAATGAATATTCTATTTCAATTACCACCAATTGTTGACAACATTTACTTACACAGTACAGACCCATTGTCTTTGCAAATGTTAGTACTTCACAGAAATGCAGCAAACAATCCTGACAACACGTATAGTGTTTATGGAATAAGACAACAATTGGACTACTGTGCTGGAATGGTGAAATTCACTATAAATTCACAGGAAGATCCACAAGAATTTCTAATGTACTTACTACAAGTACTGGAAAACAAAAACATACCTATAAATGAAATCTTTCAGATTTCATACATGTGGAAACATACATGCACTCTCTGCAACAATGTGACACAAGAAGAAATCCCCAATGAACGCTTCATATATATATATCAATACCAAATTGTGAATCCATTCCATTTCAGCGACTTTTACAAAATGCAAACCATGGTAGATTATGCTCTACCTGCAATTCAGATAATCGCTCCACGTTAGTAATACAAGCACATAGTAAATACATA
Source organism: Ambystoma mexicanum (assembly GCF_040938575.1). Classification (NCBI taxonomy): domain Eukaryota; kingdom Metazoa; phylum Chordata; class Amphibia; order Caudata; family Ambystomatidae; genus Ambystoma; species Ambystoma mexicanum. The sequence goes on along the minus strand of NC_090934.1, from coordinate 116,743,696 downwards.
ATACTAATGCTTCTACGTTACAATGCAGATGGTACCAAAAACAACTGCAAGCTGACTGGATTCACACATGGTCAAATATCACTTGGTAAGAAAACCTTCACAACAATAGGTATAATCTACCACGCAGGAGCCACAACCAATTCAGGGCACTACACTGCATATATAAAAAAGAAATGTGGATGGTTTGAATTTAATGATAGTACCATTACTCTAAAGCAGAGATTACCAGGAAATCTTACAAACGCTTATTTGATGTTCTTAAAACCAAAATTTGATAACTAAACTGTATTTAAACCCTAAGTAAACTTGTGTTAAAAAAATATAAACTGTTAGAATACTCCGAAAGCTATCTAACTGCTCAAAGATTCTACAACAACTAATCAGATAAATGAATACCACTAAATTAGACTAAAAAATACACAGTTAGAATACGCCAATTGGTATCTAACTGTCCCAAAATTTAACAATATCCAAATAGATAAATCAATACCACTAAAATATATCAAAAAAATAGACAGTTAGAATACGCCAATTGGTATCTAACTGCTCCAAAATCTTGTAATGTCAAAACAAATAAATAATATGTTACTGCTCCAAAAAAATACAACAAGCCAAAGTATAAAGCATTAGCCAGAAACAACAAGTGAACACTGAAAACAAACAAACAAATAAACTGTAGCATAACAGAAAAAGTTTTTTTTTTTTTAATCCAACATGGATTTTCTTTTCTCCCACAGACCCAATGATTTTAGCAACAAATACAGAAACTGAGCAAATTGCACAGTACTCTGATTTGTAATCTACTAAATATGAGGGTCCAAAAAAAAAAAAAGTATATTGATTATACAATGTAATAATCATTACAAAATACTAATACTAACATGCCATTTTCTTTTATCACAGAAATTAACAAGAAATACATGTACTCCGGTTACTAGACCAAACAGTAAGTATACAATAATAAGGAGAACCATAGCAGCATATCACATCCATAGTATCTAATACCTTTGATCCTTATACATTTGTTTTTCACCCAAAGTTATAAGCAAATATGAATGTGATATGCTGCGGTGGTTGTTGCCACGGCATAGAGTCTCGGGTGCATGGCCAAACTTTTAATGTCCGCGGACATTATGACTGTTCTTAGAACACTTTCAACTTGCCAGCGAACAATACGGACAGCGTTTTCAGGACACCCCCTACGAACATTTCAGAACAACGCGATAGTTCTTAGAACACTTTCAACTTGACAACGAACAATACGGACAGTGTCCTCAGGAGACCCCCATTTTCTTTATTTGCGAACATTTCAGGACACTGCGAGTGTTCTTAGAACACATTCAACTTGCCAGCGAACAATACGGCTACGCCTTCAGGACACACCTATGAACATTCCAGGACACTGCGAGTGTTCTTAGAAACATCTTCAGAACACCCCAATTTTGTTTATTTGCGAACATTTCAGGACACCGTGAGTGTTCTTAGAACACATTCAACTTGACAGAGAACAATACGGACAGCGTCCTCAGGACACCCCCTACGAACATTCCCCAGACACCGCGAGTGTTCTTAGAAGCGTCTTCAGAACACCACCATCTTATTTATTTGCGAACATTTCAGGACACCGCAAGTTTTCTTAGAACACATTTAACTTGACAACAAACAATACAGACAGTGTCCTCAGAACACCCCCATTTCGTTTATTTGCGAACATTTCAGGACACCATGAGTGTTCTAAGAACACATTCAACTTGACAGAGAACAATACGAACAGCATCTTCAGGATACCCCCTACGAACATTTCAGAACAACGCAAGAGTTCTTAGAACACATTCAACTTGACAGAGAACAATACGGACAGCGTCCTCAGGACACCCCCATTTTGTTTATTTGCGAACATTTCAGGACACTGCGAGTGTTCTTAGAACACATTCAACTTGCCAGCGAACAATACGGACTACGCCTTCAGGACACCCCCTACGAACATTCCAGGACACCGGGAGTGTTCTTAGAAACGTCTTCAGAACACCCCCATTTTGTTTATTTGCGAACATTTCAGGACACCGCGAGTGTTCTTAGAACACATTCAACTTGACAAAGAACAATACGGACAGCGTCTTCAGGACACCCCCTACGAACATTCCCCGGACACCGCGAGTGTTCTTAGAAGCGTCTTCAGAACACCACCATCTTGTTTATTTGCGAGCATTTCAGGACACCGCAAGTGTTCTTAGAACACATTCAACTTGACAGATAACAATATGGACAGCGTCCTCAGGACACCCCCATTTTGTTTATTTGCGAACATTTCAGGACACCGCGAGTGTTCTTAGAACACATTCAACTTGTCAGCCACAACCCCCATTCATATTTGCGAACATTTCAGGACACAGTGAGTGTTCGACAACGTCTTCAGAACACCCCCATTTTGTGTATTTGCGAACATTTCAGGACACCGCGAGTGTTCTTCGAACATATTCAACTTTACAACGAACAATACGGACAGTGTCCTCAGGACATCCCAATTTTGTTTATTTGCGAATATTTCAGGACACTGCGAGTGTTCTTAGAACAGTTTCAGTTTGCTTGCAAACAAAACGCACACATATTGAGTCCTCAGAACACCCCCCATTCAGTTTATTTAGAACATTTCAGAACACCCGTGATGTCCGCAGACAAATCGAACACAAAAAGAACGTCTAACACATAAAAAACACAACTTTCATCCTATCTCATACACTCCCACCCTCCCCAAACACTCCTACACACCAACCCACTCTACTAAATACAAATTTTGAACAAAGTTTCACCGCGCTGTCCGCGGACGTCAGCAAATCCAAGATGGCGGGCGCTACCGAAAATCCACGCCGTCCAACCAGCGAACACGTTGCATGTCCGCGAACATCACACAAGCCGATTGGCCAATCAGGACACATTTGTGATGTCATCTTTGATGTCCTGGGTGTTAGTCTTAGCAGTGCACGGTGGTGGCGTGAGTTATGGTTGCTTAGCTTACCATAACTGGCGAATTTCAAGGGTTTTTCGGTTTTACTTGGAACCATAACGTCCCTTTAACAAAGTTTTTACACTGAATTTCATAGGTTTTTAGTAGCACAACTTAACCATAACGTCCCTTTAACAAAGTTTTTTCATTGAATTTCGTAGGTTTTTAGTAGTGCAACTTAACAATCATGACTTTCACTTTATATACATATCATATGGAACTGACTGAATCTCTTCTACTGTACTTGATGTCCGCGAACTCATTTAATGTTCTAAAATGGAAAATACCACAAGAAAATAAATTGGCTTCCAACATAATTACCTCACAAACACAACAGAACTGAGAACAAGAGCAGACCCACTGAGTACATAGGACATATCTTACCTGAAATAGTAAGTGTACTTAATTGTATTCATATATTTATAAACTTTCTGTATTAGATAAAAAAATATATTATCTTTTTTTTTCTCTCTCACAGAAATGTCTAGTACTCTGGAATGGCTAGAGGAACATTTCCCACATGAAGAAATGTCACAAGATAGTGAAACTAATGGTAAACACGTTATAATATAAACCATTTAATTATTATTATTTTGTATACATTTAACATATATATATTTTTTTTGTACAGAGCATAACAAAATAGAAACTACCTCTGAAGAAGCTGTTATGGAAAACACGCTTGACAGCATAAAAGAAAAAATTGATTTATTGTTGACCAATTTTAATAATTTGAAAACTTTTGTTGAAGATCATTTTAAAACAAAAACGTCATACCATTGCCCCACATGTACTTGTCCCCCTCACCATATCCCAGTCAATTATCCCCAAACCCTCTCCATAACCCAAAACGTTTTGATGAGACTTCCATCCCTTCTTCACCTAATAACAATCATGATGAAACCCCTAATTCTCCTGTTTTTGTTTCTGTTTCTGCCTCACCTTCTCTGTCATAAATTATTAATATATCTTAAATAAAGTTTAATTTTTATATTGTGTTGTAAATAGTTTCTTTTTAAAAAAACAAAAAACAATGTTGGTGTCCGCGGACAGTGCAGGTGTTCTAAAATGTTTGTAAATAAACGAAAATGGAGGTGTTTTGAAGAACACTATACCTGTTCGTACTGTTCTCTAGCAAGATGAAACTATTCTAAGAACACATGCGGTGTCCTGAAATGTTCGTAAAAAAAAAAATGGAAGTGTCCTAAAGAACACTATATCTGTCCTTAGTGTTCGCTAGCAAGTTCAAACTGTTCTAAGAACACATGCGGTGTCCTGAATTGTTCGTAATTAAACGAAAATGGAGGTGTCTTAAAGAACACTATACCTGTCCGTACTGTTCGCTAGCAACTTGAAAATGTTCTAAGAACACAATTGGTGTCCTGAAATGTTCGTACATAAACGAAATTGAACGCGATTTTAATTAGTTCAGGACCCGAACAGTGTCCATAGAACATCAACGCGCATGCGCTAGACAATCTCCGTGCATTTGGTGTCCTGCAGACATGCGCTTCCTTCGCGGATTTGTTCGCGAACGGATCATATGACCGCGCCCACGCTGATCGCGTGTTCTGAATGAGGACACTGTTCGGGGCCCCGAACAAATTAAAAGTACATTTTCATTTAATCCATAATATTTTTCAATAAAATCTCACCATGGCACAAGTCCCACATAGTAATCCTGAGTTTCTACATACCTTTTGAAACTTTTCAAACTTTTTTTTGTGTTCGATCTGTCCGCGGACAGCGCGCATGTCCGCGAACCGCGCACAAGCACCCCTATAAAAGACCACGCCCTAGAGCTTATTCTCATTGTGTTTCCGGCTATTCTTCAGAGCACAGCTATTCCTCCAGCAACTTGCTGATTACACCATCCAGATGGCATCCCTGGCTGCAGAACTGCCACCTGGTGCTGCACCTGCTTCAGCACCACCCCCAGCCCCTCCACCACCAACACCTCCCCAAGGGCCTGAAGAGGGGAACAGGAGTGAGGATGTGGAGGAGGAAGAAGAGGATGATGAGAATGAGGTAGAGGAAAACCCTACTACCCGCACTAGGCGTGAGTCTTGGGTGTGGCGGTTATTTACCATTCATGGTAATGTTCCTAAGGCTCGTGCGAACCATGTTACCTGCAATGAGTGCAAAATGATACTCAGTCGTGGGAAGCACGGTAAGTACAGCTTTGGGACCACTACCATGAAGCGACACCTGAGGTCATTTCACTCTGGGGCTATTCGCAGGGTTGTACCTTGCGAAGAACGTAGCAGGTTGATTTCCTCTACTTCATCCTCTGTTTCTGATCCTGTCACCACAAGGACCACCTCTGTGGGACAGCGTCTTCCTCAAGCTTCCTCACAGGCCATACAGAATGCTGATGACCCTTACCTTTCGAGAGTCACAGTTGTATGTATGTACTGTGACACAGTACTCTGCAGGGGGGAACGACATCGTAGTGCTTTTGAGACTTTCGTCTCAGAGCACGAGAAGATCTCCTCACTACCCAAATAAAACCCACTCTACATCTTCCTCTCTCAGCTCGCCCTTTCTTATCCCTGTGGTTGGTGTCCCCCCTTTACCTTCCTTTCCCCTCCTCTCCTAGTGTGTCGTGTATAAAAAACCAAAAAAAATACAATATATAAAAAAATAAAATAAAAATAAGACTCTTTTCAGAGCCGCCTTTCACAGTTAAAAAATAGAAGTGAAAATAAATGAAGCAGGGCCCTTTGTATTTTTTAGAAGTCCGCGGACAGTTCGCGAACATTTAAAAAATTGGGTTGCTACCCCATCACAAACATTGCAATTTTCTCTGGGAAGAAGTGGTGGCTCTGAAAAGAGCCTTTGGGTGGTGTTTGTAAGTCAAAAATTATAAATGGTTAACACCTACTTCAAAATGGTTGTTGTAATTCCAAAAAAGGTCGCAATGCATTTTGTACATTTCTCAGAAAAATCTGATTTCCAGCATAAGTAAGATGGTCTCCATCTCTGCGAAAAATGTATGTACTACGAAACATAATATTTTCATTGTGAAAAGAGGACATGCCAAAATCTCTTAAAAAGGCACAAACATCCTTATTAACATTGCGCCTTGCTTTTTCCATTTGTGGACTAAATGAAGAAGAACGAAGCCACATTTGCCTTTGCGCAATCCGTGAAAATATCACTTGAGAATTAGGAAACATGTCCATAACCTTCCCAAGTCCTTCTTTCATAGCAAATTGCAAAAAAATTCCAGTCACATGTCCTAAACTGTTCCCTCCACAATGAATTACAATTATGTCTGGATGTTGCTCTGGCTCCAAAGTAGCACAGTGAGGTAGCAAGTCCAACCACTTCATTCCACGTACTCCATGCCAGTGTAATTCCACATGTGGGAATCCAAGATCTACAGCTACTCCACAGCTTTCTGCATGCACCTTCAACCAATGTATCCACGAATCTCCCAAAATCCAAACAATCTGCTTTCTGAAACACACAGCCATAGCTATCTTTTGTTCTCTTAGCAAAAAGAGTATCTGAGAAACTCTCTCCTGGCACAACACACCCACTAAACTTTCCTGACCAATCCCTTTCAGTGCTTATTCTCATTTGCATGACTTCTGAACCCAGAAATCCCCGGATGTAACTCCCGATGTCCGTGAACTACCGCCATGTCCGCGGACATATCGTAACATGAACAGCCCTTCTACCATTTCCACTTCACTCTCTCTGCCATTCCCTCATTGGATGTAGCTAAAAAATCACATGACCATGCACCAATCACATTCAAGACCTCTAGATCTAACTGCATCATCATAGATCAGCACTGCAAATGTACTGTGAATCTCTCTGAGTACAAAGTGTCATATCATTGGCAAGCACCATCTACCAGAAATACTGTACAAGTCTCCAAGATTTCTACTTGCAGCTCCATGCATATCCATATGCATGAACACAAACTTCAGGTATGCACATTTTCTGTACAGTAGATGAACACATTTTCAAACAGACTTTTAGCTTGTGTAATCTGTAAAATGAATTTACTGTATTTTTTTCAATATCGTAAAATCAACTATCACTTATAAACCTTTATACTATTTACTTTCTTTATACACACACACTCAAATCATGTTAAACTAACATTTTTTAAATGAAATATATAGATTACATATATTCAAACAAAATTGCATGCAAGCACAATCTATGTTTACATTTTTAAAAAAATACTTATACAATTTCATATTTTTTTGTTTTCTTTATTTATTTACTTAATTACTTTAATTTAGACATGACAGTGAGGCGATATTACCTAGAACAGCTTACTTACAGAAATAGTAGTATTCACTGGTATATTATAAATTTCACAAGACATAGTAAAGATATTTTTTTTTGCTACAGTTAGTCATTCAATACAATTTGTTCATTAAGAACATATCATATGTACTGAACTGATGCAATGTATCTTATGTAAATAAATTAGTTTAATTGTTTTAAAGAAGGCACTGAGGATTTCAATTAAAAAAATCAATATCTAAATTAAAAACAGCGCTATATACAAATAAAGTTACTAATTTGAAGCTTTTACAATTGCAGTGAAGACCAGTCTACTGAAAAGAAGCAGCCGAATTCGAAGAACAAAGAAGAACTAAAAAGTTACCTGTTAATTTAAGAAAAAAAGTAAGTAGAATATCACCATAATATTTGTATTATTAATCAAACATACTATAACATTAATACAAGCTATTTTGGTGCCTAAAAATAGAGATTGTGTACCATTTTGTCCAAAAATCTCCATGTCTTAAACAGCGATTTACAGCCAGAATGGCCCACGAATTCCTATTTTTGGACACACAAATTACCCAACTGAACCGCTACAATTTTCATATTATAGAACAAACAACTGTTTTAATTGTATACATTAGATTTACTATTTGTACTTTTCCACACCACTAGCTTACTTTTTTTTGTCATCTGAACCCCTGTTTAGTAACACATAAATTCAAGAATACCTATCCCTACTAGTTGTAGTTCCCAATGCACAATCACACACCATTACATACATCTTTATCATCATACTCAAACACTCATGCACACAGCACACATACATTCCAGAACACCCCAACCCATATCTTCTTTATATTTTTCAACAGACCCTAAAGAATGCCTACCAAAAGTCATGTCCGTAGAAAGCAACGCAAAAGTAGAGCAAATGAAAATAAAAGTGTCCAACATAAGCATCCATCTCTAGCAGAATTTGTAAAAAAAGTTGAAACAAAACAGCTAATACAGTCATTTAGTGAAACACAAGAAATTTCAAGTACAAAAACGTTGCCTCCTCTATCAAAATGTAAAACAAACCAAAAAACAATTAACAGAAAATCAGCTATCACTACAGATAAAACTACTTCTTCAAATTTTAATATAGTGCAAAGTAAGCATACCAAGAAAAGTATTTTAGCCAAAATGTACCGTCACAAAGTCCTTCAAAATCTTAAAAAAACAGGAGAGAAATCAGGTTCAATGCTTAAAACCTATCGTAGGAAATTAATCTTAGAAGCGTTGATGGACAGTGCAATTCTTCTGAAAAGAAAGTTATTTATTTTACTTTTAAACAAAATGAAACCACTAACAAAACTAATAACTAAATTACAAAAAAGACTTCTCAATAAGCAAAATTCAACAGAAAGAACTTCTTAAGTATCTGCAGAGGTGAATGGAATCACACTACGAGCACAGAACCATATTTTAATGAAGAAGCGTACAAACAAAAGCAAACAAATACAATTGCCATACATAGCAGTGATCGAGGTTATGAAAAAGTGAATCATACCATAATGGAACAAGAAGTACTCCTTACAAAAATATGCCCTGAAAACTTAGTTACCCCTCCATTCAACTGAATCAGAACGTCTAGTGTACAAATGGCCATGCACGTCAATGTGTAACATTCCCAAACAATGTTTCAAATCTTTATGCCAATTCCTCAATAAATATGTAAAAAGCAAAGACAAAATCAAAATTTAATTACTGCAACATTTGGATACCTTTCCAGTGCGCAAGTATACAGGACTACAAGGACATTCATTGGCCTGCATTACATGACCTACTTGTAAAACCACTTTCCATGATATCAAAAGGATATCAACACATCATTCAACTATAAGAAATCTAGTCTATAAACTGTACTATGCTAAAAGTCCTGCTTTAGCACTAGCAAAGTTAAATAACATCCTTCTACATGGTTCAGAAAAGACCTACTTGAAGAAATTCACTATATCCAGAAAAAATATTTTTTAAGTGAAAGCCATTTACAGAATGAAATAGCTTTAAACCAATTAAGCAACAATTCTACACATGGCAACTTTTTGCTAAACACATACAAAAAAAATACTAAAATTTCAAAGTAAATCAGCTGAAGTACCAAACCATGTATGTGTATGTTGCCGTAGAACTTTTTATAAAAGTAACACAAAAACTGTAGACCTATCATACAAAATAGAAGACAATGAAGATTCTAAATGGTTTGAATTAGCTCTCTACCTTGTAGCAGAAAACAAATACGAAATAACTGAGCCCTTAATACTTTGCAGTTACTGCACTACAAAACTTGACAACAACCAAACTCCTTCACGTGCTATCACAAATAATTTGGAATTATACCCAGTACCAAAACCCGTACAACAACTTAATTTATATGAGAGCATCATAATTCAAACAGTACACCCATTTCAAGCAATAATACGCCTTCAACCAAAAACAGCAAAATTACCTCCTTCTGAATTGGTAAAAGGCATTCGTGGAAAAGTAGTTTATTTACCATTAGATCTAAAAGAAAATGTGCATACTCTAGGAGTGCAACGTCCAATGCAGCAATCTTTAATTATCTTAGTAAATGGAGTACCTACAAAAGACAAAAAAATATGGCAACAGCTGGTAGATTTATATAAAGTTAGACAAGCCTTCCAATATCTTAAAGAGAATAATGAATATTACAAAGAAATTAATATTGAAGAAAAACTTGAAAGATACAAATGAAATAATTCAAGAAACACAAGAAGCTGGTCAATTTGAGCTACTAGATCCTGCTACAATATCAAATACTTTAGACCATTATACAATTCATCCTTTGCACTGTAATGACACCGTAGAAGATGCACTGGAAACTTACCAAATGCTTCAAACAAAAGGATCGCCAATCAGCATATGGGATAAAAGTATAGAAGCACGTGCTTTTCCTCTACTCTTTCCTACTGGCAAAGGAGGAAGGTATGATGATAGACCTATTCAAATATCAGCTTCAGAATACCGCTCATTACGGATGTATTCTGAAGATCCCAGATTTAGACAAAATGTGGAATACATATTCCACCTACTCTTTGAAAGTGAACTAGCAACTTTATGTTACGGAGTTGCACACATATTAAAATAAGGATCACACTTTCAAAATATGACAGCTACACAATTATTAGAAAAAGTGCAACAAAAGGATGAGGTTTTACAATCAAATATTACAAATCTATTAGCAAATATGCATGGTACTAAAGAGTACTGGTTTCGACGTCATGGAGATGTATGTTGTATGATCAGAAACCTTGGCCCACCCACTTGGTTTGTTACATTAAGTTGTGCAGAATATGCATGGGAAGATTTACATGATTTCCTACGCATATCAAATAAAAACAAAACAAACATAGATATACTAACACCTGGAGAACTTTGTTCTATGGATCCTGTTAATGTTTCAAGATATTTTCACCATCGCTTCATTGCTATGCTACATTTTATTTGTAATAAAACTGTTCCTCCCCTTGGAGAAGTGCAACACTTCTTTTGGAGAAAAGAATACCAAGCCAGAGGAGCGCCACATATCCACATGCTTTTATGGATTAAAGATGCTCCTAAATTTGGTCAAGACATTGATGCCACTGTTTTACAGTTTATTGAAAAATATGGCACTTGTGAAATTCCATCAGAAGCCACAAATAGTGATCTTCATGCACACATTTTACAATTTCAAAGACACAAATGTGGAAAATATTGTCGTTGCAAATACAAAAACAAAGGGAAATACTACACCAAATGCCGATTTGGTTTCCCTAGACCAGTTTAAAATGCAGGTCAAGTGAACAACCTCATGTCTTCAGTTAGACATAGTGTTAAAGTTAAGTCACCTAAAAATACATATCACATAAAAAGAAAAGAAGAAGAAAAATATATCAATGATTATAATGCAATCATTGCCCACATATGGAATGCAAACATAGATGTGCAGTACATTGCAGACAATTCTACTGCAGTTGCACAATATGTCACAGCATACTTAACTAAAGCAGAAAAGACAGAGCTCCAAGACCTCTGGAATGACCTGTCATCAGATAAAACAGTATCTCAGAAATTATACAGCTTGGGCATACAAATGCTCACCCATAGAGAATGTGGATCATATGAAGCAGCTGATCGTTTAACTGGTACTGCATTGTATGGGAAATCTGAATATATATTATGGCTAAGTCTTGGTCCAGCTAAATCTAGAAAAACAGTTCTAAAATCATATGAAGATATAGAAACAGTAGCCAAACATGATCCCAACAGCCAAGACATTTTAAAAAACAATTTATTGAACACATACTACCCAAACAGAAGTAATACTTTGGAAAACATGTGTCTACACCACATAGCCCAAAACTACACTTACAAAAATAATATGAAACCTGATGAAAAAAAAGGTAAATATAGAGTAACAAACTGTGAAGACAGCTTAGTTAAACTCACTAAACCAAATTTACTTAATCATATCAAATTGTCATTAAAGACTCCTCAACATAAAGAAGTATATTACATGTCCCTGCTACAACTCTTCAAACCATGGAGAAAATAAGAACAATTACTCAATAACTATGACTCATATGAGGATGCTTTCAAAGCAAATGAAAGCACTATAACTGATGTAAACTTTACACAGTACAAAACAATGTTGCACAATGAACAGCAACACGAAGAAGAACTCCAAGCCCAACTAGATAAGGACACTCCTGACAGTAGTCAACCTTCTGTAACAGGAAGCCAAGAACCACTGGGAGAACCACTAATAATAAATGAGGCAGAATTAGCTATGATAGAAGTAGAAAACACCATGTGTCAGTATGAAGATAAGGAAGACTTAACTATACTACAATCAAAACTAAACAATGAGCAAAGTAGCATTTTTCAAGAAGTAACAAAACAAATTGCACATGGTGTAAAACATGAAAATAAAGAATGTTCCTGCCATAATTATAAACCTATACTACTGTACGTCAGTGGTGAAGCTGGTTCTGGCAAAACATTCCTAATCAAAATCATTAGTAAGTTCCTTCAACAATTGACAAACAACAAACTGTCAGCTGTTGTCACTGCCCCCACAGGTTTAGCTGCCTACAACATAGGTGGTGTTACATTGCACCGATTACTACTATTACCAGTAGAACACCAGAACAAATTAGACTATTACAAACTTTCTGCAGAAGCTGCAATGGAATTACGCAGAGTATTGAAACAAATGAAAATGCTACTAATAGATGAAGTGAGCATGGTCTCCAACCTGATGTTAGCTTTGATTCACCTCAGATTACAAGAAGTACTCAAAACAGACTATGAAGAGCTCTTTGCAAGAAAACACATTATTGTTTTTGGAGATCTGCTTCAATTAACACCAGTAAAAGGTGAGCCTATTTTTAAAACATTAGGACACAAACTCTGCCGTAAAACTGTTGGCAGCATTGGAAATGTCAACCTTTGGCAACATTTCCAATACAGAGAATTAACAGAAAACATGCGGCAATCTGCAGATCTCACTTATGCCAACATTTTAAAAAGTATCAGAGTTGGTATACTTTCTAAAGAAGCAGTAAGAATATTGAAAACCCGGCACATTAATGCACTTTATGGCGATAATGCATGTGCTACAGATGTTATGGAACAATTAGCCCACAAAAATGTCAATTGTATGGCCTTAATGCCAACTCTTGCAAGCTGTTTCAAATTCAATGAAATCATGCTAAGTAAAGAAATGCAACCAATCATGGAAATTAGCGCTACAGACAAACTAGATGTACATGGTATGACACTACCCATGTGTGACCAAGCCACAACAAGACTAAATAGTTTAGAAAAATCAATCTCAAACACAGCAGGCTTAGAAAAGATATAAACATTATCCTTAAATTGCAGAGTAATGCTTAAACGTAACCTTGACGTGGACCAAGCACTAGTTAATGGAGCACTGGGTACAGTTGTTGGCTTTCAAACATACCCACGCGACAACAAAATTCAGTTTGTCAATATACTCTTTGACAAACTTTCAGAAGTAAAAAGGATAGGACGCTCAACAGCTAGATTCCTTCTCTTCAAAGATATGTATGTACGCAGAGAACAATTTTCTCTAACTCTTGCATACGCAGTCACGATTCATAAATCACAAGGTCTTACCCTAGACAAAGCAATGATAGATATTGGTAACACAGTCTTTAAAGAAGGCATGAGCTATGTAGCACTATCACGCTTACGTACACTTGACGGTCTATTTCTAATCAACTTTGATGCAAGTAAAATAAACGCTGATATTCCTTGCATTTTAGAATACAATAGACTTCGCTCACTATACACCCCCCACCTAAACACATATTCTGTTCCACAAAAAGTAAAACGTTATAAAAGAAAAATAAATCAAACAGAAATGCAACAGGATGTCACTGCAAATCCTCCAAAGAGAGTAAAAGAAACTAATACTTCATCAAGGACCACAAGCAAAAAAGAACCTATTAGGGAAAGTAAACCAAGTACTTCTTTAAAGAAGGAAGACAAACTCCAAAAAAAGCAGTTAGATACAGAACTACCTGGACCATTTCAATTCTCAAATATAGTTGGTGTAAGTTGCTACGCAAATGTAGCAATGAATATTCTATTTCAATTACCACCAATTGTTGACAACATTTACTTACACAGTACAGACCCATTGTGTTTGTACATGTTAGTACTTCACAGAAATGCAGCAAACAATCCTGACAACACGTATAGTGTTTTTGGAATAAGACAACAATTGGACTACTGTGCTGGAATGGTGAAATTCACTATAAATTCACAGGAAGATCCACAAGAATTTCTAATGTACTTACTACAAGTACTGGAAAACAAAAACATACCTATAAATGAAATCTTTCAGATTTCATACATGTGGAAACATACATGCACTCTCTGCAACAATGTGACACAAGAAGAAATCCCCAATGAACGCTTATATATCAATACCAAATCGTGAATCCATTCCATTTCAGCGACTTGTACAAAATGCAAACCATGGTAGATTATGCTCTACCTGCAATTCAGATAATCGCTCCACGTTAGTAATACAAACACATAGTAAATACATAATACTAATGCTTCGATGTTACAATGCAGATGGTACCAAAAACAACTGCAAGCTGACTGTATTCACACATGGTCAAATATCACTTGGTAAGAAAACCTTCACAACAATAGGTATAATCTACCACGCAGGAGCCACAACCAATTCAGGGCACTACACTGCATATATAAAAAAGAAATGTGGATGGTTTGAATGTAATGATAGTACCATTATTCTAAAGAAGAGAATACCAGGAAATCTTACAAACACTTATTTGATGTTCTTAAAACCAAAATTTGATAACTAAACTGTATTTAAACCCTAAGTAAACTTGTGTTAAAAAAATATAAACTTTAAAAAAATATAAACTGTTAGAATACTCCAAAAGCTATCTAACTGCTCAAAGATTCTACAACAACTAATCAGATAAATGAATACCACTAAATTAGACCAAAAAATACACAGTTAGAATACGCCAATTGGTATCTAACTGTCCCAAAATTTAACAATATCCAAATAGATAAATCAATACCACTAAAATATATCAAAAAAATAGACAGTTAGAATATGCCAATTGGTATTTAACTGTTCCAAAATTTTATAATATCAAAACAAATAAATAATATGTTACTGCTCCAAAAAAATACAACATGCCAAAGTATTAAGCATTAGCCAGAAACAACAAATTAACACTGAAAACAAACAAACAAATAAACTGTAGCATAACAGAAAAAGTTTTTTTTTTTAATCCAACATGGATTTTTTTTTCTCCCACAGACCCAATGATTTTAGCAACAAATACAGAAACTGAGCAAATTGCACAGTACTCTGATTTGTAATCTACTAAATATGAGGGTCCAAAAAAAAAAAAGTATATTGATTATACAATGTAATAAGTCATTACACAATACTAATACTAACAT
Organism: Ambystoma mexicanum; assembly: GCF_040938575.1. Taxonomy (NCBI): domain Eukaryota; kingdom Metazoa; phylum Chordata; class Amphibia; order Caudata; family Ambystomatidae; genus Ambystoma; species Ambystoma mexicanum. The sequence goes on along the minus strand of NC_090934.1, from coordinate 116,728,410 downwards.
GCTATTTTCTTTTATCACAGAAATTAACAAGACAAACATGGACTCCCGTTACTAGACCAAACAGTAAGTATACAATAATAAGGAGAACCCTAGCAGCATATCACATCCATAGTATCTAATACCTTTGTTCCTTATACATTTGTTTTTCACCCAAAGTTATAAGCAAATATGAATGTGATATGCTGCAGTGGTTGTTGTCAGGGCATAGAGTCTTGGGTGCATGGCCAAATGGCCATGCACCCAAGACTCTATGCCCTGGCAACAACCACCGCAGCATATCACATCCATAGAGTCAAACATTTCAACTATGGTCTATGGAAACTTTTAATGTCCGCGGACATTATGAGTGTTCTTAGAACACTTTCAACTTGCCAGCGAACAATACGGACAGCATTTTCAGGACCCCCCCTACGAACATTTCGGAACAACGCGATAGTTCTTAGAACACTTTCAACTTGACAACGAACAATACGGACAGTGTCCTCAGGACACCCCCATTTTGTTTATTTGCGATCATTTCAGGACACTGCGAGTGTTCTTAGAACACATTCAACTTGCCAGCGAACAATACAGACTATGCATTCAGGACACCCCCTACGAACATTCCAGGACACCGCAAGTGTTCTTAGAAACGTCTTCAGAACACCCGCATTTTGTTTATTTGCAAACATTTCAGGACACCGCGAGTGTTCTTAGAACACATTCAACTTGACAACGAACAATATGGACAGTGTCCTCAGAACACCCCCATTTTGTTTATTTGCAAACATTTCAGGACACTGCGAGTGTTCTTAGAACACATTCAACTTGCCAGCGAACAATACGGACTACGCCTTCAGGACAACCCCTACGAACATTCCAGGACACCGGGAGTGTTCTTAGAAACGTCTTCAGAACACCCCATTTTGTTTATTTGTGAACATTTCAGGACACCGCGAGTGTTCTTAGAACACATTCAACTTGACAGAGAACAATACGGGCAGCGTCCTCAGGACACCCCCTACGAACATTCCCCGGACACCGCAAGTGTTCTTAGAAGCATCTTCAGAACACCACCATCTTGTTTATTTGCGAACATTTCAGGACACCGCGAGTGTTCTTAGAACACATTCAACTTGACAACGAACAATACGGACAGTGTCCTCAGAACACCCCCATTTCGTTTATTTGCGAACATTTCAGGACACCATGAGTGTTCTAAGAACACATTCAACTTGACAGAGAACACTACGGATAGCGTCCTCAGGACACCCCCATTTTGTGTATTTGCGAACAATTCAGGACACCGCGAGTGTTCTTAGAACATATTCAACTTGACAACGAACAATACGGACAGCGTCCTCAGGACACCCCCATTTTGTTTATTTGCGAACATTTCAGGACACTGCGAGTGTTCTTAGAACAGTTTCAGTTTGCTTGCGAACAAAACGGACACATATTGAGTCCTCAGAACACCCCCCATTCAGTTTATTTAGAACATTTCAGAACACCCATGATGTCCGCAGACAAATCGAACACAAAAAGAACGTCTAACACATAAAAAACACAACTTTCATCCTATCTCATACACGCCCGAATCCAAGATGGCGGGCGTTACCGAAAATCTGACGCGCTTCACGCTCCACGCCGTCCAATCAGCGAACACGTTGCATGTCCACGAACATCACGCAAGCCGATTGGCCAATCAGGACACTGTCCGCGGAGCGAACAGGGAAGTCCGTCCGCAGACCGAACACAGATATCACTCATTTTATTTTTACCTACTTTTTGGTCATTTTTAAAAAAAACTACTGGACGGATTTTCACCAAATGCAAAAGCACGCTTTCGGGACCAAGCCGCTGCTCCTGGTCCAAATTTGGTGAAAATCCGTCCAGCGGTTTGGGCTGTAGACGCGAGCAAAATAAAATTCCCATTCGGTCTATGGGAAAAAAAAAGTTTTGGGACCCCCCCTATAACTTTGCCGCCCCTGGACGAATCCTCCCAACCTTTGCAAAAACATTCAGAGTGACCCAAATACTTTTTTTGCAAAGTTTGTTGAGGATCTGTCTGGGGAGAGCGAAGTTATAAGCCGCCCAAAAAGTGCTCTTCCTATGGAAACAGCAACTTAACCATAACTACATTTCCACTACCGTGGCCATGTAATGTATATAGAAGTTGCACATTGGTTACTCTGATCTGCAGTGTCCTCATTCAGTTTCCCAGGGCATAGTCCTCCAGCCTGTGCAGGAGGGTGACGAGGTCCCAGACGACATTTTAATCTTTACATTCTTGTGCTCGGCGGGTTAGCAGGCAATGGTGGCATGCTGTTATATGACAATTTAACAGCACTGTCATGGACCAAGTCTATGACCTCTTCCAAGGGGTTTGTGCTTTACATTCGAGTAATGGTCAATATTATTGTCTTGAATTGGTTGCTGGCTTTTCCTTGAGGCTGGCGGCTCTATGGCACAATTGGGTCACTGAGTCGGATGGTAAACTACTTGGCTTGTCTTCTGGCAGTCACCCACAGCTAATTATAATTTATTTTACTCTCCCTCTTTAGCCCTGCCCACTGGTTCATCAGGGGGTCGAGCGATTGTGTACCAGTATGTTAATGCTGGAGGTTGGCCAGTAATAGAGGTCACTGGAGCACACTCTGTGGTTGAGTGTGGAGTCATTTACAAGCTCATTAGTTACTGGGAGTTCCAGCTTAAGTTCTCGGGCGTGCTTGGGTGTTACGCAGATTACTTTGTTTAGGGTTCTCATGCCTTTTGGTGTCTGCATTGGTTTAAGGCCAATATGAGGTGATACAGATGTGCTTACTTTCAAGGCGATCCATGTAGTCCTGACATTCTTGGCAGTGGAACTTTGGTCCATTTTTCATTTCTATGGCTTTATATGTACTATGTTTTCTATGACCTTTGCCAGTTTTGGCATCACAGCGTCTGTACTGGTGGATGTCACCGTTTCTACCGCTGTGTCGCTGAAGGAGTTATCCATGACTTGTGCGCGACCCCAGGTGCTAAACAATAGTTTGAGCTGATTTTTTCCCATTGCTTGAACCTCATCCCCTCAGCATGGAGAGGCCTTAGTGGTGTTGCTGACTAATCAGGGTCTTCCACTGGACAGACACATGAGTCACTACAAAGATTTTGACCACTCTTCCTTTTCTTTCTCTGTCCGGGTTGTGTCCAAACTTTGGGCAGTGCCATCTGTGTTACCATGCGCACTTTCACTTCATTAAGCAGAGCTTCATGTTTAACCCTGTCTTAGCGATGAGCAATCTTTCCAGAGATTGTTGGCCATCATGTCGCATAGAAGCCAGAAATGTTCCTAAAAGCATGATCGGTGTGATGGATTGAAAGCCTACAATCTGAACGCTATTCTCAGGACTGGGGAGTGCACCCTTAACTCCTTAAAGGGCAGTGCATTGACTGGTGTGTCTGTGTTGAGGAGAGCCGAGATCTTCTCACCATTGATATGAATGTGGCATTTAGGAGGTGGTTCCCAGTCAATTGGTCGAAAACATTTGGTCGACAGGACAATTGGTCGACACCATTTGGTCGAATGCCAAATGGTCGAATTTTTTATAAATTTTTTTTACCCCTTTTTTTTTTTAGCCCTTTTTTTTTTTTTTTTTTTCCACACGAAAACCCACAAAACACATATATATATAAAAAAAAAAAAATTCGACCATTTGGCATTCGACCAAATGGTGTCGACCAAATGTCCTGTCGACCAGTTTGCTGTCGACCAATTGACTGGACACCTTAGGAGGTGCATGCTGACCTGTGCTGTAGTAGCTGTCAAGGTCTTAAACATAGACCTTGTCTTCAAGATGGCTGGTGGCCATTTTGGCTGTTCTTGCTGAAATTCTTTAGGTGTAGTGTCTTAAGAATTGTTTTTTTCAGACCTGGAGAATGCAGCAAAGTGATTGAGCCGCCTTAACCTGCCATATGCATGGACTTCTGTGGGAAACACAGTGACCATGAGCGACCTGCTGCCACAGTACAAACAGGGACCAGGGTTCCTAGTGTGGCACTCGCATAAATAACTCTCCGAGGTGGTTTCTATGATTTCCTGCAGCATTTGGTGAGAGTGTTGGCCTCTCCTTTTCGTGAGCAGCCTAGAACCTTCACCCTGGTGGAAAAACGGGTGTCCGCAAGTCCATGTTTTGTGCCATTTCTAGGTTTAGAGTTGACGCAGCACTTAATGATTTGCCCGAGAATTCCGTATTCTGCATCTGGTAGTTTGCAAGACCTTGCTAAGTGTTAGTTCCCTGTGGCCCCTGATGTGCCTGGAGGAGGTTGAACCTTTCAAATCCTGGTTGGCCTGCAGGTAAATCCGTTCCCTAAGAGCTGAAGTTGCGGTCTTGTTATGCTCATTGTCGCCAAAGTTATTTTGATGACATCTTATCTTACCCGATGCAGTAGCATTGACAGGTTGACTTCCAGGTCTCTCTCCTTCGTGGCACGACAGTAGTTGTTAGGACGTCCTAGTCACCATTTTCAGGCAATCATCCAACCATCGATGCATCAGTGTGAATGTCACACAGCAGTATCTGTGGGAGGTGGAGGGGCTGTATGACTAATCTGCCACAGGCTCCAGATCTAACAAGACGGTAGACCACCTGGGAGTCTTGGTTGTGTGGGTGCCGCAGCATCAGGGATTCCTCAGGATAGGGCTGAGTTCTCCTTTGGACTAATCCTCATTGCTGGTTGTTATGAACGCAGTCTCATGGTATACACAGTGGGCCTAATTTTCAAAAACGTTTTCTTGTACAATTTAAAGATGCGCCATAAGTGTGGAAGAGCTGTGCAAGAAATAGATACACGATTCACAAAAATTCGCTACTGCACAGAGTAAGCCTTGAAGATGTGCAAAGTCAGTGCAAAGCATTTAAATCAGTTGAGAAATGCATGCAGAAACACAGGGTCCTTCAAAATTGGGCAACTATGCCCCAGAAACCCTGTTCAGAAAACGAGAGCAAATGATTTGCTCTAAAAAATGCCCATCACCATTTACTTCAATCACCAATTGGCCAGAAAAGATTAAGTGATTTGCCAATCAAAGTAACTAACTCATTTTACCCAAATTAGACCTTTCTTGATAGCATAATAGACCAGCACCTTCCTGCAGGAATGCTTCCCCAAAATGGCGGATTCAGTGGGAATCATGGTGCTGCAATCGACTTATGAGGAGAAGGAGGAGAGACAAATTATACAGAAGGGGAGTGTCCATCTTTGCACTGGCAGATGAGGTGGCCATGTTGCGGTACCATTTCCTCCACATGTAATCCTTGAGATCCTAATACTGTGGGCCGGTGTGAGGGCGTTCTCACTTGCCCTAGCATACAAGGACATGCCGTACCCCTGTCAGAGAAGCTGGTATTAGATTATGCTTACTTCCAAATCGCTCCTAGTGGAACAGTGGTATTCTAATGGGTATATCACATGCCTAACAGACACAGATTGTACACTAGGTTCTCAATGTGATTCTTGCTTCTTCTAGGCAATGCATACAAATGCTCTGTAATTAATTGTTGCCCGCAGAAGGGTAGGGATTGTATGGACGGTCTTTGACAGCATGGTGGTGTGATTCAGTCTTCCCTGGACCCAGTCTGGAATGCATGGAGTGTTGGAGTGATTGATGTAGAATGCAGGCTGAGAGAAGGTTGTTGCATGAGTGGGTTCTATATGAGGTACTTGGAGAATGTGACCCCTGATAGAGGATGCCGGTGAATGATGTCCCTATCTTATATGTATCTGACTTGATGAACTTAAGGAAATGTAAATGGAACTAAGGAAAGAAGTTACCAGTACAGACCAAGATGTCAGAGTCATCATTGGCCAGGAACCCATCTTTACACATGGCTTCCTAGGGTGCGCTTTGCCATTAATTGCCTTTATGTGGCTCTCAGATTCGTTCTGGCCATGGAACGGTATTGGGCCAAAATACCGGAAAAAGATGCCGAATGCGCAGTTACTGTGCATTGGGCATGAACTGAAATGACGAATTCCATTATACCGAACGGGGGTTGCCGGGGTGTCCCTCGCTCCCTGTGTTCGGTATAATGGGATCAAGGGCTGCAGGGTGTACCCTATTCCAAGGCACGGAGTGTGGTGCCGGAATAAACAAAAAGAAGAAAGAAAAGAAAAAACGGACCCTGTGACAGAGGTCTCTACTCATATTAGGGGAAGGACACTTGTGTCACATAGGACAGAGGAGGAGACTGAGAAGAGGTGGGAATTCAGGTAAGTGTGAGGAGGCAAAGGTAAGTATCAGGGTTTGGGGGAAGGAGAAAGCTGCACAGTGTGATCCAAGTGGTCACTGCACACCGCCATTTTAAAATTCAACATAAAACCGGGTGCACAGTAATCATGTAGATCCCATGGAAATCCTGCGAATGTCCAGATGGCGTGTTACGCCAGCAGCAACATAACGTATGTGCATGCCAACTAACCAGGAGCAATGGATGTTAGCAATATCACTGGCACTTAAGGGTTGCTAAGTTGTTATATACAGTGCGCTGCTGCCATTTCAACAGTCTCCATGCACTCTTGTGGCACTTCAACGTAAAGTCGGTGGGTTGGTTAGGGTGGAAAGAGGGATTAGAACAGGTGTTGTGTTCAATAGTTGATGTGTGTAGAACCTGGAGTAACTGGCGTCTGTAAGGCGTGTTTTCTGTGCGTGCTTTGTTTAGTACAATAGAGGCTTGTTGTTTCCCATTGGGCAGCGTCCTGTGTTTGTGCTGTCAGTGGTGGGAGTCTATTGGGATTTGTGAGTTGGTTTGAGAGTGATGTGCAGTTTGGGTGTTTAGTGTGGGGTTCACTAGCCTTCTAGGCGTGTGCAGTAAGTGTGTGGTGAACGACGGTGGTTTCAGAAAAGGAAATGGTTATTAGGTTTTCGGTGGTCTGTGGATATTGTGCAGCTATGCTATCGCTTTTTCTCTTTATAGGGCCGTTCATCCTCAGATTAGTGTGGGGTTATATTGGTGGGGCAAAGTTCTGTTTGTCCACGTTTGGGGAACTGGACTAAAAAAAGAAGGGTGTATATAGTGGTGATTACTGTGTTGATGACTGCACGCTGTCTGGAGTGAGAATTATCTAGAGGGGCTGAGGTATGGGCTAGGAGATCTTGGATTGCATGGTTCCTCCTGATTCTATAAACAAACTTGAGTGCATATTCCTTGAAACATTAGTAGATGTGGGGAGCTTTCGGTTGTTAGGGCCTTGTCGATTCGTTCATTTGGGGCTCTCATTTCAATGCCTTTGTGGATGTGGTTTTAGCATTGTAAAGGTTTGAATAGAAGTCTCCATAAAGATTCTCATTGTTTAGTCTTTGTTCATTCATTTTATCCCGGTGAGTTGAATAACCGTGTTTTTAGGCATTTTCGAAAGATTAGGTGGTCGTCCGTCGTCCTGATTTCCTTTCGGATCAAGTTTCATACTTTGGCTATGAGAATAGAGAAGTCAGTTCCTCCAAGTTTCGTTTTCTTGTAGTGTCTTGTTTCTATTTGGAGGTCAGTGCTAGATCTGAAGGTTCTTCTGGGTTGATATCGGGATGATTTTGGCTTACAGACATGTAGCTCCTTGTTTGTGTAGTGCTCTATGGCAATGCTGAGGGCTTTGACATTGATTTGTTTCTTGACTGGTAGCCAATGTAGACTTCTCAGGACTGTGTGGTGATGTGGTCTCTTCTATTTAGTGTCGGGAATAATCTTGCTGCTGTGTTTTGATGTGTTGAAGTCTTTTGGGAGATGTTCGGGCATTCTTTGGTAGAGATGATAGGGAGGGTTCAGTGTGGGAAGCTGAGGGTTCCTCTTATTAGTCGTTGATGGCATATTTCTACTATTGCATTGACGTGTGGTTCCAGGGTGAGACCAATGCCCATGAGTATTCCCAGGTTTTCTATCACTGTTGAGGATTTAGATTGAGTTCCCCTACTCGGGGGTAGTGGGGTAGGTCAGAGATGTCTGTGTTAGGTTGTTATTTCATGGGTTAATCGTTATTTCAGTTTCTGTTGGATTCAGTTTAAGGTTATTGTTTGCCATCCAGATGTTTCTATTCATGAGGCATTTGTTGAAGGCATTGGTAGGGTTGTTGTTAGTGGTCATCTTGATAATGAGCTGGGTGTCAACTGCATAGTTGTAGGATGTGAGTTAGTGCGTTTGTATGAGCTTCATTTGGGGGGAGGGTAAGTAAAACATGACGAGAAGCGGGGAGAGTCCTGATCCTTGTGGTACGCCACAGGCAATGTTTTTTTGTGTTTCATGGGAAAGGTTGTAGACAGATACTTTCAGTTCTGTCTGGGAGGAATGGTTTCAGCCATTGTAGTGCAGAGTTTTGGATGCTGGACTCTTCCAGTCTGTTCATTAAGGATGTGTATTTGATCGTATGAAAGGCCATTGGTATGTCCAGTAATATAAGGGCAGATTGATTTGTTATAGTCAGCATTCATCTTTAGGTTGTCCAATATGGAAAGGAAAGGAGCACTATGGAAAGGAGCACTGATTCAGTTCTTTCTGCATAGTCACATAATGCAGCCTCCCTCGCTTAGGGTTTCCTAAAGGCCACCCACTTACCTTGTCTCGATTTTAACTTTGGCCCCAAAAGTCGTTCTTCTGTTAGCTAATAGTAGCCTTCTAGACTAGGTCTTGAAAGGCTCCACTCCTTTTACTTCCTGCATATCCCTCCTCCTCCTATTTGTGATTTGGTTTGGTAAATTTAGACCTTTTCACAAAACAAAGACAAATGTAAACAAGATTTTAAAAGTATTACAATAAAATATAGTCCAAATACCTGTTGATAAAGGACATACAACTATTTTATTTTATTTATTTTATTTGTATTTATTTTATTTTTATTTTGTTGCTTGTATAGCGCACCAAGCCCTGAGGCATCTGTTCGCTTGCTTACATAGAAAAATATCACAATTGTTACAGAGATTACAGTCATACACTTGTATTTACATAATTACATTATTCACATTCACATTTCAATCCTATCACATAGCAGAGGTCTGGTGGAAGGTTGGAAGAGGTAGGTATATTGGCTAGGGCTGTGTGGTCCTCGGTGCAGTGCGTTATTTATGCTGTTGGGGTGTGAACAGGGGTGTTTTAAGCTGTTTGCGGAAGATCCAGAATGAATCCTGGTCTCTGAGGTGAAGGGGTAAAGGCGTTCCAGAGTTTACTGGCCATTGAAGGGAAGCTGCTGCCACCTGCTTTTAGCTTGACTTTCGGTTTGACAAGGAGGGGCTTGTAGGCTGCTCTAGTGGGTCTGGCTGATTGGGTTTTGAATATTTTGTCAGCCAGATAGGCGGGTGCTACCTGGCGGAGGAATTTGTGAGTCAGTGTCAGCGTTTTAAACCATATTCGTTCTTGGATGGGTATCCAGTGGAGTTTTAGTCTGGTTTCTGAGATGTGTGCTGTTCTGGGAATGTTAAGCACTGCTCTGATGGCGTTGTTTTGAAGGACTTGGAGTTTTTTGATGTTGTAATTTGAAGTACCGGTGTATCGTGCATTGCAGTAGTCCAGTCTGGTTACCACTAAAGCTCTCTTCAGGGTGATGCTGCCTTCAGGCGACAGGAAGGGTCTGCAGGAGCTGATCAACTTGCAAGTTTAGGAGGTAGCAGTGGCGGTAGCGTTCACTTGTTTCGATAGGGTGAGGGAGGAGTCCAGGTAGAAGCCTAGTGTTTTAACAATGCTGGATACAGAGATGGTGTTGCCGTCAATGTTGAATGATTGAAATGGAGAGCTAAGTTTAGCAAGCCTGAGTTTGGCTACTATCAGGAGCAGCTCAGTCTTATCGTCATTGAGGCATAGTTCGTGATGTGCCATCCATGCCTGTATGGTTAGGTAGATGGTGTTGAGAGTGGCGCTATCAGTGGCATGGTCACCAGTGATGGGTATGAGGACTATTATAAAAAAAATATTTTAAAAACGTTGTTTGCACCTAAAAATATTAAATTATACTGTATTTCCCTATAAAATACATTATTCAAAGTATGATAGTATACTACCTGTACAATAAGCTTGAACCAGTAAAATTCAATTGGTAGTTTACATTTTTGTTTTCAGCATGCTAAGTGCATTCCTTAAGAATCTACAAAGACTTAATAAATAGTCAAGATGAAATACTCCCCTCCATCAAACAAACCCACAGTATTTCATTCTCTTCATCGGAACAATTTTGGTTAAAAAAATCAGTGCTTGCGCTTCAGATATACAGGGCTTCATTATGAGTATGGGGGTGTGGGAGAAAGTGGTGTTAACGGAATTACTGCCACTTTTCTCGCTCTGCCGTACTAAGAGTTGGCCCTTGATTGGGGAATTTACCTTCAGCATCACGCTGGAGGTAAACCCTCCCACTTTCTGCTGAAAAAATGTGCAAAATCAGCGGAATTACAGTGCCTATAATTCCGTCGAAATCCCCAATGGAGTCCTATGGACTCCAAATGAATGGGGACTAACACTGCTACCACCACCACTTGTTATCCAGCGATTAATCCGACGGACCAAGTGGCGGTAACAGTAATTCCATTTGCCGGTATACCAGTGGATTTACCACTGGAATACATCCTTACTCATAATGAGGCCCACAATCTCTTTACAGAAAAGTATAAGATGTTTCAATGTTTGCATACAACCTAAGGTCTTACACAGTTACAAACGAGTTCATGATGTGCCTCTACTGAGAACGTAAATGGGTCAAATACCCTGTTCTATGGAACGTCTTCCACTCAGGAGAGTCTAAAATCACGTTTTAGCAGAAACACGACTAGACTGCCATAAACATTTATATTGCTCCTCTGTGAAGGGTGGAAATGGGTCAAATACCCTGTTCTATGGAACGTCTTCCACTCAGGAGAGTCTAAAATCACGTTTTAGCAGAAACACAACTAGACTGCCATAAACATTTATATTGCTCCTCTGTGAAGGGTGCAGTGAGATAAAACGTGGCTGTAGACCCTCCTGAGAGGAAGGAATTCCATAGAACATGTTTTTTGAACCATGTTCTTTCTAGGTAGAGGGGCTCCCACACTGTTGCTTAATTTGTAAAAATTGGGGTTTCACCCTAAGTAACCCAGGGTAATCCAGACATGGACCCCCCTGCTCACTGTGCCATAGAGAGGCTCAGCTTCAACTCACTGCGGAGGCCCAACAAAGCTGTTATATGTGTCTGTGGTTGCTGGTGGTACTCCTGTCCAGAGGAGAATTGCTTAGCATTTTGGTGCTAGACTGCCCTTGTGGGTGGGACCAGACTGATAGGCAAATGGATATTTCTCCTCTGGGAAGGGTGCAGGGAGCTAAAACGGGGTTGTAGAGCCTCCTGAGCAGAAGAAACTCCATAGAACAGGTTATTTGAACCATGATCATTCTCAGTAGTGGGGCTCCCACACCTTACTTAATTTGAAAAACTTGGGGTTTCACGCTAAGTAACCCAGGGGAATCCAGACATGGACCCCTTGCTCACTGTATCTTAGAGAGGCTGAGCTACTCCTGACTGAGGAGGCCCAACAAGGCTGTATCACATGTCTGGGGATGCTGATGGAACTCTTGTTCAGAGAAGAATTGCATAGCATTTTGGTGCTGGACTCCCCTTGTGGGTGGGACCAGACTGATATGCAAGTGGAGATTTCTCCTCTGTGAAGGGTGCAGTGAGCTAAAACGTGGTTGTAGACCCTCCTGAGTGGAAACGAAAATCCATAGAACGTGTTCTTTGAACCCTGTTTGTTCTCAGTAGAGGGGCTTGCACACCCTTGCTTAAGGTCTTACACAGTCTGTAAATTCTTTCGGATAGCGATATACTGTTCTAGGGCCTACACATTCCAGTGTGAGAAGCGTGTTCAAATTAAATCTTAAATAGATGGCACACGCTCCATCATAGAGAAACAAATAGATTTATTTAGGCAGGTCTTTTCTTTTTCTAATAAACTGAAGATATTCGACATATACATTAAAAGAAACAAGTTGGTCTACTTTGTCAAACCAATCCAGTTCAAAGAGGTTTTTTTTTCAGCTCGGAAGAACTTTTGATCAATTTCTTCCTAGTCAGATTCTATCTTGTTCAAGTTTTTAAGTATAAAGCTGTTTAGAGAAACACTAGATGTGTCTTTTAATGCTGCATTCAGTTCAACAAAGATTTGATTTTTTAAAAATGTTTTAAAAATAATTTTAGTATACATTATACCTTACACAATTTATAACATCAAGAGAACAGTATGTCATTTAAGAATCATCATTTCATTACATATACACATTACACATCAATCTAAAATGCCACAAACTTCCCAAAAAAGCTTAAAACTCATACAAAGAAGAATTTAAATAAATTCTTTGTATACAAACTACAAAGCAGACTCACTCATATATTTCCTAGAAAAGTTTGTCTTCAAGTCCTATGACAAATCTTGTTATCCCTCCTCCAGAATCGCAAGTAACTCACCCCCAGTATCTATTACATGTTACAAATCATTACACAATTTCACCAAACGTTTTACTAAGACTTATATTAGAGACACTTGTTCAGTTGCCATCAATCTCAGCCGCAGATCTGTTACTACTGTGGAAAATGAGTGCTAAAATGGGCTAAGGAACAATTTTCGATACAAGACTGTCACTGTACACTCCATGACCAAATGATAAAGAGTCTCTAAACAATCTAATTTACAGAGCCTACAGTGACAAAGTTCCTTCCAGATTTCTAATCGAGGACCAACGATTTCCAATGAGGGAAGTCTATTGATTCTAAATTTAAAATAACACATACAAAACATCTGTGCCTGAAACTTCCTTAAATACAGTGTACCATTTTTTGTTAGAACATAAAAAATCCCATTATTGGAATATATCTTTATCATGTTCAGATCTTGCAGATCAGTTAACTTGTCCCAACGTTTTATTTTATTTTTCATACTCTTGTATGATTCATAAAGGACAATATCTGTTGTCTCCATAAACTGTGTGCAACACTTCTTAAAATTACTTTAAAAAGCCTTACCCCCTTCTCCATCATCTCCCCTAGGAATAATCGTAAGTTCGAGGAAGCCATAGACACCCTCTTCTTATATGATAACATGCTTTTCTTAAGATATTGTGCCCACCACGATTGCAGACCTTCCAAGCGTCTGACACTAATTAATGTAGATCTGGGATGGCCTAAAACCTCTTCCAGAAGTGTACCTTCTAACTTATCAACATACTTTCTAGTGCTCAACGTGACCAGCTCCACTCCATATAGTACCATACGGCTGACCTTGAGACAGTAAAATGGAATTAAAGGTATAAGTGAATAAGCACATAACTTACTTTTTATTACCTTCATCAAGGTAATACATGATCTCACCTTAGTTTCCATACTCATTTATGAATTTTCATCCTATGTCCCACCGAAAAGGGGAAGCCCAAGTATTTAAATGCCTCGATTCCCACTACCTTGGACTTGTTTATGATCCATACGTAGTGTTTCATATTTCTTTTTGTACTTACGGTAGCAATAAAGGATTTTTTTAGATCATTAGTCAATTCATTATTGCTAAAATATGCTGCTGCTCCATTCAAGGATCGCTGCATTCCAGCTGATGTAAAATCTAATAAATTAGATTGTCTGCATATGCAATGCAGTTGATTTTAAGTTTTTCGCAGTTTGTAGGATATCCTACCCAACTGATACTAGTTTCCATTAAGTCTGCTAACTAAAGATTGAATAAGGTGGGGGCGTTAACGCAGCCGTGGCGCATTCCTTTCCTCAGCGATAAATCTCTAGAAAGATCCCCTCATGTGTTCAACCTGATTTTGGCCACATTGTTAGAGTATAGCAACTTCAGCATCTTCAATAGACCAGCTTCTATACTCTCTCAATTTCCTCCACAACATGCCAATATCCACATTATCAAATGTGGAGGAGAGATTAAGTCCTGCAATGTACAGAGTTATCCCAGTGCAGCCCCTCGCTTGAGCCATACAGGTTGATAGAGTCAGACCACTCTCTTAGGTCCTGATACTCTTCCTGTATTCAGTTTGTAAGGGGCTGAGCCTATGTATGGACTCGGCCCACCTAGTTAAGTCACGTAGAACCAGGGATGCTAGAATTTCTAAAGATATATTTAACAATGAAATGGGGTGATAACTGGTGTGAGAAACCTGACGGTGTACTCCTACCTCCTCCCCCGGGATCTTCCATTCAGGCCAGGGAAGGGCTATCGCTCTTGGATCCCGAACCTGGGGGTGGACAAGTGAGGGAGGATCACCTGAATGGAGTGTCACGATGGACTGGGAGGATAATACCTGAAGTCCAGACATGATATTCCCTCTCCCCCCATTTTACATCAGAAACCCCTTCCTCAACCTTCATGGGATACTTTCAGTCTGATTCCATCTCACCCTCCCCATTTCCAACTAATACTGGGAAGAAGAAGAGGTGACAGAGAGTAGTGAGGATTACCTGTAAGTACCTGGAATCAAATACGGGAAACAAGCGCACGCAAATAGACAAGCACAGGCATCAACACGTCCGCCACAGGAAGGCAGGCGTAAGCGACCCCGCGAACAGTATAAAAGTGCGCGCAAACAACAAACACATATATCCAGCTACGATGAATGCCCCATTTGTTGCAGCACTGATCGTGGGACACCGTAGGAGGAGGAGAATAGCCAGGGCCCTCATTTTTTCCCCCCAGATTAGCCTTTTTGGGATATCTGACGACCAGGTCTATGGCAGGTATAGGTTTCCACCTCGTATCATCCTAGACCTGGTCAGGGAGTGGGAAGATGACCTTACACCCCTCACCCTCTGCTCCTAAGCATTGAGCCCCTTGGAGAAGGTGCTCAATGTCCTGCATTTTTTGGCCACTGGGTCATTTCAGCGGACTACTGCTATAGTGGGGGGGGGGGGTCTCACAGGCCACGCAGTCACGCTGCCTACACCAGGTGTTGGCAATCATGACTGCACGCCCCTCAGTCTGCAGGCACATATACATGCCCAGAACACCCGCAGAAAGGCAGGCTGTAGTTCAGGACTTTTACAGGGTGGCACACTTCCCCAAAGTCCTCGGTGCCATAGATGGCACCCATGTGGCCCTACGTCCACCTAGGGTCACTGAGCACATCTATCGAAACCGCAAGCACTGGCATTCTATCAACGTGCAGGTGGTATGCGATGCAAAGGGAATCATCACCTCTGTCTATGCAAACTACCCAGGCTCCACCCATGACAGTTTCATATACAGAATGTCCGCCCTAAGCCGGGCCCTGGAAGCTGGGCAGCATGGCGACACATGGCTCCTAGGTGAGTACAAATGCCCGTGCACATGCATGCATGTCACACACAGACAAATACACAAACCCCAATAATCACAACCATTATCATCTCTCCAGGGGACAGTGCCTACCCTCTGAGCAACCACATGATGATGCCAATCCGGAAACCCACCACACCACCACAGGTAAGATACAATGCTGCCCGTATTGCAACCAGGGGCATAGTGGAGCGCACATTCTGAGTGCTAAAGTCATGCTTCCGCTCCCTTGACCGCTCTGGTGGGCAGCTACTCTATGCACCCCCAGTAGTGTGCAGGATAATTGTGGAAGCATGTGTCCTGCACAATGTTGGTACACGGCAGGGTGTACCGGTGGACATGGTGGTGCCCCCACAACCCCGACCACAGGCACAGGTGCTGCCCATGGGAGGGGATAGGGCACGTGGCGAGGCAGTCCGGACTTGTGGCTACATTTTTCACCTAAACTCCCACCCCTGTGGAGTGCACACAGGCCTGGCACATACCAGGTGACAATCAATGATGACAAAGAGACAGTCAATTGTCACAACCTTACCACCCTGAGAATTTTGCCATGGAAGTGCTACATTGTGTGCATCCCTAGCTACTAAAACATAAACAATTGTGTGGGACCAAAAGGAACACATGCAAGGTGTGCATCACACACCCCTGAAAAACAGGCCATCACAATCCCTGGTATGTCATCCAAACCCTCCTAAACCACATCACCCTTGTCTGACACAAAAAAGGCCAACACATTACCAATAATATACAAAGTGACATGTGATAAATGGAAAGTGGCTTCACACAATGACGCCTGTCATGGAATCTGATGAAATGACTGACCAACAATCTCCCACACAAAACAAACCATACCCAAATGCATTCCAACATTTGTAGCATGAACATAACAATCAATGCCTGTTCACATGCACATTGGGCAAGGCAAAATCCCTACTCCTGAATATGTGTGCTGTGTGCGTCTCCTGCAACACACTGCTCAGCACACAGCATAGTGACCAGCCACTGTGTCAGAGACACACCTCGAGCATCACATGAAAAGGACAAAATAAATAAATACATAAATAAATAAACAATTGACGCATGCACAGGATCCACAAAAGGTCATAGATCATGTGCTGCAGGGACACAGTGGTCCCCAGAAGGCAAACTGTGTGCACATGTGGACATGGGGCCTCATTACGACCCTGGCGGAGAGGGAATTACGCCAGCGTAATGCATGGCGTACCTCTCCGCCCTACTACGAGATTCCTTACCGCCATGGAGAGTTTTCCGCCTGCTTTTTGCAGCCGGAAAAATCCATGGCGGTAAGGGACCTTGTTGTTAATTACGCCACCGTATTCTACGGTGGCGTAATTAACGCCTTCCCCACTCCCATTATACCCTATGGGGCAAGAATGGGAATGGGGAAGGGCAAAATGGGGATTGGGGATTTACCGCTCCGCCTGGGTCGGAATGGGGCGGTAAATCCGCCAACCCCCATGGCGGTATTTTCCCATATCCGCCAAGGTCCATGGTGCTAATTGCACCATGGACCTCCGCCAGGGTCGTAATGAGGCCCATGGAAGGGTGGATGTACATGTGGTGGATCATAGGGCGACTGTGTGTGTCAGTAGGGACATGCACTCAATACATGCATGCCCAATCAAGTGAACATCAGTGTCCTCTACACATCACATGTGAACATTGCCCATGTGCACACCACAGTATGTCAAACCACACCAGTCCCCTCACACCTGAAAGGTAAACACAACACAGGAACAGGCATTGACCAGCAGAACACATCATGTACATAGGACACCACAATAACAATGTCAGGGTGCCCATCACACTGTAAGCCAAGACAACTGTCCAACAACCAAACACCCTTCCTCATTCACATATCACCATGACCTACTGAACAACTGTCAAAAAACAAGAGCAACAGGGGATACCAGGGATATCTTAATACTGTGACCTGGCCTGGATAGAACACGAAAATATTAAACAAAAAAGGTCAGAGTACTATTTGTGTTTATAAGGTGAGTACCAGAGCAATCTATCCGTCTCCAAGCGCCCTTTAATTCATAACATGACGAAACAGAATACAACAGTGTGTCTTATTACAAACAATATGTTGGAAAGAAACAAATTGAATTCGATCCAGTCGACACACCAGCACTATTAAATATAATTTATTAACATTTCTTGAACACATTATTATCATAAAAAACACACATAATCAAGAATGTTGATATTATTCAAATCGTAAACCAGTCCCCCCAATTCATCCGTGGGCTGGTACAATATAACATTCCCATCTAAAAACCACAAGACAACACACAACAACCATACCACATTCACTCTCAAACCATTCATCAATTCATACAGTTTTTACAAATAATTATCATTATAAAAATGATTGTACTAAAAAACAAGTTTAGCAACATATATCCAATATTAAATATGGATTTATACACACTCACTGCTGAGTCAGACTTGAATACTACAATCTGGTCCGACTCTAGCTAGTTGTACTTGAAACTGATTATAATTAACAGTACATTCCCCAACCCGACATGTTTCTTTCTGTATAGGTCTAAGTAAACAGAAATTCTTCAGGGGTGTTATGGTCCCGTATGGTCAGGTGGATAGTAGATGGAGAACAATAGAACGGGTAGACTGCACCGGAAACACTCACAACAAGTCTTATGTAGTTGTCTCTATCCGTGCCTCCGATGAAAAACACATAGGCCCAATATTAAAGTGCCCAGAGACACTGATTGGATCCAAAATCTCAATATAGAGGGTGTAGAACTCTCCTTTGTATGTATCAAATACATGCATTTAAGCAGTGGTCACCCCAACAGTCAACTGCCATAATCCGGTCAATATAAATCAAGACCCATGATTTTTGGATGTAACCGAATTACTCCCAAGTGTGCTATAAAAGAAGCTTGGATCTTCCTCAGAGCCCTCTACTGAACAACTGTGCCTGGGGTATGTAGCCTTCTTCCTTGAAGTCTACCTGGCCATAGGATCACCCTACCCCTTTGTCTCCATCTTCCACCTTGCGTGTAAATAGTGTCCAGCACCTTCAGAGGCCACCTTGACTGGCAAAAATACCAAATCAAAGAGAACTCAAAGGAGCCAAACACACAAGCCAGGCAAAAAGCCTTTAGGCAGCAAAAAACACTTGAAGAGTCTCCAGTAGATGACTTGATGTAGCAGTAAATTAATTTCAAAGCACATGTACAAGCACAATGATTGAACAACCAATTTAGCACAATTAAACAATGCTACAACACGATGCGTACCATGTTTGGTACATAATATACAATGATGCAGCACCAACTGATGGGTGGTGTCCACGTGCAGGAGTGGCACGCACCAACAACCCCCTCCGTGGTCTGGGCGCCTGCAAGGTCAAACTTATACAGGCCTCTGAGACCACGGTGGGGAAGGAGGGTCAGGGATATGTTGTCTGCACAGGCATTGGTATTCAGGATAACCGGAAATAGGGGCAGGAGAGGGGAGTCGGATTGTCAAGGAAAAGTAGGAAAAAGACAAAAATCTACTATTCACAATAACACATACTCAATCAGAAAAACCATGTACATCATGCACATTGTACCAAATGACTCAAATGGAAGTCAAAGAGAGACTTATCTCTGGGGTGAGTGCTGACCTCCTGCCTGTGCACTCTCAGGTCCGGTAACAGGAGCAGTTCAATGTTGCAAAGATAGTAAGAGTTAGTAATCTGTGTATGTCTATAACACACACACACAACACCATACATGCACCAAAGCAAGTAACTCCTCCACAAACAAACACTCTTGTCTGCTGCTTCGTACCCATACGTAAGATTCCCCCGTGATGGTTCATACACTGTCAATGCAGTAAGTCAGGCGCACATGGGCGCGTGGCAAATGGAAGACCAATGTGTCAAGATTCACACATCATGCAATGGTCCCTGGGTAAGCAGCTACACTCATATAACAAGGTACGACTTCAGTACAAGTAGTGTTCTGGCATCCCCCAAATAAAAGAGGTAGTGCATGTGTCAATTTGAACATGCAAATGATATGCACTGCACACAGGTCTGTCCCTCGCTGCGTGTTCCTGTGCGCAGCTCTTTTTTTCTTGCTTTGAACGCTACTGAGTTTATACATCTGCTTCTACAGAGCATGGTGGAGGATATGTGTGACAGCCCCTGCATGTGTCCCTGACAACTTGGAAAGCAACTTGCCATGTGTCCACCAACTCATCTCAGCTGTACTGTGCACTTCAACACCAATAACTGTCCAAGCTCACCGTCAGTGGCACTACTTAGCATGCATGTGCAACAGGCCTGGTGAAAGGTTGGCTGTGGTGTGTGCCCCTTGTGCTGCTCACCTTGCCTGGAGTTCCTGGAAACATGTCTGAATCTGTTGGATGTATGAGCACAAGCCCTGTGGCACTGCTTGCGCACACATGTGCATGTCTGTACCACCGAATGTGGCCAGCTGCCAGACTTACACTGGCCCATGTCTGCTGGCAAAGCTGGTCTGGAGGCTCATTCTTCTGCAGAAAGGGCACACAACACAGAATTAATGCTGGAAAGTCCCCTGTGTGTGTCTCTTCATGCTGGTTGTGACTGGACCATATCAGATTTCATCCCACCATCAGTGTGACTTTGACAGGCAAAGGGTGGCGGACACTCTCTACAGCATGAAGTGCATCAAGCACATGTACAGTAAAGAAAATAAACATACAACACAATGTATAGCAATTAATGGACACCTGATTCATGAAACCACCCATTTCTAATGCTGAAATGCCATCGATAAGACCCCTACAATCCCCACTAGGGGTGTTAACACAAGTAGTACAGCAGCAGACAGGCCACAGATATGACAGTCCAAAGCCCTTGTGAAATAAACTGTAACACCGAACCATCCTTGCGAGCCCATGGATAAGGGAAGCAGGAGTGTGGCCTATGTGAGTCAGGACCCCAAGCTGCAAACACATACACGAGACAAGCTTTAAGGGCCCAGCTGGAACAGACAGTGGATGCTTTCAAAAGCCACAAAGCACCACACCGTCACATGAAAGCACAATAGACAAGCAATTTTAAACTATATTAACTAATTACACTAACTATAAAAAAACGACATTACCTAATTAAACTATCAAATCGAATGTTAACTAACTAAACTAAAATGAAAAATCAAAAATGGCCACATACGACCCGGGAGAGGGGAAACACTCAGAAGGGGGGAGGTACAGGGTGCAGCTCAACACCCACATGCGATGATGTTGAGGAAAAAAAAACCTCCATGGGCTCAACCCCTGCACAGCCCGACCTGTGTGGGAGATACCTCGTCGTCCGAGTATGGCTCATCCTGAAAAGGAGGACGTGGCACAGGAGCATGACCACGCCTAGCCACAGCTTGCCCCTCGTCAGCAGCAAGTCTGCCGGACGGGTGAACCTGGTTCTGTGCAGCGATGACACGTAGGTCTGCATGCAGAACCTCCCGTGATACGCGTGGTTCCTCTTGCAAGGTAACACATGTAACACAGAGTTCTTCCTGCAAGGCCTGGCTGGACAACTGATGCACCTCCCGGCAAGCACGTAGATCAGCCGAGATGGTACACTCAAGCTGCTCAAACCTCTCCTCTGACCGTGCCCTCTGGGACATAAAGAGGACACCCAGAGTGGATCTGAGGGACTAATACTCAGCCCTCCGGGCCTCCATGTGTACCTCTGCGTGAGCAGCAATTGCTTGACGCAAAGACAACATTTCAGCCTGGCGTGCCCTGTCTGAGGCCGCCATGCCCAGCCTGAGCGAGCGGGCCGTGGACTTTGCCACCCGCTGCTGGAGAAGCACCTGCGTAGCAGGGGAGAGCACGGATTGGGCCACCCGCTCCATGCTCACAGCGATGTTTTCCATTGCTGCCGTCTGGTGTTCTGAATTACCAGTCATGTATTGCTCCCACTCAGTATACCTCGGTGGCGCATGGCCACCGCATTGCTGGGCTTGACACCTGCGGGATCCAAGGACCGGCTGTCCTCGTTGGGATGGCACCGCCCGCGGCTGCACGACTACATGCCCCCGTCAACGTGATGGCCCATGCCCATCAGCGACTGGTGTGGAGGGTGACCCTGCGTCCCGTTCCACCACAGGTGGAGGTCTCACCACTGTCTGACCCCTCAGTGCAGGTGTCGCAGACAGAGGAGTGTCCACATCAGAATCACTCACCCCTGATGTATGGACCTGATGCACAACCAACTCAACATGGACGTCAGAGTGGTCATCTGGGCTGGACTCATTGCCAGCCAAAGACAAGATGGTCTGTAGCACATGTGTGTTCTCATGGTCTACCACCCCACGACGCCCACTTGTTCCTGGTTGCTGTAGTGATGACAACCCTGTGCCTGACAACACCATGCCCTGGCTCCATTGCATCATCATCTGAAAAGTAGAGAGAAAAAAAGATTACTACACATGTTAGAAGCACACAACACACATAAACATCACACAGACAGCCAACACATGAAGCAGACATGTCACACACAAAAGAGAACCTGCCATGCATGCCAGGTCAACGTGACATTGCTTCAGTGATTAGGCATGTAGAAGGGTGTTATACGGCTCAGAAGTAGGTAGATGCAGTGCAGAACATTTGTACGTTACTCACTATCTACATGTATAAGTACTTCATGATGTGTATCAGAAAACATGAAGGCAGTGCAAGGTCAAGTTCAGGCATCACATGCAATGTGCATGCAATGGGTTGCATGGCTACAAGCACACCACCCCTCCCCCTAAGTGGAAATGCAGGGATGCCTTGCATGGTATCAAAAGAATGACCAGAGACCTGTGTATTGGCAGATGGTGTTGACTAGCATCAATTTCATCAGCTGAGTCAACTGACAACACAGCAGATGATGATGGGACAGTAAGCAGGACACATGATGAACCCTCAATAGTACAGCCATGTGTGCAGAAGACACTACACCAGTTGGACAGAGTCAGTGGGCCAGAAACAGGGTGAGGCCTGTGAGCCACACAGACTGCCACACCCTAAACATGTGTTGGACGCAGGTCTGAGCCACAGTGGGCATGGGAAGGCTAATGAAATGCCATGAAATGTAGGTCACCCTGGACACGTACTACAATGATCATCCACTCAAGGACACATAGGGGCATGCAGGGAATGCACATGGAGCATGAATGGGCACTCATGTCCCTGCGGAGCATCTGCCATCTGCACAGTCGAAGTGAGACACCCTGCATCAAGGACAAAGGATGTACCCCACTGCATGTGTCTGTCAGGTTGGCTGGTGGAAGTTAGCATGTACACAGGAGGCATGAACAGGCCATTGCATTACGGCAAAATTATGCACACCAGTGAAAGGTGAAATTGGGGTGCAGGGGGGTGGAGGGGCAAAGGAGCATGCCTACATGGAGTACCCGCATGCAGGCAGAGGACACATGCACGTCAGTCATGCTATGACATAGTCCCAGTGCAGAGAGGAAGGACACCCCAGGCTACATGCAAAAGGGCCAGTGGGCTGGTACATGGACCGGAGGGGCATCAAGGTGACCAGCATGTGAGTAGGTTGCAAGTGTGGTGATGAGGACAGTCCCCGTCTGCTTCACATGTCCACCATCCTGCAGAGAAGCCATGCATTAGTGAAGCATTGCATTACTTGCACATCTGAACCATGTACACATGACATGTAGTGGCAGTCATGCACAACAATCACACAAGTAAAACACACATGGCCTTGACTAACACGCATCAACACTCACTGGACTGGGCATCAAAGTCCTGCATCTCTCCCACTCCTTCGACCAATTCCGGTGGTATGAACTCTGCAACAAGTGACTCGTGTGAAGTGAGGTCTTCCTCCCCAGGTGCCAGCCCACTACCAGTCACCAGAGTCATGTTGTAATTTGAGGCACGCTTTGCCTTAGCGCTGCGTTTGAGGTCATTCCAACGCTTTTTGCACTCTTGGGCTGTGCGCACCTCATGGCCGAATGCACTCACATGTTCCACAACTTGCTTCCAGTGGGTATCACGATGGGCAGCTGTATTTTGACAATTAGGCCCCACTAGCATGTCACGGTTGTGGTCCCGCACGTAGTCCACGAGGAAGTCCAGTTCCTGCACACAGAAAGGCTTCTTCCACGATGTGCAGGAGGTCGTGGCTGTGTATGGCGTCCCAGCCTGTGCTGCAGGTGCAACCTTCCTCCTCTTGGACGCTGGACCGGAACCTGGCTGGCAAATGCCACCCTGATCAGTATGGGCAGTGGCGCTGGTGGAATGTGCCGAGGGAGTGGCAGGTGTAACATGGAGTGAATACCCGACTTGCGTCAGTGGCTGCTGGGGGCCCTGGAATGGACCCTGCGCAGCAACATCCGCTGTGCAAGGGTCATCGACTACGACTGTTCTGGTTGGTAGACTCACAACCGGGGTGTTGTTGGCTGCATCTGCCCCTGCACTTGCCAACACCCGGCTGGTCAGGGCAGCATATGACATTACTGCCCCAGGGACACGTGTCTCGGTCACGGCAGCCCTGCGTGCACCTACGGTGTTCCTCCTGATCTTCTGGAAATCTTCCATGGACTCTTCAAGTGCCAACGCAGGCTCCGCTGGCAGCCCCTGAGCTTGGGTGGTGGTGTCCACAGCTGCACCTGCAGCTACCACTGCCCTTGGGCCCGTGGCAGTTGAAATGGACTGCCGGGTCACATGGGTGCCAGTGCCAGATGCAGAAGCTGCATCTCCCAGAACCACAGGGGTGGTGGCATGACTGCACCAACACATGGCACAACATCGTGCCGAAGTGCGCACCCCTGCCTCTTCCCCCTCTGCGGCCACCCTGGACACCATGGAGTCCTCCAACTTCCTGGTCAACCGGGCCACGTCCCTGACCACGGCCACCACGAGGAGTACGCCCAGCTGAGGCGCCCCTCACCTTTGGTGGCCTCCCAACCATGGCACAGATGGAGTAGTGCCAGCACAGATGGAGAAGTGCCAATGGGAGGTGCACACGACAATTGTCCTGGGCAATTGGGGTGAAAGGGGTGGGATACAAGATGTTAAAAGCACCCCTGCACCTGCAAGGCTGTATGTGAACCCGGTGATGAAGTGACGGGTCACGCAACACTCAGGCACCCCAAAACTGCCATAAAACCGTGCACGCAACCCCGTTAACCCACCTGTGTGGAATTAACCTCCCACAGTACGCGGTGGCACCCAGGGACACGAAAAACACATACGCCTGGGACACGCAGGCTACTATGACCGCCAAAATGGGTACGCGATACACTGGGGCACCCGCAGTGGGAAAAATAGCATGCGCGACTCACCGTCAGACTAGCGTGATAATGAAAAACATGCGTAGCCAATACCCCTGCCAAAAGAAGAGATACGTCCTTGATCCGCTGTGAAGTTGTGATGGTGCGCAAAACAACACGAAGTAGCAACACAAGTCAGTCTCCACGAAAGGCACATACAGCGAACTGCTGGCCCCGCTCAACTTTAACCCATGCTGAAGGAAACGCCAGCGTGCGTTATGTAACAGAAGCGCGTACGCGCTTAGGGCCTTTCCTCGGTTTACACGCAGACGTGTTTATTTTTTTCACATGCTGAATCACTATGCACCCGTCACGAGTGAAAGGTCAGTGCGCGTCACTTACGCGCTCTCGGATTACACGCATTAACACGCGGATGTGGGGAAATGCCCGTGCGCGTAATGTCACAGACGCGCGTACGCACTAAGGGCCTTTCCTCGAATTACACGCTGATGTGCACTTTTTTCACGTGCCTAATCACTCCGTATCAAGCTGGCCACGCGACAACCAACGGAAGACCATGCTCCTTCCCAAAAGGCCATTTTCCTGCCCCCCAGAGCCCCGAGCACGCTCCCACCTGCCATCTGCTGCTGCCTGCCTGCTGCCCACGTGCCCTGCTATTTGGTGCCTGAACGTCTGCCATCTGCAGGGGTCCAGTTGCTGTGTCCACCCCTGCTGGAACAGAAGACTCCTGACTGGGATACCATCGCTCCACAGCCCATCCCCAGGACCCAGTTGCCCACCCACACCTGCCTTGAGGGTAGCGATGTCAGGGCAAACACCATCCGAGACCACTGGCGACCCCCAGCCAGAGAGGCGGAGGGCTACCAGCTTCACCGATAAGGAAGTTGGTACCCTGGTGGAGCAAGTTCTGGGGCATTATGATGCCCTCTTCACATCATCGCGCGCCAACAAGGAAGGACGGGAGAGGATCTGGGAGGACGTAGTGGTTGCCATCAACGTGGAGGGGGTAGCAACCCGTGACATCAAACACATCCGGAAGCGCTGGGAGGACTTCAGGTCCAGGACCCTCAACAAGGCCTGGCGCCTCTTGAAGGCAGAGGATGCAGAGGGGTGCCGGGTCAGCCTGACCAACATCCAGATGAGGGTCCTGAACACATAAGCCCAGCACTCCACGTCCAGATCCTTCAGAGGCAGACCCGTCTGGAGTTGAGCGGTAAGTGGCCATGCATTGCTGTGTGAAACAGGGCAT
This sequence comes from Ambystoma mexicanum, assembly GCF_040938575.1. NCBI lineage: Eukaryota > Metazoa > Chordata > Amphibia > Caudata > Ambystomatidae > Ambystoma > Ambystoma mexicanum. The sequence continues at coordinate 116,702,597 of NC_090934.1, read as the reverse complement.
GTTGCAGTGTGCTGGTAGTCAGCTAATTGCCTGTATGTGTGACATATGCCATGTATGGATGTGTGTGTGCAGGGACATCATGGTGCTGCATGTGAGACCAGTCATGCGTGAACCACATGGATGGTGGATGTCTTCCAATGCAACATGGGGAGCAGCATGCGGAATGCACAAATGAATGCATGCATGTCTCTGTTCTTGGACATGGATGGGGTGTGAGAGATGGGTGCTGCTGTCATGGACATGTATGGTGTGCATGTCTGTGTGACTGAGTAGCGTTTGTGTGACTTTGAAATGCCATTTATGCATGACACATGTCCGTGAAGATGTGTTGATTCACTTATGCAGTCTAGTCATCCTTGTATCCACTGTATCTGTGGTGTACGAGCCCTGACGCATGACCCTCCAGTGATGTGTGTGCATGGGATCAGTATGAGCCATGATGCATGTGAGTTTGAAGCCAACATTTATGTCAATAGAGGCCCTTGTAGATGGATGCTGATGTTGATTGCATGCGACGTGCCTGTTTCTGCATGTGTGTTCCCTGCATTGACCCATGTGCTGTGGAGGGGCAGGATGGAAGTGACGTTTGACAGTGCCACTCATGTTCTATTGCTTCCTGTCTAGGTGACTAGTGTACAGTACCCTTATGCTTGTGTTGTATGTCTCCCTCTATGCAGCGTCGAGTGAAGAAGAGGGCAGAGATGGCGCTGTGGAGCAAAGCAGCGGGGATGCCTCGACCGGGCAGTGATGCAAGGCCCAGCCACCCTCCCAGGAATTGCCATCATCCGGGAGTGAGGGGACTGGTGCCGCGTCTGCCACTGCGGCTGCAGCGGAAGGGCTGGGTGAGCCCCCACAGGGGCTTGCAATGGCGGAAGACGGTGCAGAGCCATCCAGGTTGGTGATCTACACAGAGAAGGAGGAGGCTGCTATAGAGCCACACATGGGGCCTGTCGGGGGTAGTACCACTGGTGCAAGTGGTGCAGTCCAGAGCCAGGGACAGGAGGCAGCACAGGTCGCCGTGGAGGGGCCTGTGCATGTCACTGTCCTTGACCCTGTGACTGCACCACCATGCACCAGCAGAGATTCCCCGTTCCAGGCCCATCCGCAGGTAGGGGGGAAGCCCACGTCATCTGGCACTCCACTACCTGCGGACGAGGAGACCCCTGACCGTATGGCTTCCGTCCTGATTGGTGTTGCGTTGCGCATACGTGTCATTCGTGATGATGTGCATGCTTCCTGGGGGGACCACGCACGCCATCATGAAGAGCTGCGTGGCAACGTGGCACAGTTGGGAGGGGCACTGGTTGGAGGGTTCCTACATGTGTCGAGCACTCTGGCGGCCCTCTCCTCCTCTGTGGAGACTATGCGCCAGTCGTTCTCCCTGCCGTCTTCCAGCCCAGATTCCACCAGGGCCCCCTGTGGACCTGGCCCGACCAACGCAGCCAGCTTGGTTGAGCTCCCATCCCTGCCACAGTCAGGAGTCGGTGGTCCAGCAGGGGTGGATACCCCACCAACTGGAGACCAGCAGATGGAGGATGTGCCAGCATCATCTGGCAGGGCACATGGACAGCAGCAGCAGGCTCAAGGTGGGAGCGATGATGGCTCGGGGCCATCAACATCAGAGGGGCAGGCATCGGCCGGAGGGCAGGAGGACCCTGGAATGGGAGTGTCTTCCGTGTAGCAGCGGTTGGGCCAGCAGATAGATGCGGAGCGGCGGTGGGCGGAAGAGGCGCGGCTCACCATGGTCAGGGCGGAGTTCTCCATGCGCCAGGCATTGAGGCAGGCTGAGTGCCTCGAGGCAATTGCACAGGCCATGACTGCATCCCTGCGAGACATCGGGGCCAGGGCAGAGGCCCGCATCCGGGACATCGAAATGGAGTTCGATGATGCCCTGGTCCGGGACATCACAGAGTGAGCCGTAGGACTTGCCCGCCGCCATTGTATATAGTTAGTTAGTGTTAGGTTTCCTTTCTGTTTTTATTTATTGTGGGACGCTTGGACAATGCCCCACATTTTTGTATATAGTTCTTCATTAGGTAGTTTTTTTTTATAGGTTTCATTTAAAAGATTGGGCAGATGGACCCTGGATTTGTACTTTGTAAATAGTTCGACAATGGATTTGGCTTCTTATTTCTTTTTTTCCATGGATCAATGGTTTTTTCTTGTTTTTGCACTTTGGATTTGTTTTGCCGGACTGACACTTTGGACACGTGCTTTCGGATTGATTTGGATTTTGCTTTCATGCATTTTTGGTTTATATTTTGGACATGCAGCTTTTCATCATTTATTTCCATTTTTTGTGTTTCATTTAATTCCCTTGCTTTTTTGTTCAATACATTTTTATTTCCTACTTCAATGTCTGGTATTCTCTCTTTGGTTTCATGCATGTCACGATGTGTGTTTTCTCAATCACATGGACCCATTGTGTGGGTGTGACGGAAATGCGTTGATGTGCATACTTTCCATTTGGGATGTGTCATGTCATGGGGATTTCATTGTGGGCTGGATGTAATACCTAGTTGTGTGTTTGGACTGGGGTGGCGTGGGGTGTCATTTGGGTGGCCATAAGGCCCATGATTGTGGATAGTCATGACATGTGGGGGGGGATATGAGTTGGGGCCTGCTGGCAGGTGCCTGTCACTGCTGGGTGGGTGAGTGGGTGGGGGGACATGAGTCGGGGCCTGCTGGCAGGTGCCTGCCACTGCTGGGTGGGTGAGTGGGTGGGGGGCATGAGTCGGGGCCTGCTGGCAGGTGCCTGTCACTGCTGGCTGGGTGAGTGGGTGGGGGCACATGAGTCGAGGCCTGCTGGCAGGTGCCTGTCACTGCTGGGTGGTGAGTGGTTGGGGGGACATGAGTCGGGGCCTGCTGGCAGGTGCCTGTCACTGCTGGGTGGGTGGAGGTGCAGGGGGACATGTGTCGGTGCTCACTTGTGCATGGTGACCTATTGTGTCTGATTCTCCACGCACACCCCCGAGATACAGGTACCCCGCTCCCCAAGGCCTATTGCATGTGATTCTCCACGTGCACCCCTGAAATACACATACCCCGCTCGCACAAGGCCTATCGCGTGAGGTTCTCCATGCACACCCCGAAATACACGTACCCCGCTCCCCAAGGCATAGCGCGTGTGATACTCCCTGTGCACCCCTCAGAATACACGTACCCCACTCCCCAAAGCCTATCGCATGTGATTTTCCACGCGCACCCCCGAAATACATGTACCTCGCTTGCACAAGGCCTATCGCATGTGATTGTCCACGCAGACCCCCGAAATACACATACCCCGCCCCCCAAGGCCTATCGCGTGAGATTCTCCACACGTACCCCCGAAATACACGTACCCTGCTCGCACAAGGCCTATCGCGTGTGATACTCCCCGCGCACCCCTCAGAATACACATACGCCGCTCCCCAAGGCCTATCGCATGTGATTCTCCACTCGCACCCCCGAAATTCATGTACCCCGCTCGTACAAGGCCTATCACGTGTGATTCTCCACGCGCACCTCCGAAATACATGTACCCTGCTTGCACAAGGCCTATCGCGTGTGATTCTCCACGCGCACCCCCGAAATACATGTACCCCGCTCAGCAAGGCCTATCGCATATGATTCTCCATGCGCACCCCCGAAATACACATACCCCGCTCACACAAGTCCTATCGCGTGTGATACTCCGTGCGCACCCCTCAGAATACACGTACCCCGCTCCCCAAGGCCTATCACGTGTGATTCTCCACGTGCACCCCCGAAATACACGTATCCCGCTTGCACAAGGCCTATCGCGTGTGATTCTCCACGCGCACCCCTGAAATACATGTACCCCGCTCCCCAAGGCCTATCGCGTGTGATTCTCCACGCGCACCCCCGAAATACACGTACCCCGCTTGCACAAGGCCTATTACGTGTGACTCTCCCCGCGCACCCCCGGAATACACGTACATCGCTCCCCAAAGCCTATCGCGTGTGAATCTCCCCGCGCACCCCCCAAATGCACTGTGCCAGCCCTGTGAACTGGAGCAGGGTTAACGCAGTCCTTTGCGCTGCATTGGGGATTTCAATTCCTTATCCTTAAGGGGTGTTCTTGGGGACGTAACTGGCGCTGCGGGATGTTCTCTTTGCCAGCGCTCAAAATGGCTTGGATATTCCATGAATATGTGGTGCGCCAGAATGCTGTTTAGTGCACACAGCTTGCGCATGCTGGCGCACGCTAGCTCTCTGCGCTGCTCGTGTGCGCTTCCTCTGCGCTGAAATCTATGAATTACCCTGTTAATGTCTTTTTAACCAACTATTACTGTGGACAGCCTTTAGCCGGGTTCACTCTTGTCGACACAATGTTCACGGTTGTATTACTCTTCACCCCAACTCACAGGCATCCATCAGCCGGGTTTACGTTTGCCAAATATACAGTTCACTTTGCTTTATCTCAATGTGGTATTCACTCGCAGTAGCTTTCCCCTTGGCATCCCTCCGTCTGGTTCACACAGCCATCTTCAACACAGTTCATATATTTCTAACACAGTTCATGATTTCTTCATTTTCATAAGAAAGCTTGGGTTCCCTTCTCCTAGCTTTCTTTTGGTATCCCTCTGTCGGGTTCCCACTTGCCTTATTCCACAGTTCAAAATCTTATCACAAAGCGGGCCTCCCTTCCCCTAGCTTTTTTTCAGAAATGGGTCAGAAACTTTTGATTGTACAAGAGATTTGACGTAACCCTTGTAGGACCACTCTGACACATCATGCCGAACTTTCCTAGGGGCTTCTGGTACTTGCAGTTTCAACACAAAACCAAAGGGGGCAGCATGAGTCCTTCAAAAGAGCACTCCTGAGGCACCTGACCACTCTGCAGCTGACCCTTGTCTGGGCTTCCCCAAAAGTTCAAACACACTTTCTTTCTTTTCAAGTTCCTTGCGTTCATAATGTTGCCACTTGCAACCTGGGGGCTCAACACAGTTCGGTCTGCTATCAGCTTCCTCCACATGCCAGCAGTAACTCCCGGTCTTATGATTTCCATTTCAGAGACTTCACTGGTCTGTGTTGAAAAGGGCAAGGGTAATCCTCACCTCATCGTCCTTTCACATCTCACAGCCATTCTCTTCCGCTTGAACTGCCTGTCCAGTATAGCTGTTTCCTCATACGTTTGGCCTTGCTCATAGTGTGTTCTCATGCTCTGCCTTTTATCACTGTGATGAAGGTAAAGGGCCGTCAGGTGTGTGTGCTTACTGTAAATTGCCTGACTCTGCCTGACCCTTGTATTGGGACGTGTCAGGTAAACGGCTCTGTTGTTAGTCTGTCGTCTTTCTCTATGTAAGAAAGTGTTTGTGTCGGAAAAGGGGGGCCAGATTTTCTAAATATCCTGCAGGGGAGTATCGGGAAAAGGTGTTACAGGGAATGGGCTACCGCATCTCACCCGTCAGTGTCTCACTTCAACTCCCTGAAGATCCAGGTGATCCTCCCCCACTGGTCCGCCTCCAGGAACTAGATCCAATAGCGATGGCTGTGTCCTGGCCACCTGGATGACAGCTCCCCAGGGACTAGTAAATGAGACACTTTCGGTTTTCTAACAACTCTTGTCTGCACAACTTAACCACACATTTATTCTCACACCACTGCATTCCTTTAGACCTTATTATGTTACGAACATTATACCTTGATACCTGCTTTTTTTTTAGTAATTATTATGTCAGGATATTTCACCTTGTTGTTTAAAAATACCAGTTGATCCCAACATCTCTGTATCAGGGTGAGATTTATTTTGCTTTAACACTATCTGAGAGAATTGTGCTGGGCTAATACTGTGTATTTTCTCATTATCCCTTAAATTCGTCCACCAATTCTCAATGCTGTTATTCACCTTAACCATGTTTTTATCAAGTTGGAATACCTACCAACATGGAATGATCACTCAACTTCGTCTTGATCACCTTAAATGATTGTATATTCCCTAAATATATGTTTGCAAGATAAATAAAGTCAATTGTAGACATTGACTAGTGACCATACCAAGTTGGTTCTGTGTCAAGACTTAAGTCAAACAAGGAGTTTAGTTGGATGAAACCCCATCTTGCCAGAAAGCGTGCCCAGATGAGTCCCAATCCAACATTTTTCCCTTGTGGATTGATACTAACTCTACTTCGTGGTCCCTGTCCATCATCTAGGCCCTCACATGGGTTTTCGATTTTGGGACATGTACTATTGAAATTGCCTCGTACGATAATTGGGGCATCATCCCCTGGGTTATTGTGTACCCATTGTGAGAAACCAGACGGTGTCTCACCCGCTAGTTACCGTGGGATCCATCATCCAGGTAGTCAAGACACGGCCATCGCTTTTGGATCCAGTTCCTGGGGGTGGACCAATGCTGGGCGATCACCTTGGTGAGGGGTGTTCGAGGAGTGGGAGTGGGACACCGGATGGTGAGATACAGTATCCCCTTCATTATAACACCTTTACCCCATCCTACCAGGTAGGATACTTAGGACCTCAACACCCCCCTTTTTAGAACACAAACACTTTCTCACAGGCAGCCTGCACTAAGGGAAAACAGACTAACCCCCAAGCCGTATATCTGACATGTCCCAATACAATGGTCAGGCGAGGTCAGGCAATTACTGACCATCACACACACCTGACTTCCATTACACTTCCCCAAACGGATAAAAGGTGGAGCACGAGAGCACACTCTGAGCGAGGCAAAGCACACAAGGAAACATCGGTTTTGAGATGGCAGATGAGTAAGCGGGGAAAGATGGCAGAACCAAAGGAGATTGCAAGGAGGGAAATTCTCTTGACCTTTTCGATAAGGAACCATTACTTTCCAAGACCCTCAAGAGTGGAAGGCGTAAAACCATGAAATCAGGCTGAAGAATCCTGCATTGTGTATCGGAGATACTCGGGGTCCTCCTGTGTCTATAATCAAGGTGGTTAGAATCACCAGCCACTGTGGCTCCAACCTTGGCTCCAAGAACAAAGCAGCATCAGTCCAACAAAGCGGGTGTGTTTGGGAGACCGATACCAGACCGGTCTGTGTTGAACTCAAGGTTGCAAGTAGTAACATTGTATGGTGAGCGCTGGAATGAACATTGTTAAAACGTGTGTGATAAGATGCGCAAGTGAAGTAAACTGCTGATGAGTTATTGAACATTAAAGTAAACTACAATACCTTTGACAGAGTGGTCCGGCACAGCGTGGGAGCTCAATCGAATTTCTCTGTAAGGTATCCACCTAACGAGTGTCGAAAGTAGATACATTTGATCCGGCCCGGCAGAGGAGAGATCCTTTGAAAGTGAATGAATAACTGTCAATCGAAGTGGTCAGGTGACGGGTCAAGCAAAATCCCACGCACAGTCGAAAGTCTTCGATTTCGAAGAAATAGAGAAAGTTTGGAAAAGTACGTTAATTTGGTATTAGCCCAGCAGAGGGAGATGAAGTTTTGTGTTAAAAGTGAATCTGAGCCCGGCGGAGAGGGATCCGGTGTGAATCGAAAACAAAGTTGTGCATAAGAATCCTGAGGAGAAAGGAACTGTTGAATATTTGTTTTTCGCATCAGGCCTTCTGAAGCAATAGTCTTTGAATGATAAAGCGACTTTGGCACAAAAGGCCCTGACATTGAGATCTTAACTGCTTCCTCGTGCTAGAGAAACCAGAGATGTGCTAAACTCGAGTATGTCACATTGTCCCGTGCTGAAAACGTGGGGAAGGGAAGCCAACGGCTTGAACATCCTGACATATAATTTCTTGTACCCTTTTCTTTTACATAACATTGTTTCCCACACTATTTGTATTTAGAAGTAAGGATTGACAATAGATTTATTAGTATAGGCCCTTTTATTCTGACAGTCTGGAATAGGACGGTGTTATTATTATTTGATGTTCGTAGCTTGCTCGCATCTTTAGATTTATTATTAGATAGGTGTTTTTGAAACCCTGTTGAATGTTCAATAAACACACATGAACTGTGATCACTTGTGTGTGACTTACTGTTTGATACCATTCCTTCCTTACACCAGTTAATCAAGATGTTCTCTATTTCATGTATAACATCTTCAAATTCCATTCTTATTGGGTTTACGTAAATGTTTATAACAAGCACCTTCGTGGTCACTAAAATAGCTTCAGATGATGTATTGGTTTTCTTAACTACTCGACCCTGTCTACTTTTAATGGTGGTCAATAAGCCTCCAAAGGGATGACCTCTAATACCCTTTTTATTACACCTCTAATATTGAGGCTGAAACTGTCTCAAACTGGTGCTATAATCAACCAAGTTTCTTGGATAAGTATTATCTCGTATCCTGGGAATTCAGCCGCAAAACTAGTATCTGTAATACTCATGTGCCCGCGAGAATTCCAACATCACACTTTCCATTCCTCAATTTCGAAATCCTGGCCTAACCCCCTTGGTTGTATTAAGGGAGGTAGCCAACCATGCCCATTTGTTTGGCTCTTCGTCAAAACTGACTTGCCTCCGCCCCTCCAGAGTCACCAAATATTTTATATTCATTTTACTGTTTTTCACACCTGCTACATTCTTATTCATGTTTTCTATTAGGTCACTCAGGCGGGCAAAGTAAGTCTCATATCCTCTTATGTGCTCCTGATTCTCATACACCAAATTCTCAATCAGTTTGGAACAGAAATGTACAGCACTTTTCCCACATTTCCGATTGTCAAAAGATGTACGAATTTAATATGGGAGGATGCTATTGGTTTCAAATCCGTCACCATAGACAACACCGACATCAACTTTGTTCTATTTAGGGGAACACCTCTCTCCTCATCAAACACAGATTCTACTATCAAGGGTGGGGAAGTAAAGTGCAGGCTTGTGCCACTATATTTCTGATCACTGTCGAGCCCTGAGAGTTTAACTTTTGAGTGCTGTTCCTTACTAGGTACGGGGATCTTGATATCACTCCAACTTGTGCCTGACACTCTAAATAACTCTCCATTTGGATAGCATCCCCCAAACATGCACTTGAGTCTTTTTTTTGTTGTTGAGATATTACAAAAATGAACATGTCCTTTATTGTTCATATTCTTCTTCTTTGTTGAATTTTTTCAAATTCATTTATCTTCATTATACGGACTGGCCAATTTAATTTGTGCGTGATCCGAGCTGGGGTGACTACTCCTCCTCTGTCCTACCATTCTTGCCCCTGATTGGGATATAGTTGCATGCTGTGTATCCTCAATGACAGATGCTTTTAAAATCATTCTTAAGAAATTCCTAAATCCTTTGTTCTGAGCATGTCTGGCCTCTTTACAATTTTTTGTCTTTTTAGGGAACAGACTTCCAGTCCACCCAGTTCCAGTATCTGATTTCTCGCCTCCCTCATTAGTTTGGTAGCCAGTGCCAGAAGCTCTGTTCATTACATCTCGTTCTTGATCTTGTTTTTCAATGAGACATGGAATCAGCGCTTCTGAGAACCTTTCCTTTTCTTTAGCATTTGCTTGATTACTTGTTAATACGTTGACTTTGAGATCTTTTTGAAAGTTAGTAGAGGCTATGACTTCCACCACCTTTTCACCCACTGCTGGCTTGATCACTCCTTAACAGATGGATTTTGAGCTCCTTAAGGGTACTGGAGTTTGCTCTTACTTCAGCCACCACAACGTCATACAACTCGATAAACGAGATTCAGAGCAACTAAAGGACTGTGTCTGCTTCTCAAAACATCTTCATTTTCAATGCTAGGGATTGTACCTTGGTGAGGCTAAACTTTCCCCACCTCAAGCAAACCCGGTCATCCCAGTGTATCTAATGGTGTGTATGTCGGCTTCAGTTAAACCATAGCCGGCTACGTTGTCAGAAATGACGGGGGAACCGAACAGTCTGGGTGAAACACTCAGCCTGGTCGTTGACGTACGTTGAACTTCTAGGGCCAAAATCTCTTCTTCAAGACTCACACAAATATCGCCCAGTGACATAGTGGCTCGTCTTTCTGCTTCGTGTAACACTGGTCTTGAGATTTCTATCTCCTCCATAATGACCATGTCAGACCCAGCCATCTTGGAATCCAAGATCACTTGATTTGTATTTACTGCTTCGCTATATTTACTCTTCTAGCTGGGAACGAGAAATTATGTAATTTTCTCTTGTTCACTGGGTTTTTTATTTAGGTCTTTTGAGCTTAAGTTTAGGTTGTATTTCAACATCACGAAGAGTTTGTTTGGCGCTTCTCAAGTAGTATCGGTTGGTCTCACTGAAGATCATTGTAAGGCTGCGATAGATGTGATAAGTCTCCCAAGCCTTCAGCTAGATGCGTGTGAGCTGGGCAGCCTTAAATCAAATGGACACTACACTGTAAGCGTACAAGTAAATATCCAGCTCAAAGCGCGGCCTGCATTGCAGCAGCCGTACAGTCAACCTACCTAACAGGGTGGCCATGTAAAACCACACACTTAGCGGGTCGCCCCACAGTCACTGGTGTGTGGCATATAACGGAAGTGTCAACAAACTCAGGGTCCTCTAAATCAAACAAAGTCGGGTTGTGCCTGACACCAAACCACTATACTGCTTTCAGAACGCTGTCTGGAAAGTCCATGTTAACTTCAGCAAAATAGACTTTGGTAATAATAAGCTTACTCATGCGACCCACTTAAAAGCTTTTAATTGCAGTATCTCAGAGCAGTTGTTTTCTTGGGCATGTCCGCATCCGTTTCCTGCAGACTGTAATGCACTTTCCAGTGCAGAGTGTGTGTGACAGAAGAATGAGTTGGTTCCTTGGGGGCCAACAAACCCAACTCAGGCGGCCTCCAAACTTTACAAATGACCGGGTGGCTCTACAAGGAAACTACCCTCTTCCTGGTTCCCCAGGTGGTGTGTCGGTTGCACTCGCTGCCGTGTGGCATGGTTTAGGGGTTCTGCACCTCACCCTAAAACACCTGCGATCCTCCTATATTGACAATGGCAAGGTGACAGCGTCAGAAAATACAACTAAATCCTCATAATTGGAGGCTCAAGCGATTGATTTTGTGGTCTCTAGACATGTGGTGCAGCTGAAGCAGACAATGGGCAGTGATCCGTGGTGGGAAATCAGAACCGATCCCAGCAGGTCTGACACAGCATGCAACAAGTGTTGCGACAAAGGAACATGGTCTCATAGGCAAAGGTGGTACGCACAAGTTACACTAAAAAAATAAAAGAGGGCTCCTGGCTGAACCCTGATCTACTCAGGAAGGTCAAATAGTCAAAAAAACCAACTGATCAGTGTGGCCAAACAAAACAAACACACTCTAATGTTCATTGAGTCATGAAATTAATGTAATTTTTTTGGTTAAACAAATCAATTTCAGTTTTTTCCACATTTTTCAAACATGTATATTTGTAGTAGGACAAATTTCAACAGGACAAACAGTAGTGAATGATGGAGTGCCCATATATCATGGAGTGACATTTCAGTCTATACATTTTGAACTAGACAGGTACATGCACTGCACTTTCCCCTCTCCCTTCCCCTTGCACTCTTCCCTTTCTCCCTACCCTCGCATATTTGCGCAATCTGAATGACACCTGGCCTATTAGGTTTGTTGTCTGTCTTCCACTGTTCTCCCCTCCATTGCCTCGTCGCGCCTTGAAACACTTGTGTATAGCCGTGTTATAAATGCCATATCATATCATATATATATAACAAAGGCCCAATTAGCATCCTGGGATCAGATGATCTAGTTCATACAGAACAGTATTGGTGTAAATTAATTTACAATAGTGACAGTGTTTATGTTGGCCACTGGGCAGGATGTCAACACTGAAGTGTTTCAGCCAATTGGTAGCTGGTCTATTATGCTCAAGAGTGGATGGTCTTCATCAGGACAGAAGAAAGACTCATGAAGATAAAGTCCTGTTTCTCTCAGTTAAAAAATGTAACCCTGATCAATTTGTTTTTTCGATGAGTTACAATACAGACACATAATCATTCACATCACCTTCAAGAGGTGCACAGCGAGCTGAGAACCAATTCTGGTCCCATGCCAGGGCACGTCAGCTCTAACCAGTCACAGTTTAGAATGTAAGGGGTGGATGGCAAGGGGGCATGAACCAATGGTAAGCCCATTACTCTGCAACAATGTAATAGATAGATTTTGGGGACGGGACAGCCACCTGACATGTAAGAGCCAGTACAATAACACATATAGGTGATCATATAGATTATATCATTCTCGATACCCAAACCTTTGACCAATAGGTTTTTGGAGAAGGGCCCAAACTGTGAGGTGGAAATTGAACAAAAATGGCCTGCGTGCCATGAAATGGTGTGATGTACCCGAATCTTCCTGTGTTCTCGTACTGATCCCTGTTGGTTTTATTAGCAATAAACTGCAGTTGTACTTGCGGTCTGACTGAGTCCTCTGTTTATTCTGGGATGGGGGTCAGGCTCTCCGAGTCCGTGGACCCCCAGCATCACTCTGGCATACCTGGTAGTCCTCCTTAACACTCTATTCCTCAGTTCTTCACCTCATCCCCTCTTTCCCACAGGTTCCTCCTCCTCCTCCTCTCATGTGCCTCTTGACATCTCTTTCCTCTTGTTCTTTGCATCCCCACCTTGCCCACTGCTCACTGTACAATAATCCCCTAGCTTCCACACGTCCCGCTGGACTCAATCGTCTTTTGTTTCCTAGTGGGGTTTAGGATTGGCGCACTAGGTGTGAAATGCATAGCACCTGAGTGGGATTAGGAGCAAGCTTGATGAATGGTGCAGAATGCAGACTCAGCTCGGCTTCAATTTCCCAAGTTGAGCAACCTAGCTTGGTGTGACCCCCCCATTGCTCCATGTGCCGATATTGTATTACAGCTAGCCACCAGCATCCCCCTACAGGGCTTCTGGTTCCCTGATTCCTTTGCTGCTATCTGCTGCCCAACTATCCCAGAAGTGTAGATTCTGGTTCCTCCTAAATTACCACAGCCTTCCATGGCTAGAGGTCAGAGGCAGTCAAGGTTTGTGGCGTCTCCCCCTAGCTCCCTGCACAAACCTGTTCCTCTCTATGAGATGACATTTACGACAGTTAACATACGTTCCATGGGTACCTGCGATCTTGGGTCAGTGAAAAGGATGGCCTGTATTCTTCACACTTCATTCTTCAAAGTTCCCTTACCTTTCTTAGGCAACAAAGTGGGTCTTGAAATCTAGCAACAGGCCTTATATGTTGTGGCTTAACGGAAGGGAAGGAGATACCTGTCATACAACAGCAGGGACGGGATGGACAACCTGGAGAATGCTCAGGATACTGCCTCTGGACCCAGCATCTTGGACTGGGTGGTGGTCATAGGCCCCCACGGTACCCAAATGTGCATCCCTCCCCCATATGACATCATCAGAACCCAAGAGGCCACTGGCAGACACAGAGTACTGGGTAATACTGCAATTCACTGGCCTACACATCCTCTGTGGCCGTGGCTGGTTGATTTGTCACCTACACACTCTTTCTTTCAACTTTTCAGCCCCTGTTCCATCACACAGCAAATGTTGTGGACATGCGCACGAGGTACACAGGGGTTTTTGGAGATGTTCACCTGGTTCTGACTCTGAAGTGTCTGTTGCGCCAATCCCTATCACTGATGTGATAGGGAGCATCATTGTCAGTGCGTCCTCTGAAGGTGTTAGGTCAGTTTGAGAGGCTAAAACATACTTGGAACAACGGCTCTCTGGTCCTCTTTGCATGCAGATTCATAATATTTATGTGCAATTGGCCAAAGTTTGATTTTGTTCTGCATTGGGCCTCATCACAAGTTGGGTGGTATATCGGTGGTAATACCACACAACTGTAATTGCATTACCACCAGCTGGTCTGGCGTTATTAGCGCTGGATCACGGGTTGGGTGTTAACGGTAAATCCCCATTGGACCCAATGGGGCATTTCTGGTGCAAATATTGCACTAATACAGCCGGCGGTAATTGTGCCGAAAACATCCCATATAGCGTCCAACTGGCGATAGGGCCAGCCCTTAAATGCATTGGTAATAAAATTCCTGCCGCATTTAAGGACTACCACCCAACCCGTGATGAGGCCCATTGTGTCCTACACCGCACATCTACTGCTACTTTCTTTGTGAGTGAATGCATCACAACTAGCTGCACGATCGCTAATGTGTATCTTTGTGCAATCATGAATCCCACATTGAACTACATATTCTTTTTATAATCAGGCATAAAGAATTATATTACATTATATTTTTTAATGTAGGTGTAGGATAAAAAATGCAGTAGAGTGAGTGGTGCTGAAAACTCCCCTCGGTCCCCAAATTGCATGCAAAGGCATACCATTTGTTTAAGTAGGCCATGACGTCACATTATAATGAACTGTTAGTACAGTTTCAGTTAGGAGCAAGAGGACGCAGTTACATTTAAAGATGTAAGGGTATACATGTTAGTTGTCATCAGAGTGTTCTTTGGTTATAATTCTATTGTGATGTGGGGCATTTTCCATCACCCACTGTTTTGCCCGTTTCCCAGAATAAACCCATGCTGCAATGGTCCTGCGGAACAGCGCTGCTGGCGTACATGTAGCGTCACAGTCACAGAGGACAAAGGACCTGGATATTTGGTGAGTACATGTTCAATCTCACCTACTATGCTGTATGAGTGACATGCATAAGGGGCTGGTGGGAGGGCAACAATGGTGTGAATGGATATCCTGACAAGACCCTGTACAAGAAGGATCAACCAGCGCACCCCACAAATGGTAGCCTGCAACCGACAGGAGTAGCATATGAGTGGAGTAGCAACACACACTGACCAGGTCATTGCAACCCCAACAGGAAATCCACACACAATGTGCTACTTGCGTCAGAATGCACCACCACACACCAGTCAACATGCAATGGCAGTATAGTGGTGGGTCCGGCCAGCTAGGGGTGTCAAATGTCAGTTTAGGAGCAGCCACAAGAGGCAAGGGAGAAGGCCGAAGATGATATTTCGCACCAACAACGAGCAAGGTTAACATCCATTCTCGAGTCACACCATAGTAAAGTGAGTCACCATTAGCTCAGTATCCCCAATGAAGCTCAGTTGACCAGAAAAGGCTGCCCGGGCACAGGCACACTTTGCGTGAGCACAGGGGGTTGTTAAACGACTAGGTGCAGGTCTCACGAATAACAATGGTACCCATGGTGTGGACTTAAGATAAAGCACCCAATGACACCCCCATACATGGAATGACACAATGCCAAACAGCTACTGAGGGACATTATCCTGTCAATTGATATGCATGCACTGAATATACCGGGAAAACTAGACCATCATGGATGCCACACAGACGACCTGCACATGTGACCCATGTGGGTGCAATGCACAGGCCCAGACCGCCACCCTTCCCTCGGGATGCTGCCCTGTCTGTCAAATACCCAAGCAGCAATGAGTGTTGGGCCTGAGCTGCCTGCAAGTAGCACGATGTCAGACTGGACTCCAAACTGAGCAGTGCAATCCGCATGCAAGGACTGGAATGTGGAAGAGTGTGGCACATTGATACATGGGACATGCACGCACAGACTGACTACTGAGATTCCACCCTGCCTTGACTAGCAATACTACTGCTGATCATCATGAGTGACACCTGTGGCTTTCCCCCTTATAGGTAACTCGGTATACCCAAAGCTGGCTGATGACCCCTCTGAGGAATCCCCAAACGCCACAGTAATTGGCATATAACAGGGCCCGCGGCAGGACCAGAGTGACAACAGAGCGCACCTTCAACCTCTGGAAGGCCCGATTCAGATGCCTGCCCCAGTCTGGGGGTGCGCTGATGTCCAGGCCAGAGAAGGTGGAACAGATTGTTCTGGCCTGTGCGATGTTGTATAACATCTGCATGATGCGCAACATACCTCTGCCCCCAGATCTGGACATGCCTCCCCCAGAGGATGAAGCTGCAGTGTCAGCTGGGCCCATGCATGTGAGCACTGAGCACATGGAGGCCAGGGATAGGCGCATGGCCTCACAGGAATTGCTAGAGAATTATTTGTATTCCCCCCTCTGCTTCGCACTCCTCTTGCTCCTTTGTATACATTCTACACAATCACAGTAATCACTTGTATGAACAAGAGGAATGTCCTGTCATTGCTTCAAGTGAAAGTGTGTTTTATGTTTCAGTGTGAATTGTGAAATTCCCTACACCAAAACAGCTTTCCAAATCCCCAAACATCCACCCTGAACACGCCCTCCCCAAACATCCTGCCTCAACACACCCTCCCCAAACACCCAACCTCTACATACTCTCCCCAAACACACTCAGTGGTTCACCCTGGCAGTGTCTAAGTGTTACTTCAAATGCTTCTTGTGCATGGGGGTCTTTACTGGGTCCTTCCCAGTGAGGAGGCACCGAGAGCAGAGCCTTGGAGTTACAGGCAGGGACCCCTCTGTAGGTGTCAGAGAGGTGGAGGGCTATGACCCCTGGGCAGGTATGTGCTACAGGGTCAGCTGAATGGCTTGGTTGATTGAATCGGCCGAGGCAAAGGAGGAGTCGGTATGCCCTTGCACTCTTTGGGAAAGTGTGACAATGGCAGAAGTGACATGCCCAAGTGACCCGCCCATCCGACGACTGTACCCCTACATGCACCCGCGCATGGCACACATTACTTGAAGCAGCTGACCTGCAAGATTGGTGATCTACGATCCTTAATGGCATGCAGGCATGCATTCAAGGCTGTGATACTGGGCACCGGAAGAGGTGGTGGGCTGTGAAGTGACTTGGGGCTGTAATAGGCTTCCGGATAAGAGCTGCTATCCTCCTCCTCATCACTGTCCGTGAACTGTGCTCCTGTTGGGAATAGGATGCTATGCTTTTAGTCATCTAGCAGTCATGCCTGCAGGCTTGCATTAAACCCATGCGAGATTGTGTGTGTCCTGCAGCTGCACATTTGATGTGGGTGTGTCTGCTGGCTGCAATGTGTGCTCCTATATGTTGGTGGTGGGTATGCACATTGTATGATGCCCTGCCAAGGTAGCTTGTTGTTGTGTGTGCAGAGGGGCATCAATTCATGACATGGTCTCCATTGGCACACATGGGTGCTTCACGTGTGTCCATGTGTTGGGCTGCATGTTTCAGCTAACGTGCATATGCATGGCTACATCTACCCACATCCCCTGGCATGTGTGTGTTGACTGACCATTTGCAGTGACGGACATGTGTAGGCCCATATCCTGCTTCTCTGCTGGGGGATGCATGTATTTGAACACAACATTTGCTTGTACATGGTGTCTGTTGTACTTACTCCCATCACCTTGGGTCTCTGCTCCGGCCTCTGCGCTCCCAACCCCCTTCGATGCCCTCTTTGTGCGGAATGGAGCTGGAGGTCTCCTAACATGTGAGGAGGAGGGGCTTGACCCTGCCTAGATTATTGTTGCCAACCTCAACTATCCTCTAAAGGGGAGGGGTGTATTTAAAACCAAAATCCCCACGGTGCAACACTCCCCAGACCGTGCATTAAAGCAGAGGGGGTCCAAATAGTAAAATGAATCTCTGGGTCTGTGCACAAAGAACAAAGAACTACAAATTGAATGAGAGCATTCTCACTACCTAGCGGCAAATTGAAGGTTTTCATTCTATGAGGAGAAGAGTACTTTATTTAATATTTTTATGCTAGAATGTTTTTAGAGATTGAAAATGCACAGGAATTTCACAAATAAAGAGTGCCGCGCATGTCAAGCGCTGTGATGCCTCCGGTTATGGGTGCCTCGAAAAAGCAATAAATAAATAAATACAAATGCATGTCTATTCTTGAGCTCAATAGAATAGCGATACAAGTATCCAAGTTAGATCATCTACCAATGACATTGTTGGATTGAATTGTCATGTCATGTTCTGGGGTGCTGCATTGATTATCTTTACATTAGGGGTATTCTCGTGAGGGACCCAACTATCTGAAGTATTTTCTAGACCTGTCTTTCTCTTTACATGTGACCCGGGGGGAGTAGAGATCATAAATGAAAACTGCACACGTTGTTGTGTCTTAGAGATTTTGTGATCTTGCTTTCTATAAACCAAACTTGTGTTTTCAACATGTTGGAAGTTATAACATTGTCAGCAAGGAAATGTGTTGTGCCACAGAGTGAGGTGGCGTGTCTCTTGATACTTATTGTGCAATTATTAATATAGTCTCTTTCTTCAAGGGAAATAAATTATATTATTTCTGCACATTGGGGTGGTTCTTGGTTTGATTATTTCGAAGAGTTGAGGGAGTACCGTGGTGTTGTTATATGTTTCAAAGGCAGAGTTGGTTGATAAATTGGTGTAGGGCTGTTGATGGGGGGGAGGAACTCCCTGCATTAATTGTAGCTCAATAATTATATTCTACAGAAATGGGGGCTCAGTTCCAGGATCTAACTTGATTAGATTTCTGACTGTTGCATTGTTAACAGGTTATTCATTTTAGGACAGTGGCTAGCTGGGTGTCATATCTTCCCACAGGAGAAACAAGACATTAGGGAACTGGGAGGAATTTTAATCACTTTAGTTTCTTTTTTTGATAGCATATTCTCTTTTAAACAAACAAACAAACATATGGTTAGAAAAAGTTTAGGGATGGTAAAGAGAAAAAAAAGAAGACGTGCAACACCGGTCCTGACCATTCCCGCTCACATCCATCACTGCTACAGAGACATCAAAGA
Source organism: Ambystoma mexicanum (assembly GCF_040938575.1). NCBI lineage: Eukaryota > Metazoa > Chordata > Amphibia > Caudata > Ambystomatidae > Ambystoma > Ambystoma mexicanum. The sequence continues at coordinate 116,683,998 of NC_090934.1, read as the reverse complement.
CTAGAATGTGAGGTGTGCTCATGAGAGTGAGAGGCACATTGGAGGTTGGGGAGAGAAGCTGATGGCTGGGGCTGCACTTGTTGAAACTTAAATAAATAATCGTGTTACTCAATCTTAGAAGTTTGGACCTCTTAATACATGCAGCATCCCACCTAGCACTGACAAAAGGAAGGATCATGCGTTTTAACAGGAGTTAAAAGGCGCTCTTCACACCATGTTGATCATGAAATACTGCCATTTTAAGGCGATTAGATGGGGATAATGGCATGAGAGAATGGCTGAACTTTCTGGTAACGGCCCACTATCCCTAGATAAGGACCGAGGACAGTGGGCTGTTACCAGAGATTAGAGACCATTTCCAAGGCTGTTATCACCATTAGTGGTGAGGGTGAAGTGGCACTGAAGGCCACCAAATGCAGAAAATGAGGATGTGGGGCAGCGGTGTGCGCTTTGACGTATGCGGCATGCTGGCAGGAAGTGAGGCGGAAGAGAGACTGCATGCTGTGGAAGGAGGGAGAATGCTGGGAGAGGTGAGCACAGTTGGGGCATGGAGGAGGATGGACTGGAGGTAATGGATGGCATAAGGAAAATAATATATGGCAACAAAGGGTTGTCCGTGTTCCCTGGGTAATCTTCTCTGCATCCTGATTGGCTGCCATGGAGTCAAGATTCTAAGCAGGCATCTAATGACTATTAGCTGGCTGCTCCATATTGTTTCCAATTGTTTTTCATGCGTTCATTGGATTTTAAATAACCCAAATATGACACTTATGCAGCCTTGTAGCACAGTTGGCCTCCCTCGAGAGGTGTAGTCCAGAGCCTGTTGCGATGGAAACAGGGTCCACAAGCTTACACATAGAGAAGCCTGCGCGTGCACACCTGCGCACGCACTCACATCATGCAGATACATTGGACTCTACACTTTTCACTGTCTAAATACAGCACAGTGTTTACAGTCTCCTTCTGTTCCCTGCATGCCTCCACATAACTGCTCTTGCATAGATTTTTTCCCCAGCAGGTGGGTGTAACATCCCAGGTGTTGCTGTTAGGGCGAAGGCAGGGGGCATTATCATTCTCCTGCCTCACCATAGGGTCTTCCAAGCATGCCAAGACAGCCATCATTAATCTTTCAGGCTGTCCATTACTGATCTGTCGATACCTTGCTCGCCTGTGGAACATCGCTTGACTGCCTTCTGATGCCAGCTGCCGTCAAAAGGCTGCGTTCCTAAGCAGGGCTGAACAGAGCCTTCCACGAGCCCTCCCGATTACCGCTCGCTCAGTCATGTGAGCAGAGCTATCGACTTCCTGTCAGCGCCTGCGACCCGCCGCTCCACGCTAATGACGTCCACAAGCACGCAACACGCGTGCTTTCAGTGGAATGATTGAGGGCCCTTTGTGAGGTCAGACAATGTGCCAGACACAACTTTTCGGTTGCCTCAGTTCTCCATATCTCTGTACCATGTGTGCTAGCAGGAGGAGGGAAAGCGTCCATTTTGTTTTTGGTGGGTGGGAGACGACCACTGTCCTTGAAATGGGAGGGAGACGACCACTGTCCCTGAAATGAAAGCGCGGGGCCCGCATTTTGCACACCCGCACTCTGGGACACCAAAATCTTCAGGCGGCCAGTGAGTGGGTCTCCAGGACGCAGAACCCACCCAGTCAATTTGGCCTTTCCAGCACTCACCCTTTACTGAAAGTTGGAGTTCCGGCTGCAGAGTGGCTCTTCCCTCGGCTGTGCGAGATGTTAACACCTTGCTCTGTGTAAACAGAGCATTACGAAGTGAGCAATTAGACACTAATGCATACTTGCCAACCCTACAGATTTAGGCAGTAGGCTACTGCCTTTGAAGCAGCCCTACCACCTACAGATTTCAGTGACAGATCCTACTACTTTTTACAGTGGCAAGTAATTATGTGACTCTAAAGTATGCCCCAGAACAAAGCATGCAACACATTAATAAGTCTGTCTATGCAGTGGACTGGGTGATTACTTTGATTGCACTCAGACCAATCCACTGACCTAACAGCTGCGTGACTCTGTCCTGCACTCTTGCCGGACAAACCTTAGGTGAAACAGCACAGAAAGCAAGTGGCAGAGTGTAACACCATCACACAGCATCTGCCGACAATTTGGTTTTAACATTCAGAATGATATATTTTTAACATTTCAACATCTTTCCATGTTGGGCTGTTTGAATGTTTTGTATTTTCCTGTGATGTCATAGTTATGGGAATTATTATTTTTCAAATTTGAAAAATCCTACATTTCTTTGGTCAGAGAATGTTGGCAAGCATGCTAATGGGAGGGAGGGGGTCTACAAACAGTGGTATTTGGCCCTTAAATGTTAATGGGGAGTGATAAAGAAATGGGAATGAAACATAATGCTGGCCTATGGGTTTAAACCACAAGTGAGATTAGGCTCACATTAATTTGCATGTTGCTACTGTGACCTTCAATGCAGGAGAGCGGGAATAAAACTAAAGCCATACTATTGTTGCTCAAAATATTTTTGACTATTTATTTTTATTCATTTATATACAAGAGGACCATGCTCTTTTGACCATTAAAGAACGTACACTTCAGACTTGACAGGTAGCAGTGAGCGTCTACACAATGGGGCGAGTTTGAGGGACATTCTGACCAGGTTGTGGACAGGAGTAAATGGAACAATGACTTGGGACAAGACATAAGTGGACATAATAATAATAATAATAATAATAATAATAATAATAATAAAAATAATAATTCAGCAATTATATAGCGCTACGAACCCTCAGGTATCTGAGCGCTGCTTATTATTACCCACGGTGTGTGGTGCTCATAGGTTAAGGAGAACCAACATTGGGCATTTTCAAAGTGCAGGTAGGCGGTACAGCCAGCTGTGCGCAATATGTGACCATGATGAGTGAAGTGCTAGAAAGGAGGCTGAGAAAGTGAGGGACAAAGGCAGGTTAGAAGCGAGGGCAAAACATTAGCTAGCAGGCAGATGAGTAGTAGGTTAAGAGGGTAACTCAGGCGAGGAGGTAGGCTTTTAGTTTGGTTTTGAACAAATCTTTGTGGACTCTTTCTCGGATGTCCAGGGGACGAGAACGCCATGCAAGTGGAGCAAGAAGAGAGACAGAGCAGAAGCGAGAGGAAGCACAGGGAGGGCGAAGAGCCACAAAGGTAGCTGAGGAGGCAGAGCAGAGATTATCACAAGGCTTATAGAGTTGGCTAGAGGAGAATAGATACAGTGGTGCCTTACTGAGGATAGATTTGTGAACAAGGAGAATACATATAAATCTGACCCTGTTTTGCATCATCAGCCATCCAGCCTGGTGACGGTATGAGGAAGTAAGTGTGAAGTGAGGGAGTTCAAAGAGAGTCCTGGTAGCAAAGTTAATGATCTTGTTGAGAGGACAGAAAGCATAGTTGAGGAGACCAAAGAGGATGCTGGCACAGTAGTTCAGTTTAGAGAAGACAAGAGTGGTTAAGAGATGCTTGGCGGTGTTGAAAGGAAGGAGGTGCCTGATTTTCCTAGTATTTAGGAGGTTGGGTCAAGCTGCTGTTCCAATTTTGAAGATTAAGGTAGAGCAGGTGTGAGAAAGGTCATAGATGACATAGAGGTTTCTAGCTGAAGAATAGTAGGGGAGAGTGTCAGATGGGAACTGGCCAGGCAGAGGAAGTGATGAGAGAGAGCTTTTGGCATGGAAGAAGAGCGCCTCTGTTTTAGCAATGTTTAACGCCCGAGTGTGCCTAGCCATCCAATGTTTCATTGCAGAGACAGTTGGAAATTTTTATAGACAGATCAGAGGAGAGTTCAGGAAAAGATAAGAAGGTTTGGGTGTCCTCCACGAAGAGTTGGTACAAGAACCGAAAGGAAGAGATTATTACACCAAGAGCAGAAGTGTAAAGAGGAGCGGACCCATGACAGCACCTTGTGGAACACCAACAGTTAGAGGAGTGAGTTGAGAGGTGTTGTTGCTCCAGGAGACACAGAATTGGCGACGTGCAAGGTAAAGGCAAATCTAGGCAAATACTTGATTGCCAATCCCAAGAAGAAAGAGAATATTAAGGCGATCAGAGTGATTGACAGTATTAAAGCAGCAGACACCTCACAGAGAATTAGGATAGAGGATAGTTTTGAGTGCTTAGCAGAGGCGATGACTTTGGAAACATTCATGAGAGCAGTTTCAGTGGGGTGACAGAAGCAGAAACCTGCTTTTAGGGGGTCTCAAAGGTTGTGGATGTCTAAGGAATTGGTAAGACGGTTGAACACAACCCTTTTGAGCACTTTATAATAGTGTGGAAGGAGAGACACAGGGCAAAAATTAGCTGGTAGATTCGGGTTAGCTCCTTGCTTTTTGTAGGAGAGGGAAGACTGTGGCTGTTTTGAAAACAGAGGGAAAGCAAGTGGAGGCAAAGGACCGGTTGAAGAGTTCAGCGAGTTGAGAGGCCACTCTAGGGTCAAAAGGCTTGACTAGCTGAGTATCAAGAGGGTCTGATGGGGCACAAGTGGGGGTAGCCTCCATCAAAAGAGATAGCGCTTCATCAGTATTAGTGTGACTAAAGTGTGAGATGAAGGCAGAGGATGATGATAGAGTAGGCAGAGTGTAAAATGTAGGAAGAGGAAGTGTGAGCAAGGTCAAGAGTGAATCTCTAATTTTGGAAATGTATGCAGCAAAGTATTCAGCTAGGTCATTAGCTGTGAGAGTGGAGTTGATAGTCATAGACATAGGAGGAGTTAGGAGTGGGCTTAGGGTGCCCTGTAGCCGGCGAGGATGGTTGGAGTGAGAGTCAATGAGGGTTAGGCAGAATTCCCTTTCAGCTCTATCAAGAGTGGACTTGAGAGTGTTCAGGGCAGAGAGGTAGAGTTGCAGGTCCTCATGCAAGTCGGTATGCTTCCATTTGTGCAGAAGCCAGCGCATGTCTGTGCAGAGAGAGAGTATGAATGGGGTGACCGATGGTTGAGGATGTTGAGAGTTAGGGGTGAAAGTAAGCAGTGGGAAGTGAGGTGAAAATGAGTCATATAGTAGGGATTGGAAGCTGGAGAAGGCAGTGTTGGTGTAACGCTCACCTGGTTCCCACGGGGGCGCTGGTCTAGTCTGGATTGCTGTGGCCTCTTCTAGCGTGATGCGCAGGACCCGGAACACCGATTGGACAGGACCTCCAAATCGTGCTTGCCTGGCCCGTAGGAATATCCTTCTGCAGATGAGAAAGGGGATTAACAGTCTGCAGAATAGTGTGCTAGCTCCCCCCTTTGCCCCTTCGTTCCTCTCTAACTTCCTCCAAACCCCGGTTTAAGCTCACCTTATGGTTTGGAAGGATGAACTCTCCATCCTGCTTCTGGTGCAGGGGCGCACGTTCGTCCAGTTACTTCACTGGTTTTCAGAATGGCGCTGGCAAAATCCACTTGACTTTCCTGAGCGATGCGCCGTAAGTATGAAAGTTCAAAGTTCAAGTGAGGCCCCCTTTATGTTGTCTTTCTAACCTGTGATCTGTCCTTTATTTCAGGTGCAGAATGAAGGCGATGCGTCGAGGGGTTAAACTGCCGAGGTGAGTAGTGATGAGGGCGATCCCTCTAAATGTCCTTATCATTCCCCAGAAATGTCTCTTGTCCTTTCCCCATAGGGGCCGGGGTACGGTACCTGCCAACGGGGCGGCGCCGACCCGAAATGTGGAAGAAAAGCCGGTAAGTATTATGGCTGTTAATCAGGCTTTCCTTCTGTGTTCCTTCTGCTCACCTTTTGTTTCTTCCTCTCTCCCCTAGGTGCAGAGATGTGGCGTCCGATGCTGACAGCCGCGATGGAGCCGGGAGATGTCTCAAGGACAGGTGAGTGAAGCCTGGCGCTGCAGCGAGCAACGCGATGCTTTTAAATGGAAGTCTTTCGTCAGGGATGCTGGCGAGAAGATTCAGGATGCAGGTAAGAAGTTTGAAATAGTCCTTGGTTTTCACCTTTCTCTTCTCTTCCTTCCTTGCAGGTCTTCCAGGTTCGAGGCGGGCGTGGCTGGAGTCCAGGAGCAGGAGCAGACACGGTGAGCGTTAAGCTGCAGGAAGCAGAACAACGCGAAGCATGAGCTGCTGTCTGGGCTTGGCTTAAATAGCCTCCAAAGAAGTCCCAGGTATGTATCCTTCCCCAACTAGGTATGTATCCTTCCCTGGCCACGCCCGAGTGAAAAAATAGTCCCTATGAAAAAATAGTCCCTTTCAGGTCTCAGGGAGGCCTGAAGCGTGCAGCATGGTCTGCATCAGGTAAGTGCACAAAACACCTCCCTTTATGAGCCTGGCGCCAAAGGCGCCAGGACTGAGTCCAAAGAGCCCCTATAAGGGGCCGCTGGGCTTTTACCTGAGGGCATGATGGCTGCTTCCGGGGGTGCTGGGCCTGGCCTGGTGCTCCGGGGGTAGGCATCATGACAGCTGGTTGAAGAGGTACTGGGTTTGAAGGAGGAGAGTGAGAACTGTAGGTCGGATACAAAGGGGGGGATGGCAGAAGATTTCAATATCCTTTAGTAATAGGTGAAGCAAGTGATGAGGAAAGGTCAGAGGGTGGAAAGGAGATGGTGGTGGAAACAATTGAGTGATCATGTACGGATGGTGTGACAGTAGTATTAGTGGCTGAGAGAGAGGTGGAGATGAATAAGAGATCCAAAGAGTTACCAACAGTACGGGTAGATAGGTTATGGATAGAGTGGAGAGCATGGTCACTAAGAAAAGACTGAAGTTCAGATTTCCAAGAAGTGTTTGGAGAGAGAAGGTTAGAGTCACCTAAGAGAATGAGGTGATGTTTAGTGGTAAGAGAATGAAGGAGTTGCCCAAGATCATCGAAGAATGGTCCAATGAATTCAGGAAGGCGATAGATGGAGATGATGTGAACCGAGTGATGCAGAGTAATAGTAGATATTTGGAATTCAAAAGCGATAGGAGAGGACATGCATTGGAGATTTGCCAGGCATTGAGTCAGGAAGGGAGTAGGTTTCAACTTCTCCACCTCTACCAGTCAGTCGATGAGAGTGAACAAAGATAGTTTGGTGTCATGTAGGGCTGCCAGAGTGGCAGTGTCAGATTGAGAAATCCAGGTTTCAGTCATAGCAAGAAGTTCTAGGGGGTGAGAGCTGGACTGAAAGTAGTCAGTGATAAAGGAAGTTGTGTTGCATACAGACTGAGCATTCCAGAATGCAATGTTCAGTTGATGAAGAGAAGGGAAAGTTGAGTCTCAGAGGAAGAGAGGTGAGGTAGATAGGTGTTAGAGGATGTATGGTGAGCTCATCAGCTTTGTTGCTGGAAAAGGAATGGAGTAGTCGGAGTTGGAATGGAGAAAGTTGTAGCATGATTGGAGAAAGCGTAGGGAGAGGTGAGTAGGAAGAGCACCGGGGGAGCAGGAGTGAATGCATTGTAGGTTAGTAGCACAGTGTGGAGAGACAGCATAGTCATGAGGAAGCATGGAGTACTCACAGGTGCAACAGGAAGAAAGGCAAAGACTCATAGGCAAAGTGGCAAAGAGGCTGGACAAGGGCTGGTCTTCACCCTTCACTGTTCCACCCTTCACTGGGACGCCCCTGGCTGGCCGCCCCTAGGCAGTTGAAGGGATGGCACACACTCTTGTCACCTGATCGCCTAGTCCATCAGTGGCTGGTCTCTCTGATATTGTCCGTGCTGTTGTTTGGATGAGTTAATTTCTTCCTGATTGGTGTTGCCAGAGGAGCCTCTTGTGGATTTCGACTGGAGAAGGGGTTGGTCCAAGATGGCTACAGGAAGTGATGTCACGGATCCAATACGGCCACCTGAATCAAACTGTATGGCCTGGGTGCCAATGAGGGAACTGCTCTGGACAATGAGTAAAATTAGACTTTGATGCATATAAATGTGTCTCCACATATGTATTATATGTTATATACAGCATGGTATGTCCCCCACAAGCTTTGTCCTAATAATGACACTGACAGTCCTTAATTCGAACAACACAGAGATGACAAAACTACTATATGCGTGCCTCAAACTATTTATTTGATTTTTAAACATGAATAAATATGTACAGGTTATCATCCTCTTTCATTTGGGTTACACTTTTTCCCAAGCACAATACGGAAACCTCTTTTGTTGCCATATAGTGCAAGGTCCAAACCCACACGTGCCATATTGAATGTTAAATTGCACTGTAGGACTTTATACAGCTCTCAGGTATCAGCACTGTTAGAGCACATACAAAGCTTTCTCATGAGCAATCAGGGGGCGCTCGGTATTGGCACAAATATATCTCCTGGTTTCCCAAATAATCATTACCCAGGAGAAGCTGTGGGGCACTCAGATATTGACACAAATGTTCTTTGTGAAGGTCAGAGAAAAAAAGAACTTCCGTGCTGTGAATTTGATGAACGAACACAGAGGTTTACTGGTTGGCCTTGCCCCTCAGGCCCTAACCTGCCTACGCCTCTGTCTGCATACACTGTCCATAGGTTGCTCCCCCACCCCCCTTTCAGGGGTCAATAGGGGCACATCCTTGTCATGTTACTTGTTGTCTCTATTGCTTTAGGCAACAAACAGGTTATAACTATTGGAGAGAAATTGAAAAGAAAAAAAAACACCAAGGGCTTCATTTAGAGTTGGACGGATTTCCACCAGTTGTGTTTTTGAAAATCCGGCCAATTCAGAGTTTACCGCTGGAGGAGATGGTATTGCTGGCAGGATTTCAGAAATCCCACCTCTGCCAACGTGGTATTTTGGAAAATCCAGCTAATTCAGAGTTTACCGCTGGAGGAGATGGTATTGCTGGCAGGATTTCAGAAATCCCACCTCTGCCACCGTGGTATTTTGGAAAATCCAGCTAATTCAGAGTTTGTCACTGGAGGAGGTGGTATTGCTGGCGGGATTTCAGAAATACCACCTCTGCCAGTGGTAACCTCTGAATGCATCTTTTTCATCTTTCTTTCCTATCCATTTCCACCTTCACTGGAGAATGGAAAAAGCTAATGTACACTTGTGGTCCATAGCACCAATGTACATTTATTAAATGCGGAATTCTGTCAATTCTGACCTTGTATTCATTACATGGGTAAGGTGGTGAGCGGGGGCGTCAGATATGTCCACCGTCTCATCCCCTTACGATGGCTCTGTGGGCAAACATTTTTTTAATGCATTTGCTTTTCTTTACTGTGCTTCGCTCGGTAACCGTTCAAAAATGTTTAGGCTACTCTGGAATTTTTACCGCCACCGCCAATGTGGATGTAGAAATTGCTGGACTTTGAGCAGAATAGCCCCAGTGGTATTTGACCCACCTTTGAATTAAGTGGAAGGTAATTCCGGTGGTGGTTGGTAAACACCACAATATTTCCCATTGGTACCAACCTCTGAATGAAGGCCTATGTTATCCGAATAAAGCAGCACATTCACACACATAACTGTAGTGTCAGGCCTACCTCCATTTTGAATTTCTATACACCAAATGAAGCAACACGCAGTATGCTCAGAATGTCCATTACACCCAAATTAATATTTTAGGCCAAATATAGTGCCTTGTTTGCCACACAACCACTTTACAGGGGCACCGGAGGGGAACTTGGAGATTGGCACAAATGTAGCGCCTCGTCTTCCGCACAAACATTTCTCAGGAGCACCTATGGGGCACTCCCATTCTGGCACAAATATAGTGGTTAGTTTGCAAAACAGCCATTTCTTAAGAGCACCTGTGAGCTCTGCTTAATGTGTAAGAAAATAAATGGCAGGGTCCAAATATTTCTGAACACGCTTCCGACACTGCGGGAGGGCAGTTCGCCACCATTGCAGCCACCGCCCACAGCTGCTCCCCACAGTGTCGACACATTTGGGGTTAAACCACAGCTCCCACCTGTTCATTGGGGTTGATGGACACTCTAGCTATCATCCCTTTCTAATCAATCTGAGTCTGAGACAATAAGTGCCAGGGCTCAGAAATAAGTACCAGGGCTGAGCCCCGGCAAACACCCCCACAAATTAAGCACTGCCTGTGAGATGCTTGGTGATTGTCACATGCCGAGCTTGCCGCGCAACCATTTCTCAGGCGTTCTTTGGGATTTCTGGGCACACACATACAATAAAATAAAACCCACCCACCAAAGAAGTGCTTAAGGGTCTGCAAAACCTAAACACTCAATCTACTCTTCTCCTCAATTCTAGGAATTGGGTGATGTGGAGCCAGAACCATCAGACCTTCCAATATCCTGCACTGCCCTTGACTCTGTCAGGCTCCAGGACACTTGGCTCCAGATACTCCCCAGAAGATATACATCGGCTAAACACAGTCATTGGTCCCTTAGAAAGGGAGACCAGGAAAACTGCTACAAAACAGAAATGCAATGGCTGGAAGGTTTTTACATTAATCATAACCTCTGTCATTGCTTTCGACAACAACCCATAGTTTCGAGCCTGCCATGACATGCCATCACGGAAGAGCATATGCAAATCAGGCTTGGTCTTGCCAGCGAAAGGGTCTATGCAGCCCCAACTGCTTGGTCACGTCCCTTCTGCACAAGACCACAAGCCACTCCAGACATGTTTCAGGCTCATTGGCTTTGGCCAGTGAGGTGGAGGTGTTGCTTGAATCAGTAAGCACAGCAAGCCCGGGACCCACGGGCAAAGGTAGATAGGACTTGGGGGACGGGTGATCAGAAAGAGAGCAGCTTCTGTCACAGATGCGTGGGTGGCAAAGGAATTGCATGGATGTTGTGCCCTACTGAGGGCGTCAGTCTCCATTTTGCCTTGCTTCCGGAGGTCTGTTGCCAGTCACAGATTCATACAGGACTCTTCTCTCAGTCAAAGAACGAAGTGGCTGTGCGAGTCTGAATGAGCAAGTGCCACCAAAAAGCCACACATATGAAAATACATTTTGTCTCCACACCCACACTAATGCAAACAGAAGCATCTGTTCTTCTTCCATGGAAACAATTCTTCAGCATGCAGGGTATGGAAGAGAAGGAGTGTGAGGAGAAGAGGAGAAGGAGTGTTTGGGTTTCCGCAGACCCTCAAGCATGTTTTATTTTATTTTATTTGGTATGCTGGGTATTTGCAAGCCTCCTCAGAGATCCCCCCTACATGCTTCCACCACACCCCGTTATAAAGTACAAATAATCAAACCATACTGGATAGTCGTACATTTTAACACAAGAGATGACACTGCTTCTAGTAGCCCAGAAGCTTTGTAGGGAAGCTCTGGTAAGAAGCTATGTGGAAGAGCGCTGTGCTAAGTATACAACAAAGCGTTCTGACATAATAGGACATAATACAAAGATAGTTTAACTGCCACCTCAGACCACTACTACGCTGGGTTATGAGGCTAAATGGCTACCACCCCTAAATTATTCAAACTCCCAAGTTGGGAATGGGATTACAGGAAGGAAGAATGTTAGACACTCAAACCTCAAAACTCCCAGCCAATACTTCTGAAACCCTAAATCCCAGGAGAAAACAAATGCAAAAACTCAACTGTAATATCTTAGGCAAAGAATAATCCACTAAAAGTAATATATTGACCTGCCCTTATAATAAGACACTTACTCAACCTTTGATGGAGCTTGCGGGCCAAAGGAAGGATAACACAACTAAAGCCACTCAAACTCTAAAAATGATCAATGCTTAACACACGCTCATTATCAAAACACGTGGTAGGCATACATGATTCTATTGTTGATAACAATATTGATATCATATGTGTGACAGAAACTTGATTGCAAGCATCTAGTGGCCCAAAAATAGAGCTGGCTACACATCGAGGGTATGACTTTTCCTGTGAAAACGCATTAATGGCTTTGGGGGCGGGGCTGTCATTTTATGTAGAAAGATAAGATGTACGAAAAGAACATTGAATGGGAGGGTTGCAAAATTAACCACACTAAATTCACTCCAACTGAGAATAGCTGTACTCATTTGGTTCTTATTTACCATCCACCCATTGACATGCCTTCCTTTAATGAGGCCCTTAGTCTTGCTTCTAGACCCCCTTAATAGTGCTAACTGTGCCACAATTATGTTAGGGGGCTTGAATAGGTGGAGAGGGCACATGTAGGACAAAGACGCTCTGATACTGGAACAACACCTGGGGGATGCAGGCATACAGGTTCTTAACCAAGAGCCTACCCCTGTGAAAGGACATATGCTGGATTGGGTTTCAGCAAGGAACATTGGTACAGGGAGGATCACAACATCAAACAGTCAAATGCATAACTCTCCTAAGAAAGTAGTGAGTAGAAACTTTGAGAATATAAAGTCTGAAGACAAAGTGGACAGTTTAGACACAGTCATGAAGTGCTCCTCAGATCAAGATCCACCTACATAATTCGTGGAAGTACGGCTCGCCCATAAAATCACTCCTGAACAGTGTTGCCCCTATCAAAACATAAATTGTTTTTGACAATCCGGAACACCAAAATTGGTTCACGGCGGCCTTGTCTACTCTTAAAGAGGCTAAGAGAAAAGCTGAAAGAGTATGGGAAAAAACAAAACTAGGGAAAACAAACAGGCATGGAAATCATTGGAGACAGAATATAAAATAAAAAATAAATAGCCCGCAGGGGTTAAGGGTGTGGGTGTTTTGCACCTGAAGGTTGCTCAGAAAGGAGGAGTGCTGCCGTGGATACTACTGCCGAGCCTAAGCCCCGCCCCCAGACCTATAAGAACTCGGATAGACCCATGCGAGGGTGAAGCCTGCAGGGGTAAGGGTGCAGGTGTGTCTCTTGTTTTTCTTTCTTTTCTGTAACTGTGTTGGTAATTGAAGCGTGGTGCTCTGCCAGTTAGCCACTCAGGAGAACAGACGGGGGCACTCAGGAGTCCTAAGCCTTACAAAAGATACCTGGGTGAGATCATTGCTTCAACCTGCGTGGAGGAGGAGGAAGAGGTGAGCTCGTAGCCTGGGAGAGCCCTCTACTGCTGCAATATCAGCGGTATGAACTAAGGTAGTGGGGCATAATTAAATCCTGTTTTTAAAATGACCTCAAGTGGCTGTCAGATTTCACATAGTAGTGCATGCCTGCTTATCCAATATGTCCAACACACTGCAACATTGCCAATGAACACGCCCAGTGTGCCTCCTCATCCGCCTGCGCTTTCACTGAAAGGAGAAATCCTGACTCTTAAGAGGAATAGCTCTATCGCCCCTTCACTACCCCTGCAACCAGGAGCAGTAACGACCAGGCCAAACTCACACGTGGACCCGTTTGGGGAGCTACACACCTTTATTAGTAAATTGTACCAGGTATTAGGTCCCTCCAACGTCCCTGTTAGCCTGGACCCCTGGAGAGGCTGCTCTACGGTGCAAGACATAAGGGCAGAAAAGCTGGAGCTAGGCTTGTATGGAAGGGGTGTAGGTGCACCGGACAGTTTGGAGAACCCAGCTACAGAGGATTTGGTTAAGGATGTGGATTACCTTTCATCTTCTGAGGGACCGATTGTTAAGCCCCAACTGGGAGGGGATAGACCTTGTACTCCTAAGAACATGGACAAGAATATGGACATGGCTATGGTGACTAACATGGATGGCTCAAAACTCCATATTACTGATACCTTAGAGCACAGCCCAGCAAGTGTGTTGCCTACAATGACACCTTTATCTTCAGGCTGGTTTTTTTAACCCATGAATCTGTGGGAACAACACTGGGGGGCGGGGGGGTGGCTTCTTACTTCTATGGTAGAGACCCTTGGACTAAAGGCACTCTGGAAATATCACAGCACAGCAAGCTGCACCCCTGACCTGGAGGATAACACAGGGGCAACATGCTTGTCTTGGAAACAAGATGATGTGGAGGAACACAGGTTCGATCCCTGGGTCCCCACTTAGAAACCTCTGGGTGTTAAGCATGTTCTAAATAACCAATTATAACTTATAATGAGATGGGGGCAGAAGAGGTTTTATGAAGAGACTAATATGGGGCCTGCAAAAGTGCTGACGTCGGTTGTGGTCAATGCCGGATTGCATTTTGGTTCCATCTCCCTCATTTCATTTTCTGCTTGTGACACCCTTCTTCACTCTGGCCCCACATTAACACCTATTACTCTTCTGGATGGGGTGGACATACCAGAGGTCCATGCATGTAAATGTAATTTAGTTTTGTCTGAATTAACATCCATAAAGAATCTACTCTTACAATTGCTGTACCAACATAGGAAAGGAAATATTGAGGGGCAGACAACTACCTTTCATTATAACTCAAAAAGGGTCCCAGATATTCTGCCCCCTGTTTTGGCACTTAGCACTGTTACCTGACATAATAATGCAACGTACGACTTTGCAGGTCCCGGCGGGTTGGGGGCTGTTGCGAGAGCCAGAAACGGAAAGCCCTCCGATTGATATTGTGCCTTTGACCCCTAGAGTTGTAAGGGGGCCTGATCATACTACTGGCACTCATGACATAAGCCCTCTCTCACTTGTGCAACTTTATGCTGCCTGGGAAGATAGTACGTTGGGGCTTAATGCCCCAAGGGTAAGCCGTATTGTGGAGTAGTCTGTGCGCCAAAGAATCACACTGCCACCTGCAATAAGATGATAGTGCCAGGTAGGTAGGGTCAATATTTCTACACGGGGTCCCTAAGCTGCCCCCAAATTGTTATGAATCCTGTGTTGTGTTGATAACGCCACTTATTGAGAATTAAGAAACCTGGACTGAATCCGAAGGTCTCCTCTAATTTGAGACCAATTACAAATACCCCATTCCTGCTTAAAATTGTTGATAAAATAGCAGCGGAACATCTGCAGGACCATGTGGAATTCAATTCTCAGAATTCTTTCCACGTGAAACAATCTGGGTTGGGAACTGCACTCATGGATTTGCAGACACAGATGCTAGATGCCATCACAGAAAGTGAAGTCGGGATGTTGATCCTCTTGGACTTATCTGCAGGATTTGATTGATTAGACCACAGATGTCTGTTACAAGCACTGTCAGATGCAGGGAATTGCTCGTGTAATGCCATTGAATGGCTGAAATCATTGTTGAGTGACAGAACTTAAAAGATTTGTTGAGGGACTGCCATTCCGGAATCGACTCAAATAGAATATGGCGTACCGCAAGGTGCTTGCTTATCACCTGCTCTCTTCAACATTCAATTAAAACCGTTCGTTATGTGATCAAATGGAACAGATGGGTCTTTTTTTCACGAATTACGCAGATGATATCCGATGGATCTTAGTGGATCATACGAAAAGGATACAGAAAAGTTGAACAACCTATACAGCTTCATTAAGAACTGGATGATGAATAAGTGGATGTGCCAGAAGGCAGCCAGTGATAATATTGCATGAAATAATAAAGAATGGATTTACAAAGATCAAAAAATATTGCAAAAAATAACAGATCGGGTACAAAATACCTTAAAGCCGAAATATTATCGAAATAAAGAAAAGAAAATGTAATGGTAAGAGTGGGTTTTAGGTGTAAAAAAATAAAAAATAAAATTGGCATAAAGGACAGGGAGACAAGGAGGGTTTAGGAGTAGGAGAGGTAAGGGCGGCTAAGGGGGGTAACCCCCCTCGAAAATAGGTATTTTTACAATGTGCACTGTAAAAGGCATTTCAATATTTCTTGATGCAATATTTATTACACTTTGTAATTGTACGTCACTGTCATTTCCGCAATACAATCACCGCGAACAGTGCCTAAGAAGCTCGAAAACAGAGCTGATGGTTTTCGGATCGGTGCAGGCCAGGGCTAAATTGGGACCAGAATACGCTGACTTTGATGTAGAAGGGTGCTTAATGCCCATCTCAAAGTTAAGACTCTAGACAGTGGTCGAAGTGGGCAGGAGCGGTTGGGAACGGTGCTCGTCTACTTTCTGTAATCAAATTTTACTGTTCCTATACTTTTATTTTAAAAAGAAACTGTTCCGGAATCGTTTCGTTTTAAAATAAAAGTGCAGGAAAAAATTGAAACTTGCACTTCAGTGCACTGCACTAAACGTTCCCTTAAACTGCTGATGTGTTTGTTTGGGAGTTTGGATTGCACGTGGTAGGGGGCGTGGCGATGGGGATTGTGGGGAGCAGAGACAGACCAGCAGGGAACATAGTTCCACTACTTCTTTTCGTACACTTCGACCATTGATAGGATTTCACATGGATCCCTCTGTGGGAGCTGTAGCCCATGGAAATGTGATTTTGAAGAATTCACATTATTATTTTAGGGTGTTACAGGAGATTCAGCCATTGGTGACATTTCAGAATTGCAAAACTTTGCTAAGAGCTATCATAATGCCACGGCTGGACTATTGTAATTCTCTTTTGGGAGGTGCCGGCGAAGAATGTCTACAGAGGTTACAAACAGTCCAGAACGATGCCATGAGAATTGTGTGCAACGTCTCCAGAAGAGATCATATTACGAAGGCCCGACAGGAACTACACTGGCTCCCTGTGACTGCCAGAGTACATTTCAAAGTCCTCGTTTGAACCCATAAGCGGATTACTGGGAAGCACCTTGATATTTGAAGAAAATGTTGACACACCATAAACCAGCCAGATCCTTACGTTTAAGCACGGCACAATATTTTTAACGTCCGACGGGTAAAAAGAACAAGGGGGAAAGGAAGACCATTCCCAGTTCTAGCAGCCAAGGCGTGCAATGCTCTCCCGGTAAATCTAAGGCAGGAGGGAGAGCAGGACATGTTTAAGAAACAGTTCAAAACCTTGCTTTTCAATAAGTAGCCTGCTAACCTTCCAATAGCTTTATGTGTGGTCCCGTCCTTGGAAATGCCCACGTGTCTATGTGGCGCCCTGATGCCCATGGACTATGGCGCGGTAGAAATAAATAAATAAATACAAATAAACAAATGGGTACCCATTGCAAGCTACTTCTCCCTTTGGAGCTTGACGAGGTATTCATTTCTAATTGACTTCCGATACGCTAAATTGTAAACCGCCGAGGTCCGACGTAGTTGGCCAACTTAACGACATGTGTAATAACTGACTTAATGTGAAGTCGATTGAGTGATTGGGCTGCATTCAAATTACATCTTGTTAATATTAATTGGCAATAATCAGATTAAATAAGAGCTAAACACGTGTCATTCATTTCCCTCTCAGCCAATGCTCTAAGAAGCCGGAGACTGAAGGCGGAGAACCTGCGAAGAACATGAAACATATTTTAATTATCCATCCGCTATCCCGAAGAAATTACAACTGTAATGTGCGCTCAAAAGCCAGAAGCCTCTCATGTTTTATTTAAAGGAATGAGATACTGTTTTTAATTAGGGTTTTCTAGGAGCGGCAGGAAGGGATAACACTCGCATAATTCAGGACTCGAAGCTTCCATGCTCCACAACAGTACTGTATCTACAGTTGTTAGAACTATAAAACAAAACAAAAACTGCCTGAATGTTTTTCTCAAGTCTATTATTATGCAAATGACTCCTTATTTATGTCTTAATTATTTCTGTACATTTTCGTTCCCCTCACACAGCTCTTTCAATCGGCACCGGTTGATGATGTGTCTTTATTGCCGCTGGTGGCGGCCATTTTAAAAGCATCACGCTTCTTATGAGCGGACATCTAGTGCTGGAAAAGTCCTGCTTAATTTTCCCTGACAATGTTCCTGAACCCGTGGATAATTGCTTTTGCTAGAGCTTTCTGGAACAGCCTTTGGATGGGAAAGTGTGCTGCAAACAAAATCCGTATTTTCGACGATCAGAGGGGTTTCTTTTGAGGAAATCTTAATTCTGTTGGCATCTCTTAGGAGCCACAATTGCATAGGTTTGAATCACAGGACACAACAGTGGATGGTACGAGGGCTTAGGGTCTGATTATGAGTTTGGCTGTATTACCCCTCTTTGAGCACATGTGGTAAATTACAGGTAACCAGAAAGGTCAAGAAAGGTCCAGCTCATGTCACCTTTCTAGTATTCCTACGAGTGTTTCAAAATTCAGCTTCAAACAATGATTTGGCCCAAAAATTTCGTCTGAAAAAAAAGATGCTCAGCTCTTGCCCAAAGGTTTTTTGCTATTCGGTTCGGCTCCAGCTGAACACTTTGGTGCTCATTGTAGGTTCTGTGGTGTGGTAAAAATGCAGCAGTTATATTGTTACTGCTGCATTACTGCACCGCCCAAATACGAGTTTGGAGGAGATGTGGTGGATTCACCTCTAGCTAACAGCTGGAGGAAAATCCGCTATCTTTCCGGCACAATATGGCAATTTTGGGGGCATTACCACTGACAGTATTACCGCTGGTGGTAATACTGTTGAATTTCCCCATGGAGTGCTATGGACTCTGTTGTATCTGAGTCCTGTTCCTGTATGGATGTCTGGGTGAGTGGTGATGTCAGTATGGGAGGTTAGCCTGTGCGTATGAATAGAATGTGGTGTGAGTGGGGCTCCGACCTAGGCAGTTGATTAAGATGGAGCATGGGTGGTGGGAGCCAGTGGGCTCTCCACAAGTAGTTCTCTTGATGTAACCGGATTATCCTGACATGGTTCTTCAGCAATAAACTGATGAACTATACTACTGAGCCGGCCTGTTGTTATGGAGACCAGATCACAGCATGCTCCATCAATGGGGACTAACACCACCAAACAGCCACTTGTAATCCAGCCAAACTTGTAATGAGCCCCTTTGTCTGAACAATTGAATCCAATGTGACAACTCACAGAGACCACTATGGAAAGCAGATTGCAATTTGAATGGATTTAGGCATGGTTTGGAAGCATTCATGATTAAATATAAGACCCAGGGCACGTTTGTGTATTGGAGAGAAGTGGTGGGGATGAGCGAGGGGGAGAATGGTTGGTCTCTAGGGGAATGAAACTTGAAAATTCACAACCGGAATTGGCGACACGTAGGAATGAGATATTGATTGTATGTCAGGCAGAGTGACATATTCCTGCTTTAGAGGCCTCTGAGAGGACCTTTATGTTTGGAAATCTCTCCCGTTCCCCTTTGGGACACTCTGCCAGAGGGATAGGCATGGGAACTATACATGTTTTTAGGGGACATAGTCAGAGAGCTATGCTCTGCTGGTGAAATTGGCAACCGACCATGCTTGGAAATCCGAACACTTCCCAATAGACAGGGTGCCTCTTCTGCGTCAAAAGGGCTGGGGATGAGTCAGTTACGCATCAGACTGTTCACTGTTTGGCTGATATTTCCCAACTCACATTGGCTTCTTGGATGAACTTGCTTATTGGTGAATCTCTGGATGAGAATTGTAGGCCACACTACAATAGAGGAGAGCAGTGCTGAGAGGGGCGGGCAGTTTTCATTGTGGACAGAAAGGGATAAAGTGCTGTATATTGGGGATGTGGAGTGGAGCTGAAGAGTGAGAGAGACAGAAGGAGCCTCCATCCTCCAGTGTGGTGGAAAGGAGGTGGGTAAGTGGACATGGACTGAGATTCAGTTGAAATGAGCGACTGTCAAACTGGCAAGTGTGTTTCTTAGAGCTCATAGGGTTTGGACATAGTCAGTCACTTGTCAGGCTTTCCTATATGTGATTAACGCTGCTTGAACCTGATCAGCCTCTCTGGGACAGTCCCCTCCCATGTTTGTACTATAAGGGGGTACACATTTTTAGACAGATGGAAGACATCCAGTTCATATGAACCTTGGACTTTAGTCTTGCAAGAGCAGATAGAAACCATGTATACATTTCTATGTGAGCTGCAAGGAGGATTCCAAGCTCACTTTCAAACTAATCTACCTTGCAACTCACAAGCAATTGCAATGGGTGCTATTCAAAAATGCAACTGCAAATTGCAGTTCCCTTTTTTGTTCATTGTGAATTAGCACTTTGAATTTGTGAAGCCTGCCTCTGAGTAGCACTGGTTCATGCAACATCCTTCTGTACATTTGGTCCCCAGTTTTTTTGTTTATTTGTTCTTTTCTGTCTTCTGACTTAAATAAGGATGAAAGATGAAGAAAACAAATGAAACATGGAGACACATGTTTACAATAGTGCTTTCATTTTGTTTGTTATAAAAGTGTGTTTTTCAACTTTAGAACATGATTTACTAAATGAAACAACTATTCGGCAGAATACTTGACAAACTATTCGGTCAATTACTAAATATGCTGTTTGGTACACCCAAAGTTCCTACTCATGATGGCATGTGCTATTTACCACATGAGGTAAAGCTTTGTGTGGAGGTGGAAAAATCTACACAAAAGCAGGCAGAAAAAAAAGAAAATTGGTAACGAAACTAAACCTTTGGGGGGGAGGTAAAGCATCCAGTATTCCATAATAATTGATTTTCTTACCACTACAGTAAACACATAATCAGGCCCTTGAATGTATGAGGCTCACAATCTGCATTTGTTCCAGTAAGGGACCAAGTCTGCAGAAATACATGGGAGCTTTGGGGATCAATTTTCCGTCTGTGTCAACGGTAGTCTGGGGGATCAGGAACTTGTTCTATGTAAACCAATGGTGCTTGCTATGATGGGATTAGAGGCAGTCCTAATGTGGCCTACTGTACCCTTGGTGGCTCTTGTTGGCTCCGTTATTGCTGATTAAACATGGGTAAATCCCTCAAATCCCAATGGCCCTTTGGTTGAAAGCGCTTGTTGAATAGAGGAAGTGCTCTGTCCCATTTTGTCACCGATTGGGGAGAATTTGTTTAGGCCATTTAGATGGCCATGATACTTATCTATAGAGATTTTCCAGAGTAGTCCTCGTCTGAATCACTCATACCTTCAGGATCCTTGTTGATCACAACAAACTGAGTGAGGTCCTTATGTGGAAAAGCAAAGTGAATATTGCTGAATAGAGGGATTTACTAATTGATCCCCAATGGCCTGGCTAAATCAAGAATGTATGAAGTCTTACTCGAATGACATACCCGCTCCTTATTCTATGAGTGACCTTTTTTAAAGTAGGCTAATAATATCTTATGCTCTTCTATAGCGCTTGATGCTGGATTTCTTTTGAACACTGTAATAACCGGTGATATTATTACCGAAGTTAATGGTACTCAATTTATAAGGCTACGAAGGAGATGTTTGTTCTGCCAGGATATTCCTGAAACTTGATTCCTGCAGAATTAATGATGGTTATTTTGTATAGAAAATGCAGATGAGTTAATGCTTCTCCTACATTAAGATCTTGGATTGTCCTGTAGGGATTTTCACTATATTAAATAGGCAGTGCCAGGTGTCCTTAAAGTACATCTGGAAGGCATTGTCAGTGCGTGATTACTATATAGAAACATCCATGGATAGCAGGCTAGGTCCATTAACTTGGATATTGGCAGTCATTTAAGTGGGTTGTTGTGAGCACTCCACATTTTTTTTTAAGATCTTAAAAAGATCTTACATCATAGTTAATAATCATCGGTGTGTTGAGCTCACACATCGGGCAGCATTATACCAAACATAAAGAGCAAATGTGTAAGCTATAAACCAAGTCCAAGGGCAGTACATTAATCCAAACCGACCCATGAACCCTGCCTCCCCGTGCGTCAACCAAACTTGAGTCAAAAAGGGGATCACAGCAACACAAAATGCTTTTAACAACAGATGTCGTATCGTATGGCCCAGAAACGTGTTGCAAATGGCATGCAGCGGTAGACGCTCACTTATATACCTGGAGAGTGTGACTAATCTTGGGATGTCATCACTGCTTTCAAAGTGGGAGCCCCTTCCCATGAGGCCAGGGAAGTGAGGCCGCTACCCGATAGTACCGCTGGAAGTGGTACTCAGCGGGTGGATCACATGGGAGGGGCATCACCCTATGGGACCAGTGACGACTATTGAGGTAGAATGCAGTATTCACCTGACACGCCCACTTCTCCTTCACACCATTCTCTTCAGTCCTACCTCCTTCCTATCCCTATCTATCTATCGATCTATATATTTTTTTGTATAGCGTCACAAACCTGAGGTACATTGAGAAAGAAAAGGAATATGTAAAGGTGTGCGTGTCTTAGGCTGGGGTTTTATGATTACTTTATAAAGTAAATAATATACATACTAGCGGATATGAACAGAGCGGCATTGTGTGAGTCCTCCTCCTTCTCCAACCGCCAGCTCACTGTCCACTCCATTCCATCCCACACATTCCTATTCTGGAATCCTCATCATGAGCGCCAGCTGTAGTATACAATACTACACATCCCTGTTAAGCTCACCTGGTCTCCACAGGCGCGCCGAACGGGACTGGCAGATCACGTGTCTCCTCTGTATCCATGCCGTCACGAAGGTGCGCCTAAATGGTTAAATGAAACGTTACCCAACTGTTAGGCGGAAGGCCCACACCCACCTCCCGTGGT
This sequence comes from Ambystoma mexicanum, assembly GCF_040938575.1. NCBI lineage: Eukaryota > Metazoa > Chordata > Amphibia > Caudata > Ambystomatidae > Ambystoma > Ambystoma mexicanum. The sequence goes on along the minus strand of NC_090934.1, from coordinate 116,661,815 downwards.
CTTCTGAAACCTCCTCTGCTATGTCTCACCTTCGTTTTAAGAATGGCAGGCTCTCCGTCCTGCAACAGTATGCAGGGGTGCATAGAGTTCTAGGATCCAGTTACTTCACTGTTCCTGTCGAGTCTCAGACAACGTTGATTCAATGGGTAAGTCTTTACCATCCATATGGTTCGCCAAAGAGTTCAAATTGTCCAAGTTTCACTTCATTATCTTTCCCTTGTAGGTTTCCCTTTGATGTGAAAGTACGTAGAACGCAGAGTTGTTTTCCAAGAAAAGGTAAGTTCACTCCAGGGTTCTGTGATAAGTCTTTATATGCGCTATTGCTCTTCTGTGCGACTGAAATGCTGCTCTTGTATTGCAGGTGCTGTACCTCGGACCGTGTGGTGAAGACTAGTGGGATCGCTAGTAGGAGCGGCTTTCAGGTGAGTATGACGCTGCAATGAGTTAACTGTTCAAAGTGGCTTTTCCCCAATATGTGCTAACCTGATGTTTCTTCTTGCATCCGACAGGTGCGGAGACTCCGGAGCGGCAGGCGAAAGATGGGAGCGGTCGAGAGATGGAGGTTCATTGGTTCACCGGAAAGAACAGCTCTCAGGTAGGTATGAAGGATGCGCTGGATAGCGGTGTGGAATCCTTGACCAGCGCGGCTAACCTGGTGTCTTTTCCTTCCCTTGCAGGTTGCTCGAGAAGAAACTCGTAGCAGACTGGCCTGTAGGTAACAGACACGGTGAGTGTTACACTGCAGGAGAGCAGAATAACACGAAGCGTCTTCTGTACTAAAGGTGTGGTTTATATAGCCTTCAGAAAGTAGTTCCCAGGTAAAGTAGTCCCAGAAACCACACCCAAGCAAATAGTTTCCTAGGCAAGTAGTCCCTTCAGCCTGCCTCAGATTGGTCCACACGTGCTTCAACTTGTTTGAAACTTGTAATGTTGGTAATGGCAGCATGAGCCTGGCGCCAAACGAGCCAGGACCAAGTGCAGGAGGCCACTGAGAGAGCCTTTGGGGCCTTAAAGGCCCTCATGGAAGTCGAAGTCCTGGGCAGGTTGGTTTGCACCTGATGTGTGGGGGTATGGACCGTGACAATCCCTCTTCTTCCACAAGACCTTCCTCACTCTCCAAAATCCATCAAGTGAACTGGTCTCCGATAACTCCTTCCAAATCGCGATGTCGGAGCCCGCACTGCACTCGGTATATGTGTTGGATTTGATAAGGACAAACTTTGATTCATTATATTCTTTTCTACATCTACTTCCTCATCATCATCCACCTTATCTTTACCATCACTAGACATAAGCATCACCCGACCATTATTCCACACTCTCCCATCAAATGTTCTCACAGCATGTTTGAAAACTTCAATCACTTCACTGGGATTTGACCACTTGCTGCCATTCATCCTCAGTGCCTCTGGTAACTTAATCCTCACACAACAGCCTACATATGGACCCTTGATAACTCTGAACCTCCTGTTGTTATGCCATGTTTTGTTAATAACTTGTCTCTTCCTAATCTTTGCTTCAGCATCACTTACCAACACTTCCATACCTAGCACATCAATCATCCACCCTGGAAATAATTTAGTGTTAGCTCTTCTGCCTCTACTCAACTCAAAAGGTGACACTCCTGTCGTACTATGCAAAGTAAACCTATGTGCAATAACAGTCATTCTCACCACTTCCTTCCAATTCTTTCCATTCTGCCAAGCCAATCTAATTGCTTCTTTAATTATCCTGTTATAGCTCTCAACAATATCATTCATCTGGGGGTGATAAATAGCACTGGTTGCATGTGTAATAGACTTCCCTCTTAAATACTCCTCCATCTCCTTGGACTTAAATTGAGAGCTATTATCAGACATAATCACCTCCGGATAACCGTCACAACCACACACTTCTTCCAAAAAATCTATAATACTCTTGGTTTTAACACTTGACAACATCTTGATTTCCGCCCACCTTGTCAGCATATCAATTACCACAACACAAAAAAGTTGATACCCACCACTCCACACAGGACCTAAAATATCTATACGCAATGTCTTCAATGGTCTATCCGGTACATCCGTCATTAAGATCGAATACTTCTCAGCCACACAACTTTTGTCAGACTTGTTGCAAAGGATACAATTCCTGACTCTCCTTTTGATTTGTACATCACAACTAGGCCACCAATATGTGTTATCTTATTCTGTTCTTTGTTTTGGAGATTCCCTGATGTCCTTCATGTCCCAACTGCATAATTTTCTCTCTGATGCCCACAGGTGGAATCAACTTGTCTCCTCTCAGTAAATAATCCTTCTGACAGCTCAATTCATCTCTGAAACTCCAAAATCATTCAGCTTCAGCTTCTTGAACCTTGTTCATTGGAACCATTTTTTATTGATATTTTCCATTACAAACATAATTTTGGCATCCTTTTTCATCTCTTCTTCCCATTCCTCTCTGGAGATAGCTGCATCTTGAAGCGCACATATCATCTCTTGTTGTTCTTCTACTTCTTCACCCTCTTCTTGAATATTCGCCAACCTTGAAAGACAATCTGCAGCATAATGCTTCTCCCCAGGAATATACTTCATTACTAGATCAAATTCTTGCATCCTGGAAACCCATCGCCTTATTCTTCCTGGCACTTTATCTATTCCTTTAGTCATGAATACTTCCACTATCGGTTTATGGTCAGTGTGTTATTCAAATCTTGTTCCCCATATGAAACTTCTGAATTGATCAACTGCCCGCACAATAGCCAGTGCTTCCTTTTCTATAGTAGCGTATGCTTTCTCTGCTCCTTTTAGTAAACGTGAGGCAAATGCTATGTTATGTTCCTTTCCTTCATGTTCTTGTGTCAACACTGCCCCTAACCCAACGTTGCTCGCGTCAGTCGTGATCACTGTACGTCGTCCTCACACATAGTTATTCAAGGCCGGTGCTGTTCCTAAGGCATTTTTTATATACTTGAATTCTTTCTCACACTCTTCATTCTAATCAAACTTCCTGTTCATCTTTGTAAGATCCCTCAACACTGCTGTGTGATCTGGAAATGTTCTCACATACTTTGAGTAATATTTGGCCATGCTCAAAAATGTCCTCATCGGCTCTCTATTTTTTGGAGTGGCCATCTCTTCTATAGCAGACAGTAATTCAGGTCTAGGTGCAATGTCATCCTTAGATATGACGTGACCTAAGTACTCGATTTCTTTCCTATTGATCTTCGATTTTTCCTTGCTAAGGGTCAAGCCCACCTTATACAATTTTCCCAAGACTTTCTCTAGTCTTCTATTGTGTTCTTGCTCCGTATCTGCATATATAAGTATGTCATCTTGGAAAAAGATTACAACTTCATCTCCATCGAATATGTGATGATTAATTTTCTGAAATAACGAGGCTGGTGAGCTGAGTCCAAACGGCATCCTTCGGTACTGATACAATCCCTCTGGTGTGGTAAATGCAGTCACATGTCTTGAATGTTTATGTAATTGTACTTGATGGTAGGCAGAGGTAAGGTCTAACGTTGAAAATACTTTAGCCGATCCCATGGTTGAAACAGTTCTTGGATGTTCGGTAATGGATGTCTCTATGGGATAATACACTTGTTCAACTCCCTTAGATCAATGCACTCCATGACTTTTCCAGAACTCTTCCTCACAATTACAAGTGGCGAGACCCATTCTGCAGCATCAATTTTCACTATGATCCCTTGTTCTTCTAACTTTTTCAGTTCCTTTTTAACCTCTTCTCTCATAGCCAAGGTAACACTTCTCAACTTCTGACCAACTGGCTTGCACCTTTCTTTGAGTTGGATGTGGTGTGTAATGCCTTTAACACATTCTATACCATCTCTGAATACTTCTATCTTTATTTTCTCTGCATCTTTTTCCGTTGACTCAACAGCATATATTGATTCTTCTCCACTGGCATCTAGTCACACTTTGAGCCATGCCTGATGAATCCAACTGAGTAGAGGTGATGCACCCATTTTTGAAACATAGACTTTTCCCATTGCTGTCCTATCTTTGAAGCCCAATGTAGCCTTAAACCATCCTATAATATCAATCTTCACCCCTCCATAAGCACTGGTATTGATGTCAGCTTCATTTAGCCACTTAGGACCTATTTTCCTCCATATTGCTTCTGGTAATAGAGTATATTTTGCTCTAGAATCTGTCATCATTCTGATCGGGTTACCATTTACCATGATCATGGTTTTCAGACTTTCCAATTCTACTTCATTATCTTTGTCACAAATTGCAAAAACACATTCCTCGCCTTCATCACTTCCTTCATTGCCAATCCAATTCATGCTGCTCTTTCCTCTTCTGCAGCATTTAGCCTGATGACCTTTCCCATTGCAGTTCCTACATATAATATGTACGGCAGGACAGTCCGGACTAGTGGCCCAGTGTGATGGACTGTCACATCTGAAACAGGCTCTGCTCCTACCTCTGCCTCTTTGACTGGTTTGGGGTCGACGACTTCCCATGAATCGTCCTCGGTTGTATCCACTGTATCCACATCCATATCCCCGACTTCTCACATCCCCACTGTATCCGGAAGTGCCCTGCGCCCTGAAATCTTCTTTCTTTCTCATTGTGGCATTGTTGTGATTGTTCACATTATCAGGCTGTGTAGATTGAAGCACATTGATAGTTGATTCTGCTTTTATCAAGCTATCTTTGACCCTATCTTCTAATGTCTTGACACAATTTTTCATGTGTTCTACCTCTTTGGCAATCCGCAACACTACATCTAGAAGTAGATCGTCTTCAGCCCACAACTTCTCCCTAACTTTGGCACTGCCACATTCTAACATAAACTGATCTCTTAATCTTTCTTCCAGTTGGTGACCAAATTTAGAATTCTTTGCTTGTTTCCTCAGAAATGTTATTTATTGTTCAGCACTTTCTCCTGTTTCTTGTGACCTTTTACCAAATCTGTATCTCTCCAGTACAGTGCTCAACTTCCTTTCATAGTGTTTTTTCATTTTGACGATTCACTTTTCGTATTCGTTCATATCCCCTCCTTCTGCTACTGGTATATATGCTAAATCCTCATATTTCTCCTGGCCAGCTGGGCCCAATGTAGAAGTAGTGATTTTTTCTTTCTACACTGTAATTCGTGCCGCACACTACCGTAGCATAATGTTCAAATGACTTCAACCACCTCTTCCAAGGTAGGATTGGTTCACCTGCTTCTGGCAGGAACATAGCTGGTGGTGGGACACTATGCATAGACATGTTTCTTATAGAAGTGTAGTCTCATGCTCCACTCTCAATGTTTCTAATCTTATTGTTTTGGATCAGCTGACATGTAGTCTTTTCTCAGCTTGCTTATTCTTATTGCTTTTGCTGCTCAATAATTATACTCATCTAGCATTTGTATTCTTTTCTTTTGTTCCTTGGTTTTCTTTAGTTCCTATTCATGTATTGTATTGTTGTAGTGTATTGTCATTCATCAACATTCATGTGTTATCCCTTTTTCTATTTCAGGCTTTAGACAGAAGAAGCAGCGTGCACAAAAATGTCCCTCTTTATAAAAAAAAAAAAAGAAATGGGACGAGGAAGAGGGGATCAGTCCCTCACTGGCTTCTTGTTGCTGACTTCCGCGTGCTTGATTGGCCCTCGTATAGTATTTTCCTTTGACAGGTGACAGGCCTATGCTTGTCTACTGCACTGTCTCTGCCGTTATCGCAATTGTGGTTGCCCTGGAGACACTTATCAAACAAAATGGTGGCATGTAAATGACATGAACAACGTTTCCTTAGGGTTCTTTACTCTAAAGTGGCTCGCGATTCACTTTCATAAAATGCGACCGCGATACGTTGCAACCAGAAATATAATCGTAAGTCCTCCCTTATCTATCACTTTTTTAGTACCTTTTCTCACCGTAGCTCTTACTGGATACTCCTGCACTGTACTGTAGTAGTGATCAGGTTGCTCTGGTGCTGCTTCTCTCGATCCTTGGTCTCTATTGGCACACGGCAGATCGAGGATCCTCGTCATCACGTGAAATATCTCATAACACAAAGGAGGGTTTTATGATTACTTTATTAAGTTAATAATCTATATACTAGGGGATATGAATAGAGCAGCATTGTGTGAGTCCTCCTCCTACTCCAACTGCCAGCTCACTGTCCACTCCATTCCATCCCACACATTCCTATTCTGGAATCCTCATCATGAGTGTCAGATGTAGTATACAATACTACAATGGCCCAGAAACGTGTTGCAAATGGCATGCAGCGGGAGACACTCCCTTATATACCTGGAGAGTGTGACTAATCTCAGGATGTCATCACTGCTTTCAAAGTGGGAGCCCCTTCCCATGAGGCCAGGGAAGTGAGGCCGCTACCCGATAGTACCGCTGGGAGTGGTACTCAGCCGGTGGATCTCATAGGAGGTGAATCACCCTATGGGACCAGTGATGACTATTGCGGGAGAAGCAGTATTCACCTGACGCGCCCACCTCTCCTTCACCCCCATTCTCTTCTCCCCTACCTCCTTCCTATCCCTATCTATCTATCGATCTATATATTTTTTGTATAGCGCTACAAACCTGAGGTACATTGAGACAGAAAAGGAATATGTTAAGGTGTGCGTGTCTTAGGCTTTACCTTTGTCAAAGAGATAAGTCTTCAGACTATTTTTGAAATGAGGCAGAGATGGTATTGACCTCAGAGCGATTGGCAATGCATTCCACATCGCAGGGCCCCATAAATCGAAACTGGTTCCTCCTAGCCTTTTAAGATTAAAGCGGGTGCATTCCAGGGTTCCACCCGTATTAGATGTCAGGGTTTGTTTTATGGGGGCTTTTTTAAATGCGTGAGTAGAGGTACGGGGCATTACCTGATATGATATGATATGATATGGCATTTATAACGTGCCTATACACAAGTGCTTCAAGGCGTGACGAGGCAAGGGAGGGGAACAAAGGGAGGACGGACAGCGATCCTACTAGGCCAGGTGTCAATCAGATTGCGCAAGTGCGTGGTAAAGGGGCAGGACAGTGCAGTACATGGGAATAGATAATAACAATAAGTACGGTGCCGGCCAGCATGTGGCAAGTGCATGGGTAAGTGCAGGCATCAGGTGTCAAGAGCTGGTAGGTGGTCTGTAGGGATACAAAAACAGTTCCCAAGTGCAGGGTTTGCCAGGTGGGCAGTGCAGGTGATTGACGCTGGCAGGGGAGGGACATGGGCCCGGGATCAGAGGGTATCCAGGTAGCCAGTGCTGTTCAGGTTACAGCCAGGAGGTCATCAGAGGAAAGGAGGAGAAAAAGCAGAAGCAAAGAGAAAGGTTTTGAGGTGCTTCCGGAACCGGAGATGGTTCTCCTCAAGTTTAAGGGAGGCAGTGAGGTTGTTCCAGAGGGAGGCACCAGCCGAAAAAAGAGATCTACCACCAACGTGTTGCTTGGAGAAGCGACTTACCCTGAGGGAGTTGGAGGCGGATGAGCGAAGAGCTCGAGTCAGAAGATATTTAGGAAGAGAGAATTGAAGGTATTGAGACCCTAGGCCCCAGAAGGCCTGGTGGACGATGCAGAGGGATTTCAACTTAATCCTCACAGCCACTGGGAGCCAGTGCAGAGATTTCTGTCCTGGAGAGATACGATCCCTGGGCTTGAGGCCAAGGACAAGTCTTGCAGTCCTGTTCTACAGAAGTTGCAGAGGGCAGAGAGTAGAAGCAGGCAGATTTAGAAAGAGGATGTTGCAATAGTCCAGCCTTGAGAGAACCAGAGCTCTGGAGACAGTGAGCTTCTGGGGGAAGGAGAGGAAAGTAAGAATACCTCCAAGGAGGTGCAGCTGGTAGTGTGACTTCTTAGAGATGTGAGGAGAGAAGGAGAGTGTGGAGTCGAAGTTGAACCCGAGGTTTTTAGCCTTGCCGGTGGGAGCAGGAAGAGGACCAAGAGAGGCCGGCCAGAGAGCTACAGGAAAGGAGGGAACGGGTGTACCGATGAGGATAATCTCAATCTTACTGGCATTAAGAGAGAGGTCATTGGTGGCACACCACTCCTGGATAGTAGACAGACAGTCATAGATGAGGGAAGGAGAGGTGGGGGCGAGGGTAGCCTGAAAATGAGCTGGGTGTCATCCTCATAGCACTGAAAGTTGGGGCTGAGAGCGGCGATGCGATGGGCAAGGAGTGCCAGGTATTGGTTGAACAGCTAGGAAGAGAGGTTAGACCCCTGGGGGAGACCACAGGTAGAGGAAAAAAAATAGCAGAGAGGAAGGACCCAAGTTGGACCTGGGAGGGTCGGTCAGAGAGGAAAGAAGTCAGCCATGCCAGAGCCTGACCAGTGATACCCAGGTTATCACGGAGACGGGTGAGCAGGATGGCATGGTTGACAGTGCCAAAGGCAGAAGAGAGATCAATCAAGATGAGGACGCAGGGGGTCTTAGAGTCAAGGTTGGAGAGCAGGTCTTCACAGATGTTCAGGAGAGCATTTTTTGTGCTTCTGGCAGCTCTGAAGCCAGACTGATGGTCATGAAGACAACCGACAGATTCAGTGTGGAGATTAAGCGGGGAGATAGCCAGTTTCTCCAGGAGCTTGCCCAGGAAGGGAGTGATGGAGATTGGTCGATAGTTAGCCGGGCAGGAAGGGTCGGCAGAGAGTTTCCTTAAGAAGAGGGTGCACAAAAGAGTGCTTCAGGGGGGATGGGAAGACTCCAGTGATGAAGGAGTGATTGCAGAAATCAGCCAGGGCAGAAGCCCGGGAGTCGGTGTGGTCCTTGATATTTTTGGAAGAACAGGGGTGAACCTGTTTTGATGAGAGTTTCAAAGATCGGACTTGTCTAGAAACCTTCTCTGCGGAGAACAGGGGAAAGGCAGAGAAGGAGGGAGGAGAGGTGACTGCAGAAGGGCCAGAGGAAGAGCAGGGAGTAGGGGGAGGGAGTGGATAGGAGGAGAGTGAGGACAGGATGTCCTGAGTTTTAGAGATGAAGTGAGAAGCCAGTGCTGTGCAGAGGGCCTGGGAATGGACAGGAGAGGTAGAGACTGCGGCAGGATTGGCCAGTTCCTTGCAGATTTTAAAGAGTTCAGCCGAGTTGTTAGATGCAGCAGAGACACAGGCTTGGATATGAGCTCTATTCTTGGTTAGGACAGAGAGCCGGTATTGCCTTTGCAGCAAGCGGCAGGCCATTTTGTCAGAGGATGTGCTTGAAGCACGCCATTTCCTCTCGCCCACCCTGCACTTGCGTTTTAGGGTGATGAGGTCTGAGTCGTACCAGGAGTTGCACTTGGCTTTGGGCTTCAGGTAGATTCTCATGACAGGGGCAAGGATATCAAGAGTATCAGAGATAGTAGAGTGGAGCAGGGAGAGGGCTGTGTCAGCGTGAGGGTCAGCCAAATGGGGAAGGCGGGGAGAGAAGGTGGGAGGAGAGAAGGTGGCCGCGAAAGCCTCAGCTGACACGCGCTTCATGGGTCGGATGACCGAGAAGGTGGGTGGCAGTGATGGAAGTGGCTTGGCCGGAGGGGTAGGGAGGGTGACGTGGGAGGAGAGGAGACAGTGATCACTCCAGGAAAGAGGAGTGAAGAGAGGGACAGAGAGGGGAAGGTCTGTGGAGATCAGAACATCCAGAGTGTGCCCTGCAGAGTGAGTTGGGCCAGAGGGGAGAATAGTGAGTGAGAGAGAGTCTCAGAGGTCACGAAAGAGTCCAGAGAGAGAGGACAGGAGACATCCAGTTGGATATTGAAGTCTCCAAGAAGGAGGAGTTGAGTGGTTGAGGCCAGGAGTTAGGAGGAAATGTCCACCCACTCAGAGAGGAAGGAGGAGATCTGACCAGATGGCCAATAGATAGTGGCCACAGTAAGGGAATGGCTAGGGGAGAGAGAAAGCCTGCAGACGAGGCATTCAAAAGAGGAGTAGACGTGCGTAGGAGTGACAGAGGCAGGAATCCACTCGGGGAAGATCAGGGATACACCCCCACCAGAGCGGTTGGACCTGGGTGGGGATAGGATCTTGTAGCCGTCAGGTAGGAGTGTGTCAAAGCTAGTGACAGAGCTGGCCATGAACCATGTCTCGGTGAGACTGGGAACATCAAGATCAAGTTCTTCCAGAAGGCGGCAGATATCAGAGGAGTGTTTTAAAGCAGAGCGAGAGTTTAGAGTGGCAATATGGAGAAGGTTGCAATCCTTGAAGGACTTCTGGGGAGGGGCACAGGTCTGAGGTATGCCCTTCGGAATTGTAGAGGGAGCCCGAGAAGGGGCAGAGAGGGAGGGAGAAGGCAAGGTAGCCAAGGAGGAGGCAGAAGGGGGAGGCGAGGTGGTCATGGAAAGGGGACAGGGGTCAGCAGGAGAAGAAAGGAAGTTGATGAGGCGCGGGAAGCGTCTATCAAAGAGGTGAAGGTTGGCCTGAGGGCCTTGGACCAAGACAGTCTCATTAGAGTAAACATTACTGATGACCTTAGAGGAATAGAAGAAGGCCAGGAGGGCATCCCAATGGGTGCCACCATTAACAGGAGAAGAGGAGAAAGGAGAGAGCACAGAGACCATATGAAGGGTCCATAGGTTTGGTGAAGGAATGACAAAGAGGATGTTGGTGAGAGTTTCCTTGGATGAGACACTGGGAAAAGGGAGGGGAGGCCAATCAGGGGGGTGGGCGGGTTGGGAGGTGGGCGGGAAGGAGGGACAGAATCAGGAGGGGGGAGGCAGGGAAAAACTGGGCACACAAGAGGGAACAAGAGACAAATTACAGTTTGCGGGTACACTTAAAACAAACAAAGCCCGGGAGGGCAGCTAAAGTTCTCAAATATGTTGCGCTGCACTCACCCCGCTTGACCAAGATGGGAAATGGCGAGCGTAGGCGAGCAACGACACTACCCCCACAACACCAAGGCCTAGTAGCCAATCAGGGGGGTGGCCAATCATTGGGAGTCGGGTGGGATTGAGGGACAGAAGTGGGCGGAGGGAGGCAGGGAAAAACAGGGTGCACAGGAGGGAACAAGAGACAAATTACCGTTCGCCGGTACACATAAAACAAACAAAGCCCAGGAGGGCAGCTAAAGTTCTCAAATATGTTGCGCTGCACTCACCCCGCTCGACCAAGATGGGAAATGGCGAGTGTGGGCGAGCAGCAACACTACCCCCACAACACTGGGGCCTAGAAGCCAATCAGGGGGATGGGCGGGTTGGGAGGCGGGTGGGATGGAGAGACAGAAGCGGCAAGACGGAGACAGGGAAAAACAGGGCACACAAGAGGGAACAAGAGACAAATTACAGTTTGCGGGTACACTTAAAACAAACAAAGCCCAGGAAGGCAGCTACAGTTCTCAAATATGTTACGATGTACTCACCCCGCTCGACCAAGATGGGAAATGGCGAGCGTGGGCGAGCAGCAACACCACCCCCACAACACCGGGGCCTAGAAGCCAATCAGGGTGGTGGGCGAGTTGGGAGGCGGTGGGAAGGAGGGACAGAAGAGGGAGGAAGGAGGCAGGGGAAAACAGGGCACACAGGAGGGAACAAGAGACAAATTACAGTTTGCAGGTACACTTAAAACAAACAATGCACAGGAGGGCAGCGAAAGTTCTCAAATATGTTGCGCTGCACTCACCCTGCTCGACCAAGATGGGAAATGGCAAGCGTGGGCGAGCAGCGACACTACCCCAACATCACTGGGGCCTAGAAGCCAATCAGGGTGGTGGGCGAGTTGGAAGGTGGGCAGGAAGGAGGGACAGAAGCGGGAGGAGGGAGGCATGGAAAAACAGGGCGCACAGGAGAGAACAAGTGACAAATTACAGTTCGCAGGTACACTTAAAACAAACAAACCCTAGGAGGGCAGCTTAAGTTCTCTAATATGTTGCGCTGCACTCACCCCGCTCGACCAAGATGGGAAATGGCATGCGTGGGCGAGCAGCGACACTTCCCCAACATCACCGGGGCCTAGAAGCCAATCAGGGGGGTAGAATGGTTGGGAGGCGGGCCGGAAGGAGTGACAGAAGCACGAGGAGGGAGGCAGGGAAAAACAGGGCACACAGGAGGGAACAAGAGACAAATTACAGTTCGCCGGTACACTTAAAACAAACAAAGGCCAGGAGGTCAGCTAAAGTTCTCAAATATGTTGCGCTTTACTCACCCCGCTCGACCAAGATGGGAAATGGCAAGCGTGGGGCGAGCAGCGACACTACCCCCACAGCACCGGGGCCTAGAAACCAATCAGGGCGGTGGGAGGGTTGGGAGGTGGGCGGGAAGGAGGGACAGAAGCGGGAGGAGGGAGGTAGGGAAAAACAGGGCACACAGGAAGGAAAAAGAAACAAATTACAGTTCGAGGGTACACTTAAAACAAACAAACCTCAGGAGGGCAGCTAAAGTTCTCAAATATGTTGCGCTGCACTCACCCCACTCGACCAAGATGGGAAATGGTGAACGTGGGAGAGCAGCGACAACATCCCCACAACACTGGGGCCTAGAAGCCAATCAGGGGGGTGGGCGGTTCAGGAGGGACAGAAGCGGGAGGAGGGAGGCAGGGAAAAACAGGGCACACAGTTGGGAACAAGAGACAAATTACAGTTCGCCGGTACACTTAAAACAAACAAAGCCCAGGAGGGCAGCTGAAGTTCTCAAATATGTTGCGCTGTACTCACCCCGCTCAACCAAGATGGGAAATGGCGAGCATGGGGGCCAGCAGCGACACTACACCCACAGCACCGGGGCCTAGAAACCAATCATGGCAGTGGGAGGGTTGGGAGGCGGGCGGGAAGGAGGGACAGAAGCGGGAGAAGGGAGGTAGGGAAAAACAGGGCACACAGGAAGGAAAAAGAAACAAATTACAGTTCGAGGGTATACTTAAAACAAACAAAGCCCAGGAGGGCAGCTAAAGTTCTCAAATATGTTGCGCTGCACTCACCCCGCTCGACCAAGACGGGAAATGGCGAGCGTGGACGAGCAGCAACACTACCCCCACAACACCGGGGCCTAGAAGCCAATCAGGGGGATGGGAGGGTTGGGAGGCGGGCGGGATGGAGGGACAGAAGCGGGAGGAGGGAGGCAGGGAAAAACAGGGTACACAGGAGGGAACAAGAGACAAATTGCAGTTCGCCGGTACACTTAAAACAAACAAAGCCCAGGAGGGCAGCTAAAGTTCTCAAATATGTTGCGCTTTACTCACCCCGCTCGACCAAGATGGGAAATGGCAAGCGTGGGGCGAGCAGCGACACTACCCCCACAGCACTGGGGCCTAGAAGCCAATCAGGGGGGTGGGACGGTGGGGAGGCGGTGGGAAGGAGGGACAGAAGTGGGAGGAGGGAGGCAGGGAAAAACAGGGCACACAGGAAGGAAAAGAGACAAATTACAGTTTGCGGGTACACTTAAAACAAACAAAGCCCAGGAGGGCAGCTAAAGTTCTCAAGTATGTTGCGCTGTACTCAGCCCGCTCGACCAAGATGGGAAATGGTAAGAAAAGGACATACCAAGACACACCTGATTGATTCAAGAAGCATTAATCTTCGTCGTAACAATATTTGGAGGGAAGGCGACCCAGGTCTGTTGCACAACAGAGAGAACAGTGAGAGAAAGATATATGAAGACAGTACTTGGTAGGGAAGTAAACCAAGTTTGTGTTGTGGACTAAGAGACCTGAGAGAAAAGGAAATAAGGTCTGCCAACCAGGAACCCACCTCAGATTGGAGAAGCATTCAAGCCACTCTTCCTCATCTCAGTACCTGGTCGGAGGAAACCAGGTCTGTCGACCCGGGTCAGGTACCCACCACAGCTTGGAGGAGATTCCAAGCCACTCTTCTTTGTCGCAGTGTCTGGTAGTTGGTTGCCAGGGCTGCGATCCTGGGTCATGGACCCACTGCAATTTGCAGATGCATCCAAACACCTCTTCTTTGTCATAGTGCCTGGTGAAAAAGAGCCAGGTCTGCCAGTCACGGTCAGGAAACTTAAAGACAGAGAAGAACATCGAAGAGGGACATTTGGGGAACAAAGGTATTTCTTATTGATTGTTAAACTGTACCAGAATCCTAAGGAAAGCTGGGGAAGGGAGACATTCCCCCAACACTTGAATAACTGATAAACCAGAATTATCTTTTTTTGTCCAGGGGAAGGTAGTCACTCCTCTGTGCTAGAAAGACCACTTTATTATTTAGTTTACCTTAGAGTATGAGGGACAGACCTAGGATTATGACATTGTACTTTGGGACTTTTTACTTTGGACATCATGAATGACATTGACATTAGTAGTTTTGCTTGAAGCAGGAAAACCCCTTTTAGAGTTAGTCAAGAAAGGGTTTGTTTTCTTTTCGTTTTTTATCTTGAATAAAGGTGTATGCCAATCGCCATGACCCCCCCTGTGCCAGAGTCTTACTTCTGCACCCGTACAAGAGTCTATCAAGTTTTGAAACCAGTAACTTTGCTCCAGAACCAATGTCCCACTAGTTGTACCACCACATAATGATCTGAAGGCCACCCGTAGACCTCCAGAATCTAGCCATTGATACTCTAGCAGTTGTAAGAAGGTGAGCAATCAAAGTTGAATTGGCCCCAGACAGAGGATATACTCCCTCCGCCACATCTCCCAGGAGCACAACCAAAGAGTCCATCGACAATAGTAACCCTGTTAAGTGTTTAATGAGCGGCAAGACCTCCTTCCAAAAAATTTGGGATTTCCCACAGGTCCACCAAAGGTACAACAAGTCTCTGTGGATTCCACAAACAGAGGGGCAGGATTGCCAGATCAATTTAATGAACAGGGGTCATATACCAGCTATGCAAAATAAGTACATTCCTTATTCGCAGCGCATTTAGAGGAAGTACTCACGCTGTGGCAAATCCTCCACAAGGAGTCCGCCGAGACAGGACCTTGCAGTCTCTCTCGCCGATTGTGCCATATATATGGGAGGTTGCCTGACAATTTAACATTTTCAAGAAGCCTGTATAGCATGCAGACTTTCCGCACCCTAATCCCTTCCCATATCCGTTTTTCCGGCAGGTTGGTTGGTGTGATAGAAACCCTTTGCCGCAGTGGCATATAGCGAAAACTGTCACTCTCTGTGTTGAGAAAGTGATCTTCACACGCAACAATAGTGAAAGGAGTCCCATCGTATTAAAGCCGAGAGAGATGTTTGAGGCCAGCGTGGCTCCAGGCTAGGGGTAAACCTAGGGTTGCCCAGAATCAGAGAGAAAGGACCCAGACTACTCAGAATTTTACTATGCCTTAACGCCTTATCCCAATGGTGCAAGGAAGTGAGTGTAGAAGAAAAAAGGGAACCCAACCGACGCCAGGAAGAATGACCGAGAAAGGGTAGGGCACTCCATTGAGTGGGGCAAAACTCTGCAGATCAATCTAGAATGTGTGCCAGGTTCGCCGCATGATATAATTACGACGAATCAGTGAGTTAAGACCTTCCATAAATCTGCTCACCTCGAGAATCCAACATCCCAATCTGGCTTTATGCCCATCCCATACACAATTCAACATGCTCCTCTGAAAAACCTGGACCCGAGAGGGTGGAATCCAAACCGGAAGGGCAGACACTCCATAAAGTAACTGTGGAATAATGTTCATTTTGATAGTAGTAATTCGACCAAGACAAGATATTTTTCAAGTTCTCCCAATGCTTCAAATCCTCCCCAGAGCGCAAAACAGAGGGAAAGGTTTGCCCCGTAAAGGGAACTGAAAGAGGGTGTTGGCTTTACACCCAAGTAGTCAAGCTCACACTCCTCCCATCGAAATGGGTCATTACTTTTGACATCTGCCCCTGTATCAGGGGATTCCGAGACATTAAGCTCCACTGATTTACCCAGGTTGATTGGGTAACCTGACACCACCTTAATGGCCTCGATTTCGACCAGTGCGGGGAGAGTATGTAAGGTCTCAGACATCATTAACAGGAGATCATCAACATAGAGAGCGGCCTTGTGCTCCATCTGTCCTAAACAAATTCCTCTTATGTCAGTATTCGAATGGATGCAACATACCAGGGGGTCCATAATCAGAGCAGAGATCAAGGGGGAAGGATGCACATTCCCCTAGAAATTGTCAAATTCCCCTTGGCGCATTCCCCATGAAATATCTTTTAAGTTGGAAAGGCGACCATTGATCCTAACTCTGGACTTGGGCAACTGGTCACCAACCTTGACCCATCTAATGAGGCTTGCTGCAAATTCGAAAGCTTGAAGTGACAGAGATATAAACCCAGAGGTAAGGCGATCAAACGCTTTATTGGCATTGAATGGCAGGGGCGTCATTTGAGTGTTGGTCCACCTGCTACATTCAATAACATTAATTGCTCGTCTAATATTATTCTGTGTGCTACTTCCACAATGAGGCCCATCTGATCAGGGTCAACAAAGGAGGGGAGCACATCCATCAGTCTAAAAGGCAATACATTTGCGTAAATCGTCGCGATTACGTTGAGCAGAGCGAACGGGTGATAGAAATTGCACATTGAAGGGTCTTAACCTGATTTTAAAATAAATGCTTCACCATGGAAAATGTCACAGAGCCGAGGTTAAGATTAATTCTAAACCTTCCAGCCATCACCTCTGTTTTTGCTTTATCACCCAGAGTGGGACGGGTATGCCCAGACATGGGTCCCGTGCCTGCTGAGCCTAGATATCGAAGCTACTCCTCACTGATGAGGCTCAACAAGCGAACCATGTTTGGGGATGCTTGTGGTCTCGTGCAGAAGCGATGTGAACAAGCAGTTCGGGCTGGACTGCCACTTTTGGGGTGCCACCAAGCCTGATTTTCATATGGTCTTTCCCATTCTGTAATAGCTTGGCAGGTGAAGAACAGTGGTCTGGAGGGTTGCACAGCTCAATGCCAGAGGTTGCGTTTCATTCTAAACCTTCCAGCCATCACCTCTTTGTTTTTACAGAGCGGAATCCAGAAAATAATTAAATAAACAGGCCAGCGGAGACACCAGCAGACCTTGAAAAGTTTTATAGAACAGAGCTGAGAAACCAACCAGGCCTTGAGCCTTCGAGGCATGGAGGGACCAAATGGCCCTTCATACCTTTTGCACCATAATTGCACTCTCCAGATCATCATAAATCAGTTGCGTGATCATAGTAAGATTATCTTTTTTTGACAAACTCATTCTATACCTCTGGAGAAAGTGCCTCCCCAGTCAACAATTTGCAGTAAAAAGACCAAAAAGCATTGAGCTTCAACTCTTCAGTGTGAGGAAGGGAGCTCTCTGCATCGCAAATACCCACAGTATGGTTTCTGGATTTAACCAGATGCAATTTATTGGCCTTGTTGCATTGTAAATAATAATATTGTTTAGTCCTGAGTAGCAGGTTCGTTGTCTCAGAAGCAATTAGCACCCATAGGTCAGCCTTTGCCAATCTCACCTCCCTATATGCCTTCTTAGACCAGGTTCTAGAAGGAATGAGCTCTTTTTCATGGATCTCAGCCCCCAGGCGCTGCACAGCCCCCTTCCTAACCACAAAATAGGCTTAAGAGCAACTAATAATGTTACCACAAAGTAAAGCATCGCTAGCTGTCCCCCAAAGAAGAGCGGTAGTTGGCATTTTCTAGAAAATTGTTTTTGATCGCTTCCGTGGTATTGTTTTGGAAAATGAGATTTGAAGCAAGGGGTCACACAGAAGCCATTCACGAGCCAGCAGAAGAGTTGTCCTGAGAATACAAATTAAAGCTAAAACAAAGCATGGTCAGAAAATAGTTTGGAACAGACAACCTCCACAAAAGAGACCAGCAAAGAAGACAACAGGAGATCAGTCTGCGTGTGGCCTCCATGCATTTGAGAGAAGTGTGTATTAGCTCTCGCCGTGCTGTGGGAAAACTTCCAGATCTTGATTAGGCCCAAATCATGTAATAGTTTAGCAAAGGCATTTGCATTTCGAAAATCAGACAAAGAAGACAACAGAGTTTTATCAACGGGTGGGTCAGACATAAGGTCAAACTCTCCACTGATAAGAATTTCACCTTCGATGAAGGAGGCCAGGGTCGGGAGCAAGGAGAGTAGGTAATCAGACTGTCCCTCAATAGAGAGGTGCAAAGATATCAGGGTCATCGATTGTCCAAATTAATGTCCCTTTCAACCGTCTGGATCTCGCAACAACCCAGATGTCTTAAGGGGTGTGGCGATGGAAACAGAATCGCTGTGCCTCTCTTTTGAGAAGAACAGGAAGTAGAAAACTGCTTAGGAAAATACCTGCTATGGAACCTCTTCTCATCCACCGGAGCCAACAAATTACTCATGTGCTCTTGGAAGACTTTTTCCTTTAGTAGGACTATAACCACCCCCAGAGAATGGAACCTAGCTAATAAGGGCTGGACATTTAGGGTTATTACCCCGAATATATTCATCTTGTTCTGTACAGGCAGACCATTCCTGAAGCTAGCAACGCAGAAGACCATGATTCAGAGACCACCAAACACCAAAGGAACCACCCCCAACCATCAACAAACCCACATTTCCTTCCAAGTGACATTTTGATCACCAAGTACTAACCTCTAACCAAAGCGAGAGCAAAACTATAAAATCAAATCAACTAACCTAATGCTCAAAACACTTAAGCGGCTTGGGGGGGTAGAGACGGACCACCATGCGGCAACCCAGAGCCAACCCACCCCAAAAACATCCTGCCCCCCCCTACTGTTGGCAAGAGACCCAATCCAAGCTAAAGCAAACAGCTAACATATTGATCAGCATAGAGGAACTCTGCAGGAAACCCCAGCCAATCAGACAAACAAATCAAGGAGATCAGTTGTCAGTGGCTCAGACTTGCATGGGTTGCAAACATCCTCTAGCGCCACCAGTTCTTTTCCTTCCCATGGGCTTGATGATCCACTAGTAAATGTCCATACTGAGAGGCTTCTGGTACTTCTGACGCAGAGCCAATCGGCAACGAGCCGCAGGATGCAGGACTCATGACAAGCTGTGCATCATGCATGGATCTGAACACCTTTTTCTCCCCATCAACAGCATAGATCATGGCACAAGAGAATCCCCATTTGTACTGAATTCCTTTCATACGTAGCCATGACGTAAAAACGCAAAAACTTGGTGTGGACAAAGGCTGATGACAATATAGTCGTTGACACGGTTATAGATCTTCTAGGAGGGCATGTGTCTGGATTTAAATCTTCCCATTTGTTGTTTTTAACGTGTGAGTGTTAATAAGTTTCCTTCTGTGTGCTATGTGTTTTGGAGTGTGTTTCTGAGGCCATTTGGAGGCTATGTTATGTTATTTGGCATTTATATAGCGCTCTATGGGCCTCATTAAACGGATGGTGGTAAGGGATTACCGACACTGGTAAGGGCACCGGTAATACCTTACCGCCCTACTACGAGGTCCCTTTGCTGGTCCCTACCTTAATGGCTGGTTTTACCAGCCGTTAAGGGCGGGACCCACAAAGGGACCTTGGAGGCAATTACGGTACTGGAATTTGCGGTACCGTAATTGCCGCCTTCCCCATTCCCATTGAGCCCTATGGGGGCTCAAATGGGAATGGGGAAGGGCCAGTGGTGAATGGAGAACTACCGCCCCGCAAACCTTGGAATGGGGCGGTAATTCCGCCATTCACCATGGCGGGATCGGTAAATTACCGGCGGCAACCATGGCGCTAAAAGCGCCATTGTTACCGCCTTCCATGTAATGAGGCCCTATATATCATTGGTATGATCTGAACACGCTGGTAGGTTGAACGCCTTCGGGGACCGCAGTCCAGATCAGTAGAGAGAGAAAGTGTCGTATGGGGCGTGGGTGCACCAGTTATGTGTGCAGCTGATGTAATTTCCAGATGGTAGCTGCATCCTAACGTTAGGTGGAGAAGATATCAGTTGAATATGTGCAGTTTGGTGGGTGGACACCCAGACAGGGTTCTGGCTGCGTTAGGCCTGTAGGACGCTTATGTGACCAGCTAGGCCGGAATGTCAAGGGATAGCTGCATTTTATTAGAGTGATGAGGTGTTCATGGGGTAAGGTTCATATGTGAACAGCTAGGCCAAATTGATCAGGGCTACAGCTGCATTCTAATTGTGTGATGGTGTAGAGAGTAAACGTAATGATATGGGATGGGAATGTTTGTGTGGTTTTATGGGCCAATACAGCGGGAGCAATTTCTAGGTTGAGGTTACTGATAATATGATGAAGTTTGTAATTCTTTACTGCATGGGCATTACCGTGCATAAGGATCAGGAAATGTGGAAAGGATCAGGTACTCTTTTAACCTATGTTTGTGGTTTCACAAACCCACACCAGTTGAAACATGAGTTGTTTGATTGTTTGTGTATCTTTATTGAATTTGTTGGTGACTTTTGTTTTCTCTCTCTCTTTCTTTTTATTCCCTTGATTGTTTGTATGTGGGGATTGCAATTTCAGAAAGTGTTCTTAATGTGAATGACAACACCCAAGATGCAAGAATCAGAAACTCGATGATTTAGAGAGGACAGCCCCTGATGAATGTCTGCCTAATTTGGTGTTAGGGACAGATACATGTCAGGCGTATGAGTGTGGATACACAAATTGGATCAATGTGCAATTATTTGATTGTCCTATTGTGTCTTTGTATTATGTTTTCTCAGGAGTTCATTGTGAGTAATTCTCAGACTCTGCAGAATAATCTGGTGATTCACAATTAATATCTCCCACCTCCTCCTCCTCCTCACCTGTGGACACTTCGTCGGACGTGCTTTCGGAAGACATGTCCCTTCTTTCTCGCCAGGTGTTGTTAGGCTTTTCTTTGTAGCTTTTAGGATAAGCTCTTCTGGAAGCCATACTGCCTAAAAGCAATAAGTCGGCAGTAGGGGCCTCCAGTGAGTCCACCCCACGTTCAGGGAAAAGCTTTGCTGAAAAACCCTGAAGTAGACCTACTGATGATGGTATCTTGAATCTCAGGTAATAACGGTCTTCTCTCCTGTTCTGGGTTCCTTTTTGATTGTAGGTACTACAGCTTCCAAGATGCACTGGAAACAGGTGACGTGGATGATGAGGAGTATATGGACCAACAGTGGATACCAGAGCCAGTCGTAAACAACAGTAAAGGGATCCGAAAAGTAAGTAGAGGATCAGAATGGATATATTCTGACAAGTAAGTAAGCATGGAAAAAAGTAGGCGGTACCGATCTACGGCAGCCGTGACCACTTCTGAACAAGAAGAAGGCGTTCAAAGGCAACACGGGAGGAGCGGGTCAGGAGCAGAGAGGGAACAGCAGAAAAGACAAAAGGAAGAGGAACAGATTAAGAACGGAGGAGGGAGTGAAAGCCTGCAGGCACGGAACACTCGAGTAGCGTGTAAACCCGAAGGAAAGCGTAGGTTTGCAACGCACCGAGTGAAGCTTCTGCCGTGTATTTAAACACTTCATCGAAAAAGAAACCAAACACTAGAATGCTGCACTAGCTTCCACGGAAGTGGAGATGGCTCATCCCTTCCTCTATTGTTCCCATGACTTCCAGTGAGGACGATTCATGACAGTAATGTGTAGATGTATCTTATGTTCTGATTTTTCTTTTTGAAAACAAGCCTGTCTGTGTTCCTAGATTAATGTTTTTTTATAGAAATGTTTTAGATTTGTACTACGATGAATTATGATATGAAAATGCAATAAAATTGAATATGAGATTTTAGGTTTCGACTACTAGGTCCATTGTTTCAGGACTGAGCAGTAGGAAGGAATACCAGATATTCACGCTAATTGTTTAAATGTATTAGTCCCTATCCCTTCTTTTTGTATACAAGTCTCAGGTGCCAGGTCTTGAAGAAGCATTAGCTTTGCTGTTTGAGTGTGAGCCTCCTGCATGGACTTTTGTTAAGACATCTGGAGTAAGCTTATTTCACAGCTGATTTTCAGAGTATACCTGGTGCATTCGATCCACATCTATCGCCCCCAGTACTTCGTGTTCTGAAACTGAGAGAAGAGCATTAAAGGTCCTGAACGTAGGATTGTAACTTGGAATGCTTGACCTCCACAGGAATACTGAATACTATTTCTCTGAGATCTGTTTTAAGCATCTTCCTGGCATTTCTTCTAGAACGTCTTAATTCTCTCCATTGCAGAGATCTTGTTGTCAAAGAGTGAAACATTGAAGTTTATTTCACAGGTGGTGTTTTCAAGGTCATCAATCAGGGATTCGGCCCCTTCAATTCTCTTGCTGAATGCAGAAACATTATGAATATCTCAGAGAGCGAGGTCTGGAACTCCATCTTCATCTCTGCTAACATCAGCAGGAGATCCTGCTTCATAGCTGGGGCAGCCAGTTCAAGCCCTTCATCCGAATCCGCTCTCAAGTGTGTCTCTATAGAAGATCTGGCCTACACTGTCTTTCTTGAGATGGCCAACAAGGCCATTACATCTCCAGACCTACTGTAATTCGTAGCTTCAGACGGCTTGCAGGAAGCTGGTGCTGACACAGCCAGGTGGAACAGAGGCTATCAGATGCTGAAGGCAGATAAAGCAGGAGGGCTCACCCCGTCAGCATAAGCAGAGAAAAGTACCCTATGCAAACAGCGATCAAGGAGGACCAAAACTAACAGGAGTGTCCATCCAAGCAGGGGGCTCTGCAACAGTCAATACAAACCTGAGTAAGGCAGAAGAGCAGCGCTGCTGAGGGGCTAAAAGAAGTGATGACTGGGGCATTTAAAATGGAAGAGGAGCCCCACACAGTCTCATGTAGTCTTCAGAACAGCACAGGTTGCATCTCCAGTTAGTCAGGCCCAATAGTATTATATTTTAAAAGCCCAATGTTGAGTGGACCGGTGTTTGCAGGTCCTTTCAACAGTGGGATGCGCCCGCCAGTGCACTGGGTGTCATACCTCTAGGTAGGGAGTAGGGGGGGTTATTCTCCAATACGCTCCCAAGCCACCCTTGGAATCTCAAGGTGTCTAGGCACCAAATACACTCACTGCAGCTGAGATGGGAATGCCTTGTTGTAGAACAACTCGCGAGACTCGGCAACACTGAGTTCTCCCGTGGCTTGACACAAGAAGCGCGGATGCCGATGGAAGCGGTAGCCGTGTTTAGAAGGGATCCACAGCGATGGAGCAGAAGCAGCTCCCCGCTCTCCTTCTGCGTTAGGAGCTTGTTAAGTGACTTCAATTCAGCACTCAAACTAAGTCAATGCCTAGTTTGGGATGCCCGAGGGAAGCCCTTCTTTATATATTTTTATGACAAGTTCATAGATATGGATGACAAACCCTTGTATAACGCCCCTCTCTTTGAATCCCCCTGACCTCACTGAACCAAGAAGTAGGTTTGTTTGCAAATTAAAAGATTTATTTGAAAAATTAAACAATATATATATATATATATATATATCACACTTTTATGAATAAATTAATATTTGATAGCACACTTATAAATATAATATTGATCAACAATGGGTAATGTTACAATTGCACACTCATTTCAATCAGTGAGGAGTTAGTATAGAAAGGATGAGGTAGCAGAGAATACTTTTATGGTTTCACGGAAATGCAATGATGGCAAAGAATGTAGCACAGAAATAAACTGATATGGTTCCAACAAGAGATAATATGATCACTTTTTCCCTTGTGGCAATTCACTCCCCCCTATGCAATATAAAGAGATGGAAGGAGAGCACACAGTTTTCAGGGAGACAATCACAATACAATACAAATTCTAGTTCCCCCTAGCAAGCTTGGA
Source organism: Ambystoma mexicanum (assembly GCF_040938575.1). Taxonomy (NCBI): domain Eukaryota; kingdom Metazoa; phylum Chordata; class Amphibia; order Caudata; family Ambystomatidae; genus Ambystoma; species Ambystoma mexicanum. The sequence goes on along the minus strand of NC_090934.1, from coordinate 116,638,249 downwards.
GCAACCGGTATGCTTTTAAAACATGCAGAAATACTTTTAATGTGATTTGTAATGAAGTGAAAATATGCTAAAATTGATTTTAATTCCCACTAGGAGATTCAGGGTAAGTGACAGCTACTAAAGATTGGTTCAGGTCAACACTATCAGTGATTCAGGAGTGATTATCAGGTTGAAAACGGAGTTCAGCAGTTGCAAATAAAAGGACAGCTATTTTTGACAGGTGGAGAAAATTGAGTCAAATTGCAATTCGCGGCACTTTTTCCGAGTGCGTCAATCGCGATTACGGAAAAACTATAAGGAGTAGAAAGTCGGTTTGGGGCTTGGGTTCTTAGCATTAAAATGAAAGTTAAATCTCGTTGCTAGCATGTATGGTTCAAAAGATACGGATGATTTAGTGGAGGTAGATTCTCAGAAATAAAGTAAGATTCAAATGGCAAATGACACTTTCATAGGTTTGAAATCACAGAATGGACACACTGTTTCTATACAGTTCTAAATAGGTGGAAATGGTTTGGATTAGATTATTTTAAACTAAGAGATTGGTTTCGCACAGCTCTGGCTGGATACTCACTCCTAATTTTGGAAGGAATGGGCTTCGTCACAGATCTGGTCAACAGGTTTAGATGGGACTTCAGGCGGGTGGTTCTGAAGTAACAGCTATCTGGGTCAGCTCTGCAGTGCTGGTCTGGATCTCTGGTTCTGGCAAAAGTTCTTGGCACTGCACAGTGGTCTGGTCTGGGTCTGGTCTGTGGTTTGGATACAGCTCTGCTTTCTGGGTCTGGTACTGTCACCACGGTCTGGTCTGTGTCTCTGGTTCCGGCAAAAGTTCTAGCCAGAAGCAAACAGCACAGCCTGGCTGTTGAATAGTTCGGTTAGGTGGCTGGATTCTGAGGCCTCTGAAGGATTCAGCTTATGGACTAGGCCTCTCTGCTACAAGTTCTGAAGTCTGGATTCTAAGTTCTGGTTCTGGATTCTTCTGGCAAAGCGCTTCAGAAGAAATCAGTTTGAAGTGGAAAGTGAATGTCCCTACCTGGATCTCAGTGGCTCTTTTTATATCTTTTGAAAATGGGTGGGAAGACTGACTTAATATGCCCAACCCTCTGAGGATCCTGATAGGCTATAGGATTCTCTGTCACCTGACTGGGGAACTGAATTGTGAGTCATCCCATGTCATGAGACATCATTTGTATGGAATACAGAAAGAACACTCCCCTTGTCACTTTGCACACAAATCTATTTTTGACATAAATGCATATTTATCTATGTACAATTTTTCTAATATAATATGTCCAGTTAACATATTTTCTGTAGCGCCAAACCATCCGATCCCTGTCTTTGTAAGATGTTGAGTTCACTTCTGACAGAATTCTGCCCTTTTCATCCAGAACACAACCTCTAAACTTTTCCAGAATTTACACAAATGGGTGCAAGGAATATGGGCATCAGATGATGAAGTGTCAGATTTTTAACATACATACATTTGGAGTAATACCCTATTTTCCGCTACTACCCCCCAGAATATACCACAGAGTCCTAACACCTCTTAAAATGTGCACAGAAAAATCACAGGAATCATGATATTATTGATATCATTTTGACAATTATGTACTATGAATTATCCATCTTTCTAAAATGATGCTCTGGCCCAGAGGAGTGGGGTTTCCCAAAGCACATGGGGGAATTTCTGGTTTGTCCACTTCCTCCAAGCTCAGCTGGCTCGCAGAGGCAGTGCCCCTCCCATTTCCTTCCAAGAGGAAGCCATTTACGACCCCCTGATTTAGCAATTGCTTGGAGCAAAGGGAAGTTCATTGTTCTGTTTCACTGCAGTCCCAGGAACTCCTCCCCTGATTCAATCAGAGAGGTGTAATCTCCTTTTGGTGGGGCAGCAGAATGCAGGCCAGGCCTGTGAATGCAGTTGCTGGGCAAGTTTCAACTCCAATCGGGGGTAGTTGCCGGGCAGAATTCAATCTCCTTTAAGCCAGGCTTCAGCCAAAGGTCACTTTTGTTCCCATTTTTCTTCATTCAAATCAAACTTACAATTTTGACACATGCAGCTAGAACGCTGATTCTAAGTTCAAAACTATGACATTTAAACAGTTGCAACCTATGTTACACTCAAAAGTAGGTCACTCATTTATTTTAAACACTTCGATTTTAGTGGCGTTAAATCCCATTGCAATTAAGCTGCTGACATCCACAGCTCAGCCAGTTTTGTTATGAACATTATTTACGCTCTTCATCTTTCCAGATTTGGAATGCACACAAGACTTCATTCTACCAGACGTCTGCTGGTGTTCAGTAAGATTTTTGAATATCTTGCAATGTTTGAAATAGGCATTTTGAGCTTGCATTCAGAGAAACAAAGGTGATTTCAAAGCGCTTTTTGAGCTAACAGGCACTGCTGTTTTTCCTTTGGCACCATGTTTCACTCATGGCGCTTCTGGCCCATCACGCTCACACTGGTGGGTGGCAGGTTAGGCGACCATTTTGGTGTGCACAAAAACTGTGCGTTTTTTTTGGATTCTGGGGCGAATGTGGGCTTTTCGGCCATCTTGGATTTTCTAAGCCCACAGCACCAAATGTTGCAGCATGATAACTTGAACGTGGGTCGATACACCTAACAAGCCCCCCCGCCTGACTGCGCTTTGATTTCCAGTCGAAGGGGAGTTGGGTGCAAAGGATGTTTTCATCCACGCGCTGGGATGTCCGCATCATCTTCTTCCGATTCCGCAGATGGCACAGTTCAGCATCTTTTCCTCCATCAGGGTGTATCGATGGGTTCTCCTCGCCAGTCCTGATGGGAGTATTGTGTGGTCCCCCGGGCCCCTCAGATCTTTGCTCCCGGTCCCCGGGTCATCCTCCTTGGTCAGTCTCCATGGTTTCATCTCTCCTCGGATGACAAAGCAAAAGCGGGAGAAACATATTCGTAGACATTTCTCCACCACTATCAATGGTGGGGCGAACATATACATTTTATACATCAGGAGAATTTTGCATTCAATTTTATAGGCTATATGTGGAATATTTTAGGGTTGGACTTGTATTAATCTGGAGCGGTCCCCTCTGGGATTGCAGAGGACTCCTCCAGTTGCTGCAGAGTGTGCCTGGGATGACAACACTTTAGCTGATTTATATGGACCCACTTGTCTTCCCCTTCCGCCAAACTGCCTTTGGGGATGCAGATCTTGTAGGCGACTGGGGAGATCTTGTCTACAATTTCAAAAGGTCCCTTCCATGTAGGCAGACATTTCTGCTGTTTGGCCTGGTTCCTTTGGAAATTGTATAGATAAACCCAGTACCCTACATTGTATTCTTTCCTAGTAGTCTTCAAATCATAATGAGTCTTCATGCTATTGGCTGATCTTTCTAAGTTTCGCTGGGCATAGGCAAAAGCATGTTGAAGGTGTTTCCTTAAATTTTCAACATACTCATGAGTTGTGGAGACATTGATCAATGTCTGCTCTTGGGTCCTGTAGAGCAAATGCTGGGGAAGCACCATCCTGCATCCAGTCATCAGCTCAAACGGTGACATTTTAGTTGCAGATGAAGGGGTAGATCTGATGGCCATTAGGACAAGAGGTAATCGAATATCCCAACTTGGCCCAGAATCTGCCACAAACTTTTTTAATATGCTCACAATGGTTCGGTTATAATGTTCTCATGCACCAGAAGAGGCTGGCCGGTAAGCAATGTGTAGCTTCCTTTTAACCCCCAGTATCTCCCACATCTTAGTCATTACTTCACTGGTGAAATGGCTACCTCTGTCGGACTCAATCCTTTGGGGTAGACCAAAACGGGAAAAGATGTGGTTGACCATCAGGGCAGCTGCTGTTTCTGTCTTGCAGTTTGGGGCCGGGAGACATTCCACCCATTTAGTAAATAAGCATGTCACCGTCAACATGTACTTATTTCCCCCAGCGGAGCGAATCACGTGCCCTATGTAGTCGACTTGCAAATCTGACCATGGCAGTGTCATCCCCCTCTTTTGGAGAGGTGCACGGTGTGTGAGGGATGTTGGCTGAAATTGTGCACACACAAGACACCCCTTCAAGTATTGGTCGAGGTCCTGCCCCATGTGTGGCCAGTATGCAACCTCTCTTAAGATCTCAAGTGCTGTATGAAACCCCCTATGACCGGCGGTGGCCGCATCATGGGTGTGACTTAACATCAGGCTTCGGAATGAGGTAGGGACCACCCACTGATCATGGCCAGCTTGGGATTTTCTTACCAACAAACTGTCTTGGATCCGGAACATTTTTGGACATTTCATCAACACTCTAAGGTGCTCTTTCCCAATGAAATCGGTATCCATCAGGGGAAAGTTCTCAGGGTCCTCAATGTGTTGGTAAAACTTACCAATTATTGGATCCCCCTTTTGAGCCGTAATCAAATCAACATCTGGGGTCTCCTTACTCCATTGTGCAGTTGAAAGATCATTGTGAGCATTTGTCTGGGACCTAGTGATAGCAGTGACCTGGATTTCCCCCAACAGGGACTCAATCTCTATTAGATTCCCTTGGATGGCCCCGGGTTTGGCCAGCTGATCAGCTAAGTCATTTCCAGTTTTGTCTGGTCTCTCTACTTTAGAATGACCCTTGATCTTTTTCCAGTAGATGGTCATCCCGTTCGAGGCGACCAGATCATCAATATTTTGGATTAACTTCCCATGTTTCAAGGGTTTGTTATTAGAACATAACATGCCTCTGGTTTTCCAATTAACCGGGTGCTCCACGAAGCCGTTCCATACATAATCTAATTCTGTGATTATGACCACTTCGCAGAGTTATGTTGGACAGCAGTGAGGATGGCCTGATGCACAGCCATCAACTCTGCCACCTGACTACTTAGGGGACAAATTTTGTACCCAGCGGAGGGTTCTGGGGACTCCTTCACCCATGCATTCCCTACGCCGGCCACCAATTCTTTTTTCCCGTTGTTGTCAACATGTTAAGAGCATCTGTCCACATAGACCGAGGGCATTCCCCACACTTATCTTCTTCAAAGACTTTGTGTGGGGAATTAAGGTATGCCTCCATGTTGTCCTTGATTTTTAGACTTGCGTCCTCGAGACAGTTTTCTCTGGCACAATCATGCATGTCAGCCAGACCTTGCGCGAGGGGACTCCAGGAAGTAATTCGGGATTTATTCACATTTCCGGGCCAGATTCTGTCACTTTGGAGATATTGCAGAGGCTGGTGTGGAGTCTCCACTATGATGTGATCCCCCTGGATAAACGGGCGGTAATTCTTCAATGCCCCCACCGTTGCCAGGAGTGCCTTCTCACAATCGTTGAATTTTTCCTCCACAGAGGATAAAGTTTTACTCGCATAGGATATTACTTTATTGACCTTTTCATGCTTTTGATATAATACTGCAGTCAAGCATGTATTAGAGAACCCTGTCTCCACAAAAAACTCCTTGTTTCTGACAGGCGAGGCAAGGCGCTTGTGAGAGGCTTCTTTTGAGCTGTCTTACTGCCTCAGATTGTTCTGGACCCCATTCCCACTTGACCCCCCCGGGGGAGATGAATCAGGGGTCTGGTAATCTCTGCATAGCCCTCAATGAAATTTCTGCTGTAATTAGTCAGTCCAAGGAGGCTCGTTAGTTCCCGCAGAGTTGTGGGGTCTTTCAGTTTCTGGAGTGCTTCCACTTTCTTTTCCTGGGGACAGAGACCCTGAGGAGTAATCTCATGCCCGAAGAAATTAACACAGGTTCTACACCACTGTGCTTTCTGAAAGGAAAGTTTTGCTCCGGCGGCCCTCAACTGTGTCAGAACATAACTGATCTCTGCTATGTGTTCCTCCACAGATGAACTTTTGATGAGGACATCATCTACATAAGCCAGGTTACCCCTCACACCCAGGTCTGGCATGTCCTTGTGTAGGAAAATGTTGAATTCATTGCCAGAGTTGTGGTATCCGAAGGGAGTCCGGGTCCATGTGTACTGCTGGCCCCCAAAGGTAAAAGCCAGCTTATATTGGTCCTCCCTACTGACAGGCATAGTCCAGTATCCATTGGTCAGGTCAGTTTGCAGTGAATACCTGTGACCCCTGGATCTGGGCCAGCCCTTGGTCAGTGTAGGGAAGAGGCCATCGAGAAGTATGGACCCGTTTGTTGAGCTCCCTAAGGTCGGCGCAGAGTCTCCACTGGCCGTTTGGCTTCAATATTCCCAGCACTGGATTATTGAAGGTGCTGTGTACTGGACAGATTATCCCCCGGGACCCAAGGTTCTTAATTATTTCTGTAAGGGACTCCATGGATGTGAGAGGCAAGTGATATTGCTTCACAAACACTGGAGTCATGTCAGGGTCCATGGGAATTGTTGTTGGGTGGATGTTGATGCGACCACAGTCATATGAGTCTACCGCAAAGAGATCTTGGAAATCCAAGAAAACTTGTTTCAACTTTTGCTTTTGTTCCAGAGGCACACAGGCATCAGCTAGGTTGACTCTCTTCCACCATCTGCCTGAAGCCTGGAAAGACTTCTGGTTTTGCTATCTCAGCGGCCTCCACCAACTGCATGGAGAAGTCCCTCGTCAGAGTGCTGATTTGGACTGGAGGTTCCAGGTGGGAAAGACAGCCCTCATGGACCTGGAAAATCACCTCATCCCTTCTGAAGTCACAAGTCACATTCTCCTTACCATAAGGGCAGGAAGTGTACACCAGGAAGTTCCCCCATGCCGGGTAAAGATCCTGTCTGGTGTTGTATGGTCATCACTGTCACTGTCAAAACAGTCCTTGGGGATTGGTCCTAACAGTTCATTTCCTAAATCAATGGAAAAATGTCGGTCATCAACCGCCATTCCAATAATGGTGCCTGCGGCTAGAGTAATACTCTTTAAGTCGCTGTTATCCACCTCTATTGGAATGGTGTCATGTTCTATGTTGACTAATGGTGTTGGGTTTACCCCCAACCCTTGCTGTTGGAGAGAAGCATTTAGATGAATATAAGCATCAGGGATTTTTCAATTGTTGTCCTCTTTTAAATTTCACTTCCAGGGAGAATTGCCGGGTCCTTTCTGGGATGGTGACTGCCTCTTTAATCTGAATTTCAACTGCATAAGGTAGCAATTGAGCTGACCTAAATGCTTTTTCTGGATCATCAAAGCCCATCGGATTATCCGCTAATCAGGACCAAACTTTGAAGTTTATTAGGTCCAAACGAATGGCAAAGTGATTGAGAATATCACTGCCTAAGTAATAGGCCGCAGTGATGTCTCGCACGATCCAACAATTATGGACTATGCTCTTGTTGCCGATGGAGATTTTGAGCATACACCTGCTTGGCAGGAGATGTTTGGAATTGGGTGTTTCCAGATCCATTTCCCTTTTGTCTATCAGTTTGAATGTGGGAATGGCTTGATCTTTTGGGAGTTGGCGGAACATGGCTTCGCTGATGAAGCTCTTACCATTGTTCACACACACTCGGGCGAGAACAGAGTCCTTCTCATCATTTAACTGAACAGGGATGAACAACTGCTCTCCTATTTGCTGAATATCAGCCAGGCTCTGAGCTGATTTCACATCTTTCTGGACTATTGGAGTGGGAATGTCTGATTGTGGATTAGTAAAGAATTTCAGAGTGTTTCCTTTCAGTGTGGAGTACCACCTTAAACTTGAAGGAAGGTTGAATTTCAGAAATAGAGAGGACCCACCATCATCAGTCTGTTGTCCTACTGCTATTACTGACACGTCTGGAATTTGGTTGTTCTGGAAGTGAAATTCTAATTGGTCAGATTTTTGTTCAACCATGTGCCGTTTAAACTAACATGGTTGACTCTCTGTTTTAATTTTATTAGTCGGCTAGTCTGGGTCCAGAGGACCTTGTTTGCGCAATCTATTAGGGATGACAACCTTCTCAGGAGGTAATTCCCTAGTAAACAAGGGGTGCCCTCTGGAGTCACTACTATGACCAGGTGTTTCACCTTGTGTCGCCCAATTTTAATGTCCAAATCCACAGTTCCCTCAATGGGAATTTCCTTCCCGTCAAAGTTCTGAAGTTGTCCAGGAAGAGAGGTGAGAGGAATATGTTAATTCTCTCCCCTTCCTGCATTTAGTTCGTCAAAGGCTCTTTTGGACTGAAGAGTAGCTTGGGATCCAGTGTCCACCAGTGCCAAAATTGTACCCTGCCCCTGCACATGTACCAGGGCATAGTATCTTCCCTCCTTCTCTTCAAGGGGGCACAGATAATGCACATTTTTGGACAACTGGTGGGCAAATTTTTTAGTTTTGGACATTGCGAGAGAAGAGATTTGGCCAGAATTCTGTGGAGAGTCATGGGAATCTGCAAGAAAAAGTTGCCAACTGGAAATCAGAGCCATTGTGGGTTCCCCTGGTTCCGGTTCTGGGCCGCCTCCCACTTTTTGGAGGCAGTCATCAGGATGGGTTTGAACCAGGGGATTTTAATGCGGTTGGTTCTGGGATGAGATGATGGGCGGCGCTAGCTCACTCCCCACATCTCCTCGATCGGGATGTGAATCCCTTGGGACCCATCTTCCTCTGAGGATCCCTCTCCCTCAAATTGGAAGATCTGTACCTCCTCCACAAACTGGGTCTGTTTGGGTCCTTTGTTTCTCCTACCGCCTCTCTGCTCCTTGGGTGGCAGACTTTCAGGGGTAGGAGATTTTGTTTCCGGTTCCTGGATTTCCAGGGGCTGTTAACAAGTGGGGAAGGAAGCTTCCTCCAAAGCTTTACACACCCCTTCCCCTTGTGCCTCCTCCCTGGGAACCGGTGGGTTATCGGGGTGCTGCCCCCGTCATTGTTCTGGAGCACCAGGCCCAGAGTTTGGGGTATTCTGCGCCGGTATGCTCATCTGAGGGTTCTGTTGAGCCCTCAGCATGTGACCCAGATCCTGTGCCATGTTTTGGACCTGGCGCTCTAACTGTGAAACCCGCTCAGGCTGATACAGGGTTCAGTTTTCTCCCCTGGGCTGATCCCGGGAAGGGTAGCTATCCCTTCTCTGGTAGTACCCTGGGTTGGGAAGATTTGGGTACCCCTCCACCCTTGGCCTCCCCTCTCCCAGATTAGGTTGTTTGGGCTCAGGGAATTGGGGAAAGAAGGATGGATGGTTTTGAGGATGGAAGATGGGTGGATACCTGGGGAAAAAGTTCTGCCCAGGATTTGGGGTATTTCTGTCCTCCTGTGGGAAGTTAGGAGGGAAGTTCCCTGGGTTAGGTGCTTGGCTGGATCCCGCCCCTTGTGCTGGAGGGGTCCACACATAACCCAGGATGGGTCGGTTTCCCTCGTAACGGGGACTTACATAATCAGGGGAATGAGGGATCCCATTTGTGGTACTACCTTCTTGACTCCCTGTTTGTGACTGGCCCGAAGCCCTTCTGGGCTGAGAGTTGTTCGGTGCAGGCAGGTTTTTAGGCCCCCCCATCTCCAAATCTAAAACGTGGGCAACCTTTACCTCTGCCACCTTAGCAACAGCAGGGGTCCTGGTTGATGTGGGGCTTTTCTGGGCGTTATTTTTATTTTCTATGGGCTTCTGAACCTCATAGATCCGGGTAGCCTGTTCAATGACCCAGTCTAGTGACCTTTTCTCGTGAAAATCTCTCACTAGCTGGGTCATTATGTATTTGGGTAAGGCATGGAAAAACTTATTTACAAACTCTTTACTGTCCGTGTACACCCTTTTGGTAGTCTGCGCAAAGGCACGCTTCCATTCCTGCACAAATTCTTGTGGAGCCTGATCCTCCCCACATTGCAAATCGTAGCCTGCCTTGCGAGCCTCTTGGGGATTCCGGTGAACAGAACATTTTTTCAAGATGGCCGCCCTATATGTGGACCATCTTGAATGGTTTTGGTCCTCCAGCCCCGCAAAGAAACTGGAGTATTCTGGGAGAATGTCCATTTTACATACTGGACTACTGCTGTCCTTCAAATGGAAAGTCTCCATCGTTTGCTCGTAAAGCTCCAAGTGTTCCCAAACAGAATACTTGGAGTTCTTGTGATAAGGGGCGATGACACTCCTTATTACCTTAATCTGTTTTAAGGGGTCCTTAAGCAAGGCCCTTTTTACCTTATTGGCCGTTTTGGTTCGGGTAACCCTGGTCCATTCATCCTCTGACTCAGAAGCACTGCTCTCAAAGGTGCCCGTTTGATCTTCCTGATTTTCCCGGATTCTGCAAGCCTGGGAATGGCTGGCAGAATGTGGGGACCTGGTCTCCTGTGTCCTGTGATGCTCAGAGGAGTCTTCAGATCCCTCCTTGCTGCCAGGATTTGATGGGTACCCCCCACTGACCTAACTGGGCATAGGTTTTCAGGATGCCCTTAGTGGGCCTACTCTCCTGGGGTTCCCCACTAAATTGCACTGTACTTAGGTGCCCATACCCGGGTGCCCGCCCATCCATTCCTGGGTGGTACTGGCCTATGAGCCCCATACTTTTGGCTGGATAGTAATCTGCCATCCCTGTGGCCCTGTGCTCATGCGCGCCAGGGGACATGGGGGTGGCAGAGTCCAGGGACCGGGAGAGATGAAGGCCTCTGGTACTAGGGCTCCTGGATTTATGCTCAGGTGTTTCCCTTTCCCAGCGAACCTCATCTCTATCAGCCCCTGCTCCCTGTTGCCATGCAAGAGCCTGTGCTTTCAGTTCCTCAGTCAAGGCCTTACTAGACTCGATCAGTCTCTCCTGCATGGCTACCTGTTGCTGGAGCCTATCATTGTGCTGACAGAGAGCCTCATTCTCTCTCTGTGCTTCCTGGTTAGTCTTGGAGAACTGGGCCAGTCTTTGCTGCAGGAGGGTTACATCCTGAGTCCCATCCCTACTGGCCTGCTCCTTTCTTGCCAGAGAATCTTCCACCCTCCTGGTGTGCTCCAACAAATTTTGATGCTCTTTTTGGAGGTCACCCAGTCCCTGGAGGGCCAGGTGATTTTCTTCCATTTTTCTTTTTAAGTGGCAGACTTCTTGGCCTAAGGTGTCCCTTTCCTGACTAAGAGCCTGCATCTTTGCCGCCAGGTCGTCCCTCTGCCTTTGAAAGGCACCAGCTTTCTGGCGCTCCTCCTCAAATTCTGTCTAGGTATCCAGGTCTTTCAGAATCAGTTTGTTGCTCTCTGCCTTCTCCCTATCTAGGTGGTTTTGCAGGGTGACTACCTACTCTGCGCATGCCCTATTGAAGTCCAGTTGTTGCTCCAGCTTTTTCTGGCTCTGCAGTAGGGCGTCCAAACCTTCATGGTACTCCTTCTGCAAGGCCAGAAATCTCGTATCCTGGTCAGACTTTTCCTGTTGCAGGATACCCATATCCTCTTTGATTTTAATGAGATACTGTCTACTCTCATTTTCTGACTCCTGGCTCCTGTGCAGCCTCTGCTCAGAAAAGACCAGGTCAGATTGGGCCTTCTCTAATGCCATCTGTTGCCTATTGCCAGATCTTGGCCTTCAGCACATTTGTCCTGTATGGCTCCCATATATAAATATAAATATGCTGCTATCCTGACAATCTTGTCATGCTCATCTTTGACTTTAGGGGCCATATATAGCTCACTCAGGGCCACATGTAATGAACCCTGATCTCTCCATATGTCTGACCCTGTTGCAGTGATTTGGGGTGCGATTGCCTGCAACCACACCGTCTGGTCCTGTTCCGTCCATTCGCCTCTCAAAAATAGCTTATGTAAGAGGTGCTCTCTGGCTATTTTGATATCTACCAAGGTCGTCATTCTGGAAATTGATTTCCTTCCTGATTTACAGAAGTTAGTATTTTATTTTGTAAAACAGACCGTCTCTTTAGAGCGTCCTTCTTTTGAGGGGTGCTTTTACAGTGTAACACAGCATGGTGATCCAACAGGATTTATGTATCCTGTCAGTTAGCACACTGTATTAAGCTGCACAAGTGGTAGTCTAATCCAGACATCCCGGATGAGCCCCCACTCTGTTAAGTGACGTCAATTCAGCACTCCAACTAAGTCAATGCCTAGTCTGGGATGCCCAAGGGAAGCCCTTCTTTATATATTTTTATGACAAGTTCATAGATCTGGATGATAAACCCTTGTATAACACCCCTCTCTTTGAATCCCCCTGACCTCACTGAGCCAAGAAGTAGGTTTGTTTGCAAATTAAAAGATTTATTTGAAAAATTAAACAATATATATATATCACACTTTAATTAATAAATTAATATTTGATAGCACACTTATGAATATAATATTGATCAACAATGGGTAATGTTACAATTGCACACTCTTTTCAATCAGTGAGGAGTCACTATAGAAAGGATGGGGTAGAAGAGAATACTTTTATGGTTTCAAGGAAATGCAATGATGGAAAAGAATGCAGCACAGAAATAAACTGATATGGTTCCAACAAGAGATAATAAGATCACTTTTTCCCTTGTGGCAATTCATTCCTCCCCCTATGCAATATAAAGAGATGGAAGGGGAGCACACAGTTTTCAGAGAGACAATCACACTACAATACACATTCTAGTTCCCCCCTAGCAAGCTTGGAGGAACCGGTATCCTTTTAAAACATGCAGAAATACTTTTAATGTGATTTGTAATTAAGTGAAAATATGCTAAAAATGATTTTAATTCCCTCTAGGAGATTCAGTGACAGCTACTTAAGATTGGTTCAGCTCAACACTATCAGTGATTCATGAGTGATTATCAGGTTGAAAACTGAGTTCAGCAGTTGCAAGTAAAAGGACAGCTATTTTTGACAGGTGGAGAAAATTGAGTCAAATTGCAATTCGCTGCACTTTTTCCGAGTGTGTCGATCGTGATTACGGAAAAACTATAAGGAGTAGAAAGTCGGTTTGGGGCTTGTTGGAAAGCTTAGGTTCTTAGCTTTAAAATTAAAGTTAAATCGTATGGTTCAAAAGATAAGGACGATTTAGTGGGGATAGATTCTCAGAAATAAAGTAAGATTCAAATGACAAATGACACTTTCATAGGTTTGAAATCACAGAATGCACACACGATTTCTACGCAGTTCTAAATAGGTGGAAATGGTTTGAATTAGATTATTTTAATCTAAGAGATTGGTTTTGCACAGCTCTGCTTGGATACTCACTCCTAATTTTGGAAGGAATGGGCCTCGTCACAGATCTGGTCAACAGGTTTAGACGGGACTTCAGTCGGGTGGTTCTGAAGTCACAGCTATCTGGGTCAGCTTTGTACTGCTGGTATGGATCTCTGGTTCTGGCAAAAGTTCTTGGCACTGCACAGCGGTCTGGTCTGGGTCTGGTCTGCGGTTTGGATACAGCTCTGCTTTCTGGGTCTGGTACTGGCACCGCAGTCTGGTCTGCGTCTCTGGTTCCGGCAAAGGTTCTAGCCAGAAGCAAACAGCCCAGCCCAGCTGTTGAATAGTTTGGTTATGTGGCTGGATTCTGAGGCCTCTGAAGGATTCAGCTTGTGGACTAGGCCTCTCTGCTACAAGTTCTGAAGTCTGGATTCTAAGTTCTGGTTCTGGAGTCTTCTGGTAAAGCGCTTCGCAAGAAATCAGTTCGAAGTGGAAAGTGAATGTCCCTACCTGGATCTCAGTGGCTCTTTTTATATCTTTTGAAAATGGGTGGGAAGGCTGACTTTCTATGCCCAACCATCTGAGGATCCTGATAGGCTATAGGATTCTCTGTCGCCTGACTGGGGAACTGAATTGTGAGTCATCCGTGTCATGAGAGATCATTTTTATGGCATACAGAAAGAACACTCCCCTTGTCACTTTGCACACAAATCTATTTTTGACTTCAATGCATATTTATCTATGTACAATTTTTCTGATATTATATGTCCAGTTAACATATTTTCTGTAGCACCAAACCATCTGATCCCTGTCTTTGTAAGATGTTGTGTCCACTTCTTGCAGAATTCTGCCCTTTTCATCCAGAACACAACCTCTAAACTTTGCCAGAATGTACAGAAATGTGCTCAAGGAATATGGTTAACAGATGATGAAGTGTCAGATTTCTAACATACATACATTTGGAGTAATACCCTATTTTCTGCTACTACCCCCCAGAACATACCACAGAGTCCTAACACCTCTTAAAATGTGCACAGAAAAATCACAGGAATCATGATATTATTGATGTAATTTTGACAATTATGTACAAAGAATTATCCATCTTTCTAAAATTATGCTCTGGCCCAGAGGGGTGTGGTTTCCCAAAGCACATGGGGGAATTTCTGGTTTGTCCACTTCCTCCAAGCTCAGCTGGCTCACAGAGGCAGTGCCCCTCCCATTTCCTTCCAAGAGGAAGCCATTTACGACCCCCTGATTTAGCAATTGCTTGGAGCAAAGGGAAGTTCATTGTTCTGTTTCACTTCAGTCCCAGGTACTCCTCCCCTGATTCAATCAGAGAGGTGTAATCTCCTTTTGGTGGGGCAGCAGAAGGCAGGCCAGGCCTGTGAATGCAGTTGCTGGGCAAGTTTCAACTCCTGTCGGGGGTAGTTGCCGGGCAGAATTCAATCGCCTTTAAGCCAGGCTTCAGCCAAAGGTCACTTTTGTTCCTATTTTTCTTTATTCAAATCAAACTTACAATTTTGACACATGCAGCTAGAACGCTGATTCTAAGTTCAAAACGATGACATTTAAACAGTTGCAACCTATGTGACACTCAAAAGTAGGTCACTCATTTATTTTAAACATTTCGATTTTAGTGGCTTTAAATCCCATTTCACTTAAGCTGCTGACATCCACAGCTCAGCCAGTTTTGTTATGAACATTATTTTAGGCTCTTCATCTTTCCAGATTTGGTATGCACACAAGACTTCATTCTACCAGACGTCTGCTGGTGTTCAGTAAGATTTTTGAATATCTTGCAATGTTTGAAATAGGCATTTTGAGCTTGCATTCAGAGAAACAAAGGTGATTTCTAAGCACTTTTTTGAGCTAACCGGCACTGCTGTTTTCCCTTTGGCACCACGTTTCACTCATGGCGCTTCTGGCCCATCACGCTCGCACTGGTGGGCGGCAGGTCAGGCGACCATTTTGGTGTGCACAAAAACTGCGCGGTTTTCCTGGATTCTAGCGCGAATGTGGGCTTTTCGGCCATCTTGGATTTTCTAAGCCCACAGCACCAAATGTTGCAGCATAATAACTTGAACGTGGGTCGATACACCTAACAAGCAGGTGACCAACCTCAGCAAAAAACAGTGGCTTGGACATCTAAGACCGTGAAGTAAAGTGTCACTTGTAATTTAATGTATATATGCTGCTATGAGTTTGCATCATTAAAGTCAAGGTTACAACTCAGCACAAGGCCTGATTATCATGCAACACTTGTCTGCCGCTGCATCCTCCTCCTCTGCCTCGCTCACCCAAGCTCCACCGGCTCAATCGCAGGTCTCTTTTAACCTTGCGAGGGGGGCAGCCAGTCTCCGACCACCGCCACAGCTGTCTCAGGAACTTGAGGATGTCACAGCGCTGAATACGCTCACTGCGGCCAGAATGGGATTGCCTCAACCACCACCACATCCTTTTCTTCCACCTTGCTCACCCCCACTTGAACTGTCGATTCCAGGCCTCAAAGGTCTGATCATGCTCAATGGAAGACGATCTGTCCCCAATCCGCCCGATCACCTCCTGTGTCATCCGTTAGTTAGGTGTGCATTGCTGCAATCTTCGTCCGGGCACGTGCTCCAGTGGCTCCCACCCCAATCAGTCAGATAAGATCAGGACTGCACATTCACAATAGAGCAACTCCGCACAGGGACAAGTTGGGTCAGGGAGCATAGAGCTCATACGCGGGTTCCCCGTCGTATGTGGTTGCATGGAGCATGGAGCCCTAATCGAGCTCCTCCTGCTCAGTGCCAGGCCTAGCCACGCCCCCCCCCCACAGCACTACAAATGTACACATATTTGTTATATGACCAACATGTGCTGAAGCTAATTATGTTATAGCTATGGTGTTCGGGCTATTGATGTGCATAGAAAGAGGAGGGCAATATGTTTAGAACTGCATTGACACTCCGCAACCTGCAAAGGTGCAGATTAGACACCAGTACATGCTCTAATGTTCATCCGTATTCACCTACGGCTGATGGAAAGCACGACCACATTTGACTCCCGCAGTCCATTCAAGGCTTTACTCTGCTACCTCCGATGAAGCTGTTTACACAATGAAACACATTATTGGATGAATAAAGAAATTAAACACTATGCCGAATATCTATGATATGAATAATTTGAAGACAGTTGAGAAAAGAATAACACAATTGTATTCATCTTGGATAAAACTAGTTTCCTTCCAACTCGTTAAAATGCTTTTGTGAAGTCCTGAAATACTACCTAGAGAGGCCTTCATTTTGAAGAAAAGAATTTGCCTATTGCATTCTGCAGAATCAATACATGCTTGATAATAGGTCACGATTTTCTAAAGCCACCTAAATTCCCATGATGATATCCCCAAATGACTGGCATCCAACAAGTATTTTAAGGTACTGGCAGATCTAAACAGTCTGAGAAGGAAGCTGGGAAGCGGATAACGAAATCTTGGTCAGATAATGACATGTCTGCATGCAAACTGCAAGCGCGTGCCTACCAACAAATAATCCACCACAGGAAAAGGGAGCATGCCCAGGAGTGCATCATACACTCCCCCAACATAACCAGGAGACTGTTTAAGGTATTATGGTGGCTACTGGTGTGGCTTGATCACTGGTATCACACAGTCCATACCAGTGTGATGACCACTACCAGGTGATGCCTCGACTGCCTGGTTGTCCACGATGTTGAACTCATGTAGTGTGTCTCTGAATCAGAAAATCAGAATATCATATGTCGGGTGAGGTTTTCTTCTAGTCAGACATCTTCTTGCCCCCACATGCTTCATGAAATAACACATTGAGCCGCCGTGCTTTCATGTAGTGCTCCTTAGAATCTGGGTGTTTTTCCGCACCCACTGAAGCAAGTGACAATTGCCCCACTCTTGCAGAAAGCTAATGCCAGCCCTTTAATGCTGTCCAAGTATTTACCTATAACTAACCTGTCCTTGGCATGAATACTGCAATCTTAGAGCGAGCAGTCAGGCGCAAAATTCAGACGTTCAATGAGGAAATGACTCTCTCCCGCCACCACCAGTCCTCCTCCACTCCAACCTTTCCTTTGCTTATTACACGGTCGACAATTCCGTCCAACTGTGCCGCCTTCAACAAGTGCAAATAACAGCCTGATTTCCCCACAAATGATATGAATCATTTCTAACTGATAGTCCTTGCCAAGTGAAATTGGGGCAAGTGTTTTCCAATAAATGGGTTTCTCCCTAATGGAAGACCCAAAGGTTTGAAATTCAGACCGTGGCTCGTTAACATCTGTATCATGATCATGGCCGCCCTCATCGACTCAGTACTCAGTATTCCAGCTTCATATGGATGATGTTCACATGATGACCCGAAACTATTGCAGCACGCGACTAACCCCAAACGATACATCGCCAGTCTCATAGGAGCGATCTACGAATGGTTAGCATGCAGCTAGCTTTACTTGGATGTTAGCAAAACAGAGCTCAGGCGATTTGGTTCCTTCAATATTGATGGTGTGCCATTTACCTGGCTGACCCCCCAGGGGACCTTCTACCCGATCCACCAAACCCAAGTCTTCTCTGACTCAGACATCACCTTCATACCACAGGGGAACACTGTGAAGAAGAAAACACCCATTTCCAGCTACACGTGCTGAAATCAAATCTTGCCATTCACAATTCAAAGCACATTTCAGGTCTCTGACCCTTCCCACATTTAGATTATTTTAATAGCATCTATGCAGGTGCTCAGAAAACTAACCATAGAACTACAGCTCAACCAGACTAGAGTAGCTCACATGAGAATGGTGGCCAGCAGATGAAAGGAAGTCCTTTGGTGAGCCCTTCTTTTTAAAGTCTCTCAGTGTCTATGAGACCTCCTGGCTTGGGTTTATCAATGCCAGTGAGCCCTCCTACCTTAGGTTCCTTATTGGCACTAAGGTTTCCCAGTATCAGTGAGCCCTCCCGCACCAGGTATCCCTGTTTCATTCAAACCTTCTGTCTCAGGTTTCTCAGTGCCAGCAAAACCTTCTGTCTCAGGTTTCTCAGTGCCAGCAAAATCTCCAGGCTCAGGTTTCTCAGTGCCAGCAAAATCTCCAGGCTCAGATTTCTCTGTGCCAGCAAAATCTCCAGGCTCAGGTTTCTCAGTGCCAGCAAAATCTCCAGGCTCAGGTTTCTCAGTGCCAGTGAAGTCGCCTAGCTCAGGTTTTTCAGATCTTGTGAACTCTTCTGGCTCAGAATTATGAATGCAAGTGAGCACTCCTGGCATAGGTTGCTCAGTGTCAGTGAGCCCTCTTCACTCGGTTTCTTAATTCCAGTGAGCCTGCATGGCTCAGATTTCCCAGTGTCAGTGAGACCTCCTGCCTCAGGTCTCTCAGTGTCAGCAAGCCCCCCCCCCCTATCTCAGGTCTCTCAGTGTCAGCAAGCATCACTGCCTCAGGTCTCTCAGTGTCAGTTCTCTCACATGGTTCAGGTTTTTCTGTGTCAGCGACCCTACTGGCTCAGGGTTATCATCGTCAGTGAACCATCTGGCTCACATATTTCTGTGTCATTGGGCCATGTTGGCTCAGGTTTTGTCAAGGACTTGTTCGGATGTAGATAACCCCAGCCAACTGAGTATAGTGACTGGGGTCTCCATTCACAGGGAGACTTTTCCCTCGAGAGCACAGCCTGCAGTGAATAGGAAACAACCTGACAGGCTAAGGGCTCAAGTGAAAAGGCAGTGCTAGAGGGAAAAAATAAACATAAGTCACGTCAACCATAGGACAGCGAACAGGAAACACACCACCACCCTCTCCCTTGTACCCGGCCCCTATCTGTTCTTCAAACAGAGAATGCAGGTAACTTATTCTGACACAGAGAACTCATACTGAAGTGTCAATGGCAGGTCTACTCCCGGCACCTACGTCAGAGGATGTTGAATACGGGAAGTGAGTGTTCTTTAGTATCCACACCTGACGTGGACTGCACGAGGGCGCAATCTAAAAGGACAAGGGTTCAGACACAATGTATATCCAGTTCTTGAAAGTCACCACAATGTCAAAAATCCAGCAATTCCACCCAGATGATCTAATAGAAGTAATCCAAAAACACGGCGTAGAACAACAGAAAAAAAACATCATTGACAGAGGCTAATCAGAGTATCTCCGCAGAAAGAGAAATGGTCAAAAATAAACACCCAGAATCACCAAAACTCACAGAATGTCCAGATGTTGCAACATTTACAGGGAAGGCAGAACAATCCAGAAAAACGATCACGGGTTTCAAATACCAAAGAATCAGTCTAGAGGTAACACCAGGTGTCACAGCAGGCAAGGAACAAGAGCGGTCAGTCCGGGTAACATAAACGAGTTAAAACGGAAGGATCAAAGGCACAGAGCAGAACTGTGAAACAGAGCTCACTGCACATTATACAAACATTTAAGGAGCACCGCACGGCTTTCCATTACTGTATAAATACAAGTTTTTGCGATATTCAGAGGTCTTCCGGACAGCGTTGTGATGCGAATACGTGAGAGCATCATGTGACCCAGTTCCCAGCATCATGGGAACTGTAGTTCTGCAGGATTGCTGTGTGCCGGCAATTTACAGGCATGACAACTCATTTTCTCTACAGAAGATGCTACTGAAGGTGCCAGTAATGTATAAAGCGCTGTTGTTCAAGGGCAGTCTGAGGCTGGAGACGCTGCTCTTCCTGTGTTTTCCTGCTGCTTTTCACAGAGGACATTTGAGACTTTTATCTGGAAATCTACAAAGTGTTGGTGTCCCCGCCCACATTTCCCAGAAACCACATATACTGGAAATCTCGCGCTTTATGCGTGCGCGCTTTTTGTGAAAGCGCTGTTACTCAAGGCTGTCTGCGGCTGGAGACGCTGCTCTTCCTGTGTTTTCTTGCTGCTTTTCACAGAGGACATTTGAGACTTTTAACTGGAAATCTACAAAGTGTTGGTGTCCCTGCCCACATTTCCCAGAAACCACATATACTGGAAATCTTACGCTTTATGTGCGCACGCTTTTTGTGAAAGCGCTGTTGTTCAAGGGCTGTCAGCGGCTGTCTTGGGCTGCTCGAGGGCTGATGAGGCCTTGTTTCTTAATTTCTTCTGCAGAGAAGGCTTACATATGTATAATTCAAAGGTGTTAATAATTAAGTGTGTATTCCAATAATTAATACGAGCTTCAAATTTATTACATGTTGTCGCAACCGGGTGGTTGTTGAGTGGTTTTGGGCATCTTTGCCTCTTTATAGAACGCGAGAGTGCAATTTTTCACTCTAGCCGGCTTCTTGCCAGTGTTTGTGGTTTTCTTTAGTTAACAAACTATCTACGCTTTCGCAACGGTGCCTCATACAATTAGGTCCTCCCACGTGGCCTCTGTTAGTAATGCAGTGTGTTCTACCTACACTCAAATCAGGTATGCCCTCCACAATTACAGTGAAGGGCAACGTTTTGAACTCAGGTTCCTTATCTCGTACTAGTCAGAGACGCCTTCCAAATGCAACAAACTCTACCCCTATAATTCGTTTACCTCCCAAAACAAAAAAATCCATCTCTAAAATGGAGATACATGCAGACATCTGTAAGCACTGTAAAGATTTTCATTCAGTACCGGATGTGCACTATGATATAGAAGTTACGCATCATGAGCCCACCATAGCACCTGTGCAGCGAATACTTCAGGCGACGGTCTCCTCACCAAGATCTTCTGAGGTGATCAGTCCCACAGCTGCCATGGTGGATCCGCCATCCTCTGCCCCTCAACCTTCTCCAACCGACAGCATGATTCTGAATAATGAACTTGAGCTACCTGGGAATGCATCTTCAGCGCCGATGGTGCCGCAAGGTGAGGGTGAACAGGTTATCATCAATATGGACCCACCCACTTTCAGTTATGGGGAGGAGATAACACACCAAAATCTATCCAAGTCGCCAGTTATGTTCCTAGATGTTACTCAGTCCTC
Source organism: Ambystoma mexicanum (assembly GCF_040938575.1). Classification (NCBI taxonomy): domain Eukaryota; kingdom Metazoa; phylum Chordata; class Amphibia; order Caudata; family Ambystomatidae; genus Ambystoma; species Ambystoma mexicanum. Next base: position 116,617,332 of record NC_090934.1, on the reverse strand, counting down.
TATTAGTTCAATAGCCTCTTATAAGGTATATAAGCCTTGTCAACCAGACTCCATCACCAAAGTGCTGCAGGTCACATTTACCACAATGAACTTGGCCTTACAAACTATGACAAAACTGTTTGAATCACTAGAAGGTAAAATGTCTATACAACACTCACAAATTGAACAAATACTTCAGTGGCCATCGGAGACTTCTGCTTTGTTACAAAAAAGAATGTGTGCATCCCCCCAAAAACAACTTGGCTGTGATCCGAGGTTTGTGACGCAGTCTTCCCAAACAACTCCTAACCTTACTACAAATGTGCAAATTCCTAGTGTAGTACCCCTTATAGATGGGCCAATTTGTGAAGTGCTCTCCAAAACTAAGTGTATTGATTTGCAAACAGAGCCGCCAAATCCTCATGAAGTGGCCACTCATAATCCCCAATCAGAGTCCATTTGTGTGGTTCTAGACGCTCAAACAATTCTATCAAGACCAGTCAACAATAGAAAACCTGCATATACCATTTTCACGAATTCTAAAGTTGTAACTACAGAATTACCCAACAGTACCAAGCTCTCCAAGAACCAGAAGTCCATTCCAAAAAATAGTGGCTCTAATTCTAAACAATTTTTTAAAGCACTGTCAATGCCAAAACCAGTGAAGAATTCCATCTTACTCTCCAAAGCAATTTCCAAATTTTTCCCAAAAATATCATAATCTTGACATGGTTAAAAAGCTAGTCAATTCTCACAGTCCAGAAGTGGGTAGAGTCATTATTCCCTATGTCCACTTAGATAGTTTGGTGGATGCAGCTGAGAAACAACAAAAACAAGTCCCACAGAAAAACATTAAGGCACAGTGTGCTGACAATCAAGTCCAACAACGAAGAGAAATCCGGGAAGCGGTAGACGCTTACATGTCCGAACGTCTTCTCGTTAAAACCCTTCTAGTAGCCCTCCTCTTGATGCTGCTAAGACTTTAAAAACACAAACGTGCTGTGATTGTACTAGACCCAATCCTCCACAGCAATCTACCAATGACCCGCTCCCAGTAAAATCTGTCTTCCATAAAACTAATCATGTACTGAAACTGAATCTGTGTAAATTACCTAAAAAACAACTTGAGTCTGTACCTACACAATCAGTTGAACCCGAACCCTGCCTGACAGACTCCTCATGTCAGCAAGAGGCCAAAGATACTCCTCTAGCCCCGTTGAGTTCAACGCAAGCAATCCACTTGTTACAAACGGCACTTGCAGGTCTCTTGCCACCCCAAGATCAAAAGATTCAAACAAATGTTGGCATTAATAGACCAGATGCACCTCAATCCAAATTATTCCCTACTGGCTTGAAGCTGCCAGCCGCATATTCGCTGATATTATCTTGTCGCCCTGCCCCATTGACCCCCAACTAGAGGATATAATGTCTACTGACATTGCCCTAGTTGAGTTTTCCCAAAGCAACCTGGCTACAACGGTTAAACTCTGGATAGACTCCAGAGTAGTGCAAAATACAATATGGTTAGCGAAAGAATCACTACACAATCTTTGATTTTGAACAACAGAGGATGTTCAAGTTTCCACACCAAGTATAAAATAAACTACCTCTAACAGCAGAGTCTCTAAAGCTTTCATCACAGACCAAACACTTTCACAAGTGAAGTTAACCAACAACCACTATATGAGTTCTTATCCACAGAACTAGCTAGGCTCTATGTCGCGACCCAATACTCTTGCCATAATTAGTTGGAACACAAGATGCTTCAAGCATTTGATTCAAGGCTTTAGAGGTATTGTGAAGTATGATGTGATAATGTTTCAAGAAACGTGGTTACAAGTTTCACCAATTCTGGATGGTTATGATGTTTGTTTAAATTCCGCCCACAAGTCTGTCAGTGGCCGTCCAACTTCAGGTCTTCTTATCGCCATTAAAATTGCCCCCGGTTTTGTCATGGAACCGTGGTCTAATCGAAACAGATTTATACAAATGGTCAAAGTTGTAACACCATCGTACGCATTTGCACTCATCAACTTGTATTAGAATCCGGTTGGCATTGCAGAGACATGTTTCATTGGGGATCTTAATGATCTAATGTTAACGATATCCCAAGATAAATCCATTATACACATTATCATGGGAGGTGGTCTCAATTTGAATTGTATAGGTGGTATAACCTCAAAGAACCAACTGAGATTGAGAGCCTGGAATCAATTTATTAAACTTCATAAGTTTTTGACGCTCAGTGGTTCTTGTTCCTCTGGCATGCCAGTCCAGCCAACATGGCGGTGAGGAAATTCCACAGCCACGATTGATTACATTTATGTGAGTGCCTCTTTATTTTCATGTATTGCTGACTTTTGTATTGTTCAATCTAGCTTCAGTGATCATGAACAATTGACTGCAAAATGGATATCTAGTATTCCAACAAGGCAGATAGATAGGGCTCTCTTTTTAACAAACCTAACTACAAATGCTAGAAGCACTAGACTATGATGCTCGGATAAACATCTGTATGAATTCCATGTCTATTTACAGAACTGTCTAGGTTTGATCAAACAGGCTGAGCCCTCAGACCTTGCATACTATGCAATGATGCCATATTTCCTAGCTGATAAGAGGAGAAAACCTCTGCACTTGAAACCTCCATTGCATGTTTACAATGACAAAGTAAAAATCAGAAAATACATTTTTAGAAGTGAGAAAAGAGATGCTTTAAATCTACCAGCAGAATTAAGAGGACCCACTCTGATAAAAATCAAGACCCGATACAAAAATTGGTTGAGGGCCAGATGCGCAAGTTTATTTCATATGGATGGACAGAATATGCTAAAACTAATACAATCTAAAATTTCAGCAAGAACTTGGGCAATCATTAATAGCGCTGTCTTAGGAACGCAAGGTCTTATTCAAGCTAATAGTGTGACGGAGTCTGATTGGATATGTCACTTTTCTAACCTTTACCCTCACCCAATAAATAATCTGAGCCTGGATGCAGTCAAGTTTCCTACCAAATTTAATCTGGAATTCGACCTTCTTGACATACAATTATGTATCAAATCCATAAATCGGTCGAGAGCGTGTGGTCCAGATGGTCTATCCAATCAGAAACTTAAACAGAAGCCTAATGTGTGGGCTCAGATCCTCTTTAACATTTTCTCTCTAGTGAATGAATCCCAATCCATCCCCCAGTCTTGGAGGCACTCTATAACAGTTAGAATTTATAAAAAAGGGAAATCGTCAGGCCGCTAACAGTTACCGTCCTATAGCGCTTTTAGATGCACCAGGGAAAATCTTTTCGCGCCTCCTCTTGAAAAAGCTTAACCGTTGGGCCTCGAATAAGCATCTGTTGGACCCTGTACAAGCGGGCTTTGTAACTGGAGTGAACACCATTCCCAACATTATGATTCTGAATATAATCAAAGCAAAGTATGCCAAACTTGGACAGCCAATTTATTTTGCGTTTTTCGACTTTAGAGTTGCTTTTGACTCTGTTGATAGCCTACTTCTTTATCAAAAGCTAAAGAATTATAATTGTCCGTCTACATTATTGGCATTAATTGGGTTGCTCGATACTAATACTCATATGCAAGGGAGATTGACTCTGAATGGTATATTATCCTCCTATATTCGCACTCAGAGAGGTTTAAAGCAGGGGTGTATCTTGGCGTCTACCTTGTTTAATTTGTTTATTTTAGATATTTTAGATATTAGTCTTGCTTTCTTACAAACAATCCTAAATTAGGTACTCGCCCCATTAATTATCTCCTCTATGCAGATGATCTTATTCTCCTTTCTCAAACACCCAGTGGATTACAGAACATGCTAAACACACTAAATTCTAAATTCGCCTAGAGCTACCATTGAAACCAGCTCATCATCAGGACCACCTGCAGCTCCACCAATCACCCACTACCTGGCTTTTCCTGGAAGTGGTCCAACCTCCCCTCTGGGTAACCTTATCCTAAACATGACATCAATGAAGCCCAATTAAGCCCTACAACTGCCCTGACTTTGCGGTCGACATCCTAATGACTGGGACCTAACAAACAAACCTAGAAAGCGTGTGCCTTCTAGGTTTTGGTTTGCCCTTCGATGTGTATAATCACTTATCTTCTTTTAACAAAAAATTATGTTTATTAAGTACACCTCAAAATGGACATTACATTTGTTTTCAAAGTGTTTACATTTATGCTGTATTCTTATTCACCAAGTTCCCCTCCAGAGACCTCCTCCTTGATTGCTTGACCCGCGCTACCAATAGGAGAGCCAACGAGAGATTTGGGGTTCCTTTGTACTGCCTACAGTATCAGTCATTGATGGTGCTAATAGCCACCAACACTCTTTTCCCAGAGGCGAGGTGCATTGTCTTGTCAAGTGACTGCTCCCCGATTTAGACTATTGCCTCTGATATGCCTAAAGAGAAAGTAACAACACCCTTCCACTCTCTCTCCACAGTGTCGCCCTAGATCAAAACTTGGCTGCCCATGTGAAGTTTTGTCTGAGTGCAGTGCATTCTAACATATGGGTATATATTAAAGCCCCTCTGGGCTATAATGTCTCTTTATTACCATCTCTTTATTGAAATGCACCAAACCTCTTGGGACGTTTTATACAATTTATTTTCCAGCACATCTTTGCATTCTTTAGGTTGTGGCTGAGGGGTAATGGCATACCATGCATGCATAGGTTGTACCCTCCTGTCGCGTGTTCCTTGCCGCCTCTGACCATTTTTCAAGGTGTTGGCACCCTAAACTTTTTCACATTGGATACTGTTGCTGCCAGGTGTCAATGGTTGGGGGAGCCGGGAGGGCTGGAAGGGAGAGAGTGGAAGGAAGGTTGAGCTTTAGCTGAGCATCTCTTTTGAAAAATGTGGTGGAGATTCATCAAGAAGTGTATTTTAAATTGTTACTGTTTGTGTTGTACTATATGTTGTAGGCACCAATACAGGGGATACATAAGAAATGGGCAAGTGTCCCTAAACACATTCCTTGGAAATTCTTTTTGATGCGTATTTCCTCTGATCAGAAATAAAATGAGAGTAAATAAAAACATGAAAGAAAACAGCGGATTTGTGAAAGGCAAAATAATAAATATTCAATGAATGCCACAGGTGTAACATGCAATATTTACTGAATGCATTACAATGTACAATGTTGGGGAAGATCAAATCCTAGGACTCAGTTGATTTTGGGGTCACCTTGTTGATGAGGCATTCACCCGGCTGATGCAGCTCACACCATGTTCGAAGCGTGGTCCCCAACCATTCATGGGTACATGATAGGGGATCACAAACCTACAGCCACACCGCTGTTACAGAGAATGACGGGCATCTGAATGCCTATGTGCTTGAAAGGACACCTATGTTACACTTTCCTCCCACCCCCAACATTGTTGGACTACACCTCCCATCAGCTCTCGACAGAATAGTCAATGGCGAGGGATCATGGGAGTCATAGTCCAAATCATCTGGAAAGCTGTGGGTTGCAGACGCCTGCTCTATTTGAATGTGTGTGGCCCAGCATCAAGGTGATTCATTTGTGTCAAAGTGCACAATGTGAACTGACAAAGAACTGAATATAAACACAAAACTGACAAATCGCTTTAGACATGAAGAGTCACACTGCAAAGTAGTCCTACAACTTCGTACATGGCTCTGCAACCTGTGGCTGTACAGCTATGGACTACAATTCCCATCTGACCTAGACAGCACAGTGAATGGTGAGGGATAATGGGAGTCATAGTCCAGAACACTTGAAGACATGTAGCTTGCAGACCACTATTGGATGAAGAAGCCATAACGTTTTAAATCAATGTCTTTCCTATTACCGGTCCATTCACATAACAATGAATATTGTTATTTTGTAAAATGAGATTATTAAAATATGCAGCTGTTTCGAATAATACATTTTTATCAGCCTCAAAATATTTGTTTTGTATATTCTTTTTCTCATCAAAACATTTTTTATGTTTCTGTTCTAGATTCTGCTAGAGGCTCTTGATCACCATTAGACTGCACTGGTTGTTTTCATCCACAGTTGCTTAAAAGGTCATTTAATTATTATTGCAAAACATTATAGAAACAATGAGCGCCGAAAAAAATGCCTCAAGGAGCAATATGCTATTATTACCTGCAAATATATTTTGCAGAATGCCAAGGAAAGCGCGAGACGTAGGTCTGAGCTCCACTTGTTAATTCAGATTCTCAAAGGTTGAAATTGAAGTGCTTTCAGAGGAAGTTTAATGAAAGGGAGAAGTGAAGGGGGGTCATTGTTCTCTTGCATGGGGAAGTATAGTGCCAGTGGACAGCGGGCATAAGCAATGCTTCCCTTGTGCATTATGCTTAGTTCAGCTCTACAGGTGACAGGGAATCCGTTTTGTGGGCTCACACTATTGTAGGTGTCTGCAGCTTTTTTCTCCCCAGATGTTTTGGTCTACATTTCCCACCTGCAGTTGTCAATGCTGAGGGATGATGGTAGTTGTAGTCCGAAACCTCTGGAGGTGAAGGTTGAACACAACTGGCGTATAGCATCAGAATGGAGTCCGCAGAGAGGCTTCTGGGGCCCGGGTCTTATTATACATAGTGAACAGATGGAAAGTGCACACGTGATTGTATTTGCCCATGATCTCATTGCAAATTGTCAATGATGGAAGTATAGCCGGTCCCAGGTGGACATGGCCACTTTATCCCCATTGGTCATCCTTCGTTGTCATGCCAGTAGCCAGATTGTCTGGGTCATGACCCTATGCCATGACCCGGACAACCTGGACACTGCCCATGGCCACAGGCTGTACCTCAGTCACCAAAGGTATATCACTATTTTTTGTACCTACATTATGACACTTGTTGAAAAATAAAACACGGACACATTAGCAAAACCATGCTTTCAGGTCCTTGCCAATGATCCTTACACGTGTTTGCTGGAAATCTGCCCATGTTTTCAAAAGTGTCAAAATATACGTACATAAAATAGTCATATAACTTAGCTGCCCCATGACAAAATCCTTTCAGACTTTGCACAAACATTCAAGGTTGTGTCTCTAATATGTCTGAAAACATGTGTCCACATTTGTTAAACGGCAACAAAGTTATAAGCCATCTAAAAATGTTGAGACACCCACTCTAATATAGCCCCCTCTTAGAAAAATCCCACCAAACCTTGGAAAAACATTTATATCTAGATTTTTTTTAAAACTTTTGTGCAGATTTGTCAAATGGTACCACATTTATAAGCCTTTGCAATATTTTGGGAGCCCACTCTAATTTTGTTCCCTATTGACAAAACAGCACCACACTTTCCAAAACCATTCAGAATCAGGTCTAGAATTAAATTCCAAAATGTCATGCAGTTTCATTGAGTGGCGCCAAAGTTATAAACCATCCAAAAACTGATTTTCACCAACACTGAAATGCACAAATAAGCATAGATGCCCCTGAACATCTAAGAGGTTTGCGGACATTGGAGAAGAAATGTCTGTTTTTTGTCTCTTTAAAGCCATTTCCCATCCCATCCTCATCACCCCTCACCACCCCAAGGATTGTTTGATAAGTTTGACAAGTGCAATGTTGTGTTTTTCAATATACTTTTACCGCAATGTTCGCGGACTCCGGCGGATACCCGCAAATCTAACATGGCAGGCGTTTCCAAAAATCTGGCGCACTTCATGCTTTTCACCATCCAATCAGCGGAACCGTTCAATGTCCGCAAACCTCACGTCAGTCCCTGGGCCAATCGGAGGCCCAAACGTGGACCGAACAGGGAAGTGAGTCAGCAGACCCAACCCAGATATCACTAATAATTTTTTGCCTACTTTTTGGTCATTTTAAAAGAAATACTGGAAGGATTTACACCAAATTTACAAAAGCACACTTTCTTTCGGGACCAAGCCGCTGCTCCTGCTGCAAATTATGTGAAAATCCATCCAGCGGTTTGTGTTTTAGGCATGAGCAAATAATGTTTTCCATTGCGTCTAGGGGAAAAACCACACATGTTGGGACCCCTATAGCTTTGCCCTCCCCCCCGCCCCCTTGACAAAACCTCACCAAACTTTGCAGGTTTGATCTGACAGGGCCATATACTTTTTTTGAAAGGGTTTGCGAGGATTCGTCCAGGGATGGAAAAGTTATAAACTACACAAAAAGTGCTCTTCCTATGGGTTGAGCAACTTAACCATAACTACAGGGCTGCTACCGCAGGCCCTGTAATATATTCAAGGAAAAAACGATAGTTGCAGGGACGTTAAGGTGAGAACTTAATGCAACGAACCCCCTGAAATTCAGCTAAAGCCACCTTAACTTTGCGCCCCCTGTTGCTCAGCCTATGACCACAAGGATGACATCACAGATGACATAACTAATTACAGGTTCTATGAGAACACTGATGACATTACAAATCACAACACGGGTGCCATCACTGGTGACAACACTAATTACATTGAATATAACTGATTACATCAATAATGGAATTAGACATATTTAAGCAATAAACCTCGAGCCGCGGGGGAATTACAGAGTCAGGTAATGCCCTGGGCTTATAGTTATAGGCCCGAGCGAAGTGAGGGCCTTAACAAAGGCCCTGAGGCATTACCTTACTCAGTTATGCCCCAGCGGTGAAGGGTTTATAGCTATTAGTCCTCCGGCCCGCCAGGATGGGGTCTAATAGCATTTTTTCTGTTCGGAAACGGAAAAAAAAAACAAATGTCAAAGGAAATAGCTGCCAGGAAGGGAAAACGGAGTCCATTTTCCCTTTCCATGGTGACCATCGGGAGCGGACGCGCTGGGGACAGAGGTGTTCCCAGCGTGTTTGCTCCCTAATAGGAGAAATACAAAAGGTATGTGGTTTTGGGAGGGCAAGGAGGGGATTGTGTGCAGGGGAGGAAAAAAACAACAACTTACCTGAATCCCTGGCGGGGGGTGGGGGGTCCAGGGATGGTTTGATGGTGGCCTCCAGCCGTATGGAAGTTCGGAGCAGGGATGGCCCCGTTTCGAGCCTCCTCTTTGGCTGAGGGGCTGCCACGTCCCCCGCCGGGAACAAAGGAGTGGAATCCCAGCCGAGGGATTACCAGCCGACTAAATCCCCGGCAAGGGCCAATCAGAATAGTTGTTACATTCTGGTTGACCCTCGCCGGGTACTAACATCATTTATAAGTTAGCTCATGACAAGTTTGATTACCTTAATAACAATTTAGGCCACATACTTTGCCACAACAAATGCAGGGGTCACTGGCCAGCATCAATGGCCACAGGTAGTGGTCGGTTAGTATTTAAAAATACCAATGTGCATGGTTAAAAGCCATGCCTAGTATTCCATCACTGTTTTAAAATGTACAGTGGCCAATATTGAAAGCTGTAGTCAGTGCCTACTGCCCATTAATGTGTTCGAATATATAGTCGGCCAAGCCAAAGAATGGGGCCACTGGCTAGTACTGAGTTGATGACCATGGCTAGTGGCTGGTTAGTGTACATAATATGCAGTGGGTATGGCCGAAGGACATCATTTATTGTATTTTATTATTTTAATATATACAGTGGACATGGCCAAAGGTAATATCTAGGGGCTGGTTGGTGTTGTATAATACATAGTGAGCACAGCCAAAAGCCATTGCTTATTGCATTTTAACATTTGAAAATATACAGTGGACATGGCCAAAAGATGTACAAACTGCTCAAGGTCAAAGGCAATGGCCAGTGGTCCATTTATATATTACAATATATAGTGGGCACAGTCATAGATGATGGCCACTAGCCAGAATTTTGTTAAAATCCATGGCTAGTGCCTGACCAGTGTATATAATATACAGTGGACACGGTTGAAAGCTGCATCCACTGGTAAAGGCCAAAATGTAGGGTTGGTAGCGTGTTAGTGTTTTACAATAGTCAGTGCACATGGGTGATGGTTGTGACCACTGTCCATAAGTGAAGCCCATGATTAGTACCCATTAATGTGTTAAAATATATTTTCCCATGCACACTGACAATGACTGAAGGCCAGGTTTAACGCAAGTTACTATTGTAATGCAATGAGTGATGTCATATATGATGTCATCATTGTGGTTATAGGCTACGCAACGGGGGTGCGAATTGAAGGAGGCTTTAGCTGAATTTCAAGGGTTTTGTTGTGTTAAGTTCTCACCTTAACGTCCCTGCAACTTAAGTTTTTTCCCTTGAATTTCAAAGATTTTGTAACAATGTATTGCTCACTTAAACTAGCCTGCAACTAAAGTTGGTTCCTTGATATATATAGGTATACATATTTTTTTGTTGTAAATCAAGATGTATCATGCGTTCAACCTAAAATTAAACGTAAACCCACAACCACATTCCCACCAAAATAAACCTGTTATGAATAAACTTTGTTTCCATATTTATTTACGTTTCCAAATATGTGTATGTATTATAAATGTATAAAAAGTATTTTAAATGTTACAATAACTGTTGACAAACACCACACTCAATACACATAAAAGCGTAGAGAAGACATAAGTTCAATGCATTCGAAAGATTTGCCTAGTACAAGGATATAAAGTCTGTGTATGCAGTGAGAAGAGTAGTTGAGTAAGATTTGTTCGAGTGGCATATGTGGGAATGCATGATAGTCCTTAGTTGTTGAAGGGAGATCCGGGGGTTGAAGGTGGCGCGCCGGTTGAAGATGCGGGCTGAATAGTGATGGTCGAAAGGGGTTACCTAGTGCATTGGTGACCTCAGACAGGCATGTTTGATGGAGTTTGCAACCTGGGAAGAGAAAAGAAGAAGGAAGGAAGAATTAGGAGAAGAGGAAGAGGAAGGAGAAGAAGAACTGGAGGTCGAGAGAGTGGAGTGTATCTCTTGATGGATATCAGAGCGGTAGATGAGGTTACAGTTGGAAGGGAGAGAACAACATGGAAGACCACGTTATCATTTAAGAAGTGTTGGGAGGAAGAGAGAGTGGAGGGCTGGTAAGTGGAATCATCCAGAATGACCCTAAGAAAAATCTTGAGGGTGCACACTGGTGACCCCTCAATGGGAGGAGTTTAATGTGCTATGCCTCGAGTTATGAAATGAGCATGCTGTGTAATCTTATGGACCAAGTACATTCATGGCTTCAAGTTTTAAAACATCCCTTTTATGTCTCAAAATGTATCTTTCAGACAAGTAAATAATGCATCCAATGGCATACTGGTGTGATTCAACAACAGAGAACATTTACATGTTCAACTGTAAAGTGGCTTCGCTGGTTCATGAAGCTCTCCATTAGAGGTACTTATGTTGCTTTTTCTGGAGTAAATGCATTATCAATGTTCATAGTGGTTAGGGAAAAATTGCATCCAGTTCTTAGGCATTGTAGTAGCCTAGCGCCTAACCTTAGCTGTGCATCTGCCATGTGCGCTGTGTGTCTGTGTGAGAGAGCAGTGGAGCTTGGAGTGTTTGTGTGAGGTCTGGAATGGAGTGAGTGTTAGTGTTCCAGGATGGAAGGTTGGGACTAGCAGTAAGAGAGCCAAGGGAAGCAGAAGCGCATCACCTGATCTCCTGTCTCACCTTTCGTACTTATACTGTAACAATAAATAAGACTTACCTCTTGATAACCCTGACTCTAGAGTGGTTCCTGAGTATCTTGCCTGAGTTTATTAATCACCCCAAGATACATCAGGCTTCATGAAGGTTAATAAAAAATGGTCTGGTGGCAGAAGAGCGAATGGGGGAAATTAGTGGTGGCCCTGTGTCCTTACAGGCCCAAGCAGGACAAAACAAAACTCACCCTTTGCCCTGATGTCCTTTGTAGATAACCCCCAGCAGTGGAACACTGAGGATAGGAAGAATGAGAGCAAGCTGCTGTGGTCAAAGGGGGCGCTGCCTGCCCCAAAGATGGCCACTAGGATGGACGGTTTCAGCCATGTTGGATTATGGCTCAGCTACACAGGGAACTTTGCTTTGCAGTTGCAAGGCTGTCAGACCTCCTAGCAGGCAATAGGGGGTCAGCTCCAAGGGCAACTATAGTAGATTGTTGGCTTTTCGGTGGTCATGTGACTGCTGCGGCCAATGTTGGAGTAGACTGCACACAAAACATGTCTGGCATGGAAAGGATCTTACTCTTTCTCTTTCCAGGAGTAAGTAAGAGCCACTCGTAGTTATGTCTTTGAGAATTTCATTAACCCCTCGAAGGTTTAAATCAAGGTTAAGTTAGATTTACTCACTGTAACATGGCCCAGCCTAAAGATATTGTGTTTCTTTTGTAGTGCTTCATGATATCAAACTGTTCAGCGCTGAGGAGTGTTACAGTCAAGTGCTCCGTGCGTTATGCTTTATCACTTAAATTGAATTTGAAAATTCTATTGCTAGGAAGCTATGAGAGAAGCCAAGAGGCGCGCGATCCATCATAGCGCCGCGTCTCGGAAACTGAATTTAGGGATGTGACTCCAGAGGAAATTCAATGTTAGCCGATGGGCGTATGGGAAGGAACCTCCTAAGACAAGTGATAAGGAACTGGGGAACACCCTCCCCCCCTGCCTCTGATGCCACTGGTGCATTTCAGCTGCCAGCCGGAGATAAACCCCCTTTGTGGTGCAAAGCAGGCATTGTGAGGAGACCATTTTAATTCCAGAGACGGCTCCAATCACCCGCTTGTCGGGGAAATTAATTTTCTTATGATGCCGAAAAACACTGGCAAGGGAGAAGAAAGGAGGCCGTAATGCCGGTGATCCATCTCGCGCCGCCAGCGTCAAGATGATGCATGATTTCCCATTTAGCCGTGGACGAATCTTAAGTAAATCAGCCAGGAATGTCCCGCCCTTTGTGTAACGGGACAGCTCACACGCAGAAAGGGGACTTTCGGATTAACATATCCGCGCCTTACATCGCCTTCATTCCTCGCTTTCTGGCTCGACACTTGTCGAACACTGATGACAACAAAGCAGGCCATTTTTCTTAGGCCGCGATGAGCGGGGCGGGGCCGCGAAGAGGCGATGCGTGCAGCGCGCCAGAGCGAGGCTCCTCTCCTCAAGCCCCCCCACCCTCCCGCACCCCCAGGGCAGAAGGTGGCAGGGAAGGCGCTGTAACGCAGGTGCGTGTCCGTGGCCTTCAGAAGCCATGAGGACGTCCACACTTTTTTTTTTTTTAATTAGAGAACGGTGGCACCACGGAAAAATATTTTTCAAGGACATGAATGACTGTGTGATATCATTTTAACCCCTGAACTGCTAGTATGCATTCCTGTGTACGTTGGAAGAGCATAATTAAGGTGTTGCCTACTCTCTAGAAATAAGTAGCATTCCAAAGTAATAACTCTATATTTAGTGGCTATCAAATTTACAAGTTTTTCATTGGGCGGCTTCGTTGTAACCCTTAAGTAAGCCTTCTTAAGCTCTGATATAGCGCCACGATGCCTGCGGGCTCTAGCGCGCTCTACAAATCTAAATAAATACATAAATACAGAGCTGAATACTTTGTAATGCGCGTTGAAAGCCAACACACAAATATTAGATAGTCACTGACAAAATAATGTGTACGTGAAGTTGTGTTTCTCCACACAATCAGAGTGCCTATTTTAATTTAAAAGGAACATTTTTTTTTCCCAAAAACAATTTCCAGGGCTATGATAGAAAAAACGGAGTGAAATTCATCGTTTTTATATTAGGGCGTATATGACATCATCAATTTCATTGCTGCACCCATGCCAAATGTTCGAACCATGCATTCAATGCATGTGCTTCCACAATGACCCAATTGCAGGACCCTTGGCCTGCAACCATACTCTAGGTACTGCCCATAAAACATCACCTGCTGCACGTTACCCATGACAACAGTACCCATGGGGCATGGCCTGCAGGCTTCGCACAAGCGCAGTATCGTTAACCAGTAGCAGAGGCAGCATTTGGTGTCTTGGGGGGCACATATCAGGGTGCCAACAGGAGGCTGGGGGCACAAGGGGGACAGCCGCCCCCTGCCCCTTCCATGGCCCTGCCACAGTCGTTGACCTTTGTACCGAGGAGAAGTGGGCTATAATCCCTATGGGATCAGCAGACAGGCCATGGGCTATGGCCGGCAGCGACCATATGCACTACAGTTTCCACAGCAGCCATAGGAATTACCTGCAGCCATGCCCATTAAAAAGTACTGGACCGGGGGCCTCACCTGCAGCCATGTCCAATGCCAACTACCCCTGCCCAAGGTGCCCACAGAGCATAACCTAAAAGCAAGTTCTGGGTCACTGTGCATGTGATATGATATTATAGGTTATTTATAACGCGTTTCTAAGCTCGGACCCGGAAATCAAACCTGTGTTGCTCCATGTCCTCTTGTTTCCAAGGCGAGGGTGTTGCCCCTGAGCTATCCTCCCGAGCCGAGAATATGTGCCATATTCTGTGGGCATTCTGCAGGCACTAACCCCTACTACCCACAGTACCCACATCACCGAGAGCGTTGGCTGTCTCCATTCCCATAGCACAGTGCCCCACTCGATTTGCCCACCTGTCGCGGCCGCAGCCACACCTCTAGAGCACTAGAACCGAGGTGGACCGCAGGTGGACTGGAGGGTGTGTCTCCTGTAGACATCCCCTTTTTACACAGCAACCGCAGGATGACCTGTGGTTATGCGCCAGATGGAGTTTTCCCAACACCATATGCATAGCTGCAAAGTTACCCACTTCCATGAGTGGAACCTCGAGCCAGTCTTGATTTTTCCCATTGCATGTGGGAACTTGTAGTTTCCTTTTCTCCATTGTTAGTAACGGCTTACATGTCCCAAAATGCAATAGGAAACACCAGTAATGGCTCGAAGTGTCACGCATGGAACTGGGAAACTTGGCAGACATGCTCGTGCTCGGCTTTGTCATCCTATCCCCACCTTCCTGCATCGTATGAGAGATTTTGCAATTAAATGGTCAGGCATTCATACTATTGTCCGCGTATTCCAGCCACTCCCTGTCATTGTCACCACTCGCCCCGGTATCGCCTAATCTGCATTGCCATCAGGTGACCTGTTACTCTCCCAACGTCTTGATTTTTCTTGCCTCGGCAGTGCCCCCAAACTCGTCACTACTTTCTATGCCACTCCACACATTGCAATCATATTCCCCCATGCCTGCCTGCGATCCCTATTACCCCAAGTTGCCATCTTGTGCCCCTTTACAATCCCCATCATTGCACCCATGCCTCCCTGGGCCATCCATGCCTTGCTGTTTTGTGCTCACGATCCCCCACCATTTCCGTTGGTATCTTTCGCCAACCGTCCCGTCACACAGCAAGCCCCTTCACCCCAACAAGTGCTTTAAATGGGCTGGTCCTACCCGGCCCTCGGTACCTGCACTTCTTATTTTTGTGCATTTGAGTACCTGCACTTCTTATTTTTGTGCATTTCAGAGTCTGCACTTCTCATAGCCTGAAAGAGAGTACCTTTACTCAACTATGTTGCAAAGTGAACGCACTGGAGCAAGTACCAGGAAATACTGCTTGGCCGCGTTTCTATCGTTAAGAGGATCAAGCTTCTGCTGCCTAATTTTGCTCGGATTGCTATATCTTGGACTTCGTTGCCCATAAGGCTCTGCTGCCTTATTGTGTGTGTGGGACTATAAAATACAGGATGCGCAAGCACTGCGCGCGCGCACCAGAGCAAGTACCAGGAAGAACCTCTTGACCGTGTTTCTATCGTTAAGAGGATCAATCTTCTGCTGCCTAATTTTGCTCGGATTGCTGTATCTGGGACTTCATTGCCCATAAGTTGAATTACCACTTTGCATAACAATATAAACATCTCTGGCAACGATATTTGAAGGAACTTACCTACATTGTTGTCTGTTTTAGGCTCTGCTGCCTTATTGTGTGGGCGGGACTATAAAATACAGGACGCGCGCGCATCGCGCGTCCGCACCGAAGCAAGTACCAGGAAGTACTGCTTGGCTGCTTTGCTACATTTGTCGCGTGTCCGCGGTTACGGGCGGTGCTCCCTGGTGCCTGCTCTTGTGCTAGACGGCTGTTTCGAGTCGAAATCTGATCTGCACTGAGCAATGAAGCAGGGTCTGGTTTCTCTGAAATCAGGCATGCCACTGGTATCCGCAGTACACAAGAGCAATGTTGTTGGGGTTTCGTTCATTTCACCGGAGTGCACTCCGAAAAGAAGTCGGATATCTTCTACTCCCCTATCTGCAACTTCTAAAGCTAAGGCTTGCATTAGAAGTAAAAAGTCGATGTATACGGACATTCGTTAATTTTGCCTTGACCCAAGCAATAACGGAGTTATTCAAATGGACAAAGAAAATATGCTCCAACCCGTTTTAACAGCTCGGGTGAAAATGCCTGGATCTGTTTGTTCGCTTCAAAATGTGGCCACAACTAATGTAACAGAATCTAAAGGGACACAGAACCTTACCGATCATGATTTACAAAATGTTCAGGTAAAAAAAAAATGTTATTAGATCTTCTGTTTGTTGTTTTGGCATATGAAAATGTCTCTCTGTCCGATAGTGCTTTACTTTGCAATGTTTTAACTGGGCCAGGAGCCATGGTGGCAAATGTTACCAGGGTGAATGCTTCTGTTGACTTGGCCGTTATTGATTTAGACTTGGATGCATCTTGTTTCTCGTCGCATACATTAGTTGAAAATTTGTCTAAATCGCCTGATCTGTTTTTGAACTTGAGTGTGTCAAACTCGGTTAAGGAGCTCTCCTTTGCTGCCCATACTCCTCGTAAATTGAAGTCAAATTTGCCGCCCCCAGTTGATGACGCCCCCAGTTGATGACGAAAAAGTGAAATCAACAAATCGTTTAACTGAAATAGGGCTCACATCGATGAATTCTGCCATTCAATCTTTAGCGTGGCTATTTGAAACATTGAATACAAAAATAGTTCACCAATCATTGCAACTTGAACAAATTCTAACTTGGCAGCAATCAATTCCCATAGGTGTGGAAACCCTTAGGAAAACATCAAGCTCTAAGAATATAATGGTTTCGGTTAGTTGCCAAACAGATATACAAGCAGAAATGTGTAACAAAAATAAATCAGGCACCTACTCTGTACCTTTTATACCGGAACCAATTATTGATTTAGAATGTGACAATTCCAAAATATTAACCCAAGATCCGCAAGGCCCTAGAACAGTTGATCAAACTTCTTCAAAGGGAAAACCAAACTATGCTTTATTCTCGGTTGGTTGGTACCAGGTTCTAGGGGTAAAAGACAAACCCAAAAAAACGAAAGTTGATTTGAAAAAAAAACTCAAAACTTTAAAAATGGTAAATCAACCCCTTCTTCAAAAACGAAACAATTTATAAAAAATCTTCACCAACCACAATCTGCAGCTGCCACTGCTTCCAAGACAATGGCAAAAAAAATACATGCTACAGGCATCTTCTAAGAGACAACAAACATTATCAGATAAAAATGAAAATGCTCAATCATATGGCCCCCTTGATGCTTTGGTGGCAGCGGCCTTAGCTGCAACTGTTGAAAGTGCAGTTGCTGATTCAAATAACACATCATCTCATAGGCAAATACCCTCTTCAACTCAGACCTGCACAATAGATCTTGAAAAAGAAAAATTAGCCTCTCGCCGTAGTGAAATCAGACAAGCGGTGGACGCATATATGGCTGCCCATCCAGCTCAAAAGGGTTTGAAATTCTGTTCAAGTGATAAAAAGTGCAGGACTCTAATGTAAACGCCAATGGTCATGGATGGCAGATGGACAAAAATAACCAACGGATTTAACAAGATACACAAAGTTTAGTATCGATCTTGGAAAATCCGGTACAGGATTTAATTAAGGATGTGCCGGAATTTAAATCTAAAGACTCTACAGGTCAATTGATAACAGGCCCTGAAATAAAACACCTGATAAAGACAACTATATCTCAAATACTGGAAGAAAGAGTCGAAACCAATGCTCAGCAATAAACAAGCACTT
Organism: Ambystoma mexicanum; assembly: GCF_040938575.1. NCBI lineage: Eukaryota > Metazoa > Chordata > Amphibia > Caudata > Ambystomatidae > Ambystoma > Ambystoma mexicanum. The sequence goes on along the minus strand of NC_090934.1, from coordinate 116,599,479 downwards.
CCTACAATTTAGAAAAATCCAAAAGCAATAAACCAGATAATATAAAGACTGGCAGTACACTCACTTACTATGATGTGCTGTCCTTTGCCAGCAACCCAGTATAGTTTAAATTGTACATCAGTTCTGTCAATCTTTGGTGAGATCCCTGCCCTCGATGACATCGGTACAATTGACATTGAACAGGTCAAATTTCCCGAAGTGACCAAAAGAACCTCGGTGATCCTGTGGATAAACTCCAGAGTGGTACTAAACACTATTAGGGCAGTCAATTCACAACTCTTTGACTTGGGCTTTGTAATTTTAGCAGGACCGAGTCAACTAGAAAGTGGAGTGTCTAGATTGCCCAACTTAGTGAGCTCCTTGGCGAATCAGATAACTGAAAAACAAGTAGCACCGAATGGAGCTTGCAGTGGTGGCATGAAATCCACACAACATTAGCTAGCCTGTGTAAGCAGTGCCTCGTCTTTGGTTAGCTGGAACTCCAGAGGCTTTAAGCACGTAATTAATAGCAACATATCTAGCCTGGAATTACATGACATCGTCATATTACAAGAGACATGGCTTATGACTTTACCATCATGGAATAATTATGAAATCTGTTTGGTTCCAGCAAACAAGGCTAGCTATGGTAAACCGACATCTGGGCTATTGATCGCCATTAAACATAGTTCCTATATACAATCAGAAAGGTGGTTTTCCCCCAAACCATATGTTCAAATGGTCAAACTGTCTTGGACCAAAATCTTTTACACCCTAATCAATGTATATTGGAACCCTGATGGGTTGTGTGACGACAGGTTTCTCGAATCCATGAATGAAGTATTGGATCTTGTAGCACAAGACAATAACATCAGTCATATAGTAATAGCTGGTGATCTAAACTTACATTGTTTGGATTCTAATAGACATCCAGAATGGACCCGATTATTAAAATGGCCCAAATTTATCAAATTTAGAAATCTCTTCATTCTTAACAGATCCTTTTATGTCAGACATCCCACCAAAACCAACTTGGCACAGAGGCTCCAGTACTGGCATCATTTATTACATCTATGTGGATGTAGTCCTCTTGACTCAAATACTAACCTTTCGGGTTATACATTCTGATTTGAGCGATCATAATATGTTAATCATGACTTGGGGTCCAAAATGCTTGTCCTTGGCAGGTGCGCGTGAATATCACCAGGGAAACATATGTGTAAATAATGAGCGAAATAGACTAACTTGGACTGAATCCTCACTGCAGGCATTCAGAAATCATTATGATTTACAGACATATCAAACAGAAAATCAAAGTCAAGGACCACTGTGGTCTATTCTGATTTAATGCAGACATTGCAGCCAAATTCAATTCGATCGAGGAAAAAAAAAATGCCACATTTGCATGTCTACAATCATGAAATTAAAAAAATGAAAACACAAGTTTGTTATGAAAAACGAGAAATACTAAAATTACCCCATGAATGTAGAGCTAGTGCTCTTATACAAATTAAGACAAAATATAAGAATTGGCTAAGGGGAATGAAATCCAAGATCTATCAAGAGGATGGTAGTAGCATGTTGAGAAAATTGTCCCAAAAAACTATTCCCAAACATGGAGCATTATAAATCAAGTAACTGCTGGATACCAGATAGCAGTACAATGAAACTGTGTCAATGAGCAGGATTAGATTAAGTACTATGAAAATAATGTATCCCTACCAGGCCCTGTGTGTGGTACTGAGTTACAAACAGAGCAGGCTGTCTTCAGTTTAAAATATTATTGTGAGGATATACTGTATTACATTCATAAAGCAAGTCAATCAAAAGCACCTGGACCGGACGGTCTGTCTAATTCGATAAAGAAACAGTTTCCTGAAATTTGGGCAGACATTCTAATGATCATGTTTAACAATATAATGGTCTCTCGAAAAATTCGAATTTCATGGAAACGCTCGATCGTCATTCCTTTATATAAAAAAGGTGATCGAGCGAATCCAGCTAGTTATCGACCAATATCATTATTAGACATCCCAGGTAAGATTTTTGGTTGCATCATTCTAAAAGAACTGAATGATTGGTCAGCTAAAAATTTCAAGAGAGATCCTTTCCAGTTGGGATTTGTTAGTGGGTTAGGAACTGCTCCTGACATGATTGCTTTGAACATGCTCAAATCACAAAGTGCCATCCGGAAACAACCTTTGTATCTGGACTTTATTGATTTCCGGATGGCATTTGATTCGGTTGATAGAAATCTGTTATATGGTAAACTGAAATCTTATGGCTGCCCACCATCATTACTAATTCTGATTAAACAACTCCACACCAATACAACCATGCAAGTGAGATTGACTTTTGAAGGGCTTTTATCTGCATCATTTAACACCTTTTGTGTTCTTAAACATAATGGCCTGGATTTTGTTTAACCTATTCATCCTGGATATGGGGGACTCTTTTCTTAACATCTTGTCCAATAATCTAACTGGGGAATCAGCGTATAGCCTGGATGCTGTACGCTGATGACCTGATACTTATTTCTCAGACTCCAAAGGGCCTAAAAAATCTACTAACCTCTTTGACCAAATATGTTCAACTAAACAACCTTACAGTGAACTTAGAAAAATCACAAGTATTAATATGTAAAAACTCAAGAAAAATGCAATCTTGTAATTATATATGGACTCTTCAAAATGTGGTCTTGGAGATTGTCTCTGAATATAAATATCTAGGTTTGACTAGATTTTTGACTAGGTTGTACAAAATAGTATATCCAACTCATTGTACTTGTCAAACTTGGAAACACAAATGACAGCCATGATTTCGCAGGCGAAGGTCCTGATCTTCAAATATGGGAAGTTTACATTTAAACACGTGTTACTTTTTTATGAACAGAAAGTCATCCCTGTTCTGATTTATGGAGTACCCAAAAGATGTGGAACATATTAGAGGCTCGTTTTTGAAGAAAGTCCTTAAGACTCCCAAACTGTACACTGATGCCGATTCTACGTTTTGAATTGGGCTTAGTGTCACTGGCAGGGCGTATATTATGGAAAATGTGTAGTTTGATTCGAAAATGTCTACTAGGCCTAGAAACTAACAACCTTCTGAGTGTTATAGCTCATCAACTAATACCATCAACCCATCTTTTCCATTGAAATGGCGTAATTGTGTACTTGATGCCCTGGCTGAAGCTGACATTACGATAACCCTCTTGATTGAGAATCCAACACGTGCTAAAGTGAAATTGTACTAATGGGACTGGATAAAGAATAGAGTAAAATGTATGAATTATAAGGACTTCGATACGCTCAGATTCGGCAACAAAAGGTTGAGTAAAATGTCAGGCTACCTATTGAAATGTCCTTCAGCGGAAATAAGGAATAAATACCTACACTTTAGATTAAATCTGTGGCCGACAAGGGAAATTCTAGCTTGTAGAAATGTCATACCGTCTGCTATGAACTTTTGTCGCCACTGTAATGTTGTTACGGAAAAGGAGATACTACAACATATAGTGGTTTCGTTCCCAAAACTGAGCGCACAGCGAAAACAGCTTTTTGAGAAACTGTTCTGCCTGTATAATGAGGCTGGTGAAGAAAAAATATGGCATCTATTGTTTTCGAGTATAAGGCTTGCAGTGATAAAAGCTATAGTGCAATTTCTTGAAATAGTAATTCCAGCTGAAATTATGAAATCATAAAATAGTTGTCTTATTTATCATCGATGTCCAAAACTATTCAGATCATGAGAAAATGGCAGCGAGCAATTGGCATTGTTTTGCTAGTTTTTTTCTTATTAGAAATGCATAATTTAATTTTTTAAAAATTGATACAAAGTTTGCCTATGTATTATTAGTTAAGAGTATCATTTTGTATTTTTCTTTTAAGTAATATTGTAAAGATTACATTTTAATCTCTGATTGTGAAACAAAACTAATTTGTATTTGAAAAGTAGATTTTTATCAGCTAATCCAAATAAACTATTTGTTTTTAAAAAGTGAAAATGAAATCTTTTAATTTCACTTTACCACAACCTAAAGACTATGATTCTGCAGCACCCTCTCCCTCTTCCTCTCTCCACCACCCGCAGCGCCCATAATATCTGCTCAGGGCCCATCCTGCAGAACAAAAGGAGGGATAAACATGCAGCTAATGTGCTCTCTGTTTCCCTAAATGGGCTTCACCTGTTACCGTTGGTGTCCTTTGATGGAGCCGGGATTGCTCTGGAAAGCCTGGGAAAATACTTTTTAAAGGTGTTTGTTATTAGCAGTGCCTATTTCAATATGTAAATGTTTAAATTATTGGAGTTGTGATGGAACAGTTTTGACTGAAAACCTGCACACAGCTCTAGTCGCCTACGGAATTTCTCATTAGGCAATGAAAGTGAGCAATAACAAAACTCCCCTTCTAAAGCTTTGTTTAATAATAATAATAATAATAATAATAATAATAATAATAATAATAATTTTGCATTTATATTGCAGTACGAACCCTCGGGTATCTGAGCGCTGCTTATTATTACCCACGGTGTGTGGTACAGCTATGATACCTGCTAGTTTGATACGCAAAATAGAAAATCTAATTTTTGTATAGATATTCGAACTTGCTTAACCCAATGCATAGCAATAAACTGGAAGTGTGTGTGAACAGATCTCAGATACACTGCTTTACCAAAGTGTGTGCTCCTTGGCACATAATTTAATCTCTCTGGGCATTGCTTGCAAACAAGAGTGCGCCGAAAAGGGACCTGTGCCCAATGTGCTGCGCCGAAACGTCCAGCGGCAAAAACGCTTTGCCGGAAAGTCTGGCTTCGTAGCTTGGCGGGTACCTGCACTTCTTTTTTCCATTAAAGCACTGCCCCAACTACTGATTGTGAGCAACTGTGTAGGGCTGTGATTGCTGAAAGTACAAAGTAGCCCAAATTTAGCCTAAACTTTCGTGAACACCAGCCCACAGACGCCCAGGATTTTAAAAAGTAAGTCTATAAACGTAACTCCATATGATGGAACTTTCCACGTTGGCAAGACTATGACATATGCTGTAATGTTGTTTTTTTAATTGGTCTGCACAGGCCAACCGGAGTCAGTCTAATTGATTCACCAAGGACAAGACATTGAACATTGGAACAAATACCTTTCCATAAGTTCAATAGCTCAATTTCAGAACATAATTACTGTACTCGCGTATATCCATTTGCTGTATGATTGCAAGGTCATCAGATTTGGTAACATTGTAACTTGGTATTAAATGTAGCTACATCTGTCTGAAAAGTCCACCATTCTTTTTCCACTATCAGCAATGCCCTTCATTTGTAGCTCATCTGATGTGCCTAAAGGTTTATTTCAGCAAAAGAGCACATTGTCTCATAATAACTGGGTCCAACAAGCACGCCGAGACCAATATACTTTGATTTTAGATGATTTATTTGGGATAGGATACACAGGATGGGCCAAATAAAAATCAGACCAGGTCTTAAAGGAATAATAGACCATGCTTGCCTGCTTTTCCAGTCCTCAGTAGGTCTTCCTGGCCTCCTTCACATTGATGAAGTCTTTCTAGTTGTTCGGTATTCTTAATGCCCCAAGATAGTTTTGTAACCCCTCCCCCTTTTGCAGGTCTTTTGTCCTTCTGGTCTTTTTGTACTGTCTAGTTGGAGGCTTCTGGGGACCCATACCCGGAAGACTCACTCTTGCTACCAGTCCTTCAACCAATTTGGAGTGCACTGGCGATCTTCTCAGAGACACAGGGAAAGAGATCATGGTAAGTCCCTACAGGAATATCTTATTGAGGGCCCCCTCCCCTACTTGCACTTGCACCTCACTGATCCTGACATTCTCTCCCTGTCCCCCTCTCATTGCATATCCCGTGTTCTAGTCCATCGCAGGAATGACATGGCTTGCTGGAACCTTCCTAGACAGACTGGATTGGTTGTGGTACCTAGTCAGTTCCTTCTTCTCCATACCACTTCCAGCTGCGAATGTCTTATGGGATGTCCACTTCCTGCTCTATAACAATTCCATCTCTCCATGGGGATCAGCTTTCCCCCTGTACAACTTTCTCTTCTTGCTGTTGTCACCTCCTCTTCAATACCACCTTTGCCTCTAGCTATTGATCCCTCTTCTTCAATACCACCTTCATGTTTAACATCTTGTTGTTGTTCCTTAATCCCTTTCCTTAATAATGGTATTTTATCAATCCTCTGTCTCTCCCAAAAGCACATCAAGGAAGTCGATGGTAGTTCTATCAATCTCCCCCTTCTTTCTTCTCCATCTCATGTCACTAGGATTCAGTTTTTCCCTGCCTGTACTGCTTCTGTATGAAAAGCCATGTCCTCTTCGTCACGGATTCACCTCCTCCAGGTAACAGCCTCCTCCTGAGTATCTTCAGTCTCCCCCACTGTACCACTGTACCACTAATCTCCAAACTCCTCCACTAGTCTAATGCAGGATTTGATATCGCCTTCTCTTCTCCTTTGCTAATCTTTCACATCTTACCATTCAATGTTCTCTTCGTCAACATGACTACCTTGCTCCTGACTATATTGAACCTCAAACTAAGGGTCACCAATCTTCAGCTCCCATTTTGACTGACTCATCATCACCTTCTTAATTCCACCTCAACCGCCTCTTGTCACCACCTCCTCCTTAATATCAATTTCAACTTCCAGACTCTAACTCAAAAATCTGATTATTCCCCTCTGCTCCTATGTCTCTCTAATCTCTTCCATCTCTCCAGCCTCGGCACTCCCTAATCTCCTCTATTACCCTACCACCTCCAAACTCCCTCCTTCTCCAACTACCCAAAGCAACTGACTGGGCTATCTGGCTTTTATAGTACTCACCTTTCTCCCCCTGGGTTGTGGTGAGTGTCTGCTCCTATGTCTTATTATTGGGGAAGGGCTGGGGTTGGCAGTTAATTCTGGGTTCAAGGGTGTTAAGGGATTAGGAAATGTTTCATAAAGCCTTTCAAGTGGTGGTCTCTCTACTATGTGATGATTTACACACACCTCAGAATGTATCTTCTCTCTCAGCTTTGAATCTAACTTTGTTTCCACTGTAAAGGTGTTCAATGAACAGTGTCATTAGTCTTAAGAGTGTTCTGAGTGAGAGAGCTGCTTATAAATACAGGGAAATACTTGATTTCCATCTCTATGGACCCGTGTTTGTTTAAAGAGATTCCTAGATTCTCTGAAGTCAGGAGGGAGATCTGTACAAATCCTACATGTGCTATTTCTGTGCCAAGTAACGGTGACAAACAGAGGGTGACAAGGGGATCCCTCCCATATTACCACCAGGTCCATGATCCACCAGCTTGTGGAAGCACCTTGGCCTCTGAGAAGCCCCCGTTGGTCCTCAGTACACGGCTGATTACCTGAATAAGGAGAAGCTTCTTGAAAGACGTAGGCATATTTCCTGCCTGCTCCCATATCTGAATTCACTGGAAACAATGTTCTTCAAGAGCACTGAGTAACTCACACCAAGTTACTCTGGACCTGGCATCGCCGGTAGCTCGGTACATCTCACTCGGTACCATCTTATTCAACTGAAATCAGAACAATCAGAAGTTTCAGGTTATTAAGAGGGCAGGCGGTGTGTGAGCTGTTCCAGCTGTGGGCATCTTTCTTCATCTCATGTCACATGCTATTGCGCTGCCTGTTGCAGCGTCTATGCTGAAAATTCCTCTGGTACATGACCGGAGCGGGCAGGTGGTGCGGGAAGTTCCCACTGGGAGTTGCTGGGAGTTGATTGGAAGATTTCATCCTTGTCCAGCCCCACTGTTACCCATAACTGATGCATGTGCTTTGAATGACTCCTGATTGATGTCGACCCCTTAGGGCCACGAGGGCAATATATTTGAATGACCCTTGGATTTGTGACTTGTATCTTGTGGCCTACGGCGGCTTCGGCTGCTTACCGTCCACTTCCTGGGGAAGATACCGTCCACTTCCTGAGGAAGATAGGACTCTGGTAACCTGAATGATCTTGTGGCCTACGGCGGCTTCGGCTGCTTACCGTCCACTTCCTGGGGAAGCTAGGACTTTGGTAACCTGAATGATCTTGTGGCCTACGGCGGCTTTGGCTGCTTACCGTCCACTTCCTGGGAAGCTAGGACTCTGGTAACCTGAATGATCTTGTGGCCTATGTCGACTTCGGGCTGCTTACCGTCCACTTCCTGGGGAAGCTAGGACTCTGGTAACCTGAATGATCTTGTGGCCTACGGCGGCTTTGGCTGCTTACCGTCCACTTCCTGGGGAAGCTAGGACTCTGGTAACCTGAATGGCCGTGCACCAGGTACGACCCCAGCTGTGTTTGACCCTAATATGTATTAATCAGAGAGAACTGTGAGACCGCTGAGAGGCACCCTTTCTGCTATGTTTTGATATTGTGTGTCTTGCCTGTACCGGACGATAGTTTTCTGCACTGCATTTGTCAAAGATTAAGTGACTGCTTGGCATACATGACACATGACCACTAGGTATCCTAGCCACTTTTTAATCTGAAAAATGGCAGCTGGATGAAATCAAGCTGGTTAACCAAAACAACGTTTTGTGTTTATTATTGACTGTTGACTTTTAACTACATTTTAACCACTTTCCAAATACAGTTGCTCCTTATGGGACCATAACAGGATTATAACAGCGACAGCACCGCTACTATTTTGATGGCATATATACTTATACTTACAGTTCGCTGATCTAACAGTTAACTGGTCTATAACTCTTATTGACCTGACATTATTGGGGGGCAGGGTTTGGGGTTTCAGACTATGGTTATTCTGCAAGCCAAATGGGCACCCCCCGCGTACAGTATTAACATTATCAATATCAACTGCATTAATTGTCCAATTTATCTCTATTTTGGGCTCCCCCATGCCAGAAAAAATGCAAATAAATGTGAAAAAAACAATGCCTGCATCTAACCAATTGACCTGCTTAAATGGTGGCCAACCATTATCACATGATATCATTAGCCTAAAAAAACAGGTCTTGTGCTTTCTTATAAACCTTTGAAAGGCAGGCAGTTTCATGTAAAGGCGTAGCTGTCCCAAAACGACTCAAAATGAGGAGACAAAAATTGCTCGAAAATGGAGTACACAAACTGCAGGAAGAACACAGCTTTATTTCCGCAAGAACTGGGGGAGAGAGCACAGCAAAAAACAGAACACTGTCTCAATACGCCCATTGAGGCAAACCAGTTATAGCCGAACATCGTTCATTTTTCATATTCAAAAGGTGTCACTTCAATTCAACCCTAGGAATATCTACGTGTCACAAAAACCACTATAGAACACTATAAATCATGAATATGGCCAATTCGCCATTTACCAACCCAAAAGACCCCACCCACAAACCATGACAGAATTTATGTTTGGACAGTGCTCTTATTGGCTGGACGTACAAGGTATTCCTGACAAAGACGGCCTGTACTAATTGGACCATAACACTTCATAATAACTTTGAGCCTTTATGTCCTACCGAGATCTGAGCAATGGGGATGTGGGAAGCAATAGGGAGGACAGATATGTTGCAAAACCCCTGAACATAACAATTGAGCTTCTCTGTTCTCGACACGAGCCACAAACCAGTACATCATGACCTTCTCACTATCTTTTTGATGAACAACCAAGCTAAGACACAGCCATTCGAATCTAAGTTTGTTTATTTTCCTCAAATTATCTATGCAGTTGCCTCACAAAAACAGGGCTTTCGTGGTACTGGGAGCCCTGTGTTCACGTTCTCATTTTGTAAATTGGCACCAATGACATGTCGTCTTCCTGTTGCATTTATTTTGCCTCTCGCCTTGGACGGCACCTGCTTGACTGGGATTGTCTTTAAAGGTATAGGGGCCACTTCCTTTGTTACAAAAAATCAATGCCTGCTTTTCCTACCAATTCATCCTGACCTTGAGGTGCTTGCACTCACCACATCACAAAATTCAATTAAACGCGGCCTTAGTTCCAAGAAACAACTCAACAAAATAACCCCCTGGAGTTTGTGGCCTGTAACCCTGACGGTATACTAAACAATGGCTGTTCTCATGCTCACAAGAATCGACTGCAGCTGATACTGAACAAATACACACTTCATAATGAGGGCAGTTCTCAACTCTACAACTTAATATATCATTATACCGTACTGTGTACATATTGGACCGCTGTGCTGCATGTGTTTTTCCATACATTACTACATGTGCATTTTCTGTTGCATGTATGTCTGACTTTGACCCTAAAGCTCTATTATAATGAGGCCAATATATATCTATTCTGCCTCTTTCATTTAAACTTACACATGCCCACTTAATAACCACATGGCCATTAAATAAACCTAACATCTGGTGGGAGGGGTTTTTCTCAACGCACGCGCTTGGAGCACTGAGTTTGCGTATTAGCACTCCCCCCTTTTGCTAATTTATTAATGACCGACTGGGAAAAAGTGAGCTGTAGCAGTCATCGTAGAGCACCGTTATAGTCTCTTTCTCCACGGCCACATTGAGGGTGTGCAACTTGGAAATGGTATCAACTAGGCTGCCATTTTAGGCATTGTTGGCTGGGATCATGGTGCAACAACTTATCCATATTTTTGCATTCCCTGCATTCCAGGGGCGTTATCATATCTAAGGCATAGCGATTATTGCAGGGTGGTCAAGCGCAATGTCCGAAGCTCTTCTTTAATGGCATTCAAACCCTTCTCGGTGCCATTTGCCAACCGCATCAGCTCCCAGCGCATTATCTGGAGACAATAGATTCTCTGCAAGCTGCACCCTTGGAGCAAGTAAAAAGGTGAAAAAGGCTTCCATTTTGTAAAAGAGACGGAACTCCTCTGGTAGCTCCTTGAGCTTGTCTGATGATATCTTGGAGAAATAATTGTCCCTCTTATTCTTTTGCAAAATGACATTTCTCTTTCTTCGTGAGAAGGTTGTGTTTCCCATTTTGCTGTGCATTTTGAGCGACGTTTGCGATACAGTTCCATGATAGCGGGATGTTCAATAAACGGTATGAGATGCAATTTTTGCACCACGAGAGTAGGTGATCGCTGAGTGACAAAAGTACATATGCCGTGCCAACATGGTGGTAGTTGAGCATAGACCAGAGTGCCATAGTCACAAAAATGATCCATTAGGTTATCAGCCCCACTTCATGGGCAAGCACCACCTCACCGCTTTTATTTCTCTCCTATGACATATCAGGCATATTTGTAAAGCTCACATTCAATGCCAATAACAGATGTTTATTGTTACCCAACCTAATGGTACTCATTTTATCGACCTCGGAAGGATGAAGGGCCCGAGTGGACCTGATGGGATTCCCACCTGTGACCATGAGGACAAACACATGCCCCTGTAGTGGGTGCATTATTCCACTGAGCCACAGACCCGACATAGTAACCCCTCACTCTGAAACATAAAGAAGGCTGATACGTGCATGTATTGGCACCAGTTTCTTCTTCTCATCAAGCCATGTCAGTAACGTAACGTTGATGTACCATATTCCATAACATTTTTGTTAACTCAAATAACCTCTTGCCTTCCTTCTCCTATCAGCCCCGTTGCTCTACATCCAATCAACCCTTCTACCCATTCATGTTGATAGTGTATGGAACCAGTTATTTCCATGCATGCCCTTTTCATACACAAAGGCTTGACATGGCTGTGCCCTTATCTATGCAATAAATGTAACGTGGTGTTGAAAGGCTTATGTCCCCCTTTCTGGTCCCCTCAGTTTCATAGGGCACTAAAAGGGTCTTTGTTTCTTCTTGTTCTGCCATTTCCTTTATTCTAAAATAATGGTTTTCCTGAACCACCTCACCCTCTTTCACCCATTGACTCTGAGCTGTTAGTCTCTGTAACATCCCCCTTACTCTGCACAACGTCAAAGGAATCATGCATTGTGTTATGTCTTGTGTTATTTCTTGTGGGACAAAAGGCGTGGGTGGCCCTGCAGTGTGCAGTATTAACAAGCACACATAACAGGGGTCATCGGCACTCTCTATTCCCACCATCTGCATGTGTTCATACCACATGTTGACAGTGTGGGTGTGAGGCCAGCCCCAATGCTTTTAAAAACAATTCTGAGTCAGGAATCCCTCTTTTATGCCTAGTCCTAGTCACAATACCATTACTAGAATGCTAATAACCCTATTCACAAATGAACAACAAGAATGGAAGAAAGTACAATATCCTTCCCATAATGTTCCCTCCTGATATGCTCAGCCATGACGAGGACGCAAAATAGTCTTTTTGTCGAAAGAAATGCAGTGATTTGAAAAATGTGATGGTAAAAACACCATTACATCCCTCGCGTCTCCTCCCTTTTCTTCTCCTGAAGGTGATACCTTTGTCCACTCAGATGTCTGTTAGATGAATCCAAGTCTTTCTGCCAATCACCTTCATTGCTGTAGGGTTTGCATATGTCGTAGTGAAAGGACCGACAAATCTCAGATCTTGCTATTTCCTGGTGAAGTTATGATATGATTTGGTGATTACAACATGCCTTTACACATGTGTTTCTAGGCGCCACAAGACAAGGAGGTTGGAAAGAGGGATGGCAAGACAAACAATCTTACTAAGCCTTGTGACATTCAGATCATGCAAGTGCAACGAAGAAGTGCAGGGGAGAGCATGAGGGGAGAAGTGCAGGGAAGAGGTTATGGGGAAGTGCAGTCGGGGCAGTGCTCTGAGTAAGTGCGAGAGCAGAGGACTTCCCAGTGCAGTCCCAGACAGAAAGTGAAGGGTAGACCAGAAGGCAGTGCAGTGTGACTGCTGGGGGTGCTTGCTACTCTGCGTGACTCTGAGAGCAACCACGCCACCAGTCAGGAAGAGCAGACAGTAGATTAGCAGAGGAGAGGGAGAGAGAAAGAAGAAGAGAAGAGGAGAGGAAGGTCTGGAGCAGCTTCTGGAACTTCAGGTGATCCGGCTGCAGTCTGAGACGAGCAGGAAGGCACCTGCAGAGGAGAGAGATGTGTCCCCCACTCGCTGCTTGGGGAAGCGTCTGACCCGTAGTGAGTTTGAGGTAGACGAGCAGAGGGCTCCAGAAGGGAGGTATTTAGGAAGAGAGTGTTGGATATAGAGAGGACCACGGCCCTAGAAAGCCTTTTGGATGATGCAGAAGGTCCTGAACCTGATCCTTGCGGCCACAGGGAGCCAGTGGAGAGATTTCAGGACTGGAGAGATGCGGTTCCTGGGCTTGAGACCAAGGATAAGTCTCGCAGTCCTGTTCTGGAATAGTTGAAGAGTTAGGAAGATTGAGAAAGAGGCTGTTGAAGTATTCCAGCCTGGAGGGAGCCATAGCTCTGGAGACTGTGAGCTTCTGGGGGAAGGTGAGAAAAGGTAGTATACTGTGAGGAGTTGCAGCTGGAAGTGGGCCTTCTTGGTATGGTCAGTGATGTGTGGAGAGAAGGAGAGAGTGGAGTCGAAGATGACGCCAAGGTTCTTAGCCTCACTGAAGGGCAAGGGGAGAGACCCAAGGAGGGCAGACAGACGGAGAGAGGAAAAGTTGGAGCATGGGTCCCAATGAGCATAATCTCTACCTTAGTGGCATTAAGGCAGAAGTCGTTAGAGGCGCACCATCCCTGAATAGCAGATAGACAGTCAGGAAGGAGCAATGAGGGAGAGGAGGCTGAAGGGAGCCTGAAGGAGAGCTGATTGTCTCAGCATAACACTGAAAGTAAGAGGAGAAAGTAGAGACGAGGTAGTCCAGTGGGTCCAGAGAGAGGTTAAAGAGCCAGGGTAATAGGATACAGCCACGAGGAACACCACATGTGGAAAGATAATTGGTGGAGAGAAAGGACCCAAGTTGGACCTGGGAGGGTTGGTCCAAGAGGAAGGAGGTCAGCCATGCCAGAGCCTGACCAGTGATGCCACGATTCACACTGAGACGTTGATCATGGTGGCGTGTTTGACCATGTCAAAGGCAGAGAAGAGGTTGAGGAGGATGTGAACAGAGTGTGAGCTGGAGTCAAGGTTGGAGAGCAAATCTTCAGGGGAGTTCACGAAAGCAGTTTCTGTGCCTCTGACCAATCTGAAGCCAGATTGATGGCCATGGAGATAACCAGCAGATTCAGTGTGGAGCTTTAGCTGAGAGATGGCCAGTTTCTCCACAAAAGGAGTGATAGAGATCAGGAGATAGTTGGCTATGCAAGATGGATTAGCAGAGGGCTTTTCCAGGAGGGGGTGCACAAGGGAGTGCTTGAGAAGAGAGGGGAAAGATCCAGTGACAAAGGAGTGATTGTAGAAATCGGCCAAGGCTGGTGCAAGGGTAACAATGTTGTCCTTAATGGTTCTGGAGGAGCAGGGGAGAACCTGTTTGGATTAAACTTTCATAGACCAGACGTTTCTAGAGACGTCATGAGGTGTAATGGGATAGAGAGAGAGGAGAGAAGGAGAGGATCGGGAAGGGTGGCTTGAGGGGGCCTGAGAGAGGTAGAGGTTAGAGAGATGATGTGAGAAGGATAGCGTGGACAGGTTTTCCTGAGTTTTAGTGGTGAAATGAGAGGCCAGGGCCCCACAGAGGGCCTAGGAAGGAACAGGAGAGGTAGATACTAGAGTGGGATTGGCCAGCTACTTGCAGATTTTGAAGAGTTCAGCCATGTTGTTAGAGGCAGCAGAGATGCAGGCCTGGAAGTGGACCCTCTTCTTGTAGAAGGCAGAGAGTCTGTATTGCCTTTGGAGCAGGTGGCAGGCCAGTTTGTCAGAGGATGTGCCAGAATCCCTACACTTCCACTCAGTTTCACTGCACGTGCATTTCAGAGCGGCCAGGTCGGAGTCATACCAAGAATTGACTTGGAGGCTGGCTTCAGATGGATCCACATGACAGGGGCAAAGATATAGAGATCTTTGGAGATGGAGAGATGAAGGTTGGAAAGGGTTGTGTCAGAGTGGGAGTCAGCCGAAGGGGCAGGAGATGGTGAGAAAGTAGTGGCAAAAGCAGCAACTGACACCCGCTTCATAGGTTGAATGACCGTGAAGGAAGGTGGCAGTGCTGGGGTAGGTTTTGCTAGGGGGACAGATAGCTTCAGATGAGAGGAAAGCAGAAAGTTGGGTACATCTATGCAATCCCTGGAGTAGAGTTGGGGTTGCTACACAAAGTCTCTTCCTCTTGCACTTTCGACTGGTCAGTAGAGGAGGACGCTGGCCGTATTCGACAGGGCCCCATCTGCAGGGATATAAACTTCAGGGAGTTTGTAAATTCTCTGAGATACCTCTGAAATTCACTCCCCAATACTTCACCTGAACTATGCACATCAGTGTTATAATGAGCAGCACCAGGAGGCATTAACATTCTTCTGCCCATCACCACCTCAAGCGGGGTAAGGTGATTTTCAGAATCAGGCTGATTTCATTAAGCAAAGTGCCAATGGCAAGCAATAAAGCCAATTCCTATAAAGTGTGCAACATTTTTGTGTAATGACCAGCATGGAAGTAACTTCTTTTAACGGGCCATTGAAAAAATGCAGTTCATTGTCGGACCTCAACATCTCACAAACTCCCCATCGTGGGGCCACCTCTTTAACAAGGAATTTTGCAGCAGAGTTGGCATCAGGATGGGTGTAGGGGCCAGCCTCAATCCAACGGGAAAACGGACACACCACAATGATCAGATAACAAAATGTAGTGCACCATATCCACATACACGATATGGAGATGTCTAAATGGGCCTGCAGGACGAGGGAATGTTGACTTAATTGTTTTAAAGTATGTCCCGCTGTATATTATTGCCATGTCACACAATTTGTTATGAATGCTGCCATGTGTTCCTGCAGATTTGGTATGAACCAATCTGCCTGTATCTCTGCAGCAATGCTTTATTCAGTAATGTGTATGGGGTTATGCAGTTGTTCAATAGCAATTGAAAGTATTTCTTTTGGCAAAAGAGGCTTTCCCGAAATGTTTTGTCTCCATATTACATCTGTGGGGACAAGTATCATCCCCTTTTTGTCCATAAATCCTTCTCTTCCTAGGGAGCCTGTCATTCCAATTGTGTTATCTGGGCCACAGGCAAAGCATTGTATGGATCGGTGTCATGCCCTGTTGCCCCTCAGCTACTACCAATTTTTGGGGCGCAAGGAATTGGCGGTTGCCATGGCCCTTGTTACAATGCCAGTCTCGGCACGCGCTGACTCGTGTGGAACGCTGTGTGCTGTGTGTTACACACCTCACCTGGAAGCACGGTATATATGCAGCTTTGCGCTTCATGTTGGTGCTCCTAAACCGCTGTGACTTTTTGCACAGTAAAGTCGCTTTGCGCTCCTCGTTAATCCTTATTACCCTGGTTTTGGAACCTTGACCTCTGGCTTCACACCTGGACACGACTTCTCTTGACTCCTCTTCTGGCTCTGACGCAAGGCACCCTTTTTGCACCCCTGTGCCGCCTGGGTTAGTGTCTTCCTTGGTGACATTCCCTTGAATCTGCTCAACATCTTCTGGCACTTTCCATTGGGTATTTTTGGACTCTGTTCATCATCCTAGGTGGTGGCCTTGCTGCAAGTAGGTTTCCCGTCTGACTAAGCAGGTTGACAGGTAAGAGTTGGGTACTCTGGGGGCTACACGGGTGGGGAGTGGAAAGACACATCTGAGGCCATACTTAATGTTTATTTTTGTGCTTTCTTCCATCTAGCTCTGCGGTTTTGCTCCGGACTTTTCACCTGAACCCCTAGCCTGACAGATGTTCCTAACCTGCAGGCTGCGCTTTCAGGAAATAAGTCTCCATTCCATCGTGGAAGGAGGCCCCAGTTGCCCATAGGGAATGGGGCTCCTCATCTGTCTTTGGTCCAGATGAGAAGATCCACAACATCTGACAATCGGTCAGTTTTACCATGTTGCTGTGGCATATTGGTAAATGAGGAAATTGGGTCTGTAACATGTGGTAAATACGCAGCTTGTTTTGCTGCCATTTCTGCTACATCATTGCCCCAGGAAATTAAGTCTGTACTGTTGGTATGGGTGGGGCACTTCACAACTGCTAATACAGAAGGAAGTAGCAAAACATCAATCAGGAAAGTAATTCAGCATGTTAAACCGGTGAGCCGTCAGACTTCCTAAAGCCTCTCCTTTTCCATTTTGCTAATCTAGAATGCACGGTGGACGTGACATATGCAGAATCTGAATAAATAATGACACATCACCCTTTTGACATCTCAACAGCTATTATTAATGCTGCTAGTTCTGCAGCCTGTGCAGATCAATGAGGTGCCAATCGTATATGGGAAAATCACCTCAAATGCACCCTCCTAGCGTACCAATGCTGACCACATCTGCCTACAGCCTGAACTCTGATCGAACATCGATGATCCATCAACAAAAAGTATATCCCCCTCCTATAAAAGTTCCTCTTTAACATGGCAGAAATTCCCCAGATCTTCCCGGTATGCAGCACAATCATGCACATAATCACCTTCCTGTACTGTTTCCCCAATAAATGTGACTGGGTTGACCCAATGCCACTGAGCTACAGAAACTGAAGTGTTTAATAATATTTTTCCTCTGTGAAAGAGATAATGAGCAAAAGAATCATGCTAAAACTCTCAAAACTGAGACTAATGGCCGGCAGAGGGACTCGCAGAACCCCCCTTGTGTTTGCATAATTAAAGTAACTCAACTAGGGTAATCCAGAGGTGGACCCCTTGCTCACTGCTCTTAGAGAGGCACAGCTACCACCCTACTGATGAGGCCCAACCAGGCTGAAACACGTGTCTGGGGTTGCTATCAGAACTCTTGTTTAGAGGAGAATTGCTTAGCATTTCTGAGCTGGACTGCCCCAGGGCTTGACAAAAACTGATATGTTATGGATGTTTCTCCTCCATGAAAGAGATAGTGAGCTAAATAATCTGGCTAAGACACTCAAAACCTAGACTAATGGCTGGCAGAGGGGCTCCCAGAACACCCCGTGTGTTTGCATAATTAAAGTAGCTCACCCTGAATTACTAGGGTAATCCAGACGTGGACTCCTTGCTTACTGCTCTTAGACAGGCACAGTTACCACCCTGCTGATGAGGCCCAACCAGGCTGAAACACATGTCTGAGGTTGCTGTTGGTACTCTTGGTCAAAGCAGAATTTCCTAGCATTTCGGTGCTGAACTGCCCCAGGGTACGACAAAGACGGATATATTATGGATATTTCTCCTCTGTGAAAGAGATAGTGAACTAAAGAATCTGGCCAAGACTCTCAAAACTGGGACTATTGGTCAGCAGAGGGACTCACAGAACCCTCCTTGTGTTTGCATAATTAAAGTAACTCACCCTGAGTTACTAGGGTAATCCAGACATGGACCCCTTGCTCACTGCTCTTAGAGAGGCACAGCTACCACCCTACTGATGAGGCCCAACTAGGCCGAAACACATGTTTGGGGTTGCTGTCGGTACTCTTGTTCAGAGGAGAATTGCCTAGCATTTCAGTGCTGGACTGTCCCAGGGGAGGATAAAGACTGATATGTTATGGATATTTCTCCTCTGTAAAAGAGATAGCGAGCTAAAGAATCTGGCTAAGACTCTCAAAACTGGGACTAATGGCCAGCAGAGGGACTCCCAGACCCCTCTTGTGTTTGCGTTTAATAATATGACCTCATAGCCTGATGCACGCTGGGTGGTGAGGGTGGATTCTAATATTTCTAATATGGCCAACACTGCATGTTCTACATAGAGCATCACTGGTCATCCCTTTGTGGTAGTTGATGCTTTCTGAAGGTCAAATGCCGCTGCAGGAAATGCCTGCTCACATGGAAAATGACCCTGCATTGATTGGTCTAAAAGACCACTGAAATGGGCCAAAAGGTTGTGTACCTGTGGTGTTTTTTGTGCGAGCACCGCTGTCATAACTTGGTTATTAAAATGGGAAAACAGAAAAAAACAGCTTGTTGTAATTTGGGGCAGCCAACACTGGTGCGTTGCTCAGTGCTAATTTAAATTCCTTAAATGAGGTGTAAATCTTATCTGTCCATTTTATGTTGACTTGCACCTCTTGTGCTTCTTTTAGCCCCTTCTTTTAGCTAAGGGGCTTAGTGTAAAAAAAGAAGATCCACAGCTGGAAATAATTGCACAAGCCCAAGAACTGTTGCATCAGTTTCACAGTTTCTGGATGTGTTGTATTCTATTCTGCACCGCTGCTGCCCTCTCTGAGGTCAACTTTCGCCCTTCTGATGATGTTGTGTGACCCATGTACACCACTTCTTTCTGCCAATATTGTAACTTTGCCCTGTCCACTTTGCACCCTTTCTCTGCTAGAAGCCTCTAAAGAATTATTGAACTCTCTCTACGCTGCTTTAAATACCCTATCCAAGTCTTGCTGTAGATATCCTGGTATTGTCTTTGAAAGAAGCGCCTTCTCGGCAATCTCTCTGTGTTCTTTAGTTACCTGACAAGGTATTCTTATTTGAAACACGTTCCCCTGTGTCATCATTGTCTGTTAAAATCTGTTCATCTGTAAAATCTGTCAAATGCATTGTCAGGTCAACGCACAAAACAGTGCACCACTCAGGGCCATCCTCATCTACACCATGTAGAAGAACCTTGACCATCTGTGTAATAGCAGCCTCTAAGTGTAGAGTGATCGTGATGACATGTGGTATTTTCTTGTACACCGCTGGTCTAAAAGAAAATTCTGTAAAAAGAAAAGTGGAAATGGTTGATCTTTATTCTGGGTACCCAACCTAACAGCACCTGTACCCCATAAATAAATAAATCTGGCATGAGGGGTGCTCCTCAGAAAACACTGTGAGCACAAAATGCATGTATAATTACAGAATCCTGTGTGGAGTACATGACTGGTGTTGAACATACTATGCCCTTGTCAAAGAAGGATATGGTCAAAATCAATTTGCTCATTATGTCTCTGGCCAATTTGTTAATTGGCGTAATTGAGATCTCTCTAAAAGGAACCATCATAACAGCCCCAGAAATAGCATGTGTGTCTATTACTTTGTTCAACAAGGGAAACCTTCCTTCCTTAAAACAAGATTTGGTAGCTTCAGTGTCGACCACCAATGAAAAAAGTCTGTCGCCTATGTTCACTGCCACCTGTGGTTCCTCTTGCAGGTCTGCAGTTACTGAAAGGGCTGGGCACGTCAGAGCCTTCTGTAGACTGTCCTGTTCTGAACGTGTGTCAGTGCCTGGAAACAAGAAAGCGCTCCCTCCTAACACTGTTGCCCCATTGTAATGTGGTACTGTGCCCTGCGGTAACAAATTATCATTCCATTGCAGAGCCGATGTCTGTGCATTTGCATCTGCCTGTGTGCGGACAGGATTGAATTGTGATAGTTGGGGAATCTGTTGCAGTGTGGTGCTCTGCATCATTTGGACACATTGAGGTTTCTGGGGAAACAGGGATAGCATGTGTTCTTGTAGCTGTTGCAGGGTATTTGGTGTGTTTGAATAATATAAAGGTTGAACTTGTTGGAGCTGCACTTGTGGCTGTGGATGTATCGGCTGCTGAAACACTAGTGGCTGTTGCATCTGCAATTGTGGTTGTACTTGTTGTGGTATCAGTGGTTCTGTAGTGAAAAATATCTGCTAGGGCTGTGCTTGTATGTCCCTGCAGGAATGCCTGCAGGGACATACACTACTTGGATTCTGCTCCTGCATTCTTTTGCAAAGTGTCCTGTCTTCCCACACACCCAACACTATCCCCAAACCTCAGTCTCACTCCCCCATATCCAAATACAAACCCTCTCGCCTTTGAAACCCTCCTCTACTCTGCTGAAAATATCCTCCTGGTTGAAAATAACCTCCCTAATGAAACTGTGGTACAAACCCACCTTGTGGTATCTCCAGAATATAACTTCTGTGTGCTATTTGAGGGGCAAACCCTGTCTGCAGTGCCTGCAGGAGAAAGTCTGTCTGTGGCATTTGAACCAGTGGTATATTGTGAGTGTGCGTCCATCTGTCACACTTGTTATTTCTGCACCCTCCGTACTATATTTAGCCAGCATCTACTGCACTAGCGTAGCCTCTGCCTTCTGAGCATCATCTATTTTGTTCTTCTCTTTTTCTTGTTTTAGTCTACAATGATGTACTATGCGTGCCTGTATCTCTGCCCATGCCTTCGTCTCTATTTTTTTTTGTTTCGTTTTTTGTATTTTGTCTTATACAGCGGTACGTACAAACAACAGCTGTTCAGCAGAGTAATATCCCAATCCCGCTCATGCCTCCATTCCAACTCACGATACATCTAAAACAAGTTATAATCCTCCCAAATGCTCACAACCTTGCTCCCGAAAATACTAAATAAAATAATACAGGGTTCATTGTTCCCTCCCATCATCAAAGCCCATACAGACCCCTCATGATTAACAGAAGTCAACCCAGCTGTGATAACAGCCCTTGACCTCACGAAACTCAAGGATTCACAACTGATTAACAGATGCTTGACTGTCTCCAATTGATTATCACCACACAGTCGACAAACGTGAAGTGACCTAGGGATGTTATTGCAGACACTCGTAATTTCTAATGTCTTTCCTGAGTTCATTTTGTGTTTGAGGTAATCCCAGACCAAGGGATTACCCACAAACTGTCCGATGTATTTAGGAACATGCTCCCGAGTAAGAATGTACCTGATAAACAACCCACTATTGGCTTTAGTGGCTAGATACACAATAGCCTGCTCGCGGTAGCCTGTAAGGACTATTCCACACATAGCGGCTTTAAAACGCAGGAGGGACCAACTCAATAGAACACCTGGGGCCAAAGCCAGCCATCTGGCAGCAACAGAATCAATATAGGACAGATCGCAGCCCTGCATAAACACTGCCTAAACCTGAGCGTCATCAAAGATATGAAAATTCAAAATGCTAGCCTGAGCATTGGCAGGTTTCCAGTAAGTATTCAGGCAAGTCACCTGGAACTTCGCCAAACAGGAGATGTACTATGTGTGCCTTTATTCTTTACCCATTCCTTCTTCTCTATTCCCACCACCTTTCCCAGCTCTTTCTGTACTTCTGTGGGGAGCCCCTAGACAAATGTGATAAAAAACAGGAATGTTCCCATCCCAGGATTGTCCCGTTTCTAAACGCCACACTTCCTGTATTTGTTGAATGTACTGTGCAGAGTCCTCTTCAGCTCTCATAGAGTGAGAGAAAATAGACTGCATGTTAGACATATCTGGGAATAATTCCCTCAGTGCTTTCCATACATGGGCTCAGCTGTTATTGAATGAAGCCCCGACATGAACATTACTGCTCAGCGTTACCCCCGTGTATTCTGCCTTTTGCCAAAGGGCATCCGCCCGTACCCCTAATCTAGAGGTGAAGAAGCTCTCCATGTCTCTTACAGCTAAATAAGTCCCTGCAGTCTTTTTCTCCAAAGCATAAATCGACTTGCTAGGCCCTACCGTTAGTGATGGCAAGCTATTCATTACATTTTCTTTATCTATATTTGGCCTTGGAACATACTGATCTCCTCCTTTGTCTTTCTGCAACAATGGATACTGCATCCCTGCTCCTGGGGTTGCTTCACTCTACCTTATTTTCTGGTCGCCAAGTGCTATTCTAGCCATCTCCTTTTCAAAGCCTTCTCCTATATGGCATCATACCCATATACACAGGAGACTGCCTATCATCTTCATCCTCGTTCTGTGCTTTCTGCACAGCATACTGTCCTCGTCTGCTACCTGTTCCTCCTCCTCAACTGTCTCTAGGAGTGTATGGGCCAGATTATCAATTGGTTTACTATCAGTCTTGAACAGTATCTGCCCTGCTGTCCACGGGTCAGTTGGTATCATCACCCCTTGCTGTTCTTCTTTCTCCCGCACAGCTCTAATGAGCTCCTCCTCTGCCTCTCTCAGGGCTTGTTCTATTTGATTCTGCGCATTCTTCTCTATATCAGATAATATTGTTGGTGGTTTACTGGGTGATATTACCAATTTCTTTTTCTAACCTTTCTTCCCTTCTGCCGTGGGTATATGTCAAGGGTTAGTATAGACTGGGTATTTGACGTAAGTGGGAGGGGTCAATGTATGTGAACCGAGGGACAACAATGTTGCATTCTCCCCGCTCTCTTATGCCAATGGGGCAGAAGGCTGTGCCTGTGGCGGTGGGGTTGAAGCCCTTATTCTATCTACTTCAATGTTGGGGGCATTAGAATTCTCCTTAACTCTCCCTTCCTTGTCATCATGAGGGTCTACCTCTTCCTTGAACATCTTTCAGGGCTCTAAAACGCACTTTCTTTCCTTTGTATTTTGCTACCAAGTGTGTGTACATACTTTTAAGAATGGTCCTGACATACTTACCGTCTGTTGGCCATGGTGTGAACATGTTACCCGGACTCTCACCAACCCACTCAACATGATATTTTAATATTTTGGCCGTATACTTAGAAGGAGTGTCACATATACGTTCCAGTGGGGTCACCATGGTGCCCTCAATGCATATCTAGACTGTACCACCAATATCTCATATTCAAACTCTACCCCTCCCTAAGGCCGAATTGTGCACAAATTCTAAGATCACCCCAATTTACACGTGTTCAATTGTCACCCCAGTTTAAACAATTTCAATTAATAACCGGTTCTCTGTTTTTCAAACACTTAAAATCACACACCAGCCTTCTTTCTTTTCGTTCACACACTCCTTACAACAAATGATACTTACCTCACAACAACCACAATCCACACCAACAAAACATAAAACGCCCAATCTCACAACATAATTCTCTCAACACCCTATTCTAATAAAAACTTCTCAATCATAATCACTCCTTCACATCCCCCACCAGGACACGCGGAAAACACCATCCCCTCTACTGCTACCACTCACTGGTCGCCACCTTTCTGGCCCCCTCGCTTGGCCATTGCCTGACCCGATGCATATAGTCAAGGATTTTGGGGATTGAAATCACGTCATCTCTTTTGAAGGCTGCCCAGATTAGTGCAGTCTGTCAGATTGGCATCTTAAAATAAAAGTTCTTCATAAGGTCCTTCCTTTTCTTTTCTCACACCTTCGTGCCCTGGTGGTTTCTTTTCTGGTTCTGTCTTCTTCAGATTACTCCTTGATTCTTTCGCAGCCACCACATTTGATCCAGTGGTTGCAGAGTCTTCAGAATTCTGCAGCTCGCGCCACTGCTACTCCCCATTCTGCTCATTTTTCTCCCATCTGGTGCAGTCTGCTCATGCTTCCAGTTGCAAAGTGCATTCAAATCAAAGCACTTTATTTACTGCATTGGGCGCTGCAAAGGTTTAGAGCCCTGCATTTGCAGGCGGAATTCAAGTTGTATGTTCCTCACCAGACCTTGCGATCTGCTGATGCTTAATTGGTGGAGGTTCCACGCTTCAGACTCACCTGAGCCGTTGGCCGGTCGTTCTCAGTAGCGGCTGCCTCCTTGTGGATTTTGCTTCCTCCCGCCCTCCGGATGGTGGTTGACTACTTGCTCTTCTGACACTATTTGAAGACCAACTTTTTTAGTTTTCTTATTCCACCCTCCTATTCAGGATAGAGGCAAGTTGCCTTCGGGCATTCATTGCGCTTTACAGGTTTATATAAGATAAAATTAGATTAAAAGGGAGATTCCTGTTCTTCTCAATATACTTCAAAATACCAAAACAATCTACAAAAAAATATAACAATATTGTATCTTCTTGCAGCGCTATATTCATGTCGTTCTGAATCCTCTGAGCACCCTCAAAACTGAGACCCTTCTCAATAGCCTGAACTGCCTGTGTCAGCTGCTCGCCCCATGGGATCATGCAGGCCTTTTCAGTAAAGGGGACACCTGCACTCTGCTTCAGGATGTACGCACGGGAAGCTGGACTCTATAGGCCAATTCCTCTTCCACCAGACAGGTGGCTGGGTAGCCCATCCCCTCTGGGACACCTGGAGGATGTCGCTGGAGCCGCCAAATGTACAGGTGGAGCTGTCCCAAAATGATCCAAAATTAGGAGACATAAATTGCTCAAAAAAGGAGTACACAAACTGCATAAAGAACACAGCTTTATTTCCGGAACAGCCGGGGGAGAGCACACAGCATGAAAAATGAACACTAGCTCAATACGCCCATTGACGGGCACACCATGGCACAGCTGCACATTATAAATTGTGTATATTCAAATGGTGTTAGAATAATTCAAAATCTAAGAATATAATTGGCTAGGTGTCATAGAAACCCCTATAGAACACTATACATCATGCACAATGATTGGCCAATACTCCCTTGCTATCCCAAAAGACCCCCACCCACAAATCAGGACCTCATTTATGTTTGAATCGCACATGCAAGGCATTCCTGACAAAGACAGCCTGTACTAATTGGACCATAATACCTCTTAGATAACTTTCATCCTTCGTGTTCCAACGGGATCTGACAAATGGGGGTGTGGGAAGCAATAGGGAGGACAGATATGTTGCAAACCCTCTAAACAGTATAATTGGGCTTCTCTGTTCTCGCAGCCCTGCACCTGCACGCTATGCGACTTCCGTCTCAACACAAGCCACAAACCAGTACATCATGACTTTTGGATGAACAGCGAAGTTGTAACACCAATGTCTGCTTTTCCTACCAAAACATCCTGACCTTGAGGTTCTTGCACTCACCACATCATGACATTCAATTAAAGGAGCCTAAGTTCCAAGAAACAACTCAACAAAATAACCCAGTGGAGTGTGTGGCCTGTAGCACTGATGTTATACTAAACAATGGCTTTTCTCTTGCTCACAAGGATCAACAGCAGCTGCTACTGTACAAACACATACTACATAATGAGGGCAGGAAACCTAATATAGCACTATATCCTACTGTGTACATATTGGACCGCTTTGCTGCATGTGTATTTCCATACAATACTACATGTTCATTTTCTGGTGGGTGTATTTCTGACTATGAGTCTAAAGCTCTATTATAATGAAACTGATATATACCTATGCTGCCTCTATCATTTAAACATACACGTATCTCGTGTCTACCTAATAACGTGTCCATTAAAAATGGCCTAATATGTGGTAGGTGGGGTTTTTCCCAATTTATATTTGTGCATGTGCTTGGAAAGCTGAATTGACATATTAGCATTCCTGTTAAGAATGGCATCAAATTTCTTGTTGAAATTCAACGTCCATCAGAACAACAGGAAGGAGGGAAGCTTTTTTTCAGCAACAGCTGATATCTATCTTTCAACTCGCCACCCTACTCCTGAAACACTGAATGCATGTATACACAACATTGAAACATCAAGTACACTGGAATCTATAAATTATGCTCTTGTCTCTTTAATTGCATGAACCAATAGATTTCACCTGTTACTATCCTCTGTTGATGATAATGGCATAACTTAACTAATGCAACAGCTACAATTACCAGCTCATTTAGGTTGTAGCAGGACCTAAGGGTCATATCTCCTGTCGAACATTCGCCAACCAAAAACAAACAGGGCATGTATAAGTCTTGTGTCCTTTTAAAACATGAGATAATGCACATGAAATCCAAGATTAATTTATTGTATGAGTTAGTGACAACTTTGCGCAAGGAAGTGGATAACTTGAATAACTGTTCCAACACTACTTCACATATGTTGTCCAGCTTCAGCTTCTTCGGAAAAATAAATATTTCGTCAGAGGGCGCTGTGCATCGATGGCGTCGACTCAATGTCCCTCGAAAGCCTGTGTCTCGAGAATGATGTCATCGAAGGCATATATAGCACTTGCATCCCCGTTTGCTTCAGTTCTGTTTTTTCTCCCTGACAGCAGAAATACCTGCAAAAGCACGGGAATTGACCACACTTAGTCTTGAAGGAAAGGAAGCTGTAATAGCATGGGATATTCTACTGAGTTGTAGGCTGGGAGGGTGATGAGGAATATGTGGGAGGAACATCCCGTCGAAAGAACGTTACCAGGGGTAAGTAACTTGTTCTTCGAATGGATTGGTTGATTTGATTTGGAGGAGGGAGTAGTACTTCAGCAACATCTACAGCTAACCAAAAAAACTTAAGGTAACAAATCTGTCCAGTAATACCTCTTATAGAACAACAAATCTATCTACAGGTGCTTGGCAAAGTTTCATCGCTAAACCTTTGAATCTACCACTTAACCATAACAATCTCCCATTAAGCATGTTCTGTCTTTAATCTCTTGACATGCTGCACAATTACCACAATCGTTATGAGAAAGATCTGATCTCATAAATAACTTGGGCAAATGCTGCACTAGCCAACAGCACCTAAAAACTCCACGCTCCCCAATTCCTGCTAATTTGTGAACCAAAGACTCAATCCTAGGACCCAAAACTGTGTATATCTCCAAAGTCCCTAGATAATGAAAGGGCGTCTTTGAAAACAGTGACTTTTTATGATATGATATGACATTTATAACGCGCCTATACACAGGTGTTTCAAGGCGCGACGAGGCAAGCGAGAGGAAACAAATGGAGGACAGACAAGACAACGATCTTACTAGGCCAAGTGACATTGAGATCACACAAGTGCAGGGGAGAGGGAAGGGGATGCAGGGGAGTGGGAAGGGGAAATAAATGTATAAATGTGGGCGTTGGCACAGGCACATAAGAGGCTGCTGATCGATTGTGAGATTACATTGTCCAGGGCAATAGAATCACAATCCAAAGAGAAAGGAACTTTGATCTGGTTAGGTTAATCCTTTTTGCCACCTCTAAATCTGAGGGGCTATCGCTGCTCGACTATAGGGCTACAGAAAAACCTAGGTCCTGAATCCAAGTGCGTAACAGCCAGTTTTTCCGCTCAACCTATATATCTGCTCCCCATTTACACAATTTAGCAATCAAACAAAGCCTTAGGGATGTATAGGTTGCTTGGATATCCGACACATCAAAGCAGCCTGAAATTATCCCTCTTCCTCTGCTCTAAAGCCTGCCCAATAAGCAACCCAGGAAGTAAAAGAACAACTAACATAACTGAAAATCTTATCCTGGAATATGGCTGTTGTGCAGGTTGGGAATGGCATTAATTCCTTGAGACAAAAAAATATAACAGCTCTGCAGAAGCCTTGATATTCATGCTTTGTAAATCCTACAAATAAAAGTGCCAAAGGAAGCCCAAGCCACGGTCTCCTTAAATACGTAAAGATCAATTTGAATGCTAAATTTGAGAAACTTTTTCTGACAATTAGCACCTGGGGCGGCAGAGGCAACCAATCAGGTCGGTTGGATTATGGCCTGAATCCCATGATCTCAGTCCGTGTTCAGAGCAGCCGGATGGCTGCATCTCTCACCCCGCAATCTTCCCCCGACTCTCCCTACCCTTCCCAACCGGTGTCTGGTCCCTTCCCACCCCAAACCCACTTACCTGTTTCATGCTGCGGCACCCCCGCCACCACTGCTGTTGCTCTTTGGCCCTGCTGGCTGCCATGGAAATGCAAGAGGAGCTCCGTAAGGCGCTCCGGCTTCCAGATCCATTGCGGCCATCTTAGGTACTTTGTTTGTGTGAATGAACAGGATGCCACGAGGCATCTGGTCATTCAAAAAAAATACATTCCTATTAGCACCCCGGGTCTACCGATTTTGCTTGGGCCTATAACTTGGGCCCTGGGCCATTACCAGCCAATGAAACCCCTGACCAGGTGCTTATTGCTTAATTAAGACATTTCTTTCAAAACCGACACTTCCCATCGGCTTCTGCCATCATACTTTTTAATGTGTCTATTTGTTCTCACCAGTGTCACATTCCCAAATTGATATTCACTGTTCAGCAAAATGGACAGACATTTTAAAAAGCCAATTCCATGAGGGATGATAGTATGCTACCTTTCTATTTGGCAGTGCCAACGCCCAGTTTGAACCAATACGTTGTTTTGGGGCATTCTAGCTGTTGAAGACTTCATTTGGGGAATTCCCCAAAAATATATATATAAAACCCATTAAGACCCGTCATGGAAACACATTAAAGTTAGGAATAGTGTTTGCTGAAAAAGGATTTAGAGCCTGTTATGGCCACATCCCAGGAGAAGTACCCACTAACTCGACCTTTAGGGTAGGCAAAATGAAATGCCATATTGATTATTTCCTAGTAGATTTACCACATTGGGAGCTTGTGACAGAACTCTGGTTCATCCATCAGTTTGAAAATGATCATAACCCTCTTGGGCTAGGATTAATTATTATTATTATTATTATTATTATTATTATTATTATTATTATTGTATTTATTGAGCACGGGCCTAACTTCGAGAAGCAACGGAGCGCTTTATAGAGGTGTACAACAATACAGATACATAACGAAGCACTTTACAGAGGTATAAAACAGTACAGAGGCATAATGAGGCCCTTTTCAGGGGTAACAGCAGATCAGATATACAGCAGGGGGTTAAATACAGAGGGGCACAGAGGAGGGGTACAGCTGTACCGGTGGCGGGGGTGAGAGGGGGCGTGCGGTGTCTAGCGAGACATGTGGACCGAGGGGTGGAGTGAAGACCTTGGTGTTGGGGCAGAGAGATTCCTTAAGGAGGTGGGTCTTGAGTTCTTTTCTCAATTGTAGGAGCGCTGGGGAGAGTTTGATGCTGATGGGAGGAGGTTCCATAGTTTAGGGGCATAGGCAGAGAAGGCTTGTTTTCTGGTCCTTTCCTTTTTATGGAAAAGGATTTCAAGTCTGCATATTTCCTGGCTTCTGGTGGTGCTCGTTCCGCCAGAGATGCTGTGATTCTCTGCAAGGTATCTGGGTGACTTTAGGGCGACTACCTTATGGATGATAGAGCAAGAATTGAAGGTGATTTGTGCATGCAGTGGAAGCCAGTGAAGGTTGATGAGGGCTGGGTGATGTGGTCGTATCTGCGTAGACCCATGAGGAGATGTACAGCCAACATTGAATACTACTATATCCAAACCCAGGGACAATGACATCAACTCTGATATGCACATGACCAATAATCATCAAATGGACAAAGAAACATTCTGAATCACTTAGACCCATGGTTTATAATGCAATTTACCCACTACAGTGTGACTGCTTGTCTAAGGAGTCACCGATGGAGCTAGGTGGAACATTATTTTATAAAAACCTAGTGCTGCGCATTAATCCTTTTATAACTCGCACTTGTTCCGCCTTACCAACTCCTCCTAGGGCTACCTCATTGTTGTACGACAATGACTGCAGAAAGGTTATATCAGAACTTCTCATGATGCGAATTCTAAGTAGGGGGGGTTAACTTGCAACATGTAAAAAAACTAAGATCAAAATACAAATCCATGACCTGTAGAGAAATGAAGGAAGCTATGATGCAGGATTGGAAAGAACCTCAACAGGCAGTAAGTGGATGTAATCAATTGGCATTTTGGGAAATTGCCACCCACTGTGGACCTATGTATCCAGGACACTGATAATGCTGATACAGGAGACTGTGTGGTATGAAACTTCAAAAGGTTATATAGTGCCATTTTTCCTGATAAATCTCTGATTATCATCGATAATGGAGTACAGAATAATGAAGACAATCACCAAGTGTTTTTCACCCATGAGGTTGATCTTGCTATTATACAAATATGGGCAACTCCATGGTCAAGACAACATGCCGATCAATCTATTTAAAATGGAACCTTCAATTTGGGTCCTGGTCTTGACCATCCTATTCAAGAAGCTATACAAAGGTTATAGGGTACCCTCTTTTTTGGTAACGGGGGCCTTGACTCATGAGGGTTATAACAATAATGATATAATAAAAAGCGTGATTACAATAATCCAGCTAATTATCGCCCATGGTTACCTTGGAAAAACCTACACACGAGTTATTGAATTTAGGCTCAATCAAAGGTACACTGAGACAAGGGTTTTACGTCATGTACAGACTAGTTTCTCCAAAGTTATGGGGACCATCAAGCAGGCCTTCAGACGAGCACTAATTGCCCAGAAACGTATTCCGTTATATCTAATATTTGTCGATTTGAAGGCAACCTTTGCCAATGTCAACTGGGATCTATTGTGGGGTATCCTAATTAAACAGGATTTCCTTTTAGAGCTGCTAACTGCAATTAAACACTTTACACAGACAATGAGGCTACCGTTAGATGTGGTTAAGGAGGCCAAAAAATCTCAACCTTTTCCAGTAACAAAGGGAGTCTGTCAATGGTGTGTCATGGCACCTTTATTGGTGTCTCTGTTCGTAAATGATAATACGGTTACTTTGTTGTCTTTACGGGTGGATGCACCAATCATCAACAGCGAAAAGTTAAGTATTCTCCTTTTCGCTGATGATGTAGGTTAATCGTCTACTTCTCTTATGGGATTGAACAAAGTTTCAATGATGTTGTTTTGCTATGTAACAACATGGACCTAATAATGAATCCCTCAAAAACTAAAAGAATGCCCTCCCATTAGACAGATGTCACCCATCCAGAGGCGTTGCTAGGGGGCCTGGGGGGGATAGCCCCGGGTCTTTTGGTTGTAGCCCCGAATGGAAGCTATGAGACTACAGCCAAAAGGCTAGCTAGCCCCCAGTCCCGACAGTCCCAACATTAGCGTAGCCCTGGATCGTTTTCCAGACCTAGCAACACCCCTGCATCCATCAAAGCTGAACTTAACAGCACCAAGATAGAGAAAACCGATCACTTTGAGGGCAAATTGAATAACCAAAGAAACCGTCAAAACCGGATAATAAAATATGTTTCAAATATGATGAGATGCTTAGACGTCACTTCAAATTTCTCCCAAAATGTTGAGGAGAGGGCTGTGAAGCCGATACAAGATGTTTACAGAGCCCAGACCGAGCGGTCAGTTCTTTATGGATCGGAAACTGTGGTGCTATAAAAGAGTTGATTCTCTGACTACCAGTGAAAATACATTTGATAAAAGTCTCCTGACCTACTGAGCCCCAAATATAGTGGTCAGACTTGAACTTGGTCTGTTGGGAAATTAATAAGCTATCCAAATGAAGCCGGTATTGTAATGGTTAGACCTGTGCAGCAGTGAAGAATTACTTATCTCTAAAGGAGCAATACTTGATGTTTTAAAATGGAACAGCATGAAGTCCCGGCCCAGGTTTATGCATGTGAAGAAGGTTCTATCAACGATGGGATATTCCAGAACAGCACAAACATTCATTCTTGCATTCTGTAAAGAATATTACTGGGACTGGGCCTTGATGGATCTTATGAACAGAACATATGACAAACCAGTAGTCACAAAATATCTTAGCATTAAGTACGCGCTCTAAGTAGCGCTGTTTGCTGTCCATCCACGCTGCCCTACGTGTTCAAGATCCGCCTGGACTGCCTGACCCTGCCTGGACTTTGTTGGCCCCGCCCCCGACACCGGAAGTGTACATAATCTACTTCCTGCGCGCATTTGCGCGCGCGCATTAAGTACGCGCTCTAAGTAGCGCTGTTTGCTGTCCATCCACGCTGCCCTACGTGTTCAAGATCCGCCTGGACTGCCTGACCCTGCCTGGACTTTGTTGGCCCCGCCCCCGACACCGGAAGTGTACATAATCTACTTCCTGCGCGCATTTGCGCGCGCGCATTAAGTACGCGCTCTAAGTAGCGCTGTTTGCTGTCCATCCACGCTGCCCTACGTGTTCAAGATCCGCCTGGACTGCCTGACCCTGCCTGGACTTTGTTGGCCCCGCCCCCGACACCGGAAGTGTACATAATCTACTTCCTGCGCGCATTTGCGCGCGCGCATTAAGTACGCGCTCTAAGTAGCGCTGTTTGCTGTCCATCCACGCTGCCCTACGTGTTCAAGATCCGCCTGGACTGCCTGACCCTGCCTGGACTTTGGTATATTCCTCACCTGCTTTCACCATTGTCATTATATCCCTTACCATAAGTATATTATACTTATATATGTCTATTTTCTTATTATTCTAGTTGGCCCCGCCCCCGACACCGGAAGTGTACATAATCTACTTCCTGCGCGCATTTGCGCGCGCGCATTAAGTACGCGCTCTAAGTAGCGCTGTTTGCTGTCCATCCACGCTGCCCTACGTGTTCAAGATCCGCCTGGACTGCCTGACCCTGCCTGGACTTTGGTATATTCCTCACCTGCTTTCACCATTGTCATTATATCCCTTACCATAAGTATATTATACTTATATATGTCTATTTTCTTATTATTCTAGTTGGCCCCGCCCCCGACACCGGAAGTGTACATAATCTACTTCCTGCGCGCATTTGCGCGCGCGCATTAAGTACGCGCTCTAAGTAGCGCTGTTTGCTGTTCGCTGCTTCGCTGCGGGGTGCGCCCACCCTCATTGACCCTAATTTCCTTACAAGCTCCCCTCCAGTCTGGCGGAGCATCTTTGTAGTCTACCACTCTCTGCCTTTTCTAATGAGCTAATCTATTTCTAGCTGACCTAGCTCTTTTCATGATTGCTCTCGTCACACATTAGAAGCGAAAGATATCTTTCTCTCTTATACTTCCTTGACTTCCATCTTTTTGTGAGGCTGTTTCCGAGAAAATGGCAAATGGTTTAAGAAGCGCAAAGGGTAAATTCACCGCCCCTCTCCCGCTTTCAGTAACCACCATTGATTCATTGGTATGTCCGGGAACTTCGTCCTATATTGAATTCCCTGCCCCGGAAGCTCCGGATATTAAATCTAACCAAGATACGCCGTGCACTCCCTGCTCTGCAGTACATGTCGTGCAAACAAATGCTCAAAAAAATCCCCTGCTTCCCTTTCTTGCCTCACCCCCTGCTCCTCCGGTGCCTCCTGTTTCTCCTCCCTCAATTAGTCCTGAAGTACGCAAGGCTATTGATGATTTCAAAAGTTGCTCTGAATCTCCGCTGGTCTCCGATACTGATCAATGCCAATTTGATTTAACCATGGCGAAAATGGAGGCATTGGATAAGGCGGTATGTCGTTCGATAGGCACCCTGACACCCATAGTCTTTAATTCTGTATCAAACCGTATGGTCTCCCAATCTCATGTGTCACACGATCCCAACATTCTCTTGGAGATGAGGGTCGGTTCGGCCAACGCCATCAACAAAAAACTTTCTTTCCCGCACTCACTGCACTCACCTGAACCTATTTCATT
The DNA here is from genome assembly GCF_040938575.1 of Ambystoma mexicanum. NCBI lineage: Eukaryota > Metazoa > Chordata > Amphibia > Caudata > Ambystomatidae > Ambystoma > Ambystoma mexicanum. The sequence goes on along the minus strand of NC_090934.1, from coordinate 116,565,598 downwards.
AGTTAATAATGCGGAACATACTGCACTACCACCTTCTGAATGTCAAACCCAGCACTCTTTTGAGGAGAACCAATCCCAATACTCTCCCAACTCGTTTCCAGTGATTATCCGTATTTTGGATCTCCTGGACAAAGGTCACGATCTGACCCACCTTGCACTGAGGGAGATCAAGTCAACGCAGTCACTGATCACTTCTAAGATAGATCGGATCGAAGGTTTCATTATAGCAGCTGAAATGCTAAAAAATTCCACCAATATATGTCCCACGATTCATCCACCTGTTACTACCCTGCCTACGAAGAATAAAAGTATCCAGTGCTGCCTGGACTTGACCCCAGAATTGCCTCCCATGCACTTTGAAAAGCTATTAGATTCCATCCCGTGCAAATGTCACCATCCTGCTGGCGATCTGAAATCTGCCATAGAAAAAATGAACGCTCTTCTAGCTTTATATCCCCCGGTAATTCCAACTCCCATGAATGGTCCGGACAGCCCCACTGTTCTTCTTTCAGCTCTTGAACATATGCAATCTGAACCTCCGGTTCTTGATTTCGGTGGGAATTATGCCGGTTTCATGTCGCGGAAAGCCAAGAAACTTCATCAAAGAGCTGAAAAAAGAAATGCTAAAAGAAAGAAGAAAAACGCTGCTAAAGGCCTGAATCCCTTACTTGATTCGACTATTAAGATCTCTGACAATCCACTAATAGATGAGGATCATATTGATCTTAATCAACTTTCGAAAGAAAGTCAAGATGTTCTAACTCCATCTATAATACCAGATTTATCTGAAAATGATGCTGCAGTTTGCATCTGTGAAACGACTGGGCTTCCTGCTGCAATACTCTCATCTAATGACTCTAGTCTCACCATTCTTGATACCAACCGAGTCGAGAAACAGCAAACTGACTCCACTGAAATTCTTACCTTAAAACGAAAAACGAGAAACAATAATGCAATGCCTACCAATTCATCTCTTAAAGGACAAGTACCACCACTATTGACAGGAACTAAATCAAATCTGGTTTCCTACTTCCCGGTCTGCGGGAGAAATCGCACCACCCGGCTTGACGAGAATGTACAGGTCGATTATCCAGTTAATTCCATTTCCAGAACTTACAGTGAAGTATGTATCCCATTTCCCGGAAGCAATGTAAATACCAACACTCGTAATTCATTGCTGTCAAAGCACAAGGAAAAGCACCAATATTAGCTTGCGAACCATCTGTGCTTCCAGCACTTCCATGTTCGCTAGATTTACAACCTAACAACAATAAGGGAACATTACTTGCATTTCCTCAACTGATCAATGATTCTAACAGTTGCCTCCCCCGGCACGGCAATGCTGATCTTTCCAATAGTATTAGCTCTGAGATGTCCGGGAACGGACTAGGAAAGGTAGCACTGCGGGCTCCCGAATCTGCTTTGGACCCCTCTATTCCTTCTCCCAACAGCCAGCCTCAATGTACCATATCCCCCCCTCCTGTTCCGAATTGCATCTCTGTCCAGAGCTCTTTAACAGGTAGCTGTAACCTTGATCCTCAAACTGCTACCCTATTATCCCATCATGCAATCTTAGACATCCTCAGGAAGGAACTTGATGAAAGATCATTAAAATCGAACTTTCCCAATGCAATTCTTCATCAAGATGCACCTACGGTCTCCCATCATGTTCCGTTCAGCGAAATTGCTTCTGACCCCCACATAAAATCATTCGATCAGGCATCTGACATGAATGAACGAATCATCCCAGAAAAACACCATTTAATAGGATTTGAGGGGAAAAGTGATCTACTTGGTAGGAATCGGATTAATCGGGCCTTTCTCTTGGCATTATTCAGCCGCATCCCTCAACTACGGATGTTTAAATCAGCAGACATTCTAAGAGTGTCATTAGCTACGGACAACAACTATCGTGCTGCAATCTATCTTGCCTCAGAGGCCGTAAAGAAATACCTATGGTTTAACCGGGAAGGTATTTATGAAGAAGGCCTCATTCTAACTTCATTAGAAAACGAACAAGAGGCCACCAAATTTATTCAATTCAAATGTCCCCAGGCTATAAGTCCTAAATTGCCTGTTCCATCACAAGTTGTAAACCACACAGTTGCTAATGATGCAATCTCTGAGCTTCTGCTTAAAGCAGGCATTTCTCATGACCTGCCCTGGCTTGCCCCTATGCTTAACTCTTTTTTAAAAACCACGGACTGCTTACCTACTTCATAGCCGTCTTCCAAAGCTTTCCTCTCTTTCCAATCATGGAATTCATGTGGATACCTCAATCTTATGAAATGGCACTCAACTCTCGACTGTCTCAGTCGTCCAGCAATCTTGATGTTTCAGGAGACAATGAAAACTACTTCTTTTCTGCTGCCTGACTATACAACGCACTATATTCCTGCTATACGAGCTCTTGTTGGTCGTCCATCTGGAGGTATTATGATAGCCATAGACAATGCTCTCATGTTCAACTCAAAAATTGTCTGGCACGCTAACAATTTACTAGCAGTTTTATTGGAAACTAACATCCATAAGTATCACCATTTAATTGTCATGACCATGTATTGGAACCCGTCTACCATCAATATTGATGAGATGATTGAGACAGTTGAGAACTGCTTGGAATTTGTCACTTACGAATATGAGAATATTGAAATCATCCTTGGCGGTGATTTCAACTGTGACTGCAGAACCACCAACGAAATTGGAGGATCTCCCAGAAACCTTCTCTCTAGAAATAGAGGTAACATATGGAGGTCCTTCCTGAAAGATTGGGACCTAGACCTCATTCCCCCTGCTGACCTGTTAAATTGGACCACATGGGCAAGAGATGGAAAATGGTCAACACTTGACTTCATATTTGTTAGTCATAACCTGCTCCTACGATCTTCTCCCCTAAGAATCTCTATGTTGCCTTTTAGTGACCATGCTGTGCTACTAGGCAACTTGAAATTTGAATTTTCCATCACTGGAGTTGATCATTCTACTGCACTGTGTGAAGTAGATCGGCCCATGACTTCTATCAGATGGTCTATGACACTCTGCAAGCAATTCACGCAATTTATAAAGTCTGCCATTGCACTCTCGAACTATCCGGAAGGTATGCCCACGAATGTCCTTGAGCAGCGATATGTTGAAATAACGCATACAGCACTAACATACTTTAACAAAAAAAAAAAAACTGATGTCAAAAATCGTCACTCTTTTGATCCACTATGTAAAGCACAGAAGCGGGGAAAAAATAAGGCACTTAGGGCCTTGAAAATACTTCCCGACCTTTCGCGGGAACAATATCTTACGCGGCGTAGACTTATAGTGTCAAACTATAAACAAAGCTTGAAGCAGTTAAGGCTAATAAGGCACAATGAAATCAATTGTAAACTTGTCAGAGCCATCTCAGCCCATGACACTCGAATTATATGGCGAACGATTAAGAGTCACTCCTCTCAAGTATCGCTCTCCATGCCGAACGCTATATCGGAATCTACCTGGTACGAGTACATCAGACACAAATTCCAGATTCCCGTGCAATTTTCGAATACTACGACGCCTTCTGTAAGATACCATGACCTGCCGCGGTTGGCTTGGACTATCGCTGATATCAAATGGGCGATCGCCAAACTCAGTTATTCTAAATCAGCCGGCCCCGATGGCCTACCTCCATGCCTTTACAAAGAAGATCCAGATTTGTGGGCCCATATCTTAAATACCAAGTTTCAGTCCATTCTTAACACAGGAATTATTCCCGTCTCATGGCTAACTGCTAACATCATCCCGATTTTCAAAAAAGGAGATGCTGCGTTACCGCAGAATTATCGTCCTATTGCCCTAATCGACACTGCGGCCAAATTATTCGCTTCCCTCCTTCTTCACGACCTGGAAAATTGTATTGGGGCACTAGGACTATATTCCAAATATCAAACTGGATTTAGGAAAGGTATGTCCACTGCACTCAATGCCATGGTTATGGCATTCACTATCGCAGAAGCCAAGAAATCAACATCTAATCCGGTTTATATTGCTCTTATCGACATGTCCTCAGCCTTCGATACAGTGATACGTAACCTATTATGGACTAAACTCACCAATATGGGCATTCCATCTGTCCTCATTTACTGGTTCAAAGCCCTACATACCAACACTTCTTACAGAATCAAGCTCACTTCAGAGGGACGCGTTACTAAAGCTATTAGTACAGAGGTAGGCCTAAAGCAAGGGTGTAATCTCGCTGCCACCTTCTTCAACTTATACCTCTCTGATCTTGATAAAGATTGGGATGCCAAAAATCTCTTCTCAGCTAAAATCGGCTTGATCCATCTCAAGTGGCTCGCCTTTGCAGATGATATTATTTTATTTGATCCCACCCCGTCAGGCCTCCAACTTAAAGTTCGGCTATTCGAAGAATTTGCACTAGCACACAATCTGATGCCTAATCCTGCTAAAACAGCAGTAATGCAATTTGGTGTACGTAGGCGAATTGGCAAGTTCCAATGGCATATCATGCAGATCCCCATCCCACTTATCACAGATACGATTTATTTGGGTTATTATTTAACAGAGAAAACGTCCATCTCAATGTGGACTGACGTACTAAACAAAAAGATCAGACCCTTGATATCACAAGCCAAAGTAATCTATGCGAAATACTGCAAATTTTCATTAATCCCCCTCATCGAGTTCTTTACTTTGAAAATCGAAAGTGTAATTTTGTACTCCCTTGATATATGCATGGGTGATATGGGCCCAATTCTAGACCAACTGCAAGGAACTGCCTTGAAACGTGCCATGTCGCTTCCGATGTCCCTCCCCAATGCAATTCTGAGGCATGAACTAGGCCTAGTAGCACTATCGACTCGCTGGAAATGGCGACTCTTAACTAACTTCGCCAAGATCGAGCATCCCATAGCGAATTCCCTATATGCTGAGCTGAATCGTACCATCAACTTGTTGCCCACCTCTTCCATGGCCCTCTATGTGACAAAAATGACTGCCATACTTAAGATGGCTAACATTACGGTGGATGACGTCCACTATAGATCAGGTTATGCCAAAAAAAAACTGTTTGAACTCGACTGGTGCACAACCCTCAACAGAATGGGATCGTACTATCTTTACAAGGAATATCAATTATTTACACGGAAACGTATCCCTAGATACGACTACATTGTGCTTTTCCCTTGTAACTCTACTCGGAGGATGTTTCTCTGGTTCAAATTCAATCTGTTTCACACCAAAGAAAGAGTAGTAAAATGGGTTGGTCACAAGTTGCATGCCTCGAGTCTGCACTGTAGATTCCCTATGTGTACCGAACCCATTGAAACATTAAAACATCTGGTCTTATATTGCCCCCATTTTAGGAATCAAAGAACGATTTTACTGATGGAATTTGTAAATATTAATTATATCGATTGCCTACCTTTTCTTTGGGCTAGAATGATGCAAGGCAACTACAAACCGCTGATATATGCCCTAACGAAACTATGCAAAGTAATTGCAAGAGAATTGGAAAAAGACTGCTACATGAATATTTCTTGAACTACTTATTCTCATTCTTTCCTTTCCTCACGAATCAGTATGAAACTGAATATGTATGTCCATTTTCAATGTGTAGATACCTCTATTGTGTATTTTTATTATCTTTCTCTATTTTAGCATTTTGTCACAGAAATTAATTGTTTCCAAATTTTACCGATATGATGGCTTTTAATGTTTATATATTGCAAGGTTTTACGTATGTAGGTGTCTGTTGCAATGACTTTGTAACTATATCTGTTTTGTATTTCCCTGTTCCCTTCTCCCTTTTTGTAAAGACTCTCTTACTTGCTAGGAGAGTCAAACACAAATAAAATCATAAAAAAAAAAAAAATATATCTTAGCTCAAAAACTCAACTGGGCTTTGAGCCCTATCTTCATTGGTCTAACAGATATGGCTGAAAGTTATACACTAAACTCTGTTTGTGAATTCTCCCTTTGATGAAATTCACACATACATGGGAAGAATTAAAGGGCCCGCTATGACCCATATGCCAATTCTCCCCCAAGGGCGAGAATCATTTTCTATTCCTGTGTCCCATATTAACTGATTTTCGAAGGATCTGGTTCTTACCAGTGCAGAAGCACTTCAATATGTGCGCTCCAATTGCAGCCTTAGATTTTAACAAGTTAGCGGTAGGGAACTTTGTGTGTCAGCAATTACATGTTTTTTTTAACAAGAGGATGGATTAGAGGATGGACATTCTTGAAATAAGGTCTTTGGATACACATTTTTTCCAAAATGACGTGCAGCTAATTTTTCACTTTTTTTTTCTGATTTGCTTTTTAATTTGATGTTTTTACGAATATGTTTCTGAAATAAACTGAAACTAACTAACTTGAAAAAGGTTTCAGTATAGAGCTCTGGTTATGTTCATGACATTCTTTAGCTGGTGAATTTATTAGTAAAACAGTGGAAATAAAGAACTTGAGCCTTTGATAGTTACATGGATAATTGCAAATGATATGGTCTCAGATAGTAAGCAAAATAATATTTTCTCCGGAAAAAGAATCCCTAGCTATAGAGATTTATGTTTGGCCGTCCTTCGTTAAACCTCCCTATGAAAACTGACCAACCTCAAAGGTTCTCCTGTATAAAGCCTCACAAATATGAAAGCCCTGCAGGGTTCACATACCCTTTCTCTAGGACAACAAGCCTAACAGAGATGCAGTCCATTAAGTCACCGATTGCAATATTACCAAACTCATACCAGACCAAGGACTTGTTTCAGAAGCCCCGCCACATTGACCTTTCAGATGTACCGGCCTGTCGCAAACTCTTTTTGGTGTTATATTCGATAGTATATCTAAACTCAGAAGGATACAAATCAGATCAAAGGACACTGTCATTTCATTAACTCTGTGCCACAACCCTAATCAACCCTAATCTATACTTCCCTTCCATTAATGTAGAATTTACTCCCTTGGAATTATCTTTTCAAAACACGCTGCCATGGGTCCAAGTAGTTGCACGAGGATTTTAGGAGCCCCCAACTATGCTTAAAAACCTTTCACTGCACCCCCAGGCTTGACTGGCAAGGTGTCAGATGCTGTCCTAGTTCTTCTTAGGCACTGGTATTTGGAGTCATGGCTGACTCGTGGTCTTCTCCCAGGTTTGCAATGGCAGCTCACCATCAACTTATCAAACACCATTTTCTGATCATACTCTACGAAATCAGGGTTCATCTGTGTTTTGTAACTCAGACCATGTGTGTGCGCATCACCTTGTCTGCGTGGAAGGCATGTCAACATTTGTAACACATCCCCGAATTATTAATTAATTTTTTTACAGGTTTTTGTAATATATGGAGAGAGGCACCGCCATATGGCTGCTTTAGGTTTTGGGGAAGGGAGATTTAGATAGATTAGAGGAATCTGGCAGTGGTCATGATATGAAATTTGCAGTGGGGTCGGCTATATAGACACACTCAATATACAATGGATAAGGGTTCAGAGATAGACGCAATATTGAGTTCGACGCAGAATGTCATCCAATAAAGTTACAGCATTAGGGGGAACGGTGCAGACAAGCATTCAAGTGGGAAAGGCATTGCAAGTTGAATGAAATGCTTTGCTGAGTTATTCAAACAAAAATCCCTGCAAGATCTTGTCGGCCAGTCAACTCTTTGTTTTACAGTTGGATGACAGAGGGTCTTCACAGCAGCCACAAGTGTTTCAGGCCAAAGAGGAGATGGGCAGCATGTTGGGCGAGAAGCGAGAAGTTTGGCAAACATGAAGGAAATACCTCTTGAGCCATAGACAACTGATGGTGATGGAGGGTGTGGTTACTGCATTGACTGGCGGCACAAATAATATATCAACATAACAACGTAAATGTCCCAGAGAATTAAGGGTGGAGTGTGTTCCTTGCCCCACCCCCTTCTTCCATAGAGCAGCAACAAATCAATGAGGTTGAATCACTAGGTTTCAATATCTTGTATGACTTGTAACATGCCACCATCTAATACAGTCCAGGAAGTGGTCCACAATGTGCAGTGGTGTGACCAAGCCCTGGTAGGAGGTTTCCTAAAGCTTGGCAGTGGGTGTGCAATTCCATTTTCGGGGTTATGAAAGTGGATGGAATTTGGTAAAAGCCCGGATCAGGATCTTGAGCCTAACACCTCCCTAAGTAACCTGTTGAGCTTGCTCAGCAGGTGCCAAATGCCGCCGGTCACTTAAATTCATGAAGGATGAGAAGGGGATCCGTACCCACATTTTGAGACTGATGAGTTGCCTTCCAATCCATGTCAGAAGGGCCCTTTTGATCTTAGGTTTGGTTTTTTTCTTGTGCTTGTGGAATGGTCGGTGGTTATCTCTTTCCCAAACTTGCGTGCTCTATGGCTACTCTGCATAAAGAAAAAAAGGCAGTAGAATTAGTCTGTCTTCATAAAGGAAGGTAAAGGTATTTGTGAGACGATTAGTGAGCGGCCACTTAGAAAAGGCTGTGCGAACCAATTTAGGGAATTGCTGAAGTAAGCAATTCTGGGTGGTTCGGTTTCCCAAAAACTTTTCAAATGTCACTGGCGATTCATTTGGGGACGTTTAAGGACACATAGGGGTATCAAATTAGTGTAAAGGAGGGACACTATGCTGACATTCCCACAGGAATAACAGTCCATGGACCTGAAACAGAAAGACACTTCAATGTATTCCTTGGGTGTTTTGGGGAGGCCACGAGGATCGGAATGTGTGTGTCTGTGTGTAGTAAAGTGCATAAGGATTCTTTGTGGTGGTGCAGTGGTATGCTGTGTACTTCAAAAAGTGAAAACTTGCATGTAACCAAACTTATCACGTCACGTTTGGGAACGCGTTCCTCCATCCTTGCTCATAGGATGCTGAATTGTATTATTTACTTATGCTAAATTATGTGGGGGAATGTCTTTAAGATTGGGCTAATGCAATCGGAATGACGTATACCATGAGGCATTCTGGGGGCAAGGTTGCAAACCTGCTGGAACATTTTAGATGATTTGGTAGGACTAGCTAAGTGTAGCAGATCATACAGGATATACATCATAATACATAAAACATGTGCAGCCGTTACTTAAAAGCTCAGAATTTGGTAGAAGGTTATCTGGGAACACCAATTGAACATGTTAGTTTCAAAGACACCATCAATTCTGTGGCATAAAATGATTCTGAGTTAATAAACCTTCGGCCAAAGATATGCACAGGAACTGAAGATTTTTGAGCTTGTGGTGCTCAGGGTATGTCAATGGGCATCAGAATGGTCAACCCTAAACACCCGGGGCAGCAGGCTGAATTTGATTCGATATCTACTCTATATGATTTCTATACATTTTTCACAAGAATTTTGGAGCCCCTGTACTGAAAGTGAATATGGCTCAACTTCTAGGGGATGTTTTGCATTCAGGAGTGTCTACAACAGAGGTGGACTGGCCAATAGGGAACTCTGGAGGTTTCCACGTAGGTCTCTGCAACCTGACCAGAGGTGGACTGACCAATAGGGAACTCTGGAGGTTCCCACGCAGGCCTCTGCACCCTGGTCCTAGGGGTGGAGTCGCCAATAGGGATCTCTGGAGGTTTCCCCGCAGGCCTCTGCACCCTGGGCCCAGGGATGGACTGGCCAATAGGGACCTCTGGTGGTTCCCCCGCAGGCCTCTGCACCCTGGGCCCAGGGGTGGACTGGCCAATAGGGAACTCTGGAGGTTCCCCCGCAGGCCTCGGCACCCTGGGCCCAGGGGTGGACTGGCCAATAGGGAACTCTGGAGGTTCCCCCGCAGGCCTCTGCACCCTGAGCCCAGGGGTGGACTGGCCAATAGGGATCTCTGGAGGTTTCCCCGCAGGCCTCTGCACCCTGGGCCCAGGGGTGGACTGGCCAATAGGGATCTCTGGAGGTTCCCCCGCAGGCCTCTGCACCCTGGGCCCAGGGGTGGACTGGCCAATAGGGAACTCTGGAGGTTTCCCCGCAGGCCTCTGCACCCTGGGCCCAGGGGTGGACTGGCCAATAGGGAACTCTGGTGGTTCCCCCGCAGGCCTCTGCACCCTGGGCCCAGGGGTGGACTGGCCAATAGGGAACTCTGGAGGTTCCCCCGCAGGCCTCGGCACCCTGGGCCCAGGGGTGGACTGGCCAATAGGGAACTCTGGAGGTTCCCCCGCAGGCCTCTGCACCCTGAGCCCAGGGGTGGACTGGCCAATAGGGATCTCTGGAGGTTTCCCCGCAGGCCTCTGCACCCTGGGCCCAGGGGTGGACTGGCCAATAGGGATCTCTGGAGGTTCCCCCGCAGGCCTCTGCACCCTGGGCCCAGGGGTGGACTGGCCAATAGGGAACTCTGGAGGTTAACCCGCAGGCCTCTGCACCCTGGGCCCAGGGGTGGACTAGCCAATAGGGAACTCTGGAGGTTTCCCCGCAGGCCCCTGCAACCTGGGCCCAGGGGTGGAGTCGCCAATAGGGAACTCTGGAGGTTAACCCGCAGGCCTCTGCACCCTGGGCCCAGGGGTGGACTGGCCAATAGGGAACTCTGGAGGTTTCCCCGCAGGCCTCTGCACCCTGGGCCCAGGGGTGGACTGGCCAATAGGGAACTCTGGAGGTTAACCCACAGGCCTCTGCACCCTGGGCCCAGGGGTGGACTGGCCAATAGGGAACTCTGGAGGTTTCCCCGCAGGCCTCTGCACCCTGGGCCCAGGGGTGGACTGGCCAATAGGGAACTCTGGAGGTTCCCCCGCAGGCCTCTGCACCCTGAGCCCAGGGGTGGACTGGCCAATAGGGATCTCTGGAGGTTCCCCCGCAGGCCTCTGCACCCTGGGCCCAGGGGTGGACTGGCCAATAGGGAACTCTGGAGGTTAACCCGCAGGCCTCTGCACCCTGGGCCCAGGGGTGGACTGGCCAATAGGGAACTCTGGAGGTTCCCCCGCAGGCCTCGGCACCCTGGGCCCAGGGGTGGACTGGCCAATAGGGAACTCTGGAGGTTCCCCCGCAGGCCTCTGCACCCTGAGCCCAGGGGTGGACTGGCCAATAGGGATCTCTGGAGGTTTCTCCGCAGGCCTCTGCACCCTGGGCCCAGGGGTGGACTGGCCAATAGGGAACTCTGGAGGTTCCCCCACAGGCCCCTGCAACCTGGGCCTCTTTTTTTGTGGAAACCTATTTTATTTTCACATTTTCTCCTAGGAAAAAGTTTGGGCTGGCTGAAAATGGCTGAAAATGTGTAATATGGGGCCACTTTGAGAATAATTTCCAGCACCTCTTTTGGTTCCCAGTCCACCCCTATCCCTTAGCTCTTTTTACCTTGCACAGAGGAGACATACCCTTTTGCATATGAGTCTGGGCCCACCTACCAGGTCAGCCCAGCACCAGAATGCTAGGCTAGAACAGAAACACCATTGGCAAACCCAGACGAGGCTAGAACGCAAACACCCTCTGCAACCCCAGACGAGGCTAGAACAGAAACTCCCTCGGCAACCCCAGCCGAGGCTAGAACAGAATCACCATTGGCAACCCCAGACAAGGCTAGAACAGAAACACCATTGGCAACCCCAGATGAGGCTAGAACGCAAACACCCTCGGCAATCCCAGACGCGTTTGTTGGGCCTCAACAGTGAGGTGACGCTGAGCCTCCAAATACATCTCAGTTAGCAAGGGGTCCACATCAAGATTCCCATTAGTAGCTTGAGAATTTACAAAACTATGGGAGACTTCTGTATGCGGATGACCTGATTTTACTTGACCTTACTCAGGTCGGTCTGCAACGTCAACTCGATAATCTTTCTACTTACATCACTGAAAATAACCTCGAGATCAACAAAGCTAAAACAAAAATAATGATCTTGCAAAAACCAGGTAGCAAAAAGAAAGACCGCTTTCAATGGCACCTCAACGAGATACAAATTGAAGTGGTTGACTCATTTAAATATCTCGGAGTGCAACTGGACACTACCAAGAAATCCCGGAACATGCAAGCTACCCTTTGGGCCAAGGCAAAGAATCTAGCCGCACAACTAAGAGCAGTTCATCGAAAATATGGCAAATTTTCAATCAGTTTCTACAAGGCAAAAATGATTCCTTCCCTGATTTATGGCATGGATGCTACACCTTCAATTCCTTCTCAACTCTGGCAAAAACTTGAAGGTCTCATTTGGAGAGCAGTGCTAGGGCTACCTAACTCTACAGCGATAGCGCCGATTAGACGAGAACTCGGCCTCGTATCCCTGAAAGCAGTGGTGGACCACAGTACTCTACAGCTATATAGGAAAGTCATCCATCCAGATAGTCTGAAAATCTACCACATGATAGCTGAAGAGATTGACAAAGGCAACAACCGCTCTATGAACCAGTGGGCCACGGAACAAAAACAGAAACTACAGACGATCGCCTGTACCGAAGAAGAACTGAGGAATAATCCGACCAGGATTAAAACAAAATTGGAATGTTGGGACCGGATCACCTCTACTGATAAAGAAACGTCTAACAAACTTTTAGTCCATCTCCCCATGAACACAAACAAGCTGAAAGAACCAATGGCATACTGTAAAAGATACCCCAGTAAATCTCTGATGAGAACCTTTTTGAACGCCCGTCTGAACGCTCTACCGACGCAAGAAATTCTAGCGATGAGAGCAAGATCAACGGATAAAACCTGCAGACTCTGCCAAAATCCTGAAGAGACTGAATCTGTAAGACACATGCTGATGCGCTGCCCTGCCCTGCACCAAGCCAGAATCGCCTATTTCAGTAATTTGACAGTAACCTCATTTGCGGGCAGTGAAGACATCTGGTGGAACCGCCTTATTACAGGCGAAAAGACTCGATGGCACACGGCAGCCGCTAAACTTCTGGAACTGGCAATGGAAAGGACAAAAGCGAGCACGGACGTTGGTTTCTCGCCTACATAACCTCGAGACCGCGGTCCATACTAACTATACTGTCAACGAGATTTACTGTGAGTGGAATTTGCTCTTGTAAAAATCTATTTCTGATTATATACAAGTAATAAAAAAAATAAAAAATAAAAATAAAAAAATAAACTATGGGAGTCCCGGAACAGAGAACGAGCAATGCTCAGATAACCTGTTCTATGGAATGTTGCCCACTTTTACCTAAGGGGATTCTTTTAAATGTGAAGACAGCAGTGTTCTGCTAATGTCTTGATCTAATAAACAAACAGTTTTATACCCTGGTTGCCCCTTTTTTTCTGTTTTATGTATGTTTGTATTGTTTAGCGCCCCCATGCCCACGGGCTATCGTCTTTTGCGCTATATAAATAAACGAAATAAATAAATAAAGTGTCCAGGCTGCGAAGTGCGCATCCGCGCTTCCTTCCCTCAACATTGAAACTCCATTGCATACTGCCTTATTCTAATCAAGCAAATCTTTCCCTTAATGTAGCGGTATGTGTCACGACAGTTCGCCGGGCACCAATGGAAAATGAAGGAAGACAGCACTGAGATTTAAATTGCGCTTTAGAGATAACAGGCCTTTGCCTGCAGTTGTCATTTAATTAGGTTTTTTTCTTTTTAACATTTTTCCCTCTTTTTTGCCTTTTAGAGATAAAAAATAATTCAATATACCGTTCGGAAACCTCAAGATAGACGCTGATGTAATACTTGCATTCAGCAAAGTTTCAGAAGGAAATTGACTAATTTTCGGGGGATTCTAAAGGGATGTCTCCCATTATGATAGAAAGTGTTGTGATATCTGTCAATCAGAAAAACCTTTGCAGTATATCAACTAGGTTACATATTCTATGAGTGTATTTTCTTCTATTAAATTGATATTAATGCAAATTGAAAGTCTGGATTATTTTTCTTTGGAAGTTTATGTGACCAATGCATAGAAAGCACCTCGTGAAGGAATGTCAGTGAGTTCCATATACATTATCAAACCTGTTGTTACTGTGATATGTAATGGCATAAAGTTAATCAAAATCTTTACATTAAATACATAAGCCGGCCTTTGATCTTCAGAGAGCATCCTAGATTGCCATCAATGTACAGGAAATTCCTTCCTGTATTTCTGGAACACCAGACAGGCCACCACAATGCACGCCGCCAATGCAGGACTTTCAAAGGACACTTGCTTTGAATGGTGACCACCAAGGATCTTTCAAATTTTGTGGGGATAAAGGGCCAGGTTAAATTTGGGTTTGTGACGGTGCAAGGGAGGGCCTACCGAGTGGCAGCACTGTGCAGAGTTATGTATTTGCACCAACTCAAGGGGCCCTGGCTGTTCCTGGATGCTCTCAGGAAAAGTGTATGGCATTGAATTGTACCGCATGGGCGAGACGGCGCATGTGCACCCAGCATAGGGCAAAACCTATGGCCATTCCCAGGCACGGCTGTATCTGCAATGGCACAGAGCACCATAGAATATTGTTTGTAGGTTGCAAATAAAAATGTGGCCCACATTATGAGTTTAGGGCCGTAAATCAACAGTACATCCACTGATTTACCGCCAAACTCGTTTACTATTACCGCCACTTGGTCCTGTGGCATCACCACGGGATTAGGAGTGGCGGGCCGGCATTGTAAATCCCCATTTGTAGAGTCCATAGGACTCCATGAAGTCTTTTGGACGATTTATTGCGATCTCTAAAACCGTGCGGTAAATCAGCCGATTTTTGGAGGTAAAGTGGAAAATGTACCTCCAGCATTTTGCCGTAGGTGAAAGCTCCATTTTACTATTAACTATTACTCAAACCCCCGCCCCATTTACCTGATTGTTGCTGCCATGGCTTCACCACCTCTCGCTTTTTCAACATGCGGCGTCCCGTTCAATGAATGAAAATCCTTTTGTTTAACACCCCGGGTTACCGTTTTGGTAACCCAGGGTGCAAATAGCGTTAGCACCCCTTTCCAAGGGCTAAAACGTGGGTAACATCCCGAGGCCCCCGTTTTAAGACCCTCACTTCGTTTGGGCCTATAACTCCGGTTGCCGGGCCATTATCCCCCGTTCCAGCCCTTGGAGCGGGGCACTAACGCCATCTTATAGTTTAGTAGAATTCCGCTGCTCTTTGTTGATTACTAAGACAAGCCTCTCCTATTTGATGAATCTACAAATTGATCAAGGAAGTGCTCAGACATGTTGCAATATCTGGAGTGGAAGAGACTGGCGAGAGAGGGGAGAGTAACAAAGCATTGGCCACTGGAGAGTTCAGGTCAGTAAGAGAAAAGGATTGCAAGGACACACATACATCATTTCGTGCATGTGTGGTCTACTGGCCTCTAGTGTGATGCTTCAAGGTGGAGAGCCTGTGGCACTCAGGATAAGTAATTACCTATGATTTAGAGACCTCCGTGTCCCTGCTGGCCTGTTCTTTAGCAGCACAGGAGGTTGAGAACACAGGTGGATCGGGCCCTCTGGAGGCCCCAGAGGTCCCTTTAGGCAACCTAAATATCCAGCCTATGGTCTTGGAGAGAATATGGCTACTCCTTTCATACGGCACTGGTAGGGGTGTGAGTTTTGTTGTTGAGGTTAAAGGTGTCAGTGACAGCTCGGAGCTGAGCACAGGACACAGGCAGCAGCAGAACCCGTACCGCCCACTACTATTCACCGCCACTTTCCTTCCCCACGGGTAGGGTCAAAGCCTCGCTCTTCAACTGTTGTATTATACAGAGTGGGGCCCTCGTGACTCTCAGTGGACCCTCATATGAAGGGCTACCCCGACTTGAAGTCACAAAAAGTACTCAGAAGCGGCACCCTCCCTACTCTCGTCCCTCAAAAAACATAACACTGTTGCTAGCTTTCTTCACCCCTTTCCTCTTTCCAAATGTAGCACCTGCCAGCGATGTTGGGCTCCAACAGCATGACCATCCTCCCAGTAGAGTCCTATAACCCAGACACGCACTGCTAAACTACTTTAACACTGAGTGCGCATGTGGAGGAGGCTTAGCATGGTGAAATCCTATAGCACTGGCAAAGCACCTCACCACTAGAGTACACTCGCACTGGCACAGTCTAAATAGGCCACAACATGTCTAGGGTTGCTTGTGGTCTCATGCAGAAGAGATTTAACCAAGCAGTTTAGGCTGGACTGCCCCTTTTGAGGGTGGGACTAAGCCTACTTTGCGTATAGTCTTTCCCCTTTATGTAACGGCTTGGCAGACTGAAGAACAATGGTTTGGAGGGTTGCACTGAACAATACCAGAGATTAAGATTCATTTTACACCTTTGCACTTTTACCTGTTTTGTTTTACAGTGCCCAAAATGTCCTACCAAGCTCTCTCCTCCACCCCTTTACTTTCAGTAACCATCAGGGACCTCTACGTCCACGTCCATCTTTCTCGGCACAGTACTTACTCATGTCAGTACTGTGATGAGGATGAGTGGGACTAGGAGTAATAAAGATTGCCAGTAAGTAACCCCAGCACTACCTCAACGTCCATCTTCCTCGTCACAGTACTGGCAGGAGTAGGCAATGTGACGAGGGAGAGTGCGACTAGGAGTAATGAAGATTAATGGTCAGTAATCCGAGCAATCTCCTCAGTCCTTTGAAATCCCCCAGTCCTTTTCATCTCTCCTTATGCCACTTTCCTTATTTCCCTGTTCTCCATCATGTAGGTTTTCTTCCAGTAGATCCCATGCTCCTAGCCTTTATCCACCTTTCATCCAGCTGTAAGCTTCCTTTCAGTCATTGTTCTCTTCCTTCTTTCTGTTTGTTCCTTCACATACTCTTCCATGCCCGTCATATTCCCATTTTGTCCATGGCAGTAAAGTGGCCTCCCTATGCTTGTCTCCCTGTGACACTCCTCTCTTGAAGACGGACTGCACTGTGGGCCTGTACTCCTTTCATCCAAGTGACCCCATTCTTTGCACCCTTCCCTTTTTCCCTCCATTGTGTGTTTCCTTTCTCATCTGGTGTTGCGCTGTCCTCTGTTTCTGCTCTCTACCCCATTCTCCATCACTCCCAGCCCCTCCCTGCCCTTCCTTTTTGATGTTCACACTGTAGTACTCTTTTGGGTTTCGCAGCGCTATCTTTGAGGTTTACTTATTTGCTCTCTCTGCTCTGCACTATCCCTGTTTTTGCCCCTTCTGATCTTGCTCTTAGCCCCAGGGGAAGCTACCCCCCCTTTTCTAATTCTTCCCCTTCACTGACACATTTCATATTATGTGCCCTAACCGTATGCCCATCACCTTCACCCCGCAACCCCTTCTCTTTTTTCTGTTTGGGCTAGCACCTGCCCGTCCTTCTCCTGACACACCTGCTGATGCAGCTCTGATTTCAGGCTTCTTCCCCCGAACCTTTTACCACACAATCCCTTCTTCCTCTCTCCCACCATCCCCCATCAGAGCTGCTGCTTCTAGAGTAGCAATGGCAGCTGCCAGTGCCGGCCCCAGGCCTCCCAGCAGCCTGTGCGAGAAATGTGGGTGCACCACCCACCATTCTGCTCCACGTGCGCATAGTGGCCCAAAATAAAATGCTGTGGCACAATTTAAAAAAAAGCAACGTTGGGTACCATTAAAAGTCATGCCACGGTAAGAAAGGGCTAGACAGGTTGCCCCAAAATGCCAGTCTAGCGAGTAATGACATTTACCATGATCGCGTTATCATAGATGCCCAGAATTAAAAGTCATGCCACAGTAAGAAAGGGCTAGGCAGGTTGCCCAAAATGCCAGTCTAGCCCAGTAACGACATCTATCATGATCGCTTAATTATAGATGCCCAGAATTAAAAGTCATGCCACAGT
This sequence comes from Ambystoma mexicanum, assembly GCF_040938575.1. Lineage (NCBI taxonomy): Eukaryota > Metazoa > Chordata > Amphibia > Caudata > Ambystomatidae > Ambystoma > Ambystoma mexicanum. The sequence continues at coordinate 116,547,928 of NC_090934.1, read as the reverse complement.
AAGAAAGGGCTAGGCAGGTTGCCCAAAATGCCAGTCTAGCCCAGTAACGACATATACCATGATCGCTTTATCATAGATGCACAGAATTAAAAGGCATGCCACAGTAAGAAAGGGCTAGGCAGGTTGCCCAAAATGCCAGTTTAGCCCAGTAACGACATATACCATGATCGCTTTGTCATAGATGCCCAGAATTAAAAGTCATGCATAAGCCACATCCAAACACAACATTCACCCCTCATTTACTCATACAAGACGGTGTGCAACCACACCAGACTTCACGCGCTCATTTACAGTAACACACACACATTACATGATACTACATAACACACATCCTTGCATGCATGCACAAATTCACATGCACGTGCCCATACACCACTGGTTTGCACAATACGCCCCGAGTCAAACATATCCCTCTCGCAATGTTATGGACAGGCATGTTAAAGCTGAAGCAGGATTGGTTCACGTGTAACCTCTGGTTTGACTGTGGCCTGATATTTCTGGGGTTACCCAACATCACCTACGGAATGAATAAATACACACACACCCCACATTTTCTGTCCAGATACACTTTTATTTGGTGTAGCACGAGTTGCGCACTGATGTATGAATGTTCACCATTAGGTGTCTTTGATATAATAAACTCGTAATGAGACCTGTGGCGGCCATTTCATTTGGTGGTTTTTGGCAGGGATTCAGAAATGGCTGCTGATAGCTGAGTCCAGTGAAGGGTTTACCTAGTATTTTGAGACACTAGACTGACTACCTCTATGGATGAACTGTTGGACTCCACCTTGACCGTAAAGGTGATGGTTTGAAGAGTTCTGGAGAAGGGGCAAGAGCAGTAAGTGGTTGGTAGCTCTTCTGGGGCAGCTCCCCTGGGCAGCTCCTTGGGGGCTGTAGGCAGGTAGGGCTTGTTTGTTGAGGACTCTGGGTCTTCTCTGCCCAGGCCTCTTTTTCCGAATCGACGTCCTGTTGGAGAATGTGCTCTTTGGTGAGGAGATGGTAGAAAGCCGCTGCCACAGAGCAGTAGCAAGAATGTGTAAGTCAGGGTCTGAGGAGAGGCGCAGATCCAGGGGTCCCATAGTGTGAGGGGAATGCAGCAGGGGTCGAAGTGTAATCAAATAAAATAGGGGAGCGGTGTTCCTTCTGCCCCGCCCCCTTTCTCCACACCCACAGACCCCAGTATCGCCATCATTCCCCTCTCCCCCATTCAAACCCGTACCTGGGACCTTGCTTTCTTTCCCGCCACCACACGATGCAACGTTTTGCAAAAGTCCAAATCAAGGTGGCAGAAAAAAACAATGCATTTAAATGGCCACCATTGCCGACAGAGCGTGCCACTTTGCGCAGCCTCCCTTTTCCATTCACCCACCCATTCTCACCTCTTACAGGACATCATGCCCATGACTGTAGCCACATACACATGCCCCCCCCCCATTACCTGCAGGGACCACTGTGATTAGCAATCCAAAAGCAGATTGCTGTCGAGCTGGGCTTTTCTTTGTCAGGGTGCATCCAACTTCAAAGTAACATTCTAGATGCAGCGTGGCACTAGAACATTACTTTGAAGTTGGTTGCACCCCCACTTAAAAAAGCTTGTGTGATGCAGTGTGCCCCGATGCGCGTTTATTTTGTGCACCGTAGTGCGAGCGCACCACTCGATCGTGCCTTAAACCACCGCTGGTAGCCGCAATCTCGGCTTCGGAAGGAACCTCTGGTCCAGTGATCGAAGTGAGCGGGAACGGTCGGGAGCGGTGTTCCACTAATTTTATTTTTTTCTGTTTACCATTGCTCTACCTTATACAACCATGTTCACCATTCTGTATAGAGGATTTGTCCATTCATGTCCCTTGGCAAGGTTACAGTTGTAATAGAAGCCTTAGTTACTAGCCACTTAGACTATTGCAATGCCCCGCCCGCAACACCTTGTCACATGTTGCACTATGCTTCCGCCTACCCTCTCCCCTGCCGAAACCACAGCTCCACTACTTTTTTCGGTGCACTTCTACCACTCATGACACCATTGCTTTCTTCTTCTCTCTCGCCGCTACAAGAAAGAGGGTTCTTCCTTCCCTCTTTCTGTGATGCCACCCCGCCAAGCAATCCCTAAGGGCCAGCGTAAAGCGCCATTGTGTTCCTCCTCCCCTTTCTCACACAATGTCACAATGGATAGGATTGTTCCTTCACAAATACTGGGGTCTCGTTGCCAAGTCGTTCCTGATAAAATGGAAACACAGCTTACACTGCTGCTTGTTTAACTCTTGGTGTCTGATTCACTCGCTGTAACCAGTAGTGTGGGACATGGCATTTTGTACTCAGGGCTTTAAGTGGGGTGGGCCTAGCCGGGTCAGAGCCTTGGCAGTCTCCAAAAAGGGCTCTTAGCCGGAGCCCTACCAGAGGTCAGCCCCGAATAGACCCAGCAATGCTGGCCCCTCAAGCAGGCCATTTAGCAGAAGCACTTCAGATTAGAAAAAAGAAGAGGCAGAAGGAGAGCTGTGGCGCATGGGTGTCATACTTTTGGTGCTCCCCACCTCTGCTTTGGTTTCTTAATCACAGGTTCCGAACCCCAGCGGGATTTGGAACAAAAAAGAGGGACTGGTCGCACTAAAGAAAATAATACCAGTTCACCCCATCTCTCCTGCTCTTACCAGGCCCCCACACCCTCCGTAGGTGAGGGGGGGGGCTCTAGGTATGGGGCGTGGCCTAAGTACTTAGGCCACGATCCAAACTAGAGCTCCCCCTCGATTTAGCCTCCCACTTAAAGCCCTGTTTATGCCACATGGCCTCTGCTAGGCGTTTTCGTTTGGCACGTCTGTTCTTGATACAAGCTTTGCACACACAGAAATAAATGGCCCGTCACCAGGTGCATGTAGTAAAAAGCAGGAAAACACTCCATGCGTGTCGTATAATTTAGGTAAATACGCCATGCATGTAGTGAAATACTGGAAAAATATCCTCTGTAGGTGGTAATATGCAAGTACACCAATCATGTGGTAAAACATTGGAAACACTCACTGCATTGTGGAGGGTTTTGACCCATGTGGAATCATTAGACGGGGTGAATGTGGGGATTAAGCTGTCGCTGCCCATCATTTTGCCCCAGAACAAAAATAAATCATTGGAGTGGGTAAAGATGGGGATGCGCTGTCGCCGCCCATCATTTCATCCCAGAATCCAGGAGAGCTGCGCAGTTGTGCGCACACCAAAATGGTTACCTAACTTGCCACCCACCAGTGTAAAGAAAGGTCTTTGTTAACAAAATCCACTGTTACTGATGTCAAAAAGTTGCTGAAATCGTGACTCATTGGACCACTTTAAAGATTCAACCCTTTTTGTGGGGTTCCACATAACCATCTTACTGTAAGGAGCCCCATCAAAACAATGTTAAGCAAGGATTTACTACCATGTAAGAACCATTCCTGTTTAGAATGCATTAATCCAAGAAAATCCCAAAAATGGGTGCAGTACCAGTACTCACCACTATCCAAAAGCCGGCGTTTTAAAACCCACTGTGTGTTTTTCTGAAGGCAAGCCAAAATGCCTATTTCAAACCTTGCAACATGTGCAAAATATTTACTGAACACCAGCAGACATTTGGCAGAATGGAGTTTTGTGTGCCTAACAAAATCTGGGAAATGAAGATCATAAGACAAGGTTTATAACAAGACTGGCTGAGCTGTGCCGCTCTAAATGATTGCAGCAGTTTAAGTTGCACTGGATTTAAAGACACTAAAATCGAAAATGTTTAGATTAAATGAGTGACCTATGTTTGGTGTCACATGCCTTTGTAACTGTTGAAATGTCATAGTTTTGCACTTAGAATCAGCATTCTAGCTGCATGTGTAAAATTGCAAGTTAAGTTAAAAAGCAACAAAAATAACATGGCAGTTAGCTGAAGGTCTGACTTAAGGAACTTGATTTTGCCTAGCAACTGCTCCCATCAGGAGTGAAACTTGAGTCACAACTGTGTTCCTAGGCAACCTTCCTTTTGCTGCCCACACTAAGGATATGCCATCTATCTGATAATTGAATTTCCTGTGCTCTGCCAGAGAGTGAACAAAGCCCTCTTCACTTAGGCAAAGGTTTTTATTACAGACGTCGTAAAAAGTGGCTTCCTCCTGAAGAAGCTGGGAGGGGCACTGCCTGTGAGAGCAAGCTGGCTTGGCAGAAACTGGAAAGACTGGTTTCTGTACCATGTGACCTGAAAAGACACACCCCTGCAGCAAGAATATTGTTTTATAAAAAGGTGAATAACTCATAGTGCGGACCTGTGAAAATTTTATAAATGATACCATAATTCTTGTGATTTTTCTGCCCACAGTTTGAGACGTGGTAGGAACCAGGGGTATGTTCGGGGGGGTTTTAGCGGAAAAGTGGATATTACTATAAATGTGTGCATGTTAAAAATCTGAAACTTCATCAGTTAATGTCCCTACCCCCTGCGCACATGTATGTAAAGTTGGGTCCATGTCAGAAATTGAAAAAGCAGTTAAAAAGTCAATTATGTACACTCTTTGAATGCAAGCTCCTAGAAAAAGCAGATTTGTACAGAGACATGGCTAAATTCAGCCACACCATGTATATGTAATTTCAAACAACTGTGTAACTCTGAAGTATGTATTTTGATCATATATAGATTTGGGTGCACAGATGATAAGGGAGGTTGTTTCAAGAGATCATAAAATGACATCACTCTGACTCACAGTTCAGTTCGCCAATCAAGGGGACGAATGAAAGCTGACCAATGACGAGTGAGAGGGGCAAGTCTAGTGATGCAACACACACACCCTCTCTCAAGAAACAGATAAAAGCAGAGAGTCAGGACACATAGAGAGCTGGAATTCCATTTGCAGCAACGCACTCTGCCGGACCATACAACATCCTGAGATCCAGACTTCAAATTCATCAACCTCCAGAAAGCCAAACTAGAGACATCAATCTATCCAGAGCAGTGAGACTCAGAGAACCGGTGCCTAGCAGAGACCAGACCAGAGAGAAAGCAGTGCTGTGCCTAGCAGAGACCAGACCAGACCAGACCAGAGTCCAGTTTAAAACCCTGACCAGATCCGTGATGAGGCCCATTTAATTCAAGAATATAGTGTGAGTACCCAGCAGAACTGTGTAGAACCAATCTCTTAGTTTAAATTCATCTAATTCAATTTATTTAACCTAAGTAGAACTGCCTCCTAGCTGTCACCTGTCATTCTAGCTGCACAAATTTGTCACTTGTCATTTTGAAAAAGTGTGCGTTTAAAATTTACAAAACCAAAAACGACCTTTACTAATTTGCTCATATCTCCGCAACCGTTTGGGCTAGAGACTTGCAATCACTTTCATTTGGAAGCTGAGATCCCAGGCTTTCCTAGGACCCCAAAACGGTAGAGATAGTCCTTGCGGTTCCTCTGTAATAGCGCTCGGCGCATCCGCGAATTTTGCCGCGATTTGCAATTTCTTCACATGTAAAAAACTGCTGCTGCTGGTTTCCATTTGCCAGAAATTCGTTTCACCTGCTAATCATTCCTGCATCATTGCTAGTGTAAGCCTGGACTAATATTAACTAGATACCACTCATCCTGAACCTCTAAAAGGGAATTAAAAGCGTTTCCAGCATATTTCTCATTCATTGCTAGCACCTATCAAAGCATTTGCCTGTGTTTTCAAACTTCTGTTTAAGCTTGCTGGGGTGGACTGATTACATTGATTGCATCTTTGAGAACTGTGTGCGTTCCTCCCATTTCCTTGCATTGCATAAAGAGGGGGGGAGTGAATAGCCAGAGAAAAGTGATTACATTGTTTGGTTGAAATCATATTGCGTATTTTCTGTACTGCATTCATTGAATATTGCATCCACCTGAGCTTACATAAAGCATCCTCTACCACATTATACTTTTGTTCCTATTTACCAGTGTGCTACCTTATCCATTTCATGTCAACTCATTAGTCATTATAAAGAAGTGTGCTAGTGCCAGATTCTCCGTTGTTAATATTTACCATATCAGATTAAGTGTGATATTCAATTATTAATTTATTATAAAGTGTGATCTATATATATATATTTTAAATTATCAAATAAACCTTTTAAACTTGCAAAACAGAACTACTTCTTGGCTCAGTGGGGTCAGGGGGATTCCAAGAGAGGGGTGTCATACAAGGGTAGTCATCCAGAACGCATGAACTGGACCTAAAGATATATCAATAAGGGTTTTCATTCAGTATTCTAGACTAGGCGCTAACTTGGCTGTAGTGCTGAATTGAATCCTCTTACAAAGTGGGGGCTCGAGCCGAGACGTTGGGTTAGATTTACCATTTGTGCAGATTAATACAGCGTGCCAGCTGACCAGATACATACATCCAGTCGGATCACCACGCTGTGTTACGCTGTGAAGCATTCCTCAAAAGGGACACTCCAAGAAAAGTTCTGTTCTGCAAAAATAAAATACAAACTTCTGTAAGTCAGGACAGAGACCAATCTCTAGAATGACGACCTTAGTAGACATGAAAATAGCCAGAGAGCACCTCTTGCATAAGCTATTTGTGAGAGGGGAATGGACCGAACAGGGCCAGGATGTGTGGTTGCAGGCCATCACACAACAGGTCACTGAAACAGGGTCAGATATATATAGAGATCAGGGTCCCTTACATGTGGCCCTGAGTGAACTATATATGGCTCCTAAAGCCAAAGAGGAACACAATAAGATCGCCAGGATAGCAGCATACCTGTACCTATATATGGGAGACATGCAGGATAGATGTGCTGAAAGCCAAAATCTGGCAAATAGGCAACAGATGGCATTACAGAAGGTCCAATCTGACCTGGTCTCTTCTGAGCAGAGGCTGCAGAGGAGCCAGGAGTCAGAAAATGACAGCAGACAGTACATCACTAAAATAAAGGAGGATATGGATGTGCTGCAAAAGGAAAAGTCAGAACAGGATACCAGATTTCTGGCCTTGCAGAAGGAACACCAAGAAGGTTTGGACTCCCTACTGCAAAGCCAGAAAAAGCTGGAGCAACAGCTAGACTTCAATAGGGCATGTGCTGAGCAGGTAGTCACCCTGCAAGGCCACCTAGATAGAGTGAAGGCAGAGAGCAACAAACTAATTCTGAAAGACCTGGATACCCAGGCGGAGTTTGATGAGGAGCGCCAGAAAGCTGGTGCCTTTCAACGGCAAAGGGACGACCTGGCGGCACAAATGCAGGCTCTTAGTCAGGAAAGAGACGCCATAGGCCAGGAAGTCTGCCATTTAAAAAGAAAAATGGAAGAAAATCACCTGGCCCACCAGGGGCTGGGTGACCTCCAAAAAGAAAACCAGAACTTGGTAGAGCACACCAGAAGGGTGGAGGATGCTCTAGCAAGAAAGGAGCAGGCCAATAGGGACATTGCCCAGGAGGTAACCCTCCTGCAGCAAAGACTGGCCCAGTTCTCCAGGACCAACCAGGAAGCACAGAGGGAAAATGAGGCTCTCTGCCAGCACAATGATAGGCTCCAACAGCAGGTAGCGATGCAGGAGAGACTGATAGAGTCGAGTAAGGCCGTAACAGAGGAACTGAAAGCACAAATGCAGGCTCTTGCATTGCAACAGGGAGCAGGGGCGGATAGAGATGAGGTTCGCTGGGAAATGGAAACTCCGGAGCATAACCTCAGGAGCCCTAGTACCAGAGGCCCCCATACCTCTCAGTCCCTGGACTCTGCCACCCCCATGTCCCCTGGCGCACATGAGCACAGGGCCACAGGGATGGCAGATTACTATCCAGCCAGAAGCATGGGGCTCATAGGCCAGTACCACCCAGGAATGGAGGGGTGGGCATCCGGGTATGGGCACCCAAGTACAGTACAGTTCAATGGGGAAACCCAGGAGAGTAGGCCCATTAAGGGCATCCTGAAAACCTCTGCCCAGTTAGGTCAGTGGAGGGGGTACCCATCAAATCCTGGCAGCAAGGAGGAATCTGAAGACTCCTCTGAACTGCGCAGGACACAGGAGACCAGGTCCCCACATTCTGCCAGCCATTCCCAGGCTCGCAGAATCCGGGAAAACCTGGAAGAACAGACGGGAACCTCTGGGAGCAGTGCCTCTGAGTCCGACGAAGAATGGACAAGGGTTACCCGAACCAAAAAGGCCAATAAGGCAAAAAGAGCCTTGCTTAAGGACCCCTTAAAGCAGATTAAGGCGATCAGGAGCGTCATCACGCCTTACCATAAGAACTCTAAGTATTCTGTTTGGGAGCACTTAGAGTTGTTTGAACAAATGATGGAGACTTTCCATTTGAAGGACAGCCAAAGCTGCATTCAATATGTAAAGTGGACCTTCTCCCCGGAATACTCCAGTTTCTTTGCGGGGCTGGAGGACCAAAATCATTTAAGATGGTCCACCTATAAGGCGGCCATCCTGAAACATTTTTCTGTTCACAGAAATCCTCAAGAGGCTCGCAAGGCAGCCTACAATTTGCAATGTGGGGAGGATCAGGCCCCACAAGAATTTGTGCAGGAGTTAAAGCGTGCTTTTGCACAGACCACAAGAAGGGTGCGCACGGATAGCCGTGAATTTATCAACACGTTTTTCCATGCCTTGCCCAAATATATCATGACCCAGCTCGTGAGGGATTTTCACGAGAAAAGATCTTTAGACTGGGTCATTGAACAGGCTACCCGCATCTATGAGGTGCAGAAGCCCATAGAAAATAAAAGCAATGCCCAGAAAAACCCCAAAGCCAACAGCACCCCTGCTGCTGCCAAGGTGGCAGAGGTAAAGGTCACCCCCGTTTTGGATTTGGAGATGGGGGGGCCTAAAAACCTACCTGCACCGAATAATGCTAGGCCCAGAAGGTCCTCGGGCCAGTCACAGACAGGGAGCCATGGAGGCAGCCCCACAAATGGGGTCCCTCGCTCTCCTGACTATGTAAGTCCTCGCTACAAAGGTAACAGACCCATCCTGGGTTATGTGTGGACTCCTCCAGCCCAAGGGGGGGGATCCAGCCAAGCACCTAACCCAGGGAACTTCCCTCCAAACTTCCCACAGGAGGGCAGAAATTTACCAAACCCTGGGCAGAACTTTTTCCCCAGATATCCACCCGACTTCCAACCCCAAAATCATCCATCCTTCTTTCCTCAATTCCCTGAGCCCAGACCACTGAATCCGGGAGAGGGGAGGCCAAGGGTGGAGGGGTACCCAAATCTTCCCAACCCGGGGTATTACCAGAGGAGGGATAGCTACCCTTCCCGGGATCAGCCCAGGGGAGAAAACAGGGCCCCGTATCAGCCTGAGCGGGTTTCCCAGTTAGAGCGCCAGGTTCAAAACATGGCGCGGGATATGGGTCATATACTGAGGGCGCAGCAGAACCCTCAGATCGGCGTGCCAGCGCAGAACACACCCAACTCTGGACCTGGTGCTCCAGAACAATGACGGGGGCAGCACCCCGATAAATCACCGGTTCCCAGGGAGGAGGCACAAGGGGAAGGGGGGTGTAAAGCCTTGGAGGAAGCTTCCTTCCTCACTTGTAAACAGCCCCTGGAAACCCAGGAACCGGAAACGAAATCTCTTGCCCCTGAAAGTCTGCCTCCTAAGGAGCAGAGGGGGGGTAGGAGAAACAAAAGACCCAAACAGACTCAGTTTGAGGAGGAGGTACAGATCTTCCAATTTGAGGGAGAGGGATCCTCAGGGGATCCTGGGAAAAGGATCCTCTCCTTCAGAGAGGGGGGAACTCCTCCCAAAGAAAAATGGGTCCCTAGGGATGCAAATCCAGACTGGGAAGATGTGGAGACTGAGCTACCGCCACCCACCATCTCATCCCAGAACCAACAGCAAGAAAATCCCCTGGTTCAAACCCATCCTGGGGACTGCCTCCAAAAAGGGGGGGGCGGCCCAGAAACGGAGCCAGGGGAACCCACTATGGCTCTGATCTCCAGTTGCAAAATTTTTCTTTCAGATTCCCAAGGCTCTCCACAAGATTCTGCCCAAATCCCTTCGCTAGCGATGTCCAAAACCAGAAAGTTAGCCCGCCAGTTGTCCAAAAATGTACATTATCTGTGCCCCCTTGAGGAGAAGGAGGGAAGATATTATGCCCCGGTACAAGTACAGGGGCAGGGTACAATCTCGGCACTGGTGGACACTGGATCTCAAGCTACCCTTCTGTCCAGAAGGGCCTTTGACGAACTGAATGCAGGAAGGGGAGAGAATTACCAAATTCCTCTCACCTCTCTTCCTGGACAACTGCAGAACTTTGACGGGAAGGAAATTCCCGTCGAGGGGACGGCAGACTTGGACATTAAGATCGGGCGACATAAGTTGAAACACCCGGTCATAGTTGTGACCCCAGAGGACACCCCTTGTTTACTAGGGAATGACCTCCTGAGAAGGTTGTCACCCCTAATAGATTGCGTAAACAAGGTCCTCTGGACCCAGACTAGCCGACCAATAAAATTAAAACAGAGTGTCAACCATGTTAGTTTAAACGGCACATGCCACATGGTTGAACAAAAATCTGACCAAGTAGAATTTCACTTCCAGAACAACCAAATTCCAGACGTGACAGTAATAGCAGTAGGACAACAGACTGGTGATGGGGGGTCCTCTCTATTTCTGAAAATCAACCTTCCTTCCAGTCTAAAGTGGTATTCCACGCTGGAAGGAAACACTCTGAAATTCTATACTAATCCACAATCTGAAACTCCCACTCCTATAGTCCAGAAAGACGTGAAATCAGCTCAAAGCCTGGCTGATATTCAGCAAATTGGAGAGCAGTTGTTCATCCCGGTTCAGTTAAATGATGGGAAGGACTCTGTTCTCGCTCGAGTGTGTGTGAACAACGGTAAGAGCTTCATCAGCGAAGCCATGTTCCGCCAACTCCCAAAAGATCCAGCCATTCCCACCTTCAAACTGATAGACAAATGGGAAGTGGACCTGGAAGCACCCAATTCAAAACATCTCCTGCCAAGCAGGTGTATGCTCAAAATCTCCATTGGCAACAAGAGCATAGTCCACAATTGTTGGGTCGTGCGAGACGTCCCTGCCGCCTTTTACTTAGGCAGTGACATTCTCAATCGCTTTGCCATTAGTTTGGACCTAATAAACTTCAAAGCTTGGTCCCGATTAGCGGATAATCCCATGGGCTTTGATGATCCAGAAAAAGCATTTAGGTCAGCTCAATTGCTACCTTATGCAGTTGAAATTCAGGTTAAAGAGGGAGTCACCATCCCAGAAAGGACCCGACAATTCTCCCTGGAAGTGAAAGTTAAAAGGGGACAAGAGTTGAAAAACCCTGATGCTTACATACATCTAAATGCTTCTCTCCAACAGCAAGGGTTGGGGGTAAACCCAACTCCATTAGTCAACATAGAACATGACACCATTCTAATAGAGGTGGATAACAGCGACTTAAAGAGTATTACTCTAGCCGCAGGCACCATTATTGGAATGGCGGTTGATGACCGACACTTCTCCATTGATCTTGTGAATGAACTGTTAGGACCAATCCCCAAGGACTGTGTTGACAGTGACAGTGAGGACAATACAAAACCAGACAGGATTTTCACCCGGCATGGGGGGAACTTCCTGGTGTACACTTCCTGCCCCTATGGTAAGGAAGATGTGACGTGTGACTTCAGGAGGGATGAGGTGATTTTCCAAGTCCATGAGGGCTGCCTTTCCCACCTGAAGCCTCCGGTCCAAATCAGCACTCTGACCAGGGACTTCTCCACCCAGCTGGAGGAGGCCGCGGAGATAGCCAAACCAGAGGTCTTTCCAGGCTTCAGGCAGATGGTGGAAGAGAGAGTCAACCTAGCTGATGCCTGTGTGACTCTGGAACAAAAGCAAAAGTTGAAACAAGTTTTCTTGGACTTCCAAGATCTCTTTGCGGTAGACTCATATGACTGTGGCCGCACCGACATCCACACCACGACAATCCCCACGGACCCTGGCATGACTCCTGTGTTTGTGAAGCAATATCGCTTGCCTCTTGCATCAATGGAGTCCATTACTGAAATAATTAAGAACCTTGAGTCCCGGGGAATAATCCGTCCAGTCCACAGCACCTTCAATAATCCGGTGCTTGGAATATTGAAGCCAAACGGCCAGTGGAGACTCTGCGCCGACCTCAGGGAGCTCAACAAACGGGTCCATACTTCCCGATGGCCTCTGCCCTACATTGACCAAGGGCTGGCCCAGATTCAGGGGTCACAGGTATTCACTGCAATAGACCTGACCAATGGATACTGGACCGTGCCTGTCAGTAGGGAGGACCAATACAAACTGGCTTTTACCTTTGGGGGCCAGCAGTACACATGGACCCGGACTCCCTTCGGATACCTTAACTCCGGTAATGAGTTCAATATTTTCCTACATAAGGCCATGCCCGACTTGGGTACGAGGGGTAACCTGGCTTATGTAGATGATGTCCTCATCAAAAGTTCATCTGTGGAGGAACACATAGCAGAGATCCGTTATGTTCTGACACAGTTGAGGGCCGCCGGAGCAAAACTTTCCTTTCAGAAAGCACAGTGGTGTAGAACCCGTGTTAATTTCTTGGGGCATGAGATTACTCCTCAGGGTCTCTGTCCCCAGGAAAAGAAAGTGGAAGCACTTCAGAAACTGAAAGACCCCACAACTCTGCGAGAATTAAGGAGCCTCCTTGGACTGACTAATGACAGCAGAAAGTTCATTGAGGGCTACGCGGAGATCACCAGACCCCTGATTCATCTCCTGAAGGGGGGGGTCAAGTGGGAATGGGGTCCAGAACAAGCCGAGGCAGTAAAACAACTCAAAAGAAGCCTCTCACAAGCACCTTGCCTAGCTTACCCTGTCAGAAACAAGGAGTTCTTCCTGGAGACGGGGTTCTCTAATACGTGCTTGACGGCAGTATTATATCAAAAGCATGACAAGGTCAATAAAGTAATCTCCTATGCGAGCAAAACTTTATCCTCTGTGGAGGAAAAATTCAACGATTGTGAGAAGGCACTCCTGGCAACGGTGTGGGCATTGAAGAATTACCGCCCGTTTATCCAGGGGGAACACATCATAGTGGAGACTCCACACCAGCCTCTGCAATATCTCCAAAGTGACAGAATCCGGGCCGGAAATGTGAGTAATTCCCGAATTACTTCCTGGATTCTGTCAATGCAAGACTTTCCTGTGGAGGTCCGATATGGCCAAAACAAGAAGAGTCCCCTCGCGCAAGGTCTGACTGACGTGCATGATTGTGCCAGAGAAAACTGTCTCGAGGACGAAAGTCTAAAAATAAAGGACAACATGGAGGCATACCTTAATTCCCCCCACAAAGTCTTTGAAGAAGACAAGTGTGAGGGAATGCCCACTGTGTATGTGGATGGATGCTCTTACCATGTTGACAACAACGGGGAGAAAGAACTGGTGGCCGGCGTAGGGAATGCATGGGTGAATGAGTCCCCAGAACCCTCCGCTGGATACAAAATTGGTCCCCGAAGTAGTCAGGTGGCAGAATTGATGGCTGTGCATCAGGCCATCCTCACTGCTGTCCAGCATCAACTCCACGAACTGGTCATAATCACAGATTCGGATTATGTACGGAACGGGTTCGTGGAACACCTGGTTAATTGGAAAACCAGAGGCATGTTATGTGCTAACAACAAACCCTTGAAACATGGGAAGTTGATCCAAAACATTGATGATCTGGTCAACTCGAATGAGATGACCATCTACTGGAAAAAGATCAAGGGTCATTCCAAAGTAGAGGGACCAGACAAAACTGGAAATGACTTAGCTGATCAGCTGGCCAAAACCGGGGCCATCCAAGGGGATCTAATTGAGATTGAGTCCCTGTTGGGGGAAATCCAGGTCACTGCCATCACTAGGTCCCAGACAAATGCTCACAACGACCTCTCAATGGCACAATGGAGTAAGGAGACCCCTGATGCTGATTTGATTACCGCTCAGAAGGGGGATCCAATAATTGGCAAATTTTACCAGCACCTTGAGGACCCTGAGAACTTTCCCCTGACGGATACCGATTACATTGGGAAAGAGGACCTAAGAGTGTTGATGAAATGTCCAAAAATGTTCCGGATCCAAGACGGTTTGTTGGTAAGGAAATCCAAAGCTGGCCACGATCAGTGGGTGGTTCCTACCTCATTCCGAAGCCTGATGTTAAGTCACGCCCATGATGCGGCCACCGCCGGTCATAGGGGGTTTCACACAACATTGGAAATCTTAAGAGAGGTTGCATACTGGCCACACATGGGGCAGGACCTCGACCAGTACCTGAAGGGTTGCCTTGTGTGTGCACAATTTCAGCCATCATCCCTCACACACCGGGCGCCTTTACAAAAGAGGGGAATGACACTGCCATGGTCAGATTTACAAATCGACTTTGTAGGCCCTGTGATTCGCTCGGCTAGGGGGAATAAGTACATGTTGACCGTGACATGCTTGTTTACCAAGTGGGTGGAATGTCTCCCAGCCCCAAATTGCAAGGCAGAAACTGCAGCTGCCTTGATGATTAACCACATCTTTTCCCGCTTTGGTCTACCTCAAAGGATTGAGTCAGACAGAGGTAGCCACTTCACCAGTGAAGTAATGACAAAGATGTGGGAGATACTGGGGGTCAAGAGAAAGCTGCATATTGCTTATAGACCAGCTTCTTCTGGGGCAGTAGAGAGATATAACCGGACAATTGTGAGCATATTAAAGAAGTTTGTGGCAGATTCTGGGCCAAGTTGGGATATCCGATTACCTCTGGTCCTAATGGCCATCAGATCTACCCCTTCATCTGCAACCAAAATGTCACCATTTGAGTTGATGACTGGGCGCAAGATGGTGCTTCCGCAGCATTTGCTCTACAGGACCCAAGAGCAGACGCTGATAAATGCCTCCACTACTCATGAGTATGTAGAGAATTTAAGGAAACACCTCCAACATGCTTTTGCTTATGCTCAGCGGAATCTAGAAAGATCGGCTGATAGCATGAAGACCCATTATGACCTGAAAACTTCCAGGAAGGAATATCAGGTGGGAGACCGGGTCTATCTATACAACTTCCAAAGGAACCAGGCCAAGCAGCGCAAATTTTTGCCTACATGGAAGGGACCCTTTGAGATCGTCGATAAGATCTCCCCTGTGGCCTACAAGATCCGCATCCCCAAAGGCGGTTCGGCAGAGGGGGAAGACAAGTGGGTCCACATAAACCAGTTGAAATGTTGCCATCCCAGGCACACTCTGCAACAACTGGAGGAATCCTCTGGAATCCTAGCGGGTACTGTATCAGACTAATTCAGTTCCAATCATAAAACATACCACATCTAGTCTCTAAAATATTGTGATTTACATGAAACTGTCTCTAGTGATACTGTTTTTTTTCAAAATAAGAATGTAATATTTCATTATGATGAAATGCATATGCTGCCCCACTATCTCAACAGTGAGAAAAGAAAAAATCGTCTATGAGTAGATATTGCCGCTTTTGCTTTATCATCCTAGGAGAGATGAAACCATGAAGGATGACCAAGAAGGACGATCCGGAGACCGGGAGCAGAGACGCAACGGGCCCGGGGTACCGCCCAATCTTCCCATCAGGACCGGCGAGGAGAACTGATCGATCTGACCGGATAGAGAGGAAGATGCTGAACTGTGCCATCTACAGAATTGGAAGAAGATAATGTGGACATACCAGCGCCAGGGTTCAAAACCTCCCTTGCAACCGACTCCCCCTCGACTCAAGTCAAAGCGCAGTCGGGCGGGGGGGTTTGTGGAGGGTTTTGACCCATGTGGAATCATTAGACGGGGTGAATGTGGGGATTAAGCTGTCGCTGCCCATCATTTTGCCCCAGAACAAAAATAAATCATTGGAGTGGGTAAAGATGGGGATGCGCTGTCGCCGCCCATCATTTCATCCCAGAATCCAGGAGAGCTGCGCAGTTGTGCGCACACCAAAATGGTTACCTAACTTGCCACCCACCAGTGTAAAGAAAGGTCTTTGTTAACAAAATCCACTGTTACTGATGTCAAAAAGTTGCTGAAATCGTGACTCATTGGACCACTTTAAAGATTCAACCCTTTTTGTGGGGTTCCACATAACCATCTTACTGTAAGGAGCCCCATCAAAACAATGTTAAGCAAGGATTTACTACCATGTAAGAACCATTCCTGTTTAGAATGCATTAATCCAAGAAAATCCCAAAAATGGGTGCAGTACCAGTACTCACCACTATCCAAAAGCCGGCGTTTTAAAACCCACTGTGTGTTTTTCTGAAGGCAAGCCAAAATGCCTATTTCAAACCTTGCAACATGTGCAAAATATTTACTGAACACCAGAAGACATTTGGCAGAATGGAGTTTTGTGTGCCTAACAAAATCTGGGAAATGAAGATCATAAGACAAGGTTTATAACAAGACTGGCTGAGCTGTGCCGCTCTAAATGATTGCAGCAGTTTAAGTTGCACTGGATTTAAAGACACTAAAATCGAAAATGTTTAGATTAAATGAGTGACCTATGTTTGGTGTCACATGCCTTTGTAACTGTTGAAATGTCATAGTTTTGCACTTAGAATCAGCATTCTAGCTGCATGTGTAAAATTGCAAGTTAAGTTAAAAAGCAACAAAAATAACATGACAGTTAGCTGAAGGTCTGACTTAAGGAACTTGATTTTGCCTAGCAACTGCTCCCATCAGGAGTGAAACTTGAGTCACAACTGTGTTCCTAGGCAACCTTCCTTTTGCTGCCCACACTAAGGATATGCCATCTATCTGATAATTGAATTTCCTGTGCTCTGCCAGAGAGTGAACAAAGCCCTCTTCACTTAGGCAAAGGTTTTTATTACAGACGTCGTAAAAAGTGGCTTCCTCCTGAAGAAGCTGGGAGGGGCACTGCCTGTGAGAGCAAGCTGGCTTGGCAGAAACTGGAAAGACTGGTTTCTGTACCATGTGACCTGAAAAGACACCCCCCTGCAGCAAGAATATTGTTTTATAAAAAGGTGAATAACTCATAGTGCGGACCTGTGAAAATTTTATAAATGATACCATAATTCTTGTGATTTTTCTGCCCACAGTTTGAGACGTGGTAGGAACCGGGGGTATGTTCGGGGGGGTTTTAGCGGAAAAGTGGATATTACTATAAATGTGTGCATGTTAAAAATCTGAAACTTCATCAGTTAATGTCCCTACCCCCTGCGCACATGTATGTAAAGTTGGGTCCATGTCAGAAATTGAAAAAGCAGTTAAAAAGTCAATTATGTACACTCTTTGAATGCAAGCTCCTAGAAAAAGCAGATTTGTACAGAGACATGGCTAAATTCAGCCACACCATGTATATGTAATTTCAAACAACTGTGTAACTCTGAAGTATGTATTTTGATCATATATAGATTTGGGTGCACAGATGATAAGGGAGGTTGTTTCAAGAGATCATAAAATGACATCACTCTGACTCACAGTTCAGTTCGCCAATCAAGGGGACGAATGAAAGCTGACCAATGACGAGTGAGAGGGGCAAGTCTAGTGATGCAACACACACACCCTCTCTCAAGAAACAGATAAAAGCAGAGAGTCAGGACACATAGAGAGCTGGAATTCCATTTGCAGCAACGCACTCTGCCGGACCATACAACATCCTGAGATCCAGACTTCAAATTCATCAACCTCCAGAAAGCCAAACTAGAGACATCAATCTATCCAGAGCAGTGAGACTCAGAGAACCGGTGCCTAGCAGAGACCAGACCAGAGAGAAAGCAGTGCTGTGCCTAGCAGAGACCAGACCAGACCAGACCAGAGTCCAGTTTAAAACCCTGACCAGATCCGTGATGAGGCCCATTTAATTCAAGAATATAGTGTGAGTACCCAGCAGAACTGTGTAGAACCAATCTCTTAGTTTAAATTCATCTAATTCAATTTATTTAACCTAAGTAGAACTGCCTCCTAGCTGTCACCTGTCATTCTAGCTGCACAAATTTGTCACTTGTCATTTTGAAAAAGTGTGCGTTTAAAATTTACAAAACCAAAAACGACCTTTACTAATTTGCTCATATCTCCGCAACCGTTTGGGCTAGAGACTTGCAATCACTTTCATTTGGAAGCTGAGATCCCAGGCTTTCCTAGGACCCCAAAACGGTAGAGATAGTCCTTGCGGTTCCTCTGTAATAGCGCTCGGCGCATCCGCGAATTTTGCCGCGATTTGCAATTTCTTCACATGTAAAAAACTGCTGCTGCTGGTTTCCATTTGCCAGAAATTCGTTTCACCTGCTAATCATTCCTGCATCATTGCTAGTGTAAGCCTGGACTAATATTAACTAGATACCACTCATCCTGAACCTCTAAAAGGGAATTAAAAGCGTTTCCAGCATATTTCTCATTCATTGCTAGCACCTATCAAAGCATTTGCCTGTGTTTTCAAACTTCTGTTTAAGCTTGCTGGGGTGGACTGATTACATTGATTGCATCTTTGAGAACTGTGTGCGTTCCTCCCATTTCCTTGCATTGCATAAAGAGGGGGGGAGTGAATAGCCAGAGAAAAGTGATTACATTGTTTGGTTGAAATCATATTGCGTATTTTCTGTACTGCATTCATTGAATATTGCATCCACCTGAGCTTACATAAAGCATCCTCTACCACATTATACTTTTGTTCCTATTTACCAGTGTGCTACCTTATCCATTTCATGTCAACTCATTAGTCATTATAAAGAAGTGTGCTAGTGCCAGATTCTCCGTTGTTAATATTTACCATATCAGATTAAGTGTGATATTCAATTATTAATTTATTATAAAGTGTGATCTATATATATATATTTTAAATTATCAAATAAACCTTTTAAACTTGCAAAACAGAACTACTTCTTGGCTCAGTGGGGTCAGGGGGATTCCAAGAGAGGGGTGTCATACAAGGGTAGTCATCCAGAACGCATGAACTGGACCTAAAGATATATCAATAAGGGTTTTCATTCAGTATTCTAGACTAGGCGCTAACTTGGCTGTAGTGCTGAATTGAATCCTCTTACAGCATGCACTAAAATGCATGCACATACCCCATGCATGTTCTAAATGCTGGAGAATGCTCCATGCCCATTCCAAAATGCATACAAATATAGCATTCATGTGGTAAAACACTGAACAATACCCCATGCATGTCAATGAATGCAGGCAAATGCACCATGCAGTTGGTGTGCTGGTGCAAGAGGATCTAGGTCACCTGGCCTAAGCCCACCCACCTGTCAATCACTTGGTACCTTCTTGGTTGTCGCTCTTTTTCTCTACTTAAGGAGCCCTCCGGCCTCTTTTCATTTGCAGTTGGTGAGCAGGTGCAAGTGGATCTAGGTCATCTGGCCTAAACACCACCCACCTTCTTAACTCTGCCTCTTCCTTTCTGCTCTTAACTCTTAGATCAAGGGCATGACTCTTAGAAAAGTGCAGTTCCTATTTGAACCTGTTCGGACCAGGAGCATCCAGGGCCCGCACCCCTGCTCAGACAGCAGGTAAGCATGTACCAACCTGTGTTTTCTCTTCAGTCCCAACAGGCCATGCCGGCCATCATCAGTCAATGCCAATGTCAACTTCTCCAGTGCTGGGGTGAGGACAGGTGCTCTGTGGCACAGTAAATTGTGCATTTGTAAAAGTTTTAATCTTGCACCGCAGTGCGTGTGTGCCCACTCCCCCTCCCTTTGTCCTGGTTGCTTCCTTGTTTGTTGCGCGTCCTTCCCTCCCTCTATCCCTCCCACCAACCTCCCATCAGCCACCCAAGGCACCCCTTGTCGTGGCAGCCCCCTCGGCCAAGGACCAGAGGCTAAGGACAGCTCCAGTGGTGTCTGCTGGTGTCCGCCGTGGTAGTACATAGCCTGCAGCCATCAACTTGCTACAACTGATGGTGTTGTATTGTTCTGTGTTAAAAAAAGGTAGCCTTTTTCCCCCCTTTTGGGAAAGTCGGATCTGGGTGTGTTGTATTGTCCCGTGCTCGAAAACCTAGCATTTACCACCTTCTAGAAAAGTCGAATCTGAATGTGTAGTATTGTGCTGTGGTCAAATGCTTAGCCCACAACTTGGCGTGCACAACTTGGCCGCATGCGCGGTTAGGCAGAATTGCAGGCAGTACCCTCTGGGACCACTACACAATTAGGACTACAGGTGTTAGCCAAACCAACCTTTGGTATAAGGCCATACCACACAGTTTTTGGTAGCGAGCTGAGCAGCCAGGCTTATCTCAAGAGTGAATATGAGCAGTACAAGTAGTTACACAGAGGACTTTCAATAACAGTGGTTCAAGAAAACACTTACACTCATTTTCCTGGTAAAAACACGTATTCATTTATTGCACAATAATTTAGAAAACCTTTCACTAGAAGAAGCAACTTAATATTATAAACCAATACACTTCAATACAAAATTCTAAGGTTTTGAGACAGTTTGAGCCCCCCTGAAATAGGAGTCAAATGGCAGTTCAGTTACTTAAAAAGGAGCAAAAGGCACACAGTAAGTAAAATAGATCATATATACTTTTTAGACAGTGCAAATAGTTTCAGTTCACCAGAAGTGTTCAATTCAAGTCAATAGTCGAGGCCAACGTCAATGGGCCAGTGTTCTGGATAGGAAAGAGCAGTTCTGGAAACAAACGGTAAAGTCTCTGCAAAGGTTCTTCGAAATAGTTTAGGGGAAAAAGGAATCATATGTCGGGTCACAAGCTGATTAGGCATGCAAGTTGGGAAAGTTTAACAAACTTTCACTGTGAGAGTGGCATTCTCTCAATGGGTTGGCACAGTACCTTAGTATGAAGAACAAAATCCAGCTGAAGAAGTTGGTTCCTGGCAGGTCCTGCAGATCTCACTGTTCCTGAGCCTCAGTCTTGGGGACAAGAGGGAGGACGTCAGGGGACTCTTGCACTGCACGGGATCGTCGAAAAAGTAAACAAGATGGAGTCACTTCAGTTCCAGCAGCTGTAGATTAAAGCACACAAACTGGTGTCCCTCTCCCTGGTTAATCCTAACCAGCCTTGAGAATGGTATCCAGGTGGCTTGTGAGTTGATTGGTCCCACCAACTCAAAGGAAGAAGTCGTCCTTGAAGGGGCTTCTCTGTCGAGATGAACTTGGCAATTTGGACCTGCAGCAGGGCTTCACTAGGCAAACCAACGGTCCAGGAGTTGCAGCAGCCGTCCTCTCCCAGCTCTTCTTCGGTTCTTTCATTCCAGTGGTCGACTCTGCCCTCCAGTCCTGGAGACTCACCTTTTAAACAGTTTTCTTCCATTTGTTCCACCCTAGCTGTCACTCACCCAGCAGGGTGGCTGTCCTTGCCGGACAGTCAGCCCGCCAATCACGCCAGAGTGCATTTGGGTCTAAGCATAGGGAGTTTCGGGCACCTCCCTCACTTCCTGCCCACCCCAGACACTCAGACGCCAGAGGCGGTCTTCAGTCCTGTAGCCCGCCAAAGGCATACAAACAAAGTGACCAAACCTGAGGGTGCTGTGTGACACATATGAAAAGATGATACCAATTAAGTTATCTAAAACTTCATAACCAAAGAACACAAATGTAAAACACACATCAAAATACATGAGATAGTGGGAAAAAAGGCTCACACTCTTTCCAGGTAAGAAAATCAAGTCCTCAAAAATCCAACAAAGTTGTTTAGGGCTCTAATGTGAAGGGAATTAGCACATTTATGAGAATTCTCCCTAACATGCACTCCTTTGCTTCACTAGCCATGTGCGCTCCCTCGCATCATAGGTCGTGGAATCCTGTTCCATCCCCCCTCCTGTGTTCCCCTTCCATCCTCTCGCATCGCAGCCCTTCCCTCTTCGCTCTATTGTGTACTATTCTGACAATGTCTCATGCTCCAATGTTTTTCTGGGATTACTTTGCATTGCCTGCATTCTTCTTCTAGGTTCCTGTTTTGTTCTGTGCCTTGTTGACTGTATTGTTGACTGTATTGACTTTGTGTTTGCTCTCTACGGTTCTTGATATTGTGTTGCTATCCACGGTTTGTGGCATCACATTGCAATTGCCTGCATTCTTCACTTCTAGTTTCCCCACTGACCTCTGTGTTTTGCTTTTGGTCCTGTATTGCATCTACATTCTTTACCTCCAGGTTCCCCGTTGTGCTTTGCCTTGGTTCTGTACTACATCTGCATTCTCTACTTCTAGGATCCTTGTTCTGCTCTTTTCTTTATGATGGTTCTGTATTGCATCTGATTTGTAGGTCTGTTGTTCTTTGTTGTGCCCCCTCCCTTTTGTGACCCCCCCTTTGCCTCCCTCCGGTCTGCCCCCTCTGCACAACCTCCCCTTCTCCTCCCCTGCCTGGGCTCCCCTCTACCACCCCCCTCCCTCTTTCCTCCTGTCTGAATCCGAGTTCTCGGATTCGTGACTCACCTGTTTGTTTCTTGTGGATCTCTTCTTGGAGTTTGCGGATTTGGACGAGCGTGTCTTGTAGAGGTAAGGTCTAGAATCCTCTGAATCCAGTCTGCTGGGCTTCGGTGAGCGCGAGGACACTAACTCCCAGTCGCGGTGGCTCCGGGGCTAGGAAGACATTCAAAGTTCCTGGAAGGGTCCGGGATGGAACCAGGACTGGAAGGAAGAAGTTAACGAGGCTCCGAATATGGGAAGTGGGAAGGAGACTGGGAAGGGAAGGAGGCTGGGCACCAGGATTCACAAGGGAAGGAGAAAGAGCTGAAAACTAGAACACAAATTGCCGGGCAAGTGCAGGCAAGCGAAGCGTTGAGACACGCGGAAGTGCAGAGGCGTGTCTGTTTTCAAGGAAGCATGTCTGTCCATACGGAGGACTAGACCGCGCCAAATCCTGGCATCGTCCATGTTGAAAGTGAACAGAGTATGTGGTTATCGACTCATGGACCAGGCAGACCAGAAGGGTCGACATCGCCAATTCATGACACCTCCCTGCATGTACAATGGTGCTCTCTGTCTCACCTATCTTTTCTAACTGCTTTTCTACCGACTATCCTTTCCCTCTCACTATGTCTGGCAGGAAGAAGCTCAAAAGGGACATCCTGGTCTCCAACCCAGGCATCCCTATCGCTGAAACCTATACCAGTGCTTTGTCCAGACAGACCCTTACCAACATACTCTTTGTCATTCCCTTTCCAGGCCTATGGACCCCCCATAGGGTCTCTGTTCTCTCTCCCTTTTCCTCTTCTCCCTTTAATGGTGGCATACAGTGGGAGGCCCCCCTGGCCCACTACCACTTCACTAAGACAATCATTATTTTCTACTTAAATGGCACCGCCTTGGTCCAGGGCCCTCAGGCCAATCTCCTTTGCTTTGATAGACGCTACCCGTGCCTTATCAACTTCTTTTCTTCGCCTGCTATCCTTTCTTACCCCTCTCTGACTCCTCTGCCACCTCCTTCCTATGCCACCTCTTCGGCACGCCCTCCTGCTTCTCTGGCCACCCTGGTGCCTCCCTCCTCTGCCACCCTTCTGGCACTCTCTTCTCCCTCTCTGACTACCCTGCCTTCTCTTCCTTCCTCCTCTGCCCATCCATGGGCACCTCCAACACTTCTGCAGGCTGTACTTCTGGCCTGTACCCATCACTGGAAGTCCTTCAAATGTGGCAATCTGTTCCATCTTGCTACTCTCAACTCTTGTTCAGCTGTCAAACACTCTTCTGACATCTGCTGTCTCCTGGAAGAGCTTGATTTGGATGCACTCGGTCTCACCGAGACTTGGTTTACGGCCAGCTCTGTCATGAGTTTCAACACTCTCCTTCCTGATGGCTACAAAATCCTCTCCAAACCCAGAAGCAACCATCTCAGTGGGGGTACAGCATTGATATTCCCAGAGTGGATTCTGCTTCAATCATTCCAATGCAGCACTACTCCTCCTTTGAATGCCTGGTCTGCAGGCTCTCTATCTCTCCTGGCCTCTCTCTCCCTGTGGCCACTATGTACAGGCCACCAGGCCAGGTCTCCCTCTTCCTCTCTGAATGGGCTTACCTCTCCTCCTTGCTCCTTGCCTCTCAACTTCCCCTCCTCTGAGACTTGAACAATCACCTGGATGCTACCAGCCATTCTTCAGGACTCTTTCGAAACCTCTGTGATTTTCTCTCTCTCTCTATTCTTACCTCTGGCCCTCTCAGGCCTGATTCACTCTGCAGGGCACAACCTGAATGTTCTGATCTCCTCAGACCTCCCCTTCTCTAACTCTTTCACCACTCCTCTCTCTTGGAGTGATCAGTTTATCCTTTCTTCCCACCTCCCTCTCTCTTCCCTGCACTCCAGCGTTGCCACCTACCTTCTTGTCATCCGACCCATGAAGCGTGTGTCAGTTGAGGCTTTCGCTGCTACTGTCTCTCCTCCTTCTGCATCTTTGGCTGAATCACACCCTGACATAGCCCTCACAAACCTCCATCTCTCTATCTCTAACGTTCTGGATGTCCTTGCCCTTGTCATAACGATGTGCTTGAAGCCCAAATCCAAGTGCAACTCTTGGTATGACTCTGACCTCGTCACCCTCAAACGCAAGTGTAGGGCGGCAGAGAGGAAGTGGAGGGCATGGGGAGCACACCGCGACCAACTGGCCTGTCACCTGCTCCAAAGGCAGTACAGACTCTCTGTCCTCTCAAAGAAGAGAGCCTACATCCAAGCCCGCGTCTCTGCGCATCTACCAACTTGGCCGAACCTTTCAAAATCTGGAAGGGGATAGCCAATCCTGCTGCAGTCTCCACCTCTCCTTTTCGGCCCCAGGCTCTCTGCACGGCCTTGGCTTCTCATTTCATCACTAAAATCCAGATCATCCTGTCCACCCTCTCTTCCTCTACCTCTTCTTCCTCATCCTCTACCACTCTTGGCCCATCTGAGGGCGTTTCTCCTCCTTTCTCCTGTTCACCCCTGACAATGTTTCCAGACAAGTCTGATCTATGAAGGTCTCATCAAAGCAGGTTCTCCCCAGCTCATCCAGGACCATCAAGTACCACATCCACACCCTTGCTCTAGCCTTGGCTGATTTCTGCAATCACTCCATTTGTCACTTGAGCTTTCCCCTCCCCCTTAAGCACTCTCTTGCGCACCCCTCCTAAAGAAGCCCTTTGCAGATCCTTCCTCTCCGGCTACCTATCGTCTAATCTCCATCACTCCTTTCCTGGGCAAACTCTTGGAAAAGATGGCCATCTCTCAGCTTAGTTTACACACTGAATCTATTGGTTGCCTCCATGACCACCAGTCTGGCTTCAGAGCTGCCAGAAGCACGGAAACTGCTTTCCTGAACACCCGTGAAGACTTGCTCTCCAATCTTGAATCTAATCTCCCTTCTGTCCTCATTCTCCTCAATCAATCCTCTGCTTTTGACATGGTCAACCATGCCATCCTGCTCAATCGCCTCTGCAACAACCTTGGTATTACTGATCAGGCCCTGGACTGGTTGACCTCCTTTCTCACCGACTGACCCTGTCAAGTCCAACTGGGGTCTTTCCTATTTTCTATCTCTCTCTCTCTATTTCTGGTGTTCCCCAGGGGTCTAACCTCTCTCCCTGGCTCTTCAAACACTACTTGGCACCTCTTGCCCGCCGCATCGATAGTTTCTGCTCCAATTTTTGATGTTATGCGGATGAAACTAAGCTCTCGTTCAGGCTCCCGTCAGCCACCTCTGCTTCTTCTCTCGTACCAGACTGTCTGGCCACAATTCAGGAATGGTGTGTCGCCAATGATCTCTGCCTTAATGCTAGTAAGACTGAGATTCTCCTCATTGGGACACTTGCTACCTCCTTTCCTCTCTCTCTCCATGGCTGCCCACTCTGGGCCCTCTTACTGATCCTTCCTGTGAGGCTAAGAACCTTGGTGTCATCTTCGACTCCACCCTTCTCTCTTCACATCTCTGACATCTCTAAGGAGTCAAACTATGAGATGCAACTCCTCAGAGGTATTCTTCCTTTTCTCACTTTCCCCCAGAAGCTCATTGTCTCCAGAGCTCCGGTCTTCTCTATGCTGGACTATTGCAACAGCCTCTTTCTAAATCTTCCTGCCTCTACTCTTCGACCGTTACAACTTATCCAAAACAGGACTGAAAGGCTTGTCTTTGGCCTGAAGCCCAGGGATCGTATCTCTACAGCTCTGAAATCTCTTTGCTGGCTCCCCATGGCTGCAAGGATCAAGTTCAAGACCCTCTGCATCATCCACAAGGCTTTCTGGAGCCTGGGACCGCTCTACCTCCAACGTTCTCTCCCAAAACATCTTCCTTCTCGAGCCCACTGCTCATCCACCTACAACTCTCTGAGGGTCAGATGCTTCTCCAAGCAGGGAGTTGGGGGCAGATCTATCTCCTCGGCTTCCCTCTGGAGCAGCCTCCCTGCGGCTCTCAAACTTGAGCAGAACCACCTCCAGTTTCGGAAGCAACTCAATACCTTCCTTTTCTCTTACGCTTTCTCTCGTCCTCTCCCCTGCTGATGCATCTGACTGCCCCCCCGCCCCACTGGTCACCTGGTCACCCTCTGAACTCGGGCCCAGGCTCCTGCATGTCCAGTTGCCATCGCACTGCCTTCAGGCTCCCCAGCACCTAAGGATCTGTATCCACAGTCACGTCTCTCTGCACTTATGAGCCACCCGCTGGCTGCACCTGTGAGTTACCTGCCCTTCCACCTTGCACTCCCCCTGGCACTTCTCCCCTTTCCTCTTCCCCACACCTATGCGATCTGAATGACACAAGGCCTAATAAGATTGTTATTTTGTCCTCCCTTTATTTCCACCTCTTTGTCTTGTCGTGCCTAGAAACACTTGTGTACGGGCGCGTTATGAATGCCACATCATATCATATCATAAAAAGCAGGAAAAAACAACATGATCTTTGTAAAATGCTGCAAAATATTCCATGCATGTCATAAAAATGGAGGACATATTTTTTTTTTATTCAGGGTAATCTGGAAATAAACCAACCTGTGAATTGCACTGCTACTTTCCATGTGTTAATATTTAGATAGAAAAGGGTTAAAAAGCTGGCAATATCAAGCGTGCACGGAGCTGCCTAACCTCTGGGATTGGCTCGGCGACTCCAGGCTTTTGAGTTTTTCTCCGGGATCAACGGCGCACCGTGAGAGGCTGCCAGGATTTCTGGCGTGACATCAGTCTCTGCCTGAGAGGCGTCCAGTCCTGGCTTCTCCGCAGATTGTAACATACATTACCATTTTTTTTCACTGACCAGGATGGAAAAAAGGTTTGTTGAGGGAATTCAAATAATCACGCGTCCATCCCTTGGCTGGATTGGAATCTGTTCCCTGCACTGAACAGGGAAGGATCACTCAACACACTGAGCTATCTCACCAGTAGTGTGTTTAATAGTTTTGTATTTCTTGACCTGACCTCCCAGACCTTCACTATCATACAACTTCAAACATGTCTATTAACTAGACTTGAGAAAATACTGCATCAAGTTGCAGACTAGTTTCAAATCCCGGCTTCACCACTAAAGTGTGTGATCCTGGGCTAAGCCGTGTTTCCTTCTGTGCTAAAGCAGCGAGCGCTCTAATGTGAAGTCCAGGTTTCAGATGCATGTGTGTGGTCAGCAATATTTAGGCTGGCCCAGATGGAAATGAATGGTGGATGCAGAGGTGCAATTGCTGCTCTTTTCCAGTTTGCTTGATAGAAATAGCTCAGCGTGTATAACATATGTGCATATATAAATACACACACAGGGGTTGAAGTGTATAAAAAGTAGTGGAACTATGTTTCCTGCTGGCCCATCCCCTCCTCCTGACCAACCCCTTACTCATGCCGTCCCACCAGCAAGCCAACCCTCATACCTGGGCGCTGCCTTTCCTTCAGTCCACTCCCACAAGTGCACTTCAAAAACGAAAGAAAACACACTAGAGAACATTATGAATCTGCTACAAAGAACTTTGCGTCCAGTCATTGTTCCCCACTGCATACAACTTCACACAACCTACCCTTTCTAATCAACAACCATTACCTCCACGTCCACTCTTCTTCGTCCAGGTACTTACCGCACGAGGTAAATACTGTGACGAGGACGAATATGACTAGGAGTAATGCAGATTACCTGTAAGTATTCAGAGCATTCGCACCTAATGAAAGGATATGCCAAGACCGAAACTTCCCCACTCTTGCATTGCCTATACATACAGCTGTGCCTGCAGTAATTACACGTCAATGGGTTGCTTAAATGGAGAGGCCAAACGTTGATCGCTCAGAAATGGGATTTAGCTATAAGAAAGTTCAATGGCTGTGGCATTAGGGACGGTCCAGCAGGGCTGAGATGCAAACCCCCAGTAAGAGGGCAACAAAAACAAACGTAAACGCGCGCCATGCAGGAACAGTTCTCAGCTGACAAAAGCAAAGGGAACGATGGCTGATATTACCAAAAAGTAGCCGAACACCATACCCTTTATTTCCCGCACATTTCGACCTCTGTATATACACTCCACTGTCTTTATTATCCTTGGGTGAGGCAATGGCAGGGGTTTGAATACTTCTGGGCGCTGGTAGGGGTGCTCCGGAAACAGCAGACATCGTAGGGTTTTGAGTGTCAATTGCATGGGAGGTCTGCGCGTGCAGTCATTTCGCAGCCCAGATGCGCGCCTTGCGAGGAAGGCAAGCAGACTTGGCGCATCAGACTGGAAGCGGTTCTAAGTGAGTCCTGCATACAGATGTATCCCGGGCCGTTCCACGTCATTACTCAGGCTGTGTAATAAGGTTAGCTTGATATGGGCCCCGGCTAGCCTGGCACTGAAGCGAGCATTAATCATGCCGAGAGGGGCAGGGCCGGGGCGCAAGGTGCGCGGGCGGAATTGCTAAACTGCTCCATGTCAAGCAGGCGTAGGAACGGAGTCTCGAATTGCGCCCATTGGAGGGTGGCAGCGCACTGCCAATGAACACGACCGTCTGCCACTGTGACCGCCGGGCGAGCCCGTAGGGTCTCGTTTAGGAAACGCAGGCCACCCGCACCACTTAAATAATTCCGGACGGAGCCGAACTCCCATCCTATTAGACTCCTTTATTCGGCGTGATTGGCAGGTTCGCTCTGGGTAGATCTCCATGTCCACGTATTAATTAGAGCGGCGACCTGGTTTCCGGGCAAGGGGCCCTGCTGCGCCTGAACGACAGGCTGAGCCAAATGAATGTTTCAAGATTGTACTGCTCTCAAAACTGCAGAACACAATTAGTTATGATATGATATGGCATTTATAACGCGCCTACACACAAGTGTTTCAAGTTATGTTATGTTGGTGGGATCAGGGGAAGAGCCAGCGTCAACATTTTTGGGGGTCTGGCTGGCAGTTTTGAAAATTAAACTTATTTATTTATTTATTTATTTATTTATACTTTTTTTTTTAGTTTTTATAAAGTGCTACTCGCCCATGAGCCTCAAAGCGCTACTGACCCCACTACCGCCATCCTACCGCCCCCCCCCCCACCCCCAGGCCCAGGAGACTGAGTGGATATTACGCTTTCCTTTGGCCCATTAGATCCATCATTTACCCCAACTCACCAGAAGCATAGCCGTGAATCTGTAACAAGTGGAGCCTGGAGCTAATGGAGTAGGGCCCACACTAAGAAGAGCCCGGGGAAGGAAGGGCACTTGTTCTGCCCCCAGTCACATGCCCAGGAGTGACAGAGCGTAGTGAGGGAGGGCAAACCAATCAAGAGCAGTTGGCCCATTGAAAACCTATGCCCACTATATGCCAGCACTCTGCAAGTGTAAAAAACCTTTTCATATCGATTGTGGACACACATGTCTCTTCCTATGCACCTATATATGCCACTACTCCCACATAGGAAAATACTCATGTTTGCTTTGTCCATAATGCCAGTAACAATACTATAACCAGGCATGTTTTTATGCTGGCTCTGCCATTGCATGCCAGTATCCGCATGCAAGAACAAACTCTTGTTGGCTTTCCCTTAATGCCAGTGAAAAAAAGCCATGACACAGTAAGAAAACATATCCTAGCTGGTTACACAAATCCCCAACTCGCCGCCGAAGAACTCTCATCATGTTGTATTTGCTCCCTAACGGCAGTAAAAAAATGTCATTCCACAGTAAAAAAATCGTTGCCTTGCAGGCTGCATGAATGCTCCCACCCCAATGTAAAAATACTTATGTTGCCTTTGGCCGTAACACCAGTAATAAACTGCAATACCACAGTAAGAAAACATGCTCTTGCTGTCTAGCCGGTAAGATGGCTCAGCGGGCTGAGCGCATGCTGTTGAAAGCTCAGTGTGATTAGCAGGATCAAATCTTGGCAAGGCCAACTCAGCCTTTTATACTTCAACGTGACCTCCCTGATCTCTACAGACCTTGTGCTATTATGTTGCTTTTGTACCTTGTCACCTCTCTCTTACTCTGTACTGTACAGTGTTTTCCCAGTTCACCAAGATTTACCAGTGCGTGATACTTACAGGTTTGAGCGCTGTGAATAAATGCAATAAATAAATAAAGCTCATTAAATGAGCGATAACTTCGGGTGGGTGGTACATTTTATGTAAATATGTTCTCTGTACTGTGCTTTGGCGAGATCACTATATAAATAACATATTGTCATTACACAAATCGCCCATATAACAACACTTATGTTGCACTCATCATGCTACATTGCCCCATGTAAAAATATTTATGTTGCCTTTGACCTTAACAAGTAAAATAAAAAGCCAAGTCAAAATAAGGAAACATGCCCTCCCCATGTAAGAACACTCATGTTGGCTTTGCCCTTAACGAGTACAACATTCCATGCCAAAGTGAGACCCAGCCAGGCCAGCCGCCACTGTAGTATACCCTCCCACCTCCACTACAACCCCACCATCACATAAACACACTCAAGTTGGCTTTCCTTTGCCCAAAAACAGCAGGAAAACATGCCATGCTCTTGTCAAAAAATGTTCATGCTCCAACGCCCCTCCTCACGTTCCAGCTTGCATACACACAGATACACAGAGATATGGACAAATCCAGACACATGCACCCACATAGCTGATCTGTCATTCACAGGAGCACCAAGAACATTTAGACTGCGCGCTCCTTAACACGCGCTGTCACACCTATGTACACCATTTACACTGCATTCATTCATAGGTGTGCACTTGCAGACACCTCCTACCATACAAATATGCACCCATGTACACACTACCTTTCATACATGCATGCCTACATACAATCCCTGCATGCACACAAATACACTTTTGTTTAGTTAATTGTAATTATTGAAAGCATGAGTCATGTATAAGCCTTTAGTTGCAACATGGGGGGGGGGGGCTCTACTGGTGTCCCCCAGACATCTACCTTCACTTCAACGCCTGTTTTCTCACCTTAGAGAGCTGTATTTGCGAAGTAAATACACTGCTCTTCGATGAGAAATGTGACATGTTCTAGTGGCCAGAGCCCGGGCTGGGCAGATCAGCAGAGTGATGGCTGCTGCCTCAAAGTAGGGATGCTTTAGCCCTCCCATGCCCATGCCTGGCCCCGCCGCTGGGTGAGATCCTATTTGCATCGTATCCAGTTGCTCTGAAACCACATGTCTTGGGTGTTGAAGGGTGATTTGTGTTGTTAGCACTGAACATGTTGAAGCTTGGGCGCCAACTGCACAGAGGAGGTCACCGGGTGTGGAGGCAAGTGTGTGTGTGGGGGCGGGGGGGTGATGTGAATGATGTTGGTGTGAAAACTCATGGGCAGTGAGGAGGAGCGGCCATTTACTGCGTCTTGAAGCCGTGTTCATGGGTCTCAGTGGATAACAGCTTGGATGAGGTCTCATTGTTTTGTTGTGGTGCAGAGAGTGATGTGAGGAGTAGCCCAGTCTTGAAGGTCAAAGCTCACTGGAAGCCCTCTTTGAATAGAATTGCTTTTAAGACCTTTCTGTTCGGTTAGAAGGGAATTGCATAGGATGGGTCGGCGCGTGGAGAGAACCCTGGCTCCCCTATGGAGTGAGTGACAGAGCACATTTCTGACCTTAAGTGTTTAAAAGATTCTTTTTATCATAGCAAAGTATGAACTCACAATTGTAACCCCTGAACACTATCACATTTCACACTAAAGTACACTAAACAATAATGAGTACATTTATACTATAACCTCCCAGACACCTGATAAAGTAACAGCTATAACAAATTGACCCTCACTGTACCTCTTCCCAACTCAGTTTCCCATTCTTACAAAAGCACCACTCCTGCCATTATTCTGGACCATGCTCCTATTACAAGGACCCATACTCCTGGCCCGCTGAATAATTCTGCATTATCACTGGGTGGATAGCTCAGGGGCAATTGCCTTGGAAGCAAGATGATGCAGAGCAACACAGGTTCGATCCCTGGATCCGCGCTTAGAAACCTCTGGGTATTAAGCGCATTATGAATAACCAATTACAGTTATACATGCATAAAAGAAAGTACCTTGCCAAGTGCAGACCCAGTGCTCCCGGACACAGGCATCTTCAGTGGAACTGTCCCAGGTGCTAGGCCTCAAGCTGATTTGATGGAAGGAGTGGCCGAGTCTCACAGTCGCTGCTGCTTTTGTGAGGTGCAGTTAACCACACATGTCTTTCTTTTGTA
Source organism: Ambystoma mexicanum (assembly GCF_040938575.1). Taxonomy (NCBI): domain Eukaryota; kingdom Metazoa; phylum Chordata; class Amphibia; order Caudata; family Ambystomatidae; genus Ambystoma; species Ambystoma mexicanum. Next base: position 116,515,491 of record NC_090934.1, on the reverse strand, counting down.
CTCAGGGGTCCACCAATTATAGCATAATAAAAAGCATGTACTCAAAAAGTAAAGCAAACACTAGGCAAGAAGCAACGCTCTTTATTACAGCTGGGTGGGCAAAAATCAAACAGAACAGTGGACAAGCTCTAATCAAGAGGCTAACATCTGAATGAAATATGAACAGTAGTCTTATACCAAGAAATGCGATGGTCGGAAATCCATCAAAACACCTTTTCTGTTTCTCAGGGATTTCATTGGTCCGTGGACATCACCTTTTCAAAGTTTATGTTGGTTAGTGAAGCGTAATTGAAGCAAACAGTTTAACAGTTTCCCATTACATTATCTCGCCATGTGGTACCACAGTTATTAACACCCCCACCCTGGAACAACTTGTTATTACTGAAGTAAAATCTTTTCTGTCCGCCGGAACTTTCATACACTGCTATTGGCCGGGCACCATTGAGAAAGGAACATGAGACACCCTACAGCTGTTGAGAAAGGAGACATTCACATTATACCTCTTGGATAATGAACATGCAAACTCTGGTAGATACTTTGGAGGTTGGCCACCTCCCCAGAGCTCAAGAACATACTGTTTGATTGGTTCTCCCAGGAACGTCACTCTGTCCAGTGTTCTTTTCCCACCGCCGCTTGCCGAATGGCATCCGTGGTCATGTGACCAGCACACAGGTACAGCGTCAGCCTCCCTGCCAGTGTGCATGGCGCTTTTTTGACTGACCTTCCTGCAATTACATCACTTCGTTTTAGTTATGCTGTTTTTCTCATGATGAGTAGCTTAAGCCCCGCCCCTCTTTGCATATCCCTGTCGTATTGATTACATGTTTCAGATTGAGGTTTCCCAGGTTCAACCTACCCGAGGGATTTCTCGCTATGTGTGTTTATGATGGCGCTATTTTTGTCCCTTCCCTTCTTTAGCTAATCATAGGACAGGACTGCGTATACACCAAATATATCATTACCCCCTCCAGTTCCCGTTGAAGCCCTTTGTACGTGGCTTAAAGTACCTGTATCATTTACAAGTAGTTATCCCCACTGTCCCCCTTCTTTACTCTCGCAATTGGTAGGTGTGTCCCCCCCTGTCTGGTGCTGAGCTAGCACCATTCATACACTTTCTTCAGCGTACCCCACATACGCTCCATTCAATCCAGTTGACCTGAAAGGAAAATGTAGGGCGTAAACATTTGCCACAAATATGCAAAAGCAACCAAACGCACCCATATGCTTAAACATAAACACTGAACTCAACTCATTCACAAATTCACTCATGCGCTGCAACATTTACACAGTACTCTCATTCACAGCTGCACACATAAGCACAAGCACTTACCCATACACAACCCCTCTCATGTACGCACACATGCATACATATTTAAATACATAAATACACACTTACATGCATACACAAGGGTTTCTTTCTTTTCCACACCTGCAGAATGCCCCAGCACTAGCTTGAGATTCCACTGCCTCTACCACGCTGCTTTGGATTCCTCTCCGGGCTTTGCGTATTTCGCAGACAGGAACCGGAAAGCAGGGTTTGTGACATGAGTGGTGGAGCTGGAGCAGCACCATCTCAACACTCAAGGCCTTCTAACATGCTATAAGGCACATCTACGCCCCCTGCACACCTCAGGGTGTTCAATTGGTTGTTATGGGAAGGACCCACCAAAATACTCATCAGTTGCTGTTCTTGTGCCCATGGCACAATCGTAGCCGATGGCTGAAGAAGTAACTAATGTTTATGTGAGATGGTTTCCTTAATTACAGGTTAGAGCCTGCAGCTTTGGCAATACGTCTATTCACACCTGTCCAGGGTTCTATGCAGGGGGACTTGTTGGCAGAAGAAAAACAAAAGGAAAAACAATTCCAGAATAGTCACTGCACAGCAGATGCTTGGCTATCTGAAGGAAGCAGTCTAGTTTCTATGTCTATGGACCACTGTAATATGAGCCAGAGGAAGGAGGTTCCTACCACACTGCGTTGATGTAGAGCAGAAGCTAGGGGGCAGCGAAAACCACTGCAGCGAATAGAGGTAGGTAGGGGAAGGACAGGGCCTGCAGCGGGGGGGTGGGGGGCGGTTGTGTAGATAGTGCTGGTCTTTGGGCCGCTCATGGCGGATCCGAGATCCGGCACCAGATTTGCAGCCGGATCTCGGGATCCGGCCAGAGTCAGCCACCCGAACCGCACTGGAATACTTAAAAAAAAAACAAAAAATAAAAGGAAAAAAACGCCACAACGGCAACATTGCCTTTTACCGCCCAGCATTGGCACTGGTGTGTAATGCACGATGGTCGCTACATCAGTTGTACATGTAGCGAGCATTGTGCATTACACACCAGTGCCAAAGCAGGCAGTAATCACGGGCGCCTTTTTAATTTTTCTTTTTTTTAAAGTATTCCAGCATTTCTGGATGCAAAAACAATTATAATGTCAAAACCCCTGTGGGAAACGCTCTGTGAATTAGGCCCAAAGATTCATTTGATCGAGGTCCACTTCTAGCCCTGCCCCCTCTAGACCACGCCCCTCTCAGGCACCGCACCCCCAAACTATCCAAACTTCTCCCCCACCCCGGCCCTGGTGGCATCCCCCACCACATTTTTTCCATTTCCACCACTGTGTATAGACACGTTGTACCCGGTGTGGCATATGGAATCTTGACAGCCATTTGGATCCATGGCTATGCTTGCGAATATTGCCTATACGTCCTGGGTCCTAATTACCAAACAGGATTCTAGCGTTCCACCGCAGATGCTAATTAAACATTGCTGGTTATGGTGTTATGCACCGCTGCCATTTGCATGGTCTCACGTGGAACCAATCAAGCCCAGACCTTGTATACATTGTGGATTGTTGGTTTCCAAAGGGGCGGGTACTGCACTCTTGCGTAGACAATAGCTACATGGTGGGAAAGGTTTATAGTCATTGAATCGCCAAAGCATCGAATGCCTTGCCATAGAAAAAAACGCATACAAAAAGCATTGAATGCATTTTTTTTTCTTTTTTTTCATGGGAGGTCCCCATTCAGTCCCCCTTTTTTAACCTAAAAAACCCATTATAATTAAAATAAACCCTTTACCATGGAAAAAAATGCATTCAATGTTGTTTTCGATGCTTTTTTTTCTATGGTGAGGCATTGGATGCTTTGGCATTCGATGCAAAGACTAGATACTGTGGAAAAGCATATCCGAGATTTGCTTCTTTGACTCCATGTGTGTTCCTAGTTAAGTCGGCCAACCCTGATGCAAACAGAGGTTTCCTTAGCTATTCCAAGAGGACAGTAGAGTATTTGTTTCCTATCACAGAGGGAATATGTGACCGGCGAGAGGAAGAGACGTGTCGGAAAGTCAGAAAAGAACATTCATAAAAAATATACATTTCTGAGATGAATTATAACCAAACTTGCGAAGGATTTACTCCAAGAATGACAATGCCAGTTTCTAGGACTCTGTTTAATCCATCAGTTGTTGGTACAGGCTGATCCTTGGTAAAAGGATTTATCAGGTAGAATTTATGGAAAGATGTCATGATGGCAGCATGGGCGCCGCTCAGCCTTCTGGTCCTGGCAGAAGCCAGAGATGTCAATTAACAAATGACACTGCTTTTTACCCATTCTTCATGTTCTTGCTATAACCTGATTTATCCTTTGTGAATTTAGGGATTCAGCGCAGGAGATCCGCCCGGGCTCGCCTCCGAGCGCCCTGCCACCGCGTGTCACGGAAAGACAGAGGGCCGCGATGAAGTGGACTGTTGAGGTGTGCTAGGAAGTGACAGGTCCATCTACATGGGAAATCGGCGTAAGTGAAGGCGGTGACAGTGATGGACGCTCTGTCTGAGGGCTCCAGACCACGGCGGTAACATTGCGGAGACATTGGCTAACCTTGGCGCGTGAAGCGCACGGGGCGCTTACGCTCTGTTGCCCGGAAGGTTGCAGATGCAATGGTTACTGTGGCCACACAATAGAAGCCCTAGGAGCAGCAGAAAGAAAAAGACAAAGGTTATTACAGCTAAGGTGATGGGAAGGCAGGCGCATGTACTGGACCCTGCTCTGCCGCAAACTGTAATGCACAGGTTCAAAGCACAGCAGGGGTACGCAACCCTTCAGCAAAATGTGGATGACAAAGCAGGTGGTTTTTATTTTGTGGTATCTAAAATATATACAGGATAACTTTCTAATCATTCTAAGTATATTTCACATTTGCAATATCCGTTTTATGCCTGCTGAGGGTATTTTATTCCTTATAATACATGGTCACACCATCAGCCCTTTCAATCCTTGGTATCGTACTGACGCTGACGCAAGACATGGTTGAATTGTTCATATTTACCATACATATAGAGTCTGTTAATGACGGCATAAAAAGCACCAAAGTGGAGTTTGTAATATGTTGCAAACAAATATTATAGTAGATTTAATGAAAGGAATGTGAAAGCCCTTCATGTGGCTTCAATTAAGTAGTGACAGACAGATCATTTTATTGGGGTATTTATCGAGCACGGACCTAGTTTCGAGAAGCAACAGAGTGCTTTACAGAGGTGTACAACGTTACAGTTACATAACAGAGCGCTTTACAGCGGTGTACAACATTACAGTTACATAACAGAGCGCTTTACAGAGGTGTACAATGTTACAGTTACATAACAGAGCGGTTTACAGCGGTGTACAACATTACAGTTACATAACAGAGCGATTTACAGCGGTGTACAACGTTACAGTTACATAACAGAGCGCTTTACAGCGGTGTACAATGTTACAGGTGCGTAATAGAGCGCTTCTCAGTGGTAACAACAGAACAGATATACAGCGGGGGGTAGGATACAGAGGGGGAAAAGGAGGGGTACAGCTGTACCGGGTGGTGGGGAGTGGTAGAGGGGTGAGGTGATGGGCTAGGTGTTGAGGATGAGAGACTCCTTGAAGAGGTGGGTCTTGAGTTCTTTTCCCTCTGTCTTCATCCTCCTTGACCTTTCCTCTACCTTTGACACGGCCAATCATGCCACCTTGATAAAGCGGCTCCGCGATACCCTTGGCATCACAGACCTGGCACTGGGCTGGTTAACCTCCTTTCTATCTGACCGTCCCTCCCAGGTTCAACTGGGCCCTTTTCTCTCTACAATTTCACTCTCCACCTGTGGTGTCCCTCAAGGCTCTAACCTCTAACCTTGGCTCTTCAATATCTACTTGCCCTCCCCTAGCCCATTTGAGCTCCACCTTATCCTCTAACATTCAGTGTTATGCTGATGACACACAGCGCTCTTTCAAGCAACCCTCCCCTACCTCCTCTTCCACTCTCATCCCTGACTGCCTATTTGCTATCTATCCAGGCATGGTGCACTACTAACAATCTCTGCCTTAATGCCAGCAAGACAGAGATCCTTCTCATCAGGACCCTATGCTCCCTCTTTTCCTCCCTCACTCTGGTCACCCTTGGGGCCCCTCCCTCACCCTCATGTGAAGCCAAAACCCTTGGCGTCATCTTTGACTCCACTCTCCCCTTCACTCCTCACATTTTCCTCTTCCTCACCTACCCCAAGAAACTTAATGTCTCTAGAGCTCTGGTTCTTTCCAGGCTTTACTACTGAAACAGTCTCTTGCTCAATCTTTTGAACTCCTCCCTTCGCCCCATTCAACTAATCCAAAATCGGACTGTGAGCCTTATCCTTGGCCTCAAGCCCAGGGACCGCATCTCTCCAGCTCTAAAATCTCTCCACTGGCTCCCGGTGGTTGCAAGGAAAATGTTCAAAACCTTCTGCATCATCCACAAGGCTTACTGGGGCCTGGGACTCTGCTACATCCAACTCTCTCTCCCCAAATACCTCCCTACTAGAACCCTTTGCTCGTCTAGCTCTAACTTTCTTCAGATTAGATGCTTTTCTAAGCAGAGAGTGGGGGGTCTATCTCTCTTCTCTGCAGGTGCCTCCCTCTGGAATGGCCTCCCTGCCCCTCTCAGACTTGAGCCGGATCTCCTTAAGTTCTGAAAGCTCCTCAAGACCTTCCTTTTCTCTTCTTCCTTCCCCCTCCTCCTCCCATGCTATTGTCCCCCTCTGCCTGAGACTGGCGGCCTGGTTCCTTCAGAGTCATACAGGCCCCACCCCCCCTGCCCAGTCTACCACTGCACTTGTCCGCACCCGAGCCTCTCACCCAATTCGCAAACCTGCACTTGCCCTCTCAGGCCCCCCTGCATACACTTGACTGGCTGCTTTGCACCCCTTGTAGCCATCCAAACCCCTTAGCCTGCACTTATTTGTGGACCCCCTTCACCCTCTTCCTCCCCCAGCCTGGTCTAGTCAGCCTCCCCTGGCACTACACTCTTTTAAGCCCTTCCACCCAGCTCCTGCACTTCCCCATCTCCCCTTCCCTGTGCACTTCTCTATATTGCACTTGCACAATCTGAATGTTGCATGGCCTATTAGGATCGCTACTTCTCCTACCTGTTCCCCCGCCCCCTGCCTTGCTGTGCCTCAAAACACTTCTATAGGCACATTAAAAATGACCAATAAATAAAATACGTTGTAAGAGGGTGGGGGCAAGTCTGAGGGCCGACGGGGAGGAGGTTCCTTAGGGCATAGGCAGAGAAGGCATGTTTTCTGGTCCTTTCCTTTTTCCAGATTTCACGTCTGCACATGTCCTGGCTTGCAGTGGTGCGCTGTCTCCCGGAGATGCAGACTTTCGCTATGAGGTAGCTGTGTGAATTTAGGGTGACTGCCTTATAGATGATGCAGCAAGACTTGAAGTTGATATTTGTGTGCACTAGGAGCGAGTGAATGTCGATGAGGGTCGGGGTGATGTGGTCATATCGGCATAGACCCTTGATGAGGCATGCAGCCACATCTAGGACACGTCTCAGGGGCACAATGGAGGATGACGGAAGGCCTTCAAGAAGTGCATTGCCACCATCCAGGTGGGATAGGACCAGTGCTTGAACGGTGGATCTACAGCTGTCCGGAGGGAGGAAGGGTTTGACTTTCCACAGAAGAGAGAGCTGATACCAAGCTGTCTGTGTATTCTTACCTATGTGTGCCTTGATGGAGAGGTGTTTGTCGATGTGGAACCCGAGAGACTTGGCGCAGGAGGTGAGGAGCCCTCAGAGTTCTTGGTTGATAGCCAGTCTGTATGTCTGGGTGTTCAGTGTTGCCGGTGAGTAGCAGGAATTCGGTCTTGGATGGGTTGAGATTCAGGTATGCACTGGAAATCCAAAACTGGATCAGCGAGAGGCAGGTGTTGAGCCTATGGATGTCCTTGATGGAGTAGATCTTGAGGGATAGCTGTGTGTCGTCGGCGTACTGGTGTATGTGTATGTTGAGTGTGGCTAGGAGGGCTCCAGATAGTTGGCAGTTCTCATGCACTAAACTGCAGGATGTACTAAATAAATATACTACCCCAAATACCTCCTTATCAGCTAATTACTGTGCATTGCCACAGACAGATCAGATGAAATGAATTTGAAAAGTCGGACATTACTTTAAATATATCCCTAAATAGCCACTGGAATTCTGCTCTGTGCAGGTGCAGGCAACAGCATTGTTACATCACAACCAAACTATAATAAGTTATTATAGTTGATTATTGATGTCATTTTCTTTTGTGCAGGTGAGTAGTGATGTCATAACAAGATTGGAATCGGGACATTATTTATGCTGTAAGCACCTGTTTGGGGGGCTTCACCGTATGGTAACGTCCCAGTGTCCAAGTTAACATCAGGCCTGTTCGCTGTTACCAGCCTGCGAATCCTCCCAAATGGGTGCTTATTGCAATTAGCACCCCAGGTTTTAAATCTGGAAAACCGGGGTGCTAAAATCAATGTATTTTGTTTAAATGAATGGGATGTCTTGCCAGTCAAACAAACTACTTACCTAAGATGGCTGCCATGGTGGCCAGCAGGGACATGGAGTGGCAGGGGCAGTGGGCACCAACTGAATCAGGTAAGTGTGGCTGGGGGAGTGTCAAGGGACCGGACACCCGAGGGGAAGAAGGGGAGGAGGGGGGTCAAGATGGCGGGCGAGGGAAGCAGCCATCCGGCTGATCGGAACGCGAGCTGAGATCATGGGATTCAATCCGCGATCCGAGCAACCTGATTGGTTGCTTGTCCCTCCAAGGGTGCTAATTAGAGTTTTTATACAGATATTGCAGGCTGTCATGTATTATATAATTCTTAATAATAATTTACCATGTATCTTTACTAGGGCTGATTTTAAAAAGTTGATAACGCCAATTCTAGTCATCCCAGAAAGACAAGTAGTTAGATGATCAAATTAGCTCTTTGATTGGACATTTGGAAATTGGCTAAACAATAGGCAAGTGAGGTTATCGTTGTAGGTGTTACCACAGCACCACTTAAGGGGGGAAACAAAACCCTATACAACATACCACTGGTAGGAACACACAAGTTACATTCAGAAAACCACAAGTGTGGTATAAAGACAACATTGGTGTGCATTTTTTACAAAGCAAGTGCGAGCGCTTTGCAATTCTCTGGGATGCCACTTCAGAAGATGTGAGCTTCCAGGATCGGATGAAGTGCCCATAGCACTTTGTGAACCTAAGGTTATACATAGATGTGCTATGGCATATCACATGGCACTTCAAACAGAGTGGCCCTTGTTCTTGCAAAGCTCTGAAGACCACAGCAACCTGGTGGTATCTCACAGGCGAGCACGGGTAGCCAGTGTAGATCACACAAGGAGCGGCACTATTACACGTAGACGATCTCACGGCATGAGCAGAAGGGTTCTGCAGTAGCTTCTGTGTTAAACATACAGTCACCTCAGCATAGAACGGGCTCCTGTAGACCAAACGCATTGACGTAACAACGTAGATCTTTGATTCGAGCAGGGGGTTTGCGAGGTCTGGAAAAGATCCAGAGCTACACTAATGTCAGGACTGTCGGGACTGTAGCCCCCGAGCTTCTATCCTGGGGCTACAACCAAAAGACCCGGGTTTATAACCCTGTGAGCACCCCTTAGGAACGCCTCCGGATTGGAGGTTAGTAGTTAGGTTTTGTTTGGGGGGATGTTAGCAAGTGAGGCATGGTGCGAAGGTTGATAGAGAGCTATAAAGTATTGACCTGAACATTTACTTACATCGCAGGCATGGCGGAAGTGACCAGCCTCCTTCACCAAGCGCCATTAGGTTCATATGCCCACTTGCAATCAGATCATGCTTCCCAGACATGCATAACTGATGGGCAGGTGCCACCAGAGCCGAAACAAGGTCACACTGAAGGAACAGGAGGAAGAGACATCAGATAACTAAAATCATAGGAGTTGTAACCAGAACCACCCGCGTCATGGCATCGGGGGGGGGGGGGCTACTTTTGTGGACGAGCGGTGCCGTTCCATACAGCTCTTGCATAAGAGGAGCATTTTAAAAGGTTATCATTCAGGTAGGTTACATCACAGAGCTCACAATGGACTGGAGAGGGACAGCGTACAGCTAACTAGGGTTAGTGGCTGCTACCATAGCTACCACCCTCAAGTAACACCCATGCAGTTAGACAGGCCTGTCCATGGGAGGAGTGGGAGGGAGATACAGAGTGATTCCATAGCAGGCAACCAGGACATGTGAATGACTCTGCCCCAGTCCTGTGGGTCGCTGTGACTGGTCACATAAGGATACTGAGAGGATGAAACGGTGAGCAAGAATATGGGCAGTTTATATCGTATGAAGCGAGACATGCATTCATGTACCCATTGTATCTCTCAAAGGCCAAACCGCCAGTTTACGTTGCCATAGTGTTTTTTTTTATTTTGAAATGTTATGTTATGTTATGTTATGTTATGTTATAATGCATTTGTATAGCGCTTTAAGTACCATTGGTATGATCTCAAGACGCTGTCGGTTGAATGCCCTCGGGAACTGTGGTCTATATCAGTGGAAAGTTGTGTAGCATATAGTGCTTTGATTGCACTTATTGTGTGAGCAGCCAGAGTGTCGTGTACAGAACACTGCATACTAATGCTAAGTGCAGTGCAGGGGATGTGAGAGATCAGTGTAAGGAGTGCAGCAACGAGGGTGGTATTCGAGTCTGCATTCTGGCTGCGCGGGTCATGTGTAGGACATGGCCGCCTGCAATTTCCATATAAAAGCTTGAAAACAATGTTATTATTACAGACTAGTTGAGACATTACAACGGACCTGCATTAAGAAAATAATATCACAACTACTGCGCAATCAGTTATTTCGTTTCAGTCGTGACGTCACACTGCCCGCACAGAGCAGAATTCCAGCAGCCACTGCAGCCCTTAAAGCCGCCAAACTCCTTGATTATAAAATACTTTTCTTGGCACGTTACATGGAAAAAAATGTAATGTGTGCTCTGCTGGTGTTTTACACATCTCAGCAACAATCTGCATGATATGACTTATTTAAAACACAAAATGAAAGCGTTTTTGATGCATTTCATTGAACTGCTTAAGCTGTTTTTCTGCCACACGTTAGAAGATGCCTATTAGCCTTTTTTAAATCCAAACAGATCCACACTGATTAAATGGCTCGGCGAATGGAACATCTATTTCATACGATTAAGAAGGAGACCAGATATTAATGGGGATGACAATGTGTGGCAATGTATTATAAGGAATAAAATACCCCCAACCGTATGAAATAAGTATATTGCAGGTCACCTCATTGTTCTATTTATTTAATGCATTTGTTACACGCCCAAATCCAAGGGTGTCACGGCATTGGTTACTTAGAAAGCTTCACATATTACAGCCATGAATAAAGGTTACATACATATATTCGGTTGCAGCATATTAAGAAGAATGGCGTGGTGGTTACAGCCTTACAGGGTAATTCATAGAATTTCGCAGAAAAGTGTCGCAAGCGGCTGGCGCAGAGTGTCCGTGTGCAATTATCTGCGCCAGGCACGTGCGATAAAACCGATTTCCGCGCACAGCGTATTCATGGATTTCATGCTCCCAAACCAGCCGTGGCGCAGAGTATCGCAGCGAGCCTGCAGCAGCGCCAGTAACGCCCCCAAGAACGCCCTCGCGCAAGGAAAAGCCATCAAAATCGCTAAATCATCACAAAGGGCTGCGCTAACCCTGGACCACTTTACAGGGCTGCCAAACAAGGAACGCAAAGCGGACAACCTTCATATCAGGAGTACGCGGGAAGTTCAACACGCGATTAGCCAGGGTACGTGTATTACAGGGGTACGCGGGAAGTTCAACACGCGATTGGCCAGGGTACGTGTATTACAGGGGTACGCGGGAAGTTCAACACGCGATTGGCCAGGGTACGTGTATTACAGGGGTACGCGGGAAGTTCAACACGCGATTGGCCAGGGTACGTGTATTACAGGGGTACGCGTGAAGTTCAACACGCGATTGGCCAGGGTACATGTATTACAGGGGTACGCGGGAAGTTCAACACGCGATTGGCCAGGGTACGTGTATTACAGGTGTACGCGGGAAGTTCAACACGCGATTGGCCAGGGTACGTGTATTACAGGGGTACGTGTGAAGTTCAACACGCGATTGGCCAGGGTACGTGTATTACAGGGGTACGCGGGAAGTTCAACTCGCGATTGCCCAGGGTACGTGTATTACAGGGGTACGCGTGAAGTTCAACACGCGATTGGCCAGGGTACGTGTATTACAGGGGTACGCGGGAAGTTCAACACGCGATTGGCCAGGGTACGTGTATTACAGGGGTACGCGGGAAGTTCAACACGCGATTGGCCAGGGTACGTGTATTACAGGGGTACGCGTGAAGTTCAACACGCGATTGGCCAGGGTACGTGTATTACAGGAGTACGCGGGAAGTTCAACACGCGATTGGCCAGGGTACGTGTATTACAGGGGTATGCGTGAAGTCTTACATGCGATTAGCCAGGGCACGTGTATTACAGGGGTACGCGGGAATTATCACACGCGATTGGCCAGGGTACGTGTATTACAGGGGTGCGTGGGAATTATCACACGCGATTGGCCAGGGTACGTGTATTACAGGGGTGCGTGGGAATTATCACACGCGATTTGGCTGGGTACGTGTATAATAGGGGTGCGTGGGAATTATCACACGCGATTAGGCTGGGTGGGCCCTCACAGGTGTACCCTGTACACCCTCCACGGCCCCTGCAGGCAGCCCACAAAACAGGGGACTACCCTGCACACCTGATCATGTCCCCCTGCACCCCCAGCCACCAGGGGCAGCCTCCACCAGGCCCCCACCCATGTCTCCCACCACCCCCAACCCCCAGCACTGTGGGGAACCTGCCAGCAGGCCCCCACCCATGTCCAACCCATGTCTCCCACCACCCCCACCCCCATCCACCAGGGGCATCCTCCACCAGGCCCCCACCCATGTCTCCCACCACCCCCACCCCCCAGCAGGGCAGGGGCACCCACGACCAGGCCCCCACCCATGTCTGCCACCACCCCCACCCCCCAGCAGTGCAGGGGCACCCTCCACCAGGCCCCCACTCATGTCTCCCACCACCCCCACCCCCAGCCACCAGGGGCAGCCTCCACCAGGCCCCCACCCATGTCTCCCACCACCCCCACCCCCCAGCAGTGCAGGGGCACCCACCACCAGGCCCCCACCCATGTCTGCCACCACCCCCACCCCCCAGCAGTGCAGGGGCACCCTCCACCAGGCCCCCACTCATGTCTCCCACCACCCCCACCCCCCAGCAGTGCAGGGGCACCCACCACCAGGCCCCCACCCATGTCTCCCACCACCCCCACCCCCCAGCAGTGCAGGGGCACCCACCACCAGGCCCCCACCCATGTCTCCCACCACCCCCATCCCTCAGCAGTGCAGGGACACCCACCACCAGGCCCCCACCCATGTCTCCCACCACCCCCAACCCCCAGCAGTGCAGGGGCACCCTCCACCAGGCCCCCACTCATGTCTCCCACCACCCCCACCCCCCAGGGGCAGCCTCCACCAGGCCCCCACTCATGTCTCCCACCACCCCCACCCCCCAGCAGTGCAGGGGCACCCACCACCAGGCCCCCACCCATGTCTCCCACCACCCCCACCCCCAGCACTGTGGGGAACCTGCCAGCAGGCCCCCACCCATGTCCAACCCATGTCTCCCACCACCCCCACCCCCCAGCCACCAGGGGCAGCCTCCACCAGGCCCCCACTCATGTCTCCCACCACCCCCACCCCCCAGCAGTGCAGGGGCACCCACCACCAGGCCCCCACCCATGTCTCCCACCACCCCCACCCCCCAGCAGTGCAGGGGCACCCACCACCAGGCCCCCACCCATGTCTCCCACCACCCCCAACCCCCAGCAGTGCAGGGGCACCCTCCACCAGGCCCCCACTCATGTCTCCCACCACCCCCACCCCCTAGCCACCAGGGGCATCCTCCACCAGGCCCCCACTCATGTCTCCCACCACCCCCACACCCCAGCCACCAGGGGCATCCTCCACCAGGCCCCCACCCATGTCTCCCACCACCCTCACCCCCCAGCCACCAGGGGCACCTGCCAGCAGGCCCCCACCCATGTCTCCCACCACCCCAACCCCCAGCACTGTGGGGAACCTGCCAGCAGGCCCCCACCCATGTCCAACCCATGTCTCCCACCCCCCATCCACCAGGGGCAGCCTCCACCAGGCCCCCACTCATGTCTCCCACCACCCCCACCCCCCAGCAGTGCAGGGGCACCCACCACCAGGCCCCCACCCATGTCTCCCACCACCCCCACCCCCCAGCAGTGCAGGGGCACCCTCCACCAGGCCCCCACTCATGTCTCCCACCACCCCCACCCCCCAGCCACCAGGGGCAGCCTCCACCAGGCCCCCACCCATGTCTCCCACCACCCCCACCCCCCAGCAGTGCAGGGGCACCCACCACCAGGCCCCCACCCATGTCTCCCACCACCCCCACCCCCCAGCAGTGCAGGGGCACCCACCACCAGGCCCCCACCCATGTCTCCCACCACCCCCACCCCCCAGCAGTGCAGGGGCACCCACCACCAGGCCCCCACCCATGTCTCCTACCACCCCCACCCCCCAGCCACCAGGGGCATCCTCCACCAGTCCCCCACCCATGTCTCCCAACACCCCCACCCACCAGCACTGTGGGGCACGTGGCCAGCAGGCAGTCAGGCAGCAGCAGATGGCAGGTGGGAGCGTGCTCAGGGCTCTGGGGGGGCAGTAATTTGGCCTCCTGGCCAGGAGCGTGGTCTTTCGTGGACAGCCTGATAGGGAGTGATTTTGCAAGTGAAAATCCCACACGTCAGCGTGTGAATCGCGCGTAAACCCGTCACCAGCATATGTGCGTCTATAGTCACCTGCACGTGCCGGAAAATGTTGCGTGACACGTCCCAGTGTCAAAGCGTGTGATTGGTGAAAATGGATCTACATGCAGGAGTGACAAAGCGTGTGATTGGTGAAAATGGATCTACACGCAGGAGTGACAAAGCGTGTGATTGGTGAAAATGGATCTACACGCAGGAGTGACAAAGCGTGTGATTGGTGAAAATGGATCTACACGCAGAAGTGACAAAGCGTGTGATTGGTGAACATGGGCCAAGCACGTACACGCCGCGTAAGTGACGCTGTACGTGTGGGCCTGTATATAAGGTACGTGTAGAACACCATTTCCTTGTACGTGCTTTTCGTGGAGAGCGAGTGGGTGAATTCTGTACTTCTTGTCGTTTCACACGCGATTTACTTCACGGCGTTTCCAGTTCGTACTCCCTGTTACCTCTGACAGCTTTTTCTCTTTTTTCTCTTGTACTGGTTTACCTGGGCCTGTTCCCTCAAACAGTGTCCCCTTCTACTGTTGTCCTGTCTCCTCAGACAGCGTACACATCTTCTTTTGGCGGGGGTGTTGCCAACCAAACGTGCTCATTTTTCACGCTCTTTTACCTGGCAGACGGTGAGTCACGCACGTATCTAACTTCTGTGCTTGCCCCGTGTGTAGCCTACCCCTTCAGAGGTCATTCTAGGCTGCGTGTGACACGCATACGTTCATTCTTGTGTTGCTGGGTGCCACAGCGTAGTGCAGGTTTTTCTTTCTGCACACGTGGTCTAGGAGGGGTTGCATGCACGTCATCTCCCTTTTTTGGGCCTCCTGTGCGTTGCGTGACCCATCATCTTTCCCCAGGGGTTACAATCAGCCGTGCTAGAGCACTAGGGTACAATTACCATCTGGTACCCAACCCCTTTGACCCCCAATTGCCCAGGACAATTGTCTACAGCCACTCCCATACGCACATTAATATCAGTGCCATGGCTGGGAGGCGAGGATTCCGTAAGGGTGGCAAAGGTGGAAGAGCCACAAGTGGTGGCCGTGGTGGATCCGGTAGGGGACGTGGTCGTAACTTGCAGGGTGAGCCTGTCCCCCCATGTGTGGAGGACCAGTCAAGGGCACCCATCATCCCCCCCCCCTCCTCCCCCTCCCCCCCTCCCGTTGAGGCTGATGTGGCTGACACCATCCATGCTCAGCCCTTGTTGGACCAGCCCATTGTGGCACCAGACCTGGCTGACTCCATGGCTGACTTCCAGGTCAGCAGGGCTACAACACGTGCGCTGGTGCACGTTGATGCTATCATGCCACGTGGATCTGGGGCAGCAAGGTCATCTGCTGCCCCAAGTAGGCAGGGCGGAGAGGCTGCAGGGGCAGCTGCGGCTCCATCCACCCCAGCTCCCACACACCCAGCCAGGACAGTGTCCGTCCTAGTCCATTCTGCTGAGATTCCCCATGACACCATTACACTTGAGCCAATGCCTGCACCAACTCCCATGCTGAGTGTGCAATCCCACACACCTGATACAGAGCCCACCAGGGCTCCTGCCCCTAGTGTCCAGAGCGGCGCAGGACACTCAGGATCACCACCACCTTCCAAGCGGAAGAGGAAGAGTGCTCGTCCGGCACAGGCTGATGCCCCAGACACGGCTACACAGTCCGGTCTGTCGAGGAAGCCCAGCTTCACGGATGCCGAACTGAATGCACTTGTCCAGTATGTGTCCGGACATGATAACGAGATGGTCATTGTTGCAGGATCCAAGACCACACCTGCACAATGCCAGGCACACTGGCAGACCGTTGCGGACATCGTAAGTGCCCTTGGAATCGTGAGGCGCACAGCCAATGATTGCTACAAGCGCTGGAATGACCTAAAGCGCAGGGCAAAGAAGAAGCTGGCCTCAAGTCATGCCGCAACTCTAGTGACTGGAGGTGGGTCTCCAGTAGAAGACATGGAACTCACTCCACATGAGTCAGTCGCTGGGACCTACGTCACGGAGGAACAGATCCAAGGCGTGGGAGATCTGCCTGATTACGAGGCATTGTCCGGTGAGTGCACATGCATGTGTGTGTCATCCATGTGCATGGTGTGTGTGTGAGGGCATCTGTTTGTGTGCCAGGTGAGAGTGTGTGCGCCTGAGTCGAATGGGTCCGCCATGTGCTTCATGCAATACATCCTGCGCAGCTGCATTTCGCCATTGCAGTATCCCTTCTGCCAACAGTAGACATCTAGCCCAACAGCACCCCAGTTGGCCTTGAAGTGTCACCTTGCCACAACATTGTTGCTTATTTTCCTATGTTCTATCAGACAGATTGTATGCATTCCACCACTTATACTAGGCATTCCTCGGTCCTCTAGTCACATGTATGGCATGGCCATGGTAAAGTGGAGTGACTTTGTTACCTGGATATCATATGTTCACACATGTCCCTGTGCAATTGGACCATATTGGACTGGCAGCTCCAGGTGATAAAGCAGACCTGTTTGAATTAGAAAAGCTATTGCATGTGGGAACTGGACAGAATGAATAAGTGCTGCCCTCCTCTCCATCTACACTCAATAGCAATGGCACATGCCATCTGTGTGATGGCATGTGTGTGTCACCTGGCAATCACAGGGCAATGTGTGATGCCACTGCCAGGCAGCATGCATGAAATTTGTTCATCTTCCATCTTTGTGTAATGAGTGTGTGCCATTTGCCTGCCCTTCATACGCAGTGAGGGTGCATGCATGGGAGGGTCTTAGTCATGTGGGACATGTGTCAATCAAGTACTGGTTCTCTTGCTTCTCAGCCCTCATTGTGTGCCATGGTGCTAATGCGGGTTTCCATTTCTTTGTCATTATGTCATTGCAGGGGAAGACGCACCTGATACTGCTGGGGTTGTGGAGATGGTGCAGAGCCAGGAGGGGTCCGAGGGCCGACCAACCACCAGTGAGGGACGTGGTGTGCTGGTGGGTGAAAACCCACAAGTGCTGCAGGTCGTGCTCTCAAGGGGTGTCTCTGGCTGCACCTCCCCCGAGCTGTACTCAGCTGTTGACTCGGATGATGAGACCTACGTGCCGTCGCAGGTGAGTGTTCCAGGGAGGGAATCTGTTCTGTCCCACCCACCTGCACCAGGGTCAGAACCCTCAATGGGGATGTCAGTGTTGGCAGCTAGGCCTTTGGTGGTTACGGATGCAGGGTCACACTCCGCGACATCTGATCCTGTTCCTGGGCCAGCAGATCAGAGGGGGAATGCAGTCCTGCAGCCTCAGGCAGTGCCGGCACAGCAAGGCGCAGTCCGCCTTGCCCCAGACAGGTGTGGTGCCCGCCGACGTGGTGGCCGTACGCCACCTGGCAATACCGCATGGGAGCAATCCATTTACGGTATGGCTACCCAACAGGCAGCATCATCCGAGATGATGGCTCAGGCCATGGATAGGGTGGCCACTTCCATTGTCCCCCCTGAAAGGCTGATGGAGCGACTAGAGCAGGCAACCGACTCCATCTGCCAGTCACACAGGGAGGACATGTTGGCGTCCAACAGGGACAGGCAGGCGGCACTGGCGACTCTGCAGGAGGCCATCTCCATAGAGTCCCAGGGCCACAGGGAAGCCCTGAGGCAGGAGCTACATCAACTCAGGACGACTCTTGTTGAGCTAGAGGCTTCACCACACCAAAGGACAGAACAGCAGCTGGAGCGTCTCAACCGTACGCTCTCAGCTGAGATGCAAGCAACGAGGGCGGAGGTCCGGGCATCCCGTGAGTTGTTGCATGGGGACCTCCGCACCCTCATCCTCCAGAACGAGACCTACCACACCCGCATGCTTGCAGCCATGGAGGAACAGAGTAGGGCCTTGCATGGGCTGCCTCCCATAGTGCAACCACCTCCGGATGCAGCTGCACAGGGTGATAATAGCGACAGCACTGATACTCCCACAATAGGGTAGCCGTGTGGGCCATGAGCCCATGGAGGTGTTTTTTTTTCCCCAGGATCCACACAGGTGGTTTCTGGTGTGCACCCTGACCTCGGACCTCCTGGGTGGCCTCCCCAACCCCCCCGGGCCCTTTAATGGCCATTTTTGATTATTTTCTTTTTTTTATTTTTTTATTTTTTTATTTTTATATTTTTCCCAATTTTTTTGGGACAATTTGTTGGCTTCCGTGGTTCCTGTGGGCATACGCTGCATTGTGGCTGGGCACATGCAGGCTTGTCATGTATTAGGTTCAGATGCCTGGGTTTGAGTCACACACACTGTTAGGTAAGATTTCCACAGGGCTGGTAAATCTTCCTTGCCTGGTTCAACTCCAGAACTTTTTGCTTTTCTAGTGAGATATTTTCCATTAATACCTCAGTGAGTGGGAACCTTTTTCCACACTCACCTGTCTTTAACTCTTTTTATGGGTGTCATTTTTAAGACTCTCCATAGTGTCTTTTTAAAGTTATCATGTCTAACAACTTATTGGCAATAAGTGCCTGTTGTTGCTGGGTTGCCCTAGGGGCTCCCCATTTAACTTTCTTGTGCTAACCTTGAGTGGACTACAGTTCCCAAGGGTAGAAAGGATCTTTGGATCCCTTTTACATTTACTTCTGTGAAACCAGCACACCCCACCTTATGTGGAGTGCTGGGGAGATACAATGTATCCCCTTTCACATTTAAACTGTAACAATTCTGTTACAATGACAAGCTTACCTTTAATGGCTGGTGGCAGTGATACCTTTTACTAATTTGGTGCACCTTTACCGCGTGCTGTAATCACAGCTGCAGTAAAGGCACCTAAGGGTGCTCATTTTTACCAAAATGGCCCCTGTCTTCTTTTTCTGCCATTTTAGTATTTCTTGTCGTTTCTTGTTCCTTCCCCTGACATCCAGGGCGGGAAAATCCTTTGTTTGAGTTTTGCCTTTGGCGGGAGTCCCCTGGACACCCCGCCCAGGCTCCAGTCAGTCTGTAAGCACAGGAAGTGGGGGAGGGGTCCCAAACTTCCCCCTCCTTTGTCTTAGGTCTTCCTTCAACTGGGCCAAATCCCAGTGGGGGGTTGGCTGTCCTGATTGGACAGCCAAACGCCCCTTTCTTGTAAAATGCGGGGAGAGAATGCAGAGGTTGTGTTGCAGCTCCTGATAAATACTGGAAACCTGGAAGCTGAAGTCATGTCGACCACTGGAACCGAAAACCGAAGAGGATGACGAAGGAAAAGCGGCGGGAATGATTTCCAGCGGCCGGAGAGCCTGCTTTGTAACTGGAGCCTGCTGCAGCCCTTCCTTCCGATCGACCTGGGGACTCCGAAAACGACGACCCGAACCCAGAGCCTGGTGAGACCCACTAGACTCAAGACGACCTGCATTTTGAGCCATCCCACGGGTTGCTGCGACCTTGCGTTCTTGCAATACCCCAATACCCTGGGACCTCCTGCCACTGTGCAGTGCACGGTCTTCCGAATTCCGAATCTTGCTGAAACTTCGTGGGCATCTTGGTCTATCTCCAGAGACACGAATCGAGGCCAAAAAGTCCCCTCACAAGAGTGCTGGACCTTTTAAACGACAAGAATTCAACCGCGATTTTCTGTCTTCTTCTGTGCTCCTTAAAAAGGCGCCAAACCCGCAGAACCGCATTCAGCCGTGAGAGAAATCTTGCCTAGAGCCTTCTTCATTGATCCCTGCTGCAAAGTCCCTTCTGAGGTCTGGTGTTCAGTCTCCAGGACAAGGAATCCAGTGACCGGGTATTTGGCTGCAGTCCCTGAAGTTCTCCTGCTGCAATCTCTTCTTCATTGCTGAGGTACTGTGTTGGCTTGGGTATATACTTACCTTAAGCCTGTTGGGATTTCTGTGTAGTCCTGGGGTGTTTTCTGTGATTGGGAGGTCCCTCGTCCAGTACACCCAGTCCCACTGCTAGAATCCTGCTGGGGTGTCTTCTGCGAAGCCCCTGGACCCTCTTCTAACCCTAGAAGTAAAGTACTCACTTGTTTGCCAGTTTTCCTAAGGAAACCCTGACTTTTGCTACTAAAGAACTTATTCTAACACTGCCTATTGGTCACTAGTCCTAGTGACCCCCCTTCTGCCACTGAGAACACTCATGCTCTAAGGGAAAGACTTTGAAGGGATTGGGACTTCTGCCTAGAAAAGAAACCAAGTGTTTTTACTTACTTGTAAAGAGTTGGTTGGTTGGTAACTGTGATTCTAAGAGTGAACAGTTACAAAAGTTCTTACTGATCTTGAATGTGTGATGCACTGTTCTTAAAAGTATGGTTAACATCTTTTCTTCCTTAGCCACTGTTTTGCCAGTCTAAAAGAAAGTAGATGTAAAGGTATTTTACTCTCCTGTGATTAGGTTGTGCCTCTTTACAAAAGTAATGTGTTGGTTTCACCAGATTATTCCTAAAGGGTAATTGTATGAGTGTCCTCCAACTGTTGGTATCACCAGGTTAGTCCTGTTAGGATAACTGTATGAGTGTCCCCCAACTGGGTCTTGCTTCCCCTGACTTGCCGCTAGCCTGTCTTTAATAAGTCTACATTAGGTTGTTGCCTACCTAGAATATCTATTCACTAAAGTGTGACATTGGGTTTTACTTTCCCCTTCATTGTGAAGTTAAAGTAAGTGGGTTTTACTTACCTTGTGTTAGCTGTGTGCCAACCAAAACAAGTTACCAGAGTTATTGCTCACCTCAATCTGGGGTTCCCTGATTTTCAAAGCATCTGTAATTATACATTACATCCATAGGTTTTACTGACCTGGTATAACTGTGTGTTATAGTTATAGGTTTTTACTGCACCTAGAATAAGTGTTTCACTATTCATCAAAAGTATATTGTCCAGTTGAATGTTTATGTGATTTGTTCCAAGAGTCACTGTACAACTGGAAGGGCCTACTGTCCTTGTATTACCAAAAGTAATCTAAAAGTAACCATTGGTCTTTTACTCCCAAAGAATAGGCTTGGCCTATACTAAATGTGTATAACAAGGTTTTGACTTCCCTAGAACTACTGTTAGGTGTTCCAAATAAGGTCTATACTTGGGTCTGTGTACCTTCAAGTATAGTGTTGTGTTTTATATTGTGATTTCACATAATGTTTCAGTATTTACTTAACCCCTAGATTTATCTGGGCCTACCTGTATTTAAATAAATCCTTTATTTTTATAATACATAGTGTTTCAGTGTTTCTTTGGATCATTTGTATTACAATTTTCACTTGTACTGTATCTACTGCCCTCTCTCCCTCCTAAGATAAGCCTGGCTGCTCTGTCTACGCTACCCCGAACTCAGGTGGTACAGCCTTATTCTAAGAGTGGAGTCTTGTACTGCCTCAGTTGAATGGTTTTACTAGGCCCTTAACTGGACTTCAGAAAAACTGTCCTAACACACACCCCTCCTGCTTCCAGTTTCCATGGGCTTGCAAAGGGTGTGCCCAAGTGACATTGAAGTACATGGTGACATTGGACTCCCACTACATGTGTGGGTAGTCTAGTCAATACTGTGTATACATTCCTAGTGCATATTGCTGTTGTGTTGTACACTGCATGTTGCATTGATGTGTAACTCATCATCTGTGTCTGCCTCCCAATTTGCAGGTCCCTTCCTCATGTCTACACAAGGCCCTCTAGTCTGGAGATGGGGTCCTTGTTGGCAGCAGTGCACCTACAACTCTACATGGCACCAACACTGTTCAGTTGGAAGTGGTGGGAGTGCAGGCATATCCAGGTGGTGAGACAACTGATTTATTACATTACTGAAGTCATGTTTATGGTAGTACCTGCTCAAGTTTGTTGTTTCTCCTGCATTACAGTGAGCATTTCAGGTGTAGGAAGTTTCAATTGGGGACACTGTACATCGCAACACTTGTCATGTTGTGGGGATTACTTTGTTTACCTGCACATAGCATGACATGGCACGGTGTGTTGTGTGGCGGTGCTGGGGATGGGTTGGGTGACATGGCACTGTCCTCTTGTTGCATTTAGCAAGTGGGTATTCATTTTGGCTGCTTGAATGTGTTCCTTCACAAAACTGCATTGGTGTTGTGTGTGGGTAGGGATGCATACATTGTAACACTTCCAGGTGAACAATCTCAGGCTGATATGCTTTTCACGGTTGAATCTCCAGACATTCAGGATCAGTGTCAGGTTGAGTCATCATTGATTGTCAGATGGAATGTGCCAGGCCAGTGTGCACTCCACAGGGGAGTGAATACTATGTGAAGTAATTAGCCACTAGCTGTGTACGGGCTGCCTCCCCTCGTGCCCTTTCCCCTCCCATGCGCAGCGGCTGTGCATGTGGTTGGGGATGTGGGGCCACCACCATGTCCACGGGCAGGCCCCGGCGTGTTGCAACGTTGTGCAGGACACATGCTGCCACTATGATCCTGCACACTACTGGGGGAGCGTATAACAGCTGCCCGCCAGAACGGTCAAGGGAGCGAAAGCGTGACTTTAGCACTCCGAATGTGCGCTCCACTATGCCCCGGGTTGTAATGTGGGCTGTGTTATATCTTACCTCGGGTGGCGTGGTGGGGTTCCGAATTGGCGTCATCATGTGGGGGCTGAGAGGGTAGGCACTGTCCCCTGTGGAGGTGGTGATTGGTATCATTGGTGGGGTTGTGACCTTGCTCAGTATCCAACATGCATGCATGTGCAGTGGCATACATACTCACCAAGAAGCCATGTATCGCCATGCCGCCCAGCATCTATGTCCCGGCATAGGGTGGACATTCGGTAAATGAAGCTGTCGTGGGTGGACCCGGGATAGTTGGCATATACTGAGGTGATGATTCCCTTGGCATTACATACTACCTGCACGTTGATGGAATGCCAGTGCTTGCGGTTCCTATAGATGTGCTCAGATGCCCTGGGGGGACGTAGAGCCACATGGGTGCAGTCGATGGCACCTAGCACTTTGGGGAATCGTGCCACACCGTAAAAATCCAGGGCGGCAGCATGCCTTTCAGCAGGTGTTCTGGGCAGGTATATGTGCCTGCGGACTGATGGGCGTGCAGTGATGATGTCCAAGACCTGGTGTAGGCAGCGTGACTGGGTGGCCTGTGACACCCCACCCACTATGGCACTTGTCCGCTGAAATGATCCAGTGGCTAAGAAGTGCAGTACATTGAGGACCTTCTCCAGGGGGCTGAGTGCTTGAGAGCACAGGGTGGGTGATGTGAGGTCATCCTCCCACTCACTCACCAGGTCCAGTATTATGTGTGGTGGAAACCTGTACCTTCCATACACCTGGTCATCAGGCATCCCGAAAAGGCTGGTTCTGGGTGTGAATATTCTGGCCCTGACTCTCCTCCTCCTCCTCCTTTGGTAGCCCACTGCCACTGCTGCTAGGAACGGTATGTTCATCCTGGCATCTGGCTTGTTATTTGAAAAGTGCGCAAATTAATGCTTTGCGCGTGTTCTAGGCGAGCGTGTGACCCGCGCACCCCTGGAATCTAGTTCCCACTCCAATAGCGTGTGGAAATTCCCACGCAGCACGGGATACAGGTGCGCTGACGTACTTGCGTGTGTAAGTGCCCGCGCACCCCTGAAATACACCTACATAGGCCAATCGCGTGTACGCGCACTTTTGTCCAATTACACACGATGACGCACCCCAGAAATACACGTACATAGGCCAATCGCGTGTACGCGCACTTTTGACCAATTACACGCGATGACACTCTGACGTGCAGTATTTCCACGTGTGCTCCGTCATCACGTGCTGAGTGGGGAACGCCCGTGCGGGTCACGTCAGACGCGCTTACGCGCTGAGGGACTCTGGTCCAATAGAATCGCGTATGCGTGCTGACGCGCTTACGCGCTAAGGGCCTTTCCTCGGATTTCACGATGACGTGCAGGATTTTCACGTGCCAAATCACTCTGTATCAAGCTGGCCACCCGAAAACACACGGAACACCACGCTCCTGCCCAGAAGCCGAGTTACTGCCCCCCAGTGCCCTGAGCAGCCTCCCACGTGCTATCTGCTGCTGCCTGCCTGCCTGCCTGCCTGCTGCCACCATGCCCTGCCATTTGGTGCCTGCACATCAGCCATCTGCAGGGGTCCAGTTGCTGTGTCCACCCCTGCTGGAACTGAAGACTCCCAACTGGGATTACATCACTCCACAGCCCAGCCCCAGGACCCAGTTGCCCACCCACACCTGCCTCTGGGGTTGCCATGTCGGGCACTTCCACATCTGGCACCAGTGGCAACCCCAGGCCAGAGGGGCAGAGGGTCACCAGCTTCACTGCCACCGAAGTTGGTGTCCTGGTGGAGCATGTCCTGGGGCAGTATGATGCCCTCTTTGGATCGTCCCGCGCCAGCAAGGAAGGACGGGAGAGGATCTGGGCCGACTGTGTGGTTGCCATCAACGCGGAGGGGGTGGCAACCCGCAACGTCCAGAAGATCAAGAAGCGCTGGGAGGACTTGAGGTCCAGGACCCTTGTGAAGGCCCGGCGCCTCGTGGAGGGGGGCCGGGGCCGCATGAGTTCCATCCAGAACAGGGTCCTGGAACGCGTACGCCCAGCGCTCCACGCCCAGGTCCTTGAGAGGGAGGCCCGTCTGGAGTTGAGCGGTAAGTGTCCAAGCATTACTGTGTGAGACAGGGCATGTTGCGGTGTGCTGGTTCTATGATACTTGCCTGTATGTGTGCCATGGGCCATGTATGCATGTATGTGTGCAGGGACATCATGGTAATGCATGTGCGACCAGTGATGTGTGACCCACATGGTTGTTGCATGTGTTGAAATGCGGCATGGGGAGACCTATGCAGATTTTGGACATGAGAGCATGCCAGTCTCTGTACCTGGACATGGATGGGGGTGAAGGATGGGTGCTGATGCCAGGTAATTATATGGTAGCCATGTCTGTGTGCCTGACCTGCGTGTCTGTGACTTGTGCATGCCATGGATGCATGACACATGTGTGTGACAATGCACAGATTCAGTGACGTGTTTGGGGCCAGATGGATGTGACTGAGGTGAAGTGTGTGCATGTGATATGCATGAGCCATGATGCATGTGAGTTACATATTATTGAATGTTTCAAGAGTCCATTGGACATGCATGGAAATGTCCATGGCATGCACCATGCCTGTTACTGTGTGTGTTTTGCCTGGACTGACCCATGTGTTGTGGAGGGACATGATGGAAGTGTACTTTGACAGTGGTGCTCATCTGCTATTGCTTCCTGTCTAGGGGACCATTGTACAGTAGCCTGATGCTTGTGTCCTTTGTCTCCCTCTACGCAGCGGCTAGTGAAGAAGAGGGCGGAGACGGCGCTGTGGAGTAAGGCGGCGGGGATGCCCCCACGGCTGCAGCGGAAGGGGTGGGTGAGCCCCCACAGGGGCCTGCTACGGCGGGAGACGGTGAGGAGCCATCCAGGTTGGTGGTTTGCACAGAGGAGGAGGAGGCCGACACTGGTGCACACATGGGGCCTGGTGGGAGCATCCCTGCTGGTGCAAGTGGTGCAGTCCAGGGCCAGGGCCAGGAGGCAGCACAGGTCACCGTGGAGGGGCCTGTGCATGTCACTGTCCCTGACCCTGTGAGTGCACCACCATGCACCAGCAGGGATGCCCCGTCCCAGGCCCGTCCGCAGGTAGAGGGGATGTCCATGTCACCTGACTCCCCTCCACCTGCGGACGTGGGAACCCCTGGCCGCGTGGAGAAGGTCCTGATTGGGGTCGCGATGCGCACGGCTGTGATTCGTGATGACGTGCGTGCTTCCCGGGAGGAGCACGCACGTCATCACGAAGTGCACCGTGCCGACGTGGCCCAATTGGGATCGGCCATGTTCGGGGGTTTCCTGCATGTGTTGGCCAATCTGACGGCCCTCTCCTCCTCTGTGCAGGCTATCCACCGGTCGTTCTCCTTGCCGTCTTCCGGCCCAGATGCCACCAGGGCCCCCTGTGGACCTGCCCCGACCAATGCAGCCAGCTCGGTGGGGATCCCATCCCTGCCACAGTTGGGAGTCGGAGGTCCAGCAGGGGTGGACAACACAGCAAGTGGACCCCAGCAGATGGAAGATGTGACGGCATCATCGGGCAGGGCACGTGCACGACGGCGTCGGTGGTTTCCATCAGCCTGGATGCCGTCGTACTGGCAGAGGCAGTGGCGTCGGAGGCAGCAGCGGGCTCGACGTGGGAGGCATCATGGCTCGGGGCCATCAAGATCAGAGGGGCAGGCATCGGCCGGAGGGCAGGGCAACCCTGGCATGGTGGTGTGTTCCGTGTGGGAGGAGTTTGGCCAGCGGATAGGTGCGGAGCGGCAGCGGGCGGAAGAGGAGCGGCTCGCCATGGTCAGGGCGGAGTTCTCCATGCGTCGGGCATTGAGGCGGGCTGAGTGCCTCGAGGAAGCTCGCAGGGAGTTTGAGGTGGACATGGGGTTGTCCCTGCGAGACCTCGGGGCCAGGACAGAGTCCCGCCTCCAGGACATCGACATGGAGTTCGATGATGCCCTGGCCAGCAACATCACCAAGTGAGCCGCAGGACTTGCCCGCTGCCTTTGTATATAGTTATTTAGTTAGTTAGTGCTAGGTTTCCTTTATTTATTTTTATTATTTTGGACCGCTCGGACAATGGCCACTTTTTTGTACATATATTTTTCATTAGTTAGTAGTAGGTTTCATTTATGGTGTTGGGCTCATGGACCCTGGAACATTCCTGTATATAGTTTGTTTTTTTGGGAGATACATTTTTTTAATTTCTTATTGTTTACACCATGACGTAATGGTTTTTCTTTAATTTCCTACTACATGATATTGCTTTGGACAAATTCTTTTTTTTTTTTATTCCTTTGTTTTTTTGTTTATCACTTTTGTTCTCGGACATGGACTATTTATTTACTTAGCCACATAGTTGTATGTTTGAAAAGTTAACTTATTTTTGGTATTTAATACATTTTTTATATTTTCTTACACTTGTGTTATTTTCTCATTGGTTTCTTACATGTCATGATATGGGTTTTGACATTCACTTGCACCCATTGTGTATGTGTGTGTGACGGACATGTGTTCTTTTGCATACTTGCCATTGGGGTTGTGTCATGTGATTGCATTCACTATGTGGGTGGATGCAATCCTTGCCTGGGTGTTTGTGCTGGGTATGCTGGCCATTACTGCCATGATTGTGTATCGTCAGGACCTGGGGCCAGGGGGACATGTGTGGGGGCCTGCTGGCAGGTTCCCCACAGTGCTGGGGGGTGGGGGTGGTGGGAGACATGGGTTGGACATGGGTGGGGGCCTGCTGGCAGGTTCCCCACAGTGCTGGGGGGTGGGGGTGGTGGGAGACATGGGTTGGACATGGGTGGGGGCCTGCTGGCAGGTTTCCCACAGTGCTGGGGGGTGGGGGTGGTGGGAGACATGGGTTGGACATGGGTGGGGGCCTGCTGGCAGGTTCCCCACATTGCTGGGGGTTGGGGGTGGTGGGAGACATGGGTGGGGGCCTGGTGGAGGGTGCCCCTGGTGGCGGGGGGTTGGGGGTGGTGGGAGACATGAGTGGGGGCCTGGTGGAGGGTGCCCCTGGTGGCGGGAGGGTGGGGGTGGTGGGAGACATGGGTGGGGGCCTGGTGGAGGCTGCCCCTGGTGGCGGGGGGGTGGGGGTGATAGGGGACATGAGTGGGGGCCTGGTGGAGGCTGCCCCTGGTGGCGGAAGGGTGGGGGTGGTGGGAGACATGGGTGGGGGCCTGGTGGAGGGTGCCCCTGCACTGCTGGGGGTTGGGGGTGGTGGGAGACATGGGTGTGGGCCTGGTGGAGGGTGCCCCTGCACTGCTGGGGGGTGGGGGTGGTGGGAGACATGGGTTGGACATGGGTGGGGGCCTGCTGGCAGGTTCCCCACAGTGCTGGGGGTTGGGGGTGGTGGGAGACATGGGTGGGGGCCTGGTGGAGGGTGCCCCTGCACTGCTGGGGGGTGGGGGTGGTGGGAGACATGGGTTGGACATGGGTGGGGGCCTGCTGGCAGGTTCCCCACAGTGCTGGGGGGTGGGGGTGGTGGGAGACATGGGTTGGACATGGGTGGGGGCCTGCTGGCAGGTTCCCCACAGTGCTGGGGGGTGGGGGTTGTGGGAGACATGGGTTGGACATGGGTGGGGGCCTGCTGGCAGGTTCCCCACAGTGCTGGGGGGTGGGGGTGGTGGGAGACATGAGCAGGTGTGCAGGGTAGTCCCCTGTGGTGTGTGCTGCCTGCAGGGGCCGTGGAGGGTGTACAGGTAATGGCTGGGAGCACACAGCCAAATCGCGTGTGGAACTTCCCGCGCACCCCTGAAATCCACGTACCCGGCCAAATCGCGAGTGGAACTTCCCGCGCACCCCGGAAATCCACGTACCCTGACTAATCGCGTGTGGAACTTCCCGCGCACCCCTGATATCCACGTACCCGGCCATATCGCGTGTGGAACTTCCCGCGCACCCCTGAAATCCACGTACCCGGCCATATCGCGTGTGGAACTTCCCGCGCACCCCTGCAATCCACGTACCCGGCCATATCGCGTGTGGAACTTCCTGCGCACCCCTGAAATCCACGTACCCGGCCATATCGCGTGTGGAACTTCCCGTGCACCCCTGCAATCCACGTACCCTGACTAATCGCGTGTGGAACTTCCCGCGCACCCCTGATATCCACGTACCCGGCCATATCGCGTGTGGAACTTCCCGCGCACCCCTGAAATCCACCTACCCGGCCATATCGCGTGTGGAACTTCCCGCGCACCCCTGAAATCCACGTACCCGGCCATATCGCGTGTGGAACTTCCCGCGCACCCCTGCAATCCACGTACCCTGACTAATCGCGTCTGGAACTTCCCGCGCACCCCTGATATCCACGTACCCGGCCATATCGCGTGTGGAACTTCCCGCGCACCCCTGAAATCCACGTACACGGCCATATCGCGTGTGGAACTTCCCGCGCACCCCTGATATCCACGTACCCAGCCATATCGCGTGTGGAACTTCCCGCGCACCCCTGCAATCCACGTACCCTCACTAATCGCGTGTGGAACTTCCCGCGCACCCCTGATATCCACGTACCCGGCCATATCGCGTGTGGAACTTCCCGCGCACCCCTGAAATCCACGTACCCGGCCATATCGCGTGTGGAACTTCCCGCGCACCCCTGCAATCCACGTACCCTCACTAATCGCGTGTGGAACTTCCCGCGCACCCCTGATATCCACGTACCCGGCCATATCGCGTGTGGAACTTCCCGCGCACCCCTGAAATCCACGTACCCGGCCATATCGCGTGTGGAACTTCCCGCGCACCCCTGCAATCCACGTACCCGGCCATATCGCGTGTGGAACTTCCCGCGCACCCCTGCAATCCACGTACCCTGACTAATCGCGTGTGGGACTTCCCGCGCACCCCTGATATCCACGTACCCGGCCATATCGCGTGTGGAACTTCCCGCGCACCCCTGAAATCCACGTACCCGGCCATATCGCGTGTGGAACCTCCCGCGCACCCCTGCAATCCACGTACCCGGCCATATCGCGTGTGGAACTTCCCGCGCACCACTGAAATCCACGTACCCTGCCTAATCGCGTGTGGGACTTCCCGCGCACCCCTGAAATCCACGTACCCTGCCTAATCGCGTGTGGGACTTCCCGCGCACCCCTGAAATCCACGTACCCGGCCATATCGCGTGTGGAACTTCCCGCGCACCCCTGAAATCCACGTACCCGGCCATATCGCGTGTGAAACTTCCCGCGCACCCCGGTATACACGCACACGTTTATTTTTTCTCTCAGCGCGTGTCTGTGTTTGTGGGTGCCCCTTTGTACGTCATTTGTCCTGGAGGGCCACAGTATTGGACATTCATCATGGCTGTATATAGGTGCTATTTGTTGGCGCACCTTTTAGCGCACATTTCTTCCAGGCGCAGAGACGCTACCGCCTGCTTTCTTGTGGCGGTCGTGTTTGTGCCTGTGCGCTGCTTTGAGCGTGCGCTTTTTTGCCCTATTCTATTCCATGAATACGTGTTGTAGGCGAGCGTGTGGGCGTTCTGCGCACTTTTACCCTGTGCTTCCCCCGTGACGCCCACATTTTGGCAAGTTGTTCCCCATTCCGAGTGTTACGCCCCGTGTTCCGCCTACTTTTGTTGCGTGCGCCGCGCTATGTGCGATTTTCGCTGTGGACTGTGCGATTTTCGCTGTGACCTGGCGCACTCCGTTAGATGGCCTGTGTGCCAACGTGCGCCACGCACTTTCTTATCGCACGTCCGATGGTTTTCTCGCGCACGGCCTTCCATGAATCGATGTGCGCTGCTTTTCGTGTGATTTTCGCTATTCCACTGCGATTTTCGCTATTCCACTGCGATTCGCACGTTTTTGGCCACTTGCGCCGCGCTAATTATTCCATGAATCGTACCCTTAGTCTCTACGACCCTACTGAGGAACTCAGCCCATTAAAGCATTGTAGGAGATACTCGATCCCATCTATATTTGATGTAAATAGTTTTATAATGGAGGAATCGGATAATAAACGTGGCCCGGCTTGAAAGATTATTAGACTACACTTATGGATAGTTTTCATTAAAGAAGGAAGTTTGTCTCCTGTGTGTTTTCACGCCCTTTTACATTTTTAGTGCTGTAGAAATCTCTAGGGGAAGCAATCCCCAAAGTCTGATCCGCCTCCCTGTTCTTGGAAGGCTCTCCGGGAATCTCGATGCGGCGGCTCGGGGGCTGCTCGCTTGCAGTAGTTGCACTGCTCGGGGGCTGCTCGCTTGCAGTAGTCTCACTGCTCGGGGGTTTCTCGCTTGCTGTAGTCGCACTGCTCGGGGGTTGCTCGCTTGGTGTAGTCTCACTGCTCGGGGTTGCTCGCTTGCTGTAGTCGCACTGCTCGGGGGTTGCTCGCTTGGTGTAGTCTCACTGCTCGGGGGTTGCTCGCTTGCTGTAGTCGCACTGCTCGGGGGTTGCTCGCTTGGTGTAGTCTCACTGCTTGGGGGTTGCTCGCTTGCTGTAGTCGCACTGCTCGGGGGTTGCTCGCTTGGTGTAGTCTCACTGCTCGGGGTTGCTCGCTTGCTGTAGTAGCACTGCTCGGGGGTTGCTCGCTTGGTGTAGTCTCACTGCTCGGGGGTTGCTCGCTTGCTGTAGTCGCACTGCTCGGGGGTTGCTCGCTTGGTGTAGTCTCACTGCTTGGGGGTTGCTCGCTTGCTGTAGTCGCACTGCTCGGGAGTTGCTCGCTTGCTGTAGTCTCACTGCTTGGCCTTGCTCCATGCCGCAGAACGCAAGTATGAACACACAGATTTCCAGCCTCGTGAAAGGACGCCCTGCTCTGAGAATTCACCACTTCATATCAATTTAAACCTCGCCTTTGCCTAATTAGACCCTGGTCCCCAAGGCATTCCTGAAAGGTCGCTTTCAGTGGCTGTGCCAGGCCCTGCCAGCTGAGCAAATACTCTCAGCATCCGAGGCAGAGCGAGCAAAGCTGTCAGCGAGGCAGTCTATCCAAGTGTGCCAGCTAAACAGGCTGTCATGGGCACCTGGGTTCACTCAAGGGTGCCGCAAGAGGGAGTTGCTGTGTCTTGAAGATAATTACCACCACAACGCCTGGGTAAGTGCTTTGAGCTTCTTCTTGTATTAAGTTCATAGCACATCACCAGCAACGACCTCTCTCTGTCTTATCCTCACCTCCTCACGCAAGTGCCCACTCTCCCAAACCATTCCACATGCTCGTTCTCTCGCTGTGGGAAGTTCCTGGACAGGAAATACGCATTGACACTTCATAACACCTCCCTTCCTCCCCTCAATCACCCCTCACATCAACCATACATGTTGACAACCCATTTCTCTCCCTATCACTCTACCTCTCCCAACCCCACCATCCTTGCTTTGCTCCAAACGCCTACACCAGTTTTTTGTTTTTAAAATGTTTTACATTTTTTTTCCACTTTTTATTATTGAATGTATTAAATTTTACGTATAACAAATCAACATATCAAATTCATCAACATTAGAACCGTTACATTCATCACATCTAATCACTTCAAAGACCACCACCCCACTTCATACCAGAAATGTATAGGAAGCAATAAAGAAACAATAGTATTACTCATCCAAAAAGCTACCCTACATTTGATCAAACAAGTTCATTTTTTTATCTCTGCGAAGAACTATCTTCTCAAACTTGGAAACCTGTCTTAAATCCTCCACCCACTCTGAATATGTCGGTCTCTCATCACATTTCCATTTCCTCAAAATGACTTTCTAAGCAGTCATTAACTTAACCTGGATGGACAAACCCAAACCCTTGGGCGCCTCCCCTTCCTTGAAGAATCTCAACTCCCCCTTTTTACTCTTGGTAGATTCTGCTTCACTAGGCTTTACTAGGACCTCCGTGCAGCAATTCTGATGATCCAATACTGTCTTAGCTTTTAATTCACTTTCATGACTCTTAACCCTTACTCGCCGCACATCTGCATGCTTAACTTCTGATCGAAACATCCAACCTGGACACAAATGTGTATTGGGTTTATGCCCCCTCAAAGCCTCAAATGACGACTAGTTAAAGTATGTGCACAAGCTTACATTGAAATACCTGCTCCATCACTTCCCTAATCCAATAACCCTTAGTTCCAACACTAGTCCTCATGGCATACATTAGCACGCGATTGATTCTCTTTACTCTCCCATTCCATTTTGGATGGTACAATGCTGTAGTTTCATGCTCAAACCCATAACCATCCACCAATTCTTTGAATTCCTTCAACACCAATTGAATCGTCTAGGAAACTCTTCTCTCCAAAACATAGGTTCAATGAATTTAATGATACTGTTGTAAGTGATATCTCTTAATACACATACCTCTGGCCACCTGGACTACATGTTCATTGCTGCCACTTTATCAGCATCCCTTCTACCTCAAAAGTTAAATGGACCCAACAAACCCAGGGTAATTTCCTCCCATGGTATCTTAGGCCCCTCATGTATCTTCATGGCAGGTGTGCAGGTATGATGTCTCTTGACACTTTCCACACACTCATCACACTCTAGGACTCTTCCCGACATCATGCTTTCGATACCAGGCCACTAAAAACCGTCCTGTATCAGCGTCTTGGTCCTGCCAGCCCCTAAATGACCCATATGTCCTAAATCCACCGATTTGACACTCATACCCTTGGGGACTACTAATCGGTGACCACTGCACAACTATGTGCTGCAGATGAATAATTCATTTCGAACCCTCTTGTACTCTTTAACCCCCCCCCCCCGATGCACCAAATCAATTGGACTGTACCAACTCCTTCACCCTTCTGTAAACTTCATATTGTATGCATGTGTCCTCCCAGTCACATTGCTTCACACTCTGCTGCACCTGAAATATATCCTTTACTACATATTCGTCTATATCCCCCTCCCAGTCTGTCATCGCATTCTTCTATTGCCACTCTAAACAGCGCATCAGCAACCACACTTTCCCTACTAAGATCATGTTCTACTGAAAAATCCAGCCCTCGCAATCTGCTCACCCATTTGATAATTCTTTTGGATACACCATCCAACCCTCCTTTATTAAAAATACTAACCAAAGGCCTATGATCAGTCCTCATCATATAGAGCCTTATTGTGGCTTATGCCTAGTGTGTGATGTCATGCCTGAGGTCACTGTGAGAACCCAGGCAGCATCTTGTGAACAGAGGGTTCTGAAGAATCAGTTGGAAGGTGACTGTCTGGGTGGTGAGCGCCGGTGTATTATATCACTGTCCTCTACAAGTCACCTGTAAGCTCTCACTATACCCATGTAACTGCATCCGCACTGGGAAGAATAATGAAGAACCTCTACCTACACGTGCGCTGCTGTCCATACTGCGACCTAGTACTACCCACTTTATGCCGTTATAACATTGGTGATGAGTGGTCTTCTCCTCCATGGAGCAGAAGGAGCGGGCAAGCTTGAGAGATCTTGAGGACTGATGCAGGTGGGGGGGCAGGTGACAAGGTATACACCGTCCCCCATACAGAAGTGAGCCCACCACCCAGGGTAACGTGGCTGTGCTCGTGCTGCCTGGACACCGTCAGTGCTTAAGAGCCAGAGACCACTGTGGGGATTTACACCCAGGGCTAGACAGCAAGACTCGAGCTGCCCGAAGCCGCCGCCCATGAGAGCCCTGAAGAGCCGTCCGCTGCGTGGCAAGGCGGCGAGGTCCTTGAACAGTGAGCTGTGCATAAGGACAGAGGGACACGAACCTTTATACAAGTTGGCTGGGTGGATGGAGGGCTGAGCGAAGAGCTGCCTCATTTGTCAGCTGCTTCTACAGATGGGAGCAGTGACGTCGGGGGAGTGGTGAGTCACCCAATGCTAGTGTCCTTGCCTCCTATTTATTTTATTTATTTGTTTAGCATTTATTGCAACGCGCAAACCCTTGAGGTATCTAGATGCTAGTTACAGTAAGTGCTTGTTGCAGTTCATAGGTACAACAACACGCAATTGGATTAGAGCGTAGTGGTGGTTGGTTGACGCATACTCTGGCATGCCTCAACTCATGTTACAGGGGGCTACATCAGGCATGCAGTTAGTCATAAGGACAAAAAAGGTGCAAGTATACAGACTGACAAAGCCTTGCCTCATGTTACAGGGGGCTACAGCGGGCATGCAGACAACATAAGGGCAAAATAGGTGCAGGTATACAGATTGGCAAAGCCTAACCTCGTGATACAGAGCATTGCAGCAGAAATGCTCAATGAACAGGTTTGAAAACACGCCTAAATTCCACGTTTTATCAAGGCACAAGAATGCAGCAGCATGGTCAATTATAAGTTAGGGGCATAGGAGGAATCACATTTCAAGTGGTGCCGGATCAATGGTGGAAAGGCTTAGCAAGACAGACGTGCCAGTCATAAACAAATACAGCACTTTGGCAATTTACAGGAAAGTGAAGGGATGCATAAAGAGTACTCGTAGAAGGTAGGGAGCGCTTCAGAGACGAGTAAGAGGCCTATCGTTCCAGCATAGTGGTAGGCAGAATTATATGCAGTACCCTTTGGTAACACCACACACAATTAAGACTACAAGTGACATTACAAATTCACCTTTGGTAAAAGCCTGTACTACACAGTTAAAGTGGTAGCTGTGGCTGAGCAGCCAGACTTATCTCAAGAGCAAGTGAGCAGTATCAAATAGTTACACAAAGGACAGCAATTACTATGATTCGGGCAAACACTGACTCAAGGTTTTCAAGTAAAAGAATATACATTTATTTTACTCTTCAGTTGTATAACATTTCACTATTCTAAGCAGTTCAAAAATCACACTCTTAATACACCACACAACTCCCAATAAGTTCCAGACAAGTTAAGCTCACAAAATGAAGTGCGAGCAAAATGACACTCCAGCAATTTAAAAGGGAGGGAAAGACAAAGTTAAATAGAAAATGAACCACACCAACAGGTAAATACTCAGGGCAATTGAACAAGAGGAACTTCAATGATAGAATCAGGTTAAAAAGGCTTAGGGCCAAAGTCAATAGGACAAAAGTCTTTTGGTCAAGATCACATGGTTCAGGGTAGTTCACTGTAAAGTTCGTGCCACAGATTCTGGACGAGGTTGGTTGGCAGAAAAGTTAGTTCAAAGGGAAGAGAAGGACAAGCCCTCGGATTGGAGAAAGATTTCAAACACTTTCACCACGGTTGAACGGAACGAACAACCAGATTTGCACAGTACCTTAAAACAGAGAAGAAGCTGTAGCTGAGGCGGACGTTCCTGGTAGTCCCTGCAGGCTCACGGTTCCTGGAGCGACTGTCGGACTGACAAGAAGTAGGAAGACTGGACGGTCCTGTGCTTCCCAGGGAAGAAACCAGCAGCAGAGCAAAGCAACGAATAAAAGGTGCGCTCCTTAAAACCCAAGCAGGGTCCGTCCTTCCTGGCTATCCGGCCCACTGTAGCTCTGTACATTAAATGGGTGAACTGGTTGGTCCCACCAGCTCAAGGGAAGAAGTTTCCTGGAGGATCTTCTCTGTCATCGGATTCTGAAGATGTGGACCTGCAGCAGGGCTTCACCGGGCGGTTCATTCGTCGTAGGGTTGCTCTTCCATCGGCTCCTCGTTGGTTATTTCTTCCAGTGGTGACTCTGCCTTTCCAGTCCCATAGACCTGCTTTTTATGCAGTTTTCCCCCATTCACACAGCCTGGCTGTCAATCACACAGCAGGGTGGCTGTCCTGGCAAGGACGGTCACCCAGCCAATCAAACAGGAATACGACTTGGGTTACCATGGGAACCTATGGCAGGGGCCCTAAAACCCCTCCCTCACATCCTGCCTACCTAGACTTTCAGGCGCCTTAAGGGGGGCTTCTGTGCAGAAGCCCGCGAAAAGACGGTGTAAAAAGGGACCAAACCTGGTTTGGCAGGCAGAGTAAAACACGAGAAAGACATTAACAAAAAGAAATGGCGAATAAACCCAGCCGGAACCGTAATAAAATATATTACCAGTTCTCACAGGCCTAGAGAGGGGTCCATTTGTCTATCAACCTCTTTCTCAGAAGCAGGAGGAGTCAAAGACTTTACAATTGGATGGGCACTGGTAGAGCTTGGTTGAGGCTCCCATTTCGCTACTATGCTAGCCTTAGATTTGCCTGGGTCAGAGGTCAACTTACTAATACCAGGGCTTGTAGTGGGGTTCTCTGTAGAGGTTCCCAAAGCTCAGAGTGGTCTCTTAAGCTTGCCTCTCTAGCCAATTTGATTTGGTTCTGTTTTCTCTCACTGGGAGGCCTGGGGGTACTGGATACTACTCCTAGAGCTTTTAGATCACTCCCCAACAGGACTCTCACAGGCACCTCATTCTGGACGCTGACAGGAATCCTCACTGTCATATTATTACACTGAATGAGTGCAGGCAGAATTGGAACCAACTGGACAGGGCCTCCAGAAAATTTAGTGGGACCTTTGGGTGCCTTAGCAACATCCTCAGGCTTGAAGAAGCTTTCATCCACTACTGTTCTGCTGGCCCCAGTGTCTCTCCTGGCAGGAGTATCCTGGCCATTGACAAGAACACTGTCTATATAATACTCTCTAAAGTTTTCTGGAATGGAGTGGTACACATCCATATTCTGTTTCTTACCCAGACCCATGGAATCTAAGGATACAGTTGCCTGAAGACCTGAGGGTGCTTCAGCAAATAGTTCAAAGTGGGCACTAGACATTTGTACTTCTTCCTCTGGGGAGAAGGCTAAGGAGGCAGTGCTGATCTCTGCAGGTTTACCCTTGCACCTGGGATCCCCTTTGACATGGTCAGTTGACCCACAAACATAGCATTTACCAAATGCTCTCTGGAATGGGGGCTTCTGCTGACCTCCCTCTGGTTGAGCCCCAGAGGATTCACTAGCCCTATTTGCTTTCCCATGTGGCTTACCCTGGTTATGTTTGGGGGCCTCTTCTGGTGGGAGGTATTCGAATTCTCCTTGTTATCCTTCTTTGGCTGCTTTCCCACATCCTTCTTCTGAGTTGGCCCAGAATCCATTTCTCGGAGTTTCAGTTCTTGATTTTTGTGTTCAGTTTGAGCATTTAAACGTTCGAATTCCAGTTCAAGCCTCATTTTCTCTAGAGCAATGAATTCAGGACTGAGTGTAGGACCTGTGGGGGTCCCAGTGGACAAGGGTTGAGGTTGCCGAGCAGGCAAGCGGGCAGAGAGACCTACATTAGGAGACACATCTACCTCTTCCAATTCATCATTAACAGATACATCATCATCCTCAATACTTTCCACATTTGCTAATGAGTCAGGAATTTCAGACCCACTCCCTAGACTTGGACTCTTTAACAACTTTGCAATCAATTCAGACTTTTTACCTTTGGCAGAGAGTTTCCTTTCTTTACACATGTTTCTTAAATAATCAGCAGTGTAACTCAGGAGGGTCTCCTGACTATGGCTTTCAATATCCGACATGATTAAGATTGCTTTTAGTGATGCTAGCCTTGTAGTTAATTGATTCAAGGTAATAGCAGCACTCTAAGTGTAATTACTATACTTTTGTCCTCACCGCTGTACACCAGTGTTAGGCAGAATTATATGCAGTACCTTTTGGGAACACCACACACAATTAAGACTACAAGTGACAGTACAAATTCACCTTTGGTACAAGCCTGTACTACACAGTTAAAGTGGTAGCAGTGGCTGAGCAGCCAGACTTATCTCAAGAGCAAGTGAGCAGTATCAAATAGTTACACGAAGGACAGCAATTACTATGATTCAGGCAAACACTGACTCAAGGTTTTCAAGTAAAAGAATATACATTTATTCTACTCTTCAGTTGTATAACATTTTACGATTCTAAGCCGTTCAAAAATCACACTCTTAATAGACCACACAACTCCCAATAAGTTCCAGACAAGTTAAGCTCACAAAATGAAGTGGGAGCAAAATGGCACTCCAGCCATTTAAAAGGGATGGAAAGACAGAGTTAAATAGAAAATTAACCACACCAACAGGTAAGTACTCAGGGCAATTGAACAAGATGAACTTCAATGATAGAATCAGTTTAAAAAAACGTAGGGCCAATGTCACTAGGACAAAACTATTTTGCTCAAGATCACACGGTTCAGGGTAGTTTGCGGTAAAGTTCATGCCACGGATTCCGGACGAGGTTGGTTGGCATAAAAGTTAGTTGAAAGGGAAGAGAAGGACTAGCTCTCAGATTGGAGAAAGATTTCAAACACTTTCACCGCAGGTGAACGGAACGAAAAACCGGATTTGCACAGTACCTTAAACCGAAGAAGAAGCTGTAGCTGAGGTGGACGTTCCTGGTAGTTCCTGCAGGCTCACGGTTCCTGAAGTGACTGTTGGACTGACAAGAAGTAGGAAGACTGGAGGGTCCTGCGCTTCTGAGGAAAGAAACCAGCAGCAGAGCAAAGCAACGAATAAAAGGTGCGCTCCTTAAAACCCAAGCAGGGTCCGTCCTTCCTGGCTATCCGGCCCATTGTAGCTCTGTACAGCGAATTCGACCAGAGGAGGGGTCCTGGCTTGCAGATTGGGTGAACTGGTTGGTCCCACCAGCTCAAGCGAAGAAGTTTCCTGGAGGATCTTCTCTGTCGTTGAATTCTGAAGATTCGGACCTGCAGCAGGGCTTCACCAGGCGGTTCAGTCGTCGTAGGGTTCCTCTTCCATCAGCTCCTCATTGGTTCTTTCTTCCAGTGGTGACTCTGCCTTTCCAGTCCCAGAGACCTGCTTTTTATGCAGTTTTCCCCCATTCACACAGCCTGGCTGTCAATCACACAGCAGGGTGGCTGTCCTGGCAAGGACAGTCACCCAGCCAATCAAACAGGTGTACAACTTGGGTTACCAAGGGAACCTATGGCAGGGGCCCTAAAACCCCTCCCTCACATCCTGCCTACCTAGACTTTCAGGCGCCTTAAGGGGGGCTTCTGTGCAGAAGCCCGCGAAAAGACGGTGTACAAAGGGACCAAACCTGGTTTGGCAGGCAGAGTAAAACATGAGAAAGACATTAACAAAAAGAAATGGCGAATAAACCCAGCCGGAAACGTAATAAAATATATATGGTCAAGCGGGTTTATGTTTGAGGCTAACATATTAGCCTAAAACAATACCATGTTTATGTAAGATAGCCGCGTTATAAAAATAGGGTAGATACCACTGCCACCAGCCAAGTCTTGATGTAAAGGGAGCCAAACAATGCTCCAAGAGACACAGACAAAAAGGGATAAGGATTAACCCTTTCCAATACTCCATGTAAGATGGGGTGTACTGAGTCTGTGGTTTAAAGTGACAATGATAAAGTTAAGGGCAACTTTACCTTTTCTGGGGGACAGTAGTCAGCCCCAGAAAATGGAGTCGGTGGGAAGTCTCAAAGACAACCCTGTGTCACTGCACTGAGGGTGCTGTGTAACACACATGAAAAGAGGAGGCTATGGAATAGGTGAGGCTCCATTGCCCAAGATCACACAAAAAGTAGAAATACACTCAGCAAAACACATGTAAGAGTGGGAAAAAGGCTCACACTCTTACCAGGTGAAAATAATAAACCCCAGAAATCCAGCAAAGCTGCTGAGGGACTCATTAGGTGAGGGAAATCAGCCATTTATGAGCATTCTCCCTAACACATAGTAATGGAGTTCATTACCCTGATTGTCTTGGGAGGAGAGCTCAGGGGCAACACGCTCGTCTTGGAAGCAAGACGATGTGGAGAAATGCAGGTTCGATCCCCAGTTCCACGCATAGAAACCTCTGGGCAGGGCTTTAAGTGGGCCGGGGCCTGCCGGGGCTGGGCCCCGGCAGGCTCCGAAATTTCGTTTTGAGGCGGGGCCCTGCCGGGGCCCACTAATCTCCACTGGCAGCTATAGCCACTACACGAAAAGTCATTTTTTCTACAGCCTGAAGCTCTCGCTCGTGTGCGAGAGCTTCAGGCTTCAGAAAAAATGCCTTTCAGCCATAATGGTGGCGCCGCACCTGCGATGCATCCCTTTAGTCAAGAGATGCACGTGGGCCGGCGTCACCATTATGGAGAAAACGTGAGGCCGCTGGAAGCAGATGCCTTGCTTTCTAAATACTAAAGCTCCCGCGAATTCGCGGGAGTTTCAGTCTTTAGGAAAAAGGCCTCTGCTTCCAGTGGCCTCACCCTTTCAGCCTTAATGGTGACGCTGCCCCTCCCCAGCTGGCGAGGGGCAGCACCACCATTAAGGCTGAATAGGCGAGCACTGTCCCTTGCCAGGCAAGCCTATACAAAATAGATGCAGAGATCAGCACCCTCTCCCCTATAGGGGAGAGGGTGCTAATCTCTACAAAAGGCTGCCTGGCAGGGGTGCCAGTAGCCCATTGAGCCGGGGCTTGTTAAGGGGGCGTGGCCTAACGGGCCATCAAGACCCCCGTTGTTAGGCCACGCCCCCTCGATGAGCCCCGGCTCGATTTGTAGTGCCACTTAAGGCACTGCCTCTGGGTATAATGCGTGTTATAAATAACCCATTACAATTACAAAAAAGAAGCGCTCAAGAAGCACCGCAAAACATGTGGTAAGCGGCTAACAGTGAGACCCTTCCAGCAGTCAGTCATATCATGCGCTAGTAACTTACATATGTTGTTGATGGCCTTCTCACATGCAGACTGAGATTAGGAGGGAGGAGAAAGGCAGGAACACTTGGCCAGTCCAAAGAGTCGTGAAGGAATAGTTAGAACAGGTCAATGTCACGCCTCGAGGATATAAATGCACAATCAGAGTGAACTTTGGTAGGAAGTTATGGAGGGTTAGCACACGGAGCAGAACTTTGCGAGAATACCTTGATGAAGCCCGAGGAAATAGGTGACATCGACCAGCCTTTCGGGAGTCACGAGGATCAGACAGCGCAAGCCAATGGCAACTAGGCAGTGTGAAAAAGCAAGACGATGCATCGGCGAGAGGAGAGCGAGAGGGGGGCGGGGAGCATGGTTTAGCAACTGTAACGTGGACACAGCCACGAAGGAGGGAGAAGGGAATGGTTGAAAGTGGGACTGAGGAGAGGAGCGCTTACCCAAGCAGCAGGGTATAAGAACCCAAGAACGTGAACGGGGGAGGGGAGCAACAGCTTACCCGCTAACAAACATGCAAATCCGGCGGTTTGAGCGATGGAGATCCGATGTAGACAGGCATGGCTTGGGCCCTACCGAGCCCGGACAGGCTCAGACAGGGTTTCTTCTCGACCCTTGGAGGAGCCCTTGGTGAGATTCCGGCTTTCGCCTGCCGGCTCCCGGGTCTTTCACACATGAAGAAAGCCACAGCCAATCCTGCGACCGGGTGGAGGCAAGTGCCTCAGTTCCCCACAGCAGGTCGATGGCCAGGATTAAGAAAGGCCCGGGCTGTATAGTGAAGTGCAACCCAGTGCCACGAGGCAAGTACCCCTTGATGTTGCAGAGTGGAAGGTGTACAGGAACTGACCTTAAAATGTTGTTGGCAGTGTCCTCTGTGGGGACCGGTGAACAGACCAATTCACCTGGCTGTCCATGACTGCGACTGGTGACGTCACGAATGGGGCTAGCTGTCCGCTTGAAGGAAAGAACTGAGAACTTTGCCACGTTCTTTGACAATCATAGGCTGAGGTGACGACGCAGCGCTGGAAAGACGTTTGGGCAAAAGGAACCTTTGTTTCAAAATCATCCGAAATGGGCAGGCAGCAGCTGAGCACACCACGGCTGTAGTTGTACCACAGGTGAATCTTTTCCAGCACTG
Organism: Ambystoma mexicanum; assembly: GCF_040938575.1. Classification (NCBI taxonomy): domain Eukaryota; kingdom Metazoa; phylum Chordata; class Amphibia; order Caudata; family Ambystomatidae; genus Ambystoma; species Ambystoma mexicanum. The sequence goes on along the minus strand of NC_090934.1, from coordinate 116,473,203 downwards.
TGTGAGGTTTCCACTGAGCGTGAGGGTGCGCGCGGGCCTAGCAGTGCCTGCTGGACAAAGACACAGCCACTTTTTATGGGTTGTACATAAACTGCTTTATTGGCACGCTGCACGTGCCCACATAAACGTTGGTCAGCAGACCATGCATTGCGCACCACTGAGTCTCCTGGTCAGGTGATCACGGGGGATGCTTTATCTCCAGCCAAAATAACATTGTCCTACCCCATTTCTTCGATCCATCATCTCCGTTTTCCGAATGGTGCGGCATAGCCTTTTCTAGACTTGGTGCAATGCACTTTCCTCTCCTTGAGCTCCCTCAGGTGGGCTTTTCTCCTTTTCTTCCAATTCATCTTCATCTCTTGAGTAGCCTGTCATCACCCTTGTGTAGTCCTCATCCTCTCTTCATGTCTGAATGACGTGAGGTCTGTCGTCGTATGCCTTTCTGAAGTGTGAGCTATTCCTTGTCACCTCCCATACAGTTCTTTCAGCCATTATCATGGATCCCTTCATGTCAGTGGTGGTCAGGGGCAGACGGTCGAATGGCAGGTCTGATTCTCGCGCCTGGTTCTTATGGTCTGCATATGCTTTCATTTTGTCCTTTGCTTGACCGTCTCTTCTTTTCACTTTGCATTTGTCTGCATTCTTCTCAGAGGGTTGGCTTTCCTGGGGCAACCTCGAATGCATAAGTGGCCAAACATCATTTCAGCCAGGCACGTTACTGTGAAGTCATGTGGCGTGTTCCGATAATCCTGCAGGAGCTTGTACAGTGATTGTTCAATGGGCATTTGGGTGATGTTGGCTATGCCGATTGCCCTCTTGACATTTGCCATTTGCCATGAATCGCTCGATAGCCCCGTTCTCTTGGGGCCACAGTGGGGTAAACCTCCGGTGGTGGAAACCCATGTAGGTGGCAAAGTCTTTACTGGTGAACGGGATACCATTGTCCGACTTGACCACTTTGGGGACTCTGAACACCAAGAATATTCGGTCTAGCACAGGGATTATGGCCATGGCAGCCGTGGAGGACACTATTCCTGCTTCCGGATATCTTGTATGTTCGTCTAGTAATACCAGTACACATTCCCCTGATCTCAGTGGACCGAAAAAATCAATCGCAACCTCTTCCCATACCCCTTCTGGGAGTGTTGACATGTGCACAGGTTCTGGAAATGTTGCTGGCTGCAGGCTGAGGCATATGTGGCATGATTTCAGCGTTGTCTCGATCATCTTGTCCATGCCGGAAAACCACACTTTCCTCCAGAACATACATTTTGTTGACAGGATAGCCTGATGATTTTCATGCGCAATGTCGACTGCACGTTGTTGTAGGAATGCTGGCACTACGATTTGGTCCCCTTTGAGAATCAGAGATGAAGGGGACATTGACAGCTCATCTTTGGACTTAGCGAGGATCTTAAGTAGGGGTCCATCGAATGCCTGGTTATTCCATATAGTAGCTTCAGCCGAGTTCCACAGTCCGTTTCTGATGCAAGAGGTTATGAGGGATAGCGTCACATCTTCCGCCGTCCACTTTGTCAGTTCTGCCATCGAGATGGCTGGCGGTACTGCGTGGTGAATGATATAGTTGATGTAATTGTCTACTCGGTTGCTCGATGCCTGGGGGACAGCATGCAGGTGGCGAGAGAGAAAATCTGCAGGATTCACTTCTGTTCCGGGCTTTTGGACGATGATGTATTTGTATTCCTGCCGGTGTAATCCCCCATCTTGCTATCCTGGGTGGCATCTGAGCTCTTAGTTTCCCTTAAATAGTAACAAGGGCCTGATGGTCTTTAATTATCAGGAAAAGTTTCCTGTAAATTAACAAGTGGAAATGTTTGTGCGTCCAGACGACTGCCAGGGCCTCTTTTTCCGCTTGTGAGTATCGTTGTTCTGTCTCGGTGAGGCTTTTGCTGGCGTATGATATTACTTTCCTCTGTGCATGTTGACTCTCTGAGTGCTGAGCAAGAATTGCCCTGAGACCCACAGGGCCTGCATCCACCGTTACTTCGGTGTGTATGTTGCGGTCGAAGTAGGACATGCACACAGCTTAGGCGATGTCTCTACGGATCCTTTTGAAGGCCTCCTGTTGTGATGTACCCCTTTCAAAGGGGCAATCTTGCTTCATGAGGGAGAGTAGAGTCTTATTTGACTTTGCGGACCTTTCTTTGGCACCGGTACCACTGGTGAGAGCCATGGAGTTGGTCCCGATGCTTGTTCAGTTATCTCAGCCTCTACTAGAGTGAGCAGCTCTTTTTCTACCTGGTGTTCAATATTGAAAAGGGATGCCCCTGAAATGTTGGGCTATAGGTTTCACTGTCTGGTCAATATGCAGCTGGATCTCTCGCCCTTTTAGTTTTCTGATTCCCTTGAAGTGTTGGGGAAAGCTTGTTTCTATCTTGGCAGCGGGCGGGCTGTATTTATCTGCCATAATTTGATATGGTATGTGGATGAGTCCCATCTGAATGGCCGATTTGAAACTCAGCACACATCCACTCGAAGTTTCTGTTGCAAGGACATGGACGAGTCGTAAGCGCTGTGTGGTCTACTGTGTCGATAACGGCGAAGAGGTCAAGTAGAACCAGGAGGATGGGGTGGCCATCGTCAAGGATGTTGAGGGTGTTGTTGATCACCCTTATGGTTGCTGTCTCAGTGCTTCATCTGGCTATGTTGACATAAAATTGCATAATGTCCCCCATTTCTCCTGGTTCAGGAAGTCGTTTGTATTTCTTACCCAGGTGGAGCTAAACTATGAAACAACAGGGCATCCTTCCTTTTATTCGAATAATGGGTACCATATAGATCTGATGTTAATTTTAAAAAGAAAATCCTTCCAATTCTTCCAATTACTGTTCGCTTTTCTTGGTGATGTAGCGAAGGCAAATTATCACACGTATTGACACTGACACAATGGATACAATTTTGCAAAACCTTTATTGAAAATGTTGGGGTTGGAGAAACTCCTATTTTGCCCTTTAACTAAGATGGTAGTAGTCTCGACCATCAAACGATAAACAGAAATGTCCTAGTGCAGTCCATCAAATCAAAATGGCCTATGATAACAAAACCTAATGCCATCCCTATCTCTTGTACAAAAGTGTAACAAGGAGAAATGTATGCAAAAAGAAAAATCAGTGTTCAAATGATAATGTGACTGAACCAGCTCTCCTCCCCACGTTAGGCTCATGGGGTAAGGTGATCCTTGTAGGCAGGATGACACACTCTGGCTCGGTTTCAAACACATTATGCAGTTCAAAATCGTGGATCGAGGCTCGCCTGGCCTTCCACGTTAAAGTCTCTTTCTCTGATTTATGTTTCACCTAAAATGTTTACAAAGGTTCTCCTCTGCCTGGCTCAGACCTTTCACCACACAGTTCTCGTAGGTCCCCCTCTGCGGGCTCAGACCTTTCGCCACCCAGTTCTCGTAGGTCCCCCTCTGCCGGGCTCAGACATCTCACGATAAAGTTCAACACAAAGTTGCAAGGGAGATCCCTTCCCCAAGCTTAATATACTTCGGGTCTCCCTCAATCAGGCTTGGACCCCTTTCAGTTGTCGAAGTCTTTCGAATACCCGCAGTTCGCTTACAGACCACCGCAGGACCACTTTGACTCAATGTTCAATATTTTACTTTCACCCTTGCTGTTTATTCGCCTTTTAGCTTCAAACAAGGTACCTTTCACAGAGACTTTTAAATAGGCTACTTCCTTTCACCGAACCACTCAATTACAATGTATCGCTTATCTCGCAGCTGCATTTTACTTTAAAGTACATTCATGGGTCTGCTTTTCTACGCATCTCATCCATATGTGTGCAGCCTTCACTTGTTATATGATGTTGCTACTTCATTCACTTTAACACACACCAGTCTCTCAGGTCACTTGCCACCTCACTGCTGTGTGCGATTCTTTCTTGTTTTGCGGTTTCCAGTTTTTCGAGTCAAGGTTAGTACCACAGGCTTGACGTTGCCTCCGCAACTCTGCCGTTCCCCAGGGGAGTGTAGCTAGTGTCCTCGAAACACAATTAAATCTTCACTTGTGGGATCTGGCCTTTTTCATGTGTCTTTCGCGGTCAGTCGGTGGCAACAACCTCCAGTAGGGAAGCCTTGGGGTTTTCAGCCCGCTGCTCTCGGCCCTTGGTCCATTGCTCTGCTCCAGTAGGTGGGCCTTCGCTCAGTTCTGCTCATTCTTGTGTTCCGCCTTGCTGAGTGTGTCTTAAGGTGTTGCCTTTTATTTGTGTGACGAGAGCTAACTGGTATCAGGTGTATACACTTAGGGTAAATGCCTGACTTTGCTTGACCCGTTTAACGGGACATATCTAGTATGATGTGAGAGAGTCAGTCTGGTTACTCTTAGTTTCCCTCTCCCTCAGCCCAGTTTTTGTGTGAAAAGGAAAGGGGTTGGGACTTTGGTAAATCCTCAAAAATAGAATGGGCTAGATGAATAAAAGAGGGGTGAATACCGCGTCTCACCATCGGCTGTCTCACCCCCAACTCCACGGAGACTCCTCACTCAGGTGATCCTCCTGCACTGGTCCACCCCCGGGGTCTGGATCCAAAGGCGATGGCTGTCACCTGGCCACCTGAGAGAGAAATCCCGGGGACTAGCAGGTGAGACACCCTCTGGTTCCTCACAGTAAGTACAGGAACAGTATAGCGCTGGGAATGTTTGACACTGCTTTCCCCTTTTCTTAGTAACTCTCCTACTCATTCAATGGAGAAGCCACTCAGCAGTGCTGCAGATTGTCACTGTATCTCTACTTTTTCTGTTCACCACCGTCATGGGGCTTACCGCCCCACCTCGACTTCAATAGCCACGTCCACTGGTGTGGCGTACTGTGATGTCATGCAACACAACCCGACTTGATCCAGCGAGTACTTGGAATGCCTCACATTGCCAGGCAACAAACACTGTGACCCATTGAGTATTCTTACACTCTAGTGCACGCAGGACATCGCGCACAGCTCATGTCTGAGTGAGCAGGCACAAGAGGGGCTTAATAGCAGACCCATTCAGGCCCCTCTAGGTACCGCTGGTCCTTCCCTACCTTGTGCAGCTGCAGGCTCATGGCAGTGTGGCAAGGACATGCAGGTCATTGCCTATTGTCGACAGTTGTTGTGTTGTGAAGATAATAACCACCACACACTTCAGTAAATGCTTTGAGCTTCTCCCTTTATTAAGTACATAGCATATCACCAGCAACAATCTCTGCTGTCCTCCTCATGCCAAATGTCTCTGTCCACTGTCTCCCAACCATTACACATTCTCATTCTCTCACTGTTGTTCTTTTTCATCCTGCATGAGACATTCCTTAATAGTGTTGGTACATGCCTGAACGCTTCCAATGCAAATGTATGTCTTCCAGAAAACAGGCTTATTGCATGCTTACAATCGGTAGAGGCTAGTCAGTTTCTTAGAGCTGAAAGCGGACTCAGTTCTCTGAGCAATACAAAAATAGCAACGTATGTACAGTTTAAACTATTTACATAATCACACATATTTTGTTACAAAGGCATCCCCCAACCCTCCATTGGCTAACACTCATGCACAGTAACCTAATCCCCCTAACTCTAAAGTTCCCATTCAATACTTTCATAAGGTACACCCACTTTGACATGCAATATCCTTCCATCTTCAGACTTGTCGTATTTCCCCCCCGAAAACAAAAAATAGAGAAGTTCTCAATTATACACTGCTGTATTTCCACGTTACATATATTGTTCATAAATGACTAAGCTAATTATTATTCATACCAGGTGACCGGATCCCATAAACTCAGATGATGATTGTACAGGGCTATTATTCCTTTGGAATAACAATACAATTGAAAACCACTGGCACCTTTGTATAATTTTTCTGTCATTACCTCACGTAGCCTTACCTGCAACTACCATTTTAGACAAAATAATCTTTAACCCACAACCTTCTAATCTTCTTTGGAGCCCACAAAAACTGCGGGCCAGCATGTGTTTTATTAACTAACCCTTCTGTCACCCTGCCATGCAAGAACCTAAGCGTGCCCATGGAAATTGCCTCTTGTATCTACACTTTTATCCAACCATAAAGACTCTGAAAAAATGACTCTGCATCTTTCTCTCCTCTGTAATATAATTGCAGCCGGCCATATGCAGCTCACTTCCATCCCCCTATCGTAACCTGGTCACGCCGTCTTCTAGGAGAGCTGAAAATCCCCTTCCCTGCAAACCAACACATTCTGCAACTTACATGGACTTTTAAATTGAGTCAAAAACCCTCACACGTTCCACAATGTCTTCATATACTATAATGTTTTTACATTTTAAACCTTTGTCCAACCTTCACATGTACACTGTTCAGAATTACCACGTCTCACGAAGTTAACTTCCTTTTGCCAGGATCCTTTTTCCCATGTGCGTGGAGCTTCCCGCTTCCTGCCTCTAAGCGATACAAATGGTACATCGCGCAATACATTGCCCATTCTACTAATAATTATACTACCTGCTGTAACTGTAATCTGTGAAGACAAAGTAACACACCAATCCTCTAACTACATTGAATCACATGTTTTAGTGCCTACACCGCCTTTCAACTCTACCGCACTGGGGCCAAATACACTTTGCACAATGTAAATCTCTTTCCCATGTTGGTGCCTAACATGTCTTCCCCAACATTCCCTGCTATCATTTATATATTAACCACCAAAATCATTTCCCGCTCTTCAACAACCCTATATTTGGGAATCTACCCCTTATGGACCTCCATCACGTTCATTGAATCAGGCGGCAGATAATAGACTGCATCTTCAGACCCAGTCAATCCTAACTAAGTCTGTATACCTTTATGATTTGAGATGGAAGTGGCCCTACCTGTGGAGAGAGCGATATAATAGCAGCTGTTTGCAGTAGCTTAGCAGAGCAGCATCTTAAAAGTATCTGGCAAGAAAATAAGCGGACGAGCAGAAAAACAAAATGTGGTATCAAGATTGTTTTACAGTCAGCCTTAGCCAGTATGGTTTAGGTTTAGTTTGCTACCATCCTTGTTCTCCAGCATGGCTTGCTGTTGCCATAGATCACTGGCATGGCTCACTAGTATTGCTCTCTGACATGGTGCACCCATATGGCTCACCAGCGTAGCTCATTGCTGGCATGGCTAAATTACATGGCTCGTCGGCATGGCTCATCAGCATGACTCACTGCTCACCAGCATGACACATAGATATGGCTCATTTGGAGAACTTCAGATAATCCCTTTTGGGACATTTCCAGACAAAACTCAAAAAATAGTTCCCAAAAGTTTGAGGCAGAAAGTCAGACTTCCATAGGTTACACCGTATTGAAAGCAAACATTGAAGTTGTGGAGCCTGAGGAGACTTCTCAAACATTCAACTCAAATTTAGTTTAATTGGACGTCTCTCATGGGGCCAGATTTTGGACTTTTAACGTGCAGTTGCTACTATGAAAAGCAGGAGGTGGGAGAATTTCACTTGTCTTCTTATCAGTCAAAGGACGTCCATTTTATTTGTCACAGAAGTCTGTCAGAAAATATTAAGCAATGAAGTGTGTTGACTGCCACGAAAGGACTGACCTCCACATTTGAGGAATGGAATTTTATGATTTGTGCTCCTAAAAGGTTCCACACATAACTCTCTGCCATGGCTGTTAGCTGACATAAGTAAGTGCCAGGGCTTAATGTCATGGCTTACCGTAATGCCAACTGGTGTGGCTCACAGGCTCTGCTTTTAGCTTTACTCACCCCTGGCATAGCTTGAAGCTGGAATGACCAACACACATGGTTGAAGTATGTCTCACTGCTGCCATTGCTTGCTGCCTTACTGTCATGGCTCATTGCATGGTTCATAGGCTTCACTCATCAGCATTGCTCACCGCTGGCATAGCTCATAGCTGGTATGACTAACTGGCACAGCTTAACTATGGCTCAGTATTGCTATGGCTCACTGCCCTGACTCACCGCCATCATGGCTCACTTGCATGGCTCACATGCTTTACTTACCAGCATGAATCTTTGCTGGTATGGCTCATTTCTGGCATGACTAACTAGCACGGCATATGTATGATATGATATGATATGGCATTTGTAACGCGCCTATACACAACTATTGCCATGGTCCCACTGCCATAACTCTGCACCATCATGGCTCTTTGGCATGTTTCACAGGCTTCTCTTTTCAGCATGTCTGACTACCACAATAGCTTATTGCTGGCATGACTTGCCACCCTGGCGTACTAATGTCATAGTTTACTGCCATGGCTCACTCACCACCAGCATGGCTAACTGTTACAGTCGCAGGCTTTGCTTGCCAGCACGGCTCACCCCAGCTGAAGGACATTGCTGCCAGTGCCTTCTAACTAGACCTGGCTTACTACTGTCATGGCCCACTACAATGACTCACAACCAACATGGCTAACTGGCATGGTCACAGGCACTGTTTACCAGCGTAGCTCTATGGTATGCCTGCTGTTTATGCCAGGTTTCCAGAAAGACTCACATATGAGAAAGCATGTTGAGCATATGACCAAAACTAAGGATGCATTTGGTTCTTTAAAACCAGCTCATGTTTAGTCATTCCTTTATAATTTATAAATGATATCAGGTTTTCATGGGCTCAACCTAAAAGTCAACACAGCCGTTCAGATGGCTCATCTAGAAATATCAATAAAACGCTTGCTAAGCCTTTTAAAGATGCACAGTGAAAACAAAGACAGGAAAACATTGCCTCGCAAAAACCTTAATGAAAAAACATCAACGAAGAATTCCTGCGAAAAAAAACAGCAAAAAATAAATACATTTTTTGGGCTAAATGATGGCTTGCAGTGTTAGCAAACTTTACTACTATACATTAATGGGGTACTTCGCTAAGAAATTGTATTGGCCCAACCGATCGGACATGTATTTTTGAGCATACATCGATTGGTCTTAAAAACAATTCCAATGCATCTTACCTTAGTTTTTCTCACTTTTACACATGCAAAAACAACGGGCTGTGTACCGCCATTTTGTGCTAATCATATCCATTGATCCATCACCCTTAGTTCAAGTGCCCCCGTGGCAGTAATTCACACACCCATCCCTAAAGTTGACATCAATAGACGCTCACGCTCCTTTTAACAACGCCAATGCATGTCGCATGTCAATGTCATCTGTGCAAAATCTATTAGCGTGTCTCCATGGAAATGCCGTGATGCCTCTTTCCTCGACAAGTGTAAACAAGCAATTTCTGATCACACAACGTTGCAGTCTCTTTTTCCTTTGTGTCAGTGTATTTTATTTCGAGCATCCCTGACTTTTTGTGCTCCTTCCAGCTATCTTCCAAGTACGACACACAGAGAACAGGTACTTACACTGCCTAAAATGAATTAACTCAGCAGTCACTTTTTATTTAAACATTTCTTAATTATGTACAAATGTCTTTAAAAAAACATATTTCAATTCTACTTTAACATGGCATGTTCTTTACATGTGTCAAAGTTTGAGCCTATTAATTGTGTCTGCACAATGAGTTTTTGCCACATGCTGTTTCTTCTCTTGTCTTTCTTTCACATTGAATTATAACGTTTAACCTCATTTTGTTACTGTATGCAAACAAAAATGTGTTTATTTTTTTCACTGGAGATTTTGTACTTCTACAATATTCGGGAACTATGGCAACAAATCAGCCATACCTGTACGAGCCCGACTATTCAGAAGAGGAAGCCCTTGAAAGAGATAGAAGCCTAGATGATGGGGAATCAGATGAAAGTCGTGACGATTAATCACTGGAGCCTGAACCCTGTCGCATGAAAGAGGTGTCCACCTCATGTAGCTGTCATCGTTGTGAGGTTATGCCAACTGTGTTGGAGAACTGCTGTTTCAGAGAAAGCCCTGATTGCCTGACCACCATTGCCGAAAAAGACACACCACTGCTATGCGTTACTGAACTGCGTGACTTCAGAGCGACCTGTCTCACAAAATCTGTGTTGCAAATGATGATGGTCCTTATACAGGAACTTCGAGCTACAGTTCGCCCTCATTACTCAAGTAACAAGTACGTTTATATAAGTTGTATTTTTGACAACCGGGACAGCTAACTTTTTATGTTGTTCTCCTACATCATTATAACTTTGATTGATAACTGACGAAAACATTTTTCTGTAAATTTAATACATTTCTCTTTCTAATCTCAAACCAAAGTATTGATCATTAGATTTAACATCCGAACAATGACGTTTCTTTCACTTGAAAGTTAAAAACAATGTATCATGCCTGCGCCACGGGCGCACTCATTGGCAACCATCATGGACTAATTGTTATTCATTCATCCTCATAATACTCTTGAACAACCCCTTTTCACACTATGGTCCTTAATTCCTGTTTGCGCAACATTGGTACTTTCCTATTTAATTCAACTAACTACATGTACCATAATACACCTTGCTATAGCTATCAATTCCTGGCCATTCCCATTCGTCAGTATTGGAACCACAATCCCCAGAAGCCCTAGTGATCAGTGCTGCTTCCACCATCTCAGGACCAGAGAGGGAGGCGGCAGATTATCTTCAGGTGTGCTGCTCCTGCCAATTAGCCTGCCTCAGTACAGGGCATGGCTGTATTTAAGCAGCTGCCTGCAAGAGCTCAGTCTCTTGCATCAAGAGTCTCCCAGCCCCTTTTTGCCTTTAGCCACGATTTTGTATGCTGTTCCTGCTTTATCCTGCTTTTGATCCAGTGCCCTTTCCGGGCTCCCTACCTTGCAGCATATCACGCTCCGCTGCCTTCTACCTACTGCCCTTGTCCTCTGGGCTTCCTGCCTTGCAGCCTACTACAGTCCTCTGCAGCCCTCCACAGTCAGCGGCCCTGCTCCTCTGGGATCCCTGCCTTGCAGCCCGCTTCCCTCCGCTGCCTACAGCCCTTGTCCTCTGGGCTCCCTGCTTTGCAGTCTGCTTCACTCTGCTGCCAACAGCCCTTGTCCTCTGGGATTCCTGCCTCGCAGCCCTGCTCCTCCGGGTTCACTCCTTGCTGCCCTGCTCCTCTGGGCTCCCTGCCTTGCAGCCTGCTTCACTCCGCTGCCTACAGCCCTTGTCCTCTGGGCCCCCTGCCTTGCAGTTTGTTACACTCCTCTGCCTTCAGCCCTTGTCCTCGGGGCTCCTTGCCTACAGCCCTTGTCCTCTGGGCTCCCTGCCTTGCAGCCCTGCTCCTTTGGGCTTGCTCCTTGCTGCCCTGCTCCTCTGGGCTCTCTGTCTGCCGTCTACTACAGCTCTCTGCCCTGCTCCTCTGGGTTCTCTGCCTTGCAGCCTACTACAGTCCTCTGCAGTCCACAACAGTTTACCTGCACCTTGTGCCACACGTTACTGCAGCCCTGCTTCCCTGTTTGCAGCCCCCGTGTTTCCTGGTGGCTGCTCCCTTGCTCTCTTCCTTGTTTGCAACCCCTGTTCTTGATCCCTGTCCTTCTCTTCCTTGAGTCTTCTGTCCTTCCCTTAGGTTACCCATTTCAGTTATACTGCTTTTCCTTCATTTCCTTCTGTTAGATTGCTCATTGACTTCCTTTTCCCTGGATATTTCTGTTCTTGTCTTCTCTTGTATCGTATGTAGATCCCTTTGTACAGAGCTTGACTGTTGGTTTCCGGCAGGCAACCTCTGCCCCTTCCCTTGTCGCATTTCAGTGCTACAGACACCCACTGCTGTTGTTCCCAGCCATGAGCATACAGCGTGGGCCCCTGTAATAGCAATTTGTGCAGAAGGCTGGAGTTTCCTAAGGTCCATGGAACACTCTTTCCCATTTCTGCATACACCCCAAGAGGGAATCCAGTTTGTTTGTACCTTTGTATTTCCTGCTACAGTTGCCTACTCTTCGTTCTTGTTGAGCTTCCTGCTGTGTGGGTGCTTATCGGTCCCCTTACATCAGCACAGCCACCCAAACCTTACCTGGGTGCCCTGTGCCACTCTTGACAGAGTGCCATCCTTGACACAATGTTTCCCTATCTCCCAAACTGTTTTTGCTGGCATGTTCGTTCACATTTCTGTTTGATCCCTACTTGAAATCACAAGTACTGTCAGTACTTTGCAGGAAAAGGTACTTTTTAAAGCATAACAATGCCTTTCATTTTAGAAGCTAGTACAAACAAAATAAATGCAATTATTGGGTTCATTCAAGTAAACTATTTCTGTATCTCTTAAACAGGTGGTTCAGGCTTGTGGCCTATCATGGGTTTACATTGTGGATTCATGGAAGACTGGGATTCTGCATTCGACGAGTAATACCTGCTTGTGTGGTTCAAGCCATTTGTGCCAAATTCCCCAGTGAATACGAAAAATACCAGGGATTTATACAGATAGTACCTTGACTGGAGGAGCACAATTTGTAGTTTGTCATTGCCATCTACTTTAACAAACTAAATAAAAAAAAGTCTACCAACTTTTCATATTAAGTCCACAACACGTCTAAATATCTAAGAGCATCATGAAAGATCGTGTGCTTTTACTAGTTTACTGGCCTATTGATCTCCTGTGTTTGTGTGCTCTCAACGGGGCTGGGTGGATGGGAACGCTCAAGGTGCCGAATAACATGTACATCTCAAAGGTTTCTTTTGCACAGGGACCGTTAACCGCATGACCACCCCAGACCTAGTGCCTCCAGACTTCCCTTTGAAGACCCTGTTCCTGCAATATACATATCTCTGTTTTCCTTGACTAATTTCCAGCCTATTTTGCTCCCCTCATGCACATTCATCCCCCCCTTAGGTATCAATTGCAGTTTGCACATGTGACCACTGTGAAGGCATCATGAAGTAAGACACAGACAACAGACTTAAAGTTCAAAATAAGATAATTTATTCAATGAAATGTCAGGATGGTAGAAGGCCTAACTCCATTCTCAAGACAATAAGTGTGGTTCCTTTACACATAACCATTTCAGAGTGAGGTTCTACCCAGCCATCTAGGAAGATGATGATCTTTTCTCTAGATGGTACCACCCGTTCTTGTGGACAGAACAGACTAAATCTATTCCCTTCCACTGCTCCCTTTATAGGATGCATGGCCTGGGCTACTAAAGGATAAAATGATATTCCCAGCCATGAGATTGGTTTGGGTCCCACATCTTCCTGACCTTCCCAAGTATGATGGCCTTCACTCAGTGAATGTGGTCTGCTTACCCTCTAAACTTTGGGAAAACGACTGATAACTGAAAACATTCAGTTTGCCAGTCTCAACTCTCCTAGAGTTTTCCATAGGATTGTTGACTCCATTTTCTAGCTCTCCTGATGGTATTGATTGCTCTCAGTTGTTATTTGAGTTCATTGTAATGAGTGGTGGTTCAGATGATCTAGTAAATTTGTCACTTTCAAAGGTTCCCTAACTTGTATCAGTTGAGCCACATCCCACTGCTAACACCATTTGTGAAGGCGTCATGAAGTAAGACACAGACAACAGACGTAAAGTTCAAAATAAAATAATGTATTAAATGAAATGTTAGGATGGTAGAAGGCCTAACCTGCCCTATGCTAAGGTGGGATTTCCCTACCTGAACAAAACTAAGGATAGTCTGAGTGAAAGAGTTCAACTTAAAAGTCTGTCTGTGTCCAAAATCTATTCTTGCCCTCACAACTATAATCAACCAATGGGTAAGGATGTCAAAGTAAAAGGAAATAGTGTTCTGGGTCTCTTCCAGCTCACAGCTTTCTTTCAGCTCTCATTCCACAAGCATAAGAAAGTTCCAGGAAAAAGTTTCAAAATTACCACTCTCCAGTTCAAGGTGATATAGTTCAAAATCAATCCTTGGGGTTCCAGCACCTACATATAAAGTAGCACAATCCAAAAGGAAAAGGGGCTTGAGACTCAAGACAAGTGTGATTCCTTTAAGTCTCAGGGTTCGCATCCCCAAGACTTCAACTCCACCACTTACACTTGCTTCAGTCTTTTTCTTTTAAAAAGAGTCTTAACACTGCTACTTGACCTCTCAGCTGCATTCGATCTGGTGGATCACAAGGTCCTCTGCAGGCACCTTGATTCAGCAGCCCACTTCTCCACAGATGCTGTCAAGTGGATAGAATCATTCCTGAGTGACAGAACTATCAGTGTGTTCTCCCCATCGGTGGCGGCTGATCCTACCCCAATCATGTGCGGGGTCCCTCAGGATTCTTGTGTGTCTCCAACTCTGTACAACATATTCACCAAACCTCTGTTCGATGATTTGGACCTTCTGGTTACCACCTACACTAATTACACAGATGATACACAGATTCTCCTCCCACTTTCCGGGGATCATGGCAAGGACTTAGCGTTGGTGAATAGGATTTATCTCATTATTCAGGCATGTCTGGCCACACACGGCCTATGCCTGTATATTGACAAGACAGAGTTTATAATTCTTGGTACCCCTCCAACATCTCCAAACTAGGTCATGAATACGCTTCTTTTATCATTGATGGCAACAATACCATAGTCTCAAAGGAGGTAAACACCCTAGGTTTCTACCTGGACACCACTATGTCTTTCAATAAACAACTGAAATCCCTGGCCTCCACTACAGCCCACACGTGCAAGCTTATCAGAGTCGGTAAACCCTTCCTCTCCAACGACAGTTGCATTATACTGGCCAGAGCATTAATTCTCTCCAGATTAGACTACTGCAATGCTCTCTACAGTAGCGCCAATAAAGCCAGTATCCAAAAACTACAAATATTACAAAATAACGCTCTTAGAGCCGCACTAGGCATTAACAAAAGAGTGCACATGACCGCAATCAGACTCCAATATAAATGGCTATCCACCCACAACAAAATACAACTAAAAATCACCTCCCTGACACACAAAGCATTACACAATGCTGCCCCCAGCTACCTAATTGACAAATTGTCAAGAAGAACCTCCAGCAGGCCTACCAGAGTCGTCAATACGAACTGCCTGGTGGTTCCAAGATTCAAATCTTCCAAGATTGGCGGCAATAGCTTCCCTGTGAAGGCCGCCAAACTTTGGAATTCCTTGCCACACGAGCTGAGAGCTGATCAACCCTACCCACATTTTAGAAAGAACCACAATACCCACCTTAATCTGACTGAAGACTAGTCTAAACTGAAACTACTGCACATTAGAACATCTCAACACCCAATACTGTAAATTACTGTATATTACTGTACATTATGATGTAAATAACTTTATTGAAATCTACTACCTGTATATTCTGAACACTACCTGTCTTGTATTTCACTTGTCAATTTATACTGTTTGCCAATATGTAACCTTGTAAGCCTTGCACCTCCTTTGCTGCGCCCTGTTACCCCCGGGTCTGGTGCGCATTAGACATTCAATAAACAAACAAACAAACACAACACCAGGTCAACCTAACCCTCTTTCTGGCTCACCTCGCCAGTTCATTTGCAGCGGTTCTATTAGGCTGTTGCTCTGTGTCCTTATATTTCCCCATTCAGGGCTCTCTGGTCTAGGTGCAGTTGTTAGACCGCATGGTCCACCCATTACAGGTCACGCAACTAAGACCCCAGGACTGCTTAGCACACACACAGGTTTCTTGGCACTTGCTCCTGTGTACCCAGTCACCTTCACTTAGTTCATTTTGTTGGCCTTTTGGCTTTATGGGTATTCTTGCACTAACATTGCCCCTCCTCATTAGCCTTGTGGCCCTGCTACCACGTGCCACACACCTCCTGCCACTCTGGGGCCTTGCCACACTGCATTCGTTCATAAAGGTTCACTGTTTGGCTCTTTCAGCCTTCACTTCAATTATTTTTTTTAATTGTTGTGCAACATGTATTTGATTCAGTTCAGTCTTCAAAGTGATCTTTTATTGGTCATGTTTTAAAGTTCTATTCAGTTCGATATTAAGTAGACACCTTTTAGATCCAATGTTAAGTTTCCATTTGGTTCGATATTCAGTAAGCATCTGTGCTTCAATGTTACATTTTCATATAGTTCGGTATTCAATAAGTCTTTATTGTTCTCAATGTTAAGGTTCTATTTAGTTCGGTATTCAGCAAGCATTTATAGCCTTCAATGTTAAATTTCCCTTTTGTTCGGTATTGAATACACATTTATTGTTCTCAATGTTAATGTTCCATTTAGTTCGGCATTCAATAAGCATTTATTGTTCTCAAATTATGGACCATTGTTCACTTTGGTCCTATTGGAGCACTCCCGAACCAAACGCCCTTCCGACAATCACTGGTCTTCTGTACCTCTTCTGCAGTTGTTCCCACTACTTCCTTTCTGCTTCTGAAGTTGTAAACCTTAGCGGCGCGAAATCCAGCTCGGCTGCTGTGTGATTCACTCTACTCTACTCGCTCGGGGTATGGAGGCTCCCAGACATGGGGAATCTACCCGGCCCATTCACAGTGGGTTCCCCAAGTCTGCCAGGATAGTTTCTGGCAGCTTGGCTCATTCTCCGGTTCCACCACGGCTGCCTCTTCACATGGGTCTTTTGGTGGCTTCTCGTTGCTCCACATGCCGCGTCCCCTTTGTTTTGGCTGATCTCATTTTATACACCTGCAGCCCCTTGACAGACTGTAGGTGTGATTGCTCAATCAGTCCTGCCTGACCACAATTCAAGGGACACGCCTGACCCTCACAGCTCTTAGTAGGCATCTTCCTTGTCTCAGTACCAAAGTGGTGAAAAGGTGTAACCTTCATTGCTCTTAGTGGCCTCTTCTTTGTCCCGGTACTGTCAAATGACATATGTGGAAAAAAGGGGGGAAATGGCTTATGAAGAGCCCATGAAGGGTTGGGTTGGTCGTCAAGAGGGAAAGCGGATACCATGTTTCACCCAAGGGCACCCCACTCCCAGTCCCCAAGGACCCTCCACACAGGTGATTTTCCCTTGCTTCTCCACCTCCAGGGTGAGGATCCAATAGCGACAACCTTTCCCTGGCCACCTGCGCAGAGGATCCTAGGGGAATAGGATTGACAATACTCTCAGGTTTCTTACACCGTGCGCTTGCAAGGGGGCTGGATGGATGGAACTGCTCAAGTTGCTGAATACCATGTACATCTCAAAGTGTTCTTTGCACAGGGACCATTGGCCGCATGGCCACCACAGATCAGATGTCTCCAGACTCCCCTTCGAAGACCCTGTCCCTGCACTGTACATATCTCTGTGTCCTTTGACTATGTTCCAGCCCTATTTTGCTCTCCCCATGCACATCCATCCCCCCTCATTTATCAGTGCAGTTTTCACCTGTGGCCGTGCGCTCGCAAGGGGGCTTGCCTGGCACGATTGAGGAGGTCAAACATTAATATAGAGGCCTGGTGGGTGTGAACATACAGGTCAGATATTCACATACACACACACTTCTGTAAGCCTTTGTAAACACTGTGTAAGTTACCAAGAAAACATCTCTGAAATCTACAACAGATATTGCCATGTATCTACTTTTTACCTTGCGAGCCAAATCGGTTTATCGGTTCTTCCAAGTAACGGATAGTCAACTATTACTATTGCTTTCTGGAGTGTCAACATTCTCTGCTCAGTCACATTCTATTGTTTTATACTCAATGTACACCGTATTCTCATTTTAATTTATCCAAAAGACTTCACCATTATCAACCGTCCTATGTATTTATATCTCTGAAATTAGCACATAACAATATGTTATTATTTCCAAATGTAATCTTCCAAATGTAATCTTTCGTAGTGCATGTTTTCAATGAATGTGTGCTTTAGGTATCATTTTTTAATGTAAAAAAAGTAATATTATAGTAATTTGATAGTTGATTTACTCACTGTGATACCTTTTTAAATGTAATATTTATTTATATTTTTTTAACAGATCATAAGGATAATCAAACAATGCCTTAGTGTATCGTTTTGGGGTTTCCCTAATAGCAGCCATGCAGAATGTTATAGTACAGTGATGCATGTATTTCCAAAGAATTGAAATTTAATAAGAGCATAGTTGTTGAACCGCAGATATTCAGTGTCTGAGATTGAAAGCAGAGCCACGGATGTCTTGGATGATTTGAGTGGCAATAAATTCTGCATCCGCAGCATGCACTTCTCAGAAGATATGTACGAATCATCAAAGAACACAAAAAAGCGTTGCCCAGACTCCTTTGCAAATGACTCTCCAATGCAGTTCCATCTGAACTTCAACACACCCTGACCCAGGTCAATAGTGGATGCTGACTTTTTGTATGTATGTTACTAGTACTAAATATGGCTGTATAATATGTCTTCTAAATGATCACTCAATATATTGAAATAGTTTGTGAAAAGGTAACATATTGAACGGTTTTGAGTTTTTGGGGAATAGTTATTCCATTACACAAGTTTCCTTCGTGACACAATCTACTGTGATTTATAAATTTTTCTCTTTACATTACTTTGTGTATCCCTACTTTAGGGGTACACTAATAGTTAATTGAAATGGGAGCCTTTCTAAACACAGCATCATTTAAGCAATAAGCAGGGGGGGCATTACCACTTCAGGTAATGCCCCAGGGCACATAGTTACAGGCCCGGCGAGGGGCTTATTGCTTTCAAGTCCAGGGTACTAAAAGCAATTGTGTTCTGTTCCGAAACGCTCTGGCCTTTCAGAACACAAAATCATTTTTCGCAAGAAAATGGCAGCCGGGGTAGGGAAAACAAAGTCAGTTTTCCCTTTCCATAGCACCCATTGAAAATAAGTGAAAAAAAGTAAACAAACAAATGGCCACCATGGAAAGGACAGAAGGGACAGTGCGTCCACTCCCAAAATGGGCATAAAAGAGGGTAAGTGGGGGTGGGAGGCTGGGGAGAGAAATCTGTGGATTGAGGATGGAGGAGGGGCTGGGAAAGACTTACATGATTCCCCGGCGAGGGAAGATGGCGCCACTACCAACCCTGAGGAGGCTCAGGGTGGCGGGATTACCATCTAGTAACGCCTGTGTTTTGAGCCTCCCCATTCGCTGGTAGGCCGCCCCCACCTTGCCAGTTACTCATTAAAAATAGGTTATTTTGTTAAACGTGTCAATTACCATGTCTATCTTTACATAGACCACACTGATAAGTACAGACTGTTACCATGGAGTAAATCACAGACATGTCCAACATCCAAATGGTGAGGCCAAGCGACTTGCACGTAAACTTTAGAGCTTTTGATGTGATCTAAATTATAATACTAATATACATTTTCTATTGAACACTGATATGAATATCTACATTAATTAAAGGACTGAGATTCTGCATCGACCACTATTCCAGAGTCAACAGCAACCTCACTCACCTTTCAGGTAAATATTTTACATGAACCCTTCAGATGAGACTACACAATATATTTATATGGTCAAGTTCAACTTAAAACAAAAGCTTTTATGTCAATATCGACCATCTTTGACATGGATTTTTTTTATTTTACTTTTATATCCTTATTACAATTACTTTGATATAGATGCTGAAACTTCAAAAAGGTACTATTCTTCTGGTGCAAGCGTTCTGGAGGATGAGGTACGAAAAGTGAGAATTTATTGAATTATATTAAATAGTTGTTGATTAACAATATCTTGTTTAAAATTAAGATACGTTATAATTTTGTGATATTTTGCAATACTGTCAGCAAATTGCAAAGCATTCAATCAATAACCTTGTTGTATTTATTGACCAAACATGTGCAACAATAAAAGTAAACCATGACAAAAACTTACTTTGTAACTGAATAACATAGAAACTTTCACTATATGAATGGTGTATATTTTTGTTCATAAACCGTAGCTGCCTGGTGAAAATTTGAATTGGTTAAAAAAAGGAACATTACACCGCATAATACTTTAGGCGGCAACAATTTACTCATTATGTTTTGCAGGATGATCTCACAACAACTCTCTGTGACATCTCGGAAGGTTATCAGGTACAATTTCAAATATGTCTTTTTTGAATGTTACATGTACACAATGTTTGACTTTATGTCAATAATAATGTAAAAACTGTAATCCGACGATTAACCCTATATTTTTTTATTGTTTGATATTGTAATGTCGACAATCATTAAATCAACTTTCTCAATATGTACTTTGTGAGATCAATGATTTAAACATTAATTTGTTTAACAATTGAAGATTTTCTGTTCAATTTGTTATGTACAAGGAATTTACTACTGAAGCGGTCGAAATTGAAGAGGCACATGTACCAGAGGAATACATAAGATATTGTAAAATATCAGTTACCATCCATTTTACCTATCATGTAATCTTTATATATAAAGCTGAATGTATGTGTGTGTGTGTGTGTGTGTGTGTGTGTGTGTGTGTGTGTGTGTGTGTTTGTCCGGCTATACAAATCCACACTGTTGAACCCACTGCTACCAAATTTGGCATTGATTCCTAATGTGTCTGGGGCAAGATTGTAGTCTATGTTTGGGTGCAAAAAATTCACTCTGTAGATACCCTTATTTACTGATGCTCACACCAATTCACTACAGTAGGTACTAGAAGGATGAAAAATTTGGAAAAGTGCCTGAAGCAAAATGTTCGATGTGTTGGTTATTCCTTTGACACTTATTACCACTGTATACTGTTCCAAAGTGTTTAATAAAGAATTTTTAAAGGGAATTAAAAAAAAGAAAATGTACACATTTATTTTATCACGTCACTCCAGATATCGGAAATGGCAAGGTTACAGTTTACTTAAGTTCATTCATGAGAAGAGAGGACAATCAATCAATCTTTCTTGGACATTTTCTCAAATGTGCTGAAGCCATTAAGTGACTGAAAGATGCCGCACAAAAAACAAACATCACTTGGAAAAGCTCCATCTGATGCAAAGCAAAAATCAATATCAAGAGCTTCTGAAACACAACAAACAGCAGCAGGACTTTCCGACAAGAGGACAAGAGCAACTTTCTCCAGGGCATATGAGATGCCAGAGCAAACTGAAGCAAGACTTGCTGACATGAGGACAAGAGCAACATCCTCCAGGGCACAAAAGACATCAGAGCAAACTGAAGCAAGACTTGCTGACATGAGGACAAGAGCAACATCCTCCAGGGCACATGAGACACCAGAGCAAACTAAAGCAAGACTTGGCGAAAAGAGGACAATAGCAACATCCTCCAGGGCACATGAGACACCACTCGATCAGGACACGGCTAGTATTTAATATATTTTAAATGGTTTACATAGGGACATTTGGTTCTATTTGTAGATATGATTCATGAAGTGGAAGAACAAATTCCTTGGTTTATATGTTTTAAAAATGCAGTTTTTCAGCTTGGTCTTGTGGCCGGCAAATCAAAACTGACTGTTTGAAGGCAAATTAGGAAAACAAGGGTGGGTAACAAACAGTTTTTTTTAATAAGTTGTTTAGAAGTTATTTTATTAATATTACATTTTGAGGTTGTAATTCATATATTCTGTATGTGTGCTATAAATTAAGCATGTTTTGTTTCCATCGATTTGAGGCCAGGGAAGAAGAGGAGCATAAAGACTCAGACAACATCACAAACTAATGATGTTGCTTACCAAACCAATGTCACTTTGAAGCAATTACATTTTGAGGCTCAGCATGGTCCTCCCAGGATTCAGAGTTGTGATGCACATGTCCAGAATTTGAAAGGAATGTCACAAGTGACCCATGGAAAATAACCATGGATCATTGTTACGGCACACAACGTCACCCATAAGAGACAGACAACACAGAAGATGTTTTAAAATTGCTTGCAGAACCTCTCCCACAATTCACACACTCTAAAAAATGTCAATCTAAGAAAGAGACAATGTTCCCCAATACATCTGGAAAATCCAGGAATATCACACACTGAAATAACTGAAGCATATTTGCAATTGATAGACAATTGTGCTCATGATCTGGATTTCAATCTTCCAAGTGTGGATGATCACTGTACTGCAGGACAATGGGCTATTAAGGGAGCCAAAATACATTGTATCTGACAGCTGCCTGATAGAGATTATGAAAATGATTAAATGTGATCATAAATTACATAGGAGGATTTGTGGGGAGCCATTGGTGAAGTTTGCTTGCGTAGTCAAAGGCACCAACCTGAAGATCAAGGGTAGATGTGCCCACAATCATAACACATTTCCATGGTTTGCTCAGCCGATGCTTGGAAGTGTGCTGCTAGAAATGTACTTTGCTCATCTGCTTTGTTGTTTATCTGATCAACGTTTAGTAACATTTCAGGTTTCTGTAAATTTGTGGGACTTGCTAAAACCCAATACTGCAAATATGAGGAACATTTATTTTCCTCAGCTATTAGCCAGGCCTGGAATCCTGAACAAAAATCAATGTACAATGCTCTTGCTGGAAAAAGGCTCATACTTTATTGGTGATGTACAATGTAACAGTCCGGGTTTTTTTTATAAATACTGCAGTTACCACTTCCAAGACATGGACAACTAAAACATAGTGCGTTCAATTGATGTGAATGTGTCTAAATATACACATCTTCAGTTGCTATGGAGAAATATGGTTTTATTAAATCTATCGACCTTCTTCTACCCTGAGGAATTCAAATAGCCGTGATCGCCTCTGACAGGCACGTTTGAATAGCAAAGGCCACGCAAGAGCAGTTCCCATTCATACACCATCAATTTGATATATGACATGTTGCAAAATCAATTTCTAAAAAAAAATACAGCTGCTGGTAAAAAAGGGTACAGAAAACATTTTAAATTGGTCGCAGTCTATCAGCAACCATCTTTGGTGGCGCTCAAAAATCTGTGATGGATCTGAAGATATTCTGCTCGAAAAATGACATTGAATGCTGCACCATTGTTCAAACATACACTCTTGGGAAGAAAATGAACATTTCCACAATTGTGTACATGGACCTTTGAGCAAGAAGAAGGAGCATAAAAAAGTGGTTGGGGACAGTCTCCCTCCTCACACAGCACTTGAGAAGATTGTGTACGGCAAAACACTTTCAAGAGACATGAAGGGACTCACCAATGCCTGCCACACTGGAGATTTGGAGATGCTCCATAATATGTGCCTAAAGTACAGGCCTACAAAGTTGCATTTCAGCATAGATGGTAAGGAGGCCAGAACAAGACTGGCTGTACTTTCACAAAATGAGAACTTGCTTCATTACAACATGGAGTTTACAAAAAGAAGCCAACAGTGGGTAGCAGAGCCAATATTCAAGCAAATGGATTTTGAATTTGTTAAATTTCTGTCATTGACTATGCCGGTCATGCATACACATGGAATGGCTACAGATTCTGTTGCCAGAGCCCAGTCTATGCTACAGAACATTGCAAAAGATGTTTGACCTCCAAAACGTGAAACTGTTGGAAGGTTCAAATGATGTGTGGCTGTCTTCACAAATTGTTACAAAGCAAGTTTCAAGCTTTTGCCCAATGTTTGGAAACTGGTTTCATTGTACAAAATATGTAATAGTATTTCAAATTGCAATGTAATCGTTGAATAGTTTGTTTTAATTTAATTATTTATTTTGATGTAACCTTACTAGATATGCATCAATAGTTCTATTTTTCTTGGCCTTTTAATATTTATTTCCCTCAGTTTCATTGATTTATATTACAACAAACATGCCAATATGATTATTTTAAGTATGTGCCTTTATTTCAAATTGTTGACAAGTCTTTTGTATTACATTTCTAGATACATAGCTTTTGTATTCTCAAGCAATTTGTAAAAGGTCTCAGAAAAATGTTCATCACGAGAAATAGAACATTGACAGAAAGTAATTGTATCACATACTTGAATATTTTGCATTCAACTGTTGCAAGATGTACTATTAAAATTGTAAGAATGTATCTTGCACACAGGACATGGATTGAGGGAACAATAACTATTAATTGTGTGACTGATAGTAATGAAGCATTATGACTGGGCTGAAGTCGAAGGGCCATGAGGGTGGAAGGAGTTGCCCCATGTTTTCCTGTAGTCCACCTACATTTTTCAGAGTGCACCGTCATATGCTAATTTCAGGTGAAACAATTTTCAATTGATATGTTCTAGTGGGTAACAGTAATCATATATGTGCTGTAGAAGTGTCCCTTAGTATAAAAGGCTTATGGGAAAAATGCTGTTAATTAACATCTACAATCCTCCAGGGGCAAGTCAAGAGAATATATTCAAGAAGCCCTACACAATCTGTTTTCTGATTGGAAATTAAACAATGAGAAGTTTTTTGTTATTGTAGCTGGGGATTTAAACTGTCGAATTAATTGTGGGGGTGGCACCGGTAATAACCTGCTTTTATCCAAGAATAGTGTATGGGAACATCCAATGGCTGATAAGGAGGGTGATTGTTGGCTGGGTTTTTTTGGGTGTTGGGAACTTGAAATAATCAATGGGCGGGCCTGTAGTGACAGGCCTGGTAAGAACACCTGGAGTAATGGAAGATCTGGAAGTACCCTTGATTATATTTTTACTAGCGGGGAGGTGGCTTCGATCGTTTCCGATATGGTGGTAAAAGAAATTGAATGGAGTGATCACAATCCCCTGATCATGAGTATGGGAGTTTCTGCACCGTTGATGGGGGAGGCTGACCTGGGTCACTTGACAAGTAATCACTCCCTAAATAGCATTTCTTGGTCGGAGAAGAATATATCAAAGGCCACTACGGCCACAGGTGAATGGAGGCCAAAATTGACCGATCAATTTAATCAAATGTCACCTGAGCAAATTGAGAAGTGGATTAGTGATTTCTCGGGTCGACATGGTTCTTGTAAAGTGCGCATGATGGTGGGAAAGACTACGAAAGTGGTTACCTACGACCGGGCCATTAGAGACAGGAAGCGTAAGCTTAGAAGCGATGTTCGATGGGTCAGAAATAGCCCCCTCACCAGAGTGGCTACAGCCACAAAAATGAGGGAATTGAAAAATGGCTATCGAATATGGCTAAAAACACATAAAAGGTTGAGGAAACTTGCCAATTGGCAACATACGGTCAGTACTCTTTGTAGCAGAAATACTCGGAAAATCTGGTCAATTTTAGGGGAGGTGAAAGGGAAGAAGTCCTCATATATGGTAAACCCTGTAGGTAATATCAAATGGACTACCTATTTGGAAAAGCGTAATGGTGGGATTAGCAACAATATCGATAATCCTGTCTCTACGAAACCCAAACTCCCGCCTTTCGTGGTTTCAACTGAAGAACTACAATGTAGAATTGAAAAGCTAAATTCCTCCCGAGCCCCGGGGCCGAACGGCCTTTCTAATGTGGTGTTGAAGAATAATTCCCTTTTCTGGGCTTGTCTCCTCAAAATACTATTTAGGAAGATCTTGGATGTAGGCCAAAAACCATCATCTTGGCAGGCAGCAATCCTCATACCAGTGTTCAAGAAGGGCAATAGAACTGAACCTGAGAACTATCGACTATTGTCTATGTTGTATTGTACTCTTAAGCTGTTCGCAGCGTTTTTACTCAATGAGCTACAAAAATGGGTTGAGATAGAGGGCATTTTGGATAACTTCCAAAGTGGTTTCAGAGCAGGCTATTCAACAACCCACAATTTGTTTGTGATGAATGCACTGAGAAGTAAAGCCCTGATTCGCGGCAATCCTCCGTTATATGCACTCTTTATAGACTTCAGGGCAGCCTTTGATTCAGTAAATCGATCCCTATTATGGAAGAAATTAAGGAAACTGGGCTGTCCGGAATCTTTACTCTATTATTTAGAACTCCTGCATACTAACAACACGATACAAGTGCGGTTGGATAATTTAGGTGCAGTGACTAAACCCGTTCTCCAGACTAGAGGGGTAAAACAGGGGTGTGTAACAGCACCTACCCTGTACAACTTGTTCATTTCTGACGTGCCAGAATGTTTACAGGGGATCAATAATTGTCCACCAAAGATTGGCTCTAGTCACTGCCCCATACTGGTTTACGCGGATGACTTAGTGATCCTAGATCACACCTTTAGTGGGATCCTAAGATCTGCGGAGCAGCTATGGCGGTATGCTGAGGCCAATGAACTTGTGATAAACACCAGTAAAACAAATCTGCTACTGTTTTCAGCAGGAAGAGCAGCTAGGCCTCGCATGATGATTGGAGTGACTGAAATCAAATACACCCTTACGTATAAATATCTTGCCGTAGAATTCGACCATAAGAGGAACTATCTCACATGCATTCAGGCGCGCAGTGCAAAAGCGGCGCAACTCACAGCGCTTATACACAAATTTACACGTGAACAGAGTGGCTTCTCAATATGGGCGGCACGCCAGTTGTATATTCAGTGTTTGGCCCCCATGGTTACCTATGGCCTTGACCCTCTCTTTAATATGAATCTGGGATGGTTACAGCTTGTAGAAGGTAGATTCTGGAGGAAAATCCTCGGCCTCCCACAATGCATCCCTATGGCCATGATCAGACTGGAACTAGGAATTAGATCTCTCAGGGCTATGGTCCTGAAAAAGCGGATTAAATTTTACATCCGGCTTAAGAATAATCCTACTAACAGCCTTCTCATGTGTATTAGTAGGGATATGGAGACAGGCCGGTTGAAAAGATTTGAAACTCAGCTGAATAACTTGTGTGAAGAAATCAGTTGGGTACCTGAATGGGGCCGAGAAAATGAATGCTTGCCAAGTTGCGTAACCGCCTAAATTTGTGGGATTGGCAATTTAATTATACTCACCTTGAAGGCCTGAAAACCTATAGCTTTGTTACGCATGTTCTTTATACTTATATACTTTTATACTTTTATGAAGGTGCAACCCTACTTAAACCTCTGTCCGTTTTATTTTACTCTTACGCATCAACCACTTGCCAACTTTGGCGGCCAGGGGTCAGGAGTTGGGCTTAGCCAAAACTGAGAGGTATTGTAGAATATGTGAACTTCCCAATGAGATTGAAACTGCTCGACATGTCTTAACACTCTGCTCTAGGATGAGAACAAATCGCATTAAACACCTAGGGGGATTTGTTCATAACCCTGAATTCATTGAGCAGATAGATTTCTGGGTACAGTGTGTTAACACTCTTAACTTTAAATTACACATAGCACTTTTTCAGGTGTGGTGTGAAGCTCTCGTTTGTTTGCAACTAAGCACTAGAGTGGCCCTTGGAGTCATATAGTAAGTAATATGCAATATGTATAACCATTCTCCTAATTTGCAGTTAAGGATCCAAGCTGAATCAAGGTGTTTATTTGTATACAGAATGGTTTTATATAGTTGTACATTTGTTCTGCATATTTGTATATATATTTTATGATGGTTTTTTTTATGATGGTTAATTAGTTATTTTTTCTTTCTCTTTTCTACTGTTTTTATTTTTCTTTTATGATGTAATATGTGTAAAGTTTATACGTTTGTACTAAACTATATCACATTAATAAATATGATATGTTAATGAGTCAACCCTCGTTTTTTGTGTGACACTGGATTATGGTCTGACCGTGCACAATTCTGAGCAAATAGGCTGTTGATGTACGGATTGTAGCATGCAACAAAGATGAATTTAATTGTAAACTTTGACAAACAATACCTCTCTGCTATATAGCATTAAGAAGAGTGATTAACAGAAGTTGTAATTTAAACATATGCTCAGAATGCAATTATGTATTACTGTAAAAGCAAGGAAATATCGAGGCTGAGTACCACAAAAGGAAATACACCAAACACGGGCTATAAAGATTCAAAGATCTTTTAATACTGCACAGTTACAAAAAAACACAGATCTGATACAGACAGCTATCTGGCTCTCGACACCCCGCAATGAGTACCAGCCCGTCAGAGTGAGGAGGGAGAAGTACTGGACATCTAAACACTCGCATTATTTATACATATCCTATAATATAGTCCAGCCCCTCTACAGGTTAATAATCTGTGGTCTAGAGTTCGTGCCGAGTTCACATATAGCTCAAACAATAATATGCACATGGATTACATAGGTTTGCGTTTCCAACAAGTTACAATGGCAAAGTGTATTCCTGGATTTAACAGTAAGCCTTACCACATATCCCTTCACAATGTAGTTCTGCCAGTGTCCACGCTCGATATTTACACAGTATTGTCCTCGATGTGTATTTGTGGATGAGGCTTGTTAGTGCAGACAATCCTTAGACCACAAGTCATGCTCGGGGCAAGGTCTCATTACCTAGTCTAAACATTCGGCCCTCGGACAGTCTAACCATTAACAAGATTCAAAGGTCGGGAAAGCTTGGTTACAAGTTAGATACACAGTCCACCATTTTAGAACAGAAAATCACATATGAACAGAAATCAAAATGACGCATGATCCTAAAATGGCGACAAAGTCAATCTAAAATTGGAACTTTGCAAAGCGGTTTTCTTCGCAGATCAACTAGGCTTAGGCCAATATACATCAGAAGGAGGTACAATATGATTTCCTGTTTAACAAACCCTCCTTTGGGCCTAAGCCAAGCGCTAAACTAAAATTAGTCACTTTACAAGTAACTCCACGTCTCAATGTCCAGACAACCTGAATCACAATCATCAGAGATATCAATCACAATGAGGTCTGTGACAGAAATTTCCTTCAAAACAAATTCATTAGTCATTCTTTCCGGTGCGCGTACCTTTTGTCTTAATGTTCCGATAGTCTGTGCACAACATCCCCCTATCACTGAACATATGGCAGGAAGACATTATATACAGCAACAGCAGAACAACAGAATACCCAGAATAATCAATAAGACCGAAAGTAGCTTCCATCCCCAAGATCGTAAGAAGTCCCAGAACCAAGCGCTAAGATCCCAATTTCCCTTGGGAATGTGCACTTCTGAACTAAGGACGTGCAGATTTTGTATAGCCTTAAAGATGGTTGGGGAGGAATCTGGTATAAAAACGCAACAAGCAGACCCCACTAATTTGTATACTCCACCACGCTGAGCCACGATGATGTCTAATGCCATCCGGTCTGTAGTGCCACTAACCTTATCACTTTCTGTTCTAGAGTCATGTTGTAGAGTATGTCAGTGGTCCGGTTGATGTTCCTCTCCAGTACTCTCGCTAGTCTTCTGATATCCTTGGAGTTTAACATTTGCCCCCAAAAAGGTACAAAAGATTTCGCTACATCACCCAGAACTTGTGATGAAGTATCGCCATTCTCGTCCCGCCTTGGACGAGCCTTACAGATTTCTATGGTACTTGCTATAAATACCCCTGGCAACAGAATTCCTAAATAACAGGTTCCCTGCCAATCCCTAGGTAGCCATGGGAAAGCAGCTTCATTACCGCAAACGAAGTAGACAGGTTCGCCTACATACAAAGGTCTGTCCTCACTGGTCAAGTTCGCAACATTGGTGCAACCCTTGAAATCACCCATTGACTGAGTACCATTCCTCTGTATGCAGAAAGAAACGGAGTCGGGACTATGGTTAACAGTATAGGAAGGTGGTGTGGCATCCCTATTGCCTATAGGGGCCATCTTGAAAGAGATCAGAGATTGAAAAGGTCGAGACAGTCTATCAGAAGGCCTAATGGAAGCAACATTAAGCTTGCTTCTATTTGCAAAAAGTGGGCATCCCAGGGGCGTTAGAACTCGTCTTTCAAATTCATTCAGATTTGTTCCATCAAAATTCCCTGAGATGCTATTGTTCCATCGGCCAAAGAATAGTGCCCTTAGAGAAGCATAACATGCAGTAGTCAGAGGCAAAGGATGAATATACCAGCCCAACCCCTTGTCTCCATGTTGCGGTAAATGAGAGCAAACCCAGCAATTAGACCTGTTCAAAATGGCATGTGTTGCAGTCATTATAAGCAGTAGTGTGTTATTATGATAACTCTGTCTGTGTTGAGAGTCTCTAGGAGATAGAGTGTGCAGATGCACGAAAGGTGTAGGTACAGTGGGTACACTTTAAGTGGGCAAAAGTGTTTCGAGCTGACGTATTTCTTCCATGTACCAAAATCCCAAAGCATTTACTATTGTGAAACCGGCTAACATGATTACTAGAAAGCAATACGTTTTAAAAGACCATGTATTCGATCGTTCATTGTCTTTACTGGCCACACAGTCACTTATTTGTTCCATACGGGTAGAGGCGATAGCAAGCATTGTTCCTTCGAAATGAAAAATGCCGGAGTTCATTTGCTGGCGATCTCCTGATCGCGCGTTTTCTTAGTCTTTCCCTATC
Organism: Ambystoma mexicanum; assembly: GCF_040938575.1. Classification (NCBI taxonomy): domain Eukaryota; kingdom Metazoa; phylum Chordata; class Amphibia; order Caudata; family Ambystomatidae; genus Ambystoma; species Ambystoma mexicanum. The sequence continues at coordinate 116,443,225 of NC_090934.1, read as the reverse complement.
CCTAGCCAACAACTTTCCTTTGTATGCAACAGACAGGGCAAAGGACAAGCCCTATGATGATTTTCCTGGTTGCACAGCCGAACCGTGCAGTAAGTCTAGCTCCGTGGACGCAGATCGTACCTTGTGACTCCTGGTACCGTGTGATATGCTAACAACGTATCGTTGCTTCCTGATGGAAGTGGTGAATTCGCAACAGAACCTAACAGTGGTGAAAAAGGATCTGTAGGAGAGTGTGGAGATGAAGCGGCTGTTTCCCCAGGCCCCACGGGCTCAGGGAGTGTCTTCAAAGCAATCTCTGTGCTGCTCAATGCTGAGTGATCATTGGGAGCAGAGGAGGTAAGATTCTCTGTATCTTCTGTATCGTGTGGCAATGGGAAGGGAATCCTCTTGACATGCAACGCATATATCCAGTGCCTCTTGCCTGCCACCCGAATCGCCGCCTGTGTGGCCAGGAGGGCCTGGTGCGGGCATCTCAACTGGGTGCGAGACAGGATGCTCGTTCAAATGCTTTCACGAGCACCCACTGCCCAGGTCGGATACTTTGACCTGGCCCCTCGTACTTTACCGGAAGGGCTTCTCGCACCTTTTGGTAAATCAAATACAGTTTTTTAGTTAACCGGTCACAGTAGTCAGAAAGAAGTACATGTTCAATATCCCTCAGGACCCGAGGCTTTGGGGCGTTCCAAATGTTAGCTGGCCTACTCATGTTTACCTCGTATGGGGATAGTCCAGTCTTAGTTTGTGGGAGGTGCGCATTGACAGTAGCACTATCGGTAAGACGTCCAGCCATTTCAATTTGGTGCCGGCACACGTTTTAGCAAGCTTGTTTTTCAAAATTCCATTGTGTCTCTCTACCAATCCAGCACTGCAAGTCTAGCTGAATGGAACCGTTTATCGATCTGTAATCCCGCGCATATCTGCAGAATTACAGCAGCGATAAAATGTGGACCATTGTCCGACCAGATGACCTTTGGCAAACCAAACCTAGGAAAATATTCCTTAAGCATGGTTTTTGCCGTTGTCATTGCAGTAGCGTCTTTCACAGGAAAGCCTTCAACCCATTTACTAAAGGTGCAAATAACAACTAATATGAACTTAAAATTGTTACAACGCTCCATTTCAATAAAATCAAAGTGGATCACTTCACAGGGGACAGAAGGTGGACCAAAACTACCCCTTGGTGTCGATGTGCCCTTTCCCATATTGTGCTGTAGACAGATCATGCAACTTTGGACAAACCGCTCAGCTGTTTTCGAGATTTTATCGTTCACCCAGGTATTTTCTAACATCTTGCAAACTTTCCTTGCACAGATGTGGGTTGGCCCATGAGCCATTGCGACCATCATGGTAATATACGCGTCTGGCAGCATCCATTTTCCCTCTAACTTATCCACGCAACACACGTCATCATCCAACCTCACCAAACCCTCAACCCATTGCTTAGTTTCTTCTGAAGTGGCATCGGCTTGGATATTTTTTTACAGATTCTATACCCTCATCTATGGTACAAACATTTGTGGCTTCCCTTGCAATATACATTTCCGAACAGAAATCAGTAGCAGTTTGTTTGGCTATCTGGTCAGCAAAAGCGTTCCCTTTTCCTACATCATTTATGATTTTCTGATGCGCTGCACATTTCATGATCGCTGACTGAGTGGGGAGTGCAAGCACTGAAAGTAACCGCACTATCAAGGAGCCATATTGAATCTTCGTTCCATGTGAGGTCAAAAAACCTTGTTCTGCCCGAAGTCTACCGAAGTTGTGAACTACCTCAAAAGCACACTGACTACCAGTATAAATGTTTACTCTAAGCTCTTTGGAAAGTTCACAAGCTCGAGTCAATGCAATAATCTCTGTGGCCTGCGCAGAGTTATGTGAAATTCTCTTGGTTTCCACTATCGTGCTTAGTGTGGTGATGGCATAAGCAGCCGTGGATGTTCCATCCAGAAGTTTGAAACAGGAGCCATCGCAAAACAGCTCCCCTTGTTGGTTGTTCAAAGGTGTATCTTTCAGGTCGATCCTGCGGGAAAGGTAATAGTTCAGCCGGATTCAATACACAACACCTCTGAATTTTAATGTGCGGTGCAAACAAGATCAATTCGTATCTCATTAATCGTGCAGAGGTGAGGTGTTGTGTTTGTGTTCTATTTAACAGAACATCTACATAGTGAGGTACCAACAAGGTCAAAGTATGGCCTAGGACCATATCCTCGCTCTGTTTTACAGATGCAGGAGCAGCAGCGACAGCTCTCAAACATCTTGGCAAATCGCATGCAACAGGATCAAGGGCGGAAGAAAAGTAACTGCACGGCCTATTCTTCCCTCCATGTTCCTGCGTTAATACAGCCAAAGCACATCCATCACATTCATGCACATACAACTCGAAGGCCTTTTCATAATTTGGGGTGCCCAAAACTGGTGCTGAACACAGTGCAGTCTTGAACAGATCAAACGCTTTCTGGTGTTCCAAGTTCCACGGCAATGGCAAATAAATGCCCTTCTTTGTCAAAGCCAACATTGGTTTAATCACTAGTGAGAAGTTGGGGATCCACTGCCTACAGTAAGAAGCCATTCCTATCAAGGCTCTGACTTCCTTCTGTGTTTTTGGGACAGATATGCTAGAAATTATTTTTATCCGTTCAGGCGTCAACCTTCTTCCCTCCCTCGTAGCCTAAATAGGCGACCTCCTGTCAACAATACTGAAACTCTTTGAGTGAAGCTTTATGTCCATGTTTTGCTAGGTGAAGAAGCAACAACACGTTGCCCTCCTTACAGGTCCATTCTGAATCAGCAGCTAAAAGAAGATCATCTACGTATTGAAGCAAAGTACAAGTGGTAGGCAACTCAAGTGTATCAAGCTGCTCTTTCAAAGCCCTACTATAAATGCTCAGACTTTCCGTGTATCCTTGTGGCGCACGGGTGAATGTAAACGAGCGTCACCCTAGGGTGAAGGTGAAAAGGTATCTGCTATCCTTGTGTATAGGAATGCTAAAGAAAGCATTCTTAAGATCTACGACACTAAAATGAGTTGCAGAAGGTGGGATCATAGTTAATATCGTCGTTACATCAGGCACAATAGGGAATTGTGGAGGAACAATCTTATTGATAGCATGCAAATCAATGATAAATCTACCTGCAATTTCTTCAATTACCCCACGGTGTACAAAATCAGAAACTATACACTTCAAAGCTTGCCCACCATCAACCGAAATCTTATACTCAGGAATACGTGGCAACTTTACTCCTTGTTTCAAAATGATTTTAACAGGCTCAATTTGTAGAACACCAACATCTTTGTCATCAATCGCCCATAAACACTTCGGAACATCACTAAATTCCGGCGGCAAAGGTCTAGTCAAAAACTATGAGGCAGAAAGCTGCTGTGGTGAAATCGTCAAACGCACTCCATCCGAAGAACAATGAATTACCGCATTTAATTCTTTCAACAGATTCAACCCCAACAAATTCTCTCCACAGTTAGTTGTCAAAAGAAATGGACAGTGATCCATAAATGGACCCAGTGTAATCGGTACCAGTGAAGAAACCGAACTAACCACTGGCGTACCAGAAAACCCTACAGAAACATTGGTTTGCCCTGACAGTGGAATGTTTGAAGCCGTGAATGGTCAACGGAACACTCCTGCGCTCCTGTATCTATCAACAATAGACGTTTCCTATTTCCCACTATCATTTCAACGTAGGGACCTTTCTGATTAATGGGAATAGGCTTCGGTTTCAAACCCTGCTTCGGGCAATCCTAGCGAAACAGAATATCATCAAAAGGAAGGTCTTCAGAGAGATATGCAGTAGACGGATGATCAAAAATGTTTCTATTATCCACACTCGGTGACTGATTGTCTTGTGAAAAAGGCTGCAAATTCTGAGGAAGCTGGCTTCTAACAGGACCCCCGGCCCCGGGGTGGCCTCTGGATCGTCTACCCATGATACCAAATGGGTTATTCGACCTCTGCTGGAGGATCAGGCATTGTGCTCGCCAATAACCCTCTTGTCTGCAATAAACACATTGGTTCGCGTGTACAGCCGGCCCACCTCACACAAGGCCCACAGAAATAAGTCTCCTTCCTGTTTCTGGCCTGTTTATGCCTGTGTCTGCCTCTGCCAGAGCCCCTGCATCTGTGACGTCTCGGCCCTCTCGAGGTATTCTTTCATAATTACAAAGCACTTCTGTGGCTACGAAACTGTGTCTCTGCTCCATTACTGCGATTCTATCTTCATTTCATAATATTGAGTGACTCGCTGATGGACTATTGTTATCGACTCTATTGCATGTCATCCGCCTGACTTCGTTATCCATCCAATAGACCAATATGCGTGCTCAGCCCTGCTTCCCTCACCATTCGTAGTTGGGTCCAGACATTAGCACAACCCGACTTGCAACGTGTCCTTGTGGTCAACACAACCGTCTGCATATCCTCTTGCTAGGAAGCGCGACCTCCCCGTTACTTACCTATTGCACTGTATGAAGGCGAATGCTTAGAACACACACTGATATAGTGTCTGTTCTTACCGGTTCAAAGTACAATTTACTGAACACAGGCTAATCATGTGCTCCGCCATGCATCATTATACCAAAGATAATCTCGAATAGCACAAGTACCCGCGTGCCGTCTACAGCCTTGTTTCCTGCCAAAGACTTTGTTGTTGTGATACCTGCATACGCACACCGCCCACTGGCCTTTATTTAGCAGCTCCGTATTTGAGCACCCCTACTATACCACCCTGCTCGCTGCCTCAACTTGTCCATACCCCTTGGAAATAGCTTACTTACCTGAAGTGCTGAAAACTGCTGTTGCATCATTTGAACTGCCCTTTTGCATCATTTGAACTGCCCTTTTGCACCTTAGCTATAATCTCACATTTAGCCTGTGCCTACCTGTGGTTGCATCATTTGAACTGCCCTTTTGCACCTTAGCTATAATCTCGCATTTAGCCTATGCCTACCTGTGGTTGCATCATTTGAACTGCCCTTTTGCACCTTAGCTATAATCTCGCATTTAGCCTGTGCCTACCTGTGGTTGCATGATTTGAACTGCCCTTTTGCACCTTAGCTATAATCTCGCATTTAACCTGTGCCTACCTGTTGTTGCATCATTTGAACTGCCCTTTTGCACTTTAGCTACAATCTCGCATTTAGCCTGTGCCTACCTGTTGTTGCATCATTTGAACTGCCCTTTTGCACCTTAGCTATAATCTTGCATTTAGCCTGTGCCTACCTGTTGTTGCATCACTTGAACTGCCCTTTTGCACCTTAGCTATAACCTTGCATTTAGCCTGTGCCTACCTGTGGTTGTATTACTGAAACTGCACTTCTTGCAATATAACAGCGATTTCAATCTGTAAACACGGCTGTACTCTAATTTAAGTTGCCCTCCTCCGCACCACACTAGCTAGCTCGAACCTAGTCCCTGCCCACCTTGCTGTGTCAACAACCAAACTGCCCACTCTCTGCTCAATTCCAATTATGATCCTTTGGCTCACACTCACCATGTTCTCTTTTTGCATCATAAACAATAACACTCCATGTAGCAATAACAGCTGCATACCATACAACAATGGACTAGCCAAACTAGGCTGCCCTAGGCACCACCCCATCCCCTGCCCCACACCCTTCCTCCCCTCCCTTCCACCTTTCACACACACCACTCACCAACAACTTATCGTTAAAAGCAAGGCCACACCAGCCGACATCCTAGCTAACAGTACCAACTCAACTAATGCCAACCACATTGCCTCTAACCCTCTCCTTCCTAATCCATTAGATCACTGCCCCACAATCTACCCCACGCTGCAGGACCGCAATAATAGACTCGGCGCTAGACTCCCCACCACATCTAGCAAATTACCTACCAAACCTATGACTAAGACCACAACCACTAAGGATAGCGCTAAGACCACTAACACGACTTCTCTAAAAGGTGCACTACTCAATGTTAGATCTCTAGTAGCCCACCCCACCGAAATTGCTGATATTATCCTCTCAGGAGACCTTGACTTCCTTGCTACTACAGAAACTTGGTTACATGAAGCAGCAGGACCCTACTTCACTCTTGCCATCCTCGACAACTACTCTATCCTCAGAGCAGACAGACCTAATGCTCGCGGAGGAGGTGTAGCTATCATTTTCAAATCCTCACTCGACTTCAGACCTATCACCTCTCCCCGCTAAAGTCCTGCAAGCACCTCAAATTCAAAGTACAAACCACCCCTAAGAGTACCATTACCTTGCAACTAATATTTAGGCCCCCAGGCCCCACAGGCTCCTTTGAGGAAGACATTGGGCCTCATTACAACCCTGGCGCTAAACCATGGTGCTACTAGCACCATGGTCCATGCCAGGGTCCGCCATGGTGAATGGCGGAATTACCGCCCCATTCCAAGGTTGGCAGGGCGGTAATTCCCCATTCACCATGGGCCCTTCCCCATTCCCATTTTTGCCCCATAGGGCTCAATGGGAATAGGGAAGGTGCTAAGTACGGTGCCGCAAATTGCGGCACCGTACTTAGCACCAAGGTCCCTTTGCGGCACCCTACTTTAACGGCTGGTAAAACCAGCCGGTACGGTCGGGTTCCGCAAAGGGAACTCGTAATTAGGCGCTAATAGGTTAACGGCACCGCAGCCTTTTACGGCGCTGTTAACCCATTAGCGCCTGGGTCGTAATGAGGCCCATTACCACTCTCATAGCAGAGAACTCCAAACCCCACTCCCAAAATATTATTCTAGGACACTTCAATTTAGGATTTAATGACGTAACGACTTTCCAGCTGCTTCCTTGGCCAACGCCTTATCCGAGCACGACTTCACTCAAGTCGTTACACTACCTACCCACCAGAAAGATAGAGCCATTGACTGGGTCGCAGCCCACAACTGCAATATCACCTGCAAAGCCCCACAACCTCTTGTATGGACTGACCACTCCCTCATATCACTCGACATCAACCTAAATAATCCTAACCCCAAGCAGCACCCCTATGCACCAGCCTGCCTGACTAGAAACAAGCGCAATATCTCTGCGGAGACCCTCACACCTCTGATCCTCCCCTTTCTAAACACACTCCCTGCCACCGCCGACCTTAACCTTCTAGTCAACACCTACAATGATGCCCTCACCAGTGCCATTGATGCTGTCGCACCCCTAAAGGAACGCAAAGGTAAACCCATAGCTCACTTGAACCCTTGGTGCACACCGGAACTCAAAACTATAAGAAAAAAGAAAGCCAAGATGGAAACCTTAGGGAAAACCAACCCCACTGCAGAAAATAAATCCAATCTCAAAACCATTTCCTCCTTCTATAAGAAAGAGATAATCCACACTAAAAAAGAAACCTACAATACCAGAATAAATCATGCCCAATCTTCTGCTAAAGAACTCTTCACCATCCTGAAGGAATTAGAAAACCCGAAGCCTCCCCTGCGTGAAGGACAAGCCATGGTGCACCAGTATCCAAAATGCCCTGGCCAACAAAATGAATGGTCTCCAAAACAAAATTGAGGCTAAAAGACTACAACTCTCAAACAGCAATGCCATCATACCTAGCACACCCACCCCGACCAGTAACACCCCCGGCTTCACATTCAAACCGGTTACTATACCTGAAATCCAAAAAATCATAGCATCCCTTAAACCTTCTAATTGTAAAGGGGACAGCTGCCCCGCCCAGATCATCAAAGATGCTGCACGAGACCTAGCCCCCTTCATCTCCAAACTAGTAAACCTATCCTTCTCGACCAATTCTGTACCCAACAACCTGAAACAGTCCTGGGTTCTCCCCCTCCTAAAAAAACAATCTCTCGACCCGGCCATACCCACCAATTACAGGCCTATCACTACGGTCCCTTTCCTGCTAAAAAACCTCGACAGAGTCGCCTACCTGCAAATCCAAGATTACTTGGAGACCAATCAACTGTTAGGCCTGCGTCAATCTGGCTTTCGTCCTCAACACGGAACAGAAACGGCCCTTGTTGACCTCAAAAGTCAGATTGATGACATCAAGGACAAAAACAAAGCAGCTATCCTACTCCTCCTAGACCTCTCAGCAGCCTTTGACCTGGTTGACCACAAAATACTCTGCAACCACCTTTCTTCTGCTGCCCACTTCTCACCCTCTGCTGTCACATGGATACAATCCTTCCTAGCCAACAGAACCATGAGGGTTTTCTCAGCTGTGGCTGCAGCAGACCCCATACCCATCACATGCGGTGTCCCATAAGGGTCCTGCGTCTCCCCTACCCTCTACAATATCTTTAAAAAACCCCTCTTTGACAAACTGGACCATCTGGGTGTCACCTACACCAACTACGCAGATGACACCCAGATACTCCTCACCATCACTGGCAACTACAACACTGACGCCACCAGGATCAACGAAATCTTCGCCATCATTCAGGCATGGATGGCCACACACGGCCTCTGCCTGAATGATGAGAAGACCGAGCTCTTTCTGGTCGGGTCCCCCAATAACCTACAGAAACTCAGCCCCGACTACTCCAAATTCATCATAGATGGCAACATCATTCCAGTTGTGAATAACGTGAAAACCTTAGGCTTCTACCTTGACGCAAATACCAACCTCTCCAAACAAGTTAATATGACCGCCTCAGCTACCGCCTACACAGGAAAATTAATCAGGGCTTGTAGACCTTTTCTATCTACAAATAGCTGCCTCATTCTGGCGAGGGCCCTCATACAATCGAAGCTTGATTATTGCAACAGCCTCTACCTTGGTGCCAACCAAGCTATAATCAAGAAACTTCAGACCCTCCAGAATAATGCGCTGAGAGCAGCATTAAATATTCCCAGGAGAGAGCACATCTCCCACATAAGAATATCCTGTAAATGGTTATCTAATCAACAACAAAAAATCGACCTGAAAACCCTCTGTCTCACCTATAAAGCCTTAAATCACCTAGCCCCCCAGTACCTCACCAATAAACTCTCCCTCAAGCCTAACACAAGATTCACCAGATCATCCAATACTCTCTGCCTCACCGTGCCCAGATTCTCCGCCAAAAGAGCGGGGGGCTCGAGCTTTACTGTCCTCGCCCCTCAACTCTGGAACACCCTGCCATTGAGTATTAAATTGACCAAATCCTTCCAATTGTTCAGAAGATTAGTCATTAGTTGGCTTCTGGAGAAGGCAATACTCAGATAAACTAAGCTCAGTCCCAACTGCATATATGGCACATACTTCGAATAGATAGACTAAGCTCAGTCCCAACTGTATATATATTGTACATACTTTGAAATGCTTCCTATTACCTGCCTGTGCATACTTTATTTGGCATCTTAACGCCACAATTGTATAACTGCTTATTTACTGTAACTATGTAACCTGTCCTTAAGCGCCCATTTACCCCTGGGTCTGGAGCGCTATACTAAATAAAACAAACAAAGAAACAAAAAAACAAACAGGACCAAACGGCACATTACCCTGTGGAGCATACTGTCCCCTAAACTGTGTACTACCCCCTCTAGGACCTCTAACAATCTGTTGCAACAAAACCTTGGTTTTCAGGTCTCCCTTTTTCTTTTCAATCCTTTCTTTCTCATTATTGACTCGGTTTTCGTAGTACTGAGCCATATGCAATACTTCTGACTGAGATTTAGCTTGCCAAGCGCTCTCAGAAGTCATAATTTGCGACTGGATGTCAGGTAACAATCCACGCACAAATTTGTCTACAAATAGTCATTTTCCAGACTTTGTGTTCAAATCTTGTCCACTGAAATCTGAAAACACTTGTTCGAACCGATTAAAGAATTCGGTAGCACCCTCAAACTTCCCTTGGACACAAGCAGTAAGTTTGTCCCAAACAATCCTTCTCTCAGGAATTATGGCTTTTAGTTTCGTCACTATTCTATCAGGCAAAGTCAGTATTACCTGTGGCGGTCTCTCGCCAGCTGGTCTATCTCTATCTTGTCTAACCATATTATCCCATGTCTCCCCTAACCCTGCTGCATTGTCTACAGTCCTAATTTGTTTCCATAAATATATGGGTAGGAGCACCGGAAATAACAAATCTATATCACTCAGAGTAAATACTGACGACTGCAAGACAGATTCTATATCTTTATAGAACCCTGTCAGATTATTTCTAATATCTGGTATGGATTGTCTGATGGTGTTCACTTCCTGTCTTGAGAACGGGACGTGAACAAACTGTGATACATAATGAACAGGAATGTCATGAGCAGCAGTTCCTGCTGCAACATTAGCTGTAATCTCAACTTTTGGGACAAATGTCAGCGGAACCTCTCTCATCGGCAACTGAGAGATAGGAAACTCTGAACGCTTACTGAGCAACAGAGCTAAATCGAGTGCTAAAGCAGCTGAAGGAGTGTCAGATGAAAAAGCTCTCTTATAGATATTCAATAATTCTGCGGGACAACAAATCTTTCTTTTTATACATTCATCCTGCAGGTATTCTACCATATCCTGTATCACTTTCCTCTGCATTTCTGACGTATACTGACTATACGTGTCATATACTTCTATGGGAGATATCGACATGTCTGAAATCCATCTAATTGCGTCTTTTGTGCAAATTCGTGTTTTCTCACTCATCGATTTACAAAGAGGAAGGAACCGTTTCTGTACAAAAATAGCACTCAAACTATCACCATAATTTTCTTCATTCCGTAACCTTTCCAACTCCCTTCTGTATTCAAAAACCCTCTCGACGTGCTCATATACTTTCTCTGCAGTATCTCTTGAATATGCTAAAACATTCAGATCTCTCAAACCCTGTAAGAGATCTACATCATTCAGTCTGTTCCACATTATGGATAAATGAATTTCCAGTCCTTCAATAAAAACATTTTTCCCAGGAAAACTTTCAAGATTAGAGAGTGTGGCAAAAACATCAGATTGTTCACCCCTCTCCATGCGCTGTCTAGCCTATGCAGTCAAATCCCGCTTTCTCGCTTTAGACACAGTATTGCAAGTTACAATCTTTGATTCTGCTCCCTTATCAACTACAAGTGGGACAGAATCACTCGGTAGAGGAAGAGTAGATAAATCTTGTACAATCGGTGACAAAGGTGCTATCACTGGTGCAGAAGACAAATCTACCAGACCCATAACAGTAGGCAAAGGCGAAGGTGCAGGTGGAGGAACAACAATAGGAGGAACAATAACCGGAGGAAGAGGAGCAATAGGAGGAACGATAGGAAGAGCAGGAATTACTACAGGAGGAGGAACGACAGCAGGAAGAGGTAAAGCAACAGGAATGGGTATATACGGAGATGGTGCAGTTGCACCAGGCCTTCGTTCATTTAGAAGCTTGTCAATGAATTCATTAGACACATGAAAATCGTTAGATGGATATATTTTCTGAATACCAAGTTGAAAAGCCCCATCTATATTTCTAACTGACTCTGACTGTTTACTTTGATCGTACAACCACGCTTTTTCGGCGTTGGACATATGTCGGCGCGCATTTTTCTTTCTACTTTTAAGTTGCTGCATAGCTTCTTTCTTCCAATTTTGTAATACATCAAATGCTACAGGTCTAGCTTTTTTTCTTTAATAATATAGACTCTAAATATTCTATACGAGGAATCTCAAAGCTACCATTGGTTGGCCACTGAAGTTCGGAAGCATGTCTAGTTTGTCTGTGCCAAATATCATTAAACACTACACTACCAATGCCATGCTTCCAGTACATAGTACAAGCCAGCGACCCCTCCTGTGGCGACGGACGGCTAAATTCCAAAGATTGTCTGTCTCTGCGGAATAATGCCCTGAAGCATGCAGACAATTTCTCAGGCATATCAGATTCCTGGTGTTACTGGTCAATAATTGTGCTCGCTAGTACAATACGCCAAATCAAATTATCAGGATACATAAGAATCGGGTCACGCCGCACTTGATAAAAGAAATAAAGGAGGTCTGATCGGATTACTAATGACAACTAAGGATCCTCGTGGTTGGTGATTTCGGCAAAACTGCCCGCCCCGATATATGGACCCTCGTCAAGATACTGTCTCGGACCGCGGGCTCACCGTCCAGGGATCAGGTTGTGCAGTACTGTTGAGGTATCGCGTCTCATACAAGAAGGAGCCCCCTTTCTCACCGTCCGATCCCGGTCCGATAGCCACGTCAACACTTCAACGAGATGGCATCAATCTTGAGGGTCCATATTCGGGCGCCATCTGTAAAAGCAAGGAAATATCGAGGCTGAGTACCACAAAAGGAAATACACCAAACACGGGCTATAAAGATTCACAGATCTTTTAATACTGTGCAGTTACAAAAAAACACAGATTTGATACAGACACCCCGCAATGAGTACCAGCCCGTCAGAGTGAGGAGGGAGAGGTACTGGACATCTAAACACTTGCATTATTTATACATATCCTGTAATATTGTCCAGCCCCTCTACAGGTTAATAATCGGCGGTCTAGAGTTCGTGCCGAGTTCACTTATAGCTCATACAATAATATGCACATGGATTACATAGGTTTGCGTTTCCAACAAGTTACAAGGGGCCTCATTACGACCCTGGCGGTAAGGGGTTAACGCCAGCGTTAGCTGCGCCAACCCCTTACCGCCAATTACGAGTTCCGTTACCGCCATGGCCGATTTCCGCCTGCTTTTCGCAGGCGGTGGAAACCATGGCGGTAAGGGACCCAACCATGGCGGTAAGGGACCCTCGCGTTAATTACGCCACCGTAATTTACGGTGGCGTAATTAACGCCTTCCCCACTCCCATTATGTCCTATGGGACAGAATGGGAATGGGGAAGGGCAGAATGGGGATTGGCGGATTTACCGCTCCACTCCACTCGGAATGGGGCGGTAAATCCGCCATCCGCCATGGCGTAAAGGGACTTTGCGCCATGGCGGTAAAGTCCGCCACCGGCGGAAAAATTCCGCCAGGGTCGTAATGAGGCCCAATGGCAAAGTGTATTCCTGGATTTAATAGTAATCCTTAGCACATATCCCTTCACAATAGTTATGCCAGTGTCCACGCTCGACATTTACACAGTATTGTCCTCGATGTGTATTCGTGGATGAGTCTTTTTAGTGCAGACAATCCTTAGACCACAAGTCATGTTCGGGGCAAGGTCTCATTACCCAGTTTAAACATTCGGCCCTCAGACAGTCTAACCATTAACAAGATTCAAAGGTCGGGAAGGCTTGGTTACAAGTTAGAAACACAGTCCACCATTTTAGAACAGAAAATCACATATGAACAGAAATCAAAATGGCGGATGATCCCAAAATGGCGGCGAAGTCGATCTAAAATCGGAACTTTGCAACGCGGTTTTCTTCGCAGAGCGATTAGGATTAGGCCAATATACATCAGAAGGAGGTACAATATGATTTCCCATTTAACATTACCTTATTAGAACAAGTAAGGAGTGGAGTCAGTTCAACAAGGAGTTGCATTGGCTTGTAAGTCAAGGATAAATATTTTGAACTGGCCATTCAATCTAATGACCCATCTTCCTTGATTCATACCTCTGAATCATTTACACTATTCTACATACACCACACCCTATCATGTTCTTCCATTGCAACATACCCTTGATGCCTCTTCATCCTACGATTACTTAAAATAAAATATCATACATATGTTACAATTTTTTCCAACCCACCACTCTTTACTGACTTCCATTCCACCTGGCACGCACCTCCTTTCATTTGCCCACATTGCCCATTGAGTAATTGCTCGCAAATATCCCCTTTCCATTGCCTTGGTTCACATGTTCATGTCAGATCACATTTATTTGCCATTCATTTTATGCAAGACATGAAAAGTAGTTGTGGTCAGAAACATGATGGTAATTGTATCAATGGAGATTTCTCATGGACAACACAGTGAAAGATGCTGGCAGATATATTGCATTTTTTTGTAACGTTTGCTGCATATTTCAATTCATGGAAGCAGACGTAACTGCGTGGGGTTTCATTCATGGATATGGTGATGGAGAGGGCGTACGTCTGACCAATAATATGTATTTGTGACTTTGCAGTGCTAAGTGAATTTGCTGCAGTGCAATATCACTATTAAGCATAAATCTGGCAAATATTAACCCGACGCTTCCATCCATCTATATCCATGCATCTGTATTTCACACTGTAACCATCTCTATATGTCCAATATGATTTCTGAAAAGAGTTTGTGCATTTTCAATCCGCACTGAAGGCGGGCAGCGAATAGCTAGTTAGCTAACAGCAATACATACTTATCAGGTTTTGGGAACTAGGTGCATTGAGTAAGGGTGCAATAGTCCTCAGAGTCCCAATGGTGAAATTGCTTAACTAATTGACAGAATTTCAGAAGTCGTTGTATTGGGGTCAATGTGGAAATGCCTGTTTTTCATGGTGAGTATTCAAATTCTGTTTTTTGAGGAGATGGCTTGGAAGTGTAGAGGCGTGATACAATTTGGTTTCATTGTGATTTTGTTGCTTGACTGTACATTGAAGAAATGATGACCATTGTTTGTAAAAACTCTTTCGACATTAATGCAATCACCACCTAGCCCGATCTGAACCATACGGGCAGACAGATCTGCACCCGAATTGCTCTGCTGCCGGATGGCCTCCATTCTGTGCATTTATATCAAGCAATACATGCATGCCCAGGGCAGTAATGCTTGTTTGTGAACACTAGCAAACAGCAATGTGTAGTGTACATTTTTTGGCACCCAGGGTCAGACTGGGGCATAAAATTGTGTTGGTCGAAATGAAAAAGAGGCCCGCATCAGCAAATGGCAATTCATTCCTTTTGTAACAGACTGTTTGAATAGTACCCAAGGGGGATTTTTTTTGTTGATAAAATGAAATACAAATTGTGAAATGTAGAGGTCAAAACTACTATCCACATCATGAAGTAACTCATGTAAGTGGCCTACTTTGACGAAAATAAATGTCCCACACTATCATTTTGCATTTTTGTTTCAGACACTGCCCAATTGCCCTATAGGCCAGTCGATCCTGTCTGCACCTCGCCTGGATGCATCTGTGAAAGAATCCGTAAATGTGGAACCAGGCATCTTGATACCTTTAAAATGGAAGTAAATATTTTGCTCTGTGGAATACTTGAAATATTTCATTGTGTTTCACTGCACAGCTTGCCATTGAAAACAGGAAATAATATTGTTCATTTTTATGGCATGTGTTCCCTAAAATGAAACCAACCAGTGGCCGGCTGTAAACACATACTAAAGGGTCTCATTGTCATTTGTCCTTTAAACAACTGTACTAACAGATTGAAGGACAGCATGTGTCAAATATCCACAAAGAATTGATAAGATTATGTGATGAATCCTATGGGCTCCTCACTGATTCCCTGCCTAAAGTCTCCTCGCGGGTTGCCAGGGAAAGGCAGACGCTTTACGATCCTGACCTTGTGGGTGGTGTTCTGTAGGAGGAGCCACGGGGAGGAGAAAAGGCCCAGAGGAAAGAGAGGAATCTGTGGGTTGAGACGCTGCATTAATCTTTCTCTGGGGAGGATGGCTCTGTAATGCCAAAGTATGTAATGGTTTGTTGTATTAACCATCTTGCTGTTCCACAAAAGACACATATAAATAAGGCTGAAAACAATCACAATCCCCTAGGTCTTGTGAGAAATCAAAATCCTTCTGAAACCCGGGAGACCTGTAAAGCAGAAGACCACCCTAACACCCAAAGTTGTAGTGAAGGGAATTTTGCGAATGAAACCGACTTGAAAGAATTGCCTTTTCCTTTTCAATCCTGGCTAATGACTAACCTTTATGATGTTCCTTTTAAGAATGTTGCAAGGAACACACCAGGGTTTAAATGTACAACATCAGACACAAGAAAACCTTATTTTGCCAATAGGGACTTCTAGTCCCATAATTCCCTGAGTACTGGTACGAGGACGAGGGCTGAAGAGGTGCAAGTTTGTTGGAATAGTCACCTCATTAGCGCAGATGACCCACACCTGAGGGAGACAGAGTGGCTTTAAAGGCCCCCTTCTGTGCGAGCAAGAAAGTCAATATTGTTGAATGCAGAGGAAGCAAGACGCAGAAGCAATGTGACTCATGCTGGAAGTCCAGGCAGAATCTAGAGAAGAGGAGGTACTCCGGGACCCCTGCTTGTCAGATATCAGCTGCCAACCCTGAGAGAGTCCGTATCTCCGGAAATATGAAGTGCAGAGTTTGCACTACGTGATGAGTACTGGAGGAGGGCCTTCCCCCAGCTGACCTGTTCTTCAGAGGCTGCACAGTGGGAAGCGTGCAGGAGGCTTTCTGAGGTGGCTGCCATGCACTTGAGGGCCTCGAGACAATCTGCAGTGGCTGGCGTGCAACAGAGAGCCTCAGGAGCAGAAGGAGCTCCAAGTGTAAGAGGCATGAGTGAAGGCGGTTTAGTAGAAGCAGTTTTCCAGGTTGCTAGGAACCACAGCAATGGAAGTCCTGTATCGTGCGAGGAGTATTGCGGCACATGTCTAACCCAGTGAGTTTACAAGCGAGTAGTGACGCTGGGCCACTTCATTCTCGCTCGTGTGTCAAAAGCAGATGTTCGGCGAGTGAGCAGCGCTCGCGTATAAACAAAGGTAGTTCCGAGAATAACTTTGAATTCAGAACTATTATGAAGCAGCAGTAGCAGCACTCGCATATGCGGGAAAGTGATTACCAAGTTTATTTTGAATACCAAACTAAGGGAAAGCTGCACAATCTTATTATAACAAAGCCAAATGACTGTGACCTTAAAAGAGAGAGTCTGTTGAAAACCCAGCTACGAGAGTGGGTACGTTTGTTGAGAGTCAATATTTACACGCATTGCCCAAACCATGAGAGACTAAGATTAGGGCCAGTACAGCCTAACAAATATTGCCAACAACAGAAGAGGGTTAATGCAAAGTATATAAGTTCTGAAACCTGCTGCCCATACTGTGTACATCATATGCTAAAAGCTGGGGTAAACACACATTATCAAAACCAAGGGTAAAGCAGAAAGACACTCTATCCCTTTCAGTCTTTGGTTACCTGTGTAGAGTGGAAACAAGAGCGGCAAAAAGGCTGCCCTTCTGGGAAGAGATAGCCAGAAGGAAAGGAGCATAATTTACAAGGGGGTGTTGAAGAGCACCAATGTGAATCTTGTTTTCCCTGAAAAGTTGTTGAAAGTTTTGAATTTGCAATTTGCTGAACACTGTGAAGTTGTTAAAAATCTCTTATCAGTTGATCTTAACAACAAAATCATTTGTTGTTGTGAAACGCTGTTTGGGCAGGAGATCATACCAGGATGGCAAACCTTTGGCGGTTGTAGACCTGGCCTTGAAGTAGGCCAGGTGAAGATGAAGAAGTGCTATAAGGTGGTCCTGACTGAGATACTTTATTTTATTTGTAGTGCTAAAGAAAGCCGTACAAGGCTGTTGCAGAAAAGTTATATCTTTTGTTTTTTAAGTATCAGAGTGGCTAATCATCCTGATCAAGACAATCATTGGTGCTATTGAGGAACTGAGAATTTGTTTAAAGAACAAGAAGAAGCCTTATATCTTCTGTGTTGTAACTTTGGCAAGTTGAAGTTGCATCGAATGGTATTGGAACTTTGTTGCAAACCAGGATTTCCTTGTGTTCTTTACTTGAACTGTAATGCAGAATCATGTTTAAATCTGGGGAAGGGGAATTCACCCAGGTTATGAAAAGAGACTTTGGTTTCATTGTGAATTCAATCATTTTGTTTTGAACTGTCATGCATTTCCTTATTTATTTGTTGTATGTATAAGTGTGAGGGACAGGTATCCTTTATTAGAGTGTTTCCTTTAGTTTATTTTTGGCAGCAATATCCTCATCAGGGTAGGCATAGTGAGGCATTTATCTTACCCTTTCATATAATAAAATGGCTTTTGTTGATAAAACTTCACAACGTGGTCCGCCTCACATTTCTGACCCTCACAATTCATTATATTGAAAGCAGACATAGGAAAGTTAAGTTTATATTACTGAGATCTGTCATTCGAAGCGGTTGGTCACCGTCACATAGAGAGAATGGAAACTCAAGACATAATGTAAGCATAGCTTTACATAATATTTAGGCAAGTGAGGAAGGCATGTGTGCTTTACGCTAGCTGATTAAAATTGTGATGGATGAATGTTCAATTTGAACGAAAGAATAGACATTGTATGTGCTAATTTTAATGTAAATTGATAGTTAACTTATTTATGGACTGTGTATATTCTATTATAAACTAAGCACTGAAATATATTTTTGCATTCTCATATTCACACAGCTATGTTCTACCGATGTGTGCCTGCCATGGGTTCAATCTTCCAATTGAAGGCTTCTTCAACCGGAATTGGACAATAATCATCAACAACGGCTCTGTGATAACCATTATCTGGGATTATCGCCAGACACCAATCTGTCCTTTTGCGGTAGCAATAATAAGAAGCAACATGGCAGCCTACAGGGTGTGAAAACGTGCAGATGTGAAAGTGTTGCATTTGAAAGTGAAAGTGAAAAGACACCTGAGATAAAATGTAGAGCAGGGAACACCCACAAGGAGAATAGACAGTTTCGAGCCCGGCAGAGGGAAGCCTGTGCAGAACTGTGTGATAAAGTGAAAAGGTGAATAGACAGGTTCGAGCCTGGCAGAGGGAAGCCTGTGCAGAACTGTGAGAAAGTGAGAAAGTAAATGTGAAAAGAGAGGCAGGCTCGAGCCCGGCGGAGAGAAGCCTGTGGTGAACTGTGGGAAAGTAAAGGTCAAACGTAGAACTGCGTATTTATTACATGGCGGACGAAGCCCAAGGAAGTGATTGAATTACCAGAAGCTTGAAGCCCAAGTCTGACCTGTTGAATTGTACCAGTAAGCCAAAGTGAGCAAGACTGATAGAACTTTGCCATCCACCAATCCTTTTGAAGAAACTCTCAAAACCCTGTGGGGCTGAACGTGGAGAAGGGAGTTGTAACTTAAGCCATTCTGACATTTCTTTTGAGACACAATTTTCCTTTTGTATTCCCTTAACACATTTGCCATTGTTAGAAGGGGGGCAAGGTTAGTTTTCTTTTAGTATAGGCCTTTTTTCTTTGACTAGACTGACTTGGACTTGTTTTGTTATTTATTTAATAGCCGAGACTACTCCCATTTTAGAGTTAGGGACAGTTAGGAATTCTACCAACTCAGCCAAAATACCAAATAAATGTTTTAAAAACTTGAATCTATTGTGTCTGTGTCTACTACTTGATACCATGACTTTCTTACACCACACACAGCGGGATAGTATACTGGGACTTGCTGGGACAGATTCTCAGAAAGCAGCGCAAATAAAAGGAGCGCAGAGAATGCGCCCATTTCATTTACACTACTTTCAGAAATGCTCAGGTTACCTTATTCTCAATGGTGACCTGAGATTTTCTGGAGGGTCTGGAGAGTAACAAAATATGCGTTGTCCTTCCCCCTTGCATGCACTCCCGACACTAATGTATGGCAGGCTCCCAGCAACCATATGGTTGTTGGGAGCGCATTTCACTGAGATAGGCCTTAAAAAGGGCCCGTTTCGGTGAAACACTCGGGAAAAAAAGCACTTCCATGCCCGTGTGATAGCCGCCTGCAGCTGTCACAGCTAAACAAAAATAAAATCATGACAGTGTCAGAAATGTCCCTGTCATGATTTGAGGCTCCCATATATTTATCTGAAGGACACAGGAGACCCCACACTCTGGGTCAGGGTATTAGTACATTACTAATTACAGAAAGAAGAAATCCAGAGGATACAATTTTGGAAGCAAGGGAATCAAGAAATTTAATTAAACCTGATCCATTATTTGAATATCAAATTTTAATTGAGAATTAATCATAGCACTCAACAGTTTTACATCGCAGGAAAGAATTTAAGAACACATAATTTCACATATAATTCATCTCATTCATACACAGGCGTCCATTAACCATTCATACATACATCACAATAACACATGTAAGTTAAAACTTTATCCTAAAAAGTCATAACAATTGATTACTTATTGTCTTCATTAAAAAGAGAGATATATAATGAATATATACGAAAGGCCACAACAAATTGCTCAAGTGGTCATCAGTTTAGGATGGGTCACATCAATGTCCACGGTTGACCTCATCACTGGTTTCTCAACCGGTTTTGGCGTATTTAACTTTAATTGAGTTACGCCTTCATCAAGAGAACAACAATTACACTCTTCACAAATGAAGAGAGAGAAAGGAAAAGACAGCTGAAAGTTCCTGATATGAAGAACAGGAATACCAGCTGTACCAATATGCGATGACCCAACACGTCTGGACTGCATAGCCATCAGCCGGGCATATGGGAATAGTTCGGTCCTACAGTAGCTGTTTGTCTGCAGGAAACAACATTTTGGAGGGAAGGATCAATCCTCCAATGTTATTTTTCATGGACTCAAGGGCCTCGGAAAGAGTGCAGCCAGGAATCCACAACTCTCCCGTTCTTATTCCGGGGTGAGCTGTTGAAAATATGTTCGCTCGCAAGGTACGTCAAGTCCGCAACACAACGGCACCGCTCTGGTGATTTGAGGCTCCCCCTGCACCTGTTTCGCAAGGGGATGACCACTGTTTCTGTGCACTTAAAAGCACATCCCGTTTGTGATTTCAGGATGCACTTTGAAATGCCCAGTGAGCCCTCTTATTTGCACAAATGCGCAAAGGTGAGAAAAAGGATGTGCTCTGAATGAGCACATCTTGGTGCACTTTGTGAATTGGGATGCTACTTTTTTGGGCACAAGTGAGGAGATGAGCTTGCACATCTGACCCAAAGTGTTTTAATGTACATGAGAAAGAGGGACACGTGACAGTTGAAAGAGGAAAGCAGGGTAAAACTACATTGGCTTCCAGGGGCTAGATTACACAAACCTTGCACCTGTGCAAGTGCAAAATTGCACGGTATTAGCACTATGGCAACATTTGCCCTGTTTTCAAAAACACTGGGACATATTGCAAAATCATTGCACCATGACAAGTTCGCTTTGGCATTGAATTGCCCTAGTGCAAAAGATACATTTTTGATGCATTTTGGACCATGGCATGCTTCGCCCTAGTGCTAATACCATTCTGTATTGCCCTGGTGAAGAAATACAGTGAAACTATATATTTTTTGAAATAGGGCAATTTTTGTCCTAGTAATTGTAACCAGAGACGTTTTCATGGAAGGGCAAAAGGGCCACTTGTCCCCGGCCCCCACATTGGTGAGGGGCCCCACAACGTTGCCTGATCTAAAGAAGTAATATTCCATTGTTCACCAGACTTAAATAGCACACGTCTGCATCTATTATAGCATGCTGATGAGGCTCTAAACCTATTGCCTGCATGTTGTGACAAGTACATTCTGCCTTGATCAATTCATCATGTAATGCTTTCGGTGTTCACTGTGTTAGAAATTGTTTGTGTGTTCGTTATGGCACAACTCCTGTAGCATTCTTTCCTTCCTGTAGGAATTATGTTGATCAAGTGCAAAAGCCAAAGTTGAAAAGCATATTGAGAAACTGAGTGCCACAAGGTTCAGAAGTTAGCTCAGTGTGTTAAGCACTCATTCCAGAGATATGTGTTCATATGCAAGATTAGAATAGGACATTGCAGCATGGCAGGCTGAGCCTTTCCTATGTCTGAAGTTTATAAACCTGCCTGCACATGAACATTGATTTTGTAGCATGACAGATGCTGCAAAATCAGCGATGTACCTGCACCAGATAGGAGTAGCTATTTAAACGAACATGTCATCCGTAGGGTTAAGGTCTAGAAATTGGTTTGTTCAGATGGGGTATTGTAAAACCTAGGCAATCACCTCCAACGATGAACATAAACTATTAGCCCAAGAGGTGAATAGGTATCCAACGTCAAGTGGATCCAATGCGTTCATGCTTGTATCCTGGCTTTGCCAGCAGACGATACAGTGATCCTGGTCAAATCATCTACTATCTCTTAAACTACTGTGCTGGCTTCTGTGAGGCTTGCCTTCTCACATGCTGGGGGCATTGTTTAGCCGATTACTTGATCTTTCTTTTTATGTATGCCATTTGAGTGGAATGGGTTGTAGACAGAAGAAAGCAGACCAGATGTTGTAGGCCTCGGGCAAGCATATTTAAGGGTCTGCTCGTTTGAGACAAAAAACGGTTTGCTTTTTGTAAAAGTCAAAGGTTTTTCTGCATGTTTATAAATGACAATTTTCCAAGCCAGTGTTTTGGAAGTATTTAAAGCTTTAAA
This sequence comes from Ambystoma mexicanum, assembly GCF_040938575.1. NCBI lineage: Eukaryota > Metazoa > Chordata > Amphibia > Caudata > Ambystomatidae > Ambystoma > Ambystoma mexicanum. Next base: position 116,421,047 of record NC_090934.1, on the reverse strand, counting down.
ATACAAATGTATAACCCTAATTAAATCTGTTAAATCACATCGATTGGTATGCTGGTACTTACAAACTTCTCTTGATGGTGGAGAGAATGAAGCTAGAATCCTTCCCATTTTGCGTAATACCCTTTAATAATATTTAGTTTTCAAAAATGGTCATGTTTGTAATGTGATTTCTGTACTTTGTGATATGTGTACTTTCCAAATCATTTTGATAAAATGTGATTATTTTAGATCATGGTATGAACTGGAAAAGAAAGTGTTCAAATGCAGAAATTGCAGAGTTGGCACAAATCCCACTTTCACCCCTTAACCAATGTGTGATCCTGGGCTTCTCAATTAATCTAGTAATGCCTAACCTCTCAAAATTTCCAGTTCTAAACCTGTCAAAATTGCCACCCCTTCAGAGTGATATCCTTCTCAGGGTATGCTCTTCTAAAAAGCCTAAGTCATTATTTGACTGGCTATAGTGTTTCTTTCACTATAGTAGTGAGCATTGATATATTGCACACCACAATCACGTGTTTGTTTGATCTCAAATAGCAACACTATTTGAAAGCCATGTCCCACTTGCAATCTCAGTCTCTCTGGAAACAGATGCCTTCCTGGTAGCTTCTAATCTGCATCCACTATCCATGATATGGTATGTGTAATGTTCTCCTTCCTTCCAATTTGTCTTCTCTACCCATGCTTGAGCACTTTTGCATTCTGTAAGGCAGCCAATGTGAGTTCTCTGTCTATTCTGGGTTACATGTTCTTTTTACATACGTCCCTGCATTAATACTACGGGCTGCATACCTTTCTGGATGCTATTGATAACATGTCTCCTGTATCTATACTAGAACAGAAGTAACTTCTTTGTAGACTGCTAATGTTGGCCTTCTTGTTTATCATTCTGATTAGAGCAAGAATGAAGAGGGTACGGGGACTTAAAGGGAGTAACCATGCCTATTTTGAATGCTGCAGGTTGCAATAGCAACTGGGGCTGGGGAGGGGGGCAACCAGATATTCTTGATCACTTCATTCCTTTGGTTTAGTGTAGGGGGCTCTCAAAGATGTCCGTGCAAAGTTTCTGTAATATGTCCCTGGAATCTCTTTTTCATTGTATAGCACCAATGCTAAGACGTCACAAAAACGTGTTAGTGTGATACTGCTCCCCTGCAGAAAATGGAACTAAATCCACACCAACACATCTAACTAAGCTCCCGTGGGCACAGATGATCCACTTGTGGCACCTCCCTCTGACATACCATCCACCTTCAAACCAAAATAAAGGCTGCCCTCAACAAGGCGCCTCGCTCCTCTCAGGATTCACAGCTTCACAGTGCAATCCCATAGTGATCGCGGGTCGAGGTAACACTAAGACAGAGCAAACCTTGGCTTGATACAAGAAGCCGGAGTTAGGGTAATAATGGTTTATCCCTCCACATGCATGAACTTGACAAATCTATAAGGAGCTTGTGGTCCCCAAATGAGCAAAACTGGGGCAACGCCCCACCTCTGTGAACAGTCTTTTTCAGAAACAAAATCGACTCTCTTCTGCCACCCCAGCCATGGCTCTACGCCGATCCCAACACTCATGCCTGATCCACTGGCTTCAATTCCCTTTGCCAGTACAACGAAGCAGGCATCATCCGGACCCTTCACAGTATCTTCTCTATCTGTTTCGGGAGGATTGCTCAAGGTTAACGTGCTCACCTTGGAAGCAAGACGACACGGAGCACCACAGGTTCGATCCCTGGGTCCGCGCTTTGAAACCTCTGGGTATTTAGCGCATTATAAATACCCTATCATATCCTATCATATCAATTGATAACTGCAATAACATGGTCCTGAGTCCGAACTCTCCAATCTCTAATATCGATCAAGCCTCATCCACCACTGGAATAGCCACTTCACCCCTAGAATAATGTGATCCAAACGCTGGTCCTGGAAAAACAATGGTATATCCTGACATCTTTGAGATCAATAGATGTTGGTATTCCTATGCATTGCCAAAGCACTGGGAAAGGCAACCAATGTGAAACTATCCTCTCACCTGGAATCACAGTGCCCTCCTTGCAGGATATGTGACGCGATGTGGACCACTACGAGATGCTGACAAATTACCGGTGTTACAATAAATCAATTGCTGCGGCTCTCAATTTATCTTCCTCCAAAGGCTGAATACAGAACTTGGTAATGAACACTTAACTGACTGTGCTATCTGACCAAACCTGGGCACTTTTGTCTTCTAGAGGGCGATCGTATTTATTTTTTGTAGGCGGTCCTATCGCAATAAAATAGGAAGTTACTAGTCATTTTATATGAGATTGTCTAAACAAACAGGGGTCGGCCAGGAGTAAAATGGGTCTCAATCATGCTCTCACCAATAGGTACCTTCCAAACACTTTGTCTGCTTGTTCTTCCCTGCAGAGGGGACCAGTTCGGGCTGGGCTGCAACCATTGGTGGCAGTACCTGACTGATTTGCATATGGCAAGACCCCTTTTGCAATGGGGCAGACAAGCTAAAAAACAGTGTTGTGGAAGGTTGCAAAGAGCAGTGCCAGAGGTTCAGATTTATTCAAAACCTTCCACACATCACTTTTTTGGTTGTAGTATTTCTCTTTAAGAGAGGGTATGCCCATACATGAGTCCCTTGCTCACTATGCCATAGGGATCCAAGCTGTCCTCACTGAGGAGGCCAACAAGGTTGAAACATGTCTGGGGTTGCTTGTGTTTCCATGCAGTGGGGGCCTGGCCTAGCAGTTGGGGCTGGTCTGCTCCCATTGGTGGCAGTACCTGACTGATTTGCATATGGCTGAACTCCTTTTGCAATGGCGCATACAGGCTAATAAACGGTGCTGTGTAAGGTTGACAAGAGCAGTGCCAGTGGTTCAGATTTATTCAAAACCCTCCACCCATCACTTTCTTGGTTGTGGTTTACACAGGATGTCTTACATGATGGCACAAAAGTGGCCTACAAGAAGCAAAGCACACATTTTTTTACAGCGCCCCGCCCCTCAAGAGATGTATAGGCCTTCTCATGAGAAACCCATGCAATGGCAGTTTGTCACTGATCACTCAGCACTGCAAGGGCATGTATATGGCAGGGGCCCGCTTCCTGCATCCCACGCAACAGGACATAGCAACATTAACCATATAGCCTGCACGTGGGCATTCTGGAAACGTCTTAAAGGGTACAGCAATTCCTTTAGTAGCAAAGCAATACCTTTGGCGCCTCGTCCTCTTTCCGCAGCTGCGTCCCCGAGTACACCAGGAGTACTTTCACAGATCAGAAACTCAACTTGGAATGTCTATTTTTACTCACTCTGGAGAAGGGCGCGCGCCCATAAAAAGAGCTCGCGCTCTGTAATAATGAGCGACAGGAGAAGGGATTCTCCCAGGTGAGCAGGCCGAGACGGCAGATGTTACATCCTCACGCCGCCGGAGCTGTCCTATTTTATTTTGCCTTGAAATCCTCTTGGGGTTGAAGAAGCTGGATTAACTGTGAAAAAAAAAATGCATGTTCTGTCGGTGTCACTTTGCACGATTCTTTCAAGAAAATGAAAGAGTACTCCCCTGGGTGGGGGGGGGGGGGATTCAAAATATAGAGCGTGAGGCATTTCTGTAGCTACTGTACATGCAATATTTAGCGACCTTGTTGTGGTGACACATAGAAACTCCACTCAAGCGACAGATTTCAAGGCGTTGCAAATGACTGCCACTCTGTGATGTTGCAGAGTGAGAAGATTCGAGAAGGTCTTAGCCACCCGCCGGGTTAATGAAGGGATGGTGGCGTGGAGAAGCCGCACAAAGCAGCCATTTCAACGAGCCGTATGCAGCCGAAGGAGGCAATGGTGGCTCTGCTTAGACTTTGGCGGCAGGGCCAGCATGTGGCGATGCTGGTAGAATCTGCCTGGCAGGGCCGGCCTTAGGGCATGGCGTGCCGGGCATCCGTCCGGGGCATCATAGCCCTCCAGGGTGCCATTAGCCCCCCCCATGCCGGCAGCTCGGAAGGAGCCTTTCAAGGGCTACCCCGAGCTGGCATGGTGGGAAATTAAATGCTTGTGTGGGAGCGGGCGCATTTAACAACAATAGGGCGCTGGCAACCGATTGAGATACTTACCAACCCGCTGCAAAGCGGGAGCAGGGCAGTTTTCATTAAAACAGGGTGCCCTATTCCAGTGATTAACTCCCTGCTCCGGCACGGGAGTGGGGAGATAATCATCTTAATAAGGTGCTGCAGCACCCCATTGTTGAATGGTATGATATGATAGGTTATTTATAACACGCTTAATACCCAAAGGTTTCTAAGTGCGGACCCGATGTGCACGCTGAGCCATCCTCCCGCAGCCTTCTCGCACCCCCGAAAAAGAAACATGTGGCACCTCCACACCCCCCCCCTATGCGGGGGAGGGGTTGTTATTTTTCTGCCAGTGGTGCTGCAGTCACTAAGGGCGGCACTGCTGGCCGGTCTGATTTCATTCTGCACAAGTGTTCCAAGCACCAAGGGTTGACAACTCAGTGTTTTAGCAGGATGTGAAATCGAGGGCGGCAATAACAACTTGCAAAACAATATTTGGGTTAGGACCTAAGAAATGCCTAGCACAGTATCAGCATCCCAAGTAGCAAAGGAACCCCAAAAAAACATGTGGGCTCTGCAACTAAAGGAGTGGCCCAACAGACGCGGTTGAGTTTTCATACCTGATATGAAAGGCAGCAAACATATAGTTAAAACAATGTCTTAAATATATGATAGTTAATCAGCAGTACAAAGTAGACTAAAATAAAAATAAAAATATTCTAACATACAAACAAAATTCAATTGCAATAGATCAAGCCAGGCTTCAATTCCACTGTTATTTTTTTTTTGTTAATATTTTTTATTAGCATTTTTGTAGGTTATTACAACAAACACAATATTACAATATGGTTCTATTCCCATAGAAATCGTTCTATCAATAACCCTTTCCACCCCTTCCCCCTCCCCCCACCCTCCCGTAGCCAGCGAACACTTGTCCATGTCAAACTTGTCCTGCAGGATCGCACCCCACACTTCCCAAACTCGGGCTGCCGAAGTGTCTGGTGCACACATAGTCTCGGGTTCAGCTCAAAGGTGCCCCATGAAAGGGCGTGTGGCATTAGTTAAGTGGTGCCTATAGAGTCACACAGTGTCATCTCGACTTAGGGTCCAGGCCGTTGAACGGGATAAGAGCTTCCCCCTCAAGTCAAACGTCCATATTTTTCAAAGAAGGGGAGCCAGAGTTCCTCAATATTAGTTCTAGATTCGTCAAAAACACGGGTTAGAAACTCCATATCATGTATCGCCCGGACCTTTGCAACCCATTCCTTTTCCTCAGGCATGTGTGAATTCTTCAATTTCTGGGCCAAGCAGCTCCTGGCTGCCACGAGCATGACCTGCAACATGTGGCCCTGGGTATCTTCCTGGTCATATCCCACCTCAACCCCAAAGAGAAGCAGCCAGGGGCATTGTGGTCTAGTGACTACATCAACCCCCCTAATCCAGGACAAGACCTTTCCCCAGTATGTCTGTACCCTTGGGCAGGACCACCACATGTGTATGTAATCCCCTTTTGCCTTCCGACATTTCCAGCAATGAGGGTTGTAGCCCGGGCACATTCTGGCTAACAACAGTGGAGGGTAGTGCCATCTGTGCAAAACCTTCAGAGCCTGGTGTCTATATTGAGGGGAAGTTGTCGAGCGGTGAGCCCGAATACACATCTTGGTCCACCTCTTGTCGTCTATCACCATGCCCAGGTCTTTTTCCCATTGTGTCCGTGCTGGTGGTGGGTCCCTTGGTATTGAAAACAAAAGGAGCCTATATAAACGAGAAATGACCCCGTTGGTCCCGCGAGTGGAGATGATCATTTTCTCGAAGTCTGTGAGATCTTGCCTGAGGGTGTCCCCCCATGAGGGTTCAGAGAGAACTCCCTTCAATTCCACTGTTATTTTGAAGGCATTCTATGATTCTTCTGTATTAATTAATTTAAATATAACATGTTGTAAAAAATCAAACAAATGTATTCACTGCACTGTAGTTTACCTTCAGAGTATCTCAACACCAATTTCTATCTCCAAATATCTGAAACTGGTGATGTGAGCCTGAGCATGCAGTGACAGTGACACCTACTGGGGAAAATCGATATTGCCACTCATATGTTCCTTGGGCTTTAGAGTGGGGAAATCAGATTGAGGTGCTGCAGCACAGTCTTAGCTCAAGGGACAATTTTGCACCCTGCCGCGGCAGTTGCGTCTCCAGGAATCAAATTTAGGAGGGGCACAGAGGGGGCCAAAGACAAAAGTAGGGGGGGGCACAGACAAATGTAGGGGGAGAACATGGTCACTGCTCATTTTAGGTGGGAGGGCACCGGGGGGGGCACAGGGTTTCACTGGGGGGGGCCCAGCCCCCCCCCAGATCTCCCCTAGCAACACCACTGTGCCGCGGCTAAGACCGGGCTAGTCCCAGGTAGCCCGGGTCCACTTCATACCCTGAACTCAGTGCCAAAGACATGATACCTGGGAAGGATGGTCACGTCAAGTTTTGTGAATCGAAGGAATCTCGTTGGTAGAGGACCGACTTGGCTCCCTGTCATGTAGGGGTAATTAGCCTTCTATAACACTAGATCTGAGAGCACCAGGGGACCACTCCGGTGGTGATAGTGCACGGTGCATATATCCTTTAATATTAACATCTGCACATCAGCACCAATAAAGAGACTGAATTGCTGAACTGATGGTGCTTAATGAGAAACCTAAAATTCAGTTACAAAGGTTCGGTACGCCTTAAAAGGAAAGGATTAAGAAAACACAACTCTCAAAGTGCCTGTAACGCTCCTGTGACCTTTTTCGTAAGCACAATAGTGGAGGAATGGGTTATTGAAAGAAACCTAGGCTCTCTTTATAAACAGGGTACAGGGGTGTGTAAGTGTGCACGCTGTGATTTCACCGTCTGGGTCCAGATTCCAGGAGGTGCCCTTGGGCAATAAGCCTGCAACCTGTGGGGCTTGGTGAACCTCTTGCCGTTGCTTTGAACTTGCTTAAGTGAGATTCGATGGCACAAGCACCATCATGGGTGAACCTTCTTTACTGCACATTTTGGCATCCCTCCCCCCAAGGAAATCAAAACGGGGCGCTGTCTGAAGCCGCCCCATGTTGATCCTCATGGCAATCCTGCTTTCGATGATGTCTCGTTGTTGGCAACATATTCACGCTTCAAGTGTGTTGAGTTTGGTGTGTGAACAGCTTTGCCTCATTGAAAACAAAGCACGAAGTTTTCAGTTGAGTTGGTACTTTCCTAGCTACAGGAGCCCTCTGTGGGGACACCTCACACCTGGCACGCTTTTGAATCGCTGACAGCCCCTCCCCATCTCTGCAGGCACAGTACTTAACATGAAGGGAATACTGACTGAAGACCTGCTTTTTTCAGGTTTCATTATTTATTTGTTGAACAAAGGTTCTAAGGAGCTCTGGAAGAGATCGGATTTGCTGCTAATTCGAAACTGCAGTGCTAGTGAACTGCCCCCCCCCAGCACAAAACATTCTTTCTTTCACTGCCATCATGTTTCTATTGGTCTTCCAGCAGCCACCACACTCCCTTTAAGGCAAGGGATGGTACAACCCAGCTTTATAGGACACTTTGAGGAATTCACACGCCACCGTCTACCTATCCTGCTCCTCATTTCATTATGTAGAAACCCAGCTGGGTCTCAGCATCATTTTGAAACCAAGGTTATGGAGATCCCTCAACACCTGGTCAGTGGTGGCCAAAGGGTGTTGGGGGGACTTTCATTTCTCCCTGTGGCTGTGTACACTGCGTGCGAGGAGCTTGAAGCATGTGGGAGAAACTTAAGAAGATCTCTGGGAGAAATGGCCAGGGACTCGGACCCCCTCCACAGTCACCTGATGAAATGCAACCCTGAAGGGCTCTCCTCTTCCCCGGACTAACCACCACCGTGTGTGTGCAAGCATGCACAGACACCTGCCTCAAGCCTAGCCTTTTGCACATCAACACCAATCAGGCTATGCATAAGCTCTCTTCTTTAGCCCTATCAATCTCCCCCACACCATTGGCTGACCAGACCCAAGTGATGTCTTCTATCAGATCATGGACTCTCCCCTTTGGATAACATACTCACAATTAAGTCCGCCAACCTCACAAAAGCCGAACAGCACTCAGGTGTGAGTTACTAACTACCAGTATGCATCAACACCACAGGCTTCGCATCTTCTGAACTGCAATACCACTAACCTCGCCCGCTCTCTTGACTTAGAGATCCACGTGCAGCAAAGTTCAATAAACATTACCGAAGGGTGCTTTATAAGACTACATTGCATTACATTACACTGGCAAGATTAGTGCAGGGTTAATAGCCTGAATGGTGCAGGGCAGAGCATGTATTGTAATGTTCAACCTCTAAGCCCCTTTTGACGGCCCTCACTGTTCTTGGGCCAATGACTCAGGTTTGCGGCTTTAAGAGCTGACATAACCCGCAACTGCGGCCTATAATCCTACATTAAGACGCTGTGTGGAAAGCTGACATAATCTCAGCCAATCAGAAGGTGTTATGCTAGACATTGTTTATAGTGTGCCTTAGTGGTCCTAGGGTACCGTTGCTGGTCTGGAAGTTGGCGCATGGTGCCCCGGCCAAAGATATCCAGAAGAAAGGAGCAGGGAAGTGTTGTAGTTGTGGGGTAAAGAGAGCACTGAGCCAACAAACAGGAAGATTCAAACCGGGTGGGGCAGGGTAGAGGTTGAAGGGTAGTGTTTGCAACAACCTGAGTTCATTTGATCCAAGCAAAAGCAGATCATTGATCAGGATTGCAGAAGTTAGGAGGGTACATTGGTGTCAGAAAGGGAAGGGGATGTTTAGGACCGAGCATCTTCAGAGAGGTATGTGACGTGAGTGCTTTATCAGGATGTGGTCCTCTCACCATTGGCGATGGCTCGTTCACTTTGTTTACCTTGACTTAGAATGCGGACTTGACTTTATTCCTTTGATTTTGTCAATTTCACTGAATTTCTCCTTTAGTTTTTCTCCTACACTCGCCTTTCATTCTTCTTCCACTCCTATCCCCCCTTATCCTGCTTTCCACCACTTCTCCGTCTATGCCAAAACATTTCCTGAACGCTTGCAGATGTTTCACTTGGAGTCTGGAGAGCTCTCAGTGTTTTCACTCTTCCTAGTCAAACGAGTCCATTATGTTTCGCTGTTTATTCATTTTAAAGCATTGTTTCTAGTTACAGATTGCAATACTTCCTAATTTATTTAACACATTATATTGGTACTGGAGGGTTGCACCACCAATTTGCAGTCTTGCCGGGTCTCAAAGCAAATTGCTGAACACAAGTTAAAAACCAGTCAAAATGAAAGAGACTCAAAGTAGGCAATGAAAGGTGAAATTGACCGTAGTCTATTACTAGACACCAGCTTTAAAGTGTGCACTTTGTACGTACATTTTTGGTCGGACTCGACAAATTACATACTTATTGATGTGCATTTGTAAAATGTTTATATGGGGTTTGGGGTGTTGAAGGTCTTCGGGAAGGGTGGAAGTCTAGGGGTGTGGGCTAGGAGAGCCATATGGCAGGTGTTCCCCATTAAAACACAAAACAAAAGGAAACGGCTCGAAATCATATCGACCAAAGTGCACGAACAAAGTGCACACGTTGAAAAAGGTCTCTACGTATAAACATAAAACCGAAATTGACATAGAGTAGGTTAAAGAGACAAAGTAAATAGGTATACCAGTTTAGCATGAAGTTCTTAAAGGACCTAGTTAGTGAGTGATATCACAAAATTCCTTAATTAAGTGCAGAGTGGGCAGAACCTACAATCATTCCTTATGGGAATTTAGGACAAACATACCCTGAGCACTTAAGGGGTCCCACTCCCACCAGATGTTGATATTTTCAAACAAAGAGTCACTCTAGTATCAAACGTTCTGGTAATTGTTGATGAAGCAGGTATCAGTAAGGGGTAGCCTAGATGATTTAAGCTAGAATGCCCAAGTCTGTGAGCTTCCCCTGGACACTAACCACCTGGGGCTTAATTTAACGCAAGCCCCGACGCCGTTACCGGACGATGGTGTCCGTCGACGAGGGTAGGGTATATGGCAAGGCAGAGATTTAGAGTCTTGGTGAGTCTTGGTGAGGAAGGCATTAGCTGTCAGGAGCAAATGCAGGCTTATACCTGGAGACTTACCCCACGTTCCTGTGCCGCCAATTGGCAGGTGCCTTCTTCCTGAGCGCTAATATTCCTTCTTCCGTGATATCTCCTTTATCCAGAGGTGGACTGGCCTATAGGGAACTCTGGAGATTTCCTTGTAGGGCCAGGGCTGGACTGGCCTATAGGGAACTCTGGAGATTTCCCAGTAGGCCTCTGCACCCTGGGCAGGGTTGGACTGGCCTATAGGAAACTCTGGAGATTTCCCGGTAGGCCTCTGCACCCTGGGCAGGGTTGGACTGGCCTATAGGGAACTCTGGAGATTTCCCGTTAGGCCTCTGCACCATGGGCAGGGCTGGACTGGCCTATTGGGAACTCTGGAGATGTCTCGGTGGGCCTCTGCACCCTGGTCAAGGCTGGACTGGCCTATAGGGAACTCTGGAGATTTCCCGGTAGGCCTCTGCACCATGGTCAAGGACGGACTGGCCTATAGGGAACTCTGGAGATTTCCTGGTAGGCCTCTGCACTCTGTGCCTCTCTTGTGTGGTATTGCCACATTTTCTCATAGGAAAAGGGTTGGGCTTGCTGAAAATTTGCAATGTGGGGCCGCTCTCTAAATTATTTCCAGGGCCTCTTTTGGTTCCCAGGCCACCCTGCCTTTATCTATGGTTGCTTGTCAAACTACCAACTGGGGGGAATCAGGTATTTTTCTGCTCGTGTTATTTTGTGGAGTTCCTGACTTTTCAGCTGTGCAAGTTTCTCTCTTCTTTCACCTTCACACCAAAATCAACCTTTTCTGCCCCCACACCATTCATTTCGAGGTAGACATTTCCTGTGCATTTTTGTTGCAGCTACAAACCGTGCACAACCCTTTTTCTGCAACTGCCAGGAAAATACAGTTTAAATGATTAAGAACGTGGACGCATAGCCCCATTACTGATGTTTAGTACTTGCCAAAGTACATTTAAGAGAAAAGCAAACCATGCATAACCATATTTGTGAACGCAATATAAAATTACATGAATATTTTTGTGGCCCTGGCCTCCTCCACCTCTCCATTCATCCTTCCTGAAAAATAGAAACAAAGTTAAAAGAAGTGCCCCAAACATGAACTTGATAGTTCTAATACATGTAATTGGTTATCGCCCGGGTTTTGGTATGAAAACATGTGAGGGTCGCACAGCGGACCACAGGATGCCTCCAGATCACTCCAGTCTTGAGCAGTCATGGCTGGGAGCCGTATAGTGTGCATCTTGCTTGCTCTTATCTCATTCATCCTTTTGACTTGCAGGGAATTGGTTTACAAATAATAATTCAGCAAATAGTGGGTCTTTACGAGTATGGCGATAAGTGGTCAAAATGGAGGTAAATCCATTACCGCCACCTTTACCATTACACCAAATCATGCCTACCAGAAACGTGGCGATAATTCCACCAACGGCGGTAATTACTCGAACATCCGGTGGAATTAGTGTTTAGGCTAATTCTGTTGGTGGAAATTTCATCCGCGGATTTAGCGCTGATGAACCCCGGCGGTAACAGTAATTCTGCTAATAAATTGCAGAATTGCCTTTGCTTACTGTGTTTTTGCCGATAATTCCCCTAGACGGAATTACCATTACCGCTAATGGTGGGTGCGCGCTTCTGCCATGTTGTGATAGGGTGGTGATTCCGTCACACACCACAGCGGCTGCGGTAATTCCGGGCTGGCAAAATAACGCCATTTCGCAGCCATACTCGTAATGAGCCCCATTGTGTTTTGTGGGAATATTTCTCCAGAGCCCCTTCCTTGGTGCATGGAATTTGTTCTTCAGTTACAGATGTTTCCAGAGGGAATCATCCAGGACACCATGCATCTTGCTACTATGGCATGTGTGCACACAAATGCAACCATCACCCAACTTGCGAGTATTGCCTGTAAAAAATGTCTCCGTGAAGTCTGCAACATTTTGCAGATGACTTTACCAAGTGAGCAAATCAAAACCCCCCAAATGTACAGAGCTCTAATTCGAACACATTCCGGCTTCAGTGAACGCGCATGGAAGGGACATGGAGCAGGCATGACACCAGCGTCTGTATGTGTGGAGTGAATTTGAGGAATGGCTGCTAATACACATATTATCCGGCTGCTGGGCAATACAGTCTGTTAACTGCCCTCCTCCTCTTCAGTATGTAGCTTTGCCTCCAGTTATTGCCCCTTTAGTGGGATTGGCAGATTACTCTGCAGCCAAATTGATCGAAGGAGAATTGGTCTCAATGTTTAGGTCGAATTTTGCCACGTATATATGAGCAGGTGAGTTTATGGTAATAATTATTGTAGGAGGGTTAGGGTGGTATGCGGGGGGTCACCCCATACATAGATGCAGCAAAATCGAACTGTAAAAAAATAAGAATTCCATCAATTCTCCTTCAACTAATTAGATTAGATGGAATCACCCTGAAGCTCCTTAGTTGCAAGGTGAACCATTAAAGCCTGCAGTTTAGGGCAATAATAATCTCTGTGTAATGCTGTGCTGGGTACGTGATGTTGTAATACAATCTGCAATGCCCTGCTGATTTGGGGCATTAAACAGGTTCCATAATGGGTCTGCATTCCTGTTCGAAGTCCTTCAGCGTTTGGGTATTGGGCGGCCCTATCTTCAGTGGGTTCAACTACTGTACACGGCGCCTATCGCGGCGGTATATACTAATCGAATGATGTCTGATTATATTCGTCCAAAACGGGGAACGAGGCAGGGATGCCCCTTGTCCCCCATCCTTTTTGCCCTGGCAGTTGAACCGTTGGCCTGAACCCGCAAAGGAGCATCATGCTCTCAAGGGGGTAAAGATCTATTTCCATCTCTCCATAATCTCTCTATACATGGATGACATGTTGTTGTATGTGAAACACCCTAAGCAGCGTTCACAGCCACTGGTACAAGAGATCTGACAGTTTGGAGACCTCTCTGGATTGAGGATTAACTGGTCTAAGTCAGAGGTGCTGACGTTGACTGCCTGTGTTCGACAGACTGACATTGGAGAGGCCTTCGTTTGGTGCCCACAGGGTGTTCGATACCTAGGAATTCTGGTGACTCCGTCCTCGAGAGACTTATACAGGGAAAACTATGTGATGGCGCTCAGGAAATTGGAACACAAGGTTGAAGTGTGGATCCTCCACCCCATCTCCCAGGCTGCCCGAATATCTCTGGCCAAGATAGCGATTCTTCCGAAACTTCTATATATATCAAATAATGTACCGTCCTTGCCCCCAAGAGGGTTTTGGTCCCGTTTTAGGAGTCTGATGGTCCGGCTGGTCTGGGCTGGTAAGCCAGAATATCGTAAAATACCCTGACCTTGTCCTATGGATGGGGGCCTGGAGTACCCATATCTGTCTATGTATCTTTAAGAGGTGCAGATACAATACTCTTTCTGGTGGTGGTCTGCTTCCGCTGAACTCCCACATAACTGCTAAAAAAAGCGACTACATACCCAAATTACATAAAAGGGTTGTTATAGGGCGGCTCGGAAAGAGTGGAGCGATCAGAGATACAACCAGTGGAATTTTTCACATAAAGCGCTATATAAACACAATAAACAAACAATAAACATAAACCACTTGCAGGGCCTGGGGTCAACTACGATGAGTGGTGGGGCACGAGGTTCATCATTACCCAGCACTAGCTGTATATAGAGTTTGTAGGGTGCCACTTACTCATGAAAAAATATTTCAGATTTATTTTGAAAGGTTGAGGCTTCATACTCTGGGGGATCTCACACAGGAAGGGAAGGACAAGGGGGGATGGACAGCGGTGACGATGCTGCTATGTTTTCAGCTGACAGAGGTATTTAAGTCCAAATGGCCAGACTACCCGCATGCACCTACAACTTCCCCAATACTCCAAGACGTCACTGCACCACTGACTACCAGGAAACTGGTCTCCTCTATCTACAAAGTTATTAGATCAAGGAAGGTAACGAAGATGGGTAATTACAAGGTCAAATGGGAGTTGTCATTGGGAAGGGCGGTTGCAGATCAGCAGTGCAAGGTGATCTATATGCAGACGCGCAACTTGTTCCTGGATAACCGCTTCCGACTGATGCATTTTAAATTTCTGCATCAAGTGTACTATTCTCCTGCATGTCTGCATGGGTTTTACCCCGACAAACCCCCCTAGTGCATTAGATGTGGGTACGGCCTGGCTGACTTTTTTCATGCATCTTGGAACTGCCTGCAAATTCAACCATTTTGGCTTAAACTAGAGGAGGCTGTGTCTCAGATGCTGTATACTCAAAGGCGCCTAGAAACACTTGTGTACAGGCACGCTATAAATGCCATATCATATCATATCAATCCTCCACAGAACTGTGGTTACTGACTCTGATTGACGGTGGGTCTAGAGCTGAGCAGACATTGGTGCGGATGGCATCAGTGGAGGCCAGATCCTTAATTGCTAGGGCATGAGGAAGGCGTAGGGCCCCATGTTTTCGTGAATGGGTGAAGAGTATGCGTATGTGTGAGAAAAGGGAGACCCAATATGCAGCATCTTTGCCAAGGTATAGCAGACCATTGGATTATTGGGGTCCCTTCAGAACCTATATGGCCAAAGAAGAGAAGGACTCCGATTTTCCCTCCACCCCAGAAGGATACGTCAGGAATGAGGAACGGCCTCTACTGTATGCTTAGGTTTAGTGGTGCAAGGATGATCCAGATCGACTATTTTCGTGTTTTGGTTCACCTACTGCGTTTTGCTGGGAGGTTGAGAGGTTAGGGGTACGTGGTAGAGGTGAGTGGGTTGCTTTCATTGAACAATGTACGTCCGGGGTGTCACTTTTAGCTTTCAAATGTCTACCAATTTTATATGATTTGATCAAATGTACCTTGCTGCCTCCAATTTGTTGGGGGGTAGGCAGGGGGAGGGTTAATACAAGGGTGTTTTTTTTTCCCTGTGCATTGTAAAAATAATAAATAATTAAAAACAAAAGATGTGTGATAGCAAACCTGCAGTATTCCGGTAAGAACCCATGATTAGAAATGGGAGAGACGGTGCACCGCAAACTACCCAGGAACAACGCTTAGTCAGCCAGAAGACAGAACACTGCTGCCTGAACCTAACAAAGAGGGCAGATAAACTGAACCAGAAGGACACTCCGCTCACCTGGAGTTAAGGAGTGGAACGGTTTATGCACAAGGGATGGGAGTGGGTGTGGCCACAAGTTCCCACGGACAATCAGTACCAGGGAAAACCAGGATGGAACAGACCCGCCAATCAGAGCTCCTGATGCACCAATCACCCTGTGACCTCGGTATAAAGGTCAGTCAGTCTCCACTTGCTTGGTGTGTGAGAGGATGCCATTCCTGAGAGCTGGTATTACTGACAGAGAGAAGAGCTGGAGAGAGATTGGGGAGGAGGAGAGAGCAATCAGAGAGAGGGAGGGATTGGGGGAGTTCAAGGCAGAGAAAGAGCAGGAGGAGGGTGAGTAGACTGTGCACTGGAAAAGGAAGAGGTAGATTTTTTAAATATTTTTTTTATTTGATTTAGTTGAAAAAACAACTTTTCAAATACAGATTAGTTAACTTTCATCACCAAGTTAAACAGATTAAAACATATAATCATAAAATAACAATAAAAGAAGAGAATTTCATTTTAACAATTATACGGATCTAAAATTCAATAAATCCATCAGACATTGGTTAATAAACGTGATCTAATACAAAGTATTAGAACAGGCTAACTAAATCTCGTATTTTCCATCTTAATTTGGAATCTAACCATATGAATATTTCTTCAAGATGTGTGTTCTGATGGTAAAGCACAGTCTAGAAATTGAACTATAGCTTTCATGACTGCCATTCTCTCTGTAGAGAACAACAGATGCCAAATATTAGCAACACCTGCATCATTATATAGGCATAAAAGGTTTTTAAAAAAGAACATTCTTTGCACATTCAGTTTTGGACATGATATCAATATATGCTGTAGTACCTCCTTTTCAGTAATCACATTGCAAAATGACAATAACTCAGACAGGGTGATATAGCCTTCCGTCGGGCTAAAATGTCCCTTGTGGGCCAGAGATTTAACCGAAATCTTAAAAACATGTACCTTAAAGCTGTAGAAGGACACTTTACTAAATAAGGCGCCATACGCCGCAACCTTTTATAACCAAATTGATCAGAGTCAAAGTCCTTATATCTCATGCAGTTCGATCTATTTTTTATCCAGTCCATAATTTCACCTTAGCACGTGATGGATTTTCAAGCAATAAGGTTATGGTAACATCAACTTCAGCCATGGCATCTACTACACGCCTTGCGCCATTCCATTGGAAAGCGATTAGAAGATGATATAAACTGTTGAGCTATCACACTCAAAAGGTTGTTGGCATCTGTTCCCAGTAAACATTTACAAAATAAACTGCACATTCACCAAAGTAAGCGTGCTGCTAATGAAGCCAAACCCAACTCATAACGAAGAATAGGCATTGGCATGCAGTTCGGTAATTTTAAAATTCTTTTCCAGAATCGTGCCTCTAAGGTATTCCACATTTTTGTTTGTACATTTAACATGGTTTCTGCTCCATACAACAGAACAGGAATGTCTTTTTGTTCATAGAACAGTAACACATGTTTGTAAGTGAACTTGCCATATTTAAAGACTAGAATCGTAGCCTGTGAAATTAGAACATTCATTTTGTTTCCAAGATTTGATAGGTATGTCATGTTCGTTATTTTGTTGTGCACAATTAAACCAAGATATTTATATTCCGAAACAGTTTTAAGAAATACATTTTGTAAAGTCCATACAAATATTTGCTTTGCTTCCGTTTCCTTGAGTTTTTACAAACTAGAACCTGTGATTTTTCAAGATTGACTAATATATTATTTACTGGAACAAAATCAGCCAATGCGTTCAACAGGTTCTGAAGGCCTTTCGGAGTTTGTGATATGAGTATCAAATCATCCGCGTAGAGCATCCAAGCTATACGCTGATTTCCCAATTTAGGAGGATCTGATATAACATTAAGAAAGGAGACCCCCATGTATAAACAGATTAAATAATATCAATGTCATTATGCACCCTTGTTTGAGGCCACGTAAGGTGTTAAATGCTGACGATAGTAGGCTTTCATAGGACAATCTAACTTGCATGGTGGTGCCAGTGTGAAGCTGTTTGATTAAGGCCAGTAATGATGGGGGACAGCCATAAGCCTCCAATTTGGCATTTTGCTCCTCTGTATTCAAAACCTGTTTTGCCTGTTCATTAGGGGGACTTGTCTCTTCTAAAATTTGAGATATAGTTGTTTTGATTAAATGTTTAAGATTAAGGTCTGATATAGAATGGCCTATTGCAGCTTTAGAGTTGGACTCAACCGCTTCTTTACTCAGTGCTTGAGTGGATTCCTTCCCAATTAAGGAGGAATTTCGTAGAATAGACTTGGGTTCCTGATTTAATTGAACCCCTTGGGATCCTTGATCATTAACATTGATGTTCGGGTTCAAAATATCTTTATCATATGGACAAAATCGAAGAGCTTTTTGTGTAGGAAGGGCAGCCATATAGGCATTCACTGCGTGTCTTATTTCACTCCGACGGGAGGCCCGAGAGTCAGTATCATTGCTTGGTCGCTATTATCCGGTGTAACCGTTACGGCGGCCACCAATTCATCCAATGGTGGGTATGATTGAACCCTGTTCTCATTATTTGAAGGAAACGGTTGCCTCTTTGAGGAGGCTTTCAACATGTATTTTTTTGTAATTGCTTTAGAAGCTGTTGCAGTGGCAGAGTTTGGTTGTGACACATTTTTAATGAATTGTTTCATTTGGGAAGAGGAGATTCCTTTAATGTTTTTGACATTCTGGGACTTTTTTTCCCGAAATACTTTTTTCTTGTTTGATTTGACTTTAGGACCTAAAGACTGATCACTAGGCCCTGAAAACAAGGCATAGTTTGTTTTTATTTTTGTAATTGGTAGAGTTTGATTCTCCATGGTGATTCCTTTAGGGACTTGTGTAATCGATTGAACATTTTCGCACTGTTGTTCAACAATTGGGGTTGGTACAAAAGGAACTGTAGGGGCATTTAATTTTGATGTATTGCTTACCAGTATCCCTTCTTGTATAGGTAGTAAAGTATTTTTCATAATTGTTGCCTGTGTGGACATTGCTGTTCCTTCGGGGGGTCGAAAGCCTATTAGGCATATTTGTTGCCAGGTAAACATTTTCTCCAATTGTATAGCTTGGAGAGCTATCCTTGCATTTAGGATTTCAAACAGATTCACCAAAGATTGGATCACAAAGTTCATCGCAGTAAGAGCTATTTCAGTTAGACCATTTGATGGATTTATTTTTTCCACCTCAATTGGGGGGAGGGTGAAGGACTTTGCTAATGGAGAGGGAAGCTTAGGGTATGGAACATGAGGCTTCATTCTCCGAGGGGTAGGAGCAGCAAAGGATAGTTCCTTAACATATTGGGATACACTAGAATTCAAGAACATGTCTGGTGATTTAGACACATTTTTGGGTAAAATGTGGGATGAAAAGCCTGACGCATCAGGGTCTAAATCGATTACGACCGGCTCAATAGGCAAACTCGATCCAGAATTATTACAGATACGACACCAGCACAAGTTAGGACAATGTGAAGTAGTGCACTATCGGTAAGCGATACATTTTCTTTGGCGAAAAAAACAGATACAGAGTCATTAACATTTGGTTTCGCATTTACCTTAGCAGAAATGTCGGCATGCTCTACTGTATTCTGATTGCCTTTTAGATCCAATGGGTAAGTTGTGTTGTTGTCTGTCAGATAAGCTCCAACATTATATTGGATATTGTTTTCCTGACATAAGGAACGAATGTCTGTATTTCTTGGTTCATTTTTCCGGAAAGCAGCCTTAGTCTGAGCATTTGTTAACAGCGGGGGGGAGGAGCAGCGAACACGTTTTAATGGGCGCTCCGGGGAGGTAAATGAAACGTTAGTGTTCTTTTGAATCGCCTTCCACAACGGCATGCCTGATTTCAAAGAGGCAATACTTCGCTTCATTTAAGAGTAAGCCTTTGACACACACACGTTCAGTAATAGCAACGGGCAAACACCGGAAATCACCGCTCGGGACCGCAAAAGCGCAACAAGCGCGACAAAGCGGCCAAGCAGTACTTTCGCAGTACTTGCTCTGGTGCGCTTCCTGACCTTTATAGCCCCGCCTACAGGGTTTAGGCAGAAGAGCCTTAAGAGCAAGGTAGTCCACAAAATTCACGTGACAGCAGACGAAAACAGCAAAGAAGAGAAGACAGGTCCAGAGTAACGCGGCCATCGGTACTTTCCCGGTACTTGCTCTGCTGTGCGCGCATGGTGCATGCACTTCCTGACCTTTATAGACCCGCCTAAAGGGTTTAGGCAGAAGAGCCTTATGGACAAGGTAGTCCACAAAATTCACGTGACAACAGACGAACACAGCAAAGAAGAGTAGACAGGTCCAGAGTAACGCGGCCAAGCAGTACTTTCATGGTACTTGATCGGTGCGTGCCGGTAGATGGGTAAAGGTTTAAGCAGGAGGTGGTGGAGCAGCAAAAGCAAGAGGAGGAAGAGGGCAAGAGCTGGAGTGTAGGACCAAGAGAGTTACCCGGGGGCAGAACACGGGACCAGGTGGGGGCAGCTCCAGGGGATCACAGTGATCCTGCACCCAGGTGAATCCAGACCAAGGTAGAGGATCTGCTGATTACCTGTAAGCAGCATCTGACAGGGACCAGTCAGAGTACTAGGAGCGTTGTGGCAGTCATTATTATGCACGCAACCCCCTTTATGTTGCTGAGACAGCGAGCAGTGCTTTTGCTCTCTTTTGGTTTCTGGGCAACTAGGGGAATTATATCCTGTTTATGAGCAAATCTAAAAAGGCATGGTGGGTTTAGACTACAGTGACAGTGAGCAAGTCAGCAGTACCATCTCAAGACACAGGTAGAGGGGTGAATATTCTACCTGTACAAGCCCAGTGGGGTGATGCCCACCATAGTTGTTCCAAGAGTGAGAGGTAAAGGGGACCCCTAGGACAAGAGGGCAAACCAGGGGAGTTGCTAGGTCTGGAAAAGACCCGGGGCTATGCTGATGTTGGAACTGTTGGGACTCGGGGCTGGCTAGTCTTTTGGCTGTAGCTCCTGAGATTCTATCCGGGGCTACAACTAAAAGATCAGGTGCTATAGCCCCCTTACCCCCCCCCAGCAACGCCCCTGGGGCAAACTATGCACCGGGAGGCACAAGGGATTCACAAGCACGGGAGGCGATCTACCATCCCAAAAGACAAAGAGGTTCAGGTACTGATGATGAGGGTTCTATGTTATTCTAACCAAGTACATTACTTTGTAGTAATTTACTTCGTCAAAATTACTCCAAATCATTTTTTTAAGGTTTGTTTAATGGAGGTCACTACCATTCCCCTCATCCTCTCACTACCACTTCTAAACCTTAATAACATTTATGAAATTACTTCCCCATGAAGCAATTTTGATGAAGTAAATTACCTTGAAGAAATGTTCTTCAATAAAAAGGCGGCAAACGGATGATGAGTGTTAGGAAAGATTTCATTTTGTGTAATTTTCCCTCCAGTTGTACACCCCCAAACGTTTTGCCTTTTGCTGCTGTTTAGACACCATAGACTGACTTGGCCAGAGAAGCACAGCCTTCTGCTGCACTCCTCTGGGCTTTCGCTCACTTTTCATGGGGAAACGGACATGCCCTTAAGACAGTCAGTACTGGGAGACTTTGTTTCTCTTAGTGCTTTTCTCATGCAACTGTTCTGCAACATGTAACAAGTACACAATGTACCTTACAGTACAGTGCACTTGGGTATCATAGTCAATTACAATGACCCAAGACACTCTCGTAGGACTTCTTCAGAGATGTGCAGATGTGTCATGGACAGGGCTGGTGGGGATGCTTATCTCTTCATGTAATTTTAACCCTTTCCTGCCATTTAAATCGCGTTAACCGCGTTTGGCAGGAATAGGTGGCCTGGCTCCAAAATGGCCATGCCACGAGGTTCTTTTTCCTGTCATTTGGCCATCTTGCCCCTTTGCCTTCCCCAGGTCGAGCCGACCCAGGTCAGTCCTTATTTTGTATTGCAGTTTCCTGCGAAACGCCAAGCTTTTGCGGGCTTCTGTGGGCTTCTGCATGCCTTGTGTGTGTGCCTCCAGGATGAGGGCTGCGGTGTCTGTCCCCAATACACATCCTGGGTGCCAGAGAGTCTGGATTGTTGTGAATGACTGGGACCACCATGGTCCATGATTGGTCCAACTATGGAATGTGTGTTTGTGAGCAGATCTCCCATTGGGTCCCCTCCAATTTGGCGCGAAGGGAACTTTGGATAAGAGGAGGCTGAAAACACCCATGCCATGTCGATCTCTAGAGTTCTCACTGAACGAAGGATAGGATCCAAGTATCCTGAAACTAAGAAGCCGAGTCGAGGACCCTCTGGTGAACCGCTGGAAGGTTTGGCACCCTGTACCCGCTGTCGTCCTGTGGGACCCCTCTGCATCTGGTCATCCTAGAATGTCTGCAAAGACGCTTCGACCCATTAGAATAGTGGGACCAACTATTCTTGGCACCTTCAACAAACCCTGCAAGTAAGCCTTCTCGGAAGTGTCCCAGGGCCAACCGGTGGGCTGACCAGCTTACGCAGGACCTTTGCTCTGTCTCCACTGTCGTTTCGAGAATGCCTTGAAACTTGGTATACTGCTAGCTCTGTGTCCCCGGCACCCTCACACCGAATTTCGAACGCTTGCCATTCCCAGGTCTGAAGTGAGACGAGTGCGCCAGGACCGAAGTAAACGCGGTTATCTTGTTGCCTTGCCACGGCAACGACCTTTGCAGGCACACTGCATTTGTGACCCTCTTGCCCCTGAAGCCGGCTGCAGTGCAACTATGGCGATTCATCCACCCTGAGCAGAGAAATCGCCACTGTCCCGTTTGGGAATCCTCACCGTATCTCTGGAACTGAAAGCCAAAGAGCCGTCATATTGCCGCAGTAGAACCTGCAACCGAAGTGGACTCGACTGGCAAAGTTTGGTCCGGAGTGTGCCTGTGGCGGTTGAGTAACCCTAACCTTAACCAGTGGCTCCTAATGCCTCCATCCATTATTACGCACAAGTGGCCCCTGAGGGTCCCTCTCCTTTCCACTGCTAGTGCGAACTAGCGACTCCATCCCGCACTCTGGAACTGCCTCTGCCTTCAAGTGGGGGTCCTCTCTGAATAGTGGGAACTTATTCTTCATCGCCTCATCCACCTTCCTGAGCTGTTAGAGACCCCTGAAGAGATCCTGTTTTGCCCATTGGTAAAACCGTGTGCGCTTGCACTATATGCACTATTGAGCACAAGGCTCCTCTCTTCTTAGGGCTTGGACTGCCTCTTAGATGTGTTGTCGATGCCGAGGGAGCCTAAAGACTATCTGCACTGCCTATTTTCCTTCCCCTTTAGGATGTTAACCTATTTCGTGCTTTTAACCCTCTAGACCCCAATGGTCTTGTATATATCTTGTATTGATTGTGTTTTGTTGGTTTAGTAAGATTGCTGTGATTCTTTTTACTGTGTGTTGAGTTACAAAGGCCTTGTAATAAATGTGTTTTATATTTTTGATATATACACCTTTCTGGGAGTCATTTGTAAGTGTCCTTGCTCTGTGTGCTCATTGAGGTCTTTCAGTCACCCTCACCCCTCCTGAGACTTAATCTTGACCGCCTGCCATAGCTACTTTGATTGGTCTGGCTTGTCCAGAGGTTACCCTGTTCCAGGAAACTAGGCTGGCCTTCTGAACATCTGCCCACCAGGTCAGAGTTCAGAAATCCATCTTAAGAAATTGGTGTACAGCGGTGGGATAGGACTGAAGGTATCCAGTGTTGCACACTAGTGAAGGCATTTCGAGTTATTCCTACCCAGGACACATAGTGAATTGTTGTAGCATAACTGAAAAAGGCCATAGACCTATCTAACAAAATGGAAACAAGTACCTTGTTAGCCTTAAATGCTTCTAAATCTGAAACATTAAGAAAAATGTGTGCTGAGAAGGGTTTACCTGCTCAAGGCACAAAAATGGAAATGAGTCAAAGAATCATGGAATGGCAAGAGTCACAACTCAATGCCATAGCTCCTGAAGAAAGTGCAGAAGGTGGTGGGGGAAGGTGGTGGGGCTGCTCTCACTGGCAGAACTGCAAAGTCTGTTGCTGCACTTATAAATGGCACCCATCAGGATTTAGAGGATGTGATGTCCAATGTTTCCTCTGCCAGTGCTGGTGGTGAGGCCATGCTTGAATTCAAGAAGCAAGAACTGCTGTTTAGGCAGAAGGAGCTTGAATTTAACATGGCCAAGCTGAAGATCGAGCAGGCAGAAAAACAGAAGGACAGGGATCACCAGTTGGAACTGGCAAAACTTCAAGATTCCAATGGATCTAAGTGTCCTGGCCATGGTTCTGGGTCCTCCTCTCATCCAAGGTTTCCTAAGGATCTGCTCAGTGTGTATGATGAAAAGAATGACATTATGGACTGGCTGAATATTTTTGAGTATGCATGTGAAGTTCAACAGGTTGACAATGCTAATAAGATTGCACGGTTACTTAGCAGACTGTCCCATTCTGGTTGCAGTGCCATTATGGAAATGTCAAAATCTGAGAGAGCAGATTTTGCAATGTTGAAGCAAGCTCTCATCTTAAAGTTTGGAAAGACTCCTGCCCAATATTTAAAGAGTGAAGCCCCGCAAAGTCCCTCTTTGCCCAGAGCCTTGTCTTCTGAACCTGTCTACACGTGTTGGATTTGCTTTCTTGGTACTTAAATTGCTTCAAAACGTTTCAAAGAACTCTTTATTGAGACTCTACTTTATACGTTCATCACTTGTAATATAGTTTTATATAGTGCAAAACTTCTTCAGTGGCTAAAACCATGCCCACACTGCTCATGTCGCTACAAAAGCGACTCCTTTCACGCAGCAGCGTCTTCGCCTCGGCGTCGCGGCGAGCGGGACTTCAATGGGCAACTCTTGTGCTTTGCAGCAGCTGTCCAGTTCTAATGTTTTCCTCTTTGAAGTCCGGCATGCCCATGAATCTGCTTCCCATTGCCCCCCCTGCATTGCCGAGAGCGGCAGTCGCAGTATCAAGGAAGTGCTTTTTAAATAACACTTCTAGTCCAAAAGCTTCTCGCTCCACAAGAAGAACAAGAGCTGTTCATCAAAACTCTCCCCTCCCGGATATCTGCAAATTCTGCAAGTAATCAATAGTGATGCCTGTGCCCTTTGTTGAACCCTCGGCTACCAGCAGCAACCACCCGTGTAATGCGGCTGGCCTAAAGACAAACCTACAGGCTGCTCAGGAAATCAAGAATCCTACATCTGAATGTGGGCCGAGTAGAGTCTTCATACGAACTGGCGATCGCACTGGTGAGCAAAACGCAATCACGGACGTCAGTCTCCTTGCAAATGTTCCACCTACTGCAGATTTGATTTTGAATAATGACTCTTCTGTGCTTTCTTTATCAGATGTTGCTGTAATTGACCTTAGTTTATCGAATTCATGCTTTCCCCCCAACTGCTTTCAGAAAACTTGTTAAAATCTCCCATCATGTTCTCAAGTAGCAGCTCCTCTATCTCAAATGTGTCATTTTGTCTTCCAACGCCCTGCAGACCTATTCCAGTACAACATCCTTGCACTAATATGCCCCCAACTATATCTTCTGAAAATGGTGCCAAACTATTTGAACTTGCTCTTACCACCTTTCAATTATCGCTAACTACTCTAGCCAAGCTATATGATTCCCTTGACACAAAACTCAGCGTTCATTCTGCCCAATTTGACAAAATGCTCGCATGGCAGAATGACTTTGACAATCGTGCATCACATTCTGTTTGCTCGCGATTTAGACCTGAATTCAATATTGCTCGCACAAATGCCAATTTTGAACCAGTTAAAGCTTCCCCTTTTCTTAATGCGGCTGCTACTCAAACCTCTGCTACAGAAACATTGTACATGAGCATCCCACATATTAACAACGTCATATGTGATTCAGGTGCAATGGTTGAGCTTGTATGCCCAGTAACAGGCCTCAACTCAGAGGCATGTGATGTATTCAAAGATCCCTGTGCTAATCCCACATTATCTAAACCAAGTTACTCTGGGCCCTGATCAAGCCCAGTGCAAGCCATCCACGAAATCAATTTATACCATTTTTTCTAAAGATCAAAAGGGTAATCCTGCAACCATCGTCAAAGTCAAATTCCTCAAAAACCAATCTAAAGAAAAAAAATTCCAACTCTACTAAAACGAAGTAATTTATTAAAAAATTGACACTTCCAAAAAAGAAATATACAATTGCTGCTGCTCGAACGGTGACAAAAATATACCAACAACTCATGTTGGACAAAACAGCCAAGGCCACAGGCAAAGTTGCTAACGCTCCTGTGCCCTATGCTCCTCTGGATGCTTTAGTTAAGGCAGCTCTTGCAGAAGCAGCGCCTGCTAGTAGCATCAACACTCTACCTGATTCAAACACAAATAGTTTTGGAACAAAGACATCTACTGCTCGTTCAGTGAGCGCCGACGATTTCCATCTGCAAGCTATCAGACAGGCAGTTGATGCCTACATGAGCAATCTTCCCCCAAAACCAATGCCCACTGATGTTAAATTGATCAACAACACACTTGCTCCAGTGGTGCCTACGAACACTAAAGAAAGCCAAGATGAGTCCGTGCAGGATAACATACAAGCAAGCAACACCATAGATCCACAGGCCATACTGGCCCAAGTCACGCCAAAAAATGTACCCCTATTGGAATCAGCAATTTCCACAAATTCACAGCCTGTGACGACTTCAGAAATTCATAAAGTGCCCTCCTTATTAATGAATGCAATCTCAATAAATTCCAACAAAAAATCTCCAGCAAATATGTGCCTGAACTTAACTTGTAAACCAAAACCTTCTGTTCAGTATAATCTGAATCGGAGATCGGTTCCAGCTGTCTTCTCTGATATTCAATCACTTGAAGACATTCATAGCTCAGATATTGCATTAATAGAATTCCCGCCCAAAGTCAACCTTAACTCCATTAGAATATGGATAAACTCTAGGGACATCCAAAACATCACATGGATGGCAAAAAATGATTTACTTTTCCTAGGTTTTTTCCTTTCGACTAGCACTCCGGAAATTTTTGTTCCTATGGAAAAAGTGAAATTTCAAAAAACCAGCAGCACCATTCTGCCTCTTTATCAAAACAAATTTCCTGTAAATCAACTGAGTGCTCTTGTCAATCTGCCTTACAACCGAATTAGCTGATACATGGCAAAAATGCCCAAAACATCTCTATCATTAGTTGGAATACCAGAGGTTTTTCCCATCTCATTAATAATAATCATAATTTACTTCTTCAATATAATATACTCATGTTTCAAGAAACATGGATGACATCTGTTCCCCTATGGGACAATTATGATGTCTTCCTAAATCCGGCTCTTCGTGCAACCTCTGGCAGACCCACGTCAGGCTTATTAATAGCCGTCAAGATTGACCAGGGCACTACAGCTCAGGAATGGAGGTGCCCTAATCAATACATGCAATTGATCAAATTGTGCACTGATGATATTCGCTATGCTTTGCTTAATGTGTATTGGAATCCCGCAGGAATATCTGATGAAGACTTCCTTAAAGACTTGGGTGACTTGCTAAATCTAGTTACCCTAGACTTGTCTGTTTGTAACATCATTATTGCAGGCGATCTAAATCTCAACTGGATATCTCATCTGATTCCTACCAACAGTCCTAGGCTGACAAAATGCCTAGCCTTTTCTTCATATTATAACCTCGTCAAATTAAATGGAGCCTTTTCATCAGATACTCCTCCGCATCCAACGTGGAAAAGAGGGCTTAGTATGTCCATTAATGATTATGTGTATGTCAACTCTCAATTCTTTTCCAGTATTGTTGACTTTCGTGTTGTTGAAAATTCCAATAGCGATCATAATCAGCTTGTGACTGAATGGGTGACTCATAGAACAGACATAAGGGAGCACCAGCTATATCCCCAAGACTGCCTAATTTTGAACAATGGGGGCAATCGCCTTTGATGGTCACTGTAAAGACCGGAGGGGGGGTCTGCACCTCCGCTCTCTATATGGTAGAGGGGAGGCACAGAGACCCCTGCCAAGATTCTCTATTACGGTAGCAATGGATGAGCAATCAAGGCCTAGCTTCTCGTGAGGTGATGCGAGCTGGTTCTTAAGTACAGTGTAGTCCCCAAGCACCCACAAAGGAATGTCCACACACTGTATCGGTTACAACACAGTCTTTATATAATTAATATTCAAGGTCATATACACGATCACGATAACTCACTTTGTACTCCGAAAATCAACAATGGTAAATATGTACAATTCTAAAGTGGTACCACTAACTTTCTTAGATCTCCTTAAAGTGCATACGGTCAGAATGACACACATAACAAAATAAAGAGGAAACCAGCAGTAGAGAGAAGAAGGAAAGCAAGATGGTTGAGCAATAGGCAGAATACGGGTAACTACCATTAAACACAGCTCTGTGTGGAGATCCCCCCGCGTGGGCAACCTGCAGGAGAAAGATACAAGCCCAGTCCATATATTGTTCCCACTAGACTTTCCAATAGTTCTGCAACCCCAAAGTACCTTGGTGTTGTAGCATTCCTCGTCGGGGAATCGACAACCCTTCTTGAGTGTCCTCCCTTTTAGGCAGGAGTCACGGGTCGTCGAACGTCCAACGGAGAACAGGTCGAGCTACAATGGTGAAGTGGCCGCGTCGTTCCTAGCGGTGCTCGTTGACGAGGAAGCATAAACGTCCTGCAAGAAAGAGGCGTGTGGGGCACCTCGGTGTTGATAGTTCTGGACCACAAAGAGTTGAAGAACTGTGGCCCAGCAAGGGTGTCGAGTCGTCGGCGTCTCTGTGGTCTTTGAGTGACGGGAAACCCACCGGTGGATGCTCTTCGGCGCATCAACGGTCAGGCCTTCTCCAGCCGGATACGGCGGCGACGATGCAGACGAGAGCATCCTTGGATCAATGAAGTTCTTAGGCAATGGGAGCACGGCGGCTCCAGTCGGCGACAGCGGACGTCGACGGGGGCGGACATTAGTCTGCACGCTTCTCCTTGGAGTTCCGCAGCAGTCCCCGTATCGGGTCGGCAGCCTGTCGAAGGTCTGTCTACCAGGGAGCTTAGGCAAAGATCAGCTGTGCACGATGGTCCCTCATAGCTCGGGAAGAGGGCACCTTACCAGGTCCTCTCTGGGTCAGTTCTTGAAGCACAGCAGCTTTCAGATTGCGAAGGAGAGCAACAGCAATTCTTCTCGTCCAGCAGGGCTTCAGGATCAAGCTTCAGTTACTCCAGTTACTCGTTGTAGTGGACGTCACCTTCTGAACACGATTCCTAGCAGTGAGAGGTCCCCAGATATACTGTTGATCTCCCATTCATTCCGCTGGGTCACACTCAAGCATCCAATCACGACTACGGGCATTCATGCAGGCAGGCAGCCAATCAGGCACACAAGGTATTCAGGCCATTCACTTCTCTCCAGACACTCACAAAAAGTTATGTGTATCGGGACAAGTACCAAGCCATTCAACACTCCAAGCTGCAGTTATACTGGTTTCAGGCAGGGCTGTCTCAACCATTGTGTCAAACACCAGATACTAGACAGCCACAACATAGAATGTATATTCGTCACACACTCCATTCACCCAGGTCCCACCCACAGGCATACCGACAACATACGGTTGTTGAGAAGGCTCCAGCCAGTCTGGTCGGCACTTCCCCACACTACCATATACAGAACTTCCACCCAACAGCCAGTCAGGGGGAAGGGACAGAGGCAGGGCTTCCATGGACTTTGGGAAGATCAAGGTAGCAGGTGATGGAAGGCAAGAGGCCATGGGGGCCATTTTGTCTCCATCTGGAATCTACCGATTCCCAATGACAGGGCCTGGGCATCCCAAAATGGAGGACGCTCAGGGCACCAGTCATTTCAGCACGGAGCTGCCACCAGCCCGTACCCTGCTCTGTGGGTCACACACAGGTGCCCAAAAACATACACTAGGGGCACAGGGTTGTACCCCTACCCATGGATGCCATAAGGGTATCCCACAGGTCTGTTCACCAAACCAAAAG
The DNA here is from genome assembly GCF_040938575.1 of Ambystoma mexicanum. Taxonomy (NCBI): domain Eukaryota; kingdom Metazoa; phylum Chordata; class Amphibia; order Caudata; family Ambystomatidae; genus Ambystoma; species Ambystoma mexicanum. Next base: position 116,391,749 of record NC_090934.1, on the reverse strand, counting down.
AGAGAGCTGCACCGCCAGGAGTCCCACATGAACTCCTGTGCGGAAAACATGACAGACCACACGATAAAAAGCAGTAAAGGACAAGGATACAGAGGCCCTGTCCCTCCGATGCATTTCCAGCATCACAGTCACCCAACTCCCTGATCGAGTTTAATCGTTTCTTGGATGCTCAATCGCAAAGGCAGACACCAAATCAACCCATTCATTATTGAGATTTGATGCAACTTTTCCAATCTTCCAATTCCACAAATAGCAGTCCAGGTCAGCTGGCTGGTTGCCTAAGGCTTCATATTCCCAATTGGAAAGTGAAAACCCTAAAAGCCCAAACTCGCCATCTAAAACGTCAGGCTTTAAACGAATCTGTGACGACCAGAGCCTCCTCATTAAGGAGAATAAAAACTCAACATAAGAACGCATTAAGAGCTCTGCGAGCCAAGATCTACCAAGTGGATGGTGAAGCAATGTTATCTGCTTTACATTCTATGAATGTTGCAAGACCCTGGTCTTTACTAAACAAAGCCACACTTCATTCGCAACCAGTATCTCAGGCCAACAATGTTCCAGAATCAATCTGGGTCACTCATTTCTCCAATCTGTTTGCTCTACCCCCAAATTCAACAACTGCGGAACTTGGAGATAACCATAAGTATTTTAGATCATATGTACCCAGGGTAAAGGACCATCAGGAAAGACCCCTCAGAAAGCCGGACCAAAGTGTACCTGCTAAAGGCACTGAGGATAACTGGAAATGGCTAATGTATTTAGCTGTGGACAAAATTCAAATGCCATAGGCCAGGCCGACAATCGCTAACAAACCCCTAACGATATCACAAAGGTCAGCAATGTCCTCTTCTTCAAATGAAGTTTCAGTCTCAAAACCCTCCCCCTCCTCCTCACCTCTGTCTTTTCTCCTGGTTTTCTTTCCTTCCTTGTTTCCTGGTTTCTCCTTTTTTTTATGAAGATATGGACGGCCACGAAAGGACGCCACCGCCACACCGTATAGGTAAGGCGGTGAAAGATCCTCCGTGACCGTCGGATAATGGGGAAAAAGCCAAAGGCACAAAAACCCCCTATTAGAAGATTTCAGGTTGTGATCCGTAAGCAGGTTGGGTAAGCTTCACATGAAGGATCAATGTCCACAGAGGCGGAAGGCAAAGACAGTCCAATGAGCAGGCAAGGTCGGTACACAGGAAGATGAACAGTTCACAATAACGGGAGGCAGAGGCAGTCCAATAAGCAGGCCAGGTCGGTACACAGGAAGATGAGTGGTCCACAAAAAAGGGAGACGGAGGCAGTCCAATAAGCAGGCCAGGTCGGTACACAGGAAGATGAACAGATAACAATAACGGGAGGCAGAGGCAGTCCAATAAGCAGGCAAGAAGAAGGAAGGAGGGTAGAGCAGAGTGAGAGTGGATAGAGAAGAGAGGAGGGTAGACGGAACGAAGGACGAGAGAGGGAGAGAGAGTGAGACGGGATGAAAACGGAAAAAAGAAAGTAAGGAGAGAAAGAAACAGCAGGAGCGGGCGGAGGATACACAGAAGGCTTCCTAGCGTGGCAAAAGCAAGCGAACAAACAGGGAGCGTTGCAACGCGTACGCGACCCGGAAGCTGAAGGCTAAAAGCTCCCGGTCGCGTACGCGAGCGGAGAAAGATTAGACCTGCAAGCACGTAGGGAGAAAGGAACGTGACGGCAGGCTCTATGGCGGACCACGTCGATACCGATCCCAGACTCGCCATCTACCCCACGATGTGACAAACGATTGCATCATGGAACACTAGGGTTTTTTTACATCTTTTTACTCAGCAGAATGACAACATTGAAGAACATGATATATGTTGTCTACAGGAAACCTGGCTTCGTGAATTACCAATTGTGGAAGGATATTCAACTTACCCTATCCTGCACCCAAAGGCGTCAAAGATCGCCCTATGTCAGGTCTCCTGATCCTAGTTAAGAACCATGTTCAATTTAAAATTGTGGCAGAATTGAACCCAACCAGTCTAATCCAGATACTTGTTGGTACATTAACAAATAACTATAACAACGGAGAGCAAACACTAGCCATATATAACCTATATTGGAACCCAAATACATTAATTAGCGTGGATGTTCCTGGTCAAGTAGAAAGATGGATCGATCACTGCAAAACAAAATAGCCATACACAATGTTCCTCTTGTGTGGGGATTTAAATTGCAAATGTTTAAACATCAATGATGAACCTATCAAGGCCAATAACATACTGGCCACAGTGGCTGAACGAAGAGGTATCCAGTGGAAGATGGCCCTGGAAGAAAAAAAAGATGTCAATTCTCAATGGTTCAACTATGGATGATTCCCAAGCACAAATAACAAGGGAATGCTCCATAAACGGGAAGATCCTAGACTATATATTCATCTCAGACCCTTTGATCTCTTCAAATAACAACATGAGAGTAATCCAAATGCGAGATAGTGATCATAACTTGCTATCTGCGACATTGTTCCCAATCTCTCGCAGAGATGATCATATGGATCCATTATGTCTTGAAGTAACCATGGGTAAAAATCGGCTGAGAATTACATTGTCAAAACTACCGAAGCTAACCGATGCTCTGATTACCTCAATTAATTCACCACAAGTCAAAGGATCAGTTGACACACCTGAATACATAAACCTATTCAAAAACTTTGAAATTAACAAAAAAGGAACAAGAATTATGTATCGACATTGGACCCATAATTTTGATGCTCAAATTGCAACAAAAAATGATGAGGCAGCAATTGAATGCATTAAAACATGACAGAACTTTGACAGCCTCCATCCAGAAACATAGAATTCACCAACATTATCGAAACTGGACACGGCGATACAAAAAGGTCCTAATCCAAAAAGATGCTGAAACCATGCTGTCCACATTAATAAATAAGAACACAGCTGAGATGTGGAAAATGATTAACAACTCAGAAATAGAACAAGATTTAATGCTTATGACACCTATAGCGCCGCAGAAATGGATTGCTCACTTCAATTCCTTCTTGGATAAAACTGAACATCCATGCCTCTTGGATAAAACTGAACATCCATGCCTCGTGAACAAAAATGAATATCCATTCTCAGCACCAAAATCAGTGGAAAAATGGCATCTAACAGACACATCTAGTCAAACTATCATGGAAATCATTAACAAGCTATCGACCTCGCGAGCCTGTGGTCCAGACGGCCTCAGCAATGTAGCACTGAAAACAGATGCTGCCGAATGGGCGAATGTGCAAATTATTTCTCGATCTTGTTCAATCACATTGTTATTGTCAACCAAATTCCATCATCTTGGAAGAAATCCATTATAGTCCCTGTTCACAAAAAGGGCGGTCGAGCTGAACCATCAAATTATCGTCCTATAGCATTACTTGATTCCCCTGACAAGATCTTTGGCACTCTGATTCTTAAAGCACTATGCAATTGGGCAAAAACATCCAACCATATAAACATATGGCAAGCAGGATTTGTTTGCAGGATTGGAACGTCCATCAACATATTCATTCTAAATCTACTGAATACCAGAACTGAGCGAAATGCGAACTACAAAATCTATGTTGCATTCATTGATTTAATGCAAGCATTCAACAGCATATCACAACCACGACTTTGGGCAAAATTACAACAATGGAGTTGTCCCCAATCTATACTAGCCCCAATTCAGGCATTTCATCAAAATACCACAATACAAGTCAGACTCAACAAGACGGAATTGCTTACTAAATCCATACCAACTAATACCAACTAACAAAGGACTGAAGCAGGGATGCCCTATGGCATCCAAACTATTCAATCTCTTCACTTCAGATGACGGTGATAGCTTTCAAGACGTTAGGCACTTTCCACCATCAATAGCCACTACAAAAATCAACAGGCTTATATACGCTGACAATATGGTCCTCATAGACCAGACCCCAGTAGTCCTCCAACGACAACTGAATACTCTTAATAACTACCTACAAACTAATGGCCTCACGATCAACCCAGAAAAATCAGCCATTTTACCCATGGGCTTGCGACATCATCAGACAAAATGTAAAAATCTAAGCTGGTTGTTACCATTCCAGTAGTAAAGTCGTTTGTTTATCTGGGAGTCTGCTTGAATAATAGCAAAAAAGATGCACCGAGACAACAAGCCTTGACCAAGAAAACAGCAAACTTGGCAAATTTGGCTAAAATTTTGCTGTAAAGATACTGCAACTACAGTCTCCTACCACTAATTCAATTCTACAAAGCCAAAGTCATTCCGATTCTGACATATGGCGCTGAGACATCATTCAATTTTGAAATGAAAAACTGGGCCCTACTGGAAGGACATTTTTGGGAATTGGTGTTGAGACTTCCAAAAGGAACCCCAATACAATCAATAAGAATGGAATTGGGTTTGAGTTCTTTAGCGGTAATTGTGGAATGGAAGATGCTTGCATTTTACAGGAAATGCAAAGATGATCAACCAAAAGGAGGCTTCATAAATTTACATAAAGCACTGGCAACTAGATCTGAGCCAATATTGAATGAATGGGAAGAAAAGTGTCTAACCATCATACATTCCTTACAAGAAATCAATTAAACCTTAATGAACAATCCTGATAAAATCAAAAAGAAACTTTATTCATTCGATTGGTTCAATACCGAAGAGCAAAGACGCAGGTACAAAGGATATGGCAAGCTATGGGAAATCAGTCAGAAACCACATTTAATCCCGAACTATTTGAAGATATTCCCTCATTGGTTCTTCCAGGATCAATTCCTACGATTCAAGTTAAATCTGATTCAAATTACAGAAACTACATGGTCCAAAGCCATACAAGCAGGGCCCCAAACTTGCCGTCTATGTACTGAAGGAAAATCAGTTGAAAATCTACAACATCTGATAATGGACTGTTCAACTTTTGAGAATCAAGGAACATTGATAATGTGTGATGTCATCAGAAATTATGGATACAGACCAAAGGACATGTGGTGGAAAATGCTTCTAGCCAATGAAAAAACGCCAATTACCTTAGCATTGATCAAACTGTTAATCATCATAGAGAATAACCTATCTAAATTGGACTAGAGGAAACTGTTATAGCCTACATGACATATATACAATGCTGAGGTCTCTGTATCCATTTTATCTTATCTTTTCCCGTTCTTTCTTTCTTTTTATTTTCTAAATATGAAGTTAAAACATGTGATCAAAGGTTGTCTAACGTATAACCATAAATTCACGTTAAATAAATGAATAAATAAAAATAAGTATTTTCATCTTCAGTTTGATCTGGCTGACGTTCGCTTCTATATTAACAAGATCAGTAAATCAGGTGCCTGTGGCCCTGATGGTCTTTCGAATCGAATGTTTAAACTATTCCCTGATTTATGGGCTCCCATTAAGTTCAAAATATTCTCTCTAATTAACATCAACCAGCGTCTGCCTGAATTGTGGACTCACTCTATAATAGTCCCAATTTATAAGAAAGGCGACCATTCCTCAGCGGCTAATTACAGACCCATAGCTCTGCTAGACACTCCGGGGAAAATCTTCTCAAGGATTACTTTGAGGGATCTAAATCAGTGGACTTGTGCCAATAATTTGAGGGATCACTTTCAATCTGGTTTCGTCGCTGGACTTGGAACTAATCCCAACATTATGGTACTATACATGCTAAAATCCAAATATGCGGCGAAAAATCAGCTATTATATCTAGCTTTTATAGACTTCAAAGCCGCCTTTGATTCCATCAATCGTCTGATATTGTATCACAAACTAATTCAATATAACTGTCCAGCTTCGTTACTATCCTTGATCATGCGATTGCAGACCAACACAACCTTACAAATCAGCTTAACATTAGCTGGAAAATTGTCTCCAGTTATCAAAACTTTTCGAGGTCTTAAGCAAGGCTGTATTTTAGCATCCTTCATATTTAATCTATTCTTGCTTGATTTGGGTTTGGCACTGCCTCTAGTTCTATGTGATCCTCCGAAATTAGGCCCTAACTCTATCTGTCATCTACTTTATGCAGATGATTTGATACTCATATCACAAACACCTACGGGTCTGCAAAAATTACTTGACTGCCTCGACCTCATATGTGTCTGTCAATAATTTGACATTTAACACCCAAAAGACCCAAATCATAGTCGGTAAGCCTCATGGAAGATCTAAGGTGAAGCCATACAACTGGCACTTACATAATATTTCTCTGCTGAAAGCCCAGCAGTATAAGTATTTGGGCATGATCATTCAAGCAGTGCCAATAAATTATATAGTGGACGACTTGATGCATACAAAATATCAAATGCTCATATCACAAGCTAAAATACTTAAAGCAAAGTATGGAAAATTCATAATGAAGCCTATCCTACAGTTCTACCAACAGAAAGTGATACCTACTATAATTTATGGAGTAGAAACTTTAGTACCTAGAGAGTCTAAGTGGTGGGTCACCTTGGAGTCCCGTTTCTGGACGCAATTGCTGCATTTGCCCAAGAGTAGTCCGATCCCGCTAATTCGGCATGAGTTAGGCTTCCTCTCTTTGGAGTTACAAATTACTTGGAAAATGTGTGCCCTGTTCAGGGAATCTATCTGTGGAATTACAACTCCCAGGACCCTAGGCATCATGGCTTTACATCTACTGGCACAAGATCACACATTTACCAAGTCATGGTGTAACTTAAGAGTGGACGCATTAGCCGATGCCTCAATTACCTTGGATTTACTACTATTTAATCCGCAACGAGCAAAACAAAAATTATACCAGCATGGCTGGATTAAAAATCGCAGTCAGTGCCAAAGATACAAATCATTTGATTTGCGAGTATTTGGACACAAAGCACTTCATGAACCGGCTGACTACTTGCTAAAATGTCCATCATCACTCATTCGCCAACAATATTTGAGGTTTCATTTAAATCTTTGGCCTAGCCGAGAGATCATGTCTAGACGAAATTTGATTCCAAAAGAACTCAACTATTGCTGCTTCTGTCTAAATAAATCAGAGAGGGAAACTTTAGAACATTGTCTAATATATTGCCCCATGTTGTCCAATCAAAGAAAAGCTTATTTTAAAAAACCTCTTGTATGTATATATAGCAACATGAAAGCAACGAACATCTGGCAAGCCATATCTAACAGCCCCAAATTGGGTATGAGCGTGGCAAAAGTGCACTTTTTGGAATCAATATTTCAAGAATGTGCGATTAATAAGCTGTCTGCAAACTAAATGCACTGATTGTTTTGGATAAATATTTAAGCCGACATTTCTTTTATTAATAATTTTGCACTTTTAAAAAAAAATGAATTTAATGTTTGCATTTACTTGATTGGCCTTATCCTATGTTAGAAATGAAATGCTATTCTTCTTCGATGATAACGATGTATTCTCAAGAAATTAATTGTTGTATAATTTGATTATTTACTTATATTTGAAAGGATGATTGTATTATCCAAATCAAATAAAAAATAAATTAAAAAAAAAAGAGATTCAGAGAGTACAAAAAGAAAGAAGGAAGTACTTGGGTATCTTATGTAACTTAATCCTTAAAAAACATGAGGGTTTCAAGGTTATAAGGTCTCCACCTTTGAGGGTATGATATGTCTTGTCATGCTTGAACATATGTTTGCATCTTGTTCCCCTGAGCTTAAGCAGCATTTGGCAGGTTCAAAGGAGGTAGATCCTAAGAAGCTTGCCATAGCAGCGGATGTGTGGGTGTCACATAGAGTGTCCCATAAGGACAAGATTCATCCTGGTCAAGCAAGAGGAGGGGAAAAAGCCCAAAGATACGTAGGGTGGGGGATCTGATAAAAATTCCTCCCAGAAGGGCCACAAAAAGAAAAATAAGGGTAAGTCACAAGAGAACTAACAGGGTAGTGGAGGTCAGCCTCTAAAACAGAACTTTGGTTATAGTAAGGCTCCCTATGTAAACAGACCCAGTGGATCTTGTTTTGCTTGTGGAGCAACTGACCATGTGAAGGGGTCCCCAGATGTAAGGTCAAAACCTTGGGGGTCCATTCTGCTAATCTGGCCTTCTCCTCCTATGAGGACGAAGAGATTACAGGGGCATCCTTCTCCTCAGACTCCTTCCCCAGTGGGATAGATTCTGAGGTAGCATTAGTTTCCCTGGGTTACTGGGAGCCTAAAGTCTCAGAGGCTTATGCGAGGATTCCAGATAATACCAAGCACTACTTTAAGGACAATGTGCTGATTAATGGAGTGGATACTCCAGCTCTTAGGGATAGTGGGTGTAGATGAATTGTAGTGGATTCTACATTGGTAGAACCAGAGGAAGTTGCCAGAACTACTCTGTTACCCACTAAGTTGACTGATGGCCCACCTCTCATGTTCTCAGTAATACCTGTAAATCTTACTATAAATGGTACAGCAGTCAGGATTCCAGTGAGCATACAGAGACGTGTCCCTGGAAAGGTCTTACTGGGAAATGATCTCAGAGCTTTAGGGCTTGTTGGAGATACTGCTGAAAGACACTGCATTAGGTCTCAAACAAGGGCAGCACTGGCCAAGACCACTGCAGTGCCCAAGCCAAAGAGGAAAACCCAAGGCTAAAGGAGTCAGAAAAAGCAAAAGAGTGAAAGAGAATATTCTCCCTAACTCACCTACCACTGAGGTGGAGGTAGTTGGACAAACACCAGAACCTGATGAGGAAGTGGTGATACCTGAAGTATTTGACCCCAATGACCATCCTGAACTAAAAGACTTATTAGTAGAAGGTAGTCCTGACAGGGAAGAATTCAGTAAGGGCCCATGTCAGTGCCCATCTCTGGAAGGCCTAAGGATACAGGCCTGTGCTCAGCTTGAGGGTGAACCTCCTGGGACACGTCAGATTTATTGGGAAGGTGGGCTCCTGTACAGTGAGCCTACAGAGTCTACAGACGGAGACCATAGGAGGTTGGTGGTTCCCCTTGCTGTAAGACCCTTCTTCCTGCAGCTGGCGCATGCGGTGCCCCTTGCTGGTCACCTTGGAATCAAGAGAACCAAGCAAAGGTTATCCATGCACTTCTACTGGCCCAAGATGGGGGTGCAAGTAGAAAGTCACTGCAGGAGTTGCGCCACCTGCCAGTTATCTGGTAAGAGTGGCTCAATAATTCAAGCTCCATTGGTACCACTCCCTGTTGTGGGTGTACCATTTGAGAGATAGGGATTGACAGTGTCGTCTCCTTGACCCCCAAACAACCTCAGGCAATAGGTTTAATCTGGCGCTGGTCGACCATGCCACCAGGTATCCTGAGGCCATCCCATTGAAAACTGTGACTGCCAAGTCAGTTGCAAAAGCTTTACTTGACACATTTACTAGGGTTGGCTTCCCTAAAGAAGTTGTGTCTGATAGGGGCAGCAACTTTATGTCAAAGTATATGCAGGCCAAGAAGAATGAATGTGGTGTCACCTATAAGTTTTCATCCGCATACCACCCACAGATGAATGGTCTTGTGGAAAGGTTTAACAGAACCTTGAAAAGCATGATTGGGGCTCTGGAAGAACCCCAAAGAAGAAAATGGGATCTTCTGTTACCATGCTTACTGTTTGCCTACAGAGAGGTACCACAGGAGGGTGTTGGCTTCAGCCTCTTTGAACTTCTGTTTGGTCACCCTGTAAGGGGACCTTTGGCCATAGTCAAGGAGGGATGGGAGTTGCCCACGTCCCCCCATTACTAACAACATAGTGGACTATGTGCTAGGGCTCAGAAAAAGGATGGTACTCCTGATCGGTCTGCCTAGTGAGAAGCTGAAGGCAGGGCAAGCACTGGTGACACATTGATATGTCCAGAAAGCTTCCCTCATCACTTTCACACCTGGTCGGAAAGTCCTGATCATGAATCCTATAAAGGCTAGAACTGTGCAGGACAAATGGTCACGCCCTTACACAGTGGTGGAGTCACTGAGTGAGGTCAACTATTTAGTGGACCTTGGAAGGGTTGGGCAGGTTCCAAAAATGTTCTATGTGAATAGACTGAAGGCTTTCATCCCAAGAGTTGAAATTGCTGCACTACTACTGGCTTCAGATGTTGAGGAAGAGGAGTCAGAACCTCTCCCTGACCTGTTCCAAAGTAGTCCTTCAGACAGCTCCATTGATGGTGTCCATGTGGCCCCTCACCTGACTTCTGATCAGCAAGCAGAGGTGAAAACTTTGCTTAGGCAGTTTTCCCCCTTGTTCTCACAGTCCCCTGGTTTGACACCTTGGTGCAAACATGACATTGACACAGGAGACAGTGTACCTACCAAAAGTAGGGGACACTGAATGTCAGACAAAGTAAGGTCTTACATTAAGACAGAGGTCAACAAAATGTTGGATCTTGGGGTGATTGAACCCTCTAGTAGTCCTTGGTCCAGCCTAGTGGTATTGGTTCCAAAAGCAGGTACTTCTGAGTTGAGGTTCTGTGTGGATTACAGGGCCCTGAATGCTGTCACCAAGACAGATGCACACCCCTTGCCTAGAACAGATGAGCTGGTGGATACTTTGGGTGCCTCCATGTTAGGCAGATTCCTGTGCAGTTCCCTTAGGTAGCACTACAGAAGATTAAGACTACAGGTATGAGCAATAAATCCCCTTTGGTATCAGTCTGTACCTCAAAGATTTAGTTGGTAGCTGTGGCTAAGCAGTCAGACTTATCTCCAGAGGGAGATGAGCAGTATTCAGGGTTTACACATTAGGACTACAATACTTATGGAACAAGGAACACTGACCAAAGCTTTGTATAAAAAAAGAATATATATGTATTTTTGTCACACGCCTCACTTCGTGGCGCCTGCTGCCCCGAGTTCGGTTATGAGGCAGCCATTATGGGTGCTGCCACGTATCTTCGGTGCATGCTGTAGCTGTCTAGTTGTTTTCTCACTGTGTTTAGTTAGGCTTATAGGCCACGCCCTCTCTGCACGCTGCGCATTGCAACCGCTTCAGTTCCGGGTTTCATTTTCGGTGCCTGTTGCCTCTTTGGTTCGCTGTGCTAGTTTTACTCTTTCCTTCCCAATTCTGGGCTTTCTCCTGGCTCTCTCCCCCTCGCGGCCTCGCCGCTGCCTCTCTTTCCCTTGCAGCCTCGCCGCTGCCTTTCCTTCTCTTGCGGTTCTGCCTCAGCATTTCTCAGTTTTCCCACTCTTTCTCTCTTGTTACGCCTCTCACTTACCTGGTTTCCTTGCGTTTTCCTTCCGCGGTCTTCCTGGGTGTGCCTCGTCTCACTGCTCCTGTTCCAGTCCTGCTCTGCTGCTTGGGGAAACTTCTCCTTCTTGATCCCGATCTCATTCGAGCCTGTGGAGCCTACCTTCCATATCCGGCTGGGTTTTTTTTATGCCTCACGGCTTTTTCCCCATTCGTCCCTCACCAGGGAAGGGGCCACTGGTGCAGTTGTTTTCAACTAGCCATTGTGGCTTCTCTTCGGGAGCATGACACAGTCCATGAAAAAAAGAGAGAAAGAAAGAAGGAAGAAGGACTACCTCTCCAGGAGACCGTATGTAGAGGCTACCTCTGATTCCTGGTTGTCAGGTGAGGAGGAGGTTGAAGAGGGGAGGTCAGGATCTTTGGAGTCTTCAGCCCGGGGGTCTGACAGTTTGCAACGCCAAGAAGAAAGGATGGCTACTCCAGAACAACTCCAAGAGATGGTGGTTGAAGTACAAAACCTCTCTGCTGAGGTCCGCAACCTCTTCTTGGAGGTGCAAAATTTAAAGGCAGAGAATTCAGTCTTGAAGCAGCTGGTTACGGTCCGAGAACCTAGACAGGCTGATTTGCCTCCCATGTCACTTCCTACTGGGAAATTTGATGGGACTCCTAAACAGTTAAAGGAGTTTTTGGACGCTTTAATGTGTACTTTACTTTCCTCCCCAACATGTTTACTACAGGCAATTCCAAAGTTGGGTTTGTCATCTCAAACATGTCAGGGAATGCATTAGCCTGGGCCACCCCTCTAGTCACCAATGGTGATCCTGCTCTTCAGGACTACAATGCATTTCTAACTTTACTCAACATTTTTTTGAGAGACAGGAGATATAATACAATGCTTGTGAAGATCTCCTCGATATACGTCAAGGACAAGCGGATGTCCTCTCTTATATCTCACATTTCAAAAGACTGTCAACAGAGACGGGGTGGTCGGAGCAGTCCAAATTCATCATCTTTAGACGAGGTCTCCGAGAAGACATAAAGGATGAGTTGGCAAGAACCCCAAGGCCTGCTACATTGTCGGACTTACAGGCCTCAGCCTTACAGATCGAGAACAGACTGCAGGAGAGAAAGCAGGAAAGACGTCGCCATCTCTCCTCTGCCCTTGCTTCTGACCTTCCGCCTCCTCCCTCATCTGTCAATACATGCACTGATGAGCCAATGCAGACTGCAACCACCAGACCTTCACTTACCCCCGAAGAGAGGAAGAGAAGAAGAGAGAAAGGACTATGTGCCTATTGTGGTTCATATCAACATCAAATCTGGAATTGCACCGAGCTTCCTTCTCGGAAAGGAGGGACGGGACACTGAGGGGTTCATCTAGTCCCTACGTTTCGCTGTCTGTAGCCCCGACTAACCAGGCAGAAGACTCAAGACTTATGATACTGTATTGCTCGCCCAGAGTGCACGGACAGTCATTAATCACCAGTGCAATTACGGAGCCAATACTTTAAATGCAGGTAGACGCAATGACTTACAACCACACACACTCTTAGAAAATAATGAGCACTTATACGGCTATGTATTCAAAGCTTGGAAGCAACAAGTGATAACACAGAAATAAATCACAGAAGAAACAGAGAATTCAAAAGAAAATACATCACCGTGGGCGTAACTGAATCCCTCATCTCACCAGAAGCGGCTGGAAGAACCAGATAACAGCCAGGCCGAGAGCACAACAGCCCACAGGTATGCCGGATGGAGGAAGCGCCCCCCCTCCGACTGAGGTCCCGTCTGACCGTTAAGGGGTTTCGCATATATGCACTCCTCAAAAAGGGGTGGTAATTTCTCGAACCTTATGGCAGCGCACTTGCGCATTGATGGGCAGTCGTTGGTTGCCAGCTGGGTCAACCGACAGTAACCTCAAGGAGCAAAGTGCTTCCCTCCTCTAAAAACAAGCGCCACGGAAAACAGTCAGATAACTCTTAACAAGACATAACAAAGTCAGCTTTCCCAGCAGAATGTCCTTAACTGCATACCAGGTTTGGAAAGCATGTTTTCTTCAGCATAGTAAATCCAGCTCTCAGCAAAACGAGTACAGCTTTTCACTGCGGCATGAAGTAAATATCCATTATGGCTCTGAGCACTCCCAGAATACACTGCGCACCAGCGCCATGTTTTACCTCAAGAATAACAATTCCACCCTTGGATATTTATCTTCCATAGCCCAGTGGCAGAGGAGCCGGTCTCTGAAACTGACGAAATATTAAAACTAAGTTGGGAATGCATTGAATACAACAACAACAAGCTATTATGATAGCTAATATAATGCAAATACAAGCAAAAGTGTAACGCAGTGTGCCTCAAATATCAGGAATCCATGAAAATAAGCAATGCCACCAATTTCCAGTATGATCTTGGGACACTTGAGAAATGAGATCCCTCAAACCTCGAATATGACTTTCAATGGATCGTGAATGGTCACGTAGATTGAAACAACACATACCTTCAACTGCGTTACAACCTAAATTATTCTTTAGCAATAGATAATCAACAGCAGCCCTCTTTTGCAAAGTTGCTTTTCTAATAACTTTGCTATCAAGGAGTAACTCTTCTAATGCCTGAGAAGTATGATTGAGTCCTTTGACTACTAAACATGCTAATTTGATCAAAGATTTGTAACCCCCAGCAGCTAAACCCCAAACTCCCACTAATGAAAGGGTCAATGCTAGGACCTCAGCTTCTGATAGCAAATGCATATGTGAATCACAATCGGGGGATAGACCCACCGACTCAAAAGTTGACCTTTTGCCTCGAGATATCGCTGGGTGTAAAGGGAACATCATTAGTCATAATCGAGTTAAGGCACATGGACCTTTGGAAATGTTAGCTGGAATATAAGTGTATGTGATGTTGCCATATGAAAAGAGCCATCCTGTTGGAAGTTTCACATGATTCAAATGACTAGCTGCTATCACTGTATGATTACAAGACATAGTGTTATTCACACTGGTACATGTGCGTGGAACTCGCAAACACAATTGTTTCTCGAACACAGTTTGATTTTGCTGTTTGGTTAAATTGAGCTGTTGGCATTTGCCAATTTCTTTTGCATTGCATGTCATAAGGTAACACACATCACCTTGAGTTATATTATAGGTTATAATACGTGTCAAATTTCTCCATTTGCAATCTGTTTACTGGTAAAACCTGCAGTACTCATAGACAGAAAACGATTGCCTGATATCGGAATCTTGAACCAAAGAATCATTGTGCGTGACGCCGAAAATATGCTTTAGAACCGGAACTGGCGTCGGCACTGCTACTAAGCACGTAGTCAGTAAGGCTTCAGCATTGGGCACGTCAGTAAGGCAAAAGTGCGTAATATTGAGCACCTGCTGTGCCAGGTATATCCACATATTTTCCGTTTGGGTGATTATGGGAGAATGTTTTCGCCGTCCTGAAGATGCCTCTCGCATAACTGGCATCAATGTTGTTTTCACTTGCGCCCGACGTGTTTGCTGCATTTCACGAATCCATGTCTTCGGTCTGGCTGGCTTTTCGGCATCGGCAAAGGGCTGCTTTTGGACATAATTACTCATCATTATCAGCTTCTCCTTGATCGCTGGCACAGATGTGACATTTTTCATTGGTAGCAGCATGCCGTTTAACTCTTCCAAACGGAGTCCATTTAGTCCCACAATTACACCAGTCAGACACAGGATCTACAAGGCAAACCCAGAAAAGAGATATCAGTGTTGTACATCACTCTCTCAGGTAACATTTGTCTGCGGGCACATATTGCCATTTCTTTCTACCGGGCTCCATTACTAAAACAACCTGGTCTTTGCCTGATGCAATGACATCCGCGGGCACTGGTGGGCCACTTGGCCTTTCTACCCACACCTTCGCACCCGGTACCATACTGTCTGAAGAGCCAAAACCACGATCCCCACGGGTAGTTAACACTGTAGGAGGATCCTCTTCTTAATCATGGACAACTTAACGGGGATAATAATCAGTTGGGCCACTCGATCGCCCTTGTGGATCGGTAACAATTGGTCCCCACTATTCATCAGGATGACTTTGATCTCGCCTTGGTAATCAGCATCAATTACCCCTCCCAACACTTAAACTCCCTTCAATGCTAGGCCAGATCTAGGGGCAATCCATCCCATATGCTCTGGGGGAATTTGTACTCCAATCCCTGTATCAATTACAACAATTCCTCTTGGGTCTAATCTGATTTCCTCATGGGAATGCAAGTCTAGCCCTGGTGACTCTGGAGTCGCCCGATAGGGAGCTAAAGAACCCTGGGTAATTTCACAGTACAATAGGGTTTCTCTGACTGAATTGGGTTGAATCTGTAAAGCAGGAGTCATTAGCCGAATCAAAGGAGTTTCATGCTCATTCACAGGCCTATTGTTTAGCACTTGCACCGCATCAAACACACGATCACGCCAGCCTGCCAAATTGCCATCTCCAGATTTGCGCAGCGGTTCTTTCAACAACCCATTCATTCCTTCAATCAGCCCTGAAGCGGCAGGGTAATAAAGCACATGGTAGAGCCACTCAATGCTCTTTTCCTGACAAAATTCCTGTATCAATTTGCCTTTGAAGTGTGACCCATTGTCACTTTGAATCTGCGAAGGCACTCCGTAATGCAATATGATCTGATCTAACAACCTAATGGTGGTCAGTTGTGTGGCACGCTTGGACGGCAAAACCATCATGTATACTGAGTATGTATCCACAATAATGCATGCATACTGACAACCTTTACTGATTGGCAGGGGACCGATATAATCAATCTGCCAAATTTGACTTGGTAGTTTTCCTATTCGCAATGTACCATGAACAATCTGAGGGATAGACCTATGCGGTTGGGGTTGGCACACTGGACATTGCAAAATGATCGGTTTCACTACCTCTAAAGGGATACTGATTCCTCAAGCTTGTGCCCACCTGATAGTAGCCTTTTCTCCAAGGTGCCCATATTTCTGGTGAGCCCACTTGGCCAAACCCTACAAATCATCTTCCTGAGCCTCCGCATCCACAGATGAAATCTTGGTGTGTTCATCTGCAACAGAATTAAACCAACGTTCTAATGAGTCTGTAGCACAATGCGCGTCCACATGATACACAGTGACTTCACTTTGTGATAACATTTCTGCAATATCTTGCCACAGTTCTTTTCCCCACAACTCTTTTGAATGAATCTTCCACCCATTCTTTTGCCAGGTTGGCAACCACACCGCCAACCCATTCGCCACTGACCATGAATCCGTGTACACATGACATCGACCAGGGGTCTCTTGTTTCAATGCCTGGTAAACTGCGTAAAGCTCTGCAAACTGTCTGCTCTTCCCTTTCCCTGACGTTGTCAAAATCTTTTTTGTCTTGGGATTGTACGACACTGCTTTCCAGTTTCGCTCAGTTCCCACATATCGGGCTGAGCCATCCGTGAACCAGGCATGCTCTGTCTGCTCCACGGTCAAATCGCCATAAAGTACTCCCCATTTCACAGGAGACTCGCGTTTTTCGGGCACTTCCGGTGGTATGTAATCTGAGGGCGGTATGTTGGCTACTTGCTCATGTAATTTCGCAACTCCACCCTTTCCTGATTTGGCTCTGTCTTGAATGTACCATTTCCATTTAATTATGTTGGCTTCTTGAGCATGCCCTATTCTCTGTGTTTTAGGAGAGCTCAGTACCCATTGCATAATCGGTATTTCTGGCCTCATCAATACATCATGGCCCACCGTCATTTGCTAGGTATCAACAAGGGCCCAATAACAGGCCGGCAACTGCTTCTCAAACAGAGTGTATGAGTTACCAGCATCGGGTAACTTACGACTCCAGAACCCCAATGGCACACGTTTCCTGTCCTGTTTCTGCCACACACTCCAGTTAGCATAATTGTCTTGTACAGACACATTCAATTCCACTTCGCCTTCCTTCAATGGCAATAAATCAAGCACCTGCTGCACGGTGTCTTTCGCCAAATCAAATGCTTTCTGCTGCTCTTCCCCCCACTGAAACTCATATTTCTTTCGTGTCACTTTGTAGAGGGGGGCCAGTATCTGCCCTAAATGGGGAATGTGCTGTCTCCAGAACCCAAACAGCCATATAAACTGCTGAGCTTGCTTTTTGTTCATTGGAGTGGTGAACTCAAGTATTTTCTGTCGGACCTTCGGCACCATTTCTCAATGCCCATTATGCTACTGAATCCCTAGGAATATCACTGTTTCAGCTGGGCCTTGAATTTTACCCGGGTTAATCTCCCAACCTTCCTTCTTCAATCCTTCCATAATGACTTATAACTGGTTTTGCACACTGTGCTCATCTTTGCCCTGAATCAAAATATCATCAATGTAGTGAGAGAGTTGTATGTCAGGTTTACACGGGATCTTGTCTAAGTGCTCTGCCACCAGCCGGTGACAGATAGTCGGGCTATGTATGTACCCCATAGGTAACCTTGTAAAGGTGTACTGACGCCCGCTCCACGAAAATGCAAACTGCTCTTGGCACTCTTCAGCAATTGGCACAGAGGAAAATGCATTGGCTAAATCTACCACTGCATACCAAGTCCCCTCAAACTTTTGTACATTCTCAATCAAGGTAATGGCATCTGGGACCGCGGGCACTAAGGGAGGAGTGTGTTTATTCAACTCACGGTAATCCACCATCATCCTTCAAGACCCATCCCCTTTTTTAATAGGCCAGAGAGGATTGTTCCATGCGGTGATGATAGGGCGTAACACAACCGCCTCCACATACCCTTTGATGGTGTCTGTAATGTCCTTGTGCCCCCCAGGAATGCGGTATTGCTTCATTGCTACCCGCTTGGTTGCCACAGGCACTTGCACTGGGGGCATCTTCAATTTGCCTATGGTAATGGGTGTGCAGATCAATGCACTCACCCCAAACTGGTACGTTTTACCTCCAAGTCCCAAAGTCAACCCTTCCAGAATGTCAAAGCCAATTATGTACTAAGGTATCGGGACAATCAACACTTGGTATTTCTCACTATTCAAATTGCCTATTTTCATCTCCACTTCCGTCTGTACTGCGGGGGTCTCCTCCCCCCCCCCCGAGACCTTTAATAGTAAATTGTCTGCCTTTCAATCGTGCTGGATTGCCATGAATCAGAAAGGCCTCCGCCCCGGTGTCTATCAATGCTCACACCTCTTGCGTATTTCCTGGCCCCCAAAAAATCTTAACATTAACATGGGGCCGCCTATCAACTTTTATCCGAGCAGATGCTGCCGGAGCTTTGCCGTAGCCCTAGTCAAATTTCGAATGAGTGTGACTTGACTCTGCCTCTAGCATTGCACTCACCACCTTCCTCAAATCAGCTTATGTTGCCTGGTACGGGGAAGGTGTCCCCATAGACCCTTCTTCTTGTTCTTCCTCAGGAGGAGCGGAAGGTGAGGTGTCCCCCTGTGGCTTGGTTACTACCTGTTTCTTAACCTGTTTATAGCACTCTTTGGCTGCAAGCCCTCTCTTTTTGTATAATTCATACATTACCCTAGTTTCAATGCAATCAATTTCTTCTCGTGGCACACCATCTTTTAACAAAGCCAAAAACATGTTCTTTCTGGACACTCGGGAGTCTCTACTATCTTGCCTCCTGCTTTCAGTTCTTCTCTCACTACGCCCCTCTCTCTCCCGTGGCTTGTCATCACTCTTGTCCCACTCCCCTAAATCTGCCAGTTGCCGAATGGCATCCACTACCTCATCAGTGGGTTTGCCCGTCATACCTACGAGCAAAGTCATAATGACACTTTTGTAGGCGGGTGGTGCAGTTCTGATCACCATGTTTCTAGTTGAAACTGAGAGCGGCACGGCCCCCATGTGTCCTGGAGCATCTATGTGAATTGCCTCTTTCATAGCATGCTCTCTGACCTTTTGAATTGAATCTTTCAAAGTATACCACTTTGTTTCCTCGCTAGGCCAATCTGTTGTAATGGGGTATTTACAGTTACATGCTTGGGCTGCTAGGTGCAACAAAGACACATGTGAATCGTGACCATTCTCATCAGGGGGCGGCCCTGCCCTTAAGACCTCCTGTACATTGGTGTCCGTTGACAAGGGTAGAAAACGCGGTAAGTCACTGGAATCTACCAACAACCCTGCAGCGCCCCCATCTAGCAACCTCACCATCCATGTCAATAAAGGTTCCCCTGATTTTTGGCTCAAACGGGTAATAATTTCCCCAACCTCCTGCTGGGTGTAATCCTCCAGCGTGGTTAAATCCACAACGCCGCCTGCAGGATTCTGCGGATGGGGCCCGGCTCGCTGTCTTCTAACTGGCTTAGCAACCACTGTCTTCTGCTTAATTTCCATTTTGGGGTCTGACTCATTTGCTGAACTACTCTCTAGACTGGTTGAGTCAAAAATGTCACCATCCCAATTATCCGGATCCCAGTCCACACCGGCGGTAGCGATTACAGCTGCCACCTTTCTTTGGTTGACCCCTCCCCGTCTTTTCCTATACTTATACCGGGCTACTCTGACTGCTGCCCTCTCGGCCACAGCCTGGTATGTGTCAGCCTTATCTTTAAAAAGTTTCATTTGAATCTGCTGCATTAACACAGTCTGCCTTTCTGCAGCCAGCTCTCTTTCCAATCGCAAAATATAATTTTTCATTTCCAAATTCCTTTGATGTATTTTCCTATAGGCATGCAGGAGGACCCAACCCCGCCTACCCAGCGCAGCGCATTCCCTGCCCCGTTCCACTGAAAATTGTTGTAAGCACAACATTACATCAGATGGATCAGCATCTCCCAATCCCTGATCCCATGTTTCACTTAGCCCTGTGCCGCATGCCCACACCTGGGCCAATTTATCATATGGGCTCTTAGTCCAGCCTGGAATGATAAAATCAGAACATTCACCGCCAGCGGGAACACTCTTTTTCCTGAACAAACTACTCATCATTGCAAAACTGTACAAAACCTCTTCATATCTATATTTTTTTTCTTTCCACACTGCAGTCACTCGCGCAGGCACGCACACACCAACAAAGAAAAAAACAACAGCTTAACACAGTTCAACACTCACTGCCAAATTACTTTAGCTTGCAATGTAAACAAAGCCTATCTGCGTTCAAACAGATTCTTTAATATTTGGAACAATTCATCACAAATATCCTGTTCATGACGCCAAAATGTATTGCTCGCCCAGAGTGCACAGACAGTCATTAATCACCAGTGCAATTACGGAGCCAATACTTTAAACGCAGGTAGACACAATGACTTACAACCACACACACTCTTAGAAAATAATGGGCACTTATACGGCTATGTATTCAAAGCTTGGAAGCAACATGTGATAACACAGAAATAAATCACAGAAGAAAGAGAGAATTCAAAAGAAAATACATCACCGTGGGCGTAACTAAATCCCTCATCTCACCAGAAGCGGCTGGAAGAACCCGATAACAGCCAGGCCGAGAGCGCAACAGCCCACAGGTATGCCGGACGAAAGCGTCCCCCCTGCGACTGAGGTCCCATCTGACCGTTAAGGGGTTCCGCATATATGCACTCCTCAAAAAGGGGTGGTAATTTCTCAAACCTTCTGGCAGTGCACTTGCGCATTGATGGGCAGCCGTTGGTTGCCAGCTGGGTCAACCGACAGTAACCTCAAGGAGCAAAGTGCTTCCCTCCTCTAAAAACAAGCGCCACGGAAAACAGTCCCATAACTCATAACAAGACATAACAAAGCCAGCTTTCCCAGCAGAATGTCCTTGACTACATACCAGGTTTGGAAAGCATGTTTTCTTCAGCATAGTAAATCCAGCTCTCAGCAAAATGAGTACAGCTTTTCACTGCGGCATGAAGTAAACATCCATTATGTCTCCGAGTGCTCCCAGAATACACTGCACACCAGCGCCATGTTTTAGCTCAAGCATAACAGATACTCAAGGTCATGCTTTGTGTCGATCAGCGTCAAGTGGAAGCATTGGCACTTTTTGATTGTGGTGCGGCCGGAAATTTCATCGATACCCTTTGGGCTAACAAGTTGGGATTGCAGAGAGTGGACAGAAAGGAAGACCAGACTGTGGAAGGAGTGGACGGTAGCCCCCTCAGCTCTGGGACCATTACTCAAACCACCGAATGTCTTCGACTTCTGATACACCAACATTCTGAGGAAATTCAGTTTGATATCATCACAGCGGCACATTTTCCCATGATTCTTGGCATCACCTGGCTGCGAAGGCATAACCCGGTAATCGACTGGTCAACTAACAGTTTGAGTTTTGAGTCTCTTTACTGCAAGAAAAATTGTCTGTGTAATCTCCTTTATCTGGAAGCAAACTCATACTCCCCCTCCGACAGATACCATTGGGGTCCATTCACTTCCCATCGGGCTAGCAGAGTTTGAAACAGTATTTGCCGATACCACGCCCATGGAATTACCACCCCTTCGTCCAGAGGATTGTTCCATCGACTTAACATCAAATGCCCTAGTGCCCTTTGGTCACATGTTTGCCTTATCCCAACTGGAGAAGAAGGCACTTCACTCATATCTGGACGAGAATCTACAAAACGGCCTCATCAGACCTTCCAAATCCCCTGCTGGGGCTCCACTTTTCTTCATTCCCAAGAGAGATTCCAAGGATCTCAGACCTTGCATAGACTATCGAGGATTGAATAAGGTGACTATACGGGATTGTTATCCCATGCCCCTCATTTCAGACATCATTGAGGCCGTTCAGGGTGCCACGATCTTCACAAAGTGAGATCTCCGCAGTGCCTATCATCTATTGAGAATCCGTTCCGGCGATGAATGGAAAACAGCATTCCGCACTCCTTTCGGCCTATTTGAATATCATGTGATGCCCTTCGGGTTAGTCAATGCCCCGGCTATCTTTCAAAGATTCATGGACAGTGTGTTATTGGATCTTATGTATATGTCAGTTATCATCTATCTGGATGACATATTGGTATTTTCTCAAGATGCAGCAGAACACAAGATTCACCTCACGGAAGTCCTACATCAATTGAAGACAAATCGACTCCTCCTCAAGAAAGAGAAGTGCATTTTTTGGGGTCCCAAGTTCCCAACCTGGGCTATATACTGTCAGCAAGAGGGTTAGAGATGGATCAAAAGAAGACAGAAGCCAGTCTCAATTGGCCATCACCAACATCTGTTAAAGAGGTTCAAAAATTCCTGGGGGTAGCCAACTTCTACTGGCGCTTTATTCCAAAATTTTCTGAGGCAGTCCTGCCCATCACCAGGTTGCTTAAGAAGTCTTCGGTTCCTTTTACATGGGACTCTCTGGCCGAAGAGAGCTTCAACCACCTCAAGGGTTTGTTTTGTAGTGCTCCAATACTCCGTCACCCTATACAAGATAAACCTTTTTTCCTGGAGACAGACGCTTCCTCTGCCGCCATTGGGGCCGTCCTGTTACAAGAACAAGACTCTGAGGAACATCCTATAGCCTACCTTTCAAGAACACTTACTGAGAGCTAACGGAATTATTCGGTAATAGAAAGGGAGCTCTTGGCTATGAAGTTGGCCTGTGAAGAGTGGAGGCACGTGTTGCAGGGAAGCTTGCATCCCTTTACCATTAGAACGGACCATAAGAACTTACAGGTTCTCCAAAATATGGATTGCGTAAACTCCAGGCAGGCCCGCTGGGCTAATTTTTTCGCTAAATATGATTTTCACATCACCTTTATTCCGGGGAGCCAAAACACTTTAGCAGACGCTTTGTCCCGCAAACAAGACCACTCCGGTCCTTATAGTCCTCCCTTAGAGAAGCTTTTCGCAGGAACCAGAGTGATACATCAAATCTCCACTTTCCTACAACAGGTCAAAGAAGCCACTGTTTCCGCGACTCCCACTTCTTCCAGAGAAGGAATTGTTGAGAGAGAGGGTCTGTGGTTTAAAGGGCATCGTTTGTTCATACCCACGGAGTCTCAACGCCGTTGGGTTTTGTTTTGGTGTCATGACCATAAGACTGGTGGACACCGAGGTCAAGCTGGTATGATGGATCTCATTCGCCGTACGTTTTACTGGCCTGAAATAAGAGCTGATGTCATTCGGTACATTAAATCATGTAGGGTTTGCAATCAGAGTAAGAACAGCAGTACCAAACCATTGCGTCTATTGGAACAGAGCCCAGTTCCGGACCGCCCTTGGAGTCATATGTCCACAGACTTTATTATCGACTTGCCCGCATCCCAGAACTGTACCTGTATCATGGTCACTGTCGACACGTTGAGCAAACTAGCTCATTTCTCCCCGCTAACCGGAGTTCCCACGGCTAGAGAGATGGCGGTAGTTTTTGTCAGAGACATTTTCCGGTTACATGGGCTCCCTGAAAAGATTGTTTCGGACAGAGGAAGTCAATTTATTTAAAAATTCTGGTCTGCCCTGTGCCAAGAGTTGGGCATTGAGCCTGCGCCTAGAGTATCTTGTACATTGGAAGGGGTACTCGGAAGCAGAGGATTCTTGGGAACCTTCCTCATACATACCTGCCCCAATCCGACTTAGTAGGTTCTATAGAGCTCATCCGGGCAAGCCGGGGGGCTCACGATGTAGGGGGGGGCAAACTGTCACATGCCTCACTTCGTGGCGCATGCTGCCCCGAGTTCGGTTACGAGGCGGCCATTATGGGTGCCGCCACGTATCTTCGGTGCGTGCTGTAGCGGTCTAGTTGTTTTCTCACTGTGTTTAGGGAGGCTTATAGGCCATGCCCTCCCTGTGTGCTGCACGTTGCAACCGCTTCAGTTCAGGGTTTCGTTTTCGGAGCCTGTTGCCTCTTTGGTTCGCTGCGCTAGTTTTCCTCTTTCCTTGCCAATTCTGGGCTTTCTCCTGGCTCTCTCTCCCTCGTGGCCTCGCCGCTGCCTCTCTTTCCCTTGCGGCCTCGCCACTGCCTTTCCTTCTCTTGCAGTTCCGCCACAGCATTTCTCTGTTTTCCGGCTCTTTCTCTCTTGTTCCGCCTCTCACTTACATGGTTTCCTTGTGTTTTCCTTCCGCGGTCTTCCTGGGTGTGCCTCGTCTCACCGCTCCTGTTCCAGTCTTGCTCCGCTGCTTTGGGAAGCATCTCCTTCTTGATCCCGATCTCATTCGAGCCTGCAGAGCCTACCTTCCATATCCGGCTGGGGTTTTTTATGCCTCACGGCTTTTTCCCCATTCGTCCGTCACCGGGGAAGGGGCCACTGGTGCAGTTGTTTTCAACTAGCCATTGTGGCTTCTCTTCTGGAGCGTGACACAGTCCACAAAAAAAAGAAAGAAAGAAGGAAGAAGAAGGACTACCTCTCCAGGAGACCGTATGTAGAGGCTACCTCTGATTCCTGGTTGTCAGGCGAGGAGGAGGTTGAAGAGGGGAGGTCAGGATCTTTGGAGTCTTCAGCCCGGGGGTCTACCAATTTTACACACATTCTGGGGTTCACACACAAATCACTATTATAAAAGCAAATTAAATCAGTCAAGAAAAGTATATACAACTCCATATTTAAATTTTACACAAGTTTAAGTAAGAGTGAAAACCGAGCAAAACGGCACAATGACTACCAAGCAGAAATGGCACTCTATCAATTTCTCAAAAGGGAGGGAAAGGGCATGTTATACAGGAATATACTCTTAAAGACACCAGCAACACTCCCCAAGAAGATTGTGAACATGTTAGGCAAGGCAGTACTTTAGCATGTGTAATACTGAGGTGAAAACCGAGCAAAATGGCACTTCACAAGTTTAAAAAGAGCGAAGGAAAGGGTGGTTATAAGAGGTAGGTGCACCAACACATTTCTAGGTGAGAAGCAATCTAGAGAAGGCAGTTGTAACAGATTTAGCCAGAGTCAATAGGCATGTGCCAGAGTCAGTGGTACAGGGCAAAGTGCCCAGGAGCAAAATGTTCTTGTAGCTGCAGTCAAGTCTTTGTTAAACGATTCGAAAAGGTGGTTGCAGAAGGTGAAAGACAATGTTAGATGATAGGGGCAGCCAACCCAGTAGGTAAGTAAAGGATTTAAAACACCTTTAGCAGTACCCAATGAAAAGGGAGGCCTGGCGGTGTTAGTCTAGAAAATACCCTACCATAGCATAGATGGTATATTATGTTGGCCGAAAACCAACCGCATCATATGTATAGCATCGTCAGTAGAGAATCGCCAGCATAACCATAGAGCCTCAATTTTGTAACAATAGAATTCGCCATTTTGCAATTTTGCTTTTTCTTGCCCTTCTTTTCTAATGCTGTGCTAAAAGTGAATTCTATTTCTGTTGTGACTTGATGGTCGTTAAGATTATGAACCCAAGTACCACGCAGGGAGATACTCAAATAACTCACTGTGTGATCCTTGAGGCCACAGGTAGTAGGTGCTGGAGTACCAGGAACCAGGAACACCGAAAACCCCAACCGCTGCAAGGCAAGCAGGTGATTACCACAATGTCAAAAAACAAACAATGACCAGAAGATAGGCTGTGAACCACTAATGGGCTTACCTAGGTGGAAGGAGAGTGGGACGTCAACCAAAAGCGGTATTGGGACAGGCAGAGTAAGAGGCGTTCCAAGCACCCTCAGTGTGTGAACGGCGGCAGCAAGCGGTGGAAAGGCTGGGCAGCGCTCTGTTAGAAGGTAGGTCACACACTGGAATACCTGTGTGAACTGCGGTTGCAGACTCAAGCGTAGCAATGGAGCGGGGCAATCCGAAAACAATCCAAATGAGTTCCAAGGTCAAGTTCCAGAGAGTTCAACAAAGTCCAAGGGAGCAGCAGGAGAAAACCAGTTATAGCAGTCCAGAGGTCAAAAAACCAGAAGCATCGGGAAGCAGGCAAACAATCCAGGGGGGAGACGAGAGGAATCTGTGAAGCAATCCGTAGTCCAAAAGCCGTGAATCAAGAAGTCAATAGTACACCAAACAGTGCTGGATAGATCATCTGTGAAGCACTGGACAAGCGCATACTCGCCGCTTTTAGCTGTTGCCGAGTAGTCAGGTGATCAAGTACTTTGGCGTCACGTGATGCACGGCCCCAGTGCATACTCAGGGCTTCCGCATCACGTGTTCCGTGGCAACAACAGCTGGCCGACCCTTCTGGGTCACGTGATGCGGAACTGAACCGAGCCGGCGTCCATGACGAACCGCGGTGAGATGCCAAGGCAGCTGCCAATGGAGGAATGGACGCAGGGACCTCGGGCGTCCATCAATGCCCGTCTGCCTCCATGCGCACTGCCAACGGACACCACGCTGCTGCCGCCCTGATTGGGTAAGCGAGGGTAAGTGTGCAGAAGGGGCAATGGAATGACAGGAACCAGAAGGGGCACTGGAGCTGACACTGGAGTGAAGGGAATCTGTATACGTGACAGCCTGCATGACAATTTCGTTCTGCTCATGCACAGAGCAAGGCCACAAGTAACATGCCAGGAGACTAACCCAGACAGCCTCAACAGCAACACACTGTTCTCCCTCCCTCTCAAGTCCTTGGAAGTAAGCAGAAAGGCATTTAATCACCAAGCAGGTGCCAGCTAGTCTCGCTGAAACGGCAGAAACTGAAGAAATAGACAGTTAATGGCTTGAATTATGCTCTCCTTTACGGCCCCCCCTTTCCTCGGCCACTGCAGATCAAGCCAACCTCTAGCTCACAAATAGAAACCAAGAGATAATAGGGCTTGGAATGTGTCTTGGAGTCAGATCTCTTGAGGCACTACAAGCTAGGAACACAGCTTGCTTACACAACAAGAGCACTATGTTCCTTATAACAAAGAATAGCGTCTGCACCTTACAGATTGCAACTGTTGCTGAATAAATGTCTTAAAGGTTTCATATTCATCATAATTGTCAATCACCGAACCCTTGCTAAAGAAGATACATTATGGCGGTTTTTTGATGTGTCACTACTGATAGTATGATGGTCTTTTTGTATATATGTAACTGATGTAAAATGTTTTCTCTCTTGCGTTCCACGAGGTCTGGGTAACACATGTTGCGGGAAGTGAGATCCGGTCGGCCGACTGAGACTATTTGCTTTGCAATAAACCCTAGATTTTGGGAATTGAACCTCGTGCCTGTCGTATCAGTTTGTGTGTGGTGATTGTGCCTTGTTTTTGTGCACGAGGGTACCCCAGGGGCCCGTCAGCGGAACAATGTACCATAAAAAGTAGAAGAGGCTCCTGCGGTGGTGGTAGTTCCTGCAGTTCAGGAGATCCAGCAGAGGAAGAAAGGCTGTCATCATGGAGGAAGGTTCGAGTTACTGCACTGCCCAGGGTTGAAACCAGCCACGGTGCTGCCAAACGAAATAAAAGGTACGCTCCTTTAAATCTTGGTCCGGGCAGAGCGGTGCCTGGCTATCCGGTCTCCTAGTGCTTGGCACTGGCAATTCGAGGAATGCAGGTCCTGGAAGGCGATTGGTGAACTGGTTGGCCCCACCAGCTCAAGGGAAGAATATTCTTGCAGGTGAAGAACTTCGAGTCGTTGGAGAAAAGTGGTGAGGATCTGCAGCAGGGCTTCACCGGTGGTTCAGTCGTTGAAGATGTCTTTGGCTTCTCTCCTCTTCGGTTTCTTAGTTCCAGTGGTGACGTCTTGTCCTCCAGTCCTCAGGGCCTTGCTAGCAAGACCCCCATTCATGCAGCGTAGCTGTCACTCACACAGTGGGGTGGCTCTCCTGGAGGGAGAACCCCCCAGCCTATCAGGGCAGAGTGCGACTTGGGTTGCATAGGCAACCCTGTCAAGGGTGCCTATTCCCCCTCCCACACATCCTGTCTACCCCAGACTCAGTGGCGCCGAGAGGCGGGCTTCTGTGCAGAAGCCCGCCGAAAGGACGAACAAAGGATCCCTGACCTGGGTTAGTACTATAGAGAAAGACACGAGAAAGAAATTAAATCAAAGTTCTGGCAATAAAAACCTACTGGAGTAAAGTTAATATTAAAATAAACTGGTGGTATGTTAGAAGCTGTCAGTAAAAGTGGTAGCCTCGAACAATGGGAAAATCCCATAGGAAAATATTTGCGGTCGAATATTTTCGGTAGTAACCACTGCCACCAGCCAGAAACTTTTGAGAGAGGAACTGTACGGTACCCCCTCGAAAATGAACACTAGGGAAAAACTATTAACCCTTCCCAGTACCTCCATAGTAAGATGGGTTGTACTGGTTTTGTTCATAAGATTTGACTAGTAAAGTCAATGGGGACTTTACCTGCCCTGGGAGACAGTAGTCAGTCCCAGGGTATGGAGTCTATGTTTGGGGGTCGCTACGACACCCCTGTGGTACGGCACAGAGGGTGCTGTGTACCACACATGAAAAAGATGATTCCTATGAGGGTGAGAAAAATCCCAGAGACCATAAGCACACAAGATAGCCTAAAACACACACTAGCAATCTGCCTAAGAGTGGGAAAAAAGGGTCTCACTCTTAGCAGGAGAAAAAAAATAAACCCCTCAAATCAGCAAAACTGCTGAGGGACTCCATAGGTAAGGGAAATTAGCCATAGAAGAGAATTCTCCCTAAAACTCCCCTCCACCCCCCAAGACTAAGGGACAGGAGGATCTAATCCACTCCTGGATGAGTCCCTTACCTCTAGTCGGTTAAAAACATCCTAGAGTAACCATCAGCATTTTGGTGGTGACATCCTGACCTGTGATCAATGGTAAAATTATACCCTTGGAGGCAGATTGACCATCTTAACAGTTTTGAGTTTTCCCCTTTCATTTGCATCAACCATCTCAAGGGTTGGTGGACTGTCTGAATGGTGAAAGTAGAACCATACAAGTATGGCCTAAACGTCTTCAGAGACCACACAATGGCAAAACATTCTCTCTCAATAGTTGCCCACCTTGTCTCAGGTTCCTTCAGTTTCCTACTGATGAAGCAAATGGGGTGTTTCCTACCTTTCTCATCCAGTTGACTAAGGACTGCACCTATACCTGTATTTGAAGCATCTGTCTGCACAATGAAGGGTTGGTCCTAGTCAGGAGCTCTTAGAACGAGCTTGACAAGGGCTCTTTTTAGGCTTTCAAAGGCCTGATTGCACTCCTCATTCCATTTGACCTTTTTAGGAAATTTAGGAGAAGAGATTACATTCAGTGGAGAAGCTATGGGCCCATGGTTCTCAATGAAATTCCTGTAATACCCAGTGAGACCTAAGAAGGCTTCACCTGGGTTTGAGTAGTAGGTATTGACCAATTTCGCACAGCTTCTATCTTGCTGGGCAAAGGCCTTATTTCACCACCTCCTACCTCATATCCAAGGTAGCCCACTTTACTCTGACCAATTTGACATTTGCTTGCCTTTATGGTCAGTTGGGCCTTCACAAGAGCCTGCAAAACATATCCTAGGTGGTCCACGTGGTCTTTCCAAGTAGGGCTGAACACTGCAATGTCATCCAAGTATGCCATGCAGAAGTCCTCCATCCCATTCAGAACCTGGTTAACCATCCTTTGGAATGTAGCAGGTGCATTCTTTAAGCCAAAAGGCATAACCTTAAACTGGTATAAACCAACTGGGGTGGAGAATGCTTTTTTCTCCTTGGCATGGTCTGTCAGGACTATTTGCCAATAGCCTGACGTGAGATCAAATGTGCTGAGGAACTTGGCTGAACCAAGTCTATCCACCAGCTCATCTGTCCTTGACAAAGGATGGGCATCAGTCTTGGTGACTGCATTTAGAGCTCTATAGTCCACACAGAATCTCAACTCCTTGGATCCTGCCTTTGTTACTAACACAGCTGGTCTAGAACATGGACTAGTAGAGGGTTCTATTACCCCGAGATCAAGCATCTTGTTGACCTCTCCTTTGATGTCGGTCCTTACATTTTCTGACATCCTGTAACCCCTGCTTTTGACAGGTAAACATTCACCGGTACATATGTCATGCTGGCCCCAAGGGGTCAAGCGTGTTGAAAGTGAGAACAGGGGGGCAAATTGATTTAACAAAACTTTGCACTCCTCCTGTTGTTCAGAAGTCAGATTAGAAGAGAGAATAACTCCTTCTATTTGTTCATCTAAAGGCTTGCCTCGGAGAAGGTCAGGCAGAGGTTCACTCTCCTCCTCCTCTTGAGCTGAAGCTCGAAGCAAAGCTCCCAGTTCTGGTCTCGAGACATATGCTTTTAGACAGTTGGTGTGAAAGACTCTGGCAGCCTCCTTAGGATTGCCCAAGTCCACCATATAGTTCACCTCTCCAGGTTTTCCCACAACCTTGAAGGGTCCCATCTACTTGTCCTGCAAGGCCCTCTGCCTTGTTGGCACCATAACAAGAATGAGCTGGTCTTGAGCGAACGCAACCATGTTGGCCTTCTGGTCATGCCAATGCTTAAACAGAGCCTGACCTGCTTTCAAGTATCACTTGCCTCAGCCATCATGTGTGACATTCTCCTCAGGAGTCCTATCACATAGTCAGTCACTCTGACTGGCTTGGGGGAAGGAGCACTCTCCAACCCCTCCTTGATCAGGGCCAATGGACCTCTGACCGGATGGCCATAGAGAAGTTCAAAGGGACTGTAGCCCACTCCCTCCTGAGGGAATTCTCTATATGCAAAGAGAAGGCATGGCAGTAGAAGATCTCACTTTTTCTTAAGGGGGCCTTCTAAAGCTCCTATCATGCTCTTCATGGTTCTGTTAAACCTTTCTACCAATCCATTTGTCTGAGAGTGGTATGCTGTTGAGAACTTGTAGGTAACTCCACAGTTTTTCCACATGGCCTTCATGTAGTGGGACATAAAATGTGACCCCCTGTGGGATATTACCTCCTTAGGAAACCCAACCTTGGTAAACATACCAAGGAGGGCCTTGGCCACAGCCTGAGCTGTAGCAGTCCTCATAGGAATTGCGTCAGGGTACCTAGTAGCATGGTCTACTACAAAAAGGATGAACCTGTTGCCTGAAGAGGTTGGAGGGTCAAGAGGACCGACAATGTCGATTCCCACCCTCTCAAATGGTACTCCCACCACAGGGAGAGGCACTAAAGGTGCCACGTTCTTAGAGCCACTCTTACCAGAAGTTGGGCAGGTGTGGCAACTCTTGAAATACTTATCTACTTCAGCCCGCATTTTAGGCCAATAAAGTAGAGAGAGAGCCTTTTCTTGGTCTTCTTGAAGCTCAAGTGACCAGCCAAAGGTATCTCATGGGCTAGTTGCAAGAATTGGAGTCGGTTCTCTTGAGGCACTACAATTCTTTTGCATTCTCCAGGGGTTGACTCAGTCGGTTCACTATAGAAGAGGCCATCTTCCCAGTGTGACCTATCCTTCCCAGGCTCTTGCCCTTCAAGCTGAGAAGCTGCCTGGTGGCGAAGACCTTCCAGAGTTGGACATTCTCTCTGTCCCCTACTGAAGTCTGCCCTGTTGGGGCCACCTTCTGCCAGTAAAGACTGCAGCTCAGGATGGTCCAAAGGGTCCAGATCTCCAATACGATCCTGGCCTCCTACTAGATCTGAATCTTCAGGCTCTAGTTCAACCAAACAAGGTGGTGCCTCCGTCTCAACCCTAGCTGGAGGTGGAATCACGGGTGTGATCTTTGCTAACCTAGGAGATTTCCTGGTTGGCAGCACTGGAGTGCTTTCTGCTGGTTTCTTCTTAGAAGTCTTGGGTTTCCCCTTTGCTTCTGGTTGTCTCGCAAATTGCAGTTAGTAACTCCAGTGGAGTAGGAGTGATTTATTTTTCCATCATCTCCTCAGGAGAGCCTCTTAAGGTCCTCTCCCTTGCAGGTCTGGTGAGCTCCTGTAATATCTTACTAGGAGGTCTGGGAGTACTTGACACTACTTCAAGATCTTTCAGGTCATTGCCCAACAACACCCTTCCAGGTACTTAAGATTGGATACTAACAGGTATTCTGACAGTCATATCATTGCACTAGATGAGAGCTGGTAACTGGGGAAGCATCTGCACAGGCCCTCCAGTTAACTTGGTGAGGCATTTGGGTGCCTTAGCAACATCCTCTACCTTGAAAAACGATTCATCCACCACAGTTATGCTGGACCCAGTGTCTCTAATGGCAGGGGTCTCCTGACCATTGACTAGGACACTGTCCTTATAATAATCGTTAGTGTTATTTGGGATAGAATTATATACAACTAAATTTGGTTGTTCCCAGAACCCCAAGGATACTAAAGATACACTAGCTGAGACTCGGATGGGGTCTTCAGCAAGTAGTTGAAAGTTTCCATTGGTCATTGGTACTTCCTCATCTGGAGTGAAGGCTAAGGATACCATGTGGATCCCTGAAGGTTTACCCTTACATCTTGGATCCCCTTTCATATGATCAGTTGAACCACAAACATAACATTTCCCAAATGTCTTTATGAATGGTGGCTTGTTCTGACCTCCTTCTGGTCGGGGATCAGAAGGTACACTAGCCTGATTAGGTTTCCCTTGCAGCTTACCCTTAGATTTTTGTTTGTGGCCTTCTTTGGAATTGGGATTATTTAAATTCTCTTTGTTATCTTTCTTTGGCTGCTTTCCCTTATCCTTTTTCTGAGTGACCCCAGAATCCTTGTGAGTAGCCCTGTTGGCAAATCACAGATCAGCAGCCTTAGCTAGTTTCTAGGAATCCAGTTCCTTTGAATTGGCCAAGTGCTGTCTGAGCTCAGGAGAGCAGGCATTATAGATAGACTCCAACATTACACGATTTCTCATTTCTTCATAAGTGTTCACTCTATAACCCTTAATCCATCCCTCTAAGTTTTTCAAACACTCATTCACCAAGTAGCCCAAGGGGTACTATCATGCTTTTTGAGGGTCCTAAAACTCTTAAGGTACTGGGAAGGGGTCTTCCCAAATCTATCTATCAAAGCTAACTTCACACATTCATAATCCATCCTATCCACCTCCCCCAACACCATTACCACATCATATGCAATAGAGGGAGCCTAGAGAACAACCAGGCGATCAGCTGGTTCCATGTGATGTTCTGGAGCCCATGATTGTACTCAAACATAGCTAACCAATCAAATACATCCAACTTAGGTTCATACATACCCACATCATCAACATTATTATCCTCAATATTTGCTACATTTGCTGGGTGGGCGGGGGGTAGGCACTACAGCTCTACTCTCCAGTCTTTGGTGTTCTAACAATCTTTCAATCATTTCTGATTTCTTGCCTTTGACAGGAAGATTTTTCTGTCTACACATATCCTTTAAATAATCAGCAGTATTTACAAAGAGGATCTCCTGGCTATAGCTTTGCATATTTGACTTTCTTTAAAATTAACTTTTAGTGATTGTTAAGCCTTGTGGTTAATTGAACCAAGTACTAGCAGCCCTCTAAAATGTAAATCCAATACTTTTATCCTCACCTCTGTACAACATTGTTAGGCAGAATCCTGTGCAGTTCCCTTAGGGAGCACTACAGAAGATTAAGACTACAGGTATGAGCAATAAATCCCCTTTGGTATCAGTCCGTACCACAAAGATTTAGTTGGTAGCTGTGGCTAAGCAGTCAGACTTATCTCAAGAGGGAGATGAGCAGTATTCAGGGTTTACACGTTAGGACTATAATACTTATGGAACAAGGAAACATTGACCAAAGCTTTGTATCAAAAAGAATATATATATTTATTTTGCACACTCTGATGTTCACACACAAATCACTATTATAAAAGCAAGTTAAATCAGTCAATACAAGTATATACAACTCCCTATTTAAATTGTAGACAAGTTTGAGTAAGAGTGAAAACTGAGCAAAACGGCACAGTGAAAACCAAGCAGAAATGGCACTCTACCAATTTCTCAAAAGGGAGGGAAAGGCCAAGTTATACAGGAATATACTCTTAAACACAACAACAACACTCCCCAAGAAGATTGTGAACAAGTTAGGCAATGCAGTACTTTAGCATGTGTAATACTGAGGTGAAACCCAGCAAAATGGCACTTCACAAGTTTAAAAAGAGGGAAGGAAAAGGTGGTTATAAGAGTTAGGTGCACCAACACATTTCTAGGTGAGAAGCAATCTAGAGAAGGCAGTTGTAACAGATTTAGCCAGAGTCAATAGGCCTGTGCCAGAGTCAGCGGTACAGGGCAAAGTTCTCAGGAGCAAAATGTTGTTGTAGCTGCAGTCAAGTCTTTGTTAGACGATTCGAAAAGGGGGTTGCAGAAGGTGAAAGACAATGTTAGATGATAGTGGCGGCCAACCCAGTAGGTATGTAAAGCATTTAAAACACCTTTAGCAGTACCCAACGAAAAAGGGAGGCCTGGCGGAACAATGTACCTTAAAAAGTAGAAGAGTCTCCTGCGGTGGCGGTAGTTCCTGGCAGTTCCTGCAGTTCGGGAGATCCAGCAGAGGAAGAGAGGCTATCGTCGTGGAGGAAGGTTCGAGTTAATGCACTGCCCAGGGATGAAACCAGCCGCGGTGCTGCCAAACGAAATAAAAGGTACTCTCCTTTAAATCGCGGTCCGGGTGGACGGGTGCCTGGCTATCCAGTCTCCTAGTGCTTGCCACTGGCGATTCGACCATGGCAGTCCTGGAAGGCGATTGGTGAACTGGTTGGCCCCACCAGCTCAAGGGAAGAATATTCTTGCAGGTGAAGATCTTCTCGAGTCATTGGAGAAAAGTAGTGAGGATCTGCAGCAGGGCTTTACCAGTGGTTCAGTCGTTGCAGATGTCTTTGGCTTCTCTCCTCTTCAACTTCTTAGTTCCAGTGGCAATGTCTTGTCCTCCAGTCCTCAGGACCCTGCTTTTATGCGCAAGACCCCCATTCATACAGCCTAGCTGTCAGTCACACAGTGGGGTGGCTCTCCTGGCGGGAGAACCCCCCCAGCCTATCAGGGAAGAGTGTGACTTGGGTTGCATAGGCAACCCTGTCCAGGGTGCCTATTCCCCCTTCCACACATCCTGTCTACCTCAGACTCAGTGGCGCCAAGAGAAGGGCTTCAGTGCAGAAGCCCGCCAAAAGGAAGAACAAAGGATCCCTGACCTGGGTTAGGACTATAGAGAAAGACACGAGAAAGAAATTAAATCACAGTTCTGGGCATAAAAACCTACAGGAGTAAAGATAATATTAAAATAAACCGGCGGTATGTTAGAGGATGTCAGTAAAAGTGGTAGCCTCGAACAATGGGAAAATCCCATAGGAAAATATTAACGGTCGAACATTTTCGGTAGTAACCACTGCCACCAGCCAGAAACTTTTGAGAGAAGGACTGTACGGTACCCCCTCGAAAATGAACACTAGGGAAAAAGTATTAACCCTTCCCAGTACCTCCATAGTAAGATGGGTTGTAAGATTTTGATCATAAGATTTGACTAGTAAAGTCAATGGGGACTTTACCTGCCCTGGGAGACAGTAGTCAGTCCCAGGGTATGGAGTCTATGTTTGGGGGTTGCTACGACACCTCTGTGGTAAGGCACAGAGGGTGCTGTGTACCACACATGAAAAAGATGATTCCTATGAGGGTGAGGAAAAACCCCATAGACCACAAGCACACAAGATAGCCTAAACACACACTAGCAATTTGCCTAAGAGTGGGAAAAAAGGGTCTCACTCATAGCAGGAGAAAAAAAAGAAACCCCTCAAATCCAGCAAAACTGTTGGGGGACTCTATAGGTAAGGGAAATTAGCCATAGAAGAGAATTCTCCCTAACACTCCAAATACCTCAGCACATTTGACCTCACTGCAGGCTATTGGCAAATAGCCCTTGCTGAACATGCCAAGGAGAAGGCCGCTTTCTCAACACCAGAGGGTCTTTACCAGTTCAGAGTAATGCCTTTTGGGTTGAAGAATGCCCCTGCCACTTTCCAGAGGCTTGTGAATCATGTGTTGAATGGGTTGGGTGAATTCTGCCTTGCATATCTGGATGATATAGCAGTTTTCAGTGCCACCTGGGAAGACCATGTGAAACACCTTAGGATTGTGTTTCAGGCTCTTCAGAAGGCCCACTTGACCATAAAGCCAGTAAGTGCCAGATGGGACAAGGATCAGTGGTCTACCTTGGACATGCAGTAGGTGGAGGGAGGATACAGCCTGTACCCAGTAAAGTACAAGCAGTACAAGACTGGCCTACCCCCACTACTCAGACCCAAGTGAGAGCCTTTTTAGGACTCACTGGGTATTACAGACACTTCATGGCAGACTATGGCACCATAGCTGCCCCTTTGACTGCTCTCACAACTCAAAAAAAAACAAGAAGGTAACCTGGTCTGGAGAGTGTGAGAAGGCCTCCAATGGCTTAAAAGACTCCTTGTGCCAGGCCCCTGTTCTCAGGGCCCCTGATTTCCAAAGACATTTTATTGTGCGGACAGATGCCTCTGACAATGGGATAGCAGCTGTACTATCGCAAGTAGATGAAAAGGGGAAGGAACACCCTATTGGCTTTATTAGTCACCAGCTTAAGGACAGAGAACTCAGATGAGACTCATCCAGGGGCGGATTAAGTCCCCCTGTCCTTTTTCTGGGAAGGGCGAGTGTTACGAAAGATTTCATGTTTTGTGTAATTTTCCCTCCAGTTATACACCCCCAAACTTTTTGTTGCTCTTTAGACACCATAGACTGACTTTACCAGAGAAGCACAGCCTTCAGCTGCACTCCTCTGGGCTTTCACTCACTTTTCATGGGGAAACTGACATGCCCTTAAGACAGTCAGTACTGGGAGACTTTGTTTCCCTTAGTCCTTTTCTCATGTTGCAACTTTTCTGCAGCATGTAACAATTGCACAATGTACCTTACAGTACAGTGCACTTGGGTCTCATAGTTAATAACAATGAACCTAGATACTCTCGTCAGACATTTTCGGAGATGTCCAGATGTGTCATGGACAGGGCTGGTGGCAGCTTATCTTTTCATGTAATTTTAACCCTTTCCTGCCATTTAAACCACGTTAACCATGTTTGGCACAAATAGGTGGCCTGGCTCCAGAATGTCCATGCCACAAGGTTCTTTGTCCTGTCCTTTGGCCATCTTGCCCCTTTGCATTCCCCAGGTCGAGCCGACCAAGGTCAGTCCTTATTTGGTCATGCAGTTTCCCGCAAAACGCCAAGCTTTCACAGGCTTCTGCATGCCTTGTGTGTTGCCTCCAGGATGTGGGCTGGGGTGTCTGTCCCCAATACACATCCTTGGTGCCAGAGAGTCTGGAGTGCTGCGAATGACTGGGACCACCATGGTCCATGATCGGTCCACATATGGAGTGTGTGTTTGTGAACATATCACCATTGGGTCCTCTCCGTTTTGGCACAAAGGGAACTTTGGATAAGAGGAGGCTGAAAACACCCATACCATGTCGATCTCTAGAGTTCTCACCGAACGAAGGATAGGCTCCAAGTATCCTGAAACTAAGAATCCGAGTCGAGGATCCGCTGGTGAACCTTTGGAAGGTTTGGCACCCTGAACCCACTGTCGTCCTGTGGGACCCCTCTGCATCTGGTCATCCTAGAAGGTCTGAGAAGATGCTTTGACTCATTAGAATAATGGGACCAACTATTCTCGGCACCTTCAACAAACCCTGCAAGTAAGCCTTCTCAGAAGTGTCCCAGGGCCAACCAGTGGGCTGACCAGCTTACGCAGGACCTTTGCTCTGTCTCTGCCATCGTTTCGAGGAGGCCCTCAAAACTTGGTATACTGCTAGCTCTTTGTACCCGGCACCCTCACACTGAATTTTGAACACTTAGCATTCCCAGGTCTGAAGTAAGACGAGTGCGCCAGGACCGGAGTAAACACGGTTACCGTGTTGCCCTGCCGCGGAGACAACCTTTGCAGGTGCACTTCATTTGTGACCCTCTTGCCCCTGAAGCCTGCTGCAGTGAAATTAGGGCGATTCATCCACCCGGAGCGGAGAAATTGCCAATGTCCCATTTGGGAATCCTCACTGTATCTCTGGAACTGAAAGCCACAGAGCCGTCATATTGCTGCAGTAGAATCCGCGATCGAAGTGGACTCGACTAGCGAAGTTTGGTCCTGAGTGCGCATGGGGATGGTGAGTAACCCTAACCTTAATCAGTGGCCCCTAGCGCCTCCATCCATTATTACGCACGAGTGGCCCCTGGGGGTCCCTCTCCTTTCCACTGCTAGTGCAAACTAGCGACTCCATCCCGCACTCTGGAACTACCTCTGCCTTCAATTGGAGGTCCTCCCTGAATAGTGGGAACTTATTCTTCATCGCCTCATTCACCTTCCGGAGCTGCTCGAGACCCCTGAAGAGACCCTGTTTTGCCCTTTGGAACAACCTTGTGCACTTGCATTGCATGTACTATTGAGCATAAGGATCCTCTCTTCTTAGGGCTTGGGCGGCCTCTTAGTTAGGTGTGTTGTCAATGTCGAGGGGGCCTAAAGACTATCTGCACTGCCTATATTCCTTACCCTCTAGGATGTGAACTTATTTAGTGCTTTTAACCCTTTAGACCCCAATGGTCTTGTATATATCTTATATTGATTCTGTTGTGTTGGTTTAGTAAGATTGCTGTGATTCTTTTTAATGTGTGTTGAGTTACAAAGTCCTTGTAATAAATGTGTTTATTTTTTGTAATATACACCTGTCTGGGAGTAATTTGTAAGTGTCCTTGCTCTGTGTGCTCATTAAGGTCTTTCAGTCACCCTCACCCCTCCTGAGACTTAGTCTTGACCGCCTGCCATAGCTACCTTGATTGGTCTGGCTTGTCCAGAGGTTACTCTGTTCCAAGAAACTAGGCTGGCCTTCTGAACATCTGCCCACCAGTTCACATTTCAGAAATCTGTCTTAACAATGAGCTGTAATGAGGCTCTCAGAGGACCAGACTCCAGCAAGATGAAGGAAGTGTCCATGGACTGTTTACTTTCATGAGGCATGAGCGACTTTGTTGTACCCTATCCTAAGTGTTGATCCTCAGGGCCCCTGATTTATAAAGCAGGACCTGCACTTTAGGCCAGTCTTTCTTTCTGATCAGGTGTTATTTACTCTTTGTTGTTTGAACCATCCTTATACTTTGAAACTGGAAAATCTCCCTCATTTTATAGGTTAAAACCATTCGTCTCCCAGAACTTCTCTTCCACCCTTTCTTGTGATGCTTATTATCTATGCCTGGGCATGCAGGCTGTCGGTGGATGAAACCTGGGCAGGAAAACTATGGGGTGGAGGAAACCTTCTGTGTTATGATTTCTCTTTGTGTTTCCCAGAGGGCTGGCGATTCTGTTATTCCAAAAGGTGTGCAACCTTTGCGTGTGCAAATTGACTGTGCAGAGAAGTCATAACCTCATCCCTGTTTGTAACAGTTTCCTGTGCAAACTGAAGGAACCACTTGCTGCACACTGGGAGACTGAATCCAAGTTCCTAGAGTGAAAAGAGGAAATAACACTCGGACAGCCTGCTTCACACTGGGATACCGGGTCTAAGTTCCCAGAGCTGAAGCAAAACTGAAGAAAGTATGTGCTGAGAACCAGACAAAGATTGTGAAACAAAGCCCAGTTGCCCAACCTGAATTGAAACCAACCATCAGGGAAATGCTGCTTCATGCTGCAACACGTATCCATATGTATATCAACAGAACAGGAAAGGTGAACCCTGCTGTATTTGTATTTTATATTAGGGTTTATATAGAATGATACAACTGGGAGGGAATGGAGCGCTGTGCAAGTAACTTGGGGTTAACAGAGTCAGTAGAAAGGGAGGCAACCAGTTATTGTGGCTTGGATATCCCATACCTAAGGGTTGGTATATGCCTTTGGAGTAGAAGTATCTAGGTCATCATAGGTAGTCCCTGATGAACTGGGTCTTGAGTTCTTTCCTAAACTAGAGGAGCGTTGTGGCAGGCTTAATTGCCACTGGGATGGTGTTCCAGTAGACTGGTCTGTAGCAAGAGAAGACCTGTTTCTTGGTTTTCTCTGTGTGTGCCAGTTCAGTCTTGAGCCTTGCAATGTTCTGGTGAGTAGAGGAGGGTGCTCCACCTGGGCCCACATGTTTTTCGAGCAGCCAGACATACAGCGAAAGCTGAGACTAATGAGGAGGGGATTTAACCCATGACCAAACAAATAAAGACGGAAATAAATAGAAGGGAGAATCTAAATTGCTATCATTTTATGTCTAAAAATTAGCCCCCGATTTGAGAAAGGCACTTGAATCGCCGAAACACGTGTTATCTTATAGGGCAATCAACACAAATAACCATCCAATAATAAAACATTGGAATGAACCAGACTCACTAAGTGTGGTATTTGAAATCATTTTTGGCGCATGATTATTTGAAGTAACCTTGTTCTATTTTAATCAAACAGAGGGGAGGCACCTACTGTCTCAGTTTCTCGCTTCATTCACATGCGACACGTATTTGGAATTTCCAAAGAACAAAGGTCGCTTGGGTCCATTTGTTTGTACTGACCAAAGGGTTCCTCATTTGCTTTGATGTTTCGAGGCTAGGTAGGATGGTGTTTGGGCAGTAGTTGCCTTATATATGATGCAGGTACTTTTGAAGAGCATCCCGGCTGTGATGGTTAGTCAGTCTGATTCTCTTACAACAGGGTTGATGTGGTGACATTTCTTAGGTCCAGTTATGGGGCATGCAGCAGCATGTTGAAACACCCAAAGAGGGACAGGTGTGTTGCCAGGCCACCATTGAGGAGGTCTGTTCCATCCATTTTTTGAGGTATGAGATAGGGATTGGACTGTGGTTGTGAAATCCTCTGACGGGAGGAAGGGTGTTATCCTCTGGAGGATTGCTAGCTGATAGCATGTGTTTTAGGCTTTTTTGGTTGATATGTTGCAGGACAGAAAGACTACTGTCAAAAAGGAACCCAAGTGATTTGGTACATGGGGCCAAATGAGATGTGAATCCATAAAGGTGCATGCAATTCGGTAAACCCTGGATGGTCTTCTGTTTGAATTAATGGCCTAGTAGGATGAACTTCTTTTTGGTCGGATTGAGTTTCAGACATGTGCTTGTCATCCAAGCTTGGATGGAGATGAGGCAATGCCTGAGGTCTGAAATGTTCTGAGTACAATTCAGTTTGAGGTATAACTAACTATCATCAGTGAGTTAGTGAAGTGAGATGTTAACGTCATTGAGAAGCCACCCGAGTGGGTAGATATAGCGATTGAAGATCACTGGGGAGAGCATTGATCTCTGTGGGAAACTGCATGATCATAAGTCACTCCTCTGGACTTTTGGGTGTCTGTCTGATAGGTAGGAGGAGAACCAGTTGAGGACTATGCATGTGAGCCTCATTCCAGCTGTTGTGAAGTGGTTGACTGTGTTAAAGGTGGTAGTAAGTTTAAGGAGAACCAAGAGGCATGATGCTCCTTTATCCACAGTTTGGAGGCAATCACCTATCACATGGATGTTGGCAGTTTCTGTGTTGCTTCTTCTCCAAATCCAGATTTTCAGTCAAAGACTTTGCCATGTTGGTGAATTAGATTGTGGAGTTAGTTGTCAATTGCCTATTCACAGATAATTTGGAAGCTAGTGATTAGCTGGTAGATGGCACGGTCGGGTTTCAAGGTTTTTTAGGAGTGGGTGGATTAATCCTGTTTTGAAGGTGCTCTGCTAGATACCCACGATGTTGCAAGCTATTCTTTTTAGCATGATCTAAGTAGGACAAGTGTTCAAAAAATCACTTTGCAGTGTGTGAGAAACCTGAAGGTGCCTCGCTGTCTGAACCCTGGGGATCTCTTTCTCAGGTGGCCAGGGCACGGCCATTGCCCTTGGATCCAGACCCTGGGGGTGGACAAGTGCGGGAGGATCACCTGGGAGAGGGGTCCTCTGGGAATGGGGGTAAGACATCAGATGGCGAGATGCAGTGTTTCCCCCCTTTTGATACTTCCTCCACCTTTATAGGTTTTTGTAAATCCTGTCCTGGTATCCCCCTCACTCCCCTTAATTCCAACAAGTACCAACTCAGAAAGGAGGCATGGGAGAACCAGGAGAAATACATTACAATTACCATCTTGTGTATTTAAACTGCAAGACTATCCCCCTGTCTCAGATATAGCCTTACCCGACATTCCTTCAGTTGAAATCGAATATTGTCAAACGAGTTCCATTATGCCCCCATACCTTTCTGTAAAACCACACCAACACATTTATTTACTGTCAGAAATTCACCCTGTTTATTTGGACAAAACCCTACACAGATTTTCCCTAATTAATCAGAAAAACCACAACTCCCACAATCCCTCCACGCTGGCTTTCTCTACAAACACTGAGATGAGGAAGAGGGGAGCTGAAAGAATGAAGATCTCTAACAACACCTCGGAGAGACAAAAGAAAGACTATTCCATACTGAGACTGGAATGTCCCTCTAATGAGGTCTGGCAAGGTCAGGCCTCCTGTTCTAACCACTCACACATGACTCCACTTCAGACTCCCAAGTAGGATAAAAGGCGCAGCAGCAAAGCACACTTTGAGCGAACTGGGGATGCTGGAAGGTGTTGAGACCTCAGATCACTTGAGCTGCAGAGACCCTGGGAGACCTGGAGGAGGAGGAAACCACCACACTGGACATTTGAATGCAGGAGAGGCTGCAGTGAGGGGAGAGACCTGTAACTCCTGGTGGCAAAACCAGGGATAGCTGGGATCCCCTGGCGGTGCCACGCCAGCACTCTTCCCCTGGGCCCAGCAGGCAAGCCCAGGTCTCTGAAGGGCAGGTGATGAGGCCCTGACCTCAGGGCACATGCCCATTGAGACACCAGACTGCCGTTTTGGGGAGCTTTAAAGTAGGGGAAAACTATACTGAATGCATTCTGGGACTGGAAGTCCAAAACTGTTTTTTGGGGGGAAACTGAAGAAGGGTCTGCACCCGGCAGAGGGAGACCCTTAAAGCATTGTGGAGAAGGCCTGAGCTCAGAAGAGGGGCACCTGGGTTCTGGCCCTGAAAGCGCGAGACCCTGAGAGGGTCTGGGCCTGGAAGAGGGGGACCTGAACTTTAAGAAAACCCAGTGAAAGACCAGTTGCAGAGTGGTCTAGCACCACGTGGGTGCTTATTCGAAAGATTCTGGCTGGTCCTCTTTTGTGGAAACTACCGATAGCAGAAGGCTCTAAGAGAGACCTACGTAAGAGGTCAAAGTGGTCATACAAGTGTCGAGTGAAAAGCCCTTGTTCAGTCTAAAGTCTTTGGCACGTTGTGGATACGAAGTGAACTGTGTTAATAGAACTATGTGATGCCTGGCTGGGGGCTTTAAGGAAAGCCTGGCTGGGGGTTTTAAGGAAAGCCTGGCTGGGGGCTGAGACCCGAATTTAGGTAAGAAGTGAACCTAGGGGGACTAGAGTGATTTTCTCATGAACTCTAGCAAGTGTGAACCCGACGAAGGGATGCCAAAAGAAAGATAGGGGAAGGGAACCTGCGTATCTGATGAGATGCTAGAATCATAAACTGTGTTAGAATGTCTATGTGAATCTGACAGAGGGATGCCCAGGGAAAAGCTAAGGGAAGTGAATCCCGCATTTGTGATAAAGTAAAGTGAATGGTGCGTCAGGTAAAACTGAACCCGGCTGAGGGATGCCTACAAGTTGGGTGAAGCATAATAAACATGTGAACATTGTGTTGACAAGAGTGAACCCGGCTGAGGGATGTGCACAGTGAAAGATTGTTTAAAAAGACATTGAAATTCGTGAAAAAGGCCATAGTGAACCCAAAAGAGGGAGGCTAACAATTAAGAAAGGATCAGAGCCCGGTTGAGGGGAATGCAGGGGTGAAGAGTCATCACCCAAAGTAAACGATTACAGAAAGGAACATTTGTTTTGTTATTCTTGACACATCAGACCCTCTGAGGCAAGAGACTTTATATGAAAGAGACTTGGCCACAGAAGGTCCTGATATCACTGAAAAGAACTGTACCCTCATGCTGGAGACAAGCAGTAGTGTGTTGTGCTCAGGAATCCCGCCTTGTCACGTTCTAAAAACGTGCGGAAGGGAGACCCTGGCTATACCATCCTGACTTATCATTTTTTTAACACTTCTATCTTGTCTAGTGAAC
Organism: Ambystoma mexicanum; assembly: GCF_040938575.1. Classification (NCBI taxonomy): domain Eukaryota; kingdom Metazoa; phylum Chordata; class Amphibia; order Caudata; family Ambystomatidae; genus Ambystoma; species Ambystoma mexicanum. The sequence continues at coordinate 116,347,830 of NC_090934.1, read as the reverse complement.
ATTATCACACACTATTTTGTAACTCAGCGATAAGGATTGGCAATAGGTTTTTTTAGTATAGGCCCTTTTTATTTGACAAGGCGCCACTAGGACTGCCATATTATTATTTGATGGTCGTAGCTTGCTCCCATCTTAGATTTAGGTTTAAATTAGGCATTTTTCTCACCCATTTATACAGTTTAATTAACACCCTTGAGCTGTGATCACTTGTGTTTGTCTTCAAAGTTGCCACCATGAGTTCCTTACAAGTGTTAAACTGCATCCTATGTCCCCAAGAAAACGCCAACCCGACCAAACATCTAATATTAAATAAATAACGTTTTTGAAAACGTTTATTGCAGTTGTCAGTCTTCTTTTCCCAGAATGTAACATGTTCAGAGATGGGATCACAGGGCTTCATTCAGAGGCCAATCCCAGTAAATCGCAACCACAAACAGACCCTGATGACATTGTGGACAGATGCCATGATAGTATTGATGAAACTGACTAAACTGACTGACTGAGTCTATCTGCCATCTTGAGGCTATGAATATGATTGGGTGAATAGGGCATTTATAATGCAAATAATTAGACCGTCCGAGCCAAGTCCAGTTGCTTTGTTCAAAGTGACCTCAGAATCAAGGAACCAAAAGGGCCATATGGGGGATTTGCAGCCTATTCCAGGATAGCCCTTATAAGTTTTGTTCGTGTGGGGACAGGCATAATTGATGAACATTACACCTGCATCTTCATCTTCCCCTTTGATGAGTGATCCTTCCAGGTACAGAAAGAAGACAAAATAGCCCAAGTGATCTGTGAAACAATCTGTTTCCCATTAATAGACGTGGTTACCACGGATTTGGTTCCATTGATTCAGAATCTCACGGTCGAAGAGCTACTATTACGGCAGACCGTAAGCGGGATATGGACCATCTTACCAGATCATATCACTGCCCAATGTGAGGTTCTGCTGTTGAGACACGCCTTTGAACAGACATATATCTCAAACGACAAAACACATTTTCAACATGGGCACTTTACAGAGAAACACAGACTCGTAGTCAAGGAAAAATCTGACCAAAAATTAGAGGGGCAGCCATAATGACAACTTTTACTAGCAAAAGCTTTCAAATGAACGGTGTGACTCATGCACATATGAACTATCCAGCAATTGCAAAAGCAGAGGATCATATCCTTAGTCAGTCCTAGTTTCTCTGAGAATATAGTTAAGCAATAGCCCTGAACATGCGGGGCAATACCGCTTCAGGTAATGCCCCAGGGCCCATAGTTACAGTCCAGAGCAAAGCGAGCGCTGTAATGCAGGCCACAGGGCATTACCTGAAGCAGTAATGCCCCTTACAAGGGCCTTTTTGCTATTAGTACTCTGGCCCGTAGGACCGGAATACTAATAGTCTTTTTTTCAGTTGCGAGATGGCGTCTGCGATTTGGAACTGATAAAAAGAAGAACAAAATGGCCACCATGGATTGAGGAGACAGAACTACATGTAGTCCCTTCTCCCTTCCCATGGCGGCCACTCGTGGAAGGAACCCCAGGGATGCGGTGGTGAGCAGAGACTTATGGGGCAGATAAGGGCCAGGTGAGGGACAATCTGATAGTTTGAAACAATCAGATTGTCCCTCGCCGGGTACTAATAAAGACTATTGTCAAACCTGATCATTATAATTAAAGACTATTGTGAAACATGTGAGATTTGCAAAAAGGCCAGTGCCAAAGATGTCCCAAAGCACACTTCTGGCCCTTGCCAGTCATTGATACTCCCTCTGAGAAAGTAGCTATGAATGTCATTGGGTCTCTCAACCCTTCAAAAAGAGGATTCAAATATATTCTGGTAACACTGAATTATGTCATCAGATAATCATATGGCTTACCTCCATGGATCAACATCACTAACCGTACCCTAAAAGTCCTTATACCATACTTCACAAGCATATGGTCCCAGTGGAAAATGTTGGCAGACTATGATACCCCTTGCATGTCTCGAGTCATGGGTGATATGAAAGAACTGTTAGTGATGATATCCTTGAGGAATGTTCCATCCCCAGACTAATGAACTTGTGGATATTTTATCTAAGACACAACAGATTGTCTGCAGAAAGTAGTGGATACAGATGAAAACAATTGGGATGCCTTCCTGCCTTAATCATTGTTCATCATGCAAAGGTCTCCTCAAACAACTCCCATGTTTTCCCTTTTTGTCCTTGTATGCAAGAGGAACCGACACAATACTTTGGATATGATTTTTGAAAATTGGAGGGACCCAGAACATATAGGGTATAATATGGCAGAATGTGTAGAAAACACTAGCTAACGTTTGGGAGTTATCACAGCCCAAGTGCAAGATAACTTGGAGAAGAGCCAAAAGGAACATACATCCTGATAGGATCTGAATTCCTGCCAATGCACTTTTATGGTCAGAGGTAAAGCACTGATTCTGGTGCCAATCCACAAAAATAAGCAACTCACCCACTGACATAATCCCTATAAAATCACGGTATGGATGAGCAATCTGGCTGCAATACCAGGTACATCAAGCCAGTTCAACAACACAAACTCTCAGATGTACCAGGTAAACTGGCTGAGGATCAGGAAATGTAGAGATGAAGAAGAACAAATCAGTGCCTAGAGTGCCAACCATCTAGGGCACCATAAACAGTTATGTGATCCTCAGAGTCAGGAGATATGACGAATCGCTAAACACTTGATAAAAGACTACGGGAGAGACCTTACAGATTTATTGACCAATTATCACAACTTCTTTTCAAAACAACCCGGCTGAGTGAATATTATCATATAACAGATAAGAACACCACTAGGTAAAATAATATATAAAAGAACCTCCTGTCTACTAAAGGACCACTAGTCTATTATTCAAGAGTTAGAAAAGATGCTGAAGATGGCGGGTCATAGAAAGAACGTTCAGAGAATTAAAATTGCTGACCATACTACAGAAGTCAGATGGGACATGGAGATTATGTATTATTATTATTGAATTTATTGAGCACGGACCTAGCTTCGAGAAGCACCATATCGCTTTACAGAGGTATACAAAAGTACAGATGCATAATAAAGCGCTTTTCAGAGATAACAGTACAGATATACAGTGGAGGGGTAGGATACAGAGGGGTACAGAGGATAGGTACAGCTGTACAGAGTGGTTGGGAGGAAAGGGGCGGACGGCTTCTAGTGAGTCAGGCGGCGTGGGTGGTGACATGATGGCCTAGGTGTTGAGCATTAGAGACTCCCTGAAGATTTGGTCTTGAGTTCTTTTCTGAATTGTAGTTGCGTGGGGGCGAGTCCGATACCGACGGGGAGGCGGTTTAAGGGCATAGACAGAGAAGGCAGAGTAGGAGTATTGGCTTCAGAACAATACATTTCACATTGGGATTTGTGCTTACTAAATGCCACTAATTGACAAGTTAATTGTGTTCCTGGGGTAATCAAGATACATCAGTATTCTAGACCAAATGGAAGGCTACTGGGTGATACCATTACACCAACAAGACACATACAAAACTGCCTTTGCCATGCCTTAAGGTATATTGCAATGTAATGTATCACAATTTATCCTTCATGGGGCCCCATCTACTTTCCAAAGAATCATCTTTTATTGTATCCTTATTCCTCACTAAGTGAATTCTAGCCCCCCTCCCAATCCAAACCCCACCCCAACCCCCCACCCAAATCCCTTATTTTATTATTACCTCAACCCAACCCATTATATATATAAAAATGACCATACGGTCAATTGTGCAGAAGGTCAATTCGGACCCCTGTAATTCGGTCAATTGTATCATTCGAACAATTGTACTCGAACAATTCGGGTAATACCCAATTGCCAAAAGATAAGGCAATCCAAGGGGATGAACCTCCGTATTACTTGGTTATTACTGGTGGTGCAGTCCAAAGTGTTGTACTCAAGGTGTCTACAAATGTATATGCAGGCCAATAAAAAAATATATCCTTACCCTTGAAGCTTTTCAGGATATTGTGAGGGCTGTCTGCAATATGTCATAGTAACACAGACTTCAACAAACCTTTAATGCTTCCAGACGAATGCTTCTAAGGTAGGCCGAGTAGTTCAATCTGCAGTCCAGCATCGGGAAGAGCAACCCCCATCTTTATTGGTAAGAATATGCAGCCAATAGGAGGTCTGATAGTCGACAACAGAGAAGAGGGTGCTAACCATCCAATGGGCTATCGAAACGTTAAGCTATTATTTGGCTGCGAGACGTGTTAGAATTTCAGTGACAATGCACCACTTCTGTGGGAATTCCCAAACAGAAACACTACCTCTAGAATGCTTCAATGGTTCCTAGTGCTACAACTCTATCATTGTTCTCATTACTCACTGTCTGGAAAAGGACAACCGAATGTGGGTATTCTCTCTTGCTTCCTCACTCTAGTTTCCAAAAGGAGGTGAAGGGGTTTGTAAGAGGATTCAATTCAACACTACAGCTAAGTCAATGCCTAGTCTGGGATACTGAATGGAAACCCTTATTGATATATCTTATGAGTTCTGGATGACTATCCCTATATAACACCCCTCTCTTAGAATCCCCCTGACCCCACTGAGCCAAGAAGTAGTTCTGTTTTGCAAGTTTAAAAGGTTAATTTGAGAATTTAAACAATATATATATATATATCACACTTTATAATAAATTAATATCTGATAGTACACTTAGACATATGATGTTGATCAACAATGGGTAATCTGGCACTAGCACACTTCTTTACAATCAATGAGGAGTTAGTATAGGATGGATAAAGGTGCAAAAATACTTTTATGATTTCAAGGGGAAAAGCAATGAGGAATAAAATGCAGTACAGAAATACTTGATATGATTTTAGCAAAAGATAAGATAATCACTTTTTCTCTGGCAATTCACCCCCCTCCCCTATGCAATGTAAGAAATGGAAGGAGATGGAAAGAGGAGCACACAGTTCTCAGGAATGCAATCAAATACAATACGAAATTCAGTTCCCCCCAGCAAGCTTAGAGGAAACAGGTAGAAGTTTGAAACACAGGCCCAAAATGCTTTTAAATGTGATGGCAATGGATGGGAAAATGTGCCAACTGATTTTAATTCCCTCTAGAGATTCAGGGTGAGTGGGAGATGCGTGTTGGTATTAGTTCAGGCTCACTTTAGCAATGCTCTATGAGTTATTACCAGGTTGCAAACAGATTTTAACAAAGGAAAGAATGGAGCTGCTATTTTTTTACAGGTAAAGAAATCAGGCCAAATCGCAAATCGCAGCAAAATTCGCGAGTGAGTGAATCGCGATTACGGCAAAAGTATAAGGAGTAGCAAGTCGTTTTTAGGTTCGTTGGAAAGCTTAGATTCTAAATTTCGTTCCTAGCCCAAACGGTTCCGGAGATACGGATGATTAAATAAAGGTAGATGTTCGGATTTAAAGTAAAACTCAAAATGTCAGGTGACAGCTTGCAGCTGCAGAATTGACAGGTGACAGTTGTGCAGCTTTAAAAATGACGGATGATACAATTTCTAGGAGGCAGTTCTACTTAGGTTAAAATAGTTTGGATTAGATTATTTTAACTAAGAGATTGGTTCTGCACAGTTCTGCTAGGTACTCACAATATAAATTTGGAATAGGCCTCGCCACGGATCTGGTCAGGTTTTGGACTGGACTCCGGTTCTGGTCTCAGCACTTCACAGTGATCTGGGTCAGCTCTCTGGTTCTGCTCACAGCGGTCTGGGTCACTCTAGATCTCTGGTCTGGTCTCTGGCAATTGTTCTTGGCAAAAGAATTCAAACAGCTCGCCCGGCTGTGGAAGAGTTTGCAAATGATTTTAAGGTTGCTGAAGCCTACTGAGAAGAGTTCTCAGTTTGTGGGTTTAGGCCTTTGCTTTAAGTTCTGAAGTAAAGTTCTGGTCTTTGGAGATTGATGGATTTGAAGTCTTGATCTCTGGATGTGAAGTCGTCGGTCAGCATGCTCTGCAGCAAATGGAATTGAATGTCTCTACCTGTCCCAGCAGTCTCTTTTTATGGGTTTTGGAAAGTGGGTGTGTGTGTTGGTCATAACTAAACCTGCCCCTCTCACTTGTCATTGGCCCCATTCTCCCCTCTCCCATGATTGGGGGAAGGAAATGTGAGTCAGAGTGATGCTGTAGGTTTTATGGTCAGAGGAACCTCCCCTGGTCAGTTTGCCCACAAATCTATATTTGATTCAAATACATCCTTCCCAGATATACAATTTGTTGAAATTACATGTGCACATTATATATTCCTTATGGTCCATGCTTGTCCGCCTCTGATCTTCCTGGGGGCTTGCATTAAAAAATGACAACATTTTGCACTTTTTAACTGGTTTTTAAATATCGGACATTTACCCAAAATTACACACATGTGCGCAAGGAGTATGGACATTAATTGATGAAGTGTCAGATTTTTAACATGCAGACATTTGGAGTGAGACCCTATTTTCCGCTAGCAACCCCCCAGAATACACCACAGGGTCCTAACGCCTCTCAAAATGTTCACAGAAAAATCACAAAAATAATGATATTACTTATATAATTCTGACAAGTCCGCACTATGAGTTATTTATCTTTTTAAAATAATGCCCTGGTCAAAAAGGGGTGTGGATTCCCACATCACAGGGTGGAATAACTGGTTTATCCACTTCCCCCAAGCTCAGCTGCTAGCAGAGGCCCTGCCCCTCCCAGTTTCCCCTAAGAGGAAGCCAATTTTATGACACCCCCAATATAACATTTGCCTGAGTCCAGGACAGGCCTTTGTTCAACTCCCTGTAGTCCCCAGCTGCCACTCCCCTTTCAATCAACAGGGCCATGTGACCTTAGGATGCAGCCAGGCTTGGCAGGGAACACAGCTTTTGATCCAGTTTCAACTCCTGTCGGGGGTAGTTGTCAGGCAGAATCCAGTTTCATTAAGCCAGGTTTCAGCTAAATGTCACTTTTTGTTCCCAGTTTTCTACATTCAAATCAAACTGACAATTTGTACCTATACATTAAATAATTACTTCCTTCAAGTCATTTCAGAATATGGTTTTACATTCTTCCACCTCTTAGCAAGTCTTTCCATGGTCTGGTTTTGTTTCATTTGTTCAGTTTTACACAAATGTCTGGTGGTTTTAAAACGCCGGCTTTCTGATAGTGGTGAGTACTGGTAATGCAACCATTTTTGGGATTAAGAAAATGAATTCCCCACAGTTCTGAGTTGCTTTTTTTGGCAATCAGCATTGCCATTCCCAATGGTTTCAGGCTACTGTGTGTGTAGCCCACTGGTGGTTTTAGGCATTGCCCTCCTGTGCTCACAACATAGGCAAAAATGGGTGGCAGCCTATTCTTCATGTTTTCCCTGTGAACTCTCTGGGGAGTTCTGGCCATCATGATGTGTTCCATGCCAGTACTGCACAGTTTTATTGTAGGGCTTGGATGCATGGGTAAAAACATCCCACAGGCCCCCCCTCTTGCGATGGCCATTCTGTCCTTTCACTGATGGAACTCGCAAGATCTGGGATGTTCGCCTCCTCTTCTTCCAATTCCATAGGTGGCACAGTTCAGCATCTTTTCCTCCCTCCAGTCGATCAATCAGTTCTCCTTGCTGGTCCTGATGGGAGGATTGGGCGGTACCCCGGGCCCCTTGGGTCTCTGCTCCTGGTCTCCGGATTGTCCTCCTTGGCCAGTCTCCAGGTTTTCTTTCTCCTAGGACGACAAAGGAAAAGCGGCAATACCTATTCGTAGACATTTTTCCATCACTACTAATGGTGTGGCAGACATATACATTTTATACTTTAACATACCTAACATTTTACTTTTGAGATACAAGTTATCATTCAAAGACAGTGGCTTACAAGAGTATAATATTTTAGAGACTATATGTGGGATATTTTAGAGTTGGAACTGAATTATTCTGCAGCGGTCCCCTCTGGTATTGCAGAGGACTCCTCCAGTTGCTGCAAAGTGTGCCTGGGATGGCAACACTTTAGCTGGTTAATATGGACCCACTTGGCTTCCCCTTCCGCCAGACTGCCTTTGGGGATGCAGATCTTATAGGCAACAGGGGAGATCTTGTCTATAATTTCAAACGGTCCCTTCCATGTAGGCAATAATTTTCGCTGTTTGGCTTGGTTCCTTTGGGAATTGTATAGATAGACCCGATCACCCACCTTATTTTCCTTTTGGGTAGTTTTTAAATCATAGTGGGTCTTCATGCTCTCGGCTGATCTTTCTAGATTCCGCTGAGCATAGGCAAAAGCATGTTGAAGGTGTTTCCTTAAATTCTCCACATACTCATGAGTTGTGGAGGCATTTATCAGTGTCTGCTCTTGAGTCCTGTAGAGCAAATGCTGGGGAAGCACCATCTTGCGTCCAGTCATCAACTCAAATGGTGACATTTTGGTTGCAGATGAAGCGGTAGATCTGATGGCCATTAGGACCAGAGGTAATCGGATATCCCAACTTGGCCCAGAATCTGCCACAAACTTTTTTAAGATGCTCACAATGGTTCGGTTATATCTCTCCACTGCTCAAGAAGAAGCTGGCCTGTAAGCAATGTGTAGCTTCCTTTTAACCCCCAGTATCTCCCACATCTTTGTCATCACTTCACTGGTGAAGTGGCTCCCTCTGTCTGACTCAATCCTTTGAGGTAGACCAAAACGGGAAAAGATGTGGTTAATCATCAGGGCAGCTGCTGTTTCTGCCTTGCAGTTTGGTGCCGGGAGACATTCCACCCACTTGGTAAACAAGCATGTAACGGTCAACATGTACTTGTTTCCTCTAGACGAGCGGATTAAAGGGCCTACAAAGTCGATTTGCAAATCTGACCATGGCAGTGTCATCCCCCTCTTTTGGAGAGGCGCACAGTGTGTGAGGGATGATGGCTGAAATTGTGCACACACACAAGACACCCCTTCAAGTATTGGTTGAGGTCCTGCCCCATGTGTGGCCAGTAAGCAACCTCTCTTAAGATTTCCAGTGTTGTATGAAACCCCCTATGACCGGCGGTGGCTGCATCATGGGAGTGACTTAACATCAGGCTTCGGAATGAGGTAGGAACCACCCACTGATCGTGGCCAGCTTTGGATTTCCTTACCAGCAAACAGTCTTGGATTCGGAACATTTTTGGACATTTCATCAACACTCTAAGGTCATCCTTCCCAATGTAATCTGTGTCCGTCACTGGAAAGTTCTCAGGGTCCTCAAGGTGTTGGTAAAACTTACCAATGATTGGATCCCCCTTCTGAGCTGTAATCAAATCAGCATCAGGGGTCTCCTTGCTCCATTGGGCAGTTGAAAGATCATTGTGAGCATTTGTCTGGGACCTAGGGATCGCAGTGACCTGGTTTTCCCCCAACAGGAACTCTATTTCTATTAGATCCCCTTGGATGGCCCCGGTTTTGGCCAGCTGATCAGCTAAGTCATTTCCAGTTTTGTCTGGTCCCTCTACTTTGGAATGACCCTTGATCTTCTTCCAGTAGATGGTCATCCCATTCGATGTGACCAGATCATCAATATTTTGGATTAACTTCCCATGTTTCAGGGGTTTGTTATTAGCGCATAACATGCCTCTGGTTTTCCAGTTGACCAGGTGCTTCACGAACCCGTTCCGTACATAATCCGAATCTGTGATTATGACCAGTTCGTGGAGTTGATGCTGGACAGCAGTGAGGATGGCCTGATGCACAGCCATCAATACTGCCACCTGACTACTTCGGGGACCAATTTTGTATCCAGCGGAGGGTTCTGGGAACTCCTTCACCCATGCATTCCCTACACCAGCCACCAGTTCTTTCTCCCCGTCGTTGTCAACGTGGTAAGAGCATCCATCCACATAGACAGTGGGCATTCCCTCACACTTGTCTTCTTCAAAGACTTTGTGTGGGGAATTGAGGTATGCCTCCATGTTGTCCTTGATTTTTAGACTTTCGTCCTCGAGACAGTTTTCTCTGGCGCAATCATGCAAGTCAGCCAGACCTTGCGCGAGGGGACTATTCTTGTTTTGGCCATATCTGACCTCCACAGGAAAGCCTTGCATTGACAGAATCCAGGAAGTAATTCGGGAATTACTCACATTTCCGGCCCGGATTCTGTCACTTTGGAGATATTGCAGAGGCTGGTGTGGAGTCTCCACTATGATGTGTTCCCCCTGGATAAACGGGCGGTAATTCTTCAATGCCCACACCGTTGCCAGGAGTGCCTTCTCACAATCGTTGAATTTTTCCTCCACAGAGGATAAAGTTTTGGTCGCATAGGAGATTACTTTATTGACCTTGTCATGCTTTTGGTATAATACTGCCGTCAAGCACGTATTAGAGAACCCCGTCTCCAGGAAGAACTCCTTGTTTCTGACAGGGTAAGCTAGGCAAGGCGCTTGTGAGAGGCTTCTTTTGAGTTGTCTTACTGCCTCGGCTTGTTCTGGACCCCATTCCCACGTGACCCTCCCCTTCAAGAGATGAATCAGGGGTCTAGTGATCTCTGCGTAGCCTTCAATGAACTTTCTGCTGTAATTAGTCAGTCCAAGGAGGCTCCTTAGTTCCCGCAGAGTTGTGGGGTCTTTCAGTTTCCGGAGTGCTTCCACTTTCTTTTCTTGGGGACAGAGACCCTGAGGAGTAATCTCATGCCCTAAGAAATTAACACGGGTTCTACACCACTGTGCTTTCTGAAAGGAAAGTTTTGCTCCGGCGGCTCTCAACTGCGTCAGAACATAACGGATCTCCGCTATGTGTTCCTCCACAGATGAACTTTTGATGAGGACATCATCTACATAAGCCAGGTTATCCCTCGCACCGAGGTCGGGCATGGCCTTATGTAGGAAAATGTTGAATTAATTGCCGGAGTTGAGGTTTCCGAAGGGAGTCCGGGTCCATGTGTACTGCTGGCCCCCAAAGGTAAAAGCCAGTTTGTATTGGTCCTCCCTACTGACAGGCACGGTCCAGTATCCATTGGTCAGGTCTATTGCTGTGAATACCTGTGAATCCTGAATCTGGGCCAGCCCTTGGTCAATGTAGGGCAGAGGCCATCGGGAAGTATGGACCCGTTTGTTGAGCTCCCTAAGGTCGGCGCAGAGTCTCCACTGGCCGTTTGGCTTCAATATTCCCAACACCGGATTATTGAAAGTGCTGTGGACTGGACGGATTATTCCCCGGGACTCTAGGTTCTTAATTATTTAAGTAAGGGACTCCATGGATGCGAGAGGCAAGCGATATTGCTTCACAAACACTGGAGTCATTCCAGGGTCCGTGGGAATTGTTGTGGTGTGGATGTCGGTGCGACCACAGTCATATGAGTCTACCGCAAAGAGATCTTGGAAATCCAAGAAAACTTGTTTCAACTTTTGCTTCTGTTCCAGAGTCACACAGGCATCAGCTAGGTTGACTCTCTCTTCCACCATCTGCCTGAAGCCTGGAAAGACTTCTGGTTTGGCTATCTCAGCGGCCTCCTCCAGCTGGGTGGAGAAGTCCCTGGTCAGAGTGCTGATTTGGACTGGAGGCTTCAGGTGGGAAAGGCAGCCCCCTCATGGACCTGGAAAATCACCTCATCCCTCCGGAAGTCACAAGTCACATCTTCCTTACCATAAGGGCAAGACGTGTACACCAGGAAGTTCCCCCCATGCCGGGTGAAAATCCTGTCTGGTGTTGTATTGTCCTCACTGTCACTGTCAACACAGTCCTTGGGGATCGGTCCTAACAGTTCATTTCCTAAATCAATGGAGAAATGTCGGTCATCAACCGCCATTCCAATAATGGTGCCTGCGGCTAGAGTAATACTCTTTAAGTCGCTGTTATCCACCTCTATTGGAATGGTGTCATGTTCTATATTGACTAATGGTGTTTGGTTTACCCCTAACCCTTGCTGTTGGAGAGAAGCATTTAGATGAATATAAGCATCAGGGTTTTTCAATTTTTGTCCTCTTTTAACTTTCACTTCCAGGGAGAATTGTCGGGTCCTTTCTGGGATGGTGACTTCCTCTTTGAGCTGAATTTCAACTGCATAAGGTAGCAATTGAGCTGACCTAAATGATTTTTCTGGATCATCAAAGCCCATGGGATTATCCGCTAATCGGGACCAAGCTTTGAAGTTTATTAGGTCCAAACTAATGGCAAAGCGATTGAGAATGTCACTGCCTAAGTAAAAGGCGCCAGTGACGTCTCGCACGACCCAACAATTATGGACTATGCTCTTGTTGCCAATGGAGATTTTGAGCATACACCTGCTTGGCAGGAGATGTTTGGAATTAGATGCTTCCAGGTCCATTTCCCATTTATCTATCAGTTTGAATGTGGGAATGGCTGGATCTTTTGGGAGTTGGCGGAACATGGCTTCGCTGATGAAGCTCTTACCGTTGTTCACACACACTCCAGCGAGAACAGAGTCCTTCCCATCATTTAACTGAACAGGGATGAACAACTGCTCTCCAATTTGCTGAATATCAGCCAGGCTCTGAGCTGATTTCACATCTTTCTCGACTATCGGAGTGGGAGTTTCTGATTGTGGATTAGTAAAGAATTTCAGGGTGTTTCCTTCCAGTGTGGAATACCACCCTAAACTGCAAGGAAGGTTGATTTTCAGAAATAGAGAGGACCCCCCCATCACCAGTCTGTTGTCCTACTGCTATTACTGTCACGTCTGGAGTTTGGTTGTTCTGGAAGTGAAATTCTACTTGGTCAGATTTTTGTTCAGCCATGTGGCAGGTGCCGTTTAAACTAACATGGTTGACACTCTGTTTTAATTTTATTGGTCGACTAGTCTGGGTCCAGAGGATCTTGTTTACGCAATCTATTAGGGGTGACAACCTTCTCAGGAGGTCATTCCCTAGTAAACAAGGGGTGCCCTCTGGAGTCACTACTATGACCGGGTGTTTCACCTTGTGTCGCCCAATTTTAATGTCCAAGTCTGCAGTCCCCTCAACGGAATTTCCTTCCCGTCAAAGTTCTGCAGTTGTCCAGGAAGAGAGGTGAGAGGAATTTGGTAATTCTCCCCCCTTCCTGCATTTAGTTCCTAAAAGGCCCTTTTGGACAGAAGGGTAGCTTGGGATCCAGTGTCCACCAGTGCCAAAATTGTACCCTGCCCCTGTACTTGTACCGGGGCATAGTATCTTCCCTCCTTCTCCTTAAGGGGGCACAGATAATGCACATTTTTGGACAACTGGTGGGCTAACTTTCTGGTTTTGGACATTGCTAGCGAAGAGATTTGGGCAGAATTTTGTGGAGAGCCTTGGGAATCTGAAAGAAAAAGTTGGCAACTGGAGATCAGAGCCATTGTGGGTTCCCCTGGTTCCGGTTCTGGGCCGCCCCCCCCTTTTTGGAGGCAGTCACCAGGATGGGTTTGAACCAGGGGATTTCGGTATTGTCGGTTCTGGGGTGAGATGATGGGCTGCGGTAGCTCAGTCTCCACATCTCCCCAGTCTGAATTGACATCCCTTGGGACCCATTTTTCCTTGGGAGGAGTTCCCCCATCTCTGAAGGAGAAGTTCCTTTTCCCAGGATCTACTGAGGATCCCTCTCCCTCAAATTGGAAGACCTGTACCTCCTCCACAAAGTGGGTCTGTTTGGGTCCTTTGTTTCTCCTACCTCCTCTCTGATCCTTGGGTGGCAGACTTTCAGGGGTAGGAGATTTTGTTTCCGGTTCCTGGTTTTCCAGGGGCTGTTTACAAGTTGCGAAGGAAGCTTCCTCCAAGGCTTTACACCCCACTTCCCCTTGTGCCTCCTCCCTGGGAACCGGTGTGTTATCGGGGTGCTGCCCCCGTCATTGTTCTGGAGCACCAGGTCCAGAGTTTAGGGCATTCTGCGGTGGCATGCTCATCTGAGGATTCTGTTGAGCCCTCAGTATGTGACCCAGATCCCGTGCCATATTTTGGACCTGGCGCTCTAACTGGGAAACCCGCTCAGGCTGATACGGGGCTCTATTTTCTCCCCTGGGCTGATCCCGGGAAGGGTAGCTATCCCTTCTCTGGTAGTACCCCTGGTTGGGAAGATTTTGGTACCCCTCCACCCTTGGCCTCCCCTCTCCTGGATTAGGTTGTCTGGGCTCAGGGAATTGGGGAAAGAAGGATGGATGATTTTGGGGCGGGAAATTGGGTTGATACTTGGGGAAAAAGTTCTGCCCAGGATTTGGAGAATTTCTGCCCTCCTGTGGGAAGTTGGGAAGGAAGTTCCCTGGGTTAAGTGCTTGGCTGGATCCCCTCCCCTTGGGCTGGAGGAGTCCACACATAACCAAGGATTGGTCGGTTTCCCTTATAGCGGGGACTTACATAGTCAGGGGGGCGGGGGACCCCATTTGTGGGACTACCTCCTCGACTCCCTGTCTGTGACTGGCCCGCTGGCCTTCTGGGCTGTGAATTATTTGGTGCAGGCAGGTTTTTAGGCCCCCACATCTCCAAATCTAAAACGGGGGCAACCTTTACCTCTGCCACCTTGGCAGCAGCAGGGGTGCTGTTGGTTTTGGGGTTTTTCGGCGCGTTATTTTTATTTTCGATAGGCTTTTGCACCTCATAGATCCCGGTAGCCTGTTCAATGACCCAGTCTAAAGATCTTTTCTCATGAAAATCTCTCACGAGCTGGGTCATTATGTATTTGGGTAAGGCATGGAAAAACGTATTGATAAATTCTCTGCTATCCGTGCATACCCTTCTGGTAGTCTGCGCAAAAGCACGCTTTAATTCTTGCACAAACTCTTGTGGGGCCTGATCCTCCCCACATTGCAAATTGTAGGCTGCCTTGCGAGCCTCTTGAGGATTTCTGTGCACAGAAAAATGTTTCAAGATGGCCGCCCTGTATGTGGACCACCTTGAATGGTTTTGATCCTCCAGCCCCGCAAACAAACTGGAGTATTCTGGTGAGAAGATCCACTTTACATATTGAATACAGCTTTGGCTGTCCTTCAAATGGAAAGTCTCCATCATTTGCTCATAGAGCTCCAAGTGTTCCCAAACAGAATACTTGGCGTTCTTATGATAAGGCGTGATGACACTCCTTATTGCCTTTATTTGTTTCAATGGGTCCTTAAGCAAGGCCCTTTTTGCCTTATTGGCCTTTTTGGTTCGGGTAACCCTGGTCCATTCATCCTCCGACTCAGAAGCGCTGCTCCCAGAGGTGCCCGTCTGATCTTCCAGGTTTTCCCGGATTCTGCGAGCCTGGGAATGGCTGGCAGAATGTGGGGACCTGGTCTCCTGTGTCCTGTAATGCTCAGAGGAGTCTTCAGATCCCTCCTTGCTGCCAGGATTTGATGGGTAACCCCCCACTGACCTAACTGGGCAGAGGTTTTCAGGATGCCCTTAATGGGCCTACTCTCCTGGGGTTCCTCACTAAATTGCACTGTGCTTGGGTGGCCATACCCGGATGCCCGCCCATCCATTCCTGGGAGATACTGGCCTATGAGCCCCATACTTCTAGCCGGATAGTAATCTGCCGTCTCCGTGGCCCTGGGCTCATGTGCGCGAGGGGACATGGGGGTGGCAGAGTCCAGGGACTCGGAGAGATGAAGGCCTCTGGTACCAGGGCTCCTGAGGTTATGCTCAGGCGTTTCCCTTTCCCAGCGCACCTCGTCTCTATCAGCCCCTGCTCCCTGTTGCAATGCAGTTCCTCAGTTAAGGCCTTACTAGACTCTATCAGTCTCTCCTGCATGGCTACCTGTTGCTGGAGCCTATCATTGTGTTGACAGAGAGCCTCATTTTCTCTCTGTGCCTCCTGATTGGTCCTGGAGTACTGGGCCAGTCTCTGCTGCAGGAGAGTTACCTCCTCAGTCCCATCCCTACTGGCCTGCTCCTTTCTTGCCAGAGCATCCTCCATCCTCATGGTGTGCTCTAACAAGTTCAGGTGTTCTTTTTGGAGGTCACCCAGTCCCTGGAGGGCCAGGTAATTTTCTTCCATTTTCCTTTGTAAGTGGCAGACTTCCTGGCCTAAGGTATCCCTGTCCTGACTAAGAGCCTGCATCTGTGCCGCCAGGTCGTCCCTTTGCCTTTGGAAGGCACCAGCTTTCTGGCGCTCCTGGTCAAACTCTGCCTGGGTATCCAGGTCTTTCAAAATCAGTTTCTTGCTCTCTGCCTTCTCCCTATCTAGGTGGCTTTTCAGGGTGACTACCTGCTCGGTACATGCCCTATTGAAATCTAATTGTTGCTCCAGCTTTTTCTGGCTATGCAGTAGGGAGTCCAAACCTTCTTGGTACTCCTTCTGCAAGGCCAGAAATCTGGTATCCTGGTCCGCCTTTTCCTGTTGCAGCACATCCATATCCTCCTTTATTTTAGTGATGTACTGTCTGCTGTCCTTTTCTGACTCCTGGCTCCTGAGCAGCCTCTGCTCAGAAGAGTCCAGATCAGATTGGGCCTTCTCTAACGCCATCTGTTGCCTATTTGCAGATCTTGGCCTTCAGCACATTTGTCCTGCAAGGCTCCCATATATAGATACAAATATGCCGCTATCCTGGCAATCTTATTATGTTCATCTTTGGCTTTAGGGGCCATATATAGTTCACTCAGGGCCACATGTAGGGGACTCTGATCTCCCCATATATCTGATCCTGTTTCAGTGACCTGTCGCTCGATTGCCTGCAACCAGACCGTTTGGTCCTGATGAGTCCACTCACCTCTCACAAATAGCTTATGTAAGAAGTGCTCTCTGGCTATTTTCATATCTACCAAGGTCGTCATTCTGGAATTTGAGTTCCTTCCTGACTTACAGAAGTTTGTATTTTATTTTTGCAAAACAGACCTTTCCCTTAGAGCGTCCTTTTGAGGAGTGCTTTACATCGTAACACAGCGTTGTGATCCGACCGGATGTATGTATCTTGTCAGTTAGCACACTGTATTAATCTGCACAAGTGATAGATCTAATCCGGAATCCCCGGCTACGAGCCCCCAACTTGTAAGAGGATTCAATTCAACACTACAGCTAAGTCAATGCCTAGTCTGGGATACTGAATGGAAACCCTTATTGATATATCTTTATGTCCAGTTCATGAGTTCTGGATGACTACCCCTATATAACACCCCTCTCTTAGAATCCCCCTGGCCCCACTGAGCCAAGAAGTAGTTCTGTTTTGCAAGTTTAAAAGGTTTATTTGAGAATTTAAACAATATATATATATATCACACTTTATAATAAATGAATATCTGATAGTACACTTAGACATATGATGTTGATCAACAATGGGTAATCTGGCACCAGCACACTTCTTTACAATCAATGAGGAGTTAGTATAGGATGGATAAAGTAGCAAAAATACTTTTATGATTTCAAGGGGAAAAGCAATGAGGAATAAAATGCAGTACAGAAATACTTGATATGATTTTAGCAAAAGATAAGATAATCACTTTTTCTCTGGCAATTCACCCCCCTCCCCTATGCAATGTAAGAAATGGAAGGAGATGGAAAGAGGAGCACACAGTTCTCAGGAATGCAATCAAATACAATACGAAATTCAGTTCCCCCCCAGCAAGCTTAGAAGAAACAGGTAGATGTTTGAAACACAGGCCCAAAATGCTTTTAAATGTGATGGCAATGGATGGGAAAATGTGCCAACTGATTTTAATTCCCTCTAGAGATAGGGTGAGTGGGAGATGCGTGTTGGTATTAGTTCAGGCTCACTTTAGCAATGCTCTATGAGTTATTACCAGGTTACCAGGTTGCAAACGGATTTTAACAAAGGAAAGAATGGAGCTGCTATTTTTTTACAGGTAAAGAAGTTCTGCTAGGTACTCACAATATAAATTTGAAATAGGCCTAGCCACGGATCTGGTCAGGCTTTGGACTGGACTCCGGTTCTGGTCTCAGCACTTCACAGTGATCTGGGTCAGCTCTCTGGTTCTGCTCACAGCGGTCTGGGTCACTCTGGATCTCTGGTCTGGTCTCTGGCAATTGTTATTGGCAAAAGAATTCAAACAGCTCGCCCGGCTGTGGAAGAGTTTGCAAATGATTTTAAGGTTGCTGAGGCCTGCTGAGAAGAGTTCTCAGTTTGTGGGTTTAGGCCCTTGCTTTAAGTTCTGAAGTAAAGTTCTGGTCTTTGGAGATTGATGGATTTGAAGTCTGGATCTCTGGATGTGAAGTCGTCGGTCAGCATGCTCTGCAGCAAATGGAATTGAATGTCTCTACCTGTCCCAGCAGTCTCTTTTTATGTGTTTTGGAAAGCGGGTGTGTGCGTTGGTCATAACTAAACCTGCCCCTCTCACTTGTCATTGGCCCCATTCTCCCCTCTCCCATGATTGGGGGAAGGAAATGTGAGTCAGAGTGATGCTGTAGGTTTTATGGTCAGACGAAACTCCCCTGGTCAGTTTGCCCACAAATCTATATTTGATTCAAATACATCCTTCCCAGATATACAATTTGTTGAAATTACATGTGCACATTATATATTCTTTATGGTCCATGCTTGTCCACCTCTGATCTTCCTGGGGGCTTGCATTACAAAATGACAACATTTTGCGCTTTTTAACTGGTTTTGCAATATCGGACATTTACCCAAAATTACACACATGTGCGCAAGGAGTATGGACATTAATTGATGAAGTGTCAGATTTTTAACATGCAGACATTTGGAGTGAGACCCTATTTTCCGCTAGCAACCCCCCAGAATACACCACAGGGTCCTAACGCTTCTCAAAATGTTCACAAAAAAATCACAAAAATAATGATATTACTTATATAATTCTGACAAGTCCGCACTATGAGTTATCTATCTTTTTAAAATTATGCCCTGGTCAAAAAGGGGTGTGGCTTCCCACATCACAGGGTGGAATAATTGGTTTATCCACTTCCCCCAAGCTCAGCTGCTAGCAGAGGCACTGCCCCTCCCAGTTTCCCCTAAGAGGAAGCCACTTTTAAGACGCCCCCAATATAACATTTGCCTGAGTCCAGGACAGGCCTTTGTTCAACTCCCTGTAGTCCCCAGCTGCCACTCCCCTTTCAATCAACAGGGCCATGTGACCTCAGGATGCAGCCAGGCCTGGCAGGGAACACAGCTGTTGATCCAGTTTCAACTCCTGTCGGGGGTAGTTGTCAGGCAGAATCCAGTTTCATTAAGCCAGGTTTCAGCTAAATGTCACTTTTTGTTCCCAGTTTTCTACATTCAAATCAAACTGACAATTTGTACCTATACATTAAATAATTACTTCCTTCAAGTCATTTCAGAATATGGTTTTACATTCTTCCACCTTTTAGCAAGTCTTTCCATGGTCTGGTTTTGTTTCATTTGTTCAGTTTCACACAAAAGTCTGGTGGTTTTAAAATGCCGGCTTTCTGATAGTGGTGAGTACTGGTAATGCAACCATTTTTGGGATTAAGAAAATGAATTCCGCATAGTTCTGAGTTGCTTTTTTTGTCAATCAGCATTGCCATTCCCAATGGTTTCAGGCTACTGTGTGTGTAGCCCAATGGTGGTTTTAGGCAGTGGCCTCCTGTGCTCACAACATAGGCAAAAATGGGTGGCAGCCTATTCTTCATGTTTTCCCTGTGCACTCTCTGGGGAGTTCTGGCCATCATGATGTTTTCCATGCCAGTACTGCACAGTTTTATTGTAGGGCTTGGATGCATGGGTAAAAACATCCCACAGGTTAAGGGGAGTGGATATGTGGCAAGGCACCAATTGCATGAACATAAGAGGGCTGCACTTGAGAGTCTGTCTACTCCCTCAACAGTCATGTGTTCTCGCGCCACTCTACCAATAATGAAAGATGACTGCTGAAGGAAGAAACACACCCACAGTGTGCCTGGGGAAGTGTTATCTGTGTGTGTCTCAGCAGTGGTGTCGTCAGGAATCAAATCTAGGAGGGGCACAGCACAGAGGGGGCCACAGACAAAAGTAGGGGGCCACAGACAAAAGTAGGGGTGTGCCTATAAATGTCAATGTGTAAGGTCAGAAGCACTCCTGCAGAGTATCTTTTGTGCACACCAACTACCACACCCCACTGCACCTCTCCTCCCTCAGAATGTAGGCACTAAACGATTAAGTCACTAATGACCCATCATTAGCGGTTTTGTGTGCTGTCTACTGATTGGAGGGGCTGCTCTTGGCTGTAGGGGGAACTTAACAGCTCTTCACTGTTGTGCGGCAGCATTGATTGTGGCCCTGTGTGTGTGTGCTGTGCGAACAGACAGCACTGTAGACAGAACAGAGAAAGTAGCCAGGCTGAGTTAGGGGGGCAAAAAGGGGGGCCCAGGATTCAGAGGTGGGGCCTGGGCCCCTTCAGCAGCTGTCAGACCAGACGGGCAAGGCCAAAACCTGCAGCAGTAGCCCATGCTACATACCGATTCCACCGAACAAAGAGGTAGAAAGTATCTCATCTGCAAGCAAGTAAGAGTGCAGTGGGAAGAACCACAACCACCAGCGGAGCATGCAGAAGTGTCACACTCTGACCAGAGAGGTCAAAACGCCACGCAGAGCAAACAAAATGGCCGTCGGCAAACAGTTAAGGAAGTTTAAAGCGTAGAGACATGGAGACAACCAGAGAAGGAAGGAGGGCTGCTAAGTCACTTCTTAGTGGCAACGTGTTCCAAGGAGTAATGCTGCCTATCTGGCAAGAGAGAAATTGATGGAGCACCATTGGGAAAGTGCTTAGCAAAGAGAGCAGTGATTAGGTGAAAAAAACGACTTGCACAAAATTGCGGCATACTGGTATAATTTGTTGAACTTTCCACAATGAAATGAAGAAACTATTTGCAGGGAACCCTCTTTGCACTGGGATAGTCAGTAATTGTAATTGGTTATTTATAACGCGCCTAATACCCAGAGCGTGCGGAGCCAGGGATCGAACCTGTGATGCACGTGTGGCCCTGCTTTCAAGGCAAGCATGTTGCCCTTGAGCTATCCTCCCGAGACTGTTCAGGCCCCCAGGGAAGACTTGAGTAACAACTTGATGTGAACCCCCTGCACACTCACTGTGCTAGTGAATCCAAGCTCCCACAGTGAGGAGAAGAAACTACTTGATGAGATCTCACTGCACACTGGGATACAGACCCACGGATCACAAGCAGTTTTTTGGAGTGCCAATTTTCCAGACCACTTGGCCCCGGCCCACCAAAAGCCCTGGCAACACACCTTTGAAATGGAGTGTGCACAAGACAACATAAAGTGAAACACTTCCTCACCTACTCCAACATTTGGATGGATTGACCCCATAAGGTACGACTGAGTGAGTTATTTAATATGTGTGAAGCACAGTGGTCGTCTGTTAACTTGGTACCACCCAACTTCATGCAATCTCTGTTGAAGGCACATATGCAATGTGTGACGAATCGTGGGATTTAGTCATTTCTGCCCAAAGGGGAGCCTTTCCTTGTGATGCTAGGGAGGTGACCCTGCTACATAATGTATCCCCATAGGGGTGGCAGCATGTGGAACCTCAGAGGGAGAGACTCTCCTCTGGGGGACAAGGACTCCCGTTCCACAGAGGAACTCTCTAGAGCCCTATCTTCTAGAACAACAGTAACATCAGAACTCCAGCGACATCCATCAAACCAAACCAGTGGCGTAACACAAAATTAGGGCCCCCCCTGCGATCCACTCTCTGGGCCGACCTAGATTACTTTGCTTGCACAATACACACGCACGTGCTGCTCCGAGGGTACGTCACACACTGCACTAGGAGAAAGATATAAATATGTGTTTTAATGCATTATACAGCACACTTTCGGCAAAAAATTGGCTAAAAGGACAGAGCGTTTGCGATTGTTTTGTAGGGTAACACCAAGCTAAAAATCCAATACATTCAAGTCACCAACAGTGCACCAGAATATTAATGCTTTAATTAATATAATGCTTTGCTATTAAAAATGCCATGCCACAACGGAAACAAGTCCAACTGGCTGCACAATGTAGACCAGTCTACATATGAAATAACATATTACAGTAAAGCATGCCAGGCCATATTTAAATATACCTAGACTGGTTTCACCAAAATGTCAGTCGAAGCAATAACATTTATCATGTTTATTTTATCACAGATGCCCAGAAAAATATACAATGCTGCAGTAAGAAACGGCTAGACCAGTATAGCCAGGTAATTGCACTTAGCAGGACTGATTTATCAGAGAGGCTGAGTTAAAAAAAAGTCAAGGCAAACAAAGAAATTACTAGACTGGCTGCACCAAAATGCCTCTTTAGCCACTAATACCCCACATCATGCCTGCTTAGCCCAGACATGGATGACCATTACATTTTATCACACGATCCCATCCCACCCAACCCCCCACACATTTCTTCACCCTCGCAATCCCTGCCACAGTCCCCAAAATCCGCTTCTCAGCGCAGAATTACCTCAATGTCCCTTTTCCTTGTCAGAGTGGTTACGTATGAGGCTCCTTGCCTCATAGGTAAGCACTGGATGAGGAGGAGTGGGACTTGGAGTAATGGGGATTACAGGTAACTAAACCAGGCATTGCTTCCATGTCCCTCTACCTCATCCCGGTACTTGTTTATGAGTCAAAGAGACTCATACACAAGTACTGCGGTGAGGAAGACTATGGATATAAGTAATGAAGATTACCAATAAGTAACCAAGTGATAAAACACAAGTAGTGGTGCAACACCATTGAGCTGACTGGCTTCAGCCCTCCATCCCCACCGTTCCCCTTGAAATGTTGGGCTATGTTGACTTGACCTGACTGACCTACAGAGCCATTGCCGGACAGAACAGGACACAGATGTTAAATGGCAACTGGGTTTCGCTGTTGGCACAGCAATTACTAACATAAAGCATTTCACTGTTAGCACCTGCATTCAAATGAATAATTGTTTAGGCAATTGAAATCTTGATGTGGGTTTAGTACTTGCATGCCAGGGAAGTGATTGGAGGGGACAGAAGACCAAAGACCGCTTATTCTCACTGCAGTCCATAAGTGAGTGCTTTCAGACTTAAGGGAGAGAGTTAACTGCTTGTAACATTGAAGCTGCACTAGAATAGGCTCATTAGAATGCATAAAGAAGTTAGATGCCCACACAAATATGATTGCCCCTCCCCCACCACCTGTGAAGTTGTGAAGTTCGCACCTCTCCCTATGTTTGGAGGGTTAGCACCCCCCCCCCCCCTGAAATGTAGGCTTTGTTGCACCCCTGAACACAAGCACACACACTATTCACCATACACAAACACTGAAACACCCACCTAACAGGCCCACCCAGGCAGCCGCCCATACATTTAACTGTGCACCTGTTCACCATACAGGCACACCCAGGTAGCCACCCATACATTTAACTGTGCACCCTTTCACCGTACACTCACACAGGCAGCCACCTATACATTTAAGTGTGCACCTTTTCATCATTCAGGCAAACCCAGGAAGCCACCCACACATTTAAGTGTGCACCCTCTGATCATACACTCGACAGGCACACCCAGACACCCAGAGATTTAATTGTGCACCCTTTCACCATACACTCACACAGGCCGTCACCTATACATTAGTGTGCACCCTTTCCCCATACAGGCTCACCCAGGTAACCACCCATACATTTAAGTGTGCACCCTTTCACCATACACTCGACACTGTAAGGAATTTATGGTGGCAACAGTAAAGGCAGACACAAGTGATCACAGTTCAAGGGTGTTTATTAAACTGTATAGGTAATTAGGAAAAATGCCTAATCTAAACCTAAATCTAATATGGGAGTAAGCATCAACCATCAAACAATAATAAGGCAGTCATAGTGGTGTCTTTGTCAAATAAAATGGCTTTTACTAAAAATAAATAATTGCCAATCCTTACACTAAATACAACAAGAAGTGTGGGATAATGTTCATAAGAAAGAAGGAAGTGTTCACAAATAATGAGTCAGAATGCGGTAGTTGGGGTTTCCCTCCCCCACGTTTTCAGCATGGGACAAGGTAGGATTTTGGAGCACTGCACACGCGCGAGCTTTCCCAGCACAAGCCAGCAGTTCTGCTCTCAGCAATCAGGGCCTTCGGTGGATACGTCTCTTTTCTACCAAGTCTCTTGACTCCCTAGTCCTGATGTATCAAAATTAATAATCAATAAGTTCCTTTTCACATGTACATTGGGTGATGCCTTTTCCAACCCTGGGTCCCCGTCTTCCGGGCTCTGAAACTTCTCAGTGTTAGCTTCCCTCAGCCAGGTACACTACGGCTTCTCAAAATAATCCCTTCTGTGATATTAACAAATCTTAATGTCTTTTTGAACAGTTGACAGTGGACATCCCTCGGCCGGGTTCACTCTTGTCATCACGCTGTATATTTGGACTTTTTAAGACTTCGCCCTTTTTCTATCGGCATCCCTCCTTCGGGTTCACTCTTGTCAACACACTGTATATCAGGACTTCAGACTTCGCCCCCTGTTTATCTGTATCCCTCCTTCGGGTTCACTCTTGCCAACTTTGTCTTCGACACATTCTCTCAATCAGTTCTTATGATGCAGGATTCAGTTCCCTTAGCTTCACAATCATCTGTCGGTCAAAGACTTTCAACTGAACAGAGGATTTTACTGGACCGCTGTATGACGACTTTGACCCCCTTACTTGCCTTTGCCAAGGCCTTCTGGTACTGGTAGTTTCATCAATTAGGTCATTGGCCAGAATTTTCCTGACTGAGCACCCACGTGGTGCCCGACTCCTCTGTTGCTGGTTTTCCCCCTTTTATCCAAAGCTCTTTATGTTTTCACAGTTCAATTAGCCGTTTGATACTTTTCGTTCAAGACAGTTCGGTTTCTTATCGACTCACCGGCTGTGATGAACCACTTGCTTTCCTTCTCTTTGGAGTCAAGGTTGGTACCACGGTGCCCCCTGTGACTGTCTTTTTTTAATATAATGGTTTTGTAGCTTCAGTGGAGGAGGGTCTTGTTTACCGTTGACATCTGCTGCAACACATGCTGGCTATTGTTTGCAGTCTTACGATTCCTTCTGCAGAGGTTTTTTCTGTGAAACCTCTGCAGAAGGAATCGGCAAAGGGCAAGGTTGCTTCTCTCCTTGTCACTCTCTCGGTTTGGGGTGCCTTTCTCCTTGTCTTGAACTGCCATGATGAGTTAGCTCTCTCGTTGTGCGGTCTGCCTTGCTTGTATTGTGCTCTTGTGCTCTCCCTTTTATCCCTGTGGGGAAGGGAAAGGGCCTTTAGGGGTGTGCGGTTCTGGTAAATTGCCTGACTTTGCCTGACCCTGGTGTTGGGACATGTCAGGTAAATGGTTTGAGTGTTTGTCCGTTGTTTTTCACGGTCTGTGACAGTGTTCATTTCAGAAAAGGGGTGGGGCATGTTAAAGTGTCCTGGGGTAGGATGGGGAAAAGATATTATAAGAAGGGGGATACTGCGTCTCACCCATCGGTATCCTACTTCCACTCCCTGGGGACCCTCCATCCAGGTGATCCTCCCTCACTGGTCCACCCTCAGGAACTGGATCGAATAGTGATGGCAGTGTTCTGGCCACCTGGATGACAGACCCCTGGGGACTAGCTAGGGAGACACCTTCAGGTTTCTCACAACACTCACACCCATCCACCCATACATTTAATTGTGCACCCTTTCACCCTACACTCACACATGCGGCCACCAATGCATTTGAGTGCACACATTTTCACCATACACTCATGCACGCACATGTCATGGGGTTGAGGGGAACCCTATTACTCAAAAAAAGTGTTTTAGTCACTCCGACTTCATTAAGAATTTATTTCCGTTCAGGGCTGAACCATAATGGAAAACATTTCTTTATGAACTCATCCTACTTATCCCAGTGAGTGCTCTGAAACTAAGAAGAGTCAGAAACACTCTGGGACTCATCCTGCTCATCCTAGTGAGGGGCTTGAAACTAAGAAGAGTCAGAAATACTATGGGGCTCATTCTACTCGTCCCAGTGAATGGCACAAACCCAACACGAGTGAGAAACAGTATGAAACTTTGATTACTCGTCTCAGTAATATGAAAACTGAACAGGAGAATAAGAGTAACTGTTTTGTCTACAATAAACATCTTAAGGTGAAAAACCTACTAAAAGAGGAAGAGGAACAAGATGTTAATTGCCGTATTAATTTAAAGAACTAAAGAAACACAGAGAATACTCACCAGAGAAAGAGGGATTCAATAGCCTTACTAATCTCAGAGAATGAGACACTTTCAGAGAGATTTAAGAAAGACATTTTACAAGACTATCTGAAGCCTGTAACATTGAAGAGGAGATGCTTATAAAGAGATGCTTATAAAAAGAATGGATAGGGGAGCCAAAGACATGGAAAAGTCTCCTGAAGAACTAAATACATTAATTCAAGAGATAGCTAAAATGTATCTCAAAATTGTCTACCAAGGCTGAGGAAACCTATTCAGGAGATGGGAGTGATTCTACTGGTCTCTTGTTATTTAGTATTAGTGGAAGAGACAGAGTAGCTTTGCTTTGGATGGAGGACCGACTGTTTACTTTAGACTTCACCATAGATGACGAGCACCTTAGTTAGTTCAGTTGGCAGGGAAATATATAGATTAAGAATAGTGAGGCCTTTTTACTGAGTCTTTAATAAAAGAAAGTGAAGAATGCAAAACTTGTTCTCTCTCCTTCTTCTGACCTACCACAAATGGCAGAAGTGATGGGGAATAAAGAGTGGCATCTCCAGTGCTCATGATCTCCAGGTTCCTTGTAGAGGATATCTTTGGGGTCTGACCATTACCTGAATGAACACCCAGTAGAGAGACATACTTGAACAGGAGTCCAGGGACGCACATCAGGCCAAGGAGGAATCTAGAGTGTGCATTGTGCCACTGTAGAAAGGTCTCATGGCACCCATGGCATGACTTTCGAAATACCGCTCTGGCCAATGTGGGTCCCAGGGGAGTAGTTAGGACCAACCCCATAGCCCAACCATCCAGCAGCAGGAAGGCAAGCCTCACGGCTCCACATAGCAAATACAAGGGCTGCCTGGAAAGAAGTGGTTTGGGGAGGTAGTTGAACCAGGCCACTGAAAGATGTGATCCTGGGAATCTTCCATGGGGGAGTGTGTGTGCTGAGGAAAGACACCAGGAGTGCAGGGAAGCACAGTAGATGGGGAGAGGGGGTCCATTATGTGAGGTGATACAATGCTTAATTTGTGGGGGGTGTTTGTCGGGGCTCATCCCATTCACTTATTTTTGTGCCCCTGCACTTATTGTCTCAGATTCACATTAAATATGAAGTTGTGATAGTCAGTGCATCCATCAACCACAAGGAGCAGGTGTGAGCTGCAGTGTAACCCCAAATATCTCGACACTGTGGGTGGCTGATATGGGTGGTGGCAGCAGTGGTGGGGAACTGCCCACCCGCAGTGTCACAGGAGTACCAGAAATATTTGGGCCATGTCACTTCTTTATTTACAAATTAAGCACTGAAGGTGAAGGGGAGGTAGAGAAGGGAGCCTTTGGTAAAGTCTGGCCATGGAAAGGGCCCCGTCCATAGCCTACCTGAGCTTGCTAACTCCTGATTGGATTGACATGGTTACCCGAGGATGAAGGTGCCTTTAAACACCAAAATATATACGGTTTCCAAAAATAGACAGTCTCATTCTGAGTGTGGGGGTGTGGTGCAAATCTGGCGTCCATTGCATCACTGTCACATTTCTAGCAGTAACGGGTTTACTGCCATGTCATGGGATTTTGCCCATTCTGCCCTGCAGAGGTAAGAGGAATGGGTAAGACACCATCTCATTTCAGAATTTACCCTCGCAATAGGAGCTAGTAATGGAAGAGCTAGTTTAGCAATTAGAATACAGCGCCTTGAAGGGGGTAAGCAAATGGATTCCTATATTATATCCTGTGAGGATAAAATATGTTCTGCTTAAGTATAGACTGCGATACTTACTCTAGCAACTGTAGTGCTGAACACTGCATAAATATACTCAAAGCGCTTTATTGCTCAGGTGGGCTCCTAGAGGCCTATATTACCATTGTAATGATAACCAGCTACATAGTTAGGGAGCTTTAGCAGCTCCCTTCTTGGTGATTTCAACATTCACCTTGATACCTCCTGTCTTTCCTCTGTACTCTTTCGCGACCCCTGCGACTCTCTCTCACTTACTATTCTCCCCTCTGGCCTGACTCACTCCGCAGGGCATACTTTGGATGTTCTGATATCCTCAGACCTTCCCCTCTCTGATCCTCTCTCCATGCCTCCCTCTTGGAGTGATCACTGTCTCCTATCCTCCCACCTCACCCTCCCTACCCCTCAGGCCAAGCCACCTCCATCCCCGCCATCTACCTTCTCGGTCATCCGACCCATGAAGCGCGTGTCAGCTGAGGCTTTCGCCAGCACCTTCTCACCCCCCGCTCCACCTCTGGCTGACTCCCATCCTGACACAGCCCTCTCCATGCTCCACTCTGCTATCTCTGATACTCTTGATATCCTTGCTCCTGTCATGAGAATCCGCCTGAAGCCCAAAGCCAAGTGCAACTCCTGGTACGATTCCGACCTCGTCACCCTAAAACGTAATTGTAGGGTGGCAGAGAGGAAATGGCGTGCTTCATGTACATCCTCTGACAAACTGGCCTGCCGTCTGCTACAAAGGCAATACCGGCTCTCTGTTCAAACCAAGAAGAGAGCTCATATCCAAGCCCGCGTCTCTGCGGCATCTAACAACTCGGCTGAACTCTTTAAAATGTGCAAGGAACTGGCTGATCCTGCCGCAGTCTCTACCTCCCCTGTTCCTTCCCAGGCCCTCTGCACAGCACTGGCCTCTCATTTCATCTCTAAAACTCAGGACATCTTGTCCACACTCTCCACCTATTCCCTCCTTTCCTCTACTTCCTACTCTTCCTCTGGCCCTCCTGCAGTCACCCCTTCTCCCTCCCTCTCTTCCTTTCCCCTTTTCTCCCCAGACAAGGTTTCTAGACAAGTCTGATCTATGAAAGTCTCGTCAAAACAGGTTCACCCCTGTTCCTCCAAAACTATCAAGGACCATATCGACTCCCTGGCTCCTGCCCTGGCTGATTTCTGCAACCACTCCTTCATCACGGGAGTCTTCCCAACCCCCTGAAGCACTCTCTTCTTAAGAAACCCTCTGCCGACCCCTCCTGCCCGGCTAGCTATCGCCCAATTTCCATCACTCCCTTCCTGGGTAAGCTCCTTGAGAAACTGGCCATTTCCCAGCTTAATCTCCACACTGAAGCTGTTGGTTGTCTTCATGACCATCAGTCTGGATTCAGAGCTTCCAGAAGCACGGAAACTGGTCTCCTGAACATCCGTGAAGACATGCTCTCCAATCTTGACTCTAACACCCCTTGTGTCCTCATCTTGCTTGATCTCTCTTCTGCCTTTGACACAGTGAACCATGCCATCCTGCTCAACCGTCTCCGTGATAACCTGGGAATCACTGGTCAGGCTCTGGCGTTGCTGACTTCTTTCCTCTCCGACCGGCCGACCCTCCCATGTCCAACTTGGGTCCTTCCTCTCTGATAACTTTCTCTCTACCTGTGGTGTCCCCCAGGGATCTAACCTCTCTCCCTGGCTGTTCAACCAATATCTGGCACTCCTTGCCCACCGCATCACTGCTCTCTGCCCAAATTTCCAGTGCTATGCGGATGATACCCAGCTCATTTTCAGGCTACCCTTAGCCTCCTCTTCTCCTTCCCTCATCTCTGACTGTCTTTCAGCTATCCAGGAATGGTGTGCCGCCAATGACCTCTGCCTTAATGCCAGTCAGACTGAGATTCTACTCATCGGCACACCCACTCCCTCCTTCCCTGCAGCCCACTGGCCGGCCTCTCTTGGCCCTCTTCCTGCTCCCACCTGCAAGGCTAAAAACCTTGGGGTCATCTTCGATTCTACTCTCTCCTTCTCTCCTCACATCTCTGAAGTCTCTAAGAAGACACACTACCAGTTGCACCTCCTCAGAGGTATTCTTCCTTTCCTCTCCTTCCCCCAGAAGCTCACTGTCTCCAGAGCCCTGGTTCTCTCTAGACTGGACTATTGTAACAGACTCTATCTTAATATGCCTGCCTCTACTCTCCGCCCTCTTCAACTTATCCAGAACAGGACTGCGAGACTTATCCTTGGCCTCAAGCCCATGGATCGTATCTCTCCAGGACTGATATCCCTGCACTGGCTCCCAGTGGCTGCGAGGATTAAGTTCAAAACCCTCTGCATTGTCCACAAGGCTTTCTGGGGCCGGGGGCTGCATGTCATGCGCCGCCTCACCTGGCGCATTTGGCCACACAGACGAGTGTATTCCCGTTAGCACTTTCCCTCACTTCCTTTACTTCCGGGTGCAGGTATGGGTCTAGTCTTTCCTTGTTTACTTTGGTTCTTAAGCCCCACCTTCCCGGACCGGCACTGCGTTGCAACTCACTGCTTCATTCGTGAGCCTGACGCTAGTTGCTTTCCGCTTACCTGTTTACCTTCCTTTCCTACCGCCCTTTCGGTGGTTTCCGTTCCTTTCTCTCCTCGGCCCTGCTGGGCCGCTTTTCCGTTCTGGTCTCTGGCTTCCCTTCCCTTTGTCTGTCTACCGTTCACACGGTCCTTATTACCTGTTGTTACGGTCCGCAGCCACGGACCTGGTTACCTGTTGTTACGGTCCGCAGCCACGGACCTGGTTACCTGTTGTTACGGTCCGGAGTCTATTCCCCTTTCGGCTCCCTCCATTGGGTCTTCACCTATTTAGCAGTCCTTCGGACTCGACATACCTTCTCCTTTGGTATCTTCGTCTTGCTGCTGCTGCATTCTGGGAATCGAAGTCCTACCGCCAATAAGTCCTTACCTGTCACCATCAAGAGGTTTTTTTGCCGGCTGGCTTTTTTCCTCGTATTGGACTTCGTCGGAGGGGTGCCCCTCTTGCTTGCCATCACCGAAAGGCAGCAGAGTGGCTTCCGTCCGAGGGAGACCCTTTCTCTTCGATCGGAGATCAAGAAGCAAGAAGAAGAAAGAAGGAGAAGGACCGGACAACACCTTTACCGCAGGTGAGAAGGAGGAGGAGGAAGGGGATATTGACATCCGTTGTAAGTCAGGGCATAGCACTGAATTAACTCCTGAGAGTACTTCGCAGCATTTTGAGAGTTTGCAACGCCCACAAGACATCATCATGGCCACTGCCGAGCAGATGCAGGAGGTAGTGGCTGCCCTACAGAACCTTACCCAGGAGGTACAGACTTTAAAGAACGAAAATGCTGATCTCCGACAATCTATAGCCACTCGTGGATTGTTACATACTGAATTACCTCCATTACCTCTCACATCCGGTAAATTTGATGGATCACCCCGGAGATACAAAGACTTTATGGAAGCCTGTGTAATCCATTTTACCTTTCGTCCTCAAACTTTTGTGTCTGACAAGGCTCGTATAGGTTTTCTTATATCGAACCTAACGGGCAATGCTCTGGCATGGGCAGCACCGCTAGTAACAAGCGGTAGTCCTTTACTCCAGAATTATGGTGCCTTCACCGATCTATTTAAGACTACTTTCGAAAGACAGGAGACAGCCCAGGTAGCCAGTGAGGAATTGCTGGATATCCGACAGGGTACGACCGATCTACTGTCTTACATATCGTTGTTCAAACAAACGGCTGCAGAAACCGGATGGCCGGAGACGGCACAGTATACTATTTTCCGCAGGGGTCTCCGGGAAGAACTTAAGGATGAGTTGGCCCGGTCCCCAAGGCCAGCTACTCTCTCCGAGTTGATCTCTACAGTTCTACAGATTGATTTTCGACTGAGTGAACGACGAGGGGAACGGCGCAAGAACCGTGGTCTACCTTCTCGATTAGAATCTCCAATCCCTATTTCCTCCTCATCTTCTTCAGTACCCGACGAAGCAATGCAGATTGGAACCATGAGGGGTCCATTGACTGCAGAAGAAAGAAAGAAGAGAAAGGACAACAACCTTTGTATGTATTGTGGTTCCAACAAACACATACTACGAGATTGTCATCTGGTGCCTTCACGACGTCAGGGAAACGAGAGACCTCGGAACTAGAATGGGCAAGGCTCCGAGGTGTACCAACAAGTCCCTACGTAACATTATCGGTTACTTCTACCTTACCGTCCGATGACAACCGGCTTATGGTTATGGGAATACAGCTAACATCCAACACAGAAAGGCTAGAGGTATTGGCCCTGGTGGATTGCGGTGCTGCCGGTTGCTTTATGGACATATCCTGGGCCAAACGGATGGGTATAGACACACAAGAAAAAGAAGAGAACCAAAAGGTGGAAGGGGTGGATGGGAAACCGTTATGTTCTGGCCTCATCACTCATTCTACCATTCCGATCATGATGGCAGTTAACCACCACGAAGAGAACATCCAATTCGATCTTATTAAGGCTGCACATTTTCCTGTGATACTGGGAATCACGTGGTTACGCAGACACAATCCGGCTATAGACTGGATGAAGAACCAAATGGCATTTTCTTCTGACTATTGTAGCCAGAACTGTCTACGGAAAGGTCACTATATCAAAGTTGATACAACTGCTGCGGATCCCATGGTCAGGATGGCTTCCGAGATTCTCCCAATTCCTGTATACCTGGATGATCTCAAAGAAGTTTTCAACAGTGAAGGTCCTCAAGCCCTTCCTCCTCACCGACCAGAAGATTGTTCGATTGATCTTACTCCGGGCGCTCTAGTGCCTTTCGGAAGAATGTTCTCTCTCTCTCTTAAAGAAAAGGAAGTCTTGCGATCATATCTCGATGAAAACCTCGAACACGGCTTGATTCAACCTTCCCGTTCTCCGGCTGGAGCTTCACTATTTTTTGTCCCCAAAAAGGATACACATGAACTTCGTCCTTGCATAGACTTTCGCGGCCTCAATAGTGTTACCATACGGGACCGCTACCCTATGCCGCTTATAAAGGATATACTAGAAGCTGTACGGGGCGCAGTCGTCTTTTCTAAATTGGATCTCCGAAGAGCATACCATCTTTTGCGAGTCCGTGCCGGAGACGAATGGAAGACGGCCTTCCGTACACCCTATGGACTTTTTGAATACAGGGTCATGCCTTTTGGTTTAGTGAACGCTCCGGCAGCTTTCCAAAGATTTATGGACCGCATATTTTCAGACCTTCTTTTTCTAAATACCATAATATATTTGGATGACATATTAGTATTTTCCTCTACCGAGACAGAACACAAGACCCATCTCCGACAAGTTATCCAAAGACTGCAAGAACACCATCTGTTAGTCAATCCACACAAATGCATTTTTCAAGCCTCCGTGGTTCCGTACTTGGGCTTTCTTTTATCCCATGAGGGAGTCCAAATGGACCCCAGAAAGGTTACCGCTATCCTGGATTGGCCTGTTCCAACCTCAGTGAAGGAGATACAGAGATTCTTGGGTCTAAGCAATTTCTACCGAAAATTCATTTCAGGGTTTTCAAGGATGGTTTTGCCCATTACCTCTCTTCTCAAGAAAGATATTCATCCATTTAGGTGGACGGAGCAAGCTAATCAAGCCTTTGTCCAGTTAAAATCAGCCTTTTGTTCGGCTCCCATTCTTCAACAGCCGGACCAGACCCTGCCTTTTGTAGTAGAGACTGATGCTTCAGCGGCAGCTTTAGGCGCTGTTCTTCTGCAAGAACATAACGGCTTGGAACACCCGGTGGCCTATCTTTCCAAGACATTGACACCCAGCCAAAGGAACTATTCTGTTCTTGAAAAGGAACTATTAGCCATTAAAATGGCATGTGAAGAATGGCGGCACCTACTCCAAGGTTCAATTTATCCATTCACCATAAGAACGGATCACAAGAATTTAAAAGTCCTGCAACAGATGGAGTGTGTTAACTCCAGACAAGCCAGGTGGGCACATTATTTTTCCCAGTTTGACTTTATTATCACGTACTTACCTGGTACCAAGAATATCATGGCAGACGCTCTCTCACGTATACCTATATCAGGAAACTTTCCACCTAATATGCCAGAATTCATGTTCTCCCCCAAACAAGTGATTTGTACGGTCTCAACGTTTCTTCAAAGGGTCAAGCAAAACACCGCTTCTTGTACCTCTTTGCCTCCCAGTGTCATTAGCAGAGGAGGTTTGGTGTTTCGGAAACAAAGATTGTTCTTGCCTGACTCATCTACCAGGCTACAGGCCTTGAAATGGTGCCATGATAGCCCGGTGGCTGGACACCGGGGTGTTGTTGGAACGGTCGATCTACTCCAACGACATTTTTGGTGGCCCGGCATGTCTGAAGAGGTCCGGAGCTATGTTCTGTCTTGCCCAATCTGTAACAGATCTAAATATGATACCAGGAAACCGATCGGGCTATTACAACACGATCCTATCTCCGAAAGACCTTGGAACACGATAGCTACAGACTTTATTGTCGAACTACCACCTTCAGAAGGGTGTACATGTGTCATGGTCACCGTCGATACGTTCACCAAGATGGCACATTTTACCCCTCTTCCCGGTCTACCCACTGCATCAGAGATGGCGACTATCTTCATCCGTGATATCTTCCGTCTACATGGACTTCCAGCCAAGATAATATCGGACCGGGGAAGTCAGTACACTTCACATTTTTGGAAGACATTTTGCAACAAGTTGGGAGTACATAGAGCGTTGTCTTCAGGTTACCACCCCCAGACGAACGGCCAAACCGAGAGAACTAATGCCACGTTAGAACAATATCTCCGATGCTACATCAATTTCCAGCAGGACAACTGGGTGGCATTATTACCTTTGGCAGAATTCTCGTACAACAACAGCCGTCATAGTGCCACCTCTCTCAGTCCTTTTTTTTGTTCTTATGGATTTCACCCCCAAGCTATTTGTCCTGACAATTTACAAGCCACTACCATCCCTTCTGTGGACGATTTACTCGTCAAGATTGCTGACGCACACAAGACAGCCTATAAAAGTCTTGTTAATGCCTGTCGTCGATACTGCGACCAGACCAATCCCCATCGTCTCCAGTCTCCTTCATGGCAGACAGGAACCAAGGTATGGCTTTCTACTAGGTACTTACCCCGCTGGCTGAAGAGGTCTAAACTTTCCCCCCGATTTCTGGGTCCTTTTTCGATCTCCAAACGGATAAACCCTGTTGCATATAAGTTGCGCTTACCTGATCACATGAAACATATTCATCCAGTTTTTCATTCCTCTCTACTCAAGGAATGTAGGGCGGACCCCTTCGCTCGATCTATTCCGACCGTAGCGCCTTCCAGTGACACCAACCCTGATGAATACGAAGTGGCTTCCGTTCAAGATTCCAGATATAGAAGGGGCAAGTTGGAATATCTTATTCATTGGAAGGGTTTTCCCCATTCAGAGGATTCCTGGGAACCGGCTGCACATGTCCATGCCCCTGTTTTTGTCCGTAAATTTCATCGATCCCACCCTGGCAAACCGGGTGGTATCTCTTCGGGAGGGGGGCATACTGTCATGCGCCGCCTCACCTGGCGCATTTGGCCACACAGACGAGTGTATTCCCGTTAGCACTTTCCCTCACTTCCTTTACTTCCGGGTGCAGGTATGGGTCTAGTCTTTCCTTGTTTACTTTGGTTCTTAAGCCCCACCTTCCCGGACCGGCACTGCGTTGCAACTCACTGCTTCATTCGTGAGCCTGACGCTAGTTGCTTTCCGCTTACCTGTTTACCTTCCTTTCCTACCGCCCTTTCGGTGGTTTCCGTTCCTTTCTCTCCTCGGCCCTGCTGGGCCGCTTTTCCGTTCTGGTCTCTGGCTTCCCTTCCCTTTGTCTGTCTACCGTTCACACGGTCCTTATTACCTGTTGTTACGGTCCGCAGCCACGGACCTGGTTACCTGTTGTTACGGTCCGCAGCCACGGACCTGGTTACCTGTTGTTACGGTCCGGAGTCTATTCCCCTTTCGGCTCCCTCCATTGGGTCTTCACCTATTTAGCAGTCCTTCGGACTCGACATACCTTCTCCTTTGGTATCTTCGTCTTGCTGCTGCTGCATTCTGGGAATCGAAGTCCTACCGCCAATAAGTCCTTACCTGTCACCATCAAGAGGTTTTTTTGCCGGCTGGCTTTTTTCCTCGTATTGGACTTCGTCGGAGGGGTGCCCCTCTTGCTTGCCATCACCGAAAGGCAGCAGAGTGGCTTCCGTCCGAGGGAGACCCTTTCTCTTCGATCGGAGATCAAGAAGCAAGAAGAAGAAAGAAGGAGAAGGACCGGACAACACCTTTACCGCAGGTGAGAAGGAGGAGGAGGAAGGGGATATTGACATCCGTTGTAAGTCAGGGCATAGCACTGAATTAACTCCTGAGAGTACTTCGCAGCATTTTGAGACTGCATTACCTTCAACTCTCTCTTCCCAAATATCTTCCTTCTCGAGCTCTTTGCTCATCTGCCCCCAACTCCCTCAAGGTCAGTCGCTTCTCCAAGCAACGAGTTGGTGGTAGATCTCTCTCTTCAGCATGGGCCTCCCTCTGGAACAGCCTTCCTGACTCTCTGAAACTTGAGGAGAACCCTCTCCGGTTCTGGAAGCACCTCAAAACCCTCCTCTTTGCCTCCGCTTTCTCTCCTTCTCTCCCCTGCTGAACTCCTGGTTGAAACTGCACTGGTTTACCTGGCCACCCCTCTCTGTTCTTGTGCCCAGGCCCTGCCAGCTGCACACCTGCACTGCCTCCCTGGGAACCCCTTGGACTGTTTCTGCATCCTTACAGTCCCCCTACCAGCACTTATGCCTGCACTTACCCCGCACTTGCCACCAGCTGGCCGTTTTATTATCTTATTTATTCTACTATCCTTGTACTGCACTTTCTCCTCTGCCCTTCCCCACACACTTTCCCTCTCCCTCCTTCCCTGCACTTGCGCAATTTGAATGACACCTGGCCTAGTAAGATCGTGGTCTGTCCTCCCTTGTTCCCCCTCCCTTGCCTCGCCGCGCCTTGAAACACTTGTGTATAGGCGCGTTATAAATGCCATATCATATAACATATCAATGTCTCAGACACATAGTGAGAAGTGTGTTTTTTAGTTAACATTCATTCAACCATTCAGCATAGGAAGGCACTTAGCAGCTTGACTATATTATATCATACATGATTACATATGTAATGTGCTTTTGAACATGTCAGTACGTTCTTCCAACATGCATACTTACAGTCATAATGAGTAGGCAGTGGAATCATATCCACCTAACCCCCCCAATTCAACATTCTTTTCTGTGTAATCTTGCATGTATGGTTAGGACATGCTGGTCACCCTTAGCCAGTCCTGGTTGGTAGCAGGCAACACTTTGCATGATGGGATGTGTAGGTCCTCACTTAAAACAGAAAGGTGAGCCTGCATGACCTGATATCTCGAGTGCTGTTGGCTAAAAAAACAGGACCGGATAAAGGCTCCCGTCAGGCGCAGGAGTCGGCTGGAAGCTTTTTGCTGCTGCATAATTTGAATTGCTATGCATAAATGAAATGTTCACATCTCTTTTTTTCTGAGGTGCCCATTGAGGTGGGCAAGAGAGTCAGCAATAATGCAAGCGAGTACATTTGCATCTCTGATTTCATGTACCACGTTCATGCTTCATAGAGGTCACTTCATATTGTGAGGACCAGCAATACATGACTATTATGCTCTTGTGAATTTGAATTATGGTACTTGTAGTTTTAATTTCCCTTGATAATTCTGGAGCTGCAAGAACCAGAATATAGTGTGAAGTGACCTTAAAAAAAACACTTTCTCTGAACCCCTCACACTTGACATGGGCAGAGCTCTCGAGTCCTGTGGCCATGCATGGGAAGGCCAACCAGTCCTGTTTCCTTTCCTTGGGATTTTGGGACTTGAAGTTTGTTTTTCAACTCTTCTAAAAGTCCCTGAATTTCCCCTCAAAGCAGGACTGGAAACGGGAAATTAGAGCTCTGGACATGGAAGAAATAACTTGAGACGCGTTCTCTGCTACAAATTGTGTTCATGCATTTGAACCAATACTGCTTTGGACTCTGGGATTTGTAGTATCCCCTTTTACATAAACGGTATAAGCGGAGAAATTCAGCATGCGGATAAAGCCAATCACTCCATCAACGTGACCCATGAGAAGCGGACAGATCGTGTTCTGTATTTTAGTTGAATAAGATCGTACATGGAAAGTGCATGCATACGCATAATTTCAGCGGACTTTACTTTGCATTCTGGGACTTGTAGTCGGATGCCCCTCCACTAAATTACTTAGGTCTAAAACTGCTCCGAAGTTGTCGAACGTGACTTGGGGCCAAGTGGGAGGTAGGGATTTTACGGGCCTGGTTGCATTTCGGGCGAGGGGGCGGGGCTGGGCTGCTTTGCAACGACTCACTTATTGACGTGATGGCAATGAAGGGAGACCTAAGTGTGTGGGTTGAAAAAAAAATAAAAGGAGGCGAACTCGTGTTTGCAATCAAGCTGTGCAAAACAACCACATATTTCGAATGCGTGGTCACACCCCCCTTAAATATTCTGCAACCCCTGTGCTGACTGACCATACCTAGGTTTTAAGTCGTTAGCAGGTGTAAACCCTAAGGGCGTCTAATTAGTGTCTGAGTCACCTGGACGGGTTGAGCTTTTTTTTTTGTTTTTATTATTTTCTTGCCTGCCAAAGAGAACACCGTTTGCCGGCTTTGCAAAGAAACACCGAGGCCAGTGATGCCTCCCAGGAAAAAGCGAGTTTTGCAAGAGAAAGAAGGCAGCGATGGCCCGCCACTGGCTGCGGTGCTACATGTGGTGAAGGAACCTGGTGTGGTGAGACTTGAGGCGCAGGAAACCCCCAGCGCCGAACCCCTTCCTAATACCGGGTCCACGGGGCGGCAAGCGGCCGATCGAGGGGACGCCCCTGAGCAGCGCCTACGGCGGAGAACGTATAATGTTCGCCCCGCGGCAGCTTCGGGGTTCAACAGGCGGGAGACGTACGTGATCAGCGGCCCCGCAGCCTTGGATGACGACTCGGGCCCTGAAAGGGCGGCGGCCCAGCACGGGGACGGCTCTTTCTTCGTGGGCCAGGCGGAAGACTGGCCCAAGGGAATCCAGGCCGAACCTCTGGCAGGTGTCCAGGATCCGCCCAAGGCTGCAGGTTTGGCCATTTTTGTATCCAGTGGAGTTTGGTTGTCCGTGATTTGGGAGGGGGGCCTGCGGGATCAGGTTCATTGCATAATTCAGTGTTATCGGAGACACCATGCATACATCCTGTGAGATTATTTCTCTTGCATTCTGGGAGTTGTAGTCTTGGTCACTTCAATTGAATATGGCGGATTACATGTAAAGCAAAGCCCACTACTATACCAGGCCAGCCCCGCATGCCATCTAGTAACTGTATTCCCTCATCAATCAAGTGGCTTTAAATTGTGAAAGCAGCAAGAACTGTAACACGCTGTAACTTCAGTGAATAATTCGGTCATCAAGAGAAAATATGCAGGTAGATATATGGGCCAATCGTTATCTACACAAAAGCCATGATTATTGATTGAGCTAAGGCACATGCATTTTCAGGGCAGGGACATGCTGGTACTACTAGACAGTCACTTGGGAACAGCTGTGAAATGGTGTGTTTCTGCTCGTATGATATTAGT
Organism: Ambystoma mexicanum; assembly: GCF_040938575.1. Lineage (NCBI taxonomy): Eukaryota > Metazoa > Chordata > Amphibia > Caudata > Ambystomatidae > Ambystoma > Ambystoma mexicanum. Next base: position 116,308,469 of record NC_090934.1, on the reverse strand, counting down.
GCCTGGCAAATGCCTAATTATACAGAAATGCTGGCTTTTCCAGTGCTTCTTTTTAACATAATCTCAGTGCAGAGAACAGATGCAAGGATACACCTGTTGCTTATAAATCAGTAGGATAAAGGCAACCTTGGGTAGAACATTTTACTTGCACCGGGAGCTGTTGACAGCTGCAATTGCTCCTCCGAAGACTGCCGGGAAATAACTGGCAGGCCAACGTTTAGTGTTGCGTGATAGAGCTTACCCAAAGAAATACCTGGAGTGTGTGTGGTCTGGGGGCGGGAGGAGAAGGCACATACATGGGTGGGAATGGTCCTGGGAGGGCAGCATGTTGATTTTTAAAAAGCTAAACAGGAACCGCAAGCTGTGTCTCCCTCTCACGTCGTGTGTGTACTCCACACAATAGTTTCGGGTCACTAGCCAAAACTAAAGCATGGCAGCTCATCCAGCTAACTCCATGTCCCTTGGCACGATGTGCTCTAGTTAAGGGATTTCCTCTAACACATGTTACCTTGTTCTTAGTCCAATTGACTCAACTTAAGTGACCAAAGACTAAATCTCCCAGAATTCATTAGGCGGAACAGGTTATTTGCACCTCCCCATTCCAGTAACATCTTGCTCATTGCGGAATACATATGTTTTTTTTTTTTTTCATTTTAAGGGTGGGGGGATTTGCTTAGACCTTTTTATAAGGGACTGCTTTTGTCTGATTATTTTCTGCTCTGGTCTCTTGTAGAAAACAACATCATTGAAAAAAAAGTCAGGGGGAGAGCGAAGAAACCTCAGGTAACTCGTGAGTGCTTTTGCTTTACTATGTAAACTGTTGATTTTGTGCCTGGATGGATGGTTCATGCCATTTGGTCCATCACTTTTCAGTCAAGAAACAAATGCTTTTCTGGGAGTTGTTGTTTTGGCTGAGAGACAACCTGGACTTGAGCCCGCCCAAAGCAAGTGATTTGTGGTAACATGGACTCCTCTGTTGTGTGTAATGATGGGCCCGATATTCAAAGGCCTCTAGAATGCACTCTTTAGTTTGCTATTTCTCCCGCTCTATGTAGTTTCTGAATGCCCCCATGTCATTTGTGGAAATCGGGGGCGCAACAAAACCTATGTTTTCGGATGGGGTCTAAGTGTTAATGGGAGGGACCACTTCAGAAAATAGGTGCGGCAAACTCGGAGGCTCCACTCTGTTGGATATATTTTTTAGAGGGTATACACCTAATCCTGTGGCATTTTGTTGTGTTAACGCACTGCCCTATTTAGTGGTAATGCTCCCCTCAGAATATACCCTAAGGCCTGTATTTCCTCCCTGGGCCTTCCAAAATAAGTTACCAGACGTATTACTCTTATTTGACGGTGTCACTGTTTTCCCTCAGCAACCTATCTACGATGCTGAGCTATGCTCTAGCAGCCAAATCACAATTTCATTATGAATGAGTCATCAGGCTTACTATGAAAAACAAACATTCACTTCTGGTTCTACCACCTGTGGTAAAATGAATTCACACCTGCAGTAAAATGGTTCTCTTCCCTGGAAACTCCCAATCTGTGCCACTGCACAGAAAACTCAACTGAATCCGTTTTATTTTTAGTAACTTTTTACATACACTGTTATTTGGATCTATTCAGAAAACATGTCATGCGGTATAAACTTGGGTACAAAACATAACATTTTAATTATGTTATGGCACAGTTTGCGTTCAGTAGTAGACAACCTTGGTTTTTATCTTACCACCATCCTTGTACTCAGATAAACTTAGCAGCAGACGCAGGAAAAGAAAACGCAACAGCAAAGCCAACTTTTGAACCTCTATTCATTTCAAGCACTAAGAAGCATTATTCATGAAAATAACCAATTGCTCGTGACTAATGATCTAAAATACATCCAGGCATCCACCTCACTTATGACTTATTATTATTATCTTGGAAGTTGGTGAGATTCCTGTGCTTCTACCTCCGGAAAAAACCCTCTGTTGCCTTGGCACCGATGAGAAATATTGCGACCCGGGCAGTCCACAAGAAGGACACGACTTGGATGCCAGGATCTCTACTTCTCCAGTCTGCTGCCCGTCTCCCAGGAAGTTTCTGAACCTCTGCACTGCACGTCTCCCAACAATCCTACATACTCCCCCTGCCCCCCCCCCCCTTTTTCTACTGCTGAGATCCCCTGGTCATCCCTGCAGGAGAAAACAAAAATCATATACTTTAAAATGAATGTGCTTACCCCATTGAAATATTCACATTTGAAAATAAACATTATATACATTAAGCTACGGCATCAGAAATTATGTACATCCCACAGCCTCTTACAATCAATATTCCCAAAATAGATGCAATAAAAATATTTAGAGATAAATATGTATTTTTTTAAAATCAGTTTTCATTTTTAGCAGTGGTCTGATCTTTATTAATGGTATATTCTTTTTTTTTTTTTTTTTTTTTTTTTCTTCTGATCACCATCTTTGAATATCAAATGAGTTTTTAGGGAACTGCTACCCCCGATCTAAGTCTTCCAATGTCAGTACCCTGCACTTTGCACTTTACATATTATGCTATGCACTTTACGTATCACACCTTCTCCATTCAAGTTTAGTGGATTTGACTCGATCTAGTCAATTTTGCGCATCACCTAGAGGAACAACTTCGAAAGAAAGTTGGCATTCAGCTTGACAACATTCGGATCAGTATTTTATTAAACCCTGGTCCCGCCATTTCCCTTCCTCCTTACATTCTCATCTCCCTCATGTCTTTACTTTTTAGTGCATCCTGTTGCTCTCCGGTAGGTCCGATTTTTCTATCCCCACATATCGCCTAATCACACTATCTGGAATATAGGCACTCATGAGATCAGAACATTATAACACAATTACATTAAATTGTCTCAAGAGATGCATTATTGTGGCAGCATACCTCAGAAGCACCAGTCACTTTATATGCAATCAACCGACTGTCCCTGTACCCCTCTAGGGAGGACTCTCATCCAACCACGAGCCATACATATATGTGAGCATATACAAATGCATTGTCACCTTAACCCACTAGAGAGAACCTTTCATTTTCACTTGTATGATATATACATACACATTTGAGAATATATAGTAGCAGATTACCCTTTATAGCCTCCAACTAATTGCTGCAAAGACTTGCAGTCTCTCATATTGGAATAGTTTACTTTGCAATTAATCAGTAGCATTCCTTCATGGTTTTATTTGTTCACTACTATAGGAGTCTGAATGGACAATTCGCCTCAATTTAAAAAAGTGTCACATTATAATATGCCCTTTGGAAAATATCAAATGCTTGTTTGTAAAACAATCTGGTATATTCATGTATTATGTTCCAATATGCTCCTTAGAAATCACAAGTGTTTGTTGGCTAAATGTATTGATGGATCCATGTACTATGATCCAAGTGTGCGACTCTGTGGGATAAAAAGGCAGTTGCCTTTTCTCAACACCAACAAAGCAGGATTATAACATTACCATATAAATGCCTAGTCCTCTACCATGTTAGACCTGATGAAACCCGAAAAGGGTGAAGCGCCTAGTCCTTTCCTCTGCACTGTCTGCTGCCCTCCTGGCCATGGATACTTGAAAAATAAAGTGGATTTTTCCATTGGGATTTGCCTTTACTTATATATACACACTTTGTTAAAGGGAAGTTATGGTTCAAAGTAAAACCGAAAAACCACTGAAATTTGGCAGTTATGGTAACATAAGCAACCGTAACTCGCGCCACCGTGCACTGCTAACACGAACACCCAGGACATCAAAGATGACATCACAAATGTCATTGATGACATCACATGTGCATTTACTTTTCATAAAAACTCTGTACAAGGGATTCTTATAATGCTGACCAAAAACTGTGAAGGATCATTGGGATAAATATCATGAGCTAATTAGTGCATTAAGCAATGCATTGATATAAATAGCATTCTATTATGAAGTTCTATCCAGTATACTAAGCTACTCATGGAGAAACATAGGCAGTGTGTGCAGCATACATGATGAAGGTGCCATATTGATAATCTTGCCATGTTGAATACTGAAATAACTGCTTTCTTATTAGTTTTGCGTACTGTGAAACATGTAATAAGTAGATAATAAAACCCACTTAATACACAATTACAGAAAAAACACAGAGATAACAACAAATATGAGTATATACAGGGACAGTGAAGTAAACATAAAAGCAGAAGTAGTAGCAGAAAGAGTTCATAACCTAACTGTCTTTATGCAGAGAAACTATTGCTCTGTTTCAAAGCTGCTACTTACCATATGTATGTGTATCACATGATGTGACTGCACCCAAAGGAAAGGAGAGTGAGTATAATGTATACAAATATGAGCATATACAGGGAAGGTAGAGTAATAAAAATAAAACTATGAGAAAGTGCTGATAACCCTAATGATTATCTTCATGCACAGAAAGGATTGCTCTCTTTCAAGCCTGTGTCTTCCGCTATGTATATGTTTCATATGATGTGACTTGACCCTAAGTCTACAAATATATACTACCTTTTTCAATTTTTACTTCCTGACTGTTACTGAAGAAAACTATGTGGCTTCGATATGTCTGTAAAGGATAAAAAGGGAGAGCCAGCCATGTGATGTCATCCATGACATTTGTGATGTCATCTTTGATGTCGTGGGTGTTGGTGTTAGCAGTGCACGGTGGCGCGAGTTATGGTTGCTTATGTTACCATAACTGCCGAATTTCAGGGGTTTTTCGGTTTTACTTTGAACCATAACGTCCCTTTAACAAAGTATTTTCACTGAATTTCATAGGTTTTTAGTAGCGCAACTTAACCATAATGTCCCTGACTTCATATACATGTAACATAGAACATACTAACCCCCTCGTAGTGATTTTCATGTCCGCGGACTACCGCCATGTCCGCGGACATATCGAAAGCGTGGTGAATGTAAATTTAAATGGTGTGCCCCATTTCCCCTTTGAAGTTAGCTCTGAAAAGAGGCATTTTTTTTTTTTACAGATGCTTGACAGACACCTGTTTTTATTTTCTTACTTTACTCCTAAAATCTTCACATAACCTTCTCCAAAGCAACCCTTACATTCCAAAATAGAAAGGCATTTCCCGTAAAAGATAAAGAAATGCCATCTTCTTTAAAATTAACAGCATTACTGGCATTAATATTCTCATTATTACAGAAGAACATACCAGCTCTAAGCATGAAGGCACACATGCCTCAGTTGATGGCACACCTAGCAATGTTTTGCTGATGACAAAAACCTGAACTATTGTCCCATATTGCCCTAGGTAGTAATCCAGAAAAAATTACTTTCGCATTTGGAAGGATCTTCATTACGGCTTGAACTAAGCGTTCCAAATCAACCAATAAAGTAGGGGCACTGACGTTGCCCAAATGGAAAGCACCATAGTGCAAAACTACCACATGCGGACTGTTCATCGTGGCCATATCCTCACAAACTTGTACAATTCCCTGTACATTGCAATCAGGCACAGTGCTCCACACCACCTCCACTCCTTTCACATCAAAGTTCTTTGTCACATGCCTGCATTGAGCGTACTGTTGTAAACCATACACAAACATATCTCCAAGCACCAACACCCTGACTTTCTCTACTTCTGCCATCTTCACCACACAGTCTCTTTCAACACAAATCCACAACCTCGACATCTGATTGGCTGATCCGTACAGTCTTCTTTCCATGTTGGATTTCCTGGAAAAACCCGGATGTAGCACGCCCTGTCCACGAACAGCCGCGGTGTCCGCGGACGGTGTCCACTTTACTCTCTGTGCCATTCCCTCATTGCATACAGCTAAGCAATCGCACAATACGAATAACGTCCTCAGAACACCCCCATTTTGTGAATTTTCGAACATTTCAGGACAATTATCATTTCATTATTCAACATATTAACATTACAGATATTATACTTTCATCTTGTACTCTGCACACAATGCTATGTTTCTCCATTAGTAGCTCAGTATACTAGATAGAATCCCATAATACAATGCTATTTATATCAATGCCATAATACAATGCTATTTATATCAATGCATCATTCAAAGCACTAATAACGGTATATTTATTGCAATATCCTTGACACTTTTCGCAACATTATAATAAAAATCCCTAGTACCCAAATTCCATGAAAAGTACATACACATGTGATGTCATCAGTGATTTCATCAATGACATTTGCGATGTCATCTTTGATGTCCTGGGTGTTAGTCTTAGCAGTGCACGTGGTGGCGCGAGTTATTTTTCATAGCTTAGCATAACTTGCGATTTTCAGGGGTCTTTCGGCTGTACTTGGAACCATAACGTCCCTTAAACAAACTTTTTTTTAATATCACGCAAACAATATACAAACATGGCGTGCAAAAACCATCTTCTCACAGATGGCTTTACACAGAATGTTGCAAAGTAAGAATTTATGCTCGTTCACAGTGAAGGTCAGCTGCTTCCATTTTTTTCTCGGGGCCCCGGAGAGGCTCACGAAGCGGACTATAAGGTTGTATTGTGTTTTGACCTTGACAGACAGAGATTGTGATGAAAGACTTCTCTTTTGAAGGAGTGTTGCTAAAACGTAAGAGAAGATAAGGATGACATTTCTGAAACAAAACCACTTTTATATATTATATCACTATGCGAAAGATCGTTCGCACACGCAGAGTCGTATTTTGGGACTGCACTACTCGTAGACAATGGAAATTGCAATTGTACTGTAAGTAACCCTTTAGATTATTTTATACCAAATATAATTACAATAGCGTAGCATTAAAGACCGCTCAAGTTGAACTTGTTCGTTGAAAGTGGCATAATGTTTTCTACCGCGCACTCACCGCCAAATTGATCCTCTGTCGTTTAAGGGCTGTGAAAAAGGCAGACGACACCGGGTGGGTTAATAGAAATAATTTAACCGGTCTATAGGCGGTCAAGCACTCTACTCGCTGTGCCACTTTACTGTAGCCTGTCAAGTGGCACAGCGAGTACAACGCTCTCTTTGACAACCGTGCATAGCTTGCTAATGCAGGTTCGAATCCCAGCAAGGCCAAATAGGAAAATATTATTTGTTAATATCTTCGATAGCAAATAGTTTCACGCCCTAATAAATAAAATGATGATTTTTAATGAAGATCGGCTGGTGAGACTAATTTATGTTTTTTAAAACAGGTATGTGGCCCTATTTTGCCTATGTCACGATTTACAGACTCCAGTGGATGAGGTCTTCAACTGCCAGGTGCAGGTCCAAATATGCAACGTCATGACCCTCACCATTTTATGGGACAATCGCCAAGGACCAATATGCCCTTACGCAGTACTAGCGGTTACAAACATACCAACCAATAGGGTGGTCTAATGGCTCGTTGTTGGAGCAACCTTCCGATTTATCAGATCGACCATTTACTGCTTTTATCATAAACCAACAGCCTATCTACCGCAAAGGAACAACACGTGGCTCAAAATAAACTTTTGCTGATCGACAGCAGAGACAATAGCAAATCGCTGAATATTCACTAAACATTTAATGTGAAATAAATGTACTTTACAAAATGTACAATCCTGCTGTTTCCTTTAAAAACAGTTTCATATTCCGAATTGTGGCGCACTGAGTTGTAAGCTGATCTAACACCCTCTGTACCTCAAAGGAACATTGCGTGCCTCAACATGAACTTTTGCGGATTGACAACAAAGACAAATGCAAATTGCTGAATATTCTCTAAACATTTGATGTCAAATAAATGTACTTTACAAAATGTACAATCTTGCTGTTTGCTTTTAAATCACTGTTTCATATTCCGAATTGTGGCACGCTGTGTTGTGACATAATGTGTTAGTCTTCCGGGTTCTGCGTAAAGTCACTTAGGACTGGAGAGGACTGGGCGCGTTTGATGACGCACCCTGTAACGTTACGGAGAGAGGCGGGGAATATGAATGCTTTGATAATATCAGGCTTAGGGGCGGGAGATATGATTTAGTGTCGCAAAAGCAAGTCAGCCAGGTCAATAGCACCAGTCATAGGATTATCACATAATGTCGGCGCACACCAGCCGGATTTATCGTTTCTTTAGTGGACAAAAAGTCGGTTGACGCCCATAGGAAATTGTACTATTAGCGGCCAAAAGGAGTGGTCTTAAAACACCCCAGTTTGTGTATTTACGAACAATTAAGTACACCGCGAGTGTTCATAACTCATTTGTACCTTCCTTGCGAACAAAAATGACACATACTCCGTCCTCTAAACACCCCACCATTTTGTTTATTTACAAAATGTCAGAACAGCCGTGTTCCCCGCGGACATCGAACGCAACAAAAACGTCTAGCACATAAAAAAAAAAAAAAAAAAAAAAAAAACATTGAACTTATCTCATACTCCCCAAACACTCTTACACACCAACACACGGCACTAAATACAAATTTTTATCCACGTTTCACCGCGCTGTACGCGGTCGACGGCGAATACAAGATGGCGGGCGCCACAGAAAATATGACGCGCCCCTCGCCGTCCGTTCAGCGAACACGTCGCATGTCCGCAGACATGACGCAAGGCCATGGGCCAATCGGGGTGCTGTCCGCGGCGCGAACAGGGAAGTCCGTCCGCGAAGCGAACACAGATATCACTAATTTTTTTGCCTTACGTTTTGGTCATTTTATAAAAAATTACTGGACGGATTTACACCAAATTTGCAAAAGCACGCTTTCGGGACCAAACCCCCACTCCTGCCGCAAATTTGGTGTAAATCCGTCCAGCAGTTTGGCCTGTGGCCTTCGCAAAGTTTTTTCCCATTATGTCTATAGGGGGAAAAAAAAAAAAGTTTTGGGCCCCCCCCTATAACTTTTGCAAAAAAATTCAGAGTGGGCCATATACTTTTTTTGCAAAGTTTGGTGAGGATTCGTCCAGAGGGAGAAGTTATAAGCCGCCCAAAAAATGCTCTTCCTATGGAAACACCAACTTAACCATAACTACATGGACGCTACCGCGTCCATGTAATATATATCCGTAAAGAACGTTGTAAAAAGGACGTTATGGTTGCAAGTAAAATCCCAAAACCCCAGAAAATCGCCAGTTATGTTAAGCTAAGCAACCATAACTCACGCCACCACCGTGCACTGTGAAGACAACACCCAGGACATCAAAGATGACATCACAAATATAATTGATGACATACAAGCAGGAACCAGGGTCCTAAAACACTATAACGGGACGCCACAGGCATCCCGCTGTAGGAAGGAAAATCCTTTTACAAGACAGCCAACATGGAAAGAGAAGGCAGGGCTCCGCACACAGCCCCTCTTCCTTTGCCATGGCTGCCTGCTAAACCCTATGAACATATTACCACAAGCACCTTTTTTCCCTTTCAAACCTATCCTACCTTCGAATAACTTTACCACATAGCTGGTCCCAGGTAGACATAGCCACTTTAGCACTATTTTTCGTCCATAGCGGTTATGGCCAGTAGCCAGATTGTCTGCGTCATGACCTTGTGCCATGACCCAGACAATCTGGCTACTGCCCACGGCCAAAGGCTATACCTCAGTCACCAAAGGTATATGACTATTTTCTGTACCTACATTATTACACTTGTAAAAAAATAAAACACAGGCACATTTGCAAAACCATGCTGTAATGTCCTTGCTAATGCTCCTCATGAGTTTGCTCGAAATCCACCCATGTTTTTTTTTTTTTTTTTTTTTTTTTTTTAAAACTGTCAAAATGTATGTACATACAATGTCGTATAAATTATCCCCCACTTGACAAAATCCATTCAGTCTTTACACAAACATTGAAGGTTGGGTCTATAATCTTTTGTCCACATTCGTCAAATAGCAACAAAGTTATAAGCCATCCAAAAATGTTAGGACCCCCCACCTTGAGAAAATCCCCCCAAACTTTAGAAAACCATTATCTAGATCCAAATGTTGTGCAGATTCTTCAAATGACACCAGGTGTATATGCCTTTAAAATATTTTGGGACGCCCCCCGCCCCCACTAATTATGCCCCCTCTTGACAGAATCCCACAAAACATTGCAAAACCATTCAGGATTAGTTCTAGAATAAAATTCCAAAATTACATGCAGTTTCATTGGATGGCGCAAAAGTTATAAGCCATTCAAAAACTGCTTTTCCACACCCTGTAATGCAGAAATGGATACAGATGTCTTAGGACATCTTAAGTGTCCGCGAACACCACCGCACTGCCCAAGGACATCTGGAGTGTTTGCAGACTTTCGTGTGGGGGGGGTGAATCAACCAGTTTTTTAGGCTTCTTATGGCCCAATCCAATCCACATCCCCAGAGATTGGTGTTTGTTGAGTTTGACAAGTGAAATGCTGCTTTTTAAAACTTGTTTTCACTGCGCTGTCCGCGGACCCCAAAGGAGTCAGCGAATCCAAAGGCGGGCTCTTTAGGAAAACCGACGCATTTCACGTTTTCCCACCAGCCAATCAGCAGGAGCGTCCCGATGTCTGCAGACCACACAATTTTCTGGCCAGTCCACAGACAGTACAGCCAATCGGAAGCCAGTCCACGGACCGAACAGGGAAGTGAGTCCGGGGAGCGGACATAGATATCACTAATTTTTTTTGCCTCACGTTTTGCTCATTTAAAAAAGAAACTACTGGATGGATTTACACCAAATTAACAAAAGCACGCTTTCGGGACCAAGCCGCCACTCCTGCTGCAAATTTGGTGAAAATCCATCCAGCGGTTTGGGCTGTAGGCGTCAGCAAAGTGTTTTTTTTTTTTTCCCCATTATGTCTATGGGAAACAAAGATTTTGGGACCCCACTATTACTTTGCAAAAATATTCAGAGTGGGCCATATACTTATTTTGCAAAGTTTGGTGAGGATTCGTTCAGAGGGAGCAAAGTTGTAAGCCACCCAAAAAGTGCTCTTCCTATGGGATTAGCAATTTAGTGGCTGTGTAATCTATATATGGAAGGCATCTGAAACGCACTCCAGGCGAGGAACAATCTCCACTGCATTGAGTCAAAATGAAAAAGCCAGACTTGCGTCGTAATAAATTGACAAATATTTTTTAATAAACGTTTGGACAGCAACAAAAACGGAAGCAGGACACCACGGGGCACATCCTACTGCACACGTGTTTCGCGCTCCACTCTGTGCTTGTTCACATGTTTAAAAATAAACTTTTGAGAACATTTTTTTTTTTTTTTTTTTTTTTTTTTTTTTTTTTACTGGTGATCCTATTTTATATATTTTATTTTAAGGTGTATCTTTTAAGCACCATTAAATCATTAACATTTACAACCAACATACAAAACATCTTTGTCATTTAATCAAATGTAAAAATGAAAAATAAAACCAAAAATAAACATACCAAGTACTGCATGTGCCCTGAAGTGGGAGAGTTCCTAGTAACAAGAGTAGAACAGATGACGCCTCGGGTATGTCCCGTCAATCATCCTTTCCACTACCAATGGACATAAAGCTGTCTTTGGCAGAATTCTTCCAGGCCGGGATTCCATGGGGCCTCCTCCAAAGGCCTCATCTTCATGACGTCTTGGGCTCCTTATCTTCACCCCCTTTCTTCATCCTCCAGGTGTCCAGCGCTCTCAGGATCCGGCGCTGAGGTGCCAAAGAATACATTTTCTAGAGTAAACAGAAAAAAAAAACAAATTAAGTACCCAGCACAATACATTTTTCATCCCTCTTCCACTGGAACACCTAAAAATAAAATTGGATTATTATCATTCAGCCATAGGTACTTGTCTGCCATGCTGGAACACCTGAAAATAAACCTATCATTATACAAATCAGAGACCAAAACTATTCCAAAAGTACACACCTCCACTCATTATATCTTCATACCTGAACCCCCTTAGTTCTTTCTGTGTATTATTAAGGTCTTGCATTGACTCCCTGGCTATGATAACCTTTCATTCTACACTTTTTTTTATTTATTTATTTTTTTTTAATTTTTTTTTTATACTAGTCTCAACTTGCTCAAGCCTCTTCACCTCATGTTGTGGGTGGAAAAGTTTGATTTAGTTTACATGGACCAACTGTTCCATTGTCACCTCACCCTGCTTTTTAGCTATTCTGTACACCGCGGGTGATATATTGTCTAATATTTGATATGGCCCTTGCCATGCTGCAAGAAATGTATGCCTGCCCGTTCCAAAATGAACTTCTAAACCGGATCTCCTACCTCAAACACTTTTTTGTTTTCGTAGATGTCTTCCTATCATAGTATGTTTTTGCACTTTCAGCTGCTTTTTCCAAATTAAGTTGCACAAATGCATGTTGTAAGTGCTTCCTCAACTCTTCAACATATTTGTGAATTGTGGCGGCATTTTCAAGTGTCTGCTCAAAAGTAAATGCTGTGGCAACACCATTTTTCTTCCTGTCAGTATTTCACAAGGGCTAGGATGTACTGATTTAGCGGCAGTCAATCTAATGGCCATTAATACTAATTACATCCACAATTGACCTGTTGCTCCTTTCCACCCTGCCTGAAGAGGAAGGGTGGTACAAAATGTGCAATTTCTCTTCACACCCTATATCTGCCTTACTATTGTCATTAACACACTAGTGAAATTACTTCCCCGGTCTGACTCTTTGGGGTAATGCAAATCTTTAAAAAATATGATTCACAATAAATGTGGCTGCTGTTTGGGCGCAGCAATCCAGTGCTGGAATGCACTCCACCCATTTGGACATTAAACAAACTACTGTTTATTTGTTTCCTCTGTCTGATCTTTTTACATGCCCGACATAGTCGATTTGCAAATCAGACCATGGGAGGGTCAAAACTCTTTTCATTAATGGGTCTCTATGCGTAGGAGAAGAAGGTTATAATTGTGCGCATACTAGACACCCTCTGGTGTATAGTTCAACCTCTTGGAATATGTGTGGCCAATAAGCATAATCTTTAAAAATGTCCAGTTTTCTTTGAACCCCTGTGTCCTGCAATTATCGCATCATGAGCATGATGTAACCTCACTCCCCGTAATGACAAAGGCACCACCCATTGGATTTGACCTGTTATGGATTCTCTAATCGTCAGTCCATCTTGTAACCTATTTCTTTGTGTTTTTTAGCAATACCCTCCACTCCTCATTCCCTTTACAATCTTCTCAGTCAAAAGATTTTTCTCCGCATCTAACGGAGATCATATAATATACCTAAAATCAGATCTTCCTTTTGCGCTTTGACTAAGTCTTGCAATGGAGTATCAAAACTCCATTTCACCACATGCTGCTCAATCACTTTTGGAGATGTGGAGCGTATCATCCAATTTACCTGTATTTCACCAAGCAGGTGTTCAATAGGAAATAACTCTCCCATCACTGCTCCAATTTTGGCTCACCGATTTGCCTTTTCATTCCCCTCCTTGCCCTCACCTGGTGTCTTCAAATGGCTGTGTATTTTCCTCCGGTGTATTGCCAAATCATTTTCTCATTTATATATGGCTTGAATCATCTTGCCATTTTTGAGGGGTTTCTTTTTATAAGTGAGCATACCTTTTACCTTCCAGCAAGGTAAATATTCTACATGACTATTTGTGCATAATCTAAATCGGTCACTAGAATTACTTCGGTACTGAAAGACCAAAGAAATATCGAGGCTTAGTACCACAAAATTAAATGCGCCAATCACGGGTCGAAAGATAAAAGTATCTTTTTTCTGTACAAAATTCAAAGCAAAACAGATGGCTATCTGGCTCCCAACACTTTGCAGTGTGTACCAGCAGACACAGTGAGGGGTGAGAGTGCTGGACATCTTAACACAGGTTCTTTTTATACATTTGCTGTTTAGATGAGGATTAGGCTTGTGAGCACAGACAACACTTGTATTGCAGTTCATACGAGCCACAAGGTTTCTTTGCATAGAACAAACAGTCTGCTCTCAGTCAGCCTAAATGTTGACACAACTCAAAGGTCATTCGGCTCGGCTGTCGTTGAAAACACAATCCACCATTTTAGGACACAAAACAAGAGTTCAAATCAAAATGGCGGATGATTCTTAAAATGGCAGCAAAGAGATTAGAAATTGGAGCATTTCAAACGCGGTTTCTGTGCAATGTGAATGGGCTTAGGCCAATGGTCCTATCAAGGAGGTATTATATGAATACAGTTTAACAAACCTGTTGGGTGTCCTGAGCCACGTTTGGACTATTATGCTACAACATTTGGTGCTGCGGGCTTAGAAAATCCAAGATGGCCAAAAAGCCCACATGTGCGCCAGAATCCAGGAGAACCACGCAGTTTGTGCGCACACCAAAATGGTTACCTAACTTGCCAACCACCAGTGTAAAGAAAGATCTTTGTTAACAAAATCCACTGTTACTGATGTCAAAAAGTTGCTGAAATCGTGGCTCACCGGACCACTTTAAAGATTCAACCCTTTTGTGGGGTTCCACATAACCATTTTACTGTAAGGAGCCCCATCAAAACAATGTTAAGCAAGGATTATTTACTACCATGTAAGAACCATTCCTGTTTAGAATGCATTAATCCAAGAAAGATCCCAAAATTGCATGCAGTACCCGCTTTTGACTGAGGGCGGCGCTAGCGGTCTAAACTCTGACAGGGAAACTGCATGTCAGGAGTTGCAGGAGAGGCCTTTACATCAAAGGCTGGGAGTTAATTAAAATCTTAACCACATGCTGTTCCCAGAAGACAATCTGATTTAATTAACAGGCCAAAGGCTGGGAAACCTCTCACCTCCAGAGATTCACACCAGGAGTTAGAATCTCACATGACCTCTTGATTGATAGAAGGCAGACCGGCTCGGAGCCTCCTGGAGACCACACAATAGGCTCTCGCACTTGAATAGAATATGTTGATTTTGACTGTTTCCTGTCAACAAAGAAAGACCTGCCTGCCAGAAGACACATGTGATCACTGACCCACCCAAGTCTTGGAGGCGGACTCCAACACTCTGAGAACTGAATTGAAAGCAAAATATAGATTTTACAGAAACACTGATAACTCTTTGTAATCAAATGACAGGAATGTATAACTTTGAGAGCCTTCATTTAAAAAATGTACCTTCGATTCAAGCCCAAACTCCAATTTGTGTGATGTTCTGGGGCAAAACCCTGCTATTTATGTATTCTACAGACTCTGTGTTTAAGCTAGAGACATGTTAATTTACTGGAGTATGTATGGACAGGCCGTGTACATGTGCACAAATCTGGAGAAAAATCTGATGTTGCAAAACCACTAAAAAGCACAAAATATTGCCATTTCTGAATGCAAGCCCCCAGGAAGAGCAGAGTTGGAACAGGGGATGCCTCATGTGATATGTGATGGGTGCATGTAATTTTAAACAAATGTGTACCTGTGCGAATATGCATTTGGGTCAGAATATAGATTGTGTGTAATTTGACAGGGGTGGGTTCTCTGTATCATAAACAGACCTCATCATGATGACACGTCATTTCATTCCCCCAATCAAGGGGAAGAGGAGGAAGTGGCCAATGACAAGTGGAGAGGGGTAGGGTCTAGAAAGCTAGCCTCTCCACCCACTTTCAAAACACATAAAAGCAGACAGTCAGGACAGATAGGGACATTCTATTCCATCTGCTGCGGGACGCTCTGCAGGGAAAATCCATACTTTACCTCCATCAACCTCCAGAGAGCCAACATAGAGACTTCAATCTATCCACCTTCAGAGACCAAGACTTTACTTCAGAATTTGTAGCAGAGAGGTCAACTACAAGCTAAATCACTCTTTAGCAGGCCTCAAATCATTGCCACTATTCACAGCCAGGCGAGTTGTTTGAATTCTTTGCAAGAACTCTTGCCATTTGCCAGAGAGCAGTGTTGTATCCAGAGAGAGACCAGCTGAACCGGAGACCGCTGTATCCGGACCCACAGACCTGATCAGAACCAGAGACCCAGACCAGACCAGCAGAGTAGAGCTGACCCAGACGCTGTGCGCAGAGACCGTCCGTGGCGAGTGAAGAAAACTTGACCAGATCCGTGGCGAGGCCCATTTGTATTTCTAAATATATTGTGAGTACCTAGCAGAACTGTGCAGAACCAATCTCTTAGCTAAAATAATCTAATCTAAGCTATTTTAATCTAAGTAGAACTGCCTCCTAACTGTCACCTGTCATTTGCAGAGCCGTCACCTGTCATTTTCTAGTTGCAAGCTGTAACCTGTCGCTTTGAACTTTTAAAAAATTTCAAATCCGAAAAACTACCTTTATTTAATAGTCCGTATCTCTGGAACCGTTTGGGCTAGGAACTTGGTTTCACTTTCCTCTGAAAGCTTAGAATCTTAGAATCTTACCTTTCCAACAAGCCTAGAACCGACTTCCTACTCCTTATACTTTCTCCGTAATCAAATTTGCGATTTGGATAAAAATCAAGCCACGTGCGAAAACAGCAGCTTCTTTGCTTTCCTTGTTAAAAATTTGTTTGCCTCTTAAGAACCATCCCTGAATCATTGCTAGAGTGAGCCTGGACTAATATTAACTAGATACCACTCACCCTGAACCTCTAGAGGGAATTAAAAGCATTTTAGCATATTTCTCACTTCATTGCCAGCACATATAAAAGCATTTTGGGCCTGTGTTTCAAACTTCTGTAGTCTAAGCTTGCTGGGGTGAACTGAATTACATTTGATTGCATTTCTGAGAACTGTGTGCTTTCCTTCCATTTCCTTGCATTGCATAAAGGGGGGGGGGGGAGTGGATTGCCAGAGAAAAGTGATTACATTGTTTTGTTGAAATCATATTGAGTATTTTCTGTATTGCATTTTCATTCAACATTGCATCCATCTGAACTTATATAAAGCATTCTCTACCACCTTATTCTTCTGTTCCTATTCACAAGTGTGCAAGTGCCAGACTATACATTATTGATTACTGCTCAGATTAAGTGTAATATCCAATTATTAATTTATCATAAAGTGTGATATATATATTGTTTAAATTCTCAAATAAACCTTTTTAACTTGCAAAACAGAACTACTTCTTGGCTCAGTGGGGTCAGGGGGATTCCAAGAGAGGGGTGTTATATATGGGTAGTCATCCAGAACGCATGAACTGGACATAAAGATATATCAATAAGGGTTTCCATTCAGTATCCCAGACTAGACATTCACTTAGCTGTAGTGTTGAATTGAATCCTCTTACAAATCCTCCTTTTGACCTTAGCCAAGAGCATTACTCAAACATTCACTTTATTCAAAACCCCACGCCTTAATGTCCATACATCCTGAATCACATTCTTCAGAAATATCAATCACCATAAGTTCCTTGATAGTAATATCCTTCATTACTACTACATTGGTAGTTTTCTTGGGCGCATGTACCTTTGGTCCTAGTGCACCTATCGTTTGTGCACAACATCCTCCTAACATCGAACATATGGCAGGGAGACATTGTACACAACAACAAAACAAACACACACCAATAACTATCATTAGGACTGCAAAGAGCTTCCAACCCCATGATCGTAACAAGTACTAGAACCAAGCACTAAGATTCCAGTTCCCCTCGCACACGGATCCCACCAATTTACATGCCCCACCAGGCTCAGCTAGGATGACGTCTAACACCATCCTATTTTGGAGGGACATTAATCTAATTGCCTTTTGCTCCAGCATCATGTTGTACAGAATATTGGTGGTTCTATTGATGGTTTTTTACAGTACCCTTGCTAGTCTTCTGATATCCTCGGAATTAATTATCTGTCCCCAAAATGGCACAAAGGATTTTGCTATATCACCCATGACGTGTGAAGGAGTATCACCATCACCTTGGACGAGCTCTAGAGACTTTACATATACCCCTAGTAACAAGATACCCAAATAACAAGTACCTTGCCAATCTCTGGGTAACCAAGGATGGGTTTCATTGCCACAAACAAAATAAAAGGGGTCTCCTACATACAAAGGTCTGCCCTCACTGGTTAGATTCACAATGTTAGTACAACCCTCAAATGTACCCATTGGCTGAGAACCTTCCCTTTGTATACAGAAGGAAACAGCATTGGGGATTAATAGTATAGGAAGGAGGCATGGCTTCCCGGTTGCCTACGGGAGCCATCTTGAAGGAAATCAGTAATTGAAAAGGACTAGAGATTCTATCAGAAGGCCTAATAGAAGCAACATTGTGTTTGCTTCTACTTGCAAAGAGAGAACATACTAAAGGTGTTGGGACTAATTTATTTGTCCCATCAAAGTTCCCCAAAATACTATGACCAAAGAATAATGCCCTGAGCGAGGCGTAGCATGCAGTAGTTAAAGGAAGAGGATGAATATACCAGCCCAGTCCCTTTTCCCCATGTTGTGGCAAGTGTGAACACACCCAGCAATTTGTTCTGTTCAGAATCGCATGGGTCGCATTCATGATCATTAGGAGGGTGTTATGATAACCCTGTGTATGTTGGCAGTCTCGAGGAGGAGTGTGCAGATGCATGAAAGGTGGAGACACAGTGGAGATAATTTCAGTGGGTAAAAAGTCTCAAGTGGATGCACCCTTTCCATGTACCAGAACCCAAGCACAAATATAACTATTAAACGGACCATTACTGTGATTTAAAAACAGTAGGTCCGCAGGGACCATGATCTTTGAACCAATTCTTTGTCAGCCACAAGACCAATAGCTTGCTCCGCATGAGTGGATTTAGGAAAGTACATTGTTTCTCAGAGTCCATTTAGAAGCCTCTCTTGTTAGGCTCTTCTAGTTCATCTGTCGGTGGATCCTGACCACGTGGCCTATCTTGCTTGAAGATAGCTTTGCTGGTCCCTGCCTCTTTATTTTTCAGCGAAGAGTGACAAGTTATTCCTTGTGGGCACAGCCGATGCTGTGCTGTGAGTCCGGTGTCTCGGACGCAGTTCGTACCTCAAGACTCCAGGTACGGTGTGATCTGCGAACAGAGTGTCATTGCTTCCTGAAGAAGTGATGAAGCAGAAGCAAGATTTTGAGTTACTGGTAATAGTACTCAGAAAGGAGCAAATGCTCCATCTTTTAGTAGCGTGGGGTTAGGTACATTCCAAATATTGGCTGGTCTCCCCATGATTATCTCATAGGGAGATCCTCGACTGTGCGGTCGTCCACATGGACAACAGAGCTATTGGTAAGGAATCTGGCCATTTCCAATTGCTATTCGCACAGATTTTCGCCATCTTATTCTTTTAATATACCGTTATGGCATTCTACAAGTCTGGCACTCTGGGCGTGTCTGGCCGAATGGAACCGTTTATCGATCTGTCATCCCACGCATACTTGCAGGGTAACAGCAGCGATCAAATGTGGACCATTGTCTGACCAAATGACTCTTGGCAAACCAAACCTAGGAAAATATTCCTTCAGCATGGTTTTCGCCGTCATTGCTGTGGGATCTTTTAAAGGAAAAGCTTCAACCCATTTACTGAAAGCGCAAACAACTACCAGAACATACTTATAATTCTGACAATGCTCCATTTCAATAAAATCTGTTATAACAAGGCATAGAGGGGGGGGACCAAAACTACCGCTCGGTGTCGATGTACCTTTCCCAAGATTATGCTGTAAGCATACCATGCAATTTTGGACAAAACGCTCAGAAGTTCTCGAGATATTTACATTCACCCAGACAGGTTCTAACAGTTTACAAATCTTTTTGGCGCATATGTGAGTTGGACCATGAGCCATCGTAACCATGGTGGTGACATAAGCATCGGGTGGCATCCATTTTTGTTTTCCATTATCTACACAACAACCTTCGTCTAAACTTGCTAAACCCTCAGCCCACTGTTTAAGCTCGCAATTTCTTTTATGCAACCAATCCCTACGTCTATCACACAAGTGTTAGGGACCTCATTTGTTATATACATTTTGGAATGCAAATTGGTGGCAGTCTGATTGGCTATTCTGTCAGCAAAGCGTTTCCTCTCCCCACATCATCTGTTACTTTCTGGTGTGCTGAACACTTCATTATCGCTAACCGAGTAGGGAGCGCAGGTGCTGAAAGTAGCCGAACTATCAAAGTGCCAGTTGTAGTTCCATGCAAGGTCAAGCAACCTCTCTCTGCTCTTAATCGACCGAAGTTGTGAACCACCCCAAAGGCATACTGACTGTCTGTAAATAAATTCACACTAAGACCTTCGGAAAGTTCACAAGCTCGAGTCATGCAATAATCTCTGCGGCCTGCGCAGAGTTATGTGGAATTCTTTTGGTTTCCACAATAGTGCTTAATGTAGTGATGGCGTAAACCGCAGTGGATGTACCATCTGGTGGTTTGAAGCAGGAGCCATCACAAAACAGCTCATCTTGTGGATCTTTTAACGGTTTATCGCTTAAATCAATTCTGCCCTTAGTCTCTTGTTCTGTGGTATAGAGGCAGTCGTGTGACAACTTTTCACTGCAAGCAATTCCTTGCGCAAGAGGCAATAGTTCGGCCGGATTTAATGAGCAACATCTCTTAATTTGGATATGCGGTGCAAATAGAATCAGCTTGTACCTTGTTAGTCATGCTGATGTGAGATGTTGCGTCTGCGTTCTGTTTTAATAGAATGTCTACATAGTGAGGTACCGTCACAGTTAAGAATTGACCCAGAACCATACCCTCACTTTGTTTTACAGATGCAGCAGCAACAGCTCTGACATTTTGGCAAAGCGCATGCAACAGAGTCAAGGATGGAGGAAAAATAACCGCACAGTCTATTTTTTCCTCCATGTTCCTGCGTTAACACAGCCAAAGCGCATACACCACATTCATGCACATACAAAATAAAGGCCTTGTCATAATTTGGTGTGCCCAAAACTGGTGCTGAACATAACACAGCCTTGAGCAGATCAAAAGCTGCCTGGTAATCCATTTTCCAAAGTAAAGGCAAAGAAATGCCCTTCTTTGTCAATGCCAACATTGTTTTTTATCATTAATGAGAAGTTAGGGATCCACTGTCTACAGTATGAAGCCCTGCATATCAATGCTCTGACCTCTTTCTGTGTATTTGGGACAGACATGCTAGAGATGCTTTGTATCCGTTCAGGTGTCAGTCTTCTTCCGTCCTTTGACAGGAGATGCCCTAAATAGGTGACCTCCTGTCAACCATATTGAAACTTTTTAATGAAGCCTTATGCCCATGTTCTGTAAGATGGATAAGCAGCAACACGGTGCCCTCCTTGCAAGCAACTTCTGAATCTGCAGCTAAAGGAAGATTGTCAACATACTGCCACAACGTACAGGTGGAAGGTAACTCTAGTGTGTCAAGCTGTTCTTCAAAGCTCTTTATAAATGCTCAGACTCTGTGTTCCCTTGTGGCACACGAGTAAATGTAAATGAGCGTCCCGCTAGGGTGAACACTAACAAATATCTACTGTCAACATGTACAGGAATACTAAAGAAGGCATTCTTTAGATCCACAACACTGAAATGAGTAGCTGAAGCTGGAATCATTGTCAATATACGAGACACATCAGGCACAATCGGAAATTGTGGAGCAACAATCTTGTTGATGGCGGCGCAAATCGATAATAAAACGGAAAGGAATTGCATTATCCCCTTTCTTATACATTGGTAAAACCGGACTATTGCACAAAATTCCTGCAATTTCCTCACTCGCTCCTCGATGTACAAAATCAGAAACTATACTCTTTAAAGCTTATTCACCGACAACTGAAATCTTATACTATGGAATACGTGGTAGTTTAACACCTGGTTTCAACACAATTTTAACAGTCTCAATTTGCAAAATACCAACGTCGTCAACTGCCCATAAACAATGCCGGAACCTTATCCAATTCAGTCGGTAAAGGCCTAGTCCAGAATTGTGAAGCAGAAGTTAATTGAGGTGAAATTGTTAAATGCACTCCATCCGGAGAACAGTAAATTACAGCATTCAATTCTTTCAACGGATTCAACCCCAATATATTTTTTGCCACAATTCATCGTCAAAAGAAACAGACCTGAATCTGTGAATGTCCCGAGTGAAACCGGTACTGGCTGAGAAACCGGACTAACCACTGGTGTACCAGAGAACCCTAAAGAAATGTGGTCCTGCACTGACAGTAGAATATCTGGAACCCGTGAATGATCAACGGAACACATCTGTGCTCCTGTATATATAAAAAATAGATGCTTCCTACTCCCCACCTTCATTTCAACGTAGGGCCCTTTCTGATTGATGAGAATAGGTACTGGTTCCAGACTCCGCTTCGGCTGTTCTAACGGAACAGTACATCATCAAATGCAAGATCTTTAGAAAAATAGACAGTCAATGGATTATCAAAAATGTTCCCATTATTAACACTATGCTGCTGAGTATCCTTTGAAAATGACTGATTCTGAGCAAACTGACCTTTACCATAACTCACTATCCCAGGACGGCCTCTGGATAGTCTACCCATGGTACCATATGTTATTCGATCGCTGCTGAAGGATCGGGCATTGTGCTCGCCAATAACCTTCTTGTCTGCAATAGGCACATTGGTTCATGTGTACAGGACCCATTTGCGCACTACTCTGTAGTACAAACTGACCTCTAAACTGTGTATTCCCACCCCTGGTTCCTCCTCCTATTGGCTGAAACAATACTTTTGTTTTCAAGTCTCCCTTCTTTTTCTATCCTCTTTTTCAGTATTAACTCTCTTTACATAACACTGACCCATGTGCAACACTTCAGACTGTGGTTTAGCTGGCCAGGCACTTTCATAAGTCCTTTGTCTACAAACCACCTTTTTCCTGACTCGGTATTTAAATCCTGACCGCTGAAATCTGAAAACACTTGTTCGAACCGATTAAAAAAAATTCAGTAGCACCTTCATATTTCCCCTGGATGCAAGCTGTTGTCCCAAACTATTCTCTCTGGGACCAAAGTCTTTAATTTAGTTACTATTCTGTTCGGCAGTGTCAATATCGCCTGTATCGGGTTTTTCACCAGCATTCCTTTCTCCATCGATCTTTACCAAGTTAACCCATATGTCACCCAGTCCTGCCTGATCATCTACAGTTCTAATCTGTTTCCATAAATCGGCAGATAGGATCACAGGCAACATCAGATCTATATCACCCAGCGTGAAAATTGATGAATGCAAGACCGATTCAATTTCTTTATAAAATCCTGTTGGATTTTTCCTGATATCTGGAATCATTTGTCTAATGGTATTTTCTTCCTGCCTAGAAAATAGGACATGAACAAACTGTGAGACCTAATAAGCTTCAATAGTAGCGGCTCCTGCGCCTGTTGCGGCATTAGCTGGAAATTCTACTTTACCATTGCCTTACAGAAAAACTTCTTCAAGTATGCAGACCAGTTCTACCTGCAAATTGGAGGCACGGCGATGGGCGCAGCATTTGCACCGAGTTTGGCGATATTGTTTATGGCTAACTTTGAAGACAGATTTGTACTTAGTGACAACAATCCCTTTATTTCACACATTTCCAAATGGTACAGATATATAGATGATATTATTTTCATCTGGGAAGGGAACAAAGAACTACTTGGACAATTCTTAACATATCTCAACGGACTACATGATACTATCACTTTCACCATGGAGTACGATCACCATACAATCAATTTTCTGGACCTACAAATTACTGCCAATATGGGCCATCTATCTTGCTCTCTCTATAAAAAAACGACAGATCGCAACACCACTCTACATTTCTCCAGTTTTCATCCGAGGGCACTGAAAGAAAATTTGCCATACAGTCAGTTCCTTAGACTCCGACGGAACTGTACTACAGTCTCAGATTATTATAAACATGCGGACCAACTAGCTGGAGACCTAAGAGAACGCGGATATCCTAAAAAACTAGTGAAGAAAGCCCTTAAAAGGGCTAGGTTCACAACAAGAGAGAGCCTATTGACACCCAAAATTCAAACCCCTACACAAGAGAGGGTTGCTTGTGTCACTACT
This sequence comes from Ambystoma mexicanum, assembly GCF_040938575.1. Lineage (NCBI taxonomy): Eukaryota > Metazoa > Chordata > Amphibia > Caudata > Ambystomatidae > Ambystoma > Ambystoma mexicanum. The sequence continues at coordinate 116,284,644 of NC_090934.1, read as the reverse complement.
TACAGTACTGAATCCTTTGCAGTGAAAAAGGCCCTAATGAAATATTGGCCTATGATTTCTACCTGTTTACCCAATCTAGGAAGGCCTCTGTTCGCCTTTAAAAGATCAAAGAACTTTCGAGACCAATTGGTGCATGCAAAATCTGATCAGAGAATTAACATCAGTCAACGAGTTTTACGTCCCATTGTGGGACACTTTCCCTGCGGGAATTGCAGGGCGTGCAAATTTACGAGTAAAACTTTAAAATTCCAGATTGGTGCAAAACAATGGGACATTAGATTTATGTCCAATTGCAAAACATGCAATGTGATTTATTGCATTGAATGCCCCTGTGGCTTGCGGTATGTAGGCCAGACCACTCGTGCCATCTCCATAAGGATCGGTGAACACCGTTCGAGAATTAGATGTCGCAACCATGCAGCCCCAATGGTATCACACTTTTTGGAATTGCAACACTCTCCAGATGACCTCAAATGGTGGGTGATTGATGTTGTGAAAAACAGCATGAACACACAAAAAACCTTACTATACAAGGAGGCGAGATGGATTTATAGGCTTGATTCCATGAATAAAACTAAAGGCTTAAATGAGGAGTCAACTTTTAGGTGGGCATAGCAACGCCTTTAATAATACATGCCTTAAGGGATCATCTGCAGTAGGCATGAGTGGAGATATGTGTATCCTTTTGTGGGGATTTACACTGAGGTGCATCTGCAGGATATTTCTGCCACTCTTTACATCTAGATGATGTGCTTCTGCACACAGCTGACTCTATTTTGTTTTTCCTTGCAGCCTACTTGATTCAATCGTTGGTGCATGAAAACGAAGGGTTGCAGACTAATGAATATCACCGTGTATTTGTGCCTTTTTCGCCTTTAGAAGCATTTGGTTGCTATTCCATTTCTTACCACACAGCTCCTGTGGCGCTGTTGCAAGGCAAGGTCTTTTCCTGCCGAGGCTCGCATGCTAGCTAGGTGTACTATGGTCATGCCTGCAATACTCTCTGACCCACTCGTTTCTAGCTCTGAGAGAGAGAGACACAACCTGCACATCACGGTTCCAGCACAAAGGTAACAAATCTAGGCAGCTTTGCTTCAGCCTCCGCATTGCCCTTTATTCTTTGTGGACAAGTGGCAACTTTTGACCATGCCATTTTGTTGCAGATTTCAAACGTAATGGAGCGGGAGGCTCCAGTCCATGCCGGGCACATTTTCGAATTGTGCATGGCCTCCTAAATAACAGCCTAGTGCCCTGCACCTATAGAGAGATGCCAAGCAACTACTGCACAGCTTCTCCTATTTAAAGGTAGAGTTAGCGACTGTTTGTTGCCAACATGTATTTTGTTTACAACCTTTGGATTACCATGCTAATGCCGGTTCGCCTACACTAATTCCATATGTTGATTTTACCTTTTAAATAGTAACGTCAATTTGTAAACGTGAAGGAACGAATTTGATCTTGAGCCCCAGACATGTGAGTGCGCACATTTTGTGCTTTACACTTTTTGGTGCACTTTTTCTTATTAGTGCAGATACACATAAGGTGCTAATATTTCAAAACTGAATTGCACTGCACTACTATTTAACTGTAACTCATGGTCTTTGACTAACCACGCTCCATAGTTTAGTGGCTATGCTCTCTGAAAGCTTTATACATATGTCTGTTTCATGACACATTACTAATGGTTTTACATTGGTTTTTATCCGGTTTTTTTTAAAATAATGTTTCTTTGTTTTTTGCACAAGAGGTGAATATTTCCCACAGGCTCCCTCTATAGAAGGAGTGGTGTCATTCACATCACTCTGTTTTCACAGACTCATGAGCCCAATGCATTGTGGACCTTGTAGTTGCATGCCCTAAGAGTCACGGGACACATTATTTTGAGGTATCTTGATTGTGATTCCGTGGTTCCTAGTGAGACTATGTTTCTTTCCTTTTCTCCTTTTTATTATTTTTTCTGCACCTCAGGGGTCATGACTTCTACTGGTCCTGAGGAAGGCGGAATTGCCCACTCCGCCGAAACGTAGTTTACTCGCACTTTCTGTTTTATTCTTGTGCGAGTATGACACCTTCTAGATCCATCCTGGTGCCACACGTAGACCCCGAGTTTAGCTAGTAGACCCTGAGTTTAGCTAACCAATTAAAAATGCCCCCAGTGGAACTGAAAATTTATAATTCAGAGACATATGGTTTCAACCTTTGAGTGGGGGCCTATCAACTTCAAAAACTTATATAGTGTTAACTATTCTGAGAAAAAGTTTTGTCAAATTTTCTTTTCTAATGTGTGTATATAACTGTCTTTTGCATTGTATGAAATACTGTGTACATGAACATGGATATTTATTGGTTCTTTTTTTGTATATATTGTGCTTGATTTGGAATTCATGTTGAGCTAATAGTGCTTGGTAATTGACAGACCTTGCTTATGAGTAATAACTGAAATAATAAAAAGTTACTTCTGTATAATGCTTAAACAGAAGTACGAAATTGTGATTTTTGTAAAATGTATCCCAATGAAAACTTAGGTGGACACAGAAAACTGTAAAACACATACCCAGGAAATACTCTAGATAGCTTGTGCCATATTTCTGGTATTGAGGAGTTTATTATAAATTAAATTTATATATATGTTTAGTGAACCTGTCAGGACACCTTTTTGTTTTGTGGTTTAGTGATTTCCCAGTCCTTGACAGAGTAGGGATATACCCTCTAGTGCATTATCTTCTTGACAGCCAGGGCTGTCTTTAGGGTTTTCTTCCATTGTTCATTTTTTGTTCTTTTTTCCTCTTTCTTTTTCCCTAGTATATATTCTACTAGTTTCATTTTTGGAACACACACATGTTTGCACTTTCTGGTTTCAGTAGCGTGTTAGTGCTGCTTTGTTTGTCCCCCGGTTTTCTCAATTTTTTATTTTTCTGTTCTGTTTTGTTTACATATGATACTAGACTATGGCAGAGAGCGCCACTTTGAGTTACAGTGAAGAACAAATCACTAACATTATTCAAGGCCCTTCCCTTTTTGATTCTAATAATGGTACTGGCCCCGTGTTTGTGAGTAACAATGCTGATGAATTATTAAAACTTAAGAAAAAGGGCTTTAGGACCGAACTCCACGGTCACTTTTTGAGGGAATACCTCAGAGCAAATATCATCCCAGCCGGCCTTGTAGTACGGAATGAGCCAGGGTTGTTTCTAGAAGACGAGTTGTATAAAACAGGCTTTAGCCAAATTGCAACTAAGTGCAGTAGAGACCTTATGGTTTTAACGATCTCTACTGCACAAAGATTAGCAATTACGGCACAGAGGGAAGTGGAAGCAGAAGAACTCAAATTCACTACGAACCAGCTTAATATTAATGCCAACGAGAAAATTCGGGAAATAGAAAAAATCTTTGAGGAATTTAAGACTGCAACTTTAACTAAAAAAACAAAGAAATTAAGCAAAGATATACAAGAGTTTAGAGTTGAAACTATCTACCCATATTTAACTGCTGAGTATTTACAACAAAGGAATCAGCCGAGACAACAGCAACCAACAAATAATAGAAGGGGACACCGAAGGTGGGTAACCTTCTCCGATACAAGTAGTGACTCCTCTGGTGACATTCCGCATCAAACAGGACAGCAACAGCAAATATATAGACCAAGAGGACAAAGGCCTTTTTTAGGGAGAGGCCAATTTTACGGATCCCAAGGAACACTTTACAACCAAGGATGGGAACCTTGGCCAGGCAGGAGACGGCAACGCCAGTGGAGGAGGGGCTTCTCGCAATAGATCCTACAGATAGGCCATCGACTTGCCCTGGAGTTGATATAAGGCAACCATCAGATATCCCCATTTTCAATCTCTCTGGGATTGAGCTATCTTCGATCCAGATGAAAATATTGGGCATGGGGCTCTCATTTGTCCCTACGAACCATACGGATTGGTTTACTACAGAAATGGAGATAAAAACTTTCTTTAGAAAACTCTGTTTGAGACACTATTTCCAAGATAAAGATGAAGGACAAAATATACAAGACACGGGTCTTCGGATCCCTTCGACCTTTACGCCGATGGACAACCAAGTGGCGAATGAAATTGTATTATTTGAAAAATGCGTTTTGGGCGATCTTCAAAGACTCAAAGGTTAACGCAACAAACAACAGGAATAACCTTTCTAATGAAGAAAGAAAAGCATTGACAGAACTAATGGCAGACCAAAGGCTGGTGATTAAACCAGCGGACAAGGGAGGGGGCATAGTAGTCTTCTCCCAGACAACATACAATAGGATGGTTTTGGACCTCCTTGAAGATAGACAGAGTTATCAACCACTACGTAAGGATCCATCAATAAACATTCAGGAGCTCATCCGAGAGGCTACACAACTTGGAGCAGAAAGAGGGTGGATATCCCAAGAAGAATTAGAATATCTTAATAATTCGGAAAAAAGGACCCCCTCTTTCTATGCCCTCCCCAAAATACACAAGCACTCCTCTAGACCACCAGGGAGACCAATTGTGTCAGGTTGTGGCTCCCTGTTGGAACCACTATGCAAATTTGTTGATCTATTTTTACAACCGATCAGTCAGCAGACCAGAACATATCTCAAAGATACTACTGCAACCATTAACATCTTTGAAGGAATCAGTTTTGACAACGAGCAGCAGCTATTAGTGACAATGGACATCCAGGCACTTTATACCAATATACCACAGGAAGAAGCAATAGATATTATACATCAGCAACTTATTCATAATGCCACCCAACAAAGAGTACCAGCAGCATTCATTGTAGAACTAATGGCCATTGCCTTACAGAAAAACTTCTTCAAGTATGCAGACCAGTTCTACCTGCAAATTGGAGGCACGGCGATGGGCGCAGCATTTGCACCGAGTTTGGCGATATTGTTTATGGCTAACTTTGAAGACAGATTTGTACTTAGTGACAACAATCCCTTTATTTCACACATTTCCAAATGGTACAGATATATAGATGATATTATTTTCATCTGGGAAGGGAACAAAGAACTACTTGGACAATTCTTAACATATCTCAACGGACTACATGATACTATCACTTTCACCATGGAGTACGATCACCATACAATCAATTTTCTGGACCTACAAATTACTGCCAATATGGGCCATCTATCTTGCTCTCTCTATAAAAAAACGACAGATCGCAACACCACTCTACATTTCTCCAGTTTTCATCCGAGGGCACTGAAAGAAAATTTGCCATACAGTCAGTTCCTTAGACTCCGACGGAACTGTACTACAGTCTTAGATTATTATAAACATGCGGACCAACTAGCTGGAGACCTAAGAGAACGCGGATATCCTAAAAAACTAGTGAAGAAAGCCCTTAAAAGGGCTAGGTTCACAACAAGAGAGAGCCTATTGACACCCAAAATTCAAACCCCTACACAAGAGAGGGTTGCTTGTGTCACTACTTACAGTACTGAATCCTTTGCAGTGAAAAAGGCCCTAATGAAATATTGGCCTATGATTTCTACCTGTTTACCCAATCTAGGAAGGCCTCTGTTCGCCTTTAAAAGATCAAAGAACTTTCGAGACCAATTGGTGCATGCAAAATCTGATCAGAGAATTAACATCAGTCAACGAGTTTTACGTCCCATTGTGGGACACTTTCCCTGCGGGAATTGCAGGGCGTGCAAATTTACGAGTAAAACTTTAAAATTCCAGATTGGTGCAAAACAATGGGACATTAGATTTATGTCCAATTGCAAAACATGCAATGTGATTTATTGCATTGAATGCCCCTGTGGCTTGCGGTATGTAGGCCAGACCACTCGTGCCATCTCCATAAGGATCGGTGAACACCGTTCGAGAATTAGATGTCGCAACCATGCAGCCCCAATGGTATCACACTTTTTGGAATTGCAACACTCTCCAGATGACCTCAAATGGTGGGTGATTGATGTTGTGAAAAACAGCATGAACACACAAAAAACCTTACTATACAAGGAGGCGAGATGGATTTATAGGCTTGATTCCATGAATAAAACTAAAGGCTTAAATGAGGAGTCAACTTTTAGGTGGGCATAGCAACGCCTTTAATAATACATGCCTTAAGGGATCATCTGCAGTAGGCATGAGTGGAGATATGTGTATCCTTTTGTGGGGATTTACACTGAGGTGCATCTGCAGGATATTTCTGCCACTCTTTACATCTAGATGATGTGCTTCTGCACACAGCTGACTCTATTTTGTTTTTCCTTGCAGCCTACTTGATTCAATCGTTGGTGCATGAAAACGAAGGGTTGCAGACTAATGAATATCACCGTGTATTTGTGCCTTTTTCGCCTTTAGAAGCATTTGGTTGCTATTCCATTTCTTACCACACAGCTCCTGTGGCGCTGTTGCAAGGCAAGGTCTTTTCCTGCCGAGGCTCGCATGCTAGCTAGGTGTACTATGGTCATGCCTGCAATACTCTCTGACCCACTCGTTTCTAGCTCTGAGAGAGAGAGACACAACCTGCACATCACGGTTCCAGCACAAAGGTAACAAATCTAGGCAGCTTTGCTTCAGCCTCCGCATTGCCCTTTATTCTTTGTGGACAAGTGGCAACTTTTGACCATGCCATTTTGTTGCAGATTTCAAACGTAATGGAGCGGGAGGCTCCAGTCCATGCCGGGCACATTTTCGAATTGTGCATGGCCTCCTAAATAACAGCCTAGTGCCCTGCACCTATAGAGAGATGCCAAGCAACTACTGCACAGCTTCTCCTATTTAAAGGTAGAGTTAGCGACTGTTTGTTGCCAACATGTATTTTGTTTACAACCTTTGGATTACCATGCTAATGCCGGTTCGCCTACACTAATTCCATATGTTGATTTTACCTTTTAAATAGTAACGTCAATTTGTAAACGTGAAGGAACGAATTTGATCTTGAGCCCCAGACATGTGAGTGCGCACATTTTGTGCTTTACACTTTTTGGTGCACTTTTTCTTATTAGTGCAGATACACATAAGGTGCTAATATTTCAAAACTGAATTGCACTGCACTACTATTTAACTGTAACTCATGGTCTTTGACTAACCACGCTCCATAGTTTAGTGGCTATGCTCTCTGAAAGCTTTATACATATGTCTGTTTCATGACACATTACTAATGGTTTTACATTGGTTTTTATCCGGTTTTTTTTAAAATAATGTTTCTTTGTTTTTTGCACAAGAGGTGAATATTTCCCACAGGCTCCCTCTATAGAAGGAGTGGTGTCATTCACATCACTCTGTTTTCACAGACTCATGAGCCCAATGCATTGTGGACCTTGTAGTTGCATGCCCCAAGAGTCACGGGACACATTATTTTGAGGTATCTTGATTGTGATTCCGTGGTTCCTAGTGAGACTATGTTTCTTTTCTTTTTCTCCTTTTTATTATTTTTTCTGCACCTCAGGGGTCATGACTTCTACTGGTCCTGAGGAAGGCGGAATTGCCCACTCCGCCGAAACGTAGTTTACTCGCACTTTCTGTTTTATTCTTGTGCGAGTATGACACCTTCTAGATCCATCCTGGTGCCACACGTAGACCCCGAGTTTAGCTAGTAGACCCTGAGTTTAGCTAACCAATTAAAAATGCCCCCAGTGGAACTGAAAATTTATAATTCAGAGACATATGGTTTCAACCTTTGAGTGGGGGCCTATCAACTTCAAAAACTTATATAGTGTTAACTATTCTGAGAAAAAGTTTTGTCAAATTTTCTTTTCTAATGTGTGTATATAACTGTCTTTTGCATTGTATGAAATACTGTGTACATGAACATGGATATTTATTGGTTCTTTTTTTGTATATATTGTGCTTGATTTGGAATTCATGTTGAGCTAATAGTGCTTGGTAATTGACAGACCTTGCTTATGAGTAATAACTGAAATAATAAAAAGTTACTTCTGTATAATGCTTAAACAGAAGTACGAAATTGTGATTTTTGTAAAATGTATCCCAATGAAAACTTAGGTGGACACAGAAAACTGTAAAACACATACCCAGGAAATACTCTAGATAGCTTGTGCCATATTTCTGGTATTGAGGAGTTTATTATAAATTAAATTTATATATATGTTTAGTGAACCTGTCAGGACACCTTTTTGTTTTGTGGTTTAGTGATTTCCCAGTCCTTGACAGAGTAGGGATATACCCTCTAGTGCATTATCTTCTTGACAGCCAGGGCTGTCTTTAGGGTTTTCTTCCATTGTTCATTTTTTGTTCTTTTTTCCTCTTTCTTTTTCCCTAGTATATATTCTACTAGTTTCATTTTTGGAACACACACATGTTTGCACTTTCTGGTTTCAGTAGCGTGTTAGTGCTGCTTTGTTTGTCCCCCGGTTTTCTCAATTTTTTATTTTTCTGTTCTGTTTTGTTTACATATGATACTAGACTATGGCAGAGAGCGCCACTTTGAGTTACAGTGAAGAACAAATCACTAACATTATTCAAGGCCCTTCCCTTTTTGATTCTAATAATGGTACTGGCCCCGTGTTTGTGAGTAACAATGCTGATGAATTATTAAAACTTAAGAAAAAGGGCTTTAGGACCGAACTCCACGGTCACTTTTTGAGGGAATACCTCAGAGCAAATATCATCCCAGCCGGCCTTGTAGTACGGAATGAGCCAGGGTTGTTTCTAGAAGACGAGTTGTATAAAACAGGCTTTAGCCAAATTGCAACTAAGTGCAGTAGAGACCTTATGGTTTTAACGATCTCTACTGCACAAAGATTAGCAATTACGGCACAGAGGGAAGTGGAAGCAGAAGAACTCAAATTCACTACGAACCAGCTTAATATTAATGCCAACGAGAAAATTCGGGAAATAGAAAAAATCTTTGAGGAATTTAAGACTGCAACTTTAACTAAAAAAACAAAGAAATTAAGCAAAGATATACAAGAGTTTAGAGTTGAAACTATCTACCCATATTTAACTGCTGAGTATTTACAACAAAGGAATCAGCCGAGACAACAGCAACCAACAAATAATAGAAGGGGACACCGAAGGTGGGTAACCTTCTCCGATACAAGTAGTGACTCCTCTGGTGACATTCCGCATCAAACAGGACAGCAACAGCAAATATATAGACCAAGAGGACAAAGGCCTTTTTTAGGGAGAGGCCAATTTTACGGATCCCAAGGAACACTTTACAACCAAGGATGGGAACCTTGGCCAGGCAGGAGACGGCAACGCCAGTGGAGGAGGGGCTTCTCGCAATAGATCCTACAGATAGGCCATCGACTTGCCCTGGAGTTGATATAAGGCAACCATCAGATATCCCCATTTTCAATCTCTCTGGGATTGAGCTATCTTCGATCCAGATGAAAATATTGGGCATGGGGCTCTCATTTGTCCCTACGAACCATACGGATTGGTTTACTACAGAAATGGAGATAAAAACTTTCTTTAGAAAACTCCGTTTGAGACACTATTTCCAAGATAAAGATGAAGGACAAAATATACAAGACACGGGTCTTCGGATCCCTTCGACCTTTACGCCGATGGACAACCAAGTGGCGAATGAAATTGTATTATTTGAAAAATGCGTTTTGGGCGATCTTCAAAGACTCAAAGGTAAAGCAACAAACAACAGGAATAACCTTTCTAATGAAGAAAGAAAAGCATTGACAGAACTAATGGCAGACCAAAGGCTGGTGATTAAACCAGCGGACAAGGGAGGGGGCATAGTAGTCTTCTCCCAGACAACATACAATAGGATGGTTTTGGACCTCCTTGAAGATAGACAGAGTTATCAACCACTACGTAAGGATCCATCAATAAACATTCAGGAGCTCATCCGAGAGGCTACACAACTTGGAGCAGAAAGAGGGTGGATATCCCAAGAAGAATTAGAATATCTTAATAATTCGGAAAAAAGGACCCCCTCTTTCTATGCCCTCCCCAAAATACACAAGCACTCCTCTAGACCACCAGGGAGACCAATTGTGTCAGGTTGTGGCTCCCTGTTGGAACCACTATGCAAATTTGTTGATCTATTTTTACAACCGATCAGTCAGCAGACCAGAACATATCTCAAAGATACTACTGCAACCATTAACATCTTTGAAGGAATCAGTTTTGACAACGAGCAGCAGCTATTAGTGACAATGGACATCCAGGCACTTTATACCAATATACCACAGGAAGAAGCAATAGATATTATACATCAGCAACTTATTCATAATGCCACCCAACAAAGAGTACCAGCAGCATTCATTGTAGAACTAATGGCCATTGCCTTACAGAAAAACTTCTTCAAGTATGCAGACCAGTTCTACCTGCAAATTGGAGGCACGGCGATGGGCGCAGCATTTGCACCGAGTTTGGCGATATTGTTTATGGCTAACTTTGAAGACAGATTTGTACTTAGTGACAACAATCCCTTTATTTCACACATTTCCAAATGGTACAGATATATAGATATTATTTTCATCTGGGAAGGGAACAAAGAACTACTTGGACAATTCTTAACATATCTCAACGGACTACATGATACTATCACTTTCACCATGGAGTACGATCACCATACAATCAATTTTCTGGACCTACAAATTACTGCCAATATGGGCCATCTATCTTGCTCTCTCTATAAAAAAACGACAGATCGCAACACCACTCTACATTTCTCCAGTTTTCATCCGAGGGCACTGAAAGAAAATTTGCCATACAGTCAGTTCCTTAGACTCCGACGGAACTGTACTACAGTCTCAGATTATTATAAACATGCGGACCAACTAGCTGGAGACCTAAGAGAACGCGGATATCCTAAAAAACTAGTGAAGAAAGCCCTTAAAAGGGCTAGGTTCACAACAAGAGAGAGCCTATTGACACCCAAAATTCAAACCCCTACACAAGAGAGGGTTGCTTGTGTCACTACTTACAGTACTGAATCCTTTGCAGTGAAAAAGGCCCTAATGAAATATTGGCCTATGATTTCTACCTGTTTACCCAATCTAGGAAGGCCTCTGTTCGCCTTTAAAAGATCAAAGAACTTTCGAGACCAATTGGTGCATGCAAAATCTGATCAGAGAATTAACATCAGTCAACGAGTTTTACGTCCCATTGTGGGACACTTTCCCTGCGGGAATTGCAGGGCGTGCAAATTTACGAGTAAAACTTTAAAATTCCAGATTGGTGCAAAACAATGGGACATTAGATTTATGTCCAATTGCAAAACATGCAATGTGATTTATTGCATTGAATGCCCCTGTGGCTTGCGGTATGTAGGCCAGACCACTCGTGCCATCTCCATAAGGATCGGTGAACACCGTTCGAGAATTAGATGTCGCAACCATGCAGCCCCAATGGTATCACACTTTTTGGAATTGCAACACTCTCCAGATGACCTCAAATGGTGGGTGATTGATGTTGTGAAAAACAGCATGAACACACAAAAAACCTTACTATACAAGGAGGCGAGATGGATTTATAGGCTTGATTCCATGAATAAAACTAAAGGCTTAAATGAGGAGTCAACTTTTAGGTGGGCATAGCAACGCCTTTAATAATACATGCCTTAAGGGATCATCTGCAGTAGGCATGAGTGGAGATATGTGTATCCTTTTGTGGGGATTTACACTGAGGTGCATCTGCAGGATATTTCTGCCACTCTTTACATCTAGATGATGTGCTTCTGCACACAGCTGACTCTATTTTGTTTTTCCTTGCAGCCTACTTGATTCAATCGTTGGTGCATGAAAACGAAGGGTTGCAGACTAATGAATATCACCGTGTATTTGTGCCTTTTTCGCCTTTAGAAGCATTTGGTTGCTATTCCATTTCTTACCACACAGCTCCTGTGGCGCTGTTGCAAGGCAAGGTCTTTTCCTGCCGAGGCTCGCATGCTAGCTAGGTGTACTATGGTCATGCCTGCAATACTCTCTGACCCACTCGTTTCTAGCTCTGAGAGAGAGAGACACAACCTGCACATCACGGTTCCAGCACAAAGGTAACAAATCTAGGCAGCTTTGCTTCAGCCTCCGCATTGCCCTTTATTCTTTGTGGACAAGTGGCAACTTTTGACCATGCCATTTTGTTGCAGATTTCAAACGTAATGGAGCGGGAGGCTCCAGTCCATGCCGGGCACATTTTCGAATTGTGCATGGCCTCCTAAATAACAGCCTAGTGCCCTGCACCTATAGAGAGATGCCAAGCAACTACTGCACAGCTTCTCCTATTTAAAGGTAGAGTTAGCGACTGTTTGTTGCCAACATGTATTTTGTTTACAACCTTTGGATTACCATGCTAATGCCGGTTCGCCTACACTAATTCCATATGTTGATTTTACCTTTTAAATAGTAACGTCAATTTGTAAACGTGAAGGAACGAATTTGATCTTGAGCCCCAGACATGTGAGTGCGCACATTTTGTGCTTTACACTTTTTGGTGCACTTTTTCTTATTAGTGCAGATACACATAAGGTGCTAATATTTCAAAACTGAATTGCACTGCACTACTATTTAACTGTAACTCATGGTCTTTGACTAACCACGCTCCATAGTTTAGTGGCTATGCTCTCTGAAAGCTTTATACATATGTCTGTTTCATGACACATTACTAATGGTTTTACATTGGTTTTTATCCGGTTTTTTTTAAAATAATGTTTCTTTGTTTTTTGCACAAGAGGTGAATATTTCCCACAGGCTCCCTCTATAGAAGGAGTGGTGTCATTCACATCACTCTGTTTTCACAGACTCATGAGCCCAATGCATTCTGGACCTTGTAGTTGCATGCCCTAAGAGTCACGGGACACATTATTTTGAGGTATCTTGATTGTGATTCCGTGGTTCCTAGTGAGACTATGTTTCTTTTCTTTTTCTCCTTTTTATTATTTTTTCTGCACCTCAGGGGTCATGACTTCTACTGGTCCTGAGGAAGGCGGAATTGCCCACTCCGCCGAAACGTAGTTTACTCGCACTTTCTGTTTTATTCTTGTGCGAGTATGACACCTTCTAGATCCATCCTGGTGCCACACGTAGACCCCGAGTTTAGCTAGTAGACCCTGAGTTTAGCTAACCAATTAAAAATGCCCCCAGTGGAACTGAAAATTTATAATTCAGAGACATATGGTTTCAACCTTTGAGTGGGGGCCTATCAACTTCAAAAACTTATATAGTGTTAACTATTCTGAGAAAAAGTTTTGTCAAATTTTCTTTTCTAATGTGTGTATATAACTGTCTTTTGCATTGTATGAAATACTGTGTACATGAACATGGATATTTATTGGTTCTTTTTTTGTATATATTGTGCTTGATTTGGAATTCATGTTGAGCTAATAGTGCTTGGTAATTGACAGACCTTGCTTATGAGTAATAACTGAAATAATAAAAAGTTACTTCTGTATAATGCTTAAACAGAAGTACGAAATTGTGATTTTTGTAAAATGTATCCCAATGAAAACTTAGGTGGACACAGAAAACTGTAAAACACATACCCAGGAAATACTCTAGATAGCTTGTGCCATATTTCTGGTATTGAGGAGTTTATTATAAATTAAATTTATATATATGTTTAGTGAACCTGTCAGGACACCTTTTTGTTTTGTGGATTTTTCCTGATATCTGGAATCATTTGTCTAATGGTATTTTCTTCCTGCCTAGAAAATAGGACATGAACAAACTGTGAGACCTAATAAGCTTCAATAGTAGCGGCTCCTGCGCCTGTTGCGGCATTAGCTGGAAATTCTACTTTAGGATCAAATGTAGGAGGAACCTCCCTCCTTGGCAATTGAGAAGTAGTCAATTCTGAATGTTCATTAAGCAACAAAGCTAAACAAGTGACAAAGTAGTCAAAGCAGTATCAGGCGAAATTGCTGTCTTATAAATGACCATCAAATCTGCGGGTCCACAAACATTTTTCTTCATAAACTCATCCTGTAGGTACTCTACCATTACCTGTAATACTTGCATAGCCGGAGCATACTGACTAAACGTATCATGGGAGAAATTGAAACATCCGAAATCCATCTAAGCGCGTCTCTTGTGCAAATACACGTCTCTTCGCTCATTGGTTTACATGAAGGAAGAAATTGTTTCTGCACATGAGCCTTCCAATCTATTACCATCTATTTCATGATTCTGTAACCGATCTAACTGCCTCTTAAACTCAAATACCCTCTCAACATGCTCATGTACTTTCTTTGCAGTGTCCCTTAAGCAAGCTAAGACATTCAAATCCCTCAACCCCTGTGTGACATTTGTGTCCGTCAAATCACTCCAAATATCAGCCAAATCCATTCCCATCCCCTCTATCAAAACATTCTGTTCGGGAATACTTTCTTGCTCAGAAATCGCAGTTAACACAGCTGACTTTTCAACTTCTTCTATATATTTCTTTGCCCATGCATACAATTCTCTTTTCCTAGCTTTAGATATTGTACTACAAGTCACTATTCTTGAATCAGCACTCGCCCCTTCAATCGCTACAAGTGGAGCAGAACCACTAGGGAAAAAAAAGTTCAGACAAATCTTGTACAATAGGCAGTGGAGACACTACCGCTGGAGGTAAAGCCGGAATTAAGGGAACAGCAACTGTCGGTAAGGGCGAGGATGTGGAAGGGGCAACAATGGGAGAAAAAGGAGTGACGGGTGGAGGTGCAACAGCGGGAAGAGGTAAAAAAGCACGGAGAGTCACATAAGGAGGTGGTGCAGTAGCAACAGTCCTACGCTCATTCAAAAGTTTATCGATTACTTGTCTGTACTCAAGTTGAAAAGCCCTATCTATAGTTCAAATTGATTCAACTGTTTTTGTTGGCTTTTTCAGTATTGGACATATGTCGACGTGCGTGTTTCTCTTTACTCTTAAATTGGTGCATAGCTTCCTTTCTCCAATCCTTAATTACATAATGCTGCAGGCCTAGCCTTTTTCTTCAACAATATAGACTCTAAATACTCTATACAGGCAATTTCAAAATGACCATGAACTGGCTACTGAAATTCGGAAGCATGTCTAGTTTGTCTGTGCCAAATCATCGTTAAATACAATACTTTTGAGGCCGTACTTGCATTACATTAACCAAGCCGGTGAGCCAACAGGTGGCGCCAGTTGACCTCGTCCCAAAGATTGCCTGTTTCAGGGGTTTATTCCTCAGAGATGGACAATTTCCCAGGCATGTCAGATTACTGGTGTTAACTGGCATTGTTTGTACTCGTGAGTGCAAATCTGCAACCAATATCGGGATTCTTTGAAATCTGTGTATGAACCTGATTTCAAAGACTAAGGAGGTCTGATTGGATTACAAAGGATCCTAGTGGTTGGAGATTTTGGCAAAGAGCCCACCTCGATTATGGAGACCCTCGTCAAGATGCCCTCGTTGTGTGCTCACTGGTACTGTCTAGGTGTTGTGTCTCATACAAAGGGGCCCCCCATTTTTCTCACTCTCTGATCCTGGTCCGATAGCCGCGTCTTCATTTCAGCGACATGACATCAAGCTTGAGGGTCCCTATTTGGGCGCTATCTGAAAGACCAAATAAATATCGAGGCTTAGTACCACAAAATGAAATGTGCCACTCACAGGTCGAAAGATACAAGTATCTTAATTTCTGTACAGAATTCAAAGCAAAACGGATAGCTATCTGGCTCCCAACACCTCAGTTTGTACCAGCAGACAGGGAGGGGTGAGAGCGCTGGACATCTTAACACAGGTTCTTTTTATACATTTTTCCAATCCTTGTCTAGCCCCTCTCCAAACTAATAATTTACATGCTAGTGCTCGTGCCCAGTTCATATGACAATATTATTTAACAGATTTAACAAGTTTGATTGTCCATGAAGATATCATGGCAGTATTGGGTCTCTGGCTCATAGTAGCCTAGTTTCAAGAAAGAACACAATATATTAAAACCAAAGTACACAGTTTGAATTTGCTCTACATGGTTCCTTTGTTTAGATGAGGATAATGCTTGTGAGCACAGACACTTGAATTGCAGTTCATACAAGTCACAAGGTTTCTTTGCATAGAACAGTCTGCTCTCGGTCAGCCTAAATATTGACGCAACTCAAAGGTTGCTCGGCTGTAGTTTAAAATACAGTCCACCATTTTAGGACACAAAACAAGAGTTAAAAACAAAATGGCGGATGATTCTTAAAATGGCAGTAAAGTCAATTAGAAATTGGAGCATTTCAAACGTGGTTTTCTGTGCAACGTGAATATTGGCCCAAGCCCATTCATATCAAGGCGGTATTGTATGAATACAGTTTGCTTTGTAAATGGCGACTAACTCTGCTGCCTGACTACTTCTAGGCCCAATCCTCATGCTCACTCTTGGAATGTTGTCACATTTAAACCAGATATTTCTTATTCCTGCCACAGCTCTCTTTCATTGTTTTTTACCACATGGTATGCACAAACATCTACATACACAGTTGGTAAATCCCTACATCGTTATAAATTGAATGCTTTGTGTGGGGATTGTTCAAATTCATTCAAACTTGATTCTATTTCTGCTTTATCGGGTGCACATTCGGCTGCACAATCATGCAAATCCGCTATCCCTTGGGCAACTGGGCTCTTTTTATTTTGCCCCTACCTTACTGCCATGGGAAATCCCTGAAATGCCAATGTCCAGGACGTAATTCTGGACTGAGCCAAATTCCCTGATCTAATTCTCTTGCTTTGCAGAAACTACAGAGGCTTGTGATTTGTTCCAATAATTACTCTCTCTCCTTGAATTATGTGTCAGAAATGCTGTAATGCACATACAGTGGTTAGGAGTGCTTTTTTACATTCATAGAACTTAGTCTCAACCTGTGACAATTACTTGTTAGCATATAGCATATGTTTTGTTATTCACAAGCTTTTAATATAACACTGCTGACATGCGTTGATCAGTGAAACCTTATCTCCACAAAAAAATTCCAATTCTTTATCAGATATGCCAGACATGGCACCTTCATGAGACTTTCTTTCAAGCTGGGCACCACTTCATTATTCTTTTTCCCACTTCCAGGGTACAACCTGTTTTAGTAATCTTATTAAAGGTCGTATAATAATTCTCAGTACATTTTCTGTTATAACATGTCATCCCTAATAAACATTTCAAATTAGTAGGATCTTTCAATTTATGTATTGCCTCCACCACCACCTTTTGTGGATTTAACCCATTTTCAGTCACCTCATGAGGTAAGAAGTTCACTTTCGTTTTATACTATTGTGCTTTCTGTGAAGATACCTTAGCTCCAACCTTCTGTAACTGGCCAAGCACATGTCTAATCTCATTGAAATAATTTTTCAGATTCTCATTTTTAATTAGCACATCATCTACATAAACTATTGTCCCCCTTACTGCTGCATCTGGAAGTGCCTTCTTAAAAAATATTTAAACTTCACTCCCCTATTGACCTATCCAAAAGGTGTCCAGGACCATGCATATTGGTATTTATCAAAAGAAAATGCAAACAAATTTTGCATTTCTTCAGCCAATGGCACACACCAGTTTCTAGCTGTACTAAATTGGACCTGTGCGAGACCCTGATAAATAAATGGAAGCAGCCACCTTGAAACAGGTACTCTTGTTTAACTCTTATAGGTCTGCATGACCATTAGGTTTTAACACACCCAATATGGGAGTATTTTATGTGCTATAAATGGACTTGATGATCCCTCCTGGATTCTTAATTATCTCAGCTAATGATTCCAAACATGCCAGGGGCAACCGATATTGTTGCACAAATACTGGCTCCCTACCATGCCCTTCCAGTAATGTGGCAACATGCAAATCTTTTAACCCACAATCATACGTGTCTTTGGCTAACACCTCTTTAAATTCCATAACATTTTTCTCAATTGGTCCTTTTCATTTGTGCACGCATCTGCAGCTTGAATCTGCTCTTATTTTTGAAAATTCTGGGAAGTCCTCTAATGGAGGAACATCTGTACTCTCCTCTAACCGTGTGGCTGTATCTCTTTTGGAATGGTGACTTCCATTTCAATATGCTGCTTTTCTGTTTTATTCTCCTTTAAATCAAATAGGATGCATCATAAGGATACATAGACTGAATTTTAAAGATTTCTTTAGGTTGAGAATCCAAATATTCTGGCAACTCAACCTGCGCATTCACCTATCTTTCAGGGATATTGCCAATCGCTATATTACTGAAATTTCCACTATAATAAGATTTTTGTATTGCCATTCCTAACACTTCTCCTCTAAATGAATGTCCTAGTATCCTTTGTTGTCCACCAGAATGTTAATGGGTCCATCCCCAATCTCTACCAGTTGTGTGTATATTCACATTCTAGCCCTTGCTGCCTCTTGAATTCGTATAGGCATACAAATGCATCAGAATCTTTTTTTCTGTTGTCCCTTTCTATGTTTTAATGCTATTGTAACTTGTCTGGTAAATGGAGGAATTGCAACATACTTTCTCACCTGCAATTCAATCATCGCATATGGGGCCATCTGCACACCATGATAAGCTTGTCTCTTGTCCTCTGTGCCTGTCATTTCCCAGGAAAAATGTATATTGTGTCCCACTCGCTATCCACATGTTGTGATGGATAGTCTTAAGACCCATTGTAATCCTTATGCATCTTCCTACAACAGATCATCCAACCCAATAATGTGTTGGTTCTTTGTTCTGAACTTTGGGATCTCCTCCCTGTCAATTATTTGCTGAAGTAGTGTCTCATTGAAACTTCGCTCAAGTGTCTTCTATCACTTCAGAATGCCCATTTACATGGATAGGGATCCATGGCGTCCCAACGAAACCTATGTGGGGGAAAGCTGTTATGATGAGGGGCCACTTCAGAAAATAGGCGGGGCAAACTCAGAAGCTCCACCCCACTGTTCTACATTTCCCCCACCCCCCCAAACCCTATGGTTTGGTGTGGGGACCAACTAGAAAATAATATATTTTAAAGCGCAATATGCAGAGAGGCAGTTGAAGTCTGTCTTGAAAGCAGCAGCTTCAAAGTTTTACTCCTTTTTGTTCAAATACATTTTTCTGAACAAACACAGTAAAACTTTTAACACCACAAGTTTCAGAGAAAGGCTTCCCTCTACTCTCTGCCTAACAAAATGCAAGTGCACACATCCAGGGGTGCACCTAGGCTAACATTTAGGCGGGGGCTAACACTTCAAATGTTGGAAGAGGCACCAACTACTGAGAGAGTGGAGGAGTGGCAAACTTACTTGTGTAGGGGCATCTAACTTCTTTACTCATTATGATGAGACCCATCTAGTGCAGCTTCAATGTTACAATCAGTTAAACCTCTCCTTAAGTCTGAAAACACCCACTTCTTGCAGATCCTGAAGGTCCTAGAAAGTGTGAAAATGGCAGATGGTGTGCAATGAAAGACTCCTATCGTAGCATAACAGGACATTGCAAAGTGTGTGACAGGTCTCTGGATGGGGCAGTTTACTTGCAAAATACACAAATTGCATAGTAAAGCATCATGACAACATGTAAATCCTTATAGCAGCATGTTGGGCCAACATAATATCAGTGTACCTTGTATTCCACGTCCTGAATGGACAACTATAAGATGCAAAAGGCAAAATATCTATTTACCCACTTTATTTTCAGGGCTTTAAGACACAAAAAAATAAGTTGCCATAAACTCACTTAAGTTTGGAGATCTGTCACAAACCTCCAGCGTCTTATGGTTTTAAGAACATTCAACTAAGGACATCAAAGCAAACTTGACTTCTTAGCATATGAAGCTATTAGATGTTATGAGTATGAACACATTTTCAAAGGGTGCTTTATTGTGATGCTCGCTAGGTGACTGGTGGTCTTTCAGGTGGAAATTCACCATCCTGCATAAGAAAGTTTATGCTGCTGATGACAAAAGAAACGTGTTGTTGATCATTATGGCCCTAGCTGCCGAGCCAGGGACGCAGCTTGTGTGTCTCAGGGAGCCCATGACTCGGGGAAACGGGCAGCACTTGAACATCTGAACCGTGCAGATGGATTTGCCTCAAAAAACAAAATGTGCCTAGCAGCATGCTGCTGATCCTTTGAACTGTTGAAGGGTGTGGAAGCCCCGCCACTCAGCTAATATTTCGGGCGGGGGCGGGCTTCAACCCGGTCAGCTCAATGACGTTGCGCGCCTGATGATAATCGATCAGCCCGTTCTGGGTGCTTTGGGCATGTAGGTCCATGGCTATATTGGACTGATTCTGAAACTACAAGTATGAGAATGTGAAGAGTTGTTTAGAAAATCTAGGTCTGGCTAATTATGTTGCCGTGACATGGGGGGTGTCATTTGGAAGAATTTCCAAAATGAGATTGTATGATTGACTAACGCTCTGCTTAAATGCTCATGCCTGGTGATATTTATCAGGAGACTGTAAACTCCCAAGGATGGTTCAGCAGTTAAATGCTCCTGATGTTGGACATTTGTAGCATGCACGACCACCGAGAGGCATCTTGGTGCCAGGATAGCACATAGTAAGCAATAGCCATCCGAGTATTACTATAACCAGGGCGTGAAATGGTGGTTAAAAGGAAGATACGTCTCAAGCTAACTGGAAGGCCATTCCACAGCTTGCTCAGGGCTACTGAGAATGCCCCCCCCCCCTTTCTGCCACCAGACCTGGGGGACCAACACCAGACAGCCACTCCCGAGCGCAGAGCCCAATCCAGAATATAAGGCACAAACTTCTCCTGTAGAAAGACTGCACCAACCTTATAATTGGCCCAATGAACCAGTTGCAAGAATTTACAAATCATTTTTTTCCACTGGAAACCAGTGGAGAGCCCTCAGAACTGGGCTAATGTGATGGCCAAAGGGAGTAGCAGTAGCTGCCCGAGCAGCTAGGATCTGCAGTCAATTAACTCACTAGGCTGGGATAGAAAGTATTGCAGTAGTCCAGATGGCTGGTGAGTGAGGCTACCGCAGCTGGATGAAGGTGGGCAGGCAGAAACGTTAGATCCCTGCAAAGCACCTTCAGTAGGAAATGACCGTTTTACAAACAGCACTGACCTGGGAGACCATAGAGAGTGAAGATGACAAGTAGACCCCCATATTTTTCCACAACCGTCACTGGAATTGGAAAATCACCAAGTGAGGTTGGCCCAAAAAGAGGCACCCACCACTAGGACCTCAGCCTTATACCCGTTGAGTTTAAGGCAGTTCGTCGCTCAGCCACCCTTTCGCTGTCCCCAGTGCCCTCCATTCTGTATCATCCTATTGCTTCATACTTTTTCTTGTCTTCCTCTTTATAGTCTATCTGGTCTTGGCAGCAGGAAGAGATGCTTGGGTCTACCTGCTGTCTCAGGAAGAGATGCTTGGCTCTACCTGCTGCCGGAGGAAGAGATGCTTGGCTCTACCTGCTGCCGGAGGAAGAGATGCTTGGCTCTACCTGCTGCCGGAGGAAGAGATGCTTGGCTCTACCTGCTGCCGGAGGAAGAGATGCTTGGCTCTACCTGCTGCCGGAGGAAGAGATGCTTGGCTCTACCTGCTGCCGGAGGACGAGATGCTTGGCTCTACCTGCTGCCGGAGGAAGAGCTGCTTGGCTCTACCTGCTGTCTCTCACACACGGCTAACAGTGCAGCTATGACCTGCCCTGCCCTCTGCTTTTATCAGAGATGCTTGGGTAAGAATCTAAAGCACTGTCAAAGCCAATAGTTTTGGCTTGTGTATAAGCATGTGATGGGCATTTATCAGGCACTGCCATAATGGCACTACATGGCCATAAAATTGTGTAATTAGCTAGGTATATGATAGTAGCGCCTGGCAAATGCCTACCTACTGCATATGAACACGTTAAAACTGTTGATTTAGTCCGTTTTATTAACAAGACTTCAGCGCAAGAAACATTGATAAATGAAATAGTTGAAGGCTCACATGCTTTAAACATATTCTTTGTGACACTAGTTGCACATTTACAGCTGCAAATAATAAGCAAGCTCCAGCAGCAGCAGGCTGATTAGAAAGAACACTGGCAGGGCAACGTTTTATGTTACTGCTTGACAGAGCTAGCTCAAAGAGATTCCAGCAGGATGCGAGTTGGGTGGGGAAGTGGAGCCAGTGGGTGAGAATGGCCATCGGGATTAGTATGGCTATGATTGGTGAATGGGTGGGTAAATAACCAGATGCTCGTGTCATTCCTCCCATGTACTCTCCCTGCTAGCTGTACTCCAATTCTATAGTTTGGATTTGGAATGACACTGCAGCACCATCTAATAGCCAAAACTAAATAGTGGGACTGTTTCACCAAGAAACGGTCTAGATGTAGGAGCAAGGTGTGAACAATCGTAACTGCCGCTACATGATGTACAGCTGGGTGGCTTCTCCTAGTAACTTAGGCGCGCTACAGTGGGTTATGGAGTCTTTTAGAGACGGATGGCTTATTCTGTATTTGATGTTTTTGTTGTTGTTTTAGCTATTTCCCCCTTTAGTGCGAGCAGTGTTTGTATGCCTGCCCTTGGGAAGTATTGCTGAACCTGGTACACATCAGGGTTTACTTGGGTTTTGTGGGTGGTCGATGCTTTTTCACCCCCCCACCTCCCCCCCCCCCCCCCCCCCCCCCCCCCCAGCACAACCGAGAAGCACCACGTGCTATGGTGATGTGCAACTCTCTAAATTGTGGGTGGAATTCTTCTAGAATAAGGTATTGTCCTACCTCTCGTTAACCCTGTTGAGCCCAATTCTGCCCACGTCCATGCCCAATCTAGTGTTTATTTGATGGGTGTTTGAGTGAATACTGTCCAAGCTTTGCATGATACAAGTCATTTATAACGCACCTGTGCACATGTATGACATCAAGAGCCATACCATAGAACTGTGTGTTTTCTATTATCTGCAGTTCGATGCATGAATTTATTTATTTGCTTTCCTCACTGTATCTGTAGCAGCTGTGTAATCTATGAAGTTGTTTAAAGCTTATTAACATCTTTCGCGGTGTCCTTTACTAGTACAAGGCGATCATCTCGCTGTTGCTGGCGTACCCTGAGGATCAACTCTTATTAGGTTTATTTTTTTTTGCCCACTGCTGAATAAATGAGCACACACGCTTTTATTTTTTTTATCTATGCTGTCATAACCATTTTTTTTATAGCCCGATCAATATTGGACGCTTTTGGGATTTGAGATATTCTAATTTGTTCTTGCATTGTTTACACCTTTTTGGAATCCTGTCTTTTGGCTTTGTATTGCAAATACCATGATGGCAATCGAGTTGCAGTAACCATAATTCAGACGGTGCATTAAACTTCTCAAACAAGGTTAGAATTGATATATTTTCTTTTTTTCTTTTTAGAGTTACAATTGAATAAACAGTTTTTATTCTCATAACCTCTGGCAAGTGCAGTTCTGCACCTTCCAGAGGGACATTCAGTGAGGCTGCGCCTCTTAAATATTCTGGGCCTATTGATTTTGGTTCAGCTGGCGGAGTTGGACTGCTGAATTTTCCCCCCCACCCCTCGTCCTCCTCAGGAGGTTGTGGAACAAAGTGACTTTTGAGCACAAGAATACCTTTTACAAATGCAAGTCTTTCTCTCCATTTGGAACCGAAGTCAGCCAAGCCAGTTCTTGCCCAAGTGCACTCCTTAAATCTCTCCTGTGCCACAAAATCAATGCGGAGAAGGGGTGTGCGTGCTTTCAGTGTGTCTGCACCTCCTTTGTGAGAGATTTGTGGCGCTGGTCTCTGGACAAATTGGGTAGTGGTGTGGGAGGGGAGGTCTGGTATTCATTTCCTCCAAGAGCAACCTGGGCTGGGTTTCAAGTAACACAAAATAAACTGAATACTTTTTCAGAATTTCCTGTATCGGTAGCCAGTGTACTTTTTTGGAGGATGCAATCCAGAGATTGCTGCAACGAGTGCTCAACCAGCTGAGGTATCTTATTGCCTAACATCCTTCAGAGGTGATTAACTCGAATATCGACTGAGGTATAATGATCACAGTACCTAGATGTATGATGAACCATTCATGAAGCACTACATAAAGTTAATCCTATCTGCATTATCACAGGCACAGGTTTTGCTGAGTTTCTATTTCAATTACCAATGTAACTTTGATTTGTTTTTGAACAGTGCTTGCACTTTCTTGAGTCAGGTTTTGGATGTTTTATTTTTTGTCTTGATTTGAGAGGCTAGAACACCTGTGATCAGTGTAGTGACAATTACTCACCCTTGAGCAAAGACTCTGCTGCCACTGACCATTTACAGTAATGTACCCCATTGACTGCAAGGTTGAATGGATGTAAACTAGACTGTGTATAGTTATCATTTTACAGACTGTTTTTACAATTAGACTGTAAATTAAATTAGAAGTGTAAAAATGATATGCCTCTGCGTGATTATGCACACAGCACCAGAACTATGAAAAATACAATTTTGCAATACTGGTTTGCTTTCACTGGGGAAAAAGCATAACTTAAAAAAATAAAATAAAAGACCAATTCAATTTAGTTTTCCATCTTATTAATTATACAATCCTAAAATTCCAGGAAAACATGCGCAGTGCCTCTGAAGCTGAATGGAAAGGAACCATTCATTTTATCAGTGTGCAGTTTATTTTGAAAGGCTTCAGAGGTGGCTTTCAATTACATCCATGTCAATATCGCAAGAAGCCTTTTGGGTTCTGTCAAGTAACCTGACCTTTGCACTGCCCTCTGTTCTAAACCTGTGTGTAAATGTACCCAGGAAAATAATAAAGCTTGCGTATTTACGAGATTTTAATGCGTAAAAAAGCCTAGTACTCGCCTTATCTGGAGCCCTGGTTGTAACACATACGCGAGCATGTAGGTTCCCATGGGTGTGACTAGACAGTCACACAAGAGTTAACTGTCTGTATGCGTGTCATGCAGGACAGGACATCTCCCCCTCTCGGGCAAACAGAAAACCCTTTACTCAAAGGTGGCTTGAGTTTTGCAGCTCTTGTGATGCATCACTTGAGCCTCATTGACACCTCCCATCTCTGGTGAGGCAACATTCTCCTTCCTCAACCTACCCTAACCCCCTCCCCCCTCCCCCATGGGCACCTTCCACAGCATTCTCATTCTTTCACTTTCCTCCCCGGTAGAGTCTGAACTGTGACACATTTTGTTTATCACTTGTCCCGGGGACCAGGCAGTTACCATAGAAACTTTGATCTGCGTGATGATGCAGGGATCAGGTTCAAACCTGGACTCTGACTTCAGTTCTTGCTTCCGACACATGAGAACCTTGTCTCCTGTGTGCAGCGTCGACCGCTTGGCTCCCCTTTTCTCCTCCGCGTACCTCTTCATCTCCTTATCTCCTGCGTCCTCATTCTGAAGTATCTTCAGTTCTGTTTCTCAGAACTCCCTGCTGTGGGGCAATCTGGTCTTCACCTCCCTCTGAAACACCAGCAGTGATGGACACTTCGTTGTTCCATGTGGTGAGCTCTGATAAGTCTCGGAGCATGCTACACAGTGCCTGATTCCGTGACCTCAGACTCCATGCATTTATTTTATTGCAGCACTTTTTTTCAAACTTCCCATAAACGTTTCTATCATCCCGTTGGCTTTTCGCCACAGGGGTGTAATTTTCCTGTGACGTATGCCCATGTGACTCATGAATAGGGCAAACTCTCCTTGTTGAATGGAGGCCCGTTGTCTGACTTGAGCACCTCAGGAATGCCCCACGCTGAGAATGACATCCAGCTCAGGGATAACTGTGCTGGCTGCTGTGGATGAGATCAATTGTACCAGCAGGAATCGAGAGAATTATCTATGACCACCATCAAGTATTTCCCTCCACTGACGGCCCAAAGAAGTCTGTTGCGGCACATGTACATGGGGCCTCAGGCAGCTCAGACATCCTGAGTGGCTCAGAATTACTGGGATTTGACATGCACTGGCATAGGTGGCATACTTTCATGGTGTCTAACACTAAAGAGTCAATCTCTCGGAACCACATTGTCACTTATTTGTTGCTTTTTGGCCACCATGCCATGCTACCCTTCTATGGACCAGGTCCACTACTTGCTATCGGAGGTCAGTAGGTATAACTATCCTCCGTCCACGCATCACGAGGCCCTCCACGGTGACCGATAACTCATCTATCACTTGCTTAAAGGCCTGCATGTCTTGCCACACACCCTCTTGGTCTTTGTGTGTGTTCCAACTGTCTCTCCACCTTTGCGACATAACGAGTTCTTTCACCTTCTGTAACATCCTATCATTCATGGTGTTGTCTCTCACCTCGCTAGTCGTGAGTGGTTTTATTCCTCCTCCATGGAGGACGCACGATCATGTTTCACAAGCGGGTACCTTGACATGAAATTTTCCGGTTTGTATTCATTGCCTGGCTTGTGGATGGCGGTGAAATTGAAGTCTTGCAGTCTTTTTTGCACTGCGGGTTTACTTAGATTATGACCAGTGCCTGATGGTCGGTCACCACCGTGAATGGTTTCCCATGAGGAACATCTTGAAGTGCTCACACACCCAGACAATTGCCAGCCCCTCCTTTTCCAGCTGATCATATTTAATTTCGTTGTTTGTTAGACTCTTGGATGCATTGGCGACAATGGCCCTTGGACTGTCTCTGCCAGACCTATGCTGTGCTAGGATGGCACCCAGGCCGACCAGGCGTGTGTCTACCGTCGGCTCCGTGCACTTGCCGGGTTGAAGCAGGCCATACACTCAGCTGACCCAATGTGTCTCTTGATGCGGTTGAAGGCCCTCTCGCAGGCTTGGTCCAACTGGAAGATGTTCCCTTGTTTGAGCATGTCCACACGGAGCCTGATCTTATCAAAATATCCTTGCTTGGGTACCGCCACCAAATGTGAAACCCTTGGGGTGGGGCACCAAGCTTGTTCTATGTCTTCCTTCAACAGACTCTGAATCTCTCTCTACTTGTAGCTGCTGGTGGATGGGTATCCGCTGGGGGTGTTGTGCCACGGGAGTTATCGACTCGTCTATGTGTAGGGTGACTGGGCCACATTTCAAACACCCTAATCCTTTGAAAACTCTGGGAATTGTTGCACTATGGAAACTTTGTGCTGCTTGGAGTATGTCACGGTTGCAATCTCATTTCAAGGGCCATTGGTCGATCTAATAGATTACTTCCCGGCACTTCCCCTTGAGCACCATGCAATTCTGCCATGGTTGTTCTCCCTTTTTGTAGTTCTGGATCGTCGAAATCCCATGATTCCGAACTGGCCCTCGAGCGGCCCACTGGAATATCTTCCGCTCGGATGGTTCTAACTCTGGTGGGTGTGTCATCTTGCGAACTATAGCATGGCTCCCGTATCGATGACCAACTTGGCGGGGTGCTGACTCAATGAATGTCGATCTGTCTGGGCAGTCACTACGCCACTCATGTATGCATATTCATGTGGGTCTCTCTCTGCTCTGGCAGAGGAGATGGCGACCGCCCAGTAATTTGCCGAACTTGTCTGACAAGGTCTCTTCTCGCATTGGTGTCTTTTCTGGGGCCTAAGGTGCTCCCGTCTCGCACCACCGAGACCCCTTCCTTGCGCTCTGTTAGGCAGTGTGTTGCAAACCCTTGCGGTGTGGTTATCACGTTGACAATCTGTGCACCCCTGTCCAAATGCCGGGCACCGCGTTCCTTCTTCATGGGGGTAAAAAGGCAGGCCACACCTGTAGATTTTCCAGCAGTGCCATATCTTATTGGAGTGTGACTGACTTGGTACGTGTGTTCTTTCACCTGTCTTTTCCAGTCTCTATCTGTTCTTGCTTACGTCTGTACCATCTGGAGAATGGTGACCAGATGGAGCAGTTCCCGATGTCGTTTTCTTTCTGAAGGCAGAAGAGAAAAACCTTCTGACTAATGGCCGCCTCATTCGAGAATTTGTTACAGTGGGCCACCAACTTGCACAGTCGAGTTGGGAAGGCATCCTTGGACTCACCCGTCACTTGACATGCCGTGTTGAATGCGTGTCTCTCTTGGTCTATGTTGCGCTGGGGGTCGAAGTATGTGCACAATTAAATCCTTCATACGTCTTGACCCCTTCAGACGGGAATGTGGGGATGAGATCTTTGACTTCGTCCCAAACAAGATTAATGAGTAATCTTCTGTCAAACTTGGTGGGGGGGGGGGCCCTTTTCATCATACAGAGTCGTGCAGTTTTCAGACCTGCGTAGCCATCTCTCCCATCTTTGTACTAGGGCTTGTTGATCGCCCATGTCAAATGGGCCTGGTCGCCGGAAGGCAGCGTCACTTGGCCCTTGGTCCTCCAATGCGTCACTTGTCTGCCTCTGACTGTCCCCCTCTCCATCCCCAGGCATCGTGCTGCAGGCAGGCACTTCTCTGCTACTCACTATTGCTGAAGACGGCAAGGTGTTAACCGGCTGTTTTAAAAAAACCAAATGTTTTAACTTTTCTTTTTATTTATTTATTTTTTTTTTTAATTTGTTTTTATTGAGTTTTCAAAATAAACATTGGACATGAACAGAGAAATACAGACTGAAAATACCATTTGAAATAACAACGAATACCTGTTCAGGTCAGGTTCTTCCTGGTGCTTGGATAGTGCAACCATAGGGCATACATAAACAGAAGAACATATGGGGATCAACAATATACATAAATACGTCATCTCTTTTTCCCCAACAAGTTTAGAATCGATATCCCCACCCCCCTCCCCCCAGGAATGGAAGACTGATCATTCGTAGATTTTTGGCATCGTGGTCAAGGTGTGTGTTGTGGGTCAGGGTTAGGTCAATTGAGTTCTGCAGTGGGCGCGGCCATGAGGGGGGTGTGATTACAAGCCTGGGGTGGTTGCGTCTAGTGGCATGGGTGAAGATCTGTGGTAAAGTGGTGTTGGGGTCGTTCCTCGGGGAGGGGGGTGGTCTGGTCCGGCCCCTTCAGGGCAGAGAGCCATCTTCGCTGTGGGTTGGTTCTGCATTAGGCGTGTAAGCGCTCAGAAAGTCAGACCATAACAGTTCACATTGTGACGCTCTGCCATGGAGTGATGCCGTTATCTTTTCCATCGTGCAAAGATTTAAGGCGACATTAATCCATTCTTTCTTACTCGGGGTCAACAATGATTTCCATTTGGTCGCTATCAATGCCCTCGCCGCGAGCAATAAGTGGGGGACTACTCCTTGGACCTTCGTCCATTCGCCGTCCTCCGCCTCAAGACTAAATAGCACCAGTTGCGGGGTCAGGGCTCTCTGGATCCCGTCCGTGTGCCTTATCCAGCCCAGCACCTCATCCCAAAAAATCTGGACCCTAGGGCAGTCCCACCACATATGCCAGTAATCGGCTATTTGACCACATTCGCGCCAACAATGGGGGGATGATGCTTGATACATCTTTGATAGTCTGAGTGGGTCGTATTGCCAGCGGTGGAGGAGCTTGATGGAGTGTAATTTGTATTGGCTTGATATTGAGGTGCGTGTGGCCATAGTGCACATTTTGTCCCATAGTTCGTCTACTATTTCAATCCCCATGTCATTTTCCCATCGTGTTCGGAGAGTGTGTGTCGACCCAGTACCACCCTCCAACAACAGCCTATAGATTATTGAGATCAGTCCCTTCCTATCGGTCTTGGAGTCTAGCATTTTCTCAAATGGGGTTAGTTCTCTGCTCAGTTTATCCTTCCACACATCCCTCGTCAGGACTCCTTTAATTTGGAGGTAGTGAAAGGCGGATAGAGTTCCTATGTTTAAGGACTCTGTTAGGGCTGGCAAGGTGATGAAGGAGTCGGTGCGGACTAGTTGACCCACTCGCTCAAGTCCTGCCTCATACCAGTCCTGAAATCTTTCTACGTTGGGGATATGATTGTTAATGCCTGGTGACCATAAATGGCTTAGTGGGGACGGCCAAGTCGTGATGCGTATCATATCCGATCCCTCCCTCCAGATGTCCAACAGGGCTACAAATAGTGGGTGGTTTCTTGTTCTTCTCAACACCCGTTTCCGTGGTGCCCACAACCATTCTCCAAGTGTTGCAGGTGCAAGATAGTGGTTGTCCATTGCTACCCATTGTGGCTCACTGTAGTTGCGCAGGTGGGGGACAAGTAGACGGAGTTGGGTTGCTGCATGGTATTTTCTCAGGTCAGGTAGTCCTACCCCTCCTTTATCTTTGGGCAGTGTGAGGGTGGTATATGCTATACGGGGCTTCTTTCCTTGCCAGAGAAATTTTAGAATTTCCCTCCTGACATCTATAAAGTACCGTTGGGGGATCTCAATTGGGAGCATCTGGAATGGGTAAAGGAACCGCGGGAGGCAAGTCATTTTTATCGCATTGAGCCTGCCCATCCACGATATCGTGAGTTTACCCCATCTGGCGAGGTCCGACCGGAGTTTAGTTAGGAGCTGGGGGAAATTAGCTTCGTAAAGGGAGGTAATATTTTTGGTGATTCGAATCCCTAGGTATTGTAATGTGTGGTGTTCGATTGTTAGCCCCAGGGAGGAATATCTTTCCTCGTTCGTAGTTGGTTCACCTTGTAAGGGATAAAGGACTGACTTAGCGCGGTTGATCTTGAACCCCGACAGACGTCCGTATTCCTCAAGTAGGAGGATGGCTCGAGGAATGGAGGTCTCTGGATTGACTACGTGTAATAGTATGTCGTCCGCGTATAGCGCTAATTTGTACTCTACACCTCCCAGACGTATGCCCTCTACACCAAGGTCTTTTCTAATTTTGCATGCCACTGGTTCCAGCGATAGGGCGAACAAAATAGCTGAGAGGGGGCATCCCTGCCTGGTACCACGCGTTAATCGGAACCACCTAGAATATTCTCCATTCACATGGACCGATGCCGAGGGAACTGAGTAAATTGCTTGTATTCCCTTTCTCAAGTTGGGGCCAAGTCCTATCTTCTGAAGGACCTTCATTAAGAAGTCCCACTCTCCCCTATCGAACGCCTTTTCCGCATCAATAGAGAGCAGCGCAGGGTTGGTATGGAGGGTATGGGAGATGTGTATCAAGTGGAGAGTCTTGCGCATGGTGTCAGCGCCTTGACGGCCTAATATGAATCCTACTTGGTCTGCGTGGATGAGACGGGGGAGGAACGATTCGAGTCTAGCGGCTAGGACCCTGGCGTAGATTTTCGCGTCTATGTTTAGTAGAGAGATTGGGCGGTAGGAGCCACATCTCGCGGGATCTCTCCCCTCCTTTGGAATAACCACAATGATCGCCCTCGTGAATGAATCGGGGGGTTTCCCTGTCTTCAGGATCTGATTGAAGAGATCAGTGAGGAAGGGAGTGAGTTGTGTTGCAAATGTTTTATAAAATCCTGCCGAGAAGCCGTCCTCCCCCGGGGATTTACCTAATGTGAGTCTCTTTATCGCTTCATGGATCTCCGCACTTGTTATGGGGCTGTCAAGGGATTCGGCCTCTGTGACTGTAATCTCGGGCATGTCTATGTCATTTAGGTATGTTTGGATGCTTAGTGTGTCGGGGTCTCCATCGGGGGTATACAGGGCTTCAAAAAAGTCGGCAAATTTTTCAGGGATAGTGGTTTGGGGCCCTTCCTGAGTGTTATCAAAATCAGATAGTTCGTGTACCCTTCTGTCGGCTTGCTGGGCCCGCAGTCTGGCTGCCAATAGCGCGTCAGCTTTGTCCCCTTTCTCGTAAAACTTCTGCTTCAAGAGAACAAGTTTGCGAGCTATTAGTTCATGTTCTAGGAGACGGAGTTCCTCCCTTTTCTTCCTAGCTTCTAAGACCCGTTCAGAGTCCGCTTCCCCGTTATTGAAAGTTCCCGTTTCTAGTTGGGTAATTTCCTTGCGGAGCCTATTTTCAGTCAAAGCCCTCTCCCTTTTTTTACTAGCTCCTTCCCTTATTAAGACCCCCCTCCATGTGGCTTTGGCCGCCTCCCAGACCACCTGCTTGGAGACCTCGCCATTGTCGTTCAGTTGGAAGTAATCCTCGATTGCGGTTTGCATTTCCTGTTTAAAAACTGCATCCTTCCAAAGCGATTCATTACAATGCCATCTACCCCTACCCACTGGGAGGGAACCCCATGGCAGTTCGGCTCGTACCATATCGTGATCTGACCACGAAATTGTGGCAATATCTGAGCTAGAAGTTGTTTCACATATGTCTCTTGAAAAGAAAAGGTAATCGATGCGGGTATGTGTGTTATGTGGAGCTGAAAAAAAGGTATACCGCTTATCTGTGGGGTGCTTACAACGCCACACGTCCATCAAGCCATACAATTCCATCATCCTATTAAGTTGGGTGTGGTCCCCAGTGGGTTTGACCTTTGTTTGGGGATTGCCCGGGTGCCAATCCATGTCGGGGTCCGCCCACATGTTGAAATCGCCGCCTAATATTACATGGCCGGTCGCTTCCAGCATGATCTTGGGTATTGTTTTGGAGAGGTATCGGATCTGACCTACGTTTGGGGAGTAAATCGTGGCCACCGTAATAGCTAGTTTACCTATGGTACCCGTGACAAGTAGCGCTCGACCCTCTACATCCGCCCATACCTTCGTGACCACCAGATCTATTCCTTTTCTGACCAAGATCCCCACCCCACCTTTGCGCAGTGGGCCTGAGCCCCAGAACTCCATCCCTGTTCGCTTCCCCAAGATAGCTTTCTTCACCTCTCACATATTTCGTCTCCTGTAGGAGCAGGATGTCAAATCCCGACCTCCGGAACTCTCTGTAGACGAGAGACCGTTTTGTGGGCGAGTTCAGGCCTTTCACATTCAATGTGCCCACCCTCATGTTGCCCCTGGGGCATGCCTCAACCATCATCACGCCGGTGATGTTTCAGGTCACCTGACCACGCTGATCCTTCCATTGTTTCCCCGTGGTGACCGGGGGGCCACAAGCCCATCCCCCTGTGTGAGCCATATATCCAACTTGTTGACATTAAATCAGCTTCCATTTCACTTCCCCATCCTTCCCTCCCCCTCCCCCCATGTGTTCGGTGGCGTTCGATCGAGCCGAGTTGGCAGCACTGGCTCATGACCGAACCACCAGTGGAGACCGTTACTTCACAGTCCCCTTGCAGTGTATACATCATTATCAACTTTAGAGCCCCCTGGAACCCCCCCTCCAAATGTACTTGTCAGCTGAGCCCGGGTAGGGTCGAAACAGCCTACATACGCAATGTCCTTCGCTCTGATTTTAACATGCAAATTAGCTTAATGGAAGTGCGATGGGATATGGTCAACTCAATCCCTCTGGTGAGCCATTTCCTCTACGATATTTCCTCGAGCCTTTGACTTTCCTCCTCTTCGGGCCTTGTATTCGCCATTCTCTATCTTCGCGGGGTGCATGATCGGTCTCTTCTTCATGAGATTGATCGCCTAATAGGTCGAGGATGCAGGCCTTAATTTCTCTCTCCGAGGACAGCTTGATTCTCGATCCCTCGTGTTCGAAGGAGAGGGAGAAGGGGTATCCCCATCTATATCTTATATCTCGAGATTTAAGCCATGTAGTGAGCGGTTTGCACATTTTCCTCATAGCGAGTGTTAAGGAGGAGAGGTCTTAGTAGATCGTTATGTGTGCCCCGCTCAGGGTGATGCTGCCTCCATTTTTTTGCCTTTTCTAACACCCTCGATCTGTCTCGGTAGTGATGGAATCGGGCCAGGACGGACCGGGGTCCCCCGGGTGGCCCTCCCGCCCTATGGATGCGTTCTGTTTTGGGTTCATCTATATTGTCGTCGGCAACGAGGAGCTTTATGATATCGTGTATGGTCGTTTTCAGGTCCTCTTCAGTTTCCCCCTCTTTTTCTGGGATGCCGAAAAATCGCAGGTTATTTCTTCTTTCTCGATTCTCCAAATCGTCCATCTTCAGCTTGCACTCTTGTTCCTTCCTCTCCAGATCGCTTATCCTTAGTGACAACTGGGTCTCAAGGGTATCAATTGATACCTGGTTATTTTCAATCCCTTCGACCCTATCCTCTATGTTGTCAATTCGCTGTGTGAGTTTATCAATTTTCCCACCAATGCTGGCACCCATGTTCCTGATCTCTGTGAGCAGGCCTGCGATATCGCCTTTCGTTGCCGCTGTGTCCCCGTCCGGGGTCGGGTTTGTCGGAGACGCCATCTCCAGGCCGCCGGTAGGGTCGGGGTTTGCGTTGTAGGCGTAGATGGCGAGTTTCTGTCGGGAGTTCATGCGCTTTTGAGAGCCCGTTCCGGACTTTTAGGTGAGATCGGTTGGTAAGACTGTGGGTACCGCTGGGGAGGCACACGCCCCTGTGTATTTCTTGGAGTCACTGGTGTGCCCGAGAGGACAATGATGAGTCAGGGGGCCGTTCTCCCAGCGGTGTGTGGCAAGGCAGATCTCCAGTATGTTTAAGGAGAATTAGGTTTAGAGAGTGCCATCCATGTGGTGCCCTGGAGTCGTGGCATTCAGTAGATCTGTGAAGCGTGCATGTCTCGGGATCACCCTCTTCTTGCGGGTCCTGCCGTGCTAGGTTCGTCCCAACGGACCGTGGGTCCCCCTCCTTGTGACTATATTCTTTGGCAGTGTGGTGAGGGCCTTCCGCTGGTGGGGTCCGAACAAAAGCGGTAACTTGAGTTTGCTTGTGAGGCCTTGTTCTACGGTGTCGTTCGGGTGGACTGGGGACCACCTTCTGTCCGCCACGTGTGACGCGGGTGCCCCGCGGCGCCGCTGCCTTTCGTGGGCCTAGAAGAGCGGGGCCCTGCTTGTTTATGTGGAAGCTCCGGTGTAGCCGGGCGCAGCAGGGTTTCCGGGGCCTACGCTGTTTCGTGTGGGGTCTCGACCCACTGCACTGGGCTGGTTCGCTCCCCAGCGGGGAGGTCGGATTGCACGTGTGGAGTGCACTTACTTGGTATCTCGGCGGGGTTCACTGGAGCCACGTCGCGAGGAGGTTCCTTTCCCGTCTTGTGCTAGTAGTCACGGATTCCACCAGCGGGTCGTTCCTGCGAGGGTGGGGTGTGCGGGTGTCGAAGCGCGCAACGTTTTCCGGGGTCTCTGGGCACTGCGTTGCGGTGCTCGTTCTGGGCCCTGTTGATTTCATTTCCGGCGCGAAACGCCCAAGGCTTTTTCACCGGGAATTCTTGGCCGATTTTGGTCGGGATTTCGCTGTATTGCGGGGGGGCCCTTCCGACACCTCTGCGCCCAATTCTAGTCCGGGGGGGTCCCTAAAAACGGGGGCTCAATCCATTTTAGGGGACCGTGCGACGGGAGCTCACACGGACAAGGTCTGCATCCGCGCGCCCCCTGGTGGCCAACCTTTTTCTTTTTATTTTAATGGGTTGCAGGTATCCCACCTTTGTTGGCGGTTACCTTGTTCTGCTGATTGCTATATCTCAAAATTGTCCTCTTGGCCCCTGCACGTGCTCCGCTCGAAATGAGGAATGTGGAGCCTCAGTTAACGGGTTGTAACCGCTCTTTATTTTCTTTTGCAATGCCGCAAAATCTCGGCAAATTCCCTGTGCGCATGCACGAGCATGTGCACATATCATTGGTTCCCCTGGATGTGACGAGACACCTCGTCAAGAGTTAACTGTCTGTATGTGAGTCATGCAGAACATGACAATAGCCACTCACAAAATACCCACTCAAGTAACAAGCTAGCCTTCCACCATTTCTAGAATCTGGTGAAGTGAATACTTGTGAAAGTAATAACCATGTTTGCAACTGGTTAAGAGGGTGCCCGATCCACCCTTTTTCCACAACATGCCTTCATCTTCAAATTGTGCAACACGCCAACCTCTACCCCATGGAGCCATTGCTTCACCATGGAACAAACTTGCACGTGCGTCGGGATTGTATGCACTTGGCAGCTCGGGAGGCCACATTTTTGGCAATTGAGCAAAAGTGGTCCAACCATGGAAATGCTGCTCCCACCATCTAGAAGGTGCAGTGGGCACTCTGGTGTTTGTATACAAATATGAATGTTTCTTGAGATCTGATGAGGGGTTTCATGCAGTATTGTATTGTTAGTTCGAAGGCATGGGAGTCCTGCTTGTGCTAGGTGTGGCAAGTATGCATGCGTGTATGCCATGTGCTGCGTTTTGAAAGGGGGGAATGGCACTGTGGCGAGGCCGCAGCATCAGCTTTGTGAGGAACTGAAAAGGAACTGGCCTCAGAGTGGGAGACCAGCATGCAGGAAAGCCACTTCCAGAGCCCCACTGGTGGGAAGTGGGAGCAAGCGGAGACTGACGCAGAACCCAGTTGGCATGTCGTGTAAGTGGATGTGCATCACTGACTCGCCAACCTGCCCAAAGAGTCTCAGGTACATGTTAGTTCCAGGGAATCTGGGGGAGGGAATCCGTGTAATGCGGGGAGTACCGTAGATGGGGAGAGGCAGCATGAAGACTAAAGGTGAGCATAAAGAGGGTGAACCAAGAGACCCCAAGTAAATAGTGGAAAGCCCAAGAGTGTGGAACGAGAGCAAGACTAGCTCCAGAGTGGGAATGCAATCCAGAGTGGGAATGCAATCCAGAGTGGGAAAACAAAGAGGGGGAAAACCATCCCAGAGTGGGGCAGAGGGATAAGAAATGTGGAGTGTTGGGCTTGCATTGCATATGACAATGCAAGACGTGGAATTCTGGTTGGTGCTGGAACCTTGTGTTCCCTCAGAATTCCACAGATGACAGTAGGAGATTGAGTATGGGAGATATTACTGGAAGGATGTCATCACTTGTGCTCGCCCCATCCCTCTAGCCTGTTAACCTGTAACTGTGATAAAACTAACTTACCTTTGTATCTGCTGGCTCCTGCATGATTCTGGCATCCTGTCTGCCAGGACACTACAAATTGGCGACGAGGTGGCAAAATACATGACGAAACGCAGAGCCAGTGGGGAAAATTCCATGTTGATGAAAATCGGAGCCTTGTTGATGGGTGGAGCTGTGGAGATGAAATCGGGAGCGGTCTCTGTTGACCTGCATCATGGGATTGTGACCCAGGGCAGTGTCACCGTTCCACTGAAGATGATGCTCTCCCAGCAATATGCGCTTATATTACCCCAGAGACGTTTGATGGGTTAGTCCCCGAGTATTGCTGGGGTATGGCCTCGGTGCATTTCTTAGTGCATGGCCAGAATTCTGTTTATGGCTGAAGCGGGGCACTCTGGGGTACATGACTTTCCATGGCATTGCTGTGATGTGTGGCGTGAACATCCCCGTTTATAAATGCTGCTGCAGGAGATTACGTTTAAATGGAAAGGAAAGTACTGTGCGCTGTATCAAGTCGGCGGTTTCTGATCCACTGGGTATAGGAATTCTCATGCGACCGTTGTTAGATGAAGAGCCCATCCTGTTCCGGTTCCTATAAAATGTCAATGTTATTGAGTGGGTGGGGTGAGGTGGGGGTGCAGGGGGTCGGGCCGGGGGAGATCTGGTGAGGCTGGAACCCATACCATTGGAACTTCGGCATGAGGATTCGGATCTTTGGCATTGGGAGAGTAATCCAACGCAGGGTCAGATCAGGATGAAAAGGACCCTCCGTATGTGGTATGTGTAAGCATGTTCTGTTGTTTCAATGAGGAAGTAATTGTATACTGTTGCCTACTCTGTTTTCGAAAGTTGACATGCAATATTAATGTACATCTTGCACGTTCTCCGAAAGATTTACAGATCTGTCTTCACGGTGGGAGAAATTTTGTGATTATCTGTGTTCTGGGAGCTATAAGGTACAGCATCCTGCAATTGACTTGGTGAAATGGTTTGGCCTGCTCCGGTTAACATTGTATGCACTTTCTTGGAATTTAATTAGAGCTACGTGATCATCATTGCTGAGACACACTCCCTGATGTGAAGGACCGAGACTGGAAAGACCGCCAAGAGACACCAGGGTGGGGGTCAGAACCCAGCCACTATCCCTTTTTATTTGAACAATGGCCCAAAGCATGGTTTCGTTAACATGTGCATTTTCTTGTAGGTGTAGGTAAAGGCTTTAGGTTAGTTTAGGTTTCTGGACAGAGGATTTGAGACCTCCTGACAAGCACCTCCCAATAGGGCATATATCAGTATGTTTAGGGACAATTTAGGACTCGCAATTTGGTTTAAAAAGAATAAAGTGCAGAGTTAACATTCCTCCTTGTACGTCTCCTGATTCCGACTTTCCACAGAAGTCATGTCTGCTGATTGGTTGCTCTTGGATCAAAATCTCTCTGCAAGTGTCTTCAACTTCAATATTTGGCGAAGTCCATCCTATCGAGGTGGGGCGGCCCGTCTAGAGAAGCCTAATCTTAAGGCTGCGAGAGACTGAGGCTGGCAGACAAAATTTCAGGATTTTACCTATTTCGAGAGTTCAAAATTTAAATTGGTGGAAAGCAGTATGCAGTTTTTCGTCTACAAATGCCTTCATCAATGGATTTGTTTATAACCTGAGTAGTGAAATGCTACTTTTTTTATGCTCGACTTGCTTAACCGTTCATACTTTGAGACTTCATCCTGGAATAAATGAGTGCCTGGAAATCTGTATCCTGCTAAAAAGTTGACCAAATAAAAAAACGTCACCATTCTCAATGTTCTTAAACCTACAACGTATTAACAAATGGTACAATTGTGGGGTACATTTACCAGCCCCAACAGAACTTCCCTTCATCACAAAACCGCATTTCAACATTCACCCAAAAACAGCTGTGCTTTTGTCTGCTTAGCACATGTGTGGAGAGATTTGAACACAGCCCCCCCAAGAATGGCTGCATTTTGTTTTCTTTCACATGAATTCAGAATGGCTCTACATTACTGTTTGGTCATTCAAAGACTCAAGGCTGCACAAGAAAATGACCTGCATTCAGGATGGCGTCACACTTGTGCCTTTAATTTTAAACATCACACAGTTTTGCTCCATTAAAACACAGCCCTGCATGTGTATTTCATTTGATTGCCATAA
Source organism: Ambystoma mexicanum (assembly GCF_040938575.1). Classification (NCBI taxonomy): domain Eukaryota; kingdom Metazoa; phylum Chordata; class Amphibia; order Caudata; family Ambystomatidae; genus Ambystoma; species Ambystoma mexicanum. The sequence goes on along the minus strand of NC_090934.1, from coordinate 116,246,005 downwards.
AATAAGGCAATCCCTCCCAGAACTGCTTTGTTTTCATTAATAAAGTCCATGAAGAGCAAAGAATTTAGTTTTCAAGTCTGCACGGCTAGGATTTACCTTTGGAAAGAACAAGCGCGCGCGCGCGCGCGCGCGCACACACACACATTACTGCAAAGGAAAGCTATATTGTGGCTCTCTTGCCTCGTGTCAATTACCAAGAAACTCTTTGCAGCATATCTGTGTCCAGAAACTGACCAGATCTTTACGAGCCCTTCAGAAAGTTAATGCAAAGGAAACCAAGTGCGGCAGAAACCGCATTTTGTGAAATTAACATGAAAGAAAATGAACACACATCTGCTTTTGCAAAGCAGGAAAATGCCCTTCGAAAATGAAATGTAAAATACTGTTGCTCGCACAGAAACGCAATTGTAAGTGCGAGTAGAGTGGCTGCAAAGCTATGTATATTATGCTCTTTTCCCCCCCAAAAGACTTCAACCTGGCTGAGGCCCAGGAATTCCTGTCAAACCAGTTTGGCATAAAGGCTAATTTTGCACTCATCAGTGAACTGATGTTGCAAGGACATGGGCTGGAATTAACAGTGTGATCATTACTGGTTCTGCCAGACTGCCAGGCAGAACTGCTCCAAAGGAAGTGTGTTGAAGCCCTGTGATTTGACCAGTGGTGTGATTTTCCTCTAAATTCATTACCAGCACCCACTGGATGGCTTCACAGGGGAGTAATGGAAACCCTTTGTTCAGGATGACCCATGGGGAGACAATTTGGTTGGGGGAGTGGAAGGACTGCCCACACAAGTGACTAATCTAGGCCATTGATTTTAAAAACTGTTGTACATCAAGACATTTTGCCCAGTACCCTAAATAAGCAAGAATTGGATATTATGCGAGTCGAGCGCTCGTTTTGACATCTGTGCAGAGCCTGCTTATGCAGGTTCGAATCCCGGCAGGGACAAACTCAGCCTATCATCCTTCCGAGGTTGATAAAGCACCACACACCATGGGTAATAAGCCGCGATCGGATACCTGAGGGTTTGTAGCGCTATATAAATTCTCAATAATTATTTTGTGGGATTTTTGGACCAGTGCAATGAGAACATGTGCATCTTTCTGGCACGTGGTGAACTGGAATGGCAGGAAAAATGCATTTCTGGGTGAAGTATAAATAGCACAGACATCAAACTTGATGAAAATATGCAGAACAGTACTGCGCATGTGTAGCCATTTGCAGAGTTTTAAATATGTCTCCTTGAAATTGTGCCAAAGGGCGATGCAACATTGCACAGAATTGGCGTTCGGGCTGGCCAATTCCTTGTGAAATATGGGATCTGCATATCTGCTTTTTATGATGGTGACTAGTGTAAAAGTTTTGTTCCACAACTCACTGTAACGCTCACCTAGCATCCACGGGAGCTCCGGCTGGAAGAAGGACCGGGGCTGAACCCAGTGACGATGAGATGTTGCTAAGGCCCTCGAATGGAAGACCAAGGTGCAGAGCTGGACCCGGTGAACGTCATGCTGCAAGCATAAAAACGCGAAGCGCGTGCTATTGGTCGGGAGTGGTTTAAATACTCAGAAGGTATCCCCGGTGCCCTTGGGGGGGTGGGGGGGACCCGCCCTGATAGACTGCGTGTTGCAGTTCCTCCCAGCTCTACATGGTGGCGGCCATGTTCTCCCCAATGTCTATTGGAAGCTGTGCTCCCCAAATGGGTTTGATGCCAATGGCGCCAGGATAAAGTCCAAGGTGTCCGAAATGGATCGACACAGGCCCTTCTGGCCTTGTTGAAGAACTGTGGTGGGGGCTATGGTGCCCAAGTCCCGGAGGGTGGAGTTAAGGTCGTGACGGCACTCCCCACCCCCCTAACCCCCCCTCCCTAAGGCCCCTCTCACGGTGACATCCCTGCCCAGGCCAGGCTTGTCAGGATGTTCCCGATGAAAACGTTAAAGCAGGCGCAGAGCATGGATTTACTCACTTGGTTCCCAAGTTCTATCCTGCGGGCCGAACCCTTTACAATCCACCAAATAGTAAAGTTTTGACCACACAAACTTAGTCTAGAATATTTTTCACTTCATACTCTGGTTCTCCTTGTATGATTACGGGCCAGGGCGGCATGGTAAACAGAGTTCCCGGCTTCACCGGTTTTAGAAGGGATACGTGGAACACTGGGTGTATTTTCATGTAGGTTGGTTAAGTCTATTTTATAGCAGCTGGGTTGATGATGGATTCCACTGGGTATGGCCCCAGGAATTGTGGTCAAAATGTCTTCCCTTTTATGGGTATATATTTTGAGGCTAACCATACCAGATACCCCACCAGGTATACTGGGGCTTTGGAGCGATGCTGATCTGCGTACTTCTTCTGGCGCAACTTGGCTTGGAATAGATGTTGTTGTGCCTTTTTAAACACCTGCGAGATAGTTGTGTGAAGAGTCGTAACGGCGGGCATCTCTAAAGTGGTTGGGATATCCAGTTCAGAAGTGCGCGGGTGCCTTCCGTAAATCATAAAGAATGGCGTTTGTCCTGTGCTAGTGTACAAGGAGTTGTTGTAAACTTACTCGGCGATCCACAAGAGATCCTTCCAGTCTTCTTCTGCCTGATGGAGCATGCAACGCAAGTATTTGAGAGTCTGATTCGTTCTCTCTGTTTGACCATCTGTCTGGGGGTGGTGGCTGGTGGACAGTCATGTCTATTTTGGCTAACGAGCAGCGTTTTCTCCACAACTTGGACATAAACTGAGTTCTGTGGTCAGAGGTTAGGGCCGATGGGAAGCCGTGCAATCGCACCACATGTTCAAGGAAGACCCGGGCGAGGCCGCCGGCATTGGGCAGACCCTTGAATGGGAAGAAGTGAGCCATCTTGGAGAATAAATCCATGACCACCAGGATGGTATCGAAGCCCTGACAAGGAGGGAGGTCTGTAATGAAGTCTAGTGACAGCATGTGCCAGGGCGCTGGTGGGATATCCAGTGGTTGTAGAAGCCCCGCCGATTTTTGCTTGGAGGACTTGTTCTGGGCACAGATGCCGCAGGAGGCAATGAACTCGACCACATCCTTACGCCGCGTGGGCCACCAGTAATTTCTTTTAATCTTAGCCAGAGTCTTTGCAACCCCCGGATGTCATTCTATAAGAGTCATGGTATTCTGAAATGACTTGTTCTTGCAGTTCCTTTATTGGTACAAACAACCGATGTCTATAGTATGGCAATTGGTTCTTAACTCTGTAATGCTCACCCCTGGACCCCCATTCCTGCAACTGTTCCTGGGTAAGGACCTGCTGGATTTCGCTTAGGAGCTCGTCTTGGGTCATAGTGGTGGTGATGCCAAGAATTCTTTGCCCTGGGATAATGGCCACCGGGTTCGGAGGTTCGTGTGCTATTTCCTCGGTGCCCAGGCGGGATAACGCATCAGCTTTCCCATTCTTAACTCTGGGGCGATACGTGATTACATAGTCATATTCCGCAAAAAAAAAGGGCCGAGCGATGTTGCCGTGACGATTGGTCCTTCGCATTCTTCAGATACTGGAGGTTTCGGTGATCAGTTATCACTGTGATGGTATGCCTGGCTCCCAACAAATAATGTCGCCACGCCTTGAATGCATCCTTAATAGCCAGCAACTCCTTGTCGGTTATGGCATAGTTGAGCTCTGGGGGCAAAAACTTTTGGGACCAAAAGGCTACTGGATGTTATTGTCCTGAGTGCGGGTCCTTCTGTGACAGGACTGCGCCCATCGCCATACTGGACGCATCTGTTTCTATGATGTAAGGGAGATCTGGGCATGGATGCCGCAAGATCAGGACAGTAGTGAACTTTGCCTTTAGCTCCTGGAAGGCCCCTTCCGCCTCCTCGGTCCAGCGAAAGGCCATGTTTCATTTCCGTAACGGGGAGGTAATCAGATGCACATTTTGAGAAAACCCTGGCATGAAGCGGCGGTCATAATATGGACTCCTTTAATGGAACCGGGCGCTGGCCAGTTGAGGACGGCGTCGACTTTTTGAGCGACCATGCGTATTCCCTTGGGCGAAATTGACAAAGCCCAGAAACTCCACTTCTGTGACATGGAACGAGCACTTTTCCAGCTTGGCGTAAAGCCGATGTTGTCGGAGCTTGGTCAGGACTGCCCGCACATGCTCTGTGATCTTGCTCTGATGTGGAGTATACCAGGATATTATCGAGGTACACTAGAGCACAAACATCCAGGAGTTCCCTAAGCACATCGTTCATGAAGTGTTGGAACGCCGCTGGGGCATTACACGGGCCAAACGGCATCACTTGGTATTCGTATAGACCGTACTTTGTGCGGAACGCCGTCTTCCACTCGTCCCCTTCTTTGATACGGACCAGATGGTAGGCCCCTCTAAGATCCAATTTTGGTGTAAATCTGGGCTTCTTTAACCTGATCTAATTCCGGGATCAGGGGCAAGGGATAACTGTTCTTGACGGTGATCTGGTTCAGGGCACGATAATCTATGCACGTTCTCGGGTCCCCCTCTTTTTTTCGGCATGAAACATAACGGGCCGCGGCTGAAGACTGGACGGACGAATGAAAGCATTGGCTCGGTACTGCTTCAGATATGTTTTCAGATGCTGATTTTCAGGTTCTGTGAGTGCATAAATGCGCCCGCATGGAATCCGGGCTCCGGGTTGCAGATCGATCTGGCAATCGTAGGGTCTGTGGGGCGGCAAGGTATTGGCTTGCTCCTTTTTGAAAAACGTGTTGAAATTCTTGATGGTGCATCGTGACTGTTCCCAATACACTCGCAACACCTTCATGCACAGGTGAACTGGCGTGCTTCCCCTTCCGGCCTTTATGATAGCAAGTGTGCGAGCAACTATGAGCTAAAACCAGTTGACGAACACGCCAGTTAATTCGCGGGTTATGTGCGACTAACCACAGCATTCCCAGAATTGGCCAAAACTGCGGTGCCTTGATCAGGTCAAAGGTAATCTTGCGATGTCCATCTTCGCACAGGAGGGTGAGTTCCGAGGTGCGTTCAGACACGGGACCTGAGGCAATTTCGGTGCCATCGACTGTAGTGACAGTCTCAGTGGTTGGTTTCAGACAGAGAGATAGCCCCATCTTTGCTGCAACGTCCTGATCAATGTAGTTCCCCGCAGTACTACTGGCAATGTAAGCTTCTGTCGAATGCATGACCGATGGCTGCTGATGGGTGATTAAAATCACAGGTAGAACAAAATGGGAGGTCTGTAGTTGAATCTCCTTGCTCGACAATTGGACCCCCTACAATTGCCGGGCTTGGCAGTTTTACGACTCCTCCCCAGGGTACTCCTTGTCGGTTGCTCCAACGGACCTTCGGGGTGGTTTGACTGGGCACTCGTGAGGAAATGGCCAGCCTTCCCACAATACAAACACAGCTGCAGTTCTCTCCTTTTCTCTCGCTCGGCTTTGGATAACGGAGGTCTGACCCCTCCGATCTGCAAAGGCTCAGCTGCACCTTCGGGTCCTCAGGGTACCTGATCTCTGGGTCGCAGAACCAAAGGACGGGAATCCTTCGGTCATGCTACCTATCTTGCAATCTCCGATCCAATTGCACCACCAAGTTCATGAACTCGGCGCAGTCTTGGGGTGGGTCTACCACCTGCCCCATAACGTCTTTTGTTCTCCTCGCAAACCACGGTGGAACAAAGTGGTTCGTTTGTCTTCTGGCCACTCGGCTTCGACCACCAGCCTATTGAAAGTGGCGATGTATGCCAACAGGTCTAGATTCCCTTGACGAAGGGATAAGAGTTTTTTGTCCAAGGCTTGCCCATGATGGCGTCGGGCAAAGAGTTTTTCCATTTCCTGTTGAACTCCTCCGAAGTACAGTAGTAGAGGGTCATCCCGGCTGATAATTGGCACTGACCAATCTGCCGCACTTCCACTCGGGTAGAACAACACAAAGGCCGTTCGGGACTGATCAGTGGGAAAAGCCCCAGGTCTGCACAAAAAATGAAGGCGGCACTGGTTCATGAAGGTCGCATACCGACGGGGATCCCCCGAGAATCGTTCTGGAGGAGCTAGTCGTACCGTTCTAGGTAGGTTGATCTGGACTGGATTGCTTCCTGAAGTAGGCGTCGAAGAGCTAACTCCGGGCAATGGGGCTTGCCCAGCTTGAGATTGTAGAAGCTGTCTGCCCAGGTCACCAGTTCGTTCTTTAGTCACAATTAACTCCCTCCGCAAGGCGTTGGTTTCCTGCCACGATGCGTGTACTTCTGACCGCAACTGCCCCAACAATTGGGCCAACTGGTTGGTTTCTGAGGTTTCCATGTCTGGCGTCCGGGTGGATAATTTAAGTACGGCTTCGTGTTCTGTAATGCTCACCTTGCATCCACGGAGGCGCCTCAGGACTGGTCTGGAATGCTGCAGACTTCGTATCGCCTTACACCCCCCTGGGCTAGTTCTGCAGAGGTCGAGCCTTGATTTCAGGTAAGTCCTGCTCTCCGTCCTGCCGCTCTGGCAGGGGCGCGTTGTTGCTGGACAATCCGCCGAGTTGCTTCACTGGCGAGTCTCCTGGAGTCCGGTCCGGCTGTGACCCCACTGTTCAGGGAAGTCCACTTTGGCTTTGGAGGTTAATGTCTGTATAGATGAAGGTTCTAACTCCCTTCTTCTCTTGTCTTTCAGAGGCTTGAGAGATGACCCTCGGTGGATGACTACGTCTCGAGGAGGTAAGGATGCGCTCAAGTGGCGCTAGAAGTGTCTTTGCAATTACTAACCAAGTTGTCTTTTCTTTGCAGGTCGGAAAAAGTTCAGGGGGGGTGGCACGGCCTGGAAGCAAGAGCCGTGGAAGGAAATCAAACGACGGTGACTCCCACAAAGACAGGTCCGTAGCTACGGATTCTCACCTCCGGGAGCCTTGGAATGAAACTGAAGAAGGAAGAGGATGCTAGCTGGATGCTCCGGCTGGAAGAAGTACCGGGGCTGAACCTGGCGACAATGCAATGTTGCAAAGGCCCTCGAATGGAAGACCAAGGTGCAGAGCTGGACCTGGTGAACGTCACGCTGCGAGCAGAATAACGCAAAGCGTGTGCCACGAGCCTGGCGTGGATTAAATACTCAACAGGTATCCCAGGTGCCCTTGGGGCAGACCCCGCCCTGATGCTAGACTGCGTGTTACAGTTCCTCCCAGGTCCGCATGGGGGCGGCCATGTTCTCCCCAATGTCTATTGGAAGCTTTGCTCCTCAAATGGGTTTGATGCCAAGGGCGCCAGGATAAAGTCCAAGGTGTCCAAAATGGATCGACATGGGCCCTTCTAGCCTTGTTGAAGGACTGTGGTGGGGCCATGGTGCCCGAGTCCCAGAGGGTGGAGTTAAGGTCGTGACACTCATTTTTGTAAGAAAATAGGCTTGTGAGACAAAGGGAGTCAAAAAATGCACACGCATAAAATGAGGTCACTTCCCCGGAACCAATCGGCCCGGAGGGAGGAGGGGACACCAGTAGCCTGGCCTATGCCATTCGAGGGGTAATTCCAGAATACTCCCTACACGCCCCCCACCTCACCCTGCCACCCAAACCCTCATCCCTGATCCCCCTTTAGGAGAATCCAGTGACCAGACCCTTTTTCCCAGCAGACCCATCCCGCTTTCCACAGTGACCAGACCTTGCCCAGTTGTTCTCATCCAGGAGAGCCCAGGTGTCCCAGTGACCAGATACTTGACGCCGCTGCCAAGTGACCAGATCCTTGGCCCCGCTGTTCAGAGACCTTGTTGGCTGTGCAAATGACCAAACTCAAGCGTAACTTGTAAGTATTTTACCATCCAGTACCAACAACTGCATATCCAGCTCTTTTGACCCTTATATCCTATTAAAATCCCACTTGTATCCCAAATTGTATCCTCTGTTCACCTTTTCCATAGAAGAATCTGTGTTCGTCTATCGGTTAGCATATATCGTTTCTAATTCTTTCCTTAGTATCATTTGAATTAAATCAATTAATTCCCCTATAAAGAGATTCACAGTGAGCTGGTTGCAATTCGAACTCCACCACCTCATGAAGTGCCTTTCTTTAATAATGATAGTGCTTTGATTCATTGTGAAAAAAAGAATTTGCCCGTGTATTTTGCTCGTCTTTAAAAAAAATCCATTTGCATTTCCCATAGATAAACCCATACTATCATCCTATAAAGAGTCATCGGGAGGATAGCTCAGCGGCAACGTACTTGCCTTGGAAGCAAGATGACGCAGAGCCGCACAGGTTCTATCCCCGGGCCCGCGGTTAGAATCCTCAGGGTATTAAGCGCGTTATGAATAACCGATCATATCATCGTATCCCTTCCCCTCAGTACCCGATCTGTTTTTGTACCTGCATCTCAGACCTTAAAAACCGAATACCGATTTTGACTGCTAAGCCCATTTTGTCAGTTTAAAGCCTCTGTGAAATAAAAAATTGCAATCCTGCCGTGTTTTCCTGTGCATGGTTTTCCTTCCAAAATTAGATTTTTCTCGCCTGTGTTCACGTTGCTTTGGTGGTGCCCTGCTCAGTAGCCTGTAAGCTTCCTTGTCCCTTTAGTGCAGCCACACACATTTCTGTCCTAGCTATCCTATTGCAAGTGTATACTGACCTATAAGTAACCAGTAAAATCTGAGTATGCCATTTTGCTGATTTTGAGGGTTTTTTTATTTTTTGGTTGAATTTAAAAATAGACATCCACACAGAATTTAGTCAGTAGGTGTTTGGGGGAAGTGTTGCAGGGGGGAGTGCCTAAAATGTGCCATCTGTGATTGTGAAGAAAAGTCATTTTGTTTCCATTTCTATTAACCCCTTAAGTGCCAAGGATGAGAGATCTCGTCCTTGACATTACCTCCGTAGTGCCAAGGATACGATAGCTTGTCCTTTTTGGCACCTTGTTTTGAGCGATCCCTGCAAAGCAGGGATCGCTCAAGACTGTAATCCAACCCCCGGGCTATGTGAGGGGGAGTCCCCCCTCACTGCCAGGGGGCTGGATTACCTTCAGTTTCGCGTCAACATGCATAACGCACACCAACATGAAACAAAGTATTTTCACCGCGGCAGCCATTTTCAGCTGCCGCAGTGAAAACACAAGGTGAGTCTCCACCTTGCTCTGCCTCGATGTCCGGCTATATTTGAAGCTGGAGATCGAGGCAGGTGCTGTTGGAAAGGGGAGATTTCACTCTGCTCACCCACCGAAACACGCAGCCAACGCCACATGGCATACCTTCCCGCATTAAACGAAAAAAGAAAAGGATTCAACCTAGGAATCCTCCCGTCCCCTGCACACTTTTGGGTGTTTGGATCAAGTCCAATACTGTTATTTTTATACATCAACAGAATGTTTAAGGAGTAATACTTCATAAAAAGAAATGTCAATAGACAAAATTATACAAAAACATTTTTTATATATCACAAATATATTTCAATTTCAGTGAATTATACAGTTACATAATGTACATATGTAATATTCCATGACTTTTGATAATACTGAATCTCCTCGTTAACCGAAATTCAAAATTACATAACTTATTCTTATATAGTGATTAGGTTAGTATAGTTCATGAAAACATGAACATTGGCTCGGTACTCCTCATTCTGTGGGACTGGCAACCGAGTCATTCAATTGCTGTTTTCAGAGTCACCGGTTTTAAGTAACTGTGGGTTGTGATAGAAGCATGAATATTGAATAGAGTAAGGACCTAAGCAAAATAAATTACAAGAGGAAAATATCCATCAACATTAAGAATCGTCAACTAGATCTAATAGACTAGCTTGCCAAGAGCGAAGAGATCACTATCAAACCGGGTGACCAGGGTGGGGCAATTGTGATTATGGATACACCATTCTATCTAAAAAGATGTACTGAACTTCTCAGTGACACTGATACCTATGCAATACTTGATAGGGATCCACTACCAGAAATCAGAACACTAATAAGACTTTATTGAAAGCAAAGGAGAATGAATGGATTAGTGACAAAACATATCAATTCCTCATTAACTCTCATCCGATCAGTCTTTTATGGGCTCCCTAAGATTCACAAGGACAAACTGAATCCGCCACTTAGACCCATCGTAGCTGGCACCGAGAGCGTGTTTGATCCTCTTGCTATCTACATTGACAAACTACAACAACCAGTTATACAAGCTACGTCCACCTATTTAAAGGACACAACAGATTTCCTGAACGGTCTTAAGATTTTTCAGTCATCAGTTCCGACTGTATACTCTTCAGTCTAGACGTATGCAGCCTATATACTTCAATCCCCCACAGTGAGGGTATGGAGTCTGTTGAATGGTTACTCCTCAACAATCCTGAGATTAAAGGGAATCCACAATTTATCTTAGAACTACTTGGCTTGATCCTCTACAACAGTTACTTCAGATTCCAGGGCAAATACTTTTTACAGACCTCAGGTACATCGATGGGCTCATCGATGGTACCCGTCTATGAGAATACTTTTTATGTTTCAGTTTGAAAGTCAACACGTACTGGAACACCCAATCTGGTCACCTTGCATCATAACATGGAAGAGGTTTATTGATATTTTTTGTATCTGGTGTGGCACACAGGAAGAACTAAATAGGTTCTTTGAATACATCAACCTTGTGCACCCTAGAATTAAGTTTACCATTGAAATTGGTAACCCTTACCTACACTTTCTGGACGTAAATTTGAACATCATTAACAATAAAATTGCTACATCTATTTACCATAAGCCAACTGATGCCAATAATTTGTTGCACTATTCAAGCTTCCATCCTAGAGCTATGCTTCAAAGCCTACCATTATAGTCAAATCTTGAGACTTAAAAGAATTATCTCGGATCCAGAAGACCTGGACAAAGAATGTACAAACCTTGTCAGAAAATTTCAAAATAGAGGATATCCCCCAGAGATCCTAGAAGAAGCCAAAAACAGAGCCGCAGAAATTACACATACTGACCTACTAAGAACTAAATCAAATGTGAAAGACACTCCACTGTTTCTATCCAAATTCTCCAGACAAAGCTTCCAGATCTCAAGATGCACAAAAAAACATTGGAACATATTATACAACGATCAAACTTTGCAAAAATTATTTCCTACTCCACCGATGATGTGTTGAAAGAACATCAGAGATAAGCTTGTGAAAGCAGAAAAAATCCCCAAGGACAATCGACCATTCTTAACTACTAAAAAGTTGGGAACCTTCCCCTGCTTGGGATGCACACACTGCAACAACGTGATTAAAGGTGATGTAGTGACTCATCCGAGAAATGGACAAAAGATTAAGCTTAGACATTTCTCCACCTGCCTTTCATCTGGAGTGATCTACCTATTAAAATGCCCTTGTGGAAAAGTCTATGTAGGCCAGACTACACGACCGATCAAACTGAGATTGACAGAACACAAGTCGAATATCAGATGCAATAACCAGTACTCACCAGTGGCTCGCCACCTCAATTCACAAAAGCACTCTATTGCACAATTAAAATTTCAGGTACTTGAAGTCGCCAAACGACCCACAAGAGGAGGTGATTACCAGTCCCTCCTATTACAAAGAGAGGCATACTTGATCGATAAAATTGGCTCCTTGCAGCCCTGGGGTTTGAATGAGGACTTTACCTAAATTGCTTCCTGTGATCTAGAAGCAATACAACACTATTGACAGACTTGTAATATTGGGAATTGGAACCAAATGTGTTTATTCATGTCTAGAAGTTACTATGTAATTGGATTATATAGTATTTTTTTACTGCTTCACATTGACAAAAATGTATGTCTGAATTTATGTAGATACTTAACTGAGTACTGCTGGACTATGTCCAACAAAAGTTACATATGTTGCGGACATTAGGTACATAGTATGATGAATTGTGCTCTAACTTATCTAAATTGAACTTTGAATCGGCCACAATTTTGATTCATGATTGGCTTGACTACTCACCGTTCTGACGACTTGACAACACTATTTTCATCATTTTTTACTTTAACATTTTGGATGACCATTTCTTCTTTCATTTTTTGACTTCCTTTTATGACCATTTGGTCTATACAGTAATTTATCTTTGCCACTCTTCAGTGAGTATAGCTCCTTTCTTCTTTGACCACTTTAAAATGGCCGTACTTTTATCTAGTAATTTTAGTCCTTTCTCTACTGACTTTACAGTTATCCCAGTCCTCTCTTTTCTGAATTTTGTGTACTTTTCAGAAATGTATGACTTTCTGTCCTCCAATTCGGCTTTCCTACTCCATTCCGTCCACATGTCCAATTGGCAAAAATAGCCAAAATCGCCTACCTCTCACAACGGTTGATAACCACATCAAAATATTTTTTCTTTTAATTTCCGCTCACCCTGTTCTTGAAAACCAGGAAATTGGGGAATGCAGCACAGCAAACCGTTCCTAGCGCTTACAACGAAAAATCTGCTTGCTTCTTTGTACATCATTTTATTGTTTTTTTTTTGAAAAATCCCTAAAGTTTTGCCCTTTTTGCGTATTTTCTCTCACCCCCTACAGCAGCCTAGGATTCCTGGATGGCGTTACGACCGCCTACATGCGGGAAAAAAGGGGCCAAATTTGGTCGAGATATCTCATGTAACCAAGTTACAAGGCATTGAATGGCGACATACCGAAATCACAAAAAAAGGCATTGGCACTGGGGGGGGGGAGGGAGTGGGGGGTGAACAACCCATGGCACTTAAAGGGTTAAATGTGTAGGTATCTTAGGTTGAAAGTTGAATTAACTGTATTATAAGACTTTGCATTTGTATTGCCACACTGTGGTAGCTACTGGTCTAATTTTGTTTAGTTATGATTTTGCATTGAATTCTATAAATAAATATTTCATTGTTACACATCGGCCTGGTTCATGGTCCATTGTGACACGGGGTATTTTTTTTAAGGTGGGTTGAGATCAGTTGGGTGCTTTTTCAATAAAGAACCCAGGGGTCAAATAAGGAGTTTTTATTGCGCGCCACATTCATGGTCGGTGCAAAGAGTCCCTGGCTGGAGTGTGCTGTGTTCTACAATCCGTTACACAAGTTAAATAACATTTGTAAACCATGTAACATTTACCTTTTAACTGGTATTTCTGATTTCAAGGAAATGATTGTAAACCTCCTTTTATGATGCTTGCATTACTTGCTGGTGCCGAGAACTGAAGCAGCACTCATTGGTTTTTTTATTTGCATAATCCACAACTTTGTGTAAATCTAACATTTTGCTACTATGCATAGCAACAGGCTCTAACATATTGATTACATATTAAGACCTCGGCAAAATCTATACAGGTTTAAAAGGTCAACCTGTTTTAGCTACTCCCTTCTTCTCGTCCCGCAACCCTTTCCAATCTGATACACAAACTGTGGTGCGGAAACTCCAATAAGCCGCTCTTCAAAATATCATCTTCGGAAGAAGGAAGCTTGTGTGCTTGTTTAAAATGAGCATGATTAATTATTTATTTTTGTTATTAGACCGCCTCCAATCCTGAAGATGACGATCTCAAATCTCCTCCTGAGGAGCAGCCTAAAAAGCGAGGTCGAAAGCAGAAAGCAGGGGTGATCGTTTCGGCTCTACCAGTTGTGACCAATACATCTCCCACCGTCGCTGATCCCGTACTAATGGACTCTATAGAAGAGAAGGAGTCTCTGAATGACATGTTCTCTGCAACGGACAAGGAAAAGGTGGGTTGGGATCTACGTGAGCATTCAATATATCCATGTACACAATGCTCTTGTACACCACAATCGTTAGAAGGGTTTGTTCTTTAAAATCCTTGCTCAGAAGTCCATTATTTGTCGCTATTTTCTGGTGATTGCACATGATCTGGGAATGCACCTGTATTCCTCACTTAAATTCATTGCTGAAAAGGGACTGTGCTTCTGTTTTTTAATCTCTGAATACCTGGGAGGAATTTGCACTGCTTAATGAAAACCAACATACATTTCATTGACAAACTTTTGACTATTGAGAATCTAGGAAAAATATTGTTCTATTAATCATTAAACACACGGCTTGTCCCTGTGGGTTGATATAAGACCCTGAAAGGGTCGATGGCCCCGAAACTCGCTCAAACCTTTCAGTGACGTGGTCACTTCAAGAGACATTTCAACGTTTTTATCAAGCAAGCATTGAAATCTTCCCTAAACAGGACAACTGAGTGTTGTGTGCATCATATAGACCATTCTCCTTAATAGTGATGAAAAGATCCTCATAAAATGTCTGGCGACAAGTTGATTCCTGGGCTAGCCCACAATGAACATGTGGGGTTGGTTAAGAGTAGGCACTCGATGTCTGTGGGATACTTAATGGTATTAATGAGGTCATTCGGATGGAGCAATAATGGTGCTCAATGCTACAAAGGCTCTTGATTGGGCCAACTGGCATTTACCCTTTTTGTAGAACAATGGGCATTACAGGGCCCTATCCAACCTAACCTCGGTCAAAACTCTGTATAAATCACCTCTTGCCTGCATAAGCATTAATGGAGTGACTTTACCATAGTTTAGACTGCTCCCAGGCACCAGGTAGGGCGTTTCACCACCTCCTTTGCTGTATGCTTTTCTAATTGAAAATGTTGCTTGTGAAATGCAGCAATCAGAATTATATAAAAGTATTAATGGGATTCATGAAACGAGGATCTCCCTGTATGGCAATGATGTACGGCTGTACATCTCACAGGCATCGCAAACAATACTGGATTTATTGAATATTCTCAAACATGGGTTGGTAGTACAATAAGTCTGAATTTTTACCCTTATGTTTTAAAAATGTTACCCAATTGGAATAGAACTTTTACAATCCATAGGGAAACATTAAATTATTTGAGTCTGGATACCCTTGGATAGCAACCAATTATACACCTATAACTTTGGCAGGGTAATCACGTGTATTAAATTGTGTCTTAGAAGATGGGACATATTGCCGTTTCTGCTTACAGGCATGATCAAAGCCCTTAAACAAGACACATTAATAAAACCTCCATCTTTCACAGATATTCGTATTGATATGCTAAGGGCTTTACTTTGAGAAGTACATATTTTCTTGTACTTCATTTGCAGTAAAAGATGTTAAAAACGATTGACTTTATACTGGAGATCGTACCACGGGGCAGCTTAATTGGGGATCATCATAGTACCCTAGGGCAGATTAATTGGGGATAATCAAAAGATGGTGCCCCGGAGGCTGCTCGGCAAAATATTGAATCCTGGAAAATACATCCATGGGACTACTCAATCCATGTTTACCCTGGCATAAGATTCCATGCAAACTAAAATCCCATCAAATTGGCTATACTCTGAGTTTGTAGTGAACTATTACAAGATTTGGGCATTCCCTTAAACCCACCCCAATCTCCTGGTGCAATCTTGGATTTAAGACAATTAATTTACCACTTACACATTTATATTCTTATGCAGACCTTCTAGGGTTTGACGCCCCTCTGTGTAATAGGGGTATTTAAACATTTCAGATTGACTACCTTTTTGATGTATATGTAGGTTGACCTAGTCTTGCCTGCAAATTGACAGCCAGAGACTGAATATCCCCATACTTACTCTCAGGTAATGACGCTTGGATGAGAACTCTGGTGTTAATTTTGTCCCGGGTACCTTCATATACATATTGACTAGATGGACTTTATGCCTTTCTGGGTCCTTCTGTATTTAGTTAACTTAGACTATGCTGTATCAACCACGCAATACCCCCTCAAAAGCTATTTTCCAATTGGTTTGAAAGAAACGCCCAACTATTGGCTGCGGTGTCAAGCACTGGGCCCAATGGGCCATATGATTTGGTCTTTCCTCGGAGTGAGACTGGCATGGTGTAAGACCATGGTAGTGTTAAGATTGCACCTCCTGAATTGCCAACCAACTGTCTCTTGGTCATTGGTCATGGTAACCCATGGCAACCCATTCATGAATATTTACTCTGTGAAGAGGCATGCAAGTCTTACAGTGTCATTAAAGTGTTGGGGAGGGATAGATGGGAGAATTAATGGAAAGACGTGTTGTGGCAGACCTCCACCTCTTTCCCCCAAACTCACATTATCAGTAAGTAGAACTCCATTCTACGTGGTTTCCTCCACACCACATTTCTATCAGTTGACTTGCTTTTTATTCTGGTTTTTATTTGGAATTCTTATTGATTTCTCGAAGTATCCAAATGTCCAAGTATGTACACACATGCCTGCTTAAAATTGCAAATATAATTTGTCAGTTAAAAAACAGCTTAATAAGCAGCGTACTTTTTTGGGAAACGTGGTCCATCATCCCAGGTCCCAGAGAGGTTCCGAATGTGGCAGAGTCCTAACGTGTGATGTAGGTGCCTGGAGAAAGGTAAGTGGGTGCCAAGAGGAGATCCATTGTAGGTAGTTTAGTGTGTGACCGGGTATTTATTTAAAATAGACATACGTTTGTGAATGTAGATGTTTGTTGCAGCTTGGGCAGCAGTGGGAAAGGCCAAATCTACAGGGATTCATAAAACTCATTGTCTCATACTAACATGTGTAACTGAGAAGAATGCACACTACAAGGGCATGAGGGGGGCAAAGAGATCCCTGTGAGCAGTTATTCCATGAGAAAGAGGGTTCTGACCTACCCCCCTCCTCTCCCAGCCCATATCCTAAGTTATAGTGTCCAGATGCCCCTATTCCAATACCCAACATTAGAGTACAGGTCTGTCCCAGACCACCAACCATAAAGATATTAGCCCACAAATCAATCAGAAATGATCATAGCGGAATATCCCAGGCCCCTTTGTGCTGCGAGGTGCCAGAGAGGGAAAGTAACACATCTGAGGCTGGGGTGGGAAGAAATGGAACCGTGCCGACACATCTGGGATCGAGCAGGGGTTTTGGAAGATGGTGTGACCTTGAGTGGCCTCTGCATCCATGTCTGCAGTACCAGGTACACATTAAGGCACTGATAGAGAGTGCAATGTTTTCTGTATTTCTAATTCCCAATTAAGCAACTTGACTCCCTGTGATGTGCAAAGAAGCCCACATGGAAGGACAGGAGATGCTGGGACCAATGGACTGGCATCCCTTATGGAGCAGTTTGAGTTTGTATATGTATAGGGTTGCACCAATCGGCTAACTGGATTTTGAACTCATGAAAATGACATCATTGATGATGTTGGGTGCCCTTATAATCTGTTGCTTATGCTGATTTCTTCAGAGCGCTCTGTGGAAGCAGCGTGCTTTGGTATTGCGTACTTGTGTGTTTTTAATTTTTTAAATGAGAATAAACCTTGTACTCCGTGCAAGAGGTGTGAAGAGCCCTTTTCTCTAGTGGGTTTTATTTCCTCTGGTGTGAGCATTGAGGGGTTTCTCTACATTTTTGGTGACCCCGATGTGCTCCTAGATTTTCTGCGAAACGGAGGCTTCTAGGCCATATATCTGGAGGGGCTGTGTCCAACTTCAGTGACCAGTCCCAAGTGTGATGCTCAGAGTGATGTACAGAAGCAGTTTTCACAAAATTCGGGTCTGCTCTTTGGAGCGGGGCGCAACCTCTAAGAAGGCGCTGGCCATTATTGGGACCGCGTGACTGAGGAGCTTGGGGGGAAAACGCGGATTTAAATAGACCTCATTTAGGTGATAACTAGGGGGTTTGTTAAAAGGGAGAATGGGGAGGACGATGTGTGAGGAATGGCAGTGTGGAGAGGAAGAAGTGAGGGTGCGTGATAGGTTGGTGTGGAGTGGAGCAGAGTAGTGTGTAAAGATCATGTGGCACTTCATTATTTTTTTTTTTTTTTAGTGTGGGAACCTTTCTGAGCTAGGGAAGATGGTGCCATATTTTACAGGTGGGGGAAAAAAAAGGATAAATGGGTAGGGGCTCTGTATAATTGGAGCTCAGAATACCGTGCACAATATAACCTGAGTGGGGGAAATGAGAAGTAGTGGTTATTTTAGTTGATTATTTTAGCTCATTGTGTTTTAACTTTGCTGTGTATTGGGGGCTGAGGGAGGGCCTGTGAGAATAGTACGGCAAGTGTAGGGCATGGGACTGTATATGTGTGTGTGCGCAGAGGAAGTGCGAGTAGGGGTTGACTGGGGGAAAGAGTCGTGGACTGGTAGGAATATGTAAGCCAAACTGTATTTTTTGTATATGGTCTAATACTTGCGAGAATATAAGGATTTTCAATATAGGGGTGGTCATCCCGTTGGAGTAAATGTGTAGTGCATTGCCATTGTATAAGAGTAAGATTGAAAAAATATCAGTGACAGTGGGTGGCGGTGACACAGGATGGAAAGTCCCACCCATGGCCAGAGCAGGGCACAAACGTTGAGGGATATTGGAACACATGTCCTTGTTCTTGGCAGCCAATTATAAAGGTAAAAAGCTTCAGTAGAGTAAAGAGATTTTAGAGTTGTGTGAAATGGTAGAGGACAATAACTAGTGCAAGTTCCAGCTTGGCGGTAGCCCTTCCCCAAGTGTGGTTAAACTAACCGCTCCAGAAGGTACAAAGCACCCTCACCGAGAGGTGGGCTCTACTCGCCATCCTCCCGGCCTCGGGATATACCAACCCAACCTATGTACCTTTTTCCCCCCATAGCATCACCCACATATCAAACAACACCTAACACTATAATATCATTGGATAGTAAGCTACAGAATGACCTAGAAGAGGTATTCGAAGTAGCACAGGCAGAATTGGCACTGGTGAGAACACTCTGAGAAGGGGATAGCAAACCAGGGTGTGGCCTGGATGAGTGGAGGGCCAGAGATATTTTCTTTAGATTGGACAGTACTGCGATAACATTGAGAATGGGAAGGGTAGCGACTGAGGAGCAGAGTGTGGGTGATGGGACATTGAGGCCTGACAGAGGTGCAGACAGACTTGAGAGAAGAATGGGACACCATGGATAAATTGGAGGCGCAGGAGGCACCTCAAACTACCCCAAGAGTAGAGCGCTCGTGGCCTCAGCAATTGAACAGCTTTGGGCAGGGCCCAGTGGCCATAAGAAGTGATGGACGGAAAGCGAAGAATGGGCACATAGTTGCAACTATTACCTAAAGGCCCCATTGATATTTTGTTAATAGGCATCGAGGTGAAGGGGTGGGCTGAAATGCAGACTATTTGTACACCACTGTAAAAAAGAGGGAGAAGGAAATGCACAAATGTTGCAGGATGGAGCAAGTGAAACTAATGCAGAAAAAGCTAGCACAAATAGTTAAGAACCGGCAGCAGCACGAACAGATGTTAGCATAGCAGTGTTTGGCCAGGTGGAGGGGCAGGACAAGGGCAATGGAACGGTGGACCAAACCGCAGTATCCTGAGTGGTAACGAGGTCAGCAGCATGGAAGAGGAGGTTAGAGGGAGGGTACAGGGGTCCCCCATCTACACATAACTGGGATGCTGGCACCGTATCTGGGAGTCAGTGTTGTGGGACGAAACACATTTACGTTCCCAGGTACCAATACATATCCTGACTAGGACAGCCCACCGAAAGCCCTTGCGTGCAAGTCCTGTCCATGACTACCCACCCTGATGAGGAACCCTTGGTGGATGCTGAGATGGTTAACAAGTAATTCATCTTTATGGTCCACACTGGTATACCAAGTCGTGCATCGGTGAGGGGAACCTTCCCACTATCGGGTGAAACGCTTGACATCCAAGGCTCCTCTGGGGCCGTCTCCACGGTTGCATACACAGAAGTAGATGTGTGCTATGAGGGCAATGGTGATCATTCAGGCTAGGGGAGGGGAGCTGGTGGTTAGTGGCATCCCTGTTGACCCCAATATGTATGTTTATGGAATTGCTGTTTTACTTGGAGTGCCCCAAATTGTCAAAGCGTGGTGGCGGGTACCCTCTGTATCTTTAGGCCCATTGTGACCCCAAAACTTGTGGCAGGGACTATGCATTCAGCGGATCTACAGGGCTTGGTGGTGTTGGCGAAAAGCATTGTTGTGGTTGGAACGAATTCTGATGGGTGCTCGTGGCGCACTGTGTGGTATATTGATCAAACCAGATTTTGAAAGAGGTACATATTTGAGGATTGATCTGATGGAGAAATAGTGCTGGCTATTTGTATTCCATGTGGGATTACGCTGCAGTATTGCAAGTGCAATGTCCTTGATAGCCCTTGTTTGCCCTGCCCTACTTCACTGAGAAAGATCTAGAGCAGGCCCCAGAGAGGTTATGGACAACCAGTGCCCACAATGTGGGGCTCTTGCAGGGAGTAGCACCTGTGCGAACAACAAACCAGGTGCAGTACTGCACCAAGTAAAAAAATAAAATTTTAAAAAAAGTACCCACTGTCCTAGGAAGCAGAGGAGGGAATATGAGACGCCATTTCCGCAATTATTGTGCCCTCTACCACCCCATGCAACACAGCGATCAATCTGATATTTAAAAAAAAAAGTCAAAAGAGGGAGTTGCAGAATGATTTCAGGATTTCCGCCCCCTAAATGACATTGTGCAGGCAGAGTGTCCTGTAGTTCATACCCCTGTAACAATTTGTGTAGCATCCCCAAACAGGCAACACATTTTACTGTGGTGGATTTGAGGAACGCCTTCTTTGCCATACCCTTGCATCCAGACTCTCCATACCTCACTGTGTTTATGCATGGCAAAATGCGATTCGTACACCCGAGACTGCTACAGAGTTATTGTGAATCCCCAAATATCTTTAATTGAATCTTGCAGGCTGACTTGGGAAACATCCAAGTGCCCAGCACCATCATACAACATGTGGATGTTCTGCTATTGTGCAGTGACTGTAGACCATGCCGAGTGACGTTCACTCCTTTGCAGCTGTTGGCATATAAGGGATACAAAGGGGACAGAGCAAAGCTGTACTCTATTTGGGGCAATTGATCTATTCAGGGAAATAAAATAAAACCCACTGCGTCTGTGCACAGTAGACCTTTCTCGGGCTCTGCAATTATTGCGGAGCATGGATTTCTCATTACGCTGCATACACCAGAACCTGCTACAGGGCCTCAAGGAAGCACAAAAAACAGACAGAAATATAGTGTGGACAGAGGACAGGCTTACCAGTTTCAATGAACTAAAAGAGGTTTTCTGTACTGCACCAGTGCTAGAAAACAAGCTCTACCCGTTTTCTCATTCTAATGGCCTAATGATTACTGTGGTGCTCATGCAGAAAAGCACTTTAGGCCAGAAGCCATTGGCCTATCAGAGTGCTAGATTCAGTGATGCAAGGCCAGTTGTGAACAGGCGCTTGCGACTGCGGCATTTTCAATTGAGAAAAGCACTACAATTGGTAACACGTTGATCTTGCTGTATTTGCCATCCTTGAGTGGTCCGAATCTACTCACCACAGCGGGCATCCTCATACAAGGTCATTTTGTCCAGTGTATCTTACATACTATGATGCAAGACTGTAAACCCTACCGCCTTCCTCACAGAACTGTTTACCAACACATACCTTGCAGAGCATGACTGTGTGACATTCGAATGGGGAAGAAGAGTATATACCAAAAGCAAAATTCTGCCCGCTCGCGGGGGTGGTTCTTTGACGGGTCAAACTATTGACTAAGGGACTGGTGTGAATACTGGTGCGGCTGTTGTCCACCTGGTGGATGGAGCATATGAAGTGATTGTGCAAAAGACACTGCCCATGCACTATTTAGCCCAAGCGGCAGAGCTTCTAGCGCTCATCAGGGTGCTTAAAGTGTCCCAGGGGTGTTGCTTCGCTCTTCAGCTTGACTTGGCCTATGTCACCAATATGGTGCCTTCAGGGCAGGCACAATGGAAACGGAGAATGGGAGGGATGACTGGTCCTGGTGCAACATGCAGCTTTGTTAGACAAACTAATGGAAGCACTTTCCCAACCCACCATGACGGCGATGGTGAAATGCATCACCCATTCCAATGACAGACTAGGTCTTGCTCTGTAATGCTGCTGCGGATGCAGAGGACAAACCAGTAACGCATCGCCCTGTGCACAGTTTCAGAATACCCAGTGATAGCACATGGATGAGTGCAATTACCTGGATGCTGTAACTAGTTCCCAAATGCCCAGATAATTGAATTGCAGGCCGTGCCCCGCAGGAAGAGCAAGATCTGTGCCAGAAAAGAGGGTGAAAGCAGTCCCCGACAGATTTATTGTGGTTGCTGGAAATAACCGGCAAAGTGGGCATCCAAACAAGCTGCTACTGGTTGCTTTCAACCAGCTGCACCACCCATCCCATGTGTCGCATCATATTGCGGCCGATGTATGGATGACTGGTTTGTGCCAATCCACAGGAGTCATTGACCAAAATGGTCACTAATTGCATTACTTGTCAGTTGTATAGCACTGGCCACATCTTGAGTACTACTTGAGGTTCCTTACACCATCTGATTGGGCCATGCCACATAAACTATGCAGATATGGGAGATTGATGTAATGGGTACCGCTACATGATCGTGTGCCCCTTCTCCCGATGGGTGGAGTCAGGTCCTTGTGCACATCCAGATGCTAAATGTGCCTGCAAGTTTCTGACCGGGGAGGTTTCCCCTCGCTGGGGAGTGTGTAGTGTAATACGATTTGACAAGAGCACTCACTTTTCTGATTTTTTTTTTTATTTTTTTAGGAAATGACAGTATTACTGGTCATCGAGCAGAGGATGTGCACAATTTTCCACCCCAGTCCCACGGGGTTGTAGAAAGTGTCAACGGTCTATTGAAGAGCAAACTGTAAAGTTCTGCACCAGGCTAAAAAATATTTGAGGTGGTAACCGGACGGCGAATGCACACGCACCCCCATCTTCCATCAGAGCTTCAGATGCTCACATGGATGCATCTGTTCTAGGAGATGAGTTCAGGGATTATCTTTCTGCCTTAACAAAAGCAATACCATTTATTTCTCAACAGATAGCACTTACACAATGTGGTGATCCAACCATCGTTGCATCTACCTCTGTGACGTCACCGCCACTTCAGCTCTTCCCAGGCGATTTGATCGAAGTAAAGAATGTTGTCCCCCTGTGGAGTGAACCTAGGTACAACAGTCCTTTCACCATTGTCTATGCCACACCCCTGGTGGTAAAGGTGTTACGCTATTGGGTGCATCTTTCGGACCTCCAAAAAGCCCCCAATACTGCACCCCTGCACAGATCGAATAAACGTCAAAGGTGTGGGAAAGGTAACACACGCTGAGAGAATTACACGCATCACTGCTCATGAGCTCGCGTACAGATCTCAAGGTCCACCTATACATTGGTTTTTATATCAGTACTTTTATTTTATTTGGTGGAACAGGTGTACAAATTAGCACCGCTGCTGATTAGTTTGCGCTTTTTGTTCTTTTTCCCTTAATCTTCCTTCTCTTTTCTTGTCTATCCTTCTTATATATAATAAAAATAAGACTTGCACACATTTGTTTGGAAGAGAGCAAGATTCAGGTTCACCTGAACACACTGTGGTAGCGTTTTCTTCGACTTACATTTGTGTTATGAATTGTGTTGCTGGGATTTTGTTTTGTTCATGTTGATATTAGGGTTTTATTTAGGATGTCGTTTTATATGGGAAGATCATATAAAAGGGCGGGGGGGGGCAGAGAAAAGCTATCGCATTTTTCTGCCAATTTTTCCCCATCTTATGTCAACAGTGCTAATTTCTCTACATCATATGGGGAAAACACTGCTTTAAATCGTTTGATTGCTTGCACGTGTGTCAGGATTTCATGCACTGTGCAGCACAGGAGGCCACATTTTCTGCAATTAAGCAAAAGGGGTCCCAACATGGAAATGCTGCTCCAGCTGCACATCACCTAGAAGTGCAGTGGGCACTTTAGTGTTTGTATACAAATTGTTTCTCAAGCTCTGATGGATTTCATGCAGTAATTTGGGTTCAACACTAGTTGTTTGTATTTGGTATTTATTTGGGGGAATGTAGTGAATTATAAGAACACGTTTTTGGATTACCTAAACGAGCACAGGGATCCGGAGGCGTAAAGTGCACTGGTAGTGGATTGGGGTCAGATGTTAAATGAGCTTGCTTCCACACGTGATCTAAAACCACCCTGAAGGCGGGTAGAGCTGCGAGTACAGGAAGGGGAGTAAGGGGAAACTGCAACTGGCGGGAACGGGAGGGCCTCTCACCCAAGGAGCAGAGGGGGGACACTGAGAAGAGACTGGATGGCGTTGCACTGGGGGGGATGGAGGGAGGGGGACAGGGTGGAGTTGGGGAAGAGGGGTATTGGGATGGGGAATCTGTAGGGAGGAAGGGGCGTGGGAGTTATTGGGATTACGGAGCAAGTTGATTTTAGTATAAAGGGCACACCAGGCCGATCGGGGGGGGGGTCCGAGACAGGACTTGAGTCGGCCCTGAACTATGGCATGGGAACCATATTGGACTACAGCGAACTGTGCCCTGCTGGTGGTGTGCTTGGTTGTGGAAAAGGGGAGAAGAAAGGATGGCAGGGCTGGGGAAAAGAACATTGAAGCAGCCAAGACACTCGTACAGCGAGGGCATAGGGGATGGTGTAAAATTCATTGCCTTTGCACCTTGATTCCCTTTTCTGTTCTTTTTGTCCAGATGTGATGTTACTGTTTGCTTAAAAATAATGTTTTACTGATGGCGGAGGCATTCCCTGGAAAGGTGCATCTACAAAAGCTCAAAATGAGAACAAGTGGTGAGCAAGTTTGATGGTGTTAGCAAAGTTGGATAGAGACCAGGGATAACATGAAAGAAACCGTAGCTGCATGAGGTGTGACCAATGCAAGGAGTTTGTCCCCTCTCCTCAAGGGGGGAGCCACTCACTTTGGGATTGAGGAGGTGGGTCTACTGTGCTTTAGACCCCCTATGGTACAGGGCAAGTGAGATCCCAATACACTTGTTGGCTATGTGGGAGTTGAACCATGTAACTGAACTTCCTGTTAGATCAGCTGATTTGGTTTCTGACCCCAAGTATCTGAAGTCTTGGCTGGCGAGACCAGAACAGGATGGCCCATCCACATGGGTGTAGACCATATAAAGAGCCCATCTTAAACTGGCAAGACTAAGCCGATGGAGCTCAAGGGAGTGAGGGCCCTGCTTGTGGTAGGTGTGGCAAGGCTGCATGAGCGTATGCCAGATGCAGCGTTCCGAACGGGGGATGTCACTGTCGCAGCATCAGCAACTGGCCTCAAAGAGTGGGAGACCAGCATGCAGTAAAGTCACTTCCTGAGGCTGGTGGGAAGTGAGAGCAAGTCGAGACTGACCCAGAACCCAGTTGACATGTCGTGTAAGTGGATGTGCGTCAGACTGACTCGCCGACCTGCCCGAAGAGCATAGCCGAGAAGTCTCAGGTACTCGTTAGTTCCAGGGAATCTGGCGGAGGGAAGCAAGGGTAATGCGGGCCGTACTGTAGGTGGGGAGAGCCCGCAGAAGACTGAAGGTGAGCCAAAAGAGACACCAATGCAGGAAAAGCCCAGAGAAGGCAGGGTGGGAACTGAAATGACCCAAGGCTGGGTGAAGAACCCCAATTTGGGGAGAGCCCAAGGAGACACCGAAGTAGGACTGCCAGGAGAAACCCCAGAGTGGGGGTAAATAATGGAAAGCCCCAGAGTGTGGAACGAGAGCAAGACTAGCCCCAGAGTGGGAATGCAATCCAGAGTGGGAAAACGAGTGGGGGGAGCACAAATGTGTAGAGTTGGGCTTTCATTGCATATGACAATGCAAGCCATGGAATGCTGGTTGGTGCTGGATCCTTGCGTTTCCTCAGAATTCCACAGATGACAGTAGGAGATTCAGGATGGGAGATATTACTGGCATGATGTCATCCCTCATGCTCTCCTCATCCCTCTAGCCTGTTACCCTGTAACTGTGATAAAGCTAACTTCCCTTCTGCAGCATTGAGATATATTCACAGCATGTGAATCCATGAAAGATGCCAACGCTGGAGAAATGGAGTTACAGGTAGGAAACTACTCCCTTTTGTACCTGCTGGCTCCTGCATGATCCCTGCATCCCGTCTACCATTCTTAAGTCAGGACACCACACATTGCCGATGAGGTGGAAAAATCCACGGTGAAATGCAAAGCCAGTGGTGAAAATTCCATATTGATGAAAGGCAGAGCCTTGTTGATGGGAGGAGCTGTGGGGATGAAATCGGGAGCGGTCTCTGTTGACCTTCATCGTGTGATGGTGGCCCTGGGCAGTGCAACAGCTGCACTGAAGATGCTCTCCCAGGAATATGTGCTGACATTACCCCAGAGACATTCGACGGGTCTGTCCCCGAGTACTCTTGGGGCATGGCCTTGGTGCATGGCCAGAATCCTGTGTGTATGGGTACATAACTTTGTTAGTAGACACCTCTGGCATTAATAATACTTTCCTTGTCCATTGCGCTGGTGCGGCGTGCAGCGTGAACATCCCAGTTTATAAATTATGCTGCGGGACATTACATTTAAATGGAAAGGAAAGTACTGTGTGCTGTGTCATGCCAGTGGTTTCTGAGTTACTGGGTAAAGGAATCGCCATGCGACTGTTGGTGAGAGCTCCATCCTGTTCCATTTCCTATAAAAGGATGATGTCAATGTTATGGATGGGGCGGGGGAGATCTGGCGATGTTGGAACACATACCGTTGGAACTTCGGCATGAGGATTCAGATGTTTGTCATTGGGAGTAACCAACGCAGGGTCATATCAGGATGAAAAGGACCCTCATTATGTGGCATGTGTAAGTATGTCCTGTTTCATTAAGGAAGTCATTGTATGACGTTGCCTATGCTGTTTTTGGAAGTTGACCTGCAATGTTAATGTACATCTTGCACGTTCTCCGAATGATTTACAGATCTGTCTTTACGGTAAGTGAAATGTTGTGATCATCTGTGTTCTGGGAGCTATAAGGTACAGCATCCTGCAATGACTCTGTGAAATGGTTGGGCCTGCCTCGGATCACATTGTATATGCACTTTCTTGGAATTTGAGAGCTGCATGATCATCCTTGCTGAGACACACTCGCTGATGCCAAGGGGAGAGATGGGGGAAGGACAGCCAAGAGACACCAGGGTGTGGGTCAGAACCCAGCCACTATGCCTTTTTTATCCGAGCAATGGCCCAAGGCATTGTTTCATTAACATTTGCATTTTCTTTGTAGGGAAAGGCTACAGGTTAGATTAGGTTTCTCGACAAAGAATTTAAGGCGTCCTGACCAGCACCTTTTTACATATTTGCTTTCCCAATAGTACATATATCAATATGTTTAGGGACAGTTTAGGACTCACGATTTGGTTGAAAAGAATAAAGTGCAGAACTCGCATTCCTCTTTTTTGGTCTCCTGATTCCGACTTTCCACAGCAGTCTAAGATCTTTGACATGTCTGCTGATTGGTTGCTCATGGATCAAAATATCTGCAAGTGTCTTCAACTTCAATATTTGGCAAAGTCCGTCCTGTGGAGTTGGGGGGGGGGGTGTGTGTGTGTGTTAGTTAGCCTAGCCTAGCCTAGCCTAGCCTAGCCTAATCTTGAGGATGTGAGGGACTGAGGCTTGCAGACAAAATTGTAGAATTTTTGCAATTTGGAGAGTTCAGATTTTAAATTGGTGGAAAGTTGTATGCAGTCTTTCATCTACAAATGCCTTCATCAATGGATTTGTTTATAACCGGAGTTGTGAAACCCTACTTTTCTTATGCCCGACTTGCATAACCGGTCATACTTTAAGACGTCATCCTTCAATAAATTAGTGCCTTGAAGTAAATACCCTGCTAAAAAGTTAATTAAAAGAACGTTTGATATCCCCATTCTCAATGTGTTTAAACCTATAACCTATTAACAAATGGTACAATTTAAATAACATGTCATATTTGCCTTTTCACTGGTAAACGTCTGTCTGTGATGCTTGCTTTATTGGCTGGTGCCGAGAACTGAAGCAGCCCTCTCGTTTTTTGATTGCATAATCCGCAATATAACATTTTGCTATTCTTCATAGCAAAAGGTTTGAAAATTGGCTCTAACATATTGCTTACTTATGTTTTAAGACCTCAAAAAAATCTTTGGTTTTTATTTTTTTTTTCTCTTGAGCTAGTACTTAGTCTTTTGACTCTCTCTGGACCGATGTCTGCGACCAAGGGATCTCATTTAGCAATCACCTCTTGGAATATTAATGTTATGAATAATCCTGTGAAACGACAAAACATTTTGAATTGTATAGAGGAAATGAAATGTGTGTATGTTTTCTACAGGAAACTCATCTGAGAGGATGTGAGTGTTTTGCAGAAGAGATGGATTGGAGATATTTTTTTCTTTGTTATTCCAGTAAAAGCAGGGGTGTTGCTATTCTAGTACGAAAGGGATCTCCGATTTAACATTTTGAAAACTAGTAGTGATAAGGTCAAGGTGTTGCACTCCTAGTAGATATTCAGGGAGTTCGGAATATACTATGCAATATTTATGCACCTTCTATGGATGATGGGTCTTTCTTTAGGGATGTTTCGCAACTCTTGCTTGATTTGGACTCTCCTCATATTATACTTGGAGGCGATTTTAACTTGGTTTGTGATCCTTCTATTGATCGTTCAACACGAAGGACTTTCCAGAGGAGAGACGCACATTTTTGCTCGTTCCGTGCTATTGTTGATGACTTTGACTTGAAAGACTGCTGGAGGCTGGAATATCCTGAAAGGGAATTTAACTTTTACTCGGGCTCACATGCTACGTACTCAAGAATTGATGTGCTGTTTTTGGCTGGAGGAATGACCGCATATTTTGTAAATGGCAGAATTGGTTCGATTGCAGTCACTGATCATGCGCCTGTATTTGTGAAGGTAGCTTTGAGCCTTCATTTCAATGGAAAATTAACGCCTCGATTGTATATGATGATGCCCTGTTGGAGAAACCTAGGTCAGAGGCTGAATACTTGGGAAATCAATCCGAAGAACTTAGTAAGAAAACTATCTGGGAGGTGTTCAAATGTACGATGAGAGGTCTTGCTCTGGGTTTGTCTAGTAACAGAAGGAAGAACATGGATAAGAGGAGCTATGAAATTGATACTTGTATTATTGCGGTGACAAATGATTTGGTCCGGGACCCGAATCGAATGATGTTGATAAGAAAAGTGAATTAAAGAAATTAAAGCAAGAACTAGATGACAATTTGTGAGAAAGCTAGTAGAGACCTTTATAAGGTCAAATGTGCTTATTTTGAGCGGGGAGAAAAATGCGATGGGTGGCTTGCTTACAGGCTGCGACAGCAACACCCTGAGGGAGCCATAACCTCGATTGAGGATGGGAATGGAGTGATCACTTTTGATCCACGCAAGATTAATGCAGTTTTTCAGAAATGTTTATGCTGCTTTGTATACGAATGAGTCTGATATAACAGGTCATGGTGGAGATTTATTGAGCAAACAGGACATTCCAAACTCACTAATGCTGAAAAAGAGGAATTGAACAGTGTAAAGACTGGTAGGGGGTGTCTGTACTTCCTCTCTCTATATGGTAGAGGAGAGGCACAGAGGACCCCAGCCAAGATTCTCTATTATTGGTAACGTAGTCGAGCAATCAAGGTCTAGCTTCTCAGGAGGTGATGCAGGATGGTTCTTAAGTACAGTGTAGTCCCCGCACCCCCACAAAGGAATGTCCACACACTATTAATATGCAAAGGTATGTACACAATCACAATAACGCACTTTGTACTCGAAGTCAATAATGATAAATATATACAATTCTAAAGTGGTACCACCAATGTTCTCAAATCTCATTAAAGTACATCAATTGTACGGTTAAAATGTCACACAGATCAATAATGAGGAAACCAGCAATAGAGAAAGGAAGGAACGCAAGATGGTTGAAACAATAGGCAGAATGCTGACCCCTACCGCTAGGCACAGTTCTGTGTGGAGATCCCCCCCCCCCCCACCCCCTCTCAACCGGGGCAACCTGTAAATAAAGATATATAGCACAAGCCCAGTCCATGTAATGTTCAATAGTCTTATTTCCTCCTAAGGTTTTACCCCCACAATGTACCTTGTTGAGTAGAGTTCTCCGAAGATGCGTCGACCGATCCTCCTTGAGTGACTCCCTTTAAAGCAGGAGCCACGGATCGTCGAGAGGCGTTGAGGAACTCTGCGTTAGGTGTCGGGGAATCGACGGCCCTTCTTGAGTGCCCTCCCTTTAAAGCAGGAGTCACGGGTCGTCGAACATACGACGGTGAACAGGTGGAACTACGGCAGTGAAGTGGCAGCTTCGTTCCTAGCGGTGCTCATCGACGACAGAGCGTTGGCGTGCGGGGCACCTCGGTGATGATAGTTCTGGACCGCAAAGAGATGATGAAGAACTGTGGCCCAGCAAGGGCGTCGGGTCGTCGGCGTCTCTGTGGTCTTTAGGTTGCGGGAAACACACCGGCGGATGCTCCTCGGCGCATCGACGGTCGGGCTTTCTCCAGTGGGATGAAGCGGGCGACGATGCAGACGAGTGTCCGATGATCAAATGAAGTTCTTAGGCAAACGGGAGCACGGCGGCTCTGGTCGGCGACAGCGGTCGTCGACAGTGGCAGACAACAGTCCGGGTGCTTCTCTTTGAGATTCCGCAGCAGTCCCCGTCTCGGGTCGGTAGCCTGTCGAAGGTCTGTCTACCAGGGAGCTTTGGCAAAGATCAGCTGGCGCACGATGGTCCCTCATAGCTCGGGAAGAGGGCGCCTTACCAGGTCCTCTCTGGGTCAGTCCTTGGAGACACAGCAGCTTTCAGATTGTGAAGGAGAGCAGCAGCACTTCTTCTTGTCCAGTGGGGCTTCAAGGTCAAGCTTCAGTTACTCGTCGTAGTGGACTTCAGCTTCTGAACACGATTCCTAGCAGTGAGCGGTCCCCAGATATACTGTTGCTCTCCCATTCATTCCGCTGGGTCACACTCAAGCATCCAATCACGACTAAGGGCATTCATGCAGGCAGGCAGCCAATCAGGCACACGAGGTATTCAGGCCAATCACTTCTCTCCAGACACTGACAACAAGTTGTGTATTGGGACAAGTACCGAGCCATTCAACACTCCAAACTGCATTCATACCAGTTTCGGGCAGGGCTGTCTCAGTCATTGTGTCAACCACCAGATACTAGACATCCACAACACAGAATGCATATTCGTCACACACTCTATTCACCCAGGTCCCACCCACAGGAGGTACCCACAACATACATCACCGGGAAGGCTCCAGCTAGTCTGGCCGGGCCTTCACAAAACCACCATATATGGCACTTCCATCCAACAGCCAGTCGGGGGGAAGGGACCGAGTCAGGGCTTCCCAGGACTTTGGGAAAACAAGGTAATGGGTAATAGAAAGCAAGAGGCCACAGGGGCCATTTTGTTTTCCATCCGGAATCAACTGATCCCAATGGCAGGGCCGGGGTATCCCAAAATGGAGGATACTGCGTGCACCTGTCAAATTCAGCATGGAGCTGCCACCAGCCCATACCCTGCTCTGTGGGCCACCCACAGGTGACCAAAAACATACACTAGGGGCACAGGGATGCACCCCCCTCCACCCATGGGTGCCATAAGGGTATCCCACGGGTCCGTTCACCAAACCAAAAGAGAGCTGCACCGCCAGGAGTCCCACATGGACTCCTGCGTGGAAAACTCAACAGAACACACGATAACCAGCAGTAAAGGACAAGGATATGGAGGCCCTGTCCCTCCGATGCATTTGCAGTATCACAAACAGGCAGGTGACTATTGATGAAATTAGTCGCAATTAGTAAATTGAATCCTGGGAAGACTCCCGGACCTGATGGGTTGCCGGTTGAGTTCTATAAGATTCTTCCTGAGAAGGTGTTGGGTCTTTTACAGGATATGTTTATTGAATCTAAAGAGGCTGGCTTCCTCCCGGAGTCTACAAATCGCGCTACAATTTTGGTCTTTTTGAAGAAAGGTAAAGACAGTAACTTACCAGCTAGCTATCAGCCAATAAGTCTGATAAATACTGACAACAAGATATTGGCTAAAGTACTGGCTTCAAGCATTGGACAGCTGATGAATAAACGTATTCACACTGATCAATCTGGTTTCGTTAAGGGTCGTAGATCTTCTAGTACCATCAGGAATTTACTACTGACCATGTCACATGCACGGAATTTGGATGATGTCGCTGTATTCTCTCTGGATGCGGAGAAAGCTTTTGATCGTGTTAACTGGCAATATTTGTTTACGGTCTTACGGGCAATGAATATGGGACAAGAATATATCGTGTGGGTTGCCCGTTTGTATGCTCATCCCACGGCAGATGTTAAAACTAATGGTTTGTTGTCTGAGTCTTTTGATCTGCAGAGGTGAACTAGGCAGGGTCGTCCGCTGTCACCATTGTTTGTTCTGGCCATTGAGCCTCTTGCTATTGCTTTGAGCTGTGACCTGGATTTGAGAGGTGTTTCCTTTAAGGGTGTTATACAAAAAATGTGGTTTTACGTGGACAATCTTTTATTAATATTACAGGATTTGGAATTGTCATTACATTCGCTGATGAACACACTTGATTGGTTTCATGAGGTGGGCGAGTACAAAATTAACTGGTCTAAGTCGGAGGTGATGCCGGTAACAGCACGCTGTGATAAATCTTTGGTTATGAGCTATGGATTTCAATGGTGCGAGGACAGAATGAAATACTTGGGAGTCTGGTTGACTCCGGCTATAAGTGATATGGTTGAAGTGAAAATGGGAGAGATTGGCAGGGAATTGAAATTGTGTACTCAAAGGTGGTCGGCTTTGCATCTATCTATGTGGGGTAAAGTGAATGTTCTAAAGATGAATGCTGCAACAAAAATCAATTATATTCTGAGTTTGCGACCCCTGAAAGTTGGCCAGTGCTATTGGAAATTGATTGATGGCATTATCCAGTCATTCTTTTGGGATGGGAAGCCTCCTAGACTTGGCCTTTGGAAACTCCAACTTCCTATTGACAAGGGGGGGGGGGGGCATGGGGTTCCAAATTTTACGGCGTACCATTTGGCGTTTACATGCCAGTTTTTTTTCTGGGGGAATCTCCTTCTGAATGAGCAGTGGCGGAGGCAAGCATGGCTGGCCTTCTTGCCCGAGAGCAATTTTCACGTCTGTCAACAGGTTAAGAGATGTCACTTGACTGAGTTTCTTAGAGATGTATGGAGGACTATCTATGATGTGTGGTTCGGAGGCGCTGAAGTCGCCAGATGCCTCTATTTGGTTGAATAAAGCGATTACGGACAATGGCAAAGTATTATTCTGGCTGGAATGGTGTTTAGGGGGATTTCAATGGATTGGTGATGTGTATAAGAATGGGAAATGAATTGACTTTGAGAGCAAGCTTTACTGTGGATAATTTCACTGTCTCAGATGTGTTTCAGGAAATTGAAGAGATGTATTGGTGAGGTTCAATGTGGTGGAAATGCAAACTTGGGACTGTTCACTAGTGGTAAGCAATCAATTTCTAGTTAAGGGCTATCATCAAACTGTTGCAAATTACAAAGAGAATATTGGTTTGCAGAATGAATAGGAGATTGGGATTTGACATTACATCGGATCTATGGCTTGAAATGTGCGTGAATCCTCAATAGAGTTTATTGGAGCATGGAAAGACTTTAAAAAAAAGGGATATGTCAGACTCTGATGTTTGCTGGAGTTGCAGGAGTGAGACAGGTAGTATGGAGCATCTATTGTGGGATTGTGTACAGGTTCAAGGCTTTTGGCATGAGGTGTGCAATGTGTGTCTCCGGGTTTTGCATCAAAGTATTAATTTGGATTTCAAAACAATGGTTTTGGGATGCAGTGCTTTACGTGAGGACCTTCAATTATCAGCAAAGGCATTTTTGTTCAGAGGTGCCAGTATTGGAGGATTGGATTGCCGAAATGAACTGCTTGGTGAACATTGAGAGGGTTATTTACAGAAAAATGGGGGGAAAAATGAATTTACATGCAAAGGTCTGGGGTACTTTCTTGAATCTGTGCTAGCTTTGTTTTGATGTTGTAATTGATTTATTGTTTTCTTCTTCTTTTCCCGGGATATACTTTGCTACTTTGTATGTTGTCGTCTGTTCATGTACTGAATGTTAAAATGTCAATAAAGAATTAAAAAAAAAAATGTTTAAAAGATCAACCTGGTTTCCTCTACTTGTTTTTTTTCCCCTTCTTCTATCCTCTTGACCCTTTCCGATCTGATGCACAATTTCTGTGGTGCGAAACGCCAATAAACCGCTCTTCAAAATATCATCTTCGTATGAAGGAAGCTATAATTTTTATTTTTTTCATGTATTTTTTTTTTTTTTTTTTTGTTTTAGACGGTCTCCAATCCTGATCCTGAAAACGAGGATCCCAAATCTCCTCCTGAGGAGCAGCCAAAAAAGCGTGGTCGAAAGCAGAAAGCCGGGGTGATCGTTTCTGCTCTACCAGTCGTGATCAATGCATCTGCCACCGTTACTGAGCACGTACTAATGGATGACGTGTTCTGTCCAACTGACGAGGAAAAGGTGTGTTGGGATCTATGTGAGCATTCAATATATCCATGTACACAATGATCTTGTACTCAACAATCTTTTGAAGGGTCTGTTCTTTAAATCCTTGCTCAGAGGTCCATTATTTGGCACTATTGTCTGATGATTTCACATGATCTGGGAATGCACCTGTATTCCTCACTTAAATCCATTGCCAAAGAGGGACTGTGCTTCTGTTTTTAGTTTCTGAATAATTGTGAGGAATTTACACTGCTTAATGAAAACCAACATACATTTAGTTGACAAACTTTCACCGGCTATTGAGAATCTAGGAAAAATAGTATTCTATAATAATTAAAAACTGAGCTTGTCCTTGTGGGTTAATGTAAATTCAAGAGACATTCCAACTTTTTATCAAGCTAGCATTGAAACCTTCCCTAAATAGGACAAAGGCTGAGTATTGTGTGCATCATATAGACCAATCGCCTTAATAATGATAAAGATGTAAAATGGTGATTCCTGGACTAGTCCACAATGAACAAGTAGGGTTGGGTAAGAGTAGGCACTCGATGGATCATGTCTGTGGGATACTTAATGTCATTAATGAAGTCACTCAGATGGAGCAATAATGGTGGACAGTGCTGAAAAGGCTCTTGATTGGGCCAACTGGCATTTACTCTTTTTGTATAACAATAAGCATTAGGGGGCCATATCTAACCTAACGTGGGTCAAAATTCTGCATACATCACCTCTTGCCTCCTTAAGCACTAATGGAATGACTGTCATAGTCTTGACTGTTCCCAGGCAGCAAGTAGGGGTTTCCACCATCCCCTTTGCTGTATGTGTTTCTAATTGAATGTTTCGCTTTTGAAATGCAGCAATCGGCATTCTATGAAAGTATTAATGGGGTTAGTGAAACGAGGATCTCCCTGTATGGCAATGATGTACGGCTGTACAGGCATCGCAAACCATGCTGGTTTTATTGAATATTCTCAACAATTATGGGTTGGTAGTACAAAAATATGTCTGAATTATTGCCCTTATGTTTTAAAAATGCTACCCCCTAATTGGAATATCCACTTTACCATCCAAAGGGAAACATGTAATTATTTGAGTCTTGATACCCTTGGAAAGCAACCAATTATACGCCTATAACTTTGGCAGGGTAATCCAGAGGATTAAATTGTGTTTTAGAAGAAGGGACATATTGACGGTTTTTTGCTTACAGGCATGATCAATGCTCTTAAACAAAACACACTAATAAAACTAATATTTCAGATATTCATATGCTAGTGGCAGTCTTTTGAAAAGTGAACATTTTCTTTCGTCATGCTTCATTTGGAGTAAAAGAAAGGTTAAGAACGAATTACTTTCAGGTTGTAATGGGGTAGGGTTTAGCCTTCTCATACTCATACCACATGGCGGTTCAATTGGGGATAATGAAAATATGGTGAACCCAGAGTATGCTCGGCTTGGAAAAATATTGAATACTGGAAAATACATCCATCGGACTGTACTCCAATCCATGTCTGCCCTGGTATAAGGTCCCATGCAAGCTGAAATCCCATCAAATTGGCTATACTGTAAGAGTTTGTAGGGAAACATTACACTATTGGGGCATTCCCTTCAATCAAACCACCCCAATCTCCTTGTGAAATCTTGGATTCAAGGGACTTAATTTGGCACTTATACTGATGCAGACCTTCTAGGGTTTGATGCCCCCTCTGTAGTAGTGGTATGTAAACATTTCAGATTTAATACCTTTTAGTTGTATACATAGTGTTGCACGCCAAGGTAGGATGACCTAGTATTGCCTGCAAATTGACAGCAGACACTGAATATCTCCATACTAAACTAATTTACATGTTATTACTCCCAGATAATGATGCTTGGATGAGAACTCTGGTGTTTTTGGTCCCTTTGACCTTCATATACATATTGACTCGATGAAGTTTATGCCTTTCTAGGACCAGCTTTCCAGATGTAATTATTTCATTTAGACTGTATCAACCACGCGATGCCCCCTCAAAAGCTATTTTCAATTGTTTTGAAAGAAACACCCGACTATTGGCTGAGCTGTCGAGCACTGGGCTCAATGGGCCATATGTTTTGGCCTTTCCTCAGAGTGAGACTGGCATGGTCTAAGGCCAAGGAAGTGTTTAGCTTGAACCTGCTGAATCGCCAACCTACTGTCTCTTGGTCATGGTAGCCCATTCATCAATATTCACTCTGCGAAGAGGCATGCAAGTCAGTGTCATTAAAATGTTATGGAGGGATAGATGGGAGAATTAATGGAAAGATGTGTTTTGGCAGACCTCCACCCCTCCCCCAAACTCCAATTCTACGTTGTTTCCTCCACACAACCTTTCTGTCAGTTGACGTTTTATTCTGGTCTTTATTTGGAATAATTGATTTCTCAAAGTATCCAAATATGTACACACAGGCCTGCTTAAAATTGCAAATATCAATTTTTTTCAGTTAAAAACATAGCTTAATAATCAGCATACACGTTAGGAAACTGGGGCCATCATCCCAAGGCTCAGAGAGGTTCTGAATGTAGCAGAGGCCTAAGTGTGTTGTAGGTGCATGGAGAGGATGTAGGGGGGAAAGCAGGTGCCAAAAGAAGGTGCATTGTAGGTACTTTAGTGTGTGAAAGGGTGTGTATATTACTAAATCGAACACCGTCCTAAAAAAGGCAGCCATCTTGGAATCGAGGCCTGGCACTGCAGTGCGGGCAGTAGGCCCAAGAGCGAAACCTAGAAATACGTGTGTGAATGTAGAAGTTGTTGCAGCTTGGTCAGCATTAGGAAAGGACAAATCCACAGGGATTCATAAAACACTCATTGTCTCATACTAACACGTGTAACTCAAAGAATGCACCCTACAAGGGCTTGAGAGGATAAAGAGATCCCTGTGAGCAGCTATCTCATGAGAAGGAGGCCTCTGACCCCCGCCCCCAGCCCATACCCTAAATTATAGTGCCCAGATGCCCCTATTCCAAGACCCCACATTCCAGAGTACAGGTCTGTCCCAGACCACCAACCATAAATGTTAGACCACAAATCGATCAGAAACGATCATAGCAGAATATCCCAAGCTCCTTTGTGCTGCGAGGTGCCAGGGAGCGAAAGTAACAAATCTAAGCCTGGGGTGGGATGAACTGGAACAGTGCCGACGCATGTGGGATCGAGCAGGTGTTTTGGAAGAGGGGTGACTTCGAAAGTAGCCTCTGCACCCATGTCTGCAGTACCAGGTGAACATTGGCCACTGATGGAGAGTGCAATGTTTTCTGTATTTCTAATGCTCAACTGACGCCCAGTGACGTGCAAAGAAGATGATGGACAGGAGATGCTGGGACCAATGGACTGGTGGGCCTTACAGAGCAGTTTGAGTTTGTGTATAGGGTCGCACCAATTAGCTAATTGGATTTTGAACTCATGAAAATGACATCATTGATTATGTTGGGTGCCCTTATAATCTGTTGCTTATGCTGATTTCTTCAGAGTGCTCCGTGGCAGCAGAGTCCTTTGCTATTGCATACTTGTGTGTTTTTTTTTTTTTTTTTTTTTTTTTTTTTATGAGAATAAACCTTGTTCTTGCTGAGCCTTTTTCCCTAGTGGGTTTTAGTTTCTCTGGTGTGAGCATTGAGGGGTTTCTGTGCATTTTTGGTGACCCCTGACGTGCTCCCAGATTTTCTGTGAAAGACAGAGGCTTCGAAGCTGCTTATCTGGATGGCCCGTGCCCACCTTCAGTGACCAATCCCAAGCGTGCAACCCACAGTGATGTACAGGAACTGTTTTCATAAAATTCCGTTCTTTGGAGCAGGGCACAACCTCTAGGAAGGTGCAGGCCATTATTGGGACCCCATGACAGAGCAGCTCGGGTGAACACGCAGATGGAAATCCACCTCATGTGGGCGATAACTGGGGTGGGGGGGAGGGGTTTATTAAAAGAGGACAATGTGTGAGAAATGGCAGTGTGGAGAGGGAAAAGTGAGCGCGTGTGGAGGGTTGGCGTCTACACACTACTCTGCTCCGCTAAAGTCCATGTGGCACTTTTTCTTATTTTCTTTTTTTTTTTTTAGAAGTATGAGATGAGGAACCGAGAAGTGTGGGAACCTTTCCGAGCTAGGGAAGATGGGGCCGTATGTTACATGTAAAAAAAAAAAAAGGATAAATGGGTAGGGGCTCCGTATAATTGCTCGGAATCCTCGGTATTGGGGGCTGAGGGAGGGCCTGTGAAGAGTACTGAAAGTGTAGGGCATTGGAATGCATGTGTATGTGTGTGGGAGCCCAGAGGAAATGTGAGTAGGGTGTGACTGTAGGAAGGAGTGATGGACTGGTAGGAATACGTACACCAAACTGTCTTTTTTGGATGTGGTTGAATACGTGCGCGAATTTAAGGACTTTCAATATGGGGGTGGTCACCCCATTGGCGTACATGTGTACTGCATTGCCATTATCAGCGACAGAGGGTGGCAGAGACACCGGGTGCAAAATCCCAACCATGTCCAGAGCAGGGCATCAACGATGAGGGATATTGGAACACATGTCCTCGTTCTTAGCGGCCATGTTATTTTAGAGTTGTGGGAAATGGTAGAGGACAATGACGAGTACAAGTTCCATCTTGGTGGTAGCCCCTCCCTGAAACTAACAGCTCCAGAAGGTACAAAGGACTCTCGCCCAGAGGAGGGCTGTACCTTCTCACCACCTTCCCGGCCACAGGATCTACCAACCCAACCTTTGTACCTTTCCTTACCACAGCATCACCTCCCTATCCAACAACACCTAACATTATAATATCGTGGGATAATAAATTAAGCACAAGCGGAATTGGCACATTTGAGAGCACTCGGGGAAGGGGAGAGCAAACCGGGGTATGGCCGGAGATATTTTGTTTAGATTGCACAGTACTGCGACATTGAGAATGGGAAGGGTAGTGAATGAGGAGCAGAGTGTGGGTCTAGGAGGTCTGACGGAGGTGCAGACCGACTTGAGGCAAGGAGAACGGGACACCATAAATACTAAATACCATGGATGAATTGGAGGTGCAGGAGGCTATGCAAACTGCCCCAAGTGTAGAGAGCTTGTGGCTTTAGCAATTGAACAGGTTTGGGCAGGTTCCCAGTGGCCAGAAGAAGTGATGGACAGAAAGCAAAGCAAAGAATGGGAACACAGTTGCAACTATTACATAAAGGCACCGGGAGAGTGCAGCATGTACCCTGGGCCCAAATGGAACAAATGGATTCGAAGAAGACTTAAGTGCTCCCAGCCCTCGCTGCAGGGGCTGGGAAATGGATATATGCTTTCAAGAAGCAGACCACTGGTATCCCTCTAGCTGTAGGTGACATAAAAAGCTTGCTTGTAGCAATGGTGGGAGATCAAGTTGGAGATGTATGGGTTAAGGCGGGATATCCAAGAGTTAAGCTAGATGATATGCTTGATGGTGCACCCTTTAATAATATCATGGAACATGTGTGGGAAGCCTTGCAGGAAACATACCCCTACACGCCAGACTTGCACTCTATAATGCAGTAAACAATGGGAGATGAAGACCCCACTCAGAATATTTTGAAGTGCAAGTGATGTGGAGAGTTGATACTGGAGACGAGTGGGATCGATCAGATCCTCTCCTATTTTTGTCATTGATTTAGTGGGCATCGTGGTGAAGGGGTGGGCCAAAATACAGACTACACCACTGTAAAAAAGAGGGAGAAGGAAATGCAAAAAGGTTGCAGGACAGAGTAAGAGAAACTAATACAGAAAAAGCTGGCAAAAATGGCACTTGAACGGGCGGTAACGGAACAGGCAGTAGCACGGACGGGTGTAAGACTAGCAGCGTTTTGGCCAGGTGGAGGGCTAGTGCAATGGAACGGTGGACCCCAACAGCAGTATCCTGAGTGGTATCCAGGAGGTCCGCAGCATGGAAGATGAGAGGTTAGAGGGGGCTTTGGAGGAATGGGGCAGAGAGGGGATGCAGGACCAGCTCAGTGTTGAGGGCGCAGGAATTGGAGTCATTTCATGAGGGAATGTAGGATTGGTGCAGGCTATAATCCATATGTCCCTACTGGCCCAGTGCAACAGCAACACTTACCAATGGCCACATCCATACCATACAATATACTCCAGGCCTACGCATTTGCTCCGCAGGTGCAGCTGCCTGCCCTGTCCAATGTTGAGATGCAAACAACCTCATAAAACCAATTCTATGGGGGTCCCACATCTACACCGAACACTGTCACAAATGGGATGCTGGCACCATATTGGGGAGTGAGCGTTGTGGGAGGAAACCCATTCACAGGTACCAATACATATCCTGATTAGGACAGCCCACAGAATACC
The DNA here is from genome assembly GCF_040938575.1 of Ambystoma mexicanum. Lineage (NCBI taxonomy): Eukaryota > Metazoa > Chordata > Amphibia > Caudata > Ambystomatidae > Ambystoma > Ambystoma mexicanum. The sequence goes on along the minus strand of NC_090934.1, from coordinate 116,205,422 downwards.
CTTCAGTGCCAGTCCAGTCCATGGCTACCCACCCTGATGAGGAACCCTTGGTGGGCGCTTAGATGGTTAACGAGCAATTCATCTTTATGGTCGACACTGGTCCCCATCCTGCATCAGTGAGGGAAAACTTCCCACTATCAGGTGACTCTCGACATACAAGGCTTCTCTGGGGCCGTCACCACGGTGGTATACACAGATTTAGATGTGTGCTATTAGAAAAATTGTGATCATTCAGGCCAGGGAAGGAGAGTTTGTGGTTCATGGCATCCTGGTTGACCCTGATGTGCATGTTTATGGAATCATTGTTTGACTTGACGCAGTGCCCCAAATTGTCAAAACATGGTGGCGTGTACCCTCTGATTTCAACTTTAGGACCGTTGTGACCCCCAAACTTGTGGCAGGGACTATACATTCACCGGATCTAGAGGGCTTGGTGGTGTCGGTGAAAAGGATTGTTGTTTTTTGGATGGATTCTGATGAGTACGAGTGGCGCACTGTGTTGTGTGTTTATCAAGCCATATTTTTGAAAGAGGTAACGGATGTGGAGTTGTTTTGAGGATTGAACTGATGGAGAAATAGTGCTGGCTGTTTGTATTCCCTGCATGATTACACTGCAATATTGCGAAGTACAATGTCCTTGATAGCCCTTGTTTGCCCTGCCCTCCTTCACTGAGAAAGATCTAGAGCAGATCCCAGAGACGTTATGGACAACCAGTGCCCATGATGTGGGGCTCTTGCAGGAACAAGTCCCTGTGCGAATAACGCTCCAACCAGGTGCAGTACTGCCCAAAGTAAAAGAAATACCTACAGTCCAAGGCAGCAGAGGGAATACAAGACACCATTTCCGCACTTGTAAATTGGGGAATTATTGTGCCCTCTACCACCCGATGTAATACGGTGATCAATCTGATAAACAAAAAACGGGCAAAAGAGGGAGTTGGAGAATTTCAGGATTTCTGCACCCTAAATGACATTGTGCAGGAAGAGTGTATTGTAGTTCATACCCCTCTGACAATTTTGTGCAGCATCCCCAAAATACATTTTACTGTGGTGCATTTGAGGAATGCCTTCTTTGCCATACACTTGCATCCAGGCTCTCCATACCGCACTGTGTTTACACATGGCGGAATGCAGTTCGAACACTCGATATTGACACATAGGCATTGCAAATCCACAAATATCGCAAGTGCCCAGTACTATCCTACAATATGTGGACGATCTGCTATTTGCAGTGACTGTGTACAACCGTGCCAAAGTGACTGTCACTCTTTTGCAGCTGTTGGCATATAAGGGATCCAAAGTGGACAGAGCAAAGCTGTCACTATTTGGGGCAATTGATCTATTCATGAAAATAAAAGTTACTGCGTCAGTGCATAGTGCACCCCAGCCATAAATGGTTAAAGAAATGCAGACCTTTCTCGGGCTGTGCAACTATTATTTTATATTATGCTGCATACACCAGACCCTGGCTAGAGGGCCTTTAAAGCAGCGCAAAAGACAGACAAAAATATAGTGTGGACAGAGGACATGCTTACCATTTTCAATGAATTAAGAGGTTATCTGTACTGCACCAGTGCTGTAAAACCCCTGACTATACCCTAGAGTTCTACTTGTTTTCTCATTCTAATGGTCAAATGATGACTGCGGTGCTCATGCACAAAAGCACTATAGGCCACAAGCCATTGGCCTATTACAGTGAGTGCTAGTTTCAGTGATGCAAGGCCAGTTCCCTTGTCAACGGGTGCTTGCGACTGCAGCATTTGCAATTGAGAAAATCTCTACAATTGTTTAACAATGTACATGGAGCATGCAGTATTTGCCATCCTTGAGCGGTCCGAATCCAGCCAGGCTTACATAGTATGGTGGAAGACTGGAAACCCTGCCACCTTCCTCACAGGACTGTGTACCGACACGTACCTTGCAGAGCATGACTGTGTGACATTCGAAGAGGCCATAACAAAAGCAAAATGCTGCCTGCTCAGGGGGTGTGGAGGTTCTTCATTGACTGGTCGGCAACTATTGATTAAGGGACTGGCTTGATGCATATTGGTGGCAGTTGTCCGCCTGGTGGATGGAGAATATGAAGGGATTGTGCAAAGGAAACTGCCCATGCACTATTTGGCCGAAGCCGCTGAGCTTCTAGCGCTCATCAGGGTGCATATAGCATCCTAGGGGTGTTGCATCACTGTTTAGCCTGACTTGGCCTACGTCACCACTATGGTGCATTCAGGGCAAGGCACAATGGAAACAGAGTTTGAGGGCTGACTGGTCCCGGTCCAACATGCAGCATTGTAAGTTACACTAATGGATGTGCTTTCCCAACCCACCATGACGGTGGTGGTGAAATATCACCCATATCAATGACCAGCTAGGTCTCCCTCTGTAATGCTGCTGCAGATGTGGTGGACAAACGAGCAACATAACTTCCTGTGCAGTGTTTCAGAATACCCAGTGATGGCAAAGGGATGAGTGTAATTACCTGAATGCTATACATAGTTACCAAATGCCCCCCTTAGGAAGAGCAGGATCTGTGGCAGAAAAGAGGATGAAAGCAGTCCCTGACAGATTTATTGTGGTCACGGGAAATAACCGGCAAAGTGGTCATCCAAACAAGCTGCTATTTATCGCTTTCAATCAGCTGCACCACCCACCCAATGTGTCGCATCATACTGTGGCAGATGTAAGGTTGACTGTTTTGTGTCGAATCCACAGGAGGCACTGACCAAAATGGTTTCTAATTGCATTACTTGTCAGTTGTATAGCACTGGCCACACCTTGAGTACCATTCGAGGTACCTTACCCCATCTGATTGGGCCATTCCACATAAACTACACGGATATGGGAGAGGGATGTAATGGGTACCGCTACATGATCATGTGCCCCTTCTCCCGGGTGGAGGTAGGTCCTTGTGCACATCCAGACACTAAATGTGTCTGCAAATTTCTGATCAGGGAAGTTTTCCCTCACTGGGGAGTGTGCAAAGTAATCAGATCTGACAAGAGCACTCGCTGTTATTATCTTAAACAACTCACTGGAAATGTATTATTGGTCATCAAGCACCGGATGTGCACAATTTACCACACCAAGTCCAACGGGGTTGTAGAAAGGGTCAACTGTTGAAGAGCAGCATGCTAAAAAAGAATATTGTGCATTGTTTGCATCTGGCATTGTTGCATGTGCAGGCAGCCCTGCAAGGATAATCCTTCATCACCACATGAGGTGGTAACAGGACTGCGAATGCACACGCCCCCATCTCCCATCAGGAGAGCTTCAGATGCTTGCAGGGCTGAATCCTTTCTAGGAGATGAGTTCAGGGATTATCTTTCTGCCTTAACAAAAGCAATACAATTTATTTCTCAACAGATGGCACCACCACGATGTGAAAATCCAACCATCGTTGCATCTACCTCTGTCGCCGCCACTTCAGCTCTTCCCCAGCACTTCAATCGAAGTTAAGAATTGTGTCCCCCTGTGGAGTGAGCCTAGGTACAACAGTCCTTTCACAATTGTCTAGGCCACACCCAGGGGCGTTGCTAGGGGGGGGGGGCTAAGGGGCTATAGCCCCTGATCTTTTGGTTGTAGCCCCGGATAGAATCTCAGGATCTACAGCCAAAAGACTAGCTAGCCCCCAGTCCCAACAGTACTGACATCAGCTTAGCCCCGGGTCTTTTCCAGACCTAGCAACTACCCTGGCCACACCCCTGGTGGTAAAAGGTCAAGGAGTTACGCTATTGGATGCATTGTTCGGACGTCCAAAAAGCATCCAATAGTGCACCCCTGCACAGATCGAGTAAATTATAAAGATGTGTAAAAAGTAACACACGCTGAGTGAATTACACATATTACTGCTCATGAGCTCGTGTACAGATCTCAAGGTCCACCTATACATTGGTTTTTATATCAGTACTTTCATTTTATTTGGTGGAACAGGTGTACACATTAGCACTGCTGCTGATTAGTTTGCACTTTTTGTTCTTTTTCCCCGACGATACTTCATCTATTTCTTTTGCTTTTCTTGTCTATCCTTCTTGTATATAATAAAAATGAAGACTTGCACACATTTGTTTGGAAGAGAGAAAGATTAACGTTCACCTGAACACTCTCTGGTAACGTTTTCTATGGCTTACATTTGTGTTATGAATTGTGTTGCTGGAACTTTTGCTGTGTTCATGTTGATATTCGGGATTTATTTAGGATGTAGTTTTATATGGGAAGGTCCTATAAAAAGGGGGGGGGGACAGGGAAAAGCTATCAATATTGCCAATGTTTCCCAATTATGTCAACAGTGCTAATATCTCTACATCTTATGGGGAAACTGGGGAAAACACTGCTTTAAATCGTTTGATCGCTTGCACGTGTGTCAGGATTTCATGCACTGTGCAGCACAGGGGGCCACATTTTCTGCAATTAAGCAAAAGGGGTCCCACCATGGACATGCTGCTCCAGCTGCACATCACCAAGAAGTGCAGTGGGCACTTTAGTGTTTGTAGACACATATAACTGTTTCTAGAGATCTGATGATGGGTTTCATGCAGTAATTCAGGTTTAACACTAGTTGTTTGTATTGGTATTTATTTGGGAGAACGGGGATGTGAATCTCTACCAGAAATGACTTCAAATAACACATTTACTGATGGCGCAGGCTTTCCCTGGAACGGTGTATGAACGAAAGCTCAAAATGAGAACAAGTGGTGAGCAAGTTGGGGTTAGCAAAGTTGGATAGAGACCAGGGATAAAATGAAAGCACCTGGAGATGCCTGAGGTGTGACCAAAACTTTGGGATTGAGGTGTCTGCTGCACTTACCACCCCCTATGGTACAAGGCAAGTGAGATCCCAATACCCTTGTTGGCTATGTGGGAGTTAAAGCATGTAACTGAACTTCCTGTTAGATCAGCTGGTTTGGTTTCTGACCCCAAGTATCTGAAGTCTTGGCTGGCGAGACCAGAACAGGATGGCCCATCCACATAGGTGTACACCATATAAAGAGCCCATCTTAAACTGGCAAGACTAAGCCCATGGAGCTCAAGGGAGTGGGGGCCCTGCTTGTGGTAGGTGTGGCAAGGCTGCATGAGCGTATGCCAGGTGCTGCGTTCCGAAGTGGGATGTCACTGTGGAAAGGCTGCAGTGTCAGCTTTGTGAGGAACTGAAAGGAACTGGCTTCAAAGACTGGGAAACCGGCCTGGAGGAATTTCCCTTCTTCCAGAGCCCTGCCGGAGGCTGGTGGGAAGTGAGAGCAAGTAGAGACTGACGCAGAACCCAGTTGGCATGTCGTGTAAGTGGATCTGCGTCCGACTGACTCGCTGACCTGCTGAGAAGTCTTAGGTACACGTTCGTTCCATGGAATCTGGAGGACGGAAGCAAGGGTAATGCGGGGAGTACCGTAGGTGGGGAGATCCTGCAGAAGACTGAAGGTGAGCCAAAAGAGACACCAAGGCAGGAAAAGCCAAAAGACCCCCAAGGCAGGGTGAGCCCAGAGAGGCTGGGAACCGAAATGCCCCAAGGCTGGGTGAGAAACCCCTATTTGGGGAGAGCCCAAAGAGACACCGAAGTAGGACTGCCAGGAGAAACCCCAGAGTGTGGTAAATAATGGAAAGCCCCAGAGTGTGGAACGAGAGCAAGACTAGGCCGAAGGGGAGGGGGGGGGGACCATCCAGGAGTGGGATGGGGAGACAAGAAATGTGTAGTGCGGGGCTTGCATTGCAAATGACCATGCAAGTCATGTAATGCTGGTTGGTGCTGGAACATTGTGTTCCCACAGATTACAGTAGGAGATGCAGGATGGGAGATATTACTGGAAGGATGTCATCCCTCGTGCTCTCCTCATCCCTCTTGCCTGTTACCCTGTAACTGTGATAAAGCCAACTTACCTTTGTACCTGCTGCCTACTGCATGATCCCTGCATCCGGTTTACCATTCCTAAGTCAGGACACTACAAATTGGCGATGAGGTGTCAAAATACATGGTGAAATGCAGAGTCAGTGGAGAAAATTCCATGTTGATGAAAGGCAGAGCCTTGTCAATGGGAGGAGTTGTGGAGATTAAATCAGGAGCATCTGTTGACGTGCATCGTTTGATGGTGACCCTGGGCAGAGCGACGGTACCACTGAAGATGATGCTCTCCCAGGAATCAGTGCTGACATTACCCCAGCGACATTTGACCGGTCAGTCCCTGAGTACTGTTGGGGCATGGCCTTGGTGCATTTCTCTGTGCATGGCAAGAATCCTGTGTGTATGGTTGAAGCATGGCACATGACTTTATTATCAATGGACGCCTCTGGCATTGATAATCCTTTTTGTCCATGGCGTTGCTGCAATGTGCAGCGTGAACATCACAGTTTATAAATGCTGCTGTGGGAGATTACATTTAAATGGAAAGTACTGTGCGCTGTCATGTCGACAGTTTCTGAGCCACCGGGTAAAGGAATCCCCATGTGACCGTTGGTAGATGGAAAGCTCCAACCTGTTCCAGTTTCTATAAAATGATGACGTCAATGTTGTGTATGGGGGGGGGGCACGTAGGCTTGAGGGATCTGGCGATGTTTGAACCCATACCGTTGGAATTCCGGCATGAGGATTTATGTTTGTCATCGGGAGTAATCCGGATAGGTCTGTGTAAGCCTGCGTTGTTTTTGGAAGTTGACGTGCAATGTCAATGCACATCTTGCATGTTCTCCGAATTATTTACACATCGGTCTTCGCGGCAGGAGAAATGTTGTGATCTGTGTTCTGGGAGCTATAAGGATCAGCATCCTGCTATTGACTTGGTGTAATGGTTGTGAACTGGGGGTTCTCCCATCCCTTTAAGATGGGTTAGCAATACCTTCCTGATGGGCGGTGGATGCAGAGTTTACTCCAACATCAATAATAGAAACAACTCGGGTAGTTGGCAAAAGTTTTTTTAATATCAATGATCTAAAACAGGGCCTACAACGGACATCAACAGACGTCCCTCATCACGATCTCTCTCAAGACTTCTCAAAGCATTTCATTAAAAAATCACATTCTTTATAGTAAAAAATTTACATAGGCAATGTTTAACCTATGTATCACTAACGTCACCCTATGTGGCAAACTACAAAAACCTAATGGTGAGTGTGATAGGTTCTATAAGGATCATCTAGGTATACGATCCATACTCGTTTAGGGCAGTGAAACAATGTGATTTGCTTCTTTCGAATCAGGTGGGTCAACTAAGCCCTTTCCCAAAATGTCACTATAAACCTCACTAAATATATGTTGTCTCCCTTGATCATGTGGTCGTCTATCATTGGTTATTTTCTACCCTCAGTCAGTCCCTTCCCATCCTACGTTATCAGCACACAGGCTGAGAGTCCAGTTGCAGATGAGCTAGTCTTCATTGTAGCTTCCCACCAATTAGCATATCCATCATTACCTCAGTGGTCTACTGACAATTGGGTATTTGAACTCAGCCTTGAACATGTTCCTTGCTCTGGGGAATTCAGGGGAGTGAAGGCATGCTTTGCCTTCGTGCGTTGGTGTGACCATCATGCTAGTCTAACTTGTTCTCCCCACGTGACTAAAGACCACGAAATTGAGCTTTCAGTGTATTAAAATACTATTCTTTAATAAACCTCTGTCTTGCTTTTGTCCATGCCTTCTGAACAGAAGCTTTGTTCTTTCATACTATTTGCATCCAATGTCGGCTCACCCCAGTCTGATATGGCCTTGGCTTCTTGGCTCATCCAACCTCGCCTTTCTGAGTTTTGCCTATAATTCACTTGTTTTCTAACTGCGACAAAATGAAAAAGCGGCCTTCCTTCTTTTGCTCAGCACTGCTATTGTGCTTAGTGGGAACATCCATCTTTTACTGACATCTATACATATGTATATTGTATACGTTGGCGCATGCCGAACTCTATTCACTATAAAGCTAGCCTTTAACAATACTTCATCTGCTTGCATTTCTTTGCATGTGTGCACGTGTGAAATAGCTTGGTATCTTCATTATTTCTGTAGCATAAGTTTCTTCATCTGGATCCCAAGATGTCATTTATCTCAATACTTTCTTGATGCCTTATTGTCTGCATTCTCTAGTCTCTTCTCTATACGTCAGCTTTGCTCTGTATGAAGTCCCTTCATCATTAATATGCTCTTTCTTCATTCTGATGACCATCGTATTGCCTTGTATGCAAGTATTTGTATTTGTATTTTATTTATTTCTATAGCGCACCAGGCCCAGGGGCAACCGGGCGCTTAACTTAGTTACAACAAGATGAAAGCATGACACGGCAATGTGACAGAGTATTACAGAATTATTACAGGACGATTTACAAAATTTACAAAATATACATTCAAACGAATACCGATAAGGCAGTGATTTACAGGATAGTTAATAATGGATGCAGAGTAGGTCAAAGTGCAAGTAGGGCAGTAAGCTGGTGTTAGCAGTCTTGGGCGGATAGCCAAGCTTTGGTGAGGTATTTGAATTTCAGGAAGGAAGGTTCTGCTCTGAGGTCGTTGGGGAGTGAGTTCCAAAGTTTGGCTGCCAGGATGGGGAAGCTGGTTCCACCAGATCTTTGGAGATTAAAACGCGGGATGTCAAGGCAGTTGGCTTGGGCCGCTCTGCGAGGTCTGGTAGAATTGTGGAAAGAGAATCTGTTTGCCAGGTAGCGAGGGGCTTGGTTGTGGAGGCATTTGTGTGTGAGAGCCAGGGACTTCAAGGAGATGCGATGTGGGATAGAGAGCCAGTGCAGGTTGCGCCTGGTGTCAGAGATATGCTGGCGCCTAGGAATGTTAAGGGCTGCTCTGATTGCGTTATTTTGGACAATTTGTAGCTTGTTTAGGTTGCGGAGATTAGTACCTAGATAGAGGGCATTACAGTAGTCGACCTTGGATAGTACAAGGGTCCTGGCCAAGGTTACGCAGTTGGCAGTGGTTAGGAACGGGCGACAGGCGGTGATGAGCTTGCAAGTATGCGCTGCTGCAGATGAGACTGCGTTGGATTGTCTAGTCAGGGATAGGGTTGAGTCGATGTAAATCCCTAGGGTTTTCGTGTCCTTAGCAATCGGGATGGTGTTCCCATCAATGGTGAAAGACTTGAAGGCAGGGTCAAGTTTAGTGAGTTTTTGTGGTGAACCAAGAATGAGGAGCTCTGTCTTTTCGTCATTTAGGCAGAGGCCGTGTTGGGCCATCCACGCTTGGATGACCTGGTAGATGGCGTTGATGGCAAGGGAGTCAGTTATGTAGTCTCCTGAGATGGGGATTAGTATCTGTGTGTCGTCAGCGTAATTGGTGTACGTGACGCCTAAATGGTCCAAAATATCAAAAAGGGGTTTGGTAAACACGTTATATAACGTGGGCGAGACACAGGACCCTTGAGGCACACCACAAGAGACCGGAGCGGGTGGTGCGGCCGCAAGTGGGGAGAACACGCGCATAGATCTATTATCCAGGAAGGATCTGATCCAAGTGGCGGCATTTTCTGAGAAATGTGCGGCTGTTTTGAGGTGATGGCAGAGAATTTTGTGATTGACAAGATCAAAAGCAGCAGAGAGGTCCAGGAGAAGTAATAACGCCAGTTTGCCTTTGTCTTTGAGATCTTCGATCTGCGTTTTTAAATCAATAAGGGCGGTCTCAGTGCCATGGCGAGGCCGGAAGCCTGATTGCCTGAGTCCCAGAAGTTTATTTGATTCAAGGTATTCCTGAATTTGAAGGTAGGCCGTGCGGTCAAGGATTTTTAGTAAAAAAGGTACAGTGGTAATCGGTCTGTAGTTTGTGGGTATGCTGGGATCCAGGGTAGGTTTTTTCAGAAGCGGGATAACCCATGCATCCTTAAGATTGTCCGGTACAATCCCAGAGCTAAAGGAGGAGTTGATGAGTGTAGTGATGAATGGTGCTAGGTCGTGAGCAGCTTCCTTGATAATAGGTGCAGGACAAAGGTCACCCTGACAATTGGAAGGTTTAAGGCTAGTGATAATCTTTTCCACTTCGAGAATGGAGAGTGGAGAGAAGCTAAAAGGAGTCAGAGAGTCTGTGATAGAGAGGTTTATGGTAGGTATAGGGATCTGTATAGGGTTGGATTGAAGGCTAGATTGTTTGTTGTTGATTTTAATTTGGAGAGTGGCAATCTTACCTAGGAGAGCTTCTTGGATTTTGGAGCACCAGGTGCTATCTTTGGTACAAGTGTCAGGTGGAGTAACAGGAGTTTCAAGTTCTTTTAGGATTTTAAACAATTCTTTGGTGTTAGATTTGGCTTGCTCGATGCGTTTGTTATATGTGTCTTTTTTTGCCTGGAATATAGCTTCCTTGTAATTAAGGGTGGCCAGGAGTATGCGTGATTTGTTAGCTGGAGAGTGATTGCTTCTCCAGTGGGATTCTGCAATTCGTTTTTCTTTGCGTAGTGCTCTGAGATGGGGTGTAAACCAAGAGTTTAGGTGGGCGCGAGGTTTAGATTTTCTCAGTTTCGAAGGTGCAATGGTGTCTAAGGCTGTAAGCATGGCCCGGTTGAATGTGTCGACCAGGGCCGTAGGGTCAGAGCATGAGTGATCCCGAACATTGAGAGCTGGAAGGAGGAGGGGGAGGAGTCTATCGCAGGTAATGTTGCGTTTGTTACGGGTGGCCATAGCCGGGGCAATGTTGTGAGGGAGGCTGATAGGTTTGGACTCAATATTGAATGTAATTAAGTTGTGGTCTGTCCAGGCGCACTGTTGATTAGAGGTGATGTTGATGGGACAGTTGAGGGCGGCTAGCCAGTCAAGGGTTCTACCCTTGTTGTGGGTGGGTTGGTTTAGGAACTGCGTGAATCCAGCATTAGTGAGGATGTTGTCAATAGACGAAGCAGCAGTGTCCTTGGGGTCGTGGAGGCCTAAGTTGAAATCCCCCAGTATCATGACCTGGGAGGTAGCTTTGGTGTTGTGTGTGAAGATGTTGGAAAGGTCCTCCGCGAAGGTGGATAGTGGGCCGGGTGGCCGGTAGAGTAGATGGAAGGTGATAGAGTGGTTGGGTGTGACAGCTAGTTTAGCTGTCAGTGCTTCCAGAGTGGAGGAGTGATGTGTGGCTGAGAGGTGGAAGTTCAGAGAGTTTTTGTAGATGATGGCGATGCCGCCTCCTTTAGATAGGATGGGATTACGGTCATGTCTGATAATGTCAGGAGGGATAGCGAGGGAGAGAAGAGGACCTGAAGCTGGGTGGAGCCAGGTTTCAGTGATTGCTATAAAGTCGAGGTCAAGGTTGAGGATCAAGTCAGCTACTTCTAGGGCGTGGGCCGGGAGTGATCTGGCGTTGATTAGCGCGCCTTTGATATTGTTTAAGTTAGGGGAGTTGGAAGATGGTGGTAGATTAGGTGAAAGTGTAGGTGGTGACAAAGGGAGAGGCAGTTTGATGCGGTGAGCTAAATGATGGGAGGCGTGGGTAAGACGCGAGCCAAGTCTAGCATTTCTCGAGGAGATAGAGCAGGGTAGGTTAGGTAAAGGTCTGGTGGCGAAGTGCTGGATCCAGAGGGCTGGGTTGTTAAGATAAGGGTTGGTGTGGTGAGCGTGGGATGGCATAGTTGAGGTGTGATGCAAGTAAGAGCGGTAGATAGGGGTGGTGGTATGGTATAGTGCAGTGCAGCCAGAGTGCAGTATAAGGAGGAGGAGGGTAGGCAGCAGTCTGGTAAGTAGGGTATTGAAAGAGTACAGTGGTGAGTTTGCAGTAGTTAGACTGTTGGTGGGGGGCATGTTGACCTAGTAGAGTCTAAGCGCGCGTGGTCTGGTAAGGAATGCGAGGGCGATCATATGACAATTACACAATAACAGTAGTCTGTTAGTGAGCAGGGGCACAACACAATTGCAGTGGTCAGTTAGCGACCATAAGGCACAACACAATTGCAGTGGTCAGATAGCGACCATAAGGCACAACACAATTGCAGTGGTCAGTTAGCGACCATAAGGCACAACACAATTGCAGTGGTCAGTTAGCGACCATAAGGCACAACACAATTGCAGTGGTCAGATAGCGACCATAAGGCACAACACAATTGCAGTGGTCAGTTAGCGACCATAAGGCACAACACAATTGCAGTGGTCAGTTAGCGACCATAAGGCACAACACAATTGCAGTGGTCAGATAGCGACCATAAGGCACAACACAATTGCAGTGGTCCGTAGGCGACCATAAGGCACAACACAATTGCAGTGGTCAGTTAGCGACCATAAGGCACAACACAATTGCAGTGGTCAGATAGCGACCATAAGGCACAACACAATTGCAGTGGTCCGTAGGCGACCATAAGGCACAACACAATTGCAGTGGTCCGTAGGCGACCAAAGGGCACAGCCAGTAGCAGTCATGAGGCATAAAGCACTAGTGGCTGAAAGTGACTGAACTATTGAGAGGTGGCAGTAGCGCATAGAGGCAGCGGAGTTGGAGGCATAAGTGTAAGTAGCAAACAGTTATCGAAAGTGGAGAAAACCAAGTTCAAATGTTTGTGATTGCGGAGTAGCAGAAGACATACCGGAAAGCACAATAGTGTAGACTGAGGGTATCCCCTCTACTCACAATGGATTAAAGGACCAAGTAGACACTGGCTCCTCGGCTCAGGAGGCTAGTGCTCCTGCCCCTCCTCCGTGGTGTGCTGCTGCGGCTGGAGCGGTAGGTTCAGAGTTCCTGGCCCCTGGCTCCTGTGGCTCCGAACAGGCTCTCAACAGGCCTTTGTATGGCCTTCGTAAGGGCCGCCGGCAGATCCGCCTGCCGGCGGATGTAGTGGCGTGGATAAGCGAGGCTTAGCCTCGTTGTGGCGCCGCGATGCGCCCGGAATGCGGGGGTCAGGCAGGAAGTAGGACAAGGCCAGGCAGGCCTTCGATGCAGCTTACCAGCTGTTGCGGTTTCCGACGATGGGGAAAGGGCTCCTGCCCTCTTCCCTTGGATGGGGGGACGAAGTGAGGCCAGGCAGGCTCTCAACAGGCCTTTGTATGGCCTTCGTAAGGGCCGCCGGCAGATCCGCCTGCCGGCGGATGTAGTGGCGTGGATAAGCGAGGCTTAGCCTCGTTGTGGCGCCGCGATGCGCCCGGCATGCGGGGGTCAGGCAGGAAGTAGGACAAGGCCAGGCAGGCCTTCGATGCAGCTTACCAGCTGTTGCGGTTTCCGACGATGGGGAAAGGGCTCCTGCCCTCTTCCCTTGGATGGGGGGACGAAGTATGTATGGTTTCCTCAATGGGAACCTTGTTTCCCAGATTCTCCTAGGTATCGGTATCTTCATTCGTACTGCAAGGGTTTCACTCTGGCATCCTACATATAGCTGCTGTGGGGGTGATGGTGGGGGTACTGAGCTCCTTCTCTACAGTTGGGCCTGCTCTGGATGACAATGTATGCACTTTCTTGGTATTTAATGAGAGCTGCGTGATCATCATTGCTGAGACACACTCGCTGATGCCAAGGACGGAGACAGGAAGGACAGCCAAGAGACACTAGAGTAGGGGTCAGAACTCAGCCACTATGCCTTTTTATTCAAGCAATGGCCAAAAGCATGGTTTTGTTAACATGTGCATTTTCTTTGTAGTGGTAGGGAAAGGCTTCATGTTAGATTAGCTTTCTGGACCGAAGACGTAAGGCGTGCAGAGCTAACATTCCATCTTGTAGTCTCCTGATTCCGACATTCCAGAGAAGTTTATGACAGGCCTGCTGATTGGTTGCTCTTGGACCAAAATGTCTGCAAGTGTCCAACTTCAATATTTCGCAAAGTCCATCCTATGGACCTGGGGGGCCAGAGAAGCCTAATTTTAAGGGTGCAAGGGACTGACGCCTGTAGATAAAATTGTAGCAATTGGAGAGTTTAAAATTTAAATTGGTGGAGTGGTATGCAGTTTTTAAGTCTACAAATGCCTTCATTAATGGATTTGTTTATAACCCGAGTTGTGAAACCGTACCTTTTCTTATGATCGACTTGCATAACCGGTCATACTTTGAGAAATCATCCTTGAATTAATGAGTGCCTAGAAATCGATATCCTGCTAAAAAGTTGACCAATTAAAAGAACGTTTGATTTCCCCATTCTCAATGTTCTTAAACCTACAACGTATCAACAAATGGTACAATTTTTAAATAGCCTTTTGTAAACCATGTAACATTTGCCTTTTCAGTGGAATTTCTAATTTCAAGTAAATTATGTCTGTCTATGATGCGTGATTACTGGCTTGTGCTGAGAACTGAAGCAGCCCTCTCATTGTTTTTTGATTGCACATTCTGCAACTTTGTGTAAATCTAAAATGTTGCTACTATGCATAGCTACAGGTTTGTAAATCCCTACTGATGAGGTCCAACCAGACCGAAACACGTGTCTGGGGATGCTGTTGGTACTCTTGTGCAGAGGAGAATTGCCTAGCATTTCGGTGCTGGAGTCCACCAGGGTAGGACAAAGATTGATATGTTTGGGATATTTCTTCTCTGTGAAAGATAGTGAGCTAAAGACTCTGGGTAAGTCTCTCGTAACCAGGACTAATGTCTGGCAGAGAGACTCCCAGGAAACCCCCTTGTCAATTTCCAACACAGTTGTTACACATGTTTTAAGAGTTCGTCAAATTCTGCACATGTTTAAAAGATCAAGCTGTTTTTTTTTTTTCTTGTTTTCTTTTTTTGCACCAAAGCTGAACTCCCTTCTTGTAGTCCCACAACGGTTTCCAATCCGCGACTCCATAAACTGCTCTTTAAAATATCATCATTTTTGTAAGAAGGAAGCTTGTGTGCTTGTTAAAATAATTTTTTTTTTTTTTCTCCTTTTTAATTTGTTTTTTTTAGACTGTATCCAATCCTGAAGAGGATCCCAAATCGCCTCCTGAGGAGCAGCCTAAAAAGCGAGGTCGAAAGCAGAAAGCCGGGGTGATCGTTTCTGCAGTACCGGTCGTGATCAATACCTCTCCCACCGTCGATGATCCTGCACTTATGGACTCTATAGAAGAGAAGGAGTCTATGGATGACCTGTTCTGTCCAACAGACGAGGAAAAGGTGGGTTGGGATCTACGTGAGCATTCAATATATCCTTGTAGACCATGATCTTGTACACAACAATCTTTTGCAGGGTCTGTTCTTTAAAATTCTTGCTCAGAAGTCCATTATTTGGCACCATTTTCTGATGATTTTACATGATATGGGAATGCACCTGTATTCCTCCCTTAAATCCCACTGCAGAAGAGGGACTGTGCTTCTGTTTTTAAGTGTGAGGATTTTGCACAGCTTAATGAAAACCAACATACATTTAATTGACCAACTTTCACGACTATTGAGAATCTGGGGAAAATAGTTTTCTATTAATCATGGCGTGACTTTGTCATAGTCTAGACTTTTCCCGGGCACCGGTGAGGGCGTTTCACCATCTCCTTTGCTATATGCTTTTCTAATTGAACATTTCGCTTTTGAAATGCAGCATCTGCATTATATAAAGTATTAATTGGGTTCATGGAACAAGGATCTCCCTTTATGGCAATGATTTACGGCTGTACATCTCAGGCATCCCAAACAATACTGGTGGTATTGAATATTCTCCATTATGGGTTGGTAGTACAAGAATAAGTCTGAATTTTCCCTTCTGTTATAAAAATGTTACCCCTAATTGGAATAGCCCTTTTACAATCCAAAGGGAAACATTTAATTATTTGAGGGTCTGGACACCCTTGGATAACAACCAATTATACGCCTCTAATTTTGGTAGTGTAATCCAGAGGATTAAATTGGGTTTTAGAAAATGGGACATATTGCCGTTCTCGCATACAGGCATGATCAATGCCCAAACACACTAATAAAACATCCTTCGTTCAGATATTCCTATTCATATGCTAGGGGCGGTCTTTTGAGAAGTTTATATTTTATTCTAGCGCTTCATTTGGAGTAAACGAAATGTTAAAAACAAATTACTTTAAAAGTCGTAATGGGGTGGGTCTTAGCCCTCCCATAATGGAGATCGTTCCACAGGGCGGCTTATATGGGGATAATCAAAATATTGGTCAACCCATAGGATTCTCGGCTTGGAAAAATATTGAATCCTGGAAATACATCCATTGGACTGTACCCCAATACATGTGTACCCTGGCATAAGGTCCCATGCAAGCTGAAATCACATAAGTGGCTATACTGTAAGAGTTTGTAGGGGAAACATTGCAAGATTGGGGCATTCCCTTCAATCAACCCACCCCAATCTCCTGGTGAAATCTTGGATTCGAGATACTTAATTTGGCATCTCTAAATGTATATTCTGATGCAGACCATCTAGGGTTTGAAACCCCCTCTAATAGTGGTTTTTAAACATTTTAGATTGACTACCTCTTAGATTTATAAGTAGGGTTAAACGCCAAGGTTGACCTAGTATTGCCTGCAAATTGACAGCCAGAGACTGAATATCCCCATACTAAACCAATGTACATGTTATTACTCCCAGGTAATGCTTGGATGAGAACTCTGGTGTTATTTTGGTCCCGGGGACTTTCATATACATATTGATTGGATGGAGTTTATGCCTTTCTGGTACTTGCTGTCCGTATGTATTTATTTTACTTAGACTATGCTGTATTAACCATGTGATACCCCCTCAAAAGCTATTTTCAATTGTTTTGAAAGAAACACCCGACTATTGGCTGGTGTGTCGAGCACTGTGCCCAATGGGCCATATGTTTTGGTCTTCCCTCAGAGTGAGACTGGCATGGTGTAAGGCCAAGGTAGTGTTTAAATTGAACCTCCTGAATCGCCAACCTACTGGCTCTTGGTCATTTTATCCCATTATTGAATATTTACGCTGTGAAGAGGCATGCAATCATACAGTGTCATTAAAGTGTTAGGGACGGATAGGTGGGAGAATGTAACGAGACCTGTTTTGGCAGAACGCCACCCCTCCCCCAAAACCACATTATAAGTAAATAGAACTCCAGTTCTGCGTCGTTTCCTCTGCACCACATTTCCATCAGTTGACCTGATTTTTATTCTGGTCTTTAGTTGGAATTCTTATGTATTGATTTCTCAAAGTAAGCAAATGTCCAAGTGCGTACACACAGGCATTCTTAAAATTGCAGTTATTATTTTTGTCAGTTAAAAAAATAACAATCAGCAGCATAAATGTTAGGAAATGGGGGCTATCATCCAAGGGCCAGAGAGGAGGTTCCAAATGCGGCAGAGACCTAAACGTGTTTTGTAGTTACCTGGAGAGGATGTAGGAGGTAAAGGGGTGCCAAGAGAAACTGCTTTGTAGGTAGTTTAGTGTGCAACTCGGTGTATATATGCACTACAGAATTGTGCGCCATCCTAGAAAACAGCAGCCATCTTGCAATCCAGGCCTGGCATTGTGCTACAGTGAGGGCAGTAGGCCCAGGCTCGTACCATAGAAATACGTGTGTGAATGTAGAAGTTGGTTGCTGCTTGGGCAGCAGTGGGAAAGGCCAAATCCACAGGGATTCATGTAACTCATTGTCTCATACTAACAACACCTGTTAATCAGAAAGAATGCACCCTACAAGGGCATGAGAAGGCAAAGAGATACCTGTGAGCAGTTATCCCATGGAAGGAGGGCTCTGACCTCACTCCGTCCCACCCACCCAGCCACTACCCTGATTTATAGTACCCAGGTGCCCCTATTTCAAGACCCAACATTCCAGAGTACAGGTCAGTCCCAAACCACCAACCATAAAGATGTTGGACTACCAATCTGTCATAAAAGATCATAGCAGAAAATACCAGGCCTCTGTGACGCATCTAAGCCTGGTGTGGGAAGAACTGGAACAGTGCTGACTCATCTGGGATCAAGCAGGGGTTTTGTAAAATGGCGTGACCTCACAGTATCATCTCTACCCATGTCTGCAGAACCAGCTGCACATTGGGCCACAGATGGAGAGTGCAATGTTTTTCTGTATTTCTAAATTTCTAATGTCCAATTAAGCAACTTAATTGGTCATTAGGAGGCACAGCAAACTTCCCCGGGGGTAGAGAGCTTGTGGCCTCAGCAATTGAACAGGTTTGGGCGGGTCCCAGTGGCCAGAAGTGGACAGAAAGCAAAGCGATGAATGGGCACACAGTTGCAACTATTACATAAAGGCCACGGGAGATTGCAGTATGTACCCTGGGCCCAAATTGACAAGAACAACTTGATTAAAGTGCTCCCACCACTCACTGCAGAGGTTGGGAAATGGATATATGCTTTCGAGAAGCAGACCGCTGGGATCCCTCTAGTTGCAGGAGACCTAAAAAGCTTGCTTGTAGCACTGGGGGTGGGGGGGGGGGGTGAATAAAGCTGGTGAAGTATGGGTTACGGCGGGATATACAGGAATTAAGCTAGATGATGATGTGCATGATGGTGCTCCCTTAATAATCTCACACAGGTGTGGGAAGCCTTGTGGCAAACATACCCCGACAGGCCGGACTTGCACTCTATTATGCACTATACAATGGGAGATGATCCCGCTCAGTACATTTAGAAGTGCAGGTGATGTGGAGAGAGGAAACGGGAGACAAGTGGGATTGATAAGTTCCTCTTCTTTTTTGTTTTTGATATTTTGTTAGTGGGCATCGAGGTGAAAGGGTGGGCCGAAATGCAGACTATAATTATACACCACTGTAAAAAAGAGAGGGAGAAGGAAACACCCAAAGGTTGGAGGCGGAAGAAGTGAAACTAATACAGAACAAGCTAGCAAAAATAGCACTTGAAGGGGCGGTAGCAGCAGTTAAACAAACTGAGGCGCTAGAACAGGCAGCAGCATGGACGGATGTAAGAAGATCAGCGAATCTTCAAATGGAGGGCAAGGGCAATGGAATGGTGGATCACAACAGCAGTATTCCAGGTGGGAGTGGTATCAAGGAGGTCAGCAGCGTGGAAGAGGAGAGGTTAAATTGGGTGGGGGGCTTGGAGGAATGGTGCAGAGAGGAGTATGACCAACTCGGTGTAGGCAGTTTGGTCATTTCATGAGTGAATGTAGAAGTAGGACTGGTGAGGCTATAATCCATATGCCTCTACTGGCCCAGAGCAACAGCAACACTTCCCTGTGGCCACATACATACCATACAAAATACTCCAGGCATACACACAGTTGCCCCCACAGGTGCAGCTGCCTGCCACGTCCAATTTCCAGATGCAGGCGACCTCACAAAACCAATTGTTGGGGCTACCACGTCTACCCATAACACTGTCCTCAATCGGGCGCTGGCACCATATCGGGGAGTGAACATTGTGGGAGGAAACCCATTCATGTTCCCAGGTACCAATACATATTCTGACTAGGACAGCCCACAGAAAGCACTTGCATGCCCATTCCTGTCCATGGCTACCCACCCTGATGAGGAACCCTTGGTGGGCACGGAGATGGTTAACTAGCAATTCATCTTTATGGTCGACATGGGTGCCACCAAATCATGTATCAGTTAGGGAAAACTGCCCTATATCGGGTGATCGACAGACAAGGCTTCTCTGGGGCCGTCACCACGGTTGCACACACAGAAGTAGGAGGGATGTGTGCTATGATAGCAATGGTGATCATTCAGGCCAGGGGAGGAGAGCTGCTGGTTTGTGGCCTCCCTGTTGAATCTGATATGTACGTTTATGGAATCACTATTTTTTTACCTGACACAGTGCCCCAAATTGTCAGTGTGGTGGTATGTACCCTACGATTTCATCTTCATGCCTGTTGTGACCCCAGAAATTGTGGAAGGGACTATGCATTCACCAAATCTACAGGGCTTGGTGTCTGCAAAAAGGATTGTTGTGGTTGGAACGGATTCTGATGGGTGCGAGTGGAGCACTGTGTTGTGCATTGATAAAACTGTATTTTTGAAAGAATGAACAGATGCACGAGTTGTTGTGAAGATTGGGCTGATGGAGAAATGGTGTTGGCTGTTTGTATTTCCTGCAAGATTACAGTGTAATATCACAAAGTGCAATTTTCCGTGATAGCCCTTCTTGCCCTGCCCTCCTTCACTGAGATGATCTATAGCAGATCATAGAGAGGTTATGGACAACCAGTGCCCACAATGTGGGAATCTTGCAGGGAGTAGCACCAGTGCGGATAACACTCAAACAAGATGCGGTACTGCCACAAGTAAAATAAAAAAAAAAACTGTTCAAGGAAGCAGAGAAGGGAATACGAGACACCATTTCCGCACTCATAAATTGGGGAATTATTGTGCCCTCTACCAACCCATGCAACACAGTGATCAAGCTGATTAAAAATAAATGAAGTTGGAGAATGGTTTCAGGATTGTGCAGGCAGTTTCCTGTAGTTCCTAATCCTGTGACAATTAATTTTACTGTGGTGGATTTGAGGAATGCCTTCTTTTCGATACACTTCCATCCAGACTCGCCATGCCTCACTGTGTATATGCATGGCGGAATGCAGTTCAAACACCCAAGCCTGCGACGGAGGTATTGCAAATTTCCCAAGATCTTTAACCGAATCTAGCACGCTGATCACAACCATCATTCAATCTGTTGATGATCTGCTATTGTGCAGTAACTGTGAACAACGCTGCCAGTGACTGTATCCCTTATCCCAGCTGCACAATAGTGACAACGTGGACAGAGCATAGCTGTACTGTATTTGGGCAATTGATATGTGCATGGAAAGAAAATACTGAAACGCTCTGCATCAGTGCGCAGTGCACCCCAGCCTCAAATGGTTAAAGAAATGCAGACATTTCTTGGGCTGTGCAATAATTGCAGAGCATGGATTTTAGATTATGCTACATACACCAGACCCATGCTACAGGGACTCCAAGAAGCGTGAAGATGGACAAAAATATAGTGGGGAAGAGGACATGCTTACCAGTTTCAATGAACTGAGAGGTTATCTGTACTGCACCAGTGCTAGAAAACCCCTGACAATACCCTAGAGTTCTAACCATTTTCTTACTAATGGCCAAATGATGACTGCGGTGCTCACGCAGAAAAGCACTGTGGGCCACAAGTCATTGGCCTATTACAGTGGAGTGCTAGATTCAGTTATGCAGACCAGTTCCCTTGCAAACAGGCGCTTGCGGCTGCAGCATTTGCAATTGAGAAAAGCTCTGCAATTAACACTGTATGTGGCGCATGCTGTATTTGCCATTCTTGAGTGGTCTAAATCAACTCGCAACACAGTGGGCATCCGCATACAAAGTCATTTGATCCAGCCATGCTTGCACACAGTACGATACAAGACTGTAAACCCTGCCACCTTCCTCACAGAACTGTGCACCGACACGTACCTTGCAGAGCATAACTGTGTGACATTCAAAGTGGAAAAAGAGGACAAAGCAAAAGGCTGCCCAGTTGGGGTGTTCTTCATTGACTGGTCAGAAACTATAAGGGACTGGCTTGAAGCATACTGGTGCGGCGGTTGTCCACCTGGTGGATGGAGAATAGGAAGTGATTGTGCAAATGAAACTGCCCATGCACTATTTGACCTAAGCCGCAGAGCTTATAGCGCTCATCTGGGCACTTATAGCGTTTCAGGGGTGCTGGTCATACCATGACTTGGCCTATGTCACCACTATGGTGCAGTCAGGGTGGGCACAATGGAAACCGAGATTAGGAGGGCTGACTGGTCCTGATGCAGCATTGTTAGACAAACTAATGGATGTACTTTCCCGACCCACCATGATGGCAGTGGTGAAATGCATCACCCATAACCAATGACCTGGACGAGGTCTCGCTCTCTAATGCCGCTGCAGATGCAGCTGCCAAACCAGCAACATATCTACTTGTGAAGTGTTTAAGACTACCCAGTGATAGCACAGTGATGAGCACAATTATCTGAATGCTATAAACTTGTTAGCAAATGCCCAGATTATGCAGGGATGTGCCCCACAGGAAGAGCCAGATCTGTGGCAGAAAAGCAGGTGAAGGCAGTCCCTGAAGTCGCAGGAAATAACCGGCCAAGTAATCATTCACACAAGCTGCTTCTGGTCGCTTTCAACCAGCTGTATCACCCATCCCATGTGTCGCATCATATTGCGGCAGATGTATGGGAGGACTGGTTTTTGCCAAATCTGCAGGAGGCACTGACCAAAATTGAGACGAATTGCCTTACTTGTCAGTTGTATAGCACTGTCCACAACTTGAGTACTATTTGAGGTACCTTAATCCATTTGATTGGGCCATTCTGCGAGTGTCACATAAACTAAGCGGATATGGCAGAGAGATGTAATGGGTATCACTACATGATTCCAATGGGCGGATATCTTGTGCACATCCAGACGCTAAATGTGCCAGCAAATTTCTGATCAGGGAGGTTTTCTCTTCCTGGGGAGTGTGCAATGGATTAAGATCTGAAAACAGCACTTGTGTTTTCAAAGAGTTGATTAAGGCATTACTTGTCAATAAGCATCAGATGTGCACAATTTACCACCCCAGTCCAACAGGATTGTAGAAAGGGTCAACTGTCTATTGAAGGGCAAACTGAAGTTATTCACTAGGCTAAAAAAGAATTTGGTGCACGGTTTGCATCTGGCATTGTTGCATGTGCAGGCAGCCCTGCAAGGATGATACTTTATCACCACATGAGGTGGTAACAGGAGGGGAATGCACACACACCCATCTTCCATCAGGAGAGCTTCAGATGCTCACAGGGCTGTGTCCATTCTAGGAGACTAGTTCAGGGATTAGCTTTCTGCCTTAACAAAAGCAATACAATTTATCTATCAACAGATAGCACCACCACAATCTGAAGATCAACCAGCATTGCGTCTACCTCCATGACGTCACCATCACTTCAGCTCTTCCGCAGCAATTTGATCAGAATAAAGAATGTTGTCCCCCCTGTGGAGTGAGCCTAGTTACAACAGTCCTTTCACCTTTGTTTATGCACTCCCCTGGCGGTAAAGGTCAGGGAGCAACGCTATTGGATGCATCTTTCAGACTTACAAATAGCCCCCCAATACCGCACTCCCGCTCAGATAGATGAAATGTTGGAAAAAGTAACACACACCGAGTTAAATAAACCTATTGCTTATGAGCTTCTGTACAGATCTCAAGGTGCAACTGTACATTGTTTTTTACATCACACCCTTCATTTTATTTGGTGGAACAGGTGTACAAATTAGCACCGGTGGAGAGTACAGATTGTACTTTTTGTTTTTCCCTGCCACTCCCTCTTAATCTATTACTTTCTTTTTCTTTTCTCATCTATACTTCTTGTATATAATAAAAATGGAGACTTGCACGCATTTGTTTGGAGGAGAGCAAGATTCACGTTCGCCCAACCAATCTGTGGTAACCGTTTTCTTTGACATATGTGTTATGAATTGTGTTTCTGGAATGTTTGTTCTGTTCATGTTGATATTGCGGATTCATTTAAGATGTAGTCTTATGTGGGAAGTTCATATAAAAGGCGGGGGGGGCAGGAAAAAGCTATCAATATTGCTAATTTTTCGGGCAATTTTCCCCATCATATGTCAACAGTGCTAATATCTTTTCATCATCATATTGGGAAAGTGGGAAAAACACTTCTTTTAGTCACACAAATGATACCAGAGAGCAAATGAGCAGGTTTACGGAGTTGGTTGTCATTTTTCTTCCCTAGCGTGTTTTCTAATATTACAGCAAGTTTGAATTCCTACCACGTAACTGCACGTTTCAAAAGACAGTTGAAAAGAAAAATGTTTGCGTATAGAGGCCTAGATGTTAAAGGAGATGTGCACCACCCAGAGTTGAGTAATAGCTGGTACGCAGACCTGAGCTTGGTGGGGGGGGGGAAAAAGAGGGTAGATGGGAGTTGTTACATTTGTTCGTTGATACCACATGCGTCGAGAGCCCACAAGGTATTCAGCCACAAGAGGTTCGGCTCTTAGGATCATCTTTGGTCCATCTAACATTATGCAGGCAGCAAAGCCCTTTTCAGGCACTGAGCGTACAACTTGTGGTGATGGGCCCAGACAAACTGCAGTGTGCCCGCAACCCCAGAAGCACAGTGTTTACGAAGACCTTACCAGAAGCTGGAGGCTGTGCAATTCATGGCAAACAGATGGCAGAAGACTACGAGTTGCATGGTGGGAGGTCTAGTAGGTCTCAGAGAAGAAGTCCCAGATATCAAGAAAGAGAAGCTGCATTGTATATAGTTTACTGGGTATAGATTGCACTAGTAAAAGGAACGCCATCCTAGAAAACAGCAGCCATCATGGAATCGAGGCCTGGTGCTGCATGGCATCCAAGGCAGTAGGCCCAGGCGCGGAACATAAAAATACTGTGTGAATGTAGACATTGGTTGCAGCTTGCGCAGCAGTGGGAAAGGCCAGATCCACTGGGATTCCTAAAACTCATTATCTCATACCAACAACACATGAAACTCAGAAAGAATGCACCCTACAAGGCCATGAGGGGTCCGAGAGCGCCCTGTGAGCAGTTATCCCATGAGAAGGTGGTCACTGGCTTATGACCCTCCCCAGCCCAAACCCTAAGTTATAGTGCCCAGATGCCCCTATTCCAAGACCCCAACATTCCAGAGTACAGGTACGTCCCAGACCACTGACCATAAAGCTGTTAGACTGCCAATCTTTCAGAAAAGATCACAGCATCTTAAACCGCAAGGCTTCCCATTCCTCCTGGAGTAGAGGATTGTGCTGAGAGGTGCCAGGGAGGGAAAGTAACACATTGAAGCCTCTGGTGGGAAGAACTGGAATTGCGCTGATGCGTCTGGCATCGAGCTTTCGTTTGGTAAGATAGGGTGACCTCGAAAGTAGTCTCTTCGCCCATGTCTGCAGTACCTGGTGCACATTGGCCCACAGATGGAGAGTGCAATGTTTTCTGAATTTCTAATTGCCAATTAAGCAACTTGACACTCAGTGATGTGCAAAGAAGAAGCCCACATGGAAGATGGACAGGAGAAGCTGGAACCAATAGCCTGACATCCCTTATGGAGTAGGTCGTATATGTATAGGGTCTCGCCAACCAGCTACCTGGATTTGTAACTCATGAAATTTACATCATTGACGCTGCGTGCCCTTCTAATCTGCTGCTTATGCTTTCTTCAGAGTGCTCCGTGGCAGCTAGGTCCTTTGCTATCGCGTACTTTTATGAGAATAAACCTTGTTCTCCATGCAAGAGGTGTGCTGGGCCTTTTTCCCTAGTGGGTTGTGTTTTCTCTTGTGTGTGTGTGTGAGGGGCTTTCCGACACATAAATGAAACCAATATGATGCATGTATACAAAATAAGCCTTGAACATTCATATCCCACGGATTGCTTGGATTGTGCAGGGTATTTTGACTTCTTTCTATTATCTTAAAATGTTTGTCTAAATATATTTGTATATGTATGCATGCAGTCTGATTTTCCGGGTGTTGCAGACTTTAGGGTGACCTGACCCCTTCTGGTTGATCTGAACTAGATTATGGTTTTCTGCAGGCTCCATACCCCACAGTCTTGTGAGCAGACTATCTGTGGAAGCATCCTGCATGGAGAACTGTAGGGGTAGGGGGTGGTGCCTGGGCTTTGCCTGGCCTTACTGATTCCACTCCTCTTACCTCTCTGACCTCCAATGTAGTATCCCTGACCCAGTCTTGTTTCTCCTCCCACCATCCGTCTTGCTTTGCGCCAACCCTAAACTAACTGCTCTGATTACCTAAGAGCTGGTTCCCTCTCCCTCTTTCGCTCGCTCCTGCTCCTCCCTCGTCCCCCTCCTTCTCACCCTTTGGATACACTGCCTACCACTCTTCATATCACCAGTTCCTCCTCTTGGTAGTCTCATATTCCTGTGAATCACTCGCTCTCCTACTGATATTATTGTATCACCTCTTTCTACACCTTGCATCTCGCCACCTCCCACGGGCCAGTAGTCCACCTAACTTCCACTTCCTGGTTCTGATGTCATCACCTCCTCATTTGACCATTGTCACCTAGTTTTAATGCTAACTAAACTGGACCCAAAAGATGCTCTTCTGGTGGCCTCTCCTTTGCCTTTTAATCTTGCGTCTTCTGGTTTAATAGAAGTCTGGAATATCTAAATGTGTCTTGTATCACAAACGTACTCCATATGATCTCCTGCAGCTCTTCCAAACTGTTGGTCGGTCATATTTTCCTGAGCAACCGACCCGTCCTATTCTCTTGAACATAGTCTCTTAAACACTTCTCTCTGGGTTGCTCCTCTGACTTATTATATTTGAAAGTTCCTCACCTCTGAGATGGATTTCCCAAGTTCCTTCTTTCTTGGGGTACGTCAATTTTGTACTCCTACCTCACAATACATTTCACGTTTCTTACAGAGGTCTCCCCACTCTTTAACAATTTCTCTTGGGGTTTTCTGTCTTCCCCCACAATGGTTGTTTCCACTTTCTTAATGCTTAACAATCTTTTTCCTTCTTTATGCTTTTGGCTAGCTCCTCATATATCTGTTTCTACCTACTTAGTTATTCTGTTAATACATGTATCACATTCATAGCCTCTTTTCTTATTTATTCATCCGCCTGCTTCTCCAGCACACCCCTGTTCCTGCATAATCCTTGGTATTACCCATATTGACCTTTTACAATTGACCCTTTGCACAATTGATCTAATTATAGTGGTCATAATTGACCTTCTGCACAATTGACCTTTATATCATTTTATTTATGTATTGGGTTGGTTTTGGATTATAAATATAAGGGGATTGGGTGGGGGTTTGCAGGGGTTTTTGGATTGGGTGAGGAGTTGCGGGGGGTTCCCCCCCCCCCACATATTTCCTAATGGACCTTCTAAATTAGGTTAATTCTCTCTAGGTCATTGTGAAAAGGTCAATTAATATACAACCTAATCCTTGGGTGACTCTGCAGAAGTCTGCTCACGCTCGGGTAGGTCAATTTCCTCTTATTTTTCACGTTTTGGTAGCTCCGGTCTATGATTGTGTGTAGCTTGCAGCGATTCATCGCTTCCTATCATCCAGGTTTCAACATAGTTAGGAGGGCACCAGGCCCACCATTGTAACGCTGGTCATGCCACATCTTTGGACGGTTTGTCTGATTACTTCCCGACAATGGTTCTCCAACTGTTTGATACGCTGGTGTCTCTGAATTGCTGTCCATGCTTCTCGAGTACCGCGGGCTCCTCTGCTACACTCCGCTCCACCTCTCCTTGGTGCTCTGAAGTCGGGGGGCCTTCCCCTGCATACCATTCTCACTACTCGGTTTAGGCCTCCTCATCCTGTTTTCATAGCCGTTTCATCAAAGTGACATTGATCGTTTTATATAGCGCTTATACACAGGTGAAGTGTGTATCATCTTTATATCTTTTCAGATAACGTGTTGGTTTCTACATTGCCTACAGGCGAAAAGGAGGATGTAGTGTTTTGAATGCTAGGCACTTCCATGTATGCAGATGGTGACCCACGTATGGAGGTTGATTTGGGAATGGGAATCCTTGCTCGCTAGGGGGGAGCCACTCCCAGTAAGATCCCACTTTCCAAGACACCTATTGAGTTAGTCCATCTAAACTTTGCCCTTGTGTTAACAAATGTGTTGTTAAATGAAGCTGAGGAATTTGTCACCAGTGGCGCTGCCTTCGGAAATGGAGAATGCGGCAAACTGGTTTTGTCCCAATCCGTTGTCTAAAAATGTTTTCATTGGAGCAAAAATGAAATGCGAGTAAAACAAAGTAGACATCTGTGCAACATGAAAATAATGTAGTAAACGCGTGTGATTTTACTATGCAGTAAACGTGGTACATAAAACAACCTGATTCAGTTTTGCCCTAGTACAAATGCTTTTAGATAATGCACATTGTGACAAAACCAGTTTCCTGCATTATGTATAACCCAAACAGAAAAACTGGCGGTGTATTTGCTCATTTATTTGCCCTTGTGCGAATGTTGGATAGTTTGGCCCCTTATCTCGCCCATAATATCTCTGAACCATTCTCTCCCTCTCTGAAGATTGGCAAACACCGAGAATGGCAAGTGCATTGATACCTTCAATGGAAAGCTATGGGACAGTTGACTTGCCTTTTCAATTTTCTTTCAGTAACATTCTATTACTGCACAGAATCAGTGGGTAGTAATGGACTGCAGTTTTTAACCTTTTCCCAGACCATTGCAACTCTATAATTACTGCAACAACCATGTACTCGAAATGTCTGTACCTCATGGTGCAAGCCCTGTTTTTGTGCCATCTGCTTTGTGTAAAATGTTCCTTCCTCCTTGGTTTGGAAATTGCCAAATTGAGGCATACTCGTTTGCGGAAATCCAGCTATAGACTGTCCGTCAGTGCTTTGTGCGAATGAATTGGCTGAAAATTGGTTTTGGGATGGTCTGTTCCCAAACCACCTTCGGCCAGGGAATGTCCTGTTGCTGGACTGATTGTGGAGTGGTAGACTGTCCCTGATCGGACAACCACCAACTGTTTGAACGTTGCAGGTACCTTTTTTATATAGGAGGGCTGGTGCAACACCAACCTTTATTCTGAAGGAGAGGAACTAGAGCCATTCATGTGAGACTGCATGATTCAAGTGTCTGAAGCGAAACGGTACCCAAAGAACAGCATTGAAAAAGACCACCACCACGTTCCAGCCATAGGCTTTAAAAACCATTTAGGAAGACATGAACTGGGTGCCTTCCTCCACCGGACTTGGTCGAAACTACCAGTCCTAAACCCTGTTGTGCACCCATAAATGTTCCAAGGCCTCAGTCATTGCTGGGTCTGCATTTGGCTTGTACCAGACTGGATCTGGACAGCAGCATTACAAGTGTTCCTTCCTGCCTCATCACTTGAAGCTTGCTGGCTTCCGGGACCTCTGCTGGTACCTCCCCAACGTGATGCTGCCCTCTCTCACCACGAATATGGGTGTAATGGAACTCCAAGTTGGACTTTACTGCACCTTGGGACCTACTAACCCTGTCTTGGGTCACAGTTCCAGCAAGCTTTCCCATGTCTGAGTCTTTGCCTGATCCATATGTAACTATTGTTGAATCCTAAAATGCCTTAGAATCTCTTACAGCAGGGCTGATAGTAGCCACAGTCCTGTTCCGTACTGTCTTTGGTGCGAAGTCTGGGGTTAAAAAACACTTCTGTCGTAAACGTTCCTATCTCGATTGACTTGTGTTGTGCACCTTACTAAGCCGAAGGCAGTGGAAGCCTGGGTCGTCATGAGTCCTCTTTTCAGTCATATTGCGGGGGACCCTTTGGGACTTTGCTAAAGAGCCTCACACTTGCTTGATAAGAACACCTACGTCTGATAGAAGTCCAGCCCTAGAGCTCTGCAGCTCACACTTACGTGTAGCTCTTGTTGCTTAAGTATTTCTACCATATCAAAGGCTTATGAAACGTAACATTTTCTTTCCATTTATAGCCATTTGTGATATATATTTGATTACTAAACTTTAAATATAAAGTGGTATGTAACCCAAATTTTGTGTCCTCAAACTCTGTGTGTGTGTATATATGTTTTACTTAACAGTAGTTTGTTTTCCCGATTTTGGTCTTGTTGAATGAATGTGTATTTTTGAGCTTGCCCTTGTGGAACTCTATTACTTAACTTGGCTTTTTTTCGCTGTGCGTCACACCAAGCCTACATCCCCCTGAGGCCCAGCCTAACCTCTTTACCACTCCTTCAATGGGAGTTTGATCAAAGACTTTACTGCGAAACTGGTTGAACATTTGGGTTGACTTTTCAGAACCCCCTCCCAAAAGTAGGTTCTGAATAATCATCTGATCAAGTGCTATGGCATCAATGAATTACTACATTCTGTTCCTTGACTCTTGGTTTAATTCGTAAAATTATTTCTAGAGTTTAGTTGGTCACTACTCTGGCAAACCTCTGCTTGCTAACCATTGCAACAATTTCTTAGTTGCCCTTTTCTATTAACTTCCATACTGTAGTTGCAATGTGTCCCTATCAATTCAGTGAATTGCATATTCCATTTGATTGTTTTGACGTGGGCATGCAGGAACCTATTATATCTTTAGATTTTACACTGAAGGTCAGATCATAAGGTCAGACCTTTAGTGGAGCCTAGATAGTGAATGGCCCTGGACTTTGAGTCACTGTATTGGAGCTGGTATCTAATAGACTCATCCATCCATAGTAGATCAACCCATAGAAGAAAGTAGTTGTCAATGTAATCGAACCACAACGTACATGGGCCATGTGCTTCCTCCTGGCCTGTGTTTGTACCCGCCAGCCAAAGATGCATTATGCATTATGCATAGGCAACAGCAAAACCGAAGTCCCTGGTAGGACACTTTTTTTTGTGTAAACATGATTCCTTCAATTAGAAAGAAGAATGCTTTAGTTTGATTTTAAACAATTCATGGAGGTTTTTAATTATGGAAGATGTCACTAGCCAAACCTTTCTCTAAAAATGCCCTTACTGCCTCAACTCCTCTGTGTGGGTTAATATTTTTTTATTTTAACACCAATAAGTAAGAACACAAATGCATACATAAACAATGCAAACAAAGCATATTGACAATATAACCATGTTAACTTTCTGGAAAAGCTATTGATGTCATAAAGCATGTGTGGTCACAAAGTGAAAGGGAAGAAGAAAAAACAAAAGAACCACGGTATCTTGTTAATGTGATAAAACGTTAGATGGGTCTAATTTGAGTAATGTAGAGACAAGTGGACTGGGACACCGATTCACATACCAAGAACACAATCTGCTGAACTGCAGGCAACCTCAAGGACCTGCAACTGTTTATCTTGGGCAACAAAGATGATTGATCTGACGCTGGACTGGAAGATGCATTCGGCCTCAACAAACCCTCTTCAATTCATTGATCCACTGTTCAGTCATATTCGCAGCTTATGTCAATCTAGCCATTTTACTGACTTGTCAATCCTCTATCGTACCTTTGAGAGGAGGCCACCACATTCCACTCTTATCAGAGAGCTTTAGCATTATCGGCATGGTCTTTCAGTGAAGTGAATGCTCCTTTTGATTGGGGATGCTATAAGTGGAATAGTGATCATTTCAAACTTAACCAGGTCATCCAATCATTCTCTGAAATATTTACAATACATTGAATCGTCCTACATCTGAATTGACACTCTTGTTTTGGATCAATAACACACACGCTTGCTTTCTCAATCCTAGAAAGTGTTGCCCTCCTCTGCATCT
Organism: Ambystoma mexicanum; assembly: GCF_040938575.1. Lineage (NCBI taxonomy): Eukaryota > Metazoa > Chordata > Amphibia > Caudata > Ambystomatidae > Ambystoma > Ambystoma mexicanum. The sequence goes on along the minus strand of NC_090934.1, from coordinate 116,174,459 downwards.
TCCAGGGCTAAGGGTAACATTGTTTCCAGCATTGATCTGATTGTTCTTCGCCCATCTGGAGCTGCTCAGATCCCCATCTATGCCTCTGCCCGCATTGCCAGCCTCCTTCTGTCATCCAGTTTAGAAGCGAGTGTCAGCTGCCTTTTCTGCCTCTTTTATTCTACCACCACCCCCCACACCCCAAACCCCTGCGATTGACACTCTCTGCCCTTGCTAACCTTCACCTTTCCATCTCCAATATCCTTGATATTCTTGCCCCTACCATAAGGATTCGCATGAAGCCTGCCTCCAAGTGCAACAGCTGGAATGACTCCATCCTAGACTGGAGACAGAGTTGCAGAATGGAAGTGGTTGGCTTCTTGCACATCCTCTGACAAACTGGCTTGTCACCTGCTCTAAAGGCATTAGACTCTCCTGTCCAAGAAGTGGGTCTGTATTCAAACCTGCATCTCTTGGCCCACCAACAACACTGCTAAATTTTGCAAAATATGTGCCAGTTCTACTGCAGTCTCTACTTCACCTCTTCCTTCCCAGGCCCTCTGCACGGATCTGGCTCCCCACATCACTACCAAAACCCAAGACATCCTGTCCGCACTCTCCTCCACTTGCACTTAGGCCTCCCTTACCACCTCTTTCTCTATCCCTCCTGATCTCCTCCTTCTCACCCATAGCACTGGATGAGTTAATCAAGACTGTTTGCTCCATGGAGTCTCTTCCAAACAGGTGCTTCCCTGCTCCTCTAGAACTATCCAGGAAAATATTGCTGCCTTTGCTCCCTCTTTGGCCGAGTTCTGGAGTCACCCCTTTGCCACTGGCTCCTTCCATTACCTGTCAAGCACCCCCTCCTAAAAAAGCAGTCTGCGGACCCTTCCTGCCCATTCTCCACCTCTCCTTTCCCGGGAAAACTCTTGGAGAAGCTGGTCATTTCCCAATTAATCCAGCACACTGAATCTGTTGCCTGTCTCCACGACTACCGGTCTGGCTTCAGAGCAACCAGAGGCACATAAACCTCTCTCCTGAACAACCATGAAGACTTGCTCTCTAACCTTGACTCAACGCTACATCTGTTCTTATCGTCCTTGATCTGTCCTCTGCCTTCCACACAGTCAATCATGCCATCCTCCTGAATCGATTCCATGATACTCTGGGCATCACAGATCTGGCATTGATTTGGCTGACCACTTTCATTTCGAATCGACCCTCTGAGGTTCAAATGGACCCTTTTCTCTCCTCTACCTCACTCTCTATTGGTGGCGTCTCTCAGGGCTCTATCCTCTCGCTGTGGCTTTGTAACATTTCCCTTGCCAATGTGATTTCCACTTTCTCTTTTCACTTTCAGTGTTATGCCGATGACACTTGGCTCTCCTTTAAGCTTCCCTCAACTACTTCCTCCCTCGTTCCCAACTGTCTGACCACTATTCAAGCATGATGTGCTGCCAACTATTTGTCTTAACACCAGTAAGACTGAGATCCTGGAACTGCCCAACTCGCTCCCCCCCAATGCTCTGGTTGCCCTCCTCGGGCCCCCACCCTCACTGTCCTTGGGCTCCCACCCTCTTGTGAGGTGCAAAACCTGGGTGTCATATTCAACTCCTCTCCTTCTCACAAAGGCTCACTTTCAGCTTCACCTCCTCGGAGGCATTCTCCCTTTCCGGACCTCCTTCAACCTGCTCCCTTACTCCCCCCCCCCCCCACCCCCCCCAGTAACTCAATGACTCTAGATCTCTGGTTCTTTCCAGGCTGCACTACTGCAGAAGCCTCTTCCTCAATCTGCCCCTTTCCTCCATCCGCCCGCTTTAACTAATCCAGAATAGGACTTCTAGACCTATCCTTGGCGTCAAGCCCAGGGGCCACATCTCTCCACCCGTCCACTTGCTCCTGGTGGCTGCAAGGATCAAATCCAAGACCCTCTGCATCATCCACAAGGCTTTGGTGGCCTGGGACCACACTACATCCAACTTTCTCCCCCTGAATACCTCCCTGCTAGAGTCCTTTGGTCCTGTAGCTCAAACTCTCTGCAGGTCAGACGGTTCTCCACGCAGAGAGGGTGGGGTCGGGGGGGTGTAGATCTCTCTTCAGCAGGAGCCCCCCTCTCGAATTACCTCCCCAACCCTCTGACGTGAGCCGGATTGGGAACTACTCGAGACCTTCCTCTTCTCCTCCTTCCCTCTCCCCTTCTTTGCAAATTCCCCTTGCTGCTGCGACTGGCTGCCTGGTCACTTCGGAGTCCTACAAGGGCCAGGTCCTACCTTGGCCAGACTGCACCAGTGCCCCCTTACCAGTACTTGCTTTCAGGCACCCTCTGTGACTAGACCACAAGGCTGGTTCACACCACTTCTCGCACGACCATTATCCCCCTCCCCAGCACACGTTCCCGCCTGGCTCCCCTTGGCACTTGCCCATCCCCTCGTGCCCCCTCTCTCCTTCATCCCCACCCTCTCCCACGCACTTAACCTGCCCACCCCGGCCTTTCCCCAGCTTTTGTTTTTGCTGGATTTGCACGATCTGAATGTCACAAGGCCTAGTAGGACCGTTCATTGTTGTTATCCTCCTCTGTTCCCCCTCCCCCCGGCTCCCCATTAGTCTTGCGGTGCCTGGAAACACTTTCTGCTGTCTAGGCGCCATACAAGCGTGCAATAAATAAAGAATATGCTGCATTGTAATTGTACTGTTCTAATTTTTATTTGATAAGATAGCTTACTTCTTTAATACCCCTTTTGTAATTATTGATTTGTTTCTTGGTTGTAAAATGCATATGTAAAACCGGAAACCTAAATCTGGTAGCTTCAGTAAAAAACAAAATCGACCTTGTCTTTATCATGCGCTATACTCTTGCAGCAATAATATAACGTAACAATCGATTTAACGCCTGTGCGCTGACTGACAGTAACTTTAGCACCTTTTGGGTGGCATTTATGTTGTATTTATTCATTAAATCTAGCAAATCTTAAACTGTGTGATCAGTAGCGCTGCGTTTTGGATCTTATTTCTTTGAGTACTTCCATTTCAGGTTCACTGGTTGGATCATTAAACATCTTTCGATTATTTTTTAGGAACCAGATCCGGAACCAGATAAAACTGTTAAAACTAAACAAAAACAAAAAGTAAACAAAAAAACTGAAACGGCAGAACCTAAGAAGCGGGGGGGGCGACCAAAAAAACCATTGGATTTTATTGCTGTTCCCGAAGTCCATGAAGAGGGAGAAGGTGCTGCAGCTAACCAGGAAAAGCCCAAGAAAGGAAGGAAGAAGGTGAGTCTTGGAGGTGTGATTTGTTTGTAAAATGTACATGTTCTGGGATTTAACTCTGGATACTTCAGAACCATGACTAGTCTGTTATAGTAAAATTACTTTGTGTCCTCCGGACAGCCTGCCTCCCAGAATTGCATTAAGGGCTTGTGGTGTGAATGGTGGGCTTAGCCAGTTCTTTCGCATAAAAGGGGAGGGTCTTGGGAGCTAAACCCCACAGTCCACCACTGGACTGAAGATCCAACTAAGAGTAAGAAGGATGCCTGTAGCCACTTCCATCGACCGCCAGAGCCGTCTGAGTAACCGATGTGTCCCTACATCAACTACTGAACAAGGAAGACCCAAAAAGGACCACTTCACCCCTGGACTGAACCAATCCCAAGACTAACTTCAATTTGAGCCATCCCTGGATGAGCGGCAACCTTCCCGTCATGCAATTCACAAATACCCAAAGTCCTGTGGCATTTGAGGTGCAACTTCTAAATTGGTAACCATCCTTCTGCAAATCCAGTGACTGGATCCACCAGCTCCTTGTTTCCTCAGCCAAAACAAGGACCAGGAAAGGATGTGATCTCTACCGCAAAGTAACTTATCTGCGTCCAATGCCTGTGAAGGGCTCCAACACATGAGTACCTTGGAAACCCAATCCTGGGCTTCCCACAAGCTCTAGTGAATGTCTACTCCCAAGTACCTTCCCCCAGCCTACCAGGCCAAGAAACCCGAACCGGGGAACTGTCGCCTCACCTATTGGCCCGAACTGCTGCAGCAAATTAATCAAGCCTTCGTACTTACCTTGGTCTTGCTGTGTGTTCTAGTGCTCCTGGAGCGGTACAGTTGCCCTCATTTGCACCTCCCCTTCAGGGCCCTCTAGGTCCCCTTGGGCTGAACCCATGGGGGCCTATTTTTTTCAGAAACTATTGTACTTAACCTGCTAACAAGAAGACTTCTTCATAGACCTTGCTCTGCCTACTACTCTCCTGCTTCCTCCTTCCTCAGCCCTTGGTCACTGGACCACCCGTGCCACCCTTGACTCTGTGAACCTCACCTAGCACAGGGTTGGACTTCTGAAGCCTTGTTAAGCAGTGGTTAATTTAAGTTACCAGAGTAATCTAAATGTTTGCTTACCTGTCACGAGTTTTCATATTGCTTTTATCCTAACTTGATTTAAGTGTGGCTTCCTTTATTCCATTATTATTGAAGAAATGCAACCTTTTTATTCTGCCGTTTTACTGTGATGCATAATGTATAGAATGCATGTTGTACCAAAATAACTTCTAGTGCGACAGTCTTTCCTTGAACCATCTTACATGCTGAGTTCTGTGTGCCTTCCTACAGCCCTCTTCCTGCCTCGACTTCAGCCTGGCTGCTCAGCCATTGCTACCAAACCTTTTGGGTAGTTCAGACGAAATCTAAGAATTGAAACCATGTACATCTAACAGTGAGACTTCTTTAGTCCTACCATTAGTGGCATTTACTTAAATTCCTAACGGTCTCTCTGGTCTGAAGTGGGTTATATGGTGGTATTGTGTGCATTTCTTTTTTTTTTTTGTGGGTTTTTCTTTTGACAGAACCTTTTGTAATGTATCTTTTGTTGGATGCTAGTATTCCAGTTTTGCTGCCATTGGTTCACTAGCAAACCTCATGAGGAGGGGGGGGGGGAATCGGAATGCAAGATGTGGTGGCAAAGGGAACATAAGTGAGAAACATTGCATAATCTCAAGGGAATCATGGAGCATGTTGGTATGTTACTTCCCATTATAGTGCTTAAACTGAAGTCCATTGCAAACATTAGAGTTCATTATGCCTAGAGCAGAGGTCTGCAAACCTTTGTTTCTCCAGATATTTTGGACCCCAACCAAAATCATCCCTCCCTAGCAAAGATGGTGAGCCGTCATGGGAGTCCTAGTCCAAAACATATTGAGAGGCAAGGAGAAATGTGGTCCGTTGTTGGCTTCTTTACATCCCACAGACATAAAGCTGTCTGAAGCATCAGCCTGCCTTACACAGTGATGTGTCTGCTTGGTCCACTTAAGCATTTGGTTCCTCCAGAAATTGCCAAGTGGTCAGTAGGCCACATTTGTTGGCCATTTGAGGCTGGAGAAAGGTGTTTATCACAGTTCTACTTTACTTTCTACCAGCCTGTTCTGCTCACCAAGTAGCCAGTCCTATAGAATTGCGGGTTTGCACTAAAATACCTTGTGTGTACCTAGAAGTCAAACCGAGAGACAAGGTACGCAGGATGAACTGAACTTGAGAGAGGGAGTGTATGAGCTTGAGCGAGAGGGATCACATCTGAAAGGAATACTCAACAATCTGTCCATCCAGTCCCTGAGCTCTAATGTCCATCTGGAAATGGCCACAAACCCTCAAATGAGAACTTGCGTAAAATCAAGAAGCAGTCTAGTTCTTCTGCTAGGGGACAACACACTTTGAACAACTTCTTTAGCAACCCACCCCTCTTTTGTACATTCCTTCTGACTGTTAGCCGTGGGGTACTTCTTTCTCAGACCTTTTGGCTTCTATGTCCCACCAGAAAGTAACTATGATGGACGACTTGGTAAACACATAGTCTACTCATATGGTAATAATTGTTAGTATCAGAAACGGACACACAGCTGGTACTAGCGTTTAAAATTGTTTGATGATACTCAATTTATCTGTGAAGTAGAAGGGATTCTTGCGACAACCTCAATTATCCAGAGAATTAAAACAGTAGGTAATGTATCTGCAGATGACGAATGGAGCAGAATAGAGGCATAACTAAAAAAAAAAAAATGTAATTTGCACAGAACTACATCGTTCCCTCATGAGTATATTGAATCACACACAGACCACAAGGGGCTGATTATCGGGAATGAGCCACGCATCTTTCTAGGTGAACTCCAGTTCCATAAGGACTGGATTTACATAGACAACAAATGCACAATGGATTGGCTCATCCTGAGCATAAACACAGCAAAGGCAGTATCTAAAAATTGACGGAAATTGAACCGAAAAGAAACATGTTGAAGTCCGAAATAGTGTTAGAAATGTATTTAAAAATAGCTAGACAATCTAAATGCTACGATTAAAGAATTCAAAGACTTCAATCTAAACAAGAAAATACTAAAATTGAAAAAAGATACAGCAGTGTTCACACATGAACCACTATATCCTTTATACATTATATAAGTACTATGATCACATCAATCAAGACAATGAAGGGCATACAGCAAAACCATGGTGCCAACCGAGGTGATTCCTCAAGAGACTCCAGCACAGTGGAGCTTCTCAAGTGTGAGCTCCAGATTTGATGCACAAACCAGCACCTCCGGAATGAACAATGGAGCCCATTCAAGAGACTGGGAGGGAAGAAGGGAGACATTGGTTTGTTTTGAAGAGATTGCAGATCCAGGATTCCAGGTTACAAATACACGTCCGGGGATGCAGCAGAGGGCTGGCACTAGATTCTGAGAATCGCCAGGAGCAGACAGAGGGACGGACTCACTCGGCTGAATTATTAGCGATAATCTGTCCGATCAAATCCATATGATTCATTTACCACCATAATTGAGTTGAATCAACTGGTACGAAATGTTGGACTCAAATAGCACTGTGGTTATCGAGACCAACAATAAAGGCCATTGCACATACATGATATCACAGGCCTACATCCCAGATCCACAAACCACATAACCCCAGAATCAATCGCCTTTGAGAAGACCTTGATGAAAAACTAGAGGAAATAGAAAATGACCACATCTGTGAGTTTAACAATCTATCACGAATAGAAAGAATGGTGTTAAATAACCTCAAGGCCAACAACTAGGTGGAAATAAGACCAGTGGATAAAAGTGGTGGAATTTCTCTTTTTTTTTTTTTTAATTTTTTTTATTTTCTCATGAACAAATCGGCATATAAAGAAATGGTGAGCACACTCCTCAACAATGAATTGCACTACTAACGCCTTCCATGTCATCCAACTGCAAGTCTGAGGATTAGTATGTTGACACTAGTGGAAGAAGCAGCCTGTGAGGGACCTATAAGCAAAACCAAGGAAACCTTTCTATTTCCATTTTCTATATATCCCAGCTTTCTATGCATTACCTAAAATGCACAAAGGCATCGCTCCACCCCCAGGAATCCCGATAGTGGCAGGGATTAACTTCACCTTCGAACCCCTGTTCCAATTTGTTGACTCTTTTTTGGAACCAGAAATACCACAAATGTAATCGAATGTGAAAGATACAACAGTAGTACTACATTTACTACAAGACATACGTTTTGATCCACATAAACCAGTTCTGGTAACTCTAGACATAGTCACTCTCTACCTTCATCCCCAAAATGGAGATCCCACGACTGTGCTTGATGTAACTGGCAGAAATTGCCCTAACGATTTTACAAACAGACATTGGGTACAGCAATGGGTGCTACATTTGCTCCACCACTTTCAAATATGTGGCCCACTTTGAAAGAACACATATCTACACCATTAACTAATTTCAAGAACAGATTGCAGTTTGGCATAGATATATAGATGTCTTTTTAATCTTCACAGGGGACCACACATCTAGAAAGAAACGTTAATCACCTAGTTGAACAACCTAAATAGATATCTAAAATTTAAGTTCACCAGCAGCAAGGAAGAAGTACACTTCCTGGACTTAAAAATCCTGGCAAAGAACAGTTTTTCGAAAACCCACAGATAGGAACTCATTACTCCAATTCGATAGTTTTCACCTCTATAACAGTTAGTCCAACTTACCCTTTGGACAATTCTGAGATTTTGCAGGTACTTCTCAGATTTAACAGAATACGTCTACCAAGCAACTGCACTCGAGCAACTGCACTCACAAACAGGCTGCAGGATCGAGTCTATCGAAAGGAACTCCTGAAACTAGCCAGAAAACATGCTATAAATATTCCTCGAGAAACTACACTGGAGCAAAACACAAGGCCACAACAAGAGAATCGCATCACAGCAGTTTTGAGCTACTCCCCATATTTAAAGAAATATATTGAATGTATGGGCCATCCTCAAAGTGGGCTGAACACACTTGTCCCTTCCCCCTAAAAGTTTGCCATAAAGACAAAACATCAGGGACTTCTTGGTGAGGTCTTGCTATCCAGAATGAGACCATGTGATACAACCAACAATATAAAACTCCACCAGACCAGTGGGTCATTCGCCATGCGGTCAATGTTCAGTATTCCCACAAACCTATAGATCCATAACTTTGGACCATGGTCTAAAAACTCCATCTCTGACAAATTGTAATACTAGTCACATATACATAGGCATGATGGCTAGACCAGTCAAGAAGAGAATTCAACAACCTAAATCGTGCATACGGGCTAGAACTCAATGCACCACTAGTGGAACATTTCCTACAGAAAGCCCACAGGGAAGATGATTTCGTTTTGACCATTGTGGAAAAAGTAATGGTCCCACCGAGAGGGGGTGACCTACAAGCACTGTTGTTGAAACTGGAGCACTGCTGGATTTTTCAACTGTTTAAATGAGCCTATAAACTGGCATAATCTGACTATTTTACAGGACATTATGACAACACACCATGAGGAACCAGCCCTTGTATGTGCCTTCAACAAACGGTTTGCAGTATAAATCATCTAACATTTGCCTGGTGATAAGAACAGCATCCATCAGGGAGAGCAGTACCTGTAACACCCCAGTGATAAGGGAAAAGTCTGCCTTAATTTAATAGAGTTGGACGTTACCAGTCTATAGACCATAGTTCCAGTCACCTGAAGTACATACGGATACTGATGATTCCCCGACTGCTAGCTTCACAACTGAACGCAGTTTGTAAAATAGTAGACCTTATATAACTCTATATGTAACACACTCAGATCCTGCAGGACCTTAATGAGGATGTCATTTCATTGGTCGTTACTGTAAGATATTGAATTCAGGATGAAGGAATAGAAAGATATCTGCAGTCCTAGTTGGACGCTAAAATTGTGAAAGTCTCAGCAGAATATCTAAAAGTTTTAATTGGTATATTTGTAATACAAAGCTAAACTCTTTACACACGAGAACATAGGACAGTATACTGTAACATCCATTTACATGTATACCCAAGCCATTTCAACATGGAGTCCAACTTGCATCATCCATAGAAAGAACAGCTTGTCCAACATGGAAACCATGGTAACAGCTCTATTTATGTGTGTCAGTAATTGGAATTACTTTTTTGTAATTAGTTTTGATCAATTAGACCTTTACAAAAAGTAGCAATTTCTTAAGGTAAAATTATTTTTAAAACACTTAATCAACAGGGCAGAATTACGGTTTACTTTGCCGAGCCGTGATGCCATCCTTAAGAGCATGAAAACCCTATTAGCAGAAGTAAGCCCCTAGTGTCTCCTTTGGGTTGCTGTAGAGCTAGGCGTCCTCCGCTCTCATAGGTTGCACACGTGTCCTTTGCAGCGAGAGGAAACCAGCCAAGGTGCTGTTTGTGTTGGTGGGCAGTGCAGTTAATTACAGAGAGCACAGCAATCCCCCCCCCCCCCCCACTCCCCTCCTACAATTGTAAATCTAGTCCAGGTGGGCAGGTGGTGCCACAGTGCTTTGGGCAGGCACAGGAGCTTGTCATTATAGGAGAGGAAGCGTTCCTTGTCTCCAAACATATAAATGGGATGGTTTTGGAACAGCATTGACAGCCCTTTACTACCTTTTTTGCAACATGGGCAACGCCAAGATCACAATCCTATGTGTTGATGTGTAGCATCCTTCAAGGTGTGCTTTGGCACCAAGCGGCAATAGAAGTCGGCTACAGTAATACATACAAGGCACGGTTCAACATGCAGTATTGTAAAATAAACTGCATATACAGTTCATAAGTACCAATTGTTACTGAAAGAGCTGTAAGGTCTTTACTCTGTAAATACAATCATAATTACTGACGACAACTATATATAGTAGTAGTTCTCTACTAACTTGCATCTGATGGACCAACACATCTCCTTTTTCTAACAGGCAGCTCTCGGGGTGATGCTTCCACATTACCGGTGACATTCATCTCAAACTAGACTATAGCTACCAATATGAATATATAAAATGTAACACATGTGTGATCCTAATAGTGACGCTGTTCCTCTCAATTCTTACAGGGGCATTTTGAATGTCTCTATACACAAAATAAGGTCAGACCGTTCCAATACAACCTCAGTGTCTTGGATACAGATTTAGGGTGATTGATTATTAGTGAGTCACACCGAGTCACACACATTCCTTACCTTTTTATATATCGAAGACAGTCCTGAAGAAGGTGGCAATAATAAGAGACCCAACCGAAACCGATCGACAGATACGGGAGACAGCACAACCGGTTTTGCTGCAGTCCCCGGCACAACATAAGGGGTCCACCTAGATACTAGAGTGTTCAGATCCCTCACATTAGTCTTCACAGAACATTTATTTTAGCTCTTCATTAATTATTTTAAATTCTTTCTTTTTTTTTTTTAATAGGGATATGCTGTCCATACAGTACTGGCCAATAAAGTAATCATTGCCACAATAGTGTACAAAAACCATACTATCCAAAAAGAATTTGCGTTTTTTGAGTAAGGTTCTTAACTGGTTACCCTTGTCTTGAAATTGCAGATGCAAGACACAAACTGGTACTGAAGTTGAAAGAAAATATATTTCCTTTTCCTTTATCCATTATTGTATAAGGCATACCAGCGCCAACTAGGGACAGTCTTAGCTAGGCAGGGTTAGATCGAACTCAATCTCCTGTGCCTATCTTTCCTTGAGAAAACTGTACATAGATGCTCCAGTTCCACACCCCAATAGGGATGTAACGGTATTACGGTATACCGTTAAAGATACCGTGAACCACTTAATTGAACAATAATAACCGTCACATTGTTTATACCGGTATACCGTTCATACCGTTAAGTGTGCTTTTCAATCGGATTTGGAAAGGCTGCAGTAAGCAAGTGCTGCATAGTCTTGGTCTTGCACTGTTGGATGTGCCGTCTGCCAAGTAGTTTCAGTTGGAGCAGTTTTTAATGCCATTCTATAAACCACACGTGCCTGACACAAATCACTATGTTAGCAATAGGAAGAATAAATACAGTGCCAAGAAGGAAAAGGGTTTACTTTGGGTTGGCGGCTTTGGGGTTTATATATTTATAATGGATGTTTTCTAAACATATGACAATGGGGGATTTCCCTGGTTCTATCATTGAATTTACATATAATAAGTCACACTGCAAAATGTACTCATCTCTGTGGGTATTCCCTGCTGCCATACCAAAGGGTAACATGTCCGTGATTACTGAACACCTTTTGGCCCGCAAGTAAACTAAAGGCTGTAACGTAAAGAGAGAGAGTGTGTGTGTGTGTGTGTGTGTGTGTGTGTGTGTGTGTGTATGCGCACAAGCGTATACTACCATCAGACTCCATTGATCTGTGGCATGCAGGTTATCAAGATGGCAACATGTTCATCTTCACCAGTGGCCAGTGGGGGAGCTAAAAGCCTAAATGACCACTTAAGAAAAACTATTCAGTTTGCTTTGCCAGTTGCAGCAGGGCACCCCCCGCCACCCCCCTCCTCTTCTCCACACATGTTTGTGTTTGGTGGAAGCAAGGGGTGGCATTTCAGTGGAAAGTATGATGAAAAGCCCAATTCTGGCCCTGGATGCCTGGTTTTGTTTGTGATGATAAATCTGACAATTTATGACTTTTTAGAAAATATTTGTTAAGATTAGTTAACTCCACCTGCTATACCGCGATAACCATGATATACCGTCATTTGGCAAGAAGGTTATTGTACCGTCGTAAAACTAATATCGTGACACCCCTACACCCTAACACTCATGGTGTTCTTTGAGAACTAAGCTGGGATATAAGTACTTTTGTCTGCCATTGTCCTTCTGCTTTCTCTGGCAACAACTCATAATTTTCAGCGCATTCTAGATGCTCAGCTAAAATAAAACGAATGGGGTATGTAGCCCCTCATCTTTTTTTGTTACAAAATGGTGCTAGGGCACAACCCACTTTGAACAACTCCTTTAGCAACCCCCCCCCTCTCTTTTGTGCAGTCTAGTTCGTGCCTCCTTTTCTCACCTGCCCTCCCAAGAAACTAAAGGAACCTGGGATCACTCTGTCTAGACATAATCCCAGAGATGCATCCTGCCTGGGAATCCCAGCCTCTTCTGAAAGAAAGTGGAATGCTACAGGCTGCTGAACCCAAGCCACAACCTAGCTGTGTTCTGTTGGTGTAAGAACCGGAGGGCCAAGCTGGTAATGACCGAATACAGGGTCAGTGGTCATCCTCTCTAAAAAGTTACAGGCACCAGCAGTCTTGCAAAGAGCAAGACCTTAACTGCCAACATTGTGACCTGGGTCTGACGGAAAACGAGGTTAGCTACTTTCTACATCGATACAAATGAGAAGGCAGTGAGCAGCTACTATTAAAAACTCTCCACAAAGAAACAATGAGGACCGGATTTAATCCTGCTCTGAAAACCCACAGAAATGGCAGTAAAAGGACTCGCGATTCCACATACAACGGATATTATGTTATGGTCATAGCTTTGGCAATACCTGTTTCTCTCTATCGTGAGTCATGCCAATAAGGCTTTATTTAATTGAATACAGTGCCACATCAAGTTGAGAGGTGTTGTGCGGATTTGTGATAATTGCTCTGATTTTTGTGCATCAAGGTACTATCATGTGGATTGGATCTTTGAGCTAGGCTTACTAAATTGTACAGGTCTGAATACTAACCATTGATCAACTGTACATGGTGCCTGTGGTAGGTGGCTTCTTGTTGGTAATCAGAAATGTGGTGATCTAACGTGAAGGGTGGAGGAAGGTGAGGAAGTGTGTTCTTGCTTCATTCAGAATGATACTTCAGTAGAATAAGGCATTTTTATTAGTTTAGTGTTTTGAAAAAAGTGTTTAAAACTAAAGTTCACCCTCTGTCCTTTCCACTTTGCCTGTTTTGATATTGATGAGCTCCTCTGCAGCTTTTGAAATGTATAGGTAACATGCTGTGGCCCAGGAAGAAAGTCCAGTTTAAGCAGGGTATGCTGGGGAAAAGGTGTTGGTGTCTGTGTTTGTTATTAATTACACGGCCTGCGCTCGCATCAGTGTAGTTCTGGTTAAATGTTCTCAATTCATACAGCACTTTTTGGGTGGCTTATAACTTTGCTCTCCCTCCCCCTGGACGAATCCTCGCCACACTTTGCAAAAAAAAAAAAAGTATATGGCCCCTTTGGAATGATTTTGTGAAGTTTGGTATGGTTTTGTCACGGGGGGGGGGCAAACTTTACAAGGGGGGGTCCAAACATTATGAAATCTTCCTAGACAAAATGTGCTTGCGCCTCCAGCCTAAACCACTGGACGGATTTTCATGAAACGTGCGCGAGAAGCGGTGGCTTGCTTGGTCCCGAAGCATCCTTTTACAAATTTGGTGTAAATCCAGCCAGTGGTTTAAAAAAGAAAAAAAAGGCCCAAAACATCAGTACAAAAACATTATGGAGGCAGCGGACACCAACATTACTTGAGTCTCTGCAGACACCGCTGGACCTCGGAGGGTTTCTTGGTGTCCACGTACACCAAAGATGCACGCTGATTGGATGTTGAAAAGTAAGTCACCATATTGGATCCGTGGACACCGACCGTAGTCCGTATAGCACAGTGAAGAAAGTCTGGAAAACCTATATTTGTGTTTTTTTTTTTTTTGGGGGGGGAAAGGGTGGAGTAGTGGAAAAATGTTGGTAAGTAGCTGTTTTATAGGCGAATAAAACTATTGCCGCTGAGTCCACAGACAGTAAAGATGATTGTGGACTGGACTACAGTGGGAGGGGGTCTGTGGAGTCTTGTTTGAAGGCGTATTTTACGTATTGTTATATGGTTTAATTTTATAGTGGTGGTTGTGGCCAGTGTAGGTTGAAGGGCTGCCCAGTTTGATGGCAGACATGCATGTGCCAACTGGGTCTTTTTAAGGATGCTTGGCATGCAAAGAGGACATCTGGGGACTAGACAATCAGATTTTGTGGGTCTGGAGAAGGAGTTGAAGTCTACAGGAGTACAGGGTAGGAGGTGTTATCTTTGTAGTGGCTATGAAGAAGCAGAGTGTGTGGATGGTGGGAGATTCTTGGGTCCAATTCATTCAAGGCTTATACTGAATCTCGTGGAATCTGTGCTACTTTTGGATTAGAAGAAGTAGAAGTTTCGTGGTTTGCAGACCATGGGTTAAACTGGGCAATCTTAACATCATTATGGGAGCGTGGCTCACTTAACGTCCAGGTATTATTATTATGCGTTGTGGAGGCAACAGTTTGGGCAACGTGATGCCATGAAGTATATGTTGAAAAGCCTGATGGAACTGTTTCCAACTGCAAAAATTATTTCTGAAATCCATCAAAGACAAATATGTAGAGGTTCGCACTGGTTTTGTCCTCCAATGAAAGATGGTAGACAGCATATCAATAAAGGTGTATGTGCTTTTTCATGCTTTAGGAATGGCATATTTTGACAACACATATATCTGGATGACGTCGATATTTTTCGGGGAGATGGAGTGCATTTGACTTGTGCCAAAATCTTTTTTTTTTTTTTTTTTTTTTTTTTTTTTTTTTTTTTTTGAATGTCAAATGCATTGAAACAATTTTTGTGATATGTCATTAGTTTTTGTAAAAATTAGAAAAATAATTTTTCAGAAGAATATTTTTTAGTCCAGCATGTTAAACACACAAAAAATAAGGCATTTTAAGAGCCACCATTTTTACGAAAAACAAGTTAATGTGATTTATTTTAATTCCCCCTTCTCAACCGTCTCTGTGATAACCTGGGTATCCCTGGTCAGGCCCTGGCGTGGCTTTCTTCTTTCCTCTCTGATCGACCCTCCCAAGTTCAACTTGGGTCCTTACTCTCCTCTCTCTCTTCCTGTGGTGTTCCCCAGAGGTCTAAACTTCTCTCCCCGGCTGTTCAACCAATACCTGGCACTTCTTGCCCACCACATTGCCGCGCTCTGCCCCAACTTCCAGTGCTGCGCGGATGACTCAGCTCATAGAGCTGACCTTCAGCCACCTCTTCTCTCTCTCATCTCTTTCCGCCATCTAGGAGTGGTGTGCCGCCAATGATCTCTGCCGTAATGCCAGGGGGACTGAGATTCTCATCTGCACACTCACTCCCTCCTTTCCTGTCACACTCTGGCCGGCCTCTCTTCGCCCTCTTCCTGCTCCCACCTGTGAGGCTAAAACCTTGGGGTCATCTTTGACTCCACGCTCTCTCCTCACATCTCCGACATCTCTAAGAAGTTGCGCTATCGGCTGCCCCTCCTCAGCGGTATTCCTCCTTTCCTCTCCTTGCCCCAGAAGCTCACTGTCTGCAGAGCTCTGGTTCTCTCTTCGCTGGACTATTGCAACAGCCTCTTTATAAATCTGCCTGCTTCTACTCTCCGCCCCCTGCAACTCATCCAGAACAGGACTGCGAGACTTGTCCTTGTCTCAAGCCCAGGGATCTTATCTCTCCAGGACTGAAATCTTTGCACTGGCTTCCAGTGGCTGCGAGGATTCAGTTCAAAACCCTCTGCATTGTCCAAGGCCTTCTGGGGCCTGGGTCCTCAATACCTTCAACTCTCTTCCTAAATATCTTCCTTCTCGAGCTCTTCGCTCATCTGCCTCCCACTCCCTCAGGGTCAGTCGCTTCTCCAAGCAACGAGTTGGTGGTAGATCTCGTTCTATGGCTGGGGCTCCCTCTTAAACTTGAGGATAATCATCTCCGATTCCGGAAGCACTTCAACACCTTTCTCTTTGCTTCTGCTTTTTCTCCTCCTCTCGCCTGCTGACTTACTGGCTGAAAATGAAACTGCACTGGTTACCTGGCCACCCTCTGATCTTGGACCCAGGTCCCCTCCCCCACCAGTTGCACACCTGCACTGATATCCTGGCAACCCTCGCACTTGGGGACTGTTTTCTGTATCCCTACAGTCCCTATACCAGCACTTGACAACTGATGTCTGCACTTACCCTTGCACTTGCTACCAACTGGCTGTACTTTTACTTATTATTTATTCTATTATCCCATGTACTGCACTGTCCCCTCCCCCATGCCCGCTGCACTTCCCCCTTCCCATGCACTTGTGCAATCTGAATGACACCTGGCCTAGTATGATCATTCTGTCTTCCCTCTGTTCCCCCTCCCTTGCCACGCCTTGAAACACTTGTGTATAGGCGCGTTATGCCATATCATATGATATATATCATTCCAGGAATGTTCCAGGTCTCTGGACTTTTGTACTGTCTGTGGACTATGCAGACTGTGAAAGGTCCTGTGATTTTTATTTCTAGTTCCATTTTATTATTTTACTGTGCAAGGAACCCTTTTTTTGTTTTGTTTTTGGTCTTTCTTGCTTTTGGGGAGGGGGGTTGTTTTTGTAGGAGATGCGAGGAGGGAAGGTGGGCGAGAGGGGCACTGACCACAGATACGGAGGGGCAGGTGGACGGGGGAAGATGTTGGGCGTTCCTTAAATCAAAGGTAGGTGGCAGTATTTATCATGCTCTTTAACTGCGGTCTTGAAAGCACTGAAACTGCCCTCCTTTGCGAGCGGTGTCACAGTACAAACTGAGTATTTAGACCCACAAAAGGTAAGGGTCACCAGCATTCTGTATGGAATGTGAGGCAACCAGTGGGATCCTCTGCCCCACAGGAGTAGCCTGTGTGGTGGCAGGAGCGTATGGGGGTAGAGGAAGATGCACCCGGGTGGTTGGAGTGAGTGTGGCATTGCATGGAGTTGGTCCAAAGAGTGCTACACAGGTTGTCTGTGACTGAGTATGACCCTGCACTCAATGCATTCACCCGTGGCAGCCCAAGCTTTTGGTACACCCCCAATGGTATTAACGAACTGCCACACTCCTGACTCTCTCTGGGTGCTGGAGGTAGCAATTGCCTCATCTTCCTGTTTCTCGTGATCCTCCGCATCATCGTGCCTGTTACTCTCTCCAGGCTCTCCACGTGGTGGTGTGGGGATGGTTGTGATGGTGGTGGCTCCTGGGAAGGTAGGATGGCCATGACGGATTCCATTCTTTAACTCCTGGAAGTAGCTCTAAAAAGATGCTCTCTCCTGGTCTGCCAGATTGAGAATGACTGAAGGTAATGAATGGGGTCCCTTCAAGGAACAGTCCGTGGACCACATCACTGTCTGCAGACTATCGAGTCGGAAATAGGCCTTGGAAAGTTAAAGTTGATCAACAAGGAATGGGTCTAGGAGCTCTGGAAGCTTAAACATTTCAACTTAAACACACTAGATTGGCCAGAAATGCAGGTGCAAACTGTCCGTAGTGACTGACACCATCCGCGCAAATGCCATCATGCTGCACGGGCATGGTCACATGATCACGGCGGGTGTCCGAGATCCCCATCGAGCGGGAGCCACCGGGTGCATGGATTTGCGCAAACCGGTGTGATGTCCGTGGACCAATTTAGTGTCGTGCGTGACCGGCCATGGCAATATGTCTGCGGATGCCCCTTATGTGAATGGACACCCCAAATAGTCTTCAAGTCTGCAGACTATTAATTGGGGTTTACATTTTCTTTATCACAGATTAGTGATCAGAAACTATTCATACTATACAATATTTTATTATTTATGAAAGGGACGGGGTATCTGAATGCGAAACATAAATGGGAGCATTTTGAATTTATAGAAAGATGTCATTTGGGTAAGGAGGGAGAGAAGTTTCTTCAAACCGTTTTTTATTTTGTGAATTTGATTGGTGTGATTTTTGGGGCAAAGAGGACAAGCGTAAGGAAGACAGTGATGATCACAATTTCTAAAATTATTTGTAACAAGTTTAAGTCATTGTTAAGTCCAATCCAATATTGCAGCGAAGATCATGATTTCATTGTGTTCAGTTAGGATTGTATTTCTGATTGTTGGGATTCCCCCATCATTTGTAGTGTAGTTTCTTCAAGTATAGCATGTACTAGAAGAAAATAAGAATGTATTATTTCAATGAGCTGTGTATACATTACATTATTTGTTCATATTGAAAGATGTTTTCATCATAACTCATTACTACTTTGGGGATGTTATCTTCTAGCCACCCATGTTTGCTATTTCTGTCAAAATAAGAAATTGTGATATTTGCTTATGAAAAATGGTCATATAATGAATGGTAAGCTCAGTTGCTCAATTTATAGAAAGAGTACTTTTTGGGCAGGTTATAACTTTGGTGCCATTCGAAAAATGGTCACAAACTTTTCAGATGTGCATGCTGTTTGGATGTTTGAAATCTGAGATGCGTCATTTTTGAAAAATCAACGTATTGGATGCACGGATCATGGCCTTAGTCAGCAGACAGTGTGGGAAGAGAAGTCTGGAAAATTATATTTGGGGTTATTTTGTGGACTAAAGAGGGCCTCGAATGGGTGGAGGAGTGGAAGAAAGTTGATAAAGAGCTCTTTGGGTGAAAACAAAATGTAGGCTGGCGAGTCTGCCATGAATATTTCTCACCAGACGTTTGGATTGGGGGCGGGGCGCGTGTGGCTGGGTCTCGATGAGAATTTGAAGGTGTATTGTACATGCTTGTTATATGGTTCCATTCTATGGTGTGGTTGTACCAGTGGCTACATTCTTGCGGCATCGCTGTAGGCTGTGCCCTCAACAATCTGGTCACTGGCTACAGGCCACATACACTATAGTAATGTGTATAGTTATTATAAGGGGGAGTATAATGTATTTGTAATATGGTGGAATTATATAGTTGAAGTGTATATGGTATTTATGATTGTAGTACAATGGAAGATAGTGCTCCTCAATCTCTCCTTTGCCTTTGATGCCGTCATCCATTCGATCCTCATTAACCCCCTAAGTGCCAGGTCCTTTTTGCATAGACTTGCATAATAGCCTGCCACTTAAGGGGGTAAATGGCTCCATGATACCTTTGGCATCACGGACCGGGCACTGGACTGGCTGACCTCTTTCCTCACTAACTGGCCTTCCCAGCTGCAACTGGGCCCCTTCTCCTCCACCACCTCGCTCTACCTGCAGCAGCATCCCCCTGGGTTCTATTGCCTTCAATAGCTATCTCGTCCCTCTGGCTCACCTGATCTCCTCATTTCTAGTATTATGCCAATGACGCATAGCTTTTCTTAAATCTTCCACAGCTTTTCTTAAAACTTCTATATACTACTTTCTTTCCCCCTGCCCCTCTTATCCCCTGAAAGTCTGACCGGCATCCAGGCATGGTGTGTGGCGAACAACCTCGGTCTCAATGCCAGTAAAATGGAGATCCTTATTATTGGGACATCTGCGCCAAGTTTCCCCTCCTACCCTATGACCACCTACCATGGGCCCACTGCCCTCACCATCCTGTGCGGTCAAAAACTTTGGTCATCTTCAACTCGACTCTCCTTCAATCCTCACATCTTGGACCTTTTCAAGAAGGCCCACTTTCAGCGTCACCTCCTTTATATGCATTCTGCCTTTCCTCACCTTCCCCAGAAGCACAATGTCCCCAGAGCCCTTGTTCTGTCTAGGCTGAACTACTGCAACTGGCTCTTCCTCAACCTCCCCTTTTGTTCCATAGGCCCCCTTCAGCTAATCCAGAATAGGGCTGAAAGACTTATCCTTGGCCTCAAGCCCAGCAATCGGCGATCGTATCTCTGCAGACCTAAATTCTCTACACTGGCTCCTGGTGGCTGCAACAATGAAATTGAAGACCCTCTGCATCATCCAACCGCAAGGATTTCTGGGACCTGGAACCACGCTATCTCCAACTTTTTCTCCCTAAATACTCCCCTGCTAGAGCCCTCCACTTCTCTAACTCCAATTCTCTGCTTCTCAAACGTTTCTCGAAACAGAGCAGGAGGCATGTCTCTGTTTGGCTGGTGTCTCTCTTTGGAACAGCCGCCATGCCTCTTAGACTTGAGCCAGATTCCTTCAATTCTGGAAACTTCCAAAACTGTCTTTCTTTCACTTTCTTTTTCTTCCCTGCTAACTCATCCCACTGAGGCTGGTGGCCTGGTCCCTCATTAACCTCACTGTTCCAGACCCTAAACCTAGTCGATACCAGTACCACCGCCCCCCTTCAGCACTGCCCTTGTGGTCCCACCGCCTGGCCGCCGTGGACCCCACCCTTGGAACTCCTCTGCACCAGCACTTAGCCAGTGGCCTTCCACCTTGGTACTTCCTTCTTGGGCTCCCATCAGCACTTGCACATCCATATTCCCCCTTACATTCATACACTTATCACTGCACAATGCATACATGCATTTATAGCAGCACAGTATCCAATTTATTTTGTATAGGTAAGGGAAATGCAGATGCAAAAGATTTCTAGAACATTGTTACGTGGGAGTTGGTGTGTGGGGAAGTTTAGTATGTTAGGGTTACATGTCGAGTTTTTGGAAGTGATTCGTGGATGGATATGTGACTGTTTGAAAGCAGGAAATCACAGAGTGTTACAAACCTAAAAGTAAAAAGCGTAGAAGGGCCGTCCTGTGTGATGGTGTGCACTTGCCATCCAGGTCTTTGGCCTGGAAAGGGGGCTACAGAGACCGCGGATAGTCGTGAAGGTCCATGGATTATGGTCCTTATTGTATGTTAGAGAAAAGTATTTGTGACAGAAAATTGTCTTTTTTCTTTTTTCTAGTTTACAATTGGCATAGTACAACATGCTAATGGAACTGTTGGAGAATCTTATTGAGTACAACTACTTTATTTAAAAAAAAAGTAGATGGAATTTATAAGATTAATTTGTTGTAGATCAATTTCTCAAATGAAAGGTGGCTCCAATTTTCTTTTTTGTTGTTGCAGGAGATTACGGGAAGGGTAGGGTCGGGGGGCAATGAGGAAGGGGCACCAACCACAAATGAGGGGTAGGTGGACAGGGTAAGTTGCTGGGCATGCCTTAAATGTAAGGTAATGGCCAATGTTTCTCAATCTCCTTGATTGCAGTCTCAAAAGCACTTCGAAACTGCTGCGCCCTGCACAGTGGTGTGTTGCAGTATGCACAGAATACTGTTGTCTTGGAAATATATGGATCAACAGACGGCTTGCAAGGTAGCTGTTATTCTTCTGCCCCACATGATTAGCCTGTGTGATGGCAGTCTAGTGGTTGAGAAAGATGAGGTAGAGGAAGACAGCCTACTACTTCCTGAGAAAGGAACCGCCTTTTAAAGAGCACCTGAGCGGTATGAGCAGGTGTGGCAGCGCATAGACGTGGTACCAAAATTGCCCATGTCTGTGACGTTCAAAATGGGTAGCCCGACCTTTCATACGGTCTTAGCACAACCATGATTTTCTCTGGGTGCTGGAGCCAGGCATTTCCTAATCTTCCTGGTCTTCTTGATCCTCCTGCATCATTTCGCCTTTTCCCTTGTCCAGGCCCTCCAGGTGGTGGTGGCTCCTGGGGAGGAGGGATGGCCATAGCTGATGCCATTTTTCAAGTTAAATAGGTGTGCTAATACTCTTCTGACGGGGACTCTCTTCTGGTTTGCAGATGGAGTAAGAATAGGTCTAGGAGCTGTGCAAGGGTAAACTTTCGGCCGACAAAAGTTCCGAAATGTCTGCAAAGCACAGACCCATCTGCAAACACATCACAGTAAGCGTGTTCTCGTGACACTGTCCAGAAAGTCTGCGATGTCTAACATTCGCAAACACAAAATGGTGTAAAAAGTGTTAGATAGTTGATGTGTTAAGAATGTTGCTAGGATGTGTGGAATAGCAGTTTTCAATTGAAACTTCTTCGATCGGATATAAATGCTGCTATATTGCGAGCGAGTAGCCAATTCGCATGCACTGGTGGTAACCTATGAAATTCAGTGAAAAAAAAAAAAAAAAGTTAATGGGATGTTATAGTTCCAAGTTTTTTTGCTATGGGAAAACCCATGTTAAAAGCTGTTCAACACAATTGACTTTTATTTTTTTTAAATAAACTGCCCACAAAAATTTCTGATTGTCCATGTTGGCCTGGATGTCTCCCAATTTTACTGTGGCAACTTTTCAGAATTTTAAGTTCCAACATTAACAGGAAATTGTATTTTCGGACATATTGTAGACCACTCGTCTTATGCTGTGTGCTAGCACAATAGCTTGATGTATATTTGTGGTCCTGGCATCGTATCACTTTGTGGCTATGCATTAGCAGATGATTCGAAGAAAATCCCTTTATTTACATTTTATTTATTTTTTTAGTATAGTCCCTGGAAAAATTACTGCTGTAAGCGTTTTTTCATTATGTGTAACTATCGCTTCATGATATATCCCATTTCTAAACTCTCTAAATAGTTAATTTCATCTATGTTGATGTTTTCTCAATTTATTGACCTGAGATTGTTAAAGGGCTGTATAACTTCTCATCCCTCCTGCACAGTGGTTTCATTGCCGACAGCCAAACTAGGAGCCTTCACAGTTTTGTGTTGCCTATGCAAGGTTGTTCAATTTAAGCTCTAGTAACTGAAGGATGAGAACACATTTTGCATAACTTAAAGTTCCCTTTTTCCACCTTTTTCAAGGTTTCTGCTTATCTGACACTGTCCAGTTATGCAACTGTAATGAGTGTGGCCATGAGAGCCATCTGGTCTTTAGGACCGCATAAATGAACAAATGTGTTGCCTGCACTAGGAGAACTGAGTCGCCCGCCTAGAAGAGATGAGCTATGCACATCATTACAATTGCCCACATCCCTATTTGGCTTTCAAACACTGGTTATCCTAGGAAGTGCTCAGTACTCCTGCCTCGCTGTGTTTAATACGCTGTCAAGAAGCAGGTGGAATGTTCGAAGACCACGTCTCAAGCAGTGATGATCCTTTTTTTCCTACAAGCAGTTAATTTAGTCTTTGAGTGGTTTATTCATTAGTGTTTTTACGAAGGAATTGGATTTATAGTAGTCCACTGCTTTTTATCAAATGCCAAAAGGGAATTGAAAGAAAAAGAGAGATGTTGGGATAGGAGCTCTTTATTTCAACACTTGGCTATTAAGTGTGCTTTTTCTGAATATATAAGGCAGTCATTTAATTTTCCTTACCCATTTAATTACTTGGTGAATTGTAAGTTCTATGCCATTTTTCTCGAATTGTGTAGGCCGCCTAACAAAAATACCCATTCTTTAAAATAAAATCCATTCCGGCTGATTTTTAAGCGTCCTACAAACATCGAAAAATTGACAATTCTTCATCCACCAACCCACCCTCTCTTGCCCCATTTGCTAATAAATGAGTTTCACCCCCGAACCACACTCTTGCCACCCCCCAAACACGCAACCCCCCGTCTCTTTCTTTCTTTCTCTCCCCAATGCCTGTCGACCCCCTATGCGTTCCAGGGGCTGACAGTTCGATTTAGAAAGATCGCTCTGTGCGGTCTTTATAAATCGGTCTTTACTTTTCGGAAAAAGAAAAAGGTCTTTTGACCTAGTATCGAATTGTAAGAGAACGAAGATCTGTGTTTTTTAATTTACGTATGCGTTTGAACCAATTGCCCACTTAAGAGGTAGTGGGGGCATGGAAATGAATCCCTGGAATGGCTAGATTGTGTTGGTTATGTAAAGCATAAATTGAAACCATTTGCCATATTCTGACCAAATGTCCGCTATTGGCAGCTCATTAAACTGGGTATGTGTCCTTTGTTTGTAAAATTGGAAATGTGGAGATGATCAATTTTGGATATCAATGTTTTCTGCAGAATCTATGAATGAATTAGGGCTGCATTTTATATTTGCCAACTGTTTTTAAAGAAAGTGAAGATTTTATGAGCAGATTTGCTTTGATCAACTTGTAATATTTGTATTGGTCGTTGCTTTATTGTTGGGAATATTAGGTTTATGAATGCATTTTTATGATTTTCTTTTATGTGATAAAGGTTTGTAAAAAAAAAAAAGCCAAAATGTTTACACAAAATTCTAAAACCTCATTAGCGTTTATTAAAGTCAAATGTTTACTAAATTCAAGTTCTATAGCGCAATTGTACCCTTAAAGTTGATAAGTGGCTTTAAACATTTTCTTAGCATTATCTAAACTCTTTTTGTGCCCTGTACACACCTGGGTGGGGCTTAGTTCATGCTTCAATTATGCATTCTGTAAACCATTTGCCTACTTAGGTTCGTAAACAGCAAGTGGTTTTGAAACTCTGAGGTGAGACTATGTGCCGAGGTGCATAACGGAGGAACATAGTGGTGCTTTTACAAGGGCATAGGACAGTTTTACAAAATTTAACGCGGTTGATGCAAGTTTTAGGTTTACTTTTGAGTGTTTAAAATGCCCTCTCTAGGCACCATTGCTGAGTTTTCTGTATCTCCATCAAATGTTAGTTTACTTATGGTTGTGTATCTGCCTGTTGTGTCTTAACTCCAGAAAGAGCAGGCGTCGGAGGAACCTCTGGAGACTGCTGAAAAGAAGCCTCTTAAAGGCAAGAAATGACTTCCAAAATGGCGGCTGAAATTCCTGTCCGGTCACCGAAGCACCTGAGCTGGGGCTCAGCGGCACTCACTGCAGAGTGAGACCTTTGTGTTTCGTGGAAAAGTAGCACGCTTTTGAACTCATCCCATCAGTTTCCATGGCTCTTTGGCGTCTATCCACTTTTCCAACTTCCCCTATCCTTTTGTTAATAATCATTGATTATTACAGTGTCTAATGTAATGTTCTTATGCACAATGACATGCAAATATGAAATAATATATTTTTAATACAGTGCTTTGTTAAATAAATCGAATTGGCAAATGTCTAGACCTGCAACTGTTTTTATTTTTTTGCCGCTCTTGCTCACCTGTTTCTCTTTTTTACTTGATCACTGCCCTTTTACGGCACTTTATTTGTAGCTTAACGTTTTGCATGTTTAGTTCTCAATGTGGAGCGTCATTCTGAGGGTCTATAAATGCTTCCTTATTTTCGCTACCAATGTGCAACCAATGGGACCGGTTCAAAATTAGATGCCGCAAAATGCTGTTCTAGTTTCCGTGACTGCACCAGAAACTTTGCACAGAATTCAATGTTCTTGCTAGTTCTGTGGTAGTGCTGTACTGTACATGTGTATTGACTAATGTCGGGAAATAAGCGGTACATTTCACGCGCAGTACATTTCAACGCAGTACATTTCACGAGCAATCAATGGGCATCATTAAGAACATTGGTAACCAGATCTTACCAATTATCATTAAATGTGTCAGGTTCACATTATTTCAAGGTGGGGTGAGAACGTGTCACATTGACGCTAGGTCAGTAAGCAGTTTTCTCTAGTTAATTTTTTTCAGGTTGTTGTAATAATTTCAGACGCTTATAGTATTATGTCTTAGTAATTCTTTATTGCATGGCACAGCCGACGTGTGTTTCGACCCAATAGGGGTCTTTTTCAAGGCGTGTGGTAATGGTGAAAACAGAATAATGAATTTTGGTGTGGTGCTCATAATTATGATGCTCTTCTTGCCGAACCACCTGTAAGGCCAGTGGTCTTCTACCAGACTCATCCGTCATTATTATATGAAGGCAATTCTTACTAGACAGGCCAGCTAGTAATCGAATAGTAACTTATATCTGCCTTCATTTGTTATTTGTCTGGGGAACACTGAGTTTTCCACACCTTCAGCAGGACACACTTTATTGCAGTTGTAATTAGATGAGGGTGGGGGGGGGATGTAACATGCAGACTTGTAGTGGGGGGGATTTCTTTGTGAGGTTTGCCCACCCACAAGCCAAAAGCGTTTGCCTTGGGCTGACACTTTTCTTTCATGGAAACAAGTGGGATTTTCATTTCAAATGTTCGCAGGGGTACATTTTTCACATTTAAACTGCAAATAACCATGTCAAGCCATTTTCTGGGGTCGTGTTTAAAAACAATCCTGCTTTTCAGGTTAAAGGGGCTTCAGTTTGGGGCCTTTGAATGCACCCCACATGCTGCTTCCCCTGTTCTTCCATGACTTTTAGGGGGAGAGCAGGGCAGAGTGGGGATTCCTTAGGTGGCCCACTTTTCTTTTTTCTTTCTTTATAATGCTCTTTCTGTTGGAGCCCATACGGCTCAATATCCTTCAGTGGGCACTCAAGCCTTCTCTTCCATCTTTGGGCACCACCTTTCCTTCCTTGTTTTCAGAGTAATTGGGGTTCTCTCTTGCCGTCATGCTGGAAGTTAAGGAGGTTATTTTTCTAATAGAAAGAAAAAGTGGTTTAGTACCCTTTTACAAACATTTCCCGAGAATATTTGCATAGAAATGACAACAGCATACAGATGTAAAAACCTATTTCCACCATTTCACAAAACATTTTATCCATTTCCTTTTCACAGTGAGCACCAAGTAAATTACTCAATGTTTATTTGTCTTAGTTGACAGCTGATTTTTCATCCTTGCTTTTCACTCTTCAGAGCGTTCCTCTGCTCAACTTTCATTTGGTTCCTCAAACGGTCGTAAAGCGTGTCGACAGCTTTTCAACTGATTGATGTGGGCCCATTTTTCTTCTGCCTGTTCTCCTTTTGCAATGCGGATCTTGCAGGCAACAGGTCATATTTTATCTACAATTTCAAAGGCACCATACCAAGGTGGAAGGAATTACGCTCCTTGGCCCGATTCCTTTGAAAATGGTACAGGTTAACCTTGTCCCTCTACTTCATATTCTTTCTTAGTCTTCTATTGATTTGGAATCAGTTAAGAATGTCACTTCCCAGATAAAAGCCAGAAGGGACATCTCTCACGACCCAACAATTATGTTCTATGAGTTTGTCAATGGAAATGTTTACCATACACCTGCTAGGCAAGAGATGTTTAGAATTTGGGGTTTCCAGACCTACTTCCCATTTCTCAATCCATTTCAATGTGGGAATGGTCTGCTATTTTGTTTTCCTGGATAATTCTTCGCTGCTGAAACTCCTTCCATTATTCAGGCTTACTGTGCTGAGCACCGGCTCCTCTCCCTCGTTTAACTGAATGGGAACAACTGCTTGCCCTTTTTCTGAATGTCCGTCAGACTTTTCTTCCTTGTCTGGTTTCACAGGACTCAATGTTTCTTCTGATTTTGCACTGGAGTAACATTGTAGGGTGCTCCCTTCCAATATGGATTGCCACTTACAACTGTGAGGAAGGTTGATCTTCAAGAATGGAGAAGGGGGCGCCATCCCCAGTTTGTTCTCCTACAGAGATGACAGTGATGTCTGGGACTTGGTTATTCTTCAAATGGAACCCTACCTTCTCAGAACTTTGATCAATCACTTGACTGATACCGTTCAGGCTTACATAATTTTTTTATTGTGATATAACCAGATTTAGGTTTTGTCCACATGGTATCAAACCTAAAGGAGAAACAAAAACAAGTTCAATCATATTCATCCAAACTTAAACAATTTTATTCAATACACTTTTTTTTTCTCACAAACTAAAATATAGTTCTTTATTACGCAAAAACCTTAATCGGCTTAGTTAACCACTCAAACTTCTAGTGTACTACTAAAGAGAAATTGGGTTATTGTGAAGAGCAACAGGAAGAGGCTGGAGTATAGAAAGAAGAAGTTAACAAAACTGCTGTAGGATAAACCCATCTGCTGTAATACTCTTATGACATTGTGGCGGTTTGGTCTCGTGCCCTGAAAACATTCTTTCCCAAAGTATATTTGATGAATGGTGGTCACTTGTCACAACAAAACTGCCAAGGTACTTTTCCCTGGCTTTACAAGTACACCGGCAAAACCTTAGTACATGTTCAATCGTCTGATCTTTAGGATCTATACGTTCAGGGCATAGGGTATGTGACACCTCCCCTTCAAACCGCCGACATAGAACAGAGGCTGTCCTAACTAAGTTAAGGCGTACTCTGAGGAAGTTCTGTCTGACTTTTACATCAGGGAACTTTGTCAGACACCTTGGGAGATAGCCCTGTTTTTTATCATGCTTAGAGAATGAGGCAGCAGTTGACGAGGCCCTCATCTGATCAATTGTTGTAATCCAGTCTGACGTCAAAACTTTTTTGACCTTCATCTGGTTGGTGACAAGTGTATACTCATCACCCATAGTTCTATTTTTTTTTTGTGCTATTTTTGCAAGTTCTTATGGCTTTGAGGGTTTTATGATCACTTGTACCGCCTTCTTTGACAGAGAAGTGAATACATCTTTAAAAATGTTTTGTGGATAGAAAGATATAATCCAGGGTTGATTTAATTACACCCCGCCCCCGTGTACTAGCAGGGGGAAAATCCCCCCCCCCCCCCTCTATTGAGCCATTTGCAATCTTAAGGTCCCATTCATCAAAGTTCAACCACCTTCTGCCATTTGCTGTTATTACTTTCCCTTCTATTTTGGGAGCACTTTGGTTGTTTTGAACACATTGGGAGTTTAGGTCTCCTAGTACCACAATAAATGCCTCTGGTTGGGATAGCTGAATTTTGGTAAGAACAGTTGATATTGAATCTAAGAATTTTCCTGTGCGGGATTCCGGTATAGGTTTATGACTATGATCTTTTTATGGCCACCCCTGGAGGATATGACCAGTTTCACTACAAGAATTCCTTCCTGGTTACAGGGGATGATTGTTCATTCTTTAAACGGGGCCCGTCTGCAGGCTAATAAAAGGCCACCCATCGGTCTTCACTTGGTCCTGATGGTCGCTGGCTGTATTATTAAATTGAAACCCTCAAGTTCCGGTACATTAACTAACCAATTTTCTTGTAGTAATGTCAGGTCATTTCACCCAAACACCAATGTTCTCATTTCATTATTCCTGAATAAACTGGAGCCCCGCGTGTTCCAAATGGCTTTTTTTTCCCCCCAACTAAAGAGAGGTCTACCCCACTCCCAATTTCTGGCAGACTTGCATTAAGATCTCAGATCGCATTGGCCAAGGTATTGGTTGGGCCCCACTCATGGCTCTGCATCTTTATTTATTTTCAACCTATTCTGTGTATGCATTTCTTTAAGTGCCCCTACCTCCTTAGTAGCACCCCCAACACCTGCCTCATACCGTGGCCTGGTTTCATACAATTCTAGGCCATATTGGCACAACTTGTCTTCAACGTCAAGGATCGCATTTACCCCTATCCTGGAGGCAAACCCTACTGCCGCAAAGCATATTAATTTGGGCTCTGGAAATTGTACTTACTCAATATCTTTTGTTGAGAATAAGTAAAGGTCTGGTATCTTTAAAGTATTGAGGGTATAACCCCCCTGTTCAGTGGTTTTTTGGTCTGTTCGTTTTTCTCACTTATGAACCAGTGTCTGGATACTGCGTAGGGTGTTGAATCCACTTAACCGCCCCCACGGCCTGTAGTATTGTATCCCCCCAGTACTTTGACTTCCAGGATCTTCCACCGTTATAGGGGTGTCCGTGTTCCTATTTGCTTGATTACCTGGTGGTTGATCTTGCTTCTCAGTTTTGTCTTGGCTCTGTCGCTTCTCATCGTTGCAATTGGTGGATTCACTCCGAGTTTACACTTTTCCAGCAGCTGTTGACATTATTTTCCTTGTCTTAGTGAATACCGGGATATTTCTAGGATAGTTTTTTTCTTTTTTGATGGCGCGGTAGAAAGGTCGGTGCTCACTTGAGCAGTTTTCCCATTGTAATCGATCTTTCACCTTCTTGATGGTGCATGGTCCCAGCTCCCTTGTTCTGGCCCCACACAGTATCAGTCTGAACTGCTATAGTAGCTTTGAACACACTACCTGCCTCCAACACCATTGGTACAGTTTCTTTTCTGCTTTTTTTGAGTTTGTCTCCAACTGATGTTTTAGTGTCAAGAGGTTCTGTTAGCTTTTTCTTCCGTTTCTACTTCTGTTTTCCTCCAATTTGTTTTTCCTGAACACTCAACCCCTTCACATAGTTATTTACATGAGTTTTTTTTAAAATTAATTTTCCCTTCATATTCTTAGTCTTCTCATGTGCCCAGTGTCTTAGATGTTGGTGGTGTAGTCTTTTGTTTCTTGTGTCTTGCCCTTCTCCGCCGCCTGTATGACTGCTGTGAGATTTCTTTCCATGAGGTTTTAACTAAAATGTCTTCCTGGTCAGGTATCTCAATTGTTTCTTCCGTTGTTAATGGTATAGGTTCCATTGTCTGTTCAGCAGCTTGTGCCAGACGACAACTCTTTCAGAATTGATTCAGAAAGAGGGGTATCATCTGCTATTTCTTCTCTTCCACAGGTATTGGTTTCATTTCCTGATCCTTTGTTTTCTCTGTAGTTTGTAGCTGTGTTTATATAGGCTAGAGATTTTTTAGTCTCCCTTTCTTCCGCCAACCATGAATTCAACATTTCCTTCATTCCAGTCAGCTCTCCACTCTGTGGTGCCAGTCCATCTTTCAACATCATTAGGATGGGTGTAACAGGGCAATTTATTGCGTTGCTGAGTCCCACAATTGAAAATTCGAACTGCTCTATGTCCTTAGCCATTTCCATGAGGATTCCCGTGTGAATTTGGACATCCCCCTTCATCAGTTCAAAGACTTTAACTAATGAGTTAAGGAACAATGTTTTTAAAGCTGGGAGGGTAAAGTTCCCCCACTGCCCCTTGAGTCTTGGCTAGGACTCCAACGCTGTATTGTTTGTTTCCTTGTTGACTCTGCTTCGACTCAACTGAGGCCACAAGCTACCTCCTAGTCTCCTCTTTTGAGTTCAACACATCTACTGGGTTCAGGGGGTTATTCATTGAAATAGGGGAGAGGTTGGATGCCCATGAAAGGTCCAAGCCCAAAGCTGAGGGTCCTAGTTGTCTGGTCTCAGCAGTATTTTTTTCTGGACCATGGTATTGGGTCCTCTGAACACTTGGGCACTCATGCTCTAATGCCTCCGTCTCTGAAAGAAACAATCTATTGTCCCTTTTGAGGTTAGTGGCTGACAATGTGATGTCGTTTCCTCTTCTAGGTAAGGGGTTCATTATCGCCCCTGCACCGCCCACCTCCACTGTTGCCGGTTGTACGGCAATTGCATGGTGAACTTCAGTAACTTGGACTACCCCGCCCAAACAAGTGATTTCTCTTGGTAACCTGTGATCATCCTCCTGTGGCTGTGTGGATTTTTCCACATACGAACCGGACCCTAAGATATCCAGGAGCGGACCGCTCCTCAAAATGTATCGGGTAGACATTGTTATGTAGCTCAATCCTTATTATCAGAGCTTGCAGTATCTGACTAACACCGACGGAAGCCACGTGTCCCTTAGTTTTTGTCACGTAGTTGGCCTTTTAAAGGGATAAAACGTATACCGTATTACTTATTAGTATACCCGGTCTGTTAAAGTATAAGAAGGATCAAAGGGGAACTTGCCCAACAGTCTCCCTCCCTGCGGGCTGCCGCTTACCGGAATGTTCTGTTCACCAGCTGTATTCCGAAGTCCTCGTTTGATGTATTCAAAGTCGATGCTGTTGCAATAATATGGAGACAGCCTCCCTGTCCTCCCCCCCCCCCCCCCACGACGGACCACAAAAGACCACTTATCCTTGCCACTTCTCCGCGCTGAGAATGCCGTTTTGTAGTGATTCTATGTCAGTAGAATGCCAACTCCTCCTCTGGATGATAGCCACAGTAAACGGACTCACAGCCTCAGTCTGCCATGAAAGACCACTTGTCCTTGGCACTTCTCTGCATAATTGTAGTTTAAAGGGAGGTTTGTCTTAGTCCAGAGTTCCATGTTTACACAGTCGATCAGAGGTCCTCTGGAGATCGTTCCCCAGTAAACAAGGTGTGCCTTCTGAAGTCGCAACTGTCACTGGATGTTTCAGCCAATGCTGTTCAATTTTTATTTCCAGATCGCGTACCCTTCAGAAATAGCATTCCCGTCTACATTTTTTAGTTGTCCAGGAAGTTGTGCGATTTGGTTGCCCCCTAGTCCTGAGTTTAGTTGGTCAAATGCCTTTTTGGGGCAGGAGGGTGGCTTGGGATCCAGTTTCCATCCGAGCTGATAACGGACACTGGATCTGCACCTTTGGCCAGTTCATAAAGAAAGCCTTCATTCTCCTCCGAGGTGTAAAGAAAGTTTGAGTTATTTGACAGCCCACTGGGCATTTTCTTAATATTGAACTCTGACACTGTGGGATCTTGGCCAATTTTCTGCCTCAAGTTCGGGAATCTATAAAAAAAACTTTGCACCTCGCAAATGGGAGTACATAGGGAATTCTCATTTTCCTCAGCTCCCTGGCTGTCCACCTTTACCTGGTGACAGTTCTCAGAACCTGTTTGGAGAAAGGACACCCCCTCCATTACAATTATGTCTGGCTCACATGTTTGAGATTGAATAGTTTCTGGATCTGAGTCGGTCTCCCTGGTCACTCAGGGTCTTTTGTTCCCCATTTTTTTGGGGAAGGTATGCTTACCTGAATTCTCCAGGGATTCTTCTCTTTCAAAGGGGATAATGCAGAGTTCCTCCACAAAATGGGTTTTTCTTTTACCTCTCCTACTTACCCTTTACCCTTTGCTCTTTGGGTTCTAACAATTCGGATGGCAGAAGACTTTCAGACAGATTTTTGGGGTTTCTGTGTGGGTGAGAAAGGCAGCTTACTCTAGGGCTTGGCATTTCCCCTCCATCCAGGCCCCCTCCTTAGCAACCTGTGGTTTGTTGGATTTTTCCTCCTGTCATAGACCCCCCCCCCCTCCCTCAGCCCTCATATCCGGGGCATCAGCCTTGGGTGTTGGAGGTTCCTGGGAAGTAGGGTTAGGTTGAGGGTTGGACTGAGCCATCCGCATGCACCCCAGGTTGTCAGTCAGTTGCTGGACCCATCGCCCCAGCTGTGCAACATTTTCTGGGTGGTAGGGAGGTCTCGAGTCATACCTCTGCTGCTCTGATAAGGGTAACTGTCCCTTCTCCCATATATTGTCCTGGAAATGGGGAGAGGGTATTGTTTTGGAAGTTTTTTGGGTGGGGGAATATCTGGGGGAAAAAACATTTAGATTGGGAGGCAGAATAATTCTCAGGGAAGTTTCCTGGGCCATACTTGACTCATTGGTCCCCACCACCCCTGAGCCAGAGGAGTGTATACATACCCCAGGATTGGTTTAGGACCTATTGTACCTCACTTTTATAGGTGGCTGGGTCGGAGGGATCATTTCAATTGGGCCATGGTGGGGGGCCCGGTCCCTTCGGTCTTCCATTTTTCTTTTTTTGCAGAAGGGTTACTTTTAGGCCGTCTGTCTCCCGATACAATGGAGGTTTTTACCTCCACCACTTTTGCAGCAGGAGTGTTAGATGGTTTGTGGGTTTTGGCTCTGTTTTTACACTCAGCAGGCTTCTGGACCTCATAGATAGTGGTGGCCTGTTCAATCACCCAATCCAGGGTCCTATGCTTGTGAAAGTCATGTACCAACAGAGTCATTATGTATTTGCAGAGCGCATGGATATAGGTAGTTATGAACTCCCTACTATTTGTGTCACGCGCCAGGAAGTCAGCAAATGCACGCTTTAGCACCTGTACAAACTTCCTAGGTGCCTGATCCTCCCCATATTGCATGTTTTTTGCAGCCTTATTGGCCTCTTGTGGCTTCCGTTGGGTGGAATTTTTTTTAAAATATGCTGACTTATAGGTGGACAATTTATAATGATCCTGTTGCTCCAGTCCTGCAAAGAAACTGGAGTACTCTGGTACGAGTCCATTTAGCAAACCTCATTTCTGATCTGGATTGATGCTCTCCGTTTCTCATAAAGCTCCATTTTGCTCCTATACCGATGTTGCTTTCTTATGGTAGGGAGTCAAAAAGCTCTTATGGCCTTATCTGTCGAATCAGGTCTTTAATGAAATCCTTCATCTGTTTCCCTATCTTTTTCTTCTGCACCGGAGTCCGTTCACCGTCTGACTCAGAGCAGCTATTGGTACCCCCTTCCATATCTTCTAGGAATTCCCCATCTCTGAGACTGGGAATATCTCCCAGAACCTCCGGGTCTGGACTCCTCTTTCCTGCACCAAAGTGAACTCTCAGGGTCTTGCTCCCTGGAATGAATTTTTGTTCCAGGACCCAGTTTCCTCTTCACACCTACTAGGAATTCTGGGTAATTCCCACCTCCCCCTTTCCCTGAATTTACAGAGGTTTTTAGAATGCCCTTCTTAGGCTGAAGGTCTGGCTTTTCTCCTTCACGAAGCGTGCAAGGTGATATCTTTGTAGTCTTATTTTCAACCAATCTAATGCCCTGACTTTCTCCTCCTTAAGAGTTTTCATGTCTGAAGTACTTATGATTCTGTACTTCCCAGGACAAACTGATCTGGCTCCTTTCCGTTCTGTGTGGTGAAGGCTCACTCCCCGACTCATACGTGCAAATACAAATGAATATGACACACCCCAATGGGGAATGAGACTATGAGAACAGGTTGCAAGAGTGAGTTTTTCTTTATAAAGAAATGGCATCCAGAGAAATCTGCTGCCCCGAGAGCGCTCTGGCAAACATTACAAAATGTTGTACACTTAAAGCAAATCTGCTTCATAGTTCACATAGTGTACTAAACCAGTGCAGGATTGGCTGGACATTAAATAAATAAGGATCAATATATGCTGCTTCATCCAGATTGGTTGCCCAGTTGGCGGGAGAGTGAGCATCACGTGATCTGGCTGTCCGCGTCCAGGAGGGGTGAGGGAGAGGGTTCCGGTGAGCTAGGGCGGACACTAACTAAGCTAGCATGAAAAACTACCATTTAGACATATAATAAACAATGATCATTAGTATAATCTTAAGTAAATCTTCTTGAACCTATATATAGTATGCATAAACTCAGAGCATCATTCAATATGACTTATATGGAGTATCAGGCTTAGGGGTCTAGGTCAGTGTGATAACATTGATCATGGGGTGGGTCTGGGCGCATCAAAGCAACTATGGGTCATCCTGACATTTGTTTGTTCTTAGGTGCAATATACTGCGACAGAGGTCTTGTTTTAGTAGTGGGCACACAGGGGTGGGCTGCACAGCAGGGTCACACTTCTGGTACATCAAGAGAATACCTTAGGAGGACACAGGGTTACATTAGCAGTAATTTTCCAACAGCGAGGGTAGGAGGGCACAGGCAGGTTTGTCGAGATGGATGAGCTACAAGGCATAGTTCGAGCCGGTTCACACACAGGACAGTTTGAAGTTTAGTTTATTTGTAAAGCGCACCATGCCCGTGGGCAACCGGGCGCATAATCTTAGGTAAAGGTTACAACAAAAGTATACAAGAATACAAAATTTACAAGTTATACACAAGTTCAAGTTTACAGGTTATATACAAATGCAGCATTTACAAGTTATGATCGAAACAGTGTGGCATATGTACACACGTCGGATATGTTGCAGGTAGAGAGCTAGGCTAGCGTGATGAAGCCTCACGCTTACTGGGTGAACAGCCAAGCTTTGGCGTTGTTCTTGAACGTTAGGAATGAAGGTTCAATTCTTAAGTGGGTTGGCAGTGTTCCACAGCTTGGAAGCTAGGACAGGGAAGCTCACATCACCTGCTTTTTGGAGTTTAAATCTGGGTAGGGAGAGGCTGTGAGTTTGGGCTGATCTGGTGGGACGGGAAGAGCAATGAACTGTGAGGCGCGAAGAGAGGTAAGGAGGGGCATTGTTGTTCAGGCATTTGTGAGTCAAAGCTAATATTGTCAGGGCAATTCTTTGTTTTACCAGGAGCCAGCATATGTAAGATCTGATGATGGATTTATGGGACCGTCTAGGGATATTGAGAGCTGCCCTTATGGCATTATTTTGAATGGTTTGAAGTTTATTGAGGTTAGACTGACTGGTCCCTAGGTAGAGGGCACTGCAGTAATCTATTTAGGACATGAGTGTTCTAGCCAAAGTAGTGCAGTCAGGAGGGTTCAGGAAAGGTCTGCAGGTGCTGATGAGTTTGCATGTATATGCTGAGGCCGACCTAGCAGCATTTGTCTGTTCAGGGAAAGGGTGGAGTCCAGATAAACGCCTAAGGTTTTGGTGTCTTTGGATACCTTGATGACGGTGCCGTCAATGGTGAAGGCCTTATAAGATTGGTCAAGTTTGTTGAGACGATAGGAGGATTCTAGTAGTAAGAGCTCCGTCTTATCGTCATTGAGGCAAAGCTCGTGTTGCGCCATCCAGGCCTGGATGACCAAGTAGACATCATTCAAAGCTTTGGTGTCGACTGTGTAGTCACCAGTTATGGGAATGAGTATCTGGGTGTCATCCGCGTAATTAGTATAAGATACACCCAGATAGTCAAGCACATCGAAAAGTGGCTTGGTGAATACATTGTACAGTGTAGGCGATACACAAGAGCCTTGAGGGACGCCGCAGAGAATGTGTGAGAGGTCTGCCTATGCTGAGGGTGGGAAGACCCACATAGATCTGTTATTGAGGAACGAGTGGATCCAGGCATTGGCAGAGTCAGTGAAGTAGGCAGCGGATTTGAGATGTTGGCAGAGTATTTGGTGTTTGACCAAATCGAATGCCGCGGAGAGATTGAGGAGAAGGAGTAGCGCTAGCTTCCCATTATCCTAATGTCTCCATCTGGGGTTTCAGATCAATCGGGGCTGATTCGGTGCAGTGTTTAGGACGGAAGCCTGATTGTCTTAGCCCCAGGAGTTTGTTGGACTCAAGGTAGTCTTGGATCTGCAGGTAAGCTGCGCGATCAAGAATCTTGAGCAGGAATGGGACCGTAGTAATTGGTCTGAAGTTAGTGGGGATGTTGGGGTCGAGGGATGTTTTTTTTGAGTAGTGCGATTACCCACTCATCCTTGAGGTTGTTGGGGACTGTACCCGTTTTGAAGGAGGCATTTATAAAGGATGTGATGAAAGGGGCAAGCTGGTGTGAGGCTTCCTTAATGATAGGACCCGGGCAAGGGTCACCATGGCAGTTAGATGGTTTGAGGTTGTTTATGATGCCTTCTACTTCAAGGATGGTAAGAGGGAAGAAGGTAAATGGTTTAACGGTGGGGTTGGCTTGGTGTTGGGTGCTAGGTGTGGAAGTGGCCAACGGCTGGTTTGACTGTAAAGACTTTTGTTTATCTTTGGTTTTGGCTTGGAGAGTGGTGATTTTGACTAGGAGAGCTGTCTGAATATTTGTGCACCAGTTGCTGTCTTTGGGACAGGAATCCGGGGGGGCTGTGGGAGTCTCAAGTTCCTTGAGAATTTTGAATCATTCCTTCGCATTTGATTGTGCTGATATGATGCGGTTGTTGTAAGAATCTTTTTTGGCCTGGAGTAGAGCTTCTTTATAGTTAAGGGTGGCTAATAGGAGACTGTCCTTATGGGTGTCGGAGGGGTTTCCAGCGTGCCTCAGCACTACGTTTCTCTTTGCGAAGCACTCTGAGCTGTGGTGTGAACCACGCGTTAAGGTGCGCATGTTGTTTGAGTGGGGCGATGGAGTTTATGGCTGTAAGAACTGAATGGTTGTAAATGTTAGCTAAGGTAGTGGGGTCCGAGCAGGAGTCAGTGGCATTGTTGAGGGTGGGGAGGATAAGGGGGGAGTAACTTTTCAGCAGTTATGTTCTTTTTGTTTCTGGTGAGGGTAGCTGTGGCGACAGGCGGTGTTGGTGGTAAGGCTGCTTCAATGCTGAAAGTGATGTGGTGGTCCGACCACGCAAAGATCGTTTGAGAGTAAGCGGATGTTGCAGTTCGTGTTGCTGAGCCAGTCTAAGGCTCGTCCTTTGATGTGAGTGGGGGCTTGTATGTGGTGAGAAAAACCTAGATCAGTTAAGGTATTGGCAAGATCAAGGGCCGCGGGGTCATTGGGATCTTGGTGACCTAAATTAAGATCACTGAGGATAATAGTTTGCAAGTTGTTTTTCGCTTTGTCTAGTACTAGAGCGGAGATGTCATCCACCAAGGAAGTGGGGGGGACCTGCAGGTCTGTATATTAAATGGATAGTGGCCGTTTGGTTGGCCGATAATGTGCGTTTGGCAGAGAGTAGCTCTGCGGATTCCATATTAGTGCTCAGTAGGGTTCTGAGTCCTAGTAAGTTTTTGTATATTAATGCGATGCCTCCACCTCTGGCGGTACGGTCGCGTCTAGTGATGGAATAGTTTGGTGGGATAGCCAGTGAGAGAGCCGGGCCGGAGGCGGGGTGCAGCCAGGTCTCGGAGATGGCGATGAAGTCAAGCTCCTGAGTCTTGATGAGGTCAGCAATGTCCAGGGCATGCGCTGCAAGGGACCGTGCATTAATCATGGCGGCCTTGATCAGGCCAGTGTTGCTTGGCCTTGCCTTAATCAGGCCATACAGTGATCTCCGAGGAAGAGTGAGATGTTACATTAGTATATTTGTTTCAATAGTCCCCGGCGCATCCGTGAGAAATGTGAGCTGTGAAGCTATCGGGCAGAGTGAGAAAAGGTGAGGGCCAGGAGCGCGGAGTGTGCGACGCTGCCATAGGGGGGTGAAGCCTTTTTGTATTATCGCAGTGAGGCCTAGTCCAAAGATGGACTTGAGGGTACACAAAATGGAAGCCAAGTGTCCCGTACAACCCCACATCTGCCACTGTTAGCATGTAAGCGAGCAATGGAGGCGTCCGCCATTATTGTACGAGCAAGTGGTTTACATTGTGCTGAATGTATGAGGGGGGGCTAAACGACCCTTCATTCCCACACAGTGGTATAGATGAATATTGATCCTTATCAGAGAAGGACTGGCCTTCTGAATCATTTGGGCTAAATCTGTTTAAGTCCAACAGGCACATGTTCCCCTGTTCTTTGTCGGAGGCATACATGAGGTCAATTCCCATTTGTATCTGTGAGGTTGTAAATGATGGGCCTGAGGCCCCTAATGGGAAACTCACCATAATCGGTGGGCCTTGTTCCATATACTGAGTGGTCCGAGTGCCTCAGAACCGGTTTGTAATTCTCAATTTCATTCGTGAGACTCTCACCCTTGCTTCTCTTTCCTTATTTCCTGTTGATATTCAGAGAGCTGGCTTTTTAATTCTGACACTAAAGCCTGATCTCATGCACCCTGCTTTGAGCTGCCAACCAATCGTTTGTTTCCTGCACCTCATCCTGAAGTGATTCTTTCTCCCTCTGTGATCCTTGTATGTTGTGTGCATATTTAAGGTGCTTTTCCTTCAGGAGACATCTTTCTCTTGCTCATCCCTACAATTCACATCCTCTGATAGCTCTACTTCGATTTGCCTCACTCACCTTTCTAGCTCATTCCCTTCTTCTCTAATTCTGGTCAGTTCCTGAGCCACCTGACTGTTGCTTTTCTACCTCCATTTCCAATTGATTTATAATATGCAATAGGACCAGTTATCCTGACTCATGAGGCCTTTTTTCCTGAATCCGCTTCATCCTCTGAAACAGAGTACTTCTACCTTGGTGCATTTTATCAAAATCCTTTTTGAGAGTCCATTTGTTTAATGATAAATAGACTA
Organism: Ambystoma mexicanum; assembly: GCF_040938575.1. Taxonomy (NCBI): domain Eukaryota; kingdom Metazoa; phylum Chordata; class Amphibia; order Caudata; family Ambystomatidae; genus Ambystoma; species Ambystoma mexicanum. The sequence continues at coordinate 116,134,997 of NC_090934.1, read as the reverse complement.
TTTTCCAAGGTCTTCATTTGTTGCTTGAGGGCCACAATGTCATCTAACAACCCTCTATTATGGTCATTCAATTGGCCTTGAAGGTGGTTTACGGTATCTGCACCCTCAGTGCATTCATTATGCAGTGCAGTGAACTAGATCTCTCTTTGCACTGGCTTGCTGTTGTGTTTTCAGCTCAATGTTTGAGTTGTTCAACAAGATCCTGAGTTTCACAGGTTTATGGGCTGATTCATCCTACTAGCCTCACTATTTTGCCAATGCTCTTCCACTAAAAGCAAATGAAAATATAACTGAGCAATTGGTTGAGCCATTTGTTCTTCACGAGCATTCTGGGTCATGTAAAGTGCTTCTAGTGCCTAGTGCAATATTCCACATTCAAGCCAAATATTATTGCTTACTGAGTTAACCTCCGACACATATCTTGTTTGCCAGTTTACAGCCTCACCCTCAACCCATTCTCCTTTAAGAAATAATTTAGCTATGAAATGTTCTTTATGCTGGGCCAATTCACCCCGGACCTGCTTGATTTCCTCACACACAATTCTTACACAATCCTAATTTTTCACCTGTACACCTTCCTGCAACTCCATCCTCGCAGCAAAGATGACTTTCCCTCCACCTTAATGCAATTGCATCAAAATGAAGTTTGTCCCAAAGCACTTGTCATTGTCTGGAAATAGCTAATTCCTGGCCCCATCCCCCCAATTTGTAACAGTTTGAGAGGCTACCCTTAACACAGGGAGTGCCTTTCCTCCCCACTCCAGGTGTCATGCAACAAACTGTTTAATGGATTATTTTATTCAGCCCTACTTCAGACACATATCATGCTCCTTGGATCCCCCGAGCTAACAATGAGCCAAGAACCAGGCTGGTTTACAGGAAATATATTTGTATTTTTTTTTAATTAAATGTAGTAGATATTTACACACACGTCAAACACCACTTTATCTGTGGCACACACAATACACTTCTCTCCAGGAATCACAAAAGTGAGTTGAAAAGAACACACAACACTATTCTTTACTTTCTACACCTTGCACTTAAAGAAATAATTAGCAGTGAACACATTAATAGATGGGAGTGCTGCACAATTTCCATTTCCCCGCCTGCTTAAAAGGCTAGCTGTAGGGTTTCATGATTAGTTCAAATACATATGATATTATGATGTCACCCACACTTTTGGTTTAAAATAAACACAGGGTGATAAGTGGTTTGTTTTTCAGAACCCCCCCCTTTACTATGGTCTGTGTTGGGAAAGATGGACAGAACAATTGGACTGATTTTCTTCGTTATGGAAGTCTGTGTCAACAGAATAAGGATTACCCAATGAAATTATAGGCTATAGTTTTTCAGTGCACACTGTGAAGTGAACTTTGTTTCAGACTTGACCGAAAATTACCCTGTAGTGTTCCACCAACTGGGGAATGTATGAAATTGATCTTTTAGTTAAGTAGGCTAAGGATCAACACAGTTGTGGTCTCCCCCAGCCCCTGCACACTAAAAGGGCATGGATTTAAGGCAGTCAGATATCCCTCACCTGTTGGTTTCCCAAGGCTCATTTCTACATGCATTGAAAGCCTCTGTATAAAGTTCAGGACAACCAGTGGAATTTCAGGACACTGTAGAAAGATTGGGTAGGGGTCGGGTCACTCCACTGTCACGGATTGGCTCCCGCTCTACACCATTGGACCCAGTCAGCTTTCAGGCCTTCCTAACAATAGACTGTTCCACCAGATGCAATTTCCTATGGTTTTCCCTTACAGCTGTCTGATAAGTTGCAACAGCACTCTTTTGATGGTAAGTCTTTCTCCCTTTCTCCTAGTGCAGTCCCCCTTTTATATAGCAGCAATTACACAACCAATTTTACAATCCTGGGGGAGTACCCTGCAAGGCGTCACACAAATAGGATTGGGCAGTTGCCCTTCTCTCTCCTCCCCGCTGTATGGATTGGTTTAAGAGTCTGGAGCAGACCCATGGCAATTTTTTACACAACCCATATGTTCTCATGTAATGTTTTTGGCCAAAACTAGTTATGTGGCAAAACTTAATAATTTTACTAATAACTGCCATCGTATACATTTCTGATTCAGCTAATGATGGGGAATTAAATAAGACAGCAGCCAGGTCCTCCCCATGTTGCACAGCCATGTGGCAATTATCCACTGTTTACAGGAAGCGTAACAGTTATGTAATTTCCTACCCATATTCCTAATTTTACCCTTCACCACTCTTGATCAGCCAGGAACCTAGTTTAACTGGCAATTATAGTTTTCTAACTCGTAGGTGCATACATTTTGGATCAACAAAATGTAAATGACCTAGAAAATGGTACATAAAATGAAGAAAATCAACCTTCCGGTTGCTGGGTTCAAACGTTATAGATTATAATAGTGCTTTTTAAATTAATTGTAAATCTGTATATCCAGCAAATGGGATATGTGCTTCATCCAGCTATCTGTCTGCCTGGGTCAGCCTGTGACCAGAGATTTGTTTTTTTTTATGGGCATCTATGAAGTTGGTTGTGTCAATGTGGTCATGCTCCAGCCAAAGGGAACTGTCCTGCTAGCACTGCCTTCAGAGCCAGCAAGTCTTGGGAACACTGAGGTTTCCACACCTTCAGCAGGACACACTTTATTGAAATTAAATGGGAGATGTGGTATCCAGACCTGCAGTGGGGATTTCTTTGTTTTCCCATCCACAAGCCAAAAGGTTTTCCTTGGGCTGACAAACATTTCATGGAAACATAGTGCATTTTTCTTTTCAAATGTTAGGTGTACAGCATGTTGAGTTGTCTTTTGTGGCTGGTGTTTATAAATCCTGCTTTTCAGGTGAAAGGGACCTTCAGTTTTCACTTGCTGCCACAAACAAAGCTGTTTTTGTGTCGGTGAAAAAAAGCTTGCTTTTCAGGTGAAAGGGATTACAGTTTGGGGCCTTTGAATGCTTCACACAAGCCGACCCTCTCATCGGGTGGCTCTCAATGACTTTACATCACAGATCTTGTCCCCTTCCTGCTCTCCTTACTATACCTCCTCCTGCTTTCCCAACACTGCCAACATCCCCGTCTCTCTCCTGATACATTCCCTTTAGCTCTGTATGCTCTAAAGCCAGCTGCCGGGAACGCTGTGCATAGGTGTGATCACAACTTCATGCTTCCATGTGACTGGAGACCATGGAATCAAGCCTTTTGGTGCATTTAATACTATATAATTTACTTTTTTTTTTTTAATAAACCTCTGACGTCTTTCTTGTTATGGTCATGCCTTCTGAACAGGAGTTTTGTTCTTTCACACAATTTTGTATCCAATGTTAGTTCACTCCAGTTTGATAATACCTTGGCTTCTTGGCTCATTCAGCCATGTCTGCTGAGATGCACTGTGTAATTCAATTTGCTTTTTAACTGCGACACACAAGAAATGAGCCCTTCTTGCTACTGTCCAGCACTGCTATAATACACAGTGGAAATATCTATCCTTTATTTGTCCATATGCATTTTCGTATATATTGGCGCTTGCTGCAATCTATTCACTATAAAGCTAGCCTTAAGATTATTTTGTCTGCTTGCATTTCTTTTGCATCTGTACATGTGTAAAATGACTCAATATCTTTATCTATTTCTGTGGCATATGCTTCTTGACCTTGATCCCAAGATGTCACTTATACTTGATGCTTTCTTGATGCCTTTATAGAATAGCTGCATTCCCTGGTCTCTGCATCTCTTCTATGTACTTCATCTCAGCTCTGTGTGACATATACTGGTGATGGTTGGTGACTTTACCATTCATCCTTACCATTTATTGGCTCTGCTTCTTCCGGGATTTCATTCAAATGGCCATCATATTTTCTTGTATGCAGGTATGGTTTTCTCAATGGGATCCTTGCCTCCAGGAGTCTGTGCAGTACCTGTGAAAATACAGACCGCAAATAGAGTTCATACTCTGCCCTTTGTTGGTTAAACGGTTCTGTGTATGTCACATACTCTGGTTTCCAACATACAGATAAAAGGGGCGGAATGGTTGAGGTGGGGGGGTACTTGGCTCCTCTACAACAAAACTGCATTTTAGCAGTTACAGAAATAATGGCTGTGCTGTGTCTGCTGAGCACATATGGGGCGAGATGGAACATAGCCCCCAAGAATGGTTGCTTTTGTTTTCTTCGTGCCAAAGAAAATAAATGAAATGCAGAATGACTCTGCCCTGTTCTGTCATTTGAAAACCCAGAAATTATCTGTATTTAATTCAACACAGCCCTGTCTATATATTTCAGTTTAAAATCATCAAATAAGGATTTCCTGCCCAGAACGGCATTGTTTATCAAGTAAAATCTGTGACGAGCAGAGAAATTAATTTCAGTTCGCCTGGCCAACTTTCACTTTTGCAACAAATTATCCCACACAGAGCACTTCAAAAGAAAGCTCTTTCTCCCTTGCTATGGGTCAATTACAAAGAAAACTATTTCCAGCATCTTTCTGTGATCTGAAACTGATCTGATCTGTTAAGGCCTTTCAGAAAATATATGCCAAAGAAACCACATCTTGTGAAATCCTCATGTAAAATGAACATGTATACATTTTTCTTGCAAAAGTAGTGAAATTATACTTTGAAAGCTAAAATGTGAAATCATCCCAAATACTCGCACAGAAACAGTATTTTGTGTGAAACTGGGGTGGTTTAAGTGTATATTATATTTATTTACCAGAAAACGTGCTTTCTGTGAAATAAAGGAAAAAGAAATGTTTGAAAACAGCAGAATAAGATGGCTTAGGCAAGCATTTCAAAGACGCCAAACCTTCCTGGGAAATCAATCCTCTCCACAAACTATGGAAGGGCAAAGTGTGAAAATGTGCGACCTCGTTAGACTAGCTGGCATTTCCCCAGCAAGGGACAATGTACCAAGGTGAATCCGCACTTTCACAGAGGTGTGAATTCCTTTTGACACCTCTCCTCAGCTTTATCTGCCAGAATCAATGGGCGCTATGGTAACCCTATTGTTCAGAACAGACACAAAGGCGGCAGGCTGGCTGTGGAGATTTGAAGGAACGCCCTACAGTGACCAATGCCATCCCTAAGACTTTGTTAAGACATTTATCTCAGAAAACTAAAGAATCAGTAATGTGAAATTATGACGGCTTTAATGTAATTTTTGCGCCATTAAAATAAGACCAAGTGGGTTTTCCTGACAGGTGGTGGGCACGAACAACAGTAAAAAGGCATTTCTGGGGAAAGTGTACATGGCAGTTATGAAACTTGATGGAAATATGCCACTGTTAGGCTTAGGTGCATCTGTTTGTAGGCTTTTTGATCAAATGTTTTCTATAGGAATTGTGAATGATTGCTAGAAGGGTGAAGCAATATTGCACAGACTTGGCATTTGACCAGGAATATTCCTTGTGAAATATGGAATTTGCCTATCTGATTTGTATGGGTGACTATTAAAAATATGAAGTGGTATTCCAGAACTCTTTTTGTGAAAAATGTGGCTTGTGGACCAAAAGGGGTCATAAAATGCATACACTTAAAGGGAGGTCACTTCCTTCAGTCAATCAACTCGGTGGTATGTGGCGCCATCCACAGCCTGACGTATCCCATCTTAGAGGTAGGTCCAGGTTATTTCCGCCCATATAGTAAAAATCCTGTCATCCAGCTTATAAAAGAAGGACGCATCAGGGCTTTCAAAATCAACAGATCCAGACATTCAACATTCACCCTGCAAGACTCCAGAGGCAGAACCTCCTATCCAGGCAGAACTTCCTAGTCAGACAGAACCACTTATCCAGAATTAAACCCTACAAAAATCCCAATAATTCAGGAAGAAAGGCTGCTGACCCCTTTGGGAGAATCCAGTGACCAGACCTGTCCTTGCTCAGCTGATGCATCCCACTCTGACCAGACCCCAGTTGCCAGGCTGTTCCTTTAAAGGTGAGCACAGCCACTGCGCAGTGAACATATCCGTTTCCCGTGACCTGGTTAGTTGTCCAAACTACCCAATTCAAGTGCATTTTGTATAGATCACCCCTCCCCAGTAACCGAAAGGCTACATACACCGTTCTATTACCTTGCATTCTGTCCAATCCTATAAAAATCCTATATTTACCCTAGTACATTTTTAGAACCCTCTGGGTATCCTGTCCTTAGAAGAATCTGTGTTGATCTCCATGTGTTACTGTAATTCTTTCCAAATAATTTCTGTCCGTTGTGTAAGTCCCCAGTACTATTTTGAAAACATTAATTAATTTCCCATAGAGTTGAAAGCGGCGTGATTAGGTTAACCTTGCCAATTAACCTCCCTGCATTCCGTGTCTTTCTTTAATAATCTAGCCATTAAAATATAGTTGCAGTAGATCAAATCATTTTGCTAACAAAACAGAATTTGTCTGTGAAATTGTTTCCCTTTTTAAAATCTGATTTTCCTTTACTATAAAGAATCCCATACTGTCACCCGTAAAGAGTCACCCTTTCACTTCAGTCTCATACATGTCATGTGCCTTTGTACCTCATCAGTAAAACCGATTTCTGATTTTGACTATTTAGCTCATTTTCTAAGCTGGTTGCTTGTTTTTAAAACCGTGAAAACTAAAACTGTAATTCTGCCACGTGTGATTTCTGCTGCACTGTTTTCGTTCCAAAAGTTGTTTTTCTCACTTGTCTGCATGTGGTTTAGTACCTTGCCTCATAGCTTGTACTTTTTGTTTTGCTTCTTTAGTACAGCCACACAAATTCCTGTTGAATTCCGAGTGCCATTTTGCTCATTTTCAAGAGTTTTCAATCCGATTTTTGGCAAACCGTTCAGGGGTTGTAGGTCGGATTTCCAATCTGATTTTTGCCTCTTACATCTGACTCGTTGCTACTCCTCTCCACCCACACAAAGCTTTGTTAACAGGGATTTGGGGGGGGGGGGGTGTTGCAGGCGAATGCATAACAGTGGTGCCATTTTAAAAATAATACCAAAGAGTAATCTTGCTTTCATTCTGTTTTGCATTGATGTGTCTGATGTTATAAAGTTAGTCAGGGTAGCCTATCATTTTGCTGTGTAATTATCACCACACTGGTGATTGCTGCCCTATCTTGAATTTGTTTGATTTTCATTTGAATTCAAAAATAAATATTCCATTATTACACACCGGCCTGGTTCATGGTCCATTGCGACACAGGCTGTACGTCAGTGGGGGGGGGGGGGCAGAGAGGGGGGAGGTTGTGAGACTGGTTGGCTGCCTTCTCAAAGCTGAATCTGACATTAATAAACTTGAAAGCGTTTTTATTGTGCACCACATCCCTGGCCAGTGGAAGGAGCCCTGGTCTGGAGTGTGACATGTCTTTAAATCTGTGACACTGTCTTTAGTTTTGTTTTTTTGCTCCCCTCTAGCTCATGTGACCGCAGTGAATTAGTCACACTCTTGAAAGACAACTGAGAAGACCACCTAGTATGAAATCCTGGCTTCCCCACTTCACAAATCTGTAATTCTGAACAAACCCTTAAGTGCATTACTTTGCTTGGCTGACAAAATATGAATCGGTGAAGTGTGCACTGCACACACTTTGGTTTCATCGACTGCTGTGTTGCTCCTTATGTAATAACGTTTGACATGTTATGTAGGGCGCACAACCTCTTGAAGTGTTTCTTCGCTTGCTAAAGCCTCTGGAAGAGTGAGGCTTACGGATACCTCGGCTTTATCTAGTGGAGCCAAAATGTCTGACTGGCACCTGGGCTTTACGCAGGGGAGCAAAACGTGGCTGCATTTGCACACCTACACCTCAAGGTTGTGGACTGTGGCTATGGGATCTACATCTGCTGCCACATTTGGGCATGGAGGAGTCTTGTCGAAGTCCAAGACCAGCTAATTTCTCCCTGGCTACCATTCCTTTACTTTTCCCCTCCCTCACTGACAAGGAGGCTGCCACTGTCTACCCCTTTGAGTTAATGAGGGTTTTTTTGGTGGCCGGATTTAGGTCTCGTCACCTGGGACTTGAGCCAGATTATATTCAAATCCTCTATTTTGTGGGTTGGAACATGTGAAATGTAGCTCTGGATGGGGAAAGCTGAGTGGCACGAACATTACGCCTGCGGCTATGGCAGCCGTCGGCCTGTGCTGTTGCTTGCTGTGATCTCACCTGGGTTAAAGGTTGTGATGGAAGCATCAGCAACATCATGAATCTAAAGGTTGACACCCCCTACCCAAGGCTTAGAAGATCCCTGCACTCCCACCTTTCAACCCCCCAATCTTATGTCCCACTCATCATAAAAGGATTGGTGAATCAGCATAGGGGTCCACTTCAGAAACTTGGTTGGGTCTAATAGCCAGCAACTGTGGTGACGTCTCCTTAGATCAGAGGTCTGCACCCTTTGGCTAAACGGATGTTTTGGACTATGAATCCCATATTCTTGCAATAAACTATCCTGATTGGCCTGATGGTAATTATAGTGCACAACATCTGGAAAGCCAAAGGGTGCAGACCTCTGTCCTAGGTGCATTATTAAACTGGGTGCATTTGTGTGGTGCACATTAAAGCTTCAAATGGACAAAAAGAAAGTGGGGTGGGGAGAACGGTGCATGGTGTATTAGGGGATTGGTACAAAGCTAGAAATGTTGCATTGCTATGTAGATATTTTCACCTACAACAAAGGTGTCATGGGACAAATCTGGCAAGTTTTTTTTTTTCTTCTAAATATCAATGCACTTGGATATTGACATTGCTATTAGTAGGGGTGCGTCTTGAACGACCTAACCACCAGTGTCGTCCCTGCCCCACCTCACCGCTCCAATCACCTCAACAAAGTATGTGGATTTAATTAATTGAGAGCAACGATTGCATATCATTTTCTTTTTATTAGTACACAGTTGGGTGGGCCTCCCAGCCAATCAAGAGGCCCAGAACAATGTGCAATAAACCGTTCAAGATCCTCTGAAGTGGGATGGCTCATCTTCCCTGCTGGCGCTAAGGTAAGTGTACCCCCTGCACCTCTACCCCCCACCCCCCACCTCAATCCAATGTCCACCTCCCACAGGCATCCCTACTTACTTTGCGCTCGTTTATCCCTTGCTGGTGTTCCCAGGGCAGCTCCGTTATGGCAGTGGCCACCATGGAAAGAGAGAAGGGGCTATGTCTAGTTCACTTCTCTCTGATGCATGGTGACCACCTTGTTAGCAAGTTGGGAAACTACAAACCCGCTGTTTCTCAACTTGTGACCCGTGCAATGAGCCAGGATACTAATAGCAATGCACTCCTCTGCGTGGGGGCCTTACTGGGCAGCTAATGCACCCAACCGTCTGGATTTATTGCTTAAATATCAGCCACGACAGCAAGCCACTTCTGCATTGTTTTGGGCGCAATTCATCTCTGGTACTTGGCAGCCACAGGTTTTATCCTCGTAGTGGAATAGAGGTTGTAGCACCCACAGCTGCATTCACCGACCATTGGCCACAAATGCACTGAAAGGAGGCATGGCTGACCTGGTCATCTTTTACGCTCCTAGACCTCTGGTGTTCTCTGTAGCAGCAGAGGCTGTGGGCATGAGCGCCCACCTGATGCACCCCTGCTGGGTTCAGGAGCAGGGTTTCAGCCACCCTGCGGTCCTTCAACTACATGTTGCACCGGTTATTTGGTCATTTTATTGTATCCCCTATTTTTGTTTTTAATTTAAAATGCAGACCTTTTTTTCAGATGCATTTGTTTTTCTCATTGGATGCTACATGTCCCAGACTGCATTGGGGCATATTGGTATGCACTAACCACGCATCCTGAGTTTACTCGCACCACGACATGATGAACCCAGCCCCAAACTCTCATTTCTAAAGTGCTTTTTAACTGACCCTGCCCTGCTGAGGGCTACGGTTTTGGGGCTATGTTGCCCATGTTACTTGGCGCCTTCCTTCGTTGCATTTTTCTTCAATTGCTATGGAAAGGCACACCTGCAAAAAGCCGGTAGCCACCCGAGACCACATCTGTTAAATGATGCCTCTTCGCCCCATGTACTTTAAATCAATATTCGAACTTCATAGGCAAAAATGTACTCCGAGGCCAAGAACTGGGTTCTGCTGAAGGGCAAATGAACCGGAAGAAATTCTGAAGGCTTTGTACTTTCACCTGGAAAATGGTACCTCACTGCCTAGAAAGAATGTACTGTTAGGAACTCCCCCCTCCCCCCATAAGAAATGCAGAGCAGCATTGCAGTCAATCAATAACAAACCCATTCCCTGTAAACAGTGGCGAGCACAGAAAAGGACCAGTGTTGGAGGGTGGGAGGGGGGGGGGGGGGCGGTGGACTAAATCTGCTGACAGAAATTAGAGCGATCATAAAAGAAAATCTGACGCCAGTTCTTGCTTTACCTGGAAAACTGTTTTCAAGAGTGTTTTCCAAGAGAGCGCCTAATGTGTTCACCTGTGAAATTCGTAAAGCAAAATGTTGGGATGTGTTTTCAAATGAAGCATCACAGCGCACAACCTGTTAATTTCACTAAGTGGTGCCATGTTATTTCATATGAAGCAGCATATTGTACAAGGCAAGTCAACTGGCAGTGCATTTAATTCAGAATATGAAACAGTAAATATGATTGAGACCTTTGAAAATGCAAATATAAGCTGATTGTAAATGTTCTGGTTATAGGTGCGGTTTTAAAACAGGAAATGCATTACTCATGTATTTTATTTATTTTATAATACAGCTAATACCATACCGGAGTTTGCTGTCTAAGTGCGGATCCGGGATTCGAAGCTCTGTTGCTCTGTGTGGTCTTGCTTCCATTCTAGATAGGTGACCCTCTCAGTTTGATTTTTCACTGACTCCATGAACTTCCTGCTCTGTATTCCTGAATCGAAAACCAGCACACTCTAAAAACGGTGTTACAGAGACCCTGATGGCTCTGAAAGAATTGTCCACTGAGGGGTTCTGACCATGACAGCCCGTTGGTCCTGAGGGGGCTGGCAATATCACACCCTAGGCTAAGAAACTCTTACTTGGGAGGCCAAAGCTCTTACTTTAAAACACATCTTGTTGAGACCATCCTAGCTTGGGCTATTACTTGATAACCTTCCTAGTTTGAAGGACGTTGACTCTGAAACCTCTGAAGAGTTCTCATGTACCCTCCAAGCCTGAGGAGATACGACTCCAAAAAATCAGCAAGTCTGGAACCTTTGACTCAGAGAATGTAGGTTTCGAAGAATGATGCAACTTTTAGGCCTTGTGAGTGCTGCTGTCAACATCTGGTTCCATGTCCAAAAGCATATCCTCTAGACCACACCTGGGTGTAAGAGCAATCATTTCCCCGGGGCCTGTCTAGATGGCACATACAGATATGGGGCATCTTCTCATGGGTGTGTCCTCACCTGCATTAATTTGTGTGCAATTTGAAGCGTGTTTCCCCTTGTGCCTGCTCCACCTGTATAGTGGGCAAGACAATTGAGTTATGTTACTGCTCAATGGTCTTTTGGGGGGGGGGGTGAATCACAGAGGGAGTTGAGGCCAAAGCCCACAGGTCATTGTTATCCTGCTTTAGGGGTCCAATCTCTGCTCTTGGAATAAATCGACTTTGTCTTCTGGTATCACACCCAAAGTGCTTTGTGCTACAGGAAATGGAGGCAGATGGAAAGGAGATTTTGCAACCTTCCTCCAGCCACATGGTGCACCCTCTTTCCACACTTACCCTTCTGACCCCTTCACTTCTTGATTGAATCAAAGACCCTTTTGAAATGCAGCACCCTGGTGTGAGACTAAGCTGTTTTTTGTATTTGGTATGCCTTTCGATTCCTGTTCCCAGGACTGCTTCCTGTGGTGTGGCCGGCGCTCTCGGGAGGGTATTTGCCTCTTTTGTTTCTTTGTGAGGGCAGGGATCACTGTGGCTACAGTCCTGTTGGCAGCGGCACGGTTGAGCCTGTCTCTGGAGAATATGATCTATTTGAATACTGCGAAAAATAATGCTGAAGCAGACAATACTGATTTATTTGTGTACTCCTTTTTACCACATATATGCAGGGGAGACACCCTACAGCCCCCCCATACTCCTCCAACCTCCCATATATATGTGTAAAATGGGGGTCTCGTATTTCGGGCTTTGACACTATTGCCGTCTCTATTTTCATATGATCCCGAGAATACACATTCTTGCACAGCTGAGTTCCACTCATTGGGCTAAAACACGTGTAATATCAAAATGATGTGGCTGTTATAATTCTCAGAAATACCATTGCTCAGGCGTGGCTTATATTTAAGGATGTATCTGCCAGCAGGAAGTTGAAATCATAATGATGGGGGTTTGGGTACAGAGGTGCATTTCTTAAATGCAGCTCCAGTGCTGCAGAGACTTGGCTGTCACTACAGATGTGCAGTTGGCACCTGTGACCTCTGAACCTGCTCTGTACCACTAGCAGAGGAGGGGCTGCACACCAGGATATGGATGCGGCAGGGCACACGTACACGCTGCTTTTGGCAGGGAGCTTGTGAAGGAGAAAACTGATAAGCGGGTTACCCTTCCAGAGATGGAATTACCCACATAATTGTATTAATTTTAAAAAAAATTCAAAGCAAAGGCTTTACGCCCTTTCCAGATGGCAATTCCTCACACTGCCACCATTTTATTGATGATTAATTTAATAACCCCTGCATGATAGCGAGGATAGCTCAGCAGTAACGTGCTTGCCGGGTCCACGCTTACCTACGCTTAATAAGCGTGTTATAAATACGCAACTAAGACAAAAAGAAAAAATTCCTGTAACAGCGCCTCGATGCCCCCTGGCTGTGTGAGCGCTTTAAAAATGCAAATAAATTATTTATTCTGTTGAAAATGGCTTCCAATTTTGCAAGGTAATGGAAACGAAAAAGATGGGATGGTTAATTAAGATTAGACAAGATGCTTTATATGTGTGAGCGGATCCGTGTGAACCTTGCGAAAATAAATAAAATTCTGAATGTAAAAATGTCAAATTTTGTTTTCTTTTCACACAAATATGTAGGGGTGTCCCCCCCCCCCCCCGCTCCCGTGCCCCTTCCTAATTTTCCTAACCCACCCCCCACAAATCGGGAGGAAAAGAATGCATTTTGGCATTTGGTATTTGTGTGGGTGCAGTATACGTGTGATATATGTGTGAGCCATAATTGTCCAGGTATCTGCCCACTTGGCAGCGTTCATTTTACCACCGTTGGAGAATGGCCATTTCCCTGCATTTTGGATTGTTTTGACGGTGGGGTCAGAGAGTAGTGTGAACGTGAGTTGAGGCTTGGGTAGAAACGGGTTATGGGCAGTGATTAATTTGTGGGGGGGCTTGCCAGGGCTCAGCCCCAGCACTGATTTCTAATCCTAGCTTGAATATGTTGTGGTGTTTTGGCAACTTTATTATTGTATCTGTCAGTCAGAGTAACACAAAATCAACAGTGCACACTGACCTGGGTCTTTTCATCCTCGGCTTGCTCCTTGTTCATTCACGAACTTGACCACCCAGGTGCTCAGTGTATGGCTATTTATCCATGTTAATGAATAACAATGCGTTGGACGGTGATGCTGTTCGGCACTGCTGCAATCCACCTGCTTGACATTGCTGCAAATATTTCTACTGTAATAACCAGCAAAGTGGGTTGACAGCAGAACAGTCACCAGCCAGCAGCCTCTGCACAGGGGCAAGGTCAGTGTGAAGTCCAATATCCTGGAGGGGTGCATAGCATGAGTGCCAAGCCAAGGAGGATGGATATTGCTGCAGTGTTTGACAGGCGCGTTCAGCAGTTCGGTAATGATTTTGCCTGAATGTGTCCCATAATTTACCACAGAAGGGGAGCATGTTCCACAGAAGGGCTTCCCACACAAGGGAAGCATGTCCCACAGAAGGGGAGCATGTTCCACAGAAGGGCTTCCCACACAAGGGAAGCATGTCCCACAGAAGGGGAGCATGTCGCACACAATGGAAGCTAGTTCCACAGAAGGGCTTCCCACAGAAGGGGAGCATGTCCCACAGAAGGGCTTTCCACAGAAGTGGAGCATGTCCCACAGAAGGGGAGCATGTCCCACAGAAGGGCTTCCCACACAAGGGCAGCATGTTCCACAGAAGGGCTTCCCACACAAGGGAAGCATGTCCCACAGAAGGGGAGCATGTCACACACAATGGAAACATGTTCCACAGAAGGGCTTCCCACACAAGGGACGCATGATCCACAGAAGGGGGAGCATGTTCCACAGAAGGTCTTCCCACACAAGGGGAGAATGTCCCACAGAAGGGGAGCATGTCCCACAGAAGGGCTTCCCACGCAAGGGGAGCATGTCCCACAGAAGGGCTTTCCACAGAAGTGGAGCATGTCCCACAGAAGGGCTTCCCACACAAGGGAAGCATGTCCCAGAGAAGGGAGCATGTCCCAGAGAAGGGGTTCCCACAGAAGGGGAGCATGTCCCACAGAAGGGCTTTCCAAAGAAGTGGAGCATGTTCCACAGAAGGGGAGCATGTCCCACAGAAGGGCTTCCCACGCCAGGGAGGCATGTCCCAGAGAAGGGAGCATGTTCCACAGAAGGGGAGCATGTCCCACAGAAGGGCTTCCCACGCCAGGGAGGCATGTCCCAGAGAAGGGAGCATGTTCCACAGAAGGGAAGCATGTCCCACAGAAGGGCTTCCCACGCCAGGGAGGCATGTCCCAGAGAAGGGAGCATGTTCCACAGAAGGGGAGCATGTCCCAAAGAAGGGCTTCCCAGAGAAGGGAGAACGTCCCACAGAAGGGGACCCTGTCCCACAGAAGGGGGGGGGCATGTCCCACAGAAGGGCTTTCCACAGAAGGGGAGCATGTCCCACAGAAGGGCTTCCCACGCCAGAGAGGCATGTCCCAGAGAAGGGAGCATGTTCCACAGAAGGGGGGGGGCATGTCCCACAAAAGGGCTTTCCACAGAAGGGAAGCATGTCCCACAGAAGGGCTTCCCACGCCAGGGAGGCATGTCCCAGAGAAGGGAGCATGTCCCACAGAAGGGAAGCATGTTGGCTCTTGTTATCTATTGTTCAATTGTTAAAATGTTCCACTTGCTACTGATCGCATCAGAGCAAAATATTAACAATATTATGATATGATATGATATGATATGGTATTTGTAATGCGCCTATACACAGGTGTTTCAAGGCGCGACGGGGCAGGGAGGGAGGGAAACAAGGGGAAGACAGACAAACGATCCTACTAGGCCAGGTGTCATTCAGATCGCGCAAGTGCAGAGGTAAGGGGAAAAGGAGAAAGTGCAGGGGGAGGAGGTGGGGGGGAGAGTGCAGCACAAGGTAAGTAGCGTAATAAAATAATAAATAATAAATAAAAAGGGCCTGCTGGTGGCAAGTGCGAGGTAAGTGCAGAGCAAGTGCTGGGAAGGGGGCTGTAGGGATACAGTGACAGTCCCACGGTGCAGGGGGAGCCAGGGAGGCAGTGCAAGTGGAGAGTGGCTGGGCCCTGGACCGAGGTCGCTGAGAGTGGCCCAGATGCAGGTTTAGTGCAGAATTCAGTGGGGAGTTAAGCAGTTTTAGCAGGGGAGAGGGAGAGAGAAGGCAGAAGCGAAGAGGAAGGTTTTGAGGTGCTTCCGGAACCGGAGATGGTTCTCCTCAAGTTTCAGGGAGGCAGGAAGGCTGTTCCAGAGGGAGGCCCCTGCTGCGGAGAGAGATCTACCCCCAGCTCGTTGCTGTTTTTTTAAACACACATTTTATATTATTTCAATACACAATGTTATGTCGCTTGGTATTTGTAATTCACACCATGCATCCATCCCCCTCAATGAACTGGTCGTGTTTGCAGCCTTAACACACCCATCCTGTTGGTAGTTTATGGAGCAGGTATGGGTGCTGCCAGTGGGCTGGTAGATGGCCCCCCCCCCCCTGATGTGCCACTGACATGCAAGAAAGTATTGGCACTTATTTTTTTTACACATTAAGCACTGGTTATGGGGGCCGGGGGGGTTGCACCCTAATAAAAGATAAAGCATTTGAAAGGTTGAAATGACCCATGCGGCCAATGTTTTTAGATCCGATTGTCTTTGCCTTGGATAACTTTCCATTGTCTTTTTCAGCGTCACTGGACAGTATATTTCTCCAAGGACTGTTGACCTTTCCAGTCTGAGGAGTTCTGCTCTAAGCACCCACTTACACTGAGAACCTAGTAAAGTGAGGGGGGCACTCCGTCTATTAAACCCGAATATGCTGCCAACCGGCCTCTTGCACATGCCTCATTTTGCGGACCATAAAACCCCTTATCCCACGGTTTTACCACTTCTTGAAGCCTCCAAGTGAGTGGTCCCAGTTGGAGAGTGGCCCGCGGTCTCTGTCGGAAGATGTTTAAAGGGTCCCTGTGCTAAGAGTGACTAGCTCATACATTTGGTTCGGTTTGATTTTTCCCACGCTCTTGCGGTTTGAGTTGCCCCATGGTAAACGTTAGACTACAAGTACTAGAATGCACAGCAAAAAGTAGCAGTGAATGAGCAACCGGTACGTGAAAGACGGCCGGGGATCCGTCTTACTCCACCCAGAATGTACATTGCTGGAGATCTGCGTGGGAAGATTTACCCGCATGCCATCGTCATTAAGAATGAGCGTTTCTTGCTTATACGTATTTGCTTTCAATGACCATGTCATCCACCTTGGATTCTCTTTAAAAAAAGAACTACCTCCCGCTCTAAAACACGAACCCACCTCCAGTTGTTGAGCCTCAAGTGCGGCAGAAACTGTCTGTGATTCTTGGGCTCCCTCTGAGATGTCTGTGTGTGGCTGGTATTATAGTCTTATTTCGGACGAGGCTGCTTTTCAGTTGCTACAAGACGTTATTTTCTGAATCTGTGCTTGAAGTCCGCGGTCCCAACAGTGGGATGGGTTCGTCGTTATTTGTATACACAGGGCCTCTGCTTGCGTCTTGAAATCCCCTTTCTAGGGGAATTGTGGGTCTTGTGTGCCTCGCCGACATCACCGTGGTCCAAGTTTAGAAGTTTGATGTAAGACACAGCAGCTTTGTGTGCGCGCCTCCTCTTAAAGCAGAGATGCCCATTTCATAAAATTGAGAAAAGGCTGGACGCTGGTCGTACTGCACCCCTCATCCTTTCCCGGATAAAGCGCTTAGAAAAAGGTGACGTCATACAAACAATGCATACAATGTAATAATTGTAACCTGCAGCTTCAAATACCACCAGTTCGGTGGTAAACGTTCATCCCTGCCAGGCTTAAAAAAGGAGTGACGTTCTCTGTTACCAGCTGTGCAACATCACGACACCGCCAGCGCTAAATGTGGAAAACACGACAGTGCTCTTTTCATAGAATAGTTGTAATATTGGTCTAACCGCCGCTAGATGGCCCCAGCACACCGTCCTTTTCTCTCTCTCCCACCCCCTTCTCCATCACTCTGTTTGGATCTTACAAATTGGCAGTGTTGGAAACAGACCAGTCCGGAGCGCCCCCCACCTAGCCCCGCCCCTCCTCAATTCCTTTCGAGTCAGTTTCTTTGCAAGACAAATGAGGCCGCTTTGCCTTCAAATCCAAACTGACAGAACCGTTGTCAAATTAGGCAGCATCTGTTCAAAGTTCAACCGTGTCAAAAAATAAATAAATAAAACAAACGGGGCAGGACCGGAACGACGCAGGCGGGCCCGCGGTGTACGATACTTGGCAGTTACCGTGGTGAGGGCAATTGGTGGGTGCAATTTATTTGAAGCCTGCACATGCTGGCAGCGACCTCAACTCACCCGCCTCCCCACCCCCACAAACTCCATCAATCTTGCAGAATTCCTCCACAGCCCCCTAGCAACGTCCATACTCCACCCCCCCCCCCCCACCCCTTTCATCCTATTCACAACGTATTTTTACTGGGCTCTGTCACAACCGCCAGCCATCGAAAGGCGAAGAAGGGTGGGGTGAAGGTTGCGGTGCTTGGGCAGTTGTTCTGCAACTCAGGAAAAGGGAAAACACCGGACTTCCGGCTGATCTGTATGCTTGGTGGCAGTGCTTTAAGTGACCTGCACACTGGTGCTGGGGCTAGTGGGGGGGGAGTGGGCGCGAGGGGCGGGTGGCTTGTCAGGGGGTTGGTGTGGTAATTGTGGTGTCACGTGCCCTGACGTGGAAGGTCACGTGACACGGAAGGGGGAGGAGGAAATAAAGGAATCACCGGAACTGGCGAGTTCACGCCAGTCCGGGTTTATGCAACCCAACGTGTAGTCGTGCGTTTGATTGCAGCGCTGCGCCTTGCATGCCGCCCGCCCGAGCAGGCCTCAGCCGAGGGCCCACTTCACCTTCCTGCTGCCGCCCGCAACACCGGCGGCAGCAGACATCACACTTGCGACGAGGCGGTAGTGGATTGCGCACCTCCCGGCATCGGAGGGAGCCGCCGCATCCACGGACCCACGCAACGTCGCAGACGCCGGTAAGCACCGACCCCGGCTCCGCCCACGATCCCGCTGGCCGCACTCAGAACAGCGCTCGTCTCGTCTCGGGGTCACGTGCCATCCCACAACAGTACCCCAGCAGCTACAACAAGCTCACCAGTGACACTCAGCCTCCAAGGACACCCGGTGGTGCAGCATGTCGGCCCAAGCACCAGCCCTGCAAGAATCAGCACCAACCCATCATCAAGGAGGAGCATCACCGATGAGCGCAGTGACCCTGAGCTGACAACATTCATGCCCCCATTCGACCCTTTCACCAGTGGAGCTGCCATCAGGTGGGAAATATGGCTGCAGCAATTTGAGATGCACCTTGAGGCCAGGGACATCACCGTACCCAAAAAGATGCGCACCTTCCTCCTACTCAACATGGGGTCAGCAGCCCTGCACCTATTAAACGCCTTGCCAAACCGTGGGAGCGACATCGACTACGCAGCAGCGAGAGCCGCGCTCACCAACATGTTCAAGCCTGACCTCAATCCAGACTATGAGCGGTTCCATTTCTGTATGGCGAGACAACGCGAGAGAGAGACGGTGGACAAATTTCACGCTCGCCTTCGCGAAATGGCCATAGGCTGTGAATTCCCAGACGAAGAATTCGCCATTCGCCTCCAAATCATCAATGGGATTTCCTCTGAAAAACTAAGAAGGGCAATTCTATCAGAGAGGAACATGCGGTTATCACGCATTCTCGAGACAGTGCGTCTCCGCGAACAGACAGAAGACCAAGTAGCGGTAATGGAAGCAGCCATCCAGAGACTGCCGTTAGACAGCCCCGGACCCGCAGAAGACGTAGCGGCCATCTCCAAGCAACAAAGCACGCGCCCAAAACAGAACCAGAGGCCTCACCCGTCACAAGGACTAGATCAAGCCTGCAAGTGGTGCGGAGGCCCATGGCATAAAGGTGAATCCTGCCCCGCCTGGGGAACCACATGCAGAAAATGCAATCGCCTTAACCACTATGCAGCCGTCTGCCTGAATTCGCCGAACAGGAATGACAAAGACTCAGGCCCACGCCCAGCACAGGAACAACGGAGAAAGTTCGCGCCCAGAGAATCTTCCCGCCAACAAGCGAGGAAAGGTAAAGCTAGAGCAGTCGATGAGTCCCAAAGATCCCCGAGCACGAGCGACAGCAGCTCATCCCCCGAAAGGCGGAACAAAGGGAGGAAGAAAAAAGGGAAAAGACAAGTGCACCGAGTACACCTAATATCAGCAGTCAAATCAGGCCGATCACGCCAGAAGAAGAGACCATCGTGCACAGTCCTCTTGTTCCAGCTGAGCGTGGGTTGAGCGGTCGCCGGCAGCCCAGAGGGAACTGCAGGCCCTGGAAGCCCTCCCGAGTCCATCCGTGAGGAAAGTGTTCTGTTTCAATAATATTTAAGTTTAATTTCTGTCTGCGCTCCGAGCGCGTTGCTGTTGCCTGATCCCCCCCTCCCACTTCCTGGTTCTCCTCTTCTTCTTCCCTCCCGCCTCCCTGCCCGCCCACCCCCCCCCCTCTGATTGGCTGCCTGGCTGCCTTCCTCCTGGGCTACTCGACGCCCGCTCCCCTGCTCGCTTCTTGTTCCAGCTGAGCGTGGGTTGAGCGGTCGCCGGCAGCCCAGAGGGAACTGCAGGCCCTGGAAGCCCTCCCGAGTCCATCCGTGAGGAAAGTGTTCTGTTTCAATAATATTTAAGTTTAATTTCTGTCTGCGCTCCGAGCGCGTTGCTGTTGCCTGATCCCCCTCCCCTCCCACTTCCTGGTTCTCCTCTTCTTCTTCCCTCCCGCCTCCCTGCCCGCCCACCCCCCCCCCTCTGATTGGCTGCCTGGCTGCCTTCCTCCTGGGCTACTCGACGCCCGCTCCCCTGCTCGCTTCTTGTTCCAGCTGAGCGTGGGTTGAGCGGTCGCCGGCAGCCCAGAGGGAACTGCAGGCCCTGGAAGCCCTCCCGAGTCCATCCGTGAGGAAAGTGTTCTGTTTCAATAATATTTAAGTTTAATTTCTGTCTGCGCTCCGAGCGCGTTGCTGTTGCCTGATCCCCCCCTCCCACTTCCTGGTTCTCCTCTTCTTCTTCCCTCCCGCCTCCCTGCCCGCCCACCCCCCCCCCTCTGATTGGCTGCCTGGCTGCCTTCCTCCTGGGCTACTCGACGCCCGCTTCCCTGCTCGCTTCTTGTTCCAGCTGAGCGTGGGTTGAGCGGTCGCCGGCAGCCCAGAGGGAACTGCAGGCCCTGGAAGCCCTCCCGAGTCCATCCGTGAGGAAAGTGTTCTGTTTCAATAATATTTAAGTTTAATTTCTGTCTGCGCTCCGAGCGCGTTGCTGTTGCCTGATCCCCCCTCCCCTCCCACTTCCTGGTTCTCCTCTTCTTCTTCCCTCCCGCCTCCCTGCCCGCCCACCCCCCCCCCCCTCTGATTGGCTGCCTGGCTGCCTTCCTCCTGGGCTACTCGACGCCCGCTCCCCTGCTCGCTTCTTGTTCCAGCTGAGCGTGGGTTGAGCGGTCGCCGGCAGCCCAGAGGGAACTGCAGGCCCTGGAAGCCCTCCCGAGTCCATCCGCGAGGAAAGTGTTCTGTTTCAATAATATTTAAGTTTAATTTCTGTCTGCGCTCCGAGCGCGTTGCTGTTGCCTGATCCCCCCTCCCCTCCCACTTCCTGGTTCTCCTCTTCTTCTTCCCTCCCGCCTCCCTGCCCGCCCACCCCCCCCCCTCTGATTGGCTGCCTGGCTGCCTTCCTCCTGGGCTACTCGACGCCCGCTCCCCTGCTCGCTTCTTGTTCCAGCTGAGCGTGGGTTGAGCGGTCGCCGGCAGCCCAGAGGGAACTGCAGGCCCTGGAAGCCCTCCCGAGTCCATCCGTGAGGAAAGTGTTCTGTTTCAATAATATTTAAGTTTAATTTCTGTCTGCGCTCCGAGCGCGTTGCTGTTGCCTGATCCCCCCCTCCCCTCCCACTTCCTGGTTCTCCTCTTCTTCTTCCCTCCCTGCCCGCCCACCCCCCCCCCCCCCTCCCCTTCCTCTCCACCCCCCCCCCCTCCCCTTCCTCTCCTCCCTCTTCCTATAACCTCCCCCCTTCCTGGGCAGCCCTCTGCCCGGCAGCCCCTGCGGCTAAGGGCCCCTAGGCCAAGGGCGACTCTCTCAGTTGCGGCTCCCTGTGTGTCTGCAGGTGTCCGCAGGGGACGCCAGGCGCCAGCTCCTCCGCTTTCCGGCCCACCCCTCCTCACCTTGCTCACCTCATCCACATGATGCCTCCCCCCCCCTATTCCAATTTACTGTTAAACTAGGGTGTTTTTCCCCCTCGCAGGATTCTCAAACTTAGGTGGCCCTGACCTAATACGCATTACTGTTTGCTCTGCATTGTGTTAAACTAGGGTGTTTTTTCTCCCCTCGCAGGATTCTCTAACTTAGGTGGCCCTGACCTAATACGCATTACTGTTTGCTCTGCACTGTGTTAAACTAGGGTGCTTTTCTCCCCTCGCAGGATTCTCTAACTTAGGTGGCCCTGACCTAATACGCATTACTGTTTGCTCTGCACTGTGTTAAACTAGGGTGCTTTTCTCCCCTCGCAGGATTCTCAAACTTAGGTGGCCCTGACCTAATACGCATTACTGTTTGCTCTGCATTGTGTTAAACTAGGGTGTTTTTCTCCCCTCGCAGGATTCTCAAACTTAGGTGGCCCTGACCTAATACGCATTACTGTTTGCTCTGCATTGTGGTAAACTAGTGCCCTCCACGCACTTCCTGTCTGCATACTCGGGTCGTCCGCCTCCCCTCCTTCTCCATGGTACTCTCTATCTCGCCTATCTACTCTAACTGCTTCTCTATTGACTATCCTGCTCTCCTCACTAAATCCGGTAGGAAAAAGTTTAAAAAGGACATCCTGGTCTCCAACCCAGGCCTCCCTATCGCTGACACCTACACGAGCGCCTGCTCCAAGGAAACTCTCACTGACATTCTCTTTTTCGTGCCTTCTCCTGACCTATGGACCCCTCACATGGTCGCTGTGCTCTCTCCTTTCTCCTCCTCTCCCATTAATGGTGGCACCCGTTGGGATGTCCTCTTGGCCCCTTTCCACTCCTCTAAGGCCATCATTAATGTCTATGCCAACGGGACCGTCCTGGTCCAAGGCCCTCAGGCCAACCTTCACCTCTTTGATAGACGCTTCCCACGCCTCATCAACTTCCTCTCCGCTCCCGCTGTCCCCCCTCCTCTGTCCTCGGCTACGTTGCCTCTCCCCTCCCTCCCTGCCCCTTCTCTTGCTCCCTCTTCAACTCCTTCTCTAACACCTCCGCAGGGCGTACCTCTGATCTGTACCCCTCCCCGGAAGTTTTTCAAGGGTGGCAACCTTCTCCACATTGCCACTCTAAATTCTCGCTCTGCCATCAAGCACTCCTCTGATATCTGTCGCCTTCTTGAGGAACTGGACCTCGACGTCCTCGGTCTCACTGAGACGTGGTTCACTGCCAGCTCTGCCACCAGCTTCGACACACTCCTACCTGAAGGCTACAAGATCCTCTCCGTGCCCAGGCCCAACCGTTCAGGGGGTGGTGTTGCCCTTATCTTCCCCGAGTGGATTCCTGCCACTGTCACTCCTACGCAGACCTACTCCTCTTTTGAATGTCTTGTCTGCCGACTCTCTCTCTCTCCTAGCCATTCCCTTACCGTGGCTACTATCTATCGGCCACCTGGTCAAATCTCCTCCTTCCTCTCTGAGTGGGCTGACCTCTCCTCCTCACTCCTGTCCTCAACCACCCAACTCCTCTTTCTCGGTGACTTCAACATCCACCTCGATGCCTCCTGTCCCCCCACTGGTCTCTTTCGCGAACTTTGCAACTCTCTCTCACTCTCTATTCTCCCGTCTGGGCCTACTCACTCTGCAGGTCACACTCTTGATGCTCTGATCTCTTCTGACCTTCCCCTCTCCCTCCCTCTCTCCACTCCTCTCTCCTGGAGTGATCACTTTCTCCTATCCTCCCACCTCTCCCTCCCTACTCCACAGGCAAAGCCACCCTCTTCACTGCCACCCACCTTCTCGGTCATCCGACCCATGAAGCGCGTGTCAGCTGAGGCTTTCGCCGCTACCTTCTCGCCCCCTCCTCCCCCCTCGGCTGACTCCCACCCTGACACAGCCCTCTCCATGCTCTATTCCGCTATATCTGATACTCTCGATATCCTTGCCCCCGTCATGAGAATCCGCCTGAAGCCCAAAGCCAAATGTAACTCCTGGTATCACTTGGATCTCGTCACCCTAAAACGCAAGTGCAGGGTGGCAGAGAGGAAATGGCGTGCTTCATGTTCATCCTCTGACAAACTGGCCTGCCGCCTGCTCCAAAGGCAATACCGGCTCTCCGTTCTCACCAAGAAGAGAGCCCTTATCCAAGCCCGCATCTCTGAGGCATCAAACAACTCGGCCGAACTCTTTAAAATCTGCAAGGAGCTGGCCAACCCTGCTGCAGTCTCTACCTCTCCGGTCCCCTCCCAGGCCCTCTGCACTGCACTGGCCTCGCACTTCATCTCAAAAACACAGGACATCCTATCCTCTCTCTCCTCCTCTCTCCTCCCTCCCTCTCTTCCTGGCTCTTCCTCTTGCTCTCTTGCAGCCGCCCCTCCGCCCTCCTTCTCTGCTTTTCCACCTTTTTCTGCTGATGAGGTTTCCAGACAAGTCCGATCTATGAAAGCCTCGTCAAAACAGGTTCACCCCTGTTCCTCCAAAACCATCAAGGACCACATCGACTCCCTGGCTCCTGCCCTGGCAGACTTTTGCAACCTCTCATTCTCCTCTGGAGTCTTCCCATCCCCCCTCAAGCACTCCCTTGTGCACCCCCTCCTCAAGAAACCCTCTTCCGACCCCTCCTGCCCCGCTAACTATCGCCCAATCTCCATTACTCCCTTCCTGGGCAAGCTCCTGGAGAAACTGGCCATCTCCCAGCTTAACCTCCATGCTGAATCTGTTGGTAATCTTCATGACCATCAATCCGGCTTCAGAGCGGCCAGAAGCACGGAAACTGCTCTCCTGAACATCCGTGAGGACTTGCTCCTGAACCTCGATTCCAACACTCCCTGTGTTCTCATTCTGCTCGATCTCTCCTCTGCCTTTGACACTGTCAACCATGCCATCCTGCTAAACCGTCTCCGTGATAACCTGGGTATCACAGGTCAGGCTCTGGCATGGCTGACCTCCTTCCTTTCCGGTCGACCCTCCCAGGTCCAAATGGGCTCCTTCCTCTCTGACATCTTTTTCTCCACCTGTGGTGTCCCCCAGGGATCCAACCTCTCTCCCTGGCTTTTCAACCAGTATCTGGCACTCCTGGCCCACCGCATCGCCGCTCTCTGCCCCTACTTCCAGTGCTATGCGGACGATACCCAGCTCATTTTCAGGCTACCCTCGGCCTCCTCCTCTCCTTCCCTCATCTCCGACTGTCTGTCTGCTATCAAGGAATGGTGCGCCGCCAATGACCTCTGCCTTAACGCCAGTAAGACTGAGATTCTACTCATCGGCACACCCACTCCCTCCTTCCCTTCAGCTCTCTGGCCGGCCTCCCTTGGCCCCCCTCCTGCCCCTACCTGCAAGGCTAAAAACCTCGGGGTCATCTTCGACTCCACACTCTCCTTCTCTCCTCATATATCTGACGTCTCTAAGAAGTCTCACTACCAACTGCACCTCCTCAGAGGTATTCTTCCCTTCCTCTCCTTCCCCCAGAAGCTCACTGTCTCCCGAGCCCTGGTTCTCTCAAGGCTGGACTACTGTAACAGCCTCTATCTAAATCTGCCTGCCTCCACTCTCCGCCCTCTGCAACTTATCCAGAACAGAACTGCGAGACTTGTCCTTGGCCTCAAGCCCAGGGACCGTATCTCTCCTGGACTGAAATCTCTTCACTGGCTCCCAGTGGCTGCGAGGATTAAGTTCAAAACCCTCTGCATTGTCCACAAGGCCTTCTGGGGCCTGGGGCCTAAATACCTTCAACTCTCCCTTCCTAAATATCTTCCTTCACGAGCCCTTCGCTCATCCGTCTCCAACTCCCTCATGGTCAGCCGCTTCTCGAAGCAACGAGCTGGGGGTAGATCTCTCTCCGCAGCAGGGGCCTCCCTCTGGAACAGCCTTCCTGCCTCCCTGAAACTTGAGGAGAACCATCTCCGGTTCCGGAAGCACCTCAAAACCTTCCTCTTCGCTTCTGCCTTCTCTCTCCCTCTCCCCTGCTAAACCTGCTTAACTCCCCACTAAATTCTGCACTTAACCTGCATCTGGGCCACTCTCATCGACCTCGGTCCAGCGCCCAGCCACTCTCCACTTGCACTGCCTTCCTTGGCCCCCCCTGCACCTTGGGACTGTCACTGTATCCCTACAGCCCCCTTCCCAGCACTTGCTCTGCACTTACCTTGCACTTGCCACCAGCTGGCCCTTTTTATTCATTATTTATTTTACGCTACTTACCTTGTACTGCACTTTCCCCCCCACCTCCTCCCCTTGCACTTTCTCCTTTTTCCCCTTACCTCGGCACTTGCGCGATCTGAATGACACCTGGCCTAGTAGGATCGTTTGTCTGTCTTTCCCTTGTTTCCCCCCCCCCGCCTCGTCGCGCCTTGAAACACTCGTGTATAGGCGCGTTACAAATACCATATCATATCATATCATAACTGAGACCCGCTCAAAGTAGTAATTGACACCGGCACAACAGTAAACGTCATGCCAGTGACGGCATTCAACAGACTTCACCCAAAACCAGAACTCCACAAGAAGAAAGTCAGGCTGTATGCCTATGGGTCCAAGAAACCCCTCCCAGTGCGGGGATCGTTCAAGTCAGACTTTGCGCACAATAACACCAATTGCCGTGCACGGATCTACGTCGTAGAAGCCGGCTGCGAGACTTTATTAAGCTGCAGAACAGCAGAGAAACTGAAGCTGATACACTTCGCATTCAGCGTTCAACACGACGAACTTAACAACCTCCTAGGTCGACACAAGAAGCTGTTTCAGGGCATCGGGTGCCTAAAAGGGAGAAACATCAAACTCCACATAGACCCTACCGTTGAACCCAAGGCAGTACGCCACAGACGGATCCCATTTCACCTGAGAGGCGCAGTGGAGAAAGAACTATCCAAGCTCGAAGAAGCAGGGATCGTTGAGAGAACATCAGGCCCGACCCCGTGGGTCTCGCCAATGGTGGTAGCCCAGAAACCGAAACAGCCTAATGCAGTAAGAATATGCATTGACATGAGGCTTCCCAACGTAGCCATCGGCCGAGAACGCCATGTAACTCCCACCATTGACAAGCTCATCGTGGATCTCACGGGAGCGAAGGTATTCAGCAAACTCGACCTCCGGTCTGGATATCACCAGCTAAGACTATCCAAAGAATCACGATACATCACCACATTTTCGTCCCACCTCGGCCTAATGAGGTACAAGCGACTAAATTGTGGGATATCGTCCGCCGCGGAGCTTTTCCAGCACAAGATCCGCAAAGTCATCACAGGGCTGGCAGGTACCACCAACATCAGTGATGATATCCTTGTGTACGCCTCAGACAAAGACGAACACCACCGACGTCTAGCAGCAGTCTTGAAAAGGCTTGAAGAAGCGGGTTTGACACTCAATGCGGTTAAATGCGAGTTCAACAAAGATGAACTATGTTTCTTCGGCTACATTTTCAGCGCAGCAGGAGTATCCCCAGACCCATCTAAAGTACATGACATAAAGGACTTTAAGCCACCCCAGTCTGCCTCGGAAGTGAGAAGTTTCATGGGGATGGCAACCTATTGCGCACGCTTCATCCCCGATCTCGCCAGCATTGCAAGCCCTCTCAGGGAGCTAACCAAGAAGGACCAAAGATGGGAGTGGACCGAAGTACACCAACAGGCGTTTCAACAGATCAAAGATGCCCTGTCCGCCACCACGACCATGGCATTCTTCAACGTGGAGCGGCAGACTGAACTCCTTGTTGATGCCAGCCCAGTGGGCCTAGGAGCAGTGCTGACCCAAACCAACAGTGAAGGCAGAGTATTCCCCATCGCGTTTGCCAGCAGGGCCCTCACGAAACCCGAACAGAACTACGCCCACATAGAAAAGGAAGCCCTGGCCATACTGTGGGGTTGCCGCCATTTCAAGGTATACCTGTTAGGAAAGCAGGCAAAAGTCTTCTCCGACCACAAGCCCCTGATCCCGATATTCCGGGGTTCCGCCCCCCACCCTCCTGCCCGCATAGAGAAGTGGATGCTGCAGCTGCAGCCGTACAACATTGAGGTGGAATATCGGCCAGGATCGGACAACCCGCCAGACTATCTGTCCCGCCATCCGCGACCCGCTACCGACAGCGAACAACACCACGCGAGAGAAACGGACGAGCATGTCTGTCACGTGGTGGCCTGCGCCCGGCCGCGAGCCCTGACACTGCAGGAAGTAGTGCAAGAGATAAAAGGGGACATCATCCTGCAATACACTGCCTCAGCCATTCAATCAGGAAGCTGGAAAAACTATCTCACGTCAATGACCCACCGCACAGTGTCAGCTCAAACCAAACTCAGAGCCCTGTTTGGGATCAGGCACAAACTCTCGATAGCTCCGGAAGGGGTGCTTCTGAAAGGTCACCGTATCATACTGCCAGAGTCCCTCGAAGAAAGGGCGCTCAAATTAGCCCAGAGTGGACATCAAGGGATTGTCAAGTCCACGGCGTACCTTAAATCCCGAATGTGGATGCCAAACATGCACCAAAGAATAACAGAGCTTGTAGAGTCATGCGCAGCCTGCCAAGCGTCCAGGAGACCTGAGAACCCGGAACCGATCAGCAGTGTCCCACGAAGCTGCAAGCGATGGGACGCAGTCAGCATGGACCATTGCACCATTGCGGGCGAAGGATACCTGCTCGTAGTGATAGACGAACTTAGCAGATACCCTGAAGTAGAGCATGTGGCATCCACCAATGCCGAAACCACCATCCTCACGCTGGAGAAGATGTTTGCCACACATGGCATCCCGAGGAAAGTGAAAAGTGACAATGGACCATCATTCACCAGCCAGGAGCTGCGGGAATTTTTCAAAGAAGTGAACGTAAAACATCAGCGCATTACCCCAAGATGGCCTCAGGCAAATGGTGACGCGGAACGCTTCATGGGGTCGCTAAACAAAGTCATCAGAATTGCCAAGGAGCAAGGGCACCCCTGGCTGAAGGCAGTGTATCGGTTTCTAAGAACGCACCGGCAAACCCCACACTCAGCCACTGGGATCAGCCCAGCAGCCCTCATGTTCGGAGTACCGATACAGGCATAACTCCCTTTACATCCACACTGGATTGCACCAGAGCCAGACATCCCAGAAATGGATGCAAGGCGGAGGAAGCACACCGAGCAAGAAAGCATCGCCAGACGAGCGTGCCATCGAGAACTAAACCCAGGAGACACGGTCCTCGTCAGGAACCGAGCACCGCCGAAGAAGATGTCCCTCAACTTTGAAGTTCGCCCGTGGACAGTCCAGACCGCCAACCATAGCATGGTCACTGCCACCCGAGGAGGGGAGACCGTGACCAGGAACATATCCCATTTCAGGAAGGTACCCCCGGAAATGTGGGAAGAACACCCACCATCTCCGAGAGAAAGGACAACCGACACGCCCCAAAGACGCATACCACCGAGTAGCGAAAATGCGCCAGAAGAAACGGACAGACCGCACCCGCAAGAGGCGGAGACTGGAGCAGAGACCACCATAGAAGGCCTGACCAGGGAAAGGAACACCCGTTACAGCCTGAGAGAGAAGCCCAAGCCGTCATCTCGCCTCCAGGGATATGTCGTGGACGGAGTATACCGTCAAATAACTGGTGCAAAAGACGGTAGTCCAAGCTAAAATGTTTTCTATTGATATCTGTGAAATTGCCTCCAAATTGGGGAGGAATGTGGTGTCACATGCCCTGACGTGGAAGGTCACGTGACACGGAAGGGGGAGGAGGAAATAAAGGAATCATCGGAACTGGCGAGTTCACGCCAGTCCGGGTTTATGCAACCCAACGTGTAGTCGTGCGTTTGATTGCAGCGCTGCGCCTTGCATTCCGCGCGCCCGAGCAGGCCTCAGCCGAGGGCCCACTTCACCTTCCTGCTGCCGCCCGCAACACCGGCGGCAGCAGACATCACAGTAATTAGAATGTAACACTTACCTGGCAGCTGGATGCTGCCATCTTGCCTTCCTGACCCAGCAGCAGCTGCCAGTCCCCCCACCACCTGACCCATTGCCACTTATTGCCTCCCCAGAACTCCCACCACACCCACCACACCCACCTTTAACTTGCCTCCTTCAGTTCTCACAGCACCCCACTCCCATGATCACTCGGGCGGAGTCAACAACCTCCTTCCCCCAAGATAGACCAGCAACACGTACTGTTATGATTATTGACACTTCCACAGCCCGTCTAGCCTTCTGTCATTTCCTGTCGAGAACCAGGCCTATTTAAGGTTTTAATGAATATTCATGGATCTGATGCCTCAAAACCTGTGAATTTCGTGTGTATTCCCGAGGGTCTCCGGGACCTCAATTGCTTTGGAGCCCCTGACCAATCGGCATTATTTTATAGCCCGATGGGGAAGGCCAGGTCACCCACTTGGCATGTAATTATGATTTGATAGTTTATTTATATAGAGCCTATACACAATGTGTTTCGATTCAGAGAATCCCAACTTGAAGAAAGTCCAAGTCACTGCAACGCCGATTCCACAACATTTCACTCATTGGTTTCAATGGAAAACTCAAATAAAAGTAAAAAAAGAAGATGGGGGAAAGTTTTAATAAATTGTATAAATGTAAATAATAGGGGATATGGCATAAAAGAGAGCAAAATGGTAAGGGAAGTAATATACATGACAGGAAAGTGAGGTCAAACATTGGGTGAGATCGTTGTCCTGACCAAAGGGCAGTCCAGCACCGAAATGCCAGGCAATTCTCCTCTGAACAAGAGTACCGACAGCATCCCCAGACACGTGTTTCGGCCTCACCAGTAGGGTGGAGCTGTGCCTCTCTAAGAGCAGTGAGCAAGGAGTCCACATCTGGATTACCCTAGTTTAACTTATGGTGAGACCCAAAGTTACTTTAATTATGCGAAAACAAGGGCGGTCCTGGGAGTCCCTCTGCCGGCCAAGTCCCGGTTTCGTGAGTCTTAACTAGCTCCTTTAGCTCACTATCTCTTTCACAGAGGAGAAACATCCATAACATATCAGTATGTCCTGACCTGGGGCAATCCAGCACCGAAATGCCAGGCAATTCTCCTTTGAACAAGAGTACCAACAGCAATCCCATACACGTTCACAACATGCAAAACAAATCATTAGAGATAACAAATGGGATATTTGCAATGTGAGAAACCAAAGGGTGTCTCATTTGCTAGTCCCTGGGGAATTCTATCTCAGGTGGCCACAGCATGGCTATCGCCTATGGATCCAGACCCTGGGGGTGGTCCAGTGCGGGAGCATCACCTGGGTGAGGGATCTTCGGAGAGTGGAGGTGAGACAACCGACGGTGAGATGCGGTATCCCCCCCCTTTCCCGTGCTCATTCCCCATCCTATTTTATAGGATTCTCTGAAATCCCAACCCCAACCCTCTTTTCTGCACAAACACTGGGCCGAGGAAGAGGAGGAATGTGAGAAAAGAGGCTAACCCTTAAGTATCCCATTTGACATGTACCCTTAATAAGGTTAGGCAAAGTCAGGCACTTGAACTTAATCACATACATCTGATACCCATTAGCCATCCCCACACGGATAAAAGGCAGAGCATGGAGACACACTCTGAGCAAGGTGGAACACGAGAAGGAGCAGAACTTCCTGGCCGAAGGCGAATCCACTGGAGCAGGACGACCGATAGAGGGAACAGAGTGAGGGGCTGGGAAACCCTGAACATCCCTGCAGGAGCTTGTTGCCTCTGGGAAACTGTGAGATATATGCAGAGAAGGCCAGAACCTGGACAAGAAGAAGCCTGCATTGTGTTTCAAGGATTCCAGCGACCTTCCCGAGTGAACGGCTGAGTTGGGGAGGTGAGGCCAAGCCTGTGAATCAAAGCCGCACAGAACAGAAAAGAATGGACCCAACTGGTGAGTTAGGGAAAGACATGAAAGGCCGGCTTGTGTCAAGGAAAGATTGAAGCCGCAACACTGTATCTCACAATTGCATGTTGCATGCGTGCTGATGAGACGAAAGAAAGCAAACCTGTAGTGAACTTTAAAGTCAGCTGTAACTGTGAAGCTTGTGGTACAGAGCAGCAGAGTGATCCGGCAAAAGGAAACGGCCCACTCAAAAGTCTCCACAAAATGTTTGATGTTTGTTTTAAAGCAAGAAAGTGAATTAACTTTGAAATATGCAATCGTCAAGATTAACCCTGATGAAAGGGGAAGTTAAAAAGTCATTGCTTTAAGAGAGAGGCTTCTTTGAACTTTTTGAACTACCCAGACCAAGAGACACTGGGGCAAATATCATAAGGAAGAGCTGAAGTGGAAGTCAAAGTAGTCCTGCTGTTAAGTGACTTCAATTCAGCACTCAACTAAGTCAATGCCTAGTCTTGGATGCCCAAGGGAAGCCCTTATTTATATATTTTTATGACAAGTTCATAGATCTGGATGATAAACCCTTGTATAACGCCCCTCTCTTTGAATCCCCCTGAACTCACTGAGCCAAGAAGTAGGTTTGTTTTGCAAATTAAAAGATTTATTAGAAAAATTAAACAATATATATATATATATATATCACACTTTTATGAATAAATTATATTTGATATCACACTTATGAATATGACAGTAATCAACAATGGATAATACTACACTAGCACACTTCTTGAATTACTTAAGAGTTGGTATAGAAAGGATAAGGTAGCAGAGAATACGTTTATGGTTTCAAGGAAAAGCAATGATGGAAAGAATGCAGCACAGAAATAAACTGACATGGTTTCAACAAGAGATACTATGATCACTTTTCCTTGTGACAATTCACTCCCCCCCCGATGCAATATAAAGAGATGGAAAAGAGAGCACACAATTTTCAAGAATGCAAACAAAATGCAATACAAATTCCAGTTCCCCCTAGCAAGCTTAGAGCAACAAGGATGATTTTAAAACACAGGCAAAATGCTTTTAAATGTGATTTGCAAAGAAGTGAAAATATGCTAAAAATTATTTTAATTCCCCCTTGGAGATTCAGGGTAAGTGGCAGCTACTTTGAATTAGTTCAGGTCAACACAAGCAATGATTCATGAGGGATTATCAGGTTGAAAACGAATTTCAGCAATAGAAGCAAAAGACAGCTATTTTTGACAGGTGAAGTAGTTTGACTCAAATTGAATTTCGCGGCTTTGATTCTTAGCTTTAAGATGACAGTTAAATCTCGTTCCTAGCACGTATGGTTCAAAAGATATGGACGATTTAGTGGAGGTAGATTCTCAGAAATAAAGTAAAGCTCAGAATGACAAATGACACTTTCATAGGTTTGAAATCACAGAATGGACACACAATTTCTATGCAGTTCTAAATAGGTTGAAATGGATGGGATGAGATTATTTTAGACTAAGAGATTGGTTCTGCACAGTTCTGGCTGGATACTCACTCCTAATTTGGGAAGGAATGGGCCTCGTCACAGATCTGGTCAACAGGTTTAGTTGCGGTTCTCTCTGCTCTGCTGGTCTGGATCTCTGGTTCTGGCAAAAGTTCTTGGCACTGCACAGCGGTCTGGTCTTCTATCGGCACTGCACAGCGGTCTGGTCTGGGTCACTGCGGTTCTGGATACAGCTCTGCTTTCTGGGTTCTGGCACAGGGTTCTAGCCAGAATCAAATGGCTCGCCCGGCTGTTGAGTTTCAGGTTTCAAAAGATTTTGAGGCCTACTGAAAAGGATTCCGCTTGGGGATTGGCCCCTCAAGTTCTGGAGTCTGAATTCTAAGTTCTGGTCTCTGGATCTGTCTGGATTTGAAGTCTGGATTCTAAGTTCTGGTTCTGGAGTCTTCTGACAAAGCGCTTCACAAGAATCAGTTTGAATGTGGAAAGTGAATGTCTCTACCTGAATCTCAGTGGCTCTTTTTATGTCTTTTGAAAGTGGGTGGGAAGGCTGACTTTCTATGCCCAACCCTCTGAGGATCCTGATAGGCTATAGGATTCTCTGTTGCCTCACTGGGGAACTGAATTGTGAGTCATCCCATGTCATGAGACATCATTTTTATGGCCTACAGAAAAAACACTCCCCTTGTCACTTTGCACACAAATCTATTTTTGACTTAAATGCATATTTATCTATGTACAATTTTTCTAATATTATATGTCCAGTTAACATATTTTCTGTAGCGCCAAACCATCCGATCCCTGTCTTTGCAAGATGTTGTGTTCACTTCTGACAGAATTCTGCCCTTTTCGTCCAGAACACAACCTGTAACCTTTTCCAGAATTTACACAAATGTGTGCAAGGAATATGGGCATCTGATGATGAAGTGTCAGATTTTTAACATATATACATTTGGAGTAATACCCTATTTTCTGCTACTACCCCCCAGAACATACCACAGAGTCCTAACACCTCTTAAAATGTGCACAGAAAAATCATAGGAATAATGATATTATTGATGTCATTTTTTAACAATTATGTACTATGAATTATCCATCTTTCTAAAATTATGCACTGGCCCAGAGGGGTGTGGTTTCCCAAAGCACATGGGGAATTTTTGGTTTGTCCACTTCCTCCAAGCTCAGCTGGCTTACAGAGGCAGTGCCCCTCCCATTTCCTTCCAAGAGGAAGCCAAGCCATTTAGGACCCCCTGATTTAGCAATGGCTTGGAGCCAAGGGAAGTTCATTGTTCAGTTTTCCTGCAGTCCCAGGTACTCCTCCCCTGATTCAATCAGAGAGGTGTAATCTCCTTTTGGTGAGGCAGCAGAAGGAAGGCCAGGCCTGTGAATACAGTTGCTGGGCAAGTTTCAACTCCTGTTGGGGGTAGTTGTCGGGCAGAATTCAGTCCCTTTAAGCCAGGCTTCAGCCAAAGGTCACTTTTTGTTCCCATTTTTCTTCATTCAAATCAAACTTAAGATATTGGCACATGCAGCTAGAACACTGATTCTAAGTTCAAAATTATGACATTTAAACAGTTGCAACCTATGTGACACTCAAAAGTAGGTCACTCATTTATTTTAAACATTTTGATTTTAGTGGCTTTAATCCCATTTCACTTAAGCTGCTGACATCCACAGCTCAGCCAGCTTTGTTATGAACATTATTTTAGGCTCTTCATCTTTCCAGATTTGGTATGCACACAAGACTTCATTCTACCAGACGTCTGCTGGTGTTCAGTAAGATTTTTGAATACCTTGCAATGTTTGAAATGGGCATTTTGAGCTTGCATTCAGAGAAACAAGGGTGATTTCAAAGCGCTTTTTGAGCTAACAGGCACTGCTGTTTTTCCTTTGGCACCACGTTTCACTCATGGCGCTTCTGGCCCATCACGCTCGCGCTGGTGGGTGGCGGGTCAGGTGACCATTTTGGTGTGTGCAAAAACTGCGCGGTTTTCCTGGATTCTGGCGCAAATGTGGGCTTTTCGGCCATCTTGGATTTTCTAAGCCCACAGCACCAAATGTTGCAGCATAATAACTTGAACGTGGGTCGATACACCTGACACTGCAGAGGTTTGTGGAAAAGCTTGCACATTCGAAAGTCTTCGACATCAGTGAAAGGTCCGAGCCCGATTGAGGGAGACCAAGAATATGAAATAAGTGAGGGGAAGGGGCCCCCTTACAAATGTAAATAAAGCTTGAGGAAGGGAGCCACTACAGGTGCTGTGATTATGAAGTCTGAGCCCTGCTGATATGATTGTTTGATATGATTGTTTATTTATATAGCGCCTATACACAATGTGTTTCAAAGCGCTTCAAGGCAAGGGAGGGAACAAGGGAAAATACAACCACATTCTTACAGGCCATGAACAGTAAGGATGTGAAATTAACTATCGTACTCGGCCTGATGACATTTCAGATAGTGCAAGAGCTAAGACGTATATAAGGAAGGGAGGGGGAGAGTGGGAGGGAAATGGAAACAGACAGGCGACTACTGTACTAGGCCTGACAACATTTCTGGTAGAGCCAGAGAAAAACAAAAGGTGAGGGAGAGGGGCACTGAAAGGGAGGGGAGGAACAGAACAAGCGACTATCATACTAGTCCTGACGATATTTCAGATAGTGCTGGAGGGGCCATGGGAAGGAAAAAAAAACAGTAATGGGAGGGTGGAGGAAACAGACGAGGTTGCTATTATATTAGGTCCAGGGACAATTCTGATAGAGTAAGTGCATAGAAGAAAGTAAGGGGAGGAGATAGGAAAAGGGAGAAGGGAAAGGAGGAGAGAAAAGAGAGTAAGAAATCGACAAGAGTGGAGAGCGAATACAATTGCAGAAGTCAGTAGTAACACATAATGTTGCAAGCTAGGATACAAGATGAAGAAGGGAACAGCATGATTCAGGCCACCATGAGTACAAGATGCAAAGGAAGTCCAGCATGAGAGTTGAGAAAGAGTGACGCACCATGAATGAATGAAGTCCATAAAAGTCAAATCCAGCATTGGCCACAAGACAGTGATGGTGAAGGAAGGCACCAGGTGGGCGGGGCTTGTTAAGTGGTGAAAAAGGGCAGCAGGCAGGAAGGTACCAGGTGGGTGGGGCTTAGGCCAGGTGAGATCTGAGGGAGATCTACGTGGACTATTGACCATTGAAAACTATAATACTGCAACCACTGCTATTGATGCCTTGAGAGGTCCGAGCCTGACAGAGTGGGGACATACTGGAATTTTGTACTTTTCTTGAGAAGTCCAAGCCTGACACAGGGAGACACCTACATGTACTATTGACCAATTGAAAAATATAATGCTGCAACCACCACAATTGATGCCTTGAGAGGTCGGAGCCCAACAGAGGGAGACCTACGTGAATTTTGTTGACTCATGAAAGAATATTTTTGTGAACATAAGTGACTTTAACGTGTAAGGCCAAGCAGGCCTTGTAAGAAACCTGGCAGTATTCTCCCAAACATACCTCATGACTCCTCTATTAAGGTGGCCAAGAAAGAGTTGACACGCTCAGATCCCAACTCTGGGTGTGAAAGAGTGAGAAGGGATGACCTGGGTCGGGGAACCTGGGTTATGTTCGGGGGAGTGTCCCAGGTGAGACACAGTATTACACCAGGGACAAATGCAAGGAGGATGAAGTCCCTGAAACCTTCATAGATTGTTCCACATCTACCTCTCTTTCACCAAAATAATTTCCCTTACCCAAATTCCACAACCAACCCCTCCATATCTAGCAAATTCCCTAGGAACCCCAACCCTGTTGCACTCAAAAAGCACAACTCCCAGAATCCCTGTGTTTCTGTTTCCTATCCGAACATTCCCAGACGTTCTTCTCCACGTCCCTCTGATTATGGTTTTCACACTCCCAATCTATTTGGACCAAACACTACCATTCACACAATCTCCTCTGTTTATTTTCTGACAATAATCCTGGTCATTCCCATTTTTTTTTCCATTAACCATTCAAATCTTGCCCTTCAGAATTTACCGAACCCCTTTGTAAGAGGGCTATGATTTCATACAACACCTCTTCTCCCTCCTATCCCATACGATACCTGGAATCTCTACCATGCCCCTCTTTTCCGACACACATATTTTTTCACACCATAAAAAACAACAGACTCAAACCAGAACTGTTCACCTGACATGTTCCGACACAAGGGGCAGGCAGAGTCAGGAAATTGACACAGATTACACACACCTGACGGTCCTTTCTCTTCCCCATAGGGATAAAAGGTGGACCAAAAGAGTGCAATATGGGCAAGGCAGACCACACATCCAGGGAGCTAACTCAGCATGGCAATTCAAGAGTAGGAGAAAGACACCGCATACCGAGAGGGTGTTAAGGAGAGAAGCTACCTTGCCCTTTCCAACCAAGGCCCGGGAAACCTCTGCAGAAGGTATCGTGTTGCAGCAGGTGTCAACGGTACACAAGACCCTCCTCCACTGATAACCAGGCTGGGGAGAGATGCTTGTCTCTGTGGTACCAACTCTGACTCCAACGAGAAAGAAAGCAAAGCGGCTCATCACAGCCGGTGAGTCGAGGGGAGAGAACTGTGTTGAATGAAAAGTAGCAAACAGCTAATTGAACTGTGAAAGCATAAAGAGTGATTGATGTGAAAGGGGGAAAACCGGCAACAGAGGAGTTGAGCACCACGTGGGGGCTCACTCAGGAAACCTCTGAGTGATTACACAATTGTTGAAACTACCATAACCAGAAGGCCTTGGGAAAGGCAAGAAGGGGGTCAAAGTGGCCATACACGGGTCTTGTCAAAATCCTCTGTACAGTGGTAAGAAACTAAGGGAAGTGAATCCCACATCATAAGAGTTGAATGGAAAAGGCGTGATTGACAGGAATGGGAAGAGTGAACCCGAATGAGGGATGCCGATACATAGGGGGCAAAGTCTAAGTCCTGAAAAACAGTGTGAAGACAAGAGATGTCCACAGTACAAAATGACATTAAGATTTGTGAAAGTCACCAAATAAGTTGCACTGAAAGCCATAGTGAACCCGATTGAGAGAGGCGAACAGTCGAGTCAGATCTGAGCCCAGAAGAGGGAGATCCAAAGGTGAAAAGCCAACACACACCGACCCGCGAGTGCAACAAATCAAATTACAAGAGGGAAAGCCTTTTGCATGCATGAAATTCCAGGGGAAACCCGACAAAGAGAAGTGATATTTGAGAGGGCTCTGAGCCAGGAAGAGGGTGGAACCTAGGGTTGAAGAACCATTAACCAAATACAGAAAAGTACTTTTTATTGTATTTTTGTTTCGATACTTTGGACCTGACAGACCCTCAAAAGCAGGAAAACATAACTATCACAGGTTCTGGTATCATTAAAGAACTTTCTAGGGATCTGCGGCCGGAAGAGGGGGATTCAGAAGTGAAAGACATCACCAATGTATATGTGAAAAGGAACTCTTTGTTCATTATTTGAATACATCAGGCCCACAGAGGCAAGAGACTTTTTGATAGAAAAGAGATTTAACCACCGAAAGCCCGGATTGCTGAAAGTAGAACTGTTAGCTCATGCTGGGAAAGCTCGAGCATTTGCTGTGCTCCAAAGTCCTGCCTTGTCCCATGCTAAACATGTGGGGAAGGGAGACCTCAAGTACCACATCCTGACTTCTTATTTGTGAACACTTCCTTCTTTCTTAAGAACATTATCCCACGCTTCTTTTTTGTATTTAGCATAAGGATTGGCAATAGGTTTTTCTTAGTATAGGCATTTTTCTATTGCAAGACACCAGCAGGACTGCCTAATTATTTGATGGACAAAGCTTTCTTAAATCTTAGATTTAGTTTAGATTAGGCTTTTTCCAACCTACCGGTCCAGTTTAATGAACACCCTTGAACTGTGTCTGTCTTTAATGCTGCCAGCATGAGTTCCTTACAGCCTCGACCCACGTTTTGAACTGCCTTTTAAAAAAAAAAATAACCTCTGCCAGTGTGTCATCCGGTATCCAGGGTCCGCCTTACTCTGTGCTGTCCAAAGTGGGGAGGAGAGCTGACTAATCCATCTTGATGCTTTGTTATAACGCATACTTTTCTTTGCATACACATTTCCCTTTACACACTTTTTCTATAAGAGATAGGGCAGGCATTAGGTTTGTTTTTAGTATAAGAAATTCAAGATTGTTCGTGTGCCCCCTGTCTGACCATGGCTACAAGGTCAAGAGAATATTGTGAACAAAAAGGGTCCCTACAGATTTGAGGAACAAGACCTGTAACCAGGTCTTGTTCCTCAAATCTGTAGGGACCCTTTTTGTTTTTAGTATAGGCCATTCTGAGTTGACACAGAATAACTAGGACTGTGTTTTCTTTATTATTTGATGGTAGAGACTACTCTAATCATATCTATATGTCAAGGTAAGAGTTTTTCCAAACCCCAAGAATTTAATTTAAGGTTTTGAAACTGGTACCTCTTTTGTCAGTGTCATACCTGTGATACCATAACTCCCTTACAGCAAGTTAACAAAAAGCAAATAATTAAACAAATTAAACATAACGTGTATCCAACTTGTATCAGTATTAGGCAATCACACTTACTAATATATGTGCTGTGCCTACAGTTAATGGAGGTTTTGGTCACTTTAGTAACTTCTGTACTGTGTTTGAACTTTTGAAATTCACCAGGAAGCAGATGTCACATTGAGTGTTATTTTGCCTGAAGAATGTTTGTGTTCCTTGTTACAACTACATTAGAAACATAGCGATTTCAAAAGTTGTGTCTGGTAAAGATAAGAATGCTTAATCATTGGGAAACATGTCTTTAAGTGGGCATGAATCAGCCTTTTTGGAAGCAGAGCACCATAATAGTTTGCATATCTGGTGTTTAACACACCAAATTAGAAAGGATGTATAGGCTCAATAATGATTTTCATGGCAAGGCTTGCTAGGCTGGTAATAATGTGCTCTTTATGTCTGACAGCAGAAAGGTCCCCATCCATCAAGTGCCTTTCAAGAACCAGTGGCCATTGTATGACACATGAAAGGTCAGGGCCTGTTTTCCCAGATACAAAATAGCCAATTATAACCAAGTACCTGCAAAATAAAATAATGGTAAACTAAAAACCCATACATTAAAAAAGATGAATGAGGATAATGGATCTGCAAACAAACTCACAAAGAGTCCAGGTGCCTGTTGGCATGAGAGGAATTAACATTAGTGTGTTCAATGTTTACATTTTCTACTGGTAATAAATGCATTTCCTTCGAAGAGTAAAACCTACTGTATCTCCTGTCGGGAGACTTGTATAGGAGTACTGAACACATTGGCTTATTCAGATCGAATAGCATGATTTAAATATGTAAGCCTAGTTTAAATTCAAGCTCATCTCACATTGTAGAAATGATCAAAATCCACAACTCTGTTATTTGACATGCTAAAGAGCCCAACACAAATTGCATTTGTGTAACGCGGACTGAACATATAATTTGTACATATTTAAGACCAAAGAAACCCACATTTCTATAAAATCTAAATACGTGATACCAATTTGAAGCTGGATGATGTCATGCAAATGAGAAAGGTGGTTTTATGGGAACATTTATTGAAATTCAGATTTGGTAATTGCCCCTACCAGCCTTCTCAACCAAGACAGCCAATGACAAAAAGGCAGACGTTTCAATAGCTGTGTCATCACTAGGAGATCAACAAATCAGCTAATCCAGTAGTAATAAGATGTTAGCTGAATCTACTTTAGTGTGGGATTTGTGGGATATTTAACCTCAAATCCCTTGGTAAGGTAGTATAATCAACCAGGAACTGGGAGCCAACTGAAATTATTGCATACAGAATTGCTGCATGAAAGCAGATTGGATTGCATTTAAGGCATTTTCCACAGGTACTGATTGTAGAAAGAAACCAACAGCAGGGCAGAGGGCCCTCGCTGAGAGGCACTTGATACCCATATCCTGGTACATGTGCCCAAAGAGGGAGAACATGACTTGGTGGTCCCAGGCTGCCTGTCTGCTTGAATCGGAAACAGACCGAACTATAGTATGAGTGTTCTGAGGATTATAATTATTTTCTATGGAATTGACATAAATCCCATATCCCTTTTAAATTTAATTGTATATTTAGGGAACCCACATTGAATTGTTATTTATGTTATTGTTAAAAGTGTGGATCTAGCTCAAGAGCCGGGGAGCACTGTGCTGGATGTGTGCAGCCGGAGAATGGGCTGGCATCTTTCTACAGCATCGCTATTCCTTGAAGCAAATGACTTCCTGGACCTACAGCAATTTGGTTTTAGACTGGGCCATGGCACAGAATCAGCCCTATTAGACTTTAAAAAACCAAATGGGCAAAGCCAAACACTCTGGTAGAGTATCCCTACTATTCCTACAGGACCTGTCAGCAGCTTTTGACCTCATGGATCACCAAATCCTTTGTCAACACCTTTCATCAGCAGTTCACCTTTCAGAACAGGCCACTGCCTGGATCTCCTCCTTCCTATCTCACAGATCCTTTCTCGTCCTTACTATCTAACTTTCTCTTCCTATCACACACTATATGGTGACATTTTTCTTTCTGCTAAACCCTCATTCTATCTTGTGCAATCTCAATCTACTCATCCTAGGCGTCTGTTTAAATCACTTTATCGTCTTATTTATCC
This sequence comes from Ambystoma mexicanum, assembly GCF_040938575.1. Taxonomy (NCBI): domain Eukaryota; kingdom Metazoa; phylum Chordata; class Amphibia; order Caudata; family Ambystomatidae; genus Ambystoma; species Ambystoma mexicanum. The sequence goes on along the minus strand of NC_090934.1, from coordinate 116,093,511 downwards.
CCCTACCTGATTATTTGCTTAACCTCATTCTTACTCCCTCAGATTTTTCTTCCTATTTTTATTCATCGGGGGCCACTCTTTGAGAGGCCATCATCCCTTCCTCTACTGTCTGCGTTTCTTCCCCATGCTCCTCATCCAACTTGACTATCTCATTTTTCTCTCAGATCTCTAATTCTTAGACTTCTTCTTTAGTTGCTTGTGCCCACGTACTGCCTCTCCATCGATCCAATTCCTTCTTTATTTATTCCTAAGGTCTATCCATTACTGGTTTCCTATTTTACCACTCTTTAATATTCCTCTTCTTATGTTAAATGGAAATCCTATTAGTGCCTCCTTTTGATTCATATTGGCCTAAACTTAGTTGCTCTATGGGGAAAACCGCGTTGCAAAGTTCTGAATTAGAATTGACTTCAAGCGCCATCTTGGAAAAAGCCCTCCATCTTTGGTTCTAAAAAACTCCTGCTCACTCTTCAGTAAATAATTAGCTATGTTTTCAACTTCAAAAGAAGAATTGAACTTTGAGCCTATGTCAACACCAGGGCTGGCAGAGCAGACTATTTGTCCTGAGCAAACAAGACCTTGCAGTCAGAACAAACTCCCATTCAAAGTGTTATCTATGTCTACAAACTCAATCTTCTCACAAACAGTGTTATACAATTAATGCAAACTGATGCTGCGAGTTTCTGAAGGAATCCTGTGTACATTGGAAAGCTAAAGCTCCACACAGCTGACGGCAATAAAGTTTGTCAGTATGTTTAAGGAACCTTGGAGCTAAAGTGAACTCAAATTTAAAGTGTTTTCTGTATCAATAGCCTCGGCTATATTCAAACATAAGAACTGAATGTAGGCAAACTATAAACTGTGTACCTTCACAAAAAGCTATTGAATTTGTTTCTTTGAACTAGGGTCAGCCTAAGATGAATAACTAACATGACCAGACAGAACAAAAATTGTAACCATTGTATTTTGAGGACTGGAAAATACTTGAAGTATGTAGAGACAATATTGTTGTATTTGCTATGTGAACTGGGCACAAACCCACATTTGTAACTTATTAGTATGGAGATGGGCTGAGCTATGACGTGGATTGTGTATAAATACTGCATGTTTTGTGATGTGGTACATGCTGTGAGGGGCTGTGGACCAGATAGATATCTGCTTTGATATTTGAATGTGTGCAGCATAAATCTTTGAAACTTTGTGACTGGCAGATCCAATTTTTGGTGGTACCAAGCCTTGATAGTTCCTTGATTTTACACTTACTTCAACCTTTCCTTTCTAATTTAAACCCGCATCTATTCTTCCCATTCTAAATTCTGACCAGAGCAGGATAAGCTTGAAGAATAAATATAAAATCAGTAAACAAGACTCTATGCACATCCCTGTCAGCAAAGGCCATCGTACTAACCAAATAGATACTCAGTAAAAAAGGAATCGGAATATTGTTCTTGTTTCCAGTTCTTAATTAGGTGCTGTCTTTTAGGCCTTTTCGCAATACATCAATATTTCTCTAAAGTTCATTTTCAAAAGTTCCTGTGACTTCCAACAAAGTTTACAATCCTGCTATAATATCTATAAAGAGTGTACAAGTGAGTCACAGTCCAAATGCAAAATCTGCATTCCACAGCTGGTCGATGTATCATCCTCCTTCTTCATCGATCAAGTCTGCACATGCTACAATTCTTCTTCTGGTCTTGCTCTGCATTGGTAACCGTTGGAGTGGGAGGTCGAGAGGTGGTCTCATTGTAGTAAAATTTTACATCATTCAAACAAAGCCAAGCTCTCCTGCCTTGGACTTTTACTGCTGAGGCAGTTACATTTTCCTCAACAAAGAGACCATTAAAGCATGGGTCTTGCCACTTTCGAGTGAAGATTTTAATCATAACAGTGTCACCAACAAACTATTTGGGTGCCAATTGGTTGCTGGATTGTTTATATCTGTGTTCTGAGACTGACCCCTCTGACACCAAAGTTGATCTGAAATGAGAGAGGTGGTGCAGGTCATACATGTCAAATAATCATGCAGTTCATCACATAAAAGTTTCACTGTACTCTGGTAATCACTTCTACTACTACGATAGAGGTGTAAGAGGAATTCTCATTTGCCTTCCTGTCACTAGTTTGTGCGGGGTGAGGCGATGGTCCGACCCAGGCTGATTCTTTAGGGCATATAAAGCTAAGGGCAGGCAATATAGGCTACCTTCTTAAAAGTTAGCTTGATTTTGGCAATCCTTTCTTTAAGGAAGCTGTTAAGTCTCTCATATAATTCATTGGCTTGCAGGCGATAAGCAGAAGAAAACGTATGTTTAATACTAAACAAAAGTCCTATTTGTTCGAACACTTCATTGACAAAATGTGACCCATTATCGGATCTCAGAACTTCAAACACACCCCATCTTTGGAAGCCTTAACGTACTAAAAGCTTTGCTGCGCAAGTGTCACCAGGGTGGGTACACGGACCTGCCTTGATCCACCTAGAGATGGGACACACCACCACTATCAGATACCTGTATCCATTACATACTTGCAGAATATCAGCATAATTGATATGTAAATGCTGAAAAGGACCATTCAGTTGAGGTATTGCACCTCTAATCATTCTCAGTGTATGCCCAGCTGTAACCTTTCGACACACAATGTAATTCACTACAAAGAATGCAACATGTTCTAACACATTTGGAATAAACCAGTCTTACGCAATTGTTGCAGCAAGTCTTTCCCTAGATAAATGAGCGGGGTAATACAGCTGTTGAAGCGCTATTTTTAACAATGCTACGGGCATTACCTGCTTTCCAGAGCTATCTTGTCGCCCTAATGTTTGGGGGGGGATAAAGAACACTTCCTTTGTTTATATAACTCCTGCTCTTCCTGCGGTGCACTTTCCTGAATCTACATTAATTGGATCTTTGGCAAATTATTAAACCCTTCTTGCATTACCATAATTGTAAATACTTTTTCTTTGATATGTGGAGAGTCAAAACATGAGATATCTGGGGAATATGCAACTCTTTTGGCTTCTGCATATATGGCTTAATTCACGCAAGAAATAAAATCTCTTTGCTTAGTGTGAGCAATGCATTTGATGACCGCTATTTGACGACCGCTATGGCTACTGGGAGTAGTATTACCTTTATAAACCTGTCCAATAAGGATGCATGCTGCACAGGTGTGACGTCCACTCGGAGGTAGCCCCTCCTTTTCCAATGCACTAGCCCTGCGTGTATGGTTGATGTCACATAGGTGGAGTCACTGCACACTGTCACTTCCTGCCATTCGTGTTTTTGGAGCGCGACGATAAGTGCTACCAATTCTGCCACTTGCGCTTAAAATGTATACAGTAGTCTGCCCCTTGCTACAAATTCTCCATTTGCTCTATGTCTTATTAGTGCTGAGCCTGAATGCCTTTCTCCATTGGTTTGATCAATTTTCAATGAGCCATCAATAAAGAGCTTTTCCCCTCCTGGCAGAGCAAGGTATATCATCATAAAATTCAACACAATTTGGACAATCATGTACATGATCGCCATCAGCTACTGCCTCAGCTAAAAATGTGGCGGGATTCAATATTTTACTTCTGACAATTTTGATCATTGGGTTCAAAATCATTACTTCATAGGCTGAGGCTCTCTGAGATGCCAATGTGAATTTGGGTTTCTCAAAGGCCAAACAGAGCATGCTCTATGAAAAGATTCATAGAACAGCCCATTACACTTCTTGTAGACTTCTCAATTGCGAACACGGTGGCTACCAATGACTGTTCACAAGGAAAGTGCCCTTTCATAACTGCCCCATCCCCGCCCCGGCAAGGGAACAATGGGGCGATTGATGTTCAAGCGACCCTCAGACAGGCGTAGCCTCGGGAGGAACCCGGGGCAGCAAGGTGTGTTCGAAATGTTGATAATCAATGTGTCCTGCAATTCACACTAATTCTCAAAGCTAGCTGCGTTCTTCATCGACGCGCAAGCCGAGTGATCCACCGCCAAGAGTCACAGGTGACTTTTTTTGTTCCAAACATTGGCCTGAACCTGCTGGTGCAGGAGAGGCCGGGGGAGGGAGGCAGCACCGGTTGTCCCACCCACTGCGGACAGGACAGCCCGGAGCTCCGTCTAGCTTCACCACTTTGGAGGCGGCCGAGACATCAGGGTTTTAAGATGAAACAAAAAAAAATCCAGACGCTTATCCCAGGAAGCCTGCCTGCCGCCTGCAGCAGCACAGCGGCAGTGCTTCCCACAGTGATGAAGGCAAGCCGTTCCACCGCCTGCCCAAACAGCCAGATTTCCGCTCGTCCTTCTCTGACACCAAAACCCTCCACTGCTCCCCTTTCGGGGAGCCAGACAGAGGGGCGGGCCAGAGACAGCACAGGCAGGGGCGGTCGGGTGGGACCGCTAGAGTCTTCAAACAGTAGCCTGGCCACATGGGCCGAGATCTAGGTACCTAGCCAAGAGTGAAATTCGCCCGCTGCACTGGCGGGCCTGGCCATTGCTCTCCCACAGACGTGAGCAGCCGGAAACCTGACACCTGCTTGTCGAGTAAGCCTGGCTGCGCCATGGCTCAGGGCTCATCTGGGGTGCTTGGCCCCTGTCCGCCTGGGGAGGCGTCCCTCAAGAACGGCCGGGCTTCCCTCGGATCACAGCACTTCACACACACCCCATCTTGGGAAGACTTAACGTATGAAAAACTTTGCTGTGCAAGTGGCTTCAGGGTGTGTACACAGACCTGCTTTGATGCACCTAGATATGGGACACACCACCACTATCAGATACCTGTGTCCATTACATACTTGCAGCATATCAGCATAATTGATATGTAAATGCTGAAAAGGACCATTCAGTTGAGGTATTACTCCTCTAATCGTTCTCAGTGTATGCCCAGCTGTAACCGTTTGACACACAATGCAATTCACTGCGAAGAATGCAACATGTTCTAACAAATTTGGAATAAACAAGTCTTCCACAATTTTTGCAGCAAGACTTTCATTGAAGCGCTATTTTTAACAATGCTACTGGCAACACCTTCTTTCCAGAGCTATCTTGTCACCTTCATTTTCAGTGGCGGATGAAGAACACCCCCTTCGTTTCCATAACTCCTGCTCTTCCTGCGATGAACTTCCTTGAATCTCCATCAATTGGGTATTTGGCAAATGATTAAACCCTTCTTGCATTACCATAATCGCAAATACTTTTACTTTTTCTTTGATATGTGGAGAGTCAAAACATGAGATATCTGGGGAATATACAACTCTTTTGGCTTCTGCATCTGCGCTTCATTCCCGCAAGAAATAAAATCTGTTCGCTTAGTGTGAGTGGCGCATTTGCCGACCGCTATAGCTACTGGGCGTTGTAGTGCCTTTATAAACCTGTCCAATAAGGATCCATGCTGCACAGGTGTGACGTCCACTCGGAGGTAGCCCCTCCTTTTCCAATGCACTAGCCCTGCGTGTATGGTTGATGTCACATAGGTAGAGTCACTGTACACTGTCACTTCCTGCCATTCGTGTTTTTGGAGCGCGACGATAAGTGCTACCAATTCTGCCACTTGCGCTTAAAAGTTATACAGTAATCTGCCCCTTGCTACAAATTCTCCATTTGCTCTATGTCTTATTAGTGATGAGCCTGAATGCCTTTCTCCATTGGTTTGATCAATTTTCAATGAGCCATCAATAAAGAGCTTTTTCCCTCCTGGCAGAGCATTTTCTTTCACGCAAGGTATATGATCATAAAATTCAACACAATTTGGACAATCATGTACATGATCGCCATCAGCTACTGCCTCAGCTAAAAATGTGGCGGAATTCAATATTTTACTTCTGACAATTTTGATCATTGGGTTCAAAATCATTACTTCATAGGCTGAGGCTCTCTGAGATGTCAATGTGAATTTGGGTTTCTCAAAGGCCAAACAGAGCATGCTCTATGAAAAGATTCAATTGCAAATTCGTTGGCTACCAAGGACTGTTCGCAAGGAAGGAAGGGAGGGAGGGAACCCTGGGGAGATTGAGATTCAAGCAACCATCAAACAGGCGTAGCCCCATCATGAACCTGGGGCCGCAAGGTGCATTCAAAATTTCGATGATCAATGTGTCCTGTAATTCACACTAATTCTCACAGCTAGCTGCATTCTTCATCCATACGCAAGCCGAGTGATCCACCGCCAAGAATCACAGGTAACTTTTTTTTGATCCAGACGTCGGCCTGAACCTGCCAGTGCAGGAGATGCCAGCAGGGAGGCAGTGCCACCTGCCCGCCTGCCACGGATGGGACAGCCCAATGCCCTGTCTAGCTTCCCCACTTGGGAGTCGGGCAAGACCATCATTTTTTAAGACAACACCAAAAAAAAAATGCAGATGCTCAACCTGAGATGCCTGCCTGCCGCCTGCAGCACGGTGGCAGGGATTCCCACGGTGACAGAGGCAGGCCGTTCTGCCGCCAGCCCACCCAGCCCGATTCCCGCTCGTCCTTCCCCCGACCCGACCTCCTTTGCCGCTCCCCTTTCACGGAGCAGGAGGGAGGGGCAGGCCAGAGACAGCATGGGCATTGGGGGTTGGGTGGGACTGCTAGAGTCTTCAAACTGCAGCTGACCGCACAGGGCCGAGATCCAGGTATCTGGTCAAGTGCAAAGGACGCCCGCTGCTCCTGCTGGCCTGGCCATCACTCGCCCATGGACGTTGCCTGTCAGAACCTTGACGCCGGCTCATCGAGTAACCCCATCTGTACCATGGCTCAGGGCTCGCTCTGCGTGCCAGGCCCCTGTCTGCCTGGGGAGGTGTCCCATGAGAACGGCCAGGCTTCCCTCGGCTCCTGGCTGCTCTCACTCGGGAGTTCCCTGCCGACTGGGGAGCGCCCACCAATGCCTGCCCGCTGGCAGGATGGGTTGGAGGAGCGTGCCTCAGCCCAGTGCAGCGGATGTGACGCTGGATCGTGAGGATGGGGGCCTGCTCCGGGCTCCCTCTCTCCATGGGGTGCGTCCACGTCAGGTTAACCCAACCCTGCCGGGCGTCCCCGTCTGTCTGCTGGGTCACACACCCCCCCTCCAGCAGAATAGAATCCCGCTCCCTGGCGCCTGGTCTCCTATGTACCACGGTCATGGACCGCTCTGCTACTTGGACCATAGCTAGAGGGGCACCCCAGGCTGTGGGTGTGTGCATCTGGGACACAACTGGGTCTGCGGCTCTCGCTCCGGCTGCTCCACCGTTAATGATCCTTCCGCAGGTTCACCTAGGGAAACCTTGTTACGACTTTTACTTCCGCTAGATAGTCAAGTTTGATCGTCTTCTCAGTGGTCTGCCAGGGCCGATGCCGAGGACCTCACTAAACCATCCAATCAGTAGTAGCGACAGGAAGCATGTACAAAGTGCTGGGACTTAATTAACACAAGCTTATCACCCGCACTTACTGGGAATTCCTTGTTCATGGGAAATAATTGCAATCCCCAATCCCTATCACGAACGGGGTTCAGCGGGTTACCTGCACCTGTCGGCGAAGGGTAGACACATGCTGATCCACTCAGTGTAGCGGCGCATGTGCAGCCCCGGACATCTAAGGGCATCACAGACCTGTTCTTGCTCGATCTAGTGTGGCTACAGCCAGTAAAGTACGTTACTCCTAAACTTCATTGGATAGCGGATAGAGTACCAATTATAATAATGGTTGCTGTCCCCTCTCGTATGTAGAGACATGTGAGTGAATCCTTTCGCGCAACAAAAGATTCTACACTAACTTAATATCTTCGTAGAAAACACTGTTAGCTAATACAGTATTACTTTAAACCCAACATGTTTCGTTCTTCAATTATTCTCACACAAAATCCACAAGAACCTTTTCAGGGGACCAACGATTACGAATACTAGTACATACTATCTTGAGGTTTTCAGAAGTTAAAACCTCTATTCAAGCGCTTACGTACAGATGCGTAAAAATATTTCTTAATAAACATACAACGGTTGGGTGTGGGTGTCTTCTGATTAGACCCAGATCTTTCATTCCTTCGTCGCCATCGTAAAAAGATTAAGTACTACTGTGTTTATATCTGACAACTCTCAACCCCAACACCCAGTATACGGCAATCACGTAAGTAATGTATGCACCGCGCCCGTTAGACAATAGAGTGCAATTGATCAAAATGAGTTACAATCTCACGTCGCTGCATGTCTCGTTGCTCAGCTCCTGTCACCTGACATCCGTTAACAGAGTCTTATTGCATTTGAGATTAGCCCCCACGAAAACAGTTCCTTCATTGTAAAAACATAGTTCCTGAGTTTGTTGCTGCTGCACTGTATTAGCTTTACCATTGTTTCGACCGACGTTAGTTTTGTGCCATGTTCAGAATTGTGCACATACTTTATTCACTTGACCCAATACTTCATCTCTGAATCCTAGTAACCCTCCTGCTGCGCAACTCATTGATATTGTTTGCCACCTGGTGGTGGGTGGTGGGGAGCTCTCCTGGCTTAAATCCTTCCCACTAACTCCATCTTAGTTTTAGTCATTGGGCCTTGCACTCAGGGTATCTCATCAAAAAATGTAAACATATGCAAATCAAGGTTGCTGAGTAGAAACCCAAATTATACCAACACTGGTTTGCATGTCTCCATAAAAGAACGGCAATGAGGTTCGACAGAACAAAACAAAAAGTGATTCAATGCAGCATCCCTTCCCTGAGGTATTAGTTGATTTTCAGACACTCACAGTCTGGGCGGAGGGATGTAAGTTGCACTGCGTTATTTGGATGTGTTCTTGGTGCATGTAGTCTTTGTTTCTAATACTCACTCTCCTGCATCTTCTGAGACACTTCCTTCTGAGGGCATCTATACATGAGGCGTAGCCAGCAGCAAGAGGGAGCCTAATTACCACCAATCCAAGTACTAGAGTTTCCACCAGACTCTAATACACATAGGCTGGTTATCAAGTTGTTTGCCTTATGGTAGATTTGTTCCCTGCATGCGGGACCGGTCTGCTTACCATTACCGTGCCTTATTTTGCAACCTCAACAATCTGCACGATCTTGTTCCCAAGTAGATCACTAATTCCTAGCCCTTTCTCTGATCTCTGCTGTACTCCCTGCTATTCTTCTGCACCACCTCCTTGACATTTCTACATTTGCTTGTCCCTCCTCTCCTACTCCCTTCTCTTCTCTCAAGCTTGCGTCATGTCTGCTTTTCAACTCTGTATTCTCTAACCGTTGCTGCATGAATGTTCTCACAACCTCCTCAACCCCTTTTTATCTCATTTCTACACCTTTCTCTTCCTTAATTTCCCCTACTTATTTGTCTCCTCCTCTTCACTGTCTTCCTTCCCCGGAACAATTGTCATTCAAAGATTCAATGCCAACTTATGTCTGTTCCTGTCTTGCCAACCTCTTTCCTCCTCTCCAACTTCACACCCTCCTTTCGTCTGCCCTCCTCTCTCCAGTGTACATTCTTCCTCTACAATTGCACCTCCACCATTCTGATCCAGGCCCTTCTGCAGAGGAGCAACTATACCTCTGCAGGAGACCCTGCCTCCTTCCCCCCTATATATTGGAGGCAGGAGACTGTTCCGTGTTTGACACCAGCCATTGTATCAATACCGCAGCGTTTGTTGAAAAGAAGATACCGTTGAGACAACCTTACCGAATGTATCCCCGAATTGATGACAAAATAAGGGAGGAACTCCCTGAAGGAATATGAGAAAGAGCAAAGAAAAGAAGCTAGTGACGTCATAAAAAGTATGCACAACGTCTTGAGATACTGGCTGAAGAGGATGTATAGCTCTTAAAGAAACTAATGAGGAAGTAAAGAATCAAGTGAACTCTCAAATTATAAAAAAGATTACTCGTGCACAAGGTGCTGCAGAAAATCAAACGTTCAATAAATGTACAGATGCTGAAACGCTGGGTAGACTAATTGATCATAGAAGCTGGCTATACGTAATGAATAGAAAGCAGGTGAATCCGCCACTATATAGAACCTGGACATCGGTATCCAGGACCCATGAGGCGGGAAGGGAAAACTGTGTTGCAGCAAGAATAAACAGAATCGTGGAGCTGCAAGACGAGGTTGTCTGGCCTGGAGTCAGGACTGAAGCAACTAAGGTCAGCTATCTATTCTGGAAATGAGCAAACATGTGGAGGATGAATATTACCTTGTTACGGTGGAGAGAATGAACACCAAGAGTGCCAATTTTAATTAATTAGGAGTATTTTAAACCTGCAAAATTGACCAAATCCTTGTCTCCGGTCACGTCAACCAAGGATGAAAATAGAGTTCGAACTTGGCATCCAAGACGCAATAGTGCGTGCTCTCCCTCCTGAGCATTCTCAAAGACAAGGATACTTTGCAAGGCCAAGTACAAAGACAATCTTCATGGCAGAAGGCATGGGCGATGAGAGATGCTGGGCTAATTGGGTGGGGAGGTAGTGTCATGCTCCATCTCCTTGCAACTGTGTCTGGGCTTACGTGCTGCTAAATGAACCAAATTTTCCACACATGCACAAGCGTGCCAACCAATTATATTAGTCCATTTAATGAAGGACCTTATAATTTGAAGACCAATGAGAAACTCTGTATCTAATCTTTCTGAAGATTACATGTGTTAGAGATAGGCAAATGTTGTCCACCTGATAGTGGACAGACAATCACAACTCCTAGTTCCTATAAACAAGTATACTAGATGTTTCCTTAGCCAATCCCGACCCTTGATATGTTTTTCACTATTGTCACATAGTATTATGTCACCTCTGATTTATTTTTGGTATTATCTTATGTTTTCTGTAAAGATCACTGAGAGACTAAGCGTACGTCCATTGATGTTCGTTGTAAACTCCCATTTTTAGGTCATTGTTAATAAAACAGTGCTTTGCCATCTTCCTGAGTTGATTCTGTTATTTGGACTCAGAATTATTCTGCATGATCCCATTCATTACATATGCACATTCCTAAGGGTCCTAAGCTCACATGGTAGCGATGTGGATGGTTTAAAGATCCAAACTAGCTCTGCTCCAGACTTTTGGATGATCGGGCATCCTCTGCCATTAGCTCGAAGATCGCAGAGTTTTCAGTGAGAGCGGCCGAATAGAAATAAACTTGCAAGAAGAACCGAGACAGTGGGCAGGTCCCCCTTTGAAGAAATCCCTGCTCAGTTTCCACGGGCACTCTGTGAACAGAAGGCGAAGTGGTTGGATTGAAGGAGGAGTCAATACCGAAGGCCTTGAGTCAATTAACAAATGGTAAGTAGACTAAGGGGAATGTGGTAATTTTGAGTAAAAGGAAATATTGTGAAGATAAGAGATAGCGCCTAGGAGTCCTAATACAAATACAAATTCAAGGGAATAAGAAGGAGACATTTCAAACTCCAACAGGAGGAGAAATAGAAAAATCACCCAGGTCAGGACTGCGTAGGGTGATGTCTCAAACCCTGTATAGGGGTAAAATAAAGGCAAGAGAAGAACACCCCTATTTATATCTGAGAAATATTAGAGGGAAGGTGAGCAGTGTTGTATAATATGTATATGTAATGTGTGACTAGTCTAAATGTTGTTTGTTGAATGAAGTATTGAGGAGCAATAGAATTGTGAAGAGTTGAAAAGTAACAGTGATGAAGATAAAGTGTAGCCAAATGATTGGCACCAATCAAAAGAATAGATAGGTCATTGAAATAAGAGTATTGAGCAGCGAATGATGGTGCTTGCTGATACTTGTTGTTAAGATTAGAAGCAGTGATTTAAGTTAAAATGAAAGTTTTAACAATCTGGTATGTATTGACAGCCAATTGAGACCTGTCATTATGGAAGACACTCCCCTCATACACCTATACAAGACACTGCCAAAACATGCTCCGAAGCTCAAACAGTACAGTGCAGAATGGGTAAAGGGCACAGCAGATAAAATGTTCATGCAATGGCCACAAGAGGGATCATTGTCAAAAGCGGTATTGCAACATATGAAGACCATGTTTGTTTGTTTATTATTTATTATTTATAATGCGCGCCAGACCCAGAGGTATCAGGGTGCAACAGTTACAAGACAATGCAAAGCTTAATTACAGGGAGTCAAAAAGTGTGCAACATAGATTACAGAGCAGGATAAATTGCTATTTACAGATATTACAGGCATTATGTACAATGTTATAGTTCTCCCCATGGGGTAACATATGTTAAGTCATGAAGTGAAATACATTGCTTACAATGGCAACATTTACAAATATTTGCAAATGTTATGTACAAGGAACACCAAGTAGGGGTTGCAAACTTGGGATGGGCATTGTTAGTTACAGTTCAGTTGACATCATGTGAGTTAATGGGTATTAGCTTTCAGTCACAGGATGGTGTTGGTTCTAAAGTTAAGATAGGACTGGTCTATTCTCAGTGTAGGAGGCAGGGAGTTCCATAGTTTAGCCGCTTTAACGGGGAAACTATTACCTCCAATCGTGGTTAATTTAAATTTAGGGATGTACAAGCAGTCCCTGTTTGCTAATCTGGTGGGTCTTATGGATGTCTGTTTGTGGTATCTCTCAGAGAGGTAGATAGGGGCGGCGTTATTAAGAGATTTATGGGTAAGTGACAATGTTTTTAGAAGAATTTTGTCATTGGTTCAGAGCCAGTTAGTCTGTTGTCTACTCTCAGAGATGTGGTTTCTTTTGGAGATGCCTAGTGCCGCCTTAAGGGCATTGTTTTGTTGGGTTTGGTTTCTTCTAATGATGGATTTGTTGGAGCCTATGTACAGGGCGTTGCAATAATCCAAGCAAGACAGGATGAGTGCTCTGGCCAGGATGTTACAGCTGTTATTGGAGAGAAATGGCTTTCCTGTTCTTATAAGTTTGCACGTATAGGCCGTAGAGGACGCTAGCGTGTTGAACACACACAATACTTGCCCGCCACGTACACAGGGAACAGACGAGATTAGCAATTTTAGAACTTTGGAAGATACACCAAGAATAAAAAGAAGATCTGCCACCTGAGGAGTGGATGCTTAATCAGCATAAGGGGGAAGGCATTGAGCCCTCAGGTCTCCTTACCTTGTCCGAAATAAAGAGCTATTACGGAAGAAATAATCCTTTAATTTGACTCAACATGGGAAACCTCACCCGGCCCGGACATGGAAAGGATTGATAGCTCTTTCTTGATTCTGTGGTTGGTGGTGCTAGCCGTTCTTAGTTGGTGGAGCAATAGGAGTTAGATCTGTTTGTGCCAATGTTATGTAATCATGTATGTAGCGATTTGCACTACACGTGTCACCTTGATTAAGATTTGTATATTGTTGATGAGATTTTGTGTTTTTATCTTAATTGTGTTTGTTTTTTAATACAATGTTATGTATTAGAATGGTGATATTGTAATGTTTTACAGTTCTTTATTTGTTGTATGAACTGAAAGCGTGGTGTCCAGGGTAAGAAGAGACAACACAGAGGCAATGGGGGTCTTCAGTCATTGAATGTCCATAGCATCTTTTTGGGGATGAATCCTGGTGCTGTTAAAATTCCCCACGTCTATTTTTTGGTTTGTTTACTGTTTATCCCAGACCTCAAAAAAGGCACTGCTCCCATAATGGACTACTAATGGGTGTGAGAACAGCAGACTTTCATGCACCTCCCACCATACTGGCCACGCTGCAGTCAGCAATCCTTCTGATCCCTGAAAAACACCTTGCAGTGGGATCGAAGACTTTACCTGCCCCAACCCCAGCCCCAGCCACAATGGAGCCAACCAGAAGCCTGTTACCACGCCCCATCTTCCTTGTTTTTCCTGAGAAAGAAAGGAACATAGCAAGTTACGCAGAAAAAGATCTAATTATCTGTTCCAATACTCCTCCAAATTGCTAAAAGAAATACCTAATATATATAGACTGTTTAGCAAAGAAGAAACATTTTTCGCATCTTTACTTCTGCCTGGGTTCCAAGCAGCTGCAAATGTCTGCCAATTGTCGGATAGGAGGTTGTACAGTTGGCTAACGACACATAACAAGGTCTCAATGCAATCAAGGTCAAAATGCGTGCCATAAAGTTGATGACCCTCCAGAACCGGTATGTGCTTGACTAGCTCATGGCAATGGAAGTAGGGGTTTGAACGGAAAATCAGTGATTCTTGCTGCACGTTCGTGCCTCCAAACCACACAGAGAATGGCTTCCTAACGCAGATAATAGGAGCACTGACACCCTCGGATTGCGAATGCAAATTGAAGCTGGCATACAAGAAGGGGATTGGTTTGATGGAATTTATGCCTGAGCACCATCCTGGATGGAGGCAATCGTGAAGATGCTTGTGCCCATTATCATGTTCATATTGGTCCTTTTTTGCACGTGCCAATTGGGGCTTTTATGTTGTGCCAAAGCTCTACCTGCCAGTGCCATGGCGATGGTTTCAATTGGGGGATCAAATGCATTTTGCAGTACAAAATACAGTGCGGTCCAAATGGATGACACAAACAAACCACACATGGTGGTAGTAGAGCAGCGTTTGCACCCTCACGGCACTATCACTACACCCCAACCAGATCCAAAGCATTATACAGATCATTGGGTTGATTTAGCAGGGGTTGTATATACATGACTTGCACCCCTGAGGAGAATACCCAGTCTGGCCAGGGTTTACGTCATGTATGTAGAGCATGGGTTTCAAAAGAGGGATCCCCTCCTTAATTAGAGGCTGAAAGGTTGGAAGAGGAAGGCTGCCGAGGGACAAGCAAGCATGGGCTAATGAGGGAGTTTATTAATTTAGAATTAACGAAAAGGGGGAATGCTGGGAAGGGGACACAATCTTCCTGCACCTCCAGGTGTTTTAGAATAAGGCAAAGGCAGTCATTGGTAATGTAAGAGACCAGGGGGAAGATGGGTGCCCTTCACAGGTATCTACACAATCATTTTTTTTTTACATTTTGTAGGTGTAGTGTACATGCATGAATAGCAGCCATCTTAGATACTAGCAGCCATATTGTGGCATGAATATTAAACATGGCATGGCAGTCAGCACCCCAGGCCTAGGCCTCAAACATGAGCAAAGGAATAGGTTGTATCCCAAACACTGATGAGAAAGCCCAGAGTTACACAGATCCAGAAAGCACTTCATTGTCCTAAAATGTTGCCAACCTCTGTTCCCTGGGAAGAATGTGACCTGCAAGGACACAGGAGGAGGGCTGAGTGCCTGTGAACAGTGCAATCCCATGAGATGAAGGGCACGGGCCTCCAACCCCCACCAGTTCCAATCCTAAAAGATAGCAACTTACTGCCCTGGCTTAGGGACCCTTGAATTCCAGTGTACCAGATAACCCCAGACCACCGACCATAAACATGTCGGACCCCTGATCGATCAAAAGATCAGAGAGCAAGGCCTTCCTGCCTTCCCTTCTAGATAGTAATATAATTGTTACTTGGCTGCCTGATGATCAATGACGACTGTAACATCGCCCACCTGGAGGAAGATGACGTACGGGGCTGAGACCAATGAACAGGCATCCCCTATGGAGCAGGTGACCTATGTGTTTGGTCTCATCAAGCAGCAGTGCGAGTTTCCACTGTATGTGATGATGTCACTGATGATGCTGTGTACCTTCTTAACGTGCTGCTCAGGCAAATTTTGCCAGAAAGTTCCGCGGCAGCAGACTTCTTGATTGGTGCTTTTTTGCTTTTGTCTAGAAATAAAAATTGTTATCCATGCCAGAGGTGTACTGGGCCTTTTTCCCTAGTGGGTTGTATTTTTTATGTTATGAGCATCAAGGGGGCTTTCCTACACAGTTCAGGAGAGCAGCCTTGCTATTCCAGTACAGTTCTGCAGAGAAAAAAGCAGCTAATTTCATGAGATGTAATGTAAATCCAGTGTGCAAAAGTCATGCATAAGACTATTCCTAGAAGGGCACAGCTACACCCTACTGATGAGGTCCAACCAGACCGAAACACGTGTCTGGGGTTGATGTTGGTTTTTGTTCAGAGGAGAATTGCTTAGCATTTTGGTGCTGCACTGCCCCAGGGCAGGACAAAGACTGGTATGTTTGGGATATTTCTTCTCTGTGAAAGATAGTGAGCTAAAGAATCTGGGTAAGTCTCTCGCAACCGAGACTAATGTCTGGCTGAGGGACTCATAGGACCCCCCCTTGTTTTTTGCATATTTACGTAACTTTGGGTCTCACCCTAAGTTACTAGGGGAATCCAGACGTGGATCCTTTGCTCACTATTCTTAGAAAGGCACAGCTCCACCCTACCGATGAGGTCCAACCAGACCGAAACACATGTCTGAGGTTGCTGTCGGTACTCAGGGTCTAATGTCTGGCAGAGGGACTCACAGGACCCCCCCTTTTTTTACTAGGCCCTGAAGACCATCCACATATGGAAACAAAGGCACAATTAACATATACTTGTGATACGACAGACACAAGGTTCGATTTTCCAAGTACTGTGGTTTATTGCAAAGTATGCTCACTCGGCCGACTGGGTCTAACGTCTCACAACGTGTGTCACCCAGACCTTGTGAGACGCAAGAGTGCCAACATCATTCAAGCAGTTACATATGTACAAAAAAGCAGGCCTTCAAGGCACATCAAAAATGCCCATAATGTATCTTCTTGAGCTAGGGTACGGTGATTGACAATTATGACAAATATGACACATTATTACAAGTTTCTTAATCTATTATACTTAGCAACAGTTGCAGACATAGTTTTTTGTTATAAAGAATATAAAGCACTTATTCAGCAAGGATATTGTGTTCGCGAGAGAGACACAGTCCAAAGCACGTTATCTACCAGTTTCTATTTGTGAACTAGGGGTCAGCCTGTTCTAAGGAAGATCTGCGAAGGAGGACCGCTAGAAGAGTATATTTCATGCTTTAACTGCCTATTGCTACAGCTTTAGTGAGACAGGCCGGCACCTGGGCCGCTGATTAAATGCCGTTTCTGCTTGCCTCCAAGGACTTTGTGAGGGAGGAAAACAATGTATTTCTGTACTGTTTGCCATTCCTGTCTGGGTGTTACGCTCACCTGGTTCCCAAAGGGGCGTCGATCGAACCCGGACAGCAGCGGCCTCCATCAACGTGAAGCGTAGGGCATAGATGGCTGTCTGGACGGACCCGCCTAGTCTTGTGTGCTTGACTCGTAGGAATATTCTCCTGTAGATGGAGAAAGGGATTTAGTCCCGTGGATTTGAGTGCAGACCCCTCCCCACTGCTCCCGCTCTCCCCGCTGGCCACCTCCGATATTCCCTCACCTTATGTTTTTAACGGATGAGCTCTCCATCCTGCGTGGCTTGCAGGGGCGCGTAGATACCAGTTACTTCACTGGTTTGGGGTATTGGATTCTGGAAGATTATTGACTCCGGAGTTTACCAAGTTTAAAGAGTTCAATATGTCCAATGCTCACTCTTGTACTCTTGTACCCCTTGGTGTACACCTTGGTGATTTTGTGGCAACAAATACTGTCTGGAGATTGCTGGTGGCGTTCAGGTAAGAGTCTGTATTACCCAACACTATCCGATAAAGTTGCGTGAGTTTAACTTGTTGTTTTGTCCTCCCTTCATAGATGCGGCGTAAGAAGATGCGGCGTATTGAAGGATAATGCCTCCGGTGGTAAATCAGGTAAGCCTTGTGGTAAAATGATTGTCTTTATAGTCTGTCTAGGCTCACCTCGCTATTCCGTTGCCATTTTTCCCCAGGTGTTGAAGATCGCCGAAGAAAATGATGGAGGCAGCGCCGAGTCGAAGATGCTATGGACTGGTGAGAATGGAGCGGCGCTGCACCTGCGAAGCGACGCGTGTCGAAGTAATGTCCCTTCAGGCTCGGAATGGTGCAAGATCCTGAATCAGGTAAGGAATTAGATTAATGTCTGTAACCTAATCTCTTCTCCTATTTTCCCCTTTCTTCTAGGAGCTCCGGATGCGAGGAAGAAGACTGGATGCAGGTTCGCAGGCACGGTGAGCGTTACGCTTCAGAATGCAGAATAACGCGAAGAGTGTGTTGTAGATCAGGCGTGGTTTAAATAGCCTCAAAAGTAGTCCCAGGTGAGAAGTCCCTAGAACCACACCCGAGTAAAAAAATAGTCCTTGCAGAAAAATAGTCCCTTCCAGGTCTCACATTGGCCTGGATGCATGTGCAGCATGGTCTGCCTGAGGTAAGTGATGACTATGAGCCTGGCGCCTTAGGCACCAGGACTGATTGCTACTATGAGCCTGGCGCCTAAGGCGGCAGGACTGACCCCAGATAGCCCCTAGCCGGGGCTTCTGAGGTTTTACTAAATGTCTGGATGCCTGCTTCCGGGGCGGATGGGCTTGGTCCAGATGCCCGGGGGTAGGCATCATGACAGCACTCCCCCCCCAAGGCACCTCCTAAGGTCGTTCTTCTTCTGGGCCCTGGTTTGTCTGGGAAGTTCCGATGGAATTTCTTCACTAACCGGGGTGCATGGACGTGCTCACTGGGTTCCCATGACCTTTCCTGCGGTCCGTAACCTTTCCAATCGATTAAATAAAAAAGTTTAGATTTAACCATCTTAGAGTCTAGGATATTTTTTACCTCGAATTCAGGTTCTCCATCTATTAGGATGGGGTCAGGTGGTTTGGTTAATCTTGTTCCGGGTTGAACTGGTTTTAGAAGTGAAACATGGAAGACGGGATGGATCCGCATATTAGAGGGTAATTCTAATTTAACTGCTACCGGGTTGATAATGTTTTTAATGGTATAAGGTCCCAAATATCTAGGATTAAAAGTTTGAGTCCCTTTTAGAGGTATGTGTCTGGTAGCCAGCCATACTTGATCTCCAATCTGGTATTGGGGAGTGTCACTCCTATGCTGATCTGCATTCTTCTTGTATTTCTCTTTTGCTTGTTTCAAATGTTTAGTTGCTTCCTTAAAGGCTTGAGTAATAGTAGAGTGCAGATGGGTCACTGCCGGCATTTCCAAGTGCTGAGGTGAATCAAGTTCTGAGGTTCGAGGATGATGACCATATATGGTATAAAAGGGGCTTTGTCCAGTTCATGAATGTACTGAGTTATTGTATGCGTATTCAGCAAGCCATAATATATCCTTCCAATTGCCTTCAGTCTGGTGTAACATGCAACGTAGGTATTGTTCAAGAGTCTGGTTGGTCCTTTCCGTCTGACCATCGGTCTGGGGATGGTGACTAGTAGATAACCTTACGTCGATTTGCGCTAGTTGACAACATTTCTTCCAGAATTGCGAAATTAGTTGACTACCTCGATCAGAAACCAATACAAAAGGAAATCCATATATTCAAACAATGTTTTCGAGAAATTCCATGGCCAAAATTGAAGCGGAAGGTAATCCCTTTAAAGTAATAAAGTGAGACATCTTGGAAAAAAGGTCAAAAACAACTAGAATGGTGTTAAACCCATTACATGGAGGTAGATCGGTAATAAAGTCTAGGGACAAAGTGTGCCATGGTGCAGGTGGAACATCCAAAGGTTGCAAAAGGCCGGCTGGTTTTTTCTTCTGACTTTTGTTTTGGGCGCAAATACCACAAGACAGCAAAAATGAATTTACGGCTTTTCGCCAGTTGGGCCACCAGAATTGTCTTTAAATTTTAGCTTCAGTCTTGGCAATACCTGGGTGTCCTTCCATCAGAGCATCATGGTAATTGGAGATTACTAGTTCTTGTAGTTCTTAGTGTGGGAGAAATAGACGCCCTTGATTGTAGGGTAGCTTATTGATGACTGAATAATCTGGGCCCTTTTTCACCCAGTCCTGCAGGGCTGCTGGATCGAAAAGTTGTTGGATCCTTAAATGAATATCTTCCAAAGTCTGTAGAGTAGTTATGCCAAGGATTCTTTATCCTGGAATTATAGACACTGGCTCTGGGTTCGAAATGGCTTCTCCCATCCCTATTCGGGATAAGGCATCTGCCTTACCGTTCTTGCAACCTGGTCGATAAGTAATCACGAAGTCGAATTCGCCGAAGAACAATGCCCATCGAAGTTGACGGGATGATTGGGCCTTGGCTGTTTTTAAATACTGCAGGTTCCTGTGATTGGTGATTACAGTAATGGTGCGCTTAGCACCGAGAAGATAATGTCACCTAGCCTTGAAGGTGGATTTGATGGCTAACAACTCTTTATCGGTAACCACATAATTTAACTCGGGGGCTGAAAACTTTCTGGACCAAAAGGCTACAGGATGAAGTTGACCGGTTTCGGGATCCTTCTGGGACAGGACAGCTCCCATGGCTAAACTGGTTGCATCGGTTTCGACTATGTATGGGAGCTCGGGGCATGGATGCTTCAAGACAGGTGCCGATGTGAATTTCAACTTCAGCTCTTGGAAGTCCTTTTCGGCCTCTTTGGTCCACAAGAAGCGTTTGTTTTTTCGCAAAAGTGCGGTGATGGGATGTACGACCTGTGAGAAGTCTGGAATAAATCTACGGTAGAAATTAGCAAATCCGAGCATGCTTTGTACTCCTTTAACTGAATTGGGTGATGGCCATTTGAGAATTGCATCCACTTTTCGAAAGTCCATTCGGACTCCTTTTGGAGTTAGGATAAATCCCAGGACTTTAACTTCAGTAGTATGAAAAAAGCATTTTTCCAATTTCGCATATAACTTGTGCTGACGTAGTTTCTGAAGGACTACACGAACGTGCTTAACATGATCTGATTCTGAGGAAGAGTAAACTAGATTATCGTCAATGTATATGACGACACAGACATCTATGAGTTCACGAAGGACATCGTTCATAAAATACTGGAAGGCTGCTGGTGCATTGCACAACCCAAAGGGCATCACCTGATATTCGAACAATCCGTATTTGGTACGAAAGGCAGTCTTCCATTCGTCACCTTTCTTTACACGTACCAAATGATACGGCCCTCTGAGATCTAATTTAGTGTAGATGCAAGCATCCTTTACTTGGTCTAGTAACTCGGGCATCAAAGGCAATGGGTATCGGTTCTTCACAGTAATCTGATTTAATGTGCAGTAGTCTATACATGTTCTAAGGTCACCTTCCTTTTTAGGTACGACGAACAAAGCTGAGGAAACAGGGGACTTGGATGGACGAATGAAGCCATTAGCAAGGTTTTGGTCTAAGTATTGTCGTAGGTGCAGGTTTTCGGGTTCCGTAAGGGCGTAGATCCTGCTGCCTGGAGGTTGTGCACCGGGTATGAGGTCGATTTGACAATCGTATGATCTGTGTGGCGGTAAGGAGTTTGCCGGTTCTTTTTGGAAAACGTCCTGGAATTCTTGGTATTCCTGAGGCAACTGCACGATGGGATTAGTGACTGTGGCCAGGCCTTTGTTCAAGGTCTTTTCCGGGTAACAGGTGTGTACACACTTCGGGAAGGTTATTCTTTTCTCTCGCCAATCAATACAAGGATTATGTGTTTCTAACCAAGGTATCCCCAGTATTATTTGGAACTGCGGGGCTTTGATTAAATCAAACACAATAGTCTCTCGATGCCCATCCTGACCCAGCAGTGTCATCTCTGTAGTGGAATGAGTTACAGGCCCAGAGGCAATTTCAGTTCCGTCGACAGTGGTGATGACATCCGAAGTGGTCTTTTTGCAGAGAGGTAGATTCATCCTAGAAGCCAATTTATGGTCCATATAGTTTCCTACGGCCCCGCTATCGATGTATGCCCTTGCTGCGTGCATACATCATGGGAGCCTTGGGTCTGTTTAATTTTTAACAGCTACTCCAGCCACCTTCTTGGATGGTTTTATAGGCCAATCCCGTAGAAAATGTCCTGAAGCCCCACAGTAAAGACAAAATTGCATCTGTCGTCTTCTTTCTCTTTCCTTTTGCGTTAAGGGTCCCTTAACCCCCCCGATCTGCATAGGTTCTGATGCGTCTGTTCCTTTGGAGGTAACATTTGGTTTAACCAATACTCGATCTCAAATTTAGCTCGATCAGCCTTTCTATTCTGAAGTCGGTGGTCTAACTGGACTACTAAGTCTATATATTCTGCGCAATCCTGGGGTGGGTTCACAACCTGGGGAAAAACACCTTTGAGCTCACCCCGCAGCCCACGATGAAATAATGTAATTCGTTTTTCCTCTGGCCAGTGGTTTCCACCACTAACCTATTGAAGGTTGCGATATAGGTCAGCAGATCCTGAGTGCCTTGTCGCAGGGATAAAAGTTTGTTATCCAGGGCCTGACCCTGTGAATGTCTGGCAAATAGTTTTTCCATGCTCAGTTGAAAACCTTGAAAATCCCGAAGAAGAGGGTCATCCTGGTTGACCAGCGGGATGGACCAATCTGCTGCGCTGCCACTAAGGTATGATAGTACAAAGGCTACTTTGGCTTGGTCATTTGGGAAAGCCTCAGGTCTGCATAGAAAGTGCAAGCGGCACTGGTGCATGAACACTGTGAACCTTTTCGGGTCCCCAGCAAAACGTTCGGGTGGAGCTAAAGGAATGCTCCCTGGTAGCAGCACTTGCACAGGATTGCTCAATGAGACAGGAGTTGGATTCCCCCTGAGTCCAGGTAGTGGTGTTTGGCCAGCTTTGCTTTGCAGCAGTTGTCTAGAAAGATCATCAGTGCGTTCCTTTGACATAATCAGTTCTCTCCTGAGGGCATTAGTTTCTTGGCGTGCGGAGTGCACCTCTGCCCTAAGTTCCCATAACAATTGGGCTAGTTGGTCGGTTTCAGAGGTTTCCATTATGCCCGGGTGGGGATTTGTGGGTAGGCTTCGCATTCTGTTACGCTCACCTGGTTCCCACAGGGGCGTCGATTGAAACCGGACAGCAGCGGCCTCCACCAATGTGAAGCATAGGGCAAAGATGGCTGTCTGGACGGACCCGCCTAGTCTCGTGTGCTTGACTCGTAGGAATATTCTCCTGTAGATGGAGAAAGGGATTTAGTCCCGTGGATTTGAGTGCAGACCCCTCCCCACTGCTCCCGCTCTCCCCGCTGGCCACCTCCGATATTCCCACTTAGTGTCCTCACCTTATGTTTTTAATGGATGAGCTCTCCATCCTGTGTGGCTTGCAGGGGCGCGTAGATACCAGTTACTTCACTGGTTTGGGGTATTGGAGTTCTGGAAGAATATTGACTCCGGAGTTTACCAAGTTTAAAGAGTTCAATATGTCCAATGCTCACTCTTGTACCCCTTGGTGATTTTGCGGCAACAAATACTGTCTGGAGGTTGCTGGTGGCGTTCAGGTAAGAGTCTGTATTACCCAACACTATCCGGTAAAGTTGCATGAGTTTAACTTGTTGTTTTGCCCTCCCTTCATAGATGCTGCGTAAGAAGATGCAGCGTATTGAAGGATAATGCCTCCGATGGTAACTCAGGTAAGCCTTGTGGTAAAATGATTGTCTTTGTAGTTTCTCTAGGCTCACCTCGCTATTCCTTTGTCTTTTTTCCCCAGGTGTTGAAGATCGCCGAAGAAAATGATGGAGGCAGCACCGAGTCGAAGATGCTGTGGACTGGTGAGAATGGAGCGGCGCTGCAGCTGCAAAGCGACTCGTGTCGAAGTAATGTCCCTTCAGGCTCGGAATGGTGCAAAATCCTGAATCAGGTAAGGAATTAGGTTAATGTCCGTAACCTAACCTCTTCTCCTATTTTTCCCTTTCTTCTAGGAGCTCCGGATGCGAGGCGGGCGTGGCAGAAGACTGGATGCAGGTTCGCAGGCACGGTGAGCGTTACGTTGCAGAATGCAGAATAACGCGAGGCGTGTGTTGTAGATCGGGAGTGGTTTAAATAGCCTCAAAAGTAGTCCCAGGTAAGAAGTCCCTAGAACCACACCCGAGTAAAAAAATAGTCCTTGCAGAAAAATAGTCCCTTCCAGGTCTCACGTTGGCCTGGATGCATGTGCAGCATGGTCTGCCTGAGGTAAGTGATGACTATGAGCCTGGCGCCTTAGGCGCTAGGACTGATTCCTACTATGAGCCTGACCCAGATAGCCCCTAGCAGGTGCTTCTGAGGTTTTACTAAATGTATGGATGCCTGCTTCCGGGGTGGATGGGCTTGGTCCAGATGCCCGGGGGTAGGCATCATGACACTGGGTTGATCTTTCAACATGCAGGCTGTGGCCTCGCACCGTGTATGAGCTTTCAGAATATAATACGTTTTGCCAAGCATTTGACAGAAAGGAAAAAAGCTAATGGCGGATGTTACACAAGATGGACGCCCTGTGGTTATACTGCTGATTCTGTGTTTGTGATGTTGGTCATATGATGCGATTGGTTTCCGCCAACATAATAAAACTACTATACTTGGTTACGGTCGTTTATGGACTTGCAAACCCTCCTTTTGGCTGTAAGCTAAGAGCATCATCCGTACAAAGTGCATCACAGTAGAGAAAGTCATCCATGCCATCCTACCTACACTTAGTGCTCTGTCAGAAAATCTAGATCCCAGTACCCTAGTCCACGAATTTAACAGCATAATGCTTACTACTCTGAACAAAATAGCCCCGCTGAAACTGAGAGCGAGTAAACCTAAAACACATCTAAATAAATGGTTTACGCCACAATTGAGAGACCTACGCCTCCTGAAAAGAAAAAGCGAAACTACTTGGAGGCTTTGCCCCTCAAATGACAATAAGGCAAAACTAACCTCCCTCTCCTCGCTTTATAAAAACGAAATCTGCCGGGCAAAACGTAACTCTTATGATGAACGTATAGCCAAATCGAACTCTAGTATGAAAGAACTCTTTTCGATATTAAAAGAACTAGAGTCACCAATAGCCATACCTGACATCTGTACCAAGGACAAGTCTTGGTGTACAGATATACAACACGCCTTAGGAAATAAAATTAACACGCTCCAAAAAAAAATACAGTTGAAAAAAGAAGCACTGAATCTTCAGGCATTGCCCAAAAGTCCTCCGCCGATCACCCCATCCACGGCGCATAGCACATTTAATTTCACTCAAATGTCTACTCTGGAAGTAGAAAACATTATCCTCTCGCTCAAACCTTCCAACTGCAAAGGTGACATTTGTCCTGCACAACTCATAAAAGATGCTGCCAGAGACTTGTCCCCCTTTATTTCCAAATTGATTAACGCCTCCTTTGCCTCAGGCACTATCCCTGCTAACCTTAAACAGTCTTGGGTGCTCCCCCTCCTCAAGAAGCAGACCCTAGACCCTCTGATCCCGACAAACTACCAACCCATCACTACAGTACCTTTTCTACTCAAAATACTGGACAAAGCTGCTTATAATCAGATTCAGAAACATTTAGAACTGCATACACTCCTAGGAGATAGACAATCTGGCTTCCGCCCTTTACACGGAACTGAAACTGCCCTAATCGATTTAAAATCCCAAATTGATGAGCTGAGAAACAAAGGGAAGACAGTACTCCTGCTACCTCTTGATCTCTCAGCAGCCTTTGATCTAGTGTACCACAAGGTCCTCTGCAGACACCTGGAATCTGCCGCTCATTTTTCCTATGAGGCCATCAGATGGATTGAGTCATTCCTGAGTGAGAGAACCATGAGAGTATTCTCTCCATCAGCAGCCGCTGACCCTACACCCATCCTGTGTGGTGTTCCTCAAGGCTCTTGTGTCTCGCCAACTCTATATAACATCTTCACCAAGCCCCTATTTGATGATTTGGATCATCTGGGTATCACCTACACTAACTATGCGGATGATACACAGATCCTCCTCCCGCTTTCTGGGGATCATAGCAAGGATAGGGAATTGGTGAATAGGGTTTATCTTATCATCCAGGCATGGATGGCCACCCATGGCCTCTGCCTGAAACGATGATAAGACTGAGTTGATAATCCTGGGCTCCCATACTAACATTAAAAAACTAGGCAAAGAATTTTCCTCTTTTAATATTGATGGGAATATCATCCAAGTCTCCAAGGAAGTAAAAACCCTTGGTTTCTACCTTGATTCCACTCTGTCATTTGATAAACAGGTAAAATCTCTGGCCTCCACAACGGCCTATACGTGCAAGCTGATAAGAGCCGGTAAGCCATTCCTTTCTAATGACAGCTGCATGATCCTGGCTAGAGGCTTAATACTCTCCAGAATTGACTACTGCAGTGCCCTATACAGCGGCGCTAATAAAACTATCACCCGGAGGTTACAAACTTTACAAAACAACGCCTTGAGAGCAGCACTTGGCATAAACAAAAGAACACATATATCCTCTATCAGACTCCAACACAAATGGCTATCTACGGATAATAAAATACAGTTAAAGATGCTATCTCTGACCCATAAAGCTCTAAACAACGCTGCCCCTAGTTACCTTATAGACAAGCTCCACAGGAAAATCTCTCACAGACCATCTAGAGCAGGCAACGTTAACTGTCTGGCAACACCTAGATACAGGCTCAATACGATCGGAGGAAATAGTTTCCCAGTGAAGGCAGCTAGAATCTGGAACCTACTGCCACAAGACCTGAGAGCTGATCAACCCTACCTACACTTCAGAAAAAGTCTAATCAAACATATCATCTCCACTGACCCTTAGTCGTTCACTACCTAACGCTCCCCACACCTTTGGCCACTGGTGTTACTGTTTAGATGACTATGCGTCACCTAATTAAGGGCAATAACAATGTACTACTGCTTATAACTATTAGTTATATTTGTATATTTGTAATATTTGCCAAATTGTAATCTTGTATATTGTATATTTTGTATCTATGTGAAATTTATTATATATGTATATTGGATACTGTACAACTGTTTTTATTCTGTAACTTGTAAGTTCTGCATCTTCTTATCATGGCGCCCTTTTACCCACGGGTCTGGTGCGCATAAAAAGTGAATAAACAAACAAACAAACAAACAAACAAACATCTCATCTTCATCTGACCATGTATCTAGTTCTGAACTATGCATGCTACTGTAATTGTCATCTTCAACATTAATTGACATGAATTCCCTGATTTTTTCTATTTCGTGATTTGCACCCTTATTTAACATGGGAGTGGGTTTTTCCTTCATCGCATGTACACATTCGTTTGTAATTTCAGAAGGAAAGATTGGCAGACAGTGTATGCAACAACCCCAGAACATGAGGATTCCAAGTAATGTGACTAAAATTGCAATTAGTTTCCATCCCCATGAACGCAGTAGCTCCCAAAACCATGTGCTCATGCTCAGATTCCAACCACCTGTTGGGCCATGAATGTCAGAACTCAGGATGTGCAATTTCTTGATCGCTTCAAAAATTGTAGGGGAGGAGTCACTTATGAATACACAGCACGCTGACCCCCTGATTTTGCATACACCCCCACGATCAGCCAAAATTATATCAAGAGCCATTCTATTCTGAAGTGTCATTAATCTAACTGATTTCTCTTCTAGTGTCATGTTATAGAGTATATCGGTAGTTCCATTTATCATTTTTTCTAATACCATGGACAGTTTTCTTATATTCCATGAATTTATTGCTTGCCCCCAAAATGCTATACATGATTTTGCTATGTCTTCTCCAATCAGTCCTGTATCATCCTGCCGTGGCCTAGATCTGGATAGTTTGCATATGTCTGAAGTTTGGAAAGGAATACACCAGGGAAAAGGATTCCTAAGTAACAGGTCCCTCCCCAATTTCTAGGTAACCAGGGATAAGCCTGTTCCCAACATATAAAATAAACGGGATCACCTACATATATTGGTTCTTCTTCTTTCTCAAGCACTGCAATATTCATACATCTAGTAAATGGTCCTACCGAATAGGAAGCCCCTTTTCGTAAGCAAAATGGGACAGTACGTGGACTGTAATTGATAGTATAGGAGGGAGGCACAACATCCTTATTCCCTACTGGAGTTTTGTGGAAAGTGATTTACAGATGATGTGTAAGGCACAAAGAGTCTATCTACTTGTTTTGCCATAGGTTTTATTATTCTTGCCCTGTTAAATATGGAACAACCCACTGGTTCCATTACCACTCTTTCAAACTCATCTATGTTTGTTCCAGCCGATTGACCAGTATCACTTTTATTCCATTTCCCATAAAATAGTGCACTCAATGATGCATAACATGCTGTATTAAGCGGTAATGGCTGCACGTATCAACCCATTCCTTTTCTGCCATGCTGGGGTGTCTTGATATGGGCCACATCTTCCTCGGGACCAGCCCTCGGGAGCAAAAAATACCCAATTCAGCCCAAAATACAGGTTCTATTGTGCTGAGCAGTGAACTCATGCTAGTGACAAATGACACCTTCAATAAGTTTTAGTATTTATTCTAAACAGTGAATTTCGTTTACATTTTGGGATTCAAGTTAGAGAAGATTACAAAGCACAAAACTTAGAGAAATGCATAATATAGAGAAACATAGAACTTAGAAAAACATAGAGAAACATAGAGAAACACAGTCTTACGCCCCTTCAATCAGCACTGGGAGACCATGGCCCGCATAAGCTAGCTGTAACAAGCCCCGCTCAGAGGACAGCGCTGCTGGGTGCCGTCAGAGCTCCAAATTCCGGGCACTTGATCTTGCTCGAACCAAGTCCACAGGTCGATCTCCCACCTGAGTCATGTGAGCATGCATATTTTATAATCTCGTGCTGTCCGGCCATGACGCACAGTTCCAGAACTTTCCCTGTGCAAAATATAGGCTGGCTCATGGAAAAACCCAGCTCTGTGAATTTCCACTGTGCTCCTTTTTCTGTGCCCCTCCCTGGAGCCCATCTGCGCGAAAGCTCAGGAATGTCTTATCAGTGCCTTCCCAGAGAAAAGGAGATTAGCTTAGGGGCCATGCAGGGCTACCGTTAGGGAGGCAGAGCAAGCTCTAAAAGACATGCACTCATAGCTTAGTGTTCATAGCGCTTAAGACTGGCTATCTAAGCGCTATATAGGTGCCATAATGTTCCAAACACTCCAAAAATATCTATTAGCTACAGAGCTACATAATGTGACCTATCACTCCTACTAGGCCTGCATATTCCTTGTAGCTCACTACTGCATAATGGAAGTGCTACAACAGACTACTGTCAGCATTTTTGGCACATACTTTGAATACACTATTGGCTTTCAGCGGCTAATGCTGTCATCTAAAGCCCTGATTGGCAAGGTTGCAATTTTGTGTATCACTACATTCCACCCCTATTCAAAGTGTGTGCGACAATGCTGACTAATACCCATCAATATAGTATTTAGTGCAGTGATAAAGACCTTGGGGCTTTGCAAGAGGTTTAAGCAAACTATCTTCTAGCGGTTAGTCAGCGTGGCATGCAAGGTTAGTAAAAACACTACCTAAACAAAACTGTACACAAAGTGAACAGTGACATATACCCTTGCCAAAACCTGGACTACACAAAAATACCTAAATAATTATTGTATAACTGATTGTCAGTTAAAAAGCAGCATGCAGTTAGAATGTCAAGGCAATCCGGTGTAGTCTAATCTACAATGCACTATTGCATTTATGTATGGTTACCAATTCTAAACCTGGCAGCCTTTCACTCTAAGGGCCTACCCTCCCCCTGATGCCAGGGCATTCAAACGTGACTATGGGCTGTGTGATTAGACACTTCCCCCATGTATGTGGAACCCAACCAGAAACCATCTAATTTCGTGAAC
Source organism: Ambystoma mexicanum (assembly GCF_040938575.1). NCBI lineage: Eukaryota > Metazoa > Chordata > Amphibia > Caudata > Ambystomatidae > Ambystoma > Ambystoma mexicanum. The sequence continues at coordinate 116,064,104 of NC_090934.1, read as the reverse complement.
AAGGTGAACCCATGGGCACCAGGTTATCAAAATAAAACAATTCTATTAATTTGCATCAAAGCTTGGCATGTGTTATTCATGCAATCAAAAGCAAGCGATTTGATCCATATGTTTGCTGGCAACTGTAGCTCTGCGTGCCAGTGTGTGGAGGATGGTCGCCCCCACTCAGTAAAAAGCCAACACCTGCTGATTAAACAATGTTTACCATAAAATGCATCATGTGTATTTAGCAGTCTTGTTGACCTGCCCTATGGCAGAAAGAATGTCTTCATACCTAAAATTCTGCCATCTCCAGTGGTTGCCAATACGTGTAGCAGTGTTGGGCGTATCAATGGGCCCCACTAGGCCAGATGTTCTATAGCAGAGCTGGCATCAGAACCCATAGTGGCTAGCTTATTGTGCACAGTTTCTATGTCACAAGCATATAAAGCTCCTGTTACTCCCCGCTGCTCCTGCAATTAATGAATCTAGCTCCCTAGCTACGTGCACTCTGGTGATGGGCCATAGAAATGGACTCCATTTGTAGCAGCTTGGTAGTACTAAGGAAATATTGCCTCGTGATAAATCTATGTCTAAGTGTATCACTGTAATAATAGAGGTGTGCATTACCAGCCTACAATTTAAATGTTGCCTACTACTGGAAAATCTAACATGTTCACAGTGTCTACCTATTGTGACTTGGAGAATACCCTTCTTCAAGTGGGATATCTACCATATACAATATTAGTTTTAGCTACAAACACCATACTACCATCCGGCAGTGGCTGTTTCATCACACCATTGTGTGAAATGCATTTAGTCAAGTTATAGTCCATAAAATCTTGGCGAGAACACTCGCTGCAGTTCTTGAACAGAAAACAAATTAAACAAATCATTGTATCCATTCACTGAAACATTTGGGCCTTGGATTTCATAGACACCAGTTATATGAGTCAGTGACAAATGATGTCTGACAATGTGCCAGGCCAGAACGCTAGCAATTCCATGTGGATACTCATTTGTAGCGCTTTTCCAAAGAATTATTCCAAATGTCTACAATCAAAAGGTGACTCTTTGCATTGGTGTGCTGGAGACAGCTGTCCCCACAAAAACATGAAACTGGTTGATTTAACAAAAACCGTGTCACACACTGTGTCATAAAATCAAACATCAAGTCAGTCATGGTTTCATTTACCTGCCTTAAGGCTGTAAAAGTATCCAGTGTTTCAAAAATTACCATCTCAAATTAGAGCTCACACACTTGGCAGCATTACTTCAAATTAAGAATCTTAACCTATGCACAGTTGACTTTGATGTGCGCACTCATTTTATCTCAAAATAAATTACGCTCCTGCTTGCATAATCCTGCTGCCCCAACAATTCATAAATCATTTTCCTGCCTACGTGCAACGTAGAAGTTTTTTTTTTTTTTCAAAAAAGCAAACATCTCTGGTTAAAGCAATTCGGTTGGAAGAGCAAAACCATTTCGTTTTTTCAGATTCATCTCAAAAAGTGCATTTAAAAACCATTTTTCAATGTGTTAGCATTCAAGTGCTGTTTCACATAGCTGTTTGTGGTGCATGATGTCACAGTCCACAACTCATTGTCCACAGTCCTTTAAACAAGAAAGGCAAAACATATTAGCTGAATCATTTGAATGTGTAGCATCAAAATATTTGATAACTAGCCAAGTCTGCACCGTGCCAGTTCAGCAAAAGTTATTACTCTGTTGGACACCTTTCGCAGGTTGCAGAACAAATGTCCTCATACGTCATGCATATTAGCAGCATTGAGTGCGGTGCAGGACATGTTCAACGTTCATATATTTCATCACGCAGTGACTCGCTTTCTCTGAGAATGCGTCTGCTTGACTGATCAGTGTCACCCGCAAATTGCACACATCTACCTCAATCATGGCACGCAACTGTCTTGCTTTTTTGCCTGGGCAAAATACAAACAGAAATGTTAGGATTTCATCAAAAGTACAATGTCATTATTCTTCACATTAGGATGTCATCAAAACTTCAATATCAGCGTTATCCACCCCTTCCCTTAACACCACCCCCATCTTCAGAAGTCTCATCAGGTAACTACACACTTTATCATTGCTACTGCAATTATTTGTCACCCTTCTGCATGTTATTGGGGGATTATTTACACTCAACCATACGGGGTGTAACTGCCTAATCACAAACTCATTTGTGCAATGCGATCATAGTTGGTCAATGGTACCTCAGACTGATCTGTGCTTTTACAAAAGCCATATAATAAGTACCCAGGTCGCACTTCTCAATGGATCAATGCTTTCCTTTGTCATCAGAGCGATCACGAATGTCAGGCGCCAACTTGCTTCCAGTGTCTCATGATCTTGATTTAGTTTGCCCTGCTGGCATCACTCCATATTTCAAAGGTAAAGTCTTTCAGTCCAATACCGCCTGCAGTTGTACAAGCAGCTTTGTTTATTTTTCTCCATACAGCTAGTGTCTTTCAAGCCTCTGGTTTTCCACTTGTCATTTTTTTTTTCTTCAAAGGGTGTCTGCTGATTTCTTGGACCACCCCTTTGAGCGCGATAGTCTAAGTCAGTTTCTTTTGTTGCTTCAACAAATCATTCATTCTTGCACTAAGCCGTGAGGCTTCTGGATCATGGCTAATATGCAGTGTTCATGTTGTACTCCAAAGCCCCACTCTGCATGTTGTCTCTTGCAAAACGGCTACCTTTGTCAGTTTTGCTTCCATCTGGAATGCCATAATGTCTTTGTCAGTTACTCCAGCTCTGGCAATGTAGCTTGCATTTTTAAACAGCTGTGTATTTTCACTTCTCAAAGCGCCTAGAGGTTTCTTCTCCAGTGCACAGCGCTTTACTTCAGTTCACATCACATGGAGCACTGCAATGCAGCTTGCACAGCAATGTCGCTTTACTTCACATCACATCACATGGTGCATGGGGATGCAGCTTGCACGGCAATGTCTCTTGAAATGGGCAGCTGTCTTTTCTTAGCCCAATCACAGATGCACAGATTCCCCAAATGTTCAGATGTGATGTGCCCATGTGCCATCCTGCATGCAGCGTTTGGTTTCCTTCCAGTGTTGATACTGGGCAAATTCTTTACTTCTGCTCAGCTCTGTTATTGCATGCCGGTGTTAGAAAGCATGCATACATCAGCATGTAAGGTAGATTGTGCTCTTTTTCAATTTCTCACTCACAGCAATTATTGCCTTCAGTTCTGTTTCAGCATTTCTGTCTTTGCCCCCCCCCCCTCCTCAGTTTTTGCTCACACTGACGGTGTCTCTCACAGGGGATGGAATGCAGGAATGTCATTGTTTATCTTTCCTGTGCACATGGCAGCGCCATACCACACAGTAAGCTTATCTCTTTGCTCTATAACTCTTAAACTGTGGCGGCTTCAATGAAAGGCACTCATTTCAGAATGTTCATCCAGATTAACTCTTTCTTGCACTGCTTTTCTCCAGCAACTCAGAAAAGCTCCCATATCTGCCAGCTTCTGTAAACACCATTTCACTAAACAGGAGCGCAGTATTCTGCTTATTTCTGCCTTCCTCCAACAGTTTTTTTTTTTTTTGCGCACCTCGCCCAAGACAGTGCAAGTTATCTTCAAGGCACAAGCTCTGCACACACAGCAAGACTCTTATTTTCAAAAGAGGCACTTTCTTGTCATCAGATTCTACTCCATGTAATTTTGCAAAATGTCAAAGCGTCTTTTAGACTGTTTTGAAACTGATCAATGTTCCATTTAAAGGCATACGTTTTTTTTTCTTTTTCCTCGTAACCTTGTAGTTTGGCTTCACAATCTCACTCCAATGCAATGTGCGATCTTTCAAAAGAACCCGCAACCCACTAAATATTTGTGCTGTCTTATCACACACAGATTTTTCATTCTGTTGTACCAATGCCAGAATATAACCACTTATTTCAGTGCATTTAAAAAATGCCATGTGTAGTGCAGCTCCCTGCACGTTTTTTTTTTCTGCAAGAGCAACCCACACTCTATATTGCTTGTGGGCTGTTAAATGTGTCAACAACATTTTTCACCATGTACCACAGTCAACAGGTCACTATTTCCAAAAACATACATCACTTATAACGCAACAGTACAAATCCATGGCATAGCGTGGGAACAGTCAAAAATACTCCAGGGGCAATTTAGAGGCAATTTAGAAAAATATAAATTGTCTTTTCCCCCCAAACCATTGCAAACTGATTCTGCAATTTCAAATCAATACACAAAAATCGAAAAACCAAATACCATTCACTCACTTACTTTTTTAAGTGAGTCTCTCACCCATTATAAGCATGGCACAACTAAAATGCAATATAACCATTTTAGTGTGTTTCCTTTAAACACAATGCACCACCAGCACATGGAATTTACAGTTGCCAAAAGAAAAATAAACCCTTTAGGCTTTCAACACAGATGTTATTCTTTCTCCTAAACACGGCTCATTCCCCACGTTATCTTCAGGAATGTCAACACTTCAAAAGCATACATTTAAAAAAGCGAACCTTCGCCTCCGTACATTACAGCCCCCCACTCGCTAGCACACTGGGGCTGAATCAATGATTAGAATTACTATTCACAATTTGCATGTCAAATCCTCGCAACTATTTTCCCTGCCCTCATGACAGAATAGAGTTGAGAACTCTGTCTCACTTTGCATTTCAAATTACAACTTTAAACTGGGGAAACCGCATGATAAAATTCTTTCCTAATTGAACATACATCTTTCTTGACCATTCATCGGAGCGCTTTAAAGAAAGCCATTTCCCGCTTGTTTATCGCCTTGTACTCCCTGGCTCCATTCCCAAGCAATAAGTCAGTCACGACTAATTTACTGAAGGGAGTCTTAACCACACAAGCTATCGGCCACGGCAAGCCGACACAACGCTGCTGTCTTTTGAAGTCTCAGAGCTGCAGTGAGACCACCAAGGAAATGCGACAGCCTGCTCCTCACTCTGCACTGTGTTCTCTCACACAATTTGTCATTTCACAGCAAGGCACTGCTCTGCACAAATCCCACCGCTGCCACCAAATGTCTTGATATGGGCCAAATCTTCCTCGGGACCAGCCCTCGGGAGCAAAAAATACCCAATTCAGCCCAAAATACAGGTTCTATTGTGCTGAGCAGTGAACTCATGCTAGTGACAAATGACACCTTCAATAAGTTTTAGAATTTATTCTAAACAGTGAATTTCGTTTACATTTTGGGATTCAAGTTAGAGAAGATTACAAAGCACAAAACTTAGAGAAATGCATAATATAGAGAAACATAGAACTTAGAAAAACATAGAGAAACATAGAGAAACACAGTCTTACGCCCCTTCAATCAGCACTGGGAGACCATGGCCCTCATAAGCTAGCTGTAACAAGCCCCGCTCAGAGGACAGCGCTGCTGGGGGCCGTCAGAGCTCCAAATTCCGGGCACTTGATCTTGCTCGAACCAAGTCCACAGGTCGATCTCCCACCTGAGTCATGTGAGCATGCATATTTTATAATCTCGTGCTGTCCGGCCATGACGCACAGTTCCAGAACTTTCCCTGTGCAAAATATAGGCTGGCTCATGGAAAAACCCAGCTCTGTGAATTTCCACTGTGCTCCTTTTTCTGTGCCCCTCCCTGGAGCCCATCTGCGCGAAAGCTCAGGAATGTCTTATCAGTGCCTTCCCAGAGAAAAGGAGATTAGCCTAGGGGCCATGCAGGGCTACCGTTAGGGAGGCAGAGCAAGCTCTAAAAGACATGCACTCATAGCTTAGTGTTCATAGCGCTTAAGACTGGCTATCTAAGCGCTATATAGGTGCCATAATGTTCCAAACACTCCAAAAATATCTATTAGCTACAGAGCTACATAATGTGACCTATCACTCCTACTAGGCCTGCATATTCCTTGTAGCTCACTACTGCATAATGGAAGTGCTACAACAGACTACTGTCAGCATTTTTGGCACATACTTTGAATACACTATTGGCTTTCAGCGGCTAATGCTGTCATCTAAAGCCCTGATTGGCAAGGTTGCAATTTTGTGTATCACTACATTCCACCCCTATTCAAAGTGTGTGCGACAATGCTGACTAATACCCATCAATATAGTATTTAGTGCAGTGATAAAGACCTTGGGGCTTTGCAAGAGGTTTAAGCAAACTATCTTCTAGCGGTTAGTCAGCGTGGCATGCAAGGTTAGTAAAAACACTACCTAAACAAAAATGTACACAAAGTGAACAGTGACATATACCCTTGCCAAAACCTGGACTACACAAAAATACCTAAATAATTATTGTATAACTGATTGTCAGTTAAAAAGCAGCATGCAGTTAGAATGTCAAGGCAATCCGGTGTAGTCTAATCTACAATGCACTATTGCATTTATGTATGGTTACCAATTCTAAACCTGGCAGCCTTTCACTCTAAGGGCCTAACCTCCCCCTGATCCCAGGGCATTCAAACGTGACTATGGGCTGTGTGATTAGACACTTCCCCCATGTATGTGGAACCCAACCAGAAACCATCTAATTTCGTGAACAAGGTGAACCCATGGGCACCAGGTTATCAAAATAAAACAATTCTATTAATTTGCATCAAAGCTTGGCATGTGTTATTCATGCAATCAAAAGCAAGCGATTTGATCCATATGTTTGCTGGCAACTGTAGCTCTGCGTGCCAGTGTGTGGAGGATGGTCGCCCCCACTCAGTAAAAAGCCAACACCTGCTGATTAAACAATGTTTACCATAAAATGCATCATGTGTATTTAGCAGTCTTGTTGACCTGCCCTATGGCAGAAAGAATGTCTTCATACCTAAAATTCTGCCATCTCCAGTGGTTGCCAATACTTGTAGCAGTGTTGGGCGTATCAATGGGCCCCACTAGGCCAGATGTTCTATAGCAGAGCTGGCATCAGAACCCATAGTGGCTAGCTTATTGTGCAGAGTTTCTATGTCACAAGCATATAAAGCTCCTGTTACTCCCCGCTGCTCCTGCAATTAATGAATCTAGCTCCCTAGCTACGTGCACTCTGGTGATGGGCCATAGAAATGGACTCCATTTGTAGCAGCTTGGTAGTACTAAGGAAACATTGCCTCGTGATAAATCTATGTCTAAGTGTATCACTGTAATAATAGAGGTGTGCATTACCAGCCTACAATTTAAATGTTGCCTACTACTGGAAAATCTAACATGTTCACAGTGTCTACCTATTGTGACTTGGAGAATACCCTTCTTCAAGTGGGATATCTACCATATACAATATTAGTTTTAGCTACAAACACCATACTACCATCCGGCAGTGGCTGTTTCATCACACCATTGTGTGAAATGCATTTAGTCAAGTTATAGTCCATAAAATCTTGGCGAGAACACTCGCTGCAGTTCTTGGTCAGAAAAAACATCACATTAAACAAATTAAACAAATCATTGTATCCATTCACTGAAACATTTGGGCCTTGGATTTCATAGACACCAGTTATATGAGTCAGTGACAAATGATGTCTGACAATGTGCCAGGCCAGAACGCTAGCAATTCCATGTGGATACTCATTTGTAGCGCTTTTCCAAATAATTATTCCAAATGTCTACAATCAAAAGGTGACTCTTTGCATTGGTGTGCTGGAGACAGCTGTCCCCACAAAAACATGAAACTGGTTGATTTAACAAAAACCGTGTCACACACTGTGTCATAAAATCAAACATCAAGTCAGTCATGGTTTCATTTACCTGCCTTAAGGCTGTAAAAGTATCCAGTGTTTCAAAAATTACCATCTCAAATTAGAGCTCACACACTTGGCAGCATTACTTCAAATTAAGAATCTTAACCTATGCACAGTTGACTTTGATGTGCGCACTCATTTTATCTCAAAATAAATTACGCTCCTGCTTGCATAATCCTGCTGCCCCAACAATTCATAAATCATTTTCCTGCCTACGTGCAACGTAGAAGTTATTTTTTTTTTCAAAAAAGCAAACATCTCTGGTTAAAGCAATTCGGTTGGAAGAGCAAAACCATTTCGTTTTTTCAGATTCATCTCAAAAAGTGCATTTAAAAACCATTTTTCAATGTGTTAGCATTCAAGTGCTGTTTCACATAGCTGTTTGTGGTGCATGATGTCACAGTCCACAACTCATTGTCCACAGTCCTTTAAACAAGAAAGGCAAAACATATTAGCTGAATCATTTGAATGTGTAGCATCAAATATTTGATAACTAGCCAAGTCTGCACCGTGCCAGTTCAGCAAAAGTTATTACTCTGTTGGACACCTTTCGCAGGTTGCAGAACAAATGTCCTCATACGTCATGCATATTAGCAGCATTGAGTGCGGTGCAGGACATGTTCAACGTTCATATATTTCATCACGCAGTGACTCGCTTTCTCTGAGAATGCGTCTGCTTGACTGATCAGTGTCACCCGCAAATTGCACACATCTACCTCAATCATGGCACGCAACTGTCTTGCTTTTTTGCCTGGGCAAAATACAAACAGAAATGTTAGGATTTCATCAAAAGTACAATGTCATTATTCTTCACATTAGGATGTCATCAAAACTTCAATATCAGCGTTATCCACCCCTTCCCTTAACACCACCCCCATCTTCAGAAGTCTCATCAGGTAACTACACACTTTATCATTGCTACTGCAATTATTTGTCACCCTTCTGCATGTTATTGGGGGATTATTTACACTCAACCATACGGGGTGTAACTGCCTAATCACAAACTCATTTGTGCAATGCGATCATAGTTGGTCAATGGTACCTCAGACTGATCTGTGCTTTTACAAAAGCCATATAATAAGTACCCAGGTCGCACTTCTCAATGGATCAATGCTTTCCTTTGTCATCAGAGCGATCACGAATGTCAGGCGCCAACTTGCTTCCAGTGTCTCATGATCTTGATTTAGTTTGCCCTGCTGGCATCACTCCATATTTCAAAGGTAAAGTCTTTCAGTCCAATACCGCCTGCAGTTGTACAAGCAGCTTTGTTTATTTTTCTCCATACAGCTAGTGTCTTTCAAGCCTCTGGTTTTCCACTTGTCATTTTTTTTTTCTTCAAAGGGTGTCTGCTGATTTCTTGGACCACCCCTTTGAGCGCGATAGTCTAAGTCAGTTTCTTTTGTTGCTTCAACAAATCATTCATTCTTGCACTAAGCCGTGAGGCTTCTGGATCATGGCTAATATGCAGTGTTCATGTTGTACTCCAAAGCCCCACTCTGCATGTTGTCTCTTGCAAAACGGCTACCTTTGTCAGTTTTGCTTCCATCTGGAATGCCATAATGTCTTTGTCAGTTACTCCAGCTCTGGCAATGTAGCTTGCATTTTTAAACAGCTGTGTATTTTCACTTCTCAAAGCGCCTAGAGGTTTCTTCTCCAGTGCACAGAGCTTTACTTCAGTTCACATCACATGGAGCACTGGAATGCAGCTTGCACAGCAATGTCGCTTTACTTCACATCACATCACATGGTGCATGGGGATGCAACTTGCACGGCAATGTCTCTTGAAATGGGCAGCTGTCTTTTCTTAGCCAATCACAGATGCACAGATTCCCCAAATGTTCAGATGTGATGTGCCCATGTGCCATCCTGCATGCAGCGTTTGGTTTCCTTCCAGTGTTGATACTGGGCAAATTCTTTACTTCTGCTCAGCTCTGTTATTGCATGCCGGTGTTAGAAAGCATGCATACATCAGCATGTAAGGTAGATTGTGCTCTTTTTCAATTTCTCACTCACAGCAATTATTGCCTTCAGTTCTGTTTCAGCATTTCTGTCTTTGCCCCCCCCCTCCTCAGTTTTTGCTCACACTGACGGTGTCTCTCACAGGGGATGGAATGCAGGAATGTCATTGTTTATCTTTCCTGTGCACATGGCAGCGCCATACCACACAGCAAGCTTATCTCTTTGCTCTATAACTCTTAAACTGTGGCGGCTTCAATGAAAGGCACTCATTTCAGACAGTTCATCCAGATTAACTCTTTCTTGCACTGCTTTTCTCCAGCAACTCAGAAAAGCTCCCATATCTGCCAGCTTCTGTAAACACCATTTCACTAAACAGGAGTGCAGTATTCTGCTTATTTCTGCCTTCCTCCAACAGTTTTTTTTTTTTTGCGCACCTCGCCCAAGACAGTGCAAGTTATCTTCAAGGCACAAGCTCTGCACACACAGCAAGACTCTTATTTTCAAAAGAGGCACTTTCTTGTCATCAGATTCTACTCCATGTAATTTAGCAAAATGTCAAAGCGTCTTTTAGACTGTTTTGAAACTGATCAATGTTCCATTTAAAGGCATACGTTTTTTTTTCTTTTTCCTCGTAACCTTGTAGTTTGGCTTCACAATCTCACTCCAATGCAATGTGCGATCTTTCAAAAGAACCCGCAACCCACTAAATCTTTGTGCTGTCTTATCACACACAGATTTTTCATTCTGTTGTACCATTGCCAGAATATAACCACTTATTTCAGTGCATTTAAAAAATGCCATGTGTAGTGCAGCTCCCTGCACGTTTTTTTTTTCTGCAAGAGCAACCCACACTCTATATTGCTTGTGGGCTGTTAAATGTGTCAACAACATTTTTCACCATGTACCACAGTCAACAGGTCACTATTTCCAAAAACATACATCACTTATAACGCAACAGTACAAATCCATGGCATAGCGTGGGAACAGTCAAAAATACTCCAGGGGCAATTTAGAGGCAATTTAGAAAAATATAAATTGTCTTTTCCCCCCAAACCATTGCAAACTGATTCTGCAATTTCAAATGAATACACAAAAATCGAAAAACCAAATACCATTCACTCACTTTCTTTTTTAAGTGAGTCTCTCACCCATTATAAGCATGGCACAACTAAAATGCAATATAACCATTTTAGTGTGTTTCCTTTAAACACAATGCACCACCAGCACATGGAATTTACAGTTGCCAAAAGAAAAATAAACCCTTTAGGCTTTCAACACAGATGTTACTCTTTCTCCTAAACACGGCTCATTCCCCACGTTATCTTCAGGAATGTCAACACTTCAAAAGCATACATTTAAAAAAGCGAACCTTCGCCTCCGTACATTACAGCCCCCCACTCGCTAGCACACTGGGGCTGAATCAATGATTAGAATTACTATTCACAATTTGCATGTCAAATCCTCGCAACTATTTTCCCTGCCCTCATGACAGAATAGAATTGAGAACTCCGTCTCACTTTGCATTTCAAATTACAACTTTAAACTGGGGAAACCGCATGATAAAATTCTTTCCTAATTGAACATACATCTTTCTTGACCATTCATCGGAGCGCTTTAAACAAAGCCATTTCCCGCTTGTTTATCGCCTTGTACTCCCTGGCTCCATTCCCAAGCAATAAGTCAGTCACGACTAATTTACTGAAGGGAGTCTTAACCACACAAGCTATCGGCCACGGCAAGCCGACACAACGCTGCTGTCTTTTGAAGTCTCAGAGCTGCAGTGAGACCACCAAGGAAATGCGACAGCCTGCTCCTCACTCTGCACTGTGTTCTCTCACACAATTTGTCATTTCACAGCAAGGCACTGCTCTGCACAAATCCCACCGCTGCCACCAAATGTCTTGATATGGGCCAAATCTTCCTCGGGACCAGCCCTCGGGAGCAAAAAATACCCAATTCAGCCCAAAATACAGGTTCTATTGTGCTGAGCAGTGAACTCATGCTAGTGACAAATGACACCTTCAATAAGTTTTAGTATTTATTCTAAACAGTGAATTTCGTTTACATTTTGGGATTCAAGTTAGAGAAGATTACAAAGCACAAAACTTAGAGAAATGCATAATATAGAGAAACATAGAACTTAGAAACACATAGAGAAACATAGAGAAACACAGTCTTACGCCCCTTCAATCAGCCCTGGGAGACCATGGCCCTCATAAGCTAGCTGTAACAAGCCCCGCTCAGAGGACAGCGCTGCTGGGTGCCGTCAGAGCTCCAAATTCCGGGCACTTGATCTTGCTCGAACCAAGTCCACAGGTCGATCTCCCACCTGAGTCATGTGAGCATGCATATTTTATAATCTTGTGCTGTCCGTCCATGACGCACAGTTCCAGAACTTTCCCTGTGCAAAATATAGGCTGGCTCATGGAAAAACCCAGCTCTGAATTTCCACTGTGCTCCTTTTTCTGTGCCCCTCCCTGGAGCCCATCTGCACGAAAGCTCAGGAATGTCTTATCAGTGCCTTCCCAGAGAAAAGGAGATTAGCTTAGGGGCCATGCAGGGCTACCGTTAGTGAGGCAGAGCAAGCTCTAAAAGACATGCACTCATAGCTTAGTGTTCATAGCGCTTAAGACTGGCTATCTAAGCGCTATATAGGTGCCATAATGTTCCAAACACTCCAAAAATATCTATTAGCTACAGAGCTACATAATGTGACCTATCACTCCTACTAGGCCTGCATATTCCTTGTAGCTCACTACTGCATAATGGAAGTGCTACAACAGACTACTGTCAGCATTTTTGGCACATACTTTGAATACACTATTGGCTTTCAGCGGCTAATGCTGTCATCTAAAGCCCTGATTGGCAAGGTTGCAATTTTGTGTATCACTACATGGGGTAAATGGGAACAGACTCAACAATTCGTCCTATTCAGGATAGTATGAGTCATATTCATAATCAAAAGCAATGTGTTATTATTGTACCCTCTGCTGTGTCTCACTTCTAATGAGGGGAGAGTATAAGAGAGCACATGTACTGGACTGCTTGTGGCAGGAGCATTGGTAGCAGGCAAAAACGTGCTTAAAGGATGCACAGTTTCCAAATACCAAAATATTGGGACCAGTGTAATCAAGATGCAAAGTGGTGTCATAATTATTAACATATGTTTCCTACAGCAAAATCTTCTAGGCATTCTTTTAGTCTCTATCTCTATAATATCATCAGTGTTAGTGCAGGAGGGAGCAGGAGTAAGTATAGGCATTGTCTGCAATGTTTATCTCGGCAATGTTTGTCACAAAGAATTTCTTTACAGCAGCGCACGTTAAAAAGCAAAGCATTCAAATAGCAGCAAAGCATTCAGGCCACTTCTGGTTACCCTGCTTAATAAATGATAGCAAGCTTATGTGATTCTGCACAGTGCTCCAAAAGGTCCGAGCAAGCATCTATTGTGTTGGTACCATATGCGCCCCGCTTGTTCCCATGTCGTGATCACATTGGTCCTTCACTTTTCAAAGGTAGCACCGGGAAACCGCGTCTCGGAGCTTTCAATTTGATGCAGATTGATACATCTCATACGCTCCACTTCCCTAGGCCTCTGATTCCCATTTCATCTGTGTTGGTAAAAGAGGCAAAACAAACACGCAGATCAGATCACTTCCGGTTTTGAGAGCGTAGGTTGTACCTTATCGCTCCAGGTACTGTTGTGTAGCATGGTGACATCTGCTGCATTGATGTCATGGAATCTACAGGGATTCTAGAAGGGAATGCGGAGGAGAGAAGAGGACATTGAAGAGGCAGTTGGACAGACTGATTCATCTCCCTTCAGAGACTCCTTATTTGTTATCCCTTTTTAATATGCTTATCTTTAATTAATATACTAATAAAACCCCAGTTATATTTATCCGATCATGCCTCTTCATCTATGCTAAATGTTTGATCCATGAACAATGCACCCTCATCTCCTGATGCAGGATCAGTGCCAGCCTGCGATGCAATGAGTGAGGCTGCTGCAGTAGTCGGACAATGCTGAGGCACCTTTGGCCTTTCGATCTTTGTTGCAATCTTCCCAGGCCCTTTCTCGGGCTTAGGAAAAACTTCTGGCAGAGAACTGGCGATGGTGTCTGTGTGAACCAGTGCAGCTATTTCTCTTTCAGCGATCAGATCAGGCAGCTCTTTCAAAGGGAATGGAATTCTTTTCGTATGCGTAGCATGGATCCATGCCTTGCGACCATCCACTCGGACTGCAGTCTGTTTCGCCAGGAGGACCTGGTAAGGCCCCTTCCAATGCGATGCAAGTGAAGATTTCCACTCGAAATTCTTGGTCAGGACCCAATCTGCAGGCTGCAGACAATGCCCTGGGCCGTTATATCTGACAGGAAGAGCCTCCTGCACCTGCTGATGAATTAAATGCAAGTTTTGAGTTAACAGTTTACAGTAGTGATGAGCGAGGGGTATTCGATCTCTCTTAGATGCTTAGGCTGCGGGGCACTCCAAACATTTGCTGGTCTCCCCATTACAATCTCATATGGGGAGAGTCCAGTCCTTGCCTGCACAGACATTCTCATACATAATAAAGCTAATGGCAACGCATCAGGCCACTTCAACTGACTCCCTGTGCATATCTTTCTGAGTTTATTCATCAAAATAACATTTTGGCGTTCCACAAGACCAGCACTCATCGGGTGTCTGGCCGAGTTGAATCTTTTATCAATCTGGAGGACTGCACAAATCTGTAGTATCACGGCTGCAATAAAATGCGGCCGTTATCTGACCATATGACACGTGGCAAGCCAAAACGGGAGAAATACTCTTTTAACATTACTTTCGCTGTGCTCATTGCTGTGCAGTCTTTAAGTGGATAGTCCTCCACCCATTTGCTAAATGCACAGACCACTACAAGGACGTATTTAACATTTTGACACCTTTCCATTTCTATGAAATCAAAATGGATCACTTCAAATGGCACAGAGGGGGGGGCAAAACTACCCACTGGAGTCGTGGTTCCTTTTCCAGTGTTATGTTGCAAACAAGTCATGCAGTTTTGAACTAGTCTGTCAGCAGTTTTCCTAATGTGTGGATTCTGCCATACTGTGTCTAGATGCTGAATCTTTTTTTTAGCACATATGTGTTGGACTATGCACCATAGTGAACATCGCTGTTACATATGCATTGGGCAACATCCATTTATTACTCGTTTTGTCCACCCAGCAACCAACTATGTCTAATTTTGGTGTACCCTCAAACCAAGCTTTTATTTCATCTGCAGTTGCTTCTGGTTGCATCTCTTTAACTGTGGCAATTCCATTTTCTACCATGCGGGGTACCTCTTTCGACCTCTCAATATACAATTTTGCATGTAAATCAGTGGCAGTTTGTTTCGCAATTTTGTGTGCAAATGCGTTTCCCTTTCCAATGTTACATGTTACCTTTTTATGCACTTTCATTTCATTATTGCTAATTGTTTAGGAAGCGCAAGTGCGAACAACAATCTTACTATCAAAGTGCCATGTTGGATCATGCTTCCGTGTGATGTCAGAAAACCCCTTTCAGCCCAGAGTCGACCAAAATTGTGTACCATCCCAAATGCGTACTGACTGTCAGTATATATGTTTACATTCAGGTTTTCAGAAATTTCACATGCTCTGGTTAACGCTATTATCTCTGCAGCCTGTGCTGAATTGTATGGGATTCTTTTGCTTTCTACAATACTGTTCCGTGTCGTGATGGCATATGCAGCAGTTGATGTACCATCGGGTACTTTGAAACAAGAACCGTCACAAAACAGTTCTCCATCTGGCTCTTTCTGTCGGGTATCTTTTAGATCAATTCTTCCTTTTGTTTATTGCTCAGTAACCATTAAACAATCATGGGGGAATTCTTTTTCACCCGTTCTTGCATTGGGAGGTGGCATTAACTCAGCCAGATTCAAATCGCAACACCGCATAATTTGAATATGCGGTACAAATAGAACTATTTCATACCTCGTCAGCCTGGCTGATGTAAGGTGTTGTATCTGCGTTCTATTTAAAAGAACGTCTACTGCGTGAGGCACCATTATGGTTAAAGCTTGACCCAAAACCATCACCTCGGTTTGTTTTACTGATGCGGCAGCCGCAGCAACAGCTTGCAAACAGCCCTGGGTCAAGACAGCCAAAGCACAACCATTGTTTTCATGCACAAATAACTTTAAACTCTTGTCATAATTTGGTGTGCCCAAAACTGGAGCTGAGCACAATGCAGCTTTGAGCAGATCAAATGCTTCTTGAGATTCCAAACTCCATGGCAAAGGCAGAGCAACATCCTTCTTTGTCAATGCCACCATTGGTTTCAAAATCATGGCGAAGTTCGCAATCCACTGCCTTCAATATGAGGCCATGCCAATTATAGCTCTGACTTCCTTCTGCGTTTTTGGAATAGGCATACCAGAGATGCTTTCTATCCTTTCTGGTGTAAGTCTTCTTCCCTCCTTCGAAAGGAGGTAGCCCAAGTAGGCCACTTCCTTTCAACAATGCTGGAATTTTTTTAATGAAGCTTTGTGTCCATATGCTGCTAAATGTGTCAAAATGTAACTGTACTCTCTTTGCAAATGTCTTCTGTATCTGCTGCAATCAGTAAGTCATCAATGTACTGTAACAATATGCAACCTGTTGGTAGCTTTAGCATGTCTAGTTGTTCTTTTAATGCTCTACTATAAATACTCAGGCTTTCAGTATAGCCTTGTTGAATTCATGTGAATGTAAATGAACGTCCTCCTAGAATAAAAGCAAATAAATATCTGCTATCTGGATGTACTGGAATGCTAAAAAACACATTCTTCAAATCTACAACACTAAAATATGATGCAGATGCTGGAATCATAGTTAAAATGGTAGTCACATCCGGGACCAATGGAAATTGGGATCAACAACTTTATTCAATCCGCGCAGATCAATTATGAAACGGTACAGTATATCATTACTTCCTTTCTTATAAACCAGAAGAATTGGACTGTTGCAAGTGCTACCTGAAATCTCTTCAATTACGTTTCTTTTAATCAAATCAGAAACAATGCATTTCAATACTTTCTCCTCTTCCGCCGAGATCTTATATTGTGGAATGTGTGGTAATGTAATTCCTTCTTTCAATTTTTTTTTACTAGCTCTACCTTTAAACAACCAACATCGTTGTCATTCACTGCCCATATACAAGTTGGTACTCCACTCAATAATGGTTTAGATAGAAATTGTGATACAGGAGCTTTTTGTGGTGATACTGTCAAATACACTCCATCAGGAGAACAATTTTTATTTATTTATTTAACATTTATAAAGCGCTCACACAGCCCGCAGGCATCGAGGCGCTGTTACAGGAATTGTTATTTTTTTTTTCTTAGTTGCAATTGTGTTTTTTTTTTTTTGTCTTAGTTACGCATTTATAACACGCTTAAACACCCAGAGGTTTCTAAGCGCGGACCCGGGGATCGAACCTGTTGTTGCTTTGTGTCGTCTTGCTTTCAAGACGCGCAAGCTGCCGCTGAGCTATCCTCCCGGGACAATGAATAACCGCATTCAATTTCTTCAACAAATTTAAACCCAATACATTTTCGCCGCAATTTTGTGTCAAAAGAAATGGGCAAGACTCAGTGAATGGATCTAGTGTTAAAGGAACTGACTGTGACACTGGACTAATTACTGGTGTACTTGCGAACCATACTGAGATGTTATTTTGCCCTGACAGTGGTATATCTGGAACCTGGTGATGGTCAATTGAACATTTATGTGCACCTGTGTCCACTAGAAAAGTGTGCTCCCTATTCCCAACCGTCATTTCTACGTAGGGCCCTTTCTGGTCTATGGTAATAGATACTGGTTCCAACTCCTGTCTCTGGCTTTCCTAGTAGAACAGTGCATAGTTAGATGTAAAGTCGCCAGAGTAATATTCATTGGACTGATTATTGAAAACATTTCCATCCCCCGTACTATTCTGCTGTTGTTGGTTTTGGTTCTGATTCTGGTTGTGATTTGCCTGGCTGTTGTGAACCTGTGGCGCTCTTGGGTTTCTATTCTGTTCTTGTGTTCCCGGGCGACCTCTATTCGGTCTTCTTGGGAAATTCCCATTCCAATTCTGTATCTGCGGGCACTGTGCTCACCAATGGCCTTCTTGTCTACAATAGGCACATTTATTAAGCCCAATCGGACCACCGTGCATGTTGGAAAAATTAGATCTGGTTTGTGTGTTCCCACCACTTCTGTTATTGTTTGCTACTTGCTGCATTAATACCCTTGTTTTAAATTCCCTTTGTCCCTTATTTCTTTCTCCTTCTCTGCATTTACTCTATTCTCATAATATTGGGCCATGTGTAATACTTTTCTCTGTGATTTCGCATGCCATGCACTTTCAGATGTCATTATTAACTTTGGAATTTTCGGTAACAACCCTTGCACATACTTATCAACAAACAGCCTCTTCCCGGGTTCAGTACTCAAATCTTGGTCCCTGAAATCTGCAAATACTTCTTCAAATCGATTAAAATAATCTGTCACAGCTTCATCTTTGCCCTGTACGCAAGCCGTTAATTTGTCCCAAACAAATCTTTTCTCAGGTATTAAAATTTTCAATTTCTGTAATATTCGCACTGGTAAGGCCAACATGACCGGCGGCGGTTTCTCGCCAGCTTTTCTGTCTGTATCAATTCTAATCAAATTTTGCCATGTATCACCCAAAATATCTATATCATCTATATTCGTAATCTGTTTCCATATGTCTACAGGAAGAAATACAGGGATTAATAGATCAATATCACTCATTGTAAAAACAGAGGAATTAAAAACAGACTCAATTTCCTTATAGAAACCCACCAGATTTTTTCCAAGATCAGGGATCGTCTGCTTAATATTATTTACCTCCTGTCTAGAACAAGTGCATGAACGAACTGTGCTGTATAATGGGCTTCTATTAAACGTGGTGGATTTTCATCAGCGGCAGCAATCTCTACTTTCGGGACAAACATGGGGGGCACTTCTATCATAGGCAATTGTAAACTAGGTGTTTCCTCATCTGTTCCTTTGCTAAGTAATAAAGCTAAATCGAGAGAAAAGGCAGCCATTCCAGTTTCAGGTGAAAATGCTCTTTTGTATATTGTCATTAAATCAGGGGGACAGCATATTTTTTTTCTCAAATGCTCATCTTGCAAATACTCAACCATTACCTGCAATACCTTCCTCTGCATCTCTAGTGTATACTGACTAAACGTATCATGCACTTCTATTGGGGAAATGGTGACATCCGTAATCTAGCTAAGCGCCTCTCGCATACACATTTTCATCTCCTCACTAATAGGTTTTAACGGTGGTAAAAATCGCTGCTCGACATATGGCACTACCTGCTGATTCCCTCTTCTTTTCATCTCTTCATTCAATTGATCAAGCTCATTTTTAAACACAAATAGTCGGCCAACATGTTCTTGTACTTCCAACCCACTATCCCGCATACGAGAAAAAGACATTTAGATCCCGCAACTCCTGTAGTCCAATGTACCAGTCAATTTTTCCCATTTATACACAAGATACTCCCCCATGCATTATAACAATACCTGTTGTTCGCCAAGCCTCTTATAGTCATACATGGAGCTCTGCACGGCTCCCTCATCGTTACCTTCAATATTCATTTATGCCCCATCTTTCAGCTGCTCTTTCCTCTCTTTGCTAACCGTACTACGAGTTACTCTAGTGCTTCCTTTCACCTCAGGCCCCACCACAATAGAACTGCTTCCTGCAGGGGCTGCTAATTCACGCTCTGTCAGCAGTGGAGGAAATGGTGTCACGTGCACAGGGGGAGATGATGTAGATGGAACAACAGGAGTGGGGGGTGGCAACTGAGGTGGAGGAGCAATGGGTAGAGGTGCGGGTCAATACTACTTTGAGGACGTTCATTTCTTCATTCATTCAGAATTTTGTTTATTAGCTCATCTGATGTATGAAAATCTTGTTTTGGATATATTTTATGTATGCCTAATTGAAAGGCCCTGTCCATTCTTCTAGGATCCTCTGTCACTTTAAGCTCATCAAGTTCTAGCACTTTCTCTGTGATTGATTTTTGTCTACGTGCATGTTTCTCCCTAATTCTCAGACGGAGATTAGCTTCCTTCCTCCAGTCTCTAACGACATCAAATGCCACTGGGCGTGCTTTCTTGCGTAGCAATACTGATTCTAAGTGTTCTATATGTGCCAATTCAAAAGTCCCATCGCTAGGCCACTGCAAGTCTGATACATTTCTGGTCTGCTTTTGCCAAATTGCATTAAACATTATTGCCCCTACTCCATACTTCACATGCATTTCAAACGCTTGCGACCCTATGGGTGGCGCAACCTGGCCAGTTTCCAAAGATTGTCTACCGCAGTGAAATAATCCCACTAGGCAGGAAGACAATCTCCCAGGCATAATTGATCTTTACTTGTTTCTTACCCTGGGCATTTGATCTTGCAAGAGCAACACTCAATCAATATCAGGGTGATTAAGAATCGGGGCAACTCTCACCTAATGAATCAGTTTGTCACTCAAGACGCAATTTGTCCGTATACAGACGCAACCAAGAATCGTCGTGACTGTGTATCTGGCTCAATCTGTCTCGTTTCGGGTCCCTCGCCTCAATACTCTCTGGACGCTGCTCATTGGTCAGGGACCGGCTGTGTACAGATCTCCAAAGGAGTCTCCTATCACTTTTACAGGGGTGCCCCGAACACCTTTCGATCCCGGCTCAACAGCTTTGTCCTAGATTTGTTTTTGCCTTCTTCAAACTTAACGTATATGATGGAGCAAAAGGGGGAGGGTCCCTATTCGGGTGCCATTTTTTCTAGGCCCTGAAGACCCTCTGCATATGGATACTAAGGCACAATCACCATATACTAGTGATACGACAGACACAAGGTTCAATTTTCCAAGTACTATGGTTTATTGCAAAGTATGCTCAGTCGGACGACTGGGTCTAACGTCTCACAACGTGTGTCACCCAGAAATCGTGAGACGCAAGAGCGCAAACATCATTCAAGCAGTTACATATATACAAACAAGCAGGCCTTCAAGGCACATCAAAACCGCCCATAATGTATCTTCTTGAGCTAGGGTTCAGTGATTGACAATTATGACAAATATGACACATTATGACAAGTTTCTTACTCAATCTATTATACTTAGCAACAGTTGCAGACATAGTTCTTTGTTAAGGATATCGTGTTTGCGAGAGAGACATATTCCAAAGCACGTTATCTAGCAGTTTCTATTCGTGAACTAGGGGTTAGCCTGTTCTAATGAAGATCCGCGAAGGAGGACTGCTAGAAGAGTATAATTCATGCTTTATCTTCCTATCTAACCTCTCGCCCTGGCTTTTCAACCAATACCTGGCAACTCTCGCCCACTGCATTGCCATTTTCTGCTCAAATTTCCAGTTCTATGCTGACGACACTCAACTCATTTTCAGGCTGCCCTCTGCCACCTCCTCTCCCTCTCTCATCTCTGATTGCCTAACTGCCATTCAAGATTGATGTGCCGCCAATGATCTTTGTCTGAATGCCAGCAAGACGGAGATCCTCATCATCGGCACACCTTCACCATCCTTTCCCCTCACTCTCTGACCGGCCTCCCTTGGCCCTCCTCCTACCCCCACCTGCGAGGCTAAGAACCTCGGGGTCATCTTTGACTTCACCCTTTCCTTCTCCGCCCACATCTTTGAGGTCTCTAAAAAGTCAAATTTCCGACTGCACCTCCTCAGAGGTACTCTGCCTTTCCTCTCTTTCCCTCAGAAGCTCATGGTATCTCAAGCTCTGGTTCTCTCTAGCTTGGACTATTGTAACAGCCTCTTTCTAAATCTACCTGCCTCTACTCTCCGCCCTCTGCAACTAATCCAGAACAGGACTGTGAGACTTGTTCTTGGCCTCAAGCCCTGGGATCGTATCTCTCCAGCTCTGAAATCTCTTCACTGGCTCCCAGTGGATGCAAGGATTAAATTCAAAACCCTCTGCATTGTCCACAAGGCTCTCTGGGGCCTGGGTCCAAAATACCTTCAGCTATCCCTCCGCAAATACCTCCCCTCTCGAGCTCTTTGCTCCTCTACCTCCAACTCACTCAGGGTCAGTAATTTTTCTAAGAAACGAGCTGGGGGTAGATCTCTGTCTTCGGCTGTGGCTTCCCTCTGGAACAGCCTCCCTGCCACTCTAAAACTTGAGGAGAACCATCTCCGGTTCCGGAAGCACCTCAAGACCTTCCTCTTTTCTTCTGCCTTCGCTCCCCCTCTCCCCTGCTGATCTGTTCTCTCTTGGCACCGTTTACCTGGCCACCCTCTGTCTTTTGGGCCCAGGTACCTGCTCATCCTGTCACCCTGCCACACTGCCTCTGGGCCACCCCTTGCACTGGGGTCTGTAGCTGTACCCATACAGCCCCCCCTTTTTCTTCCTGCACTTATCGGACCTACCCTGTCTGCTGCCTTAAACCTAGCACTTGCAAATTGCTGGCTGCATTACCACTGTTTGTTTCCTTTATTATTTATTTATTGTTATTTATCTGTTTCTCCTCTGCTTTGCACTTTCCCCCTCCCCCCTCTCCCATGCACTTGCGCGTTCTCAATGTCACTGGGTCTAGTAAGATCGCTGTTTTGTTCTCCCCTGTTCCCCTCCCTTGCCTTGTCGCACTCTGAAACACTTGTGTACGAGCGCGATAGAAATAAAATATCAATCTATCAATCAATATTACTACAGCTTTAATGAGACAGGCCGGCACATGGGCCGCTGATTAAATGCCGTTTCTGCTTGCCTCCAAGGACTTTGTGAGGGAGGAAAACAGTGCATTCCTGTACTGTTTGGCATTCCTGTCTGGGTTGATCTTTCAACATGCAGTCTGTGGCCTTGCACCGTGTATGAGCTTTCAGAATATAATACTTTTTGCAAAGCATTTGACAGAAAGGAAAAAAGCAAATGGCGGATGTTACACAAGATGGACACCCTGTGGTTATACTGACGATTCTGTGTTTGCGATGTTGGTCATATGATGTGATTGGTTTCCGGCCAACATAATATACCTACTGTACTTGGTTAGGGTTGTTTGTGGACTTACAGTTTTCTGCATATTTAAGTAACTTTGGGTCTCACCCTAAGTTGCTAGGGGAATCCAGACGTTGACCCCTTGCTCACTGTTCTTAGAAAGGCACAGCTCCACCCTACTGATGAGGTCCAACCAGACCGAAACACGTGTCTGGGGTTTCTGTTGGCACTCTTGTTCAGAGGAGAATTGCTTAGCATTTTGGTGCGGGACTGCCCCGGGACCGGACAAAGACTGATATGTTTTAGATATTTCTCCTCTGTGAAAGCTAGTGAGCTAAAGACTGTGAGTAAGTCTCTCGGAAACAGGACTAATGTCTGGCAGAGGGACTCCCACAACCCTTCTTATTTTATGCATAAGACTTTTATGCATTAGGTTTCTGTTATGCAAACGCTCCAGCATTTGTGTGAGCATGTTTTTTAATGCTGGTGACAATGCTGTCGATGCCTATGGAATCACCCTGCATTTTACACCACCAAAAAGCTGGGGATTCCACAGAAATCCATTGTAAATGTTGTCTGTTATGCGCAAATGGCAAGCAGCATTGACTCATTTTGCACAACAGAGTGCAAAAGGGTGGCATGCAAGGGAGTATGCCATGTTTTTACACTGCATTTTTGCTCTCTGCTGTGCCAAGATGGACAATTAAACGGCGGTAGAGCGGTCTACGAAAAAGTGCAACAGTAACAGGTCCCATCTGCGTGATTTACGAGGACACAAACATGAGCTCCAAAGGGTTTTTCCCCGAGCGACAGTACAGCTCGGCATTTCCAATCCACCACCACAAAGGCTCTCAGTCTTCTCCTTTTGTGGGGGTCTTTGCAGGTGCAGTAAACCACTGGAAATGATACCTTGGGTGGAAACCAAGGCTCCCTTTGGCTGATTGAGAAACCATTATGCTCTAGACTTTCAGCTTTGTTTACTTTCAACAACACAGAAGAGGAGGGTCTGGGGTTTGGGTCACTACTTCTGGTGATTGGATGGGATTGTGGGTAAACTGAAGCAGTGGTGCACGTGCTAGGAACTGAGTAATGGCTCTGGCGAATCCCCCATACAACCCCTCCTGGTAGCACTTCAAGCGGAGGGTGGTCACTCCTAGTCCCCAGAGCCCTGCTGACATTCCCAGGGTTTGCAGTCAATGTGACTTCCTCATGAATTCCAGTTTAAAGCAGATCCTGTTTCTCACCAGGGGTCTGCTTTGGATTGCTAGACAGTTTGGACTACAACTCCCATCAGCCCTAGCCAGTAGAGTTAATAGGAAGGAATCATAGGAGTTATGGTCCAGGTCATCTGTAGAGTTGCAGATGAAAGAGGGCAGGGGTCTGACTCCTGCAGCTCTCCGGATGTTTTAGGCTGTGAGTCTCGTGACTAGTCACCATTGATGCAGGCTGGGGCTGATGGGAAATGTAGTGCAAAAGATCTGGAGATCCAAAGTTTGCAGGTAACTGCACTGGGAAACCAGTGGCCAGCTCCAAGGCACCCTGTCCAGTAATGACATGGCTATGAACGTCTTCTAACTCAAGCAATCAGATGAACCGCTCCAGTGCCACGCCACCTTCACCAAAATCAGTCTTCATAACATTTTGTCTTACAGATTTGGTGACTTTGAATCGACAAAATGAAGGGCAGCTTGTTATTTCGGTTGGAGGAAGAGGACCGAGGACATTATCCCATTTTCTTTAAAATGTGTACATTAGCATATCCAAAAA
Source organism: Ambystoma mexicanum (assembly GCF_040938575.1). Taxonomy (NCBI): domain Eukaryota; kingdom Metazoa; phylum Chordata; class Amphibia; order Caudata; family Ambystomatidae; genus Ambystoma; species Ambystoma mexicanum. Next base: position 116,039,674 of record NC_090934.1, on the reverse strand, counting down.
TAAAAAGAAATAAAAGAGTATCTTTCCAGCACTGCTTTCCACTTAAATGGATTCTGCTTTTTAAAAAAAGAGCCAGGCTCCGAATTTCAATGCCCCACTTAGGAATAGCAGAAGAAGGTTGATTATTGTAATGGGTGAGTCAGGGCTCGCATCATCATTTCAAACCAGCGTGGACGGCCATTAAGTGGGGATGTGCCAGCAGGCAGCAGGACGCGAGAGGCGGTGGGGGAGGGGTATGAACGGTGCTCCCTAATGCTCTGCTGCTGTCCTTTCAGACTGGGTCAAAGGTCAGTGCGCCGAACTCCCACAAACCATTGCAAGAACGGAATCCTGCAGCAGGCGTGACTCGGAATCCACGGTCCGACCCCATACATTCCCGTGGGGTTTCATTAGAGCTTCTCTGCTGGCCGACTCAGATGTTTAATAATGTATCCTTTCAAATATTTAATTCCCATAAAACATTCGTCTAGCGTGATGGATGGGATGACCTTTTGAAGTACTATCCTACTTGCAGTAACTTTCCCACTTAGGAACGTAGGGAAGGGAGGGTACCCGGGTACCCCCACAATTGCTAACATAGATGCACACGCTGACATGTTTTGGCGGATAGCAGACATGCAGGTGGCCCATATACGACTCACCTCGCCCATCACATGCGCCTCTCTTACATCCATAAGACTAGTCTCCAGCTCCGTCATTGCTCTCGTTTACAGCTTGTTTTGTTTCTGAATTCTGTTACTGAGTGATAAGTCCCTCTTGTAAGGGAAAAACATGTTTTTTTCCAGGTTTGTATCATTCAGTTGGAGTTGTCCGTAAGTATGGTATGGTTTATTTATAAAGCACCTATAGACAGGCAAGTGTTTCAAAGCGCTCAAGTAGTAGTTGGAAAGAGATTTTCCTCGCTAGGGCATTGCAGTTCTGATCTCCATAAAACATTCCCTTAAGGTAGTTAGTTTCCGATGATTCCTGTGGCCATTTGTGATGTTTTTTTTAATTTATTTTTTATAAGGTTGGAGCAACAATAATGTGAAAATGACGTCTCCCTTTCAGAGGAAATTGAGGGTTTCTGTGAGAGGGAGGTTCTGCAGCAGGGGTGGACTGGCCTAGAGGGGACCCTGAAGATTTCCCTGTGGGCCTCTGCACGCGGGCTCTGTTTTGTGTGGTTTATTCTTATCCAAATCTACTCATAGGAAAAGAGTAGGGCTTGCACAAAATGTGTAATATGGGGACACTTTGAAATGACTTCCAGGGCCTCTTTTGGTTTGCAGTCCACCCCTGTTCTGCAGGGTACATTTTGAAGAATTTTCGGTTATTAAGGTTTGGCACCTCTGAGCCACAGAATAAAGTGTTCTCCTTAATATTAGAGTGTAATGTTTTCTTCTGACACTTGCATTCCCCCATACAAGGCTTCACCACCCATCTGCCCGTAAGCACTCGATGCCACAACCGATTGGGTTTCTACTTTGAATTTCCTTGTACAAATTAGAAAAGCAATTTGCCCAATGTCTCTGCTTCACACAGGGCTTGACTTAGGCTCCTCACTCTGATATTTACATCCTATTCATCCGTATAGGGTTGCCCCTGCCAAATAGTAATGTATGTAATTATGTCCTATGTAAAGCGCTTTAGATTAAAGCACTATATAAAAAACAAACGATGATTATTATTGCTAGTTGCATGCACGGGACCGCCAACGCTTGCGCTTGCTGGGCCCCTGCCTGCAATTTCTGAACACTCGCAAAGATGCGTGCTATTGTGAAGGGAAAAAGAAGGCAAACCACCCTTACACTACTCTTTTCCGCTGCCTTTTGTGAGAGATAAAAAGCTGCCTGCAAATATTACTTTACAGGCTGCATTTTGCAATGGATACCAATGGAATCTGCCTGCTATTTACCAGGTAAATCGGAGCAGTATGATGACATTGGAATCCTTTGCTTTTTACGCCTGCATGGCACTCGAATGCAGGCATAAAGCGGAGTGCTCCCCCAAGCTGGAGGAAGAAAGCGAAGCAGAGATGCAAACTCTGTCCTGTTGCCCACCTACGCCTTGGAAATGCAGAAAAATGAGTTGCATCGGAAAACGGAAGCATCATTTTTAACCTTAATGTTCCACTCTGCTTACTGGAAAATATGCTCCCACGGGATTGGCATCCCACAGGAGAGTAGTGGCCAAGTGTAAGACTGATCCTACCAGCATCCCTCAGGAGAGTGGCCTAGTCTAAGACTGCTTCCAACAACATCCCCCAAGAGAGAGGCCTAGTGTAAGACTGCTCCTAAGAGCATACCACAGGACAGTAGTGGCCAAGTGTGAGATGGATCCTAAGAGTATTGTACAGGAGAGTGACCTAGTGTAATACTGATCCTTTCAGCATTCCACAGGAGAGTGACGTAGTGTAAGACTGATCCAGATAGCATCCCACTGGAGAGTGGACTAGTGTAAAACGGATCCTTTCAGCATTCCACAGGGGAGTGACCTAGTGTAAGACTGATCCAGACAGCATCCCACTGGAGAGTGGACTAGTGTAACACTGATCCTGACAGCATCCCACTGGAGAGTGGCCTAGTTTAAGACTGATCCCAATGGCATCCCACAGGAGAGTGGCCTAGTATAAGACTGCTCCTAACAGCATCTACAGGAGAGTGGCCTAGTGTAAGACTGATCCTAACGGAATCCCACAGGAGAGTGACCTAGTGTATGACTGATCCTAACAGCATCCCACAGGAGAGTGGCCTAGTGTAAGACTGCTCCTAACAGCATCCCACAGGAGAGTTGGCTAGCGTAAGACTTCTCCTGACAACATCCCACTGGAAAGTGGCCTAGTGTAAGACAAACTCTAACAGCATCCCACTGGAGAGTAGTGGTCCAGTGTAAGACTGACCCTAAACGCACCCCACTGGAGAGTGGCCTAGTGTAAGATTGATCCTAACAGCATCCCACAGGAGAGCCGCCTAGTGTAAGACTGCTTCTAACAGCATCCCACAGGAGAGTGGCCTAGCGTAAGACTGCTCCTGACAACATCCCACTAGAAAGTGGCCTAGTGTAAGACAGCTCCTAACAGCATCCCACAGGGGAGTCGCCTAGTGTAAGACTGCTCTTAACAGCATCCCACAGGAGAGTGCCCTATTGTAAGACTGCTCCTACCAGCATCCCACAGGAGAGCAGCCTAGTGTAAGACTGCGCCAAACAGCATCCCACAGGAGAGTAGTGGCCTAGTATAAGACTGATCCTGACGGCATCCCCCAGGAGAGAGGCCTAGTGTAAGACTGCTCCTAATGGCATCCCACAGGGAAATGGCCTAGTGTAAGACTGCTCCTAACAGCATCACACAGGAGAGTGGCCTAGTGTAAGACTCCTCCTAACGGCATCCCACAGGAGAATGGCCTAGTGTAAAACTGGTCCTAACAGCATTCCACAGGAGATCGGCCTAGTTTTGTTTGTTTGATTTGTTTTTTATTTTTATTTTTTATTTTTTTTATTTGCTCCTAACAACATCCCACAGGAGAGTGGCCTAGTGTAAGACTGCTCCTAATGGCATCCCAGAGGGAAATTACCTAGTGTAAGACTGATCCTAACAGCATCCCACTGGAGAGTGGCCTAGTGTATGACTGATCCTAACAGCATCCCACAGCAGAGGGGCCTAGGGTATGACTGATCCTAACAGCATCCCACAGGAGAGTGGCCTAGTGTAAGACTGCTCCTAACAGCATCCCACAGGAGAGTGGCCTAGTGTAAGACTGCTCCTAACAGCATCCCACAGGAGAGCCGCCTAGTGTAAGACTGCTCCTAACAGCATCCCACAGGAGAGCCGCCTAGTGTAAGACTGCTCCTAACAGCATCCGACAGGAGAGTGGCCTAGTGTAAGACTGCTCCTAACAGCATCCCACAGGAGAGTGGCCTAGTGTTAGACTGATCCTAACAGCATCCCACAGATGATATTTCTTCTCGAGCTCTGCGCTCATCTGCCGCCAACTCCCTCGGGGTCAGTCGCTTCTCTAAGCAACAAGCTGGTGGTAGATCTTTCCTTGGCTGGGGCCTCCCTCTGGAACAGCCTCCCTAACTCCCTGAAACTTGAGCAGAATCATCTCCGGTCCGGAAGCACCTCAAAACCTTCCTCTTTGCTTCTGCTTTCTCTCCTCTCTCCTGTTGAACTCCTGGCTGAAACGGAAACTGCACTGGTCACCTGGCTACCCTCTTATCTCAGGCTCATGTCCCTTCCCCTGCCTTTGCACACCTGCACTGCCTCCCTGGCAACCCCTGAACTTGGGGACTGTTTTCTGTATTCCTACAGTTCCCTACCAGCACTTGACAACTTATGTCTGCACTTACCTTGTACTTGCCACCAGCTGGCCGCACCTTTTACTTATTGCTTTATTTATTCTATTTATTTGTACTGTCAATCCCATGTACTGCACTGCCCCCTCCCACTTGCCCCCACACCTTTCCCCTTCCCCCTGCACTTGCGTGATCTCAATGTCACCTGGCCTAGTAAGATCGTTGTCTCTGTGTTCCCTCTGTTCCCCCTCCCTTGCCTTGTCGCGCCTTGAAACACTTGTGTATAGAGGCGTTATAAATGCCATATCACATCACATCATATCATATCATATCACAGGAGAATAGTGGTCAATTGTAACACTAATCCTAACAACATCCCAGAGGAGAGTGGCCTTGTGTAAGACTGCTCCTAACAGCATCCCACTGGAGAGTGACCTAGTGTAAGACTGCTCCTAACAGCATCCCACAGGAGAGTGGCCTAGCGTAACACTTATCCTAACAGCATCCCACAGGAGAGTAGTGGCCAAGTTTAAGATGGCTGCTAACTGCATCGCACAGGAGAGTGACCTAGTGTATGACTGCTCCTAACAGCATGGCACAGGAGAGTAGTGGCCAAGTGTAAGACTGATCTTGACAACATCCCACAGGAGAGTAGTGGCCTAGTGTAAGACTGCTCCTGACAACATCCCACTGGAAAGTGGCCAGGTGTAAGACAAATCCTAACAGCATCCCACAGGAGAGTGCCCTAGTGTAAGACTGCTCCTAACAGCATCCCACCAGAGAGTGGCCTAGTGTAATACTGATCCTCACAGCATCCCACAGGAGAGTGGCCTAGTGTATGACTGATCCTAACAGCATCCCACAGGAGAGTGCCCTAGTGTAAGACTGCTCCTAACAGCATCCCACTGGAGAGTAGCCTAGTGTAATACTGATCCTAACAGCATCCCACAGGAGAGTGGCCTAGTGTATGACTGATCCTAACAGCATCCCACAGGAGAGTGCCCTAGTGTAAGACTGCTCCTAACAGCATCCCACTGGAGAGTGGCCTAGTGTATGACTGATCCTAACAGCATCCCACAGGAGAGTGACCTAGTGTAAGACTGCTCCTAACAACATCCCACTGGAGAGTGGCCTAGTGTAATACTGATCCTAACAGCATCCCACAGGAGAGTGGCCAAGTGTATGACTGATCCTAACAGCATCCCACAGGAGAGTGCCCTAGTGTAAGACTGCTCCTAACAGCATCCCACTGGAGAGTGGCCTAGTGTATGACTGATCCTAACAGCATCCCACAGGAGAGTGGCCTAGTGTATGACTGATCCTAACAGCATCCCACAGGAGAGTGGCCTAGTATAAGACTGCTCCTAACAGCATCCCACAGGAGAGTGACCTAGTGTAAGACTGCTCCTAACAGCATCCCACAGGATAGTGCCCTATTGTAAGACTGCTCCTAACAGCATCCCACAGTAGAGTGCCCTATTGTAAGACTGCTCCTAACAGCATCCCACAGGAGAGTAGCCTATTGTAAGACTGATCCTAAAAGCATCCCACTGGAGAGTGGCCTAGTATAAGACTGATCATAACAGCAATCCACTGGAGAGTGGCCTAGTATAAGACTGATCATAACAGCATACCACAGGAGAGTAGTGGCTTAGTATAAGACTGATCCTGATGGCATCCCCCAGGAGAGAGGCCTAGTGTAAAACTGCTCCTATTGGCATCCCACTGGGAAATGGCCTAGTGTAAGACTGCTCCTAACAGCATCCCACAGGAGAGTGGCCTAGTGTAATACTGATCCTAACAGCATCCCACAGGAGAGTGGCCTAATGTAAGACTGCTCCTAACAGCACCCCACAGGAGAGTAGTGGCTTAGTATAAGACTGATCCTGATGGCATCCCCCAGGAGAGAGGCCTAGTGTAAAACTGCTCCTATTGGCATCCCACTGGGAAATGGCCGAGTGTAAGACTGCTCCTAACAGCATCCCACAGGAGAGTGGTCCAGTGTAAGACTGCTCCTAACAGCATCCCACAGGAGAGTGGCCTAATGTAAGACTGCTCCTAACAGCACCCCACAGGAGAGTAGTGGCTTAGTATAAGACTGATCCTGATGGCATCCCCCAGGAGAGAGGCCTAGTGTAAAACTGCTCCTATTGGCATCCCACTGGGAAATGGCCTAGTGTAAGACTGCTCCTAACAGCATCCCACAGGAGAGTGGCCTAGTGTAATACTGATCCTAACAGCATCCCACAGGAGAGTGGCCTAATGTAAGACTGCTCCTAACAGCACCCCACAGGAGAGTAGTGGCTTAGTATAAGACTGATCCTGATGGCATCCCCCAGGAGAGAGGCCTAGTGTAAAACTGCTCCTATTGGCATCCCACTGGGAAATGGCCGAGTGTAAGACTGCTCCTAACAGCATCCCACAGGAGAGTGGCCTTGTGTAATACTGATCCTAACAGCATCCCACAGGAGAGTGGCCTAATGTAAAACTGCTCCTAACGGCATCCCACAGGAGAATGGCCAAGTGTAAGACTGGTCCTAACAGCATTCCACAGGAGATCAGCGTAGTTTTGTTTGTTTGATTTGGTTTTTATTAGACTGCTCCTAACAACATCCCACAGGAGAGTGGCCTAGTGTAAGACTGCTCCTAATGGAATCCCACAGGGAAATAACCTAGTGTAAGACTGATCCTAACAGCATCCCACTGTAGAGTGGCCTAGTGTATGACTGATCCTAACAGCATCCCACAGGAGAGTGGCCTAGTGTATGACTGATCCTAACAGCATCCCACAGGAGAGTGGCCTAGTGTAAGACTGCTCCTAACAGCATCCCACAGGAGAGTGGTCTAGTGTATGACTGATCCTAACAGCATCCCACAGGAAAGTGGCCTAGTGTAAGACTGCTCCTAACAGCATCCTACAGGAGAGTGGTCTAATGTAAGACTGATCCTATCGGCATCCCACAGGAGAGTGGCCTAGTTTAAGACTGATCCTAACAGCATCCCACAGATGATCTATCTTTTCGAGCTCTGCGCTCATCTGCCGCCAACTCCCTCGGGGTCAGTCGCTTCTCCAAGCACCTGGGCAGAAATACACCTGTGTAGACTTTTGTACCCTTTGTGTGCCATGTATACACACTGTTTTATTTGTTGTTCCATTCCTCCTTAAGAAGCCATCCTGTCCAGTATTGGGGGCATAGATAGTCATCAGTGTCAGAGGGAGGCCTTCGATTTGCACATTCACAAACAGGAATCTAATCTGCCTTGTTTATCTGATAGGGTTTCCTGAATCTGTACGTTGAGGGAGTTGGCGAAAGCAATTAGTACACCTCTTTTCTTCTCTTTGTCATTATTATGTCAAAATTCTACTTGTGCAGAAAATGTTCTGCCTTTTTCCTTTTTATAGGGGAGTTTATCCCCCTGATATTATATGTTAAGACTTTCAGCCCCATCTCCTGAAGGTAGTGTTCTGTCCTTCATGATTGGCCTAGACTCGTTTGCTTGGTTCCTTGGCCTTCCAGTGGGTGACCCTCCCCCCTCCCGGTCCCTTTCCCTTATGTCCCAACTGAATTCCTCAACTTTCTCCCCTTCCCTCTCCCCCACCCCTGTAACGTCCCTGAGGAGGGCTCTTGGCCCTATGATCGCTTGGGCGTGTTGCCCTTCGTGCCATGCCCTCTCTAACTCAAGTATCACTAGGTCGTGGGGAGTCCTAAACCCCACTAAAATGTCTCTGATGATACCTGGACAGCCCCCAGTCCTCGCCGCCTCTGGGTGTCTGCTTAAGGTCTCTTCTATATCTCTTTACTTGCTTTTGCCAGTATCCTTGGTGGTCTTCCCATTGTTTATGACCGGATATCGAGGGTGGTTGCTAGTTGGCCTCCTGGTTCTTCGTGGGGCGATTGTGTTTTGAGCTTATTGTTTTCCACCCTCTCGAGGCTCTCCACCCCAGCGTTGGTTTGCCACCGCTGGCTTGTTCCCCGTCCTTTTCTTGAATGTTCATAATACGTACGCCTTCTTCACATGTGGTTACTCTCTGTTGCTTCCCCTCCCACGTAAATAAAAGGCTGAATGGGAATGTCCATTTATATCGAATTTGTCTTGAGACCAGTTCTTTTGTTATTGGTGCCATCTCCCGGCACTTCTGGAGTGTCGTTTGGGCCAGGTCCTGGAAGAGATGTATTTCTACCCCATTCATCCTCATATGATCCATCATCATTGCTTTACGAAGAATCTGCTCCTTTTGCGTATTTGAAGCCATTGCGATTAGGACATCCCTAGGACGGGCCAATGGTTCTCCTGATCTCTGCAGGCCTACTCTGTGTATTCTATCTATCGGCACCTCGACTTCCTCATCCTCCTCTAATATGTCTCTGAAGACCTGTTGAACGGCGGTCCTGAGGTCCTTTTCTTCGACTGTCTCGACCATATTTTTAATTCTTATATTCGATCTGCAGGTAAGAATTTCTAGGTCCTCACATTGGATTTCTTGGTTGTGGGACAGCTTAACCAAATGCTCCTGCACTTCCGCGTAATGTTGCGCTTCCTCATCCACATTCTGCACTGTTTTCTCCAGGATGTGTGTTCTTTCTTCTACGTCCACTTTCAGCTCCTGTACTGCTTTTTCATCTCGCCCTTCATTGTCTCAAATTGAGTGTGCATGGAGGTCATAAATTGTTATTGAAATTCCCTAAACCAGGCTCTCATATCCTCTTTGGTAGTCATGTCGGCTCTTTCCCTCTCCATTTGTGCATTCTCTTCCTTCCTCTTTTGCGTTATGGCCATTGGGTTCGCAAGCTTGTCCGCCCCCAGAGTTGTACCAGATTCTGGTCCTGCTTCACTTTGGTGGTTGTTGCTTGTGTCTGGCGTCCCCTGGATTTGGACATGTGTGCTACCCTGGCTCTGATCGTGGCCTGTGAGCGATCTGGTTTGGCCCCGTTCCCTTGGTTTGGGTCTAGCTTGTCGGTGCATGTGTACTCTCACTGCTGGGTCCGGTTTGCGCCTCTGACTGTGTCATCCCTGCATCCCTTGGCGTCCACGGCCTGTTTTGTGTGGTTTAATGAGTCCTCGGGGGATGAGAGAGTGAACTGCATGTTTTAGACTCATGTTTCTTTATTTGCCCTTCTGGCCTCCTATGGTGTCTGTCATGTGTCTCTCTTTGCTTCCTGATGATTTGTTCTGTGGGTACCCCCGCCTTTTTTTGGCTGTTATCGTTGGCAGCTCTATGGGGGGTTTCTGTGTTTATGGTGCTGCCCTGCTTGAGTCCCTCACCCCCTCTCATCCCTTTGTGCTGTCCGGGTGGGGGAGTGGTGGGATCCCGTTAGGGATCAGGGAGATTGCTCTCTCTTATTGCGTCCCAGGGGCCCCTCTCTGGGTAATATGGCAGGGGGGTGTGGGTGTCCCCCGCTGGCCCTTTCTGTGATGTCTCCTCACCTTGAGTAGACCCTCGATGTGTCTGCCAGCCTGGCACTACGGAGGCGCTCCGGCAGCCTCCCCGCCTGTTCTGTGTGTGCCTGGGGCGGGCCTGTCCTTATGCGGCTGCGTGGGGTCCTTGACTAGTCCGCCGTGTGTCTGGGTCTCCTGAAAGGGTGGATCGCGTGTCCTTGGGCATCTGCCCTGGTATGGCCCACTCCCTGCGTGGAGCCAATGCTTTTGGGGAGGATTTCTCACGGGCTCGGATCTTCCCGCATCTCTGCTACCCCCCCCCCCCGGGAGCCTTTCAGTTTCTTTGCTCCGTCGCCTGGTTATCCTCGGAATCTGGCCCTTGTGTCCTCTCAGGCCTCCTCCAGTAGTTGTGGGGGTGTTCCTTCTCGCCTCTGTCCGCCCTCTCCTACTACTCTGGTTACTGGGTCCCTCCATCTGCGGGGCGAACGGCTGCCTGCTATGTCGGTTCGGGAGACGAATCCGCCACTTCACCCATCCTCTCGCTCGTTCCTGGGTTTGTTTGCCTCGGCGGGTCCTCCCCTGGTCCTCGTCTCAGCGGGGTGGTCCCTCTGCTCTCTGGCCGCGTATCTGCAGCAGGGCCAGGTGTAAGAATTCTTCTAACGGCATCCCACTGGAGAGTGACCTATTGTAAGACTGCTCCTAACGGCATCCCACAGGAGAGTGGCCTAGTGTAAGACTGCTCCTAACAGCATCCCACAGGAGAGAGGCCTAGTGTAAAACACATCTTAACACCATCCCACAGGAGAGTGGCCTACTGTAAGGCTGCTCCTATCGGCATCCCACTGGAGAGTGGCCTACTGTAAGACTGCTCCTAACGGCATCCCACAGGAGAGTGGCCTAGTGTAAGACTGCTCCTAACGACACCCCACATGAGAGTGTCCTAGTGTAAGACTGCTCTTAACAGCATCCCACAGGAGAGTTGCCTAGTGTAAGGCTGATCTTAACAGCGTATGTGAGGGTTGGGCCCACTAACTTCTAGCTGTGGTGCCTTCCATCCTCTGGGCACGCGCCCAGTGTCTCTTTCCTCTCTGGGAAGTTTTGGACTGTGTATTTAGTTCCTGTATGTTTTACCTTGAAGGCCACCTGCACGCCAGTGGTTCGTGATTGGTGTCTTCCTCCAATATGTCTGCCTCCCACGATTCATTGAATTTGAATTTGTATCATATGCAAAGAAGGTACGTGTGCACCGAAGCACTGTACTATATGCATACACATTACACCATGAATATTAAAATGCCTATGAAAAACAAGAGACAAACAAAGCTTCAATAAATCAAATTATCTAAAACAGTATCTAGAGCAAAGTTTTCAATAGTTTCCTGTATTCTAAGTAATCAGATGTCATGCACCAATTTAAAAGAAGAGCATTCCAGCGACAAACAAACACCAGAAAATGATCTCTTAGTATGTTATGTTATGTTACTTGGCATTTATATAGCGCTCTATATATCATTGGTATGACTTCAAAGCACAGGGGACCGTAGTTCTGGTCAGTAGAGAGAGAGTGTTGTAAGGTGCGTGGGTGCACCAGATATGTGTGCAGCTGATGTAATTGCTGGATGGTAGCTGCATCCTAGTGTTAGGTGTGGTGCTGAAGATATCAGTTGGATGTGTGCAGTCTGGTGGGTGGACACCCAGACTGGGATCTGGCTGCCTTAGGCCTAAAGCACGCATATGTGAGCAAGTAGGCCGGGATGTGCTCAGCTAGCTGCGTTTTATTAGGGGGATGAGGTGTTCATGGGGTAGTATTCGTATGTGAACAGCTAAGTCGAATTAATCAGGGGTATAGCTGTGTTCTAGTTGAAAGGAGGTGTATAGTAGAGAGTAAGCATACTGATATGATATGATGGTTATCTTTAATGCGCCCGAGAAAAAGCACGATGGCAGGCAACAGAGTGACACACTGACACAGAGACAGGGCTGGTTTACAGCGTCGGGAGGGGGATATGGATATATAGCAGCAGCATGGGAACAGGAAAGCAGTGTATACAGTGATTCACGTGTGGGGCATGTTGACATTTACATTCGCATTTCTATTGAGTAGATGAAGATTGATGAAAATTGGCCACTTCCAGCAGAAACATTTCCCGGCTCCCGAGACCATGCAACAGCCCCTGCCCACCAGAACAGAAACCCTCCGTCTAGCAGTCAAAGACTGAGGGCCTGGGAATGAAGAGCTTTGTGAAAGATACAAGCTCATTTAAAAGAAAGCCTGGCTTCCAAATGGAGCCTATAAAGGGTTTTTAATATAGGGCAAATTGGCTCCAATTTTCTTGCACCGTCATATGAAAAGCCTCCCTTTGAAAGTACCCAGAACGGCCTGTAGAAGGTCAACCGAAACCGATTTCCATAAATCAATTTAAGAGAATTGAATTAACAGGAGATGAAAGAGGTTTTACGCTCTCAAAGACAGCAAGTGAAAGGTAGCACCCTTTACAAAATCATCTACATGAGGGATAAAAGACAGACAGGAATCGAATGAAATCTCAAAGAATAAGCAGACAAAGCAAACAAAACAAACTCTAGAATAAGAGCATGAAGAATGAATTGACGTCTGAGGGTTAAAAAAGAAAACAAAAGAAATGTGTTTTGGAGGCATTACATTTCACAAAGTGAGAGGCCATCATGCTTCAACTCCCAGCAAACCATCTCAGAGGTGCCCGCAGAAGAGATCTCAATATAGAGGAGGCTGTCATCAGCATACTGGTGGGTGTGGCCACCGCAGTCAGCGACTAGATCTCCACTGGCTCCTTCCAAAGACTAAAAAGCATGGGAGCAGTGACGGACACCAGGAGCACCCCAAATGGAACTAGAAGTGAGGCAGAGGGGGCCAGTCCCACAGTGACCAACTGCCTCCCATTAAGCAGAAAGAACGGAGCCCCTCAAGGACCCCCGTCGAAAACCCACCCGCTGAAATGAAGTATCAAGGGGTACCCCACCCACGCACCTCTTAATTACTCATTCACAATGCACTACAACAGCATAGTATGAAATTATGGAGCTATTTGAGGTTCACTCTGAAAAAGTCGGGAGTAAGAAAGAGTTACTCATTCACAATGCACTCCGATAGCATAGTATGAATGTATTGATTTATTTGAGGGTTTCTCTGAATAAGTGAAGAGTAAGGATGAGTTACTCATTCACAAAGCACTCTGATAGCATAGTTTGAATGTATTGAGTTACTTGAGGTTTACTCTGGATAAGTCGGGAGTAAGGAAGAGTTACTCATTCACAATGCACTAGGACAGCATAGGGTATCCAGTCATTTTACCGAAAACAAAAACAGAGATAAGTTTTAACGAGAACCATAATACCGAAAAAATACAGAAAATATAAATTAAATATATGTATATGGTAGTGGGGTAGGGGATTAAATAGGTGGGGATGGGGCTAAAAGGATAGAAAAACACGGGATTTGCGGGGCACCCCCCAAATTAAAAAACTTTAAAAAAAAAATCTGTATGTTTTCGGTATTTTGGTTTCTTTGAAATGTACCACTGTGATTTTACCTTTGGTAAAGTCACATATAACCTAGTCTAGCATACATGTATTGGGCTATTTGAGGTTTACTCTGAATAATTCGGGAGTAAGGAAGAGTTACTCATTCCAAATGCACTACGATTGCATAGTATGAATGTATTGAGCTGTTTGAGGTTTACTCTGAATAAGTTGGGAGTGAGGAAGAGCTACTCATTGTAACTTATTTTTAAATTAAATCGGCCTCCCACTTTTAGCAACATGGTGAACCCGAGCATTTGCATTTTTACGCAGTGTTTCTGGAATGTGTGCCTTAAAAGGTCACTTTTTGACACATTATTTAAAACAATCTCTTGGGTTGAGCCCCTACTCTCCCAATCCCCTTTAATCCACCCGAATTGATGTGGTTTCGTTTATAGCATTCGAGCCAATTCTAAGGGAATCATTTGCACCCTACCACTTTAAAAGGTCACCAGTGACATTACATTGGCACACATGCATCGGTGATGTTTGACAAATCAACTGCTAGATTAAGAGAGCCCCTTAGGTTGGATTTGGAATATGGCAGTAGGAACTGCTTTGCATCATTGGTTCTGTGCCTGGCAACTGCCAGTTCTCTAGTTGATGACACAAAGTCTAATTGAGTAAACCCTTGCACCTAGCAATGCCAGCTAAGATTAACTTGCTATCGCCATCAATTTCCAAACCTCAACTCCAAACCCAGATCTGTGCTATCCTAACCTTCAGAAGGCCCAGAGAACACAAGGATGGCCATCGTCTAAACCTCTTCAGTGCGCAAGTACATTATAAACCCAAGCCTTAAGATGTGTACGCCTTGGAGTTATGCATCAAAGGATTTTCATTCTATTTGGGGACGTTGTAGGGTCACAGAATGGGATATACGTTTCCGCTAAGCATTCCCGCTCTGCCTTCAAATAGCACATAGTTTTCACCAAGAGTGTATTGACAAACTGGTGGAAAACCAATGAATTCCGATAGACTCAGCCTGACTTTGAGCCCTCGTGAAAGGAGCCGGATTTCATTGCATTACATTGCAAATACCGCCTGCAAAGTGTAATTTTCAGGCAGAATTTCCACTTTTTCTAAAATGGAGTGGAAAGTAAAGAGTAAAGGCCATGGTGGCAGTGTTTTGCTCTTCATTTCCAATCTGATTTGGAAATGACCAAAATTGCATGGAGGGGTCCTTGGACACCATCACCCCTGTTCTATTTCCGAATTGTAGCATGTGGCGCCCATGTATTCTGAGAGGGCCTGAAGGTTGTCGGGTAGCATGTGCTGTTCCACGGCCTACCTTATGATCCACTATTGGATGGAGCGGGAAAGCTTTCGAGTGAAAGAGCAATTTCCACATCTAAAGCTGCATCGTCCATTCAGTGCCGGCCTTAGTGGCAGCAGCGCCCTGGGCAGAAAAAGAACAATTTGGGGTCTTCCCCATCCTGCCGCACCACTGGTCAATTAGGTGGCGGGGGTTGGAGGCACCAAATCTTTCTTTTTGTGGTGGGAGCAGTCATTTTAAAATTAAATGCGCTCGTGGGAGATGGCGCATTTAACAACAATATGGTGCTGTGGCAACTTATTAAGATGATTATCGCCCCACTCCCGTGCCGGAACAGGGTGGAAATGATCTTAATAGGGTGGCAGCAGTGCCCTGGGCAGAAAAAGAACAATTTGGGGTCTCCCCCTCCTGCCGCGCCCCTGGTCAATTGGGTGGCAGGGGTTGGAGGCACCAAATGTTTCTTTTTGTGGTGGGAGAAGTCATTTTAAAATGAAATGCGCTCGTGGGAGATGGCGCATTTAACAACAATATTGTGTTGTGGCAACTTATTAAGATGATTATCGCCCCACTCCCGTGCCGGAACACTGTGGAAATTATCTTAATAGGGTGCCAGCATTCTATTGTTGTAAAAGGCGCCCGCTCCCGCAAGCGATTTTAATTTCAAAATGACACTTCTCCAACCACGCTAGCTCGGGGGGGGGGGGGGCTTTGAAAGGCTCTCCTGATCTGGCGGCCTGGGGGACTACGGCGCTGCATCCAATGATGTGATAAAATACCTTAGTCAAACGATCTCCTATATGGATCTTGGAAGCACTGCCTACTGTCCTGGATTGCTTTGGAGCATGGCTCTTTGCAAACCATGGAAGTAGGATCTGCGGTCATGCAGGTCTTGCATATTTTCACATGTCGAGCATCGCTCCTTTGACACAAAAGCAAACTCAAGAACTTGTCTCTCCCTTTACCAATGCTCTCATTTCATGAGAGCATGATGACACTTGTGTCTCCCGATGATTGTGGTGAAATGGCACCACTCGATAGAGAAGTGGTTCAAGACAACCAAAACCTTGACAAAATCCTCAACATGATTTGATCATTTATTTTAAAATGAGGAGTCTACTGGTTAAACTTTTTTAGGCACAGTATGGAAATTGAGCACCATAATGAGAAATAAGGACATTTTGAATGACAGGGTTCTTGCACTTAGCTCAGAGGCACCACTCGACCATCACCAGCAAGAAACCTTAATTCTATGAGCGATACACCAAGAGATACTTTTGAGCCTACGTTGGAACATTTTCAGGTCTTCCCGCAGATCTTGGAGACGTTAGCATAATTGCCTGTTCTTTGTCCAACAGTACGAACAAAAAGGGAAACTTCAACGGCAAGCTTCGAAGGCGGGAATCCCACCGGGAAAACCAGCGCTGCACCTGCGGAGAGATTAGGGCTGCAGTCGGATATCATTATGGGGAGATCAGAAGTAATAACCCGTTCACATGCTCCGACACGAATGCTAATCAGGCCTCATTACTGCCTTTTTGAGTTGGAGGCATAGAGAAGCCGGGCGAGGTATGAAGAAAGGTCAGTGAGCGGCGTACAAACTGCGCAGAGGCTGAAAGGGCTTTCTAGGCTTGGGGGGGGGGGGGATTTGAAGAATCCCGCCTTGCTCGCCGGCTGTTAAGCAGAAAGAGCAGAACAACAGATCTATTTCTCAGCGATTAAAGGAACAAAATTCACTGAAAGTTGATTATTCCATTTAATAACACGTCCTCCACTTGGCAATCATTACGTTTTGATTTGGTACCCTCAGATCTTTCAAGTAGTAGTGTTTCAGTGGAGGTGAGTGATATCCATTCCCTGCAAAGAAAGATTGCCAAGCCCTTCCTTGCGGGGCTCTGAGCCTGAAGCCCACCGCATTGACGACACTTAATCAGTATCGTTGTCTGGAGAGGGGAGGGCTGTTTAGCAATGCCAGTCAGACTGCCCGTTTTGGGGCAGGATCTAGCTGTTCTGTATATGGGACAGTGTCAAACTGATTTGCATAATGGTTTTGCCCCACACAAATCACACAGAGTAGCTCAACAATGATAGAATGCTACCCTGCCCCCAGTAGTTAATATGTGATGGCTCAAATGTGTCCTTTCGTTATTTCTTAAAAGAAAACTGTATCACGTATGCCTAGCTCACAAGGCACACTAGAACACACCCCTTGATACACCAGGAGCTTTCACCATTCCAGTGCACCAACTACCCCATGACAGTGCCTTTACCTCCGTGGAAGTGTAATTCTGTAAGGTGTTGGCACTAGGGAAAACATTGCCCTTGTGCAAAACATTTTTTTCTCTGAATGCCCTTTTGCACCAAGGGAATGTTTGCACTAGTGCCAACACCAAATGGGATAAGCGCTGGGAAAATTCTTCCTTGTTGGAAAAATGCCTTCAAAGAATATATTTCTTGCAACAGGGACATTTTCGCACTATTTGCTGATTAGGCACAACATTACACTTGCACCAGTGCAAAGTTTCTGTAATATGGCTTGAGTGTTTTTCAATCTATGATTATGAAGCAATTAATGCTTGCAATTTGAAGGTCCAACCATGGTGCAGGGTATAAGGCACCGACCTGGTGTTCTTATTGTGATTTAAATAGTAGCCATTTAATGTATGCTTGTGGCGGCTAGCCTCCTTGATTGTGGCCCCATGTTATGTTACGTTAATATGCTTTAATACTGTTCGATATCACCACTAAAGCAGTATCAGAGCACGTAGGCGTGCCAGTGTAGTGGTTATCTGTGCCCCTGCAAGGGTATCCAGATCTTAGTTTGCTGGAGGAAAGAACATGAGTAGGGGGAAGATAAGAGGGTGGGAAAGCCAGAAACAAATGCAACCCACGCAGGCAGGGAAGCAGCGAGGGAATCATGTTTTGTGATAGCATCGGTTGCATGCCACTCCTGTTGGGTGGACCATTGTTTTGCAAAAGGGAGAGGGTCAGCGTCCTAAAGTGTTGTGATCATTGGGTTGGGTTTCCAAGATTTGAAGAATTGTAAGAATTGTAAGTCAGTACACAATGCATTGTGCTTTGGCAATTCTAGAAGTTTGGTGGATTATTAGCTCTCTGATCTCTATGCATTGTACCAAGGTCAAACTCCAGAATGCTCATTCCGGGACTGCTATGTCTGAGCCAAGGGTGGCGTTGTGTAGGGTGAATGTGCCAAAACCTGATCGATAAAAACAATCACAAATAGACCAAATAATCAGTGCACCATTTGCGAGGAAAACAACGTTTTATTACATGCAAAGGTATCAGACCATACCGGAGAACCGAACCAACACAGAACTCGCCCCACACAAAGAAGTTACATCTGTATAGCGGTAAACTGCGAATTAACAGAACTATTCATAAAAAAGATTACCACATGATCCTGCACTCCCCATTGGATAATACCTATACACAATTCTAATGATTCCCTATATTCCATTACGCTATTGGTCACACATTATATAAACACGTTCCCCTAAACACGTGACCTACTACAACATCATTATGAAACTTAGGAGTTGATTAACTTCCAGGTACATTGTTAACAATAAAATATTCTTGACTATCACATGATGTGCTCTCCCCCATCAGGTTCCGATCAAAAGTTTGAATAGCAAGGTCAACTCTGCTTCGATAATGCACTGGCCCTCCTCATCATACCAGAGACTGTGGCATGCACAAACAGCGCCCTGACCTTGTTGATACATTTATTGGCATCACCCCTGCTCTTCCAATCCCAAATCATGGTACAGCCATAGCACGTTTTTCCCTTTATTTCTCTGGGAACGCAGGGACCCATGAATGACACGATCAGGGCCCCACACACAGGGTTTGCATTTTGCTTATTTATTAATCCCTAGAGTGCAGCACTTGTAGTTCAAATAGGATGACCGTTCTTCTGGTGAGGGCAGTAGTGCTCTAAATCTTCACCAAACCTCTTGGCATCACAGAACTCCATGCCCTGCTTGCATGAATTTAATCTTCAAAGGGCGTATCCCTACCCTTCCTCCCTGGACGCAACATTCCTTTCCCAGCTCCTCCGAGCTCCTCAGCTGGGCTCAATTGACTGTTATTGGCACGGCTGCCTGTGACCTTGACATCATAACTTCTCTGTGGGGGGAATGAAGGGGGACTTGTCTCAGAGCTAACTGGACAGAGCCGTAGCTCCACGTTGAGACTTTTTCTCATATTTTCAAAAACGCATCCTGAAACATGCCCTAAAATCCAACATGGCAGAATTCTAGCTACCTTATCCCCCGGACCGCTCCTTTACCACAACACTTCTCTGACTCCATCTCGTAGGCCTTCCTATGTCAGCTACCTGCTCACACATCCCTTAAAATATAACACTGTACACTACTGCTAAATACAAAATACATCACCCTATGTTCAACCTCGGCAACCGCAACATGAATACATTGTTGCTCCTTCTGTATGGTTTTATGGTGTTTCTAATATGCGTCTAAGCTAAATAAAAATAGGTGCATGCACCTTCTGCTGCGCCCAGCGAGAACTGCATGCACTAGGACCCCTGCTGATATATTGTTTCCAGTCTAGGATGTTGTAATTGTTTCCAAAACTAGCCAAGAATAGACTATTTACAAAGGTGAATGTTGCTGGTTACAGAAGGCGAATGAATGAAGGAAGGGAGATGTACCTAAGCACATGGTGTCTGTGTTAGTTAGAATTTCAGATTTGCAGGATATGCCCAACACAAGTGAAGAATAATCACAATGGCAGTAAACTCACAGGTGTTAGGGGATCAGAGGCGTGGAACAAATTGATGCCAACAAGGAGACTTCAGCAAAATCACTTCAAATTCTGGAAGGAATTGAAGACCATCCTGTTTCCCCTTAAAAGAGCTGTTGGAGCCACCATTCTTCCTAGGTTGGCAAACAGTACCATTGACTTCAGTAATAATTAGGATGCTGCTACTTTCAATCATGCAAAAGAAATGTGGGCAGACTTTGACCCACAATTCTCTTTGGTTATGAATTGAGAGTCATTCCCTTTTTTACAAAAACACTCATCCTTATAACCTGCACCATGCATATTACAATAATTAACCAATTTAAAAAACATGATTCTTTAACTGTGGAATGTTGTTCTTTTTGGCAACTTTCCTCAGTGACAATGAGTTCAATGACATCCCCAACATATCTGCTTATTGTCTGCATGCCATCTAGTTTTGCCACCCTCACCGACTTCATTCAGTTTATTTGGGGTGCACTGAAAAAGCCCCTCTGGCTCCCATTGCAAGGGAAGTTTTTCCCTTTATTATTCGCTTTTATGTGTACAATGTGGCCCGATTTGGGGTTGTTTTACTGCAGATAAAATGCTCGAGGGAGAAACGACTAAAGATTATTTGTTCGAGACAATGTTTGGTCGTTTCTCCCCTGAACATTCCCAACGTGTCCAAACCTTTCCCCACCCACACCCCTACCCACCCCACCAACACACCCCTGCCACACCCCCATGCCTTTACTTACCTTCAATTTCCGTCTCACTGGTCCCAGCAATGCCAGTTCCTTTTCACTTCTGTGATCGGGGACCGGCGCATGCTTCCGATAAGCTGCAGGGGTGTTTCCCTGCAACCTCTGCTCACTATACTGCACAGTATATTTAGTGGGGTGTTGCGGGGAACACTCCTGCAGCCTTTATTTTTGTAGTGTCAGCTGAGGGGGTGTTTCCAGCAACCCCTGCTCACTATATTGTTTAGTATAGTGATCATGGTGTTGCGTGGGACAACCATGCAGCCACTGCAGCCTTTTTTTGTTCTTTTTTCTTTTTTGGACTGCGGGACAGCTGCAGGGGTCTCCCCCGCAACCCCCGCTCACAGTATAGTAAGCAGGGGTTTGGGGGACACACCCGCAGCCCTCCACCGAATCCAGATGACCTACCCAACCAAAAGTCCGAAAGAAGGTCGAACATTTGGTGGTACCTTCTTTCTGAGTTTTGGTTGGGTAGGTCATCTGGATTCGGTCATTTTGGCCAAAACCTGTGGCACAAGTCACCTACATTGGAATGCTACAGGGAAACAGTGTGCTCCTTTAACATTTATTTACATTGCATCCCAGTTACTTTTGTGAAATGTTCTAAACAGGCGTGTAGCACTGAACTGTGTCTCACCATTATTTTCTATTTTTATTTTATTGCATATTGATTAAAAGACAATATTAACAATGCAAAAAACCATTACAAATATATTATGATCATTTAAATACAATAGTATCAATTAATGTACTGCTAAAAACAACTTACATCGGTATAACACAAAAATAAATCAATAAAAAAAGAATAAGCAACAGTGCCAAGAAAGAGAAAAACAGACCAATAAAATGAGTCAACAACCGAAAAGCAGCTAACAAACTGACAGGGTAATTCATAGAATTCAGCGCACAAGTAGCGCACGCGGCTGGCGCACAGCGTGCGCGTGCGATAGTCTGCGCCAGCCGCGTGCGCCAAAACCGAATCCGGCGCACAGCGTATTCATGGATTTTAGCTTCCCCAGGCAGCCGTGGCGCACAGTGGCGCAGCGACTCGCTGCTGCGCCAGTTACGCCCCCAGGTACGCCCCTTGCGCTGGGAAATCTCATCAAAATCCCAAACCAGCGCAAGGGGCAGCGCTAACCCTGGACCATCACGGCAAGCGGCCCATGCGATTTCCAAGGGTGCGCGTGAAGTTGCACACGGCATAATCCAGGCTACGTCCATTACATGGTTGCGCGGGAAGTGTCACACGCGAAAAGCTAGGCTACAGGAATTCCAGGGGTGCGCGGGAAGTCACACACGCGAAAAGCCAGGCTACGGGAATTCCAGGGGTGCGCGGGAAAGTCCCACCCGCGAAAAGCCAGGCCACGTCCATTACAGGGGTGCGCGGGAAGTCCCACCCGCGAAAAGCCAGGCCACGTCCATTACAGGGGTGCGCGGGAAGTCCCACCCGCGAAAAGCCAGGCCACGTCCATTACAGGGGTGCGCGGGAAGTCCCACCCGCGAAAAGCCAGGCCACGTCCATTACAGGGGTGCGCGGGAAGTCCCACCCGCGAAAAGCCAGGCTACGGGAATTCCAGGGGTGCGCGGGAAGGTCCCACCCGCGAAAAGCCAGGCCACGTCCATTACAGGGGTGTGCGGGAAGTCCCACCCGCGAAAAGCCAGGCCACGTCCATTACAGGGGTGCGCGGGAAGTCCCACCCGCGAAAAGCCAGGCCACGTCCATTACAGGGGTGCGCGGGAAGTCCCACCCGCGAAAAGCCAGGCTACGGGAATTCCAGGGGTGCGCGGGAAAGTCCCACCCGCGAAAAGCCAGGCCACGTCCATTACAGGGGTGCGCGGGAAGTCCCACCCGCGAAAAGCCAGGCCACGTCCATTACAGGGGTGCGCGGGAAGTCCCACCCGCGAAAAGCCAGGCTACGGGAATTCCAGGGGTGCGCGGGAAAGTCCCACCCGCGAAAAGCCAGGCCACGTCCATTACAGGGGTGCGCGGGAAGTCCCACCCGCGAAAAGCCAGGCCACGTCCATTACAGGGGTGCGCGGGAAGTCCCACCCGCGAAAAGCCAGGCCACGTCCATTACAGGGGTGCGCGGGAAGTCCCACCCGCGAAAAGCCAGGCCACGTCCATTACAGGGGTGCGCGGGAAGTCCCACCCGCGAAAAGCCAGGCTACGGGAATTCCAGGGGTGCGCGGGAAGTCCCACCCACGAAAAGCCAGGCCACGTCCATTACAGGGGTGCGCGGGAAGTCCCACCCGCGAAAAGCCAGGCCACGTCCATTACAGGGGTGCGCGGGAAGTCCCACCCGCGAAAAGCCAGGCTACGGGAATTCCAGGGGTGCGCGGGAAAGTCTCACACGCGAAATCCCAGGCTACTTCCATTGCAGTGGTGCGCGGGAACGTTTCACACGCGAAATCCCAGGCTACCTCCATTTCAGGGGGGCGTGGATAGTTCAACACGCTACTCGGATCGTTGGGTCTTCACAGGTCTACCCTGTACAGCCTCCACGTCCCCTGCATGCAGTCCACACCACAGGGGATTACCCTGCACACCTGCTCATGACTCCCACCCCCCAGCAGTCATGGGGCACCCTCCACCAGGCCCCCACCCATGTCCCACTCATGCCTCCCACCACCCCCACCACCCCAGCAGTCAGGGGCACCTGCCAGCAGGCCCCCACCCATGTCCCACACATGCCTCCCACCACCCCCACCTCCCAGCACTGTGGGGCACCTGCCAGCAGGCCCCCATCCATGTCTCCCACCACCCCCACCCCCCAGCAGTGCAGGGGCAGCCTCCACCAGGCCCCCACCCATGTCTCCCACCACCCCCACCCCCCAGCAGTGCAGGGGCAGCCTCCACCAGGCCCCCACCCATGTCTCCCACCACCCCCACCCCCCAGCAGTGCAGGGGCAGCCTCCACCAGGCCCCCACCCATGTCTCCCAACACCCCCACCCCCCAGCCACCAGGGGCACCCTCCACCAGGCCCCCATCCATGTCTCCCACCACCCCCACCCCCCAGCAGTGCAGGGGCAGCCTCCACCAGGCCCCCACCCATGTCTCCCACCACCCCCACCCCCCAGCCACCAGGGGCTGCCTCCGCCAGGCCCCCACCCATGTCTCCCACCACCCCCACCCCCCAGCAGTGTGGGGCACCTGCCAGCAGGCCCCCATCCATGTCTCCCACCACCCCCACCCCCCAGCCACCAGGGGCACCCTCCACCAGGCCCCCATCCATGTCTCCCACCACCCCACCCCCCAGCAGTGCAGGGGCAGCCTCCACCAGGCCCCCACCCATGTCTCCCACCACCCCCACCCCCCAGCAGTGCAGGGGCAGCCTCCAGCAGGCCCCCACCCATGTCTCCCACCACCCCCACCCCCCAGCAGTGCAGGGGCAGCCTCCACCAGGCCCCCACCCATGTCTCCCACCACCCCCACCGCCCAGCAGTGCAGGGGCAGTCTCCACCAGGCCCCCACCCATGTCTCCCACCACCCCCACCCCCCAGCCACCAGGGGCACCCTCCACCAGGCCCCCATCCATGTCTCCCACCACCCCCACCCCCCAGCAGTGCAGGGGCAGCCTCCACCAGGCCCCCACCCATGTCTCCCACCACCCCCACCGCCCAGCAGTCAGGGACACCTGCCAGCAGGCCCCCACCCATGTCCCACTCATGCCTCCCACCACCCCCACCTCCCAGCACTGTGGGGCACCTGCCAGCAGGCCCCCACCCATGTCACCCACCACCCCCACCCCCCAGCAGTGCAGGGGCAGCCTCCACCAGGCCCCCATCCATGTCTCCCACCACCCCCACCCCCCAGCAGTGCAGGGGCAGCCTCCACCAGGCCCCCACCCATGTCTCCCACCACCCCCACCCCCCAGCAGTCAGGGACACCTGCCAGCAGGCCCCCACCCATGTCCCAGTCATGCCTCCCACCACCCCCACCTCCCAGCACTGTGGGGCACCTGCCAGCAGGCCCCCACCCATGTCACCCACCACCCCCACCCCCCAGCAGTGCAGGGGCAGCTTCCAGCAGGCCCCCACCCATGTCTCCCACCATCCCCACCCCCCAGCAGTGCAGGGGCAGCCTCCACCAGGCCCCCACCCATGTCTCCCACCACCCCCACCCCCCAGCAGTGCAGGGGCAGCCTCCACCAGGCCCCCACCCATGTCTCCCACCACCCCCACCCCCCAGCCACCAGGGGCACCCTCCACCAGGCCCCCATCCATGTCTCCCACCACCCCCACCCCCCAGCAGTGCAGGGGCAGCCTCCAGCAGGCCCCCACCCATGTCTCCCACCCCCCCCAGCCCCCAGCAGTGCAGGGGCAGCCTCCACCAGGCCCCCACCCATGTCTCCCACCACCCCCACCCCCCAGCAGTGCAGGGGCAGCCTCCACCAGGCCCCCACCCATGTCTCCCACCACCCCCACCCCCCAGCCACCAGGGGCACCCTCCACCAGGCCCCCATCCATGTCTCCCACCACCCCCACCCCCCAGCAGTGCAGGGGCAGCCTCCACCAGGCCCCCACCCATGTCTCCCACCACCCCCACCCCCCAGCCACCAGGGGCTGCCTCCACCAGGCCCCCACCCATGTCTCCCACCACCCCCACCCCCCAGCAGTGTGGGGCACCTGCCAGCAGGCCCCCATCCATGTCTCCCACCACCCCCACCCCCCAGCCACCAGGGGCACCCTCCACCAGGCCCCCATCCATGTCTCCCACCACCCCCACCCCCCAGCAGTGCAGGGGCAGCCTCCACCAGGCCCCCACCCATGTCTCCCACCACCCCCACCCCCCAGCAGTCAGGGACACCTGCCAGCAGGCCCCCACCCATGTCCCACTCATGCCTCCCACCACCCCCACCTCCCAGCACTGTGGGGCACCTGCCAGCAGGCCCCCACCCATGTCACCCACCACCCCCACCCCCCAGCAGTGCAGGGGCAGCCTCCAGCAGGCCCCCACCCATGTCTCCCACCACCCCCACCCCCCAGCAGTGCAGGGGCAGCCTCCACCAGGCCCCCACCCATGTCTCCCACCACCCCCACCCCCCAGCAGTGCAGGGGCAGCCTCCACCAGGCCCCCACCCATGTCTCCCACCACCCCCACCCCCCAGCAGTGCAGGGGCAGCCTCCACCAGGCCCCCACCCATGTCTCCCACCACCCCCACCCCCAGCCACCAGGGGCACCCTCCACCAGGCCCCCATCCATGTCTCCCACCACCCCCACCCCCCAGCAGTGCAGGGGCAGCCTCCACCAGGCCCCCACCCATGTCTCCCACCACCCCCACCCCCCAGCAGTGCAGGGCCAGCCTCCACCAGGCCCCCACCCATGTCTCCCACCACCCCCACCCCCCAGCCACCAGGGGCACCCTCCACCAGGCCCCCATCCATGTCTCCCACCACCCCCACCCCCCAGCAGTGCAGGGGCAGCCTCCACCAGGCCCCCACCCATGTCTCCCACCACCCCCACCCCCCAGCCACCAGGGGCTGCCTCCACCAGGCCCCCACCCATGTCTCCCACCACCCCCACCCCCCAGCAGTGTGGGGCACCTGCCAGCAGGCCCCCATCCATGTCTCCCACCACCCCCACCCCCCAGCCACCAGGGGCACCCTCCACCAGGCCCCCATCCATGTCTCCCACCACCCCCACCCCCCAGCAGTGCAGGGGCAGCCTCCACCAGGCCCCCACCCATGTCTCCCACCACCCCCACCCCCCAGCAGTCAGGGACACCTGCCAGCAGGCCCCCACCCATGTCCCACTCATGCCTCCCACCACCCCCACCTCCCAGCACTGTGGGGCACCTGCCAGCAGGCCCCCACCCATGTCACCCACCACCCCCACCCCCCAGCAGTGCAGGGGCAGCCTCCAGCAGGCCCCCACCCATGTCTCCCACCACCCCCACCCCCCAGCAGTGCAGGGGCACCCTCCACCAAACCCCCCACCAACCTGGATGACTCTGTGCCATCTTCCCCCGTTGGGCCCTGCGGGGTCCCAGCTGCCCCTTCTGCTGCCGAGGAGTCCAACTCCGACCTCCGCCTCTTGGACCTCCCCCGGCAGCTGCGGCCTGGGACGCGGCACCAGACTCCTCACTCCCCGACGAGATCACAACTTGGGAGGGGATCCGGGCCTTGCGTCTCCGGCTGGTGGTGCGACCCCTGCCGCTGTGCTCCACAGCACCTTCTCCGCCCTCTTCATCAGTTGACGCTGCATACAGGGAGAAAGAAAACACAGGCATCAGGGCACTGTAAAATGGACTCATACACACATGAACGTTATACATGAGTGGCACTGGTAAACCTCACACATGGCATCACAATCCCCAACACACATGTCATTTCAACTTGCACACATGAGCCATACCACAGCCATAATGCAACAGGCAGCACCATCCATTCACATACAACAGCATGAGCAGCCAAAGGTCATCCACACATCACATGCAACATAGGGAGTACACTACACATGCACACACAACACCAAACCTGCATGCATGTGTACACCTCCGCCAACTGTCGCAGTGTCTCGATCGACATCCATGTCACACCTGACAATCGTTCCTCCACATCCTGTGCCATGCAAGCCCACACACACAAGCACCATCCATGTGTCACACATGAGACCCCTCGCATGTGTCACCCTCACAGCCCTGTACACCCCCCCTACTTGGCCACATAAAAATACATCTTCAACCTGCACACTCCTGGCACACCACCACACGCACAGCTTACAATCAGTATGCATGTACACTTACAGCTCGACTCCAGACGGGTCTGCTTCTCAAGGACCTGGATGTGGAGCGCTGGGGATATGCGTTCCAGGACCCTCATCTGATCTTCAGACAAGTGGCCCCGCCGCCCCTTAGCATCCGCTGCTATCATGAGGCGCCGGGCCTTGTTGAGGGTCCTGGACCTGAAGTCCTCCCAGCGCTTCCTGACATGTTCGTAGTCGCGGATTGCCACCTCCTCCGCGTTGATGGCAGTCAGGATGCCCATCCAGATCAGAGGCCGTCCTTCCTTGTCGGCGCGCAACCTTCCGAAGAGGGCATCATACTGCCCCAGGACATGCTCCACCAGGACACCAACTTCCCTGGCACTGAAGCTGGTGCCCCTCTGCCTCCTTGGCCGGGGGTTGCCACTGGTGCCAGATGTTGTAGTGCCCGACATGGCAACCCCAGAGGCAGGAGTGGGTGGGCAACTGGGTCCTGGGGCTGGGCTGTGGGGCGACGGAAAAGGAGTCGGGAGCCATTGGTTCCAGCAGGGGTGTTCACAGCAACAGCACCCCTGGCTGATGTGCAGGCAGCAAATGGCAGGGCACGTGGGCAGCAGGCAGTCAGGCAGCAGCAGATGGCAGGTGGGAGCGTGCTCAGGGCTCTGGGGGGCAGTAATTTGGCCTCCTGGGCAGGAGCGTGGTCTACCGCGTGTGAACGCGTGGCCAGCTTGATACGAGTGATTTGGCATGCGAAAATCCAACACGTCTGCGTGTAAATCGAGGAAAGGGCCTACGCGTCACCAGCGTATGCGCGTCTATGAAGTCACGTGCACGCGTAGGAAAATGTTGCGTGACACGTCCGAGTGTCAAAGCGTGTTATTGGTGGAAATAGCCCTACACGCAGAAGTCACAAAGCGTGTAATTGGAGAAAATGGACCTACACGCAGAAGTGACAAAGCGTGTAATTGGTGAGAATGGACCTACACGCAGAAGTGACAAAGCGTGTAATTGGTGAAAATGGACCTACACGCAGAAGTGACGAAGCGTGTAATTGGTGAAAATGGACCTACACGCAGAAGTGACAAAGCGTGTAATTGGTGGCAATGGGCCTAGCACGTACACGCCGCGTAAGTGACGCTGTACGTGTGGGCCTGCATATAAGGTACGTGTAGAACACCATTTCCTTGTACGTGCTTTTCGTGGAGAGCGAGTGGGTGAATTCTGTACTTCTTGTCGTTTCACACGCGATTTACTTCACGGCGTTTCAAGTTCGTACTCCCTGTTACCTCTGACAGCTTTTTCTCTTTTTTCTCTTGTACTGGTTTACCTGGGCCTGTTCCCTCAAACAGTGTTCCCTTCTACTGTTGTCCTGTCTCCTCAGACAGCGTACCATTCTTCTTTTGGCGGGGGTGTTGTCAACGCGCACACACGCGTCTTTTTGACGCTTTTCTCCCTGGCAGACGGTGAGTTTCGCACGCATCTACCATCTGTGCTTGCCCCGTGTGTCACATACCTCTTCAGAGGTCAATCTAGGCTGCGTGTGACACGCATACGTTCATTTTTGTGTTACTGGATGCCACAGCGTAGTGCAGGGTTTTCCATCAGCACACGTGGTCTAGGAGGGGTATTGTGCACATTCCTTAACTTTTTTGGGGTGCCTGTGCGTTGCGTGACCCGTCATCTTTCCCCAGGGGTGTCATATAGCCTTGCCACTGCACTAGGGTACGAATACCATCTGGTACCCAACCCCTTTGACACCCAATTGCCCAGGACAATTGTGCACACCGACTCCCATACGCACAATAACATCAGTGCCATGGCTGGGAGGCGTGCAAGCCGTAAGGGTGGCAAAGGTGGCCGAGCCACACGTGGTGGCCGTGGAGGATCCACTAGGGGACGTGGTTGTGACTTGCAGGGTGCCCCTGTCCCCCCCAGTCTGGAGGACCAGTCAGGGACACCCATGCCCCCCCCCCCCCCAGGTTGAGGGTCATGTGGCTGATACCAACCCTGATCAGCCCTTGTTGGACCAGCCCATTGTGGCACCAGACCTGTCCGAGGGTGATCCCATCGCTGACATCCAGGTCAGCAGGTCCACTGCACGTGCACCGGTGCACATTGGTGCCATCAGGGCACGCGCATCTATGCCAGATAGGTCATCTGCTGCCCCCCGTGGCCAGGGTGTGGCTCCATCCACCCCACCTCTCATACACCCTGCCAAGACTGTGTCGGTCCAAGTTCATGCACCTCAGATCAGGCCTGACCCTATCCCTCTACCCCCAATGCCTGCACCTACTCCCATGCTGAGTGTGCAATCCCACACACCCAGTACTGAGTCCACCACGGCTCCTGCCCCTAGTGTCCACAGCGGCGTAGGACACACTGGATCCCCACCCCCTTCCAAGCGGAAGAGGAAGAGTGCACGTCCGGCACAGGCTGATGCCCCAGGCACGGCTGCACAGTCCGGCCCATCAAGGAAGCCCAGCTTCACAGACGCCGAACTGAATGCACTTGTTCAGTATGTGTCAGATCATGATAGGGAAATGGTCATCGTTGCAGGGTCCAAGACCACACATGCCAGACGCCAGGCACACTGGCAGACCATTGCTGACAGAATAAGTGCCCTTGGAGTAGTGAGGCGCACAGCTAGTGATTGCCAGAAGCGCTGGAATGACCTTAAGCGCAGGGCAAAGGATAAGCTGGCCTCAAGTCATGCCGCAACCTTGGTGACTGGAGGTGGGTCCCCAGCACAGGAAATAGAACTCACACCACACGAGTCCGTAGCTGGATCCTACGTCACCGAGGGACAACTCCAAGGTGTGGGAGATCTCCCTGATTACGAGGCATCATCCGGTGAGTGCACATGCATGTGTGTATTATCCATGTGCATGGTGTGTGTGTGAAGCATTCATGTTGGGTGCCTGTCAAGGGGGTGTGTGGCAGAGTTGATAGTGGCACCCATGTGCCTCATCCAGTATGTTCAGTGCAACACCATGTGCCCACAGCACTATCCCTACTGGCAACAGTGCACATATGGCCCTACACCATGGAAGTTCCCCTTGAATTGTCATTTTGTCACTACATTGTTGCTCATTCTCCCCTGTCTATTCATCTGATGTCTTACATACCATTCCTAGACTTTCCCCCAGCCATTCAAGTTTCATCATCACATGCCTGACATGCAATGATACCACATGCTAATGCGTCCTCTGTATATACATGGCACTCAACATGCTGTCATACTGTGGATGTTGCCTTGACACCCACCTCCTACCTGTGTGCTTTGGTACCGTCTGGTTTCGAGCCCCATTCCCTCACACTCCATGCTGCTCTTCATGGTCTATCTTCCATGACTTCTACAGTTCAGACCATCGTGCCCTACTCACGACACCTGCTTGCTAACAGTCAAATGAGGGCACCCTGCCCTCCAATGCGACCCACCCTATTGCTGACAAGTACATCTGAGCCTACTCAAAGCTAACTCTCACTGACATCTGCTCATACATGCCTTTGCCTGTCCCATGGACCCTTCACATGGTCCCTGTCCTCTCTCCTTGCTCCTCTTCCACCGTCAATGGTGGGACCCGTTGGGGTGTACTCCTGGCCTCCTTCCAATCCTCAGAGGCCACAATTGATGTGTATGGAAATGGGAGCATCTCAGTCCAAGGCCCTTAGGCCAACCTCATTCTCCTTGAGAAATGCTACCCACATCTCATCAACTTCCTTTCCTCTCCTGCTGTCCCCCCTCCTCTCTCCTCATCAATCCTGCACTGCCTCCCTGCACCCTCCCATGATCCTTCTCCGCCTCCCACTCCAACTCCTACACATGCTGCACCTCTGATCTCTAGCACTCCCCGTAAGTCCTACAAGGCTGTCAACCTCCTCCACAATTACACTCCTTTCACTGCGGCTGCATCAGGCATTCCTCCGATATCTGTCACTTACATGAGGTTATGCACCTTGACATCCTTGGTCTCATGGAAACATGTCTGACGGCCAGCTCTGTCTGCATCCTTGACACACTCCTACCTGATGGTCAGGAGATCCTCTCCTTGGCCCGCCACTACTGTGCAGGGGGGGGTGTGCCCTTGGCTTCCCTGAGGGTATTCCTGCCACTGTCACTCCTACGTAGACCTACTCCACTCTGGAATGGCTTGTGTGACGTCTCTCTCTACCGCACCTTGACATTCACAAACTGTGCGTACTGTGTCTCGGAAAACTGGTCAAATGTACTACTTCCTTTCTGAGTGTCCTCACCTCTCCTCCTCACTCATGTCCCCAGACACAGAAATCCTCTTCCTTGGTGCTGTACGCATCCACCTGCATGCTTGTTGACCCCCCCACGTGACCTTCCTGTGACCTCAGCAACTCCCTCTCACCCTCTAGACTCCCGTCTGTCCCTACTCATTCTGCAGGGCACACTCTTGATGCTCTGATCTCATCTGACATTCCCCTCTCCGTCCATCTCTGCACTCCTCTCTCCTGGAGTGATCACATTCTCCTCTCCTCCCAGCTCACCCTCACCACCCCACAGGCAAAGCCACCCTCACAACTGTCACACACCTTCTTGGTATTCCAACCCATGAAGTGTGTGTCAGTCGAGGCTCATGCTGCCAAAATCTCCCCCCCATCCAGCTCCCCCTTAGGCTCGCTCCCATCCTGACAGGGCCCACTCCATGCTCCACTCTATGTCAGGTACACTGGATGTCTTTGCCACGGACATGACCACCTGCCTGAAGCCCCATGCCAATGCTGAGTCCTGGCATGACTCGGACCTTGTGAACCCAAACCACAGGTGCCGGGTGGCAGAGAGGGAATGTCCTGCATCATGCTCATCCTCTGGCAAACTGGCCTGCCGCATGCTCCAAAGGCAATAGCGTCTCACCCTTTTCACCAAGATGAGATCCCCAATCCAAGGGCACATATCTGCGGCATGTGACAACTCTGCAGGACACATTGAAATCTGCAAGGACCTTGCCGAGCCAGACGCAGTGTGTACCTCCCCTGTCCCCTCCGAGCCCACAGCACTGCATGACTGTCTCTGTACCCCTATAGGCCACCCCCCCCAGCACTTGTCTGCGCCTACCACCATCTGCCCTTGACGTTAAGTCCTACTTACCTTGTACAGCACTTCCAGCCGCCACTTCCCCTTGCACTTCATTGTGCCACCCACCCCTGCACTTGCGTGACATGAATGACACCAGCACCAGTAGGATTGTTGACTGGCATCCCCTTCTGCCCCACCACCCCTCAGTGCTCCGCTGTACCTTCATACATTTCTGGACCGGTGCTTCACGAATGCTATATGAATCCTTTACAGGTGATGGGGAGGTGGAATCTCATTGTTTACTGCATTTTGTTGATGTAGACAAGGCACTGTGCATCGTGGCCAATTGGGACTAGCAGATCCATGTACAACATGTTAACTTCTTGATGTGATGATGCAATGTCAGTACCAGAGTGGTTGAAATCCAAATAAGTTGCCCTCCTCTCCCTCTTCACTTGGTGGCTATGTCACATGCCATGTGTGTGATGGCATGTGCCTTTGACATGGCAATCACCGGCCAATGTGTGATGGCAGTGCTAGGCAGCATGGTGAGCAGGCGTTGCTCTCCAATCTGTACATTGAGTGCCCAGAGCCTCCCCTCCAGACCCAGTGATGGTGAATGCATAGGAGGTCTCCCAGTCATGTGGGACATGTGTCGTAGAACTACTGCCTCTGTTGGTCATCAGCCCTTGTTGTATGCCATGGTGCTAATGCCTGTTTCCATTTCTCTCTTTCATGTCTTTGCAGGGGACGAAGCACTTGTTGATGCTGGGGATGTGGTGGTTGAGCCCACCCAGGAGGGCAACCCGGGCCGACCTTCCACAAGTGAGGGACGTGGTGTGTTTGTGGGTGAAAACCCACAAGTGCTGCAGGTCGTGCTGTCGAGGGGTGTCTCTGGGGGTTCCTCCCCCGGGCAGTATTCAGGTGTAGACTCGGAGGATGACACCTATGTGCAGTCGCAGGTGAGTGTTCTTGGGAGAGAATCTCCTCTGTCCGACCCACCTGCAGCCGGGCCATTGCCCTCAATGGGGATGTCAGTGTCGGCAGCTCAGCCTCCGGTGGTTACGGATGCAGGGCCACACCACACAATCTCTGATCCTGTTCCTGGGGCTGCAGATCAGAGAGGGAATGCAGTCCTGCAGCCTGAGGCCTTGCCGGCCCAGCAAGGCGCAGTCCGCCTTGCCCCAAGCAGGTGTGGTGCCCGCCAACGTGGTGGCCGTACGCCACCTG
Source organism: Ambystoma mexicanum (assembly GCF_040938575.1). Taxonomy (NCBI): domain Eukaryota; kingdom Metazoa; phylum Chordata; class Amphibia; order Caudata; family Ambystomatidae; genus Ambystoma; species Ambystoma mexicanum. The sequence continues at coordinate 116,006,683 of NC_090934.1, read as the reverse complement.
GCAATACCGCTTGGGAGCAATCCATCTACGGTATGGCCACCCAACAGGCTGCATCATCCGAGATGATTGCACAGGCCATGGATAGGGTGGCCACTTCCATTGTCCCCCCAGAAAGGCTGATGGAGCGACTGGAGCAGGCTACAGAGTCCATCTGCCAGGCACACAGGGAGGACATGTTGGCGTCCAACATGGACAGGCGGGCGGCACTGGCGACTCTGCGGGAATCACTTTCCATGGAGTCCCAGCGCCACAGGGAAGGCCTGAGGGAAGAATTCCATCACCTCAGGTCGACCCTGTTAGAGCTAGAGGCTTCATCCCATAGAAGGACAGAGGAGCAGCTGGAGCGTCTGACACGGACGCTCTCGGCCGAGATGCAGGCAACTCGTGCGGAGGTCAGGTCATCCCGGAAGTTACTGCATGGGGACCTCCGCATGATTATGACCCAGAACCAGAACTACCAGACCCGCCTGCTTGCAGCCATGGAGGAGCAAACTCGTGCTTTGCGTGGGCTGCCTCCCATTGTCACACCATCTTCTGAGGCAGCTCCGCCACCTCCTGAGTCAGCTGCAGGGTCTGGCCAGAGCGATAGCGACTCATCTCCCACAACAGGGTAGCCGTGTGGGCCACGAGCCTATGGGGTGTTTTTTTTTCCCATGATCCACACAGGTGAATTGTGGCGTGCATCCTGTCCTCGGACCTCATAGGTGGCCCCCCCCTCCCCGCCGGCCCTTTCATGGCCATTTTTTCTCATTTTTTTTTCTTTTTCAAGAGTGTTGCCTTGTGTGGGTACCTGGGCATACACTGTATTGTGGCTGGGCACATGCAGGCTTGTCCTGAGTTTGGTTTCGATGCTTGGGTACCAGACATCCACACCCCTCCTGCTTCCGTTTCCATGGGCTTGCAAAGGGTGTGCCCAAGTGACAGCAAATTACACGGTGACATTGGACTCCCATGAGCTGTTGGCCTGTCCATAGTCAATACTGTGTAGACATTCATAGTGTACATTGCTGTTGCACCTAACTATGCATGATGGTTTGATATGTGCCTCTACTTACATATGTTGCTCATGTTTTGCAGGTATTTCACACAGTTCTTCACACGGGCATACTCTCTGGAGTCAGACTACATGTCGGTAGATGTGCACTGACACTTTTGCGTGGCGCCATCACTGTACATCTGGACGGTGAGGACATACCAGCAGAATCAGGTATTGAGACTACCATTGATTACATGCATTGTGTCTTGTTTGGGTGGGCTTCAGGGTGGTTTGGTGTGTAATTTGATTGAAATTACTCTTACACAGGTGTGTAGTAGTGGCTCCATCGCGGTTAGCTGTTCAGGTGCGGCTATGTTCCATTTGGGCCACTGCTATTTGTGACACCGGTGTCATGTTGTGATGGCCAGTTTGTTTGCTCTCACATACCATGACATGGTGTCCTCAGTGGCGGGACTGTGAAGGGAATGGGTGACATGGCAATGTTGTCATGTAGTGAATCGCCTGTGGCAATGCATATTTGATGGATGGAGTTGTGTCTTTTCGTCGTGATGCATTGCTGGTGTATGTGTAGGTAGGGGTGCACACATAGTGACACTTCCATGTTAACAATCTCAGGCTGATGTGTTTCTGACAGTTTATTGTCAAGTAATTTTGTGACATTGTCAGGTAGTGTCATCATTGATTGTCAGATGGTATGTGCCAGAGCAGTGTGCACTAGCCAGCACTGTGATTCCTAGGTGAAGAAGTTGGCCACCAGTTGCGTACGGGCTGCCTCCCCCCGTGCCCTTTCCCCTCCCATGCGCAGCGGGCGTGCATGTGGTTGTGGATGTGGGGGCACCACCATGTCCACGGGCAGGCCCCGGCGTGTTGCAACGTTGTGCAGGACACATGCTGCCACTATGATCCTGCACACTAGTGGGGGAGCATATAACAGCTGCCCGCCAGAACGGTCAAGGGAGCGAAAGCGTGACTTCAGCACTCCGAATGTGCGCTCCACTATGCCCCGTGTTGCAATGTGGGCTGTGTTGTACCTTACCTCGGGTGGCGTGGTGGGGTTCCGGATTGGGGTCATCATGTGGGGGCTGATAGGGTAGGCACTGTCCCCTGCGGAGGTGGTGATGGGTATCATTAGTGGTGTTGTGTCATGACCCAGTATCTGACATGCATGCATGTGCAGTGGCATTCATGCTCACCAAGCAGCCATGTATCTCCATGCCGGCCAGCCTCTAGGTCCCGGCATAGGGTAGACATTCTGTAGATGAAGCTGTCGTGGGTGGACCCGGGATAGTTGGCATATACTGATGTGATGATTCCCTTGGCATTGCATACAACTTGCACGTTGATGGAATGCCAGTGCTTGCGGTTTCTATAGATGTGCTCTGTTGCCCTGGGTGGACGTAGAGCCACATGTGTGCAGTCAATTGCACCAAGCACTTTGGGGAATTGAGCCACACCATAGAATTCCTGGATGCACGTCCTCCTTTCTGCATGAGTCCTGGGGAGATATATGTGCCTGCGGACTGATGGGCGTGCAGTGATGATGTTCAAGACCTGGTGTAGACAGCGTGACTGCGTGGCCTGTGACACACCACCCACTATGGCACTTGTCCGCTGAAAGGATCCAGTGCCCAAGAAGTGCAGTACATTCAGGACCTTCTGCAGGGGGCTGAGTGCTTGGGAGCACAGGGTGGGTGATGTGAGGTCATCCTCCCACTCACTGACCAGGTCCAGTATGATGTGTGCTGGAAACCTGTACCTCCCATACACCTGGTCATCAGGCATCCCGAATAGGCTGGTTCTGGGTGTGAATATTCTGGCCCTGACTCTCCTCCTCCTCCTCCTTTGGTAGCCCACTGCCACTGCTGCTAGGAACGGTATGTTCATCCTGGCATCTGGCTTGTTTGTAGAAAAGTGCGCTAATTAATGCTTTGCGCGTGTTCTAGGCGAGCGTGTGACCCTCGCACCCCTGGAATCTAGTTCCCACTCCAATAGCGTGTGGAAATTCCCACGCAGCAGGCATACAGGTGCGCTGACGTACTTGCGTGTGTAAGTGCCCGCGCACCCCTGAAATACACGTACATAGGCCAATCGCGTATACGCGCACTTTTGGCCAATTACACACGATGAAATACACGTACATAGGCCAATCGCTGAAATACACGTACATAGGCCAATCGCGTGTACGCGCACTTTTGACCAATTACACGCGATGACACTCTGACGTGCACTATTTCCACGTGTGCTCCGTCATCACGTGCTGAGTGGGGAACGCCCGTGCGGATCACGTCAGACGCGCTTACGCGCTGAGGGACTCTGGTCCAATAGAATCGCGTATGCGTGCTGACGCACTTACGCGCTAAGGGCCTTTCCTCGGATTTCACGCTGACGTGCAGGATTTTCACGTGCCAAATCACTCCGTATCAAGCTGGCCACCCGAAAACACACGGAACACCACGCTCCTGCCCAGAAGGCCGAGTTACTGCCCCCCAGTGCCCTGAGCAGCCTCCCACGTGCTATCTGCTGCTGCCTGCCTGCCTGCCTGCCTGCCTGCTGCCACCGTGCCCTGCCATTTGGTGCCTGCACATCAGCCATCTGCAGGGGTCCAGTTGCTGTGTCCACCCCTGCTGGAACTGAAGACTCCCAACTGGGATTACATCGCTCCACAGCCCAGCCCCAGGACCCAGTTGCCCACCCACACCTGCCTCTGGGGTTGCCATGTCGGGCACTTCCACATCTGGCACCAGTGGCAACCCCAGGCCAGAGGGGCAGAGGGGCACCAGCTTCACTGCCACCGAAGTTGGTGTCCTGGTGGAGCATGTCCTGGGGCAGTATGATGCCCTCTTTGGATCGTCCCGCGCCAGCAAGGAAGGACGGGAGAGGATCTGGGCCGACTGTGTGGTTGCCATCAACGCGGAGGGGGTGGCAACCCGCAACATCAAGAAGATCAAGAAGCGCTGGGAGGACTTGAGGTCCAGGACCCTTGTGAAGGCCCGGCGCCTCGTGGAGGGGGGCCGGGGCCGCATGAGTTCCATCCAGAAGAGGGTCCTGGAACGCGTACGCCCAGCGCTCCACGCCCAGGTCCTTGAGAGGGAGGCCCGTCTGGAGTTGAGCGGTAAGTGTGCAAGCATTACTGTGTGAGACAGGGCATGTTGCGGTGTGCTGGTTCTATGATACTTGCCTGTATGTGTGCCATGGGCCATGTATGCATGTATGTGTGCAGGGACATCATGGTAATGCATGTGCGACCAGTGATGTGTGACCCACATGGTTGTTGCATGTGTTGAAATGCGGCATGGGGAGCCCTATGCAGATTTAGGACATGAGAGCATGCCAGTCTCTGTACCTGGACATGGATGGGGGTGAAGGATGGGTGCTGATGCCAGGTACATATATGGTAGCCATGTCTGTGTGCCTGACCTGCGTGTCTGTGACTTGTGCATGCCATGGATGCATGACACATGTGTGTGACAATGCACAGATTCAGTGACGCACCCAACTTACCCTTGTTTCGCCTGTGTTCGGTGTGTTTGGGGCCAGATGGATGTGACTGAGGTGAAGTGTGTGCATGTGATATGCATGAGCCATGATGCATGTGAGTTACATATCATTGAATGTTTCAAGAGTCAATTGGACATGCATGGAAATGTGCATGGCATGCACCATGCCTGTTACTGTGTGTGTTTTGCCTGGACTGACCCATGTGTTGTGAAGGGACATGATGGAAGTGTACTTTGACAGTGGTGCTCATCTGCTATTGCTTCCTGTCTAGGGGACCATTGTACAGTAGCCTGATGCTTGTGTCCTTTGTCTCCCTCTACGCAGCGGCTAGTGAAGAAGAGGGCGGAGACGGCGCTGTGGAGCAAGGCGGCGGGGATGCCCCCACGGCTGCAGCGGAAGGGGTGGGTGAGCCCCCACAGGGGCCTGCTACGGCGGGAGACGGTGAGGAGCCATCCAGGTTGGTGGTTTGCACAGAGGAGGAGGAGGCCGACACTGGTGCACACATGGGGCCTGGTGGGAGCATCCCTGCTGGTGCAAGTGGTGCAGTCCAGGGCCAGGGGCAGGAGGCAGCACAGGTCACCGTGGAGGTGCCTGTGCATGTCGCTGTCCCTGACCCTGTGAGTGCACCACCATGCACCAGCAGGGATGCCCCGTCCCAGGCCCGTCCGCAGGTAGAGGGGATGTCCATGTCAACTGACTCCCCTCCACCTGCGGACGTGGGAACCCCTGGCCGCGTGGAGAAGGTCCTGATTGGGGTCGCGATGCGCACGGCTGTGATTCGTGATGACCTGCGTGCTTCCCGGGAGGAGCACGCACGTCATCACGAAGTGCACCGTGCCGACGTGGCCCAATTGGGATCGGCCATGTTCGGGGGGTTCCTGCATGTGTTGGCCAATCTGACGGCCCTCTCCTCCTCTGTGCAGGCTATCCACCGGTCGTTCTCCTTGCCGTCTTCCGGGCCAGATGCCACCATGGCCCCCTGTGGACCTGCCCCGACCAATGCAGCCAGCTCGGTGGGGATCCCATCCCTGCCACAGTTGGGAGTCGGAGGTCCAGCAGGGGTGGACAACACAGCAAGTGGACCCCAGCAGATGGAAGATGTGCCGGCATCATCGGGCAGGGCACGTGCACGACGGCGTCGGTGGTTACCATCAGCCTGGATGCCGTCGTGCTGGCAGAGGCAGTGGCGTCGGAGGCAGCAGCGGGCTCGACGTGGGAGGCATCATGGCTCAGGGCCATCAAGATCAGAGGGGCAGGCATCGGCCGGAGGGCAGGGCAACCCTGGCATGGTGGTGTGTTCCGTGTGGGAGGAGTTTGGCCAGCGGATAGGTGCGGAGCGGCAGCGGGCGGAAGAGGAGCGGCTCGCCATGGCCAGGGCGGAGATCTCCATGCGTCGGGCATTGAGGCGGGCTGAGTGCCTCGAGGAGGCTCGCAGGGAGTTTGAGGTGGACATGGGGTTGTCCCTGCGAGACCTCGGGGCCAGGACAGAGTCCCGCCTCCAGGACATCAACATGGAGTTCGAGGATGCCCTGGCCAGCATCACCAAGTGAGCCGCAGGACTTGCCCGCTGCCTTTGTATATAGTTATTTAGTTAGTTAGTGCTAGGTTTCCTTTATTTATTTTTATTATTTTGGACCGCTCGGACAATGGCCACTTTTTTGTACATATATATTTCATTAGTTAGTAGTAGGTTTCATTTATGGTGTTGGGCTCATGGACCCTGGAACATTCCTGTATATATTGTTATTTTTTGGGAGATACATTTTTTTTATTTCTTATTGTTTACACCATGACGTAATGGTTTTTCTTTGATTTCCTACTACATGGTATTGCTTTGGACAAAATCTATTTATTTTTTAATCCTTTGTTTTTTGGTTTATCATTTTTGTTCTCGGACATGGACCTATTATTTACTTAGCCACATAGTTGTATGTTTTAAAAGTTAACTTATTTTTTGTTTTTAATACATTTTTATATTTTCTTACACTTGTGTTATTTTCTCATTGGTTTCTTACATGTCATGATATGGGTTTTGGCATTCACTTGCACCCATTGTGTATGTGTGTGTGACGGACATGTGTTCTTTTGCATACTTGCCATTGGGGTTGTGTCATGTGATTGCATTCACTATGTGGGTGCATGCAATCCTTGCCTGGGTGTTTGTGCTGGGTATGCTGGCCATTACTGCCATGATTGTGTATCGTCAGGACCTGGGGCCAGGGGGACATGTGTGGGGGCCTGCTGGCAGGTTCCCCACAGTGCTGGGGGTTGGTGGTGGTGGGAGACATGGGTGGGGGCCTGGTGGAGGCTGCCCCTGGTGGCGGGAGGGTGGGGGTGGTGGGAGACATGGGTGGGGGCCTGGTGGAGGGTGCCCCTGGTGGATGGGGGGTGGGGGTGGTGGGAGACATGGGCTGGACATGGGTGGGGGCCTGCTGGCAGGTTCCCCACAGTGCTGGGGGGTGGGGGTGGTGGGAGACATGAGCAGGTGTGCAGGGTAGTTCTCTGTGGTGTGTGCTGCCTGCAGGGGCCGTGGAGGGTGTACAGGTAATGCCTGGGAGCACACAGCCAATTCGCGTGTGGAACTTCCCGCGCACCCCTGAAATCCACGTACCCGGCCATATCGCGTGTGGAACTTCCCGCGCACCCCTGAAATCCACGTACCCTGACTAATGGCGTGTGGAACTTCCCGCGCACCCCTGAAATCCACGAACCCGGCCATATCGCGTGTGGAACTTCCCGCGCACCCCTGCAATCCACGTACCCTGACTAATCGCGTGTGGAACTTCCCGCGCACCCCTGAAATCCACGTACCCGGCCATATCGCGTGTGGAACTTCACGCGCACCCCTGAAATCCACGTACCCTGACTAATCGCGTGTGGTACTTCCCGCGCACCCCTGAAATCCACGTACCCGGCCATATCACGTGTGGAACTTCCTGCGCACCCCTGAAATCCACGTACCCTGACTAATCGCGTGTGGAATTTCCCGCGCACCCCTGAAATCCACGTACCCGGCCATATCGCGTGTGGAACTTCCCGCGCACCCCTGAAATCCACGTACCCTGACTAATGGCGTGTGGAACTTCCCGCGCACCCCTGAAATCCACGTACCCGGCCATATCGCGTGTGCAACTTCCCGCGCACCCCTGCAATCCACGTACCCTGACTAATGGCGTGTGGAACTTCCCGCGCACCCCTGAAATCCACGTACCCTGACTAATGGCGTGTGGAACTTCCCGCGCACCCCTGAAATCCACGTACCCGGCCATATCGCGTGTGAAACTTCCCGCGCACCCCTGAAATCCACGTACCCTGACTAATCGCGTGTGGAATTTCCCGCGCACCCCTGAAATCCACGTACCCGGCCATATCGCGTGTGGAACTTCCCGCGCACCCCTGAAATCCACGTACCCTGACTAATGGCGTGTGGAACTTCCCGCGCACCCCTGAAATCCACGTACCCGGCCATATCGCGTGTGGAACTTCCCGCGCACCCCTGCAATCCACGTACCCTGACTAATGGCGTGTGGAACTTCCCGCGCACCCCTGAAATCCACGTACCCGGCCATATCGCGTGTGCAACTTCCCGCGCACCCCTGCAATCCACGTACCCTGACTAATGGCGTGTGGAACTTCCCGCGCACCCCTGAAATCCACGTACCCGGCCATATCGCGTGTGGAACTTCCCGTGCACCCCTGAAATCCACGTACCCTGACTAATCGCGTGTGGAATTTCCCGCGCACCCCTGAAATCCACGTACCCGGCCATATCGCGTGTGGAACTTCCCGCGCACCCCTGAAATCCACGTACCCTGACTAATGGCGTGTGGAACTTCCCGCGCACCCCTGAAATCCACGTACCCGGCCATATCGCGTGTGGAACTTCCCGCGCACCCCTGCAATCCACGTACCCTGATTAATGGCGTGTGGAACTTCCCGCGCACCCCTGAAATCCACGTACCCGGCCATATCGCGTGTGCAACTTCCCGCGCACCCCGGTATACACGCACACGTTTATTTTTTTTCTCAGCGCGTGTCTGTGTTTGTGGGTACCCCTTTGTACGTCATTTGTCCTGGAGGGCCACAGTATTGGACATTGATCATGTCTGTATATAGGTGCTATTTGTTGGCGCACCTTTTAGCGCACATTTCTTGCAGGCGCAGAAACGCTACCGCCTGCTTTCTTGTGGCGGTCGTGTTTGTGCCTGTGCGCTGCTTTGAGCGTGCGCTTTTTTGCCCTATTCTATTCCATGAATACGTGTTGTATGCGAGCGTTTGGGCGTTCCGCGCACTTGCCTCCTGTACTTCCCCCGTGCCGCCCACATTCTTCCCCATTCCGAGTGTTGTGCCCCATTTTATTCCCCATTCCGAGTGTCCCGCCCTGTGTTCCGCCTACTTTAGAGCTGTGCGCTGCGCTCGGAGTGATAGCGCAGTGGCCGTGGCGCACGCCGTTGGTTGACCTGTGCGCCGGCGTGCGCCGCGCACTTTTTCAGCGCACGTCCTCTGCTTTTCTTGCGCACGGACTTCCATGAATCGACGTGCGCTGGTTTCCCTGCGCTTTTCGCTATTTTTCGGCGCAGCGCACGTATAGGCCCCTCTGCGCCGGAATTTTCGGCGCACATTTATTCCATGAATCGGCCTGTGAGTGTATTATCAAGTCCAGGAAGGTAAGTAAGTGGGCACCACTTGTTTGAAATCCACTGTCAAAGGGATCAAAAAAAGTTGGGGTTATAAATCATCTTTCAAAAAAAAATCACAGGAGCTGGCTACGATGAGTCTGGAGACACCCTGACTCGTAAAACGCAAAAATATACAGAAGACCAGGTAACAAACCTGGCCACACAGCCGCTCTCTGTATAAGCCTTATCAAGGGCAGTGTAATTCACGAAATTAAAGTCAATTGATAAATGTTCTCTGTATTTGCAAAATGTAACTCATCCAAATAAATCTCTTAGTCAAATCCAAAAGTAATATGTATTTATCAAAAAGAAAATTCCAGGTTGGTCACTAATAAAGTCTTAGTGAGGCCGCGGCTAACTCATCCCATAATTGTTATAGACATAAAGTGCCAATGCATTTCGGAGCATACATCTCCTTCATCAGGGCAGGTCTAATTTACATAAACTGTAAGACATTTATATCAAAAAGCATCCGGTTTTGAAAAACAGACAAAATCATGATATAACCATGCGTGAAAACAATATAAACAAATATAGAAATATAAAAATATATAATAACAATAACATACCAATTTTCGACGAGTTGCAAGGTATATGGAAAAGGTGAATAAAGCCACATAGTAGGAAAAAGAAAAGATACCAAAATGAATAATGTGTAATTGAAATAACAAGGTCAATTTGAACATAATCAAAAAACCAAGGAAAGTTACCTCAAGGGATCGAGGTAGCCCGTGGAAAAAATGTGCGGGTAGTTGAATACAACTTCACGCGAAATCAAACGTATGGAAACCAGACCAAATCAATTCTTTAATCTGTAGGTGCAACAACATTTGTTTAGTCAGTTGTCTCGGAGTTCATCATAGACATTGGTTGTTGAGGTCTGCAAGCTTACCTGTACTCGTAAGGCTACGAGTGTACTGAGGCTGGAATTGCGGTCAAGCAGGGGACGCCATTCCGCATTGCCAGGGAACAGCGTTCCCAAGGTTACTCGTACTAATATAAACACGTGACCTAAATGTGTCCACTGATCGACATGGTGCATGCCGATAGACAGTTACACTCTATGCAATCAGACTATTAAAGCTGAAAATCATAAAAATAAAGAATTTACAGTAGAGCTGATGATAGTCACAGAATTGTAGAAGAAAAAAAGGAAAAAAAGGACATAAAAGACATACTGTCGATCGAACTCTATGTGATCAAACAATTCAAGTCAGAAAATCAAATGAAAAAGAACAAGAATTTGCAGTAAAGCTGTAGATAATTACGAAATTATAAAAGGAAAAGAATCATGAATAAATTATGTTAATAAACATAGAAAACATACTAATGATTGCACAGCATGCAATCAGGCAATTCAAGCCAAGAATCCAGTTATAAAAGAATTTACAGTGAGGCTATTGATAAGAGTAGAATTGTAGAAAGAAAATAACAGAAAATCAAATATGAGAAAAACAGGCTAATAGACATAGAAAACATACTGATAATTGTGTATAAATGAGTGAAAGTGTTCAGCAAGCATATTAAACACACTGCAATATATGGAAAAAACATGCAAAAATAGCATGTGTATCTAAACCATTGTATAAACAACTAATAGATGTAATCGTGGATAAATCGTATACATAAATACACCAGTCGCGTGCGGTAGCTCCCGGAAGGTGCTACCTTGGGTCCCAAACCTAAGTTCGGGAAGGGCGACAATGGTGTGTCAACGTTGGTAGTTGGATATTCATGTAATAACAATACATCGGGGACATGAATGACCCCCTTGAAGGAGTGAGGTCATCTGGAGCGTCCCAGTATGAATGTACATTGATAGAAGAAGGGAATCGTATATTAGTCATTCAAGTTTCAACATAATCCTCTTAAATCAAGCATGGAAAACAATGATTCAAATGTAGCAATGATAGTTAATCTCTTCATTTAGGCCATTTGGGTAGAGACTACCAAGTTTGTCTATCCAAAAGGTTTCTCTTTGGTTGAGTCGCAAGCCCAAATCTTCATGGGGATTACATTTCTTTAACACTTCAAGAATGACAAACCTAATTTGAGTCAGGTTGTGGCTCTCATCTCGCCAGTGACGTGCCACCGCCGAGTTGATGTTACATGTGCGTATGCACGAACGATGCTCGTTCCAACGTGTCTTTGCTGATCTCGTGGACTGTCCTACATAGTATTTACCACAAGGGCATTTTATACCATATATAATGTTCACACTGTCACACGTACCAAATGTCTTTAGGAAAATCTTGTTGCCTGTTCTGGGGTGGTATATCGTGTCGCCCTTGATCACCAAATTACAGTTGATGCAATGTAAGCACGGATAAGTTCCTGTGCGTGAAGTAATAAGTTCTTTCATCGGTGGCCTAGTGTGGACCAGTTCATCACGTAGGTTTTTGCTCCTTTGGTAAGCAAAGACTGGAAGTTGTTCAAATAAGTTCTGGACCCTCACATCATTCTTAAAAATACTCCAATGTTTCTTAATAGAATTTTTTATTTTATTGCTCTGAATGGAATACTTAGAAACATATACTGGAGTTTTGAGTTCTTTCTTGGGTTTGGTAGTGCTTTTCAAAAGGCTATCACGATCAAGGGAATTAACCCTCTGGACCGCCAAGTCCAATTCATCCTTTCTGTATCCACGTGCTTCAAATTTCTCTCTCATGTCCAATTGCTGTGCTAAGTAGTCTTCGGGATCGCTTACAATCTTTTTAACTCTCAACAGTTGACTGAAAGGAAGATTTTTAAGTAAACTGGACTGATGGAAACTCAGGCGGTGAAGTAAGTTATTGCGATCTGTGGTTTTACGAAACAATGTAGTGGAATAGTTGGCCTCTTTTTTCTCAATCTGAACATCAAGGAATGTAATTCTGTTTCTGGAGGTCTCTTTGGTGAACTGGATACGCTGATCGATGTTGTTAAGATATGAGAAAAAGTCATTGAAGCTCTCATCCGTGCCTGTCCATATTCCAAAAATATCGTCAATGAACCGCAACCAAAGATGTATATTTTTGTTCCATTCCTGGTTATTCAATATATGGTCCATTTCATACTTATGCATAAAACAGTTCGCATAAGATGGTGCCATAGTGGCCCCCATTGATGTTCCAGACACTTGAAGGAAGAATTTGTCTTGAAATTGAAAGTATGAATTCTCTGCAATAAATTGAAGGAGAGATAATATAAATTCTTTCTGTGCTCGAATTTCTGGTGCTTTTAACAGTAGCCATTCAACCGATTCTATCCCAAGGTCATGAGGTATGGATGTGTATAGACTATTCACATCAATGGTAAACATCAAGTGATCACAATCAAAAATAACAGAATGTAATTGCTGTAAGAAGTGTGTGGTATCTCTAACATATGTAGAGGTTTGTTGTATTAGAGGTTGCAGAAAAAAGTCAATATACACTCCCAGTGGTTGATTGATGCTACTCATTCCGGCTACAATGGGTCTCCCCGGTGGCTTAACAAGATCTTTGTGAATTTTGGGCAACGTGTAAAAATTGGGAATCCTTGGATGTGGGTTGTTAAGGAATTTGTAGGTATGTTCATTTATCCAATCTAATTCCAAGGCTTTATCCAACAACATCTCAAGGTTCAATTTGATAGAAAGAGTGGGATCTTGATCTAAAGGTGCATAAATGGTCCGATCTTGCAATTGTCTAATACATTCAATGTTGTAATCTGTAGTGTTCATAATGACTAAAGCGCCTCCCTTATCAGCTGGGCGTATGGTGATGTCCTTGTTACCATATAAATCTCTGATGATTTTCATTTCATGGGGTTTCATATTTCTGTGCGGTGGAATCTTGTAACTGATCCGTTCAATGTCACGAGTAACCAATTTTTGAAAAATATCAATTGATGGTACTGAGATCGGTGGTATGAAGCCACTCTTAGTTCTGAATTCTTGAAAATCTGGGGCATCCGAGATATTCTCGTGTGGTTCTAATTCCTCAAAGAATACTTTCAATTTGAGTTTTCTTATAAATTTGTACAACTCAATCTTGGTATTGAATAGAGTGGTACTATAGGTGGGTACAAAACTCAACCCCTTTTGTAGGGTATCCTCTTCAGTTTTATTCAAAGTTTTGTGGGATATATTTATAACTAAGTTTTCCGCAGTTGTAATCTCGTTTGTGGTTTGTTTCTTAGGATTCCTCCTCCCCCTGCGGGTTCTTTTGGACGAGCTCCTAAAAAAGGAACTGTCGTAGGTGTACGTGTAGATGGGCTGGCCGTTTGATTGGAATCGCTCGATGCTTGTTCTGTCGGGACCTCGGTCTCCCTCTGTGCATCTGAATCAGAGCTGGAAGTGTTATCTGATGGATACCTGTGGGGTCTCTTTGTTGCTATCGGGCCATACTTCTCCATCCATGTATAAACCTCTTCATTAATATAATCATATGTGTCCCTTTTGAACTTCTTCACCTTCTTTTGTTCCAACTCATTCTTATAATCTTCAAGTTTCACATTGATATCGTTCAGGATGATATCGTATTCTTCTTTCCCTAATGAGTCTACAAGTTCTTTCTCAATTTCCTGAATTTCAGTGTTTAGTGTGACCAAATTTTTTGATAATTCCTGTATAGTTAATAAAATCAGATCAAGGGAACATTTATTCAAAATAGCCTCCCATTTACGTATGAATTCTTTGCTTTCCTTGCACAGTGTTGGGCGAAGTTGGATCCGTAACCCTCTTGGTATACGTTGATTCTTAAAATAGCGACCTAAAGTGATCGCATGCAGTTTGCGATTTATCTCCTTCCGTATCAAGTATTCAAGTTGTTTGATGCGTTTGGCTGGATCTTTGGTTGTAGTGGAGTGTGTACCAATGCTTGTTTCACTGATCAGTTCTAGAATGGCTGCCGCCTCCTCTGTAGAAAACCCTAGGGTTTCTGCGCATTTGGATGACAGACCTTCGATGTCTTCAAAGGACATTGTATTGTTTAAAATTGTAGTAAGAGTATAAATTCCAATCTATATCAATGTGTGCCTCCACTCACATGTTCCAGGTTGGTCACTAATAAAGTCTTAGTGAGGCCGCGGCTAACTCATCCCATAATTGTTATAGACATAAAGTGCCAATGCACTTGGTTTGTTACCTGGTCTTCTGTATATTTTTGCGTTTTACGAGTCAGGGTGTCTCCAGACTCATCGTAGCCAGCTCCTGTGATTTTTTTGAAAGATGATTTATAACCCCAACTTTTTTTGATCCCTTTGACAGTGGATTTCAAACAAGTGGTGCCCACTTACTTACCTTCCTGCTCTTGTTTTTCCTTTTTTGAGACACATGTGAGTGGAGGCACACATTGATATAGATTGGAATTTATACTCTTACTACAATTTTAAACAATACAATGTCCTTTGAAGACATCGAAGGTCTGTCATCCAAATGCGCAGAAACCCTAGGGTTTTCTACAGAGGAGGCGGCAGCCATTCTAGAACTGATCAGTGAAACAAGCATTGGTACACACTCCACTACAACCAAAGATCCAGCCAAACGCATCAAACAACTTGAATACTTGATACGGAAGGAGATAAATCGCAAACTGCATGCGATCACTTTAGGTCGCTATTTTAAGAATCAACGTATACCAAGAGGGTTACGGATCCAACTTCGCCCAACACTGTGCAAGGAAAGCAAAGAATTCATACGTAAATGGGAGGCTATTTTGAATAAATGTTCCCTTGATCTGATTTTATTAACTATACAGGAATTATCAAAAAATTTGGTCACACTAAACACTGAAATTCAGGAAATTGAGAAAGAACTTGTAGACTCATTAGGGAAAGAAGAATACGATATCATCCTGAACGATATCAATGTGAAACTTGAAGATTATAAGAATGAGTTGGAACAAAAGAAGGTGAAGAAGTTCAAAAGGGACACATATGATTATATTAATGAAGAGGTTTATACATGGATGGAGAAGTATGGCCCGATAGCAACAAAGAGACCCCACAGGTATCCATCAGATAACACTTCCAGCTCTGATTCAGATGCACAGAGGGAGACCGAGGTCCCGACAGAACAAGCATCGAGCGATTCCAATCAAACGGCCAGCCCATCTACACGTACACCTACGACAGTTCCTTTTTTAGGAGCTCGTCCAAAAGAACCCGCAGGGGGAGGAGGAATCCTAAGAAACAAACCACAAACGAGATTACAACTGCGGAAAACTTAGTTATAAATATATCCCACAAAACTTTGAATAAAACTGAAGAGGATACCCTACAAAAGGGGTTGAGTTTTGTACCCACCTATAGTACCACTCTATTCAATACCAAGATTGAGTTGTACAAATTTATAAGAAAACTCAAATTGAAAGTATTCTTTGAGGAATTAGAACCACACGAGAATATCTCGGATGCCCCAGATTTTCAAGAATTCAGAACTAAGAGTGGCTTCATACCACCGATCTCAGTACCATCAATTGATATTTTTCAAAAATTGGTTACTCGTGACATTGAACGGATCAGTTACAAGATTCCACCGCACAGAAATATGAAACCCCATGAAATGAAAATCATCAGAGATTTATATGGTAACAAGGACATCACCATACGCCCAGCTGATAAGGGAGGCGCTTTAGTCATTATGAACACTACAGATTACAACATTGAATGTATTAGACAATTGCAAGATCGGACCATTTATGCACCTTTAGATCAAGATCCCACTCTTTCTATCAAATTGAACCTTGAGATGTTGTTGGATAAAGCCTTGGAATTAGATTGGATAAATGAACATACCTACAAATTCCTTAACAACCCACATCCAAGGATTCCCAATTTTTACACGTTGCCCAAAATTCACAAAGATCTTGTTAAGCCACCGGGGAGACCCATTGTAGCCGGAATGAGTAGCATCAATCAACCACTGGGAGTGTATATTGACTTTTTTCTGCAACCTCTAATACAACAAACCTCTACATATGTTAGAGATACCACACACTTCTTACAGCAATTACATTCTGTTATTTTTGATTGTGATCACTTGATGTTTACCATTGATGTGAATAGTCTATACACATCCATACCTCATGACCTTGGGATAGAATCGGTTGAATGGCTACTGTTAAAAGCACCAGAAATTCGAGCACAGAAAGAATTTATATTATCTCTCCTTCAATTTATTGCAGAGAATTCATACTTTCAATTTCAAGACAAATTCTTCCTTCAAGTGTCTGGAACATCAATGGGGGCCACTATGGCACCATCTTATGCGAACTGTTTTATGCATAAGTATGAAATGGACCATATATTGAATAACCAGGAATGGAACAAAAATATACATCTTTGGTTGCGGTTCATTGACGATATTTTTGGAATATGGACAGGCACGGATGAGAGCTTCAATGACTTTTTCTCATATCTTAACAACATCGATCAGCGTATCCAGTTCACCAAAGAGACCTCCAGAAACAGAATTACATTCCTTGATGTTCAGATTGAGAAAAAAGAGGCCAACTATTCCACTACATTGTTTCGTAAAACCACAGATCGCAATAACTTACTTCACCGCCTGAGTTTCCATCAGTCCAGTTTACTTAAAAATCTTCCTTTCAGTCAACTGTTGAGAGTTAAAAAGATTGTAAGCGATCCCGAAGACTACTTAGCACAGCAATTGGACATGAGAGAGAAATTTGAAGCACGTGGATACAGAAAGGATGAATTGGACTTGGCGGTCCAGAGGGTTAATTCCCTTGATCGTGATAGCCTTTTGAAAAGCACTACCAAACCCAAGAAAGAACTCAAAACTCCAGTATATGTTTCTAAGTATTCCATTCAGAGCAATAAAATAAAAAATTCTATTAAGAAACATTGGAGTATTTTTAAGAATGATGTGAGGGTCCAGAACTTATTTGAACAACTTCCAGTCTTTGCTTACCAAAGGAGCAAAAACCTACGTGATGAACTGGTCCACACTAGGCCACCGATGAAAGAACTTATTACTTCACGCACAGGAACTTATCCGTGCTTACATTGCATCAACTGTAATTTGGTGATCAAGGGCGACACGATATACCACCCCAGAACAGGCAACAAGATTTTCCTAAAGACATTTGGTACGTGTGACAGTGTGAACATTATATATGGTATAAAATGCCCTTGTGGTAAATACTATGTAGGACAGTCCACGAGATCAGCAAAGACACGTTGGAACGAGCATCGTTCGTGCATACGCACATGTAACATCAACTCGGCGGTGGCACGTCACTGGCGAGATGAGAGCCACAACCTGACTCAAATTAGGTTTGTCATTCTTGAAGTGTTAAAGAAATGTAATCCCCATGAAGATTTGGGCTTGCGACTCAACCAAAGAGAAACCTTTTGGATAGACAAACTTGGTAGTCTCTACCCAAATGGCCTAAATGAAGAGATTAACTATCATTGCTACATTTGAATCATTGTTTTCCATGCTTGATTTAAGAGGATTATGTTGAAACTTGAATGACTAATATACGATTCCCTTCTTCTATCAATGTACATTCATACTGGGACGCTCCAGATGACCTCACTCCTTCAAGGGGGTCATTCATGTCCCCGATGTATTGTTATTACATGAATATCCAACTACCAACGTTGACACACCATTGTCGCCCTTCCCGAACTTAGGTTTGGGACCCAAGGTAGCACCTTCCGGGAGCTACCGCACGCGACTGGTGTATTTATGTATACGATTTATCCACGATTACATCTATTAGTTGTTTATACAATGGTTTAGATACACATGCTATTTTTGCATGTTTTTTCCATATATTGCAGTGTGTTTAATATGCTTGCTGAACACTTTCACTCATTTATACACAATTATCAGTATGTTTTCTATGTCTATTAGCCTGTTTTTCTCATATTTGATTTTCTGTTATTTTCTTTCTACAATTCTACTCTTATCAATAGCCTCACTGTAAATTCTTTTATAACTGGATTCTTGGCTTGAATTGCCTGATTGCATGCTGTGCAATCATTAGTATGTTTTCTATGTTTATTAACATAATTTATTCATGATTCTTTTCCTTTTATAATTTCGTAATTATCTACAGCTTTACTGCAAATTCTTGTTCTTTTTCATTTGATTTTCTGACTTGAATTGTTTGATCACATAGAGTTCGATCGACAGTATGTCTTTTATGTCCTTTTTTTCCTTTTTTTCTTCTACAATTCTGTGACTATCATCAGCTCTACTGTAAATTCTTTATTTTTATGATTTTCAGCTTTAATAGTCTGATTGCATAGAGTGTAACTGTCTATCGGCATGCACCATGTCGATCAGTGGACACATTTAGGTCACGTGTTTATATTAGTACGAGTAACCTTGGGAACGCTGTTCCCTGGCAATGCGGAATGGCGTCCCCTGCTTGACCGCAATTCCAGCCTCAGTACACTCGTAGCCTTACGAGTACAGGTAAGCTTGCAGACCTCAACAACCAATGTCTATGATGAACTCCGAGACAACTGACTAAACAAATGTTGTTGCACCTACAGATTAAAGAATTGATTTGGTCTGGTTTCCATACGTTTGATTTCGCGTGAAGTTGTATTCAACTACCCGCACATTTTTTCCACGGGCTACCTCGATCCCTTGAGGTAACTTTCCTTGGTTTTTTGATTATGTTCAAATTGACCTTGTTATTTCAATTACACATTATTCATTTTGGTATCTTTTCTTTTTCCTACTATGTGGCTTTATTCACCTTTTCCATATACCTTGCAACTCGTCGAAAATTGGTATGTTATTGTTATTATATATTTTTATATTTCTATATTTGTTTATATTGTTTTCACGCATGGTTATATCATGATTTTGTCTGTTTTTCAAAACCGGATGCTTTTTGATATAAATGTCTTACAGTTTATGTAAATTAGACCTGCCCTGATGAAGGAGATGTATGCTCCGAAATGCATTGGCACTTTATGTCTATAACAATTATGGGATGAGTTAGCCGCGGCCTCACTAAGACTTTATTAGTGACCAACCTGGAATTTTCTTTTTGATAAATACATATTACTTTTGGATTTGACTAAGAGATTTATTTGGATGAGTTACATTTTGCAAATACAGAGAACATTTATCAATTGACTTTAATTTCGTGAATTACACTGCCCTTGATAAGGCTTATACAGAGAGCGGCTGTGTGGCCAGGTTTGTTACCTGGTCTTCTGTATATTTTTGTGTATTATCAAGTCCGCCACTCAGTCTCATGCCTCACAATTCCCCTCCAAGCACTGAGCTTTCAAGTTCAAGGACCTGAGGAAACCAATCACAGCAAGGGCTGATGAGGTGGAGGAACACCCCAAACATCTCTGTCATAAGTGTTCACTTTCAATAAAACTCATTGAGGGCACAAAATCCTTATAAAACAAGATACTAGGAAAAAATAAATTGGGACAGTAAATAACAAAATGCTTTAGGGTTCCTGGCTCATTATGATCTTCACAATAGCGGCAATAACATTCATTATGGTCGATGACCTTACGTCTACACAGGATCTCTCTCCTAGGGTATACATTCCATCACAATATGGTTGATCCACAGCGGGAAAGGAGCTGTCCACAAAAGACAGCCATGGGGTTCAACACCACATCCTTTCGGTTGTTCAAAACAAAACAACTGCCAAATCTTCATATAATGTTGGAGCAGTGCAATTGAAAAATCTATAATATAGTGATAGATACTTCCAATTAGCTCAAGCAGTGATAGAACATATCACAGTTTAAATCTGAGGGCTGCTGAAAGAACAACATTGGCAATCTTCAGCACTTTACGCCAAATGAGACTCTAGATTCCCTAGAAAGTCTACCACCGAAAATTGAAGGGTTTCAAAGCTGTAGATTAGCTTCAGGACTATTTTTCCCTCAAAATGTTAACTAAGGGAACTAAAGAGAATTTACAATACTTAGACTTAATTCTCCTCATCTATGACCCCAAGGTAGTTGTCTAAAGCATCAAGTGTTCGACAATTAGATTTTTTCTTGGGCTTCCTAAAATGGGAAAACCAAGGTAGATCAGACTGTCCACTTTATCTAGGCCTGCCAGATTTAATTTCAGTTGAAAACTTTCTGATTCCTACCCTTACACAATGTCAAGATTTTCATCTTTTTGATATTCATTTTGAGGGAATTCCCTATTGTGAAATCTGCAAAGGCTGAAATCGAGCGCTGTAACTCAATTGGAGTGCGATCAAAAAGTTAAAAGTCATTGACATGAGACAGCCATATCAAGCTGCATTCCCCTAATCTAGGGGCAACAAAGGAATACCTATCCAGAGTCTCGTCTACATCCGACAAATAAAGATTAAAGAGACAATTGGCTAGAATGCACCCCTGTTTCCGTCCGGTGCACCTTTCAATTTTTCTAGAAAGGGCTCATGTTTGATTTAGTGAAACAAGCACATTGGAGTGCTCATACAAATCCTATGATGAGTTTGAGCAAACCTTCAGGGATTTCCCATCTATAGAACTTGTTCCACAAATGATTCTGATTAACAATATCAAATTTGGAAGTCAGATCGATCAAGGCTACATATACAGCATCACATTTTGCAGACCAAGTCAAATCCTACAGGGATCCAAGAAAGTATCCGTTAAGACTGGTGCTATGGAATCTTTTAAACCCTGATTGAAGCTTCCTGAACCGCCCCACTTCTCCTGCCCACGCGTGTAGGTGTTGAAGTGATATGGCCGATAGTCACGTGGGTCAGATTTCAAGCCCTTTTGCATATCAGAATTATGTATGATGTTCACCAGGATAGGGGGAAGCTGCCCTTGTCAACCATGTCCTTAAACAAGAAGACAAGCATTGCAGCCCAGGTCACTGTGTCACCTTTAAACAGACTGTTCAATAAGTTATTTGGTCTTGCTGGCCTTGAATTACTAGCTTTTGCAATCATTTCCTAGACTTTCTCCAGATCAAAAGTTATTTTACCATAAGTTGTTGTTACATCTAGGCCAT
Source organism: Ambystoma mexicanum (assembly GCF_040938575.1). Taxonomy (NCBI): domain Eukaryota; kingdom Metazoa; phylum Chordata; class Amphibia; order Caudata; family Ambystomatidae; genus Ambystoma; species Ambystoma mexicanum. The sequence continues at coordinate 115,985,547 of NC_090934.1, read as the reverse complement.
ATTCTATCAGTGGCGAAATTTATTTTTTATTTATTTTATTTGCATTTTTAAAGCGCTCATACAGCTGGCGGATATCGAGGCGCTGTTACAGGAATTGTTTGTTTTAGTTGCGTAGTTGTTTGTAAGTTGTGTATTTATAACGCGCTTAAATACCCAGAGGATTCTAAGCGCAGACGCCGGGATTGAACCTGTGTTGCTTCGTGTCGCCTTGCTTCCAAGGCGAGCACGTTGCCGCTGAACATTCCTCCTGGGAAAATTATCTATTCTTCCGAGTAAAGGTTCTAATAGTTACAGAACCAATCCGCTTCTGTCACTGTGTTAGTTTGTTTTTCAGGTTGCTCTCCATCGAGACAATTCACCACTTGGCAGAAGGAGAAAATGGGCCTCATTACGGGTCCAGCAGTAACCCTGCCAGTGCTACTGGCGGGTTGCCCCCGGACCCATAATAATTTACCGGCACCTGACTTCCCGGTGCCACCAGGCTATTACAAGTCCGGCAGCCAGGAAGTCAGGCACCGGTACCTTTGTTAATCCTCATTCCCATACAGTGTTATGGGAGTCTATGGGAGTGGGACACAGGAGCACCGGCACCGTTAGCAACGGTACAAGTGTTCCCATGACATGTTTGCCTACCGTGGAGACTGTGCCCGGCAAGGTAAGACCTGTCTGGCACAGCAGCTCCAGCTGGCTGACTTGTAGTTTGCCGATCCGGAAACAAGATGACACGCAGCAACACAGGTTCGATCCCAGGGTCCACTGTAAGAAACCTCTGGGTATTAAGCACGTTATGAATAACCAATCATATCATAAATATTATATCATATCATTATAACTTTTTCCTATGCATTTGGTTTCTATGGTCACTGGTACAGGTGCGTTTATGGTCCGCCCGACTGCTCTTATAGATTGCCTCATCAAAAATTTCTCATCAGCTACTCGGTACTCGAAAGCAAGACTACATTTACCAGACATCGTTTGAGTCCTCATTGTTAGTTTTTGCTTACCAAGAGCACCCGTCATGCTATGCTCAACACACTCTTCATAGCTTGGTAAACTGAAGGTATTCATCTTCCATTGATAAGTGAAAGAATTCAACACATTGGGTAGGTATTTATTATAATGTACAACGGAGCCTGGATTCCAGCTAACCCGATTTTTCCCTGAATTGAGCTCTAGGTTGACTGGCTCCCCCGGAAAACACCCAGAGAGTTTTATATCAAAGACTGCGGTCAATATACTATGATCACTCCAATTATTTGGCACAATCTTCATGTATATAGAGCAAACAATCATCCTGTTACCAATAGAGATATAATCCAGTATTGACTCTGATTTCTCTCTGTGCCAGCTGGACTAAGCAGAGATGTCTCCTATTACTCTACCATTCGATCTCTGAAGACCCATGGCTGAAGGACTTGCTGACCAATACACCTCACATGTTCATTTTCTAGAATGAGGGGCCACCCAAACCCTTTGCTTCCCAGTCCACATCCATACATGTAGAGTTCAAGTCCCCTGCAAGAAGGACCGATCCCTTGTCAACTGTGCTAAGCCAATTTGAAATGAATTCTAAGAGTGGATCTAAGAACCTGCATAAGTTACCCACCCCCGAATGTAAATAGAGGTTTATGAACAAAATTCCCCTTGGCGTTTTACCCTGTCTAGGGACACCTCTACCGGCATAAAGCCTTGCTCTAATTTATATTCTTTAATGATCTTAAGTGATGCCGGTCAAGTGGCACAGCGGGTAGAGCGCTCGCTTTGACATCCGTGCAGAGCTTGCTAACTCTTGCTTTGACATCTGTGCAAGAGCTTGCTAACTCTCGCTTTGACATCTGTGCAAGAGCTTGCTAACTCTCGCTTTGACATCCGTGCAAGAGCTTGCTAACTCTGGTTCGAATCCCGGGGCTAAACTCAGCCTTTCATCCTTCCGAGGTAAATGAGCACCACACACCGTGGGTAATAATAAGCAGCGCTCAGATACCTGAGGGTTCGTAGCACTATATAAATGCTAAATTATTATTATTATTTATGCCATTGATTTCATGATTGTAAGTAGCTCCTGGGCGACGAAACTCTATCTTCCTTAATGGTGGGCTGGAGGCAAATTTTATAGCCATCTAAAGGAGGACATGCTAACAGACAAGTTTCCTGCAGCATAATCACATTATGATTTTTTTTCAAATTGCGACTAAGCTGGGAATCGTAAATATATGTTTGTGAACACGGGAATTCCAAGATGTTACTTACAAATTACAGAGAAGAGGGTTGGGTTCTAGATAATGAACACTCCTGTGCTGAGCGCATTGAGTAGTTTGCTGGGATTCTGTCTGGTTCTGCAAGGTCACAGGTTGGAAGAGGTAAACCCAATACCTCTTAAGAAGGGAATTAATCAAGACGTCCTGGTTACCTTGCAAGAAGAGTATTAGGACCCTTTGAGATAAAAGGATCTCCCGCGTTTCAGCTGTGGTTGTTACAGGAGTGTTTTTATTTACATTGAAACATAGGGCCTCATTACGAGTATGGAGGTAGCCATGCCCTTAACAAGGGCATGGCTGCCTTCATACCGGGTTCCAGTACCGGGTTCCTCCAATGAGGATTTACTGGGCTATTCCAACCTTGGAGGACCCGGTAAGTCCTCAGTGGAAAAACCCATCCCCATTCCCATTTGAGCCTCCATAGGGCTCAATGGGAATGGGGAGGGAGCTAATAACGGGCCCGTTATTAGCTCCCTGGTCCCCTCGCGGGACCCTCTAATGAGGCCTGGTTTTTACAGGCGTCCTTACCGGGTCCCACAAATGGAACCTCGTAATATGGTGTCCCGTAATGAAGGGTGCCGGTCCTGTACCGGCACCCTTCATTACGGGAGCGCCTGCCTCGTAATGAGGCCCATTGTCTGCACGGAGAAGGTCAGCCGACACGTGTTTCAACCCGGAGGGTCTTTATCAAGGCAGATGGATAAGGTATATGGGATCTAGACTATGTTTCAATGTAAATAAAAACACTCCTGTAACAACCACAGCTGAAACGTGTGAGATCCTTTTATCTCAAAGGGTCCTAATACTCTTCTTGCAAGGTAACCAGGACGTCTTGATTACTTACAAATTACAACTGACATTAAAGGCCAGAGGGCCATGTAAGGCATACTCTAGAATTACTCTGTAGGGTACCTGCAAGACAAGACCAATCATATTTTTCATAGAGTGTAGCATTCGAATTAGGTAGCATTTGGACCTCCCTACCAGCCTTCTGTCCCTTCTGTACCAAAATAACAATGTCATTTAGTGGGGTTGGGAGGGAGACATTGGACTCTAATGGAAAAAGACTGAGTTTGAAATCTGGTCTATCGAAACCAACTTGCCGAAGGTCAGAAAACTCTCTTAGTATAGTATCAAAGGCACATTTTGAGCCTATATCCAGGGTAACCAGGTCAGTCTGGCTCACATCTATAAATTCCACTCGGTCAATATCTTTCATCAACATTTCTCGTAAATGTTATACTTGTGCAAAGAGGGCAAGAATATTAGTGCGATTCAAAATAATTTGTTTGTCGACCGTATCAGTTCGAGGCTTCTCTGAATATTTGTAGGATCCTTCCTCTCGTAGGTTGGACAATACACTCGATTTTAAATGCAATGGCTGTCCAAAACTCACATCTGTGGCATGGGTTGCCCGTAGTATGCTGTAGGCTGAATTTTGTCCCTGAGTTTGCAGATTCACTAAGCCTAAAGAAACCCCAGAGCCACATGGGCCCAGCCTGTAGTCCGACGTTCCGGCTACTCCTCCTATGTTCTGCACCAATGCTCCCACCTGTAAGGATGGTAGCCTTGAACCCAAACAAGAGGCTTCAAGGAAAGATGAGGGCCCAATAGTTCCAGAATCATGCCTGAAAGATGGTACGTGCATCTCATCCATTTTTATAATGACCAACTTGAGAGGCCACTCATGGGGAATAGATGGAAATTAAGGATTGTTATTCTCTATGGCTGGATTACAAAGCCAGAGTCAGAGAATTCAGGCGAGAAGAAAGGCTCTGTGCCACTCGGTGAGTCTCCAAGGCCACGACAAATTGAGTCACTGTCCGTAATAATTTCCTCCACTAACGTAGGGTTGCTGTTAGACAGATCAACACCAGCCTTCCCAGTGGTCAGTAAATTATATCTTGCCATTTTAGCATGTGGAAAGGATTCCTGTATCGTCATATTTCGTAAGAATTTCTTGGATGAGTTTCTATTTGTGCTTTTTTGCCTTAATGTTTTTTCTTGAACAGTCATGTTTTTTGTCTTCTAGGTCGCTTTCTTGCCTTTGGGCTCCACTTTTTGAACCACCTTTGGCTTTGATTGCAGGACCAGAACAGGTTTACAGATATTACGTGGTCATTCATGGATTTGCATTTGGCACTGTTTCGGAGATACCAGTCACAGATCCCGGTCTAGCCGAATTCCCAGAGGGAGTCCGCTGTGATAGACAAGGAGAGTTAAGTCGTTCATGGGATTGCGAGGAGTCCGTAACTGGTGCTTTTACTGACATGGAGGTCGTGGTTCCTGACCTTGCCAAGTGCCCAGAAGAAGTCAGCTGTGAGAGGCAGGGAGAATTGTGCAACACTGATATAGCCTGCAAGAAGTCCGATCTACCTGTACCAGGGTCGAGATTTAACAGAAATCTTAGTTCCGACTCATTCGCAGCATTGTCCAATTTGTTTAATGATGGAATTCAACACAACTGTATGGACTTTAACTTCAGATTTTATATTTTCAAATATGCCAGGAAAGATAGACAACATTTAGTTCAAGGCTTCCAAGGCCCTCTGGGCTCTACTGTCTGTGACATTATCAGATCTACAGGGTGGGAGTACTGCTGCTGCCCATACCATCTAGGGTGAGGCATTGAAATATATGAGGAAAGGGAATCTTCACTGCCCTCCTCGGAGTACATGGGCAGTGTTTGATTGTGCTGACAGTGCTTTAGGTGGGCCGGGGCCAGCCAGGGCCGAGTCCCGCCAGTCTCCAAAAAGTGAGATTGAGCCAGGGCCAGGCCTGTGGCCCCCAGTCCCACCATGCCATGGTGGGTCATTATCCAGAGATGAATCTGCCACCATGATTGAGTCAGGCAGCTGTGACTGACAGAAGTGCCAGCCAGCCATAGCGTTGCGCTAAGCGATGCTGTGGCTAGCTGACACTTCTGTCAGTCACACCTGCCTGCAGAAAACACACTGCAGTATCTCCAAACTGTAACTTCCTCTCCTGACCCCTCAAGAGGGGTCAGGAGAGGAAGTTACAGTTCCTTTGTTGCCTGTGGGCAGAATCATGCCTGCACCCGATCCCCAGGTACAGAGGCAACTTGATGAACATGGGGTCTGTGCTGCAGATTCGAGAACCAAGCCCACAATTGAACAGACCCAGTTTATTTATTTATTTATGCATTGTTTGTCGGATATGTGTATCCGGCAAACAATGCATACATAAATAAATAAACCAGGTGGTGGTCTGTTCCCGCTCTGTGCATGACATGGTTAATTTGTTCATTTAGGCATCTTTTGTAGGATATGTGTATCTGACAAACAAGGCATAAATACATAAATAAACCATGTCTGTTCAAGGAGTGAAACCAAAGGTGTGAGAACAGAGAAAGGAACAGGGGGAGGAAGTAAGGTGAGGGGGCGGGTGGGAAAAGAAGTAGAGTAACAAGTGAAACTAAAGGGAAAAGTAGGAGAGGACAAGAGAGTGAGAAATAAACGTTTTGAAATATTCAAATGAAATAGAGAAAAGGTAACCTGAGAGGGAAAATAAGGGGTGGAATGATAGGGACACCACAGAGTCGAGGAGTGCATACATTGGGGAGAAAACTATGGAAAGAGAATGAAAAGCAGGAAAGATACACAAGAAAGTGACAGAAAACGATGATGTTACAGAAGATTGAATGATAGAAATTAGGTGAGAGAAAAGGAGGAGAGGAAAGTCGAAGGTTAGAATGGAGAAGAGGGGTGAATGAATGAGAGCAGAGGACGAGAGGAAAGAGAAGATGGGTGCAAATAGAGAAGAAGGGGAAGAGAAGGTGGAAAGGAGAGATGGAAGGAGAGGAAATATAGGGTGAGTCTGGTGAAGCAGAGCAAAGGATTGAAAAGAGAAGAGGAAAGGAAAGACAGGGGTAAGAATATGAGAAGGATGTGGAGCCATGGAAGGAGAGGAAAGACAAGGGTGAGAATGCTGAAGAGGGGTGAAGGAATGGAAGTGAAGGAGGAGAGAGGCAAGAAGAGGAAATAAAGGGGTGAGACTGGTGAAGAGGGGCGAGGGATTGAAAAGAGAGGAAAGACAGGAGAATGGAACACAGGAGTGAAGCAATGAGAGCAAGGAAAAGGAAAGGCAATAAGAAAGGGTTGCCCCGTAGCCTGGAGATGAGTTAACTGACAACAAGCTCATCGTAAGACACTTCTTGAAATAATGTAAAATAACCTAACTGCAGTCTGACCTCATACAGGCATAGACAGACTCATTGCACAGGCACTCAACCACTACATGCCTCAGTGGCATAACACAATATGTGGGGGCCCCCCTGCGAGCCATGCTGAGGGGGCCCCCCCAACTCGGCAACAAATCACGGGACGTGCCACACTCTGGGCCGGCCTAGATTATCACGCTTGCACAGTACGCATGAACGTGCTGCTGAAGGGGGGGTATACCGCACACTGTACTAGGAGAAAAATATAAATATGTGTTGTAATGCAATATACAGCACACTTTCTGAGAAAAATTGGCTAAAAAGCCAGAGTGTTGCCATTGTTTTGTAGGGTAACACCAATCCAATACATGCAAGTCACCAACAGTGCACAGGAACATTAATGCGTTGCTATTAAAAATGCCATGCCATATTGAAAACATGTCCCACTGGCTGCACAATGTAGACCAGTGTAGACGTTATAACATTACAGTAAAGCATGCCAGGCCACATTTAGACATACCTAGACTGTTGCGCAAAAAGCCAGTCGAAGCAATAACACTCATCAAGAAGAGAGCACACATTGAAGCCCGGGTCTCTGCTGCTTCTAACAACACAGCTAAACTCTTTAAAATCTGCACTGAACTGGTCAATCCTGTTGCGGTCTCCACCTCTCCTGTTCCCTCCCAGGCCCTCTGTATGGCTGTGGCCTCTCACTTCTCCGCTAAAAATCAGGACATCCTGTCCACTATCTTCTCCTCCTCTCCCTCTTCCTCTCTCAGCCCCCCCTTTGGCCATCTCTACCTCTCCTCCTCCTTTCTCCTCTTTCTCTCTGACAACACCCGACAAGGTTTCTAGACAAGTCTGATCCATGAAAGTGCCGTCCAAACAGGTGCTCCCTTGCTCCTCCAGAACCATCAAGAACCATATTGACACCCTCGCTGCACCTTGGACGATTTCTGTAATCACTCTTTCACCGCTGGAACCTTCCCCTCTCCCCTCAAGCACTCCCTTGTGCACCCACTCCTCAAGAAGCCGTCTGCTGATCCTACCTGTCCGGCAAACTATCACCCAATCTCCATCACCCCATTCCTGGGCAAACTCTTGGAAAAAAGCTGCCCATCTCCCAGCTTACTCTCCACATTGAATCTGTTGGTTGTCTCCATGACCATCAGTCTGGCTTCAGAGCTGCCAGAGGCACCGAAACCTCTCTCCTGAACACCTGTGAAGATCTGCTCTCTAACCTTGATTCCAGCATTCCTTCTGTCCTAATCCTCCTTGATCTTTCCTCTACTTTTGACACAGTCAACCACGCCATCCTGATCAATCGACTCTGTGAGAATCTGGACATCACAGATCAGGCCCTGGAGTGGCTGACCTCCTGGCTCTTGTACTGCCCCTCCCAGGTCCAACTTGGTCCCTTTCTCTCTGCCACCTCTCTCTCTACCTGTGGCATTCCCCAGGGCTCTATCCTCTCACCCTGGCTTTTCAACCTCTACTTGGCCCCTTTGGCCCACCTGATCTCTACCTTCTCCTCTAACTGTGTTATGGGGATAACACTCAGCTTTCCTTCAGGCTCCTCTCATCTCTTGCTCATTCCTGACTGTGTATCTGTGATTCAGGATTGGTGCACTCCAACGATATCTACCTTAGTGCCATTAAGATGGAGATCTGTCTCATTGGGACCCCTGTCCCTGGTTTCCCTCTCTCACTCTGGCCGCCCACCTTGGGCCTTCTTCTTTCTCCTTCCTGCGAGGCAAAAAACCTTTAGTGTCATCTTCGACTCCACTCTCTCTTTCTCTCCTAGCATCTCGGACATTGCCAAGAAGTCCCACTACCTACCAGCTGCTCCTACTCAAAGGGACTCTTCCCTTTCTCACATTACCCCAGAAGCTCACTGTCTCCAGAGCCCTGTTTCTCTCTAGGCTGCACTACTGCAACAGCCTCCTTCTCAAGCTGTCTTCCTCTACTCTCCACCCTCTGCAACTATTCCAGAACAAGACATCGAGACTCATCCTTGGCCCCAAGCCCATGGATCATATCTCTACAGCCCTGAAATCTCTCCACTGGCTCCCGGTTGTTGCAAGAATCAAGTTCAAGACCCTTTGCATTGTCCACAAGGCTTTCTGGGGTCTGGCCCACACTACATCCAACGCCTCTTACAAAATACCTTTTTTCTCTAGCCCTTCCCCCGGCTACCTGCAACTTTCTAAGGGCTAGACGCTTCTTCAGGCAGAGAGTGGGGGTAGAGCTCTCTCCTCTGCAGGTGCCTCCCTCTGGAATGGCCTCCCTGCCACTCTCAAAGTTTAGCGGACCACCTGATGTTCCGGAAGCAGCTCAAAACTTTCCTCTTCTCCTCTGCTTTTGCTCTCTCCCTCCCCTGCTGACCTACCTGACCTACCTGTCTGCTCTACTGACTGGTTGCTTGGCTACCCTCAGAGTCTCACTGAGTCCAGGCTCTTTCTTGATCAGTCACCCTTGCACTGCCTCCGGCCGTCCATGCACTTAGGGACTGTAACTGTAACCCTACAGTCCCTTGTTCTCCTTGCACTACCTAGAGCCTCAATGTCCTGGCTGCACTTACTCAGAGCATTACAGCCCTGTTTTCCCCTCCCTTCTTCCTTGCTCTTCCCCCTCCAATTCCCCTTGCATTTCTCATTCTCGCACTTGCACGATTTGAATGACACAAGGCCTAGTAAGATCATTTGTCTTGTCCACCCTCTATCTTCACTACATTGCTTGTCGCACCAAGAAACACTTGTGTATAGGCGGGTTTTAATAGACATATCATATCATTTTATCACAGATGCTTAAAAAATATACAATGCTGCAGTAAGAAATGGCTAGACTGGCAGCACCCAAATGGCAATCTAGCCAGGTAATTACACTTAGCAGGACTGCTTTATCAGAAATGCGCAGTAAAAGAAAAGTCATAACAAACTGAGGAATAACTAGACTGGGTGCACCAAAATGATAGCCACTAATACCACATATCATGCCTGCTTAGCCTGGACATGGACAACCATTATGATTTATCACACAATCCCACCACCCACACATCCCCTCTCCCTCCCATGCCCTACCCCAACCTCCAAAATCAGCTCCTTGGCCCAGAATTACCTTCACTTCCCTCTTCCTTGTCCCAGAGCTTAGGTTTGAGGCTCCTTGCCTCATAGGTAAGTACTGGGGTGAGAAAGAGTGGGATTAGGAGTAATGAATATAGAGGTAGCTAAGTCAGGCATTACCTGCATGTACCTCTACCTCATCCCAGTGCTTGTGTAGGAGGCATATTCCCTCCTACACAAGTACTGCCTCATACACAAGTACAGGGACAAGGAAGAATAGGGCTAAGAGTAATGACGATTACCAATAAGTAATTAAAGCATTAAACACAAGTAGGAGCTTAACAATATTCAGTTGACTGGGCTGCAGCACCCACCCCCAGAAACTTTGGGCTATGTTGACTCAACCTGGCTGACCTTCAGAGCAGTTACCGGACAGAACAGGACACAGATGTTAAATGGCACCTGGGTTTCGCTATTAACAAGGGCCCAGTAGTTACTAACGTAAAGCATTTCACTGTTAGTACCTGCATCCAAATGCCACATTTTGTAGGCAATTGAAATTGTGATGTGGGTTTAGTACTTTCATGCCAGAGAAGTGATTGGAAGGGTAGAAAGGGAACAGGAGACTTCATTCCCGCAACAGTTCATAAGTGGGTGCTTTCACACTTAAAGGAGAGAGTAAACTGCTTGTAACATTGACGCTGCACTAGAATAGTCTCATTAAAATGCGTAAAGAAGTTAGATGCCCCCACACAAATAAGTTGGCCTCCCCCACCACCTGTGAAGTTAACGCCTCTTCCAAAATTTGAAGGATCAGCCCCGCGAAATGTAGGTTTTGTTGTGCCCCTGAACACAAGCACAAACACCATTCACCATAAACACGCATGCACGCCCAGCCATCCTTACATTTAAGTGTGCACTCTTTCACCATACAGGCACACCTAGGCAGCCATTCATACATTTAAGTGTGCACCCTTTCACTGTACACACACACACGCACACCCAGTCACCCATACATTTGTGTGCACCCTTTTACCATACACTCACACAGGCAGCCACCTCCACATTTAAGTGTACAACCTTTCACAATACACTCACACACGACATTGGTTGAGGGGAGCCCTATTACTTAAAAAAGAAATTGGGCCTCAGTATAAGTTTGCTGGTCCGGTAATAACAGTACTGGTAAGCTTGCCGGTACCGTTGTTACCAGACCAGCAAATTACGAGTTCTGCTCCCGGGTGCCTTCCCGCCTGCCAGGTCTGACCTGGCGGGCATACCGGCTCCCGCGAGCAGAGCATGTCGGATGCACCAGCACCATTCTGAATGGTGCTGGTGCATCCGAGCTCCCCATTCCCATTGAACCCTATGGGGATAAAATTTGAATGGGGAGCATTTTTTTCCGGTGCCCGCGAATGGCCAATTACCGGGTCCGGTGGGGCCGTAATGACCCGGTAATTGCCCATTCGCCGGTGCTGGAAAAAAGCACAAGTTTGGCGACTGATTGTTTCTTTTTGAAATCACTCTGGGCCTCATTACCCGGTAGGCGGTGAGCCATGGCGCTTTTAGCGCCATGGCTCATGCCGGTAAAATACCGGCACCGCCTTGGCGGAAAGGGGATTTACCGCCCCATTCCAAGGTTGGAGGGGCGGTAAATCCCCTTCCGCCATTGCCCTTCCCCATTCCCATTTCTGCCCCATAGGGCTCTATGGGAATGGGGAAGGCGCTAATTACGGCACCGCAATTTTGCGGTGCCGTAATTAGCTCCGAGGTCCCTTAGCGGGTTGGATTTTAACGCCTGCAAAAAGCAGGCGTTAAATCCCCCAACCCGCAAAGGGACCTCGTAGTAAGGCGGTAGGGATTTACCGGTACCGGTATTTTACCGGTACCGGTAAATCCCTACCGCCATCCGTGTAATGAGGCCCTCTGACTTCATAAAGAAATTATTTCTGTTAAGGACCAAACCATAACGGAAATCATTTCTTTATGAAGGCAGAATGACTTCAAAAATAAACGATTTCGTTTTGAAGTCATAGGGCGCCCCCACCCCATGACATGGAGGCCTCCATCCTGGGGTCTTCCATGTCATGGGGTAGGGGGAGCTCACGGACTTCAAAAAGAAAGTTTCTTTTTGTAGTCATTCTGCCTTCATAAAGACAATATTTCTGTTACAGAAATATTGTCTTTATGAAGGCAAAGTGATTTCAAAAAGACATTTTAAAAAAAAGATTTTGAAAAAAAAAAAAAAATTCATTTTTTTCTCCAAGTGGGCCTGTGCTAGCGGGCCCCCCCGCACCGCGGGGGCTGCGGGGGCCCCTGTTACGCCAGTGACATGCCTGTTTGTTTTTGGTTTTCCTTGAATCTTGATTGTCACTGAAACCTTGTCAGTATTCTGATAGGCTGCAGTGTTTTGTCCAACACATTTCCTCTACAGCCTATCATCTCAAAAAGTGCCACCTGTTCATTCGTCTTCATGTCACAACCAAGAGCAACACCCAGGCAGGGGGATTGCTAGCAAAACATTGAGAGCTGTGTAACACAGCATGGTCATCCTCAGTCATCAAGCCCATGCTTCCACCCCCATGGACTACGGCTCCAGTTTACCTCCACTGTGGTCCTTTGATACAGTAGGTGAGGCCCACTTCCAAGGTTCTACATGGTTGCTCTTGCTGGACTACCTGAACAACTACTTCAAAGAATGTTTGGAGGTGTTCGCAGGTGTATCCGACAAACGAATAAATAAATAAACCTGGTAGTGTGCTGAGCTGGGACAGTTCTTGGGTCCCAAGGCCTCACCGGCATACACAACCGGGTTTATTTATTTATGCATTGTGTGCCGAGCGCACATGCTGATATAGCTATTTAGTTGGTACCAAGCAGACTGTGTTGTGATATGCACTTAGTTATATAGGCCAGACCATTTTTACATGTTCGTCTTTAGGCCAAGCCCATCAAGTCTTAGGCCATGCCCATCGTGCAAGCCACGCCCCCAAATGAGGCCCCCCTCAATTTCTTACCCTACTTAATGCACTGTTTGCTGGTCAGTTGGAACATTCCCTGGTCGTTAAATACTTCTCTGTTTTTTAACATTTCCTCATCTGTTACCAGCTGGTGTGTGGTTTCCTCTGTCCACAATGTTTTGGTTGCCATGTTAGCGACTTTAGCATGTGCTGTTTGCCTCATCAGTAAGTCCCCAACCAAAGTGTCAGGCTGAACTCGACCACAAGTTCCCTCCCCAGCAGAAGGTGGAAGAGGGAGTTCCCGGGCCATCGTAAGCATCTGTTAAACAAGGGATATGGAGCAAGGCTTTGATAAGCTTTGAAGTGCATACATGGCGCAAGCCCCTTTTGTTTATAATGAAGCATGCCCAAGTAGACAGCCAGAGATTATGGCTTTTACCATGCTCCCGCTCTGCAATCAGCTCTGCTATCAGCACTCTTCATGCACTCCATGAGCACTCTGCGCTATACAGAGCGTTTTGAACAGGAAGAATGTCGCTCCGAGATTTGTCCGCCCAACAACACAAAACAAATGGCAGGCTTCCCAGCTCTGCTATCAGCACTCTTCGTGCACTCCTGGAGCGCTCTGTGCTATACAGAGCATTTAGACCAGGAAGAATGTCGCTTTGAGATTAGTCCGTCCAGCAACACAGAACAAACAGCAGGGGTCCCAGCTCTGCTATCAGCACTCTGTGTGCACTCCGCAGGCGCTCCACGCTATACAGAGCATTTTGAGCGGGAAGAATGTCACCCCGGGATTAGTCCACCCAGAAACACAGAACAAACATGGTTCCCAGCTTTGCTATCAGCACTCTCGTGATAATGCCTTTTTTGAGTTCCATATACTCAAAATGGCTATTCCTCGTTGTACAAATCCTTTTCTTTGTGACCCTCTTATTTCTGCTTCTGATTGGGCTTCGCCATAGAAGGTCTAGCAACTTCACGATAGTCCAACCCTAGACTCCCAGTCAGTTCCTTGGGCCTCATTCCGAGATTGGAGGTAGTCATGGCGCTATTTGCGCCATGACTGCCTCCAATAACAGTTCTGACACCGGTCTCATTCAATGCGGATTTACCGGTGTAGTCCGACCTTTGCTGGACCGGTAAGTCCCCATTGAAAAAGCCATTCCCCATTCCCATTTGAACCCCATAGGGGGATGGGGAATGGGGAAGGCGCTAATAACGGTACCGCAAATTGCGGTACCATTATTAGCTCTGAAGTCCCTGGTCAGACCAGGCGTTAAAGGATGGACCCGCTAAAGAACCTCGTAGTAGGGTCTCCTTACCGGTGCCCGGTATCCCTTACCGCCCAACTCGGAATGAGGCCCTTTGTGTGTGAACTTCCAAAACCTGGGATTTGGGACTGCCTGATCCCAATCCACACTTCATCCAGGTTATCTTTTGTTGGTGGGCATAATGTGAAGCGACAGGCTGTCCCAAATCGCACAGCCTCCCCCTGTTTGAATGTTGCAGGCTCCTTACATGGCCACTCCAGCACACATTCTGGATTAAATTAGAGTACATGGTCCCATCAGGACCGCAAGATCCAAGCATCTGATGCCAAAGAACCACCAGAGATCACTGGAGTACTGCTGCCTAAACCAGCGTTGGCCAAGCCAACTACCGTGTAACAGACCTCTGCCTTTGAATGGACTGGGTAGACCTGAAACAGGTGCTTTCCTTCTCTAAACAGTTGGGGCTAACCAGTCTGAAGCCCTGCTCTGCATTCATTGCTTTTCCAAGGTTGGAGCCATCTCGAGGTCTGCATTGACCATCGGACTGCAACAGGTCTGCACTGTTGGATGGGCACCTTTCCTCCTCATCACTGAAAACTTTCCTGACACCCTTAGAGTTCTTCTGGGATCTCGCCAACCTGATGCTGCAATCTCTTCCAATGAGGAAGGGGCCACTGTATCAAACGTCTATCCACACTGTTCCTGTGGTCCTGCCAATCTTGTCCTGGGTCACACCAATGTCGGCTCCCATCTGCTAATCTTGAGGGGTCTTCCCATGCTGCCGAGATGGAAATCAAGAAGTCTTCACCCTCTCCTGGAGTCTCTACCTTAGCCTTACCTACCGATCACTGGAAGCCTTGAACTTGCAGCCAGGTTTCCCCACTGACTCATGTGCTGTGTTGTCTGTGGTTTTGCATGTTGGAGTCTGAAGGGTGGGGGTCGATATTCCTTTTATCTATTTTAAGTGCAGCTATCCCCATTGACGTGCATTGAACGTAAAGTCGATGTCTAAAAAGTAGCTATTTTCCCAGGCCATAGGCAGTGGCACCTGGGTCAGGAGTAATCTCTGTGGTCATCTATGGCCTTTGTTGTGGTAGTTCGCCTCTCCATAACTGGTGGGCTACATTGAACTTTCTACACTTACTGTTTAACAGAAACCTGCTTGATGAGATCACCTTCTTGCAACAGACTGAACTCTGAAAACGGTATGGCTGGATTTCAAAAGAATTGTTCTTGTTTGCTAAGGTATACTATCCATTTTAAGACTTGTGAAACCATTTTTTAAGTCCCCACCCAATTTGACCGCTTCACATCATATAAACCTCTCTCTGTCTTGAATTCGAAAGTGGTAGGTTACCCATTCTGTTATTGCCAATCTGTGGATGTAAATATGGTTAATAATGATTATACTTACCAGCAGTGTGTTGAATATGATGCTAATGTGTGTTTAATACATATATGTTTGTTTCTACTTGTGTTTACCTCTGTTTCTTAACAAACATTGGTCTTGTTTACTTTATTCACACCAGGCCTACCTCCACCTGAGTCAAAGCCAGACTGTTCAGCCAATCTGTCTTTGAGAGTTTGGTCACAGATGTATGTGTCTACTAGTTGCATTTTTTAATTGTTTTTTCAGAACCCCTCATCAGAGTATCTTCTTAAAAACTCTCTTCGCATTGAAAAAACAAACGATTTGTCGAAATGTTTATATTTTATTCCCATGAATATTAATCTATTATGTGAAAGAAAAATTACTGGTTTGTTATTTGTTGAATTGGATGACCTGAAATCTTATGCACAATACCTTTTTGGCAAAATAACCCAGTCCAAATATAACAGCTATTAGAATCTAGCATAAAACACTATATAACAATTATAATATTATTATAATACGAACTTTAACAGAATTCATACATAATGTACCTTTGGGAATAATCTTATGATCAGTTTATGCCATCAGAACTGGATGATAATGCCATAATCGGCTAGTTCTGACCACACATTCAACATTAGATGTGCTGTTTCATTGCACTCCCTAGCCAATGTCAGCGTCTCTAATTAGTATTCTTAGACTTGTCCCTGCACCTCAACCAAGGACCCATCCCCACTCTGAGACCAATCCTCATTTGAATCCCAAAAACATGTGTAGACCATCCCTGCCTTCAAGCACATGCCTGCGGCATGTCCCCTCCTCTCAGTGAAGCCCATCTTCCCTTCAAGACACATCCCCCACCCCAAAGCACATTCAGGTCCCAAGATAGAGCTTGGCTACAAAATATTTCCCCACCTTGAAGTCATTCCTTTCCCTGATGGCCTTCCCACTATGATGGCCAAAGTGCATACACACCAAGCGCTCCCTCTCTTTTCCTGAGTGACTTTCAAGCTGAGCAACTATGTAAAATGCTGGCTCATATATAACTTGCCAATTAAAATAATGTAACCTTCTTTGCGATTTTGTATAAACAAATCAAATATTTCTACTTTCTTTTTTTGGTATTATGAAGAATATTAGCAGCCAGGAGGTGACGCAATAGTTCCTACCAACCAATGAAGACGTTTGGAAGGCAGGCTTTATCTCATTGTAATACCTTCCTTCCAAGCCTCCTGAGCAGCGGGATGCATCCATATTTACTCCCGGGGTGGAAGGACTTTGCTCACCCCTCACCCCCTTTGTGTGCACACGCCTGGGCTTTTTTTTTTAATGAAATTGAATGATGGTAGATCTACCTCTAAAAATGTGTAGGGCTAATCCGTACACATTTTCCTAAACTCACCGCACAACATAGACATAGATCTGTGAACTCTGGGTGCACACAGCCTACAGTCACTGTCCCCCTGTCATATTTAGTTGGAATATGACAGCCAAGAGTACATCAAGGCATCTCAGAAGGGGGAGGGAAGGAAAAACCTTACTCCTGTCATGTCCAGCCTTATTAACTAACAAAGGCTCCATGGATCCGCCCTTTCCTTCATTAGCTGCCGGTGGCAGCCTCGCATACTAATCGGAGTTAATTCAAACAGGCCCATGGGAGGCCTGGTTGCAGAACTAACAAAGGACAGGAAAACCGCAACAAACTTTGATATGCACTGTGTCAACCTGAAGCCGGCTCCTGCCGTTCAGTATCAAGGGTAGGGACCTGTCATGTCTGGAAGTATGTATTTACAGTAGTCATCCCTGCAAAGGGGACCCCATTCAGAAGGTACGAGTATGTGGTTTTGCGGAGACCAAAAGTGTGGTCCGGCAGCAGCTTCAAGGGAGACCTGCCACTTTGATCAGGAGTCACAGAGAGCTCCATTAACCAGACAGACACTTTGATCTACAAAAGACAGGAAGATGGGTGGGACTTAGTAGTACATGTTGTCACCCCTTCCATTACCTGTTGCAAATCACTCTGGTTATGATCTCATACATAACAGAAGATTGTTGGTGGGGACCCACGATTGCTTCATTAAGGTAAGCTTAGCCTACACCAATCTGTGGGGGCCCATTTGGCTTTAACAGAGGGTGAGCCCCTCATTTGGGAGATCACCTGAAGACTTCACAAGGAGTAACAAGAAGAACTTATTT
Source organism: Ambystoma mexicanum (assembly GCF_040938575.1). Taxonomy (NCBI): domain Eukaryota; kingdom Metazoa; phylum Chordata; class Amphibia; order Caudata; family Ambystomatidae; genus Ambystoma; species Ambystoma mexicanum. The sequence continues at coordinate 115,968,245 of NC_090934.1, read as the reverse complement.
GGACCCCGGCTGAAGATACAGTCTGTCTTACATCTTCCGCCAGTGAAGGAAGGGCAGAATTTCCATAGAGGGAAGCAATATCCCTCCCCTAAACATCTCCCAGGGCCCAGAGGGAGATACTGCACTCAGAGGACCCGTCCAGCAGCACCCGAACTGGTACCCAGCCAGCACACAGTGTGTCCTGCTTGGCTCTGCCAGCAAGCCTCATAGGTGGGAAGTGCCAGAGAATCTCTTAACAATGGACAATGCCGTTGCATGAAACACTCTCTTCAGCTTTGGGCAGTGCACCTTAAAGGATGACACGAGCCATGCGAAGAAGCTAGGAGGAGTGCCACAAGAAGCATTAACCAGCATCCATCTTTTAAGGAAATTTTCGAGACAATGGAGCCCTCAAACCGTGACTGGCTGCACCACTGACTGTTGTAACTTTGTGTTTCTGTCCTCTTTGTCTTTCTCGGAAGGGCCTTAGTGACATTTACAATCCCTTGCTGCTGAAACCAAATAACCTTGAACAGTTAAGACCAATTGCTTTACCGACTACACTCCTGTCAGTATCCATTGTGCATCTGTTTCCTCCATGAAACTGTCTATCCTGCGTTTTCCTTTACATAGGCTTTATTTTGCAGTGTGCTAGAACTGTCTGTTGTAATAATAATAAAGTAGATATTTGTATACAACCTTGACTGGATAATACCTTTTATCATTGGCTAATAATTGTATTTTTGCTGTGTTGCAACTAACCAGCAATCCACAACCTTGCGGAGATGAGCCTGCCGTTCCTCCCATGTTACCAAAATTGGACCAGGAGGTTTATAATTTACTTGTGTATCCAATATGTTCGGATCCCTTCTGGTGTACTAGCAGTGTGGGGCTGATTGATGGTTTAGAAACCGTTATTCATCCCTGGACCACTGGTGACCTGGAAATTGATTCATCACAATCAGGGTGGCTATCAGGGTGGTTATCAAGGAGGCTATGTGGGAGGTTATCCACAGGGAAGAGGAGGGTTTAAAGGGGAAAGGAGAGGTAGAGGAGAATAATTTGGCAGGATGGAGCTGAGGCTTGGTGTCTGGGGCCGTGTTGGTCATGTGGGAAGATGGATCACCTTGCACAAGAATGTGGGAGAAGACAGGCTTATGCATATAACCTCTAGAGCATATATCCTAGTGGACCAGCAGCACCAGTTACATTCCAGCAGCAGTTTGGGACAATGCCCCCAAGCATTCCGTATGGCACAATGCCAGCACCAATACACCAGCAAGCAGAACCACCCCAGTATCGATATCCAGCACCCATACCACAGCAGATGCAACATCTAGCACCCAATAATGCACCTGTGTATGCGCAGAATCAGCCACAACAGTCAGCCCCACAAGTTTGGGACAAAAATGCTGTTCCTCATGGCACAGTGACAACATATACTGGGTCAAGTGTGGTGGGCGGTAACCCATTTGTATTCCCAGGGTTGAACACATTTCCCGATTAGAGCAGCCCACAGAGATCCCTGACGTGCACAGTCCTGTCAATAACCACCAACCCGGAAGAGGAACCCCTAGTAAGTGCATAGAAAAATCATTATTTTTAATCATTAACACAGGTGCAACAAAATCATGCATGAAGGAAGGGGCTTGCACTTATTAGGTATAGTGATGGGCACACAGGGATTCTCTGAGGCATACAGTAGGTTCCATTCACAGAAGACTTACCTATCAAGGTAGATAATAAAGAAGTACTAGATTCACTATTGTTTCAAAGGTGACATCAGTAAATTTACTGGGAAGGGATTTGTTAAGCAAACCGAATATGACCACTTCATTTTCAGAAGAAGGGGTGGTATGCTCAACACCAGTAATGTGTAATACCAGGATTTTGGCAATAACAAGAGCATGTTTTAGTTACGTTGCCACTAGGAGAGTACCCTTTGCACCCAGATGTATTTAAGTATGGTGTAACAGCATTGTTGAGTTTGGTGCCAGGTGTTCATAGTGTTTGGAAATATTTCTCTTAGGTGCAATTTTCCCTCCATTTATGGACCCCCCCAAACCTTTTGGTTTTGTTTGGCCTACCTAACCTGACTTTTGCCAGTGGAGCACAGCCTTCAGCTGCGCTCCTCTGGGCTTTTGCTTATCTGTTATGGGGAAACTGACACGTCCTTCAGACTGTCAGTACTGGGTAACTTTTTATCTATGTGCCAAGTACCTTACAGTACACAGCATAAGGGTCCTTTTGTTTTATGTGGTCCTAGACACCCTCTAAGGATGTTTGGGTAATTGTACAAGTGTGCCTAGGAAGAACTGGAGGCAACAGTTTACTTTTATAGTATTTTTACATCCTTTTAACAAACCATATCTTGTTTACCGCATGTGGCTCAAGATTGTGGCCAGCGCCGAAAATGGCTGTGCCACAAATTCTTTTGTTCTGTACTTTGGCCATTTGGTCCCTTTGCCTTGCACCAGGTCGAACTGGTCCAGGAATTCGTTATTTGGGCATGCAGCCTTCCATGAAAATAGCAATTATCGCAAGCTCCTGCATGTCATGTGTGCTAGTGCCTAGGAAGAGGAATGGGACTGTCTGGTCCCAATTGAAACTACTGGTGCCAGTATGCCTGGTATACCTGAATGACTGAAATCACCCTGGGCTATGATTGGCCTACACCTGACATGAATGCAAGAGAGCAGATTTTCGATTGGTTATCCTAGATTTGAGCACAAAATGAAACTTGGATAAGAGAAGAGGCTCTACATCTATTCCAGGTCGATCACCTGAAGTTCACACCATACTACAGATAGAGCCAAGTATTCTGAAAAGCTAACACAGAGTTGTGGAAATGCCAGAGATGTGCTGGAAGGTTTGGCACCCTCAGCCCACTGTTATCCCGTCAGACCCTTGTTTTGCATTGATCACTGAAGACCTGCAAGGGCGCTTCAACCCTTTGGAATAGTGCGAAGAACTACTCTCGGCATCTCCTGATTACCCTCCAATAGGGCCTCTTCAGAAGTGTTCCTGGGCCATCCAGAGACTTGACCAGCTCGAACCCGGGATATCACCTAAGAGCGCCGCCATCCTGAGTTGACACTCAAGACTTGAGAAATCGTCAGCTTGTCATCGTGGGCCCTCTCCTGCCAAATTTCGTAGTGACAGCTGCTCTGGGCCACGATTTAAGAGAGTGCACCACACTGCAAGCATTTTTGGTCCCTGTGTCACCCTGCTGTGGTGACGGTCATTTTAGTAGCCTTGCCTGCCTGCCGCCCTGTGCACTGAGATGTGCTGCACTGGAACTGTCCTATTTTCATCACTGAAAGCTGAGAAAAGCCTACTGTCCTGCCACGGACGATGGTCCCGTCCCTCAGCAACTGAAGGCAAGCAATGTGTGACTGCAGGGGTTGAACCTACAAGCGACCTGGCCTAGACTGGCAAAGTTTGGTCCGGTCTGTGTCTAGGGTTGGTGAGTACTTGCATCATTACTGGTGGCCAGCTGGCACAGCCATTGTTCTTTATGCATGAGAATCCTTGAAAGATACTCACCTTACCTGGGCTAGCCTGTGTTCCCTAGCTATTCCGAAAACCTGAGAGTTGCTCTATCTTCAAGGGTAGATCCTATTCGAATAGTAGGACACTGCTCTTCATCGCCTCAAGCCCCTTCCTGCACTGCTACAGCCCCTTGAAAAGGACCTGCTTTCTCTAATAAGCACGGACACACTTTTTCAATGCACTACTGTACTTTTGAGCATTACCCTCCTGTAAAGTCTGGAGGGGGGTTTCTGTACTCCTGCCCTCTATATGGCAGAGTAGAAGCGCAGAGCACCCTAGCCAAGATTCTCTATAAGGTAGCTATGGAGAAGCAATCAATGCTTAAGTTCCCAGGAGGTGATTCGGCTAGTTCTTAAGTACAGTGTAGTTCCCAAGCCCCCACAAAGGTATGTCCACACACTATGGTAGGTGAGAACCCATTTCTTTATATAGATAACGTTCAATATCTATACACAATCAATAACACACTTTGTGCTTTGGCAATAATAACATTATAAATATATACATTGTCTATGTGGTACCACAGTTAACTTTTGACTCCTATAAAATGCACCAACTGCTGACAGTTCAATGGCATACAAATCAAATAGTAAAGTGAATCAACAATAGACATAGGAAGGAAGACAAGTTGGGTTAAACAATGGCAGAATATTTGGTCCCTACCACCAGACACAGTTCTGTATGATGATTTCGCCACCTTGGCACTCTGTAAATAAAGGGTATTAACAAGTCCAGTCCATATATGTTTAAGATAGTCTTACAATCTACCTGCGTTTAGCAGAGTTTATTTGATGGTTCGTTGACTTATCCTCGTGGGTGAACTCCCTTTAAAGTAGGAGCCACAGAGCATCAAGATTCCTCAAAGAAATGTGAACACTGTCTTTGGGATAGCAGCTTCGACCTTCGCGGTGCACGTTGACGATCAGTTGTGGACATCCTGTGAAGATGAGGTGTGCGGTGCACCTTGATGCCAAGAGTTTGTTCCCGCAAAGCAGTTTGATGAAGAACGTAGGCCCAGCAAGGGCGTCGGTCGTCAGCGTTTGGCATCGGCGATCAGGACTCGACCACAGCCGGCTTTCAGATGTTTATCAGCATCTTTGTGGAATTCAGGTGGCGGGAAACCCACCTGTGGTTTCTCCTCGGTTCGTCACCAATCTCAACTTTCTCCAGCAGGCAAAAAAATGGTCGATGGTGATGGCAACGACATCCTTGATTTCAAAGTGTCTTAGGCAAAGGTGGAGAGTTGCGGCTCAGGTCGTCGGCAGCATGGCATCAAGCTGTCCCTGCTTCGAGCAACATGACTCGACGGGCTTCCAGCGGTATGGCAGTCCTCTGAACCCTGGTTGATGGCGTTTGACTTCGATGTCCGGGTGCTTCACTCCAGGGTCTTGGCTGACCCCATCTCCGGTCAGCAGCCTTTCGAGGACTGACTTCCAAGGCGCCTTGAAGAAGATCAGCTGTGAACGATGTTCCCTCATAGCTCGGGAAGAGGTATCCTAGCCAGGACCTCTCTTGGATCATTTCTTGAAAACACAACAGCTTTCAGATTGGCGAAGGAGAGCAGCAGCAATTCTTCTCTTCCAGCTGGGTTTCAAGGTTAAGCATCAAGTTTCAACTTCAGCTTCTGAACAATTCTGTAAGTGAGAGGGCCACCAGCCCATGCCCTGCTCTGTGGGCCACACACAGGTGCCCAAAAACATACACTAGGGGTACAGGGTTGTACCCCCACCCATGCGTGCCATAAGGGTATCCCAAGGGTATGTTCACCACAACCAAAAAGAGGAAGAGCTGCACTGCCAGGGGTCCCACATGAACTCTTGTGCAGAAAACAACACAGAACACACATGATAAGGGAGTACAGGACAAGCACATCGAGGCCCTGTCCTTCCAAACATTTCCAGCATCACAACTCATCGCTTGATAGGGCTGGACTGCTTAAGTTATGGATCATCTCTGAAGAACTCCCTACTGCTATATTTGTGTTAATCCACCGTACCATTGCAGGTTGTGGTTGTGTTATCTCTTTTACCACATTAGGTAACACATAATTGTATATCTGGAAAATAATGAAAGGTGTGTGTGGTAACTGTTTGATATTACTTTGGTTTATTTGTATTTATTTTGTACAAACACTTGTCTAACTGTATTCTGTGAGTTTTACTATGTTGTGGGCTTCCAATCAGTCTCACCCTGAAACTTAGCCCTGACCACCGGCCAAGCTAGTGTGATTGGTCTGGCTTGTCCAGAAGGTACCCTTGTTCCACTAAACTAGGGTGGCCTCCTAAACTTCTGCACACCAGGTCAGAGTTTAGAAATCCATTTCAACACATAGCAAGCCATGGAGAGGACAGTCCAAATTTTGTTTCAGACCAGCAGTGCCCCAAGACCATGTCCCAGGTACTATTGACCATGTCCCAGGTACTATTATCACACTAGATCTGGAGGGGGTGCTTATTGCAGATTACAAAATAGTGCTCATAGGGACAGATGAAGAGGGAGGTGAGTGGTGTACTATTTTTGTATCGACCCTGTCCAGTCATTGAGTAGGGCATCAGATGGACAGTTGTTTGAAGATGCTGATAATTACGGATACATTATATTGGAGGTGTGTGTTACCTGTCAGATAATAATCCAGCATAGGAATTTCCCATGTTCTGTACTTATTTTTCAGAGCAAGCCTGCACATTTACAAGACCACCTGTTACAGGTCCCAAGCACTTTATGGAGGGACAACCCCCATGATGTACGGCTCTTGAATCGCATAGGGGAAGTATGTATTAAGTAAACGCCAGGAGGAATGTTACCCAGAGTGCGGCAGTATACATTGTCAATGGAAGCAGATGAGGGGATACATGAGACAATTGGTACATTGATGTGTCCAGGCATTATAGTACTCTCAGAATCTCAGTGCAACATGGCAAAATACCCTGTGATAAAAAAAGCAAAGGGGTAAGTTGGAGGTTCATACAAGATTAGCGCCCATTGAATCACATAGTGGAGGCAGAATTCCCACTCATTCCAATCCCTGCTACAATTCTTTGTAACATTCCCTAGAAAGCAACATATTTTATTGTTATTGATTTAAACATTGCATTCTTTTCTATCCCACTGCACTTTGATTCTCAATACCATACCCTCTTTATTTATTGCAGCGATTGCAACACACCAGACACCCACAGGCTTAGTGTTAGTCCCGAGTATTTTTAACAGAGTATTACACATGGATTTGGGCAACATACACTTGCCAAGCTTGATCATCGAGTATGTAGATGATATTTTAGTATATAGCACTGCAGAGGAAATGTGAACAGCAGACTCCATCACACCATTGACATTGCTTGCAGACAAAGGGTACAATGTAAACAAGGAGAAAATGCAATTTTGCCAGAAGAAAGTTGTGTATATGGGTCAAATAATATCATTAGAATGGAAAAGAGTGACTCATGAAGGAGCTACTGCAGTGCAGAATACACCACAGCTTACTACAGTTAAGGAGATGCAAACATTCTTGGGTTTGTGTAACTAATGTAGAGCTTGGATTTTTCACTATTCTAGTTACACAAAACCTCTTGTGCAGGGACTGAAAGAAGCACAGAATTGAAAAATGCTATAAGTAATGCCCCACTACTAGCAACCCCTGATTACAAGAACAAATTGTATCTATTTTCACTTTCAAATGGACACCTGATGACTCAGAATTGGCTCAGCAATCATCCTTGAGGCACAAACCTCTAGCATATTACAGTGGTAATTTAGATTCAGTGATGCAGAGTCAATTCAATTGTGAACAGGCATTGGCCGTAGCAGCATTTGCTATTGAGAAAAGTTTAACCATCGCTATGGGATGCTCAGTTACATTATATGTAGAGCACACTGTGTTCGCCATACTCAAACTATCAGAATCCACATTAACAACACAGAAAGCCTGTGCCTATGAAATAATTCTATCCAGCCCATCCAATCATATTGTAAGTGAATCCTGCCACATGTATTGCTCTACCTGTTGAGGAAGGGGAAGAGTTGCATGATTGTGTGACATATGCAGGCCCTGAAGATGATTTAGTGCAGGCATGGGAGGATACATTGGAGGAGGGAGAGGCCCTTTTCTTTGATAGTTCAGTGATGATTGATCAGGAGACCGGCCAGAGGCACACAGGGGTAGCAGTGGTGGGAATGTGAGGTTATGATCAAGAAAAGATTACCAACACACTATTCTGCTCAGGCAGCAGAACTGATCACATTAATTGAAGCATTAGAAGTATCTCATGGATGTCTGGTTAGATACCAGGGATGTCTGGTGACGTTTTACTCTGAATCAGCATAAATCACCACTGCTGTACATTCAGAGTTGCCCAGATGGAAGAGGAGCGGGTTTTGCAGGTCTGGTGGCACCCCTGTACAACCTGTAGCCTTAATGGAAAGATTAATGTGCATTGCCCCACCCATCAGTGGTAGCTGTTGTCAAATGCTCTGCCACTGTCACAATACAGACCCAATTTCACTTGGCAACAATTCCACAGAAAGGGTGCCAAGAAAGCAGGGTATCTAATGGACCCAGATGTCACTGCATATCCTGAGGTGGTAAATCAGCAGTTATAGTTAAAGATACCATACACTGCGGTACCTATTACACAAATAATTGAGCTGCAGGGACGGGCACCCTCAGAAGAGTAGGTGTTTTGGGTGAAGCAGGTTTGCACGCAGTCCACGATGGATATTATTTGGAGACTAAATATTACAGGTAAAATGGTAATGCCGCAGAAGTTTCTAATGTTTGCAATTGAGAAACTGTACCACCCGGCACATATTTAAAAACAGCACATTGTCGCAGCTTTTTTTTTTCTAGGGACTGATTTGTCCCCAATCTGCAGGGGTTTCTCAAGACTTTTGTGACAAACTGCACAATGTGCCACCTTTACAATACTGGCCAGATGCACAGGGCGCTGAGTAGCACATTGTCCCATCCATTGGGCCATTCCGTGAGCTCCACATTGACTATGCTGATTAACAGGTGCAGTAATTACCATTACCTTATTGTTGTGGTATGCTCATTTTCTCATTGAATTGAGGCTGGTCCAAGTGCACATCCAGATGCAAAATTGTTGGCAACAATTCTTGTATGCAAGATATTTTCACTTTGGGGTTGTGTGAGTTCTTAAAATCTGATAACAGTACTCACTATGTTAACAAGTTATTTAAAGAGATGGCAACTCTTTTGAGAATCTGGCATAAGATGGGCACCATATACCACCAACAGGCCAACAGTGTTGTTGACAAGCTCAATGGGCTCTTACAACATAAACTGTATAAATGATATGTAACATTAAGGAGGAACTGTGTGCAATGTCTCCCTTTGGCTATGTTTAGCCTGAGAACTTCACCTAGCAAAGATCACCACTTGTCCCTGTATGAGATAGTGATGGGGATACGGATGCACACACCTCTTACTCCCACATGTATGGCATCAGATGATCAAAGGGCAGCAGGTGTTTTGGGGAGGAGTTTCATGGGTATTTGCATAAGTTAATGAAATGCATTAAAGTGCTCTCTCGACAGATCACTCCCAGAAGAGAAGAGGTGGCACTGACATTAAGGATTGTTGAACTACATGTGCAGCCACATCATTTGTTCCCAGGGTGGAAGCAGAAAAGCTTCCTGGGACCCTCACTGCATTCTTTGCCACACATTTTACAGTTAAGGTGAAGGAGTTGCGGTACTGGATCCACTTTCTGATGTTCGGAAAGCGAGAGATACAGCTCTACCTTCTCATAAAGCAGATGTAAATATTGACCCAGAATAAAGCTGTATATTCGTTGGACTGGGCCAGCTAATTGACGATGCTAGACAATGTTAAATGTATTGCCATTACAAACAATACATGCAAAAGACAATGTTAAACTATGTTAAATGTATTGTAATTGAAAACAATACACAAAATTGACACTGTTGGTCGCTATGCCTACGAATCCACAGAATTGCCGATTATTATGTGTCTAGTAATACATTCTTTCAGCGCCAAGGCGCATTGTGTTGAATTTTGTCTGTTCTTTGTTAGTGTAAATTAAACAAAACCTCTTCTTTGCTATTCTTCGCATCCTTGGGTCTTTGTTTTTTGTTTTTTGTCTTGTTTTGAGTTAGTATTTATCTAGCTCTACTGAAAACCTGGTGACCCTAAGTCACACCTTGGTTAGGGTAGCTTTTGACTCACCCCCTCTCTCTATACCTCTTACCCTCCTGAGTCAAGCCCCCTTACAAAAAAGAGGGTCTCCCTATTATTTTTACCTCCCAGCTATTCACCCACCATCAGTTGTATTGTGCATAGAGTGCATTATTGATTCACTCTTTAGCGGCCACATTCCCTTTGAACATAGTTGCTCATTAAAATAAAAGTGACAGCTCATTTTTTGATATTAAAGTTTATTGCAGTACCTTCTTTGTATAAGAAAAGATTTGTGCTTGTTTGCATGAATGGTTGCTTCTTCTTTCCCTCTGAGGGTGAAACACCACAGAAGTCAAGTAATATATATGTTATGTTGTATATGTGATTATTTCTTTGTATGCTCTTTGATACTTCACGTGATGGGTGCACCCAAGTTGTTTGCACTCCTAGAAATTCTGTCTCTTATAGCCCAGTGCCTAGTACATTTAACCCTGTGCACAGTACAGAGTCTTTTCCAAGGGCACATGGTCTAGGTGATCATCATGGACAGAGATGATGAAGAATGTACCAGGAAGAAAGATCAAACACGGGACAAGGCGCTGCCATTGTTGAAGATAGAAGGAACGTTGCTTTCCAGCAATAGATGGGTGGCAGTTGTAGTGAGATGTGCAGTAGGGGTCTAACTGGGGTTTCTTGAAGACGTGGTGGCATGTGTCAATAGGAACTGTGGCAACATATGGGTTAACTACAAGCCAAAGCTGAAATGAATTGAACTAAATGAAACACCAGCCACAGTACAAAGGCTAGCAGAGTACTTTTTTTGTTTGCAAGAAAATGGCACTCACTGTACCCCTAGGTACAAACAGCCGTTGCAATTAAGCACTATTTATCCCTGATCTAACTGAGGGCACAGCAGCGTTGATGGATGTGTACTGGGTGTATGGACAATATGCATATTTACACCTCCCGCCATCTTGGAGGGGCATATGATCACTGCCCACCCTACACTACATGGCTCTTGAAGTTCCTGATTCTCATCTATCATTACAAATGTGCCGGCCAAAAAAAAAACAACTAAGCCCCCAATCGTTAAGCATGTTTATCACTCTCTCGAAGGTTGCCATGAGAAGAGATCTAATTACATGTCCAAAGACTCTTCCAAGAAGCTGAAAGACATTCCAGATCAATACGGGTTATTCACCAAGACAGAAAATAAATGTGCCTCCCTTTTGGTGCCAGATATCCAGACTGCAGCCAAAACAAAATGGCTGCAGATAACCAGATGGAAGATGCTCTAGATGGCGAACCAGTCTGAGCAGGGCCTCAACCTATTAAAGAGTGAGTTGAGTGCGTTAGGACATATGACCACCAGAACAGATATGTTCTGGACTGACTCACAGCTATGGGGGGGGAGTATGCATTCAAATTGGACTTTCTTGCTGCACATACACACCCCATATGATGCTGACAATGGATCATTGTCCCATGCAATAGGGGACATTCACAATTTAAGGATTGCTATGGAGAAGGAAGCTGGAGCGAATGCAGATGACTGGTTAAATGCCATGTTTTCATGGGCCCCATTGTGCTTGGAAATAGCAGTTAAAATGGTGGTTCCCATCCTAGTACGTGTGTTAGCAATATTTTTTTCCAGTCCAATGATCCTAAGGTGCTGCACGAAGACACTGCCGAAGAGTGCCACAATGATGATTTCAATAAGAGCGGGTAAAGTTCCCCCTCTTGCAAAGCACAATTATACCCAGACTGATAGGGGGATGGGATGTAAGGCCAAGAATGGTAAAAATAGAGTGTCCTTTGAAACCCGCGGGTACAGTGATCACAACCCAACCAGACCCATATAATCATATTGAATGCTGAGTCAATTTAGCAGGAGATGGAGGGTGCTGTTTCATGACTGGCACTCCAGAACAATACGTCCGAGATGGGGGAGTTACGTCACATGTGTAGAACATGGGTACCCAAGAATGATGCTTATAGAAGTAAGGAAGAATTAGTAAATGGAATATTAACTAAAGGGGGATTGTTCGAATGAATGCACAGCCTCCTAGCCAGCCAAAGAGGTTCAGGTTGAGGAAACCATATTAGAGAACAACTTTATGGAATTAGAATGAAGGTTGTGCCATGCACAGCACATATCTCAGGAAGATAGCTCAGAGGCAACATGCTCGCCTTGGAAGCAAGACAACACAGAGCAACATGGGTTCAATCCCTGGTCCACGCTTAGAAACCTCTGGGTATCATATCATACCTTGTATTAGTTAGGTCTGACAAATATTTGATATCTACATATAGCAACACAGAAAGAGCAACAGATGTAGTAATGCTGTGGGGGCAGCGGTTATAGACAGGGCAGCATTATAGGCCCAGTGTTTAGCGATGTATTGTAGTGACATAGGATAGTGTGATGTTTTGGAAGGGAGGAAATACGTGGAAGATGGAGTCAGCAAGCTAGTGTGGTAACAGAGAGGTTGGTGTGTTAATATGACAGAAGTGACACAATTTCAGAAGTTCAGGTGAACAGACGAGAACAGAGGCCTTGTTGTGGAGCTGCAGCTCTGTTAGTTGAGCTCCAAAAACAAATCCCCTTTCCTGTTCCCCCAGGAGAGAAGCCAAGGTCAGAGTCACCTATGGTGCACAGATAAGCACTAATTGTATCCAGATGTGGAGCCTGAATGTGTTGGGAACAGAATGCCAATTGATAGAAGAGCAGGAAAGGATGAACCCTTTGAAGTACAAATTCATAAGAATGGGAACAAGGTTCTGTGATGCCAATGAGCCAGGCAAAGATTCAGAACAGTACCACCCTCACCCCAGGCGGACACCCCATATGAGCTGCACCTAGACACAACTTAAGTAAACAAATCCTCAAAATTCAGATTCAAGAGCAGTGCCCTGGTCAATCCATTTCTGGACACCAAGGGGTAGGGAGGGGATAAGAGGGGAGGTGTGTCTGAAACATCCTGTGATTAGTGATAGGAGGAGCTGAGGTGATGCCAATACATTTAGTACAAGGTCGGGGGTGCACCTCATGTGTGCCCTCCCATCTGGGATAATGAGGAAGCCTATTTTCTAATTAAAAGCAGGGTTGGTCTGACCAAGCGTTTTTATAGCAACTGGAACAGGAGGGTGCAAATCACATGACAGTTCCAAATTTACAAGCTTATTGCTAAGAACCCACCAATCACCTATTGGTTTCAGCAGTGATGATATAGGGGACCACGTGTCTTGGGAAATGGGTGTAGAGTAGATGTGACCAATTGGTCAAGGGACTATAGGGGGAATTAGCATGTTCTATAGGTGGTAGCCAATGAAGGTCATGGGATTATGTTTTACTCATTATTATGTGTAGTTATATTTATTTGTATTTCTTCCACCATAAAAGGTTTAACGTCTTCAGATAAGAGGAGCTACATGTAAGTTTGGTTCTACATAACCACCTGAGACCCTTTGGGCATCTAATAAACATTGGGCCTCATTACAGGTTGGGCGGTCCGGAATGAACAGTGGCGGTAAACCTGCCGCCACTGTTCTTTCCGGACCGCCCGATCCCGAGTCCTGCAGGCGGGAGGTGATCTTCCCACCAGGTCTGACCTGGCGGGTTCAACACCTCCTGCCTGCAGGCGGGCGTGGAAACACCAGCACCATCACGAGATGGTGCCAGTGTTTCCACTTCCCCATTCCCATTGAGTCCTATGGGACTCAATGGGAATGGGGATTTAAACCATTCCACCTCCGGGATTCCCAGGACACCAGGGTCGTAATGCCCTGGTATTTCCGGGAGTCACGGAGGCGGAATGGTAATACGAGTCCGGCGGTAACCGGGCAGTTTTACCGCCCCGGTTACCGCCGGACTCGTAATGAGGCCCATTGTTTTCCTTGAAAAAGAGGTGCAGTGATTCTTTTGGTCATTTGAATTGTTTTATTCTATGTTTTTAGGGCTGCCATCCCTTCATCAGTTTTCATGATATCCCAGCACAACATGATCATCCAGGCTCACAGCAGGATAACCAATAGTACACAAAATATTCAATTGTTTTTCATCCAGCAAGGATGCTTGCTGATTCTTCACAACCATTAAGCGTTTAGTTCTCCTGTGGATCCTGTGGGATGTTTTTACCCATGCATCCGAGCCCTACCTCAAAAACTGTGCAGTACTGGCATTGAAAACATCATGATGGCCAGAGCTTCCCAGAAAATGCCCAGGGAAATGCAGGAAGAATAGGCTGCCACCCATTTTTGCCGATGTTATGGGCACAGAAGGGCACTGCCTAAAACCACCATTGGACTACCCACACAGTAGCCTGAAACCATTGGGAATGGCAATGCTGATTGCCAAAAGCAACCTAGAATTGTGGGGAATTCATTTCTTAAATCCCAAAAATGGGTGCATTACCAGTACTCACCACTATCAGAAAGCCGGCGTTTTAAAACAACACCAGATTTTACTTTTTTGTATAAAACTGAATAAATGAACCCAAAGCAGGCCAAAGAAAGACTTACTGAGAGGTGGATACAATCTAAAGTTATATTCTGAAATGACTTGAAGGTTTATAACAAGACTGGCTGAGCTGTGGATTTCAGCAGTTTAAGTAAATTTGGACTGAAAGACACTAAAAATCTAAATGTTTATAAGAAATGAGTGACCTATTTCTGAGTGTCACATAGGTTGCAATTGTTTAAATGTCATAGTTTTAAACTTAGAATCAGCATTATAGCTGCATATGTAAAAAATTGTTAGTTTATTTGAATGCAGAAAACTGGGGAACAGAAATGACATGTAGCTAAAAACGGGCTTAAAGAGATTCCAATTTTGCCTGGCAACTACCCCCATCAGGAGTGAAACTTGATTCACAGTAAACTTCCCAGGCCTGGCTGTTTCCTGCTGGCCACACTAAGGATATGCCATCTCTCTGATAATTGAATTAAGGGGAGCCCCCACAGAATACAGGAGCTCTGAACAATGCAACCCCCTTCACCCAGGCAGATGGTTTATTGCAGGTGTCGTAAAACAGCTTCCTCTTGGCAGAAGCTGGGAGGGGCAGGGTCTCTGAGCTTGGCAGAAACTGGAAAGACTGGTTTCTGTACTATGTGACCTGAAAAGACACACCTCTGTAGCCAGAATATGGTTTTAGAAAAAGGTGAATAACTCATAGTACGGACTTGTCATAAGTATTTAAATGATACCATAATTCTTGTGATTTTTCGGTGCACATTTGAAGACGTGTTAGGACCCGGTGGTATGTTCAAGGGGGTTTTAGCGGAAAAGAGGATATTACTCAAAATGTATGCATGTGAAAAATCTGACACTTCATCAATTAATGTCCATACTCCTTGCGCACATGTGTGTAAATTTGGGTTAATGTCCGATATTGCAAACCAGTTAAAAAGTGCAAAATATTGCCATTTCTGAATGCAAGCACCCAGGAAGAGCAGATTCGGACAGGGTATACCTCCTGTGATATGTGATGGGTGCATGTAATTTTAAACAAATGTGTACCTGTGCAAATATGTTTTTAGGTCAGATGTAGATTGTGTGTAAAGTTGACAGGGGTGGGTTCTCTGTATCATAAACAGACCTCATCATGATGACACTTCATTTCATTCCCCCAATCAAGGGGAAGAGGAGGAAGTGGCCAATGGCAAGTGGAGAGGGGTAGGGTCTAGTGATGCTGCACACACACCCATTTTAAAAACAGATAAAAGCAGACAGACAGGACAGATAGGGACATTCATTTCCATCTGCTGCGGGACGCTCTGCCGGAAAATCCAGACTTTACCTCCATCAAACCTCCAGAGAGCCAACATAGAGACTTCAATCTATCCACCTTCAGAGACCAAGACTTTACTTCAGACTTTGTAGCAGAGAGGTCAACTACAAGCTAAATCTCTCTTTAGCAGGCCTAAAATCATTGCCACTATCACAGCCAGGCGAGCTGTTTGAATTCTTTGCAAGAACTCTTGCCATTTGCCAGAAAGCAGTGTTGTATCCAGAGAGAGACCAGCTGAACCGGAGACCGCTGTATCCGGACCCACAGACCTGATCAGAACCATAGACCCAGACCAGACCAGCAGAGCAGAGCTGACCCAGACCGCTGTTAGCAGAACCAGAGAGCTGAACCGGAGTCCAGGCCCATTCTATTTTAAAATATATTGTGAGTACCTAGTAGAACTGTGCAGAACCAATCTCTTAGTTAAAATAATATAATTCAATCTATTTTAATCTAACCAGAACTGTATCCTAGAAGTTGTACCTTGTCATTTTGCAAAACTGTCACTTGTCACTTTGAACTTTAACATTTCAAATCTGAAAAATGACCTTTACCATATCGCTCATATCTCCGTGACCGTTTGTCTTAGAGACTTGCAGTAACTTTCATCTGGAAGCTGAGATCCTAGGCTGTCCTTGTAGTTCCTCTGTAATCGCGCCCGGCGCACTCGGAAAACTCTGCCGCGATTTGACATTTTGCCGCGAATTGAAGGGTAGCTCACGTGTAAAAATCTGCAGCTGCTTGCCTTCCGTTGCAAAAATTTGTTTGCAACCTGACAACCATTCATAGAGTATTGCTAAAGTGATCCTGAACTTATTCAAAGGATATTTCACTCACCCTGAACCTCTAGAGGGAATTAAAAGCATTTTAGCATATTTTTCACTTCATTGCCAGCACATATAAAAGCATTTTGGGCCTGTGTTTTAAACTTCTGTAGTCTAAGCTTGCTGGGGTGAACTGAATTACATTTGATTGCATTTCTGAGAACTGTGTGCCTTCCTTCCATTTCCTTGCATTGCATCAAGGGGGGGAGTGCATTGCCAGAGAAAAGTGATTGCCTTGCCTTTTGTGAAACCATATCAGTTTATTTTCTATACTGCATTTCATTCATTCAACCTTGCATCCATCTGAACTTATATAAAGCATTCTCTACCACATTATTCTTCTGTCCCTATTTACCAGTGTGCTACCTTATCCATTTCATGTCAACTCCTTAGTGATTATAAAGAAGGGTGCTAGTGCCAGATTCTCCGTTGTTAATCTTTATCATCTCAGATTAAGTGTGATATTCAATTATTAATTTATTATAAAGTGTGATATATATATATATATATATATATTGTTTAAATTCTCAAATAAACCTTTTAACTTGCAAAACAGAACTACTTCTTGGCTCAGTGGGGTCAGGAGGATTCCAAGAGAGGGGTGTTATATAGGGGTAGTCATCCAGAACGCATGAACTGGACATAAAGATATATCAATAAGGGTTTCCATTCAGTATCCCAGACTAGGCATTGACTTAGCTGTAGTGCGGGATTGAATCCTCTTACAATCCATGCCTCATTAGAAATCTGCAAACAGACCTTCCACCTAAAGTTTGTTCTCAACCTGCAAATCCTCATTTCGGGAATCTTGCATCTTGCTTCACCAGCTGGTCGTTTTTGGCATTATTGAGCTACCATTACTTGTTTGTGAGAGGCTGGCACTTCCGATACAAAGAAGATATTGCTTGTCTAAAAACTATATGAATCTTGAATTTGAATCTGCTTTTAACAAGGTACATCAACCTGAGAAGTAGATGCCCTTGTTCAGAGGTCTGCACCCCTTACCACCCCCCGCTCCCCATATGTTTTGGACCATAACTCCCATTAGCCAAAGATAGCACAGTCATGGTGAGGTCCAAAACATCTGGAGAGCCAAAGGTTTAAGACCTGTGGTTGATCAATGTCATCATTTATATATCAACCAAAGGTTGAAAAGTCGCAGAAGTTCGAAAGACTACGTTATTACAAATGTTTCATCTGCAACTTCACGATGAATATGTCTAATCTTAACTATAATCTTTGAGAGAGGAAGGTTGGTTGGCAGCACATAAATTGGTTGCAGTTTGAGCGGACACCAACATAGACTCCAATCATCAACACTAACACATTTCTTGTGTTTGACCTTTGAGTCAGATCACTTGTAGTCAGGTGATTGGAGCAAGACTGTTTCATATATTCTGACCATGGGACTTGTGGGGGTGACAAACCCCCAACATTTTGACAAAGCTAAGGTAAATTAGCAACGGGCAGCGGTGTAACAAGATGTCAGACACCCACCCTTTCATCCTTTTTTTCTGGTGACTTCCTGCATTTGTGGTACCTTTCACACATACCCTTTAGTTTGTGCAGTGATACTTGCAATAATAGTTGCAGCTTCTGTTGCATGCATTGAATGTATAAAGTGCGAGCCTAGATCACAAGCAATGCAGAACTGTTCATAAAGGACACATTCAAGGGCCACAAGTAAGGGTGCAGAGAGAGGTAGCAGGGGAACTCGGATGGATGCAGAATCAAAGGAGGGGAGGCATGTTATTGGTTGCTAATCACAGTGATGCGACCTTTGCCATCAAAGCCACCTTTGCAATCAAAGCCACCTTCTAAATGTGTTGGTTCTCTGATGTAAATTGAATCATGATGTAAAACATTACATTTTTTGTAAAAAAAAAAAAAATGATTAGTTACTGGTTTCGCCTCGTTTGACACACATTTATATGTTCACTTTTTTGATGAATAACAGGAAGCTGCAAGCCAATGCCAAAGACAGACTAACATCAGGTGACATTTATCAGTCAGGCTTTTCTGGGGTGTGTCTTTAAGTCATGAAAATAGCAACACCCATAAACAAGTTAATAAAGATATCAATAGTTTACCAACTCCTTGCTTTTATGTAAATTTTCTTCTACTTTCTGGTGCTTGTTGAATGTTGCCTATTATATGTAGACGGTATGCAGTCTTTTCACTGAAATATTTTCTCGAGAGATGTTTCAGCAAAAAATGTTCATTGAAAAAAAATGTTCATCGAAAAAATCTTTCAATTAATTTATTTTCACCTAAAAAGTATCTGTTTGGGTGCGTTAAAGGGTTACATTTGGAAAACAGTGGTTGGAGTTGGACCGCCCCATAAAAATAAAAAGTATTTGGGAATGTTTGGGGTGTTTTAAAGGGCAGAAAACAGGCATTTGGGGGGAGGGGGGAACCACTCAATTAAAAAATATGCCACTATATCATTAATATACATTAGGTGAAATTTTTTTTTCTTTTTTCGATGAAACATCTCTCGAGGAAAAGGTTTTTAATGAAAAGACATGTCACCTATGTAGACGAACTATACAACAATTGAAAATGATACGCTTTAAAAAGCCAGGACTTGCAAGACGATCTCACTCACCTTCTGCCTAGGTTAAGTGGGAAAGAAAAGAGTCTGAATGCAGTAGTGATAACTAAGATAAGTGGTCTCACCATAGCCCGAGACACTACAGGATCCAAGCTTGACTACTGCAACGCCCTCTTTGCTGGCACCACTGACCATAACATCTGAAAAATGAAGGTCATTCAGAACAATGCTCTTCGAGCTGCGGTGAACATCCTGGAAAAAGATCACATCACGTCAGCAAGAAAAAAGCCCACTGTCGCCTGATCCGAGAACGGATAACCTTTAAGACACTCTCCATCATGCATAGATGCCAATCCAAGGATGCAACCCCTTACCCATCTCATAAACTCACCAGAACCAAGTCGTCCAGATCTACCGGGGACGCTTCGTCCAAACGCATCAACCAGCCCAAATTCAAACAGGTTTAAGCCGGTGGGTCCAGCTTCCCGACCATAGCTGCCAAACACTAGAACCTCCTTCCTACTACCCTGCAGGCTGAACGTTTATACTGGACCTTTCGGAAGGCGCTAAAAACATTGCTATTCGTCTAACAGATAAACTCAGCAAGCCTTTCCTGGACGTTTACTCTTTGACCTATAAGTAATGCACACTGTTTTCGTCTCTGTCTCTTGCCATGCACCAGCACCTTGATGCTTCAGCGCTTAGTGCGCTTTATAAATGTAAAAACAAATAAATAAATAAATTAACTATTGTGTAGATGCAGAATTAGTTTCTTTTTAAAATTATAATGTGTAGATATGTTTTGTGTTAATAGATTGAATTGAATGAATGAAAGGGGATGATAAACCACATCTTGAGGATGGGGCGACCTGTCCATAAGGCAACAAGGGTAGGTCCTGAGGAAGGTCTTTTATGAATAAACATACGCCGAAACGTCTTTATGATGTCCACTACCCCATTACAGATGTATATATCGATATGTTTAGGGACAATGGACGATTCATTCAAGACAGTGATCTGCGTGAGATCAATGGTGGAAAGCCATTTGCCTTTATGTAAAACCCAGAACAACATGTTTGGGTGCACTTCAGATTGTATTATTGTGTTTATTTAGGTTTTGATGGTTTGCATTTCATTTAATGCAGCACTATTAGGTGTAACCCTGATAGGGATGGCCATGTTTTTGTAGTGTGTTAGACGTGGGTCGATTTTGTTTGTGGTGTGTGCTATTTGTGCATACACAAATGCTGCCAATTGATGATTCAGGGACGCACTTTGCATGACACCAAAATGAAATGTTTTTAATATGTTCGTGGTTGTGTGCTTTGTCAACTGGGTTTGAATTTTATATAGATGTTTGAAATAAAATTTTACTTTGATAAATATGCTGTTAACAGCAAAACCTTTCTGTATATCTTATGTTTATTCCTCAGTTCCTGTGAATGGAGGACAGCTACTGTATATTTATGTTAGTGGGGTAATTATGTAAAGTTCTCCCTGAACTCTACCTATTTAGTGATTGTAGCAAATGCTTGCATTACTGCTGCCTTTGCTGTATCTTACATAACAATGTGGAAACTTACAGGGCAATTCTGAGTTGGTGGGGGCAGGTTGGAAACTGACAATTGAATGTGCTCTTGATTATAAAATGCAAGTCTATAGGCACGTGACGGTGAGTTTGGGCATTTGAAGACATTCCACTAAGAGCTTGTGCATAGGTGTTAAAGGATTTGCCAATGATCGAGAGGTTATAGCTGTCTCTATAATTTATGCCTTCAAGTGTGTTTGCACCTGTGAAGGTAACCCCGGGCATTTAAAGCTGTTCTAACATATGATGGTGGCATATGTGCTGTCAAGGGCAATGTGGGATGCACAAATGACTGCACTCAGGAGGTGTGATTTCATTCTTTCATCCTCACAGTGCACAGAAAGAAAATCCAAATGAAAGGTCTTTGGGATAACTAAAACAAAGTCCCAGGATTCTTGCCACTCCTTGGACAACTACCTACGTGCAGGCATTGCCAGGTCCCATAACCATGGCTGCCTAACAAGAGTGTCCACCACGTCCATGGTCGGGTCAGCTCCATGGGCCCCTGGGCTGGCGTACCTCTGATCCACGTCCTCCAACTTCAAGTAATACTCCAGCTTCAAGAAGACTTGGAGTGGAAGCCACAAGTTTACTCTACCACTTGCAGACCAAAGGACCCTTCTCCCACTTCCAGGTAGAAACTTAGGTCTTCCTGGTTCCAGGACCCTCAGGAATCGGATCTCACTGCCTGGATCTCATGCCTCCTCCCACCACCTCCATCTGCTTTGCACCAATCCAGCCTCCTCATACCTTCCTGTTCTTGTGCATGTTGTTGCTTACTCAACCAGTTACCGCCTCGTCCAACATTTCACTGTCTCCCCCATGTGTTGCAGCCTCCGCCAAATTCTCACCACCTCATTCTGACAATACTATGTCCTCCAACTTTTCACATACTTCTCCTAATGTTACTTCCTCTCCCAAATGCTCACCACCTCCTTCTGCCACTACTATGTCCTCCAACTGTTCACATACTCCTCCTAAGGTTACCTCCTCCTCCAAACCCTCACCACTTCGTACTTATGTGACTAACTCCATCAAACTTTCACCACCTCGTCATGATGTTACCTCCTTCTGAAGCCACCACTTCTTCCAACTCTTCGCCTTCTCCTAGTGGCCCCTTCTCCCCCTTCCACCTCCAGCAGCATACACTCCTCTATGGTATTTGTAACACGCTCAGAGGTCCTTCAACCACCAGCCACATCCTGCATCAACAACCCACACTACTGGCCTAGCTTGCTCCTTTATTTCGGGAGAGCTTCCACCTCCCTTGGTTGGATTTTTGCCTGGGGATTGGCATTCATGGATCCAGATGGTTTGAGGACTGGGATCGCCTGTGGTGTCCAGCAGCCTTTGGTTAGAAGGAGGATGTTGGGGCTGGGCTAAGCCTAAATCGACCATGATGGCCACCTTACATTTCATTTGTGTGTATGGTTGATCATGTAGAGCTGCCTGTGCCTAGGACAAGCTTGTGAGGAGTTGTTCACTACGTAAATATACTAGAGGGGTGTAGCAGTGTTGCATGTGTAATTTCCATGTCCCTTGAAGTGTCCACACGCCTTTTGCAAATGTATGGGTCGACAGAATTCTCTCTCATGTTCGCGGACTGATCCACGATACCGGAACTATCACAAAATGTGGGTTCGGAGTTCGCCGGGGTCACCGGGAAGTTGTCAACGACCACCCCAGATGTCTTAAATGTGAGTGATGAGGCATTGGGGTCCCTCTTTGACCAGGGGGTTGCGGTGGCCTCCAACATGTGACTACCACTTCCCAAGTAATGCAGACCGAGTGAGAGCAGCTTGTGGATCTTCTCCATACCAGCCCAAGCCTATTGGCCACGGCCTTGGCGGGGCACTTGACTCCCTGAGCCACTATTCCAGTTGCCCTGAAAGCCATACATTTGACTTTTTCCAAGGGCTTGTAAACAAATACCCGTAAATAGGATGATTAAACCAGAGCTTCGATGCTAAGCATTGGCACCTGAAGCTCCCCCTTTGCCTATGAAGATGTTACTGGCATGCAATAGCAGTACATTGGCAAGCAAGGGTGAACCTGGGCACATGACCTCGTTTCTGGAATTTCAAGGCTCTATATTATAATAGGCCGAATAAGAACAAAATATTGGTATTTGTAGGTTTTCCTGGCATATGTTAACTGGGTATGTCACAATGAACCAGCACATATATAGTTGTTTCTGGCATGTATGGTCATACATGCGTTTATTGGACATTAGTAAATGAGACAACTTCTTCGTGAGCATTTCAAGATTATGTTTATTCCACTATACAGGAGAACTATGACACTCAAGAAGAGAAAGCCGGAATAGGCTAGGAGAGGTCTTGTAATGTGAAGAAGACTCCTCAAACCTATCACTGGGTGGTGCAGAGATTTGTTGCGGGCGATCTCAGTGATCACTTGTACCCAACTTTTAAGTTGCTCTTTCATACCCCTCATGATGTTGAGGCTGGCTCTGTGCTAGGGTATATGGGAGCACACTTTGAGAATACTGGTGACCCCAGCACATGGGGCCTCATTAGGGGTCCGGCGGTGACCCTGCTGGTGCTACCGCTGGGTTGCCATCGGACTCGTAAAATGTTACCACCGCCTGACTTCCCGGTACCACCGGGAGATTACAAGTCCGGCAGCCCGGGAAGTCAGGCGCCTGTGAAATGTATGTTCCCATTCCCATAGAGTCCGATAGGATGTGGGGCCACGGAAGCACCAGCACCGTTGTTAACCCCCGCAACCCTTATACGTGCCCCCATTTAGGGGGGCAGACCCACAGTTTGAAGACCACTGGTCTAGAGAATCTATTTTTTGGCCATGGGAAACACGCACGGGGCACTGGTGAATGTTGTCTTTATGTATTTATTGTTGACTTTGATGTTTTCATTTATTCCCTGCTGATTTTACAGGACACATTGCAGTTAATGTGTTTATTATTTTTTGTTTTTTTCTGGCATACACGGCTGTCCACAGACACAATCTGCAGTTCACTATGAACCCCCTTCTCGTCAGATGTACCAGCCCCCTTCTTGCCCCCCGCCCACATCTGTCACACCTGACACAGTGGTGACTGCAGAGACACACATCTTTCCACCCACCAGGGGACATCAAAGGAACTTTTCTCCACGGCCCTGCAATGATAGGTGGCCATGGCTGGTATAATGCTCAAAACTGAGGCTTGCCATGTGCAGATTGACTGATGATTTGCCTCTGAGCACAGTGGTCCCCAAGACCTGATCCAATGCAGCAGCAGCAGCCATCACAACATGGAGACCAAAACATTCTATAACAAGCGGTAGACCCTGCCACAGGAAAGGCTTACATTTGTCAGCATGCCAACTTTGGGACATCCTGCCATGAAATGGAAGAGACCCACACATGTGAATGCCTCGGATGAAGAACAGGTCCTCTTTACTGGCCTATTTGCCAATGTACACTATTACTTGTTCCATTGTTATTGTCTTTACAGGGACTGTAACTCGATAGTGTTACAGTGCTTTCTGCTTCCCTTTACAGCCCTTTGCATTATAAGCACCTCATTCATTCTTTAATGGCATCAGAAGGGTTTGACACTGTACTGTTGTATTCCTCCCATGTGTGAGGGTCCATGACATGAACATGCTCCGTGAATATCAGTCACATCAAAAAGGAAGTGCAGGGACCCGTGAGATAGCACTTACAGGGCTGGCCATACACCGAACATGGGCACCTTTTAAGGAAACATGTGTGCTTGCGAATGAAGAGTGTGGCAATGATGGACACGCACTATACTGTGAAGGAGCAAGCTTTGCCTATAGAGACCTTGTGCATGGCTCTGGCATTCCAAGGCTTGCACCTCAAATGACACTGCAGCCATAGCGGGATTGCCAGCCCTTCACTCCTTTACCAATCCTCTCCATACCACACCACTCTTTTTTTATTTATTTATATAGCGCTATGAACCCTCAGGCATCTGAGCGCTGCTTATTTCCCACGGTGTGTGGCCTCATTTATCAACCTCAGAAGGATGAAAGGCTGAGTGTGGCCCTGGCTCTGCACGGATGTCAAAGCGAGCGCTCTACTGGCTGTGCTATCTGACCAGCTATAACACATTCTCTCATCAGCATCCTCTCCACCTGGCTGGACTGTCGCCCTGCTCTATATACCCCTTATGGTCCGCCTCACAACGCCTATCCCATTAACTGCACCGCCTGTTGTGGCTTCACCCACAGACACAATGTTGTGTACTGGGCATCAGCCCCCCAGTAACCTCCATTCCTTCTCGCACCCACTTGCCACATTTGCTCTCTCTGGTATTATGGATGTCCCCATGCCATGGTTCCAAAGGATAAAGGCACAGATGTCCCTTTGTTTTATTTATTTAATTTAAATGTAATGTGTTACAGTTCAATTCACTCAAAAGCAGAATTACAATTTCATCACAATACAAAATGTACAGTTCATTATCTTCACTAAAATCATTTGAAAACGTCCATGTATATTTAGCCTCCTTACTACCCGAGTCCAAACTCTATACAGAGCTTTCTGCAGCGAGACATTCCCGCTATTAAGAGAGTGCTGCCAAAACTCAGTGCTGCAAATAGTCTCATCACTATACACACATCTAGCCAAGTTCATTATACAGGCGGGTCCCATGTCCTTACACATTGTTAACACATGCCGTGCAGATTCCAGCATCGTGGCACACCCACACATAAGGCACAGCCGTGCTTCCTTTACAATGTGTCATTGAGGGCCAGTAGTTAGGGCAGGAAGTTGATTATCTCCGCAACACGATGAATCTTCACACCTTCAATTATGGACCAGTAATTAAATACCTCCGTGGCCTAAAATAACTGCATTGTAGAGGACCACACGATTTATGCTTCGTTAAAGAATTCAAGTGTTCATAATTTAGTCGCCAATCCCACAAATCTACGTTTTTTTCTCCAAATTCCATTTTCACTTGCCAGTAATTATCATCCCAATTTGGCGACCATTCAGCACTTCTAAATAGCCTTTCCCTATTGTGCCAATTCATATGCTCAAGATCAAACGTTGGCTCAAGCAGAAGTCAATCAGTTACAGTTATGAAAATCATATTGTGCAATTAGTTACAAAGTCCGACAGTGGCCTGTTTATTCTGCACAGAAACCACCTTGGCAGTAACCCTAAATATATTGATGCTTTTCCGGAGAGTGGGACTGTGAGACAGTACCTACTACTTAGATGTAATCACTGTGTAGCACTCGAAATTGAAGGTACTGAAAGAGGCATTCCTCGCGCGGCCCATTTCTGTAGATCATGCAGTGAAACTGAAGCCGAATCTCTCGGACACATTTTGATGAAACGTGTGAGTCTAAACAGACTCAGAGCTGCATTTTTGAAATGCTATGATCATCAAATAGACCGTACTGATACCTCAGTGATTTGGAGAACTTACATGGAGGGAAATGACTTACATTTTATGGTGAAATTTTATCGTAAGTGCATTGAGATTTCTTATGTATTATGAAGTATGCTTTTTAACTTGTTTTTAGAGAATTGTAAATGATTTTAATAAATGGTGTACTAAAGGATTTTATATATGATAAAAAAAAATCTGTTTTCATGTTGTATATACAAAGCCATGCGGCTGTATGTATATTATCAAATAAATAAATCAATAAATCAATACATCAATAAATAAATAAATGCCTTTGGGCAATGGTCCTGAGTTGTGTCATCTTACTACCTGTCCATTTTTTTAAGATCCTATCCTAGCAATTTCAACAGGGGACACTTAGGGTTTTTTACAGCCTTAATATATGAGGTCCCTTGTTTCTTTAGCACTATTCCACCAATAGGTTTTAGCATAAGTTCCAGATGATAATCTTAACTGGCACAAACTGAGGTAAATTCAGCAACATACGCCAGCATTTTCCGTCAATAAACTTAATCCAATGAAGATCTTCCAGCGCAGGAGCCTCCAAGCCATTCACTACTGCTGGACAGCGTCGCTGCTTGTACAGATGGACAATACCCTGTATACTATAACCAGCCGTTTCATTTGCAAACCTTTTTCATCACGGCTGTAAATGGCCTTGCCCTTTGTATTTTATCAGATATAACTTCTGCATAGGTATCCTTCAGACCCATCGGGATTCCAAGATATTTATATTCCTGGACCATTTCCATTAGGCCCCCATTTACAATTATGGGTGACTTTCTGTTGTTGTTATCACCAAAGCCCTTCCCTCAGTACTCAGGGGAGAAAACTCACACACGGCCTTCCGCAAAGCAGTAAAGACCTTACTCTTTACCTAAAATCTCTTCAGCACCCAGCTGCCAAAGACTTTGTTCACAATGTGCGTATACTGTTTTACAAAATGTACTCTGTATTTATGTATCTAATCTTGTTGAATCCAACAGCGTCTCCGATGACCTCTGTAACTAAGCTTTTCTTGTAACAGCGCCTCAATGCTGTTGCCCGCTTTATAAATATAAATAAATAAACAAATGCACATACATTAACGTTTTTCAGCATTGAGGTGCAAAAAAGTATGAGCAAAGTTATAACGCAGTTCAACGGAGACGAACATTTTTATGGTCCATGATTACTATATCAACAGCATATGACATACATTTAATATTGACATCAAGGATCTTAGGAGGCAAAGTCTGCACACCTGCTAACCTGTTTCGTAAATCCTCCACATAGAGGTTGAAAAGCAGCAGGGCCAATATGCACCCCTGCTTAACCCCCTTATTGGTCGATATGGGGTCTGTGCCTGCCCTGTCACTTGCCAGCATCATCTTCACTTAAGTATGACTGTGAAACTGGCACAAAATCAGCAACAGTCAACCAGGAATTCCATAGATCTCTAATTTCCTCCACAATATCCCGGTCCACTGAGACAAAATCTACTATCAAGTGGACCTATAACAAGTATAGGGGGAGGGGAACCCTTAGTCCTAGCAGATCTCATCAATGTGTCAAGCAAGATGATATTGTGGGCTGCGGCCAATCCATACCCAAAACCAGTGTGAAATATATCTAAGATGGAGATCTTCTCAGCCCAGTCACATAACTCTTTCCACACGAATGATGCACATAAAGAAAATCCTGTAATGTCTAACATTGAAAGTAAACATTCATTTAAAAGGGATGATTTTAATCCCTTCTTATGCACTGGGATCAATATTGCTTGGCACCACGACTCCGGGATTACCCCCTCCATACAGACCTTTTGATACAACACGTGTAAGATCTGGGATCAGTTATCCGGGTCTTTTTTCAGTACTATACTTTCCTGGCCATTAGGCCCAGGGGCTCGTGATCTCTTACGCTTCTTAATAGTCATCATAACACTGTCTTTGTCCAATGCCAAATTTGTATACATACTGATCCCAACTGGAGGTAGCAACTGCAAACCTTTCTCAGTATGATACCTTTTAGAGATGAATTCTTCCCAAGTACTTTTACTAATGGGATTGATAACATTTCAACCTTGGGTTCCCCTATATGTTCCCAATACTACCAAATACGCTTTATTATTAGGTTCCTGTATTAACAACAGCACTCAAATACAATGTTGTTTAGATGACTACATTCTTTAATAGATTAAGTAGTTCATGATAGATCACCCCTGACATCTTGTTACCAGCATTATAAACACAAGCCATTGTAGGGACTTTTCATCAAAATGTATTTCAAATGTGATGTCATCAGCAATGTCATCAATGCCATTTGCGATGTCATCTTTGATGTCCTGTGTGTTAGTCTTAGTAGTGCACAGTGGTGGCACGAGTTAAGGTTGCTTAGCTTACCATAACTGGCGAATTGATGAGGTTTTTCTTGTAGCCATAACGTCCCTTTAACCAGAGGCGTCGCTACGGGGGGGGCTGAGGTGGTTATTGCCCTGGGTATTTTGGTTGTAGATCCAGATAGAAGCTCAGGGACTACAACCAAAAGGCTATCGAGCCCCGAGTCATGACAGTCCCAGCATCAGTTTAGCCCCAGATCTTTTCCCAGCCTCGCGACACCCCTGCCTTTAACTAAGTTTTTTCATTGAATTTCATAGATTTTTATTAGTGAAACTTAGCCATAACGTCCCTTTAACAAAAAATGTTCAGTGAATATATATATATATATTACATGGCCACGGTAGTGGCCATGTAGTTTTGGTTAAGTTGCTGTTTCCATAGGAAGAACACTTTTTGGGTGGCTTATAACTTCGCTCTCCCTGGACGGATCCTCACCAAACTTTGCAAATAAATTCAGAATGACCCAACTACACCAAAAAAGTAGTTGGGTCATTCTGAATTTATTTGCAAAGTTTGGTGTGGATTCGTCCAGGGGGGGCAAAGTTATAGGGGGGGTCCCAAAACTTTTTTTTTCCCATAGACATAATGGGAAAAAACTTTGCTCACGCCTACAGCCCAAACCGCTGGATGGATTTACCCCAAATTAGCGGCAGGAGTGGCGGCTTGGTCCCGAAAGCGTGCTTTGCTTTATTTAGTGTAAATCCGTCCAGTAGTTTTTAAAAAAATGACAAAAATGTAAGTGAGAAAAATTAGTGATATCTGTGTTCGCTTCGCGGACACACTTCCCTGTTCGCTCCGCGGACAGGACGGTGATTGGGCCAGCAGCTTGCATGATGTCCGCAGACATCTGACGTGCTCTCTCATTGGATGCGTGGAAGCGTGCAGTGCGTCTGGCTTCAGAGACGCCCACCATCTTTGTTCCTCGCATGAGAGGCTTTGTATCCCGCCTGCACAGTAAGTCCCCCACCCCCGCTCATGCCCGTGTCTGTCTCCTGTTCCTCCCACCTCTTGCCCCGTGTGTCTTTCTCCCTTACGCCCACCCCCCGCTCATGTCCGTGTTGTCTCTCCCCACCCGCCGCCCGCTCATGTCCGTGTTGTCTCTCCCCACCCGCCGCCCACCCCCGCTCATGTCCGTGTTGTCTCTCCCCACCCGCCGCCCGCTCATGTCCGTGTTGTCTCTCCCCACCCGCCGCCCGCTCATGTCCGTGTTGTCTCTCCCCACCCGCCGCCCACCCCCGCTCATGTCCGTGTTGTCTCTCCCCACCCACCCCCGCTCATGTGCGTGTTGTCTTTCCCCGCCCACCCCCGCTCTTGGCCCCGTGTGTCTTTTTTCCCCCTCCCGCCCACCCCCGCTCTTGGCCCCGTGTGTCTTTTTTCCCCCTCCCGCCCACCCCCGCTCTTGGCCCCGTGTGCCTTTTTTCCCCCCTCCCGCCAACCCCCGCTCTTGGCCCTGTGTGTCTTTTTTCCCCCTCCCGCCCACCCCCGCTCTTGGCCCCGTGTGTCTTTTTTCCCCCTCCCGCCCACCCCCGCTCTTGGCCCAGTGTGTCTTTTTTTCACTCTCCAGCCCACCCCCGCTCTTGGCCCTGTGTGTCTTTTTAAACCCCTCCCGCCCACCCCCGCTCTTGGCCTTGGCCCCGTGTGTCTTTTTTTCCCCCTCCCGCCTACCCCCGCTCTTGGCCCCGTGTGTCTTTTTTTCCCCCTCCCGCCCACCCCCGCTCTTGGCCCTGTGTGTCTTTTTTTCCCCCTCCCGCCCACCCCCGCTCTTGGCCCCGTGTGTCTTTTTTTCCCCCTCCCGCCCCACTACCCCGCTCATGCTCCGTGTCTGTCTTCTGTACCCCCCGCTCATGCTCCGTGTCTGTCTCCTGTTCCCCCCACCCCCCGCTCATGCCCCATGTCTGTCTCCTCTTGCTCCCACCCATGCCCCGTGTCTGTCTCCTGTACCCCCCCACTCCGCGCTCATGCCCGTGTCTGTCTCCTGTTGCCCCCCACACCCCCGCTCATGCCCCGTGTCTGTCTCCTGTTGCCCCCTACCCCCTCGCTCATGCCCCGTGTCTGTCTCCTGTTCTCCCCACCCCCCGCTCATGCCCCGTGTCTGTCTCCTGTTCCTCCCACCCCCGCTCATGCCCTGTGTCTGTCTCTTGTTGCCCCCACACCCCCGCTCATGCCCCGTGTCTCTTCTGTTGCCCCCCACCCCCTGCTCATGCCCCGTGTCTGTCTTCTGTACCCCCCACCCCCCGCTCATGCCCCGTGTCTGTCTCCTGTTCCCCCCACCCCCCGCTCATGCCCCATGTCTGTCTCCTCTTGCTCCCACCCATGCCCCGTGTCTGTCTCCTGTAACCCCCCACTCCGCGCTCATGCCCGTGTCTGTCTCCTGTTGCCCTCCACCCCCTTGCTCATGCCCCGTGTCTGTCTCCTGTTCTCCCCACCCCCCGCTCATGCCCCGTGTCTGTCTCCTGTTCCTCCCACCCCCGCTCATGCCCCGTGTCTGTCTCATGTTGCCCCCCACCCCCCCGCTCATGCCCCGTGTCTGTCTTCTGTACGCCCCGCTCATGCCCCGTGTCTGTCTCCTGTTCCCCCCACCCCCCGCTCATGCCCCATGTCTGTCTCCTCTTGCTCCCACCCATGCCCCGTGTCTGTCTCCTGTACGCCCCCACTCCGCGCTCATGCCCGTGTCTGTCTCCTGTTGCCCCCCACACCCCCGCTCATGCCCCGTGTCTGTCTCCTGTTGCCCCCCACCCCCTCGCTCATGCCCCGTGTCTGTCTCCTGTTCTCCCCACCCCCCGCTCATGCCCCGTGTCTGTCTCCTGTTCCTCCCACCCCCGCTCATGCCCTGTGTCTGTCTCTTGTTGCCCCCCACCCATGCCCCATGTCTCTTCTGTTGCCCCCCACCCCCTGCTCATGCCCCGTGTCTGTCTTCTGTACCCCCCACCCCCCGCTCATGCCCCGTGTCTGTCTTCTGTACCCCCCACCCCCCGCTCATGCCCCGTGTCTGTCTCCTGTTCCCCCCACCCCCCGCTCATGCCCCATGTCTGTCTCCTCTTGCTCCCACCCATGCCCCGTGTCTGTCTCCTGTAGCCCCCCACTCCGCGCTCATGCCCGTGTCTGTCTCCTGTTGCCCCCCACCCCCTCGCTCATGCCCCGTGTCTGTCTCCTGTTCCTCCCACCCCCGCTCATGCCCTGTGTCTGTCTACTGTTGCCCCCCACCCCCTGCTCATGGCCCGTGTCTGTCTCCTGTTGCCCCCCACCCCCCGCTCATGCCCCGTGTCTGTCTCCTGTTGCCCCCCCGCCCCCCGCTCATGCCCCGTGTCTGTCTAATGTTGCCCCTCACCCCCCGCTCATGCCCTGTGTCTGTCTCCTGTTGCCCCCCCACCCCCTGCTCATGCCCCGTGTCTGTCTCCTGTTGCCCCCCACCCCCCGCTCATGCCCTGTGTCTGTCTCCTGTTGCCCCTCACCCCCCGCTCATGCCCCGTGTCTGTCTCTGTT
This sequence comes from Ambystoma mexicanum, assembly GCF_040938575.1. Taxonomy (NCBI): domain Eukaryota; kingdom Metazoa; phylum Chordata; class Amphibia; order Caudata; family Ambystomatidae; genus Ambystoma; species Ambystoma mexicanum. The sequence goes on along the minus strand of NC_090934.1, from coordinate 115,936,525 downwards.
GTTCCCCCCACCCCCGCTCATGCCCCGTGTCTGTGTCCTGTTGCCCCCACCCCCGCTCATGCCCAGTGTCTCTCCTGTTGCCCCCCCGCCCCCCGCTCATGCCCCGTGTCTCTCCTGTTGCCCCCCATCCCTGCTCTTGCCCCGTGCCCCGTGTGTCTGTCTCCCTCCCGCCCACCCCCGCTCTTGCCCCGTGTGTCTGTCTCCCTCCCGCCCACCCCCGCTCTTGCCCCGTGTGTCTGCCTCCCTCCTGCCCACCCCCGCTCTTGCCCCATGTGTCTGTCTCCCTCCCGCCCACCCCCGTGTGTCTTCCCCCTCCCGCCCACCCCCGCTCTTGGCCCTGTGTTTCTTTCCCCCTCCGGCCCACCCCCGCTCTTGCCCCCTCCCACCCACCCCCGTTCTTGCCCCCTGTGTCTCTCCTCTTCCCGCCCACCCCCTGTGTGTCTCTCTCCCTCCCCCCACCCCCGTTCATGCCCCGTGTGTCTCTCTCCCTTCCCCCACCCCCCGCTCATGCCCCGTGTCTGTCTCCTGTTCCCCTCCACACCCCGCTCATGCCCCGTGTCTGTGTCCTGTTCCCCCCACCCCCGCTCATGCCCCGTGTCTGTCTCCTGTTCCCCCCACACGCTCATGCCTCTTGTTGCCCCCCACCCCCCACTCATGCCCCGTGTCTGTCTCCGGTTCCACCCACCCGCTCATGCCCCGTGTCTGTCTCCTGTTCCTCCACCCCTCGCTCATGCCCCGTGTCTGTCTCCTGTTGCCCCCCACCCCCCTCTCATGCCCTGTGTCTGTCTCCTGTTCTCCCCACCCCCCGCTCATGCCCTGTGTCTGTCTCCTGTTGCCCTCACCCCCCGGTCATGCCCCGTGTCTTTCTCCTGTTGCCCCCCACCCCCCGCTCCTGGCCTGTGTGTCTCTCCTGTTGCCCCCCGCTCATGCCCCGTGTCTGTCTCTTTTGTTCCCCCCCACCCCCCTCTCATGCCCTGTGTCTGTCTCCTGTTGCCCCCCTGCACATGCCCCGTGTCTGTCTCCTGTTCCCCCCACCCCCTGCTCATGCCCCGTGTCTCTCTCCTGTTGCCCCCCACCCCCTGCTCATGCCCCGTGTCTGTTTCCTGTACCCCCCCACCCCCCGCTCATGCTCGTGTCTGTCTCCTGTACCCCCCCACCCCCCTGCTCATGCCCCATGTCTGTCTCCTGTTGCCCCCCCTGCTCATGCCCCGTGCCTGTCTCCTGTTCCCCCCACCCGCTCATGTCCCGTGTCTCTCTCCTGTTTCCCCCCACCTCCCGCTCATGCCCCGTGTCTGTCTCCTGTACCCCCCCACCCCCCGCTCATGTCCCGTGTCTCTCTCCTGTTGCCCCCGCTCATGCCCCGTGTCTGTCTCCTGTACCCCCCCACCCTCCCGCTCATGCCCCGTGTCTCTCTCCTGTTGCCCCCCACTACCCCGCTCATGCCCCGTGTCTGTCTCCTGTTCCTCCCACCCCCGCTCATGCCCCGTGTCTCTCTCCTGTTGCCCCCCACCCCCTGCTCATGCCCTGTGTCTGTCTCCTGTTGCCCCCCACACCCCGCCCATGCCACGTGTCTATCTCCGGTTGCCCCCCACCCCCCGCTCAGGCCCCGTGTCTGTCTCCTGTTGCTCCCCGCTCATGCCCCGTGTCTGTCTCCTGTTGCCCCCCACCCCCTTCTCATGCCCCGTGTCTGTCTCCTGTTGCCCCCCACCCCCCGCTCATGCCCCGTGTCTGTCTCCTGTTGCCCCCCACCCCCCGCTCATGCCCCGTGTCTGTCTCTGTTGTTCCCCCACCCCCGCTCATGCCCCGTGTCTGTCTCCTGTTGCCCCCACCCCCCGCTCATGCCCCGTGTCTGTCTCCTGTTGCCCCCCACCCCCCGCTCATGCCCCGTGTCTGTCTCCTGTACCCCCCACCCCCGCTCTTGCCCCGTGTGTCTGTCTCCCTCCCGCCCACCCCCGCTCTTGCCCCGTGTGTCTGTCTCCCTCCCGCCCACCCCGCTCTTGCCCCGTGTGTCTGTCTCCCTCCCGCCCACCCCCGCTCTTGCCCCGTGTGTCTGTCTCCCTCCCGCCCACCCCCGTGTGTCTTTCCGCCTCCCGCCCACCCCCACTCTTGGCCCGTGTGTCTTTCCCCCTCCCGCCCACCCCCGCTCTTGGCCCGTGTGTCTTTCCCCCTCCCGCCCACCCCCGCTCTTGGACCGTGTGTCTTTCCCCCTACCGCCCACCTCCGTTCTTGGCCCCGTTTGTCTTTCCCCCTCCCGCCCACCCCCGCTCTTGGCCCGTGTGTCTTGCCCCCTCCCGCCCACCCCCGCTCTTGGCCCCGTGTCTCTTGCCCCCTCCTGCCCACCCCCGCTCTTGGCCCTGTGTCTCTTGCCCCCTCCCGCCCACCCCCGCTCTTGGCCCCGTGTCTCTTGCCCCCTCCCGCCCACCCCCGCTCTTGGCCCCGTGTCTCTTGCCCCCTCCCGCCCACTCCCGCTCTTGGCCCCGTGTCTCTTGCCCCCTCCCGCCCACCCCCGCTCTTGGCCCCGTGTCTCTTGCCCCCTCCCGCCCACCCCCGCTCTTGCCCCCTCCCACCCACCCCCACTCTTGCCCCCTCCCGCCCACCCCCGCTCTTGCCCCTTGTGTTTTCCCCCCTCCCGCCCACCCCCGCTCTTGCCCCTTGTGTCTCTCCCCCTCCCGCCCACCGCTCATGCCCCGTGTCTCTCTCCCTCCGACCCACCCCCCGTGTGTCTCTCTCCCTCCCCCCACCCCGTTTCATGCCCCGTGTGTCTCTCCCCTTCCCCCACCCCCCGCTCATGCCCCGTGTCTGTGTCCTGATGCCCCCCACCCTCACGCTCATGCCCCGTGTCTGTCTCCTGTTCCCCCCACTCGCTCATGCCCCGTGTCTGTCTCCTGTTCCCCCCACCCGCTCATGCCCCGTGTCTTTCTCCTGTTCCCCCCACACGCTCATGCCCCGTGTCTCTCTCTTGTTGCCCCCTGCTCATGCCCCGTGTCTTTTTCCTGTTGCCCCCCACCCCCCTGCTCATGCCCCGTGTCTTTTTCCTGTTCCTCCCACCCCCCGCTCATGCCCCGTGTCTGTTCTCCCCACCCCCGCTCATGCCCCGTGTCTGTCTCCTGTTCCCCCCACCCCCCGCTCATGCCCCGTGTCTGTCTCCTGTTGCCCCTCACCCCCCGCTCATGCCCCGTGTCTGTCTCCTGTTGTCCCCCCACCCCCCGCTCCTGCCCCGTGTCTGTCTCCTGTTGCCCTCCACCCCCCGCTCCTGCCCCGTGTCTGTCTCCTGTTGTTCCCCCCACCCCCCGCTCATGCCCCGTGTCTGTCTCCTGTTCCCCCCACCCCCCGCTCATGCCCCGTGTCTGTCTCCTGTTCCCCCCACCCCCGCTCATGCCCCGTGTCTCTCTCCTGTTGCCCCCCACCCCCCGCTCATGCCCCGTGTCTGTCTCCTATACCCCCTACCGCCCGCTCATGCCCCGTGTCTGTCTCCTGTTGCCCCCCCCCCGCTTATGCCCCGTGTCTGTCTCCGGTTCCACCCACCCGCTCATGTCCCGTGTCTCTCTCCTGTTGGCCCCCACCCCCCGCTCATGCCCCGTGTCTGTCTCCTGTTGCCCCCCACCCCCCTCTCATGCCCCGTGTCTGTCTCCTGTTCTCCCCACCCCCCGCTCATGCCCCGTGTCTGTCTCCTGTTCCCCCCCACCCCCCGCTCATGCCCCGTGTCTGTCTCCTGTTCCCCCCACCTCCTGCTCATGCCCCGTGTCTGTCTCCTGTTGCCCCCCACCCCCCGCTCCTGGCCTTTGTCTCTCTCCTGTTGCCCCCCACCCCCCGCTCATGCCCCGTATCTGTCTCTTTTGTTCCCCCCACCCCCCGCTCATGCCCTGTGTCTGTCTCCTGTTCCCCCACCCCCTGCTCATGCCCCGTGTCTCTCTCCTGTTGCCCCCCACCCCCTGCTCATGCCCCGTGTCTGTCTCCTGTACCCCTCCACCCCCCGCTCATGCTCGTGTCTGTCTCCTGTACCCCCACCCCCCAGCTCATGCTCCATGTCTGTCTCCTGTTGCCCCCCCTGCTCATGCCCCGTGTCTGTCTCCTGTTCCCCCCACCCGCTCATGTCCCGTGTCTCTCTCCTGTACCCCCCACTCCCCCCGCTCATGTCCTGTGTCTCTCTCCTGTTGCCCCCCACCCCCCGCTCATGCCCCGTGTCTGTCTCCTGTACCCCCCCACCCCCCCGCTCATGCCCCGTGTCTCTCTCCTGTTGCCCCCCACTACCCCGCTCATGCCCTGTGTCTGTCTTCTGTACCCCCCACCCCCGCTCATGCCCCGTGTCTGTCTCCTGTTCCCCCATCCCCCGCTCATGCCCCGTGTCTGTCTCCTCTTGCTCCCACCCATGCCCCGTGTCTGTCTCCTGTTGCCCCCCACCCCCCGCTCATGCCCCGTGACTCTCTCGTGTTCCCCCCACCCCCGCTCATGCCCCGTGTTTCCCTCGTGTTACCCCCCGCTCATGCTCCGTGTCTCCCTCGTGTTCCCCCCACCCCCTGCTCATGCCCCTTGTCTCTCTCTTTTCCTCCCCACCCCCGCTCATGTCCCGTATCTGCCCTGTACCACCCCGCTCATGCCCTGTGTCTCCCTCGTGTTCCTCCCCACCCCCTGCTCATACCCCGTGTCTCCCTCATGATCCTCCCCACCCGCTGCTCATGCCCCGTGTCTCTCTCGTGTTCCCCCCACCACCGCTCATGCCCTGTGTTTCCTTCCTTTCCCCCCCACCCCCTGCTCATGCCCCGTTTCTACCCTGTTCCCTCTCACCCCCCGCTCATGCCCATGTGTCTCCCCTGTGCCCCCCCAACCCCGCTCATGCGCCGTTGTGTTCTTTATACACCCCGCCTTCCCTTTCCATGGTGGCCATCTTGGTAAAAGATTTTCCTTCCTACACCGAGACGCTGCAGGCGTCCCGGCGTAGGAAGGAAAATCTTTTTGTTTTTTTTCCACCCGGCATTCCCACTTTGAGGACATAAGATGTTAGTGGTCTTCCTCTATTGAAAAGGATGTTATGGTCACGTTGTACTAATAAAAACCTTTAAAATTTAGTTAAAAAAAAAGGTTACAGGGACGTTATGGTTAAGTTGCACTAATAAAAACCTATGAAATTGAATGAAAAAACTTTGTTAAAGGGACGTTATGGTTAAGTTGCGCTACTAAAAACCTATGAAATTCAGGAAAAAAACTTTGTTAAAGGGACGTTATGGTAAAGTTGCTCTACTAAAAACCTATGAAATTCAGTGAAAAAACTTTGTCAAAGGAACGTTATGGTTCCAAGTAAAACCGAAAAACCCTTGAAATTCGCCAGTTATGGTAAGCTAAGCAACCATAACTCGCGCCACCACCGTGCACTGCTAAGACTAACACCCAGGACATCAAAGATGACATCGCAAATGTCATTACTGCTCCAGGTTGACTAGCTACTGCTGTTTGTAACAAGTAGCAGAGCTCCAGGAGTGTGTTTTTGTCAATATCACCAAAATTAGACTCGCTCCCAGTGTTAGCAAGCAAATCTCTTTCAGGCCTCTGTTCCTTAGCCTACTCTCTCATTAGAGTTTGTTTTGGCTTACTGGTCCAGTTTTATTCCTTAAATTGTATTGTGCTTTTTTACATTTATTTCTTCCCACCATTCTGAAAGTCTGAATGGAGAAAAGGTTACCAGCAAATACCTCATTTCCCGTCCGCTTCAGGCTACAGACTGTCCACTTGTGCGCACCTGCCCACGCGCTCCGCACGAAGCAAAAGGTAAGTATCCTCTGGTGGCTTGAGGCAAGCACGCAGGCAGGTAGGTAGGTAGGTAAGCCGTGCACGGACAGCTCAGGCAGAAATAGAATAGATGTAAGAATCCTTCTAAGAAGAGCAAAATGGAGCGGGAGCAGCAGCCAAACTAACAAACAACACCAGACGTCCCTTGGAGTGACTACCGATTGGGCATAAGATGAACAGACCGTTGTTAACATGTCCACACATTCCCTGGTTGAGATGGTACACACACTGTTCAAATTCCTAAGGTTAGTTGAAAGGCATCAAGAATGGTGTAAGAAGGCCAACCGTGGCAAAAAGCCATTCCTTCCTATTATACTGAGGACCCCCATACCAACCTGCGACCATTCATGATCCATGGGATATGCCAACCTCTAGATGAAGGACAAGATAAACCAATGCCAATGTTTAAAAATAATACTGTGCAGTCGCTTTTATAAAAAAGGATGCACTCTTTAATTTGGAGAAGAAGTGGGAAGTGTCCAATGCATTTCAGACCTAACAAGTCCTTCATCAGAGACAACATCTTGAGGTATCAAGACACATAAATACTGGTCCCACAAATAACAACAAAACAACAGTGGGAAAAAGAAAAACAAGAAGAAACCAATCAGATTGCAGTGCTCACGTCAAAAGTAAGGACAGAATTCTTAGGGTGTCCAAAAACAAAAAACTCAAGTGACAACATTACCTGTCTCCTTGTAAAGCGTCAGTGACATGCGTGCAGACAGGGCTTCCATCACTGTCCGGGGCAAAGTTCTTCAAAACATTACCAAACTGCAACACATAAATCCGTGACATCTTATCAACCTCTGTATTCCTAAAAATAAGTATGCATCTAATCTTATGTGAACCCATTATACACAAAATAGTGCCATGTATGCCGAAGTCAAACTTCAGAGATGGCTGAATATTAAAGAGGGTGGGAGTAGAACCAGCAAGTGAAAGTGTTCATGTAAGGATCATGCTACTGGAAAAAGCAGCACCGCAGATGAAAAAGGACTACGTAGAGAAATCACACAAAACTACCTTGTTGATATCCATGCAACTCCCTTTATCTGGCGCAGCCGAAGGGATTAGTCCAACGGCTCCAACGTTTGCAAAATCTCGCGGCATGTGCCGCTACTGGCTCACCTTATGGGGCCCGCATTTCTCCTGTATTACGGGTGCTGCACTGGCTGCCAGTGGCTCAGCGTATTAGATTTAAGCATCGCCTTCGATCTGCCTCAGCAGGTCTGCTTTGTGTGCCCTCCTTCCGTGAATTTGTGGCCGAGCCTTCTCTATAGCCGCGGCACAATTATGGAACAAGCTCCCGTTGGCAATAAAAAATGGTCTAACCATCTGGCTTTTAGAAGGGTTGTGAAAACACATCTGTTCTAGATGACTGCTGTTGACTACCTATTGGCCTGTTGTCCTCCCTCTCCAGCTCAATGATACCCTCGGGTGACCATGCACTATAGAAATCTCCTTAACATAACAAAACATAACATGCTAAAATGTCAATGCTAGCTCCTGTACAACAAAATAAATACATATAAATATGGTCAAAGGATCCCCATTGTGATACAGACCATACAAACTATCAAGCAGAGTAACTTACTAAGAGCCGTGTTTCCGAAGCGTGTTGGTTGAGCAGACCACGGGAAAGAACCAAATTGCTCATTAAATACGTGCAATACCAGAGCATAGTTGCCAACATGACCCATTCCAGTCTGTAGGTGCTTATCCAGTCCTGCTTTTTTCTTTGCATTCTGCGACTTTTAGTTCCACTTTCCCCATTATAAAACCTGGACTACAATTCCTAGAAGGCCAAGAATAAAACCGGGACTGGATAAGCACCCAGAGATCGGAATGGGTCATGTTGGCAACTATGTACCGGAGAGCCGGTCTGTGATGTAGCGGCATGACATCATAGACAGTACCGTCTTAGGGTTATGAGTAGTGATGTCTAGAAAGCACATCACTAAATACGAAAATAGAAAGAGGGAATCTACTAGTACTGTTGATGGGGCTTGCGTAAGTGATGATGCCTAAAGTGGTAACGAGATCGCTCCTGTGGGGTGGACCCATGATATAAAATGCATAAATATAAAAGATGAATCCAGGGGTCAGCTAGGTGTCTCATCTGCTGGCCAACAAACTGGACCTGTGCCATGGTAAGGTGCATTCTTTACTGGTGTAGCGCATGATAAAACCCGGAGGCGTGAGGGCGCGACAAACAAAGATCATGCGCAGGACAGAAACAGCTAGCACTATAAAATACTATTTGAAAAGCAATTCTCCAAGACTATGTTGCGGTATGGGCACAAGAGTATTTGCGGCTGTACCGTCACCAACAATGTCTGTCATTGGTCCGTTGTGGTGCTCCACTGCCCGGTAGCATTGTAGATTTTGTGGTCCTGAAACAAAACACAGAGCACTCTGGCCCGGATCAAAGATGCAGGGCATTATGGGGTTGACAGTGGTATCAATGTCAACATTCAAAGCACATTCAGGGGGTATAGAGACTGGGCCCGCCCAATTCCTTCACACCAGGAAGGATCGGCTCTGGCATACGGACCGGTAGTCCACCTTCTGGCGTAGGATCAGCTCTGCCATACGCACTGGTAGGCCACCTACCCCAGGTTTGGAGGCATCTCGGTCACCCCCTGACAGGGTCAAGACCCTAACCCTGTCATAACAGGGAGGTTGTAACAAATGTATATATTTAGAAAGCATATAGCAAGATACCAAAAACACAAGCATTCACTGGTTAAAAAAGGGATGAAGAGCATGAGAATATAAATGTGTATCTTGATTATGAAATAATTCTGATTCAGTACCTATTTGGTCCATAGACTGAGTTGTCCAAACATAGGGAGGGTGGATTGAGAGACACTTGCAGGCCGAGTCATGGAAATACAGTCAAAAGTATCGCACGCGGCTGGCGCAGAGTGTTCCCGTGCGAATGTCTGCGCCAGCCGCGTGCGATAAAATCCATTTCAGCGCACATCGTATTCATGGATTAATCCTCCAAAACAAGCCGTGGCGCAGAGTATCGCAGCGACCCTGCAGCAGCGCCAGTTACGCCCCCAAGAACGCCCTCGCGCAAGTAAAAGCCATCAAGATCGCAAAACCATCGCAAAGGGCTGCGCCAACCCTGTACCAGTGCGAGAAGTAACACACGCAATTGGCCTGGGCGCGTGTATTTCAGGGGCTCGCGGGTGGTTTCACACGCGATTGGGCTGCGTGCGTGTATTTCAGGGGTGCGCGAGAAGTTCCACACGCGATTGGCCTGGGCGCGTGTATTTCAGGGGCTCGCGGGTGGTATCACACACGATCGGGCCTGGGGGAGCGTGTGCGTGCATTTCAGGTGTGCGCGAGAAGTTCCACACGCGATTGGGCTGCGTGCATGTATTTCAGGGGTGCGCGGGAAGATCTACACGCGATTGGGCTGAGTGCGTGTATTTCAGGGGTGCGCGGGAAGTCCCACACGCGATTGGGCTGCGTGCGTGTATTTCAGGGGCACGCGGGTGGTTTCACACGCGATTGGGCTGCGTGCGTGTATTTCAGGGGTGCGCGAGAAGTTCCACACGCGATTGGCCTGGGCGCGTGTATTTCAGGGGCTCGTGGGTGGTTTCACACGCGATCGGGCCTGGGGGAGCGTGTGCGTGTATTTCAGGTGTGCGCGAGAAGTTCCACACGTGATTGGGCTGCGTGCGTGTATTTCAGGGGTGCGCGGGAAGATCCACACGCGATTGGGCTGCGTGCGTGTATTTCAGGGGTGCGCGGGAAGTCCCACACGCGATTGGGCTGCGTGCGTGTATTTCAGGGGCACGCGGGTGGTTTCACACGCGATCGGGCCTGGGGGAGCGTGTGGGTGTAATTCAGGGGTGCGCGAGAAGTACCACACGTGATTGGCCTGTGCGCGTGTATTTCAAGGGCTCGCGGGTGGTTTCACACACGATTGGGCTGCGTGCGTGTATTTCAGGGGTGCGCGAGAAGTTCCACACACGATTGGCCTGGGCGCGTGTATTTCAGGGGCTCGCGGGTGGTATCACACGCGATCGGGCCTGGGGGAGCGTTTGCGTGTATTTCAGGTGTGCGTGAGAAGTTCCACACGCGATTGGGCTGCATGCGTGTATTACAGGGGTGCGCGGGAAGATCCACACGTGATTGGGCTGCGTGCGTGTATTACAGGGGTGCGCGGGAAGTCCCACACGCGATTGGGCCTGGGGGAGTGTGTGCGTGTATTTCAGGTGTGCGCGAGAAGTTCCACACGCGATTGGGCTGCATGCGTGTATTTCAGGGGTGCGCGGGAAGATCCACTCGCGATTGGCCTGGGCGCGTGTATTTCAGGGGCTCGCGGGTGGTTTCACACGCGATCTGGCCTGGGGGAGCGTGTGCGTGTATACCAGGGGTGCACAGAAAGTTTTACACGCGATTACAGCAGGGTACGTGTATAGCAGGGGTGCCGGGGAGTCCTACATGTGATTTGCCAGTGTGGGTCCTCCCAGGTGTTCCCTGTACACCCTCCACGGCCCCTGCAGGCAGCCCACACCACAGGGGACTACCCTGCATCCCTGGTCATGTCCCGCAGGCAGCCCACCCAACATGGGCATGCATCCCAGCAAAGGCACATGTCTCTTTGCACAAATAATCACCAACTCATGTTCCCCACCACCCCCACCCCCAGCACTGTGGGGCACCTGCCAGCAGGCCCCCACCCTTGTCCAACTCATGTTCCCCACCACCCCCACCCCCAGCACTGTGGGGCACCTGCCAGCAGGCCGCCACCCATGTCCAACTCATGTTCCCCACCACCCCCAGCCCCAGCACTGTGGGGCACCTGCCAGCAGGCCCACACCCTTGTCCAACTCATGTTCCCCACCACCCCCACCCCCAGCACTGTGGGGCACCTGCCAGCAGGCCCCCACCAATGTCCAACTCATGTTCCCCACCACCCCCACCCCCAGCACTGTGGGGCACCTGCCAGCAGGCCCCCACCCTTGACCAACTCATGTTCCCCACCACCCCCACCCCCAGCACTGTGGGGCACCTGCCAGCAGGCCCCCACCCATGTCCAACTCATGTTCCCCACCACCCCCACCCCCAGCACTGTGGGGCACCTGCCAGCAGGCCCCCACCCTTGTCCAACTCATGTTCCCCACCACCCCCACCCCCAGCACTGTGGGGCACCTGCCAGCAGGCCCCCACCCATGTCCAACTCATGTTCCCCACCACCCCCACCCCCAGCACTGTGGGGCACCTGCCAGCAGGCCCCCACCCCTGTCCAACTCATGTTCCCCACCACCCCCACCCCCCAGCAGTGCAGGGGCACCCTCCACCAGGCCCTCGCCCATGTCCCATCCATGCCCCCCTGTACCTGGGTCCCAACAATCCCCAACCATGTCCGTAATGGCCATCCTCCCCTGCCAAAAGGGCCAACCAACTATCACATCCACCCACATATCAAAGGCAATTACATGTTACACACCCAATGTAAATCATGCAAATGAACACGTGTCTGTCACACACAATGGCTGCAAGTGAATGTTAAAACACCCAACATGACATGCATGAAAGCAATGAGATGATACGACACATTGAAGGATGAAAATAAAAATGTAATGAAAATCAACTTGAATGGAAATGAAATGAGAAAAACCACAAAGCAAAACAACCAAAAGAAGATGAATGTTCATGAAAAAATCAAAAATAATAATAAAATCCATTGAAGAACTATTTACAAGATGATCCCGGGTCCATGAGCCCAACCAAATGAAACCTTACTATGACAACTAACTAAAAATTGAACTATATACAAAAATGTGGCGCATTGTCCAATCGCAACCAAAAAAAAATCAAAAAATCAAAGGAAACCTAACACTAACTATACAACTATATACAAAGGCAGCGGGCTATTCAGACGGCTCACTGGTTGTTGTCATGGGCCAGGGCATCATCGAACTCCTGGTCAATGGCTTGGAGGCGGGCATGTTCCCTGGCCCCGAGGTCCCGCAGGGATAACGCAGTGTCAAGCTCCAACTCCCTGCGAAGACCCTCGAGGCACTCAGCCCGCCTCAGCGCCCTCCGCATGGAGTCCTCCGCCCTGACCATTGTGAGCCGTTCCTCCTCTGCCCGCTGCCGCTCCGCACCTATCCGCTGGCACAACCGCTCCCACACGGAAGCCACTCCCATTCCAGGGTTCTCCTGCCCTCCGGACGATGCCTGCACCCCTGATGTTAATGGCCCCGAGCCATGATGCCTCCCACGTTGAGCCTGCTGCTGCCTCCGACGCAACTGCCTGTGCCAGCACGACGGCATCCAGGCTGATGGAAACCACCGACGCCGTCGTGCACGTGCCCTGCCCGATGATGCCGTCACATCCTCCATCTGCTGGGGTCCAGTTGCTGTGTTGTCCACCCCTGCTGGACCTCTGACTCCCGACTGTGGCAGGGATGGGATCCCCACCGAGCTGGCTGCATTGGTCAGGACAGGTCCACAGGGGGCCCTGGTGGCATCTGGGCCGGAAGACGGCAAGGAGAACGACTGGCGTATAGTCTCCACAGAGGAGGAGAGGGCCGCCAGATTGGCTGACACATGCAGGAAACCCCCGAACATGGCTGATCCCAATTGGGCCACGTCGGCACGGTGCTCTTTGTGATGACGTGCGTGCTCCTCCTGGGAAGCACGCACGGCATCACGAATCACAGCCGTGCGCATCGCGACCCCAATCAGGACCTTCTCCATACGGCCAGGGGTCCCCTCGTCCGCAGGTGGAGGGGAGTCAGATGACATGGACATCCCCTCTACCTGCGGACGGGCCTGGGACGGGGCATCCCTGCTGGTGCATGGTGGTGCACCCACAGGGTCAGGGGCAGCGACATGCACAGGCCCCTCCACGGTGACCTGTGCTGCCTCCTGCCCCTGCCCCTGGACTGCGCCACTTGCACCAGCAGGGATGCCCCCACCAGGCCCCATGTGCGCCTCAGTGCGGCCTCCTCCTCCTCTGTGGAAACCACCAACCTGGATGGCTCCTCACCGTCTACCGCCGTGGCAGGCCCCTGTGGGGCCTCACCCACCCCTTCCGCTGCAGCCATGGGGGCATCCCTGCCGCCTTGCTCCACAGCGCCGTCTCCGCCCTCTTCTTCACTAGCCGCTGCGTAGAGGGAGACATGAAACACAAGCATCAGGGTACTGTACAATGGTCCCCTAGACAGGAAGCAATAGCAGATGAGTACCACTGTCAAAGTACACTTCCATCATGTCCCTCCACAACACATGTGTCAGTCCAGGCAAAACACACACAGTGACAGGCATGGTGCATGCCATGGACATTTCCATACATGTCCAATGGACTCTCGAATCAGACAATGTAATGGTACTCACATGCATCATGGGTCATGCCTATCACATGCACACACTTCACCTCAGTCACATACATCTGGCCCCGTACACCCCAATCACAGTGCATACAAGGATGACTAGGCTGCATCAGTGAATCTGTAAATTGTCACGGACATGTGTCATGCATCCATGGCATTCACAAGTCATAGATACGCAGGTCAGGCACACAGAAATGGATACCATATATGTACCTGGCATCAGCACCCATCCCTCACCCCCACCCATGTCCAGGAACAGAGACTGCCATGCTCTCATGTGTGCAATCTGCACAGGGCTCCCCATGTCGCATTTTGACACATGCAACAACCGTGCGGTTCACACATTACTGGTCGCACATGCATTACCATGATGTCCCTGCACACATACATGCGTACATGGCCTATGTCACACATGCAGGCAAGTATCAGGCAACCAGCACACTGCAACATGCCCTGTCTCACACAGCAATGCTTGGCCACTTACCGCTCAACTCCAGACGGGTCTCCCTCTCAAGGACCTGGGCGTGGAGCGCTGGGTGTACGCGTTCCAGGACCCCCATCTGGATGGTACTCATGCGGCCCCGGCCCCCCTCCACGAGGCGCCGGGCCTTTATGAGGGTCCTGGACCTCAAGTCCTCCCAGCGCTTCTTGACCTTCTGGATGGTGCGGGTTGCCACCCCCTCCGCGTTGATGGCAACCACACAGTCGGCCCAGATCCTCTCCCGTCCTTCCCTGTTGGCGCGGGACGATCCGAAGAGGGCATCATACTGCCCCAGGACTTGCTCCACCAGGACAGCAACTTCGGTGGCAGTGAAGCTGGTGCCCCTCTGCCCCTCTGGCCGGGGGTTGCCACTGGTGTCAGATGTTGATGTGCCCGACATGGCAACCCCAGGGGCAGGAGTGGGTGGGCAACTGGGTCCTGGGGCTGGGCTGTGGAGCGATGTTGTCTGAGTCGGGAGTCTTCTGTTCCAGCAGGGGTGGACACAGCAACTGGACCCCTGCAGATGGCTGATGTGCAGGCACCAAATGGCAGGGCACGGTGGCAGCAGGCAGGCAGGCAGGCAGGCAGGCAGCAGCAGATGGCACGTGGGAGGCTGCTTGGGGCACTGGGGGGCAGTGATTTGGCCTTCTGGGCAGGAGCGTGGTCTTCCATGTGTTTTTGCGTGGCCAGCTTGATACGGAGTGATTTGGCACGTGAAAATCCTGCACGTCAGCGTGAAATTCGAGGAAAGGGCCTTAGCGCGTAAGCGCGTCAGCACGCGTACGCTATTTCATTGGACCAAAGGCCCTTACAGCGTAAGCGCGTCTGTGCAGTTTCGCGCACGGGCGTTGCCCTGGCAGGGCTTCTCTGTACGTGCTTTTCGTGCGGTGCGTGTGTTTTCCATCCGTTGGGGTTCACTCGCTATTACTTCGCAGCGGGTGTTGGCTATGCGTTCTTCTACATGCAAGGCAGACGGTGAGTGGTACCCCGCTCCCCCCCAGGCCCCATCGCGTGTGAAACCACCCGCAGGCCCCTGGAATACACGCACCCCGCTCCCCCAGGCCCCATCGCGTGCGAAACCACGCGCAGGCCCCTGAAATACACTCACCACACTCCCCCAGGCCCCATCACGTGTGAAACCACCCGCAGGCCCCTGGAATACACGCACCCCGCTCCCCCAGGCCCCATCGCGTGTGAAACCACCCGCAGGCCCCTGAAATACACGCACCCCGCTCCCCCAGGCCCCATCGCGTGTGAAACCACCCGCAGGCCCCTGAAATACACGCACCCCGCTCCCCCAGGCCCCATCGCGTGTGAAACCACCCGCAGGCCCCTGAAATACACGCACCCCACTGCCCCAGGCCCCATCGCGTGTGAAACCACCCACAGGCCCCTGGAATACACGCACCCCGCTCCCCCAGGCCCCATCGCGTGTGAAACCACCCGCAGGCCCCTGAAATACACGCACCCCGCTCCCCCAGGCCCCATCGCGTTTGAAACCACCCGCAGGCCCCTGAAATACACGCACCCCGCTCCCCCAGGCCCCATCGCGTGTGAAACCACCCGCAGGCCCCTGGAATACACGCACCCCGCTCCCCAAGGCTTCATCGCGCGTGAAACCAGCCGCAGGCCCCTGAAATACACGCACCCCGCTCCCCCAGGCCCCATCGCGTGTGAAACCACCCGCAGGCCCCTGAAATACATGCACCCCGCTCCCCCAGGCCCCATCGCGTGTGAAACCACCCGCAGGCCCCTGAAATACACACACCCCGCTCCCCCAGGCCCCATCGCGTGTGAAACCACCCGCAGGCCCCTGGAATACACGCACCCCGCTCCCCCAGGCCCCATCGCATGTGAAATTTCTCGCGCACCCCTGATATACACGCACCCAGCCAAAACGTGTGTGAAACTTCTTGCGCACCCCTGATATACACGCACCCAGCCAAAACGCGTGTGAAACTTCCCGCGCACCCCTGATATACACGCACCCAGCCAAAACGCGTGTGAAACTTCTTGCGCACCCCTGATATACACGCACCCAGCCAAAACGCGTGTGAAACTTCTCGCGCACCCCTGATATACACGCACCCAGCCAAAACGCGTGTGAAACTTCTTGCACACCCCTGATATACACGCACCCAGCCAAAACGCGTGTATGACTTCGCGCGCACCCCTGAAATGCACGCACACGCTCCCCCAGGCACAGTCGCTGAGCTGTGTATACTGTATTTTTTAAGCGCACATTTTGGCGCACATGTATTGGGACGCTACCGCCTGCTTTCTGTGGCGTACGGGTATGGGCCTGTGCGCGTCTTTGGCCGTGCGCTGTTTTACCCGATTCGATTCCATGAATGCCTGTTGTAGGCGAGCGTCTGGGCGTTCCGCGCACTTGCCTCCTGGACCTCCCTGTGACGCCCACATTTTCACGAGTTGTTCCCCATTCCGCGTGTCACGCCCCGTTTTCCACCTACTTTTGGGATGTGCGCACCGCTATGTGCGAATTCGCTGTGGCTTTATCGCACAGCGTTAGATGACCTGTGCGCTAGCATGCGGCGCGCACTTTTTCAGCGCACATCCCACATTTTGCTCGTGCCCGTGCTTCCATGAATGGATGTGCGCTGTTTTCTGTGCGATTTTCGGCTATTTTTTCTGTGGCACTGCAAATCGCATGTTTTCGCACGCGTGCGCCGGTTTTTCCGCGCACATTATTTCCATGAATCGGCCTGTTGGATTCTTCAGTCTTTGATTGTCCGTTACTTTTTGTGGGGCTGAATCTCTGTGTCTTTAAACTGTTCCCCAAGTCTCTTCTTGTATTAGTTTGAGCATAAGAATACAGACAGTACTATTATTGTTCTGCCCCCTTGGGGTATAGTGTATATTTGCTATGAATTATGTGCTATTTTCCTTTTTTCTTTTTAATTAGTGATACTTAATGAAAATGTTTCTATTAAACCTATCTGCAAAAATAATAATAATAATAATAATAATAATAATAATAATAATAATAATAATAATAATAATAATAATACATTTTTGGTCATAAGTGTGCTTTCAATAAAACAATCCATTAGTTATTGGCATTTTTACAGAACCTTCCTTAAACAGCAGCCTGCTGTCAACATGGGCTCCCAATTAGGAGGCTGCCAAATGCAGTGTGGCGTCTTGCACACACTTCAAACCCTAATCACACAGAAGGAAAGCCAAACGGAGTCCCTGGGAACTGTGGCTGGGTATTAATAGCTCACCTTAGGCAGGTGCTTTTTATTTCACCTCTGTGCTGAGTCCTGCCTCTGCCGGGCAGGTCAGCACTTTCGCCCGGTGTGCTGAACGTCCATAACTCATGGCGGCTGGCACCTGCTCCTGTGAGGACGGGAAATAGAATGTATTCAGCACCGTTGTCCATCTATGGGTTCTGAGGCAGGTATTGGAGGCTGAGATCAGCAGCAGCACAGGAGAGCTGGGTCAGCATTGCCCCGGCCTGTCAGTCCGCAGCGCAGACGCGCTCCCGCGTCGTTCGTGGAGCAATTCTTATAGAATGGCTCTAAGAACTTGGACAAATGCAAAGATCAGCTCTGTAGCCATGTGCCAGCAGAACCCCACAGTTTGTTATTTGAATGCATTATTTCTATTGTGTTTTGTTAGATTGCATAGGATTCATAAAGTGCTCCTCTGCCAGTTATATAGCCTTGTGGTGCTGGTGTCAGTGCTTAATTTATAAGAAAATGAGTGCAAGGGCACACATATTTTCTAGCACGCCAGCGACACAACAGGGCAGTCAATGCCACTTTTTACACCACCCACGGCTGCTCCCTACAGTGTCAACATATTTGAGGTTTAGTAAGTGCTAAGGACGAATATGCTCGTCCTTTTTGCATAAACTTGCATAATAGCCTGGCACTTAAGGGGTTAGCTGCAACTCCCATTGGTTCATTAAGGGTGATTGATGCACTGTGCAAGCTACAGAAATCAATCCACGTAACGTATTAGCTGTGACTTTTAACATAATAAATGTTTAAGCGTTTCTTTGAAACACATCATCGTTAACATTATGCTCTGATCGTAGCGGTGGCAGGTAGAACATGTTATCCATCTATCCACAGAACACATGAGCAAACACGGCTTCCTCCTATGGTAAATTGATGGATACATGTGGGAAAAATCATTACTAAACAGATGAACTTGCCTGTGAAACATTGCAGCAAGGTCTTCCTGTATAGGTGACCACTCATGGCAGCCACTTCTCTTCCATATGGGCCTTTTCACCGACCATGCCCCTGTGTTGGGGCTGCTGGCTGGCCTGTTGCTGTCAGCCACCCTTCCAGTTATTACAGTACAGAACTTGCAGCAATGTCATGTAGGCTGAGTGGAGCAATGCACGGGTATGGCCTGCATCAGCCCCCAACATTGTCACCTATCAACTCCTTGTTATCCGCGATAATGTATTCATTACCCTGCCAACATGGGTCATCAGGTTCATGAATAACAATTTGATTTGATTTGCTTTATTTGTAAAGCGCACCATGCCCGTGGGCAACCGGGCGCATAATCTTAAGTACAGGTTACAGCAATATACAAAGGGCGAGATTTACAGGTAGTGCATAAGTACAGGATACAAGTTAAGAACGATACAGTGTGGCATATATACACAAATGAAATATATACAGAGAAGGAACCGTCTGGCGTGGGACCTTATGCTTTCTGGGTTAACAGCCAAGCTTTGGCGTTGTTTTTGAACATTAGAAAGAACGGTTCAGTTCTTATGTGGGTCGGCAGAGTGTTCCACAGTTTGGAAGCTAGGACAGGGAAGCTCACGCCACCTGCTTTTTGGAGTTTGAATCTGGGCAGAATTAGGCTGTGAATTTTGGCTGATCTGATAGGACGGGAGGAGGAATGAAGTGCAAGACGCGATGAGAGGTAGGGTGGGGCATCGTTGCTCAGGCATTTGTGGGTCATGGCTAGCGTTTTCAAGGCAATACTGTGTTTTACCGGGAGCCAACGAAGGTCAGATCTGAAAGTGGAGATATGGGACCGTCTGGGAATTTTGAGAGCTGCCCTTATGTCATTATTTTGAATAGTTTGTAGTTTATTGAGGTTAGACTGGCTAGTCCCTAGGTAGAGGGCACTACAATAGTCTATTTTGGACATGATAAGAGGTCTGGCCAGTGTAGTGCAATTGTGAGTGTTCAGAAATGGTCTGCAGGTGGCCAATGAGCCAGTCCAGGATGCAGAGACCCCGGCCAGTTCACGACCAGATCACGCGACACTGCAGTGGACATATTGTAAATCCGTTTTTACCACTGTCATTATTTCATTTTATTTTTGGAACTAGATTACTTTGTACGACATGCAAATTGTATGTCTTTACATTTAATTTCATGTCTGCTTTTTTATTTACTGCATTCATGATAATTTTTTGCCCCACTCAGCAACATTAGTCTTAGCTACTGATTAAGTCAGATGTTTGATTTTCTTTTAAATAATTAATGAATATGTACTTATTCAGCACTTATTATTCAGTCATATCAATAAGCATTAGCAAAGCCAAAGGTTTTAGCTTTTGTACAAGCAGATATGGACCCCCATTCACATATTTTACTTTCAGACATTACCAGTTTTTACAAACAATCCCCACAAAATAACAATGGGCCTCATTATAAGGTTGCCGGTCCAGTAACTTCCATACTCGTAGGATTGCTGGTACCGTTGTTACCGGACCAGCAAACTACGAGGTCTGCTCGTGGGTGCCTTTTCGCCCGCCAGGTCTGACCTGGCGGGTTGACCGGCACTCGCAAGCAGACCATGTTGGATGCACCGGCACCATTAACTAATGGTGCCGGTGCATCCAACCTCCCCATTCCCATGGGGCTCAATGGGAATGGGGTGTATATTTTTCCGATGCCCGGGAATGGGCAACTACTGGGTCAGCCGGGGCTGTAATGCCCCGGTTATTGGCCATTTCCAGGCCGCGAAAAAAAAATGACTCCGACGGAGTCATAATGAATGTGTTCTTTACACAGTAAAAACCTAACAGCGTTTTACTAACAGTCTACATTTTCTATACAGAAGATAGAAGAAAAGACAAGCTAAGCAACTGAATTAAGGGCTGTGTGCTGGGATGTTGTATTGATTTGAAATTACGTTATGCAAGTTATACTTTTTTAAGGAAGATGTTACTGAATTCAAAAATGACTGGTATAAATCACTTAACATGACTCGAATTTTGGTAAGTAGCAGGCGAATGGCTGTTGTTAACCTATTGCCTTTCAGAGCCCTTCCAGAGACCTGTTTTTGCAAGCTGTTTTAAATCACCTACAACTGAGAGGGATTAAGCTAACACGGTGAGTTAGCTTCTGGCATGATACTATCATGTTTGCATCCATACAGAAATACCAGAAAAATGTACCAAGCTCAGGACTAGCATGTCCATGAACATTCAGTGGAGGCCCGTGAGCATTCAATGAGTGGGTAAAAAAATACAAGCAACAGCCAGAGGTTGTGTGTATCTCCTCACATACATCACCTCGGCAGCCTTTGACCACAGAACACTAATTAGAATGCTTGAAGAAACCAGAATGCAAAACACAACTGTACAATGGTTCAGATTGAACCTAACAGACAGAACAGAATCACCTGGCTCCCTCGTTCAGCTCCAACCCAAATGACCCAATTGCTGTGGAGTACCCCAGGGATCAATCTTATTGCTGCTCCTCCTCAACATCTATACAACTCCTTTCATGAAGATCAAGAAGTCTGGAGGGTCTTCACTGTTACAACTATGACACACACACAAATCGGATCTGGGTTGTCTGCCCGCAAATGTTTTGTTCGCGGGTGGACTGCTGCAGTGTAACTGCTCAGGCCCCTGTTTTAACCGTTATGATATGATATGGCATTTATAACACGCCTATACACACGTGTTTCAAGGCACGATGAGGCAAGGAAGGGAGGACAGAGGCAACAATCTTTCTAGGCCAGGTGACACTGAGATTGCGCAAGTGCGGGGGAGGGAGGAAGGGGAGAAGTGCAGGGGGAAAATGGGGGCGGGGGGCAGTGCATAGGACATACAGACAAATAAATAAAGACAAATAAAAGGTGTAGCCAGCTGGTCCCGAGAACAGAGGGTTAGCCAGGTAACCAGTGCAGTTACAGTTTCAGACAGGAGATCAGCAGGGGAGAGGATGAGAGAAAACAGAAGCAAGTACAGTTACAGATTCAGACAGTCTACTCCAGGGTTATTGCTTATTCTTCTGATGTCTTTGTGTTGCTACTAATGCCCTGGCAGGCAGGTTTAATAATTTGCTAAATCAACCCAATTCTGAGTGTGTTTTGTTGCTACAAACCTCTCAAACTTTTTGGTAGAGTCGCATGGAAAAGTTTTAGATCAGCAAGGGCTAAATGTTAGGGTTCTGGAAGGGAATGAAGGATGCCACTGCCACCCCTGACAGGTCACTATTACATGCCCCACTTTCTTATGTGTCATGAGTGAAAGGTTGAACTATTCTTGCAGTAGTTAAGTAGTTGGGAGGGAGACAGTGGGTGGGGTGGGTTGGGGGGGCGGATAGAAGGTACTATGTGTTTATTTGTTTTTTCATTTATAAAGCACACTAAACCCAGGGGAATCAAGGCGCTGTTACATGATCCAGTTACTTGCAGAAAATACAGACAGTTAATAAATCAGGAATTACACACAGTCAACGGATCAGATGTTTTCAGGTCAGTGTTTAAGCAAACAGCTAAATCTTCAAATATTTTCGGAATGGACAGAATGATTGCTGGGCTTGCAAGGCCGGCGGTAGTAAGTTCCATTGTTTGGTGTGACAGTCGGGAAGCTGGAGCCTCCAGCTTCTGACCGTTTGAATTTGGGTTGGACATGCCGGTGCACATAGGCATCTCTCGTAGGTCTGGATGAGTCCGCGTTTGTGATTTTCTGTGACAGGTAAGTGGGTGCCACATTCGATAGACATTTGTGTGTAATTGGCAAGGTTTTGAATTGAATGCGTTCATGAATGGGGAACCATCAGGCCTTTCTTCTTGCAGGGGTGATATGTTCAATATTTGGGAATGTTCAGAGCTGCTCTAAGTGCATTGTTCTGGATCATCTGCGTTTTACGGATGGTGTGTTCTGAAGTGCCTGGAAAGAGCGCATTGCAATAGTCGAGCCTGGATCCGATAATAGCTAAGGAAATTATAAGGTAGCTGTCATGGGATGAGAAGGGTCTGGATGCATTGATCAGTTTACTGGTGTATGCAGCCGTCTAGGTGATGGAATTGACATGATGAGTGAGCTAAAGAGTGTCATCCAGGTATACACCAAGAGTTTTAACTGAGGAGGAGACCAGGATCGTATTGGCGTCAATGTTGAATAATGTATGATGAAGGGTTTTCCAGGAGGATCTCAGTCTTTTCATCATTAAGGCAGAGGCAGTGCATGGCCATCCCCGCCTAGCTCATCAAGCAAGCAACATTTACTGTTAAGGTGTTCAAGGTAATTGCTAGACAGGGGAGTACAATTTGAGTATCATCAGCGTAGTTGGTGTAGGCTATGCCAATGGAGTCTTTTAAGTCAAAAAGAGGCTTTGTGAAGATATTGTATAGGGTCAGGGAACACACGTTATAGTTGTTATTGTTGGTGTTGTGGTAAACATTTGACTTTGCAGCCCTTAAAGAATTGTCTGCCACTTTTGGGGAGGTTTTCCAGGTTTAGTCCAAATCAAGAATGCGCTCTTACTCCCAGTTTTCTGATCTCCATCTTTTTTCATTCTCTTCTCATTCCCACTCTCAGTTATTTGTTCTTGACCCTTCCAAGTGTTCATCCCTCTCCCCACTCCTTGCTCCTGATCATTTTATTCCTTCCCCCCATGGGAGCCACCCCCTCTGCAGCCACCCTGCTCCCCTTCGCCTCCAGTTTTATTAAAGTGCAATCCATGATGATGTCCCTGGCAAGAGACCTACAGCTGGTGGCAAGTGCAAGGGTAAGTGCAGACATCAGGTGTCAAGTGCTGGTAGGGGGCTGTAGGGATACAGAAACAGTCCCAGAGTGCAAGGGTTACCAGAGGGGCAGTGCAGGTGTCCAACTGGTGGGGAGGGGACCTGGTCCCGAGAACAGAGGGTTAGCCAGGTAACCAGTGCAGTTACAGTTTCAGACAGGAGATCAGCAGGGGAGAGGATGAGAGAAAACAGAAGCAAAGAGGAAGGTCATGAGTTGCTTTCGAAACCAGAGTTTCAGAGACGCAGGGAAGCTGTTCCAGAGGGAGGCCCCCAGCCGAAGAAAGAGATATACCACAAACTCGTTGCTTGGAGTAGCGACTGACCCTGAGGGAGCTGGAGGCGGATGAGCGAAGAGCTCAAGAGCAAAGATATTTGGTAAGAGAGAGTTGAAGGTATTGAGGCCCCAGGCCCCAGAAGACTTTGTGGACAATGCAGAGGGTTCTGAATGTAATCCTTTCTGCCATTGGGAGCCAGTGCAAAGATTTCAGTCCTGGAGAGATACAATCCCTGGGCTTGAGACCAAAGACAAGTCTCGCAGTCCTGTTTTGGATGAGTTGCAGAGGGCGGAGAGTAGAGGCAGGTAGATTAAGAAAGAGGCTGTTTCAGTAGTCCTGCCTAGAGGGAACCAGAGCTCTGGAGACAGTGAGCCTCTGGGGGAAGGAGAGGAAAGGGAGAATACCTCTGAGGAGGTGGAGCTGGTAGTGTGACTTCTTAGAGACGTCAGAGATGTGAGGAGAGAAGGAGAGTGTTGAAGATGACCCCAAAGTTTTTAGCCTCACAGGTGGGAGCAGGAAGAGGGCCAAGAGAGGCCGGCCAGAGAGTGACAGAAAAGGAGAGAACAGGTGTGCTGATGAGGAGAATCTCAGTCTTACTGGCATTAAGGCAGAGATCATTGGTGGCACACCACTCCTGGATAGCAGATAGACAGTCAGAGATGAGAGAAGGAGAAGAGGTGGCAGAAGGGAGACTGAAAATGAGTTCCATATCATCTGCATAGCACTGAAAGTTGGGGCAGAGAGCGGCAATGCAGTGGGCAAGAAGTGCCAGTTATTGGTTGAACAGCCAGGGAGAGAAGTTAGACCACTGGGGAACACCACAGGTAGAGATAAAGATAGAGGCGAGCAAGGAAACAAGTTGGATCTGGGAGGGTCGACTGGAGAGGAACGACGTCAGCCAAGCCAGGGCCTGATCAGTGATACCCAGGTTATCACGGAGACAGTTAAGCAGGATGGCATGGTTGACCTTGTCAAAGGCAGAAGAGAGATCAAGTAAGATGAGGACACAGGGTGTGTTGGAATCAAGGTTGGAGAGCAGGTCTTCAAGGATGTTCAGGAGGGCAGTTTCTGTGCTTCTGGCAGCTCTGAAGCCAGACTGATGGTCATGGAGACAACCAACAGATTCAGTGTGAAGATTATGCTGGGAGATGGCCAGGGTTTCCAGGAGTTTTCCCAGGAAAGAAGTGATTGAGATTGGGTGATAGTTATCAGGGCAGGAAGGGTCGACAGAGACGAGGGCCCGAGCAACTTCTGTCCCCCGCCACCAATTTTAAGGATGCTGGGAACACATGCTGGGAACACACCTGCAACCCCTAACCCCCTAAATACCAAATGTACAAAAGTACTGTGTACAATGGGCAAGAAGTAACACAATTTATTCTGGGCCCAGTCGCAGCTGGGAAAACAAAATTCAAACAGAATGCGGAACAGAACTGCATGAAAAACACTGTCAAAGAAACACCTCTTAAACAAAAGCTTTTATAACATCGAAAACTAATTAAAATCAAACCACATTGCAACATTAGAACATTCCCCCACAGAAAGCTGATTGGTAGGATTGGATCATTACCATATGGAAGGACATACATTAATTTGCTTGCTATGGATCCCACAAACCGTACATCACCCTTGTCCACACTTGTGATGTCACACTCCAATCCCCAATTCCCACATTGTAGTGCCAAATTATTGAAACATTTGGGATGCCCAGCGGATCATTATTCAATTGCTGCCAATCATCGCCATCCATCTTCTCACCGGAAAGCATTTGATCATGACACTGCCAGAGCCTTGAACCACCAACAAGTTACCATTTTAACGTTGCACGTTAGAAACTCTTCAAACTTCTTCCCAGATGTACCAAGGGGCAATTTGAAACCGCCATGGGCAATCTGAAACTGTCAGTAGACCAGATTCATAATTTAATATGCTAAATTATAAAAGTAGTGTACATTCATTGTCTTTCTATGGCACCCATGTGCTCTGTTTCCTGACCTTGAAAGTAACAAAGGCTGTTTGTTTCCTACTGTGTGATCCTGGGAACATGGGATTTGCAATATGCTGCCGTTCTCTGTGGCTATTAAACAAATTAATTAAATGTGAATTTGTTTCTCAAAAGCATGCTTTGAGGCCTGCTCTGAGTACTTTGGTCTATCTATAAAACTAATATACTTTCCTGTGACCCATTCTTTATTATCTCTATTTCATTAGCTTGGAACACAATTATTAAGGGCATTCTCCAATCTAGTGCAAATGGCAATGTGGCTATGTAGGAAGCCCTTTCCCGTTTTAATGGGCTAATCCTGCAGCTGGTAAGTTTGCACCATTTTACCCGGCTGAACTTGCATTTTTACCATAATGCAAAGCAATGCAATATTGCCTTTCTCTCTCCTCTCAACAAACCAAACCCACCCACACACTTCCAGGTCTGCCAGAGCACCAGGAGACGATGCAAATGGCAGTGGTGCACGGACATAACATAACATAACAACATAACATAGCATAACATAACATAACATCTCACTCAATGCCAATGGTTTTGGCTTATAGGCAGCACTTACAGCACCACCCAATAGGTAAAGCTAAACGAAACCCATCAAAGATTCAGGTGAAGTGGGTGCTGGAGAAAACAGCATTGATTTTAAAATGCATCCTTTGAAGCATGCCCTTTGACCAAAAAAGTTGTAGTGCGGCAGTTTCCCCCCACCTGTAGTGAATCTACCTCTCATTCTGAAGGACACATGGTGATCCCATGCACCATCCTCTGACTTGAAGCAATGGCTCCATGGTAGTTCTTGAGGGCTGCACATGGAGGAAAGGGATGCGTGGTAGGGGGGCTCAAGCGGTCAAACCGGTGTTATGACCTGCATGTGTATACATTTCCCCTCTTGTTATTCTTCTATTCATAAACAAAACAACTGCACAGCCACACGCAAAGTGTATCATTATACCATTTCAGGGGATAGCAAACCTGAGTGTGTGAATGAGTGGGATCATTTATATAGCACACACCGCAAACCGCAATCACCTCTTGGCACTGGTCATCACTGCAGAGAGACAGCTGAAACTCCGAATAATTTGGGACCCAAACTATTTACTAAAATAAATCACAGCTTCGAAAAATGAAATGGCACTAAAATAGATCTTGTTGGGCTCATTAAGTGTGTTAGAATTCATATAGTGTAATCCAGGCTAGAAGGAAATGGAGCACTGAATTGGGGAGAGAACAGTGAAAATTGCAGAGTGAGCGAGTAGGATGGGCAGTGGTGGGAAGGTGGAGAATTAGAGCTTCTGAAGGTGAAAGGGCAACAGAATCTAAAAAAGCAAGCCATCAGATTATTTCTGAAGCTCACAAGACATGGGGGCCAAGCTGCTGTTCGTCCATATGTTATTACATAATCTGGATGTCCAACAGGTAAATAAATATCTGTCTTCAGGCCCTTGCCTTCTTACATTTCTGGCCATATTGTGGCTTCTGCTGCAGCATGGGACTCAGGAAAGGTGAGCCTTTCTGCCAGGTTGCAAGAAACTTTATCATTGTATATGATGCTGTTTTGAATATAAAAATATATTTGATTCATTCCATTACACCTAGAGATTGAGAAATGCGTTTTTTAGATCTGCTATTATAACTCTATCTCCCGACTAGACACATGTATGTGGGTAGAACATAATAGCCAGAACCAGATTAGACTGTTTGCTTCTATAAAAGACACTGGTCCTTGACTTGAGCATCATTGGATATCAGTCGGCTACAATGCCTCTACTAACATCTCCTATACTTGGGACGTCCACAGAAAATGGATACAATGATCAAAATCAATTATAAGCATGAGGCAATTTCCCGTATTCAGTATTAGATGGAGGATGAGAAGTGTAAACACATAAATACATAGTTGTAATGAGGCGCATTATTTTACAAGACATCCTCACAGGGTCCTTAGTGTTTTGTTGAGGTTGGAAAACCCCTCATCGAAATATGGCAAGAGAGGTGTTTCCTTTTCTTTAATTTTATAACAATATTCTTTGCCAACACGCATGCCACCACTCTGTCAGACTCTTACTTCGGCACGCTTACCGTACATATTTTGTTCTATTGATACTTCCTGAAGCACCAATTCACATCAGAATTGTTTCAATTGTACTCTTGTTCAGATCAGAGTTGCCTAGCATTTTGGTGCTAATCTTAATCTTAAGAAAGTTTCCCAAAGTGATCTGCTCAGAGACTTGATCAAGTAGGTTGCAGGCTGGTTTCGTTTTTTGCTAAACAAGGGCTAATTTATCATCAGTTTATACGATGACGCTGTATCTTGAGTCCTAATCCAATCAAACTCACCCAGTGTCGTTTTTACTCTGAGTTTTCACATAATTCATCCTCTGAACAGCCAATTTCCAGTAGATTTGCTCTATTGTTTCCTGCCCAATCATTTAGAAGCTGACTAGATCCCCCTTTTAGTTCTTCATTTATAATTTCAAATATTCTTGAACGATTCGGGAGGATGATTTTCCTAAATAATGCCAGGCTGTTCCAATCTATCACTGCTTTTAATGGAAGGAGACCCATTTCTCTGCGCATCATGGTGATTGGTGTTGAATTTGGCAGTCCCAACACTCTCCTCCAAAATAATCCCTCTATTATTGGCCAAAATGTAGATGGAAACTCGGGCAATGCTTATACTCCATAAATTACAGATGGTACCACTTTCCCTTTGTAGAAATGTAACACTGGTAGCAGAGAAAATCTACCATATTTTCTATCAATTACTCTCGCTTGGATTGCCAGTTGCTTTTCACGTAAGGAGGTCTGCGCAGCTCTCTCCACTTTACTATTACTCAGCGTCACTGCCAGGTGTTTAAATTCTTGAACCTGCTCAATCTTTGCATCCTCCATGTACCATCTTAAGTTTTCTTTTCTTTTTTTTTCCAAGTTCAAAAAACGTCGAATTTTTGTTTCTCTTTATTTATTTCCAGATTATTTTTTTGGGTGGATTTTTAGAGTGCTTCAAGTTGACGCTGATGCCCAACCGCCGTCTGATCTACAAGGATTAGGCCATCTGCACACAAAAAATGCATCTAGCGAACTCCTCCTATGTACAGGGGAATCATATCACTGCCACCTCTTCTTCTTTCAGATCTATGAGAAAAAAGTTAAATAGGGGTGGAGCTAAAGGGCACCCTTGCTTTACACTTCTAGCTGTCGAGATTTCCAAAGACAGGGTGCCTGCCCTGCTTAAGCAGACTCTAATTGATGTACCAGAATGAAGGGCAATTATTGGATCTAAGATTAACTGTGGGAACTCGCTGCAATTTACGTCACTTAATGCTTACAAATGTTTGAAGCCACGTGTATTCCATGAGGCCAATTCTATGAAGGTTATCTTGCTGGGTGACAGCACGTGGCTCTTAAAAAAGGGGGTCTTGATCCTGTTCTTTTATCTTCTCTTGCTATGGACACCCGTGATTCGCCAGGGCTTCAGGAATCCATGCCCATTTATCTGTATCGCGGGTCTTGTGTTGGCTATTTTACATCACATCTGAGTTCTTCAATCTCCTTCTAAGAGGGGTTGTCTTAAAAGTTACATTTAAGATGATTTGTGGACCTTTGGGACACCGCCCAATATTCAAGGAACATTTATACTGTCCTTCGTTGCGTGTTTTATCTCCCAGGCTCGTTTCAGGAGATGGGAATTCTCTGGAGCTCTTATCTTCTCGGGAGGGATATTTTTTTTCCTTCCTTTTGTATCGTTCCACTATGATGTCTATTGTTTGTCTGCTTTACAGCGGTCAAATCGAACCCCAACATCAGCAGGCTTTCAGCCGCTTCCAGGAGCATACCTTTGACCACCGGATATGGTACATGCAGAACAACACTGTCATTCCTGCTTTCCCTTTCGAATTCAATTATTTTTAAGTCTGTAGAGCGAATCTGTCTCAGGTTTGGAACACAGTTTAAAAGTGACATAGCTGTTGCTCTAGTCAAAGGACATTTGTCTCCTTTGTTCAACATCCGTTCCAATTTAAGATATCGATCACTACAACTTTTCTCCCATGATTTTAGTTCATTTAAGTTCTTTTGTTTCATTCTTGCACTTTTACGTAAACGATTCTCCATGGGCTTTCTTTTTCTTTACTCCTCCTATGGGTTGGTTCCTTCCGCTTTCTGGGTGAGTCTGAAGCATCCCGTTTGTTCCCGGTCAACCGAGATGGTTCATGGTTGATATTTTCCTCTCTATTCGGGAACTTGGACTTTTCAAAAGGCTGTTGTGATCTCAGCACAGTTTTGTCTGATGGAAATGTCGTAATGTTCAGTCTCTCTTCAGCACTCCGTCTCTTTTCAGCCAGAGTTCTAAATATAGAACGATATTTGGTTTCTGGACCAGACTCTTGGGCCTCTTTAGGTTTAGATTCCTGCCATTGCTTATTTTTAGAGGCTGATTTATTTGTGCAGTTTGATATCAACTCCGATTCTGATTGTTCAATTGTGAATTTTGTGATTCGTCCAGTGTCATCAGGAGAACTATTCTCATGTTGTTACTATTTTGTGTATTTATCACTTTGTCTTTTTCCATGACGACTCTTTCCTACAATTTTTGTTCTTGGAAATGGCTGATTTGGGTTTTGCCCTTTTGTTTGGTATCGAATAGGTGGACTTTGATTGTTTTATTTTTCTCTGTCTGCTTTTTCCGGACACCCATCGTTCTGCTTTTTATTAAAGCCAGAGAAGATCGCAAAATTAGAGCTTTTTTCTTCCACTACTCTCAAAACAGGTGTAAGATTTGCCTGTCTTCCTTTGTTTCAATTTTAGGTTAGGGAACCTTTTTTGATAGGGGACTTATCAATTTGGTCGACTCTTCTTTCAGTTGTAATACCTAGGCTTTGGATTTTCACAATGTACATCTTCATAGGCGATACACCACCTGTCGTTCAGTTTACCGACGTTACATTTTGTGCGAAATCCTCATCGTTTGGTATTATACATCAATCTTTTTGACATGGCGGTCCACTCCGTTTAGGATAGTTTTCCTGTCTTGATTTTATTTGGGGGTTGAGTCTGGCGATTTTGAGAGGTCCACTAGTCCAATGAACGGACCTTGCTGTCTTTGATCTTTATTGGATTCGTCCCAGTTTATGTTTTTAGAATCCGTTTGTGTTATTGAATCCTTGTATAATATTTCTTTTTCCTGTTGTACATTTTTTGGATGAATGGGAAACTTCTCGGTTTGTTTTTCAACTCTGGCTGATTCAAATTCAGAGGCATGTTGTTTTGTAGCTATGACATAACCTTCCAAAAAAATGTATTTGGTATAACTCATCGCTAGCATCAATGAGTAATCTTCCACAGCATTGTTTAGTGCCCTGTACAGCTTGGTGAAGGGAGCTAAGGCTATTGTCAGTGCTAAGGCTATTGTTAGTGTCGACATAATTGCCAGTAAGTCATGTTTTATATTTTTCTACAGCTTTGTTTGACAGGTCAGAGTCATTTTCGTGCCTTATGCCTTTCGGAACAGGTGCAGGATTGACCTAGGTGGACAATGGTATTCCCTCAAAACTTCTTCCCGTCATCTAGCAATTGCCCGTCTGTTAGATGTTGAGAATCGGCAGTTTCTTGTGATTGCTGAGGGTCTCCCCTAATCAATTCAAGGAACGTCTTGCCATTTTGTCACTCGGGGACAAATGTGTTTACCACTAATAGCAACAACGAATTGCTCGATATAAAGGCATTTGTTGCTTGATTATGGACGTAATCCAAATGTCTTTGTTGCTCCCTATGCCTACAAAATGGAGTTAGAGTCTCTGATCCGCTAAGATCTAATATATCCACTGTATTTAGACTATTGACTTCCTTTGGGGACAGCCTTCCACTTTCAAAATCAGCTTCTTTGTCTGAGCTTTTCTCTTGTTCACATACTCTTGGACTTAAAGTGCCAGTTAGCCTATTTTGAGGGGACCCAAAGTGCCATTTCATATGTTGCGCTTTTTTACCAAAGGATCCAAAATTTCGAACGGTTTTCTCAGATTCTGGCAGCAAATCTTTTCTCAGGATAATGGCTTTTGTTACCTGGTTTACACCATATGCCAATGTTTTATGTTGCTCCAAGAGACCACAAAATGGAATTTGGTTATCTGGTCCAGTAAACTCAGGTGGAACAGTTCTGGTTTGGGAATTTGGTCCTTTTAAATGCTGACTCCGACTTTCGAACTCAGTTTCTTTATCCAAGTTTTTCACTTGTTCACAAGTAGTCGGGTTAAAAACACCAGTTGACCTACTTTGAGGTAGCCCAAAGTGCCACTTTGTGATTTGCGCTTTCTTACCGAAGAACCCGAACATTCGAACTGCATTTTCAGTTTCTTCATTTGGATCCAGACGCCTTCCAAGATTTCCACGTCCGAGATCTCAGCTACTCGTGCTGGGGTAAGGGAGATTTTTTTTTTTCATGAAAACCCTATTTCTGTCATTTTGTCCTATCCCCAGTTTCTTTGTTAACTTCTTATGAGGTTGAAGGTTTTTTTTAGAGCTTTAGATCCCGTAGGCTTTGATGTTCTGGTAGATTGCGTGCATTTTTGTGATGTTTCCTTCGCGTTGTCTTTCATGAGAGTTTGACTTTTATTTTGTTTTGAGGAGCTCACATTTCTTTCCTTAGACAGATCAACACTGCCGATCTGTTCACTGTGTTTGGCTTCAGGTGCATCATTTGAAAGAGTTGTTTTACAAGAGCTGGTAGATGAAACTGCCAGGAACTCTGCACTTAGATCTGTATTCATATTTGATGACAATTGGTGTTGAGCTCTCTTCAAATATCCTTCGACCATTTGAGGTATTATGAGTTTGTGCTTTGATATTTATATGTGCTCCATTACGTTCTTCCATTGTTGTTTCCATATTAAAGGAAGGCGGGGGGCAGAAACTGTCTGTATTTTTCTGTAACAGGTGTTGCTGTAGTGGTGGTCGGGAAGGTACAGGTGAAAGAGCGGCTGCAATTGCTTTTCCCCCTTCATTCAATTCGTCATCACGTTGCAGCTTGGCACTTCGAAGGAGGCGACCCTCTTCCATGTTTGTCCTGCAGAGCACGTCACACAGTCCCCGCAGACCTCTCGGACTGCGCAGACTGAACCCGTCTGCCGAACTCTGCACCCGCTCCGCGGCTGGAGGGGGGTTATCAAGAAACACCTCCCACTTCCTGGAAACTGCTAACAGCAAATACAGACCACGGGCTCACGCTGCTTCACGCTGCTTCACGCTGCTTCTCACTGCGCAGACTGAACTTGTGTGCCGAACTCTGCGGCCGCTCCGTGGCTGGAGAGGAGTTATCAAGAAACACCTCCCACTTCCTGGAAACTGCAAACAGCAAAAGCAGACCATGGCTCACGCTGCTTCACGCTGCTTCTCACTGCGCAGACTGAACTTGTGTGCCGAACTCTGCGGCCGCTCCGTGGCTGGAGAGGAGTTATCAAGAAACACCTCCCACTTCCTGGAAACTGCAAACAGCAAAAGCAGACCACGGGCTCACACTGCTTCACGCTGCTTCTCACTGCGCAGACTGAACTTGTGTGCCGAACTCTGCGGCCGCTCCATGGCTGGAGAGGAGTTATCAAGAAACACCTCCCACTTCCTGGAAACTGCAAACAGCAAAAGCAGACCACGGGCTCACACTGCTTCACGCTGCTTCTCACTGCGCAGACTGAACTTGTGTGCCGAACTCTGCGGCCGCTCCATGGCTGGAGAGGAGTTATCAAGAAACACCTCCCACTTCCTGGAAACTGCAAACAGCAAAAGCAGACCACGGGCTCACACTGCTTCACGCTGCTTCTCACTGCGCAGACTGAACTCGTGTGCCGAACTCTGCGGCCGCTCCGTGGCTGGAGAGGAGTTATCAAGAAACACCTCCCACTTCCTGGAAACTGCAAACAGCAAAAGCAGACCACGGGCTCACACTGCTTCACGCTGCTTCTCACTGCGCAGACTGAACTCGTCTGCCGAACTCCCCTGAGGCATATGTCCCCTAAGGAAGCATCAGTCTTGACAAACTGAAGAATGAGTCACTTTAAATGTTTACTTACCAGCCAACGGTAGAGATCTAGAAAAGACGTTAAGTAATCACAGACGGTTTCGCACTGATTTCAGCTCTTGTGGTGTGGGGAAGGGAATATGTTTGCAGTGAAGTGAAGTTAAAGATGGGACTCGTGATATGCGCCATCCATGATAAAAACTGTGAAATCACTCATTGGAATTATTAGAAAATATCTCCCGTTATGCTCGAGGCACCATACAGCTGCCTCTGACCTTTTTACCCAACTGTTTTGGGAGGAGGAATGGAAGAGTGGTTACTAGTTATCGTTTTGAAATGGGTTGCAGGGGTGGACTGCCCTAGATGGAACTAATGGAACATTTCCCAGTAGGCCTCTGCACCCTGTGCCTCTTTTTTGTGATATGTTCATATTTTCCCATAGAAAAGGAGCTGGGCTTGCTGAAAATGTGTAATATGGGGCCAGTTTGGAATTTTTTTCGAGGGCCTCTTTTGGTTCCCAGTCCACCCTTGGCTGTTGACTTTATTAAGCTTCACTGAAAACACTTGACATGAGCATCTGACACACGTGATGTGGGCCATTCGTGTTCCAGTGTGAGCAAGGCTGCGTTCAGGCACAGGGCAGGGTGTAACCCTTCCCTGCTTCTGAGGCATGTCAAGCTGCGGGTCTCGAGGGACTGGGCAACCGTGAGTTTATAACCTTCAGTCAGCGGGAGAGAGAGAGAGGGAGAGGTCCCCGGGTGTTGTGCTGACTGTGCGCACCTAATAAATTGTGAAATAAATCATGAGACCTGGGGAAAGTAATGTCCTCTGACAATTGAATGATAAATGGGCAGGTTTTTACTCGCCCGTTCACCGCTTTCCTGGAGGTTACCCCAATGTACTCTGGGCCGCTGCTGTCATCCATCACGTCACACCCTTGCAATCATCTTCTGGACAGGACTCCATTGCCTCAGGGGGTGGTGGCGGGAGGGTGTAGGCGCCTGCGTGCGCCTGGGAACCTTGCATCCATCCCAGAGGACGTGCATCGGAGCATAAACATTGTGCTCAGGTCCATCAATTTCGGGAGTTTGCACCTGCTCTTATTTCTAAATTTAACCAGCTAGAGTCCAGGCCCAAGCCAATAAGCAACAGCGAGGAAGGACTTCATTAGGGCCTGGCTAGAAAGGGGACTTCATGTAGCCCTCAAGATTGCTAGCAATCGTTTCTAAGTTGTAAGCCAGGGCACAGAAGAGCCGTGTGGAGATATATCAGATAGGCTAGTTCCCTTAGTAACTCAGTGCCAGGGCTCAAATAATTTCTAACACGCACATGACACGCAGGATTGGCAGCTCCTCGCCCATTGTTGCCACCACCCACGCTGCTCCCCATGCTGTCAACATGTATGGGGTTAAAGCTGCAACTTGCACCGGTTTATTGTGATTGACGAATGTACTCACAACGGGCGGAAGTGAGATTTACAAATGCCAATCAACATACACAAAAAATAACATACTCGTGTCTTGACATGAGACACGTTTAAGTGCGTATTTAAACACAATCATCCTTTACATTTTGCTTTGATTCTATAGGTGTTTATTATGTGACTGGCAGTTACAATAATAATGCTGCCAAAACATCACATCATAATCAAACTGTGTCTGAGACAATAAGTGCCAGGGCTGAGCCCTTGCAAACACTCCCATAAATTAAACACTGTAGAAATGATAAGCCACAACTGTGTGGCTGCTCACTAGAGTGTTAATACAACCCCAGCCTTAATCCCTACCTCGACTCCATCTAAAGAGTTCACTTTTTCAATGCTGCAAACATTGACATATTTATATTTTGCAAGTCACGGACCAGAGACATTACCACAACCCCATTTCCCTTGTATGCGATGTTTATTATCATGAAGCATACCACAAATCCCTCCTCCTTTGCTGGATAATCTTTTTTATTGTGTTAATATTTGTTATTGAAATTTGACATAACAGAACCAAGTGAAACAGCACCACCCACCCCGCTCTCCGCCCCTACCCCCAGTACACGGTTGGCATAGTTGTAGATGGAACATCCATAAAGTGTTCAGGATATTCCCCGGAGGCGTAGTCTGTGAGGGCAGTGTTGCTCAGTGTAATCACCATGGAGAAAGTCCAGTGTAGTTGTCCGTTCCATCTAATTGTTTACCATACGCTGCATTCTATTACTTCCCGGCTATGTTTGCCCATAACCAAACTGATTTCCTCCACTTCCCTCTTCCTCCTCCCAGTATTTACTTGGACATACACATCTCCAGGCCAGGAACCGTCTTTTGAAATGTGAGTCCCACCCTTCCCCTTAATGTATGACACCTCCATCATCCACAATCCTTTAGTTTAAAAAAAATCCTGTCTTTCTGTCAGAGACCAGCAACTTCTCGCTGATGGGCTCCTGAGGAGCAAACGTTTGGAGGATCATGTGAGTGCCGTCTATTGCGCTTTGGTGAGGGGATGACGAAAGCCTAACAAGCAGTACTCGGAAGACCTTCTGGTAGACTTTCGAGACCTTTCTAATCAATAATTACCTATAAATGGCTCCCATAGGTAATAGAGATGCCATGCCTCCTTCCTATACTGTTAACCATAGTCCAAACTCTGTTCCATTTTGAATATGAAGAGAGGGTTCCCAACCAATGGGTACGTTTGAGGTATGTACAAACGTTGCTGTGCTAACTAGTGAAGATAGACCTCTATATGTAGGAGATCCTGTTTACTTTGTTTGCGGTAATGAGGCTAATCCTTGGTTGCCAAGAGATTGGGAGGGTACTTGTTATTTAGGTATACTATTACCAGGCGTATATGTTGCCACCACTGCTGAAGTTTCTAGAACTCATCCCAGGCGGGATGAGCAAGGTGACACTCCCTCACAGATTCTGGGTGATGTTGCTAAATCCTTTGTGCCATATTGGGGATATTGGCATATGGTTCTGGGACTTGTTACAATCATGGGGCTGGAAAACCTTTGCAGTTCTAACGGTGATCTTTGGTATTGTACTGTTTTGCTGCTGTTGCATACAGTGTCTTCCTGTCATTTGTTCTATGATAGGGGAAAGTTGTGCCCAAGCATTTGGTAAACTAGAACCTAAAACACATATGCCCGGAAAGATTACTAATGCCGTGGTAATGCAGGACATCGCTAAAAAGGAGTTAATAGCGATCAATGTTTTTGAGGATAGCGATTCAGGATGTTCTGACGATGATACATGGTTTTCGGATGATGCTAATGTTTGAGTAATGCTCTTGGCTTAGGCCAAAAGGAGAGTTTTTAAAAGTATATTTTGCATGAATACCGCTTGATAGTAAATATTGGCCTAAGCACATTCACATCGCGCTGTAAATTGCATTGGAATGAACTTGAAATAGGCTGACTACGATGCTATTTTAAGTTATCCGCCATTTTAATTAAACTCCTGCTTTCTGCCTCATGTTAGAATTTGTGTTTTCGGCTCCAGCGGAGCAAAATGAACGTTGTACTTTGTCAACGTAGATAAACTGAAGCTGCTGAAGTGAATTGTTTGTTTTGCACTAAGGAAACCTTGGAGCTAAACGAGAGCTGTGCTAATCAATAATTTAGATGCCATCTGTACCAACAGCATCTTCCCAAAATAGCAAAACAGACGGATGAATAGCTGAACATGTGCTTGTGCACAAATCTTTGTTTTCGCTCCTTGAAACTAAGCTGACTTTAAGCTTAAGCACACATGGTAGACAAATATAAGTAAATGAAATAAGGACTGTTACCTTTGTGTCCAATGTTTGAAAAACATATGAAGTGTTGAACAGAAAACAACCAGCTATTCAAGGATGTTTTAACATGTAATAGTTTTGTGGAAAGGCTATGTACCCTAGGTAAATGTGTTACACGAACAGGGGCTGGACGATGTGTCCGGGATTGTAAGAAAACTGTATACATACTCATGTTTTTGAAATGTCCAGCACTAACTCATCTCACGGTGTCTGCTTGCGCACATCGCAGGGTGTTGAGAGATAGACAGCTGTTCTGTTAAAATAAAGTGTACTTGTACCTTAGTACTCGTAACTGGCCTATTTCTATTATGTGGTATTAAGCCTCAATATTCTTTTAATCTTTCATCTGGAGGATAGCTCAGGGGCAACACGCTCGCCTTGGAAGCAAGACGATGCAGTGTAACACAGGTTCGATCCCGGGGTCTGGTGCTTAGAAACCTCTGGGTATTAAGCGTGTTATATATAATCAATTATATATGTAATCATGATGAGATTTCCTAGACTGGAATATGGGGCAGAGGTATTCCTTGGACTGATTAGTGACCCAATGGTAGCCTGCATGCAACACATCCAATTAGTAAAGATGGCTTTCTATTGCCACAATTATAAAAAAAACGTGCTTTGATGTACACTCTCTCACAACTATGCAGAAGTAGAGCTGTTGTGTTGTCTGTCTAGTCTAGATGTGAGCTGTTTTGCTGGTCATGTTTTTAGTTTACTTCACTTTTATGCAATATTGATGTTTCATGTTCCCATTATAAATGCAGAACTAAATGTAGACGTTGTGTAGGGCGGTGTGGGCCCAGAGGCCATTGATGGTGGTGTATTGCACACAAGCAAAATTGAAGGGTGGTATTAGAAGGTTTTTAATTAATCATAACCTCTGGCATTTCTCTGGGCAACATGAAAGGCAATAATTTAAAAAAGGAAATGATTGGCTGTTCCTCAGTGATAAGTTCAGGAAATAGCGAAACAGGCCCTTGAGGGTCCTAAAGCGAAAAAGAAAAGGATCAGGGGTGTATACATTCCTTATCTTCTGAACCATCTAGCTCCTATTTCTCCTGATACGACACAGGATGACGCCAAAATGAATGTGCTGATGCTGGTGGCAGAAGAGATGAGGTACTCAAAGCAAGATGCACCTGGGACGGCAAGGGACTCCTGAAATAGACAAATAAGAAAGCCCCCAAAACATGATCTGGAAACACTTGGAAAGGATGTCTGTGCTCCTTTCTGTCCCAGTTCTATCCCTTGGTAGGGAAGAGATGACAATACCAGAGTCTGAGGAGAGAGAGCCCATACTTCCCAGTTGGGTGGGCTGGTCTTCCATTGCAGTCAAGGAGGAGGCTGCATGGGAGCCAGTGGATCAGAAAGTGAAATTAGAAATATTCTGGGGTTCATCTGGCTTTACAGCCCAGACAGTGTTTGGTTGCTTCCCAGAGGTGGACAGGGCCATTGATGAGGGGTCTGAGTACACAGCAGTTTTGTAGAAAATGCAGCAGCATATTATCCTGTTGTGTGATTCAGCCTTGGTGATGTGCAGCCATTGGCCTTAGCAATGTCAGGTAGATGGCATCTGCTTATCCGAGAAAGGAAATCAGAGGAGTCATAGAACTTACATTTGAGGGCGCTAATCTCTTTGAGGACCTATTGGAGGAAAACGATTATGGGTTCTTAAAGGCAGACAACGTTGATTATAGGCACAGGAGGATGGTTAGGCATCCATTGAAAATCATGGCTGTGATCTATCGCCACAAGAAAAAAAACACACCCATCCTCGAAGAACCGGGGCAGACAAAGAGCTCAGCAGAGGTTTCTCCAGAACCGCCAGAAGGCAAGTCACCACATAAGGTTCAGAAATCCTGAGAGTGCCAGACTGATTTATTTCTGCACAGGATGGTATCACTGGTTATCAGATCCTTGAGCCTGTTATGTGGTGAGGCAGGGCTGCAAAATAAAGTTCCAGGATTGGCTCTACTTTGTCAAGGTCAGCAAAGTCTCTCTTTCCCCAGATCCAAATTGAGAGGCTGGCTCTTCATCGTGGCACCCAAGAATTACCATAGAAGAGGGTGATTAAGAAAGTGCCCAAAGGCAGAACGGGCCAGGGGTTGTGCTAGATTACATATCTCATCCCTAAATTGTCAGGCATGTTCCAGCTGGTGGGAGATTTGCAGAACCTCAACCATTTGCTGGTTCAAAATGGAGAAACTCCAAGCCCCTTACGTGGGGAGAGAGGACTTCCTGACTGCCAATGACATCCAGAACTCCTAATACTACATTCCAAATAGGAGGTTGCGTCCCAAATTCGACGGGGTTGATGTCCTCGCCACTGAATTGAGTCTCTGTTGTTCACTTCCAAAGCACGTTCTAGAGCTTTGCAGGTTGCAATTGATGTTTGTGCTAACATCCCTGAGAAGGCGCTGCTGCCACCACAAGAAAAGAGGTGGCATGAGCCTCGAAGAAGGGCGAGGGAAAAATGGTAGAAGCTCCTTAACACAGCCTGGTACATGCAAGGTGCGGCAAAGTAGAACCATTTCACTGCTTAATATTTATAATTGATAAACATATTAAAATACGTTCATTAATTATGGCTATTAACTGGGACCTAGCATCGTTGTGTGTACAGAAGTAAATGTATTCACTTTTTTTTAAATTCAATAATTTACACATTACTTTCAGGGAGGTGGACATGATGCACTCAATATATGCAGCAGCAATAATGAAATCTGACATTTAATGATTTGTTGCAAACAACATGTACACAGTCTGGAAAGCAGTAGTCATAATTACCATTCAATATCTCCCATACACCAACACGTGCTTCACCGTTTGGGAGATGGGTGAATCGCTAATCCACTGCGCAAATACGTGCACAGCTTTTTAATTTTACAATGAAACCCTTTCCTCGTTCGATATTTCAAACCTTCCACACTTTAATACTTAATTGTCTCTTCAAGTGAAATGAATGTGAGCCCTTGCGGTAATTCTAGGTACTTTCTAGTTATGTTTCCATGTCGATGAATTATGAATTCGTTATTAATATGGCTTCCAGTTGATTTAAATCTGCTTATTCAGGCAATGTTTTTAGCTGCTATCTTCATGCACTCGCTTATAATGCCGTTATTTAGCTATATTTCACGAGGCGGTATCACGAACCGCTGACCAGATTTTTCCTCCCTTGTCTTGCCTTCACATGGTACACTCGCCTCTTGGTCCAGGTCGGGGCCCAGCCCAGCCCTTGAACTCCACAGCTATTCATGAGGGAGTCCTCGCAATAATGGAGCAGGGCAACATGGAGTGTGTGTGAGGATTCGACATCGAGGCCATTGCAAGTGGACAAGTCAAGCAACATCAAGCACTCAGAAGGTGCAGACAGTATGTGGTCATGTCTCGTGTTCAACCGTAGGAATTTCGAACACTGTATGTGTGGGTCATACATGTGTGACAAAAAGTAAACGCCTCGACCACCCGGCAGAATAGTGACCTGCACAGATTTATTGTGGACCAGCATTACCCCCAACACTGAGGAGAAGGATTCCTAAACAGTGGAACTGCAGCCAAGTGATTGCGAGGACATTTTTGAGGGAAAGCATGTCAGTGAAGACCGTGGAGAACCCATGAATGACACACAAGGCCTGCGGCAAGTTAAGGGTACACTGAACATCCATGGACAGATAACTCTTATCTGGCCTGAACAAAGGTGTTGACATACCCTACCCGTTGCAAGTTACCAAACATCATGACCCATGCAGAAAATGTGTCAGCAACGATCATTCCAGTGACCAAACACCATGACTCATGCAGAATATGTACCAGCAATGATCATTCAAGTGACCAAATATCATGACCCATGCCAAATATGTGTCTGAAATGACCATTCCAGTGACCAAGCATCATGACCCATGCAGAATATGTTAGCATTGATCATTCCAGTGACCAAGCATCATGACCCATGCAGAATATGTGTCAGCAATGACCATTCCAGTGACCAAGCATCATGACCCATGCGGAATATGTGTCAGCAATGATCATTCCAGTGACCAAACCTCATGACCCATGCAGAATATGTGTCAGCAATGACCACTCCAGTGACCAAGCATCATGACCCATGCGGAATATGTGTCAGCAATGATCATTCCAGTGACCAAGCATCATGACGCATGAAGAATATGTGTCAGCAATGATCATTCCAGTGACCGAGCATCATGACCAATGCAGAATATGTGTCAGAAATGATCATTCTAGTGACCAAACACCATGACTCATGCAGAATATGTACCAGCAATGATCATTCAAGTGACCAAATATCATGACCCATGCCAAATATGTGTCTGAAATGACCATTCCAGTGACCAAGCATCATGACCCATTCAGAATATGTTAGCATTGATCATTCCAGTGACCAAGCATCATGACCCATGCGGAATATGTGTCAGCAATGACCATTCCAGTGAACAAGCATCATGACTCATGAAGAATATGTGTCAGCAATGATCATTCCAGTGACCGAGCATCATGACCCATGCAGAATATGTGTCAGCAATGATCATTCCAGTGACCAAGGATCATGACCAATGACGAATATGTGTCAGCAATAATCATTCCAGTGACCAAACATCATGACCAATGCAGAATATGTGTCAGAAATGATCATTCTAGTGACCAAACACCATGACACATGCAGAATATGTACCAGCAATGATCACTCAAGTGACCAAATATCATGACCCATGCCAAATATGTGTCTGAAATGACCATTCCAGTGACCAAGCATCATGACCCATGCAGAATATGTTAGCATTGATCATTCCAGTGACCAAGCATCATGACCCCTGCAGAATATGTGTCAGGAATGACCATTCCAGTGACCAAGCATCATGACCCATGCGGAATATGTGTCAGCAATGATCATTCCAGTGACCAAACATCATGACCCATGCAGAATATGTGTCAGCAATGACCATTCCAGTGACCAAGCATCATGACCCATGAGGAATATGTGTCAGCAATGATCATTCCAGTGACCAAACACATGACCCATGCAGAATATGTGTCAGCAACGATCATTCTAGTGACCACCACCATGACTCATGCAGAATATGTACCAGCAATGACCATTCCAGTGACCAAGCATCATGACCCATGCAGAATATGTGTTAGTAATGATCATTCCAGTGACCAAGCATCATGACCCATACAGAATATGTGTCAGCAATGACCATTCCAGTGAACAAGTATCATGACCCATGCAGAATATGTGTCAGCATTGATCATTCCAGTGACCAAGCGTAATGACCGAAGCGGTGTATGCATCAGTAATGATCATTCCAATGACCAAGCATCATGACCCACGCAGTGTATGCGTCAGTAATGATCATTCCAGTGACTAAACATCATGACCCACACGGTGTATGCGTCAGTACTGATCATTCCAGTGACCAACCATCATGACCCATGGAGAATATGTGTCGGCAATGATGATTCCAGTGACCAAGCATAAGGACCCAAGCAGTGTTTGTGTCAGAAATTATCATTCCAATGACCAAGCATCATGACCCACGCGGTGTATGAGTCAGTATTGATCATTCAAGTGAACAAACATCATGATCCATGCAGAATATGTGTCGGCAATGATCATTCCAGTGACCAAGCATAATGACCCATGCAGAATATGTGTCAGCAATGAACATTTACAGTTGCAAACAACAGCCATAACTTCTTCAATAGACACTACGTCCAAAAGCACAACATCTACCCAAGACACCTTATTAGAAGTCTGGGCATTAATCATTCTGTGACATCTATCAGCCGTGCACTCACCACTCTCATCAACTACTTCAATGACAAATCAAGAAGAACATCATTCACTGTTGCCGTCCAACACCTAGAAGCCCCATTTGAAACACCTCTGCCATCGACAAGCAAAAGTGTCCATAAGGTGGATCCAGAAGAGGTAACTGGAGGTCATGCTCGAGAACCTCGTCAAAGAATAGGTTGGCTTCAGTCGAAAAAGCTACACAACAACTGAAGCCAAGAAATCATGTCTGCAGCGAAGCGACTAATAGGGCATCATTACAACTCAGGTGTTAAGGGTTAATGCCGTCGTTAACCCTTAATGGTTAATGCCGTCGTTAACCCTTAACGCCTGATTCCGATTTTAATGGCTGCTTCTAGCAGCCGTTAAAATCCATGGCGCTAAACCGCCTTGGTGCTAATTACTCCACCGTAATTTACGGTGGAGTAATTAGCGCCTTCCCCACTCCCATTATGCCCTATGGGGCAAAAATGGGAATGGGGAAGGGTAAAATGGGAAATGGGGATTTACCGCCCCACTCACCTTGGAATGGGGCAGTAAATCTGCCATCCACCATGGTGGTAAAGTTGGCGTACTTACCGCCTGGGTCGTAATGACCCCCATAGTGACTTAAGGGTGCTACACAATACCACTTACATGATATGTATATACACTCACATAGGGCTTAATTGTTAGGGTGAACGTGTTAACACTTTTCATTAATATGTTGTTTTGTCTTCATGTTCTTCACAATCTTCAACACGTGAGCACATGAGGTCATCTCTCTAGCATGTTTGAGTGCATGGGCTGAGCACCAGTGCACATTTCAAGGTGGTGCAAAGCAAGTAGAGCATCAACAATGCACGCAGACATGTTGCAATGTTTTAACAAATATAGCATTACATAGTTGCCAATTAAAGCAGTACTTATCTAAAATACTTAATGACAATATACAGAGAAGGAGTCAAACGTTTAATGTCGATTTGTCTTTTTTAAAGAACAGACATAAGACGGCGTAACAGAAAAGTTACACCCATGTAAGTGCAATTACCACTGGGGACACGGTAGCCCTCATTAGAATAGGCCCGAGACCTTTTTGAAATAACCATTTATTTGCACACATCCTGACATATTCCTATTCAGAAGCCCCTGTTTAG
Source organism: Ambystoma mexicanum (assembly GCF_040938575.1). Classification (NCBI taxonomy): domain Eukaryota; kingdom Metazoa; phylum Chordata; class Amphibia; order Caudata; family Ambystomatidae; genus Ambystoma; species Ambystoma mexicanum. The sequence goes on along the minus strand of NC_090934.1, from coordinate 115,892,890 downwards.
TCGTATAGTTTCCTCTAGACCCTTCAGGTATTTTTGAAACCTGAACCCAAGACCCTCTAAATGCCTTCATCTCCAATGAAGAGACTGTTGGAACCTCATGATGGGAGTGTGCATTGTGTCATTGCCTCGAACACCCCACACATTGTATCATGAGGTGGGCACCAAAAGCAGCAGAACATCTGTCACCACATGTCTTGTGTGCCATTTTTGGAATTAATAGGTGATTGGCCTGTGCAGAACTTAGGACTGCGCTTAATCATATTTCAATACTGAAGATTTTATGAACAATGGTTCTCCTGTCTCCAAGTTTAGTCTCTGAAGCTGTACCGGAGGGTCAACCCATTGCTTCAATGAAAGCTCATGTTGCTGATCAGAGTCCAGACCTCAGACATCCTGACATTTGGCATGTTCATGTTAGATACTGTTCAACAGTGGTATGCAGCTTGTGGCTTTCCAAATGTTTTGGACCACGACTTCCATGATCCTTCGCGATTGGCTATGCTTTCTAAGAATGGTAAGAGTTGTGGTACAAAACCTTGGGTGATCCAATGGGTTGCAGAACCATTACATAGATTATAATCTGACATCATAAACTATAATACAGTATTAGTAACAAATATTCCTTGAACATATATCACATATGTTGTAACCATTTTTGCACACTACCCGGCAATGTGAGATATTATGACGAATACTGTACTTTACATTGTAGCTACTTTAAGCACATGTTTAGCATGTGTATGTGATTCGCATGTTCACTCCAATGGTACTTGGGCGTGGGCTCATATGAATGGTCCTATTGTAAAAGCAAAAGGAAATATTGAGGCTGAGTACCCCAAAAGGAAATACACCAAACACAGGTTTATAAAGATTCACAGATCTTTATTCTAATACTGTACAGGGCCCTCAGTACATCAAAGCGAATATCAGCCCTTTCTGTGTGAGAAGTGAGAGGTACTGGACGTCTAAACAGTTGTGCATTTTATACATTTTCGATTATAATGTCCAGCACCTCTGCAAGTTAATAATCAATGGTCTAGAGTTCGTGCTGAGTTCACTTATGGTTTGTATGACAATATGCACATGGATCACCCTCGGTTTACAGGCAAACAGGTTACAATGGCAACAGTGTATTCTCAGATTTAACAATAAACCTTAACACATATCCTTTACAATGCAGTTCAGCCAGTGTCCACGTTCAGTATTTGCTCAACATTGTGGTCCATGTATGTCCGTGGATCAGACTTATTGGCACAGACAATCCTCTGTCTACAAGTCAGGCATGGGATAAGGTGGTCTCTTTACTCAACCCAAACATTCGGCCAACGGACAGTTTACACTTTAACTTTTGTACAAGGTTCAGGACGGCTCAGTTACAAGCAGGAAACACTGTCCACCATTTTAGACACAGAGTTACATTGAAATGGAAATCAAAATGGCGGATGGACCAAAAATGGCATCGAAGACGATCTAGAATCAAAACTTTGCAACACGGTTTTCTTCGCAAAGCGACTGGGCTTAGGCCAATATATACAGGAGGCACGATATGATATCCCATTTAACAAACCCTCCTTTTGGCATAAGCCTAGCGCTAAACTACTTCTAGTCACTTTACGAGTAACTCCACGTCTCAATGTCCATACATCCTGAATTACTATCAGAGATATCAATCGCCATGAGGTCAGATACTGAGATTTCTTTTGACACAAATTCGTCGGTCATTTTCTCAGGGGTGCATACCTTGTGTCCTAATGTACCCATTGCTTGTGCACAACATCCTCCTAACATCGAACATATACTAGGAAGACATTGTATACAACAACAGAAAAACAACAAAATACCTAAAATGATCAGCAAGACTGAAAGTAGTTTCCATCCGCAAGATCGCAAGAAGTCCCAGAACCAAGCGCTAAGATCCCAATTTCCCTCGGGAACATGCACTTCTGAACTAACGACGAGCCTTAGAGATTTCTATGGTGTTTGCTATGAATATCCTGGGTAACAGAATCCCTAAATAACAGATTCCCTGCCAATCCCTGGGTAACAATGGAAAAGCTACATTACTGCAAACAAAGTAGACAGGTTCGCCTACATACAAAGTACTGTTATGTTATGTTATTTTATCTTATACCGCGCCAAAGCCCGTAGGCATCCAGGCGCCGAGAGACAGAACATGCAGGCTACCTATAAGGAGAGAGAAGTACTAATGGAAGAGATAGGTCTTCAACTGTTTCCTAAAAGCGTATAGATCCTCGGTCTTACGCAATGTAGCCGGTAACGCATTCCAGGCCTTAGCGCCTTGAATATTAAAAACACTCTGCCAAGCCCGCGGGATCGTTTCACACGATGTTGGGCTAGTAAGAGATCTTCCGCTGATCTGAGTCTTCTTAAGGGTTGCTAAACACTTATAACATCCTTCAGATAGATTGGTGCAGTCCCAAAGATACATTTGTGACAGATGTTAAGTAGCTTAAACCGAATACGGGCCTCAACAGGGATCCAGTGTAGTTTTTCCTTAGCAGCGGTAATTGGTTCTGAATATTTCATGTGGAAGATGAAGCGGATAGCTTTATTTTGTACTTTCAAGGATGTTGGCTTTACTTGCCCCACATAGGAGAGCATTACAATAATCTACACGTGGTAGAATAACAGCTGTCACCAGTTTAGAACGGTTTTCAATGGAAACAAGTGGGGCAACCTGTCTGAGCACTTTAAGATGGTAGTTGGTGCTCTTTGAGATGGCAGCAACGTGAGCGTCACAATCTAAGCTACTCTCCATAGAGGTACCTAACGTTTTAACTTTCTGTACAACTTTTATATCACTACCATCAATCCTGAAACCTGAGTACGCCTGGTCCAGTTTAGTTAATACCTGACGGGGTCCGAATAGCATGAGATCAGTCTTTGAGGCATTAAGGCAGAGCCAGTTTGTAGACATCCACTTTTTTATCAGTTGATACACCATATCTACCACATTTTGGCCTGTGTGATGATTACCAGTGATGTCAAGGACCAATTGGAAGTCATCCGCATAATTACAAAAGAAAATCTAAAAGAATTCCAATTCATTGCAAAGAGGGAGGATGTAGATATTAAACAATAAAGGGGAGAGACTGGCCCCCTGTGGAACTCCACAGGTCAACAGTTGAGGTTCCGAGGCACAGTCCCCCCAGTGTACCTGCGATCGACGACCCTCTAGAAACGATCTCAGCCAATCTATGGCATTAGCAGAGAGGCCCCTGACTGACTGCATTCTATCAAGAAGTATGTTATGATCAAGCAGGTCGAAGACTGCTGATAGGTCCAACAGCATCAGCAGCCCCAAACTGCTTTCTTCCAGCTTAGAAAGCATAAATGTCTGCAAGTCCAGGAGGGCAGTCTCAGTGCCATGGTGGCTTCTAAAGCCTGACTGTTTAGTTTGAAGTTTATCAGCCATCAATACATAGTCCTGCAATTGGATGGTTGCAACCTTGTCTATAAGTTTGAGCAGAAACAGGGTATTGGTAATAGGCCTTAAATTGGCAGCATCAGAGGGATCCAGTCCAGCTTTTTTTAGTAGAGGTGAAACTGCAACATTTTTCAGTGGCTGAGGAATTTTGCCTGACCGAAAAGAGGCATTTGTGAATCTACATAAGAAAGGCGTGAATTGCTCTTTGTGCTCCAAAATGATTTTGGATGGGAGAAGTTTACCTGGGCAATTGGTAGGCCGCATAGATTTCATAATCTTAATCATTTCTACTACAGTGGTTTCCTTAAAGGTGAAACCAACAGTGGGTTCAGTTTTAGTGACAGTATTGGGCATAGAATTTTGTTTAGTATCAGTTAGTGTAGCATCAGATTGTGATGTCTTACAAGACAACAGTATAGTCTTAGCTGTAGACAATGGGAGAGGTAGTGTTTCCTGCTTAATTTTATTTTGGGCTTTGCGCAATTTATCCACAAAAGCTTTCTGCACACGATTGCAGTCCTCAATAGTGGGTTTAATAGTGGAACCATAAGCGGTGGGTTTTTCCCAAGATCTAAAAAGGCTAAAAATGTCTTTAGTCTGATCACCTGCAGAATTAATTTGATCATTATAATAAGTTTTCTTGGCCTCGAGAATTGCTAATTTGTACTGCCTCTCTTTGAGCTTCCAGTCCGACAGGTTGGCCATGGAACCATCTTTGTGCCAGATATGTTCAGCCTGCCTTTTACTTGCTCTGAGATCAACGAGAGAAGGAGAGAACCATTTCTGACGATTAGGTAAATCCCTGACCAACTTATCTTTCATCGGAGCGAATTGATCAAGCATGTCAGTGGTCAGTTTATTATAATTATATATTAATGACTCAGGATCATCAGTATCCTTGGTTAAGGTCATCAAGGAGTGTAGGAAGTCAGCTAGGACAGGTGTGGTTATATTTTTTAAATTTCGAACTCTAACTGGATGCATAGGGACATGCACTCTGCGTGCAAGGGCTGGAAGCCATAAAACACAGGTGACGAAAAAAAGTGGTCAGACCAGATACATGGTGTGGTCAAAATATCTTCGACAGATATGTTACTGCTACCGATCCAGTCGAAGATGTGGCCCTTATTGTGTGTTGGGTCAACATTATGGATTGTGATGTGGTGGTTAACCAGCATTTTTTCTAATGACAAGGCTTCCTTGTCTCTCCTGTCATCTTTCCAGCGGTTGAAGTCACCCAAGATGACCAGGCCAGTATTGGAGGTCAGCATAGGTGAGATGAGATTAACTAAATCTTCATTAAATCTAGCAGAACCCTCTGGAGGTCTATAAAGAAGAACCAAATTTAGGGTGAAATTGGGGTTGGATCTCATCTTAATGTGTATCATGTCAGTCCCACAACATTCAATTTGAACTTCATAGAATCCTAGAGATTTGTTACATATGATGGCCACTCCTCCTCCCACTGCCCCTTCTCTATGTTTCCCAAAAAAAGCATAGTCTGGCGGGGGTCACCTGCTCTATGGTAGGTCCATGGGAGTCAGTAAGCCATGTCTCAGTGAGACACATGATATCCACTTTATGTTCCAATATATAATCATGTATGTCCAAAGAGTGTTTAACTACAGAGCGGGTATTAAGTAAGGCTACCTTAAGTAGGAACTCAGGCCCCTGATTTGGGGGAGCACCTGGGGTATGGTTTGCAGAATTATGTTCCTGTATAGTACACATGTCCTTACCTGGAGGTGGAAGAGAAAGAGAGAAAAATGGGCGGGATCCTCTTTTTTGATGGGGGCCTGACTCTGGAGGAAAGGAGGTACAGAACTAAAAAGAACGTAGAGTCAACGGCTACCCAGGCCGAAGGCGTAACGGGGGGTCGCAAAATTCCTTGCAGTGGCGCTAGTAAATAATACTAGCTGTGGAATGAGGAACACCGTGGAGTGTAATAAACAAGAAAGTTTATTATAACAAAAAGGCTTGTTTTAACAATTCTTTATGTGCCGTAGCACATGGTGCATGCATACTGAAGTACATTTATAGGTTGCAAATCAGTGGGTTAGTAGTCATACAGTAGTGACAAGATATTCAGTGTATTGTTGATATTCACAATACATTTAACATTGTCAATGTTAAATGTATTGTGAATATCAACAATACACTGAATTGTTAAAACAAGCCTTTTTGTTATAATAAACTTTCTTGTTTATTACACTCCACGGTGTTCCTCATTCCACAGCTAGTATTATTTACTAGCGCCACTGCAAGGAATTTTGCGACCCCCCGTTACGCCTTCGGCCTGCCTTACCTGGAGGTGCCATAAGTACAAGGTAACTAAGAGGTAAATGTTGTGGCACGTCTGCACGTCCCAGCACGGACCCGTACAGACCCGCTATTTCTGTTCGCACTGGCGCGTTCGCGCCCGGGGAACGGAATAAGAAGAACCACAGGGCTGCTGGGTTGTGTAGTTTTTCAGTAGCGCCCGCACGTGTGTGCCGAGGATCCTCAGTTACAATCACACAGTCGGCGTTTTAGGCAACAAAGTTTCCAAGATTCACACAACAGAACTTCAAGCAACTTCATTCCTCACTAGTCAAGTTTGCAATGTTGGCGCAACCCTTGAAATCACCCATTGACTGAGTACCATTCCTCTGTATGCAGAAAGAAACTGAATTGGGGCTGTGGTTAACAGTATAAGAAGGTGGCGTGGCATCCCTATTGCCTATGGGAGCCATCTTGAAAGAGATTAAAGATTGAAAAGGATGGGACAGTCTATCAGCTTGCTCCTATTCGCAAAGAGTGAGCATCCCAGGGGCGTTAGAACACGTTTCTCAAAGTCATTCAGATTAGTCCCATCAAAGTTAAACGAGATGCTAACATTACATCGGCCAAAGAATAGTGCCCTTAAAGAAGCATAGCATGCAGTAGTCAAAGGAAAAGGATGAACATACCAGCCCAGCCCCTTATCCCCGTGTTGCGGTAAATGCGAGTAGACCCAGTTGTTAAAAATGGCATGTGTGGCATTCATGATGAGTGATAAAGTATTGTTATGGTAACCCTGTCTGTGCTGAGAGTCTCTAGGAGATAGAGTGTGCAGATGTATGAAAGGTGTAGATACAGTAGGTACATTTTCAGTGGGTAACAGAATTTCAAGCGGGTTTACTTCCTCCAGATACCAAAATCCTGAGGCAATTACTATTGTGAAACCAGTTAACATAATCAAAAGACAACAATACGTTTTCGGAGCCCACGCGGTCGATTGTTCATTATTACGGTCGGTCACACAGTCTCTTATCTGTTCCGTACGAGTGGGTGCGGTTGCAGGCATTGTTTCTTCAAACGAATACGCCAAAGTCAGTTTGCTGGCGATCTCCAGATCGCGCGTTTTCTTAGTCCTTTCCCAAAACCTAGCTAACAGAATTCCCTTACGTGCAAAAGAACGGGCCAAAAAGACAAGCCCTCCGATGATTTTTCTTTGATGGCACAGCCAAACCGTGCAGTAAGTCTACCTCCTCGGGCGCAGATTGTACCTCGTGATCCCTGATACTGAGTGATCTGCAAACAATGTGTCGTTACTTCCTGATGGAAGCGGTGATTTGAGCGAAACAGAATTTACAAAAGGAACTGTTGGAGAGTGTGGAGAAAAAGCGGCTGTTTCCCCAGGCCCCACAGGCTCAGGGTGAGTCTCCGACGCACTCTCAATGCTGTTTGATGCTTCGTGATCATTGGTTACAGTACAGGTAGGAAAATCTGTGTCTTCTGTATCGTGTGGCAAAGGGAAGGGAATCCTCTTGATGTGGGACGCGTGGATCCAGTTCTTCCGCCCCTCCACTCGCACAGCGGTCTGTGTGACCAGGAGAACTTGGTGTGGGCCCCGCCAATGAGGTACTAGGCAGGATGCTCTTTCAAATGCTTTAACAAGCACCCACTCTCCAGGTCGGATGCTGTGACCTGGGCCCTTGTACCTTACAGGGAGGGCTTCTCGCATCTGTTGATAAATCAAATACAGATTTTTAGTTAACTGGCCACAGTAGTCGGAAAGAAGTACATGTTCAATGTCACGCAACGATCGGGGCTTAGGTAGGCCCCAAATGGTAGCTGGCCTACCCATGACCACCTCAAATGGAGAGAGCTCAATCTTAGTTTGTGGGGTTGTTCTCATTGATAACAACACAATCGGCAAGGCGTCTGGCCATTTTAGTTTGGTGCCGGCACACGTCTTAGCAAGCTTGTTCTTGATGATGCCGTTGTGTCTTTCTACTAAACCAGCAATCTGAGCCTGCCTAGCCGAATGGAACCATTTATTGATCTGTAATCCCGCACATATTTGCAGAATTACATCAGTGATAAAATGTGGACCATTGTCCGACCAGATGACTCTTGGCAAACCAAACCTAGGAAAATATTCAGCATGGTCTTCGCCGTTGTCATGGCTGTGGCATCTATGACAGGAAAGGCTTCAACCCATTTACTAAAAGCGCAGATAACCACCAATACGTATTTGTAGTTGCTGCAATGCTCCATTTCAATAAAATCAAAATATACCACCTCGAAGGGGACTGAAGGTGGACTAAAGATACCCCTAGGAGTTGATGTGCCATTTCCCACATTATGCTGCAAACAGATCATACAATTTTGGACAAAGCGCTCACCTACTTTGGAGATTTTATCGTTCACCCAGACCTTTTGCAACATTTTGGTAACTTTTCGTGCACAGATATGGGTGGGACCATCAGCCATAGCGACCATCATTGTGATATACGCATCTGGCAGCAACTATTTCCCTTCCACCTTGTCCACCCAACACCCGTCATCATCCAATTGTGCCAAACCCTCAGTCCATTTCTTAGATTCCTCTAGTGGCATCAGCTTGAATATTTTTCACAGATTCGATACCCTCATCCAAAGTACAGGCATTTGTGGCTTCCCTTGAAGTATACATTTCTGGAGAGAGATCAGTGGCAGTCTGTTTGGCTATCTGGTCAACAAAAGCGTTCCCTTTTCCCACATTATCTATGATCTTCTGATACGCTGCGCATTTCATAATTGCTAACTGAGTGGGGAGTGCAAGCGCTGAGAGTAACCGTCCTATAAAGGAGCCATACTGGATTTTAGTGCCATGTGAGGTCAAGACACCTCGTTCTGCCCAAAGTCTGCTGAAGTTGTGAACCACCCCAAAAGCATGCTGACTGTCAGTATATGTATTTACGGTAAGCCCTTCGGAAAGTTCACAAGCTCGATTCAAAGCTATAATCTCTGTGGCCTGCGCAGAGTTATGTGTGATTATTTTGGTTTCCACAACCGTGCTCAATGTGGTGATTGCATAAGCAGCTGTGGATGTACCATCCAGGAATTGAAACAGGAGCCATCACAAAACAGCTCCCCTTGCGGATTGTTCAAAGGAATATCTTTTAGATCGATTCTTCCTTTTGTCTCTTGCTCTGTGATGTAAAGGCAGTCATGTGACTCTTCATCACTGCAAGCAGTACCTTGCGGGAAAGGTAAAAGTTCAGCCGGATTGAGGATGCAACATCTTTGAATTTTAATGTGCGGTACAAACAATATTAATTTGTATCTCGTTAATCATGCGGAGGTGAGATGTTGCATTTGTGTTCTGTTTAATAGAACATCTACAGAGTGAGGTACCATCAGCGTTAAAGCATGACCTAGGACCATACCCTCGCTCTGTTTCACGGACGCCGCAGCAGCAGCGACAGCTCTCAAACATCTTGGCAAAGCGCATGCAACAGGATCAAGTTCGGAAGAAAAGTAGCCGCACAGCCTATTCTTCCCTGCATGTTCCTGCGTTAATACAGCCAAAGCACATCCATCATGTTCATGCACATACAACACAAAGGCCTTTTCATAATTTGGTGTGCCCAAAACTGAGCAAATCAAACACTTGCTGGTGTTCCAAGTTCCATGGCAATGGCGAAGAAATGCCCTTCTTCGTCAAAGCCAACATTGGTTTAATCGTTAACAAGAAATTGGGGATCCACTGCCTACAGTAAGAAGCCATTCCTATCAAGGCTCTGACTTCCTTCTGTGTATTTGGGACAGACATGCTAGAAAAGATTTGTATCTGCTCAGTCGTCAACCTTCTTCCCTCCTTTGACAGGAGATAGCCTAAATAGGCGACTTCCTGTCGACAATACTGAAACTTTTTTAGTGAAGTTTGTGTCCATGTTGTGCTAAGTGAATAAGCAACAACACGGTGCCCTCCTTACAGGCGCTCTCTGAGTCAGCAGCTAAAAGTAGATCGTCTATATACTGAAGCAGTGTACAGGTGGTAGGCAACTCAAGTGTGTCGAGCTGCTCTTTCAAAGCCCTACTGTAGATGCTAGGACTCTCCGTGTAACCTTGTGGCACACGGGTGAAGATAAACGAGCGTCTCCCTAAGGTGAACGCGAACAGATATCTACTATCTTTGTGTATAGCAATACTAAAGAAAGTGTTCTTAAGATCCAAAACACTAAAGTGAGTAGCAGAAGCCGGAATCAGAGTTAATATTGTCGTCACATCAGGCACAATAGGAAATTGTGGAGCAACAATCCTATTGATGGCACGCAAATCAATAATGAAACGAAAAGGAAATGCATTATCGCCTTTTTTGTACACGGGCAAAATCGGACTATTGCACAAACTACCTGCAAGTTCCTCGATTACCCCACTATGGACAAAATCGGAGACTATGCATTTCAAAGCTTGCTCACCATCGACCGAGATCTTATACTGAGTAATACGTGGCAACTTTACTCCATATTTCAAAATAATCTTGACAGGTTCAATTTGTAAAACACTGACATCATTATCATCAATTGCCCACAAACACTCCGGAACATCAATAAATTCTGGCGGCAAAGGTTTGGTCAAAAACTGAGAGACAGAAGATTGCTGTGGTGAAATTGTCAAACGCACTCCATCAGAAGAACAATGAATTACCGCATTTAATTCTTTCAACAGACTCAACCCCAACAAATTCCCTCCACAGTTCGTAGTCAAAATGAATGGACAGTGGTCTGTAAATGGACCCAATGTAATCGGTACCGGCGAAGAAACCGGACAGACTACTGGTGTGCCAGAAAACCCTACAGAAACATTGGTTTGCCCTGACAGTGGAATGTTTGGAACCCGTGAGTAGTCAATGGAAGACTTCTGTGGTGCCCCTGTATCTATCAAGAATAGATGCTTCCTATTTCCCACTATCATCTCAACGTAGGGACCTTTCTGATTAACAGGAATAGGCGTAGGTTCCAAACCCTGCTTTGGGCAATAATGACGAAACGTAAAAGGAAGTTCTTCAGAGAGATAAGCAGCAGAAGGATGATCAAAAATGTTTCTGTTATCCACACTCGGTGCCTGATTATCCTGCGAAAAAGGTTGCTGCAAATCTTGCGAAAACTGGCTTCTACCAGGACCCCCTGCCCCAGGGCAGGCTCTGGATCGTCTACCCATGTTACCAAATGTGTTATTCGACCTCTGCTGGAGGATCAGGCATTGTGCACGCCAATGACCCTCTTGTCTGCAATAAGCACACTGGTTTATGTTTACAGGACCGAATGGCGCATTTCCCAGTGGAGCATTCTGACCCCTTAATTACAAATAACCCCCTCTGGGACCTCTAACAATTTGCTGTAATAGAACTTTTGTTTTCAAGTCTCCCTTCCTTTTTTCAATTCTTTCTTTTTCGTTATTGACACGATTCTCATAGTACTGAGCCATATGCAATACTTCTGACTGAGACTTAGCTTGCCAAGTGCTCTGTGAAGACATAATTTTCGACTGGATGTCAGGCAGTAATCCACGCACAAATTTGTCCACAAATAGTCATTTTCCAGACTCTGTGCTCAAATCTTGTCCACTGAAATCTGAAAACACTTGTTTGAACCGATTAAAGAATTCGGTAGCACACTCAGATTTCCCTTGGTCACAAGCAGTACATTTTCAGGCAAAGTCAGTATTACCTCTGGTGATCTCCCGCCAGCTGGCCTCTCTCTATCTAGTCTAACCATATTATCCCATGTATCCCCTAACACTGGTACATCGTCTACAGTCCTAATCTGTTTCGACAAATCAACAGGTAGTAGCACAGGAAACAACAAATCAATATCACTCAAAGTAAATACTGTTGACTGCAAGATGACTCTATCTCTTTGTAGAACCCTGTTGGATTCTTCCTAATATCGGGAATGGATTGTTTAATGGTGTTCACTTCCTGTCTCGAGAACGGTATGTGAACAAACTGCGACACATAATGTGCAGGAATATCCTGAGCAGGTGTACCTGCTGCGACATTAGCTGGAATCTCAAATTTTGTGACGAATGTCGGAGGAACCTCTCTCGCAGGCAACTGAGAAGTAGGCAACTCCGAACGCTTACTGAGCAAAAGAGCTAAATTGAGCGCTAAAGCAGCTGAAGAAGTGTCAAACGAAAAAGCTCTTTTAGAGATATTCAATAATTCTGCGGGACATCAAATCTTTCTTTTTATACATTCATCCTGCAGGTATTCAACCATATCCTGTATCACTTTCCTCTGCATTTCTGGCGTATACTGACTATACCTGTCATATACCTCTACGGGAATTATCAACATATCTGAAATACACCTAATCGCAACTTTTGTGCAAGTTCGTGTTTCCTCATTTATCGATTTACGACAAGGAAGGAACCGTTTCTGTACTAACATAGCGTCCAAATTATCACCATCAATATCTTCATTCCGTAACCGCTCCAACTCCCTTCTATACTCAAACACCCTCTCGACATGCTCATGTACTCTCGCCGCAGTATCTCTTGAATATGCTAAAACATTCAGATCTCCTTGTGGGAGATCTATATCATCTAATCTGTTCTACATTATATGTAAATTAACTCCCAACCCTTCAATAAAAACGTTTTTCTCATGAAAATTGTCTAAGTTAGAGAGTGTGGCAAAAACATCAGTTTGTTCACCCTTCTCCATGCAGTGTCTACCCCATGCAGTCAATTCATGCTTTCTCTCTGAAGACACAGTATTACGTGTTACAACCCTCGATCCCGCTCCCCGATCAACTACAAGCGGTACAGAAGCACTTGGAAGAGGAATAGTAGGCAAATCTGTTACATTCGGTAACAAGGGTGCTATCACTGATGCGGTAGGCAAATCAACTAAACCCGTAACAGCAGGCAAAAGTGGAGGAGCAGGTGTAGGAGCAACGATAAGAGGAGGAACAAATACCAGAGGAAGAGGGACAACAAGAGGAGCAATAGGAGGAGCAGGAGGAACTATGGGAGGAGGAATAACAGCAGGAAGAGGCAAAACAGCAGCAATAGGAACATACGGAGGTGGCACAGTGGCACCAGGCCTTCGTTCATTTAGAAGTTTGTCAATCAGCTCATCAGATACATGAAAGTCTTTAGAAGGATACATTTTCTGGATACCCAGTGAAAAAGCCCTATCCATATTCTTAACTGACTCAGACTGTTTATTTTGATCATATAACAACGCTTTTTCGGCATTGGTCATATGACGGCACGCATGTTTTTCCCTACTTTTAAGTTGCTGCAAAGCTTCTTTCTTCCAATTCTTTAATACATCAAATGCTGCAGGTCTAGCCTTTTTCTATAATAATATAGATTCTAAGTATTCTATGCGAGGAATTTCAAAACTAGCATTGATTGGCCACTGAAGTTCGGAAGCATGTCTAGTTTGTCTGTGCCAAATATCATTAAACACTATACTACCAATGCCGTGCTTACAGTACATAGTACACACCTGCGACCCCTCGATTGGCGCCGGTCGGCCAAATTTCAAAGATTGTCTGTCACTGCGGAATAACGCCCTGAAGCAGGCAGACAATTTCCCAGGCATATTAGAATACTGGTGTTACCTGGTCAATAATTGTACTTGCAAGTGCAATACGCCAAAACAAATTATCAGGATACTTAAGAATCGGGTCATGACTCACCTGATCAAATTCTAAGGAGGTCCGATCGGATTGCTAAGAACTCAAAGGACTCACGTGGTTGGTAATTTCGGCAAATCTGCCCACCTCGATATATGGACCCTTGTCAAGATGCCGACTCGGACCACGGGTTCACCGTCCAGGGATTGGGCTGTGCAGTACTGCTGACGTATTGCATCTCATCCAAGAAAGGGGCCCCCTATTTCAGCGTCCGATTCCCAGTCCGATAGCTGCGTCAACCTTCAACGAGATGGCATCAACCTTGAGGGTCCCTATATGGGCGCCATCTGTAAAAGCAAAAGGAAATATCGAGGCTGAGTACCCCAAAAGGAAATACACTAAACACGGGCTTATAAAGATTCACAGATCTTTATTCTAATACAAAGAAATAGAATCAGATGCAGATAGCTATCTGGCCCTCAGTACATCACAGCGAATACCAGCCCTTTCGGTGTGAGAAGTGAGAGGTACTGGACGTCTAAACCGTTGTGCATTTTATACATTTTTGATAATAATGTCCAGCCCCTCTGCAAGTTAATAATCCATGGTCTAGAGTTTGTGCCAAGTTCACTTATGGTTTGTATGACAATATGCACATGGATCACCCTCGGTTTGCAGGCAAACAGGTTACAGTGGTAACAGTGTATTCTCAGATTTAACAATAAACCTTAACACATATCCTTTACAATGCAGTTCAGCCAGTGTCCACGTTCAGTATTTGCTCAACATTGTGGTTGATGTATGTCTGTGGATCAGACTTATTGGCACAGACAATCCTCTGTCTACAAGTCAGGCATGGGACAAGGTCTCTTTACTCAACCCAAACATTCGGCCAACGGATAGTTTACACATAACTTTCGTACAAGGTTCACAACAGCTCAGTTACAAGCGGGAAACACTGACCACCATTTTAGACACAGAGTTACATTGAAATGGAAATCAAAATGGCGGATGGACCTAAAATGGCGGCGAAGTCGATCTAGAATCAAAACTTTGCAGCAGGGTTTTCTTCACTGAGCGACTGGGCTTAGGCCAATATATACAAGAAAGGAGGCACGATATGATATCCCGTTTAACAAAATCAATTCATATACATTTGCCTTCGAAGAAGAATGTTAAGAGCATTCAAAGGTGAGATCCGATTATGTTTGTAAACATCTGTTAAACTCACTGGCTTAACTGGCTTCCAGTTAAAGAACACATACACTTTAAAATGCATTAGATCACTCACTTCCGCCTCTCTAACACGGCACCCCCTACCTTTTGCAAAGACTCAACAAGAACACTCCCTGCAGACCTACAAGATCCATCTACATTCAGAGACTAACTACACCATGCTTCAAACGTACAAGAGCCGGGGGTTCCAGCTTCCCATGTATCACCTCGCACCTCTGGAACAACCTCCCGCCCCAAATACAATCTGAACCCTCGTATTGGCCATCCGGAAGAAATTCATGACCAGCCTCTTTCAATGACTATGAAACTTTGATGCTATGAAACTATGATGTTATGAAACCCTCTGTATTTTCATCTTCTCTGCTATCCCCACTAACCCAGGAACCAGCGCCTCGATGCCTCTGGGATTTTTGGCCCCTCAACAAACACAAAAATAAATAAATAAATGCGCACATAGGCACTCCTGCACCAATGTTCGCAATAAGTCACAACTCACACAATAAATTAAGTGATTAAAAGTGCATTGGACATTGCTCGATGCATTTCAGCAGTAACATTATAAGCACTAAGGAGGTCTATTTCCATCTCGAGTTACATCGGAAATTACTGCAAGCCCCTCCCACTCCCACTCCCACAGTCACTTTTTTAACACATGCACTGCACTGCTCTACCAGTAACATTGTTACACTTTATCAGAATGCAATCACAGTGTACGTACAGAGACATAACCTGGGCCTGTATTAAGTATAACCTCTGTGGTGGAGTGCATACACAGCACATTTCTGTGACTGGATGTTTTCCCAGGCAAAGGGAGCCTTTGCAAAGATTTACTACACCTGCAAACTATTATGTTTTATATAGTATGGTCCATGGCCACATGCAGGGAAACGGAAAGAATAGATGTGCCTGGAGTACTTTATTGATCAATGCTGTGTCTCTTTTCCTAGTTCTATCACGCAATCATGGCGCACAGTCAATCACAGGCTCAGAGTCTAAGTAGGATGTAGGGTGCTGCAGTTGGCGGCATTGAGCTGTGCAGACTACAACTGTCTGCTAGGACTGATCTGCCTTCAATATCCCATTAGCTGTGCCCTTTCTGAAATAATATTGCCACAGCGCATCTGCAATGTGACCCACCTGTAAGAGGAAAAGAGATGTACAGACTAATAGTCTATGGAAGTGCAATACCAGTGAGGAAGAGGGTAAGTCGCAGTTTGCAGTTGTTCTGTGACTGTATCTTGAAATCACAGCTGCACCGTACCAGTACCTGACACTTGGAATATCACACACACAATGCACCTTGTCCTTTTATGAGGCCGGATGCCTCGGGGTATGACCTCGTCTTGCATTATTTCTCCCCCCCCACCTCGCTCTAATATGCTGAAGAGAAAGGGAACTGCACCTCTCTACTCTCTCCACGGTGTGACCCTAAACTGAAACCACTCTGCCATGTGCAAGGTTTTGACTGAGCCGAGTGCATGGTGATGTTTGAAGATGTGTTAACGCTCACCTGCGCGTCTGAGGGTTTCACATGCACGGCGTGAATAAAGATCATTACTGAGAGCTTGGTTTTAAATGCCCCCTCTGCCAATGACGTTTTGGAATCGGCCTTGTCTTGTAAATTGTAGAGATCGTTTTGATACATGAGCGGCCAGCAATAATCGAGCCCTCCCTGATATACAGTCCCAGCCCAACAATTCGGGGTCACAAAAAAAAACAGGCTATGTTTTATGGTTAAAACTCAAATGTATTCAAACAAAAATGAAGTCAATGATTGTCCCCTTACATTATGCAGGGGAAGTCACCACAACGAAATACATGGATGTAGGAAATTGTATACACACAGTAGACCCCCCTCGTGACAATCGTGATATGAGGTGGCGCACACACAATCACTCCTTAATTCAATTACATATATTTCTAGAGTATAGTCTTTAGTGATAACATTGCTGTTTAACAGTATTGAAATATTCTCTTCAATTCAAATGTACTCCACTATTTATTTTGTAACAGCATATTCAAACGCTATAACTGACATTGATATAACAAGATCTAAATAACCCCTAAAGTGTGAATGTGGGGTTATGGTATTATAGTATATGTGAATGTAATTTAAATCCAAGGCCAAAATGAATTGCATCATAATTATGTGTCTGAAAAGCAGTGCTATCAATTTAGAAGGCAAAGGATGTCAGTCCACCCACCCAAGACAGGAAATTAGCTTTGTGATTTTGCAATATGTGGATGAGCGCTGAAAGTACTCACTCCCCACAATACCTATACAATTCAGAATAAAGGACACATCCCAGTAGGGAATGAGACCATGAGAGATGATTGCGAGTTGTCAAAGATTTATATGAAATTCAGCATCCAGAGAACTCTGCTGCCTTGAGAGTGCTCTGGAAAACAATACAATACAATGTGTTTTTAAAAGGTTACAGCATCATCAGTGATGATTTCTATACAGCCTGCAAGTTACAATATCATTGGTTAGAGGGGAGGTGCACATATAGTTCTTTAGGGGCCGGCTCCACGGGATTGGCTGATGACTTGGCAGGAGGTTGGACATTACGTGATTCAGTTGGCCCGGTCTGTGCGAGGTGAAGGTTAGGCCAGCTCGGAGAGGCGGCTGGACCTCACTAGCTAATCTATACACTTATTCTAGACATGCAATAAACAATGAGCATCAATATACCTTTGAATACATCTTAGAGGCTTATAAGTTGTACATACATAACTGCATCATCTCACATTGGGTCATTCATAAGGTGAAGGGTGTGGGGGTCTTGACATCTGTGATAACCTGGGGACTGGGCTGGTCTGGTATATCAGGGCAGGGAGGGGAATAGAGTGACACATGTTAGTTTAGGACAGGATATACTGTGACAGGGGTCTGGGGGTGTTGGGGGCACTCTGGGGTGGTCAGCATAGTGGGGGCACATTTCTGTTACATCAAGAGAATACCTTAGCAGGGCACAGGGTTACACAAGCAGTAATTCTCCAACAGAGAGGGTGAGGGGTGCAGGAGCAGGTTTGTGGAGATGGATGAGCTACAAGTCATGGTTCAGGCCAGTTCACACACAGGACAGTGATCTCAGAGGAGGGGTGATACGATACATAGTTTTAATTGTATCAGTTAGCTTCAGCGCATCCGTGTGAAAGGGACTTGGGCCGCACAGAAAAGGTGGGGTTGATTGGTGCTCGCTGGGCGCGGCACTGCAGAGGGGAGAGTAGACTTCGTATTGCAAAATTGCATCCTAGTCCAAAGATAGAGTCGAGGAAACACAAAATGGAGTCCAAGTGTGTCTTGCAATAGCCCCATCTCTGCTCCAGCCGAGGTCTTATTCATCATGGCAGCAGAAGGGCGATGGAGGCGCCCCCACTAGTGCAAGAGCAAGAGGTTAATTTCCAGTATAATGTATGGTGGGGCTAGCTAATTTGCCCCTTCCTTCCTTACAGCTCCGATTCCACTTCCCTCTGTGGATCAGGTCCCATTGTGCAAGGTGAGAAGTGAGGAGAGAGAGGGAGTTATTATACTGCCATTATTTGTCCATGGGAATGGAATTAGGATAGCTAAATTCCCTTTCACTTCACAGATCCTTTTTTATCTATCTATAGTTTTCACAGATTACATGTTATCAAGGAATCCTTCATTAGGCTATGGTGTGGGGCATCCTCAAACCACAGGCCAATGTTGACTATATCTGTAAAAACGCAATGATTCTTCTTATTCACTGTTTTATACAACACCCAGAACTCAAAAGGCATGTTTGTATTTATTTAAGTGTAATCTCCCTCAGGTTTAAGTACAATGAAAACTGTATCTAACTCACATCAGCAAACTATAATATCCTGTTCCCTTTCTGTGAACTCTAATTCTCATCATATTCAATATAATTCAAAATTAGAAGTCTTCTAAAGAAGGAATTCAAAATGAGTTTAGAACTGGAATAGAATGGGGGTGAATAAAGGAAAATCAACCATCACCCATTTTCTCTGAAGTTGGCTGTTTATTGAAACTATTTTAGAAAGAAAAAAATAATTAATATCATTACATTTGTCTACTGACCTAGTCAGAGATGTAGATGTGTTAAGATGCATACAATAGTGAACAGCTGCCAAAAGAGTGTTTTTATCTGAACCATATTTTAAATAGTTGTAGTTTAGAAATGTGCATGCCCATCTAAAAAGCCTTCTGCTGACCCCTCCATTCTGGGAAACTATTGCCCAATCTCTATCACTCCATTCCTGGGCAAACTCCTGTAGAAGATGGCTGCAGCTAACCCTTCACACTGAATCTGTTGGTTGTCTCCATGACCATCTGGCTACAGAGCAGCCAGACACACAGAAACAGCACTCCTGAGCACCCATGAAGATCTTCTCTCAAATCTCAATTGTAGCTCACTCTATCCTCCTCTTCCTTGACCTTTCCTATGCTGTTGACACGGCCAACCACAACATCCTGATTACTCATCTGCGCAAGACCCTTGGAATCATGGATCAGGCACTGGCTTGATGACCTCCTTCCTCCTGGACCGACACTCCCTGGTCCAGCTTGGTTCCTTTCTCTCCACCACCATTTCTTTCTCTTCATGCAGATTTCTCATGGTCTCTACCTTCATCTCTTCATGCAGAGTTCTCATGGTCTCTACCTTCACCTCTAACTTTCAGTGTTATGCAGATGACACACAGCTCTCTTTCAGGCTTTTCTTGGCCTCCTCGTCCTCGTCCTTCCTCATCCCTAACTGTCTATTTGCTGTTCAGTCATGGTGTGCCTCCAATGATCTTTGCCTCAGTGCCAGCTAGACTGAGATCCTTCTCATTGGGACCCCTGCTCCTGCTTTCCCTCTCTCACTCTGGCTGCCCCCTCCCTGGGCCCTCTGGCCTCACCCACTGATGAAAACCTTGGAGTGAACTTCGACTCCACACTGTCATTCTGTCCACATATCACAGACCTTGCCAAGAAGGTCCACTTCCAGCTGTACCTACTCAATGGTATTTTCGCTTTTCTCACCTTCCGCAAGAAGCTCACTGTCTGCAGAGCTCTGGTTGAGCTCTCATTCAACTCATCCAGAACAGGACCACAAGATTTATCCTTGGTCTCAAGCTCAGGGACCACATCTCTCTGGCTCGGAAACCCCTCCACTGGCTCCTGGTGGCTGCACAGATCAAGTTTAAGACCCTCTGCATTGTCCTCAAGGCATTTTGGGACAGTGGCCCTTACTACTTTCAACTCTCTATGCCTTACCACCTTCCTCCTATAGCCCTTTGCTCATCTACCTCTAACTCTCTGCAGGTGAGTCGCTTCTCCAAGCAGACATTGGGCGGTAGAACTCTCTCCTCTGCAGGTGCCTCCCTCTGGAATGGCCTCCGAGACCTCTCTCCGCCTTGAGCTGGACCTCCTTAAGTTCTGGAAACTCCTCAAGACCTACCTTTTCTCCTCTTCTTTCTCCCTCTACCCTGCTAACCTTCCCCTGCTCCATCTACTGACTAGCTGCCCGGCTGTCCTCTGAGTCTTACAGGACACCAGGTCCCCCCTCTGACCACTCCCCCTGCACCTTCCGCCTGCCCTTGCAGGCCCAGCCTCCCAGCACTTAACTCAGGGCCCTGCTGCTCTGGGTGCACTTCTCCATGTACCCGCCCCCCTGCACTTCTCGTTGCAGACTTGCACAATCTCAATGACACAAGTCCTAGGAAGATCGTTGTCTTGTCCACCCTCTGGTCCCTCTAACTTGCCTTGTTGCGCCTTGAAATCCTTGTGTATAGGCACATTACAAATAATCAATCAATCATTCAATCAAGTGTGAATCCTTTTCTTTCCGGGCTAGGTGAGCTAGGTGCAGCTGTTTGGAGACTCTTTAGTATGGAGCTGCTTCCATTGTTTTTCAAGTTTACGTAACACCCTCTTATTTTCAGGGAATTCGGAAGTACCAGGGGTTGGTGTTCTGGTCATGTTTTTCTTTCCATCTTGGGCATTAGCAGGAGTACGAAAAGTATAATGAAAAGTATCAGCATCAATCTTATGTGATGCCAAAGAGGCAGTTGACATTAATGCATGTTACAGAATAGAAGTAGGGAGGGAGAGCCTGTCAACCTAGGGATTATGTTTTTTATTTTTATTTTTTTTATTTTATTTGTAACATCTAGTTTTTACAAAACTTTTATTACAACTTATCCTCAGGTCATTAGTGACGCTTTCCATTGACAATTTAGTTTGTGTCTTTTCAGATTAAGACTGTGTCTAGAAAGTTTATCACTGAACAGGTAAGATGTATCGAGCTTCCACTCAGTATCCGAAACCACAGATCTTCCATCTCTTCGTTTACTGGCTTGAATTTGCTCAAATGGATGGAACGCAACTTGTTTAGGGCCACGCATTCAATTATCAGATGTTTTAGTGACTCTGCAAACAGTTTGCAGTGCCGACAGGCTTCTTCGGTATCTGGTTTCATTTTTCTCGTCACCAACATATGGTTAGTTTTCAGAAGATTTAATCTGAATCTGAGAAATTTATCTCTGTGATATCTCGATGGAAATTGACACAGATAGTTTGGCATATTGTCCAATTTATTCTTTGTTAGCCCAAGATCCAACGCTGTCGGCATTGTTTCGAGTTTGTTCACGTTGTCTATCCATAACCATTCTTTCAATTTTGTTCTCGCGATCTGTGGCCGATTCATCAAAGTTTCCATTGAGATATTTGCACTGTGCAAGATGGCTTTCACTTTCTCAGACCATCTTAAGAGCAGCCCCTTGTGTAGATGTGTTCCTTCTGATTTTAAGATTTTGTAAGCTGGTGCAGGGTTCGATATCTCCATCTTTCGTAGCAATGACAGGGATTTCCATAGAACTGTTCCGTATAGGCTTTCTAGTGCCAATTCGTGGCGTATTATGGTCATTGAGAGGTATTTTGGTAATCTCAGGACTTGGCGCCAGAATAAGCCTTCTAAAGTGGGCCATATCTTTAGGTCTATGTTCCAGCCTGCTTCTACCCCAAAAGTTATTGTGGGTACCACTTTTTGGATGTAAAACGTACGTAGCGGTAATACTGAAAATTTACCGTATAAGGTATGTAATCTTGCTCCTTGTAGGGCAAGCATTCGGGTCCGCTGGAATAGATCATGAACCCAGCTCCACTCACGAATCGAGATGTTCATCATTATTCCTAAATATCGAATTTCCATGACTTCTTCGAGGAATTTATTGTCAATTCGCCATTTGAAGTTTTTTTTTTTAGCGACTCGATCACTGCCAAACCTCATGATTTTTGGTTTTTTCACATTGATTGATAAGTCATTATCAATCATGTAGGATTCAAGCTTTGACAAAAGCCGCTGTAGCCCTATCTGGGTCTTGTCAACCAGTACTAAATCGTCTGCATATATCACATAACTTATTGGATGTCCATTGATTTTTGGGGGGAAACAGTTGACACTTGCCAATGCAATAGAGATGTCAGCAATATAGAGTTTGAATAAGATGGCAGCAAGTGGACATCCCTGTTTTACTCCTCTGGTGGTAATAATAGATTTAGACAGGTCTCCACTTGCGTTTAGTCTTACTCTAATTGTTGTATTGGAGTGTAGTGCCTTTATCGGTTGAAGCAAAGCGTTTGGGCAGTTTCGATTTTCCAACTTCTCCCATAGTTTAATTCGATTAATTGAATCGAACGCTTGCTGTAAGTCGATGAATGCCATGAATAATTGATCTTTCTTATTTAGGGCATCAAGTTTTAACAGATTTACCAGAACAAGGTTGTTCTCTACTCCCACGTCATTTGTGAAACCAGTTTGTCTGATATCAGGTAGGTTGACTTCATTGGCCCATGCAGATAGCTTTTTTTGTAAGAAAGTCGCCAGCACTTTGCCAATAGTGTCCAGGAGGGCAATCGGTCGATAGTTGGCGGGATCGTCACGACTGCCCTTCTTATATACTGGTACTATTATTGCCTCAGTCCATGAACTCGGGACCTGTTTTCTATCAGCTATCGCCACGAAAAGTTTGCCAATGAATTTGGACCATGCATGGCTATGTTCTTTTAACATTGTGTTGCTGATTCCGTCTGGCCCAGCAGCTCTTGAGGTCTTTATTTTGATATGGCCATTAGAATGTTTTCTCTAGACTCAATTATGTCCCAGGCTGTGTTGTTATTTCCACTCTCTTCAAGGTGTGGTGTCTCCTTTCCTGTAAACACACTTTGAAAGTGCATTACCCAGTCACTTTCGGACACTCCATTAGACATTAGGGCGTCCTGATTAACCGTGCCTTTATTCAAGATTTTCCATATTTCCCTTGAATTATTGTTTTTGATCAAGGCCAACATTTCTTCGCCACGCTCTTGATCTCTCTGATAAGAGAAAGATTTTAACCAATTTCGATATTGTTGTTTTCTCTGTTTTATTTGGCACAGGACATTCGCTCCATGCTGTTTTTTTAATTTAGTTATGTCTTTCCTGAGCTGTTTTTTTTGATTTTTCAAAGTGTGGCTCCAACTTTGTTTGTGATCCTTATTATTTTGGGATACCTTCCCAGCGAAGCCTGTATTCAGGCTTGGTAACAACGGTATGTAGTTTAAAGGGTCGACGTTATCATAGTTTGTCGCTTGTATTTCATTGGACAATTTGATAATTTGGTATTCTTTTATCCTTAGTCGATTTCGCCCATGATTTACTTCAAGTGCTTTACTGTTGGTCTCACATTTCTTTTTACGTTTTAACAACCAGGACATTACTAATGGGTAATGATCACTGTTGGTTGTAGGTGTAATTTGGAGATTGGTGATAGTTGCAAACACATTTCTAGAAATCCAAAAATAATCTAAGGTCTTTTTGTATCCCATGTTCTCCCAGGTGAAATTTGGTGGTATGTCACCTCTCACTTGACCATTTGCCATCATGCAGTCACGGGCTTCCAGTTCTTTACTCCATTGCGTTCTGTTTTTATTTCCATGGCATCCATCTAACGAATTTTCTTCGATAGGTTTCTTATGTTCATCAAACCAAGAAATGTTCAAGTCTCCACACAAGATTATTGCAAGGTCCAAACAGGTCCGTTGGTGGCTATCTATTATTTGCATTACAGCAGATATAAATGCATCAGTCGAGATTTTTAACGGATTCCAGTACACGTTCAAAATTAATAGATATTCATTGTTGTTTTGAGTATTCGTTGTTTGAAGTAGTGTTCCTTGAACATAACTATTTGGATTCATTTTTTCAGTTATTTCCCAATTTGTTCCTGATTTTATCATTGTAATTAAGCCAGAAAATGGACGTCCCTTGTTGTTTTTTTCTGCTGGGTTTAGCAATGTTACATAGCCATCTTTAGTTGGTGGCACCCGCAACCAGGTTTCCTGTAAACAGATGGCGAAGTTATCAGTTAGATCAACCGGAAAGTCATTATATAGATGGTTGAAGCCCCTTGTGTTCCAAGAAATCACAGTCGCAGGCGCATCAATTTCCTTTTTTTTGCGCTAAAGCTTATTTGACTTGTTGTCATCGTTCCTTTTCTTTGCATTACTAAGTGGTATGATTTTTAACTGTCTCCTCAAGCTATCACATCGCTGTTCCAAAGTTTCTTTCGCTTTTATATTCACAGAGATCGCTGTTGGTCCTTGACTATTTGTTGGTTCATAAAGTGAGATCTCAAATCCCAAGCACATGAGATCCTGCTTTGCAGATAGTAACATTGTACGTACTGCTTGGGAATTTATGTGGAGAAGTACAATGTCAACACGATCTTCCGAAAAGTATTCAACAATACGGATGTCGTCGGACCTGATGTTCCTTAGCGCTGGTACTGCATGCAGTAGACGCATGATGTTTCCGCGATTCAAATTAACGTCTGATTCATTTCGGAAAATGTTTTCGATCATGATCTTTTGATAGGATGCCTTAAGTGCAGTTCGGGGAAAATCATGTAAGTCAGAAGAGGACTTGCAATTATGTGCGGATGTGTATTTTGGATTTAATTCCGAACGAGAGTTGTTTGCTGACTTGGAGTTAAAGTCTGGTAGACCACTCTTCCGTCCAGACAAAGGTTCGACATTTGTTCTTTGTTTCTCTCCGGCCTCACCTATATCACTTTTCTGGCCTCCTGTTTTCTTTAAAAGCGGTTTCCCTGGTTTTGTCTGTGTTGGTGAGTCTGAACTACTTGTCGACATGTTTGTCAGGTCCACAGCAGATCCTCGAGGGGATCCCTCAACCTCATTGTCATCATATGTAGACAAATTACATAGTTCTTCTATTAGATCTCCAAGATCAGAAGAACTCTGATCTGATTCGATTCTCATCCGCTTTTTTGGGTTTGCAAGCGATTTGCACTTAGGTTCAGCTATTGTCTCAGCTTTTCCCACTTTACTATTTGCTTTTGATTTGCCAAGGCTTTTGTTTACAGTTGACTTTGATTTCACAGGCGTAGTCAGGTTTCTTATAAATTGTTTTATGTTGCTTAGGAACAGTCTGAATGTTCTTTTTTTTTTTAGCTTTTTCTTTGGATGACCATTTGTCCCTGAGATTGTTTTTTCTTTGTTTGCAGTAATCTCAAGGTTTTTGGCGGGCCGCTGAAAATGCCATATGATGCTTTTGCGGAGGAACATGATGGCTGCTCAGAGCACTTCCCCGTGTTCATGTTTATCTCTCTGCATCTATTACGGGAATCAACAGTTGAATCAATGGTTCCCTCCACCAAGGATTGATTTGAAGAATTAGCAATCTTATTTATCTCAGGGGTAATTCCATTAGTCCATGTCTTTTGGAACTATAATTGAGCTGTTTCCTGTTATGTCAATAGGAACTTGCAAGATTGGACCGGTGACTAAGGTATTTTTGTTATTTGCCTTTTCTGTATCACGTATTTCTGCATCTAATCTGCATTGTATCCCTGCGTCTGTTCTGCCATAAATATTAATAGGAGTGTCTCTTTTCTCCACTTCGTGTGATGGCATTTGTGTAAAATTTTCAAGCATTTCCTCAATGCGTAATTTGGATCCTTTGTGTTCCATCAGCAGTTGTTCAAAGTGCCTGCTCATGTATTCGGCAGACTGAGTGTTTTCGACTTCTTGTCTTAATTGGAAAGCCACGAATTCTGTTTCGATTTTGTTTATTTTGTCGTCTAAGTGTCTCATGATCGCTCCGTTGTTTTGGGAGGATTCATTCAAGCTTTCATATAGTTTTATGAATGGAATCAAGGCGAGAGATGTTGCAGCCAAGACGTTATTGTGGATCTGTATGGCGGCCGCAACTGATAGGTTCGATTTTGAATCAGAATCTTTGCAGTGTAAGCTACCAGTATTCTCTTTGCTTGAAATACTCTGTTCGTTCATGCTGGTTGCTGGAATGCTTTTCGGCCGTTGTTGGATTTCCACATCTGTTGCTTTTCCCCCCTGGCTTTGCGTTTTTAAGCTAGTATTGGCGCTAGTGCAGAGGTGTATTCCTTGACTTTTTGAGCATGGTGTTATGTCAATTGCTGGATTTAAGTTAAGGCGGTCTACTTTGCGCTTCTGATCCAAAGATGTCTGTTTCAGTCCTGTCACTTTGTCACTGATGGTGCGTTCTTGGTCGCCTTCAATATTTGTGTCAGAGACAGTTTCCACAGTGCTGTTATTGCTTGAGGCTCCAAGAGTGAAACTTGCTGTTAATCTGTCTTTCATTTTTTCGAAGTCGGCTAAAAGTCTTTTTGTCAAGCGTGCTTCGCGCGCTGCCAGATCGATCTCTTTTAGCGGTAATACATTACAGAGGCCTTGTTGTAGACCAAAGGTCTGATTTCTGATTGCTGCTCCAGATACAGGGTTGCCACTAGTTAATAAATGTAAGGGATTTGACACATTTTCATTGCATGTCATCGTGGTTGCCTTTATTTGGTTGCAGTTCTTGACACCATTTATGATTTTTTGTATTGGCGTACTTTCTTTCCGATGGTTTTCATGTGGTTTGGTAGACAATGGAAAAGTGAATTTCAGTAAGTTTGGATCAAGTGCAATGTTTGGGACTTCAAGTGCAAGCAGTTCATTGTCTGTTACATCGAAGGGTGACTGAAATGCCTCCGCATTTATCTCAATCACCTCTAATACCTCATTATCTCTGTTTGAATCAACTTCCGAGTGATTTGTTCCGTTCCTCTGATTTTTGTCTAAAGTTAGGATTCTCCTAGCTTTACTGCCGTTATCACCGTTGATAAATTGTAAGTGTAAGTTCGTAGATTCGGTGCGGGCTTCGATGGAGGCTTTGGCCATTCTATCCATTTCATTCTTCAAGACCACTAAGCTCTCAGCAGCCTCGCGTGCGTTTGCAGGCATTGCTTGATCACGCAGGTATAGTTGTTGCGGTATTGGCAATGATTCCACATCTGAGTTCGCTATGAGGGTGGCTCTACATGCCTCAACCGGCGCCAGGGCTAGAGCAAGTTCAGTTGCTAGTTCATCTAAAGCCGGCGCACTCGCCGGCTCGGGCTCCACAAGAGGTGGAGCTTCAATTGAGTCCGGCATTGCGCCATCTGTACGCTCTTCCAGGATTGTGTCCGTAAAGCATTGGGCAGTTAGGATGGCAGTTGGGGTAGCGGGAAAAACGGGATTAATCAATCCCGATCTGCTAAATTCAACTCCTCCCTCAATTATATCGAGGGGTAAACTTTGTCTTGCTTCACTTTCAGTTTCATGGTCACTTCTAATGATACTATTTAAATGCAATTCAGTGTCCATGATTTTACTGTGAATTAGAGGCAAGGATTTCTGGGTTTGTTTTAACTTAAGCCTTGTCCACGGCCTATTGTCCCCCATGAAAGTCACTTACCTATGGACTTGACTTCTGACGACAGCCGCGGCAGCCTGCTGCGGACTGCAGCAGACTGGACTCTCTCACGGACTCCGCGCGCGCTCTGCGCTCTTCAGGTGTTTTTGAAGGCGATTGTGCTTTTTTTCTTAAAGGCACACTGGCACACTGGACAATGGAAACAGAGTACAGAGACCGTAGACCGTAGACCGTAGCTGCAGCTCCTCTCTCCTGCTCACACTGCAGCAGACTGGACTCTCTCACGGACTCCGCGCGCGCTCCGC
This sequence comes from Ambystoma mexicanum, assembly GCF_040938575.1. Taxonomy (NCBI): domain Eukaryota; kingdom Metazoa; phylum Chordata; class Amphibia; order Caudata; family Ambystomatidae; genus Ambystoma; species Ambystoma mexicanum. The sequence goes on along the minus strand of NC_090934.1, from coordinate 115,865,274 downwards.
GCTCTTCAGGTGTTTTTGAAGGCGATTGTGCTTTTTTTCTTAAAGGCACACTGGCACACTGGACAATGGAAACAGAGTACAGAGACCGTAGACCGTAGACCGTAGCTGCAGCTCCTCTCTCCTGCTCTCCTGCTCACACTGCAGCAGACTGGACTCTCTCACGGACTCCACTAGGGATTATGGTTTGACTGGTATGATAAGGTCAAAAAGGTATTGCCTACAGTTGGTTTCAAGGATTTCATCAAATACAAAGGAGTCCAACAACAAGGAGAGGCAGGAATTCGAAATAGCAGTTCATCTAGAAAAAATAAGCAAAGAATGAATAGCGCTGACTGGAGACTTTTGTGCCTGTGGGGCACTCACTGATGATGCTAGAAGATGTGCGCCATGGCTAGAGCTGGGAAATGTAGTCCCAGGCTACTGCGTAGCTGAATGCTAGATTGCAACCAAAAGCAAAAAAAAATAACATAGTCGTACAATCAATATATTTGTAAATTTACTGTATTTAATTCATTCTGTCTGAAAGGAGGTGCTACAGTCGATTGTGTAAAGAGGTTAAACATGTATTTTATAGAGCTGGTTAAAAGTGCAAACAACAAGGAGCAATTTACAAGAGATAAGGCGATTACTTATAAAAGACAATGCAGCGCTGGCCATCACTGATATTTCTTATTTGTAGATTGCAATATATATTCTGTTTTAAGGTTCTGTTGTTCCTAAATATGGAAAGCTCCTGTCTCTCATAGAAGCAAGTCACTACCTGCATTCCACGGGTACATCCTTTTCATGGTAATTGAAAGAACAATATTCACAAGGTATTCCAATGACTTTTCACTTTAAATAGATACATTCTCCATGTCTCACGTTTGGTGCTGTCTATTACATGAAGCGACACCTATTCACTTGCTTTGTTGGTGCAATATTGTTTTCATATATTTGGAACATATTTGGAACCTATGCACCACACTCGAAACAGAGCAGCTTTTCAGCATTTAATGTTTTAGTGGATTGTTTTTGGGGTCCATTCATGGTGACAAAACAATGTCAATAAGTGGTATGTGACGACTGCCTGCAACCTGTGACTCTGCTTCTTTTTTTTAAACTACAAATCCCATAATCCCCCACCATTGGCAATGCTGGTTGGTAAGGGCTGATTGGAGTTGTAGTGCAACATATTTGGACAGCTAAAGGTTATAGATCCCTGGGTGTAACAATGTGATAAGTATGCTGGATCCCTTTCAAAAGTCATTAAAAAGACATTGATACTAGGCTATATTTAGATGGTTTCAGCAGGGACAGGCTCAGGGGAGTGCAGCTTTCTTTACTGTTGAGAAAGGTGCAGGCATGAGGCAAGACTGTAACGATGCTCGTTCTGCTCCATGTTTGTCTAGGCTGCATTGTCCTTGCGAGCCTGGCAGAATGATCTATTTTCTAAAACAGCAAAGCATGAGTCAATCAGAATGCAACTTATATTTGCATTATGCATCAGAAGAAGACGCAGCCCTAGCATTTATTAAAAATCAAAACAGGTTCCAGATTGGGGGCGGTGTAACACGGTTGACAAAGAAGGCCGCTGCCTAAGAGGCTCCAACGACGGCACATAAGTCCTTTCCAACATCCTTGATCCATACCACTCGACCAGCCATACAAAGTAGTGGAGTCGCTGCGCGAGACGTCGTGGCACCCCTGGTGCACTATCAAGGAGAATCCCAAACCGTTAGTGCTAGAACATTTGGACCGTTGGGAAGCGCCCGGTCACTGAGTGGGGGAGGAGCAGCCTGCATGTACAACGAGAGCACCGGGAACCCAGCAGACGGAGACAGCAGCTTACAAAAATCGCCTGCACCCGGGTGCAGATAGAGAGCACTTTGCCGCGACATACTGGTGGCCAGCAGTGGCGGCGGAGGTGGAGCGTACAACCACAAACGCTGCAACAAACTGATCAAAGTCAAGAAGCGGTTCCGCCCGAACCAAAGCCCGGACCTGCCGAAGAACCGTGAGAGGAGCTCACATAGGCGCCATATGTCACGGAGGTGAGCGGGGCACCTCCGACTACCCTGTTGTGGAGATGGTGACCCAGGCCGGCTGGATCACACCTCTGAGACAGCGGGGGTGGGCCCCCTGCCCCTGAGCCGGCCTGCATTAAATTCCAGCTATGACACATGTTGGTGGGGGCGCGGCGAGGAGTGAGGCCCAAACACAAACCCCCCGATGTGAGGATTGGATGCCCCCCGTGGTCCCCCTCAGGATCCACCGCCAAGGGAGGGGTCCACTGCCGCACCGCCCCAGCGGCCCACAACACTGCAAGGCTCTTCTCGCTGTGCTGGGACCTCGCCTCCGCGGGCGGGGTGCTTGGTGGGGCCTGCCTGGGATAAGAAAGAGGCATCCACGCATAACGCCAATAACAATACTGCAGAAAGGGCATTGGGGCCAGTATGCCAAACAATACTCCACGCACCGGGACCAGAAACCCCCACACCACCCTCCTGAGGGCCCATCCCGGGGTGGTGCGCAGTACCGCAAACAAAAAGCTGCACCTTGACGTTTGGACCAAATACTTGGGCCACCACAAAACCGCCAGGTCCACTGAGTATAACACTGCACCCCTACCAGCAGCCCAGGCATTACTTTGTATAAACCACCCACAGGGGCCTTCTCCAAGTGACAAGTAGGCCGGACAAGTGGAGCCGATAGCCTAGACAGGTGGGGTGAGAAATCTGAGGGAGCACAACGAATGCAGAGGGGGCAGAGGGAGTAGCCCACAGTGGGTATACCACTGGCTTCACACATCTAGGCACTTGCCTGGGCTCTCCCTCCAGCTTGGCTTGAACCTAGTTCATGGGCACAACTGGTACTGTTGACATGCCCTACATTACTGCAGAGGGGCCGGGACAAGCCCCAGACACCACCCACTCATCGGGTGGTCCACCTGCATGCCGGTGGGGTGCGGGTGAAGCACCTGGGTCATATTCCACACCACAAGTTGAGTTAGGCACAAAGAAACAAAGATAAAGAATACACAAACAAGTCCACTGGGGTGGCGGGCCGGCCCATAGGTCCGATCGACGAGAGTATCCCTATCATCAGGAACGCCCAGGGACAGGGACAGGGACCAGCACAATATCATTGTTCAGCCCAGATACCACAACTCGACTCAAACGCCTAGCCAGCCAGCCCCAGCAGGGCCAACCCAAAAAAGCACGCGAAGATGGATCAATTTGCCCATAATGAACAAGCACAGCCAATCGCCCCCCTTTCCCTTAACACTACCAACGGCGCAGATTGATGTATCGGCTCTGAACCAGACACTGTTGGCACTAAAAAACAGCACAGACAGCCTGGGGGCGAAAATCAATGAGCTTACATGCAAAATTGACATATCTATAATACAGATAGATAAGTTGTGTGGCAGAATTACATAAGCTGAACAGAGAATCGGAGAGGGCGAAGATAAAATAGTGATCCTGCAGAGCGAGATGGCCACCCTACAGCAATCTGTAAAGAAGGTAATGGTGAAGAATAAGGACCTGGAAGGATGTTCTGGGAGGAATAACATTTGCATTATGGGGGTTCCGGAGTTCACACAAATAGACAATATGGAGAAATTTGTAGAACAACTCCTGGTTGACATTTTGGAGAACCTGGCACTGTCAGATGTTATGCTTCTGGTGGAACGTGCTCACCGATCACTGGCCCTGCGCCCTCCCCAGGCACCCCAGAACGCCCGATAATTGCTAGAATCTTCTACTACAGGGAGAGAGACTCTATACTCAGGGCAGCAGGGAAAAGAAAGAGCTGAGATGGGGAAGCTCCACGATACAACTCTTCCCGGACTTCAGCCCAGGAGTCCAAGATCAACGGAAAACCTTCCAAGTGGTCAAAAACATGCTCCAGAAAAAGGATATAAGGTACTCAATGATGTACCCTGCAATCTTCGGATACAGCATAATGGTTCAATGCTGTTTTTTACCACCCCTGAAGCCACAGAGCGGTTTGCACTGAACATACCAGATCCTCTGCACTCGCCTTGATATTAACTCTGTATCCTTTATAATTGTACTCCACAAGATATTTACAACAAGCCCTCACGTTAGGGCTAGGGGGGCGTAGGTTGGTGGCCTCGGTTAGACCGAAAATTGCAGCCCTCAATGCCCCGATACCCGCACACACTGCGGTGTGGTTTGATGATGTTTAGGTTAGGGGAGTTACATGAGGGGAGGGGGCTGGGAGCCAGTAGGTTGTGGTTTCTGGCATGGGTGGTGGCGGGTGGGAGGCGGGGCAATGGTTAAGGAATACCTAAAAGGCATGACACAGAATGCACATGGACTGCTAAGGTAACAGAATTGAGATGTATCACCCAAAATAGCACTCGACATACACTTTAAAAAAAAGAAAATACTGCAGATACCGCACCACACATAGGTGATAGACAGGCCACAGTTTTATCAATAATGGCATGGAATGTTAGGGGACTGACTAACCAGAAACAAATGTGGCTGATTAGCAATTATGACAAGAATCATGGCAATCAATATCCTATGCATACAAGAAACGCACCTATTGTATGTGTTTAATAATGTCCCTATTTGGCCCCCATGTAATTTCTGGTCCCCTGTCAGAAGCTTAATGATATGACTGATGTGGGCAGGCAAGCCAGCGAGAATAGCCTATGACATCCTCACGCTGTCATAAGAACAGGGCGGCTTAAATACCCCCATCTATATGTGTATTATTTGGCAGCCCAGATACAATACATAGCGGATGGGAACAAACAGCCTCTGACTACCCTCACTCTCGGATAGCCAGGGAGGCAGCACATCTGGATGATATACGGCGAATGCTGTGGGGTACGAACCCTGGGTCCAGATGAGTGAAGTACAACCCACGAAAGTGACATGTAAAGCCTGGGAACGAATATTACACCTGACAGCCACATATTCACCTAGTCTCCCACTATACTCCATTCATGGGTGTCAGGGTCCGGCTTGACTGAATTCCACAGGTGCTGATGCTGGCCCCACAGACCCTCACCAAGAGTTCACCTCTCAACCCTAAAGTGAAAGCTGAGCTGAAAACCCCAGGAAAGGGAAAGGGGAATTTGGATAAAATAACAACGGAGACACTGCAGCCCTGCAACCTTCTGGCAGGCTCTGGTGTCTGTAGTAACAAACACACTTGGTTACTTATACATCATTGTAAACATTTTCCTCTAAATTATTCTTTTTAAAACAACTTTAAATTCTTTACCTCTTTTACCTCTGTTTAGAACTTAGAGGTTAATTGTCTGTAGAGAATATCTTGAAAACCTTCGTAATGTTTCAGTGTATATTGTCACTAGCCATTCCAGTCTCTTAAATATTCTGAAGAAGATGACTCTTGCAAACACCTTACAACCTTAGATATTCTTCTTTGACTTTAAGTTCACTTAACTCCATAAAATTGAAATTTCCAAATACTCTTGAGAAATACAGTTTTTCTAGAAGTATTGAATTCTCATTGCATTCATGCGATTAACACGCAACATCACAAAACGTGAAAAAATTGTCCTCGCGCTAAAAATTACATGCGCAATTTAACAAATACATGCGCATGTGAAACACGCATTTTTTACAATTCACATGTACGTGAAACACGCGCACTTTAACAAATTCACGCGCACGTGAAACACGCGCACTTAAACAATTCCACGCGTACAGGAAACATGCACACGCTCTGAAAAAACTATGCGCGCAATTGCCAACCGAAACACGCGCTAAAACTACTCGCGCTCAGTTAATATGGACTTACGCTCTATCGCAATCCTACACGCGCTCTCTTACGTAACGTCGCGCATGTGAAAAATATACACGCACTAAAAACTACTTGCGCTCAGTTAATATGGACTTGCGCTCTATCGCAATCCAACACGCGCTTTCATACGTAACCTTGCTTACATGAAAAATATACACGCACCAAAAACCACCCGCGCTCAGTTGAAATGGACTTGCGCTCTATCGCAATCCAACACGCGCTCTCATACGCACGCGCTCCCAACGACGTTTTCTGAAGTTATGAAAACTTGTGCGCACGTTTAACAGTCTTGAAACACTTTTCGCACTGTTTACAACTTTAAAACTTGCGCGCACAGTCTTTTCAATTGTTTTCTTCTTATTGTAAATAAACTGTAAACGTTCTTTCTCTCAGTAAGCTTTAAACGTCTAAACTCTTTAAGTTTCTGATAAACAATGGAAGTTCACTGTGAAAACCTTTAAGCTTTTAAAAGGAACAATCCCACCTGATGTCTTCTTGATCTCTCTGGCTCAGGAAACGATTTTCTTACTTCTTTAGTAAATCTTCTGAACTCTGAAAGGCCTTACTTAAGGAGCTTAACTAAAATACAACCAGCCACTGAATTACTTTGGATGAAAGGCAGTTTAGAATCTTGCCACCTCCCAAGAATCCTACCATTATCCTTTCCACCAATCAGACAAACCAAACATAGCATTGTTCCTCAAACCAATCAGATTAAGTTTCTTTCTCTCCATCTTGACTTGGGCAACCACAATGTTATTCTATGTACATACTCTTCCTATTTACTACTCAGCCAGCCAGCCATCCCTGACAATGGGATTACACTAACACACAAGAGATCCTTCCAAATCAACTTAAAAAAATTAGGAGTACAGGCAGTGGGAGATTTGGTGCAAGATGGTCAGTTCATGACTTGGGATGAACTACGGACTAAGGGAGAATGGACGGCAGTGACCATGCTTATGTAATATAGGATCAGAGAAGTACTCCGCTCAAAATGGCTTGACTTCCCCAAGGCACCAATTGCCCAGATTACCTTACAATATGTGTTAAAACCGCTGTCATATCCGAAACTAGTGTCCACATTATACAAACTAGACCGGGGAGGGAGGACCATCCAAGAGCCGAGACATAGGTAGCAATGGGTTCCTGATCTGGGAGAAACCATAAACGAACATCAATGGAAGCATTAAGGCATCAAACCTGCAGCTTGTCTTTGAACAATAGTCTCTGACTGATACATTACAAGTTTTTGCATCAAATGTATTACTCTCCTGCCAAGCTGCACAGAATATATCCAGAGAGGTCCTCGGTGTGTAAGAGGTGTAACACGGAAGCTGCTGATTGCTATCATGTGGCATGTTCGTGTTCACATGCGTGCCCTCTTTGGGTAGGAATAACGGAGGCTATGTCAGAAATGCTGACTACCTCTACACACCAGCCCTATGGCTCCTTGCTCTGATAGGTGAGGGCCCACACGTGGAAAAGAGACTCTTGGGAATGGCCTCTGTCACAGCGAACCACCTTATAGGAAGCATGTGGGGGAAATGCAATGCCCCAACGTTCGGCAGATGGATGGAGTACATGAACTTGTGTGAGCAACGAGAATCCTGGTACTCACAAACTCTGCCACTCAATAGTAGACCCATAGACTACTGGCCACCGTTCAAGCAATATTACCTAAGTTGGAAACAATGGGAGAGTGAAGAAGGGCATGACCCAACATCGGAACATGAAGTGACGAATAGGACGCCAATGGACAGTGGTGAATAGTGTCGGAATGTCTCATGGATTTAAACTAACTTGTGGTGAACAACAATGTGAAAAGGAAAAGCCAGTATACATTACAGTTGTGCTTAACTGTGTGACAAGGTGAGGGAGGGACCCGGGCGGGGGCTGGTAGGGGGATTTGGGGAATGTCAATCATCACGGTGTGACGTATAGTTGTATGTTGGGTTGCTTTGATCAAGAAAATACAATAAAGAACGTTTTTTTATTTTTTTAAACAGGTTCAATACCAAGGCTGGGTTCCATGAATGAACTTCTGTGACTAACAGCCTTATGATGGTGGAGGAGTCTTAGGGCAGAGCTTTGGGATGGAACACACATGTGACCTGTCCCTGATTTAAAGCTGCAAAAATGTTCTTCTATGCATGATGAACTGGAGAACAATAGAATGCACTCGATGTAGCACAATCTAAACTCAGCTAGTATTTCATTAAACTCCATCAGTGCACGCAAATCTCTTCCGCCTTTTTGGATTGCACCTTTAATGGGGCAGTGGTAATGAGGGATTGGATGACCCCCCCCAACCCCAGATTCACATTTTTACCTCTCCAAAACACCTACAATTTGAAACTCGCTGCTCTGTAGGTACGTTTGGCATAGTCTAAATGATTGCCCGTTTTCCTATGTAATCAATAACTCAATGCAATCCAAAATAAGGGCACTACCAAGTGGGACTAGGCATTCCAATTAAAAGTGTATGCAGCATGGTGCCAATGTTATCCCATCTAGAAATGACGCCAGTAATGTACCTGTTATATTGCTAAAAATGCTCTCCTTGCTAACACTGAGCAGTTCAATATTATGCTTTGCAGTGGCAACACATCTCCCAATGGGAGCAACCACATGCATCTTCTCTTGTAGTTAACAACTTTTAATGTTGTATGCTATGTGGAAATAAGGTATTGCAGCTCTTCAGACAAAAACACTGTACTCTAGTCTATAATGATCATTCTTTAAAAGCAATAGTCTCGTATGGCCTCACCCAACAACTCTAACTCAAACCACACACCATTGTCGACCACAGATGATAGCTGACAACATCCACCAAAAGCGTTTTTTTATTTAGTTGATTGGAAACCATTGCACTTGCTGGTACCATTTGCAAATGTGATGTCTTTACATTACTGAAGGGGCAATTATTATTGTAGGCCAGGTGTTCTGTAAGAGCAGCCAGAGGCAGAGAGTAGAGAGAATTCAAGAGTAGAGTAAGAGAAATGGGCAGCTGTCAGAGTGGAGTGACTTGTCAATAGACAGGTGACAAGATGTTTTTCCTGCCTCCTTCGCCATACTGTAAGTAAATCCTAAAGCAGAAGAATGGTGACTGACCTCAAGGCTAGCGCATTTGGGACAAGCCCAGGTTATGGTGTGAACGGTGTGGCATTTGGTGTCAAAACCTGGCAATGGTGTGAATACCTTCTGTTATTTGGCAATAGCCAGAGTGTGATAGTAATTCCTCTCATATGAAGAAAATCATAGAGCAAATACTGGCAATAAGAGGTATGGGGTGATTGCCTGGAAAATGCCTATGCCATGCCAAACATAGCTCTGCAAAATGCCTGTTTTTGTTAGTTTTGTAACAGCGTAAATGGAAACAGAAACAGACACGCTTGGAGTGGTAATGAGGCTTTCATGCTGTAGTACTGTGCAATGCACTTTCCACCTTGTAGTAGAGTGCTTTGGGACATATGCGAATGGTGTGATGCTTTTCTATGCTTCTCCAGGGTTCACAATCTAAATGTTAGTGGCAACATTATGAGAGTGTAGGGGTTTGTCATCTGAAAAAAATCAGACAAATAACACTGCACTCTGCTCGGAGAAACATTCTTTCAATGAAATATTCAAAAACAATAGACTTTTTTAGAAAAATATATAGAATTTACTCTAAACGCAAATCAAAGAACATTTGTATGTTCATCAAAATGTAACATTTATTTAGATAGAAATATTTCCTGATACAGTATTCTTACACAGAACCAATTTCAACAATTTTTCAAGGTGTATTGGTCTTTAAAAATGTAACCTTATGGACATTTTTACTCATGTCTTATTAAAACAATCATTCCAAGAAAAAATACACTCAGTATATATAAGCCCTATCTAAGTGCTCATAATTTGTACACCCTTATAACTTTCGTTATGGATTTTATTCCGGGGAGAATTGGCACCGCGCATTTCTAGTTGTGAACTCTTCTTCAGGTGCAATGGACTTTGGAGTACTCTGGAAATTTTAAAGAACAAAAACCACTTATTTATGCTTTGTTCTGGCAAAGTTTAAAGATTCTGAATAAAGTTTGTAAAAGGTGTATTGACATTAATTTATACTGATAAACAAAAGGCACAACCTTTATTTCCTTATTCTGGGCCTCATCACGAGTTTGGCGGTAACCCTTAAAAGTGGCGGTAGCGCTATTATCGCCACATTTAAGGGTCCGCCAAATCACGGCTTCGGCTGATTTCCCCCCAGCTAAGAGCTGGGGGGAAATCCACCAAAATGTTGCGCTCTTTCCGCCGGCGGGAGATCTGCCGACGATAAGAGCGTGAAATTTCCCCATTGAGCCCAATGGGGAATGGGGAATTCCTGAATGGGCTCAATGGGGAATGGGCAATACCCGTTCAGCCAAACCTGTGATCCGGCGCTGTTAGCGCATGGGGGTTTGGTAGTAGGGCTACTAACGCTGGGGCTAATAGCACCGGGGTTACCGCCCAACTTGTGATGAGGCCTTCTGAATGCTTCTGGTCATTGAGTGGGCTTCTAAATTAGGCCCCATTGGTGTGGTCATATACTTCAACCATTTCCCTAAAAGCATGAGATTGTGGATTTCAGACTCATGATGAATTCAGTCTGGACATGCAACTCATTAAAATAGTTATCAAGAATTTTCTAGCACTTACACGCTTCTCACTGCACTGTCCTATGTTGATATGAGACTCCTGTGTCTCAAAAATGGAATCCAAATGCTTGACCTGAAAATCGAACATGTTATAAGTCACTCAATCCGTTTAATGAATTTCTTATTGTTATCTCTGTTAGGACATGGCCTAAATATATATATATTTACTTGGACGTTTCCTCTGCTGGAGGATGAATTGTCAATCCCAATTGGCTCGATGTATTAGTGTGCATTAGATTAAAGCAATCTTGTGCATCTAATTTATGTCCTTAACCTGCAGATTTAAATGACTGCCTGTCATTTCATTTCATCTTAGACATTCATTGTTGTGTATCACATATCAAAACACTTCTAGTTACCTTGTTCTGTCTGGATAATTCATCTATAGTAGATGAACCTCGAGTAATAGCCGGATAAACCTGACTTTCTGTTTTGCAGCTTCTAATGTCCCTCTCTTTTTGAGCACTTGGGACAGTTCACAAGAGTTTTGACAAATTGTTGACTATCTGAGATAATTCTTCGGTATTTTTAAAATTGGCTGAACAGTTAACTCTCAATCGTCGTTCATGGATGGAAACTTGACACTAGTAGGATGCAATACTTATCCGTAGACTTAGAGTTGTCTTCACAACATTTTCTTCCACATACGTCTAAAAATAAAATTCAATCTTCTTCAGACTTTGTTTCTTAGTGAAGCGAATTCCCAGTTTTAATTGCTCAACAAACTCCTCTAATTCCTGTTTTGTACCTGACCAAATCCCAAAGATGTCATCAATGTACCTGAAATAACACTTTGATGTTTCATCCAATTGGCATGTGAGAAGACATGTTCCTGTTCAAGGTGTGCCATGTAGGTATTTGCATAGCTTGGGGCCATTGCCGCTCCCATTGATGAGTGGTCGTCTACGGTGGTAAAAAGCTATTGGAGATGGGTTCACCTCTCACTATCGCCAACACCTACTTCGAAAATGTGTTTTTGTGCTTCTGTTTTGGTGTCTTCAAGCAATTAAAATACAAAGACACCAAAATACAGAATACACATACTAATCAGATCTTACAATACTACAGGTGTGCTTACATACATTTGGGACGGTGTTTAATTGTGCACCTTGGTTGTCTGAGCTTCCTGTGCATTGACTTGCTATCACAATATATAAAAAAAACAGAAAACATTTAAAGAAGCTGTCCAGGGATCAACTAAGACAGGCTTGGAACTGCTTGACAACGAATGTCCTTTTTGGCATTCAGGTAAAACAATATCAACCAGAATGGTGCCTCTTCATTGTGACATCTTTACTGTAATTTGTATTACAAAATGGGACACCTTTTTCAATGTCTTACTTTTCTAACAGAGTTTCGAAATAGGGATTGCCTTACTGCCACAGGTTCTACAGGCTAAATATAATGGAACAACAAAAATGAACCTGGGCGAAATGAGATCAGAACATCTGTACACATTTAAACAATACCAAGTCTTGTCAAATATATATATATGTATTTATAGCAATTTACACAAATATTTATTGATCTCAACATCCACATTTAAACACCACCATTCATTCCATCATTCATTCACAATCTCACTATACATGTCAATATTCCACACTTGTGGTACTAAGACCACCTAGAACCAATATATTAACATACATTTCAACACCTCTTGGTGATTACAGTAAATGTTAATACAAAAACAAATAGCATATTGCTTATTTGCTGTAACTCAACATATGTTTCGGTCGTCACAATAGGCCCCTAATTAAAGCCAGCAAATATAAACGACCTTCGTCAGGAGACGGATGGTTCTGTTGCAACCACTCCGAAATGTCAAAAGGTGGAGGATGTCATCAAACCTCAATCTCCACGTGAATTAATGGAGACGCGTGTCAACGACGGACTAAATCCTGCAGTGGTGCTAGATAACTCTGTGCCAATACTGATAAAAAATTCAGCGATGGGGGTGTTTTGCGTCTTTAGTCAATAAATCCAAAGAGGAAAAATACCTGTTCTCGCCTCATGTGGCCGAGTCCAGATATGTTCTTATTCTGGTACCCCAGTTTTTTCTCACTACGCGGTGGTTCCAGTTCAATGTTCCCTGGGTTCCTTCTCTCTTGTCCTGCACACACCTCAATTCGGGTACGCCTAAATAGAAATGGAGACCTGTCCGATCCCATTGCAACTGCAAGGGGTGTAAAGCAGGGGTGCCCCCTTGCCGCGGATCTGTTCAAACTATTTTTGGCAGATTTACTGGATCATCTAGGTTATATCCACTGTTTTTCCCCAAAGGTTAACCGTGTTCCAGTAAGTTGTATTGCCTACGCAGATGATTTGGTGCTAATTGATAGAACTCAAATTCATCTTCAAAGGTTGCTCAACTCTTTATATAAGTGCCTAACTATCAATGAGCTCACAATTAACACTGAAAAAACAAAACTGTAGCAATTGGCACTGCTGCAAGTAAAAAGGCAAAGGCGTTTAGGTGGACTGTAGATGGCCAGTTCCTTGACACTGTAGACCAAATAAGATACTTGGGTGTGCAGTTTAACAATTCTATTTGTGAACATCAATGGGTGAAAGACATGAAACTAAAAACTATGAGTTTTGCCTTTCAAGCAGCAAAATTAAACAAAAGTTATGGTAAATTTTCATTATCCCCGGTCTTAACGTTCTACGTACAAAAGGTAGCACATATACTAACTTTTGGTGCTGAGGTCAGCTGGAACATCAGCGAGCGCATTTAGAACTCTCTAGAGGGGCATTTTTGGTGCTATGTTCTCCATCTACCACAATGTGTCTCAATGATATCCTTACGAGATGAACTGTCATTGAACTCACTGCATAGCCATGTGATTTGGAAATCAATCACATTACTGCGAAAAATGTCAGTTGAGAATCCAATGCCCGCCTACCAAATATACAACAAATTCTATGTTGATTCCAATGCTACCTTATTAGATATGTGGCATTCGAGAGTATAAGCTGGGGTTGATGCCACGGGAATCTCTGAGTTTGATCTTTTGACCAGACCACAAGTTGCAAAAAAGAAATTTGAGTCTTGGACTTGGATCATCAACATAGACAAACGAGAAAAACTATCCTCAACACACTGGCTAGACATTGGTCAAAAAAAGTTAAATCTCCAGTCGCATTATTTAATGCATTCTCCTTCTCGCTACTACCGCGAGCAATTCCTCAGGTTTCGATTGAATATCTTGAAATCTAAGGAAATTCTTTGGCAATGAAAAGACAAACTGGCAAAAGACAATCTATGTCGCTTCTGTTCATTGGCAGTTGAATCGCTGAAACACCTAATCATTGAGTGTGAGAAAACTAGTACCTTGCGATCTATACATCTGGGTCAATTTGCTCCCTTAGATGAGGATATGTTCACTTGGTGGCTCAAGATTTCATCTGGTGCAAATGTAAAACATGTTGGTGCAATTGTAAACTATCTAGATGCACTTCTGAAATGCCCGTTTTGAGCTGTGGCCTCAAGATTCAATTCTGTGTTTTGGTGAAAATGAATAGCGAATGAATTGTCTCTTTGCATGTCGTGTACACACTGGCTGATGCGTTCTTATCCTTGTTTCTGATCATCTGCCTTCTTTCTTTCTGTGATGTGAAGAACTATTGGTTTGGAGGAGTTTAGTGTAATGTTAGTAGAATTGAAACAAAAGTTTTTACATATGTTAAAACTAGATTAAAAAAAAAATAGGTTGCAAAGTGAAGGGAAATGCAAACTGAATGATACACTTACACCATGACACGGACGCTGGGATTGTGCACGACCTCTGTAAAGGCACTCCACCTCAGCAGCGGTAAACATAACAGCTGACATCACCACGTCACATGACCACATAAGGTGATGTCATAAAGGTGGTCCAGCAATATGAGCCTCGTGCCATCCTACTGCTTCCTTCTTTTCTGATGCTCTTCCCCAGATAAGTACCGTGCTGCGCTTTGCCTCTTTAGCTAGGTTACTGGTAGTTTCCATTAAGTTTTTCTATATATATATTAATTGGCTTCATATGTTCTGTGCCGCGTTGCTCTTTGCCTATATTATTAATGACAGCTGCTGACAGTCCTTTTGTTTAATATTGACATGTTTACCATGTAGGCTCCTTGTTGTTCGGTGATGTCCTGCGTGTTTATTTGATTCATTTATTTATTTCGCGTTTGTAGGAGCCCACTCAAACCTAGGGCCTCTAGGTGCTAGTGACTACAGTCCCCATGTATTCCCCTCTGGATGTAACTACCTCCTTACCCCGCTCGCAAGCATAGTGTGCTCTTTTTTTTTTTTATTCCTAGCCACCTTCGTTCCCTCTTTGCTCTGAGGCAAAATAAGATTAGAAACATGACAGATAAAAGGTGAGGGTCAGGAAGTACATCGTACTAAGGGGGGAGGGGGCATATCAAATGTCTCGGTGATAAGCCCAGGCTGTCTGGGTGATTGTATTCCACTCTATGATGGGATCCCTGTGCCTCAAGCCCAGTGGCTTCTGGGAGGATAGGGTGTGGGTAGCATTGTACCCCAGCCTAAGGGCCGTCTGTGAGTCTTTGGGCTTGGATGGCTGAATGTCTTTCCTCGTTTCCCTCTCCCAGGCGTTGTCTGCTCTGGCATATGAACACCCACGCCTCCCCCTCTCATGCTAGCATCCTAATGGATGGAGTGGCGGCCCAGTCACAAGAACGAGGACGGGGGCTCCAGGTGGTGAAAGGCACCTTGTAATAAGAAGCATATGGAAAGCTTACAAGTTCCCAAGCCGGGGGTCCCCTCTGCAAACCCCCACAAACTGCCCATTCTTTTGGCCCCAGCCAGGGCCATTCTAAGGCCCTTGGTTTGCAGGATCCAAGGGTGGTGGGCAAGCCACCCCAGCCCTATTAAACAACATAACACAATGCTGTTTGGAAGTTCACAGGGAGCGATGCCACTCTCCGAATTCGCTGCAACACTTATATTGACTGTGATCCTAGCAAGTGTATTTGCCCCACTCGGGGGCGAGTCTCCTCCCTCAGATTAGCCCGTGGAATCCTATGGGGACTTATGTTTAACAATGCCAGTTAAAACATTCCCTTTTGGCTACCTGTTCCCCGTGTGGGGCACTATGGGGATGACACTCTGTAAAGCCCATTGTCTAGAGGGTTTGGGGGCAGAACCCCCTTGATGTCTGAGCACCCCAGGCCTCCAAGATCCTGATGTCCCCAGGGCTGGCCCCAAACCTCAGGCCTTTGTCTGCAGGCAGGAAAGAGACTCTCATAAGAGGGCATTAAGACCCCCCCAGGGATAAATCCTTCCCAGCTAAATTAAGATGTGCAAACTCACCAGGTAGGCTTGCATTTGTAACTTTGCTCTTCACTCCCTGGTGCTTGGAAATTACATACTGACTATTGAGCATAGGAGGGGCCTGCTGAAGAGTGACACTAAGCTGTACCAGTCAGGCCCTCCTACTCAGGGAATGGTCTTTAATGATCCCTTGTTAATGAAATGTCCAGATACATGGGGCATGGGAAAACTCCAATGGACTACCACAGGATATTTATTTATTTATTTATGTATTTATTTATTTATTTATTTATTTATTTAACATCCAAAGCATGAGGTATAACAGCATTTGTACACATCCTGGGGAGAGGGAACAATTACAGATTGGGATAAAGAGAACATATATAGTGCATAAGCATGATGTTGATGATGGCGTAGTCATGGCTGTGGCTTCTGCCTGGTGGTCAGAATAGAGGTTACTCATATTTGTTGAACAGACAGGTTTTGGCAAGCTTCCTGAAGATGGTGTATTCAGTGACAAAGGCCCTTTTTTTTTTTAAAGGGCTGTATCATCGAGAGGCAGCTTTGCCAGACCGAGATCACAGGGCTGGGCACACCTTTTGTCATGTCAATCCCCCTTCAGGTCCCTTCAATATTTCTGAAACTCATTCTCAATTTCTGGATACCCGGCTGGTCGATGTGAGCCCCATCCATCAGGACTTGGACTGTGTCATGATTTTATCTCTGGTAAGTGCAGATATGTCTTCTACCCCTGTTTGGGTTGGTTTGTGCCTTTGCTTTGTGGTAAATTTTAGAAAGTCCTTGTTCACTACTCAGGAGCAGGGGTGTTGCTAGGTCTGGAAAATATCTGGGGGTATGCTAATGTCGGGACTGTCGGGACTGTCGGGACTCGGAGGTTAGCTATAGCCTTTTAGTTTTAGCCTCTGAGCTTCTATCCGGGGCTACAACCAAAGGATCCTGGGCTATAGCTCCCCCACCCCCACACAAGCGACGCCTCTGCTCTGGAGACTGTGTTCTTGAGTGTGAGAACACGCTTTGTCCTATAAGCTTCTGTAGCCTTATACCAAGGTCACAAAGATCAATTGTCCACTTTACTACTTCTTGTGTGTACCTATGATCGCGTTTTTAGGCATGGCAAGACTCCTTGGGGGTCATTACAACCTGGGCGCAAAGGGATACCGGGCACCGGTAATGACACCGGTGCCAGTAATCCATTTGCGCCCTATTCCGAGGTCCCTTTGCGGGTCCTCCCTTAACGTTATGGACGGGACCCGCAAAGGGATACCGGGGTCAATAACGGTACCGCAAAAAGTTATTGCCGCCTTCCCCCTTCCCATTGAGCCCTATGGGGGCAATCGCTTATGTTTTATCTGTGGTTCGTCATACCTTATTGTGCGGTGGTACCAATCCAGACCAGAGGCTCATTGTTGGCTCTGCATAGGCATGGAGTGGTTCGGCTATGTGTTTTTTGCACACCCCAACTTTAGTTATCAAGTTGGATAGACGCCTTTATAACTGGGGCATGTGCTGTGGGAGACTTATCACTGGGTGTCAGTAGAGTCCAGCAGAGCCTGCCCTTCAAATCATTGCTTTTGTGTACTTTCTTGTCCTGAAGACTTTTGGAACAGCCCACCTGTCCGTTGTGAGCTTCCAATGGACAATGAAGCAGTTGTACGATATGGAAACTGACTGCAGAGGCTCGCCAATATCGCATCAGTTATCCAGCATTTATTCCTTCATACGAGCATCTTTCTAAGGGCCGAACATTTTCCAAGACTCAGGAACATGATTGCAGCGTGTCATTCCTGCCACTCTGCTGCGATTTCAGAAATTGGATGCAATGTATAATCTTTCTCATGTTGTATACGTCTGTGGTCCCTTTTCGTGGGCAAACGTTTTGCATTTAGATTCAATTACCAATTTCTTGCCCTCTTCTGCTGGCATCCAGACTAGGAGGGATACATAATGATGGCTTTCTAAATGATTGGGCCTCGTTTGCCACTATGCCTTCTCACCTATGCCTTAATTCCCCATGCATGTTGGCTATTGTTGGCTTGTTCTGTTGCCAGTTTGGTGTTTCCCAAGTTGTTTCCCTCTGCTTGGGGACCTTCTCATCAATTATCCAATTCTGTCCATGGCTTTTCCATGCCTTCTACTGGGATTATGGTCTTTCCAATGAATTATTTCCATCGAAGGTAAGTACCATCAAAGCAATATGCATCAAATGCATGTTTTTTTTTTTTTTTTGGTGGTGTCGCCAATCAACCCCCTGTTTTTAACCCATTTTTACTCTTAAAAAAGATACCCAAACAAAATTAACCCATCCCCTCCAAAATATGCATTTGATGCATATTTATTCATTGGAAATTATTTTTTTGAAAGTCCTTCGATGGAAATACCATTGATGGAAAGACTAGATACCCTTCTACTCGGCACCAGCAGTGTCAGTGAACCCCTGTGCCTACTGGACGGGCCTGCTCCGAGGAAGTGGAGGCTTTCCAAAGTTCAGGATCCATGTTCAGTGTTTCTTATCAGGCCCTCACATTGATCCAATTCTTGATGTCCAGTGTTTACCAGAAGCTCAACTCCTCCAAGACCAAATACCTAATGGTGCCTACGAAAACTGAACACCCTATAGCCACACATGCCTCTGCTTTGAACCTTGATGGATTCACACGTGAGCTGGCCACCTGCTCCAAGTCTCTTGGGTTTGACATCAGCAGACAACTTTCCTTCAAGCAGCACAAGGCAAGGAAGACACAAACAGTTTGGTACACGCTTTCTCTCCAGTGGAAAATCAAGACCTTCATCCCATAAAACAACTCAAGACCTTCATCCCAGAAAACAATTTCCGATCTGCTGCCCAAGTCTTGGTCCTCTCCCACCTGGATAGCTGCAATGCCCTTCTGGAAGGACTTCTAGCATCTACCCTGGCATCACTAAGATGCATTTTAAATGATGCAGCATAACTCATCAAAGGACTCCACAAACTCGACCCCATCCCTCCTACCCCATTGAACTGCACTGGTCCAGCTACAAGCCTGTATCATATTCAAATTCCTCTGGAGCATCGGTTTGCAACATGTGGCTCTCCAGATGTTTTGGTCCATGACTCCCATGATCCCATATCATTGATTATGCTGGCTAGGGCTTATGGTAGCTGTAGTCCGAATCATATGGAGAGCCACACATTGCGGACCCCTTCTCTGGGGCATCCACCTTCAGAGACGCCTGCCTCAATGACTGGTTTTGCCATTTGCATACGAGAGTGGACCTTTCAGTTTCTGCTGCCCACTGTTCTCAGAGTCTGATGGCATTTATAGCCATCAACAACAGTTTTCTCGAAATTATGCAGGCCAATAACTGGGCTAGCGTCTCGATCTTCCATTACCTTCATATAGACCTGTTTCTAGGGCTGCATCCCTGGTGATGGCATAGCTTTGAACTTGCATAATACTAGCCTCCGTGCCACGCTGTACAATTTAGATTTGCCCCTGGTATGGGTAGGGAATCATGATTTTATTAAGGACACAGAGGTTAGGATTATCCCACCTAGGTTTGCTTTTCTCTGGCCAATCCCTGTCACTGGCCCTTTTGCTGTCTCTCTTTCAGCCTCGTGGTTGGCTGATGGTATGCCTTTGTGATCTATTGCCTTCTCCTGATGACTGGACACTTGCTCCAAGCTTGTTGACCGTAGACTGGCAGAAAAGAAGAAAGTGGGTTGATGGCCAGATGATCAATTTGCTGGACTACCTTAATGACATCAACCCTGATGTTGTTAAGATAATGTATTTTTTTACAAATCTGTTATGGTGACCGCTGCTGAGGTTGAGTAGCATTATAGAGGTACTGCATTATTTTAGCAATCGTCTCCTTCAGGAAATCGTGATTCTCTACCCAATCTAGGGGAGAATATAACCTTTGCTACTCTAGTGCTTTATGCTTAATTCACTCCCATTCAATGTGCTTTAATATAGCATTAAAACCCAACATTAAAACCCAATCCCGTGTGCCCGGTCAAATCTTATCAGCCCGGGCCCAAGTTAAAGGCCAGAGCGAAGCGAAGACTTTTAACGAGGGTGTCTGGCCTGATTAGACTCGATCTGGCCTGCTGTAGAGGGTCTTAAGGCTATGAGCAACCAGAAACCTGGGGTGTTAAAAAAAGTATTTTCATTCAACAAACAGAACGTGTGCTGCGTCCCGTTCATTGAATGAAAATACTGTAGCAAGATGGACACCATGGATGTGGAAAGCGGGTTCCACAGAGCCCTTCTTCCATTTCCATGATGGCCACAGAGCGATAGCAGCAACACGGCAGCGGCGGCAGAGGATCTGCCGCCGCAGGTGAAGAAAATCGGTAAGTGGGGTGGGTGGAACAGAAAAATAAAGGAGAGCGGCGGGGTGAGGGGAAGATGGCGTTGCGGGGCGGGGGGAGCCGCCTCTAGGTTCAATGAAACGCAGGCTGAGATCAGCAGTTTCGGCCTGCGATCCACGGAACCTGATTGGCTGCTACCCCCACCCGGGTGCTAATAATAGGTATTATTTTCATGGAATTGTAGGGTACTCAATTAATTGACATTGGAGGGATGAATACCTGAGTCAGGGGTGATAGGTTTTGCACCTGCAGAGTAGATGCTGCGCCTAAAGTACAAGGCACGCATTTAACTCATGAACTATTCACATTTACTACAGTTATTTATAGTAGTCTTGCATCGTTGTTCAAGAAAACCACTGGTTGCATCTCGGGATAAGATCATTAACTACAAGGCCAGCTGTTTTGAAAACATCAGCTGCACCCCAAGTTGGCCTACAGGACCATAACATATGTATGACCCATTATGTAACTGCTAGGCTTTCGAACAGTTGAAATCTATAATTCACCGGAGTGATGTCATTATTACCGTGAATTATGAACATTGTTAATAACAAAGACTGCTATGTCTGTAGCGATCAAAAGCCTATCATATTAGCATGGGCGTAATTTTAGGGGCCGACAGGGGTGTTTGTCCCCCCCCCCCCCAACTTTCATGGCACACCATTGTGTCCCAATTCATTTGACTGGGCACCTTTTCTTCAGATGTCATGCCCCCCCACCCCCCCAACATGTTCAGCAAAGTTACTCCACTGCATATTAGTGGTTGCAGTTATTTGGCCAGACTCCGGCATAACGTTCAGGCCACTCACATGCTTTCTGCTTCTGATCTTTTGCAGTAGCGCACTTGCCGCGCGCAGTGACCTTGACGAGTCGAGTAGCGCCTCCATCACCGCCCTCACTGGGCAATGAAAACCCTGCGCCCAATCAATAATGATCCGAAAACTGTTACAACGAACCTTCCATCAGTCCGCGTGTAAACAAACTGCAAAGTCAATTACGCCGAGTTGGCGCTTCACGGCTCTCTCCGCTCGTCAACTTCCCCTCTGCTGCTTAAATGATGTTCTGGGAGCCGAGCAAATAAACCTTCAGGTGGACCAGGGCTGACGGAGAATGTCATCCCAGTCCCAACTCATTCGCTTCCTAGGGGATGTCTGTTGTACTGGAGTGGGTCGTGCTGTGGCTTTGCTCTGCGCCCATCGGCAATCTTTGCGTCTATTCAACTCATTTTTCTAGATTAAAATATTTTCTTTGCATGGATTTCTGAATATAGTTGCTTAAAAAACTTTGCATTTATTTTACTTTTTTTTAGTTCTTTTGCATCTTCTTTTGAAATGTTTTTCTCCCAGACAGATATCCAGGTATCTGGTCAAATAACTCAAGCACAAAGTAGTGGGACCGTGCCATGCGACACACATTAGAAACTCTGGGACCGTGCCATGCGACACACATTAGAAACTCTGGGACCATGCTATGCGACACACATTAGAAACTCTGGGACCATGCTATGCGACACACATAAACTCTGGCACCATGCTATGCGACACACATTAGAAACTCTGGGACCGTGCCATGCGACACACATTAGAAACTCTGGGACCATGCTATGCGACACACATTAGAAACTCTGGGACCATGCTATGCGACACACATTAGAAACTCTGGGACCGTGCCATGCGACACACATTAGAAACTCTGGGACCGTGCTATGCGACACACATTAGAAACTCTACTCAGGTCAACGCAGCGCTTCATGGTTCCGAAGTCGATACACTGATTGATATAAGTGGGCAATAATACTAACTGATAATTACAGCACTTAGAAGCAGATCAGCATGAAGCGCTATGTGAGCTGCCAGATTATTATTGGTAAAGGGTAGAGGAAGGGCTTCTTGCACCTAAATACCCAGTCTCCCGTGGTTCGTTTTAGCCATACATGCATATTAGCACGTGCGGTAATACTGCTTTGTGTAGTGTGGGATTTCCAGATGCAGTCCAATGCGTCTTCAAAATGGGGGGTAACTGAAGTGTCCCCCATGACTTTGAACGATGCAGATCCTTCCAGTAACTGCTTGCTCACTGTGTGTTGTAACAGTCATTGATATGGTGGTATTTCCAGTGGAAAAACCACCAAACTCTTAATGAGGCTCTCAGTCAATTCTAAAGGCCAGGCCCCAGCTTTCAGCTTGACTCTACTGCTCAGGAGCATTGAGAGTCTGCTTTAAGGGATAGTTACCGCCTGATTGACTCAAAAGACTTGTCCAGGGAAGGTAATTACACAGATCGGACAATCCATTCAAGACTGTACCTATCCAATAAGAAACCTCCTCTCAAAGGGCCTGACCCTAAGGCATTTGCAAATAAGTTGTATAGAGAGGCCTAATGGAAATCAAACAGAAGAATGGTCTCATTACAGGATAATTACAAGTGTGCCGGTCCAGAACAAACACTGGCAATTGCGGCAATCCCATCCCATAGTGTCCTATGGAACTCCATGGAAATGGGAACTTAACGTCACTCCGCCGCCTGTAATATCCGGGTAATACCGAGATATCGGGGGCGGAGATGGTAAGGCAGGTTTGGCAGTATCCCACCAGTAATACCGGCGGGATATCGGCAAACCTGCAATGAGCCCATTGGGTTTTGTAGAACCTCTTGGTGTCGAGTCGAAGGCAGTCGGAACACTAAGAAGGACTTGAAGCTCCAGAGTGGCTTTTATTTACTTGTTTTGAGTTGCGTTTTCCCCCATTATATGTATGTGCCTAAATCTCCCAGATGCAAATCACAGTCGGCTAGAAATCCTGGACCAAATAAAAGTAATCGCGACGGCACAGGGCCATTCGTCAACTTGGACACTGGATCAGTAAAGGGCCTACAGATGGACAGCTTTACAACTCAGGCAACGGAAATTGACTGATGGGCGGAGCTTAACAGAAGCAGAAAAGTATGCGCTGTGGAGGCACATGACCAAACATGAGCACATCCGGCACGAGGCCAGCGGCCACATGCTGCACTTCCTTCAGTGGGCCATAGGGGGCTGGAGTACACCAGGCAGGAATGAATGCCTTCTGCTCTGCTTTGAGATAGTGGGAGTGTGGCGCAGATTATGGACCTTCAAATCTGGAACAAGGAAGGATTTAAGGGCGTCCTCCTTTGCTTTAGGGAACCAAAACCTCCAATGAACGTGAGATTTTATGTCCTAATTGGGAAAGCCGTTGAAATGGACGTGGGTTGGTTTCCTTCCGGGCCAATTATTTTCAACACGCTGACAATACAGAGCAGTGTCACAAAAGAATACATTTGAGGTAGCGAACCGCATTTACCACCACACACAAATTGCACACACATCCCGAGTCACAAAGATCCACATGTAAACCAATTCAAAACGTGCTTATTTTGCAACTTGGGTGCACAAGAGTCTCTTGGTTCAGAAAGAAGGTGCAACTCCCAAGGATAAAAGCCAGGGTCGTTATTTGGGGGTCGTGAGGGGACACAACTGTGACCCCTGGTGGCCACAGTTGCAACCCCTGGGGACACCCTTGCGACTCCAACTTTAAAAAAAAAAAAAAACACAGAGCTCCTGGTGTAGCGGTGGCGACTGCGGTGCGGGGGGCCCCGACCACACAAGGGCTGGTGGTTCCCCAGCCCTCACCCATCAGGGTGAAGGCTGGGCCGGGGAGGAGCTTAGTAGGGGTTGGAGCTGACCGTGACATGTGGCACATGTCACAAGCCACGTTCAGCTCCAACCCCTTCTCCCTCGGCTTCCTTGCAGCTCACATACAGGAACCAAGAGGCTCTCGCAGCTTCCTGGTTCCTGTTTGTGAGTAGCACGGAGGAGCCGAGGATGGCATGGAAGGTAACATGGTAACATTAGTGGCATATGACATTTTAACACATAACAAAAAAAATAACCCTGCAGGATCATTACAGATGCAGGAAACACATCTATTAGAGCTCTGACAGGTGCCCTGGGGCAAAATACACACACGCCTCCTAATTTGCATATGGATGGAACCAACAGGACTGATTTCACAGAAAAGGACATTGCAACGAGCATCGTCAATCTTTGATACTTGGAGGCACCATAGAAGGAACTAGAATAATTTGCCATAAGTAAGCCAAATGACAAATAACCTTGTGGTGCAAAATATCTAAATTTCACTATTATTGTATATGGAGCAATTGTATAGTCATCGTTTCTTTTTTTAAGACAATACAATTCACATAAAAATCAATCCACATTTGGGTAAGATATTATAAAATTACATTTCATATATTTCAGCCTAAAGTTCCTCAATCCATGACAATTTATTTAAATTAATTAATTAATAGAAATAGAAATAATACCTATAAATATACATTTCATTATATAATCTCAATCCATTAATTTAAATTACTTCCCAATGACCAGCTGACAAATATAATAAATTGCATAATTCAGTTTTAAATTTGAACTTGAATAAGGTTGCGATCAAAACTGATCAGTTACAATGCTATTTAGTTCAACAAGAAGATAGCTATGTCCTTGCCAATGTATTTCTCCCAGTCTTGGACATAATGTAAGTAAATGCCTTGCATATTCAACTTTCTTATTACATATTCGACAGAGTAATTCATCATGTGGCATATTGGTCCATGCACCCTGTCTTTCCAAAGTAGGCAGTTGATCTAAATGTAATGATACTGATGTGTTATTTATATAGCACCTTAATCCAAAGCGCTTTACAGAGCACATATTTGCATACAATATCACCCAACCGAAATTGGTATTCATTTATCGACCTCGGAAGGATGAAAGGCTGAGTTGGCCTTGCTGGGATTAGAGCCTGCGACCTGCAGATCAAGCTGAGATCGCAGCAGCGAGCGCTCAACCCGCTGAGCTATCTTATCAGCATAAAATGTAGTCTTGTTATACATCGTCGTATTATTCCACTGGAAACTGGGAACGCTCTTTGTAAATCCTTGCATTATATTTTTACAGAGTGCCGATTTCCTGGATAGATATTCTCTATTTTTTTTAATTTGATATGGATAGTACAATTATCCTTTCAAATGTACAATACGAATATTCTCTATTATTCATACGGTCCCATTTTTCAACTTTTTGTTTAATTTGTTTAACATACAGCCCCCTGTTACTGGGTGATTCCTCTATAAACCCTATATCTTCAGGGAACCTTTTAATAACTATTAGCCATTTTCACAATACACCAGTGGGAGATTCCAGACATAACATACCTTTGTAGCATCCATATATATTCTCTGAATTTTCACTTAATTCAAAAATCAGCTGAGGAAATACACTCCTATGGATTTTACATAGGGTGTGCATGGTAACAGGTCCCAACTCACAACGTAAGGTCTCTATGGGTGTACTAGGGAGAATCCCTCAATATATGTAGCCATAATTTACCCTCTAGCTTTCTTAGCCATATTTAATCTTTAATTGTCAGCACTTCTAGGCCATATAGTGTGCCCGGAACAATACATGTATTAAAAAGCTTCATAGGGTCCTCCATTGACTAACATGCGCTTTGTGTTACAAAAGATCTTACAATCATCAATTTGAAGTCAAGATTATCATATATATCCATCTCTAAATATTTATACTTTTTAAATATTTCAATGGGAATGTCAATAATTTTCCAAACAAATTGTTTTGATCCTAATATGAAATTGAAACAATCCTCCTTTCTACTGTCCTTCGGCCTGGAGGGATACCTTTGAAAATGTATGCGACTTGTTATAATATAGATGGTGTTCGGTTTTACAAGGAACCACTCAAAAGAATCAGTTCTAAATTTAGGGCCTCATCATGAGTTGGGCGCTAACCCCGGCGGTAATACCGCCGGGGCTATTTGCCCTACTGCCAACCCCCCCGCCGCTATTAGTGCCGTATCACAGGTTTGGTGGAGCAGTAAGTCCCCATTCCCCATTGGCCACATTCGGTTATTCCCCATTCCCTATTAGGCCCAATAGGGAATTTTCATGCTATTACCACCGGCGGTATTAGCACTGGCGGTAATAGTGTGAAAAATTGGCAAAATCGCGACAGATTTGTCCCCAGCCAAGCCCATGATCTGGCAGATCCTTAAATGTGGCAGTAATACCGCTACCGCCACATTTATGGGTTATCGCCACACTCGTGATGAGGCCCTTAGTATCATTTTTGCTGTCTCCTTGTTACCAGGTGGATTGTAAACATTAATTTATAAAATTTGATCAGTTCGGAACATTTACTTGGTAGTTATCCAACCCGCCATCATATATTGGTTAATATACGCTGAAAAAACTCAACTAACTTTTAACAATCTTTTGCACCCACCATAAATTCTCCCGAAGGTCTACCGCCTCTGATTCATTTGTGCTTTCCTGTGTACAATATGATATCTCTCCAGATTAAACTCATAATTCGACATAGTTTCTTGAAGGATGAATACATCAGAATTCAACAATAATGACTGACCTATTATGCCTCTAGCAAAGGAGTTATAACCTCTGGAGTTCCAGGAGGTTATTGCCAGAGATCTTTTCTCAGCGCTATCTGGTCAAACGGCACAACCTGAGCCGCCCAACCTATCATTGCTTTTCTGCTTTCTGACTGTGTCTATAATTTTTTCGAGAACTGGGCTAATTTACTCATTACTCATTCTAGTTCCTGATTGGTGAATTTTCTTGTGTCTTTGTATCTGGATCATCTTCTTCGATGTTATATTCTTCACATGGTCAAAACCTAAGTCTAGGAACTCCTGACAATTTTTCATCTGCAGTTCAAACACAATTGTAGAAACAAAATTAACTATTGCCCACTTTGAGTCATTAGCAGAAACTGGCACTTCTACTTGAGATAATTCTGTTGTGGTAATTAAAAGGAGTTGCAGCAAAATATTTAAAATCTGAAGTATACGTTTTCTATTTAAAAATGGACTATGTCCATTGCACATAATTCATTAATTCTAATTCTCTTACCCATTGTATTTTGACACACAGTCAAACTTGTAATAGGTAGCCTTTGTTTTGTTCAACATGATGTTTACAGTTTTGAGGAATAACAAAAAGATTGTTATTAATACCAGCTGCAGTAGTGCTTTCTGTACCATTTTGAATTACATCCATCGACATACTTTCCATTCGGTCTTCATTGTGTGATACCCAAGAATCCACTGTTCCTCTGTGTTGTAATAAGCAGCCTCGATTAATCTTCACAAACTCTGATTCTGTGGTTAATGCCTGAAACCGATTTGCCCGTTTAACCCCAGCGGTAGTACCATCAGGTTTCCGGGACTGCAATAGCATCTGACTTTCTGTAAACTCTGTATTCAAACTCACTGCAAAGTTACCCTCACGATCCCTCACTCTTCTCACTTCCGCTCTTCTATGTTTTTTTTTCTCATTCTTCTTTGTTGCCCACGGTTGGATCCAACTGTTACCTTGGGGCTATTAGATATTTGGATGGAATTCCTATCCACATTTTCATCATCTACTAAATACTGTGACTGATCATCCTCCTTGCTTGATATTATCCATTGTCTGGCTTATCACCACCTTATTTTGTTCTCTCCCTGTTGTAATTCCATTCCTTTCATCACCAAATATTTGTATATTATCAAAATGATTAATATCATTGTGAACACTTGATAATACCAAGTCCACCAGCCTTATTTATCAAACCCTCATAATTTGTTGATCCTTGTGAAGGTTGTTACAGAGTGCTAATAGTGCTCTCAATATTATCATAATTTCTGTATCCTGATGTTCTTCCACAATTAATGAATATGGGGAACTATATGACGACGAGGAGTCATATACGCGGAACTATATGAAGATGAGGAGTCATATACCGATGAAGATGCATATAAACTTTCTGAAAAATGCACTAGGTCAAGTGATTATGATATGTTCGAAGAATTAGACGCTGATTGAGTCACGCTAAATGTTCAAACATAAATTAACCAGTGAGTTATAATCCACTGAGCCTGCCAATTATATGATATGATATGGCATTTATAACACGCCGATACACACGTGTTTCAAGGGTGATTGGTAATTCTATCTGTACTAGTTCATCACTTGAAGACGGCAGCAAATTCCTAGTGGAAGTGATTTCAGGTGCTTGTGTTACAATTTCATAAATTAGGAGATTTTACTCTCAGTTAATAATCTGTTCTCCTTGACTGCATTTGAACAGTGGAACAGTGGAATTTGTATGTAATTTAGTGCAAGCCTTTTTTTAAAGGTTTCTACTATTGCCCACAATACGCTTTTTCACTGCCTTATTAGAGCTGCGTAATGGTTATTTTCTGTATGTTGCAGGCTTACTTTACAATCAAGATTTGTAATCTTACAAATGTTCTGCTGCTGTTGTTTTTGGATTCCATGTTATCCCAATAATCTAAATATTATAAACCCATTATAAACCCAGGACTACAAGTCCAAGAATTAAAAGTAAAAACACGGACTCTCGTGTATCTTGCTTTCCCTTCACTATTGCCTGTGTGTGTGTTTGGGGCTGTGACGTAATGGAATGTCCTGCAGGTGCTGATGCAGGAGCTCAGAACGTTATGGTTTGTTCTGGAGTTCAGGCTGGGGCAGTTGAAGAGACATGTAGCATGGATGGTGGGAGCCGGTAGGCTCTCGAGGAGACAATTAATATCCTGCCTCTCTAATACCTGACATATTATGTGTAACCTCTAAGCGTGCAACATAATAAAGAACCTGAGAACTTACCATGTTGCCTCCTGAAGTACTTAATTACAGCTGGTCTTGATGCGGACCCCAGGAGACGATCAGGTACCTGTGAAGAGAGATGGAGATGTGAGAGGTGACTGCCTGAGGTGGTGCAGAGTGCAGGATCAAGCAACAAAGGAGAGGGAGACCCACTGCCCCTCAGGGGGATAGTTCTGTCATGCTCACATCCAGGGTTTCTGTTTTAGAGTCAGGAGTTCAGGCCAGGCAGGATTCTTTGTATATATCTGTGGATCTAGATGGGTGTTAGCATGGCATTCTCACAGTCCACAGTATTAAGTTAAACATAGACTTCCATAGAAACTCAATAGTATCCCAATACCCCTAAAATGGCCGCCCTGTGGGTCACTGATAAATTACAAAAGAGACCCAAACATTAGACATTGATAGCTATATAAGTCCCGCCTCCGCAATAATGCACGCTTCGTGTTAGGTCTGCTGAAAGCTGTGCAACGCTACCGGTGCTCACAGAACCTGCAGAATTAAAGAAAAGTAATGTTAATAATCTGAAATGCTCACAGAATATCTACGCACCACCGACTAGTATTACCTGACCAAAGTTTCCGCCGCCGCAGTCCTACAACAGAAGACTTTCCCAGTTCAGTCATTAGCCATCGTTTGCAGTAGCAGCAGCATTCCGAAGTTTTTCCGACTTCCAAAGGCCTACAATACAAATGTACCATAGTTAAATAACGAACATTACAGAATTAAAGACGAAGGAAAATACTTACGCGCATACATACCCGAAGCTCCCATGAGTTTTTCCTCACAGTTAAACGCTGCGCTTCACAGAAGAAGGCTGTAGTTTTGAAAACGTACTTACGCTGTGCAACGCTCTTTTCCCTGATATGCACGCATACTTACCACAACAGAAAAACCTTCTCAAGTTACCAAAGACACCCTGTTTTATGCGTTTCAACTATAGCAAGCGTGTCAACTTACCTCAAGAAAAGGATTTCATGTTTTTTCCTTGATAACGCCGACTTCTTCAGCTAAAGCTTATTCTTCAAAGAACCTGCAAAAGGAAAAAATAATGATTTAAGTCAGCAAGACAGATTTCTCCAACTGAAAAAAGTTTTTCCTCAGAGACATCTGCCTTTCCCCTTTGTTCTGACAAGAGACTTTATCATATATTAAGACACTTACCTTCAGAGGCTTACCAGAGGTCAACAGCATCTTAGTCTTCTGAACCTCCACATCTACGTGCCCCAATGTGATTGCAGGATGGAGAGCTCCTAAAACACAAAGCACAGGAAAAAACCCTTAAAGAACCAGTTTTAGCAGATCAACCGGGCTCTTGGATCATTACTCTCCTGTGGAGACAAGGTAAGCATTACAAGTTCCACTACCCAGGGCATTCCCAGGATAAGGAGAAGCTGCCTAGGGAAGGAGAAAGTATGATGGGAAATGGTTTATGCTCCCCTGGAAGAACTGTTGGGTGATTGGGAGATGGAGGATGCCTCCCTGTTCACTGTCACACTATCTGGATGAAAATGAGAGTGATGGGAGATGTAGTATGTCTCCCTGTGAGCCTTGGAGATATAGGGTGAAGGGGAATGCCTCCCACGTGCCATAAGGAGGTGAAGGAGTACACCGAGGCTCCATGGGGAATAAAACCAAAGAGAAAAGAATAGACAGAACCCCTGTTAGATGTGCCGTCAGGGCTCCGCTGTCATCATGCATGGTGCTGGTGGTGCTGGAAAAGAAGCATGTCTTGGCAAAGCACAGGGAGAGAGTCCACCTCTCCTCTCTCTCTGCATGGTACCTTACCTTTGTGCCTCTGCTTTGTGTGGAGGCTGGACATGAGTTGTTCAAAGTTAAGTAACAACTGGAGGTTTGGCAACTGTTGGTTCCTTATCAAAGTAACAACTGGAAGTTTAGCAGGTCTAAAAAGGTTTTGTAATGCTTACTGATTGTGAGGAAAAGGCGCAGGAGCTCGGGAGCCTGTTTTGGTGTTTACAGGTTGTTGTGCGTTGCTGCTTTGAGCAGGAGGGCACTGCATGCCATTAGGGCAGTTGGTCCAGGAGAACTCCAATCCCCGCTGCAGCTGGGAGCTCAATGGTGATGATACAGGGTTGCTGTGGATGATGGTGATGGCTGTGGAATCCGGTTACCAACAGAATTTGGATCAGTGGTTATGTGCTGTGCAGCAACAAGTTTCTGGAGGCTGCCAGCAGGTTTAGAATAAATGGCCTGCTGTTGCCATTCGGTGTGTGAGGTCATGTCATTTCCCCGAGGTTGGTGCGGTGTGTGAGAGTGATGACATGAAGTTTTGTTTTCTGCTGCTACGTTAGTTAAGGAAAGCGCTTGATGACCGAGAAGGTCATCTGATTTAATCTGCTTGTTTCAGAAAATTAAAGTTCCCTATTGGAAGAGGTTCAAAAGTTACAAATGTTATGTTGCTGTTGTATGTGGATTCCATGTTATCCCATTCATCTTTATATGACCCCATCATAAACCCAGCACTACAACAATTAAAAAGTAAAAGCCAGAACTCGACTACAGAGAATTATGAAAGTCTGTAACACTTACCTGGACTCCACAGGAGCGTAATGATCTCAATGCCTACTGAACTGCTACACTGTTGCTTTAATGGTTTCTCCCTTCCCTGCAAAAAGAAATAACAAACAAAGGGGTGCTGTGAATGATAAGAAATGTGAGAACTACTAGAACTCTAGATCTGTCTTTCCCCTTCAATAATAACTCCCCTTAATTCTAAAACCCACACTCCTCACCTTCGTTTTAACTTTAGGGAGCTCCTCAACCTGCTATGACACAGGGGCGCATTGAGGATGAGGTTCTGTAGACAAAATGCTGTTGACTGTGGAAACCGCAGAAGGCAAGTGTCTTAACCCCGTAAGTGCCATGGGGATTTCTCCTCAGTGCCAGGGCCTTTTTTGTTTTGTTTTCGGTATGTGGCCATTCAATGGCTTGTAACTTTTTGTTACATGAGGTATCTCGGCCAAATTTGGCTCCTTTTTTCCCACATGTAGGCGGTCGTAACGCCACCCAGGAATCCTAGGTTGCTGTAGGGTGGTGAGAGAAAATAAGCAAAAAGGGCAAACATTTTGGGTTTTTTCAAAAAATGCCAATAAAATGATGTACAAAGAAGCCTGTGGTTTTTTCCTTGTAAGAGCTAGGAACGAATGGTTTGCTGTGCTGAATTCCTCAATTTCCTGGCTTTCAAGAACAGGTTGAGTGGAAACGAAAAAAAAATATTTTGATGTGGTTATCAACCGTTTTGTGAGAGGTAGGCGATTTTGGCCATTTTTGCCAATTGGACATGCATGGACGGAATGGATGAAAAGGGTAGGAAAGCCAAATTGGAGGACAGAAAGGCAAGTATTTCTGAAAAGTAGAGAAAATTCCAAGTTTCGGAGGGGTGATTTGCATAGGTCAGGCAACAACTAGGTAGGGGAAACTGCCATAGATTTGGGGAAAAGCTGGAAAATGACTGAAAAAAAAAGGTATGTGTTGGACATGTTTGGCTTGGTACAGCAATGGTTTCTATGAATGTTGAGAAAAGCAATGCTCCGCTACATTCCCCCGACTCTTGCAGTTAGGAGAGCACACAATTTTTGTAGTGTTTTACAAAACAAGCATTACCACACGCCAAACACCATGGTACGCAGGAGTTTTACGCTCACGGCCTGAACAGACGCACTTAGCATGTGTAAATCGGGAAAACCAATGTGGTGAGGAACAGCAAGCATACATTTTTTGAAAGAGCACAGGCAGACCTTTTCAAGGGTATGTGACTTGTGCAGGTTACAAAAGTGTATGGTGCCTAAAGCAGCGACTAAATGTAGGTCACATTTGGGAAATGGAAGGATTTTGTGACAAAGGCCACCAGCAAATGGGTCAAAACGTTATGAAAACCACACAAACACAACACATGGCCTACCGTCCCGCGTTCCCACAGGTGTCCCGATGAAAACGGTACCTTACATGTGTGGGTGCACCTACCTGGCCGCCAAGGGGAAAGCCTAAAACACAAATAACCCCAAGTCTGTTTTCTGACCGGAATTTGAGACGCTTTGCCGACCGGCACAACATACAGATATGGGCCTCGGGTGTCCAAGCCACCGGGGAAAACAGGACACCCCATGCATTTCCGAAAAGAGAACACGCGTGGGAATCCGCAGAGGTATGATATGCCCAAATCGCCCCAGAAAATATTACCCAGACACCCCCGCAAAGTCTGAAATGTGGGAAAAAAACACATTTTCTGCACATTTCGCTCAGTTTACCCATCGAAACACGGCCCCAACAGCACATGGCCTACTGTCCCGCGTTCCCAAAGGTGTCCCGATGAAAACAGTACCTCACATGTGTGGGTGCACCTACCTGGCCACCAAGGGGAAAGCCTAAAACACAAGTAACCCCAAGTCTGTTTTCTGACCGGAATTTGAGACGCTCTGCTGACCGGCACAACTTACAGATATGAGCCTCGGGTATCCAAGCCACTAGGGAAAACAGGGAACCCCATGCATTTCTGAAAATAAGACACCCGTGGGAATCCGCAGAGGTATGATATGCCCAAATCGCCCCAGAATTTATTACCCAGACACCCCTGCAAAGTCCAAAATGTGGGGAAAAAAATGCATTTTCCGCACATTTCGCTCGGCTCACCCGTCGGAACACGCCCCCAACAGCACATGGCCTACCGTCCCATGTTCCCACAGGTGTCCCGATGAAAACGGTACCTCACATGTGTGGGTGCACCTACCTGGCCACCAAGTAGAAAGCCTAAAACACAAGTAACCCCAAGTCTGTTTTCTGACCGGAATTTGAGACGCTCTGCCAACCAGCACAACATACAGATATGGGCCTCGGGTGTCCAAGCCACCGGGGAAAACAGGGAGACCCATGCATTTCCGAAAAGAGGACACCCGTGGGAATCCGCAGAGGTATGGTATGCCCAAATCACCCCAGAATTTATTACCCAGACACCCCCGCAAAGTCCAAAATGTGGGGAAAAAAACGCATTTTCCACATATTTCGCTCTGGGTTTCCCATCGAAACACGCCCCCAACAACACATGGCCTATCGTCCCGTGTTACCACAGGTGTACCGATGAAAACGGTACCTCACATGTGTGTCCACCTACCTGGCTGCCAAGGGGAAAGCCTAAAACACAAGTAACCCCAAGTCTGTTTTCTGACCGGAATTTGAGACGCTCTGCCGACCGGCACAACATACAGATATGGGCTTCGGGTGTCCAAGCCACCAGGGAAAACAGGGAACCCCATGCATTTCTGAAAAGAGGACACCCGTGGGAATCTGCAGAGGTATGATATGCCCAAATTACCCCAGAATGTATTACCCAGACACCCCCACAAAGTCCGAAATGTGGGGAAAAAACGCATTTTCCGCACATTTCGCTCGGCTCACCCATCGAAACACAACCCCAACAGCACATGGCCTACCGTCCCGCGTTCCCACAGGTGTCCCGATGAAAATGGTACCGCACATGTGTGGGTGCACCGCCCTGGCCGCCAAGGGGAAAGCCTAAAACACAAGTAACCCCAAGTCTGTTTTCTGACCGGAATTTGAGACGCTCTGCCGACCGGCACAACAAACAGATATGGACCTCGGGTGTCCAAGCCACCGGGGAAAACAGGGAAACCCATGCATTTCCGAAAAGAGGACACCCATGGGAATCAGCAGAGGTATGGTAGGCCCAAATCAACCCAGAATGTATTACCCAGACACCCCCGCAAAGTCCAAAATGTGGGAAAAAAAACACATTTTCCACACATTTCCTTCGGCTCTCCCATCGAAACACGCCCCCAACAACACATGGCCTACCGTCCTGCATTCCCAAAAGTGTCCCGATGAAAACGGTACCTCACAGGTGTGGGTGCACCTACCTGGCCGCCAAGGGGAAAGCCTAAAACACAACTAACCCCAAGTCTGTTTTCTGACCGGAATTTGAGATGCTCTGCCGACTGGCACAACATACAGATATGGGCCTCGGGTGTCCAAGCCACCGGGGAAAACCGGGAACTCCATGCATTTCCGAAAAGAGGACACCCGTGGGAATCCGCAGAGGTATGATATGCCCAAATCGCCCCAGAATGTATTACCCAGACACCCGCGCAAAGTCCGAAATGTGGGGGAAAAAAAGCATTTTCCGCACATTTCGCTCGGCTCACCCATCGAAACACGCCCCAACAGCACATGGCCTACCATCCCGTGTTCCCATAGGTGTCCCGATGAAAAAGGGACCTCACATGTGTGGGTGCACCTACCTGGCCTCCAAGGGGAAAGCCTAAAACACAAGTAACCCCAAGTCTGTTTTCTGACCGGAATTTGAGACGCTCTGCCGACCAGCACAACATACAGAAATGGGCCTCGGGTGTCCAAGCCACCGGGGAAAACAGGGAACCCCATGCATTTCCAAAAAGAGGACACCCGTGGGAGTCCGCAGAGGTATGGTATGCCCAAATCGCCCCAGAATGTATTACCCAGACACCCCCGCAAAGTCTGAAATGTGGGGAAAGAAACGCATTTTCCGCGCATTTCGCTCGGCTCACCCATCGGAACACGCCCCCAACAGCACATGGCCTACCGTCCCGTGTTCCCACAGGTGTCCCGATGAAAATGGTACCTCACATGTGTGGGTGCACCTACCTGACCGCCAAGGGGAAAGCCTAAAACACAAGAAACCCCAAGTCTGTTTTATGACCGGAATTTGAGACGCTCTGCCGACCAGCACAACATACAGATATGGGCCTCGGGTGACCAAGCCAACGGGGTACACAGGGAGACCCATGCATTTCCGAAAAGAGGACACCTGTGGGAATCTGCAGAGGTATGGTATGCCCAAATCACCCCAGAATGTATTACCCAGACACCCCCGCAAAGTGTGAAATGTCAGGAAAAAAACGCACATTTCGCTCAGCTCACCCATCGGAACACGCCCCCAACAGCACATGGCCTACCGTCCCGTGTTTCCACAGTTGTCCCGATGAAAACGGTAGCTCACATGTGTGGGTGCACCTACCTGGGCACCAAGGGGAAAGCCTAAAACACAAGTAACCGCAAGTCTGTTTTCTGACCGGAATTTGAGACGCTCTGCCGACCAGCACAACATACAGATATCGGCCTCGGGTGTCCAAGCCACCGGGGAAAACAGGGAGACCCATGTTTTTCCGAAAAGAGGACACCTGTGGGAATCCGCAGAGGTATGGTATGCCCAAATCACCCCAGAATTTATTACCCAGACACCCCCGCAAAGTCCAAAATGTGGGAAAAAAAACGCATTTTCCTCACATTTCGCTCTGGGTTTCCCTTCGAAACACGCCCCCAACAACACATGGCCTACCGTCCCGTGTTCCCACAGGTGTCCCGATGAAAACGGTGTCTCACATGTGTGGGTGCACCTACCTGGCCGTCAAGGGGAAAGCCTAAAACACAAGTAACCCCAAGTCTGTTTTCTGACCGGAATTTGAGACGCTCTGCCGACCATCACAACATA
Source organism: Ambystoma mexicanum (assembly GCF_040938575.1). Taxonomy (NCBI): domain Eukaryota; kingdom Metazoa; phylum Chordata; class Amphibia; order Caudata; family Ambystomatidae; genus Ambystoma; species Ambystoma mexicanum. Next base: position 115,828,924 of record NC_090934.1, on the reverse strand, counting down.
CAGAAATGGGCCTCGGGTGTCCAAGCCACCGGGGAAAACAGGGAACCCCATGCATTTCCAAAAAGAGCACACCCGTGGGAATCCGCAGAGGTATGGTATGCCCAAATCGCCCCAGAATGTATAACCCAGACACCCCCGCAAAGTCTGAAATGTGGGGAAAAAAATGCACATTTCGCTCGGCTCACCCATCGGAACACGCCCCCAACAGCACATGGCCTACCGTCCCGTGTTTCCACAGTTGTCCCGATGAAAACGGTAGCTCACATGTGTGGGTGCACCTACCTGGGCGCCAAGGGGAAAGCCTAAAACACATGTAACCCCAAGTCTGTTTTCTGACCGGAATTTGAGACGCTCTGCCAACCAGCACAACATACAGATATCGGCCTCGGGTGTCCAAGCCACCGGGGAAAACAGGGAGACCCATGTTTTTCCGAAAAGAGGACACCTGTGGGAATCCGCACAGGTATGGTATGCCCAAATCACCCCAGAATTTATTACCCAGACACCCCCGCAAAGTCCAAAATGTGGGAAAAAAAACGCATTTTCCTCACATTTCGCTCTGGGTTTCCCTTCGAAACACGCCCCCAACAGCACATGGCCTACCGTCCCGTGTTTCCACAGTTGTCCCGATGAAAACGGTAGCTCACATGTGTGGGTGCACCTACCTGGGCGCCAAGGGGAAAGCCTAAAACACAAGTAACCCCAAGTCTGTTTTCTGACCGGAATTTGAGACGCTCTGCCAACCAGCACAACATACAGATATCGGCCTCGGGTGTCCAAGCCACCGGGGAAAACAGGGAGACCCATGTTTTTCCGAAAAGAGGACACCTGTGGGAATCCGCAGAGGTATGGTATGCCCAAATCACCCCAGAATTTATTACCCAGACACCCCCGCAAAGTCCAAAATGTGGGGAAAAAAACGCATTTTCCTCACTTTTCGCTCTGGGTTTCCCTTCGAAAAACGCCCCCAACAACACATGGCCTACCGTCCCGTGTTCCCACAGGTGTCCCGATGAAAACGGTGTCTCACATGTGTGGGTGCACCTACCTGGCCATCAAGGGGAAAGCCTAAAACACAAGTAACCCCAAGTCTGTTTTCTGACCGGAATTTGAGACGCTCTGCCGACCGGCACAACATACAGATATGGGCCTCGGGTGTTCAAGCCAACAGGGAACCCCATGCATTTCTGAAAAGAGGACACCCGTGGGAATCTGCAGAGGTATGATATGCCCAAATTGCCCCAGAATGTATTACCCAGACACCCCCACAAAGTCCGAAATGTGGGGAAAACATGCATTTTCCGCTCATTTCGCTCGGCTCACCCATCGAAACACGCACCCAACAGCACATGGCCTACCGTCCTGCGTTCCCACAGGTGTCCCAATGAAAACGGTACCACACATGTTTGGGTGCACCTACCTGGCCGCCAAGGGGAAAGCCTAAAACACAAGTAACCCCAAGTCTGTTTTCTGACCGGAATTTGAGACGCTCTGCTGACTGGAGCAACATACAGATATGGGCCTCAGGTGTCCAAGCCACCATGGAAAACAGGGAACCCCATGCATTTCTGAATAGAGGACACCCGTGGGAATCTGCAGAGGTATGATATGCCCAAATCGCCCCAGAATGTATTACCTAGACACCCCCACAAAGTCCAAAATGTGGGGGGAAAAAACACATTTTCCGCACATTTCGCTCAGCTCTCCCATCGAAACACAACCCCAACAACACATGGCCTACTGTCCTGCGTTCCCACGGGTCTCCCGATGAAAACGGTACCTCACATGTGTGGGTGCACCTACCTGGCCGCCAAGGGGAAAGCCTAAAACACAAGTAACCCCAAATCTGTTTTCTGACCGGAATTTGAGACGCTCTCCTGACCGGCACAACAAACAGATATGGGCCTCGGGTGTCCAAGCCACCATGGAAAACAGGGAACCCCCATGCATTTCCAAAAAGAGGACACCCGTGGGAATCCACAGAGGTATGATATGCCCAAATCACCCCAGAATTTATTACCCAGACACCCCCACGAAATGTCCAAAATGTGGGGAAAAAAACACATATTCCGCTCGGCTCTCCCATCGAAACACGCCCCCAACAACACATGGCCTACCGTCCTGCGTTACCAAACGTGTCCCGATGAAAACGGTACCTCACGTGTGTGGGTGCACCTACCTGGCCGCCAAGGGGAAAGCCTAAAACACAAGTAACCCCCAATCTGTTTTCTGACCGGAATTTGAGATTCTCTGCCGACTGGCACAACATACATATATGGGCCTCGGGTGTCCAAGCCACTGGGGAAAACAGGGAACTCCATGCATTTCCGAAAAGAGGACACCCGTGGGAATCCGCAGAGGTATGATATGCCCAAATCACCCCAGAATGTATTACCCAGACACCCCCGCAAAATCCGAAATGTGGGGAAAAAAAAGCATTTTCCGCACATTTCGCTCAGCTCACCCATCGGAACACGCCCCCAACAGCACATGGCCTACCGTCCCCTATTCCCACAGGTGTCCAGTAGAAAATGGTACCTCACATGTGTGGGTGCACATACCTGACCGCCAAGGGGAAAGCCTAAAACACAAGAAACCCCAAGTCTGTTTTCTGACCGGAATTTGAGACGCTCTGCCGACCAGCACAACATACAGATATGGGCCTCGGGTGACCAAGCCACCGGGGAAAACAGGGAGACCCATGCATTTCCGAAAAGAGGACACCTGTGGGAATCCACAGAGGTATGGTATGCCCAAATCACCCCAGAATGTATTACCCAGACACCCCCGCAAAGTCAGAAATGTGGGGAAAAAAACACATTTTCCGCAAATTTCACTCGGCTCACCCATCGGAACATGCCCCCAACAGCACATGGCCTACCGTCCCGTATTTCCACAGGTGTCCCGATGAAAACGGTAGCTCACATGTGTGGGTGCACCTACCTGGCCGCCAAGGGGAAAGCCTAAAACACAAGTAACCCCAATTCTGTTTTCTGACCGGAATTTGAGACGCTCTGCCGACCGGCACAACATACAGATATGGGCCTCGGGTGTTCAAGTCACCAGGGAAAACAGGGAACCCCATGCATTTCTGAAAAGAGGACACCCGTGGGAATCTGCAGAGGTATGATATGCCCAAATTGCCCCAGAATGTATTACCCAGACACCCCCACAAAGTCCGAAATGTGGGGAAAAAACGCATTTTCCACCCATTTCGCTCGGCTCACCCATCGAAACACGCCCCAACAGCACATGGCCTACCGTCCTGCGTTCCCACAGGTGTTCCTACGAAAACGGTACCACACATGTGTGGGTGCACCGCCCTGGCCGCCAAGGGGAAAGCCTAAAACACAAGTAACCCCAAGTCTGTTTTCTGACCGGAATTTGAGACGCTCTGCTGACTGGAGCAACATACAGATATGGGCCTCAGGTGTCCAAGCCACCAGGGAAAACAGGGAACCCCATGCATTTATGAATAGAGGACACCCGTGGGAATCTGCAGAGGTATGATATGCCCAAATCGCACCAGAATGTATTACCCAGACACCCCCACAAAGTCCAAAATGTGGGGGGAAAAACACATTTTCCGCACATTTCGCTCGGCTCTCCCATCGAAACACAACCCCAACGACACATGGCCTACTGTCCTGCGTTCCCACAGGTGTCCCGATGAAAACGGTACCTCACATGTGTGGGTGCACCTAACTGGCCGCCAAGGGGAAAGCCTAAAACACAAGTAACCCCAAATCTGTTTTCTGACCGGAATTTGAGACGCTCTCCTGACCGGCACAACAAACAGGTATGGGCCTCGGGTGTCCAAGCCACCATGGAAAACAGGGAACCCCATGCATTTACAAAAAGAGGACACCCGTGGGAATCCGCAGAGGTATGATATGCCCAAATCACCCCAGAATTTATTACCCAGACACCCCCACGAAATGTCCAAAATGTGGGGAAAAAAAACACATTTTCCACATATTTCGCTCGGCTCTCCCATCGAAACACAACCCCAACGACACATGGCCTACTGTCCTGCGTTCCCACAGGTGTCCCGATGAAAACGGTACCTCACATGTGTGGGTGCACCTACATGGCCGCCAAGGGGAAAGCCTAAAATACAAGAAACCCCAAATCTGTTTTCTGACCGGAATTTGAGATGCTCTGTCGACCGGCACAACATACAGATAAGGGCCTCGGGTGTCCAAGCCACCTGGGAAAGCAGGGAACCCCATGCATTTACGAAAAGATGACACCCGTGGCAATCCGCAGAGGTATGATATGCCCAAATTGACCCAGAATGTATTACCCAGACACCCCCACAAAGTCCGAAATGTGGGGAAAAAACGCATTTTCCACCCATTTCGCTCGGCTCACCCATCGAAACACGCACCAACAGCACATGGCCTACCGTCCTGCGTTCCCACAGGTGTTCCTATGAAAACGGTACCACACATGTGTGGGTGCACCGCCCTGGCCGCCAAGGGGAAAGCCTAAAACACAAGTAACCCCAAGTCTGTTTTCTGACCGGAATTTGAGACGCTCTGCTGACTGGAGCAACATACAGATATGGGCCTCCGGTGTCCAAGCCACCGGGGAAAAGAGGGAACCCCATGCATTTCCAAAAAGAGGACACCCGTGGGAATCGGCAGAGGTATGATATGCCGAAATCGCCCCAGAATTTATTACCCAGACAACCCTGCAAAATCCGAAATGTGGGGATAAAAACACATTTTCCGCACTTTTCGCTCGGCTCACCCATTGAAACACGCCCCCAACAACACATGGCCTACCGTCCCGCATTCCCACAGGTGTCCAGATGAAAATGGTACCTTACATGTGTGGGTGCACCTACCTGGCCGCCAAGGGGAATGCCTAAAACACAAGTAACCCCAAATCTGTTTTCCGACCGGAATTTGAGACGCTCTCCTGATCGGCACAACAAACAGATATGGGCCTCGGGTGTCCAAGCCACCATGGAAAACAGGGAACCCCATGCATTTACAAAAAGAGGACACCCGTGGGAATCCGCAGAGGTATGATATGCCCAAATCATCCCAGAATTTATTACCCAGACACCCCCATGAAATGTCCAAAATGTGGGGGAAAAAAACACATTTTCCGCATATTTCGCTCGGCTCTCCCATCGAAACACGCCCCCAACAACACATGGCCTACCGTCCTGCATTACCAAACGTGTCCAGATGAAAACGGTACCTTACATGTGTGGGTGCACGTATCTGGCCGCCAAGGGGAAAGCCTAAAACACAGGTAACCCCAAGTCTGTTTTCTGACCAGAATTTGAGACGCTCTGCCGACCAGCACAACAAACAGATATGGGCCTCGGGTGTCCAAGCCACCAGGGAAAACAGGGAACCCCATGCATTTCCAAAAAGAGGACACCCGTGGCAATCTGCAGAGGTATGATATGCCCAAATCGTCGCAGAATTTATCAGCCAGACACCCCCGCAAAATCCGTAATGTGGGAAAATAAACGCACTTTCTGCACATTTCGCTCGGCTCACCCATCGAAAAACACCCCCAACAGCACATGGCCTACCGTCCCGCATTCCCACAGGTGTCCCAATGAAAACAGTACCTCACATGTGTGGGTGCACCTACCTGCCTGCCAAGGGGAAAGCCTAAAACACAAGTAACCCCAAGTCTGTTTTCTGACCGGAATTTGAGACTCTCTGCCGACCGGCACAACATTCAGATATGGGCCTCCGGTGTCCAAGCCACCGGGGAAAAGAGGGAACCCCATGCATTTCCAAAAAGAGGACACCCGTGGGAATCGGCAGAGGTATGATATGCCGAAATCGCCCTAGAATTTATTACCCAGACACCCCCGCAAAATCCGAAATGTGTGGATAAAAACACATTTTCCGCACTTTTCGCTCGGCTCACCCATTGAAACACGCCCCCAACAACACAAGGCCTACCGTCCCGCATTCCCACAGGTGTCCAGATGAAAACGGTACCTTACATGTGTGGGTGCACGTATCTGGCCGCCAAGGGGAAAGCCTAAAACACATGTAACCCCAAGTCTGTTTTCTGAAAAGAATTTGAGACGCTCTGCCGACCAGCACAACAAACAGATATGGGCCTCGGGTGTCCAAGCCACCAGGGAAAACAGGGAACCCCATGCATTTCCAAAAAGAGGACACCCTTGGGAATCCGCAGAAGTATGATATGCCCAAATCGCCCCAGAATGTATTACCCAGACACCCCTCTTTGTCGGAAATGTGGGGAAAAAACACATTTTCCGCACATTTCACTCAGCTCACCCATCGAAAAACGCCCCCAACAACACATGGCCTACCGTCCCGTGTTCCCACAGGTGTCCCGATGAAAATGGTTCCTCACATGTGTGGGTGCACGTACCTGGCCGGCAAGGGGAAAGCCTAAAACACAAGTAACCCCAAGTCTGTTTTCTGACCGGAATTTGAGACGCTCTTCTGACGGGCACAACATACAGATATGGGCCTCGGGTGTCCATCCATTGGGGCAAACAAGGAACCCCATGCATTTCCAAAAACAGGACACCTGTGGGAATCCGCAGAGGTATGATATGCCCAAATCGCCCCAGAATTTATTACAGAGACACCCCCGCAAATTCCAAAATGTGGGAAAAAACCCACATTTTCCACACATTTCGCTCGGCTCACCCATCGAAACACGCCCCCAACAACACATGGCCTACCGTCCCGCGTTCCCACAGGTGTCCCGATGAAAACGGTACCTCACATGTGTGGGTGCACGTACCTGGCCGCCAAGGGGAATGCCTAAAACACAAGTAACCACAAATCTGTTTTCTGACCGGAATTTGAGACGCTCTGCCGACCGGCAGAACATACAGATATGGGCCTCGGGTGTACAGCCACTGGGGAAAACAGGGAACCCCATGCATTTCTGACAAGAGGACACCAGTGGGAATCCGCAGAAGTATGATATGCCCAAATTGCCCCAGAATGTATTACCCAGACACCCCCGCAAAGTCTGAAATGTGGGGGAAAAAAACATTTTCCGCACATTTCGCTCGGCTCACCCATCGAAGCACGCCCCCAACAACACATGGCCTACCGTCCCGCATTCTCACAGGTGTCCCGACGAAAACTGTACCTCGCATATGTGGGTGCACCTACATGGTCGCCAAGGGGAAAGCCTAAAACACAAGTAACCCCAAATCTGTTTTCTGACCGGAATTTGAGACGCTCTGCCGACTGGCACAACATACAGATAAGGGCCTCTGGTGTCCAAGCCACTGGGGAAAAGAGGGAACCCCATGCATTTCCAAAAAGAGGACACCCGTGGGAATCCGCAGAGGTATGATATGCCCAAATCGCCCACGAATTTATTACCCAGACACGCCCGAAAAGTCCGAAATGAGGGAAAAAAAACACAGTTTCCGCATATTTCGCTCGGCGCACCCATCGAAACACGCCCGGCACAACGTACAGATATGGGCCTCGGGTGTCCAAGCCACTGGGGAAAACAGGGAACCCCATGCACTTCCGACAAGAGGACACCTGTGGGAATCCTCAGAAGTATGATATGCCCAAATCGCCCCAGAATTTATTACCCAGACACCCCCGCAAAGTCCAAAATGTGGGGAAAAAAAACGCATTTTCCGCACATTTCGCTCTGGGTTTCCCTTCGAAACACGCCCCCAACAACACATGGCCTACCGTCCCGCCTTCCCACAGGTGTCCCGATGGAAACGGTACCTCACATGTGTGGGTGCACCTACCTGGCTGCCAAGTGGAAAGCCTAAAATACAAGTAACCCCAAATCTGTTTTCTGACCGGAATTTGAGACGCTCTGCCGACCGGCACAACATACAGATATGGGCCTCGGGTGTCCAGCCACAGGGGAAAACAGGGAACCCCATGCATTTCTGACAAGAGGACACCTGTGGGAATTCGCAGAAGTATGATATGTCCAAATCGCCCCAGAATGTATTACCCAGACACCCCCGCAAAGTCCAAAATGTGGGGAAAAAAACGCATTTTCCGCACATTTCGCTCAGCTCACCCATCGAAACACGCCCCCAACAACACATGGCCTACTGGCCCGCCTTCCCACAGGTGTCCCGATGGAAACGGTACCTCACATGTGTGGGTGCACCTACCTGGCTGCCAAGTGGAAAGCCTAAAACACAAGTAACCCCAAATCTGTTTTCTGACCGGAATTTGAGATGCTCTGCCGACCGGCACAACATACAGATATGGGCCTCTGGTGTCCAGCCACCGGGGAAAACAGGGAACCCCATGCATTTCCGCAAGAGGACACCCGTGGGAATCTGCAGAAGTATGATATGCCCAAATCGCCCCAGAAATTATTACCCAGACACCCCCGCAAAGTCTGAAATGTGGGGAAAAAAACGCATTTTCCGCACATTTTGCTCGGCTCACCCATCCAAACACGCCCACAACAACACATGGCCTACCGTCCCGCGTTCCCACAGGTGTCCCGATGAAAACAGTACATCAGATATATGTGGGTGCACATACCTGGCCGCCAAGCCTAAAACACAAGTAACCACAAGTCTGTTTTCTGACCGGAATTTGAGACTCTCTTCCGACCGGCACAACATTCAGATATGGGCCTCGGGTGTCCAGCCACCGGGGAAAACAGGGAACCACATGCATTTCTGACAAGAGGACACCTGTGGGAATTCGCAGAAGTATGATATGGCCAAATCGCCCCAGAATGTATTACCCAGACATCCCTGCAAAGTCCAAAATGTGGGGGGAAAAAACATTTTCCACACATTTTGCTCGGCTCACCCATCGAAACACACCCCCAACAGCACATGGCCTACTGTCCCGCGTTCCCACAAGTGTCCCGATGAAAACAGTACCTCACATGTGTGGGTGAACCTACCTGGCCGCCAAGGGGAAAGCCTAAAACACAAGTAACCCCAAATCTGTTTTCTGACGGAATTTGAGACACTCTGCCGACCGGCACAACATACAGATATGGGCCTCGGGTGTCCAGCCACCGGGGAAAACAGGGAACCCCATGCATTTCCGCAAGAGGACACCCTTGGAAATCCGCAGAAGTATGATATGCCCAAATCGCCCCAGAAATGATTACCCAGACACCCCCGCAAAGTCTGAAATGTGGGAAAAAAAACGCATTTTCCGCACATTTTGCTCGGCTCACCCATCCAAACACGCCCACAACAACACATGGCCTACCGTCCCGCGTTCCCACAGGTGTCCCGATGAAAACAGTACATCACATATGTGGGTGCACATACCTGGCCGCCAAGGGGAAAGCCTAAAACACAAGTAACCCCAAGTCTGTTTTCTGACCGGAATTTGAGACTCTCTGCCGACCGGCACAACATTCAGATATGGGCCTCGGGTGTCCAGCCACCGGGGAAAACAGGGAACCACATGCATTTCCGACAAGAGGACACCTGTGGGAATTCGCAGAAGTATGATATGGCCAAATCGCCCCAGAATGTATTACCCAGACACCCCTGCAAAGTCCAAAATGTGGGGGAAAAAAACATTTTCCACACATTTTGCTCGGCTCACCCATCGAAACACACCCCCAACAGCACATGGCCTACTGTCCCGCGTTCCCACAAGTGTCCCGATGAAAACGGTACCTCACATATGTGGGTGCACCTACCTGGCCGCCAAGGGGAAAGTCTAAAACACAAGTAACCCCAAATCTGTTTTCTGACCGGAATTTGAGACGCTCTGCCGACTGGCACAACATACAGATAAGGGCCTCGGGTGTCCAAGCCACCGGGGAAAAGAGGGAACCCCATGCATTTCCAAAAAGAGGACACCCGTGGGAATCCGCAGAGGTATGATATGCCCAAATCGCCCCCGAATTTTTTACCCAGACACCCTTGCAAATTCCAAAATGAGGGGAAAAAAACGCAGTTTCTGCACATTTCGCTCGGCTCACCCATTTAAACACGGCATCAACAGCACATTGCCTACCGTCCCGCGTTCCAACAGGTGTCCCAAGGAAAACGGTACATCACATGTGTGGGTGCACCAACCTGGCCGCCAAGGGGAAAGCCTAAAACACAAGTAACCCCAAGTCTGTTTTCTGACCGGAATTTGAGACGCTCTGCCGACCGGCACAACATACAGATATGGGCCTCAGGTGTCCAAGCCACCGGGGAAAACAGGGAACCCCATGCATTTCCAAAAAGAGGACACCCGTGGGAATCCGCAGAGGAATGATAGGCACAAATCGCCCCAGAATGTATTACCCAGACACTCCTGCAAAGTCCAAAAGGTGGGGGAAAAAAAGCATTTTTCGCATATTTCTCTCGGCTCACCCATCGAAACACGCCCCCAAAAACACATGGCCTACCGTCCTGCGTTCCCACAGGTGTCCCAATGAAAATGGTACCTCACATGTGTGGGTGCACCTACCTGGCTGCCAAGGGGAAAGCCTAAAACACAAGTAACCCTAGTCTGTTTTCTGACCGGAATTTGAGACGCTCTGCCGCTCGGCACAACATACAGATATGGGCCTTGGATGTCCAAGCCACCGGGGAAAACAGGGAACCCCATGCATTTCCGACAAGAGGACACCCGTGGGAATCCGCAGAGGAATGATATGCACAAATCGACCCAGAATTTATTACCCAGACACCCCCGCAAAGTCCGAAATGTGGGGAAAAAACGCATTTTCCGCACATTTCGCTCGGCTCACTCATTGAAACACGCCGCCAACAACACATGGCCTACTGTCCCGTGTTCCCACAGGTGTCCCGATGAAAACGGTACCTCACATATGTGGGTGCACGTACCTGGCTGCCAAGGGGAAAGCCTAAAACACAAGTAACCCCAAGTCTGTTTTCTGACCGGAATTTGAGACGCTCTGCCGACCGGCACAACATACAGATATGGGCCGCGGGTGTCCAGCCACCGGGGAAAACCGGGAATCCCATGCATTTCCGACAAAAGGACACCTGTGGGAATTCGCAGAAGTATGATATGCCCAAATCGCCCCAGAATGTATTACCCAGACACCCCCGCAAAGTCCAAAATGTAGGAAAAAAAAACATTTTCCACACATTTCGCTCGGCTCACCCATCGAAACACGCCCCCAACAACACATGGCCTACTGTCCCGCATTCTCACAGGTGTCCCGATGAAAACTGTACCTCACATATGTGGGTGCACCTACCTGGATGCCAAGGGGAAGCCTAAAACACAAGTAACCCCAAGTCTGTTTTCTGACCGGAATTTGAGACGCTCTGCCGACCGGCACAACATTCAGATATGGGCCTCGGGTGTCCAAGCCACCAGGGAAAACAGGGAAACCCATGCATTTCCAAAAAGAGGACACCCGTGGGAATCCGCAGAGGTATGATATGCCCAGATCGCCCCAGAATTTATTACCCAGACACCCCCGCAAATTCTGAAATGTGGGGAAAAATGCATTTTCTGCACATTTTGCTTGGCTCACCCATCAAAACATGCCCCCAACAGCACATGGCCTACCGTCCCGCGTTCCCACAGGTGTTCCGATGAAAACAGTACCTCACATGTGTGGGTGCACCTACCTGGGCATGAAGGAATAAGGCTAAACCACTGCTATCCCCCCCAAAGGATTTGGGGAGCCAACCTACAGATTTAGGCCTGGGGTGTTGCAGCCACCAAGAAAAACAGGGACCCTGTGACAATGTGTGGTCTATGCTCTTGCCTCTACATTGCTTTATGTACAGTGGGAAGCCCTATTAAAGCATGTTTATGGAAGCAGGAAGTGATACCTGTATAGACTTTCCTCTAACCAAGTTTGTGTTTTGATATCCTAGGAAACAGGGGGTGACGAGGAGGAGATGGATTCCAACGGTCTCAGCTGGGCACTGAGAACAGCTCTTCGACTGGGAAGAATTATTCCTGTGCCATTGCACGGATTTCTGTTGTTAGTTTGTGTAAAGGTTAGTTTGCCTGAAGGAAACAAAATACCGAACTGAGTTTGTCAAGTTGATACAAGTTGAGCAGCTCCGTAGCACTCTGTTATATTTGCTGAGGGAGCGGGAAAGAGAAGGAGCCGAGCTGAAAAAGGAAGACAAGGGGTGGAGCCAAGTCACCGTCCACTGGCTACACTGAGAAGGGGAGGAGACACGTTGTCGTAGATCCTCAGGTATTGCTGCACGGTTCAAAAGAAATGCGGACACTGTGAACCGCAATAGCGCATGAGAGTATGAGCGTCTGAACGAAAGTAAAGGGGCGGAGTCGGCGATTGAAGCGGCGAAGCCGAGAGTGTCGGAGAAACGATATCCGCCTGAACGAGGAAGGAGAGTTGGATTCAAGAGAGAGAGAGGTCCATTAAAGGTGGCATTAAAGGTGGCAAACAACGTAGAACCCTGTAGTTTCGTAGAGACAGTTAGTGATAAGGGTTCTTGGCTATAGAGACGTTCCCAGCACACAGGATCAACAAAAGACTATTCTGTCATGTGAACTGAAACCGTGGAAACCCAAAGGAGCAAACAAAAGCTCTTTTCAAGAAAATTAAAGGCAGAAAAGGAAGAAAGCATAGGTGGAGGTGGCTGAAAACAAAGAGGGGAGACCAAAGCCTGACAGGAGCTGAACCAAGGAAAGCACAAGAATAAAACAAGTACAAAGACAGTAAAACAGAAAAGGTTAATAAGTGAACTCCTAAGAGAACTTACCTGTTGGGCCCTTCTCCAGAGGTTCCTGCTCCTCCTTGAAGTCTGAAAGAGTTGCAGAAGAAGTATCCTTTTCTTGGTTGATCTAAAAGAAATAAGAGTTGTTAATTAAATAATTGCGCTCTCTTTCAGTCCAAACAAACTACTTTTGGCTGAAGACCCATTTGTTTAGAACCAGACCCTTGAAATATCACAGTTTGGTGTCAGAAGTGGGATCCTGAGAACGCCATGGAGGAGCTTATTAAGACACTAAGCAAAGGTCAACAACTGTTACAACAAGCCTTGCAATTGCAGACACAACAAGCTCAGGCCGATAGATTAGTGTTCCAGCAGGCCCTACAAATGCAGCAGGCTCAATTACTTGAAATGACGAATACAAGAAACAATCCTCAGGTCCCTACCTTGGTGTTGCAAAAGTATTCGGCAGGTGAGGATCCAGGACACTTTTTTGTGAATTTTGAAAGAGTAGCTCGAAATGCACAGTGGCCCGCCGAGAGATGGTGTCATTACATCGCACCATTAATGACCGGTGAAATGCAATGTGCATACCAGGCTGAAAACCCTGCTGGCGACACCACCTATGGGGACATGAAGAAGGTGGTGTTGGAGTGAATGGGACACGACGAGGAAACATATCGAGTCAAGTTCAGAGAAGTCAAACTGAAGGTGGAAGAAACACCGAGACAGTTATTTTACAGGGTAAAGGAGTTAGCAGAGAAGTGGTTACAGCCTGGTGCATCCTCCCCTGCAGAAATATCAGAAAAGGTTGTGTTGGAACAGTTCATCGAAGCTCTCCCTGGCCCGGTGCAGAGATGGGTCAAGCAACATCCCAGATTGTCATTGAGCGAGGCTGTAGAAGTATCATCAGCTTACCAGAAAGCTGGACAAGGCAAGGGGATGACCTATACGACGAATTATATATCTCCCCTTTTGTTGAATAAGTGGGTGACTCAATCAAGATGGCCACACTCAATGCTACAAAGACCGGAAGGAGAGAGTGTACATTCCAGACCCAACAGTGAGGGTCCTATAAATCATCGTCAAACTCCAACTACGCTTAGGGGTCCACAGTTTTTTTACTGGGGGCACCTCGCAAGGTTTTGTCCAAAGAAACCAAAGGCTGAACCAATGGATGTTGGAGTTTTCGGATCCCCAAAGGGAAATTAGGCCCCGGAACAGATAACTGGGAGACAGTCACAATATCTGTATACGTGTGATGCAGAGGTGGATGGAAAACCCACCACCGCATTGATAGATTCAGGTAGCCTCCAGACAGCGGTGACATCGGAGCTGGTAGGTGAAGATTTTTATTCTCCAGGGAAAATTCCTATCCGATGTGTCCATGAGGATATAAGGGTTTATCCCTCAAAGGAAGTACAGATTAAGTTGGTCGGGGAGACGATGGGGGTGACAGCAGCAGTATTACCATGTTTACCTAAACCACTTCTAATTGGATCCGATATACCAAACTTCTCAGAAGTAGTTCATAAAATTGAGAAGAGCTGGTTAGAAATAGCCCCTTTTCATAGAGAGGAAATAGCTAGCCCGGCTCCTAAGACACAAAAGAGCAGAAACTTCAAGCGGTTACTGAAACAAGAATGGAGAGCTAAAAATGTTTTCCCTGTGGCAGTCGATTGGAGGATAGAGGAAGATGGGGACAGCTTTAGGTCTGCACAAGAACTAGATCCGGTGCTGCAATATGTCCGAGAGCGTGCACTAGAAGAACCAGCAGGACAGGGACCACGCTTCATAGAGGAGCATCGACTGTATTACAGATTAAGCAAGTCCAGGAATGGAGAAGACCTGAAACAGTTACTCATACCGCAGAAATACTATAAGACTGTTCTAGAGGTCGCTCACCTTCAAATTGGTGAAGGACACCTAGGAACGGAGAAGACAACTAAAAAAGTTTTAGACAGGTTCTATTGGCCAGGAGTGTACCAACAGGTGGTTCGATTCTGTCAGTCATGTGAGGAGTGTCAGCTGAAGAACAGGGCCAATGTGAAGAAAGCGCCACTTCAGCCTATGCCCCTAGTGCTGGAGCCATTCAGCAGAATAGGAATCAATATGGTGGGACCTTTAGAACCAACTCGGAGGGGTCACAAATACATTCTGGTGGTGGTGGACTATGCAACCAGATACCCCGAGGCATTTCCCTTAAAAGCAACAAATACCCAACAGATTTGTGACGCACTAATACCTTTTATATGTCGAGTTGGGATTCCCAGGGAGATTGTCACCGACCAGGGTTCAAATTTCATGTCCAAGGTACTCCAACAAGTCTGTGAGATGCTAAAAATAGAACATCTAAAAACAGCTGTATACCACCCACAGACTGATGGGTTAGTGGAGCGTTACAACCAAACCATCAAACAAATGCTAAAGAAAACGACTTCCCCAGAGAATAAAGACTGGGATAGAGTTCTTCCGTGGATTTTAATGACGCTGAGGAACACTCCTCAATCATCAACCGGGTTTTCACCCTTTGAGTTACTGTTCGGAAGACCTGTTAGTACACTGTTAGACTTATTAAAAGAAAGTTGGCAGGAGTAACCAAATCGTGAGATAACATTAACACAGTATGCTTCTCAGCTCCAGGAAAGAGTTGGAAAACTACAAAGTATTGCTAGGGATAAACTCCTTCAGGCACAAATAAGACAAGAGAGATATTATAATCAGAATGCACAGCTACGAACTTTCAAGAAAGATGACCGAGTGCTAGTATTGATGCCTACATCAGAAAAAAATGTTGGCTACCTGGAAAGGTCCTTATGAGATTCAAGAAGTGCTGGGTCCGTTAACGTACAGGGTGAAACAGACAGATAGTAGAATTCCATATCAGACCTATCATGTCAACTTACTTAAAAAATGGATACCTCCAGTCCAGCCAATGGCCATGATATCTCTGGACATAACAACAGAAGAGCATTTTCCACAGTTAAAAGAGAAAACAGGTTTAGAGGGTCTGAACATTAACCCAAACTTAACGCCTGTCCAAAAAAATGAGTTGTCTAACTTATTACAAACATTTTCACACATATTCTCCTCATTACCGGGGAAGACTAACCTAACTAATCATGGTATAGTCACCAAACCTGGGGCCTTAGTGAGACTCAGACCTTACCGGATACCGGAGACAAAGATCAAAGCCTTCAACCAAGAGATGCAGGAAATGCTGGATCTAGGAATCATCGAACCATCCCACAGTGACTGGTGTTCTCCGGTAGTCTTAGTACGAAAACCTGATGGGAGTGTGAGGTTCTGCATGGACTTCAGGAAGTTAAATGAAATTTCTAAATTTGATGCATATCCAATGCCTAGAATAGAAGATCTGCTGAAAAATCTAGGAAAGGCAAGGTTTTTGACCACAATTGACTTAACCAAGGGGTACTGACAAATTCCATTACTATCCTCAGATAAGGAGAAGACAGCATTTGCCATGCCTACTGGTTTATAACAGTTTACGGTCTTACCCTTTGGGTTGCATGGGGCCCCTGCAACCTTTCAGCGACTGATGAACCATATTATAAAGGGGCATGAACAGTATGTCGGTGCCTATCTTGATGATATCATAATTTACAGCAACACCTGGACAGAACATCTGCGACATCTTCATAAAATACTTGAAATGCTGAAACAGGCAGGGTTACACATAAATCCCCAAAATAAACATGTCGCCCAAGTATTTGGGATATTATGGGCCAAGGGATCATCAGACCCCAGGAAGAGAAAATGAAAGCTATCAAACAGTTAAAGTTCCCTGAGACACCGAAACAAGTGCAAGCTTTTCTAGGGTTTGTGGGATATTATAGAAGATTTATCCCACATTTCTCTACCTTGGCCACGCCACTAACAGATCCCTTAAAGAAGAACTCATTAACAAAGAAAGTTTGGAAGACTGTGGAAACAATACAAGCCTTCAATGCCTTAAAGGAGGCCCTCACTGAAAGAGCTGTTTTACACTGCCCAGACTTTAACGCCCCATTTCACCTCCACACGGATGCCTCGGGTACGGGACTCGGAGCTGTCCTATTTCAGAATGAGGGAGACAAGGAAAGGCCAATACTATTCATCAGTCGAAAATTGTTACCTCACGAGCTGAGCTACCCAACCATTGAGAAGGAGTGTTTGGCCGTAAAGTGGGCTATTGACGCTCTGAGGTATTATTTACTGGGCCGAGAGTTCACCTTAATAACCGACCATGCCCCGTTAGTCTGGCTTGCTCGTAACAAAGATTCAAATCAGAGAATACTCAGGTGGTTTCTTTCTCTCCAGCCCTTCTCTTTTAGAACTATTCATAAACCTGTTATTGACCCAAGCGGAGTACCTGTCTGGAGCAGAAACCCTTCCCGATCGTAAGGGCTTAGTAGAGGGGGTGTGACAATGTGTGGTCTATGCTCTTGCCTCTACATTGCTTTATGTACAGTGGGAAGCCCTATTAAAGCATGTATATGGAAGCAGGAAGTGATACCTGTATGGACTTTCCTCTAACAAAGTTTGTGTTTTGGTGTCCTAGGAAACCGGGGGTGACAAGGAGGAGGTGGATCTCAACGGTCTCACCTGGGTGTACTGAGAACAGCTGTTCGACTGGGAAGAATTATTCCTGCGCCGTTGCACGGATTTCTGTTGTTAGTTTGTGTAAAGGTTACTTTGCCTGAAGGAAACAAAATACCAAACTGATTTCGTCAAGTTGATACAAATTGAGCAGCACTGTCGCTCATATTTGCTATATATTTGCTGCGCAGCGACCGTTGTCGCTCGTTTTGACAGGAGGAGGAGGAGAAGCTCCGTGATGCTTCGGTTCCTGAGAGCGAAGCGTCCTGACAACGGGGACCAATGTCGGCCTCCTGATGCGGGAAAGAGAAGGAGCCGAGCCGAAGGAGGAAGACAAGGGGCGGAGCAAGTCATCGTCCGCCGGCTACACTGAGAAGGGGAGGAGAGATGCCGTCGTAGATCCTCAGGTATCGCTGCACGGTTCAAAAGAAATGCGGACACTGTGAACCGCAATAGCGCATGAGAGTATGAGTGTCTGAACGAAAGTAAAGGGGCAGAGTTGGCGATTGAAGCGGCGAAGCCGAGAGTGTCGGAGAAACGATCTTCGCCTGAACGAGGAAGGAGAGTCGGATTCAAGAGAGAGAGAGGTCTGTTAAAGGTGGTATTAAAGGTGGCAAACAACGTAGAACCCTGTAGTTGCGTAGAGACAATCAGTGATAAGGGTTCTTGGGTATAGAGAAGTTCCCAGCCCACAGGATCAACAAAAGACTATTCTGTCATGTGAACTGAAACCGTGGCAACCCAAAGGAGCAAACGAAAGCTCTTTTCAAGGAAATTAAAGGTAGAAAAGGAAGAAAGCATACGTGGTGGTGGCTGAAAACAAAGAGGGGAGACCAAAGCCTGACAGGAGCTGAACCAAGGAAAGCACAAGAATAAAACAAGTACAAAGTAAGTAAAAAAGAACAGGTTAATAAGTCAACTCCTACTAGAACTTACCTGTTGGGCCCTTCTCCAGAAGTTCCTGCTCCTCCTTGAAGTCTGAAAGAGTTTTAGAAGAAGTATCTTTTTCTTGGTTGATCTAAAAGAAATAAGAGTTGTTAATAAAAGAATTGGGCTCTCTTTCAGTCCAAACAAACTACTTTTTGGCTGAAGACTCATTTGTTTAGTACCAGACCCTTGAAATATCACAGACCCAGATGTATTTCCGAAAAGAAGACACCCGTGGGAATCCGCAGAGGTATGATATGCCCAAATCGCCCCAGAATTTATTACCCAGACACCCCTGCAAAGTCCAAAATGTGGGGGAAAAAATGCATTTTCCGCACATTTCGCTCGGCTCACCCATCGGAACACGCCCCCAACAGCACATGGCCTACCGTCCCGCGTTCCCACAGGTGTCCCGATGAAAACGGTACCTCACATGTGTGGGTGCACCTACCTTGCTGCCAAGTGGAAAGCCTAAAACACACGTGTGGGGACGCGGGAACGTAGGCCATGTGTTGTTGGCAGTGTGTTTCGGTGGGTGGCCAGAGCGAAATGTCTGAGAATTGTCTTCATTTCCAGCCAATTTCAGAGACATTTCCCTGTGTCCACTCACCGAAACATGTCGCCACCAACAGTTGTCATACCTTCTCGCGTTCCCACAGGTGTCCCGATGAAAAAGGTACCTCGCATAAGTGGGTGCACATACCGGGGTGCAAAAGGAAAAGGGTAACCCGCTGGTAACCCCAAGCCTTTCGCCACTGCCCAATTTGTTCATGTGGGCAACCTACAGATTTGGGCCTAGGGTGTCGAAGCCAGCAAGGGAAACAGGGAACCCCATGCATTTCCCAAAAGAAGACACCCGTGGGAATCCACAGGAGGTTCAGGGAGGTTTGCATGACGTGTCCCCCCCCAGCCATTTGGGGTGGGGGGAGAGGGCCACCACAAAAGGTGGGGCAGGACCCCCATTAGATGGGGCAGTAGGGTTTGGGCACCCTGGGGCCAGATTGGCACACTAATGTGGCCATCTGCACCAAGCGAAGTTGGGTAAACAAAGAAAACAATACAAAATCGTAGGCTGCTTTTTAGGGGGGGCTGAGGGGCACCCTAAATTTGCAGCTAATGTTGTACTGCAACGGGGGGCACTCTCCCCCCCACCCCAAATGGAGGTCCCCACCTCATGCATCCCTCTCTGGCGTCAGATAGGAGAGGCCCCACCTCATGCATCCCTCCCTGGGGTCAGTTGCCCCTTCCTAGGAGCAGATATCTGCCCCCAGGGAGAGTTGCATGAGGTGGGGCCCTCCATTTGGGGTGGGGGGGAGGGGTGAGTGCCACCCCCCGTTGCAGTACAACATTTGCTGCCAATTTAGGGTGCCCCTCAGCCCCCCCTAAAATGCAGCCTACGATTTTGGATTTTTCTTTTTGTTTACCCAAGTTCGCTTGGTGCAGATGGCCACAGTAGTGTGCCATTCTGCCCCCAGGGTGCCCAAACCCTACTGCCCCATCTATTGGGGGTCCTGCCCCACCTTTTGTGGTGGCCCTCTCCTCACCCACACCGAACGGAGGGGGGGGCACATCATGCAGTCCTTCCTAGGAAGCTCAGGGAGGGCTGCATGAGGTGTCCCCTCAGCCATTTGGGGGGGACACCTGATCTGTACTGATCCAGTGGCATTGCTGCCCACGGATCGCGCGCCCTGTGCCCGACCTGCGGGCAGCAATGTCACACAATGGGTATCATTGGAAAGGGGAGGATATCCCTTTTCCAACGATACCTACCTCGATCTCCGGCTTGAAATACAGCCGGAGATTGAGGCGGAACAAGAAGGTCTCTTACCTTCTCTCTTCCCCGCAGCAGCTGAAAATGGCTGCTGCAGGGAATTTACTTTCAGTTTCACGCCGACGTGCGTTACGCACGCCGACGTGAAACTGAAGGTAATCCAGCCAACTGGCAGTGAGGGGGGACCTCAGCCTCACATAGCCCGGGGGTTGAATCAGTTTTGCTCGATCCCTGCATTGCAGGGATCGAGCAAAACAGAGTGCCTAAACCGACGAGCCGGCTCGTCGGTGGCACTTAAAGAGTTAATATGTAATTGAGTCTCTTGACAGACCTAAACAGGAAAAAACTGATGTCTCTGTGGAATTAATGCTCTTTCTAAATTGGAGAGATCTCTCTTAATGATTTCTTAATTCTTCTTTCTTTTGTAGATTCCTAGAAGAAAAGGCCTTGACAGGAGAGTTTTGAGTTTCAAGGGAAAGAATATAAATCCCCTTCCTGAGGTAAGTTGAAGCGTTCGCTATGGGTGAAGTGCACAAAAAACGATGAGGTCTTCAGTAACCTGACAAGGCGTTTTGACAGAGGAGTATGCACATGTAATCGGGAAGAATAACGCTGCACAGCGTGAGTTTGTTTTAGTCAGAAAAAACTTCTATCTCCTACTGCGAAGCGTGGTTCTCAACTGTGAGGTGCAACTCTGTGAAGCTTCGGTAAGTATGCGCGTATGAACTAATATTTATATGAAGTTAGTTGTTTTATCTTTTATCTGCAGGTCTTCGAAAACAAAAGAATACTGCAGAACGTTGCTGCAGCTGCAAACTGAGGCAGAAGACTGAAGTGGAACTGTGACGTAAAAAATTCTTGGACTTGAAAAAACTGCAGTGGAGGAAATCTTCAATCAGGTAATTCTTGTTTGTGGTCAATAGATAATTCTGTGAAGCTGTAGAATTGTTAATATTTCTTTTTCTTTGATTTTAAAGGCTCTGTGAGCATCAGCACTGGTAGCATTACACTGCTTTCAGCGGACCTAACCCGAAGCGCGTGTTACTGCGGAGGCAGGGCTAATGTAGTCCTCAAGGGCCAATGTGTAGATCACTGCTGAAATTTCCCCATTACCCAACAGGGTGGTCATCTTGAGGGTATGGTAAGCTATTTGATCCATATGGAAGTCTATGATAAATTAATGCTGTGAATGGTGTGCATGCCACGTGTGCAAAGCCAACACCCACCTATAACCTGCTGATCTATACAATGAATCCCCCCTGGGCTAAACTCCTGAATCTAGGCTAGGAACCCTGGAGGTGATCATGACAGATTTCCCTCACAAGGATGGACCCTCCGGCCCTGGCTTGTCTGGATGATTCTGATGAAATTGTTTAAGTAATTAGGAAGCATGGATATTAGAACTGGGTTCCCAAGTTCTGTCTTGTGGGCCGAAACCCTTTCAATCCACTAAGTAAAACAATTTTCTTCTGACAATCTTGGAATCTAAGATTTCTTTCACTTGGAATGTTGGTTCTCCAACTACAATCATAGGTTTGGGAGATTTTTATAGCCGAGTTCCTGGGCTCATTGGTTTTAACAAAAATATGTGGGAGACTGGATGAATTTGTATGTGAGGTGGTAGTGTTAATCTTAGCGCTACAGGATTCATGACTGCTTCTACAGAAAACTGGCCCAGATATCTAGGTTGAAATTTACGCGGCCCCTTAAGAGCAATGTGTTTGGAAGCTAAGCACACCTTGTCTCCCACTTGATACTCAGGAGGTTTTCTTCTGAGTTTGTCAGTGAACTTGTTTTGACTCTCTTTTGCAACAGTTAAATGCTCTAAGACGACCTTCTGAACTTGTGAAATGTTCTCATGAAGACTGCACAGCGGGCATCTCTAAAGGTTCTAGTGGATAAAAGTCGAGGTTCGTGGATAGCAACCATTTAGAATGTAGAACAGAGTGTGTCCTGTGGAAGTGTGCTTGGAATTGTTATAATCATACTGTACTACCCAGAGCACCTCCACCCAAGAGTGATCTGTTTGGTGGAGAAGACTCCCGAGGTATTGTTCTAAGGTTTGATTTGCTCTCTCAGTTTAACCATCAGTCTGTGGATGTTGACTGGTAGACAAACGCACTTATATTTTAGCTATCTCTCAACACCTTTTCCAGAATTGAGATACAAATTGACTCCCTCTATCAGAGATCACTGCTGACGGAAATCCATGAAGACGTACAATGCTTTCCAGATAAACTTTAGCCAAGACTGATGCCAATGGGAGTCCTTTTAAAGCAATAAAATGGGACATTTTAGAAAATAAATCGACCACCACAAAAATGGTATTATAACCCAAACAAAGAGGTAACTCTGTGATGAAATCCATTAATATGGTATGCTATGGTGCCGGTGGAATGGGTAAAAGTTGAAGGAGTCCTGCAGGTCTCTGCTTTGAACTTTTATTTTGGGTGCAAATAACACAGGTTTGAATGAAATCTATGATATCCTTGTGCCAAGTAGGCCACCAAAAATGTCTTTTAACCTTAGCTAATGTTTTGACAATTCCAGGATAACCTTCTATCATTGCTCCATGATAATCTGCTATAACTTGTTTTTGTAATTCCTGCGTGGGTATATAAAGATGACCCTGGAAGTATGGTAGACTCCCTTGGATTGAAAACCTAGAACCTTTTGATTCCCAGGCCTCTAACCCTGAAGTGGTCATACAAAGCCAAATCTGTTACTTCAGATCTTCTTCGGAAAATCCAGTGACTCCCAGCATCTTCTCTTCTGGAATAATACTCACTGGATCCTGACTGATTTGCACATCCTCACCCTCCCCGATACGTGACAAGGCATCCGCTTTGCCATTACGTACTCTAGGGCAGTAGGTTATGACAAAATCATATTATGCAAAAAACAATGCCCAATGGAGTTGTTGTGAGGACTGAGCTTTTGCATTGCGTAGATATTGTACGTTTCTATGGTCAATAAGAACGGTGATGGAGCGACGGGCCCCTAATAAATGTTTTCTCCATTCTTTAAAGGCGTTTGTTTTTTGCTAGTAATTCTTTATCTCTGATGGTGTAATTTCACTGTGCTGCTGAGAATTTCTTGGACCAAAAAGCCACTCGGTGCAATTGCCCTGTTTCCATACCTTTTAGGACAATACAGCTCCCATAGCAGCACTGGAAGCATCGGTCTCTACCACAAACTGTAAATCTGTCTGTGGATGTCTTAACACCAGAGATGTTGTGAATTTATTCTTTAAAATCTTGAAGGCCTCTTCTGCTTCCTCAGTCCAGGCGAATTTATTATGCTTTCGTAGTAACAAAGTTATTGGGTGGAATAACTGAGGAAAACCTCAAACAAAGCGCCGATAATAATTGGTGAATCCCAGGAAACTTTGGACTCCTTTCATCGACGTAGGGCAAGGCCAGGTTAACACTGCTTCTACCTTTCTATCGTCCATCTGAATTCCCAATGGTGACAAAGCAAATCCCAAAAATTCCACTGAGGTTACATGAAATGAGCAATTTTCCAATTTAACATACAACTGATATTGCAGCAACTTTGTAAGTACTGCTCTAACATGGGATATGTGCCCCCGGAGCGGAGGCTGAATGAATTAAGATATCATCAAAGTAAACCACTGCACACACATCTAATAATTTGTGTAAAACATTGTTCATGAAATTCTGAAAAGCAGCAGGGGCATTGAGAAGGCCAAAGGGCATCACTTGGTACTCGTATAATACAAACATAGTACGAAAGGTGGTTTTCCATTCATCCCCTTCTTTAATTCTCACCAGATGGTAAGCTCGCCGCAGGTCTAGTTTTGTAAACATTATTGCATCTTTGACTTGGTCCATTAGCACTGCAATAAGTGGAAGTGGTTATCTATTCTTTACTGTGATTTGATTTAAAGCACGATAATCTAAGCAAGTGCGAAAGTCTCCTTCCTTCTTTGGCATGAAGAACAAAGCAGAGGCTACATCTGACCGTGATGGTCAAAGGAAACCATTTGCATTGTACTTTTCCAGATACGCCTTCAAATGAATATTCTCTTGCTCGGTTAAGGCATAGATCCTGCTAAACGGGGTTTGAGATCATGGTATTAGATCAATTTGACAGTCGGGCCGATGTCGTGGCAAAACGTTGGCCTGATCTTTTTCAAATACTTCCTGAAAGTCTTGATACTCCAGTGGTAAAATTCCTATTAATCCTAATGCAAGGCCTTTTCTAAAGACCGCTCTGATCTTGTTTCCTGAATTTTCCTCTTGACTGTAACATGAGCTTTTGCATTCTTCTGTGAATACCAAGGTTCTGGCACACCAATCAATCTGTGGATTATGTTTCTCTAACCATGGAATTCCTAAAATTATTTTGAACTGCGAAGCACTGATTAGGTCAAACAAGATCTTTTCTCGATGTCCATTCTGGCAAAGCAAGGTACAAACTTCAGTACACATCATCACTGGTCCTGATATTAGCTGACTACCATCTCCCGCTGTAACATTCTCCACAACAGGCTTGGGGTCATAGCAATACCAATCTTGCTTGCGAGTTCGGGATCCATGAAGTTCCCAATCGCACCACTGTCCACATAGGCTTCTAGAGCATACACCTTGGAAGGATAAAGGTTAATACTTAGGATAACAGGCACAACTAAATGAGAGATCTGAAATTCCTTCCTCTGGCTCGACAAGCCGACCGCTTGTCCGGCGTTGGAGTTTTCCATCAGCTCTTCTTTCTTTTCTCCTTTTTCAGCCTGGTCCAAGGCTCCCACTGGTTTCCAGGGAGGTTTCACCAGGCATTTACAAAGGTGATGTCCAGCTAAACCGCAATAGAGATATAAATTCTGTTGTCTTCTCTTCTCTTTTTCCTCTTTACAAATAGCGCACCGTACAACCCCCAATTGCATTGGCTCTGGAGGACTTTTAGTTATATGCCAATTGCCAAGGTCGTTTGGACATACAAAGAATGATCTATTTTCTGATCTGGAACCATTTATTTGTCGATCTTGCAGCTGATGGTCCAGGTGTATAGTGAGATCTATGAATTCCGCACAACGTGTAGGAGGGTTTACAACCTGAGCCAATATGTCTTTGAGTTCTCCTCGTAAATGTCGATAAAAGAGAGTAGTCCTCTTCTCTTCTGGCCAATTAGATTCTGCTACTAAACAATTGAAAGAAGCTACATATGCCAGCAGTTCTTGACTGCCTTGTCGTAAGGAAAGCAACTCATTATCCAAGGCTTGTCCCAGAGCATGATGGGCAAACGCTTCTCTAATTCTTGTTGAAAACCAGGAAAGTTTCTTAGTAAAGGGTCGTCCGGGTTGACCAAGGGTATAGACCAGTCTGCAGCATGCCCACCCAGATAGGATAACACAAATGCCACCCTAGACGGATCTGAGGGGAAACCCCCTGGTCTGCACAAGAAATGCAAGTTACATTGATTCATAAAAACTACAAAACACTTTAGATCCCCCATAAATCATTTGGGGGGGTAATGGAATATTTCTGGGTAAAATCACCTGAAGAGGAGGTCCTGCAGAGGAACCTTGAACTGGAGGAAGGCCACCTGGAAGTGGGGCTTGCCCTGCTTGTGTTTGTAATAACTGGCGACCCAATTCATCAGTTCGTTCCCTGTTAACCAATAACTCCTGCCTCAGGGAATTAGTTTCTGGCCGTACTGCATGAACCTCTGCCCGTAATTCCCCCAAAAGCTGAGACAAATTGTCTATGCTTGTGGTTTCCATTACACTCTGGCAGAGTATTTTTTTAAGTATGGCTTTGCATTCTGTAACGCTAACCTGGACTCCACAGGTGCGTAATGATCTCAGTGCCTGCTGAACTGCTACACTGTTGAAAGGTTTCTCCCTATCATGCAAAAAGACATAACAAACAAAGGGGTGCTGTGAATGATAAGAAATGTGAGAACTACTAGAACTCTAGAAATGTCTTCCTCTTTTAATAATAGCTCCCCATAATTCTAAAACCCACACTCCTCACATTTTTTTTGAGTTTAGGGAACTTTCCATCCTGCTATCACACAGGGGCACGTTGACGATGAGGTTCTGGAGACAAAATGTTGTTGACTGTGGAAACCGCTGAAGGCAAGTGTCTTGATATGTAAATGAGTCTCTTGACAGAACTAAACAGGAAAAAACTGATGTCTCTGTGGAATTCATGTTCTATCTAAGTTCGAGAGATCTCTCTTTATGATTTCTTAATTCTTCTTTTCTCAGAAGAAAAGGCCTTGACAGGAGAGTTTTGAGTTCCAAGGGAAAGAATATAAATCCCCTTCTTGAGGTAAGTTGAAGCGTTCGCTATGGGTGAAGCGCACAAAAAATGGTGAGGTCTTCGGTAAGCTGACAAGGCGTTTTGACTGAAGTAAGTAGGCGTGCGTAATCGGGAAGAAAAACGCTGCACAGCGTGTGTTTGTTTTAGTCAGAAAAAACGTCTGCCTTCTACTGCCAAGCGCGGTTCTCAACTGTGTGGTATAACTCTGTGAAGCTTTGATAAGTATGCACGTATGAACTAATAATTCTGTAAAGTTAGTTGTTTTAACTATTGTACCTTTTATTTGCAGGACTTCGGAAAACGAAAGTATACTGCGGAACGTTGCTGTGGCTGTGAACTGAGGCTGAAGGCTAAAGTGGAATTGTGACGAAAAAATTCTTCGACTGGAAAAAACTGTGGCAGAATCAGGAAATTCTTATCTGTGGTCAATGGATAATTCTGTGAAGCTGTAGAATTATTAGTATTTCTTTTTCTTTGATTTTGCAGGTTCTGTGAGCAGAAGTGCTGGTAGCGTAACACCGCTGTCAGCGGACCTAAGGCGAAGCGTGCGTTACTGCAGAGGCAGGGCTTATGTAGTCCTCAAGGTCGAATATGGAAATCACTGCTGAAACTTCCCCATGACCCAAAAGGGCAGCCATTTTAAGGGTATGGGTAAGCTATTTGATCGCTATGGAAGTCTATGATGAATTAATGCTGTGAATGGTGTGCATGCCATGTGTGCCAGGCTAACACCCACCTATAACCTGCTGATCTATACAACGAATCCCCGCTGGGCTGAACTCTGGAATGTAGGGTAGGAACCCTGGAGGTGATTATGACAAAGTCCTAAAACTCTGCGGTCACGTCGATCGCAGATCTACCTGTGCAGTTCTGTTCAAACACAGTGCCTGCACATGGACGTACACCTCACCAGCGCGGTGACCAATGTTCAGCTTCTCAAATGGAGCAATGACAAAATAGAAAACATTACAGGGACCCCATGACAGCATTGCATTCTATCCTGCTGCGGGTGCACTCCTCTACCGTCTGACCAACAAACACAGAACCACCCAAACCTCACCAACACTTACCTAGAGATGCGCTCCCTCCAGCACATCAAAATGTAGGCGCAGCTCAAAATACCACACGCCGGCCCAAAGCAGGCTTCAGCCCAGCTCCGTTAAAAATGCAGTCAATGGTTAGAAACCAAGAAGCAGGGCCCTGCAAGTGGACCAACCCTTTCTGCCAGCTCCCCATCAACGCACAATATTGAGTTTGAAGCTGCAGAAACTGCTTAATTGAATCCATAGGCAAGATCAAATTGTCTGGAGCTGACTGACAGGAAATGGGAAATCTTTCATCTTGAATTGTGCGTCACATCATAGCCCAGTGGCGCTTTGCTCTTCTTGTTTATCAGATGCGGCTCAGTACCCCTCTGTGGAATAATTCTCCATAGACCTATAACGACTGTACCATTCCTCCTCAAAATCCTGGACAAGGTTGCCTACGTACAAATACAGAAATACTTGGAAGAACACCACCTTCTGGGATCCAGACAATCAGGCTTTCGTCCCCAAATATGGGACTGAAACTGCTCTTATTGACTTGAAAGCACAGATCGATATGCTCAGAGACAATGGCCAAGCCACCCTACTTCTCCTCCTTGACCTCTCTGCAGCGTTCAACCTGGTCGATCATTCCGTCCTATCCACACACCTCTACACTTCAGCCCACTTCTCGGCTGAGGCCATCACTTGGATTAGATCGTTCCTTAATGACAGAACCATGAGGGTCTTCTCACCTTCAGCGGCAGTAGACCCCATACCCATCACATGTGGTGTACCACAGGGCTCCTGTGTCTCCCCCACATTGTACAATATATTTACCAAGCCCCTTTTCGATGATTTGGATCATCTCGGTATCACCTACACTAACCATGCAGATGATACCCAGATCCTCCTTCCGCTTTCTGGAGATTATGAGAAGGATTTGGCTTTGCTAAATAAAGTGTACATCATCATCCAGGCATGAATGGCCACACATGGACTATGCCTGAATAATGATAAAACTGAACTCATCATCCTAGGCACGACCACCAGTTTAAAGAAACTGGGCCCTGCCTACTGCTCCTTCTTGATTGATGGCAATAACATTAAAGTGACACAAGAGGTCAAAACATTAGGCTTTCTCCTTCAACAGACAGGTGAGCTCCCTGGCATCCTCCACGGCATACACATGCAAATTGATCTGTGCAGACAAACCATTTCTGTCCGACACAAGCTGCCTTACCCACACTAGAGCCCTTATATTGTCCCGTCTGGACTACTGTAACGCCCTCTACCTAGGATCTCCAAAAGCCACCACTAGTAAATTACATACTCTTCAGAACAACGCTCTTAGAGCAGCGTTGGGCATATCCAGAAGAGAGCATATCACAGGACACAGCCAACAGAACAATTGGCATTCCATCAAAGACTAAATTATCCTACAAATGGCGTCACTCACTCATAAATCCTTCAACAACGCGGCCCGATCTATCTGACAGACAGATTTCACAGACAAGCCTCCCTGAGACCCACAAGAACAGCCTTCAAAGACTGCCTCTCTGTCCCTAACTTCAAACGATCAACAATAGGGGGCAACAGCTTCCCTGTGAAAGCTGCGAAATTGTGGAACTCCTTACCGCCAACGATCAGAATGGACCTACCCTACCAAAACTTCTGTTCCAAGGTAATTTTATGGCTGAAAACGTAGGCTCCCTAACACAATCAGGTGCCAAGCATGTCCCACTCGCGCCACCTGCACACATTGCCTCATTGTGTTATGTATATATTTTGGTGTTGTAACTAAGTTCCGCAAATTCATGTAAAGGCTACGCCCGTTACCCTAGGGTATGATCGCGCATTACAAATAATAAACAAATAATAAACAAACATAGTTGATAGTCACCCTTGTATAATCTATATGTATCATGTTTTCAAACTATAGTAAGCTAAAAGAACACAGAGCTTAGCTTTTGCACCACACTATGGAAAAGTCCAGGTGATATCTGCAGGTCTGATGAGCTCAAAGGCATTGGGCCTCATTACGACCCTGGCGGTAAGGGGTTTACGCCAGCGTTAGCTGCGCCGACCCCTTACCGCCAATTACGAGTTCCCTTAGCACCATGGTGATTATTACGGCTGCTTTTAGCAGCCGTAAAAATCCATGGCGCTAAGGGACCTTGGTGTTAATTACGCCACCGTAATTTACGGTGGCGTAATTAACGCCTTCCCCACTCCCATTATGCCCTATGGGGCAAGAATGGGAATGGGGAAGGGTAAAATGGGGATTGGGGACTTACGCTGTTTACGCCATGGTGGTAAAGTCACGGCCATGGCGGATAATTTCCGCCAGGGTCGTAATGAGGCCCATTATCCAGAACAGAGGAAAGTCATGTCATCAATTGATGGCAAGGAGTTGGATTGATTCAAAATTGACTCCATTGATTTCATGCCATGGGCAAAAGCACGACAGGGAATCGTTAGTGGCTCGAGAGATATATCTTTTTTTAAAAAAAAATGTTTATCCAACTTTTAAAGTTAAGAACAGACTTTCCCTTCTTCAATGTGTGGATAACTACAGAGCTATTCCTGGAATTACTGATCAGCTCCATTATATGGATGGGTAAAATCTACAAGTAGGCGAAGGATAGAGGGAGGATAAAAGGGATGGAGAGATTGTCCTAAGGTGTGTAAGAGTGTATTCCTCTTGATAGCTGTCCCAGTGATCTGTCTATTAGCTGGGGAGTTATAAGTTTCTGTTGATCATGTTTGACAAACAAAAAATAAAAACATTACATGAGGAAAGAAACACTCAAGCAACTTGGATCCATTCTAGCCATGTGCTAGTGAGAGGCTACTCCAAGGAGGTGCCCTTGCCCAGGTATACAGAATGTGCAGGGGAAAAAGAGCGTCACTTCCCATGAACTTGTTATACAGCGAAGACGTGCGGAGCAGCCTGTTACGAATTTGTGTTCAATTTGTACCTGCAAAGTGAAGTCTTTCCTTTGTTATCATGAGTATACTTTTTTGGAAAGCAGTGAATATATGTAATTTTTAGTGAGTCCGCTATTAGTATTGAGATAGGGCCAATATTGGACTACCCTGTTGCTGCAGCATTTGAAAAGCAGTGGATTAGCTTAATTGTTGGATCCAAGATAATCGCTACTATTCTGCTCGATAAGAGCCTTCGATCGTCGCGGGGAACCAGGAGCGAGCATGACTTGGATAGTGAGGAGGCCCAGGTAGCTTCAGGTGCCACGAGTCAGTGGAGGAGAGTGGACGTTGTGTCTTTAGGGCAAAGTCGAGGGCTGAAGCCACTAACGGGCAAGAAAACCAAATTCCACTCCCCACCCACCCTGAGACTGGGTGATCTGCTCCTTAGTTTCCTACCCTGGTTGCTTGTTGATCCCCTACTGCCAAATGTCCCTCCTTCTCCATCCTTCATTAGCTCCCTGTACCCCTGTATTGATCCCTTGTGATCTGCTTCCCTCGCGGTAAAGCGCGTCATTGCTTCTCAAAGCAAAGTCCACACTTAATATACGTGGACCTTGATGCCCTTGGGTTTTGTGCGCTTTATAAATGGAATAAATAAATAAATAAATACATGTACAATAGCAATAATAATAATAATGTATTTGTACCTGAATTATGAACAATGGTGAACAGTGATCCAGGACACCTAGGGCTAAATTGGAGCAGTGTGTTCAGAAACTGTAGAACGTATGTGCAAACGATTAAAAATTAGTCTGGTACAAATATCGTGTGTGCCTGGGCACCAGAACCTCGTGAGTAGTTTGGCAGGAATGAAATTAGGGAATAAGTATTACTCATCTGGTTATTCCATATTTGGAAATGAATTGAGATGGAGACTCAAATAATGGAAAGAGAGCGTGTGAGATCGCAGTGAATATGAATTGAAATGGTGAGGGGGAGGAAGCTGGTTGTAATAGAAAGGTAACCCTCATAAACATTGACTAGCGAGAGTATACCATTTTTTAGCTGTGTTTATCATGCAGCAATCACTGGCTATCCAATAGTGGATTGGGTCGAGACCTCCCATTTTGCAGCAAAGCAATTGGTCGTATCCAATATCTTGCCAGGGAATTACACTTCAATTGAGATCATGAGAATACGATTTAGCAACAGGTCGAGTGCACACTTGTAGATAATCCAGTCTAAAATTGAATTTTTGGTGCCTCAAAGGTAATTTCAGTGTTCAAGGTTTGAGTTTATTACTGAATATCAGCCTCCGGAGGGTCAACTCTAATATTCAAGACGTTCCTCTCAATCTTATCATGAACATGACAGCGGGTGAGCTCCAACGCCAGTACTAATTGCGTTCAATTGCAATTCAGCTTCAGCAAGATACTGTCAATATTGAAAGTGAGCAGATTTCTGGGGAAATTCACCTGCAAAAAGTTTGCATCTTCAAGGGAAGTAAACTGATGCCAAATTCGGTTTCCTTATGGACTACATTGTGTCAACTGTTGATGACTACCTTGCCTTTAGTTTCTACCAAGAAGAGGCAATCTTATTTGAACTGTGATCACGTATTCCTCCTGGTGGCATGTAATTAATGCACACTGTAAACACTCTGACTGGTAATTAGTACCACCACCAGAAAGAATATCACCAGCGGAACTCCATTCATGGCGCTGCACTCGTTTCCAGCAGTTAAGCCAATACTACTATCACTAGGAGACAAGGCTACTGGCCAGAAATGCTGTGCATGTTCCAAAAGAAGCTGCATGGACTCTGTATTAGAAACACGGCTCTATAACTAACTCAATCCTGAGTGGCCCCAATCCTATATAGCAGTAACGGGCTCTGGTTTTGTCCCTCTTAATCCCACCTTAGAGGTGATCCTATTTTGGAGGGATGCTATCACAATACTCTGTTTTTTTTCTTCCTGCAATGGGGAATGCCAGCAGCAGTGCTGGTGGTAACTTGAAAATGGGTGGTAACCTGATGCATTGGATTATAACTCTAGGTGGTATTTATATGTAACTACCAGTGGTACTTATTGGTTCTATCTTCTTAGATTGCCAGGTTTTTATTTTCGGCCCCAAAAAAACGAATTGCATTTCATTTTTATATTTGTTATCTGGGGGTTTAGCCCAAAGTCCCCCCTTTCCTAATTACCTAGTCCCTATTCCCCACACACCCCTATCCCTTATATCCCCTTACTCACCTCCCCCCCCATAATTTCTGATGAGTTTTTTCAGCCAACATTTGTCATCAAACATCTCAGTGGAAAAAAAAAACACTGTCGATGTAACAACGTTGTACCGTAATTATCAGCCAACACTGGAGATATTCACAGCAGCAGATCTGTTTGCAGGCTTTAATTTGCTTGCAGTAGGTTACTTGAAGTATTGGATACTAACCCACTTGCTCAGGATATTAAATTATAATCGAATGGATGGAGGTTTGGAGATTTTCAATACAGAATCTAAGTTTTTTATCTGTATGATCTAAACCCTTGGAAATCCATTGAGAAAATGACGGGAAGCTTTACCAGCTGCTGCCCAGAGGGTGCTTGGGCTGTGGCTTTGGTTGTGTGTCTGTACATGCCATTTCTGTTTGTGCAATTAATACATGCATGCATTGTGATAATGGTACAACATGGTCATGAAATTGCAGCAACTGAAACACTGTGATTATCTGGACTTATCCTAGCAGTGCCTGTCAAATGCCTAATACCTATACACATGCTAACACTGTTGGCTTTCTCTGTGCTTGATTTTAGCAGGTCCTCAGTGCAAGGAACCTATATAAATCCAGTGGTTGAAGGCACACTTGGGTAAGACATTTGTATTACACCAGTAGTTAATTTACAGTATTTAAGCCATTAACTCCCCGCAGACTGCTTACAAACAGCACTAGCAGGCCTGCGGTTGATGTTACTGCTTGATAGAGCTAGCTCAAAGAGATGCCAGGAGGATGTGTTTTGATTGGGAAGGGGCCGGCAGTGCCTAGGGATGGCCCTGGAGAGTAACATGGGAATGTGCAGTCAGTGGGTGGGTAAATAACCAAACCACACCCAGAAGCTATGCCTCTGGCACATTTCCTTTCCTTCCTATCTGTACTGCAGTGCAATAGTTTTGGCTTGTAGGTGGCGCTGAACCACAACTTGACACCAAGAACTCAAAAGATACAGGCACTATCTTGCACTTAAAAAGGCATAATCCATGTGTCACCAATATTGAAATTGCCATGGAAGAAAGCAATCCCACATTTCCGTTATAACTTTTGTGACTGGTTGCTATGAGGTTGTCAGGGTCCGGCTTGACTGAATTCCACAGGAGCTGATGCTGGCCCCACAGACCCTCACCAGGAGTTCACCTCTCAACCCTTAAATATAAGCTGAGCTGAAAACCCCAAGAAAGGGAAAGGGGAATTTGGAGAAAATAACAACGGAGACACTGCAGCCCTGCAACCGTCTGGTAGGCTCGGGTATCTGTGATAAACAAATACACCTGGTTTCTTATATGATAAGAAAAACTTATTTTCTAAAATTATTCTAAATAAACTCTAAACTCTTTACCTCTTAAACCTCAGTAAAAGACTTAGAGGCTAGTAATCTGTGTGGAATATCTTATAAACAATATCTTGTGTTGTGCATATAGTTCAAGCCACCCAAGTCTCTTTAGAATCCTAAAGTGATGACTCTTGCAAACACCTTTTCAGAACTAGATATTCATCTTGCTTCAAAGTTCTTTTAACTTTATGTAGTTTTCAATGCGTTTATAAATTGCAGTCTTTCTCTGAAGTATTGAATTCCATTTGCACAAATTACATTAAATAATATTCTTTAACTTCCTGGAATACTGCTTGCCTTCTGCGCGTGAATTGTTTCCTTATTTACACAAAGAACGTATAGTTTCTTCCTCGATACGCGTGTGCGATAAACACGTGAAATCAGAAGACGTGAAGAATTGTCCTTGCGTTCAAAATACACACGCGATTCTTTACCAAACACGCGCGCGTGAAAAAATACGTAAACGCGATAAAAATAACACGCGCTAGTTTAAATGGAATCGCGCTCTATCGCTACCGAACTCGCGTGGAGAAACGAAACGTATTTCACGTAAAACAATTCACGCATTTAAAACAACTCGCGCTTCATCAAAATGGACTCGCGCTCTATCGCAAACCAACACGCGCTTTCTCATGAGACATCTTTCACGTAAAAAATTTACACGCGCTAAAATTCACTCGCACAATTCATTTGGGCACGCGCTCTATCGCAAAACAACACGCGCTTTCTCATGAAACATCTTTCACGTTAAAAATGTACACGCGCTAAAATCCGCTCGTGCAATTCATTTGGGCACTCGCTAAAATTACGTAAACGACGACTTGCGAGCTCGCGCACACATTAAACAGTCTTGAAGAACATTACACGCAGTTAATAACTTTAAACTCCTACGCACTATCTTCAAGCTTGTTTTCCTTAATATAACTTTAACTGTAAATGTCTCTTTTCTCAAATGATTTTGAAACTTGTTAACTCTTTAAGTTTTCTTATTAAAGAAAATGAAAGTTCACTGTGACAATCTTAAAATCTTTAAAGGAACGATCCCACCTGATGTCTTCTTGCTCAAACTGGATCAGCAAACGATATTCTTACTTCCTTGGTAGATTTTCTGAACTCTGAAAAGGCCTTACTTAAGGAGCTTAACTAATGTACAACCAGCCACTGAATTTCTCTGGATGAAAGGCAGTTTAGAATCTTGCTCACCTCCCAAGAATCAAACCCATTGTCCTCTACACCAATCAG
Organism: Ambystoma mexicanum; assembly: GCF_040938575.1. NCBI lineage: Eukaryota > Metazoa > Chordata > Amphibia > Caudata > Ambystomatidae > Ambystoma > Ambystoma mexicanum. The sequence goes on along the minus strand of NC_090934.1, from coordinate 115,793,925 downwards.
GCAAACCAAACATATCATTGTTCCTTTAACCAATCAGATTAAGTTTCTTTCGCTCCATCTTGACTTGGGCAAGCACAATGTTAATTCTATGTACAAACTCTTCCTGTTACTAACCCAGCCAGTTCTGAAGGCACAACTAACCTAGCCAGCTCTGAAAGCACAATGTTAATCCTGTTACTCTTCCTGTTACTAACCCAGCCAGTCCTGACAGAGGTCATCATGGTTCGCCTAGATGGGATACTGTTTGACATTGTACAAAGAAACTTGAATATCAAATAATTCCAACTCAGGATACAGGCAGCGTGTCCTTTTTCTTTGAGCGGGAAGTCTAAGGCGTACCTGATAAATCTCACAAGAACATACCACTGATGGGTTCAAAGGCCACGTAAAGAACAAGAGAAACTTCTGCCACCAGGCTACCCTGCACCTAGGAAAGATGAGGTTTTGAAAGCGTTCCCGGTTCCACGATTGGTGTTCTCCAGTGGGGCTCTCCAGAGTTTAGTGTCCTGGACAGAGAGGTGCCTAAGACCCGTCAGAAGAATTTATATAGGAACTGCATCAACAAAATGGCTGAGAAGACGATGTGGGATGTTTTTACCCATGCATCCGAGCCCTACCACAAAACTGTGCATTACTGGCATTGAAAACATCATGGTGGCCAGAACTCCCCAGAAAGTGCACAGGGAAAACATAAAGAATAGGCTGCCACCTATCTTTGCCTATGTTTGTGAGCACAGGAGGGCACTGCCTAAAACCACCATTGGGCTACACACACAGTAGCCTGAAACCATTGGGAATGGCAATGCTGATTGCCAAAAGCAACCCAGAGATGTTGGGAATTCATTTTCTTGATGTCAAAAATTTGCTAAAATCATGGCTCTCAAGACCTCTCTAAAGATTCAACCTTCTTGTGGGGTGTTCCACATCACCACTCTACTGTAAGGATTCCCATCAAAACAATGTTAAGCAAGGATCATATACTATCAAGTAAAATCCTTTCTTTTTGAAATGTATTAATTCAAGACAGCTGTCAAAAATAGGTGCAGTACCGGCATTGGACACTGACCGGCGCTGGCGCTCTATAAATCCTGACAGGAGAGCTGTCTTGCAGAACTGTGCAGTGAACAGAAGGGGGTATTATGTAATTAAAAGTTCAAAAGACTTGCTTTTCCTGAGAACCGTTAACACCTCAGAGACACACACAACAGCCCAGGATATCACATGGCCCTGTTGATTGAGAGGGAGGAGTTTCTCCTGCATCCCGCAGGATACAACACAATAGACCCTTTCAATTGAATAGAAATGCATATTAGGGTGTAGCTGGCAACAGCTGCCCTGCCAAGAAGAAGAGGCCTGTGATCTCTGACTCACCAAGCTTCTGGGGCTGGGCCAGACTGGATTGTGGATTCATATTGCAGCAAATATATGTTTAAGTTAAATTGCTTATAAAATATTGTGTTAAGCTCACAGAAATGTACAATTTGGGGTCCTTAATATGGAAAATACCCTCATGATCTGAGACCAAACTCCACTTTGTGCGGTGTTCTGGGACCGAACCCCGCTATTTATTAATATTGCAGACACTGTGTTTAGGATAGAGACATAGTGATAGACATAGTATTTCCAGTAATATGCTCAAGGAAGGGGTGCAGGTCTGTGTAAATTTTGAGGAAAAACCAATATGGCGAAAGTCACTAAAAAGCACAAAATGTTGCCATTTTTGAACCCAGGCTCTGAGGGGGATCAGAGTTGGGCTAGAGAGTATCTTAAATTAATCTGTGAAATGTGTATGTAATTTCAACGACGTGTGTATCTGGGAAACCTGTTATTATGAAAAATTCATTTTCTAAGTAAAAGCAAAGGGTCGTTTCTTTAATAGACTGTTAGACTCTGACATACTATCCCTTCTCAAATCAGGTCACAGAGAATCCTTGACCTATCAAATCATGAGAGGGTTGGGGATGCAGGATGAGCCGACCCACCCACTTTCAAAACACATAAAAAGAGACTGCTTGGACAGGCAAGACATTCATTTTTCCATTTTCTTGCGGAGCATGTTGCCGGACCACACAACATCTAGAAGGAACATCCAGAACCTAGACTCCAGATAGACTACAGAACTTAAAGCAAAGGCCTAACCCACAAGCTGAGAACTCTTCTCAGCAGGCCTTCAGAATCCAGCAATCCAACCAAACTATTCTACAGCTGGGCGAGCTGTTGGATTCTTTGCCAATAACTTTTGCCAGAACCGGTAGCAGACTCAGAAAGCAGTGCTGTATCCAGAATCCACTTGATCCAGACCAGCAGAACCACAGACCAGACCGCTGTATAGTGCAGAGCAGAGCTGACCCAGAGAACTGTGACTTCAGAACCACCCGCCAGGAGTACAGTCCAAACCTGCTGACCAGACCCTGACAGCCTATTTCAAATTCATAGTGTGAGTACTCAGCCAGAACTGTGCAAAACCAATCTCTTAGTTTAAAATAATCTAATTCAAACTATTTTAACCTATTTAGAACTGCATCATAAGAAATCGTGTGTCCATTCTGCAAAACTGTCATCTGTCATTCTGAGCTTTACTTTTATTTTGAGAATCTACCTCCATTAAATCGTCCGTATCTTTTAACTTTCCTTTTAAAGCTAAGATTCTAAGCTTTCCAACAAGCCTAAAACCGACCCTCTATTCATTATAGTTATTCCGTAATCGCGCTCGACGCATTCAGAAAAATTGCTGCAAATTGACATTTTGCTTCATTTCAACCACGCGTAAAAATATCTGTCTTTTGCTTCCATTACTGAATCCCGTTTTCAACCTGATAACCATCCCTGAATCATTGGTAGGGCTGACCTGAACTGATTTAAAGTATCTCTCACTCACCCTGAACCTCTAGAGGGAATTAAAAGCATTTTCAGCATATTTTTCACTTCATTGCCACCACATTTAAAAGGAACTTGCCTGCTTTAAAATCATACCTGTTTTCCTCTAAGCTCGCTGGGGGGAACTGGAAATTTGTATTGCATTTTGTATTCCTGAGAATTGTGTGCTCCCCTTCCATCTCCTTATCTTGCATAGGGGGGAGGGAATTGTCAAAGAAAAAGTGATCATATTATCTTTTGTTGAAATCATATCAAGTTTATTTCTGTGCTGCATTTTTCCCTTATTGCTTTTCCTTGAAACCATGAAAGTATTTTCTGCTACCTCATCCTTCCTATACTAACTCTTAAGGAATTAAATCAGTGTGCTAGTGTAACATCATCCATTGTTGATCACTGTCATATGCCTAAGTGTGCTATCAAATATTAATTTATTATAAAAGTGTGATATATATATATATATATATATATATATATATATATTGTTTTATTTTTCCAATAAATCTTTTAAATTGAAAAACAAACAACTTCTTGGCTGAGTGAGGTCAGGGGGATTCAAAGAGAGGGGCATTATATAAGGGTTTATCATCCAGAGTATAACTTGTCATAAAAATATATAAATAAGGGCTTCCCTTGGGCATCCCAGACGAGGCACTGACTTAGTGGGATTGTTGAATTGAAGTCATTTAACAGATTGGGGGCTCGAGCTGGGGATTCTGGATTAGATGTATCACTTGTGCAGATTAATACAGTGTGCTAACTGACAGGATATCTAAATTCTGTTGGATCACCACGCCGTGTTACACTGTAAAAATACCCCTCAAAGGAACGCTCTAAGGAAACGGTCTGTTTTGCAAAATAAAATACAAACTTCTGTAAGTCAGGAAGGAAATCAATTTCCAGAATGACGACCTTGGTAGATATCAAAATAGCCAGAGAACACCTCTTACATAAGCTATTTGTGAGAGGTGAGTGGGCTCATCAGGACCAGGCTGTCTGGTTGCAGGCAATCGCACCCCAGATCACTGAAACAGGGTCAGTTATATGGAGAGATCAGGGTCCCTTAAATGTGGCCCTGAGTGAACTATATATGGCCCCTAAGGCCAAGGATGAGCACAACAAGATTGCCATGGTAGCGGCATATTTATATTTATAGCTGTCCAGTCATTTGGTCTATTACAAACTGGTCGACTGCAATTTGGTCAACGTCATTTGGTCGAAAACCAAATGGTTGAATTTTTTTTTAATTTTATATATGTGTTTTGTGGTTTTTTTTGTGGAAAAAAAAAATGAAAGAAAAAAAAGGGGGTTGGTGGGGGGGACCCCCCCCCCAAAAAAAAAGGGGTGAAAATAATTTTTAAAAAAAATTCGACCATTTGGTTTTCGACCAAATTGATTCGACCAGTTGTCCAGTCGACCAATTATTTTCGACCAAATGACTGGCAACCATATTTATATATGGGAGCCATACAGGACAAATGTTCTGAAGGCCAAGATCTGGCAAATAGGCAACTGATGGCATTAGAAAAGGCCCAATCTGACCTGGTCTCTTCTGAGCAGAGGCTGCAGAGGAGCCAGGAGTCAGAAAATGATAGTAGGCAGTGCATTATTAAAATAGAGGAGGATATGGATATCCTGCAACAGGAAAAGTCTGACCAGGATAACAGATTTCTGGCCTTGCAGAAGGAGTACCAAGAAGGTTTGGGCGCCCTACTGCAGAGCCAGAAAAAGCTGGAGCAACAACTGGACTTCAGTAGGGCATGTGCAGAGCAGGTAGTCACCCTGCAAAGCCACCTAGATAGGGAGAAGACAGAGAGCAATAAACTGATTTTGAAAAACCTGGATACCCAGGCAGAGTTTGATCAAGAACGCCAGAAAGCTGGTGCCTTTCAAAGGCAGAGGGACGACCTGGCGGCACAGATGCAGGCTCTTTGTCAGGAAAGGGACACCTTAGGCCAGAAAGTCTGCCAATTAAAAGAAAAAATTGAAGAAAATCACTTGGCCCTCCAGGGGCTGGGTGACCTCAAAAAAGAGCATCTGAACTTGTTAAAGCACACCAGGAGGTTGGAAGATGCTCTGGCAAGAAAGGAACAGGCCAGTAGGGATGGGACTCAGGAGGTAACCCTCCTGCAGCAAAGACTGGCCCAGTATTCCAGGACCAACCAGGAAGCGTAGAGAGAAAATGAGGCTCTCTGTCAGCACAATGATAGGCTCCAGCAACAGGTAGCCATGCAGGAGAGACTGAGAGAGTCTAGTAAGGCCTTAACTGAGGAACTGAAAGCGCAGGCTCTTGCATTGCAACAGGGAGCAGGGGCTGATAGAGATGAAGTTCGCTGGGAAAGGGAAACACCTGAGCATAACCTCAGGAGCCCTAGTACCAGAGGCCTTCATCTCTCCCAGTCCTTGGACTCTGCCACCCCCATGTCCCCTGGCGCACATGAGCATAGGGCCACAGGGATGGCAGATTACTATCCAGCCCAGCCAAAAATATGGGGTTCATAGGCCAGTACCTCCCAGGAATGGATTGGCGGGCATCCGGGTATGGGCACCCAAGCACAGTGCAATTTAGTGGGGAACCCCAGGAAAGTAGGCCCACTAAGGGCATCCTAAAAACCTCTGCCCAGTTAGGTTAGTGGGGGCGGGGGGTACCCATCAAATCCTGGCAGCAAGGAGGGATCTGAAGACACCTCTGAGCGGCCCAGGACACAGGAGACTAGGTCCCCACATTCTGCCAGCCATTCCCAGGCTCGCAGAATCCGGGAAAACCTGGAAGATCACACGGCCACCTCTGGGAGCAGTGCCTCTGTGTCAGAGGAGGAGTGGACCAGGGTTACCCGAACCAAAAAGGCCAATAAGGCAAAAAGGGCTTTGCTTAAGGACCCCTTAAAGCAGATCAAGGCAATAAGGAGTGTCATCACCCCTTATCACAAGAACGGCAAGTATTCTGTTTGGGAACACTTGGAGCTTTATAAGCAAATTATGGAGACTTTCCATTTGAAAGACAGCAGTAGCTGCATTCAGTGTGTAAAATGGACATTCTCCCCAGAATACTCCAGTTTCTTTGCGGGGCTGGAGGACCAAAATCATTCAAGATGGTTCACCTACAGGGCGGCCATCTTGAAAAAAAATTCTGTTCACAGAAATCCCCAAGAGGCTCGCAAGGCAGCCAAGAATTTGCAATGTGGGGAGGATCAGGCCACACAAGAATTTGTGCAGGAGTTAAAGCGTGCTTTTGCGCAGACTACAAAAAAGTTACACACGGACAGTAAAGAATTTGTTAATACGTTTTTCCATGCCTTACCCAAATACATAATGACCCAGCTCGTGAGAGATTTTCACGAGAATAGATCTTTAGACTGGGTCATTGAGCAAGCCACCCGCATCTATGAGGTGCAGAAACCGGTGGAAAATAAGAATCAGCCCAACCCAGACTGGGTAGATGTGGGGATTGAGCTGTCGCCGCCCATCATTCTATCCCAGAACCAACAAGAATGAAAACCCCTAGTTCAAACCATCCTGGTGACTGCCTCCAAAAAGGGGGGGCGGCCCAGAACCGGAACCAGGGGAACCTAAAACTGAATCAATAGACTGGGTAGATGTGGGGATTGAGCTGTCGCCGCCCATCGTTCTATCCCAGAACCAACAATACCGAAAACCCCTGGTTCAAACCCATCCTGGTGACTGCCTCCAAAAAGGGGGGGCGGCACAGAACCAGGGGAACCTAAAACCGAATCAACAGACTGGGTAGATGTGGGGATCGAGCTGTCACCGCCCATCATCCTATCCCAGAACCAACAATACCAAAAATCCCTGGTCCAAACCCATCCTGGTGACTGCCTCCGAAAAGGGGGGGGCGGGCCAGAACCGGAACCAGGGGAACCAAAACCATATCCAGTTGCCAACTTTTTCTTTCAGATTCCCGAGACTCTCCACAAAATTTTGCCCAAATCTCTTCTCTCTCAATGTCCAAAACCAGAAAGTTAGCCCACCAGTTGTCCAAAAATGTGCATTATCTGTGCCCCCTTGAGGAGAGAAAGATGTGAAATCAGCTCAGAGCTTGGCTGATATTCAGCAAATTGGAGAGCAGTTGTTCATCCCTGTTCAGTTAAATGATTGGAAGGACTGTTCGCCCGAGTGTGTGTGAACAACGGTAAGAGCTTCACCAGCTAAGCCATGTTCTGCCAACTCCCAAAAGATCCAGTCATTCCCACATTCAAACTGATAGACAAATGGGAAATGGATATGGAAACACCCAATTCCAAACATCTCCTGCAAAGCAGGTGTATGCTCAAAATCTCCATTGGCAACAAGAGCATAGTCCATAATTGTTGGGTCGTGCGAGATGTCACTGCCGCCTTTTACTTAGGCAGTGACATTCTCAATCGCTTTGCCATTAGTTTGGACCTAATAAACTTCAAAGCTTGGTCCCGATTAGCGGATAATCCCATGGGCTTTGGTGATCCAGAAAAAGCATTTAGGTCAGCTCAATTGCTACCTTATGCAGTTGAAATTCAGGTTAAAGAGGAAGTCACCATCCCAGAAAGGACCCGACAATTCTCCCTGGAAGTGAAAGTTAAAAGAGGACAAAAACTGAAAAACCCTGATGCTTATATTCATCTAAATGCTTCTCTCCAACAGCAAGGGTTGGGGGTAAACCCAACACCATTTGTCAACATAGAACATGACACCATTCCAATAGAGGTGGATAACAGAGACTTAAAGAATAGTACTCTAGCCGCAGGCACCATTATTGGAATGGCGGTTGATGACCGACATTTCTCCATTGATTTAGGAAATGAACTGTTAGGACCAATCCCCAAGGCCTGTTTGGACAGTGACAGTGATGACAATACAACACCAGACAGGATCTTTACCCGGCATGGGTGGAACTTCCTGGTGTACACTTCCTGCCCTTATGGTAAGGAAGATGTGACTTGTGACTTCAGGAGGGATGAGGTGATTTTCCAGGTCCATGAAGGCTGCCTTTCCCAGCTGAAGCCTCCAGTCCAAATCAGTACTCTGACCAGGGACCTCTCCACCCAGCTGGAGGAGGCCGCTGAGATAGCAAAACCCGAAGTCTTTCCAGGCTTCAGGCAGATGGTGGAAGAGAGAGTCAACCTAGCTGACGCCTGTGTGACTCTGGGGCAGAAGCAAAAGTTGAAACAAGTTTTCTTGGATTTTCAAGATCTCTTTGCGGTAGACTCATATGACTGTGGTCTCACCGACATCCACACAACAACAATTCCCACGGACCCTGGCATGACTCCAGTGTTTGTGAAGCAATATCGCTTGCCTCTCGCATCAATGGAGTCCCTTACTGAAATAATTGAGAACCTTGAGTCCCGGGGAATAATCCGTCCAGTCCACAGCACCTTCAATAATCCGGTGCTGGGAATATTGAAGCCAAACGGCCAGTGGAGACTCTGCGCCGACCTTAGGGAGCTCAACAAACGGGTCCATACTTCCTGATGGCCTCTTCCCTACATTGACCAAGGGCTGGCCCAGATCCAGGGGTCACAGGTATTCACTGCAATAGACCTGACCAATGGATACTGGACCGTGCCTGTCAGTAGGGAGGACCAATACAAACTGGCTTTTACCTTTGGGGGCCAGCAGTACACATGGACCCGGACTCCCTTCAGATACCTCAACTCCAGCAATGAGTTCAACATTTTCCTACACAAGGCCATGCCTGACCTGTGTGCAAGGGGTAACTTGGCTTATGTAGATGATATCCTCATCAAAAGTTCAACTGTGGAGGAACATATTGCGGAGATCCGTTATGTTCTGACCCAGTTGAGGGCCGCCGGAGCAAAACATTCCTTTCAGAAAGCACAGTGGTGTAGAACGCGTGTTAATTTCTTGGGGCATGAGATTACTACTCAGGGTCTCTGTCCCCATGAAAAGAAAGTGGAAGCACTTCAGAAACTGAAAGACCCCACAACTCTGCGGGAACTAAGGAGCCTCCTTGGACTGACTAATTACAGCAGAAAGTTCATTGAAGGCTACGCAGAGATCACCAGACCCCTGATTCATCTCTTGAAGGGGGGGGTAAAGTGGGAATGGGGTCCAGAACATCCCGAGGCAGTAAGACAGCTCAAAAGAAGCCTCTCACAAGCGCCCTGCCTAGCTTACCCTGTCAGAAACAAGGAGTTTTTCCTGGAGACAGGGTTCTCTAATACGTGCTTGACGGCAGTATTATACCAAAAGCATGACAAGGTCAATAAAGTAATCTCGGATGCGAGCAAAACTTTATCCTCTGTGGAGGAAAAATTCAACGATTGTGAGAAGGCACTCCTAGCAACGGTGTGGGCATTGAAGAATTACCACCCGTTTATCCAGGGGGAACACATCATAGTGGAGACCCCACACCAGCCTCTGCAATATCTCCAAAGTGACAGAATCCAGGCCGGAAATGTGAGTAATTCCCGAATTATTTCCTGGATTCTGTCAATGCAAGGCTTTCCTGTGGAGGTCAGATATGGCCAAAACAAGAAGAGTCCCCTTGCGCAGAGGCTGGCTGACTTGCATGATTGTGCCAGAGAAAACTGTCTCGAGGATGAAAGTCTAAAAATAAACGACAACGTGGAGGCATAACTTAATTCCCCACACAAAGTCTTTGAAGAGGACAAGTGTGAGGGAATGCACACTGTCTATGTGGTTGATGCTCTTACCATGTTGACAACAACGGGGAAAAACAACTGGTGGCCGGCGTAGGGAATGCATGGGTGAAGGAGTCCCCAGAACCCTCCGCTGGGTACAAAATTGGTCCCCGAAGTAGTCAGGTGGCAGAATTGATGGCTGTGCATCAAGCCATCCTCACTGCTGTCCAACACCAACTCCACGAACTGGTCATAATCACAGATTCAGATTATGTACGGAACAGGTTCGTGGAGCACCTGGTTAATTGGAAAACCAGAGACATGATATGTTCTAATAACAAACCCTTGAAACATGGGAAGTTAATTCAAAACATTGATGATCTGGTCACCTCGAACGGGATGACCATCTACTGGAAAAAGATCAAGTGTCATTCCAAAGTAGAGGGACCAGACAAAAATGGAAATTACTTAGCTGATCAGCTGGCCAAAACCGGGGCCATCCAAGGGGATCTAATAGAGATTGAGTCCCTGTTGGGGGAAATCCAGGTCACTGCTATCACTCGATCCCAGACAAATGCTCACAATGATCTTTCAACTGCACAATGGAGTAAGGAGACCCCAGGCGCTGATTTGATCACGGCTCAGAAGGGGGATCCAATAATTGGGAAGTTTTACCAACACATTGAGGACACTGAAAACATTCTCCTGACGGATGCCAATTACATTGGGAAAGAGGACCTTAGAGTGTTGATGAAATGTCCAAAAATGTTCTGAATCCAAGACAGTTTGTTGGTAAGGAAATCCCAAGCTGGCCATGATCAGTGGGTGGGTCCCTACCTCATTCCGAAGCCTGATGTTAAGTCACGCCCATGATGCGGCCAGCGCCGGTCATAGGGGGTTTCATACAACACTTGAGATCTTAAGAGAGGTTGCTTACTGGCCACACATGGGGCAGGTCCTCGACCAATACTTGAAGGGGTGTCTGGTGTGTGAACAATTTCAGCCATCATCCCTCACACACCGTGCGCCTCTCCAAAAGAGGGGGATGACACTGCCATGGTCAGATTTGCAAATCGACTTCGTGCGCCCCGTGATTCGCTCCTCTAGGGGAAATAAGTACATGTTGATGGTTACATGCTTGTTTACCAAGTGGGTGGAATGTCTCCCGGCCCCAAACTGCAAGTTAGAAACAGCACCTGCCCTGATGATCAACCACATCTTTTCGCGTTTTGGTCTACCCCAAAGGATTGAGTCAGACAGAGGTAGCCATTTTACCAGTGAAGTAATGACTAAGATGTTGGAGATTCTGGGGGTTAAAAGGAAGCTACATATTGCTTACCGGCCAGCCCCTTCTGGTGCAGTGGAGAGATATAACAGAACCATAGTGAGCATCTTAAAGAAGTTTGTGGCAGATTCTGGGCCAAGTTGGGATATCCGATTACCTCTGGTCATAATGGCCATCAGATCCACCCCTTCATCTGCAACTAAAATGTCACCATTTGAGCTGATGACTGGACACAAGATGGTACTTCCCCAGCATTTGCTCTACAGGACCCAAGAGCAGACAATGATTAATGCCTCCACAACTCATGAGTATGTGGAGAATTTAAGGAAACACCTTCAACAGGCTTTTGCCTATGCTCAGCGGAATCTAGAAAGATCAGCTGATTGCATGAAGACCCATTATGATTTGAAAACCACCATGGAAGTATATAATGTGGGAGTCTGGGTCTATCTATACAATTTCCAAAGAAACCAGGCCAAACAGTGAAAATGTTTGCCTACATGGAAGGGACCTTTTGAAATTATAGACAAGATCTCCCCAGTTGCCTACAAGATCCGCATCCCCAAAGGTAGTTTGGCAGAAGGGGAAGACAAGTGGGTCCATATAAATCAGTTAAAGGGTTGCCATCCCAGGCACACTCTGCAGCAACTGGAGGACTCCTCTGCAATACCAGAGGGGGCCGTTCCAGAGTAATTCAGTTCCAACCCTAAAATATCCCACATATAGTCTCTAAAATATTATGATTCTTGAATAATTCTTGATTATATCTTGTTTTTTTTAAAATAAGAATGTAAATGTCTACTGATTTATAAAATGTATATGATGCCCCACTATATCAATAGTGGGGGAGAAATGTCTACGAATAGGTATTGCCGCTTTGCTTTGTCATCCTAGGAGAAAGAAAACCTGGAGACTGACCACGGAAGATGACCTGGGGACCGGGAGCAAAGATCCGAGGGGCCCGGGGTACCGCCCAATACTCCCATCAGGACCGGCGAGGAGAACCGATCGATCCACCCTGATGGAGGAAAAGATGCTGAACTTTGTCATCTGCGGAATCGGAAGAAGATGAGGCGAACATCCCAGATCTTGCGAGTTCCATCAGTGAAAGATCAGAATGGCCATCGCAAGAGGGGAGGGCTTGTGGGATGTTTTTACCCATGCATCCGAGCCCTACCACAAAACTGTGCATTACTGGCATTGAAAACATCATGGTGGCCAGAACTCCCCAGAAAGTGCACAGGGAAAACATAAAGAATAGGCTGCCACCCATTTTTGCCTATGTTTGTGAGCACAGGAGGGCACTGCCTAAAACCACCATTGGGCTACACACACAGTATCCTGAAACCATTGGGAATGGCAATGCTGATTGCCAAAAGCAACCCAGAGCTGTTGGGAATTCATTTTCTTGGTGCCAAAAAATTTGCTAAAATCATGGCTCACAAGACCACTCTAAAGATTCAACCTTCTTGTGGGGTGTTCCACATCACCACTCTACTGCAAGGATTCCCATCAAAACAATGTTAAGCAAGGATCATATACTATCAAGTAAAATCCTTTCTTTTTGAAATGTATTAATTCAAGAAAGCTGTCAAAAATAGGTGCAGTACCGGCATGGGACACTGACCGGGGCTGGCGCTCTATAAATCCTGACAGAAGAGCTGTCTTGCAGAACTGTGCAGTGAACAGAAGGGGGTCTTATGTAATTAAAAGTTCAAAAGACTTGCTTTTCCTGAGAACCATTAACACCTCAGAGACACACACAACAACCTAGGATATCACATTGCCCTGTTGATTGAGAGGGAGGAGTTTCTTCTGCAGTCTGCAGGACACAACACAATAGACCCTTTCAATTGAATAGAAATGCAGATTAGGGTGTAGCTGGCAACAGCTGCCCTGCCAAGAAGGAGAGGCCTGTTATCTCTGACTCACCAAGCTTATGGAAAATGCCCTCACGATCTGAGACCAAACTCCACTTGTGCGGTGTTCTGGGACCGAACCCCGCTATTTATTAATATTGCAGACACTGTGTTTAGGATAGAGACATAGTAACTTCCAGTAATATGCTCAAGGAAGGGGTGCAGGTCTGTGTACATTTTGAGGAAAAACCAATATGGCGAAAGTCACTAAAAAGCACAAAATGTTGCTATTTTTGAACCCAGGCTCTGAGGGGGATCAGAGTTGGGCGAGAGTGTATCTTAAATTAATCTGTGAAATGTGTATGTAATTTCAACGACGTGTGTATCTGGGAAACCTGTTAGTTATGAAAAATTCATTTTCTAAGTAAAAGCAAAGGGGCATTTCTTCAATAGACTGTAAGACTCTGACACACTATCCCTTCTCAAATCAGGTCACAGAGAATCCTTGACCTATCAAATCATGAGAGGGTTGGGCATGCAGGATGAGCCGACCCACCCACTTTCAAAACACATAAAATGAGACTGCTTGGACAGGCAAGACATTCATTTTTCCATTTTCTTGCAGAGCATTTTGCATGACCACACAACATCTAGAAGGAACATCCAGAACGTAGACTCCAGATAGACTACAGAACTTAAAGCAAAGGCCTAATCCACAAGATGAGAACTCTTCTCAGCAGGCCTTCAGAATCCAGCAATCCAACAAAACTATTCTACAGCCGGGAGAGCTGTTGAATTCTTTGCCAAGAACTTTTGCCAGTAGCAGACCCAGAGAGCAGTGCTGTATTCAGAATCCACTTGATCCAGACAAGCAGAACCACAGACCAGACCGCTGTGAAGTGCAGAGCAGAGCTGACCCAGAGAGCTGTGACTTCAGAACCACCCGCCAGGAGTCCAGTCCAAACCTGCTGACCAGACCCTGACGGCCTATTTCAAATTCATAGTGTGAGTACTTAGCCAGAACTGTGCAAAACCAATCTCTTAGTTTAAAATAATCTAATTCAAACTATTTTAACCTATTTAGAACTGCATCATAAGAAATTGTGTGTCCATTCTGCAAAACTGTCATCTGTCATTCTGAGCTTTACTTTTATTTTGAGAATCTACCTCCATTAAATCGTCTGTATCTTTTAGAAAAATTGCTGCAAATTGACATTTTGCTTCATTTCAACCACGCGTAAAAATATCTGTCTTTTGCTTCCATTACTGAATCCCGTTTTCAACCTGATAACCATCCCTGAATCATTGGTAGGGCTGACCTGAACTGATTTAAAGTATCTCTCACTCACCCTGAACCTCTAGAGAGAATTAAAAGCATGTTCAGCATATTTTTCACTTCATTGCCACCACATTTAAAAGGATCTTGCCTGCTTTAAAATCATACCTGTTTTCCTCTAAGCTCGCTGTGGGGAACTGGAAATTTGTATTGCATTTTGTATTCCTGAGAATTGTGTGCTCCCCTTCCATCTCCTTATCTTGCATAGGGGGGGGGGGAATTGTCAAAGAAAAAGTATTCATATTATCTTTTGTTGAAATCAAATCAAGTTTATTTCTGTGCTGCATTTTTACCTCATTTCTTTTCCTTGAAACCATAAAAGTATTTTCTGCTACCTTATCCTTCCTATACTAACTCTTAAGGAATTAAATCAGTGTGCTAGTGTAACATCATCCATTGTTGATCACTGTCATATGCCTAAGTGTGCTATCAAATATTAATTTATTGTAAAAGCGTGATATATATATATTGTTTAATTTTTCCAATTTTGTAAAACAAACCTACTTCTTGGCCAGTGAAGTCAGGGGCATTCAAAGAGAGGGGCGTTATGTAAGGATTTATCATCCAGAGTATAACTTGTCATAAAAATATATAAATAAGGGCTTCCCTTGGTCGTCCCAGACGAGGCACTGACTTAGTGGGATTGTTGAATTGAAGTCACTTAACAACGACCACTGAACACAATGCCTGCCAGGAATTAGGAAAAGTATCAACATAAGTCATTATAACAAGGACTTATAGAATGATTGGGAACAGCTCTTGAAACGTGTGTATCTTGGCATAGAATTAACGGGAACAAATGGGCGGAGAATAGAGGGAGGCAAGACCCCGTGAAAAGACAGAACACAGAGCGAACAAGCAATTAGCAACATGCTTGTGGTCTTCAATCAGCCAGTAATGTGTCCGCTGCCAGAATTTCCTTTACATGAGGCTGGGCCTGGAAATCTGGCATATGTCTTGATATGAAAGCATTGTGCTAGGCTGAAGACCGGGATGCGGCAGAGCCTGGCTGCATCTTAGGGTAACTCTGTTCTGCCATCTTTTATGCAGTCTTCACTTCTTCCTACCTCGCCACCTGTTGTGACCTTACGTAGGGTCAACAGGTTGAAAGGATACTCAGGATGCCAGGATAAATATTCAAGTAGGTTTAATCAGATTACATCAGGAGATTAGGTAAATCAGTTACAGGATACAGGGAAGCCCACTGGCTCCCACCGCCCAGGTCACATCACTCTCAACTATTGTCCTGGGTGGAATCTCACCCCACAGCATTCCACTCAGCCACACCTCAAACATTCCATTTGTGACCTCTTACTTCAAACACTCAGCATACATGCATGAAGGAAGACAAAGCAGATAACTAAACAGCTTAATAGGAAAGAAGGGTACCAATCGTAACACCTCCCTCCCTTACTTCAGACGATCAACCCTAACAACTTCCTTACTTGCCACAGCACAACACCACTTAATAAATCAGAACACACACACACACTACCCAGTTCCAAACACCCAGGAAACGATTATGCAACCAGGCATAGCTAACATACATGTGGACAGGACCCGACCAAAACAACTACACACCTAAACCAGCATACAACAAAGACCACCTTCCCCTCCCTACTGACATCAGAGAACCTCGAAACTGCCACCTTTGAGCACCACCAGCCCCACCTTGGGCTACCAAACAAACACAAACACAATCCTCAACAAACTCTAACCTCCTTTTATCCACCCCTGCCACAGGTGAATCATGGTGGTGCCCCCCCCCCCTCAAGCACCACTCCCAACATAGAGACTGGAACAATGTCCTACTGCAACTAAATGAGAAAATCAACTAACTTCCCAAACAATAAGCCCTGGCAGGTCTGGCAGGAACAACTGGAGCATTTAACCCACACTCAACATCACCCATACCCAGACTCAAACACACCACAGTCACACCTGGGCAACCACACGCACGGAGGCATTCCAATCATAAAAACACCCACTCACTACCCCCAGTTTGACGGCCTCTCAAACTGGGCCAACTATAATACTCAGCCTCAAACTCAAACGAACAACCACAAACCGCGAAAACCTCTTGCAGCTAGATAGAACAAAGTTTAATTTGCCCTAATGTCACAGGTAAGTACCACGATTTATGTAGCACTCACTGTGATCCAAATTGAACCAAACACAAGATACTCCTGGGAAAACTTTTCCCAACCAAATAGACCAAGCAGTCTCCCCACTTGGACACATCATACACCATTTGGGGGTCACACCACTCCAAAACACCCACCGCCCAGGTAGACTTGAGAGTCTCACCCTGGACACTGACAACAAGGAATGGAGGCGTCCCAACTACTCTTGTGCTGCTAACAGCATGTGGACAGCATCCTGCCCCACACCTGTTCCTCAAATGGGATACCACTAACCCACACCTAGACATGAACACATCACGCCTATAAAACATCTATGGGTTACCTTCAACCCATGCTAAAATACTTAGGCATGCACACCACATGCCTATACACCGTAAATGGATTACCTCTAACCCAGGCTAAAACACTACCCAAACATGCAGCTCACTGCTTACTGATCACTGGGAAATCACACTTGCCAATGCATGGATGCATTGCCATACAGACCCATCAAAACGAGACACCACAGTCTCACCTCAAAACATTAAAACCCACACTGCCCACACATCTCTAAGTGCAACACTACACACCAACTTGAACCTGAACCAAACATGCAGCTCACTGCTTACTGATCACTGGGAAGTCACACCTACCCATGCATGGATGCGTCGCCACACACACCCATCAAAACGAGACCCACAGTCTCACCTCAGGACATCTCTATACCACACACACATCTCTAAGTGCAACACAACACACAAACTAGAGAGTGAAATCAAACCCATACTTTGAACATACTCTACAAAATACTTCTAAACACAAAGTTCTTTCCAAGACAAAATTCCTCTAACATCAGCACATCTATACATCTGCAGCCTAAATGTCCATGTTGCCTTACTTTGCAACTCTAAAGACCTGCAAAGCCTCAAAACAGTTTGTTTAGTTATGCAGTTATCACCATTAATTAACTAATTCATTCACTCTCTCACCACCGCACTCACATCCAACAACCTCATTACAATAAAATCATGCTAAAAGTCCAGGTTGCCAGTGCAACTTTAAAACCTGCAAGGCCTCAAAAAGTTACTCTAGTAATACAGTAATCATACTCACTGACACACTCATCCACACATGCTGCATTAACGTCCTGCAACTTACTATTTACTTCGAACTTACTGGAAATGCCTCAGTCATTCCAGCCACTCACAACAATGCAGCACAATTCAAAACTCAAAGACATTTCCATTATATGACCTAACATGCACGAGAAATAATCACATCCAAAACAAAACTGCATAGCGTCCAACATAAAATCTCAATAACACTACTCTTTCCATCAAAGCAATGGCCGTACTAAGTGAATAATGAGGCAAGCAAAACATTATTTGCTTCCCAAACCTGACGCTGATTTAAACTCACGTATCCGGTAAAACTCAAAATAACATCTGATGCCCACAAAGGCATCATTGCCATGGCCTGCAGTCAGGCTTGATCACTACTGAGAGCGCACAATCTCCTGAGGCTTCGCTGGTCAAAGCGAGGCTCACTTCCTGATAGCCCCAGGCGCAATGAAGGGTTCTTTACTCAAAGATTGACGTTACTCACAGGAAATCAACAAACATCTGAGCTACAGCATTTGCTGGAGAGCAACAAACCTCTGAGCCCCGACCATTCTATGCTATCACCAAATCCCCTTCCTGGGCCACTGACGTCATCATTTCGGCATGGGGAATGAAGCCGTACAGAGCTCCGAGACCAAACGTCAAAGAGCACCAGTACGGGACCTCCTCAGTACAGCGCCCTCTTACTGCCACGTTTGACAATGATGCTTTTTAACAAACACTGGCCTTTCTAAAGTTATAACACTTTTCCAGGAATGGCACCATCTTAACTTCTAAGTGCCTTTGCAGTCCATGACATCATTAAAACGCCTTAATTTTACACAAGCTGTATAACAGACTCAGTAAACACTACTGTTCATGGACACCTCTTGGGACCTTCTCCTTCACTTCCCACTGAGTGGTCACCAATGCAAACTAGCACTTTTCCAGTTTCTGGGAGCTACTGTCTCTGGCACCCTTACACATCCTTGGTGCCTACTGTAACAGTCTGTGACACCCTTGAATCTCCTTGCTGCTAAATGGACAGTCTGCATGTTCCCCTTGGGTACAAACTGCTGTAGTCTCTCTGTAGCACTGCTGGGTGCCTCTCTCTCCACTGCTGGGTGCCTCTCTCACTCCACTACCGGGTGACTCTCTCTCTCCTTCTCTCTGCTTCTCCAGGAAGCTATGCAAGGCACCCTCTTTGCGGGGGGCAGACTCTTTATGGGGGGCAGTGGGCTCCCTCCTTTTTCCAGTCTCCCTTATTCCTGTGCTGCACCCCCCGTAGCATTCTGCTTTCTCCTCTCTCTGTCCTTGGCCCCAAACACACAGGAACCTTCTTCTCCAGCTGCTTCTCCAGGGTTCACCAAAACCAACTCGTTGCCAAAATATGTTGTGACCTTAAGTGGGGTAAACAGGTGGAAAGGATACTCAGGAAGCCAGGAGAGATCTTCTGGAGATTAGGTAAATCAGTTACAGGATACAGGGAAGCCCACTGGCTCCCACCACCCAGGCCACATCATTCTCAACTGTCCTTGGTGGAATCTCATCCCACAGCATTCCACTCAGCCACACCTCAAACATTCCATTTGTGACCTCATACCTCAAACACTCAGCAAACATACAGGAAGGAAGATAAAGCAGATAACTAAACAGCTTAATTGGAAAGAAGGGTACCAATCCTAACACCACCCTCCTCTACCCGTGCTCTAGCACCTTGAAGCATCTCTTGTGCTAGATGTTATTACCAATAAAGATCTCAGACCAAATAACCGGACAAACTCAATGAATGTGCAAACACAACTTTATTCTCAATTTAATAAAGCTGGTTCAACTGGCAGAGGCTAGGCTTCATCTCTGATGTCATACTGATGTCATACTACGTGGCAAACCATTAATCCTATTGAGGGGAGGGATAGGTTAGGGGAGCATATGTACCTATGCTATGTATAGGGGTTATCATTAGCTGCCTCTTATCTGTAAGACATGCCTCAAACTACTTCTTACTACTATAAACTATGATTATAGTGGACAAAATGGCAGCGGATTGACTTATGCAACATCGTATAGCAGGTTGCTCCATACCATAGACCCACTGATTGGTTTGTATTCTCACACAACCTTGGACTTTCGGCTTGTTTAGTAGCATGTAAGAAAAACAAGACCCAGGTGCTTGAGTCACGTCTGATTACTCCCCGCTTTCCCAATTAATCCATCATCCCTCATCAGTCCGCGCAGGAGCCAAGGTCTTCTCATCTGTAGTTGGCCTTGTAGTCTGCGCACTGTTCTGGGATATTTAAGGGAGTGTAGCACATCACTATCTTCATTCAAAGCTTTAATGAATAGCCCTTGTTTTCGACTTCTGGATCCAATGTGAGGAGACCACACATTTGTCCATTTCGATCTTCTATTTACTGCTATTTGATTCAATTATACTGGGTGCTGTTGCTCCTTTTAGCATCTAGAGACTTGCTCACCCCTTCTTGTAAAAACTTCATAGACTTTTAATTGTCCAATACTTGGTTCTTGCAGATGTTTGTGGTGAGGGGACGGCATTTATGGACAAGACGTCCACCTGCTCCTTTACATTCCACCCTCTGGTCGAGTCGTCGACCACATTCGCCTCTTCAATCTCCTTCATCTCTTCATACTGTTGGTTCTTTGGAATCCATATCTTTGTCACCCCCCTCAGTGGACCTGCATTCTTTATATGTTCATCCACACTCCAGGTCATGTGACAGCAATCTCCTGATGGTGAACAGAATATCCAACGTCCTACATATTTCTTATGTTCCTTGGGGTCTTAGAACTTTGATCTCAGAGGTGCCAGAATACTTTTCTTTATATTCTCACAAGTATGTAGTAGAAATGCATGTTCAGCGCGGTAAAAATGCACAAACATTTCAGCTACAGGAATAGCACACTAAAAGGTGAGAGGGGCTTTAGTGCTGCCACATAGGGTTCTGCATTAGGTTGGGGAATGCTCCTATTAAATGGTGTTTTAAATACATAACCCTCAGGTGATAATGCTTGAATTAGAGGTGAGTATGTGGGACGTAACATTAGATTTAGTCATTGCAACTTTCTGTAACATTCCAGCAGAGGCACACTAATTTGCAGTAGTCGATTTAAAGAATAGCTTCTTCTCTATCGCCCTGCACCCAAACTCTAGGAATCTCATAGCATTTACATATCACGGTACGAGATTTGAACACACAAGTATGCCTCAAGGATACTGTGAGGGACCCAGCATATTTAATAGGGTAATACTAATGGATTTGAGCAATCTGCAAGTAGGAAGCACAGAGATACTATACGTGGGTGACCTTCTGGTGTGCAGCACAACAGAAGAAGAGTGCAGGAAAGATTCAATGACTCTACTGACATTACTGGCTGACAAGGGGTACATAGTGGACAGAGAGGAATTGTAGTATTGTCAAAATGAAGTAGTCTACTTGGGGCAGATTGTGGAAAATAACACCAGAAAGAGTAGAGGCAATACATAAAACACCCCTGCCGAAGACAGTGAAGAAAATGCAAACCGTTTTTGGACTGTAATTATTGCAGAGCCTGGGTTTTGATTACTCTACGTACACAAGGCTACTCCTTCAAGCCCTCAAGGAAGCTCTGAAAAACAAAAGCAACATAAAATGGACAGCAGAGATGAATGAGAATTTTGATGAACTCAAAAATTAACTGGCACATGCACCATTACTAGCGATGCCCAATTATAAAGAAAGGTTTCACCTGTTTTCCCATTCAGATGGCAAAGTAATGACAGATGTACTGACACAGAAGAAGGGACAGGGTCACAAGCCACGGCCTATTGCAGCAGATCACTTGACCGCATGATGCAGGGACACTTTCCTTGTGAACAGGCACTTGCAGCCACTTCATTCGCAATTGAGAAAGCATCAACAATAATAATGTATATTTATAATTGTTCTTTCATAACAACCAGTTTCTAAGTGCAGCCCTGGGATTCGTACATGTGTTTCTCTGCGTCATCTTGCTTCCAAGACAAGCGTGTGGCCCCTGAGCTATCTTCCCGGCCTAACAATGGGGTACCCAGTAAGTTTGTACATGTAGCATGCACTGCTTCCAATACTAGGGTGGACTAAATCAACATTGACAACTCAGAGATCATCAGGGTATGAGATTATACTGACAAATCCTGCAATAGAAGTGGTGAGATGCAGGATGATAAACCCAGCTGAATTCATTGCAGAACCAATAGAGGAGAGAGATTACGTACATGAATGTGTGGCATGCATAGACAGGAGTGAAGGGAACCTCCTGGTAAAAGAAGTAGTGATTGAAGCACGGGACATGATATTCACTGATGGAAGCTCAAGTATGGACCCAAATTCAGTACAGAGGCATTCTGGGTCCGCAGTGCTGGGACACAGACACACGTTTCATGAGGGAGGAGAATTGATAGTGTTTTCCCAAACATGACTGCCAGCACATTACTCTGCACAAGCAGCAGAATTAGTGGCAATAATAGAGGCACTCAACATGTCAGAAGGGCATACAGCAAACATCTTTTCCAACTCAGCATACGTGACATCTACCGCACATTCGGGTCTAGCAAGGTGGGAAGGAGAGGATTTAGGATAAGGGATGGGACACCAGTACAACACGCAGCGCTTTTGGGTGAATTATTGGAAATGTTGCCACTCCCAGTAGAATTAGCAATAATGAAGTGTAAGGCACATACAGGAGGGTCCAATTTTATTTCACTGGGTAACGAAAAAGCAGACGGAGCAGCAGAAAAAAAAAAACAAGACTATATGCCAGAAGAAACACATGTTGCAACGAAAAAATACCACTTGTAGCATTGATAAAGACAAGTTAAGGAAAAGATGCAACACCTGAAAACTTTAATGCCACTCCAATAGTGCAGATAATAGAATTACAAGGGGAAGCACCAGACAACGAGAGAGAGCTGTGGAAGAAAAGAGGATGTTGTTACGCTTACCTGGTCTCTGCGGAGGTGTTGGGGCACGGTTGCAGCCCTCCCTGAACTTGAATCACCCCCTTCAGGCCTCTTCTTCAGTAGAAAAGCTGTGAGCGGTGGTACATGGTGATACTGCTCCTGCGTGGAGATAAGAGTGTGTGAGTGCGCCAATATGGTTTATGTGAGCATACGCCGGCCCATAAAGCTCACCTGTGAATTATGGAAGATAAGTTCTCTGTCCTGCTACTTCTGGCAGGGGCGCGTCGAAAGGGATCTAGTTCCTTCACTGATCCCTGATAAGGATTAGTCCAGTCCAGCTGTGACTATGCTTCTCCTTATGATTGGTAAGTCTTTCTTGAGCTCTTGTGATGCTGTTCATTCTGTTTAATGTCTTTATATTTTGCTCCTATTTTTGCCCGCAATAATGTCTCTCTTCTGTTTTCTTCCCTTAGATGGAAAAGCGGCCTCAATGCAGCTGTGAGACGTGAGATGCAGCTGGATGGAAGATGGATGCTGCCGCAATGTTCGACAGCAGTAACGTGATGGTTTAAGGAAAGCTCGAAGTATGGCAAAGCGCAACCTGAAACTGACTGTTTTTTCGATGTCTAACCTTGTCTTCTATTTTTACTTGCAGGTGCTGCTGTCGAAGATGGAGCGTGTCGTGCTGCGGTGCCAAGATGAAGATTTCAGTGTTCTGGAAAGTGTAAAGATGAATACTTGGTTCGCCGAAGAGATGTACATGTAAGAACAGCTTCCCCCAGTTGGCAAGTATGCTGGCAGGAAGCAGGGTGATGAGGAAGCAGGATCTTCAAAGGTAAGTTTGACCTCAGGCGACAGTGAGTGTTACGTTGCTTGCAAGTGAAGAATAATGTGAAGCGTCTGTTTTGAGGATCAGGGCAGCTTATATAGCTGAGATTGTGGGCACCCCATTAGGGCGGCTTACCAGCCACACCCTGCCACTCCTAGAGAGTGAGCACATGCAAAGGAAATCCATTAGCAGCCACACCCACAAATACACTTGGGGCTGCTTAATGGATGGAATGTTCAAGGTTAATGACTCCTGCTTAATGGATGGAATGTTCAAGGTTAATGCATCTGAAGTGCTATGTCCATAATAAAAGCTTTTTGGTGTTAAATGGATGTTCTTGTTTACTTTTGTTCATGAGCCTGGTGCCAAAGACGCCAGGACAGTGTCCACCCAGGTCTCCTGTGCATGCGACCCCTGCATGCCTTTGCCCCTGACTTTATGACCATGACAGATGTTCTCTGTCACCAACCAATTTAATTTGGTGGCACGATATCTCAGGCAAGTTGGCAATGACAAAGAAGTTGTTGAATTTGACCAGTAGCACAGCTTCACTACCTGGTCCATATGTTGAAAGAGCATGTGCCGGCATGAATTAGTGAGGACTGGTTCGGGCCAAATTTATATGAGTTTGTGTCTGAATTTGTGAATAATTGTATGATTTGTGAAAAAGATTTTCCAGTTCACACTTTAAGAGTGGTACAGGGAACATTACGGCGATCAGAGGGACCCTTCCGGCACAGATGTTCCTCTTAAAGGTACATGCTTACTGTGCTGTGTCTGTTTTCGCATTGGCTTGAGGCTGGCTAATGTGCGCATAATGACGCCCGCTCAGCTGAGAAATTCTTGGTGAGGGAGGTGTTTCCGAGGTGGGGGAACCCAGATAAAATTGCCTCTGACAATGGTCAGCATTTTGCAAATTATTTGATTAAGGAAATAACTGTCCTTCTGGGGATAGAGCACTAATTATGCACATTTTACTATCCACAAGGAAACGGTTTGGTGAGAGAATGAATGAGTTACTAAAACAGCACTTGGCTAAGCTAACACAAATGCTCTGCAATTCTTGGTTGTATTGCTTGTCCCTTGCACTCGCCTGGAGGATATAATCATTTGACTCCTAATGAAATTGTTACTGGTCGGAGATTGCATGCGCCTACCTCTCAAACTCGCACAATTTTTTATGCTAATACTTAATCTAACATCCTGGGGGAGGAATTCCAAAAGTACTTCACAGAACGTACAAAATCGCTTACTTATATATCCCAACAGATAAAACCAAGAGTTCAGAATGAGCAAGCTGGCGAACACGGAAGGGACTTTCCTCAAGAAGCATCTCTTTGCCCTGGGGATCAGGTATTTGTAAAAATAAAAACTCAGGAAGTGAAAGACAGCAGATTTTCTGGTCCATACTCTGTTGTCTATGCAACTCCAACCACGGTTAAAGTTGAGGGATGCAGAGATTGGGTTAATCTCACCGAGGTGGGCAGGGACAACAGCACTGGCTCCCCCGGAGAAGAGGGGGAGAGCACAACATGATGGGAAGTATACATCGACTTTTATTGACTTTTTTTTCAACAATAAGGTTCTATAGTTAACCAACAAGTGAGGATGGAGAAAGCAATGTACACACCAATGTTCTTTTTAACATATTGTGAAAATGCATTAGTATTCGAATGAAATTTGTATTATGCTTATTAATTCATTATTAATTAGAGAAAAAAGGTGATTAACATGCAAAAGTGGGTGTGGAAAGGGGCAAAAGAAATACGGCAAATGAAGAGGAGCTCCATCATGACACTGAACAAGGGCAGGGTACATCACCAGGGAATGTCTGGTACGATGAAATGCTGCACGTAACAGGGGCACCCACGCTTTCTCTGCCTCAGGCTGCACCATATGAGGTGTTTAATGAACCTGTCCCTCTATAAGAGTAGGGGTCTTTTTCAAGGGCCAAGTGTCTCTGTCCAGTCAGTGGACGATGGGGAGGAAGTGTACACAGATAATAACGTGCAAATGGACAGCATGGCAAAAAACAAACAAAAAAGATGATAGTACAATACATAAAAGAGGGCTATATTACATACATAGACAAAGAAGGGCACAGCATTCCCTGGTGTCTTACATGACCATTAATGAGAAGAAAAGGAGCAATGGGAGGGGGAATAGTGCACTGTTGTGCGGAAGGCTTGGTGGGATTCGAGAAAAACATAGCATCAAAAGTAAATGTTATCTGCAAGGCAGTGTGAGGAAAATATGTGATAGCATTAATAGAAAGAGAAGATATAACAACTATTGGTGGGAAAAGAGTGCTGAAAATGTGCCCGCAATACCAGATGAATTTCAACTGTTCTTTTTTCATGGCTCGATTGCTTCCCAGTCTGCAGACAGCAGCTAATGTAAAATGGCTTCAGTTGACACTCTATGAGTTACTGCAGCTGGCCAAGTAAACAGCAAGAAGCCTGAATGCAGTAAAGGAAGAGTTAGGAGCACTGTGTCTAGCGGCTCTTCTAAACAGATTTGTTTTGGACCTTCTTACTGCTATTGAAAGAGGAATTTGTGCCAGGTTTGGGAGCATTTTCTGCACGGTGGATAAGCTTCAAATGGAACTTTGAAAGCAGCAATCAGTGAAATACAGACACTCTACAAGAAGATGACAAATTAAGTTAGGTGGGTGCCTTGAAACAACTGGCTCTATTGCATTTTTACTTGGGTGCCCGCTTAGCTTTTCAGAGTATTTAGGGTGACTGTCCCCACATTGGTCCTCCTGCCCGTCCGTCACCTTTTGCAATGGCAAAACCCTGTTTAAACTCTATTCTGACCAAAGGAGAGGAAACCTGTTGCTCCTGAATTTTGACGGGGTAAAAGGCAAAAATGAAAATACGAACACATTAACGGAGCCTTGGAAAATTGGGAAGAGGATGGGGGTGACATGACCATACTAAAAAGAGTGTGGATACACAAAACAACAGTAGCTGAGTGGGGGCTGCTGCGGGAAGAAGAGTTAGTTATTCATGGAGCAAAAAAAGGGGGAGGAGTAATATAGTGGAAATGCAAGTTCAGCGTGGTTAAAAGGCACAAACTAATCAGCTGCAGGAATAGCCCACTAAAAGGCGAGGGGGGCTTTATTGCTGGCCGCATAGGGTTGTGCATTAGGTTGGGGAATGCCCCTATTGATTCTGTTTTAAATAAGTAACCCACAGATAATATGGCTTGAATTACAGGTGATTATGTGGGACGTACATTAGATTTGTCCATTGCAAATAGGCCTGGGTGCTTGCTCTCACTAGAAAATGAATGTGCATTTTATTTATTTGTTTAGCAGTGGTACTTTCAAACTACATGTTCCCAGATTATTGCGGAAAGAAATAAACAATACATTCGAGGACAGGAAGCAAAGCTCATGGGTGCCAGGAGAAGGCATCAAATGGTCAACCATTTTATAATTCAGCATATTAGCTTTGGAAACTGGTCTATTGACAGTTTCAATATGCCCCATGGTGGTTTCAAATTGCTTATCAGCACATCTCAGCCTATCACGTGGCTCAAAGAGTTCCTAGGCTGCAACATCAAGTCCATAACTTGTTAACAGTTCAAGGCTCTTGTAGTGTCATGATCAGTTGTGATCTCATGGGAAACATGTGGAGATGTTTGGCGGCAGAGGAATTGAGTTCGTCTGGTCATCTTAAATGTCTCAATGTTTTGGCACCATGATGTGGGAACTGCAACGTCACAGCGGGGGTCGAGGGTGGTGTGGTAAGACTTGCGGCACCCAATCATTTATGGATAATGTATGTCCCGCTATAGGGGAATAACATAGCTTTGCCAGTAAGCTTCATTTGTGGGATTGATCTGATGTTGCAATGTGTTTTGATGCTAATTAGCTTGTACCTTATAAAAGTGTTCCTCTCAGGGCAGAACTTTGAAAGCAATTTTCATGCAGTTCTGTTCCACATTCTGTTTGAATTTTCATTTCCCAGCTGTATAATTGTGTTATTTCTTGCCTGGCGTCCACTCCTTTTTTAGACTACATTTGTAATTTTTACTGGTTAGTTCTGAGGCAACCCGCTGTACACGTTTTTTCCTCATTTCTCATTTCTTCACCAGTTTTAGCATCTATATCAATCATTATCTTCATTTCAATAGCTTTCTTGCCTGTCTTCTGGCACTGTCCCAAGATGATCCTTATGAGACAAAATCCTAGCAATACCAACACTTGTATTGCTCGAGTATTTTGAAGGCATTCACCAGTCAAGTTGGAAAATCTGATAACAGGGATGAAAACCAGTACTCTCTTGTTGTCTCATCAGCTTCATCTTCCATTTTTGTACGCAGGGTTGTCAGCATAGTTATTGCCTCGGTCAGTGTTCCATTCTCTCCATCATGAGATGGTATGAATTGACAGCAAGAAGGCATAACCTTGTTGCACACACCTCCTTCCATTGCTGTAATTAGGTCCAGGACATATCTATTGTGGAGGGTCAGCAGCCTGATGGCTCTCAATAATTCTCTGTTTGCATTCAATCCTTATATTGTTGCATTGATCGTCGGTAGCAGCTCCAATCTGGTGATGTGCAACCACTTGCCGTTCACTGCAGTTTGTAGCCTTGGCATGAATATAGATATCATTATCATTCCTGTCTTGCCGAACATTTTTATACTGTCTTCATAGACCGGTATTGATTTTGATGAGAAATAGTTCTCTCTCTTCAGCCGGTGCAGGTTGAGTGACCTCTTCCTCCTCTGATAGTCAATCTTCTTTAGAAATCCATCCAAATTGAGGTCACTTTGGGGAATCACCAATGCTGGAAAATGTATTACTGCAATGGAACATATTCCTCCCCAATTCTTGGGCAACTGCATATACGCTCTGGATCCACAGGCCCAATATCAGTCCATCAACCCTGCAGATCCTCCATTATTTCCTGGGGCTTCAATAACCTGCTCACATCCTTAGTTTTCTCCAACCAGGACCAGGCCTCCGTTCTTGAGGCACATTGTTGCATTCTTCAGTGGTAATATAGATACTGGTCCTGCTTCGTAGTCGACCCATGTTAGTATCTTAGAAAACGTGGCCAATGATTCAAGGCATCTGTCATTCACTATTTGCACTATGCCTGCGCGTTCCTTCTTCAATAAGTGTGCAGGGCAAGATAATAGTCCATCTTCCCATCCAGTACTGGTGGCAACAGGTCCATACACCAATAGCTGAGGGCTCTCCTAGCAGCCTGGTTCTCCTGATCTTTCAGTCATATCGGAACAGTCCATCCTCCTCATCTTGACAACCTTTATTTGTTCTCCAATCTGGGGTGGATACATAGGTTTCTTGTTTGTCCACCACATTACATTTTCCATCCTTTTTGTTTTGACCCAAGTATCTTCATATGAAAATGCCCCTCTTGATCGCCATCGTAAAGTTGCCCATTTTCCTTCAAACGCCCTTCTGGTTGGACGTGCTGCTAGATGACTGAGACATTTTGCATCATGTGCAGGCATTTCTTTTGCAAGAAATGCCCTTTCCACATTCATGGCATATAGTATTAAGGACCAGTCATAGCATTTTTCATCTGATGTTCTTTCTCCCACATCTTTCATGTGCTGGTACCACAGGTTATTTTTTAAATGAGCCGAATTATCAATATATGTACTTATATCTTTATGATCTTCCTCAGCCTCCCTTTTAAATCGAAAGAGATGCCTAGATATATTATAAAACAGACTGTTCCTCTAGTGGGGACAATAGTATATGTTTGGTTGACACCCTCCATATCTGTTTTGCTTTTTATAACATTCTGAAATGCCATAATAGTAAGGAGGAAAACACAAATCATAATACAGAATGATACTGTATTCCATGAAAACTGATCTACTTTCTTGATGGCAATGCACCTCTTATATTCTGAAACCTCCTCATTTTTTTTGGGCTTTTAATATGTAACTCTGATATTCTTTCTAGATCGCACTCGTATATCAAGAACTGCAAGATAATGGCCACAATTCTAAAAATAATATCATTGTTCTTAACATGCATTGCAAAATAAAACATCACAATGTGTACGTGTCTCCTTATTAGGGCTGGATAAGACTGCAATATTTAGGTAAAAACTACTTACAAGACGCAGTCCATTGACAGACCACAAAATCTCCTACACACCATATCTGGGAAACACATGGAACTTGGTGGAGCACATGGCATCAGGGTGCATGCATGGACCTGCCTTGATCCATCTAGAAAAAGGACATACCACGATCAGCATATATCTGTAACCGTTGCATGTTTGCAGCCTATCCACATAATCTATATTTAGGTGCTGAAAGGGGCCATTGCGTCTAGGAATTGCTTCTCCTACTATTCGCAAAATGTGCTCTTCAGAACATTTCTGGATCATGATGCAGTTTACAATGAACTGTGCTCCTTTTTCGAACAACTTCGAGGGAAACCAATCTTCTGCAATTATATCAGCAAGATTCTCTAAAATCGTATGCGTTTGGTAGTGAAGCTGCTCCAGTGGTACCCTCAATAATGCTAGAGGCATAACTGGTTTTGCCGGTGCTGGCTTGCCTCCAAATTGCCTCAGTGAGGGATAAAGAACACCCTGCTTTCTCCATAGATCCTGCTGTTCTTGTGAGGCTCAACCTTGTATATCAATTAACTGGACAATAGACAGCATGTTAAAGCCCTCCTTTACCAACATGCATCGCCCAGTCATCTGTTTAACACTTTCTATTTCAAACCGACATCTATTTTCCTCTAATGGTAGTCCTTGCCACATTCTATTTTCCTCTATAGCAAGCAGGTATATGTCTCATCTACCTTGCGTTACTGCGTACATACATTTATTGGTCAGCAAGTTACTTACCTTTTTTGTCTAGATGATTACTTTATCATTAAGTAAATGTTTCTCTGGTTGCTTCAGTGACGTCGTCATTCTTGAGTATTTTCATATAGTTTTGGTATGTGTACATCTTCTTAATGATGTCACTCTGCGCTCTTCAGATTTCACTTAGTGCTCCATGATGTCCAATGGCACGTGCTCACAGCCTTCCATGCGACATCCTTCCACTCTTTCAGTGCGAGGGTACATTGTGTATGGTTGTCTGAGTGCATATCATCTCTAGTACACTCAATGCGGTATAGGGACAATGCATGGGGTCCCAGCTCTTCTCCTGCCGTTCCAATATGACTGCAGTGAGGGGGTGGGAGTTAGGGACAACACGTCCACCTGCTCCTCTACAACCCCACCCCACTCCACTTGATAATGGATTCTCCTCTAATGCTGCACTTAGATAAAAGCAAATACATTTTTTTTAATGTATTGTAATGTAACGCACAGCACTGTAACCTAAGCAGAACAATCCTCTTTGCTTTCTGCGCCCTAATAACCTTGGGTCTGGTGCGCATTATAAATAAATAAACACACAAACAACCAGATTGTCTGCTCTCCTTTTGGATAGCTGCTGGGAGTCACCCTAAGCTGTGGTGCGCTATGATTAGACGAAGTGATGTCAAAAGATGTGCTAGAACGGGATCAGGCGATATTACATGAAAACAACCTTTCCTATAACAGTTAAGACAGAGTCTGTGTGATTATAAGATCAGTAATCTAATGTAACCCACTTTTGAGCCTGGATCAAATCAGCCAATTGTATTCCTCGGATCCAAAGTGACTCATCTGAATCTTAGGTTCTTTCCTGTGTGAATGGGTGGGCCCTATTGTACAAAGCCATGAGATCCAGACCCGAGTAGGGACATGGAAGGGGTCAAACTGCTAAGCTATCATTGTCCTTGGCAAGATTGAAGCAATAATCTTTACACCAATAGGATGCTCAGAGAAGTTGGAGTTTGACTACTGGTGGTCAACTGATGTTACCATGCATTCTGTTTTATATGCCACAATGGATGTTTTCCCATTCACAGGCCCAATGTGTTCCTTAATTCTGAGCTTGAGTTCTACCATTGCACTAAAGAATTTTTAAGTGCCCTGTTGTGGGTAGATACTGTGGGATTTTTCTTTTCCACTACAATTCGTAATAGATGATATTATGTTTTATTCTTCATTACACTTTTTGAAAATAAAATCGGCTTGAAGGAATTTTTTACATGCTCATTGACTTGATGTAGTATGACTTTCAGGAATAGCATGTTGGCAACATCTCTTTTAATCTTTGCTTTTATGACCCATTTTGTAAAATATGCCACATGCAAATTAGGTTTTGCAATACAATTATCAACAATTTCTTAT
Organism: Ambystoma mexicanum; assembly: GCF_040938575.1. NCBI lineage: Eukaryota > Metazoa > Chordata > Amphibia > Caudata > Ambystomatidae > Ambystoma > Ambystoma mexicanum. The sequence goes on along the minus strand of NC_090934.1, from coordinate 115,762,738 downwards.
GGAATCTGACTGCTTTTAGCAGGTGCTAAGCCATTCCCTATCTGCCTGCATGAAAGTGACATGCAGGTTTAACAGTGTGTGTTCCCTTGGAATATGGAAGAGGAATGCAGGATGGAACAGGGCCACAGGTTTTTGAAACACTGCATGCAGACAGCCTTACTCCAATTTCAAGGTAGAGTACTCTGGCACCCTCGCTGCTTGAATCAATGAAGTGCTTAATTTAATAAGAAAAGAAGGGACAGGACCCAAATATTTCCTAGCACTGCAGTGACACTACCACTCAAAGATCCTTCTCACAGTGTCGACATATTTGGGGTTACCCTACAGCTCACACCTGCTCATTGTGGCTGATGGATGCACTGACTTATCACCACTTTATAATGAAAGTGAGTCTGAGACAGTAAGTGCCAGGGCTCAAAAATAAGTATCTGAGCTGAGCCCTGGCAAACATCCCCACAAATTAAGCACTGAATCAATGGTAACATCTCTCCGGACAAGGTTGATTCATGGAAATGGGACGCGGGTTGGGCGTAACTTATATTAAATATAGAAAACTAATAGCATTCCACACCATAGTGAAGCGACATCTTCTGAAGTGTCGAACGTGGAAATTGGCGATGACCTTTGGACAACGGAGAGGGCTCTCGCTACTTGAACAAGTTGGTTAATTATAGTCGGTAGGCCCTCCAGTAAATATCACTCTTACTCATAATGGCGCGTTGGAATGGAGGCACTTGTACGTAATGGGAGACTAACAGGGATATTTATGCCTCTGTTCCGAAAGGCAGCCAACCAGCCAAGTTTTGCAAACATATATTTAACATTTGCGCAATTTTCTGCATCTGGCTGCTCTCTCCTGTACAGCTCGCCGTTGCCATGGCGATGGCGGAGCAAGCCGATGGCCCCCATTATGTCTGCATAATCAAAGCGCAGCGGTGGATAGACAGGAAAGGCTGTAATAGCCACCTTAAGGTTAATAAACGGGGAACATGAACACAGGCATACCCCCGAACACCGGGGCCAGCTCATTTGAATGCATTTGTAAAATGATGCCTGTGAATCGCCGTATCTCACTAATCAGAGCATGGCTCCTAAATCTTTGGCACAGGATGTTTTCTCTTTTAATTGGGAGTTATTTTTCCCCACAAGTCACATCTCATTGTGTGACAGAAACAGTCTGAGGAGTAGGAGATTCCCAAAACCTTTTAGTTTGTCAGCACTGCATACTTGCCAACATTCTTTGGCCAAAAAGATGTAGGATTTTTCAAGTTTCAAAAATAATACTTTGCATAACAATTACATCACAGGAAAATACAAAACATACATTGTTGGCACCACTGGAGCATTCTAAAAAACAACCCATCGAACAGCACAACATGGAAAGATGTTCAAATGTTAAAAATGTATAATGCTTAATGGTAAGCTAACAGTGAATTCAATTATATAACTTCACAGAAGGTAATCAGACAGAGTTGGCAGGCAACGTTTGCCACTGCTTTGTAGCAGCAGCCGGGCAATACATATTTATTTCTGCAGTGCAAGATGAATAACTGAACAACATGGAGACTGATACCCTCCTCAGTCTGATATGCAGATGCTGTGTGATGGTGTTAAGCTCTGCCACTTGCCTTCACTGCTGGTTCACCTAAGTCTGCCCCGGCAAGAGTGCAGGGCGAAGTCATGTAGCTGTCAGGTCTGTGGATTGATCTGAGCCCATCACTCAAATGTATCACTTACCCGCCGACCACACAGAAAGATGAATTGCCTGCCACTGTAAAAAGCAGTAGCATCTGTCATCCAAATCTGTAGGCAGTAGGAATGCTTAATAAGCAGTAGCCTACTGCCTAAATCAGTAGCGTTGGCACTGGATGGGCTGTAAGTTGGGAATGCCAATTGGATTTGCGTTTTCAGCCCTGTGCTTACCTTTTGCAAATCGTTGTTTAAGGGTCTCTTAGTTCATTTGGTTGAAATGGAAGGAACAAAAAGACCTCAACACCCAGAATGCATTTGACATGTATTTATTTTATTTTTATAACGCGCCTAATACCATAACTGAATTCGGTACCTAAGCGCGGATCGGGGATTCGAACATCTGTTGTGCTCTGTGTGGTCTTGCTTGCAAGACGCGCGCTGCCCCTGGGCTATAAATAAAGGCCAGCATGGAACTTGGAATCCCAGTAACCTGGAGCCAGCCGGTTACCCTAATGCAGAAACACACTACAATCCCAGTGGTCTGGGTAGTGGTTAGTAGTGTAGTTATAAGGCAACAGTCTCAACAGTCCAGTCCTCAAGAGTGGAAACCGCACTGGTGGTCATTTTAAATGGGGGAGAGTGGTAAAGAAAGGCGCAACTGCAAAGCGTAACGTGTTTACACGTTGCTTTACTGCTCCTTCCATTTGAAGTTGGAGAAGGTATACAACGTGGAATTAATGTTTCAGCTGTGCTTTCCGACTCGGTCTTCAAAGTGTAATCCATATTATGCCTGCGTGAAAGTTTCAAGCAGCTGCAAAACGAATGCACTTCCATGAACACCGCCTCTGTTTAGCACCTGCTGCGAACAGGCGGATTCCATACGAATCCTTTGTAAATGCAGTCTGCAACGTGTATTTTGCAGGCAGCATTTACATCCCATTTCCATGAGCTGTGTTGTCAATGAGGATGTCATCAGAGATGTCATGTGTGATGTCATCAGAGATGTCAATTGTGATGTCACCAGCAATGTAATTGGCGATTTCATCTGTGTGCTGGGCAATGGAGGTTGTCATAGTTATTGGGACTTAGCTTTCAACACTTGTTGCATTTCAGAGGTTGTATTGCATTAAATCGGCACCTTAACATCACTGCAACTAAAGTGTATTCATTTTTGTATTACTTTATTTACAATTTTCAAATACAAATTAAATGCCACAATGCAGAGTATGACTGTGTTGATAGTAAATCAGGAAGCAAACATAGCCAAACTCGAACAACAGTATAAGTACAGCATTGTCTTCTTTTTATTCATATTATTTGTATGGTATTTACTGAGCTGGCTTCGAGAAGGAAGGAGCGCTTTACAGAGGTATACAGCAAAACAGATACATAACAGAGCGCTTTTCAGAGGTAAGAACAGAACAGATATACAGTGGGGGGTGGACTACAGAGGGGCTCAGTGAGAAGGGCATCATAGTAAGAAACACACATGCTTTATAAGTAACAGGCAATGAATAACTGTAAAATCACTAAAAAAACAATAACAGACGATAACTTACAGGAACAAACAAAAACAAAGGACATACATTTCTTATTATGCTTTATTTATTTATGCATCAGGGCACCAACAAAAACACAAGAGACCAACAAAGGAAAACACAGGAAATACAGGTATAATACAAGACTCTGGGCCTCAGTACAAGAGTGCCGGTCTGGAAACACCTGTGCCGGTAGGCTTACTAACAACGTCATACCATAATATCAGTTTTTATAACCTATGGGTTACGGGGATTGATTAAGCGGATTCACTACATATACATTCTATAAGGGTTACACTTCTGATTAGGTAACATCAATATGATGGCTCCCCCTGAGACCACCTCTAAATTGATAATAGTAAAAAGACATCATTTCTGCAATAGATTATTGGTTGGCTTAATACGTACTGGGTGGCATAACACTGAGGTTTTGAATGGTTGGATTTCTACTGACCAAACTTGGGTGACAACTAGTAAAGATGTATAAACAATGCACACCTCGATTAATTGTCTTAAGGTTCTCAACAAGTAATGCTGTTTGGGTGCAAGGGGGTACAAACTATCCTGACAGGTAGACAGTATGACAATATTATATATTAGGTCTCCAACTCAGTGTAGATTCCCATCCCCTGCACAGCTTTATCCTGCTTTATCCTGTATATACAGGCAATACTTTGATATTATGTAAACAGTTACCTGTTATGCAATAAAAAAATATGATGGTTTTATGAATCACTCGTGGTCCACACATTTTCATGAAGGTTGTATTATTTTAATTTTAATTTTCCAAAGATAAAGACTCAATGGGCCTCATTTGCAAGTTTGGAGGTAGCCATGCCCTTAATAAAGGCATGGCTACCCCCAAACGGGGGTCCGGCACTGGGTCCCGCGAAAAGGGAATAACGACCTTTGCGGGCCTGGTAATTTCCCTTGCGCGTGACCCGGAGCCGGTACGTACCCATTCCCATTTGAGCCCGCATAGGGCTCAATGGGAATGGGGAGGATGGTAGCAGCGGTACCCTTGCTATCAACCTGTTCTGCTCGCGGGTGGCGCTCTGCACGCCTGGTTTGACCAGGCGTGCAGAGCGGCACCTGCGAGCAGTACTCGTAATGTGGCGGCATGGTAACAACGGCCCCGGTAGCACTACCAGCGCCGTTGTTGCCTTACCGCCACAAACAAAATGAGGCCCAATGTGTTTCAGGACTAAACTCCCTTCTTCAGAGGGAATGTACCACATTATCCAAATAGAATCAATGAATAGTTTTGGTTACAGATGGGAAAATCCACAAAATTGGTTTGCACACATATTTATGACGTAAAGAAATTCATGGAATATTCTCATTTTTATCAAAACAATAATCAAATACAAGTTGTCAGAGTTTTGTTCATTCAATGCTCCAAATGAAATGCCCTTATATTTGACACAGCGATATATAAGACACTTGAGATAAAGTATAATAAGTGTAATGGTACTAACGCTGTGTATGTATTACCACCAGAGTGCACAACCCTCCCCAATTTGGAGCAAGCTCCAGATAGGCTTTTGAACCATAGGCCCAATAGTGGTCCATGAGCACTGCTGTGCCCATTTTCATACCTGCTTTATCCATGATGCATTTGCACCCCTCGTTTTTGTCAATATTCACTGGACCATTCTTTCTGAAACATAACTGTGGCTCTTGCGTTTGGTTATGGGTAGTGGTCCTGCTTCATCTTCCACCCATGCTAAATGTTTGGCCGTTTGTATCAATTTTTCACGGCAGATTCATCTGCATTTTTCATCACATTTACCGATGCAGACACCACTGCCTCTGCTCTACGTCACATTACTCAGTCAGCCCATTCCCCCGAGGAGAATACTTTCTCAGTTATCTGCAATAGTGGCCTGCTTAATCAAAACGGCTTTCCCTGGGCATCTCTGCATTATAACATTTCATGAAGTGCTATCTGGAACTCCTCTGTATTTGGACCTGTCAGGATATATTTTTGCACCTTGCTAAGAGGTGCTTTATCTATCAGACATGCTTCAACATTATCCATCATGTGTTTCTCCTTTATATAATTACCTATGTATGGAAACATATTTTGTAGCCGCTGATTGTCCTTCAAGTTGTCCCTTTGTCAGTCACAGTGCAAAATGTAACAAGCAATGTGCTCTGTATTCAGTTACTTCTTGAGGCATGAATACTCTAGAGGCACTCATGGCGTATGGGATAAGTGAATAAACAAAACATCTCTCTCCCCACTCGGCTCATGTGCTAGTACCACACATTATTCGTGGCATCGGCAGAACCAATCATATAGTTACTTGGGTGCCTAGAGTCATCTGACACACTTCTTTTCATCTGCCTGCTTCATTATTTTGTTGCCATTACACTTGTCATTATAACAGTAGGTACATTTCTGTTTACTAGTCTGGCTAAATTGTAAAGAACCAATTCTCGTAATGCCATAGGACTAATAAAATCGAGGTTACAACATGTACAAAAAATCTTGCTATAGGCATAATTGCTAATGGTCTAGCTTTTGCAAATAATTTGAAGTGTTATTCCTTCCAACCTCCAAAAGCGAATATCTGATAGTATTGAAAAACCCATTGTTTCCACCAGAGGAAAGTTCTTTTCAGTCTTTTTTGATGAGTAAATATTCACAGAACAAATTGTGTTAGTATGGCAAGAAAGCTTCTTTCAAATATAAAAATAGGCTTTTATATTAAACAATACTACGGCGAAACAAATGTTCCATGCTCCTGAAAAGAGATAGATTTTCAACAAATTGGATAAAACCAAGAAAAATATTATTGTTATAAGTGGCATTTATCTTATTTTTTACTGTGGAATTATTCACGCTTTATTTCAAGCAATCATCGTTGAAAAGAAGTTGAACTGTCTTGTCCGTATATCTATGAGGAAACAATGTTTTTTATTCTTCTTGCTGTTGATTGGCTCTTGTCATTGATCTTTTTTGAACTCTTCCCACATCTTCGTTACTTTTGTGCTCGGTGTTGGCAGGTAGGGGTGACTCTCCTTTGTAGAGTCTGATGTTGCAGAGGTGCAGCCAGGCCCTCCTTAAAGTTTGACAGCCATCTGTCTAACTGTCTCCACGATAAATGGTCTTTCAAAATGGGGCTTATGCCACCGTCTTGTGAAATATTTACACAGAACTGTGTCCCCTGGGAAAATTACTAGTTATCTAAGCAGGGCTTCTGGATCAACTTTCATTTTCTACTTCAGTCTTCTATGACTCTGGCCACCGCGCTGGAAGCTGTTGAGACATACATTTAAGAGACTCTGTCATAGCTATCAAATAATCATGCATTTCCTGCCCTAGCACAGTAGCTGCATTCTCTGCATCAGTGTGAGTTTGACTGGAAGGAGCAAGGGGTGTGTGCATTCAGAGTTCCATCACCAGCTCATATGGAGTCAGGTGATGGTCAGAGCAGGGCTAAAGGAAGGCAATGGAGTGTAAAGACTAGAGGGGGGTATCTGTTTTTCTGACCCCTATTCAGTTAGGGTAGAAGCACGGAGCAGCCCAGCCAAGGCTCTCGATTGTTAACGTTAGATGGGCAGTCAAGCTGAGAATCTCAGGAGATGATGCAGACTGGTTCTTAAGTACAGTGAATACCCAAGCCCCCACAAAGGAATGTCCACACACTATGCTATATTCTAACACAGTCCTTTTATCACTACCATAAAGGGTTAGATAAATAAGGTTCAAGTAAATATACACATCAATACATAAATCACTTTGTACTCAGGCAACACTATCCTAATTATAGTAAATATATACACATCTTTGTGGCACCACAATATACTTTAAATTCCATGTAGAATGCACCGGCTGCTGACAGTTATTAAAAAGCATAGTAAACAAAAAGCATGGGATAATTGCATAGACATCGCTGTAGAAAGGCAGGTTATATTAGGAACATTGGCAGAATGCTTTCTTTAAAGTAGATAGGTAATACTGTGTGAGGATCCCCCCACCTGGGCATCCTGTAAGGGAAGAGGTGTACTTTATCTTGTATATAACAGCCCAGTCCAGATATGTTCAATAATGCTCTGCTTCTTTTTCTACAGAACCCACTACCACAATGTCATAAAGAAGCATCGCATTTGAGCTTCATTCACACGTATGATTTAAGGAACAATAACGGGAGGGCCCCTTTGGAGTTTGATGCAGCCTTGTTCGAGAATGCACGGGAGCTGCAATTACCGGATTATTCATGGGACTCCCCCTCACTTCCTCCCTTTGTCCCCTTTGGGCAACTAAATCGAGGGCCCGTAACTGGAAAATTAGAGCCTTCTTTTCAGCACGACAAAATCCTATGATAAATGACCTCTCTTTAACCCAAGGACTGGATCCCTCATGTATAGAGACAGAGACGGATATTGGTAATGTTCCTCCTCATCATAGTGAGTCCAAAAGTAATTCAGTTCAGCGGACCACATGTTGGTAAAGGAAGGCACTGTAATTACTGATGAGTCTTTTGAAAATACTTTTTGCATACTCATCTGTTGATGAGGTGGTCAATCTCTTTGCAGTGTCTCCACCCTGGAGCTATGGAACAGGCTTTGCATCCCTTTTGCATCATTCTAATGATGGAGACATTAACATTAACCAAACTGCTATTAAGGCCTTAAACTGTGTTCTATCTTCATTTGTTGCCTTATATGACAACTTATTTGCAGAGGTAAACTCATCTAAATTGGAGCTTATCAAATGTAAACTAGAACAATTTGAGAGCTGTGGTGCCATGCACTCTCTTTTTGAGGGCCCATGGCACTGATGTGTAAACAACTTGAAAGAAGCCCTGTGGGGCCTAGGAATACACTCAGAGCCTGAAGTAAGTAGCAGGGCAGTCCCACATCCCAGAACCTGAAAAAACTGCTGCCCTCCTCATTGCTCCCTTTCTTCCATCTTCATTACCATCATGGAAACAAGGCAACAGGTTGCTCCTCTGTATTCTGAGGATTTAAATGTGGCCGTTCTCTCGGCATGGTGGAGAAGCTAGTTACGCCCATACCATGCCATTTTGCTAACACCCTTAAGAGGAAGTATTCGAAAGTGTCCATCCAACAACAAAAGAAACCAAAGAAAATGAAGTTATACACAAAAAACGAATTTTGTCGAGGAAGTTCCTCATTGAATTCATGCTTATCTGCAGTAGCTGATAACACCGCAACAGAGTTGGCTACAGAACCCTTGAGGCCTGCATGTGACACTTCTCCCATAATGTTAACGTGTGAGGAATTAGGTGAAAGATCTAAGACAGGCCATGTAGGCTCGGCTGAGCAGCCATTGGTGGCAGACCGGTATGGGGCGTCTTCTATAGCGATACCGCCCAGTCTGGAGCAGGGTAAGCTGAACCTGTTTGAAATATGTACAAGGAAAGGTCCTGGTCCAAAGTTCCCCTCAGACACAGCTAATGTTTTAGACCAAACACAGAATGCAGACAAGCCTCCAGAAAACATATTAACCAATGCAAACGGCGGCACAGGCCAAATGTACAGTATTCTGAAAGGGGCTCAATCTTCTTCTGTAGTTTAAAAAGGGTCTGACTTAAACAACACCATGAGCCACAGTGAAGAATCTCCACAAGCAGTTCAGAGATCACAGGCACCTGTAAGACTAATGACCAATGAGGGTAAGAATAACATATCTAAAACTGAGAACTATGACATAAAAACATTCTGAACTGTCATCCCATCGGAAAGAAGAAGCACCTAATCATACTTGAAGCCATTACCCCCAAAGGTAGAGATCTAACTTTAAGTATGGCAAACATCTTAGCACTATTTTCTGAGATCCTAACCTTAGAGCAATTCATTCCCAAGACATTGCCAGAGTGGGCTTTGTGCAAGATTAATCGGACGGATAGAGTCTTCCTGAAAATTGGCTCTAAGATAGTCCAAGAATTCATCTTGAAGGAGACCCCCACCTTGTGCCAACTGGGATATGGCATGCAAGCATCTAGGCTTCAACTAAATAGTGAACAAAAAAAGCCTATGATTTAAGTGACCCAAGTAACTTCCTGTTGCTGCGTGTCTCAGTGAATCCACCATCCTGCCACCCTCCCGCACTGCCTCCGGGCCACCCCTGCACTGGGGTCTGTATCTGTACTCATACAGCCCCTCCTTTTCTTCCTGCTCTTATCAGACCTACCCTGTCTGCTGCCTTAAACCTAGCACTTGCAAATTGCTAGCTGCATTACCACTGTTTGTTGCCTTTATTATTTATTTATTGTTATTTATCTGTTTCTCCTCTGCTTCGCACTTTCCACCTCTCCCCCTTCCATGCACTTTTCCCCTCCCCCCTCTCTCATGCACTTGCGCGTTCTCAATGTCACTGGGTCTAGTAAGATTGCTGTTTTGTTCTCCCCTGTTCCCCTCCCTTGCATTGTCGCGCTCTGAAACACTTGTGTACGAGCGCGATAGAAAAAAAATATCAATCAATCAATCAATCCGTTGTAGGGCAGAGGAATGTGGCTTGGTACTCATTAGGTAGAACAGCCACCGGGGCACATTAAGATTTGTCATGGGTTGTGGAGGCCCTGAACTAAACCACAGTGCCCCGACTGTCTGGGGAAACAGACCTCTAGCTATGAGAGGACCTGGAAGTGGTGTCCTAGAACGCAAGCCGCCACTCACCTTTGTATACTAATGTGGAGACTGCAAACAAATTAAGGGTGATTGATATCTTCTTACTCCACAAGACTTGGCTCACAGAGAAACCCTTGATGGACGGATACAAAATTGATGCACAGTTGGTTGGCGATAGCAACGGAATTTGAGGTCCTATGGAAGAAAAAGTTGACACCTTTGCTAATTATTAACATCTATTGAATGAGGGTGTTGATTCCGTTGGTCCTTTCCTAGATGGCCTTCTGAACTACCTTCATAACTGGTGGGAATAAACTCACTTTGGTTTTGTTCTCTTTGGGGGATTTCAATTCACTATGTCATGAGGAGAGTGATTCAAGGCCCTCATTCTTGTATGAACAACTCAACCACTCCAGTAAATCTGAGAATGACCGCAGATGGTCATCCTGCCTTAAACCTTGGGCTCTTCAAAGGTTAAATGGAAATGTTACCGGTGACAACCCATGCAGCACACGTGGTTTAGTGGGAATAAGGGGTTTGTAATCGATTATAAATATATGTTGATTCTGTGTTATTCTCAATGTGTGAACACTTTTGTGTTATAAACTCCCCAGTAAGTGATCACAAAATTCTGGCTGCCACATTTACCATTGAAAGAATGGAAACATCGAAATCTGACCTTTGTGAGGTAACAGTAAACACAGGGTTAAATAAAATCAGGTGGAAAAACGTGAAAATGACCAGACTGAACCGAGAGTTGGATAACATTCTTGAGGATTATTCTTTTGTGTGGATTTACCTCACATTTACGTTTGATCAGTTCCACCCTTAGCTAACTAGTTTAATTGATGGGCCTTCCCCTCCCCTAGGACTGGCAAAATAGACAATATATTAATAGATATTCCCATGAATTTGATCCATGTTTGGCGGAGAGGAAGCACGACCTAAGGTTAGAGATCAGCCACATTAAGGGGTTCAAATCTGTCTCAAAGAAATTGAGTCAAAAATAATCTTGCTGCAAGCCTTCAAATAAAGAGGGAGAGTTAATGCTTGAACTCCTCAGAACTAAGGTCTCAACAGGTTTCAGGACAATGATAAATGCAGTATGTGGTGCTCAATCTAAATCGCAACTTAATCCCATCCCTGAGGATATGTGGGATGATCACTTTAATGCTGTTAAATGATGATGAATGATGGTACCATGAATGATGGTACATTGATGTGGCAATTCCGCTCAGACCACAGTAGATCAAATTAGGGTGATAATTCCCTGGAAGATGTTGAAGATTGCATTAAGAGCTCTAGTAGATCGGTGACAGGGGGAGCTAAAAGCCTAACCAACCTGTTGTTTAAATTGATCCGGGAAAATGGGCGTTTATATTGAGCACTTTATTTAATGATGGCTTAAGGACAGGTACATTTCCATATACATTGTCTACTTCCTTCGTCGTAGAACGGACCCAAAAATTGTACGTCCAATTATGCTAATGTACGCAGACTAAAATATATTTGTGTACGTTATCCTTCCACATTTGGGTATGCGGGCCACAGAGGTAGGGAGGCCAAAAAAACTTCAGACAGGATTCCGGAAAAATCAGGGGACAAGTCTGAGCAGTTATCTGGTTAAATGCTTACAGGAGTCTGCATGGTCCAAAGGTTGTGAGCACATATATGTGGCATCAATCGATCTTTCTAATGCTTTTGACCCAGTAAGCCGCTCCCTCTTGTGAACCAAGCTCCACGCTTGGGGAATACCAGACAGCTTTCTTAAGATCCTGGTGGGGATTTACAGCAACTCTAACACCCAAGTGTGCCTTAACGCAGAGGGAGCCCTGTCAAGAAAGATCCAAACAATATTGGGCCTAAGACAGGGTTGTATTTTGGCACCCTGTCTTTTTAATGTATACGTTTCAGACCTTAAGGTTTACCTATTCAAGGAATCGTGTGCACCCCCTAGACTGGTTGACACAAACACCACTGTAATGGCTTATGCAGATGATTTCCTCTTATTCGATCTGACTCCTCGAGGTCTGCAAAGGTTGATTGACACCTTTTCTAAGTATGCAGAAAGCAATCTTTTATAGGTGAACCCTATTTAAACCAGGGTGATGCGCTTTTTAGTCTCCTGAAAGCGCAGGAGGCACACCTGGTTTATGAATAAAATAAAGTTGCTGTACTCACACAACATGATATAACTGGGATTTTCCATCTTAGACTCCCCAGGAAATCATATATAATGACTGCCTGAGAAATAAGGCATCACAGATCACCAGCCATCTGCTAAAGATAGCAACAATGTATGGGAAATTCTCCACCCTGTCCTTGCTCAAGTTATATGAAGAGAATATTGTCCACAAATTGTTATATGAGGTGGAAGTTCATCCCTCTTTTTCTTTTTCTTTGGTAAATTATCTGTTTTTGAAGAATGTATTTGGAGGAACGCCCTTCACCTGACAAACTGCATTCCCATATCTATATTAGATTTGAGCTGGACTTAAAGTCTATAGGATTATGTACTGAATGGAGACTTTTATCACTGGGTCTCATTGCAAGAGTGGCGGTCCGGAAACAAGGATGTCTGTAATCTTCCCGTCACCCTTGTTTCCGGACTGCCACACTACGAGTCTGCCTGCCGGGGCGGCTGCACCTGACAGGTCTGACCCTGACGAGCACATCGGACCCTGTAGGCAGAGTCATCATGGAACCAACGGTACAGTTAGCAACAGGAGCCAGTGCTTCCGTCTCCCCACTACGGGACTCTTTGGGAATGGGGACTTACGAAATCCAGCGCCGCTGGTACTTGTAATGTCCCGGTGGCACCGGGAAGTCAGGTGCCGGATTCAGTCTTACAGGGTTGGCAGCAACCCGCCAGTCACACCGGCAGGTTACCGCCAACCTCGCAATGAGGTTTACTGTATTGTTTGTTAATTGATCTGCCTAAAGATTCTCTTTATGAAAACTTACAATATGACATGCAGCACACAATGGAGAACTGTGGCAAAATTCACAAATTACATTATAGAAATCTGCTCCAGGAACTGGGCCTAGATAGGGGTGAACTTATTGCCAAACCATGTCACATTATAAAACATTCTTTTAGGTTAGACTGGGTGAAAACGGTCAACGATGTCCATGCCTATCGATCCCTAAGACATCTTGTCAGAGCTAGCTTCAGTTTAGTTACCTATCCTACAAGACAAATACAAGCCCACAGAGGCACTATTTTGAAAGAAAATGCCTCTTGCACATTTTGTCAAGATCCAGATGAGGAAGAAACGTTGAAGCACCTAGTCTTAATTTGTAAGGTCTTGACTGCCCAACCACAAATGTTTTTGGGAAGATTATTTGTAATCTCGACAAGACTAATTTGGAAAGTTTAAGGAATAGATTGTTTTGAAGTTTAAACTTGGACCAGGATCGGGGTAATTAACATGAGGTAGCACATAGAATTTGATTAAAGAATTCTGAATTAGGAGATTATATTCTTTTCTCTCTCAACTCCCTTCTCTTAACAGGTGTTGATTTTAGGTAATTGTATTTTAGGATTGTTTTATTAATTAACTTAATTATTCAAATAATGTGTACACTAACTATTGTGCAAATGGTTGTGTTTTGATTTTCTTTTTTTATCTTTTGGATTTGATGTAATAATGATCGGTTTTTGCAAAAGTTTGAATTTTGATTTTAGCCTTATGCAAATAAAATAAATTAAAAAAACAACAACACAGAATGCACATTGTGGGCTACTCCCCAGCCTTTCATTGCAGCACACTGCAGTCATTCCAGTTTCAGTCAGGGCTTGGTCAGGCAGTGTGTCACACAACCAGAACCAGACACTGATAACATAACATGTATAATGACTACTCACTCCATTCAGGTAGGATCCACCCCAAAGGTGTACTCACAACCAACAGCCCCACGGGAGGCTCCAGCTAGTCTGGCTGGAGGCAACCCCTGAGTAATATATGGTTCTTCCACCCAATAACCATTCAGTGGAAGGTAACAGAGCCAGGGCTTCTCAGGACTTTGAGTAACAATTGGGTAATACAAAGGAAACCAAAAGGCCACCAGTGGCCATCTTGCTCTTGTGCAAGAATCCACTGACTCCTTTCGCAGGGTTTGGGTGCCCTATGGGTATCCCATGGTTACTGTTCACCAAGAACAAAAAGAAGAGCTGCACTATCAGGGGTCCAAACTGGACTCATGTGCAGAAAATAAGCAGAACACACAGTTTAAGGGGGTAGAGGAAAATGACAATTAGGCGCTGTCCCTCCAATGCATTGCAAACATCATATGGAGCCAAATATGTTTCAGTGTCTCTTTTAGTTTGGCAATACGTTCCTTTAGGAGGCTGTTGAGATTCTCACTGATGCTGTTTGCTTGTGGGTGTTAAGTGGATGAAAATTAATGCTTAATACCCAACAAGATTGTGATGTGCTCAAATACCTCATTTACAAAATGTGGTCTATTGTCAGACCAGAACACTTTGCACATTCACCATCTTGGAAATGCCTCACGTAAAAGGAACTTCACAGGACATGAAGCATCTGGTTGTGTGCATGGACCTGCTTTGATCCATTGGGAAAAGGGACTTACGACTACTAACATATACCTCTGCCGTTCCAAATTTAGAGCATATCTACATAGTGGATGTGCAAATGTCAAAATGATCCAGTAGAAATGTAATATTAATCCTCTATGTTTGCAAAGTATGGCCAATGTAAACTTCTGCCAGGTCAAACAATTTACAACAAAATCTGTGATGTGTTCTGCCCAATTTGGGTAAACCACTCCTCCGAAATCAGTACTGCAAGACACTTTCTTGATGTGTGTGCTGGGTGATGCAATTGCTCTACTTTAAGCAGCCTTAGAGACGTGATTGGTTTCCAAATACTGTCCTGCTGCCAATTTGTATCTGTGGAGGACACCTTTGTTTCCATAATTCTTGTTGTTCTGGTGGTCCCTTTCCTTGTAATTCAGTTATTTGTGTTATGGGTAGTGTATTAAAACCTCCTTCATCATTGTATTTAATGTACATGTGTATTTATTTGTTGAAGTCACAATGCCAGATAGTTTGGGAAAATATGCTGCTCTTTTTGATTCAATATTGTCAGCCTTGATGCTGTGAGAAATCTGCACACTTCACCACGGCGATGGTCAATGGGAGATGGAGTGCATCAATGAGCTTGTCCAATAGCGGTGCATGCTGCACTGGTCTGCTGTCTGCATAGAACCCATGACTCTTCCAACGTGACTATCCTGCGTGTAGTGTTCATGTCAAATAGGCATAGTCAGAATACATAGTTACTGCCTCTTCTTCATGCTTTGCGAGTGCCAAAATAAGAGCTACCATATCTGCTGCTTGTAACCCATAATGGGGAAAGTGCGTTCCCGGTAGTGGCTGCTAAAGCCTCAAACCAACTCCCCTTCTGTCTACGTAGAACTACATCCCATATTGCGTTCCGTCATGTACTTAAGACTTTTCTGTTTTAATTCTGTGAATTTGACCCCTGCATTTCGTTAGCGCCAAGTTTCCTTCAGGCTTATGTTGCACTCTATAAATTCTATTAAGATAAGATAAGTTACGAGAAATGCGTGGGCAATTTCGCACTTGTCACTGTCGCAAAGCTATCATTCAGTTTTACTCTTGTTTCTGCTGTCCCGCAGTGTTGTTCACCAGTGCTCTGGTCTATTGACGATGACCCGTCAATTAAGAGAATGATCCCCCTTCCTAGGACATTTTCTTTAAGATGTAGTATCTTATCACAGTATTCAGTGTACTTAGTGCAATCATGCACGTTGTATCCTTCCTTCACCGATTCTGCTAGGAATTAGCTGCATTCACCACTAGACACCAGACAATTCTGTTTGGTGGGTTGGATACAATTACTTCATACCCGGAGGCTTTCTGTGTAGTCAATGTGCTTTTGGGCTTCTTAAGGATAGAAAACAGTTCATGCTCAACATATAATGTAACTGTGCATCCCATAGTAATGCTGGCAGATTTCTCAATCGCAAAGGCTGCTGTTGCCAGTGCGTGCTGGCAGGGATAATGACCTCTCATTGCTGTGTATAAAATCCCACTGCAAAATGCCACTGACTTGTGTCCCCTGGTAGATTTCTGTGTGAGGATAGCCGTCATCACTACTCCATTTGAATGGGAAAATTAAAAGGATTCTTCATTTTTAGCAGGGATTTCTAGCACGAGAGCTGTGCTAATTGGTAGCATCAATTCATCAAAGGCATCTATCATCTCGCCTTCCAAGCTATATTGCTGTTCTCTCTCTGTGCCTCCTTGAATCCTTTTAAAAGAGGTCTGACATACATGATGTAGTCAAATTCCTATGCCCTGCAGTAATCGCAAAGACCTTGCAATTGCTTTAATCCTTGTAATCCTTTGACTGTCTCTCGTTGGTTCCATGTAATAAAGTTGCTGTGAAAAAGTCGACAGGTAGGCAACTTTTTTTCCCTGATCCCTAAATTTCTTTCCCCAAATATTCTAGGAGGGGGTATCATAATATAATACCTCCAATACAAGAATATTGAGGGAAAGTGTTCCATTGTCTGGAGCGTGCATTGTTAGGGAAATGTCACCACCTGGCTGCCATTTTCACAGCGACATCACCGCTGGATACGTTTTGGTCTGGATGTTTTCATAATTGCTTCTGCTCTTTCAGATGTCACTTTTCTTTCTTCTTTTGAAATTAGATGACCTATATATAATACTTCTTCGTGGCAATATTATATTTTCTCTTTGTCAACCTTGTTCCCTTTTTCCACCAGTACTATCAACAGTTGTTTTGAGTCTCTCCTGCACTCTTCCTCTGTGTTGCTGCACACTAAAATGTCATCTACATATTGTATTATTGTTCTGTTAAGTTGTGCATTTCCCAACTCCATCTGCAGCACTCAGTTAAAGACAGAGGGTTACTGACAATACCTATGGGATATTTTATTTTTTATTTTATTTTATTGTGCATTTGTTAGGCGCTTATACAGTAAGCCAATTCTGTTTCAAAGCACCCACAGGACAACAGGGAGGGAACATGGGGTAAGAAACAATGAGTACAATGGAAGATAGAGAGAAACCTACTATGACTTGTGAGTATTCAGAATGTGCAAGTGCAGAGAGAAGAGGGGAGGCGGGAGTGGGGGTAAGTGTTGGAATGTCCATTCTCATGGGTAAGCAGCCGATGAAGGGCATAGTATGGTAAGTGCTATGCGGCCATGAGCCACATTGGGCAGGATGGTGCAAGCCTACAGGACCAAGGGCGGGGGTGCCGAAACAAGTGCTGCGAGGTAGACATAGGCTGGGGTGATTGGGTGTGGGAGGCTAGGACCCCGAAGGATACATAAGGGCCTTGGTCACCAATCACAGCGATTGTGCGATTAACAGAGGAGGGCAGAAGGGAAGGAGAAGGTGAAGATGACACTCTTGAGGAGCTTCCAGAATTTGAGGAAGTCCTGCTCAAGATGAAGAGGAAGGGGGAGGCTGTTCTATAAGAGGGAGCCAGCTGAGGAAAGTGATCAGCCTCTGGCCCTCTGTTTAGCAAAATGCTTTACACACAGAGAGTTGGTGCCAGAGGACTGTAGAGGTCTAGAGGGAGAGTATTTAGTAAGAAAAAGTTGCAGATAGCATGGTCCCAGGCCCCATACAGCCTTATGGATGATGCAGAAGGATTTTAATTTAATCCATGCGGCAACCATGAGCCAGTGGAAGAGTTTTTAGGGTAGGAGAGATGTGGTCCCTGGGCTTGAGGCCAAGGATACGTCTTGCTGTCCTGTTCTGGATTACCTGGAGGGGCCGTAGAGTGTAAGAAGGTAGATTCAGGAGTAGGCTATTGCAGTAGTAAAGCCTAGAGAGAACGACGGCTTGAGTAACATTGAGCTTCTGGGGGAAAGTAAGAAAAGGGGGAATTCCTTTGAGAAGGAAGAGTTGAAAGTGGGACTTCTTGTCAATGTCCTGAGTGGGAGGGAGGAAGAAAGTGAGGAGTCAAAGATGACTCTGAGGTTTCTGGCTTCAGCTGAAGGATCAGAGGGAGAGCCCATAGAGGAAGGCTAGAGTGAGGGGAAGAAAGAGGGAGCAGAGTTCCCAATGGGAATGATCTCAGTATTGCTGGCATTGAGGCAGACATCGTTGGAAGTGCACCAGGACAGGATGGCAGATAGGCAGTAAGGGATGATAGACAGTGCAGGAGGGTCAGAAAGAGGTTTTAAAAAGAGTTGTGTGTCATCTGTGTAGCACTGGAAGTTGGGGAAGAAGGAGTAAATGAGGAATGCCAGCTGAGCAAGGTAAGTTGTTTTATGAGGATAGGATAGTTAACTGTGTCGAAGGCAGAGGATAGATCGAGTCCAGAGAGGCGAGTAGTTTTTCATGTGTGTTCAGAAGAGAGGTTTTGTGACTCTGGATGCTGGGAATCCAGACTGATAGTCACGAAGACCACCAATAAGTTCAGTGTGAAAGGTAACTTGTGGAAAGGCCAGCTTCTCTAGCAGTTTCTCAAGAAGCAGGTAATGGAAATAGGCAGTAGTTGGTTGGACAGGTACGGTTTGCTGAAGGGTTTCTCAGCAGTGGGCACACAAGGGAGTGCTTGTGGGAGGATGGGAAAGTTCCAGTGGCAAAAGAGTGGTTGCAGAGATCAGCGAGTGCAGGGGCAAGAGGGTCAATATTGTCCTTGATGGTTCTGGAGGAGCAAGGGGAAACCTGTTTGGAAAGACCTTCATGGAGCGGAAAACTGGAGACTTGTTCAGGTGTGACAGGGGAGCAGGAGGAGTGAGTCGAAGAAGGAGGGTGAGGAGTCATAGGAGGCATGGGAGTGAGGGACGGGTTGGGCAGGAGGGTAGCAAGGGTGCTCAGGGTATACAGAGTTTTGGTGGTGATGTGTGTGGCCTCGGTTGGAAGAGGGGTGGAGGAGACTGCAGAAGGGTTGGCAATAAATATGTGCACATATATTGAAGTACTGTTTTCGAATGAGTGCCTTCCTGCGGCAAGGGCATACACATTTTGGCTGCAGTGCCCCACTCCCACTGAGTGTGGTACATAAGGACTTTGTCCTTCAACCGGGGTTACAATTTGCATAGCTGAATGATGGGAGTGTCTCCCATGATAGCACATCACAGTTATACTTACCAATAGTTACCACATTTTATTTCAATTCTCAATCGTCTCTATTTTGCCACCCTTTCACACCTTTACCCAACAATACTACTATTGCACCTAATATTTTTGCGTCTGTCTTCAAGACCACACCTCCTGCATAACCCAATGTTTCAGAGCGGCACCACAAACGCCACTCATGCTCCGGACAGCCCCACCTCACTGTTCCCTACAAACCTTCTAAGTGACACCATAAACGTTACTCATGCCCTGAGCGGCCCTGCCTCGCTGTTCTCATACCGCACCACACTTCTTGATCCACACAAGAACTTCATTTCGTCAGCAATATATACCAATATACACCAAAATAATCACTTTTCACAAAACCTATGCTGACTTACAATACAAGGCTACCGCCAGCAACTACTACACAAATAAATACAGTATGGCCGCCTTCTCACTTCTAGAGAGGTTATCCTTCTCTTATTATTACCCCATAATGAGGTGTACCACTTGATCTTTCCCGACCCTTCTCAGAGGATATCTCTTCATCTCTTTATCTCATCACAATCCCCCAATATACAAAACAATCCCCTCCTCTATTTTGCCAAGCCTATGTCATACTTACATTCATAGATCTGCTGAGGGTCTTCACTATCGAGTCTCCCTCAACTGCCAGCTGCCATCTGCCCTACGGGGCATCGTGCGGGGCCCTGACAGGATCTTTCTCCGAGAGGGCTCCTGTCGACCTCTCTCTGTTGCGTCTAATACCACTCTCCACAGGTCACCTCCATAGTCTATAGGCCACGGCAGGGAACCCTCGACAATCTGTGGACTCTACAAACCATCACTTCTGCTACCATCTGATAAGATGGCTTGGAAAATACCAACATTACACAGAGGTTCTGGAGCCAGGACTCAATAAAGGAAATAGACTAAGTGCAAGGCCCATTCCAGCTTCATTAACATACAAATAACGCAGGGACAGGATGTCATCACGCTAAGCGTGCTTATCAAAACAACAGTTTTAATACTATGATGGTGTCATCAATGACATCATAACATAATATCAGCTTACAAAACCTATGGGTTAAGGGGATAGGTTAGGGGATTAAACTGTAGGGGCTAAACTTCTGATTGGGTAACAACAATCTTACGGCCCCTCCGAGACAACTTCTAAATTGAAAATAGTAAAACGACATAATTTCTACAGTAGATTATTGGTTGGCATAATATGGACTGGGTCGCCTTACATTGAGGGTTTTGATTGGTTGACTTTATACTTACCAACCTTGGGCAACTGACAGGTCATCAAGACATGAACCAGACAGGAGTAGGGGGAGAGAGGTCCAGGGACTGCTTTCCTTTCAATGAAAGAAGATACCATCCCTTATTCCTAGGCCATTAACCAGGGTGATATCTTTGTAGTTGGCCTTGTACAGCGTTTTGTGTCTGGAAATGTGTGGAAAGGAGTGAGGCAGATGTCCTATCGGTATCCGTTGCTAATGAATAGACAGTGTTCTTCAGTTATGGGCCACAAGTGGTGAGGCCGCTGTTCGAATTATTTGATCCTGCATTTATTGGGATTTTAGCTAATATTAATGTGGATCTTATGATTAATTTTTACACTGGGGACACTCTTGAGCTATTCCCCATAGAGCCTTTGGGCTTATAATTGTCCTACACATGGCTTACAAAGACTGGTTGTTCTCTTACAAAACTTTAATTAATTGGAGCGTATCCTTCCTTCATCCTGGCTCTGTTTGGTAGCTACTGGTTAAACTCTGCATGGATCTGTATTGCTGTAATTTCAACATTTTGAGTGCTCATAAAGTCTTAAAGACTTTCATTTTATTAGACTGTGCTGCAGCTTCCATTTTGGAAAAGATGGCTGCCCATTACTCTCATATTTCTATGTTAGTGAGCTATATTTACGTGTCGTTCATGTTGCATTCAGCTTATACATTGCTTATGTTAATATTCTTCATGTATAAATGCATATATTACCTTTTGTTTTTGTTGTTCATGATGAGTGCACATTTTCTTTGTGTCTAATGCATGCACATATATGGTTTCATGGGCGGTTCACATATTCTTGCCATCTTTAGCTTAGATCGTGCCCATCTCCTGTTGTATCTGCCTGGGATATGGATGGTATGGTTGCCTTAGTGTGTAACGTTCCTCACCTATGCAGTATCGGGCCCAGGGAGGGTCAGTAGCTATTGATGGCCTAACCATCTGCTTCCCAACACTAATGTACATCACCAGGTCTATCAGATCAACAGCTTCCTTCCTGAAAATTCTAGTTTTGGAACATTCTCACAATATATGCACCAACGTACCCCTCTCCCTTCCACAGCCCCAACATAAATCATTATACAGTGGACCCAATGAGAGCATCCTGTCTGGGGTCCAATATAGTCTGCCTAAACTTTTCTGACAAATGAAGTGCGAATTGAGATCATTTTTCCGTAAGGTTCCTCTTCTAGTCGCCCCTTCACATTTTTCTTGGCATATCTCATTACCCAATTCTGCAGACCATTTTAGATACCACCCATCAGAAATCTCACTCGCAACAGGCATTAGCTTTAGGAAGGTAGATAGCATTGGCGGGGGGAGGGCAATGAAAGACCTCACATAATTCCAGCCTATGGGCTAAATGGGCATTTTTCATAAAACCCCTTTGCGATGACAGTGCACTTAAACTTGAGAATTTTTTCCTTGCTTTTATATCTAAATTAAATGTATGCTCTCTTTTGAAGCTGATCACCTGGTCCTCCTCCAAAACATCATTCACTTCCAGAACAGCCCTGGAGATTCAACTCTTCTTTCATATCGTCTCATGGTTTAGTTGAAGTGCTGTATTGCACAATGAGGATGCACTTTTATTTAACCAAATGTGTTGATTATTTTCCTTCAACCTATAAGTTAGTATTTTTTGAGTTGTCAATATAGCCGGCCATAGCTTATTACCATTGGGTAGCTTAGCCTAGGACTAAATATTTGCAAGTTTAAAAAGCATAACTGCTTGAGATTACATAGCTAACCAACTGGTTGAGACTTCTTCATAACAAAGCCGCTGTTATATCTGCCCAGATCAGGATAAGCAAAGCCCCGAGCTGCAACATCACAAGCTAGAATATAGTGAGGGATCTTTTTTATCTTCTTGTGTTTCCACAAAAACTCTTTACACATCTTATCCATCTTATTTAGCAATTTCTTCGGAAAGGAGCAATGGCAATGACTGAACAATGTCGGAAGCTTTGGGGAGGAACTACATTTTCATGGCATACATCTTGCCCCAGATATTCACATTTACATTGTCAATTGTGTTAACATTCACCTTCACATTATTGAATACTTTATTCACATTTACCTTCACAAATCTTTTTAAATCACAAACTAAAGTAATCCCTAAATATTTTACGCTCTCACCGGACCATCTGCAATCCCAACCAGGAAAGTCTTCCCCACAACAATTGTCAGTCAAGGGGAAAATCTCTGTTTTTGACCAATTTATTTGGTGTCCTGATAATGTCTCTGCTTCCTCAAACATAGCGCTCAAAGGAGAACATCAGTCTAGTGGACTGGTAAGAGCGACCACCAGGTCATCTGCATAGGCCCCCACCCTAAGGTCGAAAGTCCCTATTCTTAACCCTTGGTTAAGGATCCTGGCATACAAACGCTATCAAAGGTACCAGGGCTATATTAACCAAGAAGGGAGGAAGTGGGCAACCTTTCCTTGTACCTCTATACAATTTGAACTCCCTAGATTTGCTCACTATTCTTAGAGAGGCACCGCTCCACCCTACTGATGAGGTCCAACCAGACTGAAACACGTGTCTGGGGTTGCTGTTGGTACACTTGTTCGGAGGAGAATTGCTTAGCATTTCGGTGCTGGACTGCCCTAGGGCAGGACAAAGACTGATATGTTTGGGATATTTCTTCTCTGTGAAAGATAGTGAGCTAAATACTCTGGGTAAGTCTCTCAAATCCGGGACTAATGTCTGGCAGAGGGACTCCCAGGACCCCCTTGTTTTTTGCCTAGATACAGTGCCATATAGCCAGTTTTGTTTTGACTGAATTTCAATGGTTTCATTGCATCTGATTGGTTCACCTTAAGGATGCTTCAACTCAAGTTTTTTTCAATGACTTTAAAGCGTTTTGTTGCACTTAACTAATTCATCTTAACTCTCCCATAACTAAAGACTTTCCACTCAATCAATTCCTTTTATGACTGCATGAATATGCCATGCAGGTGTAATCAGCTAATGAGTTGCATTTACACTTTAATTTCGCACTCCAGGGCATACATCATTTCCCCCACTGTTTTCTAATGTGTATATGTCCAGAAAACAGGAACTGGCTTTGGCTTTTGAATACTGCACCTGGAAGCCGATGAAATAGGTCCACCTGATGGCACCACGTGGTCCTGGCACTCAAGTCATGCCCACTAATTCTGTTTGCAAGTCAAGTGTGTTAGTCCATTTGGGTCAATTTAAGTCTACCCAGAACACGACCCCAATGAACGCACTCTATTAATAAAAGCCGAGTACCTAAAGCATGGGACCACCTGACCACCACAAATACAGCAACACAATAGTGACTGTGGTATCTGTGCTGCATTTTCAGATGGTGTAAACTATAGGGTCTTCAGGTGACGCCATATTAATGAGACATCATGTTACCAAATCTGGGATTTCATTTGACAAATTATCCTTATCGGGCTGGGTTGGTCACCTAAAACTGCATCTCCCAAAATCCACTACTGCTTTAAAGTAAAAGCTTAGGGGCAAAAACAGGTGTCCGCGTGCAATGATGCCACTGTGCATTCAGAAACACAGTAAGACAGGCAGTGTCCTCCTTGGATCCTAAGAACTACTATAGTTGTATTTGATTATTAATTTTCGAGACTCAGTAGAAGGTCTGTCACTTAAGCGCATTCTGGTAGCAGGTACAACGATCTGCACAGAAATTATATGGTGCAAGCAAACCTTTGTTAACCCATAGCTAATGGAACAGGGACAGTGGCTTTTGAATAGTGACAAGCATGCGAATGGGTACTGTTAACAACACAAGCACTTCCTGTTTTCACCCATGGCTTCCGGAGTTACTACAAACAACACAATAATGCACCCTTTGTGTGTGCAAACATTTGATGGCATACTAACTAAACACCGAAGTTGGCTGTTAATTGGGATTTTTTTTATTCATCTTTGCATTTTTTTCTTCATATTTTCAAAATCCTAGTTCTGATAAGTATGCATCTTTCCTAGAATAAAAGGTGATTACCTTTTATTCTTCAATGATCCTTAAGCAATTTGGGCTGTATTACAGAAAACTTTCCATCAGTTCAAGTGCAATTAACACTAGGGAAAAATCAACTTGAGCTAAAAATAAACAACTTCAAAGAATGTGTGCATGAGACAAATCATTTGGAGTAGGGCAGTTATTACTCTGGTTACAAACAAAAATAGAAAGCATTGAAAAAAGTGTTTTTGCACTCCGACAATGTTTGTCCTGGTGCTAATTGCACTTGTGCACAGTTTCTGTAATACCACCTTGTGTTTTGTGAGGACTTAATTCTTAATGTTTCCAAGAATGAAGCTAGTGAAAAGATTGCTTTCTTGTGTGAAATGGCTCAGTGGCACTGCGATCAGGCCTCTAGGCACGGCTTGGATTTGGTGCAGATGAGAAGACTGGGACATTTAAATGTTCAGTTCTGCCAAAAAAATTGCATATTTTTCAGTTCACTGTCAGGTATTACGAGCACATTTTCATACAAATATTGTTTTAGGATAGCCCTTTGATTTAAACGCTTACCCTTCAGTGGTACATCAAAAATCAAAAATCAAAATAAAATAAAAAATAAACTATTTGACCTTGAGTCATGGAATGATTTGCGTGTAAAACGGGGATTTGCGTGCCATTCTGCCCGCAAATCCCCATTCGTTAAACAGGGAATTGCGGGCAGAATAGCACTCAAATCCCCGTTTTACACGCAAATCGGGTAGCGCATTTTATTTTTTCAGGAAATGTGACACCTTGAAAAGAAATGTTTGTGTTTAAAACACCACACATCGGATTTACAGTGTTTCCCAAAGGGAAAATCCCATTAAAAAACGCTTTCTAAATCAGGCCCAATCTCGTGTGTGTCTCTTCAATGCACTCCCTTATGTTTATCAATTACCGGTTGTCTGCACCGGTCTCATGAGTCTTTTTATTGCATTCTCTTGATCTCACTGAACCATGCACTCTGTATCCTTATTTTCCCCAAACCACTGCTGTTTCCTTTACCTTTACCTTTACCCAGCATTTTAATTCCAATGTCGCTATTTCGCGAACTCGTCTCTACAGTCAGTTCATTAATGTCTCATAAAGCCCTCTTTTCTGTCTCCAAATCCAAAATAGTGTCTTGATCTCTTAGACGGTTAAAACCGTCTTTTTATTTATTTTTTGTCAATTTCAAGGTGTTTATAAACCATCTCGCTTGTTCTGTCTCTGCCACATCTTAGGTGTCCATGCTCAATCTCCTGGCGTCATGGTCACCCTCAGCACTCCAGACTATCTTTCTTCTGCCTCTGTCCCAACTCTTAAATCTCTGTAGAACCCTGAATATATCTCCTCTATATACATCCCTTCTATAGTGCCCCTGTCTTCCCCTCCTCCTCCAAATCCCTTTTCTTGTTTTCCCACTTTACTCTCATTCCTTCACATCTACATCCTCTCACTTGCGTGGCTTTCTTACCACCGACCATTTCCAAATTCTTCAGCCTGTATCTCTTTCTGAGAACTAGTCTGTAACCCTTCTCTTCTGACTCCTTGTGGTCCTGTTTGAACCACTTACCCTTTCACAGATTATGAAATTCACTCTCTTGAGTCTGCGTATCACTACCCAAATCACCAACCCCCTTCTATCCATCTTTATTGTACCCTCTGCTTATCCAAACGTGGCCTTTGAGGTGCCTCTATCTCTTGCACCCTACACCTCTCTCTTATTAACTCTTGGCTCTGTATCCATCCGTTGTGCCACCTAATTGCTAACTCGTCCTCGTTGCCACACTCAGGTCTGTAGCCAATCCTCTGTGGGAGCTGCTGAATCCCACTAATCTCCTCAAGGCGCTATGCCCCCAGAATATCTGAGATCACTTCTGGGAACTGATCACCCTGAAGGGAAAGGTGAAGTGGATAAAACAAAAAATACACATATTATGATTCTTCAGTCTTTCTGCACACCTGCCAAAAGAATTACGTCAGTGAATCTGTTTTCCCTTTGGTTTTCTCTCACTGAAATACATCGACTTGCCCCTCTGTCCTCCAATATGTACCTGTGTTTTCTCCGCTAGTGCTGTGAGAAATGTTTTCATTGGAACTGGGTGATACTCAGATCTGTAGCTCAAAGTCTTGAAGAATTGAATGACTGATTCCTAACTAAAGTTTCCTATTTACACAGCGTGGTGCTGTGTACATTGACCTGAGTCTTAACTATTTCACTAAGATTTTCTACCATTGCATTTCTGACTAGATATTCTCTTCTCTTGGTGGCCTTCCATTTTCTGACAACTACCGAAATCTAGAGTGTTTAAGCTTTAATGTTTATTGTGCGGTTTTGGGGGTCATTCCGAGTAGGGCGGTAAGGGTTAACGGTCACCGTTAACGAGACCGGTGCCGTTAAACCCTTACCGCCCTATTCCGAGTTCCCTTTGCGGGTTGGTACTTAACGCCTGCTTTTTGCAGGCGTTAAAAAAACCAACCCGCAAAGGGACCTAGGAGCTAATTACGGCACCGTAATTTACGGTGCCGTAATTAGCGCCTTCCCCATTCCCATTGAGCCCTATGGGGCAAAAATGGGAATGGGGAGGGGCCCTTGGTGAATGGGGAATTACCGACCCCGCCAACCTTGGAATGGGGCAGTAATTCCGCCATTCACCATGGCGGAGTCGGAAAAATAACGGCGTCAACCAAGGCGCTAATAGCGCCTTGGTTAACGCCAGGGTCGGAATGAGGCCCCTTGACTTGCTTTCGAAAACGTTCTCCAACTGAACCGGACTGTCCACGCTCTGCTACTGCTTCAGCTGTAGTGCTGCTTCAGGTTCGCAGTTCCCACAGCTATTCTTGGAATGTGCACATTCGTGACACAACTACAACTGCTTGACGAGTCCTCTAACACTTCGCACCTGGTAAGGCAGAAATGTTACTGCTTCCCATATATGTACGCACGCATGCCGGCTGACATACTTCACTTGACTTGTCCACCTCTTCTCCATGAGGATCTAGATGACGCCTGCCTCCAAGTGCAACCCCTAGTATGATTCCGACCTAGCCTCTGTGAAATGCAAGTGCAGAGCTGCTGAGCGGAAGTGGCAGACATCGAGAACACCCTCTGACAAACTGGCCAGCTGACTGCTCCAAAGGCAATACAGACCCTCAATCCACTCTAAGAAGAAGGCCTTTATCCAAGCCTGCATCTCTAGGGTCACTAACAACACGGCTGCATTGTTTAAAATCTGCAAGGAACTCGCCAATCCTACTGCAGTCTCCATTTCTCATCTGCCATACCTGACCCTGTGCACTGCACTGGCCTCTCACTTCTTAACCAGAATTATCCTGTGGGGGGGGGGGATCATTCTCCACCAGAGCTGGATTCTCTTTCATTGGGACTCCTGATCGGTTTTCCACAGACAGCCAAGTGCACGCCTTAATCTATGGGTGAACTTCTAAAGAATTGTTGCCCACCCTTCCTGAGTCCACTTCTGACCTGTCTACATTCATGGAGCACGATCACCACCACAGGATACCTCCTTACAATTCCCTGTCCTGGTGAAGGCTGATGTTCCTCAAATTTGCTGGAGAGGACGAGACACAGTTGTGTCAATAATTCTACCATAACACAGTGTCAATTTCCTGACACTGTGTACCAGGCTTAATAATTAAGCATACATACTTTTATACGACTCCAGATAATGCTGGGGGCCGAGCTGCACTGATCTCTTTTTGTGTGTATTATGTTCACCAATAATGTTGATTGTTTTGTATACATTGAATGTATGTTGGAAATATTTCCTGTGCCAAATGTTGAATTATATGATGGAATCATCACAATTTTTGTTTAGATGACGAATGGATTAAAATAATGGGTTGGCCATAATTCCAGCATTTAACTGGGAGAGTCCAGTCATTGCTGTGCAAGAAGGACTCAATGCAAAATAAACCTTTGCAGAATGGCCCAAATACTGGCACCTGCAGATTATGGCTGTTTCAGTGCAAGCTCAGCACATTGCCTTGAATCCGGAATGACTTTTATTCACGTATTGATATTCTCTTGATCATTTGCACAATTCTGCAGATTTTAAGTGTCCCTTAGAATGACCCTTTATTGTAAAACTCCCCAACCCCAGCCTTGATAGCTATTTTAAACAGTTAACACCCTGTGTTTGCTTATTGGAGAATTATATATATTTTGATGCTTTAAAAAAGGAATGTTCCTACTTATATGACGAAAAAAAGAGATTGTATTAAAGGCATGACAGCAAGTATTATCTTCTCTTTTTTTTCTGACAGCACCGAGGAATATTTCAAATCGTTTACACAATATTGTTTATTTTGGCCGCAAGTCCCATTATCCTCTACTTTCAAGTTCATAGAGGGAGAGGCAACCCTGTGATTCCTTTTATGCGTGGGTGATGTGAGGTCATCCACTTTTCTTGCAACAGTAAAGGTCTTCTCCCATCCAGATGTCTTGGTCTTTAATCCCATGCAGTCCATCCTTCAAAACATTGGACCCCCTGAGGCTTTAACAGCATAATTTATCGTGCAGGGTCGGCTCCTAAACAACATGCAGTCATGTTTAGATGACTAATTGATTAAAGTAGGGGATTACCCTAGATCCGGATTCGCTCTAATCAATATGACTGTGATGAAGATTTGTTACCTGAATACATCAGGGAATTCAAATTAACAAAGGGGGTCCTGGGAGTCCCTCTGTCAGACATTAGTCCTGGTTACAAGAACCTTACCCAGATTCTTTAGCTCACTTTCTTTCACAGAGGAGAAATATCCAAAACATATCAGTCTTTGTCCTGCCCTGGGGCAGTCCAGCACCGAAATGCTAGGCAATTCTCCTTTGACCCAACAGCAACCCCAGACATGTGCTTCAGTCTGGTTGGACCTCCTCAGCAGGGTGGAGCTGGGCCTCTCTAAGAATAGTGAGCAAGGTGTCCACCTCTGGATTCCCCTAGCAACTTAGGGTGAGACCCAAAGTTACTTAAATTTGCAAAAAAACAAGAGGGGTCCTGGGAGTCCCTCTGCCAGACATTAGTCCTGGTTACAAGACCCTTACCCAGATTCTTTAGCTCACTTTCTTTCACAGAGGAGAAATATCCAAAATATATCAGTCTTTGTCCTGCCCTGGAGAAGTCCAGCACCGAAATGCTAGGCAATTCTCCTCTGAACCAACAGCAATCCCAGACACGTGCTTCAGTCTGGTTGGTCCTCATCAGCAGGGTTCGAGGTGTGCCTCTCTAAGAATAGTGAGCAAGGTGTCCACCTCTGGATTCACCTAGCAGCTTAGGGTGAGACCCAAAGTTACTTAAATATGCAAAAAAACAAGAGGGCTCCTAGGAGACCCTCGGCCAGACATGAGTCCTGGTTATTAGAACCTTACCCAGATTCCATAGCTCACTTTCTTTCACAGAGGAGAAATATCCAAAACATTTCAGTCTTTGTCCTGCCCTGGGGCAGTCCAGAGGCGTTGGAGGCATGGCCTTGAGCTGCATTGGGGTCCTCCTGCTAGCAGTATGTGGCTAGTTCACAAGGGCTGGGATTTCAAAGGAGTCCCTGCTCACCAGCCCCATGGTCCTACTCATTGAGGCGATAGGATCTGAACAGTCTGGCATTTGAGTGGTTTCTTGGATCCTCCTCGTGACTGAGGGTCTACTATTCTAACATGGCTGTCAATGTTCATGCCATTCGCATGTGGTTGTTTTGATGGCTGTTCGGTTTCTCAAAGTATCATGGACCAAAAGGGGTTCATTATTGTCAAATGATTTCCTGACTCCATAAATGGGCATGTCAAAGAAAGAAATTGCTTCTACGTGTTATTTGACCTCCGTGGTGGTTATATTTTGCCAACTTGGTGGGACTCTTCATATGCGTTCACATTGCCACCAATGAAGGTAGGCTTTCAACGGGAGGCTTTTCTGCAGGGTTTATTTTCTTTCTAAAAGGCGACTCATTCCTGAGACTCATTCCCACCCTTTTTGTGTGACTTTGTGTTTACATGCAGACTTGCACGTTGGTTTTAATTCACGGCGCTAAGAAGACGGAAGATCCTGGCATTAAGCGCAATGTAAATTACCAATAATAAGAAGAAGAAGAATTGAGGGAGAAGAAAAGGAAAGCGGCAACTCATTTCCCACACAGTGGGGAACTCTGTCTAGTATGTTGCTCCCTGTTGTGCTCTGCCTGGAGAAGACTCTTTGGAATAAAGAATTGAAAGCAGACAGTAAGCCTTAAGTGCAAATCTGAAAGAATGCATCTGTTGCTATGGCATCTGGGTCTGGCCACCAATGGGAGAACCTCTGACTGTGTGTAATCACAATGGAATAAAATAATCAGGTTTAACTATGTGGGACCTCAACGGGAGGAGGGAGTTTGAAATATGAGGTGGTAAAGTTACCAAATGATTGAGTCCTGATTTATTCTGGAACACCAGCCAGTTACTCTGTTGTACAGACCGTGCAGTAACCTTGATTGAATGCTGATATGGCGACAGGAAAAATTCACACAACTGTTTGGCCATATCATTGAGTGGTTTAGCTCATATCTCCTCCGCAACCCCCAACTTGCTGATACAACAAACTGCAACCATCCTAAGTATTATGGAACAATGGTGTCTGCTCTTAGTGTTGCATCCTGTCACGAAGGAACCTGCAAATATTTCTAAATAATTATGTGATCTTTCGACTCCCAAAGTGCCCATTAAACTCTGGTCAAGATTTCACGCTAATTAGCCCTCAACCTGCCTGGATGGCATCAGATAACAACAGTAAATCAGGAGAGGAACTACATATTGTTCTTGCCTTCCAGGTCTCCATACATAGAATCTGTCACTGGATGCCTGTTTCTGGCTCTTGGGGTAGGAGTAACCTATCTGTGTAAGTCTATCCCTTCTGTAAATTGTGTATTTTCAATGTTTGCAGTGTCCTGTATTGCAGAGGAGTTGGGGAGCTACCAACTGCATGGAGCATGACAGAGGTTTTATGCCCCTGGCAAGTTGCTGTAGTGCTATTACTGGATGGGTCAATATGTTCATCAGCTCTTTCTATATTAAACTTACTTTTGTTCACGGAAGGTGCAAAGAGAGGTCCACAGCATTGCTGTCAAGAGAAAAGATCAAGAGCGTTCTCACCAGAGTGGGTAGGCTGGTTTTAGAGGGAGTCGTCAGATAAGAGGTTTTTAAGGTCAAGCTGCAGAGTGCTTGGGAAGGTTAAGGTCCCCCAGCAAGATAATGGGAATGTTAGTAGGAAGTGACTCAAGGAGCGGGGTCAGATCAGCGAAACAGGATGTGCGCGGTCCCAGGGGTCGATCGACAGCCAGAACAGCAAGAGGAGTAGGAGGGAGCAATTGAATAGTTGACTATTCAAAAGAGGAAGAGGTGATGGCAGACGGGGGTAGAGGGGCAGTGCGGGGGTCTTTATTGATAAGGAACCCAACACTGCCGCCCTCCCCAACAGGTGAGGTAGAGTGAGAGAATGTATCAGATGCAGTGTGGAGAGCTGCTAGTGTAGTGAGTCATGAGGAGAGAACCAGGTTTCTGTGAGATCAAGAAGAGAAGATTGAGGGTGGTACGAGTCGATGTGCTCAGCGATGTAGGAAGAAATATTGCAGAGGATTGTGCTGTCCAGAGGCCAAGTGAAAAAGTTGATAAGAATTGAGGGGGGGGGGCAGGTGTTTTCCCGTAGGCGAGGGGGATAGATGAGGTTGGAGATCCTGGGAGCACGGGAGCATTCTATTTGTGATTTGAGGGGTGTGGGGTGCAGGGCGCAGGAGGACGTTGGAGAGGGTAGAGACTGATGACGTTACATAAAGTTGAGGCTGAAGGTTATGAGAGCAGGAAGGAGAAACATGAGTAGAAGGAGAATGAGACGAAAGCACGATGCATGATGGCGGGTAGAAGACATTTGTAAGTAAAGACGAGGAAGAAAGGGTATAGCTCAAGTGAGAGGCATGGTAGGTCGGATGAGCACAAAAGGAAGGGGAGGATGGCTGGCTGAGAAGACGCAGCTGTACATTCTGAGTTGGGCTACAATGGGGCTATAGATAACCAAATGACAGTCGACAGAGCATTAACACTATGTCCATGCTCTTTACAGCACTTAGACAGGCATTAGCATTGGCCAAAAAACTAAAGGCCATTTGGGCTCACAGTTTCAATGTCTCTAGGTCGATCATGGATATATTACCTTGGTAAATCAGTTCCTGCCATATCCATCATTTTAGCTAGTGGTCCCAATGTATCTAGCAGTTTTTCTTGGCCCAGAGATCATGCACGGTAGGCTCCTTCACTCAAATTGTTTCTGTATTTGGCAGAAATCTAAGGCAGAATGGTTACTTTATTCAGATAAAGGTCTCTGTGGGCCAACGTAGAGGGTCCACCCATCTCCACAGTCCAGCTATTTGCATATACTCACGCACTGCATACACCCATTAGAAATAAACAGAAATATTATGGAGGACATCAAACAGAAATGTCTTACCTGAATATTGAGCTGCAGTGAAGTGAAAGGCCAAAATCTAAACTTCACATGGAATGGTACAGATGTCTTCTGCCATATGTGGGGGGTTAGAGGTGGTGCTTAGTTAAGAACCTAGGCCCCCCGTCTCCTGTTGCTGGTATGAGCATTAAGAGCTCAGGAATGTATCCATCAGAAAACATGGTGGGGGAGAGAGAGCCGAATGGGGAAGGATATTTTCTGCAAAGGTGCAGCCAGTTCCACTTCATGGGAAAAGGGATAGAGAAAATGATAGGCCACGTGTTAAAATGGGGGGAGTCACCTAGGGCTGTGAGGAGAAAGGGGGTGAATATTGAGCTGTGGAATGGAATGCTTTGAAGAGGAATGATAAGTGGATAATACACACATAGGTGTAGCATCGGGACAGGATTGCACAAAACATGAAAGAGTAAAAAAGAATGGAAACAAAATGAGAAAACAGGGATGAAAGAATGAGTCTGGCAAAGGGATGAAATGTGAGGGCTCAATAACAGATTGGATGAGGCAATTCATATGGAAAAAAGGCTATATGTCTGATCTAGGAAGTTGGATGTGGGGGGCAGGTTTAGATGGTGTTATGACTGCGTGAAGACAGTCCATGATGGGGTGGGAGTAGGCTTTCTCTACGAGATTGTTTAATAGTCCTTAGATGGATTGCCAGAGTTAAAGGAAATCAGTGCTGCCACTGATCCTCGCACAGGCCCACCAATATCCAACAGCAATGGGATGTAGCTCAGCTGTGAACTTTTGGTAGTTTGGTGTCACTAGGTAAAAAGAGAGGTACTCATTACCCCTCTTTCACTCTTCGGTCCATGTGACACAGTTTCTTTTCCAAGCGCCACTTGTAACATTGCCGCAGAAATCTCATGAGATTCCCCCCACAACCCGAAAATGTTCAACCCATAACTGGCTCCACAGACCTTCCCCAACTCTCCAACTTCTCATGCAGAGGACACATGATGTAATTGCATAATGTTTCCTTCTCTAAATATTATTTTGGGTAATTTCTTTTTCTGCTTACCATGATTTATCACGGCAATTGCTTGTATCGAGCACCCACAAAAAACCTATGCCTCCTTATTTTTTTCCTTCTATTTCTGAAAAGGCTCACTGCTGCAAAGCAACATGGGAGATATACAAAACAAGTTTTGGGAGATGGAGACCTGCCCTGCTCGGTTGAATATTTTGAAAACTACTGGACGGATTTACATGAAACCATTCAAGTAAATTAAGTCAACGCTTTATGTCAACGTTGTTTCTTATTTGGTCCAAATGCTTTCAGCAGTTTTTGTGCTACGGCTTCCCACAAATTGCACTTTTTCTCTATGGGAAAATGAAGGGGAGAAGGTTGAAAACAATATTTTGTCGATTTCTTGATAACCTATATTTTTAACAAACCTTACCCAACATTTCCAAGTTGGGGTGCAGGGGATGTGCAATCATTTTGTTTGGAACATATCACCCACATCCAGCCAACAAGTCAAAGTTATTAAGAATCGAATGTTGAGAAAAGTCTGTATACAATGGTTTCACCTTGTGTCAGACAGAGAGTAAGAGAGAGACAGTACTGGGACTTCGCAATATTTTGCTGCACAGTGTAATGTTATCCTGTACTTTGTAGTTTTTCTGTTTGCAACTTCATGCAATGCGTACAAAGTGTTATTATTGAGCCACCATTCTATATTTGTTACTCTTGTGATTTGTATGACTCTGTTACTTTATTCTTTGAGTCTGCCTGTGTTTTCAGTAGTGTTCTGCTGTATTTGCTGCTTAAAAACTCAGTCGTCCGACTTGTGTTAATACTGTTGTGGTCTGGCCTGTTCTGAAGCCCTGATCTCAATTTGTAGTGACAATTCCAGCTGTGTTTTCAATTAGTTACCGCTCCATTTGTTTCACAAAAACACATCTGTTGAGACCTGTCCTTGTATGATTGAGAGATGTATGAGAAAGAGCTACGCCTGACTCCTGTTTTTCTATCACAGTACGGGCCACACACTCTATGACATATACATGATTATATCATTCTAAGATCATTATAAAACACCAGACTCAGAGTTTTTATACTTAAACCAAAATGACATATTGAATAGTTTATTTTATAACAATAATTTTCCCTATTTTAACAATGTATACAAAAAACATCACATTGCAGAGCATAAATAAAAATGTTTCAAGGGTTGTATATGGACTTGATTTTCTTAGTGTTTCCTCTAGTCACAGTTTTGCATTTGTTTTCAAAAAATCTTTTAACACAAATGTACTAAATGCGATTGAGTTGTTTCTCAAACTAATATATCTTCGGGATGTTTTGTCGACGCGTTTCGGCCTATTTCCGTAGAATAAACCCCATCCTAGAAAAGGTTTTTCCGGAGTCCTTCCTCAAGACAGATGATGATCATTATTTCTTGTGGCTAATAAGTCATCTAACCCTTAACCCTTCCTACACTATAAAAATAATAATAACAAAACACTGAGTCAATGGGTTGGTCAGTTTCAATAGTGTGGCTTATCTACTAAGCTTTTTTAGTAGAATTCGAAACAGGGACATCTTTTTGAGGGTTCCTTTTAATGAAGCCACAAATATTTATTCTGTTGGGTAAAAATACAGTGGGGGTCATTACGACCCGGGCACAAAAGGATACCGGGCCCCGGTAATGACACCGATGCCGGTAATCCCTTTGCACCCTATTCCGAGGTCCCTTTGCGGGTCCTTCCTTAACGCCTGGTTTTAGAAGGCGTTAAGGACGGGACCTGCAAAGGGACTTCAGTGCTAATAACGATACCGTAATTTACGGTACCATTATTATCACCCTCCCCATTCCCATTGAGCCCTATGGGGGCTCAAATGGGTATGCGGAATGGTATTTTCAATGGGGACTTACCGGTCCCGCAAAGGTCGGACTAGACCGGTAAGTCCCCATTGAACCAGGGCGGACACGGTACCGGTAATGGTGCCAGTCATGGTGCTAATAGCGCCATGACTAGCACCAACCTCGGAATGAGGCCCAAAGTGTCTATTGTAAGCAAACCTTTCCATTTTTCATATGGAGGTAATGATACCAATTAAAAGGTGGATTAGGTCACCTACCTGGCATGTCTAGTGTGGTTCTAGAGCGTTCCACCCAGATTGTCAATGTCATCTTCCATGTAGATCCTACAGGTCAGACAAAAGTGCCCCTTGTTATAATGACTCATGTTGGCATAGTGGGAACTATCTTATTAAATAAAGTTCACCTTATGATGAAATCTATTAATGACCAGATATACTGTTATGACCCTTATTACTGGGTCTCTAATTGCACATATATTATACAATTCTTGCCAACAGAGAGTTTCACTCTGCATCGATTAAGCAATCACAAAGACCATAGTTTTGTCTATGTAGTTGCATCATTGTCGCACAGGATTTCTGGTGTCATACATAAGTTACTGCATTTAATGTGGTCAAAATGGAACTAAAATATTCCCCATTCTGAGAATCTAACAAAGCAGTTTGCACTGGTATATCTTGGTGATATAGTTTAATTGTAGCTCATACTAATGAAGCTGTACATTATTTTATCTGTATGTACGTGCGACCTGCCGGTACTGAGGTATAAACCCCTTCACTTGCAGACTAACACGGACAGTTGTTGCCTTACCTTCTGGTTATATCGTATTGCTTTCATTCATACAGTCCAAGCGGCTGTGTCTCAAACCGTGCGGGACGCCGAGTGATGTAAAACTCATGTGTCGTTCTCGCAGGGCTTTTTAAGACGCCGCTTTCTAATCATGCTTGTGTAGGCATAGAGATAAAAAGAGGACTCATTCTTTTGACGGTCCCAATCTCTTATACTCTATGTAATGTATCTATAGTTTCTCCATTTGAAGTGGTTATATCCCGCCAATTGAGATAGGATCCATAATTAAATATAGCAATATTTGTTAAGATATCGAGCTGTACACCAATCTTGTTCATGTTACAGGCATCTCTTCATGGAGATAGAAAGAGGACTCTGAGCTGAGATGTTCCCAAAGCTCAAATCTATAATTAAATATGGAAATGTTTATTTAGATGTCGAGATACTTACCACTTTAATTCTTATTACAGGCATCTTGTCATGGAAATAAAGAGAGGACTCTAAACATAGGTGTTTCCAAATCGCATGATGATATATTGCAGTTGTCTCTGCTTATGTTGTCAGCGATGTTAAATAAATATAGCCCCCTCATTTGCTTACTGTTAACAGAGAGCCTATATTTTAACTATGTAGATTTCCACCATGTGGTTCCGCTGATATATTAGTTTGTGAAGACATCTCTTCTGGGCGAGATTGCTTATTACAATTTTTTCCTATACACATCGGGCCTCATTCCGAGGCTGGCGGTAAGGGTTAACGGTCACCGTTAATGGCAACTGTGACCGTTAACACTTACCACCATATTCCGAGTTCCCTTTTGCGGGTTGGCATTTAACGCCTGCTTTAATTTACTCCTTCCCCATTCCCATTGAGCCCTATGGGGGCAGGAATGGGGATGGGGAACCGGTATGGTGAATGGGGAATTACCGGTCCCTCCAACCTTGGAATGGACCGGTAATTACTCCATTCACCATGCCGGATTTCCATGGAGTAAATAGCTCCATGGTTGCTTACCATGGTGCTATTTACTCCATGGATAGCGCCAGCCTCGGAATGAGGCCCATCATCTGTTACATAAGTGAGATATTGGATCCCATACAGATATTAGTTGGCTTATTACAGTTTATTCCTTTAGCACCTCATTTGTTAAATCAAGTGAGATATTAGTTTCCATACAGAGATATTGTTTTCTTGTAATCAACCCATGTTTTGGTATTAACTTTGACAGTTAGCTGCTTAGCACATACAGTGCGCTCACACATGGGGCGTAATTCATGGAATTAATGTGCGCTGAAAATGGGTGCGCAAGCGTGAAAATCGCAGTGATTCATGGAAGGCACTGCGCGTGGCTTACCTGTGACGTGTGCCGAATCCGCGTGTGGCGCACACGTCATTGCGACATCCCAAAGACTGTGCACGAGACACCCAGTGAAAGCGCACACCGCCCAGCACACACATCTAAAAATGGGGTGGATAACGCGGAATGGGGAACAACATGTGAAAATGTGGGAGTTACAGGGGAAGTACCGAGGCAAAATCCTCGCAACGCCCACACGCGCGCTAACAACATGTATTCATGGAATTGAACAGGGTAAACCCGCGCGCCACAAAAGACGCGCTAAGCCGGAAACACGTACACCAGGCGAAAGCTAGCGTAAGCGCCCCCGTGCACCATAATGGTCGTGGGACACTGCAGGAGGAGGAGGATAGCCAGGCCCCACATTTTATTTACCCAGGACCAGCCTTTTTGGGATGCCTGATGACCAGGTCTATGGCAGGTACTGGTTTCCACCCCATATCATCCTAGACCTGGTCACTGAATGGCAGGATGACCTCACATCACCCACCCTGTGCTCCCAAGCACTGAGCCCCTTGGAAAAGGTGCTCAATGTACTGCATTTCCTGGCCTCTGGGTCATTTCAGCAGACAACTGCCATAGTTGGGGGCGTCTCATAGCCCACGCAGTCACGCTGCCTACACCAAGTTTTGGCAATCATGACTGCACGCCCCTCAGTCCGCAGGCACATATACATGCCCGGAACACCTGCTGAAAGGCATGCCGTGGTACAGGACTTTTACGGGGTGGCACACTACCCCAAAGTGCTTGGTGCCATTGATTGCACCCATGTGGCTCTACGTCCACCTAAGGCCACTGAGCACATCTATCGTGTAAGAGGATTCAATTCAACACTACAGCTAAGTCAATGCCTAGTCTGGGATACTGAATGGAAACCCTTATTAATATATCTTTATGTCCAGTTCATGAGTTCTGGATGACTACCCCTATATAACACCCCTCTCTTAGAATCCCCCTGACCCCACTGAGCCAAGAAGTAGTTCTGTTTTGCAAGTTTAAAAGGTTTATTTGAAAAAAAATTAAACAATATATATATCACACTTTATAATAAATTAATAATTGAATATCACACTTAATCTGAGCAGTAATCAATAATGGATAGTCTGGCACTAGCACACTTCTTTATAATCAATGATGAGTGGGTATAGGATGGATAAGATAGCAACAATACTTTTATGGTTTCAAATAGATGCAATGTGGAATGAAAATGCAGTACAGAAAATAACTTGATAGGATTTCAGCAAAAGACAATGTAATCACTTTCTTGGACAATTCACCCCCCCCCCCCTTTATGCAATGTAAGGAGATGAAGATGAGAGCACACAGTTCTTAGGAATGCAATCAAATAGAATTCAGTTCAATTCCCCCCCAGCAGCTTATACAACAGATAGGAGTTTTGAATCACAGGCAAAATGCTTTGAATATGGTGACAATGCAGTGAGAAATATGCTTACAATGCTTTTAATTCCCTTTAGGAGGTTCAGGGTGAGTGAGAGATACTAGGGATGAGTTCAGGCTCACTTTAGCAATGATTCAGGGATGGTGATTAAGAGGCAAACGAAATTTTTGGCATAGAAAAAGCAAGGAAGCTGCTGTTTTCACACGTGGCTGGATTTTTAACCAAATCGCGAATCGCGCCAAAATTCGCGAATACGTGAATCACGATTACGGCAAAGGAGTAACAAGTCGGTTCTAGGTTCGTTGAAAAGCTAAGATTCTAAGGTTTCAGAGGAAAGTTAAACCAAGTTTCTAGCCCAAACGGTTCCAAAGATATGAACGATTGTGTAAAGGTTGTTTTTCGAATTTAAAGTAACTCAAATTGACAGGTGACAGCTTTTAAAAAGGACAGGTGACAGCTATGCGGCTGCAGAATTGACAAGTGACAGTTAGGAGGCAGTTCTACTTAGATTAAATAGATTGAATTATATCACTGGAAACTAAGAGATTTGGTTTCACACCGTCCTAGCTGTACTCACAATGTATTTGGAAGGTCTAGGTCTCACGGATCGGGTCAAGATGGCTTCGGGTCTGGTTTCGCCCCGGACGGTCTCTGCGCACAGCGTCTGGTCTCTGCTCTGCTGGTCTGGTCTGACACTGCTCCTGGCCCGGCTCCTGGATCTCTGGGTACAGCGTCTGTGCACAGCTCCTGGATCTTTCTGCACAGCTTTCTCTGGACACAGCGCTGATCTGCACGGCTCCTGGATGCTGCTACCGCTGTTAGGTTTGCTGGATGCTGAGGCCTGCTGAGAAGAGTTCTCAGTTTGTGGGTTTAGGCCCTTGCTTTGAGTTCTGAATCAAGTTCTTTGGAGTTTTAAAGTCTAAGTGTTGGATCTGGTATCTTTTGGATGTTGTGTGGTCCGGCAGAGCGCATTGCAGCAACTGTATTTGAATGTCTCTACCTGTCCCAGCA
Organism: Ambystoma mexicanum; assembly: GCF_040938575.1. Classification (NCBI taxonomy): domain Eukaryota; kingdom Metazoa; phylum Chordata; class Amphibia; order Caudata; family Ambystomatidae; genus Ambystoma; species Ambystoma mexicanum. The sequence goes on along the minus strand of NC_090934.1, from coordinate 115,722,649 downwards.
GTCTCTTTTTATTTGTTTTGAAAGTGGGTGTGTGCCTGGGCCTAGCTAAGCCTGCCCCTTTCTACTTGTCATTGGCCCAATTCTCCCCTCTCCCATGATTGGGGGAAGGAAATGTGAGTCAGAGTGATGCTGTAGGTTTTATGGGTCAGAGGATCCTCCCCTGGTCAGTTTGCCCACAAATCTATATTTGATTCAAATACATATTGCACAGATACACAGTTGTTTAAAATTACATGCACCCATCACATATCACATGAGGTATACTCTGTTCAAACTCTGATCTTCCTGGGGGCTTGCATTCAGAAATGGCAACATTTTGCACTTTTTAACTGGTTTTGCAATATCGGACATTTACCCAAATTTACACACATGTGCGCAAGGAGTATGGACATTAATTGATGAAGTGTCAGATTTTTAACATGCAGACATTTGGAGTGAAACCCTATTTTCCGCTAGCAACCCCCCAGATCATACCACCAGGTCCTAAAACCTCTTAAAATGTGGTCAGAAAAATCACAAGAATTATGGTATCATTTAGCTAATTTTGACAAGTCCGCACCATGAGTTATACATCTTTCTTAAAATCATATTCTGGCCAACAGGGGTGTGTCTTCCCAGGTCACATGGTGGAGAAACCAGTCTATCCACTTTCTTTAAGGTCAGCCTGTCCTCAGAGGGGTTGTCCCTCCCCGTTTCTGCCAAGAGGAAGTCACTTTACGACCTCCCCTATAAACCATCTGCCTGAGTCAAGGAAGGGCTTTGTTCAAAAGGAAGCCATTTACGACCACCCTAATAAACCATCTGCCTGGGCCCAGGACAGGCCTTTGTTCAACTCCCTGTAGCTGCTCCACCCCTAATCTAATCAGAGAGGTGACAACTCCTTTTGGCAAGGGGAAGAGTGGCTGAGCAGGTTTTAACTCCTGTGGGGGTAGATGTCAGGCAGAATTCAGTTTCATTAAGCCAGGTTTCAGGTAAAATGTCACTTTTTGTTCCCCAGTCAAGACAATTTTTACATATGCAGCTAGAATGCTGATTCTAAGTTCAAAACTATGACATTTTAACAGTGACAAACTATGTGGCAGTCACAAGTCTGTCCCTCAGTTTATTTACACATTTCGATTTTTGGTAATTTTAAATCCAGTTTCAGTTTAAGCCGCTGCAGACCTGCAGAGCTCAGCCAGTCTTGTTATAAACCTTCAAGTCACTTCAGAATATAACTTTACATTGTATCCACCTCTCAGTAAGTCTTTCTTTGGCCTGCTTTGGGTTCATTTATTCAGTTTTACACAAATGTCTGGTGTTGTTTTAAAACGCCGGCTTTCTGGTAGTGGTGAGTACTGGTAATGCAACCATTTTTGGGATTTAAGAAAATGAATTCCCCACAGTTCTAGGTTGCTTTTGGCAATCAGCATTGCCATTCCCAATGGTTTCAGGCTACTGTGTGGGTAGCCCAATGGTGGTTTTAGGCAGTGCCCTTCTGTGCCCATAACATCGGCAAAAATGGGTGGCAGCCTATTCTTCATGCATTTCCCTGTGCATTTTCTGGGAACCTCTGGCCATCATGATGTTTTCAATGCCAGTAATGCACAGTTTTTTTTTTGGTAGGGCTCGGATGCATGGGTAAAAACATCCCACAATCGCAACCGCAAGCACTGGCATTCGGTGTATGGTCATAATACTGAATTTAGAAATCTCGAAAAAAAAAAAAATCTCAAAAAAAAGGCCGAAAAAAAAAAATTCGAATTTTTTTTTTTATGACGTTTTTTATTCGAAATGGGGGGGGTTCCCCCCCGAACCCCCCTTTCCCCCTTTTTTATTATTTTTTTTATTTTACCCCTTTTTTTTTACTTACCTGACCCCAAAAACACATATAAATAAATAAATAAATAAATAATTCGATATTTTTTTTTTGAGATTTTTTTTTTGAGATTTTTTTTTTGAGATTTTTGTAATTCGATATAATTTTTTCGGCCTTTTGACTGACCACCCTGGCATTCCATCAAGGCGCAGGTGCTATGCGATGCCAAGGGAATAATCACCTCTGTGTGCGCAAACTATCCAGGGTCCACCCATGATAGTTTCATATTCAGAATGTCACCCCTAAACCGGGACCTGGAAGCTGGGAGGTATGGTGACACATGGCTCATTGGTGAGTACAAATGCCAGTGCACATGCATGCATGTCACACAGAGAAATGGAGAAACCCAACTAATCACAACCATTATCACCTCCCCAGGGGACAGTGCCTACCCTCTGAGCACCAACATGATGACGCCAATACGGATTCCCACCACACCACCCGAGGTAAGATACAACGCAGCCCATATTGCAACCCGGGGCATAGTGGAGCGCACATTCAGAGTGCTCAAGTCATGTTACCACTCCCTTGACCGCTCTGGTGGGCAGCTACTATATGCGCCCCCAGTAGTGTGCAGGATCATTGTGGCAGCATGTGTCCTGCACAATGTTGCAACCCGGCGTGGCGTACCGGTGGACATGGTGGTGCCCCTAAATCTCTAACCACACGCACGGCCCCTCCGCATGGGAGGGGAAAGGCAACGTGGCGAGGCAGCCCGTACCCAGCTTGTGGCTACATTTTTCACCTAAAATCCCACCCCTCCAGAGTGCACACAGGCCTGGCACATAACAGGTGGCAATCGATGATGAGAAAGGGTCAGTGAACTGTCACAACCTTACCAACCTGAGAATGTGTCCCTGGAAGTGGTACAATGTGTGCATCCCTAGCTACTTAAAGAAATCCAATGCCGTGTGACGAAAAGGCACACATTCATGCTGCATAAGCCACTACCCCCTTGCAAATTAGCACAGCCAAATACTGGTATGTCACCTAACCCCTCCCAAAGCCCATGTCACCCACCCAACACACCATGCCATGGCATGCAATGTGAAAGCAACCAAATAAATGCACAACACATGACACAACTGTCACAAAGTGCACTGTCACAAATGGAAACAGGCCACAGACAAATCCCTCTCACAAATCAAAATAAAACTGTACACATGAACATATATTTACCTGCGTGACAAATCATGAATACAAGACCCAACAGTGCCAACGTCAGACATTGACCAATCACAATAGCCGAAGCGTGACAATCTTAGTAACTCACTACATGGACCCCTCCCATATTCAGTGTGTTGCTGGTAGGTAAATGTGGCAGGGTACTGCATACAACATGAACTGCATCTGCAATGGAGACAGGCAAGGTAACACATGAAGAAGCAACATGTAAACATGCACAATGAGCAATATTAAAAGCAATATACATATCAACCATGCAGTGGAGAAACCATCATTAATCCCCACTAGCGGTGTACACACAGTTTGGACTACAGACTGCCCACATAACTGATGGAAGCACAATGCCTCTGTGTAAGTTACTGTCACACGGGGCCATCCTTGCAAGCCCATCGAAAGGGGAAGCAGGAGTGGCATATGTGTCTGGACACCAAGCCTCAAAAATAAACACAAGACAAGCCTGTATGGACCCAGCTGGAACACACAGTGGATGCCTTTGGATGCCACTCGATGCAACACACTGTTACATAAATGCACAATAGACAGAAAAAGTGGAAAAAGAAAGAGAAAAAAAAAAAATTTAAAATCAAAAATGCCCATGGTTGACCGTGTGTGGGACCACCCAGGAGGGAGGAGAGGCAGAGTGCACCTCAACACCCACATGCATGGATATTGAGAAAAGAAAGGGCTCATGGCCTGCACGGCTAGCCAATCGTGGGAGAACTGCCATCGCTGTCCTCACCCTCTGGTGGATTATGAGAAGGTGTGCGTAGTATGGGAGGCAGACCACACAAATCCCTGGCATGATCCTCCATGGCAGCAAGCATGCAGGTATGAAAGGTTTGGTTCTGCAGGATGATGGTCCAGAAGTGCCCATGCAGCACCTCACGTGTAGCACAGAGTTCTGCCTGCAACGCCTCACGTAATGCACAGACCTCCTCACGGGTTGCCTGGAGCTCAGCTGAGATGTTGCGTGTTAGCTGTTCCAGCTGCTGTTCTGACTGTCTAATCCGGGCCATCTCAAGTGCACCCAGCATAGCTCTGAGGGAGATGTTATCTTCCTTCAGGGCATCCTTGTGGGCCTGTGTCTCTGCAGATACGGCTGTGCGCAGAGTCCCTAGTTCAGCCCGTCGGTCCTTGTTGGCAGCCAACATGTCCTGCCTGTGTGAGCGGCACGTGGACCGCGTTGCCTGCTGCTGGAGCTCCATCTGGAGAATGGAAGTGGCCACCCTTTCCACAGCCTGAGTCATCATCTCACATGATGCCCCCTGTTGTTGTGCAATTGCATAAATGGTGTTCTCCCACACAGTATTGCCCAGTGGTGCATGGCCACCACTTTGCCGGACATGACACCTGTCGGGCCCAAGGAGACTCCTTTAATCTGCTGTCCCAGGAACAGGAGCAAATAGTGTGGAGTGTGACCCTGCATCCACAGGAGGACTATCCAACACTGAATGGCCCATTGAGTGGTCTACCCCCAGTGCAGGTGTGTTTCACAGAACAGCATCCCTGCCAGAAACACTCACCTGCGACGGGACATGTGTGTCAATGTCTGATTCAGCACCTGAGCCATAGAGATTCTCAGAGGTGTACCCAGAGACACCCGTGGACAGGACGGTCTGTAGGAGCAATGGATTCTCGTGCAGCACCACCCCACGTCCTCCACTGGTGCTTGGTTGGGGCTCTGAGTACTCCTGCCCCTGCATCAGCTCCTCCTCCTCCACAACTTCCAGTGCCCCATCACCTGGAAAAAACTAAAAAGAAGCCATGAACATACACGTGAACAGCATAGCCCACACACATAGGCCTCACAATGTTTACATCCAATACATTAATCAGACATGTCACACATGACACAAACTCAGCCATGCATGCAGTGGCAATGAAGTGGAAGGGGACCCTGAAAGCAGACAATGATTACTCTAAAATGGATAACCAACACATGCGCTGCATGGTCCATAGCACCGGCATCACACATAAACCTGTGAGTGGCATGGACCAACCACAAACATGACAGATTCCAGCACACAGATGGCACGTAGCATAGCCATGGCAGAACTGACAAGGACCCCCAGATGGGAGTGAAGCACTACTGTCCCCTATCCATCTAAAATGTATTTCATCAAACAGAACATGCAAAAGAGTGGGAGTAAACACACATGTGTTACATGCTGAAACAACGCCAGTGTGTTGAAAAACAGTGATGAGAGGCACATGGATACATCAATGGTAGATCCCTTTGACATGACACAAGTCAATTGCCATGTTGAAGGTTGAAACAGGGCTCAGAAGTGAGCGGGTGCAGTACATGTGTAGGTCCTCACCAGTCAGTAAAGATTAAAAAAACTGTAATTACAATGTTGTGTCTTGAGAGCAGTTTAAGGGCAAGTGCAGTCATCATGTGCAAAGTGTTTGCAGTGGTAAGTAGGGATACTGTGAACCCCAAACACAATTTTCGGGGATGGCTTGGAGGCACTACATGGGTCACATATGGCAGTTATGACTACATAGCCTGACCTGGCACTCGATCACAACACATCACCCAAGCAACATACACATGGTCTGGACACACACACATGGAAACTCATATAGTTTCCATGTGCATATAGTCCGATAAGCTCTGCAATCAAAAATGTGTATTGAAACACTGGATCTTGGTAACTACCCCTTTCATCCGTCAAAACCTAGATTTGCTTTCAAGAAGACCAACAACGTGAAGCGAATGCTGGTACACACATACAAAGAGGAACACAAATTGAAAATGGACCAAACCACATTGTGGGCATTACCGCCTGTAATAGGCCACCACAAATGTGGACAATGCTCAGTGTGCGATTGAACAACTAGCAGCAAAAGCATTAACCTGTAATATTCAGAGTGAAAACTGAATGAATTCACACATTGTAAAACAGCATGGGCAATTTATGGCATAAGATGTCCATGCAATTTATATTATATAGGTTAAACAAAGAGACATGTACGCCAATGCATCTGCGAGCACCGATCATGTCTAAAACACAGTGTCCCAGATAAACCTCTTGTAAATCATTACTTACAAAAAAAGCACAAACATACGGAGTTCAAATGTTATGTGATCCAAACTGTAAAAGCAAAAGCCAGAGGTGGTGAAAGAGACTTGGAATTAAAGAAACTGGAACAAAAATGGATCCAGAAATTGGACAGTGTAAAGAATGGCCTAAATTCAGCTATAGAATGGCGTTTGTTTTTCTTGCATCATCAGTGACATAAGAGACAACATCTGTACACACAGGTCTTTACATCCATCTTCCTTTATTAACACAGACCTAATTTAATATAAAATGCATGTGTGAAAAATGTGATGAAACTAATGTGGGAAAACTAACATTGTGAACCTTGGGGATACATAACTTGTGACAAGTATGAACCATAAATCAAGTGTACGTGACATTTTTTAACGTATGTACAAGTTTGGACTAACAATAAGATGCTGAGTGCTGATGAGAAATATCACCAATGTCCATAACAACCGTGCGTGATCGCACTGAATGTGTTAAGCAGCCAACTGTCAAAGTAAATACCAAAACATGGGTTGATTACAAGAAAACAATATCTCTGTATGGAAACTAATATCTCACTTGATTTAACGAATTAGGTGCTAAAGGAATAAACTGTAATACGCAAAGTAATACCTGTATGGGCTCCAATATCTCACTTGATGTAACAGACAATGTGCATAGGAAAAAATTGTAATAAGCAATCTCACCCAGAAGAGATGTCTTCACAAACTAATATATCAGTGGAACCACGTGGCTGAAATCTACACAGTTAAGTATAGGCTCTCTGTTAACAGTAAGCAAATGAGGGGCTATATTGATTTAACATCGCTGACAACATAAGGAGAGACAACTGCAATATATCATCATGAGGTTTGGAAACACCTTTGTTTAGAGTTCTCTCTTTATTTCATGACAAGATGCCCGTAATATGAACAAAAGTGCTAAGCATCTCGTCATCTAAATAAATATTTCCATATTTAATTATAAATTGGAGTTTCGGGAACATCTCAGCTCCGCATCCTCTTTCTATCTCCATGAAGAGATGCCTGTAACATGAACAAGATTGGTATACAGCTTGATATCTTAACAAATATCACTATATTTAATTATGGATCCTCTGTTAACAATATCTCAATTGGCGGGATATAACCACTTCAAATTGAGAAACTATAGATACATTATATAAATAAAGTGTGAGAGATTGGGACCGTCAAAAGATTGAGTCCTCCTTTTATCTCTATGCCTACACAAGCATGATTAGAAAGCGGCATCATAAATATGCCCGCGAGAACGAGAAGTGAGTTTTACATCACTCAGCATCCCGCATGGTTTGAGACGCAGCCGCTTCGAATGAATGAATGAAAACAATACGATATAACCAGAAGGTAAGACAACAACTGTCCGAGTTAGCCTGCAAGGAAAGGGGCTTATACCTTAATACCGGCAGGTGGCGTGTACCTACAGATAGAATAATGTACAGCTCCATTAGTAGGAGCTGCAATTAAAATATATCAACAAGATATATCGGCACAAACTAACGTTGTTACATTCTCGGAATGGGGAATATTTTAGTTCCATTTTGACCACATTAAATGAGATAACTTATGTATGCCACCAGAAATCCTGTGCGACAATGATGCAACTACATAGACACCACTAAGGTCTTTGTGATTGCGTAATCGAGGCAGAGTGAAACTCTCTGCTGGCAAGAATTGTATAATATATGTGCAATTAGAGACCCAGTAATAAGGGTCTTAACAGTATATCTCGTCATTAATAGATTTCATCGTAAGGTGACCTTTATTTAATAAGATAGTTCCCACTATGCCAACACGAGTCATTATAACAAGGGGCACTTTTGTCAGACCTGTAGGATCTACATGGAAGACAACATTGACGATCTGTGTGGAACGCTCTAGAACCACAATAGGCATCATTGTGCGTGCCAGGTAGGTGACCTAATCCACCTTTTAATTGGTATCATTACCTCCATATGAAAAATGGAAAGGTTCGCTTACAATAGACACTTTGTATGTTAACCCAACAGAATAAATATCTGTGGCTTCATTAAAATGAACCCTCAAAAAGATGTGCCTGTTTCAAATTCTACTAAAAAAGATTTGATAAGCCCCACCCTGACATAAACAGTTTTTAACCTAGCTGACCAACCCATTGGGCCTCATTACAACTCAGGCGTTAAGGGTTAATGCCGTCGTTAACCCTTAACGCCTGATTCCGATTTTAACGGCTGCTTTTAGCAGCCGTTAAAATCCATGGTGCTAAACCGCCTTGGTGCTAATTACGCCACCGTAATTTACGGTGGCGTAATTAGCGCCTTCCCCACTCCCATTATGCCCTATGGGGCAAAAATGGGAATGGGGAAGGGTAAAATGGGAAATGGGGATTTACCGCCCCACTCACCTTGGAATGGGGCGGTAAATCCGCCATCCACCATGGTGTAAACATAGTTTACACCATGGTGGTAAAGTTGGCGTACTTACCGCCTGGGTCGTAATGACCCCCATTGACTCAGTGTTTTGTTTTTATTATTTTTATAGTTTAGGAAGGATTAAAGGTTAGAAGACTTATTAGCCACATGGAATAAAGATCATCATCTGTCCTGAGGAAGGCCTTTGGAAAAACCTTTTCTAGGATGGGGTTTATTCTAGGGAAATAGACCGAAACGCATCGACAAAACATCCCATAGATATATTAGCTTGGTAAACAACTCACTCGCATTTAGTACATTTGTGTTAAAAGATTTTTTGAAAACAAATGCAAAACTGTGACTAGATGAAACACTAAGAAAATCAAGTCCATATGCAACCCTTGAAACATTTTTATTTATGCTCTGCAATGTGATGTTTTTTGTATACATTTTTAAAATAAGGAAAATTATTGTTTTAAAATAAACTATTCAATATGTCATTTTGATTTAAGTACAAAAACTCTGAGTATGGGTGTTTTATTATGAACTTAGAATGATATAATCATGTATATGTCATAGGGGCTGAGGCCTGCTGAGAAGAGTTCTCAGTTTGTGGGTTTAGGCCCTTGCTTTGAGTTCTGAATCAAGTTCTTTGGAGTTTTAAAGTCTAAGTGTTGGATCTGGTATCTTTTGGATGTTGTGTGGTCCGGCAGAGCGCATTGCAGCAACTGTATTTGAATGTCTCTACCTGTCCCAGCAGTCTCTTTTTATGTGTTTTGAAAGTGGGTGTGTGCCTGGGCCTAGCTAAGCCTGCCCCTTTCTACTTGTCATTGGCCCAATTCTCCCCTCTCCCATGATTGGGGGAAGGAAATGTGAGTCAGAGTGATGCTGTAGGTTTTATGGGTCAGAGGATCCTCCCCTGGTCAGTTTGCCCACAAATCTATATTTGATTCAAATACATATTGCACAGATACACAGTTGTTTAAAATTACATGCACCCATCACATATCACATGAGGTATACTCTGTTCAAACTCTGATCTTCCTGGGGGCTTGCATTCAGAAATGGCAACATTTTGCACTTTTTAACTGGTTTTGCAATATCGGACATTTACCCAAATTTACACACATGTGCGCAAGGAGTATGGACATTAATTGATGAAGTGTCAGATTTTTAACATGCAGACATTTGGAGTGAAACCCTATTTTCCGCTAGCAACCCCCCAGATCATACCACCAGGTCCTAAAACCTCTTAAAATGTGGTCAGAAAAATCACAAGAATGATGGTATCATTTAGCTAATTTTGACAAGTCCGCACCATGAGTTATACATCTTTCTTAAAATCATATTCTGGCCAACAGGGGTGTGTCTTCCCAGGTCACATGGTGGAGAAACCAGTCTATCCACTTTCTTTAAGGTCAGCCTGTCCTCTGAGGGGCTGTCCCTCCCCGTTTCTGCCAAGAGGAAGCCACTTTACGACCTCCCCTATAAACCATCTGCCTGAGTCAAGGAAGGGCTTTGTTCAAAAGGAAGCCATTTACGACCACCCTAATAAACCATCTCCCTGGGCCCAGGACAGGCCTTTGTTCAACTCCCTGTAGCTGCTCCACCCCTAATCTAATCAGAGAGGTGACAACTCCTTTTGGCAAGGGGAAGAGTGGCTGAGCAGGTTTTAACTCCTGTGGGGGTAGATGTCAGGCAGAATTCAGTTTCATTAAGCCAGGTTTCAGGTAAAATGTCACTTTTTGTTCCCCAGTTTAAGTCAAGACAATTTTTACATATGCAGCTAGATTGCTGATTCTAAGTTCAAAACTATGACATTTTAACAGTGACAAACTATGTGGCAGTCACAAGTCTGTCCCTCAGTTTATTTACACATTTCGATTTTTGGTAATTTTAAATCCAGTTTCAGTTTAAGCCGCTGCAGACCTGCAGAGCTCAGCCAGTCTTGTTATAAACCTTCAAGTCACTTCAGAATATAACTTTACATTGTATCCACCTCTCAGTAAGTCTTTCTTTGGCCTGCTTTGGGTTCATTTATTCAGTTTTACACAAATGTCTGGTGTTGTTTTAAAACGCCGGCTTTCTGGTAGTGGTGAGTACTGGTAATGCAACCATTTTTGGGATTTAAGAAAATGAATTCACCACAGTTCTAGGTTGCTTTTGGCAATCAGCATTGCCATTCCCAATGGTTTCAGGCTACTGTGTGGGTAGCCCAATGGTGGTTTTAGGCAGTGCCCTTCTGTGCCCATAACATCGGCAAAAATGGGTGGCAGCCTATTCTTTATGCATTTCCCTGTGCATTTTCTGGGAACCTCTGGCCATCATGATGTTTTCAATGCCAGTAATGCACAGTTTTTTTTTTGGTAGGGCTCGGATGCATGGGTAAAAACATCCCACAATCGCAACCGCAAGCACTGGCATTCGGTGTATGGTCATAATACTGAATTTAGAAATCTCGAAAAAAAAAAAATCTCAAAAAAAGGCCGAAAAAAAAAATGTCGAATTTTTTTTTTAATGACGTTTTTTATTCGAAATGGGGGGGGGTTCCCCCCCGAACCCCCTTTCCCCCTTTTTTAATTTTTTTTTTTATTTTACCCCTTTTTTTTTACTTACCTGACCCCAAAAACACATATAAATAAATAAATAAATAAATAATTCGATATTTTTTTTTCGAGATTTTTTTTTCGAGATTTTTGTACTTCGATATTATTTTTTCGGCCTTTTGACTGACCACCCTGGCATTCCATCAAGGCGCAGGTGCTATGCGATGCCAAGGGAATAATCACCTCTGTGTGCGCAAACTATCCAGGGTCCACCCATGATAGTTTCATATTCAGAATGTCACCCCTAAACCGGGACCTGGAAGCTGGGAGGTATGGTGACACATGGCTCATTGGTGAGTACAAATGCCAGTGCACATGCATGCATGTCACACAGAGAAATGGAGAAACCCAACTAATCACAACCATTATCACCTCCCCAGGGGACAGTGCCTACCCTCTGAGCACCAACATGATGACGCCAATACGGATTCCCACCACACCACCCGAGGTAAGATACAACGCAGCCCATATTGCAACCCGGGGCATAGTGGAGCGCACATTCAGAGTGCTCAAGTCATGTTTCCACTCCCTTGACCGCTCTGGTGGGCAGCTACTATATGCGCCCCCAGTAGTGTGCAGGATCATTGTGGCAGCATGTGTCCTGCACAACGTTGCAACCCGGCGTGGCGTACCGGTGGACATGGTGGTGCCCCCAAATCTCTAACCACACGCACGGCCCCTCCGCATGGGAGGGGAAAGGCAACGTGGCGAGGCAGCCCGTACCCAGCTTGTGGCTACATTTTTCACCTAAAATCCCATCCCTCCAGAGTGCACACAGGCCTGGCACATAACAGGTGGCAATCGATGATGAGAAAGGGTCAGTGAAATGTCACAACCTTACCAACCTGAGAATGTGTCCCTGGAAGTGGTACAATGTGTGCATCCCTAGCTACTTAAAGAAATCCAATGCCGTGTGACGAAAAGGCACACATTCATGCTGCATAAGCCACTACCCCCTTGCAAATTAGCACAGCCAAATACTGGTATGTCACCTAACCCCTCCCAAAGCCCATGTCACCCACCCAACACACCATGCCATGGCATGCAATGTGAAAGCAACCAAATAAATGCACAACACATGACACAACTGTCACAAAGTGCACTGTCACAAATGGAAACAGGCCACAGACAAATCCCTCTCACAAATCAAAATAAAACTGTACACATGAACATATATTTACCTGCGTGACAAATCATGAATACAAGACCCAACAGTGCCAACGTCAGACATTGACCAATCACAATAGCCCAAGCGTTACAATCTTAGTAACTCACTACATGGACCCCTCCCATATTCAGTGTGTTGCTGGTAGGTAAATGTGGCAGGGTACTGCATACAACATGAACTGCATCTGCAATGGAGACAGGCAAGGTAACACATGAAGAAGCAACATGTAAACATGCACAATGAGCAATATTAAAAGCAATATACATATCAACCATGCAGTGGAGAAACCATCATTAATCCCCACTAGCGGTGTACACACAGTTTGGACTACAGACTGCCCACATAACTGATGGAAGCACAATGCCTCTGTGTAAGTTACTGTCACACGGGGCCATCCTTGCAAGCCCATCGAAAGGGGAAGCAGGAGTGGCATATGTGTCTGGACACCAAGCCTCAAAAATAAACACAAGACAAGCCTGTATGGACCCAGCTGGAACACACAGTGGATGCCTTTGGATGCCACTCGAAGCAACACACTGTTACATAAATGCACAATAGACAGAAAAAGTGGAAAAAGAAAGAGAAAAAAAAAAAATTAAAACTCAAAAATGCCCATGGTTGACCGTGTGTGGGACCACCCAGGAGGGAGGAGAGGCAGAGTGCACCTCAACACCCACATGCATGGATATTGAGAAAAGAAAGGGCTCATGGCCTGCACGGCTAGCCAATCGTGGGAGAACTGCCATCGCTGTCCTCACCCTCTGGTGGATTATGAGAAGGTGTGCGTAGTATGGGAGGCAGACCACACAAATCCCTGGCATGATCCTCCATGGCAGCAAGCATGCAGGTATGAAAGGTTTGGTTCTGCAGGATGATGGTCCAGAAGTGCCCATGCAGCACCTCACGTGTAGCACAGAGTTCTGCCTGCAAGGCCTCACGTAATGCACAGACCTCCTCACGGGTTGCCTGGAGCTCAGCTGAGATGTTGCGTGTTAGCTGTTCCAGCTGCTGTTCTGACTGTCTAATCCGGGCCATCTCAAGTGCACCCAGCATAGCTCTGAGGGAGATGTTATCTTCCTTCAGGGCATCCTTGTGGGCCTGTGTCTCTGCAGATACGGCTGTGCGCAGAGTCCCTAGTTCAGCCCGTCGGTCCTTGTTGGCAGCCAACATGTCCTGCCTGTGTGAGCGGCACGTGGACCGCGTTGCCAGCCGCTGGAGCTCCATCTGGAGAATGGAAGTGGCCACCCTTTCCACAGCCTGAGTCATCATCTCACATGATGCCCCCTGTTGTTGTGCAATTGCATAAATGGTGTTCTCCCACACAGTATTGCCCAGTGGTGCATGGCCACCACTTTGCCGGACATGACACCTGTCGGGCCCAAGGAGACTCCTTTAATCTGCTGTCCCAGGAACAGGAGCAAATAGTGTGGAGTGTGACCCTGCATCCACAGGAGGACTATCCAACACTGAATGGCCCATTGAGTGGTCTACCCCCAGTGCAGGTGTGTTTCACAGAACAGCATCCCTGCCAGAAACACTCACCTGCGACGGGACATGTGTGTCAATGTCTGATTCAGTACCTGAGCCATAGAGATTCTCAGAGGTGTACCCAGAGACACCCGTGGACAGGACGGTCTGTAGGAGCAATGGATTCCCGTGCAGCACCACCCCACGTCCTCCACTGGTGCTTGGTTGGGGCTCTGAGTACTCCTGCCCCTGCATCAGCTCCTCCTCCTCCACAACTTCCAGTGCCCCATCACCTGGAAAAAACTAAAAAGAAGCCATGAACATACACGTGAACAGCATAGCCCACACACATAGGCCTCACAATGTTTACATCCAATACATTAATCAGACATGTCACACATGACACAAACTCAGCCATGCATGCAGTGGCAATGAAGTGGAAGGGGACCCTGAAAGCAGACAATGATTACTCTAAAATGGATAACCAACACATGCGCTGCATGGTTCATAGCACCAGCATCACACATAAACCTGTGAGTGGCATGGACCAACCACAAACATGACAGATTCCAGCACACAGATGGCACGTAGCATAGCCATGGCAGAACTGACAAGGACCCCCAGATGGGAGTGAAGCACTACTGTCCCCTATCCATCTAAAATGTATTTCATCAAACAGAACATGCAAAAGAGTGGGAGTAAAACAACGCCAGTGTGTTGAAAAACAGTGATGAGAGGCACATGGATACATCAATGGTAGATCCCTTTGACATGACACAAGTCAATTGCCATGTTGAAGGTTGAAACAGGGCTCAGAAGTGAGCGGGTGCAGTACATGTGTAGGTCCTCACCAGTCAGTAAAGATTAAAAAAACTGTAATTACAATGTTGTGTCTTGAGAGCAGTTTAAGGGCAAGTGCAGTCATCATGTGCAAAGTGTTTGCAGTGGTAAGTAGGGATACTGTGAGCCCCAAACACAATTTTCGGGGATGGCTTGGAGGCACTACATGGGTCACATATGGCAGTTATGACTACATAGCCTGACCTGGCACTCGATCACAACACATCACCCAAGCAACATACACATGGTCTGGACACACACACATGGAAACTCATATAGTTTCCATGTGCATATAGTCCGATAAGCTCTGCAATCAAAAATGTGTATTGAAACACTGGATCTTGGTAACTACCCCTTTCATCCGTCAAAACCTAGATTTGCCTTCAAGAAGACCAACAACGTGAAGCGAATGCTGGTACACACATACAAGGAGGAACACAAATTGAAAATGGACCAAACCACATTGTGGGCATTACTGCCTGTAATAGGCCACCACAAATGTGGACAATGCTCAGTGTGCGATTGAACAACTAGCAGCAAAAGCATTAACCTGTAATATTCAGAGTGAAAACTGAATGAATTCACACATTGTAAAACAGCATGGGCAATTTATGGCATAAGATGTCCATGCAATTTATATTATATAGGTTAAACAAAGAGACATGTACGCCAATGCATCTGCGAGCACCGATCATGTCTAAAACACAGTGTCCCAGATAAACCTCTTGTAAATCATTACTTACAAAAAAAGCACAAACATACGGAGTTCAAATTTTATGTGATCCAAACTGTAAAAGCAAAAGCCAGAGGTGGTGAAAGAGACTTGGAATTAAAGAAACTGGAACAAAAATGGATCCAGAAATTGGACAGTGTAAAGAATGGCCTAAATTCAGCTATAGAATGGCGTTTGTTTTTCTTGCATCATCAGTGACATAAGAGACAACATCTGTACACACAGGTCTTTACATCCATCTTCCTTTATTAACACAGACCTAATTTAATATAAAATGCATGTGTGAAAAATGTGATGAAACTAATGTGGGAAAACTAACATTGTGAACCTTGGGGATACATAACTTGTGACAAGTATGAACCATAAATCAAGTGTACGTGAAATTTGTTAACGTATGTACAAGTTTGGACTAACAATAAGATGCTGAGTGCTGATGAGAAATATCACCAATGTCCATAACAACCGTGCGTGATCGCACTGAATGTGTTAAGCAGCCAACTGTCAAAGTAAATACCAAAACATGGGTTGATTACAAGAAAACAATATCTCTGTATGGAAACTAATATCTCACTTGATTTAACGAATTAGGTGCTAAAGGAATAAACTGTAATACGCAAAGTAATACATGTATGGGCTCCAATATCTCACTTGATGTAACAGACAATGTGCATAGGAAAAAATTGTAATAAGCAATCTCACCCAGAAGAGATGTCTTCACAAACTAATATATCAGTGGAACCACGTGGCTGAAATCTACACAGTTAAGTATAGGCTCTCTGTTAACAGTAAGCAAATGGGGGGCTATATTTATTTAACATCGCCGACAACATAAGGAGAGACAACTGCAATATACCATCATGAGGTTTGGAAACACCTTTGTTTAGAGTTCTCTCTTTATTTCATGACAAGATGCCCGTAATATGAACAAAAGTGCTAAGCATCTCGTCATCTAAATAAACATTTCCATATTTAATTATAAATTTGAGTTTCGGGAACATCTCAGCTCAGCATCCTCTTTCTATCTCCATGAAGAGATGCCTGTAACATGAACAAGATTGGTATACAGCTTGATATCTTAACAAATATCACTATATTTAATTATGGATCCTCTGTTAACAGTATCTCAATTGGCGGGATATAACCACTTCAAATTGAGAAACTGTAGATACATTATATAAATAAAGTGTGAGAGATTGGGACCGTTAAAAGATTGAGTCCTCCTTTTATCTCTATGCCTACACAAGCATGATTAGAAAGCGGCATCGTAAATAGGCCCGCAAGAACGAGAAGTGAGTTTTACATCACTCGGCGTCCCGCACAGTTTGAGACGCAGCCGCTTCGAACGTATGAATGAAAACAATACGATATAACCAGAAGGCAAGACAGCAACTGTCCGAGTTAGCCTGCAAGGAAAGGGGCTTATACCTTAATACCGGCAGTTGGCGTGTACCTACAGATAGAATAATGTACAGCTCCATTAGTAGGAGCTGCAATTAAAATATATCAACAAGATATACTGGCGCAAACTAGCTTTGTTACATTCTCAGAATGGGGAATATTTTAGTTCCGTTTTGACCACATTAAATGCAGTAACTTATGTATGCCACCAGAAATCCTGTGTGACAATGATGCAACTACATAGACAACACTAAGGTCTTTGTGATTGCGTAATCGAGGCAGAGTGAAACTCTCTGTTGGCAAGAATTGTATAATATATGTGCAATTAGAGACCCAGTAATAAGGGTCTTAACAGTATATCTCGTCATTAATAGATTTCATCATAAGGTGACCTTTATTTAATAAGATAGTTCCCACTATGCCAACACGAGTCATTATAACAAGGGGCACTTTTGTCAGACCTGTAGGATCTACATGGAAGACAACATTGACGATCTGGGTGGAACGCTCTAGAACCACAATAGGCATCATTGTGCGTGCCAGGTAGGTGACCTAATCCACCTTTTAATTGGTATCATTACCTCCATATGAAAAATGGAAAGGTTCGCTTACAATAGACACTTTGTATATTAACCCAACAGAATAAATATCTGTGGCTTCATTAAAATGAACCCTCAAAAAGATGTCCCTGTTTCAAATTCTACTAAAAAAGATTTGATAAGCCCCACCCTGACATAAACAGTTTTTAACCTAGCTGACCAACCCATTGGGCCTCATTACAACTCAGGCGTTAAGGGTTAATGCCGTCGTTAACCCTTAACGCCTGATTCCGATTTTAACGCTGCTTTTAGCAGCCGTTAAAATCCATGGCGCTAAACCGCCTTGGTGCTAATTACGCCACCGTAATTTACGGTGGCGTAATTAGCGCCTTCCCCACTCCCATTATGCCCTATGGGGCAAAAATGGGAATGGGGAAGGGTAAAATGGGAAATGGGGATTTACCGCCCCACTCACCTTGGAATGGGGCGGTAAATCCGCCATCCACCATGGTGTAAACATAGTTTACACCATGGTGGTAAAGTTGGCGTACTTACCGCCTGGGTCGTAATGACCCCCATTGACTCAGTGTTTTGTTTTTATTATTTTTATAGTTTAGGAAGGATTAAAGGTTAGAAGACTTATTAGCCACATGGAATAAAGAGCATCATCTGTCCTGAGGAAGGCCTTTGGAAAAACCTTTTCTAGGATGGGGTTTATTCTAGGGAAATAGACCGAAACGCGTCGACAAAACATCCCATAGATATATTAGCTTGGTAAACAACTCACTCGCATTTAGTACATTTGTGTTAAAAGATTTTTTGAAAACAAATGCAAAACTGTGACTAGATGAAACACTAAGAAAATCAAGTCCATATGCAACCCTTGAAACATTTTTATTTATGCTCTGCAATGTGATGTTTTTTGTATACATTTTTAAAATAAGGAAAATTATTGTTTTAAAATAAACTATTCAATATGTCATTTTGATTTAAGTACAAAAACTCTGAGTATGGGTGTTTTATTATGAACTTAGAATGATATAATCATGTATATGTCATAGAGTGTGTGGCCCATACTGTGATAGACAAACAGGAGACAGGGGTAGCCTGTGTTTCACCCTCTTTCTCATATTGCTCCTTGCCCTATTATATCACAGCCCCCCCAAAACAAAAAATATTGGGTATGACCTATTGTACATATGTGATTGAGAGATGTGACATGAAGATGGAGGTGGGGGAGGGTGCTATGGAAGAAGCTATACTAACGGTTTAGATGTCATTTGTGACAAGGTCCGTGGTCTGACCCCGTCAAGAGGGGATGGGAGTCAGAGCTAGTTCTACCCCAGAAGGGGAAGGTGACGTTTGGGATGGTCCAGTCCCTGTCCCTTCTTATTGTGCCAGCCTCCTTGTACATAATGCTACCGTTAATGAGCCCATACCTGTCTTGAAAGATGCAAGGCAGTTTCTCTCTGTCTTTTATAGGAAACTATGTATTGCAGCATGCCTGGCAGCAGGAGGGTGAGAGAGAAACCTGAGAGAAACACAGAAGCCACTATGTGACACAGCCCAGGAGACTGATGCAGGTGACAGCGCATATGCGGTCAGCTCCAAACTGCTCCACAAAGACATTGGGCCTCATTACGACCCAGGCGGTAAGTTACCGCCTGGGCCGTGACTTTACCACCATGGCGTAAACTACGTTTACGCCATGGTGGTTGGCGGACTTACCGCCCCATTCAGACCTTGGCA
Source organism: Ambystoma mexicanum (assembly GCF_040938575.1). Lineage (NCBI taxonomy): Eukaryota > Metazoa > Chordata > Amphibia > Caudata > Ambystomatidae > Ambystoma > Ambystoma mexicanum. Next base: position 115,703,643 of record NC_090934.1, on the reverse strand, counting down.
GGGCGGTAAGTCCCCAATCCCCATTTACCCTTCCCCATTCCCATTTTTGCCCCATAGGGCATAATGGGAGTGGGGAAGGCGTTAATTACGCCACCGTAAATTACGGTGGCGTAATTAACACCAAGTTCCCTTACCGCCATGGTTTTTTACACCTGCTAAAAGCAGGTGTAAAAACCGCCATGGCGGAAAGGGAACTCGTAATTGGCGGAAAGGGGTTGGCGCAGCTAACGCTGCCGCAAACCCCTTTCCGCCAGGGTCGTAATGAGGCCCATTGGCGGTCATTACAACCTTGGTGCTAAGTGCACCAACTTTACCACCATGGTGTAAACTACGTTTACACCATGGTGGATGGCGGATATACCGCCCCATTCCAAGGTGAGTGGGGCGGTAAATCCCCATTTCCCATTTTCCCTTCCCCATTCCCATTTTTGCCCCATAGGGCATAATGCGAGTGGGGAAGGCGCTAATTACGCCGCCGTAAATTACGGCGGCGTAATTAGCACCATGGCGGGTTAGCGCCATGGACTTTAACGCCTGCCAAAAGCAGGCGTTAAAGTGGGAATCCGGCGTTAAGGGTTAACGCCGTCGTTAACCCTTAACGCCGGGGTTATAATGACCTCCATTATGCTCACCTGTTATGGAGCAGCACAGCAGCTCCTCGGCCAGACTAGCAATCCAAAAAAACAACTGAGGCCTGCGGGCATGTGGCGTGGTTTATAAGAATTCCAATAAATACATAAATAAATAACCTACGATGTCCTCCCACAAACTGGAATATAAACAAAATAACCGGGATGGGGAGATCCAAAACAGAGACACAGAAGTGCTAAGTGTGTGGGTTTATTACGTATTCACACAGGACGTGGTAAGTAGCTCCACAATTTAATTTACATTTCTTCCGATAAGCACGAAAGTTTGGATGAAGAAGACGGACAAGGTTGATTTATGCAGTAGTAACACAGGTGGGTGTGGACCTCTGGAGTCTAGAGGTCTGCACTACATTAGGGTACATGTTGTCTCATATATTGAGGGGGTATAGGAACCCGCAGTTACACAAGACAAAAAGTGCACACAACAATCTTTGAATTTTTAACGGGTGCAAGTGGTGATACAGTTGTGAAAGGTAGTTCGACACAGGGAGTGACACAGGGTGTGTTTCGGCCAAATAAAGTGGCTTGGTTGTAGCCGTCTTTGTGCTGGCCTTCGTCAGGAAAGGGCACCAGTGGTGGTGCTGTCCGTGCTATCTGTGGGTGAAACAGAGCTATTAGGATCTCGGGTGGTTGTTCGTTAAGTACTATAAGTATTAAATACGGGCCAAATTGGTGCCCACGTAGTACACCATGTGGTGTGTCTAAAAGACAGCTTACCTGCCGTTAGGGGAACAGGTAGGTGCTGTCGGGGAAGCCGCAAGAGTGCGGGATGTCCGGTGCTGTGATTAGCACTTGGTGAACGGCTTCAGTGTCCTAGGAGCTGGCGTGGTTCAGAGTCTCACGAAGCCGGAGTGGGGCGTAATTGGACCCAAGTCTGGAATGACAATTAAAAACCGGTATAAGTGACCTGTGGGAGTCAGGTATGCCGGGGAGTGTGTCCGCGTACGAGTTAAGGGGAACTTACTGTTGTCTGGGTGGTACGCTGCCGTGCTGGACGTGGACTGCTGGGAGCCGGATGAGTCGGACACCTAGGGAGCCGTGTGGGACTGTATATAACACAGCGAGTGGCTAGGGACGGGCGAATGGGAACCCGTGATTCCGGGGCGGCAACCAGCTAGGGCCAATCAGATGGCTGTGCGCCGTGTCCCAATGGCAAGGCGGAGCTGCGTGTGTGATGTTGGGTAATGTAGTCCGGTGCGGTGTATGGGGACTACTGCTCATGGACGCTTGCACGACATAACAGGCAGGACACATAGTTGCAAATATAGGTAATCCACGTGAGCCATGTGGGTGGACGGTTGCCGAACACAACTGCATATGGTTGAACAAAGTTAACTCTCGTATACAATAGTGTTCACAAGGTGGAAGACGTGGCTATTCAGTGTGTACAAGAAAAGTTAGTGCCAGTATAACAGTGTTCACAAGGTGGACAACATTGGTGTCAGATGTGTACAAGGACGGAAGTAAATAAAGATTACTCTAGAAGTGTTTCCATTCGACGGTTACGTTTAGGCCGTCTTGTACGGAGTTTAATTTGTGAACCCATTTTTGTTCGAGTTTAGTGAGGGCAATGTTGATGTCGCCTCCTCGTCTTTGTGGCTGGAGTTGTTGGACCACGGTCCATGTGAATTGTTCGTGGGTGTGCTTCTTCTTAATGAAATGTTCGACCAAGGGTTTGTCCTCGACTTGGTTTTTGATGCATGATCTGTGTTCATTAATTCTTTGTTTGACAGGTCTGATGGTTTTACCAATATAGATCAGGTCACAGGGACACTTGATGGCATAGATCACGTACTTGCTCTCGCAGTTGGTGTGGCTGTTCTGTTTCCATACCAAATTCTTGTGGATGAAAGTTTTGCTGTTCGTGGTGAGACGGCAGGCTACGCATTTACCACAGCTGAAGTGGCCTACTACTGGTGGAAGGTTCCATAGTGTGGTAGCTGGTTTAGTAGGTTCTAGGAAGGTGTGGACCAGGGAATCTCTTAGATTTCTGTTCTTCTTGAAGGCAAACAGTGGTTTTTTAGCGAGGGTGCCTTCATTTTTGATCAAATGCCAGTGTTTGTTGATGGTGTTTTTGATAAGGTTGCTGACTGGGTTGTATGTGGTGACGCACACAGTTCTATTGTTAGGGTCTCTTTCTTTGGTCGTTAGGCAAGTTGAGCGGTCGGTGTTGGCTGCTCTTTTTTTGGCTGTCTTGATGGACTTCTTAGGGTAGCCTCTCTCTCCAAGACGTGTTTGCAGTTGTTGTGCATGGTGGTTGAATTTTTCTCTGTCTGAGCAGTTTCTCCGGATGCGTAGAAACTGACCATATGGGAGATTGTATTTCAATCCTTGTGGATGGTAACTGGTGAAGTGTAGAAGGGTGTTCCTGTCGGTGGGTTTCCTGAAGAGTTCCGTCTTCAGTGTCTCTCCGGACCGATAGATGTGTAGGTCGAGAAAATTGATCTCTTGATGGTCCCATTCAATGGTGAACTTGATGTGTTCGTTCCGTGCATTGAGCCATTGGTGGAAAGCTAGTAGTCCTTCGATGCTTCCTTCCCAAATGAGTAATACGTCATCGATGTATCGACGCCAGACTTTGATGTGTGGTCTGTGGGGGTTCTCAGCGTGGTAGATATGATCTTCTTCATATTGTGCCATGTAGAGGTTGGCGACGTCTGGAGCGAACGTAGCGCCCATACTGACGCCTTTAATTTGTTGGTATATCTGTTGGCCGAATAGAAAGAAATTCTCGCCCATGGCAATCCGGATGCACTCGATCAGAAAGTTAGTGGGTATGGTGGAGGTGTTGGCTCGTTTTTCAAGGCATGCAGCCAAAGCTTGTAGGCCCTCTGCTTGTGGGATGGAGGTATATAGTGCCTCGACGTCCATGGTGACCAAAATGGACTGGTCAGTCAGATGTATGGAGTCTAAAATTTTTATGGTTTCCGTGCTGTCTCTTAGGTAAGAGGCCATCTTCCCCACGAAAGGCTTCATAAAAAAGTCTGTGTATAAGGATAGGGGTTCCAACAGTGAATCACAGGCGGAGACAATGGGTCTGCCCGGGGGTTTTGTGGGGTGCTTGTGGATTTTAGGTAAGATGTAGAATGCCGGAATCCTCGGGTGTGTTTTGTTGAGGAAGATCCTTTCTTCTTGACAAATCCACCCTTGATCTTCGGCATGCTTCGTAAGGTTGGTGATTTCTTCTTGCAGCCGCGGTGTCGGGTCCCTGTTCAACATTTTGTATGAGGTTTCATCATTGAGGAGTCGCAAGCATTCCTGGTTGTAATCTGTGGTGTTCATGATAACAATGCCGCCTCCTTTGTCTGCTGGTTTTATGGTAATTGTCGTGTCCAGATTGAGGTCCTTGAGGGATTGCCTCTCCGTTGGTAGTAGGTTGTCTTGGTAGAAGTTTTTTTGTTTCATTCCGTCGGTGATTGTTTTCATCACGATTTTTTCAAATGTCTCAAATTCACTCGGGATCGTATGGGGAGGGGGTGCGAAGGTTGATTTGGGTTTGAAACCCGTGATGTTCTCTTTGCTCCTTTCAGGTCCCTGGTTGATGGAATTTTGTTTACTGGGTATGTATACTTCGAAGAAGTATTTCAACCTCAGAGTGCGAAAAAACCGTCTGAGTTCTGCTTCGGTATTGAAGGGGTCTGCTTTGGTAGCTGGAACAAAGGACAGGCCCCTCTCGAGGAGTGTCTGTTCGGCTTGGGCTAATGGTCTGGAGGACAAATTGAAAATAGGGATGGTTTCTAGGGCTGGTTCGAGTACCACTGGCGTGTCCTCATGTATTGTCCGGTTTGTTGAGTGCGCCTCCTCGGGCGGCCCCGTTGGCCCCCTCTCTGAAAAAACGGATGTTGTGGTGGTTGGTTCTGACTTCTGCCGTTTCCGGGGGAGCCTGGAGTACTCTCGCTGGAGGTTCCTGAACTACCTGAGAAATTGACTATCCGGTTACGTCTATTGTAGTTCGTTTTCTGTTGTTGCTGGAGTTCCTCGTAATAAGTTTCTTTGAGGTAGGGGTATGTTTTCTCCTCTACGTAGTTGTTGAGATCTTTTCTGAATTTTTGTACCTTGCGTTCTACTGTAAGTTGGTTAAACTTGATAACCTCTTCTTCCAGTTTTTCTAGTTTTTGTTTGGCGTCGTTGATGGTTTTGTCATCTAAGAATTTCTTTTCCAGAGTTGCGAGATCATCTCCCTGTTTTTTGCATTCTTCCTGGGCAGTGTCGATTATGAGGATTATCCAGTCACGGCTGCATTTGTTGCCGACGCCGCTGAAGTTAACTTTGAACTTAGGATTGTCGGTGAAAACCCTCGGAATATTCTTGACTTGTAAGCCTTCGGGGATGATTCCTGCTTTCAGGTATTCTAGCATGAAAGTTCCATGCATCTCTGTTCTCACAAGTTTTTTCTTTTTTTGTAGGATGGTGTCCAGTTCATCTCTGTTGGCACCCTGGGCGATGGGTCCACCTTCCGTATTCATGCACGGATGAATACTTTCGCAAATTAATGGGCATAACCACCACCCTAGGCTCGGAAGGTGGACCCATCGCCCAGGGTGCCAACAGAGATGAACTGGACACCATCCTACAAAAAAAGAAAAAACTTGTGAGAACAGAGATGCATGGAACTTTCATGCTAGAATACCTGAAAGCAGGAATCATCCCCGAAGGCTTACAAGTCAAGAATATTCCGAGGGTTTTCACCGACAATCCTAAGTTCAAAGTTAACTTCAGCGGCGTCGGCAACAAATGCAGCCGTGACTGGATAATCCTCATAATCGACACTGCCCAGGAAGAATGCAAAAAACAGGGAGATGATCTCGCAACTCTGGAAAAGAAATTCTTAGATGACAAAACCATCAACGACGCCAAACAAAAACTAGAAAAACTGGAAGAAGAGGTTATCAAGTTTAACCAACTTACAGTAGAACGCAAGGTACAAAAATTCAGAAAAGATCTCAACAACTACGTAGAGGAGAAAACATACCCCTACCTCAAAGAAACTTATTACGAGGAACTCCAGCAACAACAGAAAACGAACTACAATAGACGTAACCGGATAGTCAATTTCTCAGGTAGTTCAGGAACCTCCAGCGAGAGTACTCCAGGCTCCCCCGGAAACGGCAGAAGTCAGAACCAACCACCACAACATCCGTTTTTTCAGAGAGGGGGCCAACGGGGCCGCCCGAGGAGGCGCACTCAACAAACCGGACAATACATGAGGACACGCCAGTGGTACTCGAACCAGCCCTAGAAACCATCCCTATTTTCAATTTGTCCTCCAGACCATTAGCCCAAGCCGAACAGACACTCCTCGAGAGGGGCCTGTCCTTTGTTCCAGCTACCAAAGCAGACCCCTTCAATACCGAAGCAGAACTCAGACGGTTTTTTCGCACTCTGAGGTTGAAATACTTCTTCGAAGTATACATACCCAGTAAACAAAATTCCATCAACCAGGGACCTGAAAGGAGCAAAGAGAACATCACGGGTTTCAAACCCAAATCAACCTTCGCACCCCCTCCCCATACGATCCCGAGTGAATTTGAGACATTTGAAAAAATCGTGATGAAAACAATCACCGACGGAATGAAACAAAAAAACTTCTACCAAGACAACCTACTACCAACGGAGAGGCAATCCCTCAAGGACCTCAATCTGGACACGACAATTACCATAAAACCAGCAGACAAAGGATGCGGCATTGTTATCATGAACACCACAGATTACAACCAGGAATGCTTGCGACTCCTCAATGATGAAACCTCATACAAAATGTTGAACAGGGACCCGACACCGCGGCTGCAAGAAGAAATCACCAACCTTACGAAGCATGCCGAAGATCAAGGGTGGATTTGTCAAGAAGAAAGGATCTTCCTCAACAAAACACACCCGAGGATTCCGGCATTCTACATCTTACCTAAAATCCACAAGCACCCCACAAAACCCCCGGGCAGACCCATTGTCTCCGCCTGTGATTCACTGTTGGAACCCCTATCCATATACACAGACTTTTTTATGAAGCCTTTCGTGGGGAAGATGGCCTCTTACCTAAGAGACAGCACGGAAACCATAAAAATTTTAGACTCCATACATCTGACTGACCAGTCCATTTTGGTCACCATGGACGTCGAGGCACTATATACCTCCATCCCACAAGCAGAGGGCCTACAAGCTTTGGCTGCATGCCTTGAAAAACGAGCCAACACCTCCACCATACCCACTAACTTTCTGATCGAGTGCATCCGGATTGCCATGGGCGAGAATTTCTTTCTATTCGGCCAACAGATATACCAACAAATTAAAGGCGTCAGTATGGGCGCTACGTTCGCTCCAGACGTCGCCAACCTCTACATGGCACAATATGAAGAAGATCATATCTACCACGCTGAGAACCCCCACAGACCACACATCAAAGTCTGGCGTCGATACATCGATGACGTATTACTCATTTGGGAAGGAAGCATCGAAGGACTACTAGCTTTCCACCAATGGCTCAATGCACGGAACGAACACATCAAGTTCACCATTGAATGGGACCATCAAGAGATCAATTTTCTCGACCTACACATCTATCGGTCCGGAGAGACACTGAAGACGGAACTCTTCAGGAAACCCACCGACAGGAACACCCTTCTACACTTCACCAGTTACCATCCACAAGGATTGAAATACAATCTCCCATATGGTCAGTTTCTACGCATCCGGAGAAACTGCTCAGACAGAGAAAAATTCAACCACCATGCACAACAACTGCAAACACGTCTTGGAGAGAGAGGCTACCCTAAGAAGTCCATCAAGACAGCCAAAAAAAGAGCAGCCAACACTGACCGCTCAACTTGCCTAACGACCAAAGAAAGAGACCCTAACAATAGAACTGTGTGCGTCACCACATACAACCCAGTCAGCAACCTTATCAAAAACACCATCAACAAACACTGGCATTTGATCAAAAATGAAGGCACCCTCGCTAAAAAACCACTGTTTGCCTTCAAGAAGAACAGAAATCTAAGAGATTCCCTGGTCCACACCTTCCTAGAACCTACTAAACCAGCTACCACACTATGGAACCTTCCACCAGTAGTAGGCCACTTCAGCTGTGGTAAATGCGTAGCCTGCCGTCTCACCACGAACAGCAAAACTTTCATCCACAAGAATTTGGTATGGAAACAGAACAGCCACACCAACTGCGAGAGCAAGTACGTGATCTATGCCATCAAGTGTCCCTGTGACCTGATCTATATTGGTAAAACCATCAGACCTGTCAAACAAAGAATTAATGAACACAGATCATGCATCAAAAACCAAGTCGAGGACAAACCCTTGGTCGAACATTTCATTAAGAAGAAGCACACCCACGAACAATTCACATGGACCGTGGTCCAACAACTCCAGCCACAAAGACGAGGAGGCGACATCAACATTGCCCTCACTAAACTCGAACAAAAATGGGTTCACAAATTAAACTCCGTACAAGACGGCCTAAACGTAACCGTCGAATGGAAACACTTCTAGAGTAATCTTTATTTACTTCCGTCCTTGTACACATCTGACACCAATGTTGTCCACCTTGTGAACACTGTTATACTGGCACTAACTTTTCTTGTACACACTGAATAGCCACGTCTTCCACCTTGTGAACACTATTGTATACGAGAGTTAACTTTGTTCAACCATATGCAGTTGTGTTCGGCAACCGTCCACCCACATGGCTCACGTGGATTACCTATATTTGCAACTATGTGTCCTGCCTGTTATGTCGTGCAAGCGTCCATGAGCAGTAGTCCCCATACACCGCACCGGACTACATTACCCAACATCACACACGCAGCTCCGCCTTGCCATTGGGACACGGCGCACAGCCATCTGATTGGCCCTAGCTGGTTGCCGCCCCGGAATCACGGGTTCCCATTCGCCCGTCCCTAGCCACTCGCTGTGTTATATACAGTCCCACACGGCTCCCTAGGTGTCCGACTCATCCGGCTCCCAGCAGTCCACGTCCAGCACGGCAGCGTACCACCCAGACAACAGTAAGTTCCCCTTAACTCGTACGCGGACACACTCCCCGGCATACCTGACTCCCACAGGTCACTTATACCGGTTTTTAATTGTCATTCCAGACTTGGGTCCAATTACGCCCCACTCCGGCTTCGTGAGACTCTGAACCACGCCAGCTCCTAGGACACTGAAGCCGTTCACCAAGTGCTAATCACAGCACCGGACATCCCGCACTCTTGCGGCTTCCCCGACAGCACCTACCTGTTCCCCTAACGGCAGGTAAGCTGTCTTTTAGACACACCACATGGTGTACTACGTGGGCACCAATTTGGCCCGTATTTAATACTTATAGTACTTAACGAACAACCACCCGAGATCCTAATAGCTCTGTTTCACCCACAGATAGCACGGACAGCACCACCACTGGTGCCCTTTCCTGACGAAGGCCAGCACAAAGACGGCTACAACCAAGCCACTTTATTTGGCCGAAACACACCCTGTGTCACTCCCTGTGTCGAACTACCTTTCACAACTGTATCACCACTTGCACCCGTTAAAAATTCAAAGATTGTTGTGTGCACTTTTTGTCTTGTGTAACTGCGGGTTCCTATACCCCCTCAATATATGAGACAACATGTACCCTAATGTAGTGCTGACCTCTAGACTCCAGAGGTCCACACCCACCTGTGTTACTACTGCATAAATCAACCTTGTCCGTCTTCTTCATCCAAACTTTCGTGCTTATCGGAAGAAATGTAAATTAAATTGTGGAGCTACTTACCACGTCCTGTGTGAATACGTAATAAACCCACACACTTAGCACTTCTGTGTCTCTGTTTTGGATCTCCCCATCCCGGTTATTTTGTTTATATTGCGCATACCCACCTGGGTAAATCGGGACCTAGCCAGGTGCCCTAAAATTGAAATATATCTCCCACAAACTGGGACATTAAATGCCAAACACACCACAATGGGTTGCCATTGGTGAACCCAGGCATACCCACACACCAAAAGGTCCCTTGTTATTTCTTTTGCCAATCATATCACCGTCTAGCCAATGGGAGAAGAGGGAGAAGGATGAAAAGGGATCCAGTCAGGAGGAGGTTGTGTTTTTTTTTGGGTGAGGTCAGTGGAGGCGAAAGCAGACCAATAGACCCAGAAGGCAAGGGTGATGCACAGGAGCATGGAGACAGATTCTTCAGGCAGTCGGCAAGCTAAGGTATTGGTTGGTGAGGAAAAGTGTTACTCATGTTTGAATGAGTGTGTATGAGTGGATTGGTAGTGGAGAGTAGGGTATGTGAAGGTGACTGAGAGAGTGAAAAGTGGGGTGGTAGAGGGAAAAGCTGTGGCTGGAGAGGTAGCAGTGTGGGTAAGGAGAGGAGAGAGTAATGGTAGTGTGGAGAGGGGAGAATAGTATTATAGTGGAGAGGAGAAAGTAGTAGTGGTGTGGAGAGGGGACAGTAGCAGTAGTGTCAAGAGGAGAGAATAGTATTATAGTGGAGAGGAGAGAGTAGTAGTGTGGAGAGGGGACTATAGTAGTGGTGTGGAGAGGGGACAGTAGCAGCAGTGTGGAGAGTAGAGAATAGTATTATAGTGGAGAGGAGAGAGTAGTGGTGTGGAGAGGGGACAATAGTAGTGGTGTTGAGAGGAGAGAATAGTATTATAGTGGAGAGGAGAGAGTAGTACTGTGGAGAGGGTACTATAGTAGTGGTGTGGAGAGGGGACAGTAGCAGTAGTGTGGAGAGGAGAGAATAGTATTATAGTGGAGAGGAGAGAGTAGTAGTGTGGAGAGGGGACAATAGTAGTGGTGTGGAGAGGTGACAGTAGCAGTATTGTGAGAGGAGTGAATAGTATTATAGCGGAGAGGAGAGTAGTAGTGTGGAGAGGGGATAGTAATAGTGGTGTAGAGAGAGGCCAGTAGTAGTGTGGAGAGGCGCAAATAGTATTATAGTGGATAGGAGAGAATAGTAGTGTGGAGAGGGGACAATAGTAGTGATCTGTAGAGGGAACAGTAGCACTAATGTGAGAGGAGTGAATAGTATTATAGCGCAGAAGAGGGAGTAGTAGTGTGCAGAGGGTATAGTAACAATGGTGTGGAGAGAGGACAGTAGCAGTAGTGTGGAGAGGAGAGAATAGTATTATAGGGGAGAGGAGAGAGTAGTAGTGTGGAGAGGGGACAATAGTAGTGATGTAGAGAGGGGACAGTAGCACTAATGTGAGAGGAGCGAATAGTATTATAGGGGAGAGGAGAGAGTAGTAGTGTGCAGAGGGGATAGTAATAGTGGTGTGGAGAGAGGACAGTATTAGTAGTGTGGAGAGGAGACAATAGTATTATAGTGGGAAGGAGAGAGTAGTGTGGAAAGGGGAGAGTAGTAGTGGTGTGTAGAGAAACAGTAGTAGTAGTGTGGAGAGGAGAGAATAATATAGTGGAGAGGAGAGAGTAGTACTGTGGAGAGCGAATAATAGTAGTGGTGTGGAGAGGGGACAGTGGCAGTAGTGTGGATAGGAGAGAATAGTATTATATTGGAGAGGAGATAGTAGTAGTGTAATAGTAGTGTGGAGAGGGCAGTGTAGTAGTGGTGTGGAGGGGGCAGTAGTAGTAGTGTGGAGAGGAGAGAATAGTATTATAGTGGAGAGGAGAGAGTAGCCGTGTGAAAAGGGAGAGTAGTAGTGGTGTGGAGGGGGGACAGTAGCAGTATGGAGAGGAGAGAATAGTATTATAAGAGGAGAGTAGTAGTGTGGAGAGGGGAGAGTAGTAGTAGTGTGGAGAGGGGAGAGTAGGAGTAGTGTGGAGAGGAGAGAATAGTATTATAGTGGAGAGGAGAGAGTAGCAGTGTGAAGAGGGGAGAGTAGTAGTGGTGTGGAGGGGGGACAGTAGCAGTATGGAGAGGAGAGAATAGTATTATAGAGGAGAGTAGTAGTGTGGAGAGGGGAGAGTAGTAGTAGTGTGGAGAGGGGAGAGTAGGAGTAGTGTGGAGAGGAGAGAATAGTATTATAGAGGAGAGTAGTAGTGTGGAGAGGGGAGAGTAGTAGTAGTGTGGAGAGGAGAGAATAGTATTATAGTGGAGAGAGTAGCAGTGTGGAGAGGGGAGAATAGGAGTAGTGTGGAGAGGAGAGAATAGTATTATAGTGGAGAGGAGAGAGTAGCAGTGTGAAGAGGGGAGAGTAGTAGTGGTGTGGAGGGGGGACAGTAGCAGTATGGAGAGAAGAGAATAGTATAGAGGAGAGTAGTAGTGGTGTTGTGAGAGGACAGTAGTAGTAATGTGGAGAGGGGAGAGGAAGAGTAGTAGAGGTAAGATCAGAGGGTGAAGGTAGAGAGTGGTATATCGGAGGAATAGAGTGGGAAGTGTAATGGATCAAGTGGAGACATGGTGGATCAAGTAGGAAAGAAGAGAGTAAGAGGAGGAAAGGGAGTGTGACAGAAGAGTATAGGGAGGGGAACATCAGGATGATGTACAGAAAGATCAAGTGGGGCTTGACTGCCTGTCAGTTTTGAAATGCTTTGGCACTACTCGATTGTTACCTGATGGCATTCTCCATTGTTGCACAGTATGCACAGTTTTATTTTCAGACTACACATGCAGGCCTGTATGTACCAGAATGCAAAGTGAACAGAGCCTAGAAGCCATGCTGCCTGAGCATCTCACACATGACCTGGGACAATTTGAAATCTTAGTAATTTCTCCTCTGGGTTATGACCTTGGGCTCATGTCACTTACTTTCTGGCTTGTTTCAGGCATGTTTCACAAAAAGGTAGCAGGCGCTCCTCTCCAGAGAGAACATGGCATGATAACCTGTTCTGAGGTGAGAGTTTGGAGCACATGCCTTTTGCTCACTGTACCTTTCACAGACGGGAAATATTCATTTGCATATCAGTCTTTGTCCCGCCCACATGGGCAGTCCAGCTCCGAAATGCTATCGCAATTCCTCTCTGAACAAGAGTACCAACAAAGACCCCATACACGTGTTTCAGCCTTGTTGGGCCTCATCAGTGAGGTGAAGCTGTGCCTCTCTGAGTACAGTGAGCAGGGAGACCACGTCTGGTTGCCCCCAGGTAACTTAGGGTGACCAACCCCAAGTTCCTTACACACATTTCACAAAAGGTAGCAGGTGCTCTTCTCCAGAGAGAACATGGCATGATAACCCCATACACCCACGTGTATGGGGTTGCTTTCGGTACTCTTGTTCAGAAGGGAATTGCCATAGCATTTCGGTGCTGGACTGCCCATGTAGGTGGGACAAAGACTGATATGCAAATGGGTATTTCCCATCTGTGAAAGGTACAGTGAGCAAAAGGCATGTGCAGCAAACTCTCATCTCAGAACAGGTTATCGTACTGTGTTCTTTCTGGAGAGGAGCGCCTGCTACCTTTTTTTGACATATTTGTAAGGAACTTGGGGATGGTCACCCTAAGTTACCTGGGGGCAACCAGACGTGGACTCCCTGCTCACTGTGCTCAGACAGGCGCAGCTTCACCTCACTGATGAGGCTCAACAAGGCTGAAACACGTCTATGGGGTTGCTGTTGGGACTCTTGTTCAGAGAGGAATTGCCATAGCATTTCGGTGCTGGACTGCCCATGTAGGTGGGACAAAGACTGATATGCAAATGGATATTTCCCATCTGTGAAAGGTACAGTGAGCAAAAAGCGTGTGTTGCAAACTCATCTCAGAACAGGTTATCGTGCCGTGTTCTTTCTGGAGAGGAGCCCCTGCTACCTTTTTTTGACTTGTTTCAGGCATGCACGTGTTGTTGTTATTGATGACATAAGTTCATGACATAATCAAAATATAGCGCTTCACAAAAACGCATAGCAGGCGTCACAGAAAATTGCTAAATGGTATTGTAACCGTTATTAATTGATTTTGCTTGTTTATTTGAACGCATTCACCACGGGGGCTGGAAGAGCTTTTCATTTTGAGTCATGTTTATCGCACCTCTGATGATTCAAACATTCATTGCAGCACCTACTACATTTCTCGATAAAGCACCGCTGAGAAAAAACAAAAATTGCCTGGAATAAGTAATCCCTTGCCCATCATGAGTCTTACCAAAGGGGGCTATGTGCCCATCAAAAGCCCCCCAAAACATTTAAAAACTTTCTCTGGGGACGCCAAAATCATCAGTCCCCATGGAGTCAGCACCTCATGTCTTTAGGGAAGAAATTCAAGCTACATGTTGTAAAATACACAAGGTGACAAAAAGCAATGACAAACTGATGAGAATTGCAGATAAGAAATAAAGAGAAACAAGAAAAAACAGCACAGCTACATAGAATGTCTGTACAATTCTTGACTAGCAATTGGAAATACATATGGAGATAAACTGGATATAGGAGTTTACTGTCACTGCAAGCGGGTACCCGTAGGGAGACCATTCAACATAAGGCCAGTGACAGATTGAGTAGGTGGCACATGTGCATGACCTTTAGGAAATTGCATCTGACCCGGAAACGCTGGAACGTGTAAAGTGGAACTTTCTAGAGTAAGTCTGTCAGGGGACCTCTGGCGGGACAGTGGTCCCGGTCACAATCAATCCCATAAGGCATTTCAGCTAGGGGCATGTAATAGGGGTAGGAAATAATTACACAATTCAAAATGCCGCACATGTACAGTAATCAAAACGTAATATAATCTGCACACTATGTTGCCAAACGCAGAGAGACAAACGCAGAATACAAGAAACATCAAATTCTAATATTTGTTGCCAAAGTATTGAAAACGGGGCACCTTTGAGAAGGTTGAAGCAGGCATGTCTCCTCCATAATAATAACATCTATTAGAACCCTGGGCAGATGAATAACCCTTTCCCATTAGTCGATTTGTGGGCTATATAGCTCACAGTTTCATTATAGCCCGCAAATTTGCCCTTTGCTTTCTTCAGGTCAGAAAGTTGTGCCTCTAGTGGCCAAAGTGAAAATACAATTTTCCTATAAATACCATCCTTTTTTGTTTAATAATTTGTTAGTGAAAAGAATAGCTTACTATAAATAGGCATGACTTATATTGTTGTCATGCTATTTTTCATATTTTAAAACAATATAGTAATTTTACAAATTATATTTTTCAATGAACTTTTTTCTCTTTGGCCATGGGTTGTAATAGATTTTTGTAATGTTATTTTTCATGTTTTTTAAAACTTAAATATTCCATAAGGAATATTCAAGGCCCCCAAAAAACAACGTAATAATTAAAATATTATATTTTTAAATGAACTTCTTTCTCTTTGTCCATGGGTTCTAATAGCTGTATTGACCTTGCCCGTGGGCCAACCGTCGTTATGGGCCCTCATACCTCATTAAAGGCCCTCACAGTGTTCGGACTGTGTCCTTATTTTCTGCAGCACCCAGCACCTGCCCCTGTGATGTGTCTTTGCAGCTTTCAGACACTGTTACTTCTGCAGTTTCCTGTCAGTTTTCTCTGCTCCCTTCTCTGCCATTTCCTTGGTTTCAGGTCTATTTACTTGTACGCTTTACCCCATCGGTCTGTGTCCGTTTATCTTGCTTCGATACCATTTCCCCATTGTTCTTGTCCTGTTTGACAAAGTCTTGGCTTGTATAGTTCATGTTTTTCTAGTCCAGATTTCCAGGCTGCTTTTGTTACCTATATCCAGTTACCATGTACCAGTATCCCGCTCAGTTACCTTGTACCAGTATCCTGCTCAGATCCCTTGTACCAGTATCCTGCTCAGTTACCTTGTACCAGTATCCTGCTCAGATACCTTGTACCAGTATCCTGGGTGGCCCTGAAGTTCAAGGAGTGCTAGTTGATACCCGGTGGCCTGGGTTTGTTGGTAATGGGCCTCATTACGACCCAGGCGGTAACCATGGCGCTATTAGCGCCATTGTTGCCTCCGGGACCCTACCGATACCGCCATGGGGAATGGAGCAATTACCGCCCCATTCCAACGTTGGCGGGGGCGGTAATTCCCCATTCACCATGGCCCTTCCCCATTCCCATTTTTGCCCCCATAGGGCTCAATGGGAATGGGGAAGGCGATAATAACGGTACCATAAATTGCGGTACCGTTATTACCTCTAAAGTCCCTTTGCGTGTCCCGTCCTTAACGGCTGGTTTTACCAGGACCCGCAAAGGGAACTCGTAATAGGGCGTTAAGGGAGTACCGGTACCGGTGCCCTTACCGGTACTGGTAATCCCTTACCGCCTGGGTTGTAATGAGGCCCAATGTGTTGTTGGTGGAAGAGGTCACTCTTCGTGATATTTGCTGGTCGAGGCTATCTAAGCAGATAATCCATCAAGGTGCATGGATTCACCCGACCCTGAATGGTCTCCTGTGTAACTGGATGACCTTGTAAGATAATTTCTGTTTTAGGACAACTGGGCCTCAGGTATGTGCTTGTCATCTTTGCGTGGATGGAAACAGGCATTCTCTGAGACACAGTATGGGCCTCATTACGACCCAGGCGGTAAGGGGTTTACGGCGGCGTAAACAGCGCCGACCCTTACCGCCTGATTACGAGGTCCCTTAGCGCCATGGAGGTTTTAACACCTGCTTTTAGGACCTTGTTGTTAATTACGCCACCGTAATTAACGCCTTCCCCACTCCCATTATGCCCTATGGGGCAAAAATGGGAATGGGGAAGGGTAAATGGGTAAATGGGGACTTACCGCCCCACTCACCTCGGAATGGGGCGGTAAGTCCGCCAACCACCATGGCGTAAACATAGTTTACGCCATGGTGGTAAAGGTACGACCCAGGCGGTAACTTACCGCCTGGGTCGTAATGAGGCCCCATGTCTTCAGTACTGCTCACTTTGAGGTATAACTGTGTATTGTCCACATATTGGTAAAGTGAGATCTTTGGGTCATGGAAACTGACCCCATTGGCTCCATCTAGAGAATGAAGATCACTGGAGAGAGAATTGAGCCTTGTGGCACTGAGCACGCGGCCAGACTGGTTCAGCCTAAAGTTCTCGATCTGGAAGGAAAAGACAGGTGATGTCCTTTTTTTCATCTTCAGCAGAGGATGCTGGTTTTACCAGGCGTTAAGGACGGGACCCTCAAAGGGATACCAGGGTCAATAATGGTACCGCAATTTGCAGTACCGTTATTGCTGCCTTCCCATTGATCCCTATGGGGACTCAAATGAGAATGGGGAATGGCTCTGGTGAATGGGGAATTACTGGTCCCGCCGACCTCGGACTGGACCGGGAATTGCTCCCTTCACCAGACCATAATCGGACCGATTTTGGAGGCATCCATGGTGCTACCAGCGGCATGGCTACCTCCAAACTCGGAATGAGGCCCATTGACTGCATTGTAAGCATTCTGATTGGCTGAGAGACAGTCAGTATCTGCTATGGATTAGCAGGGATCGCATATCTTAAAGAGATCTGGCTGTGCTACTGTACATGGCCAGGGCCTCGATAGAAGCAGGGACGCTTCTTCCTAGAGCTTGAATGCATCAAGGATACCACTTGACACTTTGACAGCCCATCACACGTCCAAGAAACACAGTCGCGTCCTCCTTGCCAGCTTCCCTCTGTACGTGGCGCCCAGGATGTTATGTAAGAACATGCGCCATATGTCTAAGTGACAACCCCACGCGCAGTTTGAGTGAAGTCTCTGGACCAAACGAGATGGTTTGCTATATATACATACTTTAATTATTCAAGCCTTGCCATACATTATTGAAGAGCAACATGATGAAATGTGTTCTCTCTCTCGCTGCGATCTGTTGCCTTTCTTCCTGGCTTTAAAAGAGCATCATTTTTACACCTCAATTATCTCGGGTTTCAGCATGTTTTTCTCTGGTAGTGAGGAGAACCCACATTCTAGGATGGCCATATGGCAAGGATTTAGAAATTTTAAAAAAAGCCAGCGATGAGCTAGAAATCATAAAATATGTCCATTCTTAATGTTCTAAAATGCAAAATGCTGGAGGCACCAATGAGCGCCGAGGACCACAACAAGCAGGTTGCTTTGTCTGCCCGAGATGATGTCAGCACAAACTTTGAAATTCGTGTTTTTAAACTATTTTTAGTTCTTTTTATTTATTTTTTATTTTTTAGGAACTGGTCTCCTTTATTGTGGCAAATACACTTATCTACACTATTATTTACATTTTTATTTTACATTTGTAGAAGTGCGCAAAGCTCCTGGATATCTAGAAGCTGGTTACAGTGATCAGTTGAATATTGTATTATTTAAGCAATAGAACCCGAGCGTCCGGGGGCATTACCGAAGGCCCCGGGGCATTACCAGAGTCGGTAATGCCCCCGACGCAAGGGTTCTATTGCTATTAGTACCCGGGTCTGCAGAAATTGCGTGACTGGGGCACTAAAAGCTTTTTTTTGTTGTCCCGAAACGCTGCGCCCTTTCGGCGCTGCAGCGTTTCGGGAGAAAAAAAAAGAAAATGGCTGCCGCCATGGAAAGGGAAAACGGAGTCCGTTTTCCCTTTCCATGGCAGCCATCGGGAGCGGACGCGCCTCCGCTCCCGAAAAAAGGATCAAAAAGAAGGTAAGTGGGGTTGGGAGGGCGGGAGTGGGACGGGGAAATAAATAAATAAATAAATAAACGTACCTGCGTCCCCAGCGGGGGACGAGGGAAGCCTCCTGCCGTGTGGAGGCGCGGAGCGGGGATGGCCCCGCTCCGAGTCTCCACACGGCTGGAGGCTTCCCTCGTCCACCGCCGGGGACATAGGACCAAGAAGGTAAGTTGGGGGGGCGGGTGGGAGGGAGGGAAGGGATTCAAAAAAAAAAAGAAAAGACTTACCCGAGTCCCCGGCGGGGGGCGAAGGCAGCCTCTCAGCCGCAGGGAGGCTCGGAGCAGGGATGGCCCCGCTTTTAGCCTCCTCATTGGCTGAGGGGCTGCCACGCCCCCCGCCAGGGACAAAGGCCGTGGAATCCCGACAGAGGGATTCCGGCCAGGTAGGGACCTGGCGAGAGCCAATCAGAATGCTTGTTGCATTCTGCTTCGCTCTCTCCGGGTTACTGATTTTAAAAAAAAACGTTTTATTAGGTTTTATCAAACAAGAAAACAATATGAGTACACATTAGTATTAGGAGCACAGTCAGCGGGGTCGCTGAAAACAGAATAAACATTTGATAAGGAATATCAGGATTGGAGCACTGAAGTTCTCAGACCCACAGGGTGATAGTATGGTTATGTCAGGGCATTCACGGTATTCTGGATTCAATGTTCATTCTTTCCATTTCCCCCATATTTCCTGAAACTTCCGGGGGCACCCCTTTGTTGTTGTTCTTAATGTATACTTTACAGAGTCTTCAATGGACTGGGTTGATGAGTGTCAGCAAATGAAGATGTGCCATTATGAAGATCTTCACCCAGATCCCGCTTTGGGGTACCCGTCTGTCGACCCCAAAGCGGGATCTGGGTGAAGCGCAGAGCCATATTCTATGCCACCGACTTGCAGCCACTCAAAGTAAAATGCGTGACATTTTGATAAAACAGGAATGAGTGTCTCAGTCGAAGAGAAAAAGACAGACATCATTTCTGTTCTTAAGGCGCTACTAGCATCGTGGTTTCAAGGCGCTCAGTCTGGTCCATGGCGAAAGAAGAGGAGAAAAAAGAAAACAAAAGAAAACAAAAGGCATTAGGGCACGGGAAAGGGGGTGACAACCAAAAGTAAGATATATTTTGTGAAATAAATGAAATTGTAAGCATTGCAGACAGGGCATCGCTTTTGATGTCTATTCTGGGATGCTAACATTATGGAACAAAGGAAGCTCTTTGAAATTACCAAAGGGAATTCAGCTCAATTCAGTGTATTCAAGCACTTTCAGTTTGACCTTCCGCGCAAAGCTAGAATTAAAATAATTCGTAGAATTACAACAAACACAAAAAAAACACATTAACGCAGACACACAGATACATGCAACGAGAGAGAGAAAGAAAAGGAGAGACAGAGAGAGAGAACAAGAGAGGGAAAGAGAGAGAAAGAGAGAGAGCCACCGAGAGAGAAGAAGAAGAGAGGGAAAGAGAGAGAGAGAAAGAAAGAGAGAGGGAGAGAGAGAAAGAGAGAGAGAGAGGGGGGAGAGAGAGAAAGAGAGACGAAGAGAGAGAGACAGAGAGAGAGACAGAGAGAGGGTGAGAGGGTGAGAAGGTGAGAGGAAGAGAGGGAGAGAAAGAGAGGGGGATATCAAGAGAAAACGAGAGAGCGAGAGAGAAGATAGGGAACGAGAGAGAAAGAGAGAGAGGGGAGAAGAAGAGAGGGAAAGAGAGAAAGAAAGAGATAGAGAGAGAGAGAGAGAGCAAGAGAGAGAAAGGGAGAATAGAAAAAGAGAGAGAGAGCACATATTCAAAAAGCTGCTGTTCTCTTTGGAGTACTTGTGTTCTTTTTATTAAAGTACCATGTGACAAGGTAACTAGTCAGTCTGAAACATATAACAGACCTAGACTCCAATAAAAAATTGGCCCACTATTTCACATGGAAATGTGTTACTTTTTGTGACACATTCAGTACAAACCAAGCGCACATTTTTTAACAAAAATCTGGAAAATTGCATTTTTTTAGGAACATTTGGTCAGCAACATTGGTCAGAACGGTCAGCTGAAGCGTGCAATAACTCACCAAACTGGCCCACTTTAAGCCAACATAAAGGCCCGCTCTAGCATGTCGGGCCGGCCTTCGGGCATTGCCCTGATCAGTCTGAGCCTGATGGGGCAGAAATTACTGGGTGAGAAAAGGTGCAATATTGAATGATGTCTGCCTCTCTAGGTTCTGTTTTCTTCCTCATCCTCCAGACATCCCTTAGGAATGCCGCGGTTTCAGCCCTGGATCCTGGTCAATGTCACTGAACAAATGTATCACTAATCAGCCCTGCCTTGCCCTAATCTCAGGTGATCACATGAAGGTCTCCACATGGGGAGATGCTCTAATATCTTCCCATTATGTAGCGCTTATTGTGAGACATCTTGCCACTCATTCATGACCACCTGAAGGTATTACTCCCAGAAAAGGAGACTTGTATTTGAGTAACAATGCCACACTCCATATCTTTATCTTTGACAGGTAATTCATAGCCCTGCTTTGGAGGCATGTCCTATCCAGAGAACTAGCTACTAATTTAATGTATGCTTGGACTTGATCACTGACATTGCTTCTATCCCTTTAGAAAAACATGGAGCATGTGCTGATGTGTGGACGATCCGCATTTATGATCATGTTAAATGAACAGACAAAGGCTGGCAGGGAATGTTTAATCCATTTATTGGAAGTACAATCCTGGTTGCAAGCTGAAGGTCAATAAGCCTCCAGAGGCTCCCTCCTTCCACCAGCGCCCCACACCCCCCCTGCACCTCCATCAAGAGATAAAGACTCCTTCATGAGAGTCCCAGGCATTCCATCCTCTTTCTTGGAAGTTGGTCCCCCTTCCCCGCCATTCCAAGAACCATGACCCACTAGATCTTATTGCTAAACACTGTTATTCTGTGGTCCTACTCTGTGCTTCAATGAAACGAAAATAAAATAAACTTTCAAAATTAGGAGCTTTGAAGAGCCGCATAGCCGAGTGGGGTGCACAATGAGACACAACACAATCTTAGGTAAAAAAGGGTTTATTTACCACACAATGACTACTTCTTGTTCCAAAACTCAAATATAAGGGTTCCTTGGCCAACAGTTCTGACGTCTCCTAACAAAGTTCACATGATTCTGGATGAACTCTCTGCCATTGACAGCCTCTATGGGTCATTCTTCAGAGGTCCTCGGGCTTGTCTCCCATTGCTGGTGGGATATGACCACTTCTGATCCCTCCTGTTGGTTCTGCGGACATCGCTGTGGATCAGCCATGAACCGTAAGAACAGTTGGCACTTCTATCCCACGCGCAGGCATAGCCAACTGGGTTTCCTTGCACCAGTTTGCACAGAAAAGCTTAGGAGCGCCTTATCACCTACCTTCCCGGAACTCATCTCTACCCTCTGCGCTTCCTTCCTATTCCTCTTCGAGTCTGAACCTGCACGAGGCGATGTCACGTTGCTCCCCCGCTGTGGGTTTAACCACCTCTTACTGGGATCTCACCTCTAGTTTTGTCCTGCTCTTATGATATGATATGATATGATTGGTTATTTATAACGGCTTAATGCCCAGAGGTTTCTAAGCGTGGACCCGTGGATCAAACCTGTGGTGCTCCGTGTCATCTTGCTTCCAAGGTCCACATTGCCCCTGAGCTATCCTCCCAAGCCATGCGAGCTATCACCTTGCTAGGCACCTGTACCTCCTTCTGGTTCCCAACATGCTCCACATGACTTTCACCAACCAGTTACTCCTGACTCCCAACGTTCTCCTTTTGTCTTTTTCCTGCCACCTCCTGAGGTTTTCGGCCTCCCCCTACTATGTCTCCCTACAACCACCTTCTGATGTCTCTTGCTTACCACCTCGCGGTGGCCCTCCCACCACCTTTTTGACATCAGTTTACTCCACAGTGCCCTTTTCTCCTCCAAACTCCTACCATTTTCTTTCTGAATTGCCAGACTCGCTCCAAACTCTAGTCATGACCTATACCAAATGCCCACATCCCCCTTTTCCTGAATGTCCTTTTATATTCCAGTGGGTCCTCCCCTTGGACTGGTCTTGGGTGTTTGGGCCTGCATGTGTTTGTCCACATTGATGCTGCAGTGTGATTGGATGCTGGTGAACCCTCTTTGACCCACAGGTGTAGCATTTTTTATTATGATCTTATAATCCTAGTGCCACTTGATTTTGGTTTTAAGAAGCTAGTTCGCCATCTTGGACATGTCGACGCCAGCAAATTGCAGGGGAGCTGCCTCCTCCATATCACCCATGTTAAGCATGTTCAGTGTTTCAAGTTTGGAAAGAGGTGATATGCCCTGGGGTGGCAGGCTGACTCTGTAGGTAACGACCTGACACACAAATTAAGGCCCTGAGCGCTGCAAGAGACCCTTAACAACATAACTAAAGGGTCGGTATGCCACTGAGAGGCATATCGCCACTAGCACCCATTTAGTTTGCTACACAGGTGCTAATGGTGTCTTTTTTGGGTTAAATAATGAAAAGGAAACTTACTTTAAAGTGTGTCCCGGTGTCATGCAGTGCTGCTATGCTGGCTGTCCGTTTTCACTGTTAATGACTGTGACAATCAACACTGAAATTTTTTTTTCGAGGACACCAGCACTCCGTGGCACTGGCAGCGCCGTAAAGGTACGTTGCTTTTTTTTTTCAAATAAAACAAAAGACACGATTAGCTCCCATGTAGGAAACTACACCGGTGCTAAAGCGAGGGGAAAGGGTAGGCGGGGAAGGGAAGCTGGCACTGGCTAACCGTGGTGCTCGGAATGCAGGCTTGTACATTAGAAAACTGGTCGCGTTCTGAGCATTCTGATTGGTCGGCACCCTCTCCCAGGGTGGTAATGATAGTTTGTAATGAAATTAGGGACTACATCTCGTTGGGCTTGGGGTGCAGAGCAAGTATGATCTTCTTTGTGGGGACCCAGCTCTGCTGCCAAGGCCCATAAAGGGTTCATGTGACTTCCCCCTGCCCATTAAATGGTGGTGACCTGGTGATCCCAGGCATACTGCCATTTGGGGCTATCATCCATTAATAGCAACTGTGATCTGGGTAGTAATGGGTCAGCACATAAGTGTCGGTTTATTTGGAATATGATGTGGGGAGATGTTGTGTCATACAGTAAAAGGGTTAGGCTGTTGGAAAGGGCCTCATTAAACGTGTGGTGGTGTGGGAAAATAGTGGTGGTAATTCTGTTACTGCCATTTTTCCCACACCGCCACATTTGTATTTGTTCGTGGATTTACAGCCAGCGGAATTACCGTACAGTAAATCCACCTATTATTGAGGGAACATTTGTAGATTTACCTCCAGCTTGTTACTAGAGGTAAATGGTCCTTCAAATTACCTAAAAAAATCCGCAGATTTACAGAGCAGTAATTCCGCCGGTGGTAAATCCGCCAAAAATCCCCATGGATTCCTATGCACTCCAAATAGGAAATTACCACTACTTGTAATCCCATGGTAATGCCAGAGGACCAAGTGGCCGCAACGGTAATTGAGTTTGGCAGTATTTCGGTGGATTTACATACAGAATATCACCAAACTCGCAATGAGGCCCAAAGTGTGGTCTGAAAGTAGGCTTGTCCTGGCAGCATGAGTGCAGATTTTAAAGAGACACACATTATCCAGTGATGTTGGAAACAGGGTTAAAACTGTGTGAATAACATGTTTTGCAACAAGAGATTTTCAGACGCTGTTCTATTCCTGCTACAAACACACACTTTTTTGTGTGGAAAATGGCCAGAAGCGATGAAACACTGTGAGATCTCTGCATGTTTTTCAGCCTCTGGGCCATTTTGAATCTGGTTCTTTATATGGAACAGGGCAGGGAGCAGGCATGTTCCCCAGTTGCGTGCAGGAAATCCAACCACATCTCCACCCTGCACCTGCATCAGACAATGATGCAGAGTGGAAGACCAGGGATCCCTATGAGTTCCGCCTGCTCTCACAACATAAACCAAGGAGAATACATAATAGTCCAGTGTAATGATGGCAGCACACACCAGCCGCCATGATTAATCAGCACCATTGCCACATGTGGCTGTGACCACAGTAGACTATCCACCTGGGGCGATGATGGCACAGGAACCCAGACTCTGCTTCGGTTCACATGCCATTATCGCCCACACGCCAAAAAGAATCGATGGCAAACCAGCAGACTGGACCATGGAAGTGATCACAGTTGAGCTGCAGGTCAACTCTGCGGATCTTCTCAGCACAATCAAAATTTATTTGAGGACATGACTTTTAAGCGACACCCAGATTTCTTTACGTATGGGATTTGATGTACACAGGGAACAATGACGTCTAGGTTCTCCTTAACACTTGTTGCCCGTGGATCTCTGTGGCAGCAACTGGAGCTTGCCCAGGTCCTAATATATATATATGTATATATATATATATATACAGACCACCTGAAGTTTACTTTCAGTTACACTTACTTCCTTGTATGCACTTGAGGTTCAATATCTAGTTAGCAAACTCAAAAAAGCTCTGCTCAACAAGGCCTTTAAGTATGGCCTACAAACACTGCCTCGTCACCCCCAGGTTCAACCGGAAAAGTTCAGGCGGCTCCAGCGTCCCAGTCCATGTCTCCGGTCTCTGGAATGCGCTACCCACGCACTTGCGCAGGGAACCATCCTCCAACATCTTCAGGAAGAAACTAAAAACCTACCTCTTCAAATTACATATCCTCTTTCCACCCCCCCCCCCCCCCCCTTTTATGTCCCCTACTGTAACCAGCTACAGGCTTGGTGTGCCTTATAAATGTCTAAATAAACAAATAAATAAATAAATAAATACGTTATTAGCGCCAACATTGTCTGCGTTGGTAAAATCATCATGAAAGCCAATGCGTCACATGGGAAAGCAGTCTGGCATAGCTTGATAATGTTCACAGGACAAACCGTTGGGCTGGCTGCTAAGAACACAACACACGCCATTGCGTGTGTCCTCGCTACGCGCGCGCTACGCATTTCTTTGTTTTATTGAAAGTATTAGGAAAAGCTTCTTAATCCACCTAACATTTATCATTATTACCGTTTTCTATAAAGTTGAAACACATGTAACAGTAATTGTTGGAATAAGCTGCTGCAAGAAGCGATATGCCGTTCAAATAAAATATACCTCCTCTTGCTGCGCGTATTAATTAGGGAACATGCCAGATGACTTTGCGTGGTGGCTAATTTTGTGCAAATAGAGGGCTTTCATTCGGAGGCTTTCAACTCTACTTTCTTAAGTCGTGTTTCTTATTTAAAATGAAATGTATTGTTTTTTCAAAAAATCTGAAAATATACAACAGGCAATACACAGGCTTAGAGGCCCAGACGAACAAGGGCCAAACAGAACAATAGATTAATCTGCATAGTCCCAGCCCTAAGGGCCTAATTCATGGAAGCGTTTTATAATGGCAAAACCCCATTGGAAAACATTCTGTGAAAAAGGGCTTATCCTCCAGCCATGTCAACATGTGCTAGGCACTCAAGATTCAGGGAGGCAACATGTAAGCCAAAAGAAGGGGACATGGACTCGACACCTGACAAGGGAATAGGGGAAGGCGGAGGGCACATAAGACAAATACCTACGAACAATACAAGGGAGACCAAACACAGGACACACGACAGAAGACATCAGAGCCTTTAATTCCACATTTCAAGAGAATCGCTCAAAAAACCCAAACCAAATCATCTGATATTTCTCGCCCAACTTTTAAAACGTCCTTTCTTCAAATTCCACCATTTATGAATTTATTTATTTATTTATGTATTTAGTTTGCCATTTTTAGAGCGCACACAACCCTGGGGCAACTAGGCGCTAGTTACAGAGAATGCGATTGAGCAATACATTTTAAACATATCTTTTTCCCGGTACTCCTGCTCGGGCATTTTCCAAATCTTCTACACCTTTAAAACCCGATGACAACTACCAGTACCCAAACGCCATTTCAGAGTACTCGGGCTCTTCCGAGAGCAGGCCCCCCGGCAGTTGCAGCACTGCTACCCCCAGAGAACCACTAATCTACCCTCCCAAGACCAAATATACCCTATCCAGTTGTCCTGGCAAAATCTGTTCACTCTTGGGCACAAAATGGGATGCAGGGGGCAACACCCAGACGATTGCACCAGCACTGTTCTGAATCCAACAGCCCAAGGGTCTGCAGTCTGGCAGCTGTCCAGTACAACCAGTAGCTTATCATCTGAGGAATCAATCTCAATGAACGTTCCACCCCACTGTGTACCTCCAGTGCACCCCTGGACTTAGAGTCTGTGTTCACTGATCATCTGACAGTTCTCATCCTCAAATGTCTGGTCCTTGCTAACTTCTCCTCACCATGGCACTTAGATGAGTAAGCCTGGTGACATCACAAGCCGTCAAACCTGATTGCCCCGAGGGCCAGGGGCAATTCATCTTTGGATCCTCAGCGGACTCCATCCCAAGTTCATCCCTAACCAAGGTGTTATCACAGCCTTTCTCATCTAAGGAACACCAGTAAGACGCACACATGAGAAAGGTGAGTCGCCAACTTGTCCTTAGTCTTTGAAATGGGGTAACATGCTTGCACAACCCCGTTGCTTCCACCACCAGACTTATGCAGGCGATAGTAGACATTCAGAAGGCAACCATTTATATCAGCCGACTTGGTCTACGCGCCCTCGGGTCCCTCCCTAATGTGGCCTATAGGTATCCCTGCTTGCTCAACCCCTCAGCCAGTAGCCTTCCATCTAACCCCCTTGGTCCCAGAAAAATGTGCCGATGGACGGAATCCCTTTTGCAGCCTGCCTCTCAGCTCGGACATTATGATCTGGTGCCAGAGGTGAACGGTTCCAGTGCCTTCTTCAAGTCATCGGCTACGCCTCCTGACTGTCTTCAAAAGTGGCTCTGGTTGATATTTTGGCGCTGCAGTGTCAGTTTAGAGGTGTCCCACACTAAGTGGAACCCCGACTGCTCCTTGACAAACTGTCCAATTCTCTCCACCAGCCCCTTTGATTGCTGGTTGTATTATGACAGTGCTTAGAAATGGTGGATTTCAGCATACTGTGCTTTATACAAAGGTTAGGCAACCATGTTGAATTGTTTGTATTAACTTGTCTTTCCCATACGTGTGTAGAATGCAACTGGTCCCTGGATAATTTGAGTTAAGAAATATGGGTTGGGATATTTAGTGCTTGTTCCTTGGCGAGGTCTACAGCATTGCACACCCCTGGATCCAGAATGACCTGTTATTGCCCCCCACGCCTCCGTTTGCTCAATGGTGTGTGTGACCACCTTCGTCATTGGTCCTAGAGAAGGAGGCCGTGTTTAGTGCCAACTACTCTATGCATGCTATGGGCAGGCTTCAACCCGCAGCCTCAAGGCCCCAACTTTGACACTGACATTCCATGGGTAATTATGGATGGTCCCGTAAATTAGCATGCAATGGCTGTTTCCGTACTCCACCACTTCATTGCCAGTTTAAGCAGACCATTATCGGACTCTAAGACCTTCTGCAGGGGTGGGATTGAACCCCTCACTGAACCAAGGGCATTGGACGCTCATGGCCTTGGTGCCAGGTCTTTCAATAGCAACACATACTATTGCTTGTTGGAAGATACACAGGACCTTTTACTTATCTTCGACTTATATAAACAAGGAAATAAATAGGGTGCACACTGTACGAAATGTCAATAACCAATCAGAAAGGTGCTTCTGAATAATAATATGAATGCATTCTTATATAGCTCTTTGACAGCCTCCTCTAGCCACTAAGCAATGCAATGACAGGTTTTATTATTACACTATTGTTTTTATGGTACACAATTTGTCGACCTCGGAAGTATGAAAGGCTAAGTCAGCCCGGCTCCAGGATTCACATTTGCGTGCGAAGTTCAGGCTGCCCTCATGCCAGAGACCAATTCTTTACCCTGTCTTTGTGCCCACCCCAGGCAATGTGGTGATCTACAGGAATAGCAGGAGGCAGCGTCATCCACGTATTGCTTGTTGCACAGCCAAACTGTGCAACAAGGGAATTACACAACTGGGTGAGATGTGAAAAGAGCACTTTTGAGAGTTGGCAATGTGTGTTGTCTGATGAACACACGTACATTTCAGTTGTTTACTCTGTAATGACGATGTGCGAGGTTTGATACACCGGTAAGCAATGAGTTATGCAGATTTTGATACGAGTTATTATTGTTTCAAAGAACAGGATTGGATCTAACTCTATGCACACAAATAATTGGAACGAAGATTTCCTATATAATGAAGTGTGTGATCAGCCTCACTGCAACACCTTGGAATACCAATCTGTGAAGAGGTGTTCCCAAGCATTCAAAGGAGAGAAGCATTTACGTTTCAAAGGTTTATTAAGAGGAAGAACATTTGCAAGGACTGGCCTAATGCCTCACACTCTCTTTCCAGCTCTAGGACACGTCTGTGTGTCTCGAACCCCAAACTCTCCTGTTATTCGGGTCTCCAACTTGGTCACACTTTGGGACTCTACTCCATCGCTCAGAATGCAATGAATTCCTGGATGTGGCCTAATCTCCCACAATACATCGTTGCACCTGTTTTCCTTCTCTTACCCTGTGTCCACTCTGGGATTGGACTCTGTCTCCCAGAATGCAGTCTGCCATTTGGTTTCATTGTTACGCCTCTTCTCTGTGCACTGTTTCTCTGACTGCAGCATTTCCCGTGGTTTGATTATTTTACTTTAGTTATGTCTTGGGAGTGGACTCTGTCTCCCAGAATACATTTTTCACTTAGTTTCCTTCTCTTTCCTTTGTTATGTTTACCTGGACCCTATCTACCAGAATGCAGCATTCCAGTGGATTTCTTTATCTTGCTTTTGCTACTCTTTGAGATGGAACCCTGCTTCCCAGAATGTAGCGGTTCAACCTGATTCATTTTCCCACCTTTGCTGCACTCTGGGAATTAACTCTTACTATTGTCATCCATGCCATGGGAACATCTGTCTCCAACTCTCAATGGTCAGCTTTTGGCTCAAATGTACGCATTCTGGCTTCATTCCAGTGCTTTTTTTCCCGGACCTCGTAACTCCAGGCTGCTGCATGTTGCCTCATGTTTGTGAGCCCTCTCTTTGCCTTTGTTGTCTGAGTCCAGGTTTTGGCATCATAAGTCCCCTCTCTGGATCGGTTGTCTCAATCTCACATCTCGTGTCCCTCCAACTCGCATCCTTCACTCGGTATGGCTGATGTCTGGGGCACCTCTCCATCAGTCATAGCCCTTCTCCAATACTGCATCTGTCTGTAGTCGGATGGCTCCTGCATGAGCTACTCCTTGGATTGTATCTCCCTTGAATGTTTGTCACCTGCATGGATCCCCTGATCCTTGCTAAGTGTCAGCGATTGGTGACGCCCCCTTCCTCTACACCCAACTGCTTTTCCACTCCTCTCCAGAACATCTCATCATTCAATGCGGTAGCTTCTCTCTTGCCAACTGGCATTTATCTGCCATGACTTTGATCCCTCTGGCACTCCATCTCCAGCTCTTGCTTATCTGCAGGGTATTAGCATAATTGACCTAAAAATATTTGACCTAAAACATTTGATCGAATTGTTTTGACCTTTTGTTTTTGGTCAAATTTAATTAAATGTATATATGGGGGTAAGGGTATTGATTAGGTAGCGAGGAAGTGCGGGAGGGTTTGCGGGGGGTCGCCCCCTGCATTTTAGACTGAAAAAAAGGTCAAATAAATGTTATCAAGTGTGATTAGGTCTAATGTTTTAGGTCAAATAGACCCAAACCATCTGCGGTATTGTGGATCCAGTCACACAGTCAAGATTGGGGATGAAGTGGGGAAGTAACTTCAGCAGATAGTTGGAGGTAACGCTGAAGGTAACTCCACCACTTTGCCTTTTAAAATGAAGAATTACACCAGGGCAATTAAAGCTCATGGCAAATCCTCCAAATGTCCAGGGGATTCCTATGGACTCCAAGAATAGGGATTCATTCTGCCATTACCCCACTCATAATGTGGCGGAAATTCCACCAGAACAAGCGGCTTCATCACATCTATTATCTTAAAAACTGAATCCTAAGAAATGGCCAAGGAGCTTATGCCATCACAAATATCCTGCAGGAAAACAGATGGCAGCAGGAAAGGAAAGAAACTGCTGCATGCGACGGGCAATCAGGGCACAACGACAAGCTGGTAAGAAAGCAAAGAACGTTAATGGAGGGACGCAGTTCAAGAGATTAAACTTCTGCCAGCTCAGGCCACCAGTGGAACTTGAAACAGGAAAACACAGGCATAGGAAACAACGAACAATGGATACTGCTCAGTTTAGTATTAGAGGAAAAATATTCTTGTGCTGTAAGAATCAAAAGTCCCAATATACAATCGTTCCCAGTTCTTTTTCGAGGGCTCAACTCTATTTGCATCATGCATTTGGAGGGCTAGAACCACAACTCCCAAAATGCAAGCATTCTTGGTTTTGTTCTGTTTATTGCCACCAGCACTCTACGTTTAGAGTGTTTGAACTACATCTTCCAACATTCATTGCTTCTTTTACTTCTCAGCATCCCCTGCACTCAACACTTGGAGCTTTTGGACCGCAAATCCCAACATTCAATGCTTCTTTGTTCTTTTTTGATAGTCAATTCCATCTCCACTCAGATTTTGTAGGGCTTGAGATTTTTTGTTTATCCCAAGCTCTCCTGATCTTCGAATTTATATAATCTTCCCTTGTTCTCTTTCACTTCAGTGCCTCATACTTTTGGCTTTTGGAATGCTAGATCGGGGCTGAGATCGAAGTGATCGAGAAGGAACATGAAAGGAGACCAAAGAGGAAAGATAAGAAGGAGTCAGATTATGAAGAGATTTAAAAACCATACAATTGATGTTGTATTTCAACCGATCGTGAAAAGATAGCCATCCAAGAGATGACACTATGTAAGAAATAGAATCACATGAAGAAAGAAGATAGGGAAGACAAAAGATTTGAAAACTGATTTTAGTGAAACCAACCGGGAAACCAGAAGACCAAAGAGAATGCACAAACAATAAAATAAATGAGAGAAAATAAGGGAATAAATCAAGAGTTTAGTTGCGTGGAAAGTAAGGAATGGTTTAGCCTTATGGATATTGAAAAGGTGAAACCGATAGGATCCTGAAAGTAGAGAAATGTGATGAGCAAATGAGAGACCAGAGTCCAGATAGAGACCTAATTTCCGAGCAGACGAAGTAATACGTAATAAAGCAGGGGAGGGAAATAGAGGCATGAGGAAGAGGAGGTAGGTGGTATTAGCAGAAAAAAAGAGATCATCCATCTTAGTAGCATTGAGAACAAGATAGTGATCGGTCAGGTCATCCTAGATTTAATAGCCAACAGGCATGATGACAAAGTGCCATGGATAGAGGAAGTAAAAGAAGAGAGAGAAAGAGTTCAGTGCCCTCAGCAGAGAATTGATGAGACAGTCAAGAGGCAATAAAAGAGAGAATAAGAAAGGACCAAGGTTAGAGCCCTGGGGGACACCACAAAGAAGAGAGGTAGACTCAGAAGAATTGCCAGGACAAGACACCGAATAGGAATGATTAGATAAGTCAGAACGAAACCAGGCAAGGCTAGAACCGGAGAACCCGAAAGAGGAAAGTGAAGACGAGAGTAGATCCTGGTCAACAGTATTGAATGCAGCAGACAGATCAAGTACTACCAACAGGGAAGATTGCAAAGTTAGATGAGGGAGGCCAGAAGGAGCTGTAGGTAGGAGCACAGGGTGTCATAGAGAGGGTTTTCGAGGTACAGAGGGTTGTTTTGCAC
The DNA here is from genome assembly GCF_040938575.1 of Ambystoma mexicanum. Classification (NCBI taxonomy): domain Eukaryota; kingdom Metazoa; phylum Chordata; class Amphibia; order Caudata; family Ambystomatidae; genus Ambystoma; species Ambystoma mexicanum. The sequence continues at coordinate 115,671,745 of NC_090934.1, read as the reverse complement.
CCCAAAAAGTTACCTTCAGGTATTCATTGAGAAACAGAAGGTTTGTCTCTGCCACCCATGAATATTCATGGGACATATTTGGGAAAGTTTGTTCAGCCATCCTTTGTAATCTTAGAACCACAAAACCCAACATGCAAGCTTTGTTTGCTTCTCAGCACCACCTGATCTCTGCGTTTGGCATTTCAGGACCGAAATTCCCAACGTGCAAGCGTTTTGTGGTTCTCCTTTGCTTCTCAGAGTTGCCTGTGCTTTGCTTTTGGATGGGGTAACAAGACATAACCTGTTTCGGTTTTGGGAGAGGCAGCGATGCAATTCCAGATCATATTTATACATAATAAACATTATAACAATTCGCTAAATTAGCATTATCACTTTATCAGTTCTCTGTCAAAGCAGGGTATTCACTGATTGTGCCATAGGGACTGGCTAGGAAACAGGCACAGCAAGGCATGTGATACAAGCCAAAGAAAAATCTCATTTTTTTTAACATGCTTACTGTTGCAGCCGAATCTGCAGTTTATGTATAGGAGCAGTATTGGAAATTATGTTTATTTTAATGTGGGACTCCCCGCGGTCTGTGTGGGGAAGGGGGATTTTGAATGGGCTGGGCTGCTAGTCCTACCTTTATGTTTATGGCTGGTCCCGTTTTTTGTTTCTTCCAAAATATGGACACCCTACTTTTGGAGTTTTAGAACCACACCACATGCAATCGTTTTTTACCTTTCTCCCCATTCTCTTCACTAGGGGGTCACCTCTACCTTCTACGTCGTCCACAAACTCTTCTCTCACTATAGGTACCTCTTGCTTCATTAGCATTTGATCCTGTCTCTCACTGTTACCTCTCTCATTGCGTAGGGTGTCTCTCATCCCCTTGGTGTCAGAGATCCTTTCAGAGCAGCTTCTGCTCCCTGTTCCCGGGGTCCAGCTGGACTTCTAATCCCTGAGGCTCTGTTCATGACCTACTTGCTGGTCTGGAGTTTCGATCTCTAGCAGTCGCTCCAAAATTCTCTTTGTGCAATCCCCTTTTGTGGGATCAGTTTCGGAATAATGGCCCAGAAAATCTGCAAGAAGATACTGCCTGTTGGCATGAGCATGGATTGTTAAGACAGGCTGTAACACATCAACCCAGTATTATCTCCACTCAGGCTATGACTGATCAGTGGTAGGCAACTTGTGGCCCACCATATGTTTTATACAAAAAGTAGGGGCGCCTGGCTATTCCCTGATCATTCCAGGTACTAGACACTTTATATAACAAATGATCAGGGCGAACCCGCTAAAGCCACAAGGACCCAATAAAGAATTTGAAAAAGAAAATACATGTCCTTTTTCATACAAAAGAGTAATTGCCACAAGCAAGTGAGTCCAAACACATTCCCACCATATAACATGCACTGTAATTCATAACAATAGTGACAAAATATACATAGAAAATATCAGATAGCTCTTTAGTACAACCATTTATGGTTGGACTGGGGGAAGGGAATTTTTATGTGTTTTGAAAACAAACAATTGAATGCCTGGCAAGGATTACAGGCACAGTGCAGTATACAGACACAACTGTGTTTCGGCCTAGAGCCTATTCTTTTTGCTGTAAGTTACATGGCCTTCATCAGGACGATGAATTGCAGTCTGGACTCAGATGGACTCTCCTGTGGTAGTATTCTAAAAGACAAATATAATGTTCTCAGTATGAATCTGTGTGCGGGATATTGATTTCTGTGCTCTAAATGTATCGAAAACAGAACACCCCTCAGGGGGAATGCTTACCATGCCTTAATTCTTCTAGCACATCAGTTCAATAATGAAAGTAACGCCAATGGTATTGGCAATGATGGGCCACCAGCGGTGGGTGCTGATCAGGGACAATCTACAATGAGACAAAAGGACCATCACTATAAGGCCCCCTTTATTGTGGTCATCCCTCTTGAACAATATTACTGAGGGGACATGGTGGAGCACTTACCCCACTGGTGAGTGATCTTAAGCATGAAAAAATCTTATGCAGGCATGGGTGGAGCAGAGTCCTCTCATGATCCAAGTTGCCCAAAGGTCGGTGTGCATAAAGGATTGGAGGTGAAAAACATGAATGGTTCGCCGGTTCCAAATTGGTGGTTGCAACCAATCATAAGACATCAAGTACCTGTGAGTCTTAATGTCTCCTATCTGTGATGACATTGGTGTCCAATTTCTGTGGTGCCAATCATAAGAGTGTGCTGTAATGGATATGGTTGCTCTAATAAGGTAAATAAATCTGATAGCTGCACCACTAGTGTAACAGATTCTTCGTGCACCCCGCCGATACAAAAATCTGCTCTATGTGATGTATGCAGGCGCAGAAGTGTGTCAACATTATCCACTTTGCTGCCAAATAAATGCTGAGCTAAATATTACCTCCTTGCGCATCTGCTGTCCAGAGACAAGTGCTGGCCGCATGAATCCCGTCGGTCTGAATTACGCCATTGGACGGACCACAGCCATGTTATTGTAAAGATTTGTTGGTGGGGCATCATGGTAACTGCTGTGAGGCTGGCGTTGCCGGGTGCTAGAACGTGGTGGCCATCTTGGAATGGATAACCCTGCTCTGTGTGTCTGGACAGACCAACACAGGCACGGTGCAGGAGACTCCAGAATAAATGCTCCTCCATAGTGGATAAGGCTTTGTGTATGAGCGCATCCTGAGCAAAATTCCTGTGTCCTGTTATGATTTTAAAAGTGTCCTGTCGGGGACTGTGCATGCAAGGACTATGTCTAGTTGAGTCCAGATAATGCTGTGCAGATTGCTTGCCCATTATTGAGGGATCCTGATGTTGTGATAGAGTGTGTATATCACATTGGCCCTACTGCAATTCCTTGTCCTGATGAAGGCCATCTCACTTACAGCCAACAGAATAGGCTCTAGGACGAAACACAGTTGTGTCGACTTTTTATACTGTACTGTGCCTGTTAACTTGCCGGGCTTTCCATTGTTTGTTGTCAAAACTCATACAAATTCTCTTCCCCCTCGTCTCAACCATAATGGATTGTACTAAAGAGTTATCTGATATTTTCTACATATATCATATATCACTATTGTTATAAATTACAGTGTATGTTATATGTTGGGAATGAGTTTGGACCCACTTGCTTGTGGCAATTGATCTTTTGTATGAAATATGACATGTATTGTCTTGGTCAAATCCTTTATTAAATTGTTTTTGGGTCCTTGTCGTATTAGCGGGTTTGCCCAGATCATTTGTTATATAAACCACCATATGTTGCATCCATGGTCCCTCACCACTGAATATGCTAGCTAGGGGTGATAGGAGTTTTAGACCCAAACATCTGGATCGTGCGCCTCCTGACTATAGACAGTAGTCTAACACAAGGTTCTGCGCCCTATCCTCAGTGAGTAAATTAGAATCTAGTGGTGTTTGCGTAGGTCTGCTCGATAGGGGAGCATATGGCTCAGGTTTGCTCTAATCTCCAGTAAGGGTCTGGTATATTAGTGCTTGGGCCGCAATCTTTCTTGGCAAGACATCACAAATCAAAGTGCCGAAGGATAGTGTGTCTGATCATTTGGGCAGTTTATGATACATCTCGCGAACACAGGGTGGTGACGTATCAGAGATCCCCACAATGTGTCCAAAGCAGGGCCTTGGACCCTGAGAGTATTTAGGGATCCCATAGCTTTCCGCACAGACATGTCAGTACAGGATTATCTCCAGGTTGTGCGCTTTTGAATGGTGGGAGATCTGAAGATCCGGTATGATGGCTGATATTAAAGAAATGGTGGAAGACATTGGACTGTTGATTACGCCGGGTTGCCTCTGAAAAAACAAACACAATTCCTCATAGCAAGATATTCCGCATGGATCAGGGTGGCAGTCCCTCCACCATGAGGAATTTAAAGACTGAAAATTGCACCAGAGTTCCTTTCCGAGGATTCCGGAACCATCAGGGATTTCATAAACCCTTCGAGCTGGAATGGTTGGATGAAGAAGGAAAGCATGAGAAAGACATTTCCCGTGATTTTTCTCTGCACTGGCCATCACTCGATTGAGGCTGTTAAGCTAATTTGATATTTTTTAAAAGAGGCAACGAAGGACCTTCTGCTCATGAATCTTTCTATAAAATGCTGGCAATCAAGAGAGTACTGCACGCCCGACCATCCTCTTTTGGCTCAGGTTCGATCATAGCTTTATTGGTGGCCTTAACCAAAGTTGTGTTGAGGCTCACTTGTGTAGCAGGTTTTCTTCAGAGACCTTACGCTCTATGTGATTGTATATTGATTGAGTCGGATTACTTCTGATTGGGTATTTGAATGCAGCAGACCTATCATAGCTGCTTTAGACAATATGGCACGTGTGCCTCTATCAGGCAGACCAGAATTACCAGGTCAACAGATCCAGTCTTACCAAAGCATCACACAAAAGAGAACAACAGAATTAGGGCCATCCAGGAGATGCCACTGTTTCTACCACCAAGGTCTTGGGGAAGCACTTGACTGAAGCCACTGGCATATTGTGCATGAATGATTAAACCACGCTGGCACCATCACTTGTCAGTGTTTTTGATGTTTTCTGTTGTGGGCACAGCATCACTCAGAAGATCAGAGTTTTCAAACACTCTGAATGTTTTACTATGACTGGGATACTTCAAGCAACATGCCACTATTTGCATGAGTGTACTATCCTACTGGTTGAGATTCATAGATGATATCAAATTATGTGTTTCTCAAGATTTACTATCCACACCAAACTTTACTCAAACGGTGGAGCAGTACCACCGCACACAACCCCCAAACCCTGATGGCACCCAGCAGAAGCGTTGCTAAGGGGGGTCTAGGGGCAATAGCCCCGGGTCTTTGGCTGCAGCCCCGGATGGATGCTCAGGCGCTAAACCCTAAAGGTTAGCTAGCCCTGAGTCTTGACCGTCCCGACATTAGCATTGCCCTGGATCTATTCCAGACCTAGCAACACTCCTGGGGCCCAGAGGAGGTCTTCGGGTGGTTCAAGTATCTTTTTTTTTTTTAAGCGGATGACTGCTTCTAAAAGAAAATATAGGCTGGTCAAACATTTTATGGTGCCCTGGTAACATTACTTTTACTAAAGAGCGGTTCAGCATAACGTTTTTCAACCACTGCTCTACACATTTCATATGCCAGGTCACATTTGTAAGGAATCGCTAAGCCCTGCCAACAGCTCTTACTTGGCTCTGGAAGGAGGCGGGGGCGGGAAGGCTGAGAGGATGCAGAGACGGAGAAAAGGATTTGAGAAATAAAGAACCAGAGTTATTCTAACATATTCAGTGACAACAGCAAACACCTTGACATGTCCCTTCTAACTAAAAGGCATATGGCTGTTGACAGACAGTGCTGAGCATATGTTCGCTTAGCGCACCGTCTCTCCGCAGCCCATGTAATTGCATCTCTCTGGCCCGGCGTGTCCAAGTCACTTTTTATTGCGCTGACTTCTCAGGTGCTTAGCACATGTTTCTTCAGCTCTCGCTTGGATCCCTCAACTGAAGCAAGGTTGAACCACCAGAAGGTAACAGGTGGAGAATGCTTCCCGCTAATGAGTTCTCTAAGGGCTCTCCTCTCACCGTCTCGTCCTATTTTCCCAGGGTGCTTTGTGCTGGGATTCGTTCGCTGCATTCTTCAATGAAGAAGGCCTCATCTTAAATCCTGCAGCGAGTTCTATAGAACAGTGCATAGGCTAATGCCCCATTAGCTATGATAATACCGCCAAACCCTAGAACTGTTACCGCATGCAGTAACGATGGATGCAGTAATTGGAAGGGTCTGCATGATGTAGAGTCACGAAGGCCAATTTGTTATTGCCCCTTTGCAGTCCCATTAGACTCCATTGGGGACATGCGGGTATAACCACATTTGGTTATTCCGCATCGGTCACACTGCAGGAGTTACCACCATTGCATGGAGGTAATTGTCACACAAAAGAAGGTGGATTTTCTGGGTTTGGGTAAAGAAACCCACAATTTGGTGGAGCGATGAAACAGGCAGTATACCACACTGCCCATGTTACCACTTCCAGAAGCCTCCTAGTGAGTTCCTATGAGTCAAGGGGTCACGTGTTGAGATATCAGTGTTCAAAGATGGTACCACAAGAGGACAATACACCAGTTCTTGCTCACAATTGTTTCTCTGTTCGTTTCAATCCAACTCCCTCTTTACCTATCCTCATCTTCCCCTCCCCCACAGACAATAGCCTGGGTTAGCCCAGGTGGGGGCACAATATGCCATTATCAGGTTGATTGGTGAAGTATAAAAGCTGACTGACATAACATAACATAACATAACATAACATACATATCCAGCCATGGTGCCTATTTCCTCTTTGCAACCTCGTTCCTAGGACTCACTGCTCCCTTGCGCCTCGAGAGCACTTCTCCCTATCTCTGCAAAGCTCCAGTTTTGCCATATCCCTGCCACGCTGTACGCTAAGGTGTAAGCTGCTTCAAAAGGCTAGGTCTACACTCAATAAATATCCCCGAAATATGCAAATATATATGTTCTTCCCTTAAAACAGGGAGACCAGATACAAAAAAAAAAAACGGACAAGACATAGAGATAGAGGTAGGACTACCGTAAATACTAATAAAACTGTAGTCCTACGTCTATGTCACTGGCCTTTTGCGGTGGGGGAGAGGGGTGGTGCTCACGGGCACACTCCTCTCATTGGAGGAGAGCGCCAGGGAGGGGAAGGGGAGGAAATGGGGGCATGAAAAGCATTTCACATTCCCATTCCCGCAGGAAGAGTTGCGCCGGGACCCAATTTTGGTATTTCGCAATCGGGTCCTGGCAAAAACTAGAACTGTAGCCACCCATCCTTGCAAACCCCAAACGGGGTTTTTAAAATTAAAAAATTCCCGGGACCCTGGGACGGAGGGCGATTTCCTCGGACTGCCCCAGGAAAAGCGGGACATCTGGTCACCCTACCCTAAAATAACATAGCTGTGTTGGGTCAGAGCACTTTGGTTTGTTCTGAATAACTCATATTTCCCTGATCTCCTCTGGCCATTTTTGTGAGGGTGGATCTTTGAGGTGTCAGCGCAAGGCCACTCCAAATAGCATTGAGCAGCTCATCCATTCATTATAGCTGATGATGGGAGTGGACCGCGGGTGGGATGTGAAGGACCTCATACAGGAAGTTCCGGCTCTTGGTGCTTGTGCAAAATATCAGAGCCTTAATCCTAACAAAACGGCACCAGGGCAGTCAAAGGAGTTGCCAACTAGAGTCAAATAAATGTGTTCTCCAATTCAAAGGGCGTAATTATGAGTTTGGTGATATTGGTAAAACATCCAGCATTGTTGAATACAACCTGTTTTAGCCAGGCTCCGACTGGCCTATAGGGAAATAGGGCAATGCCCAAACCCAAACTCGCAAAATGCTAGTGTGGGCCAGTTTGTTTGGTCAAAGTGGGACACTTTTTTGGCCAATGTGGTCCAGGTTGATAAGTTACTTCACCATGCAGTTAGTAGTTAAGCGCCTTGATGCTCTCGGGACACAGTTCGCGCTTTATAAATCCTAAATAAATAAATAAATACATACATACATAAATACATAAATAAATAAAGTTTTGACCAGTGTTACTGAATAAATATTCTTTAAAATGCACAATTTGCCTCACATTTAATCAAAAAACTTCCCCTTGGGAACTACTCAAACTTTCAATCACAAAAGGAATGATTTGCCATTTGCAACTCTGGGCCACTTTTTCATTGGCGCCTCAGACAATTTGATGCCCCAGTCCGACCCTGGTTTTAGCACTCCACCGAACAACAAGTTTCAAATTTGAAACTCATCTTTCATGTCTGCTTTTGTGTCACAGTAATTACCACCACAATTACCACCACACAAACGCATTACTGCAAGTGGCAATTACCGCATTGCAAGGGGTCCACGTCTGGTTCAATCTTATGTCTCACATTTATGTCAACCTTGATTGCAAGCGTTGCAAGACAAAATGCCAACAAATAATAAATAAACACATCTGCCCGTAGGTGACTAATATCATCCTGAGTGACATTTCTATGGTGAGATCATTTCCAAAAATACACCACTGGTCACATGTCCTGCTAATGCTGTTTTTTATATTTGTTTTACTTAACTTGCAGTGTTTCTGGTGTGCAAAGCAAACTTTGAGAAGTAATGCAGGGCTGAGATGGGGCACTGATGCTATTTTCTTATTCAAGCAGTTTTGCTGAGAAGCCAAAGTCTAGGGAGGATAGCTCAGCGGCAATGTGCTCAGCTTAGAATCAAGGCAACACGGAGCAGCAGAGGTTCGATCCCCGGGTCTGCGGTCAGAAACCTCTGGGTATTAAGCATGTTATAAATAACCTATCATATCATATCAATTCATATGATGGAATTAATACCACTGAACACTCATCTCCACCACCCTCTAGAGAAGGGCGATGCAAATCAGGGAGAGGACACTGCGATGCACCTGAAGGGACGTGTATCCCTTTCCCACCAAAGCACGCTGCCAACAACACATGGCCTACCTTCCTGTATTCCCACAGGTGTCTCAACGAAAACAGTACCTCATATGTGTGGGTGCACCTACCTGGGCGCAAAGGGAAAAGCCTAAAACAGTGTTAACCCCAAATCTTTCGGCAGAGCAGATTATTCTTTTTTTTAAAAAAATTCGCTCATGTGAACAACCTACAGATTTGGGCCTGGGGTGTTGAAGCCACCAAGGAAAACAGGGAACCCCATGCATTTCTGAAAAGAGGACACCCGTGGGAATCCTCAGAGGTCTGACTGCGCGAACCAGCCCTGAATTTATTACCTAAAACCCCCGGCAGAAGTCCGAAATGTGGCAAAAGAAACACAATTTTCGCACAATTCACTCTGCTCACCCACCGAAACACACCATCAACAACACATGGCCTACCTTCCCGCATTCCCACAGGTGTCCCGACGAAAACGGTATCTCACACATGTGGGTGCACCTACCTGGGCGCAAAGAGAAAGGAAGGAACTCTGAGGAAACTAAAAGGTAGTGGGAAAGCAGCATTCACACCTGGCTGAAAGGTGCTGAGCCAATCAGGTGGCTGGAACAGCGGGCAAGAATACAGATTCCACTCCCCCGAACTCCCAAAACAATCCATACCCTCCCTCGCCCCTCCCTCGTTCCCTCTCACTTACCTGCTGGCCCAGAGCTTTGTGCTCCGGTCCCGGCGGTCCCCCGTCTCTTGGCAGCCTGCAACATAGTCCTTTTTCCCTATTGCGGCGGGCCATCTTTTTTCCTTTTATTGTTCCTCGGGAGATTGATGTGGTGTGAATGGCTTTCACCCCCCTGTGGGGGGTGGACATGGCAGGTAACGGCCCCCAGCTCTACCTAGGCTCGGGCTGGAGGGTTGTTACCACCCATATCTGCCCCCACAGCTGGGGTGAAAGCCATAATCAAGCTAATGACACTGTTTTGTCAGCTCAAATGTCTGTATACTCACCCCTAGATATCGGTTCTTTACTACACCCCGGAAACCTCTACATTTATTTCTTCCACATTCCTGTCTTCAGACATTTACTTCTTCATGTATTTACTTCCTACTTTTACTTTGTAACCATCTTTACATCGCCACCGCTGCAATGGATATGTTTAAGGTTAGTTGAAAGGATAAGGTTGGGGTCAAGGGTGGTCTGGGGGAAGAATATGTGTTAGAAATGATGATGGGTGCAGGGAGTGTCCCTTTATAATGACAACGTGAATGTAAGAAGATGGGAAAGACAGAAGACTCAAACGTAAGAAGAAGTAAAAGTGACAACGTCAATTAAACGTACTAAAGAACCTTTCCAACTTCATGCAGTTTTGCAGTTTTGTAAAGTTTCACAGAAATGCATTATCATTTTCATCACACCAAGCAAAGACAGAAAGGGAGTAATGGGAGGTAGCCAGGGAGGTGAAAATCAACTGAGGTGGGTGGGGGATCCTATGGAAAAGGAAGGAGGCATATGGGGAGCACCCGGGAGGATTGTTTTGATTTTAAAGCATTAGTGTGGTAAATTGCGCAATATTACTGCAGTAATTATCAGGGGATTATTGTGGGAATGAAAACTGAGTGGAAAAATGGGAGGACATCTGTTGTGAACACATCTACTAGGCCGGAGGAAATAGGTAATTGTGCCTGCGGCCCTGATCGGTGGGCCCCAAAGAAACCTATTGGTGCAATATGTGCAGCAGCCACGGTCTTGAGCCGTGGACACTGGTCATGGCTAAAGGCCATGACGAATGGGCTTGAAAGAAACCTAGTATATTCAAATATACATTGGGTACCGCCAAAGGCCCCAAGGAAACCTTAGGTGGAACAGTTATAGTGGCCACAGCCGAAGGCTAAGGATAGTGGGTCCTGAGGAAACCTATTGGTGTAACATGTACAATAGCAATGGCCAAAGGCCATAACGAGTGTACTTGAAAGAAACCTAGTCTATTAAAATATAAAGTGGGCATGGCCAAAAGCCATGCCCACTGGCCAGGGCCGAAGGCCATGACTAGTGGGCCCCAATGAAACCTATTGGTGCAACATGTATGCTGGCCTTTGAATAAACTATGGTATTACAAAACCCTTGAAATTCATTGAAAAAACTTTAAGGAACAATTCAGGTGATCAGATTTAACAGAACAAAACCCTTGAAATTTAGCAGATGTGGGTAGTGAATAGCATCTTAAATTGGCGTCCTCCCTGTTGTAAAGCCCATGAGCACATACATTACAGATGGGATTCACAATGCCAAATTAAATTTGAGGCCACAAGATAGCTCAGTGGGAATTTGTTAACAGGCCATAGGGTTTTGTCGTAGGCGGCCTCTGCAGTTTCTGGACTTTCTGGTCTTTCTGCATGCAGTGCACTGAGGTGTGGCTTGACATACCACCCTACGCTTGAGGGTGCTTTCCTCAGATCTCGTTGAGTGGTGAATACTAGGAGGAGAGAGAAGAGCCTGCCTTCCTGCGGCTCGACTTATGACCCTGCTTGTTTCACGGTGCTCCGGGCATGTGTTGATCATCACACATGGCTCTGCCGCCGGGTGCCCTCCAGCGGAGTCCGCTGCAGTTTCTGCAAGTCCGACCACCATTTTGCACCTCCCATCTATGAGGATTTTGAGAAGCAGACTACAGATGGCAATGGAAGGTGGCATAACAGGGGCACCGCCAACCTCAGTCACCAAGCCACGTGTGAAAGCGGGTAAGTGGAACACCATAGAGTCCCTCCCTGAAACATCACACAACCACAGATTCTTTCAACCCCCGCTCGAATGGCTGTTTAGAGTCCAGACTGGCCTATGACTTTGGCACCCCAGACATGTTCTTTCCCGGCTAACATAGGGGTAGACACTCTGTCATCCGATGTTGGGGGACAAGATACTATGGAGGAACAGACTGTTTAGGAGAATCCCTCTCCCGGCTCCCCCAGGGGCCCTGTTTAGATAGGGTATGTGGAGAAGAGGGAGAAGATCACTTAACATTAGAGAAGCCCCCTCTGCCTTTGTCTATGTTTATGCCCGTTCCTTTGCATATATATGCACCATTGAACTGCAACAAAGCTGTAAAAAAGCTGATTTCTATATCAGGCTTTCTCGACTCCTTGGGTGGGGGAAATGGCTCCCCAGGAAATTCTGTTGGTCCAAACCTCTGATCAAACAGTGGAACTTCTCCCCCTGCATCTTCTTTCTTAGAACTATGTGTCTAAGAAGGGGGAAGCCTCCACCCTTCAGCTGGTTCAAGGCGCTGAGAAAACGAATCAGAAAGCAGCTATGAGCAAGGGTGGTTCAAATAAGCCACAAGATGAATCTACATTGCCTAATTTAAGCCCAGAGGACACCGAGGACCAACTACTGTGTCGACCGCTGGAAACAGCTACATTCTTTATAGACTCTAAATTAGTAAGAAAGGCTCCCAATAACTTGGAACACGTATTGATTCTGGAATCCTGCAAAAATAGTGAAATGGAAATGGGCAGGCTGTATGAGAAGGGTGAAACATCCGCTGCTAGCTCCTAAATTAACTTTGCCTGATCATCTGAGTCAAGGAAAGGGTGTAAAATGGCAAAATCAACAGAGCAAGCTACCTAGTATATCTGTGGAACTAGCTTCAAGCGATCCACCTATAAAGGATGTGACGGATGTGGAAATACTGGAAGGTATTGGGTCAGAAGGTCCTTCCCAACAGATTAATAAGGATCTTACAGTCTGTCTGATATTTCTCAACTATTAGAACCATGGTGATATAAACTGTGTCACCAAATACACGACCGAGACTGTCATCAAACTCACTGTCATCGGATAGCCAGGCTGTGGTGGTGATTTCTGATAATTGGATCTGTATGCCGCACTGGCTCCAGCGCCACTGGTACCAACATAGCTGCACATACTGGAGACAGCCCTCTTAGCCCTCAAAACCCAAATTGAGGATCTCAAAGACAAAGGTAAACTAGCCCTGCTACTACTACTAGATTTATCCACTGCTTTGACTTGGTCAACCACCAAATCCTTTGTCATCACCTAAAAACTGCAGCCCACTGGATCAAATCATTCTTGGACAATAGACATATGAGGGTATTCTCCCCCACCTCCTCTGCTGACCCTGTGCCAGTCCCTTGCGGGGTCCCTCAAGGATCGTGTGTATCCCCCACCCTTTACAATGTCTTCACTAAACCCCTGTTCGATGTGCTTGATTATCTGGGTGTCACCAACACCAATTATGCCGATGACACCCAGATACTCATCCCCATCACGGGTGATTATACGGTAGACTCGAAAGCTTTGAATGACATATATCATGTCATTCAAACCTGGATGGCACATCATAAGCTCTGTCTTAATGACGACAAGACAGAGCTCCTCATCCTTGGGACTCAGCAAAGACTCAACAATTTGAACCCCATGTGCAGCTCCTTCAATATCGACGGAAACTCCATAAAAGTTTCCAAAGATACTAAAACACTCGGAATCTACCTTGACTCCACTTTATCCCTTCACAGACAAACCAATGCAGTAGTAGCAGCCTCTGCCTACACATGCAAGCTGATCACAGCATGTCGCCCTTTTCTCTCTTCTCAGAACTGCACTACCCTTGCTAGAACCTTAGTCATGTCCAAACTTGACTACTGTAATGCTCTGTACCAAGGCACCAACCAATGTAACCTGGACAAACTACAGATTACACAAAATAACACCATCAGGGCAGCACTCAACATCCCTAGATCAGCCCATATCTCTGAAACCAGGAAGAACCTTCACTGGTTGTCAGTTTCCCATAGGATCTCTCTAAAATATCTTGCCTTAACCTACAAATGCATGAATAACCAAGCCCCCAGCTACTTATCCTCCCGGTTTAACCAGTATATCCCACCTCGCTCACTAAGGTCTGCCACTAGCCAGAGCCTACTGATCCCTAGATTCAAGCTCCAAACAGCCGGTGGGGCCAGCTTCCCAGTTCTGGCAGCCAAACTGTGTAACTCTGTGCCTGTCTCTATCAGAAACTCACCCACCCTGAACTCATTCAAACACAAAGCCAAACTCTGGCTAGTCTCCTCTGAAGACTAACTGATAAGCATGTCTACTTAGTTAGCTGTTCTCAAATATGCAATGTGATCTTAGTCTAATGCTCAAGCCTTATGTTCCATTTATATGTCTCTATGTAATGTAAACTGTTGTGTTATATGTAATCTAAACTGCTGTGTTATGTAACCACTGCCTCAAGATATGCGCCCGGTAGCCTACGGGCCTGGTTTGCGCTATACAAATAAAATAAATATAAATATAAATAAATAAATATAAATACATGTATCACCATCTAACAGATGGCAGGAGGACGTGCCGGTGGGGACGCCGGAGCTTCAACAAGATATTCAGGACATTCGGATAAAAATCATAGCCCTGGAGACTACCATAAGGGACATAAACGCAGGAAGGGTGACAAAGGACAGATATTCTTCAACTGCGCATGAAATAATACATATAGAAGAGATTGGAAAATGGCCTATGATCTTGACTAAGCCACAGTCTGCATGTGAGTCTAGATCAAATAGCACACTTTTGGGAGCCTTTTCTATGGACCGAAATCCTACTCCTGTGATCTAAATTCTTTTTCTTCTCCTAAGAAGGACACTCCGAAAGAAGATTTTAATAACATACACCTTTCTATGGGTGCTCAGTCAGACAATAAGCATTTAAGAACATCAAAGCAAGATTCACTGCCCTATATGTCCATGATCACTATTGCAATGTTCCCTTTCATGAAACTCAATCAACAGATTCATGAAGCCTTGACTAACCACACCACCCTTTTAGGCATGTTACACTCCAGCATGATATTTGTAGAAGGTTACATCGCGGTTCAGAGACAATATGAGACAGCAAAGGATTTAATAAGTGGGCCTAACTCTGACAACCTACACACTGAAGATTATATGGAGAGACAGAATCAACCAGTGAAAATCAACCCTTCTGTTTCACTTAGTCCTTAGATAATATTCCTACTCAGTCTAGCAACATAGGAGAATTTGGTGTGGACGATGACATGATTCTGGTGGATTTGACGATGGGTGAACATGCGGCTACAGTCCCGGATGCAAGTACGGTGGCTAGGGATCAGTCCCCGAAGAGCGCCAATAAAAAAGAGATGCCACATCACCAACCATTTAAATTGGCCCTAAAAACTGACCCTAAACAGCACAGCACGGAGAAAGCAGTGGGGAACAGACACTATATTCTTTTTGGCACTAAAAAAACACGATCGACTTTTCCCTAAAAAGCTCCCGTCTGCTTATGAAGTAATGAAGTCCGAGGTTTCTTTTAAAAAGTATCTCTACCCGCCAAGGTTACCAATCATAGGGTCAATAGTGAAACAAATAAACTGAAGAAAAATAGCCAAGAACAACAACAACAAACAAATCTAATCATAACAAGAAAAAAAACAGAGTCAAGAACAAAAGGAGCTGGCCAAACTGATACAAGAAGAGTCAAATCCCCTCCTTGAACTTACAGTATACTCTATTGAAAAAAGTTAGATGTTATTCCAACACGGACAGAAACTAATGTAGAACATGAGGGATGAAATGCACCGAGCCTGGTTAGAATGCATACTATTGATTTAGAACATCATAACTTGGCGGCTCCAAATGACCAATCTGAGGAAGATTTGCCTTTTCTGACTCTGGCCGAGAAAAGAGAGCGTCTGAGTCTACGAGCAAAGGGTGAAGAGAATACAAACAGACCAAAATCCATGTGGGAGTATAAGAATGAGGGACAAACTAAACACTCAGAGTGGTTTAGGTGCGTTTGACCATCTGAGAACTGATTGCAGCAAACTGTTTGGAAAAAAAAAAACATCCCGTATGCAATCAGTTCTCAGATGTTCAAACACACTCACACCAATCCCCCAAACCCCCTTCCCTACTTACCTTTTTTCTCGCTGCCTGGTTGACTGCAGCTCTGCGGCATCAGATACGTCCCTCAAACGTGGGTCGGAAGTGATGCGCAGAGACCCTTTTTCTTTTTTTTTGTTCCGGTCCCACACCTCCAATATTGAGGAAGCGGGGGACACCCCCGCAAACTCCCAAGGCAAGGCTAATAAATACCGATCATAGGAGCAGGGGACACCCCAGCAACCCCTGCTCCACATGATCGGTATGTATTATTCAATTTGTAAATTTTTATTTGGTCAAATGGTACAGGCAAAATTCGGTAATGTACGATTCGGCCGAATAATGAACACATTTACTATTACCCTCAGGACAAGTCTTCTCGCCTAAAAGAAAACCAGGTAGAGCAGTAGGAGGAATCTCCCTGCCCCTCCCTTCTCGTCAAATGATACAGATGTCCCTTGGTAATACTGTCCATCGAACTGAGGAGTCTAGAACCTCTCTCAATTTATGACACAACACACAGGAGGATAAGAGGAACTCAAATGGATAGACGAAGGTCTCCTATGCCATTTAAGACTACTCCAGCTCTCTGAGACTGGAAATAGTCACTTGGGAGTGAGACGATCTGACATTGAACAGGCATAATGTAGTCAAACCTTGCCACTATATCCCTCAACTGAAACACATCACCATTGAAGATTTCACCCCAGTCCAATTTCAAAGAGAAGAAAGGTCAGATCAGGTATATCTGCATTTGAATTCTTTGATAATTAAATTCTTTTGACTGCTACATCAAGTTTTCTGACCATGGGATTTGATCTAACTGACCTACCCAGAGGGGTGAGAAAGTAAGCAAAGCTAAAATCATGGGTCAACAGAGTAGAGATGACAAACCAGTAACCAAATATGATAAGAAGCTCTGGGAAACTCTGAAAGAGGAGGACATGGTTTTTCAAAATTTCAAATTTTAAGGATACTCAAAGATCTTGTTCAAACTATCTAGAGCTGACCATAACTATGACTATATCTACTCAAATAAGCCCAAATCAAACTAGGAGCCGGTCTCGACAATTTAACTCCTCCAAAGCCTGAATTGAAGAATCCTCATGGGATTGGCTGCCCAATACATTAGCTCAGAAACAAAATAAATAGCAGCTATCTGGAGACAACCATCCACAGGATGTGAAAACGGTGCTATGTTGGAATTCATGAGGATGCACACATCTGCTAAAAGAGTGAGTAGTTCCTTGGGAAGAATTGGCCTTTGTCTGTCTCCAAGAATCGTGGCTTATGACTGAACCTACCCTGGATGGTTTTATGATCTTTTTTAATCTGGCAATTAAGGGAGAGTTGGGTAGACCGCAAGCCAACTTACTTACTCTAATTAATAATAAAGCAGGTTATGAGCCAGCTAAGCATGTTAAGAGAGGGCCCTTTGTACAATTTACAATCTTGAGGAAGATTAAAAACCTTGCTAAAGGCCTCTCAACAACAGACATTAATATGCTACTGCATCTCTCTATAATTAACATATATTGGAGTGTAAAGGATATTACTCCAAAGGAGATGCAGGATTATTGTCAGAAGCTATAGGCGTAGGTTACAGTTGGAGCAACTCCTCAAATATCATACGCCGAGATTTTAATTCCCTCTATCCGTCTTGGAGCCAGCTGCGGGAAGCTAATGACACAGGCTTCAACATCAGCCTAACAACTAAAACAAACTTATGGTTTGAATTGATGGAAAGCAGTGCCTTACAAGTCACAAATGGATATTATGAAAAGACTGATAACCAGACATCCAACATTGAAAAGAGGTCCAGCTGCATCAGTAATAGACTACATCTTTGTCACGCAAAATATTACTATAGCTATCAGTGCTTTAGAAGTTATTACCTCAGCCCGGAGCGACCACTATTGGTTAAAAGTATCTTTGAACGAAGAAGCCTAAGCATCTACAGCTAAGATGGACACTCCGATGGGTGTAATTAATAACGGACACAGACTAATATTGACCACACAAGCATTATCCCCCACTCTAAAAACCCTGGATGCTCAAATAAAGGAGGCATCTGTAGGAAGACAGGGATCGCTAGTGGATTATACAACTATATTGAGGCTCTTTCATATCAGAACTAACGCATGCAATAAAGAAACCTTCCATCAACATACCTATGACGTAGTCCTAGCCAACAAGAAAAAGGAACTGAACAAATGTGTGCGTGCCTGGAAAAAAAAGCCTGATACTACAACTGTCGACAAAAGGCTAACTATAGATAATGGTGCATTAGTCATCGAAGCATCCTTTTGCATAACTGATGCAGAAGTAATGCTACAATCCCTGGCCAATAAATCTTCGGCAGAGACCTGGAACTTGAATAAGATCAGTAAGGAAAACAAGCATATCTCCAGACGAACTGCGTCACTGAGGCAAGCTGGATGACAATTTTTGGTTCTCTATTCCCTACCCCTCAGGGCCAAAAAACCCTGTTGCTTAAGACAAAATCCTTGTGGAGTTTACTATATGATCACGAAGATCTGATCATCATAATTTAGGGATTGAGTACTTCCCGAGTGCCTGGGCTTGCCGGTCTATCGAATCGAACACTGAGAGAAAATCCAGAACAATGGGCTAATATGTTAGCTCTTGTGCTCCAGAACATCCTGGTGTCTAAATCCATGCCCATCTCATGGACAACAGCTGCGATAATACGGATATTTAAAGCTGGGCAACGTGCAGACCCGAACAATTACAGGCCAAACCCTGTTGTTAAAAAGATTTTTGGTGTGGATGGCAAACAAAGGCCTGAATCACACATTTCAGACAGGCTTTAATTAAATGCCTGGGGACTGTTCAGCCAGCTTTCCTTATCAATATATTGAAAATTACAACATTGGAAGAAAACACAAAAATGCATCTGACATTTGTGGATTTTTCAAAAGCCTTTGACAGCTTGAGTAGAAACCTTCTATGGGAAAAGCTGAAACAGAAACAATGCCCAACTGATCTGCTTGAGCAAATACAAGGACTTTATACCAACACTACCATAAAAGTGTGATTAATATCTAAAGGGGCTCTCAGCGCCAAAATGTGGACAAATAGAGGGCTTAAGCAGGGCTGTGCATTGGCACCTGCCCTTTACAATTTCTATATTTCTGATCTAGGAGAGTTTCTGGAAAAATGCAATAGTTTCGGACCTAAATTGGGATCAATGAAGATAACACATCTATTATATGCTGAGGACATAGTTCTACTAGATCACACTGTGGTAGGTCTTCAAAGACAACTGAACCATCTACAAAGTTATGCTGACTTACATTACTTGGAGAAGAACATTAAAAACAAAAAAACAAGATTCTCACAATAAAAAAAGGCTGTGACCCAAAGAATAAATGTTTAAGGTGGTTCCTCAAGCATGAAGAGATTGACCAAATATCAGCCTTTAAATACCTGGGGATCTGGATTTGGAAAAAGTCAAACAGAGACCACTACAACTTTTCTTCAAAAGAAAACTGCAGATATGGCCACCAGTCAAGCCCTAATTCTAAAGAGGAAGTATTGGAAATGTATGCATGAACCCCTCATAGATTGCTACATGTCAAAAGTGGTGCTTATTCTGACTTATGGCAATGAGTCTCTGATAGACCTACCAGTAAAAACCTGAGGGCTGGTGAAAGGGTCTTTTTGGAAAAATGAATACTAGGACTACCCCGCTCAATCCCTATACAGGTGGTAAGGAAATAGCTGGGACTGGGCTGCTTTAAATTAGTCTTGGACTGGAAAATCCTAAGTCTTTTTAGAAAATGTAATGATCCAACTCCCCCGCTTTTGATTAATGGGATAAAAAAGGAAATGAGGGAAAAAAACAACCAAACACTAAATAGGTGGGAGAAGAATTGTAACCAGCTACTTAAAGACATAGGGCCTAATTCACAGAAGCGTTTTATAATGGCAAAACCCCATTGGAAAATGCTCTGTGAATAAGGGCGATAGATTGCTCAATGACCGACCGATGGACAAATCCCGGAAAAGTCAAAAAGAAAATGCGCGATACAGACCTTAGCTGAAGTTGCTAAATTAAAGCTACAAAAATATTTGGGAGCAGAATAAAGGAAAAAAGAGGATGTCCAGCTATATCTACGGAAATGTCCCAATTCCAGAATTAGGTCTACTTTTATGAGAATTCGATTTAATCTGTGTAGCTTCAATTAAATTATTGCGGCACGATCTAAAAAGGAAAGGCATGAATTTACCTGTAGGTTCTGTAACTAGGCAGAACTAAAAGAAACACTTGACCATCTTTCTACTACCTGTCCAGCTTTCGCTCTTAAACGAGAGGAGTATTTCAGACCTTTTTTTTGATACATTTGTAACATTGACGAGGGAAGACTGGTGGAGCTTTATGTTGGGGGGCAGACAAATATCATTGATAATACTGATAGCAAAATTCTACTGGCATATACTAGAAGCCATGCTAGGTGTCAAAAGGTAATTGAATAATCATAAAATCAGTATCTTTAACTGGCCGAAAGACTCTCATGTAGATACAGAGTTTATATCCCTCTGCCCTTCTACTGTGCTTCTTTGTTTTGTCTTTTAATTTTGTACAAGAGGAAATTAAATGGAAGGCTTTGGAGGATATGCGATAACTTTGCAAAATGTTTTTTCTTTTTAAAACATAAAATGCAAATAAAAAGAAATAGCTCAGTCGGTTGAGCGCTCGCTTCTGCAATCTGTGAGTAATCTGCACATCGCAGATTCACATCCCGGTAAGGCCTTTCATCCTTCCTAGATCGATACAGGAGTACCAACTCTGGTTGAGTGATATTGTATGCAAATGTTTTCCATGTAAAGTGCTTAGTGCTAAGCACTACATAAATAATGCATCATTAGATCCCAGAGCTCATCAATTGGGTATGTTGAGTTTGTATGATCATCACTTCCCAAATCCGCTGAATTTCAAGGGTTTTAATGTGATCACCTTAACTAATATTTTTTCAATTAATGTTACATGGCCTGCGGTAGCGGCCCTGTAGTTATTGTTAAGTTGCTCAACTCATAGGAAGAACACTTATTTGTCAGCTTATAACTTGCCCCCCCTTGACGAATCCTCACCATACTTTTCAGAAGAAGTAGATGGCACCCTCAGAATGATTCAGAAGTTTGGTGCAGTTTCGTTCAGGGTGGGCAAAGTTATAAAATGTGTGGAAATCCTCATAGACGCAATGGACAAAAAATGTTGCTCATACCTACAGCCCAAACCGCTGGTGGATTTTCACCAGATTTGTGCCCGGAGCAGGGGCTTGGCCCCGAAAGCATGATTTTGTAAATTTGATGTAAATCCATCCAGTAGTTTCATTAAAAACGGCCAAAAAGTAGGTACAAAGAAATTAGTGATATCTGGATCCGGTCTGTGGACTCACTTCCTGATTCGGGTCTGCAGATGCCCTCTGGACCAACCCGGGTCTTGCGGGATGTCCGCGAACATCGTACGCACTCGTTGATCAACCAATTAAAAACATGTGGTGCATCAAAACATTTGAAACAGACGCCATGTTGGATTCACGAACACAAAAAAAAAACACAACATTGCACTTGTCAAACAAATGAAACACTCTCTTGGGAGGTGAAGGGTAATGAGGATGGGATATGGCCAAAAAAAGGCACAAATCAGATGTTTTTACTTCTCAGATGTCCACAGACATCTACGATGTTCAGAGACCTTCCTGTGATGTTCGTGAACATCCATGCAAAAGTGTGTATTACATGGTCATTGAAAAGCAGTTATTGGATGGCTAATAACTTTGGCACTATTCAATGAAACTGCATGAACATTTTCAGTACAATTTTCTACCTGGCCTTGAACGGTTATGAAATGTTTGGTGCTTTTTTTGCCAAGAGGGGGCAAAATTCGAGGGCGTTCCTAAAATATTTGGAATGCTTATACATTTGATGCTGTTTGTCGATTCTGCACAAAAGTTTGGAAAAAAGATTCAAAACCACATTTTAATGGTTTTGCAAAGTTTGGTGGGATTTTGTCAAGAGGGAGCAAAATTAGAGGGGGGGTCTCAACATTTTAGATGGCTTATAACTTTGTTACTGTTTGATGTATCTGACAAAAGTTTCCAGAAAGATTGTATACCCAACTTTGAAAGTTTGTGAAAAGTCTGAATGGATTTTTTCAAATGGGACCTAAATTATATGACCATTTTTTGTTTGTACATTTTGACATTTTTCAAAAAATAAAACATGGATGGATTTGCAGCAAACTCCTGCAAGGACCATTGGCAAGGACCTGAAAGCATGGTTTTGCAAATGTGTCTGTTTTATTTTTTGAAAAGTGTCATAATGTAGGTACAAACAATAGTGAATAGCAGTGCCCGGTGGTGGGGCGAGTTATGGTTGCTTAGCTTACCATAACTGGTGAATTTCTTTTTTTTTGTTGGTTTTACTTGTAACCATACTGTCCCTTTAACAAAGATTTTAACTAAATTTCGTAGGTTTTTATAAGTGCAACTTAACCATAACGTCCCTTAAACACATTTTTTTCCTGAGCCAAGTCACACATGCCACAACACCACCAAGTAGCCATTGCTTAAAGTTCACCTCCAGTTCAGAGCCACATCAGCAAGGCATTGCGGTTATGCGAATTATCCCAAATGCTAGCCTTTTTCTGCAGGAAATTGTCTTTGTCTTACAGGGCAGTGCTACTTTATACACAGCTTTATCAACTCAAGGCTATATAATATCAGTCACAATTACCATCGAAGCCGAAGGAGAGTGGCATGAAGCTCTGTAAAAGAATAAGTAATTTCAACTAAGTCACGCGTGCAAAATTGCCATCCAATAGACATCACTGGAAGTTACAAATTCACTTAAATTAACTCTCTCGAATCAACATTGGCCCTTATCAATCTCAGGCAAAAACCGCTGCACGTGGTGTTCCACCGGGATTCTGTTTGCCGCCTTTTACTTTTTAAAGCATACTTCAAGCCACTTCAGTATATCTAGCTAGACATTGACATTATCTTGCAAAACTTTGCAGGTGATGCCAAGCACCAAGCTATTATTTAAGCTCGCTGAAGCCCAACAGGCCAATGTCACCACACTTCAGAACATGTTTAAAAACCAGAACACAGAATGGGTGATAATGTTCTGGAGCTAAACCCGAATGAGACAGAGCAATTACTTGTGTCCTCAAGTAAATAGATTGCCTGGGTCTCTGCTAGAATTCACAATGTCCATCTCACAGGTTTCCTATTACTCAACAGCAAGTTAAGACTCTGGGGGCCTGATTCATGGAAGTGTTTTATGATGGCGCAATCCCATAGGAAAACGTTCCATGGATCAAGACCAAGGGAGTCTTCTTTGACTCCAGTCTTTCTATGATTCCCCAGATAAACCCTGTAATCAGCTCTACTAATAACCACCTGATGCTGTTACGCCACCTACGAGCTCTACCAGCAGAACCTCGTTGTGCCACTTTTGCTAGAGACATGATAGGCTCACTGCACGCGGGGACCAACAAGCACGCACTGCCGGTTCTACAACACGTTGTTGTCCGCATAGTCACCAACACTCCGACTGTCAGCACCTTTCTCCTGTACGGAAATGACGTCACTGGCTATCAGTCGGGGCTAGGATAGAATTTAAGCTCCTTGCATTAGCTCATAAAGACTTCTATGGAGGATGCCCTCTCCATATCAAGAACCGCATGTTGGAATATCGACTTTTCCACGATTTGAGATCGAGTACATCTCTTCTTCTTTATACTATAGCGCCTGGATGCCTATAGGCTTTGGCGCTATAGAAATGTAATAACATAACATAACATATACTTGCTGCTTAAAAATGACACGTGGATCGTGGCGGGCCTGTAACACCCATGTATTATAATAGTTCTTTTATAATGCCCTTAATACCAACAAGTGAGATTTGTAAAAATATGGTTATTAAGTTTGATGATAGTTACACTTACTGTGCTATGAAACAACATAACTGCACCAAAAAGTACCAAATTCCATCAATATGATGCAGTTTCAAAGAGCCTGGACGCTAACAAAGGATGGTTGTGTAAAACCGGTGTAGCATGGCACTCCAGCTCCCACTCCCAAGGAAGAGCATAGCATTTTACTTGGAAAGGTGTATGGGCACCCTATTTGGAGCTGGTGGAGCCAATGTGCCAGGGCACATTCCCCAGTTTACCAACAGATTATACTGCCTTCCTAGAGAGATCCTTTCATCTCACATTCTGTGGCATTCTTTAGCCCATGCCTGGTGTCTCTGCATTAATGATGTTTACATGGAAGGGACATTAGGTAAGGGAGCGATGACCAAATGGCAGAGGCCTCTGGCAAGTCTATATTAAGTTCTGTTTATTTTGATTAAGAAAAGGTATACTTTTTCTAGAATTTCAAATAGTTTTCTTCACAGCATGACTATCAATCCTTGAGTTTGTGTCAAACAATGACTAAAAGCAGATGACCATAACACACACATTCTTTAATTGGGTGTATGTACATCTTTAGCAGTAGTAACCCGCAGAGGAGATTTTTTTAGGCTCACATCAGTTTGTATTCTAATACCTGTAGAATTCAATTTCTGATGGATACACTACGTACAATGCATTTATTTATTTATTTTGACATTTGTTAAGCGCACCTAACCCGGAAGCATCTAGGCGCTGGTTACATAAGATTTTGGTTACAGTAGTTCAGAATTGTCTTTGGTTGCAGTCATTACATGTTACATTAGGTTACATAGTATGGCAAAGTATGACAGGTAGGGTTACAGTTTTGCAGGTTACATTGAGTTACTTTAACTGATAGGCTATGTAGTAGTTAACATTAGGCATAAGAGAGAATGTGTATAGTACGTGTGCTTCTTAGTTATTTTGGCAAAATAATCCGACTTCTGCAGAAAATGTTGTATACCTTTTTTTAAAATGTCACGTTGGTTTATCATGTACTTTGTGATCATCCAAGGGCAGGTCTACCTTCATTAAAGTCAGAGATTCACAAATGACTGCAATAAGTGACAAAATGACAGACTGGGTTTAAATCCCACCTTCATTCTTCCCCAAAGTGTTATCCTTGGGAACTCAATTTATCTCATAATGCCTAATCTGTCAACATGTCCATCCTCAAAATATTTCAAAATGGCCAGTCCGTAAGAGTGATTTAGTTCTCAGTGTAAGTACTTCAAAACATGCTCACCATTTGAGCCTCATTAGGAGTTAGTAATTCTGTTTACTGTAACTTTTCCGCACCGGCAAACTCAAAGTTTGCCAGTCGGGTTGATGGAATTACCTCCAGCTACGAGCTAGAAGTAATTCCAGCACCCATCAGCAGAAATTGACGGTGTTACCAGCACCGGTGTTGCCAGTGCTGGTTATACCGCCATATTTCCCCATGGAGTCCAATGGCACTCCATTGAATGTGGAGTAACTACCCGTTCCGGCACTTGTAATCTGCTGGTAATTCCGGCAGACCAAGTGCCGGTAATGGTAATTCCATTTGGGGTATACCGCCTGATTTACCGTTGGGATACTACTAAATGTGTAATGAGGCCCACTGTTTAAATATGTGTAGTGTTGCTTCATATATAAAAGCAACTGTTTATCTGTCAAATACTACAAAATAAGTTATTTCTTGACTCACTTGTGACAACACCATTGAAAAAACATGGCCTTCTTGTAATATCAGTGCATGTTCATATGCATGCACCTTCCTGGTAATGTCTAATCCCTACCATCTGGCAATGAGGCTATGTCTTATTGCTCCCAATCTGTTTCCTGTGCACCTGCACACTCTGTGAGTCTGTGAATCTGAGATCCATATGTATGATGGCTTATGTGTACCCATTTTCATATGGCTACTGCTCTGTCTACTGCCTCTAAATTACAACACGTTGACCTTCCTCATGGCTGCTAATGTTGTTAAAATGTGTACTAGAATACGAGTGTCCTCAACACGGACTGCTAATCTGCTCATGAAATGCCACTCTTTTTCTTATTCTGATTCCAACAAGGATAATAAAGCACCCAGGCTTATGTTGCTCACTGCCAGGGTAGGAAAATAGTCTATGCATTGTGATCTGGTTGATGGAGGGTGAATAGAGATTCTTGGATTCTTTAATTTCTTTGGTTTGGGGTCCCCAATGTGCCTGTGCTTTGGGCCCTAAATACCCTTAAAATGTATCTGTACCACTGTAATTCATAGGGTCACTTCTTTCCCCGTTCTTAAATCTCAGAATTACCACTGTGACTTATTAATGGTCATTTAAAAGGCTAAACGTATAAGATGGAATGAGTGGCACGCATGGTATAAGAACAGTATCTAAGTTCCATCTATCACACAGGCCACTATGATGTCTTTGTAGATGTGTAATTGTCAACCCTGTTCCATTGCAGAGTCCCCGTGATGGCATACGATTGCGCAGTCGCAGACAGCATTTTGCTCTTTAGAGACTGAAACATTGATCCTGTAATTAACTGTTCATTGGCACTGGAACCGCCATGACCTATGTGAAGAGAAGTGGGGGTGGAACCAAGTGACTTTCCGAAGGTTTTCCATAGTGGAAGGTGAAGGTGACCGCGTAGAACCATGCTGATTCTGTTTGTTGAAATGGTAACTGCGTTGAAGAACATGAACTTTGCCATTTGGACAGTAGAGAATAACATAACATTGAGACATTGCATCCATATGTTAAAATGATAGCTGTTGTTGAAGTCGGTGCACTTTGCCATTTGGACAGCAGAGGGCGACCTAACACTGATAAATTGCATCATCTGACTACAGAAACATATCTAAGATAATAATAATAATAATAATAATAATAATAATAATAATAATAATAATAATAATAATAATAATAATAGCAGACATTTATTTGTTTCACCTCACAGTGAAAGCTTAGTTTACCTACTTCATCAAGGGCAAGCGCCTGGCAATGGTGGGAGAGTGTTGGCATGAGGTGTTTTCTGAAGCAGGGGCTGAATGCCCTCCACTCAGAGATCAGGAAGGCGGTGGGAAAGCTGTGTAAACTAGAGTCCTGCAGCTTCCTCACCCCTTACATACGCGTCAGCCTTCCACTTCCACCCACTCAATCAAGTGCGAATGGTTGGGAATGGAGGGAGAGCGCAGGTTTTAGGGGTCTCTTGCGGGACTCAATTCTCCTGACAGCTGGATTGGGTGACGGGAGCAGGGTGGAGCACGTACGGATGCCGGCAGGAATAAATACAGCCTGGCAAATGTTTGTGTTCAAAACAGAAGACATCAGGAACACTATCCAGGCTGACTAAAGGAACGAAGCAATCACTCGGCGCATATTTAACCAAAAAGTTTTTATGTGGCTAAGTACACAGCCCGACACATGTTTCGACCAAAGGTCTTCTTCTGAGGCTTAACCGACTTGTCACACCCACTCGCATACGATAGAAGCTAGTGACATTAGAGGTAGTTGCCAGTCTGCATTTACAAATTACTCTTACTGCTGCTCTTCCTTACCCTTTCCATCTAACCTACCTCCTTCCTCCCTTCCCCCTGCTCGCATCTAGCCTCTCCTTTTCCTCTCTTCTTCCTTCACAATCCTGCATTTCCTCTTTCCCCGTTCTTACCTCCGCTAAAATCTACTACTCCCTTGCACGCCTCTCCCATCCCTACACCCTCCTCACCCCTTCA
Source organism: Ambystoma mexicanum (assembly GCF_040938575.1). NCBI lineage: Eukaryota > Metazoa > Chordata > Amphibia > Caudata > Ambystomatidae > Ambystoma > Ambystoma mexicanum. Next base: position 115,644,691 of record NC_090934.1, on the reverse strand, counting down.
ATTTTGTAAGTTGTTCTTTATACTGTTTTCAGGTTGTGGTTCAATTGTCATCTCATGCTTGCTGTATTGTTTACTTATTCTCTTGTAAAGCAATTTGGAGTGAAGGGCTTTATAAATTCAATAAAATACAAAGAGAAAATACAAATACAAATCTCACTTAACACAATACTATAGCCACCGCGATTGCGGAATAGCGATCTAGTGAAAGCTTTTCAGCCGCAATGATTATTTGCTAAATAATAATTGCGGCTGAAAAGCTTTCACTAAATCAGTCAGGTTAAGCCTCAGAAGAAGACCTCTGGTCGAAACACGTGTCAGGCTTTGTACTTACCCACATAAAAGCTTTTTGGTGAAATATGCACAGAATGATTTCTTCATTCCTTTAGTTTACCAATTGGTGGAGTTACTTGCCAGGGGTCCCACGTTCAGACACAATCACCCGTGGCAGCCTCCCCACCTACTACGAAATTGGTTGTTCTTGATATAATTGTTTTTAATTATTACCTGTACAAGCGCTGTGATCTCCAGTCTCTTTCTGACTTGTATGACCTTATGTTATCCAGGCTGTATTAATTTCCTCTTCCGGGGCATCCTTTGACCCCTGCTCCTAAAGCTCCACTCCTGAGCATGTGCCGCAGGTGCGGCGGAGGCCATTTTGGATTGCTCTACCTCGAGAACAGCAGCAGTCCGATCTATTTTTGTTCAAATCCTTTTTTTGTCAGGCTTGGTTGCGTGCCGCACTGGAGCTGGGGTCTTGGATTCCAAGACCATCCTGGCTATTCTTTTGCTTTCTTAGGACGCATCTGGCTATAGAGGCAACATGCTCGTCTTAGAATCAAGAAGACACTGAGCAACACAGGTTCGATCCCCGGGTCTGCACTTAGAAACCGCTGGGTATTAACATATCATATAAGAGCCAATGCATACCCATGACCCATCTCTGGACAACCCATGAATTCTCTGGCTCCCCACCTCTAGTCTCTATTCTCCCATGCATGTGTCTGCTTGCAGGTGTTGGTGCTGTTCATTGTGCCTCTCCGGTGTCTGTCTCCTATCATGAGCTTCATCATCTGGGGATTGTCTGTATTTTCATCTACTTACCTCTATTTGCTTGAGTGCCTGCCTACAATTCCTATGAAGACCTAGGAAGGTGTAGAGGCATTTGGCTCTGTGCATTGCCACCCAACCTCTGCCCCTGCAGGGCTTTTCAGAAAGGCTGATGGAGCTGGGAAATGCCAGTGACCACAGCCGAGTGCATCACACCTGTGAAGAGCTGTGAAAGGGGTGTCTTGACCACATATCCTCTTAAACATTTACATCTTTACTTGGTCTGCAAATGCACTTTTGAATGCACATCAGCTTTTGGGAAAAGTTCTGATACCACTGTCGCAAGAAAGGTATGGCAGCCCGTCGGAGACACGACTTTACCAACTGATGAAAAGTATAGCCTTCCAATGAGTTTATCAACTTCCTCTTTTAAATATAACATCCATGCAGTGTGTGCACTGCCCAATTGAAGGCATTGCAGTGTCCCTGAGGCACGGAAGTACTTTAGCACAGCCCTACTGAGGAGTGCAGTGGAGGTACTATCCTAAAGAATACATTACAGCCGTTTTGAGAAATGATTGTTACTGTCACTTTAAATGATATTACTCTCTCACTTGCAAATACCATCAGACTTGCCCCTGATGGAATGTTGTCTCTGTAAATAAAACCTAAAAAAAAATACAAAATATATATATATATATATATATAAATCCAACACAACAGCCTTGCAAAGTTCTGGTACTGTCCAAAATATCACAGCGCATCAGAGAAGTGCCTGGGGCTTCTCGCACGTCCTACTAGTGTGCATACCACCTGCTTTAGAAGGCAAATGGGGGGGTGGGGGCAGAATGAATCCTCCATTAACCACTGCTGTCTCTGCTGAGATCCTCTCTCCAGTGCCCTCTTCCCGCTCACCATCTCACCAAAACCTACCAAACATACACATTCTTGGAGACAGTGTCAGACAAGCCATAGATGACAAGTGGGGGGGGCTTAGACGGGGGCCACTTCAAAAGGATTGATAAAGGTGAATTTGAATTAATGAATAATTTATATGTTAAACTTTAATGCGGAACTGTTTATGTGAGTCTGTAGAATTGTGATTAGGTTGCCGAAGCTTTCTTCATATTATGTACTTCCGATTGAAATGATTACCTAATTTGCTTTTTTGTAATTTCGTCTTATAAGTTACGGTAATGTTTGATACTTATTGTGATTTTGTAAAGGTTTGTAAATATACCAAAACAAATAATTAAAAAAAAAGGTTCAATGAAATTTGAGCAGTTGCACTTCTATTTCCTTTTGAGAATCATGTTAAGATAATACCGGGCCATTATGTGACTGGTAATGCCCTGTCACGTAATTATTACACAATAATAACTAAAAGACTTTAAGATTATTTTTTTCTATGTTCAATTTATTATGTGTTGGTACTGGGATTCTTAACCAAGTCTGACATTATTTACAATTCCTTTAATTTATGTTATCGACTTATTTGCAGTTGTTAATGTTGCAAATTCGCATTCACTGGTCACACTTTAAGAATGTTTACTTTTCCGGATGGATATTTCCCCATTGTATCCTTGAATGCCATCTGCACTGAAACAAATAAAGATTAAAAAATGTACCATAAAAGGCACAGTATTTTATATCAGATTAAGTACACTCATCATCTGTTATAAGGTTATTGGAAGTCACCAAGGAGTTTGTGACCAGATAGATGAATGAGGCCCAAGACTGAGTCCCTTTATACAGTAACATAACTCTCAGATGACGTGCAATGTTTTGTTTAGGTAACATACGGACTATTTTCATCTATGTACATAAAAGTCAAAATTTGTTTGTGGAGGGATTTGTGGCAAAGCGTTGCTCCTTATACATCCACACTTTTTCACCAATCTGCACCACATTTTGCATAGTTTCCTGTTGGGACCCTGCAGATATTACTGGCTACATGACATTATAGTTTCCTGTTGGGACCCTGCAGATATTACTGGCTACATGACATTATAGTTTCCTGTTGGGACCCTGCAGATATTACTGGCTACATGACATTATAGTTTCCTGTTGGGACCCTACAGATATTACTGGCTACATGACATTATAGTTTCCTGTTGGGACCCTGCAGATATTCCTGGCTACATGACATTATAGTTTCCTCTTGGGACCCTGCAGATATTACTGGCTACATGACATTATAGTTTCCTCTTGGGACCCTGCAGATATTCCTGGCTACATGACATTATAGTTTCCTGTTGGGACCCTGCAGATATTACTGGCTACATGACATTATAGTTTCCTCTTGGGACCCTGCAGATATTCCTGGCTACATGACATTATAGTTTCCTGTTGGGACCCTGCAGATATTACTGGCTACATGACATTATAGTTTCCTCTTGGGACCCTGCAGATATTCCTGGCTACATGACATTATAGTTTCCTCTTGGGACCCTGCAGATATTCCTGGCTACATGACATTATAGTTTCCTGTTGGGACCCTGCAGATATTCCTGGCTACATGACATTTGGACACCAAAACCCTTTACCCGGATTTCAGCAAAATTCAACATTTGTTTGTTGGTTTGTGAAAAAGCGTTGTTCCTCATACAATTCCACACAGTTTCACCAATCTGCACCACATTTTGCATGGGTACCTGTAGCGACCCTCCGGACATTACTGGCTACATGAAATTCGGACCTCTCTCCCCGTGCCCCGGATTTCAGCACAAGTCAAAATGTGTTTGTGGGTTTGTCGTTTGTGGCTTGGCTTATCCTTGTTCCTTACACAATGTCACAATGTTTTCACCAATCAGCCCCGCATTTTGTATAGTTAACTGTCAGGTCCCTTCGGACATTACTGGCTCCATGACATTTGGAAACCCACCCAGTTCCCAGGATTTCAGCACAAGTCAAAAAGTGTATGTGGCTTTTTCAAAGCATTGTTTCTTATACCATACCACACCGTTTGACCAATCTGGACCAAAATGTGCATAGGTACCTGTTAGGACCCTGCGGACATCACTAGCTATATAACATTTGGGCACCCCACCGCTTTCCCCAGATTTGAGCACCTTCACACATGAGGCGGTTGCCTGAAACCGGTAAAACATCAATGTGGTCATAAAAGGACCGGTCCTGACACCAGGAACAAAACATGGGGTCTAGGCCCTAAAAGGCATTGGGCCTCATTCCGAGTATGGCGGTAATGGAAAAATGATGGCGGTAAAGTAATACCGACATCCTTTTCCGCCGTGGACTATTCTGACCCATCACACCGTAATTACCGCCACCGTAAAGTACGACGGCGTAAATAGCGGACCAGTGTCGCGCGCCCGAGACACCACGTCGGAAATAACGCTAAGGCGTTAACCAGTGCTGATCCCAAGTAAAGCGGACACGGTAAAAACGGGCTCCACAAGGGCGCAAAGTACCTTAACGCCATGGCGTAATTACCGGCATCGCAGAGAAGGTGTTAACAACCCTGAACAGTGCCAGAAAGAGGAACAGGTGCACCCAATCAGCACAGGTGGAGTCCATAGAGTCAGGCACAGCACAAAAGGAGCACACCCACACACCACACCCCCTCCCACACCAAGATGATACCAATTCTCGCAGCATTCATGGAGCTGGAGGCCCTGCTTGCAAGGCAGCAACTACGACAACATCAACAACAGCAACCACAGCAACCACAGCCCCCACCACAGAGGATACACAGGAGGAGAAGGAGGCAGAGACAGGCCCAGCATGCCCTACCGGTGCAGCCACCATTACCACGCCGTCAGCCCCCAATTCCACGCATCATACCCACCCCCTTCAACCTCACACCAGAGCAGATACACACCCTGTACCGGCTTGACCGGGACACCATAACCACCATAGTGGCCCTGATACATAACGACATAGTGAGCCTAATAGAAATCAGCACTGCCATCCCCCCTCTACTAAAGGTAGTGTCTGTGCTCCACTTCCTTGCCACAGGGACCTACCAGCATACAGTGGGGCACATGCATGGCATTTCACAGCCCATATTTTCCCGGATACTCAACCAAGTGCTCGATGCCCTCCTCAAGCACAGAAGGGACTACATATGCCTCCCCCGGACTCCCCAGGAGACATATGATACCAAAGCTGCCTTCCATGCACTTGCAGGCATGCCAAATTGCATAGGTGCCATCGACTGCACCCACGTAGAATTGGTGGTTCCCCGTGCCATGGAGGTGCCGTATCTCAACCGCAAGCAATATCACTCCATCAACGTCCAGATGGTGTGTAATGCCAGTAAAGCCATCACACAATGCAATGCCCGATACCCCGGATCAACTCATGACTCCTTGGTCCTGCGGAACTCTACACTACCACGCTACATGGAGCGACATGCTGAACGACGTACCGGGCTGCTTGGTGAGTAACCGGAATGGGCCATGGCAGTCCATTGGGGCTGTGAGTAGGTTGTCAGCATACTCCACCCGGGTGGTAAAGGCGGGGGTAGAGAGATGCATACGGGTGGGACAGTCAACGCCATTGTACGATGTAATGGGGTGACTGTATCCTGGGACATGTGTGCATGGCCAGTGAACACCTGCTGCAATGTTAGATTAGCACAGTTCTCCACCATGATTGCACGAACACTTACCTTCATTCCACTCTCATGCAGGTGATGCTGGCTACCCATTGAAGCCGTGGCTCATGACCCCGGTCCGCAACCCACAAAACAGGCACGAGGAGGACTACAATAGACCTCATACCCATACACGGGTGGTGATAGAGCAGACCTTCGGCCTTTTGAAGGCACGATTTTGTTGCCTCAGCCGGTCAGGTGGGGCCCTCATCTACAGCCACGAGAAGGTGACCAAGATCACCATGGCATGTGCAATGCTGCACAACATGTGCATCCATCGGAACGTGCCACTGCCCCCTGACGTGGGTCTGCTACCACCAGATGAGGAGGAGGAGGAGGAGGAGGAAGGAATGGCAGGACAGCATCACGGGGCCGATGCACAGGAGGGACGTCACGTGCGACAAGCATTGATTGACCAATATTTCTGAGTCACAAGTCAGCTGAGGGGGTGAGGATGACAGGACATTGGGCACTGGGTGTGGGGATACATGTACTACATGCACTGTGAGACATTAAAAGACACATGCACAATGATCAATGTCCACTCTGTTTTCCAGGATAGACCAAACTGTGTATTGTATAATCATGTCAAAACGTGTACAAATAATCATCCACCCTCACCCCCCTCCCCCCAACTCCCACGCACACCCTCACCCCCCTCACCCTCCCTCCACAACAGCCCCACAATGGTCCCATCAATACTACATAGGCCACATGTGTGTGGCTTCATAGTCAATGGGCACTCCCCGAGCCTGGGGTATCATTTTCGCATTGAGCGTTGTGACCTGCGGACCGGGCTGGTCTGCGTGGAGGAGCACTGGGAGGGTGGTTCCTCCTGCTGGGGCTGAGGTCTGGGGGTTGCTGCCTCCAGGGCATCAGCAATCCTGCCGAGCACCTCACAGAGCCGGTTTGTGCCTGTAGTGATGACCTCGCCCAGAGCCTGCAGGTCATTGTGATGCACCAATCCTGATTCCCGGTTGTCCCGGCGAAACTCCTCTATCATGGCCGTGAGGTTCTGGGAGTGCACAGCTTCTGCGGCCGATGTGGGGGATGTGGTTGGCAGGCTTGGTATTGGGCCTGCAGGCCTCTCAGGTGTTTCGGCAGGGGAAGTGGGCTGATGTGAGACAGGTGTTACCCCTTCGCCTGTGAGACCTGGGCCATCACTCGACCCGGAGTCGCTGTGTGCAACCTGGCTGTACGATGGTGACTCAGGGCTGTAGTCATTGGTCTCCTCCACGTTGACCACGGAATTGGATGTGGGGCTGTCTGGCACACTAAGGAGGCACATGGCAGCATTCTCCCCTGACATGCGGGATTCCTCAGGGTGCAGCGTGGGGCATGTTTCCGGCGGAACTGCAGGCATGTCCAGGTGCGCGGGTGGGGGTTGTGTACCCTCCATGGGGGTTGCTGGAGCAGGTGGTGTAGTATGGGCCTTATTTCTGCCCGCAGGTATGCGCTGTACCCTGCCCCTGCCCCGGGAGGTACTTGGCCGGGAGCCTTCCTGCTCCTCACTTTCATGACCGCTACCTGTGGGGGGCAAGAGAGAGACAGCATGAGCAATGATCTGGGGGTCATCATGACTTCAAGCCTATGGTAACACATTGGGAGAGCAGCGTCTTGGTGACATTTGGTCGGTGAGTGAACTTGGCTTGGATGGTAAAAGCATACTGTTGGCGGGGTCAATCATGTTGGCGGAGTACTGTGGTGAGTGACATTGACCAGCTTTCTGTGTGGCATGGCCAATATGGGTGTCAGCCTTGCACCTGACATCATCCTGGGTCCCACTTGTTACGACATGATTGCACGGGGGGAGGGGGGGTCTACGAAGCAAACATGATGTGACTCTTTGGCCGGCCCTTTGCGGTGAATTACATTAGGGATGCATGTACTGTTTAGACTCATGACACTCACCTGCATCAGCGGATGAGGGATCACCGCAATCCATTTCGCCAACACCTTCGATGGCTTCTGTGCCCATCATCTCCGCACATGTTTCCTCCCAGGGCATCATTTTAATGGGTGAGCCTGGGCCTCCTCCTGTCTCCAGGGCCTGATGACGGTTTGCTGAGAGGATGGCCCGCACTCTGAGACGGAGGTCATCCCAGCATTTGCAGCAATGTGTTGTGCTGCGGGGGGTGTTCCCAATGGCGCTCACCCTCTGTGCGACCAACTCCCATATCTCCTTCTTTCTGAGGATGGTGGGCCTACGCATGTCACTGCAGAATACGATATCTGCATGTTCATGCAGAGTGTCGACCAGGACCTGTAACTCATCCTGGGTGAATTTTTCTTTTCGGATGCGCGCAGCGCCCTTTTTCAGAACTTTTGGCATGATGCTGGTCTCTGAAGTATATTTGGTCGATCAGAGTCCTGTATGGAGTCCTGTATGTCCTGTATGGAGAGGATTGCAATGGATTGTGATTTTAAATATGGCCGCCGTGATGCTTCCCGTTCCTGTGCCATGACGTTATTTCCGTTTCCGGTATTTAACGGTGGCCGTAATTTACGGTTAGCGTAAATTACGGTCTCCGCTATTTACGGATTCCATCGAAGGCGATGGTGTTAAATACGTCTAGGTTTATGGCGGTAAGGGGTTTGACGGGACCTTTTGCGCTATGCCGCAAGGGAGTTTACCGCCATGGCGGAATACTCGTGCACGCGAAGTCGGAATATGGTGGAAATAGCTCCTTCCAACCACATCGTACATGGTATTTACGCCATGGCGGTAATAAATATTACTTACCGCCGGACTCGGAATGAGGCCCATTGTTTCCAAGATATTTGCACTGCAATGCACCACAACGAACTGCTCCACAACAGGGTGAGGCGACAGGTGGTGAGAGAACGTACAAGGTCTCAGTATGCAGCAGCACACCAACTCTCGCCTCCCCACCACATCTGCTCTGGGGTATGTCACCCAGCCACAGGCGCCCATTCTCAGTGCAGTTTACTTCATGATGAAAGGCACATCAAGCAATAAGCGAATCGGAACAGCGACCCACAGGATGAGTGTTATCATGTCTGTCTACAGAACCCGTTCGCAGCTCGGGTACTTCTGCTAGTTCCTTATAATGCATAGCCACACATTGTCATCCACTTTCACACTTGCCCCTTTGCTTCATGTAATGGAAGAGATCTTCCACTTGTTCATGCATTTCATTTAGTTATGTTTTATGTATTTATTTCTACCGCGACGAGCCCGCAGGCATCAGGGCGCCACATGTACACGCAGAGTCACATTATACAAACAAGTCACGGGACAACATGAATCTACAGATTTTCAGGCGGGTTTTAGCTTAGATTAAGGTGAATGTGTTTAGAATTAATAATACTATGCAGCTGTTAATCTCTTGCAGAAAAATAGTTTAAGCACGTTCATGAAAGAAGCATGCAGATAGTTTCTCGTTCTCATGTTTTAAGCTCCCGCAGCAATGAACAAAATAAGCCTACGCCATAAACAGTTGCTTGTCAATTCAATGTCTGCAGAGCTTCACAGGAACCTTTGATACTAGAAAGGAATTTGGAAAGCCTGTCCTATCTTTGAGTGCTACCATGGATTTTGATATACTGTTCTGTTGCTGGCTCAAGCAGCGGTCATTGTGACATCACAAGCGTGCTGTAATACCTGATTACAATGCGATAGTGATGTCATTTTCCAATGACAGATGAGTAGTGATGCCCCAACTGGCCTCTACAAGTTATTTTCACAGATGGTCCAGGCTGCCCCATATTATAGGTACATAAACTCCACTATCTGCCTGGTGTGGACTGCATTCAGACCATAAATCAAAAAGTACTTGCCTTGCTGCTTCACAGGCTGCAGGTGCGAGGTCAGAGGGTGCAGCCTCTAAACTGATCATGACCTCAGTGTGTGGACTCATACTCAGTGACTGATATTTAAGTTGTTTTTAAATGTTAAACTACATCGAAAATTGTAAAGTAGTGAATTCTGCACAAACCATCCTAATGTCGCTTTAGATATGTATTTTCTGAATGTACACTTCTGCAAAGCGCACAGTGCCACTGCCTTGTAGCACTTTACGCAGTGCTGTTGCAAGGACTGATGCAACCCCAGGTGCACTGCCATTTTGATGTCCAATTTTCATTGCATGGCTCTAAATTTGATGGGCCAGCGTCTCAAAACTGTTTAGTGCGTAGACGAGGAGATGCGCTAGTGCCCAAAATGTGACAGTCCAATTCACAAAGGGCATCTGAATGAGAGCATTGTGCTGCTTTCCCCCTTTGTGCATTTGCGCATAAGAGGGGGCATTTCAAAAGCATTTAAAAAACGCATCCCCGATTTCCAAATGGGATACACTTTTAAAAACCCTGAAACAAGTGGCATCCCTTTGCCCCTTTTGAAACCGATGCAGGGGAGGCCCAAATCTGGCATGGGCATTTTTTACTCTGTCCTGATCTGTTTTTGAAGTGTGACAGCCGAGTGGGGGGCGAGGGGGCCAGGGGAGATGTTCAACTGTGGTTTTCACACTAGCATTTCCCTCCCCAAACGGGGAGCGAAATTCTTCTTGTTCTCCATCATTTCAAAGAGATAGACCCTTTACTTTGCGCCACTGTACGGCCCATCCTGAAATGCACGCGTCACCTTTCAGAATAAGGTGACCTGCGCTTTTCATAAAATAGCTAATTCTCTGCGCTCCTTTCCTTTGCACTATTTTTTGAAAATCTGTAAAGACTGGAGGGTGGATGGGGGTATCTGTGCTTCTACTCTTTATATGGTAGGGTAAAGGCACAGCAAGCCCAACTAGGGCTCTCAAATTGGTAGCAATGGACGAGCAGCCAGGCTTAAGCTTTCAGGAGGTGAAGCAGACTGGTTCTTAAGTAAAGTGAGTCCCCAAGCCCCCACAAAGGAATATCCACACATGTTAGGGGATAACACAGCCTCTTTATATAAAATAAGATTCAGTAATATATAGATTCATTTGAATAATAACACTTTGTAATACTTATTCAAAGAATGGCACATATATACAGTCTATGTGGTGCAGCACAATACTTAAATTCAGTAATAGATGCACTAACTGCAGGCAGTTATAAATAGGCATGTGAATTCTTAAGTGAGGTGTGTCAGCACAGAATAGGGAAGAAATGCATGTTACTTATGAGCAGTGGGAGCATGCTTTCTTCAGGCAGGGTATAAAATTCTGTGTGCACCTGGGCACCCTGTAATGGAAAAGATAGGGAGTAACATGTCTTGTCTTTACAGCCGAGTCCAATAATGTACAATAATGTTCTGCTTTCTTTAAAAGGTTCTACCACCCCAAAGTACTAGAGAGGCCACAGGAGAACAGGATCCAAGTTGAATCTGGGACCCCTGGATGACACCTGATGCTAGAAGATGCTCTTCCTCGCCACAGTACTTTTGGTGCCTTGGTAGACGAAGTGGCAGAGTTTCTCGGTTTCACTCAACGATTCCCTCCGAGGATGGACCCCCATTGGAAGATGGAACCACTGGTATGCTGAGTCCACGAGAACAATTTAACCTAAGTCTTTCTGCAGTGCACCAGTTTTACTCTTTGTGGTGCTCTCCTTTGGTCAACAATTTCTCCGGCTGTAGAAGTCCTGTGAAGATGAAACTTGCTGTGGGTTCCTTAAAGGCTTGGCAGATGAGAGTAAGATCCCTGGGACCCTTCGATAACTTCTGCTGGCAACAGGTGCATAGGTCACTTTTGGTGTTGGGTTTCTGAATAGCGCGGTTTTCCTACTTTTGGTTCTTCGGTACTGCAATCGCAGCAGGGACCTGGACTTGACCACTCGACCACTGGAGTGTACCACTGACCTTCACCAAGTCTAGATCCTTTGGATATCTTTTTGATCTTCTGGTGGTGGGTAACCCAGTGACAGACCTTCCTCTGCACTCAGCGACTCTGGACGCTCTCTGGCAGGAAAAGGTGGTCATTGTTGGTGGCAATGGTGTCCCTTGAAATGTTCTTAGGCAGCTTGTAACTTTCACAGCTCTGTGTGTCCAGCAGAGCTATGCCAGGGGGTAGACAGCAACGAATTTCAGAGGTCACAAAATGCACCTCTGATCACTGGGCGACACCAATGGACTTCTTCAACTCGCGATGTCTGGTCACTTCTCTTCAGGACTCACAAAGACCCCTTCTCTGGACAGCAGGCACACAGGACTGGCTTCTAGGGTATTTCTGATGAAGAGTAGCAGGTTGCATGATAGTCCCTCGTAGCTCGGGGAGAGGTCTCCTTTGCAGGTCCTCTCTGGATCAGTCCTTGGAAAAATACTTCAGCTTTTGAATTACATGAAGAAAATGCAGCAGTAGCTTCTCCTACAGCTGGGCTTCAAGGAACAGCTTCTTCTTGCTTCAGCTTCAGCTTCGACTTCAGCTTCTGGACAAATTGGTGAGTGAAAGGTCCCCAGATATACACATCTGTTCCCAATTCATTCTGGCTGAGCCAGTCTCAACCAGCCAATTATTCATGCAGGCAGGCAGCCAATCAGGCTCACAGGCATTCAGGCCATTCACTCCACTCAGACACCCATACAAAGAATGTGGATTGAGGTAAGTACCCAGCCTTTCAGCACATTACACTGCATGCATGTCAGTTCCAGTCAGGGCGGTCTCATTCATTGTGTCACACACACAAACCAGGCACCCATAACAGAATGTGAGTTCCCATTAGATTCCATGCATACAGGTCCCACCCCTAGGGTGTGCCCACAACAAACAGCCTTTGGGAATGCTCCAGTCAGTTTGACAGGAGTCAGCCCCAGAGCCATATATGGTATTTCCACCCAACAGCTAGTCAGAAGCAAAGGGAAAAGAGACATATATGGTGTTTCAACCTAGCAGCCACGCAGGGCTTCCCAGGACCTTGGGAAACAATGTAAAAGGCAATAGAAACCAAGAGGCCACCAGGGACATATGGCCTTCTATAAGAATCCATTGATTCCTATGGTAGGGACTGGGTGTCCCAACACTGAGGACATTCAGAGCCACTGCCAAGTCAGCATGTAGCTGCCACCAGCCCATACCCTGCTTGTACAGGTGTACCCCCACCCATGGGTGCCATATGGGTATGCCATGGGTGTTGTTCGCCAAAGGATACGATGAAGAGCTGCACAGGCTGGGCCTCAGTGGCAGAAAATAGAGAAAACACACACAGAGGAGTGGTAAGACAAGGACTAGGAGGCCCTGTCCCTCCGTAAGGTATTTTCAGAATGACACTAGTCCGATGACTTGATGCCCAAATGGCATCCCCTGGCCTCTGTGGTGCACCCCTGCTGCTGACCCTGTAGGTAGGAACCATTTTCTTGACAGAAGAATCGTACAATGGCTCATAAATCACTTGGACAAAGCAAGATAGGTAGAAAAGCGTTTTAGTACCTGATACGTCTTTGAAGACGACTCAGTCCACCCGCTCCAAAGACCTAGTCCAGTACATTGTTACAGGTAAGAAATGGTAAGCAATGGTAGTGCCCAGCTGGGATGCCTGGCAGCACAAATCAGGGTTCACAAGGGTGAGGGCAGAGGGCCCAAGGATGGCAGCCAGAGTGAGAGAGGAAAAGCCGGAGCAGGGGACGCAATGAGAAGGATCTCAGTATTACTGGAGTTAGGGCAGAGATCATTGGAGGCACACCATGCCGGATGAGCCGATAGACAGAGATGAGCGAGGAGGAGGCTGAGGGTAGTCTGAAAGAGAGCTGCGTGTCATCCGCATAACACTGAACATTAGAGGAAAAGCTAACGATCAGGAGGGCCAAAGGGGACAGATAGAGATTGAAGAGCGAGGGGGAGAGGACAGAGCCCTGGGAAACACCACATGTGGAGAGATATGTGGTGAAGAGAAAGGACCTAAGCTGAAACTGGGACGGTTGGTCCAGGAGGAGGAATGTCAGCCATGCCAGAGCATGATCGGTGCTGCCCGGGGTCTTGTGGAGACGAGTAATCAGGATGTTTTGGTTGACCATGTCAAATGCAGAGGAAAGGTTGAGAGAGTGAGGACAGAGGTAGAGCTAGAGTCAAGATTAGAGAGCAGATCTTCCTGGATGTTCATGAGTGCAGTTTCCATGATATGATATGATATGATGTGGCATTTATAACGAGCATGTACACATGTTTTTCACGGTGCGACAATACAAGGATGGGGAAACAAATGGAGGGCAAAATAATGATCTTACTAGGCCTTGCATCATTCAGATCGTGCAGGGAAGAGGAAAGGGGAGAAGTGCCAGGGGGCAGGGGAAGGGGGAAGTGCAGTTAACTCACAAGTGCAGCCAGCGGGTGCCTCATACGTGGAGAGAGAAGGGACTGTGGGGTTGCATATTGTTGAGTTTAATACTTGGGTTCAATGAGTGCAGTGAGTCGTTCAGCTTGGGTTAACTTCTTTACTAAGTTGACACAGAAGGAGAGTACATATGAAGCAAATAGGTTAAGTAAATAACAGGGAGAGACATCCACCGGCCCCCTCATCATCTAAGCTCAGGCCCCAAATGACTTTGTGGAACACACAGACACAGTTCATCCATAACATTCCACACTAACATTGCATCAGGGGCTCATACATACAGACCTATTAAGTAGGAGGAAATGCACAAACATAACACATCTTCCCCCTTTATAAAATAAGGAAAACAACAGAGGAAGAATCAAAAGAACTCTGTAGAAACGATCCAAGAAAAACATCTAACCCAGACCATACTCTCCATCACCAAAACTTCCATACCAAGCAATATGCTCAGAGCAAAGCTGCTTGCTCAACTCCACCAAACCTTAAACTAGCTTCTATAAGCTAAACTCCAACACATACATTCAACCAACTCCGTAGCGGGCCCACAATGGACATCAAACACAGGGAACCAGCCCTCACTCACAAAACCAAACCAAACCAAACCAATAACTCAGACACAGTACCATCATCATCCATCAGGCCTTAACAAGGTGTGCAAGGACACCATAAGAGGTTAAACACCTCCACCTGTACCCACCAACACAGGATACCAATTCCCACAAATAACAACATCACCATATTTCACGCTCCCAAACAAGCGTGAGTGGGACACAGATCCAATACACTGGGGCAATTGTCAGAACCACTAATCCCAACACAACTCAGCAACAGTGTAAGAACTTCAAATCATCACAATGCACCTAGTGCGATTACACCAAATCACTAAAATGCACCTAGTGTGAAGGACACACATTTCTCCAAATCTGCACCTTGTACCGGGACCACACGTCCCACCAAAACATCCAACTCATCGGAATGCACCTAGTGCGAAGGATACAAATTTCACCAAACTTGCACCTTGTACCGGGACCACACGTCCCACCAAAACATCCAAAACATCAAAATGCACCTAGTGCGAAGGATACAAGTTCCACCAAACCTGCACCTTGTACCGGGACCACACGTCCCACCAAAACATCCAACTCATCAAAATGCACCTAGTGCGAAGGATACAAGTTCAACCAGAACCTGTACCTTTTACCGGGACCACCAGTCCCCCTAAAATTTGGCAATCACACTCATCACAGCACCAAAAGACATTCACAGGTTCTCTTCATGCAAGCTTTGGTAAATTGCACATATAAGTATGGAAAACGAGAGTTATACACTACTTATCGAGTCCATGTTCTCTATAATACAAAGTCCTTTAGCTAAGATGATCCTGTGGAAGAAACATTTCATTAAACATTTATAATGCAGCATAAATTCCAACTTCACTTTTAATATTCCCTACCAACAAAGGCCACGTCATATACTCTCATTAGACTCATACTCTCATTAGACTCATACTCTCATTCAGGGACAACTGACATCCTGATCACCATACACACTGTCACAGTATATTTAACATTGTCCCCCACTTAGACACCTCTGTGAGCAACTAGACCCCACAACATAACTTTAAAATGACAGGCCTCACATGATATTTTAACTCTTTGCAATATTAATACCACAATAACACTTTAGGATATCATTACAGCAATTCATATCCTCCTTTTTTTTTCCAAACGGAGAAAACCCCCCAATCAGCAGAGTGTCTTTGAAATCGTTGACATGAAAAAAAAGAACTGGGCTGATATGTCATTGAAATTGTTGGCACGAAAAAATAACTGGGCTGATATGTCAGCTAAACATCACATATCACATTTCTCCTCAAAAGGCATGTGGTGTTTAGACAATAAAACATGTTTTTTCCTTTTCAGTACCTTTTACAATCCAAGAATGCTGCATTCCTCTTCTCACAAACCACATACTGCCTTTACTAATCCCAGAAAACTTTGGGCGCCTTAAACAAAACACCCAGTCAAAAGAAAAACACCACAGCTGCTCGGTCCCTTCCATAGTTTCAAAACAGTAAACACACACACAGGAAAGGGCTCTGCTTCCGCGATGAATATTATATGATGACTTTGGTGGCAGGTAAATGAAAAGATCCCATGGCAGTGCTCTGCTAAACCACATCACGGAAGAATAAAACACATGCTGCGTTGTCACGTTCAGGCACGCAGCAAGGTTCTCTTTTCTCTTCGCTTTTTTTTAAAATTTTATTTTTTTAGAGCTCCTACACAGCAACCAAATGTTGCTGCTCACAATGGCAAAGCCCCACAGCACAATCACTAACTCCTCCAGCATTCCACCTGACGTCATCAGTTGGCCTGGACAGCTGAGGAAGACGGAGCTCAATGCACCAACAAACTTTGCTGGAGGACGCCCACTCACAGTTCAGGGCTGCTGTAAACTTCCCATAACAGCGCTTGCCTGAACACGACCGCCTGAGCCACAACCGATCACTTACAGAGACGGAGCTGCTCATCAGCTGGTAACGCTCTTAATGTACCTTTTTGCTGCATACGCTTCAGGCACTTCTAACTTTCTTGTATTGGCCTTACGGACTCCCGCAGGTCCCCACGGCTGCCCTAGCTGAATGGCTCAACCTCCTTTGTAAAGCACTTTAAGTGGGTGAGACAATACAAACAGGCTCCCGGTTGCTGCCTCCCTGGCCTCATCAATCACTGCAGCGCCCCCTGACTGATACCATTAAGGTGCCCTTAAGCCCCCAAACATCTCCATATAGTGCAGTCTTTCGCTCTCGTCAGTGAAGGGGGGCACGCTCACCTTATGGCCGGGGGGGGGTGGCCGGTGGATGTCTCCTCTGGCACTCTGCTTGTCTCTTCAACGTAACGTCCTTTGCATTGCTTCGTTTTCTTTTTCTTTGATAGACGTTTTGCTTTACTGTTTCCTTCTTTTCTCCTATCTCTCCAGCACACAATCTCAAAGTCCCCCAACCATCCTCGTCGCCAATGTTGAGTTTAGTACTTGGGTTCAATGAGTGCAGTGAGTCGTTCAGTTTGGGTTAACTTCTTTACTAAGTTGACACAGAAGGAGAGTACATATGAAGCAAATAGGTTAAGTAAATAACAGGGAGAGACATCCATCGGCCCCCTCATCATCTAAGCTCAGGCCCCAACTGACTTTGTGGAACACACAGACACAGTTCATCCATAACATTCAACACTAACATTCCATCAGGGGCTCATACATACAGACCTATTAAGTAGGAGGAAATGCACAAACATAACACATATACAGACCTTTAAGTGCTGGGGATCCCAGGTGCAGTGCAAGGACAACTGGACATGCAGGAGCATGGGCCCGAGTTCAGAGGTTGACCAGGTGACCAGTGTGCGGATCAGTCAGGTGCTTCAGCAGGGGAGAGGAAGAGAGCGGAAGCGCAAAGAAAGGTCTTGAGTTGCATCTGGAACCGGAGTGGTTCTGCTCAAGTTTGAGAGAGGCAGGGAGGCTGTTCCAGAGTGAGGCCTCAGCCGAGGAGATAGATCTGCCTCCAACTTTCCACTTGGAGAAGCATCTGACCCTTAGAGTTGGAGGTGGATGAGTGGAGAGCTCGAGAAGGAAGATATTTTGGAAGAGAATGTTGGATGTGGGGCAGTCCCAGGTCCCAGGAAGCCTTGTGTATGATGCAGAGGGTCTTGAAGTTGATCCTTGCAGCCACAGAAAGCCAGTGAAGAGATTTCAGAACTGGAGTGATATGATCCCTGGCCTTGAGGCCAAGGCCAAGTCTTGCAGTCTTGTTGTGGATAAGTTGTAAAGGTCAAAGAGTAGAGGCAGGAAGATTTAGAAATAGGCTGTTGCAATAGCCCAGCCTAGAGAGGACCAGAGCTCTGGAGACAGTGATCTTCTAGGGGAGAGTGAGAAAAGCAAGAATACCTCTGAGGAGGTACAGCTGATAGTTTGACTTCAAGGTTCTTAGCGTCACAGGAAGGAGCAGGAAGAGATCCCCGAGTGGGCGGCCAGAGAGAGAGAAAAGGAGGGAGTGCGTGTCCTAATGAGGAGGATCTTGACGGCACACCATTCCTGAATTGCAGTGAGACAGTCTGGGATGAGAGAAGAAGCAGGGATGCCTGGTGGGAGCCTGAAAGAGAGCTGAGTGTCATCCGCGTAACAGCCCTTGGCTGCTCTGGAGCCAGACTGATGGTCATGGAGAAAACCAACAGATTCACTGTGGAGAGTTAGATGGGAGATAGCCAACTTCTCTAAGAGTTTTCACAGGAAAGGAGTGATAGAGACCGGGCGGTAGTTTGCTGGAATGCAGGGAATGGCAGTAGGCTTTTTTAGTAGGGGGTGCACAAGCGAGTGCTTGAGAAGAGAGGGGAATGATACAGTAATCAGTCAATGATGGAGCGAGAGAACCAATGTTGTCCTTAATTGTTCTGAAGGAGCAGGTGTTCACCTGTTTGGTTGAGACTTTCATAGACCGGACTTTTCTGGAAACATCTTCAGGTGTTACAGGAGAGAGGGAGGATGGAAGGAGAGGAGGGGACAGCCAAGGAGGGCCTGCCAGAGGTGGAGGGAGAGAAAACAGAAGAGGAGGAGAGTGCGGGCAGGATGTCCCGGGTTTTTGCTGTGAAATGAGAAGCAGGAGCCATGCAGAGGGCCTGGGTAGGTGTAAAGAGGACGATACTGCAGTAGGATTGGCCAGCTCCTTGCAAGTTTTGAAAAGTTTGGCTGTGTTGTTAGAGGCCGCAGAGATGTGGGCTTAAATGTGGACCCTCTTCTTAGAGAAGATGGAGAATCTATATTGCCTTTGGAGCAGGCAGCTGGCCAGTTTGTCAGAGGGTGCACCCGAAGCTCACCACTTCCCTTCAGCTACTCCGCACATGTGTTTCAGAGCAGCCAGATCAGAGTCATACCACAAATTGCACTTGGTGGCAGGCTTCAAGCGGATCCTCATAACAGGAGCAAGGATATCTGGAGTGTTAGAGATGAAATAAGTGAGGTTTCAGAGGGCTGTGTCAGGATGGGAGTTAGCAGCAGGAGAGAAAGTGGAGACAAAGGTGACCATTGAAACTCGCTTCATAGGTCGAATGACCATGAACAAAGGTGGCAGTGGGGGGGGGTCCTTTGTTAAGGGAATAGGAACATTCAAATGAGAAGAAAGAAGGAAGTGGTCAGTCCAGTAGAGAGGAGTTGTGAGAGGATTAGAGAGGTAAATGTCTGAAGAGATGAGAACATCCAAGGTATGGCCGGCAAAGTGCGTCGGACCAGAGGTTAAAATGGAGAGGGAAAGAGAGTTGCATAGGTTGCAAAAAAGCCCAGCAGAGTCTAGGGAGTCCAGGTGGATGTGGAGTTCCCCAAGGAGGAGAAGCTGGAAGGTAGAGGAAAGGAGAAAGGAAGCAAGGTCAGCCCATTTAGAGAGGGTGACCTGGCCAAGTGGCCTGTAGATGGTGAGCACAGTCAGAGAAAGGCCAGAGGGAGATAGAGAGCCTGCATACCAGGCATTCAAAGGAGGAATAGGAGTGGGAATGATGTAGCAGGGATCCACTCAGGAAAGATCAAGGTTACTCTGCCTCCGGGCCTATTGGGCCTTGGCTCGGAGAGAATCTTGTAGCCCTCAGGGAGGAGTGTATCAAAACTCATAACAGAGCTGGCCTTGAACCCTGTCTCGATAATAGCAAGAACATCCATGTCCAGGAGTTCAAGGAGGTGACAGATGTCAGAAGAGTGTTTGACAGCAGAGCAAGTGTTGAGAGTAGTCAAGTGGAGCCGATTTCCACTTTTGAAATACTTCTGGAGGATGTGGGGGTACAGGGGAGAGGAGTACCCATCGGAAGTAGCCTTGGAGCCAGAGTGGTAGTAGATGGCATAGGAGCTAGAGCAGTAGAAGAAGGAGGTGGCAGAGGAGCAAGAGAAGTGGTAGAAGGAATAGCAAGAGAAGGGAGGAAGTTGATGAGGCGAGGGAGGCGCCTATTAAATAGTAGGAGAATGGGCTCAGGGCCCTGGACCATGATGGTGCTGATTACATATGATATGTTATTTATAATATGCTTAATACCCAGCGGTTTCTTAGCATGGACCTGGGGATCGAACCTGTGGTGCTGTGTGTCGTCTTGCTTCCAAGGCAAGCACGTTGCCCTGAACTATCCTCAGGAGGACTGGAAGGGGGCCAAGAGGAACTCCCACCGGTGCCACAATTAATGGGAGAAAAGGAGGAAGGAGAGAGAAGTGTGACCATCTGAAGGGTCCATAGGTCTGGCGAAGGAACAACAAAGAGGCTGTCGGTGAGAGTCTATCTGAGGGAAGCACTAACATATGTGTCAGCGATTGGAAAGCTTGGATTGGAGACCAGAGTGCTTGAGCTTCTTCCTTCCAGTATTAATGAGAAGAGTAGGATAGGAGAGAGAAGACCAGTTAGAGAAGATGGGAGAAATTGAGATTACCATAGTGGGTGTGATATAGGGATGAGAAAGGGCAGGCAAGAGGAGGCGAAGAGAAGGAAACACTGCACAGAGCTGCGCACAACAAGTAGGGGATTTTGGAAAAAAAGGAGGGGGTGAACAGAGGGAGCAACGGCCAACAGAAGAGTGCAGATGGAGACAAGTAAGCAAGGATGGTAATAGGCAGTGAGTGGGGAAAGTGGTAGGAGGCGACCTGGCTCAGCTCAACCTAGAGAGGAAACAAAATGTCTGGAGGGCAACAGTAGTGATCACAGCATAGACGGGATACCTAGAGAAGAGGAGAAAAAACTAGTGGACACAGCATGCCATGTGCAAGCACACCCAGGAACATTTGCCTACAAGGGAGATGCAGAGAATGCAGGAGAAAGTCAAAGAACCGTGATAGAGGCCATTACATTCCTGTAGATGGAAAAAATGAAGAACAAGTAGGGGAATGCAGAGAAACAGTGCTGGGTGCCAAAGCAATCACCTAGACGGAAGAAATGCGGACAATGCAAAAGAGTTGCAGAGAAACAGTTGCAAAAACACAGAAAACAAAGTATGTCTACCCAGGCGAGAGACATCTTAATGGATGCACAGAGACAGTGCAGGGTGAGCTTTGCATTGAAATGGAAGCCTGGAGGGTTTGCCTCAGGGTGTTAATAGCAATAATCCTGCACTCTTTGGGATTCACCGGCCTGGTAACGGCACTGAGCCCGGCGTTAAGGCCCTTGCTTTTGGGCCACGGGCTCAAGTTACTGGCCGGTGAAGCCCCCAGAACAAAGGAATATTTCTTAATTGGGGGCATTCTTATGTTCCCATAATGCTCTTTGTTTTTATGCAAATTGCAACGGCTTGGGTTCTATAAGAGACACTCTGTGATGCGTGATCTGGCCTCGGGCCATGCCCCTAGGAGCTGCCCCATCGTCCCCACATCCCTGCCCCGAAGGCAGAGAGGGATCCCTCAGTATTTATTTTTCATTTCCAGCACTAACTCCACATGGTATAACACAACATACCAATATGTATGTTCTGGCACCAGCCCTGCATTTATAATCTCAGCCTCATTTCACAGGAAGTGATCAGGAGAACGACTCTATGAAGAGAACATGAAGATATCCAACCCCTTGGGTTTTCCCCGTCTCCGACAGAGGTGAAATTTGTGGGCTCATAAAATGGCACTGTGAGCTTGCTGCCTGGTCCAGATAGCCCCCCTATCTGCTCATAAAAGTCATAAAACACCAGTAAAATAGAGTCTGAGGGGACCAGTGGTGCACATCAAGTAATATTTATGAGCAGGGTCTTGAGCGCAGATACAATGCACCGGGAACGCAGACCTCAGCGTATAACTCTGTATGCGCTCGGCATTTGATGGATGGCGAATTGAGCGGTAGGCCATATTTTGAGGAAGGAGAAATGGAAACTGCTTCCAGATAGAGCACTCACTCTAAGGGTGGTTTATGGAAGAGGAGTCACTGCGCCCGACCTAGATGGATCATACATTTGCCATGCCAAAACGTTGAATTGTTGGTTGGGTGAATGGGTAAAGACAGCGCTGTATTAACTGATTTGTTCCACTCAGATAGGCTAGCATTGCACTGGCGGCCATTTTGGTTTTACATTTCAAGAATATGCTGCTTTGGTGGTCCTTATCGGCTACCAAATGCCATGTTAATTAGTTCACATGTTTAGTGACTCTAATGACGTGTGTTGGACGCAGTCCATTTCTCATTGGTGGCACTTGAATTTACAGCAGAAACCCAGTGGATGTGGAATGGAAATCTGACATGCACGGGCCTGACGTCAGAACTATGCACGCCCTCTGTTTAGAGGGGTTGAAGCACAGTAGTCCTTTACCGGGATTATGTTGGATTTGGCATGCATTCATCGTTGCATTCACTTGCATGCATGGCAGGGGCTTTCAATGTTCAATATTCATATTGTGAATCCATATAATGTCATTATATCACCCTTCTGCAACAAATTGTGAGAAGCAGCCATATAATTCTATCAAGTTTATTATCTGTAGGTTTTGGGCATCAGACTTATACACATGTTTCTCTTTCCATCCACCTAAAATATACAAATATTCTACAGCAGATTTGGATGGCAAATCCCATTATCCTAAAGAGGCTCTGGCCTCTTTACGAGGTTGGAGGTAGCCTTACCGGTAAGAGCGGCAAGGCTACCTCCATACCGGCATGAAAGTCCGTCACCCACAAACGGGCAATTACCAGGGTATTCCGACCCCGCTGGACCCTGTAATTGCCCATTTGCTGTTGCCGGTGCCGGTAGATCCCCATTCCCATTTCAGTCCCATATGGCTCAATGGGAATGGGGATGCCTGTAGCACTGTCACCGTCCATAATGGTGCCGGTGCTACAGGCATTATGTGCTCGCGGGTGCCTTTCATTCTGCCCTGGCAGAACTGGCGGAATGAAAGGCACCCGCGACACAACTCAGAGTTTGCCGGTCCGGTAACAACGATACCAGAAAGCGTACCGGTACCATTGTTACCAGACCAGCAACCTCGTAATGAGGCCCTTTGTGTGCAAAGGGGGGCCACTGCCCTAGTACTGTGTGGCAGAGGGTTTGCCATTACCCCCTCAGCTACAATCCTGAAAGCAGTGAAAAATTGGGAACATACAAATCCCCCTGTGCTAACAAATGGGAACATTATATGTGATGGGCTGGCACATTTAATGAATTTGCAAATGAAATAGTAAGACACTATCCTTGTTGTCCAGAAGTGCTGGCTCAGTGGCAACAGCCTTGGAACTTTCTTTTGAATTGTGTTATGTTCTCCTAATATCATGTTGATGCTTGGATAATTGTTTAATTTCTCTTTTGTATTCAGTATTCTTTTTTCTCTTTTTACAGACAATTTGCCTTTGTCAGCGGTCCTCCTTGGAATTTCTTGAAGTACAGTTATTTGTCTTTAGGGGCAGGAGATCCATGAAAAAACACTAATGTAAAATATATTATAGGGTGGCGGTCATAGCCCTCTAGTTAAGGGGAGTCAGACTCCCATAGGAACCCACCAAAATTCTATCATTAATAACTTTTAATTCGAATAACCAATTTGACCGAATGTTCTAAAGTGTTTAAGGACAGCATATTTTTGTAAAGTTTTGTTACAAAATAAAAAGGTTATTAAGAAGACAAACATTTATTTTTCTCCAAAAGTGCGACCTACTTTCCTTTCATTTTCCCATAGACGAACAAGGTCAATTTCTGCCAAAGTGCACAGCCCAAACCGCTGGATGGATTTGGACCAGTTCCGAAACAACTTGGGCACGAAGCAGTGACTTGCGATCGATTGGTGTTATTCCATGCAGTAGTTATTTAAATATTTGAAGGGTGCCCCCTTCTCAAAAATAGATAGCTATATCTCAGGGACTTACCCAAAACCAGATGTTTTTAGAAATGAAACAGTCACCATCTTGCTTTTCTCTCGATGCAAAAGATAACCACGGCTGTAGACGAGGATATGGGCAAATGAAACACAGGAAAAAAAGGTATTTGCAGGTCAAAGAATATGCAAATGCCATCACGCTGGAGGTGGTGGGGGGGGGCTGACGAGAAGAGATCAAGTGAAATTTGGCAGTTGGGAGGGTCTAGGGACTGAGTTTGCAACAAAAAGTGTTCTGTAGTCTTGGCTATAGCCTCCAATAGTCGACATCTCAAAGCAAACCGCGTCACAGAAACAGCATTTGTTGTGGGGGGAAAGGGAGAGGGCAGGGGAGGTGAGGAGCCATCTGGGGAATGGGGGTGAGCTGGAACAGATCAGGGGGCACTTAGTGAGGGACTGGAAAGCATTTTCTTTTCAGCATTTTTTCCGATATTCACGGCTATAAAGGACTACGGATAGCCGAGGGTATGTCTAGTTCAGTACCCACAGCTACATCTTTTTGGGGGGGGATATATTTTTCCATCTAGTGAGGTCAGGGGGTGAACAATAATTGCCATTCAGGTCTCACATCCATGCAGTAACCAGGCCAGACCCAGCTTAGTGTCAAAGTGTGGTAGGGAACAGCCTCCTCAGGCCATGTTGCCCAGTAAATGAACCCACGTACAAGACCACTTAGAGAAACGGGCCGGCCCTTACCTTGCTTTGAATCTAAGCAGGGTCAGTCCCGCTTTGAAGCAGGGTCAGTCCCGATTACTGCATGGATGCGTGACTGATTGAATGTTTTGCACTCAGAGACCATTTATTTTGCCTTTTATTGAATTGCATTCTGGTATTTGTAGTCTCCCAGTCAATAATAATAAACAAATTGTTATTTTTACAGCAACAGTTGGTTTCCTAACCCAGCAGTAACTGGGACAAACCTGATTAGTTTCAAAGGGAGGAAGGGGTCAGCTCCCTAAGGCCATGTTGTGTAATGAATGAGCCCACCTTACAAGACCACAAAGAGAAACATGGCCTAAGGGGGCTGTATCCTTCCTCGCTTTGAAACTAAGTAGGATTGATCCTGGTTACTGCATGGATGGGAGGCAGTTCACAGTCCCGAATGCTGTGTGTTTTCTTAGTTTTAAATAACTCATAAAACCCGTCATCCGCATTATTGTTTTATTTTAAACTGTGCTACTGTCAGTCCTTGAAAGTTTTGCGCTCAGATATAATTTTTTCTCATTTGCTGAATCCAGTGCTATTTTGTCTTGTGCAATTTCTTCTAAGGATAAGGTCCATTGAACTACATTTGTATATTTCACTAAATAATGATGGTCACGTCTGTGCATATATTAATGGGTGCCAGCTTTTGATTTTCGCTATGGGGCCAAAAGTACATGGGCATATGTCTTTCTAGCAGCTGATAATTTTTTACGCTTTTCTGTGTTGCTTAAATGCGGCTATTTGAGAATTTGCTCTGCATCACAACAGTCATCAAGATACCAGCCATGAATCAAGGGGCTTGTAGCATGCTGCATAACCAAAGTGTGTGATCGTCGCTAAATAATGTAATCTCACTGCGTGTTGACTAAAAAACATTTTGAGTTCTTAAAGCCTGCACTCTTTTATACATCATGAAAGGAAAATAGATATTTTTACAGCTAATGTGGGTTTCCCATCCCTGCGGTAACTGGGACTGACCCTGCGTAGCTACAAAGTGAGGAAGGGGACAGCCCCCTCAGGCAATGTTTCCATAATGAAAGAGCGCACCTTACAAGACCACTTAGAGCAGCATGGCCTGAGGGGACTGGATCTTTCCTCGCTTTGATGCACTTACTGCATGGATGGTAGACAGTCCACACTCCTGGATGCTGTGTGTTTTCCTAATGTTAAATATCTCATAGCACACGGCACCCGCATTACTTTTTTAAAACCGTGCTAGTGTCATTCGTTGAAAGTATTGCACTCAGAGGCCATTTTATTTCCTATTATTGAATTGCATTCTGGTTTTTGTAGTCTGCAAGTCAAGAACGAGATGGGGGGCGAGAGGTTGCACCCTTTTTGCCTAGCATAGTTCAATAAGGATTTATATATTTGAGTGACACTATGGAATGTTTACCCTTTACTGTGCTGTATCAAAACAGTCATCAAGAGGTGAGCCATAAAACAAGGGGCTTGCAGCACCCTTTTTATCCAAAGTGTATTTATATTTGTATTTTGTATTTTATTGAATTTATACAGCGTTTTAATCCAAAATGCTTTAAAAGAGTAACAATCAAGATACAACAAGCATTAAGTATCAATTGAAATAAACCAGAACACAGTACAAAAACAATTTACATTATAGAAGATGATAGAAGAGTAGGGAGGGACCAAGGTGTGAGAGGAAGTAGGAGGTATGAGCAGTGGTGAGAGCAGAAGTGAGAGAGGAAGCAGAGGGTGTAAGGGAGAAGGAAGGAAGAGATGAGGATTATAAAAGTGCAGGAAGTGGGGTAGGAGGGAGTAGCATGAAAGGAGAGGGAGAGGTGTAAGAGAAGTAGGAAAGGGAGTAGGAGGTGTGGGTAGAAGTAGTAGCAGAAGTAAGAGAGGTGAAGTGTGTGACCCTCGCTAAATAATTTATTCTCACTGTGCATAGACTAAAAACATTGTGAGTTCTCAAATCCTGCAATCTTTAATACGTAACAATACCACTGTCAAAACAGGACAAAATCAGTTTGTGATTGAAGAACGTCTTTGAGTGATGGGTTGCAAGTGTTTTAAAATATAGAGTGGCAAAGCTCACTGGCCATGACTAGCGGTCTGGTAGCGTTTTAAAATGGATAGTGTTCACAGCCATAGACTATGCCCATTGACCATGGCAGAAGACCATGCTGCTTATGACAA
Source organism: Ambystoma mexicanum (assembly GCF_040938575.1). NCBI lineage: Eukaryota > Metazoa > Chordata > Amphibia > Caudata > Ambystomatidae > Ambystoma > Ambystoma mexicanum. The sequence goes on along the minus strand of NC_090934.1, from coordinate 115,618,032 downwards.
CTTCTTGTAAAGTCATCTCCTGTGGTCACTCTAAGTATAAACAACTGATGGTGCTCTGATGGTGCTCCTTGCAAAGCCCTTTGCTGTTGGTGTCAACGTATACGCAAATTAGGAGGTTTGCATGTGTCTTGCCCCACAGGGCCTCGGCGAAGCTCAATGAAGTGAGTGCCCGCTACTATTACCAAAAAAGTGACTAGGTAGGTAGAGAGGTTATGGAAAGAGTGGAGGGCGTGGCCATTAAGAAAAGACTGACATTCAGATTTCTGAAAAAGTGTTGGGGAAGTAATATTAGTCACCTAAGAGAATCAGGTGATGTTTAGTGGAAAGAGAATTAAGGTGTTGCTAAGGTTTATCAAAGAATGGTCCAGTGGGACCAGGAGGGCGATAGATGGAGATGATGTGAACCAAGTGAGCGGAGCAATAGGAAAAAGGGTAAATTCAAAAGACATAGGAGAGCATGTGCATTGGAGATTTGTGCGTCATAGACGCGTGAAGAGAGTAGGTGTCCAACACCTCCATGCCTGCCAGTCAGATGAGGAGAGTTGAAGGATAGTTTGGAGTCATGTAGGTCCACCAGGATGGCAGTGTCAGATGGGGTAATCCAGGTTTTAGTGATAGCAAGGAGGTCTTGGGGAGGAGAGCTGGTGTGAAAGTAGTCAGTGATAAAGGGCATTTGGTTGCATGCAAACTCAGCATTCCAGAGTGCAATGTTTAGTTGATGCTGTAAGGAAGAGTAGAGAAGTAAAGTCTTAGAGGAAGAGAGGCGAGGTGAATAGGTGTTAGAGGCAGTATGATTAGCTCATCAGCTTTGTTTGTTGAAAGGAAGTGGAAGAGAAATGGAGCAGTGGGAGTTTTGAGTTGTGAGTTTTATAGTAGGGATAGGAAAGGAGGAAGTTGTAGCGTGATTGGAAAAAACATAGGTAGAGGTGAGTAGGAGGAGTAGGAGTGAATGCATTATAGTTTAGTAACACAGTGCGCAGAGACAGTACATTAATTAGGAAGCTTTGGGTATTCACAGGTGCAACAGGGAGAATGGCGAAAGCAAAAGTTCATAGGTTAATAGGTAAAGAGGCTTGTAAAGGGCTGGTCTTCATCCTTTGCTGTTCCACGCTTAACTGGGACACCCCTAGCCAGACTCCCCAGGAAATCCTGAAGTGATGACACATGCTCTTGTCACTGATCGCCTAGCCTATCAGTGGTTTGTCTCTGATTTTGTCCTTGGTGTTGCTGAAGTTAGGCAATTTCTTCTTAATTGTTGTTCCCAAAGGAATCTCTTGTGTCCTTTGGCTGAAATGTGGGCCAACTCAAGATGGCCATAGTAAGTAATGTCACTGATCCAGGATGGCCAGAGGAAGTGATATCATCAATCCAGGATGGCTGTAGGACGTGCTGTCACTGATCCAAGATGGTCACAGGAAGTGATGTCACCGATCCAAGATGGCCACCGGGCAGTGATGTTAAAGGTAGAAAGTAAAGACACAAAACAGAAGTGATGGCACTTAAGGTGAATATGAAAGGCTGTGCTAGAAATCATATGATTTCGATATTGTACCACTGTACATCCACTGTACCGTGGTTGAAACGTTAAAAATGATACATTATTACAGTGTAAAAACATGTGAATTGGGATATGAATTGGATGTAGCAGAATGACCTGGTGTAAGTGAAGATACAAGAAAAGACAGGCACGCTAGTAATTGTGCTTGGGGGAGCAGTCAGTGATGTAACACAGAACAACATTCAATGAGTTTTGAAACTACTACTTGAAACTCTCATCACCAAAGGTGAACAGCAGAAGTTAAATGTGAGTCTGTTATCATGGAATATTTGTGGTTTCTCTCTGGCCAAATTATTAAAATATAATATTTTCATCCTTCAGAAAGGTTGGTTAACAACACAGTTGTATATAGACGGTTTCCAGGTCTACCAGAAATGCGTTAGGAAAGGGGTGAGAGCCAAACCAAGGGGGGGCTTAGTCATAGGCATTAAAACCCATCTTAAAGTCTGTGACTGTTACATCATGGATGGAGAGCCCTATGCTATGACAGTGATACTTGAATATCCCGGGAACAAGGGGTGGGTATTGGTGATGAATATCTATGACGCGCCCAGACATACCCAAACTGAATCTATATTAAATACATTGATGATCTACTAACTGATGGGAAAAACATATATAGTAATGACCTAGTCATAATTGCTGGTGACGTGAATGCTCGATGTGTGGGCCACCAGGGCTGTGAAGAAACTGAAAACGTGAACACAAACTGCACATTGGCACATGGTACAGCTAATTACCAGGGAAGACTCTGGGGAGATTACTTACATATTTGCGGATTTGTTATGATGAATGGTAGAGTGAAGGATTATTGTCCAGGTCAGTACACATGGCATGCAAATGGGAAACAAGCCCAGCCTTGACTACCCTTTTGTGACTCTAACTCTGTCAACACTGTTGAAAAGTTAGAAAATATCTAATAACAAGTATAGTGATCATAGCATTCTGAAATTGGTCATGGAGACTGAATGTGGTACCACAAAACACGATGAACATAAATAGTGTGGGAAACAGAGTAAGTTGGTCAGACTGTTATCTATGGAAAGTACATGAATATCTCATGAACCCCAAGTCAATCGACTTGGAACACTTTGATCGTCTGTCAGTGGATGAAATGGAGAGATGGTTGAAGGTAGTAGTCGCGGAGAAGGCAATACAAAAAGGCACTTACACAAATTCAGATAAAGTTGCGCCTAAGTACCATTTCAACAAAGATGTTCGAAATGCAAAAGGGACTTGCGTAGGAATATTAGGGACATTAAATCTGGTTTTCTTAAAATCAATATTCAAGGTAAGGCAATCAGGGCAATCAAGAACAAATATCGGAAGTGGATAAAATGGTGGCATTTAGCAATAAAAAAGAATTAATGAAGCTAATCTAGTAGTAAACCCCATTAGCTCTACCCAATGGAATGAGCATTTAACAAAGACGTGTGTGAACCCGGTAGAATGTAAAGAGCCTTCGGAATACGAACACAGAGGTTTTGGTATTGTAATTGAAAGGGGGTTATAGGGAGAAAGACACACCAATTAAAAAATTCCAGAGACCCTGGTCCAAATGGGCTTGCCAACACGGTATTAAAGAAAGATCCTGAGTGCCAGGCCTCTATCCTAGTGTTATTATTCAACAAAGTGTCAGTAAATGGCATGATACTGGCTTAGTGGGGAAAAGGCTAACTATAGATGACTTTCACTACTCAATGTTAAGGCAAACTGTTTGCTTCTTTTGTGTTAGATGAGATCCAAAAATGGGTGGATTCTAAACAGATTGTGGATTGTTTTCAAATGGGCATTAGACCTGGTTCAGGAGTAAACCACAATGTAAGGTTAATGTAGTAAGGTTAATGTAATGCTCACCTTGTATCCACAGGGACGCCACCCCTTTGGGCTGGAGCGCTTATGGGTTGGGCTCACCTCCCCCGGGGATTCGCGCTGCCGTGGGTTTATTCTGGAAGACAGGAGTTCAGTTTTAGCTACAATCACCTCCTCTCAGGTCCCGCCTCCCATGTGTTCCCCTTGCGACCCCCTTAGAGACTTCCTCACCTTGTATGTCAATAAGGAGCGCTCTCCGTCCTGCTGTTCTGTGCAGGGGCGCATCGTTGCTGGGCACCTTTTCGGCAAAGTTACTTCACTGGCGTGGGCCCGGGAGTTCAGGCCGGCTGCGACTCCACTCTTGAGGTAAGTCTTTAGTTCTAAAAGAATGTGTGTCCGCAATTGTTGTTGCCCTGTTAACCTTCTCCTTCTCTCGTAGATGCGGAAGGGATGATGGAGATGTCGAGCTAATTTAGAGGGCGGTGCTCTGGAAGGTAAGAGAATGCGCGAAGCGCGGCGCTATGAGCGTCCTTTGAATAAGGCTAACCTGTGCTATTCTTCTTTGCATGTCGCCGAGAAGTTACTGGAAGAAATGCAGCCAGATGGAAGCAGAGCGCAGTGTGGAAGATGTCCAGACCGTTGTTGAATACCAGGAGAGCTTCGGTAGGTAAGCAGAGTCTGAAGGCGATGGATTCGGAAGACAAACGCTTACTTGGGGCCTTGCAGGAACACTGTGGTGAGGGCCAGAGACCCCGAGTTCCCAGGCCAGGGGCTATGGTCGTGACAGTTAATGGATACACTGATAACTAGGACTAGGAGAAAGGGTAACCCTGGCAATACACTACTTTGATAGATTTTCATGCAGTTTTTGACACCGTAGACCGGAAGAAACTATGGGAAAAAATTGACCTATGGGGAGGCCCAGGCCCAATAATGAACGCAGTCTGGTGTATGCATGAGAATACGAGTGTCAGGGTCAGACAGGATTCTAGGGGTGCCACCATGGACTCAATCATTATAAATAAGGGAGAGAAACAAGGGTATATGCTGGCACCACTACTATTCAATATCTATTGGTCAGACTTGCCAAGAAAATGCAGAGAAATTAACAAATGTGTCCCTAAATTATTAACCACTAAAGTTTGTTGTCTTATGTACATAGATGACGTAGTGGTCTTTGACCAAACACTCAAAGGGGCATGAAGATTGGTGGGGGGTATGTTTGAATATGTGAAACAAAATAATTTAGTGGTCATTCTGGGGAAGACCTAGATGATGCATTTCATCTCAAAGAAACAGACTAACTTTGAATTTGTTGTAGGTGGAAACTGGGTAGGGTATGTGACCCACTACAAATACCTTAGCCTTGTATTGAATGCAAAAGTATGGCTCAGAATGTGCCAGATGAGCTACTCCGATTGGAGTTGGGACTGATGGCCTTACCTGCAATGGCACTCAAACAAAGAGGTCTATTCTATATTGGAGCCACAACCGCTCCCAAATGCCCTTTACTTTAATTATTGGGCCAAACGTACGCCAATGATGGGACTGACGGATACTCACTACTGTTACGTGAGAAATTCAAACAGATAGACTGGTGCCCGGATTGGGAACTCGGTTACCTAGGATTAAAGAAGCAATTTATACAGAAGGTGGAAAAATGGCATTGGGTTAATACATATGATCTGATCTCGGCTGATCTCGCTATTGGTCTATAAAGCTGTAGCTTTATAGACCTATAGCCGAGGTATCCCATACATTTAATAAAGCACTGAATTATTTGCTTCTTTGCCCCAACCCTAACATCCATAGATTCATTCTGAATATGCATACAAATAGGGCATGAATTGGGAATCCGTGTGTCGGAGAGAACGTGTTGGATTTCTAAAGGAAGCACAATGATGGAATCAGTCAGACACGTTCTAACCGAGTGCAGGGAAAATTGACCCGTTTATCTGACCCTATTGGGAAGGTTTGTTAGAAGCTAAGACAGGATAAAAAAATAATGCATTCCGGGCTTATTGTGTAAACTGTGAAAAGAGGTTGCTGCACATTGCTTTGTATAATATCAGGAAGCAGATAGAACCTCTGTTAACAACTGAGATATCAAATGTATTTTAGAATGGGTTTTTGCTATGCTATGGATACAATTTATGTATTATGTATGTGAATGAGTGTGGTTAAAGGGATGAAATGATTGTACATTTTAAGTGTTGAAGATTAACAAGTGTTGTGCAGATGTTTATTTATATATATATATATATATATATATATATATATATATATATATATATGTAAAGCTATTTATATAAAAAATGTTAAGAACATAGCACTTGCAGCGTTCCGAGTGTCGAATGGGATTGCCACAATACATGATCTCAGGCCCAAATTACTGGACAGACACAATGAATATGGGAAAATACCATTGTATTATCAATTCAATAAAGTAGGGAAATCTGGTGAACGAGCAGATTGTAGCTCACACACTCTCAGTGCATTCTGGTAACACAAACCATTTTCTAACTCGACATAAGTCAGCTATGTCATCCTCCTATGTGGCTAACAATAATAACCTACTCGGTGGAGGAATTGTTTAAGGGAAACATATACATCGAGTTTGTGTATGTGTTAGTATCATTATTGGATGCCTCCTATCTGGTATGCACTCCTTGACCCACCACTGACTACGTAAAATACAGATAATAACGTAATACCAGCAGCAGATAGGCCTGTGCAACAATGTATGGTCCACCATTACATAGACCCTCATGATTGGTTGGCACTCTCTTACCAACCTTTCACATTTTGCTTGTTAGCAGCAAATAAACAACAAACCCAGGTGCAAGGGAACAACTGCCTTTTGGAGCTAATTAACCTACTGTCTCTCATCAGTAAGGCTCTAAGCCAAGGCTTCTTCTTTGTAGTTGACCTTGCTGACTGTTCTCTTCCTCAGAACTTTAAAGGGCTATCTTCATCTGTAGCCTTATGAATAGGCCTTGTTTTCCAGTTCTGAATCACATGTGAGGAGACCATGATGTTCTCCATTTTTCCTTTCTATTTAGTGCTATTTGATTCAATCATATTCGGTGCTATTACACTCCTTGGCCTCTGGAGACTTGGTTGCTCCATTCTGCATGTGCTTTCTGAATCTTTAATTGAACAATACTTGGCATTCGAAAATGTGCACTCCTTTTCTCAATCTAATAGAAATATGTCCTGTGTACATAGCTCATCCTCTTCGACTCCTGCTGGGACATCCTTTATTCTGAGCCAAGCAAATAACTTCTGTGTTCTTGCACAAATTTGTATTCCATTGCCTATCAGCATTACAGCTTTGGTTTTCTTTCTCGAAGCTTCTTGCTTACTATTGTACAATGCTGATGTTAATTTTCTTAGCATGGCTGCTTTACTCGTGTTCAATTTCCTATTTCAGCAAGGTTCTATATATCTTGTCTACCTTGCGTTTCTGCTTATATACATTTAATACATCTCTTGTCTCTTATCTTCTTAGTGTATTTTTTTTTTCCTTCATATTTGCATATATGCCTACTTTGTCACTTTAGTCACATCTTTATTCTTTAAATATCCATACATAAAGTTCAGTGCATCCGAGTATCTTATCTCTTAAATGGCATCACTTCACATTTGCCAGACTGAACTTATAGTTCTTCTATGTGCAGTGGTGTCTGCAGACTTATGTCTATCGCATTAGTTTGACAGTAGATTCAATATGGTTGTCTGAGTGCATAACGTCTCTCATACCTTCAATGTGTTATTGGGAAGATAACAGGTGTCAAGCACAATGCTTTCTTGGTTTTCTTCCAGTATGACAGAGTTGAGGGGATGGGCTCTATAAATGAAATATACATCTGTCTCTCTATAATGTTTTGTCCTGGAAGACTAGATTGTACTACTTCCATGCTTAAACAGAACCTACAGAAGCATGCGTGATAGTTGTCTGACTGTGGTTGCGGTTTGACACATGCAAAAGCCTTCATACTCTGTATAATAAGCATAACCTTTGCAGTTTGACAAATAAGCACTTCAACTTTTTTCCAGTAACATCCCAGTTAGAAAATCCAGCTTGCGGCCAAGCTGGGACTACATAGTCATAACTGGGCTTTATTTGTGTTTGCTTTTAGCAACAGGCACTTTCTGTAGAGGCTCCAAGTTTCTTTCCCTCATTTTTAACAGTCTTCTATCTGTGAAAAAGCTCTTAACATGGATGTTAGCCCCTCTCTGCACATGCACATTGTAGACTGACCAGCATCACCAGGGACAGAATCAGAGAGACTAACCACTGATATACTAGGCGATCAGGTGACAAGAGTCTGCAACACCTGTGAGTACCCTTAGCTTGCTAATTACTGTGCTGGCTCTCCACACTGCAGTACTCATCCACAATGTATTCGCTACTGCTGGCCCCCCTACTCACCTTTTTCTATGCTTTCTCCAATCACGCTACAACATCCACCTTTCATATCACTATCATACAACTCATGTCTTGAAACTCCCACTATACAATCTCTTGCCTACTTCCAAGAAACAAAGCCGTCACTCAAACCTTACCAGCCTTAACACCTATCCACCTTGCCTCTATTCCTCTGAGAATCAGACTCTTTCTTACTGCATCAACTGAACATTTCACTCTGGAAGGCTCAGTCTGCAGGCAGAAAAGGTCCTTTATCACTGACTACTTTCATGCCACCTTTCCTCCCCTCTATTTCCTTGTTATCACTGAAACCTGGAATTCTCCAAGCTATTCACTCTCCTCATGTGACTGGAAGAGGTGGCTCAGTACCTCACTAATCTCCAATGCTATATCCATTCCTATCTCTTTTGAATTCACCATCTCAACTATTGCTCTGCCTCACTCGGTTCACACCATCTCCAACTATCACCCTCCATGTCCAACTGGAGAATTCTTTGATGATCTTCAGAAACTCCTTGATTCTCATCACCTCAGTCTCTTAGGCGACTTTTACCTTCCCTCTCCAACCACCTTTCAAAAATATGAACTTCAATCTCTGCTTAAAGTCCACACTCTCTGCTCTATCCATAACCTACCAGCTCAGACTGGGGGTACCTCTTTGAATATCTTATTAATCTCCAGCTCTCTCTCAGCCACTAATACTAAAGTCACACTATTCCTATCTGATTACTCCATTGTTTTCTCCCCATCTCCTTTCCACCCTTTGAGCTCTTTTTACCACTTGCCAAACCTATTACTAAAGGGAATGTACAACTTCTGCCATTCCTCTCCTTTTCACTGACCTACAGTTCTTACTCTCCTCCTCCACACCTGATGCCTCTTCTACTAACACTGCCTTCTACATTTTCCAATCCCTACTGTATGACTTCTTCTCCTCTCACTTCCCACAGCTAACTTTCACCACTAAATTTCAATGTGCACAGCCATGGAAAACCCCTTTGAAATGCTCGATCCGTACAGATATGTGTCAGACGCTGCATAAATGGAGGTGTACCAACTTGCATAAGATCCTGTAACTCTACCTCTCTGCCCTGACCAATCTCAAGTCCTCTTGTGATAGAGCTAAAAGGGAATGCTACTTTACAATCATTGATTCTCAGCCATCCTTGCCGGCTACACAACACTTTCAACTCCCTCCTCCTAAACATATGATTATCAACTCCATTCTCAGAGGTAATAACCGAGCTGAACACTTTTCTGCAAAAGGTTCCACCTGACCTTTCTTACACTCCCATTTCCTCCATCCCATACTTCACATACTCTACCATCATCCTCTGTCTCTATGTGCCACTTTAGTGACACTAATCCTGAAGAAGTCATATTTCTTCCAATTAAGGCTAACCCCTCTTGTGCCTCATCAGACCCTATTGCTCCTCAGCTAGTCACTGCTATTGCCCCTTTAGTGCACCCTCACCTCTCTCACATCTTCAACTTTACTTTAGACTCAGCTTGCCTTCCCTTTATTTTCAAAACAGCCACAGTCATCCCTATCCTAGAAACCTCAGCATCATCTTTAACCCTACTCACACCTTCTCTACTTTCATCTCCAGAACTGCAACAATGTCTCCCTTCAACCTCCTAGAAATTAGGAAAATCAGGCACCTGCTTCCTTTCAACACTGCCACGCATCTCTAAACCACTCTTGTCTTCTCTAAACTGGACTACTGTAGCTGCAGCCTCATTGGTCTTCCCAACTATGCTTTTTGTCCTCTCGACAAAATCATTAACTTCATAACCAGGACTCTCTTTGAACTCTGTCACATCACACCTACTTCCTTGTATCGTCACCAGATTGAATGGCTTGCGATTCAAAACACGGCTAGATTTAAATATCATCTTCTGGTTCACAAATCTATCTACGGTAAGGCACCACTGTATCTATCCTCTATCCAACCCTACAAGCGTTCTCGTAATCTCTCCACTACCTCCTCAACTATTCTTGTGGCTCCTTGCCCTCCTCGTGCCTCCTCTTGCTTCCACTCTTGATCTCTTCTTGTTCCATTTGCATGGAACTCTCTTCCACGTAAATCCAAGAAAGAGTCCACACTGATTTGTTGAAAACCAAACTAAAAACCGACATCTGTACCACAGATTTACCACCTTAACCTACTTCTCATCTGCCTTCAAGCTAACATTTTTCCCTTGACACAAACCTGCCTCTGTCGCTCACTTTTTCTGCTTCCACTCTAGCACGTCATCCATCCAGGTCACATACCTTACGCAGCTGGCCATACATCCTACCTGCACTTAAAAATGGCTTATGTTGTTTGTCCTTAATCTGTGCATGTCCACCCATGTATTGTCCCAGTGACTGTTCCTTTTAGTCCCCTTCACAAACTGGTCAGAATGTCACTCAAATTCACCCCATTGTAAGTAACTCACTGCTTCCCATAAAATATGATATCTAATGTAAGTTCTGTTGCCATCAAAAGAGAATTGTTCGTCCCTGGATATATAAATATACATATATAAATTCTGCCCTCATAAAATGCAACTAATACCCAAAGAAATGATCATGCTTAATTTTGTGCCAAGGCTTCATTGCTTCAATGGAAGACACACAAATAAGCATGATCATTTTATTTGATCTAATTGGGGACATATAGCTGCAGCGTGAGCCCCTAATGAGGCATTGCAGATTTTATTCCTCCTGCTCTGTGTTGTTAGGGAGAACTCCCAGGCAAGCAGGACAGTTTGCTAGGAGTTTGCGGACAACATACTCATGGAAGGCCTAACTCCTTCCCAATCCTAAAAGGAATTCAAGTCCAGACAAGTAGCAAGTTCAACTGATGTTTATTACAGCCAACAAAACAACAGGGATGAAATGCACGGAGACAAATCCAGGCACAGTTCGAGGAACTCTGGCTCGCAGGCCAGTTCTGATAGCATATTTCATCACAAGCACGTCACATCCTGGGCCCTTCTCCAGAAACCTATCTCTGCTCTGGATAGGCTATTCAGTGATAGTTCCCCTACAGTAGAGGTTAGGGGATTGGATGCTACTATGTCAGGTGTCAGGCCTGGACCATCCCTGAAAACTGCTACTTACTAATTGGTACAGCAGGTGAACATAATTATTGGTCAATGGCCCCAGCTACCCACCCCTAGGGCCATAAACTGTGGTTGGCTGAGCTGTGAGCCCCCAGGCCTGGGTCAAAATCAATTCCTAGATCGGACTGCACCTGTTCACGGTGCTATGTGCAACTATGTGTCTGCGATGTAACCATGTGTGGACCATTATTGCCGTGAGAGTGCTCCTTTCCGAGTGCATAACTGTAGCTTGTGTGTAACAATTTTGTTGTGACCATTGTCCGGTCCATGAGACGGTTGTGCTTCTCAGCCACCAGTTCTTGGCTCACTCTCAGATCAGCCGGACCACGTGTTCAGGGACCACGGTTGTGAGGTCTGAAGCTCTGAATTATTCTGTATTCTATGGAGACTTGTGCACCTTTGCCGTTGGTGTTACTTCAGTTAAGAAGAAGGAATGTCCCTTTGCAACATTGCAACCTTGGCAGTGGCGTTGATCCCTCAGAGGTAGTTCTGCTTGCATAGCACTCAGAGTGGCTTTGGGTTCTCTGAGACGGTTGTAGCCTACTATGAATTCCTAAGCCATGGTCTGGTTCTTCATGTGTGTGCCTTCCATATAGCATCCATATCTTAGTGCATTATGACTCTGTCAGGCCCCTTGAGTGCTCCTGCCATTCCTTGGGGTTATTTGCATGTAAGCATCTGCTAGCATGTACACGTGATCTTCTTGCTTCTGGCGGTTTCTGTGTTGCTGCGTATAAGTGAATGGCAAAATAATAAATGTGCAGGCAGAACTGTACGCATGTGTTCTTCATGTATTTGGGTTTGTGAGTGTCCCGAATATGTGGATGGCACGTGTGCTTCATGTCTGACACTGCTAGGTTGTGTGGTCTCTTAAGACTTGAGGCATGGCTTATCATTGCTTTAGTTGATCCTGTCCATATCTCTCTCTGGTTATTTCATGTGCGTCTTCATCCACTCTGGGTAATGTTTGCACTGCTCCTGGGTTGTAAGGTCAACTGAGGGGGTACTTCTCATGGTACTTGTCCATCATTGGTGCAGTGGGGGTTGGTGCAAGCTTGTATGATTGGCGGCCATATTGTCTTTGTATATAAATATAAATATATATTGTCTTTTGTTCTTCTTGCAGTTGGGGTGTCTTCTGGGATGTGGGGTATAGTTCAAACTCCCCTCTTCAGTGTGTTGTGCCCAATGATTTTGTTTGGGTCCTTTTTCAATGCTGTAGGCTGAGTCTTCAAGGAAAGGGTGTGGGCCTTGCTCTCCAACCACAGTCGGTTAATGCCACCGACTAGGGCTCATACATGACATTTTGTATACCATGTAGACAGAAATGACCCACTGAAAAAGTGCAAAACCACACCTTTGCAAGACACCAAGAGAGAAGAGTCCAGACCTATGCAGAACGCTAAGAAAAGACTCTGTACACTATCATCAGGTCTGCACAAGTTTGTATCAGCATACAAAAACTGTGACACATCACACGCTGCTTTGTGACTGTTAGTGGGTCGGTTAAGAGATTTAACAACTGCTACATACAAATGGGAATATGCAGAGGTGTGCTCTTTACAGTTGGTGGATGAGGGAAGCAAAATATGACATTGCATGTGTAATGGCGGGAGGCGAAGTGCAGGGTAAGAGGGGAGAGTGCAAGTGAAGGGGTGTGGAAGTAGGGGGGGAGTGCTAAGGGGAGGCCAGGAGGGCAGGTGCCAAGGGTGCAAGGGTGAGGGTCCCCATGCTAAGTGCTAAGTGCAAGGAGGGGCAGGTGCCAAGGGTGCAAGGGTGAGGGTCCCCATGCTAAGTGCTAAGTGCAAGGAGGGGCATCGACTGGGCAGGATGGGGACTGGTGCCCTGTAGAACGCAAAGGGAACCAGGCAGTCAGTCACTGCGTCAGATGGGGTGTTAGCAGGGGAGGTAGGAGAATGAAGGACGAAGAGAAAAGGAGGGTCTTGAGGAGTTTCCAGAACTTAAGGAGATCCGGCTGAAACCTAAGAGGGGCAGGGAGACCATTCCAGGGGGAGGCTCCTGCAGAGGAAAGAGACCTGCCCCCCACTCTCTGCTTAGAGAAGCATCTGATCTGCAGAGAGTTGGAGCTAGAGGACCGAAGGGCTCTAGCACAAAGGTATATAGGTAGAGAGAGTTGGATGTAGCGGGGTCCCAGGCCCCAGAAGGCCTTGTGCATGGTGCAGAGGGTCTTGAACTTGATCCTAGCACCAACCGGGAGCCAGTGATGAGATTGTAGGGCTGGAGAGATGTGGTCCCTGGGCTTGAGGCCAAGGACAAATCTCACTGTCCTAGTCTGGATTAGTTAAAGTGGGCAAAGGGAGGCTAAACGGAGATTGAGGAAGAGGCTGCTACAGTAGTCCAGCCTACAGAGGACCAGAGCTCTGGAGACATTGAGTTTCTAGGGAAACGTGAGGGAAGGGGGAATGCCTCTGAGGAGGTGCAGCTGATGGTGGGCCTTCTTGGCAAAGTCTGCATTGTGACGATAGAAGGAGAGAGAGGAGTCAAAGATGACGCCAAGGTTTTTTAATCACAAAGGGAGAGTGGAGGGGACCCATAGAGGGCCAACAGAGGGTAAGAGGGAAGGAGGGAGCAGCAGTCCCAATGAGAAGGATCTCTGTCTTACTGGCATTAAGGCAGAGATCATTGGAAGCACACCATGTCTGAATGGCAGTCAGACAGTCTGGGATGAGAGAGGAGAAGGAGAAGGCATTAGGGGGAAGCTTGAAGGAGAGCTCCGTAACATCTGCATAACACTGGAAGTGAGGAGAGAAGGAAGAGATCAGCTGGGCAAGGTATATGTTAAAGAGCCACAGCCATAGGATCGAGCCAATCAATGATTGAGAGAAGCCAATGGAGGAGAGTGTGATAGGGGAGAAAAAGGGCCTAGTTGGACTTGGGGAAGTCAGACAGTGAAGAAGTCAACCTGTCCAATAGCAGGCCGGTGATTCCAACAGTGTCACAAAACCGATTTGTCAGGGCGGCATGATTGACCGTGGCGAAGGCAGAGTAAAGATCCAAGAGGATAAGTACAGATGGACAGTTGGAATCGAGACTTGAGTGCAAGTCATCAGAGGTGTCCAGTAGAGCAGTGTCCATACCTCTGGCTGCTCTGAAGCCAGACTGGTGGTTGTGTATACAACCAACAGATTCCGTATGTTGTCTCAGTTGGGAGATGACCAGCTTCTCCAGGAGTGTGCCCAGGAAGGGGGTAATGGAGATAGGGTGGTAGTTAGCCAGGCAGAGGGGTTGACAGAGGGCTTTTTGAGGAGAGGATGCACAAGGGAGTGCTTGAGGGGTAGAGGGAAAGAGCCTGTGACAAAGGAGTAATTAAAGAAATCAGCCAAGGCTGGCGCAAGGGATGCAATGTTGTCCTTGATAGTTCAAGAGGATATGGGGAGCACTTGTTTGGAGGAGACTGTCATGGAAAATACTTGTCTAGAGATCTCCTCCGGTGCTATTGACAAGAAAGACGAGAGTATGAGGGAAGAGGAGAGGGGGCCAATGGAGGCCTGAGAACTTGGGATTGAGGAGTGAGGGGAGTAGAGGAGAGTGAGGACAGGAAGTCCTTAGTTCTGGTTATAAAATGGGCGGCCAGTGAAGTACAGCGGGGTCAGGGAGGGCAGGGGAGAAGTAGAGACTACAGTAGGATTGGCGAGTTCCTTGCAGATTTAAAACAGCCCGAATTGTTAGTGGTCCCAGAGATGCAGGCTTGGATATCGGCCCTCTTTTTCTAGCGGATGGTGAGTCTGTATTTCCTTTGGAGCAGATCAGTCTTTCAAAGGAGGTGCCTGATATCTGCCACCTCCGCTTAGCCACTCTGCACTTACACTTCAGATAGGCAAGGTCGGAGTCATACCAGGTGTTGTGCTTGGAGGCAGGCTTCATAAAGATCCAAATTACAGGGGCGAGGATGGCCAGGGTGTTGGTGATAGAGAGGTGAAGATTTGCAAGTCCAGTGTCAGTGTGGGAGTTTGTGGCAGGCGTGGCAGCGGGAATGAAAGTTGCAGCAAAAACAGCAACTGACAGCCGCTGCATCGGATGTATGACGTTGACGGAGTCTGGAAGTGCAGGCTTAGCCAGGGTACCTAAGAGGTCCAGGTTAAAGGCCAAGAAAGCATGTTCACACCAGGAAAGAAGTGTGATGAGAGGTTTGGAGATAGGGATGTCTGATGAGATAAGAGCATCCAAGGTATGTCCGGTTGAGTGCATCAGACCTGAGGGATGAATGGTGAGGGAAAGAAAGTCACAGAGGCTGCTGAAGAGAACAGTGGCAAAGCCAGGAGAGTCAAGGTGAATGTTTAAGTCTACGGGAGGATAAGCTTGAGATGGAGGCAAGAAGAGAAGAGGTGAGGTCAGGCCACTTAGAGAGAAAGAGGAGACCGGACTAGGGGTCCTTTAGATGGTGGCGAGAGTCAACAAGAGTGTTGGAGAGACACCAGGCATAAAGATGAGGCATTCAAAGGAAGAGTAGGTCTGAGTGGGAATTATAGTAGCAGGAACCCATTCAGGCAGGAGCAAGGCCACTCCACCTCCAGGCTGGTTTGGCCTGGGCTTAGAGAGGATCTTATAGCCGTCAGGGAGGAATGTGTCCAAAGCAGTGACAGAGCTGGCAGTGAACCATGTCTCAGTTAGAGCGAGAACATCAAGGTCAAAGTCTTCAAGAAGGAGACAGATATCAGCAGGGTGTTTAAAAGCAGAGCAAGAGTTTACCAGATGCTAGTTTACCAGATGCTAGGTGACGCTTGTGCCACCTTTGAAGGTCTTGCACTAATACCCATCTAATAACCATTCCCAAGCCAAATCTATTAGCTTTGACAATGCTTTTTTTTTAAAGGACTTCAATGCAAGGAACCAATCTGAGGACACATATACTGCTTGTAAATCAAGTGCCTAAAGGTACCTCAGTTAAGAATTGTTTTTGCCGACACTTGTTAATTTAATCAGTCAAGGAATGAGCCTTAAAAGCAATGCAACAAATGCAGTGCATTGATAAAACAATTCATCATCACATTGCAAACGCCTTGTTGAACAATGTGAAGTGCAATTGTGCCATATACAGAAACACTCTAAAATGAATATAACAGTTTGAGTGAGAAAGCTTAACTTCATTAAATCCATAAGCCAAATTTCAAAAGGATAAACATCATCATTGAACAACTTAATTACAATAAATATAATAAAAAAGCGAAGACGGTCTCCATTTAAATGCATAATTTCAGAAATAGCTTAGAAAGTTAGTAAACAATAATTCCTGTACACAAGGTACAAAGGATACAAAAATAGAGTTGCGTTTGTATTTGTATTTTATTTCTTTACATAGCACACCCAACCCGTTGGTATCTGGGTGCTTTTCTTGAAGGTTACATGTGTTGCAGAATACATACAATAGAGACATAAAGAAAAGATATAGTACAGGATACGTATATGTTACATAGTTACATACAGTAGGTACAAGGCAAAATAAAAGGTATGATACATCAGGACATAGACAATGTAGGTACTTGACGTGGTCAGGAGCCGATTTTTACTGTTCCTATGAGGTGAGCCAGATTTTGATTTTTTTTCTGAAGTTGAAGTTGGATGTTTCTGATCTTAAGGTGATGGGCAATAAGTTCAATTATTTGGCTGCTAGAACTGGGAAACTACTACCCCCTGCTTTCTGAAGCTTAAATCTCTGTATTATGAGACAGTGTTGTTGCGAGGATCTAGTTGGGCGGTCAGACAGGTTCCTTACAAATTTGTTGCTCAGGTATTTGGGAGCTTGGTTTGAGAGAAACTTATGTGTAAGTGAAAGTGTTTTGAACGCAGTTCTTTGGTAGATTGAGAGCCAATGTGCCATACGTCTAAATTAAGAGATATGGTTAGATAGTAATTGTAACTTTTTTAGGTTACGTTGGCTGGTTCATGCATACAAGGAGTTACAATAGTCTAGTTTCGATAAGACCAGAGCCGTGGCTATAAAAAATGCAATTGGCTGTGGATAAGAAAGGTCTGCATGCATTAATTAACTTAAAAGTGTAGTTTGCAGTTGAGGCTGTCACGTTAGCTTGTCCTTTCAGGGTTAGTGCAGAGTCACGGTATATGCCTATAGTTTTTACTTCCTTTGATGTTTTCCTATTGTTGCTGTAAATATTGAATTAGTCGAAAATGTTTGTCTAGTCCGTTAAGTCTGGTTTTGGATCCAATGAGCAGAAGCTCTGTCTTGTCATCGTTAAGGCACAGTCCTTGTTTGGCCATCCAAGCTTGTATGATCAGGTACATTTCGTTCAGAAGTTTAGAGTCGGTGCCATAATCGCCAGTAATGCATATGAGAATTTGGGTGTCGTCCGCATAGTTAGTATAAGAGACACCCAAATGATCTAGGTCATCGAAAAGGGGCTTTGTAAAAATGTTTTAGTGCGTTGGGGAGACACAGGAGCCCTGGGCTACTCCACATGTAACCTGTGTAGGTTCAGCTGAGGCAATGGGTGAGAACACTCTCATCGTTCTATTATCCAGGAAAGACTGGAACCGGGAGGTGGCTTGGTTGGAAAATTGTGCTACAGTTGTAAGGTGATTGCATAAGACTTTGTGATCTACTAGTCGAAGGCAGCCAAAAGGAAAAGTACTAGTAATAAAGCTAGATTACCTTTGTCTTTTATGATGTCCATTTGTGTTTTCAGATCTATCAAAGGTGTTTATGTACCATGTCTAGGTTTAAAACCAGATTGTCGTAGTCCCAGAGGTTATTATTTTCCAGGTGTTCCTGAATCTGAAGGTAAGCCGCTCTGTCGAGGATTTTCAGCAAGAACGGGACTGTAGTGATCGGTCTGAAGTTCGTGGGGATATTTGGGTCAAGGGATGGCTTTTTTTAAGAGGGGCAGGACCCAGGCGTCTTTCAGTTTCATCGTGACTGTACTCATTTCAAATGAGGCATTAATTATTGAGGTGATAAAGGGAGCAAGTTCCTTTGCTGCCTCTTTAATTACTGTAGCAGGGCAGATGTCCACCTGACATCTTGAAGGTTTCAAGTTCATAATTATGCCCTCGACATCCTTAGTAGATAGAGGTGAACATTTAAACAGGTTGTCTGGGTTTGAATAGTAGCCGGTGGCAGGATTTGAAGTGAATTAGTTAGACTAGATTTTTCTGCCTCTATTTTGGTTTACAAGAGCACAATTTTGCCCGATAAGACATTCTGAATATTAATGCACCAAGTCAAGTCTTTAGAGCTTGATTCTGGAGTGGGAAGGGACACTCCAGCTCTCAAAGGATACTGAATAGTTCCTTGGTGCTTGACTTAGCTTTGAAGATTCTCTCATTGTCTGTGTCACTCTTAGTAGTATGGAGAGCATCCTTATAAATTATGGAAGCTGTTAGGAAGTTATTTTTATTTAGTTATTTTTATTTAGTTATTTTTATTTAGGCTGGATTTTCCATAGGGATTCCACAGCTCTTTTGTTCATCTATATTTCTTAGAATAAATAGAGGTTTGAGGAATTGCCTTCTGTGACATTGATATAGTGGACATATTGATAAAAAGTGACAAACATCTTCCTCCCAGTTTACATAGAGGGTAATCCTTAATCCAATGTGATGCAAAAGAGGACAGGGTTAAAGTGCCCATTCTCATTTTGATCATAAGGATTTTCATATGTGTCTTGAAAGGAACGTCAAGGTATGGCTCTAGAGACCTATCAACTGTTTAATTCTCAGGTACTCTATGGATACTTTCTTTTGGACACATTTCATGCAGAGCTCCACTTGGTACCATTAATTGTAGGTACTGCAGACCACCATTTTATACTGTAGCTTTGTGGATTATATCAAAGATCCACCAGCCCTACGTTATCCAACATGTTTTTGATATAGCTAAGCCGTGGTATTATCAGGGCATTCTGGAGAATAGTTTTATCGCAAAGGGCTTCACAATAGGCTTCCAACTCCCCAACATCAGGTATCTTGTGCCATTACAGTAAGGGCTTCAATTTCACCATATGGGCTATTCCTAACAGGCCAAATTCTAATTTGGTCGGTATTGATGGGGTTCTGCGCGGGAGGCCCAAATGACATTTCTGGAAGTTATTTTCTTCGTTTTCCAGCTAGGCTATGTTGGTATGTCCCTATAGCTCACTACCATATACAGTTGCAGTAATGGCTTGCATCTTATAAATCTCAGTAGCGTGTGAAAATGTGTGCCCTCTGTTGCGCTTCGAAAAATGTAGCTTCTAGCTAGGGTCACAGTACTTTTAGTAACTTGCTTTACCCATTTGAGAGGCTGGTGTAATCGTATACCAATATAATACTAGCTGTCGAGCTATTGTTGATAGCATAGGTAGATTGGTATCACCTATGACGTTTAGTGTGAGAAAAAAGACATAACCTGGGTTTTGTTAATATTAATAGTCAGCTCTTTTTATGACATATTTTGTGAAACATGTTTACCTGATTTTGCAATCCCATCCTTGGATATTAGGATTACATCTTCTGCAAATAAAAGAAGACCCCACCTGGTGCCTCCAAGGCTGGGTGCATCAATATCATAGCTATTTATTTTCAGTGCAAGGCCATTTATGTATAATGAAAATAGCAGGAGGGCTAGCACACACCTTTGTCTAGCATCCCTAGCAATAGCTTTTACATTCTCCCATAGGACCCCCCAAACGGTAGCACAGTTGCTAGAGTACAAGGTGTATACTGCGTCAACCAACCAGCGTGGAACCATTAAGTCATCTAGCAAGTACGATAATTGCTTTCTTGGAACAGAACTGAAGACCATTTGGAGGTCAACAAATGCTACAAGAAAGGGAACCCTCTGGAGCGCAACATCATTTTGGAGGAGCATGACTAATCTGAAAATGTGGTCAGTGGTGGATACGCTGGAGAGACAATATTATACTCCTTGGCCCATTGTTGTTGTTACCTCTCTAGTAGCACTCTAGAATATAGTTCAGAAAGTGAATCAAGGAGGAATATTGGCAGATAACAACTTCAGTCATCATGTGAGCCCTTTCTATGAATAGGGACTTTTATTGCTCCCTTTCAACTCAGAGTGACTGTGTTTGTGATGTTAAGGTCATAACAGCACTTTGCTATAAGTAGAACCCATTGTCTGTGTTTTCTTTGAACACATCTATAGGGATAGAGCCCAGTCAAGGGGCGCTGCCAAGTCTCTGTGAGTTAAGTGCCATCTGTACTTCATCAAAGCTAAACACTAAACAGTTTGTATATAATTGTAATTGAACTCCTACAGAAATGTGCCATTGAACTCCTAAAAAAAGATTAACACACATCACAAGGCCCTCGCCAGTGACTACGTGCCTGCGTCCCACACAACCAGTGCAGATTCCGAAGGGAAAACACTCTTTTCCATCAGAAAAGTAACTGAGACAGATGTATTGGACATAATCTGGAAAACCAAACCATCTAAATGCAAAGGGGATGTCTGCCAGGCCAACCTAGTTAAAGAATGTGCAGACACCTTAGCCCTGTTCGTAACATCTTTCATTAATGCCTCTTTCAAATCCAATACTGTCCCGACATGCCTTAAAGAGGCATGGGTACCATCACTATTGAAAAAAACATCCTTAGAGCCTGAGAATCCTAACAACTAACAACTACAGGCCCATCACCATGGTCCCTTTCCTTTTGAACATTTTGGACAAGGTGGCCTACATCCAAATTCAGCAATTTCTTGAAACAATTCTGGGTAATAGGCAATCAGGTTTCCACCCAGGTCATAGGGCAGAGTCTGCTTTACTTGATCTCAAGATTCGAATCAGTGAAATTATGGACAAAGGCTAGCCGGCACTTCTCTTATTACTGGATCTGTCAGCTGCGTTTGATTTTGTTGACCATGATACTCTATGTAAACAACTCAAAAATCCTGCCCATTTCTCCCCTGAAGCCACATCCTGGATCTCTTCCTTCCTTAAGGGGAGACCCATGAGAGTCTTTTCTGACCAGGCATGTGCAGCACCCGCCACCATACACTCGGGTGTCCCGCAAGGATCTTATACTGCACCTACACTATACAATATATTCACTCTACCTCTTTTCAATGACTTAGATGATTGCAGCATAGATTACACCAACTATGCTGACGATACGCAAGTCCTTCTCCCTCTCACAGGCTCCAATAAACAGGACGCAGCATCTCTAGCCAACATATATGCAGCTATTCAGAGATAGATGGCTGCAAATGGACTATGTCACAATGGAGATAAAACGGAAATCCTCTTGGTAGGCATGAAAGACTTGCTAAACAAACTTGACCCTGAATATAAGACATTCAACAAAGGCAACACTCTTATCAATGTATCATCAGCAGTCAAAACTCTAGGGGTCTTCATTGATTCCTTGTTGTCCATGACAAGACAAGTCAGTACCATTGTATCATCTGCAGCGCTTACCACTAAAATCATCAATGCGGTCAAATCCTACCTATCAACAAACAATTGCATTGCAATTGCTTGGGCCACCTTAGGTCCCAACCTTGATTATTGTAATGCCCTTCTCTTGGGAACATCCACCAAAAACATTTAAAATAATCTTCAAGTCACTCAAAATAATGCACTCAGAGCTGCACTTAGCATTCCCAAAAGGGATCATCCATCACAGGCGAGAAGAAACGTTCACTGGCTTCCAGTAAAAGGGTGCATGCATTTCAAAACCATGGCAATCACACACAAGTGCTTCCATCGCAAGTCCCCCCCCACCTTGCCGACAAAATTATTCCTGTCACGTCACCCAGACCCATTTGACAGCACCTCTCTAACCAGATCTACGCCCCCTCTTTCAAAGTAGCCAAAGTAGGAGGCTCCAGCTTCCAACATCTAGCACCCAAACACTGGAAGGCCTTACCAACATCTCTCAGAAACAAAGCCTCTTACACCATCTTCCCCAAAGCTCTGAAGACGAGACTCTTCAACTAAAACTATGCGCACAGAACACTGCATTCAGGGGTAACTTAGTCAGTGCACTGTTTACAATGGATTATTTAGACTTTCGGGGCCCACTGTAACCAGGGACCAATTGTGCCATACACACTCCTAATGGCACTATTGGTTTAATGTATTGTCTCTGTTTGCCCCGCCCTGCCCCCGTGCTCAACTCTTCCAAACTGCTTCAATCACCTATAACTAGTTCCATTGCAACCATGGAACACCCCCAACAATGAACCTGTAAACTCTAACCTGTAAATTCTCTCTGCACTCTTTCACTGTCAATACTCTGTACTCTTCTTGTAACTAAGTAAGCTTTCTGTAACAGTGCCACGGTGCCTAGGGGCCGTTGTGCACTTTTTAAATGCAAACAAATAAATATAGTACACAGGGTATGTTATCATTACATGTTGTCATTGGTGTAGTGTTAATGATCTCCTCTGGTTGTGCCAGATCATGAACATTAACAAAATATAGCATTTGGGAATGATTAAACCAACTTAGTTCTGTGATCACTGTCCCAGCTTATTGGGTGGATTAAACAGTGACACTATTCTCTAAAACTCTTTCTGATTATTGGTTGGGCTGCTACCATAAGTTCTTCCCATTGTTTAATGAGTGTAGCCTCTTTCTTTTTGCCTAATAGTCCTTTGTAGTGTATACGCTTTAGTGAAAGCCAGTAGTGGCCATTTGTATTAGTTGATATAATTAAAGGGAATAGTGTTTTCTTGGCCTGTGGGCACTCTGAGTCATAACAAGTAGGTCTAAAATGAGGCACTCATTTGGGGGAAGGGATAGACATAGATGGTTTGATAATATGGACCAGTTTTAAAAGGTTAATGGTGTCATAGAGATCTTTTCTGGGGTGCAGTCAAGTAATAAATGTAATAACTCAGTTTAGAGGCTTGGGAGAGTCAGTGCTTGACTAATTGAAACCCATTTCCGTCCACAATGGTGGACGTCAGATAGGGATTTAATACGCGCGAACTGGTCCGGGTGAACCAAACTAAACATCGAAGGATCCAAATGTAGCTCCGAAGGGTCATGGTCGCTCTTACGCCTCTTTCTAACCCTAAACAAGTCTACAATGGTCCAGGAGTCCAGCCAAACAAGGATATAGTCTATATTACTTTGTGTAAACATAGGACAAGAAGGCTGGTTGCCATGGATGCAGCCATTGCAGGCTCTCAACCCATAGCAAACAATTATGTTAGCTAGTTGATTACAGTGAGAAATAACCATAAAAGATAGATCTGGGATTTCCCATAGCTCGTCTTCTATTGGCACGTCCTCTGGGTATGGGTCGAAAGGTTTGAATTGACAAATTAAATCACTCGCAATTATAATGTGGACTTGCTTAGTTGGAGTTATTGTATCTAACACTTTCTCGAGAGTGACATCAAAGATATGTAGGGCCTCAGTTAAAGGACATAGATACACATTCAATAAGTGAATAGAGTATACCCCTACACATTCAGTTTCTACCCCGAATAGATGATGAGAGTGAATGTCTAATTCATGATATTTCGTGACATTAGCAATCGGAATCCAAATCCCTTTTAGGGATTTAGATTCAGGGCAAAATATATTAATATAACCTGGTATTTCAGCTGGTTCTAATTTCCAGGTCTCCTGTAAACAAATGATGTGCGTCCCAACAACATAGTTAAGCCCGTCTGGGTCCTCTGGCATGTTCACTAATCCCCAAATGTTCCATGAAATACTCGCGATTGTCTCTTTTGTGGTGCAAAGAAAAAGAAGGTACTTTGGGGACATGCTGGGTATTCTGAGCTATGTACAGATTTGTCTTGCGGAGTAAGCGACTACATGAGAATTTAGTCATTCATGGTGGTGGCGACAAATGTTCGATACTAGAGCCTTTGGTCGGGCATTGTAGAAACTCAATAGCAAGCAGCCCATCTACTAAGAAAGATTGTTGTAAAGTGAGCTTTATATTGTCCTAATTAGGGTTAATATGATCTGGCAAGCGCTAAGCTTGGAAAATGTCAGATCGGATAATTGAAAGACAATCCATCCTATGGCGCAACCAGTGCCTGCACTTATTGATCAAAGAGGCGTCATTCTCTATTGCACCTCGTGATAGGTTTGCGACACCTGTCATAAAGAATTCACAAGAGGAAGCCTTCCTATTGGCCATTGGAGCTTGGGAAAAGATATTTTAATTAGACTTGGGGGGCAACCGCATTGCGCAGCCATCTATGTTCCTGGGCATAATAGAATCTGTCTTACTCTTTAAAATGCTTAGCTTTGCTGCAAGTGCTGTGGGTGAAACAGTGAGCTGCATAGGCCATGAGTTCTTTTGAGCCCTAGTCTGGGTAACTTATGTCAAGTTGTTATGGCATGCAGGCCTCTTAGCTACATTAAAGAAAGAAATTGATGCAGGATGTTGAAAACAAGGAGTAGGAATCAGCAGCAATTAAGATATTAACTCTCAGAAGACTGCTCAGAAATAACACTGGCAGGCACTAAACAGCCACCTTGTGATGTTACTGTGTAATAGAGCTAACTGAAAGAGAACCCAGGAGGTATTTTGTTTGGGTAGGGAGGATTAAGAAGTGGGTGGTAATGGCCATAGAGGTTAGCATAGCCATGTGTAGTAAATGAGTGGGTAAACAAGCAAGCAATGCCCACAGGCGTGTGTCTCTCCTCACATCTCATATCCCTCCTATCTGTACTCCAAGGCGATCATTTTGGCTTATAAGTGGTACTAAAAGGCAACCTAATAGCCTAAAATAACAAGGGATCCCAAATCAGTAAATTAAAAATAAAAGTGTTGTGTGATACTTTTAATTCTATAGTAATTAAAATGTTTGACTGTAGAGAGGGAACTAAACAAGCATTGGATGTCAAGAGGCTATGCTCCTTTGTGCACTGATCTATGGATCCATGGATGGATTACCTAAACCGCTCCAGTTTAGTTACACAGGCTGTGGCACTTCCCCTCGGCCGCCAAGCCGTGAGGCAAAATCCTGCCCCAAGTGCCCAGCCCATACTTTTAAAAAGATTTTTGTTTTGTTCCATTTGTCAGTGGGTACACAAAATCAACAAAATAAAATAAAATTTACAAGGCAAATTCAAAAATGGCATTGGCTGAGGTGGTATAAAAACCCAGCACTCATGACTGGACCTATTTAGGATGCTCGTCCCCAAACTACTTCACAGTCCAACACATTACATGTGAAGCTGGTAGAAACACAGATACACATTATTACACCATGGTATGTCACCATGCACTAGGCTCAAACAAATACATCTTTCTAAGCATATTAAATTATTTTAATTGTGTCAGATAAAGTTCGAGTACATTCTGTTTCCAGGTCCAGTAAGGTCAACCATTTGGTTAGGAAGCAAAAAACTTGGCCTAAGTTTCTCCTTCCTGCCTTCCCACATATTCTCCAATCCACAGAGATGTAATGATGATAAGGCAGGGGGAGGCAGATGTGAAATTTGTGGTTATTCATTGATTCAGTAGGACATGTTTCTCTCTTCTTTTTGTGGATCTCAATGACTCAGGAGCACATTCGCCCAATTTCAACTCCACCAGTACAAATGATGTACTAGTGGCATTGCCTGATGACACATCAGGCAACATTGAGCTCTCAGGATGAGTGGCAAGGCGTCCAAGACCAAGGATTATCTATTGGAGCAGCAGGTCTAGAGAGCCCTCCACAAGTCAGGCCTATTCACAATACTGGTCCACCTTTCTGGTGTGGTGTGGTTCACAGGGCATTAATAAACTGTACAATAACCCTCCTAAAACAGGGCACTTACAGTGGGATGGCTACCATAAGGGTTTCTGATACGCCACTCTTAAGGTCAGTGATCAGCAATAAATGCTTTCAGAAAACCTTCTGGCAATCTTCTTGAAGAATTCCTTAGGTACAGGTCCTACCTGAGGATTCTTTGGTGTTGAGACCACCTCCGAACTGTGATATGCTCATGCTACCAGTCAGGTTTGGTTCAAGATAGCAGGCTCACTCTGTTGAATGTAAGGACATTATTAATATTTATGGAGAAAAAAAAACATAGCAATTCAGAGCATGTCAGATCCGTTTGTAATGTGGTTAAAAAATGAAAACAAAATACTAAACATGACATTTCATCTTTCAGCAGATGGTTTTGCCTGGTTGTTTTGAAAATATACAAACGGAATGGTTCTCATCTGCATCCAATTATTCAAGGCCATTTGGCGAGAGGGTCTGCGAACCCATGGGATACAGCAATGGTCTTCCTGCTGCAATATATTTGCAGAGTTGCCACTTGTGCACTTGACGTTTATTGATCTATGACCATGTGAGTGATTCAGTGTCGGACAAGGGGAACTTGTTTCAAGGTGGTTTTGGACTCAATAAATATGGTAATTTAATTAAATTGAGCATTCACTATGTGTGACATTTCACTCAAAAATCACACAACAAGGGCTTATTTTCAACTATTTATGCAATATGGGTTCTTCAAATAGAGGTGGTGTCTACCGCTTATCTCAGCCTCAAAGTGGGTTCTCACCTCCATAGTCCAGACTTTGCTATTCCACCCAATGCTTCTTCAATATCCATAAAGTACAGTCTGGGAACCACTATTGTCTGTCTCTGTTCCTTACCCTAAAAAAACCTGACAGGTTGTGGTTCTATCTCTTTCCTTGCAAAGGTTGTCTGCATCAGTTTTCCTCACTTCTCTAAACCCCCCCATTGTCACTATGTCCCCCTATCTCTCCAAACACTCCTTCCCTTAATTTTACAGGTATCTCCAACTTCTCCTATCTCCACCCTCCAACTGATCTCCCCCTCTCCTTCCATATACTGTGCTTCCTGGTCTCACCTCTCTCCCTCTATATTTCCCTCTCCACACTAGTTTCCCTGTTCTCATCACTCTCTCTATCTCCCCTCTCATATCTCTGACATCCAACTTCCACCAGATCTCCCCTCTCTCTAACACTCCCTGCTCCCAACACGACACAGCCTCCACTCTTCCTACCTACCAGCCTTTCAGTTCCCTTTCATTCCCTCTCATTCACTTGCACACATACAACAGTCTCTCTCACAAACTAACCTTTTTCCCTACTTTCAACATCCACTTTCTACTCTCAGCTTTCAATTCAGTCTCTCACACACTCACACAAACACACAACCCAATTGGTACCACCCTCATAAACCCAACACCATAACTTCACACTCTCTTTATACTACAGCAGTCCGTCCACCTCTTTTTGCACCTGGTAAACCCTCCTTGCTGGTCAGTTTGTCCATCTTTCTGCTCCCGTTCTCACCTGAATACCTTCTGCAATTTCTGGCCTTTTATAGCTCAGCCTACCCTCTTGTGTAGTTCCTCCCTCCTGCCATATTGTGGGGTGACAATACAGCCCAAGAGTGACAGTGATTGAGCGGCCATGCAACGTCCTATTATAAGAATAAAGCAGGCTGATGTTGAAACCCATTGCAATATGCAGGCCATTTCAAAACTCTGATTTCCGACATAAGGCCTAGTGAAGGAACAAAAACATGCCTAGTTCAACTTTCCCAAAAGGAACAGGCGCTCAAGTGAGGCATATCTTTCTTGTAGAAGTGAACACTGGTTTCCTATGTTAACTGTGGCCTATAGGTGAATAAAACTAAATGTGAGTTTATAGCTGATCAAATATTGTATTAAAGAACGATTGTAGTCCTGGATAACAGGCCCAGATGAAGTACTAACGGTTACATGTAAGCCCATCTTGTCAATTTAAAAGGCTATTCTTTCAGAATGATGGCTGCAGTTTGTGTCTTCCCACTGAACTGAAACTGTGCCCTCAAGACCTTTGTCTGAGCCCCATTAGGAAACAGGTCTGGTTTTCAGCTTAAAATGAAAAGAAATATAAAGAATAGATCAGAATTGTGGAGGGTACAGATAAGAGGTCCAGCAGAAATGACCTTAAAGGTCAGGCCTCCCCATTAACTGCTCATTAGCATCAGAGTCCTGTGAGGACATTTAATGGCAGGGAGGTAAAACATGGGCCAGGCAGATGTATGTGTCATGTGACTGGGGAGAAAATAAACTTATGAGGAGAGAGGTCCACGTGATGCATTGCCTATGATTAACATTGTACTGATTTCTCCTTTAAAAAAGAGAATGTTGTGTCCCAGTGAGCTCATCCAGGACTCATACTAAAGGACATAAAAAGCCTGTGAATTCCATGTGAATATTAACCGTGTATGAGGCATAGAATTTGTGTTTGAAATAAAACCATGATTCTGGCCTTCTCATAGTTCTGCGGAAGTGGAATGCTGGTGTGGTGATAGACTGTCAAATTAATGTTTGAATTGTGAAATGGAATATTATTCACTATTTTGGCTCAGGAGCAAATCCTGAAAAACAATTGCTCCTCCCTGGAAGGGTGTGCCAAAGTGAAATTTGTATTTCCTGAAGTGCCATAAAATGTAGAATTCGAAAATATATATGTTCATGCAGTTATGTGAAAAATAATGATAGTTGCCATGTAGAGGGATTTTAAGAAAACCAAAATTATGAACTAACATGTCATTTTGGAGTGATGCATTTTTCTCCTCTCTTCAGTCTCCATAATCCACACCTCCCAACTCCTTGTCCTATCAGCAGGCAGTGGGCAGAATTGGTGGGAAGGAGAGAGGTAGCCAATCCATACTGTGGCAACATTGATAATGTGTAACTGTCATTAGCACTATATAATATCAATTATCTATGTCAGAGGAGACTCTAGCGAGGAGCAACTAACCCAAGAGCAAAGAGAGCTACCAAAACCACTGCGGTACCACCTTGCCAGGAGAAAAGCTGTCTTCCTGGAGAAGCCTTAAACGTTGCTGTGGCGGCAGCGAGAGGGAAACCTAGAAGCTAAATGGACCTGACATTGGAGGTGCCAGATGAGGACTGGGTGCTGGTGACTATCCTTGACAGAAGCCTTTGACCAGATCTGTGCTTTCCCATGCTGTTTCCTTGAGTGCCAAATAACCAAGTTCTCCCATGTAGGTAGATTGATTCTGATGTTGGGGTATTCTGCTAGCCTTCACCTCCTTCTTGCATAGTGGGTAGGGAGCACACAACTCTGTAGACCCTGGCTATATTTGACTAATTCCTCATTGAAACCCCCCTATCCATTTAAATTGAATTGTGTTGGGAAACACCTGCCTTAATCCTGTCCATTTAATTGTGGGTGAGGGGGCAAGACTGTGTAGATCCTTAGCACATTTAATTAAACTTAATTCAATTATTTATCATATAGAAAAGATCATGGGATGAGTTTTGTTACAATTTGAAACGACCAAATTTAATTCTGATTGTGTTACAGCATTATAGTCCATAAAGTAATTGGGTGACCACATGTTCTTGTGACCCATGACTTCCTTACAGAAGAGGGATGTCCTTAATCCCCAAATAATCTGCCTTTCAAGTGAATGTAGTGTGTGCAAAATGTATGTTCCCATTTATTCACATGCATTCCCAAATCAGAAGCCTAAAGCTCTACATTTCATCTGAATGAGTGTGGAAATATGATTTTCACCTCAGGTTTATTTCCCAAAACCCTGCCTTTCAAATAAAAGCCAAAACGATTTTCCAACTGAGTCTTTCTAATTAAAAGCCAAAACGATATTCCCAGTGGATTCCCACTCCCTGTACCTTGCCTTCAAACTAAAGAGGTCATATTAAATTGATGCCTGTAAGGTGGGGGTTGCTGGGAGAAAAGAGCATTGTAATAAACTAAGCAATACATTTTTTCTATCATTTAATTTGCAAAGATATCTGACGTAAGTTGTGTCTGCAAATCTCTAAATTTTACCTGTGTTTTTGTAGTAACTGAAGGTCTATTAGAAATACATGTCCATAAATTGATACAAGTAAAGTGAAGTTGTGATATAGTATTGTACCATGGAGTTGGTGGCTTCTGTCCTTGTGATTGATTTACTCTTCATTGTAGTAACATTGAAATAAATATATATGTTATTACTATACACTGGCCTGGTTCCTAGCTTATTGGCGGTCCAGAGGGTATCTGCTGAATGGTATTTTATAGGTTGGAGGCCTCACTAAAGTTGAATCTGCTAAGCACTTTGTTGTGCACCACTTTGCTTGGGGGGGGGACTCCCTGGGTTGAGAGTGACTGTCCAATAAACCATGACAATATTTCATGCTCCTCTTGGAAAATATGTGGTTAAGCAATTCCACTGGGGGTTGCAACTTCTTCTGTAAGTCTTTAAGAAGGCATCTAGCCCGCCCCTTTTCTGTCTCAATTTGTGTGGTGGCCCCTATGTTTCCAACTGTGCATGGGAAGGAATTCTGTATGGTGGGTCGGGTGTTGGTTGTCTCATCTTTAGTGGACAGTGAATGCCCCAGTCCATTCCGTTTCTGGTCTTGATCCCATTTCTCTAGTTCTGGTCTGGCTTTTTCTGGTAACACCCAGGGGAATTCTAGGAGATTCTGTTCTGAAAAAGATGAAAAAGTTACCTGGCCAGAACAGGGGCTGATGACTATTGTACCAGGGACAGTGGTACTAGTAGTACTAGAACATGTGCAGGGATAATGCTACAACTGTCCCTGCTGCTGCAACATCCTTGCAAATGTTCAAGCACCCTGGGGAGTAGGAAAGAGGTTCCTTCATACTCCCCCTTCATACCTCCCCTTCTTTTGACTGGGTCAGGTGCGTCTTCTGGCATCATTATGAGTTTGAAAAAATGGCAGGAAAATAGCAGTGACAAGTTAATCACCACTTTCTCACCACACTGAATTCCTGGATTGGAGTTGAAGTAGCAGATTTACCTCCAGCATAAATCCACCACTTCACCCCCAAAAATAATTGGATTTATTGCATCAAAATGACCACTTGCAAGTCCAACAAAATGTCAGTGGAGTCCAATCGATTCCAACATGGGGATTGACACTCCCTTACACACGCTCGCAATCCTAACATAAATCGGTGCCAAGAAGTGGCAGTAATTCCAACAGAAATACCACCAAGCTGATGGTGAAGCCCTTTTGGTCCTTTCGTTAGCATGTTTTTTCAATGTCACCATTTACTGATGAAGTTGACATGCAAGAGCAACTAAGAGTTAAATACTTGATTACATATGGTAATCTCATTTTCTTCCCCTCCCTCATTATCTTACTCATGTGCCACCCACCCATCCGATAGGGACGTGACCGATCAGTTTATATTGGTAAATCTGGAAGCAAGAGGTGCATGGTGCTCTGTTGTTGATTCCTCATGGAGGAGAGGCTAGGAGGTCTTTCAGATGAGCGGGGATATAGCAACATTCTTGGCTGACCTTTTATCATGAGATAAGGAATACTTCAATTGGTGAGTAAGGTGATTAAGGAGGGTATATGAAGTGTTGGGGATTGCCATATTTAATCAAAGAAATCCCTGATGTGACTCTCCAAGCCAGGTGTTCCATTACTACTGAGAGAGTGTCCCTTTACTCTCTGAAGACAATCAGTGGTTTTGAGGTGGCAGTATAAGTGAAGCACTTCACTGAGCTTGGCAAGTCATTATGTGATTCTCCTGGATGCTGTCGCCACAGGTAAACTATCAGTAAGTGCTCCCAACCGATATCGGTGCACATTCTGCAATCGTATTGGGTGAATTAATCTATCTTCATAGTAATGCTGTGGTTTTACTCTGTGATCGATGCTACAATAGTTAGTAAACTGCAAGGGTCCTTGGACTACACCACCTTATGCTCGTTTGTGATGTCCTTGTAGAACTTTGGTACCGGGGATTCTTCCTGTGTTCGTTGATTGTGAGAGGCTACAATGGGGACATGAGATGATGGTATGGAGGAGTTTCTCCTGGAACATTACTTGAGAGTAAAGGTTTGCTGAAACATACTGGTGTTACAAAGCTTTTGCTGACTGTACAGGCAGAGAGTTGTTATGTTATGTTATTAACAGTTAAAGCGCGCATGTTCACCAAGGGGAATCTTAGCAAGAGATATAACAAAGTGGTAGCGGGACCACAAATGCCTAAAACAAGAAAGTGTTCACTGCACGCCTAAATTGAAGATGGTTCTCAATACCTCTGAGGCCAGAGGGGAGGCCATTCCACAACTTCCCTGCAGCAAAAGAAAAGGCATGTCCTCCAACTCCTCATGGCCGGACCTTGGGGATTTCACTAGATTAGCATTACCAGAACGGAGTGCTCGCCCTGGGATATAAAGGCAAAATGTATCCTGCAGATAGTTGGCCCCTTGACCGTAGAAAACATGGTGATCCAGGCACAGGGATTTAAACTTAATCCTCGGGGCTACAGGTAGCCATTGAAGGGCCCAAAGCACTGGACTAATATGTGCTCCATAGGGAGAGTTTGTGGCCACCCGGGCCGCCAGATTTTGCGCAGCTGCAGATAGTGGATAGTACCCACAGAATATGCCAGGTAGAGGGCATTGCAATAGTCAATGTGGCTGGTGATCAAAGATGACACTACCAGCGGCATCAAATGACTAGGGAGAGAAGGGCGTTCCTTCCTAAGACTCTAAGGAGAAAATGTCCTGTTTTGCACACCGCATTCACCTGCAGGGTCATTGAAAGAAAAGATGAGAATAGAATCCACAAATTCTTAACGACCGTCACAGGAATATGAAGCTCACCCAAAGTGGAGGGCCAGAATGAGGAAGTCCACAGAGCAGAGCCAGAAGGAGAACCCACTACTAGGAGCTCTGTCTTGTCCCCGTTCAGTTTAAGCCAGTTCACATTAATCAATTCCCCCACAGCCGTCAGGCACTCACACAGCCTCGAGGACACCCCCGCCTGGTCAAGATCTAATCAGACCAGAATCTGGGTGTCATCGGGAACCATGGGAGCGGATGAGGAAAACCAGTGGCAAAACATAGATATTAAAGAGCATTGTGGACAAGGCGGAGCCCTGAGGAACACCACAGGGGATTGAACAGAGAGGAGAATGAAAATAGAAAAGGCATAGTAACTGTGTTTTGTCAGTTAGAAATGAGGTTAACCAGGCCAGGACATGCCCAGTGAGGCTAGCTGACCCTAACCAGGACAACATGATGGAGTGGTTGATAGTGTCAAAGGCCATTGACAGATCTGACAGTATCAGTGCCTCCACTTCGGTCAACCGGCATGGTCAGATCATCGACCACGGACACCAGGACACTCTCAATGCCATGCCCTGGCTGAAACCCAGATTGAAAAGAGTCAAAGATTTTATGAATTTCTATAAAAGCCGAGAGAAGAGGGGCCACCAAAGACTCAAGCAATTTCATAAAGAAAGGGAGCAGAGAGATAGGACGAAAGTTAGCCGGCACCAAAGCATCCAGTGATGTTTTTTTCAGTAGGGGGATGACCATAGTCTTGTTCAGTTCCATAGGAAATGGGCCACATGGACAGGCACTAGTCACCTCTTTTGTGACCCATGAGACCATGCCTGGCATGGCAGAATTAATAAAAGCCAAAGGGATCAGAACAGACGGGGCAGCAGACTTAAGTTGAGCTATAGCCTGCAAAACCTTGTCCATAGAGAGTTGGAAACTGAGCCCAGACGCTCATGGGAGTATCCACTATTTCAGGAGGAGGGGAGATAGCCCTATCCAGGTCACTGTCGTACGTGGTCTTTCAAATGTCTGCTCCTTTCGAAAGAAAGTATTTAGAGAGAGAGTCACTTAGTGTTTGAGTTGGTAGAACTCCAGTGTGGGCGAAATCATTTCACCACTAAAACGTTCTTTTGACTGGCTAATGGACAACTCCACCCTCTGAGTGAAGAAGGCTTGCGTTGCCATAACAATCCCTCAATGATACCTGCTTGTAGGGTGTCTGAATTCAACCTTTTCAGCAAGGCTATAGGAGCCACGCCACTTCCGCTGTGCTTGCCTCATTTGCAGGCGTGTGTTTTTAAGTTGGTCAGTAAACCAAAGCACAGAGTGACATCTTCATGCTTGGGTAAGTTTGAGTGATATGATATGATATGGCATTTAAAACACGCCTATACACAAGTGTGGGGCTATTTGATTAGCCACATCAATAAGAATCTGCGAAAGAAATGATAGACCAATTTCTTGGGTGCACCCATTCCAAGATCAAGGACAACAAAAGATTGTAATCTTAATAGAGTGCTTAGGCTTACGTTTATCCAAATCATGAGGAATGTAGGTGTTTTGGGGGGGGGGGGGGGGTGCTATTCAATACATATAGTTTCTTTACTCTGTGATCAATGGTGCAATGGTTCCCTTCTGCTCATTTGAAATGGCGCCGTGGAACTTTGGATACAGGAGATTCTGCCTTTGGCAGTTGGATGTGAGGGGCTTAAACAGGGGGGTATACGCTGATGGTATGGGGGGCATTTCTCCTGGAACCTGACAATAATGGTACGGGTGACTGGATTCTCCTTACAACACAGTGGGTCTCATTACGACCCTGGCGGCCACGGTATGAAAGGTGCAGGTATATTACCGGCACCGTTCATACCGGGCCACCACATTATGAGTTTGCTCGCGGGTGGCGGTATGCAGACCAGGATGCTAACAACAGACCCATCATTAACGGTTCCTGTAGGGGCTCAAATGGGAATGGGGACATACCGGGTCCCAAAAATGAGAATTACCGGGCCCGCAAAAGTCGGAATGGCCTTTTAATTCCCTTTTTTCGGGACCGGACACGAGTTTGGAGGTAATGACGGCATGGCTACCTCAAAACTCGTAATGAGGCCCAGTGATTTGAATTCTGGAAGTCATCCCTTTATCCTTCCATGGTCAGTAAACAGACTATAATTAAACTAGATAATAGAACAAACTATCATTACAACAGTTAGAATCGAGAAGAATCTTGCATAGAGTGCTTTAAAAAAAAAACTCAAAAAACGAATTATTGGATGACCGTTAAGATCCAAAACTTGATTGGCTTGTTAGTGTCAGGCTTCTCTCAACTCTCTATTTTTATTCAATACAAATTTTGTCTCTGATAAACGTCACAAAGACCAAAAGTTCACGGTCCATAGTTTATCATTAAAATCTACGCAGAGGTTTGCCTACCAGCAGATTCTAGGAATCCCTTTAAAATATCAGAGTCCCTCAAGTGAAAAGAAGACAGTTCAAGGGCTACAATTGGACCGCGTTGGATATTGTGCAGAAGAGTACACAGACTATTTAGGTTCTATGAACGGCCATGTACGGATTGGAGGCCAGCAACTTCATCCAATCTACATGGGACGACGGATGAAAGGTGAATATTTGGTACTCATTATGCCTTCTGAGGTGGAAGAATTTCTCACAATCGTGTTTGGTTACAGTTACCTGTGGAATATGAAGGGCTATTGTGAACCTCAGCCTGCAAGTGGAGGAAGCTAGCAATACTATTCCATTAAAGTGGTTTTGTACCCTGAAAGCATCTAGGGTTGGCCGGGAGGTAATTACAAGGAACATGTTACTTGGGATCATTGTGCTCATGCATAATTGGGCTTGGGGAGGGTCTGTTTGCGAGATGTGGACTTGTTGCGATGTCATGTAACTGTTCCCTACCAAGTGTTGGCCACTAAGTGGAAGTATGTATGGTGCCCAATCCATGTCACCCCCATGTCCATCAGCTAGTAGTTCTAAAAAGCCCCATTTCCTTGAGTACCTACTCAGGCGGAGCGCAGAACTAGGCAAGGGACCTCAACACTCCGGGAATCCGTGCATTCACTTTCTTTATATTGAGGACCAGTCCAAAGCCCCTCAAGCTTTTCATCTAGAGAATCACATCCATTTGTGTATCAATTTCTCTATCACCTCCTGTAGCACTTTTGTGTGGGTCAGATCACCCACAGTCTGTGTCATCCCTAGCTGTGCTTGAGAGGAAGTCATGGTCAATTCTATAGATTAGCCGCTAAAATGATTCCTGTGACTCATGGTTCTCTGATCAGTTTTCCCCTCTCTCCTTGAAGTATTGCAGTCTCCCTCATGTTAGTATATCTGAGCGATAGTCAAGGATTGCTGCCACAGATGGACTTGTGCAATGTTTGTTGCCCCGAAAACCCTGTTTTTTTAGTTCTGGGAATACCCAAGCCTTTTTGAAATATCAAAATTGCTGTGGCCTTTGGTATGGCAGCTCATATTTCAATTGTAATTGAAAGGGCAGGAAATAATGACGGTTGTCACAGTATATTTTCACGCAGTCATCCAGTTCCAATCTGAATAGCTTCGCTCCCAGTAATAGCATGTGTGAAACTCTGCTTTTCCGGTTAGCATTCACCTTGCTCTCCAGTATATTGTCTGGCAGTTCTCATAAATCAACCAGAGGTATCACCCTTTTGCATCAAAGTCAGACCACTACCCTTTGTCCTCTAACATGTGGCTCGTTCTATCTTTGAAAAGAGGATCACTGATAACTGGATCCATACTCTTCTGCAGTTCAGATTTGGACTCATGCAGGTTCGTTACGCAGGCCCAGGTAGGGCTCTCTTTGGTCACCCTATGGTGATCTTTAGAGTGTCTCTTTTCTGTAGGCCTCCTCCTTTCATCCTGGAGCAGCTTGGTGATGACAATCTGGAAGACTCCCTTTGTTGCTTGCAAGAGTGTGATCTGGGTGCGGAACTTGTGTGCCTTTTATGGCGTGATTTGCTTGAGCATATTGCATGTCTGTGGCTTCTCTGTCACCAGCCTCGATACTAGGGGGAAGTAGGGCTGTGCACTTACATGGGATGTAGACCTGCTTGGCGTGAGCCTGCCTCTATGAATGAGTGACAGGGAGCATCATAGTTATATAGTTAGCTGTCTGCAGTTTCTTATCCTGGCTGTTCGACTCCCTAGGCCTATTTCGATGATGTCAGAATTGTGTGCCTCATGGAAGACTAGACTCCTGAACACACAAAGCCTGTCTTGCGCTGTTGACCAGTGTGTATTGGTATGCCTTCCAATGGGGAGCAGGGCCTGTCAAGGAATGCCGTGTCCATCAGACACAATTTACAGCCTCAAATGTTAGAATGACAGGTCAGGCAATTCTGGCATATAGCGTGGCTGGCGTCCAATGCATGCCTCCAAGTCCAGCTATAGTTATGTTACTTTTGTTTTGCAGAAAGTAAAATACAAGAAATACGAGGGTTGTATTATGTAATTAGAATTTGTTAAGCGCAACAATCGCCAAATGAATGGCATCTTGGCGCTACTCCAGAGATGGAGGGTACAAGAGGAAAAGTGAGTTAGAAAAGGAAAGTCTTCAGGGTGAGGCGGCAACTAAGATGGTTCACAATAGCATGAGGTGGTATAGGGAGAGTGTTCCACAACTTGGCCGCAGCCACAGGGAAGATACGGCCCCAACGCTTGCTCTTGGAACATGTGGAAGTTGAATAGGAAGAGAAGTTTGCTGGTGCATAAGGGCAAAATCTGAGCTGAAGGTACTTGGCCTTTTTTTATAAAAAGCCTGGTGCACGATGCACAGAGATTTACACCAAATTGGCTTATTAACCGATAGCCAATGTATATTGCGCAGAATAGGAGACATATGCACTGTTCAAGATACATGTGCCACAGCTCTTGCTGCTGTGTTCTTTAGCAGATGTAGCCGGTGTACCAACCAGGCCGGTTGGGCGAGGTGGTGTCAATTACAGTAATCCACCACACTCATAACCAACAAATTCGCCACCAGAGCATGGCCTGGATATGGAATGAGGGGTAAGATCTTACAAAGGGTAAGGTGGCTCTGCTGTAAGTCCCTTATCAATAAGGGGCCAAGGAAAAATGGTTAGACCCAAAATCTGGAAAAACCTTCCTTTGTGAGGTAAGGTCAATTAGTGAGGAAGGTAATGAATGTAGGCGGTGTGTAGCTTATAGAGAAGAGACGATTTTAAATGTCCTCAGAGATTCTGATTGCACTGTTAAGCCTGGCACAGGGACATTGAGGCAACTTGAAGAAAGAGGCGCGGAGGCAGAAATGTGTCTGTGGAATGTAAAAACAGATATTCTGAGATGGCTAGGAATGATACCCAATGTTATCCCATGTTATCATTTCACACCTCCATCTTTTGTCTTCGAAATCAAAGATGGTTTGAGCAGCTACCCCTCACTTGTTGAACATGGAAGTAAACTTTTCCCTGTAGAAAGATATGCTGTAGTCATGCCCTTCTGTTTTATAGATCCCAGAACGGTTGTGATTTGAAACTTCGTTGAGCGGTTGGATATTGGGCAGCTCCGCCATGTTTTATGCAAATTCAGAAGAAGAGCATCGCAGATGAAAGCACATGGTGCCCCTGGTGGAGGTGGTCCATCGGCCATAGCCGAATGGATGCTTCAGGGTGGCCAGTGAGAGAGATCAAGGTCTACTTTCTCATGGAAATATTTGTAGCAGTCTCCAATGTCGTCTGATATTATTATTTCCCATAAAACTAGTCGTTGAGCTCAGATAACCCCTACTAATGTGACACCAAGCCGATTTCTCCCCTTCTTTCTCACCTCCATGCAGACTCACCCGCATGTCACATCTGTTCCCAAATCAGTGGACACGCTCTAAATCAATTCCAAGCTTAAAAGGCTAAACCATCCAAGATGTCTTAGTAGGTGGGCTCTCTTGCAGGAGACACAGTCACCTAGTAGGACAACCCCTACCCTTCCTTATCCCTTAAGCAGATTTGTGGAGACCCTATGTTCTGCGAGGGAAAAGATTGACTTCTTACAGGCAGAACTTGTCATTGCGCAACATGCACCTCAGTTGCAGGAAGGCAAGCAGGAAAATTTACAACGTGATCAGTTATGCAAATTTCGTAAACCGCCGTAGCTACCCAGTAACTGTGTAAATTCAAATAATTGTGGAGTGCTTAAAGATTTGAGCTAACTGCTATAATTAACAGCCCTATTCCAAGATGTTATTAAACTAGGATTGAGGGTTATGCTTTTTTTTTCAAAGCTTTCACTCTTTAGAAGTCTTCCATGGAATTTATGCTAAACATTGTAATTAAGATTCAGATTTTAACTAATGCTAATGCTATTAAAAAATCTTTTTTTCCAAAGCACCCGCATGTTTTGAGGTTTTCAGAGAGATTTACATTAAATACTATAATTAAATTAAGGCGCCTTTTATGGTGTACTAATGAAGATAGTTTTAATGAATGCAAATTCTCTCTCCACATTCTGTTGAATGGAGGGATTATCAATCTTTGGCAAATTTAGACCAATCGCATGTTTTCAGGCTGCACTAACATTATTTTCCTCCATCCGTGCTATGCACCGCTGAATACCTTGTCCAAGACCCATGACTGACAGGTATAGGTTTGCAGATGTAGGCTTTCAGCTGATTCATCACTCACAATCTCCATCGGCCAATCAGAGAGGTCTTCTTCTAATATTGCATCCGTGTAATCAACCACAGTGGGCAATTCAAGTCATTCAGCCCGAGTAAGCCAATCAAAGACACAGATTTAAATAGTGTCATTTGGATCATCCAGTCAAAGTAGCTGGTTCAAAGGTTAACACCAAAACCCACAAATCTAAGTAGCTTCCTCACAACTAGCAACCACAGCCATTTAAAATGTCAGTAACCAGTTTCAGCCCATCAAAGAAAAGCATAGAAGAATCACTCACCCTCCCCCGTCCCCGACCGCCGCACCCTGGTAATGCCATTTAAATGTGCATGAGCATGTTGTGGTTGCAGATCAACTAACAGGTAGTATATACATGATGCTTGGTTTTGATTGCTGGACACACTCATGTGATCAAGCCTAGGTACATCCAGATGATTGGACAGTGTGGGGGTGAGATTTAATTTGAGTTTCTGTGTAGTTAACTCAGTTTCTAGGTAATGCAAATTTAACAAGCATTGGCAATGGCAACAGTTTGGGCTTTTGTGTGGGCATGCGAAATGCAATTGCCAGGCACTGCTGTAGTGGCATTAACTGGCCATCCATGGTAGCAGGTGCAAAATGGTGCTAGTATCTGCTCATCTAATAGTAGTGTAATACTTTTATGCAAGCCAGAACTGTTGGTTTTGCCAATGCTTGTTTTGAACAGGACTTCAATGAAGCACATGTATAGTGCTTATACATTGAATGTCTGAAGGCAGACCTGGTTAAGGCCTTTTTATTACACCAGTAGCGGTTTTTACAGCTCCAATTAAGTGAATAACTCTCAAAAGTCTACTTGAAAAAACATTGGCTGGTACTTCGAGTGCAACATTTGATGGTAAGACCATTTTAAAGCAAGCTCAAAGACTTCCCTTAAGGAAGTGTTTTGGGCCGGGGTGAGCAGGAACTGGGTGGGAATGGCGATAGGGATTAGCTTGGCCATGGGCAGTCAATGGGTGGGCAAATAACCAAACAACACATACAAGCTATATGTCCTTGCTCATATGCCAATTCTCCCTATTTGTACACTAGTGTAATGATTTTGGCTCATAGGTGGCACACGCGTCACCTAATAGCCCAAACTAAAAATGCAAGTAATGGCCTGTAGATGATGCACGTGGCAGAGTACATGCTAAGCGCAAATGTATAACTCTGCTTTTGAGCTGGTTAAAAATTGGAAGAACCCGAATTGCTGTTCTCCAATGAATGCTGCTGAGTTCTTATTCGATTGAAAAGATGCAGAAGGACGTATCTACAATGAAACCTAGGAGAGCTTATTTGTGTTGGATGAACTAAGGTCCTAGATCCTAATGAAGTCAGAGGCAACCACATTGTCCTGGCTGCAGAAGCCTTCCCATGGCTGCTTTCCTCAATGTAACTTTAGCGTAAGGAAATATTTTTCCGATGAACTTAATGCACTCCTTGGACTCTGACAGGGTTTTGGAATGTAATTGAAATAAACGTTGAACCCATAGCACTTTAAAATTACTATATTATTATCTATAAACATTTTTTTTACATTTGTTTTTATATTGTCATTTACATTTGAAAATACCGTTTTTTTTTTACAAAATAGATCCTATTTCTAAATTGATATTTATTGTGAAATTTCTCTTAAAGCCATTTTAAATATAACTTGAAATCTAAAAAAAAAAAAAAAAAAAAATGGAAGAACCCAGAACTGTTGTCCAATCAGAAATTCAGGGGGGTGGGAAATGTGCAGCAAGGGATAAGTGCTTGTAGGTAGGATGAGCTGAATTGAAGTCGCAATGGTGCATTGTAGAGTTCTGATGTAGACCATTACATAAAAAAGTGGCAGAACCTGCCACAGTTTCGGCAAGAGACCGCTTTCAACCATGAACATTCCCCACCTTAGGCTTTCTCAGCTTCAAATGCTGGTGGAGGCGTCAGGAATTGTGCGGTTTCGGCGATGGAGGAGTTAGAATATTCAAGTGCCCAGCTATTGGGGGCAAACTCGATGAAACAAATTACAGGCAACGGATTTCCCTTTCCATTCAATTCTTTTTTGAGGTTTGGAAGTGGGTTGTTGGGGATTGTTCTAATTGTTTTTGGTTGAGGCTTCACTGGATTCTGCTTGGTCTCCCATTATCAGGCTTGAAGGGTGGGTTTGGGATGTTTGCATGCAACAAGCAAAAACTGAATAAATAAATCTGGTATCTCGTGGACTTCCCAGTGTTTACTTATCTTCAGGAGTTTCAGACATCCTTGTCCTGCAGGTGATAGATCAGGAGCAGCGAAGCTGTCATCGTCTGGATGTTTTGTCTTGTAACTGCTAGGGAAAAGAGCCAGCTTAGGCAATGGTGGCATAACAGTGGGGTTATAGCCAAAACATCTGAGGGATTATAGGTTGGCACCACTCTGATAAATATATCCACCCCCTCCCTCTCCCTCTCACACTCTCTCTCTCTCGCTTTCATTTCTCCAAATACTTCAGAGGTTTGGTACTCCTATCGCCAGCAAATGAAAGATTTGTCAGGTTTCCATTTCACAGTAGAACTCAGTATGCCAACCGTCACAATGTTAAGACACAATTCCCTTTTCTAGGGACCCAGCGTCCTTTTTCCCAGTCCCATTTTCCAGACCAGAGCACCTGCCTCTTGTGTCCAGGTAGGTGTTGTGAAATGAAAGTGCTCATGTCAGCTACTGCGCTCAACACATGTGTGTGTGTCAGTGACCCATTAGAAACATCCTCTATGGAGCATAGGCATAGGTATTGAGAAGGGTGATAGATATATTCCATACCTATTGGTATAAAATGGAGGCCCCCGGTGAGGTCCTGGAGGAAGGTGTTGGACGTGTGTCCTAGACAGCTGGCAGACTTTCACACTAGTCAGGATCGCACAACGGCGCACCCACTTCCAACCCCATACCATGCACCTCGCTGCAGCAATTTAAGTTAACCCAGATGATCTTCTCCTATTCATCCTACCTTTCATAGGGCCCCATGCAGAACCCAGCTGTCTAGGACACACGTCCAAAACCTTCCTACAGGACCCCACTGGGGGCCTCCATTTTCTACCTATAGTTTGGAATATCTCTACCACGCTTCTCGATACCGATGTCCATGCTCCACTCTTGAGCCGCACCTAACTTCAATTCATCTCCTTCTCTCCCTCTTCTTCCCCTCGTTATTCGATTCATGTATTATCTGTACATAAATATATGTAAACATTGTTATCCTGTTGTATACTTGCC
The DNA here is from genome assembly GCF_040938575.1 of Ambystoma mexicanum. Classification (NCBI taxonomy): domain Eukaryota; kingdom Metazoa; phylum Chordata; class Amphibia; order Caudata; family Ambystomatidae; genus Ambystoma; species Ambystoma mexicanum. Next base: position 115,575,700 of record NC_090934.1, on the reverse strand, counting down.
GACTGCTCCCAATTGCTTTTCAAACCATATGCTTCTTCACCACAAACTCACTGGGCACTGACACTATTGCATCATGTCATAAATGTGCCATCAACTTCCAATTTGGGTCATATGTATGCAATTTTAACTTGTATCAGCTTTGATAAAGACCCACGGGTCAAAACACGTGTCAGCTGACCACCAATGGGACTACGAGCCCACGCACTAAACAGATTGATGAATAAAATCAATTGGAATTATCACTAAACCAGAAACTGTGTGGAAAATCCATTGTGTAAAACAAACAATAGCGAGGTAGGCAGGATATTTCCAGATCATACCACAAGGAGGTGTGGGCTTCACCTCAACAACCCAATCCTGTGACCTTGCACTAAAGAAAAGATAGCAGAACGAATAAGAGAGCTAAGCAAGGAAGGTTCCACACCTGGGCCCAACACAGCTTCTTACATGCTGTAGGAAGGTTGAGGATGATGAAGGAGAGTGCATGTACTGAAATAAAGTCTACACTATCAAAATACAAAATAGAGAACACTGTGAAGGCCAGGAGTTGCTACCCACCACTGTTCTGGCTCCTCTACCCAGTGAAGTGCCTTTTCACCTCCACCAACTGCATGCTGGTTGATAGCGTGGGTCTGCACAGCACACACACATAGCTGCTTACAGAGGGGAGAACACCTGGGTGACAACTGACAAGGGTAGTCAGTCCCAGGATCACGGCAACGCAAGGGAATGTGCACGCGAGGAGTGCTGCATGAGTTGTAACGAGCCACCATGGTGGATAAGGCTGAGGATTAGGCAGTGCCAAGGCAGAGCAGCAGAAAGGAGGCATTTTTGAGGAAGCCGTGACCATTTAACTTGCAACCTCAACAAGTGAAAGGACTGAGATGGACCGAATGGTCTGAAGACGTTCAAGATTTACTCAGGCCGCTGGGGAAGAGAAGTTGCCGGTCCTGAAGGACATCTTTATGACCTCGCTGGGAAGGAATTAAATGTATTATCAAGACATTCCTGGCAGGTGAGAGAACCACCTATGATGATCTGTGCACTGAACAAGAAGCTTGTGATATTACTTAATAGAGACTATGGCCCTCATTACGATACTGGCGCTAAACCATGGCACTATTAGCACCATGGTTGGTGCCGGTATCGTAACGAGTCCCCCAATGTTCAATGGGGAATTACCACCCCATTCCAAGGTTGGCGGGCGGTAATTCCCCATTGAACCATGGCCCTTCCCCATTCCGATTTTTGCCCCATGGGGCTCAATGGGACTGGAGAAAGCGCTAAGTACAGTACCGCACATTGCGGTACCGTACTTAGCACCAAGGTGCCTTTGCGGGTCCCTACTTTAACGGCTGGTCTAGACTAGCCGTTCAGGTCGGTTCCCGCAAAGGGACCTTGTAGTAAGGTGCTAATGGGTTAACGGCGCCGCAGCCTTTTACAGCGCCGTTAACCCATTAGCGCCAGGGTCCTAATGAGGCCCTATGAGAGGTATGTCCTCAATCAATGTCAGCAATCCCTGCATGAGACCGTGGTGGAATTCATCACACGACTTCGGCACAAGCTGGTCCACTGCTAATTCTCTGACTTTTCTGATGATGCGTATGTTCGGCTTCGTGTCATAGAGGGCTGTGTGTAATCTGTACTCCGGAAGCAGCTCTTGAAAAGCCACTAACAATTGATGAGGTCATAGAGATGGCGAGAAACCACAAAAGGGTTATGATCCAGGCGACCGCCATGGAGACACCCAAGAAGAAAGGTGAGGAGGAGACTGTGGCTGTATTCCAACAACCAGGGAGATGGAAAGGGGACCTGGTCACAACCCGATCAAGTCGAGAGGCCTGCAAACATGATCGATTTGTGGCAGGGAAGGCCACTTTTTGCACATCATTTTGTTAAGAAGGGAGACCATTCCTGACGGAACGGCAACCACAAGCAAAGGCCTTGGGCTGGCGCCCACCAGCCAGCCCAAATCCCTAACTGAAGTGGTCATCAACACCATTCTACCCACAGTTGTCGTGGTTGGAATAGGACCATGGACCAGGGTACGGACTACGGCGAGCCCCCAGGCGAAAAGCAGCTGCCACATGCAGGGTACTACCCAGACCAGTATGAATGCCCCAGGGACGTGTACAATGAATACAACGAATATCCACAGGAGCTATACCAAGAATATACTGCCAAGTTTGTCGATCTGATGCATGGTGAGTAGGAAGGGGCTGACATAGCAAAAGTGATGGTCGAAATGGGAGTGACGACACACTGCTTCCTGATAGACACAAGTGCCACTGTTACCATAATGGAGAGCAGGAGTTCTTACAGATGGGGGACAGGAGAGATATGAACCAGTCAAAGGTGCAAATCTTCCAGTGGGGAGCCAATATGCTGCTACCATTACTTGGGCAGTTCCAGAGGACATTCTCACATAATGGAAAGATGACTGACACAACCCTCCACGTACCCAAGAGCCATGTGAGTGGGAAGTATCTGCTCAGCTATCGCACAGCAAAGGCTTTTGGGTTGATTGATGTTCACTATCAGGGAAATTAGGTGGTCTGGTGCAGTGCAGACCCAGCCAGAAAGCAAAGCATTGCTCTCATGACTGGAGTGATAATGGGGAAAGAGGTGATTAAACATGCATTTCCGGAGCTATTTCAAGGGCTGGAGAAGTTAAAAGACACTGTAGCATGGTTGCACATTGATGAGAACATTAGGCCTGTTCCACAGCAACCTAGGAGGGTGGGTTTTCACCTGCAGCAGGTAGTATCCCAAGAACTACAGCAGTTGATGGAAAATGATATAATCGAGAGGGTAATAGGTCCCACAAAGTAGATCTCACCCCTGGTCATAATGCCAAAGGTAGGAAATAAAATACGACTATGTTTTGATATGAGAGTGGCCAACACCGCGATAGAGAGGGAGAGACACCCAGGACCTAAAACAGAAGACATGATTGTCAAGCTAAATTGCACCACCAATTTAACTAGACCTCAACCAAGGGTATCATCAATTGGAGTTACACCCCGAGCCGAGGATAATCACAACTTTCTCAACCCACAAAGGACTCATTTGCTACAAACACCTCCATTTTGGGATCTCATTGGCCACAGAAACCTTTCAAGAGGCCATCAGGCAGCTACTGATCCCCGTGAGGTTGGCATTTAATTACTCCAACGACAGAATATATGATATATGGGACAGCCCAGGAAAAGCACGATCAAGCACACATGGCTGTCTGTGACATCCTGAGCTGAGCAGGGCTCACGCTGAACTATGATAAATACAAAATCAACAAGGACAAAGTACGATTCTATAGACACATATTCTCCAGCCAGGGGATGCAACCCGACCCAGAGAAGAAACACACCATCAGCAACCTCCTGGCACCAACACAAGTAGCTGATGTTAGGTCATTTCTAAGCATGGCTGGATACTGTGCCAGGTACCTGAGTCATTCCACTGGTCACAAGAATGCCAGAAGGGGTTTAACAGTATTAAGGTGGCGCTGGTGAGTACCACCCGCCTGGCCTATTTCAACCCGGCCTGGCACACATAGATTGTGGTTAATGCCAGCCCCATGGGACTGGAGACCATCCACATGCAATGTGAACAGCGCGAGTCACTGGAAAGGCCACCGAACAGCCATGCACTGTCCCGGACAGAGAGTGGTTACACGGAGGCAGAGAAAGAAGATTTGGCAGCAGTCTGTGCAGGTGAGTACTTTCACCACTTCATGATTAGCAAGAGCTTTACACTCCTAACTGACCAACAGGCCCTCCTATCCCTGTTTGGCAAACCAAGGACGAAGATGCCCGCCAGGTAGAACGGTGGGGCACCGGCCTCCAAAAATATGACTACAATATTGTCCATAGGCCATGAAAAGAAAACAACCCAGCTGACTACATCTCATGGCACCCACATTCGAAGCAAAAGTCGCAGAGAGAGGAGGATGCAAAGTATCTCTGCTACGTCACCTAGAAGGCCATGCCACTGACACAGACAATGGAAGAATTAGCACAGGCATCACAAGAAGACCTGTCCCTTGCCATGGCAATGGAACTGACCAGCACCAACAAGTGGAAGGATTATAGGTGACAGCTACTATGCCATAGGGGTGCCTACAAGTGGAGATGGAATGGAGGGCAAAAGTCTGCATAGAGCGTGCTGTGTCTGAACAAAGGATACTACTGAGAGGATGTCATTTAGTCAAACTGTCGGCCCTTCGAAGGCGGTCAGGAAGTGTTTCCCGTGCCTCTGCACAGCCAAGAGTGATCCTCCGCTCCCACTCCAAGTGACTGAGATTCCCGAGAGGGTCTGGTATAGGGTCGCAATGGACTTTGGGTCATTGGAGACAGGAGACGATTTACTGGTTATCATGGATGAGTTTTTGAAGTTTCCCTTTGTAAAGAGGACCACCTTCACAGCATTCACCCAAGGCGTTGGTGTAATTGATGAGGTCTTCAGTGAAATTAATTTCATACATTTGCAAAACATCTGGGGTTCTTACACCAGAAGATAACCCCTTTGTAGCCTCAGGCCAATGGCATGGCAGAGTGATTCATGTCATCCATAAAGGACACCTTGATCGAGAAGATGCTGGTGCAACAGGTCCTGTGCCGAATGTGGCAATACAGGGATACACCTCACACCACGACAGGAGTGCTGTCCGGTGACCGGATGATAGCTTATAATGCAATGAAAAGGTTACACCAGGCAGGTGGTGTGAACCACAGACATAAGGCGTAGAGATGGAAGTCATGAAGGAAGACATACAAGAGAGGAACGCAAGAGGGAAGGAATTGGCCAAAGAGAGGACCGACTGGAAGAGAGGGGTGAAGATGAAGGTTTTTGGGGAAGCAGATGAAGTCCTCGTTAAACAGAGGGTACAAAGAAAGACTGAACCAAAGCACGAGAGCACACCCCTATGGGTCACCGAGGTGAAAGGAACGATAGACACTGCCAACAACGGAAAGAAGGAAGTGACCAGGAACGCATCTTTCTTCAAGAGAACATCGGACCAGGCATATATCGAGAGGCAGGACACACAACAGATGGCAGGCAGTGAAGAAGGGGCAGCACAGATGGAGGTGCCTGGCCCCCCAGAAACTGATATTGAGAGAGGCGACCCATCAAGAGGCCCAGCAGACTCATTGAAGAGATGTGAGGTGAATGTAAGGAGATATGTGTGGGGGAGGATTTCTAGTTGTGAGTGCCCTTTAAGGAAACACACTGTCCAGGAGGAAGAGGAGGAGTTAGGAAAGGAAGTAAAATGCACAACAGATATCCGCATCCTTCCTTCCCAAATTCCAGGTGGGGGTAACAGTGCCAGCCCCGCAAGTGGTACTAGAGAACAATTTCACACAGTGAATGGCTGAAGAGATCTTGCCCCTCCTGATTGATACTTTGAACAAGGCACGCTGCACGGTTTTGTGCTCTTCTGATAAGCACCACAACATCTTAAAATCATCCCAGGTAATGGAGGAACATTCCTCCTGCCCTCCACATATCTCTACAGGGACTCCTGGAACTGCCTTTCTCCCTTCTTGGACTTAGTGCCTTCTCCTACCCCTGACCCCTGTGCTATTGGCTGCACTGTCCCATCCTCTACAACCTTCTCACCTGTGATCTTCTCCTCCCTTTCCTCCTCCACCACACAGCATGCCCTGCCTCCTGTCCTCTTCCACAGACACTCTCACCCGCCTGATCCCTTTTTCCTTCCTCCTCCACATGCACTCTCACCCACCTGCTCCTATCCCACCTCCACAGGCCCTCTCACCTGCCCGCTCCTCTTCCTTCCTCCTCCACAGGCCTTCTCACCTGCCCGCTCCTCTTCCTTCCTCCTCCACAGGCCCTCTCACCTGCCTGCTCCTCTTCCTTCCTCCTCCACAGGCCCTCTCACCCACCTGCTCCTATTCCTACTTTCCGCCTCCTTTCATCATCGTCACTATCATTCTTACCATCACTCTTAGCCCCATCATCAACACTGGAGCCACCACCAATCCCCCTCATACACCACAGGAACAGCAACTGCTGGTCGCGGTGGCAGACTGCCTCTGTGCCTAAAAGGCAATATAACTCTGCCTCTCCCCTTCACATTTGGAGCCGGAGGACAACAATTCTGCATCCACCTGCCATCCTACGTCAAAATTGATCTACTCACTGATGGACAGGCCAGGATCTTCGGACTTCTACAGTGCCATTTTGTTCAAATAAATTAAATCACACAACAAAGTTTTCACTAACAAAATAATCAAATATGTCTCCCCAAACCAAAGTGGCTTCACACAACAAAATACTGCAATCATATTCTCTGGCAAGCAAACACATTGCTGCCTTGTCCTGCGCACCACAATATCCATCTATGGCAATTCTGTGGAGTGGACTGACTGTACATTGTCGTCCTGCAGTCAAATTTAACACACAAAGGAAACAGGAAGCTGCATATTCCTCTCCAATCACCCAAACTCACTTTTCGCTTAAGAACTTGCCGAATCTTTGTGGGAATACCCAAATCACACGTGAACATCACAATCTCGCCAGAATGCTGAGGTGCATTGCTAAATTTGCGCAAGGGCTCCAATCTGCCGGCAGATGCATCTGAATCCAATGTTTCAGCCTGCTGGGATTCACAGGTGCTTTTCGGGGGTTTCGTCCCAGTTCAGTACCCAGGTCTCCTGGTTTCATGGTCCTCATTTTCAGTCAAACTCCAAAGGGATCTCTCTCCCCTGCTGGACTGGATGTATTCACCCCTATGGAAGGGGACTTTGAACTGTCAACAGATCCCAAAAATAATCAACAGAATGTGAGATTCCACCCCAGTTTTGCTGAATATTAACTGCATCCTATCAGGAGATTATTGACTTCACAGCTGCTGCTAAGACCTACCTCTAAAGGAGTGGCTACCCTTTTTTCTCCAACTCCTGGAGTTCCCAGCAAAGTAACCATGGGGCAGAGCAAAATCCAAAATGATAGGATTCCCCTTAGCCGGACTACTATTGTATTTATATATTTATTTCACTTATAAAGTGTGCTGCAGCGCAGAGGCATCACGGCGCTGTTACAACCATTTACTCATATGCAACATCAACAGGTAAGCATTAGTACAGTGTTGTGATACCATACAGTTTATTCAAAGAGCAGCGTTTTCAGGGCTTAAAGGAAAATCCAGCAAGAGGGTCCTTCTCTTAATGAGGGTGGCTGGTCATTCCACTGTTTTGCTGCAATGTATGTGAATCTTGCACCCCCTGCTTTGGTGAGTCTGACTTTGGGAAGGACGATACAGTGGGCATTATGCGTTCTGGTTAGTCTGGTAGAGTGGGCTCTCGCCATCTTCTGGGACAGATACAGGGGTGCTGCGTTGGAGAGGCCTTTGTGGGTAATGGACATTGTTTTGAAACCAATTTGTTTATTGATCCGCTTTTCTGCCTGAGGAAATTTGATCTCTCTTGGGGATGTTGACGACTGCTCAGAGCGCATTATTTTGAATGACTTGTAGCGTGACAATATTTTTTGTGAAGTTGCCACCAAAGAGGGTGTTACAGTAGTCCAGCTTAGAGCCAATGACTGCCCAGGCAATGGTGACGCAGTTATGAGTGGTAAGGAAGGGTTTGACGGTATTGAGTAGTTATGTTGCACAGGCTGCCTAGGAGGCTATAGCATTAACTTGCAGGGACATTGAGAGGGTGGCGTTGATGTAGCCCCCTAATGTTTTAACAGAGTCTGAGACTGAGATAGAAATATTATAGATGATGAAGGCAGAGTATTGATCGCTAAGGTTTTTGAGCACCGTTGGGGAGTCTACCAGTAGGATTTCAGGTTTCTCCCTGTTTAGACACAGGTGATTTGCCGTCAGCCAGGCCTGGACAGTGGTGTATGCAGCGTTGAGAGTGTTGGTGTCTTTCCGTATAATTGCCTGTGAGCAGGAGCACAATTTGTGTGTCATCGGCATAGTTGGTGTATGCTATTCCGATGGAGTCAAGGATAACGAAAAGAGGTCTGATGAAAAGTTAGCCACAGTCCTGAGATGGTGGCAGAGGATTTTATGGTCCACCAGGTCGAAGGCTGCAGAGAGGTCTAGGAGGAGGAGGAGGGCAGGCTTGCCAGTGTCTCTGATCTTATCCATTTGAATTGTTAAATCCAGTAGTTCTGATTCCGTTCCATGGCCAGGGTGAAAACCTGATTGCCTCATTCCCAGTATTTGATTAGCTTCAAGGAACTATAGGACTTGAAGATAGGCAGTCTGTCCAGTATCTTAAACATCCTTTAACATAACATCTTTAACTGTGCTGACTTAGCTTCACCTATGTCTTGCCTTCCAGACCTCAAAGGCTCCACCTACTATTATGTTTACTGACCAGGCCACTGCCTTCTGATGAGGCTCCCACGGCTTGCAGGGGTTCAGTCCAACCTTCGTAAGCCTTACCACTCACATGCTGGTGAGGTGTGAAATCATCACTTGTGGTTCACAAAGAACTAAGTGGGATGCACTGAAACCAAATAGAATTCGTTCAGAAGGTGTCACGCTTTCCCAGCAAATGTTCCGTGCATCTCGAGAACCCATGTATGCAAGGCACGTTAAGTAACTTAATTTCTGTTGCAAAATAAATGTGTCTATATGTTTGTTTCTAATCATAACACAGCATTCTCCCGTGACGGATGTTGCTTTATATTTAGTTTTACCAGTAATTTAATGTTTAGTGTGCTGGGACACTCCTCTCACATATGATTGACATGTTCGGTAGACCACTCTGTTTTAACATGGGACAGTTTCTTCAGGGTCCCATTTGAAGCACTGTGTCATTTTTATATTTTAAAGGTAGCAATCTTGCCCTTCAGCTGCTGGTGTGTCTTTGGACTCTGCAGAGCAGAAGTACATGTGGGCAATGTATGTTTGCCAGGGATTATGCTACTCAATCACTGAACCAGACATCAGCTCAGCTGTTATCACTAACACCATTTTTAACATCAGAGAATATATAGAAAGTGCCACTGTTCATCAGAGCAAATTCTCTTGCATAAGAGACACCTCCACTTTTATTTGATAATCTTTGTCGGTGCTCGCCCACCTGTTCTGTGTCGAACATCCACATTGACACTGTGGAGTTGGCATCATGCCATGGAGAAATTGGCTTCTTACCATGGAGGAGTTGGCTTCATGCCATGGAGAAGTTGGCTTCTTACCATGGAGGAGTTGGCTTCATGCCATGAAGCAGTTGGCTACATGCCATGGAGGAGTTGGCTACATGCCATGGAGGAGTTGTCTTCATGCCTTGGAGGGTTTTCATGCCGGGGAGGAGGTGGCTACATGCCATGGAGGAGTTGGCTTCATGCCGTGGAGGAGTTGGTTTACTGCCATGGAGGAGTTGAATACATGCCATGGAGGAGTTGGCTACATGCCATGGAGGAGTTGGCTTCATGCCTTGGAAGAGTTTTCATGCCATGGAGGAGTTGGCTCTTCATGCCATGGATGAGTTTGCTTCATGACATGGAGGAGTTGGCTGCATGCTATTATTTTCCCAGCTATTCCTGCAACATCCAGACTCGCATCAGATTCCCCCTCCTGTGGTGCACCCCACATAGCCGCTATACTGTGCATAGTGCATCTAGCAAGGCAGAAGGATGACCACACATGTTCCTCTCGATGATGATTTTCTACCGGCTACAGAATCGTGCGCTGAATCACCTGACCTGCACCAAGGATGTTCCCCATATTTCTCTATAGCAATTCATCACATTATAGATGTTAGGCAGGATATTTTGAATTGCACTGTCACGTTCTTTGGCTGGAGTAGTGGGGTCTCAGCATGTGGGCCGGTCATGCCTTCAGAAGCATTCGTTGCTGATGGGATCCTTTTTGCTGGTAGTCCCACACATGTCTCTCGAGGCAGGATGGCATTGCACGGCATAGGTGACAACAGTACTGTAAGGACCACAAAAATATAGTGAATGGGGGTCAACAAAAGGGACATAGACCAGGGATGTAACAAACCACAGAAGGGCTCATGCTTCAAACTAACAAGGGGTACTGTACAAATATGCATAATCATGTAATGACGTGGCACTGGCATGAGTGGCGGGGTGAGTTAGGGAGGATGGGTGAGAGTGCAAGGGAGATCCCTCTTTGTCTCCACGTAAGTGGAGTTAAGTCGAGCTTTGAACAGATCCACACTGGAGCAGGCTTTGATTGTGATGAGCAGTGTGGTCCAATGGAGAGGGCAGAGTAGGGGAAAAAATCAGCGAGAGGAGGCATGGCACAGTGCAGCTGAGTGCAGAGGAGAAGTGGGGGAGCAAGATGATAAGTAGACATAGGGCCTCATTCCGAGTTGGGCGCAAAGGGATTACCGTCACCGGTGAGGACACTGGTGCCGGTAATCCCTTTGCGCCCTATTCCGAGGTCCCTTAGCGGGTCCCTCCTTTAACGCCTGGTCTGACCAGACGTTGTGGACGGGACCCGTTACGGGACTTTGGGGCCGATAACGGTACCGCAATTTGCTGTACCGTTATTAGCTACTTCCCCATTCCCATTGAGCCCTAATTGGGGCTCAAATGGGAATGGGGAATGGATTTTTCAATGGGGATTTACTGGTCCCGCAAAGGTCGGACTACACCGGTAAGTCCCCATTGAACCACGTCGGAGTCGGTACTGGTATGGGAGGTAGTCATGGCACAAACAGCGCCATGACTACCTCCATACTCGGAATGAGTCCCATAGACACGATTAGGTAAAAAATGAGGCGCAAGTCCATTGATAGCTTTGCAGACTAGGAGAAGGAACATGAAAAGAGAGCGGTTGTGCATGAATGGCCAACCAGTATGTTGTCAGTAGGTAGAAATGGTGGAGTACTTGGGTAGGTTATAGAGAGTGAAGGTAGGAAAGATGAGGACTTTAAGCCCCATTATAAGTTTGGCGGTGCAGGAAAAGTGGTGGTAAAAGTGGCAGTAATACTGTGACCGCCACTTTTCCAGCACCACCAAATTAGAAGTTTGCCGATGGGGGTTACCTGATTTACCAACAGCTGGAGGTAAATTAGGCCCTCACCAGCAAAAAACAGCAATTTTTTCCTGCATTAGTATTTCCAGCACCAGTATTACTGTTGCCAGATATACCACAACCCCCTCCATGGAATGGGGATTTACTGCTGTTGCTGGCACCTGGAATATCCCGGTAAAACTGAAATTCCAGGCCGAGGTAAAAGTAGGCCCATTTTCCGGTATCCCGCCAGAATTACCGGCGGGATGCCGGGAAACTTATAATGAGGGCTGTAAGTGATTTCAATCCAGCACACACCCAAGTCAACACACCCCTGTATGTAGTGCACAACTGAAATCCTTATTTATTTTTGTCTAAAAGTTCATTATTCTGAACAATATACCACTCATCACACCCTTCTCCTGGAACCCCTCCCCCCCCCCGGTCACACTGAACCAGGGATCAGGCTGGTTTGCAAAGGTAAATACTTATTTATGTATTCAAGATTTAATCACAATGGGCCTCATTACGACCCTGGCGGAGAGGGTATTACGCCAGCGTAGTGCATGGCGTACCTCTCTGCCAGACTACGAGTTCCCGTAGCGCCATGGATGATTTTTACGGCTGCTTTTTGCAGGCGGAAAAATCCATGGCGCTACGGGACTTGTTGTTAATTACGCCACCGTAATTTACGGTGGCGTAATTAACGCCTTCCCCACTCCCATTATGCCCTATGGGGCAAAAATGGGAATGGGGAAGGGTAAAATGGGGATTGGGGACTTACCGCCCAGCCAAGGTCGGAATGGGGCGGTAAGTCCGCCAACCCCCATGGCGGTATTTTCGGATTTCCGCCAGGTCCATGGTGCTAATTGCACCATGGACCTCCGCCTGGGTCGTAATGAGGCCCAATATGTTTTAATAGATAAACAACAATCACCAATGGGGTGACAGAACACAGAATAATATCTTTAATACACGAGGAGTAGGTAAGAAGCAAAACAAATGCAGCACAGAAAATAATACTTTTGTGTTGGTTCAGATCAGATAGCACTGTGGTTAGCAGTTCCCCCTGCAAACCCCCTCAACCCCCAATAGGCAATGTAAAGAGATACGAGGAGAGAGCAGGTATTCAGGAATGGCACAAATCAAACAAAATATCAGTCCCACTTTCCCCCTTTCAAACACAAGAGAAAACAGAATTGACTGTCCAGCTGTCAGAATGGCTTTTAAGATTGTCTTTAGAATGGACTGGGCAAAAACACCAAATATGGTCAAAATTGCTGAAATTGTTATAAATTCTGATGGGAGCCTGTTTGCATAGTTGCACACAAGGAAAAGCAATGATTTGGTCAACAGAAAACAATTGAGATCTTAATGTCCAGGTCGGAAGCAGTTAAAAGCTATTTTACACGTGTGAACATTTCTCAAATAGAAAATTTGCAGCAAACTTTTCACTGCACGGTAGTCGCGACACTAGGAGACCTGAAATGCGGTAATGGATAGGTATGGATGTTGGCTAGAAGTAGGAGTTGAAATTTTGTTTCTATCACGATAACTGAGGGAGTTATGGAGGTTTTAGTAGAGGTTGTTTTTTTAAAATAGGCGCGAGAATGAAAAACAGAAATGCACTTTTAAAAATGACAAATGAGTTTGCTTACACTAGGGGATGACTATGAAGAAGCAAATGCCACACAGGGATTACAGTCACTGGATCAGGGTGACCACCTGAAAGGGAACCCGACTTCTTCAGATGAGAAAATGGGCAGTACAAAGATAGTTCTAACAATACAGGCTCTGAAGGAAAGATAGGATGGGTTGGAGATAGGGCCAAGACTTTGCAAATATACCATGGGACACAGTTCTTCCTATTTATATTCACTGGATAAGTTTTTAAATGGGACTGTCAGTGCTGGCCATGCAGTGGGGCTGGTCTAAGAAAGACAGCATCTTAGGCATGGGACTGGATCATCTAGGCCGGTCACCGGAATGGCACAGTATCTGCTCTCCTAATCAGTGGGTATTTGGATCAGCTGGATGGCGAGTTACTCAGGCAAGCCTAGTGGTGGCCAGGAGAATAGATTCGAGGATATGGGCCTTGCTGGAAATCAATGGTCTCTATTGCTGGCAAGAGATTTGCATCTGGATCTGGAAGAATATTTAAAGCTGGATGTAGGAAGCTGGATCAGAGTGCTTCGCTAGAATCACTAAGGTGGCTGGATCAGCGAGTCCCTATCTGCTCTCTGCTGTCTCTATTTATGCCTCAAGAATGACATCACAAAGGGGTGTGTGGGCCAGCTTATCTAAGCTTGTACCTTTGAAAGGTGATTGGGTCAGAGTCTACTCTCTGCCTTGACAGGAGGAGAGAAACAGAGTTTCATCTTTATGGTATAATTTTATGATGCTGAGAATCCACCCCTAGCCACTGGAACACAAAGTCTAATTTTGGCAAAATACATAATTACACATGTGCAACCTCTATAAAAATCACATATACAGATTGCATATTTTACATAGCAGCTATTCCTCAAAACCCTGTAGCTGTGGGATCATGTTTCCCCTTTCTGCGGAATTTGGCGCTTTTCGCTGTGAACACACGTTTCAATTTTTATGCAAGTTTCCACAAATGTGTGGGTTTAACATGGAATGAGTGTATAACGTTTCACAATTCTAGCGGAAATACAGACCACATAAACCCACATTTATTGCCATTCCTGTTCAGAATAAGCTACACGGTTGTACTAAGTTTTCAAAGGTAGAGCTAAAAATGTGGTTAATTAATCTGCAATTTTCAGATTCTGCACCCCTTTTGATAATAATTTATACACCTTCTAAAAATGTCCATTACATATCCTGTTAACACCAAATGGTCATTCTTTTTCAATCCTTGAAGCAGGTGGTGGTCCCCTCCTTTGGAATTTGCTTCTGTCAGCCATGAGTTTCCTGTGCTGCAGCAGTTTTACAGCATTTCACACCTTCAATGTACTGGGTGGAGGATGGTCATTGTTCCTTTGCCCTTTGGATCAGATTCTGTTCAAACCCCGCAATTAACACCTCCCCGTGAGTTTCTGCTGAGGGAAGGCCTTCCTTCTGGGAGAAAAACCTGCTTTTCAAGTCCTGGCAACTTCAGCCAAGCTAATTACTTTGAAATTTAGCAAAAACCACATCTGTTGCATCACATACAAATACATTTCTTTCTTGGCCTTATAATCTGTGGAATCAAAAACACAACTAAAATCTGTATTCCTTTTTGGCAACAATCCTATGTAGGTTTGCTAATTCAGCAGACTTTTAGTTTTAGGTCCAATTGAAGCTTCCTCAGTTCTCCTCTTACAGCTGTCATTCGGGCGGCCCAGGGTACTGCACCCAGATTTTGGCATGGCTGTCAGTTTTCAGACAATCCTGTTTTCTGAGGAATACTTTGCTCTTCATATCAGGACTTTGTATGTTTACAATGCTTCATTAGATACATGACTTTTAGCACCAGGCAAGATTGTGCATGTTGAAAAGTGTTGTGTTATAGGCATTTTGGAGTTTTTGTGACAAAACAAATGTCATTTGTAGGCACATTTTTGGGTTTCATTTGCAAAGTGCTGCTTTTCTCTGTACACTCTGTTTGCTGTTCATAGGACCCACTGGCACATGTCTGCAGGATGTGCTCTATTCCACTGCACATGCACCATGGGCGGCAGGTTGGGCATCCCTCCTTTTGTGTGCTGAGGCACACGTTTTATCTGGGTTTTTGTAGGTTTTAGGGCGCACAAGGGTTTTTCAGGCAATTGTTGCTGTTTCTTTCCCCATAACTGGCAGGGTGATACCGCATAGCATAGCGGAGTGGGTCAATACATCCCACAGGGCTTTTGTCTAGAAGGAGGATGTTATAGAGAGGAAACCCAAGGAGTTGGTTCAAGCAGAAGTCAAGTTTGCTGGCCAATAGGGTGGATATACAAATGTTTGTAGAGTGATGAGAAAGAAATAGATCCATTTTTTGAATGTAGAGAAGGTTATTAAGAGCATCTGAGGCAGTAATAGTGCACTCATCGCACAGTGACTTCAACGGGTTCCTAGCACACTTGAGTAGGTGTTGTTGAAGGCTGACAGTTTTCCTGCTGCTTGGAGAATCCATTGATTGAGCCACGTGGTGCCAGGTACACTCACAGGTGTAATCCAATGCATGGTTCATAGCTTCAAAGTATTGGCTGTAGGAAGGTCCTTCAAATACGTTGGCAGATGTATGGGAACGGCTTTTAGTGGGACCAACATGAAAGCTGGACTGTCTAACCAGTAGAAAATGATCATCAAAGATGTTGTAGGTCACAGGGACCTGTAGCACTAAACGTTTAGAGTCTAATTATGGGGTGGTGCTCAAACTGGGCCATTCTATTTCCTGGTGCATGTGCAAGACTGAGCTCAAAGGAGAGTCTGGCCTGAAACAAGCCGTTCTCCATGGAAGACTGGCTGTGGTACCACCAACTAGAAGGTTACTCAGCCATCAGCAGATCCCCTGGGAGTGTGGCAATGGAGAGACTATGAGATGGTCCGTCCCTGAAGGTTACATTTGAGGCAAATGTGGTCCAACCACTTCTTAATTCTCTCCAGACATTTTAACCATGTGGGGATATCAGTGGAGTTTGGAAGGAAGATACTTCTTAAGTAAAGGTAAACGGCCTTGCAGGAGCATTGAATTTCTCTGGTTGATTGGTTGGAGTGGTCAGCATGTGCCTTCCTAGGGTGCCGCTTCCTCTCTTTATAAGTTTGAAACATTAAAGCCATTTTTTATACCAAGGTAATCCAGTTCATGTGTGCCTGTCATCATGGATATGGATGGAAGTGCATGTGCCAATCGGCACTCTCGTATTTCCTGCTGTAAAGACCGGGTTTCAAAATGTATCCATGTCCCCTCCCTCCAGACACATTATGCAAGTCTATGGAAAATGGAAAAACATGCACGTCCTTGGCACTTAAGGGGTTAAACAAACTGATGCATATGCTACACTATAGCCTTGGTTTATATCAATTCAACTAAGCGGAATAAACCAGCAGATTACAATAGTTTGTAAATTAGCAAGATTTGAATGTACACGTCACTTATCCACATGCATAAATTGTTATCCATATATAGGGGTCTGTGACAAAATGGGTAATTACATCTGCATAATTACATCTGCAATCAGCAATCAGGTCCTATAGAAAGCCTCATGTACTGTGGAAATACAGTCCCATTTTAGGGGGTAATTCATAGAATTCAGCGCACAAGTGGCGCACGCGGCTGGCGCACAGTGTGCGCGTGCGAATCCCTGCGCCAGCCGCGTGCGCTAAAATCCATTTCCGCGCACAGCGTATTCATGGATTCCAGCCACCAAAACCAGCCGTGGCGCACAGTGGTGCAGCGACCCTGCAGCAGCGCCAGTTACGCCCCCAAGAACGCCTCTCGCACAGGGAAAAGCCATCAATATACCCAATCCAGCGCAAAGGGCTGCACTAACCCTGTACCAGCACGGCAAGTGGGCTACGTGTATCACTGGGGTGCGCGGGAAGTACCTCACGCGATTGGCCCCGTGCGAGCAGGGTACGCGTATTTCAGGGGTGCGCGGGAAGTGCCACACGCGATTTCAGCAGGGTACGTGTATTTCAGGGGTGCGCGGGAATTTCCACACGCGATTGGGGGTACGGGTATCTCAGGGGTGAGCGGGAAGTGCCACACGCAATTGCAGCACGGTACGTGTATTTCAGAGGTGCGCAGGAATTTCCACACGCGATTGGGGGTACGCGTATCTCAGGGGAGCGCGGGAAGTGCCACACGCGATTTCAGCACGGTACGTGTATTTCACGGGTGCGCGGGAATTTCCACACGCGATTGGGGGTACGCGTATCTCAGGGGTGCACGGGAAGTGCCACACGCGATTTCAGCACGGTACGTGTATTTCAAGGGTGCGCGGGAATTTCCACACGCGATTGGGGGTACACGTATCTCAGGGGTGCGCGGGAAGTGCCACACGCAATTTCAGCACGGTACGTGTATTTCACGGGTGAGCAGGAATTTCCACACGCGATTGGGGGTACGCGTATCTCAGGGGTGCGCGGGAAGTGCCACACGCGATTTCAGCAGGGTACGTGTATTACAGGGGTGCGCGGGGAGCACCACACATGAATTGCACGTGTGGGTCCTCCCAGGTGTTCCCTCTACACCCTCCACGGCCCCTGCAGGTGGCTCACACCACAGGGGCCTACCCTGCACATGTCCTGCAGGCACACCATCCACCATGGCCATGACCCCAGCCAACCCACATGTCAACTTGCATTACTGCCCACCAACGCATGTCCCCCTGCACCCCCAGCCACCAGGGGCACCCTCCACCAGGCCCCCACCCATGTCTCCCACCACCCCCACCCCCCAGCAGTGCAGGGGCACCCACCACCAGGCCCCCACCCATGTCTCCCACCACCCCCACCCCCCAGCCACCAGGGGCAGCCTCCACCGGGCCCCCACCCATGTCCCCCAGCACCCCACCCCCTCAGCTGTGCAGGGGCACCCACCACCAGACCCCCACCCATATCTCCCAGCACCCCCACCCCCAGCAGTCCAGGGGCAGCCTCCACCAGGCCCCCACTCATGTCTCCCACCACCCCCACCCCCCAGCAGTGCAGGGGAACCCACCACCAGGCCCCCACCCATGTCTCCCACCACCCCCACCCCCCAGCACTGTGGGGCACCTGCCAGCAGGCCCCCATCCATGTCCAACTCATGTCTCCCACCACCCCCCCCCAGCACTGTGGGGCACCTGCCAGCAGGCCCCCATCCATGTCCAACTCATGTCTCCCACCACCCCCACCCCCCAGCACTGTGGGGCACCTGCCAGCAGGCCCCCACCCATGTCCAACTCATGTCTCCCAGCACCCCCACCCCCCACCAGTGCAGGGGCACCCACCACCAGGCCCCCACCCATGTCTCCCACCACCCCCACCCCCCAGCACTGTGGGGCACCTGCCAGCAGGCCCCCACCCATGTCCAACTCATGTCTCCCACCACCCCCACCCCCCAGCACTGTGGGGCACCTGCCACCAGGCCCCCACCCATGTCCAACTCATGTCTCCGACCACCCCCACCCCCCAGCACTGTGGGGCACCTGCCAGCAGGCCCCCACCCATGTCCAACTCATGGCTCCCACCACCCCCACCCCCCAGCCACCAGGGGCAGCCTCCACCAGGCTCCCACCCATGTCTCCCAGCACCCCCACCCCCCCAGTCACCAGGGTCAGCCTCCACCAGGCCCCCACCCATGTCTCCCAGCACCCCCACCCCCCAGCCACCAGGGGCAGCCTCCACCAGGCCCCCACCCATGTCTCCCACCACCCCCACCCCCAAGCACTGTGGGGCACCTGCCAGCAGGCCCCCACCCATGTCAAACTCATGTCTCCCACCACCCCCACTCCCCAGCACTGTGGGGCACCTGCCAGCAGGCCCCCACCCATGTCCAACTCATGTCTCCCACCACCCCCACCCCCCAGCACTGTGGGGCACCTGCCAGCAGGCCCCCACCCATGTCCAACTCATGTCTCCCACCCCCCCCACCCCCCATCACTGTGGGGCACCTGCCAGCAGGCCCCCACCCATGTCCAACTCATGTTCCCCAGCCAACATGTCATCACAATCTAGATCCCTGGTCCCTATGGGCAGCCTCCAAATGCAAAACACCCACCCGAGTATTGCATCCACCCACTCATAAAATGCAATTACATCACAGAACGCCAATTGCAAGTTCCGAAACAAACACATTTCCCTCACATACACCCAATGGGTGTCAGTGAATCTCAAAACACATATCATGAAATGCATGAAACCAATCAGATACCACACATTGAAGTTCACCAAAAAAAAAATGTATTAAAGGAAACATAAATTGAATCAAAAATGAAGAAACAGAAATGTGAATGTACAAAAATGAACAGAAGCATGTCCGTTCAAAAAAGCAAAACCAAAAATTAAAATCCAGAGTAATGTTGTCCAAAGTCAATGTCCACAAAACAAAATCCAATGGGAAAAAAAAGAAGAAAGCCATTGCTCCATGGTGAAAAAGTGAACAAAAAATACAAACCAACTGTGAACTATGTACATGGCAACAAGCCAGTGTCCATTATCCCAACAAAATAAAGGAAACCTATCTAACTACACTAACTAATGAAAAAAACTATATACAAAAATGTGGCCAATGTCCGAAAGGTCCAAATGAAATAAAAACAAAAATGAAACCTAACACTACCTACATAACTATGTACAAGGGCAGCGGGCTAGTTACACGGCTCACTTGTGGATGTCCCGGGCCAGGGCATCATCGAACTCCTCCTCAATGTCCCGGAGGCGGTCCTCCTCCATGGCCCCGAGGGTCTGCAGGGCCGTCGACGTGTCCACCTCCAAACCCCTGCGGATTGCCTCGAGGCACTCGGCCCGCCTCAGGGCCCTCCGCATGGAGTTCTCCGCCCTGACCATTGTGAGCCGTGCCTCTTCCGCCCGCTGCCGCTCCGCATCTATGGCGTGGCCCAACCGCTGCCACACGGAAGACACTCTCTGTCCTGGGTCCTCCTGCCCTCCGGCCGATGCCTGCCCCTCCGATGTTGAAGGCCCCGAGCCTCCATGGCTCCCACCACGTTGCTGCTGCTGCTGTGCCTCTGCCCCTGCACTGCCTCCTGCTGCCTGCACATCCTCCGCCGGCTGGGGTGCAGTTGTAGATGTGGCCACCCCTGCTGGACGTCCGACTCCCGACTGTGGCAGGGATGCCTCCTCCACCAGCCTGGCCGCACCGTCAGAGGCAGCTCCACAGGGCACCCAGGTGACTGATGGGTGGGAAGATGGCACAGAGGACGACTGGCGCGTAGGGGGTCCAGCTGAGGAGGGGGTCGTACCAAGCCCCATCAGACGGAGCAATCCGGCCTGGGCGACCTGTCCCAGCAGGCTGACGTGGTCAACGAGCCATTCGAGATGACGTGCAGTCTCTTCATGAAAAGACTGCAGGTCACCTCGCATGGCCCGTTGACGCAACGCCACACCAGCCAGGACAGGCTCAACCCGGACCTGGATAGCCACGTCCGCAGGCAGAGGAAGGCCAGTAGACGTCAGCTCATCCCCTGCCTGAAAACGGGTCCGGACATAGGCATCCCTGCTGGTGCAAGATGATGCAGGGACAGGATCAGGGACAGGATTGCACACAGGCACCTCCGTGGCGGCCTGTGCTGCCTCCTGTCCCTGGTCCTGCACTGCACCACTAGCACCAGTGGGATCCCCACCTCCAGACCCCGTCTCTGGTGCTTGCACAGCCTCCTCCTCCACCAAACCCCCACCAACCTGGATGACTCCGTGCCATCTTCCCCTGTTGGGCCCTGTGGGGTCCCAGCTGCCCCTTCTGCTGCCGAGGAGTCCAACTCCAACCTCCGCCTCTTGGACCTCCCCCCGGCAGCTGCGGCCTGGGACGCGGCACCGGACTCCTCACTCCCCGACGAGATGACAACATGGGAGAGGAGCCGGGACTTGCGTCTCCGGCTGGCGGTGGGATCCCCGCCGCTGTGCTCCACAGCACATTCTCCGCCCTCTTCATCAGTTGACGCTGCAGACAGGGAGAAACAAAACACAGGCATCAGGGCACTGTACAATGGACACATAAACACATGACAGTTGTACATGAGTGGCATTGCCAAACCTCAGACATGTCATCACAATCCCCAACACACATGTCATTACAACTCGCACACATGAGACATACCACAGCCATATCGCAACTGCCACCACCATCCATACACATACAACAGCATGAGCAGCCAAAGGTGAGCCAGACATCACATGCAACACAGGAAGTGCACCACACATGTACACACACCACCACACTTGCATGCATGTGTACACCTCTGCCAAGTGTCGCAGTGTTCAGACGGGCATCCATGTCACATCTGCCCATCAGGCTTCCACATACCGCTGTCACATGCATCCATGTTGCATCACTGTTGCACCCTTGTCAAATACACACACATGCACATGTACACAGTGCTGATACATGCAGCCGAAAACAACATACATGCGTGACATCACGGACATGTCTACTCACATACACATTCATCCAAACATGTGTGCCCACACAACTGCATTTGGCATGCAAGCCCACACACACAAGCACAATCCATGTCTCACACATTACAGCCCTCGCATGTGTCAGCCCCACGGCCCTGTACACCCCCACCCATACTCGACCCCATACAAACAGATGTGCAACCTGCACACTACTGAACAATCACCACACGCACTGCTCACAATCAGGATGCATGTACACTCACCGCTCGACTCCAGACGGGTCTGCTTCTCAAGGACCTGGACGTGGAGCGCTGGGAATATGCGTTCCAGGACCCTCATCTGTTCTTCCGACAAGTGGCCCCGGCGCCCCTTGGCATCCGCTGCCTTCAAGAGGCGCCGGGCCTTGTTCAGGGTCCTGGACCTGAAGTCCTCCCAGCGCTTCCTGACATGTTGTAAGTCGCGGACTGCCACCCCCTCCGCGTTGATGGCAGTCACGATGTCAGTCCAGATCCGAGTCCGTCCTTCCTTGTCGGCGCGGGAACTTCCGAAGAGGGCATCATACTGCCCCAGGACTTGCTCCACCAGGACACCATCTTCGGTAGCACTGAAGCTGGTGCCCCTCTGCCTCTCTGGCCGGGGGTTGTCAGTGGTCACAGATGGTGTTTGCACCGACATGACAACCCCAGAGGCAGGAGTGGGTGGGCAACTGGGTCCTGGGGCTGGGCTGTGGAGCGATGGAATCCCAGTCGGGAATCTTCGGTTCCAGCAGGGGTGGTCACACCAACAGCACCCCTGTCTGATGTGCAGGCAGCAAATGGCAGGGCACGTGGGCAGCAGGCAGTCAGGCAGCAGCAGATGGCAGGTGGGAGCGTGCTCGGGGCTCTGGGGGGCAGTAGTTCGGCCTTCTGGGCAGGAGCGTGGTCTTCCGTGTGCTCACGCGTGGCCAGCTTGATACGGAGTGATTTGGCACGTGAAAAATCTGCACGTCAGCGTGTAATTCTAGGAAAGGCCCTTAGCGCGTAAGCGCGTCTGCACGCATACGCATTTTCATTGGACAGAAGGCCCCTCAAGCGCAAGCGCCCCTGTGACGTGACGCGTACAGACGTGCATGGGCATTACAGCGCGCGTGAAAAAATGCACTTCCGCGTGTAATACGAGGAAAGGGCCCATGCGTAAGAGCGCGTGAAAAACTGCACGTCCGCGTGTAATACGAGGAAAGGGCCCATGTGTAAGTGCGCGTGAAAAAATGCACGTCCGCGTGTAATACGAGGAAAGGGCCCATGCGTAAGCGCGCGTGAAAAAATGCACGTCCGCGTGTAATACGAGGAAAGGGCCCATGCGTAAGAGTGCGTGAAAAAATGCATGTCCGCGTGTAATGCGCGTAATCGCGCGTGAAAAAGTGTACGTCCGCATGTGACATGACGCGCTCGTGCGTTTCCCTCAGCACGGGTTAAAGGTGAGCGGGCCCAGCAGTTCGCTGTACGTGCCTTTCGTGGAGACCGACGTGTGTTGCTGCTTCCTGTTGTTTCGCGCGCCATCACAACTTCACAGCTCTCAAGGACGTATCTCTTCTTTTGGCGGGGGTATTGGCTACGCGTGTTTTTCTGCATCGCGCTAGTCAGACGGTGAGTCGCAAACTCTCCTTTTCCCACTGCGGGTGCCCCTGTGTATCGCACCCATTTTCGATGTCATCGTAGCCTGCGTGTCCCACGCGTACGCATTATTCGTGTTACTGGGTGCACCCGCGTACTGCGGGAGGTTTAATCCACGCACGTAGGCTGCAGAGTTGCGTGCACGGTTTTACTGCAGTTTTGGGGTGCCTGAGCATTGCGTGACCCGTCACCACATCACCGGGGTCACATACAGTCTTGCAGGTGCAGGGGGGCTGTTAACATCTTGCTTCCCACCCCCTTCACCCCAATTGCCCAGGTCAATTGTGCTGTACACCTCCCATTGGCACCACTCCATCTGTGCCAGCACTATTACATCTGTGCCATGGTTGGGAGGCCACCAAAGGTGAGGGGCGCCTCAGCTGGGCGTACTCCTCGTGGCGGGCGTGGTCGGGGACGTGGCCGTGGTGACCAGGGAGTAGGGGGACTCCAGGGTGTCCAGGGCAGCCACAGAGGGGGAAGAGGCAGGTGTGCGCCACTTGAGCACAATGTTGTGCCATGTGTCGGTGCAGCCATGCCACCACCCCCTGTGGTTCCGGGGGATGCAGCTCCTGCATCTGGCACTGGCACCCGTATGACCCGGCAGTTCGTTCCATCGACTGCCACGGGCCCAAGGGTAGCGGTAGCTGCAGGTGCAGCTGTGGACACCCAGGCTCAGGGTCTGCCAGCGCAGGCTGCGTTGGCACTTGAAGAGCCCTTGGTAGATCTCCAACAGGCCAGGGGGGAAACCATTGGGGCAGGCGGGCTGCTCAGACCAAGACACGTGTCCCTGGGGCAGTCATGTCATCTGCTGCCCCGAACAGCCAGGTGTTGGCAAGTGCAGGGGCAGATGCACCCAACAGCACCCCGGTTGTGAGTCTGCCAACCAGGACCGTTGCGGTCAATGACCCTGCCACAGCTGGTCCATTAGTGGGCACCCAGCTGCCACTGACACAAGTCAGGCCTTTGGTCATCCCTCCACCTGCCACTCCCTCGGCTCAATCCACCAAACCCACTGGCCATACTGGTCAGGGCGGCATTAGCCATCCAGGGTCTGCGCCACAGTCCAAGAGGAGGAAGGTTGCACCTGCAGCACAGGCTGGGACCCCACACACAGCCACGACCTCCTGCACGTCGAGGAAGAAGCCTTTCTGTAAGCAGGAACTGGACTTCCTAGTGGACTACGTGCGGGGCCACAGCCGTGACATGCTAGTGGGTGCCAATAGTCAGACTACGGCTGCCCAACGTGACACCCACTGGAAGCATGTTGCGGAACATGTCAGTTCATTCGGCCATGAGGTGCGCACGGCGCAGGAGTGCAAAAAGCGCTGGAATGACATCAAGCGCAGCACTAAGGCTAAGCGTGCCTCAAATTACAACTTGACTCTGGTGACTGGCGGTGGGCCTGCACCAGAGGAGGAAGAACTCACTCCGCATGAGGCTCTCGTTGCGGAGTTCATACCACCAGAATTGGTCGAAGGAGTGGGAGAGATGCTGGACTTTGATGCCCAGTCCAGTGAGTGTTGATGCGTATTTGTTGAGGACGTGTGTGTTTCACTTGTGGGATGTGTTGTGCATGATTGCTGCTACATGTGACGTGTACATGGTTCTGATGTGTAAGTAATGCAATGCTACCGTCATGCATGTCTCCTCTGCCTGCATGCGGGACTCCATGTGGGCATGCTCCCTTGCCCCTCCTCCGCCACTCTGCACCCCAGTTCCACCTTTGCACTGGTCTGCTTCATTCTTGCCAATGTGTAGTTTCTTGTTCATGTGTCCTGTGTAGATGCTAACTTCCAGCGTAGAAACTGCCAGACATATGCCGTGTGGTACAGCCTTAGTACTCGATGCAGGGTATCCCACTTGTACTGTGCATGGGTCAGATGTCCCGCATGGACATGAGTGCCCATTCATGCTCCATGTGCATTGCACGCATGCCCCTATGTGTCCTTGACTGGATGATCACTGTAATATGAGTCCTTGGTTACATACATTGCCTGCCATATTATCGGCCTCCCCATGTCAACTGTGGCTCAGTCCTGCGTTGCACACATGTTTAGGCTCTGACAATCTGTGTGGCTCACAGGCCTCAGCCTGTTCAATGGCCAATGACTCTGTATAACTCTTGTCGTGTCTTCTTCACACGTGGCCGGCCTCCGGATCTTCCATCATGTGTCCTGCCCACTGTCCCAGCATAATTTGCAGTGTTGTAATTTCAATCACATTAAGCTGTTGATGCCAGTCAACACTGCCTGTCAATAAACAGGTGTATGGTCAGCCTTTTGATACCATGCTAGGCATCCCTGCTTTGGTACTGGGGTGGAGGGGTGCTTGGCTTCTAGACATGGTACACTTTGAATGCACAATGCACGTGATGTCTGAATTTGACATTGCACTGCCTTCACATTTCCTGGCACACACCATGGAGTGCTTGTACATGTAGGTAGTGAGTGGCGTACACATTTTCTGCACTGCATAGACCCACTTCCATGGAAACTGCCACCTTTCAACAGGTCTGATCACAGAAGCTATTCAAAGTAGACCCAGCATGCATGCCAGGTCATATGTTGTGTGTCACATGTCTGCCGGATGCCTTTGCTGTCGGTGTGTGTGTGTGTCATGTTCTTCTGACATGTGTAGTGACCTTTTCCTCTCTATTTTTCAGGTGATGACGCAATGGATGCAGAGGATGGTGTTGTCATGCCAGACACAGGGTTGGTAAGACCACATCAACCCGGCACTAGTGGGGGTCGTGGGGTGGTAGGCCACGAAAAGCCCCAAGTGCTGCAGTCCATCCTGTCTCTGGCTGCCTATGAGTCCAGCCTTGATGACGACTCTGACGTCCATGTTGAGTTGGATGAGCATCAAGTCCATGTGTCAGGGGTGAGTGATTCTGATGTGGACACTCCTCTGTCTGCGACACCTGCACTGAGGGATCAGACAGTCTTGGTTCCTCCGCCCGTGGTGGATCGGGACGCAGGGTCACCCTCCACACCAGTCACTGATGTGCCTGGGACATCACGTCGACGGGGGCATGTAGTCGTGCAGCCGCAGGCGGTGCCAACACAGCGAGGACCCCCGGTCCTTGGGTCCCGCAGGGGTCAAGCCCGGCAACGCGGTCGCCGCGCGCAACCACTGTATACTGAGTGGGAGCAAGACATGACTGCCAATTCAGAACGGCAGGGGGCAGCAATGGAGAACATCGCTGACAGCATGGAGCGTGTGGCCCGATCTGTGCTCCCCCCTGCTAGGTAGGTGCTTCTCCAGCAGCAGGCGGCACGGTCCACGGCCCGCTCGCTCAGGCTGGGCATGGCGGCCTCAGACAGGGCACGCCAGGCTGAAATGTCGTCTCTGCGTCAAGCAATTGCTGCTCACGCAGAGGCGCACATGGATGCCCTGAGGGAGGAGTATGCCTCCCTCAGATCCACTCTGGGTGTCCTTATAATGTCCCAGAGGCAGCAGGCAGAGGAGAGGTTTGCACAGCTTGAGCGCACCATCTCGGCTGAGCTACAGGCTTGCCGGGAGGTGCAGCGGTTGTCCAGCCAGGCCTTGCAGGAGGAACTCCGTGTTACACGTGCTACCTTGCAAGAGGAAGCACGTGTATCACGTGAGGTTCTGCATGCAGACCTATATAACATCGCCACACAGAACCAGGCTCACCCGTCCGGCAGACTTGCTGCCGACGAGGGGCAAGTTGCGGCTAGGCGTGGCCAGGCTACTGTGCCACGTCCTCCTTTACAGGATGAGCCAGACTCGGACGACCATCTATCTCCCACATAGGTCGTGCTGTGCAGGCGTTGAGCCCATGGAGGTCTTTTTTTTTGGCTCAGCATCATCGCATGTGGATGTTGAGCAGCACCCTGTACCTCCCCCCTCCTGGGTGCCTCCCCTCCACCCCGGGTCGTATGTGGCCATTTTTGATTTTTCTTTTAGTTTAGTTACTTAAGTTTCTGTTTGATAGTTAGTTTAAATAGGTAATGTAGGTTTTCCATAGTTAGTGTAATTAGTTAATAGTTGAGTTAGTATACAATTGCTAGTCTATTGTGCTTTCATGTGACGGTGCGGTGCCTTGTGGTTTTTGAAGGCATCCACTGTCTGTTCCAGCTGGGCCCTTCATGGTTGTCTTGTGTATGTGTTTGCTGCTTGGGTTCCTTGACTCACATATGCCACTCCTGCCTCCCTTATCCATGGGCTCGCAAGGATGGTTCGGTGTTACAGAATTTTACACAAGGGCTTTGGACTGTCATATCTGTGGCATGTCTGGTGCTGTGTGACTTGTGTTGACACCCCTAGTGGGGATGATTTAGGTGTCATTGTCCACTGTGCAGCTTTTGCTAGATGGGGGGTGTCATGATTAATGTGGACATTGATTGCTATGCATTGTGTATTATGTTTCATATCTTTCCTGTACACGTGCTTGTTGCAATTCATGCTGTAGATAGTATTCCACACTTTGGAGGTGAAAGACGGACTGATGGTGTGATTTGTGATGTGACTCTCTGACATGGTCAAGTAATGAGATGCCTGATGAGACACACACAGATGACTTTGAAGCATTAATCATGTGTTTCATGCCCTTTCTGCAGGGGGATGAGCCTCCAGAGCACCTTTGCCAGCAGACATGGCCCATTGGACGACAGAATTCCTGACCCGTTTGTTGGTGCCCACATGCACATGTGTGCACAAGCAGAGGCACAGTGATTGCAGACCCACATCCTAGAACTTCTGACATGTTCCAAGGAACTCCAGGCAAGGTGAGCATCACAGGGGGGCCACGACACAGCAAAGCTTGCACCAGGCGAGTTGCACATGCAGGCTTAGTCACAGCACTGAGGGCGAGCTTAGACGAATATTGGTGTTGAAGCACACAATGCAGCTCAGATGTGTTTGTGGACTGATGGCTGTTGATAGTAGGGTTGTCTGGGACACATGCAGGGGCAGTGGCACATACCCTGCCGTACACCAAGATTCATTGAGGCACTTGTATCAACCATGTAGCCTTCCGAGACATGGAAAGGGGCAGCTCACAGGGACATACAGCAAGGGACATACTCGGGTGCAGTGCATGTCTTTTCCACGTACTTCATGATAAATGCACTGCCAACTTTGTTTTGGTCATGGTGGTACGCAACTTGCTCTGTAGTCATGGCTTGCTATATGGGTTTGTCTGCTTACCCAGGGAACATTGCATGTTGTGTGAATTGTGACACATTGGTGTTCCATTTGCCATGCACCCACCAGCGGCTGACTTACTGCATTGACTGTGTATGACCCGTCACAGGGGTGATGTTATATATGGGTACGAAGCATCGAGCACAGATTGTCTGTTTGTAGAGTAGTTTGTTGCTATGGGGCATGTTTGGTGTTGTGTTTTTGTGTAATTGGCACGTACAGGTTGTTGACTGTGGCTGTCTTTGCAGCATTGCAGTGCTCCTGTAACCGGACCTGAGAGTGCGCAGGCAGGAGGCCAGCACTCAAAACCAGAGCTAAGTGCCTTGTTGTTTTTCTTTCGAACTGCTCTGCATAGGCTTGCTGGGGAGTGTACTGATGCATGGATGTATGTGTGGTTCTATTTGGTATGTTTTTTTTCCCTAATCACCCGTGATCCTATGCAATTTTTAAACCTGTACCCTCTACCCGGTGTTCCTGCTTCCCGTGCCTATCCAAGCAACGTTCCCTGACCCTCTTTCCCCACTGGGGTTGCGGATGCCTGTGTAAGCCCCGAACTTGCAGGCGCCAAAACCCTAGAGGGGGTGGTTGGTTCGTACCACTCCTGAGCCTGGACTACAGAAGGCCATGACAATGATGTCCAAGTTTGTTTGGATTGTGTATGTGTTCATGCAGGTTGTACATTTTCGTGCATTCCCTAGTTTCATGTGTCATTCCTCCTCCCCTCTCCTGCCACTCATTCCAGTCATCCAGTGTGTCTACACCTGTCCTAACTGCATATCCCTGAACCTCATTCCCCACCAGGATCTCAGGGGCCTGTGTGAGTTTGACCTTGCAGGCACCCGGGACATGGTGTGGGTGGTTGTTTCATGACACTCCCGCGCCTGTACAGGGGACCTGTGACAGTACACATCCATTCATGGTGCATCATCCTATGTCATGTACCACACATGTCTCACATCCTGTCGTGACATTGTTTTGCTGTGCTACCTTGGTTGTTGCATCATTGTGGTAGTACTTGGCGTTTGTGAGGTACTGCTACGTCAAGTCATCTACTGGAGGGTGTTCGGGTTCGTTTTCATGCCTTGGATTTCGTGAATTTGGAAATGAGTGTGGATTCTGAGGGTTCAGGCATCTTTTTACACACAAGGTGGGAGATAGCCACGAAGGGTAAAGGTGATCCTGCGGCCAGGTGGAAATGAGGGTTGGAGGCTCCATGACCCAGGTGCAGTTGTTCAGTGGGTCATGGTCATTTGTGAGGGAGGGGGGGTTGTTGTTGATAGTTGCGTTGCCCTGCAGTGTGATGGGAACTCTGACATAGTAATGTTGTTATCCTATGTACATGTTGTGTTCTGCTGATCAATGCCTGTTCATGTGTTGTGTTTTCCTTTCAGGTGCGAGGGGATAGTTGTGGTTTGACATGCTGGGGTGTACACATGGTGGATGTTCACATGTGATGTGTAGGGAACACTGATGGTCACTTGAGTGCACATGCATATGTGGAGTGCATGTCCTTGCAGAACCACACACTTGCACTCGGATGCACTCCATGTACTCCCACCCTTGCATATCCACGTGTACACTGTTTGCCTTCTGGTGCCCACTGTGTCCCGGCAGCACATGTTCTGTGACCGATTATGGTTCCAGTACATGCCTAATTTGATGTTTGATGTGGTCTGTCACTTAGATGTGATGCTCAGGGTGTGCATCACACACAATGGCTGTTCACTGTGCTGTGCGCTGAGCAGTGTGATGCAGGAGTACGACACTGCACACATGAGCTGCAGTGTTGATTTTGCAATGCATAATGTGCATGTAGACAGGCATTCATTGTGATGCTACGTCTACGACTGTTGTAATGCATTTTGAAACAACTTATTTTGGGTGGGACATTTTGTTGGTCTGTCATTTCATCTGATTCCGGGTCAGGCATTATTTTCCGATGCCACTGTACATTTAGGACATGGCAATGTGTACCTTATCGTTACTGCGTTGGTGTATGGGTATTGCTTGCCATGTCATGTTGATGTTTGGGAGGGTTTGACTGACATGACAGTGATGGCCATGGCCTGTTTTGCAGGTGTGTGTGATGCACACCTTGCATGTCCGAGTCATCCGCTTCTCACAGCAACTAGCTGGGGGTAGGTTTCTCTCCGCAGCAGGGCCCTCCCCCTGGAACAGACTTCCTGCCTGACTTGAACTTGAGGGGAACCATCTCCAGTTCTGGAAGCACCTCAAGACCTTCCTCTTTGCTTCTGCTTACTCTCTGCCTCTCCCTTGCAGAATTCTTCACTGGAACTGCACAGGAGCTGTAACTGGGACACTCTCACCAACCTCAGTCTCTGGCCCAGCCACTCTCCACTTGCACTGCCACCCTGGCAACCCCTGCACTGCAGTACTGTCTCTCTATCCCTACAGCCCTCCCTTCACAGCACTTGTCTGCACTTACCTTTGCAGTTGCCACCAGGCGACCTATGTATTATTTTTTTGGCCTACTTCCCCTGTACTGGACTCCCCCCCACCCTTCCCCTTGCACTTTTCCCTTCCCCCTACCCCTGCACTTGCACAATCTCAATGACACCTGGCCTAGTAGTACCGTTCTCTGTGTTCCCTTGTTCCCCCCTCCTTGCCTCATTGCGCCTTGGAATACTTGTGTATGGCCCATATCATGTCACATGTCATATGTGTGCATTTTGGTCACACAGGATAGCTTGTGTTTAAGTAGCTAGGGATGCAGACGATGTGGCACTTCCATGGCAACTATCTCAGGGTGGTAGGGTTGTGACAGTTGACTGTCTCTTTGTCATCATCGATTGTCACCTGTACCAGGCCTGTGTGCACTCCGCAGGGGTGGGAGTTTAGGTGAAAAATGTGGCCACAAGCTGGGTCCGGGCTTCCTCGCCACGTGCCCTTTCCCCTCCCATGGGCAGCGCCTGTGCTTGGGGATGTGGGGGCACCACCATGTCCACCGGGACGCCCTGCCGTGTTGCAACATTGTGCAGGACACATGCTGCCACAATGATCCTGCACACTACTGGTGGTGCATAGAGTAGTTGCCCACCAGAGCGGTCAAGGGAGCGGAAACGTGACTTGAGCACTCCGAATGTGCGCTCCACTATGCCCCTGGTTGCAATATGGGCGGCGTTGTATCTTACCTGGGGTGGTGTGGTGGGGTTCCGGATTGGCGTCATCATGTGGTTGCTCAGAGGGTAGGCACTGTCCCCTGGGGAGGTGATAACAGTTGAGAATATTAGGGTTTGTATATTTGTCTGTGTGTGACTTGCATGCATGTGCAAGGGCATTTGTACTGACCTAGGAGCCATATGTCGCCATGCTGCCCAGCTTCCAGGGCCCGGCTCAGGGCGGACATTCTGTATATGAAACTGTCATGGGTGGAGCCAGGGTAGTTTGCATAGACAGAGGTGATGATTCCCTTTGCATCGCATACCACCTGTACATTGATGGAATGCCAGTGCTTGCGGTTTCGGTAGATGTGCTCAGTGGCCCTAGGTGGACGTAGGGCCACATGGGTGCAATCTATGGCACTGAGCACTTTGGGGAAGTGTGCCACCCTGAAAAAATCCAGGACAACGGCCTGCCTTTCTGCGGGTGTTCTGGGCATGTATATGTGCCTGCGGACTGAGGGGCGCGCTGTCATGATTGCCAGTACCTGGTGTAGGCAGCGTGACTGCGTGGCCTCTGAGACCCCCCCCCACTATGGCAGTGGTCCGCTGAAATGACCCAGTCGCCAAAAAATGCAGGACATTGAGCAGCTTCTCCAAGGGGCTCAATGCTTGGGAGCAAAGGGTGGGGGATGTGAGGTCATCTTCCCACTCCCTGACCATGTCTAGGATGATATGGGGTGGAAACCTATACCTGCCGTAGACCTGGTCATCAGGCATCCCAAAAAGGCTTGTCCGTGGTGAAAAAATGCGTGCCCTGGCTATTCTCCTCCTCCTGCGGTGTCCCACGATCAGTGCAGCAACAAATGGGGCATTCATCGTAGCTGTATATACGCGTTTGTTGTTTGCGCACACTTTTATGCTGTGCGCGGGACGCCTCCGTGTGGGCGGACTCGTTGACGCCTGTGCACGTCTTTTGCCGTGCCGGGGTTTCCCGTATTCGGGTGTCATCGCGTGTGATCGGAGGGGAGTGAGCGTACACGCGATTGGCCTGGGTACGTGTGTTTCGGGGTGTGCGGGTAGTTCCACGTGCGATTAGCCTGGGTACGTGTGTTCCGGGGTGCCGGGAACTTTCACACGCGATTGGTTGAAATCCACGTGTGTTCTGTCATCACGTGCAATGAGGGATACACCCTCGCACGTCATGTCACAGACGCGCTCACGCGCTGAGGGCCTTTGGTCCAATGAAATCGCATATGCGTGCTGCCGTGCATACGCGCTAAGGGCCTTTCCTCGTATTACACGCGGACGTGCATTTTTTCACACGCGCTGTAATGCCCATGCACGTCTGTACGCGTCACGTCACAGGGGCGCTTGCGCTTGACGGGCCTTCTGTCCAATGAAAATGCATATGCGTGCAGACGCGCTTACGCGCTAAGGGCCTTTCCTCGAATTACACGCTGACGTGCAGATTTTTCACGTGCCAAATCACTCCGTATCAAGCTGGCCACGCGTAAGCACACGGAAGACCACGCTCCTGCCCAGAAGGCCGAACTACTGCCCCCCAGAGCCCCGAGCACGCTCCCACCTGCCATCTGCTGCTGCCTGACTGCCTGCTGCTCACGTGCCCTGCCATTTGCTGCCTGCACATCAGCCAGGGGTGCTGTTGGTGTGACCACCCCTGCTGGAACCGAAGACTCCCGACTGGGATTCCATCGCTCCACAGCCCAGCCCCAGGACCCAGTTGCCCACCCACTCCTGCCTCTGGGGTTGTCATGTCAGGGCAAACACCATCTGTGACCACTGACAACCCCCGGCCAGAGAGGCAGAGGGGCACCAGCTTCAGTGCCACCGAAGTTGGTGTCCTGGTGGAGCAAGTCCTGGGGCAGTATGATGCCCTCTTCGGAAGTTCCCGCGCCGACAAGGATGGACGGACTCGGATCTGGACTGACATTGTGACTGCCATCAACGCGGAGGGGGTGGCAGTCCGTGACTTACAACATGTCAAGAAGCGCTGGGAGGACTTCAGGTCCAGGACCCTGAACAAGGCCCGGCGCCTCTTGAAGGCAGCGGATGCCAAGGGGCGCCGGGGCCACTTGTCGGAAGAACAGATGAGGGTCCTGGAACGCATATCCCCAGCGCTCCACGTCCAGGTCCTTGAGAAGCAGACCCGTCTGGAGTCGAGCGGTGAGTGTACATGCATCCTGATTGAGAGCAGTGCGTGTGGTGATTGTTCAGTAGTGTGCAGGTTGCACATCTGTTTGTATGGGGTCGTGTATGGGTGGGGGTGTACAGGGCCGTGGGGCTGACACATGCGAGGGCTGTAATGTGTGAGACATGGATGGTGCTTGTGTGTGTGGGCTTGCATGCCAAATGCAGTTGTGTGCGCACACAGGTTTGGATGAATGTGTATGTGAGTAGACATGTCCGTGATGTCACGCATGTATGTTGTTTTCGGCTGCATGTATCAGCGCTGTGTACATGTGCATGTCTGTGTATTTGACAAGGGTGCAACAGTGATGCAACATGGATGCATGTGACAGCGGTATGTGGAAGCCTGATGGGCAGATGTGACATGGATGCCCGTCTGAACACTGCGACACTTGGCAGAGGTGTACACATGCATGCAAGTGTGGTGGTGTGTGTACATGTGTGGTGCACTTCCTGTGTTGCATGTGATGTCTGGCTCACCTTTGGCTGCTCATGCTGTTGTATGTGTATGGATGGTGGTGGCAGTTGCGATATGGCTGTGGTATGGCTCATGTGTGCGAGTTGTAATGACATGTGTGTTGGGGATTGTGATGACATGTCTGGGGTTTGCCAATGCCACTCATATACAACTGTCATGTGTGTATGTGTCCATTGTACAGTGCCCTGATGCCTGTGTTTTGTTTCTCCCTGTCTGCAGCGTCAACTGATGGAGAGGGCGGAGAAGGTGCTGTGGAGAACAGCGGCGGGGATCCCACCCCCAGCCGGAGACGCAAGGCCCGGCTCCCCTCACATGTTGTCATCTCGTCGGGGAGTGAGGAGTCCGGTGCCGCGTCCCAGGCCGCAGCTGCCGGGGGGAGGTCCAAGAGGCGGAGGTTGGAGTTGGACTCCTCAGCAGCAGAAGTGGCAGCTGGGACCCCACAGGGCCCAACAGGGGAAGATGGCACGGAGTCATCCAGGTTGGTGGGGGGTTTGGTGGAGGAGGAGGCCGTGCAAGCACCAGAGACGGGGTCTGGAGGTGGGGATCCCACTGGTGCTAGTGGTGCAGTGCAGGACCAGGGACAGGAGGCAGCACAGGCCGCCGCGGAGGTGCCTGTGTGCAATCCTGTCCCTGATCCTGTCCCTGCATCATCTTGCACCAGCAGGGATGCCGACGTCCAGACCCGTTTTCAGGCAGGGGATGAGCTGACCTCAACTGGCCCTCCTCTGCCTGCGGACGTGGCTATCCAGGTCCGGGTTGAGCCTGTCCTGGCTGGTGTGGCGTTGCGTCAACGGGCCATGCGAGGTGACCTGCAGTCTTTTCATGAAGAGACTGCACGTCATCTCGAATGGCTCGTTGACCACGTCAGCCTGCTGGGACAGGTCACCCAGGCCGGATTCCTCCGTCTGATGGGTCTTGCTACGACCCCCTCCTCAACTGGACCCCCTATGCGCCAGTCGTCCTCTGTGCCATCTTCCCACCCATCAGTCACCTGGGTACCCTGTGGAGCTGCCTCTGACGGTGCGGCCAGGCAGGTGGAGGAGGCATCCCTGCCACAGTCGGGAGTCGGACGTCCAGCAGGGGTGGCCACGTCAACGACTGCACCCCAGCCGGCGGAGGATGTGCAGGCAGCAGGAGGCAGTGCAGGGGCAGAGGCACAGCAGCAGCAGTAACGTGGTGGGAGCCATGAAGGCTCGGGGCCTTCAACATCGGAGGGGCAGGCATCGGCCGGAGGGCAGGAGGACCCAGGACAGAGAGTGTCTTCCGTGTGGCAGCGGTTGGGCCACGCCATAGATGCGGAGCGGCAGCGGGCGGAAGAGGCACGGCTCACAATGGTCAGGGCGGAGAACTCCATGCGGAGGGCCCTGAGGCGGGCCGAGTGCCTCGAGGCAATCTGCAGGGGTTTGGAGGTGGACACGTCGACGGCCCTGCGGACCCTCGGGGCCATGGAGGAGGACCGCCTCCGGGACATTGAGGAGGAGTTCGATGATGCCCAGGCCCGGGACATCCACAAGTGAGCCGTGAAACTAGCCCGCTGCGTAGTGTTAGGTTTCATTTTCGTTTTTATTTCATTTGGACCTTTCGGACATTGGCCACATTTTTGTATATAGTTTTTTTCATTAGTTAGTGTAGTTAGATAGGTTTCCTTTATTTTGTTGGGATAATGGACCCTGGCTTGTTGCCATGTACATTGTTCACAGTTGGATTGTATTATTTTTTTCACTTTTTCACCATGGAGCAATGGCTTTCTTCTTTTTTTTCCCATTGGATTTTGTTTTGTGGACATTGACTTTGGACAACATTACTTTGGATTTTTATTTTTGGTTTTTCTTTTTTTGAACGGACATGCTTCTTTTCATTTTTGTACATTCACATTTCTGTTTCTTCATTTTTTATTATATTTGTGTTTCCTTTAATACATATTTTTTTAGGTGAACTTCAATGTGTGGTATCTCATTGGTTTCATGCATTTCATGATATGTGTTTTGAGATTCACTGACACCCATTGGGTGTATGTGAGGGACATGTGTTTGTTTCGGAACTTGCAATTGGTGTTCTGTGATGTAATTGCTAATTATGAGTGGGTGGATGCAATACTCGGGTGGGTGTTTTGCATTTGGAGGCTGACCATAGGGACCAGGGATCTAGATTGTGATGACATGTTGGCTGGGGAACATGAGTTGGACATGGGTGGGTGCCTGCTGGCAGGTGCCCCACAGTGCTGGGGGGTGGGGGTGGTGGGGAACATGAGTTGGACATGGGTGGGGGCCTGCTGGCAGGTGCCCCACGGTGCTGGGTGGTGGGGGTGGTGGGGAAGATGAGTTGGACATGGGTGGGGGCCTGCTGGCAGGTGCCCCACAGTGCTGGGGGGTGGGGGTGCTGGGAGACATGGGTGGGGGCCTGGTGGAGGCTGCCCCTGCACTGCTGGGGGTGGTGGGGAACATGAGTTGGACATGGGTGGGGGCCTGCTGGCAGGTGCCCCACAGTGCTGGGGGGTGGGGGTGGTGGGGAACATGAGTTGGACATGGGTGGGGGCCTGGTGTTGGGTGCCCCTGCATTGCTGGGGGGTGGGGGTGGTGGGAGACATGGGTGGGGGCCTGGTGGTGGGTGCCCCTGCACTGCTGGGGGGTGGGGGTGGTGGGAGACATGAGTTGGACATGGGTGGGGGCCTGGTGGTGGGTGCCCCTGCACTGCTGGGGGGTGGGGGTGGTTGGAGTCATGGGTGGGGGCCTGGTGGTGGGTGCCCCTGCACTGCTGGGGGGGTGTGGGTGCTGGTGGACATGGGTGGGGGCC
Source organism: Ambystoma mexicanum (assembly GCF_040938575.1). Classification (NCBI taxonomy): domain Eukaryota; kingdom Metazoa; phylum Chordata; class Amphibia; order Caudata; family Ambystomatidae; genus Ambystoma; species Ambystoma mexicanum. Next base: position 115,539,256 of record NC_090934.1, on the reverse strand, counting down.
TGGTGGAGGCTGCCCCTGGTGACTGGGGGGGGTGGGGGTGCTGGGAGACATGGGTGGGGGCCTGGTGGAGGCTTCCCCTGGTGGCTGGGGGGTTGGGGTGGTGGGAGACATGAGTTGGACATGGGTGGGGGCCTGCTGGCAGGTGCCCCACAGTGCTGGGTGTTGGGGGTGCTGGGAGACATGGGTGGGGGCCTGGTGGAGGCTGCCCCTTGTGACTGGGGGGGGTGGGGGTGGTGGGAGACATGGGTGGGGGCCTGGTGGAGGCTGCCCCTGGTGGCTGGGGGGTGGGGGTGGTGGGAGACATGGGTGGGGGCCTGGTGGAGGCTGCCCCTGGTGGCTGGGGGGTGGGGGTGCTGGGAGACATGGGTGGGGGCCTGGTGGAGGCTGCCCCTGGTGACTGGGGGGGTGGGGGTGCTGGGAGACATGGGTGGGGGCCTGGTGGAGGCTGCCCCTGGTGGCTGGGGGGTGGGGGTGGTGGGAGACATGAGTTGGACATGGGTGGGGGCCTGCTGGCAGGTGCCCCACAGTGCTGGGGGGTGGGGGTGGTGGGGAACATGAGTTGGACATGGGTGGGGGCCTGCTGGCAGGTGCCCCACAGTGCTGGGTGGTGGGGGTGGTGGGGAACATGAGTTGGACATGGGTGGGGGCCTGCTGGCAGGTGCCCCACAGTGCTGGGGGGGTGGGGGTGCTGGGAGACATGGGTGGGGGCCTGATGGAGGCTGCCCCTGGTGACTGGGGGGGTGGGGGTGGTGGGAGACATGGGTGGGGGCCTGGTGGAGGCTGCCCCTGGTGGCCGGGGGGTGGGGGTGCTGGGAGACATGGGTGGGGGCCTGGTGGAGGCTGCCCCTGGTGACTGGGGGGGTGGGGGTGCTGGGAGACATGGGTGGGGGCCTGGTGGAGGCTGCCCCTGGTGGCTGGGGGGTGGGGGTGGTGGGAGACATGAGTTGGACATGGGTGAGGGCCTGCGGGCAGGTGCCCCACAGTGCTGGGGGGTGGGGGTGCTGGGAGACATGGATAGGGGCCTGGTGGATGCTGCCCCTGGTGACTGGGGGGGTGGGGGTGGTGGGAGACATGGGTGGGGGCCTGGTGGGGGCTGCCCCTGGTGGCTGGGGGGTGGGGGTGGTGGGAGACATGAGTTGGACATGGGTGGGGGCCTGCTGGCAGGTGCCCCACAGTGCTGGGGGGGGTGGGGGTGCTGGGAGACATGGGTGGGGGCCTGGTGGAGGCTGCCCCTGGTGACTGGGGGGGTGGGGGTGGTGGGAGACATGGGTGGGGGCCTGGTGGGGGCTGCCCCTGGTGGCTGGGGGGTGGGGGTGGTGGGAGACATGAGTTGGACATGGGTGGGGGACTGCTGGCAGGTGCCCCACAGTGCTGGGGGGTGGGGGTGCTGGGAGACATGAGTTGGACATGGGTGGGGGCCTGCTGGCAGGTGCCCCACAGTGCTGGAGGGTGGGGGTGGTGGGGAACATGAGTTGGACATGGGTGGGGGCCTTTTGGCAGGTGCCCCACGGTGCTGGGTGGTGGGGGTGGTGGGGAACATGAGTTGGACATGGGTGGGGGCCTGCTGGCAGGTGCCCCACAGTGCTGGGGGGTGGGGGTGCTGGGAGACATGGGTGGGGGCCTGGTGGAGGCTGCCCCTGGTGACTGGGGGGTGGGGGTGGTGGGAGACATGGGTGGGGGCCTGGTGGAGGCTGCCCCTGCACTGCTGGGGGGTGGGGGTGGTGGGGAACATGAGTTGGACATGGGTGGGGGCCTGCTGGCAGGTGCCCCACAGTGCTGGGGGGTGGGGGTGCTGGGAGACAAGGGTGGGGGCCTGGTGGAGGCTGCCCCTGGTGACTGGGGGGGTGGGGGTGGTGGGAGACATGGGTGGGGGCCTGGTGGAGGCTGCCCCTGGTGACTGGGGGGGTGGGGGTGGTGGGAGACATGGGTGGGGGCCTGGTGGAGGCTGCCCCTGCACTGCTGGGGGGTGGGGGTGGTGGGGAACATGAGTTGGACATGGGTGGGGGCCTGCTGGCAGGTGCCCCACAGTGCTGGGGGGTGGGGGTGCTGGGAGATATGGGTGGGGGCCTGGTGGAGGCTGCCCCTGGTGACTGGGGGGTTGGGGGTGGTGGGAGACATGGGTGGGGGCCTGGTGGGGGCTGCCCCTGGTGGCTGGGGGGTGGGGGTGGTGGGAGACATGAGTTGGACATGGGTGGGGGCCTGCTGGCAGGTGCCCCACAGTGCTGGGGGGTGGGGGTGGTGGGAGACATGAGTTGGACATGGGTGGGGGCCTGCTGGCAGGTGCCCCACAGTGCTGGGGGGTGGGGGTGCTGGGAGACATGGGTGGGGGCCTGGTGGAGGCTGCCCCTGGTGACTGGGGGGGTGGGGTGGTGGGAGACATGGGTGGGGGCCTGGTGGGGGCTGCCCCTGGTGGCTGGGGGGTGGGGGTGGTGGGAGACATGAGTTGGACATGGGTGGGGGCCTGCTGGCAGGTGCCCCACAGTGCTGGGGGGTGGGGGTGCTGGGAGACATGAGTTGGACATGGGTGGGGGCCTGCTGGCAGGTGCCCCACAGTGCTGGGGGGTGGGGGTGGTGGGGAACATGAGTTGGACATGGGTGGGGGCCTGCTGGCACGTGCCCCACGGTGCTGGGTGGTGGGGGTGGTGGGGAACATGAGTTGGACATGGGTGGGGGCCTGCTGGCAGGTGCCCCACAGTGCTGGGAGGTGGGGGTGCTGGGAGACATGGGTGGGGGCCTGGTGGAGGCTGCCCCTGGTGGCTGGGGGGTGGGGGTGGTGGGAGATATGAGTTGGACATGGGTGGGGGCCTGCTGGCAGGTACCCCACAGTGCTGGGGGGTGGTGATGGTGGGAGACATGGGTGGGGGCCTGGTGGAGGCTGCCCCTGGTGGCTGGGGGTGCAGGGGGACATGCGTTGGTGGGCAGTAGTGCTAGTTGATATGTGGGTTGGCTGGTGGGCATGGCCATGGTGGATGGGGTGCCTGCAGGACATGTGCTGGGTAGGCCCCTGTGGTGTGAGCCACCTGTAGGGGACGTGGAGGGTGTAGAGGGTACACCTGGGAGGACCAACACGTGCAATTCACGTGTGCTGTTCCCCGGTAATACACGTACCCTGATGATATCGCGTGTGTAACTTCCCGCGCACCCCCGAAATACACGTACCCCGTTCAATCGCGTGTGTAACTTCCCGCGCACCCCCAAAATACACGTACCCCGCTCAATCGCGTGTGTAACTTCCCGCGCACCCCTGAAATACACGTACCCTGCTCAATCGCGTATTTAACTTCCTGCGCACCCCCGAAATACACGTACCCGCTCTATCGCGTATTTAACTTCCTGCGCACCCCCGAAATACACGTACCCCGCTCAATCGCGTGTGTAACTTCCCGCGCACCCCCGAAATACACGTACCCCGCTCAATCGCGTGTGTAACTTCCCGCGCACCCCCAAAATACACGTACCCCGCTCAATCGCGTATTTAACTTCCCGCGCACCCCCGAAATACACGTACCCCGCTCAATCGCGTGTGTAACTTCCCGTGCACCCCCGAAATACACGTACCCCGCTCAATCGCGTGTGTAACTTCCCGCGCACCCCCGAAATACACGTACCCCGCTCAATCGCGTATTTAACTTCCCGCGCACCCCCGAAATACACGTACCCCGCTCAATCGCGTATTTAACTTCCCGCGCACCCCCGAAATACACGTACCCCGCTCAATCGCGTATTTAATTTCCCGCGCACCCCCGAAATACACGTACCCCGCTCAATCGCGTATTTAACTTCCCGCGCACCCCCAAAATACACGTACCCCGCTCAATTGCGTGTGTAACTTCCCGCGCACCCCCGAAATACACGTACCCCGCTCAATCGCATATTTAACTTCCCGCGCACCCCCGAAATACACGTACCCCGCTCAATCGCGTATTTAACTTCCCGCGCACCCCCGAAATACACGTACCCCGCTTAATCGCGTGTGTAACTTCCCGCGCACCCCCGAAATACACGTACCCCGCTCAATCGCGTGTGTAACTTCCCGCGCGCCACTTTTTTGATGCGCTGGGACTCTACCGCCTGCCTTCATGTGGCGGACGTGTTTCAGCTTGTGCGTGTCTTTGGCTGTGCGTGGCTTTGCCCTATTCGATTCCATGAATACGTGTGGTTCGAGTACGTGTGGGCGTTCCGTCTGCTTCCCTGCAGTACATCCCCAGTTACGCCCTTATTTTTGCGTGTTGTTCCCCATTCCACGCGTTACACCCCATGTCCGGCCCACTTTCTGGTGTGTGCGCTGAGGTTGTGCACTTTCACTGTGCGCGTCGCGCATGCCTTTCGCGATGTTGCTGTGACTTGTGCGCCATGCACGGTTTGGCGCACATCCCGCGGTGAACACGCGCAGGGACTTCCATGAATCGCACGTTTTTTTTTTCGCCAAGATTTTCGGCGCACGTTTGTTCCATGAATCGGCCCCTAAGTGTCTACCTACAGAGAGCACTGTAGTACTCTCTTCTAATGAGCCCTGTTTTGGTTGTTGCTAGGAGACACACGAGACGGAGGAAGGCGAGATCGACCGTTATAGTTGGGCGTATTGAAGGTACGGGGAGAAGAGTTGAACAGCTAATCGTTGCTGAGATAATATTGCAGCTGATCATTGCAGAGATAATATTTCACCTGGCGTTACCAGAAGACATTTCACATAATACTCTCAAGTGATCGTTGTCACTTATAAGTTATAGACGGAAGGCGCCGTTGCGCTCAATGAGGGATTATATGTTATGTGCTTAAGGCGATCGTTGTCGCCTGATGGAGACCGGAGAAGAAGCGCTGTTGCGCATGAGGGGGGAAGACGAACATATGGGGAATAAGGTGATCGTTGTCGCCTGTTACAAAGCTTGAGGGTAAGCCCCGCTGCGCTTGGGGCGAGCCGAAAGTCAAGGGGAACCAGGCGATCATTGTCACCAATAAAGCAAAGCCTGTAGGGGTAACGTTGCTGCGCTAGCACTTGGAAGCTTTATGTGAGCGAGCAGGCTGAGACAGCAAGACATGTCAGAGCGAAGGCCAGCGCGAAGCTGAATCTTTACATTTAGTGTTACGGAGAACACCCTATCCTACGAGATGAAAGGGGAGGAGCCAAAGTGAGACGAGAGTGGTACATGACACAGAGTGTGCAAGAGCGACCCCTATGGGAAGAAGTGAGGAAAGATTAAGCCAGTTACAAAGTGACTTTTTAAATTGAAATAGAAGGTGAGTGTCTATTGAAAAGTTACTGAAGAATAAACGCACAGACTAATGTTATTGCACCGCCACCAGTATGAGAAACGGGGTTCAGTGGGAAGATTTTTAAATGCCTAAACTAAGATTTACTATTACATACGAGCAGACTGTCTCTTGAAATGAAGACATAGGAACTCTGATCCCGCTATTATACTAGAGCACTCCTTCAGTATATAAATAAAAGAAAATGTAATGAACCTTCAACTGAAAGTTATATAGCAAGAGAGGAACAACCTTAAGGAATCACAAGGATTGTTAAGAGAAAAGAGAAATAGAACCAACAGAAGGCACATTCATAACACATTATCATGGCAATACCTGCGTTATGAGCTGGGAGTGATGTGACATGAAGGCGTGATACACTGCGGGCATGTGGGAACTCATAGAGGGGGAAGGCGTTTTTTAAAAAACCCAATGCGTTGGAGATGTGGGTATCCACACTTTACTGTGAAAAGAAAACAGTCATGGATTGAAATGTTTCAGCAATCTTGCTTAACCATTAGGAATTCATCTAGTAAGCATTAAACGCCATTCTTTTCTAGTTCATCTATTCCACTACAAAGGGGACCGTCCATTAGAAAAGCTGTCCTGCCCTCATACCTAAAGCACTAGCAAATCATGAACTCCACAGCCACATTCAGCATCTTTATTTCGGAGATCCTGCAGTCCTTATCATACCATCCCTTATGCTTGTGCATCTTAATAGCCGTTGAATTCTTGCTCGTTCACGTAAAAAAAAAGGCTGTAGAAACTGTACTCAATTATTGTAAAAATTGAGCTCCTGAGTTAGACTTGTAAAACCATTGCTCATGAAGTTATTTATAAGTGGATGAATCATCTTGTGCGTATCAGCCTCATTTCTGAGCTATTTCATTTCACACACTAACAATTTGTTGATCAAACAATATCTTCAGTTTGAGATATCTCACATTTGCTTTGTGAAGCATAATCAAGTGTGATGGTCTATGCATTTTGGTAGCTCGCTCATCGTCCCACCACAGTGACATTTCTAACAAAACACCAATGTCCTATATCAATTAGACGTGTATCTCTGAAAGACGCAGGGCACCCCCGCCACTCTGGGGTAGGGTATTAGTGTAACTAATAATTTGCTCAGAAAAGAAGGTCCAGAGGAGTTTACTTAATTAACAAAGTATCAAAAAAATGTAGTGTGTCTGATGCAAAATTTAGATTGACGAATTAATCGTGATTTAATCTGCATTTAGCACATTAATTACATTGCAGGAGAGTTAGGAACAAAGTGATCCATACAATTCATACAGTTGACAATAAATCATTCACTAAATCGTCCACATACAACCGCCGTACATCCACATTCCATAATGTCCAATAACAATACACATATGGTGAAGCTTGTTAAAAATCATAGCTAGCAGTGTTTAGATATTTTTTGATAAAGTGAAATTAATGTACATGACCACTATAGTTGTTGTAAAGAGTGGTCTACTCTAGGGGTGGGTTCAATTAGATGTCAGAACATGGCCACATCCCCAATTTTCTCATGTCTATATCAATTAGACAACAGTTAATTGGAATGGTAGCATTTTGGAACTTATAAGTACATCTAGCTTGGGTATAACCCTCCATACGCCTATTTAGGGCCCTGAATCCTCTTTGCGGAAAGGTAGTAGCAAGTTCGAGGGCGTGATCATACTATGTTTTTGTTTTAAGAATCATGGCCTTTGGAACGACCCAGCCATCATACTCATCCTCATAGATGTCTGCCAGACATCTCTGTGGTTCCAATTGAGTATTGCAGTCTGTAGTGATGAATATTGCATCTGCTCAGGCACTAACATCTGGAGTACTGACAGTGTCAAGCCGATCTGTTCAACAAGAAATAGCCTTCACAGCAGATAGAGAGCCAAATGACTGAATGCAAATGATACAAAGATAAACATTTAGGCCACTGGGGAGGGAGAGCTTAAGGGGCTGCACATCCGGGCAACCAGTATCAAGTTCCATGATTCCGGGGTGTTATCCAAATTAATAAGCCACTCATTGGTCTTCCTTTTGCCCCCTTAAGAGCAGGAACTACATAACTCTCGTAGCCCCACCTGTCCAGGTTTCCTGGAACAAGATCATGTGAAATTCTTCTAATGAGGCATGCCAGTCTGGGGCAATGTCCTTACAGCAGAGACCTGCCATATTCAGTGAGATGATTTTCAGGAAGGTAATGCGTCGGTGGGGTTCATAGGTGTACACTACGTAGGCAGGATATTGTGTCAATCGACATTAGAGGAACTCTAAGCCCCATCCTTACTGTTAGCTATATGGTCATTAAGCACATTTCCTACTAGGCTTATTTGCTTCCAAAATGATAGGGGGTTATTCCCCTTAGTTGTTCATTTCTTTTTTTTACTCTATGGAGGAATTTCCTGGGGGTGAGTGCCTAAAATCCAGGATTGATCAGTCCTCACCAAAATCGGATGTGAGTAATAATTCAATAATGTGAGTCTCTCTGTACAGAAATCCTGGTAGCGTTCACAATGTCACTTCTTTTAACTTACTTAAAAGCATCTCCTAACGTGGCGTTGGAACATTCATTTACTAGTCATTCTGTATTTTCATGTGAGCCGCAATAGGCTTTGGGACATCTGTTAGATACACTGTACCCAGTGCCTTTTGTTCTCCTCCATGCTGGTTGGCATGTCGGTTTTGAGTAAAAGCTCCAGAATTGTAAGGCCGGTCAGAGTTAGGGGGAAAGGCAGGTGGTACATGTTTAGTATTGAGTGATTTAACCTATTACTAACATTTGTTATCAAGGTTTTTTGGGCCCGTATTTCCATAACGCTCAACACAGTCTCCAGTGAATCTACTATTGACTGTTGGACCAGAGGATGTTTCTTAGTTGTAGAGGTTGGGCTATTGATGATGTTGGTTGACTCCCCTGGCTGTAAACCATCTCACCACTCTGTCTGTCCATTTTGTTAACTACAAGTTCGGTCTGCCTCCTCGGCCTTGGAGGGGCCTTCGGTGACATTAAATGAGATCAGATACCTCATGTCACTTTTCAAGTCAGCTACAACTTTCTGCATACGAGAGATCCAAGATTTCCATCCTCAGCAAGAGACAGTCATGGCATTCCCTCTGGCCAGATACTTCCGTTGTAGGATTTGGTACAGTTGTTTGTGCAATTGCAGTCAATGCGGATACATTACCACTAGCCACAGGATTTTATAACTACAATGACGACCTCTGGGTTACCAATAGCAATTTGTTTACCTGAGGACTTGTGAGGGGCTTACATCTATTAGTAGATGGAATAGAACACACATAGATAATGGGCCTCATTATGAGTCCGACGGTAACCTTGCCGGTAAAATCGGCACGCTGCCGTAGGACTCGTGCATTTTTACAGAGCCTAGCTCCACAGAAACCCTGGGGGATTACAACCCCGGTGTTCCTGGAAGTCAGGCACCGGAAAAATGTAAATCCCCATTCCCATTTGAGTCCCATAGGACTCAATGGGAATGGGGACGCGAGAAGCACTGGCACAGTTAATAACAGTGTGGGTGGTTCCCGGAAAGTGTGTGAGCTGGTGACATCCCGCACACCAGGTCTGGCCTGGCGGGAGGGATGGCACACACCCCCGCAGACTCGTAGTGTGCAGGTCTGGTACCAACAGTGCTGGTAGGCTTACCGGTACTGTTGTTACCAGACTGGGGCACTTGTAATGAGGCCCAATGTCTTCATCAGTAATCGTCCGGCTTTGACCATTAGGGTGATTTCTCATAGCAGCATATATATTTTACTCCTCAGATGTCTTAACCGTCTGGTCTGGTTGAGATTGCAAACATGGCAGCGAGCAACGTCACAGCAAGTCATTGCAGGTGTAATGTTGTGCTTTTGAATATTTTATCTGTGCAATGTTTGCAGACTATGGGTACATTTTGCAAATTCAGCATGGTATCTGCTTAAAATGTTTTGACACATCTCATGTTTCTCAATTGACCAATCAGTGCCATTATGCAATATCCAAGAATGTTACGCGGCTCACTGATTGATTCAGAGGAATCAGCTGATCCCAAATACAGAAGCAAGTCTGCATACCGAACCGAGATATCACACATTTTCATAACCCATTTTCTGGGGAGTTTTGAAAATAAATATACTGGTCAGATTAAAACCACATTAGCCAAAGCACTCTTTTGAGACCAGGTTGCCACTACTAGTCCAGCTTTGGTGCACATCTTTCCAGCGGGTCGGGCTGTTGCCTCAAGCAACATTTCTTTCCCATTCAAGTATATCCCGATTTTGACGAGTTTGGGGTCCCTCTTACAACTTTGCCCCCTGCCCCCCTGTTCACAGTCGAGTCTATATTCTGTTTGTTTCGTGCAGATTTATTGAACAGTGCCAAAGTTATAAGCCGCCCAAAAACAGCACTTCCTGTGGGAAGTCAAACATTATCATTATGTCGCTACCGCAGACCCTGTCATATGTATCTACCTATACAAATGTATGTGTGTGTGTGTGTGTGTATTTGAAACAGCGGTTGCTGTAAAAAGGGGACACCGGCTCTCAGCGGGCTTAATGTGGAGCGGATGTAGGGTGTTGATGAGCTCTTATCAGAAGAATCCAAGTCCTGTGCACCAGTCTGGATCTGCCCGGTTTTAGGTGGGGACCTTTGGGTATGTGTTTTATCCGGAGAGGAAACCCCAATCTTTATTAGATGACAGTGCTGGAACACGGGGAGTGCCACTGGTCTGGAGTGGGAGGTTGCAGTGCGTGATAGAACTAAAGAAGTAGCGGGTCGCTTAGGGAGATCCGAGCCGCTCCACAGGGGCTAACGTGGTGTGTGTGGGCTAACAGGCATGAAGGCGCCTCGTGCGCGAAATGCAAAATGGCTGCTCTGCCTCATAGCCTCCCGCTCTTGTTTTCACAATATCATCCGCACCATTCTGAGCCAGGAGGGTACAAAAGCAAATATAATAAATATTAATAATCAATTTACAGTAAAAAAGTCCACCAGAAATGGCATGTACGCATCGCACAGTATGTAATTTGTAAGCTCATAAAATAAAACGGTCTCCCTTTGCACCGCATTCCAGCCATTATGCCCGGCGTCGACCCTAAATCTTCTGTGCAATCGATGGCCATAATGTGGTAGTGATTTTCCCTAATACTATTTTCATACGAAGCCTGCGGAAACACAGAGTAAAAAGGAGAGAGACGACACATAAGGGATGCCGCATAACATTAAATAAGACTCAGTGGAGGGCAGCAGAGGATGGATTCTGCCCTTCAAAACACATCAATAGAACTTATACGGGAAAAAGTCGATACACTTTCTCTAAAAAAAAATCACTAGTTACAGCTGTGGGTTTTCGAAAGGCGTGGGATTTCATACCTTTATTTTCATTTATTTATCAGTGTTTTAGTTTCACTCATGCCCAAGGGGGCAGCTAAAACCCTGTTTGCTTTTTAAAGGTGCAGTAACATAAATGGAGTGTCTAGGCAAGAGAACAGCAACGCCTGTCCAGGGGGTCTGAAGGCTCTTCACTTAAGGGGGTTTAAGAGGCGCCTTCAACCATGTTTGTGTAAATGATGTTGGAATCAATCCTGCAGAGAAAAAAAAAACACGTCTGCTAAGCTTCCCTTCCGGTCCCAATGGCCCTCATTACAACCCTGGCGTTGGACCATGGTGCTAATAGCACCATGGTCCATACCGGTAACTTACCGACTCTGCCATGGCGGAATGGGGAATTACCGCCCCATTCCGAGGTTGGCGGGGCGGTAATTCCCCATGCCGCCATTGCCCTTCCCCATTCCCATTTTTGCCCCATAGGGCTCAATGGAAATGGGGAAGGCGCTAAGTACGGTGCCGCAAATTGCGGCACCGTACTTAGCACCAAGGTCCCTTTGCAGGTTGGATTTTAATGCCTGCAAAAAGCAGGCGTTAAAATCACCAACCCGCAAAGGGACCTCGTAATCAGGCGTTAAGGGGTTAACGGCGCCGCCACCTTTTGCGGCGGCATTAACCCCTTAACGCCAGGGTTGTAATGAGGGCCAATATATTTGTGGTCTGGATAGTGTTTCTAACAGATACACGCTGTTACAAAAAGCTATACTCTGGCAACGTGGCATTGACATTGTGGGCACTTTACAATGGGGGAGCAGTAGTATTAGACCAGGGGTCTACAAACCTTGTGTCTCCAGTTGTTTGGGACTTCAACTCCCAACTGCCCTAGTATGCATAGTCATTGGTGAGGGGTTATGTTATGTTATAACGGCTGGGGCCTCCCTCTGGAACAACCTCCCACCTCTCTGAAACTTGAGCAGAACCATCTCTGGTTCCGGAAGCACCTCAAGACTTTCCTCTTTGCTTCTGCTTTCTCTCCTCCTCTCCCCGGCCAATCTCCTGGCTGAAACTGAAACTACACTGGTCACCTGGCTACCCTCTGTTCTCGGGCCCAAGTCCCCTCCCCACCAGTTGCACACCTGCACTGCCCCTCTGGCATCCTATGCACTCTGGGACTGTTTCTGTATCCCTACAGCCCCCTACCAGCACTTGACACCTGATGTCTGCACTTGCCCCTGCCACTAGCTGGCTGCACTTCTTATTTATTGTTCTTATTATTGTTTTATTTATGTTCTGTTATCCTATGTACTGCACTTACCCTCCTCCTTTCCCCTCGCACTTCTCCCCTTACCCTCCTCCACTGCACTTGCACGATCTCAATGTCACCTGGCCTAGAAAGATTGGTGTCTGTCTTCCCTCTGTTCCCCTCCCTTGCCTCATCGCGCCTTGAAACACTTGTGTATAGGTGCGTTATAAATGCCATATCATATCATATCATGTTAGGGTCACTTGTAGCATGCCAATTCGCCAAATGGAATCTTGGCGCGAGGAAAGCAAAGCAAAGATAGAAGAGTAAGGTTTTAAGAAGACTCTGAAGACCAAATGGTTTTCAATACATCTAAGAGCATGTGGTAGGCTGTTCCAGAGAGTACTAGCATCAATGGAAAAAGCATGGCTGCCTGCTGGAACTCAAGGTTTGTTCAGGAATGTAGTGTGGAAATGTATCCTGTAGATATTCCACACCTGGATGGTAGTAGGCCTGATGCACTAAACAGAGAAATGTAAACTCAATTCTTCTTGCTATTGAAAGCCAATGCAGGGATCTAAGCACTGGACTGATGTGGTCGGAGTAGCAACCCGGGTGGCCATTCCTGCAAGAGTTGGAGTTGATGAATTTGACCCCACAGCTGGGCCAGATAAATGGAATTGCAATAATCAATGTGAGTATTCATAAGAGAAGCGACTACCAAAGGCCGCAGCTGTACAGGAAGAAAGGGCAATACCTTATGGAGAGTTCTCAGGATAAAGTGACCGGTCTTACACACAGCACCAATCTGCAAAGCTATGGAAAGGGATGTGGAAAAAACAACTCCCATGTGTTTTACCTCTATCACTGGATCCAAGGAAACACCAAGTGTAGAAGGCCAGCTAAAGAGACAAGAGGAGATAGGTACAGAGGGGCACCCACCACCAGAATCTCAGTCTTGTCCCTATTGAGCTCCAGCCAGTTCAGATCCATCCATCTCTTCACATCTTCCAGGCAAGCATACAAGCTAATGGACAACCCAGCCCCACCAAGATCTAACCGGACGAGGACCTGGGTGTCGTCAGTGTACCAATAGCAACAGAACCCATGATAGCAGTTAAAATCCAGCAGTGGCTGTACATAGATGTTAAACAGGGTTGGGGACAGGACTGAGCCTTGAGGAACACTGCATGAGAGTGAGTAGACTGAGGAGAAGAAGGAGAAAGAAGAAGTGATTGACCACTTCTTGTCAGGAAAGAGGAAAACCATGCCAGGACGGGACTAGAGAGGCCTGCTAGTGCCCGGCGGGATAGGAGAATGGAGTGAGGCGGGCACATTTCTATCATACCTGTTGCTGCACCCTCTCCAATTGTTTCTCAATCACAGGCTATGACCCCCACAGGAAGTGAAAGGGCTGCCTGCAGGGATTGGAGCCTGTGATTAAGAAACCTAAGGACATATGGGTGCTTCAAAAGGTATTATAGCAGTGCACCTGCCGCTCCTTTTGTTTCTTAAATGGAGGACCAACTCCCTCAGGCAATACTTTCTCCCAACAGAGCCACAGTGTGGTGAAAGGGGCTGCCTGTGTGGTCTGTGCCTCTGTTTAAGAAGCAAAAGGCAAACGGGTGCACTGATATCATACCTTTAGGGAAACCCACCTCTCCTTTTTTTTCTTACTCAGAAGAGCCAACCCCCACAGGTAGCCCTTTCACCACACTGCTCTGTTGGGTCAAATAACTGCCTGAGGGTTTGGTGGCTCCATGACTACTGTGGGCAACCTGGCAAAGCACCATCTCAAGAGCACATTCTAGAGATTGCAAAGGCTCTGCTCAATTAGTCCCAATCCACTTAAAGCCCTCTATATGGGAATGGATGCACTTCTGTTCTTGTGCTTTCTTCCTTGTTTGTGCATGGTACCGCTACATATGGGACTGCCTAGATGAGCTGCCAAAGTTGGTTCCTATCTTTCATTGGAACACCGCTTTTTCATAGAGTATGGAAGTGACCAGATTTGTTTGTTAGTTATTCTGTGCCACACTTTTGACTTTTGTTGTGATCTGGCAAAACACAGGTTGGGCTTATCTTGGCATAACGGTGATGGTGGTGGTTTTCTGGATGCCACTTTATGACTTGATGTGCTTTCTGATCTGTGACAGGAAGACTGTTTCTCAAAGCGTTTGTACAGAGGTGGGTGACCAGCTTCTATTACTAACAATTTCTGCACATGTGTTGTCATTCTTCTTATCCTCCCTAGCGTCTCTACTTTCCAGTCTTGGTCATCATCCATGTTATCATCACCATCATCTTTAGTGCCTAATTTATCAGCGGATGGGTGAGGTGGAGGTAGAGACCTAGAATGTTCAATATCCTCCTGCTGTTCAACTCCCCAGTGTTGTTCTTCCCTCATCTACGGCAGATAGGTCCTGTACCCCTTCATCCTCTGTCCCTGTGAAATTAAACTACAGCCTCCGCTATTGGTCCTGGTGGATTTTCATCATCGTGGTGCAATGTACTTTATAGTGGTGCAATTACTAGTTATGAGGGATTCTGACTGGGATGTGGAACATGAGTTCAATGATCTCTTCAATTTGTCACATTCTGTATCATGCATTCCCATTGCACCGAGCAAGCGCTGCTGCAGATATAGACAAAATATGAGCCTGTCTCTGGCTGTTCTGAGTGCTGATAAATTGTTGTCCCAATGTGTCATTCACTCGCCAATTGGCATATCACCTGCCTCCCTGAATATCTACAACCTTATCCCACCAAAAAGATTTGAGTGTGACCCTTCCACAAGCTGCTCCTCCTGCTGCGACTCCCAGGTGCACCCAATGGCACATGCCATATTCACATATTTCAAGAGAGGGATTCAGGTTGGTGTATCACCCATATCCCCCACAGTTCACTTCCACCAACTCTCCCTCAAGCTGCCATGAGTCATTTCTGGTTCTTCCTATTACTGCTTGTTGGTATTATCCAGTGGCATGTGTCGCATCCACTCACTTCAAGAAGTGGACACTGACTGGTGTGTCGCCTGTCACCCTGATCGCTGCTGCTTCCTCCCATTAAAATGACGTGAGTGTGACTCTTTCCACAAGTTGCTCTCGTGGATTCCCAGCTACTCCTCCTTCGATCAGGTGACACCTGATACATGTATCTCGTCCACACACTCACAATGATTGACACTGACTGTTGTATCACCTGCCTTCTTCAATATCTGCAGCTTCCTCTCACCAAAATGAGGTGAGCATTACTCTTTCAAATATAGACCTCAGGGATTCCCTGTTCCTCCTGATTCTCCTCCCAGGTGTCACCCGTGGCATGCGTCTTATCCACTCACTCCAAAAGACAGTCTCTGACCTGGTTATCAACCTCATCTCTGCATGTTTGCTGTGTCCTTGCATAAAAACCATGCAAGCATGGATCTTCCACATGCAGCACCAAGGGATTCCCTGCACTTCATGCTTCTTCACCACCTGTTTCTTCTTCCAGGTGTCACTCGATGTAATGTGTCTCATTCACTCACTTTGAGGGATGGACACTGATTTATGTGCCACCCCTTCCCTGAATCTATGCTGTTTCCTCGCACACAAATTATGCCGGCGCCACTCTCCCAAAAGAAGCCCATAGGGATTCTTTGCTCCTCCTGCACCTTCTCCCAGGTGTCACCTAATGGCATGTGTGTCATCCACTCACTTCAAGAGGCAGTCACTGACTTGGGTATCAACCACATCCCTGCATCTCTGCAGTTTCCTTGCACAAAAATCGTGCATGCATGTCTTTCCCAATAGTGTTCAATAGGGATTCCCTGCTCCTCCGCTTGCACGTTCTCCCAGGTGTCACCTGATGGCACTTGTCTCATCCACTCACTTCAAGAGACAGTCACTGATTTGGGTATCAGCCCAGACCTGAATCTCTGCTGTTTCCTCGCACACAAATTATGCCAGTGCGACTCTCCCAAAAGTGTTCAATAGGGATTCCCTGCTCCTCCTCCTGCACCTTCCCTCAGGTGTCACCCGATTGCACGTGTCTCATCCACTCACTTCAAGAGACAATCACTGATTTGGGTATCAGCCCCAGACCTGAATCTCTGCTGTTTCCTCCCACAAAAAATCATGCCAGCGTGACTCTCCCAAAAGCAGCCATAGGGATTGCCTGCTCCTCCTGCACCTTCTCCCAGGTTTAATTGATGGCATGTGTGTCATCCACTCACTTCAAGAGACAGTCACTGACCTCAGTATCAACCACATCACTGCATCTCTGCTGTTTCCTCCACAAAAATCAGACACGCATGACTCTCAGAAAAATGTTCAATAGGGATTCCCTGCTCCTCCTGCTGCACCTTCTCCCAGGTGTCACCTGATGGCACTTGTCTCATCCACTCACTTCAAGAGACAGTCACTGATTTGGGTATCAGCCCCAGACCTGAATCTCTGCTGTTTCCTCCCACAAAAAATCATGCCAGCGGGACTCGAAATCAGCTCATAGGGATTGCCTGCTCCTCTTACACCTTCTCCCAGATGCCACCTGATGGGATGTGTCTCAGACACTCACTTCAAGAGACGGGCACTGACTGGTGTTGTCACTCTCCTACCTAAACATATTTTGCTTCCACCCGCTTCTTCCTCCCACCAAAATAATAATAATTGAGTGTAACTCTCTCAAAAGCGGCCCTCATGGTTGCCGACACATCATGCTTCTCCTCCCAGGTGTTCCCTAAAGGCGCATGTCTTGTTCACTCACTTCAAGAGACCAATAATGATTGATGAATGAAGGAATTAACTTTATTCGGATATTAAAACATCAATTAAAGTTACAGGACAATAATATGTGTATATAGTAGTACAAATAAAATAAAATAAAATAAAATAAATACATACAGGAAATAATTTTTTTAACGTTTATTCTGAGGTAAATTGTATGTAGCTAAAAGCCCAACGTATAAAATGAATAGAAATTAGGAGCTCCAACCAATATCAAACGATTCCATGTATTTTGACCCCAAAATGTTTTAATGATGTTTCCATAATTATATCTATATGGTTTTTACAGATTATATGCTGGGACATTATGGAAAATATACTATGTAAATTCTGCTTCCATGATCGATAACAAGTGATTGAAGGGTGAAAACGATTGATAAGGTGTCCAGTGATTGCATTGCAAAATATTCACTGCTTATATATTTCAGTGCAGAATGTTCATTGCAGTGAAACTCACCAAACATATAAAAAAAAAAAAAAAAAAAAAAATATATATATATATATATATATATATATATATATATATATATATATATATATATATATATATTTGGAAAGGGGATGACCCTGCAGTTCCCATTGGCTCTCACTCCCATTTCATATTACGTCTATAAGCTCCTTATTCCCTTTCCGAAACCATCTATATATTTTATTTTTTTATTTTTGATGTTTTGATCTTGAAGGTAGCATTTAAACCTGGGGAAGGGTGCTCAGCCAATCAGGTGGCTGGAGAAGCAGGCGAGAATACACTGTGTACCGCCCGCTATTTCCAGCCGCCTGCGGCACTTCGCTGGGTGGTGCCATCTTGATTGGGTGTGGAATGTTATGATTTTGAATGCATATGCTGGTAACCACCCACACTGTAAACCTCTCTTCACTTTAGCCCATCCTAGTGACTGTTTTTCTAAGCGATCCCATTATAATTTGTAGAGTATCCTGATAGTAGCAAATGAGGCAAATACGGCCACTGTGCCTGACAACAATGTTCACTGTGTCTGTTCTGCGTTTGCTCTGCCTGACCATAATCCCCATAACCAGCAATTATGCACATGTCTAAGTTGTCAAAGGCTGACGTTAATTCCATAAGTACCACTCGCTGCTATATTGCCCGCCTCGCCAGATCTTTGCATCTTCCTCTCACCAAGGTGACGCAAGCATGGCTCTCCCACTAGCAGCCCCCTCGAAGTTCCTGTTCCTCCCTTGAGTAAATCATGAGCTGGATGCAGGATTTTAGCCACAGATCAGCTGGTTTATCGGGCATCTCTCACAGTGTCTTGCATTGTCTTGCAGTATCTCTCCCAATCAGTCAAGATGCTCACCCACACAATGAAACACTCTCCATAAACTCACACCAGATTGCACTTGTGTTGTTCACCCACTTCAAATCATTGAATTAGCGACCCAGCGTAAATAAAACTGTAACCTACCCCAATTCTAATTCTCAGATTCCGCAGTCACTCACTTCATCTCTCTATCTTTCTTCCCACCCAACTACTCAAGCTCACTCCATATTATTCCCCCTCCCCTACATTTCCTAATCCTGCCTCCAGCAACAACATCCTGACTAACTGAAAGCAGCCTAAGACTTAATGGGAGCTTCAGCCATATATGTCCCTTTGTTTGCCATGCGGTTGAACTAGCGTAATCTTCTTAGAAAGTTCGTCCAAGATTCAACCTGGGTCGAATCACCAACAAATTGGGTGATTCAAGGCTCCAGTTTGTCCAGGACTGCTAAACATTCAGTTTCCAAGATCAACCTTTGAGTAAGAGAAGAAGAGGGATGTAAACTAAGTACTGTGTGTGTGGTGCATATTGGATAGGAGTGTCATGCTCTCAACATGTTTGTGTCCATGGAGCTTAACACAATTTACCAATGTAAATAATTGGAGACTGGTGGTTTATCAACAAAGGGGATATTTACATGATGGGCTCATTGTACCATAATATAATAATAAGTTAATATTTATATAGTACTACGTACCCCCAGGTATCTGAGCACTGCTTATTATTACCCATGGAGTGTGGTGCTCATTTATTGACCTCTAAAGGATGAAAGGCTGAGTTTGGCCCTGCCGGGATTCGAACCTGCATCACAGATGTCAAAGGGAGCACGCCACGTGTTGTGCTATTGGATCGGTAAAACAAGGGCAACACTCTAGCTATGTCTAATGGGTCTTCACGTTGTATATTATGGTGCTTTTGGTGCTGCAGACGGAAAGGGCACCTTTTTTTCAGACAGCTGCTATCCTGGCTGTTTTAAATAGACGAGCTGAGGTTCAGTGGTCATGAAGAGGGGCCCAGCTTCAGTGAAGGGCCTGATTCTTCAAGACACCACGAACGTATGGCCAGGACTAGTGAAATACATGTTCTAATGCAGTTAGATCCTGCCAGTATACAATGATTATACTTGCGCCATGTGTTGATGTCATACTTGTAAATAACTGTCTCCATTAACATTTAATTATCTGTCTCCTGCTGGGAGCTAGACTAGTCTTCTTGCAGAGTAGAAAAAAACACCCCCAAATGCAGTCAGGACAAAATGGGCGCACATTACCAGTTTGGCAGTAAGGGGAAAAAGTATTGGTACCACCACTTTTACCACGCCGAATTAAGAGTTATTGAAAATGGGTGTGAATTCCTCTGGCTGAATTAGCACTAGTGGAATTAGGACCATTAGAATTACTGATGAAAACTAGTGGACATTCCTCTGGGGCTAAATCCTCTGGACGAATAGGC
The DNA here is from genome assembly GCF_040938575.1 of Ambystoma mexicanum. Taxonomy (NCBI): domain Eukaryota; kingdom Metazoa; phylum Chordata; class Amphibia; order Caudata; family Ambystomatidae; genus Ambystoma; species Ambystoma mexicanum. Next base: position 115,519,920 of record NC_090934.1, on the reverse strand, counting down.
ACTAGAAACAAAAATGCTAATTCCCCTATAAAACGCTGCCAAAAAAATGTGCTTATTCTGCACAAAAATAAAACTCAGTGCAGTTACCTCCACCCAAAACGGGATCCCCTAGTGACAATAAACATTTTTCCCTCATTCAATGAGGCATGACATAATTTAGTGGCAGACACCCAATGGTGGAAAAATCATTGAAGCCATAGGTACATTACTTGAAATATAGACCATTTTGCCATGACTGGGTTGTACTTGTAATTGTTCATTTATAAAGCGGGATTGGGACTTGAACCTGTGCTTTGCGTTGCCTTAGAGCTATTCTTCCTTTCTCACTTGGCACACATGCTGCCCGCTCCTTAACCAGTACATAACCTCATTGCCTTTGCAGATGGCTCCAGCTAGCCGTAGCCTCCTTGGCTAATGACACCTGTCCGAAACCCATAGTCAGCGCAGGAGGTGGCGTACAACGAGACACACATTAGAACCAGGTTCTGCACAGAGCATAATCTTGACCTGCTGGAGGGACGGTTCCTGCTTCTCTATTAGACAGGGGGCTCCCTCGTGTACAATCCAGACAAGGTGGGCAAACTATTTGTCTGCAATGCTGTACAACATATTCATTAGGAGACAGGTCCAAGCACCCGGATGTCGACATGGCACTCCCAGAGGAGGATGATGACACTCATGCCAGGGACCACTTGCTGCCAAGCAGTGGCTTTAACAAATAAAGGGATGGAAACCTCATGCAGCAAGAATCTATTGAGAATTCATTTTAATGACATTGGATAACACATACCTCACATACTTGTATATAGTCCCAAAGAATATCGTTCACACCCACTCGAATAGGACTGTGCTCTCCTAATGTTTATTCTTATGGTAAACACCCTTCACCTTGAACTGCCCTCAACCGCCTTTAGCCCCAACACCTCTGCACTCTCACCTCCCTTTTCTCCAACACCCTTACCACCCTTGCCAACCTACCCCCTTGTTCCTAGCCTGAGTGTCACATGTACTGAAGTCTCATTTAGGTGACCATTTCAGCATGCCAGATTGCACAGCCTGTACACTGAATCGATGGAACTGATGAGGAGGGGGAAGGTGGTTCCTGCATCCCATGAGTGGCATGAGTGGCAAGGGTTATATGTGAGAGGTCACTGCAATCTAAAGGGCATGCAGGCTGCTGGTGCTGGCAACGGCTGGGGCTGAGGCATCAGCAGAAATGTTGGTTGTGGTGGTGGTGGGTGGTGGCACTCTAGCAGTGGTAGTGTTGTTGTCAGTAGCCACTATTGTGAGGGTGGCGCCAGTTGTCAGGGTTCTGGGACACATTGCACATAGACACTTTGCACAGGTGCACATGAGAGGGAAGCGTGTCATTGGGTATTAGGTTCGAAAGGAATTGGTTGTTGGGTTCCAGGGTGGTTCCTTGATTTGTAGTAATTAACCTTGAATACAGACATTTGAAACCTTCCCAAGATAAGATGGAGCGTTAGAACCTTGGAGACATGACACTAGCTCCTGGGATATTCTAAACTGCCTTTCATCACTTGAGCTGAAGCAGTAACACCTGTAAAAAAAAGACTATTAGGAAGAAAACTACAATAAATTCAGTGGTGCAAGAAGTTCTAGGAAATCTGAAGAAGGAGCAACTCGTATGAAGTAACTGGTGGGAGTGCAGAAGTGTGGTTCAGTGATTTAGAGAGAGAGTCTTGTTTAAGATAACAGTCTAAATAATATGTTAACAACAGTGTCACAAAAGAAGTGTAAACAGTTTCAGCAGAACAGTATAACAAGTAGAGGGAAATTTAGATGTTGTTGTGCAAGCTGTCATTACAATCCAAGTCAAACAAGATAGCGGAACGTGATTTAGCTCATTATCACCAGTTTTGTCGTGGGTAAAAGCGTGGATCGCTTGAAGGAGCTTAGGAAGTATGCACAGCGTAGTCTTCATTTAGAGCACATTTCGGGGAGTTTTCAGTGTGCCTGCCCTAGAAATGACGCTTTTAAAAACACGTCAGGCAGCGCACGTCGTGTGGTCTGAGCTCGGTGGAACTGGCTGGGAAGAGGCGGCAGAGTTCTACTCAGGCACACTGACAGTGCATACCAGGTAGTGGTCAAAGGCCTGAGGGGACTTCCAATAAGCTTCGAACTACACAGTGGTGAGCGTGGTGTTTGGAGTAAGAAGAAATGAGTGTTGGCAACAAACCTAGACATCGAGTAGGAGGCCAAGAAGAAGGGAAGCAATTAGTAAGAATTCTGGCTCCATTATGTTACTCTTCGCCATATTATTACACGATGTCAGGCCTTTGTGTTAAACCGTTTGAAACTGGCTAAATGTATGAAATATAAGTACAATATAAGATCTGAAAATGAAATGTGGGCTGAAATCTTTAGCACCAAAATAAATTCAGTTAGAATTGCAACCATTAACACGCTTGATGTTGCTTTTCCGTATGATCGAAAAGGTCATTTAACTGCCAAGTGAAAATTAAGTTTTAATTATGTTTCTGTTGCTTGCCCTTTTTTTTTCTCTCTCTTCTAATTCACAGATGATTGTAAAGAAACACTTCCTTTTTAAACTCTCTATTGAGAGCTATGCTTTTTCATTACGTTTTATATATGTAAAGGATGTGAAAAGATCGATTGTATTGTACTAATGATGATTTTTATATATATTTGTAAAGTTGAATTTTCTACTAAACCAAAAAAAAAAAAACTGGATATGAACAAGTTTAGAGTTTAAAAGTTACTTATATTTTGAGAAGCATGTGTCTAGAAACTGAAATTCAGTTTTTACTTCAACAAACTCGACTTAAGTAATGAAAAGACTGGGTCATAACGAGTTGGATAGTGCGGGTTAAATGCGGGTTAAACTACCATATACTGCAGCATTACTGCACCATCCAACTATGAGTTCGGCAGAAAGTTGAAGGATAAAAATCAGAATTACCACTGCTGAATTACTGCCACAGTAATTGCACCAGAAATACCACATTGTGTCCCATGGACAAAAAAATGGGGATTTACACCGCCACCACCACTTGTAATCTGGCAGTAATACTGCCGGACCAAGTCACAGTAACAGTAATTCCAGTGGGCGGTATTCCAGCTGATTTACCACTGGAATACTGCCCAACTCGTAATGACCCCATACCAAGACATGTCAGAGAATGGTACTTAGGTGTTTTAGCAGGGGATACAAAGTTTATAAAAAGGTAAACCCCTCATAAAACATTTTGGAATAACGTACTATTTTCAAGCTGGGAGAAAGCAGCAGGAAAGCTAAGTTAGTAGTTCATTCTACATTCTCAAGGACTTTTCCGGAAGGCATTAGCTGAGGATGCACAGGTACATTTGGTAACTGAGGGAGAGATATATTTGAGAAGGGTAAATCCAGGAGAAGCAAGAGCCACTGATGTTGCATTTTTCCTTGACAGGAGAGCAACAAGCCAGTAGAATCCGAGCTTGTCAATTTTTTTTATCCACTTCCTCTTTCCCTATTGGATGACCAGTCCACAGAAGGTACTTAAAGCTTTTATGGGGCTGAGCATCTCGTGGGCAACAGTGGGGTTCAGCAGCTCTCACAGAGGATTAAGTACGGACCTGAGTGCAGTCTGGCTGGTAGGTGCAGGTGACATCCTGGTGGTGGCAGATGCTGTCTTGGCAGGAGTCATCCAGGGGGGGCAAGACTTTGGGCTGCAGGGTTGAAGGCTGAAGTGCTATTGGTTGGTGTTGCCATCTCAGTGATCTAAGTGGCATGTCTCGTTGACCCTGACGTGCTCGGTCTGGCTTGCTCTCCCTCAGGTGGCCTGTGAACCATGCCGTCTTGTACTTAGCATAGCAAGGCTCTCGTGCATTTTGGAGAATGCTGACCAAAGGCTAATTGGGGTAGGGTGGGTTCACCTGCAGGAAGATGACTGCTCAGCCAGTGGCCCACAGTGCCTCTGTTGTGCACACACCCTGCAGGATGTGAGAATTTGATTTTCTTGTGTAATGCTTTTTGTTGTTATGTCCACTTTGTAGATTGCTCTATGGAGTCAGCGTGGTACTGCACCATCATGGACAGGGTATTTTGAAAGGGCACTCAAGCAACACTTGGCAGGTTGGACTAGGGAAATGAGACATGAGGTATCCGTGGGAAATTTACATGTGTAAGTCCTCTTATTGGCGTCAGTGTTTTCAATGTGAGATAAATTGTTCAGTGTGTTCAGTGTTTTGGGGATGATGCATGTGGGCAGAGAGGGTTTTAGTTGCCTGCATTGCCATGGGTTGACCTGATGAATGCATCTCCAGATTGCATGTAGCCACATTTCTAAAGATGCAATCATAACATTCTATATTTTAAGTCATGTGGACATGGTGTCCCTCCATGGATGGCACATGCATGTTGTTGCTGTATCATTGGTACCATCACCTTGTGGGCATGGCCTTGGCCTTCGCCATTGTGGCCAGATGATTCCAAAGCCTGGCACATGGCTAAGCTAGAGAATCAGGTCATGCATTCACATTAGAGAGATGACATTCCTAGTCGCAAGTCTTGGGTTGACTTCTGCTCCAACCTCTGCCACAACCATTTCCCTCTGTGCTAGCCACAGACAACTCCTGTTCTTAAGGACAGATGGATACTTTGTAAAGCTTTTTCGTATGACAGATTTCCCATGATCACTGTGCCATCCGTAATTCCGCTGACGAAAATGTCAACTGCAATTACGGAGCAGCACTCTGATCAGAAAGATCACTTCTGCCCACCTGTGCCTGCACTGCCCACAATCCCCTACCCACCACTTACATTTAATTTGGTGCACTTTTGTGGGGCACCACCAATATCCTTGTACCCCTGTGGGGTCAGCTACTCCCACTCATGTGGGGCGGTGCTGATGCTGCAGGGTCCTTTTTAAAACTTTGTAAATATTTTATCTCTCCGCTTACCATAATGGTAAGCAGGGGGCAATCCCACAACCCCTGTTACTGACTTTTTAGTGACTGTAACAACCCTACAGTTATGGCTGGTGGCAGTGGACGTATTCCTCCAACTATTGTCCTATTTTTTTTTTACTGCAGACTGTATTTACAATCCCAGTTGTCCACAATAGGGTTACCTTTGATCTAATATGGTGGCTCTTTTCTTTTTCACCGCTGTGTGTGTGTTTTGCCTTTGGCAGGATCCCTTGGGTGTCGCCGCCTAGGCTCTAGTGTATCTGTGAAGGCAGGAAGTGGGAGAGGAGTTTTTCAGTCTCCTGCCGTTTGTCTGCTGTTCTGCCTGAATGGAACCAGTTCTCACCCGCCCCTTTCTATAAAATACTGAGAGAGTTTGCTGAGGAGTGAGTGTGAAACCAAATATAAGGTGATGTTCCTGAGGTAAAAGGCAAGCCGACTACTTGAACAGAAGATCTAAAGCCGAAGATTATCAGAGACACCAGCAGAACCTTCCAGTAACCGTGAAGCGACCACTGCTGTCCTTATCCTGTTTTCTTATTGAAAGAGTAGCTCTGAAGAGGATGACTCATTCCCATTGACCTCTGGAACCAACTGCCCTCAAGACGAACTACAGATCGAGCCATTTCCTTAGGTTCTGTGACTCTCCAGGGCTGCAGACTGTGAATACCAGGATAACTCCGACCCATTTCCAGTGTAAAGTCTTGGTGTGGAGGAATCTGCCCAGAACTTTGGTGAACTCCATTTCAACCTCCAGAGGCACAATCCCACTCATCCAAGTCCCCTCACCAGAGTACAGGACAACATTAGTGAGGAAGATCATCCGGGTGATATCTGTTCTTTGTTGGAGCTGATAAAAAGGTTTAAAAACCACAGACCGAACAAGGAGACTGAAGAAATCCATGCCAAGGGTCCTCTCTCTCGGGACTGCTGCTGTGGCATCCCGTTCAGAGTACTCCCTTTCATCACCAGACCAAGGAATCAGGAGACTGGGTCTGTTACTGCTGCACAGAAGTGTATTGAAGCACATTTGCTTCTTCTAACCTAAGGTACTGTGGGTCTAAAGGTAAAACTTACTTTAAGCCGAATAGAGTCACTCAAGTGTGACTGGAGTGCGAGAAGAGGTGTCCACTTGTCCACCCTATCTCAGACCCAGGCTTGCCAGCTGGTGTCCTATTAGGGAGTCCTTTACAGGCCCCCCCTGCTGTGTGTTATATTGCTTACTCTTTCTATTAATGTGACTATGGTATCCTGAGTAACTTTACCAGTCTTGTTGCCGCATAAGACTATAGTTCCACTCCTACACTGACATTTTGGTATAGTTAGCGATAGGACTTTTAACCATAACGTCCCTTTAACAAATGTTTTCATTGAATTTCATAAGTTTTTATTCGTGCAACTTAACCATAACGTCCTTTTAACGTTTTTTTCAGTGAATTTCAGAGGTTTTTATTAGTGCAACCTAACCATAATGTCCCTTTAACAAAGTTTTTTCAGTGAATGTTATGGGTTTTTACCAGTGCACACTAATTTACTACAACTTACTAATATCATACTTACCCCAATATAGCAAAATGTTTGTCCAATTTACAAAGTTGCAGTATAAATCTCGGCCATTTCACACCTTATAGCATCATTTTTAACACTTCTGTACACTTTTTGCATATTTACCACTACTTTTCCACAACGTTTCTGAACGTTTGACATCATCACAGACTTTCCACATAGTGTCACGAGACCACGCACTCACACGCGGCATAATAACGTGTCCGCAAACGTGTCCATACTTCACGAACGGGTCCGTGCATCATGAACAGTTGGAAACTGTATTTTCAGCTGATCTAGGAACTTTGAAGCCCAAAATGTACCCCTGCACAGCTCCTACACCTATTCTTACTCATTATCGATTAACAATCTAGCACACGGCACATATTTGGAAGAATATTAGCAAAACTTTATCTTAAAAATGGCATTAGCTATTGCTGTCCATCCTCCCCAAGAGCTGCCACCACCACCACCAGCTGGAGGACCTACACAATAAAAAGACAATGAAGAGGGAAAGAAGATGAAGCAGAGGAAATGCCTACCTCTAGCACCCAGAGAGAATTATGGGTGTGGCAGTTCTTTACCACTGTTGGGAATGTACCAAAGGTTAAAGCCACCGAAATAAAATGCACAGAGTGCAAAGTTGTATTCAGTAGCGGGCTACCTTGACAATACTCCTACGGGACCACATCCATGCGCTGCCACACCAAATCCAACCACTGCAACGCTCTTAGAAGGTTGTTCCTTTCTTAGCAAGTAGAATGTTGTCTTCCTCCACCTTATCTTCCTCAACCAATACTGTAACCACAGAGACTACTCCTGTGGGACACACAGTCACACCAGCTACCTTGCAAGCAATACAAGAGGCTGTTGAAAATATCTTTCAAAGACAACAGTCCTCTGTGTATACTGCAACACACCACTCTGCAGGGGTGAGCAATTTTAAAGTGCTTTTAAAGCTGTAATCAAGGAGCATGAGAAACACTGCCCCGTACCTTAGATGTAACACACATGCAACATCTTCCCCTGTCCACCTGCCCCTCCATATTTGTGGTTGGTGCCTCTTCCCTCATTTAGAACTCATTTAGAACAAAAAAATAATCTTATAGACTCCATCTACTTTACATTTCTCAGTAAAGTAGTTAGACTCAATAAGATTCTCCAACATTTCCATTAGCATTTTGTGCTATGCTAATGGGAATAATGGACAATCGTATACTACAGAAAAATATAAAAGGACAGAACAATTTTCTGCCCCAAATCCTTTTCTCTAGTATACAATAAGGACCATAATCGATGGACCTTTATTACTATGCATGTTCTCCACAGTCCCCTTTCCAGGCCATGGATCATTAAAAGACCCGATGGCACATGCACACCATTGCACAGGGCAGCCCTTCTACCCTTTTCAATTTTATATTTGTAACACTCCCTCAATGCCTGCTTTCAAACTGTCACACATCCATCCACCAATCACTTCCTAAAACTGTGCATATAACCCTCTAGCCATATTAAGCTTCCACACACCAACTGCTACTTAACAAGCTTCTAAAAATCTTTTGCATCTGCATTTACTTACTTATACAAATTAATTGTACACAGTGCTTCTATAAATGCACATATGCATTGTGCAGTGAGAGAAGTGCATAAATACAATGGGCAATGGGGATGGGCAAGTGCTCATAAGAACCCAGGAGGGAAATGTCAAGGGATGCCAAGGTGGGACTCCACTGGCTAACTACTGGAGCAGAGGAGTCCCAAGGGTGGGAAGCATCTTAACCCGTAACATCCCTTTAACAAAGCTTTTTCTGTCAACTTAATAGGTTTTTATAAGGCAAAATGATTAATGGTGTACTGATAATTCCTCTTTTCATCTATATGAAAGAACTATAAACCTCCTTTAATAAACATATTTTTTGCAACACATACTTATGTCTGTCATTATCAGCGGTGAATGCTGTGGATGCAAATCATTGTTCAATTGCCTACGGCATAAGGCTCAATCATGACCCCAGCCAAACCAAACCGCTCCTATTATTCACTGCACCTACCCTGCATCCTGGTTCAGTGTCCACTATACCCTAATAATGCAACCAATGGCCAATGCTCACGGCTTGCAGCCATGGCCAGTCTCCAAATCCATGGGGCATGGGCTGCGGACAAATACTGCATTCCCCAATAAGCAAATCAGAGTACACATTTGTGTTTTCCGACAGCCAGGCGCACTAGCCAGACACCAAATGTATATCACTAGTTTTTCTACTTACATTCTTACATTTTGGAAAAATAAAACACAAGACATATTTCCAAAAACATGCTTTCAGGTCCTTGCTATTTGCACGTCATGCAAGTTTGTTGTAATCTAGTCCACCACTTCAGGCTGTAACTGCAAGCAGAATATTTGTTACCATTCAAACCTACCGCTTCGGCCATACTGCATGCCCCAATAAGCAAATTACAGTACACATTTCTCCTTGCGGATGGCCAAGCCTATTTACCAGACACCAATGTTATATCACTGTGTTGTGTACTTAATTTCAACCTGTACCCACAAGCACATTTTGTTTACCCATTGAAACCTAGCCCAATTCCATAAAAACGTTTACCACATAGCCGGTCCTGGGTGGACATGCCCACCCTAACCCCATTGCTGGCCCCTCGTGGTCATGGCCAGTAGCCAAATTGTCTGGGTCATGGCCGGACAATATGTCCACTGCCCATGGCCTGTAGGGGAGGCATGGTATCACAAGTGATGACAGACACAAGAGAGTCAATGTTCAAGAGTGTTTATTGAACACAAGGGATGTATAAACCTTTATCTGGCCCTAACTTCAAAAGATGGGAGCACGCTCTACCATCAAATAATAAATAAAACAGTCCTAGTTGTGGCAGCCAAAATCATAAGATTTTAAACAAAAAAACCTAATGCCTACCCTCACTCTATTACAATAAATGTGCACAGTGATAATCAAAATCAAAACAGTGTTTCATAAAGGAAATTTCAGGAAATGGTGTGTCACTCCCTTCGCCACATTAGAAGCATGGGGTATCAGATTTGAGGGTAAAAGCGTGGGTGGATGACACACTGTTCCTTAATTGACTCACTGTGACTTTTGGGAACACGTCCTTCAGGTCTCCCTCAGCCGGGATGAAACCTGTCTTCTTAAACTCAGTTCAATCTAGTTCATCTTTCTCCAATAGACCCCTCAGGTTTCCCTCACCCGAGTCCGGTCTTTTCTCAAACACAGTTCAAACACAATTTCAAACACAGGCTGCCCTCAGTCGGGCTTGAGCCTGCCTTAGTTCACAGCTAACAAATATTCCTGATAGGCTTCCCTCAGTCGGACCCGAGTGTCTTTACTTTTCCTCAGGCTTCCCTTCCAAAGGTTTTCAATCCACCAAGAAAGCACAACTCAATCACCTTAGTTGAATGCTTTCTAAACCCCAGAGGGTTTGACCAGACCTCTGCATGACCACTTTGACAATCATAGTTTCTTACATAGGCTTCCCTCAGCTGGGCTTGCGCTTATCACTTGAAATATCTTATCAACCCTCTTTTCATAGCATCCATAATCTCTTATCAATGTCTCTTGGTATGTGTAGTTCTCTTGCTAGAGTTTGTAGTTTCCCTTTTCTTTCACTCCTGCGCACGCAAATCATTCTTAATGAGCTTTTGTTCAGGACTGTGTTACTTCTGACTTTGTTTCCCTTCAATACTCACTTCAAAGGGATTTTACAGAGTCTTTCGATTGCACGACTTCCTCTCGCAGGACCACTCTGTTACTTTGTAATGCATGCAGTAAACTTCAAACATGCCTTCCACTTGTTGCCGTAAGCGCAGCTTTCCCCAATGAAACAGTTTCACTCTTGGTTGCAATTTCACGTGTTCTGACATAAACCAGACTTTTTTTAGTTTGTTAACTCACCAGATGATGTCTTTCACACTATTGGTTTGTGCCTTGCATATGGCGTTCAAGGCTCCTTGCACAGCATTCCTTTCCTCCCCAATTCATCCGTTATCTAGGAGGGGAACATGGAAACCTTTGGCTTCCAACAGCAGCTTGTTTCTCTTTCACACGTCTTTCAAACTCTTACCGCTTTGCAATCACAGAGAACTCCCGTCTGGCCTAATCTCGAGTTTCTGCTTTCTCAACTGCCCCTTGGCCTCTCCCTTTGTGTTGCCTGGTTTGCCTTGGCCGTGGAAGAAATGTTCTCTCTGCTACATAGCCTTGCTCAGTGTGTGTCTGTGTGTTCCACCTTTTATACTGCCAGGGAGTGTTAATTGAAGTCAGTTGTGAGCAATTGCCCAGACGTGCCTGACTCTGCCTGGCCTCATTTGTGTGACAATATGGTGGATTCCCATAGGAAACCATGATCCTGCTATTCCTATGGCGAATCTTCATTCTTCTTTCTTTCTTCTCTTGCATCTAAGTACTTAGACAAAGCAAGTGAGAAATAGGGATTGTGGGAGTTGTAGTGTCTTATAGGAATAATAGGAAAGTCTGGTATCTTACTCTCAGGAAGAGAAGGATAATGTTCTGCAAAGGCTGAGGGAAAGTAGGGTGATGGACATCAGGAAAAAGGAAGAGAATACCGTGTCTCACCCTTGGGCATCCTCTTTCTACTCCCCAAGGATCCCCTAATCAGGTGATCCTCCCACACCTGAGCCTATACCTCAGTCAGCAAAAATATATAACTATTTTTGTACCTACATTATTACACTTTTCCAAAAATAAAACACAGGCACATTTGCAAACCCATGCTTTCGGGTCCTTACCAATGCTCCTTACGCGGGTTTGCTGCAAATCTGCCCATTCGTTTTTTTAAAGTGTCAAAATGTACATTAATGTTAATGTTAAAGGTATTTATACCGTGCACTGTAACCACTGCGGTGGTCCCCAGGTGCTCTGGCAGATCTGAAAAGGAGGGTGTCAAGATGGGGGTACATGGGGGCTAGTAGGGTATAGTGGGAGTAAGAAAGTGAGAGTTGTGATGTCCTATTGGCCGCTTCAGTTCAGTTTGCAACGTTCGCTGAGCTTAAGAGCGCTTTTCGATCCCATGTGCTGTTGTGGCGGTTATGAGTTGTTAGTTTGTTGCTGCAATCTGGTGAAGTGCATGCTGATTGCTGTGCAGAGAGGTGGTTGTGTGAGTTTCTGTATTTTGAGTATGCGGAAAGTTAAAATTTTTAAGGTATGATTATATTGGTTTTCAAGTATTTGTGAATTTCTTACCACTCTGTCTGCGTTTCTGCACCCAACTTCCCCAGCCATCCTGTGTTTGGTACTCCGACTTGACTGTCTAATTGTCAGGCATGTTGCATAGTCGGAGCTCTCTTTTTGTGGCTCTAGTGGGTTATGTATCTAGCTCATTTCCGCTACTAACCCTGCCTTGCGGCAGGTGTAGTTTTAGTCACATGATTTGTCCCTTATTATCCATCTGGTTGGTTATCCCCACCTATCCAAGTACCCTTTAGGAGTGGTGGTGTGTGTGCCCAGTTGGGTGGTGTGTGTCCACCCATGATTTTATAATGGAGGGGAAGCTTAAGGATTATGGTTTCCTACTGGGGTATGTACGGTTTCGTATTGGTCCTTTCATCCTAGTTGATTCCTCCTGAATCTGGAGCAAAGAGCCAGTAGTAGTTTCTGAACTCCAAATGACCCCTTGTGTTGCGTATGTTTGTTAGCAGGTTATTCCAGGTTGAAGTTGCCAGGTGTGTGACAGATAATCCTTCAAGTTTTCTTTTGTTGTAAGCTTTTGGCACCAGGCGAATGTCATTGCTTGATCTGAGTGAGCTTGTCGGTTGGTAGATGGTTATTATTTTCTTTAGGAACTCTGCTCCCTGGCCGTGTACTGCTCTGTGCGTCGTGCACATTGTTCAGAACTTTATTCTACTCTGGACACAATCCTTCCTCTCTAATAGAACCATGAGAGTATTCTCACCGGCTGCATCTGCACCCCCAGCTGCTGTCACATGTGGAGAACCACAAGGATCTTGCATCTCACCCACGCCATACAATATATTTACTAAACCTCTCTTTGACCACCTTGATGACTTGGGTGTCACCTAACCTAAATACGCAGATGACACCCAAATCCTCATACCCTTGACAAGCTCATATGATCACGACGCTAAATCACTTCATCAAATTTACCAAACCATCCAGGCACGGATGGCTCAACACGGCCTCTGTCTCAATGATCAAAAGACAGACCCTCCTCATCGGCACCCAAATCCACCTAAAAAACTTGACAACTCCGACAACTCATTCATGATTGAAGGCATTAAAATTGAAGTCTCTAAGGAAGTAAAATCTCTATGCATCTATATTGTCTCGTCGCTCACTCTGATGAGACAAGTCAACTCCACAGCCTCGGCTGCTGCCTACATATCCAAGCTCATTAACACCTGCAGACCATTCCTCCCCCCAACTAGTTGTATCACTCTAGCCAGAGCCCTCACCCTATCCAAATTGGATTATTGCAATACCCTCTAAACGGAAATTACAGTTAATTCAAAATAATGCACTAAATAATGCATATCCCGAAGAAGAATCACATCAGCGAAACTAGAAACTCTGCCCATTGGTTACCAGTACAATACTGCATCATTTTTAAAACACTATCTTTGACACATAAATGCATCTCGCAATCTGTCCCCAAATACCTTGCGATTAAATGTGCATTCAACAAACACAACAGATTTACGCACAGTGCCTACACACACCTACTCTCCATTCCCAAATACAAACTCCAGAAAGCTGGGGGCAACAGTTTCCCAGTGTTAGCTGCCAAACAGTGGAATACTCTCCCAACAGATCTAAGAACAGAACCGTCATTCCGGACTTTCGGAAAACATCAGAAAACCCAGCTAGTCACACTAGCACTTGATATCTAACCTAGATAGCTCAGCCGACACACAGTCTATTGTAAATAACGTTTAATTCTCTTCTGTATGCAGCATTACCTAGTTTCTATAACTTATGTACTCTAAGACCGAAAGTAAGCTAACTGTCTGTGTGTTTCACAATGACAATTCAGTATCTGTTTGTAACTGCTATACTATGATTGTATTTAAATGCCAAGAGTTTCAGCACCCAGATGCCCTAGGGTTTAGGAGTGCTTTACAAAAACCAAAATAAATAAATAAATATTCTCTCTTTTATTGGTAGCCAGTGTAGCACTTTCAGCGCTGGGGTAATGTGTTCTCTTCGTGGTAGTCTGAGCAGGAGTCTTGCCGCCACCTTCTGGATGCACTGAAGTTTTTTTAACAATCGTTCAAACAGGTACAGGTTGTTGGCATAGTCTACTCTGGACATGGTGAGTGCGATGATGGTGAGTGTTTTGTGGGTGAAAGAGGAATGGTAGGATCATTTTTACTGTGTGTAGCAGGAAGAAACACTTCTTGATTATGGCGTTTACTTGTGGTTCAAGTGTTAGTTTGTTGTCCAGCAAGACTCCCAGGTCTTTTACTATCGTTGATGGAGTCGGCGCTATACCCAGTTCCATTGGCCATGGGATGTAGTAGTTGTTTTCCTTGCTTTTAGCTATGATCATTATTTCAGTTTTGCTTGGGTTGAGTTTGAGGCTGTTTGTGTTCATCCAGCTGTGGAGCTCTTGTAGGCAGTTGTTTAGTGTTTTGTTTTCTTCCTGTGTATCTTGTATTTTGTAGATTATCTGAGTATCATCTGCGTAGTTGTAGCATGTGAGGCTGTGTTTTTGATGCGTTTGATTAGTGGCATCAGATATATATTGAACAGCAATGGGGAGAAGGATGAGGCTTGGGGCACTCCACAGTTGCATTCTCTTGTAGTAGATTTGAATGGTTTGATCCAGACGGTTTCTATCTTATTTGGTAGGAAGGATTTAATCCGTAGTAGGGCTGTGTCAGTGATTCCTATTTCTTCTAGTCTCCCAGTGAGGATTTCTTGGTTGACTGTGACAAATGCTGCAGAGAGGTCCAGAAGGATTAGAGCTGTGCTTTTGTCTTGAGTCTCTATTAGTCTTTAGATCATCCCCGATTGAGAGCAATGCCATTTCCGTTCCCCTCATTGGTCTGATGCCTACTTGCTCTTGGTCCAACAGTTGGTGCTCCTCTATGAATTCTTGTGTTATTCTGTAGACGTATGTCTCGAGAAGTTTAGCTGGTTAGGGGATGTTGGAAAGGGGTCTGTAGTTGGAGAGGTCTTCCAGGTTTCCTGTTGTGTACTTGAGGAGTGGCTTTATGTATGCCCCTTTAAATGATTGCAGTATGTTCCCTGTTGAAAGTGATTGTTTGAGAAGTTTTCTGGAGTATTCCATGGGCATTCCTTGTGTGAGGACTGATTTGTGTATGTTTGAGGGGCATCGATCCATGGGGGAGTCTGCTTTGTTGCTGTTACTTACCAGCTTGACTAATGTCTCCTCTGACAATTGGAGGAAGCTTCAGAGTTCGTTCTGGTGATCTACTGATGGCTGGGTGTGTCTCTTGTGGTAGTCGATTGGCCGGCTTTGTATGATTTGTTGAATGGTGGTGATTGTGTCTTTGAAGGGGTCTGCAAGGTCGTTGCATAGCTTCAGTGAAGGTATTGGAGCGTTATTGCAGCCAGGAGGGTTTCTTATTTTGTATATGGTTGTAAACAATTCCTTTTGGGTGTTGGTGGCTTTGGTGATTCTGTTTTCATAGTATTTCCTTTTGGACTTATATATTTCCTTCTTATATGAGTGGATGTGTCTCTGGAGTTGTAGTTTCTTCACCTGATAGTTTTTTTCCTCCATTCGAATTCAAGTTTCCTGTTTTTACTTTTGATGGCACAGAGTAGTGGGGTAAACAATTTTGCTGTCGCTCTTTTGCATGATGGTGTGAAAGGTTTTTCCTTTGAGATCACGTAATCGCTCCAGCAATCCATTTAAGAAGTAGTTCTGTTTTTAATTCAATGTGAGCTTTGTCCAGGGTCATTGTCGGTCATCTGTTGATTTCTAATTGCTCTACTAGGTTGCTAGCTCTGATGGCTCTCCAGTTTCTTTTCATGACAGTTAGGAGTTTGTCTTTTTTTTTGGCTGTTGTCGTGGGGAGTGTGATCACAAATGGAATGATGAGATGTTCGCTCACGAGGATCTGTAGTGGTGGAGTCATGGTGATGAGATTCTTCCTGGTGAAGATTGCGTCCAGCGTATGTCCCGCAGTTTGGGTGGCTCCTTTGACTATCTGATGTAGTTTCATTATCTTCAATTGTTTGACTATTCATTTCTGTGAGTTAGCGGATTCTTCGTCAAACCAGATGTTAAAGTCTCTGATGATTACCAGGTTTTTCTGCTCGATGGCTAGGTTGGTGATGGCTTCAAAGAATATGTCAGTGAAGCTTGCATTGTAAGTTGGAGGTCTGTATACCAGTACGAATTTGAGGTTTGTTTTGAGATTTGCTGATAGGTGTATTATCATGGATTCACAGTTTTTGATGTTTAGTGGTTCATCTGTTTTAATTTTAAGTTGTTTGTTGTATTCTATCGCCAGTCCTCCTCCTCCTCTTTGGTTTTTCCTATTTAATTGTGAACACTTGAAGTTGTCAGGGATGCCGTTATGCAAGGCGGTTTTGTAGTTGTTGTCTAGCCATATTTCGGTTATGAATAGGATGTTGATACCACCTTTGCATAGGAGGTTGAAGATCTCTGTGGCATGTTTGGACATTGATCTGGCGTTGACAAGGTTGAAGTGGGTCATTTTGATGCATTTTGAATTGTTTATAAATCCTTGCTTTGTCTTGTGGTTGTTCTGTTGGGCTTCTTCTTTGTTTGCGAGACAATTTGGTTGGTGCTCCATGTATTCTGCGTCCTTGCAGAAGTGATCTGTTAGGTTGATTGTCGAGTTGATGATAAATTCTTCTGCTTCTTTGTTCTCTATGTCATGCTATGGTTGCTCACAGTGCCCTTGTGTTTTTGTGATGTAAGGGGATGAGGGCGTTGGTTTCATTCCTTCCATGGTCATCTCTTCTCTTCCTGCGGGGTTCCGGCCGTTGCTCGTCATGCCTGGACGTATTAGCACTGTAGAGTTTGTAGGCAGTGAGGTGGTTACGAGATACAGTGTTAGATATAGGGATGTATCTCTTGTTGTGGCATTTGTTTTGTTGGCTGCTTTCTTCTTCAGTGTGTGTTTGGTATTTGTGGCGGTTTCTGCTGGAGTCTGGCTCGTATCCGGTTGGTTTGTTCTGTTTTCTGTTTCTCTTTGGCAGCGTCCTGCTCTTTAATGGGGTATCTTCAGCGTCTTTGGTGGTGCGATAGCTCAGACTTTGTTTACAGGGGCTGTAGCCCACCTATTTGGCTTTGTGTGGTTTGAGTGATTGTTGAGTTTTCTCCTCTTGTGTTGTATTGATGGGGTTTACCCTGTTGGCTTGTGTCTTTGTCAGTTGCTTGTGATCCGGTGGTGAAGGTGCTCTTAAGGGTTGCTCTTTTGGATTGGCTGGAATGCCTGCGTAAGGCTGAGTTGTAGATGTTGTAGGGTTCCTGGTTTGGTTGTTCTAGGGTGTGGGATGTATAGCTCAGGGTTTTCAACTGTGTTTTGCCAGGTAGTGATTTATTATTGTTCCAGACTTCTTTATTCAGATGGCTGTGTGTCTAAGTAGGGCAAGTTCTGGTTTACTAAGGGTTTTCAATCGGGTGGGCGCACACCATTTGACTGCCTAGCTCTTGAATTAGTTCACGTTTGACTGGGCAAAGATACCACTTTAAGCAATTGTCTTTATGTGGCTAGCTGGGTGTTCCCAGAAGGTGGTGCTGGTCCTTTCCCTTGAGCTCAGTGCGGTGAATGAGCTAGGTGATGGGGCACAGTGGGTCTGTTTGATTATATGTGTCACTGAGGGGCTGAGGGTTAGTTAGTAGTTTAGGCTTGGTTTTTGTTAGTAGGTGGCTGCTTCCCCTGCTGACACCGGCAGACATAGTATGAAGCCGTCCATGTAGGAGTGCCCTTTGCCTTGGGACCTTATCAGCTGGGGATGCTGCGGGCAGAGGGCTGCCCTAGTGCTATGCTATTAATGGGATTATATGAGCAAGTCGGGGGCAGGGGTGGGACACGAGGTGGGGAAAACAACACAGAAAGGCAGGGAGGGGATCACACAGCGCCAAGTGCTCAACAAAGAAAAACAAATGCACAAGTTGAAAAGTTGGTGCTGGGGTGTGGGGGCCTCTCTCAGCGTCGCCAGAGACCAGAGTGGCATGCTGGAGGTGGCAGAACGAGGGACTAGGTCCCCGTTAGGGTCGAAGATACAGTTAGCCAATCGTGGGAAGGGACAAGACATGAGTAGAGGAAAAGACCACGGAAAGGCAGGCAGGCAGGGGATCACACAACGCTCGAGCGCTCAACAAAGATATACAAGAGCACAACTTCAAAAGTAAGTGCTGGGGTGCAAGGGGCCTCACCACAGCGTTGCCAGGGACCAAAACCATATAAAAGTCATATAATTTAGCCCCTAATTAACAAAATCCATTCAGACTTTACAGTAACATTCAAGGTTGGGTCTATAATCTTTCTGAAAACATTTGTCCACATTTGTCGAATGGCAACAAAGTTATAAGCCATCTAAAAATGTTTAGGTCCCCCCTCTAATTTTGCCCCCTCTTGACAAAATCCCACCAAGCACTGCCAAGACATTCATATCTATGTCTAATATCTTTTTGCAAACGTTTGCACAGATTCATTAAATGGCCCCATGTTTATAAGTCTTTAAAATGTGGGTCCCCCCTTCTAATTTTGTTCTCTCTTGACAAAACAGCACCATACTTTGAAGAATGAAATTCCAAAATTTCATGCAGTTTCATTGAGTGGCGACAAGGTTATAAGCCATCCAAAAACTGCTTTTCACCAACCCAGTAATCAAGAAATAGACATAGATGTCCCCGAAAATCGCAGGACTAGCCTGGACATCCAGACTGTTCGAGGATGTTGAAATTAAGAAATACCTGTTTTCTGGGCTTTTTAAGGCCATATACCATCCCATCCTCATCACCTCTCACCTCTCCAGAGATTGATTCATTAGTTTGACAAGTGCAATGTTGTGTTTTTTAATAGGTTTTAACTGCAATGTTACCGGACAATGGGTGCTGTCCGCGAATCCAATATGGCAGGCGTTTCCGAAAATCGGACTCATCTCACCCTTTTCACCATCCAATCAAAGCGTGCGTTCGATGTCCACGGACATCTCTTTGTCCTCTCGGCCAATCGGAGGCCTATCCACGGACCGAACAGGGAATTGAGTCTGCGGACCGGACCCAGATATCTCTATTTTCTTTTTACCTATTTTTTGGCCATTTTTAAAAGAAACACTGGACAGATTTACACCAAATGTACAAAAGCATGCTTTCGGGACCAAGCCGGCACTCCTGCCACACATTTGGTGAAAATCCATCCAGTGGTTTAGGCTGTAGGTGTGAGCACATTTCTTTTTCCATTGCTTCTACTTTTGCTCAGTGGTAGAAGTGTGCCGGACATAGTAGTAGAACTGTGACCTCAGCTGGAGAGAGTAGGCGGTAGCATAGTGCAACCTGTGACAAGGTGATGCTGCCGGGGCATTGCAATAGTCAACGTGACTAGTAACTAAGGCTCCTATTACAACTGTACCATTGCACAGTGACATGAATGGACAAATACTCTGTATAGAATGGTAAATATGGTCGCAAAAAGTAGAGGAATGATAAACAGATAAAAGTAGTGAAACTCTGCTCCTGACCTTTCCCACTCATTTCGCTCAATGCTCATTCTCCTACTCGTAACGTGGTCTGTATCCATAGATAGAAGTACATAATCCATTTGGGGTGCTGCAATTCCCCTGTCCACTCCACTGACCAGCTGCCCTTCCTGATACAAATAAGGGACAATGATTTTTAAGTCTCCAGGTACTCGGTTCTTCTCTCTTCTTCTCTTCTACCTTAACTGAATCTTGGCTTTCATAAAAGTAGAAAGGGGGCTCTCTTTTTTAGCTCCCTTCCCATTTTTCTTGGCAGCCATCTTGAATTGTCTTCTTTTTTTATGAAAACAAAACCCAGTGTTTTTTTTTTCAATAAGAAAAAGAAATTAAATGGCCAGCCCTCTACCAACAACTGGTGGTAATTGCCATATCATTGCTTAAATGCGCTTTGGTCTGTGGTATCTTGCCACCAGTGGGATTTGTTTACTTTATTGGCCTTCCAGGATTTACCATCTCTGCTGGAAACTTTCACACATGTGTGAGGGCTCTTGATAAAGATGATGAGCCTCATTCTAAGTCGGCTGGTGCAGTAAAAATGTGCTGGTATTCATGGATACCGGCACTTTACTGCACCGGTCGACTACTGGTTTGCCGGTAGGGCACCTGGCACCCTATCAGCAAAAAAGCCATCATTACCAGCACAAACAATGCCGGTAATGACGGCAAATACCTTCATGGAGTCCTCTCGGACTCCATGAATTGGGATTAACACCGCTCCTCTGGCAACCGTAATCCGGCGGCAATGCCACCAGACCCAGTGCTGGAAACAGTATCTAGATTTGCCGGTATCCTGGCGGCTCTACCGGCAGGATACCGGTAAAGATAGAACGAGGCCCAATATATGACACACAGAGACTGTCAATAATTAAATGGCAACTCTCAGACAAGAAATATCAAATGTAATGCAGCTGACTGCTCATGCTGCAGAACTTCAAGGCTCCTTCTGAAAAGTGTCAGATGCAGCCGAGAATGATCACGTGGAAGCTTAGATTTAAAAATACATCTTTGAAAACATTTTGACCAAACATTTGAACATTTGTCAGTTGCCTCCTGTGCTGTCATGTTTTAAGGATACTTTTTTATTGCCTCTCCACTCTTCTCCCGCGAAAACACTTTATTTCACCCTCTGAAGAAGTTGCTAGGAAGTCATTTGTCGTCATGACGATGCTTTGCACCCTGGGTGAGCAAATGCCTTTGCCAACAGCGTTTTTCGCGTTTCTGACTACAAGGCACATTTTTTACATCATATCTAGGTTTTTTCCACCAGTTTAGACTTCCTTGGCCAAAATCTTAAGCAAGCAAACTGCTGTTAAAATAATTTAGATCAATATTTATTAAGCAGTTTTACAGCACAAATAATATAAATTAGCTAAACAGTCATAGATAATTTGCTAAACTGTTGAATTAATGCTTAAAGAATAAATGAACTGGTTGTAGAGGAGAAATGCTTCGAACTACTTGTGAACTGTTATTTAAATGTTCCAGCTGCTTGATAAGCACTTGAAAAATGTTAAGCAAGCACTCTCTTTTTCTAGAGTTTGGGCCTCATTACGAGTTGGGTGGTGTAGGTTAATGTGGTGGTATTACCATATACCACTGCATTACCGCAGCGCCCAACTATGAGCTGGGTGTAAAGCTGGAGGAGTCACCTCCAGCAATGAGCTGGAGGCATATCCGTGGACTGTCCATTTCTGCCGTGTTAATCACTCCAAAAAAGCCCCATTGAGTCCTGTGGACTAAAAAATGGTAATGTACACCGCCACCGCCTCTTGTAATCCGGCACTAATACAGCCGGACCAAGTGGCGGTAACAGTAATACAGTTTGGAGGTATCTGGACAGATTTACCATCTCAATACAGTTTGGAGGTATCTGGACAGATTTACCATCTCGGTACCACCAAACTCGTAATGAGACCCATAAATGTATCTTGAGCAATGACATCCGTCTTCCAGATTAAAGGCTCACAGCGTGGAAGAGCACATCTTGCTTATTGTTAAATAAATTCATGAATCAATAGAGATATTTTAATTTTAATGTAATAAAGTGTTCCAGTATGAATGCATGGAGTTCATCCAACCTAGGATGTCCTCCTGAATGTTCTCGTACTACCTTCAAGCAGCAGCATGACCGTCCTCACAAACACCCCCGTCATCATTGCGCAATCTTCTCATCGTCCTGCGATGGTGGCCTTTCTCCGTCCTCACTCCTCTGCCATTGAACCATCACCCTGGATGTGCTGGGTTCCCGACCACCTCACCTTGCACAATGGTGTGAAATCTTGGCCAAAAAAAACTTGCCAAATGATGTGACCTGTCTATTCTGGTCACAGCGCTGTGAGACAACTCTGGTGGCGAGCCCCGTGCTTAATCATGATGACAGTGATGTTGATTTTTCTGATGTAATCACATGGCACTGCTCTCACCACAAAAGTTCACCTTTCCAACGATTCTTCTTAAGCACATCTACACACCTCAGACTAGCACCATCCTTGCTGCTGTACCCCAGTGTCTCCCTCAAAGCCCATCCCTGTTCCAAAGCCCTTTCCCAACCCAAGTCCCATCATTGATTTGATATAGTCCTATTCCTGCCATGAGGCCCATTCAATGCCCAGAATCCATCGCCTCCCAAAGCCCCATAAAAAGCCAAATGACCATTACTGCCCTGAGGATTTTCTCTACCATGAGGCCGATCCTCACTTCCAGGAACCAACCATGCCATAAAATTCATCCCTGCCTCAATGCCTATCCCTGCAGCAATATACACCCCCAAACTGAAACCCATCTCCCCGTGAGGCCCATTCCTGCTAAGTGGCCATCCCCATAATTTATCTAAGGCCAATTCCCAGACTGTGGCATATCTTTACCCAAACCCTGTTCTAAGTTACATTTCCATTCAAGGCCCATTCCAGCACCTCACTAAGGTCAGAAGGAGGAGGCTATACTACATGCCAGTTTCTCCAAATTAGACTTTGATTTAAAAGTATTCCCATCATTAAAATGGCTCCTTCTCAAGGCCAATCCCCTCTCTCGGACCAATGCTCACCTTCAGGCCCGTCCTGCTCAGATGGTCGTGTTTGCTATGGGGCTGATCCCGATCATGGGGCACTTTCACACCCCAACGTCAAACTGTTGTGACCTCCATCACCAATTCACCGTCTATACCTCACTAGGGTCTAAAGTAGGGTGCAATGTAAAAAGCTGGTTCACCTAAAATGTTCCAATAACTACATTCCGACTAGATTGTAATATTGTATGTTTTGACTTGCCTTTATTTTGGTATCATAAAGAGTAACGCACTCCAAAAAAGAGCATCAAAAGGATATTATAAGTCATGCCAAATTTCTATACCTGTATAAAAGACTCAATCGCTGCTGAATAAACCCAATGGCGTACTAGCTGTAACTCACCTGGTTATTGGATTTTTGGCTCTGATGGAAACAGATTTGAGTAGTAACCCTAGTTTATTGTAAAATGTTGTGTTATAGAGTTGAGGAGAAGAGAAGTATGGATACTTTAAGGATAGTCTTAAGCAGAGTTTGCTGTCATTGACTTTCACATAGAACTGAATTAATGTTGTTCCCTGAAGACCTTTTTTAGCGTCGAAACATGTGCTGACTGTTTGTTAAAATTATCACACTTTTGAAAGAATGGCGTATTTATCAATTGAATTTGTGTCACTGCTTATTTAGAGAATTATCATAATTTTTAAAGGGTTCGCAGAAGTGGCAAGATTGTTGCATTTATTCATTAATTGCCTTGGGGCATTAGGCTATAATCACACTTTAAATAAGTCCAGTGCTATATAGAACATATGTGTTGCTTAACTTAATTACCATGGCAGGTAGCTCAGCTTGGTAGTAGCCCACTCCCCTTAAGAATTATGGATAAAGGACTCACCTTGCAGTCTCAGTGGTATATTATTCCATGTACACTTATCCAGTTTAATGGTACTCGATTCACTGGCCTCAAAATGATGAAGAGTCTGTGTTACCCTAACCGCTCAAAACTGTGTCTACAGGTTGCACACTCATCTCGGGTGGAGACCTTTAACTTACTGAGCTACCATGCATGCACATAAATGATGCCAGTTGCTTGGCATATCAACATACTTTGATGCTACCAAAATAAGTGAATTCAAACAATGATATCAAAGTCAAATGTTTTGTAAGCACTGCCTACATCAAAAGACCACATTAGCCATATTGGGTAAATAATTGCGGTCTATGTTATCAACACTCTACAAGGTTACTAGGCGTTTAACCTGTGTGATGTGTTTCTATGCTTAGTCCTATTAAACCCAGGACACACATGCTCACGTCTTCATGCCTTGTAAACTGGGGACACTCCCACCATCGAATTTCTTGGGGACACTCGACATGGGATAAAGGAATGGAAAGGATATAGAGGGTTTGCCGCAGGTGATTTGGTCGAATTTGATTTCATTGAATTTATCTGAACGAATTCTGCTGCAAATATATGTCGGGGTGCGTTTGGTGAATAAATAATGCAGTGGGCTTATGGGGAGGAGAGCTGTGGGGAGAAGGGGGGGGTCTCACCCTGAATATATTTGTGGCAAAATCTACCACTCATTTTGTTTTCTTCTCAAAATCGAATTTGATACAAACTTTTCGACAAAATCCCATAGAACTGGAATGGAAGAACCTTGATCACGCAGGAAACATCTCCAAGTACTTTGTTAAGTTGCCAGCAAGTAAATAGTACATAAAAAATACAATTCATTAACAATCATCTGCTCCCGGAAGAAGAAAAAAGCAAACGTGTTAGTGTTATCGAGAAAATGGCACCATTTCATTTCAAATTACAACTTCAATAAGAGGTCGCTGTCCATGAAGAACCGGAGGGAGCGCGTATGCGGTGTGAGATGTGGTGTGACTGCCGGGAAACTCTGGGTAACGCCTGGCTTGAACGGTTCCCCAGCAGGCTGGATTCCATGTGTGGGGTTTAATGTGAGGTATGTTCTTGTCCTCCAGTCCCGGAAGAGGGAAAGGCAGTTTCTCAGTTTTTGTAAGTCTTCAACATTCCTGATCCTTAGGTACTCTTTTGAGTTGTCAGTGATCTACAGAACCTTCATGTTTAGATCACATGTTGGTTTTCCCACTACAGCCATGTTGCAGCTGTAAATTGCTGGGGAGAGGATCTGACCTTACTTGTTTGTTTGTTTATTAAGTCTCAATACATTTCCCATGTGTTTGAAGTACAGAATATATCCTGTATTTTAGGCAGTCACTGTCATATTTATGTTTTATATTATTTATTTATTTGTCTATGTCTTTGAGGGTTCTGGTATCTTTTCTCCTCATTATATGATTGAGTCCCTTTTGAATCCATTTATTTATCGTTGTTCATGGTGAGTTTGCTGTTTTTGTGTTGTTTGAGTCCTTGCTGGAAGAAAGTGAATTTAACTTCTGTTGCGGAAGTGGGCATGAGCATCTGGAGACTGCCCCAGGTTGGTAGCAGTGTGCGGTATAAATCAACGTAACATAAGGTAGCATAACATGACATGGTATTTGGCAGGAGATGTGGAGGGTCTAAGGTAGGGCAGAAAGAGGCTGTTCTCTTCTCTGAATGCGAGGATGTCTGCCCATTCTGGAAGGAGGATGCTTGTTGTGTTTGTCACTGACGTCATACTGCCTTTCGCCCACAGCAAGACTTTATTGAGAGGGGGAGTTGCTTAGGGTAAGTAGAGAAGGCAGGACTGTCAAAGTAGGGCTTTTGATGACAGAGGAAGATGAGAGGGAGGGTGATGTGCCGACATGAAGGGTCATGCTTGAGCAGTGAGATGCTGGAAGGTACCAGCGATGTCTCTAGATAGAAAGTCCATATAAGCCAGTCAATGCCGAAGGCGATTGTTCTAACTGTGCTACTAGAGTAGCTGAACCGTATCTTTATTCGTGTGGAACTCAAGATGAAGGGAGCGTAGTGGGAACCTGACATGAGGAATATGCGACAAAGGAGTGGGTGGAGGAGTCACGCATTCTGGATAGTGACAAGGATGGGGAGAGTTGATGGTGCAGCAGGCGACTGAAGATAACCAGGAGAAGGATGCAGTGGTGGTCTCCCTGTAGATGGCTCAGGAGGATAAGAAAGGGACTGCGGCCTCTCCACTCATGTATGACTTTTCAGTGTGGGCAAGAGAAGTACAGGTGTTCCTTGACAGGTTTCAGGCGGGGCATGGATTAAGTCCACTCAGGGCAGGATCAAGTTCTGTCGCACCTATAAGCGATAAAAGGGTCATTTGGTGCGATGACAGATGACAAGTAGACCCATTGCAAAACCACCTTCATGACAATGATCCCCCTTTAAATTCGTTGCCTCATCTGGCCTTTAAACTGATTCAACTGAACTTTGAGGACAGTCCAGTTTACTTCTCTCCTGACTCACATCAACACAGCAGCTGCAGAACATGTGGACGCTCTGAGAGATGGGAGCCAGAGGAGGGGGTTCTTTCTTTCCGCTCTCCTTGGGATTTTCCTACTGCTCATGTACAATGGATGACAAAAGCAACTACCACCTCAGGACAGTTCACAACCTTTCCAAATTTCATCTTTTTCCTACCCATGAGAAATGTCAGATGTGTGTGCCCCCTGTGATGGGGGAGGGGAGTATAAACATATGAATCAAAATCAGTTTTGAATTCTCTTGTTTCTACATTCCTTATAAAAGGGGTATGTGTAAATGTGGCATGATAGGGATAGCGAGGTTTTTCCACTGCAGATTACGTCGAATTCGATGGCAGCAAATGTATTTCAATGAATTTTGCCACAAATAAATCTGGGGGGGGGGTTTCGGTGAATAAATAATGTAGTGGGTTTTTGAGGGGGCTGTAGGAGGTCTCCCCCCCACAAATAATGTTGTCAAAATATACCATCAAATAAAAATCAATCGATGAATTCAAATTCGATAAACCTTTTTCGCCAAAATCTCAGAAAGCCGGCCCGATAAACGAACATGTGATCGCCAGATCCGTTTGGCTTTGCTATTTTATTTCAGACCGGGCTCCTGAGTCTGTCCCTCTCTTTCCTGGTTAGGGTGGTTGCCTGTTGTAGACCCAATAGTCATTCGCAACCTCCGGAATGTTATTGTGTAGGATATATTTATGGGGCAACAATTAATGCAGTGATTTCCTTCTCCCAATCAAGACCGTCACACCAATGAAGCAATTATTTATTTTCTTAACTAACTCTGCCTTTGAAACATATAACACCACAGTACTCCCTCATCACTTTTGCAATAGGCAAGCCAAGCACCAGGAGGGTGAGCAGAAAGATTAGAATTTTTCTTTTGAATAATGGTCAATATTCATATTTACACAATGATTATTGAGAGGCACACCTCCTTACTCCGTGCCACAAAGCTTTTCCTCCCTGACAATGCTCACTGACAAGTCGAAAACATTTTCAAAATGTAAATCACAGAATCTCTAAACGACAACAACTTGCACAGTTTTCATTTCTTGTCTCTAGTCCACCCGGTCACATGTAAAGTGAGACACAGGTATAGAGACTACTTCAGATAATTGGGTCACTCACAAGAATACCGCTAAGTTAAAGATAATCAAGGCAGCATCCTAGGACATGACATGACAATTGTGCTTTACCATGTAATTAGTATGTGGTCTAACATAGAAAAAAAG
The DNA here is from genome assembly GCF_040938575.1 of Ambystoma mexicanum. NCBI lineage: Eukaryota > Metazoa > Chordata > Amphibia > Caudata > Ambystomatidae > Ambystoma > Ambystoma mexicanum. Next base: position 115,493,079 of record NC_090934.1, on the reverse strand, counting down.
GTAGCCCTTTGCTAGTGGGAAAAAAAAATCAACCCGTGCAGCGCTCTTTATTTCTGGCATTCCTGCACACTTTCCATCTCTAACAACAATCTAGCATCACAGACAATTAATAAAACACTCTTTTCAGCATATAATGAACATCTTGCCTTTGCCGCTAGATAGTGACAATGTTCCCCTTCAATTTGGAGTTCCTATTTCCTTGTATATCTAAAGTGTGATTTTAAACCAGCTGTGTTCTCTTGGCTTAACCATACAGACACTTGTCTGCACAGCACAGATGTGGCAGATACAGAGATTCAGTTTACCTTTGGGATCCATCTGATTTAAGGTAGGGTCTGGGGAATGTTGAACAGTTGGGAGTTTCATTTTTAAATGCATCTCTCCCCTTTAGGGGTTAGTTGGAGTTGGCAACAATAATGTAGATGATACCCAATTAAGACTATGGGGCTCATTATGAGTTTGCCAGCATATAGTAAAAGTGGCAGAAAATCTGGTTACCAGCACTTTGACAGTTCCAGTGAATTACGAGTTGGCAGCAATACACTTGGCGGCATTTGTGGCTGTGGTATTTCCAGCTCCAGAAATACTGGCAATGGAATATCCGACAGCAGAACAACCAGCACTGGTATTTCTGGCACAATGGTATTACCGGCTGATTACAATTTGTGAAATGGCAGTAACACTTCTGTTTTTTGCCAGCAATACCAGCAAAAGCAAGGCGGAGATACCTACACCTGAAAGCAGGCAGTGAATGCATACAGGAGATGAGGCCACAGGTGCACCCAGTGCACACAGGAAGAGAACAAAAGGGCCACACCTTCCCAAAACACACTTCCCTACACCACCATGCTACTGGTCTCTATCAGCATTGAAATGCATCTGCTGCTGGTCAACATAGAGCTGAATGGGATGGATGACCACCACAGGGAACATGTGGTAGCGGAGAGGAGGATGATAGCAAGGAGGAGACACTGTGCAAGGCGTGCAGCAATATCCTGGGCGAGGGCCTAATCGTGCACCCTCAGTAACAGGCAGATCCTCACCCTGTACTGCTGAACCAGGGAGACTATTGCAGATCTGCTGAACCAGATCCAGTATGGCATACAGAGCAGGATATGCATCAGGAAAGCCATACCAGTGCTGGTAAAGATGGTATTGGTCCTGCACTTAACTGCCACAGACACGTTTCAGCACACTGTGAACCAACTGCATGGCATTTCACATCCTGTTTTCACTACAGTGCTGTGTCAGGTGATAGACGTACTCCTGCACCATGTGGGATGTGTGAGAAAACAGAGGGTGTCTCATCCCACTAGTCCCCGGCGATCTCTCTCTCAGCTGGCCAGGGCACGGTCATCGCCTTTGGGTCCAGACCATGGGTGTGGACCAGTGAAGGAAGATCACCTGGGTGAGGGGTCTTCAGGGAATGGGGGTGTGACAGCCGATGGTGACACATGGTATTCCCCCATTTTTTGTTCATTTACCCCATCCTATTTTTTAGGATACTCTGAGATCCCACCGCTCTCCCCCCTGTTTACACAACCACTGGGCCAAGAAAGAGTAAAAAGTATAACTCTCTTACATCGTACTGGACATGTCCCGTTAATTGGGTAGGCAAAGTCAGGCATTTGACATCAAGTGCATACACCTGATACCAATTAGCTCTCCTCACCCGGATAAAATATCCAGCCCTGAAATCTCTCCACTGGCTCCCAGTGGATGCAAGGATTAAATTCAAAATCCTTTGCATTATCTACAAGGCTTTCTGGGGCCTGGGTCCAATATACCTCCCTCTGTCCCTTCATAAATACCTACCTTCCATCTTGAGCTCTCCACTCCTCTACCTCTAACTCCCTTAGGGTCAGTCGTTTCTCAAAGAAGTGTGTTGGGGGTAGATCTTTGTCCTCAGCCGGGCCTCTCTCTGGAATAGTATCCCTGCCACTCTGAGACTTGAGGAAAACCATCTCCGGTTCTGGAAGCACCTCAAGACCTTCGTCTTTGCTTCTGCCTTCACCCCTCCCCCCTGCTAATCTGCTCCTTCTTGGCACTGTGCACCTGGCCTACCTTCCGACTTCCGGGCCCAGGTACCTGCTCACCTTGCCACCCACCCGCACTGCCTCCTGGCAAATCCTTGCACTGGGTCCTGTATCTGTAACCATACAGCCCCCACCTCCTTTTTCTCTCTGCACTTCCAGACTCACCCTGTCTGTTGCCTCAAACCTAGCACTTGCCACTTGCTGGCTGCAGTACTGATGTTTGTTGTTGCTATTATTTATTTATTTATTTATTTATTATTTATCTGTATTCCCTTACTCCGCATTTTCCACTTGTTCCCAATTTCCATGCACTTTTCCCCTTCGTCCCTCTCCCATGCACTTACGTGTTCTCACTGTCACTGGGCCTAGTAAGATCATTGTTTTTGTTTCTCCCTTGTTACCCTCCCTTGCCTTGTTGCGCTCTGAAACACCTGTGTATGAGCGCGACATAAATAAACTATCAATTCAATTCAAAAGGCAACACCTAAAGACACACTCTGAGCAAGGCAGAAACACGAGTATGAGCAGAATTTCTGGGACGAAGACACACCTACTGGAGCAGAGCAATGGACCAAGAGACAAGAGCAGCGGGTCGAAAGAAAACCAGGGATTCCCTACTGGAGGTCGTTGCCTCCGACAGACCACAAAAAACACATGGTGCAGGCCAGATCCTACAAGTGAAGATTTCATTGTGTTTTAAGGACACATCAACCCTCCTGCATGAGCAGCAGAGTTGGGGAGGCGAGGTCAAGCCTGTGGTACTAACCGTGACTCGTAAATTGGAAATCACAAAACAAGAAAGAAGCGCACACAGCCGGTGAATTGGCAAGCGACCCGGGGGACCTGTGCATGTTAATTATATCACAAGTGAAGGCTGCACGTGTGTGGATGAGACATGAAGAAAGGCACACCTGTGAATGAACTTTAAAGTAAAATGCAGCTGTGAGATCAGCAATACTAAGTAACGGAGTGGCCCGGTGAAAGTAAGTAGCCCATTTGAACGTCTCTGTGAAAGGTACATTGTTTGAATCTAAAAGGCAAACAAACAGCAAAAGTAAAATAAAGAAGATTAATTCTTAAACAAGGGAAGAAAGAAAGTAAAACTTTTATCATAAGAGGTGTCTGCCTGCCAGAAGGCGACCAACAAGAACTTTGTGGTGAAAAGGTCTTATCCCAGCAGAGGGGGATCTTTGTGGACATTTTGGTTGAAACATTATTTTGGAAGTCAGAGAAAGAAGTGTGTATTGTGTTGGAAACCAAGCCATAGTGTGTCATCCTGCCTACAAGGATCATCTTACTCCGTGAGGTCTAAAATGGGGAGGAGAGCTGGTTCAGCCGCATTATCATTTGAACGATGATTTTTCCTTTCGCATACATTTCTTCTTTTTACAATTTTTGTAAAAGAGATAGGGCAGGCATTAGGTTTTGTTAGCATAGGCCATTGTGATTTGACAGACTCCACTAGGACTGCATTATTTATTATTTGATGGTTTAGACTACAACCATCTTAGTTATACGGCAACATAAGAGCTTCTCCAACCCCAATATTTTTCAATACATTATTTCGTATAGCGACAGGATAGGCATGGGGTCAATGTCCAATGCATTTTGGACTTTTATTGTTTCATAGAAGTACAACCAAACCCAAAAGAAAAAACATACAGAGAGAAAAACAATCATGTAAAGAAAATAATGAAAACATGTATGTTAGACCAAAGACATATGTGATTATACATGGACCATTATCTGGAAAATGCAATATCCTGTATACCTTGACAGATCTCTATAGAAATTGTCTCTCTCTCTCCTTCACATGGGTCTACCTCCCACTGGGTTGTTTCGGGATCTCCCAACTTATTTTGCAACTTCTTTCTCTTCCGTGTGAGTCCCAAGACCCCTTTATATTCTCTCCATCTCTCTCTGACTTGCTCTGGGCCCCAGCCTCTTGACTAAATGTTTCTTCTCCCTTGTATGTGTCTGTGACCCTTGTGCATTGCTTTTGTGAGCCATACCCAACTTCATATGTGTCCCAGACCCTGGTGTGTTGTTTTTGTGGGTTTACCACCCCAACTTCACTCAATAACCAACTGAACAGACCTTGTGTTCTCTCCTGCCAGGTACTTTTCCACATAGGATATTGTATACAACTTGTTTTAATCTCTTGCTTTTTGAATTATTTATTTCTGATCTGCCACTCCTTTACTTTGGCTTTGCCTCTGTGGTCACTACCATCCCAGACCACTTCGTATTGGCTTTCCAGTACACTTGGTTTACTCTCCTGTCAAGCGTCTACTGATGCGGAATATGTCTGTGTCTTTATATTTTTCTTAGGTCTTGTTCGTATAGGGACACCAACCCTTCTTAGGCTCACCTCGTTCCGTCCCCAGCCCCTCTCATGGACCCAGGCAGCACTTGTACCTTGATTATAGAGTTTCTGCTGCGTGGAAACTGTTAAGAGGAATTTCTGAACTCTAACCTGGTGGGAAGAGGTTCAGAAGGCCAGTCTAGTTTCTTGGAACAGGGTAACCTTCTGGACAAGCCAGACCAATCACAGTAGCATTGGCGGTGGTCAAGACTTGGTCTCAGGAGGGGTGAGGGTGATCGAAAGCCCACAATGAGCACACACAGTAAATGAAACCATGAAAAACTCTCAGTCAGGTGTATATAAAAAATATATACACATTTATTAAAGGCATTTTAAGTCAAACACAAAATAATTATTCAACAGTAATAACAAAACCAACACAACACTAATCTAGCAAACATATATACAGCAACCAATGGCCTAAAGGAATAGTACACAGTATTGATCCACAATCTGCAAAGAAAGGGGTCACACAGTGTGAACATCATTTAGGCAGTCCACACAATTCAAACCCTATCTAATAAGCAGTCCAGTCACTAAGATGAGTGGAGCCTTGAGCTCAAAAGTACTTTCAAAGCTGGTGCACGCGATTGTGCGCTTAAGTGAAAACAGAGTCTCATCAAGGGGCTGTAGCGACTCAGGAAGGTGGGTGAGGCAGTGAAGAATAAGTTCCCCCTATTTGAGGAGGGTCTCCCCATGAGGGCAGAACAGGATCCAAGAATTGGGAGTAGTTAGGTAGCACAGGATACCACAATAACAAAGAGTGGCCCTCGGGGGACACGTGCGTAAAAATGGATGGATGCCCCAGGGGCCACCGGTAAGGGTTGCAAGTACTCACCAACCCGCAGCACTCTCCGGACCAAACTTCCCCAGTCAAGTAACTTCGGTCACAGGTTCAAATCCTGCAGTTACACGGCTCTGCGGCTTTCAGTGGCTGTGTTGCAGGGATGATTCTGCAGTGGGACATGGCGATTTCTCCACTCCCGATGAGGCGATCAGCCCAATTCTTCTCCAGCAGGTCCAAGGACACTGGGGGGCACTTCAGCAAGGCACCCACGAAGTTCATCACCACAGCAGGGCAAAGCAGTGACTGCGTATGCTCGGGTTCAGGCTGACTCTCCTAGTTCCAGCCCTAGGAATGCTAGTTGTGCGAACTCGGCGGGAGAGTGCATCATACCCAGACCTTACATTCACCAAAGGCTCAAGTCGAAACTCGTGAAGACGGCGGTTCCAGGGAAAATGTTTACTGGGTGGTCCAGGAACACTTCCAAAAAAGGCTCGCTAACCAGTTAATTTGGGGGTGCTGAGAATAGTTGGTCCCACTATTCCAATTGATCAAAGTGCCTTTGCAGGCTTTCTAGGTTCGATGAGAAACAGGGGGTCTGATGGGACAACAGCAGGCTCAGGGCATCAAACGTTCCAGTCGGTCACCAGCAGTTCCACGAATCTGATTCTCTGATTCAGGATGCTTGACTCCTTTACTAAGTTTCGTGTGAATTCATGATCGAACTGGAATGGGTTTAATATGCCTTCTCTTATCTACAATCTCCTTTGCACCAAAACAAAGAGAAACCAATAAGAGATCCACTCACATACAGCCATCCCAGACGTGGACAAATCATGGCCATGGTGGTCCCAGTCATCCCAGCACACCAGACATCCTGGCTCCCATGTTGTGAGTTGGTACGAGACAGCTCCAGCCCACATACTGGAGGCACACACACAAGGCATTCAGAAGCCTGCAAAATATTTGGTTTGTGCGGGGAGTCTGCATGACCAAATATGGAATTTCCTGGGTCTGCTCAACCTGGGGAAGTCAAAGTGACAAGATGGCCAAAGGACAGAACAAAGGACCTCATGGCATGGCCATTTTAGGCACTTGCCACTCTCCTGGGACAAACCTGGTAAAAGTTGTATGAAACATTGAAAAGAGTTGAAAACATACAAATTAACAACTGCTAGTAGTTCTTTGCAAGGCACACTTGTACTTTCACCAAAACATCCTTTGAGAATGTCTAGGGCCTTAAAAATGAAATTGGGTCTCGAGCGCACTGTACTGTAAGGTACTTTGTGCACTGATAAAATGTTACTAAGAAATGGCAACAAAGTGAAAGACTAAGTAAAATAAAAGTCTTTCAGTACTGACTGTCTTAAGTGCATGTTAGTTTTTCCATAACAAAATGAGCAAAAGCCCAGCTGAGTACAGCAGAAGGCTGGGTTCCACTGCCAAACGTCAGGCTCGGGTGGGCATACAGACAACAGAAAAAAGATGTGGGTACACAACTGGAGGGAGAATTACCCATACAGGGAAATATTTCCTAACAGCACACTGCTTAGGGCTTCTCTGATTCTCTGGCCAAGCTTCCAACCCTTCTATCTCTCTTCCTGCTGTGGTCCAAATCCCAGCTTCACCTTCAGCGAGTCGGGCTATGTGGCTTCCCTCCAAGGGACCAGCCAAGGCTTTCACATACTTGGTTTCTCATGACCTGCAAGTAATTGGCAGTGCCCTTAGAGATGGCAAATTCTCTCTACTGTCGTCCTGATCTACAGCTTCTTCCCACCTCTCTCCATCTGCCACATTCAAACTTCGCTCTCTGTTCCTCTCGGGCAGGCTTCAACAATGGCACAGTCCTACTTCTAATGTATACTTCGGGAGACCAATAGGCAGTCTCCAGCAACTACACTGTGGGCCTCATCACGACTTTGGCGGTAACCCTTAAATCCGGCGGCCCGCTATTACCGCCGGAGTTAAGGGTTCACCAAATCAGGACTTCAGCGGATTTCGCCCCAGCTCTTGGCTGGGGGGAAATCTGCCGAAAATTCGCGCTATTACCGCCGGCGGGAAATCCACTGGTGGTAAGAGCGCAAAATTTCCCCATTGAGCCATATTGGGAATGGGGCATTCCCAAATGGGCTCAATGGGGAATGGGGAATTACATTACTGCTGAACTCGTGATCCGGCGCTATTAGCGCTGGGGAGTTCGGCGGTAGGGCTAATACCTCCAAAGTCGTGATCAGGCCCTGTGTATGCTGGTTGCCATCTGTATTTTTCACTGCTCCAACATTGCTCATCATCACAATACTGAACTGATGACCATCACATAGTTCTGTGGGAAGCTTCATCATATCAGTATTCTGCTGGGACTTGGTTTCCTCAACTCTACACAGAAAGATAGATATGTGGGTGACCACATGGTATTAAGTGGGGTGAAAGTAAGGAGGGGACATAACTGAAGGAGGGGAATACCATGTTCTCCCAAGGGGATCACAACTGGTCCCTTGGAGGTTCTCTCTCCCCATGAGATCCACCAGCTGAGTACAACCTGCAGGGGGACTATTGGGTAGTGGCCTCACCTCCCTGGCCTCATGTGAAGGGGCGTCCCCAATGGAAGCAGTGACAATCCCCTGTCAGATAACCCAGAACCTCATCATAAACTGAATTTAATTTTGAGTATTTGATCAAATTCAATATACATGGGGCCTCATTACGACCCTGGCACTAATGGTTTAACGGCGCCGTAAAGAGCGTTGGCGTTGTTAAACCATTAGCGCCTGATTACAAGGTCCCTTAGCGGGTTGGAGGCTTTAACGCCTGCTTTTTGCAGGCGTTAAAATCCAACCTGCTAAGGGAACTTGGAGCTAATTACGGCAACCGTAATGTACGGTGCCATAATTAGCGCCTTCCCCATCCCCATTATGCCCTATGGGGCAAAATGGGAATGGGGAAGGGCAAATGGTGAATGGGGAATTACCGCCCCCGCCAACCTTGTGATGGGGGCGGTAATTCCGCCATCCACCATGCCGGAGACCGGCATGGACCATGGTGCTAATAGCACCATGGTCCAGCGCCTGGGTCGTAATGAGGCCCATGGACTGCAGTTTTTTTTTTTACTCACTGGTCATCATTCCACCCTAGTAAATCACCCCAAGGCACAAACTCCAACCCCTTCCTGCCTCTTCGAAACTTCAAATATGTTGACCAAATGGAAAGGTGAAGGATTGTTTGAGCTTTGAATCAGATAGGGGAGGTGTCTTTGGTTGTCCCTACCCAGTCTTAAACCAGTTCCTATAAACAGAAAAGGTGCTTTTTAACCTGTTGAATTTTCTTTACACATGAAGACTGCACCAATATTTCACATTATACAATGTGAATTTTGCTCCACCTTCATTCTCACTGCTAATTGTAATACACAGTTCTCCATAACAGCGCTCTTGGAAAAACTGCAGACAGTGCCTCAATAATGTAGTGAAAATTAGGCCAGTGGCCTTTCAGCCTTGTCGTTCGAACTCAGAGCACACTTAACAGCAATACATTTTCCATTTTCCGGCACCTTTGGGCATAACTTTGCCAGATGCAGTTTCTTTGAATACTGGGCCTGAAAATAACCCACAATTGTCCACGTGAGCAATTTGTCCTTGGTCTAGGGACTCCCAGCGTTGTCATTGGGTGTGTCAGCTTGTCACATTGCTCTCCTGGGTTTCCGGGTTCGATGCACCGCCACTCCCTGGTCATCTGGCGGGGATTAGAAATACAAATCTTTTGAAACAGTTAGTCAGATTCAGGTTCTCATCATGCCAGGCTTTTAGAAGAACTTTACTGTACCTTCAGGTTGTACTAGAGCTTGACTCCACTAGCTTTTTGCCCTATCTATAATGAGGCTTTAGAATATTGCTTGATCCACCAGTTGCAGAGGGTGTCCAGTCATTTGGTCGACTGCAAACTGGTCGACTGCAATTTGGTCGACACCATTTGGTCGAAAACCAAATGGTCGAATTTTTTTTTTTATTTATATATGTGTTTTGTGGGTTTTCGTGTTGGAAAAAAAAATAATAAATAAAAGGCGGTTGGCGGCGGGGGGGTTTCGACCCCCCCAAAGAAAAAACAAAAAAGGGGTAAAAATAAAAAAAATAAAAATTCGACCATTTGGTTTTCGACCAAATTGATTCGACCAGTTGTCCAGTCGACCAATTGTTTTCGACCAAATGACCTATAACCGTTGCAGAGTGCATCCCTAACTCAGGCCTTGCATACTTCACTCATCTTTTGATATTCAGATTTCTCCTCACCTCCTTCTTGCACTTTCTTTCTATTTCCAGTTGAAATCCTTTCTTCTCCTCTTAGCTTTTCCCTCTTCCCACGCTGTTCTTTGCCACCTCTCTGCTATCTCTCTCTTGATGTACCTCTTTTTCTACTCTCTCACACCCTTAATGTTCCTCCTCCTGCCCTCCTCTCTCTTTTTGGAGGATCCTTTTCCTGTCTTCTCAATCTCTCTCCATCACCCGACTATGATCCTCTGTATGCATGTATGCATGAGGAATTGAAATCTGGCAAGGGTGTAGATGTCCTGTTTTTTAATTTGGAATAATTAATAACATGCTGTGGATAATTTCAACTCTGAAAAGATGACCTGCTAACCAGACCCCCATTTCACAAACTCCAAGCCAAAAGAATAGTGTACACCTATCCCCTGATGAATCAGAAGCCTGACTGCAGATCCTGTTCTCCAGCGGCACAAAGCAGGTTCAGGCCACAGGTGCCCTCTTGACCACTGCAGTGACAGCAGCGAAGAAACTACAAGGCAGGGGCTGCATTTAAGATATGCATATGTGTTCCAAAAACTATATAAATATGAAAGTTGCTATCTTGGTGCATGTTAAACTATAGAAATCAGTCATACCTAAGTTCAAGATATGGTGGCTAGTGTCTATCATAATTATACAAGCCATGTCAATTTTAGGTTTCATGTCAGCCCTGTGAATCTAGCTCAGCTGTGGAAGGGTTATGTGTATTCTCCCCGCCCAGGAACCTTCTACATCTCCCTGCAGGACTGCAGCCCTGGTGGTTTCCTCTCTTTGATCCTCTCCAGGGAGACAGCCACTCCACGGGAAGCTGCCCTGGGACCAGGAATCAAAGAGAACACCCTTCACAAAAGAAATTGGGGGTCATTCCGAGGTTGGAGGTAACCAGGGAGTAAATTACTCCATGGTTGCCTCCAATACCGCTCCGACTCCTCCATGGTGAATGGAGTAATTTCCGGTCCATTCCAGGGTTGGAGGGACCGGAAATTCCCCATTCACCTTTTGCCCTTCCCCATTCCCATTTCAGCCCCATAGGGCTCAATGGAAATGGGGAAGGAGTAAATTACGGCACCGTAAATTACGGTGCCGTAATTTACTCCAAGGTCACTTTGCGGGTCCCGTAATTTACTCCTGCTAAAAGCAGGAGGTAAAGTGGGACCCGCAAAGGGAACTCGGAATACGGAGGTAAGGGATTACCGGCATAGGCACCATTACAGGCGCCGGTAATCCCTTACCTCCAACCTCGGAATGACCCCCATTGTCTTGTACCAGGGTTCTGCATACTAAAAGGGCATTTCATGCTATTGACAAGGAAAAGGGTTGGGGCTATTGCAGACAGAGGGAGCTCCACGCAGCTGGAGAATTATACCACCATTGTGTTTTACTCTGCATTTTCTCTTCCTTCCTATCCACTCCTCTTCCTGTAGAACACACCAGGTTGAGTATGATATCAGAAGGCATAGTCCACTTGTTCCAAGGACAGGGATTGGACCTGTGGGCTTCTCACACTCTTTCGCTGAATCATCTCTGGGCATCAACCCATGAAGAAGACTTTGTTTGGACCCTGTTGGAAGACCAGTCCTTTCCAAAGTACTTCTCTTGTGAGGTGAGACAGATAGTCTAAGACAGAGGCAAGGCCTGTGCCCTAATTATCCACAGGGCACATTGAGGGTGGCCTGCTGCTGGAGCAAGGACTGCCTCTCTGCCAGCCACACTGGTACCCGATCTCACTGTGCTGAAGGACTCCAACAGGTGTCTGCACGCCTCCCCACGTTTGGAAGGCCAAGCACAAGGACTAATCGTGCCCCAGAGACCCTGCAGTGGAGTCACAGCTAAAGAAATCCATAAAAGCCGGAATTCCTGCACTTTTGCAGTCAAACCACTGTGAGACATGATTTGAGCATATTTGACTGTATTTGAACCAAACGGAAACATCAGAGCTGCCTTTGGCACTTGCTTACCTTCAAACCGCAGTACCACATTGTGAAACAAGTTTTCAGTTGCACCGCGCTGGCCGAAGTAGGTCATTGTCTTGGCTAAAAGCAAACACCATTGTTGCACCTGCACTGCTCGAACCGCTGTTCGAACCTCCAGCCTCTTCATCACCAAACAAGGTGCCAAACAGGAACGAACCGACTCAGGCGTTCATCTCAAACGGTATGCTTTGAGCACCGCATGCACCAACATTACTTTGCACATCTGACATCAGCCCACTGCAGAAATGTCCAGTCCGACCCACCGACTAAACATCTGCTCTTGCCTGGACTACCACTACTGAAACATTAAAGCCAAAATCAAACCACCAGCACAGAGAAGCCTGGTTTGTCTTTGTTGAACTGCCAAACACTGCAAAAGTATTATTGCCTGATAATGGCCCATGTTCCTTTTTTGGGCCCTAGAGTCTCGTTAGGTCACTGTAATCCCTTTTTATACAAGAACACATGCTTTTCCAAGAACATTGTGCTTTTGTTTACCTTCTCTCCCACTGTGTCATTACCCAGAGTGCTGCATCTTGCTATCTGCGTATTCTGTGTTCTTTCCAGAGGGATGAGATTTTTTGTGTGTTCTATCTAGCTATTATTGCATATGGTGTGTTTAATTCAAGTGTGTATATTTTTATAGAACCGTTATTGGACATTCCTTTATTTTGGACTGTTGTACTTTGCTGATTGGGTTACTACTGGTTCACTCCCCTAGAGAGTATAGGCATTCCTCTGCCTTTGTTACCACAGAAGGTGAAGGAGGTATATTTCTTAACAGTGCCTGTTTTACCTTTGACTGTGTTCACTCTTCTTTTGTAGAGGTGTGAGGATCTACTAGGTGCTTTAGGCCCTACTCTTTCTTATACTCCTGCAGGGCAGAAGTCACACTATGTACATACATGCATGTGACTTAAAAAATGCAAACCTACCTGGGAAGCAACAGAGAACAAAGGGGACACACCACAGGGGTAGCAGAGAAGCTGGGATGGATACAGGGATTACAGGGAGCAGGGCAAAGGGAGCTTGAGAGGGGGAGAATTTGGGTTGAATTGAGTGATCAGCAATTGACGGAATATTCATTTAAGAGTAGGGTCTTCAGTTCCTTCCTGCAGTGAAGGGTGAAGACAGCCAGTTTACCTGCATTTGCAAGTTGCTCCAGAGAAAGGGTTCATAGCAGAAAATTTCTGTTTCCTGTGTATTCCCTCTTGCAATTCCTTGTTTCAAGCCTGATAATGTTGTGGCTTCTGGTGGCTCACTGGCTACCGGAGGTGGTGAATTTTGAGGTCAGATAAAGAATTGATATTGATATTTTATTTCTATTGCCAAGTGGTGTTTATGGTGTAACCGCTTTGTGATGCAGGCTGTCTTAAACACGATGCATGTTTGAAGAGGTAGCTTGTGCACCTCTTTGAGGAAAGGTTGGGATATGGTTGAATTGCCTTAGTCCTGTAATGAGGCTTGATGCTCCATTCTAAACAGCTTTCAGTAGGGCCAAAGTGGCATCTGGCACTTCTGTCAGTAGGTCACAGCCACTGTGCAGGTGGGAGATGACCATAGCTTGGACAACTATTCTGAAACTTGGAACCGCAATGAAAGTCTTGGAGGAGAGCAAGTTGGTACCATGATTGGGTCTTGGAACGATGATGCACTTAGTGAGCAAAGAGGCGTGATTCCGTTATTTCATGTCAGTCAGCCAATTCTGGACTTGGGCATACTAGCTTGAGTTTTATAAGAAAGTTAATTGCGAGGCTTGGCAAAGATAGACAGTGCTTGAGTCGATAATTGCCACTGATGAAATATATCTTTGGGACACGTCATTTGTGTATCTTGATTCTCTTGCTGCTGTTGTTTTGAAGGTGTTTAATGCTGTGTCTGCCTAATCATGTGTTCACAGCTTGGTGAATCTATAATGCATATTAGGAAAGAGCTGGACATAGAAGCAAGGATTGCGGTGACAATGGTACTCCTACTCTATAGTCTTCTTTCTTAAATATCGCCCTCCCTTCTTTACAACAATAAAGCTCATTTATATAAGAAAATATATACTGTCCACTGAATGGCTCATTAAGAATAGAGCTGGCATGGGGAGCTCTTGTAGAGTGTGAGTGGCAGATATGGGGTGTGGTTTTATCCAATCTTGCTCCCTTAAAGCTATACACCTTTATTATTTAAAGATGTGTTGAGCATGCTTCGTTCTGGAGGCTGGAGACCTGGATATCCCTGGAGAATGCGGAAAAAGGAATTGGAAGCACCATATGTGAGGAATTTTACCATATGCATGGTGAGTGTGCGCTCGATTGTGCTTTTTTGAAATTTTAAATGCAATTGAATGATGGCAGATCAGTCTCTGGAAGATGTGGGGGGCTAATCTGCACACATTATCCTATTCTCACCGCACCACATACACATAGTCCTGTGTACTCTGGGTGGACACAACCTACAGGCGCCGTCCCCTAGGCCATATTTAGTTGGAATATGACCATGTGACCAGACTAATTAACTAACAAATGCTCTATGGATCCACCCTCCCCTTTGATAGCTTCTGGTAGCAGCTTTGCATACTAATCAGAGTTCATTCAAGCAGGCCCAAGGGGGGCCTGAACACAGAACTAACAAAGGACAGGAAAACCCCAACAAACTTTGATATGCACTGTGTCATCCTGAAGGCAGCTCCCGCTTCTCAATATCGAGGGCAGTTACCTGCCATGTCTAGGACAGCTGTTACAGTAGTCATCCCCACAGGGGGACCCCATTCAGGAGGTACGAGTATGTGGTTTCGTGGAAATGGAAAGTCTGGTCTTGCCGCAGTTTCAAAAGAGACCGGCCACTTTAATTAGGAACCACAGAAAGCTCAATTAACCAGAGAGATCTTTTGATCCACATCATTCACGTGTGGGAGTTAAATTTCATAGTTTGGGAATGAAGCTACGCAGGTAGCAGGAAGTACATGCAGAGCACATGATTCACTGCCTTTTTGCTTGCACACTGAAAAATCGATAGCGTCCTGAAGAAGGGGGCAGACTACACATCTTGCATCAAGATTGTTACTGTGGTGTTGTTGCTCTACCTCCAGAAACACAAGTCGGTGTAGACGTGTCATGACACAAGTCATAATGTCATGCTTACCGAATTTCAATTCTATACTAACATCACAATCATTGGATAGAACATATGAGTTATCTATCTATCGAAAAGGTTGAAAAGCTGCCATTCCCATACTTCTGTGAAATATGTGACATTAATACTAGGATTTGAACTTTGAAGTACCCCAAGATAATGTTGATATATCTTTTTGTGTTTTAGCCAGACCATCAACATACCTGGCTTATAGATGGTCGTTTTTAACCATGTGGATATTAATTAAAATATGTAATTTTTTGATACCTACGTTTCTGTGATCAATGCAGCTAAGTGAAATTAACAATCACTTATAGGAATACCCACCCTGCCGACAAGTGTACTGGGAAGTTGGGTAGCTAGTGGTGTTTTTGTGCTTCTTAATGAAGGTACAGTCTGCCTTACAGCTTCTGCCAGTGAAGGAAGGCCGGAATTCCAAAGAGGGAAGCAAGATCCCTCCCTCAAAACATCTCCCAGGGAACAGAGGGAGATACTGAATCCAGCGGACCCTCCAGCAGCTAAAGAACCAGAACCCAGCCATGATACAGCATGCCCTACTAGGCTCTGCAAGCAAGCTTCCTAGGTGGGAAATTCCAGAGAGTCTCTGAACCAAACCAAGCACAAGTCAGTTGCCTGCAACACTCTCCTCCACTTTGGGCTGTTATGCTTAAAGGATGACACAATCCCAGTGAAGAAGCTAGGAGGAGTGCATCGACAAGCATCCACTGACGTCCACCTTATAGGACATTTTAGAGCCAGTCGAGTCCCTCGAGCTGCAACCCACTACACCCCTATCTGTTGTTATGCTGCAGTCACTCACGCCATTCGAGACACCTCGACCAATGCTTCAGACCCACCGACAAGCACTGCGACGATTCCTGACCATCCAGGTGTCTCCTGTCTTGAACTCTGTCGCAGAATCTGCAAAGCACCCTAAATCCTACTTGACCCTGTGGAGCACCTAGAACATCTGCAAGCACAAAGTACATTGTGGTTCTGTCCCCCTGGTCCTTCTCCGAAGGTCCCTACTGACATTTTTATGACCCATTGCTCCCTTTTTGCTGAAACCAAGTATACTTGAACTATTGTAATTAATGACTTTACTGATTACCCTCCTGTCAGTATCCAGAGTGCATCCCTTTTACTTCTTGAAATTATCTGTTCTTTGTGTTCCATCGCAGGGTGGGTTGTATTTTAAAGTGTGCTAAAATTGTCTGTTGAATAATAATAAAGTCGATATTTTTATACAACCTTGACTGGACAGTCCATTTCATCATTGAGTAATAATTGCATTTTCGCTGTGTTGCACCTAACCAACAATCCATGACCTTGGGGAGAAAAGCCTGCCGTTCTGTCCACGTTACCAAAATTGGACAAGGAGGTTTATAATTTACTTGTGTTTCCAATCTGTTCGGATCACTTCTGGTGTACTAGATGTGTGGGGCTGATTAATGGTTTAGAAACCGATATTCATCCCTGGACCACTGGTGCCCTGGAAGTTGATTCGTCACACCATAGCCTCTGCAGTGAGTAACTTGTACTTAATGTATCAGGCACCCCACTGAGTACTGCAATAGTTTGACGAGGCATAAATCCAATTTGTACAAACTAATGCAAAAGACATCATTCTGATTTATGACTAAGGGAAACAATCCACCTGTCCTTCGTGAACTTGCAACGTGCCTTTCTGAGTTTTGGCTGTTTGCTAAGGCGAAGTTAAATGAGCGTTGATTAACCTCATTCCGAGATAATTAACACTGGGAGAAGTCATTCACTTTCCGAATATCCAAGTGGCTGTTCAATAAAGGAGAATCGGCTAAGGAGGCTTCTGTGCCATTTTAAAGGCATGCTTAATTAACATGTAGGAAATTGAACATGGAATGAGCGCTAATCACCGGAGCACTGGGAATATTTGTTCACTAATTAAATGGCAGTCCTGAAGTTACTCCCTGGTCCCGACTTCCTTTCTATGGCATAGTGGAGCAGAAACACGTAGTCATTAGATTTTAATTGGATGATAGGATTTGGGCTGCCGGTGCAATGAGGGATTGCCTGCGTGGCTTCTTTTCACGGAAGAGATGTACTGTTCTAGGTAAGTCACGACTCGGGAGGCGGGTTCTTTCATTTGATGGTTGCGTTTCAAGATGGCTGCCATTTGACCATATGAAATGATGGCTGTCGTGATTCATTCCTGGCTTTTTAAACAAAAGTAACTTGAATTCTCGCAGTGGCGTGTCCAAGGAGTGGCCTGGGGTGGCACGTGCCACCTCTGGAATCTGATTGGCCACCCAAGGTGCCACACTATCAGCCTAACCTATGATCATTATGTGTTGTACTTCATGCCATCCCTGCATACGTCAGTGCCCTCTTGGGCCACCCCAGTCAAAAGAGCCGGGACTCGCCCCTGCATTCTCGGATTATAGATCTGTTCCCATTTACAAGGTGACTGTGCAAGAAGCAGCGGGCCGAGTGTTGCATGCGGCAAAACAGCAAGTGAAAAATGGGACCCGCGCGACAGGAGCCCACTTAGCAGCTGTTTGATAGGCTTTCAGAAAACACGCTGGTATTGTTTTCACACATAGAAACACCTTATCACTTGTATACAAATATTGTATGCTTGCAAAAGTTCAGTAATCAGAATTCAAGGCGTGTAAGGTCTAATAACATTAGCATCCGGCACACGTTGTGGAACCAACAGAATCTGGGGAAAATGGCTCATGTTAAGTGCGAGCTCACTGCATTTGCCCTGCATGTCCCCTTGGCCTCTGCCCCAGTGGGCAACCTCCTCCTCGGCTCCCTTCTCCTTGAGTTTAAGCTTCTTCATCTGCAGCGAGCATTACTCTCAACAGCTGGAGCCCGGCGGCTACTCATGCCCCCTCCCTCCAGCTGAGCCAGCAGTCTGCCTTTGCCACCCCCTGCTGGCCGCCAGTGACATAGAAAAGGGACTCTACATTGAGCTCCTGCTCCATTCTCCTTGAGTTTAAGCTTCTTCATCTGCAGCGAGCATTACTCTCAACAGCTGGAGCCCGGCGGCTACTCATGCCCCCTCCCTCCTGCTGCGCCAGCTGTCTGCCTTTGCCACCCCCTGCTGGCCGCCAGTGACATAGAAAAGGGACTCTACATTGAGCTCCTGCTCCATTCTCCTGGAGTTTAAGCTTCTTCATCTGCAGCGAGCATTACACTCAGCAGCTGGACCCCGGCGGCTACTCATGCCCCCTCCCTCCTGCTGCGCCAGCTGTCTGCCTTTGCCACCCCCTGCTGGCCGCCAGTGACATAGAAAAGGGACTCTACATTGAGCTCCTCTTTTGATTTCACTGACGGGCCGTGTTATGTTTTAGATTTTAATTTATTATTAAACAGTCAACAAATCTCAACTTTAATACACAAAACAAACATATCCCCTTATCCATTAAAAAAAATACAGTCTTAAAAACATACGAACAACACAATATAAATATAAGATTAATTAAAAATAGATAAAACCCTTTTGATGTGTATCCAGAATGTCATCAAATGATATGAGATGGCATTTATAACGCGCCTATAGACAAGTGATTCATGGTGCGACGAGGCACGGGAGGGGGGCAAAGGGAAGACAGAGACAACTATCTCACTAGGCCAGGTGACATTGAGATTGTGCAAGTGAGGGGGAGGGAGAAAAGTGCGGGGGGAGGGGCGGGGGCAGTGCAGTACATAGGATAACAGTGAAATAAATAAAGACAATAAATAAAAGTGCGGCCAGCTGGTGGCAAGTGCAAATGATAAATACGAGCTACATTGTTAACACTCAAACAGAGGGTCGATATAATATTGATGCTAACAGGGTTTCATCCCAGTCCTGCATGCAAGCGATCTTATTCTTTACCGGGTCTAGGAGGGACATTCCAGCAGTGATATGATAGGTTACTTATAACACGCTTAATGCCCAGAGGTTTCTAAGTGCAGACCCGGGGATCGAACCTGTGTTGATCCGTGTCGTCTTGCTTCCAAGGTGAGCACGTTGCCGCTGAGTTATCCTCCATAGACAATAGGTGTCAACCACTTGCTCATCAATTAGAATACACAACCTTTCTCCCTTAGGGATTCTCTGCCACACTTCTGTCACTTCAAGGGTAGTAACAGTAATGCATTTTATTTTCAAGCAGTCCCTCACCGAAAAGAGACCTAAGTACGCCGTCATATAATTAGGTGTTGTAACACGACTGGCTATATACTGTACGAACTGCTCAGAAAAACCTTTGCTAGCCAGGTCAACATATGTTTCTCCCAACTATGAATGAAAAGGATTTCACGAACTCTCTTTCTGTAGAGGTTACACAGTACACCCAAGATATCCTCCAGTAGCCGTTCAGCCCAATCTCCAAAAGTTTTATGAATATTTATAAGAATACTGTTTTTGATGAGCAGTTTACAACTCTCTATGACCTTCCTAGGGAGCCCTTGTAGTCAATCACGTGAAGCATTTCTTAATTTCCAGTATATGGTACAGCAAAACAGTAAATGCTTAACTCAAATACATCTGATATTACATTCGATGTAAATGTATTCAGGGGTATTCCTCAATAGCTGTAAGAAGCCAATAGAGTGTAACGCTCCAGCCTTTCCATTTCACAAGTCTTTTCAAGAGCCCAAATGTCTGATCCATACGGTAGGACCGGAAGGATCTTAGTTAAGTAAAGCTTAAGAATCACCCCAATAGTCTAGTCCCCACAACCGTGAGACAAAGGTCGTATAGCTCCGGAAAGCTGAGGAGTTTTAATCTGAGGCTGTTCCAGTTGTGCTTTCCAATTAAGGGAGGAATCCACCAAAATCCTCAAACACTGATATGCAGAAACCTCTAACTTCTACCGGCAGTTGATTGAGTTTCCAGGTAAGACGTACCACAAACATTGGAATCTTAAGGTCTAAACACCATCATTTTGCTCTTCCCAATGTTGATCTTACGGGAATTAATATCCGCATTTTCAGAAAGTTTATCCAACGAGGTCTGCAGGCCCTTAAGTGTGCAATCCAGTATGGCAACATCTTCTGCCTAGACAAGCCACTTGAGACCAGAACTTTATAATTCAGGTGCTAATAAGACAGAGTTTTCCAAACCAGCTCTCAAGTAAGCCCAGTAGAGGTTCAATAAGGTGGGAGCAAGTATATAACTGTGTTTTAGGCCAGTGTTTGTGTTTATACAAACAGTGGTGGCACAGTGATGGCCCTCACTTATTTTCACCATAGTGTCACTGTATTGGTCAATAATCATAGTTAGGAGACCAGAGTGGATTTCCAAGTTCCTAAGTTTGACACAGAGTCTACTCCTCACCACGGTATCAAATGCAGCGCTATGTCATTCCATTTAAGTCACGAAAGATATTTATTTGCAGGAGACCTTTATTCTGGTCTCTATTTAACTAGTTTTTTTTTGTTTATTTTTTACTTCAAACCAAAAGGATTGTCTACATATGGTCTATATGTTTTGGCCTTTTCAAAACACATTAGATACTATCCTTGCATCTTTTCTTGATGTTGTGGTAATCTTCAGGACAGAAGTTTGTCTTGATTGGTTGCAAATAATCACACAATAATGTATTTTGAAAAGAGCGAAACATATAGATCATATGTAGACAATAATTTTGGTTTGAAGTAATATATATAAATAAATATCTTTTGTGACTTTGCCGAAATGGAATGACATTGGAAAATGATAAGCGTGTCATACAGTCATTATTGTGTATATTGATAAGACTGCGTCATATACTAACCCACTTCCTATGGAGACGCAATAGATGTATTGTGCATAAGAGTGCCCGTAGTAATGGACACATATACAATCTTAATTGTTTTTAAGTTTATATAAAAATATGAATAAAATTGGTTTTATTTGAAAAAACAGATGTGTCAATTTCAACCCTCCATTCACTGCAATTTGATTTAATTATGCAGAATGCTGTTGCTCCTCTTGGCCTCTAGAGACTTGATCTCATATGAACTTTATACACTTTTAATTGACCAGCAGTTTGGCTCTTGCCGATGTTTTCTTCTTCTTCTTCAATCTATGAGGAATGTCCCACATTTCTATCTTATCCATGTAACTCCCTTGGTGCTATATACTTATCCCTAAAAATAGCATCCTTAGCTCTGGGCTAACCTTGACCCATTGTCTGATCTGCACACACATATGTTCTCACTTTGTCTCCTGATTCTGCAGCCTTGGTTTGTTTCTGAGGTAGCTCGGTTGAATTCAACATGAGCCAGCATCCATTTTCCTATTATGGTCGGCCTTACCATATTCCTCTATAGCAAGCCTATATGTGTTTCCTTTCTACCTTGCATTGCTGCGTATTTACCGTTTTTGGCCAGTAAGTTACTTCATCTTCTTTGTTTCCATTATTACTTTAATTTTAGATACATATTTCTCTTGGTGCTTCAGTTACATTGTTACTCTTAAGTATTTGCATATCGTTTCAGCATAGGTTCATATATCCTCTTAATGACATTACTATGTCCTCACCAGATTTCACTTAACATTCGTCCATGACGTTCGCAGGTGCGTGCTGTCATCCTTCCATGTAGCATCCTTCCACACTTTCAGTGCAAGGTTGCATTTGATATGGGTCTCTGAGTGCATAACATCTCACATACACTCGATGCAGTATGGGAATGATACTGGGGTCCCATTTATTGCTCCCCTCCTGCATTTCCATTATCACAGTAGTAGGGGGTGGGACCTAATGAGAAAGCGTCTACCTGCTCCTCTACATCCCAAATACCTACAAGCAAAGATTACGCCTTAGCATCTAACCATTGCCCTAAAGTCAAGCACAGCCCTCCTCCTAGTGATTCCTGCTTCCAATTCGGCCAGGATCGGACGGTCCGTCTACTCAACCCTGGCACCAACTTTGTGGAACACACTGCCTCCCCGCATTATACACAGCCAAGATTACATGGATGTGTGGAAGGCACTTCAAACCTGCCTCTTCCCCTGAAAACACATAAGAGACCACCCTGACCACTAGACTTGCCACACGTCCAAGAAATGGCTTGGTAACCCCTTCAATATGGGCCCTTAATAGGCTCTCAGGCCAGGAAATGTCTCCCTCCAACTATCTGGAGCCATTGCCCTAGACTCAAAACCCGAATCGTAGTAGCACTTATGTACATACGCCATGACGGAGTTGAATCATTGCCTTCTTTCACCAGGTATACACCACGCTCTGAGGCCATGATATATCTATCTCCAGTTATCTGGATCGAGTGTGCTAGACTTGTAACGCAAGCACTAATAGCATTTATGTTCCAATGCATGACTGAGCTTGATCACTGCCCCCTCCAGATATGCATTTCGCTATCAGTCCGGGAGATGACTATCCTGCTTACCTTACTTATCCGGAAAGCTTTGAGCAGAACTGCAAACCAAGGGCCTACTAGCACTTATATCTTTCCTAATCCTACCGATCTGGGAATATATTTAGCAGCACTACTGACCGAGGGCCTATCTAGTACCTATATTGAAACAGTATGATTTGGGCCTGGTCTGATTGTCATCGTTCCAACAGACAATGCCAATAAACAATTGCAGACTCAACAAGACAAAGGGAGGACCTTAGCCTAATAGCCCAGAACCTCAAAGGGAGATAACATCCCCTCGACAGGCACCGGTAATGCTTCAGGAACAGGGCCCCCTCGAATCCGCACAGACACTCAAACACACCAACTAACGCATCAGTGTGGAGTAAAGCTCCTTTCGGGATGAGTGAACTGTGTGAATGTCAAGCAAGTACACAACAATGGTTTGCAACTGTCTTATCGAATAACATTGGTGGGCTCCCAATGTCTGTTATCATATTTAAACATCAACTCGTTTCTGGACTGACAGTAACAGAAATGAATGTGAAAAAACAAAAACAAAACAAAAACCAGTGGGACGTGAAGGGACTGGTGTACAGTGCTCTACTTGATACAGAATGGCTTGTCGACATGTATCCTTGTGAATTAAACCACATAATAAAAAAATTAAACATCTATTTATTGATTGTGATTTTTGTTTCTTTAACCAATTAAATAAGACAAAAAGAAAGAGAAACACACATTTAAAGCCATGTACAACAAAGCAACAATACATAACATACATAGAATCTAGCACACGTGTTTCTAAGATTTCTCATTAGCACATAGTCAGTTCAACTCGTGACATGTTTGTCTATTGCTTCAGACTAGGTACCCAGCGATTCCAAGTATGGGTCACTACTTGTCTAGGCTGATTGGTGATTAAATCCAGTGGAAGGTGCCTTTCACCATTAATTGCCCCAATTGTGGCTTTTGATGAAAGCAATTGAACTTAATAATTCACTGTTACGCAGGGGGGTGGGGGGATTGGGGACGGTTGCATCTCATCCGTAAATTTCTCGTTAAGTATAAAGCCCAAACAGTTTAAGGAAGAAGACAATTCAGCCACCAAATCTGTATGAATTGATTCTGCCAGAAAAAAATCCTGTTCCGTACGAGGGAACAAGTTAATGTGTCCCATTTGTTCATCCGTATTCTCAACATTAGAAGCTTGCGTTGTCTTCTGCGGGCAGGTCCTGGGTTGCTTTAGCTGATATCCACTCTGTGGTGCATCTATATTCTCTGCCACTCTCATCAGCTCCTCCTCTACAATCTCTACGTTATCTTTATCCGGCACGACCACTATAGACTTAGTAGCCGTGGAAGTACTCGCCACCCTTTCCGCCATCTCCGTTAGACCGTCTGATAGCGTGACAGTGACGCTTTTTGCGTGCTTCGCCAACGCTGCGCTCATCGCAATCACGCCACTGGCGCAACCTTTATCGCCCCTGCTGCGTTTCAATAGTTTGAAGGCAGTTCTAAGGGCAGATGATGTCCAATAGTCACTGCAAACCAGACTGGTTCTCGAGGTCCTCTGAAGATGCGACAGGGAAAGTAAACAGCGTTCTCTCACCAAGCCACAAGTACGTTTCAGTCCACAGTGCACAGTTTCTACCAACCTTAGTCAAACAAAAAAAGACTTGTTTACTACGCTGGACGTTATGCCAGGGTGGTCATATATTAAGTGCTCGAACTAGACACCAGCGGTTGGGAGCGCTGCTCATCTACTTTTTAAGTTTTACTGTTTTTATACTTTTATTTTAAAAAGAAACCGTTCCGGAATGCTTTACTTTGGAAATATAAGTGTAGGAAGCAGTTGAAGCTTGCACTTCAGTGCACTGCCCTGAACATTCCCTTAAACAGCAGGTGTGTTTATTTGGGGGGTTTGGATTGCATGTGGGAAGGGGCTGGTGATGGAGTTTGTGGGAAGCGGGGGCAGGCCAGCAGGGAACATAGTCCCACTGCTGCTTTTTGTACACTTCGTCCACCAGTAATATTGCATTAATGGCCCCCACAGTGGGTTGACCTAGCCTCTAACAGTCTGAGCCTGGTATCAACTTGGACTAGTCAGCTCTTATGGGCGATTAATGAATGTTGCAGGCCGATGAACAGATGACTCAACTTCACCAGTGAAAGACTGTCCTCGGATGTCTTTCTTTAAAAAAAAAATGTAATCTAGCAGTTTAGTGTGAATGATTGAATTGATGTGAAACAAGACTACAACTCCCAGAAAGCATTATTTCATTAATTGAAATATCTGTTTTCATAAAACGAAGGTCCTTGTGGCCTGTTATTTGTTCCCCCGTACCTGTCGTGCCCTCATTTATTTCAGCTTTTTTTTGTTCACAGCACATTCTCCACACGATGCCTGCCTGCCACCTGTCTGCCCTTGCAGTGAATGGTCATGGGCAATTAATACAACATGTCCCTGCAGCCCGGTGGTCTTTGCGGTAAATATTGCATTGCCAGGAGTGCTGACAGTTGAGGAACCCAGGACTCCAGGATGCTGTTCCTGTGGGAGCACTTGCCTCGCTGTACAGACGAACCCCTTGCAAGGTCTCCCTGCAGGCGGGTGACGTTGCAGTGCTGCCTGCATTGTCAAGGTGACCAGCTGTTGAGGACATTGTGTCTCATGGGCATTGATTTCCCCTGAAAAACTTTGCTTAATCGACATTCCTCCCCATGCAACATTTCCCTGCAAGCCAGCTGCCCGCTGGGCCCAGAGGACATCAGTAAGCGGTCCCTCCTCGTAGGCCATTTAAGGGAACTGCGGGCTGCAAAGGGTAGGTCTGCAGAGGCGCACATATTTATAAAACAGCTGTTCATTATATCAGCATATTACCTAAGCATATACAAAACCATATGTGTATGTGAGGTCATCTGGGAAACAACCTGTAATAAATAAACAAACAAACACATCAACTGTAGTAAATAAACAAATAAACACATCAACTGTAGTAAATAAACATGTTATTTCACAGTTGGGACACATCCATAAACATGCCATTTATGTTGCCATGGCCCTGCATGTTTGTTGGTACATGTAAAATCATCGTGTTATGCTGTTACCAGGGTTACATGGAATGTAATGAGATTCCAATGAATTGTGTGTATTAAATGGCTGCGGTAGCGGCCATGTAGTTATGGTTAGGTTGCTAAACCCATAGGAAGAGTACTTTTTGGGCGGCTTATAACTTCGCTCCCCCTGGACGAATCCTCACCAAATTTTGCACAGTTTGGTGAGGTTTGGTCAAGGGGGGAAGAGGGGAAGTTATAGGGGGGTCCCAAAATTTATTTTTTTCCCATAGACTAAATGGAGAAAAAACGTTGATCAAGCCTACAGCCTAAACCGCTGGACGGATTTTCACCAAATTTGGGACAGGAGCGGCAGCTTGTTCTCGAAAGCTTGCTTTTGTAAATTTGGTGTTTTTTTTAAAACGACCAAAAAGTTGGTCTCGAAAATTAGTGATATCTTTGTCCGCTCTGCAGAAACACTTCCCTGTTCGCTCTGCGGACAGGACTTCGATTTGTCAATTGGCTTACGTCATGTCCGCGGACAGTTGACATGGTCGCTGATTGGTTGGAGTGAAGCGTGAGGTGTGCCACATTTTCTCGATGTGCCTGCCATCTTGGATTCGCGGACAGCAGCTGGTGTCTGCAGATATCGCAGTAAAAGCATATAAAAAAACAAAACTTTGCCAAACTCATCAGATAATCTCTGGGGAGATGAGGGGTGATGAGGATGATATGGGATATGGCTGAAAGAAGCAAAACATCGGGTGTTTTTTGCCACCTCTGCATTACAGGGCTGGTGAAAAGCAGTCCTTGAATGGCACCATTTAATGAAACTGCATGTAATTTTGCATGTATATTCTTAACCCGATTAGGTTTCCACAGTTTAGTGGGACCAAATAAGTGAGCCAGATATGTGATATCATCTGTGATGTCACCAATCACATTTGTGATGTCATCTTTTATGTCCTGGGTGTTAGTCTTAGCAGTGCATGGTGGTGGCACGAGTTATGGTTGCTTATCTTACCATAACTGGTGAATTTCGGAGGGTTTTCGGTTTTACCTGTAACAATAATATCCCTGTAACAATGTTTTCCACTGAATTTCATAGGTTTTTATTAGTGCAACTTAACCCTAACGTCCCTTTAACAACGTTTTTTCATTGATTTTCATAGGTTTTTATTAGTGCAACTTAACCATAACATACTTTTAACAAAGTTTTTTCATTGAATTTCCTAGGTTTTTAGTAGTACAACTTAACCAAAACGTCCCTTTAACAAAGTTTGTTCATTAAATATCATTGAATATATATATATATATATATATATACACATATATTACATGGCCACGGTAGTGGCCATGTAGTTATGGTTAAGTTGCTGTCTCCATAGGAAGAGCAATTTTTGGGCGGCTTATAACTTCCCTTGGGCGGCTTATAACTTCCCTCTCCCTGGACGAATCCTCACCAAACTTTGCAAAAAAAGTATTTTGGTCACTCTGAATTATTTTGCAAAGTTAGGTGAGGATTCGTCCAGGGGGGGCAAAGTTATAGGGGGGGTCCCAAAACTTTTTTTTTTGCCATAGACATAATGGGAAAAAACTTTGCTCACGCCTACAGCCCAAACCGCTGGACGGATTTACACCAAATTAGCGGCAGGAGCGGCGTCTTGGTCCCGAAAGCGTGCTTTGCTTTATTTGGTGTAAATCCGTCCAGTAGTTTTTAACAAAATGACAAAAATGTAAGTGAAAAAAATTTGTGATATCTGTGTTCGCTTCGCGGACAGGACGGTGATTGGGCAAGCAGCTTGCGTGATGTCCGCGGACATCTGACGTGCTCTCTCATTGGATGCGTGAAAGCGTGCAGTGCGTCTGGCTTCAGAGACGCCCGACATCTTTGTTCCTCGCATGAGAGGCTTTGTATCCCGCCTGCACAGTAAGTCCCCCACCCCCTCTCATGCCTGTGTCTGTCTCCTGTTCCTCCCACCCCCCGCTCATGTCCGTGTGTCTTTCTCCCTCCTGCCCACCGCCGGCTCATGTCCGTGTGTCTTTCTCCCTCCCGCCCACCCCCGCTCATGTCCGTGTGTCTTTCTCCCTCCCGCCCACCCTCCGCTCATGTCCGTGTGTCTTTCTCCCTCCCGCCCACCCCCCGCTCATGCCCCGCTCATGCCCCGCTCTTGCCCCGTGTGTCTCTCCCACCCCCGTGTGTCTCTCGCACCCGCTGCTCATGTCTGTGTGTTTCTCCCCACCCACCCCCCGCTCATGTCCGTATGTCTCTCACCACCTGCCGCCCACCCCCCGCTCATGTCCGTGTGTCTCTCCCCACCCCCGCTCATGTCCGTGTGTCTCTCCCCACCCACCGCCCACCCACGCTCATGCCCCGTGTGTCTCTCCCCCTCCCGCCCACCCCCGCTCATGTCCGTGTGTCTCTCCCCACCGGCCGCCCATCCCCCACTCATGTCCTGTGTGTCTCTCTCCCTCCGCCCCACCCCCGCTCATGCCCCGTGTGCCTCTCCCCCTCCCGCCCACCGCCCGCTCATGCCCCATATGTCTCTCTCTCCTTCCTCCCACCCCCCACTCATGCCCCGTGTGTCTCTCTCCCTCCCCCCACCCATGCCCCGTGTGTCTCTCCCCCTCCCGCCCACGCCCCGCTCACGCCCCACGTGTCTCTCCCCTTCCCCCACCCCCCGCTCATGCCTCGTGTGTCTGTCTCCCTACCCCCCACCCCGCTCTTGCCCCGTGTGTCTTTCCCCCTCCCGCCCACCCCCGCTCTTGCCCGTGTGTCTTTCCCCCTCCCGCCCACCCCCGCTCTTGCCCCGTGTCTCTTTCCCCCTCCCGCCCACCCCCGATCTTGGCCCGTGTCACTTTCCCCCTCCCGCCCACCCCCGCTCTTGCCCCGTGTCTCTTTCCCCCTCCCGCCCACCCCCGCTCTTGCCCCATGTCTCTTCCCCCCTCCTGCCCATCCCCCGCTCTTGCCCCGTGTCTCTTTCCCCCTCCCACCCACCCCCGCTCTTGCCCCAAGTCTCTTTCCCCCTCCAGCCCACCCCCGCTCTTGCCCCGTGTCTCTTTCCCCCTCCTGCCCACCCCCGCTCTTGCCCCGTGTCTTTCCCCCTCCCGCCCACCCCCACTCTTGCCCCGTGTCTTTCCCCCTCCCTCCCACCCCCGCTCTTGCCCTGTGTCTTTCCCCCTGCCGCCCACCCACGCTCTTGCTCTGTGTCTTTCTCCCTCCCGCCCACCCCCGCTCTTGCCCCATGTCTTTCAACCTCCCGCCCACCCCCGCTCTTGCCCCGTGTCTATCACCCTCCTGCCCACCCCTGCTCTTGCCCCGTGTCTTTCAACCTCCCGCCCACCCCCGCTCTTGCCCCGTGTCTATCACCCTCCTGCCCACCCACACTCTTGCCCCGTGTCTTTCCCCCTCCCTCCCACCCCCGCTCTTGCCCTGTGTCTTTCCCCCTGCCGCCCACCCACGCTCTTGCCCTGTGTCTTTCTCCCTCCCGCCCACCCCCGCTCTTGCCCCGTGTCTTTCAACCTCCCGCCCACCCCCGCTCTTGCCCCGTGTCTATCACCCTCCTGCCCACCCCTGCTCATGCCCCTTGTGTCTCTCCCCCTCCCGCCCACCCCTGATCATGCCCCGTGTGTCTCTCTCCCTCCCCCCCACCCCCCGCTCATGCCGCGTGCGTCTCTCTCCCTCCCCCGCTCCACGCTCATGCCGTGTGTCTCTCTCCCCTTACCCCCACCCCCCGCTCATGCCCCGTGTGTCTCTCTCCCTCCCGCCCACCCCCCGCTCATGCCCCGTGTGTCTCTCTCCCTCCCGCCCACCCCCCGCACATGCCCCGTGTGTCTCTCTCCCTCCCGCCCAGCCCCCACTCATGCCCCGTGTGTCTCTCTCCCTCCCACCCACCCCCCGCTCATGCCCTGTGTGTCTCTCTCCCTCCCCCAACCCCCCGCTCAAGCCCCGTGTATCTCTCTCCCTCCATCCACCCCCGCTCATGCCCCATGTGTCTCTCTCCCCTTCCCCCACCCCCCGCTCATGCCACATGTCTGTCTTCTGTTCCCCCCGCTCATGCCCCGTGTCTGTCTCCTGTTCTCTCCACACCCCGCTCATGCCCCATGTCTGTGTCCTGTTCCCCCCACCCCCCGCTCATGCCCCGTGTCTATCTCCTGTTGCCCCCCACCCCTCCCGCTCATGCCCCGTGTCTGTCTCCTGTTCCTCCCACCCGCTCATGCCCCGTGTCTGTCTCCTGTTCCCCCCACACGCTCATGCCCCGTGTCTCTCTCTTGTTGACCCCCACCCCCCCGCTCATGCCCCGTGTTTGTCTCCTGTTCTCCCCACCCCCTGCTCATGCCCCGTGTCTTTTTCCTGTTCCTCCCACCCCCCGCTCATGCCCCGTGTCTGTCTCCTGTTGCCCCCCACCGCCCCGCTCATGCCCCGTGTCTGTTCTCCCCACCCCCCGCTCATGCCCGTGTCTGTTGTTCCCCCCACCCCCGCTCATGCCCCGTGTCTGTCTCCTGTTCCCCCCACCCCTCGCTCATGCCCCGTGTCTGTCTCCTGTTCCCCCCACCCCCGCTCATGTCCCGTGTCTCTCCTGTTGCCCCCCACCCCCGCTCATGCCCCATGTCTCTCCTGTTGGCCCCCACCCCCGGCTCATGCCCCGTGTCTGTCTCCTGTTGCCCCCCACCCCCCGCTCATGCTCCGTGTCTGTCTCCTGTTGCCCCTCACCCCCCGCTCATGCCCCGTGTCTGTCTCCTGTTGCCCCCCACACCCCGCTCATGCCCTGTGTCTGTCTCCTGTTGCCCTCCACCCCCGCTCATGCCCCGTGTCTGTCTCTGTTGTTCCCCCCACCCCCGCTCATGCCCCGTGTCTCTCTCCTGTTCCCTCACCCCCCGCTCATGCC
The DNA here is from genome assembly GCF_040938575.1 of Ambystoma mexicanum. Classification (NCBI taxonomy): domain Eukaryota; kingdom Metazoa; phylum Chordata; class Amphibia; order Caudata; family Ambystomatidae; genus Ambystoma; species Ambystoma mexicanum. The sequence goes on along the minus strand of NC_090934.1, from coordinate 115,463,222 downwards.
CCGTGTCTCTCTCCTGTTGCCCCCCACCCCCCGCTCATGCCCCATGTCTGTCTCCTGTACCACCCACCGCCCACTCATGCCACGTGTCTGTCTCCTGTTGCCCCCCAGCTCATGCCCCGTGTCTGTCTCCGGTTCCCCCCACCCGCTCATGTCCCGTGTCTCTCTCCTGTTGCCCCCCACCCCCCGCTCATGTCCCGTGTCTCTCTCCTGTTGCCCCCCACCCCCCGCTCATGCCCCGTGTCTGTCTCCTGTTCTTCCCACCCCCGCTCATGCTCCGTGTCTGTCTCCTGTTCCCCCCACCCCCTGCTCATGCCCCGTGTCTGTCTCCTGTTGCCCTCACCCCCCGCTCATGCCCCGTGTCTGTCTCCTGTTGCCCCCCACCCCCCGCTCCTGCCCTGTGTCTCTCTCCTGTTGCCCCCCACCCCCTGCTCATGCCCCATGTCTGTCTCCTGTTCTCCCCACCCCCGCTCATGCTCCGTGTCTGTCTCCTGTTCCCCCCCACCCCCTGCTCATGCCCCGTGTCTGTCTCCTGTTGCCCTCACCCCCCGCTCATGCCCCGTGTCTGTCTCCTGTTGCCCCCCACCCCCAGCTCCTGCCCTGTGTCTCTCTCCTGTTGCCCCCCACCCCCCGCTCATGCCCCGTGTCTCTCTCCTGTTGCCCCCCACCCCCTGCTCATGCCCCGTGTCTGTCTCCTGTACACCCCCACCACCCGCTCATGCCCCGTGTCTATCTCCTGTTGCCCCCCACCCCTCCCGCTCATGCCCCGTGTCTGTCTCCTGTTCCTCCCACCCGCTCATGCCCCGTGTCTGTCTCCTGTTCCCCCCACACGCTCATGCCCCGTGTCTCTCTCTTGTTGACCCCCACCCCCCCGCTCATGCCCCGTGTTTGTCTCCTGTTCTCCCCACCCCCTGCTCATGCCCCGTGTCTTTTTCCTGTTCCTCCCACCCCCCGCTCATGCCCCGTGTCTGTCTCCTGTTGCCCCCCACCGCCCCGCTCATGCCCCGTGTCTGTTCTCCCCACCCCCCGCTCATGCCCGTGTCTGTTGTTCCCCCCACCCCCGCTCATGCCCCGTGTCTGTCTCCTGTTCTCTCAACCCCTCGCTCATGCCCCGTGTCTGTCTCCTGTTCCCCCCACCCCCGCTCATGTCCCGTGTCTCTCCTGTTGCCCCCCACCCCCGCTCATGCCCCATGTCTCTCCTGTTGGCCCCCACCCCCTGCTCATGCCCCGTGTCTGTCTCCTGTTGCCCCCCACCCCCCGCTCATGCTCCGTGTCTGTCTCCTGTTGCCCCTCACCCCCCGCTCATGCCCCGTGTCTGTCTCCTGTTGCCCCCCACACCCCGCTCATGCCCCGTGTCTGTCTCCTGTTGCCCTCCACCCCCGCTCATGCCCCGTGTCTGTCTCTGTTGTTCCCCCCACCCCCGCTCATGCCCCGTGTCTCTCTCCTGTTCCCCCACCCCCCGCTCATGCCCCGTGTCTCTCTCCTGTTGCCCCCCACCCCCCGCTCATGCCCCATGTCTGTCTCCTGTACCACCCACCGCCCGCTCATGCCCCGTGTCTGTCTCCTGTTGCCCCCCAGCTCATGCCCCGTGTCTGTCTCCGGTTCCCCCCACCCGCTCATGTCCCGTGTCTCTCTCCTGTTGCCCCCCACCCCCCGCTCATGCCCCGTGTCTGTCTCCTGTTGCCCCCCACCCCCCTCTCATGCCCCGTGTCTGTCTCCTGTTCTCCCCACCCCCGCTCATGCTCCGTGTCTGTCTCCTGTTCCCCCCCACCCCCTGCTCATGCCCCGTGTCTGTCTCCTGTTGCCCTCACCCCCCGCTCATGCCCCGTGTCTGTCTCCTGTTGCCCCCCACCCCCTGCTCCTGCCCTGTGTCTCTCTCCTGTTGCCCCCCACCCCCTGCTCATGCCCCGTGTCTGTCTCCTGTTCTCCCCACCCCCGCTCATGCTCCGTGTCTGTCTCCTGTTCCCCCCCACCCCCTGCTCATGCCCCGTGTCTGTCTCCTGTTGTCCTCACCCCCCGCTCATGCCCCGTGTCTGTCTCCTGTTGCCCCCCACCCCCAGCTCCTGCCCTGTGTCTCTCTCCTGTTGCCCCCCACCCCCCGCTCATGCCCCGTGTCTCTCTCCTGTTGCCCCCCACCCCCTGCTCATGCCCCGTGTCTGTCTCCTGTACACCCCCACCCCCCGCTCATGCTCGTGTCTGTCTCCTGTACCCCCCCACCCCCCCGCTCATGCCCCATGTCTGTCTCCTGTTGCGCTCCCTGCTCATGCCCCGTGTCTCTCTCCTGTTCCCCCCACCTGCTCATGTCCCGTGTCTCTCTCCTGTTGCTCCCCACCCCCCGCTCATGCCCCGTGTCTGTCTCCTGTACCCCCCCACCCCCCGCTCATGCCCTGTGTCTCTCTCCTGTTGCCCCCCACACCTTGCTCATGCCCCGTGTCTGTCTCCTGTACCCCCCACCCCCAGCTCATGCCCCATGTCTCTCTCCTGTTGCCCCCCACTACCCCGCTCATGCCCCGTGTCTGTCTTCTGTACCCCCTCCCCCCGCTCATGCCCTGTGTCTGTCTCCTGTTCCCCCCACCCCCCGCTCATGCCCCATGTCTGCCTCCTCTTGCTCCCACCCATGCCCCGTGTCTGTCTCCTGTACCCCCCCACTCCGCGCTCATGCCCGTGTCTCTCTCCTGTTGCCCCCCACACCCCCGCTCATGCCCCTTGTCTGTCTCCTGTTGCCCCCCACCCCCTCGCTCATGCCCCGTGTCTGTCTCCTGTTCTCCCCACCCCCCGCTCATGCCCGTGTCTGTCTCCTGTTCCTCCCACCCCGCTCATGCCCTGTGTCTGTCTCCTGTTCTCCCCACCCCCCGCTCATGCTCCGTGTCTGTCTCCTGTTCCCCCCCATCCCCCGCTCATGCCCCGTGTCTGTCTCCTGTTGCCCCCCACCCCCCGCTCATGCCCCGTGTCTGTCTCCTGTTGCCACCCACCCCCCGCTCATGCCCCGTGTCTGTCTCCTGTTGCCCCCCACCCCCTGCTCATGCCCCGTGTCGGTCTCCAGTTCCCCCCACCCCCGCTCATGTCCCGTGTCTCTCCTGTTGCCCCCCACCCCCGCTCATGCCCCGTGTCTCTCCTGTTGCCCCCCACCCCCCACTCATGCCCTATGTCTGTCTCCTGTTGCCCCCCACCCTCCTGCCCACCCCTGCTCATGCCCCTTGTGTCTCTCCCCCTCCCGCCCACCCCCGCACATGCCGCGTGCGTCTCTCTCCCTCCCCCCCGCTCATGCCCTGTGTGTCTCTCTCCCCTTAACCCCACCCCCCGCTCATGCCCCGTGTGTCTCTCTCCCTCCCGGCCACCCCCCGCTCATGCCCCGTGTCTCTCTCTCCCTCCCGCCCACCCCCCGCACATGCCCTGTGTGTCTCTCTGCATCCCGCCCACCCCCCACTCATGCCCCGTGTGTCTCTCTCCCTCCCACCCACCCCCCGCTCATGCCCCGTGTGTCTCTCTCCCTCCCCCAACCCCCCGCTCATGCCCCGTGTATCTCTCTCCCTCCCTCCACCCCCGCTCATGCCCCATGTGTCTCTCTCCCCTTCCCCCACCCCCCGCTCATGCCCCATGTCTGTCTTCTGTTCCCCCGGCTCATGCCCCGTGTCTGTCTCCTGTTCTCTCCACACCCCGCTCATGCCCAATGTCTGTGTCCTGTTCCCCCCACCCCCCGCTCATGCCCCGTGTCTATCTCCTGTTGCCCCCCACCCCTCCCGCTCATGCCCCGTGTCTGTCTCCTGTTCCTCCCACCCGCTCATGCCCCGTGTCTGTCTCCTGTTCCCCCCACACGCTCATGCCCCGTGTCTCTCTCTTGTTGCCCCCCACCCCCACGCTCATGCCCCGTGTTTGTCTCCTGTTCTGCCCACCCCCTGCTCATGCCCAGTGTCTTTTTCCTGTTCCTCCCACCCCCCGCTCATGCCCCGTGTCTGTCTCCTGTTGCCCCCCACCGCCCCGCTCATGCCCCGTGTCTGTTCTCCCCACCCCCGCTAATGCCCGTGTCTGTTGTTCCCCCCACCCCGCTCATGCCCCGTGTCTGTCTCCTGTTCCCCCCACCCCTCGCTCATGCCCCGTGTCTGTCTCCTGTTCCCCCCTCCCCCGCTCATGTCCCGTGTCTCTCCTGTTGCCCCCCACCCCCGCTCATGCCCCATGTCTCTCCTGTTGCCCCCCACCCCCCGCTCATGCCCCGTGTCTGTCTCCTGTTGCCCCCCACCCCCCGCTCATGCTCCGTGTCTGTCTCCTGTTGCCCCTCACCCCCCGCTCATGCCCCGTGTCTGTCTCCTGTTGCCCCCCACACCCCGCTCATGCCCCGTGTCTGTCTCCTATTGCCCTCCACCCCCGCTCATGCCCCGTGTCTGTCTCTGTTGTTCCCCCCACCCCCCGCTCATGCCCCGTGTCTCTCTCCTGTTCCCCCCACCCCCCGCTCATGCCCCGTGTCTGTCTCCTGTTGCCCCCCACCCCCCGCTCATGCCCCATGTCTGTCTCCTGTACCACCCACTGCCCGCTCATGTCCCGTGTCTGTCTCCTGTTGCCCCCCCGCTCATGCCCTGTGTCTGTCTCCGGTTCCCCCCACCCGCTCATGTCCCGTGTCTCTCTCCTGTTGCCCCCCACACCCCGCTCATGCACCGTGTCTGCCTCCTGTTGCCCCCCACCCCCCTCTCATGCCCCGTGTCTGTCTCCTGTTCTCCCCATCCCCCGCTCATGCTCTGTGTCTGTCTCCTGTTCCCCCCCACCCCCTGCTCATGCCCTGTGTCTGTCTCCTGTTGCCCTCACCCCCCGCTCATGCCCCGTGTCTGTCTCCTGTTGCCCCCCACCCCCCGCTCATGCCCTGTGTCTCTCTCCTGTTGCCCCCACCCCCCGCTCATGCCCCGTGTCTGTCTATTTTGTTCCCCCCACCCCCCGCTCATGCCCTGTGTCTGTCTCCTGTTCCCCCCACCCCCCGCTCTTGCCCCGTGTCTCTCTTCTGTTGCCCCCCACCCCCTGCTCATGTCCCGTGTCTGTCTCCTGTACCCCCCCACCCCCCGCTCAGGCTCGTGTCTGTCTCCTGTACCCCCCACCCCCCCGCTCATGCCCCATGTCTGTCTCCTGTTGCCCTCCCTGCTCATGCCCCGTGTCTCTCTCCTGTTCCCCCCACCCGCTCATGTCCGTGTCTCTCTCCTGTTGCCCCCCACCCCCAGCTCATGCCCTGTGTCTCTCTCCTGTTGCCCCCCACACCCTGCTCATGCCCCATGTCTGTCTCCTGTACCCCCCCACCCCCCGCTCATGCCCCATGTCTCTCTCCTGTTGCCCCCCACTACCCCGCTCATGCCCCGTGTCTGTCTTCTGTACCCCCTCCCCCCGCTCATGCCCTGTGTCTGTCTTCTGTTCCCCCCACCCCCCGCTCATGCCCCATGTCTGTCTCCTCTTGCTCCCACCCATGCCCCGTGTCTTTCTCCTGTACCCCCCCACTCCGCGCTCATGCCCGTGTCTCTCTCCTGTTGCCCCCCACACCCCCGCTCATGCCCCGTGTCTGTCTCCTGTTGCCCCCCACCCCCTCGCTCATGCCCCGTGTCTGTCTCCTGTTCTCCCCACCCCCCGCTCATGCTCCGTGTCTGTCTCCTGTTCCCCCCCACCCCCCGCTCATGCCCCGTGTCTGTCTCCTGTTGCCCCCCACCCCCCGCTCATGCCCCGTGTCTGTCTCCTGTTGCCACCCACCCCCCGCTCATGCCCCGTGTCTGTCTCCTGTTGCCCCCCACCCCCTGCTCATGCCCCGTGTCTGTCTCCAGTTCCCCCCACCCCCGCTCATGTCCCGTGTCTCTCCTGTTGCCCCCCACCCCCGCTCATGCCCCGTGTCTCTCCTGTTGCCCCCCACCCCCCGCTCATGCCCCGTGTCTGTCTCCTGTTGCCCCCCACCCCCCGCTCATGCCCCGTGTCTGTCTCCTGTTGCCCCTCACCCCCGCACATGCCCCGTGTCTGTCTCCTGTTGCCCCCCACCCCCCGCTCATGCCTCGTGTCTGTCTCCTGTTACCCTCCACCCCCCGCTCATGCCCCGTGTCTGTCTCTGTTGTTCCCCCCACACCCCGCTCATGCCCCGTGTCTCTCTCCTGTTGCCCCCCACCCCCCGTTCATGCCCCATGTCTGTCTCCTGTACCCCCCACCGCCCGCTCATGCCCCGTGTCTGTCTCCTGTTGCCCCCCCCCGCTCATGCCCCGTGTCTGTCTCCGGTTCCCCCCACCCGCTCATGTCCCGTGTCTCTCTCCTGTTGCCCCCCACCCCGCGCTCATGCCCCGTGTCTGTCTCCTGTTGCCCCCCACCCCCCTCTCATGCCCCGTGTCTGTCTCCTGTTCTCCCCACCCCCCGCTCATGCTCCGGGTCTGTCTCCTGTTCCCCCCCACCCCCTGCTCATGCCCCGTGTCTGTCTCCTGTTGCCCTCAACACACACTCATGCCCCGTGTCTGTCTCCTGTTGCCCCCCACCCCCGCTCCTGCCCTGTGTCTCTCTCCTGTTGCCCCCCACCCCTGCTCATGCCCCGTGTCTGTCCCTTTTGTTCCCCCCACCCCCCGCTCATGCCCTGTGTCTGTCTCCTGTTCCCCCCACCCCTCGCTCATGCCCCGTGTCTCTCTCCTGTTGCCCCCCACCCCCTACTCATGCCCCGTGTCTGTCTCCTGTGCCCCCCCGCTCATGCTCGTGTCTGTCACCTGTACCCCCGCCGCTCATGCCATGTGTCTCTCTCCTGTTGCCCCCCACCCCCTGCTCATGCCCCGTGTCTGTCTCCTGTACCCCCCCACCCCCCGCTCATGCCCCGTGTCTGTCTCCTGTTGCCCCCCACCCCCCACTCATGCTCCGTGTCTGTCTCCTGTTGCCCCCCACCCCCCGCTCATGCTCCGTGTCTGTCTCCTGTTGCCCCTCACCCCCCGCTCATGCCCCATGGCTGTCTCCTGTTGCCCCCCACCCCCTCTCATGCCCCGTGTCTGTCTCCTGTTCTCCCCACCCCCCGCTCATGCTCCGGGTCTGTCTCCTGTTCCCCCCCACCCCCTGCTCATGCCCCGTGTCTGTCTCCTGTTGCCCTCACCACCCGCTCATGCCCCGTGTCTGTCTCCTGTTGCCCCCCACCCCCCGCTCCTGCCCCGTGTCTCTCCTGTTGCCCCCCACCCCTGCTCATGCCCCGCGTCTCTCCTGTTGCCCCCCACCACCCACTCATGCCCCATGTCTGTCTCATGTTGCCCCCCACCCTCCTGCCCACCCCTGCTCATGCCCCTTGTGTCTCTCCCCCTCCCGCCCACCCCTGATCATGCCCCGTGTGTCTCTCTCCCTCCCCCCAACCCCCGCTCATGCCGCGTGCGTCTCTCTCCCTCCCCCCCGCTCCCCGCTCATGCCCTGTGTGTCTCTCTCCCCTTACCCCCACCCCCCGCTCATGCCCCGTGTGTCTCTCTCCCTCCCAGCCACCCCCCGCTCATGCAACGTGTGTCTCTCTCCCTCCTGCCCACCCCCCGCACATGCCCTGTGTGTCTCTCTCCCTCCCGCCCACCCCCCACTCATGCCCCGTGTGTCTCTCTCCCTCCCACCCACCCCACGCTCATGCCCCGTGTGTCTCTCTCCCTCCCCCAACCCCCCGCTCATGCCCCGTGTATCTCTCTCCCTCCCTCCACCCCCGCTCATGCCCCATGTGTCTCTCTCCCCTTCCCCCACCCCCCGCTCATGCCCCATGTCTGTCTTCTGTTCCCCCCGCTCATGCCCCGTGTCTGTCTCCTGTTCTCTCCACACCCCGCTCATGCCCCATGTCTGTGTCCTGTTCCTCCCACCCGCTCATGCCCCGTGTCTCTCTCTTGTTGCCCCCACCCCCACGCTCATGCCCTGTGTTTGTCTCCTGTTCTCCCCACCCCCTGCTCATGCCGCGTGTCTTTTTCCTGTTCCTCCCACCCCCCGCTCATGCCCCGTGTCTGTCTCCTGTTGCCCCCCACCGCCCCGCTCATGCCCCGTGTCTGTTCTCCCCACCCCCGCTAATGCCCGTGTCTGTTGTTCCCCCCACCCCCGCTCATGCCCCGTGTCTGTCTGCTGTTCCCCCCACCCCTCGCTCATGCCCCGTGTCTGTCTCCTGTTCCCCCCACCCCCGCTCATGTCCTGTGTCTCTCCTGTTGCCCCCTAACCCCGCTCATGCCCCATGTCTCTCCTGTTGCCCCCCACCCCCCGCTCATGCCCTGTGTCTCTCTCCTGTTGCCCCCCATCCCCCGCTCATGCTCCGTGTCTGTCTCCTTTTGCCCCTCACCCCCCGCTCATGCCACGTGTCTGTCTCCTGTTGCCCCCCACACCCCGCTCATGCCCCGTGTCTGTCTCCTGTTGCCCTCCACCCCCGCTCATGCCCCGTGTCTGTCTCTGATGTTCCCCCCACCCCCCGCTCATGCCCATTGTCTCTCTCCTGTTCCCCCCACCCCCGCTCATGCCCCGTGTCTGTCTCCTGTTGCCCCCCACCCCCCGCTCATGCCCCATGTCTGTCTCCTGTACCACCCACCGCCCGCTCATGCCCCGTGTCTGTCTCCTGTTGCCCCCCCGCTCATGCCCCATGTCTGTCTCTGGTTCCCCCCACCCGCTCATGTCCCCTGTCTCTCTCCTGTTGCCCCCCACCCCCCGCTCATGCCCCGTGTCTGTCTCCTGTTGCCCCCCACCCCCCTCTCATGCCCCGTGTCTGTCTCCTGTTCTCCCCACCCCCCGCTCATGCTCCGTGTCTGTCTCCTGTTCCCCCCCACCCCCTGCTCATGCCCCGTGTCTGTCTCCTGTTGCCCTCACCCCCGCTCATGCCCCGTGTCTGTCTCCTGTTGCCCCCCACCCCCCGCTCATGCCCCGTGTCTGTCTCTTTTGTTCCCCCCACCCCCCGCTCATGCCCTGTGTCTGTCTCCTGTTCCCCCACCCCCCGCTCATGCCCCGTGTCTCTCTTCTGTTGCCCTCCACCCCCTGCTCATGTCCCGTGTCTGTCTCCTGTACCCCCCCACCCCCCGCTCATGCTCGTGTCTGTCTCCTGTACCCCCCCACCCCCCCGCTCATGCCCCATGTCTGTCTCCTGTTGCCCTCCCTGCTCATGCCCCGTGTCTCTCTCCTGTTCCCCCCACCCGCTCATGTCCGTGTCTCTCTCCTGTTGCCCCCCACCCCCCGCTCATGCCCCGTGTCTGTCTCCTGTACCCCCCCACCCCCCGCTCATGCCCTGTGTCTCTCTCATGTTGCCCCCCACACCCTGCTCATGCCCCATGTCTGTCTCCTGTACCCCCCACCCCCCGCTCATGCCCCATGTCTCTCTCCTGTTGCCCCCCACTACCCTGCTCATGCCCTGTGTCTGTCTTCTGTACCCCCTCCCCCCGCTCATGCCCTGTGTCTGTCTCCTGTTCCCCCCACCCCCCGCTCATGCCCCATGTCTGTCTCCTCTTGCTCCCACCCATGCCCCGTGTCTGTCTCCTGTACCCCCCCACTCCGCGCTCATGCCCGTGTCTCTCTCCTGTTGCCCCCCACACCCCCGCTCATGCCCCGTGTCTGTCTCCTGTTGCCCCCCACCCCTTCGCTCATGCCCCGTGTCTGTCTCCTGTTCTCCCCACCCCCCGCTCATGCCCCGTGTCTGTCTCCTGTTCCTCCCACCCCCGCTCATGGCCTGTGTCTGTCTCCTGTTGCCCCTCACCCCCCGCTCATGCCCCGTGTCTGTCTCCTGTACCACCCACCGCCCGCTCATGCGCTGTGTCTGTCTCCTGTTCTCCCCACCCCCCGCTCATGCCCCGTGTCTGTCTCCTGTTCCTCCCACCCCCGATCATGGCCTGTGTCTGTCTCCTGTTGCCCCCCACCCCCCGCTCATGCCCCGTGTCTGTCTCCTGTTCTCCCCACCCCCCGCTCATGCTCCGTGTCTGTCTCCTGTTCCCCCCCACCCCCCGCTCATGCCCCGTGTCTGTCTCCTGTTGCCCCCCACCCCCCACTCATGCCCCGTGTCTGTCTCCTGTTGCCACCCACCACCAGCTCATGCCCCGTGTCTGTCTCCTGTTGCCCCCCACCCCCTGCTCATGCCCCGTGTCTGTCTCCAGTTCCCCCCACCCCCGCTCATGTCCCGTGTCTCTCCTGTTGCCCCCCACCCCTGCTCATGCCCCGTGTCTCTCCTGTTGCCCCCCACCCCCCGCTCATGCCCCGTGTCTGTCTCCTGTTGCCCCCCACCCCCCGCTCATGCCCCGTGTCTGTCTCCTGTTGCCCCTCACCCCCGCACATGCCCCGTGTCTGTCTCCTGTTGCCCCCCACCCCCCGCTCATGCCCCGTGTCTGTCTCCTGTTGCCCTCCACCCCCGCTCATGCCCCGTGTCTGTCTCTGTTGTTCCCCCCACACCCCGCTCATGCTCCGTGTCTCTCTCCTGTTGCCTCCCACCCCCGTTCATGCCCCATGTCTGTCTCCTGTACCCCCCACCGCCCGCTCATGCCCCGTGTCTGTCTCCTGTTGCCCCCCCCGCTCATGCCCCGTGTCTGTCTCCGGTTCCCCCCACCCCCCGCTCATGCCCTGTGTCTCTCTCCTGTTGCCCCCCACCGCCCGCTCATGCCCCGTGTCTGTCTCCTGTTGCCCCCCCCCCCGCTCATGCCCCGTGTCTGTCTCCGGTTCCCCCACCCCCCGCTCATGCCCCGTGTCTCTCTCCTGTTGCCCCCCACCCCCCGCTCATGCTCCGGGTCTGTCTCCTGTTCCCCCCCACCCCCTGCTCATGCCCCGTGTCTGTCTCCTGTTGCCCTCACCACCCCTCATGCCCCGTGTCTGTCTCCTGTTGCCCCCCACCCCCCGCTCCTGCCCTGTGTCTCTCTCCTGTTGCCCCCCACCCCTGCTCATGCCCCGTGTCTGTCTCCTGTTGCCCTCCACCCCCGCTCATGCCCCGTGTCTGTCTCTGTTGTTCCCCCCACCCCCTGCTCATGCCCCGTGTCTCTCTCCTGTTCCCCCCCCGCTCATGCCCCGTGTCTGTCTCCTGTTGCCCCCCACCCCCCGCTCATGCCCCATGTCTGTCTCCTGTACCACCCACCGCCAGCTCATGCCCCGTGTCTGTTTCCTGTTGCCCCCCCGCTCATGCCCTGTGTCTGTCTCCGGTTCCCCCCACCCGCTCATGTCCCGTGTCTCTCTCCTGTTGCCCCCCACCCCCGCTCATGCCCCGTGTCTGTCTCCTGTTGCCCCCCACCCCCCTCTCATGCCCCGTGTCTGTCTCCTGTTCTCCCCACCCCCCGCTCATGCTCCGTGTCTGTCTCCTGTTCCCCCCCACCCCCTGCTCATGCCCCGTGTCTGTCTCCTGTTGCCCTCACCCCCCGCTCATGCCCCGTGTCTGTCTCCTGTTGCCCCCCACCCCCCGCTCATGCCCTGTGTCTCTCTCCTGTTGCCCCCCACCCCCCGCTCATGCCCCGTGTCTGTCTCTTTTGTTCCCCCCACCCCCCGCTCATGCCCTGTGTCTGTCTCCTGTTCCCCCCACCCCCAGCTCATGCCCCGTGTCTCTCTTCTGTTGCCCCCACCCCCTGCTCATGTCCCGTGTCTGTCTCCTGTACCCCGCCACCCCCCGCTCATGCTCGTATCTGTCTCCTGTACCCCCCCACCCCCCCGCTCATGCCCCATGTCTGTCTCCTGTTGCCCTCCCTGCTCATGCCCCATGTCTCTCTCCTGTTCCCCCCACCCGCTCATGTCCGTGCCTCTCTCCTGTTGCCCCCCCACCCCCCGCTCATGCCCCGTGTCTGTCTCCTGTACCCCCCCACCCCCCGCTCATGCCCTGTGTCTCTCTCCTGTTGCCCCCCACACCCTGCTCATGCCCCATGTCTGTCTCCTGTACCCCCCCACCCTCCGCTCATGCCCCATGTCTCTCTCCTGTTGCCCCCCACTACCCCGCTCATGCCCCGTGTCTGTCTTCTGTACCCCCTCCCCCTGCTCATGCCCTGTGTCTGTCTCCTGTTCCCCCCGCTCATGCCCCATGTCTGTCTCCTCTTGCTCCCACCCATGCCCCGTGTCTGTCTCCTGTACCCCCCCACTCCACGCTCATGCCCGTGTCTCTCTCCTGTTGCCCCCCACACCCCCGCTCATGCCCCGTGTCTGTCTCCTGTTGCCCCCCACCCCCTCGCTCATGCCCCGTGTCTGTCTCCTGTTCTCCCCACCCCCCGCTCATGCCCCGTGTCTGTCTCCTGTTCCTCCCATCCCCGCTCATGCCCTGTGTCTGTCTCCTGTTCTCCCCACCCCTGGCTCATGCTCCGTGTCTGTCTCCTGTTCCCCCCCACCCCCCGCTCATGCCCCGTGTCTGTCTCCTGTTGCCTCCCACCCCCCGCTCATGCCCCGTGTCTGTCTCCTGTTGCCACCCACCCCCCGCTCATGCCCCGTGTCTGTCTCCTGTTGCCCCCCACCCCCGCTCATGTCCCATGTCTCTCCTGTTGCCCCCCACCCCCGCTCATGCCCCGTGTCTCTCCTGTTGCCCCCCGCTCATGCCCCGTGTCTGTCTCCTGTTGCCCCCCACCCCCCGCTCATGCCCCGTGTCTGTCTCCTGTTGCCCCTCACCCCGCACATGCCCCGTGTCTGTCTCCTGTTGCCCCCCACCCCCCGCTCATGCATCGTGTCTGTCTCCTGTTGCCCTCCACCCCCCGCTCATGCCCCGTGTCTGTCTCTGTTGTTCCCCCCACACCCCGCTCATGCCCCGTGTCTCTCTCCTGTTGCCCCCCACCCCCCATTCATGCCCCATGTCTGTCTCCTGTACCCCCCACCGCCCGTTCATGCCCCGTGTCTGTCTCCTGTTGCCCCCCCCCCGCTCATGCCCTGTGTCTGTCTCCGGTTCCCCCCACCCGCTCATGTCCCGTGTCTCTCTCCTGTTGCCCCCCACCCCCCGCTCATGCCCCGTGTCTGTCTCCTGTTGCCCCCCACCCCCCTCTCATGCCCCGTGTCTGTCTCCTGTTCTCCCCACCCCCGCTCATGCTCCGGGTCTGTCTCCTGTTCCCCCCACCCCCTGCTCATGCCCCGTGTCTGTCTCCTGTTGCCCTCACCACCCGCTCATGCCCCGTGTCTGTCTCCTGTTGCCCCCCACCCCCCGCTCATGCCCCGTGTCTGTCTCCTGTTGCCCCCCACCCCCCGCTCATGCCCCGTGTCTGTCTCCTGTTGCCCTCCACCCCCCTCTCATGCCCCATGTCTGTCTCTGTTGTTCCCCCCACACCCCGCTCATGCCCCGTGTCTCTCTCCTGTTGCCCCCCACCCCCCATTCATGCCCAATGTATGTCTCCTGTACCCCCCACCGCCCGTTCATGCCCTGTGTCTGTTTCCTGTTGCCCCCCCCCGCTCATGCCCCGTGTCTGTCTCCGGTTCCCCCCACCCGCTCATGTCCTGTGTCTCTCTCCTGTTGCCCCCCACCCCCCGCTCATGCCCTGTGTCTGTCTCCTGTTGCCCCCCACCCCCCTCTCATGCCCCGTGTCTGTCTCCTGTTCTCCCCACCCCCCGCTCATGCTCCGGGTCTGTCTCCTGTTCCCCCCCACCCCCTGCTCATGCCCCGTGTCTGTCTCCTGTTGCCCTCACCACCCGCTCATGCCCCGTGTCTGTCTCCTGTTGCCCCCCACCCCCCGCTCCTGCCCTGTGTCTCTCTCCTGTTGCCCCCCACCCCCGCTCATGCCCCGTGTCTGTCTCTTTTGTTCCCCCCACCCCCCGCTCATGCCCTGTGTCTGTCTCCTGTTCCCCCCACCCCTCGCTCATGCCCCGTGTCTCTCTCCTGTTGCCCCCCACCCCCTACTCATGCCCCGTGTCTGTCTCCTATGCCCCCGCACCCCCCGCTCATGCTCGTGTCTGTCACCTGTACCCCCGCCGCTCATGCCATGTGTCTCTCTCCTGTTGCCCCCCACCCCCTGCTCATGCCCCGTGTCTGTCTCCTGTACCCACCCACCCCCCGCTCATGCCCCATGTCTCTCTGCTGTTGCCCCCCACTACCCCGCTCATGCCCCGTGTCTGTCTTCTGTACCCCCCACCCACCGCTCATGCCCCGTGTCTGTCTCCTGTTCCCCCACCCCCCGCTCATGCCCCATGTCTGTCTCATCTTGCTCCCACCCATGCCCCGTGTCTGTCTCCTGTACCCCCCACTCCGCGCTCATGCCCGTGTCTCTCTCCTGTTGCCCCCCCCACTCCGCGCTCATGCCCGTGTCTCTCTCCTGTTGCCCCCCACACCCCCGCTCATGCCCTGTGTCTGTCTCCTGTTGCCCCCCACCCCCCCGCTCATGCCCCGTTCTGTCTCCTGTTCTCCCCACCCCCCGCTCATGCTCTGTGTCTGTCTCCTGTTCCCCCCCACCCCCCGCTCATGCCCCGTGTCTGTCTCCTGTTGCCCCCCACCCCCCGCTCATGCCCTGTGTCTGTCTCCTGTTGCCCCCCACCCCCCGCTCATGCCCTGTGTCTGTCTCCTGTTGCCCCCCACCCCCTGCTCATGCCCCGTGTCTGTCTCTGTTGTTCCCCCACCCCCGCTCATGCCCCGTGTCTGTCTCCTGTTCCCCCCACCCCCCGCTCATGCCCCGTGTCTCTCTCCTGTTGCCCCCCACCCCCCGCTCATGCCCCGTGTCTGTCTCCTGTACCCCCCCAACCCCGCTCATGCCCCGTGTCTGGCTCCTGTACCCCCCCAACCCTCACTCATGCCCCATGTCTATTCTCCTGTTGCCCCCCCACTCATGCCCCGTGTCTGTCTCCTGTTTCCCCCACCCACTCATGTCCTGTGTCTCTCTCCTGTTGCCCCCCACCCCCCGCTCATGCCCTGTGTCTGTCTCCTGTTGCCCTACACCCCCCGCTCATGCCCCGTGTCTGTCTCTGTTGTTCCCCCCACCCCCCGCTCATGCCCCGTGTCTCTCTCCTGTTGCCCCCCGCTCATGCCCCATGTCTGTCTCCTGTACCCCCCACCGCCCGCTCATGCCCCGTGTCTGTCTCTGTTGCCCCCCCCGCTCATGCCCCGTGTCTGTCTCCGGTTCCCCCCACCCGCTCATGTCCCGTGTCTCTCTCCTGTTGCCCCCCACCCCCCGCTCATGCCCCGTGTCTGTCTCCTGTTGCCCCCCACCCCCCTCTCATGCCCCGTGTCTGTCTCCTGTTCTCCCCACCCCCCGCTCATGCTCCGGGTCTGTCTCCTGTTCCCCCCCACCCCCGCTCATGCCCCGTGTCTGTCTCCTGTTGCCCTCACCACCCGCTCATGCCCCGTGTCTGTCTCCTGTTGCCCCCCACCCCCCGCTCCTGCCCTGTGTCTCTCTCCTGTTGCCTCCCACCCCTGCTCATGCCCCGTGTCTGTCTCTTTTGTTCCCCCCACCCCCCGCTCATGCCCTGTGTCTGTCTCCTGTTCCCCCCACCCCTCGCTCATGCCCCGTGTCTCTCTCCTGTTGCCCCCCACCCCCTGCTCATGCCCCGTGTCTGTCTCCTGTGCCCCCCACCCCCCGCTCATGCTCGTGTCTGTCACCTGTACCCCCCCCGGCTCATGCCATGTGTCTCTCTCCTGTTGCCCCCCACCGCCTGCTCATGCCCCGTGTCTGTCTCCTGTACCCCCCACCCCCGCTCATGCCCCATGTCTCTCTCTTGTTGCCCCCACCTACCCGGCTCATGCCCCGTGTCTGTCTTCTGTACCCCCCACCCACTGCTCATGCCCCGTGTCTGTCTCCTGTTCCCCCACTCCCCGCTCATGCCCCATGTCTGTCTCCTCTTGCTCCCACCCATGCCCCGTGTCTGTCTCCTGTACCTCCCACTCCGCGCTCATGCCCGTGTCTCTCTCCTGTACCCCCCAACCCACGCTCATGCCCCGTGTCTATTCTCCTGTTGCCCCCCCCACTCATGCCCCGTGTCTGTCTCCTGTTCCCCCCACCCACTCATGTCCCGTGTCTCTCTCCTGTTGCCCTCCACCCCCCGCTCATGCCCCGTGTCTGTCTCCTGTACCCCTCCACCCCCGCTCATGCCCCGTGTCTGTCTCCTGTACCCCCCCAACCCCCGCTCATGCCCCGTGTCTATTCTCCTGTTGCCCCCCCCACTCATGCCCCGTGTCTGTCTCCTGTTCCCCCCACCCACTCATGTCCCGTGTCTCTCTCCTGTTGCCCCCCACCCCCCGCTCATGCCCCGTGTCTGTCCCCTGTACCCCCCCACCCTACGTTAATGCCCCGTGTCTCTTTCCTGTTGCCCCCGACTCCCCCGCTCATGCCCTGTGTCTGTCTTCTGTTCCCCCCACCCCCCGCTCATGCCCTGTGTCTGTCTCCTGTTCCCCCCACCCCCCGCTCATGCCCCGTGTCTGTCTCCTGTTGCCCCCACCCATGCCCCGTGTCTGTCTCCTGCATTCCCCCACTCCACGCTCATGCCCCGTGTCTCTCTCCTGTTGCCCCCCATGCCCCCGCTCATGCCCCGTGTCTGTCTCCTGTTGCCCCCCACCCCCGCTCATTCCCCGTGTCTGTCTCCTGTTCTCCCCACCCCCGCTCATGCCCCGTATCTGTCTCCTGTTGCCCTCCACCCCCCGCTCATGCCCCGTGTCTGTCTCTGTTGTTCCCCCCAGCCCCCGCTCATGCCCCGTGTCTGTCTCCTGTTCCCCCCACCCCCCGCTCATGCCCCGTGTCTCTCTCCTGTTGCCCCCCACCCCCCGCTCATGCCCCATGTCTGTCTCCTGTACACCCCACCGCCCGCTCATGCCCCGTGTCTGTCTCCTGTTGCCCCCCCCGCTCATGCCCCGTGTCTGTCTCCGGTTCCCCCCCCGCTCATGTCCCGTGTCTCTCTCCTGTTGCCCCCCACCCCCCTCTCATGCCCCGTGTCTGTCCCCTGTTCTCCCCACCCCCTGCTCATGCTCCGGGTCTGTCTCCTGTTCCCCCCCACCCCCTGCTCATGCCCCGTGTCTTTCTCCTGTTGCCCTCACCACCCGCTCATGCCCCGTGTCTGTCTCCTGTTGCCCCCCACCCCCCGCTCCTGCCCTGTGTCTCTCTCCTGTTGCCCCCCACCCCCCGCTCATGCCCCGTGTCTGTCTCTTTTGTTCCCCCCACCCCCCGCTCATGCCCTGTGTCTGTCTCCTGTGCCCCCCACCCCCCGCTCATGCCCCGTGTCTTTCTCCTGTTGCCCCCCACCCCCTGCTCATTCCCTGTGTCTGTCTCCTGTGCCCCCCCACCCCCCGCTCATGCTCGTGTCTGTCTCATGTACCCCCCGCTCATGCCCCATGTCTGTCTCCTGTTCCCCCCCCTGCTCATGCCCCGTGTCTGTCTCCTGTTCCCCCCACCCGCTCATGTCCCGTGTCTCTCTCCTGTTGCCCCCCACCCCCCGCTCATGCCCCGTGTCTGTCTCCTGTAGCCCCCCACCCCCCCGCTCATGCCCTGTGTCTCTCTCCTGTTGCCCCCCACTGCCTGCACATGCCCCGTGTCTGTCTCCTGTACCCCCCCACCCCCCGCTCATGCCCCATGTCTCTCTCCTGTTGCCCCCCAATACCCCGCTCATGCCCCGTGTCTGTCTTCTGTACCCCCCACCCACCGCTCATGCCCGGTGTCTGTCTCCTGTTCCCCCCACCCCCCTCTCATGCCCCATGTCTGTCTCCTCTTGCTCCCACCCATGCCCCGTGTCTGTCTCCTGTACCCCCCCACTCCGCGCTCATGCCTGTGTCTCTCTCCTGTTGCCCCCCACATCCCCGCTCATGCCCCGTGTCTGTCTCCTGTTGCCCCCCACCCCCTCGCTCATGCCCCGTGTCTGTCTCCTGTTCTCCCCACCCCCGCTCATGCCCCGTGTCTGTCTCCTGTTCCTCCCTCCCCGGCTCATGCCCTGTGTCTGTCTCCTGTTGACCCCCACCCCCCGCTCATGCCCCGTGTCTGTCTCCTGTTCTCCCCACCCCCCGCTCATGCTCTATGTCTGTCTCCTGTTCCCCCCCACCCCTGCTCATGCCCCGTGTCTGTCTCCTGTTGCCCCCCAACCCCCGCTCATGCCCCGTGTCTGTCTCCTGTTGCCCCCCTCCACCCGCTCATGCCCCGTGTCTTTCTCCTGTTGCCCCCCACCCCCCGCTCATGCCCTGTGTCTGTCTCCTGTTGCCCCCCACCCCCTGCTCATGCCCCATGTCTGTCTCTGTTGTTCCCCCACCCCCGCTCATGCCCCGTGTCTGTCTCCTGTTCCCCCCACCCCCCGCTCATGCCCGTGTCTCTCTCCTGTTGCCCCCCGCTCATGCCCCGTGTCTGTCTCCTGTACCCCCCCACCCCCGCCCATGCCCCGTGTCTGTCTCCTGTACCCCCCCACCCCCCGCTCATGCCCCGTGTCTGTCTCCTGTTGCCCCCCCACTCATGCCCTGTGTCTGTCTCCTGTTCCCCCCACCCACTCATGTCCCGTGTCTCTCTCCTGTTGCCCCCCACCCCCCGCTCATGCCCCGTGTCTGTCTCCTGTACCCCGCCACCCCACGCTCATGCCCCGTGTCTCTTTCCTGTTGCCCCCGACTCCCCCGCTCATGCCCCGTGTCTGTCTTATGTGCCCCCCACCCCCGCTCATGCCCCGTGTCTGTCTCCTGTTCCCCCACCCCCCGCTCATGCCCCGTGTCTGTCTCCAGTTGCCCCCACCCATGCCCCATGTCTGTCTCCTGCATTCCCCCCACTCCACGCTCATGCCCCGTGTCTCTTTCCTGTTGCCCCCCACGCCTCCCGCTCATGCCCCGTGTCTGTCTCCTGTTGCCTCCCACCCCCCGCTCATTCCCCGTGTCTGTCTCCTGTTCTCCCCACCCCCGCTCATGCCCCGTATCTGTCTCCTGTTCCCCCCCATCCCCCGCTCATGTCCTGTGTCTGTCTCCTGTTCTCCCCACCCCCCGCTCATGCCCCGTGTCTCTCTCCTGTTGGCCCCACCCCCTGCTCATGCCCCGTGTCTGTCTCCTGTTGCCCCCCACGCCCCGCTCATGCTCCGTGTCTCCCTCGTGTTCCCCCCACCCCCGCTCATGCCCCGTGTTTCCCTCGTGTTACCCCCCTCCCCCGCTCATGCTCCGTGTCTCCCTCGTGTTCCCCCCGCTCATGCCCCTTGTCTCTCTCCTTTCCTCCCCACCCCCGCTCATGTACCGTATGTGCCCTGTACCCCTCCGCTCATGCCCTGTGTCTCCCTCGTGTTCCTCCCCACCCCTGCTCATACCCTGTGTCTCCCTCATGTTCCTCCCCACCCGCTGCTCATGCCCCGTGTCTCTCTCGTGTTCCCCCCACCACTGCTCATGCCCTGTGTCTCTCTCGTGTTCCCCCCACCACCGCTCATGCCCTGTGTTTCCTTCCATTTCCCCCCCCACCCCCTGCCCCGTTTTTACCCTGTTCCCTCTCACCCCCCGCTCATGCCCATGTGTCTCCCCTGTGCCCCCCCAACCCTGCTCATGCGCCGTTGTGTTCTTTATACACCCTGCCTTCCCTTTCCATCGTGGCCATCTTGGTAAAAGATTTTCCTTCCTACACCGAGACGCCGCAGGCGTCCCGGCGTAGGAAGGAAAATCTTTTTGTCTTTTTTACCACCCGGCATTCCCACTTTGAGGACATAACATGTTAGTGGTCTTCATCTATTGAAAAGGATGTTATGGTCACGTTGTACTAATAAAAACCTTTAAAATTTAGTAAAAACAAAATGTTACAGGGACGTTATGGTTAAGTTGCACTAATAAAAACCTATGAAATTCAATGAAAAAACTTTGTTAAAGGGACGTTATGGTTAAGTTGCGCTACTAAAAACCTATGAAATTCAGGGAAAAAACTTTGTTAAAGGGACATTATGGTAAAGTTGCGCTACTAAAAACCTATGAAATTCAGTGAAAAAACGTTGTCAAAGGAACGTTATGGTTCCAAGTAAAACCGAAAAACCCTTGAAATTCACCAGTTATGGTAAGCTAAGCAACCATAACTCGCGCCACCACCGTGCACTGCTAAGACTTAACACCCAGGACATCAAAGATGACATCACAAATCATCAAAAATTGTAAGTTGGATTTGAATGTAGAAAACTGGGAACTAAAGTGACATTTAGCTGAATTCTGCCTGACAACTACCCCCGACAGGAGTTGAACTGGCTCAACAACTCTTCCCAGGCCTTGCTGCATCCTGCTGCCCCTGCCAAAAGGAGATGAGACCTCTCTGATTGAATTAGGGGAGTGGCACCTGGGGACTACAGGAAACTAAACAAAGCACTGTCACTGACTCAGACAAATGTTATATTGGGGGGGTCGTAAAATGGCTTCCTCTTGGGAGAAACTGGGAGGGGCAGTGCCTGTGAGAGCCAGCTGAGCTTGGGGGAAGTGGATAAACCAGAAATTCCACCATGTGCTTTGGGAAACCACACCCCTTTGGGGCCAGAGCATGATTTTAAAAAGATGGATAATTCACAGTGCGGACTTGTCAAAATTATATAAATAACACCATAATTTTTGTGATTTTTTCTGTGCACATTTTAAGAAGTGTTAGGACCCTGTGTGGATAGTAGCGGAAAAAAAGGTTGTTACTCCAAATGTATGCATGTTAAAAATCTGACACTTTATCATCTGAAACCCATATCCCTGGTGCACATGTGTGTAAAATCTGGAAAGGTTTAGAGGTCGTTATCTGGATGAAAAGGGGAGAATTCTGTCATAAGTGGACACAACATCGTACAAAGACAGGGATCGGATGGTTTGGTGCTACAGAAAATATGTTAACTGGACCTATAACATTAGAAAAATGGTACATAGATAAATATGTATTTGGGTCAGAAATAGATTTGTGTGCAATTTGACAAGGGGAGGTTCCTCTGACCATAAAACCTACAGCATCACTCTGACACTCCATTTTTCCCCCAATCAAGGAAGAGAGGAGGAAGTGGCCAATGATAAGTGAGAGGGGCAGGCTTAGCTAGGCCCAGGCACACACCCATTTTCAAAACACATAAAAGAAATATTGAAACCCAGGTAGATAGATTCACTTTCCACTTTCTTGCTTGACGCTTTACCGGGAGACTTCAGACTTCACATCCAGAGATCCAGACTTCAAATCCATCAATCTCCAGAGACCAGAAATTAACTCCAGAATTTGTAGCAGAGAGGCCTGAATCCACAAGCTGAATCCTCTTCAGCAGGCCTCAAAACCAACCAAACTATTCAACAGCCGGGCGAGCTGTTTGAATTCTTTGCCAAGAACTTTTGCAAGAACCTGTAGCAGTATCCAGAAAGCAGTGCTGTATCCAGAACCAGAGAGAACCAGAGACCAGATCGCTGTGAAGAACTGCTAGCAGAAGTCCAGCCAATCCTGACCCGATCATTGACGAAGTCGCATTCCTGTCCAAAATCTAGTGTGAGTACCCAGCTAGCACTATGCCAAAACCAATCTCTTAGTTTAAAATAATCTAATCCAAACTATTATAGCCTATTAGAACTGCCTCCTAAAATCTTGTCATTCTGTCATCTTTAAAACTGAAAACTGTCATCTGTCATTCTGAGCTTTAAAATTTCAAATCCGAAAAACTACCTTTACTAAATTGGCCGTATCTCCGGAACCGTTTGTGCTAGGAGCGCCTACGTAACGGCGCTCGACGCACGCGACTAAATTTGCTGCGATTTGACATTTTGCTTAATTTCAGCCACGTGTAAAAATATTTGTCCTTGCTTTCCTTGCTGAAATTCGTGTGCAACCTGACAATCATTCATAGAACATTGCTAAAGTGATCCTGAATTAATTTAAGTAGCTGTCACCCACCCTGAACCTCTATAGGGAATTAAAAGCCTTCATAGCATATTTTTCACTTAATTGCAACCACATAAAAGGATTTTGCCTGTGTTTAAAACTCCCACCTGTTTCCTCTAAGCTTGCTAGGGGGGAAATGAATTATATTGTTTGCATTCCTGAGGACTGTATGCTCTCCTTTTCATCTCCTTACCTTGCATAAAGGGGCGGGGGGTGAATTGTCAAAGAAAAGTGATTACATTGTCTTTGGTTGAAGTCATATCAAGTTTATTTTCTGTACTGCATTTTCCTTCATCATTGCATTGTCCTTGAAGCCATAAAAGCATTCTCAATTACTTTATCCTCTCTATATCACTTCTAAGCCATCAAAAAGAGTATACCACTGTAACATTATCAATTGTTGATCACTATCATCCTCACAAGGGTGCTATCAAATATTAATTTACTATAAAAGTGTGATAGATATATATTGTTTAATTTTCAAATAAACCTTTTAAATTTGCAAAACAAACCTACTTCTTGGCTCAGCGGGGTCGGGTGGATTCTGAGAGAGGGGTGTTATATAAGGGCTTCCATCAGCATCCCAGACTAGGCATTGACTTAGCTGTAGTGTTGAACTGAAGTCGCTTACAACACACACACATTTTTGGTTTCCCACAATTATTGGTGTTGGACCAGGACAAAGAGAATTGACTGTAACGTTTTAAATCACTTAAATGAAAGCAATTGTGTGTTGCAATAGACATGAAATACCCTGAAGAGCTTACTACAGATCTTAGAATACATTGGATCAAATTGAGTGAACACGTTTTGGCTAACTGTGAGATAGAAGAACCATAACTTTGGAGACATGAAACTGGTACATTTTGAGATAGTAAAATGCATAATTGGAGAGGCACTGTTGGTTAGATAAGACCTTATGTTGTGTTTAACTATAAATCTGCAGCGTATACTGTTGGTTTTTATGGAACACTACACACCAAATATAGACAAGGTGTAACCAAGAGAAAATATTTTATTTTTTTGGACCAAGGGACCCAAAGAGCTAAAATAATTTCCTTCTCCTTTGAGAAACAAAAGACTTTAAGATGTTTATCAACCAAAATTTAGGAAAATGGAATTCATCAATATGCTGGCTATTTACTGGAATTATGAACACATGTCACGACCAACAACATTTTGAATATTTGAAATAAATTCAAGGAATTGCGAAAGAGTGTGAATTGGTTGAGCAGCCGTTGATGTTGCTTTTCAAGAAAATAACCCTCTCAGAAGACACTGATGACCTTATGATGCACCTCTAGGAGAAGATGGTGCCTGGCCAAGTTTACACTACAACCGCAGGGCCCCTACGTCATCCTCCCCCAGTGAACGTAGAACATGGTCATCCTTTATTCTCAGAATTTGCCCCCATAGAAGTGAAAGAAAGGCCCAGGATTCACAGATTCTTCAGACCCTTTACCCTAATCCATGACCCGTGTAAAACGAGGGTTGTGACGTTTGGCCAACCTACCATTGACCCAGTTTTAAGTGTCCTCATCAACTCCACGATTAACCAAGGTGAGGTCCCTAAATGGCAGAAACACGCAATCATCACACCTCCCTAATAAGAAACATTCTGGACTTAAGTACCTTCCTAATTATCGACCCTTCTCTTGTCTCCTCTATGCAGGTAAACTTGTGGAACGTTTTGTCACCTGTCAGATAACTAAGTTCATTAAACTGCTGTCTCCTAAGTAATAATCAATCAGGTTGCTATCTATGCATGGGAAATAAGTCCACTCCTATGGACGGTTGTGAGGATTTGATTACCACTTGAGATGCAATGAAGACTCGTGCCCTAGTCCCCATTGCCAATAATCTTCTAATTCATGAGGTGGTGTTCGATAACATGGATCAAAGCATCTCTCTGAGCCTCCTTCAACAATCAGTCGCTATTACAGGTAGCCTGTTAGTTGGTTCATATCTTCTCTGTCTCATAGTATGGCCAGTAGTATGGATAAACAAAAAGAACATTGCTCAATTACCTCTCTCTTAGTCCACCTTATAGGCTAGTCAGATGGAAACTAAATCAGTTTGGGTAAGTTATCTATTTTATTTACCCACAGTACATATGTATTGACAAAAAAAATAAATAATGTTTGTCGTGCCAGAATACAAGTGTTAAAAACACATTTTAATCAACAATTAAATTCAATACATAGTGTGGTATATGCTTTCCACAAGACATTACCACCTTTCGAATATATAAAACGTTTAAGAAATACAAATTAGAAAAAACAAATCCAGAATGATGGCACAATGGTGCCAATTGTGGCTGAGGTTAGTAAGTGACAAATACAATTATGCATAGACATGAGAAGTTATTACCAATATCTATATTCGCAGAGGAGCAAACTATCAGTGTTCAAACAGAAAATACACAAATATTTTGTGTATAAAGACAGCAAGATTTAAAGTGTCTTAGGGATGTCTACATATGTTTCGGCTGAACAGAATTTCATGAACACCTTCTCTGGTGTTTCGCTGTTATTGTTTAAAGCCCTCTTCAGGACAGTACGTTGTTTTAGAAAATTGACAGTACGTTCAATGCTCCCGTCTCCGTTTGGTTGGAATCGAAAAGGAGACACTAAAGAAAGAGAAAGAAATTGGAGTCTTTTTTTAATAAATTGTCCCGGATTGTACAGAAATTTAAAAAAAAAAAAAACAGAGTGATTTTAACACACTATCTTAGGCAAAATGTATATGTGATCTGGCTATTTACATGCCCTAAGTGAGCAGTTTCACTGACCTTTTGATCTTGATTTGGTTGGACTAAAGTATTAAATGGTTTTCTCAGGCCGTAACTTCCTGTTTCGTGATTTGTAAATTTGGACTATTTATCCACTTGGTAACTTCGAATCTGTTTCTCAATAATTCAGGTAACAGACGTGTTTTTGCATTTTTCAATTTCAGACTCTGTACCTATTATCACATAGACAGAGGAGAGGAGGAAGAAGACACATAGTTGTCCGATATATTTTTGAAGGCTTTTTGTTTAGTTTTTTTGTAACTAATTTCTCTTGTAGAGATATGTTAGTTAACATACCTCCTTGTCGAGGCTTCTTCACAACTTTTTTATGCTGTTGTTTGTTTTGGAAGGAGATTCAAAGGACCCACACGCATCGACTTCAACTTTATGAACTCATCTGCCTGAAGAAAACATACAGTGTATAGGGCCACTACATCTAGCGTGACCAGAATATCGCCATTTTCAATTTGAATGTTTTCCAAAGTGTTGCTCATGCTAGTAGTATCCTTGATGTAAGATTTCATTTTTAAGACCCATGGTCTGAGGAACCAATCAACATATATGGACAGAGGTTCCAAAATGGAGTCTATTGCTGACACAATCGGTCTTCCTGGTGGTTTTTCACTGTGTTTGTGCACCTTTGGCAACAAATAGAAGGCTGGGATCGTGGGATTGGAATTGATGAGGAAAATTTTTTCATCATGATCTATCCATCCTCTTTCTTCGGCATGTGCCATCAGACTAGATATTTCTTCTTTTAGTCTTGGTATTAAAAACCTTCACAAACTGTTGTTCACAATGGGTTATTTACGCCATCCAATGCCCGTGCCAATTACTGTACATTGGCAAAACGAAAAGACAAATCAAAACCAGGATCGGAGAACACAGGTGTAATATCAGAAACCAAACACCTAACAAACCTTTAGTGGCTCACTATGTGAAGTTAAAACATAAACCAAGTGAAATGTTCTGGTTTATCATCCAAACATCTCAAGCACCTAAAAGAGGGGGAAAATAGAGACCTGGCCCTGCGTAAGAGCGAACAGAAGTGGATTTTCGACTTAGACACTGTCAAGAACGGTCTAAACTCTGCAGTTGAATGGGGCATCTTTTTCTAATGCCTAGATCTCCCTCACGAATCTAGCTGATGCACACAACACCTGAAATAGGCTCACCGCATTGCACTATTGAATCAACCAGTGCCTACATTAGAACTCAAGCAACCAAGTATGGGGCGTCAAAAACGACGCACATTAAACAATTCGGAGAAATATGCCAGCCTTAGAATGCATCCCACTGCGGAAAATTCTCCCGCAATTGCGAAATCCGATAACCAATCCAAATGTCCCAAAATTACACACTGAGAATATACATCTGAATAATTCAGCTATGAATAAACTGATGATTGCATCATCCACCAACTATGAAGTGAAGCATTATTTCAATATGCACTCATGTCTGCGCACACCACTTCAAGATGGCGTCCCTGAGATGCATTCAAAATTCGGCGCTTCCAACGCTTTTGAACTACACAAGCTTGACGACGCACTAGACCACGTTGCATCATCACGCATACACATGATCACATGACCGCATAAACACGGCAAGAAACAATCCGCGGCTTCTCTGTAGCATTCAACCACGAAGGTATACACGAACGAAGATCTGAAAGACGCCCGCGCATGAAAATTGAAAACGAGAGCAACCAGCAGGTAAACAAACGCTGCAGCACCATGGCCGCCCGCACTGCCAATATAGAATTCAGTCAGCGAACACTGAGAAACAAACATAGTTGGCCAGAAATATGCATAACAATGGCAACTTTCTTCCGTCGGGGATGAATATAATTATAAGCTTGCCCGTTTTGGTTGTGTTGTTTTCTTCAGGCAGATGAGTTCATAAATTTGAAGTCGATGTGTGTGGGTCCTTTGAATCTCCTTCCAAAACAAACAACAGCATAAAAAAGTCGTGAAGAAGCCTCGACAAGGAGGTATGTTAACTAACATATCTCTATAAGAGAAATTAGTTACAAAAAACTAAACAAAAAGCCTTCAAAAATATATTGGACAACTATGTGTCTTCTTCCTTCTCTCCTCTGTCTATGTAATAATAGGTACAGAGTCTGAAATTGAAAAATGCAAAAACACGTCTGTTACCTGAATTATTGAGAAACAGATTCGAAGTTACCAAGTGGATAAATAGTCCAAAATTACAAATCACGAAACAGGAAGTTACGGCCTGAGAAAACCATTTAATACTTTAGTCCAACCAATTCATGATCAAAAGGTCAGTGAAACTGCTCACATAGGGCATGTAAACATATACATTTTGCCTAAGATAGTGTGTTAAAATCACTGTTTTAATTTCTGTACAATCCGGGACAATTTATTAAAAAAAGACTCCAATTTCTTTCTCTTTCTTTAGTGTCTCCTTTTTGATTCCAACCAAACGGAGACGGGAGCATTGAACGTACTGTCAATTTTCTAAAACAACGTACTGTACTGAAGAGGGCTTTAAACAATAACAGCGGAACACCAGGGAAGGTGTTCATCAAATTCTGTTCAGCCGAAACATATGTAGACATCCCTAAGACACTTTAAATCTTGCTGTCTTTTATACACAAAATATTTGTCTATTTTCTGTTTGAACACTGATAGTTTGCTCCTCTGCGAATATAGATATTGGTAATAACTTCTCATGTCTATGCATAATTGTATTTGTCACTTACTAACCTCAGCCACAATTGGCACCATTGTGCCATCATTCTGGAATTGTTTTTTCTAATTTGTCTTTCTTAAACGTTTTATATATTCGAAAGGTGGTAATGTCTTGTGGAAAGCATATACCACACTATGTATTGAATTTAATTGTTGATTAAAATGTGTTTTTAACACTTGTATTCTGGCACGACAAACATTTTTTTTTTTTTGTCAATACATATGTACTGTGGGTAAATAAAATAGATAACTTACCCAAACTGATTTAGTTTCCATCTGACTAGCCTATAAGGTGGACTAAGAGAGAGGTAATTGAGCAATGTTCTTTTTGTTTACACTATATGAATAGTCCCTTTTCTTGCTCAATCCCCCTTAAACAAAAAACCCCGGGTCTTACCCATTTATTTCTCCAGTAGTATGGATAGCATTGGCTTCCCCACGCACCTCACTCTTTCTCTCCTTGTTCAATATCTACATTCCACCTGCTGTCATGTCTGAAAAGCATTTAATTGGGTCCCACATGACCACCAATGACTTCTTACAATTGTAATCAGTAGGCAAGTGCCAGCTACAGGTTCGGACAGGGATGGCTGCAAAGCTACAGTTTGATTGGCCACTTCCACTTGGCCAAGTGCCAAACCTAAATGTGAAAGCCAAAATCAGGGAGTGGCTTTTATGCGGATCTTTCATTCTCATTGCATATTTCTGTGGTTACAAGGGCACCTGACACCTCTAAGGGGTTGCTTCCTTTCCTTGAAACCACATGTAGGACCACCCTAGTGTTTGCAATAATCATGTCTCTGCTTCACTGCTGCAACAGTATCCATACAGGCCTCCCTGCTAAGGATCTTCACAAACATCAAAGGGGACCAACACTACAATGAAAGGCTAATATTCTGCCTGAAGGTAAGTAATCTGCCAGAACTGAATTTAAATCCATCCACTGACTGCCTGCAAATTGCTGAGATGACGTCAAGCTTTGTGTCTTCATACATGAAGCTTTGTACAGGTACACTCCAGAATATATCACTAATACCTCCCCCTGCTGTCAGTCAACAGGCATGGAGAAGCAGCTACAAAAAGATCTGTTGGCAACTTGCAATGATATTATAATCATTTTGCGTACAGCATTATGCCCCAGCCTCCCACCTTTGCACAATGTCTGACCAGCTATGATTCAGAAGTGATCATTGAGCTATAGCATAGCCGGACAGCAGACATCCTAACCACCTGACTCCTGTTCTATCACACACCTTACTCCCTTAAACTACCTTTTGTGGTATGCAGAGAATAACAAAGCAACATAAAATAGATACAAAGATGTTTAGCTCCAGATTAGTGAGTGTTTCTACTAAAAAGGGAATTCTGGGTGGCAGACCTTCTAAAAAAATATACATCCAAGTCTGAATTATTATTTTGGACCATTTGGTGAAGTTTCATGCAGGGATTATCGCCAATCCCATTTAAACTCTGATGGTGTCTCTCTAAACATACAATACAGAAATCTGGTGTACAGGTGCACTCCAATATTCTGGATAATCAATGTAATATACTCTATAGATGTAAGAGGGCACAGGGGAGAAGGTGACAACCTTGGCACTAGGCTGCATAATGACGATAATAGAGAAACTGGTGTGCTCAGGCTGTAGAACACTTGTGTCCCCTGCACTGCAAGTGTGTTTGTAAAACAAACAGTAATTTCTGGATATTTATCTCAAATAGTATTAGAATGAATTCAATCACACACTTGTATACAAAATGTTGTTATTAGATGTAATCGTGACCTCAAGGATGTATAGATTCTTCACAATCTAATTATCAATATTTATACAATGCATGTGGTTCACAGAAACAATCTCTGCTCTACGTATTTTGGGACAACAGTCCCTTCCTCAGGAGCATACATTCCTGTAAATGTCCTTCATAAACCTTCACAGTAATCTATAATTTCAGGTAGAGAGTAGAGAAAACAAATCATTTTGTAGAGGATATTCATATGATCATATATGTTAATATTATCCCAGACTGTATCTATCATGACCCATCATTAATTATTGACCTGGTGTAGATCAGGATAGAATATTCTAAGTAGCTGTCCTCAGTTCGTAAGTGGTTAGCTGGCAACAATTCATCAACCTGTAGGGTGGATTGGTAATTACTTAAGCAATATGCCCCGAACAGCAGAGACATTACCGAGTCAGGTAATGCCCTGGGCCCATAGTTATAGGGCCGCTGCAAGGGGCATATTGCTATTAGTACCCCGGCCCGCAAGACTAGGGTATTAATAGTATTCAGAAAAGAAAACAAAAATGTCAAAGGAAATGGCCACCGGGAAAGGGAAAAATGAGTCAATTTTTCCTTTCCATGGTGCCCATCGGGAGCAGACGCCCTGGGAAAAGAAGTGTTGCCAGCGGTCCCGCTCCAGAAAAAGAAGAAATATGAAGGTAAGTGGGGTTTCAAGGGTGGGGATGTTGGGGAAGGGGGAGGGAAAAAACCCAAAAAACATACCTGAATCCCCGGCGGAGGACAAAGGCGGCCGCCAGCCGTGTGGAGGCTCGGAGTGGAGATGGCCCGGCTTCGAGCCTCCTCATTGGCTGAGGGGTTGCCAAACCCCCCGTGGGGGATAAAGGCGTGGAATCTGAGGGATTCCCGGTCGGGTAATGACCCGGCGAGGGCCAATCAGAATGGTTCTTTCATTCTCATTCTCCCTTGCCAGGTACTAATTTGATGATCTAGACCTTAAATCAACTCTATTGGTATAGAATCGTCTGTATCTGGGGTAAAGATTAAGTTTCATTTTACCCTACTCTAAGGCTGTCTGCAGTCAGATTGTGAAAGCCGGTGCTAATTGTATCTGTGTTCAACCTGTGCAGAATAATGTCCCATCAGTTCTACTGGATTGTCTATCCCACAATCATAATCATAGCCACTGGTTGTTTAGATATTAAAATCCATACCTTCACTTCAACATCTGAAGATGTAGATGCCCAATGGCAACAGATATTACAAACTTAATGTTGGCAGTAGTCTAATGAAGACTACTTCATTAGGCTACTGCCAACATTTAGTTTGTAATATCTGTTGAATTGCAATGTCTTGAGAGCCTGCTTACCTCTTAGCGGGCTCTCTAGTGGTATCATGCCTTGTATGTATGCCAGATGAATGGAACCCTCCATAGAAATAGATATGTATCCCAAAATCATGTTTTGTTTTACGT
Organism: Ambystoma mexicanum; assembly: GCF_040938575.1. Classification (NCBI taxonomy): domain Eukaryota; kingdom Metazoa; phylum Chordata; class Amphibia; order Caudata; family Ambystomatidae; genus Ambystoma; species Ambystoma mexicanum. Next base: position 115,432,868 of record NC_090934.1, on the reverse strand, counting down.
GGGGGCTATATTGAAAACCCAAAGCCAAAAGGACCTTGTTTGCAAATTGTTTTTGTATATGCAATGACCTTAAAAGTCACATTTGGGATCTGTGTTTTGATATAGCCAGACAGGCTGTTTATGAAATTTGAAGCATTTACATAGAACAAGGTCCAATGTATTCTCTTTTCCCATTTAAATTGTCATATAAAGTACAGCGACACTAACATGGCCGCCACAAGGACACTAACATGGCCGCCACAGGGATCCATCTATGAAAGAGTGAAAAGTAGTGAAAAGGCTTACTTTGAAGGGATAAGTAGCCCAATAAATTGCAGAGGTTGTATAGAAGACTGCAAAGGTTACTCGCAATAACAAAGGAGTAGCAACCATGAACCCCAGATATTGCCAAACGATGCTCATGTAGTCCCATATTGCATGCAGTTGACTGTCCCAGCCCAAACAGCCTTGCACAGGCTCCAGATGTCTTTTTAGACAAGCTAACCTATAATTTCTTTAGGCCTCATCTTGTAAAAAGGTTAAGTGCATTTAATAGACTGCCTACATTTGAACTTACACGTAAAGAGGTCCCCTCTGTGCAAATATAGACATTTGCTCTTCTATCCAGTGGAAAAAAGTTGGTAAGGCAGGTGAAAGCACCAGTACTCTAGATTCTAAAATGTGTGAATGCCGCCTGTCATTTACGCATGGCAGACGGAACAAACCATTGGATTTTCACCAACATGAAAATATGATACAGTCCGAAAATGAAGTGTTTTTGGAAGACAGAGCGGGCAAGGCAGGTGGACAAATTTAGTCCAAGCCGAGCCCCCACTCCACCACCAACAAGCGTCAACATCAACCGAAGCGTGAACACAGGTGTTAACCCTGGGGTAACACGTATAGACCCGGTTTTTGCACTTTTCTTTACACACCTGCAAATATTGGTCCCAGTTTGTTTTGTGATAGAGAGGGATAATTGAACGGACTCACCGCGCCAGTCATTCACCCAGCTCCACTTCAAAACAGCACCTCGCCGCGTGCCTCTTTTCCCAAGCCCCCCGAAGTGTAAAACCTGGCGTTTAAGTGCTGTACCAGGTTTAATACTTGTATTCATTGTTGCATAGTGACTACGCATTGTTACGCATGCGCGGCCGGGAACGAGGCTTGCGCATGCACGTTTATAATAAAGACGGTCGACCCGCAGTAGCCGCCGGGGACCTGAGCAACACACACGTGCCCCGTGTGGTCCCTGCTGCTTGTGTGTATGCCTGCGTGTGAGTGCAGGTGTGGGCCCTGGGCAGCCCACACCATATAACACTGGCGATGAGGATGACACTGCAGCCCTGTATCACTGCTCCGAAGGTGTCGGAGACAGAGGCTCTACTCTGTGTTGGCATGGACTCACGCGTACAGCCGGCGGCCATTTTGTTCATACGCGGATCACATCGGTTGCGGCCCAGGAGGTTGCTCGTGCGTCGCGATCCCCTTGGCTGAGAAGCTAATTTTTGGAACTTTCCACAGCCGTAGCTTGCAGAAGGGCTGTGGCATGAAAAAAAATAAAAAAACAAGAAGGTAGAAGGACAAAGGGTGGTTGTCCCTGGCTATGAAAGGAGGTGCCTGGAACTTTATACACCCAAGTACACAGGGCCTTTTGCTATCATCCATTGGTGCTGGACACCTGCACTCCCATCCAGTGACTGGGCTGTTTTTCCACACTCGAAGAGCACCTGTCCATGAGTACTTTGCCCTGCTGCCATCATGGGTGAGGGAGGAGAAGAAGAGGGTGCCCCTGCGCCTGTCCCACGCAAGATGCACAGCACATTAGCCCCCATGCCCGAATTTGACTTCTGTGGGTCAAGAAACTGGAAATGTTTTTCAGGGCCTCTGGGGAAGAGGATGACGACACGAAGATCGCCACCATGGTGTACTCTGCAGGCACGGAGGTCCACAGAATGTATGACTCTCTCAACATCCGGGTGGTCATGTATGATGCTGTGAACCATGCTCTCCGAGATAATTTTCTTCCCATGGCAAGTGTCGATTTCAACAGATTCGTAATGTGTGCGGAGAGGTAGCAAGAGGAGGAGTCGCTGGACCAGTTATGTGCTATGGCACCTAGCGAGCACCTGCAGGTGGGTGAATGAGGGGGAGATGGTACGGAACTAGCTGCTGCAAGGGTGCAGTTTGGGGAAGCTAAGGAGGCAAGTGTTGAGATAGCCTGCTCTGACCCTACAGCAAATCCTTGACACAGGGAGAGCTTACGAACTGGCGGAGTTCAGGGGGGCGAAGATGGATGCGGCCATGCACCCTGGCAAGGGCGAAGAAGCTTTCGCTATAGGGCGCTCTGCCCCAGGGAGGGAGCGATGGACACCAAGCCGGGGGGTCCACCAGCGACAGGCAATGCGCGGTCGTGCCCCTATTGTGGTTATGACCTGCCACATGTGGGGGAATGCCTGGAAAAGACGCAAGTCTGTGGCCGGTGTGGCACATCGGGACATTACGCGAGGGTGTGCAGGGCATCCACCCCAGTGACAGCATAGAGGGGGCCGGAGAGAATAGGAGGGAGCAACGCCCGGAGAGTGAGGGGTGTGTCGCTGGTCGAGCAAGGCATGCAGGACCTGGACATAGCAGAGGAGGAAGAGGTGGAAGAGGAGATCTTTTTCATCTTGAGCATTGCCACTGGTCCCAGAAGAAGCCAACACCCGACGTGCACGGTGAACATTGTGGAAGTCCCTACTCCGGTTCTTATAGACACGGGTGTGTCAATGTGTGTGCTAGCGACTGAACATTATGAAGCTCTCCCAGGCCCTTCCGTGCTGCCGGAATCCAAGTCACTGATATATGCTTTTGGGGGAGACACCCCGCTTCCAATCCAGGAAGTGTTTGTGGCGCCAGTGTCCCATGGGCAGAGCAAGATCAAGGCGAGGTTCTTTGTGACAAGTGTAAGCCCGCACTCTCACCTAAGCTGCGCTGCCTCCGAGGCCCTCAATATAGTGCACTTCACGCTGGCCGTTTATCACACTGATATAGAGCACCTACTACAGCGTTTTGACACTATCTTCCAAGGGGTCGGAAAGAGGAAAGGGACCCCATCAGGCTTCATATTGACGGGTCAGTACAACCAACAGCCCTCAAAAATAACTGAATCCCGTTCCACCTGAGGGCACAGGTGGAGAAGGAGCTACAATCGCTCATTGACTTAGACATTATTGAGAGGGCGGAAGGCCCGACTCCATGGGTTTCTCCGATTGTGGTCGCCCCAAAGCCCAAAAAGCCGGGAGCAGTCCGCATCTGCGTGGACATGAGGTTGCCGAACTTGGCTATCAAAAGGGAACGTCATCTCACACCCACCCTGGATGACATTGTCGGCGAGCTACATGGAGCGATAGTATTTTCCAAACTGGATCTGAGGTCCGGCTACCATCAACTGGAGCTTCACCCCGAGTCACGATACATTACCACCTTTACGACTCATGAGGGGCTGTACCAGTTGAAGAGGCTCAGCTTTGGGGTCTCGTCAGCAGCTGAGGTTTTCCAGAACGCCATCCGGGGAGCCCTGTCAGGGCTAAAAGGGGTGATCAACATGTCAGACGACATCCTGGTGTTCGCACATTCAGAAGCAGAGCACCTGAAGCACCTGGAGCGGACACTGGAGAGACTCCCAAGCCTGGGACTGACCCTGCACCGGCAAAAGTGTGAATTTTTGAAGGACCGGATCGAATTCTACGGGTTTGTGTTCCATGCCGGGGGCATCTCATCTGACCCGGAGAAGGTACGGGACATTCAAGAGGCGGCCCCACCGGAGTCTCCCGCAGAAATAAGGAGCTTCCTGGGTATGTTCAATTATTGTGGATGATTTATTCGTGACTTGGCCTCGCTGTTGGAACCCTTGCGGGCTCTGACCAGGGCTGACGTGGCCTGGACCTGGACAGAGAAAGAACAAAGAGCATTCGCCGACATCAAGAACGCCCTGTTGGGGCAAGAGACTATGGCGTATTTCAGTCCGGACCGGGAGTCGTAGATCGTGGTGGACGCCAGCCCGGTGAGACTGGGGGCGGTCCTCATGCAGGCAGACCCGCAGGGGACCATGCGTCCCATTGCCTATACCAGCAAGGCGCTCACCAAGACTGAGAAGCAATGTTCGCAAATTGAGTGCGAAGCCCTAGCCATCCTATGTGGCTGCAAGCATTTTCGGATCTACATCCTTGGCAAGCCAGTAGTCGTTGTTACGGACCACAAGCCTCTGATTCTGATCATGTCCGGGGCATCATCCAAGCCCCCGCCGCGCATCGAGAGGTGGATGCTCTCGCTCATGGAATACGGAGTCAAGCTGCTGTACCTCCCCGGCACGCACAATCCAGCGGACTATCTGTCCCACCACCCGGGGGCGGGGCGCCCCGAAACGCTGCTGAGGTGGCGGACTGTGTGGAGGGGGTACAACTCGTGGTGGAATCGGCGCTGCCTGTAGCCTTGGGGTGCCAAGAGATTGCGGATGCTTCAAATGTGGACGAGGTATTCCTGATTATCAAAGAGGCCGTGGCCAGTGGAGAGAGGCGTGAAGTGCTCATTAACAATGCCAGGAGGGACTACAGGGCACGGAAGGATCTGCAGGCTCTATGAAGGGCACGCCACAAGCTATCAGTGGCTGACAACGGTCTCCTGTTGAGGGGGCACCAAATCGTTGTCCCTCGAGCACTGGTGGGAAAGGTGCTGCAGCTCGCCCATAAAGGGCACCAGGGGACCGCGAAGACTAAGGCACGCCTCAGGTCAAAGGTGTGGGTCCCAGACCTGGAGAGCAGGGTGGACAAATTTGTGCGGGCATGCATACCATGCCAGGCGGTGAGTCCAGCGGAGAGAGGGCCGCCCATCCAGGCCATGGAAAGGAGTGAACACCCGTGGGGGATGGTGAATGCCGACTTCAGGTCCACGGGCCGTGGAATGTACTTTCTGGCAGTGGTAGACCAGTGGTTGCGTTATCCTGAGGTTGAGCTGGTGGAATCCATGACCAGCGACCACACCATTCTGGCCCTGGAGAAGATGTTTACCACCCATGAGTTCCCCATCGAGGTCTGTTCGGATAACGGTGCGCCATTCCAGGGGCAACAGTTTTCTCAGTACTGTGAGGAAAGGGGGATCAAGCATCGGAAGGTCACCCCACTCTGGCCCAGAGCCAATGGGGAAGTGGAACGCTTCATGCGGACGCTGAATAAAGTATTACGAATATCGCTGAATGGAGGGGAGGAACTCCGACGCAACCTGTTTGAATTTCTGCATGAATACCGCACGACCCTGCATCAGTCTACGGGGGTCGCGCCAGTGGAGGCCCTCTTCAAACGAGCTCCCAGGGGCCTACTGCTCGAGGTTGAAGGCCGCTGCCCGGGGGTGATCGACAACTACCGAGTACGGGAGGAAAGGGCCGTCCAGAATGAGCGAGAAAGCGCCAGGTGGAACCTGCCGGAAAAGGCGATTGCAGTGGGGGACACAGTTCTGGTCCGGAACAGAAGGCCGAAGGAAAGCTGTCATTACCGTACGAAGCGCAGCCGATGGGGGTGACCCACGTCAAGGGGTCCATGGTCACAGCGGCCAATGCCTGAGGCACGGTCACGAGGAATGTGTCGTTCTTCAAGCGGATCAAGGCTGCGCCCACACCCAAAACGAGCGACATGCCTGGACCAGGGGCCGGAGCAGGATCTCCACCAAGGGACAATGGACCGCCAGAGGCTCCCAGGACACCCGAGATGCCACCAGAGGAGGTCCGAAGGTACCCAAGCCGGGCGGGGCGCAAGCCGCCGCAGAGGTTTCAAGACTATCATGGACCCTGCCTCGTAACAGGTGGAATACTGTTTGTATATGTTTAAACTGTTGTTGTTGGACGCATGTGTTATCACTGTTTCTTGTTTGGGGGAAAAGGAGGGATGCTGCGTAGTGACTACGCATTGTTACGCATGCACAGCCGGGAACGAGGCTTGCGCATGCGCGTTTATAATAAAGACGGTCGACCCGGCAGTTGCCGCCGGGGACCTGAGCAACACGCACGTGTCCCGTGTGGTCCCTGCAGCTTGTGTGTATGCTTGCGTGTGAGTGCAGGTGTGGGCCCTGGGCAGCCGGCTCTGGGACTTTTTCTTTTTTTTGGAGGCAGAGTGGCAGGGCAGAGCAGTCCGTCTGCCTTTTACGTTGCACTATCAAAAAACAGTTGGCTTTACGGTACCATGAACTTATCACGCTGCCGTAAAATCAATTGATTTCTATGGAATCATCCATGTTTTTTGTCCCTGCAAAAAAGAAGGTGGATTACATAGGGAATCTGCTGCAAATCCTGACTGCCAAGTGAACAGGGCAGGCAGCAATTACACTTTTTGCAAAATGATGCGTAAACATGCAGGTGTAACGCAAATATAGACAACTGCACCTAGGCGACGTCTTTTGCAGGGGAGAGTAAATGTAGTCAGTGCAATTAACTCATATTTTGAAAATGAGGCCCAGAGTTGTACTAATATTCACATTTATCAGTCCTTGGACTTACACTGATGTCTTGTCCTCATGTGTTGGCATCTTCCTGCTCTTGTGCTGCTGCTGTCAGAGGCATCCCTCTGCTATTAGGGACACAGGAAGTGTTTAGTGGTTAAATGGGCACTTACTTCCCGCCTGTAATTGATGTGCCTTCGGTTTCACTAACCACACACCATCAATTTCTCCAAGGGATTAATTAAAGAGGACCGTGGCAGGTGGCAGCTCCACTTGCACAGGCCCACTCTAATGAAGGTGGAAGAGCTGGGATCAGGGACTGAGCAGTGGAGATGGGCAATCCCGCAGCCCCCCACCACCCACGTTTTACCGCCCTCCCGCAACACGATTGCATCATTAGGTGGAGGGGGCTGTACTTAACTCTCCAATCGTCCAAGCTTCCTGCTCGGAGTACAGTAATATGAAACAGTGTGATGTTCATGCAGGCTGGACTAACTTGTCATTTGGCGAATAATCTCCATTTTGACAGCCCTCCTACATTAGTGATTAGAAATGGATGAAAGGTTCTGTTCTATTTTCTTGGGAACATTTTCTCAGAAGGATCACAATTTTCCCTCCAATTCCGAAACATGTTGCCCATCTCTGCCGGCCACGCGTCAGCGAACACATGGATTTTTCATTGTGATGCTGAAGGGGGGGGGGGCAGTGGAGGGGGTCTTCGGCCTCTGGCTGTGGGTGCTGTGTGAGAGATGGACTTTTTATTGATAGGTAGGTTGTTCTGCTGTGCTGGAGGCACAGGGCCATATTTCTGGGGGAAATGAACAGGGATTCGGCCCAGACCCGGAAGTAACCGTGCCATGTGAAACGACTGCTCTTAACAGGGAGTTTACAATAAAACGCACAGAGGAAATGCTGCTCAGCCTGGACGTCAACATGAGTAAAAGAATGTCACATGCTGACGGCACGGGACCATGTGGAAGCTGCACACGTGTTGAGCGCCGCGGGAGAGTGGGTTGGGCCTGTTGGACAAACCCGTTGGTGTGGGGACTAGTTATGGCATTTGCTTGGAGTATTTGGGGTTTCGGAGTGAAGGGCATGGCCGGCTGAAGATGTGTCATGGATTCTGGGGGCCCCCTTGTCTAGAGCGAAAACAAAAAACAGTCTCAAGGGATGGTGGGGTGTATATATTATAATGGAGACAAAGAAATACAGCCAGGGAGTTAATCGCTGCAGATTATCACGGTACGGGAACCCAGCAGGGAGCTGAAACACTTAAATCGCTAAAACACTAAAAATCCTTTTACTTCCATCTCTCTCTTCCTTGTCACAATAGGTGCTCTTTGTAGAATGTCCTGCACCTTCTGTCAGAACCCTTTTGTAAAAATGTTTCTCTTTTTTAACTTCTCCTCCTCATAGCTCAGGGTATAAAGCATTGGACTTTTCCCATGATCCACCTGTTTGCGTTCTGTGCTTCTGGACAGTGAACCCTGGGGAGGCCATCTGGGCTGCTTTCTTGGTTTCCCAAAGCGTTGGCCTTGCTGCTAGGCATTGTGGGACTAAGAATGTCATTTTCATTTTCCCCTCAGTCCTTACTGAGCTTGGACTTCTGGACTAGAGGGCCACCCGATGGCTGTGAGTAAGGGGCACCCCAGGAGTTTCTGCACCCAGGGTTTTGGGTGGCTGCAGATGGCTCTTGCTGGGCCTGCCTGCTGGCAGTAAGCAACAGAAGTCATCAGCTTGGGTATTCACTGGGGCCCACACTATGGACGTGACTTTAGAAAGGAGTGCTGCACGGGGATGTGGGGAGTGCAAACTCCCATCCAAGAATCCTTGAAGTCACAGTGATTAGGAGAGAAACTGAGATGGGATAGTCAGTGGCTTAGCATACAAAAGAAAGGTAGCATGTCAGCAAGTGGCAACAGTACTTTCATTGGTCGCAACAATGGTTATTCGATCAGCACCATCCTGCTGTTGTACACATCTAAAATGTGAGCAATACTTATGTATGCTGTTGAGGTGTGGGGAAACAAACATATCAAAGAGATAATGCTCATGATGTTGTCAAAATGCATTCCCATAGAATATTTGTTCAATATGAAATGCTTTGAATATGAATTTACTAGAAAATTAGCAATGTGCTATTATAATCTTAGTAGCATAGGAAATTATACTATAGTGGCACCCTTTATTCCGGCATTCTCTCGGTTGGAGAGATGTTATGAAATTGGGTCTCTGGGTAAAACTCTTCCTGCCTTCCAGACATGGTGGGATCGGCACGTTCAACATACAATGTCGCTTGGGGCATGCAATTTTAAAAGTTGTATAAGAAAGAATTGTCTGAACTAGGGTTTGAATGTAATGTGACAGAACGTGCAACCAAATATCATAGTAGTCCCTTTTCCTTATATATGCATGAACGTGTCTTGCCACCACAATACGTCAATGCTTATCCTAGTCCTAAAATAGTTTTTAACTATTTGCTGATGGAATTTAACACTAGTGAGGCATTGGAGACAAAAGGTGTGCAGTTAGGTCTGTCCAGAGCTAGGCGCAGGCGCCGCCTGTTTGGTAATGACACTGTGGATCGCCAGCACATCTCATGATGCAAAGTGAATGTCTTCATGAATTGCAAAATAGATATTTAAAATCATTTGACAATATGATAGACACAAGTAATATTCTAGAAATATGGCACCTTTTCATGAATGGTAACGACTGTGATTTGATCTATTTTATGGTGTTATTTTATCTACGAATCGTTGAGATCTTAAAGATTGTGAGTAGTTAGTGATGCACTGACAGGCTTATTTTAGGAATTTTTAAATGGTATGAAATGTAATTTTTAAAACCCTAATACTCAACCCTTTTAACCTAATTCGACATTGTTATGATATGAAATATTTTGAGATGTATCGAGAATGGGGTATGTTATATAACATGGTTTAATTGATTGTTATATTAATTCTACTATGATATGTAATTGGAAATGATAACATTGTCTTTTATATATACAAAGCCTTTAAGGTTATTAAGTAAACTGAAACTGAATTAGGAGAGAATACGACTGCGGCAGCTGTATTATTCTCTATGCCTTATGTACATTGTCAATAGTCTATATATGGAGTTTGGTATTTTCACTCTCTCAGGTTTATAACTGACATGGCCTCTTGCAGTTATGTGGGGCTTCCTGGTCTCTTGGTGTGGGTACAGGTCTAGGCACTGCTCCCTGTTGCAACAATGGCAGCATGAGCACTGACCATGACATCAGTGTTGAGTGACATTTTGAGCTGTACCTTATCCCACAGCACAGTGAACTGGCTGCTGCTACTGCAGGGATAACCGTGCCTCCTGCTCCCCCAAATCAAAGGAGGAGACTTTGATGGAGATGTGTGGGTTGCAGACGCCCTTTAAGGTCACTGTGAGCATAGGATGATATGACTGTGGTCACTGGGAGTTTCTTTATGTCTTATGTATTCTGCTACTATCCTGTGTATGAGGGTTAGCAGTTCCCTAATCTCAGGTTTGAAACTGATATGGCTCTGGCAAGTTTGCTGGGCTTCCCAAGTCTCTCATGTAAGTACAGATCTGGCTGCTGCTCCCTGTCATGTTGATGGAAGGCAGAGGTAGGAGGTGAGTTATAGTTTGACTGTGTATCCTCCTACAGCAGAGAGGTCAGGCTGCCAGTGCTACTGTGAAAATCCTATATTGTACCCTCTGCACCCCCACATTTGGATGGGGATTTCAATGCTGTCTCAATAAAAGATGTTGGCAGGCAGACTGCAGTGAAGGCTTCACTCTGCCCTGCCTTCATTCCCATGTTGTTGTACCTGTAGTTTTTTACAGTCGGTACAAGCTTGAGCTGGATAACATGAGGCAGATGGTGGAGGATCTCTTCCATGCACCATACTCAGGAATGGAGTTCCTAGCAGCAGCGAGAGGCAGTTTGTCTTTATTGTGTCAGGACTGCCTGTCCTAGTGAATGGATTTGTTTCCACTGGTTACTATGGTAACCCTGCAACGGGACAGCTGCAAGTAACTGGTGAATCAGCTGCCTTCCAGGCAGCTCTGCAGTTTGAATCAAATTCAGGGGCAGGGTGTCTGATCCTGTTCTTGTGTTACCTTTTCTTTTTTGCCTAAATTGTATGTTGGTTTCAGGATTTGAATGTTTGCAAAGGGAAAAGTGAAAAGAGGTCTTGTTTTTAGTGAAAGAAAAAGGTTTGCTTAATTACGTTGGCATTTGAGAGGGATTTCCATGTAAGTCCTTATCTGGCAAATATTTTGGGTGGATCCTCCATAGCAAAACGGTTGGAGCATTGGACTATGAGCTTCCCAGATGGGAGCTCATTTCCCACAAAGGGCTGAATATTGGAATTGTGTGTTTCGTACTTATTGAAATTCCCCTAAAAATGCCTCATAGCTGAAATGTTAGTAGCACTATGTTTCGTACTGGGCTAGCATGCAGGGATGCCATCATCATAAGGCTGTCATTTGGCTGGAAGTGGGGAGGAACCTTTGGGCTCCAGCTAATAAGTGGCAGTATCTCCTAGAGGGTACAGACATGACTTACCTCTGAGCATTTTGACTGGTGGCACAGTGCCACAGAGGTTAACACAGCAGGCTCTGCTGTATGGCTAGTGTATGTTGCTCCTCTAGGGTGACAGGGTTTGCAGTCTGGTTCAGGGCCATGTGGCTAGGAGTGTGGCTCTGTGTCCTCAACCCCCCCGCCCCCATGGTGTGGGTGTTTGTTGTTAGAACGTGCGTGGTGCAGCCTCATGGTAAAGTGTTTGTTTTTGGTGAGCCCTTCGTGTAGCCCCTTGTCCCCTCGAACCTGGGGTGTGTGGTTTGAGCACGCTGCAGGAGGTGTGCACACACTGGTGTATGTGCTGGATTTCATAGTTCTTTAGCTGTCACTAGGTTTTGGTTGCTGATGGATTGTTGTCAAGTTCTTTGTTGGCCATGTTGGACCTAGCAGGTTGGGTCTCCTGATAATATGGTGACCTTAAGCAAGGTAATTGAGGTCAGCGTGACTGCTCTCTGGGTTCCACCTCTCGCCCTTATCAAGTGGCAGATCTCTTCTTAGGTGGTTTGTCCAGCTTGAGGTTTGGCTCCAGAATCAGTAATGCATTTTCTGTTACTTTGTGAATGTTATCGTGCGCTAAGGAAACTATGCCTGATCCCACTGTACAAGAGAGAATGGGGGTCATTCCGAGTTTGGAGGTAACCATGCCGCTATTTGCGGCATGGCTGCCTCCAAACTCGTCCAAACTCCAGCCTGGTGAATGGAGTAATTACCGGTCCATTCCGAGGTCACCAGGGCCATTCCCCATTCCCATTTGAGCCCCCTTAGGGCTCAATGGGAAGGGGGAAGGCGGCAATAACGGTACCGTAAATTACAATATAAGCAGGCGTTAAGGAAGGACCCGCAAAGGGAACTCTTAGTAGGGCGGTAAGGGTTTAACAGCACTGGTCTCATTATGGGTGACCGTTAACCCTTACCGCCCTACTCGGAATGAGGCCCAATGTGTTAGAAGCAGCCGAGAAGTGGTTGCATTATTCTGGTCTACTGTTGCAATCAATGATATTTATTTTGTTGTTAAATATATCTACTGTGCTTGGTTACCTAGGAAGACCATACCTAATGTTTGACTGCATTTTTTAAAGTTTAGAGTTTTCCTATGAAATATTATGTGAATCAAATTGAAGGTTGTTTTATTTCCTATTGTGAATCATGTAATGTACAGTGTATGCTGATGGTAAAAACTGCTGAATAAAGCATTGTTTGACTGACTGACATTCATCTGTCTCTCCATTAGCTCTGCCTGTTTGACGTTCCGAGACTGAGGCTCCGAAAAGCTCTTGCTGCGACCCTAAATAAGTGTCTCTTGAAAAAAAAAGACCCTGCAAACAGCTAATCTAGAATCGTGTTAAATGATGGCAAGCATTGGTGCTGCATTACCCACAAAAGTGCACTTTAATGGCCACATGGCAACATATATAGTAGTAAACAAAACCCCAAACTAATTAAATGAGTTAATATATATAGACTCATGCCATCAGGCCTCAAGATGCCTTAAAAAAGTTTCTGCACCTGTTGTTCCAGTCACTCGGAGGTCCCAGGCCTTTACCACCTGCCTGAGAACCTCAAGTGTCCCACCATGTGCTTGCTGTGATGCCCGCTTTCTTGTGGTCTGCTGTGATGTCACGATGCCCACTTTGCGATCTGCACTGCAAGGTCCCAGGCCTTTAGCACCTGCCTGGGAGACCGCATGTGTCCGACCATGTGCTTGCTGTGATGACTGTATTTTTGGATATGAACTGCGAGGTCCCAGGCCCTCACCATCTGCCTGGGGGACCTCGTTGCAGCATTTGTGTCCCTGCAGCACTTTGTCTTAATTGGCTGGTACGTGCACCTGCACCATTCTAAGATGGCGGCCTCCGTCGCAGCTTTAACATACTGCTTGCCAGCACCAAGCAGGATTGGCTGGTGCACCGGCAGTGTTTGTGACCTGATTGGCTGCCCCTTGACTCAACTTGGCCCGCCCACAGCAGTATGCTGGAAAGCAAATCCAGTCCGTGTCTAAGGCCCCGGTCAACGTCTTCTTGCCTGTCTGCGCCTGTAGTTTCAGTCACTCCGAGGTCCTAGGTCTTTACCATCTGCCTGGGCGACCTTGTGTGCCCCACCATGTGCCTGCCATGATGCCCACTTTGTGATCTGCCATGATGCCCCCTTTCTAAACTGCACTCCGAGGTCCCAGACCTTTACCATCTGCCTGGGAGAACTTGTGTGCCCCACCATGTGCCTGGCGTGATGCCCACTTTGTGATCTGCCATGATGCTGCGATGCCCGCTTTGTCCCAGGCCTTTACCACCTACCTGGGAGACCTTGTGTGCCAGACCTTGTGCTTGCTGTGATGACTGCTTTTTTGGATATCAACTGCAAGGTCCCAGGCACACACCATCTGCCTGGGGGACCTCTTTGCAGCATTTGAGTCCCTGCAGCCCTTTGTCTTCATAGGCTGGTACGATCATCAGCACCATTCTAAGATGGCGGCTGCTGCTGCAGCTTTAACATACTAATTTGCCAGCACCAAGCACGATTGGCTGGTGCACCAGCAGAGTTTGCGACCAGATTGGCCACCCCTTGATTCACCATGGTCCGCCCACAGTATGCCGGCAGGCGAAGCCAGCTCGTGTTTAAGTCACAGATCAAAGTCTTCTTGCCTGTCTGCGCCTGTCCGTGCACGACAAGCTGAATGCTGCCATATGCCATCCTATCCTACACCTTGGGGATGACATTCTGCTTGCACCTAGTCCTGCTGAAGTCTTTCTTCTTGTCTACGATGCCTTCACTAGGTAAGCCCCACTGCACTGGTAATTCTTTCTTGTCCTCTGTCTACCTCATCCCTTACTCTGCTCCTCGCCTTTTCCCCTGTTGGTTGCTCTCCCCCCGCATACAGTACTTCTGGTGATCTCTCACTGGCGGCGTTTCGTTTCAATCAACTGACTTTGAGCATCCTACGCACCTCACCGACCCTCTTCTTCAGCCTGAGTGGCTTCTTCATTTCTTCATTCCTTTGTTAGACTTTGACTATTACTCAGCCTTGTGCTGCCTCGCTGTTTTGGACCTGCAACTGCCACGCCTACTCCTTACTTATCCCTATGCGCCACCTGCATTAGCTCTCGTAATCTCCATATTTTTACATTGCCAACTGCTTGCCTGGTGTAGTCCCTCTCCATGAGGCAAAGGAGTCCCAGTCTGCAGTCATGTTGTCATGTTTACCTGCTTTTCATGAATGTTTGTCTGTATGCCTGATGTAGCCCCTCATTCCATGAGGCAAGGCTTTCCCAGTTTGCGGTCATGTTTACCTGCTTTTCATAAATGCTAACCTGTATTTTTATTTTTTATTTTTGTTTATTTTATTTATTTAGCGCACAAAACCCAGAGGTATCTTGGCACTTATACTTAAGAGATTGGTTACAGTGCTTCGGGTTACAGAAAGGAAGCACAATAGGTGATTACAACAACGAGGAACGTACAGAAGTAATACATCATGCGCAAAGTGTCGAAAAGAGTTCAGATGTGCAGATACATGGTGCATAACCCCATATTGCAGGGCGGCATCAGCATGCAAATGCAAAAGTGAATTAGGTGGCAGATACATGGTGCCTAACCCCATGTTGTAGGGCAGCAGCATATTAATGCAAAAGTCAGTTAGGCGGCAGATACATGGTGCCCAACCCCATGTTGCAGGGCGGAATCAGCATGCAAATGCAAAAGTGAATTAGGTGGCAGATACATGGTGCCTAACCCCATGTTGCAGGGCAGCAGCAGCATACTAATGCAAAAGTCAGTTAGGCAGATACATTGTGCCCAACCCCATGTTGCAGGGTGGAATCAGTATGCAAATGCAAAAGTGAATTAGGTGGCAGATACATGGTGCCTAACCCCATGTTGCAGGGCAGCAGCATACGAATGCAAAAGTCAGTTAGGCAGCAGATACATGGTGCATAATCCCATATTGCAGGGCGGAATCAGCATGCAAATGCAAAAGTGAATTAGGCGGCAGATACATGGTGCCTAACCCCATGTTGCAGGGCAGCAGCATACGAATACAAAAGTCAGTTAGGCGGCAGATACATGGTGCATAACCCCATATTGCAGGACGGAATCAGCATGCAAATGCAAAAGTGAATTAGGCAGCATATACATGGTGCCTAACCCCATGTTGCAGGGCGACAGCAGTAAACAAATGCAAAAGTCAATAAGGCGGCATATACATGGTGCCTAACCCCATGATGCATGGCAGCAGCTGCACACAAGTGCACAAGTCAATTAGGCGGCAGATACATGGTGCATAACCCCATGTTGCGGTGCTGCAGCAGTATACAGTTGTAAAATGTCAATTAGGTGGCAGATACATGGTGCCTAACCCCATGCTGCAGGGCGACAGCCGCAAACAAATGCAAAAGTTGGTTAGGCGGCAGATACATGGAGCCTAACCCCATGTTTGCAGGTCGGCAGCAGAATATAAATGCAAAGGTCAATTAGGCGGCAGATACATGGTGCATAACCCCATGTTGCGGTGCTGCTGGAGCATACAGATGTAAAATGTCAATTAGGCGACAAGATACATGGTGCCTAACCCCATGTTGCGGTGCTGCAGCAGCATACAGATGTAAATGTCAATTAGGCAGCAGATACATGGTGCCTACCCCATGTTGCAGGGCGGAAGCAGCATACAAATTCAAGAGTCAATTGGGCGGCAGATGCAGGGTGACTAACCCCATGTTGCTGGGCAGCTACAGCATACAAATGCAAAAGTCAAATAGGGGCCACTATCAGGCTGGAAGAATGGGATGAGGGGATATGGAGGGGGAGGACATCAAGGGCAAGAAGGAGGGTGGGGGCACACACCACATCATGGGCGACCAGGGGGGGACACACCACATCATGAGCGACTAGGGTTATGTAGGGAGCACACACAGCATCACGGGCAACCAGGGGGGCTGGGGGCACACACAGCATCATGGGCAACCAGGGGTTGGTGGACACACACAGCATCAGCACAGTATGCCTGATGTAGCCCCTCATTCCATGAGACAAGGCTTTCCCAGCCTGCAGTCATGTTTACCTGCTTTTCATAAATGCATGTCTGTATGCCTGATGTAGTACCTCATTCCACGAGGCGAGGCTTTTCCTGGCTGCAGTCACTCTTTCCTGATTGTCTTAACTGTATGTCCTTAATGCAGTCTACCTACTTGTTCTTGCACTTTTTTATTTTGCATTTAGTGTACCTCTCAACTTCTTCCCCTCCTTCACTTCCCTTCCGCCTCTTTCCCCCCTTTTTATGTTCAGCACTTGAACGTTCCAAATCGTCTCACAACTTAGAACGCTTTTGCTTGTGTCTTCCCTTAGACCCCCCTACCTGCACTGGCCCTCCCCCATCTCCTGCTCTCATTCTATAGCACGGGATGTTTCAAGACCTTTTGAGAACGTTTTGTTTTTGTTTTATAGCCTCTTCCTCATCCCTTCCTCTGCTTGTCTTGATGCGACTTGAAACACAATTTGCTGTATAGTGTGCTTTCCAAATAACCAATTAATAAAATAAATACATCTCTTAAGCAGACACCATTCCCTGTGACTTACAGATGCCCCATCTCTAGATCTTTAAATGGACAGAATTCTCAGGTGTGGACCTTCCCGATACCCCATATACATATGCGAACAGTTTCTGAAATAGAGTAGTGTAAAGAGTTGGAAAAACTCACCAGCTTTCAGGCAGTCGTTAGCTCGGGCCAGCATTGCAATTATGGGACATTGAAGTGTTTGGTACTGTTTTGTAAATTAAATTGTATGCTATTAGATTAGAAGATGTAAAGTGCCTTAGAGTGGGGAGAGAGAAATATGAACATAATATGAAACAATCATTGGCAGAGTGACTAGGTCTGGCTTTACATAAGTAGAGAGTCAGGCTTGTTGCTGTGTCTGGGCTTTAGGAAAAACACCTGCCCCCTACAGTTGCAATGCAAGGTGTATTGGGGCAAGGCTGGGTGCGTCATAAAGGTTTATATAATAGGCTCAACATCCATTATTGAAGCATCCTTTAACTAGATGACCAGCTGGAGACATAGGTATTCATGACAAAATGACTACTGCTCTGCAGGACTACAGGGGGGTTTTCAGCCCCACACTACTATCAAACCAGCAATGATCACGATCATAAAAGTGAAATAGAGACAGCCGACCGATATGCTGCCTTGCCCTTTAGTGCTAGCTCTGGCCGAGGGTGGGGTCCACACTTTAGGAGGAGTTTGAGGCGATAGCAGTAGCAAATGTTAGAATACCAACACTCCAGAAGGCAATTCAAGGGATTGTACTTCCCAGAACTCAAATTCGGTTCAAAGTTGATGATGCATGAGGGCAGTAGCGGGCACACTGAAGGCCATACTTCTCTGGATTCCCGTTGGTTGGCTTTCCACCACACTAGCCCAGACTTCCCGATCACCTTGGTTGTCAACTATAGATCGGTAAACCCCAATGCCTGGAGTTGCATGCAGAGAGGAGATGTAGCTGGTAGTTTCCATGTAAAGCTGACATCTAGGTGTGATGTCATCATGTGCATTTCAGTGAGTAATAATCAGCACTCACTGGTCATCCACCCTTCCTTCAGCCAGGTCTCCTTCTCAATTGCCCTTCCTGGAACCTTCAGCTGACAGCAGATCTATGTTCCATGATGTCACAGCCATGCCTCAGTAGGCAGAGAAATGCAAGACACAACAAATACTAATGCTGGTGATGTCCTAAAGGGCTCAATATTCTTCTATGTCTGGGTTTCCCAACTCCAGGCCGGGAGGGCAACAAACATGTTGCATTTTCATGATGATAGTTTTCATTGAAAATTCATGAGATACATTTGCTTGTAATGATTCTAAATGTATGCAATTAGTATTCTCCTGAATACTAATGCAGGATAGCCTGAAAAATCTTCAGATTTCCAGGCTTTGAGGCTTGGAGTTGGATCACCCTGTAATCTAGCTGGAACTGATCCGAATACCTCCCAGGGGTGTCTGGTCCTGACAATGGGATGTGGTGCATTCTCAACTGCACAGTTTCAGACCCTTTCATGCACTTACATTCCTGTACATTCCTATCTTTCCTTTTCTTTCCCTCCTTCAACTCCTTTACTCCCTCTTCCTCCAACTCTGTCCCTAGCTTTGTTCCGTCCTTTTGGCTCTGTGACAATTGCAGAACTCTCACCTACTCTCTCTCTTGTCTTCCTTTCTGAATCTCTCCCTCTGGTCGTCTCTCCTTACTACTTTACTCTCCCCTCAAGTGTCCCCTTCTCTCCTCTCGGCCCGCTGCTGCACTCTACTCTCCCCATTACTCTCTACTCTCCTCTCCTCTCCCCTCAACAATCTCCACTACTATCCACTCCCCTCTACTCTCTCCACATATCTCAACTCCTCCCCTCTGCTCCTCAACATGAATTTATCCCCTTTCACCCTCACTCACTTAACCTCCTACTCTTTTGCTAGCCCTTACGAACACCGCTCAAGTCACCATACACACACCTTTGCCAATTAACTCTCAGTCTCCTCCATGCTCTGCTCCACCGTCCTTGTTCCACCTGGTCTCTTGGTCCACCTCCTCTCCATCCGGCCACACCAAAACAACCCACACTCAGCCCTTCTGTATTGACCTTTTTAAATGTCTTCTGCCGCTTAGCCTCTCCCCCTCCAATTGCTTGGTGTGATCGCCTGCTCCTGTTGGCCGGTCTCTACCCGACTTCTTTCCAGGGGCTGGGTCAGACAAGTGCAGGTTTACTAAATGCTCACTAAGCCCGGATCCTATCCCCAACATAAATCCACCAGTGTTCCGTGATGGCCGCACAACACAGGAAGTGCTAATTTCAGAGTCATTGGTCTGCCGCAGTGAAGCCTCTGTATTGCGGGTGCATGGTAAGCTGTTGCTAGCATATTCTGGGTTCATTGCTGCCTCTCTCTCCTCCTTTGGTAGGTTGATGCATTGCTAGCCACAGAGGGTTCTGGTGATTGGTGTCCTGAAAAGGAAAGGAAAGAACCTTAGCCAGCATGTTGTACGCCAGGCATTCAGTGACTGACACTGGTACTCCCCAATTGTAACCAGATACATAAAGGAGGGCTCTCCGAATTCCGTCACTCTGACTTTGGGGCAGTACCGGCATTGGTGAATAACTTGGTAGAACTCTTATCCCAGGTTGAGAGGCGTCCCAAACCTCCTTGACAGGATCAAGTCTGTGACACTGTCACACACCCCAAACAGCTTAAGTACAATGGTCTAAAATAAAATTATGTTACAAATATATTTTAATATAAATATACAAATATAGACATTACATTAAACATAAAATGCAAACAAGTAATCAGTAAACACTAGCAAAAAAACCATACCTGGACAAAGGTTTGAAGGTTTTTAACCCCAGGAGGCTGAGTTCCCCCAGCGTTGGAATCGTCGAGGGGAAAAGTAAAAGGGCTCTGGTGGTGACAGATCTCCATAGTGAAACTACGGCAGCAGACTGCAAGGAGTGGACTGGGACCTGTGTAGCTCAAATGATACACTAGGAGGGTATTGTGGAAGCAGGCTACAGATCTAATTATCCGTGGAAGGAGGTAGGCACCTAGCCCCCTCGCTACAACAGCGATAGAGGCATTGAAATTAACAGTGACTCCGTCCTCCTCGCCCTGGGTCGTGTGGACCACAGGTGATGGCAGCTGTGAGCTAGGCTAGGGGAGGGCAGGATTACAGGGGAGTGCCCCTGAGGCACGGAGGAGGGCCCGAGCACCCGGTTACGCAGGACATCAGAGTGTGATCCCCACTGCCCCCATTCAAGCTGAGCAGTGTGGACAGTTCTCTGGCCCCTCTGGGATAATTTGGTGAGGTGTGGTCCCCCGGTTTATGGGCAGGCGCGTATGCCCGCCTCACCCCAAGGGATCTGTTGCGAAGTGACTTGCAGGCTTATCTTAGGTTATATATTAGGTTTATTCAAGACACTTCAGTTACAGTTACATGGAAGTAAATACAGGAGTATGGAGTATTACCAGCACTGGCCCCATCACCCAGGCAGGGGAGCTCTAACTGCCTGCCTCAGTATGGAACTCTCAGATCAGCATTCCATCATTCACCCAACAACATTCCATATGACATCACACACTCACACATGGCAGATCAACACAGACAGTCACTATATAACACATCTCCCTCCTTTTCCAAAGCCACACACACACCGGAAGTCACAACGTAACACATCTCCTTCCTTTACCAGACCCACAACATGTACAAAGGCGACACAACACCACTCACCCATTCAAACAAAAAAATATACTCAGCCTGTTGGGAGTGACCTACTTAGCCAATACATTCAAATACTGCAGAAAAAGCTGAGACACTGGCCAGACATCCCAAACCCATCTGCGTACCCGGAGAATGACCACAGTCAACCCAATGCAGAATTGATAGAAACTGACATTCACCTCAGAGGCGCTACCTCACAAAAAAACGTATTGTAACTGGAGGCGCTACCTCCCTAAAATACCCATTTAGCCACACTAATCAGAGGCGCTACCCCCATCAAACGTGACCCACATATCAGAGGCGCTACCTCTAAGTAATACTAAGTGTTACTCACATCAGAGGCGCTACCTCTTGCCAATACTAATAGTGACCCTCACACTACAGGCACAACGTCAACCACACCAAAGGCGCTACCTTAGGGTGACTACCTGACATACACCTTCTTCATGTCCTTCCTTGTGCATCCATTACACAGTCAATCTTATCTCATGCACAAAATATTTTGCATTACATAGACCTTAAATGCAATGTAATGACTGTAGGTCTAATGAAAATGCAACTCGAAACTGTTGAACAATATAGTTTTAACACTTTTTGTCCTAGAAGTCCATGTTGCAATTTGCAACGTACCCTAAAATGCCTCAAAGGGTCAACTACTAACTCACTCGTACAACACACAAAAGTCACCTCCAAATCTCTTCCTAGGAAATTACTGCGTCCTGACTGCTCCTTATGAAAGTCAGATACTAGTCCATAAAAGTACTTCCTGCAAATCCTCAAGACGGTTAAACTCATAAATCGAATACTGATGGGCTTCAATTCTTGTTACATTCACCCACTTCTGTACCCCGCGTCCACTCTCATTCTTTAGTACTACACCCCATGCGCTGTGCAATAAAACTGCATCTACACATGAAAACATAGAATACTTTAAAAGGATACACAAAGTTCAGATACACAAAGTTCCCATAACAGGCAGGCTTCTCCCTCCAAACCTGATACAGCGACGCTGCACACTCGACTGTCCCTCTGTTCTCCTTAGAGCTGCATTGACCAGGGGCGGTCTACATTCTTCCGGAGCACCTTCTTCCGGGGAACCTTGGTAGATCTGTGAACCCGGGTTGACTTTCCTTTCTGAAGTTAACGTTCTCGTAGTACAAGGATGACCTCTTCCAGAATTCGTACAACATGGACTCGAACCAAATTGCCCCCACAGTACGTTGCACAAGTCCACATAAATGTTTTGCTCTTTGGAAACGCTCCATGCCCTTCTCGGCTTCCACTTTTCTTCCGCGTCCACTTTTCTTCCACGTCGCACGTCCGGCGTAACACAACGGAGGGTCCTTTCCTCTTCTTCCACAACCATTTTCGGCCCCGCCTGCATTAGGCTGCCTGTTCATACGGAGCATTTAAATGGCATATAACCGTAATACGGTTGCAACAGAGAAAGTTCCTTAAAGCCGTCAAACACTATGACGCGAACTTCGTCACTGGTTATGACGCGACCTGCTCACCAACTCCTGCGGCACATTTTGTGACGTCATCAATCGCCCATTTGCATCGGGCGATTCAGATCACCTCCGGCCAACCGTCACCCAGCCTGAGATACGCAGCACCTCGTCCCATCCCAGGACCCACGCTAGCGCTGCAAAGACTCCCTTTTGGTTCTCCTTCACACTGTACTAGGGTGCTCAACTTTTGCACTCGCTAGCAACTTCAGTTAAACACTTTCCTGTAATCTGCCATCACAGCACTGTAGGTTAATGGGGCACCTCTCTGCTCACTGTTCACAGTGCACTGAACCCCTTCTACACACTGCTCACGTGATATCCAGAAATCAGTGGATATATCACAGTACTTCCACAAGAGAGTCTTTACAGTCTTTCCCACTATAACGGGCTTGCTTAACCTCCACCTGGGGCTACTTCCCTTTCAGGGCCACGCTCCCTTTCTGAGCTCCCTTCCCTAGGCCCTGCTTAATCCTTTAACCCCTTGGGTCCTCTCACTTTTGCTGATCCCTGAAGGAGTGGGACTTCCTTTCTCTCCCCCACCTTAACCCTGGGTGATGGGTCTCTTACTTGTATTGTGGGGGGCCGTGCTGATCTCCGCTGTTTCCTCCTGTCTACTGCACCCCCCGCAGCAGGCTCCTTCCTTTCTTCCTTTTTGGTTCCTTCTTTTGTGCGCAGATTCTTCTTTCAAGACCAACTCGTCGCCAATGTTGCGAAGTGACTTGCAGGCTTATCTTAGGTTATATATTAGGTTTATTCAAGACACTTCAGTTACAGTTACATGGAAGTAAATACAGGAGTATGGAGTATTATCAGCACTGGCCCCATCACCCAGGCAGGGGAGCTCTAACTGCCTGCCTCCGTATGGAACCCTCAGATCAGCATTCCATCATTCACCCAACAACATTCCATATGACATCACACACTCACACATGGCAGATCAACACAGACAGTCACTATATAACAGGATCTTTCAAAGACGTGTGGTACTGACTCCCTGTGACTGGGGAGGGGAGCCTTCCTGTTGGGGACAGTCACGCATCAGTGCTCAGAGGCCAGAATTGGACTGGGCCTGCAGTTGGGGTCTGGGCTGGTGTGCCGGTGGCCATCATCGGCGCACAAAGGCATATTGATGGACCCTGTGTAGCAGTCCATGGGATGAGTGGGGCAGCCTGACTCTTGGAAGCAAAAGATTGTTTGGGGGGTCCCTTCAGGGGTGAAGGGGGGACCTTTTGGGGAAGCCCAGGAAGAAAAGAGCTTGGACCCCCTTTATCGAGCAGACACCTGTTGGGGGGGCCGTGACCCGGCCAGACTCGATAGGGGATCAGGAGGTTGCAGACCGCATGGCAGCTGAGTACCTGTGATCCCAGGGCAGGGGTAGTATGTCATACCCCCCCAGAAGTCCCATGGCCCCCATGCCAAAGGGTGTCACCAGTTAAGGAGAGATGGACGGCTCCCCCAGTGGGCCGGGCCCTGATCCGCATGGAGGGTCCAGAATTGCATATGGCCTGGAAGTCGAGGCTGGGGCACTTTGCTTACCCACAGAGTATAGGAGGTGCTACCACAGCAGTGAAAATGGCGGAGGGAGGATACTAAAGGAGGCCTTTGTTAAGAGTTCATTTGTTACTAGGGGGAAATCCCCCTGCCCTGAATAGAGAGACCTAGCTTCTCTATGGACTAGAAAGGGAAACTGGGATGATTTGAATGCCCACAGGGCCGGGGCTTTGTGAACCATATCCCAGAAGGGAAGATGCAGGAGGGGGTGGGGGACCCCATGTCCACAAAGAGGGACATTGCCTCATTACTGGAGGAGATCCGAGCAATGAGGGTGGATATTGGAGGTAAAGTGGACAAAATCAACGTCCAGATTGATGAAATGGATGAGAGGTTGCAAGCAGTGGAAAATAATCAGTCTTCCCTTGAGACACTAAAGACTGAGATGAGGATGGCGGAACTGCAAAGTAGAGTGGGAGAAATCACACTCAAAATTGATGATTTTGAGACTCGAGAATGGAGGAACAACTTGTGATTATTTGGGGTGCTAGAGAAGGAGGGTGAAACACAGAGAGACCTCCGCAGGTTCATCCATGAAATGGCGAAAGTGTTGTTTGGAGATGACACCATCGACAAGCCCGAAATTGATAAGGTACACAGAGCAGGTGGAGCAGGCAGAGGCCTGAGATCTGGGTTGGTTCATTTGCACAACTATCCCAATAAGCAGAAAATACTGGAAAGGGCGAGGGTGATAGGCATGGTGACACTTGGCAACGCAAAAGTTGGGATCTTTCAAGACCTGTCTTCACTCATGCTGGTGAAGAGACGTTTATGTGCACCCCTCACAAAATGGTTGAATAAGAAGGGGATACCAGAGCAATGGGGCTTCCCCTTCTCCATCTCCTTTGAGGTGCATGGATACGACTGCAAACTGGTCATGGAAGAAGATATACACACGGTTCCCAGGGAGCTGATGGGGGAGGCTGAGTCTGCATCAGAAGAAGGGTCAAACGGCCCGAGTGCAGGAGGTGGCGCATATAAGGGCTAAAGAGGCGCAAAGTGCCTTGCCTCAGAGGTTGTTCTTTTTGCTATGTTCACGGGTTCACAGGGAAGATTAGCTAAGGCCCTTTCGAGAAGGGTGGCAAGGGTTTGGTGGTCTGTTAAAGGGCACGTGATGGATCCTCAATTGGAGCCTTCAGATGAGCTTGGTTATTGAATTGGTTATTGAATTGGTTCTGGAGTAAAGTGTTGATACCAGATGGGTCTGATGGGGAGTGTTACAAATTTGGTGTATGAAGGGGAAAACAGGGGCTCTTGGTTTTGGTGGTGTTTAAGTTGCTTGACCGGGGTTCAGGTCCTATTAGTGGTTCGGGGTTTGTCCAGTGATGGTAACTTGCGGAAACTGTGTGAAGCAAGGGGGAAAGGTGAAGGAGGGGGCGAAGGGGTATTGGTGGGAGGATGGGAAGATTTAGAGGGGGTGAAACTATTAGATGCTGTCATGATACGCAATGAAATTACTTGGGTCTTGAGGAGGTCTGTCCAAAGGGATTTGTTAAGGGTGGGGAGATTTTGGACCTGAATAGGGTTGAGAGGAGTGATCAGTTGCGGAGCTGCACATTGAATGTTAACAGGCTTAATTCACCGACCAAGAGGTCCTTAGCGGCCAGAGAATTCCGGAGATCTGGCATTGATTTTCTCATTCTCCAGGAGCCGCAGTTCAACAGGGGGGGGGGGGGAGAATTCCCTGTGGTCTTGTGGGACAGGATTACTGGTGTTCTGGGGATTCAAGAAAGGGGGGTGTTGGTATCCTGCTGCACAAGAGACTGAAAATGGAAGTAGCGAAAGTATGGAGGTGCCCAGAGGGAAGGGCGGTCCTATTGTCAGGTCTCATACAGGTGGTCAGTTTCACCTTGATAGCATGTACGCTCCTAAACATGGGGACGGGGCGTTTGACTACAGGGTTGTCTGGACTCATAGGGCCTCATTACGACCCTGGCGGTAAGTTACCGCCAGGGCCGTCACTTTACCGCCATGGCGTAAACTACGTTTACGCCATGGCGGTAAGGGGATTTACCGCCCCATTCCGACTTTGGCGGGGCGGTAAATCCCCAATCCCCATTTACCCTTCCCCATTCCCATTTTTGCCCCATAGGGCATAATGGGAGTGGGGAAGGCGTTAATTACGCCACCGTAAATTACGGTGGCGTAATTAACGCCAAGGTCCCTTTCCGCCATGGTTTTTTACACCCGCTAAAAGCAGGTGTAAAATCCGCCATGGCGGAAAGGGAACTCGGAATTGGCGGAAAGGGGTTGGCGCAGCTAACGCTGCCGCTAACCCCTTTCCGCCAGGGTCGTAATGAGGCCCATACAGTTTTTAGAACGCTTGGTGCTTTTTTCACCCTCAGGAAAGGGGATTTACCTTCTGCTCCATGGGACATATAATCAGATATACTATTTGTGTGTGCCGAGGGAGCTTCTCAAGGTGGCATCGGGCTCTGAAATCCACCCAATTGCCTGGTCGGTTCATGACATGGTATGCCTAGATCTCCCTTGGTTTGACCTATGTCCCGGGAAATCGATATGGAGGTGTAATGAGTCCCTATGGAAGGACATGGTCTTTAGGAAGGAGTTTGAAGAGACGATGAAGGAGTATTTCTTCTTTAACAGCACAAGAGATGTGGAACAGGCAACAGTTTGGGATGCGGGCAAGGCGACATGGAGGGGTCTCTTGATCAGAGAGGGGGCACGCAAAAAGAGGGAACATACCTTGTTGGTGAGTAGACTGCATGGGGAGCTAGGAACTTTGGACGAAAGAATACGCGCAACAGCAGAAGTGGGGGGGAGCGGATAGAGGAAGTGTGGGGAGAGAGAGGGACTCTGCCTATTAGAGGAAGGAGTAGTAGTTCTGGAGCTCCAGTTTCTAAAGCAGAAGTATTATGAAAAAGGGGACAAGGCAGATGCCCTGATGGCAGTGCAGCTGCATGTCCAAAGGGCGGAAAGATGTATATCGGGTTTGCAGGGGCTAGAGGGCACCCTAGTGACTTCAACTGTGGAAATAGTTGAGGGTCTTGCCGACTTTTATGAGGGGCTAAATGAGGGGATGAACCAGCCCCCTGGGGACTGGATGGCACCTTATTTGGATGATGTGTCAAGTCGGCACTGACTCAGGAGGAGGCAAGGTCAATGGGGGATGAGATTATGCAGACCATACGTAAATTGCACTTGGGTAAGGCACTATTGGAAGACATCTAGTCAAATTGTTCATTAATATATTGGAAACTGGATGGGCCCCGAGATCCTTTGTACGGGCACTTATCTGAGTGATGCCTAAAGAGGGTAGGGATCCTCGGCTCTGTAGCTCGTATCACCCGATTTCACCCCTCAACATGGACACAGAGCTGTTTAAACAGGAGTTGGCGATAAGGCCCATATGCCACGGTTGGTGCACGCAGACCAGGTGGGCTTCATTATGCGTCAGCAAGGGCAGACACATTGTGTAAAATCTAGCATCTGATCGAAGGGGCCAGAGGTGGGGAAGACAACCCCAGGGTCATCATTTAGCGGTTGTCAGAGGTCACAACTGTGACCTCTGAGGTCTCCCTTGCAACTTCTAAAAATAAAAAAACAAAAAACAGTCTTTTTTTTTGTCATGCAAGCTCCTGGACAGTGGCAAGCACCATGTGGCTCTTTACTTCTGGAGTGGCTGGCTTTCTTGTTCAGGCCCCTTAAAAAAAAAAAAAGAATAAAAATAAGAACAGGTGTGCCACAAGTCTAACACTTTCAGCACTGACCCTAAATAAGAAAGAATAGGAATACCAAATAATGTGTCTTTCTGGAATTCTATACAATAATTGCTAGACTCATTAAAGGTTTTTTCGGGCACAATACAGGGGGTGAGTCACTGATTTAGTCTGTTCTTAAATGCCTCAACTCAGCTTTTCATCCTTCTGAGGTCGATAAATTAGTACCGACACAGGTTGTGTGATATTGGGTGTATATTTTTTCTATATAAAGTGCTTAAGCGTAAGTGCTATATAATAACACACCATTATCATTTGGTCATGGATGTCTGCTTGCATTCACAGTAATTTGGTAGTATGGGCCTATACACACTGATCTTAACGATACATATGGTGATCCATTCTTGTATGAAATGTACATCACATTATAGTGATATCGTAACCATATTTTTTGTAGTGTGCAATGCTATGTGATGCCACTTCCTGTTTTGTCAATGGGTGAAAGGTCGTGTTCCATCGCTTCCCGCGATATCACTTCGAGGTAGGGTCAAATGACATCACTTCATGTGATGCCATCAGGGGGTCAAGGGTCGTGTGATGTCACTTCAGCTACCCCTGGTATTTTGGTGAAATGACGTCCCTGGACAACCCCACGCTCATGTCAGTCGATGACAAAAAAGCCTTTGACAGAGTAGACTGGGGGTTGCAAAGGGTGGTCCTCACTATATTTGGGATAGGGGTGAGTTCCTGTGGGGGAACAGTGGCACTTTTATCAGAACCACTGGCCTGTGTTGCTGCCAAAGGGAATTTTCTAAGGTGGTTTGGGCTTGTTCAGGGCACCAGACAGGGGCGTCCCCTCTCGCCACTACTTTTTGCTCAGTCATTGGAGCCTCTGGCCCAGAGGCTGCGGAATGACCTTGGGTGGAGGGTATTATCGTGGGAGGAGTGGAATACAAGCTGGGTGTATATGCTGATGATATTTTATTGCATCTAAGCAAACCGGCATACTCAGTCCAAGTGTCCGTGGACATAGTGGAGCAATATGGGGTGTTGGCAGGCTTTAAAATCAATAAAGGGAAATCTATCCTCTTCCCATTAGACCCGGAGGAGTATGACGATAGACAGACCCTTACCACAATGGAGATGAAGATTGAGGAAGATAAGCTGTGGTACCTAGGGATAAATGTCACGAGGGAAATTGGGGGCCTGTACGAGGTGAATTTTACCCCTGTGTTAGCAAAGCTATTCAATGACTTGGAAAGATGGGGCAAACTGACAAACTCATGGCTGGGGCGGTTGAACGCCGTAAAGATGAACTTTCTTCCCGGGATGCTTTATTTATTCCAGATGCTCCCGATTTACATCCCGTGCTCAGAGAGGTCAAGGGCCAGCTCCTCCAGTTCCTGTGGCAGGGGAAAAAGGCCACAGTGGCATATGAGGTATTGGTACTCCCAAAGGACAGATGGGTTGGTAGGCTTCCCGGACATATACGTATTCCACAAAGCAGTGCAGCTTTGGGTTCTTATTCCAGGTCTGAGGGAATGGCGGGACTCCCAATTTATTGATTTAGATAA
Source organism: Ambystoma mexicanum (assembly GCF_040938575.1). Classification (NCBI taxonomy): domain Eukaryota; kingdom Metazoa; phylum Chordata; class Amphibia; order Caudata; family Ambystomatidae; genus Ambystoma; species Ambystoma mexicanum. The sequence continues at coordinate 115,404,274 of NC_090934.1, read as the reverse complement.
TGTGTATCTTAGTTTGGGGATGGTGGGGGAGTCAATATGGTTGCCAAGAGACCGCATCCCGAGGAGGATTAGGGAACATCCTATTCTGGGGGTCATCTGGAACATTTGGAGGAAGGGCCCGGAGATGAGGGGGGTGATGACATGACCTACCTCTGTGTTCTGGGGGTGATGGACCTAATTCCAAACCTGAATAGGTTCCAAACATGGTTCGAGGCAGGGCTAGCAAGGATTGACCAGCTGTGGAGGGACGGCCGCTTCATCCCTCTGGTAGAACTGGAGGTATTGCTGGGAATAGGGAAACTGGCAGTATTCTCAGACCTTCAACTGAAAGTGGTGATAGCAGAGGAACCCAAGAAGGATATAATACAGAGGGAGCTCACCCCCCTGGAGAAGGTCTTGGACACAAAGGGTGAAATGAGAGGCTTAATCTCGTCTTTATACCGGGCACTGCTGGAAGTGAGCAGGGGAAGTACGAGAAGATTAATAGGAAATGGCAGGGAGATTTGTGGGCGGAAGTGGATGACCCCTTGTGGGGCCAGATCTGTTGCAGAGCATGCCAATTGCCTGCCGTATAAACTCCATGCGGGGAGCGGGCTGACTATTAGCACATGTGGTGGGGCTGTGAGAGGGTTCAAATATACTGGGGTGAGGTGCTTGGAGGGATTAAGGAATTGGAGAGAGTCCCAAGAACAAAGGTGCCGTTATTGTTACTATTTGGGCTGGAGGGCAGCAAGGGGGAATATTGCAGCCTTCCATGACACCACATTTTGTACTATTGGCGGGCATGGCGTGCTTGGCAATTTATTGGAAGAGGTTATTGCTCCCAGGGAAGAAGGAATGGATAAATTGGGAAACATATATATGTGATGGAGAGAATTACAGCAGCCATACATGGAAGGGGCCAAGATGGAATGGGGGAATTCAGGAACAGATATATGCCAACGAAGGCCTGAGCTGGAGGTCAAAGGGCTGGTTGAAGGGACGGTAAGACGGGCGGGGGCAGTGAAAGTTTGAACTTTTACAAACATGCAGGAGTTGAGGTGGTTAAAGAAGCAAGAAGTTGAAGGAGTACTGGACAGAAGTGGAGAATAATGTGGGCAAACCATACGCAGCGGAGACTTACTGGAGTCAGGTGGTAGTGACTGCATGGGTTGGGGGGGAGGTAAGGGTGGATTATATAGGGGAGAGTCTGTTGGGAGCCATCATTATGTGGATCATTCTGACTTGACACTGATATTTGGCAGTACTGTGCATTGTTTATTGAAAATTGACAATAAAGTTTAATTTTAAGAAAAATACAATGGACCAGGTTTAATGAGCCTGTTCAAAAACGTTGTAGGCTTGTTCTTACGTCTCAACAGCATCAAGACAGGCTTCACAGGGTTTTCTGAGGTGGGGATTTCGAAGTCGTGTTGGGGCACTGGGCAACTCGGTCCAACACATGGTACGGTTCACAAGCAGAAGCACGACATAGCATGAGGAAGCTGAGAAAAGGCAGGCAATAACCAAGTTGGTGTAGCTCAAAAGCACTATGATGTGGGAATGATGGTCTAGAGTTCTTCCTTCACTACTGGGTTGCTTGGGAGGCCCAAGTTAGGGTCTCCAGGAACAAGATGAGTCTTTCAGTTCTGCACTTCCACTCCCAGGAGCTTTGTTTCCACCCACATGGGATCCTTCAGCTCCAGTTAAGAGAAGACTGGTTCCAGTGAAACAGAGACACAGGCCTTGTTCCACAGCAGTTCACCCCCAATGTTCCCTGGTGATGATTAGGGGATAGAGCCCTCCTCTGATCTGGATGCCCTTGTTTGGGATAGACTGTATCCCTGAACGAGATCCAGAATCCAGAAGACCAGAGATGAATCAATGGAGGTGCCCTTCTCTTTTTAAAGGAAACATTGGACATGAGATTAATCCAAAGCAAGCCTGCTGTAAGGGGTAAAATCCTGGGGGTTGTAACATGTCTCCTTTGCCATATGGCATCACAACCAGAGAATCATGCCGGCAGGAAATGAAGGGGACATAACAAGAGAGCACTAAGAGAAATAAAGATGGTTAGACCCTTCTCTATGCCCACCCTTCCATTTTAGCTATTTCAATTCTGCCCCTTGTTATGCCTGCTAATTTCAAAGGGACTCCAGTAGCGAGCACCCTGTTGTGATACGGGCAATGTTATGTCAGTGCTGCCTTAGAAGAACGAGTGCCCATGAGACTGCCTGGGGGAAGTTCCTATGCCCATGGGGAGGTAGAAGAAGGTTACCCTGCCTGCAGGAGAATCAAAGAGGCAGCATCCTAGTGATTGTTCCAAGCTGCTGTAGTGGGGACAGTCAGCCCAGATCCTAATAAACCTCAGTTCCGTCGCAATGCAGTCCTACTCTCAGAGCTGACATTAGTGTGATATTAAATTGATCTGGCTGTTTAAATGTGTACTATTAGCATTCCGTATGCCATAACTGGGCATGTATTATATTTTAAAAGTTACACGTTACCAGAATGTCTAACACATACAACTATTATAATTTAGATTGGAGGTGCAGGAGATTAAAAATCCATCTCTACCTGACTTTGTGTCCCAGCAGACATCAGGGATGATCATGTGACCATGGAGCCTGCCTGTCACTGTAGAACTGCTGGAGCTGTAGATGTCAGGACTTTAGTTACAGCACATGCACATACTATAATATTGGTATGGAGCATTTATGGAAGGGTGTCTGATTACCAATAACAATACAAATAATAATAATAATAATAATAATAATAATAATAATAATAATAATAATAATAATAATAATAATCTGACTCAAATAATAAATACTATATCATTCAGCAGAAATGCAGGGGACACATCAGTATACAAAGCTGAATGGGCACAAACCAAGCTCTTAGAACCAATATTCAATATCTCTCTCCCCACCTAAAAAGCTGCACTCTGTTCTACAAAGTAGCTTAGACCATATCAGAGCACTCACCATGAAGTACTCATTCGTTGTCACAGAGTAGTGTATAAAGCCAGGCCCCCTCTGATAGGTATTTTCAAGTGATCCATCAGAGAGCTGAAGCTTTCTCTAGCTAGAACTTTAAAAAGGAGATAAAGGGACACACATGCCCCGGAGCAGATTACAGACCAAAGACCAAAGCAGAGAACCCGCCATGAAAGGAGAGACTCACAAAGGGCCTATGTGCAGGAACTTGGGATTAGCATGTGAGTGCTGTCACTGAAGTCATCCGCAGTCACAATGCAAGGCAGGCCTGCCTACCATCATGCCAGAGTTTGACCGCAAAATGGTGCAGATCTTGCACGCTAAGCCCAAGTTCATGCAGATAGGTCCTGTGTGATGCCCTCCCTTCATGGGGCCTGCTCTGATCCTTTGGGCCATTGAGGAATGTACCTCAGACAAAACTAATTAGTAAGGGAGATACGGCTCATTATTACACAAAAGGGGTATGTACACCCACATATTGGGAGGAGGCAGGACAAAATTAGCGCACACCGATCACATAACTCGGACTGATAGGGAAACAGACCCAATGGACCAATTAGGGCCAAAACCTCTAACCACCTTGAACCATCATTCTATGTAGTAGTTAGTATGCCATCTCAGAAAACTGGTATTGTAGCCAGCGGCATAGTCAGGACTGTTAACAAGTGAGGCTTGAAGCTGATGCAGTTGGGCCCACCGAACGGGGGCTTTTCTCGGTTGAAAATGAGGAAGCAACCGAGCGTTGCAAGGGAGCCTGAACCAACCGAAAAGTGTTTGCAGCGGTTCTCTACCCGAGAAATCCTTTAAATAATGGGTTAAAACAGTGCATTTTACGGCACATTTTCTTTGAAAAATTGGGTGAAAAGCTTCACAGTTTATAATCAGTTTTTTTGTAGGGCAAGACATGAACAAAAGCATGAGATTCCAAGTCTCCAACAGTGTGCATTCGCATTTTCATGATGCATGTCCCTACTGCCTGCTGGCTCCACCAATATGTGCCTATATTCCCAATTAAGAACATACTCATGTGTGGCTTACCCACAACGCCAGTAATAATACCATCCGAAAACATGATCATGCTGGCTCTGCCAACATATGCCACAATTCTGACATAAGAACATACTCATGTCGGGTTTGCCCTTAATGCCAGTAAAAATGCTGTGCCACGGTAAGAAATCACGTTCTTGCTGGCTTCCCAAATGGCTCACACACCATGTAAGAACACTCATCATGTTGGCTTCGGTTCCATGTCATTTCATCATAGTATGTTTTTTCGCTGGATTTTTACCGCAAATTTTTTAAAGAAAAAACCCATAACATTTTTGTTACTATTATTTTTGGTGGCTTTCCCCCCGAACCGCCATTCCCTTTAATTTGTTATCTATTCCCAAACACCCACAACACATATATATATATATATATATAATTTTCTAACCCGCCCCAAAAAAAGTTTGGGTTTTTTCGTAAAACAATTTGCAGTAAAAAACCCAGCAAAAAAACGTCCCGCAATGAAAGGACGTTATACCGTTGTCTTCATCCTTAAAGCCAGTAAAACATGCAATGTCACTTTAAGGAAGCATGTCCTTGCTAGCTGCACAAATGCCTTCCATGCATGAACACACATTTTGTCTTGCCTGTAACACCAGCTAAACATGTTAGGCCACATTAAGAAATCATCCTCTCCTTGCTCGCTGTAAAAATGCCTTCACGCCACCCCACATGTAGACACACTCATGTTGACTTTGCCCTTACCAGTAGTAAAACATGTTATGCCAGAGGAATAAAACATCCTCTTCTTGCTGGCTGAACACCCAACACACCGCATGTAAGAGCATTCATCATGTTGACTTTGCCCTTAACATCAGTAATAAAATGCAATGCCACATTAAGAAAACATTTCTTGCAGTCAGCGCCGTCTGCACAAATGACCACAACAATGTAAGAACACACATCATGTTGTCTTTGCTCATAATGTGAGTAAACAATGTCATGCCACATTGAAGAAAACATTCCCTGGCATCCCTGCTTCCCTCGCTCTGTAATTCCCCCTATAACTTTTAAAGCACCCCATTGCTTCCCAAAACTAGGTCCACGCTCAGTAAATGCCCTCATAGTAATAAACCTAAATGTATGCACCCAGACATGGGCTCCTTGTCATTGGAAGCCATCTCAGTTCCTCTCAAGGTAGACCACACTGGGATCTACAGTCAGCAGCAGAGACCTTGGACCATTTCATGGGACCAGGAGAATACTCATGGATTCAAGCAGAGCCATTATTGATCCTTTGACTAAATTGAGACTCACTCTCTTCTGTATTTGGTGCATACATGTCTGAAACCCCTTAGCTATTTGCTTTTTCATTTTGATTTGCTTCTGGCCTGAATGTGGGCTCATCACACTTTGGCACAATGCTTTGTGAAATACTTCATGATGAACGCTGATCAGCCTGTTTGGCTTGCAGCGTAGCAGCTATTATTGATATTATTTATTTATTTACTGTACAGCTTTAAGTCCATTTTTTCTATGTTCTGATTCTCCTTTCTTTCCCAGTTCCTGGGCTCAATGGAAAGGTGAATTCCTGATCACAACCTCTCTGGGCTTAGAACTTGCTCTACAGATACGTCCCCATAATGACGATGGGCCTGTCACTTGAGACCTGGAAAGGCAAAGTGGAATGTATGGTTTTCATAGGATAGAGGATTCCATATGGAAATCAAATCTCTAGATAACGGTTGAGAATTCCTGTAATGGGCTTCCGGCGACTTCCAGGTGCGTCTCCATCCTCAGCGCAGCTCCATGATGACCTGGTTCTGCTCAACCGCCCTCATCATCCTCACCAGAGACTAACTACCCTCCTGAGCCTTCCAAGAACGTGACCTGTTGCATCTATCTCGGCTTCTGGGCACAGCCAACGTCATCTGTTCTCCCTAAGTGGCACTTTTCGGTTTGAAAACTCAGGCAGCACATCACAAGTTCATATCCTGGCAGGGTTGATTCAGCTCCTCATCTCATTTCGAGGTCCATTTAATTGAGTGCCATTAAGTTGAGTAATGCTAAGAGCTGTTATAAGTGTTCAGAAGTGCGAGGAGTCTCCTTGAAGCACTATATAAATCTAAAAACCCAATAATATTATTATTAAATCACTAGGTTGACTGTGTTTTAAAGGTTCTTCTGGCCCCCTCCCTCCAGGGGCAGCACTCTGAGTACATGGTACAGATGTTTTTCTTGTAAAGATGGGTTGTTTGGTATGAGGCGTGCCCGTGGTAGTTGGACATAATGCATGGGTTTTATTTTATAATGTTTCTATCTAAACAATGAATAATGGATGTCTTAGCTGTTTACATAGTCCTGTTTATTCGAATGCGACACTTTATCAACTCTAAAGGGAAGCTTTCTGGACGTCCTGTTGCTGAAATATGAGTCTTGATAGTGTCAAGGCACTTGACGGTCATCGGAAGCATTAGGCGAGCTAAGCTGCTGACTATGTGCTTGCCAGCAGGCGGTCCCAAACAGAGGCGTGTCCCAAACACAGTGGAGGCTACAAATCATAGGAAACATGCTGGCTGATGCAAGGTGCGGTTGCTAGAGGAAGCCTTCCTCTAAGGCACATATGTGCCAACACGCCTGAATCAGGGTGGAGATCCCTGAATAGCTAAGTTCATGCCACCGAGGTCTTGCATTTTCATATCCCTTTAAATAGGCCCAGCGTTTCCCAATGTTTTGTGTTTGAATGTCGCTGTTGTGGATTATGACTGTTTGTATGAAAGGGAGATGTAGGCATACATTCATGGCCAGTGAGACAAACAGGACTAGCTCACTACATAACAGTCGTTGCTAGAGAAAATGTAAACGAGATCAGGGCCAAGGCATCTAGTCTAGGGGATAGTGTATGTTCAGGGGCTGCACTGACAAGCGGGGAGTGAGACAGTAAGTCTGGAGCAGGAAAGGGGGTGCAGAGTATGAGCCCTGGCACGTGCGGGGCATGGACACACGCATTATCTTAGCCCTCAGAGCAAAATGTCTCCCTTCCTAGCCCAGCAAAAATCATTGCACCACGTCAACCCTGAGTCTATTTTGCTCTGTCTTTGTGCCTGGCGTTCCTCTCCAACATCTGACAGGAAATGTATACCAAGGCCCTATCCATTCATCTTTTATTTACAGCAGGGGTCGCAACCTTTAGCTAGTCTGTTGTTTTCTACTACAACTCCCATCAGCCTGGGCCAGCAAAGTCAACGGGGAGAAATCATGGCAATTGTAGTCTAAAACAACTGGAGGGTCACAGGATGCAGATTCCTGTTGCACATTTCAAATAGAAAACCTCAATATGTACGTTATGTTATGTTACTGGAAATGTGTACAGCGCCTACTGACAGTGTCATGGCCTCAAAGCAGTGTGTGGCGAATGGTCCTTCATTAGACCGTAGTCTGAACAAACATGAAAAAAAGGTCACTACTTTGCATTTGAATGGTAAATATAATTTAGGCAACTGATCAATTACTAGCAGGTAGGACTTGTTTAAAGACAGTGGGCCTCGTTACGAGTTTGGAGGTAGCCATGCTGTTTTTAGCAGCATGGCTACCCCCAAACTCGGGTCCGGGTCCCGCAAAATGGGAATTACCAGGCCATTCCGACCTTTGCAGGCCCGGTAATTCCCATTCGCGGATCCCAGACCCGGTGCGTCCCCATTCCCATTTGAGCCCCGATAGGGCTCAATGGGTATGGGGAGGATACTAACAACAGACCCGTTAATGACGGGTCCGTTGTTAGCATCCTGTTCTGCTAGCGGGTACAGCTCTGCACGTCTGGTCTTGCCAGACATACAGAGCGGGACCCGCTGCAGAACTTGTAATGTGGCGGCCTGGTATCAACGGTGCCAGTCCCTTACCAGCACCATTCATACCCGTTATGCTAGCCATGTAATGGAGTGTGCAGGCTCAGGGAGGATTTATATGTTAGTGACTACGACAGCTGGACCAAATTAAAGAGGGAACCAGCTATTATAAATTACTCTATCAATACCAATGGCAACTGTAGATAGTTGAGAGCTCTGCTATACTTTACATGCAGGACAATTGCACACTGATAAACATGCAGTCACATGCAAGTTACTTACACATTTGTCAGACATCTCAGTGATATTTAACACATACCCACTTGTCTTTGTAATCGAGTTAATGGAGTAGGCTATGTTTTATATTGGAGTCAAATGCACTGTTGCACTGTTGAATGCAGTGACCAAAACAGCTATGGTATTAGTATTAATAAAAAGCCATTTATAGAGAAAAGATTTAGGAACTCATCCCGAGTTTGGAGGTAGCCATGGTGCTATTTGCGCCATGGCTGCCTCCAAAACCGGGTCCGACTCCGGTTTGGTGAGATGCGGACTTACCGGTCCATTCCGACCTTGGAGGGACCGGTAAGTCCCCATTTACCAAACCATTCCTCATTCCCATTTGAGCCCCCATAGGGCTCAATGGGAATGCGGATGGCGCATGCCGTTATTTGCGCCATTGTCCCCTAACGGGAACCCTAAAACACGTTTGGTCCGACCAAACGTACCTTACGGGTCCCGTTGGGGGACCTCGGAATAGGGCGCAAAGGGATTACCGGCACCAGTGTCCTTACCGGTGCCCGGCATCCCATTGCGCCAGGGTCGGAATGAGGCCCTTAGCCTGAGCCACCTGTTGTCACGGGTGGCACTCTGTTAAGAGTGGCACAGGACACCCAGGAAGGGTTTGGGTGGTTGTGCCGAAGTAAGGTGGACAGATAAGTACACACACAGCTGAAAGTAAAGAGAACGAAGAGTAGGCAAGTGTAGCAAGGAAATAAGGTACAACAGAATGGATTCCCTCTTGGGGTGTATGCAGATATAGGAAAAGAGTAATCCACGGACCTTAGGAAAAACTCTAGCCTTCTGCACAGTTTGCTATAACAGAGGCCCACGCTGTTTGCTCATGGCTTGGAACAACAGATATGGGTGTCTGTAACACAGAAACGAGACAAAGGAAGGGGCAGAGGTTGCCTGACGGAAACCAACAGACAAGCTCTGTACAAAGGGGACTACAAACAGTACAAGAGAAGACACTAACAAAAGGAAGTCGATAAGCAAACTAGCAGAAGGAAAGGAAGGGAAAGCCATATAACAGGATTGGATAGGAATAAAGAACAGAGGGTTGAAAACAAGGAAGAAAGCAAGGGAGCAGCAGTCAGGAAACAGGGGGACTGCAATAACTGAAAGTAAATAATGTAGGTAAACTGTTGTGGATAGCAGAGGACGGTAGGGTACACGCTTGAGAGCTCAGAGGAGCAGGAAAGCAATGAGTAAGCCCCAAAGGAGCAGGGCTGTAAGGAAGGAAGCCCAGAGGGAAAGGGCTTAGGGCAGCAGAGTGAAGCAGGCTGCACGGCAAGGAGCCCAGAAGGACAGGGCAGCAAGGAGTGAGCCCAGGGGAGCAGGGCCGCTGACTGTAGAAGGCTGTAGAGGACTATAGAGGGCTGCTAGGCTGAGAACCCAGCAGGCAAAGGCTGTAGGTAGCAAGCAGCGGAGCGTGATCGGCTGCAAGGTAGGAAGTCCCGAGGACAAGGGTTGTTGACAGCGGAGTGAAGCAGGCTGCGCAGCAAGGAGCCAGAAGGGCCAGTAGCAAGGAGTAAGCTCAGAGGAGCAGGGCCGCTGACTGTAGAAGGCTGCAAAGGACTGTAGAGGGCTGCTAGGCTGGAAGCCTAGTGGACGAAGGCTGTAGATTGAAGGCAGCGGAGCGTGATCGGCTGCAAGGCAGGAGCCTGGAAGACAAGGGCGGAAGGTAGCAGCTGAGCGTGATCGGCTGCAAGGCAGGAGCCCGGAAGACAAGGGCAGAAGGTAGAAGCTGAGCGTGATCGGCTACAAGGCAGGAACCCGGAAAGGCAAAGTCGGAGGCTGGAAAGCAGCAGAGCGTGATCGGCTGCAATGCAGAGTGCCCGGCAGGGTACTGGATTCAAAGCAGGAGAAAGGAGGAACCGCATACAAAGATCCGTAGCTCGAAGCAAAAAGGTGCTGGAAGGACTCTTAATGCAAGAGACTGAGCCCCTGCAGACAGCAGCTTTTATACCACCCTGCCCAGCACAGAGGCATGCTAATTGGTCGCACCTGGATCAGCACACCTGCAGACAATATGCCTCCTCCCTCTCTGTTCCTGAGCTGGTGGAAGCAGAGCTGATCCCTAGGGCTTCTGGGGATTGTAGTTCCGATGATGACAAATAGGAATAGCCAGGAATAGATAGTTATAGCCAAGTGCATTGTGGTAAGTGTAGTTTGTTGGGACAAATAGAAAAGCACCAAAGTCTCGCAAATGGGAAATAAGGTCCAAGAAGTGAATAGCGGTTGATCCAAGAGTTTTCTGTAGATAAATGAATAACCATTAGTCCATAATGATCGCCAATGTATGCGCCCATGGCGCAGGCATGACACCTGTTCACTAAACTGTATGAAACGCAGAGGTGGATGAGGGACAAGAGGGTAGGAAGGGCAAGAAAGGCCAAATGTTTGTGTTTCTGCATACAGTGGCCGTCTGGCACCTTTCTGTTTTTTTATGTTATGTTTCTATGATTTGACTGTCACCTTAAAAGTATGAGACACTTTGTTACTTGTACAGTGCTTTATGCCTCATTAGAACCCGGCAAGGGATAATCAGATTATTTCAAATAATCTGATTAGCCCTTGCCAGGTCCTTACCTACCCGACAAGGATCCGCTCACCACCGTGGACCCGGGGTTCCTTCCGCGAGTGGCCGCCATGGAAAGGAGAGAAGGGACTATATGTAGTCCCTTCTCCATTTCCATGGAGGCCATGTTCGTTGTTTTGATTTTTTTTTCTGTTTTCAATGCCTGCCATGGAAATGGAGAAGGGACGTCTGATCGAACATAAATCCTGTATAAGGACTAAGAAAATGACTGCACCACTTGTAGTCCACTTTGATTTACAACATCATACAGAGGAAGATTTCAAATGGACCATCCTTGAAAAAATATGGCCACTCTGTAGAGGAGGTAACTTTCATGACATACTCCTGAAAAAAGAACAACAGTGGATTTTCAGACTGGATACAGTCAGACATGGGCTAAATGAGGAAATACAGTGGAATTCACTGGCTTTGATGAAATAAATGTAAGATAAGGGCTACCTGATAATAGGAGGCCTCTTTCTCAGGTTACATGAATGTGTGTGATATAGGAACCTCTGATGGCCTTGGTCAGCCACCTGCACCCACTTTGGTTTTTGTTGTAAAAAAGATATACCCAATGTGGGTGCTGCAGCATAGATGTATGTCATGTGTAATCTGAAAAGAACTACTGAATGGGTCGTGAGGGTTCCCCTATGCCCTATGCTCCCCTCCCCCTCCTGATATATAGCCTTTTTTCAATAGGCGTGCTTTTTCACGTTTTCTAATTTCGACATTGCGGCTTTTTAAAACTGCTGACCAAAATGACAATTTCTGCTGTAGAGTGAGTAATTATGCCATTGATGGCCCCATTGCATTGTTCAACCAATGCACTAAGGGTGAACCAGTGTGCATTCTGCTTTTCATGATGGCTGCCGCAGTGTCTATTACGACTGCGGCTCCCTCTCCCCCATGTGGGATGCTCGATGGAGACAGAGCGTCCCCTACACGCACCGGGATTGACGGAGTGCGGATATGCCCAACCTAAGATGGCTGCCGGGACACATGACTTGGCCTTGGGCGTCCATTGATTGCTGATGAGATCTTTTCCCCCCCGCTATTGGTTGCACAATATGCAGAAGTTGAAACTAGCGTTCACCGCGAGGAACTCTCCATCGCAAAACGAACACGACATGTCCAGACGGGAAAAACATAAAGAAGCAAGTAAGAGCAAATAGCATATGCTGAATGCAATACACGGGCACTGCTGCCACAATGGCATCCAAAAATGGGCCTTTATTTATCTAGCGGGTTCCTGGACAGGTTTGAGCAACATCCACCGCCAGGCTGGATCAAACGAATAGGAGGCAGAAATGGATAAGTGGGAGGCATGCACTTCGCGGGATAAGCAATCCATTGAGATGTACTTTGGAGGCGCTACCCCGGTACAGGCATAGCGTCCTGAACATAGGTAGTGCATAAACATAAATATCAAGAATTGGGATAAGTGACCTGGGTTCTGCACTTTTTTCTGCAGGACACCCCGAGGGGTACTATTCACAAGACCGCCACACCACAAGAGGTTCACCTCATCGAAGGGAGATCCTCTAACGGCGATGTAATTGGATTTTACATGCAAACATGGGGACAGCACGCCTTTGGATAGGATTACTCGTTACTTTGTGAGTATGCAAGAAGAAAATTTAACATGAGCCCCCTTGTGTTGCAGATCAAGCACCAACTTAGGTGCATCTATCTAACTACGGGAAAGTGCCAATACTGTTTGAATTCGACTGTGCTATTTCTTGGCACATATAACAGATAGACAGGTATGACTATTAGTACCGGACATGATGTCACACACTCAATGGTGGTGGGGTGTGGTGAGAATAGCCTTTTTAAATGTCACAAGTTGACCCTTTTTCTTAGCTAATTTGAAAATAAATCATTCTATTTTACATATGAGAAACAGTAAAGAAATGCCACACACTTTATCCCATATATGAGAGAAGTCAATCTGACTTTCTCTTATTTTTCCCCACAGAACATGTCGCAACTTCGTCCCTGTGGGGCATGCAGATTGGATCTAAGGAAGAAATAATGGGTCCTGAAGAATATGATACACGAAAGACATCATTGAAACCGGTCGGCCAGACATACAGATGTCCCCCCATCTAGAGTGACACAAGTGGACTTATGCATTTTAGAAAAAACTATTTGAATTGATGTTGTTGATATTGTGTTTTTTATAAGATGTATTATGCACTCTCACACAATTGAATTGTCTATGCACCATAAGGAAAGAGTCTAACATCGGGTGCATTCCTATGTGATGAGAGTGGGTTTTCGATATTTATATTCTTATAGATATTTTAAGAATTACCCATGGGCCAACCAAACATACCTCACGGAGGGCAAATAAACTGTCAGATCTTCTGACGTCCAGTCCCACGTGAACTGTCTGTTTGACCCAAGTGTGCAGTCGGGAAAGGGTTTTCTCCGTAACTGCAATTGTTTTAAATTGTTTGGGCTAATTATCTATGGTTGAATGAAATGTATGTAAAATATTCACTGTGGAAATCATCTCACTATAAGTATTTATAGGGTGAGAATAGCCCCCATGCATTCCTCATTCCTAGTCGGTGCACCAGCACTTTCTAGGGTGAGGAACACCATGAAGGGCTAGGATCGTGTGTCCCACGTAGGGAAAGTGTTAGAGCCGCATTAATGGTGCAATAAAGTAATTAGCTCCAGTGAAGCTGTTGTTCCTTATTCTGTTTTGTGTGTTACAATGGAGAAGGGACTACATGCAGTCCCTTCTCCCATTCCATGGTGGGCATTTTTTTGTTTAAGTTTTGTTCTTTTTTTCAATGCTTGCCATGGAAAGAGAGGAGGGGCTACAGATAGTCCCTTCTCCCCATTCTGTAGCAGCCATTTGTTTACTTTTTTCTTTTTTCTTTTTTTCAGTTGCAAATTGCAGACAGCATCTTGCAACTGACAATAAAAAGACTATTAGTACTCTGATCGTATGGGCCAGAGTACTAATAGCAATAAGCACCTCGAAGGGGGAACATTACTGTTTCAGGTAATGCCCCAGAGCCTACGCTAAGGCCATTGCTTCACTCTGGCCTGTAACTCTGGGCCCTGGGGCATTACATGAACTGGCAAATGCCGCTAATGCTTGGGGCTTGTAAGTGATTTCAATCCGGAACTTCACCTAAGTCAACGCCTAGCGTTAATGCACAACTGAAATCCTTATTTATCTATTTGTGATTAAATGTTCTTTTATTCTGAATGGTGTACGACTTATATCATGCCCCACTCTTGCCCCACCCCCCTGGTCACACTGAACCAGGAATCAGGCTGGTTTGCAAAGTTAAAATATTTATTTACTTAGTTCACAATATAATCACACTATTTTTAATGGGTATTCAATAATCTCCAATGGGGTGATGTCACACTAAGCAATCTCTTTAATCACAAGGAGTAACAATGAGCAAAAACAATGCAGCACAGAAATAATTACTTTTGTGGGTGTGTTCAATCAAATGGCAATGTGGTTACTATTTCCCCCTGCACACCCCTCAACCCCCCAATATGCAATATAAAGAGATAGGTGGAGAGAGAACAGGTTTCAGGAATGCAGAATTCAAACAGATGTCAATCCCAATTTCCCCCCAGCAAACACAAGAGAGAAATAGAATTGATTGGCAAACTGCCAAAATAATATTAAAGTGATCTTGAGATTGGATTAGGTAAAACACTAAATATGGACTAAAATGCTGAAATTGTTAAAATTCTAATGAGAGCCACGTTGTATAGTTATAGACAAACACTAGCAATGATTTGACACTAATAAGTAATGTGAAAACATAAAAATGAGGTTGGGTGCAATCAAAAGCTGTTTTACACGTTATAGAAATTTCCCTAAAACAAAATTTGCGGCAAACTTTCCTGTACACGGTAATCGATATTGCAGGAAAACTATATGGATTTGGGATGCGTTTTCAGGGTTCTATGGAAAGCAGTGGATGTTAGCTACAAGCAGACGTTTCTACCATAACATTTGAAGAAGTTATGGATGTTTTAGTGGAGGTAGCTTTTTTCAAATAGACGCAAAATTGGAAAACAGGGATGTCTATGAAGAAGCAAATACCACACGGAAGCATAGCCACTAGACCAGGGCACCTCTGGATCAGGGCGATTGCCTGCTGAGGAGCTTGCCTTCTTCAGATGACATATATCAGCGCAAAGATATGTTTAACAATACTATCACAGAAGGAAGATAGTAGGGATAAGCTAGAGTGTTCAGGCAATTAAAAAAACATTTCTAACAATGCAGTTCTGGATATAAGATAGGATGGATCTAGATAGGGATAGACTATGGTTAGTACATAGGCTAGTGACAGTCCTGTACTATGGATACTCACTATATAGGTTTGAACAGAACTGTCAGGAATTCTGGTCCGTCAAGATCAGGGATTCTGCTCAGAAATTCTGTTGGGCTCACCGGACTGGACAGGCTGCTGGGCACACCGGACTGGACTGGGTCTGCAATGGCTCTGGTCACAGCTATCTGGTCACAGCGCGGCACAACTGGATTGGATCTTTTTATTCTGGTAATAAGTCTTTTAGCAGGAAAGCAGCTACAGCACAGCCCGGCTGTTTCTTTTGTTCCCCTTAGGTGTCTGGGGTAAATTCTGGTTTCTGGAATTTTAAGGCCAAGCTGAGAATGGTTCAGCTATAGAAAGGGCCTTTCTGCTTGCCAATTTTCTGGAGTCTGGAGCAGGGAAGATGTCAAGTTCTTTGGCAGGGTGGTCCGCCAGCAATCATCAGTGGGTGAATCTGTGTGTGTCTAAGTCCACAGCTGTCTCTATTTATGCTTATCATAAGGGTGTGTATATGCTGGCTGATCCTAAGTGCACCCCCTAGGCTGGCTATTGGCTAGAATTTCCCCTCTCCCTTGATTGGAGGAGAAAACAAGATGTCACCATGATGACATGGTTTTATGAGTCAGAGAATCCTCCCCTTGCCTTTTGCACCTAAAATCTACTTTTAGTACTATACATATTTACATGTGTGCAAACTTTGAAACAATAACATATATAAATCACATATTTTGTGCAGCAGATGCTCTTCCAAGCCCTGTAACTGTAGGATCTTGGGTCTGCTTTTGACAGAAATTCACCCTTTTTGGCCGGAACCCCTAGTCCAATTTCGGAACAACTTTCCACAAATGTGCCCATGGTATATGGGCATAAGCATGTGAAGTGTCATGCTTTTGACATTAATACATTTGGTGAAAAACCATCATTTTCACTACTACTACCCAGAACATAGCACAGAGTTCTGGCATCACTTAAACCGTTCATCCAGAAATCACATTAACAAAGCTGTTATTTCTATAATTTTTTACAATTTTACACAGTCAATTATCAGTCTTTTTAAAAATGTGCTTTTTGTCCTTGTGAATCCACAAATGGTTGTCTGTCCCCGCCACCTCATGTCTGTTTGCAGCCCAGAAGCAATCTCCGGCCCCTTCCTTCAGGCAGAGGCCATTTACGATCCTTCCTAATAAGCATCTCCTTGAGTTGGAGGAAGTCCATTGTTCTCTTCCCACAACAGCCCAAGTTCTCCTCCCACCCATTAATCATCGGTGTGAGTTCCTGGGGAAGAGAGGCCTGGCCTCTTGGGGGAAGGTTGTCATATTGGTTTAGTGGCTTTGAGTCAAGCTTAAATTCAATGTCATTTTGTTACATTTTTCTTTGTTTAAAATAAACTTGCAATTTTCAAACAAGCAACAAGACCACTTATTCCAGCTTCTAAACCATGGGATTTAAATAGTTATAACATAGGTTACTCTTAATAACAGGTCACTTAGTTTTCAGAGATTAGATTTCAATGATACAAGTTTACAGTTTTAATGCAGGCTTTTGAAAACAGTCATTCAAGCGGCTGAGGGTACTGCGCCCAGATTTTGAGAGATCCCACAGGCAGGCACTCTGGCTGTGGATTTTTTTATAACAAATTCAGCTTGTCAGGATACTGCAATTTCACAAGGATTTCTTCAACTCAGTTAATTTTGACACCCATTAAGAATATTGGATGTTTGTGGGTGTTTTGTACGGGTATTCTGCAGTTTCAGCAACCAAGAAAAACGATTTAAATGCAAGATTTCGATTTTTTTTCGTAAAGCACTGCTTTTCATCTGTGCTCCATTTTTACTGGTTGGGCAGCCCAATGACATGTTTCATGAGTGAGGTCTCCATTCCAACACTGACAACATGCATGGTATATTTGGCAGCCATCTTTTTGTGCTTTGTGGAGTGCTGTTTTCATAGGTTTTGGCACGCCCAGGGGTTTTGCGGCCATTTTGATAATTCTTGCACCATCAACACACAGTGATGCCGCAGGGCAGAGCATCAGTGGTTTAATACATCCCACATGCTTATTGCTTAAATGAGCCCAACTCACGGGACTGAGGGATAGGCAAGGAATCTTTCAGGTTGCAAGCCAACAAGGTGAGTAGATTTCTTCATTATTAATAGTACTGTGAGCATAGGCTGTTGATAAGCATTGATCTGGAAATTGTGGGAGTCTGGGACTAAGAGACGGGCACAAGGGTGGTATATTGGTTGATACAAACATTTATTCAAGACACAATAAGAGGGGTTTGAGAAGGTCCTAACTAGCCGTACCTCAATGAGCGCTTTTCCTGCCTCAAAAAAAAACAAATAAGGATACGATAAGCGTTAGGATGTCCAAAGTATAGCCTACTGTCCTGTGTCCAGAACCTATCTTATCCCTCACATGCTAAACCTAGGAAAAAGTGAAAGGGTAGCTGTCTCTTTGACTGTCGACCTGCAGCCCAATCTTATATTCAACACAAACGTTCCAAATGAGAGTTCAATAAGAGTACCAAAAAGGTAACTATAAGTGCCACAAGGCCTGGGGTTGATTACCCTTTCTTGCATTCCACCAGCTTGATTGTTGATGAGCAGACCTGCTTCCCAGGGCTGTCACAGTGGGGTTCAAAACCAGTGTAGGGAAGCTAACAAAAGTTCCATAGGACTTAGAGTTTGGACTCCCTTTCTCCAAGGTCTTTCCAGTATGTGCTCAAAGTTTATCTTTCATATGCAGACATACCTCCTAAGGCTGCAATGAAGTCACAACACCCTGGCTCTTTTCTCCTCTGATATTCCACATATTCTTCTTATTGGTCTTATGTGTGCTGTTGCAGCAAGTTGCCTCTGGTCAGTGGCTCCAGAGCAGCCCTGTTAACCAACAGGTAAGTCCTGTCCTCCCTGCTCCACCTCATGATTTGTCAGTCTCCCGTGGGTCTGTCTCTCCTCTGCACCCCGTCGGCTGCATCCTCTGGGCGGTGAAGTGCTCAGTCCATACCGAGCTGGTATCCAAGATGCCATCCTTCATCTCCCATTGGATCTTTAACCGATAGGTGGCCAATCATGTTAATGCAAATACTAGAATGTCTGCCTTCATTCCTTCTAGTGATCTTCATTGCTTGAGTCCTCTTCCTCAGCACAGCACTGTCATTAGCTCCTATATGGTTGTCTTTTCCCTCAGTGGGGTTTACTCGAGCAAAATTATAACAGTATATTGCGGTACTGGATGAAGGGCATAGAGAAGGGGTTTGGGTAAAGGTGAGAGGGGTAAGAGGATACTGCATTCTTCCTCTGGTATCACAGCCAAATGGGGTCCTACCACCCCATGAGATCCTCCTGTTGGGTGTCCTGACCCACGTTTGGATTATTATGCTGCAACATTTGGTGCTGTGGGTTTAGGAAATCCAAGAGGGTGGAAAAGCCCACATTTGCGCCAGAATCCTAGAGAACCGTGCAGTTTTGCGCACAGCAAAGTGGTCCCCTGACCTGCCACCCACCAGTGCAAGCATGATGGGCCAGGAGGGCCATGAGTGAAATGTGTGCCAAAGGAAAAACAGCAGTGCCGGTTGGCTAAAAAAAAAAAGCGCCTCAAAACCACCTTTGTTTCCCTGAATGCAAGCTCAAAATGCCTATTTTAAACATCACAAGATATTCAAAAATCTCAATGAACACCAGCAGGCATTTGGCAGAATGTATTCTTGTGTGCATACTAAATCTGGAAAGAGAAAGAGCCCAAAACAATGTTTATAACAAAACTGGCTGAGCTGTGGATGTCAGCAGCTTAAGTTAAATGGACAGAAAGCCACTAAAATCGAAATGTGTAAAATACATGAGTGACCTACTTTTGAGTGTAACATAGGTTGCAACTGTTAAATGTCATAGTTTTGAACTTAGAATCAGCAGTCTAGCTGCATGTGTAAAAATTGTAAGTTGGATTTGAATGTAGAAAACTGGGAACAAACATGACATTTAGCTGAAGCTTGGCTTGAAGAGAGTGAATTCTGCCTGACAACTACCCCCGACAGGAGAGGGAATTCAGCAGCTGTGCTCCCAGGCCTGGCTGCATTCTGCTGCCCCTGCTAAAAGGAGATGACACCTCTCTGATTGAATTAGGGGAGTGGCACCTGGGGACTACAGGAAACTAAACAAAGCACTGTCCCTGGCTAAGGCAAATGTTATATTGGGGGGGTCGTAAAATGGCTTCCTCTTGGGAGAAACTGGGAGGAGCAGTGCCTGTGAGAGCAAGCTGAGTTTGGGGGAAGTGGATAAACCAGAAATTCCACCATGTGCTTTGGAAAACCACACCCCTTTGGGGCCAGAGCATGATTTTGAAAAGATGGATAATTCATAGTGCGTACTTGTAAAAATTATATAAATAAGATCATCATTCTTGTGATTTTTCTGTGCACATTTTAAGAGGTGTTAGGACCCTGTGGTATGTTCTTGGGGATAGTAGCGGAAACAAAGGTTGTTACTCCAAATGTATGCATGTTGAAAATCTGACACTTTATCATCTGAAACATATATCCCTGGTGCACATTTGTGTAAAATCTGGAAAGATTTAGAGGTCGTTATCTGGATGAAAAGGGGAGAATTCTGTCATAAGTGGACACAACATCGTACAAAGACAGGGATCAAAGGGTTTGGTGCTACAGAAAATATGTTAACTGGACCTATAATATTAGAAAAATGGTACATAGATAAATATGTATTTGGATCAGAAATAGATTTGTGTGCAATTTGACAAGGGGAGGATCCTCTGACTATAAACCTACCTCACCACTCTGACTCACAACCCAGTTCCCCCAATCAAGGAAGAGAGCAGGAACTGGCCAATGATAAGTGAGAGGGGCAGGCTTAGCTAGGCCCAGGCACACACCCACTTTCTAAACACATAAAAAGAGCCACTGGAACCCAGGTAGGGAGATTCACTGTCCACTTTCTTGCGGGACGCTTTGCCGGCAGACTCCAGACTTCAAATCCATCAACCTCCAGAGACCAGAGATCCAGAGAGACCAGAGATCCAGAGAGACCAGAGATCCAGAGAGAACAGAACTGTGCAGTGCTGAGAGCAGAACCAGAGACCAGACCGCTGTGAAGAACCGCTAGCGGAAGTCCAGCCAATCCTGATCCGATCGGTGATGAAGTTGCATTCCTGTCCAAAATCTAGTGTTAGTACCCACCCAGCACTGTGCCAAAACCAATCTCTTAGTTTAAAATAATCTAATCCAAACTATTTTAGCCTATTAGAACTGCCGCCTAGAATCGTGTCATTCTGTCATCTTTAAAACTGAAAACTGTCATCTGTCATTCTGAGCTTTAAAATTTCAAATCCGAAAAACTACCTTTACTAAATCGGCCGTATCTCCATAACCGTTTGTGCTAGGAGCTTTCCAACGAGCCTAGAACTGACTTCCTACTCCTTATAGTGCCTCCGTAATTGCGCTCAACGCACGCGACTAAATTTGCCGCAATTTGACATTTTGCTTAATTTCAGCCACGTGTAAAAATATTTGTCGTTGCTTTCCTTGCTGAAATTCGTGTGCAACCTAACAATGATTCATAGAGCATTGCTAAAGTGATCCTGAATTAATTTAAGTATCTCTCACTCACCCTGAACCTCCTATAGGGAACTAAAAGCATTTTTCGCATATTTTTCACTTCTTTGCATACCACATCAAAGTATATTGCCTGTGTTTCAAACTCCTACCTGTTTTCATCTAAGCTTGCTAGGGGGGAACTGAATTATATTTGATTGCATTCCTGAGAACTGTGTGCTTACCTTCCATCTCTTTACCTTGCATAAAGAGGGGGTGGAGGGTGAATTGTCAAAGAAAAGTGATTACATTGTCTTTTGTTGAAGTCATATCAAGTTTATTTTCTGTACTGCATTTTCATTCATCATTGCATCGTCCTTGAAGCCATAAAAGCATTCTCAGCTACTTTATCCTCTCTATATCACTTCCAAGCCATCAAAAAGAGTGTACCACTGTAACATTATCCATTGTTGATCACTATCATCTTCACAAGTGTGCTATCAAACATTAATTTATTATAAAAGGGTGATAGATACATATTGTTTAATTTTCAAATAAACCTTTTAATTTGCAAAACAATCCTATTTCTTGGCTCAGTGGGGTCAGTGGGATTCTAAGAGAGGGGTGTTATATAAGGGTTGTCATCCTGAGTAAACGAACTGGACATAAAAATAAATCAATAAGGGTTTCCCTCAGCATCCCAGACTAGGCATTGACTTAGCTGTAATGTTGAATTGAATCCGCTTACAAAGTGGGGGCTCGTCCGGGATTCAAGGGTTAGATTTACCACTTGTGCAGTTTAATACAGTGTGCCAACTGACCCGATACACATATCTGCTTAGATCACCACGCTGTTTGACACTGTGAAAGCACTCCTGAAAGGAACGCTCTAAGGAAACGGTCTGTTTTGCAAAATAAAATACAAACTTCTGTAAATCAGGAAGGAACTCAAATTCCAGAATGAAGACACTGGTAGACATCAAAATAGCCAGAGAGCACTTCTTACATAAGCTATTTGTGAGAGGTGAATGGACTGGGCAGGGCCAGGATTCGTGGTTGCAGGCAATCACACAACAGGTCACGGCAACTGGGTTAGATATCTGGAGAGATCAGGGTCCCTTACATGTGGCCCTGAGCGAACTATACATGGCTCCTAAAGCTAAAGATGAACACGACAAGATGGTTAGGATAGCGGCATATTTGTATCTATATATGGGAGCCATGCAGGACAAACGTGCTGAAGGCCAAGATCTGGCAAGTAGGCAACTGTTGGCATTAGAGAAGGCCCAATCTGACCTGGTCTCTTCTGAGCAGAGGCTGCAGAGGAGCCAGGAGTCAGAAAATGATAGTAGGCAGTATATCATTAAAATAAAAGAGGACATGGATATACTGAAACAGGAAAAGACAGACCAGGATACCAGAATTCTGGCTTTGCAGAAGGAGCACCAAGACAGTTTGGACTCCTTACTGCAGAGCCAGAAAAAGCTGCAGCAACAGATCAATTTCAACAGGGCATGCACAGAGCAGGTAGCCACCCTGCAAATCCAACTAGACAGAGAGAAAGAGGAAAGCAATACATTGATTTTGAAAGACCTGGATACCCAGGCAGAGTTTGATGAAGAACGCCAGAAAGCTGGTGCCTTTCAAAGGCAGAGGGACGACCTGGCATCACAAATGCAGGCTCTTGGTCAGGAAAGGGATACCTTAGGCCAGGAAGTCTGCCATTTAAAAAGAAAAATTGAAGAAAATCACTTGGCCCTCCAGGGGCTGGGTGACCTCCAAAAAGAGCATCAGGGCTTGCTAGGTCACACCAGGAGGGTGGAGGAGGCTCTGGCAAGAAAGGAGCATGCCAGTAGGGATGGGACTCAGGAGGCAACCCTCCTGCAGCAGTGACTGTCCCAGTACTCCAGGACCAATCAGGATGCACAGAGAGAAAATTAGGCTCTCTGTCAGCACAAAGATAGGCTCCAGCAACGGGTAGCCATGCAGGAGAGACTGATAGAGTCTAGTAAGGTCTTAACTGAGGAACTGAAAGCGCAGGCTCTTGCATTGCAACAGGGAGCAGGGGCTGACAGAGATGAAGTTCACTGGGAAAGGGAAACACCTGAGCATAACCTCAGAAGCCCTAGTATCAGAGGCCTTCATCTCTCTCAGTCCCTGGACTCTGCCACCCCCATTTCCCCTGGCGCGCATGAGCACAGCGCCACAGGAATGGCAGATTACTATCCAGCCAAAAGTATAGGGCTCATAGGCCAGTACCACCCAGGAATGGATGGGCGGGCACCCGGGTATGGGCACCTAAGTACAGTGCAATTTAGTGGGGAACCCCAGGAAATTAGGCCCCCTAAGCGCATGCTAAAAACCTCTGCCCAGTTAGGTCAGTGGGGGGGGGTACCCATCAAATCCTGGTAGCAAGGAGGGATCTGAAGACTCCTCTGAGCGTCACAGGACACAGGAGACCAGGTCCCCACATTCTGCCAGCTATTCCCAGGCTCGCAGAATCCAGGAAAACCTGGAAGATCAGACGGGCACCTCTGGGAGCAGTGCTTCTAAATCAGAGGATGAATGGACCAGGGTCACCCAAACCAAAAAGGCCAATAAGGTGAAAAGGGCCTTGCTTAAGGACCCCTTAAAACAGATTAAGGCAATCAGGAGTGTCATCACGCCTTATCATAAGAACGCCAAGTATTCTGTTTGGGAACATTTGGAGCACTATGAGAAAATGATGGAGACTTTCCATTTGAAGGACAGTAGTAGCTGCATCCAGTACGTCAAATGGACATTCTCCCCTGAATACTCCAGTTTCTTTGCGGGGCTAGAGGACCAAAACCATTCAAGATGGTCCACATATAGGGCGGCCATCTTGAAACATTTTTCTGTACATAGAAATCGCCAAGAGGCTCGCAAGGCAGCCTACAATTTGCAATGTGGGGAGGATCAGGCCCCACAAGAATTTGTGCAAGAATTGAAGCGTGCCTTTGCGCAGACCACCAGAAGGGTGCGCACGGACAGCAGAGAATTCATCAACACATTTTTCCATGCTCTTCCCAAGTACATAATGACCCAATCGTGAGAGATTTTCACGAGAAAAGATCTTTAGACTGGGTCATTGAGCAAGCCACCCAGATCTATGAGGTGCAGAAGCCCATAGAAAATACAAGTAATGCGCAGAAAACCCCCAAAACCAACAGCACCCCTGCTTCTGCCAAGGTGGCATAGGTAAAGGTTGCCCCCATTTTAGATTTGGAGATGGGAGGCCTAAAAACCTGCCTGCGCAGAATAACTAACTCCAGAAGGCCATCGGGCCAGTCACAGACAGGGAGTCAAGGAGGTAATCCCACAAATGGGGTCCCTCGCTCCCCTGATTATGTAAGTCCCCCCTACAAGGGAAACCGACCCATCCTGGGTTATGTGTGGACTCCTCCAGCCCAAAGGGGGGATCCAGTCAAGCACCTAACCCAGAGAACTTCCCTCCAAACTTCCCACAGGAGGGCAGAAATTCACCAAACTCTGGGCCGAACTTTTCCCCAGCTATCCACAAGGTTTCCAGCCCCAAACTCATCCATCCTTCTTTCCCCAATTCCCTGAGCCCAGACCACCTAATCCGGGAGAGGGGAGGCCAAGGGTGGAGGGGTACCCAAATCTTCCCAACCCGGGGTATTACCAGAGAAGGGATAGCTACCCTTCCCGGGATCAGCCCAGGGGAGAAAATAGAGCCCTGTATCAGCCTGCGCGGGTTTCCCAGTTAGAGCGCCAGGTTTAGAACATGGCACAGGATTTGGGCCGCATGCTGAGGGCCCAACAGAACCCTCAGATGGGCATGCCGGCACAGAATGCCCCAAACTCTGGACCTAGTGCTCCAGAATAATGACGGGGGCAGCACCCCGATAACCCACCGGTTCCCAGGGAGGGGGCACAAGGGGAAGGGGGGTGTAAAGCCTTGGAGGAAGCTTCCTTCCCAACTTGTAAACAGCCCCTGGAAAACCAGGAACCGGAAACCAAATGTCCTACCCCTGAAAGTCTGCCACCCAAGGAAAATGGGTCCCAAGGGATTTCAACCCAGACTGGGTAGATGTGGGGATTGAGCTGTCGCCGCCCATCATCCTATCCCAGAACCAACAAAACCAAAAACCCCTGGTTCAAACCCATCCTGGTGACTGCCTCCCAAAAGGCAGGGGCGACCCGGAACCGGAACCAGGGGAACCTAAAACCGAATCAATAGACTGGGTAGATGTGGGGATTGAGCTTTCGCCGCCCATCATTCTATCCCAGAACCAACAATACCAATATCCCATGGGTCAAACCCATCCTGATGACTGCCTCCAAAAAGGGGGGGCAGCCCAGAACCTGAAACCATTTCCAGTTGCCAACTTTTTCTTTCAGATTCCCCAAGCTCTTCACAGAATCCCGCCCAAATCTCTTCTCTCGCCATGTCCAAAACCAGAAAGTTAGCCCACCAGTTGTCCAAAAATGTGCATTATCTGTGCCCCCTTGAGGAGAAGGAGGGAAGATATTATGTCCCGGTACAAGTACAGGGACAGGGTACAATTTTGGCACTGGTGGACACTGGATCCCAAGCTACCCTTCTGTCCAAAAGGGCCTTTGATGAACTAAATGCAGGAAGGGGGGCGAATTACCGTAGTCCTCTCACCTCTCTTCCTGGACAACTCCAGAACTTCGACAGGAAGGAAATTCCCGTCGAGGGGACTGCAGATTTGGACATCAAAATTGGGCGACACAAGGTGAAACACCCGGTCATAGTAGTGACTCCAGAGGGCACCCCTTGTTTACGAGGGAATGACCTCCTGAGAAGGTTGTCACCCCTAATAGATTGCGTAAACAAGGTCCTCTGGACCCAGACTAGCCGACCAATAAAATTAAAACAGAGTGTCAACCATGTTAGTTTAACCCTTTAAGTGCCAAGGGCGAGGTATCTCGTCCTTGGAAGTGCACACGCAGTGCCAAGGACGAGATAGCTCGTCCTTTTTGGCACCTTGTTTTGAGCGATCCCTGCAAAGCAGGGATCGCTCAAAACAGTAATCCAACCCCCGGGCTATGTGAGGGGGAGGTCCCCCCTCACTGCCCGGGGGTTGGATTTCCTTCAGTTTCACGCCGACGTGCGTAAAGCACGTCGGCGTGAAACTGAAAGTAAATTCCCCGCAGCAGCCATTTTCGGCTGCTGCGGGGAAGAAAGAAGGTGAGTGCCCTTCTTGTTCCGCCTCGATCTCCGGCTGTATTTCAAGCCGGAGATCGAGGCGGGTATCGTTGGAAAGGGGAGATCTTCCCCTTTCCAACGGTACCCATTGTGTGGCTTTGCTGCCCGCGGATCGGGCGCAGGGCGCCTCGATCCGCGGGCAGCAACGTCACGGATCAAAGCAGATCCTTTTGTGACGCTTGGGGGAGGGGGGGCTGCTTACTAGGTAAGCGGCCCCCTTCCCCCGTGGCCCCAAAGCATGGGGCCACAGCGCCAGGGACCCCTGGGGGCAGATGATCACTGCCCCCAGGGGTGGGGGGGAAGAAAAAAAAAAAAAAATCGAGGGAAGGAGGGAGGTGGGAGGGGGTTTTGGGCCCTGGGGCCCACTGGGCCACCAGGGATTGAGCTAAAAGTGGTGTCCCTGGAAAGGGGACTTTCTCCCCTTTCCAGGGACACCACTCATATGCCGCATTGCTGGTCACGGATCAGCGCAGAGCGCTGATCCGTGACCAGCAACCCACTGAACCACCATGGATCTGTTTGTGAGTGGGGGGGGGGGGCTGCTTCAGGTAAGCAGCCCTCTCCCCCCCCCGGCCCCCAAAGCATGGGGACACATGAAAATGTACCCTGGGGGCAGATGGCTGGCCATCTGCCCCCAGGGAAATGTATAAAAAAAAAAAAATAATAATCTGAGGGATGGGGGGAGGTGGGAGGGGGTTTGGGGTCCTGGGGCCCACTAGGCCACCAGGGATTGAACAGAAAGTGGTGTCCCTGGAAAGGGGACTTTCTCCCCTTTCCAAGGACACCACATATGAGGCATTGCTGGTCACGGATCGGCGCAGAGCGCTCGATCCGTGACCAGCAACCCACTAGACTACCATGGATCTCTTTGTGAGGTGGGGGGGGGAAGGGGGCTGCTTCAAGTAAGCAGCCCTCTCCCCCCTCCCGACCCCAAAGCATGGGGGCACGTGCATGTGAACCCTGGGGCAGATGGCTGACCATCTGCCCCAAGGGAATGTAAAATGAAAAAAAAAAAAATTGAAATGATGGGAAACAGGGGTGGGGGCCCCTAGCCACCATGGATTTTTTTACTGAATGAAAGGGGGGTGTCCCCCCATGGGAGGGTGCCCCCCCAACCGAAGTAGAAAGGGGGCACCCCTTGTAACCCTCCCTGGGGGCAGATATCTGCTCCTAGGAAGGGGCATCTGACCCCAGGGAGGGATGCATGAGGTGGGGCCCCCCCTATCTGCCCCCAGGGAGGGTTGCATGAGGTGGGGCCCTCCATTTGGGGTGGGGGGGGGTTGAGGGTCACCCCCCGTTGCGGTACATCAGGCGCTGGCAATTTAGGGTGGCCCTCAGCCCCCCCTAAAAAGCAGCCTGTGATTTTGCATTTTGTTTTTTGTTTACCCAACTTGGCTTGGTGCAGATGGCCACATTAGTGTGGCTATCTGCCCCCAGGGTGCCCAAACCCTACTGGCCCATCTATTGGGGGTCCTGCCCCACCTTTTGGGGTGGCCCTCTCCCCCCTCACCCCAAATGGAGGTGGGGTGTACCTCACGCAGCCGTTTGGAGGAGGTCCAGGGAGGCCTGCATGAGGTGTGTCCCCCAGCCATTGGGGGTGGGGCGGGGGGGGCACCCCAAAAGGTGGGGCAGGACCCCCAATAGATGGGGCAGTAAGGTTTGGGCACCCTGGGGGCAGATAGCCACACTAATGGGCCCATCTGCACCAAGCCAAGTTGGGTAAACAAAAAAAATATACAAAATCACAGGCTGCTTTTTAGGGGGGGCTGAGGGCCACCCTAAATTTGCAGCGCCTGATGTACCGCAACGGGGGGTGACCCTCAACCCCCCCCCACACCAAATGGAGGGCCCCACCTCATGCAACCCTCCCTGGGGGCAGATAGGGGGGGCACCACTTCATGAATCCCTCCCTGGGGTCAGATGCCCCTTCCTAGGAGCAGATATCTGCCCCCAGGGAGGGTTGCATGAGGTGGGGCCCTCCATTTGGGGTGGGGGGGGGGTTGAGGGTCACCCCCCGTTGCGGTACATCAGGCGCTGCCAATTTAGGGTGGCCCCCAGCCCCCCCTAAAAAGCAGCCTGTGAATTTGCATTTTGTTTTTTGTTTACCCAACTTTGCTTGCTGCAGATGGGCCCATTAGTGTGGCTATCTGCCCCCAGGGTGCCCAAACCCTACTGGCCCATCTATTGGGGGTCCTGCCCCACCTTTTGGGGTGGCCCTCTCCCCCCTCACCCCAAATGGAGGTGGGGTGTACCTCACAAAGCCGTTTGGAGGAGGCCCAGGGAGGCCTGCATGAGGTGTGTCCCCCAGCCATTGGGGGTGGGGCGGGGGGGGGCACCCCAAAAGGTGGGGCAGGACCCCCAATAGATGGGGCAGTAAGGTTTGGGCACCCTGGGGGCATATAGCCACACTAATGGGCCCATCTGCACCAAGCCAAGTTGGGTAAACAAAAAAAAATATACAAAATCACAGGCTGCTTTTTAGGGGGGGCTGAGGGCCACCCTAAATTGGCAGCGCCTGATGTACCGCAACGGGGGGTGACCCTCAACCCCCCCCCCACCCCAAATGGAGGGCCCCACCTCATGCAACCCTCCCTGGGGGCAGATAGGGGGGGCACCACCTCATGCATCCCTCCCTGGGGTCAGATGCCCCTTCCTAGGAGCAGATATCTGCCCCCAGGGAGGGTTGCATGAGGTGGGGCCCTCCATTTGGGGTGGGGGGGGTTGAGGGTCACCCCCCGTTGCGGTACATCAGGCGCTGCCAATTTAGGGTGGCCCCCAGCCCCCCCTAAAAAGCAGCCTGTGAATTTGCATTTTGTTTTTTGTTTACCCAACTTTGCTTGCTGCAGATGGGCCCATTAGTGTGGCTATCTGCCCCCAGGGTGCCCAAACCCTACTGGGCCATCTATTGGGGGTCCTGCCCCACCTTTTGGGGTGGCCCTCTCCCCCCTCACCCCAAATGGAGGTGGGGTGTACCTCACGCAGCCGTTTGGAGGAGGCCCAGGGAGGCCTGCATGAGGTGTGTCCCCCAGCCATTGGGGGTGGGGCGGGGGGGGCACCCCAAAAGGTGGGGCAGGACCCCCAATAGATGGGGCAGTAAGGTTTGGGCACCCTGGGGGCAGATAGCCACACTAATGGGCCCATCTGCACCAAGCCAAGTTGGGTAAACAAAAAAAAATATACAAAATCACAGGCTGCTTTTTAGGGGGCGCTGAGGGCCACCCTAAATTGGCAGCGCCTGATGTACCGCAACGGGGGGTGACCCTCAACCCCCCCCCACCCCAAATTGAGGGCCCCACCTCATGCAACCCTCCCTGGGGGCAGATAGGGAGGGCACCACCTCATGCATCCCTCCCTGGGGTCAGATGCCCCTTCCTAGGAGCAGATATCTGCCCCCAGGGAGGGTTGCATGATGTGGGGCCCTCCATTTGGGGTGGGGGGGGTTGAGGGTCACCCCCTGTTGCGGTACATCAGGCGCTGCCAATTTAGGGTGGCCCCCAGCCCCCCCTAAAAAGCAGCCTGTGAATTTGCATTTTGTTTTTTGTTTACCCAACTTTGCTTGCTGCAGATGGGCCCATTAGTGTGGCTATCTGCCCCCAGGGTGCCCAAACCCTACTGGGCCATCTATTGGGGGTCCTGCCCCACCTTTTGGGGTGGCCCTCTCCCCCCTCACCCCAAATGGAGGTGGGGTGTACCTCACGCAGCCGTTTGGAGGAGGCCCAGGGAGGCCTGCATGAGGTGTGTCCCCCAGCCATTGGGGGTGGGGCGGGGGGGGCACCCCAAAAGGTGGGGCAGGACCCCCAATAGATGGGGCAGTAAGGTTTGGGCACCCTGGGGGCAGATAGCCACACTAATGGGCCCATCTGCACCAAGCCAAGTTGGGTAAACAAAAAAAAATATACAAAATCACAGGCTGCTTTTTAGGGGGCGCTGAGGGCCACCCTAAATTGGCAGCGCCTGATGTACCGCAACGGGGGGTGACCCTCAACCCCCCCCCACCCCAAATTGAGGGCCCCACCTCATGCAACCCTCCCTGGGGGCAGATAGGGAGGGCACCACCTCATGCATCCCTCCCTGGGGTCAGATGCCCCTTCCTAGGAGCAGATATCTGCCCCCAGGGAGGGTTGCATGATGTGGGGCCCTCCATTTGGGGTGGGGGGGGTTGAGGGTCACCCCCTGTTGCGGTACATCAGGCGCTGCCAATTTAGGGTGGCCCCCAGCCCCCCCTAAAAAGCAGCCTGTGAATTTGCATTTTGTTTTTTGTTTACCCAACTTTGCTTGCTGCAGATGGGCCCATTAGTGTGGCGATCTGCCCCCAGGGTGCCCAAACCCTACTGGCCCATCTATTGGGGGTCCTGCCCCACCTTTTGGGGTGGCCCTCTCCCCCCTCACCCCAAATGGAGGTGGGGTGTACCTCACGTAGCCGTTTGGAGGAGGCCCAGGGAGGCCTGCATGAGGTGTGTCCCCCAGCCATTGGGGGTGGGGCGGGGGGGCTCCCCAAAAGGTGGGGCAGGACCCCCAATAGATGGGGCAGTAAGGTTTGGGCACCCTGGGGGCAGATAGCCACACTAATGGGCCCATCTGCACCAAGCCAAGTTGGGTAAACAAAAAAAAATATACAAAATCACAGGCTGCTTTTTAGGGGGGGCTGAGGGCCACCCTAAATTGGCAGCGCCTGATGTACCGCAACGGGGGGTGACCCTCAACCCCCCCCACCCCAAATGGAGGGCCCCACCTCATGCAACCCTCCCTGGGGCAGATAGGGGGGGGCACCACCTCATGCATCCCTCCCTGGGGTCAGATGCCCCTTCCTAGGAGCAGATATCTGCCCCCAGGGAGGGTTGCATGATGTGGGGCCCTCCATTTGGGGTGGGGGGGGTTGAGGGTCACCCGCCGTTGCGGTACATCAGGCGCTGCCAATTTAGGGTGGCCCCCAGCCCCCCCTAAAAAGCAGCCTGTGAATTTGCATTTTGTTTTTTGTTTACCCAACTTTGCTTGCTGCAGATGGGCCCATTAGTGTGGCTATCTGACCCCAGGGTGCCCAAACCCTACTGGCCCATCTATTGGGGGTCCTGCCCCACCTTTTGGGGTGGCCCTCTCCCCCCTCACCCCAAATGGAGGTGGGGTGTACCTCACGCAGCCGTTTGGAGGAGGCCCAGGGAGGCCTGCATGAGGTGTGTCCCCCAGCCATTGGGGGTGGGGTGGGGGGGGCACCCCAAAAGGTGGGGCAGGACCCCCAATAGATGGGTCAGTAAGGTTTGGGCACCCTGGGGGCAGATAGCCACACTAATGGGCCCATCTGCAGCAAGCGAAGTTGGGTAAACAAAAAAAAATATACAAAATCACAGGCTGCTTTTTAGGGGGGGCTGAGGGCCACCCTAAATTGGCAGCGCCTGATGTACCGCAACGGGGGGTGACCCTCAACCCCCCCCCCACCCCAAATGGAGGGCCCCACCTCATGCAACCCTCCCTGGGGGCAGATAGAGGGGGCACCACCTCATGCATCCCTCCCTGGGGTCAGATGCCCCTTCCTAGGAGCAGATATCTGCCCCCAGGGAGGGTTGCATGAGGTGGGTCCCTCCATTTGGGGTGGGGGGGGGTTGAGGGCCACCCCCCGTTGCGGTACATCAGGCACTGCCAATTTAGGGTGGCCCCCAGCCCCCCCTAAAAAGCAGCCTGTGAATTTGCATTTTGTTTTTTGTTTACCCAACTTTGCTTGCTGCAGATGGGCCCATTAGTGTGGCTATCTGCCCCCAGGGTGCCCAAACCCTACTGGGCCATCTATTGGGGGTCCTGCCCCACCTTTTGGGGTGGCCCTCTCCCCCCTCACCCCAAATGGAGGTGGGGTGTACCTCACGCAGCCGTTTGGAGGGGGCCCAGGGAGGCCTGCATGAGGTGTGTCCCCCAGCCATTGGGGGTGGGGCGGGGGGGCACCCCAAAAGGTGGGGCAGGACCCCCAATAGATGGGGAAGTAAGGTTTGGGCACCCTGGGGGCAGATAGCCACACTAATGGGCCCATCTGCACCAAGCCAAGTTGGGTAAACAAAAAAAAATATACAAAATCACAGGCTGCTTTTTAGGGGGGGCTGAGGGCTACCCTAAATTGGCAGCGCCTGATGTAAAGCAACGGGGGGTGACCCTCAACCCCCCCCCCCCACCCCAAATGGAGGGCCCCACCTCATGCAACCCTCCCTGGGGGCAGATAGGGGGGCACCACCTCATGCATCCCTCCCTGGGGTCAGATGCCCCTTCCTAGGAGCAGATATCTGCCCCCAGGGAGGGTTGCATGAGGTGGGGCCCTCCATTTGGGGTGGGGGGGGTTGAGGGCCACCCCCCGTTGCGGTACATCAGGCGCTGCCAATTTAGGGTGGCCCCCAGCCCCCCCTAAAAAGCAGCCTGTGAATTTGCATTTTGTTTTTTGTTTACCCAACTTTGCTTGCTGCAGATGGGCCTTTAGTGTGGCTATCTGCCCCCAGGGTGCCCAAACCCTACTGGGCCATCTATTGGGGGTCCTGCCCCACCTTTTGGGGTGGCCCTCTCCCCCCTCACCCCAAATGGAGGTGGGGTGTACCTCACGCAGCCGTTTGGAGGAGGCCCAGGGAGGCCTGCATGAGGTG
The DNA here is from genome assembly GCF_040938575.1 of Ambystoma mexicanum. Lineage (NCBI taxonomy): Eukaryota > Metazoa > Chordata > Amphibia > Caudata > Ambystomatidae > Ambystoma > Ambystoma mexicanum. The sequence goes on along the minus strand of NC_090934.1, from coordinate 115,371,895 downwards.
TGTCCCCCAGCCATTGGGGGTGGGGCGGGGGGGCACCCCAAAAGGTGGGGCAGGACCCCCAATAGATGGGGCAGTAAGGTTTGGGCACCCTGGGGGCAGATAGCCACACTAATGGGCCCATCTGCACCAAGCCAAGTTGGGTAAACAAAAAAAAATATACAAAATCACAGGCTGCTTTTTAGGGGGGGCTGAGGGCCACCCTAAATTGGCAGCGCCTGATGTACCGCAACGGGGGGTGACCCTCAACCCCCCCCCACCCCAAATGGACGGCCCCACCTCATGCAACCCTCCCTGGGGGCAGATATCTGCTCCTAGGAAGGGGCATCTGACCCCAGGGAGGGATGCATGAGGTGGTGCCCCCCCTATCTGCCCCCAGGGAGGGTTGCATGAGGTGGGGCCCTCGATTTGGGGTGGGGGGGTTGAGGGCCACCCCCCGTTGCGGTACATCAGGCACTGCCAATTTAGGGTGGCCCTCAGCCCCCCCTAAAAAGCAGCCTGTGATTTTGCATTTTGTTTTTTGTTTACCCAACTTTTCTTGCTCCAGATGGGCCCATTAGTGTGGCTATCTGCCCCCAGGGTGCCAAAACCCTACTGCCCCATCTATTGGGGGGTCCTGCCCCACCTTTTGGAGTGGCCCTCTCCCCCCTCACCCCAAATGGAGGTGGGGTGTACCTCACGCAGCCGTTTGGAGGAGGCCCAGGGAGGCCTGCATGAGGTGTGTCCCCCAGCCATTGGGGGTGGGGCGGGGGGGGCACCCCAAAAGGTGGGGCAGGACCCCCAATAGATGGGGCAGTAAGGTTTGGGCACCCTGGGGGCAGATAGCCACACTAATGGGCCCATCTGCAGCAAGCCAAGTTGGGTAAACAAAAAAAAATATACAAAATCACAGGCTGCTTTTTTAGGGGGGGCTGAGGGCCACCCTAAATTGGCAGCGCCTGATGTACCGCAACGGGGGGTGACCCTCAACCCCCCCCCACCCCAAATGGAGGGCCCCACCTCATGCAACCCTCCCTGGGGGCAGATAGGGGGGCACCACCTCATGCATCCCTCCCTGGGGTCAGATGCCCCTTCCTAGGAGCAGATATCTGCCCCCTGGGAGGGTTGCATGAGGTGGGGCCCTCCATTTGGGGTGGGGGGGGTTGAGGGTCACCCCCCGTTGCGGTACATCAGGCGCTGCCAATTTAGGGTGGCCCCCAGCCACCCCTAAAAAGCAGCCTGTGATTTTGCATTTTGTTTTTTGTTTACCCAACTTTGCTTGCTGCAGATGGGCCCATTAGTGTGGCTATCTGCCCCCAGGGTGCCCAAACCGTACTGGGCCATCTATTGGGGGTCCTGCCCCACCTTTTGGGGTGGCCCTCTCCCCCCTCACCCCAAATGGAGGTGGGGTGTACCTCACGCAGCCGTTTGGAGGAGGCCCAGGGAGGCCTGCATGAGGTGTGTCCCCCAGCCATTGGGGGTGGGGCGGGGGGGGGCTCCCCAAAAGGTGGGGCAGGACCCCCAATAGATGGGGCAGTAAGGTTTGGGCACCCTGGGGGCAGATAGCCACACTAATGGGCCCATCTGCAGCAAGCCAAGTTGGGTAAACAAAAAAAAATATACAAAATCACAGGCTGCTTTTTAGGGGGGGCTGAGGGCCACCCTAAATTGGCAGCGCCTGATGTACCACAACAGGGGGTGACCCTCAACCCCCCCCCACCCCAAATGGAGGGCCCCACCTCATGCAACCCTCCCTGGGGGCAGATATCTGCTCCTAGGAAGGGGCATCTGACCCCAGGGAGGGATGCATGAGGTGGTGCCCCCCCTATCTGCCCCCAGGGAGGGTTGCATGAGGTGGGGCCCTCCATTTGGGGTGGGGGGGGTTGAGGGTCACCCCCCGTTGCGGTACATCAGGCGCTGCCAATTTAGGGTGGCCCCCAGCCCCCCCTAAAAAGCAGCCTGTGTTTTTGCATTTTGTTTTTTGTTTACCCAACTTTGCTTGCTGCAGATGGGCCCATTAGTGTGGCTATCTGCCCCCAGGGTGCCCAAACCCTACTGGCCCATCTATTGGGGGTCCTGCCCCACCTTTTGGGGTGGCCCTCTCCCCCCTCACCCCAAATGGAGGTGGGGTGTACCTCACGCAGCCGTTTGGAGGAGGCCCAGGGAGGCCTGCATGAGGTGTTTCCCGCAGCCATTGGGGGTGGGAGAGGGCCCCCAAAAATGGTGGGACAGGCCCCCCCAGTGGGTGGGGCAGTAAGGTTTGGGCACCCCGGCGCCAGATTGGCACACCAATGTGACCCTCTGCACCAAGGGGAGTTGGGTTACCAAAGGAAAAAAATGAAAATAGTGGAACGGTTTTTAGGGGGGGGGCGGGGCGGTGGGGCACCCCAAAGGGTCAGGGAATTTTCTAATGGGATGGGGGGTTGACCCCCTCCCCCCTGCCCGCAATGGAGTGGGTGCCAAGTCATGCAGCCCTTCCTGGGACCAGATATCTGCTCCTAGGAACGGACGCCTGAGCCCAGGGAGGGGTGCAGGACAGCCCCCCCCCCTTATCTGCCCCCGGGGAGGGCTACATTTTGCTGGTGTGACCGTAGGTAACACATGTTCTTTGTTTTGTTTACAGCTTTTTCTACCCGAGCAGCTGCAACGTTATGTGAGTACTGTTTTTTATTATTCTATGGTTAGGGCCCACTGTCAGTGGGGTGGGTGAGACTGGGGCTGGATTGTTAGTGGTGTGGGTGGGAATGGCCCGTCTGGGCAAATCACCTCCAACTGTCCTGGAGTTGCGGCTGGGCTGCATTACAGCTTTTCCCTTCGGGGAGGTATTGGCACACTGCCGAGACTCCTTGGTGGGGAGAAGCTGTAACGCAGGGCAGCCAGGACTCTAGCAAAGTCGGCGGTAATATCCCTGGCCTTGGGCACCCTTCTCCCATGTGGGTCTTTGCTGGTGGTTCTGGGTATTACATTCTGGGCCGATTTGCGTAAGTCAGACCTCTGTGGATTCCCACGGGTGTCCTCTTTTGGGAAATGCATGGGGTTCCCCGTTTCCCTTGCTGGCTGCGACACCCTAGGCCCAAATCTGTAGGTTGCCCACATGAACAACATGGGCAGTGGCGAATGGCTTGGGGTTCCCAGTCGGTTACCCTTTTCCTTTTGCGCCCCCGGTAGGTGCACCCACACATGTGAGGTACCGTTTTCATCGGGACACGTGTGGGGACACGGGAAGGTAGGCCACGTGTTGTTGGCGGTGTGTTTCGGTGGGTGGCCAGAGCAAAATGTCTCAGAATTGTCTTCATTTCCGGCCAATTTCAGAGACAATTCCCTGTGTCCACTCACCGAAACACGTCGCCAACAGCAGGTGTCATACCTTCTCATGTTCCCAGAGGTGTCCCGACGAAAACGGTACCTCACATGTGATGGGTGCACCTACCTGGCCGCCAAGGGGAACGCCTAAAACACAAGTAACCCCAAGTCTGTTGTCAGAGGGAAATCTCAGACATTCTGCCGAGCGGCGCAACTTACAGATATGGGCCTCGGGTGTCCAAGCCACCGAGGAAAACAGGGAACCCCATGCATTTTCGAAAAGAGGACACCCGTGGGAATCCGCAGAGGTGTGATTTGCGCACATCGCCCCAGATTTTTTTACCCAGACAGCCCTGCAAAGTCGGAAATGTGGGGAAAAAAACGCTTTTTCCGCACATTTCGCTCGCCGCACCCATCGAAACACGCCCCCCACAACACATGGCCTACCGTCCCGCGTTCCCACAGGTGTCCCGATGAAAACGGTACCTCACATGTGTGGGTGCACCTACCTGGCCGCCAAGGGGAAAGCCTAAAACACAAGTAACCCCAACTCTGTTGTCAGAGGGAAATCTCAGACATTCTGCCGAGCGGCGCAACTTACAGATATGGGCCTCGGGTGTCCAAGCCACCGAGGAAAACAGGGAACCCCATGCATTTTCAAAAAGAGGACACCCGTGGGAATCCGCAGAGGTGTGATTTGCGCACATCGCCCCAGATATTTTTACCCAGACAGCCCTGCAAAGTCCGAAATGTGGGGGAAAAAACGCTTTTTCCGCACATTTCGCTCGCCGCACCCATCGAAACACGCCCCCCACAACACATGGCCTACCGTCCCACGTTCCCACAGGTGTCCCGATGAAAACGGTACCTCACATGTGTGGGTGCACCTACCTGGCCGCCAAGGGGAAAGCCTAAAACACAAGTAACGCCAAGTCTCTTGTCAGAGGGAGATCTCAGACATTCTGCCGACCGGCGCAACTTACAGATATGGGCCTCGGGTGTCCAAGCCACCGAGGAAAACAGGGAACCCCAGGCATTTTCGAAAAGAGGACACCCGTGGGAATCCGCAGAGGTGTGATTTACGCACATCGCCCCAGATTTTTTTACCCAGACAGCCCTGCAAAGTCGGAAATGTGGGGAAAAAAATGCTTTTTCCGCACATTTCGCTCGCCGCACCCATGGAAAAACGCCCCCCACAACACATGGCCTACCGTCCCGCGTTCCCACAGGTGTCCCGATGAAAACGATACCTCACATGTGTGGGTGCACCTACCTGGCCGCCAAGGGGAAAGCCTAAAACACAAGTAACCCCAAGTCTGTTGGCAGAGCGAAATCTCAGACATTCTGCCGACCGGCGCAACTTACAGATATGGGCCTCGGGTGTCCAAGCCACCGAGGAAAACAGGGAACCCCAGGCATTTTCGAAAAGAGGACACCCGTGGGAATCCGCAGAGGTGTATTTTGCGCCCATTGCCCCAGATTTTTTTACCCAGACAGCCCTGCAAAGTCGGAAATGTGGGGAAAAAAAATGCTTTTTCCGCACATTTCGCTCGCCGCACCCATCGAAACACGCCCCCCACAACACATGGCCTACCGTCCCGCGTTCCCACAGGTGTCCCGATGAAAATGGTACCTCACATGTGTGGGTGCACCTACCTGGCCGCCAAGGGGAAAGCCTAAAACACAAGTAACCCCAAGTCTGTTGGCAGAGGGAAATCTCAGACATTATGCCGACCGGCGCAACTTACAGATATGGGCCTCGGGTGTCCAAGCCACCGAGGAAAACATGGAACCCCATGCATTTTCGAAAAGAGGACACCCGTGGGAATCCGCAGAGGTATGATTTGCGCACATCGCCCCAGAATTTATTACCCAGACACCCCCGCAAAGTCCGGGGCACATTTCGGACTTTGCGGGGGTGTCTGGGTAATGAATTCTGGGGCGATGGGCGCAAATCACACCTCTGCGGATTCCCACGGGTGTCCTCTTTTCGAAAATGCCTGGGGTTCCCTGTTTTCCTCGGTGGCTTGGACACCCGAGGCCCATATCTGTAAGTTGCGCCGCTCGGCAGAATGTCTGAGATTTCCCTCTGCCAACAGACTTGGGGTTACTTGTGTTTTAGGCTTTCCCCTTGGCGGCCAGGTAGGTGCACCCACACATGTGAGGTACCGTTTTCATCGGGACACCTGTGGGAACGCGGGACGGTAGGCCATGTGTTGTGGGGGGCGTGTTTCGATGGGTGCGGCGAGCGAAATGTGCGGAAAAAGCATTTTTTTCCCCACATTTCCGACTTTGCAGGGCTGTCTGGGTAAAAAAATCTGGGGCGATGGGCGCAAATCACACCTCTGCGGATTCCCACGGGTGTCCTCTTTTCGAAAATGCCTGGGGTTCCCTGTTTTCCTCGGTGGCTTGGACACCCGATGCCCATATCTGTAAGTTGCGCCGCTCGGCAGAATGTCTGAGATTTCCCTCTGCCAACAGACTTGGGGTTACTTGTGTTTTAGGCTTTCCCCTTGGCGGCCAGGTAGGTGCACCCACACATGTGAGGTACCGTTTTCATCGGGACACCTGTGGGAACGCGGGACGGTAGGCCATGTGTTGTGGGGGGCGTGTTTCGATGGGTGCGGCGAGCGAAATGTGCGGAAAAAGCGTTTTTTCCCCCACATTTCCGACTTTGCAGGGCTGTCTGGGTAAAAAAATCTGGGGCGATGGGCGCAAATCACACCTCTGCGGATTCCCACGGGTGTCCTCTTTTCGAAAATGCCTGGGGTTCCCTGTTTTCCTCGGTGGCTTGGACACCCGAGGCCCATATCTGTAAGTTGCGCCGCTCGGCAGAATGTCTGAGATTTTCCTCTGCCAACAGACTTGGGGTTACTTGTGTTTTAGGCTTTCCCCTTGGCGGCCAGGTAGGTGCACCCACACATGTGAGGTACCGTTTTCATCGGGACACCTGTGGGAACGCGGGACGGTAGGCCATGTGTTGTGGGGGGCGTGTTTCGATGGGTGCGGCGAGCGAAATGTGCGGAAAAAGCGTTTTTTTCCCCACATTTCCGACTTTGCAGGGCTGTCTGGGTAAAAAAATCTGGGGCGATGGGCGCAAATCACACCTCTGCGGATTCCCACGGGTGTCCTCTTTTCGAAAATGCCTGGGGTTCCCTGTTTTCCTCGGTGGCTTGGACACCCGAGGCCCATATCTGTAAGTTGCGCCGCTCGGCAGAATGTCTGAGATTTCCCTCTGCCAACAGACTTGTGGTTACTTGTGTTTTAGGCTTTCCCCTTGGCGGCCAGGTAGGTGCACCCACACATGTGAGGTACCGTTTTCATCGGGACACCTGTGGGAACGCGGGACGGTAGGCCATGTGTTGTGGGGGGCGTGTTTCGATGGGTGCGGCGAGCGAAATGTGCGGAAAAAGCGTTTTTTTCCCCACATTTCCGACTTTGCAGGGCTGTCTGGGTAAAAAAATCTGGGGCGATGGGCGCAAATCACACCTCTGCGGATTCCCACGGGTGTCCTCTTTTCGAAAATGCCTGGGGTTCCCTGTTTTCCTCGGTGGCTTGGACACCCGAGGCCCATATCTGTAAGTTGCGCCGCTCGGCAGAATGTCTGAGATTTCCCTCTGCCAACAGACTTGGGGTTACTTGTGTTTTAGGCTTCCCCCTTGGCGGCCAGGTAGGTGCACCCACACATGTGAGGTACCGTTTTCATCGGGACACCTGTGGGAACGCGGGACGGTAGGCCATGTGTTGTGGGGGGCGTGTTTCGATGGGTGCGGCGAGCGAAATGTGCGGAAAAAGCGTTTTTTTCCCCACATTTCCGACTTTGCAGGGCTGTCTGGGTAAAAAAATCTGGGGCGATGGGCGCAAATCACACCTCTGCGGATTCCCACGGGTGTCCTCTTTTCGAAAATGCCTGGGGTTCATTGTTTTCCTCGGTGGCTTGGACACCCGAGGCCCATATCTGTAAGTTGCGCCGCTCGGCAGAATGTCTGAGATTTCCCTCTGCCAACAGACTTGGGGTTACTTGTGTTTTAGGCTTTCCCCTTGGCGGCCAGGTAGGTGCACCCACACATGTGAGGTACCGTTTTCATCGGGACACCTGTGGGAACGCGGAACGGTAGGCCATGTGTTGTGGGGGGCGTGTTTCGATGGGTGCGGCGAGCGAAATGTGCGGAAAAAGCGTTTTTTTCCCCACATTTCCGACTTTGCAGGGCTGTCTGGGTAAAAAAATCTGGGGCGATGGGCGCAAATCACACCTCTGCGGATTCCCACGGGTGTCCTCTTTTCGAAAATGCCTGGGGTTCCCTGTTTTCCTCGGTGGCTTGGACACCCGAGGCCCATATCTGTAAGTTGCGCCGCTCGGCAGAATGTCTGAGATTTCCCTCTGCCAACAGACTTGTGGTTACTTGTGTTTTAGGCTTTCCCCTTGGCGGCCAGGTAGGTGCACCCACACATGTGAGGTACCGTTTTCATCGGGACACCTGTGGGAACGCGGGACGGTAGGCCATGTGTTGTGGGGGGCGTGTTTCGATGGGTGCGGCGAGCGAAATGTGCGGAAAAAGCGTTTTTTTCCCCACATTTCCGACTTTGCAGGGCTGTCTGGGTAAAAAAATCTGGGGCGATGGGCGCAAATCACACCTCTGCGGATTCCCACGGGTGTCCTCTTTTCGAAAATGCCTGGGGTTCCCTGTTTTCCTCGGTGGCTTGGACACCCGAGGCCCATATCTGTAAGTCGCGCCGCTCAGCAGAATGTCTGAGATTTCCCTCTGCCAACAGACTTGGGGTTACTTGTGTTTTAGGCTTCCCCCTTGGCGGCCAGGTAGGTGCACCCACACATGTGAGGTACCGTTTTCATCGGGACACCTGTGGGAACGAGGGACGGTAGGCCATGTGTTGTGGGGGGCGTGTTTCGATGGGTGCGGCGAGCGAAATGTGCGGAAAAAGCGTTTTTTTCCCCACATTTCCGACTTTGCAGGGCTGTCTGGGTAAAAAAATCTGGGGCGATGGGCGCAAATCACACCTCTGCGGATTCCCACGGGTGTCCTCTTTTCGAAAATGCCTGAGGTTCATTGTTTTCCTCGGTGGCTTGGACACCCGAGGCCCATATCTGTAAGTTGCGCCGCTCGGCAGAATGTCTGAGATTTCCCTCTGCCAACAGACTTGGGGTTACTTGTGTTTTAGGCTTTCCCCTTGGCGGCCAGGTAGGTGCACCCACACATGTGAGGTACCGTTTTCATCGGGACACCTGTGGGAACGCGGGACGGTAGGCCATGTGTTGTGGGGGGCGTGTTTCGATGGGTGCGGCGAGCGAAATGTGCGGAAAAAGCGTTTTTTTCCCCACATTTCCGACTTTGCAGGGCTGTCTGGGTAAAAAAATCTGGGGCGATGGGCGCAAATCACACCTCTGCGGATTCCCACGGGTGTCCTCTTTTCGAAAATGCCTGGGGTTCCCTGTTTTCCTCGGTGGCTTGGACACCCGAGGCCCATATCTGTAAGTTGCGCCGCTCGGCAGAATGTCTGAGATTTCCCTCTGCCAACAGACTTGGGGTTACTTGTGTTTTAGGCTTTCCCCTTGGTGGCCAGGTAGGTGCACCCACACATGTGAGGTACCGTTTTCATCGGGACACCTGTGGGAACGCGGGACGGTAGGCCATGTGTTGTGGGGGGCGTGTTTCGATGGGTGCGGCGAGCGAAATGTGCGGAAAAAGCATTTTTTTCCCCACATTTCCGACTTTGCAGGGCTGTCTGGGTAAAAAAATCTGGGGCGATGGGCGCAAATCACACCTCTGCGGATTCCCACGGGTGTCCTCTTTTCGAAAATGCCTGGGGTTCCCTGTTTTCCTCGGTGGCTTGGACACCCGAGGCCCATATCTGTAAGTTGCGCCGCTCGGCAGAATGTCTGAGATTTCCCTCTGCCAACAGACTTGGGGTTACTTGTGTTTTAGGCTTCCCCCTTGGCGGCCAGGTAGGTGCACCCACACATGTGAGGTACCGTTTTCATCAGGACACCTGTGGGAACGAGGGACGGTAGGCCATGTGTTGTGGGGGGCGTGTTTCGATGGGTGCGGCGAGCGAAATGTGCGGAAAAAGCGTTTTTTTCCCCACATTTCCGACTTTGCAGGGCTGTCTGGGTAAAAAAATCTGGGGCGATGGGCGCAAATCACACCTCTGCGGATTCCCACGGGTGTCCTCTTTTCGAAAATGCCTGAGGTTCATTGTTTTCCTCGGTGGCTTGGACACCCGAGGCCCATATCTGTAAGTTGCGCCGCTCGGCAAAATGTCTGAGATTTCCCTCTGCCAACAGACTTGGGGTTACTTGTGTTTTAGGCTTTCCCCTTGGCGGCCAGGTAGGTGCACCCACACATGTGAGGTACCGTTTTCATCGGGACACATGTGGGAACGCGGGACGGTAGGCCATGTGTTGTGGGGGGCGTGTTTCGATGGGTGCGGCGAGCGAAATGTGCGGAAAAAGCGTTTTTTTCCCCACATTTCCGACTTTGCAGGGCTGTCTGGGTAAAAAAATCTGGGGCGATGGGCGCAAATCACACCTCTGCGGATTCCCACGGGTGTCCTCTTTTCGAAAATGCCTGGGGTTCCCTGTTTTCCTCGGTGGCTTGGACACCCGAGGCCCATATCTGTAAGTTGCGCCGCTCGGCAGAATGTCTGAGATTTCCCTCTGCCAACAGACTTGGGGTTACTTGTGTTTTAGGCTTTCCCCTTGGCGGCCAGGTAGGTGCACCCACACATGTGAGGTACCGTTTTCATCGGGACACCTGTGGGAACGCGGGACGGTAGGCCATGTGTTGTGGGGGGCGTGTTTCGATGGGTGCGGCGAGCGAAATGTGCGGAAAAAGCGTTTTTTTCCCCACATTTCCGACTTTGCAGGGCTGTCTGGGTAAAAAAATCTGGGGCGATGGGCGCAAATCACACCTCTGCGGATTCCCACGGGTGTCCTCTTTTCGAAAATGCCTGGGGTTCCCTGTTTTCCTCGGTGGCTTGGACACCCGAGGCCCATATCTGTAAATTGCGCCGCTCGGCAGAATGTCTGAGATTTCCCTCTGCCAACAGACTTGGGGTTACTTGTGTTTTAGGCTTTCCCCTTGGCGGCCAGGTAGGTGCACCCACACATGTGAGGTACCGTTTTCATCGGGACACCTGTGGGAACGCGGGACGGTAGGCCATGTGTTGTGGGGGGCGTGTTTCGATGGGTGCGGCGAGCGAAATGTGCGGAAAAAGCGTTTTTTTCCCCACATTTCCGACTTTGCAGGGCTGTCTGGGTAAAAAAATCTGGGGCGATGGGCGCAAATCACACCTCTGCGGATTCCCACGGGTGTCCTCTTTTCGAAAATGCCTGGGGTTCCCTGTTTTCCTCGGTGGCTTGGACACCCGAGGCCCATATCTGTAAGTTGCGCCGCTCGGCAGAATGTCTGAGATTTCCCTCTGCCAACAGACTTGGGGTTACTTGTGTTTTAGGCTTTCCCCTTGGCGGCCAGGTAGGTGCACCCACACATGTGAGGTACCGTTTTCATCGGGACACCTGTGGGAACGCGGGACGGTAGGCCATGTGTTGTGGGGGGCGTGTTTCGATGGGTGCGGCGAGCGAAATGTGCGGAAAAAGCGTTTTTTTCCCCACATTTCCGACTTTGCAGGGCTGTCTGGGTAAAAAAATCTGGGGCGATGGGCGCAAATCACACCTCTGCGGATTCCCACGGGTGTCCTCTTTTCGAAAATGCCTGGGGTTCCCTGTTTTCCTCGGTGGCTTGGACACCCGAGGCCCATATCTGTAAGTTGCGCCGCTCGGCAGAATGTCTGAGATTTCCCTCTGCCAACAGACTTGGGGTTACTTGTGTTTTAGGCTTTCCCCTTGGCGGCCAGGTAGGTGCACCCACACATGTGAGGTACCGTTTTCATCGGGACACCTGTGGGAACGCGGGACAGTAGGCCATGTGTTGTGGGGGGCGTGTTTCGATGGGTGCGGCGAGCGAAATGTGCGGAAAAAGCGTTTTTTTCCCCACATTTCCGACTTTGCAGGGCTGTCTGGGTAAAAAAATCTGGGGCGATGGGCGCAAATCACACCTCTGCGGATTTCCACGGGTGTCCTCTTTTCGAAAATGCCTGGGGTTCCCTGTTTTCCTCGGTGGCTTGGACACCCGAGGCCCATATCTGTAAGTTGCGCCGCTCGGCAGAATGTCTGAGATTTCCCTCTGCCAACAGACTTGGGGTTACTTGTGTTTTAGGCTTCCCCCTTGGCGGCCAGGTAGGTGCACCCACACATGTGAGGTACCGTTTTCATCGGGACACCTGTGGGAACGCGGGACGGTAGGCCATGTGTTGTGGGGGGCGTGTTTCGATGGGTGCGGCGAGCGAAATGTGCGGAAAAAGCGTTTTTTTCCCCACATTTCCGACTTTGCAGGGCTGTCTGGGTAAAAAAATCTGGGGCGATGGGCGCAAATCACACCTCTGCGGATTCCCACGGGTGTCCTCTTTTCGAAAATGCCTGGGGTTCCCTGTTTTCCTCGGTGGCTTGGACACCCGAGGCCCATATATGTAAGTTGCGCCGCTCGGCAGAATGTCTGAGATTTCCCTCTGCCAACAGACTTGGGGTTACTTGTGTTTTAGGCTTTCCCCTTGGCGGCCAGGTAGGTGCACCCACACATGTGAGGTACCGTTTTCATCGGGACACCTGTGGGAACGCGGGACGGTAGGCCATGTGTTGTGGGGGGCGTGTTTCGATGGGTGCGGCGAGCGAAACGTGCGGAAAAAGCGTTTTTTTCCCCACATTTCCGACTTTGCAGGGCTGTCTGGGTAAAAAAATCTGGGGCGATGGGCGCAAATCACACCTCTGCGGATTCCCACGGGTGTCCTCTTTTCGAAAATGCCTGGGGTTCCCTGTTTTCCTCGGTGGCTTGGACACCCGAGGCCCATATCTGTAAGTTGCGCCGCTCGGCAGAATGTCTGAGATTTCCCTCTGCCAACAGACTTGGGGTTACTTGTGTTTTAGGCTTTCCCCTTGGCGGCCAGGTAGGTGCACCCACACATGTGAGGTACCGTTTTCATCGGGACACCTGTGGGAACGCGGGACGGTAGGCCATGTGTTGTGGGGGGCGTGTTTCGATGGGTGCGGCGAGCGAAATGTGCTTGAAAAAGCGTTTTTTTCCCCACATTTCCGACTTTGCAGGGCTGTCTGGGTAAAAAAATCTGGGGCGATGGGCGCAAATCACACCTCTGCGGATTCCCACGGGTGTCCTCTTTTCGAAAATGCCTGGGGTTCCCTGTTTTCCTCGGTGGCTTGGACACCCGAGGCCCATATCTGTAAGTTGCGCCGCTCGGCAGAATGTCTGAGATTTCCCTCTGCCAACAGACTTGGGGTTACTTGTGTTTTAGGCTTTCCCCTTGGCGGCCAGGTAGGTGCACCCACACATGTGAGGTACCGTTTTCATCGGGACACCTGTGGGAACGCGGGACGGTAGGCCATGTGTTGTGGGGGGCGTGTTTCGATGGGTGCGGCGAGCGAAATGTGCGGAAAAAGCGTTTTTTCCCCCACATTTCCGACTTTGCAGGGCTGTCTGGGTAAAAAAATCTGGGGCGATGGGCGCAAATCACACCTCTGCGGATTCCCACGGGTGTCCTCTTTTCGAAAATGCCTGGGGTTCCCTGTTTTCCTCGGTGGCTTGGACACCCGAGGCCCATATCTGTAAGTTGCGCCGCTCGGCAGAATGTCTGAGATTTCCCTCTGCCAACAGACTTGGGGTTACTTGTGTTTTAGGCTTTCCCCTTGGCGGCCAGGTAGGTGCACCCACACATGTGAGGTACCGTTTTCATCGGGACACCTGTGGGAACGCGGGACGGTAGGCCATGTGTTGTGGGGGGCGTGTTTCGATGGGTGCGGCGAGCGAAATGTGCGGAAAAAGCGTTTTTTTCCCCACATTTCCGACTTTGCAGGGCTGTCTGGGTAAAAAAATCTGGGGCGATGGGCGCAAATCACACCTCTGCGGATTCCCACGGGTGTCCTCTTTTCGAAAATGCCTGGGGTTCCCTGTTTTCCTCGGTGGCTTGGACACCCGAGGCCCATATCTGTAAGTTGCACCGCTCGGCAGAATGTCTGAGATTTCCCTCTGCCAACAGACTTGGGGTTACTTGTGTTTTAGGCTTTCCCCTTGGCGGCCAGGTAGGTGCACCCACACATGTGAGGTACCGTTTTCATCGGGACACCTGTGGGAACGCGGGACTGTAGGCCATGTGTTGTGGGGGGCGTGTTTCGATGGGTGCAGCGAGCGAAATGTGCGGAAAAAGCGTTTTTTTCCCCACATTTCCGACTTTGCAGGGCTGTCTGGGTAAAAAAATCTGGGGCGATGGGCGCAAATCACACCTCTGCGGATTCCCACGGGTGTCCTCTTTTCGAAAATGCCTGGGGTTCCCTGTTTTCCTCGGTGGCTTGGACACCCGAGGCCCATATCTGTAAGTTGCGCCGCTCGGCAGAATGTCTGAGATTTCCCTCTGCCAACAGACTTGGGGTTACTTGTGTTTTAGGCTTTCCCCTTGGCGGCCAGGTAGGTGCACCCACACATGTGAGGTACCATTTTCATCGGGACACCTGTGGGAATGCGGGACGGTAGGCCATGTGTTGTGGGGGGCGTGTTTCGATGGGTGCGGCGAGCGAAATGTGCGGAAAAAGCGTTTTTTTCCCCACATTTCCGACTTTGCAGGGCTGTCTGGGTAAAAAAATCTGGGGCGATGGGCGCAAATCACACCTCTGCGGATTCCCACGGGTGTCCTCTTTTCGAAAATGCCTGGGGTTCCCTGTTTTCCTCGGTGGCTTGGACACCCGAGGCCCATATCTGTAAGTTGCGCCGCTCGGCAGAATGTCTGAGATTTCCCTCTGCCAACAGACTTGGGGTTACTTGTGTTTTAGGCTTTCCCCTTGGCGGCCAGGTAGGTGCACCCACACATGTGAGGTACCGTTTTCATCGGGACACCTGTGGGAACGCGGGACGGTAGGCCATGTGTTGTGGGGGGCGTGTTTCGATGGGTGCGGCGAGCGAAATGTGCGGAAAAAGCGTTTTTTCCCCCACATTTCCGACTTTGCAGGGCTGTCTGGGTAAAAAAATCTGGGGCGATGGGCGCAAATCACACCTCTGCGGATTCCCACGGGTGTCCTCTTTTCGAAAATGCCTGGGGTTCCCTGTTTTCCTCGGTGGCTTGGACACCCGAGGCCCATATCTGTAAGTTGCGCCGCTCGGCAGAATGTCTGAGATTTTCCTCTGCCAACAGACTTGGGGTTACTTGTGTTTTAGGCTTTCCCCTTGGCGGCCAGGTAGGTGCACCCACACATGTGAGGTACCGTTTTCATCGGGACACCTGTGGGAACGCGGGACGGTAGGCCATGTGTTGTGGGGGGCGTGTTTCGATGGGTGCGGCGAGCGAAATGTGCGGAAAAAGCGTTTTTTTCCCCACATTTCCGACTTTGCAGGGCTGTCTGGGTAAAAAAATCTGGGGCGATGGGCGCAAATCACACCTCTGCGGATTCCCACGGGTGTCCTCTTTTCGAAAATGCCTGGGGTTCCCTGTTTTCCTCGGTGGCTTGGACACCCGAGGCCCATATCTGTAAGTTGCGCCGCTCGGCAGAATGTCTGAGATTTCCCTCTGCCAACAGACTTGTGGTTACTTGTGTTTTAGGCTTTCCCCTTGGCGGCCAGGTAGGTGCACCCACACATGTGAGGTACCGTTTTCATCGGGACACCTGTGGGAACGCGGGACGGTAGGCCATGTGTTGTGGGGGGCGTGTTTCGATGGGTGCGGCGAGCGAAATGTGCGGAAAAAGCGTTTTTTTCCCCACATTTCCGACTTTGCAGGGCTGTCTGGGTAAAAAAATCTGGGGCGATGGGCGCAAATCACACCTCTGCGGATTCCCACGGGTGTCCTCTTTTCGAAAATGCCTGGGGTTCCCTGTTTTCCTCGGTGGCTTGGACACCCGAGGCCCATATCTGTAAGTTGCGCCGCTCGGCAGAATGTCTGAGATTTCCCTCTGCCAACAGACTTGGGGTTACTTGTGTTTTAGGCTTCCCCCTTGGCGGCCAGGTAGGTGCACCCACACATGTGAGGTACCGTTTTCATCGGGACACCTGTGGGAACGCGGGACGGTAGGCCATGTGTTGTGGGGGGCGTGTTTCGATGGGTGCGGCGAGCGAAATGTGCGGAAAAAGCGTTTTTTTCCCCACATTTCCGACTTTGCAGGGCTGTCTGGGTAAAAAAATCTGGGGCGATGGGCGCAAATCACACCTCTGCGGATTCCCACGGGTGTCCTCTTTTCGAAAATGCCTGGGGTTCATTGTTTTCCTCGGTGGCTTGGACACCCGAGGCCCATATCTGTAAGTTGCGCCGCTCGGCAGAATGTCTGAGATTTCCCTCTGCCAACAGACTTGGGGTTACTTGTGTTTTAGGCTTTCCCCTTGGCGGCCAGGTAGGTGCACCCACACATGTGAGGTACCGTTTTCATCGGGACACCTGTGGGAACGCGGAACGGTAGGCCATGTGTTGTGGGGGGCGTGTTTCGATGGGTGCGGCGAGCGAAATGTGCGGAAAAAGCGTTTTTTTCCCCACATTTCCGACTTTGCAGGGCTGTCTGGGTAAAAAAATCTGGGGCGATGGGCGCAAATCACACCTCTGCGGATTCCCACGGGTGTCCTCTTTTCGAAAATGCCTGGGGTTCCCTGTTTTCCTCGGTGGCTTGGACACCCGAGGCCCATATCTGTAAGTTGCGCCGCTCGGCAGAATGTCTGAGATTTCCCTCTGCCAACAGACTTGTGGTTACTTGTGTTTTAGGCTTTCCCCTTGGCGGCCAGGTAGGTGCACCCACACATGTGAGGTACCGTTTTCATCGGGACACCTGTGGGAACGCGGGACGGTAGGCCATGTGTTGTGGGGGGCGTGTTTCGATGGGTGCGGCGAGCGAAATGTGCGGAAAAAGCGTTTTTTTCCCCACATTTCCGACTTTGCAGGGCTGTCTGGGTAAAAAAATCTGGGGCGATGGGCGCAAATCACACCTCTGCGGATTCCCACGGGTGTCCTCTTTTCGAAAATGCCTGGGGTTCCCTGTTTTCCTCGGTGGCTTGGACACCCGAGGCCCATATCTGTAAGTCGCGCCGCTCAGCAGAATGTCTGAGATTTCCCTCTGCCAACAGACTTGGGGTTACTTGTGTTTTAGGCTTCCCCCTTGGCGGCCAGGTAGGTGCACCCACACATGTGAGGTACCGTTTTCATCGGGACACCTGTGGGAACGAGGGACGGTAGGCCATGTGTTGTGGGGGGCGTGTTTCGATGGGTGCGGCGAGCGAAATGTGCGGAAAAAGCGTTTTTTTCCCCACATTTCCGACTTTGCAGGGCTGTCTGGGTAAAAAAATCTGGGGCGATGGGCGCAAATCACACCTCTGCGGATTCCCACGGGTGTCCTCTTTTCGAAAATGCCTGAGGTTCATTGTTTTCCTCGGTGGCTTGGACACCCGAGGCCCATATCTGTAAGTTGCGCCGCTCGGCAGAATGTCTGAGATTTCCCTCTGCCAACAGACTTGGGGTTACTTGTGTTTTAGGCTTTCCCCTTGGCGGCCAGGTAGGTGCACCCACACATGTGAGGTACCGTTTTCATCGGGACACCTGTGGGAACGCGGGACGGTAGGCCATGTGTTGTGGGGGGCGTGTTTCGATGGGTGCGGCGAGCGAAATGTGCGGAAAAAGCGTTTTTTTCCCCACATTTCCGACTTTGCAGGGCTGTCTGGGTAAAAAAATCTGGGGCGATGGGCGCAAATCACACCTCTGCGGATTCCCACGGGTGTCCTCTTTTCGAAAATGCCTGGGGTTCCCTGTTTTCCTCGGTGGCTTGGACACCCGAGGCCCATATCTGTAAGTTGCGCCGCTCGGCAGAATGTCTGAGATTTCCCTCTGCCAACAGACTTGGGGTTACTTGTGTTTTAGGCTTTCCCCTTGGTGGCCAGGTAGGTGCACCCACACATGTGAGGTACCGTTTTCATCGGGACACCTGTGGGAACGCGGGACGGTAGGCCATGTGTTGTGGGGGGCGTGTTTCGATGGGTGCGGCGAGCGAAATGTGCGGAAAAAGCATTTTTTTCCCCACATTTCCGACTTTGCAGGGCTGTCTGGGTAAAAAAATCTGGGGCGATGGGCGCAAATCACACCTCTGCGGATTCCCACGGGTGTCCTCTTTTCGAAAATGCCTGGGGTTCCCTGTTTTCCTCGGTGGCTTGGACACCCGAGGCCCATATCTGTAAGTTGCGCCGCTCGGCAGAATGTCTGAGATTTCCCTCTGCCAACAGACTTGGGGTTACTTGTGTTTTAGGCTTCCCCCTTGGCGGCCAGGTAGGTGCACCCACACATGTGAGGTACCGTTTTCATCAGGACACCTGTGGGAACGAGGGACGGTAGGCCATGTGTTGTGGGGGGCGTGTTTCGATGGGTGCGGCGAGCGAAATGTGCGGAAAAAGCGTTTTTTTCCCCACATTTCCGACTTTGCAGGGCTGTCTGGGTAAAAAAATCTGGGGCGATGGGCGCAAATCACACCTCTGCGGATTCCCACGGGTGTCCTCTTTTCGAAAATGCCTGAGGTTCATTGTTTTCCTCGGTGGCTTGGACACCCGAGGCCCATATCTGTAAGTTGCGCCGCTCGGCAAAATGTCTGAGATTTCCCTCTGCCAACAGACTTGGGGTTACTTGTGTTTTAGGCTTTCCCCTTGGCGGCCAGGTAGGTGCACCCACACATGTGAGGTACCGTTTTCATCGGGACACATGTGGGAACGCGGGACGGTAGGCCATGTGTTGTGGGGGGCGTGTTTCGATGGGTGCGGCGAGCGAAATGTGCGGAAAAAGCGTTTTTTTCCCCACATTTCCGACTTTGCAGGGCTGTCTGGGTAAAAAAATCTGGGGCGATGGGCGCAAATCACACCTCTGCGGATTCCCACGGGTGTCCTCTTTTCGAAAATGCCTGGGGTTCCCTGTTTTCCTCGGTGGCTTGGACACCCGAGGCCCATATCTGTAAGTTGCGCCGCTCGGCAGAATGTCTGAGATTTCCCTCTGCCAACAGACTTGGGGTTACTTGTGTTTTAGGCTTTCCCCTTGGCGGCCAGGTAGGTGCACCCACACATGTGAGGTACCGTTTTCATCGGGACACCTGTGGGAACGCGGGACGGTAGGCCATGTGTTGTGGGGGGCGTGTTTCGATGGGTGCGGCGAGCGAAATGTGCGGAAAAAGCGTTTTTTTCCCCACATTTCCGACTTTGCAGGGCTGTCTGGGTAAAAAAATCTGGGGCGATGGGCGCAAATCACACCTCTGCGGATTCCCACGGGTGTCCTCTTTTCGAAAATGCCTGGGGTTCCCTGTTTTCCTCGGTGGCTTGGACACCCGAGGCCCATATCTGTAAATTGCGCCGCTCGGCAGAATGTCTGAGATTTCCCTCTGCCAACAGACTTGGGGTTACTTGTGTTTTAGGCTTTCCCCTTGGCGGCCAGGTAGGTGCACCCACACATGTGAGGTACCGTTTTCATCGGGACACCTGTGGGAACGCGGGACGGTAGGCCATGTGTTGTGGGGGGCGTGTTTCGATGGGTGCGGCGAGCGAAATGTGCGGAAAAAGCGTTTTTTTCCCCACATTTCCGACTTTGCAGGGCTGTCTGGGTAAAAAAATCTGGGGCGATGGGCGCAAATCACACCTCTGCGGATTCCCACGGGTGTCCTCTTTTCGAAAATGCCTGGGGTTCCCTGTTTTCCTCGGTGGCTTGGACACCCGAGGCCCATATCTGTAAGTTGCGCCGCTCGGCAGAATGTCTGAGATTTCCCTCTGCCAACAGACTTGGGGTTACTTGTGTTTTAGGCTTTCCCCTTGGCGGCCAGGTAGGTGCACCCACACATGTGAGGTACCGTTTTCATCGGGACACCTGTGGGAACGCGGGACGGTAGGCCATGTGTTGTGGGGGGCGTGTTTCGATGGGTGCGGCGAGCGAAATGTGCGGAAAAAGCGTTTTTTTCCCCACATTTCCGACTTTGCAGGGCTGTCTGGGTAAAAAAATCTGGGGCGATGGGCGCAAATCACACCTCTGCGGATTCCCACGGGTGTCCTCTTTTCGAAAATGCCTGGGGTTCCCTGTTTTCCTCGGTGGCTTGGACACCCGAGGCCCATATCTGTAAGTTGCGCCGCTCGGCAGAATGTCTGAGATTTCCCTCTGCCAACAGACTTGGGGTTACTTGTGTTTTAGGCTTTCCCCTTGGCGGCCAGGTAGGTGCACCCACACATGTGAGGTACCGTTTTCATCGGGACACCTGTGGGAACGCGGGACAGTAGGCCATGTGTTGTGGGGGGCGTGTTTCGATGGGTGCGGCGAGCGAAATGTGCGGAAAAAGCGTTTTTTTCCCCACATTTCCGACTTTGCAGGGCTGTCTGGGTAAAAAAATCTGGGGCGATGGGCGCAAATCACACCTCTGCGGATTTCCACGGGTGTCCTCTTTTCGAAAATGCCTGGGGTTCCCTGTTTTCCTCGGTGGCTTGGACACCCGAGGCCCATATCTGTAAGTTGCGCCGCTCGGCAGAATGTCTGAGATTTCCCTCTGCCAACAGACTTGGGGTTACTTGTGTTTTAGGCTTCCCCCTTGGCGGCCAGGTAGGTGCACCCACACATGTGAGGTACCGTTTTCATCGGGACACCTGTGGGAACACGGGACGGTAGGCCATGTGTTGTGGGGGGCGTGTTTCGATGGGTGCGGCGAGCGAAATGTGCGGAAAAAGCGTTTTTTTCCCCACATTTCCGACTTTGCAGGGCTGTCTGGGTAAAAAAATCTGGGGCGATGGGCGCAAATCACACCTCTGCGGATTCCCACGGGTGTCCTCTTTTCGAAAATGCCTGGGGTTCCCTGTTTTCCTCGGTGGCTTGGACACCCGAGGCCCATATATGTAAGTTGCGCCGCTCGGCAGAATGTCTGAGATTTCCCTCTGCCAACAGACTTGGGGTTACTTGTGTTTTAGGCTTTCCCCTTGGCGGCCAGGTAGGTGCACCCACACATGTGAGGTACCGTTTTCATCGGGACACCTGTGGGAACGCGGGACGGTAGGCCATGTGTTGTGGGGGGCGTGTTTCGATGGGTGCGGCGAGCGAAATGTGCGGAAAAAGCGTTTTTTTCCCCACATTTCCGACTTTGCAGGGCTGTCTGGGTAAAAAAATCTGGGGCGATGGGCGCAAATCACACCTCTGCGGATTCCCACGGGTGTCCTCTTTTCGAAAATGCCTGGGGTTCCCTGTTTTCCTCGGTGGCTTGGACACCCGAGGCCCATATCTGTAAATTGCGCCGCTCGGCAGAATGTCTGAGATTTCCCTCTGCCAACAGACTTGGGGTTACTTGTGTTTTAGGCTTTCCCCTTGGCGGCCAGGTAGGTGCACCCACACATGTGAGGTACCGTTTTCATCGGGACACCTGTGGGAACGCGGGACGGTAGGCCATGTGTTGTGGGGGGCGTGTTTCGATGGGTGCGGCGAGCGAAATGTGCTTGAAAAAGCGTTTTTTTCCCCACATTTCCGACTTTGCAGGGCTGTCTGGGTAAAAAAATCTGGGGCGATGGGCGCAAATCACACCTCTGCGGATTCCCACGGGTGTCCTCTTTTCGAAAATGCCTGGGGTTCCCTGTTTTCCTCGGTGGCTTGGACACCCGAGGCCCATATCTGTAAGTTGCGCCGCTCGGCAGAATGTCTGAGATTTCCCTCTGCCAACAGACTTGGGGTTACTTGTGTTTTAGGCTTTCCCCTTGGCGGCCAGGTAGGTGCACCCACACATGTGAGGTACCGTTTTCATCGGGACACCTGTGGGAACGCGGGACGGTAGGCCCTGTGTTGTGGGGGGCGTGTTTCGATGGGTGCGGCGAGCGAAATGTGCGGAAAAAGCGTTTTTTCCCCCACATTTCCGACTTTGCAGGGCTGTCTGGGTAAAAAAATCTGGGGCGATGGGCGCAAATCACACCTCTGCGGATTCCCACGGGTGTCCTCTTTTCGAAAATGCCTGGGGTTCCCTGTTTTCCTCGGTGGCTTGGACACCCGAGGCCCATATCTGTAAGTTGCGCCGCTCGGCAGAATGTCTGAGATTTCCCTCTGCCAACAGACTTGGGGTTACTTGTGTTTTAGGCTTTCCCCTTGGCGGCCAGGTAGGTGCACCCACACATGTGAGGTACCGTTTTCATCGGGACACCTGTGGGAACGCGGGACGGTAGGCCATGTGTTGTGGGGGGCGTGTTTCGATGGGTGCGGCGAGCGAAATGTGCGGAAAAAGCGTTTTTTTCCCCACATTTCCGACTTTGCAGGGCTGTCTGGGTAAAAAAATCTGGGGCGATGGGCGCAAATCACACCTCTGCGGATTCCCACGGGTGTCCTCTTTTCGAAAATGCCTGGGGTTCCCTGTTTTCCTCGGTGGCTTGGACACCCGAGGCCCATATCTGTAAGTTGCACCGCTCGGCAGAATGTCTGAGATTTCCCTCTGCCAACAGACTTGGGGTTACTTGTGTTTTAGGCTTTCCCCTTGGCGGCCAGGTAGGTGCACCCACACATGTGAGGTACCGTTTTCATCGGGACACCTGTGGGAACGCGGGACTGTAGGCCATGTGTTGTGGGGGGCGTGTTTCGATGGGTGCAGCGAGCGAAATGTGCGGAAAAAGCGTTTTTTTCCCCACATTTCCGACTTTGCAGGGCTGTCTGGGTAAAAAAATCTGGGGCGATGGGCGCAAATCACACCTCTGCGGATTCCCACGGGTGTCCTCTTTTCGAAAATGCCTGGGGTTCCCTGTTTTCCTCGGTGGCTTGGACACCCGAGGCCCATATCTGTAAGTTGCGCCGCTCGGCAGAATGTCTGAGATTTCCCTCTGCCAACAGACTTGGGGTTACTTGTGTTTTAGGCTTTCCCCTTGGCGGCCAGGTAGGTGCACCCACACATGTGAGGTACCATTTTCATCGGGACACCTGTGGGAATGCGGGACGGTAGGCCATGTGTTGTGGGGGGCGTGTTTCGATGGGTGCGGCGAGCGAAATGTGCGGAAAAAGCGTTTTTTTCCCCACATTTCCGACTTTGCAGGGCTGTCTGGGTAAAAAAATCTGGGGCGATGGGCGCAAATCACACCTCTGCGGATTCCCACGGGTGTCCTCTTTTCGAAAATGCCTGGGGTTCCCTGTTTTCCTCGGTGGCTTGGACACCCGAGGCCCATATCTGTAAGTTGCGCCGCTCGGCAGAATGTCTGAGATTTCCCTCTGCCAACAGACTTGGGGTTACTTGTGTTTTAGGCTTTCCCCTTGGCGGCCAGGTAGGTGCACCCACACATGTGAGGTACCGTTTTCATCGGGACACCTGTGGGAACGCGGGACGGTAGGCCATGTGTTGTGGGGGGCGTGTTTCGATGGGTGCGGCGAGCGAAATGTGCGGAAAAAGCGTTTTTTTCCCCACATTTCCGACTTTGCAGGGCTGTCTGGGTAAAAAAATCTGGGGCGATGGGCGCAAATCACACCTCTGCGGATTCCCACGGGTGTCCTCTTTTCGAAAATGCCTGGGGTTCCCTGTTTTCCTCGGTGGCTTGGACACCCGAGGCCCATATCTGTAAGTTGCGCCGCTCGGCAGAATGTCTGAGATTTCCCTCTGCCAACAGACTTGGGGTTACTTGTGTTTTAGGCTTTCCCCTTGGCGGCCAGGTAGGTGCACCCACACATGTGAGGTACCGTTTTCATCGGGACACCTGTGGGAACGCGGGACGGTAGGCCATGTGTTGTGGGGGGCGTGTTTCGATGGGTGCGGCGAGCGAAATGTGCGGAAAAAGCGTTTTTTTCCCCACATTTCCGACTTTGCAGGGCTGTCTGGGTAAAAAAATCTGGGGCGATGGGCGCAAATCACACCTCTGCGGATTCCCACGGGTGTCCTCTTTTCGAAAATGCCTGGGGTTCCCTGTTTTCCTCGGTGGCTTGGACACCCGAGGCCCATATCTGTAAGTTGCGCCGCTCGGCAGAATGTCTGAGATTTCCCTCTGCCAACAGACTTGGGGTTACTTGTGTTTTAGGCTTTCCCCTTGGCGGCCAGGTAGGTGCACCCACACATGTGAGGTACCGTTTTCATCGGGACACCTGTGGGAACGCGGGACGGTAGGCCATGTGTTGTGGGGGGCGTGTTTCGATGGGTGCGGCGAGCGAAATGTGCGGAAAAAGCGTTTTTTTCCCCATATTTCCGACTTTGCAGGGCTGTCTGGGTAAAAAAATCTGGGGCGATGGGCGCAAATCAAACCTCTGCGGATTCCCACGGGTGTCCTCTTTTCGAAAATGCCTGGGGTTCCCTGTTTTCCTCGGTGGCTTGGACACCCGAGGCCCATATCTGTAAGTTGCGCCGCTCGGCAGAATGTCTGAGATTTCCCTCTGCCAACAGACTTGGGGTTACTTGTGTTTTAGGCTTTCCCCTTGGCGGCCAGGTAGGTGCACCCACACATGTGAGGTACCGTTTTCATCGGGACACCTGTGGGAACGCGGGACGGTAGGCCATGTGTTGTGGGGGGCGTGTTTCGATGGGTGCGGCGAGCGAAATGTGCGGAAAAAGCGTTTTTTTCCCCACATTTCCGACTTTGCAGGGCTGTCTGGGTAAAAAAATCTGGGGCGATGGGCGCAAATCACACCTCTGCGGATTCCCACGGGTGTCCTCTTTTCGAAAATGCCTGGGGTTCCCTGTTTTCCTCGGTGGCATGGACACCCGAGGCCCATATCTGTAAGTTGCGCCGCTCGGCAGAATGTCTGAGATTTCCCTCTGCCAACAGACTTGGGGTTACTTGTGTTTTAGGCTTTCCCCTTGGCGGCCAGGTAGGTGCACCCACACATGTGAGGTACCGTTTTCATCGGGACACCTGTGGGAACGCGGGACGGTAGGCCATGTGTTGTGGGGGGCGTGTTTCGATGGGTGCGGCGAGCGAAATGTGCGGAAAAAGCGTTTTTTTCCCCACATTTCCGACTTTGCAGGGCTGTCTGGGCAAAAAAATCTGGGGCGATGGGCGCAAATCACACCTCTGCGGATTCCCACGGGTGTCCTCTTTTCGAAAATGCCTGGGGTTCCCTGTTTTCCTCGGTGGCTTGGACACCCGAGGCCCATATCTGTAAGTTGCGCCGCTCGGCAGAATGTCTGAGATTTCCCTCTGCCAACAGACTTGGGGTTACTTGTGTTTTAGGCTTTCCCCTTGGCGGCCAGGTAGGTGCACCCACACATGTGAGGTACCGTTTTCATCGGGACACCTGTGGGAACGCGGGACGGTAGGCCATGTGTTGTGGGGGGCGTGTTTCGATGGGTGCGGCGAGCGAAATGTGCGGAAAAAGCGTTTTTTTCCCCACATTTCCGACTTTGCAGGGCTGTCTGGGTAAAAAAATCTGGGGCGATGGGCGCAAATCACACCTCTGCGGATTCCCACGGGTGTCCTCTTTTCGAAAATGCCTGGGGTTCCCTGTTTTCCTCGGTGGCTTGGACACCCGAGGCCCATATCTGTAAGTTGCGCCGCTCGGCAGAATGTCTGAGATTTCCCTCTGCCAACAGACTTGGGGTTACTTGTGTTTTAGGCTTTCCCCTTGGCGGCCAGGTAGGTGCACCCACACATGTGAGGTACCGTTTTCATCGGGACACCTGTGGGAACGCGGGACGGTAGGCCATGTGTTGTGGGGGGCGTGTTTCGATGGGTGCGGCGAGCGAAATGTGCGGAAAAAGCGTTTTTTTCCCCACATTTCCGACTTTGCAGGGCTGTCTGGGTAAAAAAATCTGGGGCGATGGGCGCAAATCACACCTCTGCGGATTCCCACGGGTGTCCTCTTTTCGAAAATGCCTGGGGTTCCCTGTTTTCCTCGGTGGCTTGGAAACCCGAGGCCCATATCTGTAAGTTGCGCCGCTCGGCAGAATGTCTGAGATTTCCCTCTGCCAACAGACTTGGGGTTACTTGTGTTTTAGGCTTTCCCCTTGGCGGCCAGGTAGGTGCACCCACACATGTGAGGTACCGTTTTCATCGGGACACCTGTGGGAACGCGGGACGGTAGGCCATGTGTTGTGGGGGGCGTGTTTCGATGGGTGCGGCGAGCGAAATGTGCGGAAAAAGCATTTTTTTCCCCACATTTCCGACTTTGCAGGGCTGTCTGGGTAAAAAAATCTGGGGCGATGGGCGCAAATCACACCTCTGCGGATTCCCACGGGTGTCCTCTTTTCGAAAATGCCTGGGGTTCCCTGTTTTCCTCGGTGCCTTGGACACCCGAGGCCCATATCTGTAAATTGCGCCGCTCGGCAGAATGTCTGAGATTTCCCTCTGCCAACAGACTTGGGGTTACTTGTGTTTTAGGCTTTCCCCTTGGCGGCCAGGTAGGTGCACCCACACATGTGAGGTACCGTTTTCATCGGGACACCTGTGGGAACGCGGGACGGTAGGCCATGTGTTGTGGGGGGCGTGTTTCGATGGGTGCGGCGAGCGAAATGTGCGGAAAAAGCGTTTTTTTCCCCACATTTCCGACTTTGCAGGGCTGTCTGGGTAAAAAAATCTGGGGCGATGGGCGCAAATCACACCTCTGTGGATTCCCACGGTGTCCTCTTTTCGAAAATGCCTGGGGTTCCCTGTTTTCCTCGGTGGCTTGGACACCCGAGGCCCATATCTGTAAGTTGCGCCGCTCGGCAGAATGTCTGAGATTTCCCTCTGCCAACAGACTTGGGGTTACTTGTGTTTTAGGCTTTCCCCTTGGCGGCCAGGTAGGTGCACCCACACATGTGAGGTACCGTTTTCATCGGGACACCTGTGGGAACGTGGGACGGTAGGCCATGTGTTGTGGGGGGCGTGTTTCGATGGGTGCGGCGAGCGAAATGTGCGGAAAAAGCGTTTTTTTCCCCACATTTCCGACTTTGCAGGGCTGTCTGGGTAAAAAAATCTGGGGCGATGGGCGCAAATCACACGTCTGCGGATTCCCACGGGTGTCCTCTTTTCGAAAATGCCTGGGGTTCCCTGTTTTCCTCGGTGGCTTGGACACCCGAGGCCCATATCTGTAAGTTGCGCCGCTCGGCAGAATGTCTGAGATTTCCCTCTGCCAACAGACTTGGGGTTACTTGTGTTTTAGGCTTTCCCCTTGGCGGCCAGGTAGGTGCACCCACACATGTGAGGTACCGTTTTCATCGGGACACCTGTGGGAACGCGGGACTGTAGGCCATGTGTTGTGGGGGGCGTGTTTCGATGGGTGCGGCGAGCGAAATGTGCGGAAAAAGCGTTTTTTTCCCCACATTTCCGACTTTGCAGGGCTGTCTGGGTAAAAAAATCTGGGGCGATGGGCGCAAATCACACCTCTGCGGATTCCCACGGGTGTCCTCTTTTCGAAAATGCCTGGGGTTCCCTGTTTTCCTCGGTGGCTTGGACACCCGAGGCCCATATCTGTAAGTTGCGCCGCTCGGCAGAATGTCTGAGATTTCCCTCTGCCAACAGACTTGGAGTTACTTGTGTTTTAGGCTTTCCCCTTGGTGGCTAGGTAGGTGCACCCACACATGTGAGGTACCGTTTTCATCGGGACACCTGTGGGAACGCGGGACGGTAGGCCATGTGTTGTGGGGGGCGTGTTTCGATGGGTGCGGCGAGCGAAATGTGCGGAAAAAGCGTTTTTTTCCCCACATTTCCGACTTTGCAGGGCTGTCTGGGTAAAAAAATCTGGGGCGATGGGCGCAAATCACACCTCTGCGGATTCCCACGGGTGTCCTCTTTTCGAAAATGCCTGGGGTTCCCTGTTTTCCTCGGTGGCTTGGACACCCGAGGCCCATATCTGTAAGTTGCGCCGCTCGGCAGAATGTCTGAGATTTCCCTCTGCCAACAGACTTGGGGTTACTTGTGTTTTAGGCTTTCCCCTTGGCGGCCAGGTAGGTGCACCCACACATGTGAGGTACCGTTTTCATCGGGACACCTGTGGGAACGCGGGACGGTAGGCCATGTGTTGTGGGGGGCGTGTTTCGATGGGTGGGGCGAGCGAAATGTGCGGAAAAAGCGTTTTTTTCCCCACATTTCCGACTTTGCAGGGCTGTCTGGGTAAAAAAATCTGGGGCGATGGGCGCAAATCACACCTCTGCGGATTCCCACGGGTGTCCTCTTTTCGAAAATGCCTGGGGTTCCCTGTTTTCCTCGGTGGCTTGGACACCCGAGGCCCATATCTGTAAGTTGCGCCGCTCGGCAGAATGTCTGAGATTTCCCTCTGCCAACAGACTTGGGGTTACTTGTGTTTTAGGCTTTCCCCTTGGCGGCCAGGTAGGTGCACCCACACATGTGAGGTACCGTTTTCATCGGGACACCTGTGGGAATGCGGGACGGTAGGCCATGTGTTGTGGGGGGCGTGTTTTGATGGGTGCGGCGAGCGAAATGTGCGGAAAAAGCGTTTTTTTCCCCACATTTCCGACTTTGCAGGGCTGTCTGGGTAAAAAAATCTGGGGCGATGGGCGCAAATCACATCTCTGCGGATTCCCACGGGTGTCCTCTTTTCGAAAATGCCTGGGGTTCCCTGTTTTCCTCGGTGGCTTGGACACCCGAGGCCCATATCTGTAAGTTGCGCCGCTCGGCAGAATGTCTGAGATTTCCCTCTGCCAACAGACTTGGGGTTACTTGTGTTTTAGGCTTTCCCCTTGGCGGCCAGGTAGGTGCACCCACACATGTGAGGTACCGTTTTCATCGGGACACCTGTGGGAACGCGGGACGGTAGGCCATGTGTTGTGGGGGGCGTGTTTCGATGGGTGCGGCGAGCGAAATGTGCGGAAAAAGCATTTTTTTCCCCACATTTCCGACTTTGCAGGGCTGTCTGGGTAAAAAAATCTGGGGCGATGGGCGCAAATCACACCTCTGCGGATTCCCACGGGTGTCCTCTTTTCGAAAATGCCTGGGGTTCCCTGTTTTCCTCGGTGGCTTGGACACCCGAGGCCCATATCTGTAAATTGCGCCGCTCGGCAGAATGTCTGAGATTTCCCTCTGCCAACAGACTTGGGGTTACTTGTGTTTTAGGCTTTCCCCTTGGCGGCCAGGTAGGTGCACCCACACATGTGAGGTACCGTTTTCATCGGGACACCTGTGGGAACGCGGGACGGTAGGCCATGTGTTGTGGGGGGCGTGTTTCGATGGGTGCGGCGAGCGAAATGTGCGGAAAAAGCGTTTTTTTCCCCACATTTCCGACTTTGCAGGGCTGTCTGGGTAAAAAAATCTGGGGCGATGGGCGCAAATCACACCTCTGCGGATTCCCACGGGTGTCCTCTTTTCGAAAATGCCTGGGGTTCCCTGTTTTCCTCGGTGGCTTGGACACCCGAGGCCCATATCTGTAAGTTGCGCCGCTCGGCAGAATGTCTGAGATTTCCCTCTGCCAACAGACTTGGGGTTACTTGTGTTTTAGGCTTTCCCCTTGGCGGCCAGGTAGGTGCACCCACACATGTGAGGTACCGTTTTCATCGGGACACCTGTGGGAACGTGGGACGGTAGGCCATGTGTTGTGGGGGGCGTGTTTCGATGGGTGCGGCGAGCGAAATGTGCGGAAAAAGCGTTTTTTTCCCCACATTTCCGACTTTGCAGGGCTGTCTGGGTAAAAAAATCTGGGGCGATGGGCGCAAATCACACCTCTGCGGATTCCCACGGGTGTCCTCTTTTCGAAAATGCCTGGGGTTCCCTGTTTTCCTCGGTGGCTTGGACACCCGAGGCCCATATCTGTAAGTTGCGCCGCTCGGCAGAATGTCTGAGATTTCCCTCTGCCAACAGACTTGGGGTTACTTGTGTTTTAGGCTTTCCCCTTGGCGGCCAGGTAGGTGCACCCACACATGTGAGGTACCGTTTTCATCGGGAAACCTGTGGGAACGCGGGACGGTAGGCCATGTGTTGTGGGGGGCGTGTTTCGATGGGTGCGGCGAGCGAAATGTGCGGAAAAAGCGTTTTTTTCCCCACATTTCCGACTTTGCAGGGCTGTCTGGGTAAAAAAATCTGGGGCGATGGGCGCAAATCACACCTCTGCGGATTCCCACGGGTGTCCTCTTTTCGAAAATGCCTGGGGTTCCCTGTTTTCCTCGGTGGCTTGGACACCCGAGGCCCATATCTGTAAGTTGCGCCGCTCGGCAGAATGTCTGAGATTTCCCTCTGCCAACAGACTTGGGGTTACTTGTGTTTTAGGCTTTCCCCTTGGCGGCCAGGTAGGTGCACCCACACATGTGAGGTACCGTTTTCATCGGGACACCTGTGGGAACGCGGGACGGTAGGCCATGTGTTGTGGGGGGCGTGTTTCGATGGGTGCGGCGAGCGAAATGTGCGGAAAAAGCGTTTTTTTCCCCACATTTCCGACTTTGCAGGGCTGTCTGGGTAAAAAAATCTGGGGCGATGGGCGCAAATCACACCTCTGCGGATTCCCACGGGTGTCCTCTTTTCGAAAATGCCTGGGGTTCCCTGTTTTCCTCGGTGGCTTGGACACCCGAGGCCCATATCTGTAAGTTGCGCCGCTCGGCAGAATGTCTGAGATTTCCCTCTGCCAACAGACTTGGAGTTACTTGTGTTTTAGGCTTTCCCCTTGGTGGCCAGGTAGGTGCACCCACACATGTGAGGTACCGTTTTCATCGGGACACCTGTGGGAACGCGGGACGGTAGGCCATGTGTTGTGGGGGGCGTGTTTCGATGGGTGCGGCGAGCGAAATGTGCGGAAAAAGCGTTTTTTTCCCCACATTTCCGACTTTGCAGGGCTGTCTGGGTAAAAAAATCTGGGGCGATGGGCGCAAATCACACCTCTGCGGATTCCCACGGGTGTCCTCTTTTCGAAAATGCCTGGGGTTCCCTGTTTTCCTCGGTGGCTTGGACACCCGAGGCCCATATCTGTAAGTTGCGCCGCTCGGCAGAATGTCTGAGATTTCCCTCTGCCAACAGACTTGGGGTTACTTGTGTTTTAGGCTTTTCCCTTGGCGGCCAGGTAGGTGCACCCACACATGTGAGGTACCGTTTTCATCGGGACACCTGTGGGAACGCGGGACGGTAGGCCATGTGTTGTGGGGGGCGTGTTTCGATGGGTGGGGCGAGCGAAATGTGCGGAAAAAGCGTTTTTTTCCCCACATTTCCAACTTTGCAGGGCTGTCTGGGTAAAAAAATCTGGGGCGATGGGCGCAAATCACACCTCTGCGGATTCCCACAGGTGTCCTCTTTTCGAAAATGCCTGGGGTTCCCTGTTTTCCTCGGTGGCTTGGACACCCGAGGCCCATATCTGTAAGTTGCGCCGCTCGGCAGAATGTCTGAGATTTCCCTCTGCCAACAGACTTGGGGTTACTTGTGTTTTAGGCTTTCCCCTTGGCGGCCAGGTAGGTGCACCCACACATGTGAGGTACCGTTTTCATCGGGACACCTGTGGGAACGCGGGACGGTAGGCCATGTGTTGTGGGGGGCGTGTTTCGATGGGTGCGGCGAGCGAAATGTGCGGAAAAAGCGTTTTTTTCCCCACATTTCCGACTTTGCAGGGCTGTCTGGGTAAAAAAATCTGGGGCGATGGGCGCAAATCACACCTCTGCGGATTCCCACGGGTGTCCTCTTTTCGAAAATGCCTGGGGTTCCCTGTTTTCCTCGGTGGCTTGGACACCCGAGGCCCATATCTGTAAGTTGCGCCGCTCGGCAGAATGTCTGAGATTTCCCTCTGCCAACAGACTTGGGGTTACTTGTGTTTTAGGCTTTCCCCTTGGCGGCCAGGTAGGTGCACCCACACATGTGAGGTACCGTTTTCATCGGGACACCTGTGGGAACGCGGGACGGTAGGCCATGTGTTGTGGGGGGCGTGTTTCGATGGGTGCGGCGAGCGAAATGTGCGGAAAAAGCGTTTTTTTCCCCACATTTCCGACTTTGCAGGGCTGTCTGGGTAAAAAAACCTGGGGCGATGGGGGCAAATCACACCTCTGCGGATTCCCACGGGTGTCCTCTTTTCGAAAATGCCTGGGGTTCCCTGTTTTCCTCGGTGGCTTGGACACCCGAGGCCCATATCTGTAAGTTGCGCCGCTCGGCAGAATGTCTGAGATTTCCCTCTGCCAACAGACTTGGGGTTACTTGTGTTTTAGGCTTTCCCCTTGGCGGCCAGGTAGGTGCACCCACACATGTGAGGTACCGTTTTCATCGGGACACCTGTGGGAACGCGGGACGGTAGGCCATGTGTTGTGGGGGGCGTGTTTCGATGGGTGCGGCGAGCGAAATGTGCGGAAAAAGCGTTTTTTTCCCCACATTTCCGACTTTGCAGGGCTGTCTGGGTAAAAAAATCTGGGGCGATGGGCGCAAATCACACCTCTGCGGATTCCCACGGGTGTCCTCTTTTCGAAAATGCCTGGGGTTCCCTGTTTTCCTCGGTGGCTTGGACACCCGAGGCCCATATCTGTAAGTTGCGCCGCTCGGCAGAATGTCTGAGATTTCCCTCTGCCAACAGACTTGGGGTTACTTGTGTTTTAGGCTTTCCCCTTGGCGGCCAGGTAGGTGCACCCACACATGTGAGGTACTGTTTTCATCGGGACACCTGTGGGAACGCGGGACGGTAGGCCATGTGTTGTGGGGGGCGTGTTTCGATGGGTGCGGCGAGCGAAATGTGCGGAAAAAGCGTTTTTTTCCCCACATTTCCGACTTTGCAGGGCTGTCTGGGTAAAAAAATCTGGGGCGATGGGCGCAAATCACACCTCTGCGGATTCCCACGGGTGTTCTCTTTTCGAAAATGCCTGGGGTTCCCTGTTTTCCTCGGTGGCTTGGACACCCGAGGCCCATATCTGTAAGTTGCGCCGCTCGGCAGAATGTCTGAGATTTCCCTCTGCCAACAGACTTGGGGTTACTTGTGTTTTAGGCTTTCCCCTTGGCGGCCAGGTAGGTGCACCCACACATGTGAGGTACCGTTTTCATCGGGACACCTGTGGGAACGCGGGACGGTAGGCCATGTGTTGTGGGGGGCGTGTTTCGATGGGTGCGGCGAGCGAAATGTGCGGAAAAAGCGTTTTTTTCCCCACATTTCCCACTTTGCAGGGCTGTCTGGGTAAAAAAATCTGGGGCGATGGGCGCAAATCAAACCTCTGCGGATTCCCACGGGTGTCCTCTTTTCGAAAATGCCTGGGGTTCCCTGTTTTCCTCGGTGGCTTGGACACCCGAGGCCCATATCTGTAAGTTGCGCTGCTCGGCAGAATGTCTGAGATTTCCCTCTGCCAACAGACTTGGGGTTACTTGTGTTTTAGGCTTTCCCCTTGGCGGCCAGGTAGGTGCACCCACACATGTGAGGTACCGTTTTCATCGGGACACCTGTGGGAACGCGGGACGGTAGGCCATGTGTTGTGGGGGGCGTGTTTCGATGGGTGCGGCGAGCGAAATGTGAGGAAAAAGCGTTTTTTTCCCCACATTTCCGACTTTGCAGGGCTGTCTGGGTAAAAAAATCTGGGGCGATGGCCGCAAATCACACCTCTGCGGATTCCCACGGGTGTCCTCTTTTCGAAAATACCTGGGGTTCCCTGTTTTCCTCGGTGGCTTGGACACCCGAGGCCCATATCTGTAAGTTGCGCCGCTCGGCAGAATGTCTGAGATTTCCCTCTGCCAACAGACTTGGGGTTACTTGTGTTTTAGGCTTTCCCCTTGGCGGCCAGGTAGGTGCACCCACACATGTGAGGTACCGTTTTCATCGGGACACCTGTGGGAACGCGGGACGGTAGGCCATGTGTTGTGGGGGGCATGTTTCGATGGGTGCGGCGAGCGAAATGTGCCGAAAAAGCGTTTTTTTCCCCACATTTCCGACTTTGCAGGGCTGTCTGGGTAAATAAATCTGGGGCGATGGGCGCAAATCACACCTCTGCGGATTCCCACGGGTGTCCTCTTTTCGAAAATGCCTGGGGTTCCCTGTTTTCCTCGGTGGCTTGGACACCCGAAGCCCATATCTGTAAGTTGCGCCGCTCGGCAGAATGTCTGAGATTTCCCTCTGCCAACAGACTTGGGGTTACTTGTGTTTTAGGCTTTCCCCTTGGCGGCCAGGTAGGTGCACCCACACATGTGAGGTACCGTTTTCATCGGGACACCTGTGGGAACGCGGGACGGTAGGCCATGTGTTGTGTTTGTGTGGTTTTCATAACGTTTTGACCCATTTGCTGGAGCCCTTTGTCTCACAACCCTTTCTTTTCCCAAATGTGACCTACATTTAGTCGCTGCTTTAGCCACCATACACTTTTGTAACCTGCACAAGTCACCTACCCTTGAAAAGGTCTGCCTGTGCTCTTTCAAAAAATGTATGGCTGCCGTTCCTCACCACATTGGTTTTCCCAATTTACACATGCTAAGTGCATCTGGTCAGGCCGTGAGCGTAAAACTCCTGTGTACCATGGCTCAGTGTTTGGCTTGTGGTATTGCTTGTTTTGTACAAACACTACAAAAATGGTATGCTCTCCTAACTGCAATAGTCGGCGGAATGTAGCGGAGCATTGCTTTTCTCAGAATTCATAGAAGCCATTGCCGTACCAAGCCAACCATGTCCAACACATACCTTTTTTTTCAGTCATTTTCCCGCTTTTCCCCCATTCGATGGCAGTTTCCCCTACCTAGTTGTTGCCTGACCTATACAAATCACCCCTTCCTAAACTTGGAATTTTGTCTACTTTTCAGAAATATATGCCTTTCTGTCCTCCAATTTGGCTTTCCTGCCCTTTTCTTCCATTCCGTCCATGCATGTCCAATTGGCAAAAATGGCAAAAATCGCCTACCTCTCATAAAACGGTTGATAACCCCATCAAAATAATTTTTTTCCATTTCCACTCAACCTGTTCCTGAAAGCCAACACATTGGGGAACTCAGCACAGCAAACCATTTGTTTCTAGCTCTTACAAGGAAAAAACCACAGGCTTCTTTGTACATCATTTTATTGGCATTTTTTGAAAAAACCCAACATTTTCGCACTTTTTCCTTATTTTCTCCCCCCCCCCTACAGCAACCTGGGATTCCTGGGTGGCGTTACGATCGTCTACATGTGGGAAAAAAAGGAGCCAAATTTGGCCGAGATATCTCATGTAACAAAAAAGTTACAAGCCATTGAATGGCCACATACCAAAATCACCAAAAAAGGCTCTGGCACTGGGGAGAAATACCCATGGCACTTAAAGGGTTAAATGGCACCTGCCACATGGCTGAACAAAAATCTGACCAAGTAGAATTTCACTTCCAGAAGAACCAAATTCCAGACGTGCGAGTCATAGCAGTAGGACAACAGACTGGTGATGGGGGGTCCTCTCTATTTCTGAAAATCAACCTTCCTTCCAGTTTAAGGTGGTATTCCACACTGGAAGGAAACACTCTGAAATTCTTTACCAATCCACAATCAGACACTCCCACTCCTATAGTCCAAAAAGATGAGAAATCAGCTCAGAGCCTGGCTGACATTCAGCATATTGGAGAGCAGTGGTTCATCCCTGTTCAGTTAAATAATGGGAAGGACTCTGTTCTCGCCCGAGTGTGTGTGAACAACGGTAAGAGCTTCATCAGCGAAGCCATGTTCCGCCAACTCCCAAAAGATCCAGCCATTCCCACATTCAAACTGATAGACAAATGGGAAGTGGACCTGGAAGCACCCAATTCCAAACATCTCCTGCCAAGCAGGTGTATGCTTAAAATCTCCATTGGCAACAAGAGCATAGTCCATAATTGTTGGGTCGTGCGAGACGTCACTGCCGCCTTTTACTTAGGCAGTGACATTCTCAATCGCTTTGCCATTTGTTTGGACCTAATAAACTTCAAAGCTTGGTTCCGATTAGCGGATAATCCTATGGGCTTTGATGATCAAGAGAAAGCATTTAGGTCAGCTCAATTGCTACCTTATGCAGTTGAAATTCAGGTTAAAGAGGAAGTCACCATCCCAGAAAGGACCCGGCAATTCTCCCTGGAAGTGAAAGTTAAAAGAGGACAAAAATTGAAAACCCTGATGCTTATATTCATCTAAATGCTTCTCTCCAACAGCAAGGGTTGGGGGTAGACCCAACACCATTAGTCAACATAGAACATGACACCATTCCAATAGAGGTGGATAACAGCGACTTAAAGAGTATTACTCTAGCCGCAGGCACCATTATTGGAATGGCTGTTGATTACAACATTTCTCCATTGATTTAGAAAATGAACTGTTAGGACCAATCCCCAAGGACTGTTTTGACAGTGACAGTGATGACAATACAACACCAGACAGGATCTTTACCCGGAATGGGGGGGAACTCCCTGGTGTACACTTCTTGCCCTTATGGTAAGGAAGACGTGACTTGTGACTTCAGAAGGGATGAGGTGATTTTCCAGGTCCATGAGGGCTGCCTTTCCCACCTGAAGCCTCCAGTCCAAATCAGCACTCTGACCAGGGACTTCTCCACCCAGCTGGAGGAGGCCGCTGAGATAGCAAAAGCAGAAGTCTTTCCAGGCTTCAGGCAGATGGTGGAAGAGAGAGTCAACCTGGCTGATGCCTGTGTGACTCTGGAACAGAAGCAAATGTTGAAACAAGTTTTCTTGGATTTCCAAGATCTCTTTGCGGGGGACTCATATGACTGTGGTCGCACCGACATCCACACAACAACAATTCCCACGGACCCTGGAATGACTCCAGTGTTTGTGAAGCAATATCGTTTGCCTCTCGCTTCCATGGAGTCCCTTACTGAAATAATTAAGAACCTTGAGTCCCGGGGAATAATCCATCCAGTACACAACACCTTCAATAATCCGGTGCTGGGAATATTGAAGCCAAACAGCCAGTGGAAACTCTGTGCCGACCTTAGGGAGCTCAACAAACGGGTCCATACTTCCCAATGGCCTCTGCCCTACATTGACCAAGGGCTGGCCCAGATTCAGGGGTCATAGGTATTCACTGCGATTGTCCTGACCAATGGATACTGGACCGTGCCTGTCAGTAGGGAGGACCAATACAAACTGGCTTTTACCTTTGGGGGCCAGCAGTACACATGGACCCGGACTCCCTTCGGAAACCTCAACTCCGGCAATGAATTCAACATTTTCCTACATAAGGCCATGCCCGACCTGGGTGTGAGGGGTAACCTGGCTTATGTAGATGATGTCCTCATCAAAAGTTCATCTGTGGAGGAACACATAGAGGAGATCCGTTATGTTCTGACGCAGTTGAGGGCCGCCGGAGCAAAACTTTCCTTTCAGAAAGCACAGTGGTGTAGAACCCATGTTAATTTCTTGGGGCATGAGATTACTCCTCAGGGTCTCTGTCCCCAAGAAAAGAAAGTGGAAGCACTCCAGAAACGGAAGGATCCCACAACTCTGCGGGAACTAAGGAGCCTCCTCTGACTGACTAATTACAGCAGAAAGTTCATTGAGGGCTACGCAGAGATCACCAGACCCCTGATTCATCTTCTGAACGGGGGGGTCAAGTGGGAATGGGGTCCAGAAGAATCCGAGGCACTAAGACAACTCAAGAGAAGCCTCTCACAAGCGCCTTGCCTAGCTTACCCTGTCAGAAACAAGGAGTTCTTCCTGGAGACAGGGTTCTCTAATACGTACTTGACGGCAGTATTATACCAAAAGCATAACAAGGTCAATAAAGTAATCTCCTATGCGAGCAAAACTTTATCCTCTGTGGAATAAAAATTCAACGATTGTGAGAAGGCACTCCTGGCAACGGTGTTGGCATTGAAGAATTACCGCCCGTTTATCCAGGGGGAACACATCATAGTGGAGACTCCACATCACCCTCTGCAATATCTCCAAAGTGACAGAATCTGGGCCGGAAATGTGAGTAATTCCCGAATTACTTCCTGGATTCTGTCAATGCAAGGTTTTCCTGTGGAGGTCAGATATGGCCAAAACAAGAAGAGTCCCCTCGCGCAAGGTCTGGCTGACTTGCATGATTGTGCCAGAGAAAACTGTATCGAGGACAAAAG
This sequence comes from Ambystoma mexicanum, assembly GCF_040938575.1. Taxonomy (NCBI): domain Eukaryota; kingdom Metazoa; phylum Chordata; class Amphibia; order Caudata; family Ambystomatidae; genus Ambystoma; species Ambystoma mexicanum. The sequence goes on along the minus strand of NC_090934.1, from coordinate 115,334,691 downwards.
TCTAAAAATCAAGGACAACATGGAGGCATACCTTAATTCCCCACACAAAGTCTTTGAAGATGACAAGTGTGAGGGAATGCCCACTGTCTATGTGGATGGATGCTCTTACCATGTTGACAACAACTGGGAGAAAGAACTGGTGGCCAGCGTAGGGAATGCATGGGTGAAGGAGTTTCCAGAACCCTCCGCTGGATACAAAATTGGTCCCCAAAGTAGTCAGGTGGCAGAATTGATGGCTGTGCATCAAGCCATCCTCACTGCTGTCCAACATCAACTCCACGAACTGGTCATAATCACAGATTCAGATTATGTACTGAACGGGTTCATGGAGCACCTGGTTAACTGGAAAACCAGAGGCATGCTATGTGCTAATAACAAACCCCTGAAACATAGGAAGTTAATCTAAAATATTGATGATCTGGTCACATCGAAGGGGATGACCATCTACTGGAAAAAGATCAAGGGTCATTCCAAAGTAGAGGGACCAGACAAAACTGGAAATTACTTAGCTGATCAGCTGGCCAAAACCGGGGCCATCCAAGGGGATCTAATAGAGATTGAGTCCCTGTTGGGCGAAATCCAGGTCACTGCTATCACTAGGTCCCAGACAAATGCTCACAATTATCTTTCTACTGCACAATGGAGTAAGGAGACCCCTGATGCTGATTTAATTATGGCTCAAAAGGGGGATCCAATAATTGGTAAGTTTTAGCAACACATTGAGGACCCTGAGAACTTTCCCCTGACATATACCGATTACATTGGGAAAGAGGACCTAAGAGTGTTGATGAAATGTCCAAAAAAGGTTCCGAATCCAAGACGGTTTATTGGTAAGGAAATCCCAAGCTGGCCATGATCAGTGGGTGGTTCCTACCTCATTCCGAAGCCTGATGTTAAGTCACGCCCATGATGCGGCCACCGCCGATCATAGGGGGTTTCACACAACACTTGAGATCTTAAGAGAGGTTGCATACTGGCCACACATGGGGCAGGGCCTCGACCAATACTTGAAGGGGTGTCTGGTGTGTGCACAATTTCAGCCATCATCCCTCACACACCGTGCGCCTCTCCAAAAGAGGGGGATGACACTGCCATGGTCAGATTTGCAAATCGACTTCGTAGGCCCTGTAATTCGCTCGTCTAGAGGAAACAAGTACATGTTGACCGTTACATGCTTGTTTACCAAGTGGGTGGAATGTCTCCCGGCTCCAAATTGCAAGGCAAAAACAGCAGCTGCCCTGATGATTAACCACATCTTTTCCCGTTTTGGTCTACCTCAAAGGATTGAGTCAGTCAGAGGTAGCCATTTCACCAGCGAGGTAATGACAAAGATGTGGGAGATACTGGGGGTCAAAAGGAAGTTACATATTGCTTACCGGCCAGCTTCTTCTGGGGCAGTAGAACGCTACAACCGGACCATTGTGAGCATCTTAAAAAAGTTTGTGGCAGATTCTGGGCCAAGTTGGGATATCCGATTACCTCTGGTCCTAATGGCCATCAGATCTACCCCATCATCTGCAACTAAAATGTCACCATTTGAGCTGATGACTGGACGCAAGATGGTGCTTCACCAGCATTTGCACTACAGGACCCAAGAGCAGACATTGATAAATGCCTCCACAACTCATGAGTATGTGGAGAATTTAAGGAAACACCTTCAGCATGCTTTTGCCTATGCTCAGCGGAATCTAGATAGATCAGCTGATAACATGAAAACCCACTACGACCTGAAAACCACCAGGAAAGTATACGAGGTTGGGGGCCGGGTCTATCTATACAATTTCCAAAGAAACCAGGCCAAACAGCGAAAATGTTTGCCTACGTGGAAGGGACCGTTTGAAATTATAGACAAAATCTCCCCTGTAGCCTATAAGATCCACATCCCCAAAGGTAGTCTGGCGGAAGGGGAAGACAAGTGGGTCCATATTAATCAGATAAAGTGTTGCCATCCCAGGCACACTCTGCAACAACTGGAGGAATCCTCTGGAATCCCAGAGGAGCCGCCCCAGAGTAATTCAGTTCCAAACCTAAAATATCCCACATATAGTCTCTAAAATATCATGATTCTGGTAGGAAAATATTTCCTGTTATATCTTGTTTTTAAAACAAGACTGAAAAATGTAACCGGATGTATAAAATGTATGTGTTTGCCACACCATTAATAGTGGTGGAGAAATGTCTACAAATAGGTATTGCCGCTTTTGCTTTATCATCCTAGGAGAGATGAAACCACGGAGACTGACCAAGGAGAACGACCCGGAGACCGGGAGCAAAGATCCCAGGGGCCCGGAGTACCGCCCAATATTCCCATCAGGACAGGCGAGGAGAACTGATCGATCCAACCGGATGGAGGAAAAGATGCTGAACTGTGCCATTTACGGAATTGGAAGAAGATGATGCGGACATCCCAGCGCGTGGATCAAAACATCCTTTGCACCCGACTCCCCCTCAACTAGAAATCAAAGTGCAGTCGGGCGGGGGGGCTTGTTGGGTGTCCGGACCCATGTTTTTACTATTATGCTGCAACATTTGGTGCTGTGGGCTTAGGAAATCCAAGAGGGCGGAAAAGCCCACATTTGCGCCAGAATCCTAGAGAACCATGCAGTTTTGCACACAGCAGAGTGGTCCCCTGACCTGCCACCCAACAGTACAAGTATGATGGGCCAGGAGGGCCATGAGTGAAATGTGTGCCAAAGGAAAAAAAGCAGTGCCGGATGGCTAAAAAAAAAACGCTTTAAAATCACCTCTGTTTCCCTGAATGCAAGCTCAAAATGCCTATTTTAAACATCACAAGATATTCAAAAATCTCAATGAACACCAGCAGGCATTTGGCAGAATGTATTCTTGTGTGCATACTAAATCTGGAAAGAGAAAGAGCCCAAAACAATGTTTATAACAAAACTGGCTGAGCTGTGGATGTCAGCAGCTTAAGTTAAATGAACAGAAAGCCACTAAAATCGAAATGTTTAAAATAAATGAGTGATCTACTTTTGAGTGTAACATAGGTTCCAACTGTTAAATGTCATAGTTTTGAACTTAGAATCAGCATTCTAGCTGCATGTGTAAAAATTGTAAGTTGGATTTGAATGTAGAAAACTGGGAACAAACATGACATTTAGCTGAAGCTTGGCTTGAAGAGAGTGAATTCTCCCTGACAACTTCCCCACCGACAGGAGAGGGAATTCAGCAGCTGTGTTCCCAGGCCTGGCTGCATTCTGCTGCCCCTGCCAAAAGGATATGACACCTCTCTGATTGAATTAGGGGAGTGGCACCTGGGGACTACAGGAAACTAAACAAAGCACTGTCCTTGGCTCAGGCAAATGTTATATTGGGGGGGTCGTAAAATGGCTTCCTCTTGGGAGAAACTGGGAGGGGCAGTGCCTGTGAGAGCAAGCTGAGCTTGGGGGAAGTGGATAAACCAGAAGTTCCACCATGTGCTTTGGAAAACCACACCCCTTTGGGGCCAGAGCATGATTTTAAAAAGATGGATAATTCATAGTGCGGACTTGTAAAAATTATATAAATAACATCATCATTCTTGTGATTTTTCTGTGCACATTTTAAGAGGTGTTAGGACTCTGTGGTATGTTCCTGGGGATAGTAGCGGAAACAAAGGTTGTTACTCCAAATGTATGCATGTTAAAAATCTGACACTTTATCGTCTGAAACCCATATCCCTGGTGCACATTTGTGAAAAATCTGGAAACATTTAGAAGTCGTCATCTGGATGAAAAGGGGAGAATTCTGTCATAAGTGGACACGACATCGTACAAATACAGGGATCGGAGGGTTTGGTGCTACAGAAAATATGTTAACTGGACCTATAATATTTGAAAAATGGTACATAGATAAATATGTATTTGGATCAGAAATAGATTTGTGTGCAATTTGACAAGGGGAGGATCCTCTGACCATAAACCTACCTCACCACTCTGACTCACAACCCAGTTCCCCCAATCAAGGAAGAGAGGAGGAACTGGCCAATGATGAGTGAGAGGGGCAGGCTTAGCTAGGCCCAGGCACACACCCACTTTCTAAACACATAAAAAGAGCCACTGGAACCCAGGTAGGGAGATTCACTTTCCACTTTCTTGCGGGACGCTTTGACGGGAGACTACAGACTTCAAATCCATCAACCTCCAGAGACCAGAGATCCAGAGAGACCAGAGATCCAGAGAGACCAGAGATCCAGAGAGACCAGAACTGTGCAGTGCTAAGAGCAGAACCAGAGACCAGACCGCTGTGAAGAACCGCTAGCGGAAGTCCAGCCAATCCTGACCCGATCGGTGACGAAGTCGCATTCCTGTCCAAAATCTAGTGTTAGTACCCAGCTAGCACTGTGCCAAAACCAATCTCTTAGTTTAAAATAATGTAATCCAAACTTTTTTAGCCTATTAGAACTGCCTCCTAGAATCGTGTCATTCGGTCATCTTTAAAACTGAAAACTGTCATCTGTCATTCTGAGCTTTAAAATTTAAAATCCGAAAAACCACCTTCACTAAATCAGCTGTATCTCTGTCATCTTAAAGCTAAGATTCTAAGCTTTCCAACGAGCCTAGAACCGACTTCCTACTCCTTATAATACCACCGTAATTGCTCTCGACGCACGTGACTAAATTTGCCGCGATTTGACATTTTGCTTAATTTCAGCCATGTGTAAAAATATTTGTTCTTGCTTTCCTTGCTGAAATTCGTGTGCAACCTGACAATCATTCATAGAGCATTGCTAAAGTGATCCTGAATTAATTTAAGTATCTCTCACTCACCCTGAACCTCCTATAGGGAATTAAAAGCATTTTTCACATAGTTTACACTTCTTTGCATACCACATCAAAGTATATTGCCTGTGTTTCAAACTTCTACCTGTTTTCACCTAAGCTTGCTAGGGGGGAATTGAATTATATTTGATTGCATTCCTAAGAACTGTGTGCTTTCCTTCCATCTCTTTACCTTGCATAAAGGGGGGGGGGCGGAATTGTCAAAGACAAGTGATTACATTGTCTTTTGTTGAAGTCATATCAAGTTTATTTTCTGTACTGCATTTTCATTCATCATTGCATTGTCCTTGAAGCCATAAAAGCATTCTCAGCTACTGTATCCTCTCTATATCACTTCTAAGCCATCAAAAAGAGTGTACCACTGTAACATTATCCATTGTTGATCACTATCATCTTCACAAGTGTGCTATCAAACATTAATTTATTATAAAAGTGTGATAGATATATATTGTTTAATTTTCAAAAAACCTTTTAATTTGCAAAACAAACCTACTTCTTGGCTCAGTGGGGTTAGGGGGATTCTAAGAGAGGGGTGTTATATAAGGGTTGTCATCCAGAGTAAACAAACTGGACATAAAAATATATCAATAAGGGTTTCCCATAACATCCCAGACTAGGCATTGACTTAGCTGTAGTGTTGAATTGATTCCGCTTACATTCCCACTGAGTACCACACCCAGTGGGACAATCGCATAGTAGCCTCACCACGATGGCATCTTGGGGGAAGAGGGGCTTCCCCAGCTAGAGCAGTGAAAATACCCTGGGATTTGTCACAATATATTAGAAGGTCAATAGATTATCCAACTCCTCCACTCCCCAAGTGCTTAGGCAGTCTTTGCCAGACCTGACATGTCATAGATATTTAGGAGTGCCGTTGAGGGTCATGTCACAAACACCTAGACATCGAACATCATACAAGCTATACCCTTGAAGGAGCCACTGTGGCATGGCATGCTGCAGAAAAGTGTTGGGTTGGTAGGTCCTAGGTAGTACTCACATGTCCCTCCAAGCACCCTGGATGCTTATTTAACAACAGGCATCACTGCTGTATGTACGCATCAATAAAATGTGATGGAATAAGATATAACATGCAGATAATTGCTAGTTCATCTTGACAATTGCTGTCAACAAAGTGTGTTAACTGTAAGTGATATATTCTTACCATGTGAGTTAAAGTAAGTGGCTGGCGTGTCTGACATGGATCACAATGACATCAATAATGATGATAATGATAGTGAACATTAATAATGGACAGCTATTGTTTTCAGACGTGCTCTATGGTAATGCACATCAAACTCCTTTCAACATGAAGTGACTCCTGTCCAGGTCTACTACAGAAAAACAAAACAACTTTATTAGGAAAATAAGAAGACATTATTGACATATATATTACTTGAGGGTGCAGAATATACACTCACCCCTAGCCATTGGCTTGAAGAGGAAGTGCCAAGCACGATTCACACTCCTACCGTCCATTTTGAAGTACCAGGAACATTCACGCCAACGTGATGTATGATGAGTAAATAAGCCAGCATTGAGCTGAATTGGGGCTCTTTCCAGTACCTATCAGAATAACAGCACCTATTGTAGTACCGACACCTGAGAAAACCTGGACAGTAAGGTACCCATTGAGAAAACCTTATCGACAAGTGAGAGAGAATGACGATCGTCAGAATATAATACCCGAAGAAGTTAAGAAGATGCTCAAGGAAGACAAATGATGACGTCATAAGAACCCGGACTGACTCACATATAGAAGATATAACGACCTGAGAATGTTGACAAACGAGATGAAACACCATGGACAAGTGACATCCTAAGCCTAAAGTGAAACAATTGATGTCAGGCTGTCAGAAACTTGTGCCATAAGCACGATGAAGATATTCAGTTAGTTTCAACATGTATATATGCAAAGTAACCACAAGAAGCACAGAAATCATGAGGCTTGCTTATGCTTAGTAGTAAGATAGATTGCGGCAAGCGCCACCTGTACATATATCTACCTCAAGAAAGCACTTTATATAAAGTATATTTCCGCTACGCACAAGAGCAGAATCAACCAAAGGTTACTAAAGGTCTCGAGAAGAGAGTTTCACAGCAAACAAATTGAGAGTTAAAGACGGAGAAGCCAAGGTCGTATCATCTGAAATAGCCCAATGGTGGATACAATTAAAGAGAAGAAGAACAGAGTATCCTGTTTAGGAAGGTCAAGATAAGCAACAGATGGCAGATGACTGGCATAATTAAATCAAATGTATGAAATTGCATGAAGAAAAGGCCAATTTCATGGTGTTGCCTACACCTACGCATGGACCATTGCCATACCCAGATGCCTTAACTTTCCCAGGCCAAGAAGCAGACTCGAGGCCAACCACAGAGAAATAATTGACACATGACCACTGAGGTGATGATTGATTGTACCTATAATTGAAGGGAGGCTGGAGTGCAGACGAACTCCCCGCACCTGGACGGCTATTCTGCACGCTGCTAAGCGCAAGTGGAAAAGTGTGAGTGGGGTTGATGCCAACCCAATCATAGTGGACCATGTAATCTAGGGTCCTATAGTTAGTAGAACCAATGAGAAGTCATGCTTTTAGTGACGTTTACGGTAGCCATTTTGAAGGAAGGGCTTAGTAGCCCCACCAGACATTGTTAATCCTACCCCCTCACCCCGTTACCATATACAGATATAGTACCAATATTTAAGTTACCTTCCTAGAACCAATCAAGTTGCATGCTAAGTTTTAAGAGTTACACGTCAGTGATGATGAGTTTTTGGTATAAATGTTATGTTTTCTTCTAAAATGAATTGGAGTTGAAGCGAGAAGGAAGATCGTGCAATTGCTGGTATTCATGAACTCCCTGTTTTTTGTACTTGTCATTAAACAGACTCCCTTTGACAAACTACTGAGTTGTCATTATTGATTTGGTGCAAGAGTATTATACTGCATCCCCATCCATCTCAAGGGTGCTGCTGCTCATCTTAAAGTGCTGTTTGGAAACCCCCAGTCCTATGGGCCGACTGGGGTCCTTAATGCACAGGCTAGCGATAGCTGACTCTTGGCAAGTAAGAAATGGTGTACTGTGTGTGTATAGAATTGAGGTGGCAAGTGACTTTTTATATGTGGCTAGTAGCTTGCTCTCAGAACAACTGACCTTTTGGGAAATCGGTTGTGTGCTTCTAGGCTATAGGTGTGTATTATGTGGACACTCCAATACCTTAACTGGTATTTGGACGGAAGTGCTTGGGTAGCAAGGCCCCCAGCTGGGAACTCCTCTCCTGCCAACACCTCCTTCAAATTGACACTTTCCAACATAAGCACACCCTGCACAGTCTTCAGTGCTTGCATAGTTCCAGAACTGAATATAAGCAGAAGCTGACTATATACAGTTATTTACATCATGGTGAGCATACATTATTAGTACCTGGCGCAGTAAACAAAAGAAAAAGACTTACCTGTGGTTGGCTGCATTCCGAGCCCTATTGCATGGTAATCTAGAGCACGCAATGCGTGCAGCTCGCTCCGATCCCCGACAGGATTTTCATTCTGGAATGGCCACCATAAAAAAGGAGAAAGGACTACATGTAGTCCCTTCTCCCTGTTCAATGGCAGACATTTCTTTTGTTTACTTTTTTTCTCAAGTTTCTTTAATGGCCGCCACGCTCGGGCCTGCAACTATGGGCCCCGGGGGCATTACCTTATGCGATAATGGGCCGCAGACTCGGGGCATATTGCCTAATTACCGTGCTAAACCTTACGAGGCTCTTATACTGGGACATTAAAGATCTCGCACCTTCAGCAGGGACCAACAGTAGACCCTTGAAAGATTGCCAAATGGGCAACAGTGCTTCTTTCATGATGGCTAGAGAGGCTTTTCAGGGGAGGACCAGTCTATGTTGCTGCCCCCCCCCCCATCTTCATTATTTCTGTTTTTTAGTAATATGTTTTGCCGAATTTTTCAGATGGCTTTGCTTCAAATATATAAAAACAACGGATTCTGGTTCAAACTGATAATGCAATTTGAAGTGCTGATTTGGCTTTTTTTTTTTTTTTACAGAATATCAAAACTTTCTATTCATTGGCGCGTCTGTCAAACATTTGAGCAAACAACGACTTATGCGAGGGTTTTCGGATCATGTGCACATTCGGCACTGAACAGAAGTAGAACAGGAATTGGTTAAAACAGGAGTATTGCCATATTAATAGTTTCAATAATTATTTATTATTGAGCGGCTGCATCTCCCTTCTGTGCCAGAGTCTCTCCTTTCATCAAACCGGTCTTTGTTCAAAGCATCTCAAAGACCAGAGAACATACACCTGACTTCATTTCTTTGTTGCATAAAAGATGAGTCAAGCCTAATATCGTAGAGCTCTGGGAATCAGGGTAAGGGATGAGAGGCTCTGGGCTATACTCTATAATCTACACCGGGGAAAGGGCACATCAACATGTCAAAGAGGCCAAAGGAGTCTCCCAGTGCACAAAGAAGGTATATGCGTGACTTTCCTTTGGGGCAAGCAGATGGAGAAAAAAAAATGTTTTTACAAAGAGGGCTGGGTTGTAACTATAATAACGTAAATCCTACAAACGTTGGCAGTGTCAATGTTAGAAGAGAAATATATAGGGGGTCATGGACCCTCTTTTTTGCTGTGGGGGGGCCTGACTCTAGAGGGCGAACAGATACTGAGTTTGTGCAGAGTGAAAAGGCTACCCCTTTCACAGACGCACAGGAGTTGCAGGCCGACTACAGGAGGCTAGGTTAACATATACTAACCAGTAGATCACAGGTAAGTGAGTTCAAAATAAAACAAAGTTTAATCATAATAGAAAAATCATGTTAAAATGCCCATTGTAGGCAGAGCCATAGGTATTACATTAAGAAAAAACTGTTCTGTGCGTTTGTGTGGGTTAGTACCAACAAAAGTGCAATTTCATGTACTGCTGAACTACTTACAGTACATAATTACTGTCAAAATGACGTACTGTTAATATGGCCTGCACCTCCTGTGCATCTATGAAAGGGGTAGCCTTTTGACTCTGCACTTTGCTCTTTCAGTGTCAATATTATTGCACAAACACTCAGTGCAAATGCACGTATTCACTAACATAACATTTGCGCCCGTACACAATCCCTTTACAAGACTCACTTTAACTATAGCTGCGTGTAAGGTACTTCACTCTGAAAACAAATGTTGTGAAGATATCGGGTGCCCTCAGGATGTATTAACTTGAGGGTTTGCAGAAGTGACTTTGTGGTCATCATCAAATGGACCTGGGCATGACATCTGAGGTCCCGGAAGCCATCTATAACATAGGGAGTTATATTTAAAGGTGTCTAATCCTGGAATTCTAATCTGAAACCCTACATTTAGTTACTATTGCTTCCAGAATTCACATCAGTGTCAGAGGGGAAAACTGGGACTGGATCCTGGAGAGTCAACTACTGATATGGGACGATGAAGATGACAGATAAAGCTTATAAAGGTCCCTTCAGGTCAGACGGGATGTTGGAGGACGTGATACAAGTTATCTTGACCCGGCTAATAAAGCATTTGAAGGAAAACTACATCTCCCATAATCCCACTCTACCACAGAAGGAAACCTTAGATTATGAAAGCACAGTTACAGATTTGGGGTCAGGAAGACTATGGTTAGGACTGGAGGATACCACACAAGTGTATTCTGTCCTCAAAGAGGACAGCCGTGGAGCACTATACAGAGTGGCAGGCATCAGTGCAGCCTCCCCTCATGCAGTGACCACACACCCAGAAATATCTTCACTTTTCCACACACTATCGGGAACAGAGGTGAGAAGAACGCTCATGTCTCCCTCACAGCAACAAGTCTGAGATAGACAACATCTCCATCAGCCACTACCTTTTCTGAACGCAGGCACAAACAACAAACGACATGCATGAATAACTGTTTTGCTGTCCCCCCACCACTCTAAAGGAGTTCAGAGTCCACAGACTGAACTGCTGGTCACAGGGCAGAGCCAAACCGAACTCTAGAGGAGGAAACCTTACAGGAAAAGGCAGGGAGAGATCAGCAGTTGACACCCATCCACCAAGGAGAACATTCTGGAAAGAGATTCAAGATGGCAGCTGCCCTACTTGAAGACTACCTCCCAAGGTTCATAACTAGAGTGCATCCTAGTGACTGATCATGATCATAAAGGTCATGTGAGCTTTCCAGCCAATCCAAAAGAAGCTATTCAACCCAGGCAATCAAAATGGCTATTTCCCAGAACAGCAGGCAAATGGAGTTCTAGAGTTCAAAGCGTGTGAGGTGCATAGTGGGATTTTGGGGACAAAAGAGGAGGCTCTAGATCGGGAATCAAAGAGTAGATGATGGTGTTGCTGAAGGTGAATAGTAAGACAATGGAAAGTAAAGAGTTAGTGGAGAGTATGTGGGTCGTGAACAGTAAGGAGTTGGCGAGGAAGAATATCAGGAGTGAAGTGACCAGAGGGAGAGTTAAAGGAGGAAAGAGGAATGTGTACTGAGGAGATCAGAGATGACTTTTGCAGAGGGAGGGGCATCGTTAGAGATGGCGAAATGTGTTCCCAGGGAGGTTAGAGACAACAGCGGAGGAGAAGAAGATCCGAGGTGAGGAGAAAAAGACTAGTCAAAAGGAGGGTTTGGAGGAGAAGACTGGAGGGAGGTGAGAGTGGAGAAGACATGCCCTGAGATAGAGGAGTATGAGTGGAGGAAGGGTTGTGGTACAAGCTCATTGCAAAGTGTCAATGAGGTGGGAGTAGGCGAGAGGGAAGAGGAGAGAACAAGAAGTACCAGAATGGTCCGCTTAGGCACAAATCCATTTTGACGTTTCAAGGAGGTAGACAACGCTGTGGTGCTGTGCACTGGAGTCAGGACCTTGCGGCAAGGAGGTATGAAGGCACTCGGGCTAACCTGTAGAGATGCTCAAGTGACCAACCTCTAGGTGGATGCCCTGAGACCATTTCAACCTCGCCCAGCCCAAGCAGAGTCCACTCCTCAAGCCTTTCGTGCAAGCACAAGCTGGGCAGTTGAGACCCAGACACCCCCACGAATGTCAGGGATGGAGAAGAAAGAGCATATCCCTTGCTTGAGTGAGAGACCTAGTGACAGAGGTATTAGTGTAATTTACTAATTGACCTAAAACATTTGACATAAAACATTTCATCAAATATTTTTGACCTTTTTTGTCTGGTCAAATGTAATTAAATATATATATATATATATATATATATATATATATATATATATATATATATATAGATGGAAAAGGGTATAGATTAGGTTGAGGGGAAGTGGTGGAGGGAGGTCGGGGGGTCTCCCTCCACATTTTACACCCAAAAAAGTCTAATAAATTCAATCAAATGTGATTAGGTCAAATGTTTTGGGTCAAATAGACCCAAACCAGAGACAGACTGTTGGACACAGAGATATTGCTATAAACAGAGATTTCTGTTGACAATCGAGTGTTAACTGGTGTTGAAAGCAAGAAGATGCCATGCAGTGCACTAGGAAGTACCCTGAGAAATCCTCCCAATACCCTGACAAAAAAAAGAAAACAACACAAAATGCATTTATGGTGCCATGTCATATGTATCATTTGCTACATATGACATGGAAGGCGTAAAAGACCTGAGTAAGGGTTTAATGTCGTTCATTCACGCCATGGCTCATTTTCATTCATTTCCATGGCAGAGAGGAGGGGCAGACGCAACTTGTGTTTCCACCACCTCCTTCCTTTCTGCCATATAAATGCACAAGCAATTCCACTGGTATGAATTTTATGCCAGCGGAAGTTTTAGAGACCCTTATGGAATCTCCATGCTTTATGCATCAGCATAAAGCAGGCGTACCCAATAGGGATCCATTGTACACGCTCCCGACCATGCTCACATGGCTGGCAGCGTGTACAATTATAATGAAATCCTCCCTGACATACAACCATTTCGGGGAAGGTTTAATTGTAATTGTGAGTGCCGCTTGCCATGGTATCATGGCAAGCTGAACTCACAATTAAAAATAAATGCTGCCTGTCATGCCAGCATCCCAGGTAGCATTTACTTACTTTGCATGGCAGAATGCAAAAGTCCAAGGCAAAAGACACGCTGCCTTATGCCCTGTTCTTTTGCACCCCACAATGCAAATGACGAAAATGGGATGTGGGGAGCCATTTATGTTGCAGTGCAAATGTGACAGTTCTACAGCGCTAAATTACACTTTTTCATAAACGTTCAACACTTTTCAACATTCGCAGAAATTGTAATGTTGCATGCACAGTCAGAGAGCCGAGAGGACACAGATCGATTTTAAGAAAATTGTCTAATGACAATGGGCCTCAACACGAGTTTGGTGGTCCAGAAACAAGGTTGCCTGTATGCTAACCGGCATGCTTGTTTCTAAACCGCCACACTACAAGTCTGCCTGCTGGGGCCGTAGCACTAGACAGGTCTGATTGCCCTGTCAGGCAGACTTTTCACAGACTTAGCACCCGTGCAAGTGCTTCCGTCTCCCCACTACCATAGAGTCCTATGGTGAGTTGTAGGCAACACGCTGGTCGCACTTGCAGGATACCACCAACCTCATAATAAAGCCCAATATCAAACGTGGAGAGAATTAAGGAATGGCAAATTCTGAAAATGGAGTTTCTTTCCCTAAACCGTGTGGGTAATAAATTATAGGGTGATTCACGCAAGTCAGACCTCTGTGGATTCCCACCAGTGGTTCAGCCTTTTCCCTTTGCGCCCAGGTAGCTGCACCCACACATGCGAGGTACAGTTTTTGTCAGGACACCTGTAGGAACGTTAGAAGGTAGGACTTGTGTTGTTGTCAGCATGTTTCAGTGGTTTCCTGATGGCAAATGTCTGAACATTTTTTTTTTTTTTTCCTACATTTTGGAATTTGCCAGGCCTTGTGGGTAATACATTCTAGGGCAATTCACGCAAGTCAGACCTCTGTGGATTACTACGGGTGTCTTCTTTTCGGAAATGTATTGGGTTCCCTGTTTTCCTTGGTAGCTGCAACACCTCAGGCCCAAATATGTAGGTTATCCACAAGACCAAAATCTTGAAAAATGTGCTCTCGAAACCTTTGGGATACCAGTGGTTCAGCCTTTTCCCTTTGCTCCCAGGTTACTGCACTCACACATGTGAGGTACCGTTTCCATCAGGACACCCGTGGGAACGAGGGAAGGTAGGACATGTGTTGTTGTCACCGTGTTTCGGTGAGTTCTTGGTGACAAATGTATTTCCCCCCCCTACATTTTGGATTTTGCTGTGGCTTGTGGGTAATACATTCTCGGCGATTCCCGCAAGTCAGACCTCTGTGGATTCCGACAGGTGTATTCTTTTCAGAAATGCATCAGGGTCCCTGTTTTCCTTGATGGCAGTGACACCCCAGAGCCAACTCTTTAGGTTGACCATAAGACAAAAATCCCCATAAATGGCTCTCCCGAAATGCTTTGGGATACCAGTGGTTTAGCCTTTTCCCTTTGCGCCAAGTTAGGTGCACTCACACATGTGAGGTACCATTTTCGTCTGGACGCCTGTAGGAATGTGGAAAGGTAGGACATGTGTTGTTGGCAGCATGTTTCGGTACTTTCCTGATGGCAAATGTCTGGAAATCCTGTTTTTTCCCCTATAATTCAGACTTTGTCAGGCCTTGTGGGTGATACATTCTAGGGCGATTCGTGCAAGTCAGACCTCTGTGGACTCCCATGGGTGTCTTCTTTTCAAAATTGCATGGGGTTTCTTGTTTTTCCTTGGTGGCTGCAACATCTCAGGCCCAAAGCTGTAAGGTATCCACAAGAACAAAATCCTAAAAATGTGCTCTCCCAAAACCCTTTGGGATACCAGTGGTTTAACCCTTTGGGATACCAGTGGTTTAACCCTTTCCATTTGCACCCAGGTAGGTGCACCCACACATGTGAAGTACCATTTTCATCGGGACACCTGTGGGAACGTGCTAAGGTAGGACATGTGTTGTTGTCAGCATGGTTTGGTGGGTTCTTTGTGGCAAATGTCTGAAAAATGTGTTTTTCAACCGGAATCTAAGTGCTCTTGGTTGGCTGAGAACCTGAGACTAAGTCACCCTTTGTGGGAATGCCAAACCATCTGTTAACGTGTTATCGTGAGTGCTGCGAGTGTGTTTGCTGTGAGCTGCGAGCTGAACTATCCTTTTCCAGTGGAGTTGAACCTGTGACAAGTTTTTCATTGCTATCAAGAGGCAGACTCAGTGGAGTACAAAGACTCCAACAAAAGCAGAGCGCAGCGGAGTGCTGCAAGTGTGTTTGCTGTGAGCAGCGAGCTGCAATTTCCTTTTCCAGTGGAGTGGAAACTGTGACACATCGTGTATTCAATGCTATCAAGAGGCAGACCCATTGTAGTACAAAGACTCCAACAAAAGCGGAGCGCAGTGGAGTGCTGCGAGTGTGTTTGCTGGAGAGCCGGAGGGGTCCCCATGAATGAAGCCACACACTCTATTTCAGCTGCAGCCTCAGACTGCCCCATGTGCTTTATCATCGGCATAAAACGTTATTGACTTCGATCTAACTATCGCAGCATACGTCAAGACAAAGCCTGCAGAACCCTCTCACAGGGTAAGTGGAATATTCCATCTTAGAACTGCTTCTAAAGGTAATTAAAATATAAGGCTGTAACCCCTAATACATCCCACCGCTATAGCAATCTGCCCACTAGCAGTAAAAGAAGGATCTTTTGACTGACACAGTGTGTGGTGCTCCCCCTGAGACCTAACCAATTAAACGCTCACACTGCTTATAGCTATGTATGACCTCAGAAGTGCTTCAATGAAGGGTGATTTGCGAGCCCCGGATTTCAATCCATCCAGCGGGATTGGCTCCAACAAATGCACTACACCTAATGTGTGTGCTACGCCATCTCTCTCAAGAGCGCCACATTTGACACATATTGACAGTACGAATGAAGAGTGATCTCCTGTCACCAACAGCTCAGTTATGCTGGAACTTTCTCTGGTGCACAGTCCTCTGATTAAGAAATCTTATGATCAGAAACTGGAATACACCATTTCAACTGCTACAATGAAATGCACAATAGGTGTACTAATAAACACGATGTTTAGATGCCTTAAACAATACTGCTGAAAATAGAGGTGTGAGGGAGAGTTCTCAGAAATGTGCTAATTCCTCTGTACCTTAGAGACCCTCAGATCTTCTGCTGGACTCTAGGTCTTTTTCATTTTTACCTGGAGAAAGTGAGACCCTTTTTTCCCACTCTCTCATGCATTTTAATGTGATTTTAACTCTGTGTTTCTTTTGGTTTTGGGGTCTGACAAACTCCATAGGCATCTTTTTGCGTTTCCCAAAGGTTTAAATACTTTTTCTCTTGGATAAACTACTGTTTCCAAGAGCAGTAAAGCAAAATTGACTTTACTTTGCAATTGTCGTTTCTAGACCCAGCACACACTATCTTACAATCGGGTGCTGGAGGGTACATAGTATCCCCTCTGTCTAGCTTCTCATGTAACCTTTTTATGTTACACTTTCCTCGATGAATGGCAGGTGGCAGTGGTTTACTTTTTACTACCGTGGTGTGCCTTTACCATGGCTGCGTTTGCAGCTGCAGTAAAGCACCCTTGAGTGCCATTTTTGTCAAAAGGGCCCAGTTTTCTTTTTTCGCCTTTGAAAGGTCCTTCTTGAGATTTACTCTGCGCGCCAAACCAGGTTTGGTTCCTTTGTTAATTTTGTTTTTAGCGGGATTCACGAGTGAAGCTTGCCTCTGGCTTCAGGGTGTCTGGTGGGGGCAGGAATTGAGGGAGGTGCCCGCAAGTCCCTGTGCGTAGTCTCCTAGGAGACAGGAATGCACTCCTAGGGATTGGCCGGCTGGCTGTCTGGCAAGGACAGCCACCCTGCTGGGTGATTGTCAGCCAGGCTGGAATGAATGGGAGAAACTTGTATAAAATGTAAGGCTTTTTGGCTTTGGAATGCAGAGTCGTACACTGGACGAAGGAATCCAAAGAAAGAGGATGCCTCCTGCAACTACTGGACCGTTGGTTTGCCCGGTGAAGCCCAGCTGCTGTGCTGAAACTCCAAATTCGTATTGACAGAGAAGCCCCTGCAAGGACGACTTCTCCCTTTGAGTTGTTGGGACCAATCAACTCCAAAGAAAAGCCACCTGGACATCCTTCTCAAAGCTGGTTGCACTTCCACTGCAGTTGGTGCTGGAACCGAAGAACCAGGGAGAGGAGCACCAGTTTGTCTGTATTGCTTTTAAGCTGGCCAAGAGCTCCAGGAAGATCTCCCGGACTCCCAGGAAGCAGAACTGACCGAGCCTGAGCCACCTCAAAAGAGGGCTGGACTCCAGATGCAAGGAAAGCCCATCTCAACAGCCAGGAACCACGGTGGTGCTGTTTGCGGTAGACGCAAGGAGTTGATACACCAAATGGCCACTTGTTTGAAGATAGCCGGTTGCTGTTGGTAACCATCCCATTGCAGTGCAGGAGTCACCAAAAGTCCTCCCTCTTGTCCCAACGACTGGGGCCCAGGAACAACAGGATCTGCAGAGCTTCACAGAAACAGAAGTCATCTGCTGCTTTTCTTCTAACTAAAGTTACTGTAAAGTCTAAGAGAATGTACCTCTTGTTGTAGATTTGTTTCTACTCTTCACAAGCCTAACAGCTTGTGGCCCTACATTGATTTTTCTTCTTCACTAAAGACTTCTAAAACATTGTGCAAAGACTTGTATTACTTACCTGCAAGAGGTGCTTCAGCTACATAAACCTTTGCCTATTGACTTTGGCGTAGCCAGTTTCACTGAAATACTCTTCTCTCCTCTGACACAGGGGATGGTTGAAAAGTATTTGCCTGCTTAAGAATATTTGTGATCTCTTGTCTGTTCTGAAGAAACCTTTTCTTTGACACATCTCAATTCTATCCTAAATGCTAACAGTAACATATCAATGCCCACAGTGTCCTAACTATTAATGTCACCTGAGGGTGTTGGAAGTATCTGGGTCACATCCCCAATGGGTGCTTGCTGATTTAGAATCTAGGAGTGTATATTTTGAAGGTATTTGTGTTTTGCTATAATATTGCTCCCTTCTAAGAAAGGCTTATATAAATGACCAGTAAATAAATACACAATGGTTTCATCAAGAAACCTTGAGTTTAAGTGTTTGTTTGAACGCTTGTCTCTTTGAATCTTTGTGTAACCACTCTACTGCTCACATTGACCCCTCTTGAGATAAGCCTGGCTGCTCTACCACACTACCAACCTGTGTAGTTCAGACTTATACCAAAGGTTGGGTCCTATTGCCAGGAGGCTAAGATTGTTGTAGTGCACCCTAAGAGTACTACCACAAATCTTTACCTAACACTGTTGGCACAGCGGTGGGATAGATTGTAGAGTTGGTACATTGAGTATTTGCTTTGCTTTTGTTCAACTAAAACCTTCACAAGGCTAAGCCCCAATAGAACAGCAATTGTAACATGCCAAATATCGATAAATACAGGCAGGAAGCCCTGATCAGTTTAACAGTAGATAAACTGAAAGAAATGTGTAAAATCAGGAATCTCACTGTTAAAGGAAAGAAAAATTATCTGATTACAAGATTGTTAAATAATCAAATTCTGGGTAGTAGGCCTGTCACACCTACTAACCCAGGAAATGTGGAAACTGAAAATGAGGATGTTAATTCAGAGTCTAACTCTAATGTCATAGAAGAGTCAGAGGAAGAAGAGGAGTCTCAGGAAGAGAGCCCCTCTTTACCTCAACAGGCCCTTTTGCTTCAAACTGTATCCACTGGGACCCCACAAAGTCCATCACTGAGTCCAGAATGTGTGTCTTTTGAAAAAATGAGACTTGAGTTAGAGTTCAATAGATTACAAATCCAAGCTGAAACCAAACATCAGGGCATCAAACTCCGGGAACTACAAATGCAGCATGCTCTTGAAATGAAGAAACCGTCTCTTGAAAACATTTATATCTCAGAGTCCTTTAGGTCTACCAGTCCAAAGAGGCCTTGCCTACCCAAAGAAGCAGTGAGTATGCATGATGTGAAACTTGATATTTTGGATTGTTTGGGTGCCTTTGAATATAATCATTGGATTCAGGGTCTCACAGGGAATCAGTTGATTCCTTGGCTTTTGTCTAGGCTCCCCCAGGTTCCACAGGATGCGGTAATGGAGGTGGGGGAACATGAAAGATTGGAGTATGAGAATGTGAAGCTAGCTCTGATAGCTAGATTTGGGTAAATTCCTTCCCAGTACCTTAAGAGGGTTAGCACCCTCAAAAAGACTGATGGTACCCCTTAAACTACCTGGGCGTGTGAAGGTTCTAGATGGTTGGATTAAGGGTTACAGAGTGAACTCCTTTGAAGGAATGATTAATCTATTTTTGTTGGAATCTATTTTTGATGCCTGCTCCCCTGAGCTGAGACAGCACATGGCTGACTCTAAAGAGATTGATCCCAAGATGTTATCAAAGGCTGCTGACTTGTGGGTTGCCAACAGGGCCACTCACAAGGATTCTGGGGCCACTCACAAGAAGGATGATCGAAAGCAGCACAACAAAGATGACAAAGAGAATTCAAAACCTCCCATCCAAACGAGGGCCACAAACATAAAAAGGGTAATCCATATGGGAAACCAGGTCAGTCTAGTGAAACCTCTGGTGCTAAACCAGAAGGAGGTCAGCACAAACTCCTATTTGTCAAAACATTTGGAAAATGTTATGCTTGTCGGTCAACTGACCATGTGAAAGGGGATCCCAGACGCAAGGGTAAACCTTCAGGGCTACACACTGCCTCCTTAGCCTTCATCCCTGTGGGAGAAGTTCAAATGGCAAGTGAAAACTTTCATTTACTGGCTGAAGACCCCATTGGAGTCTCTGCCAGTATTTCTTTAGTATCCCTGGGTCTGTGGGAACAGCAGAATTTAGATGTGTATAACTCTATTGGAGATAATACCAAAGAATATTACAAGGACAGTGTAATTGTGAATGGTCAGGAATCCCCTGCCATTAGAGATACTGGTGCCAGCATTACAGTGGTGGATGAAACCTTTTTCAAACCTGAAGATGTTGCTAAGGCATCCAAAGGCTCCACTAAGCTTGCTGGAGACCCTATCCAGATGGTTCCAATATTACCAGTTCTCATCAAATGCAACAATATGACTGTGAGAATACCTGTCCGTGTACAAATTGAGGTGCTTGGGAGAGTCCTGCTGGGGAATGACTTAAAAGCTCTTGGAGTAGTATAAAGGACCCCCAGCCCTCCCAGTAAAAGGAAGCAGAAGCAGACTAAGAAGGCCAGAGAGCTAACTTTGAATAACTCTCAATGGGAAGTTACAGAGGCACCTATAACTCCCAGTCCGCATGAAGAACAACCTTCTAATTCAAGGAAGAAAGAGACACAAGGGAAACCCAAGGTCTCAGGACAGAAGAAAAGTAGCATTCCTGTGACCAAAACCAGGAAATCCCAGAGAGAACAG
Source organism: Ambystoma mexicanum (assembly GCF_040938575.1). NCBI lineage: Eukaryota > Metazoa > Chordata > Amphibia > Caudata > Ambystomatidae > Ambystoma > Ambystoma mexicanum. The sequence continues at coordinate 115,314,456 of NC_090934.1, read as the reverse complement.
TCCAAGTCACACCTGTGACTCCCACACCAGCTAAGGCGGAGTGTGAGGTTCAACCAGAGGATGGTGAATCAGCTAATGATGACTCAGAGCTGGAAGAGGCCCTTCCCCCTGTTGGAGATCTGGATACTAAAAACAATCCTGAGCTGCAGACTTTACTGGCAGAAGTTGGCCCCTCTAGGGCAGACTTCAGCAGAGGTCAAAGAGAGTGTCCAACTCTTGAAGGTCTTCACCAACAGGCAGCTTCCCAGCTGGAAGGGCAAGAGCCAGGGAAGCACAGACTGTACTGGGAGGATGGCCTTCATTACAGTGAGTCTATAGAGTCTACTCAAGGGGACTACGGAACACTTGTAATGCCTCAGGAGGTGAGACCCCAGTTTCTACAGATAGCCCATGAGATTCCTTTGGCTGGTCACTTAAGTTTTAAGAAGACCAAGGAAAGGATTTCTCTATGTTTCTACTGGCCCAAGATGGGTTCTGATGTAGATAAGTACTGAAGAACCTGTCATACTTGTCGGACTTCTGCCAAGAGTGGATCCAAGAATGTGGCACCTTTGATGCCTCTCCCAGTGATGGGAGTCCCTTTTGAGAGGGTAGGGATTGACATTGTTGGTTCCTTAAACCCTCCCACATCTTCAGGCAAGCGATTTATATTGGTTGTGGTGGACCATGCCACCAGGTATCCTGAAGCCATACCTATGAGGACGGTTACTGCTCAGGCAGTGGCTAAGGCCCTCCTTGGTATTTTTTATCTCAGACAGGGGGACCAATATTATGTCCCACTACATGCAAGCCATGTGGAAAAACTGTGGTGTGACCTACAAGTTCTCAACAGCCTACCATCCCCAAACCAATGGATTGGTGGAGAGGCTTAACAGAACTATGAAGAGCATGATAGGTGCTTTAGAAGAACCCCTTAGAAGAAAGTGGGACCTTCTACTGCCATGCCTTCTCTTTGCTTATAAAGAAGTCCCTCAGGAAGGGGTTGGCTTCAGCCGCTTTAAGCTCCTCCATGGTCATCCGGTTAGAGGCCCATTGGCCCTAATCAAGGAAGGGTTGGAGAGTACTTCCCCCCTCAAGCCAGTGAGAGTCACTGTTAGGTTAGGTGTGTTAGGTCTCCGAAAGAGAATGACACACATGATGACAGAAGCTTCAGATAACTTGAAAGCAGACCAGGCTCTGGTGAAGCATTGGCATGATCAGAAGGCCAACATGGTTGCATTTATTCAAGACCAGCTAGTTCTAGTTATGGTACCTACAAGGCAGAGAGCCTAAGAGGACAAGTGGATTGGACCCCTCAAGGTTGTGGGCAAACTTGGAGAGGTCAATTATATGGTGGACTTAGGCAATCCCAAGGAGGCCCCAAGGGTCTTTCATACCAACCTCCTAAATGCCTATGTCTCTAGATCAGAAATGGGAGCTTTGCTTTTAACCTTTGCTCAGGAGGAGGAGGAGAGTGAACCTCTACCTGACCACCACAGGGGACAACCTTTAGATGGAAAGATAGAAAGAGTTCTTTTCTCTTCTGATCTGACTCTGGAACAACAGGAGGAGTGCAAAATTCTGTTAAATCAGTTTGTCCCTCTGCTTGAGCCCTTGTGGCCAGCATACTATACTCTCTGATGATTGTCTCCCTGTCAAAAGCAAGGGTTATAGGATGTCAGACCATGTAAAAACCCACATAAAGGAGGGGTTCAACACAATGCTTGATCTTGGGGTTATTGGGTCATCTACAAGTCCATGGTCTAGTCCTGATGTACTACTACCAAAGGCAGGATCCAAGGAGTTGTGATTCTGTGTGGACTATAGAGCTCTTAATGCAGTCACCATGACTGATGCCCATTCTGTACCTTGGACAAACAGTGGACAAACTTGGCTCAGCCTACTTTCTCAGTACATCTGACTTAACCTCAGGCTACTGGCAAATAGCTCTGATGGACCTTGCCAAGGAGAACACTGCATTCTCAACCCCAGGAGGCCTCTACCAGTTTAAGGTTATGCCTTTTGGATTAAAGAATGCACCTGCTACATTCCAAAGTATGGTAAATCATGTTCTGAATTGGATGGAGGACTTCTGCATGGCATACTTGGATGACATTGCAGTGTTCAGCCCTACTTTGAAAGAACATATTGACCACCTAGGATATGTTTTGCAGGCTCTTGAACAGGACAATCTGACCTTAAAGGCAAGTAAATGTCAAATTGGTCAGAGTAAAGTGGTCTACCTTGGATATGAGGTAGGAGGAGGTGCATTAAGGCCATGCCTAGCAAAGTACAAGCTGTACAAGACTGGGCCACTCCTACTACTCATACCCAGGTGAGAGCCTTCTTAGGTCTCACAGGTTACTATAGGAACTTCATAGAGAACTATGGCACCATAGCTTCTCCCTTAAATGTGAACTTCTCACCCAAATTCCCCAAGAAGGTTAGGTGGAATGAGGAATGCACTACAGCATTTGAAGGACTTAGGAAAGCTCTTTGTCAAGCTCCAGTCTTCAGAGCTCCTGACTACAACCAATCCTTTATTGTACAAACTGATGCTTCCAATACAGGTATAGGTGCAGTTCAGAGTCAGCTGGATGAGAAAGGCAGGGAACACCCAATCTGCTACATCAGTAGGAAACTGAAGGACCCTGAAACAAGGTGGGCAACCATAGAACGTGCATGTTTTGCTATTGTGTGGTTTTTGAAGATGTTTAGACCATACTTGTATGGATCTAGTTTTATAGTTCAAACAGACCACCAACCCTTGAGATGGTTAATGCAGATGAAGCGGGAAAATCCTAAATTGTTAAGGTGGTCTATCAGCCTCCAGGGGTTGATTTTACCATAGAACACAGGTCCGGGTGTAATCACCAAAATGCTGATGGTCTCTCCAGAAAGTATGACCAACTGGAGTAAGGAGATTGATCCAGTGTTGGATTAAATCCTCCTGTCCCTTAGTCTGGGGGGAATGAGTGTTATGGAGAATTCTCAGAAATGTGCTAATTCCTCTCTACCTTAGAGACCCCCAGCTCTTTTGCTGGACTCTAGAACTTTTTTCATTTTTACCTCAAGAGAGTGAGGCCCTTTCTCCCACTCTCTCATGCATCTTAATGTGATTTTAACTATGTGTTTATTTTGGTGTTGGAGTCTGACAAACTCCATAAGCATCTTTTTGCACTGTGTCACACAGCTCCTTCAGTGCAGTGGCACAGGGAAGTCTTTCAGATTTCCCCAAAACTTTAAATACCTTTCTCTTGGGTAAACTACTATTTCCAAGAGCAGTAAAGTGAAATTTACATTACTTTGCAATTGTACATTTCTAGACCCAGCACACACTATCTTACAATAGGGTGCTGGAGGGGGTACATTGTATCCCCTTTGTCTAGCTTCTCCTGTAACATTTATATGTTACCCTTTTCTCGATGAATGGCTGGTGGCAGTGGTTTACTTTTTACTACTGTGGTGTGCCTTTACCGCGGGCCACGTTTGCAGCTGCAGTGAAGCACCCTTGGGTGTCATTTTTGTCAAAATGGCCCGGTCTTCTATTTTTGCCATTTCTTTGTGGAAAGTTCCTTCTTGAGATTTACTCATGTTTGGTCCATTTGTTTGTTTTGTCTTTAGCGGGATTCACAAATGAAACCTGCCTCTAGCTCCAGGGGGTCTGGTGGGGGCAGGAAGTGAGGGAGGTACCCGAAACTCCCTGTGTTTAGTCTCCTAGGAGACAGGAATGCACTTCTAGGTGATTGGCCATCTGGCTGTCCGGCAAGGAGAGCCACCCTGCTGGGTGATTGACTGCCAGGCTGGAATGAATGGGAGAAAACTTCATAAAAGGCGAGGCTTTTTAACTTGGAAGGCAGAGTCGACCACTGGACGAAGGAATCCGAAGAAGAACTTGAAGAGGACACCTGCTGCAACTCCTGGACCGTTGGTTTGCCCGGTGAAGTCCTTCTGCTGTGCTGAAACTCCAAATTCATAGCGACAGAGAAACCCCTGCAAGGACGACTTCTCCCTTTGAGTTGGTGGGACCAATCAACTCCATAGTAAGCCACCTGGACATCGTTCTTGAAGCTGATTGCACTTCCACTGCAATTGTTGCTGGAACCGAAGAGCCAGGGAGAGGAACAGCAGTTTGTGTGCGTTGCTTTTAAGCTGGCCAAGAGATCCAAGAAGATCCTCCAGACTCCCAGGAAGCAGGACTGACCGAGCCTGAGCCACCTCAAAAGAGGGCTGGACCCCAGATCAAGGAAAGCCCATCTCGACAGCCAGGAACCACGGTGGTGCTGGTTGCGGTAGACACGAGGAGCTGAAACACTGAATTTCTGCTTGTTTGAAGATAACTGTCGATAACCGTACCATTGCAGTGCAAGAGTCCCCAGAAGTCCTCCCTCTTGTCCCCACGACTGAGGCCCAGGAACACCAGGATTTGCAGAGCTGCATATGAACAGAGGTCATCTGCTGCTTTTCTTCTAACTAAAGGTACTGTAAAGTCTAAGAGAACTTACCTCTTGTTGTAGATTTGTTTCTACTCTTCACAAGCCTAACAGCTTGTGGCCCTACATTGATTCTTCTTCTTCACTAAATACTTCTAAAACATTGTGCAAAGACTTTTTTTACTTACCTGCATGAAGTGCTTCAGCTACATAGACTTGTGCCTATTGACTCTGGCCTAGCCTGTTTCACTGAAAGACTCTTCTCTCCTCTGAAACTGGGGAGGGTTGAAAAGTATTTGCCTTCTTAAGAATATTTGTGATCTCTTGTCTGTTCTGAAGAAACCTTTTCATTGACAAATCTAAGTGCTATCCTAAATGCTAACAGTGACAAATCAATGCCCACAGCGTCCTAACTATTAATGTCACCTGAGGGTGTCGGAAGTGTCTGGGTGGCATCCCCAATGGGTGCTTGCTGATTTAGGAACTAAGAGTGTGTATTTTGAAGGTATGTGTGTGTTGCTATGGTATTGCTCCCTTCTAAAGAAGGCTTATATAAATGACCGATAAATAAATAAATAATTGTTTTATCAAGAAACCTTGAGTGTAAGTGCTCTTTTGAATACTTGTCACTGTGAATCTTTGTGTAACCACTCTACTGCTCACATTCACCCCTCTTGAGATATGCCTGTCTGCTCTACCACACTACCAACCTGTGTAGTTCAGACTTATACCAAAGGTTAGGTCCTATTGCCAGGAAGTTGAGATTGTTGTAGTGCACCCTACGATTACTACCCCAAATCTTTACCTAACAAGAGCTCTCTTACCACAATGTCAAAGTCTCAAATCTTAAAACCAGTGGCTTTAAGTGGAGATCCAGTCTCCTACACTCCCATACTCTTCTTGAAGAGCCAACTAGTGATTCTGGCAGAAACCTGTCCATGAAAAGATTTAGAGATCTAATATGGACTGCATCCACCATATACCATCAACTGTGCATAACCTTCAGTTTAATCCATCAAGTAGAAGCACAAACCTCAAAGGAAACCGGCAACAGCGGAGTAATATTTCCTCAGAGAGTCTGACACCACAAGACCTAACAAAAGAAACCACTTTGAAAGTGTTAAGTTTAATTTTGAACTCGCTAGTTAATGTGTTTGACACATTGAACAAATGAGGTACACATTTACTCAAGCATACTAATGGAGCTTTCAAAGGAAGTTGATAGCTGTGAATTCTCATTGATGGGTCTTTCAACAGCAATTAACAACCAAGTAAAATATCTGAAAGACCAATTGTGTGGTCTCAGCAAAGAACACACAATACTACTAAATGATTAGAAAGAACACAATGAAAACATGTGGGAAAAAAATACATCTTCTTTAACAGACCTCAAGAAACCCCAAGAGAATATAAAAGAAACTGTCATTCCATAAATAAATTAATGCTACTACGGAGATGACACTCCACTCTCAACATCTGCATTGGAAGTATTCACGAGACTGGCTCAACTGGTTGATGACCAGGAATTGAACCTACCCATAATTAGAAGAACACCAAATAAAAAGATTGCCTTTCTCCGACCACTAGAAGTGTTAAAATGGACTCAATGAAAGACGCATCAGTTTCACAACTAATAGATCAAAACATGTCTAATGTACAGACCCTCCCAAAAAATCATCAACAGAAGGGGAAAAGAAAAAAGAAAACTGAAAAAAACTCAAAGTCTGTAGTAGTAGCAAATGAGACTGCGACCAAAACCACTGAAAAATAGAAATTGAAGAAGCAAATAAATTTCTAGCAAAAAGATTTTCTTCAAAGCATGAAACAAAATCGCTGATTCAGAAGGCCCTCAAACTAAAAACATCTCTGCAGTAAATTACATCACCTCACCTGCCAAAGTAACGGCAAAGGGAAAAAACTCTTCTGAGCATTGTCAAATAAACCAGACCACCTCTAATCAAGATGTGCAGAAGTCAAAAACGAGCGTAAGTTGCAAGACAGGGGACTGAATTCCCGTCCAACAAAAGCAGCTGCGTATCGCACCCATCTTTGTCAGTAGAACGAAAAAAGTCTGTGTATCTTACAAAATAATGGTACCCTGCACCCATAATAACATAGAGCCTGCAGCACTTTTTGTTATAGCTGCAGAATTGTGTGTACCCAAATTGGATACATGTGAGCCAATACATCTCTTGGTACAGTCTGCGACCACTCTAACTGTTCCTTTTGTACCATATGAAACTATGGCTAAGACAACCTTCAGAATCAAGAAGCTATAAAGCACTAAATCGTACCACCATATTGACCAACACAAAAAAAAATACCTGACTTATATTTGTTTGCCAGTAAAGACATTGACCGTATCTCCTCTGCACGAAAACACTGTACTTTCATAGTGGAACTCATTTTAAAATCAAACGAGGGACATAATGCCTTGTTAGCGTATGCTAATGAATCGAGTAAACTCAATATTGAACTATTTGAGGCATTACCACCTCTACCTCCAATACCTTTGAAAAGTTTTTGTCAGAGACCCAGCAGTGAACAAATTGACATCAGTGTTACAGGAGAGACGATTCCAAGTTCCACTGTGTCCATATTGGAAAATGGATCCTCGTCAACATGCATAAGGAGAAAGCAAAGTTATGGACTCTTCTGCCTGATATTTTATCAGAAGTCCTTCAGAAGTCCTACAGAGACTCACAACAAGTGGAGACCTTCTGTAGGGAAAACATAAAAAAAGCTAATCTCTCCCTTTTAAATTGGAAGATAAGAGGCTGCTCATTGTTTACAGTCACCAGGATTAGCCAATCAATTTTTAAAGACAAAGATCTGATCTTTCGCCAAGAAACATGGTTAAGGGACAATGCCCAACGAGATGGGTTTACAGTTATAAATCAAAATGCATCATGTCCGAATGGAGGTAGACCCTCTGGGGGCCTTCTTTTTGCAATTAGGGACAGTATAGCAAATTACATCATTTGTATAAGCTATAATTTGGACGGTATCCTTGTTTCCAGATGTTTGATCAACTGGCGAGAATGTGTGAAAGGTCTAATTCCAATTAATATCTATTGGAACCCCACAAAAAAGAGTATTTTAACGATTTTTGATGATTTGTCAGCGATTATGACTGATATACACATCCTATATCGTGATGACTTCATAAGAATGAGTGGTGACTTTAACACATATTGTTCACCAGTAGTAAGACAATTTGCAAAAGCAAATTTGAACAAACGTAATGGTCAATTATGGGATGTTTGGTTTTTAGACTGAAATGTGATCATTCTTAATGGGAATGTGGGTGATGGTGTGATTCCTGTATCTACATGGTCAAATGGAAATGTGGTGTTGGCCATTGGCTATTTTTGGTGTTAGTTGAATTACACCAATCAAGTCAGATTTTAAAGTTGAATTCATGAAGCACAGCAATCTCATGGCTTTGCTGGACAGCTTTGTAATTGATGTCAATTAACAATGAGTATCCGCACCATCTTCAAGTATCCACCAAAGGGCACCAGGTAACAAGCTTTGCAAAACAAGGGAGAATCTTAAACTCTAAATTAAATAATCTTTCAGAATTTGTTTCTGAAGTGGAAAATATCCCTCTTAGTGCCTCTGGGAGCTTTGTGGAATTTCTGTGGGATTCAAACCAACCTCAAGTAAAAAAAGATATTAAACCGAAATATAATCGGCATCCCTTTGATGAGGAAACTAGCGTCAAAAAGAAATAGCGGAGAAAAAATTTAAGAGCTGTAAAAAAAGAGGGTTTAAACAGGGAATGTTTGAATAGAACCCAAAACACGTTAAGAAACACCTAGCGTCATTGGTGCCACATAGAACGACTTACACGTAAAATTTGTAATGGACACACAATGTTACAAGCTCTCTTACTGTTGCAGTCCACACATTTCTGGCTGATCATTAATGGCCAAACCCAATCGCAAGGGATGCAACAAACTTGCCCTATCCCACATCATATCTGAATGTAATACTTTTTAGAACCTCACAAAATGTCACTAGTTAAACATACAGTAAGGCCGGAACCACGTGGTCTCTCAATGTATCACACAATGCAATTGAGTCTCTAATTGTAAAATCTTCAAGATCCAGAGCAGCTGGCCCTAGTGGCCTAACAAACATGATTTTGAAATTAGACAATTTAATTTGGTCAAATATTCAATATGATTTATCTGTAAATATCATAAACTGTCAGTCACTGCCAGAGTCATTCTGATCTATAGAAAAGGAGACAGAACAGAGCCATGCAATTACCGTCCTATCGTATTGCTCGACTGTGACAGTAACATATTTGCAAGCCTCGTATTCCAAGATCTAGGGAATTAGGCCGAGATCAAAATGATTATTGCTAAACGCCAAAAGGGCTTCAGAAAAGGCCTATCCACCAAATTGAATGACCTAATCATTTCTATACTTAAAGATCAAAGTAACCATCCAAAATCAAACTCTACGTATATATCTTTCATAGATCTCACCAAAGCATTCGATCTGGTGAACAGAACTAAACTATCGCCCAAACTGAGAAACTGGGGCATTCCAGAAGGTCTGCTGGCAATTATCAGAGCTCTTCACAATCAAACAACATTTAGAGTGAGATTGATTCTTAGAGATCTGTCATCAAAAATATCTACCAAAAATGCAGTAAGACAGGGGTGCATATTAGCTGCATACTTATTTAATCTTTATCTAACCAATTTAGCGGATTTCCTAATTGCCCAATCGCTTGTCTGTCCTAGCATCGGTAACTACCCCATCCATTTTCTAGCTTATTCGGTCGACATTTCCCTAATAGACCACACTCCTGTCTGTCTTACACATCTGTTGAAAGCCATGGATGCGTACGCAAATGCAAACGACTTGGTGATTAATTCAGCCAAATCACACTTAATGATGAGTAATTGGCTAAAAAGTAGACAATCGTACAATTGGCGACTGAATGATCAAAGTTTGCCAATTGTTAAAAATAAATAACAGTCCCACATGGACTCCTGGGCAGAAAACAATACAGAACACACATTTAAAAGTAGTACAGAAGAAGGACAGGGAGGCCCTGTCCCTCCAATGCATTTCCAGCATCACAGTGCACCCCCCAGATTGAGGTTAGGATGGTCTACTCTCCCACGAGATTGACACCCTCATCCAGATGATCAACATACCTCCTGGAAATGCCATCTGCATTATCGTGACTCTTCCCTGGTCTATGCTCAATGGTGAAGTGCAGCTCTTGCAGGCTAATGGACACCTGAGCTGTTTCAGGATTTCACCCATCATCTGCATAAGCCACTTCAGGGGCTTATGGTCTGTTTGGACCTTGAAGGTAGACCCTATAAGGCAGGGCCTAAAACACCTAAGGCTCCAAACTATACTAAAACATTCCTTTTCAACAGCAGCACACCTAAGTTCTCTACCCTTGAGTTGTCTACTGATGAATATGATTGGATGTTCCCTCACTTTGTCATCTAACTGGGACAAGACAGCTTCAATGTAACACAGGCATCAGTCTGGACAATAAAGGATTTGCTGCAGTCAGGCGCACACAACACAGGTGCCCTACAGAGACTTTCTTTCAATCCAACAAACGCCCTCTGACCGTCTTCTGTCCAATTAACCTTCCTTCGCTGTTTGGGCGAATTCAGGGCTGTCAGAGGGGCAGCTGTGCTTCTATAGTCTGCCATGAAGTTGCGGTAATACCCAGTGAGGCCCAAAAAAGCCTTCAACTGGTTTTGAGTAGTGGGAGTCTCCCTGTCATGTACATCCTGTACCTTACTGGGGAGAGGTTGGATACAACACCTTCCTAACTCATAACCAAGATAACTGACTTTCCCTTGAGCTATCTGGCACTTGGTGGCCTTGATAGTAAGGTTAGCCCTCTTGAAGGCCTGCAACACCTTATTCAGATGAGTGAATTTCTCTTCCCAGGCGGAACTGTAGACAGCAATGTCGTCTAAGTAGGCCACACAAAAGGCCTTCAGCCCACTGAGCGCATGATTAACTAATCTCTGGAAGGTGTCAGGTGCATTTTTCAACCCAACAGGCATGACTCTAAACTGGTAGAGTCCCTCAGGTGTTGAGAACTCAGTCTTTTCCTTGGCATGGTCTGTCATAGCTATTTGCCAATAGCCTGTGATAAGGTCAAAGGTGCTCACAAATTTGGCAGCGCCTATGGTGTCCATTAGCTCCTCAGCCCTGGGTAATGGGTGCATGTCACTTTTGGTGATGGCATTGATCCCTCTGTAGTCCACACAGAACCGGCAATCCTTGGTACCTGCCTGGGAACTTGCCTTGGGGACAAGGACCACTCTACTGGACCAGGGACTGGTTGAGGGTTCAATAACACCCAGATCCAACATCTTGGTGACCTCAGCCTGGATGTGGTTCGTCACAGTGTCTGACATAATGTAGCATCTGCTTTTGACAGGTACACTGTCACCAGTGTCAATTTCGTGCCTGTACCATGGAGTGAGACCTGAAGTCAACGAGAACAGAGGGGAATACTGCCGGAGCAAAGCCCTGCAGGCCCTCTTCTGCTCTGGTGTCAGATCTGAAGAGAGATGCACTCCCTCCATTGAGCCATCCTGAGAGCTGCTATGCAGCAAATCAGGAAAGCGCTAACTCTCATCCTCTTCTTGCTCTGAGGCTAGCAAGAGACATGAGACTTCTGCTCACCTATGGATAGGCTTGAGTCTGTTGACGTGGAATACCTGAGGGGCTGCACCAGGGATGCCCATGTCAACCAGATAATTGATTTTGCCCATCTTGGAGATGATCCTGAAGGGTCCAGTCCACTTATCTGCCAAAGCTCGAGGCTTGATAGGCTTCATCACAAGGATCTCCTGTCCTGGAGCCCAATACACTTGTGATGCTTTATGGTCATGCCAGTACTTATTCAATTGCTGACTTGCCTTAAGATTCATTGTCACCTGGCTCACCATCTGTGTCATCCTCCATCGGAGGCCTAACACATAGTCCCCCACTTGCTTGGCAGGACCAGGATGGGTGGCTTCCAAACCTTCTCTGATCAAGGAAAGGGACCCCCTCACGGGATGTCCAAAGAGTAACTCAAAGAGGCTGAAACCAACACCCTATCTGTAAGCAAACAGCAGGCATGGCAGGAGGAAATCCTATTTGCTCCTTAGGTGGTCTTTCAAAGCACCCAGCATGCCCTTGAGGGTTGTGTTAAATCTCTCAACCAAACCTGTAGTCTGGGGATGGTAGGAGTTGGAGAATGTGTAGGTTACCCCACACTCTTTCCATATCGCTTTCAACTGGACGTGAAGTGGAATACTCTGTCAGAGACCTCCTCCCTAGGGAATCCAACTCTGGTGAAAATGCCCAGGAGAGCCCTGGCAACCACCTTGGCAGTGACAAACCAAAAAGGTATAGCCTCAGGGAACCTGGTGGCATGATCTACAAGTACCAGAATTAACCGATGTCCACCTGAAGTGGGTGGGTCAAGGGGACCGACAATGTCGATGACCACCCTCTCAAACGGTGTGCCAACCAAAGGCAATCCCTGCAGTGGGGCAATGACACTACCTCCAGTCTTGCCAGACAACTTACAAGTTGAGCAGGACCTGCAGTGGGACTCTACATCTACTCCCATCCGGGACCAATAGAAATGGGCAGAGAGCCTTTGCTTCGTCTTCTTGGTCCCAAATGACCAGCTAAGGGCACCTCATGTGCCAACTGCAGTAGGAAGGTCCTGTAAACCTGGGGTATCACCAACCTCTTGAGGGCACAAGGTTCAGGCTTAGTGGACTCACTAACAAGGAGCTCACCCTCCCAATAGATCCGGAATGTCCTAGATACTTCTCCTTGTGCCTGGGCCTGGGCCTGTTTCTCAGAGCCTCGAGAGAGAGTGGCACTCTCTCTGACCCTTACAGATGTCTCCCCTAGAGGGCCCCCCTTCAGCCAGCAGGCATTGAAGGTCAGGGTGATCCTCTGGGTTGAGCACCTCTCCCGCAGGAGGGTCTTCTGGCTCTTCTCTCTCAGGAGTTAAGACTCTGGTTTCCACTGGACCCAGCCATTCCAGAGCATGAATCCCAGTGGGCGCAGCTGAAGCAGCAGGAAGAGAATGTGCCCCCTTCATGAAGGTGGCCTTCTTCCTCTTCCTTCTTGCCTTTGGCCTCAACTTTGGCTTGGGTACATGACTCTCAGTCAGACCCGGTGTCACCTGTGACCTAGTGACTGCAGCAGCAGTCAGGGGAAGACCATAGGAGATGAACCCCAACTCCACTAGATCATTGCCTAACAAAATGTTAGCAGGTACATTGGGTTCATTACAAGATTGCCGGTCCGGACACAATGGTACCGGTAAGCTTACCGGTACCGTTATATCTGGACCGGCAAACTCTGAGTTGTGGCGCGGGTGCCTTTCATTCCGCCAGGTCTGCCGTGGCAGAATGAAAGGTGCCTGTGAGCACGGCATGCCTGTAGCACCGGCACCGTTCATAACGGTGCCGGTGCTACAGGAATCCCCATTCCCATTGAGTCCTATGGGGCTGAAATGGGAATGGGGATCTACTGGCACCGGCACCCGCAAAAGAGCAATTACCGGGTCTGGCGGGGTCGGATTACCCTGGCTATTGCCCATTTGGGGGTGCCGGACTTTCTTGCCGGTATGAAGGTCGCCTTGCCGCTCTTACCGACAAGGCTACTTCCAACCTTGTAATGAGCCCCATTTTCCTGAACCAGGACAGGAAGCTTGGCTGTCTTGTCTCCAATTATGATTGCGACTAGGGCAACAGTGGATAATTTGGGAGGCCCACCAGCTAACCTGGTAGTTCTCAGAGGAGCACCTACATAGTTCTCTGGCATGAGCAGTGCCCTGTCCACCACTGTCCTGCTTGCCATAGTGTCTCTCAAACCAGTAGAAGGCTGGCCATTCAAGAGAACACTTCTCAAAAACCTATGGTTGTTCTATGGGATTGTAACCAGTACTTCTGCGTACTGGTCCCAGGCCCCAAGGGACACTAGGGGAATCTCTACAGGAGCACTGAATGTGATCCCTGTAGAGGTGGGGCGGACAGTGGCCTCCACCTCAGACATCGGGTAAGGGTAGGTCAGGCTGACAGCCTGGGCTCCAAGTGCCATACCTTTATACTTAGGGTCACCCTTCTTGTGGTCCAGAGCCCCACATTCCCAACAAGTGCCAGGAATGTGGGGTATGGTACTGGAGCCACTGGGAGCCTGCCTTGCAGCAAGAGGAACACTACTCTTACTCCCTCCCATATAGGACTTATCTCCACTAGATTTTTTGGTTTTAGTAGAGGTTGATTTTGGTTTAGCCAACTGTTATTGCTTCTGAGACTCCTCAGACTTCTCAGAGGTCCCCTTTTATTTGTCCTTGTCCTTCCCACTGGGTAATTTAGGAAACACCCGGTGGGAGACCCACCTGTCAGCCAGACTGGCCAGTTTAAAGGGATCAGCAGCATACTGACACAGCTCTGGTGAACAGGCTTCAGAGGAATTCGCAAAAAACTAAAGTTGGGACAATTCAACTAATGTTTTCTCTTTGTAATCACCACCTCATGTTCATATGTGCAGCACTCACTGAGTCAACCCAAGACACATTCTCTCTTTTCTTAAATTCCCTTAACCTTTTAAGGTATTGGGTAGGTGTCTTGCCAAACCTAGCATTCAAAGCCAAATGTATGCACTCATACTGACCCCTTTCTTCCACACTCAGTTTCAAAATACAGTCATACCCAGTCTCAGGCACTCTGCTAAACAAACACTAAGCCCAATCTCTTTTATCAACATTGTGGATTCCACAAGCCATGTCAAACGCTTCAATCAATTGGAGGATATCAGAACCCTCCACATACCCACCAACCAAATCTTTCATAAACTTGGTGGCAGGGGACCTGGCACTCTCAACTGGTTTTGCTGAAGTCTCCACTCTAGCTTTCTCTAGCTGGATTCTCTGATATTCAGTGTCCTTGTCTTTGAGTTCAAGATCCCTATTCTTGAGTATCACTTGCTATGCCAATTCCTCTTTCTTAAGTTCAGCTTCTGTTTCCAACTTTTTATATTCAAACTCCAATTTCATCCTCAATAATTCAAGTTCCATGGGATTCCCTGAAGCTACACTGCGGGGGTTCGGAATAGAGGCAGCAGGAGTGGTGGCACTCCCAGAAACAGATTCAGTAACAACCCCAGGGTCAGGTGCCTCAATGGTTGCACTCCCCCTTCATCAAGAGTATCACCATCAGTTTGGTAGTCCACCAGGGCAGCTATTGGCTCAGCCTTAGCCCTATATTCAAAGTCTAACTCCCTGGCTTCACAAGCACTCTGCAGAGCCTCTAAGCTCATCCTAGTCAATTTACCATTTGCAATAGATTTCATTGCTTGTAATGTAGTTATCTAGTACACAGCTAATCCTCAGTTTAACAAAGTGTAGATATTGTGTAAGTAGCAAGGTTACACACTGATTCTTAAAACAATAAGCATCCCACAGCTGCCACCAGTGTAAAGACTGGAGGGGCGCATCTGTACTCCTAAGCTTTATATAGCAAAGTAGAAGCACCAAGCACCCCAGCCTCACTCCAGCCAAGATTATCCATTTGGTTAATGTGGGCGAGCAATCAAGGCTTAAGCAGGCGGTTCTTAAGTACAATGTAGTCCCCAAGTGCTCAAAAAGGAATTTCCACACACTATGTTAATAAGGTTTGGATTATGAGCACACACAATAACACCCTTTGTGCTCAGCCAATTCTAAAATTATAAATATATACAGTCTCAATGTGGTACCATAATTACCCTTGATTCCATTAAAATGCACCAACTGCTGACAGTTTCAAATGGCATACAAATCAATATAGCAAAAGGCATCAACATTAGATATAGGAGGAAAACAAGTGGTTAGACAATTGGCAGAATACTGGGTCCCTACCCATGACACAGTTCTGTGTGAGGATCCCCCCACCTGTGCAACCTGTAAATAAGATATTAAACAGGCCCGTCCATATATTGTTAATAAGAGTCTTATCACTTTCTACAAAAGTTCTACTACCTCAATGCACCTGGTTTAGCAGAGTTCGATGATGGGTCGTCAACGTATCCTTCTTGAGTGAACTCCCTCTAAGACAGGAGCCACGGATCGTTGATATTCCTCAAAGAAAAGATGAACAATGGCATCGAGGGAGCAGCTTCGGTCTTGGCAGTGCTCGTCGTTGATCGGTCTTGGACGTCCTGCGGAGATGAGGTGTGCGGTGCACCTCGATGACAATAGTTTGTTGCCGCAAAGAGTTAATTAAGAACTTTGGCCCAGCAGGGATGTTGGGTCATCAGGGTCTTTGTGGCCTTCGAGTGGTGGGAAACCCACTGGCGGATTCTCCACAGTCATCGTCGGCCTTGACTTTCTCTGGCGGGACAAAGCGGGACAATCGGTCGTTGTTGATGAGAGAGGGAGTCCTTTGTTCAAAGTGTTCTTGGGCAATCGA
The DNA here is from genome assembly GCF_040938575.1 of Ambystoma mexicanum. Lineage (NCBI taxonomy): Eukaryota > Metazoa > Chordata > Amphibia > Caudata > Ambystomatidae > Ambystoma > Ambystoma mexicanum. The sequence continues at coordinate 115,298,576 of NC_090934.1, read as the reverse complement.
GCAGCGTCAAGCTGTCCCTGCTTCTGGGCAACACGGCTTTGATGGGCTTCCAGCGGTTATGACTGTCATTCCCGTCTCCCGGCGGCAGCCTTTCGCGGACTGACTTCTAGGGAGTCTTGGTGAAGATGAGCTGGTGCACAATGGTCCCTCATAGCTCGGGAAGAGGTCTCCTAGCCAGGTAGCCAGGTCCTCTCTTGGATCAGTTCCTTGAAGGCACACCAGCTTTCAGATTGGCAAAGGACAGCAGCAGCAATTCTTCTTCTTCCAGTGGGGTTCAAAGTTAAGCATCAAGTTTCAACTTCAGCTTCTGAATGATTTCCATCAGTGAGAGGCACCCAAATATACTGTTTGGTCTCTCATTCACTATGCTGGGTCACACTCAGGCAACCAATCATTCAGACGGACTTTCATGCAAGCAGGCGGGCAATCAGGCCAACAGTGCATTCATGCCATTCTCCTCCCTCCAGACACTCACAACAAGGAATGTGTATTGGGACAAGCACCCAGCCATTCCGCACTCCGCACTGCATTCATACCAGTTTTGGGCAGGGCTGTCTCATTCATTGTGTTACATACCAGAAACCAGACAACCATAACATTAAGTGAATAGTGATCACACACTCCATTCACCTAGCTCCTACCCCAAGGGCCTACACACAACATACAGTCATTGGGAAGGCTCCGGCCAGTCTGGCCTCGACTTCCCCACAATATCATATTTGGAACTTCCACCCAACAGCCAGTCAGGGGGAAGGGACAAAGTCAGGGCTTCCCAGGACTTTGGGAAAACAGTGTAACAGGCAATAGAAAGCAAGAGGCCACAGGGGCCATCTTGTCTCATATTAGGCATCAACTGATTCCAATGGCAGGGCCTGGGTATGCCAAAATGGAGGATACTCAGAGCACCTGTATCATGGATCTGCCACCAGCCCATACCCTGCTCTGTGGGCCACACACAGGTGCCCAAAAACATACACTAGGGGCACAGGGTTGTACCCTCACCCATGGGTGCCATAAGGGTATCCCAAGGGTCTCAACATCCAACCATAAAGAGGAAGAACTGCACTGCCAAGAGTCCCACATGGACACCTGGGCAGAAAACAATACAGAACACACATGAAAAATGAATACATGACAAGGACAGGGAGGCCTTGTCCCTCCAATGCATTTCCAGCATCACAGTGTGGAACTGGTGGATGACACAATCATTTAAGACAAGGCAAGAGCAACATATTTGCCCTCATTCCGAGTTGGGCGGTAAGGGATACCGGGCACCGGTAAGGAGACCGGTGCCGGTAATCCTTTACTGCACAATTCCGAGGTCCCTTAGTTGGAACCGCAAAGGACGTGTGGTGGGACCACACGTTCTTTACAGGTCCTGCTAATTACGGGCCTGCTATTAGCAGGCCCGTAATTAGCGCCTTCCCCATTCCCATTGATCCATATGGGGGCTCAAATGGGAATGGGGAATGGTTGGTTGAATGTGGACTTACCGGGTCCGCACAGGTCGGAATGTCCCAGTAAGTCCTCATTCACACAGACCGGACACGGACCCGGGTTTGGAGGCAGCCAAGGCGCAAATGGCACCATGGCTACCTCCAAACTCGGAATGAGGGCCATTCACTTTTTAAGATGCAGAACATGCTTTTATAATTTGGGCCTACACAGTGGGGGTGAATCTCACATACACACACACACTTTCTCTCTTGAATGGGTATTGTGTATGCCCACACATACTAAAACAAACACGCTCTAGTATGACATTTGTGAATGAAGATTATAATGCATTTTACACATTTGAATTATGAATGAAGATCACAATGTGGTTCATGAATAACCCAGAATATATGAACCAGAAATAGAACATGTCGCTATTGTTGGAGATGAAGGGTGTTACTTAAAGCCATGCAGATAAGGGTTGTGTCATCTACTTTTTACTCTCTAAATATTGGCAAATACTTCTAAATAAGAAAAATATAGAGTAAAAATACTCCCAACTAAAAATAGGAAACTGACAGTAGCTTGTCCCCCTGCGTTCATCCACACAGCTTCATGGATCTGTTTGTACAAGTAGTACAGATGGTGCCACAGGAAGAAATTGCTATTATTACGGCCTGATCCAAAAAGGTAAACATGTATCTTTTTATTTTGCATGAAAAACTAGGTGCAAAGAAATATTTTGTACACAAACATCTGTTATTTATTTCAAACCTACTTTTACTCACTTCTAAAATACTCCCACTGGTAATGGGACTTGCTTTTTTACTTCCTAAAACAATTGTTTTAATTTTATTCACAACCTTAAAAATAGGGACTAAAATATGTCCACGTTGAAATGTTAGCTGGAGCACTGGTTACTTGTATAGTGAACAGTTGCCAAAGGGCTGCAACCCCATGTAAAATCTAGAATATTAACCAACCTTTTCTTGGGTACAGATCCACATAAAACAACATACAATTCTACAAACAGGAAAATATGCATTGTGATGAATCCTATGGAGTCCTCACTGATCCCCAACATAAGATCACCTCCTTTGTGGCCAGGGGAAGGGTTCCGCTACTTGATCCTGACCCTGGGGGTCGTATTTTGAGGGAGGATCACTTGAGAAGAGATTGCTGCTGGGGAGATGTGGTGACCCCATCAGGAGCGATGCAGTATTATTCCCTTCCATGTGAAGAAGACCCTATAATTCCTAAATTCCTGATGGCATGTTGTCATTATACAAATCCTTCCACTTGTAAAACTCTAAAACCCCTTCTTGCCAAACACCCAAGACAGGATACCATTTATACTTCATATGTAAATAACGCATGTATAACGTCTCCTGTGTCTGATTGTTAAATAATAATCAAAAATAATCAAAAATAATACAACTTTAAAAAGCACAATAATCCTATGCACTCCAACTCCCATAAGCCTCAACTACTGACACAAGGAATAAGAAGAAGGAGTTACTGTGGATTGAAAGAAACATCAAGCTGAGCGTGCAGGACATTTAAAAATGGTGTGGCTTTTCAAGTTAAAAGTAAAGGTTTAGAGGAGCGATGCTGAGCGGGGAGAGCAGGAAGCAGAAATGTAGGCAGACACGCGACAGTAGACTGTGCTGAAGGAGACAGGTGCTTCCTATCCGAAAGGCGAGAGAGCAGGAGAAGCACAGCGAGTATCGCAGGAGGACCACTTGGGAATCTGCAGCAGTGGAGAGGCTGTAGGGGGCATGATTGCATTGAAGAGGAGCAGTTTAACTGGCGGGTGAAGGAGAAGCCGACGGGAGAACTGGAAAAGGGTCTGTCGAGCGGGGACTGCTTTCCCGTAGTAAGGACTTTGCTGCACCCATACACCACGGGTTGGAAATGCCAGCGCACACTAATGAGTCTGCCCAGCAGTAACCGAAGCCATGGCATGCCGACAGGTGTATAAATAACTGGAAACTTGTTTTGAATATCAACCAAGTAATATAGATAGACAGAATTTAAACAATCCTCCATACATGAGATGCCGATATGGTGAAAACTGGAGTAAAAGTGGTCTTAAGCAATTGAACAATAATGAAGAAGTTGAAAGGCAAGATCTGTACAATTTTTCATATACGAGACGTCAATATGGGGACAATAGAGCAAGTATTAACACAAGCCAATGAGTACTAACAACAAAGTTAACAAAACAAAACCTAAACAGGTCTCCATATATGAAATGTCAAGATAGGGGGAAGTTGGAACATGATACACTATTGGCTGGATAGGTTGTTCCAGTCTGCTGGAAGGACCTAAGTGAGAATTCTCACTAAATATTACTTGGATACATTCAATGTTGCTTAGATATATGTTGAAAAATCTTGATGCACTCAGTTGGTTTTAATATAGGTATATTTATTTTTCAATTGTTTTCTCTAGTAGGCCTTTTGCAAACATTTTGTCATCCAATGCATTTCGGTCTAACCCAGACCTTCTTCAGGGACTATTATCAATAAGAAAAAATGAAAACATATATTAAAAAAGTCAAAATAAATAAATAATAAAATGTTCATCAACATATTCATTCAAAAATAAACCAACTGTGTATTACACGTATTTACTCAAGGTTGGCAGTACTATAACTGCTGGAAAATGTACATGTGTCAATGTTGCTTTAAACCTTGGCCTTATTCGTACAGTCTTTCTTGTGGAAAAATGTCCAAGTTCATAATCCACTTGAGCGCTTACACTTTAATTCGCTGATGTGAAACATCTATACTCCTTGTATATGGTAATCTGGATAATAAAAAATATTAAATGTACTGGAGTTCTAATCTTGACATAGATCAAGCTTCTAACTATTAGAGTCTCACCTCCCCAAGTGGGGAGTCTTACCTGTTTGTGTGCAATACTGGAGCAGCAGGGCACCTCGCTTGCGTGTACATGCGTTGCTGGTGACTCTGACTGATTATATACTTACAAAATGGCGCCGGCACGCAATGTGATGATGTCATCAACGTGATGATATCATCGCGTGCCGGCAGCCATTTTGGATTCGTGATTTATAGTCTGTAAATGCATTTCGGTTGCAGACAATGTCCACAATGCTGATATATTCTAAATGTTGAAAACAATGATATTAGTGATGCATTTAGATTCGTAATTTATAATCTGTAAATGCATTTCGGTTGCAGACAATGTCCACAATGCTGATTTATTATAAATGTTGGAAACAATAATATTAGTGATGCATTATTTAAAACTCTTTTTAAAACTCATCCATTATGAGTACTATTTTGCATTTCATTTACAGACTAACATCTACAATGTTGATATGTTCTAGATGTTAGGAACATGTATATTGGACATATATTGTTAGAGACTCATCCATTATGAGTAATATTCAGTTATCCTTAAACTTAGGTTGACGTCCATCACCTGTTGATATTGCATGTTAGTGTGCCTGTGAGTAAAATATCTTGGAACACAAAAAACATTGATTAACCTTATACTGAGAAGATATAAGATGTTACATGCAAACATACCAGCTCATTCTTATTTGGATCAGTTATTGCACATATGTCAAAATACTTACTTCAGTTCCCTTTCCAATATGTTAGACATACATATAATTGATTACTGTGCTTCTCAATCCCTAACTTGGTTACAATTTAGTAAATTAAAGAAAACATGCGTAATTACATTCCTCATTTAGACCACCTGGATGTAAAGAGTTCATTTTCTCTATCCAAAAGGTTTCTTTTTGACTCAAGAGTCTGTTAATGCCCACATTGGCTCCTTGTGTAACTTCTAGAACGTCAAGAATTTGGAATTTAATTTGCGCTATTTGATGTTTTGCTTCATTAAAGTGTCTTGATACGGGAGATTTGATCTTGCCTTGCCGAATGTCTGAGTTCAAGAAAGTGGTTGACCATCCAGGGGATGATGATGGAGAGAGTGTGGTGTTGTAAAGTGGAGGAGATTTGGATGTATATTTGCGTGCTGCTTCTGTATTGATGAAAGTGGATGTTGTGGTTGCCAACAGTCAGTCTGAGGGATTCAAAATGTAGGTTGAATTTGAGGGGTGATGGGGAGGTTATGTGTGTTACCTGGTAATTGACCTGGGGGTAGGGGGGTTTAATCAGTAGAAGGGTCTGGACACAAAGTGTGTCCTGTCATTTAGTAAGGGGGGAACAATTGAAAACAGTGCATGTGAGTTTCATCTTTTGGGATAGGATGTGTAAGAGGATGGTTTGGTCAATAGTGTTGAAATCTGCAGAGGTGTCAAGGAGGACTAGAAGGACTATGCATCCTTTGATTAATGATGTTGTGGACGTCATCCAGAATTTTAAGTGTTGCCATCTCAGTGCAGGGTCTGGGCAGACACCTGATTGAAAGGGTTGAGGAGGCTGTATGTGGTGATGTTTTGTTCCTGTTGTCTTGTGACCAGGTCCCCCATGATGCTTGGCAAGGTATGGCAGAATTGTGATTGAATGTAATTCTCAGGGAGCCTAGGATAGCGGGGTGTTTTTTTTATGAACTTGGGAAATTTGACTTGTTTTGAGTGTGGTGGGGATGGCGATGTATGAGAGGCATGTTCACCCAATAAGCTTACTAATTGTCACGATCCCCACCCCAGACCCCCACTGGCAAGCCCACTTGCCAGGTGGAATCAGGGCTCGGGTCTCCATCAAGGCCTGGAAGGCCTGGCATCCACTCACAAGGCTCTCTTGGGGCCAGTCCTGGCGCCTATGGCACCAGGCTCATGCACCTTGAAGAACATGTGTGCAGGGTAGTACTTTTTTTCATTTGGGACCTTCAGCCAACATGGAGGCATCCACATAGCTTGGGTCCGAGGAACCAAACTATGCGGTATCGTGTTTTGGGTGTGGTGGCCTAGGGACTAATTTACCTGGACTACTTTGTTGAGGCTATTTAAACCACACCCGAACAGGAAAGCACAGTTCATGTTACTTTGCAGTCTGCTACGTGACGCTCACCATGTCCTGTGATACCTACAAGCCTCGGAGAAGCAAACCTGCAAGGAGACAAAAGGAACATTGTTAGCAGCATCTTACCCGCAATCTCCATCTTATTTTCCGCTCGCAGCTCCAGTGAACAGCTTCCTCTGGATCTGCATGCCTACCGGAACGAAAGACCTGAAAGAGGAAGGGAAAGGACAATATTAAAGAAGATATATTAGACATTGCAAAACCACGAACTGCACAAGAAGCTTACCTGGCTGGTCGCATCCTGGCCTGCATCGTTCCGGAATTCCACCCACACTGGGAAAACACTGCGACCTGCAAGAAAGGAAGAAAACAGGTTAGCAAAGGCAAGATAATGCAGCTCTGCGCATAGCGCTTACTTACCGCATCGTAGCGCACATCACGCGCCATCATTTACCGGCAAGGCCCAACTAAGCCAGTTCACCACGCTGAAGCACCGCACACCTAAGGGAGAAAAAAAAGACATTATTCAAACAAAGAAGGGCATGCAAGAATAACAACGCTATACAAAAGCTGCAGTAAGACCTACCTGAGAGACACCAAAAGGGCACGCGCCAGTGAAGTAACTTGGCCGCACATGTCCACACAGACAACACGCCCCTGCCAAGAAGGCAGGACGGAGAGCACGCCTAATTCCACAACAAGTTAAGGAGAGGGCCCTGAGGAGTTGGAGTCACACGGGGTGGTGGGAGGATATTTACCTCAGTCGGCCAGTCTTGAACACAGTCCTCCTGTATTTTCAGGCGGAATGTTCCCCGCAGGCCATAATTGGGAAAAAAACTGGGAAGTGGATACCAGCAACCAACCCGGCTGAGTGGCGTCCCCGTGGATACCAGGTGAGCGTAACACCAAGCTTCCTAAGGAGGGCATGCATCATCCAAGAAGTCAGCTGGTTTTGTGTTAGCTATGAGGGTGATGTAGATTTAATATGTCCCATGTGTTGGCAGGTTTGGCAGTCAGGCATGGAAGATGGACTGTGGAGAGGAGGGTTTATCTCAAGATGTTTATTTGGAGTTGAAGAACTCAATGAAGGAGGTGCATACTGAGGGTGTTCTAGCAATGGTGGCTGATTTGAAGATGGACTTGACGATGCTACAAAAATATGCGTGTGATTAGGAGTGAATTGGTGCTCTTGAATGTAATGGGCAGCTTTGGCGCTGCATATGCCCATCTTGTGTTTGGTGCTGTAGTCTTTGAGGGGTGCCCTGGTGGAAGGGCATTTGTTATTTTGCCAGGCTCTCTGTAGACATCTGGTTTCTTCTTTGATGTTGAGTGGGGAGTCATTGGAGCATGGCTGGTGGCAGTCGTTGAAGGGTTCTTTGTTTTGAGCAGGGGCATTTAGTCGAGTGCACGGGTGATTGTGGTATTTGAATTTCTGAGAAGTGAGGTGAATTTGGGAGGTTGGGGGATGGTATAAATGGTGCAAGGATTGTTTTGTGATGTGTTTGATTTGTCTGGCAGCTGGGGCAGGGTGGTTGTGTGGCCGTTGGGTGGATGTTGTGTGGAAAAGTGAGCTTAAAGGGAAAGGCAAATGTGGTTAACAACAGTACCCAAATTCGATTTTGCACAGAAATATATTTCTGCAGGAAATCAGATGGTCAAGGGTGTTGCCGGCTATATGTGATTGTGGTAGGTGATTTGCTGGGTTAGGTCCTCACTCCACTCCTCACTCCACTCCCTTCCTCCTCATACTGCTCAATATGATGGGGTTGTTGTTTGGGTGGGCAGTGCCTGGATGGAAATCATCCAGGTAGATGTTTGTGCTTTGGGAGCTGTGTTAGTAGTGAAGCTGGACCATTCAGTGTGGAATGTGAGATTGTGTGTTGGGACCAACACACGAGGTGGGTGAATGTGGCATGTAGGTGTGATGGTGGGTTGCAGGTGAGTGAGTGGGCTGCAAATTATATTCATGGTGGGTGCGGATTGTAAATGTGAGTGCATCTTTCTAAATAATGGCAATGCCATCATTTGTATGCGTAGTTGTGTAAATTAGGCAGTCAGAGATGATTGGTGTTTCGTGGGGTTTGAGCCATGTCACTGTGAGTTAGTGCATGTCTGGCTTGTGCGTGTGATGATAAGGTCATTAATTTCTTGTGTGCGTAGATGCAGAGTATCAGTTGGAGAGTATGGATGTGTATGCAAACAGTTTATTTATTTATTTATTTTAATTGTTGTACCGCACCACTTGCCCGCAGGCTTCAGGGCGCTTTAGGGGAACTATGTATTGCAGTTTGATTTGTATGTTGTTTGTGTGATTTGTTTTTATCATTTGGGTGGCCTCTGGTGGCAAACAGGGACTAACAGTGGGCCTAGAAAGAAAAGAGAAAGACATGTTGTTTGCCATTGGCCCAAGACGTTCAGTGATTGGATGCATTAAGGACATTTCTAATATACTCAAGCTAACTCAGAAATAGTTCAACAGAATACATACATTAATGGGACATAACAAGGCAGCCCTCTTTTCAGTATCTCTGAAGCAGCAGTAGGATAACAGGATGGAGGTGAAGGAGCAGCAGATAGGCTTGTGGATGGTGTTTCCAAGCTGCAAGATAGTGTCTACAAAGGCGGGGTATGATTCTGACCCTATCTGTAAGAAGAAGAAAGAGATGATTACCAATACTTCAATGTTGGACAGTGTGCATTATGTACCTATTTATTCAATTGTACAACCCTTTTTTACAGCCATTTATTTCAAATATAGATCTGTGGTCCTTCTTATGTTCCCCAAATGATCTTGGATTTTAAGCAAAGCAGCAAGGAACCCTCACTGGTGCTATTTGCCCCGATTCGCAATTCTAGTAAGCATATAATAGGAGTATACCAGACTCTAAACTTTGAAATAATAAGGTTGGATCAGAAAAAAACTCAATGTTTTGCTAATGTGCATAGCTCAGTAAGGCAAATGTAACATGCTTATTTATTCATTCGGAATGTATAGAGCACTGCGTTTACCCATGGGTATCTTGTTCCTATTGATGAACATGAAGACAAATATATACTGGTAGTGATTGCGAGAAATATAAATTATAGATTTTCAAAAAGAGCTATTTTAGAATGATGATACAATACAATATTTTCATGTTGTAATGTCCTCCCTCCCTGTTTCTTCTATGAACACCATGGCAATGTTTGATTTTGAGCTATGGCCACTAATCAGTTGATAGTTCTGCTGAACCCACACTTTTCTTACAGTATGCACAAATATTAATGTATAACAAACAATAGAAAATAACAAATGCAGTTGTAGACCCTGCAGCCATGCTGTCTGGTCCAGTACCCCAGCACTCCCTGCAGAGGCTAGATGCGTGCCATCTCACGCTCCTCTGATATGGTCAATGCACCCTGGTATGCTGGTAACATTCCTACAGAATGCACAGGATGACAATGCATGTCTCCAGATAAAGGGCCCAGGTATGATGGCAACATTCCTACAGAACGCACAGGATGGCAGTGCATGTCTCCAGATAAAGGGCCCATGTATGATGGCAACATTCCTACAGGATGCAGAGGATGGCAGTGCATGTCTCCAGATAAAGGGCCCATGTATGATGGCAACATTCCTACAGGACGCAGAGGATGGCAGTGCATGTCTCCAGATAAAGGGCCCAGGTATGATGGCAACATTCCTACAGGACGCACAGGATGGCTGTGCATGTCTCCCGATAAAGGGCCCAGGTATGATGGCAACATTCCTACAGGACACACAGGATGGCAATGCATGTCTCCAGATAAAGGGCCCAGGTATGGTGGCCACATTCCTACAGGACGCACAGGATGGCAATGCATGTCTCCAGATAAAGGTCCCAGGTAAGATGGCCACATTCCTACAGAACGCACAGGATGGCAGTGCATGTCTCCAGATAAATGTCCCATGTATGATGGCAACATTCCTACAGAACGCGCAGGATGGCAGTGCATGTCTCCAGATAAAGGGCCCAGGTATGATGGCAACATTCCCACAGAACACACAGGATGGCAGTGCATGTCTCCAGATAAAGGGTCCAGCTATGATGGCAACATTCCTACAGGACGCACAGGATGGCAATTCATGTGTCCAGATAAGGGGCCCAGGTATGATGGCAACATTCCTACAGGTCACACATGATGGCAGTGCATGTCTCCAGATAAAGGGCCCATGTATGATGGCAACATTCCTACAGGACGCACAGGATGGCAATTCATGTGTCCAGATAAGGGGCCGAGGTATGATAGCAACATTTCTACAGGTCGCACAGGATGGCAGTGCATGTCTCCAGATAAAGGGCCCAGGTATGATGGCAACATTCCTCCAGAACGCACAGGATGGCAGTGCATGTCTCCAGATAAGGGACCCAGGTATGATGGCAACATTCCTACAGGACGCACAGGATGGCAGTGCATGTCTCCAGATAAAGGGCCCAGGTATGATGGCAACATTTCTCCAGAACGCACAGGATGGCAGTGCATATCTTCAGATAAAGGGCCGAGGTATGATGGCAACATTCCTCCAGAACGCACAGGATGGCAGTGCATGTCTCCAGATAAAGGGCTGGCTCCCAACTCAGCGGATGTCTTTGTTGCTACGCTCTCATTCTACTTTTAGCCATAAAAACCCACATCACCCCCTCCCCACCTATTAACTAACATATCTGTGTTTTTACTCTGGTCATGATGCTGTCAACAATAGCTGAGGCGACCCTTACAGTATGCCCTCTCACCCACAGAGAGAGAGAGAGATAGATAGAGAGTTAGAGAGAGAGAAGGGGGAGAGACAGAGTTCGGGAGGGAGAGAGGGAGGGGAGATAGAGGAAGAGAGAAAAATATAGAGATGGAGACAGAGAGATAGAGAGATAGAGTTAGAGGGAGAGAGAGAGACAGAGAGATAGTGAGAACAAGAGAGTTATAGAGAGAGGGGGAGAGAGCGAGTACGAAAGAGTTAGAGAGAGAGCAGAGAGAGAGGGAGCGAGGGAGTTATAGAGAGATGGGAGAGAGAGAGAGACAGAGAGAGACGGAGAGGGAGGGAGAGAGGGAGAGGGTAAAAGAGAGTTAGAGAGTGAGAGTAAGAGAGAATTAGAGAGAGGGATGGAGAACGAGAGGATGGGAGAGAGAGTTAGAGAGGGAGAGAGAGAGAGGAGAGGGTTAGAGAAGGAGAGAAGGAGAGAGATAGAGGGAAGGAGAGAGAGAAAGAGGAAGAGAGAGCGAGAGGAAGAGAGAGTTAGGGAGAGAGGGGAGAGAGAGTGGGAGGGAGAGAGTTGGAAAGAGAGGGGAGTTAGAGAGGGAGATAAAGAGAGAGAGAGAGATGGAGGGAGAGAGAGTGTAAGAGATAGAGAGAGAGAGAGAGAGAGAGAGAGAGAGCGAGAGAGAATAGACAGTAGAGAGAGAGAGAGGGATGGAGAGCGAGAGGATGGGTGAAAGAGATTTAGATAGAGAGGTCGAGAGAGCGTTAGAGAGGAAGAGAAGTACAGAGAGAGAGAGAGAGAGAGAGAGGGAGGGAATAGACAGTAAGAGAGAGAGAGGGATGGAGAGCGAGATGATCGGAGAGAAAGAGTTAGATAGAGAGGTTGAGAGAGAGCGTTAGAGAGCAAGAGAAGGAGAGAGAGAGAGAGAGAGAGAGAGGGAGAGAGAAAGAGAGAGAGAGAGAAGGAGAGAGAGAGAGAGAGAGAGAGAGAGAGAGAGAGAGAGAGAGAGAGAAATGACTTTATCATATCTCAGGTACGACAAATAATTCAGTGCTATTGATCAGGCAGCACACGTGTACTCGCATTGCTCCATCTGGGTGAGTAGCCGTAACTTGGGACTTGTTATAAAGTCCTACCAGCAAGCGGAAGCAGCACAGATTGATGTGTAATCCGCCGTCTGCACTGAAGAGCTCCCCTGCCCCCGGGGATGCCAGCCGCTCTCGGATGCTTGAAAGCCCTGTAGTTTGAGCCTCAGGCGCCACACCTCCCATACAAAGGCGCAGCCTTCCCCACTTCATGTGAAGCCCTGGGGTGTATTACTGATTTATTTCAAGCATTATTTATTTAAAAGCTGTCCGCGGCGCACGCTAGCACTGGAGTGCCTCCGGCGGAGACTCGCAATGCAAACGCGATAAATATTTATATACGTTGCAACCTGAGGTTTTAAAACCTAAGTTGTTAAAAATGCAGCAAGAGCAGAGAGCTTATTTCTATTTCTAATTATTCCCCGCTTATGAGGTGGTCCCCACACACTGGCGCCATATGTTTATAGGCAAACTAAAGTCATGCAAACAGAACTGTAACTTTCAGACTAAGAACATTGGCCAAGGTTCTATTTGGTTGGGAATCCCCAACTCTACTTTGATTGGCCGACACGCAGAGTGGGCTGACCTCTAAGCATCGCTGCACATGCGCCACTGCTCCACTTGAACAACACACCTGTGTGTGTAAGACTTTCTTGCATCTGATAGTGGGGGAGGACGCAGGTCTTTTCAAATGACTGACTCGGTTGGTTTGGGAAGTTTTATAAAGCACTGATTGCTGTTTCCCATCTGGTCCTGGTATATGACTCCCATCAATCAATCGAGTCATTTCCGTAATGCACTTCAGGTGGCGTTAATGATGCAGTGGAATTCATATTACACCCAGTAAAGTAGTTACTGACAATAGTGTCACACAACACCCTATGGTTAGTGATGTATACATTCAGAAAATAAAGATGACCCCTGCTAGCTTTGCAGGGAGTATTCATTCTATTAAAGGCAAGTAGGTAGCATTAAGCATAGTGCTTCAACTTCTGTTTACTACTACTCCTCAGCAGTTTCAACAAAACACAACAAACTCTGAAAAAAGGTGACCATAAGCAACTTTCCCTTCTGAAACTACAAATCCCACAGTCTCTGTAGTCCATATCCACACAGCCCAGTTATGACACGCATCCTGTCCTTGGGCTCCTCCTCTCTTTTAGGTGCTCTGACTGTCTCTTGAACTTTTATAACCATGTCCAGCTAACAGTGCGAAGACTTATCAACTTGTCAACTCAAACGCTGCAGTTCCCTCGGCTTTCCGCTCCACCTTTCAAACCTTGGTGGCCCTTGCTCCTGCTCTCATCTACTCTTCTGCTCTTCCCCTAGGAAACATACAATGGCGAAATTCAGGGTGGCGTCCATGTACTGTCATAATCCATATATATTACATTATGAAACAGTACATGCTTGGGTGGGAATGTAATGCTCGCCTCCTAGTCTTTAATAGAGTTAATACTCCCTGCGCAGCTAGCGGGGGTAATCTTCATCATATTACACCCAGTAAAGTAGTTGCTGACATTAGGGTCACACAACACCCTATGGTTGTTAGTGAGGTATACATTCAGAAACGTCTGGGTATTAAGCGCGTTATAAATACGGAACTAATACATATTCCTGTTACAGCACCTCAATGCCTCTGGGCTGTGTAAGCGCTTTCAAAAATGCAAATAAAAATACTAACGAAATGGATGTCAAGCGGCTCTATTTTACCTACAATAATAAAGGAACTTGCTCTGCTACAATCCTTCCCATTCAAACATTGCAGCTGTAACATGATCATCACTATACATAAAATCCTGTTTGCAAAAGAGCCAGGGCACTCTGGATAATGCCCCCCTCCCAATTTTCCAAAGGTCGTCCTGCAGAACTAAACCAGAACTATATGAGGAATTTGGGCTAATCTGCACATTCTACCCCACAAACCAATCAGTGGTGCTCATGGGTACTAAGTTTGTGTAATAGCCATTAATTACAACATGGCTGCCAACTGCTTGCACTAAAGGGAGGAATGTACAGCTGTACAAAGCATAGACCTCACTCTTCAAAGGTTTCACCACGCTAAAAAATTAAAGTGAATTGATTTGTTCCTCCACACTTTGCTGTATGGGTAAGTTATGAGACAGACAACTAGTACTCAGAGGTCCCATAATCCCTGCATCAAAAAGTTAATAACTGCATCTATCGAATGACATTATGAAAATGTCATGTATTGTGTGCATTCTCATCAATAGCAGTCTGTTTAATCTTTCTCTTCCCCCGGCTCATTTCCTGTGTCTTTCAAACAAGAACGGTTCTATCGCTCCTCAAGAAACCCTCGCTTGATGTCGCTGATCCTTCTAACTTTCATCCTATTCCACTTCTTTCCTATTTATCCAAACTTCTGTAACGTTCTGTTCATTCACAACTGTCTTCTTATCTCAATCTTAACAATCTTCTTCCATCTGAACAGTCTGGCTTTCACTCTGGCTTTTCTACTCAAGTTACTCTCTTGGCTGTCTCTAATTCCATCTGTCATGCTTGGCACCTGAAACTCTCTCCTCTCTTGATCCTGTTGGAGCTCAGTGACGCATTCGACACTGTCAACCACCCGGCTCTCCTTTCAATGTTCTCCTCTCTTGGTTTCTTTAGTTCTGTCTTAATATGTTTTTCGACCTATCTCACTACTCAGTGTTTTTCTGTTTCCAGGAAGGATTCCAGCTCCCTTTCGTTTCCTCTATCTCATTGTGTTCCTCAAGGCTCAGTTCTTCGGCCTGTTCTTTTCACTCTCTGTACTTATTCTCTTCTATCCCTCAGTCCAAATTTCAGCTTTCAATCCCATTTTTATGTAGATGATATGCAGATTCCACTGTCCCTTCCAGCTTTTGACGATTCGATCCACCATTGATTCTCTTCATGCCTTTCGGCAATTTCTTCTTGGATCTCCGCCCACTTTCTGGGGCTGAACTGCTTTTCTTTCCTGCTTTCTCTGAGATGTCCCCTCCTTTATCAATTCATGTTCTGCCGCTGTTTCTTGGTTTGTCTTCGGAAGCCCACAATGTAGGGTTTTTGACTCTTCCCTTTAATTGAAATCACAGATTTCATAGGTTTTTCACTCCTCTCACTCCCAGCTGTATGATATTAGGAAAATCAGTCAGTCACTTACTTTTTCTTCTACAAAACACTTCCTTGGTTCTTTCTTACTTATACTGCAGTGCATAAAGGGTTCCCTTTAAGGGTCCTGTGAGTCCCCTGTCTGGGCCTGTCCGGTCACTTCTGTTAATGATGTGCATAATGCCAGACTGCATGGGCTGTCCCAGACCAGGTAAAGGTTTCTAGACCCTTGCAGCATGGCCACCTCCATGATTGTCTACTGACCCACCAGAGCTATTATCCGACTAGCTTTAGCCACCTACAAACTTTTGTCTCAACCTTACTTTTCTCTCGTACGTCATTGTGATAACATGCATTGCTTACTAAGTCTTCAGCAAATATACCATCCCCTTGCTATTTACTGCTGTTCACAGTACACCACATCTGCTGCCCTCTGTATCATTAGGTATAGCCCTACCTGCATAATCTTTCACAGGCATCCTACTCACCATTCTTGCCTGACCACCAAATACAGCCCCCCCGTACCTTGAGGTGAGGCTTTCCTAATGTGTGCACCCATACTATTGTTGCTTTTTACCTACATGTACCTGTACATTTAATGTAGCCCCCCACACCAAGAGGTGAGGCTTGTGCGCTCATACTGTTGTCACTTTTTACCTATTTGTACTTGCAAATTTGATATAGCCCCCCACACCATGAGGTGAGGCTTTCCCAATTTGAGTGCCCATACTATTGTCACTTTTATGTACCTACACATTTGATGTAGCCTCCCACACCATGAGGTGAGGCTTTGCCAATTTGTGCGACCATACTATTGTTGCTTTTTACCTACTTGTACCTGTACATTTGATGTAGCCCCTACACCATGAGGTGAGGCTTTCCCAATTTTTGCAACCATACTAATGTTGCTTTTTACCTACTTGTATCTGCATATTTGACGTAGCCCCCCGCACCAGGAGGTGATGCTTTCCCAATTTGTGTGCCCATACTATTGTCTATTTTTACCTCCTTGTACCTGAATATTTTATGTAGCCTGTTACACCACGAGGTGAGGCTTTCCCAATTTGTGTGCCCATACTATTGTTGATTTTTACCTATTTGTACCTGCACATTTGATATAGCCCCCCGCACCATGAGGTGCGGCTTTCCCAATTTGTGTGCCCATACTTTTGTCGCGTTTTACTACTTGTACCTGCGTATTTGATGTAGCCCCCGCACCATGAGGTGGATCGTCCCCAATTTGTGTGCCCATACTTTTGTCGCTTTTTACCTACTTGTACCTGCATATTTGATGTTGCCCCCGCACCATGAGGTGGGGCTTCCCCAATTTGTGTGCCCATACTTTTGTCGATTTTTACCTACTTGTACCTGCATATTTGATGTAGCCCCCCACACCATGAGGTGGGGCCTCCCCAATTTCTGTGCCCATACTTTTGTCACTTTTTACCTACTTGTACCTGCATTTTTGATGTAGCCCCCCACACCATGAGGTGGGGCTTCCCCAATTTGTGAGCCCATACTATTGTCTATTTTACCTACTTGTACCTGCATATTTGATGTAGCCCCCCCACCATGAGGGGAGGCTTCCCCAATTTGTGCGCCCATACTAATGTTGCTTTTTACCTACTTGTACCTGCATATTTGATGTAGCCCCCCACACCATGAGGTGGGGCTTCCCCAATTTGTGCGCCCATACTATTGTTGATTTTTACCTATTTGTACCTGCAAATTTGATATAGCCCCCCGCACCATGAGGTGAGGCTTTCCCAATTTGTGTGCCCATACTTTTGTCGCTTTTTACCTACTTGTACCTGCATATTTGATGTAGCCCCCGCACCATGAGGTGGGGCTTCCCCAATTTGTGTGCCCATACTTTTGTCGATTTTTACCTACTTGTACCTGCATATTTGTTGTAGCCCCCCACACCATGAGGTGGGGCTTCCCCAATTTGTGTGCCCATACTTTTGTCACTTTTTACCTACTTGTACCTGCATTTTTGATGTAGCCCCCCACACCATGAGGTGGGGCTTTCCCAATTTGTGTGCCCATACTATTGTCTATTTTTACCTACTTGTACCTGCATATTTGATGTAGCCCCCCACACCATGAGGTGGGGCTTTCCCAATTTGTGTGCCCATACTTTTGTTGCTTTTTACCTACTTGTACCTGCATATTTGATGTAGCCCCCGCACCATGAGGTGGGGCTTCCCCAATTTGTGTGCCCATACTATTGTCTATTTTTACCTACTTGTACCTGCATATTTGATGTAGCCCCCGCACCATGAGGTGGGGCTTCCCCAATTTGTGTGCCCATACTTTTGTCACTTTTTACCTACTTGTACCTGCATATTGGATGTAGCCCCCACACCATGAGGTGGGGCTTCCCCAATTTGTGTGCCCATACTATTGTCTATTTTTACCTACTTGTACCTGCATATTTGATGTAGCCCCCCACACCATGAGGTGGGGCTTCCCCAATTTGTGTGCCCATACTTTTGTAGCTTTTTACCTACTTGTACCTGCATATTTGATGTAGCCCCCGCACCATGAGGTGGGGCTTCCCCAATTTGTGTGCCCATACTATTGTCTATTTTTACCTACTTGTACCTGCATATTTGATGTAGCCCCCCACACCATGAGGTGGGGCTTCCCCAATTTGTGTGCCCATACTATTGTCTATTTTTACCTACTTGTACCTGCATATTTGATGTAGCCCCCCACACCATGAGGTGAGGCTTTCCCAATTTGTGTGCCCATACTTTTGTCGCTTTTTACCTACTTGTACCTGCATATTTGATGTAGCCCCCGCACCATGAGGTGGGGCTTCCCCAATTTGTGTGCCCATACTTTTGTCTATTTTTACCTACTTTTTCCTGCATATTTGATGTAGCCCCCCACACCATGAGGTGGGGCTTCCCCAATTTGTGTGCCCATACTATTGTCTATTTTTACCTACTTGTACCTGCATATTTGATGTAGCCCCCCACACCATGAGGTGGGGCTTCCCCAATTTGTGTGCCCATACTTTTGTCGCTTTTTACCTACTTGTACCTGCATATTTGATGAAGCCCCCCACACCATGAGGTGGGGCTTCCCCAATTTGTGTGCCCATACTATTGTCGCTTTTTACCTACTTGTACCTGCATATTTGATGTAGCCCCCGCACCATGAGGTGGGGCTTCCCCAATTTGTGTGCCCATACTATTGTCTATTTTTACCTACTTGTACCTGCATATTTGATGTAGCCCCCACACCATGAGGTGGGGCTTCCCCAATTTGTGTGCCCATACTTTTGTCTATTTTTACCTACTTTTTCCTGCATATTTGATGTAGCCCCCCACACCATGAGGTGGGGCTTCCCCAATTTGTGTGCCCATACTATTGTCTATTTTTACCTACTTGTACCTGCATATTTGATGTAGCCCCCCACACCATGAGGTGGGGCTTCCCCAATTTGTGTGCCCATACTTTTGTCGCTTTTTACCTACTTGTACCTGCATATTTGATGTAGCCCCCACAACATGAGGTGGTGCTTCCCCAATTTGTGTACCCATACTATTGTCTATTTTTACCTACTTGTACCTGCATATTTGATGTAGCCCCCCACACCATGAGGTGGGGCTTCCCCAATTTGTGTGCCCATACTATTGTCTATTTTTACCTACTTGTACCTGCATATTTGATGTAGCCCCCCACACCATGAGGTGGGGCTTCCCCAATGTGTGTGCCCATACTATTGTCTATTTTTACCTGCTTGTACCTGCATATTTGATGTAGCCCCCCACACCATGAGGTGGGGCTTCCCCAATTTGTGTGCCCATACTATTGTCTATTTTTACCTACTTGTACCTGCATATTTGATGTAGCCCCCCACACCACGAGGTGGGGCTTCCCCAATGTGTGTGCCCATACTATTGTCTATTTTTACCTGCTTGTACCTGCATATTTGATGTATGCCCCCGCACCATGTTGTGAGAATTTCCCAACTTGTGCATCCACACTAATGCCGCTTTTTCACCCACCAACAGCCACCTTCTTGCATTACGCTAATGTGCCATGCACTTTCTGTAACTAATGCCTAGATGCCCCGAGGATTTGTGCACTGAAATAAATGCAAGAACTAATAAATACATTCTTCACGCTTTACCAATTGATATCAGATTTGTGTTATGTTTAACTACTTTCGTTTTGGAACAAATGCGCTTTAGAATTCACTATTAGGACGCAATGTTCTATTTTTGTGTGCGCTAATAAGCCCCCGACCTCACTTAGAGGGTCTGCACTTGCTTGCTTTCTTGCTTGCTACATTTGCGTGCTCGGTGTAAAATAGGGCCACTTTGAAAACATTTTCCTGGGCCACATTCCCATTCCTCCACCGACTCTGGTGTGCCATAATGAGAATCATTAAGCTTTAAACCACTGAGTTTTGTCCTAAAGGGCAATCAGCTGTGTTAATTCTGTGATTGGATCAAAGCTTTTCTCCCTAGTTTAAAGGACTGTACACTCTAGTATTGTCTGCTTCATCGTTCTGAGAGCTTAGGCAGCTTTTTAGAATGTATAAGTTAGTGTGAAAGTGTACAGAGCATTTTAAGGGTCACTCCTTCCACATTGACACCAACTTGTGCTTCATTGTGGGTTGCCCGCCTGCGTTCTGCTGCTTCCCAATTCATTCGCTTTATGAACACCCCATTTCGTCCCCCAGGAGCATCCTTCCCCGGTTGTTCATGTCTGCCTGGATGCTAATACGGTTCGTTTTTAACAAGGTGTTGTTATTATACCCGCCCCTACATTTGCCACGCCTCGACAGATTCTAAGTGTAATGAAAAAGTGACACTAACACACATAACACCGTTTGGTATGAAAATACATTTTCTATAAAGTCTCCTCTTTCCCTTGATAGCAACTGGCGCTGGCCAACTCAATAAAAAAGAGTAAAACCATGTCATTAAACTCTGAATTCACGTAAAAGCACAGAACGTCATGCCATCCTTTATAATAAAGCTTTACAAACTTGAAAAAAAGTGCACCGAGTTCAAACCAAAGCAGGACTATTTCGAGCATTCAATAATTCAAAGAAAGTTGCCTTTGGCAAATACACCTTGAGACATGACAATGCTCTGGGATGGAGCTTTCGTGCCTCGTGGAAATAGTCACGTGCTTTGAATTGGCTGGGAGAAATGTATTTATATGTGATTATTTTCATAGCACCACCACAACGATTAGAGAACACACAGTGGCATTCTGGGCTGGCTCCTGAACCAAAGTAAATACAAACCGGAAGGACCACCTCACACGTGTTTCCAGAATGCACTGCATGTAGCCCTGTTCGTTTGAGAGGAAATGGGAGAGTGGGGGTCGTTGAGTTCAATGTAAAGCAGTCTTTAGAGGGTACACTATAAGGCTGGCTCCATTTTGCATCTGTGAGGTCCCTCAGAGTCCTCCTGTCCAAGCGCACTACCTCCTTTCTTGACAAGGCTCTACTGGACAGAAGTCTGCATTGAGAGCTGCACTGTCTGCTTCCGGCCTACCTTACCAAGACTAGAAGGGCCTTCGGTCTTGCTGTTGGGGTATGAAACTGGCCCGCTATCTGATTCCCATCAGTATGAAATGGTAGCTGTGGTAATTGTAAGTGAAATTGGTTATTTATAACGCCCTTAATACCCAGAGGTTAAACGAGGACCCGGGGATCGAACCGGTGTTGCCCGTGTCGTCTTGTTCCCAAGGCGAGCGCGTTGCCCTGGAGCTATCCTCCCTATCCTCTTGGTGCCGCAGCCCTTCTACCTGAGAAGGAAATAATAATTTCCAAGGTTTTATCTGGAGAGGGAGACAAGAACACGTGCATCTTGAAGTCATGATTAGTGGTTACCTCTAAGAACTGGACCGAGTACACACCGTGAGGTGGATGTTGCCACCAACCATGTTGGTGATACACTAAGATGGTACCCAGTGATTTCTTTGCTGGAAATAGGCATCGAGGGGGAAACAATATTTTTTGTAAGCCACTGTGTCCAATCAACGTCCGGGGTACTAGTGGTCCAGGGAGGAATATCGTTTCTAAACCATCAAACAGCCCCATACCAGAAGGGATCCAAACAGATTGGAAACACAAGTAAATGATATACCTCCTTGTCCAATTTTGGTAATATGGACGGAATAGCAGGATTAACTTTGCAAGGTTGTGGATAGTTGGTAGTTACAAACCAGAGAAAATACAATTATTACCTAACGATAAAAGGGACTATCCAGTCAATGTTGTATAAAAATGTTTACTTTATTATTATCACCGCAGACAGTTCTAGAACTCTGCAAAATACAACACACCCTGTAAATGAATGCAGAGGACAGACAGTTTCAGGAAGGAAAACGGATGCATCCTGGATACTGATAGTTGGTAAAGTAATTAATCTCAATAGTTCAAGGATACTTGGTTTCAACACAAAGGGAGCAATGGGTCGTAACATATCACTAAGGGCCTTTGGAGAAGGACCAGGGGGTCAGAATCACAATGTACCTTGCTCAACAAGTTCAAGTTGGTTTCAGGTTGGGAGAAATCTGTGGGTATCAGCTGGCAGGCAGTTTGGCAAGCAAGGGTGGATGGACAGCTGAAGGATGGCCTACATGGTGGCTCAGGGCCAGGAATCATTGTCTCAGTGCTGGTTGGCAGGTATCAAGCACTGGTTGAGGAGTCTCGGACAGTGTGAGCAACTGCAGCAGGTCTACACTCAGCGATGCTGTCGGTTGCAGCTCGAGGGGCTCAATGGCCTCAAAAATGTCCCTAAGGCAGACACTGTTTGATGCTTGTCGGTGTACTTCTCCTAGCTTCTTCGATGGAGTCAGTCAAACTTTAAGGTGGATAGCCCAAAGCTGAGTTAAGTGTTGCAGGCAACAGCTTGTCCTTCTTTCAGTTCAGAGAATCTCTGGCACTTCCCACCTAGGAAGTTTGTTTGTAGAGTCTAGCAGGGCATGCAACATGCGTGATGTCATAACCAGAGTGCTTTGCAACAGGAAAGATAAAAGGGTGAAAACATGTACTACTAAGTCCCACCCACCTTCCTGTCTGTTGTGAATCAAAGGGTCTCTCTGGTTAATTGAGCTCTCTGTGGTTCCTGATCAAAGCACAGTTTTCCCATTAAGCTGTGTCAAGAACAGACTTTCTGTCTTCATCAAATCACATACTGCTACCCTCTGAATGGGTTCTCCCTGTGGGGTTTGCCTACTGCAAACACATGTACCAGACATGACTGCTCACTGTCATTGATACTTTAGGGTGGTAGCTGGCTTCAGGTTGACACAGATGCATCTCAAAGGGGTGTTGGTGTCCCTGCCTTTTGTTAGTTTTGTGACCAAGCCTCCCGCAGCCTGCTTCAATTAACTCTCATCAGTATGCGCTGCCACAAACAGTACTGACAACGAACAGGGCGGGTCCGTGGAGCCTTTGATAATTAATTAGGCTGGCCATTACTGGAGGAAGTCTTGGCCCTCCTCCCCCAGAGGTGCTTTCATGTACTTCTGGCTGTCACATTCCAACTAACTGGGGTTAGGGGGTGGCACCTGTAGGCTCGCCCAACCAGAGTACACAGGTCTATGTGTTTGTCATGCATTGAGCATAGGAAAATGTGTGCGGATTAACCCCACACATTTTCTGTGGTTGATCTACCTGTTTAGCCATCTGCTGAAAAGTGGCAGGGGCATTCGTCAATCTGAAGGGTGTCACAGTGAACTGAAAATGTCCTTCTGGGGTTGAGAATGCTGACCTCTCTCTCGCTCCATCTGTCAAGCCGACCTGCCAGTACCCCACCGGGAGATCAAAGAGACGTATGTACATGGCAGCGCCAAGATTGTCAATGAGCTCTTCTGTCCGAGGAATGGGGTGAGCATCTGTCTTTATGACAGAATTGAGCCCCATGTAGTCCACACAAAATGAACTTCAGTCTACCTACCACTGGTCCTTCTAGGGACGAGTACCACTGGTCTAGCCCAGGGGCAGTGGGATGGCTCTATCACTTCTAGGGACAGCATCTTGGAAATGTCCTCCTTGATGGCGTCCCAGACCTTATCAGACATCCAATGAATCCTACTCTTCATTGGCTTACTGTATCCAGTGTCCACATCATGGGTGCACCAGTCTGCGTGACCTGGAATCAGAGAAAACAGAAAGGCAAACTGTCTCTTCAAAGGGCGATCATCTGTCAGTTGCTGTTCTGACAGGTCTGTTGCAAGGTTCACACCTTCAACTGACCCATCTGTGGCTTCAGTGTACAGGAGGTCTGGGAGGGGATCAGTCTCCTCCTCAGTCTTTCCATCAGTCACTAATATCATGACCAAGTCATCTTGGCTATAATGGGGTTTTAGCCGGTTGATGTGAAAGACCTTGCACATCTGTTTAGGTCGCTTCACATCAATGAGATAATTCACCTCACTGACTTTTTCACCACACAGTAAGGCCCATTCCAGCTGTCCTGAAGTGTACTGGGTTTGACAGGCTCCACACCTACTTGCCTGGAGAATAGACTGTCACTGTGGCCTTATGACCGTGCCAGTGCTTCATCAGCATCTGACCAGCCTTTCAGTTTCTCTAAGACTGTTCCATGTACTTTGTCGTTCTGGACTGAAGGCCGAGTACATAGCCCACCCCATCTTGTGTAGGGGATGAGGGTTTGCTCTACCGTCCCTCTTTCACTAGAGTGAGGGGACCTTGTACAGGGTGTCTAAACAGAAGCCAAAGGGGCTAAACACTACTACGTTCTGTTATATACACCTTCTATAGCAAGTTGAGTATTATTGGGAACTGGAACTATTCTGGAGACCGGGTAGCATTCTAACTCTGTGTAACCAATCACATTCAGCCACTCCCTGGCCTAGTGGGAAGTCCTCCCCTAAGAGGGCCACACTAATGATGGCCTCTTCCATGAGTCCAACATTCACTATGGCTTCCAAACATGGACCCCTTGCTCACTGTGTTCAGAGGCCCCTCTGAGCTCCAACTCAGTGATGAGGCCCAACAAGGCTGAAAAACTTGTTTCGGATTGCTGTTGGTACTCTTGTTGTTCAGAAGAGAATTGCCATAGCATTTTGGTGCTGGAATTCCCATGTGGGCGTGACAAAAACTGATATGCAAATGTGTATTTCCTTTCTGTGAAAGGTATAGTGAGCTGAAGTGTGGCTGCGGACTCTCCAGTGGGTACCTTCTCAAAGAACAGGTCATTTAGCCATGTTCTTTCTCAGAGAGGGGTGCCTATGACTATTTTGTGAATAATTAAGTGACTTAGGTTTTGTCATCCTACATTTCCTAGGCTAATCCAGACGTGGACCCCTTGCTCACTGTGCTCAGAGAGGCACAGCTCCACCTCACTGATGAGGCCCAACAAGGGTTAAAAACGTGTCTGTGGTTGCTGTTGGTACTCTTGTTCAGAAGAGAATTGCCATAGCATTTCGGGGCCAAACTGCCCATGTGGGCGGGACAAAAACTGATATGCAAATGGTTATTTCCCTTCTTGAAAGCTACAGTGAGCTAAAGTGTGGCTGCAGATTTTCGAGTGTGTACCTTCCCAAAGAATAGGTCATTTAGTCATGTTCGTTCTCGGAGACGGGTGTCTATGACAATTCTTTACTTTTAAAACAGTGTTGAGCTCCATCGGAAATGTTCAACATGCCCAACCTGTATGGAAACTACCCTTCATCTCTTTGATAAAGCATGAGCCGAGGGCAGGCTATACTCTCCAAAAGTGTACAAGTCAACATGGAAGCATCCAAAGCAACAACAGTAAAGTAAATACCAAAACAAAACAGAAATAATGGATTGAGGTTCTGTGAAAAATAAAACTTTAATTAAACTAAAAGGACAGAAAAACTATTAAAACACTAACAAACCACACTTTGGGAGAAAATGTCACTCTGGATATTGAAGAACTGGATCTTCAGGTAGTCTCCTTGAAACACCAAACAAGTCCAAGAATATGGGCCTCA
Organism: Ambystoma mexicanum; assembly: GCF_040938575.1. Taxonomy (NCBI): domain Eukaryota; kingdom Metazoa; phylum Chordata; class Amphibia; order Caudata; family Ambystomatidae; genus Ambystoma; species Ambystoma mexicanum. The sequence continues at coordinate 115,273,313 of NC_090934.1, read as the reverse complement.
TTACAGTTTTGCCGATGCTGCAAAATGAATGTAATTCCAACACCAGCAATTTTACCAGACCAGCAAAACACAAGTATGCTGGTGGGGTCATTGATCCCCTACCAACAAACAAATGGCGGAATTACCAGCACTGGAATTACCTGTTCCGGTTATTCCAGCAATCCCCTCCATGGAGTCCTATGAGAGTCCATGAAATGGGGAGTTACCAACCTTTCCGCCGCCTGTAGAATCTCGATTCATTCCAGTATATCGGGTGGAGGAAACGTAGGGGCAGTTGGCTGGTATGCCGCAGGAATTACTAGCTGGATACGAGCAAACTTGTAATAAGGCCCTGTGAATTTAAGGTTTAAAATACTGGTCGTAATTGTCACTTGGACTCATAGAACAAAGCCAGGGGGACAGAACAACAGAAAAATACCTTCTTGTCTTCTTTTAAGGACTTGACAGCGTCGAGTCAGGTTTCTGAATGCTCTCCGGTGCTGGGGTCGGGTTTGAGTTGGCAAGCTGGCTCAACGGGATTCAACACATGAATGTGATTTAACAGCAATGGCTTGAGGAAGCTTGAAGAAAGGCAGGCGAAATTGAGTTGGCATAGCCCAAATGCTTGAGGGGGGTCTTAATGACAGGAAAGTGGTGATCCAGCTTCAGCAACAAGCTGGTGAAAATGGACCCAACAAAGCAGTGTGGTTTCACTAACAACAGTTGATTGTGGCCTTAGAGAAGCTTGGAACAGGTAGCGATGTTCATGTAAGCATAGCTGAGGGTGCTCAAAGAAGCTGTTGAGAGAGTGTCAAAAGCAGCTGTGTTGGCTCTTTGCTGCAGCTCAAAGGCATTTGGAAGTTTGAAGCAGATGAAAGAGGTTAGAAATAGCAGGAAGAGCCCAAGACAGCTTTATTCAATCCTTATGGTGCTGTGTGACCCTTCACTGGGTCTCTGAGGAAAGGTCAGTATGAGATACAGGGAGGGATACATTATAGATCAAAATGAGAGTGGAAGCCTTGGGTGCGACGAGTGTGATATAGAAAGAGCACAGAATGTGTGGGTCTGCACAAGCCGATAAAACAGTTCCTTCACTGAAAAAGCACAGTTTATAAATTTTTTCTTGGTGCACTTTCACTGCTTTCGCCATGGCTGCAATCCATTTCAACTTTGTGACGTGTTCTGTCCATTTTTGTGAGCACGTTCATTCCACAAGGGCCACAGTTTTATCTGGAAACCCCAGGAGTCCTTCGGGCTCAACAAGTGAGGGTCATTTCTTGCCACTTTTTGATAACATACTTTACCCCTTCGATCAGCAAATAGGGTTGCTTTAGACAGTTGGTTTTGGTCATACTGGTTTTACATTTCTGGGCATCTGAATTGATAAGTTGTAGATGTACGTTGCGTGCCTGGAAAGTGCCTTTGAGCCTACATAGCACAAGATGAATCAGGTGTTATGCCTCTACAATCGGCATTTGAACCTTGGGTATCCCTGATGCGTGCGGTATTAACAAGCACACATAGCAACTATTGGTTGTTCGTCTACCCACTGCACTCATGTTGGAGTACCAACTGTTTGAGTGCTCAGGATGACAGATATCTTCAACCGCATCCAGGCTTAGGCCATGGTTTGAATCATATTTGAGCCTCTGCCTTGTCTTTTCATTCTGTCGTTGACCAATATATATCTCTTTGGTGCTACTCCTGCTAACTGTGATATCATCACTATTATTTGTGCTACAAAAAAGGGTTTTAATAGTTGGAAGTAGTATATCAAAAAAAAATTCTTCTGCATACACTCATACGGACACTGGTGTTATTTACTTGGACATATAATATACATCTACAGTTGTGTTTACTTGTTCATTTACGTTAAAGGGTGTGCTTTTATTCAAGTTCAGCTCCCCTCCTCCCTTTTAGATAGTTTGCCCAGATAAAAGATGACCCCAGTATTTTCCCAACAGAAACGTAAGGAAGGTAAACAAAATGGCCGTAAAATGTAGGCAGCATTGGTACGAATACAGTCTAGTAGAACTAATTACATTTCTATCATTATGCAATGAACAATCTGACGGTGAATTCTTCATCTTATTTTTTCCTGTTAAGGGAGCAGGAACGGGTTGGTCTATGGGAGGGAGAAGGAGAGGGAGAGGGAGAGAGAGAGAGAGAGAGAGAGAGAGAGAGAGAGAGAAAGAGAGAGAGAGAGAGAGAGAGAGAGAGAGAGAGAGAGAGAGAGAGAGAGAGAGAAAGAGAGGGCGTTTTGTTTAGTTTGCAGAGCGTATGCTTCTATCAGAAATGCATGTTTGATTCTCTTTTGTACATGCACTTATATTGACAGCATTAAGCTAAGTGAAGTGAGGTAGACCGGTTGTATCAGTTTGAGGGTGCTGGTGTTGGATTCGGTGGGGCCCTTCGAGTGTTTGAGAGGTGTATCCAATATCAAAGCCCTTTCACCTTTACTGCAAGAGGGGTGGAAAACACCACTTCGAAGGGCCCATGAAACCTGGGGTTGTTAGATCTTTCCACACAACTTCTGACATACACCAACTCCCCCGGCAACAGTGGTTGGGCAGGAGCTTCAGCTGGTGGAAGAGTGATGTTTTGGGCGTCATCTGGGTGAGGTTGTTTGATTTGTCGTGAGATGCATTTGATTGCACATGTTAGGTTTGTCAAATAATCCATGAACTTGTCTCCTATGATCGTTGCAGCTCTGTGGGCATGAGACCCCCACCTTACAGGGGAGATAGGCATGTGCATGTGCCTGCCTGTCACTCTCTCATGTGGTGAGAGGTGTTGGTCCTTACTGGGCTGTGTTCACAAATTGAACAGGGCCAGAGGCAGGCAGTGTACCAGTTTTTCTTTAGGGTGTTACACAATTTTGAAAGCCTACTCTTGAGAAGGCCGTTTATTCGTTCCACAGCACCATTCACTTTGGGGTGAAAAGTAAAACACATACGGTGCTTAATGCCCAACAGCGTGGTTATTTCCTTAATGAGTTCATATAAGAAGTAAGGTGCTGTTGTCCAATCTGAAAACATTACACACACCCCATCAGGGGAACACCTCACATACGAGGAAATATGCTGCACACTTGGCGTCTGAGTGGTCACATGGACCTACCTCAACCCATCGCGAGAACAGACACATCACCACAATGAGGTATTGAGCTCTCTCACATCTCTCGCCCATGTCCGTGTAATCAATATGGATCTCGCGGAATGGCCCCATGGGGCGGGGCAGTGTGCCTCGCAGTGTGTGTACTGTCATTCCCTTGCTGAACACTTGACAGGTGGTGCATTGCACAAACATCATTTAGAGGTGTTCTTGGAGATTTGGTATAAACCAATCTTCCTGTATGTCTGCTGAAATGTGCTGTTTGTAGCTGTGAGAGGGGTAGTGCATTTTCTCAAAAGCCCTATGCAGTAATATCCACTGGCATTACTTATTTGTCATCAGGGTTTTCTTAAAGTAACATTAATGGCATTTTGGGCAAAGTAAACATAATAATTTTCTCATGTGGCAAAACTGCCATTTATTGGTGCAGCCAGAATGGTTATGCAATGGCACATGCAGTACATGTTTGATACAAGCAAATTTTACGAGCATAGATATCATGCAAACGCGTTGAACAGTGCTCTGAAAAATGTGCTTCAATGTGAAAATGATCCCTGGGAAAAAAGTCGCCAGGTTGGTGATTTATTTTCCATGCACCCCTATAAGTCTTCACCCACATATTCTAGGATGTGTATTAATTATTATTCTTACTCCAGTCCTAGAATATTTGGGGGGAGTGCTTGATTTCTGTAGAAGTGCAAATTTGGGGAACGGTCTCCCACGGTGACCTTTTCCCAGGCAACTTTTTCACTGGATACCAAAAATGCTCCTTTGATCTCTTGGTGACTTGGCATTTACTGGATTATTTTCATGTGTTAACCTACAAAATCGATTGCACACTCTGTAGCTTTTTACCGCATTGTTCACACAAAGGTCCCGATTCATGGAATATTTGCCCGGTTCAAAGTGAATTTGCACTGCTGAAAAGTAACTTTCCACTGCCGACACATACCCTGATTCATGGAACCGTGCAAAGTTCAGGCAAAGTCATTTTGAACTTCAAAAATTACTATGCGCTGACTTTACTCAGACTTTGCATGGCAAAAATCCACTTTGGCTGTTCCATGAATCAGGGTTTGTGTCGGCAGTGCAAAGTCACTTTTGAGCAGTGGAAATTCACTTTGAACCGGGCAAATATTCCATGAATTGGCCCAAAGTGTACTATAAAGTGCACCATTTGAATCCATTATTTTAAACATTTGCTCAGGGGGTACTCTTTGGTTGGTTCAGACTCCCTTGCTATGCTTGGTCGTTTGTGCATATTCATAACAAATATTAATGCCCCATCAAATAAAAACTTCAACAGCCGCCAATTGGACCCCATGAGCCGAAGCCATCTTCCCAGCATGAACTCCCAGTTCCATTGGTTTTCCGTGCTTCCTGCCCTCACTTTGCCTGCACCTCTGCTCACTGCTTCTAAGCTGGCCATTCCTTCTTTGAAAATAAATATGTAGCGAATTTGAAGTATTTAATTTCAGTTACCGGAACACCTGCCGCAGAGACTTGTGAGTCACGTGAAGGTTCTGCTTGCACTGTTTTACTCCCTGTCTACACAGAAAAATGGATGAGTAATTGAGAAGAGGTATTTAGGGTCTCTTTTTGGGCCTCATCACGAGTTGGGTGGTAACGCTGGCGCTAAAATCGCTGATGCTATCTGCCCTACCGCCAAACCCCCGGCGCTATTAGCGCCAGATCACGGGTTTGGCGGTAATGGAATTCCTCATTCCCCACTGAGCCCATTCGGGAATGCTCCATTCCCCTTTGGGCTCAATGGGGAATTTTCATGCTCATACCGCCGGCGGATTTCCCGCCGGCGGTATTGTTGGGTGTGCTGACCCACGTTTGAGCTATCATGCTGCAACATTTGGTGCTGTGGGCTTAGAAAATCCAAGATGGCCAAAAAGCCCACATGTGCGCCAGAATCTAGGAGAACCACGCAGTTTGTGCACACTAAAATGGTTGCCTAACTTGCCACCCACCAGTGCGAGCAGGAGGGGCCGGGGTGCCATAAGTGAAAAGTGTGCCAAAGGAAAAAACGCACTTTAAAATCACATTTTGTTTCTCTGAATGCCAGCTCAAAATGCCTATTTTCAAACATTGCAACACATCCAAAAATCTCACTGAACACCAGCGGACATCTGGCAGAATGAAGTATGTGTGCATACTAAATCTGGGAAGTTGAAGAGCCCCAAAACAATGTTCATAACAAGACTGGCTGAGCTCTGCAGGTCTGCAGCAGCCTAACTGAAACTGGATTTAAAACTACCAAAAATCGAAAATGTTTAAATTAACTGAGTGACCTACTTTTGAGTGTCACATAGTTTGTCACTGTTGAAATGTCATAGTTTTGAACTTAGAATCAGCATTCTAGCTGCATATGTAAAAATTGTCTTGACTTAAACTGGGGAACCAAAAAAGTGACATTTTATCTGAAACCTGGCTTAATGAAACTGAATTCTGCCTGACATCTACCCCCACAGGAGTTAAAACCTGCTCAGCCACTCTTCCCCTTCCCAAAAGGAGTTGTCACCTCTCTGATTAGATTAGGGGTGGAGCAGCTACAGGGAGTTGAACAAAGGCCTGTCCTGGGCCCAGGCAGATGGTTTATTAGGGTGGCCGTAAAATAGCTTCCTCTTGGCAGAAGCTGGGAGGGGCAGGGTCTCTGAGCTTGGCAGAAACTGGATAAACTGGTTTCTACACCATGTGACCTGAAAAGACACACCCCTGTTGGCCAGAATATGATTCTAAGAAAGATGTATAACTCACAGTGCGGACTTGTCAAAATTATTTAAATGATACCATAATTCTTGTGAATTTTCCTTGCACGTTTTAAGATGCGTTGGGAATTTGTGTGATGTTTTGGGGCAAAACCCTGCTATTTATGGATACTACAGACTCTGTGTTTAAGCTAGAGACATGGAAATTTACTGGAGTATGTAAGGACAGGCCGTGTATATGTGTATAATTTTTAATGAAGAACCAAGGTTGCATAACCCACTAAAATCGAAAATGTTGCCGTTTCTGAATGCAAGCCCTCAGGAAGAGCAGATTTGGGACAGAGACTACCTCATGTGATAGGTAATATGTACATACAATGACAAACCACTATGTATTTGAGAAATGTGTATTTTGACCAAATATAGATTTGTGGGCAAACTGACCAGGGGAGGATCCTCTGACCCATAAAACCTACAGCATCAATCTGACTCACAGTTCCTTCCCCAATCATGGGAGAGGGGAGAATTGGGCCAATGACAAGTTGAAAGAGGGGCTGGCTAGTGATGCTGCACACACACCCACTTTCAAAAGACATAAAAAGAGCCACTGGAAGCTAGAGAGGGCATTCAATTCCATTTGCTGCAACGCACTCTGCCGGACCATACAACATCCGGAAGATACCAGATTCAACACTTCGACTTTAAAACTCCAAAGAACTTTATTCAGAACTCAAAGCAAGGGGCTAAACCCACAAACTGAGAACTCTTCTCAGTAGGCCCCAGCATCCAGCAAACCTAACAGCGGTAGCAGCATCCAGGAGCCGTGCAGATCAGCGCTGGGTCCAGAGAAAGCTGTGCAGAAAGATCCAGAAGCAGTGCTGTACCCAGAGAAAGCAGAGCAGTATCCAGAACCAGAGGCCAGAGATCCAGAGCTGACCCAGACCGCTGTTCGCAGAACCAGAGAGCTGACCCAGACCGCTGTTAGCAGAACCAGAGAGCTGACCCAGATCACTGTGAAGTGCCGAGACCAGAACCGGAGTCCAGTCCAAAACCTGACCAGATCCGTGGGGAGGCCTAATTCAAAAATATATTGTGAGTACCTAGCAGAACTGTGCAGAACCAATCTCTTAGTTAAAATAATCTAATCCAAACTAATTTAATCTAACCAGAACTGCCTCCTAACTGTCACCTGTCATTTGCAAAGCTGTCACCTGTCATTTTCTAGCTGCAAACTGTAACCTGTCGCTTTGAACTTTTAAAATTTCAAATCCGAAAAACAACCTTCACAAAATCGTTCATAACTCCTTAACCGTTTGTGCTAGGAACTTCCTACTCCTTTTACTTTCTCCGTAATCACGATTCTTGCACTCGCGAATTTTACCGCGATTTGTGATTTGATTAAAAATCCAACCACGTGCAACCATCAGCAGTCATCTCTTTCCTTGCAAAAAATTTGTTTGCCTCTTAAGAACCATCCCTGAATCATTGCTAGAGTGAGCCTGGACTAATATTAACTAGATACCACTCACCCTGAACGTCCTGAAGGGAATTAAAAGCATTTTCAGCATATTTCTCACTGCATTGTCACCATATTCAAAGCACTTGGGTCTGTGTTTCAAAACTCCTATCTGTTGTATAAGCTGCTGGGGGGGGAATTGAACTGAATTCTATTTGATTGCATTCCTAAGAACTGAGTCCCATTCTATTCATCTCCTTACATTGCATTAAGGGGGGGGGGGGGTGAATTGTCCAAGAAAGTGATTACATTGTCTTTTGCTGAAATCCTATCAAGTTATTTTCTGTACTGCATTTCATTCCACATTGCATCCATTTGAAACCATAAAAGTATTGTCGCTATCTTATCCATCCTATAACCACTCATCATTGATTATAAAGAAGTGTGCTAGTGCCGGACTATCCATTATTGATTACTGCTCAGATTAAGTGTGATATTCCATTATTAATTTATTATAAAGTGTGATATATATATATATATATATATATATATATATATATTGTTTAAATTATCAAATAAACCTTTTAAACTTGCAAAACAGAACTACTTCTTGGCTCAGTGGGGTCAGAGGGATTCCAAGAGAGGGGTGTTATATAGGGGTAGTCATCCAGAACTCATGAACTGGACGTAAAGATATATCAATAAGGGTTTCCATTCAGTATCCCAGACTAGGCATTGACTTAGCTGTAGTGTTGAATTGAATCCTCTTACAGTATGAGCGTGAATTTTTGGCGTATCGCCCCAGCTCAGAGCTGGGGAGAAATCCGTCGAAGCCCTGATTTGGTGGACCCTTAAATCCGGCAGTAATAGCGCGACCGCCAGATTTAAGGGTTACCGCCAAAGTCGTGATGAGGCCCAAAGTAACAGCAGCGGTCCTTTGTGTTGATGGCTCTATGAACACTGCTACTTACCGCTGTTTCCCATGTGAATGATGGTGTGAATGCCAACGCTGGGAAGGGTAATGCTTTTTGGGTCATGACCATGCTAGCATACTGGCCTGCCGAAGGGCTTCTTTAGGACCAAAGTAATGCTTGGTTATCCTTGCCTCATATTTTATTTATTTATTTGAATTTATATAGCGCACTTGCAGACCATAGGCATCAAGGCCTGACCTATCAGACAGGCAGTTTGTTGTGGACATGGTTCCGTATGGCAACATTGAAGCCCTTCCCCATCCACATTTCAAACATCTAATTCCAATTTCATCTCACAGGTGTCAAAAATTACATGCTACAAGGTTTTCTTTGCTCTCTAGGTGCCGGTACTGAACAATGGGCCTCATTACACAGTATGCGGTAACCATGGCGCTATAAGCGTCATGGTTGCCGCCGGTATTTTACTGTGTCCGCCTTGGTGGATGGAGGAATTACCGCCCTACTCCAAGGTGAGCGGGGGCGGTAATTCCCCATTTACCAAGGCACTTCCCCATTCCCATTTTTGCCCCCATAGGGCTCAATGGAAATGGGGAAGGAGCTAATTACGGTACCGCACATTGCGGTACCGTAATTAGTACCAAGGTCCCTTTGCGGGCTCGTTCCTTAACGGCTGCTAAAACCAGCCGTTGAGGTTGGGTCCGGCAAAGGGACCTCGTAGTAGGGCGGTAAGGGTTTACCGGTACCGGTGCCCTTACCAGAACCGGTAAACCCTTATCACGTTCCGTGTAATGAGGCCCAATGTCAGCATAAAAAAACGTGGCTGACATCTTGCAAGTGGCGTCACGAGGAACAAAGGGATGTCGTGATTAAAGGAGGCTTCTTTGCGAGTCCAACACTTTGAGAGATTTGGAGAGATTCCAGCTATGCTTTATGGAAGCCTCCCTTCATCGTGTTAAACGCATGTGGCGTGCAGATGCCACTAGCTGCTATGAAGGGCACTCACCAAAGGCGTCAGATTCCTGACTCGGCAAACTCCCTTGTAATAAAAGACTCGGAATTTCAATTTAAGTGCATGTGAAAAGGGCCATGCAAATGGGGGCACTTTTCAAGGAGAATAAGCTGTAGTACAGCACAGGTGGCCAATGAGAGTTCATCATAATACAGAGGGAACATTGCCAACATTAAACAATGGGAAAATGGCTGCCACAATAAAATATGAAAATGGCAGCAACTTTAGCAATCAACACACTTAGATAGCATTTTGAATACTAGCTTGCGTCGCATCTAGACAGATTTGTGAAGATTAGCTTATGCAACATTTAGACAGAATTGTGAATGTTAGCATGTGACCCACTTAGACGGAATTGTAATTATTAGTATGTGTCACACTTAGACCGAATTGTGAGTGTTAGCAAGCGACACAGACAGAACTGTGAATGTCAGCATGTGCCACACTTAGACGGAATTGTGAATGTTAGCATGTGCCACACTTAGATGGAATTGTAAGTGTAAGCAAGCAACATACTTAGACAAAATTGTGAATGTCAGCATGTGCCACACTTAGATGGAATTGTGAATGTTAGCATGTAACACACTTAGACGGAATTGTAATTATTAGCATGTGCCGCACTTAGATCGAATTGTGAGTGTTAGCAAGAGACACACGTGGACAGAATTGTGAATGTCAGCATGTGCCACACTTAGACAGAATTGTAATTATTAGCACGTGCCACACTTTGACCGAATTGTGTGTGTTAGCAAGCAACACACTTAGACAGAACTGTGAATGTCAGCATGTGCCACACTTAGACGCTTTTTTGAATGTTAGCATGTGCCACACTTAGGTGGAGTTGTGAGTGTTAGCAAGCGACACACTTAGACAGAATTGTGAATGTTAGCATGTGCCACACTTAAACAGAATTGTAAGTGTTAGCAAGTGACACACTTAGACAGAATTGTGAAAATTAGCAATCGACACACTTAGATAGACATTTTTAATACTAGCCTGCGTTACATCTAGACAGATTTGTGAATATTAGCATGCGCCACATTTAGATAGAATTGTGATGGTTAGCAAGTGACACACTTCTATGAATATTAGCAAGTGCCACATTTAGATGGAATTGTGAATATTGGCCTGCGTCGCATCTAGACGGATCTGTGAATATTGGCAAATTCGACACTTGGATAGAATAGTGAATACTGACATGCATAGCCTCTGGATGGATTTGTGAATATTTGGAAGTGCCGCAATTGGATAGAATTGTGAATATTGACATGGCCCACATTTAGATAGAATTGTGAATATGAGCATAATACAGGATTATCAGTATTTGGCCATGCTGCGAAGGGTTAGTTGCGAAACATATAAATCCACTAACCAAACACCTCACAATTTCTGCACACTTAACTCACACAAAAAACTCACACAACCGCCTCTCGCACAGCAAACCGCATGCACTTCACCACACTGCAACAACAAATAAACAACACATAAGCTGCACCAACAGCACGCGAGGACTGACTCTGATCCGATATTCGCACCAAAGCTCAGCGCACGGTTTATACTGAACTGAAGCTGCCAACAGAATACCACTCCTCTCACTATCCCATTCGCTCGTTACCTTACTAACCCATCCTGCCTTCTCGTTTGCAGAAGCGCCAGAGCACCTGGGGACCAAGTCCGCTGGTTACGATGCGCAGTACAAATACTTTTAACATTTAACACTTTAAGATGCCCGTGCTTTTCACCAGCATGACACATGACCTGGAGATAGAAAACCAAAGGCGTGCAAGATTGCGTGCAAGGGGATAGAAGATGTTTCCGTTTTATCATCCACTTGTAATTGATCAAGTTTCGCGCCACATTAAGGCAGTCTAAAACACACTCTCGATGCCATTATCCATGCACACATTAATATGCATAGGTCAATGTGTGTTCCAGCATTTGGAAGTCACTGTTCTAGCTCATTACTGCTCATTGGGTAGGGTGGTCAAATGTACAAACATGGTTTGGCAGGACACTTTATATGGGGCGACGCATCATAAGCAGTTTGTTGCGGACACGGTTCCGTATGGCATCATTGGTGCCCCTCCCCCATCCTCTTTCTTGGCAAGGAAATATTCTAGCTCTCTCCTCACTGAAGTTGACAGTGGAGTATGTGAGTGCCTTGCTGACTGATAGGTCAATGCAAAAATCTATCCTTGGCTTCCCAAACAAAAACAAAAGCAGAGGATTCATGTAGTACTGTTTTAAGAGCATGGAGAAGCGAGGGATGTTGGACGCTAGAAATAAAACTGCCAGCGAGATGTGAGCCTATAGACTCTGTAGAAATAACCATTGTGTTGGACCACTTCAGCATTTAGTTACTGACAGTGACAACGCCAATTGCCAACGTGAAGTGTTTTTGGGAACATATGTGCAAGATGTTATTTGAAACAGATTTTTTTTTATGGAATACAATTTTAAATGGAATTCAAATATCCTTGATCTTTAGTGTTTTACATGTTGGGGATTTTAGAAAGAATTTGATAATATAGTTTAAAGTAAATTAATTATTGTAGACTATGTATTGTTACTCTGTGTGGATAACATGGATATGTGTGCTGTTTATATACCTTGCCAAAGTTTTATTGTAAGCGAAAATGTGCAAGGAAGGAAGGAAGGAAGGAAGGAAGGAAAGAAGGAATATCAAAGGCAACACAAGTTCGAATCCCGATCCCACGCTTAGAAACCACTTGCTGGTATTAAGAGAGTTATAAATTAACAAAAAATAAATAAAAAAAGAAGAAGGCTCTGTTCACACAAAGTGTAACCCCAGGGAGAGGGCAGTGCTTCTCTGCTCTGCTCTTTGAACTGTCATACGAAAAAGTTTGAACTCCGAGATGCGAAGGCTTTGGGAAACTGAACCTGCTTCATTGGAGCAAATTCGGGATTTTAAGTTATTCCCAGCAGGCTGTGTGAGGGGGGCGAGACACAGCCCCTGAAATGGCGTGAGGCCTGCAAAATACGGGCAGGCTGCCCACCTTATAACTGAGAAAGTTTAGCGGTTGGACATCATTGACAAAGGTGGGAAAAGTTGTTTTGCATAGTAATCCCCCTGAGTGGTGTGCATAATGTCAATTCATTTGGGGAAGGAGATCAGGAGTCCAGGCCCTAGCACAAAGTTGGGAACAGATTGAGGAGTGGAAGAGTCTTGACAAACCCTCATCCCCTTTCTGGACTCTCATATATTAGGCTGCTGCCATTGATAGAAAGAGAAAAACATGCAAAGGTTAATCTATTTTAAAATAGGATTGTGTGATGCGCAGTCACCAAGTCAGCCATTAGAGAACAGGTAGAGAATCAGCAGACGTCTTGGAACATGAAGAAATGATTATTTTGCCAGCCCAAATGTGTTCATTACCACCGCCCATGCTGTCATGCAGGCCCCAACTCTCTTGGGGGGAAGGCTGATGAGCACATATCTGAATGTGACACTCCCCACTCATGCTCTAGGGGTGTTTATGGTCAGAACGACCTTGAACGATATGCTGACTGAAATGTCTTCCAATGCCCTTTAGACACAGATGCCCAGGCACGACCATGGTTGTTATTTTACATACTGTTTTTTGACTTTTGAAAACACAGAGAGTGGGGGGGTAGATCCCTTTCTTCGGCAGGAGCCTCCCTCAGGAACAGCGTTTCTACCCCTCTCCGACTTGAAGTGGATTTCCTTAAGTTCCAGAAGCTCCTCAAGACCTTCCTCTTCTCCTCCTTCCATCTCTTCCTCCCCTGCTAGTCTCCTCCTGCCGCTGCCACTGGTTGCCTGTGTCTGTTATGAGTCTTACTGGGGACAGGCCCTCCTTCGACCAGTCTTCCCCTGCACCCCTTCCTACCAGCACTTGCACTTGGCACCCTTCCCTGACCAGCCTCCTAAGGCTTGTCCACCCACGCCCTCACACTTCTTATGCCCTTCCCCTGCTTCCCCCAGGCACTTGCCCTCTTGGGCTCCCATTAGCACTTGCGCCGCCCCTGTGCCCCCTCTTCCCTGCACTTCTCTCTCCTCACTCTCTCCCTCTCCCATCCCTTTCCCCTGACTCCCCCCTCCGCCTGCACTTCTTGATACCGCACTTGCACAATTCAAATGTCATAAGGTCTAGTATAACTGTTATTGTTGTTTTTCCACCCTGCCCCAACCCCCATTCCCCCTTTTGTCGTGTGGCACCTGGAAACGCTATTTGCCATATAGACACCGTACAAATGTTCAATAAATCAAATCAAGGCAAACATGCAGTTCATTGGCCATCCTTACACATGACAATACACAAGCCATTAATTACAGGCTAGGGACCTACACTGGTAATTACTCCTTTGACTGCACCCAGCCTCTTTAGTGGACACTATAAATACTAATGGCCTGATTCATGGAATGATTTGCCCGGTATAAAGTGACTTTGCACTGCTGAAAAGTGCCTTTGCACTTCTGACACAAACTCTGATTCATGGAACTGTGCAAAATGTATTTTTGCAGTGCAAAGTCAGTGAAAAATCATTTTGCACTGCAAAAATGACTATGCATTGACTTTGCACTGACTTTGCAAAGGGGCAACTCACCCAGAAGGAATAAGACATCATAAACGGTGATATTTAAAAAGAGGCTTGTTCAAAACCACTAAAGAGCTAATGTCAGAGAAACGTTATCACCCAACTTCATCCTGGAGCACAGGACCTCGCCTGCATCCCCAAAAGGGGTCTACACTAGGCCAGCAAAGGGTTTATATCTCACCCCACAATATATAGTAAGATGTTTTAGGGATTCAATTTCATATTTATCACTGCACCAACAACACGTTATTTTGTTCTTAATGATCCCCACTCTCGTCCCAAACATTTAAATATCACATATCAATTTCTAATTTTTTGGCAGGGGAACAGATAAATATATTTTAATAGGCTTGATCATTTCCTAATACATTTCGAATATTCCATATGTTGAGTGCAAGTGTTTATAGTAACAACGATGGTTAGGCACCAATCTCTATCATGAGGTTTATTTTTAACCTTCATGGGATTTACAGTCAGTTCATAAATATCTGTGCCCATCACAGCCAGAACCCTCTTAAGCGGGTGAATACAATTATTCAAAGAATCTACTTTTTTTCCACTTAGTTTTTTGTTCAAATCTTCTAATAAACTTGAAGGATGGCGGATCATATAGCTTAGCATATAAAGTAAGTTTTTTCAAAGTCACCAAGGAAAGAGATAAGCCCTAACTCATTGCGTAAAACGCAATTCGGTATGCATTGCAGTAGTCCAAAAACCCTTTTCCACATCATTCTCTCTAATGTGTTCAAGAAAGGTCCCCATGTATCATAAACACCCACCCACTACTGAGCCCTAGCTGAGGGTCAGAACAATTTTAGCACCTTAACACTTTAGCACAAGGACAATTGAAAATGTACAATTAATTGAATATATACATTTTAGCTGGACGGTAATGGGTGATATCCTTAATCTTAAATTCTTGTTAATACTATTTTGCTGAATAATAAATCACAGATATTTAAGGGATGTACATCTCTCCAGTTTTAACCAACAGTCCAAACCATAGTTTTCACTGATCATTTATTTTTAAAAATTACAAATTTGGACGTGGTTCAATTAACTAAGAGATTGTTGTCGATTGCATAGGATAACCATATAGAGAGATTCCTTTGAAGGCCAATTGGGGTTATATCAAATAAAAGCAAGTCATCTCCAAAAGAAAGCCAATGCATTTCACAAACACCCAATTGACCCAGAAATTGATCAGTGGATTCCCACATTTTGCCTATGTCTGATCAATACAGGTTAAATAGTAATGGAGCAAGGATGCAGTCCTGTTTTAACCCAAAATAATTATCAGTGGGATGGGATAAATTACCATCTGCCCTCATTCTGATCCTGATCGTAGTATCTTCTTGAAGTAGAACCACTAGCTGTAACAGTGTTTCTGTTACACCCCAAGTACTCAATTTTGCCCTTTACCTTTCAGAGAGTACTCGATCAAAGGTGCTTGTCATATCCTTGCTTGCAACATAAATAGGCATGGCTTTCGCCGCCTCTTAGTCAGTGCATATAAATGGGCAAGGATCATCCCATTTAAAATAATGCCCATTCTTTTACGAAACCCTACCTGCAATTTTGAGTGTAGATTCAGTTTTAATACTAATTTGTCCAGCTCCCTCAATAGCAAAGCTGGTAAAACCTTGCTAGGGGCTTTCAGAATGACTATTGGCCGATAGTTAGATGGGTCTCCCGTTTTATAAATCAGAACAATGTTTGGGAAATGCTACAAAAACTGAAGTTTCTGTTTGTCCACCACTTCCATGTAAAGTCTATCAAAGATTATGGGCCAGAGTTCGGGATCATGTGTTAATGTTATTGAAGCCAGATTATCTGGACCTAGGGCTTTCATGGGGTCATTTTTAATACGTCCTCATATATTGAGCCAAGAGCACTTCTTTCCAATTAACACAAGAATTACTTCTCAAGAATCGGGTAGTGTCACTATTAGTATCATTAGCGAAAATGTTACTATAGTGAGCTATCCAAGTTGATGCAGGTATAATGTTTATATGAGTCTGAAGTTGATTTGTGGAAGTCTTATTAGTGAGTTTCCAGAATCTAGAGGAGTTTTTCCCTTTTAATTCAAAGAGCCTTTTATTCAAGCTTCTATACGACTGGAGTACCTTTTTCTTTTCAAGAGAGAACACGGGGGAATCTAGGCCATAAAGTCTGATCAGATGTTTAATAGTGGCACTTGTTTGTCCTTTTGCTAAAGTGATGCTTCGATTATATGCATGAGGGAAATATTTACGTACATACATTTTTACTTTCCATATATATATGTAGACGATTTTAAATACAGTGACACTGTAACCGCCCAGATCTAGATTACAACTATGGCTTAATATATCACTCCCCCTAAACAAATTTCCAAGAACATAATTAAATATTTCTATGAGTTTGAAATTTAATTTCACCTTCATTCTCCCTCCTCAACAGTAAGAAAAGCCAGAAAAGGTACATACACATCGAAAGAGATAACTAGGGAGGAGGATCAATTAAGAAATAATAGCACAGTCTCCATAAGCAATAAAATCCATCTGAAGATCAGACCAATTCAGCACCAGATTCTTGGACAAAAAATAAGATCTATCCAGGAGGAGAACGAGTCCCTTTATCATGTCACTACATGAGTTAACTGTGACTTTGATGTTGGCACAATCAATGATATATCCCAAGAAGCCATACAATGAGCCCAAGAGGCCGGACTGTGTTTGTCGTGGTGTTGAAATAAAGGAAG
Source organism: Ambystoma mexicanum (assembly GCF_040938575.1). NCBI lineage: Eukaryota > Metazoa > Chordata > Amphibia > Caudata > Ambystomatidae > Ambystoma > Ambystoma mexicanum. The sequence goes on along the minus strand of NC_090934.1, from coordinate 115,256,782 downwards.
CGGGTAGAATGTAATTATTGCACTCCTATACATATTCAGGACATTGATAATTACAGTCTGCAGCAACGTTGTTTTGGTGACCCTCCCCCAACTATGAGGTGCAAATTCCATCAATCTGTTGTTGAATGTCAATTTATTTTGGTTTTTTGGGGGTTACAATATACCTTAACATTTCATAAAAACATATGAGTTATTTCACAAGGATAAACTCACAGCCATAAGGGAGTTATCAACCATCGGCAGAAGGGTTGGTTGCGGATGGAGTTTTAGATCAATTTCTCTGGCCACCCCCCCAAGGGTCTGCCTCTCATACCCATAGCCTGACTAGAGAATGTGGTGTATCCCTCCATAACAAGAGGTTTAGTTAACATAGTCTCTTGTAACATGATCATATTAATGTCTTTAAAAGCCCAGTGATTTTTAGATGAATTAGCTAGATTCATAAAGCCACAAAAGTTCCAGGAAATAAAGTTAATAGAATCAGTGCTAAAGTTGGGGTTTCAATCCCGCTAACCCCATTCATCCCAGCTTTCTGGCCAGTGCCTGAGCTAGCCATGACCAATATTTTTGTGTATCTACAAGTGTAGACTGAGAATTAACATTTTTGGTTTTTTTTTTTTTATTGTTAGTATCAATAACACTTTTGTAAAACAGTGGAAATATGGCCACAGCAATGGAACTAATGTTTTCTTTAGCATTTGCGATGAACTGTTTCAGCTGAAATGCATTAGTGAAGTTCATTACATCCAGACCCATGGACCTAAAGTCGTCATCATGGTCCCATACCATATGCACAACTATTTTTGAATAAAAGTGGGCAACTAGCCTATCAGTACTCCTTTAAGGATGATCAAGCCAGCAATGTCACTGCAATGGGTTAGTCGCAGTGCAGGAATAGCCAGAATATCTGAATTAGTGCAGAATGATTTAAATAAATTGTATAATTTATATGTCTTATATTTTCAGAGCCCAGCATTCTGTCATTAAATGATGAATTATCCTTACTGCCTGCACTTATTGGACGAATAGAAGTAGAGTCCAGATTGGACACTGCAAAGTTGATTCCGGTGGCAGCACGTTTCAGATTTTCAACTAGATCTCTGGGGCCACATCTGTCTCAGCAATGTCTTCAGTCATTAAGACTTGAATCATATCCGCAGTTGGCTATTGTTGAACTTCAGACTCGTTGTTTCCGGGTGTGCTACTTTTAAAAATTATCATCTGGGATAAAAATAGTAGTCTCTCTACTCTCTCTACTCTTTCAGTAGTGGGTGGACCCACATATACCGGTGATCTGAGCGGAGCGGCGAGCGGAGCTAGAGGCGAGGTAGAGGCAGTCATCGGCAGTCTCTCTACTCTCTCTACTCTTTCAGTAGTGGGTGGACCCACATATACCGGTGATCTGAGCGGAGCGGCGAGCGGAGCTAGAGGCGAGGTAGAGGCAGTCATCGGCAGTCCGCGGTCACGTCCGCGGTTCGTAGCCCGCCTATGATGAAACCTCTCGGATCCAGCGAAGAGCCTACGCTCCCTACACTCTCCACACTCCAAGACCCTCAAGAACTGCAAGAAGTAAGTCCAGATTCCACTCCGGAGCAAAGACTCCTTAGAAGTAACTTCAAAATTCCTGGTGCGACGAAGACGGCGGTGGTGGCGAAACCACCTGGAATGAAACCAAGGGCATCAAGGATCAAGGATAGTGAAAGTCCCGGCGACACCACCGTACCCCCGAAAACATGCTTCGATTTCATAAACCCCTTCAGCAGGAGTGGGAGCAGCTTTTCATTACATTCGCTACATTCGCCACATTCGCTACATGTATCCTCCGGCTCACCAACGAAGCCGGCTTCAAGTGCTTCCAGTGCTACCAAGGATTTAAAAACTTCAGAAGTAGTCCATTTTCTACTGACCCCTCAGTGCCCCGCAATAAACCAAGATGCGCTTACCTTGGATTCTTGCGGTCATGCGGATTCCTGCGGGCCACCAGCTGTGGGGGGTCGTGGCGTGGATGGTCCCGCGGACTTGTCGGGACGCCAGGATGTGTCTCTTTCTCCAGTCCCTTCGCCTTTGGCCCTGCGGGGCCCGACTTCCTCCTCCCCTTCCCGTATCGGCATCCAGTCTGTCCAGCCTTCCCGCCAGGCCCCGACGGTGGCGAGAGGTGCGGTCGATTCGGCGGTCGGAGGACCGCCGGCGTCTACACCTGCGCTCGCAGGCTGGCTGATCGGTCGAGAGGGGGTGGGGCCACATGAGATCTTCCAGTCTGGCACTGATGGCGACATCACGGACTCAGAGGCCCAGCCACAAGGTAGGCTGCCGATGACTTCTCCTCATGGCAATGCCCTGTCTTCATTGGCGACATCCTCCGTTACAGTAAAGGAGCCCACAATTGATTTAACGGAGCCCAATAAGAGCCCGCCAACAATCATGAAAACGCTTGATACACAACGGTCGCCGGTCTCAATTATAGCCCAAATCCACGCCACCAGTGAACTTTCCCCTTTAAAGAGCCCACAAAGGAAAAACAACGTGGGCACTTATTTAGGACCAAAAAATCCCTCGGCGCCCGGACCATCCAAAGCAGACAATACAATCACTGCAAATGAACCCATCGAGGGAATAGCGGAAGTAATGGCCCCAGAATTCCCCGCACCAAAAGTAATTACTAAGACCCCAAATCTTGATGCCCAACCTAAAAAAATACCAAACCTTAAAAAGAAACATAAGAAAAAAGATTCAGGGAAGAAAACTCTACCTCGTCCATTGTTATCTTCAGCGCTAAAGGATTTTTTAAAAAAACAATGCAAAAGAAAACTGGATGAAGCCAACGAACTCTCGGATGCAGAAATCTTGGAAGCAATACAAGATCTCCCGCCTGCAACTAAAGCAAGAAAAACCTCTTCATATGCTAAAAAAAACAACGGATTCAGTAGACACCAGCAAAAAGGATCCCGACTTAGTCAATTACCAAAATAAAGAAATTCCTTCTACAATAACCAAGGGAAGAAATACCCAACCAACCCTAAACGAAAATATCCAAAATCCTATCTCCGACCTACGGAAACCTGTTCAATCATCGCCTCTAAGTTTGATCAACTTAGGCCCAACGGAGGCTCTAAATAATACCAAACCTCCTACATCTGCGAAAGGAAAAGAGCAAATTGGCGGATTGCTGCCCCAAACCATCGAACTATCTCCGGAAAAAGAACCTGACAGTGGTAATGTACCACAATGTCCTCAAGTCCTAAGTAACCAACATCCAGCGGAACCACAACTTGATCCTCAATCTTCGTGGGAGAAACAAATACAAAAACCTAAAAACCAAGATCAGCTCACTCAAACAGATGAATGTATATTCTCTCTGGAACAATCGTCATTCTCATCCCCACGTCCTCGTTTGCCATTAAGGAACAGGAGACTTAGTGAAATAATCCCTCCTAACCCAAAAGATTCCCCTTAAAAAAAAAATGACCTAGCAACCATTATGTCGGCGATCACAATATCCCTAGCTCCTTTTGGGAAACTTTACGAAAACATTAACGATTCACTAAAAGACAGCATCACGGTGTCGGCAATGATGCACACAAAACTGATTTTCGTAGAAGGATTTATCACCGCCTTGGAGTAAACTAATAAGAATCACAGAGAAACTTGGGACTTGAAGCTATCAATTCTCGAGGAAAAACTACGGCTGTTACAAACGGCTAATCCTGGAAAAAGTCCACCGGCCGAGAAAGAAATCTTGACCTCAGCGCAAATACATCATACAAAAACAGCCCTGCTCTTCCTTAACGAAAAAATTAAATCTCCTCACAGAAAAGCGGAGCCTGTTAAAACTGTTCTCACAAAAATAAATTCCAAAAAAACGCAATCCACATCTTCTAACCAACCTGAAGTTAACAAAAACTCCAGTATCAGACTCAGCCAAGAGACAGTTTGAACCAACAATAGAGCAACCATCTACTTCTAAGGAAACCTCTAAAGAGCCAAAAATCCATACAACAGATAAAGAAATGGAATACGAAAATGGCTCTGTGGACGCAAACCAGCCCATCCAATCGCCTCGCTCTGTCGAGGAGTTCATGTGCCAAAGTTCACTGATAGACATCTCTCAACATGAGGATTTAATAGAAATCACTGATTCTGATACCACGACGGGAGACTCCAACAGACATTCTGATAAAACCAAATTCCCATCAAAAAAAGAAGAAAGAAATACTCCTATACTTAGCCATGTTGACAAGGGTAAGAACGATCCTAAACAGCCGAAGGATCTGAGTATCGAACAACTATACGAAAAACTAAAATCCACCAATTCTTCCATTTCAAGTAGATCGCCATCCAATACGGAAAAACTAGCTCAATCTAAAAACCAACAGAAAATTTCCGCAAGAGCTAACGAAAAGATCCTCGATTCAGTGCGACTCTTCAAGATTGAACAAAAACCAGCTGCAGACCACTATATGATCTTGAACAGGAGATCCGTCCTCAAAATCCTCAAACGGGTCGATATACTTAATACACTTAAATCTGACGATTTTACGCTCATTGAGCCGTACCACAGAAATAATCAAGCGAAGGCCTATCTCCATATTAGGAACTCAGCGCTTAAAACCGTCCCTCAAGAGGCCTACGCAAAAGTGACACAAGAAGGTTTCATCCTCTCAGAGATCACACCTCAAAAAACCATCAAGAGCCAGTTGGAAAGTAACAAAACCCCGGCAGCAAAAAAAAATACAGATATAAATCACAGACTGAAGACCTATACAGATCAAAAAGACGGGAAAGAACACCGTCCCGCTGGGAAAAACCAGTCTCCTATGAAACTAGAACGTCGGGGTTAGCACAATCTAGATCTGCCCATCCAAGGCCTTACCACCATGCAAACGAGAGAAAGATGGACACAAAGGACACAAAAAACTGGAAAGATTACAGAAGATCAACATCGCCAACGGACACAGCGCGCTACCGAAACCAACGACGTCCTTCTCCAAGACATACCCCACGACCCAAACAAGATGCAGCCCAGTCCGCTCCACATCGACATGGCACATCGACTAAGGACACGTGGTCCTGGCTTCGTAATGCTTTTACTCCGGGACAAAAGAAATAGCAGAAAACAAGGGGAGCCTCCTGTTTTCTTCGGCGCCCCGAAGTTATACATCAAGTCCAAACAAATGCTATAATATCCATAGCATCATGGAATACGAGAGGTCATACGCACCTTACTAAAATTGGCAGTTACAACTTGGGAATCCATGACATTATTTGCCTTCAAGAAACGTGGCTTTTGAATAAACCTGCACTTGATGGCTACACTATCGCGATCTCGCCAGCGCTACAAGGGCCTTTCGGCAGACCGTCCTCTGGCCTCTTAACCGCCATCCGGTCTGGGGCCAACCTCCAACTACTTAAGACAGTCGTTGCTTCCTATGCCTTCTTGGGAGTGCTTGTAAGAACAACCTACGAAAACGACTCCGAGATCTGGGCAATTATCAACACATACTGGAACCCTCAAAGAATGTCCACCGCTAAATTCTGTGATGAAGCCACAAGGACCATCGATGAAATTATGATTGAATATAAAACCTCGAATATTCTCATCTGTGGCGATTTGAACTGTAATTGTCTAAAAACAACTGACTCAACGCCTCCATCTGAAAGAGGCACAATGTGGCTCGAGTTAATGATCTCCAAAAACGTACGCAATGTGGCGAACTCGTGTAACCACCCCACTATTCCTACATGGGAGCGGGAGCAATCTTCAGCAACCTTGGATTATATTTTTGTTGCAGAAAATATCTATTCGTCCATTGTTTCCTTTGAAGTAACCAGAACGGAAAAAAGTGAACACAACCTGCTACATCTCACATGCAGAACGAAGAGATGTGACCAACAATTTTACTACTCAAAGGTTGAGCCAAATACCCAGCTTTCTCGTTTGCGCATGACTGCAAACGATGTTAAATGTTTGACTAAAGATTATGTAGCGCTCACTAGGGATACCAAAGCCAAAGAAGAAACATCCAAGAGCAGCTACATCCCTTTACTTCTGCAATACAAAAAACCTCGGAAAGGAGGGACCAATCGACCAGAGAACTCTATTCATATTTATAATCGGGCTCTAGTGCTTAGACGGCACCATTTAAGGAAACTAAAAAAAGAAGCATCTATGATGAACTCTCCTAACATATGGGAAGCTTACCGATTGGAACTCAGATCGCATAAACAGTGGCTTAGAAGTAACAGAGCGTCACTCTATCAAGCGGATGCGGAAAGCATGATTCCAACCATGGCCAACAAAAAAACGAGGGAATTCTGGAAATTGATTAACGATACGAAATCTAACTCGAATTCTTCAATGATAAATGCTGTGTCGGAAGAGAGTTGGTTTAACCATTTCCACAAACTATTTGATCACCCTCCTTCTGATACTGAGAGGGTACACCCACCACTTAAAGCCAAAGCCAACTGGGTGGATTTATCCGATATTGACGATATCAAGGAAATTATCGTGAAACTGAAACCCTCGCGTGCACCGGGACCGGACGGGCTGACAAACACCGACTTGAAGCAACATCCAGAAGAATGGTCTTCAGCCCTGAGCCTGATTTTCAATCAGTGTATGGAACAAAGGATATTTCCAAGCTCCTGGACGCGAGCAATTATCGTACCGATATTTAAAAAGGGTACGAGGGAAGATCCATCCAATTACCGCCCAATCGCTTTATTGGATGTTATTGGAAAAGTCTTTGCCACTTCCCTGTTGAAACACTTTCGGAACTGGACAATAACATCGCCAGCTATGGATCCACTTCAAACCGGCTTCCAAAAAAACGCCAGCACTGCAGCCAATCTAATGATTCTTAACATCTTAAAAGAAAAAGTTCTGCTTGGTTCACCGAAAATCTACCTCGCCTTTTTCGATCTGTCTCAAGCGTTTGACAGAGTAGACAGAGACAAACTGTGGCTCAAACTGAACAAGTGGAATTGCCCTAGCCAGATCCTCGATCCCATCATGGCTTTGCATACGGACACCCAAATAACGATCAGGCTAAACAACAGCGGTCTTCTCTCCAAGCCTATAAATTCAAATCGAGGAGTCAAACAAGGCTGCCCTCTGGCCCCAGCCCTTTTTATCTCTTTCCTCAGAGATTTTCAAAACTCACAAGAATCTATTAGATTGTTTCCGCCAAAAATAGGAATGACTATGGTTGCGAGACTTTTCTACGCAGACGACCTCATTATTCTAGACCAGACGCAGGTGGGTCTCCAACGCCAACTAGACAACCTGCAAAAATACATGGAAGAAAACAACTTGGAAATAAATAACTCTAAAACGAAAATTCTGGCCCTTGAAAAGCTAGGTCGCAAGAAAAAGGATCCGTCAAAGTGGTTTCTGAATCAATCGCTAATTGAAACAGTATCCTCTTTTAAATACCTGGGAATAACCATTGACAGCTCAAAAAAATCTCTCAGCATGCAAAAAATGTTGTGGTCTAAAACCAAAAACTTAACAGCACAACTACGCGCAATAGATAGAAAGTATGGTAAATTCAGTCTTCTCCCTGCAATTCAATTCTACAGGTCCAAAATAGTGCCAGCCTTGACATACGGCATGGACGCTAATCTTTCCATTCCAACGACCCTCTGGGCGAAGTTAGAAGGTTTCATTTGGAGAACAACTTTAGGACTGCCCAAATCGACAGCAGTGGCGCCGATAAGGCGAGAACTCGGGCTGCTCTCCTTGGAGGCGGTTGTTGCACAGAGCACGATTCAGCTCTACAGAAAATTGCGGGGTCAAGATAGCCTGGAAATTTATAAAATGATTTCTGAAGAAATATCGAAGGGAACCAACAAAGCCCTTACCAACTGGGCAGAGAAACAAAAACTTATGCTACAAGAAATAGCCTGCTCAGAAGAGGAACTAATTCGGAATCCCATGCGAATAAAATCTAAAATGGAATGGTTGGATTGGTTAAGAACAAATGACAGCGCAATCACTAATAAGCTTTTATTCCATCTTCCACCAATTTGCAACAAACTAAAGCAGCCTATGGACTATTGTCTGAAATATCCGAACAAAAGTCTTATGAGAACCCTTCTTAAAGCCCGCGTAAATGTTCTACCGACACAAGAAGTTCTGGCAATTCGGACCGCATCCAAAGAAAAATCCTGCAGACTTTGCAAAGACCCAAAAACAATAGAAACTATTAAACATCTTCTGATGGCATGCCCTTCGATTAATCACGAAAGAGAAGCATTCCTTGGCCACATAGTCAAATCATCTTCCTATGTCATCGATCACAATGTATGGTGGAACCGTCTGATCACGGGTGCTAAAACAAGCTGGCTAATAGCGGCCTCCATGCTAATAGACATTGCCTTGGAAAAAATCAGGCAAAACCATGAATTCGAAACCTTCGACCAACATGACGTTGTTGTTTGTTGAACATTCTTCCTACATAGGAGATGGTAGACTATTTTTCTTCAGTTGATGACAAAGAAAGAAAGTTCCTCTTCTTCCACTTTTGTAAAAATCTAATTTTGATTAAATACAAAAACATTTTTTAAAAAATTGTATTTTCCCTTGAAGGAAAGTCACTGACTTTTTCCCCTTTGATTTCTTGTTCTTTATATTAGACTTAGATTTGTTGGTTTCCTCCTTCGACAGAGATATAACTTCTGGTTCCTATTATGTTTGATGTTTGGTTGATTGGTTGATTCATTGATTTTTGTTTTTGTTTGTTGTTTCTTCGGTTTTGTTTTTTTAGGCTGAGCAATAAGCAGTGTAGAGGAGTCAACCACTTCACAACAACCCCTCTCCAACGAGCCAGGAAGAAGAGAAGTATCTCAAATCTGTTTAAGGGTACAAAACAATACCAGAGATGCACTAAGTCTATCATGTCTAACATTTCGTTGATTACAAGCAGGAGTGTGAATTTTCGTCTACTTTAGATGATTCAGATTGTTGCATAATAAAAGCTGTTAGGCTGAGTCTCCACCATAATTCCTTCGTGAAATGGAAGTATCCTTTTTTAATGTATTCATGATCAGAGCCAATTGTGTGGAATTTGATTCTACCATATGTTTATTGTTGTCATACAACCTAACCAATGATGGAAGAACTAGATGAAGGGCCGAGATCGACGAAGGGCCAAACATTCCCAAAGTAAGATTTCCCATAGTTATAAGATCATGGTTATAACTTACCAGGGTTTTTAATAGGTCACTCAGGTTCATTTCAGAAGCTTGCGTATAGGAGATGGGTCTTACATGATTAGAAAGTGTCAAATCGAGCCTATCCACCACTGCCTAGAATGAGGAGCCAGAGGCATCATAGAGGTCATGATACACCCTTAGGAATGATTCATCCAATAGAACCAAATCCTGTGTCACCGCATTCACTGGGTTTGATGTATTCTGGGGGGATGACTTGGTAGAATTCGCTAAATGTCCTTTTGGGAATTGGGCCTGCTTTCAAAGGCCCTTTATTGGGGATTACGGGGACAGTGTCAATTGAAGATGAAGATCCAGACCCTAGTTCAGATATAACAAGGACTGCCCCCATCAAGTCCTGTGTTATGATGGCCATAGTCACTGGAGTCACAGCCAAATCAGTAATATTAGTCATAGGAGCATTGCTCCTTAGATTATATTTCACTGCTGTCGTGGATTCCATAATTCAACAGTTGATAAGCTGTTAAATGGGTTTAAGCTTACTGATGTGATACAATCAGTCCTGACTGAGATGGGAGGCACAGGTAATCTGAACCTGAAGCTGATTACTCTCTGGCCTCCTTACGGCCTCCAACAGACTACGACAAATCCCACATTTGCGGCATGCCCGGACCGCGCTGTGCACAGCTTGCAGCTTTTAAAGTTGTATTCTTGGGTGAATCAGGATTCTCTCTACCTCCAGAAACTGCTGGTCTGCGAATAATAGCCCACAATAGACCACACTTTTGAGGAACTTCTGTGCTGCACTCACGTGGGTTGCAGCTTCTAAGGTTGCTTTTTTGGGTGCACCAGGAATCTCTGTCCTCCATAAACAGTTAATCTGCAAATAGCCCAAGAAAGACCACCCTTTGGCTGCTCTTCCTCATTGCGCTCACTCAGCTCACCGCTTTTAAAGTTGCTTTCTTGGGTGCAACAGGATTCTATGTCCTTTCAGAAACTTCTCAACTGAGAATAGTAGTCCATGGCAGACCAACTTTCCCCACACATCGGCACCGCGCTCTGTGTGGCTTCCAGCTTTTAAAATTGCTTTCTTCGGTGCATGATGCTCTGTCCCTCCGGAAACTGCTCGTCTGCGAAAAGTAGCCACGATAAACCACACTTTCGCCACAGTCCCACCTTTTACAATTCTCTGTGAGGGTAGCTCAGGGGCAACATTCTCCCATTGGGATCAATAGGCCTCATTTAGAGCTTGGCAGTAAAATCTGCCAGTAGGTGGCGGGCTACCCCCAAGTCTGTAACACAGTTTCTGTTGCCCGATATATCAGTGCCACCGAAATATCATGAGTGGCGGCAGAAAGGCAAATCTCTATTCCCATGCAATCCCATAGGACTCAATGGGAATGGGGTCACTGAAGCACTGGCGCGGTTGTTAATGGTGCCAGTGCTTCAGTGAAATGCTGCCACTAGGTCAGGCCTGCCGGGAGTTTAACGCCTCTACCGGAAAACTCTGAGTTTCGCTTTCCTGAAAGGGTGCCGGCACGTTGCTACCGGTGCCTGTATTTCCAGACTGCCTAACTTGTAATGAGGCCAAATGCCTTTCATCAATCGTTCAATCTCTGGCCTGGCACTTAGGAAATGGAGGAGTCCAGCATTAAGAGCGATGAAAATTAACAATAGGTAAATACAATTCTCTATGGTCAGCATGTCAGTGCTTTCTTTATTTCTCGAAAGGACTGTTTGTCTTTACCATGGACATCCAACGCAGGCTCCCGTTCTCGATGCTTTGAACAATCTGCAAAGGGACGCCTACACTACGACCACCGTGGCATTTACTTACGTGGCTCCAGTGACGTGCGGGTGTACGGCACAACTGAAAATACTTTACGAGTTTTAGCCGACACTTTTTTTCCAAGGCATTCTTTGCCTTGATTTCTACTTGCCAACATCGCGCTTGGTTTTAGCGTTTCGGATTAAGTATTGGGGTATATTCCACGTTTGGTATATGGCCAAGTGTCAGGACGAGACTGGCCTATTGAGCAACGCAATACTTCAGCACCTTCGATCATTGATGACTTCAGTTTCCAAGGCACCATGATGAATTTCCACATAATTAAGTTAACTATGAAAATGGAAAGAAACATGTTGGTTTTTTGAATTATCCACATTTGTAGTGGCTAAAATTGTCAATTAATATGACTGTTTGAAGATTTCCACAGTTAGGATATTCTGATGGCATCCTAGTAAATTAGTGTTTGCCACTCACTAGGATTTGAACATGGTGCCTCAATTTAACATGCAATAAGTTCATTAGTGTTGAAGTGCAGTCCATGTTTTATTATTGTTTTTGTGGTATGAATTGTAGATATGTATGAGTTGAATATGAATGGAGTGATTGATGAATCGTGTGGGTCTGGTTGTGTTGCGTATTATTGTGAGAAATTTTTTTGACATGTAAATACGTTTTTTTATGAATTGTATTTTATGACTTCTATGTATCATTATACATTAGGAGTTTTTAGAATTCTCATGATATATTGTATCTAATTAAAAATATATATTTTCTATTAAATCTAATGATGTGAATTGAATCTTTTCACCTCTTGTTTTGTGATGTGGTTTGCATTTTTTTCAGCTGTACCGTTTGGTTGGTGCTATATTGATGGTCTAGTTTTGTCCTGAAAACCTAAAAAAGATTGAGTACCTTGGTCTCCTAGTTTCTTTATATATTTTCATGCTCTTTCCAAGCACGACCGAGTGTATGTTTTGGCTTGGAGTCCCTCATTGTTTGTTGGCAGCATGTGAGTGCAGCCATCTTTGTGAGGGTCTGGAGCAAGCCAGTCTTTCAGTGGTTGATCTAAGCTGCCATATTAGTGAGCGTAAACACATATATTTGAAGCCACACAACACTAAAGCCCAGTGTGAAGAGGGTTTTGGCCACACATAAAATGTGACATGCACTAGTTCCCTGATAACTACTTTACTTTGTGCACACCACGTGGATGTTTTAGGATTTGGTGACCCCCGCCTGTTGTGAGTGATGCTATATCAAAGAGTCTCAAGACATTTAAATATAAGGGACCTCTACCATCCCCGTAAACACGTATCATGCATTGTCTTGGTGTGGGATGTCTTGACCCACTTTTGCTCTGACATGCGGCATCACTGTGTCCTGATGGTGCCAGAAACATCAAAATGGCCGCAAAACCCTTGTGCGCGCCAAAACCTCTGAAAATCGCGCTTTGCAAAGCACAAAAAGATGGCTGTCCAATCTACCCTGCATGTTGTCAGTGGTGGAACAGAGATCTCACTCCTTAAACAGGACACTGGGCTCAAAGACATGTGAAGATGGAGTACAGAAGGAAAAGAAGTGCTAAAGGAAACCCCAAAATCTTGCTTTAAATCATTTTTCTTTGTTGCCGAAACTGCAGAATGTCGATACAAAACACCCTCAAACGTCCAAAATTCATGCTGAGTGCTACAATTCACTTAGTATAAGAAATCATCGTGAAAATACAATGTCCTGAAAAACTGAAAGCATCAAGGGATTTCCACAGCAAAAGTGGCCTGCCTGTGAAACTGTCAAAATCTGGGTGCAGTACCCTGGGCCGCCTGAATGACAGCTGTCAAGAGCCTGCAGGATTAAACTTTAAACATGTATAAACTAAAATCAAATGTTTGCAATCTAAGAGGCCGGTTATTGAGAGTAACCCATCTGGTAATGGTTTTGATTCCATGGTTTAAAATCTTGAATAAGTATTTGCTGTGATGTGATCCCACAAGTTTGTTGTATGCTAAGGGAACATTCAACAGAATTAACAGTTAAAATAAGCTGGCTAAAAGCTACCAAACTGGCATAACAGCTTTCCTCACAGAGGCAAGGCCTCTCCCTCCAGCTCCCTCCACCAGGAAATCACACCAAAGTGATAATTATAGGGTGGGGGAAGTACCTGGTCTGCAGTGGGGAAGGAAACAATGAACAACTGCAAAGCAGGAAATGCAAAGTGAGAAGACAGTCGTAAAATGGTCTCTGCCAAGAGAATAGGGAGGAGACTGCTTCTGGTCTGAAGGGAGAGAAAAATAGGCAGACCCAAACAGCCATCTGTTTGTTTGTTTGTTTGTTTGTTTGTTTGTTTGTGTTTGTTTGTTTGTTTGTTTATTTACTTATATAGCACACCAGACCCAGGGGTATTCGGGCGCGAAAGCAGCAAGAGGATTGTTCAACTTAAGTTACAGGTTACAGATTTCAACACAAAAGTAGAGCTACGGTTACATTGCTGTGGCATGTCAAGTCAGGAGATGCAGAGTATATACAGTAAATTTACAATGAGAGAGGAGTGGCATATAATTAACGCAGAATAAGTATAAGGGGTATGCCTGATATCCCAGATGTCAGTGGAGTGAAGTTAGGTATCATGTTCTTTTAACCGTTGGATCAGGTTAGTTCTGAATTGCCGGTATGGGAGATCTTCCCTTAAGGCAGGTGGAAGGGAGTTCCAGTATTGTGCTGCTTTGACAGCGAAGCTACTCCCCCCAGATTTGGTGAGTTTGAATCTGGGTACTAGTAGGAGGTTGGAGTTGGCTTTTCTTAGGGGGCGACAGGCTGTATGTCTAGTGAATCTGTCTATAAGGTATTGCGGGGCTGCTTGGTTAAGGCATTTGTGTGTAAGGGAGGCTGTTTTCAGGAGGATTTTATCTTTTGTGGAAAGCCAGTTGGTAGATCTCCTGAGGTCAGATATGTGGGCATTTTTAGGAAAGTTCAGGGCGGCTCTCAGGGCGTTATTTTGAAGTGTCTGTATTTTGTCAGTGATGTTTTTGTTGCTGCCTAAGTACAGGGCGTTGCAGTAATCGAGTTTTGACATGATTAGTGCTCTTGCTAGAGTGACGCAGTTGTTAGGAGAAAGGAAGGGCTTGGCTGCTCTGATTAATTTGCAGGTGTAGGACGTGGCTGAGGCCATGGCACTCACTTGTTTACCAAAGGTAATCATGGAGTCTATATAGAAGCCAAGGGTTTTAACTACCTTGGCCACCGTAATGATGTTATTGTCGATTATGAAGAAGTCATAGTTGTGGCCTAGTTTTTTGATGTTGGAGGAGGTACCTAGGATGAGGAGTTCAGTTTTGTCATCATTCAGGCATAGACTGTGAGAGGCCATCCATGCCTGGATGATGAGGTAGATTCTATTCCCAAAGGCCAAATCTTTGTCATAATCTCCCGTCAGCAGGATGAGGATCTGTGTATCATCTGCATAGTTAGTGTAGGTGATACCTAGACCGTCTAGATCATCGAAAAAGTGGCTTTGTGAAGATATTATAGAGGGTAGGGGATACACATGAACCTTGGGGTACGCCACATGAGATAGATGCGGGGTCTGCAGCAGCTAGAGGGGAGAAGACTCTCATTGTCCTGTTGTCTAGGAAGGACTGGATCCATGTGACTGCTTCATGGGAGAAGCAGGCTGGCGTGATCAGGTGATTGCAGAGTATTGCATGGTCTACCAGGTCCAATGCGGCAGAGAGGTCGAGGAGTAGTAGGAGTGAAGTCGTACCTTTGTCTCTTAATGTGTCTATTTGGGCTTTAAGGTCCAGGAGTGCAGTCTCAGTCCCATGCTGTGGTCTGAAGCCGGACTGTCGAACTCCTAGGAGATGGTTGAGTTCCAGGTGGTGTTGAATTTGTAAATAAGCTACTTTGTCTAGGATTTTCAGTAAGAACGACACTGTGGTTATGGTGTGAAAACAGAAAAATAATATGAGGCCGGGAAGCCCAAAGGAAACACACCAAACACTGGTTACAAAGGAACAAACAAAGTACTTTATTTTAAGGTCAAGCAGTGACAAAGTCAATGACAGATCGGATAGCTATCGGCCCTCAGTACAACACAACGAACTTCAATGGGGTTCGATGTATTCAGTGAGAGACTATACATTGGGACAATCAGGCTTTTATACTTTTCTCCAGCCTTTTGTCCAACCCCTTCGCGGGTTAACCATTCCATGAATGTATTACTGGTCTAGGGTCTCTGCCAGGTCAACTTTTAATATATTCATCAGTAAGTGCATAGATCAGTTCCGTTGATACAGGTAATCCATTTACACACAGGTCAACAGAAGGACAAGGTCTCAGTTCACAACCCTAACAAGTGGCATGTAGGCAAGTTATACATTAGCTGTACGGAGGTCATGACGACCAGATTCTGTTCGGAATGGCATCGTCCACCATTTTGATGTACAGGGCGACTTTTACACAGCAAGAGAACCTAAAATGGCGGCTTGATTCAAGATGGCGGCTTACATCAATTTCTAAGGTCAAGACCTTGCCGTAGAGAGTTATTCGCGTACAGTTTTAAGCAACTTGGCGTAGGCCAATATACATACAATCGTTACAATAGGAGGCATAATTTAATATCCAGTTTGACAATGGGACAGTAATTAGTTAGGATAGATGGGTCCAGGGTTTGCTTTTTGAGGAGGGGGAGGACCCAAGAGTTCTTCAGGTTGCTGGGTATGGTGCCTGAAGGGAAAGAGGCGTTAATGAGTTTGGTGATGAAGGGTGAGAGTTCACGGGCAACATCTTTTATAATTTGGGCTGGACATGTGTCACCCTGGCAGTTGAAGGGTTTGAGGGTAAAGATGACTTTCTCGACTTCTTTAATGGAGACTTTGCGGAAGTAGAAGGGGGGGATGTCTGTAGCTGAACATTCTCAAAGAACATTTTGTTTAAAGATTGCCAGGTAAAATTGTCAAAAACACAAAAGTAACAGAATTGTAAATCTAAATTTTGGCTGCACATTTCAAGAGGCGGCAAAATCGTGTGACATAATTTGGAAGGAAACAGCAGAAAATGTGATTTTACACCAAATGTATTTCTGCTATAAGTATGAAACTTTAGACACTTATGCCAATGTTATATGCGCACACTTGTAGAAATTTGCTGATAAATTGGACATTGTGTTCCGGATAAAAAGGGCAAAATTCTGTGAAAAGCAGACACAACATCCCACAGCTACAGGGCTTGGAGGAGTAGCTGCTGTACAAAATATGTAATCTGTATATGTGGTTGTTATAGATGTTGCACATGTGTAAATATTTATTGTGTCAAAAGTAGATTTTGTGTTCAAGAGGATAGGGGTGGACTCTAAGCCTCATAAACCAACAAAATAAAGGTGACAAACTGTTTTTCTCCTCCTATCAAGGCATAGAGGAGATTCTGAACAATCCCTGTCAAAGGTCGAGCTTAGGCTAAACCATCACACACACACCCTTTATCATAGCATATATAGAGATAGCAGAGGGCAGAAAAAAACACATACAGATTCACCCACTATCTGGATGCTGGCAGAGCACCCAGCTGCAGAACTTTCCATCTTCCTTGCTCCAGACTCCAGAAACTTAGCAAAGCAGAACCCATTGCATAGCAGAATCACTTTCAGCTAGGCCTCAATTTCCAGAACCAGAACCTACCCCACAAACCTAAGGGGAAGCATCATACTACAGCCGGACTGCACTGTACTGCTTGCCTGCTGCAATAATTATCATCCGAACCAAAAAGGGCAGATCTGATCCAGTCCTGTGCCGTGCTGTGACCAGAGTGCCTCGCTGATAGCAGATCCAATCCGATGTGCCCAGCTGCATGTCCGAGAACCAGAGCCATTCCCTGACCAGAATCTTGACAGACCAGAATCCTGACAGTTCTGTTTAAAAACATATCTCGTGAGTATCTATAAATAGAACTGTGTCACTAGCATATGTACTGTCTATAGTCAATCCCTATCTTAAACCCATCCTATCTTGTATTCAGAACCTGTGTTGTTAGACATATTTTTTGAATTGTCTGAACTCTCTATCGAATCCCTCCTATCTTCCTCCAGTGCTAGTATTGTTAAAACTATCTTTGTGCTGATCTTTTCTCTTCTCAAGAAGGCGGGACCACTGTTGGCAGTCATTCTTATCAAGTGGCTGTGTTCTTGTAAGGTATTTGTCTTGTTCAGTTAGATGTAATCAGTGAACTGCGCCAATTTAACAATAATACGATAACAGTTGAGTTATATTTTTATTTCCCTTCCACAGCCTGACACGTGTTTCGAGCAAAGCTCTTTTTCAAAGGCTGTTAATAGTAACATATATACAACCAATGACATATTCATTAATAGATTAACATCATATCCATTGGGAAAACATCAAAGGGTTACAAGGGAATTAGCCAAAAAGACATCATGACATGAAATTAAAACAATTACCGTTTGTAAGAGGATCCATCCGGTTACAGACCCAATAAGAGGATGGAAAAAACAACATAATAGGACATTAGGTGTGTGCGGTGGAAAAGCAACCATAGATAACATAAAATATTAAATCAACTGAATGTATCAAACTAACTAAATATATTTACCGTTGAATTTGTCCAAAAAGAAACTATACAACAAAAGAATAAATAACAAGGATTAGCTATTGCCATTTCAAAAGCAACCTATTTTCTCACAATGACTACGAAAATTAGGTATAATTACCTTAATATTGATTGCGGTTGCAATGAACATTAAATAATGACTGCAGAAATCCACATCCAAAAGGGAAATGTTGCCCGTAAATTGCCCGTAAATTAACCAGCCAACCAATTCAGGACGAGTCACGTATCCATTGTCAATATTAAATTGAACAATTAACAACAGAAAAAGAAGAAACAAGCACTGAGTTAGGATAAAGTTCATTAATTGCACCACAGGGATCGTATCAAAAGAGCAAGCAGACCTCTTACCAGCCTTCCGGCAACAGCAGTGTACAGAGAGAAGCGCGCGCGCGTGATGCTTCTCGTGTAGTTAAAAAGAGAACTAGATCGCAAAGGCAGCAACATGTCAAGGCATCCAGCGGCGGCCATGTTAAGTGAGGGAGAGAACCGGCTTTAGGTTAGATATTATTCTCTCAAATCATATTAACCATCTAGGAATCCACAAATAATTTAAAGAGATGTCGCGATTATATTAAGTGCTTTTAAAATAATATATGCCCCGAGAAAAATAAATATAAGTTGTGTAATAAGCACATAATCTGTCAGTGCTGCTCCGCCTGAGTAGCCACTCAGGACACAATTAAGTTCAAAAAGTAATACAATTCATTTGACAACCTTGTTAAGTTGATGATAATAAAAGAGATTAATCTTGGCGGTCTGAAAATTATGTTATCACAGGTTGTGTATACAACCGCACACACCTATTAATACATCACGGAACATACTTTACAACCAGATTAATATTCAAAATAAAAATTAATAATTGAATAACAAAAGAAGCACAGTAGTCAGGTGTAGCTACCTAAGTGTCAATGGCACCAACCAACTCTAGATAAGGATTTGAATCATAAGAACACATGAAATTCATGATCGGAATTGAGTCCACAATTTACCAATCTATGTTTGCAAATAAGTCTAGCCTCTAATTGTCTAAGTCTAAGTTCCATATTGCCACCTCTTTTTGAGGGACGTATTTGAGACAACCCAATAAATTTTAAATCCTTAAAGTCATCCAGCTGATGTAAAGTCTGCCAATGTAATGCCAGTGGATATTTGGCATCCTGTTTGTGCAGAGAAGCCAAATGCTCCCGGATGCGAATTTTGAGTGGCCTAATGGTGCTCCCAACATAAAATAAACCGCAAACACATATAATGCAATATACCACAAACTTAGTGTTACAATTGATAAATGAATTAATAACATGTTTGCCTGTTGTACCAAAATCAAGTTCCTTAGATACAAATACATGTGAACACATGTTACAGCTCCC
The DNA here is from genome assembly GCF_040938575.1 of Ambystoma mexicanum. Taxonomy (NCBI): domain Eukaryota; kingdom Metazoa; phylum Chordata; class Amphibia; order Caudata; family Ambystomatidae; genus Ambystoma; species Ambystoma mexicanum. Next base: position 115,237,834 of record NC_090934.1, on the reverse strand, counting down.
ACATTTATGAAACCCATTTAAGCGCCCTTGATCTAACCATGTTTTAGCAGTGGATACTGATGCCATAAAAGACGGACATAAAAGATTTTTGAGAGTGGGAGCTCTGCTAAATACTATTGATTTGTCTTGTTCATATTCATCCTCTGGTGTAAGAAATCCTTTTTGTCATTTTAAAAGTGCATTCCTGTTTCCCATTTTTGCGCCTATCTCGAAAAAGCAACCTCCATTAAAACGTTCATAACTCCCTCCAGTTTTGTGCTAGAAACAAAATTTCAACTTCTGCTTGTAGCTGCCATCGACAGCTTTAAATCACCTCTAAATGTTTGCCGCAAATTTCATTTTTTGGGAAATTCGGACATGTGTAAAACAGCTTTTGATTGCTCCCGACTTGAATTTTAGGATTTCAAATTGTTTCTTGGTATTGAATCATTGCTTGTGTTTGTGTGCAACCATCCAAAACGGCTCCCATAAGAATTGATAGCAATTTCAGCAATGTTGACCATTTTAGTGTTTTTGCCCAATCCATTCTCAAGATAACTTTAAAAACCATTCTAACAGCTTGCCAGTCAATTCCATTTCTCTCTTGTGTTTGCTGGGGAAAAATGTGGGATTGTTATTTTGTTTGAATTCTGTCATTCCTGGATACCTGCTCTCTCCTCCTATCTCTTTACATTACCTATTGGGGGTCTGAGGGGTGTGCAGGGGCAGCCTTTAACTACAGTGCTATCCGATCTGAAGACACACACCAAAGTATGCTGAATTGTTTTGCTCACTATTACTCCTCGTGTATTAAAGAGATTATTCTGTGTTACATCACCCTATTGGTGATCATTATGTACCCATTAAAACATAGTGATTAAATTGTAAATACATAAATAAATACTTTAACTTTCCAAACAAGCCTGATTCCTGGTTCAGTGTGACTGGTGGGGTTCCAGGAGAGGGTTGTGATATGAGTGGTATATCGTTCAGAATAAAGAACTTTTAGACAAAAATAAATAAGCATTTCAGTTGTGCATTACATGCTAGGCGTTGACTTGTCGTAGGCTAGGCGTAAGCTGGTTGTGTGCCAGATTGAAATTACTTACAGCTTGGGGGCTTGTCCAGGATCCTGAATGAGACATACCACTTGTGACAGTCTAACACAGCGTGCTAACTGACGGGGTACATACACCTTGTTGGGCTACCATACTGTGCTAAGCTGTAAACACACACTTCAATAGAAATGTTCAAAGGAGTTGGGCCTGTGTTGCAAAGGTAAAAGTAACACTGAGATAAGTCAGAAGAAAATTAATATTTTCGGAATTGCGACCCCAGTGGAAATGAATATGGCAAAAGAACATACTGCACAAATTGTTTGTCTGGGGTGAATGGGTTGAGCAGGATGAGAATGTTTGGCTGCAGGAAATCAAACAACAAGCCACTGCCACAGAATTAGATACATGGCAGGACCAGGGTCCACTACATCAGGCACTTAGTGAACTGTATATAGCCCCAAGGGTAAAAGAAGAGCAATGTAAAATTGCCAAAATAGCAGCATACCTGCACCTCCACATTTGAGTAATAATGGAAAAATATGCTGAAAACCTAGTCCTGGCAAAAAGGCAAGTACAATCCCTAGAGAAGACCCAAACTGGTCTGGACTCTGCAGAGCAAAGGCTACAAAAGAACCAAGAATCAGAGAGTGAAACCAGACAGTACCTGACAAAAGTAAAGGAAGATCTGGATCTCCTGCAGCAAGAGAGGGTAGAGCAAGACACCAAATTACTGACACTGACGCTGCAAAAAGAGCTCCAAGAAAGGTTGGATTCTCTACTACAGAGTCAGCAAAAGCTGGAACAGCAATTACATTATAATAGGGCCTGCGCAGGGCAGATAATCACCCTGGAAAATCAGATTGATGAGATAAAGCAGGAAAATAATAAATCAATTGTGAAGGAGCTCCACACTCAAACAGATTTTAATGAGGAGTGCCAGAAATGATGTGCCATTAGAAAACAAAGGGATGACCTGCCTGCACAGAGGGGTACTCTAATTTAGGCCAGGAAGTCAGCCATTTAAAAACCAAGGTGGAAGAAAATCACCTGGCCCTTCAGGGACTGGGTGAACTCAAAATGGACTATGAAAAGCTGTTAGAGCACACCGGGAGGGTGGAAGATGCTCTGGCAAAGAATGACCAGGCCAGTAAGGACAGAACTCAGGAGGTGAGCCTCCTGCAGCAAAGAGTGGCCAAATAATCCCAAATCAGACAGGAAGCACAGAGAGACAATGAGGCTCTCTGTGAAAAAAAAAATGACAGGCTCCATAGACATTTAGCTATGCAGGAACAACTAATAGAGACCAGTAAGGCCTTAATAGAAGAACAAAAGGGTCAGATTCTTGCATGCCATCTGGGAGTAGGAGCTGAGAGAGATGAGGTCAGAGGGGAGAGGGAAACCCCTGAGCAAAACCTCAGGAACCCTGGCACCAGAGACTTTAATCCTTTCAATTCCATGGACTCTGCCAGCCCCATGTCCACTGGCTCACATGAACCAAGGGCCACAGGGATGGTAGACTTCAACCCAAGGAGGACTATGGGGCTAATAGGTCAGCACCTCCAAAAAAGGATGGGCAGGCATCTATGTATAGGTTTACAAGTGCTAGGGCCATCTTCTCTGATCAGGGAGACTACAGTGAGGGGAGAATCAGATAAAATGATCCTCAGAAATATAATTCATCAAGAGATCAGGCAGTGAAATTTGGTGGGTAATTACATGAGATAAAGCCCACTAAGAGCATACTAAAAACCTCTTCCCAGCTAGGACAGTGGGGGGGCATACTCAACCAATCCGGGGAGCAAGGAAGAGTCAGAAGACTCTTCTGAGCGCCACAGGACCTGAGGAACTAGAGCCCCACATTCTGCCAGCCATTCCCAAGCTCGCAGAATCTGGGAGAGTCTAGAAGACCAGACAGCCACCTCTGGTAGCAGTGCCTCTGAGTCAGAGGATGAGTAGACCAGGGTGACAAGAACTAAAAAGGCTAACAAAGTTAAGAGGGCTTTACTCAAGGATCCTCTTGTTAAACAGGATATTATATTGTGCACCCTTTCTTGTATATATTGGCCTAAGCCCAGTCGCTCTACGAAGAAAACCACGTTGCAAAGTTTTGATTCTAGATCGACTTTGCCGCCATTTTAGGTCCATCTGCCATTTTGATTTCCATTCCAATGTAACTCTGTATCTAAAATGGTGACAGTGTTTCCCGCTTGTAACTGAGCCGTCCTGAACCTTGTACGAAAGTTAATGTGTAAACTATCCGTTAACTTAATATTTGGGTTGCGTAAAGAGACCTTGTCCCATGCCTGACTTGTAGACAGGGGATTGTCTGCGCCAATAAGTCTGATCCACGGACATACATCGACCACAATGTAGAGCAAATACTGAATGTGGACACTAGCTGAACGGCATTGTAAAGGACATGTGTCAAGGCTTATTGTTAAATCCAAGAATACACTGTTGCCATTGTAACCTGTTTGCGTGTAAACTGAGGATGATCCATGTGCATATTGTCATGCAAACCATAAGTGAACTCGGCACAAACTCTACACCATGGATTACTAACTTGCAGAGGGGCTGGACTTTATTATCGAAAATGTATAAAATGCACAACTGTTTAGACGTCCAGTACCTCTCACTTCTCACACCGAAAGGGCTGGTATTCACTGTGATGTTCTGAGTGCCAGATAGCTATCTGTATCTGATTTTGTTTCTTTGTAACTGTAAAGTATTAGAAGAAAGATCTGTGAATCTTTATAAGCCCGTGTTTGGTGTATTTCCTTTTGGGGTACTCAGCCTCGATATTTCCTCTTGCTTTTACAGATGGCGCCCGAATAGGTACCCTCAAGATTGATGTCATCTCATTGAAGGTTGACGCGGCTATCAGACCAGGATCAGACGGTGAAAAAGGGGGCCCCTTTCTTGGATGAGACGCGATATATCAGCAGTACTGCCCGACCCGATCCCTGGACGCTGAGTCCGCAGTCCAAGACAGCATCTTGACGAGGGTCCATATATCGAGGCAGGCAGATTTGCCGAAATCACCAACCACGTGAGTCCTTTGAGTTCTTAGTAATCATATCGGATCTCCTTAGAATTTGATCAGGTGAGTCGTGACCCGATTCTTAAGTATCCTGATAATTTGTTTTGGTGTATTGCACTTGCAAGTACAATTATTGACCAGGTAACACCAGTATTCTGATATGCCTGGAAAATTGTCTGCCTGCTTCAGGGCATTATTCCGCAGTGACAGACAGTCTTTGGAATTTGGCCGACCTGCGCCAATGGAGGGGTCACCAGTGTGTACTATGTACTGTAAGCACGGCATTGGTAGTATGGCGTTTAATGATATTTGGCACAAACTAGACATGCTTCCTAACTACAGTGGCCAATCAATGGTAGTTTTGAAATTCCTTGCATAGAATACTTAGAATCTATATTATTAAACAAAAAGGCTAGACCTGCAGCATTTGATGTATTACAGAATTGGAAGAAAGAAGCTTTGCAGCAACTTAAAAGTAGGGAAAAACATGCGCGCCGTCATATGGCCAACGCTGAAAAAGCATTGTTATATGATCAAAATAAACAGTCTGAGTCAGTTAGGAATAAAGATAGGGCTTTTTCACTTGGTATCCAGAAAATGTGTCCTTCTAAAGACTTTCATGTATCTGAGGAGCTGATTGACAAACTTCTAAATGAACGAAGGCCTGGTGCCACTGTGCCACCTCCGTATGTTCCTATTCCTGTTGATTTGCCTCTTCCTGCAGTTATTCCTCCTCTCATAGTTCCTCCTGCTCTTCCTATCGACCCTCTTGTTGTTCCTCTTCCTCCAGTTGTTGTTCCTCCTCTTGTTGTTGCTCCTCCACCTGCTCATCCACCTTTGCCTACTCTTCCTCTTCCACGTGGTTCTGTACCGCTTGTAGTTGATTGAGGAGCGGGATCGAGGGTTGTAACTCGTAATACTGTGTCTGCAGAAAGAAAGCATGAATTGACTGCATGGGCTAGACACTGCATGGAGAAGGGTGAACGAGCTGATGTTTTTGCCACACTCTCTAATTTAGACAATTTTCCTAAGAAAAACGTTTTTATTGAAGGGTTGGGAGTTCATTTACATATAATGCGGAACAGATTAGATGATATAGATGTCCCACAAGGGTTGAGGGATCTGAATGTTTTAGCGTATTCAAGAGATACTGCGGAGAAAGTACAAGAGCATGTTGAGAGGGTTTTTGAGTATAGAAGGGAGTTGGAAAGGTTATGGAATAAAGATATTGATGGTGATAGTTTGTACCGAAACGGTTCCTTCCTTGTCGTAAGCCGATAAATGAGGAAACACGAATTTGCACAAAAGATGCGATTAGGTGGATTTCATACATGTCGATAACTCCCGTAGAAGTATATGACACGTATAGTCAGTATATGCCAGAAATGCAGAGGAAAGTGATACAGGTTATGGTAGAATACCTGCAGGATGAATGTATAAAAAGAAAGATGTGTTGTCCCGCAGAATTATTGAATATCTATAAGAGAGCTTTTTCGATTGACACTTCCTCAGTTGCTTTAGCGCTCGATTTAGCTCTGTTGCTCAGTAAGTGTTCGGAGTTGCCTACTTCTCAGTTGCCTATGAGAGAGGTTCCTCCGACATTTGTCCCAAAAGTTGAGATTCCAGCTAATGTCGCAGCAGGTACACCTCCTCAGGATACTCCTGAACATTATGTGTCGCAGTTTGTTCACGTCCCATTCTCGAGACAGGAAGTGAACACCATTAAACAATCCATTCCCGATATTAGGAAGAATCCAACAGGATTCTACAAAGACATACAGCTCGATTCATGGAAATAATGTGCGCTGAAATTTTCGGCGCAAGCGTGCGAAAGTGTGCGCATCGCAGTGCCAGTGCGAAGATCGCAGCGAAACCCGCGCACAGCGATTCATGGAAGTCCTTGCGCAAGGAAATTCCAGGATGTGCGCCAAAATACTGTGTGGCTCATGCTGGCGCACACGTCTTCAAACCGTGTGCGCTAAGCGCACAGCGAAAGCGCACATAGCGCGGCGCACACAACAAAAGTAGGCATAACACGGGGCGTGACACGCAGAATGGGGAACAACGCGTGAAAATGAGGGCGTCACGGGGGAAGTACAGGAGGCAAGTGCGTGCGCGGAACGCCGACACGCTCACCTACAACATGTATTCATGGAATCGAATAGGGCACACAGCGCACGGGCAAAGACGCGCACAGGCCTAAACATGTCCGCCACACGAAGGCAGGCAGTAGCGTCCCTGCGCATGAAAGAAATGTGCGCTAACAAAAAGGACGTATATACAGCCATGATGAATGTCCCATACTGTGGCCCTCTAGGACAAATGACGTGCAAAGGGGTACGCGACAAACACTGACACCCGCTGTGTGAAAAATAGCGTGTGCGTGTATTTCGGGGGTTGTGCGGATGTTTCACACGTGATAGGCCTTGGGCGAGCGGGGTACGTGTATTTCAGGGGTTTGCATGAAGTTTCACACGCGATAGGCCTTGGGCGAGCGGGGTATGTGTATTTCAGGGGTTCGCGTGAAGTTTCACATGCTATTGGCCTTGGGCGAGCGGAGTACGTGTAAATCTGGGGTGCGCGGGAAGTTTCACATGCAATTTTGCTGTCAGAGTGGTGAACGTGTATTTCGGGGGTGCGCGGGTGTCCTACATGTGAATTGGCAGTGTCTGTCCCCCCAGGTGTCCCCTCTACCCCCTCAACGACCCCTGCAGGCAGCCCACACAACAGGGGACTACCCTGCACCCCTGGTCATGTCCAGAAGGCAGCCCATCCACCATGGGCATGCCCCCCCAGCCAAGGCACATGTCACCTTGCAATATGATCAACAACACATTTTCCCCTGCACCACCACCCCCCAGCAGTCAGGGGCCCCTGCCAGCAAGCCCCCACTCATGTCCCCCTGCAACCCCACCCCCCAGCAGTCAGGGGCACCTGCCAGCAGGCCCCCACTCATGTCCCACTCATGTCCCCCTTGCACCCCCACCCCCCAGCAGTCAGGGGCCCCTGCCAGCAGGCCCCCACTCATGTCTTCCTGCGACCCCACCCCCCAGCAGTCAGGGGCACCTGCCAGCAGGCCCCCACTCATGTCCCCTTGCACCCCCACGCCCCACCAGTCAGGGTGCCTGGCAGCAGGCCCCCACTCATGTCCCACTCATGTCCCACTTATGTCCCCCTGCACCCCCACCCCCCAGCAGTCAGGGGCACCTGCCAGCAGGCCCCCACTCATGTCCCACTCATGTCCCCCTGCACCCCCACCCCCCAGCAGTGCAGGGGCACCTGCCAGCAGGCCCCCACTCATGTCCCCTTGCACCCCCACCCCCCAGCAGTCAGGGGCACCTTCCAGCAGGCCCCCACTCATGTCCCACAGCACCCCCACCCCCCAGCAGTCAGGAGCACCTGCCAGCAGGCCCCCACTCATGTCCCCCTGCACCCCCACCCCCCAGCAGTGCAGGGGCCCCTGGCAGCAGGCCCCCACTCATGTCCCACTCATGTCCCCCTCCACCCCCACCCCCAGCAGTGCAGGGCCCCTGCCAGCAGGCCCCCACTCATGTCCCACTCATGTCCCCCAGCACCCGCACCCCCCAGCAGTCAGGGGCACCTGCCAGCAGGCCCCGACTCATGTCCAACTCATGTCCCGCTGCACCCCCACCCCCCAGCAGTGCAGGGGCACCTGCCAGCAGGCCCCCACTCATGTCCCCTTGCACCCCCACTCCCCAGCAGTCAGGGGCCCCTGCCAGCAGTCCCCCACTCATGTCCCACTCATGTCCCCCTGCACCCCCACCCCCCAGCAGTCAGGGGCACCTGCCAGCAGGCCCCCACTCATGTCCCACTCATGTCCCCCTGCACCCCCACCCCCAGCAGTCAGGGGCACCTGCCAGCAGGCCCCCACTCATGTCCCCGTGCACCCCCACCCCCCCAGCAATCAGGGGCCCCTGCCAGCAGGCCCCACTCATGTCCCACTGCACCCCCACCCCCCAGCAGTCAGGGGCACCTGCCAGCAGGCCCCCACTCATGTCCCCCTGCACCCCCACCCCCCAGCAGTCAGGGGGACCTGCCAGCAGGCCCCCACTCATGTCCCCTTGCACCCCCACCCCCCAGCAGTCAAGGGCCCCTGCCAGCAGGCCCCCACTCATGTCCCACTCATGTCCCCCTGCACCCCCCAGCAGTCAAGGGCACCTGCCAGCAGGCCCCCACTCATGTTCCCCAGCACTCCCACCCCCCAGCAGTGAAATGGCGATTCCATGACACAAACCAAAAGTCAACTATGTACATCAACACATGTCCGCCACACGAAGCAGGCGTCCCTGCGCATAAAAAAAAATGTGTGCTATCAAAAAACACGTATATACAGCTCGGATGAATTTCCCATACTGTGGCCCTCCAGGACAAATGACATGCAAAGGGGTACGCGACAAACACGGACACCCGCTGTGTCACCAATAGCGTGTATTTCGTGGGTGCACGGGAAGTTTCACATGCGATTGTGCCTGGGCGAGCGGGGTATGTGTACTTCAGGGGCTCGCGGGAAGTTGGGCTCGCGGGAAGTTGGGCTTGCGTGAAGTTTTACACGTGATTGGACCTGTACAAGTGGGGTATGTGTAAATCTGGGGTGGGCGGGGAAGTACAGGAGGCAAAAGCGCGGAACGCCCACACGCACGTGCCAAAAAAGACGTGCTAATCCGGAAACACGTACGCCAGCAGGAAGCAGGGGTACGTGGACCCGCGCAGCATAAAAGTGCGCGCAAACAACAAGCAAGCTCAAACGCCAGGATGAACATACCGTTCCTAGCAGCAGTGGTCGTGGGATACCGCAGGAGGAGGAGGAGGATAGTCAGGCCCAGAATTTTCACACCCAGAACCAGCCTTTTTGGCATGCCTGAGGACCAGGTGTAAGGAAGGTACAGGTTTCCACCTCACATAATACTCGACCTGGTCAGTGAGTGGGAGGATGACCTCACATCACCCACCCTCTGCTCCCAAGCACTCAGCCCCCTGGAGAAGGTCCTCAATGTACTGCCTCGTTTGGCCACCGGATCATTTCAGCTGACAAGTGTCATAGTGGGGTGGGTGTCACAGGCCACACAGTCACGCTGCCTACACCAGGTCTTGGCCATCATGACTGCACGCCCATCAGTGCACAGGCACATATACCTGCCCAGAACACCTGCAGAAAGGCAGGCTGTCGTCCAGGATTTCTACGGGGTGGCACAATTCCCAAAGTCCTAGGTGCCATTGATTGCACCCATGTGGCCCTACGTCCCCCCAGGGCATCAGAGCACATCTATAGAAACCGCAAGCACTGGCATTCCATCAACGTGCAGGTAGTATGTGATGCCAAGGGAATCATCACCTCAGTATATGCCAACTATCCAGGGTCCACCCACGACAGTTTCATTTACAGAATGTCAACCCTAAACCGGGACCTAGAAGCTGGGCGGCATGGCGATACATGGCTGCTTGGTGAGTATAAATGCCAGAGCACATACATGCATGCCAGATACTGAGTAATGTCACAACCCCACTAATGATACCCTTCACCACCTTCCCAGGGGACAGTGCCTACCCTCTGAGCACCCACATGATGATGCCAATTTGGAACCCCACCACGCCACCCGAGGTAAGATACAACACAGCCCATATTGCAACCCGGGGCATAGTGGAGCGCACATTCAAGTCACACTTTCGCTCCCTTGACCGTTCTGGTGGGCAGCTGTTATAAGCTCCCCCAGTAGTGTGCAGGATCATAGTGGCAGCATGTGTCCTGCACAACGTTGCAACACGCCGGGGCCTGCCAGTGGACATGGTGGTGCCCCCACATATCCAACCACATGCAAGCCCACTGCGCATGGGAGGGGAAAGGGCACGGGGTGAGGCAGCTCGAACACAGCTGGTGGCTAATTACTTCACTTAGAATCTTACCCCTGTGGAGTGCACACAGCCCTGCCACATACCAGCTGACAATCAATGATGATGACATGAGGGACAGTCAACTGTCCCAACCATACCATCCTGAGATTGGTCAACTGGAAGTGTCACAATGTGCGCATCCCTACCTACAGAAACACCACCAATGCTGTGTCATCAAAAGACACATATGCTGCTAAATGCATGACCCCCTTGCAAAATACAACATGAGAACAGTGCCATGTCACCCAACCCCTCCCCAGCACCGCCACCCAACACACCATGGCATGTCATGCTATGTGAGAGCAAACAAAGCAATCCCAAAAACCTGACACAAGTGTCACAAAGTACAGTGTCCCTAATGGAAACTGGCCACACACAATATGCTCCTAGTAATGTTGAATTAACAACACACATGACCAAATACTTACCAACTAAACAATTCATCTAGACAAGTTCAAACATTTCTAAAACATGACAGTAGTAAATTAATGTAGTCGTAGTCATACAACCTGAATATGCCACCACATCGCCCCCTTCAAACTGAAGTCTTGCAGCCTTCAAAACTGGTCTGTGTACTGCATACAACATGAACTCCATCTCCAAAGTAGATGGCCTTGTGCAGACATGAGGAATGAACCTGCAAATTCAGAAGGAGACATGGAAGCAAAATCATACATTAATACACCATGCAGTGTACAATACAACAACAATATACACAAGGAATGTCCACACAGTATTGACTACAGACTGCCCACACAGCTCATGGGAGCCCAAAGTCACTGTGTACATCACTGTCACTTGGTCACACCCTTTGCAAGACCATGGAAACGGGAAGCAGGAGGGGTGTGTGTCTCATGAACCCATGCATGTAACTCAAACTCAGGACAAGCCTACATGTGCCCAGCCGGAATACAGTGGATGCCCACGGGAGCCACACAAGGCAACACACTGTCAAATTATTTTTTAAAAAAAATCAAAATTCAAAAATCAAAAATGGCCATGTGGGGGCCGGGGGTGGGGGCGAGGCCACCCAGGCGGTCCGAGGACAGGGTGCGCACCAACAGCCACCTGTGTGGATGTTGGAAGAAAAAAAAACACCTCCATGGGCTCATGGCCTGCACGGCTATGCCAATGTGGGAGAATTGCTGCCGTCGCTCTCATGACCCTCTGCTGCTGCATCAGGAGGTGGTGGTGCTATGGGAGGCAGCCCATGCAAAGCCCTGGTATGGTCCTCCATGGCAGCAAGCATGCGGGTGTGGAAGGTCTCGTTCTGGAGGATTATAGTGCGGAGGTCCCCATGAAACACCTGACGTGATGTCCGGATCTCCTCCCGAGTTACCCGCATCTCAGCTGAGAGCGTACTTGTGAGGTGCTCCAGCCGCTGTTCTGCCCTAAAATTAGCAGAAGTCTCAAGCTCAAGAAGAGTCTGCCTGAGGTTATGGAGTCCTTCACTCAGGGCTTCCCTGTGGGCCTGGGACTCTATTGAGATGGATTGGCACAGAGTCTCCAGTGCCACCCGTCGGTCCCTATTGGACACCAACATGTCTTCCCTGTATGATTGGCAAATGGAGTCTGTTGCCTGCTGTAGTTGCTCCATCTGCCTTTCAGGGGGGATAATGGAAGTGGCCACCCTCTCCATTGCCTGAGCCATCATTTCAACTGATGCTGACTGTTGGGTTGCCATAGCGTACATGGAGTTCTCCCATACGCTATTGCCTGGTGGCGTACGGCCACCGCGTCGACGGGCACCACACCTGTTTGGGGCAAGGTGATGTGCACCTTGCTGTGCTGGCACAGCCTGAGGCTGCAGGACTGCATTCCCCCTCTGATCTGCTAGCCCAGGAACAGGATCAGATGCTGTGGAGTGTGACCCTGCATCCGTAACCGCCAAAGGCGCCTCTACCAACACTGACATCCCCATAGAGGGATCTACCCCATGTGCAGGTGAGTTGGCCAGATCAGAATCCCTGCCAGAAACACTTACCTGTGACGGCACAAAGGTCTCATCATTGCCGAATCAGCACCTGAATAGAGGTCTGGGGAGGTGCACCCAGGTGCACCCAGAGACACCCCTGGAAAGTATAGTCTGCATGATTGGGTTCTCACCCACCACCCCACCACGTCCCCCGCTGGTGCCCAGTCGTGCCTGGGATTCCGCCTGGGTCTGCACCATCTCCTGAACCTCAACAGCATCAAGTGCGTCATCCCCTGCAAAAACATGAAAGAGAAAAAATGGAAACAGGCATTAGCACCATAGCACACAAATAGGCCTGTCAAGCTACAGAACCAGTACATGATTCACAAATGTTCCACATGACTATAACCCTCCCATGCCTACACTGTCACTGAGTAGTAAGGGGAGGCAAAAGGCAGACACTGATGACACCAATATGGGAGAGCAACACATTTGCTGCATGCTGGTTAGCACTGCCATCACACATTGGCCTGTGAGCGGCATGTCCAATACACATACATGACACATGGCAGCACACAGATGGCATTTAGCATAGCCATGGTACATTTGACAAGTACAGCCATATGTCAGTGATTGAGTACTGTCACCCATCCATGTGAGATGGACATGATGACATGAAAAATGCTGCATACTGGGACTAAGTACACATGTGCCACTCACTGCAACACATGCAAGGTACAAGAATACAGTAAGAGTTGGCTGATCTATTTTTCCTCACATTGACATCGCAGGAAACATCTGTCATTTTCCACATGCAAACAGGCACTCATCTAAACATTTGTGCTGGCCAATACTCCATCAGCCTGAATGGTCTCATTATGTACATAACCAGGTAAAGCATTGCCCCAGTGTGGCCAGTAAACAATGACCGAAGCAAATCACATATGTCACAATATGGTTGATAAATGTCTAGCAAAAAAGGGGAGAGTGGAAAATATTATCCTGAAGGCACACTTACAAATTCTGACCAATGTAGTTGCAAGATGGCAGTACAAGGTCAACTGCACAATTGTGGACCTAATAGGATACTGTGGGCAGAAGGGATACAGTCATAGCCAAATACAAGGCACCTGATCCCATGTGAGGAAGGAAATGGGTGACCCATAATACTCTGGAGTACACACCCTCACCTGGCACTCAATCAGAACCCGTCACCCAAAATACATACACATGCACTACACACACACGCATGGGCACTCACCGGACAATGCTTCGTAATCAGGTAGTTCTCCCACACCTCGGATCTGTTCCTCTGTGATGAAGGTCCCAGCAACAGACTCATGTTCAGTGAGTTTGTTGTCCTCTTGTGGAGACCCACCGTCAGTCACCAGAGTAGCGGCATGATTTGAGGCCAGCTTGTCCTTTGCTCTGCGTTTCAGGTCGTACCACCGCTTGTAGCAATCATCAGCTGAGCGCCTCACAAATCCAAGGGCACTTATGTGGTTGGCGATGGTCTGCCAGTGTGACTTACGTTGACCAGGTGTGGTCTTGGACCCTGCAGTCACCACCATTTCGTGGCTATGTTGCGACACATAGCTCACAAGTGCATTAAGCTCTGCATCATTAAAGCAAGGCTTCCTTGACATGCCGGAGTGTGTAGCCATGCCTGGGGTCTCAGCCTGTCGTGCCAGAGCACCCTTCTTCCTCTTTTTAGAAGGTGGAGCGGAGCCAGAGTTGTCATCTCGTCGGCGAGTGAGGAGTCCGGTGCCCCGTCCCAGGTCGCAGCTGCCGAGGGGAGGTCCAAGAGGCGGAGGTTGGAGTTGGACTCCTCGGCAGCCGAAGGGGCAGCTGAGACCCCACAGGGCCCGACGGAGGAAGATGGCACGGAGTCATCCAGGTTGGTGGGGGGTTTGGTGGAGGAGGAGGCCGTGCAAGGGATAGAGACGGGGTCTGGATGTGGGGATTCCACTGGTGCTAGTTGTGCAGTGCAGGGACAGGAGGCAGCACAGGCCACCGCGGAGGTGCCTGTGTGTAATCCTGTCCTCGATCCTGTGACCGCATCATCTTGCACCAGCAGGGATACCTACGCCCAGACCCGTTCTCAGGGAGGGGATTGGCTTACACCAACTGGCCTTCCTCTCCCTGCGGATGTGGCTATCCGGTACCAGGCTGAGCCTATCCTGGGTGGGGTGGCGTTGCGTCAACGTGCCATGCGAGCTGACCTGCAGTATTTTCATGAGGAGACTGCACGTCTTATCGCATGGCTCGTTGACCGCGTTGACCCACTGGGACAGCTCACCAGGGCCAGATTCCTCAGTTTTCTTTACCTTGTTCCGACCCCCTCCTCAACTGAACCCCCTATGCGCCAGTCGTCCTCTGTGCCATCTTCCCACCCATGTGTCACCTGGGTGCCCTGTGGAGCTGCCTCTGACCCTGCGGCCAGGCTGGTGGAGGACACATCCCTGCCACAGTCGGGAGTCGGACGTCCAACAGGGGTGGCCACCTCAACAACTGCACCCCAGCTGGAGGAGGATGTGCAGGCAGCAGGAGCCAGGGCACAGGCAGCGGCACAGCAGCAGCAGCAACAAGGTGGGATCCATGATGGCTCGGGGCCTTCATCATCGGAGGGGCAGGCATCGGCCGGAGGGCAGGAGGACCCTGGACGGTAAGTGTCTTCCGTGTTGCAGCGGTTGGGCCATGCGATAGATGCGGAGCGGCAGCGGGCGGAAGAGGCACGGTTCACGATGGTCAGGGCGGAGAACTCCATGCGTAGGGCCCTGAGGTGGGCCGAATGCCTCAAGGCCATTCGCAGGGACCTGGAGTTCCAGATGTCATCGTCCCTGCGAACCCTCAGGGCCATGGAAGAGGACCGAGACATCGAGCAGGAGTTCGATGATGCCCTTGCCCGGGACATCAACATGTGAGCCGTTGGACTTGCCCGCTGCCCTTGTAAATAGTTAGATAGTGTTAGGTTTTCTTTGGTTTTTTCTTTATTTTGGTTGCGCTTGGACAATGCACCACGTTTCTGTATATAGTTTTTCATTAGGTAGTATTTTTGATAGGTTTCATTTCTTCAGTTGGGATCATGGACCCTGGATTGTTCATCTGTATATAGTTCACTATTGGATTCATCTTTTTTTTTTGGATTTCCCCATGGAGCAATGGTTTTCACTTTTCTTTTTCCCTTGGATTTGCTTTGTTGGAGTGTGACTTTGGACACCTTTACTTTGGATTATGATTTCTTGTTTATCATTATTTTACGGACATGCAGCTTTTCTTTTTTTATTCCCATTTTTGTTTGTTTGATTTTAATTCCATTCATGTTGCTTTTAATACAACTTTTTCTTCTTACTTCGATGTGTGGTATTATCTCATTGGTTTCATGCATGTCATGATATGGGTTTTCACATTCACTTGCAACCATTGTGTGTGTGTGACGGACATGTGCTCATTTACATACTTGCCATTGGGGTTCTATCATGTAATTGCCTTTTCTATGTGGGTGGATGCAATACTTGGTTGGTTCTTTGGGCTGGGGAGGCTGCCCATAAGGGCCATGATTGAGGATAATCATGACCTGGGGGCAGGGGGACATGAGTGGGGGCCTGCTGGCAGGTGCCCTGCACTTCTGGGGGGTGGGGGTGCAAGGGGACATGAGTGGGACATGAGTGGGGGCCTGCTGGCAGATGCCCCGCACTGCTGGGGGGTGGGTGTGCAAGGGGACATGAGTGGGGGCCTGCTGGCCCCCGCACTGCTGGGGGGTGGGGGTGCAAGGGGACATGAGTGGGACATGAGTGGGGCCTGCTGGCAGGTTCCCTGCAGTG
This sequence comes from Ambystoma mexicanum, assembly GCF_040938575.1. NCBI lineage: Eukaryota > Metazoa > Chordata > Amphibia > Caudata > Ambystomatidae > Ambystoma > Ambystoma mexicanum. The sequence goes on along the minus strand of NC_090934.1, from coordinate 115,222,108 downwards.
CTTGGGGGGTGGGGGTGCAGGGGGACATGAGTTGGTGATCAGTGGTGCAAGCGGACAGGTGGCTTGGCTGGGGTGCATGGCCATGGTGGATGGGCTGCCTGCGGGACATGACCAGGGGTGCGGGGTAGTCCCCTGTGGTGTGGTCTGCCTGCAGGGGCCGTGGAGGGTGTAGAGGGAACACCTGGGAGGACCCACACTGCCAATTCACGTGTAGGACTCCCCGCGCACCCCTGAAATTCACGTACCCCGCTCTGACAGCTAAATCGCGTGTGGAACTTCCCGCGAAGCCCAGTAATACACGTACCCCACTCGCACAGGGCCTATCGCGTGTAAAACTTCATGCGAACCCCAGGAATATTGGCCGTGTGCGAGTGAGCGGGGTACGTGTAGTTCTGGTGTACAGCGTGAAGTTTTACACGCGAAAGGGCCCTGATGAGTGGAGTACGTGTATTCCTGGGGTTCGCGTGAAGTTTCACGCGCAATTTCAGCAGGGTACGTGTATTCCTGGGGTTCGCGTGAAGTCTCACCCGCGATTTTAGCAGGGTACGTGTATTACGGGGTTCGCGTGAAGTTTCACACGTGAAAGGGCCCTGGTCGAGGTAGTACGTGAATTTCAGGGGTGCGCAGCAAGTTTTACACGTGAAAGGGCAACGGCCGTGCACAATACGTCACAGACGCGCTTACGTGCTAAGGGCCTTTGGTCCAATGATATCGCGTACGTGTGCTGATGCGCTTACGCGTTAAGGGGCTTTCCTCGAATTACACGCTGACGTGCAAAATTTTCACGTGCCAAATCACTCCGTATCAAGCTGGCCACGAGTACACACATGGAAGACCACGCTCCTGCCCAGAAGGCCATTTTCCTGCCCCCCAGAGCCCCCAGCACGCTCCCACCAGCCATCTGCTGCCGACGTGCCCTGCTATTTGGTGCCTGCACGTCAGCCATCTGCAGGGGTCCAGTTGCTGTGTCCACCCTTGCTGGAACAGAAGACTCCCGACTGGGATTCCATCGTGCCACAGTCCAGCCCCAGGACCCAGTTGCCCATCCACTCCTGCCTCTGGGGTTGCCATGTCGGGCACATCTCCATCTGGCACCACTGGCAACCCCCAGCCAGAGAGGCAGAGGGCCACCAGCTTCACTGCCACCGAAGTTGGTGTCCTGGTGGAGCATGTCCTGGGGCATTATGATGCCCTCTTTGGAACATCACGCGCCAACAAGGAAGGACGGGAGAGGATCTGGGATGACGTAGTGGTTGCCATCAATACGGAGGGGGTGGCAACCCACGACATCAAGCACGTCAAGAAGCGCTGGGAGGACTTCAGGTCCAGGACCCTCCACAAGGCCCGGCGCCCCACGGAGGGGGGCCAGGCACGCATGAGTAACATCCAGATGAGAGTCCTGGAACGCGTAGGCCCAGCACTCCATGCCCAGATCCTTCGGAGGCAGACCCGTCTGGAGTTGAGCGGTAAGTGGCCAAGCATTGCTGTGTGAGACAGGGCATGTTGCAGTGTGCTGGTAGTCTGATGCTTGCCTGTATGTGTGACATAGGCCATGTATGGATGTGTGTGTGCAGGGACATCATGTTCATGGATGTGAGACCAGTTATGTGTGAACCACATGGTTGGTGCATGTGTTTTAATGCAACATGGGGAGCTCTATGTGGACTGCACACATGAAAGCATGGCTGTCTCTGTTCCTGGACATGGAGGGGGGGTGAGTAATGGGTGCTGATGTCATGTACATGTATGGTGCACATGTGTGTGTGTGTACCTGAGAAGTGTGTGTGTGTGACTTTGAAACGCCATGGATGCATGTGACTTTGAAGGCAACATCTTGGTTTACATGGATGTTGATGTTGATTGCAGGCACCAGGACTGTTTCTGCATGTGTGTTGTGTGCATTCACCCATGTGTTGTGGAATGACAGGATCGAAGTGACATTTGACAGTGCCACTCCTGTGTTATTGCTTCCTGTCTAGGGTATTTTGTACTGTACCCTGATGCTTGTGTTCTATGTCTCCCTCTACGCAGCGTCAAGTGAGGAAGAGGGCGAAGACGGCACTGTGGAGCCAAGCAGCGGGGATGCCTCCACTGGGTGGCGACGCAAGGCCCAACCACCCTCCCAGGAATTACCATCATCCGGGAGTAAGGGGGAAGACGGTGTGGAGACATCCAGGTCGGTGGTCTCCACAGAGGAGGAGGAGCCCGCTACTGGGCCGCACATGGGGCCTGGTGGGGGTAGTACCACTGGTGCAAGTGGTGCAGTCCAGGGCCAGGGTCAGGAGGCACCACAGGTCACCGTGGAGGGGCCTGTGCATGTCGCTGTCCTTGACCCTGTGACTGCACCATCATGCACCAGCAGGGAGGCCCCGTCCCAGGCTTGTCCGCAGGTAGGGGAGAGAGCCATATCACCTGCCTCTCCACTACCTGCGGGTGAGGGGTCCCGCCACCATATGGGATCCGTCCTGGTGGGTGTCGCGTTGCGCACGTGTGTCATTCATGATGACGTGCGTTCTTCCTGGGTGGAGAATGCACGCCATCACGAAGAGCAGCGTTGTGACATGGCACTGCTGGGAGGGGCCCTGGTCGGTGGGTTCCTAAATGTGACGCGCACTCTGGCGGACCTCTCCTCCTCTGTGGAGGCTATGCGCCGGTCGTTCTCCACATCGTCTTCCGGCCAAGATTCCACCAGGGCCCCCTGTGGACCTGGCCTGACCAACACAGCCAGCTTGGTGGAGATCCCATCCCTGCCACAGTCGGGAGTTGGCGGTCCAGCAGGGGTGGACACCACAACTGGAGATCAGCAGATGGAGGATGTGCAGGCACCATCGGACAGGGCACATGGACAGCAGCAGAAGCAGCAGGAGCAGGCTGTAGGTGGGAGCAATGATGGCTCGGGGCCATCAACATCGGAGGGGCAGGCATCGGCTGGAGGGCAGGAGGAGCCTGGACGGGAAGTGTCTTCTGTGTGGCAGCGGTTGAGCTATGCGATAGATGCGGAGCGGCAGCGGGTGAAAGAGGCACGGCTCACGATGGTCAGGGCGGAGAACTCCATGCGTAGGGCCCTGGGGTGGGCCGAGTGCCTCGAAACCATTTGCAGGGACCTGGAGTTCCAGATGTCATCGTCCCTGAGAACACTCAGGGCCATGGAAGAGGACAGCCTCCGGGACATCGAGCAGGAGTTCGATGATGCCCTGGCCCGGAATATCAACATGTGAGCCGTTGGACTTGCCTGCTGCCCTTGTAAATAGTTAGTTAGTTATTATTAGGTTTCCTTTGTTTTTTTTTTTATTTTGGACCGCTTGGACAATGGACCACATTTTTGTATATAGTTTTTTTTATTAGGTAGTCGTTTTTGGTAGGTTTCATTTCTTAAATTGGGCTCATGGACCCTGGATTCTTCAATTGTACATAGTTTTACATTGGATTCATCTTTTTAAATATTTTTTTGTGTTCACCATGGAGCAATGGTTTTTACTTTTTATTTTCCCTTGGATTTGATTTTTTGAACTGTGACTTTGGACAACATTTCTTTTTGGATTTCTTTTGCTTATGTTTTCTTGATTTTCATAATTTATCGGACATGGACCATTTCTTCTTTATTCCCATTGTTGTGTGTTTAATTTGATTTACGTTCATGTTATCTTTAATATATATATATTTTTTTATACTTCCATTTGTGGTATCATCTCATTGGTTTCATGCTTGTCATGATATGGGTTTTGACATTCACTTGCACCCATTGTGTGTGTGTGACGGACATGTGTTCATTTACATACTTGTCATTGGGGTTGTATCATGTAATTGGCATTTCTATGTGGGTGGATACAATACTTGGGTGGGTCTTTGGCATGTGGAGGCTGGCCATAAGGGCCAGGGATCTAGATTGTGATGACGTGTTGGCTGGGGGACATGTGTTGGGGCCTGCTGGCAGGTGCCCCGCACTGCTGGGGGGTGGGGGTGCAGGGGACATGTGTGGGGGCCTGTTGGCAGGTGCCCCTCAGTGCTTGGGGGTGGGGGTGCAAGGGGACATGAGTGGGACATGAGTGGGGGCCTGCTGGCAGGTGCCCTGCACTGCTGGGGGGTGGGGGTGCAAGGGGACATGAGTGGGGGCCTGCTGGCAGGTGCCCCTCAGTGCTGGGGGTTGGGGGTGCAAGGGGACATGAGTGGGGGCCTGCTGGCAGGTGCCCCGCACTGCTGGGGGGTGGGGGTGCAAGGGGACATGAGTGGGGGCCTGCTGGCAGGTGCGCCGCACTGCTGGGGGGTGGGTGTGCAAGGGGACATGAGTGGGGGCCTGCTGGCAGGTGCCCCACACTGCTGGGGGTGGGTGTGCAAGGGGACATGAGTCGGGGCCTGCTGGCAGGTGCCCCGCACTGCTGGGGGGTGGGGGTGCAGGGGACATGTGTGGGGGCCTGTTGGCAGGTGCCCCTCAGTGCTGGGGGTGGGGGTGCAAGGGGACATGAGTGTGACATGAGTGGGGGCCTGCTGGCAGGTGCCCTGCACTGCTGTGGGGTGGGGGTGCAAGGGGACATGAGTGGGGGCCTGCTAGCAGGTGCCCCTCGGTGCTGGGGGGTGGGAGTCAAGGAGACATGAGTGGGGGCCTGCTGGCAGGTGCCCTGCACTGTTTGGGGGGTGGGGGTGCTGGGGGACATGAGTGGTTGCCTGCTGGCAGGTTCCCTGCACTGCTGGTGGGTGGGGGTGCAAGGGGGTAATGCGTTGGTGATCACTAGTGCAAGGTGACATGTGGCTTGGCTGGGGGGGCATGCCCATGGTGGATGGGCTGGCTGCGGGACATGACCAGGGGTGCAGGGTAGTCCCCTGTGGTGTGGTCTGCCTGCAGGGGCCGTGGAGGGTGTAGAGGGAACACCTGGGAGGACCCATACTGCCAATTCACGTGTAGGACTCCCCTGCACCCCCAAAATACACGTACCCCACTCGCACAGGGCCTATCGCATGTGAAACTTGCCCGCACCCCAGTAATACACGTACCCTGCTGAAATCGCGTGTGGAACTTCCCGCGCACCCCAGTAATACACGTACCCTGCTGAAATCGTGTGTGAAACTTGCCCGCACCCCAGAAATACATGTACCCTGCTGAAATCGTGTGTGGAACTTCCCGCGTACCCCAGTAATACATGTACCCTGCTGAAATCACGTGTGGAACTTCCCGCGCACCCCTGTAATACACGTACCCTGCTGAAATCGCGTGTTAAACTTCCCCACACCTCAGAAATACACGTACCCTACTGAAATCGCGTGTGGAACTTCCCGCGCACCCCTGTAATACACGTGCCCTGCTGAAATCGCGTGTTAACCTTCCCCGCACCCCAGAAATACACGTACCCTGCTGAAATCGCTTGTGGAACTTCCCGTGGACCCCTGTTATACACGTACCCTGCTGAAATTGCGTGTTAAACTTCCACACACCCCAGAAATACACGTACCCTGCTGAAATCGCGTGTGGAACTTCCCGCGCACCCCTATAATACACGTACCCTGCTGAAATTGCGTGTTAAACTTCCCCGCACCCCAGAAATACACGTACCCTGCTGAAATTGCGTGTGGAACTTCCTGCGCACCCCTGTAATACACGTACCCTGCTGTAATCGCGTGTTAAACTTCCCCGCACCCCAGAAATACACGTACCCTGCTGAAATCGCATGTGGAACTTCCCGCGCACCCCAGTAATACATGTACCCTGCTGAAATCGCGTGTTAACCTTCCGCCGCAACCCAGAAATACACGTACCCGGCTGAAATCGCTTGTGGAACTTCCCGCGGACCCCTGTAATACACGTACCCTGCTGAAATCGCGTGTTAGACTTCCCCACACCCCAGAAATACACGTACCCTGCTGAAATCGCATGCAGAACTTCCCGCGCACCCATGTAATACACGTACCCTGCTGAAATTGCGTGTTAAACTTCCCCGCACCCCAGAAATACACGTACCCTGCTGAAATCGCGTGTGGAACTTCCCGCGCACCCCTTTAATACACGTACCCTGCTGTAATCGCGTGTTAAACTTCCCCGCACCCCAGAAATACACGTACCCTGCTGAAATCGCATGTGGAACTTCCCGCACACCCCACTAATACACGTACCCTGCTGAAATCGCGTGTTAAACTTCCCCGCACCCCAGAAATACATGTACCCTGCTGAAATCGCGTGTGGAACTTCCCGCGCACCCCTGTAATACACGTACCCTGATGTAATCGCGTGTTAAACTTGCCTGCACCACAGAAATACACGTACCCTGCTGAAATCACGTGTGGAACTTCCCGCGCACCCCAGTAATACACGTTCCCCGCTCAGCGTTTGCTGTTTGCCAGCCCTGTATACTGGTCCAGGGTTAGCGCAGCCCTTTGCGCTGAATTGGGAATTTTGATGGCTTTTCCTTGCGCGAGGGCGTTCTTGGGGGCGTAACTGGCACTGCTGCAGGGTTGCTGCGCCACTCTGCGCCACGGCTGGTTTTGGAGGCTAAAATCCATGAATAAGCTGTGCGCGGATATCGATTTTAGTGCACGCGGCTGGCGCAGACATTTGCACGCGCACACTGTGCGCCAGCCGCGTGCGCCACTTTTGTGCGAAATTCTATGAATTACCCTGTTTGAGTCTATCTTGCAGTCATCGGTATTTACTTTGAGTGATATTGATTTGTTATTTCCCATGCTCCTACCTGTTGATTTGGGGAAACAGATTAGGACTGTAGATAATATGGTTAGACTAGATAGAGAGAGGCCAGCTGTCGAGAGACCACCACAGGTAATACTGACTTTGCCTGATAGGATAGTTACGAAGTTAAAGGCTATAATTCCTGTGAGAATGATTATTTGGGAGAAACTTACTGCTTGTGTCCAAGGGAAATCTGAGGGTGCTACCAAATTCTTTAATTGGTTAAAACAAGTGTTTTCAGATTTCAGTGGACAAGATTTGAGCACAGAGTCTGTGAAACGACTATTTGTGGACAAATTTGTGCATTGATTGCTGCCTGAAACCAAGTCACAAATTATGTCTTCAGAGAGTGCTTGGCAAACTAAGTCTCAGTCAGAAGTATTGCATATGCTCAGTACTATGAGAATCGGGTCAATAACAAAAAAGAATGAATTGAAAAAAGAAAGGGAGATTTGAAAACAAAAGTTCTATTGCAGCACATTGTAAGAGGCCCCAGAGTGGGTAATTAGCAATTTAGGGGTCAGTATGCTCCACAGGGAAATGCACCATTGGGTCCTGTAAACATAAACCAGTGCGCTTATTGCAGACAAGAGGGTTATTGGCATGCACAATGCCCGATCCTCCAGCAGAGGTCGAATAATGCATTTGGTAAAATGAGTAAACAATCCAGAGGATGCCCTGGGGCATGGGGTCCTGGTAGAAGTCAGTTTTCGCAAAATTCGCAGCAACCTTCTTCGCAGGATAATTAGGCACCGAGTGTGGATAACAGAAACATTTTTGATCATCCTTCTGCTGCTTACCTCTCTAAAGAACTTCCTTTTGATGACATTATGTTTAGTTAGGATTGCCCGAAGCAGGGCTTGGAACCGACGCCTATTCCCGTTAATCAGAAAGGTCCCTACGTTAAGATGATAGTGGGAAATAGGAAGCATCTATTCTTGATAGATACAGGGGCACAGAAGTGTTCCATTGAACACTCGCAGGTTCCAAACATTTCACTGTCAGGGCAAACCAATGTTTCTGTAGGGTTTTCTGGCACACCAGTAGTCTGTACGGTTTCTTCACCGGTACCGATTACCTTGGGTTCATTTACAGACCACTGTCCATTCCTTTTGACTATGAACTGTGGAGAGAATTTGTTGGGGTTGAATCTGTTGAAAGAATTAAATGCGGTAATTCATTGTTCTTCTGATGGAGTGCGGTTGACGATTTCACCACAGCAATTTTCTGTCTCTCAGTTTTTGACCAGACCTTTGCCGCTGGAATTTAGTGATATTCTGGAGTGTTTGTGGGCAATTGATGATAATGATGTTGGTGTTTTACAAATTCAACTTGTCAAGATTATTTTGAAACATGGAGTAAAGTTGCCAAGTATTCCCCAGTATAAGATTTCAGTCGATGGTGAGTAAGCTTTGAAATGCATAGTCTCCGATTTTGTGCATCGTGGGGTAATCGAGGAAATTGCAGGTAGTTTGTGCAATAGTCTGATTTTGCCCATGTACAAAAAAAGGCGATAATGCAAATCCTATTCGTTTCATTATTGATTTACGTACCATCAATAAGATTGTTGCTCCACAATTTCCCATTGTGCCTGATGTGACGATAATATTAACTATGATTCCGGCTTCTGCTACTCACTTTAGTATTGTGGATCTTAAGAATGCTTTCTTAAGTATTCCTATACACAAAGATAGTAGATATCTGCTCGCGTTCACCTTAGGGGGATGCTCGTTTACCTTCACCCGTGCTCCGCAAGGTTACACAGAGAGTCCTAGCATCTACAGTAGGGCTTTGAAAGAGCAGCTCGACACACTTGAGTTGCCTACCACTTGTACACTGCTTCAGTATGTAGACGATCTATTTTAGCTGCTGACTCATAGAGTGCCTGTAAGGCGGGCACCGTGTTGTTGCTTATTCACCTAGCACAACATGGACACAAAGCTTCACTAAAAAGGTTTCAGTATTGTCGACAGGAGGTTGCCTATTTAGGCTATCTCTTGTAAAAGGAGGGAAGAAGGTTGACATCTGAGCGGATAAAAATCATTTCTAGCATGTCTGTGACAAATACACAGAAGGAAGTAAGAGCCTTGATAGGAATGCTTCTTACTGTAGGCAGTGGATCCCCAATTTCTCGTTAACGATTAAACCAATGTTGGCTTTGACGAAGAAGGGCATTTCTTCGCCATTGCCTGGGAACTTGGAACACCAGCAAGCATTTGATTTGCTCAAGACTGCATTGTGTTCGGCACCAGTTTTGGGCACACCAAATTATGAAAAGGACTTTGTGTTGTATGTGCATGAACGTGATGGATGTGCTTTGGCTATATTAACGCAGGAACATGGAGGGAAGAATAGGCCATTTGGCTACTTTTCTTCCGCCCTTGATCCTGTTGCATGCGCTTTGCCAAGATGTTTGAGAGCTGTCGCTGCTGCTGCTGCGTCTGTGAAACAGACGCAGCAGGTTTAGGTCCTAGGCCATGCTTTAACCATGATGGTACCTCACTCTGTAGATGTTCTATTAAACAGAACACAAACGCTACATCTCACCTCCGCACGATTAACGAGATATGAATTGATCTTGTTTGCGTCGCACATTAAAATTCAAAGATGTTACGTCCTCAATCCAGCTGAACTTTTACCTTTCCCGCAAGGTACTGCTTGCAGTGACAAAGAGTCACATGACTGCCTTTATACCACAGAGCAAGAGACAAAAGCAGAATCGATCTAAAAGATAATCCTTTCAACAATCCGTAAGGGGAGCTGTTTTGTGATTGCTCCTGTTTCAAACTCCTGGATGGTACATCCACTGCTGCTTATGCAATCACCACATTGAGCACGGTTGTGGAAACCAAAAGAATCACGCATAACTCCGCGCAGGCCGCAGAGATTATAGCTTTGACTCGAGCTTGTGAACTTTCCGAAGGGCTTACCGTAAATATATATACTGACAGTCAATATGCTTTTGGGGTGGTTCACAACTTCGGCAGACTTTGGGCAGAACAAGGTTTCTTGACCTCACATAGCACTAAAATCCAGTATGGCTCCTTGATAGTATGGTTACTCTCAGTGCTTGCACTCCCCACTCAGTTAGCAATTATGAAATGCGCAGTGCATCAGAAGATCATAGATAATGTGGGAAAAGGGAACGCTTTTGCTGACCTCATAGCCAAACAGACTGCCACTGATCTCTCTTCACAAATGTATACTTCAAGGGAAGCCACAAATGCTTGTACTTTGGCTGAGGGTATCAAATCTGTGAAACATATTCAAGCTGATGCCACTTGAGAGAAATGTAATAAATGGACTGAGCGTTTGGCAAAATTGGATGATGACGGGTGTTGGGTGGACAAGGTAGAAGGGAAATTGTTGCTGCCAGATGCGTATATTACAATGATGGTCGCTATGGCTCATGGTCCCACCCATATCTGTGCACAAAAAGTTACCAAAATGTTGCAAAATGTCTGGGTGAATGGTAAAATCTCCAGAGTAGCTGAGCGCTCTGTCCAAAGTTGTATTATCTGTTTGCAGCATAATGTGGGAAAGGGCAGACCGACTCCTAGGGGTAGCTTTGGTCCACCTTCTGTCCCCTTTGAGGTGATACATTTTGATTTTATTGAAATGGAGCGCTGCAACAACTACAAATACGTATTGGTGGTTATCTGCGCTTTTAGTAAATGGGTTGAAGCCTTTCCTGTCAAAGATGCCACAGCCATGACAACGGCGAAGACCATGCTGAAGGAATATTTTCCTAGGTTTGGTCTGCCAAGAGTCATCTGGTCGGACAATAGTCCACATTTATCGCTACTGTAATTCTGCAAAAATGCCAGGGATTACAGATCGATAAACGGTTCCATTCGGCTAGGCAGGCTCAGAGTGCTGGTTTAGTAGAAAGACACAACGGCATCATCAAGAACAATCTTGCTAAGACGTGTGCCGGCACCAAACTGAAATGGCCGGACGCCTTACTGATCGTGTTATTGTCTATGAGAACGACCCCTCAAACTAAGACTGGGCTGTCTCCATTTGATGTGGTCATGGGTAGGCCAGCTAACATTTGGAATCTTCCTAAACCCTGATCACTGCGTGACATTGAGCATGTACTTCTTCCTGATTATTGTGGAACTAAAAATCTGTATTTGATTTACCAACAGGTGCGAGAAGCCCTCCCTGCAAGGTACAAGGGCCCAGGTCACAGCATCCGACCTGGGGAGTGGGTTCTTGTTACAGAATTTGAAAGAGCATCCTGCCTCGCACCTCATTGGCGGGGCCCACACCAAGTTCTCCTGGTCACACAGACCGCTGTGCAAGTGGAGGGGAGGAAGCACCGGATCCACGAGTCCCACATCAATAGGATACCCCTCCCTTTGCCACATGATACAGAAGACACAGATTCTCCTAGCTGTGCTATAACCAATGATCACAAAGCATTAAACAGCATTGAGAGTGTGTCAGAGACTCTCCGTGAGCCCGTGGGGCCTGGGGAAACAGCCACTTTATCTCCACACTCACCAACAGTTCCTTTTGTAAATTCTGTCTCGCTCAAATCACAGCTTCCATCAGGAAGTAACGACACGTTGTTTGCAGATCACTCAGTACCAAGGATCACGAGGTACGATCTGCGTACGAAGAGGTAGACTTACTGCACGGTTCAGCTGTGCCATAAAAGAAAAATCATCAGAGGGCTTATCTTTTTGGCCCGTTATTTTGCACGCAAGAGAATTCTGATGGCTACGGTTTGCCAAAGGACTAAGAAAACGCTTGATCTGGAGATCGCCAGCAAACTGACTTTGTCGTATTCGTTTGAAGAAACAATGCCTGCAACCGCTCCCACTCGTATGGAACAGATAAGAGACTGTGTGACCAACCGTAATAATGAACAATCGAACGTGTGGGCCCCGAAAACGTATTGTTGTCTTTTGATTATGTTAACTGGTTTCATAATAGTAATTGCCTTAGGATTTTGGTATCTGGAGGAAGTGCATCCACTTGAAATTCTGTTACCCACTGAAAATGTACCTACTGTTTCTACACCTTTCGTGCATATGCACACTCTATCTCCTAGAGACTCTAAGCACAGACAGAGTTCCCATAACAATACTCTATTACTTATCATGAATGCCACACATGCCATTTTTAACAAATCCAATTGCTGGGTCTGCTCGCATTTACTGCAACACAGGGATAAGGGCCTGGGCTGGTATATTCATACTTTACCTTTGACTACTGCATGCTATGCTTCTTTAAGGGCACTATTCTTTGGCCGATGGAACGATAGCATCTTGGGGAACTTTGATGGAACTAATATGAATGACTTTGAGAAATGTGTTCTAACGCCCCTGTGATGCTCACTCTTTGCGAATAGGAGCAAGCTTAATGTTGCTTCTATTAGGCCTTCTGATAGACTATCCCGCCCTTTTCAATCTTTAATCTCTTTCAGGATGGCTCCCATAGGCAATAGGGATGCCACACCACCTTCTTATACTGTTAAGCACAGCCCCGATTCAGTTTCTTTCTGCATACAGATGAATGGTACTCCGTCAATGGGTGATTTCAAGGGTTGCGCCAGCGATGCGAACTTGACTAGTGAGGTCAGACCTTTGTATGTAGGCGAACCTGTCTACTTTGTTTGCGGTAAGGTAGCTTTTCCATGGTTACCCAGGGATTGGCAGGGAACCTGTTATTTAGGGATTCTTTTACCCGGGGTATTCATAGCAAACACCATAGAAATCTCTAAGGCTCGTCCAAGGCGGGACGAGAATGGCGATACTTCAGCACAAGTTCTGGGGGACGTTGCTAAATCCTTCGTACCATTTTGGGGGCAAATATTGAACTCAGACGATATCAGAAGACTAGCGAGAGTGCTGGAGAGAACCATCAACCGGACCACTGACATACTGTATAACATGACTTTAGAACAAAAAATGATAAGGTTAGTAGCACTTCAGAACCGGATGGCATTAGACGTCATCCTGGCGGAGCGTGGTGGGGTATGTAAATTAGTGGGGTCCAATTGTTGCGTTTTCGGTCCAGATTCCTCCCCAACTATCTTTAGAGCAATACAAAATCTGCACGTCCTTAGTTCAGAAGTGCATGTTCCTGAGGGAAGCAGGGATTTTAGCGCTTGGTTCTGGGACTTCTCGCGATCTTGGGGATGGAAGCTACTTTCGGTTTTGCTGATAATTTTTGGTATTTTGTTGTTTTTCTGTTGTTGCATACAATGTCTTCCTGGTATATGTTCAATGATAGGAGAATGTTGTGCACAAGCGATGGGTACATTAGGACACAAGGTATGCGCCCCTGTGAAAATGACCAACAAATTTGTGTTGAAAGAAATCTCTGATAGTGATTCAGGATGTATGGGCATTGAGACGTGGAGTTATTCGTAAAGTGACTAGAAGTAGTTTACCGCTTGGCTTAGGTCAAAAGGAGGGTTTGTTAAACGGGATATCATATTGTGCCTCCTTTCTTGTATATATTGGCCTAAGCCCAGTCACTCTACGAAGAAAACCATGTTGCAAAGTTTTGATTCTAGATCGACTTTACTGCCATTTTAGGCCCATTCGCCATTTTGATTTCCATTCCAATGTAACTCTGTGTCTCAAATGGTGGACAGTGTTTCCGCTTGTAACTGAGCCGTTCTGAACCTTGTACGAAAGTTAATGTGTAAACTGTCCGTTGGCCGAATGTTTGGGTTGCGTAAAGAGACCTTGTCCCATGCCTGACTTGTAGACAGAGGATTGTCTGCACCAATACGTCTGATCCATGGACATACATCGACCACAATGTAGAGCAAACCCTGAACGTGGACACTAGCTTAACTGCATTGTAAAGGACATGTGTCAAGGCTTATTGTTAAATCCAAGAATATACTGTTGCCATTATAACCTGTTTGCATGTAAACTGACGATGATCCATGTGCATATTGTCATGCAAACCATAAGTGAACTCGCCACGAACTCTAGACCATGGATTATTAACTTGCAAAGGGGCTGGACTTTATTATCGAAAATGTATAAAATGCACAACTGTTTAGACGTCCAGTACCTCTCACTTCTCACACCCAAAGAGCTGGTATTCACTGTGATGTACTGAGGGCCAGATAGCTATCTGTATCTGATTTTATTTCTTTGTAATTGTACAGTATTAGAATAAAGATCTGTGAATCTTTATAAGCCCGTGTTTGGTGTATTTCCTTTTGCTTTTACACCCTGAAACAAATAAAAGCTAATAGGAGCGTCATCACGCCCTACCACAAAAATTCCAAATATTTGGTTTGGGAGCACCTTGAATTATTTGAGCAGATGATGGAAACTTTCCCTCTGAAGGACAGCCAAAGCTATATTCAGTATGTAAAGTGGACGTTTTCTCCTGAGTACTCCAGCTTCTTTACAGGGCTGGAGGATCAGAACCATACCAGATGGTCCACCTATAGGGCGGCCATCCTGAAACATGTTTCCATTCATAGGAACCCTGAAGAGGCTCGCAAGGCAGCCTACAACTTAGAATGTGGGGAAGACCAGGCCCCACAAGAATTTGTTCAGAAATTGAAACGCGATTTTGTGCAGACCACTAGAAGGGTGCGCACTGACAGTAAGTAATTTGTGAAAACCTTCTTTCATGCTCTCCCTAAGTATATTGTGACCTAGCTAGTGAGGGACTTTCATGAGAAAAGATCGCTAGACTGGGTCATTGAACAAGCAAAGCAGTACAGAAGCCGTTGGAAAGTAAAAATCTTAGCAAGAGCCCCAAACCAAACAACACCCCTGCTGCTGCTAAGGTGGCAGAGGTGAAGGTTGCCCCAATTTTAGATCTGGAGATGGGGGGGCCTAAAAACCTTCCTGCGCAGAATACGACCAACCCCAAACCCAGAAGACCCTCAGGCCAATCCCAAACAGGGAGCCAGGGAGGTAACCCCACAAATGGGACCCCTAAGTCCCCTGACTACATCAGCCCACGCTACAAGGGAAATAGACCCATCCTGGGCTATGTGTGGACTCCTCCAGGCCAAGGAGTCCAAGCAGACAGCAGGAAACCCAGGAAACTTCCCTCCTCACTTTCCCCAGGTGGGCAGTAATCCCCTAAATGCCGGACCAAACTTCTTTCCCCCGTACCTGCCAAACTATAGCCCTCAAAACAACCAATCCTTCTTTCCTGACTTTCCTGAGCCCAGACAGCCCAATCCGGGAGAGGGGATGCCAAGGGTGGAGGGGTACCCAAACTTTCCTAACCAGTGGTATTATGCGAGAAGGGATAGTAACCCTCCCCGGGATCAACCCAGGGTAGATCTGAGGACCCCATACAAGCCAGAGCAAGTGTCCCAACTAGAGCGCCAGGTCCAGAACAAGGCACAGGATATGGGTCGCATGCTGAGGGCTCAACAGAACCCTCAGATGAGCATGGCGACTCAGAACTCTTCAAATCCAGGGTCTGGTGCTCCAGAACAATTACGGGGGAAGAAACCCGACAACCCACCGGTTCCCAGGGAGGAGGCACAAGGGGAAGGTGGGTGTAAAGCCTTGGAGGAAGCTTCCTTCCCCACTTGTGAAAAGCCCCTGAAAACACAGGAGCCGGAACCAAAATCTGTTGCTCCCTAAAGTCTGCAACCCAAGGAACAGAGGGTGGCTAGGAGAAATAAAGAGCCTAAAAAGGCCCATTTTGTGGAGGAGGTTCAAATCTTCCAGTTTGAAGGAGAGGGGTCCTCAGAGGATAATGGGAAAATGATCTTCTCCATCAGGGATGGCGGAACTCCTCCCAAAGAAAAATGGGTCCCAAAAGATCCAAATCCAGACTGGGTAGATGTGGGGACCGAGTTAGAACCGCCCATCATCAAACCCCAGAATGACCAGCACAAAAATCCCCTTGTTCAAACCCATTCTGATGACTGCCTCCAAAAAGGGGGGGCAGCCCAGAATCAGAACCAGGGGAGCCCAACACTTCCCCCATATCTAGCTGTCACCTTTTTCTTACAGGTTCCCAAGATCCCAAACAGAATCCTGCCCAAATCACCTCTCTGTCAGTATCCAAAGCAAGGAAATTAACACACCAGTTGGCCAACAATGTGCATTATCTTTGCCCCCTTGAGGAAAAGGAGGGAAGATTTTATGCTCCAGTCCAAATAGAGGGGCAATGTACAATTTTGGCACTGGTGCACATTGGATCACAAGCCACCCTTCTGTCAAAAAGGGCCTTTGATCAGCTGAATTCGGGAAGGGGGGAGAAATACCAAATTCCTCCCAACACTCTTCCTGGACAACTTCAGAACTTTGACAGGAAGGAAATTCCCATCGAGGGGACTGCGGATTTAGACATTAAAATTGGGCAACACAAAGTGAAGCACCGGTCATAGTTATGACTGCAGAGGGCACACCATGTTTACTAGGGAATGACATCCTGCGTAGATTGTCTCCCCTCATAGAGTGTGTAAACAAGGTCCTCTGAACCCAGACTAACTGACCTATAAAATTAAAACTGAGTGTCAACCATATTAATCTAAATGGCACATGCCAAATGGTTGAACAAAAACCTGACCAAATTCAATTTCACTTCCAGAATAATCAAATCCCAGACGTGACAGTAATTGCAGTAGGACAACAAACTGGTGATGGGGAGTCCTCTCTATTTCTGAAAATCAAGCTTCCTTCCAGTCTAAGGTGGCATTCCACATTGGAAGGAAACACTCTGAAATTCTATACAAATTCACAATCAGAAAATCCCATTCCTATAGTCCAAAAAGATGAGAAATCAGCTCAAAGCTTGGCTGTTATTCAGAATATTGGAGAGCAGTTGTTCATCCCTATTCAGTTATATGAGGGGAAGCACTCGCCCGAGTTTGTGTGAACAACGGTAAGAGCTTCATCAGCGAGGCCATGTTCCTCAAACTTCCAAAAGATCCAGCCATTCCCACAGTTAAACTGTTAGACAAATGGGAAATGGATCTGGAAACACCCAATTCCAAACACCTCCTGCCTAGCAGGTGTATGCTCAAAATTTCCATAAGCCACAAGAGCATAGCCCATAATTGTTGGGTCGTGCGAGATGTCCCTGCTCCATTTTATTTAGGCAGTGACATTCTCAATTGCTTTGCCATTAGTTTGGACCTAATAAACCTCAAAGCTTGGTCCTAATTAGCTGGTAATCCCATGGACTTTGATGACCCAGAGAAAGCATTTAGGTCAGCTCAACTGCTGCCATATGCAGTTGAAATTCAGGTTGGAGAGGAAGTCAACATCCCAGACCGGACCCGACAATTCTCACTGAAAGTAAAAATTAAAAGAGGACAGAAACTGAATAATTCTAACGCCTATGTCCATCTGAATGCTCATTTCCAACAGCCAGGGTTGGGGGTAAACCCAACACCACTAGTCAACATAGAACACAACACCATTTCAATACACATGGATAAAAGTGACCTAAAGAGTATCACTCTGGGTGCAGGCACCATTATTGGAATGGCGGTTGATGACCGTCATTTTTCCATAGATTTAGGTAACAAACTGTTAGGACCAATGCCCAAGGACTGTTTTGACAGTGCTAGCGATGATGACACAACACCAGACAGGATCTTCACCCGGCATGGGGGAATTTCCTGGTGTACTCTTCCTGCCCTTATGATACAGAAGTTGTGACCTGTGACTTCAGGCGGGATGAGGTGATATTCCAAGTCCACAAGGACTGCCTTCCCCACCTGAAGCCATCAGTCCAAATCAGCAGGTTGACCAGGGACTTCTCCACCCAGCTGGAGGAGGCCACTAAAATAGCTAAACCGGAAGTCTTTCCAGGCTTCAGGCAGATGGTTGAAGAGAGAATCAACCTAGCTGATGCTTATGAGACTCTGGAGCAAAAGCAAAAATTGAATTTCTTAGATTTTCAAGATCTCTTCACGGTGGACTCATATGACTGTGGTCGCACCAACATCCACACAACAACAATTCCCACGGACCCTGGCATGACTCCAGTGTTTGTGAAGCAATATCGCTTGCATCTCGGATCAATGGAGTCCCTTACTGAAGTAATTAAGAACCTTGAGTCCCGTGGGATAATTCGTCCAGTCCACAGCACCTTCAATAATCTGGTGCTCGGGATTTTGAAACCAAACGGACAGTGGAGACTCTGCTGACCTTAGGGAGCTCAACAAACGGGTCCATACTTCCCGATGGCCTCTTCCCTACATTGACCAAGCGCTGGCCCAGATCCAGTGGGCAAGGGTAATCACTTCTATTGACCTGACCAATGGGTAGTGGACTGTACCTGTCAGTAGGGAGGACCAATACAAGCTGGCTTTCACCTTCGGGGGGCAGCAGTACACTTGGACCTGGACTCCCTTCGGATACATCAACTTCAGCAATGAATTTAACATTTTTCTACACAAGGCCATGCCCGACCTGGGTGAAAAGGGTAACCTGGCCTATGTTGATGATGTTCTAGTCAAAAGCTCA
The DNA here is from genome assembly GCF_040938575.1 of Ambystoma mexicanum. Taxonomy (NCBI): domain Eukaryota; kingdom Metazoa; phylum Chordata; class Amphibia; order Caudata; family Ambystomatidae; genus Ambystoma; species Ambystoma mexicanum. Next base: position 115,204,000 of record NC_090934.1, on the reverse strand, counting down.
ACTGTGGAGGAACACATAGCGGAGATCCGTTATGTTCTGACACAGTTGAGGGCTGCCGGAGAAAAACTCTCCTTTCAAAAGGCACAGTGGTGCAGAACCTGTGTCAATTTCTTGGGGCATGAGATTACTCCTCACGGTCTCTGTCCCCAGGAAAAGAAAGTGGAAGCACTCCAGAAATTAACAGACCCCACAACTCTGCGTGGACTAAGGAGCCTCCTTGGACTAACTAATTACAGTAAAAAGTTCATTGAGGACTATGCAGAGATCACAAGACCCCTGATCCATCTTTTGAAGGGGGTTTCAAGGGAGAGTGGGGTCCAGAACAATCCGAGGCAGTAAGACAACTCAAAAGAAGCTTCTCACAAGCGCCTTATCTAGCGTACCCTGTCAAAAACAAGGAATTCTTCTTGGAGACAGGGTTCTCAAATACATGCTTGACTGCAGTATTATATCAAAGCATGACAAGGTCAATAAAGTAATCTGCTATGTGAGTAAAACTTTATCCTCCGTGGAGGAAAAATTCAACGATTGTGAGAAGGCACTCCTGGCAACGGTGTGGGCATTGAAGAATTACCGCCCGTTTATCCAGGGGAACACATCATTGTGGAGACTCCACACCAACCTTTGCAATATCTTCAAAGTGACAGAATCCGGGCCGGAAATGTGAGTAATTCCCAAATTACATCCTGGATTCTGTCAATGCAAGGCTTTCTTGTGGAGGTCAGATATGGCCAAAACAAGAAGAGTCCCTTCGCGCAAGGTCTGGCTGACTTGCATGATTGTGCCAGAGAAAACTGTCTCGAGGACAAAAGTCTTAAAATCAAGGACAACATGGAGGCATACCTTAATTCCCCACACAAAGTCTATGAAGAAGACCATAGTGAGGGAATGCCCACTGTCTATGCGGATGGATGCTCCTACCATGTTGACAACAACCAGGAAAAGGAACTTGTGGCCGGCGTAGGGAATGCATAGGTGAATGATACCCCAGAACCCTACGCTGGGTACAATATAGGTCCCCAAAGTAGTCAAATGGGAGAGCTGATGGCTGTGCATCAAGCCATCCTCACTGCTGTCCAACACCAACTCCACAAATTGGTCATAATCACAGACTCAGAATATGTACGGAACGGGTTTGTGGAGCACCTGGTAAACTGGAAAACCAGAGGCATGCTATGTGCTAATAATAAACTATTGAAACATGGAAAATTAAAATATTGATGATCTGGTCACCTCGAATGGGATGACCATCTACTGGAAAAAGATCAAGGGTCATTCTAAAGTAGAGGGGCCAGACAAAACTGGAAATGGCCTAGCTGATCAGCTGGCCAAAACCGGAGCCATACAAGGAGATCTACTTGAGATTGAGTCCCTTTTGGGGGAAATCCAGGTCACCGCTATCACTAGGTCCCTGACAAATGCTCACAATGAACTCTCAACTGCACAATGGAGTAAGGAGACTCCAGATGCTGATTTGATTACGGCTCAAAAAGGTATCCAATAATTGGTAAGTTTTATCAACACGTTGAGGACCCTGAAAACTTTCCCCTGACGCATACCGATTACATAGGGAAAGAGGACCTCAGAGTGTTGATGAAATGTCCAAAAATGTTCCGAATCCAAGACGGTTTGTAGGTAGGGAGATCCATAGCTGGCCATTACCAGTGGGTGGTCCCCATCTCATTCCAAAGCCTGATGCTAAGTCACGTCCATGATGCGGCCACAGCCGGTCATCAGGGGTTTCATACGACCCTAGAAATCTTGCGAGAGGTTGCATACTGGCCACACATGGGGCAGGACCTCGACCAATACTTGAAGGGGTGTCTTGTGTGTGCACAATTTTAGCCAACGTCACTCACACATCGTGCTCCCCTCCAAAAGAGGGGGATAACACTGCCTTGGTCAGATTTACAAGTCGATTTCATCAGGCACGTGATTCGCTCCTCAAGGGAGAACAAGTACATGTTGACCATAACATGCTTGTTCACTAAATGGGTGGAATGTCTCCCGGCCCCAAATTGCAAGGCAGAAACAGCAGCTGCCCTGATGATCCATCACATCTTCTCACGTTTTGGACTACCGCAAAGGATTGAGTCAGACCAAAAGAGCCACTTCACTAGCGAAGTGATGACAAAGATGTGGGAGATACTTGGGGTCAAAAGGAAAGTACACATTGCCTACTGCTAGCCTCTAATGGTGGAGTTGAGAGATACAACAAGACTATTGTGAGCATATTAAAAAAGTTTGTGGCAGATTCTGGGCCAAGTTAGGACATTTGATTACCACTTGTCCTGATGGCCATCAGATCTACCCCTTCTTCTGTAACAAAAATGTCTCTGTTTGAGCTAATGACTGGACGAAGGATGGTGTTACCCCAGCATCTGCTCTACGGAACCCAAGAGCAGATTTTGATAAATGCCTCCACAACTCATGAGTATTTTGAGAATCTGAGAAAACACCTTCAACAGGCTTTTGCCTATGCTCAGCGGAATCTAGAAAGATCTGCAGACAGTATGAAGACCCACTATGTTCTTAATACCACTAAAAAAGAATACCAAGTAGGAGACCCGGTCTACTCGTACAATTTCCAAAGGAACCAAGCCAAACAGCGCAAATTTCTCCAAAGTTGGCGGGGTCCTTTTGAAATTGTAGACAGAATCTCACCAGTCGCCTACAAAATTCTCATCCCCAAAGGCAGTTTGGCAGAATGGGAAGACAAGTGGGTCTACATCAACCAGCTGAAGAGTTGCCATCCCAGGTATACTTTGCGGCAAATAGAGGAGCCAACGGGAAACCCAGAGGGGAATATTCCGGATACCTAGAAGAATCCAACTGTTCAAAACCCTTAGCAAATCCAGGTGGGGAATATTGCAAATTGTATGTCAAATGTATGCATGTGCCCCACTACATGAATAGTAGTGGGGAAATTTCCATAACCATGCTCTGTTCTGTCTCATAGCACTGAAATCAAGGATTCTAAGCACCAAGGAGGACCACTCAGGGACCGGGAGGAAAGACCCAAGTGACCCGGAGTATCGCTCCATTCTCCCATCCAGAACCGGCGAGGAGAGCATGCCGATCTAGCATTGATGGGAGAAGCAGCTGACTTTCTCCACCTAGACCAAAGAAAGAAAGAACATCCCAATCTCCCAACTTCCCCTTGACAGGCGGTCAAACTCAAGTCGTGAGAGGAGGCTCTGTGGGATGTCTTGACCCACTTTTGGTCTGCCATGCGGCATCACAGTGTTCTGATGGTGCCAGAAACATCAGAATGGCTGCAAAACCCTTGTGCGTGCCAAAACCTCTGAATATCGCGCATTGCAAAGCACACAAAGATGGCTGCCCAATCTGCCATGCATCTTGTCAGTGGTGAAACAGAGATCTCACTCCTGAAACAGGTCACTGGGCTCCAACATGTGAAGATGTAGTACAGAAGGAACAACAGTGCTTTGCTAAAGGAAACCGAAAATCTTGCTTTAAATCCTTTTTTCTTTGTTGCTGAAACTGCAGAATGTCTGGACAAAACACCCTCAAACATCCAACATTCATGCTGGGTGCTACATTTCACTTAGTATAAGAAATCATTGTGAACATACAATGTCCTGAAAAGCTGAAAGCATCAAGGGTTTTCCACAGCAAAAGTGGCCTGCCTGTGAAACTGTCAAAATCTGGGGTCAGTACCCTGGGCTGACTGAATGACAGCTGTCAGTAGCCTGCAGGATTAAACTTTAAACATGTATAAACTAAAATCAAATGTTTGCAATCTAAGAGGCCTGCTATTGGAAGTAACCCATCTGGTAATATTTTTGATTCCATGGTTTAAAATCTTGAATAAGTATTTAGCTGTGTTGTGATCCCACAAGTTTGTTGTATGCTAAGGGAAAATTCAACAGATTTAACAGTTAAAATAAGGTGGCTAAAAGCTACCAAACTGGAATAACAGCTTTCCTCACACTGGCATGGCCTCTCCCTCCAACTCCATCCACCAGGAAATCACACCAAAGCGATAATTATAGGGTGGGGGAAGAACCTGGTCTGCAGAGGGGAAGGAAACAATGAACAACTGCAAAGCAGGTAATGCAAAGTGCGAAGACAGTCGTAAAATGGCCTCTGCCAACAGAATAGGGAGGAGACTGCTTCTGGACTGAAGGGAGAGAAAAAGAGGCGGACCAAAACAGCCATCTGTGGCTGAAAATTCACAAAGAACATTTTGTTTGAAGATATATAACTTGCCAGTTAAAATTGTCAAAAACACAAACGTAACAGAATTGTAAATCTAAATTTTGGCTGCACATTTCAAGAGGTGGCAAAATCATGTGACATAATTTGGAAGGAAACAACACAAAATGTTATTTTACACCAAATGTATTTCTGCTAGAAGTATGAAACTTTAGACACTTATGCCCATGTTATACCCGCACACTTTTATAAATTTGCTGATAAATTGGACATTGTGTTCTGGATGAAAAGGGCAACATTCTGTGAAAAGCAGACACAAGATCCCACAGCTACGGGGTTTGGAGGAGTAGCTGCTGTACAAAATATGTAATCTGTATAGGTGGTTGTTATAGAGGTTGCACATGTGTAAATATGTATTGTGTCAAAAGTAGATTTTGTGTTCAAGAGGCAAGGGGTGGACTCTAACCCTCATAAACCCACACGAAAAAGGTGACACACTTTTTTTCTCCTCCTATCAAGGCAGAGAGGATTTTCTGACCAATCCCTGTCAAAGGGGCGAGCTTAGGCTAAACCAGCACACACACACCCTTTATCATAGCATAAATAGAGACAGCAGAGGGCAGAAAAAAACACAGACAGATTCACCCACTAACCGGATGCTGGTGGAGCACCCTGCTGCAGAACTTTCCATCTTCCTTGCTCCAGACTCCAGAAACTTGGCAAAGCAGAACCCATTGCATAGCTGAACCTCTTTCAGCTAGGCCTCAATTTCCAGAACCAGAACCAACCCCACAAACCTAAGGGGAAGCATCATACTACAGCCCGGCTGCGCTGTACCGCTTGCCTGCTGAAATAATGATCCTCAGAACCAAAAAAGGCAGATCCGATCAATTCCTGTGCCGTGCTGTGACCAGAGCGCCTCGCCGATTGCAGATCCAATCCGATGTGCCCAGCTGTCTGTCCCAGAACCAGAGCCATTCCCTGACCAGAATCTTGATGGACCAGAATCCTGATGGTTCCGTTTAAAAATATATCCAGTGAATATCTATAGGTAGAACTGTGTCACTAGCATATGTACTGTCCATAGTCAATCCCTATCTTAAACCCATCCTATCTTGTATTCAGAACCTGTGTTGTTAGACATATTTTTGAATTGTTTGAAATCTCCATCCAATCCCTCCTGTCTTCCTCCTGTGCTAGTATTGTTAAAACTATCTTTGCGCTGATCTTTTCTCATCTGAAGAAGGCGGGACCACTGCAGGAAGTGACATGAACCACTGGACGCGTCCCTTCTGGACTTCGTGGTCCCTGACCCATAGGGGACTGAACTCAGCAGTACTCCCAACATGCCCGCTGAACGCAAAATGCTGTTTGCCAGTCTCCGCATTGTATGCTCTGCATTCTACAAAGCAGACATGCCCCGCGGCTCTGCGTGTCTCAACGCTACTGCTTGCAGTAGCCAGACGTGTGCTGCCGTAGATCATACAGCGATTTCCTCTGATTCCTGCATCCCGGTCCCCTAATATTCCTCCTCCTTCATCCTCCCCTTTTTGTCCTCACCTTGCATTCCTGGATTTCCTTAGCACTCGTCGTTCCGAGTACGCTCCTCTCCATTTCCTGGACTTCTTCCCGGACTTACGAACGCTCCCTGGAGACGGGTCACAAACCGCACACTGGAAACCGAGGACCCACACACAGGGTTATACAAAATCCGAACTGTGCGAAAGAAGACTTCTTTGAAGATCTCGAACAAACAACACAGACAGGTGAGAAGGGGGGAAACCTGTGACAGATTGAGACGCCAACAAACTGATACAGTTACGGAAATGGAGGCTGCAGTTCAAGACCTCATGCGCGGCATGCAGGAGTTAACAACAGAAGTTCAAAATCTTAAGGCCGAAAATGCTGCATTGAAACAACTAGTCCTGTCACGTAATTCCGCGACCAAGGAAAGTGTGTTGCTGGGCAGAGTGGTGGATAAATATGGCTCATCAAATAACCTTTGTGGCTTCCTCGATTCGTGCTTAGTTCACTTTTCCTTTAAGCCCTACTACTTTCCACCCCCAGGGCAAAGGTGGGCTTTATGATTTCACATCTTTCCGGGAATGCATTAACTTGGGCAACTCCCTTAGTTAATTCGGGTGATGCCCTCCTGGATGATTATGATGGCTTTGTAGGGTGCTTAAGACCATGTTTGACCACCCAGAACAGGTTTACAGTGCCCAAGAACGCTTATTGGACTTCCAACAAGGATCCCAGGATATGCTTACCTATGTAACACGCTTTAAGCAACTTGCCAAGGAAGCAGACTGGTCCTCTGAGGCCTGTTTTACCCTGTTTCGTAGAGGTTTGAATGAAGAGATACAAGACGAGCTAGCCAGGGTAGCTCGCCCAGGTTCCTTCCAGGCTCTAATGGATCTCTCCTTACAAATAGACTTTCGTATCCAGGAAAGAAAGGCGGAAAAGAAGAAGACAAAAATGCCCTACCAAAAGACCTCTACAGAACCTGCCTCTAGACCTGAGCACGCTCCGTCCCTGACCACAGACCCAGAAACCATGCAACTAGGAGCCTTCCACGGGCCCATAACTCCACAAGAAAGGATGCGACAGATCCACACTGGTCTGTGCATGTACTGTGCCTCTGATAAACATCTTGTGAGAGAATGTCCTACAGCCCCTCCACAGCGTTCGGGAAACGCCAGCTCCCGATTTTAGATGGAGCACAGCTTCGGGAGAAAGATGTTTGCTCCACATCTATTCCATCCTTGAACTCACCTGGACAAAACAATCTTGTGATTCTGCAGGCCTTTCTATCGCCTTCCAAGAAAGAAGCTTATCCCATTCTGGCATTAGTGCATTGTGGGGCCATGGGGATATTCATAGATCACGATTGGGTCACTACCCATAACATTCCATATGAAACACGAGACATCATGCAACCTGTAGAGGCTATCGATGGAAGACCTCTCTCTTCAGGACCCATAACCCTTCAAATCAAAGAGATCCTGCTTTCTATAAACCACCATCAAGAAAGGATCAAATTCGACATCATAAGATCTGCCCATTACCCAATGGTACTGGGTATGCCCTGGTTACAGAAGCACAACCCTTACATGAACTGGGAAGCATGGTCCTTGTTTCTTGGTTCAGAACATTGTATGTCCAACTGTTTATCCCTAGGTTCCTTGTCAAAATCCTCTGAAGATACACAAACAAACCAGCAAGGCCCATTCACTGTCTCGAATATCATCCAGGTTCCCAGGGCCTATCAGGATTACACTGATGTGTTCTCGACTGCCATAGTTCAGGCCCTACCCCCTCACAGACCTGAAGACTGGGCTATTGATACTGAACCCTGAGCAGGGATTCCTTTTGGAAGGATGTTCATTCTATCAGAACCAGAGAAAAGAGCCCTCCGAGAATACCTGGATACCAATCTGGAAAATGGTACTATACGACCATCCAAATCCCCGGCGGGAGCTTCGTTGTTTTTTGTCCCCAAGAAAGATACCAAGGAGCTTAGGCCTTGCCTTGATTATCATGGTCTTAATCAATGCACCCTCAAGGACCGCTACCCATTGCCCTTGATCTCAGATATCCTGGAAGCGGTACGAGGAGCTGTAGTGTTCATGAAATTAGATCTCAGAGGTGCCTACCATCTGATCCGTATAAAGGAAGGTGACAAATGGAAAACAGCCTTTAGAACCGCCTTTGATCTTTTCGAATACTTGGTTATGCCCTTCGGACTTGCCAATACCCCCGCGGTCTTCCAACGTTTTATGGACCGGGTGTTCTCCGGTATATGCTGTTCCTCTTCGTCATAGTTTACCTCGACGACATACTGATATACTCCAAGGACCATCTGAAGCATGAAGACCATGTAAAGGCAGTTTTACAGCGTCTATGTGAACATAAGCTCCTGGCTAAACCCGAGAAATGCCTTTTCCATGTGTCTACTGTTCACTATCTCGGGTTTGTCCTTAGCCCAGAGGGAATTGGAATGGATCGCTCGAAAGTGAACTCCATTCTATCCTGGCCTGTTCCAACTACTGTAAAACAAATTCAATCCTTCCTGGGGCTTGCCAACTTTTACCGGAAATTCATACCTTCTTTTTCAGAGATAGTACATCCGATCATTACACTGTTGAAGAAGGATACCCCCTTTCACTGGACAGCAGCCCAAGATGAGGCATTTCAATGGTTAAAGTCGGAGTTTACACATGCCCCCATCTTCGCTCAACCTGACATTGATCGACCCTTCCTAGTGGAAACAGATGCCTCTAACTATGCCATCGGGGCAGTCCTAAAACAGGAATTTGATGACAAGTTAGAACACCCCATCACCTACCTTTCTCGCACCCTGACTCCTAGCGAAACACACTATTCTGTTTTGGAATAGGAACTACTAGCCATCCGTCAAGCCTTCACCTACTGGCGTCATCTACTCCTGGGAGCGAAACATCCTGTTCAGGACCGCACGGACCATTGGAATCTTCAAGTCCTGCAATCCCTGGAATGTAGGAACAGTCGTCAAGCCCGTTGGGCCTTCTTCTTTGCCCAGTACCAGTTTCAAATCCATCATGTTCCTGGAACACACAATATAATAGCTGACGCCTTATCCCGACGTCCTGACTACGAAATTCTTGAAGACCGATCCTTCCCAAAGATGTTTCCCCACACAATATTTGTTGCCCAAGCAATCAGTCTCCTAGAAGACATTCAGATTCAAACCCAGTCCTCTGGGGTCTGGAAAGACTTTATTGGGAAGAATCGATGGAACCTCAAGGTAAAGGATGGATATTTGTTCAAGGATAATTGCCTAGTCATCCCCACACAGAGACTACGACAAAAGATCACAAGCCTATGTCATGATACCCTTCATTCAGGGCACCGTGGCATCACCAAGACTCTCCGTCTAATACAAAGACAGTTTTGGTGGCCAAAGATGAAGGATGATGTCCAGCATTACATCCAAACCTGTGCAGTCTGCACTCAAAACAAGCATGATAACAAGAAACCGGCGGGTCTCCTGCTCCAATCAGCGTTGCCAACAAGACCTTGGGAATTCATCGCTACAGACTTTATTGTGGAACTACCACCCTCCAGGGGATACACAACTATCATGGTTACCATTGATCTATTCACTCACATGGCTCATTTTACACCTTTAAATAAACTACCATCCTCCTATGAACTTGCTGGAATCTTCCTGGAACACATATTCTGACTTCACGGACTAACCTCCAAGATCAGATCTGACAGAGGACACCAGTACATTTCTCAATTCTGGAAACACTTATGTCGTATACTAGGAATCCAACATGCCCTATCCTCAGGTTATCATCCACAGACTAATGGAGCTACTGAACGCGTGAATCAAACCCTGGAGCAATACCTTCGCTGTTTTACCACCAAGGTCCAGGACGATTGGTCACTTCTAATACCCGTGGCTGAATTTGCTTGCAATAATTTGGATCACTCGGCTGTCAAAACCAGCCCCTTTTTCTGTAGCCAAGGATTTAACCCTTCGGTTCTACCATCCATACTCCCACATCCTACCCCAGTTCCTACAGTTGACTCCTGGATTGAAACCCTCATCAACGTACACAAAGAAGCCAAAGAACACCTCGAAAAGGCCAGAACAAACACCAAGCACTATGCAGATTCCAAATGAAGACCAGGGCCTTCATACGCACTGGGTGATAAGGTCTGGCTATCCTCGAAACTACTGCCTCAACACTTACGACCAAATAAGTTGGCTCCCCGGTACTATGGCCCTTTTTCCATACAGGAAATCATAAACCCAGTGGCCTTCCGACTCAAACTACCAGGATCCTGGAAGAGGATCCACCCAGTTTTTCACACTTCTCTGTTGAAACCATATGTCCAGTCCTCCTGGACCGCTCCAAGATCTACCCCTGTGGTTGTCAATGATCAGCTAGAATATGAAGTGTCAAGAATATGTGACTCCAGGTACAGACGTGGTCAGCTACAATATCTGGTTGAGTGGAAAGGGTACCCTACCAGTGAACGCACCTGGGAACCAGTCTCAAACATAAATGCCCCCAGACTGCTCTGAAGGTACCACCTTATACACCCGGGCAAACCCGGACGGTTTCGGAGGAGGCATGCTGTCATGAACCACCGGACGTGACCCTTCTGGACTTCGTGGTCCCTGACCCATAGGGGACTGAACTCAGCAGTACTCCCAACATGGCCGCTGAACGCAAAACGCTGTTTGCCAGTCTCCGCGTTGTACGCTCTGCGTTCTACAAAGCAGACATGCCCCTGCGGCTCTGCGTGTCTCAACACTACCGCTTGCAGTAGCCAGACGTGTGCTGCCGTAGTTCGTACAGCGATTTCCTGTGATTCCTGGTTCACGGTCCCCTAATATTCCTCCTCCTTCATCCTCCCCTTTTTGTCCTCACCTTGCATTCCTGGATTTCCTTCGCACTCGTCGTTCTGAGTGCTCTCCTCTCCATTTCCTGGACTTCTTCCCGGAGTTCCGAACGCTCCCTGGAGATGGGTCACAAACCGTACGCTGGAACCCGAGGACCCACGCACAGGGTTATACAAAACCCAAACTGTGCGAAAGAAGACTTCTTCGAAGATCTCGAACAAACAACACAGACATGTGAAAAGGGGGGAAATCTGTGACAGGCAGTCATTCTGATCGAGTGGCTGTGTTCTTGTGTGGTATTCTTCTTGTTCATAGTCATCCTCTACTATAAGAAATCCTTTTTGTCATTTTAAAAGTGCATTCCTGTTTCCCATTCTTGCGCCTGTCTCGAAAAAACAACCTCCACTAAAACGTTCATAACTCCCTCAGTTTTTGTGCTAGACACACAATTTCAGCTTCTGATTGTAGCTAACATCCACAGCTGTAGATTGCATCCCAAATACATACAGTTTTCCCATTATCGCAATTATCGTGCAGTGAAAAGTTTGTTGTGAATTTCGTTTTTGGGAAATTCTGACACGTGTAAAACAGCTTTTGATTGCTCCCGACTTGAATTTTAGGATTTCAAATTGTTTCTTGGTATTGAATCATTGATTGGGTTTGTGTGCAACCATCCAAAGTGGCTGCCATAAGAATTGATAGCAATTTCAGCAATTTTGACCATATTAGTGTTTTTGCCCAATCCATTCTCAAGATAACTTTAAAAACCAATCTGACAGCTTGCCAGTCAATTCCGTCTCTCTCTTGTGTTTGCTGGGGAAAGTGGGATTGTTATTTTGTTTGAATTCTGCCATTTATGGATACCTGCTCTCTCCTCCTATTTCTTTACATTGCCTATTGGGGGGTGTGCAGGGGGAACCTTTAACTACAGTGCTATCCGATCTGAACACACACATCAAAGTATTATTTCTGTGCTGAATTGTTTTGCTCACTATTACTCCTTGTGTATTAAAGAGATTATTCTGTGTTACATCACCCCATTGGTGATCATTGTGTACCCATTAAAACATAGTGTGATTAAATTGTAAATACATAAATAAATACTTTAACTTTGCAAACCAGCCTGATTCCTGGTTCAGTGTGACCGGTTGGGTTCCAGGAGAGGGGCGTGATATGAGTGGTATATCATTCAGAATAAAGAACCTTTAGACGAAAATAAATAAGGATTTCAGTTCTGCATTACACGCTAGGCGTTGTCTTGGGTGTGTGCCGGATTGAAAACACTTACATTGGGTAGAACCCATTTGTCTCTTTTTGGGCAAAACTATATCTGACATCCTACTTATTAATAGATGCTTGAAGAGTGATCCGTTTCACACTTTCAACACTTTATTATCAGCAGACTACAGCAATAAAAAAATGATAGTTAATTGGGGATGGCCAGGCTGACCTCATAGTCATATTTTACCAGAAACATGGCTGTGAATCAAACTCTATTTGGTTTAGGACCCTAAGGTGCCCAGAAGCCTCTGTAATACATGGTTCAAAACATTCAGCGTTCTTCATTGTGTTAGGGTTCAGACCATCTCCTTCCATCATCATTCAGTCCTAGGCACATGCTTATGCCATCTTTACTGGGAAGGACAAGTAGATGAACCAAAAGGAAAGTAGGGCAGCAGTAGAATCAATATCCTTCAATGTCCTTCTATATCGATGGGAACCCTATCAAAGTTGCTAAGGAAATCAGAACCCTGGGAGTTTATCTAGACGCTACCCTGTCGCTAAAGAAACAAGTTAGCAACACGGCCTCTACAACGGCCTACACCAACAAGTTGATCAATGCTTGTAAATAATACCTGTCCCCTAAGTGCTGCATTATGCTAGCCAGAGCCCTAGTGCTCTCAAAGATCGATTATTGTAACACACTTTTCATATGGTCCTCCAAACGGAACCTCAACAGGTTACAGGTCTTACAAAACAGCGCCTTGAGATCAGTGCTAAATATCCCTAGGTCCAGCCACATCTCGAATTTCAGACGGAATGCCCATTGGCTCCCAGTGCGTGACAGAATAGCATTATACACTCTAGTTATCACCCACAAATGCTTGTCAAACTCTGCCCCTAAATAGTTGTCTGGCAAATTCTCCAAACACCAATCAGTTAGACCTACCAGATCTTTCTATTCACACTGCCTCACCATAGCGAGGTTCAATCTAAAATCAGCTGGAGGAGCCAGCTTCCCAGTTCTGGCCACCAAATGCTGGAACTCCCTGTCTCCTGCCATCAGAATGGAACCTTCCTTCTGGTCTTTCAGAACCAAAGTAAAGAGCCGGCTCCCTAATAAGTTTCTTTAACTGAGCTCTAGGCCTCTTCTCTACCACAGCTGCCAGTATCTCACCTCAAGTCACACTATGTATTACATATGCATATGTTCTTCACTGCACTGTCATCCAACTGTAACTACTGGAAACATCCTTATGCTCTTATCTGTATGTATTGGCCACTAGACCTACCTGTAACCCTTGGTCGTCTTGCCTGTTGTTATCCCATGTATGCCTGTAACTTTACAAAGTTTTACAGTGCCCAGTTACGTCATGGTTAGGTGCGCGATACAAATAATAAACAAATAAAAATACAAATCAGAGGAGTAGCCAAGATTGGGTAACAAGTGCGGGCTGGAGCTAATGTAGTAGGCCCAGACTACAGGGAGCCTGCAGAGGGAAGGGGGTTTGTTCTGCCCCCATGCAAATGCACAGGAATGACTGAGTGTAGCGTGGGAGCATCAATCAATCAAGTGGGATTCGGGTGGGTTCTGCACCAGAGAACATTTTTAAAGAAATGGGTTAAAATTACACATTTTACATTACATTTTGTAACAAATAAGGTAAAAAGCCAAAAAGTGTGCACTTGGTTTTGTAAGGTAAATCATAAAGAAGTCCATTGGATGCCAAGTCACCAACAATGCACAGGAGCATTTTCCAGCACATTTTCACAATACCTTTGCACACTTTATGCCAGTACTCTGCATGTGTAAAGACATGTTCATACTGATTGTGCCCACACATGTCCATTCTGGTGCACCTGTATATGTCAGTATTCCCACATAATAACATACTCATGTTTGCTTTGCCCATGATGACAGCAATGATTCTATAACAACACATGTTCATGCTGACTCTGCCAGTGTATGTCAGTATTCCCCAAGGATATCTTTTCACAAAAATGCCTGGGGTAGCGGAAGTGACACCACACAACCCTTGACCTCTGAAGATATCACAGGAAGTGATGTAATTTGACCCAATCTTGAAGTTACATCATGGGAAGTGATAGAACACAATCTTTCACCCCTTGACTAAACAGGAAGTGGCATCACATAGCATTGTTCCTAAGTATACTACGAAAAATATAGTTCCGATATCACTGTAATGGGATATACATTTCATAGAAGAATGGATCACCGTATGTATCATTAATATCGGTGTGTATAGGCCCATATTACCAAATTACTGTGAATGCAAGCAGATGTGCAAATCCAAATGATAATGATGTGCTATTATATAACACACAATTTATATAGAACAAATATACATACAATATCACCCAACCTTTGCTGGCACTCATTTAACAACCTCAGAAGGATGAAAGACTGAGCTGGCTTTGTCGCCATTTGACCCTGCAGATTGCACAGAGATCGCAGCAGCGAGCGCTCAAACAACTGAGCTATCTTTCCAGCTATAGCTATGTTACCGGCTATGGTAAAATGAGCAATTACATGTCTGAATGTTCTCAAAGTCAGAAAGCAAATTACACTGTGTAGTGGATTCCATTAAACTGGTAACTGAGATTTAACAGCAGGCCAGCTCATCTGGAGGTCTGGTGCAAAGTTGGCGACATGTCAAGCCTGCGTGGATCTACTTTTCAGACTTCAAAGGTTGCCAAAACACATGCCATTGGGGGGATCATAACTGTGTATTACAGAATTTAGAGTAGCGCAGGGAAAGCAGTGCACTCACACGTCACCCCGTACTCTGGGCACTGGTTATCTCATACATTCAATCAAACATCCTGAACAGCATGCCAGGGAGTTAGGAAAGAAAGACACATTACAACAAACCGTTTATTGTGGCCACTTTATATGTCAATGGTCATTTTATGTGCTATTGTCAAACATTTCTACCCTGTACTGAATCTTTTAGGCACAATGAGTTTATCAAGTGAGCGAGGACTGATCGTAACAGAGCCAACGGCAGAAACAAACCTGCTATAACTTCAACTTCTGAAAAGCAAAATACATTGTCGGAAATGGATGCTTATTCTACTCTAAATGCTTTTTAGATGTTTGTGTCTGCATTGTGAATTTTAGGTGTTTAAGAACAGACTAAATCAGTGAATCACCCATGATGTGTGCCTCAATTAAACCTTTAATGATTCTAGCAATTATTGTATAGAATTCCAGAAAGACACCTTCTTTCTTATTTCTATTCTTTTTTTATTTAGGGGCACTGGTCAAAGTGTTACACTTGTGGAACCCCTGTTGTTTTAAGAGGCCTGAGCAGGAAAGTCAGCCACTACAGAAACAAAGAGCCACATGGCACTGGCCACCGCCCAGGAGCTTCCATTTAAAAAAAAAAGACAAATTATTATTTCTTCAAAATGTTCTTTAAGGGGTAGCAAGGGAGACCACAGGGATGGCAAGGGAGACATCAGGGGTCGCAACTGCTACCCCTGGAAACCCCCAAATGAATTCCCTGGTATCCCCAGGTAAGCGTATATTCATGTAAGTTTTGCCTTAATACAAGAAAAAGACACGCCACACACAGTAAGAAAACATGTCCTCGCTGCCTATACAAATTCCCTCATTTAAGAACCCTCATGTTGCATGTGCCCCCTAACACCAGTAAAAAAAAACAAAAAACGGTCAAGCCGCAGTGAGAAAACATTGCCTTGTGTCTGCACAAATGCCCTCTCTATGTACCCCAACCCCTCCTTAATATAATAACACTCAAGTTGGCTTTGCTTTGCTCAGAAATGCCAGTGAAACATGCCATGCTCCTGTCCAAATATGTTCATGCGGCAAGCCCCTCTCTGGGCCACCGCTACGCATACACAAACATACGCACTGACAATAGACTCACACACACACCCATACAAACACATGTATGCACATACCTACACACACACACACACACACAGGCATATACACAGGTTCCTGACATGCGCAGAGTTCAAGAGCCAGCCTTAAATTGACATCTGTAAATGACCAGTCTGTGCTGAGTGGGCATTTACAGATTTTGAGTGGGCCTTGCCCGCTCAGGTCCTCACATCACTATGCGTCTGAGTATGGTATGCATTATGCTGATGTATGGTATGATTAGGGGTGGTAATATATGGCACAATATAGTCTGTATAGTCTGGCGTGGTAGATTTCTATTACGGTGTATACTGTATGCCTTGTTATCTGGTATTCTGCTATGTTCTGATTTGCCATGGAATGTCATGGTATGTTAGGCCTCTTTACGAGTATGACAGTAAATTGACCTCCGATTTCCCACCAAACTCATGTACCGATATTGTAAGTAGTGGTAGGGTGGAGTAACTCCCCGTTTTCTGAGTCCTCTGCCCATTCACCACAAGCGCTAATACTACAAGATGCATCAGCCGGTATTTTACTTTCTGTCTCGGGAGGATAGCTCAGGGGCAACGTGCTCGTCTTGGAAGCAAGACGACACAGAACAACACAGGTTCGATCCCCAGGCTCGCGCTTAAAGCGCGTTATAAATAACCTGTCATATCATTAAAGTTGAACAATTACCTCGAGCACCATGCTAGAGGGAACACTTCCAGTACAAGGTCCAACTCTGGATGCAGTAAATTGCTTTACCACTCACAAAAGTGGTGGGAACAGAATTTCCACCACTTTTTTTTTTTTTACTGTAGAGCTGAGCTCGTAATGAGCCTGGATATGCTTGTATTATGCCCTGGTGCATTGTACACTATGGTGGGGTGTGGTACAGTAGATTATAGAAAGGCGTGGTTCAGTATGGTTTGGCATGGTTTGGTGGCGTATTACATGGTATGATCAGGGTGGTATTTTACAATATGGCATGCAATGTTACGGTAAGGGACAGCACAGCATTCTATGGTACAACACATTATAGAATGGCACGTTGTGTTATGGGTAGGGTATGTTTTGCTATGACATGTTATGCTGTTGTACAGTCCCGTATGTCACAATGCAGAATGTTATGGTATGGTATAAAGGGGAATGTTATTTTATGTCCTCCTCTGGTGCTCATTTGGGCTCCAGAACCCCCATTTGGGACACATGCCAACCAGTGGTGATTTCTGTTAAGACGTACGTCTCGATTTGCCAGGCTTCTTGCAAATGAGGGTCCATGATGCTGATACCTGATTGGCTTCTAAAGCTCGAGAACTTCCATCATGCAAACAACTTCATCCACCCTTTCCAGACGGATGCTTCTCCTTTTTCTAAGCTCCGGGGCTCATTTGCAGCAGA
This sequence comes from Ambystoma mexicanum, assembly GCF_040938575.1. NCBI lineage: Eukaryota > Metazoa > Chordata > Amphibia > Caudata > Ambystomatidae > Ambystoma > Ambystoma mexicanum. Next base: position 115,186,904 of record NC_090934.1, on the reverse strand, counting down.
ACGCGGTGTTGTTAATTTATAGGAGACGCGATTTACCTGCTGAATTATGCATGGAGAAGCCGGTTATTAATTCATGTCCTGACTACATGAAGGCCTCTGTTCTTGCATTGTTCAGCCCGAGCTGGTGGGATAGTCACGGTGCATGGTGTGGACGCACATCATTACAACACACTCCTGGTGAGATGAGCTGCACTGGCTGCCTGCTGGGGTGGTAGCCTACTGAATTCCTGTGGCGCGCCACTGGCTGTGCGTAATCCTCCAACATGGCCAGACACCGCTTGTGAGCCTTAGGCCACCCCAGGGACCCGGGTCCCATTCCTGACCAAAACAAGTATTTGAAATGAGGCCACTGTTTTTATTAGTTATCCTTGGTAAACATAAGGAAATACTTATCCAATGGCAACAAAAGAGATAGTTACCTATAAAACACACACACACACACACACACCACAGATTGAGTCCCAGTTGCAGACCAGAGCCTCACTCATGGTGCCTGCCTATACCCCACGACTTACTGTTTTATGACTTATTGTCTAAGCACTATTTTATAGGGCCTGATTCATGGAAATGTGCATAGAAATCCCGCAAGCGGCGCACGCCGAGAAGGACACTGTGTGAGACTGCATGCAGAATAAAAAATGCCCGCCCCGCTTATTCATGGAAATCACTGCGCAAAGTAACCAAATTCGCAAGCTTCACCCAGAACGCCCCCGACATGCTCCCACACAAGGCATAAACAACAGACTGAAAAGCTACCTCTGTGTTCTCCGCTGTGTGCAAATACGCGCACCCTTAAAACAGTGCCTGTGGTCCCCCGCAAGTGGGCCTGGATTTCGGGGACCCTGCGCAGGGTCCCCCGTAACTGTTGCTGGCACCCCGACAACATGTGTATGAAAAATTGTAACACGGACAAAACATGTTTAATCATGTATGCTGCGGATAGGGCTACGCGTAGCGTGCACAACTCCAACGAGAAGGTCATGGATCATGGACAACCGGTTGAAACCATGCCAGGCACATCCATGGCTTTATCCTTCTGAGGTTACCAACCGAATAACGCGAAAATGCGCAATAATGGGGATGGGAAATACCTGTGCCCAAGCTCTCTGAAACTAGTCAAGTTTGTGTGTGGGCTATATAAAATACCCAATATTGTTATTCTATGTCTCATTAATGTTTAGGTGCAGCAATACATTACTGAATGCCAACCACACACCTGTGCATTCTTTAAGTGGGTTGCAAATGTACAAGGTGCATAACATGACATCACTTGCTGTCCATGCTGTCAGTGTTTCCAATAGGACGTGCTGCCGGGTATTCTCTACCTACTGCCCTCACATTCACACAGTAGTGTGTGGCAGACATTAGGTGGTGCCGCATGAGAAACTCATTGGGCCACATTTTCACAAAAACAATGCAAATAAAATAGATGCAGAAGGTACACTTTTTAAATTGGCGTTAGTTTGAGAAATGAGCAGGTCATCTTGTTCTCTGCCCCCAACACTAATGTACTACAGGTCCTAGAAATCACGTGGCTGTTGGGAGCACATATCACGTGATGTCCACTAAAGGAACTGGCATTGTGAAATGTGAAAATGTGTTAAAGCCTTTTCTGTTGTGAATAGCTTAATTCACATAAAGGTGCAAATAACCATCACAGCAAAAGCCATTACAATACCAATTAAAAAATCATTATGTGCACATAGAAATACATAATACATACAGAATTCATAAAACATATTAAAGTACAGTACAGACTAAAACGATAACGAAAAAAAGTTTTGAGAGGATAGCTCAAGGGGAACGCGCTCGCCTTATAAGCAAGATAACACAGAACAACACGGGTTCGATCCCCATGTCCGCGCTTAGAAACCTCTGGGTATTAAGCACAATATAAATAACCGATCATAATAAATATAGTTAATCAAGTCACACGTTTCATTAAAATCTGTCTGTCTTGATATTTTGAAAATTCCAAAATGTCTTCCATGACTTGAAAAACCCCATAGCTGCTCTGTAGCTCATGAGAGTATTAGATATGGTATCTGGCACCAAGAACATTCGTCTATACTCCTTACAAGTATGACAAAAGAACATAAAGTGATATATTGACTCACATACACAGAACAAGCAGCGGTGTGAACTTGCTTCGTCCCATTTAGCGGTAATAATGAAACACTTGTGTATGGGTGCAATATAAATAAAATATCATATCATATATCATATCAAGTAATACAGACAAAGCCTAAATGCAACATGCAATGCTAATTTTCGGGGGAACAGTGATCACTCCAGATGTTGCTCTCAGACCCAATTCGACTTCAAGCATGAACATTCAATTGACGTGTATTTATTTATTTTGTCATTTGTTAAGCGCACCTAGCATAGAGGCATCTAGGCGCTAGTTACATACGAGTGTTGGTTACAGTTGTTCCATACTATCTTAGGTTACAGTTGTTGCACGTTACATCCGGTTACATAGAACCTAACTTGGGGCGACTCAGGAAATGTCACGATGATCATTTCTTCTTTAAGTTTTTAACAGGCCTATTCGAGAAGTCACCATATTCCCATGCCAAGACCATTTAATAAAATGCAACCATTACTAATGATGACCAACATTTTGTCTAATTACCACATGGCTCTTTTTTGCAGCGCCAGTTCGGCCCTTGTATGCATTCGAAGCCAGAAAATCAGGACTCTGAGACATACAGCATGTTGGATGGGTAATAAACCAAGCTCACAATATATAGGAATAGTTGGTGCACAAATAGGTAAGCAGGTGAAGCTTTTCAAAATGGTGGATAGCACAGGGGCAACGCGCTGGTCTTGGAAGCAAAATCATGCAGAGCAACAGAGGTTTGAATCACAGATCCGCAGGTGTGTTATACAAAATGAATACATGAAATAACAGTGCGTTTCTTCGTTTTTCAGTCGCATGTATGGGGTAAAGAAACATACATCAGTCAGCCCCATAGAGGGATGCTGCCTGTTTAAAGATATCCAATGTTTCTAGAGTTACTCTCCCTCCACATTTTCTAGAAAAGGCTAGAGTAACACCAACACTCTGGCATAAAATACAGCTTTTACTGAAAATGTTTTTGATCTGTTATTTATATGACACTTAAGCCAAAGCGCTGTACATAGAACATATTCACATATATGATCATCAGTCATTTATCAACCTCGAAAGGATGAAAGGCTGAGTTGGCCTTGTCGGGTCGGCAACCTGCAGATCACACATAGATCAGAGCAGCAAGTGCTCAATCTGCTGAGCTCTCTTACCAGCTATTTCATTTCCCCAACATCCATTAGCTATCAATCTGAAAACACGGTAATCAAAATGATCGAGCTGTCAGATTTGTACCCGCTTAAATTCAAATGGAACATTCTTCTTGCATTTTCTATGCTAAACAATTCTCAGAGTTTTACCTCCAACATGCACTCATTACAGAAAGATTATGCACATTCTAATTGTCTGCTAGTTCCCATAGGTGATTGAGAAATCAGTACAACTTCATGAGCAAATAAAAATACACCAATTTCATATTGCTCAACTTAGGTGCATTACACATGAGGGACTGGGTTAAACAAAATATAAGAAAAACAACATAGGATGTACAACACAGCCCTGTCTTCCAATATCAATCTCGAAGTCTCCTGTGCATTCAATCCTCTCTTCTTATCTGACTTTAGCGTTGTTGTTTGTAACAGTGAGGTTTGCAACATGTATATTAAGGCCACGATTCATGTAATTATTTGAACAATTTGCACCACTGAAAAGTGAGTTTGCACTGCCGACACGAACCGTGATTCATAGAACTATGCAAAGTGTATTTTTGCAGTGTATAGTCTGTGCAAAGTTAGTGAAAAGTCATTTTTGCAGTACAAAATGACTTTGCACTGACTTTGTACTGCAAAAATACACTTTGCACAGTTGTATCAGCAGTTCAAGCCTGCATTCCTAGCCACCTGATTGGCTGGCTCACCCGCCTAAGAGTGTTGAGACACATATAAAATGACAGAAACAATTTTCTGTCCCAAATACTTTTCTCTAGCATACAGTAAGGACCAAAATCGATGGACCTTCATAACTATCCACGGTCTCCACAGTCCCCCTTCCACATCATGGATCATTAAAACACACAGATGGCATGTGAACACCATCTCACAGGGCAGGCCTAACCTTTTTAATTTTGTATTTGAAAGGAGGCATTGAGGGAGTGTTACAAATAGTCACACATGCATCCACCAATCACTTCCAAAAACTGTATATTAAGCTTCCACACACCAGCTGCCACTTTACAATCTTTTACAAATCCTTCGCATCTGCATTCCCTTTATTATACAAAAAAGGAATACACAATGCTCCTATGAATGCACATATGCATTGTGCAGTGAGAGAAGTGCATAAATAGAAGAGGCAGTACAGATGGACAAGTGCTCATGAGAAACCAGGAGGCACATGCGAAGGTATGCCAAGGTGGGACATCACTGGGTAACTACTGGATCAGCGGAGTCCCAAGGGTGGGAAGCATCTTAACCGTAACATCCCTTTAACAATGGTTTTTTTTTCTGCCAATTTAATAGGTTTGTATAAGTGAACAAATCTCATGGTGTTACATCACTGTATGTTAGTTATTAATAATTCCTCTTTTCATATATTTGAAAGAACTATAAAACTCCTTCAAGAGACATATTGTTTGCAAAACATACTTATGTCTTTCGTTATCAGCAGCACATGCTGGGGATGGAAATCATCATTCAATTGCCTATGGCATGAGGCTCCACCATGACCCCAGCTCAACGAAACAAACCCTATTATTCACTGCACCTACCCTGCCTCCTACACCATGACCCGATACTCTTTAAATTGTTTCCAAAACCTCCAATGATGGCTTTTAAACATGGAAAGAACTTACATGATAAGCTAGTTCGGTCAGAAAGACCATCTAGAGACAAACAATCGATCTTAAGAGCAGTCAAGAAGGGCACTTTCCCTTGTCTGACGGGTAGGCATTGTAATATTATATCCAAAGGATTCAGCATCACATATCCCCATAGAGGGATAAAGATACTGCTCCAAGATTTTGCCACTTGCAGGACAGCAGGGGTTATTTACACTATGAAATGCCCTTGTGGTGTATTATATATTAGACAAACATCCAGGACTGCATGAGAAAGGCGGAGAGAGCACAAGTCCTACATACAGTGTCTGAATTTGAAGTCACCAGTAGCTAAACATTTCAAAGAATTTAGGCACTCCATTGCACAGATGCAATTTACCATTCTGGAGGTGGTGAAACATCAAAACAGAGGGGGGGATTACAACATCCTTTTATCACAGAGAGAAATGTTTTGGATACATTTGCTTGATACCATAAACCCACTAGGAATGAATGAACAGTTCATTTAACCCTGCCTACTTTGGCACCAGCATTGCCCAATAGACCACACATTCTGGGCAGGTGTACATTGCAGTGCCTCAAGGACCTAAGTCACACCCACATTTATTGTAGCATTGGTAAATCATATTTCAACTAATCCATCCTACAGGAGAATTCTCCCACCACACATGCATGCATTGACCTTCCTGTAACATGTTCGATACATTTTGGTTTTCTCCAGCACGCGTGATAGCGGGTATACTTTGTGCCATTAGTATGTATTATACATGCCATCCACACCCCTGTTTTAATTCTCATGGGGTGCTGAGGCAATCCCTCTGTCCCCCACAGTGAGAAGTAGGTGCGGAACAGGGTGCCGACTAAGTTCAATTTAATTATGCCTCATTGTATTTGTTCACAATGGAGCTTACATGCTAGACTGGGGTTAACCACGTAAACCCACACTGATCCAATATGGTGTACGGGTACAGGTCTTTATGCGTTGACATTCGGGTGTGGGGCAGTTGACTAGTGGTTGAAAAGATGCCATATGTCACGTTCTCCTGGATAAAATCATGTGGCAAATCACGTGAGAGTAGTTATACACTGCATTAATAAGGCACGCCCAACATATGACGTTTCGTGATCGGACGGGGTAGAGGGATAGGAGATCCGGGAAGTGTGCAATTAGTCCATTCCACGGGCATTGAGGTGAGACATTCAACATTTAGAAAGGTTGCAGACAACCAGATGAATACAGGAGGGTCGATTGAGTAGGAGGAGACATATTATTGCTCTCGTCTAAAGTACACCCTAGAGGGCGAAGAGTGTTCACCCATCTCCGTGCTGATATGCACAGGATGCAGAAATTAACTGTTGAGTCGCTGTTGTATATGAACGAAATTCCTATTCATAGGTACTTTCTGTTTACCTGACCTGATAGGGCAATATGGTTTACACCTCAATGTGGACATGAAGTACAACTGTGATTTTCTTCTACGTGTATGATGACGGTGTTCCATCACACACCATCACATTGAGGATTGCAAGGTAGGATAGACATATTTACATGTGGAGTTTTGTGATATTCTCCCATTAGAATCTTCACGGGTGTTCAGCATAGGCAGGGGAGCGGTTTGATCAATATTTATAGTTTGGACATGACACAACCTGCATGGAACAAATAGCATGCACCCAACATCAGAAGGTGTGGAGTGTGGATTAACATTCTCTTAATTCACTGGCATTTTGTCACAGTTTTATTACACGGCACACTCCAGACAGGGACTCCTTCCTCGACAATGAATATGGCGTACAATAAAGCGCTTTTTATTTTTTATAAACCAAGCCGTCTCGCACCCAACCTCCACAAGCACTCCATGTCACAATGGACCAGGAATCAGGCCGGTGTGTACCAATAAGATATTTAATCATTTCTTATTTAATGCAAAAGGAAAATAAAACAATTTCACAACCACCAATTAGTGGTAACACAAATACACTCATTTCTACAAAATAATTAGATTAAGATACCCTGTTACAATTCATACAATCTTTAAAGGCAACACAGAAAAATAACTATTTTATAAAGAGATAACAGCAACAGTTTAGCACTCCCCGCTGCAACAACCACCGCCAAACATCAGCTGACTTGATTCCTATGAATGGAAGCCAGTGGCAAGGAGTAGAGATAGCAAATCGGATTTGGGTTAAAGCCCATCACCCCAAGATGGGAGGCCAGAAAAGAAAGTGAAAATACATTTTTGGAGCAAAATGGCAGAATGGGATTTTGATTATTATTCACAACTGCTAGGGACAGAATGACAGGACATTTGTTTTGCTTACACTTGAGGAGATAGGGAAGCTTAGATAATACTAATCAGCACACCAGAGAAAAGTAGAAATAAAGTAGGAAAATCGTTTTTTGGAGGAAGAAAAGGCAAAAGGGAAACATACAATGGCAAATGGAAATTCTGTTTACACTGGATTTTCAATGACAGGCAGCTCTGGGAAGGGTTTTAGCTCAGAATCGGAGAATCCACCCAGTGTCTTCTAAGGTATTGTGCAACCTTCCTGATCCTGCAGGGGCTAATCCCCCCTAATGTTCCATGTCCCTACTCGAAATACCATCTTCTCCACCGACACCCAATTGTCAGGGACAACCTCTCCCCTCCCATCATCTCGCCACCCGTTGAGCAGGGCTGGCCTCTGAATAAGAGAAATTACAGTGAGACACCAGGTTGAGAATCGGACAACCTGACAAACATAACAAAACCAACACCCCACACCTTCTCCCCCAATCAACCCGTAGTCCCTCCTCCCCTGATCCCACATCCAACCCACAGCCCCCACCCAGAGGTCAGTGGCACATCAACAATTATTAAACCATTTAGAAATTCTCTCCCCACGCCATCTACCTTGAGACGCGGCCTCAGGGGTCCTCCTGGCCCTTCTGACCCTGTTTCCGGCCCCGTTCCAGGGTCGTGATTTGACAGGGCGGGAACGCCCACCAATGTCACCCAGGAAGGAGCGTGACGCCTCCGGGACATGAAGAATTGTGTCTTCCCATTTTTCTGGATACGGAGCTTTGCTGGGGATTACATGCAATATGTAATACTGCAGTCTCTGACGCGTTGTTTAATCCCTGCGAAGGACCTTTCTGAAAAATCAGAATAAATCTTAACTTAACTAATGTTGCTTTCATATTGAAGATCCCCTTTCTGCCTGGCCAAATGAAGGATCATGTACTGGGCCATGTAATTCATGAGGCGAGCATTGATGGGGTGGGGGCCGCCCCAGGTATTGGTCATGCTGACGGTATGCAGTGACCCCCTCAAACAGAAATAGGGGGGAAATATCAGACCCTCCAAAGACCTCCCTGCACAGAGTATCAACAATTTCCTCCGTTTTGATCTGCCCCTGACGTTCTCTGATGCCAATCAAGTGGATGTTGTTTTTGGGGCCCTTCCCTCTTGGTCTTTATTCTAGGGAGACACTGACTTCAGCTGCACCTCGAGGGTTGACACCCTGCCCGCAAGCGACGCCGATCCATCCTCCAACCCAGATACCTTGTGTTCCACTTTATCTAGGCAGTCACTGTTCTTGTCCAGCTGAAGTTGTAACATATTGACCTTGGAAGAAAGCAAGTCCAACTTGGAGTCCAGCCCCCCAATGCTCACCTTGAGGTCCAGCAGTATCTCCTTGATGTCCATCACTGTCACTGGGCCGGCTCCCCCAGCTAGAAACTCCATGAGCCCAACGCATCTGCCTGTTGATGACTTCTAGGGGTCCTGGAAGAGGGTCCCCCCTCAAAGGTGAGTTTCCTCTGTGTTTTGTCAGTTTTCCCCATGCCAGGAGCAGTCCACCATATGGGGCACCTGTCACCTGGGAGGAAGCAAGGGTGCAGTGATCCTCACAGCTGGCGGGCTGCAATGGTAGGGAGGGGTGGTCTCAAACCAGCCCCCCCTCTCCAGGATGTTATTGTGGACCCTGCCCCTCAGAAGGCCCTGTCTCGAGGCCCAAGAGTCAGTATCTTCCTTCAGGGCCTCACCATGCCCCATACTGCTCTGGACCACCGTCTTTCAAGGTGAGTCAGCCAGGACAGGAACCCACCAGCAAAAGGATGGATGGTGGCCACACAGCCCAAACTGCTCCCCCACACTGTCTAATATGCTGGCCTCCTTGTACTCGTAGGTCTCAGCTCCACAAGGGCCCATTCCCGTCAGCCCCAGAACAGTCCTCTGTTGGGGGGGGAAGGTACTTGCCCGCAATCTCACCAGGATCTCCTCCATGTGCTCGAGCAAGACAGGAGCCTGCAGGGGCCCACAGCCCTGTCACAATAGGGCACCAAAGATGCAAGGCCCGGGTGTATGCAGCAGCCCTGGACAGCCACAGCACAGGGAGTGGACTCCAAACTGCCTCTTCCCCTGGGGCTCGTAAGCACCGAACTCCGGCCTCTTCTGCTGTCTCCTCACCAGGAGTCCCCCTTCAGGCCGCCTCACTCCCCCTGCTGCAGCTGGGTCCTACCAGCACATGTCGACTGCCCCCGGTGAAGGTGGGGGCCAGACTGCTAATCACATCAAGGGGGGTATCACCCTCTCCACTGTTGACCTTCACCCATGGGGGCCGGCCACGGGGTCTGCACCACCAGCGGCCTGCCAAGCACGGTGACTGACACACTGCTGCGGCGGCACTGCCAGGCCTGTCCTACTGCTGTCCTCAGGATATGGAATTGGCACAGCTTGGGGGAGGCACACTCCGCTCCCCACTCTCGCTAGATGAATACACTAGGCTACCTTAGCACTGCGATTTTGCAGGATTATTTGGAGCTGACAAACGGGGATCAGTGAAAGACCACCATCTTGGCCAGGCTGTCTAGCGCCACCCTTGATTACTCTAGTTATGTGATGCCCTTACTACAAGGACTCAAGGAAGCACAGAAGGTGAAAGGGCCGTAGACTGGTCTGAGGAAGTGGGAACTTGTTTTCTGGAGATCAAGGCCACGATCAGCAATGCTCAAGCCTTGGTGACCCTGAATTACAAGACGCCATTTTATCTTTTTTCACCTTCGAACAGGCAGGTGATGACAGCGGTCCTGACCTTTAGCATATTACAGCAGACTCCTAGACCCAATGATGCTGGCTCAGTTCCCTTGTCAGCAAGCTTTAGCAGCAGTGGCTTTTGCAATTCAAAAGTCTTCAAGCATTGTTATGGGTTGCCCGGTGACATTGAACATGTAGCATGTGTTCTTCATGAATCTAGAAAAGTCTAAGTCCTTGTTAAAGACTCAGAGAGTGTCAGGGTTTGAGATTATTTTGTCAAATGCAACAATTCATTCCGTGCGATGTCATCTAGTAAATTCTGTGACATTTGTAACAAAGCCAGTGCAGCCTGAGGACATTGTTCACGATTGTGCCATCTATGAGGGAGAAGAGGACGAGAGGGTCAATGTGAAGGAGGATGCCCTGGAGGTGGGAGAGGTGATTTTTGTTGATGGGTCTTTGATCATCAACCAGGAAAGGGTCGAGAGGCATACAGGTGCTTTTCTCGTGGGTCTTATGCATGGGGAGTATCGGGTCAGACTGAAGAGCCGATTGACTTCTTTTTACTCAGTGCAAGCGCGGAACTAGGGGCACTCATAGAGGTGCTGGAAATGAGTATGATATGATATGATATAATATGGCATTTGTAACGCGCCTATACACAAGTGTTTCAAGGCGCGACGAGGCAGGGAGGGGGGAACAAGGGGAAGACAGACAACCATCCTACTATGCCAGGTGACATTTAGATCGCGCAAATGCAGGGGTAGGGGGAAGGGAAAAAGTGCAAGGGGCAGGGGAGGTGGGAAGTGCAGTACAAGGTAAGTAGAATAAAATAAATAAATAGGGCCAGCTGGTGGCAAGTGCAAGGTAAGTGCAGGCAAGTGCTGGGAAGGGGGGCTGTAGGAATACAGAGACAGTCCTGCAGTGCAGGGGTTGCCAGGGAGGCAGTGCAAGTGGAGAGTGGCTGGGCCCAGGACCGAGGTCAGTGAGAGTGGCCCAGTTGCAGATTCAGTGCAGTTTCAGTGAAGAATTTAGCAGGGGAGAGGGAGAGAGAAAGCAGAAGCAAAGAGGAAGGTTTTGAGGTGCTTCCAGAACCAGAGATGGTTCTCCTCAAGTTTCAGGGAGGCAGGAAGGCTGTTCCAGAGGGAGGCCCCTGCCGCGGAGAGAGATCTACTCCAAGCTTGTTGCTTCGAGAAGCGGCTGAGCCTGAGGGAGTTGGAGACGGATGAGCGAAGGGCTCGGGAAGGAAGATATTTAGGAAGAGAGAGTTGAAGGTATTTAGGCCCCGGCCCCAGAAGGCCTTCTGGACAATGCAGAGGGTTTTGAACTTAATCCTCGCAGCCACTGGGAGCCAGTGTAGAGATTTCAGTCCTGGAGAGATACGGTCCCTGGGCTTGAGGCCAAGGACAAGTCTCGCAGTTCTGTTCTGGATGAGTTGCAGAGGGCGGAGAGTGGAGGCAGGCAGATTAAGATAGAGGCTGTTACAGTAGTCCAGCTTCGAGAGAACCAGGGCTCGGGAGACAGTGAGCTTCTGGGGGAAGGAGAGGAAGGGAAGAATACCTCTGAGGAGGTGCAGCTGGTAGTGTGACTTCTTAGAGACGTCCGATATATGAGGAGAGAAGGTGAAGGCGGTCACTGTTTATTCTGACTCCAGGTACGTCACCTCCAAACTCCATTTTGGGTTATCCAGATGGCAGAGATGAGGGTTTAGGAGGCCTAACGGGTCCCTTGTCCCTTGTCCAGTATGCTGCACTGCTAACCTGGCTAATTGAAGCGTTAACTTTGCCAGTATAGACAGGTTTAATCAAATGTGTGGCCCATACTAACCACGCAAAACCAATAGCTCTGGGGAATGAGGCCACAGACAGCACTGTATTTACCTTTTTCAGATTCCCACAAAATTGAAGCTGTGTCCCAACAGGTACAGTTACCAGCCCTGTACATATCAGTCCTGGTACTCCAGATAATAGAAATGGAAGGAAAGCCTGACAAAAGAACAGGAGCTCTGGAAAAAAGAGAGGATGTGCTCGCTCACCCACAGATTTACTTTGGAGACAGGAGGTATATGGGGATGGTAGTAATGCCTGAAGGACAGCTTCTTTTTGGCTCAAGAGCAACTACATTTCCCGTTGCATACTTCTCGACAATAAATTGCAGCATAGCTCCAAGACGACTAGTTTATACCCTAACTTACAACAGCAGGTATGCAGATTCATATGGACGTGGGCTACACACAACTCTCTCACCTGCACTCATGGTATCAGATGCACATAAGACCGCAGCTGTCCTAGGAGAGGAGTTTAGCAAGTACCTTAGGGCGCTAATGAAAATTGTTAAAAGTATATCTTCACAGGTTGTGTCGTCTCACCAAAAGACAACAGGAGAAAGTGGTGATACTACCAATGATCAACGCAAGACACAGCTATTCCCAGAAGACCTCATATATGTTCGCACTATGTTCACAAGTCACTGGAATGAGCAGCGTTTTCATGGGCCACACCAAGTGATTTTCTGGACTCCAACTGCTGTGATGGTGGAGGGCAACAAGAGTTGGATTCACCTGAGTGATACTAATAGAGATACCAGCAGCCCTCCACCGGCACAGGAGCATGTATGAAAGTTAAGTATGACCTAGGGATTCACTGCTCATTTCAGTGCAAAGGGGGGTGCGAACAGAGATCTGGAATTAAAATATTTTTGTTTAGGAAGATAAATATATAGTGTAAATAAATTGTCTAATTTTATGAACTCTAATGAGAAAATGTTAAGAGTAACAAGAAACGTTGATAACAATCTTTTTTATAATGATGCTGATGAATTTGATCCCATAATGAATGGTCATGGTTCCACAGCGGAAAACGCATGGTATATCCATATGAGGAAGGTTGGAAGAGAGTGATCCATCGGGTATTGCTACATCTGCTGTTTCATCCACCATGCTTCTGGCATTCCAAGGGTATTTATCCTGAGTGAGGTAGAAGTAGCAAATGCAATATTTCTAGTGCATATGGCACTGTCCAGGGTTCAGTGGCCGTTTAAAGGACAGTTAATTATGGCATCGATCACACCAATTGTTGTGATTGTTCAATTGCTGTGACACAGAGCACACAAATATTATATGTGTTGAAAGAGCTCAATCGAACGTGGAAAGAGCAATTTTTTCAAGGAAATGATGGGAGCAAGGGGTGAAGAGTTGCAGAGGAATGAGGGGATTCTCAGAAGAAGGAGTCGCAACAATAAATCAGAATGTGGGACAGTATGGAGAAATAATTTGCAGTATCTGCGTTGCTGAAGGAACCAGAAAAACCTCTTTCGATACAGACACTTAACAATTTGAATCTGTGTTTTAATGACAATGGCACTGTGCCTGTTGGCATACAATGCAACCATATGGGGTTACCATATGCATATAGGCAGTTACCTCAAGCCTGGTGATGTGTGTGCAGTCTCTCTACCCTTTCTGTGCCCGTTCTCATAATTCCAGAGTAGCATCTGGTTTTGATCCGTTCAAAGACCGAAGTTACATCTTTGTTCCCTGTGCCCCTTGCATCCCTTTCATCACCTAATATGGATAAATCAAAGACTATACTTGATGGCATAAATCATGTAGATTTGTAACGTAGGAGAAGATCTAACTTCCTTTCACCAGTATCATCCCAGGCACTAGCAGATATTCCTGACCGATACCGGCTATTTAGCCATGCCAAGAGCTTTTTTACCTGCCATCTGGCCCCTGGCGTCCAAGCAGCGGCCAATGCCAAACGGCTCCTGGTGACCAGGTGTGCACTGTTGCTCTTCATTAACACTTCTGAGTCAGTGCTCAGTGCCATTAGGGAAGAATTGTGTGCACTCAGGCCTATAACTTTGCAAAATTGGTATATACTCGCCGCCCTGACAGCAATGGAGGGTGGATTATGTCGGAAAATCGTGAGTACCTGATGCACATTTCTGTCTCCCAATGATACCGAGAATAGTACCCTCCCCAAACTATTGCTGCCTTGCATAAATTGAAAGTGATCAAGGAGACTGAGGCTGGGATCACCAACAATTCGTGGATCATTTCCCTGTTCTCCCTGTTACCTTCTTGATAGTGCCTCAATGTAAAGATTCTGTTACCTATTTTAGTCTTCTTTCTCATCCTTTTCTGTTCCTGTCAAATGCTGTTATGAAGTTGCTCAGCTCAGGTTCCAACAGCTGCAGCCATTATTACTGTAACCCTGTTTAAGGTTAGGCCACCACTAGCTTCTCCCATACAAGTACTCGAACTGATGTTGATTGATTGATTGATTGATTGATTTATTGAGCGCTTTACGCCAAAGCGCTGTACAATGGAACAACAAATACATAGAAATAACAAGAATTAACATTGTGAGCAAAAATTATAACTTGAATCATTCCACAAAACAGTGCAAAGAGCAATTAACTGAGAGGGGGGAGTGGAGGGGGAATCGGAGTGTAGAGGGGGGGCAGGAGAGGATTGAATAAGTGTAGAAGGAAGGGAGAGAGAGTGTAATGGGAGAGGGGAGAGAGGAATTGAAGAGGGAAAAGCAGGGAGGGGAAGTAGAGAGGGCAGGGGGGGCTTCACGGTGGGCAATGGAGGAGGAGGGATTTGAGAGAAGTGCAAAATGAGGTGAGGGTAGTGGAAGAGCGGATTGGGAGGGGGAGAGAGTTCCAGTGCAGAGGAGCAAGAAGATTGAAGGAGCGGAACCGGGAGGAAGCACAGGGGGAAGGAGATACAGTGAGAAGGAAGTGGTCAGCGGAACGAAGGGAGCGAGAGGGGGAGTAGAAGGAGAGAAGGGAGGAGAGATAAGGAGGAACAAGACCATAGAGGGATTTGAAAACAAGGCAGAGAAAATGGAATTTTAGTTGTAAGTGGAAAGGTAGCCAGCCAAGGGGAGAGAGCGAAGAGGAGATGGAATCACGGGGGGAAAGGAGACAAAGGGTACGAATAGCAGAGTGGTATATGGATTTGAGAGGGGCAAGCTGAGAAGAGGGAAGTCCGAAGAGTAGAGAGGAGCAGTAGAAGAGGCGGGAAAAGATGAGTGAGGAGATTAGGAGTTTGGTAGCGTGGAATGTGAGGGAGGGACGGATTTTGCAAATATTATAGAGGTGGTATCGGCAGGTGTGGGAGGGAAGAGAAATGTGTTGCAAGAAGGTAAGAGAGGAGTCAAATAGAACGCCTAGATTGCAAGCATGGGAGGAGATAGGGAGATCAGAGGGAGGAAAGTGGATTAAAGGGGGAGGAGAGGGAAGGGATGTTGTCTTGTGCCATCCAGCAAATTGTCATGCTTGTGTGGAGCAGCGGTGTAACGCTCACCTGGTATCCACGGGGACGTCACTCAGCCTGTTCTGACCTCTTACGACCTCAAACCCTTCCCTGGAGGCTATTCGACTGGAGACTGGCCCTGAAACACGGGATTGGTAGAGTTTAACTCCCTATTGTCTCTGTGTGCTTTATCCCCTTCTTCCCCGGGGTCCAACCCTTCCCTTTGATCCACAGCTCACCTTGTTTTCTTGGATAGTGTGCTCTCTGTCCTGCTTTCAGCGCAGGGCCGCATTGATTAATGCAGGCTCGCTGCTGCCTAGTTACTTCACTGGCAAGAGTCCGACAGGTAAGTATAATGAGTCTTTTGAACAGTTCTCTAACTTTGTTCCTTTCCTTCCTTAGATGATGGCTGGCGTCCGGGGATGGCGGCGTGCTGTTGAGATGACTAGCGCTGACGGTGAGTGAGAGCACGATGTGCGATGCACCCCTTTCGTATTTGAATTGAACTGAGTTCTTTTTCTGTGTCTTTTAGGTGCCGCAACGTTTTCAGCGTGGATGCCGGTTATGAAGAACAAATGCGGTAGGTAAGCACGGTATGCGGCGCCTCTAGATGTTTCCACGATAACCTGGAGTGTCTTTTCCTTATTGCAGATGGATGAGAAGTTCCTGAGATAGAGTTCCCCCAGAGCGTCTGGGATTCAGCTAAGCGTTTGAAGCTCGTACAGTATTTAAAAATAAGCGAAGATTTGCAGAATGCTTACTAATGCCTTTTTTCTGTTCTTTTCCCTTTTCCTTAGGAAGCGGTGTGCCTGGATGGGAATGACACCGCCGAAGATGCCCATAGAACAGAAGGAGCGATGAATGATGGGCAGAAGCGCCACAAGGTAAGGCTATTCCTAACGGTGTTCTTGGAACACAGTGAGTGTCACGCTGCAGTTGCAGAAAACACAAAGCATGTTTCTCACCCTGGGTGTGGCCTAAATAGTCTCTGGGTATCCCAGGTGTCTCTGGGCTGAACCACACCCAAAAGACTAGACCGCACATGCAGTTCTGGGAATCAAAATATGTGGGGGCATCCATCTTGTCCCCATAGATGCACTAAAAGTCCAATCCCCAATGTTATCCTATGGGAGAGAGTGAGTCTGGTGCCACAAGCGCCAAGTCTGACTCCAAGTGGGTCTTTGGAGGGATGGAGAAGCCCTTGAGGGCCATGTAGGTGATCGTGGCCTAGCTCCAGCCTGACATCTTGGAGGGCTGAGGACATGAGGGGCAGGAATCATGACAGCACTCCCCCCGAAGGTCCCTCTCAAGGTGGCTCTTCTGTCTGGTCCTGGTTTGGTTGGATGGTTTTGATGAAATCGTCTAAGCAAGGGAGGTGCATGGATGTACTCACAAGGATCCCATGTCCTGTCTTGAGGACAATACCTCTTCCAGTCTACTAAGTAGTATAATTTCGATCTGACATACTTTGAATCTAGGATGTCCTTGACTTCGAATTCTGGCTCCCTGGTGACTACTACTGGCTGCGGTGGCGTTGCTACCCGGGTCCCAGGTTGCACAGGTTTAAGGAGAGACATGTGGAACACAGGATGAATCTGCATATTTGACGGCAAAGCTAGTCTGACCGCCACAGGATTTATCACGGAGGTGACGGTGAATGGACCCAGGTATCTTGGACGGAAAGTTCGGGTTACTTTAATGGACACGTGTTTAGACGCCAGCCATACTTTGTCTCCCACTTGGTAGTTGGGGGCCTTTGCCCGGTGTTGATCAGCAAACTTCTTTCGCCGATTCTTAGCTTGAAGTAGGTGTTCAGCTGCCTTTTTAAAGGTTTGAGAAATGGTTGTGTGCAAGGTTTTGACTGCTGGCATTTCCAGGGTTGTAGGAACGTCCAACTCAGAAGTACGTGGGTGCCTGCCAAACATGGTATAAAAGGGTGTCTGCCCAGTGCTGGTGTGTAGGGAATATAAGCATATACAGCTATCCATAATAGGTCGAACCAGCTTCCTTCAGCTTGGTGTAACATGGAACGCAGAAACTGCTCGAGCGTCTGGTTTGTCCTCTCAGTTTGACCATCCGTTTGGTGATGGTGACTGGTGGATAGCCGGATGTCTATCTGGGCTATAAAGCAGCATTTTCTCCAGAAGTTAGATACAAATTGAGTACCTCGGTCTGAGACCAAAACTGAAGGAAACTCATGGAGCCGTACAATGCCTTCAAGAAATACCTTTGCCAGAGTGGAAACATTTGGGAGCCCCTTAAGAGGAATGAAATGTGCCATTTTTGAAAATAGGTCCACGACCACAAGAATAGTTTTAAACCCTTGACTGGGTGGTAAGTCAGTAATAAAATCGAGGGACAACGTGTGCCAGGGTGATGGTGGGATTTCCAATGGTTGTAATAGCCCAGCCGGTTTCTGCTTGGATGACTTGTTTTGAGCACACACTCCACAAGATAGGATGAATTCGATAATGTCTTTACGCCACGTGGGCCACCAATAATTTCGTTTTACCTTGGCTAGGGTTTTAGCGATTCCGGGGTGGCCCTCGATCAAGGAATCATGATAACCGGACATGACTTGTTCTCGTAGTTCTTGGGTTGGTAAGAATAAACGATTCCTGAAGTAGGGCAACTGATCTTTTAGCATGTAATGTTCTCCTTGTGCACTCCATGCTTGTAATTGCTCCGGATTCATCAGGTTTTGGATTTCTTCATGTAATTCTTTCTGAGTTATGGTTGCTGTGATTCCTAGGAGCTTGTCACTCGGGATGATTGCTATTGGGTCAGGGGTCTGATACCCTTGCTCTTCCACCGCCATACGGGAAAGGGCATCGGCCTTCCCGTTTTTCACCCCTGGCTGAAATGTAATCACGTAGTCATATTCAGCAAAAAAAAAGAGCCCAACGTAGTTGTTGTGAAGATTTAGGTACTGGAGGTTCCGGTGGCCAGTGATTACGGTGATTGTGTGTCTGGCGCCCAAGAGGTAGTGCCGCCATGCCTTAAAGGCTGACTTAATGGCCAGGAGTTCTTTGTCTGTGACAGCGTAATTGAGTTCAGGGGGTGTGAATTTACGCGACCAGAAGGCAACAGGGTGTAATTGGCCCGTTTCGGGGTCCTTTTGTGAGAGGACGGCTCCCATAGCCATGGTTGAGGCGTCCGTTTCCACCAGGTATGGGGGATCAGGGCGAGGGTGGCGTAAGATTGGGGCAGATGTGAATCTTGCTTTGAGTTCCTGGAAAGCCTCCTCGGCTTCTGTTGTCCACTGGAACTTTTTTGTTGCTTTTCCTTAGTAATGACGTGATGGGATGCACGATTTGCGAAAATCCTGGGATGAACCGGCGGTAGAAGTTTGCAAAACCCAGCATACTTTGAACCCCCTTGAATGAATTTGGGGATGGCCAGTTCAGGAAAGCATCTACCTTGTGTACATCCATTCGGATTCCATTCGGGCTGAGAATAAAGCCCAGGAATTCCACCTCAGAGACGTGGAATGAGCACTTTTCGAGCTTGGGGTAGAGCTGGTGTTGACAGAGTTTCTCCAATACGGATCCGAAAAGTTTAACGTGGTCCTGCTTTGATGCGGAATATACTAGGATATCGTCAGTGTACACTAGAGCACAGACATCAATCAATTCCCGCAGAACGAAAGGAGCGATGAATGATGGGCAAAAGCGCCGCAAAGTAAGGCTGTTCCTAACAGTGCAGAAGAAAGATGCAGGCCTACTGGAGACCGATCCGAACACGATGAGTGTCACGCTGCAGGTGCAGAAAATGCAAAGCATGTTTCTCAGCCTGGGTGTGGCTTAAATAGTCTCTTGGTATCCCAGGTGTGTCTGGGCTGAACCACACCCAAAAGACTAGACCGCACATGCAGTTCTGGGAACCAAAATATGTGGGGGCATCCATCTTGGCCCCATCAATGCACTACAAGTCCAATCCCCAATGTTATCCTATGGGAGTGAGTGAGTCTGGTGCCACAAGCGCCAAGTCCGACTCCAAGTGGGTCTTTGGAGGGATGGAGAGGCCCTTGAGGGCCATGTAGGTGATTGTGGCATGGCTCCAGCCTGACATCTTGGAGGGCTGGGGACATGAGGGGCAGGAATCATGACAAGCAGGTAGATTGTGAAATGGTGGGGGGACGAGTTTGGGTTGTTCGGTGGTGAAATATGCCCATATTGGGATAGGTATGGAGGATGATTTGTCAGTTAAGGTATTAACTAAATGGGGGAATGTTGGGGTGGTCAGGAAGGGGTCCCATGATTACGAGGAGTTCATGTTGCGCGCGCCATATTTATGACTGTGGTGCTGTGAACTGGGTACAATGTTGCAAATCCATATGTATCGAGTGTAGTTAATTATGGTTTAGATATGTTACTTTTTAGTGTTACTGTTTGTTTAGAATTGATACATATTACAGTTGAACGTATGTAGAAATATACAATGTTAAAACTGCAAATGTAATATGACCATGATCTACACCGGGCGCTCAAAAGTACATGGAAACTGGGGGACAGAAAGGGTTTCAATGTGCATGCAGAGAGGGGCCTGTCCTCAGATGCTGTGGTAAAGAAGGAATAACATTTATAAAAACACACACACACACACACATATATATATATATATATATATATGTATATATTTATATATATATATATATATATATATATATATAAATATATATATTCAAGGAAAAAACTTTAGTTGCAGGGATGTTGAGGTGAGAACTTAATTCAACGAAACCCTGAAAATTCAGCTAAAGTCACCTTAACTTTGCGCCCCCTGTTGCGCAGACTTGGACCACAATGATGACATATCAGATCACTGATGACATCACTAATTACATTACAATAGTAACTTGCATTAAGCATGGTCTTCAGCCATGGTCAGTGCGCATGGCCAACTATATTTTAACACATGAATGGGTCCTAGTCATGGCCTTCAGTTATGGACAGAGGCTACAACCTTCACCCATGTGCACTGACTATTGTAAAACACTAACACGCTACCAACCCTACATTTTGGGCTTTACCAGTGGATGCAGCTTTCAACAGTGTCCACTGTATATTATAGACATTGAACAGGAATTAGCCATGGACTGTAGCACAATACTGGCCAGTGGCAACAATCTTTGACTGTGTGCACTATATATTCTAACATATAAATGGGCCACTAATCATGGCATTTGACCTTCAGCAGACTGTACATATATTGGCCATGCCCAGTGTACATTTTAAAACAAAAATAAAAATTGCAATAAGCGATGTCCTTCACACGTACCTACTGTGTATTACACAACACTAACCAACCACTAGCCATGGTCTTCAACACACTACTAGCCAGTGGAAATAGCCCTTGGCAGTGCCGACTGTATATTCTGACATATTAATAGACACTACCTATGGCCTTTAGCTCTGGCCACTGACTACAGCTTTCAACATTGCCTAAGGTATATTTTAAAACAGTGACAGGGTACTAGGCATGGCTTGTAACCATGCGAATTGGTATTTTTGAACACTAACTAACCATATGCCTTATGTGCTGGCCACTGACCCCAGCCTTTGTCATGGCTAAGTCGACAGCCTAAATTGTTATTAAGGTAATCAAAGTTTTCATGAGCTAACTTATAAATGGTGTTATGTCTAATTCCATTATCAATGTTATATACAATGCAATCAGTGTTGTCACTAGTGATGGCATCAGAGATGTGATTTGTAATATCATCATTGTTCTCATGCAGCATTTAATTATTAATGTCATCAGTGATGCTATCTGTGATGTCATCATTGTGGTAATAGTCTGCGCAACACAGGGTGCAAAGTTAAGGTGTCTTTAGCTGAATTTCAAGGGTTTTGTTGCATTAAGTTCTCACCTTAACGTCCCTGCAACTAATGTTTTTTCCTTGAATTTCAAGGGTTTTGTTACAAGGTATTGCTCACCTTAACTTGCCTGCAACTTCAGTGAATTTCAAAGGTTTTGTTATTCCATACACAAAGTTGCATATTTTTTAATATTATTATGTGTAGCCACAGATACAGCATCATACAATGAACTGCAGGATTTTACATGCACAGCTAACACGAGCAAGGACCGGAGTGCTTTTATTTGCAGCTAAACTACTGCCCCTATTAACAGTGTAACCACGGAAACAAACAAAAAATTGGGAGATTTGAATTACTGAAACTGCATAAAATAAATTACAATAGATATTGTAATTTATTTTTGCAGTCTGTGGTCAATTTTATATTTTTTTGTACCTTAAAAGGCAACCCTTAAACGGGCCATTTCCAGGGATGGAAAGAGGGCAATGGAATAGAGGAGGAAAACACATAAGAATGAAACATCTAACAAAGGGAATTAAAATGTTTTTTAATTCTTTTTTAGAAAAAGGGGGGTAAACTGCCACTTAAAACAAGAAATAAGAATTACAGGTGGGTATTCAGCAATTAACTTCTACCATTACTCAAATGTAGCACCTTCCTTGACTACCCATTCAAGACATCATCTACACATGACATGCATCATGGAAAGATCTGCATTTGGTAAAACAGGAGTGTGCATAGTTGACACCATTGCTAAAGTTGATTATGCACAACCACAGCTCACAGCAACAGTAAAGATATAAGACCATGTATAAGCCAAAAGAGACTGCAGCCCAGTATGGTCCAGACCATAGCATGCAATTTCCAGTACACTTCATCCAGTCATTCAGAATATTTGCACCAAATAATGTATTATAGCTTCATATCCCACATTCTTTTTTTGTTTTTCAGTTCCGAAATGCTGCAGTGTCTTCAACCGAATAAAAACATCATGAGTACCCAGGGATCAAGTGGATAGAGACTTCCGGCAGATACATTGCCTAAGAAAGAAAACATCCTGCAAAGGCCTCTCGCTCATCCAAGTGTTACTGATTCACATACAGCACATCTGTGGACACTTCATGAAATGCTTCCTCTCTGAACGTCTCTACCGTTTCCACCCGTCCACAAACACACGACGTGTCACTTGCTCTTATATAGCCTCAGCAGCCATGGGGGATGTGGAATTACCACGGGCAGAATAACCCAGTTGCAATTCTAATGATTTATTGAGGAAAGTTTAGGATTTACCCACACATCAATTCTGGCACCATAAATGGGGACTAACACGGCCCTACCACCACTTGTAATCGGGTGCTAAACCCACGGGACAAAGTAGCTGCAACGTTATCCGATTTTGTCTAATTGGGCGGAATTACCGCCAAACTCAGAATAAACCCCATTGTGCCCAACTAAAAGGCTATTTGTGGTTCAGGGTTAGTAGTTGGATGTCCTAATGGTAATGTAGTGCTAAATAAATGTACATAACTTGACAGCTTGGAGCATCACGACCTAGAGGTGTCATGATAAGAATACATCAGAAAATATAATAATTGAAATAGCTTGTTTTTTATAGCAGGCCAAAAACCAAATGGGTTGGCAAATGCTTTAAATAATTGGTGTTACTGTTGCCCAACATAGCTGTTTTTACTGTTCTCACTGCAGAATGGTAAAAGGCGCAACTTGCCTAGCTAAGGGTCATACCTCTGACCTTTATTTTGCTAACAGATAAAGGCAATGATTATTGGGCCTCATTATAACCTTGCCGGTATCCGGGCGCTAAACCCGCCAGGATACCAGCAAAATCAATTACCGTTTCCGGCACTCGATCCAGCTGCTTTGCCACTGGATTCTGAGTGCTGAAGTGACGGTGTAAATCCCCATTCCTGGAATCCCATAGGACTCTGTGAGGGAATTTGTCATCATTACCGGCACTGGCAATACCGGTAATTGCTGGTAGGGTACCTGCCTAACCCATGTGCCCCACCGGCAAACCCGTAGTCATCTGGTCTGGTAAAGGGCCGGTATCTAAGAATCTTTTACCGTACCGGCCGACTTATAATGAGGCCCATTGACTGTATTGACTCCCTGAAATAGCTTGACAGCATTTTAGCAGTAAACATTGATTGTTGCTTCCTTTTAGGGACTCACAGCCCCATGGCAGATAATATGTGCATGCCAGTCTTTGCCAATGGGTTGATTTTGGGAATCCCTTTTTAGATAGGGAGCTTGGTTCCACTTGGTTTGTCACTGCTATGTTCATTGAATGAATCACAGAACTGAGCCACGTTAGTCTGATTGCTAGATCTGCTCACCCTCTCCCACCCAAAATTAAAAAGAGTGTCTCCCTGACAGGTTGTAAACAGCTTTGAAAAGATCTTGACCTTTTTGTTGGCACTGAGCTTTGCAGAAAACTTCACAATTACGTGAAGCATTTACTGAGCCAGGCCATTCAAAGTGTAATTACAGAACATTTAAATCACTCATGAACTAATGACTGTTTTAAAAGTAGCAATTATAATTATAATCTCTATCGGAGTCGCGCTCAGCGTTCATACAAACGTGATACGTGGAATGCTAAATTATTTTCCCGGTGCGATTTTTTAAAATCTATAGATTGCACGTGTTCATCAAGTTGTTTTTGTGCTCGTCTGTTCTAACAGGTGGGGGGATTCGGTTTCCCAATAAAGCCTTTTAATTTAATTAAAATCAAGGGACAATGGGCCTCATTGCGAGTTTGGCAAAATTACTTGGGGCAATTTTGCTACATTTGCTTGCCATGGGCATCATTACAAGTTCAGCGGTGTGGCCAGAATTGGTGGTAATCCTATGGTACTGTTACCGCTGCATTATCGCTTCATTAACACAATGCCGAACTAAGAGTTTGAAGGTAATGTGGAGGAAAAACCTTCAGCAGAATGCTGGAGGTCGTTCCTCTGCTTTACCACCAAATAACGGCCACATTGGTGGAATTACCACCAGCGGTAATTCGGTAAACACCCAAATTGTTCAATGAGAAATGCTCGTATGGCACATTTTACCGAATTTGGCAAGTACAATTAATCTGAAGCCCAAAATACCTAACATGAGGAGGGGGTTGTAGGGTGTCCCCCCTCTGAGCGTTCAGTATTATGGGCTTTGGGAACTGCTGAGGTGTCCCCCGCTTCCTTGAGATTGGAAGCGGGGGCCCCAAAAAAAGAGGAAAAAAAGAAAAAGGGACCCTGCGGTGTCAGATCCGACCTGCGTTAGATTGACGGAACTGACTCTGCAGGAGTATAGGAGAAGTGGTGGTGGGAGAGGCCAGCGAAAAGGTAAGTAGGGGGGGTTGAATTTTGGTTGTTTAATAAGTTTTGGTTTATTTTATTGAAGTAGAATTGCAGCTAAATCGACTCCGGTCAATTCGGCTGCGATTCTTTCTACTTCGATAAAACAACCCAATCGCGGATATTCGGCTGAAATCCCCATGGAGTCGATCCAATAGATTGGGATTAACAGTGCCAACCACCACTTGAAATCCGGCGGTAATCCCGCCGGAACAAGTGCCGGTTACGGTAATTCCATTTGGTGGTATTTTGTCAGATTTAACACCAAATAACACCAAAATTGTAATGAGGCTGATCACTACTATGGTAAACCAGTCAAAAATGTATGAGTGGTGAGGGGGGGGGGGGCAATGTTATTTCCCATCAAGGAGTCGGCTCAAAGGTCTCCATTATTTTGGGGGGACTTAACACCAGTGGCAAATCCGTTAGCGATAATTGCTCAGTTTTTGTAGAGGAAGTCTCTCTGGGCAAGTGCAGGAGGTATTTTCTCCAGATTTCCATCTGCAGTTCAGCAGAGCAGTAAAAAAGAATGTCCTTTTGCTGCAGCCATTGTTTTATCGCTGCAGCTTTACTTGTAATGAGGATCAATCAACTGGATACGATGTTGTATCTTAATTCTCGCCCCAAGATACAGCAGATACAGGTTAACACACTGAAATTCAGTATAGCTGCATGCATTTTAGAAGCTGCTAAGGTGTAGAGAAACGACGATCAATCTGATTAGGTGCATGGCAGTATTTCCCCTGGCAATACTGACACATGGAATGTATGTTACTGCATGCAGTAAACCTGGGTTAACTGCGAACATGGCTGAGTCGTGCAGGCCCTTCAGGTATTCCCCATTGTGGACGTCCACAGGTTAGATTCCATATTACCACATGTGGTAATATCGCATTCATTCTTGCACTCACCTCCACACTAAAGCAGGAGGAATAGAAGAGATCCAGGTTTGAAACTCGGAGTTCGGTGTGGTGGTAAACTTGCAGGATTTCCAAATAGTGCACGCTTAACCATTACCACAAAAGTGGTGATCAGTCCTTCAGTGTTTAATATTCCGATTACCCTCGTCCTTTGCTGGCGATGGGGGTGTTAGACCCGACCTTGTGAGCCCAAAGTAATAACCAGTGTCTTAGGGTCTTGCTGAAACCATCTCTGAAGCATGTGAGCTGTGAGGTCTGGGTCTGAAATACAAGCACCGTATACGAAATGGGAATACGACACCCAGTCAAGACATAACAAATACATCTTTCACTTACGCATTCATGCAGTGCTCCCTGAAGCAAGCTGTTGGTTTGAAAGCGGTGCTGCATACATCAGAATATATAAATAAATAAATAAATAAATAAATAAATAAGTGTATCAGGCAATAATTGCTTTGCGTTGGACTCTGGAGAGAAGAAATGTCAAAATATGTTTGTTTGGGACTTATAACGCACTCGACTCTCTGGGAAGCAACAGTGCTCACACGGGGTTACACATGTGGGCATGCGCCTATGTATATAATGGGATAACCTAGCTTGGAAGGAACGTGCAGGTCTGTGGGCCATACGTTGGGGAAGGCGCATGAACCCAAGAGATAATGGCACCTCCCACGGTCTATAAAGCTATTAGCCAGTGGTAGAAGTGTACAGCAAAACGTAGTGGGACTCGGCAGCGGAGAAGGTAGGTGGCAGCCTAGTGCAACATGTGACAAGGTGTTGCGGCCGGGGCATTGCAATAGTAAGTGACCAGTAATTTAGGCTCATATTACAACTTCACACGTGCACAGGGACACGAATGGACACATCCTCTGTATAGAATGGGGAATATGGTCGTCAAAAGTAGAGGAATGGTAAGCATAAATAAATAGAAGTAGTGGAACACCGCTCCTGACCGTTCCCGCTCACTTCGATCACTGCTATTAGCACTTACTGAGAATAGCGGCATAGGTTTTGGAGTTGTGTTGTAAAGTATAAAATGTTGTTTGATATTGAGTGAAATAAAAACTGAACCGGTAGTAGAAAATTAAATGTACTTTTATCGTTTTTAAAAAGCAAGGTTGTCTTCAGACGTTCAGCATTTTAATAGCAAAGGGGTTTGAATTGGAAAGATTTGGACAGAAGTATGCCCAACTAGTAATGCACAAGCTATTGGGTTCTCTATACGAAAATGAATCAATTATCGCATTAGATCATTAAATCCCAATGATTTAGCTTTCTCTTTCGTGAGTTAAATCGGACGTTGAATTGAAAATAAAATCCCAACAGGGAGGTAATGTCTCATTAGTAAACCCTTCCATCAAAAGTGAATTTGTGTTTCCTGCTTCTGGAGTCCGAGCATTCATACTGCTACCAGTAGTTACTGACTACACTCTGAACACTCTGATTGGCTGAGAGGAGGTCAACAATGATTTCCATCTGCCAATACTGATCGCTTATAGTGGTGGCACGTAGCTCAGAAACAGAGCACAAAGCTCCTTTAATACGTTGCTGCATTTGTAGGTGCTAGCAAATCAAACACATCTCTCTCCTCCAGTGCCCTTCCCTACACGCCTATGGCAACTGAGCGGTGCTGGGATCAGAGGGGATCACACGCTGGATGGGTAAGGCCCTGACACGGGAGGATAGCTCAGGGGCAGTGTGCTCAGCTTGCAAGCAAGACGACAGAGCACCACAGGTTCGATCTCCAAGTCCACGCTTAGAAACCTCTGGGTATTAAGCGCGTTATAAATAACATATCATATCACCCCAGTCAGAGATGCATACCACTGAAAGGTTGCGTAACTCACGCACGTTTAAAGGTGCCGACCTACTGTCACACAGACAAGGATGGAGGTAGTGGGTACTTGTGTCAGGGGTTTTCCACTCAGCAGATCACACACTGAACACACCCACACAACAGCATATGAACCTCGCTAGGTTTGGGAGAGTTTTAACAGCTAATCACACCCTTACTCATGGATAACCTGCATTCTGCCAACATGTGCCAATTCACCTGTTAATTATTCACTTTTTAAGCAATTTCTTTTTTTAAAGTTTTTATTGTGTTTATGATACAAATCATACCTTACAAAGTATATTTTAATAACATTTCAAAAGTAAAAAAAGAGCATTGAGAAAGCACGAAGAGGAAAACAGAAATCTTCAGAAAACCATGCAATTAGCAAATAACAAATTAATTGTTCAACAAAGAACACCTAAAATAGTTGGTATCAGGTAATATTCTCACCACATATAATGTCTCTATGCATATAGTCGCCAGGAAGTGGCATATGCAATATTATATATGGGGACAATATATGGGGTAAATGGGAGCAGGGATTGCAGGGGTGGCCTCCTCGCCCTTTAAAAAAAAAAATGTTTGGGGTTGCAGGGGTGTCCGCCACAGGTTCCATATGATAATGTTGCCTCTAAAAAAACAGCGCCATTCTTGCATGGAGACATTCTTACCGGGATTTTATCACATGGAACCAAATAATTGCACTTCATAATTTTAAAAAGAGGAATAAAAGAGTGGAGTTTAACCAATTACAGTCTAATCGTTAAGAAAAACCAAGACGGGGAAACACGAAGTGTATGAATATCTCATTCTGTTTCATGAAAGAGAGGAAAGTAGATAGAGGAATACAACACAAGATCAACACCACTACAGGCATTACACGTGTCCACATATGTGTTGTAAGATGTCCTCCCCTTCACTCGAAGCTAATTTCAATTCCGTAAAAATAGCCATTAAAATTCTCTCCAGCGAAAGTACTAAGGAAAGCTGGATTCCATTCTTTATTCTAGTCCAAGGATCAGTTCATTCACTAGTCAGCAGTTTTCTGATGGCACATTATTTGCTAATCGAGGGTGTGGAGTAAATGCAATGTCATTTGGTGGCAGTGATTCTCCGACTGATCCCCAAATTGGATAACAGACCATTTGTAACATAATGGAATTGGTTCCTGTATAGTGCAATGTGTGCTACTTTGCTGGGCCTTGGGGGTGGGGTGGTGGTTGGGTGGAAAGAAAAGCGCATACACCACGACCATGTCAGTCGCCTGAGCAGGTGAAATTACATGATTGTGTTCCTGGCAGGGAAAGGCCATTGGAATCTGTCGACGGATATGACTTCTGATAATGACACCAAACTCATTTACCATTACCTCTTGCAGTGATGAGAAGGGTCATCGTAATGAGTGGTTACTCCCCATTTTGGATCTCCCAAGGTTTACTGAATGTGGTGTTACCACATGCAGTAATATCAGACAAAAGATAGGGCATCATTACGAGTTTTGGGGCAGCCATGCCCTTAATAAGGGCATGACTGCCTCCAAACTCGGGTCCGGGTCAGGGTTCCTTGAATGAGGAATTACCGGGCCATTCCAACCTTGGAGGACCCTGTAATTCCTCATTCAATGTACCCATCCCCATTCCCATTCGAGACCCCATAGGGCTCAATGGGAATGGGGAGGGAGCTAACAACGGGGGCGTTAATAACGGGCCCGTTGTTAGCTCCCTGGTCCCCTCGCGGGACCCGCAAAGGACGTCTGGTCTGACCAGACATCCAGAGCGGGTCCCGCAAGGGAACCTGGAATTGGGCAGAATGGGTTTAACGGCGCCGGCACCTTTACCGGCACCATTAAACCCATTCTGTCCGGGTCGTAAGGATGCCCATAGTCTGTGGAGGGGATTTCTTCCACACAAAATCAGCCAGAAATGAAGAGCCTCCAACAGGAGTGGTAAAACACGGCTTATTTCCAAATGCTGTAGGTTTTACTGTTGCCACCAAACCTATAATGAGGACCTTCCTTTAAATCTCATATTCAAACAACACCCACCTGTTTTAATACCAACAGCATATTTTATGGAAAGAAGTGCTTGTTCTCCCTAGTGAATTATTCAGACCAACTCTCCAGGCTTTGGTGCTAACAAATGTTGTGGGGGCAATGCCCTCTTGGAGGCAGAAACACAACGCAGGTGTTTTTAAATGCTGCAGTGTTTCTGCCTGCAGCAGCTTTCACTTTGGGCCTCTCTGGCTCAACAAATTAGTGGGGATAAAGTCAGTGACCGCCCCCTCTAAATTTAAACGGACAGCAACAATTATATCTAAAAAGAGTAGTTTTATAAAGTACAATAGATGGGGGTCAATCCCCCAAGCTTTACGTTTGTCCCACAGACACTGACATAATACCAGGTCAAAGGCTTTGCTGTAGTCAATAAAACCGCAATATAATTTAGTGTTTGAACGATCACTGGCCTCAGCCATGAGGTATTGAATGCACATATATTGTCTAAGGGAAGGTGTGCTTTATGAAACCTTGTCTGAAATGGCTTATGTAGACCACTTCTCGACACCCACTCAATGAGTTTTGCCAAAAGAAAAGTGGCAAATATCTTTGAGCTTGTATTTACCATGGCCAAAAGCCTGTCATTTGAGGTGTCATTCCTATTTCCCTTTCTATGCACTAATCAGTATCGATGTATGCCAACTAGTCAGAGAGCATCCACTTTTCTATACTTGCCTGAATAGATTTAGCAATATATGTGCCCACAGCGTAGGGTTGCCCTTCAATGCCAAAGACACCAAAACTCTGGGTATATACTTGGACGCCTCCCTGACACTCACTAGACAAACCAATGCAGTGGCCTCCACATCTGCTTACACCTGCAAATTGATCTCAGCTTGCCGCCCTTTCCTCACGGCCCAGAACTGCATCACCTTGGCCAGGACCTTGGTCATGTCCAAACTGGACTACTGCAATGCATTGTATCAGGGTACCAACAAGGGTAATCTTAATAAACTCCAGATGACCCAAAATAATGCCA
The DNA here is from genome assembly GCF_040938575.1 of Ambystoma mexicanum. NCBI lineage: Eukaryota > Metazoa > Chordata > Amphibia > Caudata > Ambystomatidae > Ambystoma > Ambystoma mexicanum. Next base: position 115,156,740 of record NC_090934.1, on the reverse strand, counting down.
TTAGAGCAGCCCTCAACATCCCCCGATCTGCCCACATCTCGGAAACTAGGAAGAACCTCAACTGGCTCTCAGTCGTCCAAAGGATCTCCCTGAAAGCACTGGCCCTCACCTACAAATGTGTCAACCACCAGGCTCCCTCATACCTAGCCTCGCGCTTCACACATTACACACCAACACGTGCACTCAGATCTGCACAAAACCAAGGTCTAGCGATCCCTAGATTTAAGCTTCAATCTGCTGGAGGCGCCAGCTTCCCTGTCTTGGCAGCCAAGCTCTGGAACACCGTACCACTCCTGATCAGAACCCTACCCTCATTCAACCAATTCAAACACAAAGCTAAGCTTTGGTTAGTTACATCCTACTAACAACTGCTCCTCTTTATTGAATGGGCCACCTGGGACCCTACTTGCACTGATGATCGATGCCTGATTTGTAACGTCTACTGCTTACTTGATGCAAGGTGACGGGACGACTATGATGATATGTAATGTACTGTTTGTGTAAATATACTGTAATTGCTTCACTAAGATATGCGCCCGGTTGCCCTTGGGCCTGGCTTGCGCTATACAAATAAAATAAATATAAATATAAATACGACATGCTATCAGGCCCCAGGCCCCGCGAAGATTTAAGTTTCCAGATTTTAATAATGATTTCTTCGGGATCAAATGTTTCATCAAAACAATGTCTGAGTATGGGAAGGAGGAGCCATTTTTTGGTTATGGTCAGAGTCAGTATGATAAAGATTGGTGATATATTTCACCCATTGAGATTCGGAAACAGCATGCAGTGCTACAGGGGAAGTACCTGATACATGGGCCCCAAATTTAGACCAAAATCTACGATTATCATTACACCTAGGGGTTCTAAAGAGCCAGAGCCAATTCACATTAGCCAATGAATGTCTGTGAACCTTCAACCAGTTATGGTACTGTGTCGTGAGTGCTGTAAGTTTCGACTTCCTCTCACTGGGGAGGAAAAATAGTCCACTCTGACCCTTGTTTTCTCCCTATGGCAAGATGCCTTTCTTTGAGAGATAATGGTATCGAAGGGTGCCCTAACTTGTTTAGGAGTTTTTGCTAGTGAGGTGACTTTTATTTTGCACCTACAACAGTGGCAACACATACCATTAACTGATGTATATCCCACGTGTGATCTCCTAACCAACCTAGCAACTGGGATTGATGCTCTAATAGATAACTTTTACATCTAATTATTAACTGACCTGACCACACTAGGCAGTTAGCCGCCAGGTTTATCGCGACTGGAGCATTATGCAGAATGTTCAATGCGTCAGAACTATCAAGCATTCTGCTGTTTACTAGCACATAATCCAAATACGATTTACACAGCCATTTGTCCAGGTGTATTAGGAGCTTGTAACTCCGAGATTTATGCTAGGGAGACACATTAGATGATGAGCCATTAGAAATCATGGCCACCCATGGTCCAACCTGCAGACAGATTACATTGGACGAGGTTCTGCTAACGCTGTGCCTATCTCCTCCATCGGAATTTGATATAAATCATGTACTTTTAATCACCAGCCACTAGCACTTTACTTGCTGGATATTTAGTGTACCATTTCAATAGAATGGATGCAATCAACCGTTGGATTTTCTGTGTAGCCTCACCATTAGTGGTGTCATAGATAGTAACAATCAAAATTCTTTAATTCGTCTGGAGGACGAAGATGAAAGCTGAGAGTACCTGGGAAAGAGAATATTCCATTGTAAAATGTTCGAGAATAAACCAAGTGCGGGCACCTATAATTAGGCCACCCTAAGGACTGCCTCTAAGGGCACCTACAGCTAATTTACAGAGTATGCTATATCCATCGATATTCAAATTGGCAACAAACCATGTCTCTTGAAGTATAAATATATCTTTGGTTGTTAATATTGATAAACCCCTCGGGTGATCCAAGAAGGTCTGGTGTACACGGGTATTCCAAGATACCCAAGACAAATATGGAGGCACAATTGTATGTCAAACTGACCCCACTGGCACGGCTTAACAGGTCCATTGGATAGCTGATTTGTGTATTGACTGGCTTTTTAAGATGTTAAGGCAGCAAGCCTTAAGTGATTTGTGTTCCGTGCAATGGTTAGGAGACATGGTGTGTGCTGCTGTTACAAGAGGGTTCTTTTGCAATCTAACATCAGACGTGAAGGACGTCTGCTTGTGGCAGATTATTAATTTGAATCCTAATGACTCCAATTCATTTACACAAGTGTTTAGAATAGAAACCATTACAGGTGACACAAACTCAAGTATTGCCCAGTTAGACACACTATTATACTTGGGCAGCTCAACATACTTGATGTTGGCAGAGCTGATTAAGGACAGACCACCAATTTGAGAAAAGATTTCTACAATTAGTTTGCGATTCAAAAATGGGCTGCAATTGGTCGGATGGATCGCCTGCAGTCTCACTCATTTACACAATACATTCATATTTTCATCTGGAAAAGGTTGCTTATGGAATGGAACTCCAGATACCAGGGATTGAATATTATGTGGCAAGCTGTCGAGAGCCCCAATGGATGGAATGTTTAAGGAGGTTGTGTGCTGTAGAGCTGGATGAGAAGATATACTAGGGGATGCAGGTTTAGCTTGCACTGAAGAGAACCCTGCACTCACAACTGAAATACCATTTGTCGGCATTTTAGAGGTTGGGAGAGGTCCCAGAGGTTTTGGCGTGGCTAGAGGTGCGCTGAGCCACCAATCAGTTGGGCCTTGAAGATACACCTGCCTGGTCATGTCATCAGCTAAAGTGTGAGTTACAAGTGTTTGTGTATTTCCTGCAGTGTGCACACTAGTGCAATTTGCTGTAGAATCACTGTTTGAGTGGGAGGAACCCCTTTTCATTTTCAAAGCCTTTTTATTCTTAGTACCCATAGGCTTAGATTTCCTCCCCACTGGGCCTATATTGTGAATGGCTGTGGCAACAGGCAATACTTCTTTTGCTGAGTAGGGAGTAATCAACACTTCCTCGGAGTCCCATTCCTCTTCCTCTATAGTGGGCAATGTACAGTCCTGGTGCACCATAACATGATCTTGTATAGCTGTCCCATCTTTATGGTCGGTGACCTTTTGACTTGGGGTAGGAAGGAGGTCCTGTGCCCCAACGTCTGAAATGGTACTAAAGGCTGGGGTTGTGGGTGGGAGATTTCCAGGATAAAGTCCACAATCTTTGCTAATATCAGTTTACACTGCACCTTTACAATAGTTGAGCAGGAACCCATCAGTACGTCAACACTAGCCGTTATCGCATTCAGTTTAGATGTAACTGGGGTGCAAAATACATACAGCAGCTTCTAATTGACAGCAAAGTGTCTTCTTCTTGATCACACTCTGAATCAAAAATGCAAAATAAAAAACACTAGAAAATGAATCTTTTGATGTTGATGGTGAGGCCAATTTGGAGAGATTAGAGGAAGCAGATAAATTAGTCCCATTTATGTTTTCACAGCCATTTGTGTTATTCATAGGACGAATATTACTGCCAATAGATTGCGTTTTTGGCCAATACATAGTTTCAAGGAAGAGTTATTGTTGTCGATGTTCGGTGAGGCATTTGGAGCAGCAACCTGGTGCGTTGAAGATGCATCCTCCGGGCCATCCGAACCTGATGAGAGGGTGAAAGCCTCAATGATGGTTGTAATGGGCAGTTGGATAAGAGTGGGGGGAACTGTTTTCCCCTTTTCCCCTCGTGCACAGGAGCTTTAAGGCTACACAATTTTTTAAGTGCCCCTGCTGATTCACTCCGAAGACCATGTTTGCAAGTAGGAGAGCTCTTTATAGCAGAGTCGAGCCATGACCGGAGCCGTAGGAGGACTTGATTTTACAGGCAAATTGTGGACCAAATTTTGCACTTAGAGAAAGATAAGGTGCCACTATGATAGTCAATGTTTTAATCTTATTCACCATAGAGCCAGGCCAAAGGCCAAAAAAGTCACTGTAGTCCAAAAGGCTACCTCTGATGAGGTGACAGGCCATTGACCTATGCTTTCGGGCCGCGTCTATTTAGCAGGTAGCCACAATCAGCCCAGTCTCTTTCTAAGTTTGTAGTGATAAAGTCAGACGAGCAGTCAGAAAGCTTCAAAGTGGGGGCGTTTGCTTACCCGCAATCCTGGGCACTCCTTCGTTATCCACCGTGGTTGACACAGGCCCCTGTCGCAACAATAGGCAAATTGGCAGGACTTTGATCCAGGGCAACAAAGCCTACTCAGCCTCAACTGCCACAACTGCCCTTTGATGCCCTTTGCAGCGCTTCACGCCTTCCGCGTAGTTTTATGGAAGCTTCCCAAACACCTCCTTCCTTCAGACTCCAGCCGGTGTAGAAATAGAGGTAGGACTCCCAGTAGTTCATAGCTTTGTAGTTTGCAGGCACAATACTGATGACAAAAACGTCAGCATTTAGAATCTATTGCACAGTGTTTCCACAGACAGGGATTCCATGCCACAACTACCCTTTGATGCCCTTCGCCTATGAGCTATCAACTGCCCAACTTCTTAGAAACGTTTCACAGATTTCTAAAGCAGCAGCTCTTTAAACTGTGGTCATCTGGCCTTGCCATCCTTGCAGGTCTCATTTTCATGCTTAACCTGCCTGGAATGTGTATTGATTGTACTTATAAGGATTTTATGTTATTTTATCTGTGTCTTGTTGTTTATATCTATGTAGTGCTTTGAAGCCATTTATGGTTTATGCTTTGATTGTTGCCTTCACAAGATGGCATGTGTGCCCGTTATCTGTTGAACAATATTTGGAGGCATTGTGAAAATTAAGTAATTTTTTAATACAAAATTAAGACAACAATTCGATTATGCCATGCGCGTCTTTGCATGAGTTTTAAATTGCATGGGAGTCATTTGCAAGTGAATTGCCTCATCTTTCCACTCTTGGTTACAGATGGTTCAGATTAAATGCATGTAAAATACGGTGTTGATGCTACGGGGTTTTCTGGTTCCAGCGACTGAAGCCCAGAAAAACATTTCCCCGTCCAATCTTGCAGGTGAAATGATTCCCAGGACTCAGTGGACCTTCAAGATCCCGCAGGATTCGCCAGCGGTCCAAAAAAAGTGCGACTAAAGGGGGCTCGTTACTTCGGTGGGCCACACCAAACCAACAAATATCGCATTGCTATTTGGCAGGCTGTGGGGAGATTCAGTTGCCAAATAAAAGAACAGCCCAGTTTCACTTTCCGTTGTTTTTATAAGTTTTGTTTGGTAGTAAGAGTGTGAGTCTATAGTGGGGGCTCACAACCATTTCAGAAGTGTTTTGGTGAGCTTTAAATGTTGGCGCTTTTCTGCTATGGTTTTAAACTTGTGCTTGTTCCTCATTATTTGCTTTGTGTCCCCTTTATTGTGGCCTCATTTGTCTTTCCTTCGTTACCCTTACTTTCTATCATAAAAATGTTGAATAAGCCAAAAAAAGCTTGTGTATGACCTTAACCATGTACTTTTCCCCCTTTGTGTCACCCCAACAACGAACAACAACCCAAAAGGTTTCATAAACTCTTTCCTTTTGTACCTTAATACATTTTTTACATTTTTTTAAATTTATGTTTTGGTGTGAAAACACAAACCTTTCACAATACAAAAAGATATAGCACAAAAAGGAATTCAATCACATGTCAACAAATATAAGGGTTGAGACAGGATGCGTTAACCCGTCGACTTTAGTTGTGATAAACAACAAATATAAAAAGACAAATATGCAAAAAATAGATAAATAGATAATCATAGTCTAAAAACACACAGTGCATTGGGCCTCATTATAAGTTTGGCAGTCCGGAAAAAAGGGTGCGGGTAGCAAAGTACCGGCAATTTTTCCTGACCGCCAAACTAAGAGTTTGTCGGTAGGGGCACAGACGTGCCGGCAGGCCTAAATACCAGGAGTTCAAGCCCCCACCGGCAGTGTTAGAAACATTGCTGCTGCTTCATTGACCTCATTCCCGTGGAGTTCTATAGGACTCCACAGGAATGGGGATTTTCTGTTACCGCATCCGGCCATAAAATACCAGTGGAAATGGGAAGTCACAAGCCGGAAACAGTGTTACGGGTTGCTGGCATCCCATAGCCTACCGGTAGGATTTACCAGGTACCCCGTAATAAGGGCCATAGGATCACAAAAGAAAAATTAAAAATTAAAAATTAACTTTACCACAATTGACCACCATTAAATTCTATAGATTAAGATCCTAAAACCAACTTTATACCCTAATTCTATTTGTGTGATGTTCCTAATTCCCTTTTAACCAACCAAAAATAATGAGGGGAAGAAACAGTCTGTCTGCCTTTGTTTTCCAACTTGTTGGTGAAACTAAGCTTCACATTTGTTTAACCATAGAAACCTTTAGGTATTTTAAACACTTTTCTTTGTGCCGCTAGATAATCCTTTCCAATTGTCTGCGTGAGTCTCTTGTGAATCCATTCATTTGTCCGAATTAGTCACATGTGTTGTTGTTTTGCCTAGTTTGAGTTCTTCGAAAGGAATTCAAACCATGAGGGGGGATTAGAAGTTGTATTTGAAGGAATAGGCGGAAGACGAAAAGGGTATTTACTTCTCAGAGGACAAGGATGTTAATTTCCGGATCTTTGCAGAGATGTGTGTGCCTCTTGTACTTTTGGGGTAGGTGCTAGTCGCCGACAGCCGAAGCTGGTGTTGCGTAAAATGGGAAAGACATTGGGGAATGGCTCAGGAAGAAGAAAGGATGAAGGGATGAAAAAACATGGGGGAGGCAGAGGATGCTGGACCCCTGAGGGTCTAGGCCACACAAGGGAGTCATTTTGCTAGAGGTGGTGAAAGCACCTGAAGAAGTCCCTGTGTAGTTGGACCGGGAGTCCCTGCCAATGGCTAATATAATTTCAATGCAAGAGGACCTGGTGGCAGCCAACACACTACAATACATTCAGAACAATGTCCCTGAGTTTTCAGACTTTGGAGTTGCAGATAGCTCAGCAGGGATGTGGTGTGGGTGAAGAGTGGCTGTGCACTGGAGGATGAGGGGGAGTGCATGTGGTGGCAAAGCAGGAGTCAGAAGAGAACAGGTGTCGGAGACAGAAGAGGTGCACCCCCAGCTGATGGCTAAGGACAGGAAGATATTGAAGCCTCTGAGCCAGTGCAAGCCCTTGCAGTGCATCAAGAGAGGCACAGTCATTTCTTGTCAACTTTCAGGCAGGAAAGCAGACATCCTCCACACTCTTGACAGTGCCCACCCTTTCATGAGTCTGGGAGTAATTTAGTTTCTGCAGGGTAAGTATGTCAAGAAGGTGGAAGGCACTGTGAGGATAGGTAAAGGGCATGCATGGTGGAGGTACTGACCTTGGATTCAAGTGTAGAACTGTGTCAGGGGCTGAATCATTTGCAGAATATTCCTTTACAGCCTATTGATTTCTACTTATTAATGTAAGCATAGTCAACATTGGAAAGAGCACCATTGTCTGCAGGATTGAAAAAAGAAATAAAGACATTGAACAAGGAGATTTAGGAGTTGATCTGAGTTAAATGCGCTAACCAGCAATCAATTTAATGCACCACAATTCACTGAAATTTCCCTGAATCTTATTATTGGCCTGTTATATTATATGGTTGCACAATTGTGACTTGTGATACTGTTATAACATCCTTTGAAGGGCGAAATCCAATAGGCCTCCTCTTCTTACATATGTTTAGTGTGTATCCACAACATGCCAACAACTGCCAATTAGTAATGGCCCTTTGTTTTATTCCGTTTTCTTTCATGGATGGAAGAAAGCAAAATGTGTATTTGAAATAGTAGAGTCTTAAATCACCAACCAATCAATAAATGCATTATTTTGCAAACATTAAAACATAGTAATACAGATCCCAGTACCTAATTACTGAAATACATCAGATGAAATATAATAAAATTGCGAAACTATAAAACAAGAACAAACATTACAAGTTTTGAAAGATGGCTAGTTGATACCAAATACAATTTGCTAAATAATATGTCAAAATGTTAGTTGTAATAATCAATCAGACTCTAAATGGAACATTTTAATCAAGAGAGAATTAGTAGAATAAGATAAAGAATAATGTCCATTCTGCGCAAAACATATAATATCGGTATTAACTCTCCATGAATCTTCCTCTTCATGAGACTCTTCCTAGTTTCTGGTGATGAGGAGTATTTATTTTTATTTGCTTTAATTCGTTACAAATCTTCAGCAAGTTATCCAAAATAAGTCATATGTAGTTTCCATTTCCTTTTCCATAAAGAACAGAGATAAAATGATACAGATAAAAAAATAAAAAGAGAGAAGGGGAGACATTATTTTCGATCATAAACCATCCTCGCTACGTCAAATCTCATTTATAAATGACACTACTGCCAACACCAAAGATACCTTTTCTCCTCTGAACACCAGGGCCCACCAATCCTCCAGTGCCAACGAGCTTGCATCCCTTAGCAAATGGCCAACATGCCTCGTTCTTTCATTAATCTTCCCCGGGCAGTACAGAAGAAAATTCTTTAAAGTTTCCACTATACCAGAATTAAAATTGTTTGTTTTTCAGTGTGATTACTGTTGTTCTTAAAGAAATTATTTCTTTAGTTAATAATATGATTAGTCTGTTTCTCAAAAAATGGTCTCTATAACATTTTGCCCAAGGCCCTGACCTCTTGATCCAGATGGCAAAAAAGGTTGTAGCTGCTTGCTTCATCAGAGGTGGAATCCAGGTGTGCTCCCAAAACTTGATTTTCACCCTGCACGGTTGGATTTTAAGTCATCCTCTGTGGTTCAAATCTCCTCCAACTTATTCAAGTTGGCTTCAACCCAGTCTTTCAGGGCCTGTTAACCGCTCTCGTCATTTCCTTTCTTTTCTATCTCCATCATTTTTGTTTTGGATCCCAGGAGGCATTTCCTGAAAAGGGCAAATCTTTTCCATTCCACCATGGCCCTTAATATTAAGAGAACCAGTTCTCTATGTAAGAATTGAATAGGGGTGGAAGTTGGAACTCTCAGGACTCTTTTCTAATAAATGCCCTCGAGGAGTGACCAGCATTTAATAAGGAGGTTCGTCTGTTACCATATCATGTTTAAGTAGTGTAAGGAAGGAATGGTATCAAGAATAGACAGACACAAGTGATCACAGTTCAAGGGTGTTTATTAAACTGTATAGGTAGGCTGGAAAAACACCTAATCTAAACCTTAATCTAAGATGGGAGCAAGCTACGACCATCAAATCATAATAAGACAGTACTAGTGGCGTCATGTCAAAAAAAAAAGGGCCTATACTAAAAAAACGATTGCCAATCCTTCCAACTAAATACCATAAATTGTGTGGGATAGGGTTTACAAGAAAGAAAGTGTTCACAAATGTTAAGTCAAGATGTGGTAGTCAGGGGTCTCCCTTCCCCGCGTTTTGAGCACGGGACAATGTGGGACTCCTGAAGCACAGCACACACTTGAGCCTTCCACAGTACCAGACGACGGTTCAGATCTCAGATATCAGGATCATTGGTGGTTAAGTCTCTTTTCTGTAAAAAGTCTCTTGCCTAAGAGAACCTGATGTGTTTGAAAAAAACAAACAAAACTTCCTTCCCACATGTACGTTGGGTCATGAGTTTTCACCCCAAGGTCATCCTCTTCCGGGCCCAGACCCCTCTCAAATCTCAGCCTCCCTCCGTCGGGTTCACTACGGCTTCTCACAAATCAATGGGCCCGATTACAACCCTGGAGTTGCATTTTTTTGGCGCCCAGAAATGGGCAATTACTGGATCATTACGGCCTTGCCGGACCCGGTATTTGCCCATTCCTGGTCAGACCTAGCAGAATGAAAGGCACCCGCGGGCACAACTCAGAGTTTGCCGGTCTGGATACAACGGTACCGGCAAGCTTACCGGTACCATTGTATCTGGACCGGCAAACTCGTAATGAGGCCCAATGTCTCCTGTTACATTCAAGATTCTTAATGTCTTTTTAAACAGTTCACTGTGGACTTACCTCTGCAAGGTTCACCTTTGTCAACACGCTGTTCTTTGAGACTTTAGACTTCGCCCAGTTTTTGCCACCGTCCCTCCGTCGGGTTTTCCTCTTGCAAACTTTTGCTAATCACACATATTCATCTACTTTCTTAGGATGCAGGATACACTTCCTTTAATGTTACAGCCTTCTGCTGGTCAAAGAATTTCTACTGTACAGAGGATTTTACTAGACCCCTGTAGGATCACATTGACCCCTTTCTCACCCCGTTCCCAAGGCCTTCTGGTAACGGTAGTTTCAACACAAGGGTGTTCGCCCAGAGTTTCTCGAGTGAGCCCCCACGTGTGTCGGACTCCACTGCAGCTGGTTTTCCACCTCTCGTTTTAACAGTTCTTTGTACTTTTCTTAATTTGCCACTTTGTGACTTTCATTCAACACAGTTTGGTTTCTTATTGGGTCTCCCCTCGACTCACGGCTGTGATGAACCGCTTGGCTTTACTTGAATCGGCAGTCAAGACCTGTACCACGGTAGCAGGCATCTCCCTTTGTCCTACTTATCAGCGTAGGCATTCTCTGTGTACTGTTGACATCTGCTGCAACACACTTGGGATATTGTTCGCGGTTTTACGATTCCTTCTGTGGAGATTTCACAGATCTGGCTTGGAAAGGGCAAGGTAGCTTTTCTCCTTGTCACCCTCTCATTTCGCACCCTCTTTCTCCTCCTCTTGAACTGCCGTGCTGAGTTAGCTCTCTCTTTGTGTGGTCTGTCTTGCTCGTCTTGTGCTCGCGTGCTCCACCTTTTATCACTGTGGGGAAGGGAAAGGGCCATCAGGTGTATGTGGTTCTGGTTAATTGCCTGACTCTGCCTGACCCTGGCCTTGGGACATGTCAGGTAAACGGATCTGGTGTTAGTCTGTTGTCTTTCGTACTTTGTGAAAGTGTTTGTATCAGAAAAGGGAGGGGGTAGAGTTTCAAAAAGGGAGGGGGTAGAGTTTCTAAGTATCCTATATAGCAGGAAGGGGAACATGTGTCAGAAGAAGGGGATACCGCGTCTCACCTGTTGGTGTCCCACTTCCACTCCCCGAGGACCCCCCATCCAGGAGATCCTCCCTCACTGGTCCACCCCCAGGAACTGGATCCAATAGTGATGGCCGTGTCCTGGCCCCCTGGATGACAGATCCCGTGGGACTATTCAGGGAGACACCTTCAGATTTCTCACAGTAGGGAGTCTCTTTCATGAAGATCTATCTCAGGGAGGCAGTTCAAGTAAAAAAGTACCTGAACATGCCTTTCCTGTGTAGCAACCACCTCTTGCTCTACTGTCGTTGGTGCTGTGCCAGTGATTTTTGGAGATGTTATTTGCTTAGTTTCTCTTAACTCTGAGGCTGTGACAAAGCCCTCCATAAACAGGAGCTTTGAATGGACCATTGCCATCAGTGTAGTTTGGCCCTTCAAGGTGTCGTTAATGGCCTCATATAATTTGGTAAACTGCACAAAGCAATTGTTATTGAAGACATGGTGTTTAATAAGTCTGGTTTAGCTGACTGGGCTGAGTGGTGGGTAGGAGGAACTCTATCTCGTTCTCTACAACGGCCACATGTTGGTGGCTCTGTTGAGGATTCTAAACTTGATGAATATTTCAGGATTTCCTGAGGTGTTTGAAGCCATATATCTCTGCCAGAGATAAGTGAAATGGGCATGATAAGTCTTGGGTTGCATGTGAAATGTCTCTATACTTCTCTCTGGTGCACTACGTTTCTCCATCAGTTCTCTTGTATGTTCTAACCTCGCAATATCAGTCCGTAATGATCTTCACCTTACTGCCTATTTCCACAGTCAAAGGAGGAGGCCCAGCAAGAGGTTTCCTGTTTGCAATTATCTTATGATTGCCGTTGGAAAGCCCCTTGTGTTTTGTAGGCAGTGTCCTAGATCTACTAGCAGCACATATATCCGAAAGTCGCTCCTCTGGTGAAGTTTGAGAGTTAGGATGTTTCTTGTTTTGGTTCTTCTAAGTCATCTCAGCTGTGCATTGATTTCTATTATATATTGATGTGCACCTTTTATCAAGTTCTCAGGGCTCCTTTGGAAGTGTGTTGGTCTTAGGCATGGAAGGGGAGGTAGGGCCATCCCTTGGACCTTCCAATATTTCTGCATCTGACATTTCACCCAACCCATCAAATAATTGACCTTTGCTCGTTGTTTTAATTTTAGTTTGATAAAAAGTCGTAATTTTTCTACTGTGAGGGTTTCTCTTCCCAGGATAATTTGTTGTCAGCCATAAGGTGAAGTTTGATTGCCCCACTATAGGAGTGGCGCGCATCCAGGAAGTGTATTGTGAAGTGTAGTGGCTGTTGGAATGTTACGCTACTCCCCTGTGTCCACGCGAGTGACCAGCAAACTTTCAACGAGGCCGTCTGTAAGTGGAAGCACGAAGTGCTGCAGAACGTGGACCTCTGAGAGCTTGCAATGCTCTATGTGAACAACCACTCATGTCGCTGGTTGAAGGCCCGCCCCCCGGATCCGTTCCCAATGCTACTTCTTCCTGGTGAATGCGCATCCAGCGCGCGCATCCAGGAAGTGTATTGTGAAGTGTAGTGACTGTTGGACTGTTACGCTGCTCCCTTGTGTCCACGCGAGTGACCAGCAAACTTTCAACAAGGCTGTCTGTAAGAGGAAGCATGAAGTGCTGCGGATCATGCACCACTGAGAGCTTGCACTGCTCTATGTGAACAAGTAATTTCTTGGACCTGGTTCACTGCACTGCACCACTATTACCACTGCTGCACTGCTGCACTGCTGCCATTTCGCGTGCTGAACAACATCTCTTATTCCTCTTTTCTTGTTAGCCACTCACGTCGCTGGTTGAAGTCCCGTCCCCCGCCCCCGGTCCCAACGCTACTTCTTCCTGGTGCATGCGCATCCAGCACGCGCTTCCAGGAAGTGTATTGTGAAGTGTAGCGACTGTTGGACTGTTCGGCTAGCGGTGGTGGGGGTTGGCTCCATCCGAATTCTGGTAAATTTAGCTTACCTGCGCAAGTGTGTGTGCATTTTCTGATTACTCAATCTATACTGAATCTATATTGTCAATATGAGAAGAATCAAAATACCGTTAATACGTAAGGAAGCGGGTGCTGACTTCTTTACGGCAGTCAGTACAAGAAGGGCCAGTCTTGCACGTGCTGCAGCGTTGGCGCTGCCGGAGATGGGTGATGAGGAGGTGTCGCTCCTGCAGTGTGCGCAAGACTGCTCGAATATGGAGAAGCAAGGGGAGGAAGTCACGGACCCTTCTCAACTGTTGTTCTGGGAAGATGACTTGAACAACGACATGTTACCCAAACCAAATAATTTGGACATTAGTAAGGAAGCTTTGTTCTCGAGTAGGGAAAAGGAATTTAATGTCCCTAGTGTGTTTAATTACGATGATATGTTGGATTGCCCCAATACTTTTTCTACTCAGGATAAGCTTGACGCTGGGAATCCTGCAAATAACCATACAGACATGATATCATCTGAATTTTCTGTAATGATGAGTCTTTTTAATAGGCTTCTGCTGGCAGAGTCACGCAAGCAAACAGAGGCTATTAAGGACTTGACATCTGAAATAGCGCAACTACCCATTAGATTTGCTGAAATAGTGAGTAGTCTAATGAATGAAAAGTTTAGTACGTTGAGGCAGAAGAAGGTGGATGCACTTAGTGGCTCCTGCTCGGGCACGATTATGACTCGTGATGAGATTTTTGTAATAACTACATCACAGGAAGACATAATCGAGCCAGATCATGAAAAAACTGATAATGAGCCGATTGAGACAGACAAATAAGTCTTGGCGGTAAGTCCACAGCGAATGGTGGCAGAAAATGAAACTTTAGAGACAAAAATGTCGAAAAGACAAGGAAAAAAGTTAGCTAAACAAAGGAAAAAGAATAACAATAATAAAAATATCTGGGCGAACAAGAACACTTCGATAAAGTTTCTGAAATATTGTGATATGACTAGTGATGAAGTGACGGTCGTTCCGGAATCTAAAAAAAATTATGATAAAGAATTGGCACAAGGGTTGTTTCTGAATGTTAACAACTCCAAAGAACAATCCGTACAGAATTCATATACGGCGGGAGATCTGCCTTTAAGAGACATCATGAAAAAGAAAAAACAGATTCAGAACGACGATATGTTTGAAATCTTTAATGCAAGACTTAATAATCCTACTATTGTTGACCCTGCTATTCAAGCTAGGGGGGCGGCCGACTTGAAAACATCTAGTCATGGGTCAGTCATGACAGAGATTAAGACGATCTCGGGGGAGGCCTGCTGGGCGTTTCCAGTATCAGGGAAGTCCAGGGTGGGCATCTCAATGAACTCAGGTCTGGGCAGCTCTGTCTGGAAGGTGTGTGCTGAAAAGGTCGGCACTAATAGCGACTTGGGGTCCACGGGTAATGTTAATTACTCCTCCATTATAAACAGTAACCAACAGTTAGGGTGTATGGCTTACATGGGCCACTGCACCACTGACAGATCTGCACAAGCTGTACTTTTAGGAACTACTCCTAACTCAAAAATAGCAAGTACCACTATTAATCTATCCGACTCTAATGATGGACGTTCGGACACTAAGGCTGATGGTAGCTCAGATTGTAATGTCCCCTTAGGTCCGAAGGGGTGCTTCCCCAATTTAACACACACAACCATTGGTGTATCTGGGCAATGGGGAGGGTGTACTGCAAACTTGGCTAAAGGGTCTTTTGAATCAGGGATCCTGAAGGGACCTATTGGATTGGCTATTAAACCTGTAACTGAAAATTATCACTTAGATCCTATTCTGCCAGGCACAGCACATGGTCCACTTATGGGATAGGCTCTCAAGGATGATGAGCTTTACCAGACCATTATCAGGGTCCTCAAGGTAAAACAACAACAAGACGGAACTTATGAGGATTATTGTGCGGGTACTGACAGTGGTAACCGGGTACCTATTGGCAGAGACAATGGTATAACTAAGGTACTGAAAAAGGGAAATGAACGTGGGGGTTCTGAACTAATACAGGAGGCGCGCCCTCCGGAATTAAGGGAGCCTGTTAGGCCCAAACTACCTGGGCTTGTTCTAACGACCCTATTTATGGACCTGGGGAATTTATCCCTGAACAGGCCCTACATACTATCCCTTTTCAGTCAAATTAAGGAACTCAATCTGATCACATCTGCCGACATAGAGCTGGTGGATTATATTCACAGGGACAGATTTGACTATGTAAGATTGGTAATCCCATCCCTGTTGGTAAGAAACCTATTACTAAAAGAGGCGGAGCAGCTTCAATGTAGGGGCTTTGACATCTTTGAGTTTGTACATACTATGCCTACTACAAATAGGAAGTCTACCTACAATATCTCAGCAATGGAACAACCTCAATTGTAGGGGGGAAATTTAAGGTTGAAGAGTGATGATAATCTAGACAAACAGGACTGGAGATGGTTAGCTCTATCTCTATTCGAATCCATTGACTCACTTAAACAATTGAAGTCCCTCTAGCTGGTCTAAAAATATTACACTTTTAAGCTGGAATTTGAGAGGTTCAACTAACTTGTTACATAATGTGATTTTAATGAATGAATTGTCAAAATTAGACTTTGTCCTTATCCAAGAATCATGGGCAAGGGTGGATTTATGCTGCAAGTCTCTTCTCTATGCACACAGGGAGGTAGAGTGGGCCGTCCTAACGGGGGTCTTATCATTGCCATTAAGAACGTTAATAAGCCCAGAATTACAGGGGAGTGGTTTTTTCATCCTCACTTCTTAGTAGCTGGATACAACTTGATTTTCAATGCCTTTGACACAGCCTTTTTGTTTATTAATGTCTATTGGAATCCGGCAGAAAAGTCGGACCTACAACTTGGTGAAGAACTCCCGAACTTGGGTCCTTAATCGAAATTTGGTTGGAACTAAACCCTGGTGGGCATATTGTAATTGCATGCGACTTAAATGCCGACTGCTTGGACGATTCCTTACTGGGGGATCTCTATATCTCTGATTCCATGTCCCTAGATCCACTGGGAGGTAATCCCAAATTGCGGGGTAGGATTTGGAAACACTTTGGGGAGGTGTGGGGGCTGGAAATGTTCATAAACAATCTTCCAATCTGGGAAGCGAGAGGCTGTAAGTCTATCATCGACTATATCTTTTGCTCGGGTGATCCTTTTAGACTCTCAGGGAACTTTGAGTGTTAAGGTAATGAACTTAGTGACCACTGTATGCTCACCATAGAAATTAAATCTGTTACCCTCCAAATGGAGAACAGGATTTATAAATATGGCCTTAGGACTAACAGGATTTATAAATATGGCCTTAGGACTAATTGTTCAGGGAATAGAATAAGATGGTGTGAGAAAAAAAATGCTAAACTCTATGCCTTACTGATGAAAGACCATGAAAGTTATACACACTACCAACGTGCTGAGCTATACTCACCCTCCCAGTTTACTGACTACATCAGTAGGACACTGCAGACAATAGAGATGTCTTTCAGTAAGAAAAAAATGGATACAACCCATAAAATCCATAGCTTCGACAACGAAGTCTGGGAACCCAAATGCAGTATGAGGAAGGACATACATAACATCAATAAATCAGGGAACTCTGTTGCTTGCATTTCAGCCATGAAGAAAAAGATAAGACAGAGATATAAAAATTGGTCCATACAGCACCGTAGTCAAAGAACACAAAGAGACGGTGAAGATATGTTAAAATCTCTGAGAGGACATAACACGGCCAACTTCTGGAGCTTACTTAATAACACAGATAAGAGTCTAGAAAGTGTGATTTTTAACCCCATAAATGAAAGTCTGTGGTTGCGTCATTTTGCTAATCTTTATGGAAACAAATCTGGTGAGCCTGTTGCAACTTGGAAAAGCAATACGGCTTGGCATCTGAAATATAGTGAGAGGGACATTGTCGACTCAATAAGGAAATCCAAAAAGCTCGGGGGCACCTGGTCCTAACAATTTATCCAACAAAATATTTAAGAGAGATCCGGAGATTTGGGCTAAAATACTGCTTGTGTTATTTGATAACATACAAATCACAAGAACTATCCCTCATTCATGGAGGGTCTCCATGATTGTACCCATTTTTAAGAAGGGTTCTCGTCAATGTCCCTCAAGCTACAGGCCCATCTCCATTTCGGATCCTGAATCGAAACTATTTACGTCACTGGTTTTAAGAGACATCCAGCTATGGATTGAAGAAAATAACATTTTGGATATGAGACAGATTGGCTTTAGGCAACATATTGGGACTGATTGCGGGGGCCTTATTATATACAACCTCATAGCTCAATCCTTGAGGTTGGGTGCCAGGTCAACATTCGTTGCATCAATGGACCTAAGCTCTGCTTTTGACCTGGTCGACAGAGCTATATTATGGGAGACACTGGTAACTTTGAAAATGCTGTTGTTTCTTATAGATATAATAATGGCCCTCTACACCGATACTGGTGTGATGGTAAGACTGGACTCAGAAGGTAATCTGTCGAAAGAACTAAAAATGTACAATGGTATCCGCCAAGGGTGTAGGTTGGCACCCACGATCTTTAATCTATATGTTAGTGGTGCAGGTGTAGCTCTGTCAAACAAGGGCCTTCTTCCCCCGAGAATCGCGAATGTTCATCTGGCATGGATGGCTTACGCTGATGATTTTTTACTTATTGACACTACCAAGGTAGGCTTACAGAGATTACTAAAAGCCTTTGAGGACTTTATCAAGGGAATTTTGCTAAAAATTAATTCCTCTAAAACTGTGATAGAGCACCTTGGTAGAGTGAATAAGAGGAAGAATTCTTACTCATGGATGTGTGGTATTAACAAGCTTAAAGCAATGCCTCTTTTTAAATACCTGGGTTTCGTAATCTCAGATACGAACTCGAGATCCCTATTTAAGTCCCAACTAAAATTAAAGGTAGACATCGCCATTAGGCAAATGAGAGCATTAGAGTCAAAATATGGTAAATTTACAATGGCTCCTTTAGGGAAATTTTACTTGAAAAAAAATATCCCTCGCTTGACCTATGGCATAGAATTTCACACAACCAGCTGGGAGGCCGATTTGATTTACATTGAGAACTACATATGGAAAGCAGTTCTTTACTTTATTCCAAAATATATACCAGGGGAATTGATCAGATATGAATTTGGATTAAACTCATTGGCTGCAAATATGAAATGGAAAAGACTAGCTCTGTGGAGGAAGTGTAATGTAGGGACTGAAGGGTCATTGTATTCATGTGTGGGGTTGGATACTGGTAACCCGTTTATTCAAGTTCTGACTGTGGAGACCTTCAACTGCTTGAAATTGCTGGTTATGTCTGTAACCTCTTTAAATAATAAACCGTTGCGGGTGAAAGAGTGTGTTATGGGCTTTGATTGGCTCAACACTAAAGGGAAAATTGCTGAATCTTCACTCTATCGGCAACCCTGTTCTATATACAAATGGTACCCAACTATGGAAAGACACCTATATAAATACCCTAGTAAACAGATCAGAAATGATTATATGCGCTTCAGGTTCAATGTTGTATTAACAAATCAAATTAATGTCATTAGAAATAACTACTCAGATGATTGGATGTGGTGTAGATTCTGTAGAGTTGAAGGCATTGTTGACTCTTTGCAACAGGTTTTGCTTGTATGTCCGATACTAAAACATGCAAGGATAAAGTACTTTGCAAAATATGTACATGACACTGCCAATGTAAACAGGGATTTCATCTGGACAAGGATGCTACATAATTGTGAAGACAATCTAAACATCAGAGTGGTTACTTTTTTGAGGTATGTGTGTGCTCTCTGATAGAAGGAAAAATCCATGTTATTTTAGCTGTTCTTGGTTTTAGATTGAAACATCTATGATGTTTTAACTTCTAATAATTTCTGTAGGAAATGATGTATCTATTATGAATTGAGAATTAGATGTTTCTTCTTTTAATTATTTTTTCTGTCTTTCCTTTAAATACTAAGTAATGTCTACTTTTATTAGTTTTATTTTTTTGTAAAGGTTTATATAAACCAAAACAATAAAGCAAAAAAATAAATAAATAAAAACATAGTAGTGGCAGTTTTAGATGCTCCTTCCAATGCTGGCACAATGCTCCCAAGTGATTCAGCATTGCCAACCAGGGAGACCTCTCTCGTCCTCCTATTTGCCTTCAAATGTTTGCTGGTTTTAGGCAGTTTGCTGAGGTGATCTCTGACCCTGCTATCTACAGGGCCAGCGGGTTCCTCACCATCATCACCAGGACACTTGATTCCAGATGTCTCACGCATCGTGGAGTAGTCGAGTTGCGAGTGGGCTCCAAAGAGTTCTCGCTCGATCATACACTGAGTCTTGTGGACCTGAACATCCACTGGTCTCTGATGGGCATGGTGGTCATGACGTTGATCATGAGCAGGTGATGACTCTCTTGGGTGAATAATTGGTCATGCAAGATCTTTCTCCAGGGTTGTTAAGGGTGCAGGAGTTCACATGTTGCACCCAAAGTCTTTAAACAATGATTCTTGGATCACGTTGTTGGAATGTATGGGAATTTTAACAGAAATGCCATGTGTTTCATCTAATTCAACATCCTGTTTTGGTGATGGAAATGGTAATGGTAAAGGTGATGGTGACGTTGGTGGGGACATGGTTAATAATACTTTGTGTAATTGTTTTGATGTGTTCTTTGGCTGAGCTGAAACCAGACCCTAGGGGGGAACTGAAATGCAAGGAAAGGTCGACGGGCTCTCCGAGATAACGACCTCACTAGTTTCAACTGTAATAACAGTGCTGGGCCAAGAAAGCCGCATAGGGTCCAATGGGGTGCTCGGTACATCAGGGGGTGTTGGGACAGCAGGTACATTTTCTGCTGGTAATGACATGTCACTGACCAGAATATATGGCTGCGTAGAAGCATTAATGGCGTTTGTGTTTGGAGTCGCATAGTTATTAGCAGAAGCAGACGTTTGGTTACGTTTACCTCTGACATGCAGCTTGGTCCTCAGTGGGGTACTCATTCCAGGGGGAACAGACTCGCCCTGCCCCTGAAGCTTGGCACTTCTTAGATTATGTCCCTCCTCCATTGCGCCTTCCTCCACCACCACCACCCTCCCGGCCAAATCCGCACCGGCGCTCCACGCCGCAGGCAGGCTTTTAAGAGTTTCTTAAAGTGACAGTATCCCAACCACTATTCACGGGTGTCTGCAGGCTTCTATTCCACGGAAACAAGGAACGGGGTGCTTCTAATCGCTTATGAGTGCTTGAGCGACTGAACTCGGCGTCGAACTACTGGCCATCGATCCGCGCCGGAGGGAGGCGTTTAAGAGATTCTTATAGTGTCTGCAGGCGTCTACACCACGGAAACAAAGAACAGGGCACGTCTGGTCGCTTATGAAACCTGGAGCGACTGAACTCGTCGCCAAACTCCGCTTGGGTCCGTTTTCTTTTTTGTTTTTTTGGGTAGCCCTTACTATGACATATAGACTGTTTATAAGTGTATCTTCAATTCTGGCTGCTATACTGAGAGTGAATAATTTACAAAGGACAAACAGTCTGGGATGATATTTCAAAGCAGCCGTTCGGAGGAAACCATGGCGTTACATGTAAATTCAATAAATGTCTCCTCAGCAGGCATAGTACGCAATCTTCCTGGTATTGCACCCTGTAAGCCGCAGATGCCTACAGAGGTATGTAGCAGGCAGGACTGTGTTCTTTTGCAAATGTTGAGGCTTCTGTTATATACATTAGAGAGTGATGAGTGGAAATATCTGAATTCATGAGCATCACTGGGAATACAGCGGTTCCATTCCATTGGGCTCTGTGATATTAGTTAAGGCAAACAACCACAAAAGAAGGAGCTTGCTCAAAGTGCAAGGTGCACAGGCGAACAGGGTCAGGTCCAGCAGGCAAGCACGCGTACCCATGTTTCATCATGGGGATATGTATCTTCACGCAACAGCCAGGTGATCTCATTAAGATCAAATGGAAATCTAACATGTGGTAATGTTTTTCTGCCATTTTTTCAAACATGAATACTATAAATAAGATGAGTGACAATATTTTATTAAAAAAATGTAGGAAAATTGTGAGAAATAAGTGAGGTAAAACCCACCTTTCTATCCCTATGCATTATATCATACCCGATAAGAGGGACTGTAAAGAAATGATAGCCAGCAAACTCTTGAAAACATTATCAATGATGGGGCTAATCACAAAATGTGCCACTTGCACTGCTGGCTATAGTTTGGAGGGCACTCGTTTAGCTGATAAGCAATGGGTGGTCCCCACGTTGCCCTTTGGCCTGGAGGCAGGCTTACTTCACCTTGGTATCTGGGTGAAAACATTAGAGGAGCAAATACGGAAAAGGATTCTGGGGCTCGCACAAGCGATTCCCGTCATGGCCATTCGTCTTGGAGTAGGACTTACCTCAATGGAGACTGCAATATTAGTGAAAAAAGCCATTTCTTTGTGTGAAGCTTCGAACTGCCCTTAGGTGCCGTTGCCTGAAAATATTAGGGGCAGTTATGCTATGTACCCCCAACCAATCTGTGAGAAGTTATGAAGCTCAATGTGAAAATGTTATTAAGACCATTGACTAGAAGCCCACGTGGGAGAACTGGGAATAGTGCCTTGAGGAGAGAACTTAAGGCAAAGGTGTTGGCGTGGATTTGGATAAAAACACAGGAGCACCTGTGGAAGTTGTTGAGATATATAATTAGTGTATCCAATTATATAGGAAATGTCTCGCTCCTTCTTGCTACCTTTTAATGCACCCCTCACGTACTCACCGTAGAACTATTTTACTGATGCGGTTATGTAAACTCCCAACCCGAGAAGGTATGGGCATCTGGCAGCGTATTCCTGCCTTAAACGGTTGAGTGAACACGCAATCTGTATTGAGACTAACAGACACATTCTGACACAGTGTCCATTGATTGCAGACCTACATGAGAGTTGTCTTGCTAGATTTGTGGCAGGCTGTGAACGCTTATGTGAAAACGTTTTTGGGCGCATTGTTCTGCATTCTTCCGGCTCGAACTCTCTGCGTGTCAAGCGCTACTCTAAGCACCGAGTGGTTGGCCGATCTCTTTCCTCGGCTAGCTCCATCCTTTAGAACAGCCTCCCCTTCCTCTCCGTCTTGAGCAGGATCTCCTCAAATTCCACAAGCTCCTTCAAGACTTTGCTCTTCTCCTCTTCCTTCCTTCTCTCCCTCCCATGCTAAACCCCACAGTTGCTGAGATTGGTGGCCTGGGCCCTTATATGTCCTTCTGGGTCATGGCCTTCCATCCATTCGCCTTCAGCCTCTGCCCGCCCCCTGCGCTTGCCTGTGAGTTTCCAATGGCCGGTGCTGTCCCGCAGGCCTGCACTTATTGTATTGACAGGTGAACACTCTTTACCAAGTGGTCTCTGTCAGGCACATACCTGTCGCCTTGCAACAGACTCTCTGGCACTTCCCCCTTTGTGGGACATCAAGCACTTACCCCCTCACCTTCCCCCTCTCAGCACTTGCACTTTCCGAATGCTTACAAGGCCTATTAGTATCACCTCTGTATTTTCTCATCATTACTTTTTTATTTAGCTTTTTGTTCTCTTGTGCCCTCCGCTTTGCCCTGTGGGCGCTTTGAAATACAATTTCTTGATGTATAAGTGCCTTACAAATGCACAATAATCAAACTTAAACAATGTTCTAGTCTCTTACTTATACTTGCCCTGACAATTTATGGATATTCATAAGTGACATAATTATTGGCAATTAAAGCATTAACACTTAATGCACTCCGATTTTTATATGATATACCATTGATGGGTAAGCCTTGGCAAACATTGTATTATATTAATTTAATTGTGAAATGTAAAGTTATTGTTCAACATGTTGTATGCAGATATTTAAAATAATCTTTTAAATACTTGTATGTATAGTGTGAAAAGGTACATTTAACGACACCACACTTTAATAAAAAAAAACATGTTCTAACGAAACTGTGAGGGTTATAGACATTGGGTGGCAGCTAAGAATATCTGCAGGAGTACATGAATCCTGATTTGCACTCCTGTCCTGATGAAGGCTGGTGATATAGAAACAGCTGAATCGGGTATGCAAAAGAGGGGAGAGCCTAGAAAGTGGTATGCCTCTTCCCAGTTTGTCATTTGTGTTTAAAAGAAATAGCATTCCATTAAAAGTTTGTTTAGGGACACAAAAATGTCTAACATTTAATATACTTGTTTCATTCTTTTTCATAACGTTTTCTTAGCGGATTATAACAATCGGTGTCGCTATTGGGAATAGGTGGAACGGATTTGGGTAGACAGACACACTAACTCACCTGGTATTTCTAGATAGTCAGCACACCAGGGCTCTGTGCAAAGGACATTGCATGACGCTATCAGGGAAAGATTCAGTTGCTCTCCTGGTTGTACTTGTTTGCTTTAGTCTCAATGAGGACTCTTTCCTTTTGTGTGAAGATAATTGTTGCTGAACAAAGTGGCATGACCCCATTAGGGAAATCATGAGGAGTATGCCCAGATGTGGGTCTGCACCTCACCAAGGGAATTGTGCATGCTGCCGCACCTACCCCCCAGCTGCCTCCAGGTGTGCTCTGTTACCTGTTCTTCCTGCCGGCGCAAATCCACTTCTTGGATCCACTCATGACCCAGTGTCAAGACTCAAAAAAGTCAAAATAAGTAATTCATTTGCCAGTGCTGCCCTTGTTCAGACTCATTTAAGGCACTATTTGCACTTGAAGTCACTCACACGATCGTCAATTCAATCAGGGAACAACTCTGGGATGTGGTGGTCCAGTATGATGGACTTAATGCATCATCATTCCAGTGAGTGACAGGAGGTTCCTTGCAAGACTGTTAGTGTTAGGCATAGTTCTGCAAGGGAGCATACATTCTTGCCAGACCTACAAATGTGCTTCTTTGACTGCAGGAATCACCTACCCGGAACTGCATATGGAAAAGTGATTCTTTTGTTGCTTAGTGACCTATGTAAAGTAAAACGCGAGAATATTTTATTTTGTATCTCATTTCTTGGGGCTTACAGCTTCATTTACTCCGTTTTTAGCTCTTGTCATTTGTTTAGCAGCTTTTAATTTTTGGCCATATCACTTAAGCATAAACATACAACATGTCGTGTTTCCCAGATTTAGAATTAGGAATCAATATATGATATGATAGGTTATTTATAACGCCCTTAATATCCAGAAGTTTCTAAGCACGGACCCGAGGATCGAACCTGTGTTGCTCCAGTGTCATTGCCGCTGAGCTATCCTCCCGAGACAATGTTTGAATCATAACTGTGAAGACAGGGAAGAAGAAGAACCATTGAGGACAGCCCAGTAATGGAACTTTGGGGGTAGTTGAGGAAATACTGATAAGGGCAAAGGGTCTTCTAAAATGAAGGTATTAGACTTGTGCAGACCACTGCGGCAACACGAGCAACACGCATACCAGTCTTGTACATAAATACCCAGGCCAGCCCCAGTGTCTGATGGAAGCTAGAATTTGAAACTGACAAGCAACTGCAATATATCCATTTTGCAAACTGGCAAACATGTTCAAATTACAAGTAGCTGCTAGCCAGCGTTACATTCCACCTTTTCCTTAGCAGGCTTGTGGCTGACACCACAATCCATATTTGTCTCCATCCAAAGGCCTCTTTGTGAGGAATTCGACCATCCGCACGGGAGTGTGTGCTCGACTGGGCTTTTTGGAAGTTTTGTAATTAAAATGAATGATGCAGATCAACCTCACAAAATGTGAGGGGCTAATCCTATGCTCGCCGCAGAACAAACAAATTGTCAAGTGTACTCTGGGGGGACACAGCCTACAATTGCAGTGCTCCCTGTCACATTTTGGAATATGACAGCCACGGGTACATCAAAGGATCTTGGAAAGGGGAATGCAACAACTCCATCCGGGCATTGGCCTGCCTAATTAAAATATTAAAGGCTACATGGATACACCCTGTTCTATTGTTAAAGTTCTGTGTGGTAGCAGCGCAAACTGATGAGAGTTAATTGAAAACAGGCCTGCGAAGAGGCCTGGTCACAGAAAGTACACATGGAACAGGAAAGACCAATACCGCTTTGATATGCAATGTGTCAGTTTGAAGCTAGCTCCCACCCCTATGTATGAAGGGTAGTGAATGTCATGTGTGGGACAACTGTTTACAGTAGGGAACCCCTTCAGAAAACCCCCTTTCTGAGGGAAGAAGTATGTGATTTGATGAAGACAGAAAGGCTGTTCTTTCTAGAAACTTCAAGGGAGACCTGCGCTATAATCAGGAGTCACTGAGAGCTCAATAAACTAGAGAGACACTTTGATCCACAACAGATAGGAAGATGGAACTAAGTAGTAAATGTTGTCACCCCTTACCTTTCCTGTTGCAAAGCTCTCTGGTTATGACTGCACACATAACAGAAGATTGTTGGTGGGGACACAGGATTGGTTCATTTATGGAGCCTTAGCCTGCACCAACCACTGGGGCCTATTTGGAATTAAAAGACGGCTGAACCCCTCAGCAGATCATCCAATGACTTCGAAAGGAGTAAGAAAAAGGACTAATTTGGACCCTGGCTAAACGTACAGTCTGCCTCACAGTTTCCGCCAGTGAAGGAAGGCCAGGATTTCCAAGAGGGAAGCAAGATCCCTACCCTCAACATCTCCCAGGGAACAGAAGGAGATACCAGACTCAGAGGACTCATCCAGCAGCTCGAGAACCGGTATCAGCCGGCACACAACTTGCCCTGCTAGGTTCTGTCAGCAAGCTTCCTAGGTGGGACGTGCCAGAAAGTCTCTGAACAAAGGACAAGGCCGTTGCCTGCAAACACTCTCCTCAGCTTTGGGCTGTCCTTAAAGGAAGATGGCACAACAAGCATCGACCAGCGTCCATCTTTTAAGGACATTTTCAAGACATTTGAGCACTTGGACCACGACCTGCTGCACCACTGACTGTTGTCATGCCGCAGTCACTTAAGCCGTCGGAGATGCCTTGACCAGCGTTCCAGATCCACCAACCAGCACAGAGACAGCGATTCTTGACCCTGAGCCACTGTGTAGGCCAGTCTCACTTCCCGAACTGCCTGTGGCCTGATACCTGCAGCTGTCTCCCATCTTGAACTCTGTTGAATGAGCTTGAAAGCACCCTGGAACCGACTCGACACTGTTGAGCATCAGGATCACCTCAAGCACCATGTACATTGTGGTTCTGCCTCCTTGGTCCTTCTCCGAAGGCCCCTAGTGACATGTACAACCCCTTGCTCGCTTGAAGCTGAAACCAAATATCCTTGAACAGTTTAGACTGATTGCTTTACTGACTACCCTCCTGTCAGTATCCAGAGTGCATCCCGATCCTTTGTGAAACTGTCTTTCCTCTGTGTTCATTTACAGGGTGGGTTGTATTTTGTAGTGTGCTAGAACTGTCTGCGAAAATAATAATAAAGTAGACATTTTTATACAACCTTGACTGGCCAGTCCTTTTTATCATTGGGTAATAATTGTATTTTCGCTGTGTGGCAACTAACCAACGATCCACGACCTTCTGTAGATAAGCCTGCTGTTACGTCCACATTACCAAAATTGGAAAAGGAGGTTCATAATTTACTTCTGTTTCCAATCTGTTCACATCCCTTCTGGGGTCCTAGAGGTGTGGTGGGGCTGATTGTTGGTTTAGAAACCGATATATTCATCCCTGTACCACTGGTGCCCTGGAAGTTGATCTGTCACACTGCGTACTGGCCACCTCGAAGTCAGGTGGTGGCAGCTGCTCCTCACTCTGGGCCGAATCAATTCTCAGACCAGTATCAACTTCCAATTGTAACTAAGGGCTTTTAGTTGCGGACAGCGATCCTTCACATATCCGCGAGTCCTGTCCTCATGTACCCTCTCTTTAGCAGTTCCCATTTTTGTGCCGTCTCTCGACCTGAACCTGCACAGGGATTCATGATGCAGCGTATGAGTTCGTCAATAATTGAAGACTTTGCCGGAAAAAAAGATGAGCTTTTGGAATGAAGAGAAATTTGCACTGCGCCGAGGGGGACTATTAGAGAGCCCTCCTTGCTCCAAACCTGAGAAGTTTCTGTCGGTTCGGCACATCCTTTACTCCGTCCATGGACACATGCCATGCAAAATATGCACTACTTTGGTGGTGTAATAATGGTGCTTTTACAAAAAGCATTTGCCAGTCTGCCGAATTGGATGACTGCCTACTTCATTGGCATTCTGAAATTAGAATCCTTGGTTCTGTCTCCGTTCAATACAGTGGACAGCGAAAAAATTCTATTCGATGTCAGCAGCATTGACAACGTAGCAAAGCAAGAGAAAGAGTCAAGGGATGTGACAAGAAGATGCAAGTCTGGTTTCATGGAGATAAAATGGCATTATTCAGTCGCGGAGTCACTCAAAATCGACAAGGGATGTCTGCAGCTCGGCGGGGTTTACATGGACGCCATGCAGCTCTCAGAATCTTTCCTGCTTGGAGGGTAGGGTGAGAAAGGAGGTGTGATGGAGAAGGGGGGGGGGGCAGAATGAAAATGCTACAGTGGGTAGATGAGGAGGGTAGGAGGAAGAAAAAAGGCAAGGTGGGAGCAAAGAGCAACTGTGAGGGGAAAGGAAGTGAAAGAGAGAAATTAGTAAGAAAAGGAGGCAGTGATATTTAAAACAAAATATGATATATGTGTGTAAATATATATATTCAGTAAAAAAACTTTGTTAAAGGGACGTTTTGGTTAAGTTGGTTAAGTTGTGCACTAAAAACATGAAATTCAGTAAAAAGAGTTGTTAAAGGGACGTTATGGTTCCAAGTAAAACCGAAAAACCCCTGAAATTCACCAGTTATGGTAAACTATGGTAAACTAAGCAACCATAACTCGCGCCACCACCGTGCACTGCTAAGACTAACACCCAGGACATCAAAGATGACATCACAAATGTCATTGATGACTTCATCACTGATGACATCACATGTGCATTTACTTTTCATGAAAAGTCTGTACAAGGGATTCTTATTATAACGTTGACAAAAAAGTATCAAGGTTCATTGGAATAAATATCATGAGCTACCTACTGCATTAAGCAATGTATTGACAGTTGCAGCCTCCACACGAGACGGAGAGGGCAGGAGCCCTTCTCCCCCCACCACCCGCAGCTACTCTCTTGCTTCCTGCCATTATGCACACCGAGCCACTTCTACGAGCGACTTGAGCGGCGGACTGCAATCCACCAGGATTAGACATCCTGACCCCTGATGTGCCCTCTAGTGTATTGGTGAGCATTTTCTGAGCTTACATACATCCTAAAGCATTATTTCGCATGATTCTGGCACCCGCCTCCCCTCCGAGTATCCAGATCAGCTGTTTTCTACATTTGCCTGATCGCAAGATGGCCGGCGCAATGCGGCCCCATACCGAGGCTGCTTACCGTTGCTAAGCAACGGGCCTCCTTTTGTTTCCTGCAACATCCGCCGGCAGGTGGAAGCCGGCCCTCACACGAGAAGGCCCGGCATGAAAAGGCCCTGTTCTGCGCCTGAAGAGCAGTTGCAGCCTCCACACGAGACGGAGAGGGCAGGAGCCCTTCTCCCCCAACGACCCGCAGCTACTCTCTTGCTTCCCGCCATTATGCACACCGAGCCACTTCTACGAGCGACTTGAGCGGCGGACTGCAATCCACCAGGATTAGACATCCTGACCCCTGATGTGCCCTCTAGTGTATTGGTGAGCATTTTCTGAGCTTACATACATCCTAAAGCATTATTTCGCATGATTCTGGCACCCGCCTCCCCTCCGAGTATCCAGATCAGCTGTTTTCTACATTTGCCTGATCGCAAGATGGCCGGCGCAATGCGGCCCCATACCGAGGCTGCTTACCGTTGCTAAGCAACGGGCCTCCTTTTGTTTCCTGCAACATCCGCCGGCAGGTGGAAGCCGGCCCTCACACGAGAAGGCCCGGCATGAAAAGGCCCTGTTCTGCGCCTGTTCGCTCCGGGGAGCTACCGCTACCGGTGGACCCCTGATTCCCCACGCAAAGCTCACAGGCAAACTCTGCAATAAGGTAAAAACCTTTTAAAACACTGAACACGGATGAGTGACTATATACTGGACCTTACTCCACGTGAGTACTATTATTGTCAAACTGCTATGCTATAACTAGCTACAGTAGTGCTCCCTATTACCCCTGTCACGTGCTATGCCCCTTGCCCTGGCTCAGACACCCATTGTCCTATGTTGTGCTTTCTCATTGTTATGATCCATGCTATGCCTGGTGCTGTACCTCACGGTAACCACAAATATACTGTGTTCTATGGTCGCCCATAGACCAGTCTAGAATTGTATTGTGCCCTATAAGCCGGCCCACTTCACCCGAGGCCCATAGCTACCAAGGCCATCCCCTGCTTCCATGCCTGTTACCTGCCTACTCTGCCGTCTGCCAGAACCCCTGCCTCTCCTACACCTGACCACCAAGGTAACTCTGTAATACAGTTTATTGCACTAGTAAGCTACTGTGACGTCCCCTGCACTAACTCATCATTTGAATCATGTTGAGCATTTAAGGTCGCTTTCAGACCATTTGATTTGTGTTGTGCCTAAGGTCGCTTTCAGACCATTTACATCGTGTTTTGCATTTAAGGTCGCTTTCAGACCATTTAAATTGCGTTGTGCATTAAGGTCGCCCTCAGACCATTTGAATCATGTTGAGCATTTAAGGTCGCTTTCAGACCATTTGATTTGTGTTGTGCCTAAGGTCGTTTTCAGACCATTTACATCGTGTTTTGCATTTAAGGTCGCTCTCAGACCATTTAAACTGTATTGTGCCTTAAGGTCGCCTTCAGACCATTCAAATTGTGCTGTGCTTTAAGGTCGTTTTCAGACCATTGACATTGTGTTGTGCCTTTAAGGTCGCTCTCAGACATTCAATACTGTGTTGTGCCCAAGGTCCCCCTCACGTACTCCTGCCACTAACCAGTATGCCTCCCCTGCCTAGCAACTACCTTGCCAGCCCCATATTCCTCTTAATTATCTTTACTCTATCCAACATGCCACCCCAACCCCCCACCACCATGTACACGACTTCAAGCAAGTTAATGCCCACAACAACTGAGGCTCCTCTAGCATCTATGATCAGTCTCCCGTGCCCCACTGTAGTCAGGAACATAAAACTCAGAGCTAGACTAGCCAAAATTCACGAGCCTCTTGCCCGCTCCATGCCTACCCTCACTAGCCTTGAGGGTGGAGGCGACAACTACAAACCTAAAAGATCTCTGAGCTATCCCACTAAAGACCTTAACTCGCCCATCATCCAGAAAAACACCAAACCCCCTCAGAAACTGTCGGCCCCTACAGCACCTATAGTAAGCCCCCAAATTAAGGGAGCTCTAATTAACGCCAGATCACTAGTAGCTCACGCAACTGAAATCGCAGACCTACTGATCAATGAAGATCTGGATCTCCTCGCCATCACAGAGACCTGGCTCCACTCGGCAGCAGGACCTATGTTGATGCTAGCTATCCCAGAGAATTACACCATCTTGAGACAAGACCGACCCAATTCCAGAGGAGGCGGTGTTGCCATCATTCACAAATGTAGCCTTCCAATAAGATTAGTTACCCCCACTAATGCCCCATCTTGCGAACTACTCTCAGCTAAAATCCCCATCACTAATACTCAAACCCTCAATATCCATTTGATCTATCGCCCCCCAGGTCCCCTATGCACCTTCGATGAGGATCTTAACACCATCCTATCCACCAACTTAAAAAACGCTACTCAAATGCTCACCCTCGGCGAACTAGGATTTACTCAAAGAAGCCTAAAACCAACCTATGACAAAGGCAGAATACTAGACTGGATAGCTGACTATAATTGCCTAGCCAGCGTTACTGACATCTCACCCTTAGCCTGGACTGACCACCACCTGGTATCATTTGTATTGTCCACTACCAGACCTCCACCCACATTACCGTGTAGGGCACCCCCGACTCTTACCAGAAATAAAAAGAGTATCACAGTGGAGAGACTTATCCCCAACCTACTTCCTACACTGAACTCACTGCATGACAACTTGGATCCTGAAACCTTGGTCGAGGAATATAACAAAATCATGTCTTCCTCCCTGAACTTAATTGCCCCTCTCAAACTCAGGCCAAGTAAGTCCAAAACTCACCTTAATAACTGGTACACACCTCTCCTCAAAAACTTAAGACAACAAAAAAGACACTGCGAAACTGTCTGGAAAAAAGACCCATCAGCAGCCAACAAACTTAAATTTACCAAATTAGCGGCCCTGTACAAAAAAGAAATATTCCTTGCTAAACGTACCTCCTTTGACTCTCGCATCTCTCAAGCCAGTTCAAATACAAAGGAACTATTCTCAATTCTAAAAGAAGTAGAAACCCCCATAGCACCCATAGACACCTGTATAAAAGACAAGAACTGGTGTACCGACATCCAACTTGCCCTAGCTAACAAAATCGCCACGCTACAAAAGAAAATATCTTGCAAAAAAGCCTCCTTGAACAATCCTGCCCTGCCTAAACCTGAGAAACGGTCCACAACTGAACATTTACGATTTAACTTCACTAAAGTGACCATACTTGAAGTGGAAAAAATCATCATGTCATTAAAGCCATCTAACTGTCAAGGAGACTTATGCCCAGCACAGCTCATAAAAGACGCTGCCCGTGACCTTTCCCCTTTTATCACCAAATTAATCAATGCTTCCTTCTCCACCGGTTCCATCCCAACTAATCTAAAACAATCCTGGGTACTACCCCTACTAAAAAAAAACACCCTCGACCCAGCAATACCAACTAACTATAGGCCTATAACAACAGTACCATTCCTTCTGAAAATTCTGGATAAGGTTGCCTATGTACAAATACAGAAGCACCTGGAGGATCACCACCTGCTAGGAGCCAGACAATCAGGCTTCCGACCCCAACATGGGACCGAAACAGCTCTCATCGACCTTAAAACACAGATTGATTTGCTCAAAGACAATGGTCAAGCAGCTCTACTCCTCCTCCTTGACCTTTCCGCAGCATTCGACCTGGTCGACCACGCTGTCCTCTGTACCCATCTCCACTCGGCTGCCCATTTTTCCCCCGAGGCTATTACTTGGATCAGATCCTTCCTTGATGGCAGAACTATGAGGGTCTTTTCGCCGACAGACGCGGCAGACCCTATACCCATCACCTGCGGTGTGCCTCAGGGTTCCTGTGTCTCCCCGACACTGTACAACATATTTACCAAGCCCCTTTTCGATGATTTGGATCATCTCGGTATCACCTACACTAACTATGCAGATGATACCCAGATCCTCCTTCCGCTTTCTGGAGATTATGCAAAGGATTTGGCCTTGGTGAATAGGGTCTACATCATCATCCAGGCATGGATGGCCACTCACGGTCTATGCCTGAACGATGATAAAACGGAACTCATTACACTGGGTACTAAAGCTAGCCTAAAGAACCTGAGCCCGGCATACTCATCATTTATAATTGATGGTAATACAATCAGGGTTGGACATGAAGTCAAAACACTGGGTTTTTACTTGGACTCTAACTTCAATTTTAGCAGACAAGTGAACTCACTAGCCTCCTCCACGTCCTATACTTGCAAATTGATCCGGACAGCTAAACCTTTTTTATCCGAGGCCAGTTGTCTGACCTTGGCCAGAGCCCTTATACTCTCCCTCTTGGACTATTGCAACGCCCTCTATCTTGGGTCATCCAAAGCCGTCACTGGCAAATTACAAACTCTCCAGAATAACGCACTTAGAGCGGCCCTGGGCATCCCAAGAAGAGACCACATCACAACATATAGCAAACAACAAAACTGGACCCCCATCATAGATAAAATCTCCTTAAAAACTGCCTCACTCACCCATAAGTCCATTAACAATGCAGCCCCTACCTATCTGATCAACAGATTTCACAGACTAACATCCATAAGACCGACGAGGATAGCTTACCGAGACTGCCTATCCGTCCCTTCTTACAAACGTGCAACTATAGGTGGGAATAGCTTCCCAGTGAAAGCAGCCAAGCTATGGAACCCCCTACCACCCACTCTTAGAATGGACCTACCCTACCAAAACTTTCGCTCCAAGCTCAAATCCTGGCTGAAGACAGCCATCATCTAGGACCTCCTGGCCCACATCCTGGATACACAACTACTAACTGTACATATGTTATATTTACCGCTGATTGATATTATTACTGTATTCATACCTGTACATATATTACTGTCTGTAACTAAGTCTTGCAAATTCTTGTATCTGCTGCGCCTTGTTACCCTTGGGCTTTTCGGCGCATTATAAATAATAAACTAAACTAAACTAAACTAAACTAAACTACCTAAACATAAATAGCATTCTATTATGAAGTTCTATCCAGTATACTAAGCTACTCATGTAGAAACATAGGCATTGTGTGCAGCATGCATGATGGAGGTGCAATATTCATAATCTTGCAATGTTGAATAGTGAAATGATAACTGCTTTTTAATTAGAGTTTTGTGTACTGTGAAACATGTAATATGTAGCTAATAAAACCCACTTACTACATAATTGTATTATTACAGACAAAACACAAAGAGACAACAACACATACACATATAAGTATATATAGGGAAAGTGAAGTAAGCAAAAAAGCAGCAATAGGAGCAGAAAGTGTTCAAAACCTAACTGATTATCTTTATGCAGAGAAATGATGGCTTTGTTTCAAAGCTGCTACTTACCCTTTCTCTATATATCACATGATGTGACTGGACCCTAAGGAAAGTAGTGCGAGTACAATGTATACAAATATGAGCATATACAGGGAAAGTACAGTAATAAAAAAACAACAGAACTATCAGAAAGTGCTGATAACTCTACTGATTATCTTCATGCACAGAAAGGATTGCTGACTTTCAAGCCTGTGTCTTCCCCTATGTATATGTTTCATATGATATGACTGGACCCTAAGGGAATTACTGTAAGAGCATACTTATGATATGATATGATATGATAAGGCATTTGTAACGTGCCTATACACAAGTGTTTCAAGGCGCGAAAAGGATAAGTCTACGAATATAGTACCTTTTCAATTTTTTGTTCCTGACTGTTACTGAAGAAAACCATGTGGCCTAGATATGTCAGTAAAGGAAAAAAGGGGGAGCCAGACATGTGATGTCATCAGTGATGTCATCAATAACATTTGTGATGTCATCTTTGATGTCTTGGGTGTTAGTATTAGAAGTGCACAGTGGTGACGCGAGTTATGGTTGCTTAGCTTACCATAACTGGTGAATTTCAGGAGTTTTTCGGTTTTACTTGGAACCATAATGTCCCTTTAACAAAGTTTTTTTACTGAATTTCATAGGTACTTAGAAGCGCAACTTAACCATAACGTCCCTTTAACAAAGTTTGTTTTAATGAATTTCATATGTTTTTAGTAGCACAACTTAACCATAACGTCCCCTTAGCAATGTTTTTTCATTGAATTTCATAGTTTTTTATTAGTGCAACTTAACCATAATGTCTATGAACATCTGACTTCATTGCAGACCTTCCGGAGAGTGCCACATGATCATATGCTGGCACGCAGCATGATGACGTGTCCGAGAACCCGTACGGACTTCACAATAAGATCTGTGCTTCGTGGACAGTTTGGAACTGCGTTTTCTACTGATCTTGGAACTTCCAACTTCAAAATGTATTATTTAACTTAAAATGGCATCAGCTAAGGCCATCCCTCCTCCACAAGAGATACCACCACTGCTGTAATCAAGGAGCATGAGAAACACTGCCCCCTACCTTAGAAATAACACACGTGCAACATTTTCCCCTGTCCACCTGCCCCTCCATATTAGTGTTTGGTGCCTCTTCCCTCATTTCCTTCCCCACCTTTCATTCTAAGCTCTTCTGCCAAAACAAATCCATCCAAAAACAAAATAAATGTTCTTTTTTTTAAATTTAGTTGATACACAACTTTTCCAATATTTAGAAGAATACACAGTAATACAAAAGTACACACGAAAGGAATAAAATAGGAAAAGGAATAAAATACCAAGGGTACAAAAGATACATAAATTAAACACCACCAGCTAAAAACAAAAAACTTTACATTTCATGTACCTTCCAGCTGATTTAAACAGAATATCAAGAGATAAAATTGCCAACACCCCTCACAATTCAATATGGACCCCTACAAAGCGGCAATTTGAGTCGCCTAATGATTGCCGGCTTAGGTAACCTAATTTGAGTCGGCCACAACAGGCATGACCATTCTTAAATATTGCACAATAGCGATCTGTACTTTTTCTCTTGAGGTCGAAAACATAATTTGCCATTTGTAATCACTCGAAGTATGAGTGTGGAAGGTGATAATATTCTGAAAATATCTTTCACCAACATTAGAGACGGACAGTCTACTAACAGATGTTGCAGAGTTTCTTTTTGCTGAACATCAATGCACTATCTGCAGTAGTTTTGTTCCTGAGGGATCAGTTTCCGTCTAGATAATACATCTCTCGTACCCCATAGATTAAATCTAAACCTTTGGAATTCGGATCGTATAGCTGGAGAAGGGCATTTCAGCAGGTACTGAGCAATGATACCATAAGGCTTGACACCAAACGCCCAAACATTAAAGTCTTTATAATGCGAACACTTTGCTAAAGTCTCTGCCCAGTCAGCGCAATAGATCTTTACTTTGGCACGGTCAGGGTTCTGGAGCAACAGCTCTATTGTTACATTTCCCTCAATCATGTGGCTAAATACACACTTTAGCCATTTCATTGCATATGTATTAGGCCAAAACTTCCAGAATTGTCCCACTATTTATACCCAACAGGCATTTCCGTAGCAGGGCATACTGTCTCCACCTTGCCTGTGCATACAAAGACACTAATCCCAACTCATAACGCACCATAACGCTCGGAGTCGCTTTAGGTAAGCCTAAGATCGCCTTCCAATACATAGCCTCTAAGGCTTCCCATGGACAACCTTTGTCTAACACCATGCTCTCAACACCATACAATAAGATCGGGATGACTTTCATTTTATAAAAGTCAACTGCATGTTTCAAAGAGAATTTGACAAATTTATTTATGATAATTCTAGTCTGTGAGGTCAGTTGGAAAAATGTACTCTGAACCATTGCTCCCAGGTCGCTCTTAGATTGCCTGTTTGAAATTTCTATCCCAAATATTTGTATTCAGACCCCTTTTCCAACTTGATGTCTTGTATCGACCATGAATATGTAAGGGGGGGCCTCCTTATGCTTCCCAGCTTGGGGAGACAGGCAATTACTTGTGATTTACTAACATTAATAACCAATCTGTTTTCACAGGCATATTTCCCTAGCCTTACAAGCAACCGCTGGAGACCTTGTGGAGTCTGTGACAGAAAGACCAGATCGTCTGCGTATAACAGATATGGGATCTGCTGAGGCCCAAACCTCAGAGGATCACCATTACAGTTTAGAAATTCATTCCCAAGATCTAAAATGAAGAAGTTAAACAAAAATGCGGCCAGCGCAGAGCCTTGTTTCAAGCCACGTAATGTACAATTTCCGGTGACAGCTTCCCATCTAGGCTCATGCGAACCCGCATCGATGTATTAGAGTGGAACAAAATGATCAGGGACAGTTGAGAGGAAGGGCACTCATATGCTTTCAGTTTCATAAACAGCAGATCGCGATCCACAGAATCAAATGCTGCCTTGAAATCTATAAAGCCCATGTATAGGGGTTGTGATCTCTCTAGCTGCTGTGCCTGGAGCAGATTGAGTATCATTATGTTAGGAGTTGTTCCTAAGCCCATTACAAAACCGGATTGTAATGGATCAAAACATTTTTTGGACGACACCCAAGCTTGTAGTTCTTTCAGAATTAGCCGACAACATAGTTTTCCTGGCACATTGAGCAGCCAGATTGGCCTATAGCTGCTCAGGTCCAGTCAGTCCCCCTTTTTATAAATGGGGATAGTAATCGCTTGCATCCATGAGCTTGGGAGGCTGTGAGATACATTTATAGCCTAAAAGATTTTATAAAGAACTCTCAGCCACACTTTAGGGAATTTTTTTAACTCAAAGTTTGACAGACCATCCGGACCACAAGCTTTGAGTTAGACGCAGTAACAATCAGATATATAATGTCGTCCAATTCAAATATCAAATGAAAGGGCACCAAGAGCCTATTAACTTTGCTAATGGATGTGGGGGAGGGGCAGGCATAAAGATGGGAGAAGTAATCAATTAATTTCTGAGTAGACACTCCATTCACCTGTAAGCTTATCTGGGAACCTGTGGTTGCATGATTTATAGTTGACCACATTTTTGCAATGTTGTTGCTCGCTAAGGTTTCCAGCATACTAGCCCCATCCTCCTGATACAGGATCACTCGATGTCTTCTGACCCAATTTCTATGCCCTGTCTTCACTCTCAAGGTCAGCATTTTCCTGATCAGGAGATCAGGAGAGGTGCATTACGGGCTACTCTAAGATCATAACAGAGTCTTGTTTTCATTTCTTTTACATCTTTATCAACGACATGACGATATAGCAATGGTTGCTTCGATTTGGTGCCTTGTTTAGGAACCACCTTTCACAGTTAAAAAATAGAACAACAACTCCATCTACTTTATATTTCTCAGTAAAGTACATAGAGTCAATAAGATTTTCCAACATTTCCATTTGTATTTTGTGTTATGCTAATGGAAATTTTGTGGCGTTCATCCTCTGTTCCAGGCACTGGAACGGTGGATACCGGCCCAGCAGCCCAAGTTATCAGCCCAAGCGAAGCGAGGGTGGATAATGAGGTCTCTGGACCATAATCCCCCCATTGCAGCCCCTGAAATGGGGGATGAAGGCCATTAGCATCCTAGGTTCCTAAAGCGGGAACCCGGGGTACTAAACAAGAGGATTTTCCGTCCTACACCAGGACGCCAATGTCTTCCCGGTTTAGGAAGGAAAATCCTTTTCCAAGATTGCAAGCATGGAAAGGGACGGCGGGTGTTCCATACAGGGCCCCTCTTCGCTTTCCACGGCAGTCTGCAGAAGGCAAAAAGAGAACCCTATGACCATATTACCACAAGCACATTTTTCTACCCTTTCAGATCTATCCTAATTTCGAATAACTTTACCACAAAGTCAGTCCCAGGTGGACATGGCCACTTTAATCCTATGTTTTGTCCCTTGTGGTCATGGTCAGTAGCCAGATTGTCCGGATCATGACTTTATTCCATGACCCGGACAATCTGGCCACTGCTCATGGCCACAGGATACCCCTCATTCACTAAAGGTATACTGCTATTTTTTGTAGCTACATTATGACACTTGTCAAAAAATAAAACACTGGCAAATTTCCAAAACCATGCTTGTAGGTCCTTGCCAATGCTCCTTATGCAAGCTTCTTGGAAATCCACCCCTGTGTTATTTTTTCAAAAGTATCAAATGTATGTACATACAATCATCATATAACCTAGCACCCACTTGACAAAATCCATTCAGACTTTACAAAAACATGTATATGTAGATCTATAATCGTTTTGCAAATCTTTGTGTAGATTTGTCAAATGGCACCACATTTATAAGCCTTTAGAATGATTTAGGACCCCCGCCCCTCTAATTTTGCTCCCTCTTGACAGAATCCCACCAAACTTTACAAAAACATTTATATCCAGATCTATGAGCAGTTTGCCAAATTAAGTGTAGATTCATCAAATGGCAACTCATTTATAAGCCTTTACATTATTTTGGCACCCCCCTCTAATTTTGCCCCTTCTGGACAAAATCCCACCAAACTTCGCAAACACATTTATATCTAGATCTATTATCAGTTTGCCTAATTAAGTGTAGATTCATCAAATGGCACCTCATTTATAAGCCATTACATTATTTTGGGACACCGCCTCTAAATTTGCCCCCTCATGACAGAATACCACCAAACTTTGTAAACTTATGCGGAATCAGGTCAGAAATATCCCATCCCATCCTCATCACCCCTCACCTCCCCAGAGATTATTTGATAAGTCTAACAAGTGCAATGCTCAGAAAAAATTATTGTCCCGAGGGTTCGGGCATGTATTTTTCAACATACGTTGATCGATCGCACAAACAGTTCCAATACACCTTACCTTAGTTTTCCTCTTTTGTAAATCTGGCAGCAGGGCGCGGCCATTTTGTGCTAATCTTATCCGTTGCTGCATCGGCCTAAGGTGAACTGCCCTGACGGCACTAAATCATATGACCCGCCCCTGAGCCTCACATCACCAAACCTAGTGATATTCTCCGCCTTTCTCTGTGACGTTCCTGGGCAGCGTAGCCAAACGCTCCCAGTCATCACCTACGTGATGTGACGCAGAACCCGAAAATCAACACACATCGTCTCACAACACAGCACGTCACAATTCGGAATATTAAATTGTAATTTAAAAGGAAACAACAAGACTGTACAATTTGTAAAGTTATTTCACAATAAACGCTCTGAGAACATCCGACTATTGCCATATTCAATCAAATTGGAAATTTGTTTCTTCGCTCGTGATCCAAAATGTTTATCGTGAGTCACGCGTTGTTCTTTTTGTGTACACAAGGTGTTCGTTTTGGCTAAAAGAAGCGCTTGGGTCGCACAGTGAATTCCCTGGTTTGTGCATCAACGTGGGGTTAGACCACTGTAAAGGATGTTATGTTGCTCCTAATCGCTAGTACAGCTTAAGGGCATATGAGCCCTTGGCGATCGTCCCAAAAAAGAGTCAAATATATCCAGTTGTTCACAAGTATCTGCAGTTTCCGGTTAAAGAACCCGTCAGTTGGCATCTGCAATCTATGACAATCGCAGAATAGCAGGATGTACCTGTTTCGAAAACATGGGGGTAATTCATAGAATTCAGCGTACAAGTGGCGCACGCGGCTGGCGCACAGTGTGCGCTTGTGAATCCCTGCGCTAGCCGCATGCACCAAAATACATTTCCGCGCACAGCGTATTCATGGATTCCAGCCACCAAAACCAGCCGTGGTGCACAGTGGCGCAGCGACCCTGCAGCAGCGCCAGTTACGCCCCCAAGAACGCCCCTTGCACAGGGAAAAGCCATCAAAATCCCCAATCCAGCGCAAAGGGCTGCGCTAACCCTGTACCAGCACGGCAAGCGGGGTACGTGTATCACTGGGGTGCGTGGGAAGTTCCTCACGTTATTTCAGCTGGGTACGTGTATTTCAGGGGTGCGCGGGAAGTTCCACACGCGATTGCATCAGGTTACATGTACATCAGGGGTGCGCGGGAAGTTTCACACATGAATTCAGCAGGGTACGTGTATATCAGGGGTGCGCTGGAAGTTCCACACGCGAATGTCCTGGGTACGTGTATTTCGGGGTGCGCGGAAACTTACACACGTGAATTCAGCAGGGTACCTGTATTACTGGGGTGCGCGGGAAGTTTCACATGCGATTGGCCCTGTGCGAGCGTGGTACGTGTATTTCAGGGGTGCACGGGAAGTTTCACACGCGATTCCATCTGGTTACGTGTATATCAGGGGTGCGCTGGAAGTTCCACACGCAAATGTCCTGGGTACGTGTAATTCGGGGTGCATGGAAACTTACACACGTGAATTCAGCAGGGTACCTGTATTACTGGGGTGCGCTGGAAGTTCCACACGCGAATGTCCTGGGTACGTGTATCTTGGGGTGCGTGGGAAGTTTCACACGCGATATCAGCAGGGCACGTGTATTTCAGGGGTTCCGTGGAGTACTACACGTGAATTGGCCGTGTGGGTCCTCCCAGGTGTTCGCTCCACAACCTCCAGGGCCCCTGCAGGCAGCCCACACAACGGGGGACTAGCCTGCACCCCCACTCATGTCCCCCAGCACCTCCACCCCCCAGCACTGTGGGGCACCCTCCACCAGGCCCCCAACTCATGTCCCCCTGCACCCCCACCCCCCAGCACTGTGGGGCACCTTCCACCAGGCCCCCACACATGTCCCCCTGCACCCGCATCCCCCAGCACTGTGGGGCACCCTCCACCAGGCCCCCAACTCATGTCCCCCTGCACCCCCACCCCCCAGCACTGTGGGGCACCCTCCACCAGGCCCCCACACATGTCCCCCTGCACCCGCACCCCCCAGCACTGTGGGGCACCCTCCACCAGGCCCCCACTCATGTCCAACTCATGTCCCCCTGCACCCCCACCCCCCGGCACTGTGGGGCACCCTCCACCAGGCCCCCAACTCATGTCCCCCTGCACCCCCACCCCCCAGCACTGTGGGGCACCCTCCACCAGGCCCCCACACATGTCCCCCTGCACCTGCACCCCCCAGCACTGTGGGGCACCCTCCACCAGGCCCCCACACATGTCCCCCTGCACCCGCACCCCCTAGCACTGTGGGGCACCCTCCACCAGGCCCCCACACATGTCCCCCTGCACCCGCACCCCCAGCACTTAGGGGCACCCTCCACCAGGCCCCCAACTCATGTCCCCCTGCACCCCTACCCCCCAGCACTGTGGGGCACCCTCCACCAGGCCCCCACACATGTCCCACTGCACCCGCATCCCCCAGCACTGTGGGGCACCCTCCACCAGGCCCCCACACATGTCCCCCTGCACCCGCACCCCCCAGCACTGTGGGGCACCCTCCACCAGGCCCCCACTCATGTCCAACTCATGTCCCCCTGCACCCCCACCCCCCAGCACTGTGGGGCACCCTCCACCAGGCCCCCAACTCATGTCCCTCTGCACCCCCACCCGCCAGCACTGTGGGGCACCTGCCAGCAGGCCCCCACTCATGTCCAACTCATGTCCCCCTGCACCCCCACCCCCCAGCACTGTGGGGCACCTGCCAGCAGGCCCCCACTCATGTCCAACTCATGTTCCCCTGCACCCCCACCCCCCAGCACTGTGGGGCACCCTCCACCAGGCCCCCAACTCATGTTCCCCTGCACCCCCAGCCCCCAGCACTGTGGGGCACCTGTCAGCAGGCCCCCACTCATGTCCAACTCATGTCCTCCTGCACCCCCACCCCCCAGCACTGTGGGGCACCTGCCAGCATGCCCCCACTCATGTCCCCCAGCCAACATGTCATCACAATCTAGATCCCTGGTCCCTATGGTCAGCCTCCAAATGCCAAACACCCACCCGAGTATTGCATCCACCCACTTAGAAATGGCAATAACATGATAGAACCCCAATTGCAAGTTTGGAAATGAACACATGTCCCTCACATACACCCAATGGGTGTCAGTGAATCTCAAAACCCATATCATGATATGCATGAAACCAATGAGATGATACTACACATTGAAGTTTGAACAAAAATTATGTATTAAAGGAAACAGAAATTGAATCAAAAATAAACAAACAGAAATGGGAATTAAAAAAAATAAAAAGCAGCATGTCCGTGAAATAATGCAAAACCAAAAATCATAATCCAAAGCAATGGTGTCCAAAGTCACAGTCCACAAAAGTAAATCCAATGGAAAATTATAATTGAAAGCCATTGCTCCATGGGTAAATTGTAAAGAAAAAAGAAAATCCAACAGTCAACTATATACAGATGAACAAGCCAGGGTCCATGATCCCAACAGAAGAAATGAAAGCTATCTAATAACACTACCTAATTAAAAAAAACTATATACAAAAATGTGGCCCATTGTCCAAAAGGTAAAAAAAAAATGCAAAACCAAAGGAAACCCAACACTAACTACAGAACTATTTACAAGGGCAGCGGGCTAGTCCAACGGCTCACTTTTGGATGTCCCGGGCCAGGGCATCATCGAACTCCTGCACAATGTCCCGGAGGCGGTCCTCCTCCATGGCCCCGAGGGTCCGCAGGGCCGTCGACGTGTCCACCTCCAACCCCCTGCGGATTGCCTCGAGGCACTCGGCCCGCCTCAGGGCCCTCCGCATGGAGTTCTCCGCCCTGACCATCGTGAGCCGTGCCTCTTCTGCCCGCTGCCGCTCCGCATCTATGGCGTGGCCCAACCGCTGCCACATGGAAGACACTCTCTGTCCTGGGTCCTCCTGCCCTCCGGCCGATGCCTGCCCCTCCGATGTCGAAGGCCCCGAGCCATCATGGCTCCCAGCACGTTGCTGCTGCTGCTGTGCCTCTGCCCGTGCCCTGCCTCCTGCTGCCTGCACATCCTCTGCTGGCTGGGGTGCAGTCGTTGATGTGGCCACCCCTGCTGGACGTCCGACTCCCGACTGTGGCAGGGATGCCTCCTCCACCAGCCTGGCCGCACCGTCAGAGGCAGCTCCACAGGGCACCCAGGTGACTGATGGGTGGGAAGATGGCACGGAGGACAAATGGCGCATAGGGGGTTCAGTTGAGGAGGGGGTCGTAGCAAGCCCCATCAAACGGAGGAATCCGGCCTGGGTTACCTGTCCCAGTAGGCCGACGCGGTCAACGAGCCATTCGAGATGACGTGCAGTCTCCTCATGAAAAGACTGCAGGTCACCTCGCATGGCCCGTTGACGCAACGCCACACCAGTCAGGACAGGCTCAACCCGGACCCGGATAGCCACGTCCGCAGGCAGATGAAGGCCAGTTGTCGTGAGCTCATCCCCTGCCTGAAAACGGGTCTGGACGTAGGCATCCCTGCTGGTGCAAGATGATGCAGGGACAGGATCAGGGACAGGATTGCACACAGGCACCTCCGCGGCGGCCTGTGCTGTCTCCTGTCCCTGGTCCTGCACTGCACCACTAGCACCAGTGGAATCCCCACCTCCAGACCCCGTCTCTGTTGCTTGCACGGCCTCCTCCTCCACCAAACCCCCCACCAACCTGGATGACTCCGTGCCATCTTCCCCCGTTGGGCCCTGTGGGGTCCCAGCTGCCCCTTCTGCTGCAGAGGAGTCCAACTCTAACCTCCGCCTCTTGGACCTCCCCCTGGCAGCTGCGGCCTGGGACGCGGCACCGGACTCCTCACTCCCCGACGAGATCACAACCTGGGAGGGGAGCTGGGCCTTGCGTCTCCGGCTGGCGGTGGGATCCCCGCCGCTGTGCTCCACAGCACCTTCTCCGCCCTCTTCATCAGTTGACGCTGCATACAGGGAGAAATAAAACACAGGCATCAGGGCACTGTACAATGGACACATACACACATGACAGTTGTACATGAGTGGCATTGGCAAACCTCAGACATGCCATCACAATCCCCAACACACATGTCATTTCAACTTGCACACATGAGCCATACCACAGCCATATCGCAACTGCCAGCACCATCCATACACATACAACAGCATGAGCAGGCAATGGTGAGCCAGACATCACATGCAACACAGCGAGTGCACTTCACATGTACACACACCACCACACTTGCATGCATGTGTACACCTCTGCCAAGTGTCGCAGTGTTCAGATGGGCATCCATGTCACATCTGCCAATCAGGCTTCCACATCCCGCTGTCACATGCATCCATGTTGCATCACTGTTGCACCCTTGTGAAATGCACACACATGCACATGTACACAGTGCTGATACATGCAGCTGAAAACAACATACATGCGTGACATCATGAACATGTCTACTTACATACACATTCATCCAAACATGTATGCCCACACAACTGCATTTGGCATGCAAGCCTACACACACAAGCACCATCCATGTCTCACACATGACAGCCCTCGCATGTGTTAGCCTCATGGCCCTGTACACCCCCACCCATACTCGACCCCATACAAACAGATGTGCAACCTGCACACTACTGAAACATCACCACACGCACAGCTTACAATCAGGATGCATGTACACTTACCGCTCGACTCC
The DNA here is from genome assembly GCF_040938575.1 of Ambystoma mexicanum. Classification (NCBI taxonomy): domain Eukaryota; kingdom Metazoa; phylum Chordata; class Amphibia; order Caudata; family Ambystomatidae; genus Ambystoma; species Ambystoma mexicanum. Next base: position 115,112,014 of record NC_090934.1, on the reverse strand, counting down.
AGATGGGTCTGCCTCTCAAGGACCTGGACGTGGAGCGCTGGGGATATGCGTTCCAGGACCCTCATCTGATCTTCCGACAAGTGGCCCCGGCGCCCCTTAGCATCCGCTGCCTTCAAGAGGCACCGGGCCTTGTTCAGGGTCCTGGAACTGAAGTCCTCCCAGCGCTTCTTGACATGTTGGAAGTCGCGGACTGCCACCCCCTCCGCGTTGATGGCAGTCACGATGTCCGTCCAGATCCGAGTCCGTCCTTCCTTGTCGGCGCGGGAACATCCGAAGAGGGCATCATACTGCCCCAGGACTTGCTCCACCAGGACACCAACTTCCCTGGCACTGAAGCTGGTGCCTCTCTGCCTCTCTGGACGGGGGTTGTCAGTGGTGCCAGATGTTGCAGTGCCTAACATGACAACCCCAGAGGCAGGAGTGGGTGGGCAACTGGGTCCTGGGGCTGGGCTGTGGAGCGATGGAATCCCAGTCGGGAGTCTTCGGTTCCAGCTTGGGTGGTCACAGCAATAGCACCCCTGGCTGATGTGCAGGCAGCAAATGGCAGGGCACGTGGGCAGCAGGCAGTCAGGCAGCAGCAGATGGCAGGTGGGAGCGTGCTCGGGGCTCTGGGGGGCAGTAATTCAGCCTTCTGGGCAGGAGCGTGGTCTTCCGTGTGCTTACGCGTGGCCAGCTTGATACGGAGTGATTTGGCACGTGAAAATTCTGCACGTCAGCGTGTAATTCGAGGAAAAGCCCTTAGCGCGTAAGCGCGTCAGCACGCATATGCAATTTCATTGGACAGAAGGCCCTTCAAGTGCAAGCGCCCCTGTGACGTGACGCGCGCATGCGTGCATGGGCATTTCAGCGCGCGTGAAAAACTGCACGTCCACGTGTAATCCGAGGAAAGGGCCCATGCGTGTAAGTGACTTGATGCACGCGGGCGTTTCCCTCAGCACGGGTTAAAAGTGAGCGGGGCAAGCTGTTCGCTGTACGTGCCTTTCGTGGAGACCGACGTGTGTTGCTGCTTCCTGTTGTTTCGCGCGCCATCACAACTTCACAGCTATCAAGGACGTATCTCTTCTTTTGGCGGGGGTATTGGCTAGGCGTGTTTTTCTGCATCGCGCTAGTCAGACGGTGAGTCGCACATGCTCTTTTTCCCATTGCGGGTGCCCCTGTGTATCGCACCCATTTTCGATGTCATAGTAGCCTGCGTGTCCCACGCGTACGCGTTATTTGTGTTACTGGGTGCCACCGCATACGGCATACTGCAGGAGGTTGAATCCACGCACGTAGGCTGCAGGGTTGCGTGCATGGTATTACTGCAGTTTTGGGGTGCCTGAGTGTTGCGTGACCCGTCACTACATCACCAGGGTCCCATACAGCCTTGCAGGTGCAGGGGGGCTGTTAACATCTTGCTTCCCACCCCCTTCACCCCAATTGCCCAGGTCAATTGTGGTGTGCACCTCCCATTGGCACTACTCCATCTGTGCCAGCACTACTACATCTGTGCCATGGTTGGGAGGCCACCAAAGGTGAGGGGCGCCTCAGCTGGGCATACTCCTCATGGCGGGCGTGGTCGGGGACGTGGCCGTGGTGACCAGGGAGTAGGGGGACTCCAGGGTGTCCAGGGCAGCCACAGAGGGGGAAGAGGCAGGGGTGCGCCACTTGAGCACAATGTTGTGCCATGTGTCGGTGCAGTCATGCCACCACCCCCTGTGGTTCCGGGGGATGCAGCTTCTGCATCTGGCACTGGCGCCCGTGTGACCCGGCAGTCCGTTCCATCGACTGCCACGGGCCCATGGGTAGTGGTAGCTGCAGGTGCAGCTGTGGACACCGCCACCCAGGCTCAGGGTCTGCCAGCGCAGGCTGTGTTGGCACTTGAGGAGCCCTTGGTAGATCTCCAACAGGCCAGGAGGGAAACCATAGGGGCAGGCCGGGCTGCTCAGACCAAGACACGTGTCCTTGGGGCAGTTATGTCATCTGCTGCCCCGAACAGCCGGGTGTTGGCAAGTGCAGGGGCAGATGCACCCAACAACACCCCGGTTGTGAGTCTGCCAACCAGGACCATTGCGGTCAATGACCCTGCCACAGCTGATGTTGCTGCGCAGGGTCCATTAGAGGGCACCCAGCTGCCACTGACACAAGTCAGGCCTTTGGTCGTCCCTCCACCTGCCACTCCCTTGGCTCAATCCACCGAACACACTGGCCATACTGGTCAGGGCGGCATTAGCCAGCCAGGGTCTGCGCCACAGTCCAAGAGGAGGAAGGTTGCACCTGCAGCACAGGCTGGGACCTCACACACAGCCACGACCTCCTGCACGTCGAGGAAGAAGCCTTTCTGCAAGCAGGAACTGGACTTCCTCGTGGGCTACGTGCGGGGCCACATCCGTGACATGCTAGTGGGTGCCAATAGTCAGACTACGGCTGCCCAACGTGACACCCACTGGAAGCATGTTGCGGAACATGTCAGTTCATTCGGCCATGAGGTGTGCACGGCGCAAGAGTGCAAAAAGCATTGGAATGACATCAAACGCAGCACTAAGGCTAAGCGTGCCTCTAATTACAACTTGACTCTGGTGACTGGCGGTGGGCCTGCACCAGAGGAGGAAGAGCTCACTCCGCATGAGGCACTCGTTGCGGAGTTCATACCACCTGAATTGGTCGTAGTAGTGGGAGAGATGCTGGACTTTGATGCCCAGTCCAGTGAGTGTTGATGCGTGTTTGTTGAGGACGTGTGTGTTTCACTAGTGGGATGTGTTGTGCATGATTGCCACTACATGTGACGTGTACATGGTTCTGATGTGTAAGTAATGCAATGCTTCAGTGATGCATGTCTCCTCTGCCTGCATGCGGGGAAACAATGTAGGCATGCTCCCTTGCCCCTCCTCCTCCACTCTGCACCCCAGTTCCACCTTTGCACTGCTCTGCTTCAATATTTCCAATGTGTACTTTCTTGTTCATGCGTCCTGTGTAGATGCTAACTTCCAGCGTAGAATCTGCCAGAAATATGCCGCGTGGTACAGCCTTAGTACTTGATGCAGGGTATCTCACTTGTAGTGTGCATAGGTCAGATGTCCCGCAGGGACATGAGTGCCCATTCATGCTCCATGTGCATTGCACGCATGCCCCTATGTGTCCTTGACTGGATGATCACTGTAATACAACTCCTTGGTTACATACATTGCATGGCATCTCATCAGCCTTCCCATGTCAACTGTGGCTCAGTACTGTGTTGCACACATGTGTAGGGTCTGACAATCTGTGTGGCTCACAGGCCTCAGCCTGTTCAATGGCCAATGACTCTGTCCAACTGTTGTTGTGTCTTCTTCACACGTGGGCGGCCTCCAGAGTTTTCATCATGTGTCCTGCTTACTGTCCCATCATCATTTGCAGTGTTGTCACTTGAATCACATTAAGCTGTTGATGCCAGTCAACACTGCAAGTCAATACACAGGTGTATGGTCAGCCTTTGGATACCATGCTAGGCATCCATGCTTTGGTACTGGGGTGGAGGGGTGCTTGGCTTCTAGATATGGTACACATTGAATGCACAATGCACGTGATGCCTGAATTTGACCTTGCACTGCCTTCGCATTTCCTGGCACACACCATGGAGTCCTTGTACATGTAGGTAGTGAGTGGCGTACACATTTACTGCACTGCATAGACCCACTTCCATGGAAACTGCCACCTTTCAACAGGTCTGATCACAGAAGCAATTCTAAGTTGACCCAGCATGCATGCCAGGTTATATGTTGTGTGTCACATGTCTGCCTGATGCGTTTGCTGTCGGTGTGTGTGTGTGTTGTGTGCTTCTGACATGTGTAGTGACCTTTTTTCTCTCTATTTTTCAGGTGATGACGCAATGGAGGCGGAGGATGGTGTTGTCATGCCAGACACAGGGTTGTTACCACTACATCAACCTGGCACAAGTGGGAGTCGTGGGGTGGTAGGCCACGAAAACCCCCAAGTGCTACAGTGCATCTTGTCTCTGGCTGCCTATGAGTCCAGCCTTGATGACGACTCTGACGTCCATGTTGAGTTGGATGAGCATCAAGTCCATGTGTCAGGGGTGAGTGATTCTGATGTGGACACTCCTCTGTCTGCGACGCCTGCACTGAGGGATCAGACAGTCTTGGTTACTCCGCCCGTGGTGGATCGGGACACAGGGTCACCCTCCACAGCAGTCTTTGATGTGCCTGGGACATCACGTCGACGGAGGCATGTAGTCGTGCAGCCGCGGGCGGTGCCAACACAGCGAGGACCCCTGGTCCTTGGGTCGCACAGGGGTCAAGCCAGGCAACGCGGTCTCCGCGTGCAACCGCAGTATACTGAGTGGGAGCAAGACATGACTGCCAATTCAGAACGGCAGGGGGCAGCAATGGAGAACATCGCTGAGAGCATGGCGCGTGTGGCCCGATCTGTGCTCCCCCTGCTAGTCAGGTGCTTCTCCAGCAGCAGGCGGCACGGTCCACGGCCCGCTCGCTCAGGCTGGGCATGGCGGCCTCAGACAGGGCACGCCAGGCTGAAATGGCATCTCTGCGTCAAGCAATTGCTGCTCACGCAGAGGCGCACATGGATGCCCTGAGGGAGGAGTATGCTTCCCTCAAATCCACTCTGGGTGTCCTTATGATGTCCCAGAGGCAGCGGGCAGAGGAGAGGTTTGCACAGCTTGAGCGTACCCTCTCAGCTGAGCTACAGGCTTGCCGGGAGGTGCAGCAGTTGTCCAGCCAGGCCTTGCAGGAGGAACTCTGTGTTACACGTGCTACCTTGCAAGAGGAAGCACGTGTATCACGTGAGGTTCTGCATGCAGACCTATGTCACATCGCCACACAGAACCAGGCTCACCCGTCCGGCAGACTTGCTGCCGACGAGGGGCAAGCCATGGCTAGGCCTGGCCAGGCTACTGTGCCACGTCCTCCTTTCCAGGATGAGCCAGACTCGGACGACCATCTATCTCCCACATAGGTCGGGCTGTGCAGGCGTTGAGCCCATGGAGGTTTTTTTTTTTTGGCTCAGCATCATCGCATGTGGGTGTTGAGCAGCACCCTGTACCTCCCCCCTTCTGGGTGCCTCCCCTCCGCCCGGGTCGTATGTGGCCATTTTTGGTTTTTCTTTTAGTTTAGTTAGTTAAGTTTCTGTTTGATAGTTAGTTTAATTAGGTAATGTAGGTTTTCCATAGTTAGTGTAATTAGTTAATATAGTTTAAAATTGCTTGTCTATTGTGCTTTCATGTGACGGTGCGGTGCTTTGTGGCTTTTGAAGGCATCCACTGTCTGTTCCAGCTGGGCCCTTCAGGCTTGTCTTGTGTATGTGTTTGCTGCTTGGGGTCCTTGACTCACATATGCCACTCATGCCTCCCTTATCCATGGGCTCGCAAGGATGGTTCGGTGTGACAACCTATTACACAAGGGCTTTGGACTGTCATATCTGTGGTATGTCTGGTGCTGTGTGACTTGTGTTGACACCCCAAGTGGGGATGATTTCGGTGTTATTGTCCACTGTTAAGCTTTTGCTAGATGGGGTGTTTCATGATTAATGTGTACATTCATTGCTATGCATTGTGTAGTATGTTTCTTAACTTTACTGTACACGTGCTTGTTGCAATTCATGCCGTAGATAGTGTGTTCCACACTTTGGATGTGAAAGACGGACTGATGGTGTGATTTCTGATGTAACTCTCTGACATGGTCAAGTAATGAGATGCCTGAAGAGACACACACAGATGACTGTAAAGCATTAATCATGTGTTTCATGCCCTTTCTGCAGGGGGATGAGCCTCCAGAGCACCTTTGCCAGCAGACATGGCCCATTGGACATCTGAATTCTGGACACGTTTGTTGGTGCACACATGCACATGTGTGCACAAGCAGAGGCACAGGGATTGCAGACCTACATCCTAGAACTGCTGATGTGTTACAAGGAACTCCAGGCAAGGTGAGCAGCACAGGGGGGCCACAACACAGCAAAGCTTGCACCAGGCGAGTTGCACATGCAGGCTTACTGACAGCACTGAAGGTGAGCTTGGACGAATATTGGTGTTGAAGCACACAATGCAGCTCAGATGTGTTGGTGCATTGATGGCAGTTGATTGTAAGGTTGTCTGGGGCACCTGCAGGGGCAGTGGCACATACCCTCTGGTTCACCAAGGTCCATTGAGGCACTTGTATCAACCATGTAGCCTTCCGAGACATGGAAAGGGGCAGCTCAAAGGGACATACAGCAAGGGACATACTCGGGTGCAGTGCATTTAATTTCCATGTACATTTTGATACATGCATTGCCAACTTTGTTTCGGTCATGGTGGAACACAACTTGTTCTGAAGTCATGCCTTGCTATATGGGTCTGTCTGCTTACCCAGGGAACATTGCATGTTGTGTGCATTGTGACACATTGGTGTTCCATTTGCCACGCACCCACCGGCGGCTGACTTACTGCATTGACTGTGTATGACCCATCACAGGGGTAATGTTATATATGGGTACGAAGCATCTACACCAGATTGTCTGTTTGTAGAGTAGTGTGTTGCTATGGGGCATGTTTGGTGGTGTGTTTTTGTGTAATGGGCACGTACAGGTTATTGACTGTGGCTCTCTTTGCAGCATTGCAGTGCTCCTGTAACCAGACCTGAGAGTGCGCAGGCAGGAGGCCAGCACTCAAAACCAGAGCTAAGTGTCTTGTTGTTTTTCTTTCAAACTGCTCTGCATAGGCTTGCTGGGGGGTGCACTAATGCATGGATGAATGTGTAATTCAATTTGGTATGTTTCTTTCCCCTAATCACCTGGAATCCTATCCAATTTTAAACCCTGTACCCTCTACCCGGTGTTCCTGCTTCCCGTACCTATCCAAGCAACGTTGCCTAACCCTCTTTCCCCGCTGGGGTTGTGGATGCCTGTGTAAGCCCCAAACTTGCAGGTGCCTAAACCCTAGAGGGGGTGGTTGGTTCGTGCCACTCCTAAGCCTGGACTACAGAAGGCCATGACAATGATGTCCAAGTTTGTTTGGATTGTGTATGTGTTCATGCAGGTAGTACATTTTCGTGCATTCCCTACTTTCATGTGTCATTCCTCCTCCCCTCTCCTGCCACTCATTCCAGTTATCCAGTGTGCCAACACCTGTCCCGACTGCATATCCCTGACCCTCCTTCCCCACCAGGGTCTCAGAGGCCTGTGTGAGTTTGACCTTGCAGGCACCCGGGACACGGTGGGGGTGGTTGTTTCATGACACTCCCGCACCTGTACACGGGACCTGTGACAGTACACATCCGTTCATGGTGCATCATTCTATGTTATGAACCACACATGGTTTTCATCCTGTTGTGACATTGTTTTACTGTGCTACCTTGGTTGTTACATCATTGTGGTAGTACTTGGCCTTTGTGAGGTACTGCTACATGAAGTCATCTACTGGAGGGTGTTCTGGTTCGTTTTTCTGGCTTGGATTTTGCAAATGAGGGTGGACTCTGAGGGTGCAGGCACCTTTTTACACACAAGGTGGGAGATGGTGACAAAGGGGAAAGGTGATCCTGTGGCCAGGTGGAATTGAGGGTTGAAGGCTCCATGACCGAGGTGCAGTTGTTCAGTGGGTCATGGTCATTTGTGAGGGGGGGGTGTTGTTGATAGTTGCCTTGCCCTGCAGTGTGATGGGAACCCTGACATTGTAATGGTGGTATCCTATGTACATGTTGTGTTCTGCTGATCAATGCCTGTTCATGTGTTGTGTTTACCTTTCAGGTGTGAAGGGATAGTTGTGGTTTGGCATGCTGTGGTGTACACATGGTGAATGTTCACATGTGATGTGTAGAGGACACTGATGGTCACTTGATTGCACATGCATATGTTGAGTGCATGTCCTTACTGACCCACACACTTGCACTCTGATGCACTACATGTACAACCACCCTTGCATATCCACGTGTACACTGTTTGTCTTCTGGTGCCCACTGTGTCCCTGCAGCACATATTCTGTGACCAATTATGGATCCTGTACATGCCTAATTTGCTTTTTGATGTGGTCTGTCGCTTAGATGTGATGCTCAGGGTGTGCATCACACACAATGGCTGTTCACTGTGCTGTGCGCTGAGCAGTGTGTTGCAGGAGTTGTACACAGCACACAGAAGCTACAGTGTTGATTTTGCAATGCACAATGTGCATGTAGACAGGCATTCATTGTTATGTTACGTCAACAACTCTTGTAATGCATTTGGGAATGACTTATTTTGGGTGGGAGATTGTTGGTCAGTCATTTCATCTGATTCCATGTCAGGCATCATTGTCTGATGTCACTGTACATTTTGGACATGGCAATGTGTACCTTATTGTTACTGTGTTGGTGTATGGGTATTGCTTGCCATGTCATGTTGTGGTTTGGGAGGGTTTGAGTGACATAACAGTGATGGCCATGGCCTGTTTTGCAGGTGTGTGTGATTCACACCTTGCATGTCAGGGTCATCCGCTTCTCAAAGCAACTAGCTGGGGGTAGATCTCTCTCCGCAGCAGGGGCCTCCCTCTGGAACAGCCTTCCTGCCTCACTGGAACTTGCGGAGAACCATCTCTGGTTATGGAAGCACCTCAAGACCTTCCTCTTTGCTTCTGCTTTCTCTCTGCCTCTCCCTTGCAAAATTCTTCACTGGAACTGCACTGGATCTGCAACTGGGCCACTCTCACCGACCTCGGTCCCTGGCCCAGCCACTCTCCACTTGCACTGCCTCCCTGGCAACCCCTGCACTGCGGGGCTGTCTCTCTATCCCTACAGCCCCCCCTTCCCAGCACTTGTCTGCACTTACCTTTGCAGTTGCCACCAGCTGGCCTATTTATTTGGTTTTTAGTCTACTTACCCTGTACTGCACTCCCCACCTCCCCTTCCCCTTGCACTTTTCCCTTCCCCCTAACCCTGCACTTGCACAATCTGAATGACACCTGGCCTAGTAGTATCGTTGTCTGTCTTCCCTTGTTCCCCCCTCCCTGCCTCATCGCACCTTGAAATACTTGTGTATAGGCCATATCATGTCATGTTATATGTGTGCCTTTTGGTCACACAGGATAGCTTGTGTTTAAGTAGCTAGGGATGCAGACAAAGTGGCATTTCCATGGCAACTATCTCAGGGTGGTAGGGTTGTGACAGTTGACTGTCTCTTTGTCATCATCGATTGTCACCTGGTATGTGCCAGGCCTGTGTGCACTCCACAGGGGTGGGAGTTTAGGTGAAAAATGTGGCCACAAGCTGGGTCCGGGCTTCCTCGCCATGTGCCCTGTCCCCTCCCATGGGCAGTGCCTGTGCCTGTGGTTGGGTATGTGGGGGCACCACCATGTCCACCGGTACGCCCTGCCGTGTTGCAACATTGTGCAGGACACATGCTGCCACAATGATCCTGCACACTACTGGGGGTGCATAGAGTAGGTGCCCGCCAGAGCGGTCAAGGGAGCGTAAACGTGACTTGAGCACTCCGAATGTGCGCTCCACTATGGCCCTGGTTGCAATATGGGCGGCGTTGTATCTTACCTGGGGTGGTGTGGTGGGGTTCCGGATTGGCGTCATCATGTGGTTGCTCAGAGGGTAGGCACTGTCCCCTGGGGAGATGTAAATGGTTGTGATTATTGGGGTTTGTGTATTTGTGTGTGTGTGTGTGACATGCATGCATGTGCAAGGGCATTTGTACTCACCTAGGAGCCAGGTGTCGCCATGCTGCCCAGCTTCCAGGGCCCGGCTCAGGGCGGACATTCTGTATATGAAACTGTCATGGGTGGAGCCAGGGTAGTTTGCATAGACAGAGGTGATGATTCCCTTTGCATCTCAGACCACCTGTACATTGTTGGAATGCCAGTGCTTGCGGTTTCGGTAGATGTGCTCAGTGGCCCTAGGTGGACGTAGGGCCACATGGGTGCAATCTATGGCACCGAGCACTTTGGGGAAGTGTGCCACCCTGAACAAATCCAGGACAACGGCCTGCCTTTCTGCGGGTGTTCTGGGCATGTATATGTGCCTGCGGACTGAGGGGCGCGCTGTCATGATTGCCAGTACCTGGTGTAGGCAGCGTGACTGCGTGGCCTGTGAGACCCCCCCCACTATGGCAGTAGTCTGCTGAAATGACCCAGTGGCCAAAAAATGCAGGACATTGAGCACCTTCTCCAAGGGGCTCAATGCTTGGGAGCAAAGGGGTGGGGATGTAAGGTCATCTTCTCACTCCCTGACCAGGTCTAGGATGATATGAGGTGGAAACCTATACCTGCCGTAGACCTGGTCGTCAGGCATCCCAAAAAGGCTTGTCCGTGGTGTGAAAAGGCGTGCCCTGGCTAGTCTCCTCCTCCTGCGGTGTCCCACGATCAGTGCTGCGACAAATGGGGCATTCATCGTAGCTGTATATACGTGTTTGTTGTTTGCGTGCACTTTTATACTGTGCACGGGGACGCTTCCGCCTGCCTTCGTGTGGCGGACCCGTTGACGCCTGTGTGCGTCTTTTGCCGTGCGCGGGTTTCCTGTATTCGAATCCATGAATACGGGTGGTTGGCGTGCGTGTGGGCGTTCCGTGTAGTTCCATGCAGTACTTCCCCAGTTACGCCTTCTTTTTCACGCATTATTCCCCATTCTGTGTGTTACGCCCACTGTTCCGCCCACTTTGGTTGTGTGCGCTGTGCTATGTGCGCTTTTGCTGTGCGTGTAGCGCACGCCGCGTGTGCCCGCGTGCGCCATGGCAGGATTGGGCGCATGGACAGCGGGAAACATGCGCAGCGTCTTCCTTGAATCGCACGCGTGCGCGTGCGCTGCGTTTCTCACGCTTGCACCACCTTGCGCCTGCTTGCGCTGGGATTTTCGGCGCACGTTTGCTCCTTGAATCGACCCCAATAGAATGTGTCTCACTAGCCGATCTTTATTACAATTTATTATATATTGACTTATTAATTCGGCATAGAGTTTAAACTAATGATTAGCACAGACATGAAACAATGTCAACAGAGATAAAACAACGTAGAAATTAGTACACAATTGTCTTCCGAGGTCATTGCTATGTAGTATGATCAACTCTAAACGGGATACGGAAGCTGACCCTACAATTCGAGGTGCTCACAGATGGCATTTTAATCAAATATTAGTGTTGAACCTGGGAGAACCGAGTAGTGGTCTACATGCATCTCAATGCTGGCCTGCCCATGTGGGCGGTAGAAAGAACATTACACACAAAGGTTATGCTTGCGTTTCATTGCAATATGCCACACAGAACAAACGAGTAGAATGTAACCCAGAAATAATGGTCAGATTATGATAAGTTGATGCTCGTTAGGGTATAAAATCGTCGATGATAATCTTACATTATTTTCGCCATTTCCATTCTCTTGGCGTAACTCAGACTGTAACGCAGACTCTGTTCACAACAACGATTTTTCACATACAGAATTAATATGTTCCTTAGTCCAGTTTTGTTATGCATAACCTTATCATATCTTACATTATTAAACCCCTCCTTTCATTCAATTCCTTTCGGAATGGTCCCTTTCTCTAAAGGTCAAAAAACAATTGAACCTTATACTGTGTGTCCGATACGTGGTCTTACTTAGCTCGCAAGCAAAAATTCAAAGCTGGTGACCTTCACTCAGAATCAACATACATTCTTAGTTTGCAACAACTTGCCTCACCGCATCCATTAGAACTGTAATAGTGATGCACGTGCACAGTAGGAAAAATGTAGGGGCTGCCCTTGCTCGATGATCGTGGCACTGCTAAGGGGTAGGGAAACTTTGCAATGACAGAATGCACCCTACTCCAACATTGAAGTAGAGGGTACACAAAAAGAGTCAAAGTGTTTCTAGCAATAGCCCCATCTATGCTTAGGTCACAGACTCCTTCGCTTTTGTAGCCTAGGTCTCATCTCTTTTGTGGGATTGTAAGGCAATTGTAAAAACTGGAATAGTTGAAAAAAAATTTTACAAAGAGGATACATTTTAACAGATAAATTGGATGCTTTATTTGGACACTTCTTAAAAACATTGTTGATCAAAAAACCAGATGGTAGTCATTTGTACCTGGATTTGAACTGTTGCACAAGCTCTGTTTTAGGTGGACAGGGCATGCTGGCAATGTTTTCTGACAATGAATGTGCACTCAGAACAAAATCGCACGCAATTCCATGATTATACATCTCCATCCCTTGAATGCCAAAATGCAATGTCTTTGGCCTATACTTTAGGCACATATTGTGGAACACCTCCAAATCTACGTGTGCCAAATGCTGTCAGATCTCTTGAGAGTTTTATCAAACACAATCTTCTCAAGTGCTTTGTGTGGAGGCGAAGATGGAATCAACCACTTCTTCTTCCGTTCCTGCACAGGACTGTTCACGAACATCCTAACTTTTCGGACTTTCGTGACAATAAACCCCAGTGTTTTGCTTCTTGCAGCCATATCCCATCCCTCACCTCCCCAGAGATTATTTGATAAGTTTGACAAGTGCAATGTTGTGTTTTTTAATATTTTTTTACTGCGATGAATGCGGACACAAAAAACACGGATCCAAGATGGCGGGTGAATCGAAACAATCCGATGCACCTCATGCATCATCCCAGACAATCAGCGGACACGTTGCATGTCTGCAGACATGACGCAAGCCGATTAGCCAATCGGTGTTCTGTACACGGAGCAAACAGGGAAGTGCGTCCACGGAGCGGACATAGATATCACTAATTTTTGGTGACCTACTTTTGAGGTCATTTTAAAAAGAACTACTGGACAGATTTTCACCAAAATTACAAAAGCACGCTTTCGGGACCAAGCCGCTGCTCCTGCCTCAAATTTGGTGAAAATCCGTCCAGCGGTTTGGGCTCTAGGCATGAGCAAAGTCTTTTCCCCATTCAGTCTATGGAAAAAAAAGAAATTTTGGGACCCCCCTATAACTTTTCCCCTCCTGGACCAAACCTCACCAAACTTTGCGAAAAAGATTCAGAGTGGGTCATATAATTATTTTGCAAAGTTTGGTGTGGATTCGTCCAGGGGGAGCGAAGTTATAAGCCACTCAAAATGTGCTCTTCCTTTCAGTTTAGCAACTTAACCATAACTACACGGCCACTACCGTGGCCGTGTAATTCAGTAAAAACACTTTGTTAAAGGGATATTATGGTTCAAATTAAAAACGAAAAACCCCTGAAATTCGCTGGTTATGGTAAGCTAAGCAACCATAACTCACGCCACCAACGTGCATTGCTAAGACTAACACCCAGGACATCAAAGATGACATCACAAATGTCATTGATGACATCACTGATGACATCACTGATAACATCACATGTATGGCTCCTTCTTTTTTCCTTTACTACATATCATAGCCAGTAATACCTAGGAACAAAGAAATCAAAAAGTACTATATTTGTAGACTTATACTTCAAATATGTTCTTACAGTAATTCATTTGGGGTTCATTCACAGCATATAAAACATATACATAAGGAGAATATACACTTGAAAGATACCAATGCTTGCTGTGTATGAAGACAATCAGTAAGGTTATCAACACTTTCTTATTGTTCTGCTGTTTTTTTTTTACTATACTTTCTCTGGATATGCTCATATTTGTATTTGCATTACTCTCTTTAGGGTGCAGTCACATCATGTGATAGATATACATAGGTAAGTAGTAGGTTTGAAGCAGAGCAATCATTTCTGTGCATAAAGATAATCAGGTAGATAATGACCAATTTCTGGTTCTACTGCTGTTTTTTGCGGACTTCACTTTCCCTGTATATACTCATATTTGTATGTGTTGTTGTGTCTTTGTGTTTTGTATGTAATAATAAAATGATATAGGATGTGGGTTTCATTAGCTACTTATTACATGTTGCACAGTACACAAAACTCTAATAAGAAAGCATTTATCATTTCACTATTCAACATGGAAAGATTATGAATATTGCATCCCCATCATGTATGCTGCACACAATGCTTATATTTATACATGAGTAGCTTACTATACTGTAAAGAACTTAATAATAGAATGCTAATTATTTCAATGCATTGCTTAATGCACTATGTAGCTCATGATATTTATTCAAATGATCCTTGACACTTTGTTGTCAATGTTATAATAAGAATCCCTTTTACAGACTTTTCATGAAAAGTTCATGAAAAGTTCATGCACATGTGATGTCATCAATGACATTTGTGATGTCATCTTTGATGTCCTGGGTGTTAGTCTTAGCAATGCACGTTCACAGTTTAAAAATAGAAGTGACATATAAATAGTGCAGGGCCTGTGCATTTTTTAGAAGTCCGCGGACAGTTCACAGTCATCTAACATTTTGGGCTGCTGGCCTATCATAACCATTGCACTTTTCTATGGGAGGAAGTGGTGGCTCTGAAAAGAGACTTTTGGTGGGTTTTTTGTGTGTTTGAAAAACTTCAAATAGTCAACACCTACTGCAAAATGGATGGCTGTAATTCCAAAAAAGGTTGCAATGCATTTTGTACATTTCTCAGGAAAATCTGATTGCCAGCATAAGTAAGATGGACTCCATCTCTGCGAAAAATGTATGTGCTACGAAACATAATATTTTCATTGTGAAAAGAGGACATGGCAAAATCTCTTAAAACGGCACTTACAGCCTTATTGACATTGCACCTCGCTTTCTCTATTTGTGGACCAAATGAAGAAGAATGCAGCCACATTTGTCTCTGCGCAATATGAGAACAAATTACTTGGGAATTTGGAAACATGTCCATGACCTTCCCAAGTCCTTCTTTCATTGGAAATTGCAAAGAAATTCCAGACCTATGTCCTAAACTGTTCCCTCCACAATGAATTATAATTAAGTGTTGGATGATGCTGTGTCTCCAAAGCAGCACAGAGAGATACCAAGTCCAGCCACTTCATTCCACGCACTCCATGCCAGTGCACTTCCACATGAGGATATCCAAGATGTGCAGCTACTCCACAGCATTCTGCATGCACCTCCTACCAATGTATCCATGAGTCTCCCAAAATCCAGATAATCTGTTTTCTGAATCACACAGCCGTAGCTATCTGTTCTTCTCTCAGGAAAAAGACTTTCTGACAAACTCTCTCCTTACACAACACACCCAGTAAACTTTATTGACCAATCCCTTGCTCTACTCTTTCTCATTTGCATGCCTCTCCTCCCCAAAATCCCTGTATGTAATATGCAGTGTCCGCGGACAACTGCCATGTCCACAGACATATCAAAAATCTGAGCGTGGTGAATTTAAATTTAAATAGTGTGCCCCATTTCCCCTTTGAGGTTGGCTCTGAAAACATCTGTTTTTTTGGTTGTTTTTGCAGATTCTTGACACAGGTTTTTTTTTTCTTGCTTTACTCCTAAAATCTTCACATAACCTTCTCCAAAGCAACCCTTATATTCCAAAACAGCATGGCATTTCCCATAAAAGATAAAGGAATGCCATATTCTCTAAAATAAACATTATTACTGGAATCAATATTCTCATTATTACAGAAGAACATACCAGCTCTAAGCATAAACGCACACCTGCCTCGGTTGATTGCACACCTAGCAATGTTTTGCTGAGGACAAACAACAGAACTATTGTCCCATATTACCCTAGGTACTAATCCAGAACAAATTACTTTGGGATTTGGAAGGATGCTCATTACTGCTTGAACCAAGTGTTCCAAATCTGACAACAAAGTAGGGGCACTGACATAGCCCAAATGGAAACCACCACAGTGCAAAACTATCACATAGGGACTGTTCATCCTGCCCATATCTTCACAAACTTGTACAAATCCCTGTACATTGCAATCAGGCACAGTGCACCACACCTCCTCCATTCCTTTAACATCAAAATTGTTTGCCACTTGCCTGCATTGAGCATACTGCTGTAAACCATGCACAAACATATCTCCAACCACCAACACCCTGACGTTCTCCACCTCTGCCATCTTCACTACCCACAGCCTCTTTCAACACAATACCACAACCTCAACACCCGATTGGCTATTCCCTACAGTACCCTTTCCATTCTGGATTTCCTGGAAAACCCTGGATGTGGCACGCCCTGTCCGCGGACAGCCACGATGTCCGCATGGCGTGTAACTCTTAGACAGTCCTTCTACCCTTTCCACTTCACACTCTGTGCCATTCCATCATTGGATGCAGCTAAGCAGTCACACAACCATCCACCAACCACATCCAAGACCTCTACATCTAACTCCATCATCAGAGTTCAGCACTTCAAATGCACTGTTGATCACTCTGAGTACAAGTCTCATATCATTGGAAAGCACCTACTACAAAAACTACTGTACAAGTCTCCAAGATTACTACTTGCAGCTGCATGCATATCCACATGCTTGAACACAAACTGCAGTTATGCATATTTTATGCAGAGTACATGTACAACTCTTATAAATGCATATAAACAGAGTAACAGCCACTTAACCTGTATAACCTATAAAATGAACTTACTATTATGTTTCCCATCTACTATAATCAACTGTCACTTCCAAACCTGTCTGCTATCTAAATTCTTTTTTTACACACACAAAAGTCTAAAAAATTATAATATTAAAAGATTGGAGAAATAACTGTATAATTGTAGAAAAACACTTAGTAGTGCAGTATAAAATTGCACAGCCAGGATAAGTTCATGCATCTCTATACACTCACACAGATAGACACTATCATTGAAAACCTCCCAGCTGAAATAACACAACTGCCTGTACATCACATCCTTCTGCTCTATTACCCACACCTTCACAAATGCATACATTCTATGCTTTTCTATACAGGTTCTGCCATTACCTTATACAAATTGCAAAATAAGTATATTGTTGTTTCTTCTATCTCCTAACATGCAATAACACAGCCTTAAAAAACCAAGTGAGTTTCACACACTTAGTATTCTACTCATTTGCAAAGCATGTTGAACTAACATATTGTAAGTAAAATATAAAGGCTGCACATAGTCAAAGGAAACTGCATGCACACACTATGTTCAGTTATCAAACAACAATACTACTACAAAAACATAAAAATCAACGTCTAAATTAACATCAGTGCTATAAACATCCACAATTACTAACTTCTTTCTTTTACAATTGCTGTGAAGCCCACTCTCATGAAAAGCAGCTGCATCTGAAGTACAAACAACAACTCAGAAGCAACCTGCTCATTCCAAACAAAAAAAGTAAGTACAATACTACCATAATATTCTTACTGTTACTCAAACACACTGTGGGGTTGATTCTTGGAATCTGTGCACTGAATAACGGGGATTGAGCACGATTCTGCCCACAAATCCCCATTTGTTAAACAAGGATTTGCAGGCAGAATGGCCCACACATCCCCATTTTTCGGCACACAAATTACATAACTCAGCCTCTAGAATGTTACTATTGCAGAACAAAGAACTGTTTTAATTCTATCCCATTAGATTTAGTATTAGTGTTTCTCCTCACCACTAGCCCACTTTCTACTGTCATCTGAACCCCAGTATAGTAACACACAAATACAAGAATAGCCTTCCCAACTAGTTGTAGCTGCCCAATGTACAATCACACACCACCACATACATCCTTACCATCATACTCAGACACTCATACACACAGCACACATACATTGCAGAACAACCCAACCCATACCTTCTTTTTTTACAACAGACCCCAAAGAATGCCTACCAAAAAGCAAGTCTGTAGAAAGCAATGCGGAAGTAGAGCAAATGAAAATAAAAGTGCTCAAAATAAGCATCCATCTCTAGCAGAATTTGTACAAAAACGTTCAAACAAAAGATCTAATAGAGTCATTAAGCAAAACAAAACAAGCTTCCAGTACAACAACGTTGCCTCCTCTTTCAAAATGTAAAACGAACCAGAAAGTGATTAACAAGAATTCAGCTACCACACCTGCTAACACTGTTCCTATAAATCTTGTTGTAGTGGCAAGTAACCATACCAAAAAACGTCCTTCATAATCTCATAAAAACAGGAGAGAAATCATGCACAACTCTTAAAACCTACCGTAGAAATTTAATCTTAGAAGCTCTCATAGACGGTGCAATCCTTCTCAAAAGTTAATTATTTATTTTAGTGTTGCACAGAATGAAACCACTAACAAAACGAACTACTAACTTACAAAAAAGACTTCTCAATAAACGGAATGTGAACAAAAATAACTTCTTAAATATCTGTGGAGGTGAATGGAGTCACACCACAAGCACAGAACCATATTTCAATGAAGAAGCATACAAACAAAAGCAAACAAACACAATTGCCATACATAGCAGTGGGCGAGGGTATGAAAAACTTAATAATACCATTATGGAACAAGAAACGCTGCTCACAAAAATATCCTCAGAAAACTCAGTATCACCTCTCCATCAGACTGAACCAAAACATCCAGTGTACAAATGGCTGTGCACGTCAATGTGTGACATTGACAAAAAATCTTTCAAATCTTTACGCCAGTTCCTCAATCAATATGTAAAAGGCAAAGACAAATTCAAAATGAAACTTCTACAAAATATGGATACCTGTCCAGTGCGCAAACACACAGGACTACAAGGACATTCATTAGCATGCATTTCAGGATCTAATTGCAAAAGCACCTTCCATCATATCAAAATGATATCAACACATCATTCAACTATAAGAAATCTAGTCCATAAACTGTACTATGCTAAAAGTCCAGCTTTAGCATTAGACAATTTATATAACAATCTTCTGCATGGTACAGCCAAAGACCTATTAGAAGAAATAGAGCATATCCAGTGAAAATATTTTGAAAGTGAAAGCCAATTACAAAATGCAATAGCTTTACAACAGACTAGGAACAATTCTACAAATGGTAACCTTCTACTACACACATACAAAAAAGAAATACTAAAATTTAAAAGTCCATCCGTTGAAGTACCAAACCCTGTGTGTGTGTTGCTCCAGAACTTTTTTATAAAAGTAGCACAAAAATTGTAGACATAACAAACAAAAAAGAAGACAATACAGATTCCAAATGGTTTGAATTAGCTCTCTACCTTATAGCAGTAAACAAATATGAAATAAATTACCCCTTAATACTTTGCAGTTACTGCACTGCAAAACATGACAAAAATCAAACTCCTTCACGTGCTATTACAAATAACTTTGAACTATTACCACTACAAAAACCCTTGCAAGAACTCAATTTATATGAAAGAATCATAATTCAAACAGTGCATCCATTTCAAGCAATAATACGCCTTCTACCAAAAACAGCAAAATTACCTCTCTCAGAATTAGTGAAAGGCATTTGTGGCAAAGTAGTTTATTTACCATTAAATCTAAAAGAAAATGTACACACTCTATGAGTGCAAAGTCCAATAGAGCAATCTTTAATTGTCTTACTAAATGCTGTACCTACAAAAGACAAAAAAATGTGGGAACAACTCGTAGACTTACATAAAGTTAGACAAGTATTGCAATATCTAAAACACAACAATGAATACTGCAAAGAAATGAATATTGAAGAAAACCTCAGGGAAACATCTGAAATAATTCAAGAGTCACCAGAAACTGGTCAATTTGAACTTCTAGATCCTGCTACAGTATCCAATATTTTAGACCATTATACAATTCATCCATTACACTCTAAAGACACCATTGATGATGCACTAGAAACAAACCAAAAGCGACAAACCAAAGGATCACCAATCAGCATATGGGAAAAAAGTATAGAAGCACGTGCTTTTCCTCTACTCTTTCCTACTGGGCAAGGAGGAAAGTACGATGATAGACCCACTCAGATAACAGCATCAGAATACCACTGGTTACGAAGGTATTCTGTAGATCCCAGATTTAGACAAAATGTGGAATACATATTCCACCCACTCTTTGAAAGTGAACTAGCAACTCTATGCTACGGAGTTGCAAACACATTGAAATCAGGTACCCATTTTCAAAATATGTCAGCTACGCAATTACTACAAAAAGTGCAAAAAAAAGAGGAGGTTTTACAATCAAGCATTACACATCTGTTAACAAACATGCGTGGTACTAAAGAGTACTGGTTCCCGCGTCACGGAGATGTAGATTGTATGATAAGAAACCTTGGCCCACCCACTTGGTTTGTTACATTAAGGTGTGCAGAATATGCATGGGAAGATTTACATGATTTCCTACGCATATCAAACAAAAACAAAACAAACATAGATATACTAACACCTGGAGAACATTGCTCTCTAGATCCTGTTAATGTTTCAAGATATTTCCATCATCGCTTCATTGCTATGCTACACTTTATTTGTAATAAATGTGTTCCTCCCCTCAGAGAAGTGCAACACTTCTTTTGGAGAAAAGAATACAAAGCCAGAGGAGCACCACATATCCACATGCTTTTATGGATTAAAGATGCTCCTAAATTTGGTCAAGACAGCGATGCCACTGTTTTACAGTTTATCGAAAAATATGTCACTTGTGAACTTCTATCAGAAGCAACAAATAGTGATCTTCATGCACACATTTTACAATTTCAAAGACACAAATGTGGGAAATATTGTCATCACAAATACAAAAACAAAGGGAAATACTACACCAAATGCCGCTTTGGTTTCCCTAGACCAGTTACAGCAACAAGTTAAGTAAACAACTTCATGTCTTCAGTTAGACATAATGTTAAAGGTAAATCACCTAAGAACACATATTACATAAAAAGAACAGAAGAATCAAAATATATCAATGTTTACAATGCAATCATTGCCCTCTTATGGAATGCAAACATAGATGTGCAGTACATTGCAGACAATTCCACTGCAGTTGCATGATATTTAACAGCCTAATTAACCAAAGCCGAAAAAACAGAGCTTCAAGACCTATGGGATGACCTATCATCGGACAAAACACTGGGCCTCATTACGACCCTGGCGGTAAGTTACCGCCAGGGCCGTGACTTTACCACCATGGCGTAAACTACGTTTACGCCATGGTGGTTGGCGGACTTACCGCCCCATTCCGACCTTGGCGGGGCGGTAAGTCCCCAATCCCCATTTACCCTTCCCCATTCCCATTTTTGCCCCATAGGGCATAATGGGAGTGGGGAAGGCGTTAATTACGCCACCGTAAATTACGGTGGCGTAATTAACACCAAGGTCCCTTAGCGCCATGGTTTTTTACACCTGCTAAAAGCAGGTGTAAAAACCGCCATGGCGCTAAGGGACCTCGGAATTGGCGGTAAGGGGTCGGCGCAGCTAACGCTGGCGTAAACCCCTTACCGCCAGGGTCGTAATGAGGCCCCCTGTCTCAGAAATTGTACAATTTAGGCATACAAATGCTCACTCATGGAGAATGTGGCTGCTATGAAGCTGCAGATAATTTAACCGTTGCTGCTTTGTATAGAAAATCTGAAAATATAGTATGGCTAAGTTTTGGTCCTGCTAAATCTAGAAAAACAGTTCTCAAATCATACGACGGCATAGAAACAATAGCCAAAAATGATCCCAACAGCCAAGACATTTCGAAAAACAATTTACTGGACACATACTACCCAAACAGGAGTACCACTTTGGAAACCATGTGTCTATATCACATAGCCCAAAACTTCACATACAAAAAATATTATAAAACCAGATGAAAATAAAGGTAGATAAAGAGTGACAAATTGTGAAGGCAGCTTAGTGAAATGTACCAAACAAAGCTTAATTAATCATATCAAATTGTCATTAAAATCACCTCAACATAAAGAACTATATTACATGTCCCTGCTACAACTTTTTAAACCATGGAGAAAAGAAGAAGAGTTACTAGATATTTATGACTCCTATGAAGATGCTTTCAAAGCAAATGAAAGCACTATAATCGATGTAAACTTTACAAAGTACAAAACAATGTTGCACAATGAACAGCAACACGAAGAAGAACTCCAGGCCCAACTAAATAAGGACACTCCCGACAGCAGTCAACCCTTTATAACAGGAAGCCAAGAACCACTGGGACAGCCAATAATAGCAAATGAGGCAGAATTAACTATGCCAGAAGTAGAAAACACTATGTGTCACTATGAAGAAGATACAGAGGACTTAACTGTACTGCAATCAAAACTGAACAATGAGCAGCGTAGCATTTTTCAAAAAGTAACAAAAGAAATTGCAAATGCTGTACAACATGAAAATAAAGAATGTACCTGCCAAAATTACAAACCTATACTACTATACGTCAGTGGTCAAGCTGGTTCAGGCAAACCATTCTTAATCAAAATCATCATCAAGTTCCTTCAACAAGTGACAATCAACAAATTGTCAGCTTTTGTAACTGCGCCCACTGGTTTAGCTGCCTAAAACATAGGTGGTGTCACTTTACACCGATTGCTACACCTTCCAGTAGAACACCAAAACAAATTAAAATATTACAAACTTTCTACAGAAGCTGCAATGGAACTACGCAGAGTGTTAAAGCAAATGATAATGCTACTAATAGATGAAGTGAGCATGGTCTCCGACCTAATGTTGGCTTTGATTCACCGCATATTACTAGAAGTACTCAAAACAAACTACGAAGAGCTCTTTGGAGGAAAGCACATTATTGTTTTCAGAGATCTTCTTCAATTGACATCAGTGAAAGGTGAACCTATTTTTAAAACCTTAGGACACAAACTCTTCCGTAAAACTGTTGGCAGCATAGGAAATGTCAACCTTTGGCAACATTTCCAATACAGAGAATTAACAGAAAACATGCAGCAGTCTGCAGACCTCACATACGCAAACATTTTGAAAAGTATTATAGTTGGTGTACTACCTCAAGAAGCACAATCAATATTAAAAACCTGGCACATCCATGCACTGTATGGCCATAACTCATGTGCTACTGATGTCATGGAAAAATTAGCACACAAAAATGTCAATTGCATGTCCTTGATGCCGTTCAAAGTTCAATGAAACAATGTTGAAAAATGAAATGCAACCAATAATTGAAATTTGCTCCACAGACAAACTCGACATACATGGTATGACACTACCCATGTGTCAACAAGCCACAACACGACTAAATACCATAGCAAATGCTATCTGCAACACAGCTGGTTTGGAGAAAATATTAAAATTATCTTTAAACTGTAGAGTAATGCTTAAACGTAACCCTGACATGGAGCAAGGATTAATTAATGGAGCACTTGGTACAGTTGTTGGCTTTCAAACATACCCACGTGACAACAACATTCAGTTTGTCAATATTCTCTTTGACAAACTAAAAGAAGTAAAAAGGAAAAGGAAGCTCAACAGCTCGATTCATTATTTTCAAAGACATGTATGTACGCGGAAAGCAATTTTCTCTAACTCTAGCATACGCAGTCACCATTCACAAATCACAAGGTCTTACCCTAGATAAATCATTGATAGATATAGGGAACACAGTCTTTAAAGAAGGCATGAGCTACGTAGCACCATCACGCGTACGTACACTTGACGGTCTATTTCTAATCAACTTTGATGCAAGTAAAGTAAACGCAGATATTCCTTGCATTTTAGAATACAATAGTCTACGTTCACTGTACACCCCCCATCTAAAAACCTATCATGTTCCACAGAAAGGACAATTTTGTAAAAGAAAACTACTTCAAACAGAAATTTAACAGGATCTCACTGCAAATCCTCCAAAGAGAGTAAAAGAAGCTAATAATTTATCAATTACTACAACCAAAGAAGAATCTACTACTCAAAATAACTCAGGTACTTCTTCAACGAAGCAACACACACTCCGAAGAAATGACGTGCACACAGAACTATCTGGTCCATTCAAATTTTCAAATATAACTGGTGTAAATTGCTACGCAAATGTAGCAATAAATATTCTATTCCAATTGCCACCAATTGTTGACAACATTTACCTAGACAATACAGACCAATTGTGTTTGCAAATGTTAGTCCTTCATAGAAATGCAAGCAACAATCCTGACAACACATACAGTGTTCATGGAATAAGATAAGAATTGGTCTACTGTGCTGGAATGGTGAAATTCACTATAAACTCCCAAGAAGATCCACAAGAATTTCTAATGTACTTACTACAAGCACTGGAAAACAAAAATATATCTATAAATGAAATATTCCAGATTTCATACATGTGGAAACATGCATGCACTGTCTGCAACAATGTGGCACAGGAACAAATCCCTAATGAACGCTTTGTGTATGTATCCATACCTAACTGTGAATCCGTTCCATTTCAGCAACTTGTACAAAATGCAAACAATGGCAGATTATGTACTACCTGCAATTCAGATAATCGCTCCATCTTACAAATACAAACACATAGTAAATATGTAATACTAATGCTTTTACGTTACAATGCATATGGTACCAAAAATAACTGCAAGCTGACTGGATTCACACATGGTCAAATATCACTTGGTAAGAAAACCTTCACAAAAGGTATAATCTACCACGCAGGAGCCACAACCAATGCAGGTCACTACACTGCATATATAAAAAAGAATTGTGGATGGTTTTGAATGTAATGATAGTACCAATTACTCTAAAGCAGAGATTACCAGCAAATCTTATAAACGCTTATTTAATATTCTTAAAACCAAAATGTAATAACTAATCTGTACATAAGCCTTAATAAAACTTCAATTAGAAAACTATAAACAGTTAGAATACACCAACAGGTATCTAACTGCCCCAAGATTCTGCAACAACCAAACAGATAAATCAATACCACTAAATTATAAGAAGAAATGAACAGTTAGAATACACCAACAGGTATCTAACTGCTCCAAGATTTTGCAACAACCAAACAGATTAATCAACCACTAAAATATAACAAGAAATAAACATTTAGAATACGCCAACAGATATCTAACTGGCCCAAAAATCTGCAACAACCCAACAGATAGATGAGCAACTTGAAAATATAAATAAAAAACTATAACCAGTTAGAATTCGCCAACAGGTATATAACAATCTGCAAGAAGCCAACAGACAGAACATTAGCCAGAAACAACAAATAAACACTGAAAACAAAGAAAGAAATGTATTGTACCATAACATAAAAAGGTTTTTTTTAATCCAACATGGATTTTTTTTTCCCCCAGATCCAATGATTAAAGAATCAAACACAGAAACTGAGCAAATTGCACAGTACACTGGTTTGTAAACTACTAAATATGAGGGTCAAAATAGTGCAGAAATGTCTATTATGCAATGCAATGACTCTTTATAAACTACCTACACTAAAATGATCTTTTCTTTTATCACAGAAATTGAAAAAGAATATCTGCTCCAGTTACCCAAGTCATGAAAAAAACATATCCAATCACAATAAATTAAACAGTAATTATATTATAATTCAACTCACAAATACTGCCCCATAACACAACCATTGAAGCAAACATCTAACCATACACCACAATCCAAAATGTTTACTTCCATGGATATGTTATAATGCAGTGCTTGTTACCAACCTCTACAATCTTAATTACATGGCGTAGCCAAAACTTCACATACAAACTATACAAATCAAACAGTACACAAACTGTAGATTTGCGGATATTTGATAGATGTTTGATTCTATGAGTGTGATCGACCTTCGGCCATGCACCCAAGACTCTAGGCCCTGGCCACAACCACCGCAGCATATCACACCCATAGATCACACCCATAGAATCAAACATTTTAACTGTGCTATATCAGATACTGCATTTTTTATGTCCGTGGACAGCCGCGGTGACCACAGACAAGACAAACACATCAGGGGTGCCTGCCACCTAAACAAATACAGCATTTGACCCATCTCTTACTCCCCCGCCTTTCCCAAGCACTCTTACACACCAACACATTCCGAAAGTTGTATTTATCTCCCGTTCACCACCACGCTGTTCGCGGATATCCACGGATCCAAGATGGCGGGCGCATAAAAACAATACGACGCACCTCACTCTTCATTCCAGCAAATCAGCGAACACGTTGCATGTCCACGGACATGACGCAAACCGATTTTCCAATTGGTGTTCTGTCCGCGGAGCGAACAGGGAAGTGTGTCCGCGGAGCGTACATAGATATCACACATTTTTTGTGACCTACTTTTTGGTCATTTAAAAAAAAACTACTGGACGGATTTTCACCAAATTTACAAAAGCTCGCCTTTGGGACCAAGCTGCTGCTCCTGCCATACATTTGGTGGAAATCCGTCCAGCGGTTTGGGCTGTAGGTGTGAGCAAAGTTTTTTCCCCATTCAGTCTATGGGAAAAAAAGACATTTTGGGACCCCGCTATAACTTTGCCCCCCACCCCCTCAACCAAACCTCACCAAAATTCAGAGTGGGCCATATACTTTTTTTGCAAAGTTTCGTGAGGATTCATCCAGGGGGAGCGAAGTTATAAGCCTCTTCCTATGGGATTAGCAACTTAACCATAATTACACGACCACTACCGTGGGCTGTGTAATATATATTAAAAGAAAAAAACTTTAGTTGCAAGGACGTCATGGTGAGAACTTAACACAACAAAACCCCTGCAATTCAGCTGAAGCCACCTGAACTTGGCGCCCCTGTTGCACAGCCTATGACCACACTGATAACATCACAGATCAAATCACTGATGATATCACTCATTACATTACAACAGTAACTGGCAATAAGCATGGCTTTCAGCCATGGTCAGTGCGCAGGGCCAATTATATTTGAACACATGAATGGGTCCTAGTCATGGTCTTCAGTTATGGACAGTGGTCACATCATTCACTCATGTGCACAGAATATTTGAAAACACTAACTGGCTACACACCATAGATTTTGGCCTTTACCCATGGATACAGCTTTCAACCATGTCCACTGTATATTGTATACACTCATCAGGCACTGGCCATGGACTTTAGCACAGTACTGGCCAGTGGCCGCAATCTTCGACTGTGCACACTATATATTCTAACATATAAATGGGCCACTAGCCATGGCCTTTGACCTTTAGCAGTTGTACATCTGTTGGCCATGTCCACTGTCTATTTTAAAATAATAAAATGCAATCAGCGATGTCCTTCGGCTGTTGCAGCTGTGTATTATACAACACTAACCAGCCACTAGCTATGGTTTTCGCCCGTTCCCACTGTATATTATATACAGTAACCAGCCACCAGCCATGGTCTTCAACACAATACTAGCCAGTGACCACCGTGTTTGGCTGTGCAGACTGTATATTTTAACATAATAATGGCAACCAGCTATGGCTTTATGCATGGCAACTGACTACAGCTTTCAATGTTGCTTACTGTATATTTTAAAACAGTGATGGTACTAGGCATGGATTTTAACCATGCACATTGTTATTTTTTAACGCTAAACTACCACTAGCTATGGCCTTTGTGTGCTGGCCAGTGAGCCCAGCCTTTGTCATGGCCATGTCCACGGCCTAAATTGTTATTAAGGTAATCCAAGTTTTCATGAGCTAACTTATTATTGGAAAGCCAAATCTGCACTGAGTGTAGTACTTCTCAATACTTTTGTGTTTTCACTGACAGTACTTTCCACATGAGTGCCTTTGAAATCTTTCCACCTTGTTCTGTAGATCAGCATTCACATGCTGAGCAGGAATGGAACAAGTAGGATATTTTTTTTATGAACTCCATCACACAGCCATCACTTTCTTTCCCAAACTGAGGACCATCTTTAATCCAGAACAGCATATGCATATGTGGAGCCCTACATGCCTGGTACTCGTTCCTGCAGAAGAGTTGTTCCACAGTGCCTAGTGGACAATTTTCTTTATTTCATATAAAGTGTGAAATTACAAAAAACTCTGTGATGAAAGAACCGTGATACACTTACAGGGTGCATGGAACACAAATCTCTTGGTGTCATGTGTTCTATCTCTTCTTTCTGTGGATTATTTTCACAAATCCACTCTGCAAGATCATGCCGACCATACACATAGCAACCTAAAGTCACAAACCAAGTTGGAGAGCCCGTTTCTGATCACGCATCTAACCTCGGAGTGTCTCCTACAACAATATTCCTTGGGTCTTTTCATTGTAGCAAGTATATTGGCAAGCTTACCCTCTAAAACCTCTTTATTTTCTTTCACCTGTTGCAACATCTCACACGCAGAAAAATCTAGTTCTGGTCTGAAGTGTATGAGCTACAGAATAACATAATGTTGAAAATTCCCTTTCTTCCAATAGGTGACAAATATATTCAACATTGGTACTGAGTCAGGATTCTTCAGAAAACATTATTGTACAACGATTCTGAAGAAGATATTAGAACCTTCCAATCAATCAATCTGCCTCCTGTATGAGTACGAAAAAGCAAGAAGAAATAATTAGCTTTTAACGTCTTTTCCCACACACTGATTGGTGGACCTTTTATTGCTTTCATTTGATACAATTCTAAACTGTCACCCATGACTTTACATGAGTCTAGAGGATGAATAGTGCAATGTTCATAGAAACTGATCCATTCTGCAACATTTTTTTACTTTTTCAGTGCTTCTTAAATCTGATTGGTTGGGGTTGTACAGTGCAGACTAACAGTCACCACGGGATGGCCATAAAACAAGGGGCTTGTAGCGAGATGTTTCACCAAAGTGAGAGATCCTCTAAAAAATAATGCAATCTCTGAAAATAATGTAATATCACTGTGCATTTGCAAAAAACATTGTGAGTTCTCAAAGTCTGCAATATTTTATATATAACAATACTACTGTCAAAACAGGTGAACATTATTGTGTGATTGATGAACATCTTTGAGTGATGGGTTGCAAATGTTTTAAAATATTGAGTGGGCATGGCCACCGGACATGGACGAAGTGGCTAGTGGTCTGGTAGAGTTCTAAAATGGATAGGCATGTGTGCACCAGACATGGCTGAAGGCCATTGTTAGTGGTCTGGTAGTGTTATAAAATACATGTATTGTGTCGTGTAAGCATAACACAGAAGTTAATCACTCCTAGCAAACCACACTCCCAGTTAAAGACGCACCCACAGACCCTGAGCTGTAACCTGCCTTTTTATGAACAAGTGAACCTCGAGTCAAAGATATGTTTTATTTCTTGATGAATTTTTTTCTCTCCCTTCTGTTACGATGAGAGTGCCTAGTTAAATGGAATATATAGTATACTCCAAACCAGTATGACTTAAGTGCAACACAGCAAGCCACGTGTACAAAGCCTGCATGTAAAATTGTGTTCTATACGCCCTGATCTATTGTGCAACAAGGAACCAGACTGCAAAGGGGTCTCGATTATCTCCAGTCCATCAGGGTGTCAAACAGATTAACAGAGAGTTAGTGATGTTTGGACATTCGATCACTGAACCCCCACGATGAAATGTATGCCTATAATGATATGTACCTTTTGTGACCTAGTCATTTCAGCCATCTATTCTGAATCCTCTTTGTTGTTATCAAGTGGACACCATCGACCATACAATGACCCCATGAGCTCTACCCCCTAGCCAGTATATCCAGAATTGTTTAAACAGGGTGAGCACTGTATTTAATGGGTGACACTTAATTCATGGCCTGTAATAAATAACCTGCCTTTGAACCATGTTTTCACAAGTGTTTACGATACAGGCCTTTGAGTTTCCACCAGACAATCAGATCAGAGTACTGAATGAATGGGAGTGTGTGGCCACAAGGGCAAATGTTACATGGCTAGGGTGACAGAAGTCAGATAAGTGTCAACACGGCATACCAACTCGATGAGCCCAGCTGACCGATTGACCTGGGACACCACGTCATCTCATCACGTGCCCTCAAGCCAACCAGGTGCCTCCGATCCTATGGCACCTATAGGTGTCCACCATTAGTGTCCAATCCCAATTACTCTTGTGCCCCATAGGCCTTCCCATAGCTGATAATGTTTTTTTGTTTATATCTAAATTGTAACTTGTTTTCTGCAGAGGACTCTCGGCGTGAGCAGAGTAGATTCTGCTTGCCCTAATTTTAGATAAAAGCCTTTGATATCACTCTCACTTGGTCTTGGTCTCATTCCCTCCTGGGATGTACTTTTATTGACTCCATTGGGTGATTTACCTGCATTTTTGGGGGCCTCACACTTACACACGTCAAGCAAATAACAGAGTTTTAAGTTTCTTCCTGAAGAGCTCAGTGGACTTCAATCCCCTGAGATTGGGAGGAAGATCGTTCTTGGGGCCGCATTCTGAAATGCTCCATTTGTAGCTTTGGTAGTGTTACATCTGTGGAGGGCCAGCTGGTTTGTATTTCTGGATCTAAGAGATCTCAGGTGTGTTTTTTCTTTGAGCAAATCCTGTATATAGGAGGGACTCTTGCCCAGTCGACATTTGTGTGTAATTAACAGAAGCCAATATAGTAGCCTCGACTCAACTGGAAGCCAGAGATGTGGTCTTTCCAAGTGATTACAGTAACCACGCGTACTGCACTATTCTGTATCACCTGTAACCGGTTGCAGTTCAATTTATTGATACCACACAACAGACTGCAGCAATAGTCGATTTTAGCCCCCACTATGTATCTTGCAATGGTCTCAGCATTTGATTGGGTAATGAAAGGTCCAAAATAGGCCAAAAACCTGATGTCATACACTGAGGACGAGACCAGGCTACCGACATGAGCTTTCATGTTGAAGTGTTGGTCAAGGAAGATGCCAAGAGTCTTAACCTTCTTTTGAGTTGCCATTCCTTTGTCTTCTATACAAAAGCTCTCATACGCAAGTCCCAATTTCCTTAACATATTGGGAGCGCCAACTACCATAAGATCTGTCTTGTCACTATTCAGAGCAAGGACATTCTGCACCAACCAGCTCTCAGTGAGGGTGTAGACTTTCTTAAGATTAAATTTGTCTTTGTCGTGAGTACCTGTAAGTCGGATGACACACTGGGTGTCATCAGCATAATTTGTAAATGCTACCCCATTCTGCTCGAAGAGAGCAATAAAAGGTACTGTAAAGATATTGTTATATAGGCTTGGTGACATGCATGCCCCCTGGGGGACACCAAATTCCAGAATTGTGGGGGGAGCTTTTGATTCATCACATGCTTGATTACTCAAAAACGAGGAAATCCATTGGGCTGCTTCACTTAAGAAGTTAGCCACGTCCTTCAACCAGGTGATCAAGATTGAGTGATCCACCAGGTCCAAAGCTGCTGATAAATCCAACAACATCAGAAGAGACGATTTTCCATTGTCCATGCAAACTAATAATCTAACAGAGCAGTTTCGGTCCCAAATCCCTGCCTAAACCCTGATTGATGTTTATTGAGAATGGGATGTTTGTTAAAATAAACAGAGATTTGGACGTAAGCTAACTGATCCAAGATCTTGATTAAAAAAGGGGTGTTTGTGATGGGTCTGTAGTTTAGTGGCATATCAGACGATAATCATGGCTTTTTTAGGATGGGCGTTACCCATGCTTTTTTTTAGCCCCAGGGGAACTGAACTTTCTAAAAAGGAGGCATTCACAACTTTGCAAATAGCGTCCAACAGAATAGGAGTACAGGATTTTATGATAACTGCTGAACAAGGATTGCATTTATGTGGGGTTGACACTGCTACCGAAGTCTAGGGTTCCATCAGTGTCAGTGGCATTGCACTGATGGCATCAGGTGCTAGACCTGGTGGTCATTTCCATGCACGTAATGCATGAGCCCCATGCATTTTTATTTTGTGGTGCTTGTGCAATTTCCGATATGCATTATCCACTTCATCCCAGTGGACTTGTACCAGATTATTTACCATGACTGATGTTCCCAGGCTTTGTGACAGAACATTAGAAGATCCATGTCGTAGTGTTTCCTTTCACAATGTTCACTGAACTTCCTCTGCCTTCCTTTTAGAGCACTGTTCTTTCACCTTGCAAATATCTCCAACTGTCTACAGGGGTTTTCATTCCTGTGGCTTCCTTCCTGGTTGGTGATGGATTGGGGACCCATATGGCGCTGTTATCTCTGCTGCTGCTGATCTCATGAGTAGAAATGTAAAAATGTCCAACTGATAAGGATAATGTACAATAACAAGGACAACTCTAAAAAGACAATGCCACAAACATAACGCCTCCTCTCTGAACCTCGCTTGCATTGCTGATGACTCTTCGAACGAGTGCTCCACTGCTACAGGTGTTTCAAGACTCTGTTGCTGGCATTACCTTTAATGGGTAGAGGTTGATTCTGCACAACCACAGTTCACAGCTACAACAGCTACAATGAACAGGTAAGACTACATGTAAGTCAAAAAAGACTGCAGCCAAGTATGGGCCAGCCCGGCCCGAAGGTGTTAGGTGTCAGTTTGAGACATAGTTCAAAACATCTATGCCTCATGCAGAATAGGTTACAGTTCTCCCAAGGCATGGACAAGATCAGAAGTACAGGTCACCGTGGAACAGAAAAAGAGGGCAGAAAGAAAGTCCAGAGGGCACATGATGGCCACACACCTCAGAATAAACCACAGAAGGAGAAAAGTGGAAAAAGAAAAGCACTAATATCGAGGATAAAAGGAAGCACATGGTAGAAAACATCCTCACACAGCTCGGCCGAGGGAAATGACAGTTGGCAGGAGCATCTTCCAGTGAAGATAAAGACTAAAAAGCTCTACTAAAGAAAAGAAAGACTGAGTAAAATCAGAAGGAGAATAGAGACACTTTGACCCAGACACTCTCATTTATCCCTGGTCATCAGAATGAAAGCTACCAACAAAAATAGTGGCGTACCGGATGAGGAGGTTGAGAACACCACTGTCCCAAAAAGCCAGACACAAACTACGGAATGGGTGTCCCAGACCACAGCTGCCAAAAGGAATCACTGAAACAGCTAAAAAAGACTAAATAATGCTCACCTGCATGGGCAAGTGTACTAAGCACATAAAGAAACAGCTTGATGCATCCTGGAAATAATAACAAGATACATTACTAGATGTGTCGGCATCAATTTCAAAGATACTCCACCTGGCTGATAAAGTAAAAGAGAATAGGGGGGAGCATAGACCCTACAGTTCTGACAAAATGGGCCCCAAAAGCCATATGCCTATTGCATAATACCAACAGTAGAATCACAACCAGTGGAAAAGGGCCATCATAGTATAAATTGATCATATTTTGAGTGAGCTACCAACATTGAAGGCAACAGCAGCCAAGGGCAAATTATTTACCAAACGGTTCATCAAAGAAAACCCTAACATAAAATGTTTCCTTGTTTTTCATTCTTTCAGACTTTGAGCCTTATCATGAGTTGGGTGGTAGCCCTTAAAGGCAGCGGTAACGCTATTACTGCCGCACTTAAGGGTCTGGTCAAACATGAGTCTGTCAGCATTTAACCCCAGCTGTAAACTGGGGGTAAATGTGCCAGAAAAATACCAATTTTCAGGCATAATTGGCGCTGCACTATTAGTGCGTGCTAATTATGCCAGAAATTCCCCATTTGGTCAGTGGACCCAATGGGGAATTACAGTTACCGCCCAAACTGTTATCCGGCGGTCATACCACCAGAGGGTTGGGCAGTAATGCAAATACAGTTGGGAGGTATTCCAGTCAGGATGCCGCCCAACTTGTGTTGAGGCCCTTTGACTGCTTCCTATTTGAGAAACACCAGTTTGGTGTAAAATAAACATTAGGTAAATACATTAAACATCAGGGATATGTCTAAGTTACATTGGACATTGTCATTTTCTTGCAGAATTTGCAAATCACTTGCTCAAAACTTAAAGGAAACCTGCTCAGCATAGCAAGGAAAAAACAATGAAAGAAAGTTATGAAGCTGTGCATGGGTATGCTAAAATTTCCTCTTAACTCCATGGAAGAATCAGTCTGCCCAGAAAACTGACAGCTGGCAGTATTTCTGTGTCAAGTAGCATAGGAGTAGGAAGGACATTAAAACAGTTCTGTGTGTTTCCTATTGTAAGCTATTGCAGATGGAAGTTTACCAACAAATCATCCAAAACCTTTGAAACCTCTAATTTTATTGAGCACAGCATCCAATCCCATTACGACAACATAGAAGAACCCTATACAAAGGCTTATTTATATCAACATGTACAAACCTATGACCTATAATCTGCTCACAGTAATCTGCTGTAGAAAAGCACATCTGTGTCACACTGTTCCGCTTCTATCGCTTCCTCTGAACCAGTCACCTCCACCCAACCTCTTCCTATCCTACCTATCCCAAACTGCACGACTGCAAAGAAACAAAGTTATGAACATGTGCATGGGTATGATAAATATTCACCTTAACACCAGTGTGCCCAGAAAACTGTCATTGGCAGCTGCCGGTATTTCTGTATCAAGTAGCAGTAGAGTAACAAGAACATTAAAGAAATTCAGTGTGTTTCCTATTTTAAACTGTTGCAGATGGAAGCTTCCAATAAACCATCTCAAGCTTTTGCAACCTCTTATTTGATTAAGCACCTCATCCTATTAAATTACAAACATGTGGTGAAACCCTACAAGGTTAATTTCCATCAAAATGTACAAACCATGGCCTATAATCTGCACACCGGTATCTGCTATAGAAAAGCATGTCTGTGTCACTCTCTTCCACTTCGGTGGCTTCCTCTGCTCCAGCCACCTCCACACAAACCTCCTCTTATCCTACCTATATGCAATCTGCACGACTGCAAAGTAATGTGTTTGAAATGTATGATAACTGCATCATGGTATGAGATTGCACCCTACATGGTGACAGAAGAGCTATTTTAGATCACCAAAGCAATTTTTTCTTCTACAAAGATATATAATACTTTTTTCAGTAGCAATTTTTTGAATCCCCTTATTTTACAAAATTAAAAACAGAAACAACTCATAAAAAAGAGTAGACACAACAACCCATACTTCAAATATTAATTGTAGACAGAAATTGCATTTCTGACGCCCGTAAGGCACCTGTATTTATTGGGGCAATTTCCATTAAAAAAAAAAAAACATTCTATTTCCTTTTTACATAATAAGAATTTGGACAACTAATACCATTCCTTCTAAAAAGCTTGCATTGGACATTGTCAATTTCTTAGGGAATTTGCATATCGCTTGCTCAGACACAGACAAGAAAACTAAATGAAACAAAGTTATAAAGATGTGCATGGGTATGCTTAACTCCATGGAAGAACCAGTGTGCCCAGAAAACTGTCTCTGACACATGGCAGTATTTCTGTGTCAAGAAGCAATCGAGTAAAAAGGACATTAAAGACATTCAGTGTGTTTCTGTTGTAAGATGTTGCAGATGGAAGCTTCCAATGAAGCATCCCAAACTTGTGCAACCTCTAAATTGATTCAGCACCTCATCCAGTTCCATTAGAATAATGTGGAGGAACCCCATAGGAAGGCTAATGTCCATCAAAATGTAAAAACCAATGGCCTATAATCTGCAAGCAGGTATCTGCTGTAAGCATCACACCTGTGTCACTCTCTTCAACTTCTATTGCTACCTCCATTCCAGCCACCTCCATCCAACCTATTCCCATCCTACCTATACCGAATATGCACAACTGCAAAGTAATGTGTTTGAAATATGACAACTCCATCATGGTGTGAAATCACACCCTGCATAGTTACATATGACCTATTTTACAATGGGCAAGTGCTATGCATTTAGAGGTCCAACATAATACAAAGAGGAATACACAATGTTTACAACACAAGAAAAAAACTATCTGGTACAACGCATCATGCCTCCGCACAGGGTAACATTTGATCACAAGACTCTCATCCTCAAGAAGCTAAAATGGCTACACCTTTAAGCACGCATCATGTGCAAGACATTTTCTATCACCTAAAAAGCAGGCACAACAAATACACAACTCTATCTGGCTGAAAAGCTCACCATCCTGGGTCTAGTGCACCACCAGACGCCACAGAATCACCAGACTGAAACAAAGAACAACAAATGGAATACATAGAGATCAGGTCTTTTCCTGCTAAGCACCTTCTCTCTGGCACATGTTGCTAATCTAGATAATGCTGGACCAGTCCATCCCGACGCGACACTGAAGTAGCCAAGCTATTTGCTAGGAAACTCAGCATCTCTGGAGGCCTACGATCCAACTGAATAAAACACATGTGCAGAAAACTGCTGGTGCAGGAAGGAAATACTTAGTAGACATGCCTTCTCTGTCTATCCCCCCAGACTCTGAAACCTCCTATCTGTAAACATCAGACTGTACCCCTACCATTTACATTCTCTCCCTAATACTCTACTTCCCTCTCTATTCTCGACAACCCTCTCCTCTCAACCATGCTCTTTTCTCCTCTCTATGTTCTATTCTCAACTCTACTCTCCATTCTCCTCTACTATCCACTCCCCGTACTCTCCACTACTCACGCATCCCCCCTACTCTTCACAACTCTTCACTTTCCACTTCTCTTCACTATTTTCAACTCTCATTCCGTTTTCTCCTCCCACTTGCATGGTTGTATGTGATTTCATCACTAAAAACAAACATTGTTGGTTAAACAATATTTGGTTTCATCCTCGAAACTCTCTTCCCAACCTAGTTCAGTACTGGTGAAATGATATAAATAAAATCCAGTACTAGAATGTGTGGGGAAAGTGTTGAATAGTGGCTGAAAAAAATATTGTTTTCCCAACAATATTTCTTTCCAGCGCTGAATCATTGATGCCCCAGCAGTGACCCATTATCACCCCTTCATCCACACCTCTCATTATAACTCAGATATCTTCCCCGTCTTTCACAAACCCTCACTTACACCACTTACACCTCTCTGTTATCATATATTCACTCCCACACTCAAATACGACTTTCCCCCACATTTAATACATCAGTTTCAACAAACTGTCTCCGTCTCTTCCACACTCTGCTCCACCATCATTCCTCCTCCCGATCTCATGGTCCACCTCCTTCACCTGACCTCACCCAAACAACCCAAACTCCCCCATTCCGGTATCTCCTTTTCTGGTGGTTTGTCCTCCTCTACCCCTCTTCTATTGGCTGGAGTTCCCAGCTGGATCCCCTGACCATTGTCTACCTGGCTTCTTTCCAGGGGGCTGGGTTGCAAAGGTTTGAGGCCTTAAAATGCCTTTTAAGCCCCAACCCTTTTCTCAGTGCGAGTCTGCCAAGATTGTGAGGTTGCGGCTCGCTGCAGTTCTTGTTGCATTCAGAGTTGTTATTCTGCTGCGATGCAGTATCTAGATTGCCTGTGCACATTAAGCCGTGCACTGCTACTCTGGGTTTCTCGCTGGATCTCTTTCTTGTGGCTTGAGTGTTACACCTTTCACCTCAAGTAATTTTGGGCTTTGTGGTTCTAAAAAGTAAATGAGAGAACACTGACTGACATGGTGTACAGTAAGCAGTGTAACACTACTCATTTTTAACCCGGCACATAAAGGGCAGATAGGGACCCTTACCTCACCTCTGAGGCAGGGCTGACTCTGGAAAACACCCTGGTACTATTCCTACTCCAGGTTGGCATGGGTCCCTAAGCCCGTTGACCTGATCAGATATCTGACCTTGTCATAGACCTCCACCCTTTGTTTTGACCCTCTCTTTTCTCTGTGTCTTCTAACTGCCTGGATGAACTTTGGCTTGCTCGTTCTTTCCCATTGTAGCTCTTCCCAACACTGATCAAATAATGGGAAGTCAGCTCCAAGGGGTATAACTCAGACCTGCCTTCTATGACTATTTCCACTGGGTAATCCTGTTCTGCATCGGGCTGGTACCCCTCCTGAAACCGGGGATTCATGGTACAATTTTCATAGGATCCTCTTTTATGTTGTTCCAGGCACAATCTAGCTATGTGCCCAGGTCCAAACAAGCATAGCACCATACTGACAGTTCCTGGCTTCTGGTCGAGGAACTGTAACTTTGGTACCTTCAGAAAGTTGGAGAAGAATGTTCCTCCTCAAGCCTGGACTCTCTTCTTGAATTTCGATTCCCATATTTGAACTTGTTTTGTTTCTTGGCCCCCACATATGAATCTCGGGTCTATGTAGCACGTTAGTTTGCATTGACAGTTTTAGTGGCCTCCTCGAGGGAAGAGAGCCAATGAATTGTTCCAACGCTAACATCTTCATGGCCTTCTTTTAAGTGTGTTATGTTTGAGACACTTATTAAGCACATGTTCTTCACC
This sequence comes from Ambystoma mexicanum, assembly GCF_040938575.1. Lineage (NCBI taxonomy): Eukaryota > Metazoa > Chordata > Amphibia > Caudata > Ambystomatidae > Ambystoma > Ambystoma mexicanum. The sequence goes on along the minus strand of NC_090934.1, from coordinate 115,074,070 downwards.
CAACAAAATATCTGTCGGGGAGCCTCGTCCTGTCATAACCTAACATGTCAGTGTTGTATCCTGTGATGCTCTTTATCCTGACACAATCTTCCCAGGATACCCTGCTCAGTTCTTCATACTGGATGGAGCCAACTGGGTTCAGAGCTTGGAAGACCTTCTGGGATTTCCTAGTGAGGAGTGGGACTATATATCACGGCCATAGGTCTCTGGAGCATCTGGCAGCTTCTGCTTATATAAGTGGCTCACCACATGTGGAATGTCTGCCGATTATGGCCCTTCAGGACATTATGGCCCCCCCAGTCACACGAGTTAAATGATGGAGTTCTTTCTAGCCTAAAGTCAGTCCGTCCCTAAAACCATCATGTCAGTTTCTGTCTTTGAATCATATGTGACGTTTTTCGTCTAAATGAAAGTTTCAGTCCTGTTATACAAATAAATGTGGTAAAGGCTGTGTATCACGTATTACAATAACAAAAGTAATAATTAAAATGTAAAACGGTTAACTCAAATAAGCACACTGATTTATTTATTTAATAATTGTATTTAATTCACAGAGACAAACAACAGATATACAATCATTACGCCAAGCCAGCATGGCCAGCCAAGCCAGGAAAATGTTATGTAATGTAGAAAACTAGTCAGGCAAATAGGTGGGTTTTCAAGGTTTGTTTTAACATGGCCAGTGAACTACAGCCCCTCAAGTCAGGTTGTAAGGTGTTCCAAAGTGAAACGTGAAAAGCACTCTGGCTCACTATAGCCGGCTTTGTTTGGTGTGCAGACAACAAGTGAATAGAATTGTACATTAATGTACTGCAGTTAGGTAACCAGGAGATTCTTTCGGATAGGTAAGTTGGACCAATACCAAATAGGAATTTATGAGTTAGAATTCGGAAAGCGATCCTAGCTTCTACTGGAAGCCAATATAATGCTGATCTGGCTTTGGAAACATGCTCTCTTTTTCCTAGGCCTTCAATCACACCAACTGCACTATTTGGAATTACTTGCAGTTTCGATATCTCTGCCTTGCTAATTCCATGTAGCAAACCTGCTCCAATATTTGCTCTCACCACAACAGTACAGCTATTCTTCGTTAGAAAAGGTTGCAATTGACTCAATAGTTTGAGGTGATAGGCAGAGGTGGAAACAATACTGTTCAAATTATTATTTTGGTATTCATTGAGTGTGGTCCTAGTTTTGAGAAGCAACTGAGCCTCTACAGAGGTATGCAACAGTACAGATGCATAACAGAGCACTTTTCAGAGGTAGCAACAGAACAGATATACAGCAGGGGTAGGATACAGTGGGACACAGAGGAGGGGTACAGCTGTACAGGATGGTGGGGAGGAGTGGTTTTGATGGCATCTAGTAAATCAGGTGGCGCAGGGAGTGTGATGGCCTAGGTGTTGAGGAGAGACTCCTTATTGAGGTGGGTCTTGAGTTATTTTCTGAATTGTAGGAGCATGGGGGCAAGTCTGATGCTGACGTGGAGGAGGTTCCATAATCTTGGGGCGTAGGCAGAGAAGGCTTGTTTTCTGGTAATTTCCTTTTTGCAGCAGTGGATTTCAAGTCTTCACGTGTCCTAGCTTCTGGGGGTGTGCTGTCCGCCGGACATGCAGTGTATTTTCTGCAAGATAGCTGGGTGACTCGAGGGCGACTGCTTTATAGATGATGCAGCAAGACTGATTTGTGCCTGCAGTGGGAGCTAGTGAAGGTTGATGAGGGCCGGGATGACATGGTCATATTTGCATGATGAGAAATGCGGCTGCGTGAAGAACACTTCTTATGGCACAAGGGAGGATGACAGGTAGGATAGGACCAGTGTTTGAATGGTGGATCTAAAGCTGTCTGGCAGGAGGAAGGGCTTGACTTTCAGCAGGAGGGAGAGCCTATACCAAGCTGTTTGAGTTTTCTTAGCTATATGTATCTTGAAGGAGAGGTGGTTGTTTATGTAGATACTGAGGGACTTGGCGCAGGAGGTGAGCTTGGGTGTGAAGCCCTCAAGAGTCATGGTTGATAGCCAGATTTGTATGACTGCATGTTCAGTGTTGTTGGTAAGGAGTAGGAATTTGTTCTTGGAGGGATTGAGCTTCAAGTATGCACTGGACATCCAAACTGGCCAACGAGAGGAAGGTTTTGAGCTTGTGGATGTCATTGATGGAGTCAGTCTTCAGGTATAGTTGTGTGTCATAAGTATATTGGTGGATTTGGATGTTGTGTGTGGCTAGGAGGACTTCCAGCAGCTCCATGTACAGATTGAAGATCACTGGGGAGAGGATGGAACCCTGTGGGACTTCACAGGTGATGGGTATCATTGGTGATCTAGAGGAGTCCATCTGATCAAACTGCTGGCAGTTGTCAAGGTAGGAGTTCAATCAGCATAGGACACGGTTGCTGATCCCCATACACCGATGTAGGGTGTGTGTGAGCACCTGGCAGTCTACTGTGTCGAAAGTGGCAGAGAATTTTGAGTTTGAGGTTGAGTAGAACCAGGCAGCAGAGGTGGCCATCGTCAAGGATGGGGTGGCCATCGTCAAGGATGCTGTATGGTTGTCGTCTCTGAGTTGCAGCTGTGTCTTGACACAGATTTGTAGGTTTGGAGAAGATTGTTGGTGTCATTCAAGCTTGTGTCTCTGCAGCATCTAACAACTCGGCCGAACTCTTTAAAATCTGCAAGGAGCTGGCCAACCCTGCAGCAGTCTCTACCCCTCCTGTTGCCTTCCAGGCTCTTTGCAATTCCCTTGCCTCTCACTTAATTAAAAAAGAAAAACAGGACATCCTGTCCACCCTCTCCACCAACACCCCTCCTCTTCCCTCTCCATCTGTGCTTGCTGACCCTCCTTTAGCCACCCTTCCACCATCCTTCTAGTCCTTTCCTCTTTTCACCCCTGACGAGGTTGCTAGACAAGTCTGATCTATGAAAGCCTCTTCACAACAGGTTCATCCCTGTTCCTCTAAAACCATCAAGGACCACATTGACACCCTCGCTCCGGCCCTTGCTGATTTTTGCAACCACTCCTTTGCCTCTGGATCCTTCCCCTCCCCTCTGAAGCACTCCTTTGTGCATCCCCTTCTCAAGAAACCCACAGCTGATCTTTCTTGTCTAGCTAACTATCGCCCAATTTCCATTACTCCCTTTCTTGGCAAACTCCTGGAAAAGTTGGCCATCTCTCAGCTTAACCTTTGTTCCGATTCTGTTGACTGTCTCAATGACCACCAGTCTGCCTTCAGAGCTGCCAGAAGCACGGAATCTGCTCTCCTGAACATCCGTGAAGATCTGCTCTCCAACCTTGACTGTAACATTCCCTCTGTCCTCATCCTCCTCGATCTCTCTTCTGCCTTCAACACGGTCAACCATACCATCCTGCTCAACCCTCTCTGTGAAAACCTGGGTATCACTGATCAGGCTCTTGCCTGGCTGACCTCTTTCCTCTCAGATCGACCCTCCCAGGTCCAACTTGGGTCCTTCCTTTCATCTATCTTCCTCTCTACCTGTGGTGTTCCCCAGGGGTCTAACCGCCCGCCCTGGCTTTTCAACCAAAAACTCTCACCCACTGCATTGCCATTTTCTGCTCAAATTTCCAGTGCTACGCTGACGACACTCAACTCATTTTCAGGCTGCCCTCTGCCACCTCCTCTCCCTCTCTCATCTCTGATTGCCTAACTGCCATCCAAGATTGGTGTTCCGCCAATTATCTTTGTCTGAATGCCAGCACGATGGAGATCCTCCTCATTGGCACACTTTCACCATCCTTTCCCCTCACTCTCTGGCCGGCCTCCCTTGGCCCCCCTCCTACCAACACCTGCAAGGCTAAGAACCTCGGGGTCATCATTGACTCTGAGGTTTGATGGCATCTAGTAAAACAGGTGGTGCAGAGAGCGTGATAGCCTAGGTGTTGAGGAGGAGAGACTCCTTGTTGAGGTGGGTCTTGAGTTATTTTCTGAATTGTAGGAGCGTGGGGGCATGTCTGATGCTGACGTGGAGGAGGTTCCATAATCTTGGGGCGTAGGCAGTGAAGGCTTGTTTTCTGGTAATTTCCTTTTTGCAGCAGTGGATTTCAAGTCTTCACGTGTCCTAGCTTCTGGGGGTGCGCTGTCCGCCGGACATGCAGAGTATTTTCTGCGAGATAGCTGGGTGACTTGAGGGCGACTGCTTTACAGATGATGCAGCAAGACTGATTTGTGCCTGCAGTGGGAGCTAGTGAAGGTTGATGAGGGCCGGGATGACATGGTCATATTTCCTTCTCCACCCACATATCTGAGGTCTCTAAAAAGTCAAAATTCCGACTGCACCCCCTCAGAGGTACTCTGCCTTTCCTCTCCTTCCCCCAGAAGCTCATGGTATCCCAAGCTCTGATTCTCTCTAGCTTGGACTATTGTAACAGCCTCTTTCTAAATCTACCTGCCTCTACTCTCCGCCCTCTGCAACTAATCCAGAACAGGACTGCAAGACTTGTCCTTGGCCTCAAGCCCTGGGATCGTATCTCTCCAGCTCTGAAATCTCGCCACTGGCTCCCAGTGGATGCAAGGATTAAATTCAAAACCCAAGGCTTTCTGGGACCTGGGTCCAAAATACCTTCAGATATCCCTCCGCAAATACCTCCCCTCTCGAGCTCTTCGCTCCTCTATCTCCAACTCCCTCAGGGTCAGTCGTTTTTCTAAGAAATGGGCTGGGGGTAGATCTCTGTCTTCGGCTGGGGCCTCCCTCTGGAACAGCCTCCCTGTCACTCTAAAACTTGATGAGAACCATCTCTGGTTCCAGAAGCACCTCGAGACCTTCCTCTTTTCTTCTGCCTTCGCTCCACCTCTCCCCTGCTGATCTGTTCTCTCTTGGCACTGTGTACCTGGCCACCCTCTGTCCTTCGGGCCCAGGTACCTGCTCATCCTGCCACCCTCCCGCACTGCCTCCGGGCCACCCCTTGCATTGGGGTCTGTATCTGTGCCCATACAGCCCGCCCTTTTTCTTCCTGCACTTATCAGACCTACCCTGTCTGCTGCCTTAAACCTAGCACTTGCAAATTGCTGGCTGCATTACCACTGTTTGTTGCCTTTATTATTTATTGTTATTTATCTGTTTCTCCTCTGCTTCGCACTTTCCACTTCTCCCCCTTCCATGCACTTTCCCCTCCCCCCTCTCCCATGCACTTGCACGTTCTAAATGTCACTGGGCCTAGTAAGATTGCTGTTTTATTCTCCCTTGTTCCCCTCCCTTGCCTTGTCGCACTCTGAAACACTTGTGTACGAGCGCAATAGAAATAAAATATCAATCAATCAATCAATGTGCTGCTGCAGTTGTGCAGCTACTGCATTCTCGATGATCTTACCCAGGAAGGGAAGATGGGTGATGGGGCGATAGTTATCTAGGTTGTGATCCCAGATTGGGTTTCCTTAATAGAGCGAGGATTTGTCCTGTCTTTAAGGTTGATGGGAATGTGCCGTCATACTGAGATTTGAGTCTAAATAGACACCCATGGTCTTTACCTCTGCCAGGTTGCAATAGCGTAACCAGCTATAACAAAGCTTTTATATTGAGTATTTAGTCTGTTAATTCTGCTCTACCACCCACTAATTCTCATGGATAGTTTGGCCCACTTTTTATGCCGGAAGGCTGAATGGCGTTTCAAGTCCCATGAAAGGCCATTCAACATTCTGGCAAAAAAAAAGTTGTGCATACCTGTCTTGCACACTCAAATTTCAGAAAGAACACAGTGGGTCCCTCCCTACGGCTGAGCTTCTGTATCTCAGTGTATTGTACAGTGCATTGGGCATGTCTTTCTGTAATGGCCCCATTTAGCAGAGCTAATGTGTATTGATGTTGGTGCATGATTGCTAGCTGACATTCCACTAAAGGTCTTAATATGACTTCCATACCCGAAAGTCTAAGCTGAGGTGACTCTGGATTTGGGTCTTCTTGTTCTACTGGGAAATCTGCATCATCTTCTGCCTCTTCCCTTCTGGGTGATTCAGCCCACTGCGGAAGTTGGGAGTGTTGATAACATCAGTCAACCTATTTCCACTGACATCTGCTCTCTGTATCTGACTCGAGTTCAGACAAGCTTCCTGGATTTTCCCTACTAACCCTCTCATTCATTCCAGAGTTGGACTTATGGATCTCTTTGGTTTTCCTAGCTCAGCTGGATAGTGGTTGAAAAGGGCAGAGTCATCTGACCCTTCTGGTGGTGTTTTCCATTTTAGGAATTCCTGTTTAATTCACAACTCCCAGATCACCATATCCAACGATTCAGTGGCAGTCATTACCCATAAATATTCTATCTCCAATTTTCTGTCCATTTCTTCTCATGGGTGCCCCCTCTATCAGTGCTTAAACCATCCCATGATGACCCCAAGTGACAGAGATGACTTTAAGAATACCAATACTCCAGAAGATTGCTCAAGGGTTTTTATTGTATAAAATTAAAATGAGGCAGAAGCTTGAAGGAATGCGAGGTCAATAGGATGCACTAAAGGACATTTCTATCTCGATCTCATCTCCTGTGGGACCCCCTCAACCCTTCCCCAGACTCCCCTAGCCTCATAGTTAATAACTGTAATATTGATGGTAGTGATGGCCTAAGGGCCTCAGACTCCTCTATCTCACCCCCTGCTGGGTACATGTGGGTAGAACCTATCCTCCCTCCTAGAGAATGTCTTGTTCTCTCAATGTGGTGTGAATTCTTCTTAACTGCTCAATTTTACTTGGTGTCTTCTTTCATGCCCTGAGGATTCTGTCCCCAAAGTTCTTGCTTTCTTTTCTCCATCTGCTGTTTCCTTCCTTCCTCCTCCCTTGCTACTCTCTCTTTCTTTCTCTCTCTATTCCTCTGGTGTTCATAAAACTCCCACATACTCTCTATCTCTCTCTCTTTGTATTTCTTTCCATCTGGTCATCTCTCCCTACAACTCTCCTTTGCTCGCTCATGCCCATTCACCAATACATTTACTGTCTATTCTCCACTACTCTCTACTCTACTATCCTCCCTGCTCCTCCTCCCACTTGCATTCACCCCTTTTCAGCCTCTCATCCAAACGTATCTCTCACTCACTTATCCTCCTACTCTTTCACAAATCCTCACTTACACCTCTCAGTCCCCATGCACACACTCATGCTCAAGTCCCACTTTCTCTCGCATCTAATACTTCACCAATAAGAAACTCTCTTTCAGTCTCCTTCACATTCCACTCCACTGTCCTTCCTTCACCTGGTCTCTTGCTGCACCACCTCCCCACCTGACCTCACCCAAACTCCAAATACTCCCATGTTCCATTCAATCCTTTCATAGGTGCCCCTATGGTGGTTTGGTCTCTTCCTTCTCGTTTCACTGGCTGGAGTGCTCACCAGGTTGCATGGGCTAATCTCTCCCTGGCATTTCGCCAGGTGCCATATTACAAAGTTGTGAGGCAATAAAATGCCCTTCGAGCCTCGACCCTTTTCTAAAGATGGGTCCACTGGCATTTTGTGATGGCAGTTCAGTGTAATAATTGGTGAATTCAGAGTTTGTATTCTGTTGCAGTGTAGTGTCTTTGTAGCTGGTGTAAGTGATGTTCTGCCTGCTCAGGATTACTCACTGCATCTCTCTTAAGAGTCATGTTTTCGATCTTTCCCCAAAATGTTTTCTGGGATTTGTGGTTCTAAAAAGGAAATGAAAAAACATGACCAGCAAGTTGTAAGGCAGGCATTGGGTGATTGACAGTGGTAGTACTCCTATGTAATGAGGTAGACAAATGATGACAGAGATGGGGACCTCCCAATTGCCCCACCCTAACTTTGGGGAAGGGCTGGCTGTGGCAAACATCCTGGTTGTCCTCCTACCCCAAGTTGGGAGTGGCCCCTACCTCATTGACACGCTCAGGTCTCTGAGCATTTCACATCAGGCAATTTCAATTTAAGGATAGTGGCTTACAATGCATATTTATTCTGGAATTGAATAATTGGTGGGGAAGGCACAACCCAAATGCTCATACCAGAAAAACTACAACCCACTAGGGAAAAAGGACAAGAGATTTCTTGCAAGGATAACACGTTATAATAGGACAAAAGGTAGGTATGTCAACAAAGAACTCTGCTGCCCAAGAACATTCTGTCAAAAAATAGTACACACAGAAAGTTATAAGAAATCGTCATTAATGACATCAGACATAGAGTTAAATCCTGCGTGGCTGGTTTGTAAAACTCTATACATGGGAACCTGCTACACAGGGGATATAAGGCTGCTGTTGGTCCCAGCCCTGTCCATCCGTCTTCCATCATGTGGGGTCAGCTGGGCTCATCTCGCCATGAAATGAAGGTCACATTCCTCATTAGTTACTATTGTAAGACAATGCTACTCTCTCATTATGGCGTGCATCAGGGAAGCTCTGGAACTGGTGCAGGGGGAGGCTTAAGAGCATGCTAACCCACACATTCATCTTTCATTCCATATCAAACTATCCACACCCAGGTTTTCCACCGTAGCTTTGGACTATAATGTATTCCTCCCTGTACTTTGCATTACAAAGTGTGTCACTACGAAATAAGGTGGAATGGTTGTGTTATTTTATATCTTTATGACCACTGGGTTTATGATTGGTGGTCTGGTGTCACATACTATCGCAAAATCGGGGGTCTTGGACTGGGGCAGTTGTGGGTGTCATAACTCATGGTGGGTTCGAAGGGGGTTGGTGGTCTGCTTGTTGCCTGGCTGTGATACATGTGTATTGCGCAGCGTTGCGTACTGTCTTGTTGCTTTGCAGGGAACATTCCTTCTTGGGATAACATGTATTCACAACAGTTATGGAACAAAGGGTTTCTAAGGGAGCTAGCATTGTGGGTCTCTCTATCAGCAGCGCTTGGGCCTCTTCAAGTTTCTTCATTGGATCTGTGTATACCGTGCAGCCTTCCAGGGCTGAATGTATCCACCATAACTACAAAAACGGTGCTTCCTTATATGTGCGCACTAAATCTACGCATTTATGTTTAATATTGTATTTGTGCAAGGTTTCTTAGCCCCCTGCCCCCTCTCGCCCTGGTACATCACAAGTGTGGCAATGGGATTCAAATTACTCTAGAGCGCCTAGGGGGGTGGGAGAAGATAATTTCCTTCTCAACATTCCCCCATTTTTTTACATCTACAGTAACACATTCCTCTGCATATTTGCGCTCAATTTCCATTCTTACTGCAGCCTCATAAGGTGGGGTTCCTTTTATTGGCATCCAAACTCTACATGCGTCCCTCAGGCTTTCTCCTGCTTGCGCATATTCTTTGGGTTTGCAGGTCCTGTAGATGCAATCCCCATCCCCAGCTAAATCTACCCAAACTTCTTTATAAATTTCAGGGTCTGGGGGTGGGACAATTATGGTGTGGCATGAGCGATCTACCTCATCTCCATAGTAAATAGGGAGCGTTTGGGGAATGGCATGGTCAGTTTGTACTTCTGTTTCTTTTGCATTGCGAGGTATATTTGGTACACCAATTGACACCATCATCATTGCTCTACTAGGCCCTGCTTTGGCACAACACCAGAGTCCCATTTGGCACATGCAAAAGTTGACCAGGATAAACATGATGACAGGTATCAGCATCTTCACAGAAGCTCCTAGCCAGGATGGAGCCCAATCAAAGGCGATGTCAAACCAATCTTCTCCTTGGATACTAGCTTTTTTTTGTGCATGCTCCCAGGCTGTGCACTGCCGCTATTATGCGAGACAACGATCTGTTCTCTTCATCTTAAGGGAGGCACAAATGTACAACATGAATCCCCAATCTTTTTGCAAAGTCCTGCTAACATTGCTGTCAGAATATTGAGGACGTAGCTGTTTTGCATCGTCATCAACCTTAGGGCATGCTGCTCAACCTTTATGACGTTGAACCCAAGCCCCGTGTCATTTGCCAACTGGACCAATTCCCAGCGCACTATCTGCAGCCATTTCACATTAGCTGCTGCCTGTACACCGGGTAGTAAGAGCGAGGGGAAAAAAGTTTCAGCAGTGTAAGTACGCTTGTGGGCCAAAGACCCAGTAGTAGTACATCTCTGCCGCTGTGCCCCTTTTCAAGTCTGGAATCAACAATGTCCTGTTGCATTGCTCATTGGAGCCGATAAAGACAGTTCCTTCACTGTGGAAACATAATTCCTAGCTCTCCTCTCGGTGTACTTTCACTGGCTTCTCCATCGCCGCAATCCATGTTAATTTTGTGATGTGCTCTGTCCATAGTTGTATGAATGATTTTCCCATGAATGCCGCTACTTCCTCTTTGTATCCTAGGAGCCCTTCAGCTGGCCAGCTCAGCGTTGTTTCTTGACACTTGTTGTTCACGTACTTTAGTCTATCGATTACTAAATATGGTTGTTGTAAGCAATTGAAGTTTTTGGATTGTTGCTGCTTTGCACGGCGTCTGGATCTGCAAGCTCTAGACGCATGCTGTGTGCCTGAAAGGTGCCTTTTGCCCTACATAGCTGCAAGCTACTAAAACTACTAAAAGCTTGTGTGCAGTATTAATAAGCATACAGAACAGCTACCATTTGCTGTTTGTCTGCCCACCGCACTCAACTATTTTAGTGCTCGGGTTGTCTAATATCAAATATGTAATATCTTCAATAGCATCCAGGCCTCGGCCGTGGTGTGCATCGTATTGGGATCTATGTGCTTGCATTTTCATTTTATCATGTCATGATATATATCTTGTTGTTACTGTACGATTGCTAACATTGCTACTACTCTTTGTGTTACAAAGAATATTTCTAAAAATAATAGGAAATGACATTTCTAACATTTTGTTCATGCTCATAATCATTCCACCAGGTGTATTTGCTTGTGTGTTGGCACTGCTATTGCTCGCCTGGGACATTTTATACACATGTACAGTAGTGTTGCTGGTTGTGTTTAGCAGTGCACTTCCCTTTATATCCCCTCACCCCCCTCTTTTGGATGGCTTGCTCAGATAAATATGTACTCAATAAATTCCTACATAAACATCAATATTGTAAATAGGAGGGCAGTAAAGTGTAGGCCACAAGTGCAAGACGATGACCTTCTTGAATTAACAATGTATTTGTTTACTTTTGTCATATTCAATAAATCAGTTGACGTTGACGGTTCCATTTTGAGCACTCCTGCATAGAAAACAAAAACAGGTGTGGGAGAGACAGAGAAAGAGTTTTTGTTTTACTCAAAAGTGCTAATGCTTTTAGCAGCAATGCATGTTTATTATCTGAGACATGTAGTTATGTTATCACTTCTAAGGTAGTTAGTTTGGGGAATATTGGTAGTTTCATTTTAGGATACTGGTGAGACATTGGGAGTGCCCTACGAACATCAGAGAGGTGAATCCAATATCAAACGCCCTTACACCTTTACTGCAAGAGGGGTGGAAAACACCTCTTCTTATGGGCCATGCAACCTAGGGTTGTTCAATTTGTGCATGAAGCTCTTGACATAAAATCTCCTGGCAGTAGAGGTTGGGTGGGCATGGTGTCTGTTATGGGTTGCTGTGCAGTGCCCTGTGTGTCTCTTATGCGGTGTGGTGTGATTTGTTGGGATACATATTTGATTGCACGTGTTAGGTTTGTTAAGTATTGCTTTAATTCTTTGCCTAGAACTGCTGCGGCCCTATAGGCATCTGAGGCCCTTCTTACTGAGGAGGTGGGTGTGTGCATGTGCCTGCCAGTTACTATTTTGTAGATTGAAAGGTGATGGTCTGTACTTGGCTGAGTGTGTAAGCTGAATAGAGCCAGAGGCAGGCATTGCACCCAGTTTTTCTTCAGGGGGGTGCAGAGTTTGGACAGTTTGCTTTTATGAAGGATGTTGATTCTCTCAACAACACTGTGTGCTTGGGGGGTGGTAAATTGAGCGCATCCAGTGTTTAAGGCCAAGTAATGCTGTGATCTCTTTGAACAGCTCATTTAAGAAGTGGGTGCCATTGTTGGATTTAAATACGTTGCCTACGCCCCATCGAGGGAAAACCTCATTTACTAAAAAAATAGCAGCACATTTGGCATCCGGTTGTGCACAAGGACCAGTCCCAACACATCGTGAAAAAGGGCACACTACAACTATTAGGTACCCTGAACTATTACATCTTTCTCCCATGTCTGCGTAATCTATGTGTAACTCACAGAACAGCCCAAAGGGGCAAGGCATAGTACCTCTTATCCGGAGAGTCATGCCAGTGCCAAGGTTTGGCAGGTGGTGCAGTATATAACCATACTTGTGAGATAGTCTTGAAGGTTTGGCATAAACCAGTCTTCTTGTATGTCTGCTGCAATGTGCTGTTTGGAGCTGTGGGATGGGTGGTGTAGTTGTTTGAATGCTAATGCCAAGAGCTTTATATGAATTACTGCCTTGCCAGTGAATTCTTGTCTCCAAGTAGGTCCATAAATCAGTTGATGTGACGGCTCCATTTTGAGCACTCCTGCATAGGAAACAAAAACAGGGGTGGGAGAAAGAGAGGGAGAGAGACAGAGTTTTTCTTTCACTCAAAAGTGCTAATGCTTTTAGCAGCAATGCATGTTTATTATCTGAGACATGTAGTCATGTCATCACTTCTGACCTAGTTAGTTTGGGGTATATTGGTAGTTTCTTTTTAGGATACTGGTGAGGCATTTGGGGGTGCCCTATGAACATCAGAGAGGTGAATCCAATATCAAATGCCTTTAGACCTTTACTGCGAGAGGGGTGGAAAACACCTCTTCTTATGGGCCATGGAACCTATGGTTGTTCAATTTGTGCACGAAGCTCTTGACATATATTACGTCTCCTGGCAGTAGAGGTTGGGTGGGCATGGTGTCTGTTATCGGTTGCTGTGCAGTGCCCTGTGTGTCTCTTATGCAGTGTGGTGTGATTTGTCGGGAGACATATTTGATTGCACGTGTTAGGTTTGTTAAGTATTGCTTTCATTCTTTGCCTAGAACTGATGCAGCCCTATGGGCATCTGATACCCCTCTTACTGAGGAGGTGGGTGTGTGCATGTGCCTGCCAGTTACTATTTTGTAGGTTGAAAGGTGATGGTCTATACTTAGCTGAGTGTGTAAGCTGAATAGAGCCAGGGGCAGGCATTGCAGCCAGTTTTTCTTCAGGGTGGTGCAGAGTTTGGACAGTTTGCTTTTTATCAAGGATGTTGATTCTCTCAACAATACTGTTTGATTGGGGGTGGTAAATTGAGTGCCTCCAGTGTTTAAAGCCAAGTAGTGCTGCGATCTCTTTGAAGAGCTCATTGAAGAAGTGGGTGGCATTGTTGGATTTAAATACGTTGCATACTCCCCATCGAGGGAATACCTCATTCAATAAAAAAATAGCAGTGCGTTTGGCATCCACTTGTGCACAACGACCAGTCTCAACAAATTGTGAAAAAGGACACACTACAACTATTAGGTACCCTGAACCATTACATCATTCTCCCATGTCTGCGTAATCTATGTGTAACTCACAGAACAGCCCAAAGGGGCAAGGCATGGTACCTCTTATCCAGAGAGTCATGCCAGTGGCAAGGTTTGGCAGGTGGTGCAGTATATAATCATACTTGTGAGATAGTCTTGAAGGTTTGGCATAAACCAGTCTTCTTCTATGTCTGCTGCAATGTGCTGTTTGGAGCTGTGGGATGGGTGGTGTAGTTGTTTGAATGCTTGTCTCCAAGTAAGTCCATGGGGTACTGTTTCAATCCCTTTTCCCTGCAGTTCAATAACTTGTATGATGGGCAGTACTGTGTATGATGTTGGTTGTGGATCATGTCATGGTGCAGTTATGACGCACTCTCAAATTCCTGGGACACGAAGATAGACCACCATTTTTGCTGCAGCATCTGACGCAGCATTTCATAATGATATTTCATCATTGTTACCAGTGTGGGTGGTACAATGACTGACCACTACCACAAAAGGTTGTGATGGTACAGAAATTAGTGTATCTAATTCTGCAGCATGTTGTACTGGGAAACCGTCTGCTCTCCGGATCCCTCTCCTAACCAATCGTGACAACCTGGCATGCACTGTTGTAGTGACGTATGCCAAATCTGAATAAATGGTAATGTGGCATCCTTATGATGTGTGTAGCGGCTCGATGAGTGCCACAAGCTCTGCTGCTTGTGCTGAGTAGTGCATGAATCATCTCTTCATCACTAATGTTTCATATTCTCCCCCTTCGAGGCACACTACTGCCACGCACGGTGTCCTGGTCAATTGTCTCTGTACCGTCAACAAAGAGTACCTCTCCCTCCTCAAAGGGACTGTCTTTTGCTTCAGGGATGTCATGCTCTTGAACCTTCATATGTGGCACAGTCGTATTGCTGCAAGTGTTCGTCAGTGCACACTTCCATTAGGAAAGTGACTGGATTTACTGTTTTGCTTCACACTACATGAATGTTTGGGTTTGAGATAATAATCTCGTAGGCTGATGCTCCCTGTGTGGTTAGGGTGGATTTCCATTGTACTAAGATCGCAAATACAGAATGCTCCACAGACAATGGGGGTCATTACGAGTATGGCGGTAGGGCTTAACAGCACCATTAAGGATGGCGGTGCCGTTAAGCCCCTACTGCCATATTCCGAGATCCCTAGGCGGGTCCCAGCAGGAACGGCTGGTCTGACCAGCCGTTCTTAGCGGGACCCATTAAGGGACCTTGGAGCTAATAACGGGCCCGCAATTTGCGGGACAGTTATTAGCGCCTTCCCCATTCCCATTGAGCCCTATGGGCGCTCAAATGGGAATGGGGAATGGTTTACTGAATGGGGACTTACCGGGTCCTCCAAGGTCGGAATGACCCGGTAAGTCCCCATTCAGTGACACTGGACCCGGACCCGGGTTTGGAGGCAGACAAGGTGTTAATAGCACCATGGCTGCCTCCAAACACGTAATGACCCCCAATGTCACTGAGCATCCCATTAAAATTGTGGAGCTTTTTTCAATGACGAAGGCAGCTGCAGCTAGAGTTTGTTCACATTTGAACTGTCCTTGCATAACCGAGTGTACCGCTGTAGTAGGCCATTGACTTGTGGCCCATTGTATTTTTCTGTGTTAGCATGGCAGTCATGAGTTTTCCGTTTCAATGCAAGAATATATTTAATCCTTGTGTGTAATCTGGGATGGCGAGAACCGAGACTGAGGAAATCAATTCTTTCAAATCATTAACATTTTGTACCATGTCTTTTGTCCATTCTAGTTTGGGGTTGCCTCTCTGTGCTTCCTTGGGACCATGTAGGAGGTGACTCGTGTATGCTGCATAGTCCAGAATCCCTGCCCTGCAGTAGTTACACAACCATAGGAATTTGTGAATGTCTTTCACTGTAACAAGTTTGGGCATGGCACGGACAGAAGCTGCTCTGTCTGGTATTGTTCTTTTGCCGTTTGCTGTGATCAGCTGCCCTAAGTAGAGCACATCAAGTAGGCAGTATTGGAGTTTGGCCTTGTCAACCTTGTACCCCTTGTGGGCCAAGAGTTGTAGAAGGGTAATGGAGTCTTTACAACATGCTTGTTCACTGTCACTGCAAAAAGTCCATTATTGGTTTTGTGTTTCATGGGCCTGTCTCCTCAAAGTGTCATTACTGGCATTACAGTGTTACGGTTTAATGGCAGATCACTGACAGTAGTGAACAGATGAGCTGGTGCATGCTGTTGTGAGGAGGTCAAAATAAACTGAAATATTGGGATTCTCTTCATAAAGTCATATTATTGGCATTAAAGAGGGGTCACAGTCAGCATGGACTTCCCTTCTTTCATGGGCATTATTGGCATTTTAGGTGGGGTAAGGGGGTGCCTCTGGTACACAGAGGAGCCAATGCAAACACTTTGGTCACAGCCAGCATGGAAATTTGGACTTGACTTCTTAGAGTCATTATTGTGATTATAGGGAGATCATAGACAGCATGGAGTTGTTTTTTTTTTTAACTTGGCCTTACTAGCATTGCATTGGGTTAATGTGGGCAACACCAATGTAAGAGTGTATTCTTATGTGGACATTCGGGCATATATCAGCACAGCCAGCATGAACATGTTTTCTTACAGTGGCTCTACTGGAACTTTGGGCACGGACAATTTAAGTGTGTTCTAACATGGGAATACCGCCATGTATGGTCACAGGCAGCATGCACATGGTATTATTGGCATTATTGGAAAAGCCAACATAAGGGTATTCCGGTGGGAACCTAGGTTTGTGACAAGGATCGAGCATACATCTCTAGTAGCAGTTCTCACAGCCAAAGGACTAGAATTAGTTTTAGGATGGATAATGAGGCGGGTCTTCAGGCATATACGTTTCACATTGTTCATGTGCCAGACTAGATGAGTATCACTGTAGGTGTGCAATCTAGAAAATGCAAGAATGAAGCTGGGACCGAAGAAAGCAAATCAGAGCAAGAGTTCCCAAGTGAACAGGTAGGGTGGCAGTAGGCGGGAGTCGCTGGGGTGGGGGTAGGCAGGCATTTGCTATGTTAGGAGTAGGCATACATGGGGCAGCGTGGGGTAGATTATTGATTGGTCACCTAGGCTATACTCACTCAACCCCAGTAGAGAGAATACACAGTTGTGGGGGAGGGTAGGGTAGGAGGGAATGTGGTAGAGTGTTGGTAGGCATGCTTGGGATCAGGTATGGACAGAACATCATGAGGAAGGGTACAGAAGGATGGGTGAAGGCAGGCACAGCTTCTGGCCTAGTCCGGAAGTCCTAGGGTGAGCCGGGGTTAATCATGGAGCCGGGTATCGGTATGCAGGATGAGGTGGGGATATGCAGGAGTGAGGTAGTGAGGGTATAGTCAGGCATGAGGGAAGGTGGGTGTAAGAAAGGGAAAGGGTTGTAACAAACAGGAATGGGAAATAGTATGATATGCCAGATGTGGGGGAGGATGGGTTGGTGGCAGGCAGGTGTGGAGTAGGAAAGTGTGAGGTAGGGTGTGAATGGATAGTGTGACGACTTTTTGAAGGCAGGATTGGGGTAGGAAGCAGGTAGGCAGTCATGCAACATGATGGGCCCATGCACACATTGGTTAGGCTGCTAGTAGGCATGTGTGGGGTAGGATGGGATAGTGTGATAGTAGGCAAGCATGCAATAGGGAAGTGTGGGGTAACGTGGAGATGTATAGCGGGAAAGGATGAGGGGAAGGCCAAAGTGGGGAAGGATGCATGTAGGCAGGCATGAGATAGGGTGGGGGCATGCTGGCATGGGTTAGAGTGGGATAGGTTGGGGTAGGTAGGCACGGGGTTGCGTGGGACTGTGCAGGCATTGAGTAGGGTGGGCATTGGCAGGAGTGGGTATGATGTGTATAGGCAAGTATTCAGTGGGGTGTAAAATGTAAATTTAAAGTAGAGTCAACTAGTAATTTATGTTCTGAGTAGTCAAACTCAAGGCGTCCATAGTTAAGTCGATTCGAGAAAGGGAAGACCTCTGGTTAAGCAGGAGGTAAAGTTCTTCATTGGAATCAGTGAGAACCCATCGTTTTTTGACAATTTTGCAGATTGCACTACAACATACCCATTCTGTGCAGGAAAGAGGTAGAATTTACATTGGGTGAAACAGTTGAAAAGGGATGTGAAGCCACTAACATGAGTGTAGCCAGTGAGCCCGTTTTGCCTGGTTGTCGTAGCAGCTGCCAGGAGTTTTATGATAGCAGATGCCAGCGATACACTATTGGGGGGTGTTCATAAGGAACAAGAGGGTTCAGGGCGAAACGTTGTGTTGCTTCGGGCATGCGCAAAGCTGAACAAACTACACTATCATTGAAACGGAAGAGCTGATTTAAGCGCTGATTTGTATGTGGGCTGTAAGCAATTTCAGGAAGTCCCAGTCGGATATTCAATGTGTGACCAGAACAGACCATAACCTCTATTAGTATGTTTATCAGCCAAAAAACTAGAACACGTTTCAAAGTGTGCACTTGTGTACAGGCGCGTTATAAATGAAATATCATATCATATTGAGAGGTGTGTCGCTAGCATTCAGGCGCATGAGTTGGATATTGGATTGGGTGGAGTAGGCTGATGTGGGATTGGCATGTTTTGGGAATTGTGAGGGTAGCAGATTTGGGCAGGATGTGTGTAGGAAGGAGTGGGGTAGGTTTTGGGTAAGCAGACATCAAGTAGGGTGGGATGGGGTAGGGTACGGATAGGCAGGCATGGTCTAGTCTGGGGAAGAGTAGGGCAGGTGTGGGTCTGGGTGAGGCTATGCAGGTGTAAGGGTGGTGTGGGGCAGGGCATGGGTAGGCAGGCAAGGGTCACAGTGGCTATAAGCAGGAGTGGGCTGGAGCAAGTTAAGGCATGCATGGAGTAGATGGCATATAGGCATATGGGTAGGCATTTGGTGGAGTGTGGGTAGGATAGTTTGGGGTAGGTTGGGTGGTGGTAGGTAGGTGTGAGGTAGGGTGAATCAGACCAACTCGTGTACGTACGGTCACTGTATGTGCACATTTGTCACCTATAATAACACGTTTTCATACAGTGGCATTCTGGCATTATGGGAAAAGCCAGCATGAGTATATTCTTATGTCAGAATATTGGCACAGTAAGCATGGACATGTTTTCTTACAGTGGCATTTATTGTATTGACCACCGTGAGCGTTTTTAACTGTGAATATTGACATATACTGACAGAGCCAGCATGGACATATTTTCTAACAATGGTATTAGTGGATATGCAAAGCCAACGTGGCTGGTAAAGTCATTCTGGCAAATATTAGCACCTCTAGCAAGGACTTGTCTTCTTATAATGGGATTTCTGGCATTATTTGTCAATGCAAACATGAACATGCTTCCTTTCTCTAGCAGAATACTGGCCTGTAAAATAGGCAAACACATCATACACATGTTCTCGCGTGTACTTTTGCTGATCTGGCAGCCATGTCATCTCATTATGTGCTGCCCTTCAAAAACAATTGTCATTTACATGAT
The DNA here is from genome assembly GCF_040938575.1 of Ambystoma mexicanum. Classification (NCBI taxonomy): domain Eukaryota; kingdom Metazoa; phylum Chordata; class Amphibia; order Caudata; family Ambystomatidae; genus Ambystoma; species Ambystoma mexicanum. Next base: position 115,055,232 of record NC_090934.1, on the reverse strand, counting down.
TTGTTGCCATTCTTTTCACTAAATGTGTGCTGTAAAAGTAGCCATATTAACCCCTTTCACACGTCACCACTGACGACGGGGTATCAAAATGCTCACTGATAATCCGACTCCAGGAATAGAGATTTTTGTGAGCAAACAATGATAATTAAAACACGCATGACCAGTGTTCCAACACCCTTTTCAATGGCATTGATTGCATTTACCTTAGAAAGCTGAAAGGCGGAGCGACCGACTAGGATTTCAACATGAGATGTTCAGAGTATCACAGTTTACTGCAATGGTTGCATACGTCCATTGAACTATTTTACTGGCAGAAGGTGTCCCTGGATCACCTCCCGCCCAAGGCTGCTAGCTTCAGGGATTCAAGAAGATCCAGAAGAAGTCCTCTGGTGATGACCCACGTCCTAGTCCAAACCAGTCTTTTCCCCCCACAAACAGACACGTTAACCAAGCAGTTTCTTTAGAGCCTTTGAGCACGTACATACATGAACACCATCAGAAATGGCACCCTGGACACTAGACCCGCAAGATTTCGTTTTGAAATATCAGAATGTAGATGTGCACAAACTATAGGGCTTTGGGATCCATGGACGCTGTGGCATGGGGAGGGTAGCCATAACGTGTCGTGCGGGATTGAGATTCAAACCTGTGTTGCACTGCGTTGCCTGGGTTCCAAGACAAACGCATTGTTCCTGAGCTATCCTCCCCGCCCAGGAAGGATAGAACACTAGTCCCCCCAACCCCCTGCTAGATGGGTCGCTGGTGGCTTTCACGGTGGTGCCGGCCTCTCCACTGGAATCGTGGGGTCACCCCTTGTGCCTCCCTACCTCAGCTGGACTACTTTCTCTGCACTGTCTGCAGAGCTGTGTCCGCCAGCATAGCACACACACAGGGCCACAATCAATGCTGCCGCACAACAATGAAGAGCTGCTAAGTCCAAAAACAGCCCCTCCCATCAGAATGTAGCCCACACAACCGCTAATGGTGGGTCACTATGTAAGCGATATTCAATAAACACTACAGCTAAGTCAATGGGCCTCATTACGACCCTGGCGGAAATGGAAAAACGATGGCGGAAATGCAATACCGCCATCGAATACCGCTCGTTGCGATTATGACCCGTCACCGTAAAGTACGATGCCATTAGCGACACCGCAGTGAACGGCAACGCTAACTGCACCAAGTACGCGCACGCGCGCCTTGCAAAACCGGAATCAGCGCCATGGCGCAACGGTACGCGAATTCTGACCCTAGCGGACATGTACTGAACGCCATCAAGCACGGCGGAAAGTACCATTCCGCCATGGCGAGAAATACGGCATCGTGAACCAACCGTAAATGGCCCACTGAGTGCCTGTACTCCACTCCCTGGCCACATTGCACAACTCCTGGCAGGCGCAACGTACTCACACTATGCAACCAGTGAAATCTACAATTCACCCATGCATGCCAACGTAGAAATGCATGCAGGGGCTCAAAGCGCCCCGTGAGTGGGCATCCATGTACGGCATGTCACCATAGGCGTACTGATGCAGCACAGGCATGTGAAGGTACAAGACATCAAAAAGAAAACCAAGAACACATGACACAAAACAACAGTAGTCCCCCATCGCATGCCACCAGCGCAAGGCAACATCCAAAGCAGCATCCTGAGGGGGATAGCACCAGCCCTGTACTCTTGCCAGTAAACAAACCAACCATCAGCAGAAGCATGTACCACACAAGTTGGCAGAGTGACTGAGCAGCCAGGCCATCTCAAGAGGGGCCGATGGGAGCAGCAGGGCACAGATGGCACGAATACAGAAGCTTACCCAATGGACATGACCCCAGTCCCCCTCCAACAAACGCACGCAAACACAGGCACCTGTGACCAGCCACATTCTGAACATCCCATCATTCCACCAATCGACCTGGCTGACAGGCACCAGTTGGCCAAAAGCCAATCCCCCGCCCCTGAACAGCACATCATGTAAACAGTCACAATGGCAGCCCCTATCCGTGACCATACTGTGCCAACTAGGCAAACGCGGCCAGTACAGTACCACACAACTCAACTCAGAAGGCGGAACACAATGCAGATCATCTCGCAATACATACCGCCACAAATCGAAAATCGCTACATCACCTGCAAAGAATAACGCAACACGGCAAATATCGGAATACAATTTAAATGCACATCCAAATGACAAAGGCCTCACAGCAATTTGCACAATAACACCAAAACATCCATCATCACCGAGGGCTGCATCTGCAATAATTGACCATCTTCCACTTGTGTGACGCCCTGTACCATCATGGCACACAGGGCCTACATCAACGTTCCAAAAGGCAACATGGAAGCGGCAAGAACCGCAGGTCCGTCCCATGAGGCAGGCACTAGTCCAGCTGAAAGGCCGAAATGTTGCACCTAGCCACCAGTACAGCGTAAGGGCATGTTGCCCATTGGCGATCGTCCCATAAAATCGTAATGGTGCTCCACTGATTCACCCGAAGCTGCAGGTGTCGAGAGTAAAACCCATCTGGAGGAGTGGCGTACAGATGGCATCTGCAAAAGGGCAGGAGATACCTGTCACCCAAATGAAACACAAATTAACCGATTGCATTACGGGACTCATGATGCATTACAATCTTCATTCAACACACCAAATCCACACCCATATGCATGCTAGCCCACTCCAAAGGAATATACACACCCCTAAATCAGTATCGATTCATAACGAAATCAATCGAGGTAAATACACCATTGGCAACGTCGGTTACTGTGCATGCGTCCGTCAAGACAGAACCCATGACATGGGATTAGTAACGTGCATAGACACAAGTGTATGAAGGCGCGTCGAGACAGGGAGGATCCGACAAGGGCAGTTAGACGTAAGTCCCACTATGGCAGCCTTGCATCACATAGCGCAGGGGAAGTGGATCGATTAAAAAAACCCATGTACATGGCAGACCCTAAATGGAATCATCTGTCCATGCATCCATTCATCATTCCCTCATCCCGCAATGTAAACGCATGAATATTCACTCACATAATATTTGAAACTTCCATCGCGTCTGTGCGTAATGCAGTCTGCAAAAACCACTGTGCTCCTGGCCGGATCTGTAGTGTTGTGAAGCAAGATGGATTTTGGAACGTCCTGCCTTATCGTCCACTACGCTATTGCGCATCCCATTCAATTCATGTCATTCATTGCTTGCTCGTTATGGGCCCTGTCCCAAGGACATTCAACAATAGAACGTTACATTTCCAGGCAGACCTGTGGGCGTCTCCTCACCGCTACTTCAAAACCAAAAATGCTGGCCTTCGAATTCCTCACTTGCAACATTATGTCGAAAAGGCTTCTGTGAACGCTTGGATTCACAATTACATCAATGTAGTGCGGCTGTGTGTCATAATGCTAACTGGCTACAATCACAAATGGGACGCCACGCCCGGCGGTGAAGTACGTAACTGTGCTGCATGAGGGTCGGCCGTCGATCGAGCCCTACATACCACTGACTCTTCACAGGTATGTAAGCGGCTGCAATTATAGCATGTGTAACAATGGGAGCATAGCATGAAAATCAGTCAAAGTACATCACACTGCCATCGGGATTTGATACATGATTCCAATCCCAAGATGCCATGCGGCCAAATGCAGCCATACGTGCGGGACGTACTCGGCCAGAAGGGATTGCATCTGCCACAGATTCATTCAATCAGCACAGGTGGAGGCCATACAGGCCGACAGCACATATATAGCAGACCCAAACCCCTCCCACAACCACTCCCACTCCAAAATGCTACCGGCAGGACTAGCGATGTTGGGCCTGGGGGACCAGATAGCACTGCAAGTACTACAACTACAAGAAGACGACGAACAACAACAGCTACAACAACCGGCCGCACAGAGGAGACGCAGGAGGAGAAGGAGGAGAAGGAGGGCAAGGCAGGGTCAGCAAGGCCCACAAGCACTGCCACTACCACCACGCAGGCGGCCCGCAATCCCACGCCTCCGAGCCGATCCGTTCAACCTCACTGCTGAGCAGATCCACACCCTCTACCGTTTGGACCGGGACACCATAATCGCCATTGTGGACATGACACACGCTGACCTCGTGAGCATGATAGATAGCCCAACCGCCATCCCACCCCTACTGAAGGTGGTGTCTGTACTCCACTTCCTGGCCACAGGCACCTACCAGCACACAGTCGGACAGTTGCATGGCATTTCACAGCCACTGTTCTCACGGACACTCTTCCAAGTGCTCGATGCCCTCCTGAAGCACGCCGACGACCACATCACACTACCACGCACGTACCAGGAGATTACCAACGCAAAAGTGGGATTCCATGCACTTGGCGGCATCCCGGGTTGCATTGGTGCCATCGACTGCACCCATGTTGAATTGGTTGTCCCACATGCCATGGAGGTCCAGTACCGCAACCGGAAACAATATCATTCAATCAATGTGCAAATGGTGTGTGACTCCAACAAGATCATTACGCATTGTTGTGCCCGATTTCCAGGATCTACCCATGATTCAATGGTCCTGAGGAACACAAGAATACCACGCTACATGGAGCGACACGCAGGGCACAGATCCTGGCTACTCGGTGAGTCTCATTCCATGCATGACATCGTGGCCCATTTGATGTGTCAATAACCTTGCAGGAAGGGGGGGGGGGCTACTTAGCACTATCATTCCACTGACACCCTTTATTTGTCTCATACAGGTGATGCCGGGTATCCACTGAAGAGATGGCTCCTTACACCACTCCGGAACCCACAGAACCAGCATGAGGAGGAGTACAACCATGCCCACTCACGTACCCGTGTAGTCATTGAACAGGCATTCGGCCTACTGAAGGCTCGTTTCCGCTGCCTCAGCAGGTCTGGCGGGGCACTCATGTACAGCCATGAGAAGGTTTCGAAGATGGTCATGGCATGTGTCATGCTGCACAACATGTGCATACGTAGGAATGTGCCCATGCCCCCTGACGCTGTACTGCATGCACCTGAAGATGATAATGATGAGGGTGGGGATGTGGAGGCACCTCAAGGAGTCCATGAGGCACAGGATGCACGTGCAATCCGACAGAGCGTCATAGATGCATGCTTCTAGCAACCACGCATGGTGCCTATTACATGGAAAGGGGACCTGTGGCACTGTGTGTGTGTGTAGTACAGGCACATTGTGGACTGTACGCCTATGAAGGCCTCGTACGCAATGATCAATGTCCACACATGTCATTGGATGATAATGAAGTACTGTATTGTAAATGTGATTTGATTTATACACCCTATGGACCCGCCACCCAGTGAAGCCCAACACACCCCCTCCACCCTTCTACCTCCCCCCCCAACACCAGTGTCCAAATATGCATGCTGTCCGTGGGTAGACGCTATTGCAAGCCCCCTCTACGGGTATCAGGGGCACCCCTGCCCGTGGAGCGCAGGTTCCTGGCAGATCTGCGTTGGGGGCTGCCCTGGACGGAACTTGCCACGGATGATGTCTCTGCCTGCTCGCGTCCATGCATGTCTCTGAGGGTTTGTGAGAGCTCCGAGAGCACACGGCGCACAGCGGCAAGTTCAGCATAAACGTCTTTGGACGTCGCATGCAGTTCCCCCCTCAGGCTCTCGGTGCTTTTCTCCATTTGTGCTCTCAGGCTCTCGGTGCTTCTCTCCATTTCTCCCCTAAGGCTCTCACTACTTTTCTCTATTTGTGCCCTGAGTGTCTCGGTGGATGTTTCCATGGCTGCCCTGGAACACCCGCATTCATTTGCATGGTCCTTGAGTAGCGTGGCCACTTCCTGCTGTTGCTCGATCAGCAGGTCGAGGGACTGTTGCCTCTGCTGGGCCATGGACATTTGCGGTGGTGTGACAGGGGGGCTGCTCAACACATGTTGCCTTGGCACAGGACTTGTGGGGGTTGGCCAGTCGTCGTCTTCAGGGTGCCCCTGCGTGGTTTCGTCATGGTGTAGGGGATGGAACATGCAGGGGGATTGGGAGAGGTCATGGATGGTACCTACGTCGCCAGCACTGTTTTCCGTGTCGGAGCATGCTGGCATGACCGCTGTGTCACCTATGGTGCTGCTACCACCAGAAGCAGTGCCATCAGATACGTCCTTTGGGGGGACCTGTGGTGCTGGGGTTGTGGACTTGCTGGCTGCTGTGGTGCCTGTTGCAGTCCCCTCCAGTGTGCTGCCACTTGATTCCTGGTGCTGCCGTGTCTTGATCCTTGCACCTGAGGTGGAGGCTCTTGGGACGTTGGTCCTGGCCCTCTTTGCAGGCGTGCTGGTAGGGGTGTCGTGCAGCTCGTCGTTGGTATCGGACCCTGTGGTGGAGTAAAGAGGGGCGAGCGTTAGTTATGGGTCTGTGGGATTTGGAATGGCAACGTATCACATGCATTGGGGTGGTACATGAGGGTGATTTGGGACTGGGCCTTGGAGGTGGTCTCATTTTCGTGTGGATTGAGGATGCATTCATTTGCCTGCCTGCAGTTAGGGGGTGCATGCTGCACATGTAGGGGTTGTGTATGGCATCTTGATTAATTTGTTTATTCATTCTGACTTTTAGAGGGCGCTGTCAGGGCAATGTATTGCACTATGGGGTCACATGGTACTGCACATGTTCGTGCTTTGTGGATTTCGCATTGTTTCTCTTGGCCAACCTACCTGATTCTCCGGATGTCGGCACTCCTTTCTCCATCCCTCCGACTCCCTCTATGCTCTCCATTCCTATGGTGGAGGCGCAGATTTCCTCCCAGGGGGTCAACTTGATGGGCGACTCTGATCCCCCCCCGGTAGCTGTGGCGATGTTCCTGTTCGCAGAAAGTATGCTGCGTACGCGGATCCGCAGGTCGTCCCACCGCTTGCGACATTGCTGTGGCGTGCGGGGTGTTGTCCCCACCGCACTTACGCGCTGTGCCACCAGGGCCCATATGGCCTTCTTGTTGGCAAGGGCCGTCCTGGTCATTTGACTGGAGAAGACGACGGCGGCATTCTCCTGGAGGGTCTCGGTGAGCACGGTCAGTTCCTCTCGGGAGAAGTGGACCTGCCGCTTGCGATCACACGCTTTCTTGGCTACCTTTCCCATATTAATTTTTTTAACTGGGGTTGCTAACGGGTTGGGATGTGTGTCAGGGTCGGATTTTTAATGGTTGTGTTGGGATTCGGATTTTATAGTTGTGCGGCGTGCTGTTTCCCGTTCCGGCCACATGCTTTTACTTCCGTTTCCGTATATTTACGGTGCATGTAATTTGCGGTGCCCGCTCATTACGGTGACCGCTCATTACGGTGACCGCTAAGATGGGTGGCGGTATTGCACCTGGTGCAGCGTACGGCGGCGGTAAGGGCCGTTTTGGGGTCATTTCCGCCATCGCAGCCTTTCGGATTCCGCCATGGCGTAATGCTCGTGCCCGATGGGTCGGAATTAGCCGCACTTTGCTCCATCGTGCAATGGCGGAAACGCTATTTACGCTATGGCGGTCCGGTCTGTTGATTTCCGCAAGGGTCGTAATGAGGCCCAATGCCTAGTCTGGGATGCTGAGGAAAACCCTTATTGATTTATTTTTATATTCAGTTCAGTACTTTGGACGACAACCCTTGTATAACACCCCCCTCTGAGAATCCCCCTGACCCCACTGAGCCAAGAAGTAGGTTTGTTTTGCAAATCAAAAAGGTTTATTTGAGAATTTAAACAATATATATATATCACACTTTATAATAAATTAATATCTGATAGTACACTTAGACCTATGATGTTGATCAACAATGGGTAATCTGGCACTAGCACACTTCTTTACAATCAATGAGGAGTTAGTATAGGATGGATAAAGTAGCAACAATACTTTTATGGTTTCAAATGGATGCGATGTTGAATGAAAATGCAGTACAGAAACTAACTGATATGGTTTCACAAGATATCATATGTTCACTTTTCCCCTGGTGGCAATTCACCCCCCCCCCCCCTTATATGCAATGCAAGGAGATGGAAGTAACACACACAGTTCTCAGGAATGCAATCAAATACAATATGAAAGTCAATTCCCACCCCAGCAAGCTTAGAGCAAACAGGTATGAGTTTTAAAACACAGGCCCAAGTGCTTTGAATGTGGTGGCAGTGAAGTGAGAAATATGCTGAAAATGCTTTTAATTCCCTTTAGGAGGTTCAGGGTGAGTGAGAGATACTTGGGATGAGCTCAGGCTCACTTTAGCAATGATTCAGGGATGGTTATTAAGAGGCAAACAAATTTTTAGCAAAGGAAAGCAAAAAGCTGCTATCTTTTTACAGGTAAAGAAATCAGGCCAAATCGCAAATCGCGCCGATTACGGCACAAGTATAAGGAGTAGCAAGTCGGTTTTAGGTTCGTTGGAAAGCTTAGATTCTAGGCTTTCAGATGAAAGTTCCTAGCCCAAACGGTTCCAGAGATACGGACGATTAAATAAAGGTAGTTTTTCGGATTTAAAGTAAACTCAAAATGACAGGTGACAGCTTGCAGCTGCAGAATTGACAGGTGACAGTTGTGCAGCTTTAAAAATGACAGATGACACGATTTCTAGGAGGCAGTTCTACTTAGGTTAAAATAGTTTGGATTAGATTATGCACAGTTCTGCTATGTACTCACAATATCAATTTGAAATAGGCCTCGCCACGGATTTGGTCAGGTTTTGGGCTGGACTCCGGTTCTGGTCTCGGCACTTCACAGTGATCTGGGTCAGCTCACTGGTTCTGCTCACAGCGGTCTGGGTCACTCTGGATCTCTGGTCTGGTCTGGTCTCTGGCAATTGTTCTTGGCAAAAGAATTCAAACAGCTCGCGCGGCTGTGGATGAGTTTGCAAATGATTTTAAGGATGCTGAGGCCTGCTGAGAAGAGTTCTCAGTTTGTGGGTTTAGGCCCTTGCTTTAAGTTCCGAAGTAAAGTTCTGGTTTTTGGAGATTGATGGATTTGAAGTCTGGATCTCTGGATGTGAAGTCGTCGGTCAGCATGCTCCGCAGCAAATGGAATTGAATGTCTCTACCTGTCCCAGCAGTCTCTTTTTATGTGTTTTGAAAATGGGTGTGTGCCTGGGCCTAGCTAAGCCTGCCCCTCTCTACTTGTCATTGGCCCAATTCTCCCCTCTCCCATGATTGGGGGAAGGAAATGGATTGTCATCATGATGAGGTCTGTTTATGGGTCAGAGGATCCTCCCCTGGTCAGTTTTCCCACAAATCTATATTTGATTCAAATACATCTTTCCCAGAAATATAATTTGTTGAAATTACATGTACACATTATATATTCCTTATGGTCCATGCTTGTCCGCCTCTGATCTTCCTGGGGGCTTGCATTAAAAAATGACAACATTTTGCGCTTTTTTACTGGTTTTGCAATATCGGACATTTACCCAAAATTACACACATGTGCGCAAGGAGTATGGACATTAATTGATGAAGTGTCAGATTTTTAACATGCAGACATTTGGAGTGAGACCCTATTTTCCGCTAGCAACCCCCCAGAATACACCACAGGGTCCTAACGCCTCTCAAAATGTTCACAGAAAAATCACAAAAATAATGATATTACTTATATAATTCTGACAAGTCAGCACTATGAGTTATCTATCTTTTTAAAATTATGCCCTGGTCAAAAAGGGGTGTTGCTTCCCACATCACAGGGTGGAATAACTGGTTTATCCACTTCCCTCAAGCTCAGCTGCTAGCAGAGGCACTGCCCTCCCAGTTTCCCCTAAGAGGAAGCCACGTCACAACGCCCCCAATATAACATTTGCCTGAGTCAAGGGAGTTGCATTGTTCTCTTCCTTCCAGTTCTCAGGTGCTCCACCCCTAATCTAATCAGAGAGCTGACAACTCCTTTTGGCAAGGGGAAGAGTGGCTGAGCAGGTTTCAACTCCTGTAGGGGGTAGTTGTCAGGCAGAATCCAGTTTCATTAAGCCAGGTTTCAGCTAAATGTCACTTTTTGTTCCCAGTTTAAATCACTTACAATTTTTACATATGCATTAAATAATTACTTCCTTCAAGTCATTTCAGAATATAGTTTTACATTGTATCCACCTCTTAGCAAGTCTTTCCTTGGTCTGGTTTTGTTTCATTTGTTCAGTTTTACACAAAAGTCTGGTGGTTTTAAAACGCCGGCTTTCTGATAGTGGTGAGTACTAGTAATGCAACCATTTTTGGGATTAAGAAAATTAATTCCCCAATGTTCTGGGTTGCTTTTTTTGGCAATCAGCATTGCCATTCCCAATGGTTTCAGGCTACTGTGTGTGTAGCCCAATGGTGGTTTTAGGCAGTGCCCTCCTGTGCTCACAACATAGGCAAAAATGGGTGGCAGCCTATTCTTCATGTTTTCCCTGTGCACTCTCTGGGGAGTTCTGGCCATCATGATGTTTTCCACGCCAGTAAGGCACAGTTTTTGTGGTAGGGCTCGGATGCATGGGTAAAAACATCCCACAACTAGTGACTTAATGGTTTAGTGCCTGCATTCAGATGGGAGGGGAGGTGCACAAAAGGGGTGTGGTAGTTGGTGTGCACAAACAAATCTCTGCAGGAGTGATTCTGACATCACATGTTGGCCTTTTATAGGCGCCCCCACGCCCTACTTTTGTCTTTGACCACCCTGCTTTTATCTGTCGGCCCCTCTGTGCCCCTCCTAAATTTGATTCCAGGTGACGCTATTGCCCCGTGCCAAAATAAGTTTCACCTTCCACTCATTGGTCTTCCTTAGCCTATAACAGTTTGGAGATGTCTCCTACCCTATGGAGCACACTCCAAAGAGATTTGCTGTTTTATTGTCCACCAGCCTATTTTCATAAAATCAAATCAATCTTATTCCTTAATAACAAGTATACATGTAGTAGGAACTTGGTATAACTGTTATGTACCCTTCTGACAAGTAAACTTTCGTTTATACATGATATAGCCCAATGTATATTGTCTTTGATCTTGAAGGAGTAGTCACCATTGAAATTCAGCACTCATGGCTTGTTGCAGCAGTAAGGAAGATTTTTTGGTTTTTAAAGGCAAGAATTTGTTCAGTTTATTTGCAAACTCAGGCTTTACAACTGTTGCACCTTTGTTCTTTCTAGCGGTGCAAGAACAACCTAGTAGGCATACCTTTCTTAAAGTTAATGCATAACAAGACATGTATGCAAGTAGCTTGTGTTGCACCGTGGCACCCATGATCCATCTCAAAGCTATTTCTCAAGAGCATGATGAACCCTAAAGAACAAAACACATAATTAAATATTTTGATTTTTTTCCTTAAATAATAACACATCAGGGCTGCTTTGGTCAAAGCAAGTTTAGGCGAGCTGATTAATCAGTGTGCATGCATACCTTTGCATTCAGATAATTCCACTATTTTTTTTTGTTGGCTTGAATCCTCCATTTTATTGGATTCGGCAGTGGTCAATTACCTGCCCTAATGCTTCCAATCTGCAGCCACAAGTCTCCCGTACCCTCCTATTCAGGGGCTCATTTACTATAATGAAAATCTAAAACTTTGGGGCTCATGAAATATGTTTATTGCAGAGCAGCAGGGCTGAAAAACGGGCCCCTACAGCTAAGCAGTTTCTCGCTTTCCCAGAAGATATAAATAAATCTGCGTGGCAGCCGCCGAGTAATGATTTGCCATTGCGCTGCATAGTGCGCAATCTGAAATGTTATCATGGAGCGGCTACTAAAGGCCGCTTGGACGGTCTTCCCTGCAGGTGACTTGCATACGAAATACAGGGGTGTGTAACATTGAACAAGTTCGACATGCCACATTGAGACAGATTTGGGTCCTGATTCACAGAGCGTTTTCAAATGGATTTTTGGCATTATGAATTAGGCCCTTGGTCAACAAAATTGACTGCAGAAAATTGAACTATAGCTGGGATTGGCATTGCATGATCACATTGACTTTTCAGCAACATCTGCAGTCTAAGAAAGGGATTATTCATCCAGGCATGTCTAAAAGGGTAACAGAGATCAGAGTGCCCCAAGAGAGAAACCAGGTAGTAAATAGGCTGGAGTAGGAGTCCAAAGCAAAAGCTTTTCAGATTCAAAATGTTCACATCCCTGAGGGAAGTCAAATGGTTGTCAGATGCGGATTTGGGAGTGGAGGAATTTCGGTTCCTGCTGCCCGTGGAGGGGAAAATTGCTGATTTGTGCTGAAAAGTGCAGTGCATACTGAGGGCAGTCTCTCCAGTGAGCTGAAATCTCTCGATTGCTGTATAACAATTTGCTTCTATGTTATTACATCAACAGTCTTTTATTTCAATGTTTTAAAAAAAAATGATTTAACGATTTAACGAAAAAAAGTCATCGAATATTTGAAAGAATGATTTTAGGCGGAGTTCCACCCCCCAAGCCCTGAACCCCTACTATTGTTGTACCTATTCCAGACCCCATACCCCTTATATTTTTCAATGAGTTTTTTGTGAAAATAATAATTGAAACAAAAACCAATTGAAAAAATGAGCGTCGATGTAACAACGTTGTACCAACAATTCTGCAGGTTCTATCACAGAGTTTTTGGATGGCCCATCAGCCTGCTTTTGCCTTAGGTCTGACAGTGGTATGCAATAGTAACACATGTGGCCTTCTTGAAGGGGCATTTTCTAGTGCATCAAGGGGAGGGGTATTGACATCAGCATAGATGTACAATACTTTAATAAAGGAAGAGACTAGAGTGTGCCATGTAAACCAGTGACCCTGTCATGGCTTCCTAAACATGTTTTACTTACTCTAAAGATACTAGGGATCATTATATGTTTGGTGGTAGCTTGCCAGTACATCTGTGTAATTACCATTGAATTTGATTACCTTTACCATCACCTACACTTGGTCGGGCATAATTATGACAGGCTCAACAGTAGTGGGACAGCAATGTTAGTTCCATCTGACTCCATTGGTATTATTTTCAGGAATAACTGCAAGTAGTAATTCCACACTGGGCCTCATTACCATTCCGCCTCCGTGATTCCCAGAATTACCAGGGCATTATGACCCCGCTGAGCCGGGAATTTCGGAGGCGGAATTGTGTAAGTCCCCATTCCCATGGAGTCCGAGGACTCCATGGGGATGGGAACAATGGAAACACTGGTTCCGTCTATGACGGAGCCGGTGTTTCCATTTCCACCTTCAGGCGGGTGGTGTTAAACCCGCCAGGTCAGACCTGGTGGGAGTGACACCTCCCGCCTGAAGGACTCTTAATCAGCCGGTCCAGAAAGAACAGTGGTGGCAGTTTTACCACCACCGTTCTTTCCGGACCGGCAGGGGCTTGTCAAGGGTTTTGACCCATGTTGAATCAATAGACTGGGTAGATGTGGGGATGAGCTGTTGCCGCCCACATTTGCGCCAGAATCCTGGAGAACCGTGCAGTTTTGTGCACAGCAAAATGGTCCCCTGACCTGCCACCCACCAGTACGAACGTGATAGGCCAGGAGTGCCATGAGTGAAATGTGTGCCAAAGGAAAAACAGCAGCGCCGGTTGGCTAAAAAAAAAAAAAGCGCTTTAAAATCACCTTTGTTTCCCTGAATGCAAGCTCAAAATGCCTATTTCAAACATTGCAGGATATTCAAAAAAAAGAGTTTTGTGTGCATAAAAAATCTGGAAAGATGAAGAGCCCAAAACAATGTTTATAACAAAACTGGCTGAGCTGTGGATGTCAGCAGCTTAAGTTAAATGGACTGAAAGCCATTAACATCGAAATGTTTAAAATAAATGAGTGACCTACTTTTGAGTGTAACATAGTTTGCAACTGTTGAATGTCATAGTTTTGAACTTAGAATCAGCATTCTAGCTGCATGTGTAAAAATTGTAAGTTTGATTTGAATGAAGAAAAACTGGGAACAAAAGTGACATTTAGCTGAAACCTGGCTTAATGCGACTGGATTCTGCCTAACAACTACCCCTGACAGGAGTTGAAGTTGATCAGCAGCTGTGTTCCCAGGCCTGGCTACATCCTGCTTCCCCTGCCAAAAGGAGATGACACCTCTCTGATTGAATTCGGGGAGTGGCACCTGGGGACTACAGGAAACTAAACAAAGCACTGTCCCTGGCTCAGGCAAATGTTATATTAGGGGGGTCGTAAAAAATGGCTTCCTCTTGGAAGGAGAAGTGGGAGGGGCACTGCATCAGTGCGCAAGCTGAGCTTGGGGGAAGTGGATAAACCAGAAATTCCACCATGTGCTTTGGAAAACCACACCCCTTTGGGGCCAGAGCATAATTTTAAAAAGATGGATAATTCATAGTGCGGACTTGTAAAAATTATATAAATAACATCATCATTCTTGTGATTTTTCTGTGCACGTTTTAAGAGGTGTTAGGACCCTGTGGTATGTTCTTGGGGATAGTAGCGGAAAAAAAGGTTGTTACTCCAAATGTATGCATGTTAAAAATCTGACACTTTATCATCTGAAACCCATATCCCTGGTGCACATTTGTGTAAAATCTGAAAAGGTTTAGAGGTTGTGATCTGGATGAAAAGGGCAGAATTCTGTCATAAGTGGACACGACATCTTACAAAGACAGGGATCGGATGGTTTGGTGCTACAGAAAATATGTTAACTGGACGTATAATATTAGAAAAATGGTACATAGATAAATATGTATTTGGATCAGAAATAGATTTGTGTGCAATTTGACAAGGGGAGGATCCTCTGACCATAAACCTACCTCATCACTCTGACTCACAACCCAGTTCCCCCAATCAAGGGAGAGAGGAGGAACTGGCCAATGATAAGTTGAGAGGGTTGGGCATAGAAGATGAGCCGACCCTCCCACTTTCTAAACACATAAAAAGAGCCACTGAAAGACAGATAGGACTTTCTTTTTCACTTTCTGCAGAGCATTTTGACTTCAGACTTCACATCCAGAGATCCAGACTTCCAAATCCATCAATCTCCAGAATTTGTAGCAGAGAGGCCTGAATCCACAAGCTGAATCCTTTTTCAGCAGGCCTCCAAATCATTTGCAAACTATTCAACAGCGAGCTGTTTAAATTTTTGCCAAGAACTTTTGTCAGAACAAGAGACCAGACCGCCGTGCAGTGCCGAGAAGTTTTGTCAGAACCAGAGATCCAGACCGCTGTGCAGTGCCGCTAGCAGAGCTGACCCAGAAGGTAGAATTATCCAGTGAGCAGAACCAGGCAGAGACCATCCGTGGCGAGGGAATCGCAGTCCAATCCTGACCCGATCCGTGGCGAAGTCGCATTCCTGTCCAAATATAGTCTGAGTACTGCCAGAACTGTGCAAAACCCAATCTCTTAGTTTAAAATAATCTAATCCAAACTATTTTAACCTATTTAGAACTGCCTCCTAGAATCGTGTCATTCTGTCATCTTTAAACCTGAAAACTGTCATCTGTCATTCTGAGCTTTAAAATTTAAAATCCGAAAAACTACCTTTATTAAATCGGCCGTATCTCCGGAACCGTTTATAGTGCCTCCGTAATTGCGCTCGACGCACATGACTAAATTGCCGCGATTTGACCTTTTGCTTAATTTCAGCCACGTGTAAAAATATTTGTCCTTGCTTTCCTTTGCTGAAATTCGTTTGCAACCTGGCAATCATTCATAGAGCATTGCTAAAGTGATCCTGAATTAATTTAAAGTATCTATCACCTACCCTGAACCTCCGATAGGGAATTAAAAGCAATTTTAGCACATTTCCCACTTCATTTTCATCACATTCAAAGCATTTTGGGCCTGTGTTTAAAACTTCTACCTGTTTTCCTCTAAGCTTGCTAGGGGGGAACTGAATTATATTTGATTGCATCCCTGAGAACTGTGTGCATTCCTTCCATCTCTTTACATTGCATAAAGAGGGGGGGGGCTGTGAATTGCTACCAGGGGGAAAAGTGGTTACATTGTTTTGGTTGAAATCGTATCAAGTTTATTTTCTGTACTGCATTTCATTCATCATTGCATTGTCTTTGAAGCCATAAAAGCATTCTTAGCTACTTTATCCTCTCTATATCACTTCTAAGCCATCAAAAAGGGTGTACCACTGTAACATTATCCATTGTTGATCACTATCATCTTCACAAGTGTGCTATCAAATATTAATTTATTATAAAAGTGTGATATATATATATGTATATATATATATATATATATATATATATATATATATATATATATATATATATATATATATATATATATAGTTTAATTTTCAAATAAACCTTTTAATTTGCAAAACAAACCTACTTCTTGGCTCAGTGGGGTCAGGGGGATTCTAAGAGAGGGGTGTTATATAAGGGTTGTCATCCAAAGTAAACGAACTTGTAAGAGGATTCAATCCCGCACTACAGCTAAGTCAACGCCTAGTCTAGAATACTGAATGAAAACCCGTATTGATATATCTTTATGTCCAGTTCATGCGTTCTGGATGACTACCCCTATATAACACCCCTCTCTTGGAATCCTCCTGACCCCACTGAGCCAAGAAGTAGTTCTGTTTTGCAAGTTAAAAGGTTTATTTGATAATTTAAACAATAGATATATATATCACACATTATAATACATTAATAATTGAATAGCACACTTAATCTGATATGATAAAGATTAACAACGGAGAATCTGGCACTAGCACACCTCTTTATAATCACTAAGGAGTTGACATGAAATGGATAAGGTAGCACACTGGTAAATAGGGACAGAAGTATAATGTGGTAGAGAATGCTTTATAGAGTTCAAATAGATGCAATGTTGAATGAAAGGCAATACAGAAAATACTCAATATGATTTCAACAAAACAATGTAATCACTTTTCTCTGGCAATCCACTCCCCCCCCTTTATGCAATGCAAGGAAATGGAAGGAAGCACACAGTTCTCAGAAATGCAATCAAATGTGATTCAGTTCACCCCAGCAAGCTTGGACTACCGAAGTTTAAAACACAGGCCCAAAATGCTTTTATATGTGCTGACAATGAAGTGAAAAATATGCTAAAATGCTTTTAATTCCCTCTAGAGGTTCAGGGTGAGTGGTATCTAGTTAATATTAGTCCAGGCTCACACTAGCAATGATTCAGGGATGATTAGCAGGTTAAACGAACTTTTCTTTAACGGAAGGCAAGCAGCAACAGATTTTAACACTTGGAGAAACTTGCAAATCGCAGCAAAATGTCAAATCGCGGCAAAATTTACGAATGCGCCGGGCGCCATTACAGAGGAACTACAAGGGCTAGCAATATCGTTTTGGGGTCCTAGGAAAGCCTAGGATCTCAGCTTCCAGATGAAAGTTACTGCAAGTCTCTAAGACAAACGGTCGCGGAGATATGAGCGATTTTGTGAAGGTCGTTTTTCAGATTTGAAATTTTAAAGTTCAAAAAGACAAGTGACAGCTAGCAACTAGAAAATGACAGGTGACAGTTAGGAGGCAGTTCTACTTAGATTAAATAGATTGAATTATATTATTTTAATTAAGGGATTGGTTCTGCACAGTTCTACTAGGTACTCACAATATATTTTAAAATATGCCTCGCCACGGATCTGGTCAGGTTTTGGACTGGACTCTGGTCTGGTATCTGCACTTCACAGTGATCTGGGTCAGCTCTCTGGTTCTGCTAACAACCGTCTGGATCAGCTCTGCTATGCTGGTCTGGTCTGGGTCTCTAGTTCTGGATAGATTGAAGTCTCTAGTTTGGCTCTCTGGAGGTTTGATGGAGGTAAAGTATGGATTTTTCCGGCAGAGTGTCCCGCCACAGATGGAAATGAATGTCCCTGTCTGTCCTGTCTGTCTGCTTTTATGTGTTTTGAAAGTGGGTGTGTGTGCAGCATCACTAGCCCCTACCCCTCTCCACTTGCCATTGGTCAAATTTCCATTTCTCACTTGATTGGGGAAGGAACTGTGAGTCAGAGCGATGTCATTTTATGGCTTGCAGAGAGGACACTCCCCTGTCAAATTGCACACAATCTATATTTGATAAAAAAAGACATATTTGCACAGGTAAACATTTGTTTAAAATTACATGCACCCCTCACATATCACAGGAGGTATCCCCTGTTCAAACTCTGCTCTTCCTGGGGGCTTGCATTCAGAAATGGTACATATTTCACTTTTTAACTGATTTTGCAATGTCGGACATTAACCCAAATTTACACACATGTGCGCAAGGAGTATGGACATTAATTGATGAAGTGTCAGATTTTTAACATGCATACATTTAGAGTAATACCCTCTTTTCCGCTAAAACCCCCCTGAACATACCACCGGGTCCTAACACGTCTTAAAATGTGGGCAGAAAAATCACAAGAATTATGGTATCATTTATAAAGTTTTCACAAGTCCGCTCTATGAATGATCCATCTTTTTAGAGTTATGTTCTGGCCCCAAAGGGGTGTGGTTTCCCCCCAGCACAAGGTTGCATTTCTGGTTTTTCCAGTTCTGCCAAGCCAGCTTGCTCTCACAGGCAGTGCTCCTCCCCTTTCCTTCAGGAGGGAGCCACTTTTTACGGCCCCCGTAATAAAACATTTGCCTGAGTCAGGACAGGGCTTTGTTCAATTTCCTGCAGAGCCCAGGTAATTCAATCAGGGAAGTGTCATATCCCTTTTGGTGGGAGCAGCAAAAGGGCAGCTAGGCCTGGGAACACAGCTGTGACTCAAGTTTCACTCCTGATGGGGGTAGCTGGTGGGCAGAATTCAGGTTAAGCCAGGTTTCAGATAAAATGTCACTTTTTGTTCCCCAGTTTAAGTCAAGACAAATGTTTACATATGCAGCTAGAATGCTGATTCTAAGTTCAAAACTATGACATTTAAACAATTGCAACCTATGTGACACTCAGAAATAGGTCACTCATTTCTTTTAAACATTTAGATTTTTAGTGTCTTTCACTCCAAATTTACTTAAACTGCTGAAATCCACAGCTCAGCCAGTCTTGTTATAAACCTTCAAGTCACTTTAGAATATAACTTTACATTGTATCCACCTCTCAATAAGTCTTTCTTTGGCCTGTTTTGGGTTCATTTATTCAGTTTTCTACACAAAAGTAAAATCTGGTGTTGTTTTAAAACGCCGGCTTTTTGACAGTGGTGAGTACTGGTAATGCACCCACTTTTGGGATTTAAGAACATGAATCCCCCACAATTCTAGGTTGCTTTTGGCAATCAGCATTGCCATTCCCAATGGTTTCAGGCTACTGTGTGCCCATAACATCGGCAAAAATGGGTGGCAGCCTATTCTTCATGCATTTCCCTGGGCATTTTCTGGGAAGCTCTGGCCATCATGATGTTTTCAATGGCAGTACTGCACAGTTTTTGAGGTAGGGCTCGGATGCATGGGTAAAAACATCCCACAAGCCCCCCTCTTGCGATGGCCATTCTGTTTCACTGATGGGACTCGCAAGACCTGGGATGTTTCCTCATCTTCTTCCAATAGATGGCATAGTTCAGCATCTTTTCCTCCATCCGGTACTGATCGATCGGTTCTCCTCGCCGGTCCTGATGGGAATATTGGGCGGTACACCGGGCCCATTGCGTCTCTGCTCCCGGTCTCCGGATCGTCCTCCTTGGCCTGTCTCCAGGTTTTCTTTCTCCTAGGACGACAAAGGAAGAGCGGCAATACCTACTCATAGACGTTTTTCCACCACTGTTGAGATAGTGGGGCAGCATATGCATTTCATCATAAAGAAACATTACATTCTTATTTTGAAAAAAAAACAGTATAACTAAGAGACAGTTTCATGCAAATCACAATATTTTAGAGACTAGATGTGGTATGTTTTATGATTGGAACTGAATTAGTCTGAGACAGTACCCGCTAGGATTCCAGAGGATTCCTCCAGTTGTTGTAGAGTGTGCCTGGGATGGCAACACTTCAACTGGTTAATGTGGACCCACTTGTCTTCCCCCTCTGCCAAACCGCCTTTGGGGATGCGGATCTTGTAGGCCACAGGGGAGATCTTGTCTATGATCTCAAAGGGTCCCTTCCATGTAGGCAAAAAAGTTCGTTGTTTTTCCTGGTTTCTTTGGAAGTTGTATAAATAGACCCAGTCCCCCACCTGATATTCCTTCCTGGAAGTTTTCAGGTCATAGTGGGTCTTCATGCTATCAGCTGATCTTTCTAGATTCCGCTGAGCATAAGCAAAAGCATGTTGAAGGTGTTTCCTTAAATTCTCCACATACTCATGATTTGTGGAGGCATTTATTAGTGTCTGCTCTTGGGTCCTGTAGAGCAAATGCTGAGGAAGCACCATCTTGCGCCCAGTCATCAACTCAAATGGTGACATTTTGGTTGCAGATGAAGGGGTAGATCTGATGGCCATTAGGACCAGAGGTAATCGGATATCCCAACTTGGCCCAGAATCTGCCACAAACTTCTTTAATATGCTCACAATGGTTCGGTTATATCTCTATACTGCCCCAGAAGAAGCTGGTCTATAAGCAATATGCAGCTTTCTCTTGACTCCCAGTAACTCCCACATCTTTGTCATTACTTCACTGGTGAAGTGGCTACATCTGTCTGACTCAATCCTTTGAGGTAGGCCGAAACGGGAAAAGATGTGGTTAATCAGCAGGGCAGCTGCAGTTTCTGCCTTGCAATTTGGGACTGGGAGACATTCCACCCACTTGGTAAACAAGCATGTCACAGTCAACAGGTACTTATTCCCCCTAGCAGAGCGAATCACAGGGCCTACAAAGTCGATTTGTAAATCTGACCATGGGAGTGTCATTCCCCTCTTTTGTAAAGGCGCACGGTGCGTGAGGGATGATGGCTGAAATTGTGCACACACAAGACAACCCTTCAAATATTGGTTGAGGTCCTGCCCCATGTGTGGCCAGTATGCAACCTCTCTTAAGATTTCCAATGTTGTGTGAAACCCCCTGTGACCGGCAGTGGCCGCATCATGGGCGTGACTTAACATCAGGCTTCGGAATGAGGTAGGAACCACCCACTGATCGTGGCCAGCTTTGGATTTCCTTACCAACAAACCGTCTTGGATTCAGAACATTTTTGGACATTTCATCAACACTCTTAGGTCCTCTTTCCCAATATAATCGGTATCCGTCAGGGGAAAGTTCTCAGGGTCCTCAAGGTGCTGGTAAAATTTACCAATTATTGGATCCTCCTTCTGAGCAGTAATCAAATCAGCATCAGGGGTCTCCTTACTCCATTGTGCAATTGAAAGGTCGTTGTGAGCATTTGTCTGGGACCTAGTGATAGCAGTGACCTGGATTTCCCCCAACAGGGACTCAATCTCAATTAGATCCCCTTGGATGGCCCCGGTTTTGGCCAGCTGATCAGCTAAGTCATTTCCAGTTTTGTCTGGTCCCTCGACTTTGGAATGACCCTTGATCTTTTTCTAATAGGTGGTCATCTCATTCGAGGTGACCAGATCATCAATGTTTTGGATCAACTTCCCATGTTTCAAGGGTTTGTTGTTAGCACATAACATGCCTCTGGTTTTCCAATTAACCAGGTGCTCCACGAACCCGTTCCGTACATAATCCGAATCTGTGATTATGACCAGTTCGTGGAGTTGATTCTGGACAGCAGTGAGGATGGCCTGATGCACAGCCATCAATTCTGCCACCTGACTACTTCGGGGACCTATTTTGTATCCAGCGGAGGGTTCTGGGGACTCATTCACCCATGCATTCCCTACGCCGGCCACCAGTTCTTTCTCCCCGTCGTTGTCAACATGGTAAGAGCATCCATCCACATACACCGTGGGCATTCCCTCACACTTGTCTTCTTCAAAGACTTTGTGGGGGGAATTAAGGTATGCCTCCATGTTGTCCTTTATTTTTAGACTTTCGTCCTCGAGACAGTTTTCTCTGGCACAATCATGCAAGTCAGCCAGACCTTGCGCGAGGGGACTCTTCTTGTTTTGGCCATATCTGACCTCCACAGGAAAGCCTTGCATTGACAGAATCCAGGAAGTAATTCGGGAATTACTCACATTTCCGGCCCGGATTCTGTCACTTTGGAGATATTGCAGAGGCTGGTGTGGAGTCTCCACTATGATGTGTTCCCCCTGGATAAACGGGCGGTAATTCTTCAATGCCCACACCGTTGCCAGGAGTGCCTTCTCACAATCGTTGAATTTTTCCTCCACAGAGGATAAAGTTTTGCTCGCATAGGAGATTACTTTATTGACCTTGTCATGCTTTTGGTATAATACTGCCGTCAAGCACGTATTAGAGAACCCTGTCTCCAGGAAGAACTCCTTGTTTCTGACAGGGTAAGCTAGGCAAGGTGCTTGTGAGAGGCTTCTTTTGAGTTGTCTTACTGCCTCGGATTGTTCTGGACCCCATTCCCACTTGACCCCCCCCTTCAGGATATGAATCAGGGGTCTGGTGATCTCCGCGTAGCCCTCAATGAACTTTCTGCTGTAATTAGTCAGTCCAAGGAGGCTCCTTAGTTCCCGCAGAGTTGTGGGGTCTTTCAGTTTCTGAAGTGCTTCCACTTTCTTTTCCTGGGGACAGAGACCCTGAGGAGTAATCTCATGCCCCAAGAAATTAACACGGGTTCTACACCGCTGTGCTTTCTGAAAGGAACGTTTTGCTCCGGCGGCCCTCAACTGCGTCAGAACATAACGGATCTCCGCTATGTGTTCCTCCACAGATGAACTTTTGATGAGGACATCATCTACATAAGCCAGGTTACCCCTTGCACCCAAGTCGGGCATGGCCTTGTGTAGAAAAATGTTGAATTCATTGCCGGAGTTAAGGTATCCGAAGGGAGTCCGGGTCCATGTGTACTGCTGGCCCCCAAAGGTAAAAGCCAGTTTGTATTGGTCCTCCCTGCTGACAGGCACAGTGCAGTACCCATTGGTCAGGTCTATTGCAGTGAATACCTGTGACCCCTGGATCTGGGCCAGCCCTTGGTCAAATGTAGGGCAGAGGCCATCGGGAAGTATGGACCCGTTTGTTGAGCTCCCTAAGGTCAGCACAGAGTCTCCACTGGCCGTTTGGCTTCAATATTCCCAGCACCGGATTATTGAAGGTGCTGTGGACTGGACGGATTATTCCCCTGGACTCAAGGTTCTTAATTATTTCAGTAAGGGACTCCATTGATGCGAGAGGCAAGCGATATTGCTTCACAAACACAGGAGTCATGCCAGGGTCCGTGGGGATTGTTGTTGTGTGGATGTCAGTGCGACCACAGTCATATGAGTCTACCGCAAAGAGATCTTGGAATTCCAAGAAAACTTGTTTCAACTTTTGCTTTTGTTCCAGAGTCAGACAGGCATCAGCTAGGTTGACTCTCTCTTCCACCATCTGCCTGAAGCCTGGAAAGACTTCTGGTTTGGCTATCTCAGCGGCCTCCTCCAACTGGGTGGAGAAGTCCCTGGTCAGAGTGCTGATTTGGACTGGAGGCCCCAGGTGGGAAAGGCAGCCTTCATGAACCTGAAAAATCACCTCATCCCTCCTGAAGTCACACGTCACATCTTCCTTACCATAAGGGCAGGAAGTGTACACCAGGAAGTTCCACCCATGCCGGGTAAAGATCCTGTCTGGTGTTGCGTTGTCATCACTGTCACTTTCACTGTCAAAACAGTCCTTGGGGATTGGTCCTAACAGTTCATTTCCAAGATCAATGGAGAAATGTCGGTCATCAACCGCCATTCCAATAATGGTGCCTGCGGCTAGAGTAATACTCTTTAAGTCGCTGTTATCCACCTCTATTGGAATGGTGTCATGTTCTATGTTGACTAATGGAGTTGGGTTTACCCCCAACCCTTGCTGTTGGAGAGAAGTATTTAGATGTATGTAAGCATCAGGGTTTTTCAACTCTTGTCCCCTTTTAACTTTTACTTCCAGGGAGAATTGTCGGGTCCTTTCTGGGATGGTGACTTCCTCTTTAACCTGAATTTCAACTGCATAAGGTAGCAATTGAGCTGACCTAAATGCTTTTTCTGGATCATCAAAGCCCATGGGATTATCCGCTAATCGGGACCAAGCTTTGAAGTTTATTAGGTCCAAACTAATGGCAAAACGATTGAGAATGTCACTGCCTAAGTAAAAGGCGGCAGTGACGTCTCGCACGACCCAACAATTATGGACTATGCTCTTGTTGCCAATGGAGATTTTGAGCATACACCTGCTTGGCAGGAGATGTTTGGAATTAGGTGCTTCCAGGTCCATTTCCCATTTGTCTATCAGTTTGAAGGTGGGAATGGCTGGATCTTTTGGGAGTTGGCGAAACATGGCTTCGCTGATGAAGCTCTTACCATTGTTCACGCACACTCGAGCGAGAACAGAGTCCTTCCCATCATTTAACTGAACAGGGATGAACAACTGCTCTCCAATTTGCTGAATATCAGCCAGGCTTTGAGCTGATTTCACATCTTTCTGGACTATAGGAGTGGGAGTTTCTGATTGTGGATTAGTATAGAATTTCAGAGTGTTTCCTTCCAGCGTGGAATACCACTTTAAACTGGGAGGAAGGTTGATTTTCAGAAATAGAGAGGACCCCCCATCACCAGTCTGTTGTCCTACTGCTATTACTGTCACGTCTGGAATTTGGTTGTTCTGGAAGTGAAATTCTACTTGGTCAGATTTTTGTTCAACCATGTGGCAGGTGCCGTTTAAACTAACATGGTTGACACTCTGTTTTAATTTTATTGGTCGGCTAGTCTGGGTCCAGAGGACCTTGTTTACACAATCTATTAAGGGTGACAACCTCCTCAGGAGGTCATTCCCCAGTAAACAAGGGGTGCCCTCTGGAGTCACTACTATGACCGGGTGTTTCAACTTGTGTCGCCCAATTTTAATGTCCAAATCTGCCGTCCCCTCGACAGGAATTTCCTTCTCGTCAAAGTTCTAGAGTTGTCCAGGAAGAGAGGTGAGAGGAATTTGGTAATTCCCTCCCCTTCCTGCATTCAGTTCATCAAAGGCCCTTCTGGACAGAAGGGTAGCTTGAGATCCCGTGTCCACCAGCGCTGAAATCGTACCCTGCCCCTGTACTTGTACCGGGGCATAATATCTTCCCTCCTTCTCCTCAAGGGGGCACAGATAATGCACATTTTTGGACAACTGGTGGGCTAATTTTCTGGTTTTGGACATTGCAAGAGAAGAAATTTGGGCAGAATTCTGTGGAGAGCCTTGGGAATCTGAAAGAAAAAGTTGGCAACTGGATATCAGAGCCATTGTGGGTTCCCCTGGCTCTGGTTCTGGGCCGCCCCCCCCCTTTTTGGAGGGAGTCACCAGGATGAGTTTGAACCAGGCGATTTTCTGGCTGTTGGTTCTGGGATGAGATGGTGGGCGGCGGTAGCTCAGTCTCCACATCTCCCCAGTCTGGATTAGCATCCCTAGGGACCCATTTTTCTTTGGGAGGAGTTGCCCCATCTCTGAAGGAGAAGATCCTTTTCCCAGGATCCTCTGAGGATCCCTCTCCCTTAAATTGGAAGATCTGTACCTCCTCCTCAAACTGAGTCTGTTTGGGTCTTTTGTTTCTCCTACCCCCCCTCTGCTCCTTGGGAGGCAGGCTTTCAGGGGCAAGAGATTCCGGTTCCTGTGTTTCCAGGGGCTGTTTACAAGTGAGGAAGGAAGCTTCCTCCAAGGCTTTACACCCCCCTTCCCTTTGTGCCTCCTCCCTGGGAACCGGTGTGTTATCGGGGTGCTGCCCCCGTCATTGTTCTGGAGCACCAGATCCAGAGTTGGGTGCGTTCTGCGCCGGCATGCTGATCTGAGGGTTCTGCTGAGCCCTCAGTATGTGACCCATATCCCGCGCCATGTTTTGAACCTGGCGCTCTAACTGGGAAACCCGCTCAGGCTGATATGGGGCCCTGTTTTCTCCCCTGGGCTGATCCCGGGAAGGGTAGCTATCCCTTCTTTGGTAGTACCCCTGGTTGGGAAGATTTGGGTACCCCTCCACCCTTGGCCTCCCCTCTCCCGGATTCAGTGGTCTGGGCTCAGGGAATTGGGGAAAGAAGGATGGATGGTTTTGGGGCTGAAAGTCGGGTGGATATCTGGGGGAAAAGTTCTGCCCAGGGTTTGGTAAATTTCTGCCCTCTTGTGGGAAGTTAGGAGGGAAGTTCCCTGGGTTAGGTGCTTGGCTGGATCCCCCCCCTTGGGCTGGAGGAGTCCACACATAACCCAGGATGGGTCGATTTCCCTTGTAACGGGGACTTACATAATCAGGAGAGCGAGGGACCCCATTTGTGGGGCTCCCTGTCTGTGACTGGCCCGAAGACCTTCTGGGCCTAGCATTATTAGGTGCAGGTAGGTTTTTAGGCCCCCCCATCTCCAAATCTAAAACAGGGGTGACCTTTACCTCTGCCACCTTGGCAGCAGCAGGGGTGTTGTTGGCTTTGGGGTTTTTGGGCGCATTATTTTTATTTTCTATTGGCTTCTGCACCTCATAGATCCGGGTCGCCTGTTCAATGACCCAGTCTAAAGATCTTTTCTCGTGAAAATCCCTCACGAGCTGGGTCATTATGTATTTGGGCAAGGCATGGAAAAACGTATTAATAAATTCTCTGCTATCCGTGCGCACCCTTCTTGTGGTCTGTGCAAAAGCACGCTTTAACTCCTGCACAAATTCTTGTGGGGCCTGATCCTCCACACATTGTAAATTGTAGGCTGCCTTGCGAGCCTCTTGAGGATTTCTATGAGTAGAAAAATGTTTCAAGATGGCCGCCTTATAGGTGGACCATCTTAAATGATTTTGGTCCTCCAGCCCCGCAAAGAAACTGGAGTATTCCGGGGAGAAGGTCCACTTTACATATTGAATACAGCTTTGGCGGTCCTTCAAATGGAAAGTCTCCATCATTTGCTCAAACAACTCTAAGTGCTCCCAAACAGAGTACTTGGCGTTCTTATGATAAGGCGTGATGACACTCCTGATTGCCTTAATCTGTTTCAATGGGTCCTTAAGCAAGGCCCTTTTTGCCTTTTTGGCCTTTTTGGTTCGGGTAACCCTTGTCCATTCATCTTCTGACTCAGAGGCACTGCTCCCAGAGGTTCATGTCTGCTCTTCCAGGTTTTCCCGGATTCTGCGAGCCTGGGAATGGCTGGCAGAATGTGGGGACCTGGTCTCCTGTGTCCTGCGCAGTTCAGAGGAGTCTTCAGATTCCTCCTTGCTGCCAGGATTTGATGGGTACCCCCCCCACTGACCTAACTGGGCAGAGGTTTTCAGAATGCCCTTAATGGGCCTACTCTCCTGGGGTTCCCCATTAAATTGCACTGTGCTTGGGTGCCCATACCCGGATGCCCGCCCCTCCATTCCTGGGTGGTACTGGCCTATGAGCCCCATGCTTCTGGCTGGATAGTAATCTGCCATCCCTGTGGCCCTGTGCTCATGTGCGCCAGGGGACATGGGGGTGGCAGAGTCCAGGGACCGAGAGAGATAAAGGCCTCTGGTACTAGGGCTCCTGGGGTTATGCTCAGGAGTTTCTCTTTCCCAGCGAACCTCATCTCTATCCGCCCCTGCTCCCTGTTGCAATGCAAGAGCCTGCATTTGTGCCTTCAGTTCCTCAGTTAAGGCCTTACTAGACTCTATCAGTCTCTCCTGCATCGCTATCTATTGTTGGAGCCTATCATTGTGTTGACAGAGGTCCTCATTCTCTCTCTGTGTTTCCTGATTGGTCCTGGAGCACTGGGCCAGTCTTTGCTGCAGGAGGGTTACCTCCTGAGCTGTGTCCCTATTGGCCTGCTCCTTTCTTGCTAGAGCATCCTCCACCCTCCTGGTGTGCTCTAGCAAGTTCTGGTGTTCTTTTTGGAGGTCACCCAGTCCCTGGTGGGCCAGGTGATTTTCTGCCGTTTTTCTTTTTAAGTGGCAGACTTCCTGGCCTAAGGTGTCCCTTTCCTGACTAAGAGCCTGCATTTGTGCCGCCAGGTCGTCCCTCTGCCTTTGAAAGGCACCAGCTTTCTGGCTTTCTTCATCAAACTCTGCCTGGGTATCCAGGTCTTTCAAAATCAGCTTGTTGCTCTCTACCTTCACTCTATCTAGATGACTTTGCAGGGTGGCTACCTGCTCCGTGCATGCCCTGTTAAAGTCTAATTGTTGCTCCAGATTTTTCTGGCTCTGCAGTAAGGAGTCCAAACTGTCTTGGTGCTCCTTCTGCAGGGCCAGAAATCTAGTATCCTGGTCAGCCTTTTCCTGTTGCAGTATATCCATGTCCTCTTTTATTTTAATGATATACTGCCTACTATCATTTTCTGACTCCTGGCTCCTCTGCAGCCTCTGCTCAGAAGAGTCCAGATCAGATTGGGCCTTCTGTAATGCCAGCAGTTGCCTACTCGCCAAATCTTGGCCTTCAGCACATTTGTCCTGCATGGCTCCCATATGTAAATATAAATATGACGCTACCCTGGCAATCTTGTTGTGCTCATCCTTGGCCTTAGAGGACATATATAGTTCACTCAGGGCCACATGTAAGGGACCCTGATCTCTCCATATATCTGACCCTGTTTCCGTGACCTGTTGCGTGATGGCCTGCAACCAGACTGTTTGGTCCTGGTGAGTCCACTCACCTCTCACAAATAACTTATGTAAGAAGTGCTCTCTGACTATTTTCATGTCTACTAAGGTCGTCATTCTAGAGATTGGTCTCTGTCCTGACTTACAGAAGTTTGTATTTTATTTTTGAAAAACAGAACTTTTCCTTAGAGCGTTCCTTTGAGGAGTGCTTTACAGCGTAACACAGCGTGGTGATCCGACCGGATATGTGTATCTGGTCAGCTGGCACGCTGTATTAATCTGCACAAATGGTAAATCTAACCCAGACGTCCGGCCCGAGCCCCCAATAAAAGCATTCTTAGCTACTTTATCCTCTCTATATCACTTCTAAGCCATCAAAAAGGGTGTACCACTGTAACATTATCCATTGTTGATCACTATCATCTTCACAAGTGTGCTATCAAATATTAATTTATTATAAAAGTGTGATATATATATATGTATATATATATATATATATATATATATATATATATATATATATATATATAGTTTAATTTTCAAATAAACCTTTTAATTTGCAAAACAAACCTACTTCTTGGCTCAGTGGGGTCAGGGGGATTCTAAGAGAGGGGTGTTATATAAGGGTTGTCATCCAAAGTAAACGAACTTGTAAGAGGATTCAATCCCGCACTACAGCTAAGTCAACGCCTAGTCTAGAATACTGAATGAAAACCCTTATTGATATATCTTTATGTCCAGTTCATGCGTTCTGGATGACTACCCCTATATAACACCCCTCTCTTGGAATCCTCCTGACCCCACTGAGCCAAGAAGTAGTTCTGTTTGGCAAGTTAAAAGGTTTATTTGATAATTTAAACAATAGATATATATATCACACTTTATAATAAATTAATAATTGAATAGCACACTTAATCTGATATGATAAAGATTAACAACGGAGAATCTGGCACTAGCACACCTCTTTATAATCACTAAGGAGTTGACATGAAATGGATAAGGTAGCACACTGGTAAATAGGGACAGAAGTATAATGTGGTAGAGAATGCTTTATAGAGTTCAAATGGATGCAATGTTGAATGAAAGGCAATACAGAAAATACTCAATATGATTTCAACAAAACAATGTAATCACTTTTCTCTGGCAATCCACTCCCCCCCTTTATGCAATGCAAGGAAATGGAAGGAAGCACACAGTTCTCAGAAATGCAATCAAATGTGATTCAGTTCACCCCAGCAAGCTTGGACTACCGAAGTTTAAAACACAGGCCCAAAATGCTTTTATATGTGCTGACAATGAAGTGAAAAATATGCTAAAATGCTTTTAATTCCCTCTAGAGGTTCAGGGTGAGTGGTATCTAGTTAATATTAGTCCAGGCTCACACTAGCAATGATTCAGGGATGATTAGCAGGTTAAACGAACTTTTCTTTAACGGAAGGCAAGCAGCAGCAGATTTTTACACTTGGAGAAACTTGCAAATCGCAGCAAAATGTCAAATCGCGGCAAAATTTACGAATGCGCCGGGCGCGATTACAGAGGAACTACAAGGGGTCGTTTTGGGGTCCTAGCAAAGCCTAGGATCTCAGCTTCCAGATGAAAGTTACTGCAAGTCTCTAAGACAAACGGTCGCGGAGATATGAGCGATTTTGTGAAGGTCGTTTTTCAGATTTGAAATTTTAAAGTTCAAAAAGACAAGTGACAGCTAGCAACTAGAAAATGACAGGTGACAGTTAGGAGGCAGTTCTACTTAGATTAAATAGATTGAATTATATTATTTTAATTAAGGGATTGGTTCTGCACAGTTCTACTAGGTACTCACAATACATTTTAAAATATGCCTCGCCACGGATCTGGTCAGGTTTTGGACTGGACTCTGGTCTGGTCTCTGCACTTCACAGTGATCTGGGTCAGCTCTCTGGTTCTGCTAACAGCCGTCTGGATCAGCTCTGCTCTGCTGGTCTGGTCTGGGTCTCTAGTTCTGGATAGATTGAAGTCTCTAGTTTGGCTCTCTGGAGGTTTGATGGAGGTAAAGTATGGATTTTTCCGGCAGAGCGTCCCGCCGCAGATGGAAATGAATGTCCTGTCTGTCTGCTTTTATGTGTTTTGAAAGTGGGTGTGTGTGCAGCATCACTAGCCCCTACCCCTCTCCACTTGCCATTGGTCAAATTTCCATTTCTCACTTGATTGGGGAAGGAACTGTGAGTCAGAGCGATGTCATTTTATGGCTTGCAGAGAGGACACTCCCCTGTCAAATTGCACACAATCTATATTTGATAAAAAAAGACATATTTGCACAGGTAAACATTTGTTTAAAATTGCATGCACCCCTCACATATCACAGGAGGTATCCCCTGTTCAAACTCTGCTCTTCCTGGGGGCTTGCATTCAGAAATGGCACATATTTCACTTTTTAACTGATTTTGCAATGTCGGACATTAACCCAAATTTACACACATGTGCGCAAGGAGTATGGACATGAATTGATGAAGTGTCAGATTTTTAACATGCATACATTTAGAGTAATACCCTCTTTTCCGCTAAAACCCCCCTGAACATACCACCGGGTCCTAACACGTCTTAAAATGTGGGCAGAAAAATCACAAGAATAATGGTATCATTTATAAAATTTTCACAAGTCCGCTCTATGAATGATCCATCTTTTTAGAGTTATGTTCTGGCCCCAAAGGGGTGTGGTTCCCCCCAGCACAAGGTTGAATTTCTGTTTTTTCCAGTTCTGCCAAGCCAGCTTGCTCTCACAGGCAGTACTCCTCCCCTTTCCTTCAGGAGGAAGCCACTTTTTACGGCCCCCGTAATAAAACATTTGCCTGAGTCAGGACAGGGCTTTGTTCAATTTCCTGCAGAGCCCAGGTAATTCAATCAGGGAAGTGTCATATCCCTTTTGGTGGGAGCAGCAAAAGGGCAGCTAGGCCTGGGAACACAGCTGTGACTCAAGTTTCACTCCTGATGGGGGTAGCTGGTGGTCAGAATTCAGTTCCTTAAGCCAGGTTTCAGATAAAATGTCACTTTTTGTTCCCCAGTTTAAGTCAAGACAAATTTTTACATATGCAGCTAGAATGCTGATTCTAAGTTCAAAACTATGACATTTAAACAATTGCAACCTATGTGACACTCAGAAATAGGTCACTCATTTCTTTTAAACATTTAGATTTTTAGTGTCTTTCAGTCCAAATTTACTTAAATTGCTGAAATCCACAGCTCAGCCAGTCTTGTTATAAACCTTCAAGTCACTTTAGAATATAACTTTACATTGTATCCACCTCTCAATAAGTCTTTCTTTGGCCTGTTTTGGGTTCATTTATTCAGTTTTCTACAAAAAAGTAAAATCTGGTGTTGTTTTAAAACGCCGGCTTTTGGACAGTGGTGAGTACTGGTAATGCACCCACTTTTGGGATTTAAGAGCATGAATCCCCCACAATTTTAGGTTGCTTTTGGCAATCAGCATTGCCATTCCCAATGGTTTCAGGCTACTGTGTGGGTAGTCCAATGGTGTTTTAGGCAGTGCCCTTCTGTGCCCATAACATCGGCAAAAATGGGTGGCAGCCTATTCTTCATGCATTTCCCTGGGCATTTTCTGGGAAGCTCTGGCCATCATGATGTTTTCAATGCCATTACTGCACAGTTTTTGAGGTAGGGCTCGGATGCATGGGTAAAAACATCCCACAAACTGGACATAAAAATATATCAATAAGGGTTTCCCTCAGCATCCCAGACTAGGCATTGACTTAGCTGTAGTGTTGAATTGAAGTCGCTTACAAAGTGGGGGGCTCGTAGCCGGGGATTCTGGATTAGATTTACCACTTGTGCAGCTTAATACAGTGGGCCAACTGACCGGATACACATACCCAGTTAGATCACCATGCTGTTTTACACTGTGAAAGCACCCCTCAAAGGAACGCTCTAAGGAAACGGTCTGTTTTGCAAAATAAAATACAAACTTCTGTAAGTCAGGAAGGAACTCAAATTTCAGAATGACGACACTGGTAGACATCAAAATAGCCAGAGAGCACTTCTTACATAAGCTATTTGTGAGAGGTGAATGGACTGAGCAGGGCCAGGATGCGTGGTTGCAGGCAATCACACAACAGGTCACTGCAACTGGGTTAGATATCTGGAGCGATCAGGGTCCCTTACATGTGGCCGTGAGTGAACTATACATGGCTCCTAAAGCTAAAGATGAACACGACAAGATGGTTAGGATAGCGGCATATTTGTATCTATATATGGGAGCCATGCAGGACAAATGTGCTGAAGGCCAAGATCTGGCAAATAGGCAACAGATCGCGTTAGAGAAGGCCCAATCTGACCTGGTCTCTTCTGAGCAGAGGATGCACAGAAGCCAGGAGTCAGAAAATGAGAGCAGACATTAAAATCAAAGAGGACATGTGTATCCTGCAACAGGAAAAGTCTGACCAGGATACCAGATTTCTGGCCTTGCAGAAGGAGTGCCAAGAAAGTTTGGACTCCATACTGCAGAGCCAGAAAAAGCTGGAGCAACAATTAGATTTCAATAGGGCATGTGCTGAGCAGGTAGTCACCCTGCAAAGCCAGGGAAAAGGCAGAGAGCAATAAACTGATCCTGAAAGACCTGGATACCCAGGCAGAGTTTTATCAGGAGCGCCAGAAAGCTGGTGCCTTTCTAAGGCAAAGGGACGACCTGGCGGCACAGATGCAGACTCTTAGTCAGGAAAGGGACACCTTAGGCCAGGAAGTCTGCCATTTAAAAAGAAAAACTGAAGAAAATCACTTGGCCCTCCAGGGGCTGGGTGACCTCCAAAAAGAGCATCAGAACTTGTTAGAGCACACCAGGAGGGTGGAAGAGGCTCTGGCAAGAAAGGAGCAGGCCAGTAGGGATGGGACTCAAGAGGTAACCCTCCTGCAGCAATGACTGGCCCAGTACTCCAGGACCAATCAGGAGGCACAGAGAGAGAATGAGGCTCTCTGCCAGCACAATGATAGGCTCCAGCAACAGGTAGCCATGCAGGAGAGACTGATAGAGTCTAGTAAGGTCTTAACTGAGGAACTGAAAGCGCAGGCTCTTGCATTGCAGCAGGGAGCAGGGGCTGATAGAGATGAGGTTCGCTGGGAAAGGGAAACGCCTGAGCATAACCTCAGGAGCACTAGTACCAGAGGCCTTCATCTCTCCCAGTCCCTGGACTCTGCCACCCCCATGTCCCCTGGCACACATGAGCACAGGGCCACAGGGATGGCAGATTACTATCCAGCCAAAAATATGGGGCTCATAGGCAAGTACCACCCAGGAATGGATGGGCGGGCATCCGAGTATGGGCACCTAAGTACAGTGCGACTTAGTGGGGAACCCCAGGAGAGTAGGCCCACTAAGGGCATCCTGAAAACCTCTGCCCAGTTCGGTCAGTGGAGGGGGTACCCATCAAATCCTGGTAGCAAGGAGGGATCTGAAGACTCCTTTGAGCGTAACAGGACACAGGAGACCAGGTCCCCACATTCTGCCAGCTATTCCCAGGCTCGCAGAATCCGGGAAAACCTGGAAGATCAGACGGGCACCTCTGGAAGCAGTGCTTCTGAATCAGAGGATGAATAGACCAGGGTTACCCGAACCAAAAAGGCCAATAAGGTGAAAAGGGCCTTGCTTAAGGACCCCTTAAAACAGATCATGGCAATCAGGAGTGTCATCACGCCTTATCATAAGAACGCCAAGTATTCTGTTTGGGAACACTTGGAGCTCTATGAGCAAATGATGGAGACTTTCCATTTGAAGGACAGCAGTAGCTGCATCCAGTATGTCAAATGGACATTCTCCCCTGAATACTCCAGTTTCTTTGCGGGGCTGGAGGACCAAAACCATTCAAGATGGTCCACATATAGGGCGGCCATCTTGAAACTTTTTTCTGTACATAGAAATCCCCAAGAGGCTCGCAATGCAGCCTACAATTTGCAATGTGGGGAGGATCAGGCCCCACAAGAACTTGTGCAAGAATTGAATCGTGCCTTTGCGCAGACCACCAGAAGGGTGCGCACGGACAGCAGAGAATTCATCAACACATTTTTCCATGCTCTTCCCAAGTACATAATGACCCAGCTCATGACAGATTTTCACGAGAAAAGATCTTTAGACTGGGTCATTGAGCAAGCCACCCGGATCTATGAGGTGCGGAAGCCCATAGAAAATAAAAGTAATGCGCAGAAAAACCCCAAAACCAACAGCACCCCTGCTGCTGCCAAGGTGGCGGAGGTAAAGGTTGCCCCCGTTTTAGATTTGGAGATGGGGGGGCCTAAAAACCTGCCTGCACAGAATAACTCTAACACAAGAAGGCCCTCGGGCCAGTCACAGACAGGGAGTCAAGGAGGTAGTCCCACAAATGGGGTCCCTCGCTCCCCTGATTATGTAAGTCCCCGCTACAAGGGAAACCGACCCATCCTGGGTTATGTGTGGACTCCTCCAGCCCAAGGGGGGGGATCCATCCAAGAACCCAACCCGGGGAACTTCCCTTCTAACTTCCCCCAGGAGGGCAGAAATTCACCAAATCCTGGGCAGAACTTTTTCCCCAGGTATCCACCCAATTTCCAACCCCAAAACCATCCATCCTTCTTTCCCCAATTCCCTGAGCCCAGACAACCTAATCCGGGAGAGGGGAAGCCAAGGGTGGAGGGGTACCCAAATCTTCCCAACCCGGGGTATTACCAGAGAAGGGATAGCTACCCTTCCCGGGATCAGCACAGGGGAGAAAATAGAGGCCCGTATCAGCCAGAGTGGGTTTCACAACTTGTGCGCCAGGTCCAAAACATGGCACAGGATTTGGGCCGCATGCTGAGGGCCCAACAGAACCCTCAGTTGGGCATGACGGCACAGAATGCCCCAAACTCTGGGCCTGGTGCTCCAGAACAATGACGGGGGCAGCACTCCGATAACCCACCGGTTCCCAGGGAGGAGGCACAAGGGGAAGGGGGGTGTACAGCCTTGGAGGAAGCTTCCTTCCCAACTTGTAAACAGCCCCTGGAAAACCAGGAACCGGAAACAAAATCTACTACCCCTGAAAGTCTGCCTCCCAAGGAGCAGAGGGGGGTAGTTGAAACAAAGTACCCAAACAGACCCACTTTGTGGAGGAAGTAAAGGTCTTCCAATTTGACGGAGAGGGATCCCAAGAGAATCCTGGGGAAAGGATCATCTCCTTCAGAGATGGGGGAACTACTCCCAAGGAAAAATGGGTCCCAAGAGATTCCAATCCAGACTGGGTAGATGTGGGGAGTGATCTGTCGCCGCTCATCATTCTATCCCAGAACAAACAATACCAAAATCCCATGGGTCAAACCCATCCTGATGACTGCCTCCAAAAAGGGGGGGCGGCCCAGAACCCGAAACCATTTCCAGTTGCCAACTTTTCCTTTCAGATTCCCCAGGCTCTCCACAGAATTTTGCCCAAATCTCTTCGCTATCAATGTCCAAAACCAGAAAATTAGCCCACCAATTGTCCAAAAATGTGCATTATCTGTGCCCCCTTGAGGAGAAGGAGGGAAGATACTATGCCCCGGTACAAGTACAGGGGCAGGGTACAATTTCGGCACTGGTGGACACTGGATCCCAAGCTACCCTTCTGTCCAGAAGGGCCTTTGATGCACTAAATGTAGGAAGGGGGGAGAATTACCATATTCCTCTCACCCCTCTTCCTGGACAACTGCAGAACTTTGACAGGAAGGAAATTCCCGTCAAGGGGACTGCAGATTTGGACATCAAAATTGGGCGACATAGGGTGAAACACCCGGTCATAGTAGTGACTCCAGAGGGCACCCCTTGTTTACTAGGGAATGACCTCCTGAGAAGGTTGTCACCCCTAATAGATTGCGTAAACAAGGTCTTCTGGACCCAGACTAGCCGACCAATAAAATTAAAACAGAGTGTCAACCATGTTAGTTTAAATGGCACCTGCCACATGGTTGAACAAAAATCTGACCAAGTAGAATTTCACTTCCAGAACAACCAAATTCCAGACGTGACAGTAATAGCAGTAGGGCAACAGACTGGTGATGGGGGGGTCCTCTCTATTTCTGAAAATCAACCTTCCTTCCAGTTTAAGGTGGTATTCCACACTGGAAGGAAATACTCTGAAATTCTTTACCAATCCACAATCAGACACTCCCACTCCCATAGTCCAGAAAGATGTGAAATCAGCTCAGAGCCTGGCCGATATTCAGCAAATTGGAGAGCAGTTGTTCATCCCTGTTCAGTTAAATGATGGGAAGGACTCTTTTCTCGCTCGAGTGTGTGTGAACAACGGTAAGAGCTTCATCAGCGAAGCCATGTTCCGCCAACTCCCAAAAGATCCAGCCATTCCCACATTCAAACTGATAGACAAATGGGAAATGGACCTGGAAGCACCCAATTCCAAACATCTCCTGCTAAGCAGGTGTATGCTCAAAATCTCCCTTGGCAACAAGAGCATAGTCCATAATTGTTGGGTCGCTGCGAGACGTCACTGCCGCCTTTTACTTAGGCAGTGACATTCTCAATCGCTTTGCCATTAATTTGGACCTAATAAACTTCAAAGCTTGGTCCCGATTAGCAGATAATCCCATGGGCTTTGATGATTCAGAAAAAGCATTTAGGTCAGCTCAATTGCTACCTTATGCAGTTGAAATTCAGATTAAAGAGGAAGTCACCATCCCAGAAAGGACCCGACAATTCTCCCTGGAGGTGAAAGTTAAAAGAGGACAAAAATTGAAAAACCCTGATGCTTATATTCATCTAAATGCTTCTCTCCAACAACAAGGGTTAGGGGTAAACCCAACACCATTAGTCAACATAGAACATGACACCATTCTAATAGAGGGGGATAACAGCGACTTAAAGAGTATTACTCTAGCCACAGGCACCATCATTGGAATGGTGGTTGATGACCGACATTTCTCAATTGATTTAGGAAATTAACTGTTAGGACAAATCCCCAAGGACTGTTTTGACAGTGACAGTGATGACAATACAACACCAGACAGGATTTTCACCCGGCATGGGGGGAACTTCCTGGTGTAGACTTCTTGCCCTTATGGTAAGGAAGATGTGACTTGTGACTTCAGGAGGGATGAGGTGATTTTCCAGGTCCATGAGGGCTGCCTTTCCCACCTGAAGCCTCCAGTCCAAATCAGTACTCTGACCAGGGACTTCTCCACCCAGCTGGAAGAGGCCGCTGAGATAGCTAAACCAGAAGTCTTTCCAGGCTTCAGGCAGATGGTGGAAGAGAGAGTCAACCTAGCTGATGCCTGCGTGACTCTGGTACAGAAGCAAAAGTTGAAACAAGTTTTCTTGGATTTCCAAGATCTCTTTGCGGTAGACTCATATGACTGTGGTCGCACCGACATCCACACAACAACAATTCTCATGGACCCTGGCATGACTCCAGTGTTTGTGAAGCAATATCGTTTGCCTCTCGCATCCATGGAGTCCCTTACTGAAATAATTTAGAAGTCCCGGGGAATAATCCGTCCAGTACACAGCACCTTCAATAATCCGGTGCTGGGAATATTGAAGCCAAACGGCCAGTGGAGACTCTGTGCCGACCTTAGGGAGCTCAACAAACGGGTCCATACTTCCCGATGGCCTCTGCCCTACATTGACCAAGGGCTGGCCCAGATTCAGGTGTCACAGGTATTCACAGCAATAGACCTTACCAATGGATACTGGACCGTGCCTGTCAGTAGGGAGGACCAATACAAACTGGCTTTTACCTTTGGGGGCCAGCAGTACACATGGACGCAAACTCCTTTCGGATACCTCAACTCCGGCAATGAATTCAACATTTTCCTACACAAGGCCATGCCCGACCTGGGTGCAAGGGGTAACCTGGCTTATGTAGATGATGTCCTCATCGAAAATTCATCTGTGGAGGAACACATAGCGGAGATCCGTTATGTTCTGACACAGTTGAGGGCCGCCGGAGCAAAACTTTCCTTTCAGAAAGCACAGTGGTGTAGAACCCGTGTTAATTTCTTTCGGGCATGAGATTACTCCTCAGGGTCTCTGTCCCCAAGAAAAGAAAGTGGAAGCACTCCAAAAACTGAAGGATCCCACAACTCTGCGGGAACTAAGGAGCCTCCTTGGACTGACTAATTACAGCAGAAAGTTCATTGAGGGCTACGCAGAGATCACTAGACCCCTGATTCATCTTTTGAAGGGGGGGGGGTCAAATGGGAATGGGGTCCAGAACAATCCGAGGCAGTAAGACAACTCAAAAGAAGCCTCTCACAAGCGCCTTGCCTAGCTTACCCTGTCAGAAACAAGGAGTTCTTCCTGGAGACAGGGTTCTCTAATACGTACTTGACGGCAGTATTATACCAAAAGCATGACAAGGTCAATAAAATAATCTCCTATGCGAGCAAAACTTTATCCTCTGTGGAGGAAAAATTCAACGATTGTGAGAAGGCACTCCTGGCAACGGTGTGGGCATTGAGGAATTACCGCCCGTTCATCCAGGGGGAACAAATCATAGTGGAGACTCCACACCAGCCTCTGCAATATCTCCAAAGTGACAGAATCCGGGCCGGAAATGTGAGTAATTCCCGAATTACATCCTGGATTCTGTCAATGCAATGCTTTCCTGTGGAGGTCAGATATGGCCAAATCAAGAAGAGTCCCCTCGCGCAAGGTCTGGCTGACTTGCATGATTGTGCCAGAGAAAACTGTCTCGAGGACGAAAGTCTAAAAATCAAGGACAACAGGGAGGCATACCTTAATTCCCCACACAAAGTCTTTGAAGAAGACAAGTGTGAGGGAATGCCCACTGTCTATGTGGATGGATGCTCTTACCATGTTGACAACAACGGGGAGAAAGAACTGGTGGCCGGCGTAGGGAATGCATGGTTGAAGAAGTTTCCAGAACCCTCCGCCGGATACAAAATTGGTCCCCGAAGTATTCAGGTGGCAGAATTGATGGCTGTGCATCAAGCCAACCTCACTGCTGTCCAACATCAACTCCACGTACTGGTCATAATCACAGATTCGGATTATGTACGGAACGGGTTCTTGGAGCACCTGGTTAACTGGAAAACCAGAGGCATGTTATGTACTAATAACAAACACTTGAAACATGGGAAGTTAATCCAAAACATTGATGATCTGGTCACATCGAATGGGATTACCATCTACTGGAAAAAGATCAAGGGTCATTCCAAAGTAGCACACGAAAGACCCAACTCACGGGAAAG
This sequence comes from Ambystoma mexicanum, assembly GCF_040938575.1. Taxonomy (NCBI): domain Eukaryota; kingdom Metazoa; phylum Chordata; class Amphibia; order Caudata; family Ambystomatidae; genus Ambystoma; species Ambystoma mexicanum. Next base: position 115,015,698 of record NC_090934.1, on the reverse strand, counting down.
GTAATATCCTCAACCTCATCATCACTGCCCTGCCAACCCTTCATCACAACTTTCCAATCCTGCTCAACTGCTCAGAGAAACTGGTAATCCCCTTTCACATTATTCACAGCACACCAGTCAATCAAACCCATTGGAATGATTTACCTCTGACTAACCAAACTGTGACCAGCTCCCCCAAGAACTCAACAACACCCTCACAACCAACATCAATGACTATGCACCAGTGTCACAGCGCACCCTCAAGCCTAATCCTTCCACACCCTGGTATATTGAAGAAGACAACATCAACAAATGAACTATCTGAAAACAAGAGAAGACTTTGTGAAAATCCAGCAGTCCATCCAACCTCACCCTGCTCAAGGAACACTGTGGTAAACAGAGATGACTGGTTCTCACTGCCAAGGCCAACTATTACCAAAACACCATAGCCAAGACCAACAATCAAAGCATAGTCGTATAAAGAGCCATTGAGCACTGCATCAAGTCTCTGCCTGACCCACCCATACCACACTCTATTGAGAAAGTCACTGCCATCTACTCTTTCCTCATCAATAAAATCAGCGTGATCAACTAACACATAGATACCAATGCTAAAACTGACAGCACACTACACATCCCATCTCGCAAAACCTCAATCACCTTGACAACTTTCAAGACACTCACATTGGAAGAACTTGCTGCCATTCTAGCAACCCACAAGGCCACATCATATGCGGACTACATCCTGTAACAAGTTCACTAGACTTATCCATGTTTTTTCTGTCTCGTCAAATCTCTCTGTGCACCCTGTTGCCTGTGGACTATGGTATGTTAAAAATAAATAAATAAAATAATATAACTCCTCCTGCCTCCGTACTCAAGGCACTTCTGATTGAAGCAATCCTCCCTTACCTGACAATCATCAACAGCTCCCTAACTCAAGGCACCTTCCCCTCAACCCTCAAGACCAGACAAATCTTCTTACTTTTCAAAAAACCAACATTGAACCCTGACAACCTCCGCAACTACCGCCCCATCACCCATCTTCACTTCCTACATAAGATCCTTGAGAAAGCAGTAGCCACGCAACTCCTCCAATACATGGAAGCCAACAACCTTCTTCAGTCCTACCAATCTGATTTTAGAGCCAGATGCAGCACAGAAACAGTTACCATCAAGGTGATTGACAATGCCGTTAAAATCCTTGAAGATGGTCATTTTGCCTCATGGATCTCCCTGACTGCTCAGCAGCATTAGACATATTAGACCACCAGACACTCAACGACAATCTACATCGTCCGATGGGGATTATCAAGATTGTCCTCAGCTGGTTGAAATCATACCTTGTTCATCACCACCAATTTGTACACATGTATTCCTCCAGATCACCAACTCTTTCCATCTCCTGTGGAGTCCCACAAGGTAACATCTGCTACCCCATGATCTTCAATCTTTACATGGAACCACTTAGAACCCTCTTTGCTCCACCTCCACTGATACGGAAATGTCACGCAGCTCTACCTCAAGACATTGAAGACATCCACAGGCTCAAGGCCTGCCTCTCATTGATCAAGTCATGGATGTCCAATGTATACATGAAGCTCAACCACTGCAAGACTGAATTTCTATTGCTGACCAACAACAACAGACTCCCAGTCATCCAGACCTGGCTCTCTGCTATGCACCTTGAGGGCTTTACATCCTAACTGGCCACCTGATCCAAGTCCATTGGATTCAACATCAACAGCCACCTCTCCTTCAAATAGCACATAGCATTGAAGACACAAACGGCTTGGTACCAACTTTCTCTCCTGTGAACGATCATGCCCTTCATCTCAGAAAATAACTTCAGATCCGCTGTCCAAGCCTTGATCCTTTTCCACATCAATGATCGCGATATCCTTTTGGAAAGCCTTCCAGCAACTACCCTGAATCCTTTGAGATGTGCCCTGCATGCTGAAGCACGATTCTTCAAATTCAACCAGATCACCCTGATCAAAATGCACTGTCTCTCGCAGCAAGCCGTATTATTTTCAAATCCTGCTTCATCACATACAAGGCTGTCACTGTGAAGTCCCCAAGCTACCTCACTGGGAAACCCAGCATCTCTGGAGGCCTGTGATCAACCAGAATTAAGGAGATGTGCAGACTTGAGCTCCACCAGTGCAGGGAGGAAAGAACCAGAAGAACGATCTTCTCTGTCTATGCAACAAGACTCTGGGACTTCCTCCCTACAACGTCTGATTCACATCCTCGCTTCTACACTTCAGGAATGACTATGCGCTGACTTTGCACTGCAAAAATACACTTTGCACAGTTCCATGAATCAGGGTTTGTATCGGCAGTGCAAAGTCACTTTTCAGCAGTGCAAAGTCATTTTGAACCGGGCAAATATTCCATGAATCGGGCCCTTAGACTATCTTTATCTCAATGTTTAAATGTTTTTTTCTAGTCCTTGCCTTTTCCACAGAAACACCCTGTCAGAAGGCATCCTTGAAGTGATGAAATAATGGACCATGCAAATAAAATTTGAACCGGGCAAATATTCCATGAATCGGGCCTTAAGTGTATATTTATGACTACCTTATTTCTTTTTTGTTTTGTTCTAATAGAGGTAGTCTTGCTGTGAGGTGTCTACCTTTTGAAGCAAGATTACTTTTGCTCCTCTTCAAGTGGACTCCAGATTCTTTCTAACAAAGTGTGAGCGCATTCGCTCGCTATCTACCCTCTGTGGTATTCTCTGGAAGATATATTCAGCGGTCTCATTATATATGATTTGAAATTCAAGGTGAGTTTTCTCTGTTTTTTTTATCAGAATTGTTTTGATCAAGTTCCAGTAACTTATCAGGTTACAACTAAAATGTCAACAGTGAAAATTGTGTCTCAACTCAGCACATATATACAGTCCCATTTAAACTGTGGTCGTGTTGGTTATATAAGCACTGTAAACATTATTAAGTGTTAAATACATTAAACAATCTGTAGCTTGTGTAACATAGGGCGATCTGCTGCTTTCCCTCACTCTCACTCACTCTGTTTCTCTCTCGATCTTGCGCTCCCTCTCACTCATTCTCATGCTATGTATCTTCTCTGCTCTCTCTCTGGGTGGGAGTCACGTGTCAGGTGTGAATTTGGTAGAGCCACCTGACAACATTGAGACTACAAAAAAAACACAGGTAGCATGAAGGGAGTGTGGTTGTCTACTCTTTTTTATGGTTAAAAGAACGAGAGAAACAACCCTAACACCCAATAGGCTGTACAATTAGAGCAGCATCAACAGAGGGTGAACCCCTCCTTCCCTCCATCCAATTAGCTGGCATTTGCATTGTCATCACCTGTGTCATATAGGAATGTTGCCATCACACTTGGGGTGCATTGTCCCAATAGGGAATTAACATTGGGTGAGAGTCACAGATAAAAGACTCTTGCTTATTGGCACTTAGTATTCAATAGCACTCTTTTGGAATTTCATGCCATTAACTTTTTCATTATTTCGTGATTAGGATGTCAGACACAGGAATGGTGTATATTGTTCTGTTGAGTATGATATGATAAGGTTATTTATAACATGCTTAATACCGGAGGTTTCTATGTGCGGTCCCAGGGACCGAACCTGTGTTGCTCCATGTCGTCTTGCTTCCAAGGCGAGCATGTTGCCCCTGAGCTATCCTCCCGAGACATTCATGGAGTGAAAAATACACGGGTCTTGAGATTTTCATATATTACCCTTTAAATGTATTTTCAAAATATGTATGTAGAAGTGGTACAACCTGGAATTTAATTTCGATCACCATGGTTCTTTTTGACCCATGGTGTGTAAAATAAAACATTTTTTTAAATAATGTTGGTAAATGAATTTCCCTTGGAAACCTTCTGATACTATATGTTACAGAAACATGTTTTTCCTACCCCCAGATGGCAGCCCTGTGTCCCATGCTGCTGGGGGTGAGAAATGTCCATCTCTGTAGGTTAATGGTGTCTCTATCTGATACGCCTAGCAAACCTGGTGGCAGTGCCACATTTGGGAGAACCATGCCCTATGTAACACTTGCCCTGCCCACAAGCTCAGCTGGCATTATATACTAAGTTGATATCACAGAACCAACAAAACCAGGTGGGAGACCACTCATTTTAGAGCAATTATTTACTGGTCTAACTCTTGATGATATCCCGAAGGTCTTCTAGATTTGAATGACATGAGGTGTGGTGTCAGGTGGAAGAATTCAATTGGCCCTCTCCTTATGAGGCGGCCCAGGTGAGCCTCCATGTTTAGCATGTACATTTATGCTTGATATTCTATTGGATATCTATCGTAAATAGACGGGTAGGTTGGAAAATTGGCTGCACACCCTATAAATTGCATGCATGTGTTGGGATGAACATCCAATGTCCCAAACACGAGAGAAAATAAAAACGAACGAAGCCCGCAAAACACAAGACTGAAAACACAGTGAAGGCCAGAGGCCACGACAACATGCACAACACACAAGCCTTTGGTGAAGTCGACAAGGGAATAGACTCATTTCCGAGAACCCTTGTTGATGTAAGATAGACAATAGCCAGCAAAACACACACACACACACACACACACATGTCCACTTAGAATTTTGTTCATGTAGGATGATGGCAAAGACGGATAATGTATGAGCAAACATTAGGTCTAAACAGACAGACACACACACACATACACACAATTGAGCAGAACAAAGACACAAGGACTTTTACTTTACTTTATTTAATTTACACAGCACAAATCAAGACCGGCCCGGAGGCATATGGGCACAAAAGAAAAATGAGTATGTCAAAAAGCAATATAAGCACCCATTAGAAACATGACACACGCATATCTAACAACCTCTATGTGTGTAACACTAGAGGAAGCCTCAGAACAAACAGTTCATAGTCCATCTTTGTTTAATAGGCCTCAGAAATCCTTGGATTATTCCACACAGTAAAACGCACACAGTTTCACCTCATACTAGCGAGTGCAAATGAAACATGTGACAAGTAATATGCCTAACCAGTGCTTTAGAAACTAGCAAGACAAATGTCACAGCTGTAGATAAAATAAAGCGTGAGCAGAAGGGTGCCTGAGACAAGTTGATCAGGGAGAAGACAAATAATGCCCCCTGTAGGAAAACACACACCGAGGAGTGCAATTACACATACAGACAATGTGGGCATCCCAACCAAGGAAGAGACCGGGATTTAGGACCAAGAGAAGCCAAGAGGTCCTTGTTAATAATAGGGAATATATTAAAGATTATATATTAATTCCTGACCACCTCTGAATCATAGGTTGTGGGATGTCTTAACCCACTTCTGCTCTGCCATGCGGCATCACTGTGTTCTGATGGTGCCAGAAACATCAAAATGGCCGCAAAACCATTGTGCGCGCCAAAACCTCTGAAAATTGCGCTCTGCAAAGCACAAAAAAGATGGCTGCCCAACCTGCCATGCATGTTATCACTAGTGGAACAGAGATCTCACTCCTGAAATAGGTCACTGGGCTCCACAACAATTGAAAATGGAGTACAGAAGGAAAAGGCAGTGCTTTGCTAGATGAAACCCCAAATCTTGCTTTAATCCCTGTTTCTTTGTGGCTGAAACTGCAGAATGTCTGTACAAAACACCCTCAAACATCCAAAATAAATTCTTACTGGGTGCTACAATTCACTTAGTATAAGAAATCATTGTGAACTTACAATGTCCTGAAAAGCTGAAAGCATCAAGGGATTTCCACAGCAAAAGTGGCCTGTCTGTGGATCTGTTAAAATATGGGTGCAGTACCCTTGGCCGCCTGTTTGACAGCTGTCAGGGGCCTGCAGGATTAAACTGGAAACATGTATAAACTGAAATCAAATGGTTGCAGTCAAGAGGCCTGTACTGATGGTAACCTATGTTGTAATTGTTTTGATCCCATGGTTTAAAATATTGAATCAAAATTCTAGCTGCTATTTTGAAATCACAAGTTTGTTTTAAACTAAGGAAAAATGCAACAGAATGAACAATTAAAATAAAGCTTGGCTAAAGCTACCAAACCGGAATAACAGCTTTCCTCACAGAGACAGGGCCTCTCCCTCCAGCTCCCTCCACCAGGAAATCACACCAAAGCGATAATTATAGGGTTTGGGAAGAACCTGGTCTGCAGTGGGGAAGGAAATAATGAACAGCTGCAAAGCAGGAAATATGAGGTGTGAGGACAGTTGTAAAATTTCCTCTGCCAAGAGAACAGGGAGGAGACTGCTCCTGAACTGAAGGGAGAGAAAAAGAGGCAGACCCAAACAGACCTCTGGGGCTGAACATTCACAAAGAACATTTTGTTTAAAGATATATAACTTGCGAGTTAAAATTATAAAAAAAGCACAAAAGTAACAGAATTGTAAATCTAAATTTTGGCTGCACATTTCAAGAGGCGGCAAGATCGTGTAACATAATTTGTAAGGAAACTGTGATTTTACATGAAATGTATGTCTGCTAGAAGTATGAAACTTTATATGCTAATGCCCATGTAATACACGCACACTTGTAGATATTTGCTGATAAATTGGACATTGTGTTCCGGATGAAAAGGGCACAATTCTGTGAAAAGCAGACACAAGATCCCACAGCTACGGGGTTTGGAGGAGGAGGAGTAGCTGCTGTACACAATATGTAATCTGTATATGTGGTTGTTATAGAGGTTGCCCATGTGTAAATATGTATAGTGTCAAAGTAGATTTTGTGTTCAAGAGGCTAGGGGTGCACTCTGAGCCTCATAAATCCACACCATAAAGGTGACACACTGTTTTTCTCCTCCTATCAAGGCAGAGAGGAGATTCTGACCAATCCCTGTCAAAGGGGCGAGCTCAGGCGAAACCAGCACACACACCTCTTTATCATAGCATAAATAGAGACAGCAGAGGGCATAAAAGGACAGACAGATTCACCCACTATCCGAATGCTGGCGGAGCACCCTATAGCAGAACTCTCCATCTTCCTTGCTTCAGACTCCAGAAACTTGGCAAAGCAGAACCCATTGCATAGCTGAACCACTTTCAGCTAGGCCTCAATTTCCAGAACCAACCCCACAAACCTAAGGGGAAACATCATACTACAGCCGGGCTGCGCTGGGCTGCACTGTATTGCTTACCTGCGGAAAATAATGTTCATCATAACCAAGAAGGGCAGATCCAATCCAATCCTGTGCCGTGCTGTGACCAGAGTGCCTTGCAGATCCAATCCCATCCAGTGCCATGCGGTGTCCAGAGCGCCTTAATGCTGCCCAATCCGATGTGCCCAGCAGTCTGTCCTAAAACCAGATCCGGTTCCCTGACCAGAATCCCTGACCAGAATCCTGACAGTTCAGTTTAAAACATATCTAGTGAGTATCTATATATAGAACTGTGTCACTAGCATATGTACTGTCCATAGTCAACCCTATCTTAAATCCATACTATCTTGTCTTCAGAACCTACATTGTTAGGCGTATTTTTGAATTGTCTAAACTCTCTATCCTATCCCTCCTATCTTCCTCCTAACTAGTATTGCCAAAACTATCTTTGCGCTGATATTTTTCATCTGAGTAGGCGAGCTCCTCAGCAGGCAGTCACCCTGATCAAGTGGCTGCGTTCCTGTGTGGTATTCGTTTATTCATAGTCATCCTCTAGTGTTATAAATCCCATTTGTCATTTTAAAAGTGCATTCCCTTTTTCCATTCTTGCACCTATCTTTAAAAAGCGACCTCCTCTAAAACGTCCATAACTTCCTCAGTTTATGTGCCAGAAACAAAATGTCACCTTCTGCTTGTAGCTAACATCCCCAGCTATAAATCGCATCCCAAATGTATACAGTTATCCTGTTATCACGATTATCGTGCAGTGAAAGATTTGCCACAAATTTCGTTTTTGTGAAATTCTGACACATGCAAAACAGCTTTTGATTGCTTCCGACCTGAATTTTAAGATTTGAAATTGTTTCTTGGTATTAAATCATTACTTGTGTTTGCGTGCAACTATCCAAAGCGGCTCCCATAAGAATTATAAAAATTTCAGCAATTTAGACCATATTTAGTGTGTTTGCCCAGTCCATTCTGAGATAACTTCAAAACCATTCTAAGATAACTTTAAAACCATCTGACAGCTTGCCAATCAATTTCGTTTTTCTCTTGTGTTTGCTGGGGGAAAGTGGGATTGTTATTGTGCATGAATTCTGCCATTACTGAATACCTGCTCTCTCCTCCTATCTCTTTACATTGCCTATTGGGGGGTTGAGGGGTGTGCAGGGGGAACCTTCAACCACAGTGCTATCTGATCTGCACAAACACACAAAAGTATTATTTCTGTGCTGAATTGTTTTGCTCATTATTACTCCTTGTGTACGAAAGAGATTATTTAGGGGCTCATTACACGGTAGGCGGTAAACCATGGCACTATTAGCGCCATGGTTCATGCCGGTAATTTACTGGTACCGCCTTGGAGGAAAGGGGAATTACCGCCCTATTCCAAGGTTGGGAAGGCGGTAATTCCTCCTTCCTCCCTTGCCATTCCCCATTCCCATTTTTGCCCCATAGGGCATAATGGGAATGGGGAAGGCGCTAATTACGGTACCGCAAATTGCGGTACCGTAATTAGCACCCGGTCCCTTTGCGGGTTCGTTTTTTAACGCCTACTAAAAGCAGGCGTTAATGTACCAACCCGCAAAGGGACCTCGTAGTAAGGCGGTAAGGGTTTACCGGTACTGGTAGGCCCTTAGTGTTACATCACCCCATTGGTGATTATTGTGTACCCATAAAACATAGTGTGATTGAATTGTAAATTCATAAATAAATGAATATTTTAACTTTGCAAACCAGCCTGATTCCTGGTTCAGTGTGACCGGGGGGGTTCCAGGAGAGGGGCGTGATATGAGTGGTATATCGTTGAGAATAAAGAACTTTTAGACAAAAATAAATAAGGATTTCAGTTGTGCATTACACGCTAGGCGTTGACTTGGGTGTGTGCCGGATTGAAATCGCTTACAAGGTGTTCCTAAGTAATAGGGCCATTCACTTACACGCATATACAAATACACTATTTAGACATGCACATGGTCCGGGAGCAAGAGTTACATCAACCAAGGTAATCTCCCTAATTTTTTGTTTTTGGGGGATCGGTTTCTCAAAAAACGGGAGAGCAATCATAGACTAAATATGACAAACTGAGAAACAGATTACCCCACTCTACGCCTATAAATGTAGGATTAGGTGATGTTCTTTACTACAACATAACAGACAACATTTTCTCCTTCAACTTCAAACTAGACATTGGTTATAGCACAAGTCAAAAACACAGTTATAGACCCACATTTCTAACGAACCAATCTACACTATTTCTTTATCAAAAAGACTATTTTTATTCAATATTAATTTCTTTTTAAATATATTTATATGGACATAAAAATACATGATTTTCCAACACACTTTTTACAACGCAATTAAAACAGCTTTGTCTGTGATGGTATTTTTTGTCATAAATACAACGAACTACATCAAGTTGTAGCTGTTAGATGTTAGACTTCAGTTGTTCGTTAGTCGACATGTTTCGGCCCTTGGGTAATGTTGGGGCACTATCTCTAGTGCTTGTAGAACCCTTGATTTAATGGCCTTCTTCAGGACAAATAATTTCTTCAGTATGGGATTGTTATTTTTTGTCTACCCCAGGTACAAGTATGCGCATATCTAGAAAAGACAAAACATTTAAAAATGGCATGTTATCTTTAAATAGTGGTTCCAAATCATCTATATAGCCCTATGGGTTTCTCATATTTCTTAGACAAATAGACACTCATTTTCATTACTAGTTTGTTATTTAACCAAAAGTTGGGAGCAGTGCCCCTGTTTTATTCTATACACTGAAATTTCACACTCCAGAGGAGGAGAGCATTGCCCAAAGTTATTGCACAATACATATTTCACCGTAACACTATTATTACATGCATATCATTGTAAAAACACGGAAAAACAAAGAACATCATTCAATCCTTACTTACATTCAATATAGGCGTGAGTAAGTGTAGGCTCAAAAGTAGCCTGTGCCAATCATAAATTCAAGAAATTGCTGTTCACCAAAGGCCAGACAATTTCTTTTCCTATTTGGGTATGTGTTGTTCCACCCACAATTTAATTTATTTTAGAACCTCCATCTAGTAAGAACCTAGACAAGGGGGAGAAAGAGGGCACAGTAATATATTGCAAGAGGACAAGAAGCCTGCTCCATGAAGTCTGGTAAACACATCATGAGAAAGGAAGAAGGGTAACATGTTTCCAATGGAAGGTCACAATACTAGCTATCAGTTGAACAGTCAGAAGGGTGAGAACGGTAATTTGGTACCAACCTTTGAGTACCATGAGAAAGGATGTGAAGTATTCCTTTTTCTTATCACACTGCGTACACCTCACACTGCGATTGGCTAACTAACATGGAAGCAGCCCACCCCAAATATTCAAAGAGACATAGCCAATGAGCAACCAAGTTGTATGGGACAGATTTTAACCTGTCAACTGTCCATGCAAAACTGTGTGAAACTAGATGACCCTGCCATGACATCATTATCATGAGGTAGTCATTAGAATGGTCATGAGGGTTAGGATAGGCCAATAGGGCTAGGTATTGTATAGAATCACCTCTAGCACAACCAGGACTGTCCAATTAGAAAATGTGATTTTACATGCATCTTGAAACGTTTTATAAGAATCAACCCCACTTCTCAATATATTATATAGACCACCATTTCTTTTTTTTGTTTAATGTATTTTCATTTATTAAGCACACATACAACCCGGGGGCATTGAGGCACTGTTATAGACCAGTTTGCTTGCAAGCAATAAAAACAATGATACATTGAGTACTACATTTTACAGTGTGAGGCACAAGGGGCAGAACATTCTAAGTAATATAGGGAAAACTAGAGCCTCCAGCTTTGGCACGTTTGACCTTAGGTTGGAGAAGGCGATGCAAATACTGGGATCTAGTTCGCCTGGATGCCTGTCTTCTAGAGATTTTCTGGGAGAGGTAAAGGGTGAGGCAGAATTAGAGAAGCACTTGTGGGTAATGCACATAGTTTTGAAGAGGATACAGGATTGGGTAGCCAGTGTGCCGCTCTTCTGGCTGCGGTAATTTGAACCCTTCTGGGGATGTTGAGGGCAGCTCTAAGAGCATAGTTCTGTATGATTTGTAACTTGTGTACATTTTTTGATGAGGAGCCAGTGAAGAGGACATTGCAATAGTCAAGCCTGGAACCAACGACAGCTCAAGCAATGGTGAGGCAGCTCTCTTTTGAAAGAAAGGGTCTTGAAGCATTAATTAATTTAGTTGCATAGGCTGCTGATGAAGCAAATGTGCTCACTTCATGGGCCATTGAGAGGGAAGTATCAAGATAGACGTCTAATGTCTTCACTGAAGGGGACACTGGAACCAGTATGCCATCTATGAGTAAGGATGAGTATTGGGTGTTAAGGTTTTTCAGTAGGGCAATGGTTCCCAACGAGCAGGAGCTCTGTCTTATCTCTGTTCAGGCACAAATGGTTTGATGCCATCCAGGCCTGAATGGAGGAGTAGACACAAACACTCTTATGACTGTCCCTTCCAGCAAGAAGGCAATCCACAAAGTGGCTTCAGGGGAGAAGTTGGCTTATGTGTTAAGGTGGTGGCATAGGATTTTGAAGTCAACTGGGTCAAACACAGCAGACAGGTCAAGAAGGAGGAGGAGGACCGGTTTACCATTGTCCCTGATCTTGTCCATCTGTTTTTTTAGATTGAGCAGTGCTATTGCCATACCATGTCTTGGGTGGAGGCCTGACTGGCACATACCCAGGATATGGTGAGTTTCTAAGAAGTGCTGCACTTTCAGATGTATAGCTCTAGCTAGAATTTTCAAAAGGAAGGGAAAAGTTGTGATAGGCCTGTAGTTGTTAGGCACAGCTGGGTCTAGGGAGAGTTTCCTCAAGAGAGGAAGCACCCAGGCTTCCTTAGGGGTTGCTGGAACTGATCCAGTGGAGAAGGAGGAGTTTATGAAGGCTGTGATAAGGGGGGGGGGCTAGGATTTCAAAGCATTCTTTTATGATAGTTGCGGTACAGATGTCCCCTTTGCACTTAGATGGTTTTAAGCCTCCAAGGATTGCTAAGACTTCAAACTCTGTATCCTATTTGAAGTGAAATTGAGAGATGGGCCGACAATGGCATGTGTGGCAAGGGGGAGTGACTGCTAGGCAGGGGGAGGGGAGCAGGCTGTCTTGTTTGCTAATTGCTGTTTGAATGTCTGTACACCATAGCACATCCATGGTTAGCGAAGGAGGTGGGTGGTAGGAGATTCAAGTTTTCTGAGGATAGCAAAGAGCTCTCTGGTATCTTATTTTGCATTAGCAATGTGTGAATTGTATGTGGAAGATTTGGCAGCAATGGTTGTTTGCTTGTAAAGCAGGGCTGCTTTAGTATGGTCCGATTGTGAGGCTACAGAAGAGGGTTTTTTTTCCATATTGATATAGTCTGCAGCTTTTTATTCCGAAGTTCTAGAAGCTCCGCAGTGAACCATGATTTGGAATGTTTGGCAGCTTTAGCTTTCCGGTGCACTAGTGGGACATTAGTGTTTTCTGCATCAGTCAGTATAGTGTTGTAGAGGATAGCCAATGTGTTGGGATTGTTGAAGGGAGTTTCTAGGTTGGGTGTGTCAAGCAGTGGCAGGATCTGTTCTTTGTTGAGTTTACGGGTTCTCTGTGCTAGGGAAGGTGGTAATGGCACTGTTCAAGGTGCCTTTGTCTTTAGTAGAGGGATTGTAAAGTTGATAATGTGGGGGTCAGACCAAGGGCAAGGGGTGTTACATTGGATGGTGACAAGGCAGTTGAGGACAGCCATCCAGTCTAAAGTGCGCCCCTTAATGTGGGTAGGATTATAAATGCAGAGTTTAAATCCCACTGTGGTGAGTGCCTTAGTTAGTGAGGATGATTGTGGGTCTTCAAAGCCATGGAGTCCAAAGTTGATGTCGCCTAGGAGGATGATTTTAGAAAAAGTATTGATATTGTCTCCAAGACTACGGAGGGGGGTTTTAAATTCAAGGTGGGGCTGGTGGGGCAGTAGATGATGTGTAATGTCAAAGTGCAGGTAGGTCAGGTGGCCATTTTAAGGTAGAGGATGTATGCATTGCCTTCTAGGGAGTGATTGCGCTGTCTGGTGGCAAGGGAGTCATTGGCCAGGAGAGCAACTCTGCTACCTCTAGTGGTGTGGCGGTCTTTCCGGTGGATTGTCTAGCCAGGTGTGATGGCTAGGGATAGGGCTGGTCCGGAAGCTTCATGGAGCCAGGTATCTGATATAGCCAGGGCATTTACACTGTGCGTGATAAGAAAAGCATATATTGTCTAGTGTTTGTGGTGGTAGGGGACATGCATTGATAAGAGCATTTTTAACATGGGGGTATTTTTCCCCAGGGTGGCGGAATTGCTAATCTTGGTGGAATTCGCTGGGCAAAGCATAGTAGTTGAGACCAGTGCTTAAAGTGCTTAAAGTGGGCCGGGGCCTGCCGTGGCCGGGCCCCGGCAGTCTCCAAAAAGTGGGGAGGTAGAGGCAGTTACTGTCCCTTTGTTTCCCCAGGTCGCCGATGTCTCTTTAACCCTCGGCGAACCTGGGGATTCCTCGACATATTTCGAGGTTTATAAAAGATGGCTTTGAAAGAACACATTTCAAGCCATCTTTTATAAAGCTTTGCCGACGGTCAATTTTGTTCCATATTTCTATGTTTAGAAAAGATGGCTTGCATAGTACACAAACCATAGTAAGGTACGCACACAAATATATAACATTTATATATATATTTGTGTGCATACCCTACGATTTGCGTACTTTTTAGGCCACGCCCCTCCCACAAGCCATGCCCCCAAATGAGGGCCCCCCCTCGATTTCTTACCCCACTTAAAGCCCTGGTTGAGACATTGGCTGGGTCGATACGTAATGGAGGATCAGGAGAGTTGGTTGCAAGTAATCTAATTGGTTTCACAGGTGAGTTTTGTGGGCTAATTGGTGATTCTTTGGCAATTACTGGGACGGAAACTTAGTGGTAAGGAGGTTGAGCAACAAAGAGTGCATAAGTGTCACAATTATTGATGATAGAGGTAACTATAGGGTCAGTATGCAGGGACATGGTGTTTGATTGGCATCATTCACATGTGTTACCGGTTTAAAGCTAACATTTCCATATGTGGAGCATTTCAGATGTGTAGTTGCATGTGTACAGTGGTTAACAACCATATTCAATGATGTAATGTTGAATGATTTGTGAATTGTTAACAGCTGCCATTGCATGTAATACACTTTTGTTTTCCTTGCTTATGTGCACTTTATTGACAGATAGGATTATTTTGTATTACTGATTTGTGGCCCTTGACCTACATGGGTGATGCAGCATTACCTTCTGAAATGGTAGCCGACATGAGCGGTCCTGCCCTGTGGTAATGCATGCCCTCTGCCATGAGGGACAGTAATTTCTGGCTGATGTGGGTGAAATGCTGCCTCAGGAGGGCCAGACCTAACGTGGATCTCTATCAACCTCAGATGCCGCAAACTTCTTTACAATTGATGCCCGGATACCTGGGTGCCCACCCCAGAGACATCTTACCTTCACCCCCTACAATACCAAACTCCCCAAACAACAGCAATAACCATGGAAACACGCAAATAAGGGTATTCTCTAACCTTCCCTTGTGGTTTGAAGGCTTGTAGATCTGGTTATGGGTATATTTATATCTGTGTGTCTTGGGTGTAATGGAGAATTTTATACCCTGCAATTCATTCCCCCACCAGTCAAGAATGAATTCAGCAGTCAAGAAAGAATTCCCTATCGATTTAGCCAGGCACTTATACACACCCCTTCAAATCCCTCCCTCTGTTCCTACTCTCTCACTCACGATCTGAGCTCTCACTAACTCACTCAACCTACCCACTCATTGACCTACGCACTCACTCGTCAATCACAGACTCACTTTGCCTATCTACTCATTCACGTATGAACTTACCCACATATCCTGCACATCCCAGTAGTTTGATCAACCCTCCCAATTAGCAACTTACACACTCAGCAAAACTACTCACTGAGTTACCTAGAATTGCTTTTCACTCGCTCTCTCATATAGCTCATGTATAGACCCACCTACACACCTGCCCAGATCTCTCACTTCAGCTATCAACTCAGCCACCTACCCACTCACTCACCTGCCGCTCCATTTCTCTGTCTACTCTCCCACTTATCCTTCTACTTAAGTTATTCATCCACTCCCCATCGACCCTATTGGCCTCACTCACTCACCCACTTAATCACACAATCACTCAAACACTCCCAACTGCGCGGATCTCTCAGAAACTTGCTCAACGCTTCCCATTAGCAACCTACTCCTTTAGCACCCTACACACTCACGTACTTACCACAGACTTCCTCCCTTCCTCTCTGTGTCTATCTCACTCACGCCCACAACCATTCACTCACTTACTCACTCACTCGTATCAACCATGATCTCCCCCTAGTCGATCAGGCTAAACACTTAGCAGTCTACTCACACTTTTCCTCACACAACTCCCATTCCCTCCCCTCCCCCGTCTCTCCCTCTCACTCACCCAGTTATAATTGGCCCACGGCCCCATTTCACACTGATGTGTTTTATTAATTCAAAATTCCAAAATGGATGCACTGAAAGATAGAATATCTGTGTCACTTTATTTGTAAGAGGCCAACACAGCTTGAGAAATAGAGAACGGAAATGGCGCCAATAAATATTGTTTATCGGTATTTTCTATTCTTTTAATGTGGTCTTGAGCCTAGGAGATTCATTGTCTGTTCCTGTACCAGTGCATTGTGGGTCCTCCATTCGAAAAATGATATTTTGAACTGTAATTTAAAAGTGAAATCTTTTATTGTGTTCAGCTGGAATGAAAGCAAGCGTGAGGAAGCAAGGTGTTATTAACTTGCCTAAAGATTTATCTGAACAGAATAATTCCTCATTTTTGCAGATCAAAAGTACACTGCGGATGCGCCGGATCATGAAGCGAATGTAACTGCAATGGTGACATGTGTTATTAATCAGATGAAAGCCAGATACAAATGCAGGGTTTGCAAAGCAGGGGATTTAATAAGCTTCTGGTTTATGACATACCTCTTTGAAAAGGAATAGAAAGTCTTGTGGAAGTGTTGAGCAAAGAAAATCCATATTAAATGGTTATAGTATGTGTACAAGAAGTGTATGACCCTGAGGCTCTGAATATGGCAGGTTGAGAACACTGCTGAAGGAGCCTCCCGTGTATTAAATGAGGGGAAACGTGCAGTGTTCAGAGAGCACAGGTGGTAGATATAACGGCGTGGCAGCACTTGTTACAGAAGGCAGAACCTTTAAGTAGTGAGGCTGTACATAGTGGCTCCCATATGGAAGTCACAAGTGTGGTTCCCGACTCTGAAGGAATTATTGACAGACCATGCGTGAATACTACCAGCGGGAGAACACCTGCTCACGGACCAAGCTGAGTCGTCTCATCCTCTGAGAGTGAGAGAGATGCTCCCACTAATGACATGCAAGACAGCCGGATACATTGGGCTCTCCCTGGCATTTCGGCACAAGCTTCTCGACTCATTGCCGAATCAAGGGCCCCGTCTACAAGACGAAGCTACCACGCAGCTTGGGGGAGATGGTCACAGTGGTATAAGAGGAAATATTTTCATCCTGTTTCTCCCCCTATAGTGGCGTTCGTAAACTTCCTAGCAGAGCTTCTCCAGGGTGGGAAAGCGTTTAGTACAATAGGAGTATACAGATCTGCCATCTCAGTGGGGAATTTGCCTATTAACGGGATCTCCGTATGGGGTGAACACAGCTGTACTAAGACTCATCAAGGGAGTCCGTTCAGGAGACCTCCAGAACCAAAGTACGTACACTTACAGGATGTGACGATAGCACTGAGACTGCTCGCCAGTTGGCCAGCGACCAAGTATCTGTCCCTGAAACAGTTGTCAGGAATGCATGCCATGCTACATTGCTTAGTATCATACGGAAGAGTGGCAGACGTTAGAGCGCTAGATATGAACAGAAAAGTGTACAGACCCGAGGGTGTCACCTTCACGCTAGAGAGGAGGACAAAGACCTGTTCCTCTTCGATATCTTACCCCTACCTACACAAACATCCCAAAGGGTGCATAGCAGCATGAATTAGGGAATATGGAAGTAGGACAGCAGAGATGCGAACAGTATGTGCAACCCAACTACTAATTGCGCGTAGGAAGCCACATAAGGCAGTTGCGACAGCTACCATAGCCAGATGGGTCCACGAAGTGATGCAATTGGCAGGAATAGATATGTCAACATTTGGGGCCCATTCAGTAAGGGGAGCAATGGCCTCAAAAGTGCTAGCGCAGGGCACAAATCTACAAGGCATCCTGCAAGTGGGCAATTGTGCAAACGCTAATACCTTTAGAATATTTTACTTTAAGCTTGTACAATCTGTGGCAGAGACAGTAATGAGAATCTTTGAACAATCATAATGCTCGCCTCCGGTCTTGACACAGAATGAAGTGGGGAGTCTTGATTCTATTAAAGACAAGGAGGCGAGCATTGCTTTCCCACCCAGGATACATGGGAGGTTTGATGTGTTTCAAGATGTAATAACCATTAATCCCAGTGGTGAATAGGGTAGTGTATCCTCCTCCCTAATGCATTCTTTGTATCTTGATAGGAGATGACCAGAAGTGCAATTGAGGCATCATAGCAGGGGCACAGATTGAAGAGATCAACAGGGCCGACCAATAATGAATGGAGAGAGAGGCAGAGCAGTCCAGAGGGAGAGGACAAGACCCTGTAGTTGGAGCACTCAAAGAAGAGGAGGAAGGATGGAACAGGAAGGGCTATGAGCACGTGACAGGACACGGAAAGGACTACAGAAAGGACTAGATTTGAAGGGAAATTGTGTTTTTCACACACAAAAGAATTATGTTTGAAACTGGAATAGTGGATTTTGTTGAAGCTGTTGGAGACAGGAATACATAAGAAGTTGAAGCATAATGGCAGCCTCCTTGTCTTTAATAGAATCAAGACTCCCTGTGCTATTAGCAGGGGTTATCTTCATTATAAATCATAAATGGTCAGCAAGGGAGCTAAAAAAGCTGTTTTTTTATTTTTCTTAGGAAAAAACAAAATCTCTGCTGATATATGGTAACTTGTACCACTATGAACTCTATGCAGAGTGTTATTCCATCAAAGCACCATTTTCTGTAATCATGTATTGAAAATCAATTACTTCCAGGTCACATGTATCATAGAGATAAGCATGAAAAGTACTGCAGGCTACCAGGCAGGCTAGATAGTATACCACTTTGGTTGGTTGGTCTTAATGATTTTTCGGATTCATGAATTGATGGACTGTTTTGAAATATGTAATTTTATTAAGAAAGGTTAGGTGTGAGCACGTGATGAAATTAGGATTGTGTAAAGTTCACACCTGCTGCTGATGGACCTACACGTCCACCCAACAGAGATCAAATCTCATAACAGAGTGAAGACATCCCCTGGCATGATGTCACCATACCATGTGCTCCACTAAGTGGCATGCAACAAGGCCTCACCTGACTGCGACCTTCATCAGGGCTTGTGAAATCTCCTTGTCTGCTCGCATAGACATGCAGTGTGTGAAAGAAAAAAAACAGGTCTGTCTTGAGGTTTCCTGCATGGAACAAGGAAACCTGAAAGTTAAGGTCTATCCAGAGGTAGTGCAGGGTGGGCCCTGCCCTGAACAACTTAGAGGTTTTCCCCCCACAGCAGGCTGGGTCCTCTGTGAAGGGCGCTGCTGAGCAAGGTATTTGGTACCCTGCATCAGAGGTTGTTGCGCAATGTCTGGGGCAGCACCCTTGGATGACCGGGTCTCTAGCTGGGACACCTTTGAGCTATCTCCTCTGGAGAGGCCCGAGGCACCCAACTGCCTAGCCGAGCCCCAGTAGCACTTCCCTGGGACACCTAACGTACCCTGGGTCCCACCTGGGCCTTCTGCTGCTAGGCTTGGTTAGCCTCTCGCTCTGCGGCCAGGCCCGTTTGTCTAGGGCCCAAGTCCAAATGAAGAGGAGCCTATCCAGCTCCCATAACACATGTCCATTCTACTGGGGGACACTTTCCACCGACTATTATGGAGCCAGGACACAGACAAATGTAGAAGACAGTCGGGCCAGCTACGACTCAGGCCTTCTGGTTTGACCCGGACAGCCAGATGGACAGTTGGATCCAGCCGAAGGACCAGATGGCCGGGGACAGTCCTCCCTGACTACATGACTGTGCAGCCATGAGGTTGTGCCTACATTAAGCCAGGGTTTGAGACTCAAGCCGCCATCTGCAAGCAAGCCCCAGCCTCTCTTCCCTGCCTCTCAAGGGCTGGGTCCTGCCACTCTGCCGCGGCTGGGCAAAGGCCTTCTGGTCTCCTAGAATGACCAGAAAGGAAGAGGAGCGCTTCCTGCCCAGCCCACATCCCAGGGTGGGTGGGAGTTTGCTGTGCACCCTGTGGTGCAGCAAGAGGAGGAAGGATAGAGACTCTTGCAGCACTGGTAGTGCCTATGATAGAACCTTGGCTGAGAGGAGAATTTTCAGTGGTGTGCTGAATAGGGGGTGGGGCATAGCACAGGAGCTGCAGAGACCCTTAGCAGGTACACTTCTCCCAGTATGGTCTTCTTCTTCCCTATCCCTCCCCATGGATTGTTTTCTTCCCAACCTGCTTGCTCTGTATCTTTCCCCTGCTCTTCTCTCTCTCTGTCTCAGTCTCCATCACTCTATTCCCCACTCTCTCTTTCACTCTCTTGTTTTTCTCTGCCTCTCTTTCTCTCTCTCTGCCTTTCTCTTTCACGCTGTCTCTCTTTCTCTCCATCTCGCTCCTTCTCTCAACCTTGTATCTCTCTTTCTCTTTCTTTCTCCCTCTTCCTCTTTCTGTCGCTGCCTCTCTCTCCTCTCCCTTTCTTGTTCTCTTTCTTTGTTCCTTCCTCTTTCTTGCTCTCTTCTCGCTCTGTTTCACTTGCTTTCTTGATCTCTCTCCCTCACCCTCTCTCTCTCTTCACCTCATCATGGGCTGTTGCCTGACTTTCTACTGCCTTGGGCCCAGGTATCGTCCCGCCATTCTATCAACTCACCCTCGTCAGCTCTTCCCTTCCGCCCTTGGTGTCTCTTCTCCCGCCCCCCTGTATCCAAGGGTACTCCACAAGCCCCCTGGGTCCCATGTAAGTGGGTGCTCCTATCATGTATGCCTGTCATCAATGCACCACCTTGTGCCTGCAGCCCATTGCAGACAATCATCTGTGCCCAGTGTGCCCAAGTTACTCTGCTGGCAATAGGTTTACTTCTCTGCCTGTAATAAATCTGTTCCTACTGTTTGCAAATACTTTGATGCCTTCATTTGTGTTCCCACTTTTCGGCATAGCCTGCCTCTTATTGCCAGAGGCGGACACCAGTCCTCCTGCCCACACAGTACACCCTCACTGGGTCTGTTCATTCCCTGGCCCTAAACTGCGGCTCTGCCTGGGGTCTCCCACACATCCTTCCCCAATATGGCTGCCTCCCATGTACACAGTTTTCTGGTACACAAGTTGCCCTTGGGGGCTTGATGCTGATAAGAATAAATTAGTGTTTTGCTCACACTAAAATATACAAATGTCTCTATTGGGTCAGTTGTAATTTCCTAACAACTTAATGGGCCTCATTACACGGTAGGCGGTAACCATGGCGCTATTAGCGCCATGGTTGCCGTCGGTACCGTACCGAGTCCGCCTTGGTGGATGGCAGAATTACCGCCCTACTCCAAGGTGAGCGGGGGCGGTAATTCCCCAATCCCCATTTACCCTTCCCCATTCCCATTTTTGCCCCATAGGCCATAATGGGAATGGGGAAGGTGCTAATTACGGTACCGCAAATTGCGGTACCGTAATTAGCTCCGAGGTCCCTTTGCGGGTCCCGTCCTTAACGCCTGGAAAAACCAGGCGTTAAGGGAGGACCCACAAAGCGACCTCGTAGTAAGGCGGTAAGGGTTTACCGGTACCGGTGCCCTTACCAGTACCGGTAAACCCTTGCCGCCTACCGTGTAATGAGGCCCAATGTCTTCAAGTCCAAAAATGTTTTACTCAGTGATTCACTCATAACCTCACATTTTGACTCACATACTGATAGCTCACTCAGTCATTTAGTTATTCAGTCACTCATTGACTCATTTACTAACTCACTGGCTCACTCACTGACTCACTCAGTCACTCTTGACGTCACTCAGACACTCTTTGACTTAGTCATTCATTTATTGACTCATTGACACTCATGCACTGAGTCACTCCTACCTCAGTCACTCACTCCTTCACGCAATCATACAGTCATTGATGAACTCATTCACTGACTCACTCAATCCCTCGCTCCTTCACTCGTTCATTGACTCGTTAACTCACTCAGCCACTCACGTTTTGGCTTGTGTGCTCGCCCACTCGTGTACTCCCTCACTCTTTTCCATCATACTCTTTGTTTCGTTCTGTTGAGCTGAAGCTGTTCTCCCTACCGGAGAATTGAACTACAGGCGACCCGCATTATTCTTCACTAAGCACCCCCAACTAATAACAATGCTGATAAATGGGCCGGCAGCCGGGGTGGGTAGCGCGCGGCTCGGATATATGCACAGGGCGGGCGCACGCGTGACTCGTGTTTCTCTGATTAAGCTCCGCATTCAGAGCGGGTCAGCGGGCAGATTTATGGGTTTACATTATCACTTGAAAGGCTTGCTTCCAGCAATATTCCGATAAAAAAAGAAAAGCCGGCGCAGCAGATTAACTTTTGCCTCCCAATTCTCGGGGACATTTTACACTTGCCAGAATGTGTCTGGCTCAAAACCACTTTGATGGCAGCGCAGCATTGAGATCCGCAAGCGTCCGGCTAAATGCGGGAATCAGCGGCTCTAATGGGCCTACTCAGGGAAGCTTTGCTCCCAAGTTTCGCCGTTGGAGAAAATGATCTTAAATTAATGCATGGGGCCACGAGGTAGGGCAGCAGAGAGCCACGACCGGCTGATTGTGCCATTGTGTCCGCGGTGCACTGCCTAGCATTGGTGCAACAGGGCTGCTGAGTATAAACACGTCATGACCTGGCAAACTGAATAAGGTAAGAAAACTATTACATATACATGTTTTCCCTGAACTAACTTAGGCAGAACAACCACAGCTCCAGCACACGTCTCTTGTACGGCGACCAGATTTCAATACCAAAAACCGGGTCAGCCAACAACATAAAAGAAAGTCTAGCCCCTCAAGCTCTGACCCCCAACCCTGCACCCGCCACCCCTCCATCCCACAGTACTTTTCCGCATTACTCCTGCATATAACTTGCTGGTTTTGGCCGTGAATATATAAGCAAAAAACAGATTCCTGGTCTTTCTCGGCAAAGCCAGGACATCTGGCCACCCTAATCTCTTGGCACCCATTGGCTTCTCACGTGTAGATGTATTTACATTATTTTAAAAAGACTATGTAGCACTACCCAACTCGGATGTACCCGAGGGCATTACAATAAATCATATAACAATTATACAAAGATTACAATAAGCAACTACCAATTATTTATTTATTTATGTATTTATATACAGGGAAGAACAATGCTCTTTTGATCACCAAATAACGTACAATAGATAGGAAATCAGATTTGATGGGAATTCATGAGGTTCTTACAAGGGGGTAAGCTTGAGTGACATTCTGACCAGGTTGTGGCGGGGAGTAAATGGAACAGTCACCGGGGACCATACATAAGTGGACATACATAGATTAAGGACAATGAACAATGGACATGTTTAAGTGCAGGTAGGCAGTACGTCCACACCATGATGGATGCAGTGCTAGAGTGGAGGCAGAGAACGAGAGAGGGGGAGGTGAGAGGCAAGGGATACATGTTAGCTAGAAGGCAGATAAGAGGCAGATGAAGAGGGTAAAATGATTACAATCGTACTACAGCATGAACAGCATAAACAAAAAAGTAAAGAACCAGAAAAATACAAGTGGAGAGAGTACCCCAAATGTTGACAATATATTCCACAGAGCAGCTAAATACAAAAGAAAGGACATGTCAAAGACAATGAAGGAGCTTTGAGTGTGCTGCATGCATGTCTGCCGTTTCCACACACCCAGGACATGTGAATTTCTGCTTGATATAGGACCAACTCCTTGTAAGCGTTGCAGCAGATCTTGAACAGCGAACAACCGTCAGTTGGGAGCTAGTGAAGAGACATTAAAGCAATGTGTCTTCAAATGTTCAATGGTCATGATTAGATGGGCAGGTGAAAGCAACATAGACCACACAGGTGCTGAAGATAAGCCTTGAAGCCCTGTGGGCACAACATTCTTGCCATCCATGTAGGCTAGACCAAGGGTCTGGATGGCAACGCGAAAATCCAAGGGCGGAATAAAAGCTCCATCTTATGAAGAAGAGATTGTTGAAAACATCAGGATTTGGGCAAATGAGAAATATGAGATTTGAAGTTCAAGTTTAAACCAAGAGTTAGACCTGATTATTTGAAAGAGGACCATAGGGCGTAAGTGATGCCACGAGATGATGGGGATAAGAAACTCTTGAATCCGTGCACTGGAAGAAGTGGAAGAGGAAACCAAGAGAAATTCAATTTTCTAAGGGTCAAGTTTGAGAGAAAGCAAAGACAACCAGTCCGTAAAAGGCCCATAGATAGTCCATTAGACAGAGCACATTGGATAAGATCCTAAAATGAACCGAAGAGTCGTCAGCAAACTGGTGCTCCTTTAGGACCGCCCCGCCCACTAGATCTTCCAGATGTTCTATGGAGAAATTTTAAAACCTGGGTGATAAAATCGACCCCTAAGGAATGCCATATGACTGGGTAATGAGTCAGACGAAACTGACCAACGACTGAAGAGGGATTCAAAGTTCCTTAACAAACAAGTTGGTTAAGTCTAGGGAAAGTTATGCTACTGCACACTTTTCCGGGGCGTTGCTTAAAAAGGGAAAAGAGGTAATAGGCTGATAGCTGGCTTTGTCCAAAGGGTCGAGGCCAGTATGTTTCCAATGTAGGCAGTATACAAACCAATTTGACTTGCCTAAAAATGTATTGATCAACTGCAACCAAAAAAAGAAATAGGATTGGTATGGTACTTTTATTAAGTGTGGGATATAGTAACCCACTTATGCCCTGCTCATGCGGCATCACTGTGTGCTGATGGTGCCAGAAGTATCAAAATGGCCGCAAAACCCCTATGCACGCCAAAACCTATGGAAATCGTGTCTTACAACACAAAAAGATGTCTGCCAAATCCACCATGCATGTTGTCAGTGGTGGAACGGTGGCCTCACTGCTGAAACATGTCTCTGGGCTTCACAACAAGTAAAAATGGAGACTGCTTGAAAAGCAGTGTTTTACTGAAAGGAATCAAGAATCTTGTTTTCAAATCTTTTCCTTGGTTGCTGAAAATACAGAATGCTGTTCCAAAACACCATCAAACAGCCAATATTCTTTCTGGGTGTTACTAGTCTCTTCATTCAAGAAATCATTACGAACAGACAATGTCCAGAAAAGCAAAATATGTCACCACAACATTCACAGCAAGAAAATGTGCCTGCTGGTGAAATCTGTCAAAATCTGGGTGCAGTACCAGCGGCCGCCTGTGTACAGCTGTCAGTAGCTTGCATCAGAAGATTTAAACTGGTGCAACTGAAATCAAATGTCTGAAAACTGAGTGACCTCTATTAAGAGTAACCTAGGTTGCAACTATTCAAATCCCATGGTTTAGAAGCTGGAAAAAGTGTTCTAGCTGCTTGTTTGAAAATTGCAAGTTTGTTTTAAACCAAGAAAACAAAATATAACAAAATGACATTGAATTTAAGCTGCCTCAAAGCCACCCAACCAGTATGATAGCTTCCACCCATGAAGGCCAGGAAATCGCACCTCTGTGAGGATTAGATCAGGGGAGGAGATCTTGGGCTGCAGGGGAAGAGGACAATGGACTTCATCTGGCTGAAAGGATGTGCAGAGTGTGAAGAGTCATAAACGGGCTCTCCCAGAAGGAAGGGGGCAGAGATTGCTTCTGAGCTGCCAGAAGGAGAAGGAGGCAGGGACAGACAACCATTCATTGATTCACAAGGACAGAAAGCACATTTTTAAAAAGACTGATCATTTACTGTGTAAAATTGTGAAAAATATGTAAACCCCCAGAATTGTGAATTTAATTTTTGGCTGCACATTTTAAGAGGCGCCAGGCTCTGTGCTATGTTCTGGGAAGTAACAGGGGAATTATGGTTTTGCAGCAAATGTATTTATGTCAAATGCATGAAACTTCACACCCTTATGCCCCTATACAATGCACACCGTTGTGGAAATTTGCTCCAAAATTGGACCATGTGTTCCAGACAAAAAGGGCGGAATTCTGTCAAAAGCAGACACAAGATCCGACAGCAACGAGGATTGGAGGAATATCTGCCACTCAAAATATGTGATTTATATATGATATTGTTATAAAGATTGCACACATGTAAATATGTATTGTACCAAAAGTAGATTTCATGTTCAAAGGGACAAAGGGACGATTCTCTGACTCATAAACCCACATCATCATGGTGACACCCTGTTTTCTTCTCCATCCAAGATGGAGAAAAGATTCTAAGCTATAGCCTGCCTAGGGGGCGCACTTAGGATAATCCAGCACACACACCCCTTTACCATATGCATAGAGAAATCTGAGGACTTAGACACACAGATTCACCCACTATCCTGATCCTGGCCAAGCACCCTGAAGCAGATCCATCCATAATCATTGCTCCTGACTCCAGAAACTTGGCAAGCAGAAAGGCCTATTCCATTCGATGAACCATTTTCACCTAGGCCTTGAGTTTCCCGAACCAGAAAGACTTCCCCAAAACTAAAGGGGAACAAAAGAAACAGCTGGGCTGTGCTGTAACTGCTTTCCTGCTAAAGAATTATTACCAGAATCAAAAGACCCAATCCAGTTGTGCCGTGCCGTTCTGTGACCAGATAGCTGTGACCAGAGCCATTGCAGACCCAGTACACTCCGGTGTGCCCAGCAGCCTGTCCTGTCCGGTATGCCCAGCAGAATTTCTGAGCAGAATCCCTGATCTTGATGGACCAGAATTCCTGACGGTTCTGTTCAAACAAATATAGTGAGTATCCAAAGAATAGTACTGTGTCACTAGCATATGTACTATCCATAGTCCAATCCCTATCCAAATCCATCCTATCTTGTCTTCAGAACCTGCATTGTTAGAAATCTTTTTGAATTGCCTGAACTCTCTATATTATCGCTACTATCTCCTTCGGTACTAGTATTGTTAAATATCTTTGCGCTCATATATTTCATCTAAAGAAGGCAAGCTCCTCGGCAGGCAGTCACCCGGATCCAGTGGCGCCCTGGTCCAGTGGCTATGCTTCCGTGTGGTATTTCCTTCTTCATAGTCATCCACTAGTTTAAAGAAATCCTGTTTGCCTTTTGAAAGCACATCCCTGTTTTCTCATTCTTGCACCTATCTCAGAAAAATGACCTCCACTAAAACGTCCATAACTTTCTCAATTTTTATGCTAGATACAAAACTTCTGCTTGTAGCTAAAATTCTAGGCTTTCCATAGAACCTAAAACCACATTCCAAATCTATATAGTTATCCCGCGATCGCGATTACCACGCGCGGAAAAGTTTGCCACAAATGTACATTTTGGCAAAACAGTACACGTGTAAAACAGTTTTTGATTGCACCCAACCTCAATTTTAAGTTTTCACATTGCTTATTATTGTCAAATCATTGCTAGTGTTTGTCTGCAACTATCCAAAGCGGCTTCCATTAGAATTTAAACAATTTCAGTCATTTAAACCATATCTAGTGTTTTACACAATCCATTCTCAGATAACTTTAAAACATTTTTGACAGTTTGCCAATCAGTTTTCTTTCTCTCTTGTGTTTGCTGGGGGGAAATTGGTGTACAGGAGAGCGAGATATCCACTGACGGGCCCATAGGTCAATGCTCACCCTCTAGTACCTGTAAGACAAGATAGCTGCACCTCGAGGAGGTTGGGGTGCAGGATTCACATGCTCCAACACAATTCAATAAGGACAACTCAAAGATTTGGAAAAGAGACTGTTAAGTTCATATAGATTTATTTCATGCCACTGCTGACCCAGAGCAGCCCCAGTGCCGTGGTCGAGCTCCCAGCCTCAACCCCCCTCGAGCATCACACAAAGCTCACTTTTATAGCAAAATGTGAGGGAGCAATCTGCCCCCACCTTTCCTGCACCGTCTTAAGCAACTTCATTGTTAAACTTTAGTTAATGGGGCAATTATTTTTAATTGAACTAACCCTTCAGAATGAAATATGCTCTAGCGTGCATGTCTGACTTTTCCTCTGGTGTTCCGTTCAATTTATAGTTGATGCATCTGGACTCTTCAGATAAGGTTTCAGACAAGGCCTAATTAAAAGTCTAGGTTCTGCCCATTCGTCAAGTTTCTGAAAGCATGGTGTCCTCGAATGGCTCAACTTTAAAATTACCTCATCCTACACACTTTGAGCACTACTTAATTTCTTCTCATTTTAGCCACATTTTTGGTTACATTCATTTTCATTAAAGGCATTTAGCCAGAACGATTTTCTGTCTGTGTACAGAAAATCTTATTATCCATTCTGTGCCTTGCCACCTTATTACATCATGGTAATGACATTTTCGACCTTATAAATACGATGTTTTTTCAAATACTAGTATATACTAACATTATGAATACCATTTACACATAAATACAACATCAAATTAGTCTATACAAATTTCTCTGCTTAGGTTTAGGGGGCGTGGGGTGCCCTCCACTTCATTCAGCTGTTGATTCAATATATCTTTAATTCGGGTCCTCCAGTACATTGGGATTGACATTTTGTTGAATTCTGCATTCCTGAAACCTGTTCTCTCTCCTCCTATCTCGTTACATTGCTTGTTGGGGGTTGTGGGGTGTGCAGGGAAACTAGTAACCACACTGCTATTTGATCTGAACACACAAAAGTATTATTTCTGTGCTAAATTGTTTTGCTCACTATTACTCCTTGTGATTAAAGAGATTGCTTAGTGTTACATCTTCCCATTGGTGATTATGGTATACCCATTAAACATAGTGTGATTATATTGTGAACTACATAAATAAATATTTAAACTTTGCAAACCAGCCTGATTCCTGGTTCAGTGTGACCGGGGTGGGTTCCTAGAGAGGGACGTGATATAAGTGGTACATCGATCAGAATAAAATAACTTTTAGACACAAAATAAATAAGGATTTCAGTTGTGCATTACACACTAGTCATTGACTTAGGTGAAATGCCGTATTGAAATCCCTTACAGATTGGGGGCTTGTCACGAGATTTCTGAATTAGACATACCACTTGTGACAGTCTAATACAGCTTGCTAACTGACGGGGTATATAAACCCTGTTGGGCTACCACACTGTGCTACACTGTACAAAAACCCTTCAATTGAAACACTCTAAGGAGTTGGCTTGTTTTGCAAAAATAAAATAACTCCTGTAAATCAGAAAGGAAATTAATATTTCTGGAATGGCGACCCCAGTAGAAATTAATATGGCAAAAGAACACTTACCTCACAAATTATTTGTCAGGGGTGCTTGGACAGAGCAGGATCAGAATGTTTGTTTGCAGGAAATCAAAGAACAAGCCACTGCCACATGATTAGATAAATGGCAGGATCAGGGTTCATTACACATAGCACTTAGTGAACTGTACATGGCCCCTAAGGTTAAAGAAGAGCAAAGTAAAATTGCCAAAATAGCAGCATATCTGTACCTCCACATTGGACCAATACAGGATATATATGCCGAAATCATAGATCTGGCAAACAGGCAAGTACAATCATTAGAAAAAACCCAAACTGATTTGGATCTGGCAGAGCAAAGGCAACAAAAGAGCCAAGAATCAGAGAATGAAACCAGGCAGTACCTGATAAAAGTAAAAGGAGATCTGGATATCCTGCAGCAAGAGAAGGTAGAGCAGGATACCAAAGTACTGGCACTGCAAAAAGAGTGCCAAGAATTGTTGGACTCTCTACTACGGAGCCAACAAAAGCTGGAGCAGCAAGTGAACTATAATAGGGACTGCGCAGGGCAGATAGTCACCCTGAAAAATCAGATTGATGAGATAAAAGAAGAAAATAACAAATTAATTCTCAAAGACCTTGACTCCCAGACTGAATTCGATGAAGAGCGCCAGAAAGCTGGTGCACTCAAAAAACACAGGGACGACCTGGCTGCACAGAGGGGTACTCTAATTAAGTAAAGGGACACCTTAGGCCAGGAAGTCAGCTAGTTAAAAACCAAGATAGAAGAAAATCACATGGCCCTTCAGGGACTGGATGAGCTCCAAAAAGACTACGAAATACTGTTAGAGCACACCAGGAGGGTGGAAGATGCTCTAGTAAAGAATGACTAGGCCAGTAAGGACAGGACTCAGGAGGTAACCCTCCTGCAGCAGAAATTGGCCCAATACTCCAAAATTACACAGGAAGCACAGAGAGACAATGAAGCTCTCTGTGAGAAAAATGACAGGCTCCATAGACAGGTAGCTATGCAGGAACTACTAATAGAGACTAGTAAGGCCTTGATAGAAGAACAAAAGGGTCAGGTTTTTGAATATTAACAGGGAGTAGGGGGTGAGAGAGATGAGGTCCGCTGGGAGAGGGAAACATCTGAGCATAACCTCAGGAACCCTGGCACCAGAGACTTTCATCTCTTCAACTCCATGGACTCTACCACACCCATGTCCACTGGCTCACATTAGCCAAGGGCCACAGGGATGGCAGACATCAACCTGATGGGAAATGTGGGGCTCATAGGTCAGCGCCTCCCAGAAGTGTATGGGTTCCCAAGTACTAGGGCGATCTTCTCTGATCAGGGAGATTCCAATGAGGGGAGAATCAGAGAAATGGAACCTCAGAAATATCACTTATCCAGAGATCAGACGTTAAAAGTTAGTTGGGAATTACATGAGGGTAGGCACACTAAGAGTATATTAAAAACCTCTTCCCAGCTAGGACAGTGGGGGGAGGTGGTACTCAGCCAATCCTGGGAGCAAGAAAGAGTCAGAAGACTCTTCTGAGCACCACAGGACCCAAGAAACTAGGCCCCCAAATTCTGCTAGCCATTCCCAAGCTCGCAGAATCCGGGAGAGCCTAGAAGACCAGACAGCCATCTCTGGTAGCAGTGCCTCTGAGTCAGAGGATGAGTGGACCAGGGTGACCCGAACTAAGAAAGCCAACAAAGTCAAGAGGGCCTTCCTCAAGGATCCCTTGAAACAAATAAAAGCCATTATGAGCGTCATCACGCCCTATCACAAGAATGCAAAATATTTGGTTTGGGAGCACCTTGAGCTATTTGAACAGATGATGGACACTTTCCATCTGAAGGACAGCCAAAGCTGTATTCAGTATGTGAAGTGGACATTTTCTCCTGAGTACTCTAGCTTCTTTGCAGGGCTGGAGGATCAGAATCATTCCAGATGGTCCACTTATAGGGTGGCCATCCTGAAACATTTTTCTGTTCACAGGAATCCTCAAGAGGCTCGCAAGGCAGCCTATAACTTACAATGTGGAGAAGACCAGGCTCCACAAGAATTTGTTCAAGAGTTGAAACGTGCCTTTGCGCAGACCACTAGATGGGTGCGCACTGTCAGCAAAGAATTTCTAAACACTTTCTTTCATGCTCTCCCTAAGCATATCATGACCCAGCTAGTGAGGGATTTTCATGAGTAAAGATCACTAGACTGGGTCATTGAACAAGCAACGCACATCTATGAGGTGCAGAAGCCGTTGGAAAACAGAAAATAGTCCCAAAAGCCCCAAAACGACCAACACCCCTGCTGCTGCTAAAGTGGCAGAGGTGAAGGTTGCTCCCATTTTAGATCTGGAGATGGGGGGCCTAAAAACCTTCGTGCACAAAATCCAAATAACCCCAAACCCAGAAGGCCCTCGGGCCAATCACAAACTGGGAGCCAGGGAGGTAACCCCACAAATGGGACCCCTAACTTCCCTGATTACATCAACCCACGCTACAAGGGTAATAGGCCCATCCTGGGTTATATGTGGACTCCTCCAGCCCAACGGGGTGGGATCCAACCAGAAAGCAGGAAACCAAGGGAACTTCCCTCCTCACTTTCCCCAGGAGGGCAGTAATCCCTGAAATACCGGACAAAATTGCCTTCCTAGGTACCCGCCAAATTTCAACCCCCAAAACCACCCATCCTTCTATCCCCACTTTCCTGAACCCAGACAGCCCAATCCGGGAGAGGGGAGGCCAAGGGTGGAGGGGTAGCCAAACTTCCCTAACCTGTGGATATTTTGGGAGGAGGGATAGCTACCCTTCCCGGGATCAACCCAGGGGGGACATGTGGAACCTGTACCAGCCAGAGCGGGTGTCCCGACTAGAGCGCCATGTCCAGAACATGGCACAGGATCTGGGTCGCATGCTGAGGGCTCAACAGACCCACAGATGAGCATGGTGGTTCAGAATGCCTCAAATCCAGAATCTGGTGCGCCAGAGCAATGACGGGGGAAGAACCCCGACAACCTACCGCTTGCCAGGGAGGAGGCACAAGGGGAAGGGGGGTGTAAAGCCTTGGAGGAAGCTTCCTTCCCCAATTGTAGAAAGCCCCTGGAAACCCAGGTAGCAGAACCAAAATCTCCTGCCCCCGACAATCTGCAACCCAAGGAACAGAGGGGGGTAGGAGAAATAAAGAGCCCAAAAAGACCCATTTTAAGGAGGAGGTACAAATCTTCCAGTTTGAAGGAGAGGGATCCTCAGAGGATCATGGGAAATGGATCTTCTCCTTCAGGGATGGGGGAACTCCTCCCAAAGAAAAATGGGTCCCAAAGGATACAAATCCAGACTGGGTAGATGTGGGGACCGAGTTAGCACCACCCCTCATCAAACACCAGAATCACCAGCACAAAAATCCCCTTGTTCAAACCCATCCTGGCAACTGCCTCCAAAAAGGGGGGGGGGGGCAGCCCAGAATCAGAACCAGGGGAACCCATAACTTCCCCCATATCTAGCTGTTACCTTTTTCTATCAGATTCCCAAGACCCCAAACAGAATCCTGCCCAAATCACATCTCTGTCAGTATCCAAAACCAAGAAATTAACCCAACAGTTGTCCAAAAATGTGCATTATATTTGCCCCCTTGAGGAAAAGGAGGGAAGATTCTATGCCCCGGCCCAAATACAGGGGGAATGTACAATTTTGGCACTGGTGGACACTGGATCCCAAGCTACCCTTCTGTCAAAAAGGGGCTTTGATCAACTAAATTCGGGAAAGGGGGAGAAATACCAAATTCCTCTCACTACTCTTCCTGGACAACTTCAGAACTTCGACGGGAAGGAAATTCCCATCGAGGGGACTGCATATTTGAACATTAAAATTGGGAGACACAAGGTGAAGTACCCGGTCATAGTTGTGACTTCAGAGGGCACACCCTGTTTACTAGGGAATGACATCCTGTGTAGGTTGTCTCCCCTCATAGATTGTGTAAACAAGGTCCTCTGGACCCAGACTAGCCGACCAATATAATTGAAACATAGTGTCAACCATGTTAGTTTAAACGGCACATGCCACATGGTTGAACAAAAACCTGACCAAATAGAATTTCACTTCCAGAATAATCAAATCCCGGACGTTACAGTAATTGCAGTAGGACAACAAACTGGTGATGGGTGGGGAGTCCTCTCTATTTCTGAAAATCAACCTTCCTTCCAGTCTAAGGTGGCATTCCACACTGGAAGGAAACACTCTCAAATTCTTTACAAATTCCCAATCATAAAATCCCACTCCTATAGTCCAGAAAGAGAGAAATCAGCTCAAAGCTGGCTGATATTCAGAAAATTGGAGAGCAGCTGTTCATCCCTATTCAGTTAAATGCAGGGAAGGACTCTGTTCTCGCCAGAGTGTGTGTGAACAACGGTAAGAGATTCATCAGCGAAGCCATGTTCCGCAAACTCCCAAAAGATCCGGCCATTTTCACATTTAAACTGATAGACAAATGTGAAGTGGACCTGGAAACACCCAATTCGAAACGTCTCCTGCCTAGCAGGTGTATGCTCAGAATTTCCAGAGGCAACAAGAGCATAGTCCATAATTGTTGGGTCGTGCGAGATGTCCCTGCTGAATTTTATTAGGCAGTGACATTCTCAATCGCTTTGCCATTAGTTTGGACCTAATAAACTTCAAAGCTTGGTCCCGATTAGCGGGTAATCCCAAGGACTTTGATGACCAAGAGAAAGCATTTAGGTCAGCTCAACTGCTGCCTTATGCAGTTGAAATTCAGATTGGAGAGGAAGTCACCATCCCAGAATGGACCCGACAATTCTCACTGGAAGTAAAAATTAAAAGAGGACAGAAACTGAAAAACCCTGACGCCTATATTCATCTTAATGCTCACTTCCAACAGCAAGGGTTGGGGTTAAACCTAACACCACTAGTCAATATAGAACACAACACCATTCCAATAGAGGTGGATAACAGTGACCGAAAGAGTATCACTCTGGCCGCAGGCACCATTATTGGAATGGCGGTTGATGACCAACATTTTTCCATAGATTTTGGTAATGAACGGTTAGGACCAATCCCCAAGGACTGTTATGACAGTGATAGCGACGATGATGCGACACCAGACAGGATCTTCACCCGGCATGGGGGGAATTTCCTGGTGTACACTTCCTGCCCTTATGGCAAGGAAGATGTGACCTGTGACTTCAGGAGGGATGAGGTGATCTTCCAAGTCCACTAGGACTGTCTTTCCCACCTGAAGTTATCAGTCCAAATCAACACTTTGACCAGGAACTTCTCCACCCAGCTGGAGGAGCCGCTGAGATAGCCAAACCGGAAGTCTTTCCAGGCTTCAGGCAGATGGTTGAAGAGAGTCAACCTAGCTGATGCCTGTGAGCCTCTGGAGCAAAAGCAAAAACCGAAAAAAGTTTTCTTAGATTTTCAAGATCTCTTTGTGGTGGACTCATATGACTGTGGTCGCACCGACATCCACACAACAACAATTCCCATGGACCCTAGAATGATGGCAGAGTTTGTGAAGAAATATTGCTTGCCTCTCTCATCAATGGAGTCCCTTACTGAAATAATTAAGAACCTTGAGTCCCGTGGGATAATTCGTCCAGTCGACAGTACCTTCAATAATCCGGTGCTGGGGATTTTGAAACCAAACGGGCAGTGGAGACTCTGTGCTGACAGAAGGGAGCTCAACAAACGGGTCCATACTTCCCGATGGCCTCTTCCCTACATTGACCAAGGGCTGGCCCAGATCCAGGGGTCAAACGTATTCACTGCCATTGACCTGACCAATGGGTACTGGACTGTACCTGTCAATAGGGAGGACCAATACAAGCTGGCTTTCACCTTCGGGGAGCAGCAGTACACTTGGACACGGACTGCCTTCACATACATCAACTCCGGCAATTAATTCAACATTTTTCTACACAAGGCCATGCCGAACCTGGGTGAATGGAGTAACCTGGCCTATGTAGGTGATGTTCTAGTCAAAAGCGTAACTGTGGAGGAACACATAGCAGAGATCCGTTATGTTCTGACACAGTTGAGGGCTGCCGGAGCAAAACTCTCCTTTCAAAAGGCACAGTGGTGCAGACCCTGTGTCGATTTCTTGGGGCATGAGATTACTCCTCAGGGTCTCTATCTCCAGGAAAAGAAAGTGGAAACACTTCAGAAAACAAAAGACCCCACAACTCGGGGACTAAGGAGCCTCCTTCTACTAACTAATTACAGTAGAAAGTTAATTGAGGACTATGCAGAGATCACAAGACCCCTGATCCATCTTTTGAAGGGGGGGGGGGGTCAAGTGGGAGTGGGGTCCAGAACAAGCTGAGGCAGTAAGACAACTCAAAAGAATCCTCTCACAAGCGCCTTGCCTAGCTTACCCTGTCACAACAAGGAGTTCTTCTCGGAGACAGGGTTCTCCAATACATGCTTGACTGCAGCATTATACCAAAATCATGACAGAGTCAATAAAGTAATCTCCTATGCTAGCAAAACTTTATCCTCGGTGGAGGAAAAATTCAATGATTGTGAGAAGGCACTCCTGGCAACGCTGTGGGCATTGAAGAATTACCGCCCGTTCATCCAGGGGGAACACATCATAGTGGAGACTCCACACCAGCCTCTGTAATATCTCCAAAGTGACAGATTCCGGGCCGGAAATGTAATTCCCAAATTACTTCCTGGATTCTGTCAATGCAAGGCTTTCCTGTGGAGGTCAGATATGGCCAAAACAAGAAGAGTCCCCTTGCGCAAGGTCGGCTGACTTGCATGACTGTGCCAGAGAAAACTGTATCGAGGACGAACGTCTTAAAATCAAGGACAACATGGAGGCATACCTCAATTCCCCATACAAAGTCTATGAAGAAGACCTGTGGGAGGGAATGCCCACTGTCTATGTGGATGGATGTTCCTACCATGTT
This sequence comes from Ambystoma mexicanum, assembly GCF_040938575.1. Taxonomy (NCBI): domain Eukaryota; kingdom Metazoa; phylum Chordata; class Amphibia; order Caudata; family Ambystomatidae; genus Ambystoma; species Ambystoma mexicanum. The sequence continues at coordinate 114,980,196 of NC_090934.1, read as the reverse complement.
GATAGCAATGGGGAAAACAAACTTGTGGCCGGTGTAGGGAATGCATGGGTGAATGATGCCCCAGAACCCTCCGCTGGGTACAAAATCTGTCCCCCAAGTAGTCAAGTGGCAGAGTTGATGGCTGTGCATCAAGCCATCCTCACAGCTGTCCAACAACAACTCAACAAACTGGTCATAATCACAGATTCGGATTATGTACGGAACGGGTTCGTGGAGCACCTGGTTAACTGGAAAACCAGAGGCATTCTATTTGCTAATAACAAACCATTGAAACATGGAAAATTAATCCAAAATATTGATGATCTGGTCACCTCGAATGGGATGACCATCTACTGGAAAAAGATCAAGGGTCATTCTAAAGTATGGGGACCAGAAAAAAACTGGAAATGACCTAGCTGATCAGCTGCCCAAAACCGGAGCCGTCCAAGAGAGAGGATCGACTTGAGATTGAGTCCCTGTTGGGGGAAATCCAGGTCACTGATATCACTAGGTCCCTTACAAATGCTCACAATGAAATCTCAACTGCACAATGGAGTAAGGAGACCGCATATGTTGATTTGATTATGCCTCAAAAAAGGTATCCAATAATTGGTAAGTTTTATCAACACATTGAGGACCCTGAGAACTTTCCCCTGACGGTTACCGACTACATTGGTAAAGAGGGTATGGTTAGGTAACCCGGAAGGAGACTGCGCCCAATATTCAAAGCTGAAATATATTTATTTTTATACAGAGTGCCCTTTTATGATGACACGTGTTTCGGTCTGCCATAAGACCTTTTTCAAATCAGGGCTATTATCCTATCATAGCACCATATATTAATAGTAACGGTAGATATACATGAAAAGAACAAAGTATACCATGGTTCACATATGTACATTTCAAGTGCAATCCATTTTGAAGATCAAAGAACAAATGACAATAATGCCAAGAAAAATAAATGTATATATAACATCTAGCTTTTTCACAAATTTAGTGTAATGCGCCTAAGGAAATAGGCACTGAGGCTTGCCAATTCACTTTGAAGCACGTATTACAGAATCTAAGTAGTAATCGTTCATTTCGAACTTTAAAAACAGTAAAGATGCACAATTTATCTTGACATTAAATGGACTACTAATGACTAACATTCAGTGATAATAATCAAAGAACGATAACGTGAATCATGTATACTATGCCTGGGTTTCAAGGCAAACCGAGTACAGTACAACATGGCCGCCATGTTGTCCCTCACTAAAACAGAGACAAAGGACTTTATCAGAGGTCCGCTACCATAGTAACACTGAGTTAACCAATATATACAGAGAGGACGACTACATGGCGCCCCCTTGAGATTTTTGCGGTACGCGATCAGACGCGGAGACTTAGTCAAGGTAAGAGACCGTCTAACAATTCAAGGCTCATATAAGAACTAGGCAAAAAGGTACCCGGCACGGGTACGCGTGCAGTTACCATTTGGCAGAGCCCGCACCGCGATATGACGTATCTTTGGAGATCTATCGCATTGGTAGTGACACTAATATTAATAGTTCATCTATTTACAGAAGAAAATCTGAAAAATTACTTTACACTCCACAGTCTGATAGGAAAATGTGATGGAAACACGTACATATCTTCTTGAAATACAAATGGGTCAAAGAAATGACATTTAAAATGTTCCTATTCATAGGGATCTAACCCAACTCAATACTGGAACAAACTTGCCAAAACTATACAAGGGCATTAGAGGACTTCGAAGGTAAAATGTTGAACACTAATTCATAGTTTTAATGGATGCATAATAATTAGCACAAACCTAATTAACTGTTTGCATCTACTTTTGTATCCCTTACTTATCCATCCCCTTCCCCCACCCTTTTTGTGTCTGGCTTTTTATTTCTATTTTTATTTTTTACTCTTACCATTATTTATTTTTCTTGGCATTATTGTCATTTGTTCTTTGATCTTCGAAATGGATTGCACTTGAAATGTACATATGTGAACCATTGTATACTTTGTTCTTTTCATGTATATCTACCGTTACTATTAATATATGGTGCTATGATAGGATAATAGCCCTGATTTGAAAAAGGTCTTATGGCAGACCTAAACACGTGTCATCATAAAAGGGCACTCTGTATAAAAATAAATATATTTCAGCTTTGAATATTGGGCGCAGTCTCCTTCCGGGTTACCTAACCATACCTACATTTATTCCTTTTGGGGTTTTTTCTTGGCAAAACCCTAATACCCGGTGAGACGCGACCGTCTGCACACAACCCAGCTACTTTTTAATATAAGGACAAAACCAGCAGGAATATGTCGCCAAGTTAGACCAAACCGCCATAGCCAAGAGTCTTTTGGAAAACTACTATTTTTAGGTTGTGGTCAACGGCTGACACTACAGAAAATATGGCGGAGTACCTAAAGAACAGGCAGGAAGAAACTGCGAACCTCTTTACACCCAAGGGAAACAATAAACATGCATTCTTTAACCCTATACAGAAACAGGAAGACTTACGAGCTCTATTTTTGAAATTGGAGAGACTCTCCAGAAAAGAAATCGACAAGTATTGGGAGATAGTATCCCTTGAAAATTATCTAAAAAATGAACTAATACCCAGAGGGTTGTGTATTTTGATCTTCCCGAATTTTAATAATGATCAAGACAATGACTTGGCAGAGCTGTGGGAAAAAAATCTAAATGGAAGCGCAAACAAGATGTTGGAACTTTTGATTGAACATGCAACACGAGACCACAAAAGAACTATAGAATTGATAGATAAAACTAAAAAAGAAATTGGAGAGAAAAACTCACAAGAAGCAACGAAAGAGAAAAATTATAACACTATGCATGATATCCTAAAGAATTACCAGGATGAAGTAAAACTAAGAAAATTAAGGAAACACTACAGAGATGAGAGGGACTATAAAGAGGATAGGGTTTATACATTTCAAGCAAAGTATAATACACCCACTAAATTTGGATCTAAGACAAGCACACCAAATACATCATCCGCTAGCTCGGATGCGGACTCAGAAGGTGAAACACCGATTTCGGACATGATGGGGGAAATAACAAATACAACAGGAGTGAAAGACAAAACAGGCGGGAGATCAACCTCTGGTTTCATGAATCAAATTAAAAGGTATAAAAAAGGCAACAGAAACTTCATACCCAAACAGGTCCGTTTTCAGTTACCTGGGAGCACAGGATCAACAACCAATACACCAGGAGGAGAGGAAGGAGGTGGGGAGCAAAGTCAAACGGATCAAGGATTGTTAGAAAATACAAACAAAAGGCTTACCAGAGCAACCTCAAAGAAATAAACAGAGTGAAATAGGGCATAATCTGATCCTTAACTTATCTAGTAGAATAATATCATCGGAAGAAAGCCAACTACTTAACATAGGACTCTCATTCGCCCCTTCGGCGAATCACAATGAAATTGACCTACATATTGATTTATTCAAATTCGTAAGAAAATTAAAACTTAAAAAGTTCTTTGCTACCAAAGCACCAGGGAATTACCAACAGCAATTAAGGAACATACCAAGTGACTTAAGCATCAAAGAAATAGAAGAAATACACCTACTCAGATCCATCACAGAACCTGAGGATTATGACATCACCGATGTATTACGAGATCTATCTGTGAAACCAGACTTACTACCAACTAAAGAGCTGAAACCAGCATCTAGATTTGTACCACAATTTACAACAGACAATACTATTGATACCTTCTACAAGGCGGTATCACAAGACCTCTATCGGATAGACCAAAGAAGGCAACAGCCGGAAGCCAAACATAATCTCACCAGGAAAGAACAGGAAGCCCTACGCAAACTGGAGACTGACCACTCCATAGTAATCAAAGAGGCGGACAAGGGGGGCAATATTGTTATTATGGATAGAGAAAACTACATTGATATGGCTATGAGACACTTAGGGGCCGATTCATGGAACAAACGTGCGCCGAAAATCTTGGCGCAAGCATGCGCAAGCGGAAAAAAACAGCACGTGCGATTCATGGAAGTCCCTGCGCGTGTTCACCGCGGGATGTGCGCCAAACCCGTGCATGGCGCACAAGTCACTGCAACATCACGAAAGGCGTGCGCGACGCGCACAGTGAAAGCGCACAACCTCAGCGCACACACCAGAAAGTGGGCGGGACATGGGGCGTAACGCGCGGAATGGGGAACAACACGCGAAAATAAGGGCGTAACTGGGGATGTACTGCAGGGAAGCAGACGGAACGCCCACACGCACTCGAACCACACGTATTCATGGAATCGAATAGGGCAAAGCCACGCACAGCCAAAGACATGCACAAGCTGAAACACGTCCGCCACACGAAGGCAGGCGCAGAGTCCCAGCGCATCAAAAAAGTGGCGCGCGGGAAGTTACACACGCGATTGAGCGGGGTACGTGTATTTCGGGGGTGCGCGGGAACTCAAATATGCGATTGAGCGGGGTACGTGTATTTCGGGGGTGCGCGGGAAGTTACACACGCGATTGAGCGGGGTATGTGTATTTCGGGGGTGCGCGGGAAGTCAAATACGCGATTGAGCGGGGTACCTGTATTTCGGGGGTGCGCGGGAAGTTACACACGCGATTGAGCGGGGTACGTGTATTTCGGGGGTGCGCGGGAAGTCAAATATGCGATTGAGCGGGGTACGTGTATTTCGGGGGTGCGCGGGAAGTTACACACGCGATTGAGCGGGGTACGTGTATTCCGGGGGTGCGCGGGAAGTTACACACGCGATTGAGCGGGGTACGTGTATTTCGGGGGTGCGCGGGAAGTTACACACGCGATTGAGCGGGGTACGTGTATTTCGGGGGTGCGCGGGAAGTTACACACGCGATTGAGCGGGGTACGTGTATTTCGGGGGTGTGCGGGAAGTTACACACGCGATTGAGCGGTGTACGTGTATTTTGGGGGTGCGCGGGAAGTTACACACGCGATTGAGCGGGGTACGTGTATTTCGGGGGTGCGCGGGAAGTTGCACACGCGATTGAGCGGGGTACGTGTATTTCGGGGGTGCGCGGGAAGTTACACACGCAATATTATCAGGGTATGTGTATTACAGGGGTGCGCGGGGAGCAGCACACGTGAATTGCACGTGTGGGTCCTCCCAGGTGTACCCTCTACACCCTCCACGGCCCCTGCAGTTGGCTCACACCACAGGGGCCTACCCAGCACATGTCCTGCAGGCACCCCATCCACCATGGCAATGCCCACCAGCCAACCCACATATCAACTAGCACTACTGCCCACCAACGCATGTCCCCCTGCACCCCCAGCCACCAGGGGCAGCCTCCACCAGGCCCCCATCCATGTCTCCCACCACCCCCACCCCTCCAGTCACCAGGGGCAGCCTCCACAAGGCCCCCACCCATGTCTCCCACCACCCCCACCCCCCAGCCACCAGGGGCAGCCTCCACCAGGCCCCCACCCATGTCTCCCAGCACCCCCACCCCCCAGCACTGTGGGGCACCTGCCAGCAGGCCCCCACCCATGTCCAACTCATGTTCCCCACCACCCCCACCCCCCAGCAGTGCAGGGGCACCCATCACCAGGCCCCCACCCATGTCTCCCACCACCCCCACCCCCCCAGTCACCAGGGGCAGCCTCCACCAGGCCCCCACCCATGTCTCCCACCACCCCCACCCTCCAGCACTGTGGGGCACCTGCCAGCAGGCCCCCACCCATGTCCAACTCATCTTCCCCACCACCCCCACCCCCCAGCAGTGCAGGGGCACCCACCACTAGGCCCCCACCCATGTCTCCCACCACCCCCACCCCCCAGCACTGTGGGGCACCTGCCAGCAGGCCCCCACCCATGTCCAACTCATGTTCCCCACCACCCCCACCCCCCAGCACTGTGGTGCACCTGCCAGCAGGCCCCCACCCATGTCCAACTCATGTTCCCCCCCACCCCCACCCCCCAGCAGTGCAGGGGCAGCCTCCACCAGGCCCCCACCCATGTCTCCCACCACCCCCACCCCCAGCACTGTGGGGCACCTGCCAGCAGGCCCCCACCCATGTCCAACTCATGTTCCCCACCACCCCCACCCCCCAGCAGTGCAGGGGCAGCCTCCACCAGGCCCCCACCCATGTCTCCCAGCACCCCCACCCCCCAGCACTGTGGGGCACCTGCCAGCAGGCCCCCACCCATGTCCAACTCATGTTCCCCACCACCCCCACCCCCCAGCAGTGCAGGGGCACCCACCACCAGGCCCCCACCCATGTCTCCCACCACCCCCACCCCCCCAGTCACCAGGGGCAGCCTCCACCAGGCCCCCACCCATGTCTCCCACCACCCCCACCCCCCAGCACTGTGGGGCACCTGCCAGCAGGCCCCCACCCATGTCCAACTCATGTTCCCCACCACCCCCACCCCCCAGCAGTGCAGGGGCACCCACCACCAGGCCCCCACCCATGTCTCCCACCACCCCCACCCCCCAGCACTGTGGGGCACCTGCCAGCAGGCCCCCACCCATGTCCAACTCATGTTCCCCACCACCCCCACCCCCCAGCACTGTGGTGCACCTGCCAGCAGGCCCCCACCCATGTCCAACTCATGTTCCCCACCACCCCCACCCCCCAGCAGTGCAGGGGCACCCACCACCAGGCCCCCACCCATGTCTCCCACCACCCCCACCCCCCCAGTCACCAGGGGCAGCCTCCACCAGGCCCCCACCCATGTCTCCCACCACCCCCACCCCCCAGCACTGTGGGGCACCTGCCAGCAGGCCCCCACCCATGTCCAACTCATGTTCCCCACCACCCCCACCCCCCAGCAGTGCAGGGGCACCCACCACCAGGCCCCCACCCATGTCTCCCACCACCCCCACCCCCCAGCACTGTGGGGCACCTGCCAGCAGGCCCCCACCCATGTCCAACTCATGTTTCCCACCACCCCCACCCCCCAGCACTGTGGTGCACCTGCCAGCAGGCCCCCACCCATGTTCAACTCATGTTCCCCACCACCCCCACGCCCCAGCAGTGCAGGGGCAGCCTCCAGCAGGCCCCCACCCATGTCTCCCACCACCCCCAACCCCCAGCCACCAGGGGCAGCCTCCACCAGGCCCCCACCCATGTGTCCCAGCACCCCCACCCCCCAGCACTGTCGGGCACCTGCCAGCAGGCCCCCACCCATGTCCAACTCATGTTCCCCACCCAACATGTCATCACAATCTAGATCCATGGTCCCTATGGTCAGCCCCCAAATGCAAAACACCCACCCGAGTATTGCATCCACCCACTCATAATTTGCAATTACATCACAGAACACCAATTGCAAGTTCCGAAACAAACACATGTCCCTCACATACACCCAATGGGTGTCAGTGAATCTCAAAACACATAACATGAAATGCATGAAAACAATGAGATACCACACATTGAAGTTCACCAAATAAATAATGTATTAAAGGAAACATGAATAGAATCAAAAATGAAGAAACAGAAATGTGAATGTAAAAAAATGAAAAGAAGCAAGTCCGTTCAAAAAAATCAAAATCAAAAATCAAAATCCAAAGTAATGTCGTCCAAAGTCAATGTCCACAAAACAAAATCCAATGGGAAATGAAAAAGAAGGCCATTGCTCCATGGTCAAAAAGTGAAAACAAAATACAATCCAACTGTGAACTATGTACAATGCAAGAAGCCAGGGTCCATCATCCCAACAAAATAAAGGAAACCTATCTAACTACACTAACTAATAAAAAAAACTATATACAAAAATGTGGCCAATGTCCGAAAGGTCCAAATTAAATAAAAACAAAAATTAAACCTAACACTACCTACATAACTATGTACAAGGGCAGCGGGCTAGTTCCACGGCTCACTTGTGGATGTCCCGGGCCAGGGCATCATCGAACTCCTCCTCAATGTCCCGGAGGCGGTCCTCCTCCATGGCCCCGAGGGTCCGCAGGGCCGTCGACGTGTCCACCTCAAAACCCCTGCGGATTGCCTCGAGGCACTCGGCCCGCCTCAGGGCCCTCCGCATGGAGTTCTCCGCCCTGACCATTGTGAGCCGTGCCTCTTCCGCCCGCTGCCGCTCCGCATCTATGGCGTGGCCCAACCGCTGCCACACGGAAGACACTCTCTGTCCTGGGTCCTCCTGCCCTCCGGCCGATGCCTGCCCCTCCGATGTTGAAGGCCCCGAGCCTTCATGGCTCCCACCATGGTGCTGCTGCTGCTGTGCCTCTGCCCCTGCACTGCCTCCTGCTGCCTGCACATCCTCCGCCGGCTGGGGTGCAGTCGTTGACGTGGCCACCCCTGCTGGACGTCCGACTCCCGACTGTGGCAGGGATGCCTCCTCCACCAGCCTGGCCGCACCGTCAGAGGAAGCTCCACAGGGCACCCAGGTGACTGATGGGTGGGAAGATGGCACAGAGGACGACTGGCGCGTAGGGGGTCCAGCTGAGGAGGGGGTTGTAGCAAGCCCCATCAGACGGAGGAATCCGGCCTGGGTGACCTGTCCCAGCAGGCTGACGTGGTCAACGAGCCATTCGAGATAACGTGCAGTCTCTTCATGAAAAGACTGCAGGTCACCTCGCATGGCCCGTTGACGCAACGCCACACCAGCCAAGACAGGCTCAACCCGGGCCTGGATAGCCACGTCCGCAGGCAGAGGAAGGCCAGTTGACGTCAGCTCATCCCCTGCCTGAAAACCGGTCTGGACGTCGGCATCCCTGCTGGTGCAAGATGATGCAGGGACAGGATCAGGGACAGGATTGCACACAGGCACCTCCGCGGCGGCCTGTGCTGCCTCCTGTCCCTGGTCCTGCACTGCACCACTAGCACCAGTGGGATCCCCACCCCCAGACCCCGTCTCTGGTGCTTGCACGGCCTCCTCCTCCACCAAACCCCCCACCAACCTGGATGACTCTGTGCCATCTTCCCCTGTTGGGCCCTGTGGGGTCCCAGCTGCCCCTTCTGCTGCCGAGGAGTCCAACTCCAACCTCTGCCTATTGGACCTCCCCCCGGCAGCTGCGGCCTGGGACGCGGCACCGGACTCCTCACTCCCCGACGAGATGACAACATGGGAGGGGAGCCGGCCCTTGCGTCTCCGGCTGGCAGTGGGATCCCCGCCGCTGTGCTCCACAGCACCTTCTCCGCCCTCTTCATCAGTTGACGCTGCAGACAGGGAGAAACAAAACACAGGCATCAGGGCACTGTACAATGGACACATACACACATGACAGTTGTACATGAGTGGCATTGGCAAACCTCAGACATGTCATCACGATCCCCAACACACATGTCATTACAACTCGCACACACGAGCCATACCACAGCCATATCGCAACTGCCAACACCATCCATACACATACAACAGCATGAGCAGCCAAAGGTGAGCCAGACATCACATGCAACACAGGAAGTGCACCACACATGTACACACACCACCACACTTGCATGCATGTGTACACCTCTGCCAAGTGTCGCAGTGTTCAGACGGGCATCCATGTCACATCTGCCCATCAGGCTTCCACATACCGCTGTCACATGCATCCATGTTGCATCACTGTTGCACCCTTGTCAAATACACACACATGCACATGTACACAGCGCTGATACATGCAGCCGAAAACAACATACATGTGTGACATCACTGACATGTCTACTCACATACACATTCATACAAACTTGTGTGCCCACACAACTGCATTTGGCATGCAAGCCCACACACACAGGCACCATCCATGTCTCACACATTACAGCCCTTGCATGTGTCAGCCCCACGGCCCTGTACACCCGCACCCATACTCGACCCCATACAAACAGATGTGCAACCTGCACACTACTGAACAATCACCACACGCACTGCTCACAATCAGGATGCATGTACACTCACCGCTCGACTCCAGACGGGTCTGCTTCTCAAGGACCTGGACGTGGAGCGCTGGGGATATGTGTTCCAGGACCCTCATCTGTTCTTCCGACAAGTGGCCCCGGCGCCCCTTGGCATCCGCTGCCTTCAAGAGGCGCCGGGCCTTGTTCAGGGTCCTGGACCTGAAGTCCTCCCAGCGCTTCTTGACATGTTGTAAATCGCGGACTGCCACCCCCTCCGCGTTGATGGCAGTCACGATGTCAGTCCAGATCCGAGTCCGTCCTTCCTTGTCGGCGCGGGAACTTCCGAAGAGGGCATCATACTGCCCCAGGACTTGCTCCACCAGGACACCAACTTCGGTGGGACTGAAGCTGGTGCCCCTCTGCCTCTCTGGCCGGGGGTTGTCAGGGGTCACAGATGGAGTTTGCCCCGACATGACAACCCCAGAGGCAGGAGTGGGTGGGCAACTGGGTCCTGGGGCTGGGCTGTGGAGCGATGGAATCCCAGTCGGGAGTCTTCAGTTCCAGCAGGGGTGGTCACACCAACAGCACCCCTAGCTGATGTGCAGGCAGCAAATGGCAGGGCACGTGGGCAGCAGGTAGTCAGGCAGCAGCAGATGGCAGGTGGGTGCGTGCTCGGGGCTCTGGGGGGCAGTAGTTCGGCCTTCTGGGCAGGAGCGTGGTCTTCCGTGTGCTTACGCGTGGCCAGCTTGATACGGAGTGATTTGGCACGTGAAAATTCTGCACGTCAGCGTGTAATTCGAGGAAAGGCCCTTAGCGCGTAAGCGCGTCTGCACGCATACGCATTTTCATTGGACCAAACGCCCTCAGTGCGTGAGCGCGTCTGTGACGTGACGTGCGAGGGTGTATCCCTCATTGCACGTGATGACAGAACACACGTGGATTTCAACCAATCGCGTGTGAAAGTTCACGGCACCCCGGAACACACGTACCCAGGCTAATCGCGTGTGGAACTACTCGCGCACCCGGAAAAACACGTACCCAGGCCAATCGCGTGTGGAACTACTCGCGCACCCGGAAACACACGTACCCAGGCCAATCGCGTGTACGCTCGTTCCCCTCCGATCACACGCGATGACACCCGAATACGGGAAACCCGTGCACGGCAAAAGACGTGCACAGGCGTCAACGAGTCCGCCCACACGGAGGCGTCCCGTGCACAGCATAAAAGTGCGCGCAAACAACAAACGCGTATATACAGCGACGATGAATGCCCCATTTGTTGCTGCACTGATCGTGGGACACCGCAGGAGGAGGAGAATAGCCAGGGCACGCATTTTTGCACCACGGACAAGCCTTTTTGGGATGCCTGACTACCAGGTCTACGGCAGGTATAGGTTTCCACCCCATATCATCCTAGACCTGGTCAGGGAGTGGGAAGATGACCTCACATCCCCCACCCTTTGCTCCCAAGCATTGAGCCCCTTGGAGAAGCTGCTCAATGTCTTGCATTTTTTGGCCACTTGGTCGTTTCAGCGGACCACTGCCATAGTGGGGAGGGTCTCACAGGCCACGCAGTCACGCTGCCTACACCAGGTACTGGCAATCATGACAGCGCGCCCCTCAGTCCGCAGGCACATATACATGCCCAGAACACCCGCAGAAAGGCAGGCCGTTGTCCTGGATTTTTTCAGGGTGGCACACTTCCCCAAAGTGCTCGGTGCCATAGATTGCACCCATGTGGCCCTACGTCCACCTAGGGCCACTGAGCACATCTACCGAAACCGCAAGCACTGGCATTCCATCAATGTACAGGTGGTATGCGATGCAAAGGGAATCATCACCTCTGTCTATGCAAAGTACCCTGGCTCCACCCATGACAGTTTCATATACAGAATGTCCGCCCTGAGCCGGGCCCTGGAAGCTGGGCAGCATGGCGACACATGGCTCCTAGGTCAGTACAAATGCCCTTGCCCATGCATGCAAGTCACACACAGACAAATATCCCAACCCTAATAATCTCAGTTATTATCACCTCCCCAGGGGACAGTGCCTACCCTCTGAGCAACCACATGATGATGCCAATCCGGAACCCCACCACACCACCCCAGGTAAGATACAACGCTGCCCATATTACAACCAGGGGCATAGTGGAGCGCACATTCGGAGTGCTCAAGTCACGTTTCCGCTCCCTTGACCGCTCTGGTGGGCAACTACTCTATGCACCACCAGTAGTGTGCAGGATCATTGTGGCAGCATGTGTCCTGCACAATGTTGCAACACGGCAGGGCGTCCCGGTGGACATGGTGGTGCCCCCACATCCCCAACCACAGGCACAGGCGCTGCCCATGGGAGGGGACAGGGCACGTGGCGAGGAAGCCCGGACCCAGCTTGTGGCCACATTTTTCACCTAAACTCCCACCCCTGCGGAGTGCACACAGGCCTGGCACATACCAGGTGACAATCGATGATGACAAAGAGACAGTCAACTGTCACAACCCTACCACCCTGAGATAGTTGCCATGGAAGTGCCACATCGTCTGCATCCCTAGCTACTTAAACACAAGCTATCCTGTGCAACCAAAATGCACACATATGACATGTGACATGACATGGGCCATACACAAGTATTCCAAGGCGCAATGAGGCAGGGGGGGGAACAAGGGAACACAGAGAACGGTACTACTAGGCCAGGTGTCATTGAGATTGTGCAAGTGCAGGGGTAGGGGGAAGGGAAAAGTGCAAGGGGAAGGGTGGGGGGGAGTCCAGTACAGGGGAAGTAGGCCTAAAAAATAATACATAGGTCGCCTGGTGGCAACTGCAAAGGTAAGTGCAGACAAGTGCTGGGAAGGGAGGGCTGTAGGGATAGAGAGACAGTACTGCAGTGCAGGGGTTGCCAGGGTGGCAGTGCAAGTGGAGAGTGGCTGGGCCAGGGACCGAGGTTGGTGAGAGTGTCCCAGTTGCAGCTCCTGTGCAGTTCCAGTGAAGAATTCTGCAAGGGAGAGGCAGAGAGTAAGCAGAAGCAAAGAGGAAGGTCTTGAGGTGCTTCCAGAACTGAAGATGGTTCCCCTCAAGTTCAAGTCAGGCAGGAAGTCTGTTCCAGGGGGAGGGCCCTGCTGCGGAGAGAAACCTACCCCCAGCTAGTTGCTCTGAGAAGCGGATGACCTGGACATGCAAGGTGTGCATCACACACACCTGCAAAACAGGCCATGGCCATCACTGTCATGTCAGTCAAACCCTCCCAAACATCAACATGACATGGCAAGCAATACCCATACACCGACGCAGTAACGATAAGGTACACATTGCCATGTCCTAAATGTACAGTGGCATCGGACAATGATGCCTGACCCGGAATCAGATGAAATGACAGACCAACAAAATGTCCCACCCAAAATAAGTCGTTTCCAAATGCATTACAACAGTCGTAGACGTAACATCACAATGAATGCCTGTCTATATGCACATTATGCATTGCAAAATCAACACTGCAGCTCATGTGTGCAGTGTCCTACTCCTGCATCACACTGCTCAGCGCACAGCACAGTGAACAGCCATTGCGTGTGATGCACACCCTGAGCATCACATCTAAGTGACAGACCACATCAAACATCAAATTAGGCATGTACTGGAACCATAATCGGTCACAGAACATGTGCTGCCGGGACACAGTGGGCACCAGAAGGCAAACAGTGTACACGTGGATATGCAAGGGTGGGAGTACATGGAGTGCATCTGAGTGCAAGTGTGTGGTTCTGTAAGGACATGCACTCCACATATGCATGTGCACTCAAGAGACCATCAGTGTTCCCTACACATCACATGTGAACATCCACCATGTGTACACCCCAGCATGTCAAACCACAACTATCCCCTCGCACCTGAAAGTAAAACACAACACATGAACAGGCATTGATCAGCAGAACACATGTACATAGGATAACAACATTACAATGTCAGAGTTCCCATCACACTGCAGGGCAACGCAACTATCAACAACAACCCCCCCCTCCCTCGCAAATGACCATGACCCACTGAACAACTGCACCTGGGTCATGGAGCCTCCAACCCTCATTTCCACCTGGCCACAGGATCACCTTTACCCTTCGTGTCCATCTCCCACCTTGTGTGTAAAAAGATGCCTGAACCCTCAGAATCCACACTCATTTCCAAATTCACAAAATCCAAGGCATGAAAACGAACCCAAACACCCTCCAGTAGATGACTTGACGTAGCAGTACCTCACAAACGCCAAGTACTACCACAATGATGCAACAACCAAGGTAGCACAGCAAAACAATGTCACGACAGGATGTGAGACATGTGTGGTACATGACATAGGATGATGCACCATGAATGGATGTGTACTGTCACAGGTCCCCTGTACAGGCGCAGGAGTGTCATGAAACAACCACCCACACCATGTCCCGGGTGCCTGCAAGGTCAAACTCACACAGGCCCCTGAGATCCTGGTGGGGAATGAGGTTCAGGGATATGCAGTCGGGACAGGTGTAGACACACTGGATGACTGGAATGAGTGGCAGGTGAGGGGAGGAGGAATGACACATGAAACTAGGGAATGCACGAAAATGTACAACCTGCATGAACACATACACAATCCAAACAAACTTGGACATCATTGTCATGGCCTTCTGTAGTCCAGGCTCAGGAGTGGTACGAACCAACCACCCCCTCTAGGGTTTTGGCGCCTGCAAGTTCGGGGCTTACACAGGCATCCGCAACCCCAGTGGGGAAAGATGGTCAGGGAACGTTGCTTGGATAGGCACGGGAAGCAGGAACACCGGGTAGAGGGTACAGGTTTCAAAATTGCATAGGATCACGGGTGATTAGGGAAAAAATACATACCAAATAGAACCACACATACATCCATGCATCAGTACACTCCCCAGTAAGCCTATGCAGGGCAGTTTGTAAGAAAAACAACAAGACACTTAGCTCTGGTTTTGAGTGCTGGCCTCCTGCCTGCGCACTCTCAGGTCCCGTACAGGAGCACTGCAATGCTGCAAAGAGAGACACAGTCAACAACCTGTATGTGCCAATTACACAAAAACACAACACAAAACATGCCCCATAGCAACAAACTACTCTACAAACAGACAATCTGTGCTCGATACTTCATACCCATATATAACATCACCCCTGTGACGGGTCATACACAGTCAATGCAGTAAGTCAGCCGTTGGGGGGTGCATGGCAAATGGAACACCAATGTGTCACAATTCACACAACATGCAATGTTCCCTGGGTAAGCAGACAGACCCATATGGCAAGCCATGACTACAGAGCAAGTTGCGTACCACCATGACCGAAACAAAGTTGGCAGTGCATTTATCATGAAGTACGTGGAATAGACATGCACTGCACCCGAGTATGTCCCTTGCTGTATGTCCCTGTGAGCTGCCCCTTTCCATGTCTCGGAAGGCTACATGGTTGATACAAGTGCCTCAATGAACCTTGGTGTACCGCAGGGTATGTGCCACTGCCCCTGCATGTGTCCCAGACAACCCTACTATCAACAGCCATCAGTCCACAAACACATCTGAGCTGCATTGTGTGCTTCAACTCCAATATTCGTCTAAGCTCACCCTCAGTGCTGTGACTAAGCCTGCGTGTGCAACTCGCCTGGTGCAAGCTTTGCTGTGTCGTGGCCCCCCTGTGATGCTCACCTTGCCTGGAGTTCCTTGGAACATGTCAGCAGTTCTAGGATGTGGGTCTGCAATCACTGTGGCTCTGCTCATGCACACATGTGCATGTGGGCACCAACAAACGTGTCAGGAATTCCGTCGTCCAATGGGCCATGTCTGCTGGCAAAGGTGCTCTGGTGCCTCATCCCCCTGCAGAAAGGGCATGAAACACATGATTAATGCATCAAAGTGATCTGTGTGTGTCTCATCAGGCATCTCATTACTTGACCATGTCAGAGAGTCACATCACAAATCACATCATCAGTCCGTCTTTGACCTCCAAAGTGTGGAACACTATCTACAGCATGAATTGCAACAAGCACGTGTACAGGAAAGATATGAAACATAATACACAATGCATAGCAATCAATGTCCACATTAATCATGACACACCCCATCTAGCAAAAGCTGAACAGTGGACAATTACACCTAAATCATCCCCACTAGGGGTGTCAACACAAGTCACAAAGCACCAGACATGCCACAGATATGACAGTCCAAAGCCCTTGTGTAAAATTCTGTAACACCGAACCATCCTTGCGAGCCCATGGATAAGGGAGGCAGGAGTGGCATATGTGAGTCAAGGAACCCAAGCAGCAAACACATACACAAGACAACCATGAAGGGCCCAGCTGGAACAGACAGTGGATGCCTTCAAAAACCACAAGGCACCGCACTGTCACATGAAAGCACAATAGACTACAAATTTTAAACTAACTCAACTATTAACTAATTACACTAACTATGGAAAACCTACATTACCTATTTAAACTAACTATCAAACAGAAACTTAACTAACTAAACTAAAAGAAAAATCAAAAATGGCCACATACGACCCGGGGGGAGGGGAGGCACCCAGGAGGGGGGAGGTATAGGGTGCTGCTCAACATCCACATGCGATGATGCTGAGCCAAAAAAAAATACCTCCATGGGCTCAACGCCTGCACAGCACGACCTATGTGGGAGATAGATGGTCGTCCGAGTCTGGCTCATCCTGTAAAGGAGGATGTGGCACAGTAGCCTGGCCACGCCTAGCCGCAGCTTGCCCCTATTCGGCAGCAAGTCTGCCGGACAGGTGAGCCTGGTTCTGTGTGGCGATGTTACATAGGTCTGCATGCAGAACCTCACGTGATACACGTGCTTCCTCTTGCAAGGTAGCACATGTAACACGGAGTTCCTCCTGCAAGGCCTGGCTGGACAACCGCTGCACCTCCCGGCAAGCCTGTAGCTCAGCCGAGATGGTGCGCTCAAGCTGTGCAAACCTCTCCTCTGCCTGCTGCCTCTGGGACATCATAAGGACACCCAGAGTGGATCTGAGGGAGGCATACTCCTCCCTCAGGGCATCCATGTGCGCCTCTGCGTGAGCAGCAATTGCTTGACGCAGAGACGACATTTCGGTGACCCTGCGTCCCGATCCACCACGGGCAGAGGAACCAAGACTGTCTGATCCCTCAGTGCAGGTGTTGCAGACAGAGGAGTGTCCACATCAGAATCACTCACCCCTGACACATGGACTTGATGCTCATCCAACTCAACATGGACGTCAGAGTCGTCATCAAGGCTGGACTCATAGGCAGCCAGAGACAGGATGGACTGCAGCACTTGGGGGTTTTCGTGGCCTACCACCCCACGACCCCCACTAGTGCCGGGTTGATGCGGTCTTACCAACCCTGTGTCTGGCATGACAACACCATCCTCTGCATCCATTGCGTCATCACCTGAAAAATAGAGAGGAAAAGGTCAGTACACATGTCAGAGCACACGACACACACACACACCGACAGCAAAGGCATCCGGCAGACATGTGACACACAACATATGACCTGGCATGCATGCTGGGTCTACTTTGAATAGCTTCTGTGATCAGACCTGTTGAAAGGTGGCAGTTTCCATGGAAGTGGGTCTATGCAGTGCAGAAAATGTGTACGCCACTCACTACCTACATGTACAAGCACTCCATGGTGTGTGCCAGGAAATGTGAAGGCAGTGCAATGTCAAATTCAGACATCACGTGCATTGTGTATTCAATGTGTACCATGTCTAGAAGCCAAGCACTCCTCCACCCCAGTACCAAAGCAGGGATGCCTAGCATGGTATCAAAAGGCTGACCATACACCTGTGTATTGACAGGCAGTGTTGACTGGCATCAACAGCTTAATGTGATTCAAATTACAACACTGCAAATGATGCTGGGACAGTGGGCAGGACACATGATGGAAGATCCGGAGGCCGGCCACGTGTGAAGAAGACACGACAAGAGTTGGACAGAGTCATTGGCCATTGAACAGGCTGAGGCCTGTGAGCCACACAGACTGTCAGAGCATTAACATGTGTGCAACGCAGGACTGAGCCACAGTTGACATGGGGAGGCCGATAATATGGCAGGCAATGTATGTAACCAAGGACTCATATTACAGTGATCATCCAGTCAGGGACACATAGGGGCATGCGTGCAATGCACATGGAGCATGAATGGGCACTCATGTCCCTGCGAGACATCTGACCCATGCACAGTACAAGTGGGATACCCTGCATCGAGTACTAAGGCTGTACCACACGGCATATGTCTGGCAGTTTCTAAACTTGAAGTTAGCATCTACACAGGACACATGAACAAGAAACTACACATTGGCAAGAATGTAGCAGACAGTGCAAAGGTGGAACTGGGGTGCAGAGTGGCGGAGGAGGGGCAAGGGAGCATGCCCACATGGAGTCCCGCATGCAGGCAGAGTAGACATGCATGACGGTAGCATTGCATTACTTACACATCAGAACCATGTACACGTCACATGTAGCAGCAATCATGCACAACACATCCCACAAGTGAAACACACATGTCCTCAACAACTACGCATCAACACTCACTGGACTGGGCATCAAAGTCCAGCATCTCTCCCACTCCTTCGACCAATTCTGGCGGTATGAACTCCGCAACGAGAGCCTCATGCGGAGTGAGTTCTTCCTACTCTGGTGCAGGCCCACCGCTAGTCACCAGAGTCAAGTTGTAATTTGAGGCACGCTTGGTCCTAGTGAGGCGCTTGATGTCATTCCAGCGCTTTTTGCACTCCTGCGCCGTCCGCACCTCATGGCCGAATGAACTGACATGTTCCGCAACATGCTTCCAGTGGGTGTCACGTTGGGCAGCCGTAGTCTGACTATTGGCACCCACTAGCATGTCATGGCTGTGGCCCCGCACGTAGTCCACGAGGAAGTCCAGTTCCTGCTTACAGAAAGGCTTCTTCCTCGACGTGCAGGAGGTCGTGGCTGTGTGTGGGGTCCCAGCCTGTGCTGCAGGTGCAACCTTCCTCCTCTTGGACTGTGGTGCAGACCCTGGCTGGCTAATGCCGCCCTGACCAGTATGGCCAGTGGGTTTGGTGGACTGAGCCGAGGGAGTGGCAGGTGGAGGGATGACCAAAGGCCTGACTTGTGTCAGTGGCAGCTGGGTGCCCACTAATGGACCCTGCGCAGCAACATCAGCTGTGGCAGGGTCATTGACCGCAACGGTCCTGGTTGGCAGACTCACAACCGGGGTGCTGTTGGGTGCATCTGCCCCTGCACTTGCCAACACCCGGCTGTTCGGGGCAGCAGATGACATGACTGCCCCAGGGACACGTGTCTTGGTCTGAGCAGCCCGGCCTGCCCCAATGGTTTCACCCCTGGCCTGTTGGAGATCTACCAAGGGCTCTTCAAGTGCCAACGCAGCCTGCGCTGGCAGACCCTGAGCCTGGGTGGCGGTGTCCACAGCTGCACCTGCAGCTACCGCTACCCTTGGGCCCGTGGCAGTCGATGGAACGGACTGCCGGGTCATACGGGTGCCAGTGCCAGATGCAGGACCTGCATCCCCCGGAACCACAGGGGGTGGTGGCATGGCTGCACCGACACATGGCACAACATTGTGCTCAAGTGGCGCACCCCTGCCTCTTCCCCCTCTGTGGCTGCCCTGGACACCCTAGAGTCCCCCTACTCCCTGGTCACCACGGCCACGTCCCCGACCACGCCCGCCACGAGGAGTACGCCCAGCTGAGGCGCCCCTCACCTTTGGTGGCCTCCCAACCATGGCACAGATGTAATAGTGCTGGCACAGATGGAGTGGTGCCAATGGGAGGTGTACAGCACAATTGACCTGGGCAATTGGGGTGAAGGGGGTGGGAAGCAAGATGTTAACAGCCCCCCTGCACCTGCAAGGCTGTATGTGACCCCGGTGATGTGGTGACGGGTCACGCAACGCTCAGGCACCCCAAAACTGCAGTAAAACCGTGCATGCAACCCTGCAGCCTACGTGCGTGGATTAAACCTCCCGCAGTACGTGGTGGCACCCAGTAACACGAATAACGCGTACGCGTGGGACACGCAGGCTACGATGACATCGAAAATGGGTGCGATACACAGGGGCACCCGCAGTGGGAAAAGGAGCGTTTGCGACTCACCGTCTGACTAGCGCGATGCAGAAAAACACGCATAGCCAATACCCCCGCCAAAAGAAGAGATACGTCCTTGAGAGCTGTGAAGTAGATGGCGCGCGAAACAACTGGAAGCAGCAACACACGTCGGTCTCCACGAAAGGCACGTACAGCGAACTGCTGTGCCCGCTCACCTTTAACCCGTGCTGAGGGAAACGCACGCGCGCGTCACGTCACATGCGGACGTGCACTTTATCACGCGCGATTACGCACATTACACACGGACGTGCAGTTTTTCACACGCGATTACGCGCATTACACGCGGACGTGCAGTTTTTCACGCGCGCGTGCTTATGCATCGGCCCTTTCCTCCTATTACACGCGGACGTGCATTTTTTCACGCGCGCTTACGCGCATTACACGCGGACGTGCATTTTTTCACGCGCGCTGTAATGCCCATGCACGTCTGTACGCGTCACGTCACAGGGGCGCTTGTGCTCGAGGGGCCTTCTGTTCAATGAAAATGCGTATGCGTGCAGACGCGCTTACGCGCTAAGGGCCTTTCCTCGAATTACACGCTGACATGCAGATTTTTCACGTACCAAATCACTCCGTATCAAGCTGGCCACGCGAAAACACACGGAAGACCATGCTCCTGCCCAGAAGGCCGAATCACTGCCCCCCAGTGCCCCGAGCAGCCTCCCACGTGCCACCTGCTGCTGCCTGCCTGCCTGCTGCCACCGTGCCCTGCCATTTGGTGCCTGCACATCAGCCATCTGCAGGGGTCCAGTTGCTGTGTCCACCCCTGCTGGTACAGAAGACTCCCGACTCGAATAACATCGCTCCACAGCCCAGCCCCAGGACCCAGTTGCCCACCCACTCCTGCCCCTGGGGTTGCCATGTCGGGCACATCCACATCTGACACCAGTGGCAACCCCCGGCCAGAGGGGCAGAGGGGCACCAGCTTCACTGCCACCGAAGTTGGTGTCCTGGTGGAGCAAGTCCTGGGGCAGTATGATGCCCTCTTCGGATCGTCCCGCGCCAACAGGGAAGGACGGGAGAGGATCTGGGCCGACTGTGTGGTTGCCATCAACGCGGAGGGGGTGGCAACCCGCACCATCCAGAAGGTCAAGAAGCGCTGGGAGGACTTGAGGTCCAGGACCCTCATGAAGGCCCGGCGCCTCGTGGAGGGGGGCCGGGGCCGCATGAGTTCCATCCAGTTGAGGGTCCTGGAACGCGCACACACAGCGCTCCACGCCCAGGTCCTTGAGAGGGAGACCCGTCTGGAGTTGAGCGGTAAGTGGCCAAGCATTGCTGTGTGAGACAGGGCATGTTGCAGTGTGCTGGTTGTCTGATTCTTGCCTGCATGTGTGACATAGGCCATGTACGCATGTATGTGTGCAGGGACATCATTTTAATGCATGTGCGACCTGTAATGTGTGAACCGCACGGTTGTTGCATGTGTTTGAATGCGACATGGGGAGCCCTGTGCAGATTGCACACATGACAGCATGGCAGTCTCTGTTCCTGGACATGGGTGGGGGCGAGGGATGGGTGCTGATGCCAGATACATATGTGGTATCCATGTCTGTGTGCCTGACCTGCGTGTCTGTGACTTGTGAGTGCCATGGATGCATGACACATGTCTGTGACAATGTACTGATTCACTGATGCAGCCTAGTCATCCCTGTATGCACTGTGATTGGGGTGTACGGGGCCAGATGGATGTGACTGAGGTGAAGTGTGTGCATGTGATAGGCATGACCCATGATGCATGTGAGTCCCATTACATTGTATGATTCGAGAGTCCATTGGACATGCATAGAAATGTCCATGGCACGCACCATGACTGTCACTGTGTGTGTTTTGCCTGGACTGACAAATGTGTTGTGGTGTGACATGATGGAAGTGTACTTTGACAGTGGAACTCATCTGATATTGCTTCCTGTCTAGGGGACCATTGTACAGTACCCTGATTCTTGTGTTCTATGTCTCCCTCTACGCAGCGGCTAGTGAAGGAGAGGGCGGAGACGGCGCTGTGGAGCAAGGCGGCGGGGATGCCCCCACGGCTGCAGCAGAAGGGGTGGGTGAGCCCCCACAGGGGCCTGCTACGGCGGTAGACGGCGAGGAGCCATCCAGGTTGGTGGTTTCCACAGAGGAGGAGGAGGCCGCCACTGAGGCGCACATGGGGCCTGGTGGGGGCATCCCTGCTGGTGCAAGTGGTGCAGTCCAGGGGCAGGGGCAGGAGGCAGCACAGGTCACTGTGGAGGGGCCTGTGCATGTCACTGTCCCTGAACCTGTGGGTGCACCACCTTGCACCAGCAGGGATGCCCCATCCCAGGCCCGTCCGCAGATAGAGGGGATGTCCATGTCATCTGAATCCCCTCCACCTGCGGACGAGGGGACCCCTGGCTGTGTGGAGAAGGTCCTGATTGGGGTTGCGATGCGCACGGCTGTGATTCGTGATGCCGTGCGTGCTTCCCGGGAGGAGCATGCACGTCATCACGAAGAGCACCGTGCCGACGTGGCCCAATTGGGATCGGCCATGTTCGGGGGTTTCCTGCATGTGTCGGCCAATCTGGCGGCCCTCTCCTCCTCTGTGGAGGCTATACGCCGGTCGTTCTCCTTGCCGTCTTCCGGCCCAGATGCCACCAGGGCCCCCTGTGGACTTGCCCTGACCAATGCAGCCAGCTCGGTGAGGATCCCATCCCTGCCACAGTCGGGAGTCGGAGGTCCAGCAGGGGTGGACAACACAGCAACTGGACCCCAGCAGATGGAGGATGTGACGGCATCATCGGGCAGGGCACGTGCACGACGGCGTCGGTGGTTTCCATCAGCCTGGATGCCGTCGTGCTGGCAGAGGCAGTGGCGTCGGAGGCAGCAGCAGGCTCGACGTGGGAGGCATCATGGCTCGGGGCCATCAAGATCAGAGGGGCAGGCATCGGCCGGAGGGCAGGGGAACCCTGGGATGGTAGTGTCTTCCGTGTGGGAGCAGTTGGTCCAGCGGATAGGTGCGGAGCGGCAACGGGCGGAAGAGGAGTGGCTCACCATGGTCAGGGCGGAGTTCTCCATGCGTCGGGCGTTGAGGCGGGCTGAGTGCCTCGAGGAAGCTCGCAGGGAGTTTGAGGTGAACATGGGGTTATCCCTGCGAGACCTCGGGGCCAAGACAGAGTCCCGCCTCCAGTACATCGACATGGAGTTCGATGATGCCCTGGCCGGCAACATCACAGAGTGAGCCGCAGGACTTGCCCGCTGCCATTGTATATAGTTCTTTAGTTAGTTAGTGTTAGGTTTCCTTTATTTATTGAGATTTTTTTGGACCGCTCGGACAATGGCCACTTTTCTGTATATAGTTTTTTCATTAGGTAGTAGTAGGTTTCATTTATAGTGTTGGGCTCATGGACCCTGGAATATTCTTGTGTATAGTTGGCTTTTTGAAAAAACATTTTTTTGACTAATATTTGTGTTCACCATGAGGCAATGGTTTTTCCTTATTTTTCCTCCCCATGATTTTGCTTTGGACAACATTGGTTTTTGGATTCCTTTGTTTTTTGGATTTTTACATTAGTTCTCGGACATGGACCATTTATTTTGTTATCCCCATTGTTGTATGTTTGATTTGTTTACTTCATTTTCATCTTGAATACATATTTTTATTACTTTCACTTGTGGTATTTTCTCATTGGTTTCATTCATGTCATGATATGGGTTTTGACATTCACTTGCATCCATTGTGTATGTGTGTGTGACGGACATGTGTTCATTTACATACTTGCCATTGGGGTTGTATCATGTAATTGCATTTACTATGTGGGTGGATGCAATCCTTGGCTGGGTGTTTGTGCTGGGTATGCTGCCCATTACTGCCATGATTGAGTATCGTCAGGACCTGGGGGCAGGGGGACATGGGTGGGGGCCTGGTGGAGGCTGCCCCTGGTGACTGGGGGTGGGGGTGCTGGGAGACATGGGTGGGGGCCTGCTGGCAGGTGCCCCACAGTGCTGGGGGGTGGGGGTCCTGGGAGACATGGGTGGGGGCCTGGTGGGGGCTGGCCCTGGTGGCTGGGGGGTGGGGGTGGTGGGAGACATGAGTTGGACATGGGTGGGGGCCTGCTGGCAGGTGCCCCACAGTGTTGGGGGGTGGGGGTGGTGGGAGACATGAGTTGGACATGGGTGGGGGCCTGCTGGCAGGTGCCCCACAGTGCTGGGGGGTGGGGGTGCTGGGAGACATGGGTGGGGGCCTGGTGGAGGCTGCCCCTGCACTGCTGGGGGGTGGGGGTGGTGGGGAACATGAGTTGGACATGGGTGGGGGCCTGGTGGGGGCTGGCCCTGCACTGCTGGGGGGTGGGGGTGGTGGGAGACATGAGTTGGACATGGGTGGGGGCGTGCTGGCAGGTGCCCCACAGTGCTGGGGGGTGGGGGTGCTGGGAGACATGGGTTGGACATGGGTGGGGGCCTGCTGGCAGGTGCCCCACAGTGCTGGGGGGTGGGGGTGCTGGGAGACATGGGTGGGGGCCTGCTGGCAGGTGCCCCACAGTGCTGGGGGGTGGGGGTGCTGGGAGACATGGGTTGGACATGGGTGGGGGCCTGCTGGCAGGTGCCCCACAGTGCTGGGGGGTGGGGGTGCTGGGAGACATGGGTGGGGGCCTGCTGGCAGGTGCCCCACAGTGCTGGGGGGTGGGGGTGCTGGGAGACATGGGTGGGGGCCTGGTGGAGGCTGCCCCTGCACTGCTGGGGGGTGGGGGTGGTGGGGAACATGAGTTGGACATGGGTGGGGGCCTGGTGGGGGCTGGCCCTGCACTGCTGGGGGGTGGGGGTGGTGGGAGACATGAGTTGGACATGGGTGGGGGCCTGCTGGCAGGTGCCCCACAGTGCTGGGGGGTGGGGGTGCTGGGAGACACGGGTTGGAATTGGGTGGGGGCCTGCTGGCTGGTGCCCCACAGTGCTGGGGGGTGGGGGTGCTGGGAGACATGGGTTGGACATGGGTGGGGGCCTGCTGGCAGGTGCCCCACAGTGCTGGGGGGTGGGGGTGCTGGGAGACATGGGTGGGGGCCTGCTGGCAGGTGCCCCACAGTGCTGGGGGGTGGGGGTGCTGGGAGACATGGGTGGGGGCCTGGTGGAGGCTGCCCCTGCACTGCTGGGGGGTGGGGGTGGTGGGGAACATGAGTTGGACATGGGTGGGGGCCTGGTGGGGGCTGGACCTGCACTGCTGGGGGGTGGGGGTAGTGGGAGACATGAGTTGGACATGGGTGGGGGCCTGCTGGCAGGTGCCCCACAGTGCTGGGGGGTGGGGGTGCTGGGAGACATGGGTTGGACATGGGTGGGGGCCTGCTGGCAGGTGCCCCACAGTGCTGTGGGGTGGGGGTGCTGGGAGACATAGGTGGGGGCCTGGTGGAGGCTGCCAGTGGTGACTGGGGGGGGTGGTGGGAGACATGGGTGGGGGCCTGGTGGAGGCTGCCCCTGGTGACTGGTGGGGTGGGGGTTGGGGGAGACAAGGGTGGGGGCCTGGTGGGGGCTGGCCCTGGTGGCTGGGGAGTGGGGGTGCTGGGAGACATGGGCTGGACATGGGTGGGGGCCTGCTGGCAGGTGCCCCACAGTGCTGGGGGGTGGGGGTGCTGGGAGACATGGGTTGGACATGGGTGGGGGCCTGCTGGCAGGTGCCCTGCACTGCTGGGGGTGGGGGTGCAAGGGGACATGTGGCTTGGCTGGGGGGCATGCCCATGGTGGATGGGCTGCCTGCGGGACATGACCAGGGGTGCAGGGTAGTCCCCTGTGGTGTGGGCTGCCTGCAGAGGTCGTGGAGGGGGTAGAGGGGAGACCTGGGAGGACCCACACTGACAATTCACGTCTTGAACTTCCCGCACACCCACGTAATACACTACCCCACTCGCACAGGCCCTTTCGCGTGTGGAACCACCCGCGAGCCCCTGAAATCCACGCACCCCGCTCCCCCAGGCCCGATCGCGTGTGGAACTACCCGCGCACCCCTGAAATCCACGTACCCAGGCCAATCGCGTGTGGAACTTCCCGCGCAATCCTGAAATCCACGTACCCAGGCCAATCTCGTGTAGACTTTCTCGCGCACCCCTGAAATCCACGTACCCAGGCCAATCGCGTGTAGACTTTCTCGCGCACCCCTGAAATCCACGTACCCAGGCCAATTGCATGTAGACTTTCTCGCGCACCCATGAAATCCACATACCCAGGCCAATCGCGTGTAGACTTTCTCGCGCACCCCTGAAATCCACGTACCCAGGCCAATCGCGTGTAGACTTTCTCGCGCACCCCTGAAATCCACGTACCCATGCCAATCTCGTGTAGACTTTCTCGCGCACCCCTGAAATCCACGTACCCAGGCCAATCGCGTGTAGACTTTCTCGCACACCCCTGAAATCCACGTACCCAGGCCAATCGCGTGTAGACTTTCTCGCGCACCCATGAAATACACATACCCAGGCCAATCGCGTGTAGACTTTCTCGCGCACCCCTGAAATACACGTACCCAGGCCAATCGTGTGTAGACTTTCTCGTGCACCCCTGAAATCCACGTACCCAGGCCAATCTCGTGTAGACTTTCTCGCGCACCCCTGAAATCCACGTACCCAGGCCAATCGCGTGTAGACTTTCTCGCGCACCCCTGAAATCCACGTACCCAGGCCAATCTCGTGTAGACTTTCTCACGCACCCCTGAAATCCACGTACCCAGGCCAATCGCGTGTAGACTTTTTCGCGCACCCCTGAAATACACGTACCCAGGCCAATCGCGTGTAGACTTTCTCGCGCACCCCTGAAATCCACGTACCCAGGCCAATCTCGTGTAGACTTTCTCGCGCACCCCTGAAATCCACGTACCCAGGCCAATCGCGTGTAGACTTTCTCGCGCACCCCTGAAATCCACGTACCCAGGCCAATCTCATGTAGACTTTCTCGCGCACCCCTGAAATACACGTACCCAGGCCAATCGCGTGTAGACTTTCTCGCGCACCCCTGAAATACACGTACCCAGCCCAATCGCGTGTAGAATTTCTCGCGCACCCCTGAAATACACATACCCAGCCCAATCGCATATGGAAACACCCGCACACCCCTGAAATACACGCTCCCAGATCTGCGTTTGCTGCTGCCCTTTGCGCTGGGTTGGGGATTTTGATGGCTTTTCCCTGCGCGAGAGGCGTTCTAGGGGGCGTAACTGGCGCTGCTGCAGGGTCGCTGCACCACTGTGCGCCACGGCTGGTTTTGGTGGCTGGAATCCATGAATACGCTGTGCGCGGAAATGTATTTTAGCGCACGCGGCTGGCGCAGGGATTCGCACGCGCACACTGTGCGCCAGCCGCGTGCGCCACTTGTGCGCTGAATTCTATGAATTACCCCCTTAAATACCCCGGGTTGCTATGAAACATTGTCCGGAAACCCGACCAAAGAAATAATACAGAAATTGGAATTGAAAATCTATGACTGGCACCGAAAAGGTCTTCTTACGGATAATGAAAGGAGTTATCTCCTAGTCAAAGACCCTACTACACCAATTATGTACTTTTTACCAAAGGTTCATAAGGATTACGATTCAATACCGGAAGGCCGACCGATTCTCAATGGAATTGGCTGGGCAACGGAAAATATTTCGCAGTATCTAGATAACATCTTAAGACCTAGAGCCATGAAATTGAAAGCGTATCTTAAGGATACAACTGACGTACTTATCAAGCTTAAATCTTGGAATTGGGAAAATGATTGTCTATTAGCGACATTGGATGTAAAAGCACTGTATACATCGATCCAGCATACATGGGCACTAAAAGCAATAGACCATACCTTTAAGGAGGACTCTGCATCAATGTATCACCAGATCCAAATGATAAAGGAAATGTTGGAATCTTCTTTTGAATGTAACATCTTTAATTTCAATAATACATACTTTAAACAAACAAAGGGAGTTGCAATGGGCACCAAATATGCCCCTGCCTTAGCTAACATTTTTATGGGCCTATTTGAAGACACAATTATTTACCAGGACAAAGCATACCAAAAAGAACTTGTGCATTGGTTTAGATATATAGATGATGTTCTAATACTATGGAAAGGAACAGAATTGACGTTCATAGAATTCAAGAACAGGATCAATCACAATGATATGGGAATTGAATTCACAGGTGTCTGTGATGCAAAAAGTATTAACTTTCTAGACCTCACAATCTATATAGAACAGAACCAAATCAGAACATGTACATATAGGAAGCCCACTGAAGTGAACTCCACGTTACACGCAGCAAGCTGCCACCACAGACCAACCATCTGGAATATACCATCAGGGGAATTCTTAAGAGCAAGAAGAAATTGCCAAACAAATGAACATTTTGAACAAGAATGTAAGTTACTAAAAGCAAGATTCTTGGATAGACGATATTCGGAACAATGTGTCAGTAAAGCCCTGAACAAAAGTTTATCGATAACACAAGAGCAAACGCTATTACCAAGGAACAAAGTGACAGACCAACCCACCATTGCATTTATAACCAAATACAGTAGTGACCACAGGATCTTAAAAAGAATTCTGCCCAAACATTGGTATCTTCTAAAATTAGATGACAATATTGCCAACTATGTTGATGATAAACCTAGGATTACCTTTAAAAGAGCGCAAACTTTGAAAAATAAATTAAGTCCATCAAACTTACCGGCAGAGCCAGATATGGAGGAAACATCTAATTGGATAAAAGTAACAACTAACGGATTCAGAAAATGTGGGACATGCAAAATGTGCAAATATGCACATCCAAAAACGGATCAATTTTGCAGCACCAATAACAAGACCTTGAAGATAAGACATTCCATCAATTGTAGGACAAAATATGTGGTCTATGGAATCATTTGTGTGTGTAATTTGGTCTATATTGGCAGCACGATCAGAGAACTTAGAACCCGAATTAGAGAACACTTGGCGAAAATTGGGAGTCAAGATCCAAAACTACCATTAGCATGCCATTGGCAAGAGAAACATCAAATGGACAACAAGGCAGACATCAAGTTTATTGGTCTACAAAGAGTGACACCAGGAAGACGAGGAGGTGACAGGGAAAAGAAACTGAGACAAACAGAGGCGAAAATAATTTGTAAACTGAATGCTACGATTCTTGGTCTTAACACAGACAATGAAATGGTGTCTTTTCTTTAGAAACCTGAGAAACTACTATGTAATTATAATGTATTAGAATTATATGTCCTAATGCAGGAATATATACTGGTAATCAAAAATGCATCATTTTGAACATGGATTTGAGCTTTGAAATGATTATATTGTTATCGTGAATACGTACCAAACTTGAAGAAGGGATAGAGATTTGCCCTGTACAACATTTCTCACTATCACCTTAATAGCCCATAGACTGGGGCTTTCCACTAACACTAATGTTCATATAACACCCAGTTACTTCATAAATCTCATTCTAACACGCCCGAGTACATAGGTACAGAGGAATGTTACCTCACTTTTGTAAGCACACATTGCAGAAAGGGAAATAGTAACTACAAAAATATATTTTAAACAGACAAGGCGCATAAGTTATCTCATAATAAAATTTGATTAATAAGTGTTAGTACATAATTTGGTATTTACTACACTGTCATTATTAGAATGTATTAGTTTGAATACGGGATGGAATAAGGGCCTAGATTCGCCCTCTAACACTTGGTACTATTCATCATAATAGCCTCCAGACTGTGGCCGAACATTCATTAGAAATAGGAAATAAAATGCTGTATTAAGCATCAAAAAGCGCAACGTTCGCATCCTAAGATATTCATTAATGTATATATAACATCTAGCTTTTTCACAAATTTAGTGTAATGCGCCTAAGGAAAAAGGCACTGAGGCTTGCCAATTCACTTTGAAGCACGTATTACAGAATCTAAGTAGTAATCGTTCATTTCGAACTTTAAAAACAGTAAAGATGCACAATTTATCTTGACATTAAATGGACTACTAATGACTAACATTCAGTGATAATAATCAAAGAACGATAACGTGAATCATGTATACTATGCCTGGGTTTCAAGGCAAACCGAGTACAGTACAACATGGCCGCCATGTTGTCCCTCACTAAAACAGAGACAAAGGACTTTATCAGAGGTCCGCTACCATAGTAACACTGAGTTAACCAATATATACAGAGAGGACGACTACATGGCGCCCCCTCGAGATTTATGCGGTACGCGATCAGACGCGGAGACTTAGTCAAGGTAAGAGACAGTCTAACAATTCAAGGCTCATATAAGAACTAGGCAAAAAGGTACCCGGCACGGGTACGCGTGCAGTTACCATTTGGCGGAGCCCGCACCGCGATATGACGTATCTTTGGAGATCTATCGCATTGGTAGTGACACTAATATTAATAGTTCATCTATTTACAGAAGAAAATCTGAAAAATTACTTTACACTCCACAGTCTGAGAGGAAAATGTGATGGAAACACGTATATATCTTCTTGAAATATAAATGGGTCAAAGAAATGACATTTAAAATTTTCCTATTCATAGGGATCTAACCCAACTCAATACTGGAACAAACTTGCCAAAACTATACAGGGGCATTAGAGGACTTCGAAGGTAAAATGTTGAACACTAATTCATAGTTTTAATGGATGCATAATAATTAGCACAAACCTAATTAACTGTTTGCATCTACTTTTGTATCCCTTACTTATCCATCCCCTTCCCCCACCCTTTTTGTGTCTGGCTTTTTATTTCTATTTTTATTTTTTACTCTTACCATTATTTATTTTTCTTGGCATTATTGTCATTTGTTCTTTGATCTTCGAAATGGATTGCACTTGAAATGTACATATGTGAACCATTATATACTTTGTTCTTTTCATGTATATCTACCGTTACTATTAATATATGGTGCTATGATAGGATAATAGCCCTGATTTGAAAAAGGTCTTATGGCAGACCGAAACACATGTCATCATAAAAGGGCACTCTGTATAAAAATAAATATATTTCAGCTTTGAATATTGGGCGCAGTCTCCTTCCGGGTTACCTAACCATACCTACATTTATTCCTTTTTGGGTTTTTTCTTGGCAAAACCCTAATACCCGGTGAGACGCGACCGTCTGCACACAACCCAGCTTCTTTTTAATATAAGGACAAAACCAGCAGGAATATGTCGCCAAGTTAGACCAAACCGCCATAGCCGAGAGTCTTTTGGAAAACTACATTGGTAAAGAGGACCTCAAAGTGTTGATGAAATGTCCAAAAATGTTCCGAATCCAAGACGGTTTGTTGGTAAGGAGATCCATAGCTGGCCATGACCAGTGGGTGGTCCCTACCTCATTCTGAAGCCTGATGCTAAGTCACACCCATGATGCGGCCACAGCTGGTCATCGAGGGTTTCATACAACACTAGAAATCTAGAGAGAGGTTGCATACTGGCCACACATGGGGCAGGACCTCAACCAATACTTGAAGGGGTGTCTTGTGTGTGCACAATTTCAGCCAACATCACTCACACACCGTGCTCCCCTTCAAAAGAGGGGGATGACACACACTTGGTAAGATTTACAAGTCGATTTTATCGGGCCCGTGATTCACTCCTCTAGGGGGAACAAGTACATGTTGACCGTGACATCCTTGTTCTCTAAATGGGTGGAATGTCTCCCGGCCCCAAATTGCAAGGCAGAAAAAGCAGCTGCCCTGATGATCAACCACATCTTCTCACGTTTGGACTACCCCAAAGGATTGAGTCAGACCAAGGTAGTCACTTCACCAGCGAAGTGATGACAAAGATGTGGGAGATACTTGGGGTCAAAAGGAAACTACACATTGCCTACGGGCCAGCCTCTAGTGGTGGACTCGAGAGATACAACAAGACAATTGTGAGCATATTAAAAAAGTTTGTGGCAGATTCTGGGCCAAGTTCGGACATTCGACTACCTCTTGTCCTGATGACCATCAGATCTACCCCTTCTTCCACAACTAAAATGTCACAGTTTGAGCTGATGACTGGACGAAGGATGGTGCTTTC
Organism: Ambystoma mexicanum; assembly: GCF_040938575.1. Classification (NCBI taxonomy): domain Eukaryota; kingdom Metazoa; phylum Chordata; class Amphibia; order Caudata; family Ambystomatidae; genus Ambystoma; species Ambystoma mexicanum. The sequence continues at coordinate 114,948,287 of NC_090934.1, read as the reverse complement.
CCAGCATCTGCTCTACAGAACCCAAGAGCAGGCCTTGATAAATGCCTCCACAACTGATGAGTATGTTGAGAATCTGAGAAAACACCTTCAACATGCTTTTGCCTATGCTCAGCGGAATCAAGAAAGATCTGCAGACAGTATGAAGACCCACTATGACCTTAAGACAACTAGAAAAGAATACCAAGTAGAAGACCGGGTCTACTTGTACAATTTCCAAAGGAACCAGGCCAAACAGTGCAAATTTCTTCCTAGCTTGCGGGGTCCTTTTGAAATTGTAGACAGAATCTCACCAGTCGCCTATAAAATCCGTATCCCCAAAGGCAGTTTGACAGAAGGGGAAGATAAGTGGGTCCACATCAACCAGCTGAAGTATTGCCATCCTAGGCACACTCTGCGGCAACTAGAGCCATCTGGAAACTTAGAAGGGGACATTCCGGATCCCTAGAAAATTACAACTATTAAAAACCATTCCACCTGTTAAAATTAATAGCAATTACAGGCGGGAAAGATTGTCAATTGTATGTCCAATGTATGCATCTGCCCCACTACATGAATAGTGGTGGGGAAATGCGCACAATCATGCTCTGTTTTGTCTTATAGCACTGAAAGCAAGGATTCCAAGCACCAAGAAGGACCGCTCGGGGAACCGGAAGAAAAGACCCAAGGGGCCTGGGGTATCGCTCCATACTCTCATCCGGAACCGGCTGTCACGATTCCCAAAAGAGCTCCCTGAATAAACCCATATCCCCGTAGATTATTATATTAGCTCTGTCATTTGAGAGAAAATTATTGTTCCCATTCAGATCCATTGAGTTAGGCAAGAAAATCGGGATTCCAAAATGGCCGCCTAGTGGTGCAAACAGGAACTAATGTGTAGGTCTAGTCTTTGCGACCTCTGCTATAAGTACTCCATCTCTGAGGAGAATCGCGCTTCGCGTTGCTGACTGCCCTGCAGTACGGACGCTCACCGCGGTCTCCGAAAGAATTCCAGTCAGAGTTCCCGCCTGTCATATTTCCAGTCAGAAGTTCCTCGCCCTGTCCCATAGTCTTCTCCTCTGCTCTCAGTCATAGTTTTCTCATTTAGATATTCCTTAGTTTTTTCCCGTCCTCAGTTCCAGTCAGAAGTTTCCCTGTCAAGAGCTTCTTGAGGAAGAATTTTTTCGCACACACGCAAGTACCAGTTTTAGATTGCCTGAGATTACCAGTGCCCTGTTGTATTTATTTGCGAGGATTTACGGCCACGGATTAATCACTGTTTACTTATTTAATTGGTTATTTCAATACTTGTGGGTTTCCGTGTGCCTATGTTTAAAGTCTCCCTTGTTGTGCCAGGTTGTTGTCACAGCTAGTAAGGGTTGCCCAGTTGTGTACTTTTAGTTAGTTCATTTCAAGAAAGGGGTCATATTTATTCTTTTTTTTACATTCCTGAAAGTGGTTTAGGCAGTTTCTTATAGGACAGTGCTACTTCCCTCATTTAGGAACATTGTCTTAGACATTACTCTATTAGCCCTCCAGTTGATTTTCTAAGACCATTCCATCAGCTACACAAATGTATGACTAAATTAGGCATTCCTCTCCTTGTCACCAGTCTCCTTCCCCTTCCGTTTATATAAAATTCAACTGACTCCAAGACCACTCCGTTTCTTCAGAACTTGCGCCCCTGTATGAATGCAGGATGGAGAGCTCACTAAAAAAGAACCTCAGGTGAGAATTCTCCGTGTTAGTATCAGTTATTTTATTTACAGGAGAAAATTTTCTCATAATAGGTGGGAACATTATTAAGGAGGGTTGTATCTTGTCATCCTTTCTACAGGTATTGTGATCTGCTAGCTTCCAGGGAGTTCTTCTGGCGTTCCCGCAGATTTACAGGTGAGCGTTACAGAACGCGAAGCCACTTTTTGAAAATATCTGCCTGAGCGCCATGGAGACTCCTGAGGTGGATCAATTGGCTCAGTTATTAGGGGAGCTGAGGGCGGAGGTTCATGCCGCACGTTCTGAAACATGTGCATTGCGTAGGGAGCTAGTGGTTAATAGGGACCGTACAGACGAATTGGCACGCCAACTTTTACAAACACAGGCTGGTCAAGTTCCCTTACCCGCAGCCAACCCCTCAGCCCCTGTTCCCGCTACCCCCCAGACTCCAGTCCAAGTAATTGTTCCTGGAAGTATTCCCTTAGCTCCTCCTGAGCGTTTTCTGGGGGATTCCAAGAAATTTGCTGTGTTTATGAACCAGTGTAGGTTACATTTCCTTTGTCGTCCAGGAGTATTTCCCACAGATCAGGCCAAGGTGGCATTCATTTTATCTTACCTGGGTGGTTATGCTGCGGATTGGTCAATTCCTCTAGTCAGTAGGGACGACCCAATCTTGAGGAATCTATCAGAGTTTCAGAAAGAAATGGAGAAATTATTTGCACGACATACCCAGGGTCAGGCCTTAGATAATGAGCTGCTTTCTCTCCGACAAGGAAACCAAGAACTGTTGGCTTATGTGGCAACCTTCAATAGACTAGTAGCAGAATCCAATTGGCCCAATGAAAAGCGAACAACCTTGTTTCACAGAGGATTGCGAAGTGAATTAAAGGATGTCTTGGCTCAAGTGGTCAATCCGCCAGATGGAATTACCGACTTTATTGACCTTACTATCCAGCTTGACCAGCGATTGCAAGATAGAAGAGTGGATCGTTCTCGTTCTGAAAATCGGCCTTATTTTGTGCGCCCTAAAGAAACCCCAGTAAGAGCAGGCTCGGATATTCGTCCAGAACCTATGCAGTTGGGGGTTGTTCGGGGACCCATATCGCAGGCTGAGAGGGATAAGAGACGTCAACAACAATTGTGCCTTTACTGTGGCAAGCCAGGACACTTCCTAAAGGATTGTCCGGTGAAACCTCCAAGAAAACCTATCGGAGGCATCAACCAAGAAGCGGCAAATCAGATTTCGGAAAACTCCAGCGCCCGGCAAGTATAGAGGTCAGCTTGTCGAGCATGAAACAGGGAGTAATGACCTCTCACTTTGTCTTTCCCATTATCTTATTTAGTCCAGAACAGCCCACTAAGATGCATGCTTTACAAGCCTACATAGATTGTGGAGCCATAGGGAACTATATGGATTCTAAACTGGCATGCAAGTTAGATCTCTTCGTTGTGGACAAATCAGAGGCCGATAATGTATCTACAGTAGATGGTACTCCGTTAGCTTCTGGACCAGTTACACAATGTACGAGTGACCTTATCATGCTTTGCCAGGGAAGTCACAAAGAGAGGATAACATTCGACCTTATAAGTGCTCCGCAATTTCAAATCATTCTAGGTATGCCTTGGCTCGAGCAGCACAATCCCACTATAGATTGGCGTTCCAGATCCCTCACCTTTGCTGCTGAATGTGAAGACTCCTGTTCTATGATGAGTAACCTAAAGAAGCCTGTTATCGAGAGAGCATCTACTGATTCAACGCTTGGATTGATTGGAAGTCTACCCTCAGAGTATAAGAAATTTCACGAAGTGTTTGAAGAAAAATTGGCTGAGGTACTGCCTCCTCATCGTCCCTACGATTGTCAGATTGACTTACTTCCAGGAGGTCAACTTCCATGTAATCGAATATATTCATTAACAGAAAAGGAGGATGCCCATCTAAAGAAGTATCTAGACCAGTATTTAGCGAATGGGTTCATTAGGCCTTCTAAGTCTCCAACGGCCTCTCCTCTTTTTTTTGGGCCGAAAAAAGAAGGGGATCTCAGGACTTGTATTGATTATCGTGCCTTAAACCAGATTACAGTCAAGAATCGGTACCCCATTCCCCTCATTTCAAATTTGTTAGATCAAATCAAGGGCGCCCAGATCTTTACTAAATTAGATCTTCGAGGTGCATACCATCTCATTCGAATTAAAGAGGGTGACGAATGGAAGACTGCTTTTCGCACCAAATATGGCCTATTCGAGTACCAAGTGATGCCCTTCGGATTATGCAATGCTCCGGCAGCATTTCAGAGTTTTATGAACGATGTCTTGAGGGATCTGCTGGATGTATGTGCAGTTGTCTATATTGATGATATCCTGATTTTCTCCAGAAACTATCAAGAACACGTGAAACATGTTACTGCTGTGCTTCAAAAACTACAAGAAAATCATCTTTTTGTGAAGTTAGAGAAATGTTCCTTCCATGTTTCCGAAGTCGAATTTCTGGGTTTTGTTCTATCCTCTCAAGGTGTCATGATGGACATGCGAAAAGTGGAGGCTATTCTCACCTGGCCGGCTCCAACTTCTGTGAAAGGAGTCCAAAGTTTTTTGGGTTTTGCTAATTTCTATCGTCGCTTTGTGGATAATTTCTCCCAATTGGTACACCCCATCACATCCTTGCTTAGAAAGAATAAAAGATTTGAATGGACCAAGGAGGCTGAGGAAGCTTTTCAGAAATTAAAAACCAAATTTACTGAGGCTCCTGTATTGAGACATCCTCAAGCTGACTTACCATTTGTTGTGGAAACTGATGCCTCAAATGTTGCTATGGGTGCCGTTCTGTCGCAGCGCAATCCAGAAACCCAGGTATTGCACCCAGTGGCATTCTGGTCGAAAAAACTCTCACCTGCTGAACGCAATTACACCATTACAGACAAGGAGTTGTTGGCCATCAAGTGTGCCCTGAAGGAATGGAGACATTATCTCTTGGGAGCCCAGCACACGATTACCATCCTCACGGATCATAGAAACCTCCAGTATTTACGTTCCGTAAAGGCCCAATCTGCCCGCCAACTGCGATGGGCATTGTTCTTCGCAGAATATGATTTCATCATCACGTTTAGACCGGGAGTACGAAATGGCAAGGCTGACGCTTTATCTCGAATTGGCAATGGAGAGGAAGCGTTTGTCCCTACTGCTCCCGTGAACGTCATCGCCGGAGAAAGAGTCCTAGGTTTATTGCACCATGAAGAACCATATTTCGAGAACCTGAAGAAGGAAATTAAAGAAATCATAACTCCGGAGGAGCTGCTAACATGGGTAAATCGAGGAAACCATTTCAAGGTCCAAGAGGAATTACCTTACTATCAAGATCGAATGTATCTCCCTACAGAGACCATGAGAAAACAAGTAATTTCCAACTACCATGGCTCCCTCCTTGAGGGTCATCCCGGAGTAACCAAGACCCTGGAGAAGATTAAGAGGTACTACTGGTGGCCAACTTGGCGTAAGGATGTTACTCATTTCATTCAGACTTGCGGAATTTGTGCACAGAACAAGGGTTCAAAAAAGAAACCAGCCGGTCTTCTGCAACCTTTAAATGTTCCACCCAATCCATGGCATACCATATCTATGGACTTTATCACGGATCTGCCGTCATGTAAAGGTTACAATACCATCCTGGTGGTGGTAGATTTATTTTCGAAGATGGCTCATTTTGTGCCCCTACAAGGGATTCCTACAGCTGCTGGTCTGGCCAAGAGTTTTTTAGAAAATATTGTCAAACTACATGGGTTTCCTTCCATAGTCGTCTCTGACCGGGGAAGTCAATTTGTTTCCAGATTCTGGAGAAAGTGTTGTGACCTGGCCCAGATTGAAGTTAGACTATCCACTAGTTATCACCCACAAACGGATGGTCAAACGGAACGCACTAACCAGACCCTTGAACAGTACATACGCTGCATGCTTCATCAAACTAATGATTCCTGGTTAGACATTTTGTGGGTGGCGGAATACGCTTACAACAATTCTATCCACTCTTCTACTGGTCTCACACCGTTCTATACCTTGCATGGTCGACATCCTCGAACATCTGCTTTTGACCCTCCCGATCCACTAGAAATGCCGGCAGTGAGAAACCTTCACAACAAGATAGCAACCGCAACTAGGGAGGCCCAAACTAACTTAGTTACGGCTAAGGAATCCCAAAAGAAGTTTGCTGATCGTCATAGAAGCATTCCCCACAGTTTCCAAGTTGGTGATTCTGTCTGGTTGTCTTCCCGAAATCTGGCCTTAAAGGGTTCTAAGAAGTTTCTTCCCAGATATTTAGGACCATTTGTTATTGAGGCTGTAATTAATCCAGTGGCTATGAGGTTGACACTCCCGAAGAAAATGAGAATACATCCCGTTTTTCATGTTTCCCTATTGAAACCGGTAGAAGCAGAAACACGTTTGCCACCAGTCCCACCCCCATTGGAGGTGGAAGACGAACAACCAGAATTTGAAGTCAGGGAGATCTTGGACTCTAAAATAATGCATCATAAACTATTTTACCTGGTAGATTGGAAAGGCTATGGCCCCCTTGAGAGATCCTGGGAACCTGTGGAGAACATTCATGCCCCAAGATTGGTTAAAAGATTTCATCGTAATCACCCAACCAGGCCGGGAAGGAAATCTTTGAGGGGGGGTACTGTCACGATTCCCAAAAGAGCTCCCTGAATAAACCCATATCCCCGTAGATTATTATATTAGCTCTGTCATTTGAGAGAAAATTATTGTTCCCATTCAGATCCATTGAGTTAGGCAAGAAAATCGGGATTCCAAAATGGCCGCCTAGTGGTGCAAACAGGAACTAATGTGTAGGTCTAGTCTTTGCGACCTCTGCTATAAGTACTCCATCTCTGAGGAGAATCGCGCTTCGCGTTGCTGACTGCCCTGCAGTACGGACGCTCACCGCGGTCTCCGAAAGAATTCCAGTCAGAGTTCCCGCCTGTCATATTTCCAGTCAGAAGTTCCTCGCCCTGTCCCATAGTCTTCTCCTCTGCTCTCAGTCATAGTTTTCTCATTTAGATATTCCTTAGTTTTTTCCCGTCCTCAGTTCCAGTCAGAAGTTTCCCTGTCAAGAGCTTCTTGAGGAAGAATTTTTTCGCACACACGCAAGTACCAGTTTTAGATTGCCTGAGATTACCAGTGCCCTGTTGTATTTATTTGCGAGGATTTACGGCCACGGATTAATCACTGTTTACTTATTTAATTGGTTATTTCAATACTTGTGGGTTTCCGTGTGCCTATGTTTAAAGTCTCCCTTGTTGTGCCAGGTTGTTGTCACAGCTAGTAAGGGTTGCCCAGTTGTGTACTTTTAGTTAGTTCATTTCAAGAAAGGGGTCATATTTATTCTTTTTTTTACATTCCTGAAAGTGGTTTAGGCAGTTTCTTATAGGACAGTGCTACTTCCCTCATTTAGGAACATTGTCTTAGACATTACTCTATTAGCCCTCCAGTTGATTTTCTAAGACCATTCCATCAGCTACACAAATGTATGACTAAATTAGGCATTCCTCTCCTTGTCACCAGTCTCCTTCCCCTTCCGTTTATATAAAATTCAACTGACTCCAAGACCACTCCGTTTCTTCAGAACTTGCGCCCCTGTATGAATGCAGGATGGAGAGCTCACTAAAAAAGAACCTCAGGTGAGAATTCTCCGTGTTAGTATCAGTTATTTTATTTACAGGAGAAAATTTTCTCATAATAGGTGGGAACATTATTAAGGAGGGTTGTATCTTGTCATCCTTTCTACAGGTATTGTGATCTGCTAGCTTCCAGGGAGTTCTTCTGGCGTTCCCGCAGATTTACAGGTGAGCGTTACACCGGCGAGGAGAACCTGTCGATCCAGCATTGATGGGAGAAGCAGACAAATTCTTCCACTTGGAACAAAAAGAAAGATTGACATCCCAATCTCACGAGTTCCCCTTGACGGGCAGTCAAATTCACGTCATGAGGGGGGGGCTTTGTGGGATGTATTAACCCACTTAGGCTATGCCCTGTGGCATCACTGTGTGCTGATGGTGCCAGAATTAACAAAATGGCAGCAAAACCCTTATGTGCGCCAAAACCTATGGAAATTGCGCCTTACAACACAAAACGATGGCTGCCAAATCTACCATGCATGTTGTCAGTGGTGGAACGGAGACCTCACTGCTGAAACATGTCACTGGGCTCCACAACAGGTAAAAATGGAGACTGCATGAAAAGCAGTGTTTTGCTGAAAGTAATCCAAAATCTTGTTTTCAAATCTTTTCCTTGGTTGCTGAAAATACAGAATGCCATCCAAAACACCATCAAACATCCAATATTCTTGCTGGGTGTTACTAGTCACTTCATTCAAGAAATCATTATGAACAGACAATGTCCAGAAAAGCGGAATCTGTCACCACAACATTCACAGCAAAAAAATGTGCCTGCCTGTGAAATCTGTCAAAATCTGGTAGCAGTACCAGTGGCCGCCTGTTGACAGCTGTCAGTAGCTTGCATCAGAAGATTTAAACTGGTGCAACTGAAAACAAATGTCTGAAAACTAAGTGACCTGTATTAAGAGTAACTTAGGTTGTAACTATTCAAATGCCATGGTTAGAAGCTGGAATAAGTGTTCTCGCTGCTTGTTTGAAAATTGCAAGTTTGTTTTAAACCAAGAAAAAAAAAATGTAACAAAATGACATTGAATTTAAGCTGCCTCAAAGCCACCCAACCAGTATGATAGCTTTCCCCCATTAATGCCAGGAAATCACACCTCTGTGAGGATTAGATCAGGGAAGGAGATCTTGGGCTGCAGGGGAAGAGGACAATGGACTTCCTCTGGCTGAAAGGATATGCAGAGTGTGAAGAGTCATAAACAGCCTCTCCCCGAAGGAAGGGGCCGGAGATTGCTTCTCAGCTGCCAGAAGGAGAAGGAGGCGGGGACAGACAACCATTCATTGATTCACAAGGACAAAAAGCACATTTTTAAAAAGACTGATCATTTACTGTGTAAAATTGTGAAAAATATGTAAACCCCCAGAATTGTGAATTTAATTTTTAGATGCACATTTTAAGAGGTGCCAGAACTCTGTGCTATGTTCTGGGAAGTAACAGGGGAAATTAGGGTTTTCCAGCAAATTTATTTATGTCAAAAGCATAAAACTTCACACTCTTATGCCCCTATACAATGCACACAGTTGTGGAAATTTGCTCCAAAATTGGACCATGTGTTCCGGACAAAAAGGGCAGAATTCTGTCAAAAGACGATACAAGATCCGACAGTGATGAGGGCTGGAGGAATATCTGCCACACAAAATATGCAATTTATATATGTTATTGTTATAAAGATTGCACACATGTGAATATGCATTGTACCAAAAGTAGATTTCATGTCCAAAGGGACAAGGGGAGGATTCTCTGACTCATAAACCCCCATCATCATGGTGACACCCTGTTTCTTCTCCAATCAAGGGGGAGAAGAGCTTCTAACCTATACCCTGCCTAGGGGGCGCACTTTGGATAATCCAGCACACACATCCCTTTACCATATGCATAAATAGAGAAAGCTGAGGACTTAGACACACAGATTCACCCACTATCCTGATCCTGGCCAAGCACCCTGAAGCAGATCCATCGATATTCCTTGCTCCTGACTCCAGAGACTTGGCAAGCAGAAAGGCCCATTCCATTAGTTGAACCATTTTCAACTAGTCCTTGAGTTTCCAGAACCAGAAAGAATTACCCAAAACTAAAGGGCAACAAAAGAAACAGCCGGGCTGTGATGTAACTGCTTTCCTGCTAAAGAATTATTAACAGAATCAAAAGACCCAATCCAGTTGTGCCGTGCTGTGCCGTACTGTGCCCAGATAGCTGTGACCAGAGCCATTACATACCCAGTCCATTCCGATGTGCCCAGCAGCCTGTCCCGTGAGGTGTGCCCAGCAGAATTTCTGAGCAGAATCCCTGATCTTGACAGACCCGAATTCCTGACGGTTCTGTTCAAACATATATAGTGAGTATCCATAGAATAGGACTGTATTAAAGCATATGTACTATCCATAGTCAAATCCCTATCCAAATCCATCCTATCTTGTCTTCAGAACCTGAATTGTTAGAAATCGTTTTGAATTGCCTGAACTCTCTATATTATCCCTACTATCTCCTTCGGTACTAGTATTGTTGAATATCTGTGCGCTCATATATTTCATCTGAAGAAGGCAAGCTCCTCGGCAGGCAGTCACCTGGATCCAGTGGCGCCCTGGTCCAGTGGCTGTGCTTCCGTGTGGTATTTGCTTCTTCATAGTCATCACCTAGTGTAAATAAATCCTTTTTGTCTTTTGAAAGTGCATTCCTGTTTTCTCATTCTTGCGCCTATCTCAATAAAACGACCTCCTCTATAACGTCCATAACTTTCTCAATTTCCATGCTAGAAACAACGTTCTGATTGTAGCTAGCATCCTAAGCTTTCCATAGAACCTAAAACCGCATTTCATATACATATAGTTCTCCCGCAATCGCGATTACCTCGCACAGAAAAGATTGCCACAAATGTTCATTTTGGCAAAACAGTACACGTGTACACGTTTTTGATGGCACCCAAACTCAATTTTAAGTTTTCACGTTGCTTATTAGTGTCAAATCATTGCAAGTGTTTGTATGCAACGATCCAAAGTGGCTCCCATTATAATTTAAACAATGTCAGTCATTTAAACCATATCTAGTGTTTTACCGAATTCATTCTCACTTAATTTTAAAACCATTTTGACAGTCTGCCAATCAGTTCTGTTTCTCTCTTGTGTTTGCTGGGGGAAATTGGGATTGACATTTTGTTGAATTCTGCATTCCTGAAACCTGTTCTCTCTCCTCCTATCTCGTTACATTGCTTGTTGGGGGTTGATGGGTGTGCAGGGTAACTAATGACCACACTGCTATTTGATCTGAACACACAAAAGTATTATTTCTGTGCTAAATAGTTTCGCTCACTATTACTCCTTGTGCTTAAAGAGATTGCTTAGTGTGACATCACCCCATTGGTGATTATTATATACCCATTAAACATAGTGTGATTATATTGTGAACTACATAAATAAATATTTTAGCTTTGCAAACCAGCCTGATTCCTGGTTGCTTGTGACCAGGGGGGTTCCAAGAAAGGGGCGTGATATAAGTGGTACATCGGTCAGAATAAAAGAACTTTTAGACACAAAATAAATAAGGATTTCAGTTGTGCATTACACGCTAGGCATTGATTTAGGTGAAGTGCCGGATTGAAATCACTTACATAGGATGGGGGAGGATCATTGGAATAGAAATAGACTTCTTTTAAGAAAGTTGACTAAGTACATCCGAACAGACGAAATGAGAAAAACGGTCACCAATAGATGTTAAGGCTCATGCGACAACTTAAAGCAATATCAATATTCAAAAAGAATATGTCTTTCAAGATAGGGAATTTAAAAGTGGCTGATGAGTGTTCTTAGTCCCAAAAGTGGCCCGGTGGACAGGGCCTTTTGACAGTACTTTATTTTTGATCTTAGGTTGTTCGACATCATTGAACTGTGCTTCTCTGTACTTTTATTACAGTCGAAATGCACTCGAGGTGTGGCGAGTCGCGTTTCACCAGCAGCTAATTGGTGTCAAGTTGGATTTGATACAGGTCTACATGTGGTTTGAGTCTGTTTTTGAGGTGATGTGGTTGAAAGTGGCCCGCACGTTCGGGTCAGCCATGAAGTTGGTTCGCAACAGTGTTATTGTTGGGTTGAGTCAGTGTGTGACACAGTGACTTACAGCAGTTTGTGTCAGTGTTTGAGTCAGGTTGAGGCAAAGTCCAGGTAGTTTGATGTAATGCTCGAAAGGTTTCTGCAATGGTAAACTGGTACTCAAGTCGAGGCAGCTATGAGCACTACTGATGAAAAGTGGTGTCACACTGTTTTGAAGGGGTAGGTCAGCAGTTAATAGTCACAAAATGCCACCAGCAGCACTTCAGGTCCTGTGTTGGTTGGAAGGGCTTCAATCACAATTCAAATGCAGATTGAAGCTTTGAAAGCAGGATACCTGCTTCTCCTAGGATTTCTGATTGATGTGAGCCCTAATCCACGGGCTGCAAAGACAAGGTGAGCCCTTCTTGCTCTGCTCATCCAGTTCAGAGAGTTTTGCTGGTACCTACCAGGGCTCCTTCACATCCAGTCATGCGCCTGGTTCCAGTGCAGTTGGCAGAATGGCAGGCCTTGGTTCACACTAGTTCACCCCTACTGTTCCCAAGAGAAGGTTAGGACCTAGAACTCTCCTCTGTCTTGGATACCTTCTATCTTAACCTCACTGTTGGAGGATTTTGGAATGGGCTTCACTCCTAATAGAGGTTTATCAGATTTTTTCCTGGAATCCACAGATGAAGAAATTGAGTGGTGGTAGACCCCTTCCATCTAAAGGCCCACTCTCACTGGGGATTGGACAAAAGCAATCCTGCTGTAAGGGGTCCAATTCATGTTACTGTATCAAGTGACCCTTTCTTTATTAAATAGTGCCTAGGGTGCCTTGACCTGTAGGGAATCAGGGTGCAGGAAGGACAAGAGCTCAAACAGAAAGGCAAGATGCTGCAAACCCCACTTAGATGCATCTTTCCCAATCTAATTGTGCCCCTTTCTCATGCCTGCTGACTTCAAAGGCCCTCTTCTGTCGTAGTGGTTTGAGGCTGGCCTTCTTTGGTTTTTGTTATTTGGTTGTTTAACAATCTTTAACAATGTACTCATTAAAACGCATTTCATACATAAAAAAGTAGTAAAAACCAAAAAAGAAATGTCAATACATAGTGTTCCATAAAACACAGCACAATCACAAAAAGATTTCATTACACGATATTCCATGAAACACATGCACAATCCACTGTTCCTCTAGCACCATTAAAACCCAAAATATTAAAAAGGTATAAAAAGTTAAAATAACATTGTTATCCACCCTATTTTCAAATTCATAAATTATCCTCTGACCATTCAATAGATCTCAGAAATCCTACTACGGCTATCATATCTGAAGTTACTAAACCATCCAGACATCTTTCCCAAAATAGTCAAAATCCACATAATCCATAGAGCAAAAAGAAATGTCTAAAATAATGTAATCGAGCGGTTTGCAGGGAAGGGCAGTGAACCACTAAGTGCCTGATTGTTTCCACCGCATTCTCAGCATCACAAAATCTACATTTGATCCCAATTTATTAAATTTCAAGAGTATTTCATTGGTCGGATTGAGGTTCCATCGAAACCTCAGGAATTCATTTCTTGCTGATCGACTAGGATAAATAGATAGAAATGGTGCTAATATTCCCTGTTTCTTATGTATAGTCACTACATGAACTACAAATGGATATCCATGCATATTTTCAATGGTATTAATCCAATCACATAATCTTACAGGTTTCTTTGTACTATCAAATCTAAATTGTAACTCCTCACGGCTAGTCCCATTCGCTTGTAAAAACCCATCACGTATGCTTTCCAATTAGGTCAATGTACTGGAAGTACCTGCCTCATGGTAGCTGTTCACAACCTTCAAGACATCACCGTAAAGAGTATCTACTTGTGCAAATAAGATTTTCCGAAATAAATTAAGATAGTTCCAAATCCCACTAGATTTTAGGGATTGAATACCCAATTCATATTTTATTGCAATACCAAGAAAAGAATGTGGCACATTCAACATTTTCCTCCAAATTAGCGCCTCAAATAATGGAAACAAATTCAAGATTGAATGCACATACAGCTGAATGCCATAAATTCATTTTGACACTATTTTGCCTTGATAGAATTTTAAGGCCGGCAAGATTGAAAATTTGCCATATTTTCCATCAAACATTTTAATCTGGCTTAACAAGGCAGTTTTTTTCTGTAAAATATACCCTTTTAAGGTGGCCTTACGAGGCTTTCCAAATATAGGAAAACCTAAATAAATAAGGTAAACAACAGGCTGCATCTTTTGCTTATCACTCCACCAAGAAGACAGTCAAACATTCATTTTTCCTGTAAATTGAATACATTTTTTGACTTGTTCGGATTAATAAATAGGCTGTTTTTATAGGCATATATACCAAATGCGTAAATCAACTTTTGAAGGCCGTGGAAGGTCAGATCGAACAATAAAAAATCATTTGAGTAGGAGAGCCATATTAATCATTGATTGTTCAACTTGGGTGAAGGAAAAGTAGGATTCACCAGTCACTCTTCCACGTCTGAGATGTATAAGTTAAAAAGACAGGGAGCTGAAATGCATCCCTGTCTGACTCCTGTGAACGTTGGAATTGTCCCTGTTGATTCTCCATTATGATTCAGTCTGACCTTTATATACAAGTTCTCATGCAGGATCACAATCAATCTCATCAGACCTCACGGGATGTTCCAATAGGCTAACTTGGCCATATCGGGATGATAGCTCAGGGGCAACACGCTCGCCTTGGAAGCCAGATGACAGAAACACCACACGCTCAATCGCCGGGTCCATGCTTAGAAACCTCTGGGTATTAAGCTTGTTATAAATCCCCTAACATATCATAAAAGGTTTTTGTTTACCATATAAAATGCTGCCATTCGGCCTATACTTGGACATATGTGGTATTCACCTTTCCACACAGGGCACATTTTTAGACATAACCCAGTAGAAGATTGGTACAATGATTTTTATAAAAACCGGTCTGCTGCTTCTGGTTATGTCCTACCCGAGCCGCCAAAGCCACTAGATGTTTAGAAGCAAGATGCTGTGTGCATCTAAGACTGAGATAGGCCTATCATTTTTGGGATCATCACGGTGCCCTTTCTTATAGATTGGAATTAAATAGCCAGAGTGCCAACTAACAGGGAGATACTGCTTATCAACAATTTGACAAAAATATATAGTTAAAATTGTGGCCCAAGTAGTAGACCTCAATTTTGGCCACATATTGAACGTAATATCCTTACTTAAAATTATAAGCTCATTGGCATCCAACTTCTGACTGAATATAGACTAAAAGTGGCAAATTAAATGTTTACTAAACACCTACCTCAGGACCTGAATTTGAGGTGGAAGGGGACCTGTGATTCTCGATACCGCAGGGGAGTGTTACAGTACCTGGTTGACTGGAAGGGGTATTCCCCGGCGAAGCGCACCTGCGAGCATGCCTCTGCAGTTCATGCCACGCATTTGGTGCGGTTCTTTCATCTTCGGCCCCCGGGAAAGCCTGGTGTCTCTCCCCTTCGGAGGGTGCATACTGTGATGGCTAGCCTCGGTCGTTGGTCTCTGTGACACCGTTGGTGGCATGTGTCAGGTTTGTACAGGCATCCTACCAAGATGGCACTGTCTTCCCAACGCGGCGTTGCATGCTTCCATCATGAAACTGTTAGGCAGACTCCATCCCTGATGCCTAGGACAGTACTCATCTGCCTCCAACTTCTTCCTTCTTGAGCTCTTCGCTCATCCGCCTCCAAATCCCTCAGGGTTAGTCGCTTCTCAAGCAGCGAGTTGGTGTTAGATCTCTTTCTTCTGCTGGGGCCTCCCTCTGGAACAGCCTCCCTGCCTCTCTGAAACTTGAGGAGAACCATCTCCGGTTCCGGCAGCACCTCAAGACCTTCCTCTTTGCTTCTGTTTTCTCTCCTCCTCTCCCCTGCTGATCTCCTGGCTGAATCTGAAACTGGTTACCTGGCTTCCCTCTGATCTCAGGCCCAGGTCCCCTCCCCGCCAGTTGCACACATGCACTGCCCCCCTGGCAACCCTTGCATTTGGGGACTGTTTCTGTATCTCTAAAGCCCCTACTAGCACTTGACACCTGATGTCTGCACTTACCCGTGCACTCGCCACCAGCTGGTCGCACCTTTATTATTTATGTTCTCTATTATTTTACTGTTACCCTATGCAATGCCCCCTCCTCTTTCCCCTGCACTTTTCCCCTTCCCCCTTCACCTGCACTTGCACAATCTCAATCAATGTCACCTGGCCTAGTAGGATCGCTGTCTCTGACTTCCATCGGTTTCCCATCCCTTGCCTCATCGTGCCTTGAAACATTTGTGTATAGGCGCGTTATGAATGCCATACCATTTCATATTATACTTTAGATCCTCCAGCCAGTGCAACATCGCGTTGCTACTCTCGTTGTAGCCGCACTCTGTCAGTTTGTTTGTTACTTGTGATCCGATATCATTCATTGCTACTTCTGTTTCCTTCCTGTTTCACTCATACGACTCTTTTTCTTTTCTCTTAGATGAGCTGCGCCACACCTCTCCCAGTCTGGATAGCTCACACACAGTCATCGGACTGTCTCTTACTTACGTGATGCCCAGTCATTACGGGTAGGTGACAGCTTATACACTGTATCCTTCTAATCGGACAATCTCACATACCTTCCTTTCTTGTGTCAGTATGCAGATTCTACATTCTGCACTTCCGGACTACATTTCCCATATATCACAGCTTCAGATCCTTCCGCCTACAACGTTTTTTCTTTTCTCACCAACACAGCGTGTAACACCTGGTAGGTTTCCCGCAATACCTCCTTCCAATACCACTTTCCTGGGCTTGTTCTGCTCACCTTCTCATTCTGCTTAGTTTATCAGAGACAAACATAGCCCGGAGAGTAAAGCTGCTCCCGGCCTTCCATTTTGAAGTGCGAGAGAGAGACATCAACATCAGGGTAAATATCCACGTGGTCCAAACAGGGAATCAGCTGACTATAATTCTGCACTTACCTTATTTCTTATATTGTAGTGCCCCCCATACAGTCCTGCGGAGGACATCCACTCATCACACCTAATCCCCTCCGAACTAACGGAATCTCTGCTCTCAAGCAACACAGGGTTTTTTCCCCTACGAGGGTTTCCCTGGAAACCTCTCTCTGCTCCTACCATTTGGTCAGGAATGGGGAGGACTGACTAGGTCAATTCTCTTTACATCTCGCAGCGCTGCCTGGAAAGGTTAGTGCATTGCATGTATCCTGTTTGATGTTTCATCCATTATTGTGGGGCACTTCTTATCAAGGCATAATTATAACAGTCTTACATATTCAAGTAAGTATTAAGATACATTAAGTTAAAAGGAAGATGTTGTTATTGAATATCTTTTGGAACCAGCTGGTATGTAAACCTGAACACATTCTGAAACTTCTGACAGAATGCATATTGGGCTGGTCAACAAATACGGAAGGCGGCTCAATAGTTTCGGCTGGTATCCTTAACTTCTTTTGTTTCTCTGAGGGATGTTTGGGTGATGTTGGAGGGAAGCATCCTCCAGCTGTGAAAATGAAACATGGTAAGAGATGGCTACAATGCCTCGAGTCCCTTGGTCTTCAGCAGCAGAACTGTTCAATCGGTGGTAATATTCCGAGCCAGTCTACTTGGTCCCATGACCTGGGACAATCTACCTTCGATTATATATTTGTTGACGATGGCTTGGACTTTATCTTTAAATCTTTCAAGGTGATTATTTGTGACTGGAGCGATCACGAGAGGATCACAGCAGAGTTGATGACCCTTTCTAAAACGACATGTGGTGGTTTTCTGGTTTTGATTGCTGAACAAGGCTGTGATCGAGTTTTTGGGAATAAACATAGAGACTCACTTCTTAATAAAAGGATGGCAGGAGTGTAGACTATGAACTCACTCAGCTGGACGTTGAACACATTTAACATACATTATTTTGCCAACTTCCTTGAGGAATTGTTAATAAACGTTGAAACTAAATTTTAATTTTGTCCTATGAAACACTGCCACCAGTATGATATCAAGTTGATTAAGTATGGGTACTGAGATGACCGGAGTTTCCATGCGAAGGAGGTAAAAAAGCAATCCTATCTCAATTTGTCCAGCTCTTATAAGGCCCACTTGTTATCAAATGATTCCGCATTAATGTTGGAGTCATTTTGTAAAAGTAATACAGCATCTTTTTGACACCTAATTAATGACCTGTGGCAAATTCCGACTGACATGATATGATATGATATGATGTGGCATTTATAATGTGCCTGTAAACAATTGTTTCTAAGTGCAACAAGACAAGGAGGGGGAAACAATGGGGTACAAAATAATGATCTTACTAGGCCTTGTGTCATTCAGATCGTGCAGGGAAGAGAGAAGGGGAGAAGTGCCAGCGGGGAGCAGAAGGGGGAAGTGCAGTTAACTCACTAATGCCATCAATAGGTGGCTCATAAGTGCAGAGAGAAGGGACTGTAAGGTGGCAGATACAGACCTTTAAGTGCTGGGGAGCCCGGAGGCAGTGCGAGGGCAACTGGACATGCCTGAGTTTGGGCACGAGTTCAGAGGGTGACCAGGTGACCAGTGCGTGGAGCAGTCAGGTGCATCAGCAGGGGAGAGGAAGAGAGAAAGCAGAAGCGAAAAGGAAGGTTTTGAGCTGTTTCTGGAACTAGAGGTGGATCTGCTCAAGTTTGACAGAGGCAGGGAGGCTGTTCCAGAGGGAAGCCCAGCCGAGGAGATAGATCTGCCCCCAACTCTCTGCTTGGAGAATCATTTGACCCTCAGAAAGTTGGAGGTGGATGAGCGGAAAGGTCGAGAAGGAAGATGTTTTGGAAGAGAAGATTGGAGGTAGAACGGTACTGTGTCCCAGAAAGCAAGCTGAATCTGATAGGGGAACAAAATTGGATTAGCCACTTTGAATCTATATTCGGTCAAACGTCGGATGCCAATGAGCTTATAACTTTAAGTAAGGATATTAAAGAAGATATTGAGGGGAACCATCTCTGGTTCGGAAGCACCTTAAAACGTTCCTCTTTGCTTCTGCTTTCTCTCCCCCTCTCCGCGACTGAATTCCTGGCTGACACTGAGACTACACTGGTTACCTGGCCACCCTTCTGTTCTCGGGGCCAAGCCCTGCCTGTTGCATGCCTGCACTGCCTCCCTGGCAACCCCTGCACCTGGGGACTGTTTTCTGTATCCCTACAGTCCCCACCACTAGCACTTATGTCTGCACTCACACTGCACTTACCACCAGCTGGCCGTTTTTTATTTATCTAATTATTTTATTATGCCATGTACTGCACGTTCCCCTCCCCCTCACCCCGCACTTTTCCCTTTCCCCCTTCCCTCGTAATTGCGCGATCTGAATGACACATGGCCTAGTAAGATCGTTGTCTGTCATCCATCTGTTCCCCCTCCCTTGCCTCGTCGTGCCTTGAAACACTTGTGTATAGGCGCGTTATAAATGCCATATCATATCATATCATGTCATATCATAACGGAGCAGATTGGAATCTTGAAATAGAATATGAGGAAATTGTTGACATTATTACGGGAATTAGTAGGACCAGAGCGCATTGACTCAATAGGCTCACCAAAGTAGTGTTAAAATAAGACCCTGCTACTTGGGCCTGAATTTTAACTATATATTTTCGTCACAATTGTTGATAAGCAGTATCTCCGTCATTTGGCACTCTGGCTATTTAATTCCGATCTTTAAAAAAAGGGCACTGTGATGATCCCAAAAATGATAGGCCTTTCTCGATCTTAGATGCAGACAGCATCTTGCTTCTAAACATCTAGTGACTTGGGAGGCTCGGGTAGGACATATCCAGAAGCAGCAGACCAGTTTTCATAAAAATCATTGGACCAATCAGCACAGGCAGGTGTTTAGTAGACACAGCCTGATGAAAGTGGTTGCGAACATCTGGTTTAAATTGGGAGACGTGAAACACTGGATGGATGCAAATCCAGGATGTGGGGAGCCAGAGCCGAAATGCGCCAGACCCCAGTCGTTCCAGGACAATTTGGAAGGGATCAATCGATGCAGAAGGAACCGAAAAGCCAACCAGACCATGTCTCCGACAACAATCTCTGGCACCAGAGTCCTGTGTCTGTCCGCAAACGTCTTCACCCTCTCTTGAGCTTTCTGAAGGGTGGCACGGACAGACACATGCCCTTGCTGGATACTGTCAATTAACATGTAAATATCGGTAAAGGAAGAGGGTGAGGGAACCAGAGTTGGAAAGGTTGCAGGGTGGTCACCATAAGTACAATAGAATGGACTTGTCTTGATGGAGGAATGCGTATCATTATTATATGCAAATTCTGCCATAGATAGAAGGTCTTTCCAGTTATCTTGGGCTGCAGAAATGCAATAACGAAGATATCCTTCTAGTGTTTGGTTCAAGTGTTCCGTCTCACCATTGGTTTGCGGGTGGTAACCAGAACTTAGGGTGCGTGAGATGCCTCGAATGGAGCACACCTGTCTCCAGTATCAAGAAGTATACTGAGGGCCTTGGTCTGAGATGATGGTTTCAGGCAGACCGTGAAGGGAGAAGATGTGATCAATAAATATCCATGTCATACGGACTGCAGCTGAGATTCCCATTAAAGGGATGAAGCGAGCCAATTTGGTAAAAGAGTCAATGGTTACGATCTGAGGGATTTTAGTCTACAGACAACTGGCACATGAGGAAATGTCTTCCTGAACATCCTTCCGGATCGAAGTCCACCAGAAGTGTATCTGAACCAAATCCAAGGTATTGGAGAACCCTCAGTGACCAGCTGCGCGGGTGTCGTGACACAAGCGTAGTACTTCTGTTTGAAGAGGTCCCGTAGGGACGTACACTCTTTGACTTTGGAAAACACATCCTTTACATTTAGTAAGTCTGTGTTGATGAATGAATTGAGGTTGTGCAGACTCCAGGTGTTCCAATTGTTCCTCAATTTTTCAAAGAAAATCGGTAACCACATGACCAAAGATGGCCTTTGGGAAGATATGTTCTGATTTGAATCGTGAGCTTGCGACTGGATCCTTTCTAGACAAAGCGCCTGCCCGTAGCTTAACTTTTCCTGGGATAAAGGTGAAGGTGATTCTGTAGGGAGAGAAGAAATGAGCACAGCAGGCTTTACAGCTACTGAGGGTCTGTGCATACTGTAATGCTAAAAGGTTATGATGATCTGTCCTTACTTCAACCGGGAATCTGGCTCCCAATAAGAGATGACATCATTCCTCAAAGGCTTTCTTGATGGCCAAGAGTTCTTTTTCAAGGACCATGTAATTCAGCTCGGCCGGAATTAAGGTCTTCGACAGGTAAGCCACTGGGCCTTCCCTTCCCTGTGTATCCGTCTGGGGCAGAACTACACCTAAAGCATGACGGGAGGCGGCTGACTCAACAATTAACTTCTGAGTCTGGTCTGGGGTGACCAGAATGGGGGTACTTGTCAATAATTCCTTCAGCTTTATGAATGCTTGTTGGGCTCTGTGGACTGATGAAATGGTCATGGGTCAAGTAAAGGTTGAAAATGGTGGGATAAACTGCCTACAAAAATTGGCAAAACCCAGAAAGCGTTGAATATCTTTGACAAAGGAAAGAGTGGGCCAGTTCAGTACCGCTGTAACTTTCTCAGGATCCAGGGTTATTCCTTCTGCAGACAAGATATATCCCAAATATGCTACCCGTTGTTGATCAAATTGACATTTCTCCAGTTTACAGAACAAATGGTTTTGTTGTAGTCGATGTAGTACTTCTCTCACATGTTGGACATGTTCCTTTGTTGAAGAAGAAAACACTAAGATGTCGTCTAGGTATACTATTACATAATGTAATGAGATGTCTGCAAACAGGTGGTCCATTTACCATTGGAGAATGGCAGGAGTATTTGCCAAACCAAAAGGCATGATCCGGTATAGATAATGCCCGAAGGGTGTGTGAAACGCTATCTTCCATTCATCGCCTTGTTTTATGCAGATTAAATGGTATGCCCCACGGAGATCCAATTTAGTATACATCCTGGCCCCTTTGACTGATTCCAGGATATCCGGAATGAGGGGCATCGGATATCGGTCGAGAACAGTTATCTTGTTTAAACCACGGAAATCGATGCAAAGTCGCAGGTCGGAGGTATTCTTCTTCGGGATAAGCGATGCCACTGCCGTTGAAGTTGTTTCAGAGATTAGACCATTCTTAAAATGTGTCTGAAGATATTCTTTGAGAAATTCTTTCTCTTTGGCTGAAAGAATATACATGCGGCTAAAAAGCAACAGGTTATCTAATATTAGGTTAATCGCGCAATCATCTCTTCGATGAGGTGGCAGCTCTAAGTATTCTGCGGTATAGGATACTTTGTGGAATTGTTGGTAAGGTTAGGGAATGCCAGTGATCTGGTTGAGCATAGTGATCCCCTTAGGGCTGGAATTAGGATTGGATGTGGGTACTTGTTCTCTCGAACCTATGGCTAGGCAATGTTTGAGACACTGTTCAGAACCTAAAAAGAAAGTTCCTGCCGACCAATTAATGAAGGGATTATGTTCCCTTAACCACGGCAACCCCAGTATTACGGGATAATGAGCAGCCCTGATGATGTCTAGTATCAATATTTCCTTGTGTGAGACTACCCTTACCTCTAGAGGACACGTCTGATCCTTAATCGGCCCTGAGACAAGAGGACTTCCATTAACACTCTCGACAGGGAGTCTTGTCTTGGCCGAACGTGGAATACCATGGGTACATGCCCACTGGTCATCAACAAAACTTCCGGCTGCTCCTCTATCTATGAGGCTGGGATGTTTTGGACATGTGTATTACCCCAAGTAAAGGATACAGAGAGTACCAGCATAGATGGCTTCCGTGGTGATGCAATGGGACATTCTCTAACTGTATGGGTATTGGCCTGCAGTACATACAAAGGCCTAGGGTTTTCCTTCGGGCCTTGGGCTGTGCCCAACTGCATCGGTTCTTCGGGAGGAAGAGCTCATCCTACCAGGTGTTGAAGGTCTGGCGAGTGCCTTGGGGTTCTCCCTTTCCTCCATTCTAGATGTTTCTCCTGTAATCGATAGTCCATTTGCATCACTAGGGCGATGTATTCATCTAAATTATGAGGGCGAGGTACTCAAGATACCTCATTCTTCAATTCTTCTGATAACCCTCTCCGGAATATAGTAATCAAGGCATCATACGGCCAGGCAGTATCACTAGCCATTTGCTCAAATCGGGTGATGTACGTACGTATGTCTTGATTCCCTTGTTTAATAGGATCTAGTAGATGCTCCTGTGATGCGATAGTAAGTTCCTGTCTTCCAAAGATACTTTTAATACAGTTGCAGAAAGCTGTATACAAGTCTATAATGGGGTTATTTTTAGTGACGAGTGACATAGCCCACACGAGTGCTCCTCCTATCATTTGTGAAATCATATGCCCAACTCTGTCCCTACCTGTATGAAAAAAGGCTGATTTAAACACAAACTGCACTGTACAGAAATGTTTTGCGTCTGTTTGGCCCTGTGGGAAATCACTAACACTTAGGTCTCCCCCACCCCCTTGGCAAAAACAAGTGATTGGACTCAGACTAGCAGATATTACACGAATACATCATGTAAACTTATAAAACAAATGGTGTTATAGGACCTTCATTTATACAACATATATGTATAGGTACCAATAACCAAACATACATTTGGATATATATATATATATCTGAATTAGAATATAGTTCACTTCACTGTTAAACATGAGGCAGAAGAAAACTTCATCTTGGCCACCAACAACACTGCTCAGTCCCTCAGCAGGTAGGGAAAGAGATCACTGTGTCTAACGGGGTCTGAAGCGGAGCGTCCTCCCTTTCAGCAAGACTGCATCACCCGGTGTGCATCACACGGTGTTCCAGATTCCAATTAACCTTCTCCATAAAATGCTCTCTCCTTTATGGGGGCATTTCCCCGCCCTCGTCAATTGCGTTCTGCTCTCGGCCGAAGATCAGATCACAAGTCGAAGGGACAAAGGGTGGAAAAATCCAGTTAGAAGTGGAAAAACCCAGCGCCCCTCTCTCTCGCATTCATTACCAGACCCCTTATCATGCACCTGCAGTGTGCTCCGGCTCCCTTTCTGTATTCATCCTTAAATGGACAATACAATAACTATTCTCTGCAGTCAGTCGACTCAAATAATATTTACTTTACTTTACTTTAATGTAATCTATTTATAATGTGCAGCCATGAACCCGTAGGTGTGAGGGCGCAGACAAGACAGACAATACATAAAACATTCAAGATCCTATAAAGGGAGGAGATGGAGATGTCCAACAAACTCAATGGTCCAAGGCGAAATGACGAATCGAATAGTAAGGTCTTGAGCTCTTTTTTAAAGGTACTCAAGGATAGGGAACTTCTCAAAGAAAGCGGCAAGGTGTCGGTCCAATACAAAAGAACGCTCCTGCCTGAACTTTCTTTGTTTTACATCTGGGCAGAGATAAGAGGTTTTGGTTGCTGGATCTTAAATTTCTGAAGCAGGGTTTTTCCATTATATGCTTTTGTAGGTAGGCAGGCATAGTCCCCATTCGGCACTTACAGGTAATAAATAACCAGCAATCTGAAGGTGATCCGAGCATCCACTGGAAGCCAGTGTAATTCCTGGCGCATTTCCGTTATATGAGAGCGATATGAGAGTCCTGTACCTACTCTCACTGCTCCATGTTGCACCACTTGAAGTCTGTTAATGGTTGTTTTACTGGCCCCTGCTAAGAGACTACAACAATAATCTATTTTGGAGCCTATTATTGCTTGCGCATTCTTTTGAGAAATGTACAGTCTCAAATGGGCTAATAACTTAATGTAGTATGATGTTGAAGCAACAGTACAGCCTACATAAGCTTTCATGTACAATGATTGATCCAGCACAGCCCCTAGGATTTTCACTTTCGGGAGTGTGGAGATTTTCACATCACCCAGCTGAAAGTGTTTATATGCTGGGTCTAATTTAGCAAGAATACCCACTGAACCCACCACCATAAATTTTGTTTTGCAGCGATTGAGACCAGATTATTCTGCATCATCCAGCACTCAATTATAGCAAATATTCTATTCTAATTCTATTTCATCCAGTCCATGATGCCCTGTTAGCGGGATGACACATTGTGTGTCATCTGCATAATTGGAGAAGAAAACCCCTTCCTTTGCAAGATGTGCAAAAAATGGGGCTCTGGGGACATGGCGATAAACAGGCCCCCTGCGGGACTCCAAATAGCACTGAGATGGGAGGTGCCACAGCATTATATGCAAAGACCCTACTAACTCTATTAGAAAGAAACGATAACAACCATTGGATGGCTTCCGAAGAGCAATTCGCAACAGACTTCAACCTATCGGCCAAAATAGTATGATCGACAAGATCGAAGGCCGCAGATTGATCCAAGGAGATGAGTAGTGAGGCCATCTGATTATCCAATCTCCAGGCTTGTTTCAACTCATCTGGAACCACTCCAGAGGCAAAGGATGAATTAACACATTTGCAAATGGAGTGCACTAGTGTAGGCAGACAGGTTTTAATTATAATCGACGAGCAAGGATCGTATGTGCATTTAGTGGCCTTAAGTTTAGCAATAATCCCGGCTAGGTCCTCCTCTCACATTGGACTAAAGTTAAAAATAGGTATATCCTTATCTCTAGATCCCCCTTAATGTCTAGTGAGGCTTTTTTAATTGCAATGTCTTCTCGAATCCCCTCCAATTTCAAGGCAATGGCATTCTGGATCTCCAGACACCATTTATCGTCTTTGATAATTGTCGAGGCCTTAGGTTGAGGAGTTAACTTCTGTTCTTTAAGAATTTTAAACAATTCCCTTGAGTCAGAAGAGGCTTGAGAGATTCCTGAATTATGGTGCAACCTTTTTGCCACTACTATGGCTGCTTTGTATTTTTTAGAGGCATTTTTAAAATGTTGGAGTGCTAGAGGGGTTTGATTAGCCTTGCAAGTATAAAATAGTTTTAAGGAGGATGCTTTAAAAGTCTGTAGTTCACTAGAAAACCAAGGGTTACATCTTTTGGTCTCCACAGATTTATTCTTCTGTTTAGGATGTGACAATGTATTTACAACCAAATCCAATGTAATCTTAAATTTCCAAGCCATAGAGTCTGTTGCCTCCATGTCTGAGATCATTGGAGCCTGTGGTAGCATTGCTTCAATTCTTTCCAATGTCAAATGCTTGAGATTCCGTTCCAATACAGATGGATAATATTTGGTTTTATTTTCGTGGAAAAAGGCACTGTGATGGAGAAATGCACAAAGGAATGATCTGACCAGAGACACAGAGCTACCCACACATCGTGACAGGCAGTGTTGATAACGGATACCCAATCAAGGGTATGGCCTAAGATATGCGGCGTGACTTGAATAAGTTGACTAAAACCTAAATCTGTAAGAGACTGTGAGAGCTACAGCCAATAATTAAAATCCCCCAGCACTATAAAGTGTGCATTGGACTTCAATAATGTGTTACGCTCACCTTGTCTAAGCGGGGACATCGGGCGCTGGTTCGTGGCATGTCTGCTTCCCTGGTTTGAGGTGCTGCGCGTCCTTTGTTCCCTGGACTGGCCTTGGGTCAGCTCCTACGATAGGGGGAAGGGTGGTGAGTGAGACTGTCTGTGCCTGCCACTTGTGACCCCCACCCTGTTCCTTCCACATGTGTTCCCCACTCAGGGCTGCTCTCACCTTTTGTATTTGGTTGGTGGGCCCTCCTTCCTCCTTAGTCTCAGCAGGGGCGCAATGTCCTGTGGGATCCAGTTACTGCACTGACCCTTGATCGTGTTGCTTGTGTTGCTCTGCTTGTTATTGTCTGTGTAATCCGTTGTATTGTATGTTGTCTGTGTCCAGTTATCTGTGTTGTCGTTTGCTACGGGCTGCAGTCTGTGCTCTTTTCCCTGTTGTGGCTCGTGTTGCTGTTGTGGCACTAAGCCCACCTTGGTGTGCGTTGGTTTGGTGCAATGCGTGTGAGCGCAGAGCCAGTGGGCCAGGGTGGCCTGCCTTGTGTCCAGGGGCCAGTGCAAGCTCATGTGCGGTTTGCGTGATCTAACCTGTTCTTTCTTTCTCTTTTTCAGGTACCTTTGAGCCGGCATGATGAATGAATCCGATCGATGGCGACGGAAGCAGTGAGTAATGCGCGGCAGTGACCGAGTGCGATGAATGAGCTCAGCGATTCACCTTGTTTTCATTCTCTTGCTTCTGCAGGTGCCGGCGATCGATGAAAGCTGGAGTCCTCGTCGAACAACCGGGATGTTGCTGGAGGCACAGGTAAGTCCGAGCAGCTGAGTATGCGAGGCTCGATGGTCTCTGGCTTTTCTTGGCAGGTTTGTAGAAGATTGCTGACAGGAGTTCCTCAGAGAGCATTACACTGCTAACTGCAGAATAACGTGAAGCATGCCTTGGGGCTTGGGTGGGGCTTACATAGCCAACCATGCCCTGCCACTCCCAAGGTTTAATGAGCTCCAGATGTTCTCTGCCACGCCCATGAGTGCAGACTAATGCAATAGCTAATGGCTCAGAGCCACACCCTTAACTGCAATTAGCACAGAAGTCAATCATTCAGTGGCAAACCGACTACACCTGTGTTTTCCTTGGGGTTAGCTCTATGAGCCGGGTTCCAAAGGCGCCAGGACTGCGCCCAGGTGGCCCTCCTTTAAGGCTTGATCCCATCAGGGCCCTTAATGTGCCCCAATGTTCCCACTGCTGCTGAGCTGGGGCGATCTGGTCAGCTCATCGTGACTTAAGGAGATTAGATAACTAGATAAGGCTAGTATAAAATTGCCTAACAAGCAGGGGGGCAGTAATAAGTATGATGTTGAGCGTCGCTTTTGCATTCATACCAGTTTCCACATGCAGAAATTCATCTCCATCCATAAGATGGACTTTAACTTCCCAGGCAGATAGAGAGTTTTTTGGGATAAGAGCCACTCCGCCTCCCCTCCCTGCAACTCTATTCTGTCTAAGCATGTTATAACCTGCTGGGATGGATAGGTGCAGTGAAGGGCCCACAGCACTGGACCCCCCCACGTTCAATTTATGGTTATCCATGTAATCAGCAACCTCATGTGCATATTTGATTAATGACCTTGTGTTAAGTAACATGCAGTTCAGTGATCCGATAGGGCAGAGTAAATGGTGTCTAATTATTTTATCCTCTATAGATATTATTGGTTGAGGACTAATTTCATGGATCACTGCCTTCTCTTCCATAATGTGCTCAGCGGCTGCATTCTGAGAAAGAGAGGCATTGAGGAGCTTGCACACTCAGTATATCTTTAGTGGTGTTGGGGCAAATAGATAATGGACTTACTGTAGGAAAAGTAGTCATTGCGAGCTGGGATTTGAAAAAGATATTTCTGGCTGCTTCCATCGCAGCAAGGACCTATTGTAGCCCCATCTAAGTCAGGGTGTAGAGCGAAATGCCGACACGTCCGGCCACGGACCGGCACAGAATGGCTAAATGCTTTTGCATGCAATCCACTAACCTGTTCCAGGCAGAGCTGTAGATGTAAAGAGAATTGACCTAGTCACTCCTCCCTGTTCCTGACCAAATTGTAGGAGCAGAGAGAGGTTTCCAGGGAAACACTCTTATGGAAAAAAACCTGTGTTGCTTGAGAGCAGAGATTCCAGGAGTTCGGAGGGGATTAGGCGTCCTGAGTGGATGTCCTCTGCCGGATTCTATGGATGGCACTTGTGTGGATATCACTACAAGATAAGAAAGAAGGTACGTGGGGAATTATAGTCCTCTGATTCCCTGTTTGGACCACGTGGATATTTACCCTGATGTTGATGTCTCCCTCTCGCACCTCAAAATGGGAGGGCGGGAGCAGCTGTACTCTATTGAGCTGTGTTTTTCTGAGATAAACTAGGCAGAATGAGGAGAGTGAGAAGGACAAGTCCAGGAAAGTGGTAGAGAAAGGAGGTATTCCAGGAAACCTACCGGGTGTGACACGCTGTGTTCGTGAGAAGAGAAAAGCTGTTGTAGATGGAAGAATCTGAAGCTGTGATATATGGGAAATGTTGTCCGGAAGTGCAGAATGTAGAATCTGTGTACTGGCACAAGAAAGGAAGGTATGTGAGATTGTCCGATTAGAAGGATACAGTGTGTATTGCTCTAACAGCTGTCACCTACCCGTAATGACTCGGGATTGCGTAAGTAAGATATAGTCAGATGATCGTGTGTGAGCAATCCAGACGGGAGAGGTATGGCGCGGCTGATGTAAGAGGAAAGAAAAAGAGACGTATGAGTGAAACAGGAAAAAAACAGGAGTAGCAATGAATTATATCGGATCACAAGTAACAAACAAACTCACGAAGCGTGGCCACAACGAGAGTAGCAACACAATATTGCACTGGGTTGGGGATCTGAAGTACTGTTGTAGGTGTTGGGGGTGGAGTCTGGCGAACAGGAATCATGCAACACTGCGTTGGGAATATGGCGCCATCTTGGTAGGACTCCTGTACAAACCTGATACATGCCGCAATGGTGCCACAGAGACCAACAACGGTGGCTAGCCATCACAGAGCAGCCAAAATACATTGACACCTAGTTATTTGGTGATCAACTGTTATCCCAAAGCCATCAGGGTTAACCAAACCACCCAATGGCCGCCCCCTTGGTCCTTTATCAGTCAAACAGAACAATGAAAAATATCCATCCACTACAAGGGCGTTCGTCAACCATGTTTCTTGTATAAAGATAATGGAGTACTGTCGCAAGAGTTTCCCCAAAACAGAATTAGTAAATACATGAGCATTTCCACAACTATTCTGAGATAATATCAATAATTTAACCGATTTGCTACATGTGCCTAACAAAAGATTGCCTGTTGATGGCACCTGCCACCCACAACCAGTCATTCATTTCCCTAGGTATTCTTCTTTCCCCTCCTTGTTCTTGTCTATTTCGATACCCTTCTGTATCCCTACCAAGTAGACCTCTCCAATCCTTCTTCATTCCTACCTTCTCTTATTAAAACCTGGCAACATTACTCTGCTCCACTTGACAACCAATTTGAGAGAGCTCATACCCTAGTTGATTCAATGGTGGTAATCTTTTTAAGATAAGATCAAACACTATTTTAGACAAAAATGGCACTGTGGCCACGCCCATTCTCTCAGTGTAAAAGAAATCCACTCTCTCTAAATCTTTATTTGAGATAGCCTTCATAAAGGGTGAATAGGAGGAACTTGCATCCTCCATAACCTTTTGACATCTGTGGATTGAGGTACTGGAGACCAGACAAGGAGGGAGACGGACACCTGTATGCACATTCACAGCAGTCTTTAATATTTTAGACATAAATGGCACTGTAGCCATGATTCGTTCTCTCAGTGTAAAAGAAATCCACTCTCTCTAAATCTTTAGTCGAGATAGCCTTCATAGAGAGTGAATAGGAGGACCCTGCATCCTCCATAACCTTTTGACATCTGCAGACTGAGGTACTGAATATCACTGGAAGCACCCACAAAACTCCTACAATCACCAGGTTATATAGGCATTTTTCAGTGGCCTCATATTTTCATGCACATTTGGAATACATTCTAAATTGGCTCTCTTATCTCTCATATAAGTCCTCCTACTCTCCAATTGGCTGACTTGCTAGACAATCATCAAGCCCACATGACTTCACCTTGGCAAGCTTGGTTTGACTGGCACACAATCTGATAGCTTGCATGAGACTCAACCGAAACTAATTATAAATACTTAGATGTTTTTAAAGGAGCAGCCCTTATCTGACTGCCCAGACATGCCAACTTCACTTGGCAGGCTACACCATGCTTTTCCTGCCAAGATATTCTAAATAAACACACCAGACATTCATATCTTCAGTGAACTGACACTGAATTGCTGCCATGAGTCAGCCCTCCCAACACCTGGGCCTGAAGCCATTTTGTCTCATCATCCATTTTAGAATGCTAGTCCATTTGAATACTTGGCCATTCTACCAAATGGCTGACCAACCTATTTTTGTACACAACACTTTTTCAATCCAGTTCCCAGACTAGATTTTTGATGTTCATTATGTACGTGTAAGAGGAGAGGTAGAGACTGCAGTAGAATTGGCGAGTTCCTTGCAGATTTTGAAAAGTTCTGCCGTGTTTTTTGTGGCCCCCAAGATGCGGGCCTTCTTCTTGGACTAGATGGAGAGTCTGTTATGCCTTTGGTGCAAGCGGCAAGCCAGTTTGTCAGAGGGTGTGTGATTTCTGTTCAGCAACTCTACAATTGTTTTTCAGCAGGCTAGGTCAGAATCATAGCAACTGTTGTATTTGGAGGCCGTCTTCAAGCGGATACCCATAGCAGGGGCAAGGATGTCAAGGGTGCGGGAGATGGAAAGGTTAAGGTCAGCAAGGGTTGAGTCAGAATGAGAGTCAAGAGCAGGAATAGGGGAGAGAAAGGAGGTGGCAGAGGCAGCTACTGTCACTCGCTTCATAGGTCAGATGACAGAGAAGGAGGTTGGAAGTGCAGGCAGAGGCTGAGCCGGGGAGCCAGGGATCTCCATGTCAGAAGAAAGGAGAGAATAATCAGATCAAGACAGAGGTGTGCAGAGAGGGTCAGCGAGAGAGACGTCAGCTGAGATGAGCACATCCAGGGTGGGTTGGGCCAGTGGGAAGAATAGTGAGGGTGAAAGAGTCGCAGTGTTTGCAGAAGACTCTAGTGGCTGATTCAGCAGAGCCAAGATGAATATTGAAGTCCCCAAGGAGGAGAAGCTTAGAGGTAGAAGTGAGGAGAGAAGAGATGAGGTCAGCCCACTCCGATAGGAAGAAGGGGACCGGCCCAGTGGGTCTGTAGATGGTAGCAAGAGTGATTGGGAGGGGAGGAGAGATACACAGCTTGCAAACAAGACATTCAAAGGAGTGGTAGGATTGAATGGGTATGATCGAGGCAGGGACACATTCAGGGAAGACAAGTGCTTCTCCTCCTCCAGTCTGGTTAGACCTGTGCATGGAGAGGATATTGTCGCTCTCACGGAGGAGAGTGTCAAAAGCAGTGACAGAGCTGGCATTGAACCATTTCTCAGTGAAAGCTAGGATGTCGAGGTCAAAGTCATCAAGGAGGTGACAGATGTCAGAGAAGTGTTTGACAGCAGAGCGAGATTTAAGGGTAGCAGGGTGAAGCTGGGCACCACATTTAAAGGTCTTCTGAGGTGGGAAGCAGGTATACCTTGTCAGAGGGGGCAAAGAGGCCAAAGGTGTGGCAGCCAGAGGAATTGTAGCAGAAGGAGGGAGCTTGATGAGAGACAGAAAGCACCTGTCAAGAAGGAAGAGAGTGTGTTGAGAACCCTGGGAAATGATAGTGCCGTTCCGATGTTATAAATAAATAAATAAATACTTAAATAAATAAAAATAATTATGATGCACCTGGATGATGGCAAGTGTGCCAAGAGCATTTCCCATCTGGTTCCACCATAAATGTCAGCAGAAGAGAAAGTCGAGAGGACAGAGACCATAAGGGTAGTCCATAGTTCTGGAGAGGGAACAACAAAGATAATCTCTGGATGTGGCATTAGCCTAGTTTTCGGAAATGGGTAGCCCTGGTTTCGTGACCAAGAGACCCTTCTTGAGGTTTCCCTTCCAGGTTTCGAAAGAGAGGGAGGATAGGTAATAGAATAGAATTTAGAGTAGATGGGGGGATGGAGAGCACCTTGGGAGGCAGGGGAAGAAGGAACACAGTTAAAAAAGGTAAGGAACTGCACTGTGCACGAAGAACTCACCAGGCAGATTAGCAGCCAAACAGGCACAGATGGATAACGTCCTAAGAGCAGAGTTTAAACAAGGGCAACAGATGCAAAAACACACCTAGATCTGAGAATCAAATATGCAGGTAAATACAATTTTACAGTACAGTAGATGTAGAGCACGCCTAGACATGCTGTTAAAATGTAGGAGGATAACAGCAATTGAGGTGAGGGCACTGCAAAGAGCCAACATGAGGGTTAGGGCAACACACTCTGAAACAAGGGTACTGAAAAAGCCTCCAATGTGGGTAAACAGGCAGATTTCGAATGTCCAAATTCTATGTTCAAGCAAACAACCCACATTTGAATAAACATACAGAATTAGAAATGCTTAGGTTTGTTTTTGAAATTCCAAGCAATATCACTGAATTGACTATGCTGGCAGACCCATCAGACTATCCTGTGAAGCTTTAATACACTTTGCAGATTACAGGATTAAAGAATTTACAGGCTCATAGATGGAAGTAAGGGATACACAAGATGTAGGCCGGGGAGTAAGGGCTTGCGAGAGTGAGTGAATAGGCCAGGACAAGTGGGGAGTAAGAGTCAAATGAATGACGTTCTACGTAGATGTTGCAGGGGGAGGTTTGAAGCAGATTTACAGCTTGCTATGGTTCCACGAGGAGAACCTAGAAATCGGCACTCACCAATAGTGTCAGGGGCCGGAGCGCCAGTGCTAAAGGGAGGCATACCATTCAAGGTCAGGTAGGTGGCAGCTAGAACTAATGAGCAGAGTCTGAGAGACCAGCAAGTGCGGCAGCCACGTCCACCATGGCCGGACTGACAGGACAGGGTAGTCCCTGAGCCTTAGGAGAGGGCCTTGGGAAGGGGGCTGGCTACCGCCTGCTGGCTCCCTGGATTGGCCACAAGAATGATGCCCCAGTCAATTGGGCAGCAGGAGGCGGGTCACTGTGCACCAGAAGGCACCTGGATGTTGTTGTGGAAGGTGGCAGCCATCTGAGGCAGGCCTCGGGGAGGCCAAGACATCAGGGCCCAGATGGGCAATTTTTCAAACGAACCAAGAATATGCTGCACGGGGCACAAAAGGAGGCACTAAAGTGAATCCGGCCCAAGTGGATTGTAAACACAGATTAAATGCTTACTTTTTCTTAATTTTTATCCTTTAAGTGACATCATCAGCATTGAAGAGGGACTGTCCGCACTGTGTGATGTCGGGCGTCGAGAGAAAGGTACGTTTTCTTTATTTCGTTTTGAAAAAGAAATAAAAACACCATTAGCACCCACGGCGGGAGCTACACTGGTGCTAAGGTGAAGGGGTAGCGGAGATGTGAAGCGCCCAATACCAACAAAACTGCTTGGAACGCAGGATTTCCTTAGTGAATTCAGCCTGTCTTAACTTGCATTCTCATTGGTGGAAGGCGCCTCCCAGGGTGCTAATGGACTCAATATACTGGACGTGTTCACCATGACACCGAGGGCAAAATTCACACTGGGTATGGTTGTGGCCATTCCCGTTTGACATTGCACCAGGAGTATGGACTAGGGACAGGACTTGAGACATGCTTGAGGGCACAGCGAGTATACAAACAGCACCCAACTCAGCATGATATCTGATCATGCCCAGCAGGCACTGGTGGTATGTTCAGTGTTCCATGGGCATAGCCTTCATGCGTACCCCGGTTAGAATGAACATATGAACTGTGCCTGCTGGATATGGCCAATGACCATTTACAGGCTTTGGCCATCACGCAACCACTTTGCGAATATGAACATAGCCCGTTGGTCATGGCCAAAAGCCATGCCATGAATTCACTGCACATACCGACAATATTATATGGCTTCTACAAATGTCCAAAGGACACTGTGCCTGTGGCATATCCCTGGCTTCTGTGACAAGTAGGTTGATTATAGTTCAAGCCTTCTAACCCTTCCCCAGTGTCAGCATCCTGCACAGACGTGGCGTGCTCAAAGTGTGCTTGCTCGAGAGGAGGCAAAAGGAAATAATCAAGTGGCTGAGTGGTGCCTAAAGGTGATTGGGGGACGCAGAGCGTGAAACATTACCTCCACGTTCACTCTTCCTCATCCCAGTACTTACTTCATTAGGCCCCTGCCTCCGACACAGGACCTTCTATTTCTTTTGTATAAACTCCTCCCCTTTTTGTCAACCCTCAGTTTTTTTATAACCAACCGGGAGCATGGCACCCTCTCCTTAGGGAGGGAGAGGAGGGTTGTCAGTACTGTGACGAGAAAGAGTATGACTAGCAGTAATGAAGATTTTTTTTTTTTTTTTTATTTTGTCATAGCTGATTACATCCACTTTTCAAAATTTAGAAAATATAAATATCGTAACAAAGTGAATACATAATAACAGAGAAAGATTTAACAAGTACATATGAATAATGCAATTTCTAAGAAGTTCATACCAGTGATAAAAGTTATCATTACGGACAGATAAAATACCTAAAATAACCATCATAAAAGCCATAGGAACAGTTGCTACTATAAAGTTCTATGTTTTCAACGTTTAAATTATTGATGAGTCTATTCAATATACTTATAACAATATCTCATCATGTAAAACATTTTCTAAAAAATGCACAATAGCCTTCATGACTGAGAATCTGGTACTCTTAAATAAAATACTCCAAATCTCATTTTCATCCTTCTCCATGTAGAATCTCAGAAGATTTTTGCAGTGTTTTTTACGAATATCATGCAAATGTGGACATGACACAATCAGATGTTGGAGCGTTTCTTTCACATATCGATTTTTACAAAAGCGGCAAAAGTTAAAATCCACATGAATAGTTTTACGCCTGACCATAATCTCTCTCGTCAGCCACAAATTCAGCCTCATTCGTAAAAATGTATTGCGAATATTTGCTGAGGGGCATTTCAGCAGGTATCCAGCCGTTTCTCCTAAACGTTTAGGACAAAAAAGATTAGGGGCAAAATCTTTGTAATTTGCACATAACTCGTAATTTGTAATCCAGTCCCAGGAAAGGAATCTTTTCTTTGCACCACTTGGGTTATCTATCAGGAGTTGCAAGGAGATACGGCTCTAGCTAATGTGTCTACTACCACGTTTCGCCATTTCATAGGGAAAGGAGCAGAAGATCCTGATAATTGGTGAGCTACTGTACTCAGAATATTATTATTAGTAATTCCAAGCAGACTTTTCCGAAAAAAGGCACACATTCTCCATTTCACTCTGCTATGTAGCGAGTTCAAACCCAATTCAAATCTTGTATGGGCAGAGGTACGCAGTTTGGAAGACGCAGCACCCTTTTCCAGAAAGTGGCTTCAAGTCTATTCCATGAGTTGTCATTGGAATATAATTTTGTCTCCGCACCATAGAGCAAGATGGGTACTACCTTTTGTTCGTAGAACATCAGAATATGTTTCAACGTAAATTTCCCGTATTTATATACAAGAATTTTCGCTTGTGATATAAGACTCAACAATTTGGTGTCTAGAATGTGTGTGAAAGCGACATGGGTGGCAGTATTTTGCATGCTAACGCCCAAATACTTGAAGTTCGAAACAATTTCCATGGTTTGGCGTTGCAAGAACCACGGCCCATTATAAATTCTACATTTACCATGAGGCTTGCAGACTATAATCTGAGATTTAGACAGATTAATTGTAAAATGGTTTAAGTCTGCATAGTGTGAGAGGGCAGTCAACAAATTCTGCATACCCTTTGGTGTCTGTGAGATCAAAACCAGGTTGTCTGCATAGAGCAACCACGAAATACGTTGGCCACCCAATTCCGGAGCATCAGTAATAATGCCACGGAAGCATAAGCCTATGTCTAATATAAAAAGATTGAACAATGTGGATGCCAGAATACATCCCTGCTTGAGTCCAACAGACGTCGGAAAAGGTGCCGATAAGAGACCTTTGCGTGTGAGTCGGACTCGCATAGAAGTATCCGTGTGAAGTTGAATAATTAGGGCCAGAATAGAACTGGGGCAACCAAACGCTTTTAATTTATTAAAGAGAAGTATCCGATCTATAGAATCAAATGCTGCCCGGAAATCTATAAATGCAAAAAATAAAGTCTGTTTCTTGGTTAAATATTGGGCTTTCAGCATATTGATGGTGATAATGTTAGGAATTGTTCCTAAACCACTGACAAAGCCAGATTGAAAAGGATCCCGTCTCAAGTGATTCTTGGTCCACTCATTTAGTTCTCGTAAAATGAGTCGACAAAAGATCTTTCCCGAGACATCCAATAATGAGATGGGTCTATAACTTGCCGGGCATGCACGATCGCCTTTTTTGTAAATCGGAATAAGAATCGACTGTCTCCATGATGTAGGAATTTCTTGGAATTTGTTAACTGTTTCGAACATGAGGAATAATATGTCAGCCCAGATATCCGGAAATTGTTTTAGGTGCATATTAGATAGGCCATCCGGGCCAGGGGCCCTGGAGTTACTGGCCTGTCTAATTAACTGCTCTAAATCTTCTTTAGTAAAGCATAGATTGAATGCGGTGTCAAACTTTAAAAATGAAGCAGATGAAGGTGCTTGCTCACTTGTGAATTGGTCAGAATAATAACGTACCCACGTGTCCTCTGAGACATCGTTTGTTTGAATTGCCACTTGGTGACCTGATGTTGTTTGATTTATAATGTGCCATGATCGGGCCAAATTTTTGGATGCTAAAGATACTAGCATATTTTTCCCATCATCATGATACAATTTAGCTTTCATACCTCTAGCCCAATTTCTATAATTTGTTTGTATTTGCGAGAGAGCAGCCCGACGTAATTCTGGAGGAAGTTTATTGGCCTTTCTTTTCTCAGCTCGCACTATGGACTTTTTGAGTTTGACTTCATGATTGGTAATATGCAAGTGCAGTGTTTGTTTTTGTTTATGATTAATGGAACATGGTAAGAAGAGCTGCATTAGGTCATAATGAACATTATCAGACAAAGTATCACTCATAATATTACTTGTTAAATGGGCATGGTAACACGATCTA
Organism: Ambystoma mexicanum; assembly: GCF_040938575.1. Lineage (NCBI taxonomy): Eukaryota > Metazoa > Chordata > Amphibia > Caudata > Ambystomatidae > Ambystoma > Ambystoma mexicanum. The sequence goes on along the minus strand of NC_090934.1, from coordinate 114,911,183 downwards.
AAAGCTTTTAAGGAGTGTTCCGACCACTTTATGCGATTTCTAGCCGAATTCACTACATGGGTCCCTTTGAGATAGACTGGTTGAGGCATGGTGGTCATTTTATTGATGCAGCAAGTTGTCTGCAGGATGTTGTGATCACTTGCATGTGATTCTATTATACAAAAGTCTGAGACCAAATCCAGCATCTTCACATTGACATAGGTGAAATCGATGATACTAGAACTATTGGCTCGATGCCATGTCGGTCTTGGTGGAATATCATGTAAAAGGGATCCATTTAGCATGTAAAGATTGTGTGATTTAATAAACGTTACCCACATGTCAAGGCGTTTTTGTTCACTTTTAACGAAGGGGCCCAAACAATGTAAATTTAGATCCCCTGCTAAGTAGATCAAATTAACATGCCCATCCAACATGATTAAGTCAAATGCATGTGCCAAAGATTCAAAGAAGCTATCATCAGAAATACCCATATAATTCCAGTAGATGTTAATGACAGCACATGTGAAGTTTGCTCCATTCAATCTAGACATCTGTATAAACTCATTCGGACAGAACCAAGGGGATATTTTTAAACCAGAGGATTGTTTAACAGCAGTTAGCAGGCCAGAAGTTGGACGTCCCACCCGATGCTTTACTGCAGGAACTAAACAGACATCATAATTATTCCAAGAAGGAATACTGGTCAGCCAAGATTCTTGGAGAAGAATTACATCATAGTTCAATTCATGCTGAGTATGGTTATTAATTAAATGTCGATTTCCTCTGGAGTTCCAACTAACAAAGTGGAGATTAGATGGTGCAGGAGTCGTGTGCTATCCTTGCTTGAATTGACATTGACAACCGCAAGATTGTACTGGTCGATCTTGGGGTCGACTTCTTTGTTGGTTTGGGGGTGGCAAAAGACATGTGGAAGACTTATCTAATACACCTGGGGTTGGAAGTAATGTAAAGCCAAGGTCAGTAATTTGAGATTTCGCAGCCCAAATAGTATTTACTACCACCCTGGAGTTGATCCATAGATTTACTAAAGATTGATTCGAGGCATCTGGAAATTCAACGAGTTCAGTAAATAATCAGAGCAATTTTTAACACTACTTTAATTACTCAGATAGGTGCTAGGGTGCGGCAAGATATGTCAACAATCCCATTCGAGCACACAGCACTCTGGGTGATGTAGTCCAGAAAGCACCAGGCTACTCCCCTCATCAAGTACTTAGTGCACTCATCAAGTACAGTACTTAGTGCACTGTCAAAGAGATACAGCTAACATCTTTACATCTTCCTTTTGCTAATATCTAAAGAAAGCCTGTTTTAATTTGAATGTCTTCTGACTGTGACAGAAATAAAAAGTTTCAGGTCCCCTGCAAATAGTGCATTTAAATAGTCTGAATCCAAAGTATTTCCTAGGTATTGCATGTGATTCGTACCCTAGTTCTCACATCAACATGTTATTGAGCGAGTTTCTTTTCCTATTAAATGGAGCCCTGTTTTTGTGTCGTAAATGCACAGTTTGATGCTAATGAAACTTAATGAAGGGCCGCAGAATTCGACTTGTACATTCCGGGCCTGCAATTCCCCTGGCTGGCCCATCAGCTGCCTGTGAAGACGGCTGTGGCAGGAATGTAATATCATGCGATCGATACGTCGTGCGGAGCAGAGCGCGTGATCATTTAATTTCTCTGGGTGAAACGGGATGATCGTCCGCTAATGGCAGACATCCATCGGGGTCCCTCCAGGACAACACGCCGGGTCCTGACATCCAGGGCGGGGCATTTCAGAGCCACAGGAAGCCATGTTTGCAGAGAAATTGCGTAATGTGGTGGCCACTAACTAGGAAGGAAGGAACTGAACAGTGACCTGTATTCGGTAAACAAATCAAAAGGCTATTATACATTTCATCAGAACGTAGTGAATTCAGTGCAAGTCTTGGAACCGGCTGAGGAGAGGGAACCATTTACTTCCAGCATTACTGTGCGTCCTGCCAGTGATTAGAACGAGGCAGTGGGGAGCCACAAACACATGCTGTTGTGTGAATTACCTCTCCAGTTTGAGTAGAAGAAAAACAACTCCATAGTTTTGTTCAGAAACACATTTACTTTTCTTAAGAATTGGGCCCATAGTTTAAAAGAATAAAACAAATTAGGAGTGATTTGCAAGCAAGATTAAAATGGGACGAAGTGACTTCAAAGTGTAAGCAGTCTGCAGCACCATTCGGTCTCTCTGGCTTTGGAGTGCTTTCCCGTGTAATAGTGAGGGTGCACAGATGCTCCGCCTCCAATAACTCAAAAGTCGTGGACCCTGCAAAGTGACTGCAAAGTGTAAGCAGTCTGCAGCACCTTTAGCACCGTGTAGCAGTGAGGACGCACAGATGCTTCGCCTCCAAAAATACAAAACTCGTGGTCCCTGTGAAGTGACTGCAAAGCGTAAGCAGTCTGCAGTCAGCGGTCTGATGGTGGACGCGGAGGCGCAGTACTCTATTTGGGTAGCCAGTCCTTTGCGGAGCACCTTGATCGTCCTGAGAGCAAATATTTGCAGGAGGAGATGTTTGTGCAGCACTAGATTCATGTGTATGTGGCATTAGACAAGACTTATTTAAGCATTGACTGTGGCAGGTTGCGGTATCTGACCAGCGACTGCTGCGTATATCCGTGGCTGCTCACGTTTCCCCACACAGTAAGCGATCACAGTGGTGCGCAGAGGCCCATAACTTAAATAATGCTTAAGGGTTGCTGGTCTAATCCAGGGTACAGGAGCCGTGATTGCCTGGGCAGAGTTCTAATTTATTTGAGCTGTTTACATTGGCCCCCGTCAACTTGAATGAAGTGGTGCTATCACAAAAATTTGAGGTATAGGAAAAAGATATGACCTGAGAAACACTGAACCCACACCGTTTGACAACGAAAAGGTATGGATTTTGAGGTCAGAAAGAATGAACTCTAAACTGGTTGACCAAAAGAAGATCAGCACATTCTTTCTACAGGTGCAGACCAAAACTTATAGTCAAGCTGTTCAATTAATTTAGTCGATTCCTGATGCGTTGATAGTGTGCTCATGAAATGACTTTCCTGAGGGTATTGACATTTCAGGGCCAGTTCTTGGAGTGTTGAAAGACAAGCCGGTACTTCCTTAATGGAGTTGTGTTTGAGTTTGGAAGAGGAAATACATGCCTTGGAGAATCTGTGTTCGAGGCTGAGTGTTTCCCCAAAATTGTTTGATTCACCAATTGGACGTGCAATTGAGGCTAACCAGAACCCTGCAGAGGACACAGTGCATGAGCACATGAGTGTAGGGGATTGAGCCTCACTCCCGTTTCAAGGTGAGGAAACTCTCAATCATGACTCCTCAGAGTGTGGATGTAGTCCTGTGGTAGACTTAAATCTCGTCCTACAGCCATTTATTAGACTCTATGACACGTGCAGTCCTGGAAGTGAGAGCAAATTCTGGGATTTTAAAGGAATTGAGGGCACGACGATTAACTTGTGACCAGGTCTACAACTATGAAAGGAAGGAGGCAGCGGGTGTGACTGTGAGCAGTGTAATGAGTGAAAGTATGAGAGGTGATCGTGCACAAAAACATCCTTAGCCCGCTGGAAGAGGGGCCAATGGTCTCAGAGGATACAGTCACTCTCGTGAAGAAACTTAACACTGGAGGCAATGTAAAGAAACCCAAAAAAAGTCAACGTCCAATTAAAGTCCATGAATAAGGGGTCAAGAAAATTCTTGAGAACATTCTAAGTGCCACTAATAGGAGAGAGCACCAGGATTCCGTCAGGAAAGAAGATGATGACCTCAAGCCTAAAAGCCACGGATGTAGTACAAGGCTTCAGATAAGAACTACGTAATAGTGCAAGTCAAACCACTGCATGTGCAATCCTGGACAGGCAGCAACATAAGAAATAAAAGGAAGTGTAATCAATAGCAAGGGATTAGAAGATACTTCAAGTCATCGGAAGAGGACAGTGAGAAGGTGAAGTGACTGACATTGAAGACGAGTGTAAGAGTACATCAGACTCTATCAGTAGCATGAAACTAGAAGCAATGCGTTGCCCTCGAGGGAGGATGAGGGGGGAACATGTGAAGTCTGTAACAATGAGGTATGATGACAGAAGTACATCAGGAATAACAGCAGCGTGAGTATGCAACTGTGTTGCCAGGAATGAAAGGGACATTAGTAAGTGCTCAACAGGTGATGTTCTAAACTTATCTCTTCCAATAATATTCGAATCAGTGTGCCAGGGTGAGGGGAATATTCCTCTCAACAGGTGTCTATAATTGCCACCATACTGGACCTGAGGTCCATTTCCGCTTCTGACTAATGCTCTGTGCACCTGTTTGATGACTTGTGTGTGGGGAAATGTGCAGTGCACTTCTATTCAAAATTGATAGAGAATATAGTGTGTCACAGCCATGATGACACCTTGAAAAGAGATTTTTAAAGCTATCCATCTATGTATGAGAAGGAAGGGCATGGAGTATTACCCAACTTACCTAAGGTGGTCAAAGAAAAAAGGAACATAAAATGTATAGTTAACAACAAGGGTCGGAGGCAGGTTAGCCTTGGCTAGCTCATTTAGATTGTTCACACAGGTTGTTAGATCTGAGACCATTGCAGAGTCATCGAAACAGGCAATAATTGTTCCAATGTTCAAAAAAGTCAAGTGGGAAGCACCTGCAAGCTATAGACCCATCTCACTGATAGACATTTCCTCAAAAATATTGGCAAACCTGGAACTAAAAGATCTTACTAAGTGGTCTGAGAGCATGCAAAGGTTTAGTCCGCTATAGGCACGGTGCACAAAGGGAATAGGAATGGCACTGAGTGGGTTGGCATTTACCTCCTGTATACTTGGCAGGCTTGGATCTCTCTTCAGCCTTTGACAATGCAGACAGGTCAATATTGTGGAGAAAGTTGTCTAGTTGTAGGATATGGCCGGTACTTCTATGCATGCTTCAATTACTCTATTCCAACACAAGGGTTAGATTGAATGCTCGGAGAGAATTGTCAAGTGCAATAGCTGTGAGGAAGGGGGTCTGACAGGGCTGTATTATTTCACTGACCCTCTTCAACTTGCAAATCGCTGACCTTAAGGAGGAAAGTATTAGGTAGGGTGGATTTCCTCCAAAATGTGGAGGCTTAAGGCCAAATTGCATAGCCTATCCCAATCATCTGATCGTATTGGACTTCACACCGGCAGGTCTACAACATCACTGAATGGTGTGGCATCCTATGTAAGTCAGAATAAATTGATCATTAATCTAGCAATATCACAGATTATGATCATTAGTGGTAAGAGAAAGAGGAAGACGTATGTCTGGGTAATTAACAATGACAAGAATTCTAGAGATTGAACCATTGTGCTGCCTGGGCTACTTGCTCTCTACGAAAGATGCGCTAAACTGTCAGAAAAGGACAATGGAAATGAAATTAAGATCTTGTTTCCCACTGATGAAGTCAATAAAGTTATGTTATGTTTTAAATTTGTAGCACCCCCCGGTCCTTGGGGCTTAAGAGCGCAGAACATGTATAGACTACAGGGCAGACAGCATAAACAACATCAACTGCGACCTGACTTGGGCAATCTCTGTGGAGTAACTAGCAGAATAGAAAGGTTTTACATTTTTTCTTAAACACGCCAGTTGACTCAATGGTTCTGAGATCGGGGGCAAGGCATTCCATGTGAGTGGACCTGCTACATTAAAGGCTCCATTCCGCACTCTGTTAGTTTTGCAGTGTGTGGTTTTAAGGACATTTGAATTGCCACATCTTAAAGATCTCAAAGTGGGCTTTAATTCCACAGCTTCCATTTGATATGTTGGCATGTGCCCTGCAATGCATTTCTGGGTGATTAATAACAACCTAAATCGTATTCTGGCTTGCACAGGGAGCCAATGCACGCTCCATCTTGCATCCGAGACGTGTTCTCTGCGCTTCAGTCTAGTATAGGCTATGTGAATTCTCAATTGTCCCTCTAATAGAATTCTTTCATGTGAAGGTCTCCGCAATGGTTCTTTATGGAACAGAATTGGTCGCCTTCACAAATAGAAAGCATTTCAACTGCCTGAAAGGACGTTGTTAAAATGTGTACTTCCAGGGGCAGCAGGTGACGTTAAATATGAGTTCCTTTATTCAGGTCTTCAGGTATCATAATTTAGAGTAGAGATCAGACCATTGGCTCCCACAACCCAGGCTACATCATTCTAACTCCCTGAGCTGGAACTCTTCTTCAAATGAACCCAGCAGGGGAGTTGCTAGGTCTGGAAAAGACCCGGGGCTAAGCTGATGTCGGAACTGGTGGGACTGGGGGCTAGCTAGACTTTTGGCTGTAGCTCCTGGGATTCTATCCGGGGCTACAACCAAAAGATCAGGGGCTATAGCCCCCTTAGCCTCCCCCTAGCAACGCCCCTGGAACCCAGACCAACATTCCAAGTACATTCCCTCCATGACATCAAACCATGACATCACCAGATACATTAAGGCACAGGATATAACAGACATATTCTAAAAGAAGTCTTCAGTTTGTCAAATCGTGATGCATCAGTATCATCAGATTTGAGTTGGGTTTACAATCATATCAGGCACAATGTATGACCAAAAAGCATTTCTAAGTACAAGAAGGTAATGAGCACGGATAATCCAAGTTTGGGCTTACATTTGAGAGAAATGTTGAAAATTGACTCTAATGCATCCCATTGAAATCTTTAAAAAACATTGGGCCTCATTACGAGTCCGGCGGTAACTGCGGCGGTAAAACCGCCTGGTTACCACCAGACTCGTATTACTATTCCGCCTCCGTGATTCCCGGATTTACCGGGGCATTACAACCCCGGTTTTCCGGGAATCACGGAGGCGGAATGGTGTTAATCCCCATTCCCATTGAGTCGTATGGGACTCGATGGGAATGGGGATCATGGAAACACCGACAGCATCTCATAATGCTGCCGGTGTTTCCTCGTCTGCCTGCAAGCGGGCAGTGTTAAACCCGCCAGGTCAGACCTGGCGGGAACATCACCTCTCGCCTGCAGGAGTCGGGATCAGGCGAACCGGAAACAACGGTGGTGGCGGGTTTACCGCCACCGTTATTTCCGGACTGCCTGACCTGTAATGAGGCCCATTGTGTTGGTTTTATGAAAACGGTCGACCTAACATGCCTTGAGTCTCAGTGTGTTATGAAAGACAAAATTAAAAGGTGGAATAAAAAACAAACACTGAGGATCTAGGCAGGTTGAAATTGTTTCAAAACAGAAGCCTTCTATGTGCACTGATGATATTAGATCGTACTTGGGGATATTTCCATCTCACCTGTTCTGATCATGGTATTTAAAGTTTAGATTGAACTGTCTCCTTACTCTGGAGGTCATTGGCCCGAGACTAAACATCCCCAAAAAACTCAGAACATGCAAACTGCGTAAGATCGATTGCATAGAGTCACTACATCACTTTGTGATGGATTGTGTTGTATCATGCTTGCTGTGTATGTGTGAGCTGAGAGAATGATGATGTGTCACAGTGGAATGTTTAGGTGTGAGTGTCTGTCAAGGTTCAGCTTCAGTCCTTTGGGGACAAGTCTGCATGGGTGATGGGACCCAGTGTTTGCTCTGTACCATCTTAACAAGACTTACAATAAAGCTTAACTGAAGTTACCTACAAGAGTGTCTAAGAAACAGCTTTATTACTGAATGCTTGCAGACTGTTACCTCTAAAGTTCCTGGGACAATTTGTATACTCAACCTCAGCAGTAATGACAACAAGCTTGTGGAACAGGCTAATGACTGGTACACAAGTGGCTCTTAGACTGGATCTGGACAAATATGCAATGGAAATCTTTGAGGAACTGCAGTTTGTAGTTGGTCAAGGTAATGCAATTCTACAGGTTTTTGTTTAGAACCATGAAGTTATTAAATGTTGTTTCTGGACACGTTTAAAATCGTCTTTATGAACTAGGACAAAGAAATGTTTGTTGTAAACGTTTTAGGCACATTTTGTTGGGATGTGTGGTTTAGTGCATTTATTGATGAATGTGTACTCTATTGACTTTTTATGGTGGTTAAGGTGAAAATTGTGCAATTTGTTTGTTTTCCTTTTGTGTAAGGTATCATGTATACTATAAACCCAATTCAAAATAATAAAAATGGTGGGGGCTAATCACAACTTCCAATTGGGAAGAATGGGACTTTTTCTATGAATCTATCCTGCAATTAGTTCATTAAAAATATTAGCATTCACTTTTCCTGCAGTGCTTCATGCCAGATTGCCTCTTCTTCAAGGTGCTGTAACAATTGGCGTTATTATCATACAATTTTATGGTACCCAATTTATCAAGCTTGGAAGCATAACACCCTCTGGTGGTTTTACTGGGATTCAAATCTCTTCCAAGATGTTGGACACATATGCCTGTTGTGAGTGCTTAACTGATTTAACTATTCTGGCATACACATGTAACATGCCAATTTGTGCTTATAGGATTTACAATGTGAACCAAATGCAGTGTCTCTTTCTGTTTGCAAGTCAGACATGGTCCAATGAGTACATTACTTATGTTTACTTAGAGAACTGCATAATCCTATCTTCTGACACCAAAACACATGTCCGCCATAGGTATAATATATACCGAGTACAGGTGCTCTCTGCGCTCTCTTTAACTCTAACTCCCTTACTGAATAAAGCATATTTTCAAAACCTAGAAGAACCACATAGATTGTTTTTGTAAAGAAAGTTTTCATTCAAAGATGGCCTATCTGTCACACTAATAGTGTACTCTTTTGAAGTACCCTGTAAGAAAGGGGAATGGAACAAACAACACCATTGAGGGTTCCTGGCTGTTTTGCAAAAACAGTGTTTTGTATGTCTAATTACTAAATATTGATCTTGGTTCTAATTTCATTATTTATTCTATTTTATATATAGACAACACATTTATTGTAACATAAAAACATATAGCGGAAGTGATAATTAGAAATAACATGGTCACATTTTAAAAGGAGCCAGTTTACAATGTGTGTACAATTTAAACAGAACAATAATATTGCTATAGCTTCTTTTTCTAGGGATACATATAAGTTGTCTCTTAAAAATGTAATTTTATGTTTGAATGAGTCACACTCAGATTAAAACCAATTATCTTTTTCTTTAGTGAGCACCAAGTAAATGTTTAATTGTATGAGCTGGCCACTTATTGGTTGGTAGTGATATTTAACCTAGCATTAATACAACACTAATAAGTAACACAGCATAGACAATAACAAAGCACATTTGTACACACTCCAGCCAGGTTCTTTGGACCCTTGCAAGGTTTGTCTGCACTCAAATGCCCCCACACAACTTTGTGAATAAAGTGGGATCCATGACATTTTCCTTTGAAGTGTGAGGCAGATGGCTACATTGTAGGGAGAATGCAAGATAAATAGAGAGTATTTCAAGTTAGAGCGGTGTCAAAAAAATACAACATGTGAGTTATTATTTCTTCCTCTTACTCGTTACCATGACAAGGGTGCACCTGCAGGATACAGGTATTTTACCTGTGCACCTGAGAGACGATACTCAACATGTTGTGCTTTTGAGTACATTTCACCTAAAGACTAAGTTTGAATAACTAAGTGGACTCTGCATTAATGGAGAACTTTGTTAGTTGAAATGGAACTGCACATCCGGAAATGCCAAAGCCCAAGTTGGCAAATATGAAACAGAAAGGAAATTGACCTGTAATGTTCTAAACTAGCATGTTATTTGCTTTCAAATAGAGTACAACAAATCGATAAGTGGATTGTATCCTCCAATGTATTTCATTAAAATCATGTAAAATAATGTAAACCTTATAAATGAAAAAAGAATTCAACTCAGGCAAAAATCCCTCTTCCACCTTTAGAAGTCTACCAGGGAAGGATGTTATATATAAAAAAAAAAGAAATGTAAAATACCAAAACAATAGAATCTTGAGAGATTAAGATCTGAAATTACCAGATGTTTGAAACCTATGATATTATATGGCCAGCCAAATAGTACATTAGTGGACAACCTACTGACCCTGATCACCTGCACTGAGAACAAACAAGACCCTGGGGTATTACACAGCAAGGTTAGTCATATGCAAAACATATTGATCATTGACTTTACATCAACAAGGAAAATACTATTCATAACATGTGAGTGACAAGACCTAGACACATGAAACACAGTATGTTTTAAGGGCCAAGGTGTGATCTTTGATTTGACAAAAAATTCTATATGTCTACAATTTTTAATAAAAATACTTACAGACAGGCTGCATTCAGTAACATTTGGGTAAAAAAAAAAACAATAGGGATATAACAATAGATGTGTTTTTCCCATATATGATCTAATACATCACCTTATTTAGTGCTATAGAAACGTAAGTGAATTAGCAGTGTGTCAATTTATTCATAAAAAAAAACGAATCAAAATTGTCAATACATGTGGCACATTACATAGAATATTCATGGTTCAAAACAATTTATAAACACATACAGACACATGTCATATAAAATACAAAATTAAACATTTAACAATGTAAAACATGAGGCAGTATACCCATCTACACCAAATAATTCATAAGGCAACAATAACGTGGAAATATGTACGAAAAGGGTGAGAAAGACTACTAATGTGTCCTAAATTGTTTACTTTTATGAGCAACCAAAATAACTCAAGCCCAGCATGTTTCGATTTATCCCACATATTGGATCTTCTTCAGGGGCATGCAACTGTGGCATCTGGCGATGTGCGCACTTTAAAACAACTCATTTAAAGATACCTGAGGTGAAGATAATCAGAAAATGAACTATTCAATACCCAATAATCTATTTTATCTGATCAGTTAGATTGGACAGATTATATATGTTCGTGTTTCCAACCTCTTCACATGAGGAATGGTAAGCTTGGTATATGAAGCATAATTAATATGCATTCTGTGAGGAAACATCTTCAACATATTAACCAATCTCAAATAATGAGGTTGTCTGTGGCGTAAAAATGGGATAGTGTATACACTATAATTATGATCTGTAACTGTGCCAATTAATGTACAATGTGTAATAGTTCATACAATGAGAAAACATTATAATTCTATGAACTAATATGCCTAACAGGTCTGTTGCATATCCACATGCGCATCTCCAAATACAGAGTTCAATCATCTTTGTTTCATAAAGTTTGCATATTACTGTCACTAATTATGGAAGAAAATGGAATTGCTCTTAAAATATTTGGAGTAGTTTTGGCCCCATAATTTCTATTATCACAAGTATACAAATAATAATCACCCATTGTGGTCTGGGGGAGTCTATTCAATAGTAGTGTCTAAGTATAGATTAGGCCAATTAAAGAACTTGGCCAATTCTATACTCTGTTATAAGTATGACATACGATTTGAACTATTGAGATTTTAAAACAGTGTGAGTACGGAGGAGAGGGACGCTCACACTGGGGTGATCTGCTGGAGAGATCAGGGCCTGTTCCTATTGGATGAATTAAAGAGAGACACAAACTTACAGTCTGCAGGATGGAACCTGATGACTTGAGACGCCCCTCGGGACACACAAGGATGTCTCTCCGCTTCATGCTTTAAAAGACTAACCAAAGGTGAGTATGCAATTTCCCCACAAGAATTAAAATATACTCTCTATAACTATGTTCCTGCTAAGTCTTGAAAAGGGGGTGGTTTGGAAAGGTGTCCTAAAACACTTTGATTTACATGGGAGATAAATAGTACCATTGTACTGCATGCAAAACCAAGTGATATGTCAATTCTATCAAACAAAATATATTTCTCAAGTTGTGTCTGTAATGGTATAAATAGCTCTTCTGCTCTCTTTGGCAGCCTGCTCTTTTAAAATAATTTTCCAATTTAATTGAACCTGTGTGTTTCCACGGAATAGTTGAATATTTTGATCATGAATCAATCATGAAGTTTCATTGTCTGACAGAGAGTTATTGATAATTTGCAGCCTGTGAATGTTGTGATATTTTATAAAGATATTCATTTATGAGAGCAAGTTTAAAGGAGTAATTTCTACTCCAATAAAACTAGTGCAAATGTAAATCACATGCAAAATCTCATTCTAAAATTGCACAGTGAGGTTCATATGTTATAAAAGGGAATGGGTCTTTAAATGTGTTCAATGCAATCTGAAACCAGTTTTTAGGTTGGGTGGGTAAGTCAAAATAGACTGTGCTTTTTTAATTGAAACATTACTTCTTTAACCCAAAACCTGTATACACCTAATCCAAGCTTCTACATGCCTATTGGTAATGGTAATGTTTATTTATAAAGTGCCTGTACACAGGAAAGTGCTTAAAAGCGGTCAAGGAGGGTGGGAACATGGGGAAAAACAACAGTCACTCAGAGCCCTTAAAATTCTGAGACAATACTAGTCTGCACTAGCAGACTAAGTGTGTATAATACATTTAACAGGTGAGAAACAGCAAATAGTCCTGACAATGATTCTGCAGTTTTACCAAGTGCAATTAAGTGGTGAAGACAAGGGAGAACAGACAGACTATATTCAGGAACAGTGCATTTGGATCGCGTAAGTGCACAGACGGTCAAGAGAGGGGGAGGTCCAAGTGCACCCAGACAGTGGAAACTGTGGTAAGTGCAGAGAGAGCCAATCTCTTGGGTTATTTCTCAACTGCAGTGAGGGTGGGTGGGTGGGGTGCAGGGCCCTAAGGCAAGTGCGAGAGAAGACTGGTGAGGTTGCCTGGGATCTGTGAGACTCTGAGATACACCAGGGGGCCACATCAGCAAGCTGTAAGGAAGAGGAGGTAGAGAGGGAAAGAGCAGAGAGCTGGGTTAGCAGGGTAGAGGGAGAGAGAAGGAAGAGGAGAAGAGGAGGGTCTTGAGGAGTTTCCGGAACTTAAGAAGATCAGGCTCAAGACGGAGGGCGGCAGGGAGGCTATTCCAGAGGGAGGCACCTGCTGAGGATAAGGATCTCCCTCCAAATCTCTGCTTGGAGAACCGGCTCACTCGCAGAAGGTTGGAGGTAGATGAGCAGAGGGCTCGTGAGGAACAGTATTTAGCTAGGCAATGTTGCAGGTAGGTAGGTCCCAGGCCCCAGAAAGCTTTGTGGACAATACAGAGGGTCTTGAACTTGATCTTTGCAGCTACGGGGAGCCAGTGAAGGGATTTCAGAGCTGGAGAGATATGTTTTGCAGTTCTGGTCCGGATGAGTTGCAGAGGATGCAGGGCAGAAGCAGGGAGGTTGAGGAAGAGACTGTTGCACTAGTCCTGCTTCGAGAGAACCAGGACTCTGGAGACAGTGAGCCGCTGGGGAGAAGTGAGAACAGGTACAGTGCCTCTGAAGAGGTGTAGCTGGACTTTTTAGAGATGTCCGAAATGTGAGAGTAGAAGGAGAGTGGAGTCCAAGATGACCCCAAGGTTTTTAGTCTTACAGGTTTGTGCGGGCGCAGGGCCAAGGGAGGCCGGCAAGAGTGAAAGTGGCAAAGCAGGAGCAGGGGTTCCAATGCAAACAATCTCAGGCTCAGTGGCGTTGAGGCAGAGGTCATTTGCAGCACACCATGCCTGAATAGCAGACAGATATGAGAGAGGAGGAAGAGGCGGCTGAGGGAAGCCTGAAAGATAGTTGTGTGTCTTCTGCATAACACTGGAAGTTAGAGGTGAAAGTGGCAATCACACGTGCCAAGGCAGCCATATAGATGTTAAGGAACCAGGGTGATAGTTTAGATACCTGGGAAACGACACAGGTTGAGAGAGCGATAGTCGAGAGAAAAACTCTGAGTTCCACCTGGGATGGGCATCCGGAGAGAAATGAGGTTAGCCATGCCAGAGCCTGATCTGTGATTCCCAGGGTGTCATGGAGATGTGCGATCAGGATGTTTTGGTTAACCGTGTCAAAGGCAGAGGAGAGGTTAAGGAGTCTGAGGACAGAGGGAGTGTTAGTGTCAAGATTTGAGAGCAGGTCTTCACAGTGTGTATAAACTGCACACACATGTTTGCAACCCACAACACCAGATCTACATTGGAAAGGGTAGAAATTAAACAGTGCTTTGATTTTAGCATGCATTGATGTCATTGGGGAAAGAAAGATGTTTAGATGGTTTGCAAATGTAACTTTGGGTGCAATCTGGACATGTTTTAAAGTGATGTCAAGATTTTCAAGAAATACATACCCAGATTTGATTATGGTATCGTGTGGAAGAGATAGTGAGTTTTATGCAGGTAATTTACATTGTAGACCAGCTGTCTCAGATTGTGTAACATCATGGTGATTGCCCCTGCCTAAAACTGGAAATAACCTTTGTTTTGATTTCACCTTTCATTTTTTTATTTAAATACATTTGCGTTTTGAGCAAAACACCTGTTTCTTGCTCAGAATTGTGGGTGAGTCTGTATTTGAGGGGTTATGAGATTGTGAAGTTGGTCTAATGAACAACCCAAATATTAAAATATGAATCAGTACATACCTGAAAGCCTCTTCATGTCCTCTTCACCTCCCCCATATGTATTCTATTATTAGGATTTACATTGAGAAAAACTTGCAAGAAGCCCTCACAGGAAATGTGTATCTGGGTGCATATGAAATAAAACAAAATATATATGTTTTGAGGTACTTCATAAACATTGGAAGAGAATCAGCTTTGATTGCATTGTATTGTAATATTAGACAGTTTGCTGTCAGTATGATGGTGACATTCCTACAGGAATCAAGCTCACTAGGCTCCTCAAGTGTTTCCGATTTAGAATGGCTCAGATACGTGATGAGGAAGCAGGAGAGCAACGTGCAGCCAGACGGTTGCGAGCACGGCGATCGCGTTCTGCAGCTTCAGCTCTGCTTCGTTATCAACAGAATGAACGCGACAGGCTGAGAGTGGCTAAAAGACGGCAATGAGAAACAGCAGATCAGCGTCAAACACGTGCTCAGCAATCAGGTGATTACAATCGCCTTGCATTCGGTACAACCCAGGTGATGATTACAGTTTTAGCCGGCATGGTCTCATCGACACCATGACTGAAGTGTGTCCTTATTGCAAGGCTCTGAAATTTAACGAAAGGAATGTGTTGCGCCACCGGGAAAATTGAACTGCCTCAACTTGGAGAACCGCCAGAGCCAGACAGAGTCACAGCAACGCGTGGCCAGGGACAGCTACTATGCTATAATTGTATAGACATATAATCTTCATAGTAAAAAAAAAGGCAAACAGAAATGAGTACCCTAACAGTTTAGTAAAACAGTGTAAATACAGAATGTCAAAGAGTGTAACAAGTAGGTATCAACTTTTAAACATGGAGCATGTTTCCAAATTGGGACATTCTTTGTTCAGAGAGAGTTACCTCAGTGATAGAGTACCCCCAAAGAGCAATTGCTGGTGTACTATTAGAGGGAGCCCACCAAGCGTTGATGGAGATGAAGAACGACAGAAGAAATGAAGAAAATGCCTGCCTTCATCATCAGGAGAGCATTACACTTGGTCACTTTAAGCAGTTCTGCAGAATCTGCGTATGACGGTTTCCATGGCGGCTGCTGTGCGTGTGGTTCAGTTGCCACTAAGGGGCTCCAGCGAGGGAACACGGATGCAAATGGGACCCGCAGAGCCTTGGCATGGACAATGGTTTAAGATATATGGATTACCAGATCATAGGTCTAAGCCAGGGGAGCATACCTGTGAGGAGGCTGTGGTTCTCGGTCAGGTGATGCAGAGGTCTCACATCATCCTTGTTCATGGAAACCGACTTCTGAAGATGAGTTCAGCTTGATGAGACCGAAAATGAAAGTTGAAGAAGGCACACCAGAGAGGAGCCAGCCATGGAAGATGGATGAGGAGAGTGCAGTGGTGTTGTTGAAGGATATATGGCAGCATGGTCTCTGGAGTTTCCCATGTGAATGGATGTGGAACTAGAGGGCTTGCCTGAGACCCTGTAGAGAATATTGACAGGTTTGTAAACTCTGAGAGTCTTCAGCATTCTGGCCACAAAGCAGAATTGCTTATGGATCCAGAAATGGAGACATAATCAGGAGCTTCAAGGGAACAGGTTGTCAAGCAGGAGTAGTGATCCAGTTGACACGACCGGATCAGCGAATGAGCACTACAGTGAGTTTCCTCTGGTCTTCTTTGGTGAGGAAGAGATTTGTCGTTAGATTTTTTGGGATGCCAAAGTGTGCTGGTGCAGAGCTTCTGTCGTTCCTTCAGCAGCAGGACTACCAGTGTGCAGGTTTCACGATCCAACTGTACAGGTATGTACTTTATCCCCCTCGTCAACCAGTGAGTGAACACAGTGGCCAATCACAGATTAATCATAATGTGTGGTCAGGCAATGGCAGGTCATCCCTTCAAGAGTACAAGGTCTCTCACACAAAATGATAATTCCACAATGGCCCAGGTATGTATCGGCATATGCTAGTCAGAATTGGTGTCAGGCTGGCTGCTGAGCACAGTCCTGGGGCACCTCACAGAATGAGGGACAAGCGATAGTCATGTTACCCCTGGGGTCTTTCAGGCAAACAACTACAAACTCTATTTTGATGAATTGAGGAGGGGGTCAAGAAGGAACCTGCCAGTTAAAATGGAGTCCATCCAGTGGAATCATTGTACACTGGAGAAAAAGCTGCCACCAGTCTAACCATGTGAATAATAAAGAGACAATACTCTCTCTGACTGGAAGTCTAAGGTGTACCTTAGGGATACCCCTGCTTCAGAAGCCATAATGTCTCTTAAGGCAGAGCACAAAAACACAGGTGCGCACTCTTGGTCAGAATGGAGATTAAGCCTGGAGGGAAGAAAAACAAGTCACAAACCTCAAAAGGCCAGCAAACGGTACAGGGAACTACCACCTGGGGTAAAACAAGTTAGCGCTCTCTACCTAACAGGGTGGCTCTAGAAAATGGATGCCTAACAACATTACTATCAACCACACAGGTAGATATAGAGAAAGAGTGAGAGAGAGAGAGAGAGAGAGAGAGAGAGAGAGAGAGAGAGAGAGAGAGAGAGAGACATTGGGAGAGACATTGAGAGAGAGAGCAGGGTGTGTGGGAAAGAAAGCAGAGAGAGGGAGGGTGAGGAGGACAGTGAGCACTAGATTAGTGCATGATAAGCAGGGTACAGCTAGATACTGATACATTGATTCCATTGAATTTCATTGGAAAGTGTTTTAGGAATTGAGAATGCACCATTATTGGAAATGTGAAGAGAGATTATCTCAAAGAACATTTTGCATGCGCTGGCACGTTTAAACACTGGAACAATGTTAGAAGGTTTAGGCGGACTAATAAAGCAATAGCACCCAAGGAGGGAGGCATTTCCATTTGTGTGATACCCCCAGGGTGAAAGTTAGAAGCCGAGAGCTTCAACATAGCCCTAGGGGCATCACCTCACCAGTAATGCCCCCTTCTGAGGGTTCCATTGCTGTTAGTACCCTGGCATGTTGTACCAGGGTACTAATAGTATTGTTACTGGAGTTGAGAAACAGTATTTCCACCGTTTCTTGACTCTTAGTCCCTTTTCCCTTTCCATTGCAGCCAAGAAACCAAAGAACATGGCTGCCATGGAACTGGGCGAAGGGACTGCATGTAGTCCCTTCTGCCCTTTCCATGGCTGCAGGTGTAGAAAGTGAAAGAACTCAGCGCGACGCAGCGCTCCGATCAGAGAGCAGCAGGTGCATTTTTGTCAGCAGGGTAATGACCCGGCGAGGGCCAATCAGATCATTTGTAACAATCTGAATGGCCATCTCTGGGTACACATTTATAATAAGAATGTATCATGGTAACACCCATTGCAAATTATGCTCTTGAGAATATGTGTTTAACTATATATATTCTTTCGAGCAATGTTCAACTATGCCAGCACGAACCATGGGTTAAATGTTGCTGCCGATGACCTGCACAAACAGATATTATGTCAAGTTAAGCCAATGGGTAAAAAGAAAATGCAGGAAATGTTTTACACTACAGAAAAATAACATGTATAGTGAGTAGAATTCTTGTAGACCACTGATTTATAGAAAAGAACGGAACAGCCATCTTCATACAAAATGGAGTCTGTGTCTGATGTTAAGTGGATGCAAAATGTAGAAGCCTGCTGGAAATGTTTCCTATAAAATCATGAAATGTGAAACGTGCCAAATTAACTTTGAAAGTAATCTGTGATGTATAATACAAGTGGACAGATGTAAGCATATAGAACAATGGTTACCATTAACACGTCTATGGAACTTTGACCTAGCTTTCTATCTACTTTGGAGAGTAGAATTGCAAAAAATAAAGATTCACATCGAGGTGTTAGTAACACCATTGCAGTTTAAATTCATTCCTTAAATAACAACCAATGAGGCATAAGCCACTGAAAAATCTAGATGGCGGAGAGAGTTGGGTTCATGAACTCTGAGATCATGATCAAGTCAAGGGAATCATCGTCTGTTCGTGAAGAAAGGCCTATGCAAAGGCCCAGTTCTGTAGCTATGCCACAAATATATGTCCCTAGAAGTTGAGGTAACCTTTATACAGCAAAAGGCATGCAACGCTATGTGAAAAAGGTGCATAATATGTTAGAATGGGACACAGCACCCAGATGGTGTTTGGATCATAAGTAGGTGCTGATTACTATTAGATGGGAAGTATGTGTACAATTGACATTCGAATTCCAGGAGAGCTATTAGTATAACTTATGATGGTGTCAGAATTAGTTTGATTTCACCAATCTGTAGTCAAAGATAACTAAAATGTTCCAAAATTGGGAATGTCATGCATAACGTTGACCAGTCCAATTTAAAAAACATTTGATTTTAGGGGAAATTCCTTTGCACAATTCCATAGCAACTTATTAGGAGCTGTGCTTTGAGGATGTTTTTGAAAAGTTTTGAAAAATACTTTCTGCTGAAATTATTTTCCTGCATTTGGGAAAGAGGGGTAATACCTTTTGCATAGCTTTCAGAAGTCCATTTTAATACCTAGTTATGAAAAAGGTAACCTCTCTTCACCCTCCGGACAGCTACTAGCAATGTCATATTCATGCTGCAAAGTTTTTAGTACCATATTATTGGATATTGTGAATAGAGGGTTTAAGTCTAGAAAACTCTTCCCTTATCAGCAGACTGGATTCAAGTCTGGCTATTGTACTCTGGACAACATTTTTACAGTAAACTACATAATCTCAGACACTCTTCATTGTCCTGGGCGAAATCTGTGTCTGTGTTGTATAGATTACTCTGGTGCTTTTGATTGCGTTAACCGAGAAAGGCTGTGGGAAAATTGCAGAGCTGGGGCAGTTGTCCACTACTCGTACATTTTATTAAATCTAGGTACACAGTCACTACAGTGTCCGTCCGCTTAGACACGGGTGCCTCACTTCCAGCCCCTGAAGAGACTAATAAGGGATTAAATAGGGCTGTGTGATTACCCCTGTCTTGTATAATCTCTATCTGGTGTACATGAATCTTACTTTGTGTGGCACCCACAGTTATCCTCATAGGATTGGTGGCATAGGGATTAAGTGGCTCTCATATGTGGATGACACTGTTTTAATGGATAAGACCGCTATTGGCCTGAAGAGGTCGTTAGATGTCTTGTACAGTTATGCAACCAAGAATAACTTTGCTATTCACATAAAAAAATAAACAAAGGATAATTGGGGCACTTTCACAGAAAAAGAAAACATCATCTTATTGGTGGAGTTGTTGGAGGTGCCTGATATTTATCCATGCGTGGGTATTCCCCTTGTGAATAGTCCTATGCTTTCCTTCTATGACAATGCCCTTTTGGGGAAAAGGAACAATAAAAGGAATGTGATAAAAAGGTACCCAGCTAAAAGGGATGGCCATTCCATCAAGGTTTTCCTTGAAATGTACAAAAGTGGTATTTTTCCTGGTCTGTTATACGCCCTGGAAATCCAAGAAGTGAAAAATGTATCATGGCTCAGTTAGTTTGAAGGGAAATTGGGGGAGAACTGTATTAAGACTACCTCGTGCTGTACCAGTGAAAGTTAGCAGATGTGAGTTGGGATTTACGTTGCTCACCTCGCTCTGGACAATTTGCTGTACTAAATCGTACATTAAGATCACGCATGCTCAAACGTCTAAAGAGAGCTTGTTCGGCATAGTAGCCAATGCTATCTGTGGTGGCCATTATAACTCTATGATGCTGGGCTTACATTCTATTGTGCATTCCTTTTTGCAGGATATTAATGTAACAATTCCTCAGATAATGCACCACTTGCTCCAGATTTTCATGTGCAATTGAAAAGTAAAGCTCTAGGATGGGACAAGATTTGTTTTTCTTCTAAATAAGATTCATTCTATGCAGGAAAGTGGTTACCAATGACACTACTCAGGTCTACTCTGAACCCCATTATTAGCATTTGCTTCCCCGGTGGTTCTTCCACCCTGCTTTGCCTGATCAGAAACTAACCCGGAAGAGATCAGCTCCCTTACACATTCCCTTCAGCCTACCACTAAATTGATCGATGTCAGGCATTGGTAACTAAAAACATGCAGATTCCCTTGCACCCTGTGTGTCAATATTCAATAACCTCTCTGTTTCTTATTTCGTTGTCCCACTGGAACTAAAAAGACACATTCCTACTGACCTCCAAACGAAAACAAGACTAGACCATGTTATTTTCAATAATTGTTTACCTTTTGCATAGCTTCTCAGGATAACAAAGATTCTTGAAAAGTTAAATGTCAAACAATGCTGGACACATTTGGATCAGGCAATAAATGTGAACCTTTTTCAGTCTGGATGCCACCCCTTTTCTGGTACAGAGAGTATTTAAGGATTTGCATGGAATGTGTTCTATTACAGACAGATAGGCGTCATTCTCCCTCCATACGTCTTTGGAACTTTCCATGACATTTGATACAGTCGCTGTGAATGATTCCTGTCGATTATTGGCGTGGCTCTGCATTGTATCTGCACTTTCTTTGATGAATGTTTGCAAAGCATCCAGCTAGGCCAATTCTATACCCCTTTTCACCCAGCAACCAGCATAACATTGCAAGCATCCCTGCTGTCACCTCTTCCTTTTAAGATTTACATGCTTCTGCTCATAAACTTATGGGGTTTTCTGGGCCTGCATTTCTTTCATTTGCAGATGACTCCAAGCTCTTGGTGAAGTCTGTTGATCCATCTGAGGAAATGCATGATCTGATGGTCTTGATCAAGTAGGAAATGGATGCGCACAGTCTTAAGCTTTATTCCTCACCTCCTGTGGGTATGCTATTGGGACCTATTTGCTTAGTGTTTAATCATCTGCTTGTCCAACTCCTCCTATATTCCTATGGGACCGGGTATCCTATTCTCACAAAATCAAAAATAGCTGTGTCTTCTGTGAAGTTGATCTGGACCGTAAAGCTCAGATTAGTGCAGTTATAAGCTCTTCTTTTTTCACACTTTCCCAATTGAAGCATGCCTTCCATGGTAGGGACACTCTATCAATGTAACTCTAGGATGGATTATGCCAACAGAAACTATGTAGAGTTAATCACAGATTCGGATTTGTACCTACAAATATTCAAGATGTGACAGTCTGATGGAGTTATAGAATCATGGCAATGTTTACAATTCATAAGCCCTACAGAAAATCCTACAAAACACAAACAAATTAAAATAGTACAAAATAACTCCTTAAAGCAGCTAATGTTAAGGAAACCTGCAAAACATTTAAGCACGAAATATGGTCCTATCTTCTATATTTATTTGCATGTTTAAAGCACTCACACAGCCCGCGGGCATCGAGGCGCTGTTACAGGAATTGTTTGTTTTAGTTGCGTAGTTGTTTTTGTCTTAGTTACCTATTTATAATGCGCTTAAATACCCAGAGGTTTCTAAGCACGGACCCGGGGATCGAACCTGTGTTGCTTTGTGTCGTCTTTCTTCCAAGGCAAGCAGGTTGCCGCTGAGCTATCCTCCCGGGAAATGCCAGGCCCTTTACTTGTGTCCTGCTGACAAGTACATTGTGTTTAAATATGTTGTGCTGCATTTAAGTGCATCCAGGGATAAGCCCCTGACTATCTGGCTAATCAACTTTGCATGTAAGCCCCGGGCCAAATGTCATACTTGAGGGCATTACACCTACAGGCTATAGCTTTTTTCAAGTGTACCACCAGAGGTTGGAGAGGTTTTTCAGTGTTAGGCCCATGTCCTGATTCTAAGCGCGTGCTAAATATAGCGTGGAAAGCCAGAATTCTTCCCTCACCATCATTCTGAGGTGGGTGGAAATATTGGAGGGGAAATGTTTGGCTTTCCAGCAGCAAAAGCTAGTAACATCTCTCCTTGTGGGGGAACATGTGCTCTGTGGCATTGCAAGCATTTTATAAAAGACTGCCACTTTTCTAATTTAAGAATGTTTTCTTAATAGTTCATTGAACTAGAAAAGTGGTGTTGCAGTCTGAGAAATTCTATATTTATAATGGGGAAAATTGTGCAGTGGAGTTTAACGGTACCTACAAAGGTACCGTTAATGAACGCCTCTTTGGGCTGGTGCAGAAAGGTTGGCCTAGCTTTAGAGTACAATCCCTGCCGGACACTAACACATGAAGTGGTTGGAAAGGATGTTGCTATGGTTTTCCAGGAGTGGCGGACTTGATTTATTCCCTCTGCGCTCAGGTCAGCTCAGAATCCTTTGCATCATGGCAAAGTGTATTTCTGCTCAGGGACAGCACTTTTCTTATTTAGCATGCCCCTCTGAATCAGCCCCTCAGTCTCTTGCCTTGCTTGACCACTTTTAGGATGGAACCTAAGACATAACTCCTTAGTTATGTCTAGGATATTCCTTTCCCTTTTGTCTCCTAAGTAATGCATCCAGAGGCATATGAATTCCCTTGGTATGCTACGGTTAGCACCATATAAATATTCAAATCAAATCAAATTAGTGGGAAGAATGGGGTTTCAGAGAATTCCCACACTCTCCACCGATGCAAGCACATAGGAGTGGGTATAATATGAACATTGATTAACATATGAGCATGTGCAATAGAGTAATTTGAGTTCTGACACACACATGTGGATCTGGTCATGTGTTTTGATTTCTTCTGCAAAGGATAAGGGGTGATTAGAACCAATCAAAAGACACAATTTAAAGCCAGACAGGTTGGACTGAGAATAATCGAAATCTCCATTGGGGTAGGAAGGAATTCAGAATGTGTATCTGGATCGCAAACGAGCCATTTGACCAAAGTGGACAGAGTTATCTACCCCTGCTTGAAACACTTGTGTATAGGTGCGTTATAAATGCCATATCATGCCATATCATATCAGCTCATTCAGCCTTTTCCCACTCCGGAAGCGGATCAGACCAAAAGAAAAACATGACCTCAGCTGTGTGTCTTGGAGTCCATGGTGCAGCAGAAACTAAGTCAACTGTGAGACACTAAAGCATCATTTTAATTATGTATGTAATTATTCAATTAAACAGTTTTGCTTCTCGAAGTAAATACAATATATACTCATTCCCTGAGATATCGCTGAAAGTTCAGTTCTTGCTCTGTGTTTTTAGGGTTTAAGAAAGGATTAACTGACATGCACGGAGTTAATTAGTGAGTGATGTTGCCTCCATTTGGAGGCTGCACGCTTTAGTTTTACACCTAAAATTTGAAATACATTCTGTGCATTACGCAACAGCTGTGTTTATTCGGTCAGCAGGTTAAATGCACGGTTAGTCTTCTTAATTAATTTTCTTCCATATTGAAGGAATTTGAGTCAGCCACACTTCAAAGCACTGATGTCGATTACATGAGACTACACCAAAGTAAATTAAATGAGCCACATAGAACATATGGTAGCTATGCCACACTTCGTACCATCTGCCATTATATTTTGCACATAAGGCCCATAAGCATATCTTTTAAGAAACCTTACTCTTATTATATGCATTCAATCATGCTCCCACAACCCAAATGCATACTTATATTTCACTTTCATAAGAATGTGTTTTCAAATGTTGTGGTAATCATTTCTTTACTAATACACCTCTGAACTGTTTTATGAGAGGGCATTAGTCAATTCTGGTGAAATAATTTTCAAGTTTGTGTTTAAATGGTGCACGCATGCTACATTATATCAATGCCATGTATGCATCAAACTCACAAAATATATTAATCTAAGTGCAATGAATTCATTTATGCATTCTCATTATTAAGTAATGTTGCCCTCAAAGGTCATGCCCCCTTTGCAAGGGTTATATTGCTATTAGTACCCTGACATGTTGTACCGGGGTATAATAGTGTATTTTTCTCAAGTTGAGAAATGGCATGTTAAACACGAGAAAAAACTACAAAAAAAATGGCCACCATGGAATAGGAAGAAGGGAACTACACCTAGTCCCTTCTCCCATTCCATCGTGCATTTTGCAAGTCCAAGATGTGCCGGGAACACTACTGTACCTAGTGTTGATGCCGGTGAGGGACAAGGCAAAGCAAGGTAAGTGGGGCAGCAGTGGGGGGAATTGGATATGTGGAAAAGGGGGGCCAGGGTGTGGAAACGAGAAGGGAGCACAGGGGAGAGTCCACTTACCTGATTCCCAACAACGGAAGATGTCGGCCCAAAATGTGTGGTAAAGACCCCGTTCTAAGCCTCCTCATTGGCTGGGAGGCCACCACATCCCCCCTCGCCAGGTACTAACATGCAATACCTCAAGGTACAATTTGATTAGTCTGTACTAAGATCACACCAAACTAAAAATGAAAAAAAGTGAACTTTTTTCATTAAAACCCAATAATATTGATGCAACATATTTCAGAATCATCCCTTGAGCCTGTTTGGTTTTCCATTGGAACAAAAAGCATTTGCACAATTATTAATTCACAGGCGAACACCAAAAAGTGCAAAGATAAGTCAATACCATTAACATAATAAAAGTATGCCCACATAACACAGGCTCAATCACGGAAAAGTATGCAAACATGCATATTTAAATTAACAAGCATTCATGCATCTCTTGAACTTAAATTATACATGACCTCCTCTATTGTACGGTACATCAATATCAATATGAAATGGATTAAATCTCAATTTTCTTCTTACCCACCGACACAACAAATACAGTTGTAAGGTGCCCCTAAAATACACTCCTTAGTCAGGACTGTGCGAATTTTGAGGCGACTAACAGCTTCTTGTTTTGTTTAATATGTTATAGTTTATTACACTTTTCACATACACAATAACAATAAAAACTTCCAGGATATAATACAAAAGAATACAGTAAAATGAATGGAGGTTAGACACATGATTCCCAAGCAGCTACCTCGCAATCCATCCCCTTAATTTAAAATGTAAAAAATGTTAGCAATGTCCCTACATAGGAGGGTGAAAAAAATAATCCAGGCATGATTGTTCCCACTCATGAAATTCATTCCACAGCAAGGACCCAGGTAAAGTTGCCATCGATCCCGCTGAGCGTAGCGTACCCTCTGTTAAAAATGACCATGAAGCACAGTCGCATAACCCCCTCACCACAGAGACGACATTCCCTTCTGACTCTTGGTGTCTGGTGCCAAGACCCCAAAATGTCCCAAGTTCTAGTAGGATCACATTTTAGTTTTAAATAATCCCACAGCAAATAATTATCCCACACATTGTTGAACATTAGTGGGAATATCTTTTCTTGTCGTGATGTAGGCCACATACTCTGTAGCAGAGTTTGTAGTGTGCAAATTCACTGGAGACTGTTCTTGAACATAACTAACCAGAATGGCTTTCATGCTTTTGAGTTTCAGTTCAGTTTCTTGAATGTGACATTCAACATTCACTATCACTGTCCCAGTAGGAGAGGTTGGTTCGAGCAGCTGGGATTGTAGCATTCATAGGGCATGATTGCATTAGAGGGGTCTAATTTGCTCTTGTAAATTACATTATACAATGACTTCGGGTGCATTTTATTAATGCATTCTCCATATGGTTTAATATTATTAATTTTCATCAACCCGAGTCACTCAAAGAGGCACATTGTGGGCTCCGGTGAATTAGTCTTATGGTATTCTTGTGGATAGAACGTTCTGACTGATTGGATGGAGCATATTGTGCAGAGTTGCAAGAACTTACCATCTTGCCAGGTGAGGTGGGGAGATGCTAGGGACTGTGTTGGTCTGGCCGCTACCTGATGTACCTCTTAAAAGCGGGAGGCAGCAAGATCATGCAGGCTTGCCACTCCTACAGTCACGATGGTGCAGCCATCATAGCTTTAAAGATCTTTTCTGCTGAAAATCACAAGGAACCTTGCTGATTCAGGTACAAGAATTGGAATCACAATGTCAGACAATCTTGTCTAATGTTGCTTCCCTAGCCAGGAACAACCCAGAGCTTAACTCTCGCTGTCTCACATGCTGGGAGCTAAAGAATATCCTCCACACCAACCATCATAGTGTTTGGCAACACGAGCGTGAAGCCCACCCAAGGACAACAAAGAAGTTCCATAGTGTAGTGAGATAAGATTTTGGCCTATTACGGTCCATGTGGTTTTGTCCAGTGGCTGTTAGAAGCTGTGGATCCTCGCATGTAGAATTGTGTGGATGCCAATACAGGAACAAGAGGAATTCCAAAATGGCAGTGATTCTACCAGCCACATTGATAAATGCAGAAGGGACAGGTGACGGATTGGAACTCGCACAATCAACCAATGTAAAGCTAGCCCCGCGCATAGATTCAAGTATCACAAGCAAGGAACCAAACTAAAACCTGAGAACTAAATAAAACCAGTCCCAGAGAATATATACGGTCACACGAAGTGTGTATTTCCAGGAAACACAATTAAAGAGAAGGAAAGATGGAAGCTCAAGCAGAAGAAGTTTTAGAGGATTTTGAGAACTCTTTTGTTGGTTGTAAATGTGAACATCTGTGTTGATAGCTTGGGGCAGCCGCAAGAGAAAAAGGTTTGTTCAGCTTAGATTCTTGAACTTTCTGTTGGCCACCTCATTTGGATATTGTTTTGAGGAATAGGATGTCCCGAGGATGGAGAGAAATGTGTAAGAGTGGGTTAATAACTTAATGATGTCATTGTTGAACTCTGAATGCATTGGACATCTGGAGGGAAGCTGACTTTGAGTGAATCAAATCCTGACATTGTTTATTTTAGAAACCTGCATAGAGTTTATAGTTTCAAGCATAGCTCATGTAGGCAGAAGACCAACCTCTTCGCTGAAGAACTGTACAATGAAACAGTTCCTGAAACAGATAAACTGTCCAGTGTGTCATCCCATAAATATGCAATCCTTTCTGGGACATAAGAAGGGGAGTGGATTACATATGCAACCATCTTACAGTAACCCTGAGTGACATAACCCTGTGTACTAATCAGAAATAAGCCTGCAGCAGAAACTATAGCCTTCAAAGCCCACTGATGCTTTAGACAAATGCAAAATCCATCTTCCTGATCTAGAACCCAGGAAATGTAGAGGTGCTATACCAAAGGTATCCATTCACATAGAGTATGTAAGGACAAAGCAACAACTATTGGTGCATTTTGATAACTCAATTTCATTCCTCTCCGAATACTTCAGACTTCAGAACCTCTGATGAATTTCCATAAAAATAATTAATAATCAAGATGGAAAGAAACATGTCGGGTCTCTTTTTGTTATGAACATGTGATAAACTGATATAATAAGCTGTGACTAGGTTCTCCAGTCACTGAGAACATTACATTTAACAGTTTTATGATTTTTTGTTACTGGTTATAGTATGTTTATTTTTGTTAATGATTATATCATTGTAGGAGATACATTTTCTTGCTACATGTTATTAATGTTGTTGGTCTGTTTTTTATATATTCTTTTGATTATATTTAGACTAATAGTATGTATAGTATGTTGTCGTTGATTGAGTGTAGTATGGATGGGGTGTTGTGGTGATGTGAATGTGTTTGGGTTTGTTAGATTTTGCACTGTGAAGAGGAATATGAATTATTTGTATATTTATGATGTATGTGTTTTTCTAATTTTCTCCATATTGACATATGTTAAAACATTTTATTATCCATATGGCAGTTTTTATGACTAAATAAATGTATTCTTATAAAATGCATATGGAAGTGAATTGAATTCTTTCACTTCTGAACATGAGATGAATAGTTTTACCATTTTTGGTGTGGGTATGTAATAGTTGCTTTTGTTTTGCTCTGCCTTACACCTAAATTGAAGCAGTAGTTTTCATATATATTAGTGTTTCCCAGGTGTGGTCGGGTTTCATTTGAACCTGGGGTTTCTATTTGTGTTTGATGGCTATACCAAAGGTAACTGATGTAGAATGATAGAAAAGCACTGGTCGCATTATTCTCAAAGGTGACCTGCACATTTTACTAGGACCAGCAGCACAAGTGATGCTCAGGCCCACCCCTTTTGCAGACATTAGTGTCATGAGCGGGTTCTCAATACTAATGTATGACGGGCCTCCAGTGCCTATATAGAAATGCCCCTTTCTTTACAACAATGCCCAGAGGTTGTAGGAAAGGGCATCTCGATGTGTGTATCATAGAGGTGCACATTGAGATGACCTTCGAGAATAGTGCAGAACTATTTTGGAGCAAGAAGCATGGCATTTTGAGAATCTGCCCTTTCATGTTTTTTCTGTATATAGTATTACGTGTCCACCCTGTTTATGTATTTAATAGAAGGACGATGTATTGGAAGCCTTAGTTGGCTAATGTTGTACCTATATTTTCTGGGTGATACTGTCCAAAATTGGGAAACACCACAGAGAAAGCTACTACCTTACTGCGGGAAGGCAAGCCACCATGAAAGAATCTTCCAAAAAGCAAAGCAAGACAAATTAAGCTGTGTGTGAGAACCTGCCATTTAAATATGGCTGCCTCCAGCAGCTAGTGGATGCAGACATCCTTCTATTACTGAGATAACATCAACAGCATGTGTGGATCACACTGTAGACCTGGTCCCATTACCCAAAGAAACACTGGTTTGCTACAACATGCCATGACAGCTCTTTTTATGGCTTGAGCAGGGGGCGGATATAACTTGAGAAGAAGAGACTGAGGTCATGCTGAGAGCTGTTTCTAATATTAATTTGTTTTTATGTAACACTTTAATCTAAAGCACTTTACATGTGACATATTCACATACATTACTATTATTACCAAATCGAAATTGGTACTCATTTATCAACCTCGGAAGGATGAAAGGCAGAGTAGGCTTTAGCCAGGATTTGAACCTCTGACCTGCAGATCAAACACAGATAACAATAACAAACTTTTAACCCGCTGAGCCATCTTACCAGCAATATCCTTTTTTCTAAGAAGGAGGAGATGAATTGAAGCTGTGCTGAGAAGTCGGTCCATTGAGAAGGATTTAAACAATATAGTGAGGGCTCAGGGCTAGTAACAGTCAATCCATCCCACACACGCCATAATTATTGCTATTAACAAGATGCTGATACTGTTTTCTTGTTTTTAGAAGACATCGTTTTCAATGTATTGCACTGGCCTGATTACTTGTAAAGCAGGTTTAAAAATTAAATGTAAAAAATCTAAATCGTAGACGGGAGGAATAGAAACAGGACAGTAGAATTCAGGACAGTGGCAGCCACATGGCTGGACAGGAGTGCAGGCAGGCGAGTCAGGGTTTGACGAGGGAGGGAAAGAAGAGAGGGGACGGGGTGTGGGTCTTGGGGGCCAAGGTGGTGCTGCACAAGAGGGCTCAAGGGGCTAAAGGGGAGGGAGACATGGGGCAAGTGCAATGGAGAAAGAATTGGTGGCTCCTGAGAGTGCCAGCCAAGACACGAACTGAAAGCAGCCCTCTACCAGCCATCATCAGCTTCTGTTCCAGGCACCTGATTCTATGTCGCCTCTCACCCGGATGCAAATGGGGATTTGTATCAGTTCGAAGGATTCGAATAATATGCAGCAGGAACGCAAAAGGCGTTGATAGATCTAAATCCTGCCTAGAGTGGCTCAAATATCGAATACGTGCTTACTTGATTGTTCTGGTTTAAACATATGGAAGCTTGTTTTCTTTTTTCTAAATGTATGTTGATTTCATTTTGTTTTTTGTTTTAGTTTTATTATTATTTTTTTAATATTTGGCCTTATGTGTTTTAAAACAGTTTGTTTTGAAATAGAACCAGTAGGTGCCAATTTGATCATACTTTTTTTTTTTTTACCGATCACAACCATACCACAAATGAGGCATATGGAGCATTTTGAGGCTTGAATGTAATGTCCACGAGGGTCAGCCTTATTACTATTTCAGTGAATCAAAGTGACCCAACCCAAAATTCGAAGGACTTGAACTGTGATCAACGCGCACACATTACTACTGATACATGTACGTTCAATGAAAAACGTGCATTTCTACTGACATCACTGGAGGATAAACAATTATGGGTTTTATTAACATTCTGAGCTGCAGTTGCTCCCCACATGAAAGACCTGCTGAATTAGAACAGGGCGAGGGGGGTTGCACTTGCAATCGTGTGAACAGACATTGTTGTGGTGGCATTATTGATATCACTGTCAGTGGGGGTATCCTAGTTCAACAAAACCTTTATTCTGCTTCTCTATTGACAGCTGCTTTCATCTTGATAATATGCCCATTGGCAAATGTAGCTTTTGATGCAGGGGTTTTAGCAGCTCCTGAAGGGCCAACAGCATCACACATTATTCTCATTCAGTATGTTTGAACAAATAGTGGTAAAAACATTTCTGGAGGGTTATGCATCAGAAGACTTTAGTAGGTTCCAAGTTAGAAGTCACGGGTGCCCGTTAAATATTTTCATAATTCCTATGTTTGCACTATATGCCAGCATTCAGATTGTATATCACTTTCATGCTGCTGTGTCCATAATATATACCAGTATTGCCTCTGTAAAAAAAAAAAATGCTTTCATGATGATTCTTCCACAGTATGTGCCAGAATTCACACTGTAAATCTCTTTACTGATATTGTAGCCAAAATATATGTCCAATTGTACACAGTATATGACTTTCATGATACTGCGCTCACATAATATGTCAGCAATGCCAATGTAAATCACTTTGGTGATGGGGGTGCGGATCCCCACTTATGACAAACATTCAGCCCAAAAACCAATGTAACCATTATTTAAAGTGGATGACCCAAATGCACTTTTATGTGGAAAAATCCCTTCATTGGCTTCTCTTCAGTGAATATTTTCACCAATGATAAATGATCAGAAAGGATTCAAAACTGCCTTATCATATGCCAATGTTTATAGTCATTAAACAAGTATTAACAAGTAGGTAGTTCCTCCACATAATACATATTTAGAGCTACATATAGGGTGTAGCTGTACCGATTACAGAATTGCAAAGTAAATAATGAATCCTGTGGGATGCATTTAAAGGCCCCAAACAGAAGTCCCTTTCACATGAATGGCAGGATTTTAAACCCTGAAACAAAAACGACCTGGTCTTTGTTTTGCAACTAATGTTAAAGAGCCATGTGGAAAAGGGCCTACCTGTCATTGCCAATGGATAAGCAGCATTTTAATGTATAAAAGAAGGAGGAATCAAAGATCCCTGTCAAATGGAAAACAGGATTTGTACACATTGAAAACAAAAATGGCCCGCGAAAAATATATCACTGCTCACACAAAAATGTCAAGAAAACAAACCAAAATATGAATAGCGGGTTTGACCAAAAGCAATGTATATTATGTTTCACCTACAAAACTCCAGTGACATTTGAAGAGCCAGTTTGTCTTCATGGAACATGTTAGCCCAAGGCAGTCCATTTTTCTGGCTATGGGCAAAATTTCACAAGGACATCTTCCACTTACAGCCTGGATGTCACATCTCCCATTTAATAACCAACTGAAATACAAATGTCCTATTAATGTTGTCGAAATTCAGTGTTCTCCAAAGCTGCTGGCTCTGAAAGCATGGACCTCAAGAAAAGTCGCCATTGGCTGGAGAAAAACGAATATGTGTGAAAATGGGGGCATCCACTTCAAATCTTCCAATATAAAGGAGACTGAAACAGGTACAGGCTGACCCAGTGAAAACAAACGGCCGATAGCAGGAGCAGGACCATTTGTCCCACATGAAGATTCACAAATTATTTAAAAGGACTATTATCATTCTCAGCCATCATAAGGTATTTCATCTATGTACCATATTCATGTAATTTCCAGGTGATTTTGGAGATGTACAATTCATCTTCCTGTGACTCTGGGTACAGTAATGGCCAGTTGCACTAGGTTTCTGGCTGATCTGAACATATTCCAAAAGTGAGAACTGGTGAGCAGGTGCAAAATGAAATTAGGGATATGCTTAATAACTGTTGTGTTTTTTAGGGAAACAGCAGAAAGGTGCCACATGACCTTGCTACATAATACAGATTTGGTGGCCAGCTTATCTAATTCCCCATGATTAGTTGAAACAGAAAATATGTTTAGACTGGAAGTTGCTAGTAAAATTATGAAGTTGTGATACATAACTAGTTTTTTTCCAAAGAGTTGAAAGGAGAACAAAGGATGATGACAAATGAGAAGTGCCATAAGTTGCTCCAGACCCCTAAACAAATCCTGACTTGGAGCTCGGGTTTGGGAGGAGCGAGAAGGGTAATTGTCCAATCCTAGAGTCAGGGATTATTGCAGGTGACCTCCCCAAGATTGTAAAATTGGTGGTATCATCGCTGCTATATAAGGGGGAGTGCACTAGGACAGACGGACACACGGAAATAGGAAAAAGCCAGGAGGACAGAGAGAAGAAATAGACCACCAGGAAGGCTGCTAAAACTTACCATCTGACAGCTATAAGGAGACACCAGAGGTGATTGCTGAGATTGCTTATGGGTGGAGCTGTCTATCCCTAGGAAGGCCTCCAAGCTGACTGGGTCCCATGTTGGAAAGATGGAGGCCATCTTTGAGAGTGGAGTGATAAGGCCCCTGCCCTATCTTTCCAGAGAGTCCTGAGATGCAGCTGGCTTTCCTGCACCTTAAACAGAGGCTGCTATATATGTAGATTTGAGCCCTGGGAAACCAAAAAGGGGGGGGGGGTAAGCTTGCCTTGATCCCGTCACTTTATTGTGGGTAGGGGAGCAAAACTGTGTAGATCCTTTGCCTATTTAACCAAAAATATTAATTTAATTAATTCCTCATTTGGCAGAACACTATGGGGTGAATTTTGTTAAAATTAAAAATTGGCCAAGCTCACTTTCCAGTGTATGCTGAAAACTATAGCCTATAGATTAATTGGATAATCATTGCTTTCCAGTTGACCCTGACTTCGTTAAGGAAGAGGGGTGTCTTTGTTCTTAAATCAGTCCAACCTTTTTATCTAGCTTCCCCAACACAGGCCTTTCAGTAAGGGGTCTGAAATCCAGAATTCCCCAAAGCATTCACATTTTTCTGTCTGACTTCCCAACATATACCAAAGAAAGGAGGGGAGGGTCTGAAAAACAAAGCGATCAATCATCCTGTGTTTATTTTAAACCTGTGTTTATTTCTGCTCCAGGCGCTCTTGAGGATCTATTGAGGAATTATTGCCTACAGTGTCGGAAGCGGCCAGATTACAGATGCTCTGCTTGGCGAACGTGAACGTGAGCTCCGAGTCGGGTGCGGCTTGACGCATAGGAGAAGTCCCGCCTAGGATCTAGGACCTTTCCTCTAATTGCGTGAATTGCGCGAAGGAGAAGGCTCGGCTGTGGAACCTGCCGGACGAGCCGAGCTGAGAACACTGCCTCGCGGGAAAGAGGCGAGTGCCGCTGCCTTTGGTTCGCCGGGGCCTCGTACTGTTTGGGAAGCGTGGGAGATGCAACGTTGTACATCCGCAGCTGGCCTTTCCCTGCCTTGCCCTGCCTGCCTGCCGCCGCCTTCTACACACAGGATCGAGTGCTGCCGTATCCTGAGACAGCCATTAACTGCTAATCAGGTAATCAGGTAATGGGCAGCTGACAACTGCCGGCTGGCCGAGCGAGGGTTCAGCAGGCGGGCTGATCCATGAAGAGGAGGTAAAATAGAGGACGGCAGTATGAAAAGGGGGTAGGAGGTTTCCTGCCTACCTCTATTGTGAAATTGCCGCATTACCTCCACTGCTCCTATTTGTATCATTAGGTAGCAGAGCACTGTCTAACTTTGCATGTGTGCTCATTATATGCCGGCATCGGAAGCGCCCCCTTCGTAGTACGACAGCAGTAAAAAATAAAAAGTAAGAGAAATAAAGTTAAGAAGGGAATCCCCGTTGAGCAGGGAAAGATCACGGGTTTCTTCCCTTTAAATGTGCCAGTGGACATTAATTCCACTGCTCTGGAGACACCTATGGAACCAGTGGTCAACATCTCTAATTTGGGCAGTTCGCTTAACTTTGAAGACATCGACAATAACTCTCTCTTAGATCTGTGTCTGAATATCCAGAGAGGCATGACTCCCCAGACAATAACCCCTCTGGAAAATGGGAATCTCGCAAAGCCTGAGAGTCCAGTTAAAGATGATGGCAAACTGCCACCTCATGATGGATCACTGATGAGATTATCCGCTTCACCTAACCTAGTTATAGATACATCATTGGCAACTGGCACAGAGAAAACCAACAGTAATTCCCTATTAGTGCCAGAAATTGCTGAACTACAGGCATCGGTGGCATCTTTACAATTTGCATTAAAAATACTGCTGCGGATGTCTGGGCGAATATTGGCAAATACAGATGTTTTGATCAGTGACCTAGAGCATAGACAGAATCTGGCTGAGGAGGCGGAAAATAACTTAACTGAAGCCATCTCAATAGCAAACGATCTGCATGAGCCACAAACCATAGCTCCAAGTATAGAAACATCTGTACATCCAGAGATATTGCCAGAGACACTGCCTCCTCGCAAGCAGCGTAAACAACGCAAGAGGGCTAAGGTAGCATCTTGTGGAGCTAGAAACTGTTATATAATGAGCCAGGTGGTTCTGAATCGGAAGCTGTGATCGATAGATCGGCCGTTGCTTGTCTTAATATACCAATTGGAAAGAAGGTGGACATGACAGAAGTACAGTCTGTTTTGAGGTGGCTGACAGAGGCTCTTCCCAAGGTCTCAGCCGGACATTGAAAATTACTGTTGGCTTCATGGAACTGCAGGGGCTTTGCCCATCTCCTAAATGAAGATGGGCCGATTGTACAACTATCTCATTACAATTGTATCTGTCTCCAAGAGACTTTGGCATTGAATCCTTTATACCTGGATGGTTACAATGGCCATCAGGTATCAGCCAAAAGAGGAGAAAGAGGACGCCCCTATGGAGGGCTATGGATTGGGGTAGCTAATTGGCTTGGTTCTAGAAAACTGAACGTGAATCAAGATGATCAATTGCTAGCAGTTGAAATAGTAAAAAATAAGGAGAATTCTGGTAAACTGCTAGTTGTCTGTCTGTATAACCCTCCGGGGGCAGTGTATAGAGAGTCCTTACAGGAAGCATTGCATGAGCTATTAGCCAGCTGGCTAACCATTGAAGGAAATGTGGATGTTTGTGTAGTAGGAGATTTTAATACCCATATGTTAGGTGGTGAACAGAGAACGGCCAATCCAAAGATATATCCTAAATGTGCCATGGAACATCAGAAAGTAGAGAGTGAAGGATTAGATTGGGTATATTTTTTTCGCAAATGGGATCTGGAGATGATAAATGGTCGTACCAAAAGTGATCATCCGGGTAGACATACTTGGAGGAATGGAGCAATGGTTAGCACATTGGACTATGTTTTCGTCTCTCCAAGCATGCTTCTATCAGTCAAAGATATGAGAGTAATCCCTAACAATTGGAGCGATCATGCAGTTTTAGCATGCTCTTTTGACAATATAGAAGTTCGTACTCAATTTTGTATGGTAGGGGATTTAAAAACTAATCATGCAGGGACCTGCATTCGCTGGTCGGACAGGAATGTATTACTGGCTACAGATTCTCTAAATATAAACTGCTACCCCAACATAGAAGAATTTACAAAAATGTCTATTGATGATGTAGAGAACTGGATATACCAGTTCTCGGATAAACATGCTGCAACGTCTACCGGTGGTATGATCAGCGACCAAACGAAATATCCCATTTACGACAGATATATTCGAGATGCTAAAAGAACATTAAGAGCTAATCTAAGACGAGCCAAGAAAACTAGTTTAACTTGGGAGACATATACTTTAACATCTAAGAAACTGAGGAATAAATACAGGGCAGACATCAAGGCAAAGAGAAGCCTTGATAGAAATAGATCCTGGCAAAGGCTGGTGCAGACTATTTGCTCTCGGAAATCCAGTAGTATATGGTCTCTCCTTAATGAAGCCAGGGGAAACAAGGCTCGGCAGTTAGCAAACCCAATATCTAGTGCAGAGTGGACCAGGTTCCTGGAAAAGCGTAATGTAGAATCTAAATATGACGAGATGACTGAGATAGGTAAAACTCCAACTGACCCTTCCATAGACATCTCCTATGAATCCATCTTTTCTACGATTAAAGCACTGAAATCTTCCAGAGCACCTGGACCAAACGGTCTGGCCAATATTGTAATAAAGAGCAACCCGGAGTTTTGGTCTGTAGTAATGAACATTTTGTTCTCAAAAATTTTGAGCACAGGAAAAATCCCAAGCTCTTGGCAATCGGCCATTCTAATTCCTATATTTAAAAAAGGAAATAGATTCGATCCCAACAACTATAGATTACTTTCTATGTTAGACAGTACAAGCAAAATCTTCGCCTCACTTTTATTGGGAAAACTCCAGAAATGGGTTGATCAGGCCAATATATTGTGCAAATTCCAATGCGGCTTTAGAACAGGGTATTCCACTACCCACAACCTATTGGTTGTGGATTATATGCGTAGTAGGGCCCTACAAGGTGGGCATCCCCCCCTATACGCTCTCTTTGTAGATTTCAAAGCCGCATTCGATTCCATCCCACGAGAAAAACTCTGGACGAAGCTACGAAAATTAGGTTGTCCAGTTGATCTTTTGTATTACCTTAGGCTATTACATCAGAACACTAAGGTGAAATTAAAATTAGACCAGGACGGTCATGTGTCGGAGGAAGTACCACAGAATAGAGGGGTGAAGCAGGGATGCGTGACTGCTCCACTTGTATACAATTTATATGTCCACGACATCCCTTTGAAAATAGCTACTGCAAAAAATTGCCCTCCCAGCATAGGTAAAACCCCTTGTCTGGTTCTCGCATATGCGGATGATATAGTTATATTTGATCATACTATTAGTGGATTACGACGTTCGGCAATAGCCCTCTGGGAATATTCAGCACATAATGGGCTCACTATTAATGCGGAGAAGACACAAGTGATGAGATATACAAGTAAAAGATCTTCACGTGTACTGCTTCGCATCGATAGTGTTGTAATCTCATATGCCCCGGTATATAAATATCTTGGGATAGAGTTAGAACCCAAAGGCGACTATACTACATATAAACACCACCGGAAAACAAGAGCAGCACAAATTACTGCCCTCTTCAAAAGCTTCACAACTAAACAGGGAGGTTTTACTCAATGGGGAACCCGCCATATCTATATCCAGGTTTTTTCCCCCATGATAGTCTATGGCCTTGAATCCCTGATTAAAATGGATCTTGATTGGCTACAAATTGTGGAGGGAAAATTCTGGCGAAGGATCCTGGGACTTCCGGCTTGTATACCCATGTCGCTATTGAGATTGGAGTTGGGGCTTATATCGTTAAAAGCGCAGGTACTGAAAAAGAGGATGGGATTTTATTTAAAAATGGTCTATGGCAAGGGTAATGCCCTATTAATGTCATTCCCTTTGAAAAGTAACACTGAGGGTCCCATTAGAGAATTTAAAGATCAAATGGAACAATTACTCAAAGACATCTGTTGGAGACATCGTGAAGGGTCATACACTGAAGCAATGCAATCTCTTATGGGGAGAAGGCTAGAGCTGTGGGACTGGCTTGAAAATTTTGACCATCTACGCAAGCTAAAAAGATATAGCTTTGTGCAAAATAGATTATATACATATAAGAAACCGCAGACATATCTGTCGCTATGCCCATCCCTTAGGCTCAGGAGATTTATACTGCTACTAAGAATTGAATATCTTCCTATAAGGATGAACACAGGGGTGATAGATAAGCTACCCAAAGATCTACGCTACTGCCGTCTCTGTAGGAATTTGGAACATCTTGAGACAGCTAAGCATGTACTCACAGAATGTTTGTCAATGATAGATGATATAATCACGCATCTGGGAAAGCATGTACATAACATGGAAACCATAGGGGACATGCTTTTCTGGAATCATTGTATCAACACCAACAGCATAAGATTGTTAAAAGCACTTTATTCCATCTGGCTTAGGGTAGAAGTTAAGCTGGGTATGTCTATATAATGCTTGTTGGGAATTGGCCAGGTTGCGCTCCTATATGGAAACTGTGATATTGCTAAGTGTATCATAAAATAGTTGACTATACCTATGACTATGAGGCAAAATGATTAGTACCTCTGGCTTATATGGTAGACGATGAATTATAGAGACAGTGAACGAATCATTATAACTCTGCATTATTTGAAGTTGAATCTTTTAATGTATATATATATTATTGTATTGGAATTTTATTCAACGTATGGTTTTAGTATATTGATTAATATGTGTAAAGTTTATTATTTAAACTATGTCACATTAAAAATGATTATTATTATTATTATTATTATTAAACCAAAAGTGTGGGCGAAATTATAATTGCCATATCTGATTTTACCAATCTTGAAATCCTACTGCTACCCTTTTAAGCCTGCAGGAAAATCAAAACCGCTCAACATTACATAATAGCCTTTGTTATTGATCAGTGTAATTATTTTGGGAAGTGAAATTTGCAGAAAGTTAAGAATTGTGATTGTGTTCTTTTTAACTCACTTTTGTGATTTATTTATGCTGAGAGAAGTTGATTGTGTTATGCCACGGATAAAGTGGCTTTTGATACTTTGGTGCAAATTTCGATGTCTTTTAATTTCAATATATACCCATATATTTCTAGTACACCGGCCTGGTTCTTGACTCATTGTCAGATCAGGGGAGAGGGCTCCAAGGGGCATGATATGTGTCTGAGATAGGGCTAAAAATAATCTGTTAAACAGTTTGTTGCATAACCACATGAGTGGTACGGGAAGGAACTCCCCTTGTTGAGGGTGGCTTCTCAATAAACTGTTACAAATTGGGGTCTCGGGCCCGGATTTAGCTTCCTATACCTTACCCATGACAAGTACATTGTGACAGTCTATTCATATTGATGCAATTGCATTAAGGTGGAGGGAAAGTCATCTTTGTTTTGTTAAAGTGCCGCTAGGACTTGACTCCTGAGTTCCAGAGAGGTGTATAGGTAAACAATTAAGAGTGTGTAAGAATGTATTTGAGTGAGGAAAGTTGTATTTAAGTACAAAAAGCCCATTGTGAAAATTACTACTGTACAAACTGGGAAAGCCAGGAAGCATCTCCTCACTAAATTATTTCTCAAAGGAGAATGAGTTGAGGATGATGCAGGAAACTGGCAAACCAGAATTGTGCAGGCGGTTACCTCAGTAAGCAATGATAATTGGCTAGACGCCGGAATATTGCACAAAGCACTTGAAGTATTTTATATGACTACAACTGCTCCTGATGAACTGATACAAATGGTTCAGCGAACTGCTCAGTTATATTTTCATTTGCTGTTAGTAGAAGAGCATTGGCAAAATAGTGAGTCTAGTAGGATGAATCAGGCTGGAGACCTGTCACAAGCCCAGGACCTTGTTCAACAACTCAAAGCTGAGTTAGAAACACTGCAGCAAGAGAGTATATAGCACAAAACCCATTTTTATGCACTGAAACATTCACAACACAAGCTAAATGACCAGTCTTTTTGAGGACATTATTGCATTCCAATCAGAAATAAAACAATTGAAAACTAAAAATAGTCAATTAAAGGGGTTGATCAGGTACATAAGCAGGTAAGTACTGTGAAGCAACAGAGGACACAGCTGGCTCAGGAAAAAGACCTCTTGAATCAGGATAAGAGTGTCCTATTACAAAGGATTATCAGTTGGAAATGGAGGTAGAAAAGGAACAGTCAGATTTTCAGGAACTGATCAGAATTAGAGAAGAAAGGAATGAGCTTGTGAGCGAGTTAGGCAAGTAGAAACTGAACTATTAGAGGCAGCAAAATGCAGGGATGAACAAGAGAAAGAGATAAGTCTCCTCAAAGAAAAGCGTCTTGAATATGCACACATCATACAAGGCTCACAGAGGGGAAATAAATCACTTCAGCAGGAGGTGCAGCAAAAAAGGATCGGTTGGTAGCTCAGAGCAGGGTGCATGGGATTAAACAGGCCTTCATGTCAGAATTAAAAAGACAGCCCTCTGACTGCCAACAGCAAATAAATAAAGAGAGATATAGGTGTGAAAACCTCACCAAGGAAATTGAAAATTATAAACAGGACCTAAGGCTCCCTGACCAATCAGGATATGGGACAAAGCCCACTGATCAAAGTGAGACACTATTCCCAACAGCGGCCTCCTCATGCCAGTCATTTACAACCTCTCAAGCACAAATGGGAACCGACTGCATGCATGCCACCTATCAAGAACAGGGTGACATGAGGCAGTTAGACTTACCCAGGCCTAGCTCTGCTGATCAAGAAGGCTGACCCCTGTCTGATATTGGTGAGTATTCATCTCTACCACACAGAAGGGAAAGTGGCCAGAACAGGGTGTCCTGGGAAGTTAGTAATAATATGGTAAGTACTTCATACCATGAAGACTCTTATGAGGAGAAAGTCAGGGAGTTAAATTGGTGGAAGATGTGTTTACAAAAAGTGACCCCCTTGCCCGTTTTGCTGAAGGAGAAAAGCCAGACCCTCAGCCTAGGAAGGGCATTCTAAAAACCTCTGTATATTCAGGGGAAGAGGGGGAATTGCCCAGTCTCCCTGGTAGGAGGGGCGAGTCAACTGGATTCTATCCTGGGCTTGGTTGGAACTCCAGGGAGAGTGACCATGCAAGTTCACTTTGGTCCAGGCGAGAGGAGTCCAGACCCCATGTGGTTCTGGGAGATATTCTCAGTATCATAGAGATAGGGAGTGCCTAGAAGACAGGGAAGGGAGTACCGGTAGCAGTTCTGAGTCAGAAGGTGAATTGACTCTGGTGCAGAAGAAGAAAAATACAGGGAAACAAAGAAAAGGTCTTGTCAAAGACGCAATAAGACAAATTAAGGCTATAAAGACCTTCCCGTCCCCATACCACAAGAATGGCAAGTATTCGGTATGGGAGCACCTGGAACTTTATGAGCATATGATGGCATCCTTGCAGATCAGGAATAATATGAATTGTATAACATTTGCTGAATGGAGTCTCTCACCTGAGTACTCCATTTTCTTTGCAGGACTGGAGGACCAGGATCATCATAAATAGTCCATCTATGAGGCGGCCATATTGAAGCATTTTTCCACACATAAGAACCCACAAGAGGCCTGTAATGCTGCATATAACTTTCAGTGTGGGGAACATCAGGCGCTGAGGGAGTTCCCGGCAGGTAAACACCCATAGCAGGTAGTTCATAACTACCTATTTTCATGCTCTCCCAAAATACATAATGACTCAGTTGATGTGTGACTTTCATGAGCATAGGACCCTGGATTGGGCGATTGAACAGGCCACCAGGAATTATGAGGCCTAAAGCCTGCTGAGAGTAAACATACTGTCAAACCCCCCAAACCATCTAACACCCCTGTTGCTGCAAAGGTGGAAAAGGTAAAAACTACACCTCCATTGAATCTAGAGACAGGTGGCCTAATAGTAACCCTACAGCCAACAAGCAAAATGAAAAGCAGAAAGGACCCCCCAACCCTGCCCAATCGAATGATAGTCAGGCAGGGGCCCAGAACAATGATCCCCCTGACCGT
Organism: Ambystoma mexicanum; assembly: GCF_040938575.1. Taxonomy (NCBI): domain Eukaryota; kingdom Metazoa; phylum Chordata; class Amphibia; order Caudata; family Ambystomatidae; genus Ambystoma; species Ambystoma mexicanum. Next base: position 114,869,383 of record NC_090934.1, on the reverse strand, counting down.
GCCACCTATATAAATCCTACGTACAGGGGTACTAAACCAATCCTGGGGTACGTGTACACTCCCCCGGCGCAAGGGGGGGAACAAATCAGGTAAGGACTGCCCCAGGAAACTTTCCTCCAAACTTCCATCAGGAGAGAAGCATCACTCCACCTCCCAATCTGAACATTTTCCCCAGATATCCCCCAAACCAGAACTGCCAAAACAATCCTCCACTCTCTAACCGGTTACAGGATATAAATCCCTGAACCTGATAGAAGGGAGATTCAGGATGGAAAATTATGTGGGGAATTTCCAGCACTCAAGCTACTCCGGGAGAAGGGACAGTTATCCCTTTCAGGCGCACCATAGGTATGACTTGAGATCTCCATACCACCCAGACATGGTCTCCGAACTGGAGCGACAGGTCCATTAACTGACCAATGATCTGGGGTGACTGCTGAGGGCTCACTCCAACTCTCAACCTCACCCTGCATCCCATAATTCCCCAACACCTAGGTCTCATGCCGCAGGGGGAAATGACGGGAGGAAACCTCTGCCAAACTACAGATACCGGCAGGAGGTGGTCAGGTAGAGGGTAGATGCCAGTCCCTTGAGGACACTTCATTTCCCACCCTTAACAGAACCCCTAAAAACCTCTTAGCCTGAAAGAGGGGTCATCTACCCCTGAAATGTTAGAACCCAAAGAAAAAAGGGTAAGTAGGAGAGGCCAAAGAAGAACCCACTTTATGGAGGTGCTCGGGATTATCCCCTTTGAAAGCGAAGAATCCGTGGAGGATTCAGGTAAGCAGACCTTGTATTTCAAAAATGCAGGGATCCCTCCCAAAAAGAAATTGGTCCCAAAAGACCCTGAGTGAGACAGGGTAAGTATGGCGACCGACCCAGAACCACAATCTATTCAACCCCAAACATGTGAGCTACAGAGAAGTGAAACAGAAGTAAAACAGAGGGGGTGTCCTTTCTCCAAACAGGTTCTTAAAACTGTTGCCAGGTAACGGGGACAGCCAATGAGCTGGGGAAATAGAGGATTCCCTGACAACACCTATTGGGAGTTGCAATGTTTTTTTTTACAGATCCTGGAACTCCGACACAGAAAACTGCCGAAGATTACACAGTGTCGGAGTTCATTATTAAGAAAATGACCTTCGGGCTGTCAAATAACTCACAGTTCCTTTGCACCTTGGAGGAGAAAGAAGGCCGATTTTATGCACCAGTCAAGGTGCAAGGTCAGCGTGAATTATCAGCTCTGGTGGATACTGGATCCCAAGCCACCCTCTTGCCAAAAAGGCCCTTTGACCAACTAAACTGAGGATGGGGGGAAGGCAACAAAATTCCACTCACAGCACTTGCTGGACAACTCCACATTTTTTACAGACATTATATTTCCATTGAAGGCACTGTGTATCTGGACATAAACATTGGACAGCACCGACTGAAACATCCGGTCATTGTTGTGACACCAGAGGGCACACTTTGCTTACTGAGGAACGATCTTCTGAGGAAGTTATCACCTCTAATTGACTGTGTAAACAAGGTCCTCTGGACTTATCGCCCTATCAAATGTAGAGTTCCATTTAAAAAATAATTCTTAAAAATCAACTTTCCACCGAGTTTTAAGTGGCAATCCACAATGCAAGGGAACACCCTCAAATTTTAGGCGAGTCCAAATTCAGAAGAAACCTTGAGTCCATTGAAACAAGACATGGAAGAATCTGCTAAAAGTCAGCCGGACATTCCGAAAAAGGGCGGGCAGTTGTTTTTCCTCATTCAGGTAAAATATGGGGACAAACCGAGCTTTATCAGCGAAGAATTATTCAGGAAACTCCCAAAAGATCAGCCATTCCCACATTTAAATTGATTGACAAATGGGAAGTAGGTCTGGAAACCCAAAATTCCAAAACATTTCCTGCCTAGCAGGTGTATGATAGATATTTCCATTTGTCACAAAAGCATAGACCATAATTGTTGGGTGGTAAAAGATGTCCCTTCCACCTTTTATTTAGGAAGTGACATCCTCAACCGATTTGCAATCAATTTGGACCTAATTAATAATAAATCCTGGACCCGACTGGGGGGTAACCCAATGGGCTTTGACAACATTGAAAAAGCCTTCCGGTCGGATCAATTGCGGCCTTATGCAGTTGAGGTTCAAGTGTGAGAAGAGGTTACGATCCCAGGACAGGTGCGACAATTTACTCTTCCCCTCAAAATTAAGCGAGGACAGAACGTCAAACATCAGGACGCATATATAAATCTAAATTCCCATCTCCAACAACAAGGTTTATATTTAAATCCGACAACTCTAGAAGACCTAGAACACAACACCATTTGAATATTGGTGGATAAAAGCGACCTTCGAAGTATCACTTTGGGTGCAGACACCGTTATTGGAATGGCGGTTGATTCCCAATATTATTCTATTGATTTAGATCATGAAATCATGGGACCAATCCCAAATGATTGTTTTGACATCAGCAACAGTATTCCTCCAGAAAAGATTTTTAACTGGCATGGGGGGATATTTCCTGGTGTACCCTTCTTGCCCCTCCGGTGTGGAAGAGGTGACCTGTGACATTAGGAGGGAGGAGGTAGTGTTCAGAGTGAATGGCCAATACCTTGACTCACCTGTCCAGGTCAACACCATCACAAGAGATCTCTCCATGCAACTGGAGGAAACCGCTGAAATTACCATGGCCAAGGTCTTTCCAGGTTTCAAACAGATGGTCGAGGAAAGGATCCATCTGGCTGATGCCTGTGAGACAGAGGAGCAAAGACAAAAGCTAAAACAGGTCTTCCTGGAATTCCACATTGTCTTTTCAGTGGATTTATATTACTGTGGACGCACATCCATTCATTCAACCACCATTCCCACGGACCCTAAAAGGGCTCCCATATTTGTGAAACAATACCAGTTACCTCTCGCATCCATGGAGTCACTCACAGAGATGATTAAGAATGTAGAATCACGTGGGATAATTTCTCCGATCCACAGTACCTTCAACAACCCGGTACTGGGGCTCCTCAAACCAAACAGCCAATGGAGACTATGTGCAGACCTGAAGGAGTTGAACAAACGGGTCATCATGTCCAAATGGCTCCTTCTATACATCGATCAGGGACTGGCCCAAATCCGAGGGTCAAAGGTGTACTCAGCTACTGCAATGGGCAACGGTTACTGGACAGTACCCGTGAGTAGGAAAGACCAGGACAAGCTTGCCTTTACCTTCGGGGGGGCAGCACTAAACATGGACCCGAACCCCTTTTGGATTCATAAACTCTGCCAACGAGTTCACCGTCTTCCTACATAAGGACATGACCAATTTGGGCACAAGGGGAAACCTGGCCTATGTGGATGATGTTTTGATGAAGAGCTCAACTGTGGAGGGACATATAGCAGAAATCTGCTATGTTAAAACCCAGTTGCAGAAGGCAGGAGCAAACATTTCCTTTTAGAAGGCACAGTGGTGTAATACCTAAGTAGAGCACAAGATCCCACCTGAGGGTCTCAATCCCCAGGCAAACAAGGTGGAAGCTTTACTGAAATTAAAAGACCCTACCACTCTGCGAGAATTAAGAAGACTTCTCTGACTTACTTTACACAGTCGAAAGTTCATTGAAGACTACGCAGAGGTCACTCGACCCTTGGTCCATTTATTAAAGGATGGAGTAAAGTGGGAGTGGGTTCCAGAACAATATGAGGCAGTTAAACAACTGAAAATAAGTCTTTCCCATGCTCCTTGTTTGGCTTACCTCATAAATTATAAGGAGTTCTTCTTGGAGACGAGGTTCTCAGATACTTGGCTAACAGCTGTATTGTACCAAAAGCATGACAAGGTCAACAAAGTCCTCTCATACGCGAGCACGACTTTGTCCACTTTGGAGGAAAAATTCAATGACTGCGAGAAGGCATTCCTGGCAGTGGTGTGGGTGTTGAAAAATTACCACTCATTCATAAGGGGGAGCACATCATTGTAGAGACTCCTCAACAACCCTTGCAGTATCTCCAAAGTGAATAAGTCTGGGTGGGGAATGTCAGTAAGGTGGAATAAAAAACAAACACTGAGGATCTAGGCAGGTTGAAATTGTTTCAAAACAGAGGCCTTCTATGTGCACTGATGATATTAGATTGTACTTGGGGATATTTCCATCTCACCTGTTCTGATCATGGTATTTAAAGTTTAGATTGAACTGTCTCCTTACTCTGGAGGTCATTGGCCCGAGACTAAACATCCAAAAAAAACTCAGAACATGCAAACTGCGTAAGATCGATTGCATAGAGTCACTACATCACTTTGTGTTGGAATGTGTTGTATCATGCTTGCTGTGTATGTGTGAGCTGAGAGAATGATGATGTGTCACAGTGGAATGTTTGGGTGTGAGTGTCTGTCAAGGTTCAGCTTCAGTCCTTTGGGGACAAGTCTGCATGGGTGATGGGACCCAGTGTTTTGCTCTGTACCATCTTAACAAGACTTACAATAAAGCTTAACTGAAGTTACCTACAAGAGTGTCTAAGAAACAGCTTTATTATTATTATTTATTATGTATTCTATTATTAGGATTTACATTGAGAAAAACTTGCAAGAAGCCCTCAAAGGAAATGTGTATCTGAGTGCATATGAAATAAAACAAAATATATATGTTTTGAGGTACTGCATAAACATTGGAAGAGAATCAGATTTGATTGCATTGTATTGTAATATTAGACAGTTTTCTGTCAGTATGATGGTGACATTCCTACAGGAATCAAGCTTACTAGGCTCCTCAAGTGTTTCCGATTTAGAATGGCTCAGATACGTGATGAGGAAGCAGGAGATCAACGTGCAGCCAGACCGTTGCGAGCACGGCGATCGCGTTCTGCAGCTTCAGCTCTGCTTCGTTATCAACAGAATGAACGCGACAGGCTGAGAGTGGCTAAAAGACGGCAATGAGAAACAGCGTCAAACACGTGCTCAGCAATCACGTGATTACAATCGCCTTGCATTCGGTACAACCCAGCTGATGATTATAGTTTTAGCCGGCATGGTCTCATCGGCACCATGACTGAAGTGTGTCCTTAGTGCAAGGCTCTGAAATTTAACGAAAGGAATGTGTTGCGCCATCGGGAAAATTGAACTGCCTCAACTTGGAGAACCGCCAGAGCCAGACTGAGTCACAGCAACGCGTGGCTGGGGACATCTACTATGCTATAATTGTATAGACATATAATCTTCATAGTAAAAAAAAGGCAAACAGAAATGAGTACCCTAACAGTTAAGTAAAACAGTGTAAATACAGAATGTCAAAGAGTGTAACAAGTAGGTATCAACTTTTAAACATGGAGCATGTTTCCAAATTGGGACATTCTTTGTTCAGAGAGAGTTACCTCAGTGATAGAGTACCCCCAAAGAGCAATTGCTGGTGTACTATTAGAGGGAGCCCACCAAGCGTTGGTGGAGATGAAGAACGACAGAAGAAATGAAGAAAATGCCTGCCTTCATCATCAGGAGAGCATTACGCTTGGTCACTTTAAGCAGTTCTGCAGAATCTGCGTATGACGGTTTCCATGCCGGCTGCTGTGCGTGTGGTTCAGTTGCCACTACGGGGTTCCAGCGAGGGAACACAGATGCAAATGGGACCCGCAGAGCCTTGGCATGGACAATGATTTAAGATATATGGATTACCAGATCATAGGTCTAAGCCAGGGGAGCATACCTGTGAGGAGGCTGTGGTTCTTGGTCAGGTATGCAGGGGTCTCACATCATCCTTGTTCATGGAAACCGACTTCTGAAGATGAGTTCAGCTTGATGCGACCGAAATGAAAGTTGAAGAAGGCACACCAGAGAGGGGCCAGCCATGGAAGATGGATGAGGAGAGTGCAGTGGTGTTGTTGAAGGATATATGGCAGCATGGTCTCTGGAGTTTCCCATGTGAATGGATGTGGAACTAGAGGGCTTGCCTGAGACCCTGCAGAGAATATTGACAGGTTTGTAAACTCTGAGAGTCAGGCCACAAAGCAGAATTGCTTATGGATCCAGAAATGGAGGCATAATCAGGAGCTTCAAGGGAACAGGTTGTCAAGCAGGAGTAGTGATCCAGTTGACACGACCGGATCAGCGAATGAGCACTACAGTGAGTTTCTTCTGGTCTTCTTTGGTGAGGAAGAGATTTGTCGTTAGATTTTTTGGGATGCCAAAGTGTGCTGGTGCAGAGCTTCTGTAGTTCCTTCAGCAACAGGACTACCAGTGTGCAGGTTTCACGATCCAACTGTACAGGTATGTACTTTATCCCCCTCGTCAACCAGTGAGTGAACACAGTGCCCAATCACAGATTAATCATAATTCACACAGAGGTGTGGTCAGGCAGTGGCAGGTCATCCCTTCAAGAATACCCAACTATTCTGGAAAGGTCTCTCACACAAAATGATAATTCCACAATGGGCCAGGTATGTATCGGCATATGCTAGTCAGACCCGTTTTCAGGCTGGCTACTGAGCCAAGTCCTGGGGCACCTCACAGAATGAGGGACAAGCGATAGTCATGTTACCCCTGGGGTCTTTCAGGCAAACAACTACAAACTCCATTTTGATGAATTGAGGAGGGGGTCAAGAAGGAACCTGCCAGTTAAAATGGAGTCCATCCAGTGGAATCATTGTACACTGGAGAAAAAGCTGCCACCAGTCTAACCATGTGAATAATAAAGAGACAATACTCTCTCTGACTGGAAGTCTAAGGTGTACCTTAGGGATATCCCTGCTTCAGAAGTCATAATGACTCTTAAGGCAGAGCACAAAAACACAGGGGCACACTCTTGGTCAGACTGGAGATTAAGCCTGGAGGGAAGAAAAACAAGTCACAAACCTCAAAAGGCCAGCAAACGGTACAGGGAACTACCACCTGGGGTAAAACAAGTGAGCTCTCTCTACCTAACAGTGTGGCTCTAGAAAAGGGATGCCTAACAACATTACTATCACCCACACAGGTAGATATAGAGAAAGAGTGAGAGAGAGAGAGAGAGAGAGAGAGAGAGAGAGAGAGAGAGACATTGAGAGAGACATTGAGAGAGAGAGCAGGGTGTGTGTGAAAGAAAGCAGAGAGAGGGAGGGTGAGGAGGACAGTGAGCACTAGATTAGTGCATGATAAGCAGGCTACAGCTAGATACTGATACATTGATTCCATTGAATTTCATTGGAAAGTGTTTTAGGAATTGAGAATGCACCATTATTGGAAATGTAAAGAGAGATTATCTCAAAGAACATTTTGCATGTGCTGGCACGTTTAAACACTGGAACAATGTTAGAAGGTTTAGGCGGACTAATAAAGCAATAGCACCCAAGGAGGGAGGCATTTCCATTTGTGTGATACCCCCAGGGTGAAAGTTAGAAGCCCGAGCTTCAACATAGCCCTAGGGGCATCACCTCACCAGTAATGCCCCCTTCTGAGGGTTCCATTGGTGTTATTACCATGGCATGTTGTACCAGGGTACTAATAGTATTTTTACTGGAGTTGAGAAACAGTATTTCCACCGTTTCTTGACTCTTAGTCCCTTTTCCCTTTCCATTGCAGCCAAGAAACCAAAGAACATGGCTGCCATGGAACTGGGCGAAGGGACTGCATGTAGTCCCTTCTACCCTTTCCATGGCTGCAGGTGTAGAAAGTGAAAGAACTCAGCGCGACACAGAGCTCCGATCAGAGAGGAGCAGGTGCATTTTTGTCGGCAGGGTAATGACCCGGCGAGGGCCAATCAGATCATTTGTAACAATCTGAATGGCCATCTCTGGGTACAAATGTATAATAAGAATGTATCATGGTAACACCCATTGCAAATTATGCTCTTGAGAATATGTGTTTAACTATATATATTCTTTCGAGCAATGTTCAACTATGACAGCACGAACCATGGGTTAAATGTTGCTGCCGATGACTTGCACAAACAGATATTATGTCAAGTTAAGCCAATGGGTAAAAAGAGAATGCAGGAAATGTTTTACACTACAGAAAAATAACATGTATAGTGAGTAGAATTCTTGTAGACCTTCGATTTATAGAAAAGAACGGAGCACCCATCTTCATACAAAATGGAGTCTGTGTCTGATGTTAAGTGGATGCAAAATGTAGAAGCCTGCTGGAAATGTTTCCTATAAAATCATGAAATGTGAAACGTGCCAAATTAACTTTGAAAGTAATCTGTGATGTATAAGACAAGTGGACAGATGTAAGCATATAGAACAATGGTTACCATTAACACGTCTATGGAACTTTGACCTAGCTTTCTATCTACTTTGGAGAGTAGAATTGCAAAAAATAAAGATTCACATCGAGGTGTTAGTAACACCATTGCAGTTTAAATTCATTCCTTAAATAACAACCAATGAGGCATAAGCCACTGAAAAATCTAGATGGCGGAGAGAGTTGGGTTCATGAACTCTGATATCATGATCAAGTCAAGGGAATCATCGTCTGTTCGTGAAGAAAGGCTTATGCAAAGGCCCAGTTCTGTAGCTATGCCACAAATATATGTCCCTAGAAGTTCAGGTAACCTTTATACAGCAAAAGGCATGCAACGCTATGTGAAAAAGGTGCATAATATGTTAGAATGGGACACAGCACCCAGATGGTGTTTGGATCATAAGTAGGTGCTGATTACTATTAGATGGGAAGTATGTGTACAATTGACATTCGAATTCCAGGAGAGCTATTAGTATAACTTATGATGGTGTCAGAATTAGTTTGATTTCACCAATCTGTAGTCAAAGATAACTAAAATGTTCCAAAATGGGGAATGTCATGCATAACGTTGACCAGTCCAATTTAAAAAACAATTGATTTTAGGGGAAATTCCTTTGCACAATTCCATAGCAACTTGTTAGGAGCTGTGCTTTGAGGATGTTTTTGAAAAGTTTTGAAAAATACTTTCTGCTGAAATTATTTTCCTGCATTTGGGAAAGAGGGGTAATACCTAACAGCTTTCAGAAGTCCATTTTAATACCTAGTTATGAAAAAGGTAACCTCTCTTCACCCTCCAGACAGCTACTAGCAATGTCATATTCATGCTGCAAAGTTTTTAGTACCATATTATTGGATATTGTGAATAGAGGGTGTAAGTCTAGAAAACTCTTCCCTTATCAGCAGACTGGATTCAAGTCTGGCTATTGTACTCTGGACAACATTTTTACAGTAAACTACATAATCTCAGACACTCTTCATTGTCCTGGGCGAAATCTGTGTCTGTGTTGTATAGATTTCTCTGGTGCTTTTGATTGCGTTAACCGAGAAAGGCTGTGGGAAAATTGCAGAGCTGGGGCAGTTGTCCACTACTCGTACATTTTATTAAATCTATGTACACAGTCACTACAGTGTCCGTCCGCTTAGACACGGGTGCCTCACTTCCAGCCCCTGAAGAGACTAATAAGGGATTAAATAGGGCTGTGTGATTACCCCTGTCTTGTATAATCTCTATCTGGTGTACATGAATCTTACTTTGTGTGGCACCCACAGTTATCCTCATAGGATTGGTGGCATAGGGATTAAGTGGCTCTCATATGTGGATGATACTGTTTTAATGGATAAGACCGCTATTGGCCTGAAGAGGTCGTTAGATGTCTTGTACAGTTATGCAACCAAGAATAACTTTGCTATTCACATAAAAAAATAAACAAAGGATAATTGGGGCACTTTCACAGAAAAAGAAAACATCATCTTATTGGTGGAGTTGTTGGAGGTGCCTGATATTTATCCATGCGTGGGTATTCCCCTTGTGAATAGTCCTATGCTTTCCTTCTATGACAATGCCCTTTTGGGGAAAAGGAACAATAAAAGGAATGTGATAAAAAGGTACCCAGCTAAAAGGGATGGCCATTCCATCAAGGTTTTCCTTGAAATGTACAAAAGTGGTATTTTTCCTGGTCTGTTATACGCCCTGGACATCCAAGAAGTGAAAAATGTATCATGGCTCAGTTAGTTTGAAGGGAAATTGGGGGAGAACTGTATTAAGACTACCTCGTGCTGTACCAGTGAAAGTTAGCAGATGTGAGTTGGGATTTACGATGCTCACCTCGCTCTGGACAATTTGCTGTACTAAATTGTACATTAAGATCACGCATGCTCAAACGACTAATGAGAGCTTGTTCGGCAAAGTAGCCAATGCTATCTGTGGTGGCCATTCTAACTCTATGATGCTGGGCTTACATTCTATTGTGCATTCCTTTTTGCAGGATATTAATGTAACAATTCCTCAGATAATGCACCCCTTGCTCCAGATTTTCATGTGCAATTGAAAAGTAAAGCTCTAGGATGGGACAAGATGTGTTTTTCTTCTAAATAAGATTCATTCTATGCAGGAAAGTGGTTACCAATGACACTACTCAGGTCTACTCTGAACCCCATTATTAGCATTTGCTTCCCCAGTGGTTCTTCCACCCTGCTTTGCCTGATCAGAAACTAACCCAGAAGAGATCAGCTCCCTTACACATTCCCTTCAGCCTACCACTAAATTGATCGATGACAGGCATTGGTAACTAAAAACATGCAGATTCCCTTGCACCCTGTGTGTCAATATTCAATAACCTCTCTGTTTCTTATTTCGTTGTCCCACTGGAACTAAAAAGACACATTCCTACTGACCTCCAAAAGAAAACAAGACTAGACCATGTTATTTTCAATAATTGTTTACCTTTTGCATAGCTTATCAGGATAACAAAGATTCTTGAAAAGTTAAATGTCAAACAATGCTGGACACATTTGGATCAGGCAATAAATGTGAACCTTTTTTTCAGTCTGGATGCCACCCCTTTTCTGGTACAGAGAGTATTTAATGATTTGCATGGAATGTGTTCTATTACAGACAGATAGGCGTCATTCTCCCTCCATACGTCTTTGGAACTTTCCATGACATTTGATACAGTCGCTGTGAATGATTCCTGTCGATTATTGGCGTGGCTCTGCATTGTATCTGCACTTTCTTTGATGAATGTTTGCAAAGCATCCAGCTAGGCCAATTCTATACCCCTTTTCACCCAGCAACCAGCATAACATTGCAAGCATCCCTGCTGTCACCTCTTGCTTTTAAGATTTACATGCTTCTGCTCATAAACTTATGGGGTTTTCTGGGCCTGCATTTCTTTCATTTGCAGATGACTCCAAGCTCTTGGTGAAGTCTGTTGATCCATCTGAGGAAATGCATGATCTGCTGGTCTTGATCAAGTAGGAAATGGATGCGCACAGTCTTAAGCTTTATTCCTCAAAAACTGTGGGTATGCTATTGGGACCTATTTGCTTAGTGTTTAATCCAGCTGCTTGTCCAACTCCTCCTATATTCCTATGGGACCGGGTGTCCTATTTACACAAAATCAAAAATAGCTGTGTCTTCTGTGAAGTTGATCTGGACCGTAAAGCTCAGATTAGTGCAGTTATAAGCTCTTCTTTTTTCACACTTTCCCAATTGAAGCATGCCTTCCATGGTAGGGACACTCTATCAATGTAACTCTAGGATGGATTATGCCAACAGAATCTATGTAGAGTTAATCACAGATTCGGATTTGTACCTACAAATATTCAAGATGTGACAGTCTGATTGAGTTATAGAATCATGGCAATGTTTACAATTCATAAGCCCTACAGAAAATCCTACAAAACACAAACAAATTAAAATAGTACAAAATAACTCCTGCATACACCTTAAAGCAGCTAATGTTAAGGACACCTGCAAAACATTTAAGCACGAAATATGGTCTTATCTTCTTTATTTATTTGCATGTTTAAAGCGCTCACACAGCCCGCGGGCATCGAGGCGCTGTTACAGGAATTGTTTGTTTTAGTTGCGTAGTTGTTTGTCTTAGTTACCTATTTATAATGTGCTTAAATACCCAGAGGTTTCTAAGCACGGACCCGGGGATCGAACCTGTTTTGCTTTGTGTCGTCTTGCTTCCAAGGCAAGCAGGTTGCCGCTGAGCTATCCTCCCGGGAAATGCCAGGCCCTTTACTTGTGTCCTGCTGACAAGTATGTTGTGTTTAAATATGTTGTGCTGCATTTAAGTGCATCCAGGGATAAGCCCCTGACTATCTGGCTAATCAACTTTGCATGTAAGCCCCGGGCCAAATGTCATACTTGAGGGCATTACACCTACAGGCTATAGCTTTTTTCAAGTGCACCACCAGAGGTTGGAGAGGTTTTTCAGTGATAGGCCCAGGTCCTGATTCTAAGCGCGTGCTAAATATAGCGTGGAAAGCCAGAATTCTTCCCTGACCATCATTCTGAGGTGGGTGGAAATATTGGAGGGGAAATGTTTTGCTTTCCAGCAGCAAAAGCTAGTAACATCTCTCCTTGTGGGGGAACATGTGCTCTGTGGCATTGCAAGCATTTTATAAAAGACTGCCACTTTTCTAATTTAAGAATGTTTTCTTAATAGTTCAATGAACTAGAAAAGTGGTGTTGCAGTCTGAGAAATTCTATATTTATAATGGGAAAAAGTGTGCAGTGGAGTTTAACGGTACCTACAAAGGTACCGTTAATGAACGCCTCTTTGGGCTGGTGCAGAAAGGTTGGCCTAGCTTTAGAGTACAATCCCTGCCGGACACTAACACATGAAGTGGTTGGAAAGGATGTTGCTATGGTTTTCCAGGAGTGGCGGACTTGATTTATTCCCTCTGCGCTCAGGTCAGCTCAGAATCCTTTGCATCATGGCAAATTGTATTTCTGCTCAGGGACAGCACTTTTCTTATTTAGCATGCCCCTCTGAATCAGCCCCAGAGTCTCTTGCCTTGCTTGACCACTTTTAGGATGGAACCTAAGACATACCTCCTTAGTTATGTCTAGGATATTCCTTTCCCTTTTGTCTCCTAAGTAATGCTTCCAGAGGCATATGAATTCCCTTGGTATGCTACGGTTAGCACCATATAAATATTAAAATCAAATCAAATTAGTGGGAAGAATGGGGTTTCAGAGAATTCCCACACTCTCCACCGATGCAAGCACATAGGAGTGGATATAATATGAACATTGATTAACATATGAGCATGTGCAATAGAGTAATTTGAGTTCTGACACACACATGTGGATCTGGTCATGTGTTTTGATTTCTTCTGCAAAGGATAAGGGGTGATTAGAACCAATCAAAAGACACAATTTAAAGCCAGACAGGTTGGACTGAGAATAATCGAAATCTCCATTGGGGTAGGAAGGAATTCAGAATGTGTATCTGGATCGCAAACGAGCCATTTGACCAAAGTGGACAGAGTTATCTACCCCTGCTTGAAACACTTGTGTATAGGTGCGTTATAAATGCCATATCATGCCATATCATATCAGCTCATTCAGCCTTTTCCCACTCCGGAAGCGGATCAGACCAAAAGAAAAACATGACCTCAGCTGTGTGTCTTGGAGTCCATGGTGCAGCAGAAACTAAGTCAACTGTGAGACACTAAAGCATCATTTTAATTATGTATGTAATTATTCAATTAAACAGTTTTGCTTCTCGAAGTAAATACAATATATACTCATTCCCTGAGATATCGCTGAAAGTTCAGTTCTTGCTCTGTGTTTTTAGGGTTTAAGAAAGGATTAACTGACATGCACAGAGTTAATTAGTGAGTGATGTTGCCTCCATTTGGAGGCTGCACGCTTTAGTTTTACACCTAAAATTTGAAATACATTCTGTGCATTACGCAACAGCTGTGTTTATTCGGTCAGCAGGTTAAATGCACGGTTAGTCTTCTTAATTAATTTTCTTCCATATTGAAGGAATTTGAGTCAGCCACACTTCAAAGCACTGATGTCGATTACATGAGACTACACCAAAGTAAATTAAATGAGCCACATAGAACATATGGTAGCTATGCCACACTTCGTACCATCTGCCATTATATTTTGCACATAAGGCCCATAAGCATATCTTTTAAGAAACCTTACTCTTATTATATGCATTCAATCATGCTCCCACAACCCAAATGCATACTTATATTTCACTTTCATAAGAATGTGTTTTCAAATGTTGTGGTAATCATTTCTTTACTAATACACCTCTGAACTGTTTTATGAGAGGGCATTAGTCAATTCTGGTGAAATAATTTTCAAGTTTGTGTTTAAATGGTGCACGCATGCTACATTATATCAATGCCATGTATGCATCAAACTCACAAAATATATTAATCTAAGTGCAATGAATTCATTTATGCATTCTCATTATTAAGTAATGTTGCCCTCAAAGGTCATGCCCCCTTTGCAAGGGTTATATTGCTATTAGTACCCTGACATGTTGTACCGGGGTACTAATAGTGTATTTTTCTCAAGTTGAGAAATGGCATGTTAAACACGAGAAAAAACTACAAAAAAAATGGCCACCATGGAATAGGAAGAAGGGAACTACACCTAGTCCCTTCTCCCATTCCATCGTGCATTTTGCAAGTCCAAGATGTGCCGGGAACACTACTGTACCTAGTGTTGATATCGGTGAGGGACAAGGCAAAGCAAGGTAAGTGGGGCAGCAGTGGGGGGAATTGGATATGTGGAAAAGGGGGGCCAGGGTGTGGAAACGAGAAGGGAGCACAGGGGAGAGTCCACTTACCTGATTCCCAACAACGGAAGATGTCGGCCCAAAATGTGTGGTAAAGACCCCGTTCTAAGCCTCCTCATTGGCTGGGAGGCCACCACATCCCCCCTCGCCAGGTACTAACATGCAATACCTCAAGGTACAATTTGATTAGTCTGTACTAAGATCACACCAAACTAAAAATGAAAAAAAGTGAACTTTTTTCATTAAAACCCAATAATATTGATGCAACATATTTCAGAATCATCCCTTGAGCCTGTTTGGTTTTCCATTGGAACAAAAAGCATTTGCACAATTATTAATTCACAGGCGAACACCAAAAAGTGCAAAGATAAGTCAATACCATTAACATAATAAAAGTATGCCCACATAACACAGGCTCAATCACGGAAAAGTATGCAAACATGCATATTTAAATTAACAAGCATTCATGCATCTCTTGAACTTAAATTATACATGACCTCCTCTATTGTACGGTACATCAATATCAATATGAAATGGATTAAATCTCAATTTTCTTCTTACCCACCGACACAACAAATACAGTTCTAAGGTGCCCCTAAAATACACTCCTTAGTCAGGACTGTGCGAATTTTGAGGCGACTAACAGCTTCTTGTTTTGTTTAATATGTTATAGTTTATTACACTTTTCACATACACAATAACAATAAAAACTTCCAGGATATAATACAAAAGAATACAGTAAAATGAATGGAGGTTAGACACATGATTCCCAAGCAGCTACCTCGCAATCCATCCCCTTAATTTAAAATGTAAAAAATGTTAGCAATGTCCCTACATAGGAGGGTGAAAAAAATAATCCAGGCATGATTGTTCCCACTCATGAAATTCATTCCACAGCAAGGACCCAGGTAAAGTTGCCATCGATCCCGCTGAGCGTAGCGTACCCTCTGTTAAAAATGACCATGAAGCACAGTCGCATAACCCCCTCACCACAGAGACGACATTCCCTTCTGACTCTTGGTGTCTGGTGCCAAGACCCCCCAATTTCCCAAGTTCTAGTAGGATCACATTTTAGTTTTAAATAATCCCACAGCAAATAATTATCCCACACATTGTTGAACATTAGTGGGAATATCTTTTCTTGTCGTGATGTAGGCCACATACTCTGTAGCAGAGTTTGTAGTGTGCAAATTCACTGGAGACTGTTCTTGAACATAACTAACCAGAATGGCTTTCATGCTTTTGAGTTTCAGTTCAGTTTCTTGAATGTGACATTCAACATTCACTATCACTGTCCCAGTAGGAGAGGTTGGTTCGAGCAGCTGGGATTGTAGCATTCATAGGGCATGATTGCATTAGAGGGGTCTAATTTGCTCTTGTAAATTACATTATACAATGACTTCGGGTGCATTTTATTAATGCATTCTCCATATGGTTTAATATTATTAATTTTCATCAACCCGAGTCACTCAAAGAGGCACATTGTGGGCTCCGGTGAATTAGTCTTATGGTATTCTTGTGGATAGAACGTTCTGACTGATTGGATGGAGCATATTGTGCAGAGTTGCAAGAACTTACCATCTTGCCAGGTGAGGTGGGGAGATGCTAGGGACTGTGTTGGTCTGGCCGCTACCTGATGTACCTCTTAAAAGCGGGAGGCAGCAAGATCATGCAGGCTTGCCACTCCTACAGTCACGATGGTGCAGCCATCATAGCTTTAAAGATCTTTTCTGCTGAAAATCACAAGGAACCTTGCTGATTCAGGTACAAGAATTGGAATCACAATGTCAGACAATCTTGTCTAATGTTGCTTCCCTAGCCAGGAACAACCCAGAGCTTAACTCTCGCTGTCTCACATGCTGGGAGCTAAAGAATATCCTCCACACCAACCATCATAGTGTTTGGCAACACGAGCGTGAAGCCCACCCAAGGACAACAAAGAAGTTCCATAGTGTAGTGAGATAAGATTTTGGCCTATTACGGTCCATGTGGTTTTGTCCAGTGGCTGTTAGAAGCTGTGGATCCTCGCATGTAGAATTGTGTGGATGCCAATACAGGAACAAGAGGAATTCCAAAATGGCAGTGATTCTACCAGCCACATTGATAAATGCAGAAGGGACAGGTGACGGATTGGAACTCGCACAATCAACCAATGTAAAGCTAGCCCCGCGCATAGATTCAAGTATCACAAGCAAGGAACCAAACTAAAACCTGAGAACTAAATAAAACCAGTCCCAGAGAATATATACGGTCACACGAAGTGTGTATTTCCAGGAAACACAATTAAAGAGAAGGAAAGATGGAAGCTCAAGCAGAAGAAGTTTTAGAGGATTTTGAGAACTCTTTTGTTGGTTGTAAATGTGAACATCTGTGTTGATATCTTGGGGCAGCCGCAAGAGAAAAAGGTTTGTTCAGCTTAGATTCTTGAACTTTCTGTTGGCCACCTCATTTGGATATTGTTTTGAGGAATAGGATGTCCCGAGGATGGAGAGAAATGTGTAAGAGTGGGTTAATAACTTAATGATGTCATTGTTGAACTCTGAATGCATTGGACATCTGGAGGGAAGCTGACTTTGAGTGAATCAAATCCTGACATTGTTTATTTTAGAAACCTGCATAGAGTTTATAGTTTCAAGCATAGCTCATGTAGGCAGAAGACCAACCTCTTCGCTGAAGAACTGTACAATGAAACAGTTCCTGAAACAGATAAACTGTCCAGTGTGTCATCCCATAAATATGCAATCCTTTCTGGGACATAAGAAGGGGAGTGGATTACATATGCAACCATCTTACAGTAACCCTGAGTGACATAACCCTGTGTACTAATCAGAAATAAGCCTGCAGCAGAAACTATAGCCTTCAAAGCCCACTGATGCTTTAGACAAATGCAAAATCCATCTTCCTGATCTAGAACCCAGGAAATGTAGAGGTGCTATACCAAAGGTATCCATTCACATAGAGTGTGTAAGGACAAAGCAACAACTATTGGTGCATTTTGATAACTCAATTTCATTCCTCTCCGAATACTTCAGACTTCAGAACCTCTGATGAATTTCCATAAAAATAATTAATAATCAAGATGGAAAGAAACATGTCGGGTCTCTTTTTGTTATGAACATGTGATAAACTGATATAATAAGCTGTGACTAGGTTCTCCAGTCACTGAGAACATTACATTTAACAGTGTTATGATTTTTTGTTACTGGTTATAGTATGTTTATTTTTGTTAATGATTATATCATTGTAGGAGATACATTTTCTTGCTACGTGTTATTAATGTTGTTGGTCTGTTTTTTATATATTCTTTTGATTATATTTAGACTAATAGTATGTATAGTATGTTGTCGTTGATTGAGTGTAGTATGGATGGGGTGTTGTGGTGATGTGAATGTGTTTGGGTTTGTTAGATTTTGCACTGTGAAGAGGAATATGAATTATTTGTATATTTATGATGTATGTGTTTTTCTAATTTTCTCCATATTGACATATGTTAAAACATTTTATTATCCATATGGCAGTTTTTATGACTAAATAAATGTATTCTTATAAAATGCATATGGAAGTGAATCGAATTCTTTCACTTCTGAACATGAGATGAATAGTTTTACTATTTTTGGTGTGGGTATGTAATAGTTGCTTTTGTTTTGCTCTGCCTTACACCTAAATTGAAGCAGTAGTTTTCATATATATTAGTGTTTCCCAGGTGTGGTCGGGTTTCATTTGAACCTGGGGTTTCTATTTGTGTTTGATGGCTATACCAAAGGTAACTGATGTAGAATGATAGAAAAGCACTGGTCGCATTATTCTCAAAGGTGACCTGCACATTTTACTAGGGCCAGCAGCACAAGTGATGCTCAGGCCCACCCCTTTTGCAGACATTAGTGTCATGAGCTGGTTCTCAATACTAATGTATGACGGGCCTCCAGTACCTATATAGAAATGCCCCTTTTTTTACAACAATGCCCAGAGGTTGTAGGAAAGGGCATCTGGATGTGTGTATCATAGAGGTGCACATTGAGATGACCTTCGAGAATAGCGCAGAACTATTTTGGAGCAAGGAGCATGGCATTTTGAGAATCTGCCCTTTCATATTTTTTCTGTATATAGTATTACGTGTCCACCCTGTTTATGTATTTAATAGAAGGACGGTGTATTGGAAGCCTTAGTTGGCTAATGTTGTACCTATATTTTCTGGGTGATACTGTCCAAAATTGGGAAACACCACAGAGAAAGCTAGTACCTTACTGCGGGAAGTCAAGCCACCATGAAAGAATCTTCCAAAAAGCAAAGCAAGACAAATTAAGCTGTGTGTGAGAACCTGGCATTTAAATATGGCTGCCTCCAGCAGCTAGTGGATGCAGACATCCTTCTATTACTGAGATAACATCAACAGTATGTGTGGATCACACTGTAGACCTGGTCCCATTACCCAAAGAAACACTGGTTTGCTACAACATGCCATGACAGCTCTTTTTATGGCTTGAGCAGGGGGCTGATATGACTTGAGAAGAAGAGACTGAGGTCATGTTGAGAGCTGTTTCTAATATTAATTTGTTTTTATGTAACACTTTAATCTAAAGCACTTTACATGTGACATATTCACATACATTACTATTATTAGCAAATCGAAATTGGTACTCATTTATCAACCTCGGAAGGATGAAAGGCAGAGTAGGCTTTAGCCAGGATTTGAACCTCTGACCTGCAGATCAAACACAGATAACAATAACAAACTTTTAACCCGCTGATCCATTTTACAAGCAATATCCTTTTTTCTAAGAAGGAGGAGATGAATTGAAGCTGTGCTGAGAAGTCGGTCCATTGAGAAGGATTTAAACAATATAGTGAGGGCTCAGGGCTAGTAAAAGTCAATCCATCCCACACACGCCATAATTATTGCTATTAACAAGATGCTGATACTGTTTTCTAATTTTTAGAAGACATCGTTTTCAATGTATTGCACTGGCCTGATTACTTGTAAAAATGTTTAAAAATTAAATGTAAAAAATCTAAATCGTAGACGGGAGGAATAGAAACAGGACAGTAGAATTCAGGACAGTGGCAGCCACATGGCTGGACAGGAGTGCAGGCAGGCGAGCCAGGGTTTGATGAGGGAGGGAAAGAAGAGAGGGGATGGGGTGTGGGTCTTGGGGGCCAAGGTGGTGCTGCACAGGAGGGCTCAAGGGGCTAAAGGGGAGGGAGACATGGGGCAAGTGAAATGGAGAAAGAATTGGTGGCTCTTGAGAGTGCCAGCCAAGACACGAACTGAAAGCAGCCCTCTACCAGCCATCATCAGCTTCTGTTCCAGGCACCTGATTCTATGTCGCCCCTCACCCGGATGCAAATGGGGATTTGTATCAGTTCGAAGGATTCGAATAATATGCAGCAGGAACGCAAAAGGCGTTGATAGATCTAAATCCTGCCTAGAGTGGCTCAAATATCGAATACGTGCTTACTTGATTGTTCTGGTTTAAACATATGGAAGCTTGTTTTCTTTTTTCTAAATGTATGTTGATTTCATTTTGTTTTTTGTTTTAGTTTTATTATTTTTTTTTATATTTGGCCTTATGTGTTTTAAAACAGTTTGTTTTGAAATAGAACCAGTAGGTGCCAATTTGATCATACTTTTTTTTTTTTTTACCGATCAAAGCCATACCACAAACGAGGCCTATAGAGCATTTTGAGGCTTGAATGTAATCTCCACGAGGGTCAGCCTTATTACTATTTCAGTGAATCAAAGTGACCCAACCCAAAATTCGAAGGACTTGAACTGTGATCAATGCGCACACATTACTACTGATACATGTACGTTCAATGAAAAACGTGCATTTCTACTGACATTAACATTTTATTAACATTCTGAGCTGCAGTTGCTCCCCACATGAAAGACCTGCTGAATTAGAACAGTGCGAGGGGGGTTGCACTTGCAATCGTGTGAACAGACATTGTTGTGGTGGCATTATTGATATCACTGTCAGTGGGGGTATCCTAGTTCAACAAAAACTTTATTCTGCTTCTCACTTGACAGCTGCTTTCATCTTGATAATATGCCCAGTGGCAAATGTAGCTTTTGATGCAGGGGTCTGAGCATTTCCTGAGGGGCCAACAGCATCACCCATTATTCTCATTCAGTGGTGTAAAGTATGTTTGAACAAATAGTGGTAAAAATATTTCTGGAGGGTTATGCATCAGATGATTTTAGTAGGTTCCAAGTTAGCAGTCACGGGTGCCCGTTAAATATTTTCATAATTCCTATGTTTGCACTATATGCCAGCATTCAGACTGTATATCACTTTCATGCTGCTGTGTCCATAATATATACCAGTATTGCCTCTGTAAAAAAAAATGCATTAATGATGATTCTTCCACAGTATGCGCCAGAATTCACACTGTAAATCTCTTTAATGATATTGTAGCCAAAATATATGTCCAATTGTACACTGTATATGACTTTCATGATACTGCGCTCACATAATATGTCAGCAATGCCACCATCACTTTGGTGATGGTGGTGTGGATCCCCACTTATTCAGCCTGAAAACCAAAATTGTAACCATTATTTAAAGTGGATGACCCAAATGCACTCTTATGTGGAAAAATCCCCTCTTGGGCTTCTATTCAGTGAATATTTTCACCAATGATAAATGATCAGAAAGGATTAAAAACTGTCTTATCATATACCAATGTTTGTAGTCATCAAACAAGTATTAACAAGTAGGTAGTTCCTCTACATAACACATATTTAGAGCTACCTACAGGGTGTAGCTGTACCGATTACAGAATTGCGAAGTAAATAATGAATCCTGTGGAATGCATTTAAAGGCCCCAAACAGAAGTCCCTTTCACATGAATGGCAGGATTTTAAACCCTGAAACTAAAACGGCCTGGTCTTTGTTTTGCAACTAATGTTAAAGACCCATGTGGAAAAGGGCCTACCTGTCATTACAAAGGGATAAGCAGCATTTTAATGTATAAAAGAAGGAGGAATCAAAGATCCTGTCAAATGGAAAACAGGATTTGTACACATTGAAAACAAAAATGGCCTGCTAAAAATATATCACTGCTCACACAAAAATGTCAAGAAAACAAACCAAAATATGAATCACGGGTTTGACCAAAAGCAATGTATATTATGTTTCACCTACAAAACTCCAGTGACATTTGAAGAGTCAGTTTGTCTTCATGGAACATGTTAGCCCAAGGCAGTCAATTTTGCTGGCTATGGGCAAAATTTCACAAGGACATCTTCCACTTACAGCCTGGATGTCACATCTCCCATTTAATGACCAACTGAAATACAAATGTCCTATTAACGTCGTCGACATTCAGTGTTCTCCAAATCTGCTGGCTCTGAAAGCATGGACCTCAAGAAAAGTCACCATTGGCTGGAGAAAAACTAATATGTGTGAAAATGGGGGCATCCACTTCAAAAAGCAATATTCCAATATAAAGGTGACTGAAACAGGTACAGGCTGACCCAGTGAAAACAAACGGCCGATAGCAGGTGCAGGACCATTTGTCCCACATGAAGATTCACAAATTATTTAAAAGGACTATTATCATTCTCAGCAATCAAAAGGTATTTCATCTATGTACCATTTTCATGTAATTTCCAGCTGATTTTGGAGATATACAATTCATCTTCCTGTGACTCCCGGTACAGTAATGGCCAGTTGTACTAGGTTTCTGGCTGATCTGAACATATTCCAAAAGTGAGAACTGGTGAGCAGGTGCAAAATGAAATTAGGGATATGCTTAATAACTTACATATTCATAACTGTTGTGCTTTTTATGGAAACAGCAGGAAGGTGCCACATGACCTTGCTACATAATACAGATTTGGTGGCCAGTTTATCTAATTCCCCATGATTAGTTGAAACAGAAAATATGTTTAGACTGGAAGTTGCTAGTAAAATTATGAAGTTGTGATACATAACTAGTTTTTTTCCAAAGAGTTGACAGGAGAACAAAGGATGATGACAAAAGAGAAGTGCCATATGTTGCTCCAGACCCCTAAACAAATCCTGACTTGGAGCTCGGGTTTGGGAGGAGGGAGAAGGGTAATTGTCCAATCCTAGAGTCAGGGATTATTCCAGGTGACCTCCCCAGGATTGTAAAATTGGTGGTCTCATCACTGCTATATAAGGGGGAGTGCACTAGGAAAGACGGACACACGGAAATAAGAAAAAGCCAGGAGGACAGACAGAAGAAATAGACCACCAGGAAGGCTGCTGAAACTTACCATCTGACAGCTATAAGGAGACACCAGAGGTGATTGCTGAGATTGCTTATAGGTAGAGCTGTCTATCCCTAGGAAGGCCTCAAAGCTGACTGGGTCCCATGTTGGAACGATGGAGGCCATCTTTGAGAGTGGAGTGATAAGGCCCCTGCCCTATCTTTCCAGAGAGTCCTGAGATGCAGCTGGCTTTCCTGCACCTTAAACAGAGGCTGCTATATATGTAGACCTGAGCCCTGGGAAAACAAAAGGTTGGGGTATGCTTGCCTTGATCATGTCACTTTATAGTGGTTAGGGGGGCAAAACTGTTTAGATCCTTTGCCTATTTAACCAAAAATATGAATTTAATTAATTCCTTATTTGGCAGAACACTATGGGGAGAATTTTGTTAAAATTAAAAATTGACAAAGCTCACTTCCCAGTGTACGTTGAAAACTATAGCCTATCGATTAATTGGATAATCATTGCTTTCCAGTTGACCCTGACTTCGTTAAGGAAGAGGGGTGTCTTTGTTCTTAAATCAGTCCAACCTTTTTATCTAGCTTCCCCAACACAGGCCTTTCAGTAAGGGGGGTCTGAAATCCAGAATTCCCCAAAGCATTCACATTTTTCTGTCTGACTTCCCAACATATACCAAAGTAAGGGGGGAGGGTCTGAAAAATAAAGCGATCAATCATCCTGTGTTTATTTTAAACCAAAAGTGTGGGCAAAATTATAATTGCCATGTGTGATTTTACCAATCTTGAAATCCTACTGCTACCCTTTTAAGCCTGCAGGAAAATCAAATCCGCTCAACATTACATAAGAGCCTTTGTTATTGATCAGTGTAATTATTTTGGGAAGTGAAATTTGCAGAAAGTTAAGAATTGTGATTGTGTTCTTTTTAACTCACTTTTGTGATTTATTTATGCTGAGAGAAGTTGATTGTGTTATGCCACGGATAAAGTGGCTTTTGATATTTTGGTGCAAATTTCGATGTCTTTTAATTTCAATATATACCCAAATATTTCTAGTACACCGGCCTGGTTCTTGACTCATTGTCAGATCAGGGGAGAGGGTTCCAAGAGGCATGATATGTGTCTGAGATAGGGCTAAAAATAATCTGTTAAACAGTTTGTTGCATAACCACATGAATGGGACGGGAAGGAACTCCCCTTGTTGAGGGTGGCTTCTCAATAAACTGTTACAAATTGGGGTCTCGGGCCCGGATTTAGCTTCCTATACCTTACCCATGACAAGTACATTGTGACAGTCTATTCATATTGATGCAATTGCATTAAGGTGGAGGGAAAGTCATCTTTGTTTTGTTAAAGTGCAGCTAGGACTTGACTCCTGAGTTCCAGGGAGGTGTATAGGTAAACAATTAAGAGTGTGTAAGAATGTATTTGAGTGAGGAAAGTTGTATTTAAGTGCAAAAAGCCCATTGTGAAAATTACTACTGTACAAATTGGGAAAGCCAGGGAGCATCTCCTCACTAAATTATTTTCAAAGGAGAATGAGTTGAGGATGATGCAGGAAACTGGCAAACCAGAATTGTGCAGGCGGTTACCTCAGTAAGCAATGATAATTGGCTAGACGCCGGAATATTGCACAAAGCACTTGAAGCATTTTATATGACTACAACTGCTCCTGATAAACTGACACAAATGGTTCAGCCAAATGCTCAGTTATGTATTCATTTGCTGTTAGTAGAAGAGCATTAGCAAAATAGTGAGTCCAGTAGGATGAATCTGTAACGCTCACCTGATTCCCACAGAGGTGCAGGTCTGGCTTCGAGTGCTGATGCTTCTTCAATGGTGAAGCGCAGGACTCTGAAGATGGACAGGAAGGGCCCTCTACTCTGGCTTCTCCGGCTTGCAGGAATATTCCCCTGTGCGTGAAAAGGAAGTATTACCTACTGACTGAGTTATGCTCAAGCCTCCCACTCTCTTCCAACCCTCCACGATACCCTTCCACGATTCACCGTGAAGTCTCACCTTAGGGTCTGAAAGGACGAGCTCTCCATCCTGCTTCTGACGCAGGGGCGCGTTGAACCCAGTTACTTCACTGGATTGAGGTTGGATGGGAGTTCAGGTAAGCTTGATTATACTGGTAAGGCGCTGTAAAAGTTCTGTTGCAAGTTCAAAAGTTCAAGCTTTAAATAATAATGTTCATTATCTTTTTTCAGGTGATGAATGAAGATTCCTTTGGAGACTTCTTGCAACAAAGCGCTGATGTTGATATCTTTTCCCCATAGGGGCCGGGGTTCGGAATGCCGGAGATATGGC
Source organism: Ambystoma mexicanum (assembly GCF_040938575.1). Taxonomy (NCBI): domain Eukaryota; kingdom Metazoa; phylum Chordata; class Amphibia; order Caudata; family Ambystomatidae; genus Ambystoma; species Ambystoma mexicanum. Next base: position 114,844,398 of record NC_090934.1, on the reverse strand, counting down.
GCTGACCCGAAGTGAAACGTGCAGTTCCAGTAAAGATCTGAAGTCCTAGATGAGCGCTCAGGTAATGTTTTTGCATTCGCTCATCTAATGTCTTTGTCTTTTTTCCCCATAGGGGCCGGGGTCCTGCTTGGAAGCAGCAAGACCCGAAATGAAATGGGAATGACCCAACAGGTAAGTCTTAGAAGGAAACTGAGCTTTTCCTATTCCCTTCCTTCTCTCACCTCTTATTCTTGTCTTTTTCTCTAGGCTCTGGGAAGTGGCTGTGTATTTGGATGATCGCTGCTGAAGATGGAGGAACCCAGGAAAGGTGAGTGAAATGCAGCGCTGCAGCGATCATAACGAAATGCTTTTAAAAATGATGTCTTCCCTTTCAGGATCGTCGGTGATGTCTCCTTGGTGCAGATTAGCTGGTAGGTCTCTTGTCTCCCTTTGCAGGTGACCCAGGATGCTGACAGGCGTGGCTGAAGTCCAGATGCAGGAGCTGACACAGTGAGTGTCCAGCTGCGAGGAGCAGAACAACGTGAAGCATGAGTTGCTGATCGGGTGTGGTTTAAATAGCTTTGGAAGAAGTTCCAAGTGTGTATCCTTCCTCCGATCAGGTATGTATCCTTCCCTGACCACACCCGGGTGGAAAGTAGTCCCACAGGTAAAGTAGTTCCTATTCAGGCCTCAAGAGGGCCTGGATGTGGCAGCATGGTCTGCATCAGGTAAGTGCACATTAAAAAACTTGAACACATGTCTAGCTTTATGAGCCTGGCGCCTAAGGCGCCAGGACAGAGGTCAGACATGAGCCTGGCGCCTAAGGCGCCAGGACTGCGTCCAAAGGGCCCCAGCTTGGGCCCGCTGGCACTCCCCTGGGGGAAATGATGCCTGCCTCTGGGGTTGCTGGGTCGGACTGGCTCCTTGGAGGTAGGCATCATGACAGAATCAGGCTGGAGACCTGTCACGAGCCCAGGACCTTGTTCAACAACTCAAAGCTGAGTTAGAAACACTGCAGCAAGAGAGTATATTGCACAACACCCAGTTTTATGCACTGAAACATTCACAACACAAGCTAAATGACTAGTCTTTTTGAGGACATTATTGCATTCAAATCAGAAATAAAACAATTGAAAACTAAAAATAGTCAATTAAAAGGGTTGATCAGGTACATAAGCAGCTAAGTACTGTGAAGCAACAGAGGACGCAGCTGGCTCAGGAAAAAGACCTCTTGAATCAGGATAAGAGTGTCCTATTACAAAGGATTATCAGTTGGAAATGGAGGTAGAAAAGGAACAGTCAGATTTTCAGGAACTGATCAGAATTAGAGAAGAAAGGAATGAGCTTGTGAGCGAGTTAGGCAAGTAGAAGCTGAACTATTAGAGGCAGCCAAATGCAGGGATGAACAAGAGAAAGAGATAAGTCTCCTCAAGGAAAAGCGTCTTGAATATGCACACATCATACAAGGCTCACAGAGGGAAAATAAATCACTTCAGCAGGAGGTGCAGCAAACAAAAGATCGGCTGGTAGCTCAGAGCAGGGTGCATGGGATTAAACAGGCCTTCATGTCAGAATTAAAAAGACAGCCCTCTGACTGCCAACAACAAATAAATAAAGAGAGATATAGGTGTGAAAGCCTCACCAAGGAAATTGAAAATTATAAACAGGACCTGAGGCACCCTGACCAATCAGGATATGGGACAAAGCCCACTGATCAAAGTAAGACACTATTCCCAACAACGGCCTCCTCATGCCAGTCATTTACAACCTCTCAAGCACAAATGGGAACCGACTGCATGCATCCCACCTATCAAGAGCAGGGAGACATGAGGCAGTTAGACTTACCCAGGCCTAGCTCAGCTGATCAAGAAGGCTGAACCCTGTCTGATATTGGTGAGTATTCATCTCTACCACACAGAAGGGAAAGTGGCCGGAACAGGGTGTCCTGGGAAGTTAGTAATAATATGGTAAGTACTTCATACCATGAAAACTCTTATGAGGAGAAAGTCAGGGAGTTAAATTGGTGGAAGATGTGTTTACAAAAAGTGACCACCTTGCCCGCTTTGCTGAAGGAGAAAAGCCAGACCCTCAGCCTAGGAAGGGCATTCTAAAAACCTCTGTATATTCAGGGGAAGACGGGGAATTGCCCAGTCTCCCTGGTAGGAGGGACGAGTCAACTGGGTTCTATCCTGGGCTTGGTTGGAACTCCAGGGAGAGTGACCATGCGAGATCACTTTGGTCCAGGCCCCATGTGGTTCTGGGAGATATTCTCAGTCTCATAGAGATAGGGAGTGCCTAGAAGACAGGGAAGGGAGTACCGGTAGCAGTTCTGAGTCAGAAGGTGAATTAACTACATACAAAATACAGGGAAACAAAGAAAAGGTCTTGTCAAAGACGCAATAAGACAAATCAAGGCTATAAAGACCTTCCCGTCCCCATACCACAAGAATGGCAAGTATTCGGTATGGGAGCACCTGGAACTTTATGAGCAGATGATGGCATCCTTGCAGATCAGGAATAATATGAATTGTATAACATTTGCTGAATGGAGTCTCTCACCTGAGTACTCCATTTTCTTTGCAGGACTGGAGGACCAGGATCATCATAAATAGTCCATTTATGAGGTGGCCATATTGAAGCATTTTTCCACACATAGGAACCCACACGAGGCCTGTCATGCTGCATATAACTTGCAGTGTGGGGACGATCAGGCGCCGAGGGAGTTTCTACAGGAGCAAAACCGGTTTTGCTCAGACTTCCCGGCAGGTGAACACCCATAGCAGGTAGTTCATAACTACCTATTTTCATGCTCTCTCAAAATACATAATGACTCAGCTGATGTGTGAGTTTGAACGAGCATAGGACGCTGGATTGGGCGATTGAACAGGCCACCAGGAATTATGAGGTCTAAAGCCTGCTGAGAGTAAACATACTGTCAAACCCCCCAAACCATCTAACACCCCTGCTGCTGCAAAGGTGGAATAGGTAAAAAGTACACCTCCTTTGAATCTGGAGACGGGGTGCCTAATAGTAACCCTACAGCCAACAAGCAAAATGGAAAGCTGAAGGACCCCCCAACCCTGCCCAATCGAATGATAGTCAGGCAGGGGCCCAGAACAATGATCCCCCTGACCGTGCCAACTATATAAGTCCTACTTACAAGGGTACTAAACCAATCCTGGGGTACGTGTACACTCCACCGGCACAAGGGGGGGAACAAATCAGGTAAGGACTGCCCCAGGAAACTTTCCTCCAAACTTCCATCAGGAGAGAAGCATCACTCCACCTCCCAATCTGAACATTTTCCCCAGATATCCCCCAAACCAGAACTGCCAAAACAATCCTCCACTCTCTAACCGGTTACAGGAAATAAATCCCTGAACCTGATAGAAGGGAGATTCAGGATGGAAAATTATGTGGGGAATTTCCAGCACTCAAGCTACTCCGGGAGAAGGGACAGTTATCCTTTTCAGGAGCCGCATAGGTATGACTTGAGATCTCCATACCACCCAGACATGGTCTCGCAACTGGAGCGACAGGTCCATTAACTGACCAATGATCTGGGGTGACTGCTGAGGGCTCACTCCAACTCTCAACCTAACCCTGCATCCCATAATTCCCCAACACCTAGGTCTCATGCCGCAGGGGGGAATGGCAGGAGGAAACCTCTGCCAATCTACAGATACCGGCAGGAGGTGGTGAGGTAGAGGGTAGATGCCAGTCCCTTGAGGAAGCTTCATTTCCCACCCTTAACAGAACCCCTAAAACCTCTTAGCCTGAAAGAGGGGTCATCTACCCCTGAAATGTTAGAACCCAAAGAAAAAAGGGTAAGTAGGAGAGGCCAAAGAAGAACCCACTTTATGGAGGTGCTCGGGATTATCCCCTTTGAAAGAGAAGACTCCCTGGAGGATTCAGGTAAGCAGACCTTGTATTTCAAAAATGCAGGGATCCCTCCCAAAAAGAAATTGGTCCCAAAAGACCCTGAGTGGGACAGGGTAAGTATGGAGACCGACCCAGAACCACAATCTATTCAACCCCAAACATGTGAGCTACAGAGAAGTGAAACAGAAGTAAAACAGAGGGGGTGTCCTTTCCCCAAACAGGTTCGGAGAACTGTTGCCAGGTAACGGGGACAGCCAATGAGCTGGGTAAATAGAGGATTCCCCGACAACACCTATTGCGAGTTGCAATGTTTTTTTTACAGATTCTGGAACTCCGACATAGAAAACTGCCAAAGATTACACAGTGTTGGAGTTCATTATTAAGAAAACGACCACCGGGCTGTCAAATAACTCACAGTTCCTTTGCACCTTGGAGGAGAAAGAAGGCCGATTTTATGCACCAGTCAAGGTGCAAGGTCAGCATGAATTATTAGCTCTGGTGGATACTGGATCCCAAGCCACCCTCCTGCCAAAAAGGCCCTTTGACCAACTAAACTGAGGACGGGGGGAAGGCAACAAAATTCCACTCACTGCACTTGCTGGACAACTCCACATTTTTTACAGATATGATATTTCCATTGAAGGCACTGTGTATCTGGACATAAACATTGGACAGCACCGACTGAAACATCCGGTCATTGTCGTGACACTAGAGGGCACACTTTGCTTACTGAGGAACGATCTTCTGAGGAAGTTATCACCTCTAATTGACTGTGTAAACAAGGTCCTCTGGACTTATCGCCCTATCAAATGTAGAGTTCCATTTAAAAAATAATTCTTAAAAATCAACTTTCCACCGAGTTTTAAGTGGCAATCCACAATGCAAGGGAACACCCTCACATTTTAGGCCAGTCCAAATTCAGAAGAAACCTTGAGTCCATTGAAACAAGACATGGAAGAATCCGCTAAAAGTCCGCCGGACATTCCGAAAAAGGGCAGGCAGTTGTTTTTTTCTCATTCAGGTAAAATATGGGGACAAACCGAGCTTCATCAGCGAAGAATTATTCAGGAAACTCCCAAAAGATCAGCCATTCCCACATTTAAATTGATTGACAAATGGGAAGTAGGTCTGGAAACCCGAAATTCCAAACATTTCCTGCCTAGCAGGTGTATGATAGATATTTCCATTTGTCACAAAAGCATAGACCATAATTGTTGTGTGGTAAAAGATGTCCCTTCCACCTTTTATTTAGGAAGTGACATCCTCAACCGATTTGCAATCAATTTGGACCTAATTAATAATAAATCCTGGACCCGACTGGGGGGTAACCCAATGGGCTTTGACAACATTGAAAAAGCCTTCCGGTCGGATCAATTGCGGCCTTATGCAGTTGAAGTTCAAGTGTGAGAAGAGGTTACGATCCCAGGACAGGTGCGACAATTTACTCTTCCCCTCAAAATTAAGCGAGGACAGAACGTCAAACATCAGGACGCATATATAAATCTAAATTCCCATCTCCAACAACAAGGTTTATATTTAAATCCGACAACTCTAGAAGACCTAGAACACAACACCATTTGAATATTGGTGGATAACAGCGACCTTCGAAGTATCACTTTGGGTGCAGACACCGTTATTGGAATGGCGGTTGATTCCCAATATTATTCTATTGATTTAGATCATGAAATCATGGGACCAATCCCAAATGATTGTTTTGACATCAGCAACAGTATTCCTCCAGAAAAGATTTTTAACTGGCATGGGGGGATATTTCCTGGTGTACTCTTCCTGCCCCTCCGGTGTGGAAGAGGTGACCTGTGACATTAGGTGGGAAGAGGTAGTGTTCAGAGTGAATGACCACTACCTTGACTCACCTGTCCAGGTCAACACCATCACAAGAGATCTCTTCATGCAAATGGAGGAAACCGCTGAAATTACCATGGCCAAGGTCTTTCCAGGTTTCAAACAGATGGTCGAGGAAAGGATCCATCTGGCTGATGCCTGTGAGACAGAGGAGCAAAGACAAAAGCTAAAACAGGTCTTCCTGGAATTCCACATTGTCTTTTCAGTGGACTTATATTACTGTGGACGCACATCCATTCATTCAAACGCCATTCCCACCGTCCCTAAAAGGGCTCCCATATTTGTGAAACAATACCAGTTACCTCTCGCATCCATGGAGTCATTCACAGAGATGATTAAGAATGTAGAATCACGTGGGATAATTTCTCCGATCCACAGTACCTTCAACAACCCGGTACTGGGTCTCCTCAAACCAAAAAGCCAATGGAGACTATGTGCAGACCTGAAGGAGTTGAACAAACGGGTCATCATGTCCAGATGGCTCTTTCTATACATCGATCAGGGACTGGCCCAAATCCGAGGGTCAAAGGTGTACTCAGCTACTGTAATGGCCAACGGTTACTGGACAGTACCCGTGAGTAGGAAAGACCAGGACAAGCTTGCCTTTACCTTCGGGCGGGGCAGCAGTAAACATGGAGCCGAACCCCTTTTGGATACATAAACTCTGGCAATGAGTTCACCGTCTTCCTACATAAGGACATGACCAATTTGGGCAGAAGGGGAAACCTGGCCTATGTGGATGATGTTTCGATGAACAGCTCAACTGTGGAGGAACATATAGCAGAAATCTGCTATGTTAAAACCCAGTTGCAGAAGTCAGGAGCAAAAAATTCCTTTTAGAAGGCACAGTGGTGTAATACCCAAGTAGGGCACAAGATCACACCTGAGGGTCTCAATCCCCAGGCAAAGAAGGTGGAATCTTTACTGAAATTAAAAGACCCTATCACTCTGCGAGAATTAAGAAGACTTCTCTGACTTACTATATACAGTCGAAAGTTCATTGAAGACTACGCAGAGGTCACTCGACCCTTGGTCCATTTATTAAAGGATGGAGTAAAGTGGGAGTGTGTTCCAGAACAATATGAGGCAGTTAAACAACTGAAAATAAGTCTTTCCCATGCTCCTTGTTTGGCTTACCTCATAAATTATAAGGAGTACACTGTATTCAAACGTGCCATAAAAACCCACTTCTTCAATCTGGAATAACTCTTTGACCCTTCTTCTTTCTTTGCCATGTGTGTCTGTTTGTTTGTCCAGTTTTATGTGCGCCCTGAGGCCTACGGGCATGTTGGCGCATTACAAGAATTAAAATAAATAAATAAGTTCTTCTTGGAGACGAGGTTCTCAGATACTTGGCTAACAGCTGTATTGTACCAAAAGCATGACAAGGTCAACAAAGTCCTCTCATACGCGAGCACGACTTTGTCCACTTTGGAGGGAAAATTCAATGACTGCGAGAAGGCATTCCTGGCAATGGTGTGGGTGCTGAAAAATTACCTCTCATTCATAAAGGGGGAGCACATCATTGTCGAGACTCCTCAACAACCCTTGCAGTATCTACAAAGTGAATAAGTCTGGGTGGGGAATGTCAGTAATTCCAAGATTACTTCCTGGATTCTGTCCATGCAAGGGTTTCCTGTGGAGTTCCGATATGACCAAAACAAGAAGAGTCCCGTAGCGCAAGGGGTGGCAGACTTGCATGATTAAGCTCAAGAAACTGTCTCAAGGACGAAAGTCTAATAACCAACAACAACATGTAGGGATACTCCACTTCCCCACACAAGGTCTATGAAGAACATACGTGTCAGGGGATACCCACAGTTTATGTGGATGGGTGCTCCTACCATGTTAATAACAACAGGGAAAAAGAACTGGTGGCTTGCATTGGGAATGCCTGGGTGAATGATACAGCAGACCCTTCTGCTGGTTATAAAATAGGACCCCAAAGTAGTCAGGTTGCAGAGTTGATAGCTGTTTATCAAGCCATTTTCACTGCAGTGCACCACCAACTCAATGAACTGGTCATAATCACTGTGTTGTTGGAAATGCATTGGAGGGACAGGACCTCCCTGTCCTTGTTATGTAGTCCTTTTTTGTGTATGTTCTGTGTTATTTTATGCCCAGGCAGTGAAGCTCTTCCTCTTTTTGGTTTGGTGCACAGACCCTTGGGACACCCGTATGGCACCTACGGGTAGGGGTACAATGCTGTACCCCTAGTGTATGTTTTTGGACACCTCTGTGTGGACCACAGAGCAGGGTACGGCTGTTGGCAGCTCCATGCTGAATTTAACAGGTGCTCCGAGTATCCTCCCTTTTGGGATACCCAGGCACTGCCATTGGAATCAGTTGATTCCTGATAGGAGAGGAAATGGCTCCTGTGACCTCTTGCTTTCTATTGCCTGTTACCTTGTTTTCCCAAAGTACTGGGAAGCCATGACTCTGTCCCTTTCCCCTGACTGGCTATTCGGTGGAAGTTCCATATATGGTATCGTGGAGAAGTCCAGGCCAGACTGGCGGGAGCCTTCCCAGTGACTGCATTTTGTTGCTACACACTTTGGGTGGGACCTAGGTGAATGGAGTGTGTGACCAATATGCACCTCTTGTTATGGGTGTCTGGTTTCTGGTATGTAACACAATGAATGAGACAGCCCAGTCCAAAAATGGTATGAATGCAGTGTGGAGTGCTGAATAGCTGGGTACTTGTTCCAATACACATTCTTTGTTGTGAGTGTTTGGAGGGAGGAGAATGGCCTGAATGCACTGTGAGCCTGATTGGCTGCCTGCCTGCATTAATGCCCTTCTGAATGATGGATTGCCTGAGTGTGACCCAGCGGAGTGAATGAGAGACCAAACAGTATATCTGGGGACCTCTCACTGATGGAAATCATTCAGAAGCTGAAGTTGATACTGGATGCTTAACCTTGAAGCCCACTGGAAGAAGAAGAATTGATGCTGCTGTCCTTTGCCAATCTGAAAGTTGCTGTGCCTTTAAGGTACTGATCCAAGAGAGGACCTGGCTAGGAGACCTCTTCCCGAGCTACGAGGGACCATCTTGCACCAGCTAACCTTTGCCAAAGTGCCCTCGAAGTTACTGACTGTAGACGAGCACCGCAGGACCAAAGCTGCTGCCTCAACGCCTTTGTTCACCATTTCCTCGTGGGATCTCGATGATCCGTGGCTCCTGCCTTAAAGGGAGCCACTCTAAAAGGATACATCGATGACCCAACTTCGAACTCTGCTATTCCAGGTACATTGGGGTGGTAGAACCTTTTTAGAGGGAAATAACACTAATATGAACAATATATGGACTGGGCTTGTGTTATATCTTATATTACAGGTTGCCCAGGTGGGGGGAACTTCACAGCGAAATGTGTCTAGGTAACGGGGCCAGTATTCTGCCTATTGTTTAAAACCAACCTGCCTTCCTCCTATTTCTATTGTTGGTTCACTTTATTAACTGATTTGTATGACATTTGAACTGAGTACAGTTGATGCACTTTAATGAAATCTAAGAAGCAATTGTGGTACCACATAGAAACTGTGTATATTTACCATTTTAGATTGTCTTGAGCACACAGTGTGTTTTTGTGATTGTGTACTTAACTTGCGCCTATTTATATAAAGAACTGTGTTTTCACTAACATAGTATGTGGGCATTCCTTTGTGGGTGCTTGGGGACTACACTGTACTTAGGAATCAGCCTGAATCACCTCCTGAGAGCTTAAGCCTTGATTGCTCGACCATAGCTACCAAATAGATAATCTTGGCTGGGGTACTCTGTGCTCTGACTCTTCCATATGGAGAGCAGGAGTGAAGATACCCCCTCCAGTCTTTACAATCACTGACTCTGATTATGTCAGGAATGGGTTTTTGGAGCACCTGATTAACTGGAAGAATCGAGGCATGATTTGTGCTAACAAAAACTCCTAAAGCATGCCAAACTGATCCAGCCAATCGACAATCTGGTGTCCTCCAATTAGTTGACCATCCATTGAAAGAAGATAAGAGGTCATTCCAAGATGGAGGGGCCAGATAAGACTGGGAATGACCTGGCTGACCAGCAGGCTAAAACCAGAGATGTCAAAGCTCTGCTGGGTGAAATCCAAATTTCAACTGTTACTAGGTCACAAACTCAGACTAACACCAACCTCTCAACAGCCCAGTGGACTAAAGATACTACAGAAACAGATTTGATCACTGCACAGAAAGAGGACCCGATCATTGGGAAATGTATTTGACATATTGAAGACCCTGTAAGCTTTCCTCTAACAGAGTCGGATTATGCTGGTATTATGGCAGGTGTTGATGAAGTTTCCCTAAATGTTCCGGATCAAAGGTTTGTTGATAGGGAGAGCCCTAACGGGCTGTGACCAGGGCATGGTACCTACCTCATTCTGAAGCATGATGCTGAACCACACCCATAATGCGGCCATAGTCGGTCATAGAGTGTTTCATACAACATTGGAATTGTTGCATGAGTTTGCCTACTGGCCACACATGGGCCAGGACCTCAACACTTACCTAAAGGGGTAACTTGTGTGTGCTTGATTCCATCCCAGTTCACTCACACAAAGAGCTCTCTAACAGAAGAATGGAATGACACTGCCTTCTTCAGATTTGCAAGTCAATTTCATTGGGCCAGTGATTTGCTCCACTAGAGGAAACAATTACATTTTGACTGTGACATGCTTGTTCACGAAGTGGGTAGAATGTCTTCCAGCCTCAAATTGTAAGGCAGCGACAGCTGCTGCACTAATGATCATCCAGATCTTCTTGTTTTGGCCTCCCGCAAAGGATTGAGTCAGACCGAGGAAGCAATTTTACCAGTGAGGTGAAGGTGAAGATGTGGGAGAATCCAGGGGTAAAAAGAAAACTCCACATTGCCTACCACCCGGCCTCAAGCGGGGGGGAGGGTGGAGAGATACAACGAAACAAGTGTGAGTATCTTAAAGAAGTTTGTGGCATACTCTGTACCCAGTTGGGACATCCAATTGATTCTTGTCCTGATGGCTATTATGGCTAACATCTTCTGCAACAAAGATGTCTCCATTTGAGCTCATGACCGGACGAAAAATGGTATTACCACAGCATCTGCTCTATAGGACTCAGGAGCGGACACTGATAAATGTGTCCACTACTCATGAGTACGTTGAAAATGTAAGTGAGCACCACAGCATGTTTTTGCTTATGCTCAGCGAAATTTAGAAAAGTCGGCTCAAGGAATGAAGACCTACTATGATCTAAAGACCACCAAGAAGAGTATCAAATAGGTGACAAGGTTTAACTGTACAATTTTCACAGGAATCAGGACAAGGAGCGGAAATTCCTCCCATCTTGGCGTGGTGCCTTGGAAATTGTAGATAAACTATCACCTGTTGCTTACAAGATCTGCATCACAAAAGGAGAACTTACAGAAGAAAAATGGGTCCACATCAACCAGTTGAAAAGCTGTCCTCCCAGACACGCTTTACGACTGATTGATGAGCCAAATGAAAGTCGAGCAGAGGAACCATCTGAAGAATGAAAAAGGATGAAAAATCTGATGGAAATATCTATCAGGGAGTAATTCAGTTGGTGTTATTGTACAAATGAAGAAAATAAAAAAAATGTGTTTTGTGGAGTGGAAATGTCATGTTATAACTATGTTAATGTTGTTGTGCATTTTATGTAAATCTTACACGGGGAAAAAATGTGTGTAAAAAGTACTGAAACTCTTTTTCTATCCTTTATTTGAGAACTATCCTCCTTAACTTCCAGCCTGCAGGTGAGAGTGGAGTCCGGTGAGAACCTCAGGGATCTGGAAAGGAAGGAAGAAAGGGGGTGCTGTGCCAGACCCTCCAACCCAAAGATAGAAGGGGAGGCTGGAGTGCCCACTCCCAAAAGAAGAAGGACCAGGGGGTGGCATGCCATACTACCAACCCAGAGATGGAAGGGGAGACTGCAGTGCCCACTCAATGATGAAGGAAATTACGCCTAATGAAACCCCACTCTACCCTGCTCTACCCCAAAAAAGAGTCCTGGAAGAACAGAGGGGAGGGAATGTGGGGTTCATTTAAAGGCTCCCAGACAGAAGTCCATTTTGCATGAATAGGTAACGAAAGGGGGGCTCCAATCACATAAAAATGCTTCTCACTCTAGTCTCACATAGAATGTTCTACTGTACTGTATCAGGGTGTTATTTTCTAATAGTGCTTCAAAAGTAAGCTGAGTATCCAAATACAGGGGTTATTTTATTCTTGATATACATTCCAAATATCTACCCTGAGCCATTGCTTTTGTGCTCAAAACATGTTGCTTTTATTCAGCAAGACCAGTCCCCAAGACTGGATTTATACCAAACATATTCATAATACAGTAAATGAATATTTACTTCACAAAGTAATACTAACACACTCTTGATGCATGCATTGTGATGTGTTTTAGTTCTATGTAAAGAATCACAGTATCCATATTCTGTTCAAGACTAGAGTGAGAAGCATTTTTATGTGGTTGGAGCCCCCCTTTCGTTCCCTATTCTGTTCTAGCTCTACTTCCTGCCACAGTCTAGGGCTATCCCTTTAGTTACCGCCTTTCGCATGAATAACAGGATTTTAAACACTGAAACAAAAACGGCCTGGCAAGTAAAGTTAAAAAAGAAGGATGAATCAAAGAACCTTGTCACATGGAAAACAGGATTTTTACACATTTAAAACAAAATCAGCCTGCGCATGTGTGTGTGTAAATAAAAATGGTTTAAAAAAAGTAAAAGTGAAAAAAATATCACAGCTCAAGGAAAAATGTCAGGAAAATAAAACATGATGTGTAGGTGCACCAAAAGCAATGTTTATTATGTTTCACCTACAAAACTCCAGTGACATTTGAAGAGCCACTTTGTCTTCATGGATAATGTCAGCCCAAGGCAGTCTCTTTTGCTGGCTGTGAGCAAACCTTCACAAGGACATATCTAACTTCCAGCCGGATGTAACATCTCCCATCTAATGACCAACTACATGACCAACTACAATAAGAGTTTCCTGCTAATTGCGTCGAAATTCAGTGTTCTCCAGAGCTGTTGGCTCTGAAATCATGGACTTCAAGAAAAGTCACCCTTGGCTGGAGCACAACTAATATGTGTGAAAATGGGGGCACCCACTTCAAAAAGCAAGCTTCCAAAAGAAAGTAGACTGATAAAAGTACAGGCTGACCCAGTGAAAACAAATAGCTGGAAGCAGGAGCAGTACCATTTTTCTCACATGAAGAGTCACAATTTATTTAAAAGTTCTATTATGATTTAGGCATATTTCTCAGCCATCATAAGGGGATGGGTTTCATCTATGTACCATTTGTTTTTTATTTCCAGGCGTTTTTGGGAATCTAAAATAAATTTTCCTGTCACTTTGGGAAGAGTAATGGCCAGTTGAACTAGGTTTCTGGCTAATCTGAACATGCTCCAAATGTGAGAGTTGGTGAGTGGGCAGAAAATGAATTAGGATACGCTTATTAACTTACATATTCATGACTGTTGTTCTTTTTATGGAAACAGCAGGAAGGTGCCATATGGCAGTGCTACATGATACAGATTTGGTGGTCAGCTTATCTAATTCCCGATGATTAATTGAAACAGAAAATACGTTTAGACTGGCAGTTGCTAGTAAAATTATGAAGTTGTGATACATAACTAGTTTTTGCCAAAACATTGAAAGGAGAACAAAGAATGGTGATAAATGGGAAGTGCCATATTTTGCTCCAGACCCCTAAACAAATCCTGTCTTGGAGGCTGGGTTTGGGAGGCGGGAGAAGGGTAACTGTCAAATTCGAGTGGCAGGGATTATTGCAGGATACTCCACCAAGATTGTAAAATTGGTGGTGTCATTTCTGTTATATAAGATGGACTGCACTAGGACAGATGGACATATGGAAAAATGAGAAAGACAGGAGGACAGAGAGAAGAGACAGACCATCAGGAGGGCTGCTGAAACTTACATTATGATATCTGTAAGGAGACACAAGATGAGATTGCTGAGAGTGCATTTGGGTGGAGCCGTCTATCCCTAGGAAGGCCTCAAAGCTGACTGGGTCCTATGGTGGAGAGTGGGAGGCCATCTTTGAGAGTGGGGTGACCAGAACCCTGCCCTATATTTCCAGAGTCTCCTGAGATGCAGCTGGCTTGCCTGAACCTTAAACAAAGGCTTGCTATGTAAGTAGAACTGAGCCCTGAAAAATCAAAAGGTGGTGGAGTCTGCTTGCCTTGAATCCCTTCCCTTTATAGTGGGCAGGGATGCAAAACTGTGTAGATCCTTAGCATATTGAACCAACAAATATTAATTTTATTAATTTCCCATTTGCAAGAACATTACGTGGTGAATTCTGTTAAAATTAAGGTAGCAAATTTAATTTCCCAGTGTGTGCTGAAAACTATAGCCTGTACATTAATTGAGTAATCCTTGTTCTCCAGCTGACCCTGATTTTGTTAAGGAAGAGGGCTGTCTTTGTTCTTAAATCAGTCCAACCATTTTATCCAGCTTCCCAACACAGTCCATTCATTAAGGGGGTGTGAAATCCAGAATACCACAAAGCATTCCATTATTTGTGTCTGACGTCCCGTCATAGACCGAAGCAAGAGTGGGGGGGATCTGAGAAACAAAGTGAGACATCACCCTGTGTTTATTTTAAAACTAAAGTGTGGGTGAAATTATAATTGCCACATGTATTTTTTTTTACCAATCTTGAAATCCTACTGCTACCCTTTTAACCCTGGAGGAAAATCAAAATCACTCAACATTACATAAGAACCTTGTTATTTGATCAGTTTAATTATTTTGTGAAGTGAAATTTGCAGAAAGTTAAGAATTGTCATTGTGTTCTTTTCAACTCACTTTTGTGATTTATTTATGCTGAGAGAAGTTGATTGTGTTATGCCACGGATAAAGTGGGTTTTGATATGTGTGTGCTTATTTCTTTGAATTTTAATTTTAATAAATGCCAATATAATTTCCGTGCACTGGCCTGGTTCTTGGGTCATTTTCAGCTCAGAGGAGAGGGATCAAAGGGGCACGATATGTGTCTGAAATAGTGCTGAAAAAGAATCTGTTCAACTGTTTTTGCATAACCACTTGAGGGGTGAGGGAAGGAACTCCCCATGTTGAGGGTGGGTTCTCAATAAATCGTTACAGTCCCAATGTTTCCTAAAGTCAGTGCCCTCCAGTATTTCCCAACCACACTGAATAGTGTGTCCTTTCAAATTGCCAAAATTATTAATCAAGTGAGGTGAATCCTTCGATGTAACATTAAACTCCTCCAACAATCTTGCCAACACGTTTCGGGAAATAGAAGCCCATCATCAGGGCATGTTCATTATTCTCCTGATTCAAGGAATTTTCTGCAAAGTGCAAAGAGACATTTCACTGGTGCGAAGTGACTTTGCACTGCCAACAAACACCCTGATTCATGGAATAGTGCAAAGTGCCTTTTCGCCGTGAACAGTCTCTGCATCGCGAGTTATCATTCAAGAGGTGCTTTTTTGCCGCAAATGTGGCAGCCATCTTGTAGGTCCCTGCTCATGTAGATTGTGTCTAATAACAATCTGCCTGAACTATTTTAAAATCCCTAATTGCTTGATTCGAGGTCTGTATTAATCATGGATGTTAAACACCATGTTTTAAAACGAAACCCCCAATCAAGTCTTATATACTTTGGATCGATATATAGCCTATATTAGGAATCATGTTGTCTTCAGTGCGAACCCTGAGTACTAAGTGTGAGCCCCAATTGGGCATGTGGTAGGCAGCGTGAGTGGCACTCATCCGGCGCACCATACTTCAGAGCGTTCTTAAGCTGGAGCAATGTGACTGCCCTCTGCTTTTCCTAGGACAACCCAGGGAGGACGACCCGAGGATTCTCCCATTCCACCCCTGGGGTAATTATCATTGAGCTTGGAGAGGCACGCACCCACTTGGTCGCCACCTTCCTAAATTCCCCCATGCCAGGCAGGGGGCTTCATCACACGCTTCAGCAGATTAACTTGCTGGGTTCCTCTGAGCTATACATAAGGTCTTACGTTGCATCTGACCTGGTTTAGGGCCTGTTGTACATGAGAGAATGGAAACATGTGTGTCTCAGCCTATGTCTATTAGAATGCTGGATGTGTTCCGAAGGCTGGCTCCTTGCACATGCCCAGCACATGATAGCATGGCAGTGTGGCACAGGCGAGCTCCAGATGCCAGTGAGTGATCTCTGCCATCATTACCCGCTAATAAATGTGCTGCCAATCCTGTGCGACCGTAGAAGCGGATCAAATAAATCAGATCTGCAAATAAACCATCTCACAAAGGAACCAAAATAGTCTCTTTTGTGCACATTATGAAAATGGAATTCTATTTGATGGGACCTGTCTGCCATGCAGAAATGACATGAAACCCGAATTGAATGCTGAATTACTGTACAGCGTCTGCCTTTCAACTTGCATTAACCTCTAGCTGAGAACCACTGTCTGGCTCGGCAGGGGACATTGGCTCTTTCGCATATAGACCAATTAGAGGCTTGGAATTCAGCCTGATTCTCAATCGCTTATTTTGGCCAATGCCATCGTGTCCATTTCCTAGCCTTTCATCTTTTGCTTCTTTTCCTGTTGTTCCCTTTTACTCCCTGACTGAACCCCATCTATTTCTCTGTCACCCCACCCCCCTGCTCTTTTACCATCAGCACTGCCTATCTTGAGTGCTTGTTTTGTTCCCTTGGTATCCATTTTCATTGCAAAACCTTATGTATCACCCTTTCAAATTGCTCCCATCCTGGCTGCCCATTTTCCCTTTTCATTTTCATTTCACTTTTTAGTTCTAGTTATTTTAGGCAGGCTTTCCTTTAACCCTTTCATTCAAAATTGGGCAAAGCTATAATTCAGCATAATGTACCAGATAAAATGACTGTATAGGGATGATTGGACAGCTGGCTTTATATCCCAATATCTCTGCAAAGCTGCCACAGATTGTTCTCAACAATTCACAAAAAATACGAGTGTTAGGACATTTTTCAAAACTGAGTGTAATAAGAGTATTTAAAGGTTCTATTCAAATAGAAATGTAATAGGAATTGTTGAAACTTTTGGGATATCTCAGTGAACATTTACTTATAAAGCTCAAATTATAGAGTTAAAAAACAAGCTATACTGATTCTGTTAGAGAAACCCCACAAAATGCCACCTAACACTGCGCTTGTCTTATTGCTATCCAGGTTAGTGCAGTATAATTTATGTTGTTGCAGCAGTAACAATTATCCCTAAAGTTCAGACACGCGCACAATAATACATCGTTTGGAAAGCCCCACTGCCCCATCTGCGGCTCAAGAATGATTCTCTGCAGTTCCGCTCATCCCTGAGAACGCACATGTCCTGAGCCACCAGTGGTGTCTGAGGAGCTTGAACACCAGTGATCTGTATCGCTGTCCTTGCACTCTGGAGCCACCTTGCAATCATGCTGGGTGCATCACGAAAACTCCTAGAAAAACCTATTAAAAGAATAATATATATATATATATATGTATATATATATATTCAATGAAAAAACTTTGTTAAAGGGAAGTTATGGTTACAAGTAAAATAGAAAAATCTTAGGAATTCGGCAGTTATGATAAGCTAAGCAACCATAACTCGTGCCACCAAGGTGCAATGCTAAGACTAACAACCAGGACATCAAAGATGACATCACAAATGTCATTGATGGAGCGAAGTTATACGCCACCCAAAAAGTGCTATTCCTATGGGTTTAGCAACTTAACAATAACTACACGCTGTGTCATATATAAATTGAAGAGCAAATCCAGATTTAACCCACAATTTGCAGTGGGGGCTGCATTGAGGCATTTCACGATGTCTGTGTAAGTGATTTTAGAAGACTGTGACATAAAACCAGCATTACCAAGCAGAACCTCACCCCTGCACAATGCTCGGCCATTGGAGAACTCCAACAACTATCCAATATTGTTATTAAACCACCGACAAAGGCTCGAACATTGTGATTCAAGACAGAACAAAATATGTGGCCGAGGCAAATTGACAACTAAGTGACCTTCTGTGTTACACTGAGCTTTCCAAAGATCCCTTTGTAGAAATGAAAGCAGAACTCACCGCTCTTTGTACCAAGTGGGCGTCGGAAGATTTATTAGAGGATGATCTGATAAAATTCCTCATTCCTGCATGCCATACTATACCCACTATTTACTTTCTTCCCAAAACACATAAATCACTTAAATATCCCCCCCGGCAGGCCCATTGTTACCTTATGTGGCTCACTATTAGAACATCTGGCTCAATTTATTGAAAAAACGCTGTTTCCATTTGTATCAGTGCTGCCATCCTACCCGAGGGATACTAAAGATTTTTTACAACATATCACCAATACACCTTGGGAAGAGGGTCTGATTCTGGCTAGACTTGATGTGGTTACTTTGTACACCTCTATTGACCACACTGTTGGCATCAATGCATGCAAATACTATCTGGACACCCGTTCACTTAATTACTTTAAACACTGCTCAATGATTTTGGATATGCTTTCGTTCTGTCTACACAACAATGTTTTTCTGTTTGAGGGGTCTTTCTTTCGTCAAGTTAGGGGGACTGCTATGGGCAGTACATTTGCCCCGTCTTATGCCAATCTCACAATGGGGTGGTGGGAGGCTATGTTTCTGTCTGATCTGCTTTCGTCCTGTTTTCCAACACAGATTGTATCTTGGTGCCAGTACATTGACAACGTCTTTATTATTTGGAAGGGGACGGAAAGTGATTGGCTTTCTTTTGTCAGGGATATCAATACGAACAAGGATAACCTCACCTTTACTGAATGCCATAGCCTCACTGAGATTGTTTATCTGGATGTCATTGTTGTGCTTAATAGCTCAGGTATCCATACGACACTCGACAAGAAACCTTCCAACACTGGTCTGCCCCTCCATGCCAACAGTTGTCACCCTCTGTCATGCAAAAAATCTATTCCGTATGGCAAATCTATCAGTTTCATTCGGAACTGCACCAACATTACTTGGTTTGACCATCATTGTGCGTTGGCAGCTGCTGATTTTGTGAAACAAGGGTATGATAAGAGAACAATCAAAATGGCTTATACTAAGGTACATGGAATGTCTAGAGACAAACTGTTGTATGATACCAACTCTGTTAAATCTATCACCAACGATGAACCCAGACTCATTGTCTCGTTTGACACTGCCTCCAATAACATTCGCAAACTTGTTGAGAAACATTGGCGTGTCCTCACTTTAGACAACGATCTCAGGCCTATACTGTCCAAACGCCTCACTATGACATATCAATTTTTACCCTCCCTTAAAGACAAACTTGTTTCCAGCTTTCTTTCCCCAGCTGAAACAAATCTGTCTGGGATGACCTGGCTCTCCACCTCTCCTGTGGGGTTCACTAAATGCATGAAATGCAAATCTTGTGCACATGCCACTGTGCTGAAATCATTTGTAAACCCTGTCACAAATATCCACCATAAAATAAAATATTCCATCAATTGTGACACCACGTTTGTAGTGTACGTTCTCTCATGCCCTTGTATGAGATGGTACAATGAGAGTACCACATTTAAACTCAAATTGAGAATTCTTCAACATCTCAGAGCCATCAAGAACTCAGACCCTGCGTACCCTATGGCTAAACATTTTAAACAGGAACATGAGAATAATTCTAATCTGTTAACATTCTTTGCAGTGGCACATGTACCTATTCACCCCAGGGGCGGAGATTGTGTCTTGAAACTAAGACAACTTGAAACAAGATTCATTTTGGACTTTGATACCAAGTATCCTAAGGGGCACAATGTGGATGAGGAATTGTATACATTTTTGGGCACTTAGTTTCCCCCTTGTTGCGTTCCTCCCATGATTCGTCTCTGTCTCTCTTTGTTTCTTTTATGCTGTTCCTTCATGATTATTTCTAAACAAAATACTCTTTTGGATTTCCATTGCTTGTTCCTGTTTGGGTTTCTTTAGCCTGGGATATGATTATTCTACCCCTTATTCTTTTAACATTAATTATTTCCATTCATGATCTGGCTGTTTACTTTTGCAATCTGTGTGGGGGGGGGGGTATTTATATACTCTCTATCTTCATTTTGGGGTCTTCTGTGGCTTTTCTACCCCTGTGGCTTCGGCCTGCTGTCTTTCTTTCTCTGTCTCTTGGTGGTTGGCCCTGCCTGTCTCATTTAATGAACTTTATATCTGTCAAATGGAATTCTTTAACTTGGGTTTATATTACTATGTGTGTACATTACCACAGGACAATTACTATTGCCATTGCTGCGTTTTGTCTGTTTGTACTGCTCCAGCTGCTTTGTACTAGCACTTTATTAGGGCCTTGCCATTTTGCGGCCTTGCAATTATTACTATTGCCATTGTTGCTTTTTTGTCTGTTAGGACTGTTCCAGCTGCTTTGCACTTGCACTTTATTAAGGCATTGACATTCTGTGGCCTTACAGACATATTGTTGTTTTATTGCCTTCTATGCACTTTATCTATGAAACATCTCATGTAACTATATTATGTACCACACATTATTTGCCCATATTCCATTATGAGAGCATTGACTTCCTTTTATACTAGCTGCCTTGGCTGCATTTTCTAGTGAAATGACTCTGTGCATTATTTTTACATTATGAGGTGTGCTTTAGTTGTATCACTTCCATCGGTTTTACAACCTCGTTTACAATTGAGCTTGTAATTGAGCTTGAAGTCTTTCTACTTTCAGGACTCTTTGATCTAGTATGTCCTATGCTCAGGTATGGCTGTATTTTTTGTATTGTGATTTTGTACTCAGGGTCATTATTTTATTGTCCCCTATGGTGGTGATTCCATCTCCATTCTTGCACTAGCACCTTAGTCTTTTACATATTTGCATCATCTTGTGTAATTATCTTACCTACCTGTGTTCTTTGCGCCCCTCCTATGTTGTTTTTAGCTGCATATTGTTATGTGGATTTTAACATTCCATATTTGTCATTCCTCTATACAGTCCATTTTAAAATATGAAGTGAATTTTCTGGCCATACAGCATACATGTTTATCTGGGCGATTATCGTGCCACATTTCATTGTATATTTATCTTGTACTGATTACTGTGTATCTGTGGTACCTTGATATGTTTGACGACTTTAATGGATTTGACTTATTAATTATTTTTTCAATCCGTACTGTCATACATCAGTAATAGTATATGTGCATTATGCGTCCAGTCTGTGGATTTGCCCCCTGCTTCATTTTTGCTTAGGTTTGACTTTAGCTTTCCTTGCATCTGCATTCTTTCTACTCCATTCCATCATGGCCGCCAGTAGTTCTATCCAATGCCAATGCACTTTCAGAGTTTGTGACGGAGTTGTAGGACTGCCTGTATTGTTGATATTTATACTAGCCTACCCTTTCTCCCCCACGTGAAGACTATTCAATGTGCTGAATACCAGTCGATTACTTGCAAGCCTTTTAGTCTTTATCTAGTATTGAATACCACATTTCCACTATTGACCAGTACTGAGAAAACAAAAGGTGAACAATTGATCTCCAATTTTAGTGATGCAAATGACATGGAAAATGGAACAATTCACACATTTTATCCCTTGTGTAAGTGTGATTTAGGCTGGAAATGACACGTTTGACGAATATTAAACTATCAACAGTTCACAAAGGCTTGTAAGAGGATTCAATTCAGCACTACAGCTAAGTCAGCGCCTAGTCTAGAATACTGGATGAAAACCCTTATTGATATATCTTTATGTCCAGTTAATGCGTTCTGGATGACTACCCCTATATAACACCCCTCTCTTGGAATCCTCCTGACCCCACTGAGCCAAGAAGTAGTTCTGTTTTGCAAGTTAAAAAGTTTATTTGATAAGTTAAACAATAGATATATATATCACACTTTATAATAAATTAATAATTGAATATCACACTTAATCTGATATGATAAAGATTAACAACGGAGAATCTGGCACTAGCACACTTCTTTATAATCACTAAGGAGTTGACATGAAATGGATAAGATAGCAACAATACTTTTATGGTTTCAAATGGATGCCATGTGGAATGAAATGCAGTACAGAAAATAACTTGATAGGATTTCAGTAAAACAATGTTATCACTTTCTTGGACAATTCACCCCCCCCCTTTTATGCAATGCAAGGAAATGGAAGGAAGGCACACAGTTCTCAGAAATGCAATCAAATGTGATTCAGTTCACCCCAGCAAGCTTAGACTACAGAAGTTTGAAAACACAGGCCCAAAATGCTTTGATATGTGCTGGCAATGGAGTGAAAAATATGCTAAAATGCTTTTAATTCCCTCTAGAGGTTCAGGGTGAGTGGTATCTAGTTAATATTAGTCCAGGCTCACACTAGCAGTGATGCAGGGATAGTTTTTATGAGGCAAACGATTTTTAGCAATGAAACTGCTGTTTTCACACGTGGAGAAATTTGCAAATCGTGGGAAAATTCGCAAATGCGTGTTCCGCGATTGCGGTAAAACTATAAGGGGTAGGAATGTGATTCTTGGTGCGATTAAAAGCTAAGATTCTAAGCTTTCAGAAGAAAGTTACGGCTAGTCTCTAGCCCAAACGGTTACAGAGTTATGACCGATTTAGTAGAGGTCGTTTTCAGATTTGAAATTTTAAAGTTCAAAAAGACAAGTGACAGTTTGCAACTAGAAATGACAGGTGACAGCTTTGCAAATGACAGGTGACAGTTAGGAGGCAGTTCTACTTAGATTAAAATAGATTGAATTATTTTATTTTAACTAAGAGATTTGGTTTCGCACAGTTCTACTATGTACTCACAATATATTTAGAAATATGCCTCGTCACGGATCTGGTCAGGTTTTGGACTGGACTCCGGTCTCGGTCTCGGCACTTCACAGTTATCTGGGTCAGCCCTCTCTCTCTCTCTGGGTACAGCACTGCTTCTGGATTCTGGAGATTGAGGGATTTGAAGTCTCTGTTTATCTTGGAGTCTAAGTGTTGGCTCTTTGAAGGTTGATGGAGGTAAGTATGGATTTTTCCGGCAGAGCTTCCAGCTGCAGATGGAAATGAATGTCCCTATCTGTCCTGTCTGTCTGCTTTTATGTGTTTTGAGAGTGGGTGTGTATGCAGCATCACTAGACCCTACCCCTCTCCACTTGCCATTGGTCAAATTTCCATTTCTCCCCTGATTGGGGGAGCTAAGTTGTGTCAGAGTGATGTCAGCCATTTATGATCTCTTGAAAAAACTCCCCTGTCATCTGTGCACCCAAATCTATATATGATCAAAATACATATTTCACAGTTACACAGTTGTTTGAAATTACATACCCATGTCACATATCACATGAGGTATGCTCTGTCCCAAATCTGCTGTTTCTAAGAGCTTGCATTGAGAAATGGCAACATTTTGCGCGTTTTAGTAGCTTATGCAACATGGGTTTTTCATTAAATTTTATACAGCTGTACACCCCCCTACTACACATATACCAATGAATTTTCGTTTCTCTAGTTTAAACAGGGAGTCTGTAATATTAATAAACAATGGGGTTTTGCCCCAGAACATCACACCGGATCCTAAAACCTCTTAAAACATAGACAGAAAAATCAAATGAATTATGGTGTCATTTAAATAATTTTCACAAGTTCGCACCATGAGTTATTCATCTTTTTCTAAACCATATTCTGGCTCCAAAGGGGTGTGGTTTCCCCCCAGCACAAGGTTGAATTTCTGTTTTTTCCAGTTCTGCCAAGCCAGCTTGCTCTCACAGGCAGTGCCCCTCCCCTGTCCTTCAGGAGGAAGCTCCATTTACGACCCCCGCCAATAAAACATTTGCCTGAGTCAGGACAGGGCATTGTTCAGAGCTCCTGTATTCTGTGGGGGCTCCCCTTAATTCAATTATCAGAGAGATGGCATATCCTTAGTGTGGCCAGCAAAAGGCAGATAGGCCTGGGAACACAGTTGTGACTCAAGTTTCACTCCTGATGGGGGTAGTTGCCAGGCAAAATTCAGTTCCTTAAGCCAGTTTTTTTTTTTTTATAAAATGTCACTTCTGTTCCCCAGTTTCTGCATTCAAATAAACTAAACATTTTTACATATGCAGCTAGAATGCTGATTCTAAGTTTAAAACTATGACATTTAAACAATTGCAACCTATGTGACACTCAAACATAGGTCACTCAGTTAATTTAAACATTTTCAATTTTGGTGGTTTTAAATCCAGTTTCAGTTAGTCTTAAGTTGCTGACATGCACAGCTTAGCCAGTTTAGTTATACATTGTTTTGTGCTCTTCATTTCCCAGATTTTGTAAGCACACAAAACTCCATTCTGCCAGATGTCCGCTGGTGTTCAGTGAGATTTTTGGATGTGTTGCAATGTTTGAAAATAGGCATTTTGAGCTGGCATTCAGAGAAACAAAAGGTGATTTTTAAAGTGCTTTCTAGCAAACAGGCACTGCTGTTCTTCTCTTTGGCACCCCATTTCACTCATGGCTCTTCTGACCCAGCACACCCGCACCTGGGGTGGCAAGTCAGGCGACCATTTTGGTGTGCGCACAAGCTGCGCGGTTTTCGTGGATTCTGGCGCACATGTGGGCTTTTTCGGCCATCTTGGATTTCCTAAGCCCACAGCACCAAATGTTGTAGCATAGCACAAACGTGGGTCAGGACACCCAACAGGCTGCATTTGACATGTGGAAGTTTAAAATATAAATCAGCATTGAATGCATGTTTGCAGATTTGTGTTTATTTTTTTATTTATTTTTTTATTTTATTTTTTTGGTTTATATAAACATTTACAAAACTTAGATTACAAGATAATGTAATGTTTATTTTTATTAATTGAAGAACTGGACGCCATCTCGAAGAGAATGGCCTTACACAGTCGGCAATAACTTGCAGCAGAGGCAGTCGTTGCGTAAGAGAATTGTTGGATTAAATGGTGTAAACCAGGTGGTCAAGGTGTAGTAAAATGAACATAAACCAGGGACAGGGAGTGGTGGACATTACAAAACTTAAATATTGAGAACCAGAAAATATTATTTATACCTTTACAAATTACACAGCGTGCACCCGAGACTGGAAGAGGCGGGTTGGGTGGTTAGTTTGGATTTGAGGGTAGATGAGTTTAGTGGGATCCTCCAACCACAAGCAGATAAAATTTGAGACACGTTATGAAGAGTTTTTTTTAAGCGATGGCTCTGATGACGGGGGGCAGAACATTCAAGTGAAGTGCGGCATAAAGGAGCGAAAGCGGGCGAAGGAACAGGAGAGCGGGTCACTGATAGGTTGTGAAGAGACGAGGAGCAAAGTGTTTGTGAGGGAGCGTACAACGAAATGCAGTCACTTTGAAAATGAGGGGCAAGAAGATGGATGTATGTATATATGAGCTGCAGGAATTTAAAGCAGGAGTTGCATTATGCAGACTTACTTTTCTGGCAGACCTGCATAAGTGGCCCTGTGCCAGGGTGCATCAAGGAGGTGCTAGTAACAGGCTTTGCAAATGTTGCCTAAAACTCACAATGTGATAAGTGTAGTTTGGAGTTACACATGTGCATAGATGCTGTTAGCACAGTGACCCACCTGACTTGCACCCAGTTTGAGTGAAGAAGGCGCAGTAAGTGCCCAACATTCTCAAGCTAGATTGGGTGCCTCTGCGTGTGTGTCTGCACGCGCGTGTGTGTGTGTGTGTGTGTGTAGGAATGGCTCTTGTTAATGTGTGCAAAAATAGTAATGACAATAATTTAAATCATAGTGAAATTACAAAACTAAGTTTTATACATTTATCATGTTTACAGTATGCCTTTCAAACTGTACATAGGGGGCCTGTTTCAGAAAGATGTTTACATCTTCTGCGAGTTTTTTGCTCATGCAAGTTATAAAACATACGCAACATACTTCTGGCGTGATACCGAAAAGGCGTTTGTGCATACTTCTTGCCCACCTGAACCCAAAATGGCCTACAGCAACACGTACTAAAGTAATTCTGTTTATTTAATTAGTACTCCTCTTTATTTATTTGTTTGTTTGTTTATTTATGTGTTTCTAACCTGCCAGAAGCCTCAAGGCATCAGGGCGCGACACTGACACAAAGGGATGAACAAATAGAACGGGATGGATTCAATGGCAACTGGACAGAAGGGAAGGATTTACTTAAATAACAAGGTTTTTAGAAATATTCTAAATGCCCGGAAATTGTGGTCTCGAGTCATAGGTAGAGTAAGGGAATTCCAGAATTTAGCTGCTTGACCTGGAAAGATTTACCCAGTACCTTTTCTCTCTTGAACCTAGGACAGGAAATCTGCCCTTTAGTTGAGGACCGCAGTACTCTGGCCGGACAGTACTGTGGGACCAGCCTCTTCAAATAGGAGGGGGTGTCTCTGTACACACATTTGTGAATGATGGCAGCCACCTTAAAGTTGATGTGTTCCTGAATGGGTAGCCAATGAAGCTCCTGTCTTTGGGGCAGGGGGGGTGGGGTGGTGACATGCTCCTGCCTGGGAAGATAGTTAACAAAGCACACAGCGGTGTTCTGCAGCACTTGAACATTGCTAAGATTTTTGGAAGAAGCTCCTATCAACAAAGCAATGCAATAATCCAGTCTGGCAAGGACAGTAGCTCAGGCATTCGTTGCAGTATTGTCTTTGGAGATAAATGCCCGTATATATATATATATATATATATTTTTAGAAGGTGTAAAGAGTGAGTAGAGCTCTTTGTCAAAAGGTCGACATGGGCATCAGAATTTCAAGAGGCCTCTAAGCAGATGCCCAGGAGTTTCACCCTGCTGAGGACAGGGATGCTACTTATACCGATTTGAAAGCTGGAATGTGCCGTTCATAAATTAGCTTGTGCTGTCTTCGGACCAAAGATCAATAATTCAATCTTATTGCAGTATAATCAGAGCCAGTTGGATGACATCCAGTCGTCAATTTGGTAGTAGTCAGTAGCCAAAGCAGGGGAGTCTGCCAACTAATCTCTTGTAGCCTCCATGACCAGCTGAAAATCATGTGCATCGTTAGTAAAAAACACTGCTAGATATGTAAGAGGGTACAGACAGGCCGGATATACAGGTTCATTAGGATGGGCGATAGCCTGGCCCCCTGCGGAACTCTGCACCTAGTAGGTTTAGTGGAAGAGCTTGCCTGGCCCCACTGGATCCGAGATTCCTGATCTGACAAAAAGGTGGTAAACCAGTCAACAGCACTGTCCCAGGCGTGCTCCGAGTGGTGTAATGATTGTTTCAACGTGCCAGGGTCCACTAGATGGAAGTCTGTGTATTCACTTAACCAGATCAGCCTTTTCAAGCCCCGATGCAATATTAATGTTCCCTTAAGAGGCCAAGCCATGGTACAGGTCAGCTTCTCATGTTCAATTCATTCTTAGTCTATCAACTTCGACGTGGGCTCTTATAGCCAATTTCCTTCTCTCTAGCTCTCCATGTCTATCTCTCTCTCACTCTTTCTCTCAGTGCTATCTTTCTCCCTTTGTCGTTCTCCCACTCTGTCTCTCTCTTTTTGAGTGAGAGTCACGTTGTCAGGTGCG
The DNA here is from genome assembly GCF_040938575.1 of Ambystoma mexicanum. Taxonomy (NCBI): domain Eukaryota; kingdom Metazoa; phylum Chordata; class Amphibia; order Caudata; family Ambystomatidae; genus Ambystoma; species Ambystoma mexicanum. The sequence goes on along the minus strand of NC_090934.1, from coordinate 114,817,141 downwards.
CACTTGCTAATGACCCACCAAAATCTGATGACAACAGCATAACCAGATAAGAAATACAGATATCATGAAAGGGGGTGCTGTGTTGTTATGATTACATGTACAGTGGAAATAGCAGTGAAAGAGACATCGCAGAGGTCGGTAGCAGACTGGTGTTTATCACCCAGATGTGTGCACAGCAGGAAAGTCATGATCACAATGAGGGTGAGTGGCCCGGGGCGGTCTGGGACATGCAGGTAAACTCTCTGGGAAGTACTGGGATTTTGAGGGTCCTTGAAAGAGACCAGATGAGTAGATTTCCGGTTCTACGACATACTTTTTTTAACTTCATTTTTTGTGTTAATTATTAGTGTTTGTGCATTCTGTAACAAATAAATGGATTGAGAAGCACTATCAACCAATTAGTAGCCGGTACACAAAATTATATCATCTTAGTGATAGCAATAATTCATCATTGTTTTTGGTCTGAGTACACCTTTACCAACGACAATGCGCATTTTGAGAGGAAAAGGGAAAGCATTAAAAAGAAAGAAAATATTTTGAAAGAGGATAGTACAGGGGCAACGTGCTGGTCTTGGAAGCAATACAACGCAGAGCTACAGAAGTTTGAAACCCGGATCCGCGCTTAGAAACCAAATGCAGGTATTAAGCGCGTTGTAAAAAAACAATTAAATAAATAAATTAAGTTATTAAGATAACATATTTAATTTTACTAAAATTGCAAAGAAGTTCTTTTCCAAATGTTTACTTATTAAGGTTTACTTCCAGTATATGCTGCCATCATAATCGGTATTTGACACTCATCTTTCTAAGCATTGCAAATTATAAAACTTAAATTAACCATATACTTTGTTTTCTCATAGGAAGCTATCATTTGCACGAATGACCAGTCTGGCACACACCCATGCTACTCTTTCCCTTACCGGTATCAGAAAAGCAAAGGGGAAAATAACACCAATGACATTTCCTGGTTGTTCTTCATAACATCAAAGACCATGTTGGGAATATAAGAATGGCCTCATATCTCTATATGTCACTTTGGTAGATGGGGTAATGAACCCACTACTCTATGCTATAAGGAGATTCCAAGTCACTAAGGGGATCTGTGGCCAGGAGAGTTCCATCATAAGGTCTCAGAACGTCACAGTGGATGTCAACATCCAGCCATTGTACAGCAGGGGATATTTTATTCTGCATAGTACATGGCCATACACTGTAATACTGGGCGTCTTGCTTAATATAATATATCTTTAGTTCTGTGCTTTAGAATACGTTATTATTTGCAGATCATTGCTTCCATGCATTAAACTCCAGCTGTGCAAAAAGTAAACATGTCACTATTAATAATAGCTTTAATAATAGCTCCATATCCGTTAATGGCTGTAAAGTGTCACCGAAAGTTATTTGTCACAGAAGGAATTCGAAAAGCATGCATTGAGGCTGTTGTGACCTTTGGGTGTGTGCTCAGTTATGGTTCAAGCATCAGGTGGTCTGGCATCACAGCCAACTGCAATACATCAAAACAGAGGGGTATTGGAGTCATGTTATTATTGCGCCGCAGGAGTGATTTCACAGCTAGCCTGCGCGAAGAACAATGCGCATAGGCTGCTATGCCAGTATGGCAGACTGCTATGCCAGTATGGCCGGCTGCCCTGCTTTATTAGAAGGCTGCATGGCTGAACCACACCGTGGATAGTGCATACTGTGTGCTTGGTTCATTCATCACCACACTCACCCTAACACTGAATTGGGGTAACCATGAACATCATTGTACAGCTTCAAGATGTGCATGTGAGGGTAACAGGCTGTAACATTGGCCCCTTCATTATTTGGGGGGGTGGGGGGGAGCTGCCTTGCTTCTCCTTTTTGGAGCCTCCCTGAGTTTGAGGGAGCCTTGCAGACATGGGGCTGAGAGGGAAAGCAGGGTCTCAGGGTAAGGGTTTTTGTGCACATGGGGCTGGGAGGTTGACAACTGCCCAGGGCACAGACATCCTGAAAGAATTGTATATGGAGATAATCATAATTATAACAGATGTTTGTATTCTAATATAATGCTGGATTCCTCCCGCTTCTAAGCACTGTAATGACACATTTGCATATTAGCTCATTCAAATGTACTTAATGGATCACTGTTCTCCGAATGTGCAGTGAGATTCGGACTTGCGATGTACAGGCTGGCCCCATGCCTGAGGAAAAGACGACTAACACTTGCATGCCCCTAACTGGTCCACTTTCTCTCCCCTGCTCCATTCATGAAACCTGAGACATTTACATGTTCCCTCAGACCTCGCGGGTTTCTCCCTCAGGTTGCCCAGATATACACAGTCACAGTATAAACTCTCTTTGTGTAATTGTGACTGCTGATTTAAGACCATCTTGGTAGGATCTTAGGACTTTTCGCTCCATCTTACTTAATGTAATCCTTTTTTGGATACATGGCCTCAGAAACTGCACACACTTGATGTAGGTGCTCTGGGAGGACTGCAGAACTTTGGGGGTTGGACTGGGCGAGACTATTGTGTTGTTCTCTGTCTCGGAGCAGCCCTACCACGGTGGATCTGATTGGAAGCTGCCACAACCTCTCCTGGTGTCCTCCCGCTTGTGGTGCGCGAGGCAGCTGTTTCTAATAGGTTTATTGCAGCACCTCCCCTGTCTCTGCAGAGCTGTTATTTATTTATTTTATTTTAACATTTATATAGCGCACCAAACCCTCAGGTATCTCGGCGCTTAGATTGATTAAGGCTTACGGTCTAAAATGGTTTGCATCCTTAATAATTCTACTGTAGGTTGATAAAGTTATGTATACAATAGGGCAGCGCTATACAATACTTCCATTATGGCGCTGCATATTAGAGCTTTTCAGCTAATTCACATACTCGCAACGCATTGCTCTGCATTTCTGAACTGCAGGAGAACTTCCGGGGATGTGGCTTGATAACTAAAATGTCAGATTTTACCCTTAAAGAAACTGTATTCTGTTCTCTTGTGCCTAGAGCTAACATGGTGGAAATTATTAACGAAAGAAGAATAAAGTCAACTTTTACAGTTTATATGATTTGAAACATATGGGGTGATTTAAGAAAAACAGCCAGTAAGTTGGAGATACTGTCAGCTTCCCGTTTACATGCAGTGGGCCTCATTATAAGTGTGCTGGTCTAATAACAACGGTGCCAGTAAGCGTACCGGCACCGTTGTTACCGGACCGGCACAATGCAGGTCTGCCTGCCGGAGTCGCTGTGCCTGGCAGGACTGACCCTGCTGGGCACAGTAAGCAGACCATTACAGAAGCACCGGTGCTGGTGCTTCCATGGTCCCCACTGGGAATGGGGAGTAACAGAATTACCGGCGCCTGAATTCCCAGCCGCTGGGGTTGTAATATGCTGGTGTTACCGGGAAGTCAGGTGCCGGTAATTTTTTTTGCAATTAGCGTCAAGCAGTCATTATCACTGGCAGGCTTACCGCCAGACCCGTAATGATGCACAGTGACTTATTCAAGGCAATAACTAGACATGAATCCATATTCACTAGCAGAGTGACTGTCTATTGCCCAACCAATCAGATTCATTCATAAATTATGCAAATCAATGTTCTGGCAGAGCTAAAACTGGCCCTCTCGTGGAGTGTAGAAGTTAGTTTATCAGGACTCATGGTATTTTGTGATTGTATTAGTTGGCGCAAATTAAGACAAAGGCACATATTTCCGAAGGAACTGGCCACCACAGTACCACCTGGAGAATTCCACACATTTGCTGTAAAAATATGTTTTGCCATTTTTAAAGGGACCTGAAATGTTCTTGCTTCAGCTGCATGGCCCCTCTCTTGCTGCACGTGCACACAGACTGTTTAATTCCCACCTTGATACAGAGCGAGGGCACAGGATGAATGCATGTACCCGATGCCAAAAGGTTGGTGAACAGAAAATATATTCATTAAAATGGCCTTCTGAGTGTGCTCTTCGTATCCTGTCCTATATCCGTTCTCTGGTTCTCAGCTGATTAGATTGTAAATCTATCAGGATGCAGTCACTTCTGATCAGATCAAAGCGCAGAGCGGTGTACACACAGTATTATTACAGCGTGCCACCTCATGCGTTCCAGCGCAGAGGATGCCCGGTCTATCTTACAGATGAGCATGTTCTTTGAGAAATTGAATGCTGGTGTGAGATCTCATCCACTGATAGCCCTCTTCCTCTGTGTGCATACCGTCCTATGGGACTGTGGCCTTCATTCTAGTCTCATGCACATGGCATTTAAAATCTGCATGCAAAGCCTAGGAAGTCTGGGGAAAGAGATCGCAGTCGCAAAACAACTAAGTTTTCTAGAATGTTCCACCAAGTACCGAGAGGTAGAAAACTTCAAAAATATTCTGGCAGAATGAAACAAATCCATTACATGTTTATAACTCTAGCAATTCCATCATAAATGTTGCACAAAAAGTGACTGCATCAGGGGAAGGATTACTGAAAACGTGTGGGGATTTTTACAGATGTGTGTTCTGTGCGTACAATAATTTCGATGAGTGTTGTACATTCTCCACATGGATACGACAGTGGTGACTTAATACAGCACACAGGAAGTGTTAACAGGAGGCCCTTGATCACTGGGTCAGGATTCAAAGCAATTATCCACAATCTACATGCTTAGTTCAAGTGACGACATATGTTTCGGTCTCGTCTTTTGAACTGTGCAGGCTTTCTTCAGGTCTAGACAGTTGCTACGTTTTTGGGGGCTAAAAGTGGAAAAGATCCTGAAGTCCTAACATTATTTTGCTTTTAAAGTGTATCTTAAGTGTTAATGGAAGATGATGTGTTTGGTGAGTTGAGATGGCTCTTGTAGGTCTTATTGTGCACATCTCGGGATGACACTATAAAGGTGCTCGCTATGACATATTACACAACATAACACTTACATTTGTGGCCTTTGATTTTCTTTGTGGAAACTATGTTTACCATAAATAAAAGTAAGGCAAAACAAGTTACACAGTACAATTCCAAGATTCGACAATTCCCTTGGACCATAACAAAGAGCAAAAAGGAAGAGTGCACTTGCCCGCACTTGCACGATCTGAATGACACAAGGCCTAGTAAGATCGTTATTTTGTCCTCCCTTGTTTCCCCCTCCTTGTCTTGTCATGCCTAGAAACACTTGTGCGTTATAATTGCCACATCATATCATATCATATATCATATCACTGTTAATACTATGCCATCATTACTATACATTTTACGATATACCGTCTCCTGGCTGTATTGAACTTTACCCATTTTGTTGGTGAATGTTTCTCATACTTGTAGTTTAGTGTACCATTTGTGATGTCATCTTTGATGTCATAGGTGTTAGTCTTAGCAGGGAACAATGGTGGCGCGAGTTTTGGTTGCTTAGTTTTATGTGTACCCATAATATGGATAGGTTGTTGTTAGTGCAAAGTAGGTTTAGCGTCCCTTTAACAAAGTTTTTGCACTGAATGTGCTAGGTTTTTCTTGGGGCAACTGTACCATAACGTGCCTTTAACAATGTTTTTTCACTTAATTTGATAGGTTTTTAGTAGCGCAACTTAACCATAATGTCCTTTTAACAACATTTTGTCACTGAATTTCATAAGTTTTTACCAGGATACACTTAGTTCGTATAGATGTACCATACCGCATACCAAATGGATGACTGCATGCCGATGAGCACAGTGACCACAGACTGTCCGTCTGTTTGCGGATATCGGGTCGCATTCAAACTGCTGAAAAAGACAGGGGTTCTCTTACATAGTGGCACCATTCAGCAAAGACAAGAAACACATACAAAGAGCACCATGTACATGCATTGCATGGAAACATGGAGTAGGCCTGCAAACTCTGTACTTGTGAAACAAACAGAGCAAAGGCATAGGGTATGCACCATAATGGAATGCACCAACAATCAAAATAACGTCTGCGGCCAACAATATTACCACAATGCTGCTTTACAAAGAAGGACGTGGCAGAGTAAGGAGTGCAAAGTATTGAGAGCAGAACATCACTATAATGCGGTAAGCACACTAAAGTTTCTCCTATAATTGCACAGCTTGTGCAGTGTGCAATAGTAGAAAACCATGATGTTTGTTTTTTGTATGCAGCAATCTCAAGCACCCTAGAGTGGCTGGAAGAGAATTTCCCTCATGACGAAATGAGTAACGATAGTAACCCCATTGGTACGCAGCACAGTCTGAAAAGTAAGACAGTTAATATGTATTGCTTCATATACACATAACACATATTTTTATCTTTAACAGGACATACTGGAAATGAAAGGAATGCACCACAAGCGGCACCTCTTCCACAGGAGCATACAGCCACAGTAAACGAAGTAAACTCTGTAAATAACAAACTAGACAGCCTGGATGCCAAAATGTAACAAATGCTAAACAATGTTGCCACCTGAAAAGATTCTGTACAAGCACAGATTATGGAAAAAATAAAATACCACTAACCCACCTGCATGTGTACCCTTTCCCCATTTCCCAGCCCACCATCCCCACCAATTTGCTGTTATTAGAGACGTTACAATGAGACCTTAATCCTTGCCTCCCCTCATGACGACTTTGTACAAATCCCAAATTCCCCTGTGTATGTATCCATTTAAGATACCCCTCCCTTTACTAATAGTGTCTATGTATGTCAGAAATGAAAGGTGTAGATGTAAAGTGTTGCTGAGTGTGTGAGTGGCTTTTCCTTTTATTTTAAATTTCCATTATGAGTCTATAGTGCACAGTACTGTCCGGGATAGCCGCAGTTAAGCAAAATGAAGGATTACTACAGACACCGCACCTGCCCGGCGTATGTGCAATCACAATGGAGGTATCAGTAGGACGCCTCTACTGGCCACATTTCCACATCTTGTGATGCACCCTAAATTAGTTGTGAGAGCGCACGTCTGTCCGTTCCACATCTATGCACATGTGTATGTCATTCTCTGTGTCCTGGTAACACCACCCCTGCCAGCATGGTGAGAAAAAGTTGTAACCTACTTTCTGTAGTTTGAAGCATCCACCCATGTGCTACGGACAGCTGTGCACACAAACATTTCAGTTGCTGTAGCCTACAAACACCCAGCTTGTGCGAAAATGGCCAACCCTGTTCTTAGGACACCAATGCACATGCACACAAACTATTCCGCCCAATATGCATCTTGCGGACAGCCGTCCCATTTGAGAACATTAGTGATGTCACTATGTGACCGCATCCACGCTGCGCGTGGGCCCTTATTTGCCGGAAACCATGCGGGCCCTCAGACAAGTACTGTGTTCTGCAATGTAAGAAATGTTATTGTGAAAGTACACGCTTACAAACATCCCACACTGTTACATTGTACATGTAACTAGTTGTTTGAACGATTTAGGGCTGCTTTCTGTTTCCAAGGACTCCTCAGCTGCCGTACAAAATGCCACACCCCAGAGCTGCTCCACATTATGTTTTTGGCTTTGCAGAGCAGAGTAGCGGGGCACATCGCTTTGTGCTGGAATTGCTTTCTGATCAATTCTGCTGTACTATCTTACCTTTGCAACTAATGGCAACCATGGCTGCTGCCTCTAAATCAGCAGCATCCACACCATCACCCTCACCACCTCGTTCCGAACGACTTGGACAAGAGGACAGGCGTGGGGATGCATATAGGCATCAAGAGGAGAACGAGGATGAAGTAGAGCAAATCCCCAATGTCTGCAGCCAGCATGACTGCTGGGTGTGGAAACTGTTTACCAGCAGAGGAGACATGCCAAAATGTCATGCTAACCAGGTGAGATGCACTGAATCAGGCTTGGAAAACCTGGCTTGTACAGCTACGGTACCACCTCCATGCAACAACACCTCAAATCAAAACACAAGGCAGCAGTTCAGGGGGTAGTGCCCTTCGAACAAGGCAGTAGGTTACTTTCCTCTGCAGCATTCTTCACATCTGCTCCTGCCAAAACCAGGGACACTCCTGTGGGGCAGCGTATCCCCAAGGCATCCTTGCAGGCCATACGCACCACAGTAGACCCTTACCTGTCAAAGGTCATTGTATTGTGCATGTACTACAATGCAGTACTCTGCAGGGGGCGAGCAACTTCGAAGTGTTTTCGAGGGTTCGGTCCGGGAGCATGAGAATGACTGCCCCTTACCTACGTGAGGGCCACACAACATTTTCCTCTCTCTGCACTAGCCCTATCTTATCCCTGTGGTGGTGCCCCTTCTGTACCCTCCCTTCCCTTCCTTTGCTTCTGTGTCGTTAGTTACAAGACCAAGAAAGAAACAAAACAACAGAAAAAGGAAAAAAGTTTTAAAAAAGGCTCCTTTCAGAGCCACCTTTCGGAGGTCAAAAATGGAATTGCCAATGAGAGGATGCAGGCCACCACACAGCCGATAAGCTCAGCAGATTGGGCAGTAATTAATAATGGGAGGCATGGCTCCCTCAAAAACATTGCAGTTGTTTCCAGGAGAAAGGGTGGGCTGTAAAAAGAGGCTTTTATCGTGTTTGTTTGTGTTTCAAAGGATTAAGTGTGCAACACCTACTAGAAAAATGCTTGCTGTACTTCCAAAAAGGGCAGTAACGCATTTTGGATAGTTCGCAGAAAAAAGCTGATTACCCGGAGCAGTAAGATGAACACCATTTGTGGCTAAAACCTTCGTGCTACTAAACGTAATAGTTCCATTGTAGAAGTAGGACATGGCAACATCTCTAAAAAAGGCACAAAAAGCCTTCTTGCCAGTGTGCCTCACTTTCTCCATTGTGGTCCAAATGAAGAAGAACACTGCCACATCTGGCACAAAATTATGCAGGAGTTCAGAAACAAATGCATGACCTGGCCAAGTGCTTCCTTCATCACAAACTGTAGACAAATTACGGTAACATGTCCTAAACTGTTCCCTCCACAACGAAGAATAACAATGTCTGGATGATTGAGTGTCACCAAAGTTCCACAAAGAGCAAACAGAATATGCCACTTTATTGCACGTACTTCTTACCAGTGAACATCCACAGTGTTTTGCATTCACTTTCAACCAATGTATCTAGGAGTTCCCCAAAATCCATACACTCTACCTCCTAAAAGACACAGCCATAACCATAGGCTTCTACAAGCCCCTCTAAAAAATAGACCTTCTGCCACAGTCGTTGCATAAACACCACACACAGAAACTTATTGAGCAATACTTTAGCCTCCACAGTCCTATTTCCATGCCTGCCATTCTCAAAAGTCCCAGATGTGACACGTGTAATCCTGGAACTACCAGGGTGTCCACAGACTGGTCGTGCTGTGTGCAGGAGTGGGGGAACAAATTTCAAACAGGATAGGGGATTTCCTCTTTAGTGTTTTTTCAGGTATTTTTGTGTTTTTCTTTTTTGTAGGTGTTTGTAAACAAACACCTTTTTTTGATACGAGTTTTTGTTTTCTTATCCTCCTTACATTCTTACAGGAACCTCTTCAATGCATCCTGTAGATTGTAAAACAAAATAACATTTCCAATAGTGGACAAATAAATGCCATTTGCATGGAAAAGGTACACTTTTCCAGAATTAAGGAGGTCATTGTCACAGGAGAACATCCTAGCAGCAGACAAAAAAATCACACATACTTCAGTTTATAAGACAACGTCCGACCTCTGGCTGGGGACAAACTACATTGGGATAGTCCCATACTTTTCTTGGTGGTATGCATGAGAAAACCACCTTGGCAGTGTGAAAAATCTGCATCAGTGCTTTCATCAACTTCTTTAGCTGTCGGAACAAACGTGCACAAGGTATGTAACCCAAATGCATGGCTCCATAATGCACCATAACAAGATGAACAGTAGCGACAGCTCACACATCTCTGCAAAGTGCAAGCACGGCTCCGAAACTACACGCATGGACACTGCACCACAAAGCCTCCACTCCTTCAAAATCGAAATTGCCACTAAAGCGTCTTTCCTGGGCATACCTGTGCAGATCTTACACAAAGGCATCGCCCACACTGTGCGTCTCTCCATCTCTGCCACCCTCACTACACAGAGTAATGAAAAAAGTATTACCACCCCTTCCTATGAAGCACACCCTCAGCACCTGATTGGATAAACTCCACAGTCCCATTGCCATGCCCAGCATGCTAAGAAGGGCAGCATGTGGCATGTGCCCTTCACCAACTACCGTGAGGGCCGCGCCGCAGTAAAGTGGGGTCAGTCCGTTTTCCCTTTCCCCTACATTTTTTCAGCACTCCCTCATTGGGTACTGTTAAATAGTCACACATGCATCCACCAATCACATCCAAGACTGCATCTAACACTATTATTTCTGTACAATACTCCATATGTACCGTTAAACATTCAGAGTGCAAATCTCATGTGATTCAAAAACACCTCCAGTTGAAAGTTCTGTGAAACTATCCAAGATTTCTGCATTCATATTCATCCACATCGGCACCCATCACCACAAAGTACAGGTATGAATATTTGTTGTACAATATGTTTGCAACTTAGTTATAAGTGCCTCTGATCAGGGTATCTGCAATGAACCTCCATAACATACTCAAAAAGCATACTGTCATTTCTCCCATCAGCTACCATCAAATGTCACTTGCAGTGGTATGCACTTTGAAACTTTTCATTTACCCATATCAGCCATTGTAATATCCAAACAGTTACTCTCTTCTTTCCTTCCGTCAATTGTACACATTTTTTTACCCAACAACGCATCTCCTATAAAATTCATAAAATTCTCGCAGAAAAGGAGCACTGCATGTATCCTACCAACCTAAACCAAGTGCATGCATTGCATGCATTACAACAGGGTGCCTGCCACTTACATTGCACACTTCACAGAATGTAACATTACTTAGAAAGGCAAAGAAATGTATGTGTGCATTGACAACAGTACCAATGGTAAATGTGGATACATAAATCCAACAAGTGAAATGACTCATGTACTCATGTAGGAAGCATATATGTGCAGAACAGTTAATGGAATTTCACACACAAAAATATTTTACTTTCCAAGCTGTACACCTTTCCCAACCTTTTTCTCACCCTTCCACAACTAGGACTAATCCATGTGCAAAGTAAGTATTCCTACACCAATGCACACACTTGCTAAATGGCATGTCCTATGGCACAAGTAAACAAATGAACCATGTACCCCCTTACCAACAATGTTGTTGCTCCCAAACCCCCTTGCATATCCAAATCCATCCAATTACACACACACATTAAGTCTTCCTGCCAACACATCCCTCTACCCTTTCATGTAATGTATTCTCCAAATGCAGTCAGTATGCCTTTACCAAACATATTTTCATACTGCCTTCTTTGACAGTTGCGGTAACCACCTCTGTCCTGAAAGCCAGTTGCATATCCACTTGAAAATGCAACCCAGCGGAAGCTTACTCTCGACAGCCAACAAAGTAAGGGCAATGTTATTGTGGAGGTGCACCTCTTACTAAGACAGTGCAGTGTTCTTGTATATTAAGGTGCACAATTGCATCAACCCACAGGTATTTGCTTACTCATTGCACCTCAGCAGGTGCTCACTTTGTGGTGTCATAGCGCCAGTATAATATTTACTCCCAAATAGCAATGTAGCGTTCCCATTGTACACTAACACACGATTACACAATCACACACCTCTATCTGTATTCCTATCCTCATATTCATCTATTCGTGCCCAGATGCACACATATACATCACAACATTTTCAGACCTACACTTTCCCATTTTCTCCAACAGCTGCTACAGAATGCCTAGCAAAAAGGAACTCCATAGAAAACAATGCAGACATAGAAAAGCTCTACCTAAAAGCATAGAAAGTAGCCATTAACTCCTAGCACATGTTGTACAGAAAGTTGAAAGAGAACAACTAATACAGTCACTAAGGAAAATGAAAGCAACTACCAGTAAGGAGAATGTAATGCATCTGCCAAAATATAGAAATTACAACAAAGGTAGTGAAAGGTAATGAAAAGACTACAACTGTCATTACTGGTAATAAATACAAACCATAGCATATTGTGTAGGCCTTGCAATTCTGATATTCGTTCCACCTTACATATACAACCCCATAGGCAATACTTAATATGAATGCTTTCAACGTGCAATGAAGATGAAAAAGAAAAAAGTAACTGCAAGCTTACTACCTTCACACATGGACAGGTATCACTTGGCAACAAAACCTTCACACCAATAGCCGTAATTTACCACACAGGAGACACAACCAGGTCAGGTCCCTATAGTGCATACATTTGAAAGCATGTACAATCTTTGAAGAAGTTGTAAAGGAATTTGCTTCCTTTCATGAAGGAGAGGCCCAACAATATCCTTCCCAAAAGGCACTAAAGTGTGTAAGATGGCCCTGCCACCCATGCATGTGCAGCCATTGCACACACAGGCTGCCAACATAAACCGTTGATTCGTAAGACACTGCACATATAAGTAGTAGATAGGGGCGTAAATGTACATTTATATATTGTGTCAGCTGTACATTCCTTGCACCATGTACAAGGTATCAGCATGTCTCCATGTATGTAAAAGTAAGTTCTACGCAACTGGAGTACTTAGCATCGTAAATGCACGATGGAATGGTAACATGTTGCCGCCTGATTTCGTTTTTGTGGCCGCATGGAGGGGAGAAATGGAAACCTAACATACCTCTCTATCAACAGGGGAAAAGCTCATTGTAAAATAGGCTTGAGTGGTATGCATGAATTGTTCCAAATGTACAGGTTCTATGCAATGTAAAAAGAAAATAAAAGGTAACTTTGTGTTGTTGCAGTGCACATTTTCCGTAAAGGTTTAGTACACTGTACAGTCAGATTTCCTCGAGACACAGTGTAACCATGTAATTTGCAGAAATTATGTAAGTACAACTATAGATAACATGTGATTAGGGATTAAAATGTAGTAGGATGCAGCTCTGTGCTCATAACTATTAATGTACCGAGCCGTACACTTTGTCCATTAACAATGTTGTGTTTTTCTTTTTTAAGAGTAGTCATGCACGCTGCAATACAGTACCATTTCTGCAGCATTCAGCCTAAATGAGCACTATGATTGGTGTTCGATTTAATCAAATGTTTCTCCAGGCCATTCAAACCTATGTATGGAAAACAACAGTGAAAATGTACGCAACTCCTGCACTTAAACAGTACACCGTATGTTCAAGCGTGTGCTAAAATATTTGCGGTATGGTCCTTAGAATGACCTTTCAAACGCTTGACAGTTTTACGTGCCTTCATTGCATTAAAAATAATAATGGTCAGAGGTGCATATTGCACTTGGCTGGCACACAGACATGGACAGCTAATATTTTTCTGTTGAATGATTTTGAAAAACTCCTCCTGCATTGACCTGCAGTCGGAGCGGTCCTGTAGGAGAATTATTTTCTTTTGTATGTTTGTTTGGGCACATACAAAGAGAATGTGCCGTAGATCTGACAACACTCGCTCCCAGTGACATCTGTTGTGAAAAGCAAACACATGAAAAAAGGATCTGTTGGCAATGTTTGAAAGACAAAAGGCAGGTGTGTAGCCGTGGAAGGAGAGTGCCACCTACAAAACAGACAGCAAGCCTGTGGGTGAACATCTGACAGTACTCATTAACACACAAAACCTCACCCTAAGGTGCATGAACCGGGCATCTAGGGCCCTTTGTGACATCCTTCCCTCAGATCCCTTGTCCTTTACGCTGCCACTGAACATGGCTACTGAAATGTATTCCTATTCTTCTGCATTCACAGATACCTGATACCTTAATGGCCATGTAAGACTTCCACATGCCAACAAATGGATTGTGGAACAATCATTACAAGAGTACCATTAGCAGTGTGTAGACACTCATCGTTATCTGAAGGATCGATGCTGGATGGGGGGAAAAAAGAATAACAGCATACGAATGTAGCTGAAGAGATTTGTATAACCAATTATGTAGTGCAAGAGTGGGTCATTGTGAATTACTCCTTTTGTTGTAATGGGATATGTTTGTTTCCAAAACATTTCTATAAAGAACACATCTCATCAATGGGTATGTGAAGTACACCGTCAACTTTATTTGCATGGCTGTGTACATTGTCCATATTGTAAATGTGTGATGCAGAGGAATTCCTTTCATTGTGCAATATCTTACTGCACTTCCTAAAGAAAGGGTCTTATCAGGGGGCCAACCATAGCAAGCGCAAATTGTGGCATGTCGCTCCCTAATGTGCAACAAGTGCAGTAAAACTACACCACATGGTAGTGTACGCATGTCTGCTCACTTCTGGTGCTCTAGCAAATCTAAAATGTCCTCCACAACCATTCTTTTAAGGTGACCACCCTCGGAGAGAGGCAGGGTCAATACTGTGCATGATGCAGCAACGTATGGTTGTAACAACTTATCCTAAAGAGCAAAGGGAAAAAAGAAATGACCCCATAAACATATCATCTACCCACTTTAACTCGCATAGTATTTTACTAATGCCAACCAAACCACAAAATCTTCAGAACATTGCCCCTGCTTCCAGCACTATATTAAGTGCACAGAACCAATACACCATTAAAGAACAAAGAAATATCGAGGCTGAGTACCACAAAGGAAATACACCAATCACGGGCTAAGAAGATTCACAAATCTTTTATGACTGTACAGTTTACAAAGCAAAACAAATAGCTATCTGGCTCCCAACACCTTGCAGTGTGTACCAGCCGACAAGGAGAGGCGAGAGAGAGCTGAATGTCTAAACACTTGTGTTTTTATACAATTCATGTAATATTGTCCAGCCTCTCTTCATGTTAATAATTTGTGGTCTAGAGTTTGTGCCTAGTTCACATACAGATTTTACAATATAATGCGAAGGATTACATAGGCTTGTATTTCCATGAATACACAATGGTGATGTAAGATGTCGGATCCCGCGGTAAGCCTTGTTCCAAGTTACTTCACAATGTAGTTCAGCTAAATCATACACTCAAGGTTTGTTATTCATTGTCCCAATGTTTATACAAGGATGAGGCTTTTGAGCGCAGACAACACTTGAATGACAGTTCATATGAAGCCCAAGGTCTCTTTGCTCAGTCTAAACAGTTGGCTCTCGGACAACGTAAACATTAATAGAACTGAAAGGTTGGAAGGCTTGGCTGCAAGTCGAAAACATAGTCCACCATTTTAGAACACAGAACACACGAGTGGAAATCAAAATGGCAGATGAATCTTAAAATGGCAGCGAAGGTAACCCAAAAATCGGAACTTCACAACGCGGTTTCCCGTGTAGTGCGAATCGGCTTAGGCCAATATAAATACTAAGGCGATACTATATAATTACCGTTTAGTAAATCCTCCTTTTGGCTTAGCCAAGAGCTTTACTAAAAATATTTGCTTTACTCTTAACTCCACGTTTCAATGTCCGTACATCCTAAATCACATTCATCAGATATATGGAGTGCCATCAAATCTTTGACAGTAATATCCTCTATTACAAAAACATTAATCATCTTTTCAGGTGTGTGTATTTTCAGTCCTAATATTCCTACAGTTTGCGCACAACATCCCCCTAACATCGAACATATGACAGGAAGACAGTGTATGCAACAACAACAGAACAACAGAATACCAAGGATTACCATTAAGACAGAAAATAGTTTCCATCCCCAAGACTATAAAAAGCCCCAGAACCAAGTACTAAGATCCCAGTTTCCCTCAGGAACATGTACTTCTGTACTTAGGATGTGCAGATTTTGCATTGCCTTGAATATGGTAGGGGAGGAGTCAGGAACGAAAACACAACAAGCAGATCCCACCAATTTACATACTCCACCATGCTCAGCCAGGATGATGTCTAACACCATCCAGTTCTGTAGAGCCACTAATCTAATTGCTTTCTGTTCTAACATCATGTTGCAGAGTATATCTGTGGTCCGGTTGATGGTTCTCTCCAAAACCCTTGCTAGTCTCCTAATACCCTCGGAATCATGATCTGACCCCAAAATGGCACAAAGGTTTTCACTACATCACCCATGACTTGTAAAGGAGTATCACCATTCTCGGCCCACCTTGGACGAGCCCTAGGGACCTCAGAGGTGCTAGCTACATATAGCCCTGGTAAGTACCCTGCCAATCCCTAGGTAGCCAAAGATAAGCTTCATTGCCACAAATGAAATAAACAGGATCACCTACATACAAGGGTCTGTCCTCGCTAGTCAAATTCACAGTATTGGTACAACACTCAAAAGTACCCATTGACTGTGAACCATTCCTTGATAGTGATTGATAGTATAGGAAGGAGGAGTGGGATCCCGGTTGCCTACGAGAGCCATCTTGAAAGAAATTAGCAATTGGAAAGGTCTAGAAAGTCTATCGGAATGCCTAGCAGATACAACTCCGCCTTGATCTTGAAGTTGATTTGGGAACAAAAGGTGGATTTACTTTCCGTAGGCCTAGTCCCGACCTTATTCTCCACCATTGATGACGCAGAAAGCTTTGTTAATACCCAAGTCCCAGTAGTTCAAAACTGTTCTGTACTTAAAAATCCAGGAGGTGCTTTGGACCTTGATACTCATACCCTTATGCAATTGTTAGCAATTGTATCTGCTTTGAAGGGTATTCAATCAACAGGTCCCACTGCAGCTGTTTTGAGCTCAACAATGGGTCGCTAGGACAGTCCTAGCTCAGGGAATCTATTAGTTTTGTCCTGGAATTCATGCGGCTTGAACAACTTCCGGACTTGGACTAATAAAGAGAATCGTCCTCAGCCGGATGTTGTTTTTTTACAGGAAACAATGTGTTGATTACCATTTACAATCAAGGGTTTCAATGTATTTTCACATGCGGCATCGTATGGTTTATTGGGGCGGCCTTCAGGAGGGATCGCAATTTTAATTAACACCTTAACCAAAGGTGTCGCAAAATATATATGCAGTACGCAAGGCTGGCTGTTGAGCTAACACCTGTACATTTTCCCAATACTGTTCTGCTGTTGATCTGTATTTATTGGAACAAATTATCCTCTACTGTAGATATTATCATTGACGAGGTGAACTCACTCTTAGTAGCAGCTTTTGCACGAAATCCATCTCTTCGTATAATCGTGGGAGGTGACTTTAATGCATTATGCTATGGCATATTACAATGTAAAAGGAAGCTGGTCCCTAGCCATTCTAACTCTTCTATACATAATGGGCAAATCTGGCTTGAGTTTTTTTTGGAATGGGACATTCAACCAGCACCTGTAATATTAAACCCATATAACTATTCTTGGCATAGAGGTAAATCTAAATCTTTGATTGATTTTTTCTTTGTTTCTTCATGTTTGTACTCCTCTATTAAGCCGGTTATTATTTCAGACCCTGGTCTTGGTGATCATATGTTAATTTGTCTATCTATCAATCTACCTTTTATCCGATTTGATGCCATTCCCAGCTTAACTCTAATTGAACCTGATCGACATTTATTATCAGTTCGCTGGAATCCGAATGTTTGTCGTAAATTGTTGCAAATGATTGCGGCAGACCCATTTGTCACTACTGATTTTAGTGACTCTTCTCTCTCTTTATATGAAGTTGATGTAAACAATATGAAGCAAATTCAATTTCATTTAAGTAAACGGTCTACTTTCCAACTTATTGAAAGTCATGTTCATAAATATAACATCTCAGTCGCTAAAGCAAAGAGAGAGAAGAACCAATTAATCAGGGCGATGATAAGATCTATGCCTCACTCTCTATCCAGATCAATAATGTTAAACCAAATCAAGCAAACCTTTAAAAATAGAATGAAATTCCTTAAAATCTCTATGCATATTGCTGACAACCAAAATATGATGTATCACTTACTAAAACACAACACTAGGCATTCTTGGTCGTTATTGCGTTCGATAAAATCTGGCCCACAAACTGACCCTCAATGTGTAATCTCTGCTGACGTATGGACTAATTTCATAGAACTGAAATTTAAATTGCCTGATTGTTTCTCTTCCATTAAGAATCATTGCCCAATATTTACTTGCAGTACAAAATCTAGATGGATGATTAATGACATTATAGATGCAATTGATAAGCTTAACAACTCTAAAGCGCCAGGCCCAGATGGGCTCCCCCCGTGTGTTTACAAATCGGATCCATTCTACTGGGCACATATATTGAAGATTCGATTCGATCTGATTTTACAAACGGGGAAAATTCCACCCTCATGGCATTCAGCACATATTATTCCCATCTACAAAAAGGGCCCACCTGAGTTACCTTGTAATTATCGTCCAATTGCCCTCACTGATGCTTCACCTAAGATATTTTCTCTCCTACTTTTGCAGGAGCTCCAAACTGACATTGCACAAAATAACTTACTTTCAATTTTCCAGGTGGGTTTCAGAAAGCAAATTGGCTGTCCACTGAATGCAACTATTCTAGCACATCTTCAAGCTCAAATCACTAATGCACATATGGGGCCTGTGTACATGGTCAGCTTGGATGTGACGGCTGCATTTGACAGCGTTATCCGAGAAATTCTTTGAGTCAAAATGATTGAGATAGGAATCCCTCATTCTTTAGTTGTATTGATTGCCCTGTTGCACCTCAAGACATCATATCGAATTCGAAATGGTGCACTAACGAATTCTATTAATACTGAAATTGGCGTCCAACAAGTGCAACATGGCGGCAGTCCTTTTTAATTTATATCTACATGGGATGGACTCACTTTGGGAAGATCGGATTGTATTTCCAGCCAAACTAGGGTCACTTAGGCTCGACTGGATTGGTTTTGCAGACGATCTGCTAATTTTTGATCGCACCCCATTCGGCCTCCAGACAAAACTTGACTTATTTGCAGACTTTGCCCAAAAACTCAATCTTACAGTTAACCCAACCAAATCCTCTATTCTTACCTTCTACGAAGTCCGATGCAAAGTGAACACATTTTCATGGTTTTTACAGGGAGTTGCACTTCTCTATTTTTCATCCATTCGCTATTTAGGTTATCCGTTGGCCAACTCTTATTCTTTAAATATGTGGCAAACATATCTTAACAATAAAGCAAAAACATTAGCTTCTCAGATGAAAATCATTTTTCATAAATACTGTTAATTTTCTTTATTACCTCTTATCCAATTTTATCTACTTAAAGTTGAACCTTGTTTGTTATACCCGTTGGACATATGTCTGCATGAAATTGATCCCTTTATCGATATACTCCAGGGAAAAATGTGGAAATCTGCATTAGGATTGGCTTATTCCATCCCAAATGTTTTCATTTGTCATGAATTGAATCTATGACCTCTTTTTGTAAAAAGAAACTGGCGTAACATAAAAAAATTACATCAAGATGATTGATCCCCCTATATTGTGAGTTACATAAACTAATAGACAACCCGAATATTCAATCATTAAAAGCTGCTACTAATAAACTAAATTCAATTTTAAATGCTATTAATGAAACTCCAAATAGTATGACTTTGCAGCTCCCTGCACAAAAAAAAAATACGAGCTCTACTTTTGGTGTATCTTGACAGAAAAAATGGGAACTTATCCGTCTTACTCAGAATATAATACATTTCGAAAGAAATGAGGAGATCGCTCATTTTACTTAATTCAATTCCCTTCTGCCATTGGTAGAAAACTTCTGATTCGTTTTCGCCTAAATCAATTTCATACTCTGACCAAAACTAAAAATTGGTACAGATCATCTCTAATAAACTGTATAAATTCATGTCGATTTTGTGAGGTTGCTGAAATAGATGAAACACTTAAACATATGGTCATTTATTGTTCCTTTTTCTCATTATTTCGAAACAAAATATTTGATCTTAAAGTGCAGAACCAAACAGAAACTCAGATGGAATCACTTTGGAATCGTTGTATGAGCAGTGCTAACCTTTCTTTTAATTTGAAACTAATTGATTTTTTGTCAATTATTGAAACAAACTTAAATTAATTTTCCATGAGTTCATTGTGAAGAAAAGAAAAACAGAATTGAGAATTAACAAATTGTTGTATAGGAATGTGAGTTTTATAATTTGTATATTCTCGTCTGCTGAACTGCTGTTGTTTTTCTTTTTCTCTTTTATGATCGCAATTGTTGTATTTTATTTTTGTAGTTCTCTTAATGATTGTAAAGGTTTATACAAACCCAAGACAATAAAATAAAAAATAAAAAAATAGAAGCAACATTAAGGTTGCTCCTATTTGAGGGATAAAAGGGAGCATCCCAGAGGCGTCAGGACTCACCTTTCAAATTCATTTACATTAGTCCTGTCGTAATTCCCTGAGATGCAATCATTCCAACGACCAAAAAAGAATGCCCTTAGAAAGGCATAGCATGCAGGGTGCAAAAGATGAATATACCAGCCCAACCCTTTTTCCCTGTGTTGTGGCAAATGCGAACAGATCCAGCAATTAGTTCTATTCAAAATCGCATGGGTCGCACTTATGATTAACAAAAGCATATTGTTGTGATAACTCTGTCTGGGTTGGGAATCCCTAGGAGATAGAGTGTGCAGATGCACGAAAGGAGAAGATATAGTGGGATCACTCTCAGTGGGTATAACAGTTTCAAGTGGATGCACCCCCTCAATGTACCAAAATCCAAGAGCAATTACTACTGTCAGACCGGTTAACATAATTACAAGAAAACAGTACATCCTCAAGGACCATGTATTTTTCTGTCCAATGTCTTTGTTAGCCACACAATCAATCGGTTGCTCCATACAAGTGGAGATAGCGACAGGCATTGTTCTTCAAAGCTCTTTCCCAGAAATGTTCTGTGATAGACTCCGTAAATTTGTTTGTTGGTAATCTCCTGACCATGTAATCTTCCTTGATTGAAGATAACTTTTGCCGGTCCACTTACTTATGTTTTCAGTGCGAAAGTGGCAAAGGACGAGCTCAACAGTCAATTCCTGTGGGCACAACCATGCTGTGCTGTAAGTCTAGTGCCATGGAGGCAGATCGTACCTTAAAACTCCAGGTACTGCGTGATCTGCGAACAGTGTTGTCATTGCTTCTTGATGGAAGTGGTGAAACAGAGGCAAAGTCGCTGAAGGGTGCAGAAATATCTGAAGAAGAATTCAGAGACAAAGCAGTATCTCCCCAGGCACCAAGGGCTCAGGAAGAGTCTCCGAAATACCCTTTATGTTGTTCAAGACCGATTGATCACCAGAAGAAGAGCAAGTAGTTTCCTTCTTTTCTTCTTCGTCGTGAGCTAAAGGGAAAGGTATCCTCTTGATGTGTGTAGCGTGTATCCAGTGTCGTCAGCCACCTACTTGTACAGCAGTCTGTGTGTCTAACAGGACCTGAAATGATCTTCTCCAGCGCGGTACGAGACAGGATGCTCTCTCAAATGACTTTGTGAGCACCCAGTCACCGGGTCGAATTCTGTGACCTGGCCCCTCGTATTTAACTGGGAGGACGTCTCGCACCTGTTGATAAATCAAATACAAGTTTTGAGTTAACTGGTCACAGTATTTAGCAAGAAGCAAATGCTCCACATCTTTCAGTTTCTTAGGTTTAGGCAATTTCCAAATGTTAGCTGGCCTCCCCATTATAATCTCATAGGGATAGAACCCAGTTCTAGTCTGTGGGGTTGTCCGCATGGACAGTAATGCTATAGGCAAGGTGTCTGGCCATTTCAAATTACCACTAGCACATACCTTTACAAGTTTATTCTTCAAGATACCATTATGGCGTTCTACAAGTCAGGCACTTTGAGCGTGTCTAGCCGAATGGAACCATTTATGGATCTGTAATCCTGCGCATAATTGCAGAATAACAGCAGCGATAAAATGTGGACCATTATCCAACCAGATGACCCTCGGCAAACCAAACCTAGGAAAATATTCCTTAAGCATGGTTTTTGCCGTTGTCATTGCTTTAGCATCTTTCACAGGGAAGGCTTCAACCCACTTGCTAAAGGCACAAATGACTACCAAGACATATTTGAAGTTATTACAGCGCTCCATCTCAATGAAGTCAAAATGAATCACTTCAAAATGCACAGAGGGGGGACCAAAACTACCCCTCTGTGTCGTTGTACACTTCCCCGCATTATGCTGTAAGCAAACCATACAATTCTGGACAAAACGCTCAGCAGTTTTTAAGATGTTGACATTCACCCAGACGGATTCTAGTAATTTACAGACTTTCCTAGCATATATGTGAGTGGGACCATGAGCCATTGTAACCATGGCGATGACATATGCATCGGGTAGCATCCATCTTCCTTTTGAACTGTCTACCCAAAACCCTTCCTCATCCAAACTTGCTAAACCCTCAGCCCAGTGTTTGAGTTCTTCTTAAGTGATTACAGCTTGAATATTCTTTATCAAGTCAATCCCTTCATCTACTGTACAGGTATTTGTGGCTTCCTTTGTAACATACATTTCTGAATATAAATCAGTAGCAGTCTGCTTAACTATCCTGTCAGCGAAAGTGTTCCCTTTCCCTACATCATCTACTACCTTCTGATGTGCAGCTCACGTCATGATTGCTAGTTGAGTAGGAAGCGCAAGTGCTGAAAGTAGCTGAACTATAGAGGTGCCATGTTGGATTTTCGCTCCGTGTGAAGTCAAGAAACCTTGTTCTGCCCATAGTCTACCGAAAATGTGAACCACCCCAAAGACATACTGGCTGTCAGTAATTACATTCACGCTAAGCCCTTCGGAAAGTTCACAAGCTCGAGTCAGTGCGATGATCTCGACAGTCTACGCAGAGTTATTCAAAATTCTCTTGGTCTCCACAATCGTGCTTAGTGTAGTGATGGCATAAATAGAGGTGGATGTACCATCCGGAAGTTTGAAACAGGAGCCATTGCAAAACAGCTCCCCTTGAGGATCATTCAGAGGTGTATCTTTTAAATCAATCCTGCCTTTAGTTTTTTGCTCTGTGGTATAAAGGCAGTCATGTGACATTTCGTCATTGCAAGCAATATCTTGCGGAAGGGGTAACAATCAGCCCTATTCAATACGCAACACCTCTTAATTTGGATATGCGGTGCAAATAGGATCAGTTCATGTCTTGTTAATTGTGCAGAAGTAAGGTGTTGTGTTTTTGTTCTATTTAATAGAACGTCTACAGAGTGAGGTACCATCACAGTTAAAGTATGGCCTAGGACCATGCCCTCACTTTGTTTTACAGACGCAGCAGCAGCAGCGACAGCTCTCAAACATTTCGGCAAAGTGCATGCAACAGGATCAAGTGTGGAGGAAAAATAACCGCGCAGTCTATTCTTCACCCCATTTTCCTGCGTTAACACAGCCAAAGCACATCCATCACGTTCATGCACATACAACTCGAAGGCCTTATCATAATTTGGTGTGCCCAGAACCAGTGCTGAACACAGTGCAGTCTTGAGCAGATAAAAAGCTTTGTGGTGTTCCAAGTCCCACGGCAGTGGCACAGACATGCCCTTCTTTGTCAATGCCAACATTGGTTATATCACTAGTGAAAAGTTTGGGATCCTCTGTCTACAGTAAGAAGCCATTCCTATCAAGGCTCTGACTTCCTTCTGTGTATTTGGGACAGACATGCTAGAAATGCTCTTAATTCGTTCAGGTGTCAATCTTCCTCCCTCCTTTGACAGGAGATAGCATAAATAAGCGACCTGCTGTCAACAATAATGAAACGTTTTCAATGAAGCTTTATGCCCATGCTTTGCTAGATGAATAAGCAATAACACAGTGCCTTCCTTGCAAGCACTTTCTGAGTCTGCAGCTAAGAGAAGATCGTTACCGTACAGCAGCAATGTACAAGTAGAAGGCAACTCAAGTGTATCGAGCTGCTCTTTCAAAGCCCTACTATAAATGCTCAGACTCTCCGTGTACTCTTGTGGTGCATGGGTAAAGGTAAGCGAGCATCCCCCTAGGGTGAACGCGAACAAATATCTACTATCCATGTGTATGGGAATGCTAAAGAAGGCATTCTTAAGATCCACCACACTGAAATGAGTAGCAGAAGCTGGAATCATTGTTAGTATCGTTGTTACATCAGGCACAATTGGAAATTGTGGAGCAACAATCTTATTGATAGCGCACAAATCGATAATGAAACGGAACAGAATCGCATTATCCCCTTTCTTATACACCGGTAAAATCGGACTATTGCACAAACTTCCTGCAATTTCCTCGATTACTCCACGATGGACAAAATCGGAAACTATACACTTCAAAGCTTGCTCACCATCAATTTGCAAAATACCAACATCATTGTCGTCAACCGCCCATAAACACGCCAGAACTTCACTAAATTCTGGCGGCAAAGGTCTAGTCAAAAACTGTGAAGCAGAAGATTGCTGAGGTGAAATAATCAAACGCACTCCATCTGAAGAACAATGAATTACCGCATTTAATTCCTCCAACAGATTCAACCCCAACAAATTCTCTCCACAGTTCATTGTCAGAAGAAAGAGACAGTGATCCGTGAATGGCCCCAGTGAAATCGGTACCGGCAAAGAAACTGGACTAACCTCTGGTGTACCAGAAAACCCTACAGAAATGTTATTCTGCCCTGACAGTGGAATGTCTGGAACCCGTGAATGATCAATGGAACACTTCTGTGCTCCTGTGTCTATCAAAAATAGATGCTTCCTATTCCCCACCATCATCTCAACGTAGGGACCTTTCTGATAAACGGGAATAGGTGTCGGTTCCAGAACCTGCTTTGGGCTGTCCTAACGAAACAATATATCGTCAAAGACAAGATCTTCAGAAAGATGGGAAGTTGAAAGATTATCAAAAATATTTCTGCTATCTACACTAGGTTGCTGATTATCTTGCGAGAATGACTGAGATTTTCAGCAAACTGGCTTCTACCAGGACCCCCTACCCCTGGGCGGCCTCTGGATCGTCTATCCATGACACCATGGGCCGCATTACGAGTTGGGCACAAAGGGATACCGGGCACCAGTAAGGACAACGGTGCTGGTAATCCCTTTGTGCCCTATTCTGAGTTCCCTTAGCGGGTCCCTTCTTAGGCGTTAAGGATGGGACCCATTAAGGGACTTTAGAGCTAATAACCGTACCTCAATTTGCGGTACCGTTATTAGCGCCTTCCCCCTTCCCATTGAGCCCTATGGGGGCTCAAATGGGAATGGGGATGGCTTTTTCAATCGTCATTTACCGGTCCCGCAAATGTCGGAATAGACAGGTAAGTCCCCATTGAACGAGGGCGGACCCGGTACCGGTACTGGAGGTTGTTATGGGGCTAATAGCGCCATGATTACCTCCATACTCGGAATGAGGCCCCATATGAGTTATTTGACCTTTGCTGGAGGATCGGGCATTGTGCTCTCCAATGACCCTCTTGTCTGCATTAAGCACATTGGTGCGCGTGTACAGGTCCCAACGGCGCATTACTTTGTGGAATGAATTGACCTCAGAACTGTGTGCTTCCCACCTCTAGGCCCTCTAAGCATCTGTTGCAATAAAACCTTGGTTTTTAAATCTCCCCTTTTCTTTTCAATCCTTTCTTTTTCATTATTGACTCTATTCTCCTAATACTGAGCCATATGCAATACTTCGGACTGTGATTTAGCTTGCCAAGCACTCTCTGAAGTCATAATTTGTGACTGGATATCAGGCAACAATACATGCACAAATTTGTCCACAAACAATCTTTTTCCTGACTCAATGTTTGAATCCTGCCTGCTAAAATCTGAGAATACTTGTTCGAACTGATTAAAGAATTTGGTAGCACCTTCAGATTTTCCTTGGGTACAAGCAGTGAGTTTGTCCCAGACAATCCTTCTCACAGGAATCAAAGTTTATAATTTCGTTACAATTCTATCTGGCCAAGTCAGTATCACCTGCGGTGGTCTTTCTCCAGCTTTCTTTTCTCCATCTAACCTAATCAAGTTAACCCATGTGTCACCTAACCCTGCTGGATCATCTACAGTCCTAATCTGTTTCCATAAATCAGCAGGTAGGATCACAGGAAACAACAAATCTATATTATCCAGAGTGAAAACTGACGAATGCAAGACAGATTCTATTTCTTTGTAAAACCCTGTTGGATTATTCCTACTGTCTGGAATCGATTGTCTAATAGTATTCACTTACTGAGAAAGGGATGTGAACAAACTGCGATACACAGTGAGCTTCAATATCAATGGCTGCTGCATCTGTTGCAACATTAGCTGGAATCTCAACTTTAGGAACGAATGACGGAGGAACCTCTCTCATAGGTAGCTGAGAAGTAGGCAACTCCGTACGTTTACTAAGCAACAGAGCCAAATCAAGCTCTAAAGTGGCGGAAGCAGTATCAGACGCAAAAGCTCTCTTATAAATATTCAATAATTCTGCGGGACAACAAATCGTTTTCTTTGTACATTCATCCTGCAGGTATTCTACTACAACCTGTAACACTTTCCTCTGCATTTCTGGAGTATACTGACTATACGTATCATATACTTCTACGGGAGATATTGACATATCTGAAATCCATCTAAGCGCATCCCTCGTGCAAATTCATGTTTCTTCACTCATTGACTTACAAGGAGAAAAGCACCATTTCTGCATGTAAAAAGCAGCCAAACTATCACCATCCACTTCATCATTCTGTAACGGTTCTAACCTCCTTCTAAACTCAAAAGCCCTCTCGACAAGCTCATGCACTTTCTCCGCAGTATCCTTTGAATAAGCTAAAACATTCAAATCCCTCAACCCTTGTGGGACATCCGTATCCGTCAATCTATTCCACAATACAGCCAAATGTATCTCCATCCCCTCAATACAGACATTCTGATTGGGAATACTTTCTAAATTAAGGTGTGTAGCTAAGACAGTAGATTTTTCACCTTTCTCTATACATTGTTTCGCCCATGCATTCAAATCTCTCCTCCTCTCTTTGGAAACTGTGTTCCGCGATACAACTTTTGATTCAGCACTCACCCCTTTATCAGGTACAAGCGGAGCAGAACGGCTTGGAAAAAGAGAGAGAAGACAAATCCAGCACAACAGGTAATGGAGACTCTACCACTGGTAACAAAGACAGATTTACTGGAACAGTAACAGTCGGTAAAGGTGAAGGTACAGGTGGAGGGACAACAACAGGAAGCGGAGCAATAACTGTCGGCGGAGGAGCAACAGGAAGAACAGGAATTGCTACCGGAGGAGGAACGACAGCAGGAAGATGTAAGACAGCAGGAATAGGTACATAAGGAGGTGGTGCAGTGGCACCAGTCCTACATTCATTTAAGAGTTTATCAATTAGCTCATCTGAGGCATGAAAATGTTTAGACAGATATATTTTCTGTATACCAAGTTGAAAAGCCCTATCCATGTTTCTAGCAGACTCTGACTGTTTTTGTTGATTGTACAATAATGCCTTTCGGAATCTGACATATGACTACGTGCATGCTTCTCTTTACTCTTAAGTTGCTGCATAGCTTCCTTTTTCCAATTTTGTATTACATCAAATGCTGCAGGTCTAGCTTTTTTCTTTAACAATATGGATTCTAAATACTCTATACAGGCAATCTCAAAACTACCATTGACTGGCCACTGAAGTTCAAAAGCATGTCTAGTTTGTCTGTGCCAAATATGGTTGAACACTATACTACCAATGCCGTACGTACAGTACATAGTACATGCCGGTGACCCGTCCTGTGGTGCCGGACGGCCAAATTCCAAAGATTGTCTGTCTTTGTGGAATAACACCCTGAAACAGGCAGACAATTTCCCAGGCATGTCAGATTACTCGTGTTCCCTGGCGTTGATTGTGCTCGCGAGTACAATTCTACAACCAAATATCAGGATACATAGGAATCGGGGCACGACTCACCTGATTCTAAGGACAAAGGGAGGTCCGATCGGATAACAAAGGACAAAGGACCCTCATGGTTAGTGATTTCGCTAAAACTGCCCACCTCAATATATGGACCCTCTTCAAGATGCCGTCTTGGACCGCATGCTCACCGTCCAGGGATTGGATTGTGCAGTACTGCTGAGGTGTCGGGTCTCATGCAAAAGGGGCCCCTTTATCTCACCATTCGATCCCGGTCCGATAGCCACGTCTACTCTTCAACGAGGTGGCATCAATCTTGAAGGTCCCTATTCGGGTGCCATCTGAAAGAGCAAAGCAATATTGAGGCTAAGTACAACAAAGGAAATACACCAATCATGGGCTAAAAGATTCACAGATATTTTATTACTGTACAGCTTATAGCTATCTGGCTCCCAACACCACGCAGTAGTAGCAGCCAACAAGGAGAGGTGAGAGAGTGCTGGACATCGAAACATTTGTGATTTTATACAATTCGTTGTAATATTGTCCAGTCTCTCTACATGTTAATAATTAGTGGTCTAGAGTTCGTGCCTAGTCACATGACAGTTCATATGAAGCGCAAGGTCTCTTTGCTCAGTCTAAACATCTAAACATTAACAAAACTGAAAGGTCGGAAGGCTTGGCTGCAAGTTGAAAACATAGTCCAACATTTTAGAATGTAGAAAACATGAGTGGAAATCAAAATGGTGGACGAATCTTAAAAAGGCGGCGAAATTAACCCAAAAATTTGAACTTTGCAACACGGTTTTCCGTGTAGCGCGAATAGGCTTAGGCCAATATGAATACTAAGGAGGCACTATATAATTACTGTTTAACAATCATAGTACAGCACAGTACTCAGTAATCTGGGTAATGGCCACATCCCAACCACATGAAACATCCACTGGAACCCTAGGCACTTCTATACACACAGTATTCCAACACTTCGCCCAGTGAACACACTGTAGGATTGTTGACTCCATCATGTCCAGCAATGCACCCAAAACTGTAGGATGTGCTAACAATCACCACACCCATATAACCAACAATGTGTACAATGCTGACAAACCACCCACACAAGGCAACAATATGAAACCTACTTGCACCAGTGGACTTATTTTTTAGTGCAAGGCCACCAGCCATGCATCCAAGGTGCTAGGGGTTTATCACAAACAACACAGCATAGTACACCCTATGTGAGAATGCTCATGTCATGTGCAATCCACTCCCCATCTGCAGTTGATCCTGCCAGCACTCGCCACAGAAAGAGGTCGCCTCAGGACCTATTGTGCCATAACAAAGGCTGCAGGCCACAGAAGGTAGTCAGCTGGGGAGGTACCCATGAATTAGCGCAGTATGCATGGATACACTCACCCACCCTTCCATCCCCTCTTCCCACCACCAGATGCCAGAAAGCATGTTTTCCAGGCTCTTTCAGCGCTGCACTATCAGCGGCGTTACCCAAAATGATGATGCTTCCCTCAAGCCAACCACCGGGCGCGTCCCATCTCCGCCGACATCACACCACATTCCAGGCCAATCAATCTTTTGACCATGGAGCAAACAGGAAAACGGGGGCACGCAGCCGAATCGGATATCAGTAATTTTTTCAGAAGTACTTTTTACCTGATTTTAAAAAAGGTACATGACAGATCATGACCAAAGTTACAAAAACAAGCTTTTGGGACCAAGCCACCACTCATGTCGCAAATTTAATGAAAATCCATCCAAGGGGTTGGGCTGTATGCTTGCACAAAGTTTTTGTCCATTCAGTTTATGGAGAAAAAAAATGTGGGCAAACCTCTTTAACTTGGCCTCGCTGGACAAAACCTCACCAAACTTCACAAATAAATTCAGAGCCGGCCATATACTTTTTTTGCAAAGTCTGATGCAAATTCGTCAAGGGGGAGCGAAGTTATAAGCCTCCCAATAAATGGTCTTCCTATGGGTTGAGCAACTTAACCATGACTACACGGCTGCTACCACGGGCCGTGCAATATTATATATATATATATATATATATATATCTTTTTATACTTTGGGAGAGCAAATAAAAAGACTATTGACTTTTAGTCCCATTTAAAAGTAAAAAGGAAGAAAGACGTTAATCCTATCCACAGCAGCAATGTGTATGTGTTTGTTTATTTAGTAAATCAAATGTATCACAATATTATTATGGCAGACAAGGAAGGCAGCTGGGATGCAGAGGTGTCTATTTTATTTAATGAAACCTTGCAACTATTACCAAAACAGGCTGAGAAAGCAATGCCACCACAAATGAGAACGATACAACAGAAGATGTTAAAATTGGAAAAATTACATAAAAAGGAAACAAACAAATGGTGGGAAATCAAGTCCTTACAAAATTACCTGGACAATCGAAGAATACCAAGAGGCCTTAGAATTTTCACTATACCAACGTATGAAGACCCGGATCCGGCAATGTTAAATGAATGGGGGGAAGCCACCAGTGAATGTTCTTTTAAAATGTTAACAATATTGGTTAAATATGCCAAGAGTGACAGAATCAAAGCACTCAAGGAGATTGAAGTGCTTGAGCAAGATGTATGCAATGGTCCAGATGCTGAAGCAGCAATCAAAATTAAGATCCAAATGCAAACCAATATTGGCAAATATGAAGAAGAAATAAAGGAACGTAAACAAAGAAAGTTTTTAAGAGACAAGGAAGACTACGCCACAGGTTGCATTTATACATTTGCAAGAAAATATGACAATGTTCGCAAAGTCATTCAAAAAAAGGCAGAGGTTAATGATGAAAATGCAAGGCTGACAGAATCAGAATTCGAAGAGGACGCTAGCACTTCCACAGATGTCTCAAATTCCAGCAGTGAGGGCAACCCAATTAGGTTACATTTTTTAGAGGAAATGAGACTTTTACACCAAGTGGGAAAAACAACACAAGTGCGAAATACAAACAAAAACAAGCAATCCCAAAAAACATTGTCACCAAAAGAAGGTCAACAAGGGGGCGCCGGGGAAAGGGGAAAAAAGGAGAGCAATCGACAGGCCGCCTGGCACGCTCTGGCAAAACCAAAAAGAATACCCAGTAAAAGACACAATGCAAGCAATTAACCTATCAGACAGACCCCTAACTCAATACGAACAGGAAGTACTAGGAAAGGGTCTGACTTTTTGCCCTACATCTAACTTCGATTACTCCCAAGTAAGAATTGATCCATGCTGCTTTATCCGCAAACTAAGATTGACTAAATTTCATGCTAATTTGAACAACGTGTCAATGCCTGGACTGAACATAATTCCCTCACATCTGAACATCAGTGACATACCGGCCTTAAGAGATCTTGCAAACTTAGGAGAAAAGGAGACCATTCAGATTCCTCAACATGCAGCACAAGATGAGTGGCAAATTGAATTACCAACAGAAATAGACACCTGTTTGGCAGCTCCCAGTGGCATGAAAAACAAATCTAAATTCAATCCTTCTAATGTGTTTTGTCCTACCATAGATCTATTTGAAGATCTTGTCATAGATGATCTAAAAAAAACTGATGATCAGACCAGGTACAGTCCAGAATTTGACGAGACTGCAACACACAGCGATGGTAAATCTACAAGCAGACACATCGATCATTATCAGATCCTCGGATAAAGGTGGAAATGTGGTAGTTCTTAATAACAAGGACTATCAGAAAGAAGCAGCTCGGCAGTTAAATGATACTAGTAATTATGTCAAACTGTCCTGTGACCCCTACCCGGAATATAAAGTACAATATGACATCATGTTGAACTGATGGTACAGTTTGGAACTCATTTCCACTAAAGAGAAACAATATCTAACCAAAAACCATCCTAAGACTCCTATTATACACTTTATACCGAAAATTCATAAATCAATGATTAGACCCATTGTGGTATCAATAGACTCTCTATTTGAAAATACCTCTAAATTTGTTGACAACTTTTTGTTCCCCTTTGTGGAAACCTTACCTTCGTACACAAAAGATACAACAGCATTTTTTTAACCAGATTGCACACATTCCTTGGCAACCTAACTTTCTTTTGGTTACGTTAGATGTTGTTTCCCTTTATACATGCATTTCTCATTCGAAAGGTCTACAAGCAGTTAAAAGATTCCTATCAACTAGATCTCTGAGTTTTCGAGAACATTCCATTGTGCTTTTAGACATGCTTTCTTTTATTTTAACTCATAACACTTTCATGTTTGATTCAAAATACTATAATCAATTTGTGGAACGGCAATGGGCACAGCAGTGGCTCCGACTTTTGCTAATCTGTACATGGGTGCATGGGAAGAAGATCTTTTCCATAATGACAACTACAAAGAACACACAGACAAAGTAATTATGTGGCAAAGATACATTGATGACCTATTTATTATTTGGAGTGGGACGAATACTGAATGGACAACTTTTTTTCATATTCTAAATCAGAACCAGCAGAACCTACAATTTACAGAACATCATAGCAAAACAGAAATAGTTTATTTAGATATTCAGGTGAAAATCATTGGAAACAGCATAAGCACCGAGTTGCACAGAAAAGAAACGAGTACTAACACATTACTACATGCAACCAGTGCGCACCCACAATGTCTCAAAGACAGTATCCCATACAGTGAGTTCTTGCAGGTAAAAAGAAACTGTGGTGAGAATGAAGTATTGGAAATAAATGCCAAAAAAACTGCGGCCAGATTCTTAACTTGAGGCTATAAGAAAACAGTTATAAATAAAGCCTATAACCAAACCTGCAACAAAACCCGTGAGATGATTCTGGCTAAAAAAAAGTACATCTAAGGATCAAACAAAGGATCAACCGCATGAAGATTGCTCACTCAGAATTATCACCACATTTAATTCTGGAGCAAAAGAAACAAAACAGATCTTAAAGAGACATTGGCACCTTCTGAAACGAGATAAGGATGTCAGTCCACACTTGTCAACACATGCTACTGTGACTTATAGAACACCACCTTCTATACAAAATAAACTATCACCTAGTATGTTCCAATCACCCAAGCAAATTACCAACACCTGGCTAACTACCAAAACATCAGGTTTTCATACCTGCGCCAAATGTAAAGCATGTCGTCATGGAATGAACATGAAAATGTTCTCACATCCTCGAACAAAGAAAGAAGTTAAAATCAAACAAGATCTGAGATGTTTTACACAATTTGTTATCTATGTGATTACTTGTGCCTGTAATTTATGGTATGTTGGTAGCACCAAGCTGGAAGCCAGGCTAAGAATATTGCAACATCTACGTACAATTAAAAATCATGATATGTCTTACCCACTTGCAAAACACTTTGAAGAGGTTCATCAAAATGACATTAGTTCATTTAAGTATTTCATTATTGACTCGGTAAAAATTCACCCAAGAGGAGGGGATAGACTGCGAACCCTTAGACAAATGGAATCCAGATATATAGTAGATTTTAATACCACGTATCCGGGAGGTCACAATCGTGACAAAGAATTATATGCATTTCTGGTATCTTGAAAATTCTAAGACTCTGAAATCTAAATCACTGGTATACCTGAGCCTGTCCAAATTTTCCAAATTCTCTGCACTTTTGTATATCTGGTGTGCATGCACAATGAACTAAGGTTTTTAGGAAATTATGTTTGATTTGGAAGTTTATGCATCCTTTTGCGTTTTTTTCTGCAAGTATTTTTTACTTTTACAGTGTGTTTTTTAGATCACAAATAATTGTAAATTAATAATTCTGCACACACTTTTGGAGAAAAAGGGAGAGGATGTTTTATATTCACAGAAGCTGAGTGTTGTTTTTATTAATATGTAAAGTGCTTTATCATCTAGTTGTCAATCGCATGACGAGTCCCCCCAAAATAATGTTTATCAATTGCAGGATTACTTTGAATATAACTGATGGGATTGAGGTATGGGATAGGGCAATAATTTGAATGTTAAAAATACTATGTTCTATATCTACTGAAATCATTAGGTATAAAACATTGGCATATGAATGTGACATCCATCACCATGCACTTCAATCTTTAGTTGAGATTTCTATTCATCAAGTGATATATTCATACATTGTGGACCATGTTATATTTTAAATTGTTTGTCTTTGAACTATAAGATGTGATTTTAACACACAACATCAAGCACTCCAACATTTTATATATGTCATTATAACAATTTGAAAAGGTAACATCCATTCCTGTACTTACAGTAGTTACCTTTTACTACATTATCTAATATACAGGTTGGCCAAGTCACAATACATAGGCGCCCGCAAGGGTAACATACTGCCTTCTTGTTTGTACCAGACCAACCTGTGTGTTTTATTATGAATATTCACAATATATATTATAGATTCTATGTTTTCCTTGGTATATTTATGTTGAGTTAAATTGACTTGTGTGTGACAACATACCACAGAGGCACCCGCAAGGGCTACATACAGCCTCAAGTCACAACACATGGGAGCCCGCAAGGTTAACACACTGCCCATTTGTTCTGTACTGGATCAACTTACGTGCTTTAGTATGAATACTTTTGACATATATTAAGGATTTTTTATGCTTCCCTTTCCAGCGTTTTTTAGCGCATTTATGTTGAGGTGGTTTGATCTGAGCATGATAGAACATACCATCGAGGCACCCGCAAGGGTTACATACTGCCTCAAAGGTCAAAGTACCAACTATCAGCGGTTTTCGCAACATGCATTTTATATTATGCACTTTATTGATAGCACTCAGCACTTTGCCTACTAATAGTCCTTTAATGTTTACATAGCACCTAGCACTTTATTACCTATGAAATATCTGCAACTTTGATAATGATGTCTGCAACATGCACTTTGTAAACTTTTTGACACCACATCTCAGTTCAAGCTAAGACACTGCGTCGGCCCACTAGGGCTGAAGAAACAAGCCTAGTGTATTAGAAAACGATGTAAAATCGTTTCTTTCAATCATGTTGGCACATGGCGAACACTAGGATGGAAATTGTAGCATTTTAAACTAGTAATTCCATGCAAATTGTCCACCCTCAACCCACATGAGCTAATTGTTTTTTTGTGACAAATGCGTTTTGAATTACTATAGTGTATTTAAAACAATGTGTCTTTCAAGAGTGCACTGAAATGGGTGGTCATGCAGTTCCAATATGGTTGCATTCTTGTCCACCAACTGTCACTTCATTTAAGTGCTAAACACTAAAGATGGACTTATACAGTTTCTTCTATAACACTACAGTCCTCTCTCTGTGTCACATACCAGACGAAGCCCGAGTAGGGTGAAATCCACCTCTTTTTTACATATACATATATATATATATATATATATTCACTGAAAAAACTAAGCTTTGGTTAAGTTGCACTGATAGAAACATAGGAAATTGAAAGAAAAACGTTAAAGGGATGTTATGGTTACATGTAAAACTGAAATACCTCAGGAATTCGCCAGTTATGGTAAGCTAAGCAACCATAAATTGCGCCACCACCGTGCACTGCTAAGACTAACGACCAGGACATTAAATATGCCATGACCCTGACAATCTGGCCACTGCCCATAGCCACAGGCTATACCTCAGTTACCAAGGTATATCACTATTATGTTGTACCTACTTGTCAAAAAATAATGTTCGGCACGTTTGCAAAACCATGCTTTAAGGTCCTTGCCAATGCTCCTTACACAAGTTTGCTGGAAATCCACTGATGTTTTATTTTTTCAAAAGTGTAAACATGTATGTACATACAATAGTCATATAACTTAGCTACCACTTGACAAAATCCATTCAAAATTTTGAGTGGAAGGAGGGGGCATTTTTAACCTGCTCCTATCTCTACTCTTCCTGGACAGGCCCAGTCATGGCTGCTTTGGGTTCAGGGCCCCAGCCCCAGAGCACTCATGAGGGAATACCCCTAGGAACTGTGACCCCCCCTTGTGACACCCCTTATGACAGTATAAGACCAGAGATTAATAAGACTCCATTTTTGTAAGCCACCGACTCCATTTTGTAATGATAAGACAGTCGTGAAGTTTCAACGCAGGCCTGCAGCTCTCCCAGCCAGACACACACAGCGAGCAAGCTGCTCCCCACACCTCCTCCCCTTTGCCGTCTTTGCAGTTGTTCGGTTCCCATGAGGGACTAGCTGCGAGAATGCAACAAACGTTACACTGTATCTTCTGTCTTCCGTCTCACTTCATCGACCCAGAAACAGCCCTGAGCTGGGGCCAGTGCAAAAGCCATCCATCTCCATAAACCTGCTCCCACACCCAACAGACCCAGGCCATAAAGAACATAACCCCCATACCCCTTAGGACAGAGTCAACAGTCAAAGTTGACCAAAATAATGTAAAACTAATAATGTGGCGATATATATATATATATATATATATATATATATATATATATATATATATATATATATATATATATATATATACCAGTGGACAATACAACATATATGCATAATAAAAGCTTTCACATTACACAGAAATAGTTTGCAACAATATGATGCATAACCAGTATAATGCTGTACACGCCAGCACTAAGCTACCTCATTTTCATAAGTTCAAACTTAAATATATGTACGATATCATGTAAACATAATACACCAGCTAATCACTCTCAAAAAGTCACAACCTCTGCTAAGGCTGCATGTACAGGCCACGAGCCATGAACTGCTTCTAATGAAAGATTTCTTGATGAGTTCTTTGTTATAATGAGAGTGTCCTGACAGACAGAAAATATAGTATACTTTAAACCAATATGACCTGAATGCAACAAGTAAGCCTTGTGTAAAAACCTGCTTGTAAAATTGTGTTTTGAAGGTAATGTTTCTTTGTGCAACGAGGAACCATACCGCAAAGAGGTTTTGATTCTCCTCTAGCCTTCATGGTGACAAAACAGATTAGCAGAGATTTAATGATGTTTGGACACCTGATCACGAAACTCGCCATAATGAACTCTATGCCCATGATGATATGTGCCTCTTGTGACCTGGTCGTTCCAGCCATATATTTGGAACCCTCTTTGTTGTTGTCTGATGGACACCCCAGGCCATAAAATGACCCCATGAGCTCTACCCCTTAGTCAGTAAATCCTGAACTGTCTAAACAGGTCAAGCGCAGTATTTAAGGGATAAGGTTTAATCTATGGCCAGTAAGAAATAACCTGCCTTTGAACCATGTTTTCATAAATGTTTAGGACACAAGTCTTTGAGCTTACCGAACAGACAGATTATGGTAATGAATGAATGGGAGTGTGTGGCCACAAGGGCAAATGTCAAATGGTTATTTTAACAGGAAGAAACATTACAAGTGTCAATTCTACATACCAACTCGCTGAGCCCAGCTTACTGATTGACCCAGGACACGTCATCGTCCCACCACGTGCCCTCAATCCAACCAAGTGCCTCCGGCCCTATGGTACCTATAGGTGTGCACTTTTTGTAACCAATCCCAAATGTTCATGTGCCCTTTAGGCCTTCCCACAGCTTGATGATGATTTTCATGTATAGAAACGAATTGTAACATGTTTTCTGTAGAGCGCTCTCGGTGTGAGCAGACTATATTCTGCTTGCCCTATTTTAGATAAAGCCTTTGATACCACCAGCACTTGGTCTTGGTCTCATTCCCTCCTGGGATGCATTTTTTACTGACTCCATTGGGAGAATTAGCTGTATTTTTGGGGTCTTCATGTTTACATTGGTGACCCCGACGCAATAGTGTTCTTTTCCGTCCTTGTGGCACGAGACGTCCCCCTGCTTTGACCCAGAGCGCGCTCCCTAAAGAGCTACCCGCCAATGGCAACCGGTACACTTAGACGTGTGCACGCAGTAGGGCGAAAGTGTAAGGGATCCCCCTTCACAAAACCCACCATACCACTCACCGGAGCCGGCCATGGTCTTTGAGCGAGGAGCAGCGCACTGACCGATCGGGTCCGGAGGGTCTCGAATCAAGACGGACACGTGAGTATCAAGTGTGGGTGGTATTGAAAGGTGGGTGAGAATCAGATTAGGAGGTCTTGGACAAAATGGCATAATTTGGGTGAAAAAAGTGTGGAAATCTGAAGCTTAAGGGGAAAGGTCCTGGGGGTCTGGGTCTTTTTTCTATAGTCCATTCTACTCTTATTCTATTGCATATGACCATTAGGGCGGTGACAGAGCATAAGGTGAAAAGAGGTTAAAAGGGATCCTATCTCCGGTGGGGGGTGGAAGACGGCACCGCATAGTGCTATCTCGACTAGTACAGGATATATGAGTGTGGGAAAATTGAGGCAAAAAGATGATAACATAGGGGTCTCAAAGGAAGACCTGGAGTAGTATTTATAAATGCTTTTTTCCAACTTCGTCTTACCTATCTCTTTCTCTATCCCTCTTGGGTGGGCTGGAGCAAGTGAGGGGAGAGAATTGTCCTAGGGGAGTGCAATTAAGCAGGAGTAGAAGGGGCATTAGGGACGGTGAAGTACAATTCATGTTGTCTATGTTTTTCGTTGTATGTGAAATTTGTTACATTTTTGTCTTTTGTGGAAACATTGTCTTTTTCAAATGAAAATTAATGAATTGATGTGATATTGCATGAGAAGAGTTCTATTCATATAAATGCAGTTTAGAAGTGTTGAAAAGTAAGTGAACAGTTCATTTCTTATGAGAAGGGTTTACAACATATTGATTTGGTCATACGAGAAGTGTGCACGTGTAGAGAAGGGTTGTCAGTTGGGTAATGTTGGTAGTCAAGTACAATGAGTGTGGGGACGCCCATTGCCCATATTTTTAAGACTCTGCCAGGGTATGCAGAAAAGATTAGTGAATACCATGACCAGTGGGTCATTGAATTGAAGGGAGAAGGAATGCCCCAGGTTTAGCCGCAGGGAGGGTCTTTTGATAAAGCGGTACTAGATATGGTTGCCACCTGCCTGTCCATTAAATATAAAGGGAAACAATTGCAAAACAGGAGAGAAATATTGGACTTGTGGCGGCTGTTTGAGGAAGTGCCCCCAGAGAAAAGCGGTGAGTGTACTACATCTCCCCTGACAACAGCTGGCAGTGAAGGGCTTATTACACAGAATGACAAGACGATAGAGGTCACACGTGTATATCCCTTATTGTCAAATCCATTGCCTGCAGAAGGATATAGTGACCCTATATATGTAGCCCAACCCACAGCACCTCCTATACTTAATCCGTCCACTACAGCACCACCCTCTTATGAGAGTCAAGGAGCAACAGGACAGGTGAGTACGCCTACAATCGATATTGAGAAGCTTACACAGAATTTCGATTCCCGACTAACAATGGCTTGAACTGAGTTGTCTCGCCTAAGGGCCATGGGAGAACAAAGGGGGTGGCTGCAGAGTTGCAGACTGTGGCAGTCTACTCTCTACTCCGGTGCGATCAGAGTCTTTCTACAGCCTCCTCCTGTTTTGTGGGTGGACCCATAAAAACCCCTCCTAACCGCGGAGCGGCTGCGGAGTTGGCTGCAGAGTTGTAGTCTGTGGCAGTCTACTCTCTACTCCGGTGCAACCAGAGTCTTTCTACAGCCTCCTCCTGTTTTGTGGGTGGACCCATAAACACCCCTCCTAACCGCGGAACGGCCGCGGAGTTGGCTGCAGAGTTGCAGTCTGTGGCAGTCCGTGAGCAGGCGGGGAAGGCCCCCATCACCAACATGGAGGATAGACGGGGGGAATTGCCCTCCTCACCACTACCAGGAGGCGAAGATGAGGAAGAGCAGTGGATGAGAAGTTCAAACTTAAGGCTTGCCTCCCAAAGACTCGACCTACCCCGCCCCTCATCAAGACCAAGGCACCCACCAAAAGCGGGGCTTCATAACGCCAGCCTCTCAAAACAACTGCAGCATGTGCCCCCTACAGAAGAACTACCCCAGGGCAAGGGGGAAGTCCAAGCGACCTGCCAAGGAAAAGTCGCATCTAGCGATAAAAAATTGCAAGCCTGCTTCAGCGCCGCCAAGAATACACCTGCACTAGATCGGGAGTTCTGTGAGCCGAAATCGGCAATAGAGACAGGGAAACCTCATGCGGACAAGTTCCCAGTGCAGCCGACCGAAGGGTGGGCGGCGAGGGAACAGCATGTGATCCTCTGACTCGAAACGCCGGAAATAGCCCAGGAGGGCTCACAAGGTACTAACCGGACCATCCCTCCTTTACTCACCGTGAATGTGGAGCCCGTCACGTCGGGGTTCGCACAGTATGGAGCGGTTGGCCCCAGCCGGAGGTCCCTCGCCGCGGACGCGCGGAGCTGTTGGCACTTGTCTCCCCCCTTGAGAGCTTGCAGGGGTGCGTGGCGGCACCCCGACTAGCTCTGAATGCGCAATCGGAGAAGGAGGCGGCGCAAGCTCAAATCCAGGTGGATGAGAGTGAGGCTCCGCTTCCTCAAGGGGGCAGAGCCAAGGATCAACAGAGCAAAGGGGCCAGACCAAAAGAAGCTGTTCAACTTGTTACGCCACAAATCCACACAAGTCAAGAGAGAGAAGTTCTTCTTGTTACGCCGCAAATTCACTCAAGTCAAGAAAGTGAAGTTCTTCCTATTGACTCTCCGCCTACATTTATTTTCCCAAAAAAAACCACAAAAAAACGCATCCTTCCAAAAACAAAAAAAAATATCAAAAAGTCAAAAGAAAAAGAAAGGAACACTCAACAAACCATTGCTTTACAAGAATAAGAAATCCTCGGACAAGATCCTGGCTAACTCAGCGATTTGTAACTCCCTAAAAGCATATTTTTCCAGCCAAGGAAAGTGTAAATATGATGTTCTCCTCGAATTGACAGACGCCAAAAGAGGATGACCTATATCCTGGTGGTAAAACAAATACTCTTGAGGACTCTTCTCAGCTTGAAAGCCCCAAGGAAGGCTCTCCTGTCTCATCTGAAAGTCCGAAAATGGCCCCTCTTAATGTTCCTCGAACGAGACCGTCTCCCACTCCTGCAGACTGCCCCCAGGCAAGTAGCCCCAAGGGACTCTTGTGCCACCCCCTTTACACCTCAAACTACTGGGACCCACTCAATCAACAACACAGCAAATGAGGGTGCTGTAGACCCTCTCGTTCTGAAGTCACTTCTCCGCCCTGTCAAGACTCCAGTCAAAATCCAATCACACCGGGTCCTAGCTGCCGCCTTATCAGACAAAGATTTCCACTCACCTCAGGTCCCACCACAGTCTTCTACCCCACCCTGCCGCCCTCACATTTCACCTCGAAGGAATAGTGATGGGGGTTCCAAACAGAAGATGTTCTAAAGGAAACACCACCAAAGGATGGGGGGTTCCAAACAGAAGAAGTTCTAAAGGAAACACCACCAAAGAAGCGAGACTTGACAACATTGATGTCAGCACTGACAATCGCGCTCGCTCCATTTGGAAAACTATATGAAGCTATAAATGACAAGCTAAAGGACCAAAACGACTCTGATTGCAATGACCCATACCAAAATGACATATCTTGAGGGATATATTACCGCCAAAGAAAAAGTTGACAGCGTCATTTATGACAAAATTATAGGAGACCTAACACGAACCAATCCTGCAATCTCAACTCCTCTACCCCAACCAATTCTAATCAAGGACTCAAGAGACTGTGCATCACAGACAGATTCAACCACTGATAAAGAAATAGACCTGCGAGATCAGACACAGTCAGCAGACAAGTGGTCTTCCAATAAAATTTGCTTCGGCTTTGGAAAAAAGCTTTAAAAAAATCAAAAATCGAAGGAGAATATTGAACCCCCTCACCAAATGGCCAAATCATGCCTGAAAGAATCAGCCCCTAAACAACTTCATCTCCCTTTTTTGACGAACGCATCCAAAGTCTCAACAAAAGGATCACTTGCCCAATCAACTAAGCCAAATGGAGTTAAAAAAAAAAAAACATCCTTCGAGATCCAGCAACAGCCCCTTTAGGTCAGGCTCTGGGAAACAGCCTGATCCTCCAGTTGAAAAACAGAGATTTGGTTCCTAAACCAAGCGCGTCCTTCGGATCCACAAAATCTCCCATCCAGGTCTGTCATTTTGTCAGAAGTCTCTTGCAAACTTCACCGCTACACTCACCAATTACCGTGGAAGATTTCCTGAGAGATGAAGCCTCTATGAACATCACTCTCCACTCATCTCCTGGGAGTTGCAGTCAAAGACAAACTGACGAACGTGAGGAAGAAAGACCGCCGACAAATACTAACCGTGTAGCATCTCCAAGATGAAAAAAACGAAGGTCAAATAGTGAAAATAAGAAAAAGGACTGGCATAGCCCAAACCAGAGATATCCTAGAGGGCCGGATTCTCTAAGAGTGAAACCTGTGTCATTAAAAAGAAACTACTCAGAAGTAAAATCACCTAAGGACACTGTCGACGACTGGAAAGACGGTCTCAACTTGTACAAAAAACCAAAGGAATCCATAGTACAGAAAGAAAATAACTATTTCATAGACGGCAGTCGGAACCAAAAAATAGCAAAACAACAAAGGCTAACTCTTGCAACAGTTTTTAAGCTAGAACAGATCCCAGCAAACTTCGAGAAGACAACCCTAAATAGGGGAACGGTACGGAAAATCCTGAAACACACAAGAGATCTCAAAGAATTGACGACAGAGGACCTGATATTAGTAGAGCCTTACCACAAAGACCAAAAAGCAAAGGCGTACTTACATATAAGAGCAGAAGCTAAAAGCAGATGGTCCAAAGAAGGCAAAGCAGACCTCCTAAAAAAGGGCTACTTAATTACAGAGGTGAAAAGAGCATCGATCGATTGTAAACTTCAATCCAAAGAGAACCCTCATCCGCCTGGGAAAATCCACTACAGGTCAAAAACAGAGTCAAATGCGCAAAACCTGATCCAGACCCTAAGGAGAGATTCGGCCCCATGGTCGGACAACACTGGCATGAGCAAGAACCGACACTCTCCGATAAGGAGACCCACTGATATAAACGTACATAGACCAAGTGAAATGCAGGAAAAAAGATTCCCGTCTAAGAGAAGGAATCCATCTCACTCAGAAACTAAGACTGAGCAATAAATGTCTGACAGAAGTAATAAAATCTCGAGACACTCGGAATCTTCGTCAGCCAAGAACAACTTGTCAACATTTGCACCAATTAAGCAGCTTTTGGAATGGCTTCCAAAAACCTCTTCAAGCCACTCAAAGAAATAGCAACAAATACCCAGTGAAATGGCGAAATTAACCAAAGATGGAACTAGCATAAAGGACCCAAGGCCAGAACCTGATCTCCAAACTCGAACACTTAAAATGATGTCTTGGAACACCAGGGGTTATACTCACCTCACAAAACCAGGTGTTAGTAAACCTTGGTGAATTTGACATCATTACTCTCCAAGAAACATGGCACCTCAAACCTCCAACAATTGATGGCTTTTCAGTCATAGTTTCCCCAGCAAACAAAGGCCGTTTGGGTCGTCCATCAGCTGGTCTCCTTGTGGCAGTCCGTTCCGGTTCTGGACTTTCAATTCAGAAGAAGCTTTCTGCTACTGAAACTCACTTAGCAGTATTAATAAAGTGGGAACGACTGGATGCAAAGAGTCACTCTACAATCTCCTCTTTGATTACCATAATCACAACTTATTGGAACCCTCAAGTCATTTCAGATAGACTCTTCCTAGCAACCATCGAAACCGAGATCGATGGCATCATGACTGCCCAAAATAACCCCCTCATAATTCTAAGTGGAGACTTGAATGCCAAATGCCCGACGGGACTCCCGAGAAGCACTTCACCACGTCCGAC
The DNA here is from genome assembly GCF_040938575.1 of Ambystoma mexicanum. NCBI lineage: Eukaryota > Metazoa > Chordata > Amphibia > Caudata > Ambystomatidae > Ambystoma > Ambystoma mexicanum. The sequence continues at coordinate 114,773,731 of NC_090934.1, read as the reverse complement.
AAGCCAGGTGGAATCACGTGGTAAGCAATGGCAATCCCTCATGGATTCTAGAAACCTCTACAATATTGATCACTCTCTTCCTCAGGCCATCTATATTCCCACTTGGTAAAGAGGTTCTCAAGAAGGGACGATAGACTACATTTATGTCTCAGAGTCGTTGCTGAGCCGAATTACAACTTTTGAGGTCATAAAGACAGAAGCAAGCGACCATAACATCCTGAAAATCACATGGCCGACTGAAGGGGGTGATAGAATTCGAATGCCAGAAAAAATGGAACCAAATGCTCAAGGAAACCGCTTAAGACTCACAGCCGAACAAATTAAAGAACTATCCAAAAACTACGCAACCCACTGCTTGCGGGAAAATAGGGGGACAATAAATTCAACTGACTACCAACCCTTATTGGTTCCGTATCTGATACCCAGGAAGCCAAATCCCAAGGGTACCCAGCAACCATTACATACCTATGACAAAGAGCTAGTAATGAAACGTCGCACCCAGAGAAAGCTGAAGAGGCAGGCAGCAACCTCTGAATCTCGGATGAACTAAGGGAAAGCTACCTAAATGAACAAAAGCTGTACAAATCCTGGTTAAGATTCCAAAGAGCTCTCCTCTATCAACATGACTCAGACTAAATGCTGAGAAAATTGGCAGATAAGAACTTAGGTGCTTTCTGGCAATTGATTAGGAACACAGGAGACGGGTCAACCGCAATAGGATCGAACAACGTCTCAGAAGAAGTCTGGAAATTACACTTCTCCAAGATATTCCAGCTCCCCAGGCAAACTATTCCTCGTCTGGGGTCTGAGTCAAATTCAACTACCTGGGAAGACTTCTCAAATGAAGAAGACATTGTACTGGCCATCAGGCGTCTTAAATCCTCCAGAGCTCCTGGCCCTGACGGAATCACCAACATAGACCTAAAAAACCATCCATAGGAGTGGGCGAGCTTCATTGGCCAGTTGTTCAAAAAATGTTGCACTACAAGATCGATTCCGAAATCCTGGTGCTGCGCATTAATCGCTCCCATCTACAAAAAAGGAGACAGAACCGACCCAAGAAACTATCGCTCCATTGCGCTTTTGGACACAATTGGTAAGCTCTATGGATCATTCCTCTTAAAGAGCTTCCAAAATTGGGCCAAAACAGCCCCCTGCCGAGACCCTTTTCAAGCAGGGTTCATGAAAAACTCGGGGACCACAGCCAACATCATGATGCTAAGTGCTATAAAGGCCAAACTCACGCCAGGGCCCGGGAAAGTATACCTGGCATTCATAGACCTCAGTCAAGCCTTTGATCAAATAGACAGATCTCTGCTGTGGTCCAAATTGGAACAATGGAAATGTCCGAGCAAAATTCTTGACCCAATAAAGGCTTTTCACAACAAGACGTCAATTAGGGTCAAGTTAGATCAAGCAGGCCAGTTGTCCGAAGAAATTCCGACGCTCAGAGGGGTGAAACAGGGCTGCCCGCTGGCCCCAGTCTTGTTCATCTCCTTTCTTGGAGACCTTAAAGAAAAGGCCAGCAAGACTAGATCTTTGCCTCCAAAAATTGGTGAGACTTCTGTGGCTCGTTTATTATATGCTGACGATATCATCCTCCTTGACCAGACTGAAATTGGTCTACAAAGACAGCTCGACAACTTGGCTATATACATCTCAAAAAACAACTTAGAGATAAATAAGGAGAAAACAAAAAACTTGATACTTGGACAGCTTCCAAGAAAGAACCCAAAAAACTTCAGATGGCATATTGAAAACTCGACTATAGAAGTGGTGAAGTACTTCAAATACCTTGGGGTGACGATGGATAACTCGAAGTCTGAGACTTCAATGCAAAACCATCTATGGGACAAGACTCGAAAACTCACTACCCAGGCAAAAATAATCGACAGGAAATACAGCTGTTTTTCGCTTCTAATGGCCATAAAATTTTACAAAGGCAAAGTAATTCCAAGCTTGGCATATGGATGTGAGGCAATGCCAGCGATTCCCACTGCGATTTGACCAAAATTGGAAGCCTACTTTTGGCGGAAAGTCCTTCAGCTTCCCAACTCCACACCTATCTCGATCATCAGAAGAGAATTGGGAATCAACTCCCTGAAAGCTGTTATTGAGGCAGGTGAAATGGCGCTGTTTAGGAAAATAATAATACAGGACTCACCGCCCCTGTATAACATAATCAAAACCGAAATGGCAGAAGGAAGGAACAAGTCTCTTACCACCTGGGCAGCCAAGCAGCGAGCACATTTGGTCAACAGTGGATGTTCTGAAGAGGAACTGATTCGAAATCCTACGAAAATAAAATGGAAAATTGACCAATTAAATTGGATAGAGAATTTAACACTAGCAGGAAACAACAAACTCCTCACTCATCTGAACTTCCAACCCAAAAAATGACATTCAACTACTGAAGTCCTAAAAAGATTCCCAAATAAGACCTTAAGATCTATTTTTCTGAGATCTCGTCTTAACCTGCTCCCGACCAACGAAATAAGGGCCATTAGGGGCCAATCGCAAACAAATCAATGTCGCTTATGCGAAACTGAACACGAGCCTGAATCGGTAAAGCACCTCCTGATGCACTGCACTAAAATGAAAAAATGGTGAAGATTGTTTTTGAGACCACTGATTAATCCTAATCTCCTGTACGAAGAAGACGTCTGGTGGAACCGCCTCCTGAGTGGATCTAGGACTACATGTTAATAGCAACAGCTAAAATATTAAAGGCAGCCTTAGAGGCATGTTTCCTTAAAACCAACGAAGAAGAGAGACAAGGTTCTGGCCAATAAAAGTTGGAATCGGAATCTGAATCCTCTGTGAACATCAGAAGTTAACCTCTAAACTTTTAAACTGTGAGAAGGCTGGAAAGAAGAAGAAAACGAAACTTTGAAACTCTAACTTCAAGACTTTCCTCTTCCTCTTCTTTGCAAAATCATTGATTTGATAAAAGCAAATAAAAAAAATAAAAAATAAAAAAATAAACGTTTTTTTCCAACACCGTCTTACCTATCTCTTTCTCTCTCCCTCTTGGGTAGGCTGGAGCAAGTGAGTGGGGAGACTTGTCCTAGGGGAGTGCAATTAAGCAGGGGTAGAAGGGGCATTAGGGACGGTGAAGTACAATTCATGTTGTCTGTTTTTCGTTGTATGTGAAATTTGTTAAATGTTTGTCTTTTGTGGAAACAGTGGGCCTCATTACAGCCTGTCAGGTTTGGACCGCGGTGATTCCGTGAAGGCGGTAACAAAGTTTCCGTGTCTGCAAGGTTGCGGAAAGACCGTCCAATTACGTGCTGTCGGTCACGCGCACCACACGGATGCAGAAACTTTGTCACCACCATCACGTAAAAAGCCATGGAAATGGACATAGCGCTGCCACAAGTAGCGCAAAAACCGTGTCCGCCTCCGTCGCCACGGAACCGGAAATACCATGATCGCCAAAACAGGAAACAGAGAGGCGGCCATCATATAAAGCACAATCCATTGCCATCCAGAATCAGCACAAGCAGAATCTACACTGTGAGAAGGCAAAAGGGACCAACAGCATGTCTGCCAGGATTCCAGCTCAGAGGCAGCGCAAACAGCGCTGTAGTGAGGCGGAGCTAACTGTTCTGGTGGAGCATATAGTGGAGCATGCAGAGATGCTGTTCAGTGCCGATCAACGGCGTGCCACACAGAAGCGGAGGAAGGAAGTGTGGGCGGAAGCAGCACGCAAGTGCACTGCTGTGGGCGTGACTGTGAGGAGCGTAAAGGACTGCCACAAGCGGTGGGACAACCTCAGGCTGAGGGTTCGGAACCTGATCTCCACACACCGCCAATGCAGCAGTGGGACAGGTGGAGGACCCCCTTCCCCACTGAGGCTGCAAGCATGGGAGGAGCGCTGCAGCAGTGTCCTCCACCTTGAGGGCATCCATGGGATCGGGGAGGCTGAGGCAGGAGTGAGCCCACCTGCAGATGCTGGTAAGTGGTGAAACATGAATGCCACATGAGAATATGTTGATGGCATGACCGGGCCAAAGGACCCATTAACAACCCCCCAAACCCCCAGCAGTGCATGACTGGGCCAAAGGACCCATTAACAACCCCCCCCCCAGCAGTGCATGACTGGGCCAAAGGACCCATTAACAACCCCCCCCCCCAAGCAGTGCATGACTGGGCCAAAGGACCCATTAACAACCCCTCCCCCCCAGCAGTGCATGACTGGGCCAAAGGACCCATCATCCTCCGTATGGCAACCAATATCACAACAATGCATACCCCCAACAATCAGAGGCATGTAACTAACACTATTGAATGATCAACCTGTATGATGCATGTGATGCACCCATCAGCCACCACCACAACACTAATTGCAGGTCCTCTGTGTCCCCATAGCCGTGTCAAGTGACAGTGATACTGCACAACAGGCCAGACAATCTGCACCGGCACGTGTCCAAGCCACCGCCCCTGCAGAGGATGCTGCCAGCAGTTCGGCATCTCTGCCCCCAGTACCAACTGCAACAAATGTGCCGGCCACCACCACCAACATCCCCGGTGTCTCCATGCTGCCTGAGATAACACAGATGCCACGGGAACCCATCGTGCCCACCCAAACCAACACAGAAGGCAGCTGCACTACAGAGGAGGTGGCCTGTAGTGACAACAGTGCCCCGGCAGAGCACTCTGATACTGGGCCACAGGGGGAGATGTCCACATTTGATGACCTGGGATCTCATTTGATGACCTGGGATCCTTCCATCAGCTGGAGTTTAGTCACACATCACTCCGAAGTCCCATGAGGTCACCCACCCCATCTATGGCAGAGCTTAATTACCGCATGCAGCGGATGAAGGAGCAGCAGGCTACCCTCACCCAGCTCATAGAGAGGCAGCTCTATGAATCTAGGCTGCAGAGGGAGTGCTACAGCACGTCAGTGCGTCGCCTATCAAGGTCCATTGGACGTTTTGCCAGCACTATTGTCACCCTGGCACGCCATGTGCGGGAAGGCAATGACAACACCTCCAGGCTCATAGAGTCCATGTTGATTGGGCAACAGGCAAATATTGCACGTATGCCATCTATACCTGATTCTGTGCCATCCAATACCACCACCCCATCCAGCTCCACTACTGCCAGTCCAAGGAGGCGCTCGAGTCAGCTAACAGGGCTCTCGGGCAAGTTTGCACAGGCACAGAAGCGCACACAGAAGTGATGGCATGTGTGTGGGGCACTGCAGGACACACGTGGACTTGAAGGGTGTGAGGGGTGGGTACATTTGGGTGGTGGGGGAGGTTGTTTTGTGTGTTTGAACATTGGGGCCTGGGTGGGGGTGGGTATGTTTGGGTGGTGGGTGGGCACGGGTGTACAGCTTCCCTAACCATTGCACCTCCTTCCCTGTTGTTAATTCATCAATATATCATCATTTGAAATCAAAACATACATGTGTGGACATCTATCATTTCATTTGCAGTACAAGAAATCATTTATTGTCATCACCATGTCCATGCATTGCTGTGAATGTGCTGTGTCTCAAAAGTAAATGCGAATCAGTTCATCCCGTGCTCTTTGGCCATCAAGTGCAACCCCAAGGGGAGGTGGTGCCATGCCATCCTCATCCCCATCCCCATCTCCATCTACATCCGCATCCCCTTCTCCATCCCCATCTTCTTCATCTGCGTCTGGGGGCATTGGGATGTTCCTGCGCAGGCAGAGATTGTGCACCAAGGCACATACGAGCGTGATTTTACCCGTCTTCACTGGGCTGTACAGCATTGATTCACCAGATCTGCTCAAACAGCGGAACCGGGCCTTCAGCAGTCCGAATGTCCTCACGTGTGTGGACATGTGCCCTATCGTACGCCTCTTCATGCCTGTTCCTTGGTCTCCGTACAGGTGTCATCATCCTTGGCGTGAGTGCATATCCAGCATCACCTACATGGGATGTAGATGGTGGGACATGTCAGTGTTTGTTGTATCATCTCTTCATCTGATGCTGTGCTATTTTGTATTATTGTTCATTCATGCATGTGTGCCATGCAGTGGTTGGAAGTGTTTATCGGCCATGACAGTGGATGTAGCCAAATGGATATTGACCTACACATTTACGTGCATGTGTACTCTGCCCTGCGGGTGCCATTTGATTGTGAGTATGGCATAGTGCAGTGATGTGCACACATGGCAGAGTCACTCCACTGTAATGAAGTAGTTAATGCAGGACGTCTCATTTACAGGCATCATGTGCATTGGGAGGGCAGTGTTCCATTTGTGGGTGGGTGTTTGCAGTGGCACAAGGTGTATGGGACAGTGACAGTATCGGCTGTATGTGTCATGTGGCAGGGTGTGTACGGGCACACTGTGATGACCTGTCATGTCTTCCTTTGTGATGTTTGGGATCCGCTATCTATTTGGTTGATGGCAGGGGGGGTGATGCATGTGCGTTCACAGCAGCACACTCACATTGCTCATTGGCCTGGAGACACACACACACCACTTCAACAGGGTTGGAGCATTGTCAGCTGTACTCAACTAATAGCCATGGGTTTTGTCCAGCATAGCGTTCCATGTACTGTGGCAACGTGGAATTCCGCAGTACCATTGAGTCATGGGTTGAGCCGGGGAAACGTGCGCAGCAGTGTGTAAACAGTAGCATGGCATCACATACCATCTGTACATTCAATGAGTGATACTGTTTCCTATTGCGGAACACCATCTCAATTGCACGTGGTCCTGTCAGCTCAATGTGGGTGCAGTCAACTGCACCTATGCAATTTGGCAAGCCTGCTATGGCATGGAAGGACAACTTGGTGGCAATGACCTTGGGGAGGGTACGGGGTAGGGCTATGTGTTCCGACACATGGCGCAACAGGGCATCCAGTACCTGTACCAGGATTTTTGAAAAACAGGGTTGTGATATGCCGTGCAGCTCACCGACCGTGTGTTGATAGGTGCCAGTGCCAAGGAAATGCAGCACAGACACAACCTTCAGGAGGGGGGGGGGTGGCGGTGGGGGTGTCTATGTGGCTGCTGATGTTGTCCTCAATCATGGCAGTGATGTACAGGATTGTTGGATGGTCCAGCCAGTATAGTGTGTGGATCTGTCCTGGGGTAAGGTTCCAGGGTGAGGCCCTGATGCGTGGTATTGCAGGCTTCCTGCAGGGTTGTGCCGGCTGGACAATGGGGTTTGCCATAGGTGCAGGGTTGACTGGTGGCGCATGCGCCTCCTTCGCCTCCGCCTTCTCCTCTGCACCATTACTGCCATCAAGTGCAGTGCTGCCTGTTGGTTGAGTAGGCCCAGTCCAAGTGCTACTAGAGCTGCTGCCTGCATGGTTTTGTGTTGTGTTGGCCTGGGTGTGGCCCTTTTGTAGGCTCCCAGTGTGCTGCTGGGTCCAGCTGGGCTGATTTGGTGCACATGTGCCCTGATTCAGTTCAGCAGGCACTGTTTAACGTCATGTTCGCGTTGGCGGCGGTACCGCCACCGTGATCACGGTTTTAACGCCATTTTTCTGGCAGTGTTTCCCTGTCCGCGCTAGTTGTGATGCTCATGGTGTTTTGTATTGCCGGTAACGGAGGGGTTTCCATGGAGATGGACTTTACGGGACCCTTAACTCCGCGGTGGCGGTGGGGGAGGTGCTATTTCTGGGCCCGCGGGTCATGATTGGATGGACACGGAAATGGTGCCGGTATGGTTATACCGGCAGCGTTAATTCCAGTCCGGAGCACTTGTAATGAGGCCCATTGTCTTTTTCAAATGAAAATTAATGAATTGATGTGATATTGCATGAGAAGAGTTGTATTCATAAAAATGCAGTTTAGAAGTGTTGAAAAGTAAGTGAACAGTTCATTTCTTTTGAGAAGGGTTTACGACATATTGATTTGGTCATACGAGAAGTGTGCGAGTGTAGAGAAGGGTTGTCAGTTGAGTAATGTTGGTAGTCATGTACAATGGGTGTGGGGACGCCCATTGCCCATATTTCTAAGACTCTGCCAGGGTATGCAGAAAAGATTATTGAATACCATGACCAGTGGGTCATTGAATTGAAGGGAGAAGGAATGCCCCAGGTTTGGCCACAGGGAGGGTCTTTTGATAAAGTGGTACTAGATATGGTTGCCACCTGCCTGTCCATTAAATATAAAGGGACACAATTGCAAAACAGGAGAGAAATATTGGACTTGTGGCGGCTGTTTGAGGAAGTGCCCCCAGAGAAAAGCGGTGAGTGTAATACATCTCCCCTGACAACAGCTGGCAGTGAAGGGCTAATTACACAGAATGACAAGACGATAGAGGTCACACGTGTATATCCCTTATTGTCAAATCCATTGCCTGCAGACGGATATAGTGACCCTATATATGTAGCCCAACCCACAGCACCTCCCATACTTAATCCGTCTGCTACAGCACCACCCTCTTATGAGAGTCAAGGAGCAACAGGACAGGTGAGTACCCCTACAATCGATATTGAGAAGCTTACACAGAATTTTGATTCACGACTAACAATGGCTCGAACTGAGTTGTCTAGCCTAAGGGCCATGGGAGAACAAAGGGGGTCACTCACCCCCCGGGTAGAATGTTATGCGACACACCAGCTGAGTGTAGGGATGGGGGAAGATGGTTGGAAGAAGGGAGAGATACTATTTAGAATAAACGATACCCCCATGCGAATCATAGAAATAAACACAGCTGACAGTGAACGCGAGATAGAAGAGGGAGGGGTGACATCGGACAGGGAGGAGGAATATTGATGTGACTTAGATTAGCAAGAAGAACAAGAAAGGAGGCTCAGAACTGCCACAGGTGGGACTCCATTTGGGGAGGGGTTGTCTCCCATGGAAGAGTGGAGGGAGAGGTTAAGGAACAGAACAGTTAATTATGAGAGTGCGTTCAGCCTGAACAGCTGTTGCGAGCTACCTTGGTGCTTTGTTGTAAGAATTGGCTGCACTGGTATTGTGCTATTTGTTTGCTGCATGTGGAACTTGGGGCATTGCGGCTGTCCAATGTCAAGAAAAGACTCCCTGAAAATAATCACAAGTCATCCACTTCTGCGCTCCAAAAGTAAATTTTATATGTTGCACAAATTGTTCAATACATTATTACATGTGGATTTTTTGAACGTACATGACAAGAAAAAATATTAGAAAAGAATAAATCATAGTTTCCACTTTTGACAAAAGGAGCATCTGATTGTGATTGCAAATTCCTCTTTGCTGTTCAATTTTTAATGGCTCCTCTTTTCTATAGGTAAGTGGTTTGGTAAGATTGTATCGATCTTCTCGATTGTTATGATGGGGGTTATAAGGTTCACCCTCTACCTTCTAAGTAAGGTTTACCCTCTACACGTGTTTCACCCTGCTTGTGTTGGCAAGGATCTTCAGGAGGGATTTGTAACATACAATTGCGCTAATTGAAGATGTCTTGGGATTCCCTTGTTTAAGCTGTCCTCTAGTGTTGGAACAGAACAGTGCGCATGGCTGTGATCGGGAAGAAAGGGAAGAAGGTGAGTACCAAAAAGGGGGGGGAATGTACAGCTGCCACTAATACACAGGAGGGCAGGAAGGCCAAACTACATACCATGGGCCCAAATGGATAAGGCCAACTTGCTCAAACAGCTACCCCCACTGTCAGGAGGCGCCAGCAAGTGGATATATGCATTTGAGAAGCACACAGCAGGAGTGCCCTTGGCGGTGGGGATGTTAAAAGCCTGCTGGTATCTGCAGTGGGAGACCAAGCAAACAGAGTGTGGGCGAAGGCGAGGTTCCCCAGAATAACATTAGATTGCGACCGCCATGATGGGGCCTCACTTAACACAGTGCGAGCATGCGTGTGGGATGCATTGAGGGCAACATTTCCAGACACCCCAGATTTACAGCCAGTAATGCAGTGTACAATGGGAGATGTCGAAGATGCAATGTCTTTCATTTTCCGGGTGCAGGACATGTGAAGAGCGGAAACGGATACGGCCTGGTACCAATCAACTTCCCTGTTCTATTTCATTATAAAAAGGAGGCTCCCAAAGTTAGTGCAGAAGGCCCTTGATAAAATAGCTGGGATAGAAGCCAAGGTATGGCTTGCAATTCAAAGCATAATAGTGCACCACTGTAAAAGGATCAAAGAGAAGGAAAAGTGGCAGTTGGCAGACAAGGCTAAATTAGTACAAAGCAAACTGCTGAAGGTCAGTGCAGTAGCAGCAACCAGCAAAGCAGGAAGGGACCGGGAGGAGGACGATTGACAGATGGGAATACCAATGCAGAGGGTGGCAAACATGGTCAGGGGAACATCAATATGAGGGACCACAATGGCCATCGAGAGGGTGGTCGGTCAATAGAAGGGGAATAAGGGGATCAAGGGGGGGTATGGAGGGCCCCGAGGAGGAATGCAAGGACAGTGTTGGAATTGTGGGAGGTGGAGACATTTTATGAGAGAATGTCGAAGCAGGCCCAATAACTTGTATCCAAATGAAAACCAGAGCGGACACCCCCATCCAGGGAGCCCCTATGGGCTACCAATGGGCGGAAATAGACGAGACAGCCAGCCAGACCCAAGATACATGAATGAGCATCCAGTGCCCCTCCAAAATACATCTCCACACCCCCAGTGTCATGACAGTGCTGCCCCCATGCGCAATAACACTTATGCCAGCACTGCAAATGGAGCACCTGCAACGTGTAGAGGGACAGCGATGCTAACAGGAAATGTTTTTGACGTTGATGAACTCCCATGGCATTCAGCATAGGACAGCCCACAGGGAACACTTGCGTGGTGGATTCAGGAGCATAAAAATAGTGCCATACACTGAAGAGCTACTCATAATGGTGGGGGAAAAACTGTATAGGCACCCCTGCTGTATTACGAAGAGTCACCCATTAATTAGCTGGGGAGGGATATTCTCAGCAAGCTCAACATGACCATCTCCTTTACTGACAGTGGAATGGTGTGCTCTACACCAGGCATATGTGCAATCTGTGCCACGTTAGTCATACACACCCAAGCAAATTTCCCACCGACACGAGGCATACCTGTAAATCTAGATATGTTCCTACAACGATTGAGGATACTAGCGAGAGTAGTGCCAGAATTGAAAAGTGATAAATGGAGGGTGCCCTCAGAATTCATTTTCCACCCAATCGCAGACCCATAAATAGTGCCAGGGTCCATAGTATCCCTAGACATACATGCAATTCCAGTGTCACCTCAAAGAATAACAGTAATAGCAATGGATATGCATGGAGGCCAGTGGAGAACAGTGCTGTGCATCAACGCCAATAAGGCCCTGCAAGACCTGACAAAAGAGGAACTTTTTTGTGACGCTGAAGACAATGGGGAAATAGTGATGGAAATTGCAATCCCCTGTGATGTCATGATCCAAAGAATGGAGTTGCCACTGCCTCTCGTGGCAGTGATCAGAGCACCACCAGTATACTTTGAGGAAGACATGTCCAAAGTACCACAGCAGCTGTGGACCACAGGCCCACATGATGTAGGTATACTGCATGAGGTGACACCAGTAAAGATCAAGCTCAAACCCGGGGCCATCTTACCCCGGGTAAAACAATATCCCCTATCTAGGGAAGCTGAGTAAGGAATAAAAGACACAATTTGTGCATTAATGATACGGGGAATAACAGTACAATCTAACTCGCCATGCAACACTTGCATTTACCTGATCAAGAAAGCGAAGAATGGGGCGTGGAGATTGATCCAGGACCTACGCCCCCTCAATGACGTAGTATAGAAGGAGTTCCCTCTTGTCCCAAATCCTGCCTCAATTCTATGCAGTATCCCAACAGAGGCCACTCATTTCACATTAGTGGACCTAAAAAACATCTTCTTCTCAATTCCACTTGATCAAGGTTCATGGTATCTGACAGCATTTATGCTAGGGGGGAAGAGATATGAGCACTGCAGACTGGCCCAAGGGTACTGTGAAAGTCCTAGTATTTTCAACAGATTACTGCACAAGGACCTTGGAAACATGCACACAAAGAGTCCAATAATTCAATACGTAGAGAAATTGTTACTCCCCGGTAAAGATGAAAAAGAGTGCAGAAAGGATTCCATTACCCTATTACCACATCTCTCACAGAAAGGGTACAAGGTAGACAGACAAAACTGCAATACTGCTTGACAGAAGTGCTATACCTAGGTCAGTTGATATCTAAATATGGTAAGAGAATAATACCTGACAGAGCAGCAGCAATAAGAGCAGTAAAAGAGCCAAACACAGTAAAGGAGATGCAAAAGTTTATCTGCATGTGTAACTACTGCCAAGCTTGGATATTGGATTATGCAGCATACACAAAACCCCTGTTACAGGCACTCAAGGAAGCACAGCGGGAAAACACCAACTTACAATGGACGCAGGAAATGCACACGGCTTTTGACACACTCAAAGAATTGATATCCACTGCCCCAGTTCTCGCGACTCCTAATTATGAGCAGGCATTCTATCTATTTTCACATTGTAATTGCACCCACATGACAGCTGTATTGACACAAAAAACATCCCTGGGTCACAAGCCCCTGGCATTCTACAGTGGAACACTAGATGCAATAATGCAAGGACACTTCGCTTGTGAACAGGCTCTCGCAGCCGCCGCGTTCGCAATAGAAAAAAGTTCTACAATCGTGAAGGGATGCTCTGTCACGTTCTACATAGAACACTCTCTGTTTGCAATCCTTGAAAGATCGAAAAGCACACTAACTACTCAAAGGGCCACAGCAAATGATTTGATCATTTCTAGTGCGAACATTCATATCGTGTGGTGCAAAAGCGTAAACCCAGCTACATTCATCACAGAAGCATGCACAGTAGAAGATATGCAACAACACGACTGCACCACATACACAGAAGATGATGATAACACACCTAAAGGACATGAAAATGCACTGTCAAAAGGGGAAATTTACTTCATAGATGGGTCTGTCTCCATAGGTCGAAGAAATGAACGGATTACTTAAAAGTAGATTGTCAAAACTGTGTCACACACTCAAGAAGAACTGGGTGTATTGTTTACCCCTGTCGCTTTTTGCAATGAGGAACCAACCTGGCAAGGACCACCACCTGTCACCCCATGAAATGGTGACAGGTAGAAGGATGCGCACAGCCCACTCGCCCTTGCACAGGCAATCAGACGCACACCAAAGCACCACAGTTCTAGGAGAAGAATTCCATGAGTATCTTAGAAACCTGGCAAGAGCTGCAAGAGCCATAACCAAACAAATAGCACCACCATTCACACAGGAAAATGCTACTGGTACAATGACCCCAGCCACAGATAGTCCAGACTGCCAGTTGATGACAGGTGACATGGTATATCTGAGGAGCTTTGTGCGTAGGTGGAATGGCCGAGGTTTCATGGTCCATACAAGGTAATATACTGCACACCTACAGCTGTCAAGGAACAGGGCCTGAAGTATTGGGTACACTTAACCTATGTTCGCAAGGACTATGGGAGTACAGACTGCACAGACAATGAAGGTGACAGGAATGAGCAGAGTGCACGAACATAAAAGGTGGGAAAGAAAGAATAACTAGGCACAGAATAAAAGCAAACAAAGAGTAAATAAAGATATTTAAATAATCATGGTATTAAGAAGTACTGGTTATGGGTAAAAAACAGATGAAATGACAAGGATGTTTCTCTCTCTCTCTCTCTCTCTCTCTCTTTCTCTCTCTCTCTCGCTCTCTCTCTCTCGCTCTCTCTAATGCACATGTGATTCATGTTTTTTTGTGTGATTTCAACTGACGGTGATGTGTCTCCCTTGGTTCTTTTTTCCCAGACTCGAAGTGTGGGAGAGAAAAAGTGAGGGATACGGGAACACATATTTGTATTAAGAAGAACAAAAAGTAAACACAGAATGAATAGTTAAAGTGATTTAGCAAGTAAACAGCATGTAAATAACAAAAATGTAAATATTCAGGATAAACAAATGCTTATGTTTCATTTATCAGGAGCTACAATGGGCATGGACGATGTCCCGGCAGCAACAAATGATAGTGTAGATAGAAGCAGACGAAGGAGATTTGTTTATCCTAGCTATTCATATGAATGCGTGTGGTTTGTGTGTGAAGTACTATTCTTTTCAGCATTATTTGGCCTTTTCCTGTATTGGACTATCATATATGTTTCATTCGATGTGAGCCAGGGGGGTGTGGGCATAAAAACAATCAAGAATGGGACCTATCTAATTTGGGATGGTGCCAAGTTAATATGGGCCTGTTGGAGCCATGGGGATGAATATAATAACACCACCAATATCACAAAGATGCAAACCACCCCACATTCCCACATATAAATAAATCTGTGTTTAATGTTTACACAATGAATGACAGAACTCCTTCAGAACTCACGTGGGTGAAGAACCACCCGTACCCAACGACCATGCCAGTTTCAGAAATAGCAACATCAGAAAACACAGCCACCAGAGAAGGAGGGAGTAATGATGACAAAAATATGGCCATTACATACTATAATTTATATACACTAATGGGAGGGTAAGGAGGCCCCAGGAAATGAGGGAGGTGGGCTTAAGAGAAAGAGGAGGGAAACACAACAGGAAAAGTGGGAAGAGCATTATAAATTCGGCTTGCACCCCCACCAGATGAATAAATGGTATGCAGACATGAGCAACACGACCACAAAAGTGATGGGTGGAAGGTTTCGAATGAATCTAAACCACTGGCAATTGCTCTGGGCAACCTTCCACGCCACCGTTTTTTAGCCCGTCTGCGCCATTGCAAAAGGGGACCAGCCATGTGCAAATCAGTCAGCAGCTGCCGCCACCAAAGGTAGCAGCCCAGCCCGAACTGCTAGGCCAGGTCCCCTCTGCACAGAAAACCAAGCAACCCCAGACATGTTTCGGCCTTGTTGGACCTCCTCAGTGAGGTGCAGCCTGGTTCCCTGTGGCGCAGCGAGCAAGGGACCCACGTCTGGGCATACCCTCTCTCACAAGGAGAAACAAACTGACCACAAAAGTGATGGGTGGAAGGTTTCGAATGAATCTAAACCACTGGCAATTGCTCTGGGCAACCTTCCACGCCACCGTTTTTTAGCCCGTCTGCGCCATTGCAAAAGGGGACCAGCCATGTGCAAATCAGTCAGCAGCTGCCGCCACCAAAGGTAGCAGCCCAGCCCGAACTGCTAGGCCAGGTCCCCTGCAATGGCGCAGACGGGCTAAAAAACGGTGGTGTGGAAGGTTGGCCCAGAGCAATTGCCAGTGGTTTAGATTCATTCGAAACCTTCCACCCATCACTTTTGTGGTCAGTTTGTTTCTCCTTGTGAGAGAGGGTATGCCCAGACGTGGGTCCCTTGCTCGCTGCGCCACAGGGAACCAGGCTGCACCTCACTGAGGAGGTCCAACAAGGCCGAAACATGTCTGGGGTTGCTTGGTTTTCTGTGCAGAGGGGACTTGGCCTAGCAGTTCGGGCTGGGCTGCTACCTTCGGTGGCGGCAGCTGCTGACTGATTTGCACATGGCTGGTCCCCTTTTGCAATGGCGCAGACGGGCTAAAAAACGGTGGTGTGGAAGGTTGGCCCAGAGCAATTGCCAGTGGTTTAGATTCATTCGAAACCTTCCACCCATCACTTTTGTGGTCGACATGAGCAACACGGCAAAACAAACAACTAATGAAAGTTGCTATGTGTGCTCACTTATTCCTCACGCCTCGGGCACTCCCAAGGTATTGCTGCCCCAAGAGATTCCATTTGCAGAGGCCCAGTGTCTCCTACATCTTGCGCTATGCCGAATAAAAAATACTTTTCAAGCACACTCTATTTCATTTGAACTATTGCAGAACGAACAGACATGGACTCCCGGCCGCAAGGAGTAATTTGTGTGAAAGAAACTTTTCTGGTGATAAAAGGGATATTGCATGCAGATAATATGTGGCTGTCATGGTGCATGCTCCTAAACATGAGGAGCCGACCAGCCTACCCCAGTTACTGGCACCCATGAGGACTTGTAAAGCCCCAAACGGTTGCCTTAGAACTTCCTGGACTCAGTCCTGGCGCTGTGCGCCATGCTCATATTATTCCATCTTATGGTTAACTGCATGGGACTACATACAGCTCAGCCTAATGGAGCTGAGCCATTCAGCCTAACCCTGGGTGTGGCTGGAGGGCCTACTTTTCCTGGGATTACTTGTGCAGGGCGAGGCTGGAGGGACTACTTTACCTGGAACTACTTGCAGGGCTATTTAAACCACACTCCACAGATAGAACACGCTTTGCATTATTCTGCACTCCGGCAGCGTAACGCTCACCATGTCTGCTCAGCTCCTGTACCCGATCTTCAACAGCCACGCCTGTCATGGTGTCAAGATTCATCGGCACCTGTGAAGAAGGAAAGGAAAAGAACAGGAATTAGAACAGCGATCAAGGCCTTACCTGAAGCCGTCCATCCGAAAGGCTGTGCCTTCATCTGCTCACCGGATCGTCGCATCTGCAGAAAGAAAGGCATTTGCTTAGAGAGCCAATATTCAGCCAGAGGCTGCTTTCTTCTTGAATTCCATTGAAGCGGTTCACCCGATCGCCGCTCCAGAGTCGCGCCGCACCTGCATTGCAGAAAAGAAAAGAACAGCAGGTTAGTTGCGCACAGGAAAGAAACCATTTAAAGACATTCCAGTGCCACGCACTCGTGCTAATACTCACCGGCAGGAATTCTGCTCAGCGTCTTAGGAGGAAGCAAATCTTCATCAGAAAACCACCCAAAACCGCACCTGAAAGAAATAAAAGAACAATAGTGAGAACTTGGGCAACAAACACATTAAGCAAACTGTACCAAGCATCTATTGGCATAGAGACTTACCTACTGAGTCAAGTTATTCAAGACTCCACTACAGCCCCGCAGGATCAGTGAAACAACTAGATCCAGAGAAGAGGCTGAAACATACCACGCCCCTGCGAGTAGTTGCAGGACGGAGAACCCACCATTGAAAGGGTAGGCATAAACAGAGACGGGCTCTAGGAGGTTACGGGAGGTTGGAGCCAAACCTGCTCCTCACGGCTGGTTAACATCTTTTTTCAGCATTATAGGCAAACACTTCCTGGGAAGTGGTAATGAGAGGGAAGACGCGTGCAAGCATTCATCACTCAGCCTCGTGTAACGCACGTGCAGACGTCCTTCGTGCAGCTTCGTGCAACGTCCCGTGGAGACCAGGTGAGCGTGACAGAACGCGAAGCCTTACACAAAACCTCTACCTGGGCTTCATGGAAACCTCAGAGACTGACCAGTTAGCCCAGCTTTTGGGGGAACTCAGGGCTGAGGTGCATTCTGCTCGGCAAGAAACCAATGCTTTAAGGAGAGAACTGATTGTAGCCAAGGATCGTACGGATGACCTAGCCAGACAACTGATTCAATCACATGAGGGGCAAACACCGCTACCAGGAATGGGGTCAACAGTCCCAGCTTCATCAAGCAATCCAGTACAGGTGGTCCATCCAGGAGCCGTACCTTTGGCACCCGTGAACGCTTTGCAGGAGACCCAAAAAAGGTACGCGGTTTCCATGAATCAGTGCCGTCTACATTTCCTATGCAGGCCGGGAGCCTTTCCAAATGACCAATCGAAGGTGGCGTTTGTGCTTTCATATCTCAGTGGCAGTGCTGTGGACTGGTCGGTACCACTAGTCAATTGGGATGATCCCCTCTTATGAGACTTTCAGAGGTTCCAACAAGATATGGAGAAGTTGTTTGCCTGGCACTCCCAAGGTCAAGCATCAGATAATGAACTCCTATCTCTGCGTCAAGGGAACCAAGACCTGTTAATGTACATCACAACCTTCAACCGACTGGTGGTGGAAACCAGTTGGCCGGATGACAAATGAACAACGCTGTTTTACTGTGGATTGAGAGGCGAGTTAAAAAACGTTTTGGCTCAAGTGGTCAATCCACCCGGAGACTGTGCTGAATACATTGACTTGGTGGTTCAGCTTGATCACAGACTGCAGAACTGTAAAGTTGATCGAGCTAGAATGGATACTTGGGTGTTTGTGCGTCCAAGCGAAAATGCTTCCAAAGCCACCGACATGTCCGAATCCATGCAGATTGGAGGGGTGCGAGGGCCGCTATCCAAGGCTGAAAGAGACAAAAGAAGGCAAGAACAGTTGTGCTTGTATTGCGGAAACAGCCGGCCACTTCCTCTGAGAGTGCCCGGTGAAACCACCCAAGAAGGCAGTAGGTGTTGCCGGCAAGGTCGAGGCAGAGCCAGTGCCAGAAAACTTCCACGCCCGACAAGCGTAGAGGTCCATTTGATGAGCGAAAAGAAGGACCCCCAGACCTCGCACCTAGCCTTGCCAATGATTCTCATCAGTCACCAACAACCGTCTCGAATGCACGCAGTCAGATCATATATCGACAGCGGAGCCATTGGTAACTATATGGATCAGGAATTGGCTACAAGGATGAATCTTCCTCTTTGCGAGAAGGCAACAACTGACTTAGTCACCAATGTTGATGGAACAGAGATTACCTCAGGTTCTGTAACACATTCAATGACAGAGATGACGCTTTTGTGCCAAGATGGGCATTGGGAAGCCATTGTGTTAGATTTAATCAAGGCTCCACAATTCCAAATAATTCTGGGAATGCCATGGCTAGAGTCACACAATCCTTGCATCGACTGGCGTGCCAAGAAGCTGACCTTCTCAGTCGAATGTGCTCATACATGCTATCAAGCAGAAGAACCTGTGACCAAAGAAGTGGCAATGATCATGAGTCTAACAAATCCGCTACCCCAAGTATACCAAGACTATCAGGATGTTTTCCAGAAGGATCAAGCCAATATACTTCCCCCCCACAGACCACACGATTGCCAGATCTAACGTATAACCGGCACACAGATTCCATGCGGCCGAATCTATGCGCTCACTGAGCCCGAAAAGCTCCATTTAAAGAAGTATCTAGACAAATATCCGGCAAACGGTTTCATCTGTCCGTCCAAGTCCCCAGCGGCATCACCCTTATTCTTTGTGCCAAAAAAAGATGGAGATCTAAGGACTTGTATCGACTACCATCCATTGAACCAAGTGACTGTTAAAAATCGGTACCCCTTGCCTCTGATTCTTGAACTATTGGATCAAGTTAAAGACGCTCGAATTTACACCAAGTTAGACCTCCGAGGGGCATACCATCTTGTACGAATTAAGAAAGGGGACGGATGGAAGACTGCCTTCCGTACCAAATATGGGCTATTTGAATACCAGATGATGCCCTTTGGCCTTTGTAACGCCCCAGCAGCATTTCAATATTTCATGAACGACGTCCTGCGAGATTTGATTGATGTCTGTGTCGTAGTATACATCGACGACATTCTGGTTTACTCCCCTTCCGAGCAAGAACATGTGAAACATGTCCGTGCTGTCCTTAACAAACTCCGGCAACACAAATGATATGCTAAATTAGAAAAATTCTTCTTCCATGTTACTGAGGTCGAGTTCCTTGGATTTATCCTAACGCCTCGTGATGTGCGTATGGATTCGCGAAAGGTAGATGCCATCCTCAACTGGCCTTCTCCAACTTCAACCAAAGGAGTTCAGAGTATGCTCGGGTTCGCAAACTTCTATCATCAATTCATTCTGGGCTTTTCGCAACTAGGGCACCCCATCACATCTTTACTGCGAAAGAATAAACGCTTTCAATTGTCTGAAAAGGTGGAAAAAGCTTTCCAGAACATAAAACAAAAATTCATCTCAGCTACAATCTTGAAACACCCTCGCCCAGATCTCCCGTATGTGGTAGAGACCGACGCTTCCAGCTTGGCAATGGAAGCAGTCCTCTCCCACAAAGACCCCGAGACAGGTCAACTTCACCGGTGGCCTTTTGGTCACGAAAATTCACAGAACCAGAACTACATTACGCCGTGACAGACAAGGAACTTTTGGCCATCAAGGTGGCTTTCAAAGCTTGGCAGCATTATCTCTTAGGAGCAAGACACACCATCATGGTAATCACAGATCACCGCAATCTACAATACCTAAAGATGGCAAAAGCACAATCCTCTTGCCAACTCTGATGGACGTTGTTTTATGCCCGAATTTGATTTTATAATTACTTACCGACCTGGTTGTCAAAACGGAAAGGCGGATGCTCTGTCTGTATTGGGATAAATGACGCATACACAAATCCAGACCCAGTACCCTTCATCCCTGGAGGAAGAATCCTTAGAAGTACGACGTCTCTGACCTTGGATGACATCCATGGGGAAATTTTCCATCTCATCGATACCAAAACTTTGCAGGATTGGCCAACTAAAAGCACACACCACTCAGTCACAAATCATTTGCCATATTTTCAGGGATGTCTTTATCTACCCAGCAAGGAACTTCAGGAAAAGGTCATCTCAAATTACCACGAATCACTGGTAGAAGGTCATCCTGGAATTGCTAAAACCGAAGCCAAGATCAAGCAGCACTTTTGGTGGGCAACAAGGCATAAACACATCAAGTAGTTTGTACTATTGTGTGGTATTTGTGCACAAAACAAGGCTCAAAAGAAGAGATCACCAGGCCTATTAAAACCTCTGGATATTCCACCTACACCTTGGCATACGTTAGCTCTTGATTTCATGACTGATCTCCCTCCTTGTAATAGATTCAACACCATTTTAGTGGTAGTAGACTTGTTTTCCAAAATGGCCCATTTCATTCCACTAAAAGGCTTACCGTCAGCTTCAATCCTGGCAAAGGAATTCCTAGAACAGATTGTCCGAATACACGGGTTTCCCTCCATCCTGATTTCAGATCATGGCAGTCAATGTATCTCATGTTTTTGGAAAAAATGTTGCGAGTTAGCTCAATTTGATGTAAGACTTTCCACTAGCCATCACCCCCAAACCGATGGTCAGACCGAGAGGACCAACCAAACTTTGTAACAGTACCTAAGATGTATGTTACACTAAAACAGAAGGCAGTTGGAAAGATGTTTTGTGGATAACTGAGTATGCCTATAACAATTCCTTACACTCCAGCACTGGGCAAAGTCCTTTCTATACAATATACGGGATGCATCCACCAACCGCCAATCTTGACCCGCCTCAACTTCTAGAAATGCCAGCTGTAACAAGTTTGCACACTTCCATCACACAAGCCTTAAAACAGGTGACAGACCATCTGAAGCAAGCTAAAGAAAGATACAAGAAATCTGCAGACGCACATAGAAGTGAAGCTCCAAGGTATCAGGTTGGGGATGAAGTCTGGCTGGCCTCGAAGCACATACCAGTGAAAGGAACCCATACCTTCAATCCCAGATATCTGGGTCCATACACCGCAAAGGCCATCATTAATCCAGTCGCTATGAAATTGGACTTACCTCCACATATGTGAATTCATCCCGTGTTTCATGTCTCGCTTTTGAAACCAGTGCAACCTGGAACCCGAGTACTGAAATCACCAAAACCAATCATGATCGACGGGTAACCTGAATTTGAAGTTAAGGATATTCTGGACTCCAAAATTGTCAAGTCAAAACTATTTTATCTAATAGACTGGAAAGGCTATGGACCACAAAAAAGATCATGGGAACCTAGTGACCACATTCATGCTCCATGGCTGATAAAAAGGTTCCATCATAATCATCCAAGCAAACCTGGACCAACGAGAGAACCCACCTTAAGGGCGGCATGGGGGGGAGTGCTGGCATGGTGCATGCTACCAAACATCATGAACTGACCAGCCTACCCCAGTTACTGGCACTCTTGAGGATTTATAAAGCCCCAAACGTTGCCTTAGAACTTCCTGAACTCAGTCCTGGTTCCATTGGTGCCAGGCTCATATTATTCCATCTTGTGGTAAACTGCATGGGACTACATACAGCCCAGCCTAATGGAGCTGAGCCATTCAGCCTAACCCTGGGTGTGGCTGGAGGGACTACTTTACCTGGAACTACTTGCAGGGCTATTTAAACCACACCCTACAGAGAGAACACGCTTCGCGTTATTCTGCACTCCTGCAGCGTAACACTCACTGTGTCTGCTCAGCTCCTGTACCCGATCTTCAACAGCCATGCCTGTCCTGGGATCACGATTCATCGGCACCTGTGAAGAAGGAAAGGAAAAGAACAGGAATTAGAACAGCGATCGAGGCCTTACCTGAAGCTGTCCATCCGAAAGGCTTTGCGTTCAGCCGCTCCCCGGATTGTTGCATCTGCAGAAAGGAAGGCATTCGATTAGAGAGCCAATACTCACCCGGAGGCTGCTTTCTTCTTGAATTCCATTGAAGCAGTTCACCCGATCACCGCTCCAGAGTCGCACCGCACCTGCATTGCAGAAAAGAAAAGAACAGCAGGTTAGTTGCGCACAGGAAAGAAACCATTTAAAGGCATTCCAGCACCATGCACTTGCGCTAATACTCACCCCGCAGGAATTCTGCTCAGCATCGTAGGAGGATGCAAATCTTCATCAGAAAACCACCCAAAACCGTACCTGAAAGAAATAAAAGAACAGTAGTTAGAACTTGGGCAACAAAGACATTAAGCAAACTATACCAAGCATCTGTTGGCATAGAGACTTACCGACTGAGTCAAGTTATTCAAGACCCCACTACAGCCCCGCAGGATCAGTGAAGCAACTAGATCCAGAGAAGAGTCTGGAACAGACCACACCCTTGCGAGTAGTTGCAGGACCGAGAACCCGCCATTGAAACACCTAAGGTGAGGCATAAACAGAGAGGGGCTCTAGGAGTTTACTGAAGGTGGGAGCCAAACCCGCTCCTCACGCTGGTTAACATCTTGTTTCGAGATTCTAGGCAAACACTTCCTGGGAAGTGATAGTGAGAGGGAAGACGCGTGCAAGCATTCATCACTCAGCCTCATGCAACGCGCATGCAGACATCCTTCATGCAGCTTTGTGCAACACCCCCGTGGAGATCAGGTGAGCGTGACAGTGACAAAACAAAGAAATATTATGCAAGGCAGAAGCACTGCGAGGGCTGTGCGAAGAAAAAATGTCATGGTACAGAGAACATGCGCTCCCATATGGACTGAACACATTACAAAGCTCACTTGGGTCACCGCCATTGAGAAACCCTTCAAATTGCAAAAAGACGTTTCTTATGAACTGTGCTTCCATGGGGAAGGGAAAAAGGACATGGGGAAAAATAAAAACTGCAGCAAAACTCTCATAATACCAGGCATGAAGAAGGGAACAGCTGCAATGATGGACACATATTGGGTTTGCAGCAACTGGCGTACCTGCATCTCCCGCATGCCCTGAAAGCCACATTCATGGAGGAAGCACATAAGGGGCGGCCACAATCGAACTGTCTCCAATGCCACCTGAAGCAGTTCCCATGTATGCCATAGATGAGGAAGGTGTACAAAATATGATGCAGAGGAAGAAACTATCATCAAACTATATTTCAGCCAAACCATCTGACGTCTTGGCCCAAAAACCTGATTGGTTCTGGCTGTTCAGCTGTCGAGACATTTTTCGCCTCCCTCATTCCTTGAATCCAGGCGAGAGAGCGAATGGCAAGTGGCTACAGATTATAAGGTGAGAGCTCATCCAACTGGCCAACGACACTGAAGAAGGGTTTAATGTCATCAAAGTAGAACTCAGAGCCCTGCGCTTGATGACCATGCAGAACAGGTATGTGCTAGACCTGTTAACAGCAATCGATGGAGGTGTTTGCCAAAAAATAGGGAGTGCATGTTGCACATTTGTATCTTCTGCAGATGCGGAGAATGGTTCCCTCTCACACCTGATAGCAGCAGTGCACGACCTCGGAGAGCATATGAAGGACGAGGGAGTGGCACAGTCCAGCACCTTGCTCGATAATCTTTTTTCCTGGGTACCTTCCTGGCTTGGAATGACAGTGAAACTTCTCGTACCACTCATCTTATTTTTGCTCCTCATTTTTTGTTTGTGCCAATTAGGACTCTGATGCTGCGCAAATGCAGTACCTAATGGTGTGCTGATGATGGTAACAATGGGCCGTGCAAATGGAGTGGCACAAATTAAACATGAGGCAGAGCTCTAAACAGGAGACAGTTCGGAGCCCAAATATAGAATGACTGCCATATAAAACACAGGGCACAGAGTGGATAATTTATATCACACAACCATAAAGGAACCTAGAGAGTTACAATGGTACAAGGAAGTAAGGAAGTGTGAGTGGACCTGGAGGGTAAGGGATGGTGTATTTATATGATATGCACCTCAGATGAGTACGCTAGAAGGGGGGAAAGCCTTCGAGCGGTATGCAGGGCATGGGTGCCAATAAAGGGGACACCTGCATGGGATGAAACAGTGGTAGAGGAAGAAGAACGTAAGAGATTGAGGCAGTTATAATATTTGTTACTTAAGTAACGAAAGGGGGGAATGAGTGGAAGGCGGGGCATTTTGACCCCCCCCACTCCGCAATCTCTACACTTCCTGGGTGGGCCCAGTCATGGCTGATTTGGGTCCAGGGCCCCGGTCTTGGAGCACTCATGCGGGAATACCCCTAGCACCCCCTTTACGACAGTATAAAACCAGAGTTTAATAAGACTCCATTTTTGAAAGCCACCGACTCCATTTTATAATGATAAGACAGTCGGGAAGTTTCAACGCAGGCCTGCAGCTCTCCCAGCCAGACGCGCACAGCGAGCAAGCTGATCCCCCCACCTCCTCCCCTTTGCCGTCTCTGCAGTTGTTCGGTTCCCATGAGAGACTAGCTGCGAGAATGCAACAAACTTTACACTGTATCTTCTGTCTTCCATCTCACTTCATCGACCCAGATGCAGCCCTGAGCCAGGAACAGTGCAAAAGCCATCCGTCTCCATAAACCTGCTCCCACACCCAACATACTCTGGCCATAAAGAACATAACTCCCATACCCCTTAGGACAGAGTTAACAGTCAAAGTTGAGCCTTGAGTCCGTTTGATCATTCATGTCTTAAAGAGCACAGAGCCAACGTGCCTTTTCTGCATGCAAAATAAGGAAAAACGAATAATGGGGCAAGATATATATACTAGTGGACAATACAACATATATGCATAAAAAAAGCTTTCACATTACATAGAAATAGATTGCAACAACACGATGCATCACCAGTATAATGCTGTACACGCCAGCACTGAGCTACCTCATTTTCGTAAATTCAAATGTAAATATATGTACGATATCATGTAAACATAATACAGCAGCTAATCACTCTCAAGTCACAACCTCTGTTAAGGCTGCATGTACAGGCCCCGAGCCATGAACTGCTTCTAATGAAAGATGAACATTGATTCAAGCACACTTTTTAATTTCTTGATGAGTTCTTTGTTATAATGAGAGTGTCCAGCCAGACAGAAAATATAGTATACTTTAAACTAATATGACCTGAATGCAACACAGTAAGCCACGTGTAAAAACCTGCATGTAAAATGGTGTTTTGAAGGTCCTGTTTATTTGGCAAACGAGGAACCATACTGCAAAGAGGTTTCGATTCTCCTCTACCCTTCATGGTGACAAAACAGATTAGCAGAGAATTAACCTCCCATAATGAACTCTATGCCCATGATGATATGTGCCTCTTGTGACCTGGTCGTTCCAGCCATATATTTAGAACCCTCTTTGTTGTTGTCTGATGGACACCCCAGGCCTTAAAATTACCCCATGAGCTCTACGCCTTAGTCAGTATATCCTGAATTGTCTAAACAGGTCAAGCGCAGTATTTAAGGGATAAAGTTTAATATATGGCCAGTAATAAATAACCTGCCTTTGAACCATGTTTTCATAAATGTTTAGGACACAGGTCTTTGAGCTTACCGAACAGACAGATTATGGCAATGAATGAATGGGAGTGTGTGGCCACAAGGGCAAATGTCAAATGGTTATTTTAACAGGAAGAAACATTACAAGTGTCAATTCTACATAACAACTCGATGCCCCCAGCTGACCGGTCGACCCAGGACAAGTCATCGTCCCACCACGTGCCCTCAAGCCAACCAAGTGCCTCTGACCCTATGGCACCTATAGGTGTCCACTCTTAGTAACCAATCCCAACTGTTCATGTGCCTCCTAGGCCTTCCCACAGCTTGATGACGATTTTCATGTATAAAAACGAATAGTAACATGTTTTCCGCAGAGCGCTCTCGATGTGAGCAAAGTAGATTATGCTTGCCCTATTTTAAAACATATTTTTATTAAGAGAGCAGGTCAGCAGCACGACAAAAATATAACATGGTTTGAATTCCAACAACATTCAAGGAGAGGAAACAAGAAAAGAAATTAAGGTATCAGTGTTTCAGGCATGAGAGCATTGTGTACAAGAGAAGCAGACATTACAAGTCAAGGCAAGGGCACGGGTGTTACATTTGAGTCCGAGCCCAGGCCACACAGGTAAAGGCGCAACAGTGTCCAAATGTCCTTGGGACGAGAGGGTGACGGGACCGACAGTACAAATAGTTCCTCATCATCATTCACCATACAAAGGTCCTTTAAGAAAGTGGCTCTGGATGGGGCGGTAGGGGACTTCCAACATTTAAGAATACAGCGTTTGGCAATGATGCATGAAATATTGAATAACCGCCTTGTGGTTTCCTTTACCTTGCCTATATCGCCCAGTAGGTATTTCAAGGGCGAAAGAGTCGCCTGAATGGCCGTAATGTCTTTGAGAAGTTCCGCAACCTCCCTCCAGAATTCAACAATCAATGGACATGACCAGTACATATGATAAGGCCCTGCATCGGGGGCGTCACATTTAGGGCAGGCACCTGTGCAGTTCTCCACAAATGTAGCCACTCTAGCAGGGGAATAATGTAATTGGTTCAAAACTTTAAACTGGATTAGCCTGAGCCCAGAATTCATGGACACTGATCGAGTAAGTTGACAATACCGGGCCCAACGGACCTCATCTATCTGAGTGCCTGTGTCTCACTCCCAGACCTCTTTCATCGTGTTGTGTGACGGGGAATGGGCCTGCACCAGAGTGTATAGTATAGAGACCCCTTTGCCGTAGCTATTTGTGGACACTATTGACCTGATACATTCATGGGTCTGGGGTTCCTGCGGGAATGTTGGCCATTTCGCCGAAAAAGCAGCCCTCATCCTGTAATATTGAAGGCGTTTAAGCTGCCCCCTTCCCACCACTTCAATGAAATCCGTGAGGTCACAGAACTCCCCATCTGGAAACATGTCACTCAGCGTGAAAAGTTTGTTGGGGTCCCAGGATTGCTGAAGGGCCCAATCAAACGTGGGGGAGATGCTAGAGAAGTTCCATAGGGGGACTTCCGGATCATAGGGGTATTCCAGGCCTATCCTCTTATAGATTCTGGTCCACGCATGAGTGGTTGTATATACTGGATCAAGCAGGCATATGTCCCCATAGCATGGGTTGAGGATGACTGAACGTATGTCGTTTGGGCGGACAGAGTGTTTTTCAATCAATATGTGGGGGGCCGTGTCCTCAGGGTCAAACCAATGCTTCCCAAATTGAGCTTGCGCACATAAGTAATATAACTCAAAGTCTGGTGCAGCAATGCCACCCTGCGCAAAAGGCTCAACCATCCTATCCCAAACCATCCTGGCGGTCTTCCCGTTCCAGATAAATGAGGAGGCAAGAGATTTAAGTTTAGCAAAGAAGGGCTTACCGGGCCAAACAGTGATATTATTGAAGTAATAAAGGAGCTTGGGGAGGACCACCATCTTGAGTAACGCAACTCTCCCATATAGGGATAGTGGAAGGTTGGCCCACAGTTGAAATTTGGTCAAGAGGGTTGACAATAATTCCCCATGATTATGCGTATACAACAGGTTTTTATCTCTGGCAACCATTATCCCTAGGTACCTTACTTTGGTGGGGGCAGATCTAAATCCCTCTATTTCAGTTAAGTCTCCCATACCATCAGTAAGGGGGAATATTTCAGACTTTGATACATTGATTCTATATCCTGAGTATTCTGAAAATTCATGTACATCTGCCATGATGTGTTGCACATTCTCTATGGGATCTCGGACATATGTTGTCTGCATATAGCGATATTATCTGAGGGGGGCCGGTCATCCTGAGCCCTCTATGTGCGTGGTGTTGACGTATGTATTCCGCCATTGGTTCAATGCTTAGAGCAAATAGTATGGGCGAGAAGGGACATCCCTGCCTGGTCCCCCTGTGTAGATGGAATGCCGGGAGAGAGTGGTGTTGGTTAAAACCTTAGCCATCAGCTGTGTATACAGTAGTCACACACAGTTGATGTAGTACTGACCGAGACCAAACAGCTCTAGCACCAGAAAGAGATATGTCCAGGATACGGAATCAACAGCCTTCTCAGCATCTAATGCGACCACGGCCGCCTTGGCATCTAGATCTATTTGTGCCATAACATTAAATAGGCGTCTCAGGTTGAGAACCGTGGACCGGGCTGGTATAAAGCCTGCCTGGTCAGGATGGACCAGGATCGGCATATATGGAAGGAGTCTGGTGGCCAGTATTTTTGCAAAAATGTTTGCGTTGGTGTTAATTAAGGGCAGGGGTCTATAGGACGCCATTTCTTTTGCCGGTCTGCGGGGTTTCAAGAGGACAGTGATAATCGCCTCTCGCATTGATTCCGGAAGCACCCGCAGGCTCATTGCCTCCTCTCATACTTTTAACAGTATCAGGGCCAGTTCACTACAGAACTCTTTATATAATTCCGCAGGCAGGCCATCAGAGCCAGGGGAACGGCTGCTCGATAAAGCTTTTATGGCCTCTACAATCTCCTCCATAGTGATTGGCCCGTCCCATACACTTCGGGTCACAGCAGTTAATGTGGGAAGGTCGAGATTATCCAAATATCGGAACGTGTCCTCTTTGTTCTTTTTATCGTGGTTAGAATAGAGAGAGGAATAGAACTCCATGAATGCGGAATTAATGTCCTGGTCTCTATTCACCGTTGCTCCAGTCGGGGTCTGTATACTCGGGATCGGGTTATGGTGCCTGTCAGTTCTGAGCATGTTGGCAAGGAATTTCCCGGCCTTATTGCTTTCCCCATATCGTCATGCTTTGGCTGGTGCAGCCATGTAAAGAACTTCTCTATGGGCCAATTTATTAAATTCTTCCAGCGTAGTGTGAATTTGCGACAGGGTTTCCTTGTTCTGTGTGATACTATATTCAGTTTGTAATAAGTCAATTTTAGCCCCGGTCGTGCCCAATTCCTCCCGTACCGATTTCAACATACCAGTTGACTTACCCAGGATGGCCTGCTTGCCCTATTTTAGATAAAGTCTTTGATACCCCAGCACTTGGTCTTGATCTTGGTCTCATTCCCTCCTGGGATGCGTTTTTTACTGACTCCATTGGGAGAATTAGCTGTATTTTTGGGGGCCTCACACTTACACTTTACACAAACATTAAAGGTTGGGTCTATAGTCTTTATGAAAACTTTTGTCCACAGTTGTAAAACAACTACAAAGTTATAAGCCATCTAAAAGTGTTGAGAACCTCTTTAATTTAGCCCCTTCTTGACAAAATCCCACCAAAATTTGCAAACACATTTATATCTACATTTAGAATCATTTTGCAAACTTTTGTGCAGAAACGTCAAATGGCACCACATTTAAAAGCCTAAGCAATATTTTGGGACCCCGCCTCTGATTTTGTTCTCTATTGACAAAACAGCTACACACTTTCCAAAACCATTCAGAATCAGGTCTAAATTTTATTTTCCAAATTTCATGCAATTTCATTGAGTGGCGCCAAAGTTATAAGCCATCCAAAAATTGTTTTTCACCAGCCATGTAATGCGGAAATAGGCATAGATGTCCCCGAACATCCGTAATGTTTGCAGACTTCAGGGTTATTAGGGGCATATCGAATTCTACATCACCTCTCACCTCCCCAGAGATTGTTTGATAAGTTTGACAAGTGCAATGTTGTGTTTTTTAATATGTTTTTACTGCGATGTCCGTGGACACTGCTGGATGTCCGCAAATCCAACTTGGCGGGCGTTTCCAAAAATCTGCCGCACTTCACGCTTTTCACCATCCAATCAGTGGGGACATCTGATTTCTGCAGACATCATGTCTCTCTCTAGGCCAATCACAGGCCCGTCCACGGACCAAAAAGGGAAGTGAGTCCGCGGACCTAGCCCAGGTACCACTAATTTCTTTTAACCTATTTCTGGGCCATTTTAAAAAATACTACTGGATGGATTTACACCAACTTTACAAAAGCATGCTTTTGGGACAAAGCCACCTCTCTTGCCATTAATTTGATGAAAATCCTTTCAACTGTTTGGGCTGTAGACGTGAGCAAAATATGTTTCCATTACGTCCATGGAATCCCCTGCCACAAAATAGAAATATACAAAACACATAATTTGCTCCTGTACCACATCTGGAACATGTCTTAAATGATAAATCCTCGTCGCATATCTTTGAATCATGTAAGTAAAATGTGCATGCATATAGAACAATTATGTAAATGGTCTCTCATTCCCATTTGGTAGTCTGACAAGGCTACTATTAGGTAATAAGGGGAGGTGGGGTCCATTGGAGAACTCTGACAATGCCGAAGGAAGCGACCACAAGCATGCTAAACTCTACACTCATGATGGACAGCAGGGAGCAGGGCCATTCTTACATGGAGATTTTCCCCAGTTAAATACTACCCAGTGCCTCTCCCCACCAGTTCTGTAATCCAAATCTCTATTTTGGAGCCTGCAGTGAGTTTGGAAAGTTACCTCAGAATAGGACAGCCTCCAACTTCCCTAATTCTTGGTGATGTGGAGCACTGGCTGGTCTTTGAGAGACCCTTGGCCCGCTCACCTCTGTAGAAAGTGCTAATCAGACACACATATGCCCACCTGAGTATGTGAATCTACTGAATTTCTATCAAGAAGGTTTCAGTGGGGATATCAGTTCATCAGGTAAATTCCATTATTACAATTCAAAAACTACACATGGATCCTGTAGGACTAATGATTTAAATGACAAATGGAAGCTTTCTATGGCAGCTGCCATGGAACCACTTGTGCAATTCCATCCTTTCTATAACCAGTCTCTAAGTTCTGCATTTGTTTTTCATTGAGGCCAGAGTGTCAAGAAATCCCACTTTCTATGTCTAAACCGTTTCTACTAGAACCAGTTGCTGGCATACTGTTTTTTGTAAATCTCCTGAACTGATATGAACAAAGTTTTTGTGGGGATGTTGGTCCATCCCCGTGCTCAGCACTACCTTCCCTCTACCTGACAAGGCAATGCTGACAGCTAAACACTACCCCTATTTACCTCACTCCTCTTCATCCTTCTCAGCCCTATCTTTCTCTTGCCCCCTCTTGCCCTTAGTTTTCTCCACCCATCATGGACTCACTCCTCATTGATTCACTTTGCAAATGCTATCCACAAGACAACATGTGTGACTTTGCCAATGTTTGTTTACATTTTATATATATAACTTCTTAGAGCTGTAATTGAATTAGGCATCCCCAGTTGGGACATGCACGTGTACGGAGGCACTTTGGAGAAGGTGATTTGCCCAGGATCACACAATCCACCTTTTCAATTTTCACATTATACATCTGCTCTGGTATTAGCCCAATTGACCTAAAACATTTGATCACATTTTCTGACATTGTTTTCAGTCACATTTAATTAAACATATAAATGGGGGTGGGTAAGGTTATAGATTAGATTGAGGGGAAGTGGGGGCGGGGGAAGGTTTGCAGGGTCTCCCCCGCATTTTCGACCGAAAATGTGATTAGGACAAATAGACCCAAACCTCTGCACCGACAATAGATTGACAGAACTACGAATTGTCACATTAATGAAATGGACCAAGCTTCCCAACCAAATGAGTATTGTGCATCCAGTCGAAATCATTTGCGTAACTTTCACTGTTTAGCGGGGCAACAGGAAGAAGCCTATCTGTCGGAGACCCCCCCCCCCCCCAGGGAATCTCCTCGCTCACCAACACCAAACATAGTCTATCACTTAAGTGCATTTGACCTTAAACAAGAGGTTATAGAAACAAGCATGGTTTACTTTTCGAGGAGAAGTGACCAAAACGGGAACAGCATCTCTTCAAAAGGCAGTGCAGTAAACCAGGTGAATTAAAACGTTAGAACTGCATCTACGTTATTCCTAAAAACTGGAATGTCAAATTCAAGCATGAGCTCATGCTCAGGATTAAGGTATGAGAAGTTGAAAAACAACAAAACATGACACACCTCCATATTTAAACCGAGATGATGAAATGCTATATTCTGAAAAGAAAAGGAGACTGAATGTGTACATGTCTGCTCCCAGGCCACAGACAGATGCAGGCGCTTGCAGCTAGGCCCGGCCTTGGGGGAATGGAGGGGCGAGCCGGGCTACCGCCCGGGGCGCCGCGCCCCCCCAAGGCGCCACTAGCCCCTGCCACGCCAGCTCTGGGAAGTCTTTCAAGGGCTCCCCCGAGCTGGCGTAGAGGGAGAAGGCGCGGCAGGCGTATTCAATGACAATCGGGTGCTCAGCACCCAATTGTCACCAAATGGGCCCCTCCTCCGCAGCGCCTTCAACATCAAAAGGCGCAATTAGCCCGCCACCACGCCGCTCTGGGCAGTCCTTCAAGTGCTCCCCGAGCTGGCATAGTGTCAGAAGGCGTGTTAGGTGCCTCATTATTATAAAATGAGCCTGCAGTGGCAGAGCACATCTAATAACAACAGGGTGCTGATGGACCCATTCAGATAATTACCTCCTCGCTGGACTGAGGACGTTTAAAAAAAAAAGAAAAAAAAAAGAAAGTGCCACTTCCTGGCCCCGCCCCGTTTTGAACAGGGGCGCGGGGGGGAAAGAGGGCCGCCAATTCGCCCAGGGCGCTGGGACCCCAACGGCCTGCTTGCAACATCACTCCGTTGCATTGTGCACCTCAGTCTGATGTTCACAAGGTGAGAATGGCCATGCAGGGGGGTCCAGCTTATGGTCAGGCAGGCTTGAAAGAAATCAATAAATGAATGGGAGACAGCAGGATACACCCTTCCACCAGAACACAAGAAGAATGTAGTGCTCCCTTGGCATTCTCTGTGAACTCATGGCATTCTAGGTCCATGGAAAATTGCCTCCCATCCCCACGTCCCACCCTCATAATGTCCCCGATCAAACAGTTTGTGGGAAGAAGCAATGAAACGCTATTTGTGAAGTGGGCACGTTTCTTTCGGGCACGGGCCAATATTTAGTGCAATTCTGACCCTGAATGCTGTGCTAACGGCGTATATACTATAGTGGTCACCCTCATGCTCAAGGCCATACAGGGCCAATAATGGACCACCAGTGGGAGCCTAAATGTCGCCCCTACATGCTCAAGAATGCGTTACCGGCCCTGTGTGCCCAGAAATATGGGGTTGATCGCAATTTTAACCACAGGGTCCCATCCAGGGTTCAAACACCTTTATAGTCTTTTTTTATGTGAAAAGTGCTCAGCGCATATTGCGTGCGACCAATTTTTGTATTTATAAAAAGAAACACACATGGCCGTCACCATGGAAGATAAAATAAAGGGTGAGTCGGTTTTCCATTTCCATGGCTGGGATACAGACAGCCACTGCAATGAGGGTTCGATGGTGAACATATAAGTCAGCTGGTGCTGGGGAGAGTATGGGTTTCAGGATTTCTGGGGGAAGCGGTGAGATAGGAGGGAAGGCGGCATGTGGGGCGCGGAGAGGTCGGCACCTGGGGGGAGGCTGTCGGCAGCCAAGAAATGTTGAATTCCACCCGCATTTCCAGACACCAGGGGCCAGATTACAGAAACTTTGCACCCGTGCAGGTGCAAAACGTGCATGGTATTAGCACTAGAGCAAAGTTTACCCATTTTTTTAAAAAACACTGGGACACATGAAAAAACCATTGCACTTCCACAAGTGCAGTTTGGCATATTAAAAGCACTAGGGTAAAAATTGCCCTAGTGCAAAAAAAAAAAAAATGCATTTCACTACATGTTTTGCACCAGGAGAAAGTTAGTCCTAGTGCTAATACGGAATGGTATAAACTCTAGGGCAAACGTTGCTCTAATGCAAAAATACACCACAATGTATTTTTTTAGCACTAGGGCAATTTTAGCACTGATGCTTTTCATAGGGCAAACTGCATTTGTCGAAGTGCACTGTTTTTTTTTTTTTTTTAATGTGCCCCAATGTTTTCCAAAATAGGTCAAACTTTGCCCTAGTGCTAATACCTTGCAAACTTTGCACTTGCACCGGTGGGCATTTTCTGTAATCTGGCCCCTGATTGGCTAGACATGTTCCCCATTATACAAATATGTAATGAAAACCGTGATAGCTTGCCTCTCTTCCGAACGTAGCTAGCTCCTTTGGCCTCCCTTTAACAAGTCACCTAGTACAGACCTTGGTAGAGGCTACTGGGTCCCTTTTACAATCCCAGTATCTCTTGGGCGAATTGCTCTCCAGCACCAGACGCGTGCCAAGGATCACCAGTGATTTGCACAGGGACACTGTGTTGCTCCATGACAGAGTGCACTGAAACAGCTGAGTCTAAAGCCTGGAAATTAGAAAAGCGTTTCCTAGGACAGGATGCTGTGGCGGGCTGGATGGATGAGACGGCAGGGAAGGAACTAATTAAATTGTGTTTGACACTACTGTTTCTCCGTCAGGCACTTTAGCACTGCAGCAATGCCGTCTTCACTGCGTATAACACCAATTATGGTGAAGACACCGTCTCGCCAGATTCAACATTATACATCATGACCGTCTGTTTGTTCTTCAATTATCTGCAAGCACTGCGGCGCTGAAATAAAGCAAGCTGCCCTTCCAATCGCGACATGGATCCGATATTTAAAAACTGCTCATGTCACAGCGGGCTCTTTAAACTTTCAGTCCAGGCTACTAAATTGTCAGGCAATGTAAATGCATTGTTTTGCCCAAAGCAATACACACTAAACATGTCAGAATGAAACATAGGAAAGACAGCTAAACTGCCTGATCTAGTTAGTGTGTGTGTGTGTGTCTGTGTGTGTTTGTGCGCGCGCGTGATGCTGAGAAGTAACATCCTAAATCCACTTCTTGCATGTTTTCAAAAAGTCATGTTTAATTTCAATAAGCTAACTTAGTCCAATTTATGTCTTCAGGATGTGTACGTGCACATGTATAAGTGATATATACATGCATGTCCAGCGGTTTATCAATGTCACCCGAAACAGGAGGTGGCATTGTTATACCATAATGCATGTTACAAGCTCTAATTTCTAATATGTCATGTTAAAACATATTTCAGTTTCCCATTCGTTAAAATCCTTAATGAGGCGATAATAGTGGGTCCAAAAGCTGTATTTGCTGTTCACCCACCAGCCAGAGCGCATACATGCCTTCAAAGGGGGCTCGATGGCCATTACTAGTTGGTAGAACCATCAGAACCCATCATTATTGCCATTAACACATTGATTGGTACTAGCTGTGTGGAGTGTTTCCTACAAAACAAAACAAAAAAAAAATCAAACTACAATCAAGATGGCCACCATCCAAATTGAAAAGGAAGCTCTCAGTGGAGTCCCTTTTTATTTCTCACGTGGCAGGAGGAGCAAGGAGGCGG
This sequence comes from Ambystoma mexicanum, assembly GCF_040938575.1. Taxonomy (NCBI): domain Eukaryota; kingdom Metazoa; phylum Chordata; class Amphibia; order Caudata; family Ambystomatidae; genus Ambystoma; species Ambystoma mexicanum. The sequence goes on along the minus strand of NC_090934.1, from coordinate 114,738,308 downwards.
ACAGAGATAAGTTGATTTTTCGAGGCTTTTCAAAGGAAGTGACTGAGTTGTGGAACAGGCAGCTTGGGTAGCCAGTACACTTGGCTGAATCAGCAATCACCTTGCTAGAAATGTGGGCCATTACGAATTCCTCCTATGTTTTGAGGAACCTGGATGGCTGCTTCAAGAAGAGCGGCAAATCATTCAGGATAATATTCAACAAATAAGTAGCCTACTACGTGATATTCATATCCTATATATTTATGCAACTAGGTCCATAAGAGATTGGGCATGGCCATTTTACCCTGGCACTGTGCTTCCCATCTCAGCCCGCCTTTTCCTAAATTCTGCAAGGCTCCCAAAATAAGAAGCATGAAAGCCCACCCACAATTCAATGACTTATGGACAGCCGGTTTCTCCTCCCTTCTACATCCTAACTCTGTTCAAATTACTATATACGGTTCATGGTTATACACACTTCAATGTTAGGATGAGTGTTGTGAAAAATAAAAAGAGCAGTTTTTGCCATTTACTTACTGAATAGTGATTCAAGCATACAACCCTTTTATTACACACATATTGATCTGTGGTTATTCTAATTGTCTCAAAATGCTGTATTTGTTTTTTCACAGTATTGTGGGGTTTAATAAAAGGCCCCAAATCAACAGAACTGAAGGGCCATCTGTAAAAAGGCCTACCTGTCATTATCAAAGGAAAAGCACAATTTTAGTTCATACAGGCCGAAGAAATTCAAAGGTCCCTTTCAGATAAAAAAAACATAATTTTTAAACACTGACACCAAAACAGATTTTCATGTGTGTTTGCAAGTCAAAGCAAGACAAGAGAAAAATATTCCCCAGCCAACATAAAGATGTCAGACAAAACACATGGTGTGTAAACAAGATGTAATGTATATTATGCTTCACATGCAAAATACTGACAAGGCAAAAGAAAAAAAAAACATTGTTCTATGGGTCACATGAAGATTTCATTTAGGCTCAAAGCAGACCCTTTTGGATTGGTGGTGGGCAAACTTTGAAAATAACTCCCCCACTGCAAGCCTGACTTTTACACCCTGCAGCTAATTACAACTGCAATAAAGTGTGTCCTGCCAAGGCTGTTGAAAACCAAGAGTCAGACAGATTTGCTGTCTCTGTAGGCAGTTCTATTCAGAGCAAATGACTCTAGCCGGTGCATCCCAGGTATTTACGAGCTACAACCAAATTCAAACAACCAACTTCAAAGAGACTCATAAAAACACTGTCAGAGAGTGCCAAATGGCTTGGAGGAAGTAGAGCTCCTATATGAATTAACCTAAAGATTTACTATTAATTTAAATTGACTTTAAAAGGACTATTATAACTTCAATCTTTTTCTCATCAACAATGAGTCAGACTTTATTGATTTATGTTTCAATTTTTGGGTAATTTCTAGGTGATTTTGGTTATATACAATTCCTTCACCTGCGACTTAAGAAATTGTAATGGTCATCTAAATTGGGTTTCTGACTGCTCTTAAAATGTCCTGAATGTAAGAGTTGGTGTGCTGGTGGAGAGTAACATTAGGAATATGGATAATAAATGACATGTTCCTAACTATTATGCTTTTTGGAGAAATGGTGGAAAATTGCCAGCGGGCCGTGCGACATGGTGCCGAACCATCTGTTGTTTTATTAAATTCCCCTGATTAGCTGAATTGGAATATATATATATATATATATATTCTGCTGGATTGTCGCGAAAGGCGTCATTTCTGAGCACTTTCTCTTTGTCTGCTTGCACCAATAAAGACAAATATGTTATAATTGGCAAATCCTGACGGTGTTTATTTTTCAGAAGCCTGCCTACTTTCAGCACACTGTTACACTCTGGAGTGCATTCCATTCTTTTGTACTTGTGTACAATTGTGTTTTCGATATATATATATATATGTATATATATATATATATATTAGGCAGTCACTAGTAAATTACAACATTTTTGAAAAATAGCTAGTTTCTGCCAAAAATGAATGTGACATGAGAACAAATGGGGAATACATATGGGAATTGCCATATGTCTGTTCCAGACTCCTAAACCAATTCTTAAAGATGTGCTGGATTTGGGAGGAGAGAGAAGGGTAACTGTCAAATCCTATTTGCGAAAACTCTTGCATGATACTGCCCAAGATAGTAAACTTGATGGTGTCATTGCTGCTATATAAAGTGGATGTACTATGAGAGAGGAAAACGTGCTCATAAAAATACCATTGTGAAAGGTGCTGCTAAAATTTACCATCTGAAAGCTGCAAGGAAGCACCAGAGGGGATTGCTGAGAGTGCATTTGAGTTGAGCTGCCCATTTCTAGGGAGGCATAAAAAAGCTGACTGGACTCTATGGTGAAGAGCTGGGTACCATCCTTGAGAGTGGAGTGACCAGACCCCTGCCCCATCCTTCCAGAGGGTCATGACTTGCAGCTGGTTTTCCAGAACTTTAAACAGATGTTTTCTATGTAAGTATAATTGAACCTTTGCAACCAATAAGGTTGTGTATCTGCTGGCCTTGAATCCTTTCCCTTTATAGTGGGTCGGGAGGGGGCACAACTGTGTAGATCCTAAGCCTATTTAACATAAATAAAATAACTTTATTAATTCCCTTGGCAGAACACAACAGGGTGATTTTAGTTAAAATTTGAAATTAACAAAGCTCATTCCCGGTGTGCGCTGAAAACTATAGATTACATTTTAATTAGGTAATCCTATGCGTCTGGCTACCCATCACAGGCCTTTAACTGGAGGGGGGGTCTCAAATCCAAAATTCTCAAATCATCTGAATTTTTGCTATCTAACTTCCCCAACACAGACTTTTAAGTGGAGACGGGGGGGTCTGAAATCTGAAATTCTTCAATCATTCCAATTTTTCTGTAAGACTTTCCCAACACAAACCAAAGAGTGGGGTGGTCTGGAAAATCTCACTGCCAAATCAGCCTGTGTTTATTTTGAGGAGAAATTGTGGGTGAAATCATAATTGTCATATGCATTTGTCCAAATCTGTACACAAAAATGCTAACCTTTTAAGCACGCAGGAAAATCGAAATTGCACAGCATTGACTACGTAATTGTTTTTATTTATTGATCAGTTTAAATATTTCTTGAAGTAAAATTTGTAGAAAGTAAATAATTGTGATTTGTGTTATTTTCAAACCACTTGTGTGATTTATTTATGCTGAGAGTAGTTTATTGTGTTTTGTTATGGATAAAATGGTGTTTGACATTTGATTGTGATTTTCTTAACATCTAATTTAAATAAACATAAATATATTTCCTGTACACCAGCCTGTTTCTTGGTTCATTGGTAGCTCAGGGGGAGGGATCCAAGGGGTGTTAGATGCATTGGCGATAGTGCTGAATAAAATAACTGACATTAACCACTTATTGTGTGATACTTTGTTTAGGGCGGGAAGGAACTCCATGTGTTGAGGATGGCTTCTCAATAAGCTGTTACAAATTGTACACTCATGACCGTGATTTGGCTGGCTATTTCTGACTCATGACATGTGCATTGTGACAGAACATCAATTTTGATGTTACTGCATTAATGTGGAGCGAAGGGCAATGTTGCCTTGTTAAAGTGTCACAAGCACTTGACCCATGAGTTTCAGGGAGGTGTACAGGTGAAACATTAAGATTGAGTAAAAGTTGATTTGGATTTGGCATTGTGAGTGGAAATTAAGCAGGGACAGGGTGATTTTTGCCTCTGCGCAAAGGAAATTCTACAAAAATTGCAAAAAAGCCATTTTTAAAAAATGGATATAATTAAATTAGATGATGCCAGGTGCCATTTCCTTACTAAGCTGTTCATTCCTGGTGAGTGAATAGAAGTGGATGAAGGGAGCTGGTAAGCTACAATTATGCAAAATGTCACATCAGAAGGAATTGACATTTGGTGTCAAGTTGGGATATGGCAAAACGCATTAGAGGCATTTTATATGACCCAAAATCTGCAAGAAGAACTGAGTCAAATGGCTCTGCTCACAGCTTATCTATACTTCCACTTGCAGTTAATGGAAGAGCAAGTGCAGAAGATTGAGGCCTGTATGCGGAGTCAGACTAAGGGCATCATTACACGGAATGCGGTAAGGGTTTCGGGGTACCGGTAAGGGTACCGGTACTGGTAAACCCTTACCGCCTTACTACGAGGTCCCTTTGCCGGACCCGACCTCAAAGGCTGGTTTTAGCAGCCGTTAAGGAACGGGCCCGCAAAGGGACCTTGGTGCTAATTACGGTACCGCAATTTGCGGTACCGTAATTAGCTCCTTCCCCATTCCCATTGAGCCCTATGGGGACAAAAATGGGAATGGGGAGGTACCTTGGTGAATGGGGAATTACCGCCCCCACTCACCTTGGAGTAGGGCGGTAATTCCACCATCCACCAAGGCGGACACAGTAAAATACCGGCGGTAACCATGGCGCTAATAGCACCATGGTTTCCGCATACCGTGAAATGAGGCCCTAAGAATCTAAATGAGGCCCATAAAGAACTTAAAGAGTTACAAGATCAAGCACAGCAGAACTATATTTTCGAGTTAGAACATGAAATCCTCATGGAACAACAAAAAAATGAGTTAAAAACCCAGCGGCAAGAGCGTGCGGAGCGTGAAACACCACGTTCTGCCCTGCAAGAGGCACATAAAGAGTGTGTAGAAAATGTGAGCATAGTGCAAGATAAGGTCAATGATCAGACTAGTTATAAAAGAGGCTCTGTTAGATGACCTAATAACCCTTCAATTACAAAAAAGGATTTGAAAAATGAAAAAAAGCCCATTAACTATAAAAGGGGTTGTTTCCCAAAATGACTTTGATCAGATACATCAGCAGGTACACATTTACACGTTAAAACAACAGAAAATGCAACTGGTGAAGGAAAAAAAACGGAAAAAAAAACCTCTTCAACCAGGAGAATAGTGTCCTTGCACAGGAGACGTACCAGTTGAAAATGAATTATGAAAAGAGCCAGTCAGGTCTCAGGACTGACTGGAAATAGGCAAGAAAATGCAGAACTCATGGAGTGAGTGAGGCCTTTTACAGGCAGTGCAGTGTACAAACGTGCTAGCGAAGAGATTGGTATTTTGAAAGCCAACTGCTGAATAAGTGCGCACAATGCAGGCCGCACAAGAAGGGTCACGTCAGAATGAAATCTGGAAATTGAAAGATCGGTTAATGGCCCATGGCCAATTATGCCCTGGTTACAGAGTTAAAAAGCCAGCTCTCGGAACACCATAAAAAAATAAGGAAAGAGAGACGCAGGTGTGAGAGTTTGGCAAATTAAATAGAAAATTGCTAACAGGCATTGAAAGACCCTTACCAATCAAGGAATAGGAAACGGCCATCTGATCCAGGAGTGATGCCCACCCCATCAGGAACCTCATACCTGTTAACCACAACTTCTTAGGGGATGACTATGACTGAACTCATGCTTTCCACCTACCAAGCCCAAGGAAAATGGAGAAACCTAGACATACCCAGGCCTAGCTAAACTAATCCAGAAGACCAGCCCTTATCTGAGATCAAGGAGTACTCACCTCTATCATACAGAAGGGAAGGTGGCCATACCAGTGTGTCCTGGGAACTTATGAATGACCCAGTGAGTACTTCAGACCATGAAAACTCCATTTATGAAACAATGAGGGAGTTGGACTAAAAGCAAAATGATATTGCAGAGGGATCGACTAGCTCGCTTCGCTGGAGAAGAACGTTTAAAGCTTCATCGCAGGTGGGGCATTCTAAAAACCACCGTACATTCAGGGGAAGGGGGGTAATTCCCCAGACTCCCTGGAAGGAGGGATGAGGAAACTGGGTGTTACCTGGCATCAAATGGTGACTACAGGGGAAATGATCCTGAGAATTCACGGCAGCACAGGCAAGAAGAGTCTAGACCCTGTGGATCTGAGAGGCATTGCCAGTCTCATAGAGATAGGGAGTGCCTAGAAGATAGGGAATGGAGTACCAATAGCAGCTCTGAGTCAGAAGGTGAATGGACTCAGGTGCAGAGAAAAGATAAGGGAGGGAAACAGAGCAAGGGTTTTGTGAAAAACCCAATAAGGTAAATCAAGGCAATAAATAGCTTTCTGACAACATACCACAAGAATGCCAAGTATGTGGTATGGGAACGCCTGGAACTTTATGATGGTATAATTCTAGATCAGAAATGATGGGAATTGTATAGCATTTGCTAAAAGGACTTTCTCACCTGAGTAGTCTAGTTTATTTGCAGGACTGGACCAGGATCTTTATAAATGGTCCACCTATAAGGCAACCATATTAAAACATTTCTCCTCACAAAGAATCACACAGGAGGCCGGTAATAGAATGTAACTGTGCCAACAATGTGTGCCACCAATTTGTTAACTGATCTGTATATCTGGCATTTCCAACATACTGAATGATCACTGTCTACTTGGCCGCCTGATGTGATTCTACTGTTTCATTGTGCTTAACCCTCTCCGCTGGTATCCTCTTGCTACTACCCACCACAACCCCTCCTCTTCTCTCACCACATGGCTCTCTCTGTCTCCACTATCTTTTCTAACTGCTTCTCCATTTCACACCCTCCCTCTCCCACTAAGTCAGGCAGGAAGAAACTAAAAACGACATTCCTGATTTCCAACCCTGGTCTACCAATAGCAGACACCTAGATCAATGTCTTCTCTAAACAGACTGTCACTGACATTCTCTTTGCTGTTCCTTATTCTAACCTATAGACCCCCATATGGTCTCTCTCCTCTCAACTTTCTCCTTCTCCCTCATTACTGGCGGCACCAGATCGGAAGTGCTCGTGGCAAACTTCACATCTTCCAAACGCACCATTAATGTCTATCGTAAAAGGCTCTATTATGGACCAGTGCTCTCAGCCCAACCTCTGCCTTCTTGACCGGCATCTTACCTCTTTCTTATACTTCCTTCCCTTTCCTTTGACTCCTCCTTGACTCTTCTCTCCCTCCTCCCCCTGTTTGGTGAACCCCACTCCTGTGCCCCCCTCACAAATGTTTTAAAGGTGGTAACCAACTGCACTTAGCCACCCTCAACTCTTGCTCTGCTATCAAACATTCCTCTGACATCTGTCTCCTCTTTGAAGACCTTGACCTCAATATCCTTGCCCTCACTGAGATGTGGTTGTTGGCCAGCTCAGTCACTGCTTTTGACACCCTTTTACCTGAAGTCTACAAAATCCTGTCCAATCCCAGGACTTCACAATCTCGTGGTGGAATGGCTCTGATCTTCCCTGAGTGAGTTCCTACCTCCATTATCCCTACCCAAACCTACTCATTGTTTGAAAGCCTAGACTGTAGGCTATGTGCCTCACCTATGTTCTTTCTTACTCTCGCTACCATCTACAGACCCCCCAGACCGTCCTCCCTCTTCCTCTCAGAATGGACTGACTACTCCTCCTCTCTTCTTCCTGACTTCCCCAAACATATCTTTCTTGGGGACTTCAACATCCATCTCGACACTCTTGATGAGGTCATTGTTCTCTTCCACAAACTTTGTGGCACTCTTTCCCTCTCTATCCTTTTTTCTGGCCCAGCCCACTCAGCCGGACACACCCTTGATGCTCCCATCTCCACAGACATCCCTCTCTCTAAACCTCTCATCACCCCTTTCTCCCGGTCTGACCACTCTTTCCTCTCTTCTCAGCTTGAACTTGCCTGTCCCCTGACGCCTACACCAGCAATGCCAGTCTCTTTCTCTGTCAATTGATGACGGAGAGGAAGGATAGCTAAGGGGCAACGCGCTCACCTTCGAAGCAGGATGACACGGAGCAACACAGGTTTGATCCCCAGGTCCGCTCTTAGAAACCTCTGTGTGTTAAGCACGATATAAATAACCAATTACAATCCAATTACGATGGATGAAGCATGTGTCAGTCACTGCATTTGCCTATTTCTTCATCCCTCCTCAGTCCCCCTCATTGGACACTCTCTCTGACTCTGTTCTGGCTCATCTCGACTTCTCTATCTCCAACACCCTGGACTTCCTTGCCCCTGTCATGAGGATCCTCATGAAGCCTACCTTCAAATGCAACTCTTGGTATGTCTCCGACCTGGAAGCTTTGAAATGCAAGTGCAGAGCTGCTGAGAGGAAGTGGCTGTCATCTAGTTCATCCTCTGATAAACTGGCCTGCAGCCTACTTCAAAGGCAATATCGCTTCTCCATCTTCTCCAAGAAGAGGGCTCATGTCTAAGCCCATATCTGTAGAGCCACCAACAACACGGCTTAACTCTTTAAAATCTGCAAGGAGCTTGCTAATCTTACCTCAATTTGCTCTTCCCCTCCCCCTCCCAGGACCTCTATTCTGCACTGGCCATCCACATCTCCTCCAAAACTCTGGCCATCCTGTTCTCTCGGTCTTCTGCTCCCCGACAGGTCCTCCTAACCCTCCTATGCCTCACTAGCCACCCTATACTCTCCTCTTCTTTCCCATTGCACCAGATGAGATCTCTAAAGTCTTCCGCTCTATGAAAGTCTCCTCTAAACAGGTGCTCCCTTGCTCCCCTAGAACCATCAAGGACAACATTGTCTCTCTTGCTCCACCCTTGTCTGATCCCTCCAACCATTCTTTTGCCACTTGCTCCTTCCCCCAACCGCTCAAGAACTCTCTTGTGCACCCTCGCCTAAAAAACAGTCTGCTGACCTTTCATCCCCAGTTAACTATCATCTCAATCACCCCTTTCTTGGGCAAACTCATGGAGAAACTATTCATCCCCCAACTGGTTCTCCACACAAAAATGGCCGGCTGCCCCCATGATCACCAGTCCAGTTTTAAGGCCACCAGAGGCATGGAAACTGCTCTCCTGAACACCCACAAAGACCTACTCCCCAGCCTTGTTTCTCACTCCCCCTCTGTTCTGATCCTCCCGATCTCTCCTCTGCCTTTGACATTGTCAACCACTCCATCCTCATAAACTGTCTCTGTGATACCCTAGGCATCATGGACAGGGCACTGGCATGGCTTACCTCTTTCCTTTCAATGAAATTCTTCAAAGTGCAAATGGGTCCTTTTCCCTCTTCCACCACATTCTCTTCCTGTGGTGTCCCTCGGGGCTCCATTCTATTGCCATGGCTCTTCAACATCTACCGGGCTCCGCTAACTCACATGATTTCCACTTTTTCACCTAATTTCCATTGTTATGCAGATGACACACAGCTCTCCTTCAAACCACCATCCTCTACCTCCTCCTCCTCCTCTCTCATACCTGACTGTCTGACTTCTATTCAGGCATGGTGCTCTGCCAATTATCTGTGCCTTAATGCCAGTAAGACTAAGATCCTATTAATTGGGTCAGCTGCTCCTTGTTTCCCTCAAGCCCAGGGACTGCATCTCTCGAGCCCTAAAATCTCACCACTCATTCACCGGGGGATGCAAGAATCAAATTCAAGACCCATTGCATCATCCACAGGGCTGTCCGGGGCCTGGGACCTCTTTTCATCCAGCTTTCCCTCCCTATAAAAACTCCGGCCAGAGTCCTTTGGTGTTCTGGTTCCAACTCACTGCAGGTCAAACACTTCTCCAAGCAGAGAGTGGGAGGTAGATCCCTTTCCTCGGCTGGCTCCTCCCTCTGGAACAGTCTCCTTCTCCCCCTCAGGCTTGAACCAGATCTTCTTAAGTTCCGGAAACTTTTCAAGACTTTCCTTTTCTCCTCTTCCTTCCCTCTCCCACTCCCTTGCTAACTCTCCATCTACCGCTGCAATTATTGCCTGGTCCCCTCAGAGTCAGACAGGGGCCAGGACACCCCCACAAGTCCCCCGAGCATCCTTTGGCAGCACTTGCCCTTCGGCTCCCTTCCCTGGACTAGCCCACCTTGGTCCTCCCTGACCACTGCACTCATCCTCCCTCCCCCTTCCCCTGGCACTTGCTGCCTTGCCCTGCCCAGCACTTGCTCATCCTGACCCTTGGAGGAACCCCACTTCTGCACGTCTCCCTCTGGCCCCCCCTCCTTGCACTTACCACCTTTTTCATGCACTTGCAAGGTGGGATTGTCACAAGGCCAATTTAACCGTTCTGTGTTGTTCTACTTTTATGATTTCCATGTCTCCCCCCATCTTATCTTTGTGGCGCCTGAAAACACCTGTGTATAGGCGCCATACAAATGTCCAATATAATAAATATAAAGCAATATAAAGTAAGGCTGCATATAATTTGCAATGTGGAGAGGATAAGGTGCCTGGGGATTTTGTGCAGGAGTTAAAGCAGGCATCAGACTTCCCGGCGGGTGAACACAAATAGTAGGGGGTTCATAACTACATATTTCTACGTGCTCTGCAAATACATCATGACTCAGTTCATGCATGATTTTCACAAGCACAGGACCCTGGATTAGGTGATTGAACAGGCCACCAGGATCTATGAGGTCTAGAAGCCCGCTGAGAGTAAACCCCTCCCCCAGAATCCCCCCAAACCATCTAACACCCCTGCTGATGTGAAGCTGGCAGGGATAAAACAACCCCTCCATTGGATATGGAGAGGGGGGAGGCTAAAAGTAACCCTTCGCCCAACAAGCAAAATAGAAGGCAGAAGGGAAGCCCCCTCAGGCCTAATTGAACCGTAGTGCGGCAGGTGCCCAGAACAATGATCCCACTGACCCTGCCACCTATGTAAGCCCTAGGTACAAGTGTACTAAACCAATCATGGGGTATGTATGCACTGCCTGGGCAGAAGGGTGGAAACCAATTAGGTAAGTAGCGCCCTGGGAAACTTCCGTCCAAACATCTATCAGGAAAGAAGTATCACTCGACCTCCCAATTTGAACTTTTCCCCCAAATATCTCCCGAACCAGAACTTCCCAAATAATCCTGCACTCTCTCCGGTTCCAGGAGAATAGATCCCTGAAATGGGGAGAAGGGAGAGTCAGGTTTCAAAACTATGGTGGCAATTTCCAGCACCCGAGCTACTCCGGGAGAAGGGGCATTGCCTACGCCATTGTTTTTTTTATTGGTCAGTTTAATTATTTCTTGTAGTGAAATGTGTAGAAAGTAAAGAATTGTGATATTTGTTCTTTTCAACCCACTTGTAAGATTTATTCATATTGAGGGAAGTTTATTCTGTTGTGCCATGGATAAAGTGGTGTTTGACATTTTAGTGTGATTTTCTTAACATCTAATTCAAATAACATAAATATATTTCCTGTACACCGGCCTGGCTCTTGGCTCATTGGTAGCTCAGGAGCAGGGATCCAAGAGGTATTCGATGAATTGGAGATAGGGCTGAAGAAAAGAAGTGACATTAACAATCTATTTTTTGACAATTAGCTTGGGGAGTGAAGGAACTCCCTGTGTTGAGGGTGGCCTCTCAATAAACCATTACAGCATCCATGGGCGTTGTTCCCATAGGGGTGCATTGGCCAGTGAGCACAGCCTTTGGCCATGCCTACTGCATGTTTTAAAACACTACCGGATCAGTAGCTATGACAAGTGACATTGGTAGATGTTCTCCCAATATGTTGCTTTTGGACCCACTAGGTGGCTAATGGCAAAGGTCATGGCATATGTCTTTCGGGTCCACTAGCTAGGGTCTTTGGCAATGACCAGTGAGCACGGACTTCCGCTGTGCCCACTGTGTATTTTAAAATGCTACTGGGCCATTAGCCATGGTCTTTAGTTATGACCAGTGGCCACAGCCTTCAGCCGTGTTGACTGTACATGTCCCCCGAATATGTTGCTTTTGGACCCACTAGGTGGCAAAGACCAAAGACTGTGGCCACTATACATGTCTTTCTTTTGGTCCCACTAGCCAGGGCCAATGGATCACAGACTACAGCCGTGCCCACTGTATATTTTAAAACACTACTTGACCAGTACCCATGTCCTTTGGCTATGGTCAGTGGCCACGGCCTTCGGCCATGTCCACTGTACATGGTCTCTCAATATGTTGATTTATGACCTACTAGGGGCCATGACCATAGGCTGTGGACACTATACGTAAATGTCTGTAAATGTCTTTTGGCCCACTAGTCAGAGCCTTTGGATTTTGGCCATGCTCACTGTATGTTTTCTCCCAAGATGTTGCTTTTGGACCCACTAGGTGGCTAAGGGCAAAGGTCATGGCCACTATATATGTGTTTCGGGTCCACTAGCCAGGGTCTTTGGCAATGATCAGTGAGCACTGACTACTGGGCCAATAGCCATGGCCTTTGGCTCTGGCCAGTGATCACAGACTACAGCCATGCCCAATTTATATTTTAAAACACTACTGGACCAGTAGCCATGTCCTTTGGCTATGGCCAGTGGCCACGACCTTCGGTCCTGTCTACTGTATGTGGTCCCTCAATATGTAGCTTTTTGACCTACTAGGGGCCATGACCAAAGGCTGTGGCTGCTATAGGTGTCTATACATGTCTATAACTGTCTTTCAGGCTCACTAGTCAGAGCATTTGGACTTCGGCCATGCTCACTGTATGTTTTAAAACACTACCAGACTACGAGTCATGGACTTTGACCATGGCCAGTGGCAACGGTCTTTGTCTGTGTCCACTGTACATGTTCCCCCAATAAGTTTTTTTCAGATTAACTAGGTGGCCACACCCTTCAGCAGTGGCCACTATACAAGTCTTTCGGCCGTGTCAAGTGTGCCAGACTTTGGCCGTGCCCACTGTATTTTAACAAGCTACCTTTCTTTCTTACTCACAAGGCATAACCTTTGCCCATTACCATTGGCTCCAGGCCTTCGGCGTGGCCCCCTTACATGTTTCCCTAATAGCTTTCTTCCGATCCCACTAGGGGGAGGCCAATCTACATATTCGTTGAATAGGTTTCCTAAATGGGCCCACTAGTTTTCTTTAACGCACACGTATGGCCATGTCCAGTTTCCATATCGCACCGCTTGACTTCTTGCCCCAGTAGGTTTTGTTGGGGTCCACTAGCCATGGCCTTAGGCCATGGCCAGTGGCCAGTGACCATGGTTTTTGGCCTTGTCCACTGTCCATATTTATTTATTGGGTATTTATAATGCGCCTATACAGCAAAAGGTGTTTCAAGGTGCAACAAGGCCAACAAGACAGATACGGGGGAGCAGATGACGACAAACATACACAGTCCTGCCTGGCCTTGTGACATTCAGATCATGCAAGTGCAGAACAGGAAGTGCATGGGTGTGGGGAGGAGGGGGAAGTGCCGGACAGAGCAGAAAGCATAGTTCTAAGGAGGGAAAAGAAGTACAGGTTGGAGTGGAGAGCGTGCAAGTGCCTGGGGGCAGAGGAGGATGGGGGAAGAGGGCCCCTGGGCTAGGTGAATTCTAAGGGGAGGCCAGGTGGACAAGTGCCAGGGGAATGCAGAAGTTCATGGGAGTAAAGGTCCTCGGGCAAATGCGATGACGGGGCTGAGAGGGTTCCATGTGGTGCAGGCCAAGCCAGGCTAATACAGGGGAGGGATGCCGGGAGGGCAAGTACAGGGTGGTGGGGTCAGGGGAGAATAAAGTGCTGGGGTAGACTGGGCAAGGAGGGCCTGGTGCCCTGTATGAATCAGAAGGAACCAGACAACCAGTCACAATGTGGCAGAGGGTGGACATTTGTAGGGGGGGAGTAGAAGAGGAATGGAGGGTATTAAGAAGCTTGCAAAACTTAAGGAGATCCGGCTCAAGTCTGAGAGGGGAAGGGCGGCCATTCTAGAGGGAGGTTCCTGCGGAAGAGAGAGCTCTACCCCCACCCTCTGCTTGGAGAAGCTTCTGATCTGCAGAGAATTGGAACCAGAAGACCGAAGGGAAATAGCAGGAAGGTATTTAGGGAGAGAGAGCTGGATGTGGTGGGGCCTCAGGCCCAAGAAAGCCTTGTGGGTGATGCAGAAGGTCTTGAACTTGATCCTCACAGCAACCAGAAGCTAGTGGATAGATTTTAGGGCTGGAGACATATAGTCCCTGGCCTTGAGGCCAAGGATAAATCTCACAGTGCAATTCTGGATTAGTAGAAGTGGCGAAGGGTGGAAGTAGGCAGATTGAGGAAGAGGCTGTTGCCGTAGTCCAGCCTGGAGAGGACCAGAGCTCTGGAGACATTGAGTTTCTGGAGGAAGGTGAGGAAAAGGAGAATGCTTCAGAGGAGAAAAGGTCCCACATGATCCTGGGAAGGTTGGTCAGAGAGGAAGGAGGTCAACCAGTCCAGAGCCAGGTCGGTGATGCCAAGGGTATCACAGAGCCGATTTATAAGGGTGGCATGATTGACCATATCAAAGGTAGAGGAAAGGTCATGAAGGATGAGAACGGAAGGAGAGTTGGAATCGAGATTAGAGTGTTCAGGAGTGCAGTATCCATGACTCTTGAGACAGATTGGCGGTCATAGAGACAACCAACAGATTCAGTGTGGTGGATAAGCAGGGAGATGGTCAGCTTCTCCAAGAGTTTTCCCAGGAAGGGGGTAATGGAGATAGGGCAGTCGTTAGCCCTACAGGAAGTGTCGGCAAAAGACTTTTTGAGGAGAGGGTTGCACAAAGGAGTAATTGAGGAGTAGCGGGATGGAGTCAGTGGCAAAGGAGTGATTGTAGAAATCAGCGAAGGCTGCAGCAAGTGAGCCAATTTTGTCCTTCATAGTTCTGGAGGAGCAGGGGAGCACCTGTTTGGATGAAACTATCTTAGAGAGTACTTGTCTAGAGGCCTCATCAGGTGATATGGGAGATAAAGGAGGGAAGGGGAAGGGGAAAGGGGGGCCAAGGGATCCCTGAAAGTGGGTGAGAGAGGAGGGAGCGGTGTAGAGGAGAGTAAGGACAGGATATCCTGAGTTTAAGCAATTAAGTGAGCGGCCAGTGCAGTGTAGTGGGTCAGGCAAGGAAGAGGAGAAATGGAGACTGCAGTAGGATTGGCAACTTCCTTGCAGACTTTGAACTGTTGAGCTATGTTGTTAGTCGCCCCAGAGATACCTGCTTGGATATAGGCCTTCTTCTTTGAGCAGATAGATAGTCTGTATTGTCTGTCAGAGGATGTGCTTGTAGTCTACCACTTCCGCTCAGCAGATCTGCACTGCAATTTTTTGAGAGGTTAGGTCAGAGTCATACCAGGTGTTGCACTTGGAGACAGGCTTCATGCAAATGTTGCACATATTTGGTTCCTTAAACTAACCAAATACCCCTATCCGTTAGCCATACCCATTACCCCCACCTCACAGTAGCTGTAAAATTCCTCTTTATTTTGTATTAATCACATTTTTGAACTATTTTTTCCAATAAATGCGGTTATTTTTGCAATGTGCTACACATGCCTGCAAATGACTGCGGTTATTATCATGCGATGAACTTTCTTTCCCATTCCCTTTTTGTACAATATCCCCAGTATAACATTGGTTATGCGACAACATTTGAGCTCTGAATTTGGTCCACAGCCCCCAAACTGCCCAATTTCTCATGGTGCCCTCAGTCCTCTTTCCCCCGTCTCATTGAATGTTCAATGTTTGAATGTTATGGTGAGTTGTAGTTCATTTGTCCTTTTATTCTGTTTACAGGTGCAACAGCGCTGGCACGATATAGACCAGCCGGTCTCTGCCATGCATTTAATGGAAGCCGCAACTCCCTGTTCATGATTGGATGTTGTAGTGTGGTGTTGTTTCGCGTACTTGCTAAATCACTAGTTCCATAGATTTTATAGCTTTTAAAAATTATAAATTGTATTTAGAATGTTACTGCTGCATGATTTAGCACTATTTTGAAATCTCGTGTTCTAGGATTAAACCGTTGCTATTGTGAGGAAAGCTTCCTGTCACTGGGATTCATCTTGAAGGATCCACGTGGGCTATTAGCATGGACTGACTTCATTCATATTTTTCTTAACGCTGCATCAGCGGTGCCTGAGCTTGCGTCAGAACTACAACTAAAAATTGAGTTGTAGTTCATTTGTCCTTTTATTCTGTTTACAGGCGCAACAGCGCAGGCGCGACCGAGACCAGCTGGTCTGTGTCGGTCCGTGGCGGCTGTGGTGCGGTGTGGGTCTATTCTTTGGAAGGTAAGATTTGGGGTGCCATGGGTTTTACATACACAGCTGATGAACTTGTGTCACTTAGGTCAATGGAACATGTTCCCTGTTGCTTCGTAGTGTGAACAAAATCAGCATATATAATTTCAGTCCAGAGAGGAAGCAGCACTTACGCACTGTTGTGTCGATTGCCCTGCAGGTTGCTCTCATCAATGCACATTCTTCCATAAAAAATTGCCACAGCCTTAAGTGAGGTCATTGGCTCCTTGAACCTCGACCTATGTCTCTTAACTGAGACCTGGTTTTCAGACAATTGTACTGCTCATTTTCATATGCTAGTGCCAGAAAATTACCATGTAAAGTGGCACAATAGAGGTACAAAAAAAGGGGGTGGAGTGGCCATTGTGATGAAGTCCTCGGTTGGAATTAGTAATTTTCACTTTCTCGATTGGGATGGCTCATCTCAAGTATTGGCCTGTACCTTCCACCAATCTCCTAGCGTGGCCCATCATTTTCATTTGTGCTACCGACCTCCTGGCTCGGCTCCTTTGTTCCTTGATGCTCTACATAGCTATCTAGGCACGCAGGCTCTTCAATACGACAACTTAATTATTTTGGGTGATCTTAATATTTGATGTAACATGACAGAAGATGGAGACTGCAGATATCTGTTCGACATCCTGCAGTCTTATGGTCTCCAGCTGCTATCTAATTTAGCTACCCACATACGTGGGCATTGTCTCGACCCTGTGATTCATAGAGGCTCAATTCTGACTAAATGTATTATAACTCTGGTCAGCTGGTCAGACCATTCATTGGTGAGTTTTTCTCTGCAGGGGTGCGGCTAGTCCCAGATTCAGAATACTGGCCCTAATGTACAATTGCATCACCGGAAAAGGGACATGGATGGTATACCTGACAGCGATATTATACAGAATCCTCAATTTATACAGTACAAAATTGGCTGTTTAGAGTACTATTCGGACCTGATGTTGAGCCTGAATTTATTTTTAAATCTAATTGCTCCTTTAAAAGCTATTAAAGGAAATTAGAAGAAGAACAATAAATGGTATAATGAGAACCTTAGGATGCTTAAACAGTCTTTACAGAAGAAAGAAAAACATCTGGCTTAAAGCCAGAGATGAAGTTTTCCACTTGGCAGTAAAGACAGCCTTGTTACATATAAGAAAAAAATCATGGTAGCCAAATCCTTGGCAATGCAAACTCAAATTGAACAAGCAGAGAATCGGCCTAAGGCACTATTTCATGTCATAAGAAATGTTTCTATGCCTGAGAATCTGAACACTCAACCAGCCTTAGCCATCTTGGCCAATAAATGTATTTATTTCTTTAAAGAGAAAGTCAACACTATTAGAAACAATATGCCGGCCCATCAGTCTATCACTAATGCCGACATAAATGTTTCTGATTCTCCCTCCTCAATTGGCCATTGTCCCAGCTTTTCTTTCTCCGCTGTTGGTGATGAGGAAATTTCCAAATGTCTGGAAGCGTTAAAACCTACGAATCTTAGCTATGACCGTATTGCAGCGTATCTGGTTAATCAGCACGCTTAAGTTCTTAGTAAACCTATAGCCTCTTTTATTAACGCCTCACTCACTCAAGGATGTGTTCCTTTGAAGTAAAAGAAATCCTTTCTCACTCCACTGCTGAAAAAGTCAATAATGAACCATGAGATCCTTGCCAACTACCGTCCTATAGCCGACCAGTTATGGCCTGCCAACATTTTGGAAAAAGTAGTGACAAGGCAATTTCAGACATATATCAACAAACATAATATTCTCGACTGTTCCCAGTCAGACTTTATACCGGCCCATGGAACCGAGACTGCCCTGCTGACGTTCTGGGATGAGCTACTGGGGGCAGCCAATGAAGGCACTGTCAGCATGCTCATCATGCTGGACCTGTTGGCGGCCTTTGATACAGTGAACTTTGACATCCTCATCAACAGACTGTCATCAGTGGTACATGTCTCCGAAGAGGCCATGAGATGGTTTGTATCTTTCTTATCAGATCACACCCAACAGGTGAAAATGGGTGACTACCTCTCTGACACAGTGTTGGTTGAGTGTGGGGTACCCCAGGGGTCCTCAATCTCACCATTATTGTTCAACATTTACATCCTAATTTTGTTGAGCATTGTTTCAGAATTTGGGCTGTGATACAATTCCTATGCGGATGACACCCACATTTATGTTAGACTAAATAAAACAGATGGAAGCAGTGGACACTGTGTTGGCTTGTGCTATCAAAATCAAGGACTGGATCCTGGAATACAAGCTGCAGTTGAATCCAGCAAAAACAGAGGTTATAGTACTGGGTGCAAGGAGGCTGGTATGGGATATGCCCTATACTATTCCGTACCCTTCTCTTTTTGGTGCTCCAACTAAGTATGTAGATATGGTAAAGAAATCTCGGTTGTATCTTGCAGTCCAGTATTGACTGCAACCTGCAGGTCAGATGGTAAAATCCGTCTACTTCCAGTTGAGGCTTTTGAAACCAGTGTTGCCCATGATTGCAGTGAAGGACTGGCCAACCTTTGTGGGAATACTAACCAACGCCAGTTTGGAATACTGTAATGCCCTCCTTATGGGGGTGCAAACATTTCAGATAAATAATACTTCAAGTGGCCAATAATTCTGCCATTAGGCTAATTTTTTCATTAAGAAGGCGAGCTGCCATTTCTCAATTTAGAAGGCAGATACACTGACTACCTGTGTCTCAGAGGATTTGCTTCAAGATTCTCTGCCTAGTATTTAAGTGCATCCATGGTTTAGCACTGGTTTATCTGAGTATGAAAATTCTGCTATACCGCCCGTCGAGACAATTGCGCTCTTTAGACCAGTGACTTTTACAGATTCCGAGGGTCAGAACGACCAACTGGGGCGAGCAACAGTTTTCTGTCCTCAGTCCCCAAATGTGGAACAACCTTCCCATGAATCTTCGACTACTCAAATCTCTACTCATTTTCAGAAATAAACTGAAAATGTATCTGTTTGCTTAGTACAGACCCTATTGTTAGCCTGTACCCTGCAACACTGCTACTGAAGATGTAATAACATCCCTGGGCCTAGATGCATTTGCGCCTGGTCCTCCCATGGGTATGCGTGGTACAAATACACAAATCAAATCAAATCCTCATCTCTAGCCTAATACTATTTCATCCTTTTTCATCCTCAAATTGCATTTTCCACTTTTTGTTTTTCGGCTAATCCCAGTTATACCTGTTATTTATTTATTTCATGTTCTAAAGCATGCTAAACCCTTAGGCATCGAGGCACTGTTACTAAGCTTACCATCAACATGAGAGCAACATAGAATGTCAAATTGTATTAAAGCAACATGAGAATGACATAAAGTAGATCATTGGAATGTCATAGTTTCATTAAGGCAAGGGTTCTACAAGGTTGCATCCTGGTTGAACAGAAGGGTCTAAAAGTGCTTACGGAAGACCCAATATGATTGTTCCGATCTTAACTCCAGTGGAAGGGCATTGCAGGACTTGGTGGCTATTACTGGGAAGCTCAAGCTCCCTGCTCTTTTTAGCCTGAATCTGGGAGTGATGAGGCAAAGGGAGTTGGAGGAGTTTGCTTTGGTAATATAACCCTGGTTATTTATCACATCGAACAAAAACAAATGGTGGCTTTTTCATTTTGGAAAAGTCTTGTTGGTGCATTGTGGGATGCATACATAGTTATAATTTTGGGAGAAGGGGGCACCCCCTTCTATGTCAAATACAAGACACCCTCTGGAAATCGATTCAAGGCTTTGTGCCCAAGTTGTTTTGTAACTAATCCCATTCCATCCAGATGTTTATGCTGTGTACTGCGCAGAAATTCTGACTTTTTGCTCTATGGGGAAATTAATGGGAGTAGCCCAAAACAGTGTTTGTTTTGCTTTCTTAATAACCTTTTTCATTTTTTATCACATATTTCCCAAAATCTCCTGGTGGGGTCCGTCACAAATAGTTTCCAAAATGACAGCCAAATCCATCCTGCAAGTCAAATGGTATTAGCGATTCAATTTGAGGGTTTGCTATGCAACTTGGTACTGAACTTAACTATAGAGTGACAACTGCCGCACTATAATATATATGTAAGGGACGTTATGTTAATAAGTAAACCAAAAGAAAACCAGACATTTGGCAGGTATGGTAAGCTAATCAACCGTAACTCGCGCCACCACCGTGCACTGCACAAGCGCGACGTGCGTCAGATTTTTGGAAACACCCGCCATGCTGGGTTCGTGGACAGAGCACGTTGTCTGCGAACATCACAGTAAAAATATATTAAAAAACACAACATTGCACTTATCAAACTTATCAAACAATCTTAGGGGTGGTGAGGGGTGATGAGGCTGGGATATGGCCTTAAAAAGCCAAAACACAGGTGTGATTCCTTTTCCGATGCCCATGAACAGTCCAGGACAGTTCTGTGATGAGGCTGGGATATGGCCTTAAAAAGGCAAAACACAGGTGTGATTCCTTCTCCGATGCCCGCAAACAGTCCAGGACAGTTCTGTGATGTCCGCAAATATCTTAGATGTTCATGGGCCTCTTTGCTTATTTGTGCATTACAGGGTTGGTGAAAAGTCAGCAGACCCCGACTCATGTCCCCCCCACCAGTGATGTGCATCTGCCAGCAGGCCCTGACTCATGTCCTCCCCACCAATGACGGGCACCTGCCAGAAGGCCCTGACTCATGTCCCCCCTACCAATGTCGGGGCACCTGCCAGAAGGCCCTGACTCACGTCCCCCTCACCAATGATGGGCACCTGCCAGCTGCCCCGACTCATGTCCCCCCCACCAGTGACGGGCACCTGCCAGCAGACCCTGACTCATGTCCACACAACCAATGAATTGGGCCTCATTCTGAGTTAGGCGGTAGGGGATACCGGGCACCGGTAAGGAGACCGGTGCCGGTAATCCCCTACCGCCCAATTATTCTGAGGTCCCTTAGCGGGAACCGTAAGGGACATGTGGTTGGACCACACGTCCCTTACGGGTCCCGCAAAAAGGACCACGGCGCAAATAACAGGCTTGCCATTAGCGAGCCCATTATTTGCGCCCTCCCCATTCCCATTGAGCCCTGTGGGGCTCAAATGGGAATGGGGATTGGTTTGTTCAATGGGGACTTACTGGTCCTTCCTGGGTCGGAATGGACCAGTAAGTCCCCATTGAACAACACCGGAGGCGGTACCGGTATGTGAGGTAGCCATGGAGCTAATTGCTCCATGGCTACCACCATACTCAGAATGAGGTCCATTGTCACAACATACATGCATGTAGCAAATGTCCACCCAAATCCCACCCCACGCTGCCCCCACCACAGTGCAACCCCATACCCATCTATTGTCCCCACTTCATAGTACAGGCCCCATGGCATGCCATTCACAGAAGCACACATGCATGCACCCAAAGACATGCCCAACATGGCCACACAGCAGCGACACATTACTGAGGCAATGACGACTGACACATGCACCAAAGTAATGAGAGCAGACAACACAAATATGTGAACTGGTGAAAAGATATTTAAAAATGAAATCAACCAAACGAAAAGCAACCATGCCAAGGAAGAATAAATGAATGTGAACATAAGTGAAATGCTAAATCCAAAAAAAAGTGAGATCCCAAAAAAAAGCTAATCCTCAAAGTGGTCAATGTCAACAAACAAAAAATCTGAATCCAAAAGGGTAAATAAAAAAATACATTCCATCATGGGTGTGAAAAACATAAAAGAAAAAAATCCGCTGTTGCAGTACTATTGATAATGAAAGTTCTTACAGTCCATGATCCCAAAACCAAATGAAACCTAGTAAAAAACCTAAAACAAAACAACTATGTACAAAAAGAGGAGCAATGTCCATCAACTCAAAAATTAAAATTAAAAAAAAGGAAACCTAAGCCTAATAAACTATATAAATTGGTGGTGGGCTAGTCCTACGGCTCACCATTGTTTCCAAAAGTCTTGGCCAGGGCATCATTGAACTCTGAGTCTATGGCACGGAGGCGGGACTGTGCTCTATCCTCGAGGTCTCACAGGGACACCACCATTCTCTCCTCCAGCTTGCTGCGACTCTCCACGAGGAACTCTGCCCGCCTCAAGGCTCACCGCAATGGAGTTCTCCACCCTGACCATGGTGAGCCGTGCCCTCTCTGCCCGCCGCCGCTCTGCACCTATCTGCTGGCCCAACCGCTGCCACACGGAAGACACATTTTGTCTAGGGTCCTCCTGCCATTCGGCCGATGCCTGCCCCCCGTGATGTAGTCAGCTCCGAGTCATGACGCCGCCCACGTCGAGCCTGCTGCCGCCTTGATGCCATTTGCCTGTGTCAGCAAAACTGCCTCCGGGAAGATGGCAACACCCGGGGCTGTCGTGCACATGCCTTGCTTGATGGTGCCTACACAACCTTCTTTGCCAGGAGTCCAGTTGCTTGGGTGTACTTGAATATACTAAACCAAAAATTTCAGGGTGGGAGGTCAGAAAAACAGTTCCAAAAATACCGAAAAACAACAATTAATGATACTGCAGTCCTTTTTACACAATAAATGTATATTTTTAATAACAAATGGATAGTATTAATGGGGATAGAGTAACCAGGATATATTATAAACACAACAATACAAAATGAATATGGTCCAGTGTAAACAACTGGAACTCAATGTGATAATACAAAAAGTGCTGTTCTGAGTGATTTAGAGACAGTTATACAGTCACAAAAACAAAACATAATCCCACATTGATGGACATGTATATAAAAGACACAAAGAAATCAATGCTTCCAATATGCATTGTTTGAATGGGAATATCGTCGACACAATGGTGTTTCGGCCTAAAGGGAGCTGTAAAGTGCAGCTGTGTGAGCAGGCCTTCATCAGGACTTGTGGGAACCTAGAAGGTGGTCCTGGGGTCTCTATCTAAAAACAAACAAATAGGGAATTGTCAGTGGAACTGTGACCTCTAGATAAAATGAATAATTCAACAAAGCTCTCACAAGATGCTGGAGGAATACTCCTTATGTTAGGAGCCTAAAATCTTACCTAAGATTTATCCAATGCTATGGTATGCATATATATCCATCATGAGTCAAGATATCTGGGGGGCACTAAATGCGTCGTGAAGGAACAGGACTTGGACCTGTAACGACATGGAGATAAGACTGTGATTTTACTATACAGAAAAAACTTACATCGTGATCACTGAATGCACAATGCAGGAAGTACAAAATAAAAATGGAGGAGTCTTACCTAGACAGGTTAATTGAACTCTGCCCATAAAAGTGGAATGAACCACTATATAGCGTGTTGTCACGGTCAGAGATGTCCAAAAATGGCTCAACTATATGAAAAAAACGACAGAAAAGAGTAATAGTGAATATTCAATGTCGCCCTATATAGTGTAAGAATGTTCAAAGTATGAGGCACTCCACAATTGAAAAATTCAATGGAGGCCTAACCATTACAATATATATAAAATGGCAACCTTGGTTACTTACGAAGGTATGCGCAAAATTGGGCTGAACTCAACGGCAGGGCATCTGAGTGCGCGAGCGTGACCGGAGTGAAAGCGTCTCGCTGGGGATCGCGAGCAGGAAAAAGCGATGCGTTTAAATACGCAAACGTTGTCCGAGTGAGAGAACGTCCCGGGGGATCGTGGGTAATGACAACTCGACAACCTCTCCGGTTGGTCAAAAAAAGGCGCTTCAATAGTGGAGCGTCATTCAACGGTGGACCAATAAAACTTAAGGTATTGCCAGAACCTGTATGTGGGAGGGACCTCGTAAGGTAAGTCAACACCCCCGCCGGTGACGTGTAAGCGGTCGCACGGGAAAAGGGTGCGTGTAAGTGAAGCCACACCGGTGTTTCATTGTTTTCTACACTATACGTATCATTCTTTCGTGTTATTTGGGGTTTGCAAATCGAATGTAATGATAGTATTATGAGACAAAGAGTTTATGCTTGCTTATACACAGCACCGCGTCAATACATACAGTACTATCTCAATATTGATATCTGCTACAAAATCCATTTTCAAGAGTGTAACAATGTTCCATAATGTAGTTGCACCTCGTTTATCAATGAACGTGAACTGGGTCACCTTTTGCTACATCTTGTTCAATTCAATGTTGCTATTTTACAATGTTTATGTTTGATTTTATGTTCCATTTATTGTGACCCTAACATAAACTTCAGCGGCATTCACAAGCACAGTATGTACCCACCCGTCCATTCATTGTCTTATGTCTAGATCTCTTAACATGCTGGATGTGCTCCGGAATGATTTCACTTACACGCACCCTTTTCCCGTGCGACCGCTTACACGTCACCGGCGGGGGTGTTGACTTACCTTACGAGGTCCCTCCCACATACAGGTTCTGGCAATACCTTAAGTTTTATTGGTCCACCGTTGAATGACGCTCCACTATTGAAGCGCCTTTTTTTGACCAACCGGAGAGGTTGTCGAGTTGTCATTACCCACGATCCCCCGGGACGTTCTCTCACTCGGACAACGTTTGCGTATTTAAACGCATCGCTTTTTCCTGCTCGCGATCCCCAGCGAGACGCTTTCACTCCGGTCACGCTCGCGCACTCAGATGCCCTGCCGTTGAGTTCAGCCCAATTTTGCGCATACCTTCGTAAGTAACCAAGGTTGCCATTTTATATATATTGTAATGGTTAGGCCTCCATTGAATTTTTCAATTGTGGAGTGCCTCATACTTTGAACATTCTTACACTATATAGGGCGACATTGAATATTCACTATTACTCTTTTCTGTCGTTTTTTTCATATAGTTGAGCCATTTTTGGACATCTCTGACCGTGACAACACGCTATATAGTGGTTCATTCCACTTTTATGGGCAGAGTTCAATTAACCTGTCTAGGTAAGACTCCTCCATTTTTATTTTGTACTTCCTGCATTGTGCATTCAGTGATCACGATGTAAGTTTTTTCTGTATAGTAAAATCACAGTCTTATCTACATGTCGTTACAGGTCCAAGTCCTGTTCCTTCACGACGCATTTAGTGCCCCCCAGATATCTTGACTCATGACGGATATATATGCATACCATAGCATTGGATAAATCTTAGGTAAGATTTTAGGCTCCTAACATAAGGAGTATTCCTCCAGCATCTTGTGAGAGCTTTGTTGAATTATTCATTTTATCTAGAGGTCACAGTTCCACTGACAATTCCCTATTTGTTTGTTTTTAGATAGAGACCCCAGGACCACCTTCTAGGTTCCCACAAGTCCTGATGAAGGCCTGCTCACACAGCTGCACTTTACAGCTCCCTTTAGGCCGAAACACCATTGTGTCGACGATATTCCCATTCAAACAATGCATATTGGAAGCATTGATTTCTTTGTGTCTTTTATATACATGTCCATCAATGTGGGATTATGTTTTGTTTTTGTGACTGTATAACTGTCTCTAAATCACTCAGAACAGCACTTTTTGTATTATCACATTGAGTTCCAGTTGTTTACACTGGACCATATTCATTTTGTATTGTTGTGTTTATAATATATCCTGGTTACTCTATCCCCATTAATACTATCCATTTGTTATTAAAAATATACATTTATTGTGTAAAAAGGACTGCAGTATCATTAATTGTTGTTTTTCGGTATTTTTGGAACTGTTTTTCTGACCTCCCACCCTGAAATTTTTGGTTTAGTATATTCAAGTATTCCCACCTGGGTTTTTCAGGGCTTTGCCAGGTGCCCTGTATCTAATTCAGTTGCTTGGGTGGCCACCTCTGCTGGACCTCCGACTCCCGACTGTAGAAGGGATGGTTTCTCCATCTACCTGGCTGTGGTGGCTTGGGCAGGTCCACAGGGGGCCCTGGTGGCATGTGGGCCGGAAGACGGCATGGAGTATGACTGGCGCATAGTGTGTAAAGAGGAGGAGAGGGTCCCAATAGCGCCCAGCACATGGTGGAAACCCCCAACAATGAATCCTGAATCCTCCTAACCGGTTCATGTTGGCACACACCTGTTCGCGTAATGACGTGTGTGGTCCCCCCAGGAAGCATGCACATCATCACAAATCATGCGTTTGTGCAACGCGATACCGATTAGGACGGGATCAACCCTGTCACGGATCGCCATGTCCACAGGATGTCAGATGACGTGGACCTCCCCCCTACCTGCGGACGGGTCTGGGATGGAGCATCCGTACCAGTGCATGGTGATGCAGTCTCAGTATCAAGGACATGATTAGGCACAGGCCCCTCCACAGCGACCTGTGCTGCCTCCAGCCCCTGCCCCTGGACTGCAACACTTGCACCTGTGGAATGACCCCCACCGGGCCCCATGTGTGGGTCTAATGCGGCCTCCTCCTCCTCCACCACCAACCTGGATAGCTACACACTGTCTTCCACTCTAGAAAGCCCCTGTGGGAGCCCACCGGCCCGTACTGCTGTCGAGGAGCCCACTTCCAACCTCCGCCTATTGGGCATCCCCTCGGCAGGCCCGGCCTTGGACGCGGCACCAGTCCCCTAGCTCCCAGAAGATGACATGTCCTGGGAGGGTGACCAGCCCATGCATCCCTGCCTGGTGGAGGCATCCTGAGGCTCTGCTCCACAGCGCCGTTTCTGCCCTCTTCCTCAGTCGCCGCTGTAAATAGGGAGAGATTGAACACAAGCATCAGGGTACTGAACAATAGTCTGCTAGGCACAAAGCAATTGCACATGAGTGGCACTGTCAAACGTCACTTCCAGCATCACCCTCCGCAACACATGGGTCAGTGCAAGCAACACAAATGCAGAAACCGGCATGGCAAATGCAACAGACATTTGCATCCATGTCCAAGGCACCGTTGGAACATCTGATGGGGGGCTGAACATCACATGCATCATTGGACATGCTGTTCACATGCACACACACCACTGGACAGTCATGCATCTGGACATGTCTACCTCCCGACACAGTGGATTCATGGACAACGAGGCCACATCAGTGAATTCACACATTGTGATGGTCATGTTTCATGCATCCATGGCGTTTCCCAGTCACAAACACAGTACTCAGACACACGCACATGTACACCATGCATGACCATGACAGTGACATCAGCATCCATGTCTCACACCCCAAACATGGCCAAGTCCAGACACAGGCATGCAAAAATTTCTTCATCATCACATGCTGGTGCACATCATGCATTGGAACACAGACACCATTTGGAACAGATTCAGTGGACTCACATGCAGCACTGCCATGGCCCTGCACACAGACATACACACATGGGGCATGCTAGACTTGAGAACAAGATGTACACTCCTGCCACACCTCAACATGCATTACACTGGACAAGAACACATGAACACTTACCACTCGACTCCAGACGGGTCTGAAGCTCGAGGACCTGGTGGTGAAGCACTGGGCGTGTGTGCTTCAGGACCTGCATTTCGATGTTGGACAACTGGTCCTGGTGCCCCACTTCTCCACGAGCTGCTATGAGGCGCTGGGCATTGCTGTGGGTCCTGGACCTGAAGTCCTCCCTGTGCTTCAGGATGCATTGGTAGTTGCGGGATGTCACCACCTCTTCATTGATGGCATCTACGATGTCCAACCAGATCCTTCTCTGTCCTTCCTTGTTGAGGCGCGATGTTGGTGAGAAGAGGGCATCCCCAGGACTTCCTCCATCAGGATGCCAACTTCATTTGCAGTAAAGCTGACAGCCCTTTGCCTCTCTGCCGGGGAGTTGCCACTGGCCCCGGATGGTGTTTGGCCCTGTAAGTGATTTCAATCCAGCACACACCTAAGTCAACGCCTAGCATGTAATGCACAACGGAAATCATTATTTATTTGTGTCTAAAAGTTATTTTATTCTGAACGATGTACCACTCATATCATGCCCCTCTCCTGGAACCCCTCACACTGAACCAGGAATCAGGCTGGTTTGCAAAGTTAAAATATTTATTGATGTATTTACAAATTAATCACACTATGTTTTAATGGGTGCACAATGATCACCAATGGGGTGATGTAACACTAAATAATCTCTTTAATACACAAGGAGTAATAGTGAGCAAAACAATTCAGCACAGACATAATACTTTTGTGTGTGTTCAGATCAAATAGCAGTGTAGTTACTAGTTCCCCCTACACACCCCTCAACCTCCCAATAGGCAATGTAAAGAGATAGGAGGAGAGAGCAGGTATTCAGGAATGGCAGAATTCAAACAAAATATCAATCCCAATTTCCCCGCAGCAACACAAGAGAAAAACAGAATTGATTGGCAAGCGGTCAGAATGGTTTTAAAGTTATCTTGAGAATGGATTGGGTAAAAACACTAAATATGGTTTAAATTGCTGGAATGTTTTAAATTATTATGGGATCCGCTTTGGATAGTTGCACACAAACACTAGCAATGATTTGATACTAAGAAACAATGTAAAATCTTAAAATTAATGTCAGAAGCAATCAAAAGCTGTTTTACACGTGTCAGAATTTCCCTAAAACGAAATTTGCATCAATCTTTTCAGTGAGCGATAATCGCGATCACGGGGGAACTATATGGATTTGGGTTGCAGTTTGAAAATTAAAGCTGTGGATGTTAGCTACAAGCAGACGTTGAAATTGTGTTTCTGGCACAAAAATTGAGGAAGTTATGGATGTTTTAGTGGAGGTAGTTTTTTTCAGATAGGCGCAAGAATGGGAAAACGGGAAGAGCTTTTAAAATGACAAAAAGGATTTCTTACACTAGAGGATGACTATGAATAAACGGATACCGCACATGAACAAAGCCACTTGATCAGGGTGATTGCCTGCAGTGGTCCCGCCTTCTTCAGATGACAAATATCAGCGCAAAGATAGTTTTAACATTGCTAGCACAGGAGGAAGATAGGAGGGATAGGATAGAGAGTTCAGGCAATTCAAAAGTACTCCTAACAATGCAGGTTCTGAAGACAAGATAGGATGGATTTAAGATAGGGATTAACTAAGCCTGGTACATATGCTAGTGACACAGTTCTATCTATAGATACTCACTAGATATGTTTCAAATGGAACCGTCACGATTCTGGTCAGGGATTCTGGTCAGGGATTCTGGTCAAGGATTCTGGTCAGGACAGACTGCTGGGCACATCAGAATTTGGCAGCATCAAGGTGCTCTGGACACCGCACGCACAGGACTGGATCTGATGATAATTATTTTAGCAGGCAGTACAGCACAGCCCGGCTGTCTCTTGTTCCCCTTAGGTTTCTGGGGTTGGTTCTGCTTCTGGAAATTTAAGGCCTAGCTGAAAATGGTTCAGCTATGCAATGGGCCTTTCTGCTTTGCAAAGTTTCTGAAGTCTGGAGCAAGTAAGATGGAAAGTTCTGCAGCAGGGTGCTCCGCCAGCATTCGGATAGTGGGTGAATCTGTTTGTCCTTTTGAGTGCTGAGCTGTATCTATTTATGCTTATGATAAAGGGTGTGTGTGTGCTGGTTTAGCCTAAGCTCGCCCCTTTGAAAGGGTTTGGTCAGTATCTCCTCTCTACCTTGATAGGAGGAGAAAACTGTGTGCCATCTTTATGGTGTGGGTGTATGAGGCTTAGAGTTCACCCTTGCCTCTTGAACACAAAATATACTTTTGCCACAATACATATTTCCACATATGCAACCTCTATAACAACCACATATACAAATTACATATTTTGTACAGCAGGTACTCCTCCAAACCCCATAGCTGTAGGATTGTGTGTCTGCTTTTCACAGAATTTTGCCTTTTTCTTTCGGAACACAATGTCCAATTCAGGAGCAAATTTCTACAAATGTGTGCAGTGAACAAGGGCATACGTGTATAAAGTTTCATACTTCTATCAGAAATACATTTTGTGTAATGTCACATTTTCCGCTGATTCTTCCCAGAACATGTCACAAAGTTCTGGCGCCTTTTCACCCGTGCATCCAGAAATTACATTAACAATGCTGTTATTTCTATATTCTGCACAATTTTACATAGTAAGTTATCAGTCTTTTTAAAATGTGTCTTTTGTCCTTGTTAAGCAACAAATGGTTGTTTAGCTCCACCCCTTTGGTCTCTCCCTGGGACCCAGGAGCATCTCCTCCCTGTTTCTCCTGGGCAGAGGCCATTTACGACCGTTCATGCCTCGCATTTGCTTTGGCTGGAGGATGTCCATTGTGTCCTCCTTTGGTGAGGAAAGCTGTTATTCCAGTTTGTGTGGTTTTAGCCAGGCTTAAATTTAAATGTTATTTCTGTTGCATTTTTCCTGAGTTTAAAACAAACTTGTGATTTCAAAATATCAGCTAGAATACTTATTTAAGATTTTAAACCATGTGATAAAAACAGTTACAGCATAGGTTACTCTCAGCAACAGGCCACTTAGATTGCAAACATTAAATGGCATTTCAGTTTATGTATGTTTTAAAGTTTATCATGCAGGCTTCTGACAGCTGTCATTCAGGTGGCCGAGGGTACTGCGGCCAGATTTTGACAGATTCCACAGGCAGGCAACTTTTAGTGTGGATGTTTATTGATGCTTTCAGCTTTTCAGGACATTGTATGTGCACAATGATTTCTTGAACTAAGTGAATTGTAGCACCCAGCAAGAATTTTGGATGTTTAAGGGTGTTTTGTACTGGCATTCTGCAGTTTCAGCACAAAGAAAAAGGGATTTAAAGTACCATTTTGGGTTTCCTTCAGCAAAGCACTGCATTTTCCTTCTGTGCTTCATTTTCACTTGTTGTGGAGCCCAGTGATATGTTTCAGGAGTGAGATCTCTGTTCCACCACTGACAACTTGCGTGGTAGATTGGGCAGCCATCTTTTTGTGCTTTGCAGAGAGCAATTTTCAGAGGTTTTGGCACGCACAAGGGTTTTGCGGCCATTTGGATGTTTCTGGCACCATCAGAACACAGTAATGCCGCATGTCAGAGCAACAAGTGGGTTGAATCATCCCACAGAGGGACTTGGCAACGCCCGAGGCAGGTGTGGGTGGGCAACTGGGTCCTGGGGCTGGGCAGTGGAGTGATGGTACACCAGTCAGGAGTCATCTGGGTCAGCAGAGGTGATCTCAGGAACAGGATCCCTGGCAATGGCTTCTGTGCAGGCACCAAATAGGGCCCGTTGGCAGCAGGTAGGATGCCAGCAGCAGATGGCTCATAGGAGGCTGCCGGGGATATGGGGGGCAGGTAAAAGGCCTTCTTGGCAGGAGCGTGGTCCTCCGCATGTTGTCATGTGGCCAGCTTGATGCAAAATGATTCTGCATGTGAAAAAACAGCACGTGAGCATGTAATTCGAGGAAAGGCCCTTAGTGTGTAAGCACGTAAGTGACATGATGCGCGTAGGCGTTGCTTTACGCACGGGTTAAAAGTCCATGTAGGACACCATTTTGCTGTGGGTGCTTATTGTGGAGAGCGCGCGTGTGTTTCTTCTAGTTCTTGTGGTTTCACATGTGATAACTTCACAACGGTTGCAGTGCGTACTTCTTGTTTACTGCGGCAGAGCTTCCTTCTTGTTATGGCGGGGGAGTTGCCAACATGCACACACACGTGCTTTTTTCATACTTTTTCCAGGCAGACGGTGAGCCACTCACATATTATTGCAACTGTGGTTGCGCCATATGTCACGTACACCATTCACAAGGTCATAGTAGCCTGCATGTTCCACGCGTACAAATTTATTGTGTTTCTGGGTGCCACAGCGTACTGCAGGACCTTAATTCCACGCACATGGGCTATGGAGGGGTCGCGTGCACATTTGTTTTTGTTTTTGGGGTGCCTTAGCATTGCGTGACATGTCCGTTTTCCCCAGGGGTCACAGACAGCTCTGCAGGAGTACAGAGGTACCTATTCCATCTAGTACCCTGCCCCCTCCACACCAATTGCCCAGGACAACTGTTTTCTGCACCTCCCATTCGCACAAGTATATCAGTGCCATGGTTGGGAGGCGACCAAGTGGTAAGGGAGGCAAAGCTGGGTGACCTCCAAGATGTGTCCGCGGTAGGGGACATAGCCAGGATGACCAGGGTGGACAAGGTGGCAGCGGTGGGCGACATGGGCAGGGTGGCCCAAGAGGGCAGTGTGTCCAGGACCATTTAGGGACGAGTATGCCCCCCCCAGTGGGTCATGGAGATGCAGCCAACACCATCCCAGCTCAGGCCCTGCTAGCCCGGTCCGGAATGATCACGGAACAGGCACGGGATGACTCACAGCCAGACTTCCGTGTCACGAAGTCCAAGCTTCCAAGAAGCCCCTCTTCTGGGCACCTGCGTGTCAAGGTGGGCTGAATGTGAGGGAGGGGTGTACCCACCCCCTGCATAG
Source organism: Ambystoma mexicanum (assembly GCF_040938575.1). Classification (NCBI taxonomy): domain Eukaryota; kingdom Metazoa; phylum Chordata; class Amphibia; order Caudata; family Ambystomatidae; genus Ambystoma; species Ambystoma mexicanum. The sequence continues at coordinate 114,706,117 of NC_090934.1, read as the reverse complement.
GATATCCTAGGAAACCCAAGTCACACTTTGCCATGATTGGCTGAGGTGGTTGTCCGGGCTGGACAACCCCCCTGCTGCGTGATTGACAGCCAGGCTGTGTGAATGGGGGATTTTCGAATAAAGGGCAGGACTCTTGAACTAGAAGTCAGAGTCGCCACTGGAACTACAAGGAACCGAAGAGAAGCAGAGAAGACGGCTGCTGCAACTACCTCGTCCCGGGGAGCCCTGTTGCAGTCCTGAGCTATCTACCCTTCGACGACCATAGTAAATCCAGTCCGGAGTCTTCTTCCCTTGAACCTAGTGGGGTCGACCAGCTCATCTTCCACAGCCAGAGGATCCTCTTCATGGTCGAAATCGCTGCACACTGCTGTAGTGGTCCGGATAGCCATCTGAAGAGCCTCTCCTGTTTTTAAAGGAACGCACCTTTTATTCACCGTTGCTGCTGCTGGCTTCATCCCTGAGTGGTGCAGACCCCTCCAGACGTCCTCCTTCTCGTCTCCACGACCGAAGCACCAGGAACCGTGGGTCTGCAGGAAACTACCAGGAACAACTGCCGTGGCACCAGCTTCTTCCATGAATAAGGTACTATGTTCTACTTCGAGGAACTAGGGTGAATCCCTTTTCTCCTCCTCCAAGGCTTGCCCTTGTCTCCCTTCCCTCTTATAACCTTTGCTTCCTCTGTTGACAATAGCCAAGTACTCCTGGCAATGTTGAATCTTGAACTGTCTGACTGTGAGATCCTCGACAACAGGAACCCGGTTCCACGTGACACTGGCTCCGGCCTACTGACTTTTGTATTTCTGTCAGTGAGTGTTCTCTGATTCTGTCTGCCTTGACAAAAGTATTGCCTATGTTTTTTGCCCTCAACTCTCTCTGGATAGCCCAGGTGCTAAGTGTGTTTTTCCCGTTAAAATTTCTTAACGCGGATACGCGTTTCTTTAATACGACCGAGCTGTCAAAAAGTGATCGCATATGTATTCCCGGTAACGTCTTTTGTTTCACAAAACCGGTCCACCAAAACATAAGGTACTTACCTTGAGTTATTCTGTGCCAAGAGCATTGGTTATTTGTAGTGTATTTTACGTGTGGTTTTGAATGTATAGAACTGTTGTGTTTTACAGATGGTTTAAAAATAAATGTACTTATATTATTTTACCTGAAACCTTGAGTCAGTGTTTGCTTGAGTCACAGTAATTGTGGTCCCTTTGTGTAATCTCTGCTACTGCTCATATACTCTTGATATAAACCTGGCTGCTCCGCTACTGCTACCACTTTAATATAGTAGTACAGGCTTGTACCAAAGGTGACCTTGTATTATCACTTGTAGTCTTAATTGTGTGTAGTGGTCCCTGAGGGCACTGCACAGGATTCTGCCTAACACTGGTGTACAGCGATGAGAATTTGGAAGTAGAGTGATTACACTTAGAGTTCTGCTATTGCTTGGGTTCAACTAACCACAAGGCTTAACACTACTATTTCTGTTAACTAAAGAAATTGTGTCAAATATGGAAAACTACAGTGAAGAGGGTCTCTTAAACTATACTGATGAGGTTCTGAGAACCATGTGTAGAGAAACAAATCTCTCTGGTAAAGGAAAAAAATCGGAACTGTTTGCAAAGTTGATGGGAAAACAAAGTCTGGAGAGTGGGTCATAAGGGCCTACTCCTCCAGCAAATGTGGATACTGTTGTTTCTGATTCTGAGAGTGTTGAGTTAGAAGAAGTAGAGGAGTCCTTCTTAGGAAACCCTACAACTGCCTTACCTGCTCAGAAAGCTCAACCTCTGTCCACAGAGACCCCCACAGGTCCTACACTTACTTCTGAGTTTATTGCACTTGAGAAAATGAGACTTGATTTGGAAGTGAAACATATTGATGCACAAACTGCCGTGAAACATCAAGAGTTAAGGCTCAGAGAAATGTAGCTGAACCATGAACTAGAAATGAAGAAATTATCTTTAGAAAATGCTTCTCTCCCAGAGTCTTCTAGGTCTTCCAGCCTTAAGAGACCCTGTATGCCAAAGGAATTGATTGGTATGCATGAGACTAAACTTGATGTTTTGGATTGGTTAGCAATGTGTGAGTACAATCATGGGATTCAAGGTATCTCAGGGAATCAGCTGATTCCGTGGCTTTTCTCTAGGCTTCCCCCTGTTGCAAGTGATGCTGTAATAGAGTTGGGGGAGGAGGATAAACAGGATTATGAGTGCGTGAAGCTAGCATTAATAGCTAGATTTGGGAAGACCCCTTCCCAGTATCTTAAGTGGTTTAGAACCCTCAAAAAGCATGATGGTACCCCTTGGGCTACCTGGGTGTGTGAATGTTTGAAAAACCTAGATGGTTGGGTTAAGGGTTACAAAGTGAACACTTATGAAGGTTTGAGGAATCTTGTAATGTTGGAGTCTATTTTTGATGTCTGCTCTCCTGAGCTTTGACAGCACTTGGCAGATTCAAAGGAGATAGATCCTAAGAAGTTAGCTAAGGCTGCTGACTTGTGGGTTGCCAACGGGCTACTCACAAGGATTCTGGGGTAACTCAGAAAAAGGAAGACAGCCAAAGAAAGACAACAAAGAGAATTCCAATAATTCCAATCCAAAATAGGGCCACAAACATAACAAGGGTAAGCCACAAGGGAAACCGAATCAGGCTAGTGTACCATCTGGTCCCAAACCAGATGGAGGTCAGAACAAACCCCCATTTCAGAAAGCATTTGGAAAATGCTTTGCTTGTGGGTCAACTGACCATGTGAAAGGGGATCCCAGATGGAAGGGTAAACCTTCAGGGGTCCACACTGTCTCCTTAGCCTTCTCCCAGGTGGATGAAGTACCTATAGCCAGTGGGAACTTTCAGTTACTAGCTGATGAGCCCATGAAAGTCTCAGCTAGTGTTTATTTAGTGTCCTTGGGTCTTTGGGAACAACAGAACTTAGATGTCTCCCAGATAATACTAAAGAATATTACAAAGATAGTGTTCTTGTGAATGGTCAGGAAACCCCTACCATCAGAGACACTGGAGCCAGCATAACTGTGTTTGATTAATGTTTTTTCAAGGTGGAGGATGTTGCTAAGGCACCCAAACACCTAACCTAGTTAGCTGGAGGCCCTGTGCAAATGGTTCCCCAGTTACCAGCTCTCATCCAGTGTAATGACATGACTGTGAGAATACCTGTAAGTGTGCAAAATAACGTACCTGGGAGGGTCCTACTGGGTAATGACCTTAAAACTCTTGGAGTTGTGTCTAGTACCCCCTGGCCTCCCAGAAAAAGGAAGCAGGAGCTCATAAGGTCTTGAGAGGCTCTCCTGGGGACATGATAGAGGAAACTATCACCCCAAGTCCACAGGAACTACTTACTGCTATTGCAGAACAAGACAAGACAAACGGGAAACCTAAGTCTACCAGCAAGAAACCAGCAAGCACTCCTGTGCCCAGAAGAACATCCCCAAGACTGTCCAAAGTCACATCTGTGACTCCTCCACCAGCTGAGGCTGAGTGTGAGGTTCAACCCTGTAAGGTTCAAATAGATACTGAGGAATCAGATCTAGAAGAAGACCTTACCCTGGTTGGAGATCTTGACCCTGTTGAACATCCTGAACATCCTGAACTGCAGTCTTTACTGGCAGAAGGTGAACCCAACAGGGCAGACTTCAGCAGAGGACAAATAGAGTGTCCTACTCTTGAAGGCCTTCACCTAAAGGCAGCTTCTCAGCTCGAGGGGAAAGAGCCTGGAAAGTATAGATTGCACTGGGAAGATGGCCTCTTCTACAGTGAACCGACTGAGTCAACCCCTGGAGACTGCAAAAGACTTGTAGTACCTCTAGTGAACCGACTCCAGTTCCTGCAGTTAGCCCACAAGATACCTTTGGCTGGTCACTTAAGTTTTAAGAAGACCAAGGAGAGGCTCTCTCTTTACTTCTACTGACCTAAGATGGGTTCAGAGGTAGACATATTCTGCAGGAGCTGCCACACTTGCCAAACCTCTGGCAAGAGTGGAGCCAAGAATGTGGCACCCTTGGTGCCTCTCCCAGTGGTGGGAGTTCCTTTTGAGAGGGTCAGGATTGACATTGTTGGTCCTCTTGACCCTCCCACATCTTCAGGCAACAGGTTTATCCTGGTTGTAGTGGATCATGCCACTAGGTATCCTTAAGCAATACCTATGAGGACTGTTACGGCTCAGGCTGTGGCTAAGGCCCTACTTGGTATTTTTACCAAAGTAGGTTTTCCTAAGGAGGTGATATCTGACAGGGAATCACATTTTATGTCCCACTACATGAAAGCCATGTGGAAAACCTGTGGAGTTGCCTACAAGTTCTCAACTGCCTACCATCCCTAAACCAATGGGTGGTAGAGAGGTTTAACAGGACTATGGAGAGCATGATAGGTGCTTTAGAATAACCCCTTAAAAGAAAGTGGGACCTTCTACTGCCATGCCTTCTCTTTGCATATAGAGAAGTCCCTCAGGAGGGAGTAGGTTACAGTCCCTTCAAACTTCTCTATGGCCATCCAGTCAGAGGTCCATTGGCCCTGATTAAGGAGGGGATGGAGAGTGCTCCTTACCCTAAGCCAGTCAGAGTAACTGACTATGTGATAGGTCTCCGGAGGAGAATGTCACACATGATGGCAGAGGCAAGTGATAACTTGAAGGCTGGTCAGGCTCTGGTCAAGCATTGGCATGACCAGAAGGCTAACATGGTTGAGTTTACGCAAGACCAGCTTGTTCTTGTTATGGTCCCCACAAGGCAGATGGCCTTGCAGGACAAATGGATAGGACCCTTCAAATTTGTGGGTAAACTCGGAGAGGTGAACTATTTGGTGGACTTAGGCAATCCTAAGGAGGCTCCTAGAGCCTTTCATACCAACCGTTTGAAAGCTTATGTCTCTAGACCTGACATAGGAGCTTTACATCTAGGTTCAGCTCGGGAGGAGGAGGAGAGTGAACCTCTGCCTGACCTCCTCAGAGGCTTTCCTTTAGATGAGCAAGTGGAAGGAGTTAATCTCTCTTCCAGTCTCACATCTGACCAGTAGGATGAGTGCAAATTACTGTTAAATCAGTTTGCCTCCCTGTTCTCAATTTCACCAGGCTTGACCCCTTGGGGCTAGCATGATATATTCACTGGTGACTGTTTGCCTGTCAAAAGCAGGGGGTACAGAATGTCAGACAATGTAAGAACCCATATAAGGAATGAGGTCAACAAGATGCTTGATCTTGGGGTTATAGAACCCTCTACTAGCCCATGGTCTAGCCCAGTTGTACTTGTACCAAAGGCAGGATCCAAGGAGTTGAGATTCTGCGTGGACTATAGAGCTCTAAATGCAGTTACAAAGACTGATACCCATCCTTTGCCTAGGACAGATGAGCTGGTGAACAAACCTGGTGCATCCAAGTACCTCAGCACATTTGACCTAATGTCAGGCTATTGCCCTGACAGACCATGCAATGAGAAAACTACATTCTCCACCCCAGCTGACCTCTACCAATTCAAGGTAATGCCTTTTGGATTAAAGAACGCACCTGCTACATTTCAAAGGATGGTCAATCAAGTTCTGAATGGGATGGATGACTTCTGCATGGCATACTTGGATGACATTGCAGTTTTCAGCCCTACATGGAAAGAACATATTGAACACCTAGGATATGTAATGCAGGTTCTGGAACAGGCCCATCTGACCATAAAGGCAAGCAAATGTCAAATTGGTCAGAGTACAGTGGTCTACCTTGGACATGAGGTAGGAGGAGGTGAAATAATGTGATTCCCTAGCAAAGTACAAGCTGTACAAAACTGGGCCACCCCTACTACTCAAACCCAAGTGAGAGCCTTCTTAGATCTCACTCAGTATTACAGGAACTTCATAGAGAACTATGGGACCAAAGCTTCTCCCTTGAATGTCATCTCCTCTCCCAAATTTCTTAAAAAAGTCAAGTGGAATGAGGAGTGCAATCAAGCCTTTGAAGGTCTGAAGAAAGCCCTTTGTCATGCTCCAGTCCTCAGAGCTCCTGGCTACCACCAAACCTTCATTGTACAAAACGATGCTTCTAATGTAGGTATAGGTGCAGTCCTTAGTCAACTGGATGAGAAAGGTAGGGAACACTCCATTTGTTTCATCAGCAGGAAGTTAAAGGATCCTGAGACAAGGTGGGCAACAATAGAACGTGAATGTTTTGCTATTGTGTGGACACTGAAGAGGTTTAGACCATACTTGTATGGATCTACCTTCATCATTCAGACTTACCACCAACCCGTGAGATGGCTGATGCAAATGAAAGGGGAAAACCCCAAACTACTCAGATGGTCAATCTGCCTACAAGGCTTTGATTTTTCCATTGAGCACAGAGCAATAAGTCACCACCAAAATGCTCATGGTCTCTCTAGGATGTTTAAAACTGACTAGAGGTACGAGAACCATCCAGGAGTGGATTAAATCCTCCTGTCTTGGGGGCGAGTGTTAGGGAAAATTCTCATTCAATGGCTAATTTCCCTTACCTAGTGAGTCCCTCAGCAGCTTTGCTGGATTTCTGGAGTTACTTTTTTCCACTTGGTAAGAGTGTGAGCTTTTCCCCCACTCTTACCTGTGTTTTGCCATGTGTATCTCCTCTGTTTTTGTGATTGTGGACTCTGGAGCACACCACTTCAGTACCCCCTCTCTTTTGTGTGTTACACAGCACCTTCAGTGCAGTGACACAGGGTTGTCTTTGAGACTTCCCACTGACTCCATTTCTGGGGCTGACTCCTGTCCCCCAGAAAAGGGTACAGTTGCCATTAACTTTACATAGTCAAATAACCACAGATGGAGTATTGGAAAGGGTTAATCCTTACCCCTTTTTATCTGTCCCTCCTGGAGCATTGTTTTGCTCTTTTAACATTTAGACTTGGCTGGTGGCAGTGGTATCTACCCTATACTTTTCTACCGCGATTATACTATATAAACGTGGTATTGTTTTAGGCTATTATATTAGCCTCGAACATAAACCTGCTTGACCAAAGACTCTTTCTTTTGGCTCCAGTCGGGTTTATTCGACATTTCTTTTTGTTAAATTTCTTCTTGTGTTTTACTTTGCGTGGCAAACCCGGTTTGCCTTCTTTGTTCACCGTCTTTTGGCGGGTTTCTGCCAAGAAGCCTCTCCTCTGGGCGCCTGAGTGTCTAGGTGGGCTGTATGTGAGGAAGGGGTGTGGTCACCCCCTGCACAGGGTATCCTAGGAAACCCAAGTCGCACTTTACCATGATTGGCTGAGGTGGTTGTCCTGGCTGGACAACCCCCCTGCTGCGTGATTGACAGCCAGGCTGTGTGAATGGGGGATTTTCGCATAAAGGGGAGGACTATTGGGCTCGCAGTCATAGTCGCCACTGGAACTAAAAGGAACTGAAGAGAAGCGGAGAAGACGGCTGCTGCAACTACCCCATCCCGGTGAAGCCCTGCTGCAGTCCTGAGCTATCTACCCTTCGACGACCAGAGAAGATCCAGTCCGAAGTCTTCTTCCCTTGAGCCTGGTGGGGTCAACCAGCTCATCTTCCACAGCCAGAGGATCCTCTTCATGGTTGAAATCACTTCACACTGCTGTAGTGGTCCGGATAGCCATCCGAAGAGCCTCTCCTGTTATAAAAGTAGTGCAGCTTTTATTCACCGTCGCTGCTGCTGGCTTCATCCCTGAGTGGTGCAGACCCCTCCAGACATCCTCCTTCTCGTCTCCACGACCGAAGCACCAGGAACCGTGGGTCTGCAGGAAACTACCAGGAACAACTGCCGTGGCACCAGCTTCTTCCATGAATAAGGTACTGTGTTCTGCTTCGAGGAACTAGGGTGAATCCCTTTTCTCCTCCTCCAAGGCTTGCCCTTGTCTTCCTTCCCTCTTATAACTTTTGCTTCCTCTGTTGACAATAGCCAAGTACTCCTGGCAACGTTGAATCTTGAACTGTCTGACTGTGTGATCCTCGACAACAGGAACCCGGTTCCACTTGACACTGGCTCCGGCCTATTGACTTTTGTATTTCTGTCAGCGAGTGTTCTCTGAATCTGTCTGCCTTGACAAAGGTATTGCCTATGATTTTTGCCCCCAACTCTCTCTGGTTAGCCCAGGTGCTAAGTGTGTTTTTGCCCCAGTAACATTTCTTACCGGGGATACGCGTTTCTTTAATATGGCCGAGCTGTCAAAAAGTGATCGCATGTGCATTCCCGGTAACGTTTTCAACCAATACCTGGCAACTTTTGCCCACTGCATTGCCATTTTCTGCTCAAATTTCCAGTGCTACGCTGATGACACTCAACTCATTTTCAGGCTGCCCTCTGCCAGCAAGACGGAGATCCCCCTCATCGGCACACCTTCACCATCCTTTCCCCTCACTCTCTGGCCGGCCTCCCTTGGCCCTCCTCCTACCCCCACCTGCGAGGCTAAGAACCTCGGGGTCATCTTTGACTCCACCCTTTTCTTCTCCGCCCACATCTCTGAGGTCTCTAAAAAGTCCAATTTCCGACTGCACCTCCTCAGAGGTACTCTGCCTTTCCTCTCCTTCCCCCAGAAGCTCATGGTATCTCAAGCTCTGGTTCTCTCTAGCTTGGACTATTGTAACAGCCTCTTTCTAAATCTACCTGCCTCTCCTCTCCGCCCTTTGCAACTAATCCAGAACAGGACTGCGAGACTTGTCCTTGGCCTCAAGCCCTGGGATCGTATCTCTCCAGCTCTGAAATCTCTTCACTGGCTCCCAGTGGATGCAAGGATTAAATTCAAAACCCTCTGCATTGTCCACAAGGCTTTCTGGGGCCTGGGTCCAAAATACCTTCAGCTATCCCTCCGCAAATACCTCCCCTCTCGAGCTCTTCGCTCCTCTACCTCCAACTCACTCAGGGTCAGTCGTTTTTCTAAGAAACAAGCTGGGGGTAGATCTCTGTCTTCGGCTGGGGCCTCCCTCTGGAACAGCCTCCCTGCCACTCTAAAACTTGAGGAGAACCATCTCCGGTTCCGGAAGCACCTCAAGACCTTCCTCTTTTCTTCTGCCTTCGCTCCCCCTCTCCCCTGCTGATCTGTTCTCTCTTGGCACCGTGCACCTGGCCACCCTTTGTCTTTTGGTCCCAGGTACCTGCTCATCCTGTCACCATCCCGCACTGCCTCCGGGCCACCCCTTGCACTGGGGTCTGTATCTGTACCCATACAGCCCCCCCTTTTTGTTCCTGTACTTATCGGACCTTCCCTGTCTCCTGCCTTAAACCTAGCATTTGCAAATTGCTGGCTGCATTACCACTGTTTGTTGCCTTTATTATTTATTTATTGTTATTTATCTGTTTCTCCTCTGCTTCGCACTTTCCACCTCTATCCCCTTCCATGCACTTTTCCCCTCCCCCCTCTCCCATGCACTTGCGTGTTCTCAATGTCACTGGGCCTAGTAAGATTGCTGTTTTGTTCTCCCCTGTTCCCCTCCCTTGCCTTGTCGCGCTCTGAAACACTTGTGTAAGAGCGCGATAGAAATAAAATATCAATCAATCAACGTCTTTTGTTTCACAACACTGGTCCGCCAAAACATTAGGTACTTACCTTGAGTTATTGCCAAGAAAATTGGTTGTTTGTAGTGTATTTTACGTGTGGTTTTGAATTTATAGAAGTGTTGTATTTTACAGATGGTTTAAAAATAAATGTACTTATGTTTTTTTACCTGAAACATTGAGTCAGTGTTTGCTTGAGTCACAGTAATTGTGGTCCCTTTGTGTAATTTCTGTTACTGCTCATATACTCTTGAGATAAGCCTGGCTGCTCCGCTACTGCTACCACTTTAACATAGCAGTACAGGCTTGTACCAAAGGTGATCTTGTATTACCACTTGTAGTCTTAATTGTGTGTAGTGGTCCCTATGGGCACTGCACAGGATTCTGCCTAAACAATTATGCCTCTACTCTGCTGACTGGCAGTGGGTCACCACCAGAGGAGGATGAACTCACAGAACATGAGGCAATCACTGGAGAGTTCATCGCAGAGGATCAGATCTAAGGAGTGGGAGGACTCCCAGATCTTGAGACAATGTCCCGTGAGTGTCCATGCATGTGTGTCCAGACCAGGTGTATGTTGCTTGGCTGATGTGTTGTGATCGAAAGCCAGGTCAGGCTATGTAGTCATAACTGCCATATGTGACCCATGTAGTGCCTCCAAGCCATACCCCGCATTTGGGTTTGGGGTTCACTGTATCCATACTAACCACTGCAAACTCTTTGCACATGATGACTGCACTGGCCCTAAAAACTGCCATCATGACACGACATTGTAATCATGTTTTTTTTTCTCGTTATTTACTGCTGAGGACCTACACATGTACTGTCCCCGCTCACCTCTGAGTCCTGTTTCAACCTTCAACATGCCAATTGACCTGTATCATGTCAAAGTGACCTACCATGTATGTATCCATGTGCCTCCCATGACTGTATTTGAACACACTGGCATTGTTGCAGCGTGTGACACATGTGTGTTTTGTCCCACTCCTTTGCATGTTCTGCTTGATGAAATGCATTTTACATGGATGGGGGACAGTAGTGCTTAACTCCCATCTGGGTGTCCCTGTCATTTCTGCCATCTCTATGCTACGTGCCATCTGTGTGCTGGCATCTGTCATATTTGTGGATGGTCAGTGCCACTCACAGGCTTATGTGTGATGCAGGTGCTGTGAACTATGCAGCACGTGTGTTGCTTTTCCATTTTAGACTAATCAGTGTCTGCGTTCAGGGTCCTCTTCACTACTGCATGCATGGCTGACCTTGTGTTATGTGTGACATGGTGGTTTAATGTATTGGATTTCAACATTGTGATGCCCATGTGTGTGGTCTATGCTGTTCACGTGTGTGTTCATGACTTCTTTTTCATTTTGTGCAGGTGATGAGGCACTGGAAGCTGCTGAGGAGGAGGATATGGCGCAGGGGCAGGAGTATTCAGGGCCCCAACCAAGCACCAGTGGAGGATGTGGGGTGGTGCCGCACGAAAATCCATTGCTCCTACAGACCATCCTGTCCACAGGTGTCTCTTGGTACAGCACTGAGGATCTCTATGGCTCAGATGCTGGATCAGACATTGACATATATGTCCCGTTGCAGGTGAGTGTTTCTGGCAGGGATGCCGTTCTGTCCAATGCACCTGCACTGGGGGTAGAACCCTCAATGGCCCATTCAGTGTTGGATTGGCTGCCTGTGGTGGTTACAGATGCAGGGTCACACTCCACACTATTTGCTCCTGTTCCTGGGACAGCAGATCAAAGGAGGGATGCAGTCCTCCAGCCACAGGCAGCGCCAGCACCTCGAGGTGCATGTCTCCTTGGGCCTGACAGGTGTTGTGTCTGGCAATGCAGTGGCCGCGCACCACCGGGCAATACTGTGTGGGAGAACTCCATTTATGCAATTGCACAACAACAGGGGGCATCATGTGGGATGATGGCTCAGACTGTGGAAAGGGTGGTCACTTCCATTCCCCCCCAAAAGGCAGGTGGAGCTCCAGTAGCAGTCAAAGTGGTCCACGTGCCGCTCACACAGGCAGGACATGTTGGCTACCAACACGGACCGACAGGCTGAACTGGGGGCTCTGCGCACAGCCATATCTGCAGAGGCATAGGCCCACAGAGATGTCCTGAAGGAAGATAACAGCTCCCTCAGAGCTACTCTGGGTGAACTTGAGATGTCCCGTAGTAGACAGTCAGAACAACAGCTGGAGCAGCTAACACAGAACATCTCAGCTGAGCTCCAGGCAACCGTGAGGAGATCCATGCATCACGCGAGGCCTTGCGGGCAGAACTCTGTGGTACACTTGAGGTGCTGTATGGGGACCTCCGGACCATCATCCTGCAGAACCAAACCTTTCAAACCTGTATGCTTGCTGCCATGGAGGAGCATGCCAGGGCTTTGCGTGATCTGCCTCCCCTACCATGCACACCTTCTCATATTGCACCAGAGGGTGATGACAGCGACGGCAGTACTCCCACTATCGGCTAGCCGTGCAGGCCATGAGCCCATGGAGAGATTTTTTTGTTCTTAATATCCACGCATGTGGGTGTTGAGGTGCACCCTGTACCTCCTCCCTCCTGCATGGTACCTCGCCCCCCCGGTCGACCATGGCACTTTTTGATTTTTGTTTTTTAATTTTCTTTCTCTTTTTCTGTCTATTATGCCTTCATGTAACAGTGTGTTGCTTTGTGTGGCATCCGAAGGCATCCACTGTGCGTTCCAGCTGGGCCCATACAGGCTTGTCTTGTGTTTGTGTTTGAGGCTTGGGGTCCAGACACATTTGCCACTCCTGCTTCCCCTTACCATGGGCTTGCAAGGAGGGCACTGTGTGACAGTAACTTACACAGAGGCATTGGGCTTCCATCAGTTTTGTGGCCAGTCTGTAGTACAAACTGTGTATACACCCCTACTGGGGATTCATGATGGTTTCTCCACTGCATGGTCATTATGTATATTGTATTTAATATTGCTCATTATGCATATTTACCTGCTGCTTCTTCATGTGTTACCTTGCCTGTCTCCATTGCAGTTGCAGTTCATGCTCTATTCAGTACCCTGCCCCAATTACCTACCAGCAACACACTGAAGATGGGGCGGGTCCATGTGGTGTCTTTGTCAGATAGTGACACTTGGGCTATTGTGATTGGTCACTGTCTGACATTGCCACTGTTGGGCCTTGTATTCATGATTAGTCACGCTGGTAAGTAAATGTTCATGTGTGCAGTTTCATTTTCATATGTGAGAAGGAATTGTCTGAGGCCTGTTTCCATTTGGGACGGTTACTTTGTGACAGTTGTATCACGTGTTGTGCATTTATTTGGTTGCTTTCACATTGCATGCCATGCCATGGTGTGTCGGGCGGGTGACATGGGGTTTGGGAGGGGTTAGGTGACATACCAGTATTTGGGTGTGCTGTTTTGCAAGGGGGTAGTCCATTATGCAGCATGAATGTGTGGCTTTTGGTCACACGGCCTTGTGTTTGTTTAAGTAGCTAGGGATGCACACAATGTAGCACTTCCAGGGACATATTCTCAGGGTGGTAAGGTTGTAACAGTTGACTGTCCCTTTATCATCATCGATTGTCACCTGGTATGTGCCAGGCCTGTGTGCACTCTGCAGTGGTGGGATTTTAGGTGAAAAATGTAGCCACAAGCTAGGAACGGGCGGCCTCGCCATGTGCCATTTGCCCTCAATGCGCAGCGGCTGTGCGTGTGTTTGGGGATACCACCATGTCCCCCAGTACGGCCCGCGGGGTTGCAACATTGTGCAGGACACATGCTGCCACAATGATCCTGCACGCTACTGGGGGTGCATATAGCAGCATAGCACCAGAGCGGTCAAGGGAGAGTAAATGTGACTTCAGCACTCCGAATGGGCGCTCCACTATGCCCCGGGTTGCAATATGGGCTGCGTTGTATCTTTCCTCTGGTGGTGTGGTGGGGTTCTGTATTGGCATGATGTAGGTGCTCAGAGGGTAGGCACTGTGCCCTGGGGAGGTGATAATGGTTGTGATTAGTTGGGTATTGCCATTTATCTGTGTGTGACATGCATGCATGTGCACAGGCATTTGTACTCACCAATGAGTCATTAGTCGCCATGCCTCCCAGCTTCCAGGTCCCGGTTTAGGAGTGACATTCTGAATATGAAACTATCATTGGTGGACTCTGGATAGTTTGCATAGACAGAGGTGATTATTCCCTTGGCATCGCATATCATCTGCAAGTTGATGGAATACCAGTGCTTGCGGTTGTGATAGATGTGCTCAGTGGCCCTTGGTGGACGTAGTGCCCCATGGGTGAAATCAATGACACCAAGCACTTTGGGGAAGTGTGACACCCCGTAAAAGTCCTGGACCATGGCCTGCCTTTCTGCGGGTGTACTGGGCATGTATATGTGCCTGCAGACTGAGTGGCGTGCAGTCATGATTGCCAACACCTGGTGTAGGCAGGGTGATTGCGTGGGCTGTGAGATGCCCCCAACTATGCAGTTGTCTGCTGAAATGACCCAGTGGCCAAAAAATGCAGTATGTTCAGTACCTTTCCAAGGGGCTCAGTGATTCGGAGCACAGGGTGGGTGATGTGAGGTAATCCTCCCACTCAGCAACCAGGTCTAGGATGATATGGGGTGGAAACCTGTACCTGCTATAGACCTGGTCATCAGGCATCCCAAAAAGGCTGGTCCTGGCTAAATAAATGCGGTGCCTGACTATCCTTCTCCTCCTGCGGTGTCCCACGACCACTGCTGCAAGGAACGGTACATTCATCATAGCGGTATGAGCTTGTTTGTTGTTTGTGTGCAATTTTATGCTGCACAGGGGCGCTTACACCAGCTTTCGCCTGGCTACGTGTTCCCGGCTTAGCACGTCTTTGGTGGCGCGGAGGTTTCCCCTGTTCAATTCCTTGAATACGTGTTGTTAGCGCGCGTGTGGTTGTTGCAAGGATTTTGCAGCGATACTTCCCCCGTAATGGCCACATTTTCATGTGTTGTTCCCCATTCGTGTGATCGGCCCCCTGTTTAGGTGTGTGTGCTGAGCAGTGTGCACCTTCACTGGCCGTCTTGCGCACAGCCTTCAGGATGTCACAATGACATGTGCGCCACATGCGGATTCCGCGCAGTTCACAGGTAAGCCACACACAACGCCTTCCATAAATCGCCAAACAGGCGTTTGCGTGGCTTTCACACGCATGCGCTGCGATTTTCACTCTTGCGCCCCCGTTTTCGGCATGCATTAATTCCATGAATTACCCTCAGAATGTGGAGGCAAGGAATGTGACTATGTAGCCCAGAGGTGCAGGGACTAAGCAGAAGTTGACGTAAAACAACAGGAATGGGAAGTATAGCTCAGTGGCAACGTGTGCTCTTCGCAGAGAAACACAGGTTCAAATCCTGGGTCCATGCTCTTCTGTATTAAGTGCACTATGAAAAAACAACTATGATTATAAAACCCAGCAAATCCACCTAAAAAAATGCATCTCTATGCTCACGTTCATATTTGTTCTTATACGTCTTTAAGAAACTGGAAACAGTGTGCATCAGTTCAACAGCAGCATTTGTGGGTATCCCATGACTGTGATCCTTAAAATTGATACATAGAAACCAGTCCTTCTTCTGTTATGCACCTCGATCTGCAAGAACACACCAAGTCACACCTGATTGGCCCCATCTCTCCTTCCCATCATGAACAAACTTCAGATGTTGCTTTTTAAGGAACACCTGCTGGAAGCTCTCTCCCCTCCTCCGTTTAATCGAGAATGCTCTCCCTCTCAAACTCTCATTGCAGTCTTACCTACTTTTGTATGGCACGTTCACGTTGGATTATAGATCGCGTACACGCGCACAATGAAAGACATCCGACTGATAATACAGAATACACAATGACATACAATCATTTCATGGTGGCAGACTGGGGAGGATTCGGAGGGGCGAGTGATGCAATTGTATATTTGAAGTGCTTCCAACAGTTAGAAGGTCGGTGATGCAGTCCTTGGCTCCAGAAGACGTACGAGGAGAGCAGGCGTCTATGTGCTATCCCCAAACTAAACTGGTATCATAATTTGGCTCAGTGGAGTTCCATTCATAACATTTAAATAGACACAAGAAAAACATTAATACCCATTTCACTTTAGATATCAATTGCAAAGGGCAGGCTTTATTCTCCAGAGAGATAGGTCAGCAGAGAAAGATTCCAAACTGTAAGGTAAATGCAAAATGCAAGGAATGTCCAAGGAAATATGGATACAAACAGGTCTTTTTACAAAAAACATAAACATCAGCTCTGCAAATCCTAACAACACACTCTTGCCAGGAAAATACACAAAAGAGACAGCATGAGTATCAAAAAAATAACCAGGGTGGATGTCTGGGAATTGCAATTCAGGGTGATAGCAAAAATAGGCATGCAATTAAAAAGGTGAAGAAACACAAAACTAAATAATAATCTTTCTTCAAGGAAAGGACGGGGTAGGGGTTTTAAACAGCCTGTATTGTCCCATTTAAGGCCTGGAGGTCTGAGTAGCCATGATGCCTTGGACTTGACCCTAGTCCACTCGTTGATTACATTAGTCTTTCGTGGTTCACCAATATATAACTCACTTTCAGGTATGTGAGCCAGTTCTTCAGTAATTGATCAAGGCAATGTTGTCTTGGACATTTGTGTAGGGGTCATTGAATGGGTTTGATGGTGCTTGAGCAGAGTGTTTGCAAATCAGTTTGAGAGTGGACTGTACCAGAGGCATTTTCATTATTCATTGTTCACAACTTTATTTCGGCGTAGAGCCATAATAGTTTTCACAACAAAAATTACATAGCCTTCTCATTACAATCAATAACACGGATAAATGACACAAAGCACAGTCATTCTGGGATCCAGGATTATTACGTGGCAAAACAGTGACTTCTTGATCTGGATAATGACTCAGCCACCATTAATGCCCATGAAGAGGGAAGGTCCTGCATCCCTTACCCCCCAACGGTACAGCATTTGCTCCTGACAAAACAGACCCCTTTGACATTGATCCCCAGGAATAAGGGCTCAGTTCAATTACACTGTGTGCCGCGGTATTGCATGATCTCATGGTGCTCAATATATCCCCCACCACTCCTTAATCTCGACAGAATCAAGAACGTCCTCTACCATTTTGGAGATCCTTGTGCAGTCTGTCACAAGTTGCCTAGAGACAAAATGACAACCCCTCACAAATTGTGACCATTGTAAGCACTTGTTCTGGAGGGCTGAAGAGTATAACTAGGTTCATACCGCTTTGATGTTAGTTTGGAGACTCTGCAAAAATATTGACTGGGAAGCAAGGGGCCTGCTGGCTTTGCCAGTTAAATTAGGCAGATCCTAAATCAGCTGTTTTCGGGGGCACCCTAGGAGTTTCTCAGTGCGTTATCTGTGGGGCTGCCTTGATAAAAGCGGGGCAGCAAGGTGCAGGGTCCCATTAGGAACTGGATCCGCTAAAGCTGGCTTACACAATGTCCCTTTGCCCCTTTGAACACTGATGTTATTGAACGCTGCTCTAGTGCCCTCACAGGGCCCGCTGCCTTCCTGGGTTGTCTTAGGATAGTTGTAATTGTTGCAGGATTCATGAGTAAGGGGATCAACTGTCCTTGGGCCATATAGGTTATCTAGGGTCCCTTTCTCTCCCTCCTGGTTAATTGGGGATTTCCCAGCTTCTGCTCTCTTTTCAGTGGATGAATTAGGGACAAAAGCAGTTCCTTTATTAGCAAAGGTTCAGGCACATTTACACTGCAACTACTGCAACACTCCTTTGGCTCTGGAACCCCCCCTCCCTATTCGGTTCAGGGATGGCAATAACCATTTCCTTAAAGTTGGTTGCCAGACTGAATGTACAATCCAATAGGGCTGCTTTGACAGTCACAGGGATGTGCTCCATTCTCCCTCTAGGCTTGCTGCCCACGCTTACAACTAGTGGGGTATGGTGTTGGTTCGTGGGCTCATCAGCATTCGATCTAAATGGTGACATGACCTCCCCCCACTAAGCGATCAGGTTTTGATTCAGGCTGAAGTACAATGGCTCCCCTGGCGACCTGACATGGGAAGGGGAGCAGCAAGAATTTCACTCTGCCTATGGCCGGAGGGGGTAGTGACTTGGGTTAGATCTAAGGTGATCGGACCAAGGACACTTAAAGGCCCACCTGCACACAGTGGTTGAGCTTGATGGACTTAGGGGCAGCTATAACTAGAAGTGTCCTGACACTTTAGAATTCTACATACATCAATCCTGCATGTTAATGTGCGTACTGTTCCGAGTTGTTTGAATCCCTCCTAACCTACAGGTACTACACATCTGGATATTTCTGTTATTATGCAAGGAATACAGACTAGTTATATTTCTTTTTCTTGGGCGTTTTGAATTTGCCCTGTTCATTTATTTTACAACATTTTCACAGCCTTGCCATGATCATTTCTCAGGGTGCTAAATTTTAAGACAAAAAAAAAAAAACAAGAATGTGTTCAAACATGTAGATGTGGTGAACCTGTGCATATATTTGGAAACATGGAGAGGTTTTGTACAACAATGTACCTTATTCTTACTCATATCACAAAAAATACATCTTTGGTCAAAATGAATGCATAGACCCGTTTGCAATTTCAAGTTGTTCCTATAACCTCCTATTTCTGGGTGTGTTAACAACTTGGACATCAAATGAAATGAAATAAATCACATGACCGAGAGAAGCCAGGGGAAAAAACAACCACAGTTTTCAAGTAAATTAAACAGTGTCTGTCCAGTATAGCCTTTCATTTGGTCAAATCAGCACCAGGATTATTTTTCTTGTTGTCACAGTGACTGTGCATCTATAAACAACCTTAATGTTCTGTCTCATAAAAGTTGACTTGTAAATCCTTTACTATTTCATTTGCTGTGTTTCACTATATTGTACATAAAATATAGTAACTAATCCTGGGACAACGTCTCTATTTATTATCAGTAATTATGGTTAGGCGCTAGAAGTGGTGTAGCTTATCCTTACCAAATTGCGTTTTGGCAAGAATGGTTGTTGCCTTCATCTGGGCCGTGGATTGGGTGTCTCTTGGTGACCTTCCCTTTCTTTGAGCAGGACTGGGTTCTGAAGCGTAAGCCTCTATTAAGGGCAGCTTGAATGCACCAAAAGATGGTGTTTGGAGTGGACTGTATTTCTTGTGCCTTGAAACTCTATGAAACTCATGCATTGCACTGGCCCTCCCTAGTGGGCGCTTGGGATCAACCAGTTCTTGCCGTATGTTCTCCGTAGTTTGGTATGTCGATCTTGTTCACCTGCATTCGGCACTTCCCTTGTTTTTCGGCAGTTCCAAAGCAACTAGATTGGTGTCTTGGCTGCTGTCTTGGGCTTGGGTGCAGATTGACAATCAACAGCCCCCCCGCCCCCCCCGCAGACACCCAGGGCTCTGATTAAATGCAGTTAAGCAGGTACTAATAGAAGATGTTATAGCAGCCAGTCGACTCCAGACAGTGCTGCAACTCGATGAACTGGGGGTCCTTCAGCTAGGCATGTAGTGGTCCCGGACCATGGCCACAGAGACCCAGGGGCAGATGTCTGTGTCTCTAAGGGAAAGAGACATGCCTGAAAGGTCCTGGCACCATCATCCAGGGTCCTGGAGCAGCATTGCCATCTGCTGTATACACCAGCCAGGGCCAGGAAGCTGTATACACCAGCCAGGGCCAGGACGCTGCAGGGGCAGCTGCAGCAAATACCACCCAGGCTCAGGGTCCCCCAGCCAGGCCTGTAGTTTTCCCGGCCCAGTGCCACAGAGACCCAGGGACAGATGTCCTTGTCTCTAAGGGGAAGGAACGTGCATTGAAAGGTCCTGGCACCAGCACCCAGGTACGGATACCTGCAAGGCAACCTATTGTCCCAGCATCAGTTGGTGATGGCATAGCCCAGTCCACCAGAGCTCCAGCCCCTACTGACCCAAGTGGTCCCAGCCACTCAGGGTCTGCACGACCTTGCAAGAAGGCAAAGTGTGCAGTAGCTGAACAGGCTCTAACCCAAGGCACAGCACAGGAGACCCACACATCAAGGAAGAGGAGCTTCAGTGATGAGGAACTCCAGATCCTCCTGGACTACATGCGGGAACACAACGTGACATGCGGGTGCAGGCAAGGAGCACACATATGCCTGCTCAGCGTATGGCCTACTGGTAGTGCATCACAGATCGAATCAACGCCTTGGTCAATGAGAGGTGCACAGCTGCTGAGGCAGTAAAGCGTTGGAATGACGACCAGCACCGAGCCAATGATAATCCGTGTGCCACCTACGCCTCTGCTCTGGTGACTGGAGGTGGGTCACCATGAGAGGACAATGAACTCATTCCACATTAGGAGATCATTAGCAATATGATTGATGTGGAGCAGATCCAAGGCGTGGGGGACCTGACAATTTATGAGGGAATGTCCGATGAGTGGTGATGTGTGTGCATCCAGGACATGTATATGTTGCTTGGATGAAGTGTAAAGATTGTCTGGCATTTCTGCATGCATTTACATGACTGCCATGTGTGAAGCATGTCATAGTGCACTGACACGTGCTTGTTGTCCTGCAGACTGCATACAAATGATGTGCTGCACACTGTGACAATCATCATCACCACACCTGCGCACTCCTTCCATGTCACTCTCTCTCCAGCCTCTCTTGGCCCTCTTCCTGCTCCAACCTGTGATGGCGGATAGCCTGTGATGATCTTCCACTCCACACTCACCTTCTCTCCTCACATCTCTGACGTCTCTGAGAGGTCACCCTGCCAGATGCACCTCCTCTGAGGTATTCTTCCCTTCCTCTCCTTCCCCCAGCAGCTCACTTGCTCCAGAGGACTGGTCGTTCCTATGGTGGGCTACTGCAACGGCCTCTACCAAGATTTCTGTGCTTCTACTCTCTTCCCTCTGCAACTCATCCAGAACTGAACTGTGGGTATTGTCCTTTTTTCTTGGGGCCAGGTATTGTATCTCCCTAGGACTGTGACAATGGCACTGGCTCCCAGTGGCTATGACTGTTCATTTCCAAACTCTGTGCATTGTCCACAAGGCATATCGGTCCTGGGGGTGCAATTCCTTCAACTCCATCTTCCAAATTCGCTACCTTTTCATGTTTTTCAATCATCCCTTTTCTACTCCTTCAGGGTCAGTAGCTTCTCATAGCAATTAGTTTGTGGTTAATGTCTATCTTCGACTGGGCCCTCCCTCTGATACAGCCTCCCTGCCTCAATGGACCTGGGGTGAACCTTCTCCGTGTCTGGAGGCACTTCTGATACTTCCTCATGTGTTCTGCTTTCTCTACTCCTCTCCCCTGCTAGAGTCCTGGATGACTGAGAGAATGCACCAGCCACCTGCCCACACTCTGATCTCTAACATGGGGCGCTGAGCCACCAGTTGAACCCATGCACTGCCTCACTGCCACCCCCCGCACTCTGTGGCTGTTTCCTGTATCCCTACAACCCACTACCAGCAATTGACACCTGATGGCTGCACTTACACTTACACTGCCACCAGCCTGCTGCATTTTCATTACTAATTGTGTAGTTGTATTTGATTTTGATGATGTTCCAATGTACTGCACTGGCCACTCCCACTTCCAACCCCAGCTCTCCCCTTCACCGTGCCTATTCACCTGTGTGATGTCAATGTGACCTGGCCTCATGGTTTGGGTGTGTCTGCCTTCACTCTATTCCACCACCCGTGCATCGTTGGACCTTGTGGCACTTGTGTGTTTTGAGTTTGTGAATTAATAATCATGTCATAGTCCGCAAGTTCCATCTCATTCAGTTTGACAGTTCAGGCATGGCAAAGCTATGTGGCATCTGTGTATTTGCATCAGTGCACTACATGTGGTATTGAGCCCTTGCACACACGTCCATGGCTGCTTTCATGCTACCCTTCCCTTCCATTGAGGCTGCATACATGCAGGAGTTTGTGACATGGCAGGTTGATGTGTTGCATGACAACATTGTGCTGCCTATGGGCCTCATTACGACCCTGGCGGAAAGTAGTTTCCGCCAGGGCCGTGACATTACCACCATGGCGTAAACTGCGTTTACGCCATGGTGGTTGGCGGACTTACCGCCCCATTCCGACCTTGGCGGGGCGGTAAGTCCCCAATCCCCATTTACCCTTCCCCATTCCCATTTTTGCCCCATAGGGCATAATGGGAGTGGGGAAGGCGTTAATTACGCCACCGTAAATTACGGTGGCGTAATTAACACCAAGTTCCCTTACCGCCATGGTTTTTTACACCTGCTAAAAGCAGGTGTAAAAACCGCCATGGCGGAAAGGGAACTCGTAATTGGCGGAAAGGGGTTGGCGCAGCTAACGCTGCCGCAAACCCCTTTCCGCCAGGGTCGTAATGAGGCCCTATGTGTGTGGGCTCTGCTATTTGCATGGGTCTTCATGTATTTTTCTGTCCATGTGCAGGTGATGAGGCACTGGATGCAGAATAGGAGGTGGAGGAAGAACAGGATACTGATCCGCAAACAAGCACCAGTGGAGGACGTGGTGTGGCAGCCCAGGATGAACCACTGGGGCCGGACTCAGTATGAGTCTGCCTCTGATGAAACCTATGACTCTGGTGGTGAACCAGAATTTGATTCATCTGTGCTGTCACAGATGAGTGCATCAAGTGTGGGTGATGTTGTATCCCAAACGTCTGAAGGGGGGACAACCCCTCATAGCCAGTCAGTGTTGGTACATCCGTCTGTGGTGGTTACGGCTGCAGAGTCACGCTCCACAGTATTTACTCCTGCTCCTGGGCCAGTGGATCAAGAGAGGGATGCAGTCCTACAGCCAGAGACAGCGCCATCACGTTAAGGGCCAGGTTCCCTTCGGTCAGGCAGGTGTGGGGGTCTGCCAACGCAGTGGCCATGTAGCAGCTGGCGGTGATACTGTGTGGAAGCAGTCCATGTATACTGTTGCACAACAACAGGGTGCTTCATATGAGATGTTGGCTCAGGGCATGGATAGGGTGGCAGTTCCATGATACCCCCAGAAAGACAGGTGGAGCAGCAATGCAGGCATTGTGGTCCACATGCTGCTCACACAGGCTGCACATGGAGGCCAGCAACAGGAGCCGATGGATGGATCTGAGGGCTCTGCAGGCATCCCTGGTTGCAGAGGGTCAGGCCCACAGGGATGCCCTGAGGTTAGAGTATAGGTCCCTCTGAACTACACTGGCTGCACTCGAGGCAACCCACAGTAGACGGTATGAACAGTAGATGCAACAGATGACTCATACCATCACGGAAGAACTCCATGCATCCCGTGAGGTGTTGCATGGGGACCTCCAAGCCATCAAGTTGCAGATGCTGTCATCTCAGTCTCACATGGCCACTGCCATGGAGGACCAGGCCAGGGCTATGCATGGTGACCCTCCCTTGACACTACCACATTCTGATGCACACTACAGGGTGGTGACAGCAGTGTCAGGTCTCCTGATCCATGCTAGCCATGTGGCCCATTAACCATGGATTTTTTTGTTTTCTTCTTAACATCCCACATGTGGGTGTTGACATGCACCCTGCACCTCCTCCATCCTGGTTGGGCCCCCCACCCAGTCCACCATAGGCATGTTTGATTTTTTTTACTTGTTTTTGGTCTATCGTGCATTTATGTGACAGTGTGTTGCTTTGTGAGGCATCCGAGGGTATCCACTGTATGTACCAGCTATACCCATGCAGGCTTGTCTCGTGTTGGTTCACTCCTTGTTTGTGCCTTAGGGTCCAGACACATATGCCACTCCTGCTTCCCCTTTCCATGGGCTTGCAAGGAGTGCAGCATGTAAAAGTAACGTACACAGAGGCATTGGGCTTCCATTATATCTGTGGGCAGTCTCAAATCCGACCTGTGAATATACCCCTAGTGGGATTCATGAATGTTTGTCCAGTGCATGGTTAGCATCCCTTTTTGTTTCGACATTGAGATCCATCCTTTATTCATGTTCCATCTTCATGTATTAGCTTGCCTATCTCCATTATTGTTAACCTTACTGCTGTTTCTGCTTCCCTGCCCCCTTTAGTAAGGAGTGCCACACCAAAATACAATGGTGCCATGTGTAAGTTACGACACATTGAGGCACATGTGCAATTATGATTGGTTACTGTCAAACTGATTCACTCTTGGGTCCTGTGTTTCTGGTATGTTGTACTGGCCAATTGATGTTCCTGTGTACATTATTATTTTATTGTGTGAGAGTGGGTCATTTCTGAACTAGGTCTGTTGACTGTTGAGCGCCTTGTGACAGTAGTGTTATGTGTTGGCCATTTCTTTGTCTCTTTTGACATTGCATGCCATAGCACGGTGTGTCAATCAGGGGACATGAAGTGTGGGAGGGTAGATATGTACTTTGGCATGGTGTTAGTGGCATACTCCATCTTCCATGCGTACCAGATTGAGTTAATTTAAGTTCTAAGGTATGCACACAATGTAGCACTTCCAAGGACACATTCTCGAGATGGTATGGTTGGGACAGATGATTGTCCCTTTGTCATCATCGAATGTCACCTGGAATGTGCCAGGGCTGTGTGCACTCACCAAGAGTTGGATTTTAGGTGAAGAATTGTGCCACAAGCTGGGTATGGGCAGCCTTGCCACATGCCCTTTCCCCTCCGATCCGCTGCCGCAGTGCATGCGGTTGGGGATGTGGTGGCACCACCATGTCCACCGGTACACCATGCATTTGTTGCAACATTGTGCAGGACACATGCTGCCACAATGATCCTGCACACTACTGGTGGTGCATATAGTAGCTCACCACCAGAGTGGTCAAGGCAGTGGAATCGTGACTTGAGCACTCGGAATGTGCACTCCACTATGGCCCGAGTTGCAATATGGGCTGCGTTGTATCTTACCTTTGGTTGTGTGGTGGGATTCCGTATTGGCGTCATCATGTAGGTGCTCAGAGGGTAGGCACTGTCTCCTGTAGGGGTGAAATGGTTAGTCAGTGGTGTGGTTTTGTGTGTGTGTGACATGCATGCATTTGCAGGGCCATTTGTACTCACCAATGAGCCATGTGTAGCCATGCCTCCCAGCTTCCAGGGCCCGGCGTAGGGTAGTCATTCTGAATATGAAAATATCATGGGTGGACCCTGGATAATTAGCATATACAGAGGTAATTATTCCCTTGGCATCACATCCAACCTGCACGTTGATGGAATGCCAGTGCTTGCGATTGAGATCGATGTGCTCTGTGGCCCTAGGTGGACGTAGGGCCACATGGGTGCAATCGATGGCACCAAGCACTTTAGGGAAGTGTGCCATCGAATAAAAGTCTGAGACCACGGCCTGCTTTTCTGCTGGTTTTCTGGGCATGTATATGTGCCTGCAGACTGAGGGGCATGCTGTCATGATTGACAACAACTGGTGTAGGCAGCATGACTACGTGGCCTGTGAAATGCCCCCAACTATGGCAGTTGTCCACTGAAATGACCCAGTGGCCAAAAAATGCAGTACATTGAGTAACTTTTACAAGGGGCTCAGTGCTTGGTAGCACAGGGTGGGTGATGTGAGGTCATCTTCCCACTCCGTGACCAGGTCTAATATGAAATGATGTGGAAACCTATACCTGCCATAGACCTGGTCATCATATAATCTAGAGATAGGCGTCCCCAACCACATGAACCCAGGGGAGAACCAAAACAATTTATACCAAGAGGAGGATGGGGTTCACATGTACAGCACCAGAGAGCAAATCAGAGGGATAAACTGCAACAAGGACAGGGATCAAACAGGGGGAATGATCAGATCAGGTCAAGGAGAGTACGAATTCATCAATCTTTAATAAACACATGTTAAATTACATCATACATAGTGCTGAAATAGCAATAAAAACAGCATAAAACCATACCATCAATACTCCACATTTCATATTTAAAGTGCATAAAGTTCTGATCACGTTCCTAACATATAAATTTGAATACACCAAAGGAATTGTATTAATAGTAAGTAATTAGATAAATATAAACAAAAAAAGCAAGGAATAAGTGAAACAAGAGAAAAGCAAACCAAAGAAAAAGAAAGAAAGAAAGAAAAAGAGAGGACACTCATCCAGGCAGGACTAAACACTCCGCGTGTCATGCGGGATGTATAAAGTTGTCCCCTACTCAAACCAATTAATTATTAAAGAAAAATAGACAAGGGTAATAGCATCATGACTTGCTAAAACAGAAGGAATCCTTGTCTCCAATCTGACCGTAATAGTCTGATTTGCTCTCTGGTGCTGTACATGTGAACCCCATCCTCCTCTTGGTATAAATAGACCTGGTCATCAGGCATCCCAAAAAGGCAGGTCCTGGGTAAAAAAAATGCAGGCCCTTGCCATCCTCCACTTCCTGCGGTGTCCCATGATCACTGCTGTGAAAAAGTGAACATTCATCATAGCTGTAGATGCGCATTGGTTTTTCGGTTGCCCTTTTTATGCATTGTTTTTTGTGCGCAGTGACGCTAATGCCAGCTTTCGTGTGGCAGACGTGTTTCCAGATTTGCACATCTTTTTCCACGCACCGGTGAGCCCTGTTTGATTCCATGAATATGTATTGTCACCGTGCGTTTGGGCGTTGCGAGTATTTTACAGTGGTACTTCCCACGTAACGCCCACATTTACGCTTGTTGTTCCCCATTGCCTGTGCTCCGCCCCCTTTTTGAGTAACTGCGTAAAACGGTACGCCCCTTCCCTGGGAGTCTCGCGCAAGGCATTCGTGGTGTTGCAATGACGTTTTGGAACCACAGGGATTCAGCACAAGTCTCAGGTAAGTGTGTTGCATGAATTGACAAACAGGCGCTTGCACACGTTTTGCACACACGTGCACCTTTTTCGACGCAAATTAATTCTATGAATCAGGCCCTTGGTATATTCAACAGTCAATCCTTTTTCTTCTAATCTTTTCAGAACTCTACACAACTGTTGATCATATTCTTCCATGCCTGATCCACACACCAATATATCATCCTGGAAAACATACACTCCAGATATCCCTTCTAGTAAGTGTGACATTACTCTTTGAAATACTGCAGCGGCCGAAGCCAAACCAAACGGCATCCTAGCATACATATACATGCCAAACAGGGAGATAAAGGTGGTAAACTTTTTTGGAATCATGATGTAGTTGTATTTGGTGATAGGCATCTGACAAGTCAATAGTAGAAAATGTGTCAGCTCCATCAATTAAATTCAACATTTCAGAGATAACTGGCAAAGGTTACTGTTCTACTATTATTACTTTATTCAATTCTCTAAGATCTATTCATATCCTTACCTTGCCATTAGGTTTTGTGGCAACCACTATAGGGAATACCCACTCAGATACATCAACTTCTTCAATCACAGCTTCATCTTTTAATCTGTCTAATTCTACTTTAACATCCTCTCTCAAAGCTACGGGATTACATCTCACAGCATGTGAAATGGGCTGAACTTCTGGTTTCACCAATATCTCATGTTTGTACCCTTGGAGCTTCCCAACTTCCTCACTAAACACTTTAGGGAATAATTCCTTTTCTTTACCTCCCACATATTTTGGCTCCACACTTCCATTATTGGCCACTACAATGGAAATCGGTTCCAGGCCTCCAGCATTCAATTTAATCTGTAGTTTAGCCTGATCTTCCCATCCCAAAACGTTTACACCCTTCGAGGCCACATGTACTTTAACTTCTGCTAACCTGCCCTTAAATTTAATGAGCATAAGTATGTTTCCTAATATCTGATTGATAGAACCATCAAAGGTGCCTGAATTCCTGATATCTGATTTTTCAAGGACAGGGTTAAAACCTTTTGAACATAGTTCCTGCCATCTCTCTTTCATTATAATAGTAGAAGGAGAACCAGAGTCCATTGTAAATTCCGATACTATGCCATCAATTATGAAGTTGGTTTTACGAGTGGTCTTTTTGTTACTACGCCTAACCATCATGACTTACATCTACTTTACGTCTTTCTTATTCTTCATCTTCTTCAACTTGTACACATGTTATCCTTTGATTGCCTTTCTTTTCCTGCACATTATACTGAAATAGACTTTCATTCCACAACTCCACATTTTTTGTTCAAGGCTGAACAATGTTGTGAATTGGCATAGTGCCCCTCTTGCCACATCTAAAACATATCACTGTATACATGTTCTTTTTGTGCTCTCTTCTCCATTCCTTTCTGTAGGATGCTTGGTAGACTCTTTGGTCTTCCACTCTTTGTTTCTCACTGAACTAAATTATTTTTCTTTAGCAACTTCATTCTCCATTACCATATTCACTTTAGTCATCTTGGTTCCCAAATCATTTTCTCAGTCTTTGATGGCCTTGCTGCATGTCACTGTATCTTCTACTTTCTTAGCAATTGCCATGCCTCATCGAGGGATGGGTCACCACACATCCAAACCTTTCTTGTACCACAGTACTGTTAGTACGGATAATAATTTGATCACAGATACATTCATCTTGTGTCACTCTTCTGCCAAAATTGCAGCTTGTAGCTAATTCCTTAAGCACATTGACATACGCATCCACACTTTCATTCACTTTGTGTTTCCTTGATTAAAAATAAAATCTATTTACCACTACATTTGTTCTGGGTTAAAAATATACATCAGCACCACCTCCTTCTCCTTCTTCTTCTTCACCTCCTTGAGAGGGCAACTCTCTATAAACTATGTGCCCTTCTGGTCCTCAGAAATGTAATAGCAGTTTTTTCTTTTTTAATTGCTGTGATGTTTCATTGTCTATGGTGTCAATATGATTTTTCCAATACTCCTTCCATTATGGTATGTTGAAATGGATGCAATTGTGGGCTGTAATGGATGCAAGTTGCTTTTGTAGAAACTGTGGTAACAATAACTTCTTAGCTTAAAATGTTTTCAAAATTCAATCTATTAATGCATACCTAGAGCGTAAGCATGCCTGGAAGTGACTAGTAACTGTTTGATTTAGAATGTCAATATCTCGTTCAATTCAGAAACATTTCTTGGTGCTGCTGTGTAGCTTTGTATGTAAAATCACTAACAATGCCTGCTTCAAAGATGTTTTGTCGAATGAAAAATCACGCTTTGGGGTTCTTGACTCTAATGATCTTGACAGACCATGACTCGATGAATGCTTGTCAAGAAATGCACCTGTCTAGGATTCAATGAATGCCGTATCAAACAGCATGCATGCGCACAATTTATACAGCAGCATGCTGTTATATTTATGCGGCGCAGCGTGTTTGCTTTCACTTTCACTCTGCTCTTCCTTGAGCCGGGCAAGGCGCCTTCTTTGACTGATACAGGCGCTAAACAAAGCACGTACTGGCAGCACGGTGGGGCCTTCCAGTGTCTCTGGGCTGACTTCTCTTCACCGCAGCGTGACTCACATCACATCCTTGTCGCCATTTGAAGTAAGGACTCACAATACTTAGTTGCATTGAGAACGCTTCTTTATTTCATAAAGTAAGACAGGGTCTACATAACAGACCCTACCACATCAATGCTTCCTCTCTCACTCTGACCCGCTTTCTAACTGGCTTTCTTAGATCTTTCTTACTCCCTTCATGCTACATTCCAATCTATCATAAAACATTCTACCATTCTACGCTAGTCCTAAAATGAAACTAAGAACATTACAGACTACTACTGGTAACTTATTAATTAGGAGTTCTATAGGAACACTGATACATTTTTGATGCCCCAGCGAGATCCTCAGTTATCTTTGTCAACTGAGGGTATACCAGCCACCTCCCTGGGTGCACAGATTCCTCGACCACAGACCTGATCTATATGCACCACTGAGGAGGCCCTGCAGACACTGGGTTCACACAGAAGTGATACCGTACAGGAGGCTTGATGCCAAGGGGAATCAGGGACCTCCAGGACACGTGTATGTGACCATGCAAAAAAGCTTGCATGCCCATAGAGGGGGGGAAGGGCTGTATTTTATGGTGTTTAGGATGCATCCTCAAGGTGGGAGGACCATCACCCTTAGTAGTCATCGATTCTTTGTACACACCATGCAATAAGGAGTGGATGAGTGAGTGTGGGCAGCACTGCATTAGAGCAGGATGGGTGCATAGTGAGGGCAGACCCTAATAGTAGGGAGTTGTATAGTTGCGTCATTTACAGGAGTCGGGTATTATTGTTGTCTGAATTGTAATTTGAGGGAGTGCAGAGGGATGTATGAATGGTAGTAAGTGTTGTTTGTTTTGTCTTTGCGGTGTTGGGCAAGATGAAAGGGTCAGCACTGACGGATTCCTTTTGTAAAATAGCACGCATGGCATTATTGCGGTAGGTGCAATCAAAAGGAGTGGAGGTGATTGAGCACCTACCTTTACTAACATAGGGGAGGTGAGCCTGTGGAGAGGGCCGTTGCCTACTAACCCAGAGTGAGTGGTCAGGCCTGAGGAGAAGGCCAGTGTGTCAGGTGAGAGTGCATGGGTGGCCCTGTGGAGAAGGCCAGAGTGAAATGCGTAAATAATGGAGAGAGAGTGAGTGTGGATATTACAGGGAGAACTGCATACAAAGAAGAGTAGCAGGGTGTGTTTTGGGAAATGAGGACATACAGGCAGGGTGACCAAAAGACAGGAAATAATGGCCTATCTAGAAAGCTCCCTTGATCATATGTGTAACAAATTGCCCCAGTATCACGATAAACTATTACATTATCATTTTCAGGTCAGTGCTTCCATGCGAGCCCCGAAGAATTAACATTTGATAGAAAAATAATAGAAAACATTTTCTGATATTTGTTAACAAAATACAAATGTTCATTGTTGTAACAGATTTTATGTATTTAACCAAAATCCTAAGATTGTAACAAGTCAAGTTCTTATGTAATCAATGCTCTGATACCCTTGAGTTTGGGTGTGTAACAAATGCCACAAATAAAAAAAATAAATGCAAGTTCAAAAGTAGGCAGAATATAAGCTGTACGAAGCAACAGAAAGTAGGGGAACAGATGCAGAAGGAGGGAGAGGGGACAAATGACGGGGATGACCAAGCTCTCCGCACCGACCCCATGGTGTCCATCCAGCATTACGGCCTACAGCGGGGTACACAAATCGGCAGCAGGAAAGCTCAGAAGAGGGAAAAGAAGTGATACAGAAAAAGAAGGATAGGGACACACGATGGATGAGGCATACAAAAGGGGCGAGAGGAAATGCTTAGCCTACATTGAGAAAAACGTGCAACGACAGGTAGATGCATTATTCAACAAAGCAAAGAGGGTGATAGAACAGGAGGTGCAGAGGAAAAATAAAGATGATTACAGGGGAATGGTTGTCGGGGAAATATAATTCAGACTGGACAATGAGGAAACTAACGGGCAGATGATGAGGCAGTAGGAGAGATGGGATGGTGAGGGAGATCTAGGGGGAGACTGTAGCTATGGAGAGGGCAACAAATGGACAACTGACAGGGACAATAAAGGTGATTACAGGGGAATGGTTGTCGGGGAAATATAATTCAGACTGGACAATGAGGAAAACTAAGGGGCAGATGAAGAGGCAGTAGGAGGAGATGGGGTGGTGAGGGAGAACTAGGGGGAGACTGTAGCAATGGAGAGGGCAAAAAATGGACAACTGACAGGGACATTAGAAGGGGGAGGAAGCAAAGAAGACAGCAGGACAGCGATGAGAGCGGGTGGGACTGGTTAACCTTCCTTCGTAGTAGGAAGGGGAAGGTAAAAGTAGGGCTGGCTCAGGCCACAAAAGGAGGAGGGGGCAGGGCCCAGGATGAAGCAAATGCCGCTGTTGCAGAAAGGGAAAGGGGACGCATATTACGTGCCATATCAGTCAATGGATCGAGACAACCTCATATGCAGTCTGCTATGCCTCATTGCAGGGGCCAGGAAATGGATGCAGTCACTCAAGAAAAAGACAGCTGGGGTGACATTAGCAAATGGGGATATGAAAAGTTTATTCACAACCATAATAGCAGAGCAAGGGGATAAAATATGGCAGCAGGCAGGATACAGGGGGATGAAATTAAGCACTAAAACACACGATGGAGCGCCATTCAACAAGTGCCAAGCACATGTGTGTGTGTTTTTGAGAAGCATGTACCCATATAGTTACGACATGAGAACAGTGATGCACATAAGATGAAGACCCTGCAGGATATGCAAAACAGGTGCAGGATCTCCGGACGCAGGAAACACAAATAACCTGGGACAGGTGCATACCCCTATTACAACACATACTGGTCAAGAGATTGCTGGTAGACATCCCGGCATCACTACACAAGATTGTGGGAATAGAAGCGAAGGTGTGGCCAGAGAAACAGGCAACAATAGTACACTACTGCAAGTGAAAACAGGAGAGCAAAAGGCAGGTGGCAGAAAATGATGAAAATGTAGAAAACAAACTGGTACAAAATAAATTGGCGCTGTATACAATGGAAGGGGGAATGCTCATGTCTGATGCTGCCACAGTGCTGCCCGTCAAACGGGGTGGGTCCCCTAGCAGTAAGTGATGGTCCTGAGGAGGAGCCCGAGGAGGCAGTGAAAATAGGACTAAGAGAATTCTGATTCCTCATAGATACAGGAGACACCAAATCTTGCATAAGAGAATTCCCGCTACTAAATAAAGTGATGGATATGCATCAATTCTCTGGGGCAGTAGTGAGGGGTTTGTAACAAAAGATTTACCACTCACCGTAGCACATCATAGCATCACTATTGTATTGCAAATACACCCCTATTAATGAACCAGGAAGAGACTGGCTCAGCAAATTGAACACCACAATATCATTCACAGAAAAGCCGATGGTGTGCTCAATGCCAGGAATATATTACACATGAATAGCAGCACTTTTCTTAGCCACACATGCCCAGAGCACACTGCGAGGCCAACCCATGTACCCTAGCATGTTCCTGTATGGGGTCGAGATACTACTGGTATGGGTCCCGGGGATACAAGGGAAGGAGTTCCGATTGGTATCAGAATTCCTATTCAGACCCCAGTGCCCAAAGGAAGGCATTGAAGGCACCATGCTAGTTGCACAGATTGCAGAGCTAGTGATGCACACAGACATGGCGATTCTAGGCGGGGACAGACAAAGAAAACATGGAGTGACATATGGTGCTGTGCATCGACCCAGCACCGACAATGACAAGAGTAACGGATGAACAACTATTCTCTGATGGTGAGGAAGAGGGAGAAATGGTATTCCAGCTACACATACCCCGCCCAGTAAGTGTAGTAGAGAAGCTAATGCCAATAATGACACAGCTGGTAAAAAAGAGAAACAAACACACCAATGAAGATCTGAAAGGGGTTCCCAAGAAATTATGGACCAAAGGGCCCCGAGTAGGATTCTCTCACCATCATCGAATCCACTCCTTTGAATCCTTATCCAGGATCATGCATTCTGATCCTGTATTCTCTTTCTCTCAGATTTGGGACCCACTGTGGCCCTTCACAGTCAGCGGGAACCCGAGAGATGTCGGCCTGAAGCACTCTCAGGCCTATTCCTAAGTGCAATCGCGCACACACTATCCTTCAACCACGTGAGGATAGTTCCCAGCTTGCCACTGCCACCGGAGCAGCAGGTAAGCCGTTTCTCACTTGCACCACGAGATATAACACCATGGCCAGATTGGCCAGTATTTAATACTATCCTAAATTAATTAAATCACTCCTTTTTGAAGATCCTCACTGCTTCTCTTAAACCCACAGAATCAACGGACAGCACCACCAATGGTGCCTTTCCTGACGAAGGCCAGCATATAGACCCGCTTCAATCAAGCCATGTTTTGGCCGAAACACACCTGTGTCGATCCCCGTGACACAACTGTATCTTCCCCCTCGTGTATGTTGTGTAAATATCTGTTGTGTACACCTTGTGTGAACTAACCCTGGGGCCATTTTCAAGCCTCAGGCATACTTTCCCTGCTTGATAGTTCTTTCTCTATCACATCTATACAGGGGATGTACTTCAGTGTGGAGTTTTAACCTCTATACATCAGAGGTTGACACTTAACCCGTGTTACCACCGTTCACAATCACTTTTGTCCGTTTGATGCCAAAAAACTTTCGTGCTTATCGAAAGACCTGTAAAATAAATTGTTGAATGAACTAAAAAAGGACTGTGTCAATGTAAAATAAACATACATGCACAGCACAACTGGCTTACTTGTAGGATCTTCTTCATCCTGATTATTCCTTTTTTTGCACATATACCCACCTGGGTAAATCAGGACTCCGCCAGGCGCCCTATATTTTCTACCATATTTAGCACAATCCACGGTTGTAGGGCTATCTCACAAATAGGAGCAGACAATAGTACCTAGTCTTTTCTCCTACTACCTACCGACATGGACAAAGTAAACATCGTGTCCTACACGGACGAATATTTTCAGAAACTGATGGGTACGATGTCCACTTTAGGATCAGAAGGTAGACCTATCGCGCAAGGCGCAAATAAAGACGAACTGGACACCATTCTCCAAAAAAAGAAGAAACTGATATGCACAGAGATGCACGGAACCTTCATGCTGGAATACCTTAAGGCCGGGATTATTCCCGAAGGATTACAAGTGAAAAATATTCCCCGGGTGTTCACTGACAACCCCAAGTTCAAAACTAACTTCAGCGGCGTCGGCAATAAATGCAGCCGTGACTGGATCATTCTCATTATAGACACGGCACAGGAGGAATGTAAAAAACAGGGAGAAGATCTAACGACTCTGGAGAAAAAATTCGCCGAAGACAAAACCATCAATGACGCCAAGAAGAAATTGGAGAAAATGGAGGAAGAAGTAGTGAAATTTAACCAACTGACGGTGGAACGCAAGGTGCAGAAGTTCAGGAAAGACCTCACTAACTACGCTGAGGAAAAAACATATCCCTACCTCAAAGAGACGTTCTACAGTGACTTACAACAGCAACAAAAAACCCATTACGATAGACGCAACCGCATGGTGCAATTTTCTGGGAGCTCAGGTTCCTCAAGCGGAAGCACATCTAGTCCACCTGGAGGGAGCAAGAGCACCGGACCACCACCCCAACATCCTTTTTTTCAGAGAGGGGGCCAACGGGGCCGACCGAGGAGACGACCACAACAAATGGGCCAGTACATGATGTAAGAGGATTCAATTCAGCACTACAGCTAAGTTAACGCCTAGTCTAGAAAACCCTTATTGATATATCTTTATGTCCAGTTCATGCGTTCTGGATGACTACCCCTATATAACACCCCTCCCGTGGAATGCCCCTGACCCCACTGAGCCAAGAAGTAGTTCTGTTTTGCAAGTTAAAAGGTTTATTTGATAATTTAAACAATAGATATATATATCACGCTTTATAATAAATTAATAATTGAATATCACACTTAATCTGAGATGATAAATATTAACAACGGAGAATCTGGCACTAGCACACTTCTTTATAATCACTAAGGAGTTGACATGAAATGGATAAGGTAGCACACTGGTAAATAGGTACAGAAGTATAATGTGGTAGAGAATGCTTTATAGGGTTCAAGGAAATGCAAGGTTGAATGAATGAAATGCAGTATAGAAAATACTCAATATGATTTCAACAAAACAATGTAATCACCTTTCTCTGGCAATCCACCCCCCCCCCCTTTTATGCAATGCAAGGAAATGGAAGGAATGCACACAGTTCTCAGAAATGCAATCAACTGTAATTCAGTTCACCCCAGCAAGCTTAGACAACAGAAGTTTAAAACACAGCCCAAAATGCTTCTATATGTGCTGGCAATGGAGTGAAAAATATGCTAAAAGGCTTTAAATTCCCTCTAGAAGTTCAGGGTGAGTGGTATCTAGTTAATATTAGTCCAGGCTCACTCTGGCAATGATTCAGGGATGATTAGCAGGTTAAACGAATTTCTGGCAATGAAACTGCTGTTTTCACACGTGGAGAAATTTGCAAATCGTGGTAAAATTCGCGAATGCGCTGGGCGCTATTACAGAGGAACTACAAGGACTATCACTATTGTTTTGGGGTCCTAGGAAAGCCTAGGATTTCAGCTTCCAGATGAAAGTTACTGCAAGTCTCTAAGACAAACGGTCGCGGAGATATGAGCGATTTAGTAAAGGTCGTTTTTCAGATTTGAAATTTTAAAGTTCAAAGTGGCAAGTGACAGTTTGCAACTAGAAATGACAGGTGACAGTTAGGAGGCAGTTCTACTTAGATTAAAATAGATTGAATTATATTATTTTAACTAAGAGATTGGTTTCGCACAGTTCTACTATGTACTCACAATATATTAAAAAATATGCCTCGTCACGGATCTGGTCAGGTTTTGGACTGGACTCCGGTCTCGGTCTCGGCACTTCACAGTGATCTGGGTCAGCCCTCTCTCTCTCTGGGTACAGCACTGCTTCTGGATTCTGGAGATTGAGGGATTTGAAGTCTCTGTTTATCTTGGAGTCTAAGTGTTGGCTCTTTGAAGGTTGATGGAGGTAAGTATGGATTTTTCCGGCAGAGCTTCCAGCTGCAGATGGAAATGAAGGTCTCTACCTAAGTTTCAGTGGTCCATTTATATGTTCTGCAAGTGGGTGTGTGTGTTGGTCATAACTAAACTTGCCCCTCTCACTTGTCATTGGTCCAGCTTTCATTCCTCCCCTGATTGGGGGAGCTAAGTTGTGTCAGAGTGATGTCAGCCATTTATGATCTCTTGAAAAAACTCCCCTGTCATCTGTGCACCCAAATCTATATATGATCAAAATCCATATTTCACAGTTACACAGTTTTTTGAAATTACATACCCATGTCACATATCACATGAGGTATACTCTGTCCCAAATCTGCTGTTTCTAGGAGCTTAGGTAAGGAAATGGCAACTTTTTGCGCGTTTTGGTAGCGTTCCCCCTATCTGATTGTTCTCCAAATTTGTACAATTGTACACAGCCTGTCCATACATATCTCAGTAAATTCCCATTTCCGTAGCTTTCATACAGAGTCTGTGGTGCAAACAATAGCGGGGTTTTGCCCCAGGACATCACACCGGATCCCAAAACCTCTGAAAACATAGACAGAAAAATCACACGAATTATGGTATCAATTAAATTATTTTGACAAGTCCACATTGTGAGTTATTCATCTTTTTCTAAAACCATATTCTGGCTACAGAGGTGTGTCTTCCCAGGTCACATGGTGGAAATACTGGTTTTTCCAGTTCTGCCAAGCCAGCTTGCTCTCACAGGCAGTGCCCCTCCCAGCTTCTTCAGGAGGAAGCCACTTTACGACCCCCGCCAATAAAACATTTGCCTGAGTCAGGACAGGGCATTGTTCAGAGCTCCTGTATTCTGTAGGGGGCTCCCCTTAATTCAATTATCAGAGAGATGGCATATCCTTAGTGTGGCCAGCAAAAGGCAGATAGGCCTGGGAACACAGTTGTGACTCAAGTTTCACTCCTGATGGGGGTAGTTGCCAGGCAAAATTCAGTTCCTTAAGCCAGTTTTTTTTTTTTAGATAAAATGTCACTTCTGTTCCCCAGTTTCTGCATTCAAATAACTAAACATTTTTACATATGCAGCTAGAATGCTGATTCTAAGTTTAAAACTATGGCATTTAAACAATTGCAACCTATGTGGCACTCAAACATAGGTCACTCAGTTAATTTAAACATTTTCAATTTTGGTGG
Source organism: Ambystoma mexicanum (assembly GCF_040938575.1). NCBI lineage: Eukaryota > Metazoa > Chordata > Amphibia > Caudata > Ambystomatidae > Ambystoma > Ambystoma mexicanum. The sequence continues at coordinate 114,669,080 of NC_090934.1, read as the reverse complement.
TTTGAGATCCAGTTTCAGTTAGTCTTAAGCTGCTGACATGCACAGCTTAGCCAGTTTAGTTATACATTGTTTTGTGCTCTTCATTTCCCTGATTTTGTAAGCACACAAAACTCCATTCTGCCAAATGTCTGCTGGTGTTCAGTGAATATTTTGCACATGTTGCAATGTTTAAAAATAGGCATTTTGAGCCTGCCTTCAGAGAAACACAGGGTGTTTTTAAAGCACTTTGAAGCTAACCGGCGCTACTGTTTTTCCTCTGGCAACCCATTTCCCTCATGGCAACCCGGCCTATCATTCTCGCACGGGTGGGTGGCAAGTGAGGCAACCATTTTGGTGTGCGCACAAACTGCGCAGCTTTCCTGGATTTCGGCGCACATGTGGGTTTTCCGCCATCTTGAATTTTCTAAGCCCACAGCACCAATTGTTGTAGCATGATAGCTTGCACGTGGGTCAAGACACCCAACAAGCCCCCCCGCCCGACTGCACTTTGAATTTGAGTCGATGGGGAGTCGGGTGCACAAGGGTTTTGACCCACGCACCGGTCTGTCCGCATAATCTTCTTCCAATTCTGTAGATGGCACAGTTCAGCATCTTTTCCTCCATCCGGTATTGATCGATCGGTTCTCCTCGCCGGTCCTGATGGGAATATTGGGCGGTACCCCGGCCCATTGCGTCTCTGCTCCCGGTCTCCGGATCGTCCTCCTTGGCCCGTCTCCAGGTTTTCTTTCTCCTAGGACGACAAAGGAAGAGCGGCAATACCTACTCATAGACGTTTTTCCACCACTGTTGAGATAGTGGGGCAGCATATGCATTTCATCATCACAAAACATTACATTCTTATTTTGGAAAAAAAAACAGTATAACTAAGAGACAGTTTCATGCAAATCACAATGTTTTAGAGACTAGATGTGGTATGTTTTATGGTTGGAACTGAATTAGTCTGAGACAGTACCTGTTAGGATTCCAGAGGATTCCTCCAGTTGTTGCAGAGTGTGCCTGGGATGGCAACACTTCAACTGGTTTATGTGGACCCACTTGTCTTCCCCCTTCTGCCAAAGGACCTTTGGGGATGTGGATTTTGTAGGCCACAGGGGAGATCTTGTCGATGATCTCAAAGGGTCCCTTCCATGTAGGCAAAAATTTGCGCTGCTTGGCCTGGTTCCTTTGGAAGTTGTATAGATAGACCCGGTCTCCCACCTAATATTCCTTCCTGGAAGTTTTCAGGTCATAATGGGTCTTCATGCTATCAGCTGATCTTTCTAGATTCCGCTGAGCATAAGCAAAAGCATGTTGGAGGTGTTTCCTTAAATTCTCTACATACTCATGAGTAGTGGAGGCATTTATCAGTGTCTGCTCTTGGGTCCTGTAGAGCAAATGCTGAGGAAGCACCATCTTGCGCCCAGTCATCAACTCAAATGGTGACATTTTGGTTGCAGATGAAGGGGTAGATCTGATGGCCATTAGGACCAGAGGTAATCAGATATCCCAACTTGGCCCAGAATCTGCCACAAACTTCTTTAATATGCTCACAATTGTCCGGTTATATCTCTCTACTGCCCCAGAAGAAGCTGGTCTATAAGCAATATGCAACTTCCTTTTGACCCCCAGTATCTCCCACATCTTTGTCATTACTTCACTGGTGAAGTGGCTACCTCTGTCTGACTCAATCCTTTGAGGTAGACCAAAACGGGAAAATATGTGGTTAATCATCAAGGCAGCTTCAGTTTCTGCCTTGCAATTTGGGGCTGGGAGACATTCCACCCACTTGGTAAACAAGCATGTCACAGTCAACATGTACTTATTCCCCCTAGCAGAGCGAATCACAGGGCCTACAAAGTCGATTTGTAAATCTGACCATGGCAGTGTCATCCCCCTCTTTTGGAGAGGCGCACGGTGCGTGAGGGATGATGGCTGAAATTGTGCACACACAAGACACCCCTTCAAGTATTGGTCGAGGTCCTGCCCCATGTGTGACCAGTATGCAACCTCTCTTAAGATTTCCAATGTTGTGTGAAACCCCCTATGACCGGCGGTGGCCGCATCATGGGCGTGACTTCGGAATGAGGTAGGAACCACCCACTGATCGTGGCCAGCTTTGGATTTCCTTACCAACAAACCGTCTTGGATTCGGAACATTTTTGGACATTTCATCAACACTCTTAGGTCCTCTTTCCCAATGTAATCGGTATCCGTCAGGGGAAAGTTCTCAGGGTCCTCAAGGTGCTGGTAAAATTTACCAATTATTGGATCCCCCTTCTGAGTAGTAATCAAATCAGCATCAGGGGTCTCCTTACTCCATTGTGCAATTGAGAGGTCGTTGTGAGCATTTGTCTGGGACCTAGTGATAGCAGTGACCTGGATTTCCCCCAACAGGGACTCAATCTCAATTAGATCCCCTTGGATGGCCCCGGTTTTGGCCAGCTGATCAGCTAAGTCATTTCCAGTTTTGTCTGGTCCCTCTACTTTGGAATGACCCTTGATATTCTTCCAGTAGATGGTCATCCCATTCGATGTGACCAGATCATCAATGTTTTGGATCAACTTCCCATGTTTCAAGTGTTTGCTGTTAGCACATAACATGCATCTGGTTTTCCAATTAACCAGGTGCTCCACGAACCCGTTCCGTACATAATCCGAATCTGTGATTATGACCAGTTCGTGTAGTTGATGCTGGACAGCAGTGAGGATGGCCTGATGCACAGCCATCAATTCTGCCACCTGACTACTTCGGGGACCAATTTTGTATCCAGCGGAGGGTTCTGGGGACTCATTCACCCATGCATTCCCTACGCCGGCCACCAGTTCTTTCTCCCCGTCGTTGTCAACATGGTAAGAGCATCCATCCACATACACAGTGGGCATTCCCTCACACTTGTCTTCTTCAAAGACTTTGTGGGGGGAATTAAGGTATGCCTCCATGTTGTCCTTTATTTTTAGCCTTTCGTCCTCGAGACAGTTTTCTCTGGCACAATCATGCAAGTCAGCCAGACCTTGCGCGAGGGGACTCTTCTTGTTTTGGCCATATCTGACCTCCACAGGAAAGCCTTGCATTGACAGAATCCAGGAGGTAATTCGGGAATTACTCACATTTCCGGCCCGGATTCTGTCACTTTGGAGATATTGCAGAGGCTGGTGTGGAGTCTCCACTATGATGTGTTCCCCCTGGATAAACGGGCGGTAATTCTTCAATGCCCACACCGTTGCCAGGAGTGCCTTCTCACAATCGTTGAATTTTTCCTCCACAGAGGATAAAGTTTTGCTCGCATAGGAGATAACTTTATTGACCTTGTCATGCTTTTGGTATAATACTGCTGTCAAGCACGTATTAGAGAACCCCGTCTCCAGGAAGAACTCCTTGTTTCTGACAGGGTAAGCTAGGCAAGGCGCTTGTGAGAGGCTTCTTTTGAGTTGTTTTACCGCCTCGGCTTGTTCTGGACCCCATTCCCACTTGACCCCCCCCCCTTCAGGAGATGAATCAGGGGTCTGGTGATCTCTGCGTAGCCCTCAATGAACTTTCTGCTGTAATTAGTCAGTCCAAGGAGGCTCCTTAGTTCCCGCAGAGTTGTGGCGTGTTTCAGTTTCTGAAGTGCTTCCACTTTCTTTTCCTGGGGACAGAGACCCTGAGGAGTAATCTCATGCCCCAAGAAATTAACACGGGTTCTACACCACTGTGCTTTCTGAAAGGAAAGTTTTGCTCCGGCGGCCCTCAACTGTGTCAGAACATAACGGATCTCCGCTATGTGTTCCTCCACAGATGAACTTTTGATGAGGACATCATCTACATAAGCCAGGTTACCCCTTGCACCCAAGTCGGGCATGGCCTTGTGTAGAAAAATGTTGAATTCATTGCCGGAGTTGAGGTATCCGAAGGGAGTCCGGGTCCAGGTGTACTGCTGGCCCCCAAAGGTAAAAGCCAGCTTGTATTGGTCCTCCCTACTGACAGGCACAGTCCAGTATCCATTGGTCAGGTCTATTGCAGTGAATACCTGTGACCCCTGGATCTGGGCCAGCCCTTGGTCAATGTAGGGCAGAGGCCATCGGGAAGTATGGACCCATTTGTTGAGCTCGCTCAGGTCGGCGCAGAGTCTCCACTGGCCGTTCGGCTTCAATATTCCCAGCACCGGGTTATTGAAGGTGCTGTGGACTGGACGGATTATTCCCCGGGACTCAAGGTTCTTAATTATTTCAGTAAGGGACTCCATTGATGCGAGAGGCAAGCGATATTGCTTCACAAACACTGGAGTCATGCCAGGGTCCATGGGGATTGTTGTTGTGTGGATGTCAGTGCGACCACAGTCATATGAGTCTACCGCAAAGAGATCTTGGAAATCCAAGAAAACTTGTTTCAACTTTTGCTTTTGTTCCAGAGTCACACAGGCATCAGCTAGGTTGACTCTCTCTTCCACCATCTGCCTGAAGCCTGGAAAGACTTCTGGTTTGGCTATCTCCGCGGCCTCCTCCAGCTGGGTGGAGAAGTCCCTGGTCAGAGTGCTGATTTGGACCGGAGGCTTCAGGTGGGAAAGGCAGCCCTCATGGACCCGGAAAATCACCTCATCCCTCCGGAAGTCACAAGTCACATCTTCTTTACCATAAGGGCAAGAAGTGTACACCAGGAAGTTCCCCCCATGCCGGGTAAAAATCCTGTCTGGTGTTGTATGGTCCTCACTGTCACTGTCAACGCAGTCCTTGGGGATTGGCCCTAACAGTTCGTTACCTAAATCAATGGAAAAATGTCGGTCATCAACCGCCATTCCAATAATGGTGCCTGCGGCTAGAGTAATACTCTTTAAGTCACTGTTATCCACCTCTATTAGAATGGTGTCATGTTCTATGTTGACTAATGGAGTTGGGTTTACCCCTAACCCTTGCTGTTGGAGAGAAGCATTTAGATGTATGTAAGCATCAGGGTTTTGCAAATATTGTCCTCTTTTAGCTCTCACTTCCAGGGAGAATTGTTGGGTCCTTTCTGGGATGGTGACTTCCTCTTTAACCTGAATTTCAACTGCATAAGGTAGCAATTGAGCTGACCTAAATGCTTTTGCTGGATCATCAAAGCCCATGGGATTATCCGCTAATCGGGACCAAGCTTTGAAGTTTATTAGGTCCAAACTAATGGCAAAGCGATTGAGAATGTCACTGCCTAAGTAAAAGGCGGCAGGGACGTCTCGCACGACCCAACAATTGTGGACTATGCTCTTGTTGCCAATGGAGATTTTGAGCATACACCTGCTTGGCAGGAGATGTTTGTAATTAGGTGCTTCCAGGTCCATTTCCCATTTGTCTATCAGTTTGAAGGTGGGAATGGCTGGATCCTTTGGGAGTTGGCGAAACATGGCTTCGCTGATGAAGCTCTTACCGTTGTTCACACACACTCGAGCGAGAACAGAGTCCTTCCCATCATTTAACTGAACAGGGATGAACAACTGCTCTCCAATTTGCTGAATATCAGCCAGACCCTGAGCTGATTTCACATCTTTCTGGACTATAGGAGTGGGAGTTTCTGATTGTGGATTAGTATAGAATTTCAGAGTGTTTCCTTCCAGTGTGGAATACCACCTTAAACTGGAAGGAAGATTGATTTTCAGAAATAGAGAGGATCCCCCATCACCAGCCTGTTGTCCTACTGCTATTACTGTCACGTCTGGAATTTGGTTATTCTGGAAGTGGAATTCTACTTGGTCAGATTTTTGTTCAACCATGTGGCAAGTGCCGTTTAAACTAATATGGTTGACACTCTGTTTTAATTTTATTGGTCGGCTAGTCTGGGTCCAGAGGACCTTGTTTACGCAATCTATTAGGGGTGACAACCTTCTTAGGAGGTCATTCCCTAGTAAACAAGGGGTGCCCTCTGGGTTCACAACTATGACCGGGTGTTTCAACTTGTGTCGCCCAATTTTAATGTCCAAATCTGCCGTCCCCTCGATGGGAATTTCCTTCCCGTCAAAGTTCTGGAGTTGTCCAGGAAGAGAGGTGAGAGGAATTTGGTAATTCTCTCCCCTTCCTGCATTCAGTTCCTCAAAGGCCCTTCTGGACAGAAGGGTAGCTTGAGATCCAGTGTCCACCAGTGCCGAGATTGTACCCTGCCCCTGTACTTGTACCGGGGCATAATATCTTCCCTCCTTCTCCTCAAGGGGGCACAGATAATGTACATTTTTGGACAACTGGTGGGCTAACTTTCTGGTTTTGGACATCGCTAGCAAAGAGATTTGGGCAGACTTCTGTGCAGAGCCTTGGGAATCTGAAAGAAAAAGTTGGCAACTGGAGATCAGAGCCATTGTGGGTTCCCCTGGCTCCGGTTCTGGGCCGCCCCCCCCTTTTTGGAGGCAGTCACCAGGATGGGTTTGAACCAGGGGATTTTCTTGCTGTTGGTTCTGGGATGAGATGGTGGGCGGCGGTAGCTCAGTCTCCACATCTCCCCAGTCTGGATTTGCATCCCTAGGGACCCATTTTTCTTTGGGAGGAGTTCCCCCCTCTCTGAAGGAGAAGATCCTTTTCCCAGGATCCTCTGAGGATCCCTCTCCCTCAAATTGGAAGATCTGTACCTCCTCCTCAAACTGAGTCTGTTTGGGTCTTTTGTTTCTCCTACCCCCCCTCTGCTCCTTAGGAGGCAGACTTTCCGGGGCAAGAGATTTTGTTTCCGGTTCCTGGGTTTCCAGGGGCTGTTTACAAGTGAGGAAGGAAGCTTCCTCCAAGGCTTTACACCCCCCTTCCCTTTGTGCCTCCTCCCTGGGAACCGGTGTGTTATCGGGGTGCTGCCCCCATCATTGTTCTGGAGCACCAGGTCCAGAGTTGGGTGCGTTCTGCGCCGGCACGCCCATCTGAGGGTTCTGCTGAGCCCTCAGTATGTGACCCAGATCCCGCGCCATGTTTTGAACCTGGCGCTCTAACTGGGAAACCCGCTCAGGCTGATACGGGGCCCTGTTTTCTCCCCTGGGCTGATCCCGGGAAGGGTAGCTGTCCCTCCTCTGGTAAAACCCCGGGTTGGGAAGATTTGGGTACCCCTCCACCCTTGGCCTCCCCTCTCCCGGATTCAGTGGTCTGGGCTCAGGGAATTGGGGAAAGAAGGATGGATGGTTTTGGGGCTGAAAGTCGGGTGGATATCTGGGGAAAAGGTTCTGTCCAGGGTTTGGTAAATTTCTGCCCTCCTGTGGGAAGTTTGGAGGGAAGTTCCCTGGGTTAGGTGCTTGGCTGGATCCCCCCCTTGGGCTGGAGGAGTCCACACATAACCCAGGATGGGTCTGTTTCCCTTGTAACGGGGGCTTACATAATCAGGAGAGCGAGGGACCCCATTTGTGGGGCTGCCTCCCTGGCTCCCTGTCTGTGACTGGCCCGAGGACCTCCTGGGCCTAGCATTATTAGGTGCAGGTATGTTTTTAGGCCCCCCATCTCCAAATCCAAAACGGGGGTGACCTTTACCTCTGCCACCTTGGCAGCAGCAGGGGTGCTGTTGGCTTTGGGGTTTTTCTGGGCATTACTTTTGCTATCTACCGGTTTCTGCACCTCATAGATCCGGGTAGCCTGTTCAATGACCCAGTCTAAAGATCTTTTCTTGTGAAAATCCCTCACGAGCTGGGTCATGATATATTTGGGCAAGGCATGGAAAAACGTATTAATAAATTCTCTGCTATCCGTGCGCACCCTTCTTGTGGTCTGTGCAAAAGCACGCTTTAACTCCTGCACAAATTCTTGTGGGGCCTGATCCTCCCCACATTGCAAATTGTAGGCTGCCTTGCGAGCCTCTTGAGGATTTCTGTGAACAGAAAAATGTTTCAAGATGGCCGCCTTATAGGTGGACCATCTTAAATGATTTTGGTCCTCCAGCCCCGCAAAGAAACTGGAGTATTCCGGGGAGAAGGTCCACTTTACATATTGAATACAGCTTTGGCTGTCCTTCAAATGGAAAGTCTCCATCATTTGCTCAAACAGCTCTAAGTGCTCCCAAACAGAATACTTAGCGTTCTTATGGTAAGGCGTGATGACGCTCCTGATTGCCTTAATCTGTTTTAAGGGGTCCTTAGGCAAGGCCCTTTTTGCCTTATTGGCCTTTTTGGTTCGGGTAACCCTTGTCCATTCGTCCTCGGACTCAGAGGCACTGCTCCCAGAGGTTCCCGTCTGTTCTTCCAGGTTTTCCCGGATTCTGCGAGCCTGGGAATGGCTGGCAGAATGTGGGGACCTGGTCTCCTGTGTCCTGCGCAGTTCAGAGGAGTCTTCAGATTCCTCCTTGCTGCCAGGATTTGATGGGTACCCCCTCCACTGACCTAACTGGGCAGAGGATTTCAGGATGCCCTTAATGGGCCTATTCTCCCGGGGTTCCCCATTAAATTGCACTGTGCTTGGGTGCCCATACCCGGATGCCCGCCCCTCCATTCCTGGGTGGTACTGGCCTATGAGCCCCATGCTTCTGGCTGGATAGTAATCTGCCATCCCTGTGGCCCTGTGCTCACGTGCGCCAGGGGACATGGGGGTGACAGAGTCCAGGGACTGAGAGGTATGAGGGCCTCTGGTACTAGGGCTCCTGAGGTTATGCTCCGGAGTTTCTATTTCCCAGCGAACCTCATCTCTCTCCGCCCCTGCTCCCTGTTGCAATGCAAGAGCCTGCATTTGTGCCTTCAGTTCCTCAGTTAAGGCCTTACTAGACTCTATCAGTCTCTCCTGCATCGCTACCTGTTGCTGGAGCCTCTCATTGTGCTGGCAGAGAGCCTCATTCTCTCTCTGTGTTTCCTGATTGGTCCTGGAGCACTGGGCCAGTCTTTGCTGCAGGAGGGTTACCTCCTGAGCGGTGTCCCTATTGGCCTGCTCCTTTCTTGCTAGAGCCTCTTCCACCCTTCTGGTGTGCTCTACCAAGTTCTGGTGTTCTTTTTGGAGGTCACCCAGTCCCTGGTGGGCCAGGTGATTTTCTTCCATTTTTCTTTTTAAATGGCAGACTTCCTGGCCTAAGGCGTCTCTTTCCTGACTAAGAGCCTGCATTTGTGCCGCCAGGTCGTCCCTTTGCCGTTGAAAGGCACCAGCTTTTTGGCGCTCCTCATCAAACTCTGCCTGGGTATCCAGGTCTTTCAGAATCAGTTTATTGCTCTCCTCTTTCTCTCTATCTAGCTGGCTTTGCAGGGTGACTACCTGCTCCGCGCATGCCCTGTTGAAATTGATCTGTTGCTCCAACTTTTTCTGGTTCTGCAGTAAGGAGTCCAAACTGTCTTGGTGCTCCTTCTGCAGGGCCAGAAATCTGGTATCCTGGTCTGTCTTTTCCTGTTGTAGGATGCCCATATCCTCTTTTATTTTAATGATGTACTGCCTACTATCATCTTCTGACTCCTGGCTCCTCTGCAGCCTCTGCTCAGAAGAGACCAGGTCAGATTGGACCTTCTCTAACGCCATCTGTTGCCTATTTGCCAGATTTTGGCTTTCAGCACATCTATCCTGCATGTCTCCCATATATAGGTACAGGTATGCCGCTATCCTAACAATCTTGTTGTGTTCCTCTTTGGCCTTCGGGGCCATGTATAGTTCACTCAGGGCCACATGTAGGGGACCCTGATCTCTATATATATCTGACCCTGTTTCAGTGACCTGTTGCGTGATGGCCTGCAACCAGGCTGTTTGGTCCTGGTGAGTCCACTCACCTCTCACAAATAACTTATGTAAGAAGTGCTCTCTGGCTATTTTCATGTCTACTAAGGTCGTCATTCTAGAGATTGGTCTCTGTCCTGACTTACAGAAGTTTGTATTTTATTCTTGCAAAACAGACCGTTTCCTAGAGCATTCCTTTGAGGAGTGCTTTACAGCGTAACACAGCGTGGTGATCCGACCGGATATGTGTATCTGGTCAGCTGGCACGCTGTATTAATCTGCACAAATGGTAAATCTAACCCAAACGTCCAGCCCGAGCCCCCAATTTGTAAGAGGATTCAATTCAGCACTACAGCTAAGTTAACGCCTAGTCTAGAATACTGAGTGAAAACCCTTATTGATATATCTTTATGTCCAGTTCATGCGTTCTGGATGACTACCCCTATATAACACCCCTCTCTTGGAATCCTCCTGACCCCACTGAGCCAAGAAGTAGTTCTGGTTTGCAAGTTAAAAGGTTTATTTGATAATTTAAACAATAGATATATATATATCACGCTTTATAATAAATTAATAATTGAATATCACACTTAATCTGAGATGATAAATATTAACAACGGAGAATCTGGCACTAGCACACTTCTTTATAATCACTAAGGAGTTGACATGAAATGGATAAGGTAGCACACTGGTAAATAGGTACAGAAGTATAATGTGGTAGGGAATGCTTTATAGGGTTCAAGGAAATGCAAGGTTGAATGAATGAAATGCAGTATAGAAAATACTGAATATGATTTCAACAAAACAATGTAATCACCTTTCTCTGGCAATCCACCCCCCCCCCCCCCTTTTATGCAATGCAAGGAAATGGAAGGAATGCACACAGTTCTCAGAAATGCAATCAACTGTAATTCAGTTCACCCCAGCAAGCTTAGACAACAGAAGTTTAAAACACAGCCCAAAATGCTTCTATATGTGCTGGCAATGGAGTGAAAAATATGCTAAAAAGCTTTAAATTCCCTCTAGAGGTTCAGGGTGAGTGGTATCTAGTTAATATTAGTCCAGGCTCACTCTGGCAATGATTCAGGGATGATTAGCAGGTTAAACGAATTTCTGGCAATGAAACTGCTGTTTTCACACGTGGAGAAATTTGCAAATCGCGGTAAAATTCGCGAATGCGCCGGGCGCTATTACAGAGGAACTACAAGGACTATCACTATCATTTTGGAGTCTTACGAAAGCCTAGGACCTCAGCTTCCAGATGAAAGTTACTGCAAGTCTCTAAGACAAACAGTCGCGGAGATATGAGCGATTTAGTAAAGGTCGTTTTTCAGATTTGAAATTTTAAAGTTCAAAGTGGCAAGTGACAGTTTGCAACTAGAAATGACAGGTGACAGTTAGGAGGCAGTTCTACTTAGATTAAAATAGATTTAATTATATTATTTTAACTAAGAGATTGGTTTCGCACAGTTCTACTATGTACTCACAATATATTTAAAAATATGCCTCGTCACGGATCTGGTCAGGTTTTGGACTGGACTCCGGTCTCGGTCTCGGCACTTCACAGTGATCTGGGTCAGCCCTCTCTCTCTCTGGGTACAGCACTGCTTCTGGATTCTGGAGATTGAGGGATTTGAAGTCTCTGTTTATCTTGGAGTCTAAGTGTTGGCTCTTTGAAGGTTGATGGAGGTAAGTATGGATTTTTCCGGCAGAGCTTCCAGCTGCAGATGGAAATGAAGGTCTCTACCTAAGTTTCAGTGGTCCATTTATATGTTCTGCAAGTGGGTGTGTGTGTTGGTCATAACTAAACTTGCCCCTCTCACTTGTCATTGGTCCAGCTTTCATTCCTCCCTGATTGGGGGAGCTAAGTTGTGTCAGAGTGATGTCAGCCATTTATGATCTCTTGAAAAAACTCCCCTGTCATCTGTGCACCCAAATCTATATATGATCAAAATCCATATTTCACAGTTACACAGTTGTTTGAAATTACATACCCATGTCACATATCACATGAGGTATACTCTGTCCCAAATCTGCTGTTTCTAGGAGCTTAGGTAAGGAAATGGCAACTTTTTGCGCGTTTTGGTAGCGTTCCCCCTATCGGATTGTTCTCCAAATTTGTACAATTGTACACAGCCTGTCCATACATATCTCAGTAAATTCCCATATCCGTAGCTTTCACACAGAGTCTGTGGTGCAAACAATAGCGGGGTTTTGCCCCAGGACATCACACCGGATCCCAAAACCTCTTAAAACATAGACAGAAAAATCACACGAATTATGGTATCAATTAAATTATTTTGACAAGTCCACATTGTGAGTTATTCATCTTTTTCTAAAACCATATTCTGGCTACAGAGGTGTGTCTTCCCAGGTCACATGGTGGAAATACTGGTTTTTCCAGTTCTGCCAAGCCAGCTTGCTCTCACAGGCAGTGCCCCTCCCAGCTTCTTCAGGAGGAAGCCACTTTACGACCCCCGCCAATAAAACATTTGCCTGAGTCAGGACAGGGCATTGTTCAGAGCTCCTGTATTCTGTAGGGGGCTCCCCTTAATTCAATTATCAGAGAGATGGCATATCCTTAGTGTGGTCAGCAAAAGGCAGATAGGCCTGGGAACACATTTGTGACTCAAGTTTCACTCCTGATGGGGGTAGTTGCCAGGCAAAATTCAGTTCCTTAAGCCAGTTTTTTTTATTTAGATAAAATGTCACTTCTGTTCCCCAGTTTCCGCATTCAAATAACTAAACATTTTTACATATGCAGCTAGAATGCTGATTCTAAGTTTAAAACTATGGCATTTAAACAATTGCAACCTATGTGGCACTCAAACATAGGTCACTCAGTTAATTTAAACATTTTCAATTTTGGTGGTTTGAAATCCAGTTTCAGTTAGTCTTAAGCTGCTGACATGCACAGCTTAGCCAGTTTAGTTATACATTGTTTTGTGCTCTTCATTTCCCAGATTTTGTAAGCACACAAAACTCCATTCTGCCAAATGTCTGCTGGTGTTCAGTGAATATTTTGCACATGTTGCAATGTTTGAAAATAGGCATTTTGAGCCTGCCTTCAGAGAAAAACAGGGTGTTTTTAAAGCGCTTTGAAGCTAACCGGCGCTACTGTTTTTCCTTTGGCAACCCATTTCCCTCATGGCAACCCGGCCTATCATTCTCGCACGGGTGGGTGGCAAGTGAGGCAACCATTTTGGTGTGCGCACAAACTGAGCAGCTTTCCTGGATTTCGGCGCACATGTGGGTTTTCCGCCATCTTGAATTTTCTAAGACCACAGCACCAATTGTTGTAGCATGATAGCTTGCACGTGGGTCAAGACACCCAACAATGAGAACGCGCCAGTGGTACTCAAACCAGCTTTAGCCACCATCCCTATCTTCAATCTTTCTTGTAGAACCCTAGTCAAAGCAGAACAAACTCTACTGGAGAGAGGTCTATCCTTTGTCCCAGCCACCAAGGCGGACCCTTTTAACACAGAAGTTGAACTCAGGAAATTCTTCCGCACTCTAAGACTAAAATACTTTTTCGAGGTATACCTACCTGAGAAACAAAACTCCGAAACCATCGCTACCGGAGGACCAGAGAGACCAGCAGACAACATGACGGGCTTCAAACCCAAATCAACCTTCACTCCGCCTCCGCACACCATCCCGAGTGAATTCGACACGTTCGAAAAAATCGTGATGAAGACCATCACCAACGCCCTCACGACAAAAAACTACTATCAAGACAACCTCAACAGAGACGAGAGAAAGTCTCTAATAGACCTCAACCAAGACACTACCATCACCATAAAACCAGCCGACAAGGGTGGAGGTATTGTGATCATGAACACCGGAGATTACAACAAAGAGTGCCAACGTCTACTCAGTGACACGACCTCATATAAGAAATTGAACACGGACCCGACATTTCGCCTAAAAGAGGAAATCGGCAACCTAACGAAACATGCCGAAGACGAAGGATGGATTCGTCAGGATGAACGGGCGTTCTTAAACAAAACGCACCCCAGGATTCCAGCATTCTATATACTACCCAAAATCCATAAGCATGCAACTAAACCTCCAGGAAGACCTATTGTCTCTGCTTGTGACTCTCTTCTAGAACCCCTTTCGTTGTACACAGACTTTTTTATGAAACCTTTTATCGGAAAAATGGCTTCCTACATAAAAGACAGCACTGAGACCATTAAGATCCTGGACGCCATACATCTCACCACTGATTCCATCCTTGTCACCATGGACGTAGAGGCACTATACACCTCCATCCCACAACTGGAAGGACTACAAGCACTGGCGACCTGCCTCGAAAGAAGAACCGACACCACCACCATACCCACCAACTTCCTTATAGAATGTATCCGAATAGCCATGGGAGAAAACTTTTTTCTATTCGGCCAACAAATGTACCAACAGATCAAAGGCGTTAGTATGGGGGCCACCTTTGCACCAGACGTCGCGAACCTCTACATGGCCCAGTATGAGGAAGATAACATTTATAACAACAACCCTCACAGATCACACATCAAAATTTGGCGCCGCTACATTGATGATGTGCTCTTGATCTGGGAAGGCAATCGAGAATCACTACTGGCCTTTCATCAATGGCTGAACACACAGAATACCCACATAAAGTTCACCATCGAGTGGGATTACCAAGCAATCAACTTTCTCGATCTACATATTTATCGATCTGGAGATATGTTGAAAACAGAACTTTTCAGAAAGCCCACCGACAGAAACACCTTGCTACATTTCACGAGTTACCACCCAGAAGGGTTAAAGTACAACCTCCCATACGGCCAGTTTCTTCGCATCCGTCGAAATTGTACCGACAGAGAGAAATTCTTCCATCATGCAAAACAACTTCAAATACGCCTAGGACAGAGAGGCTATCCGAAAAAATCCATCAGGACTGCCAGGAAGAGAGCAGAGAACACCGACCGCTCGATTTGCTTGACTACAAAAGAAAAGAATCCCACCAACAGGACTGTCTGTGTAACTACCTTCAACCCGGTCAGCAATCTCATAAAGAGCACCATCAACACAAACTGGCATTTGATTAAGAACGAGGGCAGCCTAGCGAAGAAACCACTGTTCGCTTTCAAGAAAAACAAGAACCTGAGGGATACCCTTGTACACACATTCTTGGAACCCACGAAAACGACTGCAACCCTATGGAGTATCCCTCCAGTTACTGGTCACTTCAGTTGTGGACACTGTGTCGCCTGTAAATACACCACCAACAGTAAGACCTTCACACACAAGGACTTCACATGGAAGATGAACAACCACACCAACTGCGAGAGCAGATGTGTTATCTACGCCATCAAATGTCCCTGCGACATCGTCTACATTGGCAAAACAATAAGGCCCGTAAAACAAAGGATTAATGAACACAGGTCCTGCATAAAGAACTCAGTCCAAGACAAACCACTCGTTGAACATTACACCAAAAAGGGCCATACTCATGAACAATTTTCATGGACCGTGCTGCAACAGCTCCAACCACAACGTCGTGGGGGGGATATCAATTTGACTCTGACCAAACTGGAACAGAAATGGGTTCACAAATTGGACACCGTACGTCACGGTTTAAATATAACCGTTGAATGGAAACATTTCTAAAAACAAAACCACCTCACCCTCTTTTATCATTTCGGGACACCAGGGGCAACCTATAGAGATATCTCAGCTTGTATACATTAACAACTGTATTACTGTCACCAATTGTTTTAAACTCTGGCAATCAGAACCTATGTAACACCAAGTGTACACATGTATTTACATGGACTGTGGTTTCTTCACTAATTGTTTTGACCTCTGGCAATCAGTACTCATGCATCTCCCGTTAACACCAAGTGTACACATGTATTAATTAATGTGATATGACATGCATATATGTCCAATGCTAATTAACCTTTTGCTGTATGGACCCGTACAATGAATGGATACGTATGCACTCAACAGCATATATAGTGGACCTCTCTACCTGTATTATGCCAGCACTCACAACAGGCACTTTGGACAGATCATGCACCAGTATATACAACACACTCCCAGCTGGTAATAATTAATAAACAAATAGGTGTTTCTATGGAACCAGTATGAAATGCCCCCAGGCCCAGAGCCAACCGGTTTGCCCCTTTTCTACACACCCTTTTCCACATTTTGCATTCAGTACATCCCATTCAGCATTTCTTTAGCCTGCAAGCACTGTTTCTGGGACCACACCTCCCATGATGCTCCACCATTCGAGTAGTTCAATTATGCTCTACCTTCTTGACAACACGCGATTGGTTCAAACTCCTTCCTGTACCCATTGGGTACTTTCAATGCGCGTTTTTGATTGGCTGCCGCCTAGCTTGTAAAATGTATATTTACACAGCAGCCAGCATTCTCCTCACAGTTTCATTTCGAGCTGAGGACCCCGTATACAGAGGTACGCCGGACATACTGCGGTAAGCTAGCCAGAGAACAGCACTTTAGCTTTTTAATTGTTGACCAGAGAGCGCCCCTGTTTGACTTGGCTTGCCATTTTGCACTTACTATACCCTGCTGCTGGGCTCCACTCATAACTTAAAGTAGGCATTTCAGGTGTCCACACCGCCACATACAGGCACCTTATTACCCGAATTTTCGCACCTCCCACGTGCCTTTTCTCACGCACTGCATTGACTGTAGTGTTCCCTACCACACCTCAGCGCCACTTCATGCGCGCACTTTAGGTCCTCCACACCCCACGTGCCTTTTTTCCAACTCGGTCTCACTGCATCGATTTCAGTCTTTTCACCGGTCATTTTCGTGCCTAGACCTCAGCGCTACTCGATGCGCGCACTCGCACTCCTGATAGCCATACAGGATTTCGACTTGTGACTAGTTCCACCCCCATGGACCACCGCTGCACCGGAACGACTCCACCCCCGTGGGAGCCACCCTGCTCACCGAGATGGACTCATCACAGACCACCTGAACCACCGGTCAGACGTCTTCACCTCATAGGCACGTACTTGCCCACCACCATGCTCTTCGAGGGAAGTCCACCCCGAGTAGGATTCTCTCACCATCATCGAATCCACTCCTTTGAATCCTTATCCAGGATCATGCATTCTGATCCTGTATTCTCTTTCTCTCAGATTTGTGACCCACTGTGGCCCTTCACAGTCAGCGGGAACCCGAGAGATGTCGGCCTGAAGCACTCTCAGGCCTATTCCTAAGTGCAATCGCGCACACACTATCCTTCAACCACGTGAGGATAGTTCCCAGCTTGCCACTGCCACCGGAGCAGCAGGTAAGCCGTTTCTCAGTTGCACCACGAGATGTAACACCATGGCCAAATTGGCCAGTATTTAATACTATCCTAAATTAATTAAATCACCCCTTTTTGAAGATCCTCACTGCTTCTCTTAAACCCACAGAATCAACGGACAGCACCACCAATGGTGCCTTTCCTGACGAAGGCCAGCATATAGACCCGCTTCAATCAAGCCATGTTTTGGCCGAAACACACCTGTGTCGATCCCCGTGACACAACTGTATCTTCCCCCTCGTGTATGTTGTGTAAATATCTGTTGTGTACACCTTGTGTGAACTAACCCTGGGGCCATTTTCAAGCCTCAGGCATACTTTCCCTGCTTGATAGTTCTTTCTCTATCACATCTATACAGGGAATGTACTTCAGTGTGGAGTTTTGACCTCTATACATCAGAGGTTGACACTTAACCCGTGTTACCACCGTTCACAATCACTTTTGTCCGTTTGATGCCAAAAAACCTTCGTGCTTATCGAAAGACCTGTAAAATAAATTGTTGAATGAACTAAAAAAGGACTGTGTCAATGTAAAATAAACATACATGCACAGCACAACTGGCTTACTTGTAGGATCTTCTTCATCCTGATTATTCCTTTTTTTGCACATATACCCACCTGGGTAAATCAGGACTCCGCCAGGCGCCCTATATTTTCTTCCACAAGAAAGGCTCCATAGAATCGATACGGGACTCTACATGTACCGTGCCTCTGACAAACATCTAGTTAGAGAATGTCCTATAGCACCTCCCCGGCATTCGGGAAATGCCAGCTCCTGATTCTAAACGGAGCACAGCTTCGGGAGAAAGATGCCTGCTCCGCATCCATTCCTTCCTTGAATACTCAAGGAGAAAAGACCTTAGTGATTCTACAAACTGTCCTTACATCTACCGAGAATTAATCTTTTGCCATCCTGGCTCTCGTGGATTGCGGTGCCATGAGGATATTCATTGATCATGAATGGGGCAACGACTCATAACATCCCTAGAGAGCTCAAGGAAGTAATACAACCCGTGGAAGGAATCAATGGTAGACCATTGTCTTCAGGCCCCATTACTCACCAAACTAAAGAATTGCAACTGTCAATAAACAACCACCAGGAAAGAATACGATTTGACATCATAAAGGCTGCCCACTATCCCATGGTTTTAGGCATGCTCTGGTTACAGAAGCACAACCCATACATCAATTGGATAGCAGGTTCCTTGTTCCTTGGTTCAGAGTTTTGTATGTCCCACTGTTTATGTCTGGATACGTCCCGGATTCCTCCAGTAAACTCCCAGAACCACGAACCATCCTCCTTAAACGTGTCCAACATTATCCAACATAACATGCCACTTCTCTTAGCCACACATGCCCAGCGCACACTGTGAGGCCAACCCATGTACCCTAGCATGTTCCTGTATGGGGTTGGGATACTACTGGTATGGGTCCCGGGGATACAATGGAAGGTGTTCCGATTGGTATCAGAATTCATTTTCAGACCCCAGTGCCCCAAGGAAGGCATTAAAGGCACCATGCTAGTTGCACAGATTGAAGAGCTAGTGATGCACACAGACATGGTGATTCTAGGTGGGGACAGACAAAGAAAACATGGAGTGGCATATGGTGCTGTGCATCGACCCAGCACTGACAATGACAGGATTAACGGATGAACAACTATTCTCCAATGGTTAGGAAGAGGGAGAAATGGTATTCCAGCTACAAATACCCTGCCCAGTAAGTGTAGTAGAGAAGCTAATGCCAATAATAACACAGCTGGTAAAAAAGAGAAGCAAACACACCAATGAAGATCTGAAAGGGGTTCCCAAGAAATTATGGACCAAAGGGCCCCATGATGTAGCAGTACTGAAAGGAGTGGGGGCTGTGAAGATAAACCTAAAGTAAGGGGTGCAGTTGCCCCCAAGCAAAACAATACATATTGACCAGAGAAGCAGAGGATGGAGTATACTCCACTCTACATGCTCTATGGCAGCAGGGCATCATACAGACATCCTCATCACCAAGCAAAACTGCCATATACACGATTAAGAAATCAAAATGTTGGTCGTGGAGGTTCATACAAGATTTATATCTTCTTAACAATGTAGTGGAAGGAGAGTTTCCCCTGGTACCAAACCCTGCTACAATACTGTGCAACATCCCAACAAAAGCAAAATACTTCATACTCATTGACTTGAAGAATCCCTTCTTCGCCATCCCAGTCCCCCCAGACTCTAAATATTTGACAGTGTTTATAGATCGGGGAACCCAATTCAAACACACTAGATTGCCCCAGGGGAATTGCGAATCATCTAGCATTTTCAACAGAGTGATACAGATGGCTCTGAGAAACTTACAAATGCAAAGTGCAGTCATCCAATAAGTTGACAATTTATTAGTATGCACTAAGATTGTGGAAGAGTGTAGGGCTGATCGGTGCACCTTCTAACACTACTGGCAGACAAGGGGTACAAGGTGGACAAGGCAAAACTACAATGCTGCCAGGAGGAGGTTGTGTACCTGGGTCACATAATACCCATTAAAGGGTTTAGAATAGCACAGGAGAGGGTAGAGGCAATCTACTTGACTGCACAACCACACACAGTAAAGAACATGTATAAAGTCCTAAGGTTATACAATTACTGCAGTGCGTGGGTCTTTGACTATTCTCACGCAAAAGAAGACACAGGGAAACAAACCTCAGGTTATGAAGTTATACTGACCAACACAGTAATTGAGGTAGTGAGGTGCTGTGTGGTAAACCCAGCGTCATTCAACGCAGAACCTGCGGAAGAAGGGGACTATGTACTCTGCAGCACACATGGACAGAATGGAAGGGAACATATTGGAAAAAAAAGAAAAATAGAAGGGGTAGACATGGGGCTTCATTAGGAGGAAGGAGGCAGCCATGCCGCAATTTGCGGCATGGCTACCCCCATTCCATGTCCCGGGTCTGGGTTCCTGGAATGGGGAAATACCGGGCCATTCTGATCTAGGAGGGCCCGGTATTTCCCCATTCCAGGAACCCAGACCCTGTACAGCCCCATTCGAGCCCCCATAGGGGTCAATGGGAATGGGGAGGATGCAAACAATGGGCCCGTTAATGATGGGCCCTTTGTTTGCATACTGGTCTGCTTGCAGGACCAGTAAAACCAGGCGTCCTTAGCGGGTCCCGCGAGGAGACCTCGTAATGAGGCGGTAGGGGTTTAACAGGGCCGGCAGCCTTCCTCATAATGAGGCCCATGGTCTTCATTGACGTGTCATCAAGCATATGACACTTCATAAGCGGAGACCTAGCCCTTCTTATTCAATAGGGGATGAAGTATGGCTATCCTACAAACTCCTTCCTCAACATCTACGTCCCAATAAATTGGCTCCCAAGTATTGCGGACCTTTCACCATCAAGGAAATCATTAACCCAGTGGCATATCGACTTCAGCTCCCTGAACCCTGGAAAAGAATTCATCCGGTCTTTCAGACCTCCTTATTGAAGCCATATGTACAATCCAATCAGACTATTCCTAGACCCAATCCTGTGCTCATCAATGATCAGTTTGAATTCGAAGTTTCCAGGATATGTGATTCCAGATATAGGCAAGGCCAACTACAATATTTGGTAGAGTGGAAAGATTACCCCCCCAGCGAACATACATGGGAACCAGTCTCTAACATGAATGCTCCTCGTCTACTGCAGAGGTTTCATCGAATACACCCTAGCAAACCTGGTGGGTCCGGGCTCACAAGGATGCATGCTGTCATGAATAGCTGGATTAGACCCTTCTGGACTTCGTGGTCCATGATGCACCACGGCATAAACTCTGCAACTCATCCAAGATGGCCGACTAGTGAGAACCGTTGCGGTCTAGTCTTTGCGTGCAGTTGCCAGCTTCCTATAAAACCAGCACGCCCCCGCGGCTCTGCGCATCTCAAGTCTACCCCTACGAGTTACTAGGCGTTGTTCGAGTTTGCTCACTGCGCTATCGTGATTTCTATCTTCCTCTTTGTTCCTGGAACCCCCTCCCTCCAATCCTTACCTTCCGATATCTTCCTTCCTGGACTTATTGACATTGTTCCTGGAAATCGAACGCTACCGGCTTGGCTGCCAGCTTCCACGCTGGAACCCGAGGACTCGCGTTCCAGCCGGTACAAGTCACGGTCGGTGGAAAAGAAAGAAACCTCATCCCGGAAGAACACAAGCAAGGATAAAAAGGTGAGAAAGAAAGAAGCTTGTGACACATATTGCTATCATACTCCAGTCAGCATTCGTGATCACTACGGGACAATTTACCATATGGCCAATTCATGCGCCTTCAACAAAATTGTTTGTCATTGCAGGATTATGAGCGGCATGCACTAACATTGGGTGAGAAACAACAATATATGGGATAAGCTTGTGCATCCTCAAATGGGTAGACGTCCAATTGACCTTGTGCAGAATAGTCTACAGGCAGCTTGGACTGGAACGGAGCACAATACGGGTACGTTTCCCTTCTGGCATGTGTGTGGTTTGCCAGTTTACCATCCACATGACAACCTTTCACACCATGACTTCATCGGGCACCTCAGGCAGTTTACAAATTGTCAATCCAAAAATGTGATCTACATCATTAAATGTCCCTCCGATTTTCTATACGTAAGTATGAATTGAAAGAGGATAGAAGCGATGTTTCGCTACCAAATAGGCTTCTCAAGCTAGAACAAAAATGGATTCTGGGTCTACATACGCATATACATGGCCTGAATGATGAAGTAAAGTGGGAGGCTCTACTCTCTTAAACCAGCCAGGTCCACTCTTCTAAATTGCATAGACCAGGGTCTCACCATTCATTCACACCTTTATTTCTTGACTTTGTTTAATCCACACCAATATTTTCATAGTTTTTCGTGTCTGTCCAGCAAGGCTAGTTCAAACAATGAAACATTGGCCCCCTGTCATCATTTGCAACATGGCTGCCATATAGGGTTCTTCCTCAGTTGCCGACAGTGCGGCCTCCGGGCCACTGGCCATCCTTGTTTGGACAGTCCAGACAGGTAAGCACTGGACCCTTTCACTCACTGAACATGGCCACCACATTGGGCTCTGCATTTGTTTCTGCAAATGTGGTCTACTCTCTACACAAGGGGTGTGTTCTGCTCTCAAAACAATGCTGGTTTCCAAGAAGAGCATGCAAGCAAAGTCCCATTGTGCCTGTCATTCGTAGCGTTGTTGAACTAACTTCACGTTCAGTAGCACACACCAAGAATGTTATCCCCAGGTAGGCGTGACTTTTTTAGTACCTGCGAGTTTGCACGGGCTGACCCTTCCATCCTGACAACCCTGTTTCAAAATGTATTAGCGCCGGAACCACGCTGGAATCTTTGTTTAGAAATGTATTCACTCTGGACCCACGCTGGTACTTGCAGCATCCTTGCACAACATCTGATATGGGTTTTTTCCTTGATTTACAGACACACCATTTAGGTGTCTAAAGACTGATGGCTAGAACTGGCTGTTGCTATATGCCTTGTTCTGCATGAACTGACTCAATCTGTTAATTCAAATTCAGACATTTTCTGATTGGTTCCTTACTCCGGCGAGTTTATCCCCATTCTTCCTCCTTTTGCTGACAATAAAATGGTTTTGCCTACCGTCTAGTCATACGTACTAGGACATGGCAGACAGTGCCACTCTGAGCTTTAGTGAAGAGCAGATATTCAATATTATTGGAGGTCTTTCCTTCTTTAAACAAACGGGCAGCACTGGGATTCCCGCCCCACAGAGTAACACAGATGATCTTCCTAAATTGAAGAAAAAAGGCACAGCCACTTTTTAAGAGAATACATCAGGGCTAGTATTATCCTGGCAGGTCTGGTGGTTAGAAATGAGCCAGGGCTCTTTCTTGACGATGACGATGACGAGTACAAAGCAGGCTTTAGTAAGATTGCAACTAAATGCAGTGGGGACCTTATGGCCCTAACAATTTCGACTGCACAAAGACAAGCGATTGTATTACAGAAAGAACTGGAGTCAGATTAAGTGGACTCCGAGTAGATCTATATATCAAACATAAACTTTAATATTTCTTTTCCTGAGTCTGAATAATCCATACTATCTGGCAATATATGTAACCATTGAGTTAGATTGCTTGTACATTCAGATACATATCTGTTATGAATGATCTAATAGCAGGTCAACTGTATTAAATGAATTGATGCATGCTAAATGATTTCATGCTAATATCTCAAAAATATCTTAAAATGCTTTTTGTTTTTGTTGTGTTTTTTTGTTTGAGCACATTGAGTCTAGGTTGAATTATCAGTTTGGGAATACTATTCCTTCACAACAAAATATTTTATTTGTGTACTTTTTCGAATTGTTTATAATAAATTGTGATACAGATTTTGACACGTAGAGTGTGCGATTGATGAACACATGAGATGGGCCCTTGCCGGTATATGTGACTGACAAGGGGGCATGTTCTAGCATTTAAGACTAGAATTCATAACACACACCTATTTAGGAGAGTGTTTTGAGGGGTTTGCTTTCATAGAGAGATAGGTTACAGTTAATTGGTTTGACTGGTTTACCTTGAATCCTTATCCTGTTGGGACACACACCTGTATTTACTTACCCTCTAGTCCTCTGCATCACCCTCGGGGTGTACAGTTTTTCCATCCTTTTAAATGTCACTGATGGACATGTGGATTGGTACAGCACGTTGTGGTGGATTTTTTAATGCCATTGTGGCTGATAACAAGACATGGAGAACAATTAACAACAATTAAGATCCATGTCTTCTGTATTTCCCCACAGGTTGCCTTCTAACACAAAAGAACAATTAAAGACACCCCCTTTCTTCCACATGTGTTGTCCTGAAGAGGACGTGTCCCATCGTACGTCAGAGACCAGTTACAGCCCGATACTTGAGTTGACATTTCTTTATCTTCACAGTCATTAGGTTACCCCTTCGTAAGATATTATAATCTTCACAATCTACCAGCAAGACCTGGGAATTCGCACACAGGCTGAGGAATGCTGTTGAAACTAGATTATCTCTGCATTCTTTGACCAACATTGGGTTATAACTGTTTTCATTGGATATATGTTATTTCTGTTGTCTGTTTTCTTCTCCCTTTATTTGCTAAGTTTGTTGATTACATTTGGAGTGAATGTGATGTGACTGTTAAACATGTGTTAGGTTGTGTGGTGTGGTGCTCTCTTTTTTTCTCTTAGATTGGTTCCAAACTGTGGCCATTTGTTTTATTAAATGTTTCTTGTGTCCTTACAACGATAACATTTAGTTCAAAGTATGTTGTTGTCTTTCTGGTACAGGTGGCAATGTGAAGCACTGCAATCACCTACCACGTATTGATGTGTTGTGATGGTTTTCTCTTTAATTTGTGTTTTTTCGAAAATTATATATAATCTGTACATTAAATACCTGTTGGGCCCAGGTTTGCTAAAAAGAAATTTTGCAAAATACTGACTGGGAAACTATTTTTGTGTCAGCGCATTAGACATGACAGAAGGGCATGCAGCTAACATATTTTCAGATTCAGCTAACGTAACATCAACAATACATTCAGGACTAGCGCGATGGGAGAATAGCGGGTTCAGGAGAAGTGACAGGTCCCTATTACAACATGTCGAATAGCTTGGGAAACTTGAGGCACCGAAATTGCGAGTGGAGGTGGCCATAATAAAATGTGCCGCCCACAAAGGTGAGCAGGACTGAATATCTCTAGGGTAAGAAATGGCCGTGCAGCAAAAGAAGTGGCCTTCTTACCTGATGAATGTATGAGGCTATACCCAGGTGAGAAAGGGAGGATACAAATAATGATGACAGAGAAAAGAAAGGGGCAAGAGGAAGAAAATGGGGAACACTTCAATACAATACTGACTCTCCAGATCATAGAACTGCAAGGAGAGGCCTGGCGGGTAGAATAAATATTCATGGACATAAAGAGTTTGTTCCCTTTCACCCACCAATTTCATATGGAGGCAAAACATGACAGGGAACACCTGTGATGCCCAAAAGATTGTTATATGTAGCATTAAAACAGCTGCACTTTCCTGCCCACGAAGAAATAATAGCAGCAGAAAAAAAGAAATGGTGGTATGTACCAAATTTACATGAATGAGTGGCTGAATTTATGGGAAATTATGTGGTCTGTCAGCAGTATTTGTACACATACTTTAAAGTCTACTGGCACTTGCATATTGACTATGTTGATATGAAAGAAAGATGTGCCTGTTTTAGGTACATGCTAATTGTGGTTTCGCCATTTGCACGTTGGCCTGAGTCGGGGCCCTGTACTAAAAATGATTCAAATCCAGGTGCAAAATTCTTAGTAAGAGAGGTGTTTTCAAGATGGGGGTATGCAATGAGATAAGGTCTGATAATGGGCAACATTTTATCAATTACCTCTTCAAATAAATAACACACCTCTTGGGAATAAAACAGTCTATGCACAGTGTACCGGCTTCAAGTGAACAGGATTGTTGAAAGATTAAACAGCTTGCTCAAAGAAAACCTAGCAAAGCTGACAAAGATTGGGCCTCATTATAAGTTTGCCGGTCTGGAAACAAGGGTGCCAGTAAGCTCACTGGCACCCTTGTTTCCGGACCCGCAAACTACGCATGTGCCTGCAGTGGCCAGTGCGCCAGGCAGGTCTAACCCTGCCGGGTGCAGTGGCCATGGTAGGCAGACCCTTCATGGAAGCACCATCACTATTAACAACGGTGCTGGTGCTTCCAAGTCCCCACTCCCATGGAGTCCTATGGGACTCTATGGGAATGGAGACTTACATTTTACCGGCGCCTGACTTCTCAGGCCGCCTGAGTTTTAATGTCCCAGTGGCACCGGGAAGTCAAGCACAAGTAAAATATTATGAGTCTGGCAGCAATGCGCTGGTAGCACCGGCAGGGTTATTGCCGGACTCGTTATGAGGCCCATTGTGAAGAAATTGGCTTCATTGCCTCCCTTTGGCTCTTTTTGCCCTTCACGACTCACCCAGTGTGGATCACCACTTGATTCTGCACGTAATTGTAACTGGCAGGAGAATGCATGCACCTACTCCTCCTGCAGGTTCTATTTTTTTCGATGCACATAACAGGGCACATGTTCTGGGTAAGAGATACAAAAGTACTTCACTGAAATGACAAGTGCCATCAAATACATTTCCCACCAGGTTTAATGCTCAACAAGACAGCCAACCAACTTTGAAGAAGAGACAAGCACACACAGAGAAGAACAGTTTCCAAAAGCAGAGCTTCTCTATCCGGGGACAGAGTACTTGTCCATAATGTTGTACGGAGGTGGCTGGAGTCCAGGTTCATGGCCCCTTATGAGGCAATGTAGGAAACACCCAGAGCTGTGAAGGTAGAATAAAGAAGGGCATAGATCCACACCTCCAATGTCCGCAAGGTCAACAACAGCACCTCCGAAGTGTGAAAGGCAACTTGATGGGAAGCATAACAGAATTATTATTGACTTTCTTTAAAGCTATTAGACTTTTCCCAAAAGCCCACAGAGGGAGAAAGGAGTGGGTAGGGCACAATTGAGGGAATGGATGAAGGCATAAATATGATGTGACAAATATAGGGATAGGATTGCTTTGTCTCTTTTTTGTTTCTCTTTTCTTTCTCTTGTGGTTTCTGCTACACAAAGAAAATAGGGGTGTGCTCACCAACAATGGAAAGGGTACCTGCACCAAAAGATGCATATTAACCACTGGGAAGTTTTATGATTCCATTAGCATCTGAAAATGTGTGTTTCAATTAAATGAAAAGGGTGGGGTGGGAGAGCACTAATGGCAGTTGCTATGAGTGCTCACTAACCCCACAGGTTGCAGGGACACCAAAGCAATTCCTACTGCAAGAAGTATCAGCAGAAACAGAAGATGTCTGATGCACTTTTCCTTATGCAGAACTCTGGTGTTATTTTAAGGGCACAAAGTAGAAGTGCAATTGGTAGATGATGAGGAAGAGTTATATGTGGATAATTGCATACAACTTGAGAGCATGGCCAGGGAATACGCAACAAAGCATGTAATACTGGAGTACAAAACTGAAGGGGCACAAAGGGGGAGCCATTGGCCACGCCCCATAGGACAACATATTGCAACACATCAACAGGACATAATATTCTGTGGTGCCACACCAGACCCCTCATGCAAATAAGGGGTTAGGTGTTCCACAATGGAAAAATGGGAACGGGATGATGCAGTTTCACGCAGAAGGGCTGGTGGGATATGAAGAGGGGGAGAAGGGTTGGTAAAGAAAATAAATAAAGAATGCAGAGGAATATGGGAAATTAATGTAAATGCCTTAATATGGATAGATGAGAAACACCATCCAATTTCCATAAAGCTACTCACACAGCATCCTTTGTTTCAGAGCAACAGGGAATACCGTACTGGGGATGAACACTTGCTGTGATAGGATGTTGAACATCGCAGCATTGCAGAAAGGGACAGCAATGGTGATGGATTTCCGGTGGGCCTGTGTGTCCAAAGCTTATGCCCAGCTGCCACCAGACTGGGGAGGGGTGTGCACACTTGTCAGAACCGTGAATTGGTCCTGCCCTGGGCGGACCTGTTATCTTTCAATGTACTCTCTAAATCATGGCAGACGAACAAGGCAGAAGAGCGGAAGGAAGAGAAAGACAAGCAAGGGCAAGTGGTGAGAAAGAAACAGTCAGCAACTACATGTCCGTCAAATCAGCCCAGAGTCTGGACGCAATCTAACAGCACTTAAGAATGTTCAGCAAAGTACTTTTCTTTACCTCTTCATTACTACCCAGGGTACAAACAGCTGCCAATGCCAAATGGCTGCAGATGACCCACTGTGATGTGTTACAGTTGGCAAATAAAATACAGAAAGGACTGAATGCAATAAGAGAAGAGCTCCTTGCACTGCACCTGATGACCCTGCAAAATAAATCTGTTCTTGTTTTAGTGACTGCAATGGAGGGCAGTGTCTGTCACAAGATTGGAAGCAGCTGCTGTGCAGCAATACCCACCAACAATGCAGCCAAAGGAACTCTTACAGAGGCTGTCGAGGAGATCCGTACCTTTCATGAAAAGATGTTAAAGGAAACACATGATACCACCTCAGACAGTTTGCTGGACTCATCATTTGGCTGAGTGCCCGAGTGGCTAGCAGCTATGTTCAAAATAAGTGTCCCTGTGCTCGTCATGATGCTCGTTGCTTTCTGTGTCTCCCCGTGGATCATCAAAGTGTGTAAAAGTGGCAAAGGAAAAAAATGATACATAAAGTTTGCTAATAAAATTGGTGATGACTAGAGCGAATTAGAGAAGGAGCCACCCAGGGTGAATAAGGGGGAGGACAGAGTGTGTGTTGCTCTTGCTGCACCCTCACCAAAGGCAGAAGACTATTATGCTTTTCGGGTAGTGTGATGCTGGAAATGCATTGGAGGGACAGGGCTTCCTTGTCCCTGTCCTGTACTCCTTTTTCATGTATGTTCTGTATTGTTTTCTACACAGGAGTCCATGTGGGACTCCTGGCAGTGCAGCTCTTCCTCTTTGTGGTTTGGTGAACAGACCCTTGGTTTACTCTTATGGCACCCATGAGTGCGTGTACCGCCCTGTAACCCTAGGGTTTGTTTTTGAGCACCTGTGTGTGGCCCAGAGAGCAGGACATGGGCTGGTGGCAGCTCAATGATGAATTTGACAGGTGTTCTTAGTATCCTCCATTTTGGGATACCCAGGCCCTGCCATTGGAATCAGTAGATTCCTGATAGGAGACTGTGAGGCCAGAAATTACCCTACCAAAGCAGAGAAGGTATATTATGTTGGCCGAAAACTAATCGTATCATATGCCCTACATCACCAATAGAGAATCGTCAGCATAACCATAGAGCGTCCATTTTGTGTAAGATCCACCATTTGCTCTCTTTGCCGTTCTGTTCAAACGCATTGCAAAATGTATTTTATTTCATTATGCTCATGCACAGAGCAAGGCCACAAGTTACATGATGAGAGACAGGCCCAGACAGAAATGTCAAACAGTACAGAAATACATTGCTTTCCTCTCTCACAAGTCCTTGAAGGCGAGCAGAGAGGCAATTAATCACCAAGCCAGGTGCCGGCTGGTCTCGCTGAAACTGTAGAAACAGGCCGTTAAAGCATGAATTATACTTTCCTAGCGGTCCCCCCTTTGGAGCCCTCTTTAGATCAGGCTGACCCCTAGTTCACGAATAGAAACCAGTAGATAACATACTTTGGAATGTGTCTCTCCTACTAACACAGTATCCTCGCTGAACAAGTGCCTTGTGTTCTTAATGACAAAGAACTATGTCTGCTTATTGCAAATTGCAACTGTTGCTAAAACGAGTATTATAGATTGAGTAAGAAAGGTGTCATAAGATGTTATTTTTGTCATAGTTGTCAATCCCCGAACCCTAGCTCAAGAAGATACATTATGGGTGATTTTGATGTGTCACAAAGAGATTGTATGATTGTCTTTTTGTATATATGATGTTGTTGTAGAATGTTCACTGTCTTGCATCTCACAAGGTCTGTGTGACACACGTTGCGAGACATTAGAACCAGTCGGCTGACTGAGAATATTTGCTTTGCAATAAACATTAGTACTTGGAAATCGATCCTTGTGTCTGTCGTATCACTTTGTGTATGGTGATTGTGCCTTGTTTCCATACATGAGGGTCTTCAGGGCCTACCAAAAAAATGGTGCTTGAATAGGGACCCTCCCCCGTTTGTTCCATTGTGTACATTGAATATGAAGAAGGTGAAAACAAATCGAGGACGAGGCTGTCGAGCCGGGATCGAAAGCTGTTCATGGCACCCCTGTAAAAGTGATGAGAGAATCCTTTGTAGATATTTACACAACCGGTCCCTGATCAATGAGCAGCAGCCAGAGAGCATTGAGGCGAGGGTCCCGAAATGAGGCAGATTGATCCAGATACGCAATCACGACGATTC
Source organism: Ambystoma mexicanum (assembly GCF_040938575.1). Classification (NCBI taxonomy): domain Eukaryota; kingdom Metazoa; phylum Chordata; class Amphibia; order Caudata; family Ambystomatidae; genus Ambystoma; species Ambystoma mexicanum. The sequence continues at coordinate 114,639,272 of NC_090934.1, read as the reverse complement.
TTGGTTGCATCTGTATTCAGATGAATTGCCTCTTGAGAGACAAACTGATTGATCAGGTGAATCGTGCCCTGATTCTTAACAGCCCTGATATTGGTTAAGTGTTGCTCTTGCAAGATCAAACACCCAGGGTAATGTACGAATACGATCAACATGCCTGGGAAATTGTCTTCCTGTCTAGTGGGATTTTTCCACTGCAGTAGACAATCTTTGGAAACTGCCCAGGTTGCGCTGCCCATAGGGTCACCAGCGTTTGAGAAGTTTGTGAAATATGGAATACGAGCAATAATGTTTAATGACATTTAGCATAAGCAGACCAGACATGTAGTAGATTTGCAGTGGCTAAATGATGGTACTTTTGAGATGGCCCGAATAGAGCACTTAGAATCAGTACTGCTGCGCAAGAAAGCACACCCCGCGACATTTGACGTCATAAGAGACTGGAGGAAAGAAGCTAACCTCTGTTTAACAAGTAGGGAGAAACATGCGCGAAGGCACAAATCAAACACAGAAAAAGCGCTAGATCTAGAAGAGCTCAAATGGACTGAGGATATAAGGAGAGGGGATAGGAGTATCCAACTAGGCATACAGAAGATATATCCACAACAAGAGCTACATGCATCAGATGACCTAATAAATACAATTTTGAGTGAAAAGAGACAAGAACGCCCTAAAAGTAATATTGACACATTTGCACCAGTACCCATTGCTCCACCTCAGTTGCCACCCTCCATTCCTGTGGTTCCAACTGCACCATCTCCCCCTGCGCATGTGATACCATTTCCCCCACCGCCGACAGAGCATGAATTAGCAGCTGCCGGAGGAGGCAGCTCTACAGAGGCGGGGCCTGTACAGAGAGGAAGCACCAGAGTAACCCCTAGTATGGTTAGCAGGGAGAGGAGAGAAGAACTTAATGAATGGGCGGAAACGTACATTGACGGCAATGACGAGGGATCCACGCTGAGTGCAATGTTTGACTATAAGAAGCTCGGTGAAGATCAGGTATTGTTAGAATGCATGGGGGAGTATCTTATAGATAGATGGAAGAAATTAACTGGTATGTTAGCACCGCAGAAGTTACGGGATCTAAATGCTTTTTCACTTATGAGGGAAAGTGCGGCAGAGATAAAAGAGCACGTAGACAGGCTATTCAAGTTTAAAACTGAACTTGATGAATTGCATAGAGAGATGAATTGCAATACAAAGAATGCAAAATAATGCCCTAAGAGCAGCCCTGAATATCCCTAGGAGAGAACACATCTCTGATGCCAGAAGAGAGGTTCATTGGCTAAAAATATCTGACGGGATACTTCTAAAAACAGCCTCCCTTACCTCCAAATACTTAAACAACTTGGCCCCACCCTACCTTGCTGAAAGGATAAATAGAAGATCGTCCACACGTCCAACGAGAACAGCCAATGCCTATACCCTGGAAATGCCTAGATTTAAACGTGCCACAGCTGGAGGATCTAGCTTCGCAGTTATTGCAGCACAAACCTGGAATGCACTACCGTATGACCTCAGAAAGGAACAACCATATCCTAAATTTAGACTCAATGTAATTAAATGGCTACGAACGAATGACTGTTAGCTTTCCTTCTCTGTACCTTGCACTCCTGTCTCTGCTGCATGTCTCATACTTGCTTCCCTCTGTATGCCTGTGAAACCATCCTGGCAGCCTATTTTCAAACTGTCTTGTATATTATATGCTTCTTTGTACTCATTATGTAACCAAGCTTAAGTTGTCTTGACCTCTACTGCGCCCGGCTACCTAATGGGTTTGGCGCGCAATACCAAATAAATAAACAAACAAACAAAAAGTGGGAAACAACAGGTGGTACCATATGTAAAGCTGTGATTTTTTCCGCTGTCCAAACCTGTGAGGAGATGAAAATATGTACGCGAGAGGCGATTAGATGGATTACGGATGCTAACATTTCTACAATGGAGGTGCATGATACATTTGATCAGTATACAGTAGAGATGCAGAGGAAGGCATTGCAGGTGATGGTTGAGTATTTACAAGATGAATGTTTTGAAAAGAAGTATTGTTGTCCCTCCGGATTAATGACCATATACAAGAGAGCGTTTTCACCTGAAACTGGAAAGACTGCCCTTTCCCTAGATTTAGCTATAGTGCTTAATAAAAGAACCAATGAGGAAACGATCAGTTCGATATTTCCCATGAGGGAAGTCCCTCCCACTTTTGTGCCAAAAGTAGAAGTTCCTGCCGCTAATGGAAATCCACAGAGCGTAATAGAAGCCCATTATCCAACACAGTACGTGCATGTCCCTTTCTCTAGACAAGAGGTAAATAATATAAAACAAACAATTCCTAATTTGCGGAAGAATCCGGCAGGATTTTATAAAGATATTGGGCCTCATTACGACCTCTGCCGCCGAAATTGCGTTTGGGTCCGGGTTCCCAGAATGAGGAATTACCGGGTCATTCCGAGTTCGGAGGGCCCGGTAATTCCTCCTTCTAGGAACCCGGACCTTCCCCATTCCCATTTCAGCCCACATATGGCTGAATGGGAATGGGCTAGGGAGCAAACAATGGGCCGATTACGAGCGGCATGTTGATTGCTCCCTCCTCCCCTCGCGGGACCCGGTCTGCACATCTGGTGAAACCAGACCTTGTAATCAGGTGGGCTGGGGTTGATGGCGCCGGCACCTTTACTGGCACTGTTAACCCCGTCCCGCCTGGGTTATAATGATGCTCATTGAGTCCTATTTGAAATCATCCATTTTTACAATGAGTGATATTGATTTATTACTCCCTGTGATTCTCCCAGTAGATATATGGAAGCAAATTAGAAATATAGATGATATTGATATTTTGGGTGATACCTGGGAACATTTGATAAAAGAGGATACGGACAGAAAAGCTGGCGGGAAGCCATCGCCAGCTCTGCCAGCATTACCAGCGTGAATAGTACAGAAATTAAAGATTTTGTTGCCTGATAGAAGAATTATCTGGGACAAATAAACGGCATGCGTGCAAGGCAAAGATGAATTGGCTACTGACTGTTTCAATAGATTTGAAGAAGTATTTGCAGGTTTTAGTGGCCAAGATTTAAGCACTGAACCCGGGAAGAGACTATTTGTTGACAAATATGTGAGAGGGTTGGTACCAAAAATCCCAAATTTAATAATGACGTCTGAAAGTGCGTGGCAAGCAAAATCACAGAGTGAAGTATTACACATGGCACAATACTTTGAGAATAGAGTAAATACAGAGAAAGAGAAAGAGGTCAGGGATAGGGTGAATCTAAAAACAAGAGTATTAATGCAACAGGTAGTGAATAATAATAGGGGCGAAGGAAATGCACAAATGAGAGGGAATTTTTCCAACATGCACGGAGGTCCAATTGGACTGAATCAATGCGCATATTGTAAGAAAGAAGGTCATTGGCGAGCACAGTGCCCACATTTGCAGAATAGGAATGGAAATGCCCCGGGAAGACAGAATAGAGGTCGCCCGGGAACACAAGGACTAAATAGGAAAACAAGGATGCCACAAAATCAAAATAACGAGGGAAATAACAACCCGAATCAGAACCACAACCAACATCAGCAGAATAGTGGGGGAGAAGGAAATGTTTTTGATACTCAGTCCAATTCATACTATTTTGGTGACTTTACATCGGATGATGTATTGTTCAACTACTAGGACAGCCCAAGACAGGGGTCGGAACCAGTATCTATTCCGGTTGATCAGAAAGGGCCCTACGTAGAAATGAAAGTTGGGAATAGAGAGCACACTTTTCTAGTGGACACAAGTGAGCAGAAGTGCTCAATAGACCATCACTTGATCCCGGAGATACCACTGTCAGGGCAAAAGAATGTTTCAGTAGGGTTCACAGGTACACCAGTAATTAGCCCAGTGTCACAGTCGGTACCTATAACGCCAGGTCCATTCACTGAGTCTTGCCCATTCCTTTTGACACAAAATTGTGGTGAAAATGTATTGGGTTTAAATTGAGTGCGGTTATTCATTGTTCTCCTGATGGAGTGTATGTGACAATATCACCACAAAAATGCCAGTGTCACAATTTTTGTCTAAACCATTACCAACTGAATTAAGTAACGTACCAACTTGTATATGGGCGATGTTGGTTGTTTGAAAATGGAGCCGGTAAAAATTGTTTTAAAAGTGGGAGTCACACTGCCACGTATCCCACAGTATAAAATTTCAGTGGAAGGTGAGAAAGCATTGAAATGCATTGTTTCTGATTTGATTAAACGGAACGTGATAGAAGAGATTACTGGTAGCACTTGCAATAGTCCCATTCTTCCAGTTTATAAGAAAGGAGGTAATGAAATATTGTATTGTTTTATAATTGATTTGCGCTGATTGAATAAAGTAGTTGATCCCCAATTTCCATTGGTCACAGATGTCACTACAATTTTGACAATGATTCCAGCTTCTGCTTCCCATTTTAGTGTTGTAGATCTGAAGAATGCATTTTTTAGCATTCCAGTACATCCTGATAGCAGATATTTATTTGCTTTTACATTAGGAGGACGTTCTTTCACATTCACAGAAATTCCACAAGGTTACACTAAGAGCCCGAGTATTTATAGCAGAGCACTAAGAGAACAGCTCGACATGCTAGAGCTACCAACGGGTTGTGTACTATTGCAGTACATTGATGACCTATTGATTGCTGCTGACACAGAAGACATTTGCAACGAGAGTACCGTTAAATTGTTGACACATTTGGCAGCACATGGACATAAAGCTTCATTAAAAAAAATTCCAGTATTGTTGAAAGGAGGTGGCCTAATTGGGCTACCTACTTTTGAAAGAGGGAAGGAGACTGACACCAGAAAGGATAGAAAGCATTTCTGGTATGCCTATTCCAAAGACACAGAAGGAAGTCAGAGCTATAATAGGAATGGCTTCATATTGTAGGCAGGGGATCACAAACTTTGCCATGATTGTAAAACCTATGGTGGCATTGACAAAGAAGGATGTTGCTTTGACTTTGCCATGGAGCGTGGAATGTCAGAATGCATTTGGTCTGCTCAAAGTTGCGTTGTGCTAAGCTCCACTTTTGGGCACTCCAAATTATGAAACAGATTTTAAGTTATTCGTGCAAGAAAATAATGACTGTGCGTTGGCTGTTTTGACTCAGGAACAAGGATGAAGAAACAGTCCATGCAGTTATTTTTCTTCTGCGCTGGATCCTGTTGCATGCGCTTTGCTGCGTTGTTTGCAATCTGTTGCTGCGGCTGCCATGTCAGTAAAACAAACCGAGGGAATGGTTTTGGGTCATGCCTTAACTTTGATGGTGCCTCACACAGTAGACGTTCTTTTAAATAGAATGCAGACGGAACATCATACATCAGCTAGACTGACAAGACATGAAATTGTCCTGTTTTCACCACATATTCAAATTTTTAGATGTTGCACTTTGAATCCTGCAGAATTAATGCCCCCTCCCAATGAAAGAACAGGTGAGAAGGAACCACCACCCCATGATTGTATAATGGTTACTGAACAAGAAACAAAAGGAAGGATTGACCTAACAGACACCCCACAGAAAGATCCAGACGGAGAACTGTTTTGTGATGGTTCCTGTTTTAAATTGCCTGATGGCACATCAACTGCTGCATATGCCATCACGACACTAAAGAGTATTGATGAGAGCAGAAAGATCCCGTATAATTCAGCACAGGCTGCAGAGATAATAGCATTGACCTAAGCATGTGAAATTTCTGAAAACCTAAATGTAAACATATATACTGACAGTCAGTATGCATTTGGGGTGGTACACAATTTTGGTCGACTCTGGGCTGAGAGGGGATTCCTAACATCACATCGAACCAAGATTCAACATGGTCCTTTGATAGCAAGATTGTTGTCTGCACTGGTGCGTCCTAAGCGACTAGCAATAATGAAATGCGAAGCGCATACAAAAATAACATGTAACGTTGGAAAAGGAAACGCATTTGCAGACAACATTGCGAAACAAATTGCCACTGATCTACACATGAGCATGTTTTTTGAAAAGTCAGAAGAAGTGACCTGCATGATAGAAAATGGGATTGCCACAGTCAAAGAGAAGCAAGCGGAATGAAATAAAAGCGTGGGCTGAAAGTTCAGGAGAATTCGACATAGAGGGTTGCTGGGTAGACAAAGAAAGTAGAAAGTGGATGCTACCCAACTCCTATGTAACCGCAATGGTCATCATGGCCCACAGTCCCACACACATATGTGCTAAAAAAATGATTCAGCATTTGGCCACAGTATGGCACAAACCACACATCAAAAAAACTGCTGAAAGACTAGTCCAGAATTGTATGAATTGTTTGCAACATAACATTGCAAAAGGAACAACTACACCAGTAGGTAGTTTTGCCCCCCCTCTAAGCCCTTTGAAGTCATCCATTTTAATTTAATAGAAATGAAAATATGTCAGAATATTAAGTATATCCTGGTGGTAGTCTGTGCATTCAGTAAACGGGTGGAAGCATACCCGCTTAAGGGCTGCACAGCAATGAGCACAGCAAAAGTGATGCTGAAAGAGTAGTTCTCTAGATTCGGCCTGCCACGGGTCATATGGTCAGACAACGTCCCGCATTTTGTTGCCACCATGATATTACAGATTTGTGCAGGCTTTCAGATTGATAAACGATTCCATTCGGCCAGACACCCGATGAGTGCCGGTCTTGTTGAGCGCCAGAACGGAATCTTGAAGAATAAGATTACCAAAATCTGTTCAGGGAGTCAATTGAGGTGGCCGGATGCACTGCCCTTAGCTTTGTTTTGCATGCGCACATCTGTGCAGGCAAGGACTGAACTCTCCCTATACGAAATCGTGATGGGGAGACCCGCAATTTTTGGTGCGCCCCGCAGCCTAGGTGATTGAATGAAGTAGAATACCCTTTCTTCAGCACTTATTGTAACGTGTTAACTCAGAAACTACGTTTGATTCATCAGCAGGTGCAGGAGTCACTTCCTGTCAGATGCACAGGTCCAGGACATTGTCTGGAGCCAGGAGAGTGGATACTGGCGAAGAACTTTGAAAGAAAATCTTCGCTCGCACCTCGTTTGAGCGGCCCGTACCAGATACTCCTGGCAACGCAGACTGCAGTCCGAGTGGATGGTTGAAAGGCATGGATTCTGCCACCCACATGAAAAGAATTATGTTCTCGTTGAAAGAGCTGCCTGATTCAGATGACAAGAAAGAAACAGATGCCCTTGACTCGAAAGACACCATCGCCAGTTCTCTGCCACAAATACTGCCTAAGCCTGAGAAAGAGCCTGAAATGATTGCCACAAGGGAGAAAGGGCTAGAGGTGCCCCAACTTTGCCCAGCTGAACCTGCATCATCGCGGGCTGACATCAAGCCTGCTTCATCACTTATTGCATCACATGCTGCCACTGAGCCTGCCTCTGAAAGTGGATCTGCATTATTCCTAGATTACACAGTACCTGGAGCAATAAGGTACAACCTACGTTCTCAAAATCGAAAGTGATCTGATCTACATGTTTCGTTTTGCCTCTATTCCCAATACAGATGAATTGGGAATCAGAGGCTTAGGGAAGTGGAGCGTGGGAGCTGTGTCAATCTGCATCAGCGTGAAAGCTCTGGAAAGCGGCTTCCAGGTGCTGTATTTGAAAAAAATGACTGGCCTATGTTGATCACCCTGTGCGAACAAGCGGGGCGCATATGGTACAGGTACACCTGATCCTTGCTCCAACGTTCTGGAGCATTGTACAGAACCACAATAAGCATGCTATTTGCTGAATAAAGCAGGCTAACAAGAACTGGCCTGGACGCTTTGCTGATTTCATTGGATGCTTTGCTGATCATACGAGGGCTGCTGTAAAGAAATTATTCATGACGAACTTTGCAGAGAAGAAGAATTGTAGACAATGCCTATACTTACTTCTGTTTCCTCCTGCACCAACGCTGATGGTGTAATAGATATAGAGACTATAAAAATGTCTAGAAGGATTTGCTGTAGAAAATTCATGCTAACGATTATAACACTACTTTGTATTCTGAGAACACTGATCCCAGTATTATGGTATTTGGAGAACATGTATCCATTAAGTTCTCTTTTGCCTGCTACCAATGGACCTGCCACAGACAGTCCAGTCCATGTAATCTCTTATACTCTCCCTCCACTAGAAGAAAGACACAGGGAAGGTTATGACAATAACACATTGCTTTTGATCATGAATATGACTCACTCTATCCTGAATAGAACAAATTGCTGGGTCTGCTCCCATTTACCCCAGCTTGGCGGGAAAGGAATGGGTTAGTATGTACAGCCATTACCCCTTAATACAGCATGCTATGCATCACTTAGTGCACTATTTTATGGGAAGTGGAATAAAAGTGATACAGGTCAGTTAGATGGAACGAACATAGATGAGTTTGAGAAAGTGGTAATGGAACCTGTGTGTTGTTCCATATTTAACAGAGAAAGAGTGATAAAAACCTGTGGTAAGGCCAGTAGATAGACTTTATGTGCCTTACAAATCATATGCAATAACGTTTCATATGGATCCAGTAGGGAACAAAGACGTAGTGCCCCTCTCCTATACTATAAATTACAATCCTTGCACTGCCCCATTTTGCCTATGGACACAAGGTTCCTATTCAGTAGGGACATTCAATAGATGCATGAATATTGCAGTACTTAAGAGAGAAGAAGAACCAATATATGTAGGTGATCCCGTTTATTTTATATGTGGAGAAAAATCTTATTCCTGGTTGTCTAGAAATTGGGGAGGGACATGTTACTTAGGGATCCCTTTCCCTGGGGTATTCCTTTCCAAAACGTCAGACATATTGAAATTATCATGATCCAGGCCCGGGCGGGATGACACAGGATTAATTGCGGAAGACATAGCAAAATCATTTATCCCATTTTGGGGCCAAGCAATAAATTCCTGGAATATTCGGAGACTGTCCAGAATATTAGAAAAAACGATAAATGGAACGACTGACATAGTGTATAATATGACCCTAGAAGAAAAGGCATTTAGATGATGACTCTTCAAAATAGAATGGCTCTTGACATAATTTTGGCTGACAGTGGAGGTGTTTGCAAAATCGTGAAGTCCTCCCCTACGATTTTTGAGGCAATCATGAAATTGCACATCCTTAGCTCTGACCTTCGTACCCCGACAGGTGGTTGGGAGCTGAATATAAGTTCCTGGTTTTGGGAGTTATTGCGCTCATGGGGATGGAAACTAATTGCGATTCTAATAACATTACTTGGGATCCTCATGACATGTTGTTGTTGCATACACTGCCTGCCAATCATTTGCTCTGAAATATCAAATGAATGCGTACACATGATAACAGAGAAAAGAACTTCCAAAGTGGATACGAATGCAAACCACGAAGCAGAAACTATGAAAGAGTTCATGTCAATTAATATTGATGATGACAATTACAATAGTATGTATAGCTCAGAAGTAGATACGTGGTCAGATGAAGATGCAATGTATGGATGATGCTCTTGGCTTACGGCCAAAAGGAGGGTTTGCGAGTCCTGAAAATACCCAACCAAACCATAGAAGGTATATTATGTTGGCGAAAAACCAATCACATCATATGCCCTACATCGCCAATAGAGAATCGTCAGCATAACCATAGAGCATCCATTTTGTGTAAGATCCGCCGTTTTCTCTCTTTGCCTTTCTGTTCAAACACTTTGCCAAATGTATTTTCGTTCATTATGCTCATGCACGGAGCAAGGCCACAAGTTACATGTTGAAAGACCGGCCTAGACAGAAATGTCAAACAGTACAGAAATACATTGTTTTCCTCCCTCACAAGCCCTTGAAGGTGAGCAGAGAGGCATGTAATCACCAAGCCAGGTGCTGGCCGGGATCGCTGAAACTGTAGAAACAGGCCGTTAAAGCATGAATTATACATTCCTATCGGCCCCCCTTTCGGGGCCCTCTTTAGATCAGGCTGACCCCTAGTTCACGAATAGAACCCAGTTGATAAATGTGTGGGAGCGAGGGGCCAGGAGGCCCCTCGCCTCCTTTACTTCTCAGTACAAAACTCGGAACAAGTGCCTCCAGTAGTGAGTTCGCCCCTTGCCCTTATGCAATGTCGACTTTGGTTAACATTCGCGTAGATGGGACCACTGAGCAGGACACAGGGCATCCATTTTTGTACCCCCTTTCGACTTCATCTTGTTGATTAGGCCTCACTGCGATAGTACAAAATGCTTCACTTCCCTTTCTCGCAGCGGCCAGACGCACAGGGCACATGGCCCCCACCAACTTTCCCACTCTGACTGAAAAACTCTGCAGCTCCATTCTCACGATGAAGCCGGAGGTACTTGCAACAAATGATAAATGTAACACATCACTCTTCCTCTGAGATCACTGTCCTGCATGTGAACCAGCTAAGCACATAGCTCGTTCATCTACACAAACGTGTCCTTGCCCCCGCACCCTCGCCAGTGGAAATGTACTGCCATTGTGACCCTGTGCACCTGCAAAGTATTCCTTTCATGTGCCAGACCGCTGACCACGCCATGATGCCCACCCAACAGATCCCCAACTAACATTAGACCCCTGCTGCAGTATATCGTTGTCTACCACTAACAAATGTCACATACCAGAGATTCTTATGAACACAGACCCTTGCTTCCACCAGTGTATTATGGTGGTCAAGGCCCTTAACCTAAGGCCCTTATAATCTGATGTAACTGATAGTATAGATGCACGTGTGACGTTTATAGAGACATGATTAGTTATTCAAAGACTTTGAACGATTATTAATTAGTGCATGCATTTTGAGAATATATTATGTTAGCTTAGCTAGTGACCACCCTGCTTCACAGCGACCTGACCTTCACCCATTCGGAGCACAGATGCCTGACGTCCATCCTCCCGCCAACCAAGCAGCCAACCCGGAGGAAGAGATGCCACCCACACCATGGGCACCATATGGCCTGTCCAATCCGGGACCAACGTAGTATCCTACGTTAGTTGCGTCATTTGCCCTATACAATGTATTGTGACATTAATTTTGGTCAGAGCGCTCTCATATGCAACAGAGATCTTTGAATACCATTTACTTATACAAACCTTGCCTTGAACTCTCGCAGCCTGCTCTCTTTGCCTCATTCCCTGTCTGGGGTGTGTCAGTTTTATTCTTTTGCACGAGAAAGACGGGGAGGGCACAAACATTTGGTGACCCCCTGCGACGTGATTTGGAGAGGTGCCTCGAGGCCCGCACCATGTGGCGAGATCTGGGATTCCCCCCAGCAAAACCATCACCTCCGCGGCCGACCAGCTTGTGCACACTACAAGAAAGGGTGAAGGGTTCCCGGTTGACGAATACCCAACTGAAAAAGCTGCTCACCGAGGCGGGCCATGGCTTGGTTGGGGTGCAGACCTGAATGGGGTCAGACCGTGAACGGTGACCCTCGGATTACCTGACTGAACACGTGAGTGCCGGTTGTGAAAGTTCCAAGGAAAGGTAAGGGGGAAAATAAGGGAACAGAAGAACAGGTGGTAGTGGGTTAAAGCCAAGAGTAGGGGCGGTGTGAGTCATGTTGAGGCTTTTCTGATCTATCCTTAATATGGCCAATAGGTTTTGTGAGAAGTAAGAAGAAGAGAAAAGGTATCCTAGCCCGAACGGGGTAGAAGACGGCGCCGCATAGCATTGTCTCTTCCAGTGCAGATAAATAAGTGAAGATAAAGAGAAAATAGTAGTGGTCTTGTATATTGAGTATACTCGGAGTAGTTATTTAGAATATTCTTTTTCTGCGTGAACAAGAATTCTTGGGAAAGAGTAAGATGGTGTAAGAGGTGGGGAGTGAATGAGAAGAGTAGCCAGCGGGGGAGGATAAAAAGTGTTCAGTAACGGGAACAAGGGGGAGATAAAAGCATGCAGGTAGTGCATGTTATGTGTTATATGTCTTTTTTGTCCATTATTGTTGCGTATGTCAAAATGTTGTAAGTGATTTGTTGGTAAGGGGTTATATATGTGAAACTGAACTGTTGAAATTGGAAATGCAATGATTACAAAGGTAACGTTGAATATTGATGCACAATAACTGTCAGTAATTGAGAAACGCTTAATATATTGTTGACCTATAAAAAAGAACAGTGGTTGAAGGGTGTGATTAGAGGGAGGATCAAGTTCAAGCGCGCACACAAAGCGAAGGGAGAAACATCGTCATGGGGGGAATGACACCATTAGCTCACATTTGCCAACATCTCCCACTATATAGTGACAGGATACAGAAATACAACGATCAATGGGTGACGGAGATAAAAGGGGACAGCGTGACACCAATTTGGCCAGAGGGAGGGTCGATTGACAAAAGGGTGTTAGATTTAGTATCCACACATTTATTGGCAAAATATAAGGGAAAACAGTTGCAGAACAGAAGAAAGGTATTGGACCTGTGGTGAATGTTCGAGGAGGTTTACCCCTACAGCAGAGGTAAATACAGAAAAAACTATCGAAAAACAGAAAACACAGGAAGAGGTAAGCGGAACTCCAAAGGGTGAATGCACAACGACCACATCTGAGAATATTACAACCAAAATATACCCCTTAATGAAAAGACCAGCAGTAGGATACAGTGAGCCTCTGTATATGCCAGCGTGCCCCACTCCCTCAAATGGAGCGGTAGCCATGGCGCCACCACCATACGATAAAGGAGGCCTTTATAGCCTGACAAGTGCACCCCCTGTACATTTAGCGCGACTAACCGGAGAGTTAGACCGCCAGTTAGCGCATGCACAAATGGAAATAACATGGCTAAGAGCACTGTGTGACAGGGGACACATGCTACTGGGGGGAGGGGAATTACCACCATTGTCCATAGCAGATCTCACACCCCCGCTAAGTGCAACAGGGGAGTTAGCCCCAGCGACACCAGAGCCAACGCAGTCCATATTGTCTCAGGGAACACCCACATCACAGGGGCGAGATAAAGAATGGTGATCGGGAGAATTCCTGTTCAATCTGAATGATAAACCAGTGAGAATCATACACCCAGACACCCCAGAAAGCCAGCGAGGGGAAGAACAAGAGGAGAATGGCGAGCAAGAAGAAGAAATAGAAAAGGTGTGGAGTTATCTAGACGAATATGAGGAAGGAGTGGCAGCTGTAGGATCCCCACTGCCACATCATTTTGATGACTTAGATCCACGATCACCCCCACGATGGCAGGGTAGATTAAGGCAGCGAGTAGGGAATATGCTGGTAAGTAAGACAAAGAAAGGGACGGTAAGTAAAACAGGAAAGAAGCATACATTTCAGATGCCGTTGATACATAAGGGAGCAGGTAGGCCACACTATATTTCGTGGGCCCAGATGGACAAAAAACAACCTGTTGAAACTCCTCCCCCCACTTGCGGGAGGAGCAGGGACATGGATACATGCAATCGAGAAGAACATGGCAGGATTACCATTAGAGATAGGTGAAGTAAAACGTTTGCTAGTGACCGCCGTCGGTGATCAAGCAGACGCTGTGTGGGAAAAGGCGGGGTTCCCAGGAATAACAATGAGTTGTGACCGCCACGATGGATCACCCTTCAACAATGTTCGAGCACAAGTATGGGACGCATTGCAGCGCACATTTCCAGATATTCCAGATTTACATTTGGTAATGCAATGTACAAAGGAGGAGAACGAGGATCCTACGCAATTCATACTGCGAGTGCAAGACTTGTGGAGAAGCGAAACTGGTACGGCGTGGAACAAATCCACCGCCTTGTTCTATTTTATAATCAAGAAAGGGCTTCCGAAGGAGGTACAGAAGGCTTTGGACAAGATAGCTGGGATAGAAGCCAAGGGTTGGCCTGAAATTCAGAGCATAATTGTGCACCACTGTAGGAGGATAAAAGAGAGAGAAAAGGAGATAGCACAAAAAAGGCTGGCAGACAAAGCAAAACTGGTACAGGATAAATTAGTGAAAGTCGCCGCCATAGACGCCAGCATAACAACAAATAGAGAGAATGAGGGGGATGAAAGTGCAGGAGGCAGGCCAGTCGGAATAGCAGCGCTGTGGGCAGCAGGAGAACAAGGACCATGGAACGGAGAGGAGCAACACAGAGGACCACAGTGGCAAGAAAGGCCGGCAAGAGGATGAGGTGTGTACCGTGGCCAGAGAGGGGGGTTGGGAGGTATGGAGAATAGAGGATTTGGTGGCCAAGGGATGAGAGGAGGACAGCAAGGGTCATGTTGGGATTGTGGGAGATGGGGACACTATTCAAGAGATTGCAGAATGCGTCCCTCAGGGTATTTCCAAGGGCAACCACCCGTGGACAATGAACAGGTATGGGGATGCATACACCCAGGTAGCCCCTATGGATTACCAATGGGAGGGGGAAGGCCACAGGACCAGTGTTATAACAAACCCCAAATGCAGCAAAGACAACCACCCTCACAACCACATCACAGCCCATGACAAGAAAAAACACTGTAGGAAACGCCAGCAGAAACAGTTTTGCGACAGCTGCACATGGTGCACCTGCACCGTTCCGTGGCGCAACAGTAGTTGGAGATAATGTTTTCTCAGTGCCGGACAAGAAAGGTACGCAGATTAGGACAGCCCACAGGGAGCACTTGCATGTCCAGTCCTATCCACCACCCTACATGCAGCAGAGGAACCACTAGTGGGGGCAGAGATAGGAAATAGGCAGTTTATCTTTATGGTAGACTCAGGAGCGGAAAAATCATGTCTTATGGAGGGGCGGTTTCTGCTCTCAGGCAGGAATTTGGAAACACAGGGGTTCTCTGGGGCTATTTTAAAAGTTCCTTACACCAAAGATCTTGATATAACGGTGGGGGGAAAACAGTGCCCGCACACTTACCTTACCATGAAGACGCGCCAATCAACTTGCTGGGTAGAGATTTGCTAAGTAAATTGAACATGACCATTTCGTTTACCGAGCGGGGAATAGTGTGTTCCACCCCAGGAGTATGCCCAGTCCGAGCAATGTTAATGATTAGCACGATGATGAATGAAGTTGTGGTGAGAGGGATACCCATTGACATAGACATGTTTATCTATGGCATTAAAGTGTTAGCCCGAGCAGTACCTGAGATAACGATAAAAAAATGGAGGACACCATCAGACTTTAAATTCCGCCCAGTTGCGAATACGGATATAGTGCCAGGCACTATAATGTCCATAGACATCGAGGCAGTTCAGGTATCGAGTAAACGTATTGTGGTCATAGGCTTGGACACGCATGGATGCGAGTGGAGAACTGTGTTATGCATAGTTCCAAACATAATGCTAAGAGATCTAACTGACGAAGAACTATTCACTGACAACGAAGATGATAGAGAGATAATAATGGAAATAAGCATACCATGTGATATCATGATCCAGTACAGAGAGGTACACAACCCACTTATGGCTAGTGTTAATGCCCTACCAACAATATTTGACGAAGACATGGCAAAATTAGCACCAGAAATTTGGACTACAGGCCCCCATGATGTAGGGTTATTACATGAAGTAACACCAATAAAGATAAAACTCAAACCAGGTGCCATACCGCCAAGAGTGAAACAATACCCAATATCCAGAGAAGCAGAGGAAGGGATTAGGGAGACAATAAATGCTCTCCTGAACCAAGGTATAATAGTGCCATCAAACTCCCTGTGTAACACAGCCATCTTTCCGATTAAAAAAGCAAAAGGAGGGGCGTGGATGATGATCCAAGATCTCTGCCCACTTAATGACGTCATTCAAAAAGAATTCCCATGAGTGCCTAACCGGGCATCAATACTGTGCAGTATACCCAAAGAATCTACATGTTTTACTGTGGTTGACTTGAAGAATGCCTTCTTCTCCATACCATTTGACCCAGGATCGCAGTACCTCACAGCATTCACACTGCAATAACAGATATGAGCATCACAGACTCCCACAGGGATAAAGCCCAAGTATTTTTAACAGAGTATTACGAGAGGACATTGGAAATATAGATGTAGAGTGCACCATTATACAATACGTAGACGATTTACTCATCTGTAGCAAAACAGAAGAAAAGTGTAGAGAAAACTCTATAACACTGTTAAATGTGTTAGCTACCAAAGGATACAAGGTTGATAAAGGGAAACTACAATATTGCGTTGCCGAAGTTGTATACCTCGGACAGTTGATATCGAAAGATGGAAAACGAATACTCCCTGACAGGGCAGCTGCTATACGTAACATAATAATACCAAAGACAGGGAAGGACATGCAAAATTTCTTGGCATATGTAACTATTGCCGAGCAAGGATCCTTGATTATGCAGCATACACACACCCATTATTGCAAGCATTAAAAGTAGCACAAAAAAGTAGAGCCCCAATAAAATGGACACATGACATGATGGCTCAGTACTTTCGACTGGAAAAACTTATTGCTGAGGCTCCAGTCCTCGCGAACCCAGATTATGAGAGGGAATTTTTCTTGTTCTCACACTGCAATGGAACACTGATGACGCCAGTGTTGACACAGAAAACATCATTAGGCCACAAGCCACTGGCTTACTACAGCGGAACACTGGATGCAGTGATGCAGGGCCACTTCGCGTACGAACAGGCCCTCACAGCCGCGGTCTTTGCCTTTGAAAAAAGTGCCACAATTGTAATGGGATGTTCAGTAACATTGTATGCAGAGCATTCATTATTTGCGATTCTTGAGTGGTCAAAATCAACACTGACAACACAGAGGGCAACCACATATGAGATAATAATTTCAAGCCCCAACGTGCATGTGCTCAGGTGTAAAACAGTAAACTCAGCAACATTCATTACAGAGTCATGTACTTTGGAGGATATGCAGGAACACGACTGTGCAACCTATGAGGGGGAGGGTGATGATATTCCCAAGGTGAGTGAAAATGCCCTGAAGGAAGGAGAAATATACTTTATAGATGGTTCAGCATCAATAAACCCAGAAACAGGAGAGAAGCATGTAGGGATGGCAGTAGTACAAATGGAGGAAGATAGGTATGAAACAATCGTCCAAAAGCGTCTCCCGTCCCATTACTCTGCACAAGCGGCTGAACTAATTGCATTAATTGAAGCATTACGTACAGCCAAAGGATGCACAGTGACTATATACTCAGATTCAGCATATGCAACTACCACTGTCCATTCAGGACTATCACGCTGGCGTAGAAGAGGGTTCAGACGAGCAGGTGGCTCAACCAGTACAGCACGCCATACTATTGAATGAATTAATAGAGGCGTTGGCAGAGCTTTCGGTAGCAGCAGTGGTGAAATGCCAAGCCCATACCAACAACACATATGCGATCTCATTGGGAAACGCGGCAGCTGACGCAGCAGCGAAGGAGGCCTCATATTTCAATATAACACTAGAAGAAGCCTATAGTAACACACCCATAGCACAGCTAATAGAGTTACAGAGGAGAGCACTATTGGAGGAACAAGAATTATGGAGCAAGCGGGGAGGTATACAATCAATCACAGACCTCATTTGGAGGCAGGAGACAACAGGGAAGGTAGTGATGCCGGTAGAATTACTAGCGCTAGCATTCCAACAGCTGCACTTTCCAGCCCATGTAGCGAAACAACACATCGCCACAGACATTCAGGAACATTGGTTTATCCCCAATTTACAGGAACATTTGTCAAAATTTACCATAGACTGTACAACATGTCAAACATACAATTTAGGGATGACATTGAGGACATTGCGAGGTACTTTGCCACAACCAGTAGGGCCCTTCAGCGAGCTCCACATAGATTATGCAGATATGGGAGAGAGATGTAACGGGGCAAGACATCTAATTGTGGTAGTATGTCCTTTCTCAAGGTGGGTGGAGGCGGGTCCATGCCCTCACCCAGATGCGAAGTGCGCAGCAAAGTCTCTGGTGAGAGAAGTGTTTTCCCGGTGGGGAATATGTGATGTGATATGGTCGGACAATGGCACGCACTTTGTGAATGACCTCCTCAAAGAAGTAACGTCACTCTTAGGGGTGAAGCACAAACTGTGTTCCATTTATCATCTGATGGCTAATGGAGTGGTGGAAAAGATCAACGGTCTGCTCAAGAGTAAACTATCGAAATTGTGTAATACACTAAAGAAAAACTGGGTGTATTGCTTGCCTCTAGCACTGTTCCAACTCATAACGCAACCATGCAAGGACCACCATTTGAGCCCCCATGAAATTGTGACTGGGAGGCAAATACATACATCACTCTCCCTGATTAGGAGAGCATCAGATGCACACAGGGCTGCCACAGTGCTGGGGAAGAATTTAAGGAATACTTGACTCAGCTGACGTGCGCAGTACGCAGCATGGCGCGACAAATAGCACTGCCTTTTACTGAAAATGTGGCAACTGATACTACCACGCCAGCTACAGATAGCCCAACTGGGCCGCTGATGCCAGGAACACAGGTATATGTGAGGAGTTTTGTCAGGAGATGGAATTTACCAAGGTGTCATGGCCCATATGAAGTGATATACAGTACGCCCTCTGCAGTGAAAGTAAAGGCACTGAAATATTGGGTGCACCTCTCAGATGTGAGGAGGGCACGCGATAGTACACTCCCTCAGAGCGAACAGGAATGTGCAAGTGGTACTACAAGTGATCACATGAGACAAGGAACTTGTAAGGAGCAAAAACAATGATGTGCCTTCTGATTTGCCTTGCCTTACCTCTCTATCTTTCTCCCATACACTCTCTTTTAATCACTATACCTTCCTCCTGCTATAAAAATGCACAGTAAAAAAGAGGATATAAGTGAAGCGAATAACAGAAAAATGTATAATAATAAGTACAGCAACCATAAACGAAGACAATGAGTAAACATGATGTGTAAATATATATATAATGTACATATTCTGGTGACTTAACAAATTTGGATCGTCCCTCCAGGTGACAAAATGGCACAACGAAGTGCACTCGCAGAGAACACGTTAATGTTAGATAGCAATAGGGATGCCATTAGGGCTAATAAGTTTAGCAATGTTGAATGTGTTTTGAAATGTGCTGCTGTTTTGCTTTCTGTGATGTTGATCTTCATGGCCTGGTATTACACTCTCTTATCTCTGGTTAATGACATGCATAAAGGGGGGAGCAGGGCTAAGCTGATACGAGAAGGGTCAAGCTTAATATGGACTGGAGTAAAGACAATATGGGGAGAAACTTATATCATTGGTATTAATGATACAAATGTAACACAAACTTCAGTGCACGCTCCTGCTGATCCAACAATTGTCTCCTTTTCAAACCCCGGGCATAAATATGAGTAATGATTATGAATCAAATGAATATGATGGCGACTATTATTGGCCGAGTAACTTAGCCAACACAAGCATGCATGCACAGACAACCATAGAACCTACCTCATATTACGCTGCTGCTACTAACAAGTATACACATGCCGTATTCAACAACAATGATACTGCCTGGGCTGGAATGTTCCCAATACATTTTCAAAAAGTGAGAAGCTTTAAGGAGGAAGGGAGAAGGAGAGAAAAAAGCGGGGTGGGAAGGAAAAGATACAACATTTATCTTGACCTGGGGTTAGATGAAATAGAAGACCCCCGCCACCCGGATCAATCTAACAAATGGTATTCAGACATGAGTGCCACGGCAAAGCAAGCAACAAATGAAAGCTGCTATGTCTGTTCACTCATACCGCATGCATCAGGGACACCCAAAAAGTTGGTACCACAGGAAGTGCCCTTGTCGGAGGCTCAATGTTTGATTCACTTAGTTCTGTGTAGGATAAAAAGCACCTTCCAGGCACACACCGTCACTATAGAGAGGCTGGAAAATGAGAGAACATGCACAAGTCGGCGTCAAGGAGTAATTTGCATCAGAGAGCCATTTCTTGTCATAAAAGGAACGAGGTATGCAGAGAACAAATGGCACGATGAAACCATCGAGTGTAAAGCAGAAGCACTCTGGGGACTATCTGAGGACACCTTCCAATGGATAAAGGATGTGTGTGCCCCTATTTGGTCGCAACACGTCACTAAGCTAACATGGATCACAGCACTGGAAAAGCCTATAAAAATACAAAGAGAAGTACCACAGAAACTATGCTTCCATGGGGAAGAGAAAGTGAACATGGGGGAGGCAAGGAAATGCAACAAGACAGTAATAATACCTGATATGAAGAAAGGCACTGCAGCACTCATGGACCTGTACTGGATTTGCAGCAAACAAGCCTACCTGCATCTGCCTGCATCCTGGAAAGGTGCTTGCGCCTTAGCCACCCTCCATACGGCCCTGATGGTAATACCCGAAAGCCAAAACCAAGGATCAGCAGGGGAATCGGTTGGCAGATCGGCAGCTTGAGAATCGGCAGGCAGATTGGCAGCAGGGCAATCGGCTGACCCATCGACAGCGCCGCAACAAGTAAAAACAGAACCCCCAGCTTATGAACTGTTGTCAGAACACGAGTTGAAAACAAAGTTATCACGAAGTAAAAGATCATCCAACTATATCTCATCTGAATCATCAAAACTGAGATCCCACAAAAGTACAAGCTCTTCTCATCTGCAGAGACATTTTTTGCATCACTCCTAGTGCCAGGGCTCCAAGCACGAGTAAATGCCAAATGGTTACAAATAGTGCGCTGGGAGATAATCCAACTGGTCAACGACACTGAAGAAGGATTCAACGTTATAAAAATAGAGCTCCGTGCCTTGCGCCTAATGACAATGCAAATTTGATATGTTCTAGATCTCCCCACGGCGATGGACGGTGGTGTTTGCCGAAAAATCGGGGGGGGGGGGGCGTGTTGCACATTCGTGCAATCTGAAGATGCAGATAACGGGACACTCTCACATGTGATAACAGCAGTTCACAACTTAGGATAGAGGACGAAAACAGAGGGCGGAGCAGAAGAAAGCACATGGTTTGACAACATGTTCAGCTGGATACCATCATGGGTAAATGTGATGATGAAAATACTCGTTCCTGTCATCGTCTTTGTGTTGCTATTCTTCTGTGTGTGCCAATTAGGACTCCGGTGTTGTGCAAAAAGTATGCCTACCTCAACTATAATGATGGTAACAATGGGGCGACCGAAAACGGTAGCAACTATGAGAGATGCACAAATACAAACAGGGGAACATAACACTCCAAAATACAGGATGACTGCCATCTATAGGCAATATTGGGACAGGGTTGATAATTTATACCACACCACCATCAAGGAACCAAGAGAATTGCAATGGTATAAAGAGGTATGGGTAGACCTGGATGGGGATGGTGGGATATACCTAACATGCACTCCAGACGAATATGCAGGAAGAGGCAATTGCTTGAGAAGTGTATGCAGAGCATGGATGCCAATAAAAGGTACCCAGCCTGGGAGGATCAGTTGCTGAAGCTGAGTACTACCGAAAGGAGAATGAAAGAAAACAAGTGTCATAATTTGTTACTTTAAATGTAACGAAAGGGGGGAATGTGTGGGAGCGAGGGGCCAGCAGGCCCCTCGCATCCTTTACTTCTCAGTACAAAACTCGGACCAAGTGCCTCCAGTAGTGGGTTCACCCCTTGCCCTTATGCGATGTCAACTTTGGTTAACATTAGCGTGGATGGGACCACTGAGCAGGACACAGGGCATCCATTTTTGTATGCCCTTTCGACTCCATCTTGGTGACTAGGCCTCACTGCGATAGTACAAAATGTTTCGCTTCCCTTTCTCGTAGCGGCCGGATGCGCAGGGCCCATGGCCCCCACCAACTTTCCCACTCTGACTGAAAAACTCTGCAACTCCATTCTCACCATGAAGCCGGAGGTACTTGCAACAAATAATACATGCAACACATCACTCTTCCTCTGAGATCACTGTCCTGCATGTGAACCAGCATGAGCTAAGCACATAGCTCGTTCATCTCCACAAAACGTGTCCTTGCCCCCGCACCCTTGCCAGTGGAAACTTACTGCCATTGTGACCCTGTGCCCCTGCAAAGTATTCCTTTCATGTGCCAGACCGCTGAACATAAGACCCCTGCTGCAGTATATTGTTGTCTACCACTAACAAATGTCACATACCAGAGATTCTTATGAACACAGACCCTTACTTCAACCGGTGTATTATGGTGGACAAGGCCCTTAACCGAAGGCCTTTATAATCCAATGTAACTGATAGTATAGATGCACGTGTGACGTTTATGGAGACATGATTAGTTATTCAAAGACTTCGAACGATTATTAATTAGTGCATGCATTTTGAGAATATATTATGTTAGCTTAGCTAGTGACCACCCTGCTTCACAGTGACCTGACCTTCACCCATTCGGAGCACAGATGCCTGACGTCCATCCTCCCGCCAACCAAGCAGCCAACCCGGAGGAAGAGATGCCACCCACACCATGGGCACCATATGGCCTGTCCAATCCGGGACCAACGTAGTATCCTACGTTAGTTGCGTCATTTGCCCTATACAATGTATTGTGACATTAATTTTGGTCTGAACGCTCTCAGAGGAAACAGAGATCTTTGAATGCCATTTACTTATATAAACCTTGCCTTGAACTCTCACAGCCTGCTCTCTTTGCCTCATTCCCCATCTGGGGTGTGTCAGTTTTATTCTTTTGCACGGGAAAGACGGGGAGGGCACAAACATAACATACTTTGGAATGTCCTCGCTGAACAAGTGCCTTGTGTTCTTCATAACAAAGAACTATGTCTGCTTATTGCAAATTGCAACTGTTGCTAAAACGAGTATTATAGATTGAGTAAGAAAGGTGTCATAAGGTGAAATATTTGTCATAGTTGTCAAACACCGAACCCTAGCTCAAGAAGATACATTATGGGTGGTTTTGATGTGTCACAAATAGATTGTATGATTGTCTTTTTGTATATATGATGCTGTTGTAGAATGTTCGCTCTATTGCGTCTCACGAGGTCTGGGTGACACACGTTGCGAGACATTAGACCCAGTCGGCCGACTGAGAATATTTGCTTTGCAATAAACCGTAGTACTTGGAAATCGATCCTCTTGTCTGTCGTATCACTTGGTGTATGGTGATTGTGCCTTGTTTCCATACGCGAGGGTCTACAGGGCCTAGCAAGACAAGATGGCCCCTGTGGCCTCTTGCTTTCTATTGCCTGTAATCTTGTATTCCCAAAGTCCTGGGAAGCCCTGACTCTGTCCCTTCCCCTGACTGGCTGTTGGGTGGAAGTTCCATATATGGTATTGTGGGGAAGTCCAGGCTAGACTGGCTGGAGCTTTCCCAATGACTGTATGTTGTGGATACGCCCATAGTGTGGGACCTGGGTGAATGGAGTGGTAAATGGTAAATTTACTAGTTTGAGCTTAGAAGCTCTCCAGAGTGCTTGTGAAGCCAGGGAGTTAGACTGTAAAGACACATTTAGGTCTGAGTTGATGGCTGCGCTGGTGGACTACCAGACTGATTGTGAAGCTCTTGATGAAGGGGGGTGGGGTGCAACCATCGAGGCCCCTGCCACTGGGGTTGTTACTCAATCTGTTTCTGGGAGTGCCACCACTCCAGCTGCCTCTATTCCGAAGCCCGGCATTTTTTCTTCAGGGAATCCCTTGGAACTTGAAATATTAAGGATGACATTGGCCTTTGAATATGAAAAGTTGGAAACAGAAGCTGAACTTAAGAAAGAGGAGTTGGCACAGCAAGTGATCCTCAAAGATGGGGACACTGAATGTCAAAGAATCCAGTTGGAGAAAGCTAGAGTGGAGATTTCAGCAAAACCAGTTGAGAGTGGCAGGTCCCCTGCCACCAGGTTTATGAAAGATTTGGTTGGTGTGTATGTGAAGGGTTCTGATATCCTGCAATGGATTGAAGCGTTTGACATAGCTTGTGGAATCCATGATGTTGATAAAAGAGATTGGGCTAAGTGTTTGTAATGCAGAGTGCCTCTGACTGGGTATGATTGTATTCTGAAACTCAGTGTGGAAGAAAGGGGTCAGTATGAGTGCATCAAATCTGCTTTGATTGCCAATTTTGGCAGGACACCTACCCAAAACCTTAAAAGGTTCAGGGAATATAAGAAAGGAGAGAATGTACCTTGGATTTACTGGGTGAGTGCTACACATATGAACATGATGGGGTGCATTGGTGGTTACAAAGTGAAAATGTTTGTTGAATTGTCCCACCTTTTGTTTTTTGAGCATTTTCTGAAGCCTTTTCACCAGAGTTGTGTCAGTATGTTGATGACCAGAACATTTTAGATCCCTTTAAGCTGGCCAGGCGGGATGACAAGTGGGTCTACCACCGGGTGTCCCCTAAGGAACCCAGTGGGAAAGACAAGAACAAAGAAAAGAGGTCCTCTCAGAAGTCTGAGGTGTCCCAGAAGTGATCATAGTCGGGTAAACCAAAACATCCCTCTCCTGAGACCCAACATTCTAGTGGGGATAAATCCTATGTGGGTGGGAGTAAGAGTAGTGGTCCTCCTGTTGCAAAGCAGTCTCCCAGTGGTGCCATTACTGTACCCGCAATCCTGGCACTTGTTGGGACTGTGGGTCTCTGGACCACAAGAAGGGTGACCCCAAGTGTAAAGGTAAGGCACTTGGAGTCCAGGCTGTCAGCCTGACCTACCCTTAACCAATGCCTGAGGTGGAGGCCACTGTCCTCCCCTCATCTGCAGGAATCACATTCAGTGCTCCTGCAGAGATTTCCATAGTGTCCCTTGGGGCCTGGGACCAGTACGCAGAAAATACTGGCTACAATACCACAGAACACACATAGATTTTTGAGGAGTGCCCTCTTGAATGGCCAGCCTTCTACTGGTTTGAGAGACACTGGGGCAAGTATGACAGTGGTGGACAGGACCCTGCTCATGCCAGAGTACTATGTAGGCGCTCCTCTGAGAACTACCAGGTTAGCTGGTGGGCCTCCCAAATTATCTCCGGTAGCCCTAGTCACAATCATGATTGGAGAAAAGAGAGCAACGCTTCCTGTCCTGGTTCAGGAAAATGTACCTGCCAACATTTGTTAGGCAATGATCTGGTGGAGTTAGGGATGCTCTCTGATGGTCTCCCCCTGGCTGCTACTGCAGTCACTAGGTCACAGGTAACCGGATGTGACTGGGAGTCAGGTACCCAAGCCAAAGGGGAGACCCAATTCAAGAAGGAAGATCAAGAAGGTCACCTCTGTGAAGGGGGCTCCTTCTCCTCCTGCTGCTTCAGCAGCACACACTGGGATTCATGCTCCGGACGGGCTAGGTCCAGTGGTAAACCCAAACTCAACTCCTGAGGTAGAAGAGCCTGAAGACCCTGCTGCAGGAGAGGTGCTCAACCCAGAGGGCCACCCCATCCTTCAATGCCGGCTGGCTGAAGTGGGGTCCTCTAAGGATCAGAGAGTGTGCCAATCTCTCGAAGGTCTAAGGAAACAGGCCCTGGCACAGCCACAAGGTGAAGTGCCTAGGTCATTCTGGATTTATTGTGAGGAAGAGCTCCTTTGTAGTGAGCCCACTAAGCCTGAACCTGGTGCCCTCAAGAGGTTGGTGGTACCCCAAGTTTACAGGCACTTCCTACTGCAGTTGGCACATGAGGTGGGACCAAGAAAACTAAACAGAGGCTCTCTGCCCATTCCTACTGGCCCTGGATGGGAGTAGAAGTGGAGTCCCACTGCAGGACCTGCCCAACTTGTCAGTTGTCTGGCAAGACTGGAGGAAGTGTCATTGCTCCGCTGCAGCTGGTGCCAGTGGTTGGCACACCATTTGAGAGCGTGGACATCGAGATTGTTGGTCCCCTTGACCCTCCCACTTCAAGTGGACATCGGTTCATCCTGGTCTTGGTAGATCATGAAACCAGGACCCTGAGGTTATACCCCTTTGGACTGTCACTGCCAAGGTGGTTGCCAGAGCTCTCCTGGGCATTTTCACCAGAGTTGGATTCACTAAAGAGGTTGTTTCTGACAGAGGGTCCAACTTCATGTCGAGTTACATGAACACGATGTGGAAAGAGTGTGGGGTAACCTACAAGTTCTCCACATACTACCACCCCCAGACCAATGGTCTGGTTGAGATATTTAATAAAACTCTCAAGGGCATACTAGTTGCTTTGGAAGAGCCCCTAAGGAGGAAATGGGATCTCCTCCTGCCATGCCTGCTGTTCACTTACAGAGAAGTACCTCGAGAGAGTGTTGGGTTCAGTCCCTTTTTGTTGCTCCTTGGAATTCCATGAGGGGGCATCTTGCCTTGATCAGAGAAGGTTTGGAAGACACCCTTCCAGGTCCTGACAAGCAAGTGGGGGACTATGTGTTAGGCCTCAGATGGAGGATAACACAGATGATGGGCCAGGCGACAGTGAACCTTACGGCAAGCCAGGAATTGAACAAATGCTAGCATGACCTTAAAGTATCACAAGTGGATTGGACTCCAGGTCAGGAGATCCTTGTGATGGAGCCTACCAAGCCTCAAGCTTTGGCAGGTAAGTGGACTGGACTCTTCAGGATCATCTCCAAGATGGGCAATGTCAATTATCTGGTTGACATGGGAGTCACTGGGGTAGCCCCTCATGTATTCCACATCAACAGGCTCAAACCTTTCCATAGGCGTGCAGAAGTCTCATGTCTCTTACTAGCTCCAGAGCAAGAAGAGGATGAGAGTGAGCCCCTTCCGGATTTGTTGCTTAGCAACCCTTAGGATAGCTTAGTGGAGGGAGTGGATCTCTCTCCAATTCTGACACCAGAGTAGCAGAGGGCCTGCAGGCTTTGCTCCGGCAGTATGCCCCTCGGTTCTCGCTGAAACCAGGCCTCACCCCATGGTGGAGGCACGAAATTGACAACAATGATAGTGTACCTGTCAAAAGCAGATGCTACAGGATGTCAGACATTGGCCCGCATTCCGAGGCTGGTGCTAACTAGCACCAATACCGGTACCGCCACTGACGTGGTGGTATGGGGACTTACCGGTCCATTCCGCCCTTTGCGGGATCGCTAAGTCCCCATTTGAAATGCCATTCCCCATTCCCATTTGAGCCCCCATAGGGCTCAAATGGCAAGGGGGAAGGCGGCAATAACGGTACCGCAAATTGCTGTACCATTATTGACCCCGGTATCCCTTTGCGGGTCCCGTCCTTAACGCCTGCTAAAACCAGGCATTAAGGAAGGACCCGCAAAGGGACCTCGGAATAGGGCGCAAAGGGATTACCGACACCGGTGTCATTACCGGTGCCCGGTATCCATTTGCGCCCGGGTCGTAATGACCCCCATTGTGAAGAACCACATCCAGGCTGAGGTCGCAATATGTTGGATTTCTGTGTTATTGAACCCTCAACCAGTCCCTGGTCCAGACCAGTGGTCTTTGTGCCCAAGGCAAGTTCCATGGCAGGTACCAAGGATTGGAGATTCTGTGTGGACTACAGAGGGGCCAATCCTGTCACCAAAACTGATGCGCACCCATTGCCCTTGCCTAATGAGCTTGTGGATACCATAGGTGCTGCCAAATTTGTGAGCATCTTTAACCTTACCTCAGGCTATTGGCAATTAGCTCTGACGGACCATGCCAAGGAAAAGACTGCGTTTTCAACACCTGAGGGACTCCACCAGTTTAGAGTAATGCTTTTGGGTTGAAAAATGCACCTGCCACCTGCAAAGATTAGTGAACCATGCGCTCAGTGTGCTGGAGGTCTTTTGTGTGGCCTACTTAGATGACATTGCTGTCTACAGTTCCACCTGGGAAGAGCATTTGACTCATTTTGATAAGGTGTTGCAGGCCTTGAAAAGGGCTAACCTCACTATCAAGGCCACCAAGTGCCAGATAGCTCAGGGGAAAGTCTCATATCTTGGTCATGAGGTAGGATGCAGTCGAATCCAACCTCTCCCCAGTAAGGCACATGACTGGGATACTCCCACTACTCAAACCCAGGTGAGAGCCTTTTTGGGCCTCACTGGGTATTATCACAACTTCATGGCGGACTATGGAACCATAGCTGCCCCTCTGCCACCTCTGACTTCGTCCAAACAAACAAGTAAGGTTAATTGGACTGAAGACTGTCAGAGGGCCTTTGTTGGCTTGAAAGAAAGTCTGTGTAGAGCACCTGTGTTGTGTGCACCTGACTACAGCAAACCCTTTATCAAACAAGACTGATGCCTGTGACACCGGAATTGGAGCTGTCTTGTTCCAGTTAGATGACAGAGGGAAAGAACATCCTAGCATATTCATCAGTAGACAACTCAAGGGTAGAGAACTTAGGTGGGCTACTGTTGGAAAGGAATGTTTTAGCATAGTTTGGAGCCTTAGGTGTTTTAGGCCCTACCTTACAGGGTCTATATTCAAGGTCCAAACAGACCATAAGCCCTTAAAATGGCTTATGCAGATGAAGGGTGAACACCCAAAACTGCTCAGGTGGTCCATTAGCCTACAAGGGCTAGACTTCACCATTGAGCCTAGGCCAGGGAAGAGTCATGATAATGCGGATGGCCTTTCCAGAATGTATGTTGACCGTCTGGATGAGGGTGTCAATCTCGTAGTAGATCAGACCACCCTAACATCAGTCTCGGGGGTCGACTGTGATGCTGAAAATGCTATGGAGGGACAGGGTCTCCCCGTCCTGTCCTGTACTCCTTTTTCTTGTGTGTTCTGTATTGCTTTCTGCCCAGGAGTCCATGTGGGACTCCTGGCAGTGCAGCTTTTCCTCTTTTTGCTTTGGTGAACAGAACCGTGGGATAACTTTATGACACCCATGGGTGGGGGTACAACCCTGTACCCCTAGTTTATGTTTTTGGGCCCCTGTATGTGGCCCATAGAGCAGCTGAATTTGACAGGTGCTATGAGTATCCTCCATCCATTTTGGGATACCCAAGCCCATTGGAATCAGTTAATCCTGATAGGAGACAAGATAGTCCCTGTTACGTTATGTTATGTTATGTGAATTTGTAAAGCGCAGCATATGCCCTGTGGCCTCTTGCTTTCTATTGCCTGTTACATTGTTTTCCCAAAGTTCTGGGAAGCCCTGACCCTGTCCCATCCCCTGACTGGCTTTTGGGTTAAAGTTCTATATATGGTATTGTGGGGAAGTCCAGGCCAGACTGGCTGGAGCCCTCCCAATGACTATATGTTGTGGGTACGCCCATGGTGTGGGACCTGGGTGAATGGAGTGTGTGACGAATACGCATTTCATGTTATGGGTGTCTAGTTTCTGGTGGTTGACACAATGACTGAGACAGCCCTGCCAGAAACTGGTATGAATGCAGTGTGGAGTGCTGAATGGCTGGGTGCTTGTCCGAATCCACATTCCCTGTTGTGTGTGTCTGGATGGAGAAAAATGGCCTGAATGCAATGTGAGCCTGATTGGCTGACTGTCTGCATGAATGCCCTTCTGAATGATAGGTTGCTTGAGTGTGATCCAGCAGAGTGAATGAGAGACCAAAGAGTATAACTGGGACCTCTGACTATTGGAAATCGGTCAGAAGCTGACGTTGAAACTTGATGCTTGATCTCGAAGCTGAGCTGGAAGAAGAAGGTTAACTGCTGTTTCCCTTTGACGCAATCTGAAAGCTACCGTGCCATTGAGGACTGATCCAAGGGAGGACCTGGCTAGGAAACCTCTTTCCGAGCTACAAAGGACCATCGTGCACCAGGTAACCTTCAGCAAGGCTCTCTGGAAGTCAGTCATCGAAAGGCTGCCGACCGGAGACGGAGCCCTCTGAGGAAACCAAAGAGAAGTGTCTGGACATTTTATCCACCATCATCAGCCAGGGTTCGGAGGATCGCTGTAATCGCTGGAGTCCATTCAAAGCCGTGTTACCCAGAAGCAGGGAAAGCGTGACGCTGTGCCGCCGACAACCGGAACCGCAACGCTCCATTGCCTAAGAACACTTTGAATGAAAAATTCCCTTGCTCATCACAGACGACCTCTTTTGTCCTCCCGGAGAAAGTCAAGCTGTCCATCGAACTGAGGAGAATTGGCCGGTGGGTTTCCCACCACCGGAAGACCTCACAGATGCTGACGAAGATCCAAAAGCCAGCCGTGGTCGAGTCCCGTTACCCGGCGCCAGACGCTGCTGACCTGACACCCTTTATGGGCCAAAGTTCTTCATTGATTCTTTGCGGCACCAAACTATCGTCGTCGAGGTGCACCGCACGCCTCGTCTTCGCAGGACGTCCACGTCCAATCATCGACGAGCACTGCCAGGACCAAAGCTTCTGCCTCAATGCCTTAGTTCACGTTTTCTTCAAGGAATCTCGATGATCCGTGGCTCCTGCCTTAAAGGGAGTTCACTCAAGAAGGATCTGTCAACGACCCGACATTGAACTCTGCTAATCCAGGTACATTGGGGTTGTAGAACTTTTATTGAAGGAAATAAGACTCTAATAGAGATATATGGACTGGGCTTGTCAATATACTTTATTTTACAGGTTATCCAAGTCGGGGGATCCTCACAGAGAACTGTGTCTAGGTAACGGGGCCAGTATTCTGCCAATTGTATAACCAACTAGTTTTCCTCCTAAGTCTATGGTTGATACCTTTTACTATTTTGATTTGTATGCCATTTGAAACTGTCAGCAGTTGGGGCATTTTAATGGAATCGAAGATTAATTGTGGTACCACATAGAATCTATATATATATTTATCATTTTAGAATTTCCTGAGCACAAAGTGTGTTATTGTATGTGTACATAATCAAAGCCTTATTTACATAAAGAACTGAGTTATCGCTAACATAGTGTGTGGGCATTCCGTTGTGGGTGCTTGGGGACTACACTGTACTTAAGAACCAGCCCGCATCACCTCTTGAGAGCTAAGCCTTGATTGCTCATCTATTGTTACCAGCAATAGAGAATCTTGGCTGGGGTGCTCTGTGTTTCTACTCTGCCATATAGAGGGCAGGAGTAGAGATAACCCCACTCCAGTCTTTACAGGTAGCATGCTCCCCAGATGGGTGGGATTTTTCAATAACACTGGAAGGTTATGGGAAAGAAGGAAGGGACTTGGACAGGGTAACATCCTTATGGATGCCCAAGGGACAAAGTAAGAAAATGATGGGGAAGGAAGTGTTGATCGAAAGATCAATCGAAGTGGGGAATACAATGAATGTCCTAATTCAGCGCCCAACAAGGGTGTGCATTTACAAATTGAGGGTATAATAGGAATCGGTTAGGACACGTCCTAGGGGAGAACAAGGGGACCACTGGGAGGTGTAGCCAGCCCAAAGGGCCAAGCATGAATGGGAACAAGGGGGGACAGTCTGTATATTAGACAGTATGGTCACAGGGGAAAACTGCCACGTAAAGGCGAGGGTGGTGAAACTGCAGGTAAGCTCACTTCAAGGGGAGTGTCACTGGTGGGCCACACATCATAGATCAAATTCAGATACATGGCCTGTGCACCGTGGCTGAGGTAGGGGGAAAGCTTATTCCAGGCTGCTTATCTCCCGCAGACTGCAGTCGCTGGGAACAGCGCCTAGTGCAATAATCAAGGTCAGAGAGCCAGTCCCACGACTACTCGTGGGAGCTGGAGAAATCGTCCAAATACAGAGGGCACTCATAGGGCACCAATGCAGTGTCAAAACACCCTTAATCCAGCGGGCATGGGAAGGAGGAAGTTTAATACAGGGGTGCTCCAAGAAGAGCCACTAAGACAGTGGGCTTCATTACGAGGTAGGAAGTAGCCATGGTGCTATTAGCACCATGGCTACCCCCTTACCGCATTCCGGGTCCGGGTTCCCGAAATAGGGACTTACATGGTCATTCCACCGTTGGAGGACCCGGTAAGTCCCCATTCCGGGAACCATTCCCCATTCCCATTGAGCCCCCATAGGGCTCAATGGGAATAGGGATGGAGCTAGTAACAGTACCACAATTTGCGGTACCGTTATTACCTCTGAAGTCCCTTAATGGGTCCCATCCATAACGCCTGGTAAAACCAGGTGTTAAGGAAGGGACCCGCCAAGGGACCTCGGAATAGGGTGGTAAGGGATTACCGGCACTGGTGTCCTTACCGGTGCCGGTAATGCCTTACCACCTACCTCGTAATGAGGCTCAGTAAGTTTTGGTGTCCCTGGAAAGTAACAAGCCCTCAGTGTCTACAATAGTGTTTGCTAAATTGCTAGCCACGGTCCTGTGTGAATGTCTCCTTTGCCACCGGTTCAGGGTGTCTCGTGTTCCTTCCTATCTGGTGCTGACCAATAGCTGTTGAAAAAAGAACCTGTGGTCAGCCCAATTATGTTATTGATATGTTGCGGCATTTATAACGCGTGTGTACACAAGTGTTTTTATTACTAATTGCAAAATGCGGGATCAAGTGGGAAGCAGTGTGGCACCACACAGGGAGGAAATGGGCTAAAAGGGGGTAGTTCTGTTTGCTCCAATCATGTTTAACTAATGTATGTCTTGCTATAGGGGTGTGATGTAGTTCACCCAGTTAGCTTCTTGGGAACAAAAAAAGTTGAAAAGTTTGAAGTGTAACTGTATCTAACTGAGGAAATAGTCTATCAACAGTATAAAACTACAGTTCGCTGTGAGACAGCTTTTCAGCTCTTATCAACCAGTTTTTTTCAGCTGTGCTGAACGATTTGCGCTCACCCAGTTGTAATAAACAGCATTACTTCTTGCCCGGTGTGCGCTCCTTTTTGGACTGCTGCTGGTAACTTATTTATTACGAGTTCTAGAGGACCGCTGATACATTAACAAGGAGATAAACAGAAAATCTTGAGATGCTAAATTATGTGGACAGCCACAGCGTTACGCCCGCCTTCATGTTTCCACAGGCTTCTGCCACAAATGTTTTTGCAAAAGTGCTGATTTTTCCAATAGGGAATATATTTTATATTTATACTTTATATTTATGTGCATATATTTATTGATTTGTATACAGGGAAGAACCATGCTCTTTTGATCGCAAAAGAATGTACAATAGATAAATCCCATAACTCAAATTGATTGTACCGGCGGTGAGGAATTGGGGGTCAGCAGTGTGTGCTGACACGTGTGACAGAGTACGTTCTGAGGGCCTTTCCTCTAACACCGAATGCAGTTGCAGTTGCTCTATTCGCTCCGAGCTCTGGAGCTTTGGCATACTCCTGACTGTGGTATTGGGTTGAAGGCCTCCCTGTATTGCAGACCATCTTGTGGTGCTGGTGTGGAGCTGCTAGACGCCGGATTTTGGAGAGGCTCCTGTACATGTGTTTCGCAGTGGAAGTGAGGGGTGCCTGAAGGTGAGAGTGACCTTGCACAGGCAGTGTAAAGGCTCAGCAAGCTCCCGTTCCGATAGGCATGGTGGCAAGTACATTATTTTATTTATTTATGAGCTTTATTCGAGTCTACCAGGGGCCATTCTGCAGTTTGCTAGTGGCCCGAGGCATGTCCCTAACATGTCCCTAATAGTAGTCTCTCTACCTGGCTGCGTTGGTGTGATCTGTGTAGGAGAGCTGGAGTGAGAGGCACAGTGAAGGAGCCATGTTTTTTGATCCACTTGGGTGAAAGAGTACCGAGCGACTAATAGAATGAGTATCTGATACTTTCCAGGCTTGGCTGACACTGTCTGGGGATGGGGGAATCATCTTTGCAGGAGATCTTAATGTTGACTGTCTTAAGGAATATCTATCCGGTAACACAGATCTTTTGTCATTACAATCAGCGGTGCGGGCCAGAAAGTGGCGTGAACGCCTAATTGAACATGACCTCACAACTCTTCCTGTACCTGCTTCGGAGTCTGGTTTTACATGTTCACCTCCAGCCGAATTGATTTTGTATTTGTCAATTCTATTATACTGAAATTGATGCCATCATTATGTAGACATGAGCAGTATGTCATAATTTTAGTGAGCTGTAGTGATCTCCGAATCAAGTCCCCAGATTATCTGAGAGAGTCTCCACAGGTAAACATACAGGGGAATAGACAGGTCAGGTCTGCCCAAAATATTATCGTATTTAATTGGGTACTTAGGCTGAGGGAGATGTATGTTGACGGGATCTATACATCATGTAATTGGGATATAGGTCAGTTGGTAAAGGTATCTTGGCCCAAAGTGGTTAGCCATCTCATCATTCGACACAGGGGTATAAAGTCTGAGCTCCCTTATGATGTAGTCGTAGCGGATAAACAGAGAGAGGTTAGGTCAGCCTCGTGGCGCATAAAGCGGGAAGTACTTAATGGACTTGAGAATGGGTCTCCACAAATAAATTACATCAAAGATCAGTATCAAGCCTGGTTGAGGGCACATAAAGCCAGGAGACTGTCTGCCAGATGGCAATTCATTAACTCCTTGATTAATACACGTAATACTAAGAAGTTTTGGTATATGCTTAGAAATTACTGCTCTGGGTTTGAGGAGAGGGAAGTAACATTGGTATCTGTAATTGAATGGGAGCAATTTATTATGGATCGATTCTGGTCTCTTAAGGGCCAGATTGTCCCTCAGAATGCCAGATCAATGACCAATTCTTTGGTTGGTTTACATGTGGCTTTGTCAGACATTGAGTCATATGATTAGGAAATCTAAAGCATCCCATGTAGCTGATATGATATGATATGATATGGTATTTGTAACGCGCCTATACACAGGTGTTTCAAGGCGCGAAAGCTGGCCCTGATGGTTTGTGCGATGCCATCTTCAAACTCGATCCGCCCCTCTGGGCTACCCGATTGAAACGATATTTGCAGCATATCTGTGATGAGGGTGCCATCCCGAGTCTCCTGGCGTAGCTCAATTCTGATTCAGGTGTTTAAACAGGGGGCACGCTAGGATCCTGTCTGTTATTATCTCTTAGCCATGCTGGATTGTAGCTCTAAACATTTTGCTACTCTACTATTGCAATTGCTGACGTCCTCGGTTCAGATTAATTCTCTTTTTTGCAAGCACCAATCTGGGTTCAGAAAGGGATGTATTGCCACTCTTTCCATCTGGATCCTCAGACCCCTGTTTCAGATGCTTGTCACAGTTCAGGGGCTCCACTGTATATCTGCTTTGTAGATTAGAGAGCAGCCTTTGATAGCATTGATCACTTAAGATTATGGGAGAAATTGGTGGCCTGGGGCATCGACCATTCATTATTGTATTTCATAAAACTTCTATACGGAGATAAAAATGTGCAAGTTAGACTCTATGGAGCTGGAGTAATATCTGGTCAGTTTCCCACAAATGCGGGCCTGGAGCAGGGCTGCTCTTTAGCACCCCTGCTTTATAATCTTTATGTGTCTGATTTTGATCTGGCTCTAAATGCTGCAAACAACGACACTCCTCTATATGGGAGTTGTAAGATTGTGTGCTTAAAGTGTATGCCGACAATACAGTTATTATGGACAGGCCGGCAATCGGATTGCAGCGGTCCTTGATCACTTTGCAAAACTACTACAAAATAAACGGCCCGACAATAAATATTAAAAAGACCAAAATTACCCCTTGTGGTAGAAGGGCATATGGGAGTGTTTCCTTCAGATGGATGTTGAATCAGGAACATTTAGAACAAGTCTCTGACTACAAGTATCTCAGCACGCTTATCCATGCAACATCTTCTTTGGAGGAAAATGTTATGGCCAGGTCTCGGTGTAAATGGCTGGTGTTAAGAAATGTTGTTTCCCATAATGGAGGTAAATCAATCGAGACGATGTGTATCGCGTATAGGGTGTCAGTGATACCGAGAATCCTATATGCGTTGAAACTTTTCCCCCATAAGGCGGTCCATTGGCTACTGAAATTAGAGGCAAACATCCTTTGCTCATTGCTGATTCTACCCAATGCAGGCCTGTGGAGGCCTCGAGGCTTGAGCTAGGGCTTCAGTCACTTATGTCTCTATGGGAAATTGCTGCTTGTAAACTGTGGGAGGATATAAAATACAATTGGAAAGGTACTGACTCTATTTTATACAACACCCAGGCATATAATAATCATCTAATGAGTAGCACATGTTTTAGAGATTTAGAATCTCTGGTGGAAACTCACTGTCAGGATATCAATCTTTTCTGTCATGGGCTTCAGGATGTTCCTCTATTTCTGACAAATGTGGGTTGTAAGTCGCGAACGGGGGATCGGATATCATCGCTGGGCAGGTTGTCAGAGCTACACAAATATGAAGTTCAAACGCACAAAGGGCAGTTTGGGCACTCCCCGAGGAGGTACTTGGTTGCGGTCTGTTTGCCAGCTTTGATACGCTTTATCCTACAAGTGCGACTGGACATACTACCAGTTTTCACTAACACAGGAGCTTGGAAGAGAATTCTGCGAAAAGAGCGCGAATGTCACCTATTGTGGGATTGAAATAGAAACAACACACCATGTTCCAATTGTCCCTCTAACGTCGAACTATATGAAAGAGGTACGTCAAATGTGTTAGTTACGGCTCTGATCAGTTTTGGAGTGTAATATTTAGTGCAGAGTCCTATGTGATTACGGCAGCTGCATTCCATGTAAAGATAAACCTGCTGTACCCTATTTTTAAGCGATATGTCCAATTGGATTTTTATACACATTGTTGACATATGAAGTTATGTACCTAATTTTAGATACAAAGAATCGTTTTTATATACATTTATATTGTGATGTGATCTTTTATTTGTGTTCTGCTATTGTAGTGTGAAAGGATGCTTAATGCACCCTAAACACACAATATACATTTTTTTTAAAAAAACAATAGATAAATCGGATTTGACGAAACAGTGAGCTTCTTGCAATGGGGTGAGTTTGAGGGACATTCTGACCAGGTTGTGGAGGCGAGTAAATGCAACAGTCACTGGGGACTTACATGGGTGGACATACATAGATTAAGGACAAGCAACATTCAACATTTTTAAGTGCAGGTAGGTGGTACAGCCAGCCGTGTTAGGGATGTGATCATGATGGGTGAAGGACTAGAGTGGAGGCAGAGAAAGTGAGGGATAGAGGCAGGTTAGAGGTGCGGGACATTTTTTTGCTCCAAGGCAGATGAGAGGTAGGTTAAGAATAATACAACACAAACATATACAGTTTCATAAAGACACAAAAATAGATATTATTTTTCTCGTGCCATACATTGTTGGAAGAGCATTAAAATGTTCCATGCTGTGCATAATCACAGTTTACTTAACCACACGTTGGCACAATCACATTCTCAAGTGTGGATAATGGCGCTCGCATTCCCGATTTTTCTTTTTACCGTGAATCGACGAAGAGTCAATGCCTTTCCCTATGTCACGAAATTGTCGCAAGTAATTTGAGCTGGGCAGAAAATGACACAATTAGTAAAAGGCAGCGCCGGAAATGGAAAGACGGGAGGCGGGAAGAAAGGCGCTTTGCATTGTGATGGCGCAAGGAATCGATGCAGGAAGCCGCCCGGCTGCGCTGAAGCTAATACCGTTCTGATTGGATCTCTTTCGACGGAACCCGCTGCGCTTCAGTCACAATGAAGGCAGAGAACACAATTTAAACAGCGTGCGCTGGGAAATAAGCTATTGTTGTTGGCTCGATGATGTAAATGATTTTGCACTTACTTAAATAATGGCTGGTTATTGTTTGCTCAAAAATTCGACAAGTGCCTCTCCCCCCTCCCCCCAGCCTCGTGTCTTACCAACAAAGAAATGTGCTGTGAGACGATGCGGGGAATTTGATGACAGCGATGACAGGATTTTAAAGTTCACAATTTGAACCCTGTTGAGTCAAGAAACCTAGTTTTCTTGCAAATGTGTACCTCGTGGAGGATAACGTTTTGAAAAAGACACTTCAGAACATCCAGGTCTCCGCAACAGAGTAATGTCGCACCAATGTGCGTCAAAAAAGGTTTTTAAACTCTGTGCCCTCATTTCTTATGCCACTTTCTGCCTAGTCCACCCTACCGTCCAATCTGCTGGAAACACCTCAACCTTTTTGAGGACAAGACCACTCTTTCGCTTACTTTCTGTTTGCTGGTTATTGGTGTGCTAGCTGGCTGACTGAATTCATACTATTGAGTCTTTGGTTCTTTTGCAATGTTGTGCCAGGCAAGCAGGACAATATAGCACCTTCCAATGGGCACTGGCAGGTAGTATTAATTCATTCATCTTTTATAACTCGCTTAATACCGGAGACCAGTCTCTGAGCTCGGGCCCCGTCTCTGAGCTAGGGCCTGGGATTCAAACATGTGTTGTTCTGTGTTGTCTTCCAAGACGAATGCATTGCCCCTGAACTTTCCTCCCCCACCCAGTCGTATTAGCGTGAACCCTGCAGCAAAAATTACAGATGCAAAATCCCATCGGCCGAGATGAGCGTGCCCGACGGTTGCGTGCTGTGCCCTCCCTCCGTAGTGGTGGTTTCTTGCCCCAAGCCCACACTTGGTGCGAATGTGGTACACCACACTGTGAGGTATTCATCCTTGTGCTGCTGGAGGGCACTGCACACCTCTCGGCTATGTGAGCATCCTGAAATGGGGTAATAGTGCAGTTGCCCTTGGTATGTAATATGGTATTGTCCGCAGTGTCTTTGCCCAATATCTATATTGCTCAACAAGGTTAAGTGATCAGCTTACAAATTGGACAATGGCCCTTCTTCTTCCTAAGTGGATAAATTGGGGATCATTAACACGAGTAATAATGCCAGCTCTATGAAGTGGGCACAATCCCACTTGATATGATAGGTTATTTATAAGGCGGCTTAATACTCAGAGGTTTCTTATCGCGGACCCAGGGATCAAACTTGTATTGCTCTGTGTCGTCTTGTTTCCAAGATGAGCACGTTGCCCCTGAGCTTTCCTCCCAAGACAGTACATAACAATCTGCTATTATAAATACTATGACCTTAATGGTGTCCCAATAGAAAAACCCAGTCACCAAAAGGGTACTGTACAATAGATAACTGTACATGGAGAAAGGAGACATAGGGAACCAGGCTAAACTACAGTTTGGTATGGTATGTGCTTGTTCGAATGTCATGCTGCCAGTAGCATGTACTGTATATGTTTGAAACGTGGCTGTCACAGATAGGTGAGTTGTAGTACAGTCAGGGGGTGGGCATTATGTGTCTTGGGGATGCGTTGTCTCCTTTCCTAACTCCAGAAGTAGTCTTTGAGGACCTACCTGTCCCAGTAGATGCTCTCACAGCTGATCAGACACTTCATATGGTCGCACTTCTCTCTCCTTCCTCCTTCTCTCCCATTAATGGTGGCACCCAGTGGAAGGCCCTCATGACCCCCTTCCAGTCTTCCAGAGTCATCATTAATGTATATCTAAATGGCACTGTCATGGTCCAGGACCCTCAGCACAATCTGCTTCTATTTTATAGGTAGCCCCCTGCCTCATCAACTTCCTTCCTTCTCATGCTATTCCTTCCACCACTTCTCTAGATACTCTGCCTCCTCCTTCTACCAATCTGGTTCCCTTGCCATCCACTACATCCCTGGCTCCTCCACCAGATCTCTCCTTCTTCTCTCAGGCCCTCTTATCATCCACTACCTCTCTGGTTACTTTGCTGCCTCCTCCTTCCACTTATCTGGCTCCTCTGCCACTTCCGTTGGGGACTGCTCTCCCCTGCACCCTCCGCCCCAGAAGTCTTTCAAAAGCGGCAGACCTGTTCCACATGGCTGCTCTCAACTCTCCCTCTGCTTCAAACACTCCTCTGATATATGCCACCTCCTTGAACGTAAGGTCCTGATCATTCTTGCTCTTACTGAGACATGGTTCAAGCCAGATCTGTCATGAGTTTTGACACACTCCCCCATGAGAGCTACAAGATCCTCTTTGAGCCCAGGCCCAACAGTCCCGGAGGCGGAGTGGCCCTGATCTTTTCTAAGTGGATCCCTGCTTCAATCATCTCCACTCAGACCTACTCCTCCTTTGAATGCCTGCACTGCAGGCTCTCTATCTCTCCTGGCCTCTCTCTGACCTTGGCCACCCTCGACAGGTCACCTGGCCCAGTCAACCACTTCCTCTCTGAATGGGCTGATCTCTCCTCCTCTCTCCTATCCTCCACCTCACAGCTTCTTCTCTTTGGGGATCTCAACATCCACCTGGTCCCCACAGACTCCTCTGGGCTCTTTCACAACCTATGTGACTCTCTTTCCCTTTCCATTCTACCCTCTGGTCTGGCTCAGTCTGCCAGCCACACCTTGGATGTTCTCATCTCTTCAGTCATCTTCCTCTTATCCTCTCACTACTCCTCTCTCCTGGACTGAACACTTTCTTCTCTTTTCTCACTTGAAACTTCCTGTCCTCCTGGCAAGGGCCCTCCCAGCACTGCCACTTTCCTTCGCGGTCATTCCAGCTATGAAGCGAGTGCCAGCGGCTACCTTTGCCTCCACCCAGAGGCATTGCAAGGGGGGGAGGGAGTTTAGGGGGCTATAGCCCCTGGTCTTTTGGTTTTAGTCCCAGATTGAATCTCAGATTGAATCTCAGGAGATACAACCAAAAGGCTAGCTAGTCCCCAGTCCCGCAAGTTCCAACATTAGCATAGCCTAGGTCTTTTCCAGAATACCAACACCCCTGCCTCCACCTTCTCCCCTCCACCAACTCCTGGCGCTGCCTCCCATCCTGAACAGCCCTTTCCAACCTTCACCTCTCCATTTCTTACCCTCTGGACATCCTTGCCCCCGTTATGAGGATCTGCATGATGCCTGCCTCAAAGTGCAACTCTTGGCACGACTCTGATTTGGCTGCTCTGAAACACAAGTGCAGAGTAGCTGAGCGGAAGTGGGAAGCCTCGGGGTGCACCCTCTGACACAGCTGGGCTGTTGCCTGCTCCAAATGCACTACAGACTCTCCATCTTCTCTAAGAAGAGGGTCCACATTCAAGCCTGCTTCTCTGAAGCATCTAACAACACGGCCACACATTTCAAAATCTGCAAGGAACTGGCCAATCCCACAGCAGTATCCTCCTCCTCTACACCCACCCTGGCCATCTGCATGGTTCTGGCTTCCCCATTTCACCACTAAAACCTAGGACATCCTGTCTGCACTCTCCACCACTTCTCCTTTCTCTTCCCCAGCCATCTCAGGGCCGCCCCCTCCTCTCCTCCTCTCCTGTAACACCTGAAGATGTTTCCAGAAAAGTCTGGTCACTGGAAGTCTCATCTAAACAGGTGACCCCCTGCTCCTCCAGAACAATCAAGGACAACATTGCTTCTCTCACTCCAGTCCTGGCCGATTTCTGTAATCACTCCTTTGCCACTGGCCCTTTCCTCTCTCTTCTCAAGCACTCCCCTACTAAAAAAGCTTTCCTACAACCCCTCCATTCCGGTAAAGTATCAACCGATCTATATCACTCCTTCCCTAGGCAAACTGCTGGAGATGTTGGCTATCTCCCAGTTAACCGTCCACAATTAATCTGTTGGTAGTCTCCATGACCATCAGTCTGGCTTCAGAGCAGCAAGAGGCATGGAACATGCACTCCTGAGCACCCCTGAAGATCTGCTTTCAAATCTCGACTCAACTCTCCTTCTGTCCTCATTCTTCTCAACCTTTCCTTTGCTTTTGACATGGTCAAACACAACATCCTTATTGCTCGTCTCCACTAGACTGTTGGCATCTCGGATCAGGCTCTGGCTTGGTGGACCTCCTTCTTCCTTGACCGACCCTCTAAGGTCAAACCTGGCTCCTTTCTCTCCACCACCTCTCTCTCTACTTGTGGTGTTCCTATGGCTATATCCGCTCCCCCTGGCACTTCAATGTCTATCTGGCACCCTTGGCCCTCCTGATTTCTACCTTCACCTCTAATTTTCAGTGTTATGAGGATGACACACAGCTCTCTGTCAGTCTACCCTCGGCCTCCTCCTCCTCCTCCTCACTCTTTCGTGACTGTCTATCTGCATTCAGTCATGGTGACCTCTAACAATCTCTGACTCAATGCCAGCAAGACTGTGATCCCTCTCATTGGGACCCCTG
Organism: Ambystoma mexicanum; assembly: GCF_040938575.1. NCBI lineage: Eukaryota > Metazoa > Chordata > Amphibia > Caudata > Ambystomatidae > Ambystoma > Ambystoma mexicanum. The sequence goes on along the minus strand of NC_090934.1, from coordinate 114,597,582 downwards.
TTCCTGCTTTCCCTTTTTTACTCTGGCCGCCCTCCTTGGGCCCTCTGCCCTCACCCTCTGGTGAGGCAAAAAACCTTGGAGTGATCTTCGACTCCACACTCTACTTCTCTCCACACATCACAGAATTTGCCAAGAAGGCCCACTTCCAGCTACACCTCCTCAAAGGTATTGTCCCCTTTCTCACCTTTCCCCTGTAGCTCACTGTCTCCAGAGCTCTGGTCCTCTCTAGGGTGGACTACTGAAACAGCCTCGTTCTCAATCTGCCTACCTCTACTCTTCGCCCTCTGCAACGCATCCAGAACAGGACCGCAAGATCATCCTTGACCTCAAGCCCAGAGACTGCTTCTCTTCGGCCCTGAAAGCCCTCCACTTGCTCCCAGTGGATTAAGTTTAAGACCCTCTGCACCGTCCACAAGGCCTTTTGGGGCAATGGCCCTTACTACCTTCAACTCTCTCTTCCTAAATACTTTCCTCCTAGAGCCCTTTGCTCGTCTACCTCTAACTTTCTGCTGGTGAGTCGCTTTTCCAAGCAGAGATTTGGGGAAAGATCTCTCTCCTCTGCAGATGTATCCCTCTGGAATAGCCTCCCTGCCTCTCCACGCCTTGAGCGGGACCTCCTTAAGGTCTGGAAACTCCTCAAGACCTACCTTTTCCCCTCTTATTTCTCACTCCCTCTACCCTGCTAACCTTCCCTTGCTTCTGCTAGATCTGCTGGCTGGCTGCCTGGTTGCCCTGAGTCTTACAGGACACCACACCCCCCCCCCGACCAGTCCCCCTGATCTTGCCACCTGGCTCGACATGCATTGCCTCCTGGCTAACCTTGCACTACCGGTCTGGGATTGCCCCTTTTAGTCTCAGCATCCCAGCACTTAACTCAGGGCTCTGCTGCTCTGGGTGCACTTCTCCCTGTATCCTCTCCTCTGCACTTCTTGCTTGCGCACTTGCACAATCTCAATGACACAAGGACCCTCCCTTGCCTTGTTGCGCCTCAAAATACTTGTGTATAGGCTCATAATAAATAACAAATAAATAATTCAATCAAGGAGAATGTGTAATTTGCTGCTCCCCTTTCCTGTCTCTTCCACTGTTGTAACCCTTTACATTTTGCATTTCTGTATTGGCATCGGAATGGTTTGACAATGTGTGGGAGTACAGTCTTGTCTGTTGTGTTACTCCTTTGGGACTCATTGTAGCCCTTTCTATCACCAGTGCATCATTAATGTTCTATTGGCACCAGAAGGTTTGATATCATATGGGGAGACGACACCACTGTCTGTCATGTTTTCCCCATCACAGTCCTTCACATTAAGAGTGTATTATTCATTTTCTATTACTTTTCTAATGGTCTGCTCGTATATTGGAGCGCAGTACTGACTGTTGCGATGCACCATTTATGAGAGCCCTTAATACTAAGGATAAATGTGATCACTGTGAGACAAAAGATTTGAATACGAAAATGACGAAATTATTTGTTCCTTTCACCGTAAGTACATGCGGAGGGAGACCACCCGCAGGCCCCCCTCTGCATTCTCCTCTTACCTTATTTATTACCTTAACCCACCTCCCACATATTCCTGCAGTGAAATGTGGAGCAATATTTTCAGAATGTTCACATTCAAACTTTGTATGATCCCAATACTAACATACCTGTATTTCTCTTTTCATTAGCACACACACATGTGCTGACCCTACTTGTGTTGGACATCATGTTGGTAGTGGCATTCCCACCGGACCACACTATGGAGTGGGAAAAAGATTAGAGACCAGGCTAACCTACCTAGGATTTTGTTACCATGGGGGAGGTGCAAGGAGTGACACTGAAAACAGCAGATGACTCCATCGTCAGGGATGGCCCATGGGCAAGAAGCTGCCCACCACCTTGATAATTAGGATTATGTTCAGCAAGTTCAGGAATGTCATTCTTATAAAGAAGAAAGTCTTCTGGGGGCTTGTAAAGAAGCCTGGAACCTGCAGGGCTTCCCCGTACCTTGCACTCCTGGCTGCAAAAGATTTTTCAGAACTATGCAGCCAGAAGTATCATGTGTTCCTCCTAAGGAACAATGTGTGCGTGTTAGGGATGCTTGTGCAAAATGGAGAATAGGCTTGCCTGCACAGCTCCAGCTTTAACCAGGGTCACTGTCTACGTTATGAGATGATGAGTCCTTTATAACACGCCTGTACCCAAGTGTTTTTAGGCGTGAGAAGACAGGGGAGCGAAACAGAGGAAGGACAAAGAAAATAATCTTACTAGGCCTCGTGTCATTCAGATCATGCAAGTGCAGTAATGCAAAGTGTAGGGGGAGAGGGAAGGAGAGGAGACGTACCAGGGAGAGGGCGGCTCTGGATAAGGGCAGGGAGGCTAGGGACTGTAGCATTGCAGTTTCAGCCCCTAAGTGCGTGGAAGGCCTGGAGGCAATGCAGGGGCAACTGGTTGTGGCAGTACCTGGTACTCAGTGAGACTCTGAGGGCCGTCAGACCACCAGTCAGCGACAGAAGATGGTAGGTCAGCAGAGGAGAGGGAGAGAGAAAGCAGAGGCGAAAAGGAAGATCTTGAGCTGCTTCTGGAACTTCAGGTGGTCTGGCTCAAGTTTGAGAGGGGTAGGAAGGCCATTCCAGAGGGAGGCACCTGTGGAGGAGAGAGATCTACCCCCAGTCTCTTCCTGGTGAAGCGTCTGACCCTCAGAAATTTAGAGGTAGCTGATTGAAGGGCTTGAGAAGGAAGGTGTTTTGGAAGAAAGAGTTGGATGCAGTGCGGGCACTGGCCCTAGAAAGTCTTTTGGATGATGCAGAGGGTCTTGAACATGATCCTTGCAGTCGCCGGGTGCAAGTGGAGAGATTTCAGGGCTGGAGAGATATGCTGCCTGGGCTTGAGGCTAAGGACAAGTCTCGCAGTCCTGTTCTGGATCAGTTGCAGAGGGCAGAGAATAGAAGCAGGCATACTTAGAAAGAAGCTGTTACAATAGTCCAGCCTAGAGAGAACCAGGACTCTGGAGACGGTGAGCTTCTGGGGGAAAGTGATAGATTCGCAAAATATCATAGAGGAACAACTAGGGCTGCGCGAAGTTGCAAGACCTTTCCTTTGCACACTTTGTGATGTTTCCATGTCACAAGGTTGATATAGACATGCATGTCATGAATGGTAGGCAAAAAGCATTCTAGGTAGTGTATCGCCTCCACTTCCTGTGTTATCTATCATGACATCCCTGGAAGTGTGATTGACTACATTCCAGTTACCTGAACAATCTGGATGCACCTTTTGTCTGCTGTGTGATCCACACATTTTTTTTTCATAATTTCATAAGACAGGTAATTACTAATTATGTTAACTAGAACTAATGAATGCATCATTTTTTGGTAACTTTTTTCCAACATTTTTGGTTTGGCTGGTGGGGTGGATATGGGTGGTTACTCAAAAACGTTGATTTCAATTCATGCTGTCTTTGCAATGTATGACGTGGCTAATGAGTACACGCGCAGAACAACAGATGAGGCAGAGCTAGAAGGTCAATGGCAGGCTGAGCCTTCAGGTGGCAAGGTGAAGTGGCACAGGGTGCATTAACTCGAGCTGCTTGAATTGGAAGCCATTTAGTTTGTTATGACTTGTTCTATGTTCAGTGTGCGGGAAGGCTGGCCGCTGCAATGCTCTCTTTTCAATCTTGAGCAATGAGTGGACCCGAGTGGCTCAAAATTAAAGTCAAAGTGAACATTATAGAAAAAATAAATAGAAGGTAAAACATAAAGTAATGCAGTTCTTGTACATGTTTAGACTTGTTTTAATTATGCAGAAGAAAAAGAAAACCATTTATTTGTAAATTGATGATCAATTAACTTGTGGGCTTTAATTTAAAAAAATAAAACATTCACATTCAAATAGTGTTACCTTTGTCATGTATCATCTTTCATTTATTAGTCTTTCCAAATATTGTTTATCCTTTTATCCTTGACTGTTTTGGTTCTATTGTGGCAGCAGTGATGATGATGCTGGTTCTCTTTATGCAGACTTACCTGGCCCGGTGAAAATGCAAGAATGGAAAGCACTGTCAAGTGATGATCACGATAATCCTGCTGTTTTTTTCCCTGTATATGTGACTGGAAATGCAATGGATCAACAGAAGATCAACTCAAAGCAGACAATGGACCTCATTACAAAGAGGGCGGCCGCTGTATGAACCATGCCGGTAAGGGACCGGCACCGTTCATACTGGGCCGCCACATTCCGAGTTCTGGCCAGACCAGACGTGCAGAGCAGGACCCACTAGCAGTACAGGATGCTAACAATGGGCCCGTTATCAACCGGCCCGTTGTCAGCATCCTCCCTATTCCCATTGAGCCCTATGGGGAAAGGGTATTACCGGGCCCTCCAAGGTCGGAATGGCCCAGTAAATCCCCTTTTGCGGGACCGAGAGCCGAGTTTGGGGGAAGCCATGCCGCTAAAAACGGCATGGCTACCTCCTAACTCGTAACGAGGCCAAATGTCTTTGGCATCCATTAGTGGCCTTTCTTTTGACCAATAGAAATGCATTAAACAAGAGCAGGGAAATAAGTCCAAGTACAACCAGAACATAGTAGCAGCAAATAGACAATGGTTTACCAACTCTGGAGGCCTGGGGCTCTTCTTTGTTCACTAGTGAACCTGGCACTGCCACCACCAAAATAGGAAGCTCTGTCACTGACTTTGCCAATTTGAGAAAGGGCACATCATGGCCCTGGAGTCTTTCCACCATTGATAAGAGCAATGGCCACGTTGAAATCTGTACACCCTGCAAACATGCAGGGCCAGGTACATATTTTGCAAGTGGGTATTGTGAAGAATACAATCATTGTGGGAATTCCATTGCTAGTGGGGGGAAAAAAGCAAGAGTGGGTTGGCGTCTGGAGTTTCTTCTGAAGTGGCATTACTCATGGCTGAAGAAGATGGTGAAGGAGCTGTCCAAACTCCACCTCAGGAGGTAAGTGGTAAGCCAAGCCCTGTGCCACCTGTACACTCACAGAGTCATAGTAATATCACACCTGCTCTTTCACAGACATAAATTAGCGAACCAGGCATCCGCGATGGCAGGTCTGTTAAGCACACCTTGATAGCCTAGTCTCAATCCAGCATCAAGAGTGCTACCACCCAGCCTACAACGTACACTTGGTTTGTTTTTCCAATGGGAAGTTGGACAAAATGTTGCCATTTCAATGCCTGCTCTAGTCTTAGGGGGACACCAAAGTATTCTGGAATTTTCTCAAAGGTTTGTTCAAAATATGAGGTATCCAGCCACATGTATTTTTCTACATTTGCATTACCTAATCTTCACAGAACAAATGTACTGATAAAATCTGCTGTGCACACTATATGTGTCAATGAACATGTACACCAGTTTACAGAGACCACCTGCTATGTGATGTGGGGCTCATAGGCAGCATGGGGGGGATCTCCTGCTCCCTAACACCTGCATTTGAACTTGGCAGGGACTTGGCACAAGTGCATCACAGCCAACGTGACACCTTAATAACAAGATTTTCTCAATCGGGAGACCTGCACAGATATGCAGGCGTGAAACACATGGAGTTGAAAGCCCCACAAGACAGAGGGGGGTAATTCATAGAATTCAGTGCAGAAGCAGTGCACGCGGGCAGCGCAGAGAGGGAGCGTGCGCCAGCGTGCGCCAGCCGTGTGCACTAAACAGCATTCTGGCGCACAGCGTATTCATGGATTTCCCAAGCCATTTTGAGCTGTGGCGCAGCGAACATTCCGCAGCACCAGTTATGCCCCCAAGAACGCCCCTTGCACAAGGAAGAGCCATCGAAATCCCCAATACAACGCAAAGGGCGGCGCTAACCCTGGACCAGCTTACAGGCCCGCTACACTGTAATCGCGTGAAAAACTATGCGTACCCCGCTCACGGCAGCCAAAACGCGTGAAAATGTACTTGCGCACCCCCTTGAATACGAGCACCCCGCTCATGGCAGCCAAAACCCGTGAAAATCTCCCCGCGCACCCTCTTCGATACATGTACCCCACTCGTGGCAGCCAAAACGTGTGGAAATGAAATTGTGCACCTTCTTGAATACTTGTACTCCGCCTGCGCCAGGCAAATTGCGTGGAAAATGCCCCCACTGTGGTGTGGGCTGCCTGCGGGTCATTGTCAGGGGTGATGGGCTGCCTGCGGGTCATGGTCTGGGGTGATGATCTGGCTGCAGGGCATGCCCAGAGGTGATGGGCTGCCTGCAGGTCATGGTCAGGGATGATGGTCTGCCTGCGGGTCATGTTCTGGGGTGATGGGCTGCCTGCAGGGCATGCCCAGGGGTGTAGGGTGGTCCCCTGTGGTGTGGACTGCCTGCGGGGCATGGTCAGTGGTGATGGGCTGCCTGCGGGTCATGGTCTGGGGTGATGGGCAGCCTGCAGGCATTCCCAGTGGTGATGGGCTGCCTGCGGGTCATGGTCAAGGGTCATGGGTTGCCAGCAGGTCATGGTCTGGGGTGATGGGTTGCCTGTGGGGCATGCCCGCGGTGTAGGGTGGTCCCCTGTGGTGTGGACTGCCTGCGGGGCATGGTCAGGGGTGATGGGCTGCTTGCGGGGCATGGGGAGGGTGGATGAGCTGCCTGCACATATTCCGAGGGGTGCGCTGGGAGTTTCACAGGCGAGTAGCTTGGCGCGAGCGGGGTCCGCGTATTCCGGGGGTGCGCGGGGTGTTCTACACGCAATTTGCCTGGCACGAGCGGGGTAGGCGTATTCCGGGGGTGCGCGGGGAGTTCTACACGCGATTGGCTTGGCGCAAGTGGTGCATGCGTTTTGCGAGGGGTGTGTGGGGAGTTTCACACGTGATTCGCCTGGCGCGAGCAGTGTATGCGTATTCCGGGGGTACGCAGGGAGTTCCACACACGATTGGCCTGGCGCGAGCGGGGTATGCGTATTCCGGGGGTGCGCAGCGAGTTCTACATGCGATTTACCTGGCACGAGCGGGGTGCGCATATTCCGGGGGTGAGCGGGGAGTTTCACACGCGATTCACCTGGCGCGAGCGGGGTACACATATTCCGGTGGTGCGTGGGGAGTTCTACACGCGATTGGCCTGGCGCGAGCGGGGTACGCGTATTCTGGGGGTGTGCATGGAGTTCTACACGCGATTGTTTAAAAATTGGTAAGGCAGGCACTCTGTTACCAGTCATTAGCTTCTCCTCCAAACGCATGTTTTTATGACTCCATCAATCTTCAGGGAGGCTGAGTTTCTTTGCTTTTTCCGGCGTGTCTTCATTTCTTTTTCAGGTGTGGCAAGTTAATTGACTCTGAGGATTCTGGTACTTGTATTTTTCGCACTTGATTTTACTGGCAGGGAACTGAAAACAACTCCCTCCATAGCACAAATGTTCCCCTTGATGGGGGGAGGGGGAAAGCAATGGTTGTGGCTCTCCACTGTAAGGCATGATGGACCTGCTGCTGCGGCCTTTGAGCCCGGGACTCCTGGAACAATGTTTAAAAATTGGTAAGGCAGGCGCTCTGTTACCAGTCATTAGCTTCCCCTCCAAACGCAGGTTTTCATGACTCCATCAATCTTCAGGGAGGCTGAGTTTCTTTGCTGTTTCAGGCGTGTCTTCATTTCTTTTTCAGGTGTTAATTGACTCTGAGGATTCTGGTACTTTTTACATGCCCATGGGTGATGGGCTGCCTGCGGGTCATGGTCAGGGGTGATGGTCTGCCTGCAGGTCATGGTCTGGGGTGATGGGCTGTCTGCAGGGCATGCCTAGGGGTGTAGGGTGGACCCTTGTCGTGTGGGCTGCCTGCGGGGCATGGTCAGGGGTGATGGGCTGCCAGCGGGTCATGGTCTGGGGTGATGGGCAGCCTGTGGGGCATGCCCAGGGGTGATGGGATGCCTGCGGGTCATGGTCAGGGGTGATGGGCTGCCTGAGGGGCATGGGGAGGGTGGTGGGCTACCTGCGCCCATTCCGAGGGGTTCGTGGGGAGTTTCACAGGCGATTCGCCTGGCGCGAACCGGGGTACGCATATCCGAGGGTGCGCGGGGAGTTCTACACGCGATTGGCTTGGCGTGACTGGTGTATGCGTATTCTGAGGGGTACGCGGGGAGTTTCACACACAATTTCCCTGGCGCGAGTGGTGTACGTGTATTCCGCTGGTACGCAGGGTGTTTTACACGTGATTCAACTGCTGCGAGTGGGGTATGCGTATTCCAGGGGTGCGCAGGGAGTTATACATGCGATTGGCCTGGCAGCAGGGTACGCGTATTCAGGGGGTCCACGGGGAGTTTCACACGCGTTTCACCAGCCGCAAGCGGGTACGCGTATTCTGAGCGGTGCGCAGGGAGTTTCACACGAGATTCGTCTGGTGCGATCGGGGTACGCGTATTCAGGGGGTGCGCAGGGAGTTCCACACGCAATTGGCCAGCGTGGGCGGGGCACGCGTACTCCGGGGTTTGCGCAGGAAATTTGACACTTGATTTGGAAGTGTGGGGCCTCCCGGGTGTGCCCCACCCATCCTCCCCATGCCCCGCAGGCAGCCCACACCACAGGGGACACCCCTACAACCTTTTACCATGCCCCACAGGCAGCCCATGCACCCTGACCATGCCCCTCGGCAGGCCACATGGCACCATGCACTTGGGAGCCACAACACATGTCCCCCCCCACCCCACCCCTATTGACAGAAACCTGCCAGCAGGCCCCGACTCATGTCGCCCCCACCCCACCCCTAGTGAGTGCAACCTGCCAGCAGGCCCCGCTCATGTCACCGCCACCCCACCCCCACTGACGGCAACCTGCCAGCCGGCTCCGACACATGTCCCCCTCCCTCCTGACCCCCATTGACGGCTACCTGCCAGCAGGCCCTGACTCATGCCCCCCCAAACACCACGTCATAACTATACAGAGCCATGGCCCTAGTGCCAACCCAAATCCCACACCCCCACGCCCCAGTGCAAACACCCAACGATCCACTGCACCTACTCCCTAGTAAATTACCCATTCCATGATAGTCTGAAAAGAACTAGAATGCCCATCAACAAATGTCCTACATAGCCACACAGTGGCAACACATGACTGAGCCAATGCTCATGGAAACATGTGCAAAATAAATCATAGTACACCACACCAATAATGTAGAATTATGAAATGTATTAAAAAGCAAAACAAATGGCAAAATGACACATGCAAATGAAGAAATAATTAGTGCAATAAGAAAAAGAAGGTCAAATCCAAGGAAAAAAACAAATCAAAAACATGAAAAAATATAAGTGGTCCATACCCAAAGTCCATAGAAAAGAATCATAAGTTGAAAAGCATTAAAAAAACCATTAATCCATGTGAACATCTAAAAAAGAAAGTATGTACATGTCTGGAAAAATTGTAAATGAAAGTCTGAAGGGTCCATTATCCCAAAACAAAAGAAAACCTACCTAAAACCATATCTAAAATTCAACTATATACAAAAAGTGGAGCAAAGTCTGGGGACCCCAAATCATAATAAAAACCAAATTAAACCTAAACCTAAATAACTATATACAAAGGCGGTGGGCTAGTCCGACAGCTCACTTATTGATGTCCCGGGCCAGGGCATCATTGAACTCCATGTTGATGTTCCAGAGGCGGGCCTGTTCACTTGCCTCGAGGTCTCGCAAGGATGCAGCCATGTACTCCTCCAACTCCCTGCGAGTTGCCTCAAGGTACTCAGCCCGCCTCAAAGCCCAGTGCATGGAGTTCTCTGCCCTGACCATTGTCAGACGTGCCTTCTCCGCCCGCCGCCGCTCTGCACCTATTCACTGGCCCAAACGCTGCCACATGGAAGACACTCACAATCCTGGGTCCTCCTGCCCGCCGGCTGATGGCTGCCCCGATGATGTAGAAGGCCCCTGGGCCACATGCCTCCTACGCCGAGCCTGCCGCTGCCTTTCTGCTTCCTTCCGCCACCACCAAGACTGCCTCCGGGTAGATGTCAACACCCGGGTCCGTCATGCAGGTGTCCTGCTTTTATGTGCCTGCACATCGTTCATTGCCAGGGGTCCAGTAGCTGGAGTGACCACCTGTGCTGGAGCTCCGACTCCCGACTGTGGCAGGGATGGGATCTCCACCAGCCTGGCTGCGTTGGTTGGGGCTGGTCCACAGGGGGCCCTGGTGGCATCTGGTCTAGAAGACGGCACGGAGAACGACTAGCGTATATTGTGCACAGAGGAGAGGGCCTCAAGACAGAGTGACACACGGAGGAAACCCCCAACCATGAGCCCTTCCAGTTGGGCCACGTTGGCACACATCTGTTCGTGATGACGTGCGTGGTCGCTCCAGGAAGCACGCACATTATCACGAATGTCACGTGTGCGCAACGCGACACCAATCAGGACAGACTCAATCCTGTCACGTGTCCCCATGCCCGTAAGTAGAGGAGTGCCAGATGGCGTTGACCTCCCCCTACCTGCGTACGGGCCTGGGACGGGGCATCCCTGCTGGTGCATGGTGATGCAGTCACAGGGTCAGGGAAAGTGACATGCACAGGCCCCTCTGCGGTGACCTGTGCTGCCTCCAGCCCCTGTCCCTGGACTGCTGCACCAGTGGAACCACCCCCGCCAGGCCCCATGTGCAGCTCTGAAGCAGCCTCCTCCTCCTCTGTACACACCACCAACCTGGATGGCTCTGCACCGTCTTCTGCTGTCGCCAGCCCCTGTGGGGGCTCACCCACCCCTTCCGCTGCAGCCATAGTGGCAGACGCGCCACCAGTCCCCTCGCTCCCGGATGATAGAATTACCTGGGAGGGTGACTGGGCCTTGCGTGGCTGGCCGGTGGAGGCATCCCTGCCGCTTTCCTCCACAGCACTGTCTCCGCCCTCTTCTTCACTCGGCACTATGTAACGGGAAACATTGAACACAAGCATTAGGGTACTGTACAATAGTCCCCTAGACACAAAGCAATAGCACATATGTGACACGCGCAACCCTCCAACTCTCGCGATGTCCACAGACTTTTCATGCTGTGCGCGCGCGGGAGTGCAGGAATAAATTGCAAAAAGGAAAGGGAACTTTGTCAGTAGAGGTGGCTCTGAAAAGCGTCTTTTTTGTTGTTCCAAAGGTGCTTCCATATAGACAACTTTTTTTTCGGTTTTTATAAGTATTTTCGTGTTTTGAAGTTCAGCTCACATTCTTACAATAGGGTCTTCAGTGCAGCCTGTAGATTGGAAAACAAAATATCATTGCCAGTGGTCGAAAAAGACATGCCATTTGCCTTGAAAAGGTGTGTATATCGAGAACCAATGTTGTCATTCTCACAGGAGAACATCAGAGCAGCACTCGAGAAGTCACACATGCTTCTGTTGATAACACCCCTTCCGACTTCTGGCTGGCGACAACATTCATTGGAATAGTCCCATATTATTCTTGATGGTATACATGAGAAAAACACCTTGGCAGTGGGAAAACCGGGCTTCACTGCTTTCATCATCTTCTTCAGTTGACGGTACACACGTGAACAAGGCATGGAACCCAAAAACAAGGCTCCACAGTGCACAACCACAGCATTTACAGTTGCGGAAGTGGCGACACGTTGACATTCTGCAAGCACACCACCGAAACAGCACGCATCGACACTGCACCACAAAGCCTCCACTCCCTCCAAATCGAAATTGCCACAAAAGCCTTTTTGGAGGGCATACAGGAACAGATCTTCCACAAAGGCATCACCCATGACGAAAACTGTGCGTCTTGCCATGTCTGCCAACCGCACTACAAAAAGTAATGAAACAAATATTTATTGCAGCCCTTTTCTGTGACACACCCCCTGAGCACCTGATTGGACAATCCCCACAGTCCCATTTCCACTGGCCAGCATGCTGAGAAGCACAGAGTGTGGCATGTGTGCTTCCACAAGTACTGCAAGGGCCGCGTCTCAGTAAAGCAGGAGGACTCCTTCGTCCTATTGGCGCCCTTTCCCATGACGAACACCCAGAGCACCTGATTGGACAATCTCCACAGTGCCATTTCCATTGGCCAGCATGGTGAGAAGCGCAGAATGTGGCACGTGCACTTCCCCAAGTACCACGAGAGCCGCAACCCAGTAAAGCAGGAGGAGTCCTTCTTCCCTGTGCACTATTTCTTGTACATCACTACCTCATTGGGTACTGTTAAATAGTCACACACACATCACCCAATGGCATTCAAGACGTTAGCATCTTACATGTTCACTTCTGTACAATGCTTCATATGTACCATTGCACATTAAGCATCCAAGTGGCACGTCATTGGAAAGCACGTCCAGTAGAAAGTTCAGTAAAAGAATGCACGATTTGTGCATCAACATTCATCCACATGAGCACCCATCACCACAAAGTGGAGGTTTGAATATTATTTCTGCGGAATGTGTACAACTCCGTTATAAGTGCCTGTGCGCACAGTATGTGCCACTGAGCGCCCTTTACGTTTCTAAAAATGTTACTGTTTTTTCCTTCCATCCACTGCCATGAAGTGACACTTGTATATGCTTGCAACGTTTCCCTTTACCCATATCACCCATTGTAATATCGAAACAGGAACTCTCTTCTTTCCATCTGACAATAGTACAAATGTTTTTCCCCACTACCCCATGTCCTACAGAAACCGTAAAAATGTGGCTCCAAAACCAGCACTGAATGTCTATTATCAACGTAAAGCAAGGTCCGAAAAGCTCACTGTCTTCCACAGCTGTGGTTCTATCTAGGCTGGACTACTGCAACAGCCTCTGTCTAAATTTGCCTTCTTCTACTCTTCGCACTCTGCAACTCATCCAGAAGCGCACTGTGCACCTCGTCCTTGGCCTCAAGCCCAGGAATGGTATCTCTCTGCGACTGAAATGTCTGCACTGGCTCCCTGTACCTGCGAGGAATAAGGTGAAAACCCTCTTCATTATGCACAAGGCCTTCTGGGCCCTGGGGCTTCAATACCTGCAACTGTCACTTCCTAGATATGTCCGTGCTCAAGCTCTTCCCTCATCCGCCTCCAATTCCCTCAGGGTCACTCACTTCTGCAAGAAACCACTTGGTGGTAGATCTCTTTCTTTGGCTGGGGCCTTCCTCTGCAATAGCCTCCCTGCCTCCCTGAAACTTGAGGAGGACCGTTGCCAGTTCCGGGAGCAACTCAAAATCTTTCTCTTTTCCTCTGCCTTTGCTCCTCCTCTCCCCTGCTGACTTACTGCCTGAAGCTAATTCTGCACTGGTTACCTGGACACCCTCTGATCTCAGCCCAAGACCACTTCCCCCTGCCAGTTGCACCGCTGTGCTGCCTTTCTGGCAAACCCCTCACTGGAGACTGTTTGCTGTATCCCTAACAGTTCCAGCACCTCCTGATGTCTGCACTTATCCTTGCACTTGCCACCATTGGGCTGTATTTTTACTTCTTGTCACTTTTTCTTCTTCCCATGTACTGCACTTTCTTCTCCCCTCCCCATGCACTTGGGCGATCTGAGTGCCAACTGGCCTAGTAGGTTTGTTGTCTCTGTCTCCCCTCTGCTCCCCCTCCCTGGCCTCATTGAGCCTTGCAAAACTAGTGTATAGGCGCATTATATATGCCATATCATACAATTTCACATCATATCATATCATACACATATTGCATTCATGACAACAGGATGCCTGCCACTTACTTGTACACTTCATAGGTTTTTTGTTTTTTTTCGCAGTACCCCACTTACGACAATCTTTTCAAAAATGATCGCACAAAAGCACCACTGAATGCATGATACCAACTTCAAAAAAGTACATACAGTGCATGCTTGCAAGCAGGATGCCTGCCCCTTACCTTGCACACTTCCACCATAGGCTTCTGCACTTCTTTGTACAAAAAGACCTTCCGTCACAGTATTGCTTACACAAGTTTTGAATTTCTTTCCTCCCATTACGAAAACAAAATGCCAGCGCAACGCGGCACCAGATCGAGGATCAGCATTCACTGCATTGCTAAGCAACGTGTTTGTTATTTAATTAACAATATCCGCTAGCAGGCGGAAGGAATCGGCGGCCCGACAAAGGCCAGCAAAAGGCCCTGTTTGCCCCTATTTGCCTAAGGGCGCAAGGAGCATGACTTCAATACTAGCAAAGACCTCCTAACATGCAACACGATGTCAAGTCTGAACACAGGTAACGTGTTTCACCATCGCCTCTATCCTTCACATACGCCTAAGAGTTAATTACTGAACGTATCACCAAACCGGGATTTTACAAACTATGTCTATGACCTAGCATCCATGTAACCTTACAAACACTAACTTACCACGAAATGGAACTATTTTGTCCTGAACTAAATCTGTTGACGGTTTACGTATCTGCATATGCATTTAAGCACCTCCTTATAGCCGCTGCCATCTAGTATCTTCCTTTTTGCCAGCATTTGTATCCGTTCACTCACAAGTAATTGTATTTGCTTATCTGCCAGTCTCTGCAGCTATTTATATCTCACCACTATACCTGTTCTACTAGTACCGACCCGCTCACCGTAATTACTGTAATTTTTACTTCACCTGCTTACCTTTCCCCAAATTAATCGAACACATTGCTAAATTGCTTATACCGTTGTTAGGGAGAATTCTCATAAATGGTTGATTTCACTTACCTAAAGAGTCCCCCAGCAGCTTTGCTGGAATTCTAGGATTTTTTTTTTCACCTGGTAAGAGTGTGAGCCTTTTTCCCACTCTTACATGTGTTTTGCTATGTGTATTACTACTTTATGTGTGATCCTGGGCGCTGGAGGCTCACCTACTCCATGTGCACCACTTTTTGTGTGTGTTACACAGCACCTTCAGTGCAGTGACACAGGGTTGTCTTTGAGACTTCCCACTGACTCCATTTTTCTGCGGCTGACTACTGTCCCCCAGAAACAGGTAAAGTTTCCATTAACTTTATATAGTCACTGTAAACCACAGACCCAGTAAAACCCATCTTCCATGGAGTATTGGAAAGGGTTAAATCTTACCCCTTTTTGTCTGTACCTCTTGGAGCTTTGTTTCGCTCCCTTAACATTAAGACGTGGCTGGTGGCAGTGCTATCTACCCTAACTTTTCTACTGTGGTTATCTTACATAATGTGGTAAATGTTTTAGGCTATTATATTAGCCTCAAACATAAAACCTGCTTGACCACATATGTTTTATTTTGGTTCCGGCAGGGTTTAGTCGTCATTTCTTTTTGTTAAAGTCTTTCTCGTGTTTGTCTCTGCGTGCCAAACTGGGGATGACTCCTTGGTTCTCTGTCTTTTTGCGGGCTTCTGCACAGAAGCCCACCTTAAGGCGACTGATAGTCTAGGTAGGCAGGATGTGAGGAAGCGATCTTCGAACCCCTGCCATGGGTTCCATTGGTAACCCAAGTCGCACTCTTGTCTGATTGGCCATGGGGACTGGCCTTGCCAGGCCATCCACCCTGCTGTGTGATTGACAGCCAGGTTGTATGAATGGGGGAAAACTGCATAAAAATCAGGTTTCTGGGACTGGAAAGGCAGAGTCACCACTGGAACGAAAGAACCAACAAGGAACTGGAAGAAGAGGACCCCTACAACGACTGAACCACCCGGTGTAGCCCTGCTGCAGGTCAGAATCTCCAAATCCGACGACAGAGAAGATCCTTCAGGAAACTTCTTCCCTTGAGCTGGTGGGACCAACCAGTTTTCTCAAACTGCAAGCCAGGACCCCTCCTCTCGTCGAATTCACTGTACAGAGCTACAGTGGGCCGGATAGCCAGGAAGGTCGGACCCTGCTTGGGTTTTAAGGCGCGCACCTTTTATTTGTTGTTTGGCGCTGCTGCTGGTTTCTTCCCTGGATAGTACAGGACCCTCCGGTCTTCCTACTTCTGATCAGTCCGACAGTCGCTTCAGGAACCGTGAGCCTGCAGGAACTACCAGGAACGTCTGCTTCAGCTACAGCCCCCTCTCTGTTTTAAGGTACTGTGCAAATCCGGGTGTGCGTTTCGTTCAGGCCTGGTGAAAGTGTTTGAAAGTGTTCTCCAACCCGAGGGCTTGTCCTTCTCTTCTCTTTGAACTAACTTTTCTACCAACCAACCTCGTCTGGAATCTGTGCCATGAACTTTACCGCGAACTACCATGAACTGTGTGATCTGAACAAAAGACTTTTGACCTATTGACTTTGTCCCTAAGCCTTTTCTAGCTGATCTCCTCACTGTAGTCTCTCTTGTTCAACTGCTCAGAATACTTACCTGTTGGTTTTGCCTAATTTCTGATAACTTTGTCTTTCCCTCCCTTTTAAGTTGCTGGAATGTCATTTTGCTCCCACTTCATTTTGTGAGCTTAACTTGTCTGGAATTTAAGGGAAGTGGTGTGGTGTATTTATGATTATGATTTTTGCCCTTGCTTAGAATAGTGAAATGTTATACAACTGTTGCGTAAATAAATATATATTCTTTTACTTAGAAACCTTGAGTCAGTGTTTGCCTGTATCATAGGAATTGCTGTCCTTTGTGTAACTATTTGTACTGCTTACTTACTCTTGAGATTAACTGGCTGCTCCGCTAATGCTACCACTATTACTGTGTAGTACAGGCTTGTACCAAAGGTGAAATTGTACTGTCACTTGTAGTCTTAATTGTGTGTAGTGTTCCCAAAGGGTACTGAATATAATTCTGCCTAGCACTGATGTACAGTGGGGAGGATACACGTATAGTAATTACACTTAGAGTGCTGCTATTACCTTGGATCAACTAACCACAAGGCTAACATCACTAAAAAGCAACAATAATCATGTCTGATGTGGAAAGCCACAGTTAGAAGGCCCTCCTGAGTTACACTGCTGATTATTTAAGAACCATGTGTAAAGAAAGGAAACTCTCTGCCAAAGGCAAAAAGATTGAATTAGTTGAAAGGTTGTTAAAGAACCCAAGTCTAGGGTGTGGGTCTGAAATGCCTGACTCCTTAGCAAATGTGGAAAGTATTGAGGATGATAATGTATCTATTACTGATGAATTGGAAGAAGTAGATGTGTCTCCTAATGTAGGTCTCTCTGCTCCATTGCCTGCTCAGCATCCTCAACCCTTGTCTACTGGGACCCGCACAGGTCCTACACTCAGTCCTGAATTCATTGCTCTAGAGAAAATGAGGCTTGAACTGGAATTTAAACGTTTAAATGCTCAAACTGAACAGAAACACCAAGAACTTAAGTTCAGAGAAATGGAGTTGAATCATGAACTTGAAATGAAAAGATTGTCTCTTGAGAATGCTTCTCTCCCAGCGTCTTCTAGGTCTTCCAGTCCTAAGAGTCCCCATATGCCTAAATAAATTGTGGGTATGTATGAGGTAAGCTTGATGTTTTAGATTGGTTGGCAATGTTTGAATATAACCATGGGATTCAAGGTCTTACAGGGAATCAGTTGCTTCCCTGGCTCTTCTCTAGGCTACCCACTGTTGCATCTGATGTTGTTGAAGGGAAGCGCCCCCAAGACAGCACGATCCTCCCCGCAATGAGAGACAATAAAGGACTCTCCCGTAATGGGAATAAGGCCAAGACAGAGTGCGGGTGAGCGTAAGTGGGAGTTTATCAATCTGAATAGGGCATGCAAAGAACTCTGCAACCTCCGAGAGCGCTCTGTCTGACAATAGCAAAGAAAGGCGTATTTCTAATACAAAAAGACGTCATCAGAACCTACACACTATAGGGGGCACAAGTTCATTGGGATTGGGTGGCGACGACTAACTATAGGTGTTGCTGCAGCGTGGTTGGTCTTGGCGGGAGGACGTCACTGGTCAGCCTCGTAGGTTGGGCTGGGCCTGGCAGGCCGGCTTGAGTTCATCCGGGCGGTGTTGGTATGCTGGGGCAGCCTGTGACAAAGATGAATACCTTCCCTGACTTGTTTGCCCTAGGCCATGCACATTGCAGTTACTTAAGTAATTACATGTTATTTTCTACAGTAAATCTTTCAGTAGGTTATCTTACGAATAAATGCAACACAGGAGGAATGCACCTTGTGAGGGGTCTGGTGGCCGTTTGTCAGAGTGTGATTTACCTGTGTCCTGTTGACTGGTATTATAGGTCGAGGGGCTGGGCTCTAGGGCATGGGATGGGTGGTACATGTCTTTCTGTTTCGTTAGAAGTTGTTATGAATGGGCTGCTGTGTCTTCATCCCAGTGTTGGGGGGTCGCGCTTGTACGGAGCCATGAATCTTGAGGTGGTCTGGGGGATTGTGGGGTTTACGAGAGGGTGCTGGTGGATCTGTGGATTCAAACGGAGGTTTACTGCCGTGTTGTAAATAACGCAGGTGGCGGGCTGTGGCCTTAGATGCTGTAACGGGGCCTACAAATCTTTGAAGCGGCTCCAGCTTGGTTGGGGGAGGTGGGGTAGCGCGGCACAGGCCTTAGCTCTCTTGTCTGGCAGGCTTCGTAGGGTGGGAGGGGGAATGGCCTTGCACATATTCACAAAGGTATTTTTCTCGTGTGGTGCCGACTTTTAGGTGCAGAACATTAATAACGTTTGACTCGTTTGAACTACTTGAACACACATATATTTCAACTTCATTAAACATTTCTTTGACACAGTCAGTCTGAGTACCTTGTAATTGTAAAGCATTCTATCCACTACATTGTTTGATTATTTATATACATTTTGCATTGTGTGAGGTAGTACTAGGTTGTGGAACACAGAGATTGATGCTTGCCACTGTGGGTGACTAAGAAAACATATAAGGGTTGAGATTTCTACACAAGACTAAAGATACTTGCATATCTATACTATAAGTTTCATTGCATAATTGTGTGCACCCTTCTCTGTGATATAGCAGCATTAGTTCAGTTATAGTGAAAGGTCGTGGGGTGTGGGTGTCATATAAACGTACACTTCTACAAGTAATACACAGTTTGCAGGTTCTTTTTAAGAGAAGTGGTTCTTTAACACTAATACTTGAATTCTTTCCTGCTTTCATCAGATGGCTATGCTACAGTTTTCCCCGTCGCCCCGGCCTTGCTGACCAGGTCACGCGGGGCGCAGTATTACATTGTGGACGGTGAAGTGTTACAGTGTTAGTATTTCGTGTTAGCTCATACCCAACTTTCTCATGGGAACGCGCTCACAGCGGATCTGCCATGGTGCTGCGGCGACAGGGGTGCTTGAAAGCCCTCCAAAGGTGGGGGCCACGCTACAGTGCGCTGAGCTCACGCCATCTTTGCTGGACAAGATGGCTTCTAGGCCTACCTAAATTTTAGTACATGCGACCAATGGATACGTGTGGGCAATGTCATCAGCGGGCGACCCCTCCTCCACCTGGGCCCGGGTGGCACGAGGGGGCGCCCACAGAGCCATGGTCCTCACCTGGGGAGAAGATGCAGGCGAGGGGGGTCTCCAAGACCAGTCCTCCCCTACATTTCCCCCCTTTCGTTACTAAAGTAACAAATTCTTTAGTTCTTCTATCCTTCTACATTCTGCTTCTTCTATCACTGCGTCATCCCATGCAGGTGTTCCTTTTATGGGCATCCATGCCCTGCACACCCCCCTTAAGCTCTCACCTCTCCTGGCATATTCGTCTGGTGTACATGTTAAGTATATACAGTCACCAGTTTCCTCCAAATCTACCCAGACCTCCTCATACCATTCCAGATCACGGGGTTCTTTGATGGTGGTGTGCCATAATTTGTCTACTATATGCTTGTCACGGTATATAGGCACTACCTGATACCTGGGAGTGTTATCTGTTCCTGTCTGTACATGTACTTCTTGTGTTGCGCTAATTGTACCACCGGAGTTGCCCATTGTCACCATCATCATTGCACCGTTGGGGACTGCTTTAGCACAACATCGGAGGCCCACCTGGCACAGGCAGAAGGCTACGAGGAGAAACACCACAGCTGGCACCAAAAATTTCATAGTCATTCCAAGCCATGAGGGGACCCAGGAGAAGATATTGTCGAACCACGTGCTATCTTCTGCTCCACCTTCCATCTTCATTTTTTCTCCCAGGTTGTGCACTGCTTCGATCACGTGGGACAGGGATCCATTTTCTGCGTCTTCAGAAGGTACGAAAGTGCAGCAGGCACTTCCTATTTTCCGGCAAACACCTCCATCCATTGCCGTTAACAGGTCCAGGACATACCTGTTCTGCATGGTCATTAGCCGTAGAGCTCGCAGTTCCACCTTTATTATGTTGAACCCTTCTTCAGTGTCATTGGCCAGCTGAATCAGTTCCCAACGCGTTATCTGGAGCCATTTTGCATTTGCCCTTGCTTGGACACTTGAAACTAGTGAGGCAAAAAATGTTTCTACGGAGCTGAACAGTCGATACCTGTCTGGGATCTGTGCCAACAAATCAGATGATGCCTTTGATATGTAGTTTGATGCTCGTCTGTTCCGGGATAGTGCTTCTTCCTTGCCCCCGGAGGACAGGACATAAAGGTGTGATTTTGCAGTTGGTGGGGCCACACCCTGGTACACCTTTCCTTGTGTCCTTTTTTTCTCGTCAACGTGGCTTTCTGGGATCACCATCAGGGCTGAGTGTAGAGTGGCCATTGAGCAGCTGCCACTCCATGACTGGGGAAGGTGCAGGTATGCCTGATTACCGCATACCCAGTATGTGTCCATTAGTGCGGCTGTTCCTTTTTTCATGTCTGGAATGGTGAGGGTCTTGTTACAGTTTTTGTTGGTTCCCATTGCCACCTTCCCTTCTCCCTTGAAACATAGTTCATTGTTTATTTCACCCTGTAGCTTGAAGGGTTTTTCCATCGCTGTCACCCATGTTAGTTTAGAAATGTGTTCTTTCCATACTGGTGTGCACGTTTCTTCTATCCATTGCAGCTTATCTGGTTGCACACCCCTCAGTGCTTCCGCTTTACACAGTACCTCTTCATCCTTCCACTTATTTTCAGAAAATAATGTCCCTTGTATGACAAAAAATGCTTCTTTAAGACATACCACTCCAGCTGCCTTTGGGTAGCAAGTTTTCTCATTTTGTATTATCTTGAAAGTGACGTCATGTGCCTGGAAGGTGTTCTTTATTCTGCACAGCGTGAGATGAAGGAGACATTGGGCATCCACAATGGGCAATTCTTTAGGTAACAACACTTTGGGTGTGCCTGAGGCATGGGGGATGAGGGAGCAGACATAGCAGCTCTCGTTTGTCGTTTGCTTAGCTGTTGCACTCATATCTGCATACCACTTATTTGCTTGGTGGGGGTGTCGTGGGTCTTCCATCTTATCTAGCCCCAACCCATAGTACTCATCATACCCCCTCCTACTTGCCTCTCTTCTCCGTCTGCTATTTTTGCTTCTTATGTGTTTTCTGCTTTCAGTAAGTGATAAAACAGGCCCCCCTTCCTCATTCCCACCCCCCTTTTCCGAATCCTCATATAATTCCTTATGTTCTGCCATCGTTCTTACCTTCCCATCTTTTTCAATAAATAACAGATCATTTTTTCCCATGGGGGCGGGTTGGCTAGTGGGGCTGCTATACAACCATGATATGGCAGATAAATTCCGATCATTCAAACTGCGAGCATTGTAATCAGACATTTCTGGTAGGGACATTGTGTCATTTTGCATTTCTTTATGTAAACCTTTTGTTTTTGACAACACAGCAGTGGGTGGTGTGGTATAGTAACCCCATACAAGGTTTGACCCATCCCACACCAAAAAATCACCTTCTTTGGTATTTGCATTTGTAGTTGAATTGGTCCCAGGGGGTAGGGTGATGTTACTCCCCCCTCCCCCCTCGTTCATCTCGATAGAGATGAACGCTATGAACCAGTATGTTACCAAGCAAAACATTGATATGAAAAACACTATAACACACATTGACAATCCACATTCGTATGAGTATCTACACCTGTCCATTAGCACTTGTCTAATTCTAGTAAATCTATCCGTTGCAGGCTGCCCATTAGATGCCATGGTAGCTCCTGTTTGGGATACAAAAGTGCATTAAGTACATGCATGTAAACATTTCTGTTGGCACCGGCAGTGCCAATATAAGTTTGACGGGGTATGGAAGCGGGTGGGGTTACAGGGGTTGTATTCACACACAAGGGTATTTACAGTCAATAACATCAGTTCATCATTATATATACATATATAAACACATGTGTGTACCTTCATGAGAGAAAAAATCATAGAAAACGGAAACCAGTAAAAAAAAGATTTTTTTTTTTTTTTTTTTTTGAGCGTATCATTACACTCGCCATTCTGCCAGTCGTATTCATCATCACTCGCTGTACATACGCAAGTTCATCTTCATTCATTCCACTCAACTTCACTGTTTGCTGTTGCCTGTGCCTTTTCCTGCACTTCAGCTTCCACGGGACTATACGCCCTTCGTACATCTGTCAAATGCACCCAGTACCTAAGGCCCTTAACCTTCACCGCCGTGGACGTGCAAAACACTACTTCATAGGGGCCATGGAAACGTGGTGCATTCCACCTTCGCACAAAACTTCTGACATATATAAACTCGCCTGGCATCAGCTGTGGCGGTTTGTCAGGCTGTGTCTCTGTCTCTGCAGTGTTTCCCTCCTCACTTGTGAAGGGCGGGGCAAGCTGCTTTGCTATTACGCGCGCTGCCTGTGTTAGTTTTTTCAAGTAGTCTGTAAACTCCTCACCCAATATCGCAGCGCTTCTGTGTGCATCTGAACGTTCGCGGAGAGGCGAATGTGCTGTATGCATTCTCCTCCCAGTCACTATTTCGTGTGGGGACAAATGGTGGTCTTTGCTGGGCTGATTGCGCAATTCAAACAGGGCCAGGGGTAGGCAGTATATCCAGTTCTTTTTCAGGGAAAAGCATAGTTTCGACAACCGGCCTTTCAACAGGCCGTTCATCTTTTCCACTACGCCATTACTTTGAGGATGATAAATCGAACACAATTTGTGTTTTATTCCCAATAACGTAGTCACTTCCTTAAATAGTTCATTAACAAAATGAGTGCCGTTGTCTGAGCGAATCACGTCGCAAATTCCCCAGCGCGGAAATACTTCCCTCACCAAGAACTTTGCAGCGCTTTTCGCATCAGGACGTGCACAGGGGCCTGCCTCCACCCACCTTGAAAACGGACACACAACCACAATCATGTAACGAGCTCCATTACACCTTTCTCCCATATCGACATAATCAATGTGGAGCTCTCTAAATGGCCCAATGGGTTTTGGTATTGTACCTCTGAGTGTGCGTAATGTCATTCCTGAGTTGTAAATCTGACATGTTATGCATTGCAATGCCAGCCGAGTTATGTGTTCTTGGAGACAGGGCGCAAACCAATCTTCTTGTATTTCTGCGACTATGTGCTGCTTTGTATTGTGTGCAGGAAAGTGTAGCTGTTGAAATGCAACTTCTAACAATTTTACTGGCATTACCGCTTTTCCTGAACTTCCCTGCCGCCATAATAGATCTGTTGGCGATTTGCTGCAACCTCTCTTAGTCCATAGCAATTTTTCTTCTGCACTAGCTCCCCCTTGTAGCTCGATTATTTCTTGTGTAGGCATCATATTATATCCCTCTTGGCTTGTCGTATGTTGTAACATGTATTCCCCTACCTCACTTTTCTGAAAATATGAAGCTTCCTTGGCGGCGGCGTCTGCTGCCGCGTTTCCCAAAGACACAACATCTGTATTTGATGTATGGGCTTGGCATTTTACTATTGCCACCGCTGTGGGGTCTCGCAGTGCCTCAATTAGTTCTTTCAACAATTCTGCATGTTGAACAGGTGTTCCATCTGCTCGTCGAAACCCTCTCCGCCCCCATCTTGCCAGACCTCCGTGTACTGTTGTCGTCATGTAGGCTGAGTCCGTGTATATTATTACTGCACATCCCTTAGCTGCATGTAATGCTTCTATCAGTGCGATCAGTTCTGCTGCTTGGGCTGAATAGTGTGATGGGAGGCGGTATTGTACTAATGTTTCGTATTCGCCGTCCTCTAATCTCACCACTGCCATACCCACATGTTTCTCTCCTGTGTCCATGTCAATTGATGCTGATCCGTCCACGAAATACACCTCCCCCCGTTTAGGGCATTCTCACAAACTACCTGATCCTCACCTTTGTCGCCCGTGTACGTTGCACAATTGTGGTTTTGCATGTCCTCTATAGTGCAAGCTTCTGTGATAAATGTGGCTGGGTTCACTGTTTTACATCTCACTACATGGATGTTTGCGCTAGACAGTATTATTTCATATGCTGTCGCGCGTTGTGTTGTCAGTGTACTCTTTGATCGTTCCAATTTTGCAAATAATGAGTGTTCCACAAACAATGTTACCGGACACCCCATTACTATCGTGGCACTTTTTTCAATGGCGAACGCGGCTGCAGCGAGTGATTGCTCGCACGCGAAATGTCCTTGCATCACCGCGTCCAGAGTGCCGCTATAGTAAGCCAGGGGCTTGTGGCCCAACGATGTTTTTTGTGTCAGTACTGCTGTCATCAGTGTTCCTTTGCAATGTGAAAACAGGTAAAATTCGCGTTCATAATCTGGATTTGCCAGAACTGGAGCGCTCGATATTAGCTCTTTCAGTGAATTGAATGACGTACCCATTTCTTCTGTCCATTCTATGTGTCTGTTCTCCTGCTGGGCCTCTTTCAGTGCCTGCAATAAGGGCCTTGTGTATGCTGCGTAGTCTAATATCCATGCTCGGCAGTAGTTGCACATTCCCAGGAATTTCTGCATGTCTTTTACTGTTATGGGCTTCCCTACTGCTCTTATTGCCTCTGCTCTGTCTGGTATGATCCTTTTTCCGTCTTTTGATATTAGCTGCCCCAAGTATAAGACTTCTGTCAGGCAGTATTGTAGCTTTCCCTTGTCTACTTTGTACCATTTATTGGCCAGTAAGGCCAGGAGAGTTATTGAATCTTTTCTGCATCCCTCCTCGTCTTGTGCACAAACCAATAAATCGCCAACGTACTGAATCACTGTGCTTTCTACAGATAAGTTCCCCAAGTCTTCATGTAATATTCTGTTGAATATGCTCGGGCTTTCGCAATATCCCTGAGGTAACCTGCAGTGTTCGTATCTCTTTCCCCCTAGTGTGAATGCCGTTAAGTACCTACTCTCTTCTGCTAAGGGAATTGAGAAAAATGCATTTTTCAAGTCTACAACTGTGAAGTGTGATGCTGTTTTTGGGATGTTGCATAATATTGTTGCAGGGTTCGGGACCAAAGGGAACTCTTTCTGAATCACATCATTGAGTGGGCGTAAATCTTGTATCATCCTCCATGAACCTCCCTTTGCCTTTTTAATTGGGTAAATGCATGTGTTACATGGGGAGTTTGAGGGCACTATTATTCCTTGTGCTAGTAGTGCATCAATCGTCTCTTTTATTCCTTCTTCCGCCTCGCGGGACAACGGATATTGTTTTACACGGGGTAAAATTGCTCCTTGTTTTAACTTTATCACAACAGGTTGAACTCCATGTAGTAGCCCTACATCATGGGGACCGTTGGTCCATAAATTGTTGGGTACAAGCCTCATATCATCATTGAAAAATGACTGTGGCGCTCCTACCACTGCCATTAACTGTACTGGGATTTCTCTGGCTGTAATCATGATGTCACATGGCATTGCTAGTTCCATCACTATTTCGCCGTCTGTCTCTGCGTCTGAAAAGAGCTCCTCATCTGACAGCTCCCGCAGTGGGATATTGGCATCTGTACACAGCACTGTACGCCATTCGCATCCTTCCATGTCAATTCCAATTACACATATTCTTTTGGCTGATACATGTACTGCGCGCAAGTCCAATGATAGTATTGACCCTGGAGCTGCGTCGGGGCACACTATGGGGCGAAAGAGGAATTCCGCTGGGATCCTCCAATCCATTCTCCTTAATTCTGGAATTATGAGAGCCAATGTTCTTATACTGATGCCCTTGCAGTTGTGCATTACTTCGTTGCCCTGCGTTCCCTTGTTGTTGGTGTTGTCCCATTGGGAGGCCGTATGGGCTCCCTGGATGGGGATGACCATACTGTTCTGCCTCTTGGAACCCATTGTTTGGTCTGTTTCTGCACTCCCTGGAGTAATGTCCCCACTTCCCACAATTCCAGCAGCTCCCCTGCGGTCCTCTGGGACCTTGCCACCCATTTCCTCCCATCCCACCATACCCTTGTCCGCTCCTTCGGCCCCTGTACCCACCTCTTCCCCCTCGTGGGGCCCACTCTTGCCACATCGGACCTCCGTTCTGCTCCTGCTCGTTCCACTGTCGCTGTCCTGCTCCAGCCCAGTTAGCTGCCATCCTCCCTTGTATTGCTATCTGCCCCTCCTCCTCTTCATCCCCCTCCCTAATGAGTGGGAGCGTAGCTACTGCTGCTGTGACCTTCACCAGCTTTGACTGCACTAGCTTCGCCTCGTCTGCCAATCTTTTCTGGGCTACCTCCTTCTCTCTTTCTTTTAAACTCTTGCAATGGTGCACAATTATGCTTTGGATTTCTGGCCAACCCTTTGCCTCAATGCCCGCTATCTTATCAAGCACCTTCTGCACCTCTTTTGGGAGTCCTCTTTTGATGATGAAATAAAATAATGACGTCGACTGGTACCAGGGCGTGCCCGTCTCCGTTCTCCACATCTCCTGCACCCTGAAAATGTAATCCATAGCATCCTCCCCGTCATTCATTGTACATTGCATTACTGATTGCAAGTCTGGAGTATCTGGGAACGTTTCCCGCAGAGCATCCCACACCCTTGCAAGCACTGTGTTAAAAGAAGCCCCATCATGACGGTCACAATCTAATGTTACTCCCGGGAAACCGGCCTTGGCCCATACTCTGTCTGCCTGGTCCCCCACTGCTGATACCAGTAAGCTCTTCACATCGCCTATTGCTAGGGGTACCCCGGCAGTGTGTTTTTCAAATGCATATATCTACTTGCTCGCCCCTCCTGATAGCGGGGGCAACAACTTTAATAAATTGGCCTTGTCCATCTGAGCCCATGGAATGTAGTTTGGCCTCCCTCCCCCCCTGTGTATCAGTGGGAGTTGT
This sequence comes from Ambystoma mexicanum, assembly GCF_040938575.1. Lineage (NCBI taxonomy): Eukaryota > Metazoa > Chordata > Amphibia > Caudata > Ambystomatidae > Ambystoma > Ambystoma mexicanum. The sequence continues at coordinate 114,570,707 of NC_090934.1, read as the reverse complement.
AATTTCCCTTTCGTGGTTGCACCTGCATCCAATTTGGTCGCTACTGATCCCAATGACGCCATCTTCCCCACCCTATTCCTTAACCGTCCCATCCATTCGTCATCGATAGTTCCCAGCGAGCATGCACCGTCCAACTCCTCACTTTCCCCTCCTACCGCCATACTCAACCTGTCACTCTCCTCCATATCGCCCCTGATATCACACAGCAGTTCTTCTCTGATCCCTGTTTGCCGTTCTACATCACCAGTACTCCCTTCCAATGCTCCCACCTCTATTATTCGTGTTGGCTCTTCTTCAATTCTGAACAATATCTCACCCTTTTTCCATCCATCTTCAATTTGTCTACTCTCATTTGACGCTCTAGACGCGCGTCCTGATTGTGCTGGAGTGCATGCCGTGCGCTTGCATATGTCTTTTATTCTTGAAAGCTCATCTTTTGCTATTGAAAGTCTTGACTCCAAATCATTCGTTAGCTTTTCTATGTCCACCCTTTGTGTACCTGCCTGGGCTCTCCCCCTAGTATTTTCGTATGGTGGGGGACCGTTGGCCTTTGGGGTGTGGTAGTAGTCGGGGGAGGTACATAAGTAGGATCGCTGTACCCTGCTGCGGGGACGGGCTTATTTAATATCGGATACAAACTTATCACCTCCACAGGTGGTTCTACATTTGGCGGTTCCTTTTCCTCTCTCGGGATCATGAGCGGGTTGTCGGTGGTGGATGGTAGATCAGTGTTAGTTACCAGAGCTTTGGGTGGTGGTATTTCTTCAAACAATCTCCAGAGATCTAATATCTCCTTCCTGTTGTGCAACTGCTTTCCTTTATATTTGAGACGAATGCATGTCGATACCATGGGCCTCATTACGACCCTGGCGGTAAGGGGTTAACGCCAGCGTTAGCTGCGCCAACCCCTTACCGCCAATTACGAGTTCCGTTACCGCCATGGCCGATTTCCGCCTGCTTTTCGCAGGCGGAGGAAACCATGGCGGTAAGGGACCCAACCATGGCGGTAAGGGACCCTCGCGTTAATTACGCCACCGTAATTTACGGTGGCGTAATTAACGCCTTCCCCACTCCCATTATGTCCTATGGGACAGAATGGGAATGGGGAAGGGCAGAATGGGGATTGGCGGATTTACCGCTCCACTCCACTCGGAATGGGGCGGTAAATCCGCCATCCGCCATGGCGTAAAGGGACTTTGCGCCATGGCGGTAAAGTCCGCCACCGGCGGAAAAATTCCGCCAGGGTCGTAATGAGGCCCCATGTCTAGAATGCTTTTGTCAAAGGACCCCCCCTCGGGCCAGATCTGGGGCAACCCCTCCCCCTTCAATTCTGTGACCCATTGGTCATGATATTTCTTAATCCGCTCCGCATACCCCGGTAGGCTCTTACAGATATGTGATAAGGGAGTTTCTGCCCCCATACTCTGAACCAATGGCAGTGATTGCACACAATCTTTTCAGTCTCGATAGATATATATATATATTTGTTATGGCACAGACAAGAGCAAACTGTCAATGATATCGTCCAAGTTAATTCAATAATCAAGTAATTTTTCACTCACCACGCCACACTCATCATGACCATCCAATAGTTATACACAACCACTTCTTTACACACCATCACTGTCAATCCTTTCTCTCCAATACCCACACGATGTGCGCACACCTCACGATGCCTTTCCACTCACAACTCACTCTTCCCTCCCTTTCCTCCCTGGCCAGCTGTCCCTGTCGTTCTACTCAAGTTATTATATTCACATCTATATGTGCCAATATTTGATCCCCACTCCTGCAGTTGGATTCCCTATCTTATTGTTTTATATTGACAAAGTTAACTTATACTCCCTTTTAGTTCTGACCCCTGCCCCTTGAAGAAAAGAATTGAAAGAGTAGCAGTTACTAAAATGTTCTCCGTGTCTCCCTTTGCCAGACACCTTTAACTTATTTTTCACCTTTTCATATATTCCCAGTACTAGTCAAGATAGCACTATGCGGCGCCGCCTTCCACCCCCTTTCGGAGCTAGGTTCCCGTCACTTTTATCTCTTATTCACTTCTTACTCCTAATGGCCATATGCAACGAAAAGATAAAGAAAGTTTAAGACCTGTCTTTAGTAGACCCCTGTATTCCCCTTTTCCACCCGTTCACGTTTTCCTATCCTCAGTTTCCTCTCCCACTCCCTTTATGATCGCTCGCACTCAGTACTCACGTGCCCGTCTTGAACCGATAGTCTCCGAAACTGGGTCCGTCCAGGCAGTGCTGCCGTCTGCTCAACAAGTAGCCCCGGCTCCGGCGAGCGGTACTCAAAGGGGATTTTTCAACGGGGATCCCGTACCCTCTTTCTGTTGAGTGCGCACTTCTTAGTGTACCGGTCGCCGTTGGCGGGTGGCTTCCCGGAGCCGGCCCACCGTGCGTTTCCCTTTTCGACCGGAGATTCTCGTGCCAAAAGGGGACGGTTATAAGGAGTTGGGAAGAAATCATTTAGAAAAATCACGCTATCGGGGTCACCACTGAAGGGAAGCGCCCCCAAGACAGCACGATCCTCCCCGCAATGAGAGACAATAAAGGACTCTCCCGTAATGGGAATAAGGCCAAGACAGAGTGCGGGTGAGCGTAAGTGGGAGTTTATCAATCTGAATAGGGCATGCAAAGAACTCTGCAACCTCCGAGAGCGCTCTGTCTGACAATAGCAAAGACAGGCGTATTTCTAATACAAAAAGACGTCATCAGAACCTACACACTATAGGGGGCACAAGTTCATTGGGATTGGGTGGCGACGTCTAACTATAGGTGTTGCTGCAGCGTGGTTGGTCTTGGCGGGAGGACGTCACTGGTCAGCCTCGTAGGTTGGGCTGGGCCTGGCAGGCCGGCTTGAGTTCATCCGGGCGGTGTTGGTATGCTGGGGCAGCCTGTGACAAAGATGAATACCTTCCCTGACTTGTTTGCCCTAGACCATGCACATTGCAGTTACTTAAGTAATAACATGTTATTTTCTACAGTAAATCTTTCAGTAGGTTATCTTACGAATAAATGCAACACAGGAGGAATGCACCTTGTGAGGGGTCTGGTGGCCGTTTGTCAGAGTGTGATTTACCTGTGTCCTGTTGACTGGTATTATAGGTCGAGGGGCTGGGCTCTAGGGCATGGGATGGGTGGTACATGTCTTTCTGTTTCGTTAGAAGTTGTTATGAATGGGCTGCTGTGTCTTCATCCCAGTGTTGGGGGGTCGCGCTTGTACGGAGCCATGAATCTTGAGGTGGTCTGGGGGATTGTGGGGTTTACGAGAGGGTGCTGGTGGATCTGTGGATTCAAACGGAGGTTTACTGCCGTGTTGTAAATAACGCAGGTGGCGGGCTGTGGCCTTGGATGCTGTAACGGGGCCTACAAATCTTTGAAGCGGCTCCAGCTTGGTTGGGGGAGGTGGGGTAGCGCGGCACAGGCCTTAGCTCTCTTGTCTGGCAGGCTTCGTAGGGTGAGAGGGGGAATGGCCTTGCACATATTCACAAAGGTATTTTTCTCGTGTGGTGCTGACTTTTAGGTGCAGAACATTAATAACGTTTGACTCGTTTGAACTACTTGAACACACATATATTTCAACTTCATTAAACATTTCTTTGACACAGTCAGTCTGAGTACCTTGTAATTGTAAAGCATTCTATCCACTACATTGTTTGATTATTTATATACATTTTGCATTGTGTGAGGTAGTACTAGGTTGTGGAACACAGAGATTGATGCTTGCCACTGTGGGTGACTAAGAAAACATATAAGGGTTGAGAGTTCTACACAAGACTAAAGATACTTGCATATCTATACTATAAGTTTCATTGCATAATTGTGTGCACCCTTCTCTGTGATATAGCAGCATTAGTTCAGTTATAGTGAAAGGTCGTGGGGTGTGGGTGTCATATAAACGTACACTTCTACAAGTAATACACAGTTTGCAGGTTCTTTTTAAGAGAAGTGGTTCTTTAACACTAATACTTGAATTCTTTCCTGCTTTCATCAGATGGCTATGCTACAGTTTTCCCCGTCGCCCCGGCCTTGCTGACCAGGTCACGCGGGGCGCAGTATTACATTGTGGACGGTGAAGTGTTACAGTGTTAGTATTTCGTGTTAGCTCATACCCAACTTTCTCATGGGAACGCGCTCACAGCGGATCTGCCATGGTGCTGCGGCGACAGGGGTGCTTGAAAGCCCTCCAAAGGTGGGGGCCACGCTACAGTGCGCTGAGCTCACGCCATCTTTGCTGGACAAGATGGCTTCTAGGCCTACCTAAATTTTAGTACATGCGACCAATGGATACGTGTGGGCAATGTCATCAGCGGGCGACCCCTCCTCCACCTGGGCCCGGGTGGCACGAGGGGGCGCCCACAGAGCCATGGTCCTCACCTGGGGAGAAGATGCAGGCGAGGGGGGTCTCCAAGACCAGTCCTCCCCTACATTGTGATGGAGTTGGGGGAGGTGGATAGGATGGATTATGAGTGTGTGAAGCTAGCTTTAATTGCTAGATTCGGGAAAACCTCTTCCCAGTACCTTAATAGGTTTAGGACCCTCAAAAAGTATGATGGCACCCCTTGGGCTAAATGGGTATGTGAATGTTTGAAAAACATAGATGGTTGGATTAAAGGATAGTTCCGGGAATTTTTTTTTATTGTCCCTAGGGGTCGGCCATGTGTTTGTAAGCATAAATCGGTAGATCGTAGAAAACTTTCCTATGGACCTTACCCGACTTTTCGCCCATTATCGCACTCGAAATCAGCCTCCATTTTGTGATAATCCTATCATTTCGCCCCATCGACCTGGCTCACCTGCCATTTCGGCACTAAATCAATTCCCCCGCCCCTGAGCCTGACATTATCAAAACATTCATATTCCCCGCCTCTCCCCGTGACGTGACTGTGCTGCGTAGGCAAACGCGCCCAGGCGTCTTCTACGCGACTCCACACAGAACCCGGAAATCAACACAGATCAGCTCACAAAACAGCGCGCCACAATTCGGAATATGAAACTGTACTTTGAAATCAAACCGCAAGATTGTAAATGTGGTAAAGTACATTTATTTGACATCAAATGTTTATAGAATATTCAGCGTTTTGCATTTTTATTTGCTCTCGATCCAAATTAGTGCGTCTTGAGGCAAGCAATGTCCGTGTGCAGTACACCGGGTCTTAGAGCATCTCACAATACAGCGTCACAATTCGGAATGTGAAACCGTGGTTTAAAAGCAAACGGCAAGATTGTACATTTGGCAAAGTACATTTATTGGACATCAAATGTTTATAGAATATTCAGCGATTTGCATTTTTATTTGCTCTCGATCCAAATTAGTGCGTCTTGAGGGAAGCAATGTCCGTGTGAAGTACACCGGGTGTTGGTTTACGATAACAATAAGCTCTTCGGTCGCACTGATAATCGCATGGCTGTTCCAACAACGAGGCACTAGGCCACCACAACGGTAGGCATGTTGCATCTAACCGTTAGTACCGCGTAAGGGCATACTTGTACTTGGCGATCGTCCCATAAAATGGTCAGGGTGGTAACGTTGTTCACGCGGAGAAGCAACTGGCGGCTGTAGAAGCCGTCCACCGGTGTCTGGTACTCGTGACACAGACAGTAGTGAACGACGTACCTAAAAACATAAAAAATGAAATTAGTTTCACCATCGGATCCTTATTAAAATTATTCATTTCATAGTTATGACAGCGCTACTGGGTGTACACAAGTGTTTAAAGGCGTGGCGAGGCAGGGAGTGGGGGGGAGGGGAGTACAAGGTAAGTAGCATAAAATAATAAATAAATAGGGCCAGCTGGTGGCAAGTGCAAGGTAAGTGCAGAACAAGTGCTGGGAAGGGGGGGGCTGTACGATACTGAGACAGTCCCCCAGTGCAGGGGTTTGACAGGGAGGCAGTGCAGGTGGAGAGTGGAAGGGCCCAGGACCGAGGTCGCAGACAGTGGACCAGTTGTAGCAGGGGAGAGGGAGAGAGAAAGCAGAAGCAAAGTCGAAGGTTTTGAGGTGCTTCCGTAAACGGAGATGGTTCTCAAGAAAGGGTAGAAAACAATATGCCACATAGAACGAACAAGTACAACTGAACCCGTCTATAAAGCCACTGTATAGTAATTAAATTGCGGTATAAACTCATCAAAAGTTACTTACATTATATTTGCATTTTCCATTTTCTCTCTGTGTAGGGCAGAACCGAAAAACCACTCCTTCTATGCCGAGGTTACTTATTCTAATGAACGTGGCTCATCGTTTCGTTTCTGAAATTTTATTCATTATCTTTTCTTAGTCTTTCGGGATGGTCCCGGCCTGTCAAGGTCAAATCACAATAGAGCCTTATACTGGGTCGTGGGCCGTTCCGCCACCCGAGCAAAACATCAAAGCAGCTGACCTTCACTGTGAGCGAGCAGACATTTCTAGTTTGCTAGCTACAGTTAGTGTAAGGGCATCTTGTCTGCGTGCCTTTTTTTTTTTTTTACTGTCCCTATGGGTCGGCAATGTGTTTGTAATACGGAAACATTCTATAATTTTTGTAAAAATGATTTATATTACTGTTTGGTTAATTTAATGCGCAAATCAACAAGGTTCGAGAGACACATTGCATGTACACTGAGCAATGACTTTTATTTACACCTAATACATAGCTACACATATGCAATGGGCCTGCAACATGAGGAGACTTGAGAGCAAAGTCACAGGTGACACACGGGTGGTTCGCACTACTGCACGGTGAAGGGAGGGGCGAGGGTGGAGAGACACATTGCATGTACACTGAGCAATGACTTTTATTTACACCTAATACATAGCTACACATATGCAATGGGCCTGCAACATGAGGAGACTTGAGAGCAAAGTCACAGGTGACACACGGGTGGTTCGCACTACTGCACGGTGAAGGGAGGGGCGAGGGTGGAGAGACACATTGCATGTACACTGAGCAATGACTTTTATTTACACCTAATACATAGCTACACATATGCAATGGGCCTGCAACATGAGGAGACTTGAGAGCAAAGTCACAGGTGACACACGGGTGGTTCGCACTACTGCACGGTGAAGGGAGGGGCGAGGGTGGAGAGACACATTGCATGTACACTGAGCAATGACTTTTATTTACACCTAATACATAGCTACACATATGCAATGGGCCTGCAACATGAGGAGATTCGAGAGAACAGACAATCAAATTACAATCATTTAAACCGTGATGTGTATTTCTCAATGAGCTCTGCTTTAGGTGGACATGGAACAGAGGCAATGTTGGGTGGCAATGCAGTTGTCCCCTGCATAGGTTCGTTCAACACTCCATGTATGTGCCTATCGAGGACATCTACGATAAGTCTCTCAATAAACTCATATTGCATATCCTCAAACACTGGTTTGATCACCCATTGTTTACTTCTTTTAGTGAAGGCCTTATTGTAGCGAAGCTTCCCTAAAGTTCCGGTCGTCCTACTTTGTTGACGGCCAACATTGTGGTTATGTGCCAAGACCGCTAGAAGAGTCCGATTGATCATGCCTTCCATGCCAAAATGCAACCTTTTGGGCCTGTACTTTAGGCACATATTGTGGAACACCTCCAAATCTCCTGTGTGGCAGAATTCCGTGAGTCCCCTCAAATCTCTTGTTATAGCTTTATCAAATACAATCTTTTCAATGGCCTTGTGAGTGGGTGATGAAGGAATCAACCACTTCTTCTTCCGTGCCTCCTCTGTGGACAAATGGCCATGTTCACATTTGTGGAAATGTTCATTGGTCGACCATCGATGTACGTTGCTGCAGTGCAACATTACTGACCGCCATTTTTCCAGTAGAATTTCCAACGACCCTTCGCATGTTTTTGAACTCCACCAAAGATGGTTGCTGATTGACTTGGACCACTGCGAAATACCTTGCGTATTTTTTTTTTTTCCTGCAGCCGACAATTTCTTATTGATTGTTTTTGCAAGATGCCATACGTCAAATTGGTGATTTATATTTTTGTACTCTTCTCTCATTGTCTTGGCAATTGAAACGTGTCTGTCCGTGGCTATCAGGTCGATCACCATTCCCCGCGATTGTAGTTCTTGCAATGATGCTACAAAGCCAACTTTCTCCATGGCCACTGAGGATGTACTTTGTGACACCTGCACGACCACCGAACTCACAATTTTCTTACTTTCCATGTCCTGAAAGTGGTAGGTGCAGTACTTGGCTGAAAATCCTGGGCTGTCGCACTGTCCATCACCGGCTAGCCTGAAGCGTTTGCCCGCGAATGTACTTTCCATTGACATTTTTTCCATTCTCCATGCTTCGCTGATGGCTGGAAATAGATAATCGGTTTGGTATTTGTAGAACTGAGTTTTCGCAATGAAATGGATTCCCACAAACTGAAAGAAATACTGTAACTTTTTAAAACTTGAACCACTAAAAAGTGCGGCCGCTGCACAAAGTAGATTGCCTGCTGGCAGTTGCCCCAGCATGGGTTGTGCAGACCATGAGAACGGATGATATTGTGTACAGGTGGCATGTATTTTAAGGTTAGTGCCTCGAATTGCACGAGTCACATTAATCAATGGCTCCCCACATACTTCTCCACCAACCCAATGCCCACATTTCATCATCATAATAATATCCATCAAACAGCTATCGAATACAATGAATTTGGCCTCCTTCCTTATACTGTCACTCTGCATCCCAGCTGGTTCGGCCTGTAACGTTGAGGACATGTCACTCACATGAAAGGTACAATCTCTGATATCGTCTTCCGCTATGCTGAGTGATATTGATGGTGTTTCATTGTCGTCCATTTCACTCTCTTCTGCAACAACTGTTCCTTGGCCGGAAATGGGAGAAAAAAACAATGTTTTCAAATTTCTCGCCCTCTTATTTTTTGCGGGTGTGGATTCTGTGAATTGATCTCCGACTGCATCCAAACTACCAGGAGGACATTCACTATCAATGGCTGGTGGTGGTATAGCTCCGTTGTCAATCAATTCATATTCTTCCCATTGGCACGATGCATCTCCAGTCTGAAGTCCCTGCCAAAAGGTTTGACAAGCAACATCTCTCGTTCGCTTCACTGTCTGTGTAGATCGAGTTCTTACACCCACTCGCAACTAGAGGACAGAATAGAAAAGGGATGTTCAGTTTAAACACAACTTACAGTATTGAACTATTGACAGTGAAAGACAACATAATATAGTGAACAGGACACTAACCTTCTTTTGCTTTCTTTTCTTTGAAACTTTCTTGCCTCGAACTTCAACATCTGGACGCTGTTGCTCCGACTCGTGTGTGCAGGTCTCCACTTCCTCTCGCGCTGCAACTACTATATTTTCATGATAAGCACATCCATCACTCACTGATGCTCCATCGACTCCCTGAAACATAGAACTTTCATTAGTATGTATAATAATATTGAAAACACAAAATGTACTTGGGGACCAATACCCATACGTACATCTCAATAGCAAAACACCAATGAACGCATTGTGTAGAACATTCAAACGACAATAGTTCACGCATTGTTGATCTAGTTAGATGGAACTGTCAAGATCCATACCTCGGGCTCCGCATAGACTTCCATTGATGATATTATTGAAGATGACGCTTCAGCAACTCCCTGAAACACAGTAATTGCATTAGTATGGTTTTCTATTTTGTTAAAAAGAACATAAACTTTGTGCAGGCGTCAACGGCTCATCTAAATAGTCCTGCACAATCTTTGATGAGTTGTCTAAAATAAAGAATGGATATCTAAATATGATTCGATTTGCTCCATCGTTGGAAGTGTCACCACCCAGAGATCTGCATCAACTACTAGGGGTGATGTTCTTGTAGAAGAAGCTCCGTCAGCTCCCTGAAACATAGTACTTGCGTTAATAAAGAAGGAAGTATAGCGGATGTAATCACGTCATATGATCTCGCTTGATCGAACTGTCAGTATCCATACCTCGAAATGCATAAGAACATCAAGGGACGCTGTAACTGCGGTGCACACTTCTGCAAGCTGTTGCGCCGACCCGTAACTGCATGCTCCCCCTTCTTCTTGGACTAATGCTCCATCGACTCCCTGAAACATAGGACTTTCATTAGTAATGAACACAATATTGAAAAAAGAAGACACATAGGAGGGCGACGACAGAAGGACATGGCTAAAAACGAAAGAAACATTGTGTGTAACAATCACGCTACAAGAATGCAAGATCTGATGATCTCCATCGATGGAACTGTCCGGAAACGTACCTCGAGCATCTGAGTGACATCTACGGTTGTCGTCAATGCGTTGGACTCCTCAGCATCTCCCTGAAAGGCAGTACTTGCATTATTTTGGATAACAATAATTATAACTGAAAACAAAGACTAGAGGACGAGTACTGTGGTGTACCATTAGGTAAAATAATTACACGATAAATTAAAACTATTGATTTACATGCCTAAAACAAGTCAGTGGCAGAATAGCTAAGTAAGATTACCCGATAGGCGCTTGAAGTGGCTGATGACTGCAATAACGACACGGATGGAGAATCTTCCGCCTTCATATTGAGTGGAGACATAAATGGGGAAATTATGGTTAGCTAATGCTACTCACACTACCGCAAGGCCGAGAGCTAAATCCGTAAACTTGACTCACCAGTGGAGGGATGTGGACGAATAGAGTGGGGATAGCGGTTGAGAGCAATTTTCGCCTCGCTCGCGGTGTTTTCTTCTTTATTAGCAATGATGTGGAGTACATGTCTGGGCTAAAGTGCCTGCTGCAGATGCGGTATCGATCACCCCTCTTGTCTGCAAAGACTTCTAGGACTCTACTTTCTAGCTCAGACGGTGGATATCCGCAATATCGGACCCATTCTCTTATCTGATCTATTGTCTTAGGGAAAACATGCATTATAGTACCTTCAGATTTATTATGGGTCTTCGAAGGGCAACCGCCAATGGAACAGGCAGGCATTGTGGAAAGTTCTGAAAAGTAAAGATCAACAATTCTCTATGAATACCAATGTGTTAAAAAATTAAATGACACATGATAAGTATTTCAATAACTTTAAAAAAATAGAAAAATATAATTTGACTAAACTCAGAACATGTGACTAGTTCCTTGCATGTACTGTCGTGAACGAAAAGAAAACATGGATGCAATTTGATGACTACTAGCAAATAGATATAAATTAAAAAATTGGACGCAAAATGATTATGGTACATGGCCTTACCTTGACGAACAAACAGTTAGATGCAGGGATCAGAGTAGTTTCTTGTCGTAGAACAGGGAGCAGTTCACAGGTTGAACACTGACGAGTTTGCTCAAAGTGGTCACGGAAGTTCACAGAGACGAAGAGCAGATAACCAGCACCTTCACGGGTTGACTAGCAAAGCGCAAAGAAGTTCTCATTAGAAATATGAAGTGGGTTATAAAGAATTCGAAACAGGGGTGTGTTTTTGAATGAATGACGTGTATTGCAGGGGGGCGTCCAGCGCGAGGGGGGATGCTTGGCAGGAGACACGGGGTCTGGAGGTAGACATGGGAACAACAGCCCATGCTCTATAGACCACTTTGAAGTGTACATGGTCTTTGGCACCTCTTGGCCTTTATCGCTCCCTGACAGCTCCACTTGCCAGCGCAAGTACCCCGGTGCGAACTGCCTTTGATAGGGCGGGGGGTGGATTGGGGCGGTGGTCGTGCAGACAAGACACAGGAAGACTCGTGAATGCAGACACACTTATGTGGATTGCAGGGGGGCGTCCAGCGCGAGGGGGGATGCTTGGCAGGAGACACGGGGTCTGGAGGTAGACATGGGAACAACAGCCCATGCTCTATAGACCACTTTGAAGTGTACATGGTCTTTGGCACCTCTTGGCCTTTATCGCTCCCTGACAGCTCCACTTGCCGGCAGCACAAGTACCCCGGTGCGAACAGCCTTTGATAGGGCGGGGGGTGGATTGGGGCGGTGGTCGTGCAGACAAGACACAGGAAGACTCGTGAATGCAGACACACTTATGTGGATTGCAGGGGGGCGTCCAGCGCGAGGGGGGATGCTTGGCAGGAGACACGGGGTCTGGAGGTAGACATGGGAACAACAGCCCATGCTCTATAGACCACTTTGAAGTGTACATGGTCTTTGGCACCTCTTGGCCTTTATCGCTCCCTGACAGCTCCACTTGCCGGCAGCACAAGTACCCCGGTGCGAACAGCCTTTGATAGGGCGGGGGGTGGATTGGGGCGGTGGTCGTGCAGACAAGACACAGGAAGACTCGTGAATGCAGACACACTTATGTGGATTGCAGGGGGGCGTCCAGCGCGAGGGGGGATGCTTGGCAGGAGACACGGGGTCTGGAGGTAGACATGGGAACAACAGCCCATGCTCTATAGACCACTTTGAAGTGTACATGGTCTTTGGCACCTCTTGGCCTTTATCGCTCCCTGACAGCTCCACTTGCCAGCGCAAGTACCCCGGTGCGAACTGCCTTTGATAGGGCGGGGGGTGGATTGGGGCGGTGGTCGTGCAGACAAGACACAGGAAGACTCGTGAATGCAGACACACTTATGTGGATTGCAGGGGGGCGTCCAGCGCGAGGGGGGATGCTTGGCAGGAGACACGGGGTCTGGAGGTAGACATGGGAACAACAGCCCATGCTCTATAGACCACTTTGAAGTGTACATGGTCTTTGGCACCTCTTGGCCTTTATCGCTCCCTGACAGCTCCACTTGCCGGCAGCACAAGTACCCCGGTGCGAACAGCCTTTGATAGGGCGGGGGGGTGGATTGGGGCGGTGGTCGTGCAGACAACACCCGTTTGCCGCAGGGCCTCACCAAGGAGAGGCCATCTAACTGAATGTAAGAGGATGGCTGCAGGATCTACTACATGGAAGGCAGGGGGGTGAGTTTATAAATACCTCACCCTCCCAGGAGAATATATGGGGGTCATCTCTGTACCCGGTGCCCAAAAAGAGGATTTATTATGATCAACCATATTTATTATTTACCTATAACCATGTTTTGTATCAATAAAATCGAACGGCTTTTTATTGCCAACGCTTCATGCCAACCCACAAAATAATATATGTATGACTGCTGCATATATGGGTTCAACGGTTATGTGGATTGAAGGTGGGCGGCCAGCGTGAGGGAGGATGCTGGCCGGAGACATGTGGTGTGACAAGGCAACGGAAGGCCATTCAACAGAGACACACTATATTCATTTAAAAAATCAAAACAACCATTGTTAAAATATATGTTGGGCTTTATTTTAGATTTTAATTAAAATAAACATAAATAATAAAAATTACACATTGTAAATTTGAGGTTGCAAGACATCGAGGGAAAACCCGCGGTATTGTCCACTGTCACTGGGGAAATGTTGTCTAATGGCAAGTACCGCACAGGCAGGTATTACTCTCCGAACGCGGTATCCGAGCCTCCCGTGAAGCCACCAAGTGAAGCAACGATAGGCCACCAGCCTGTACCACCTGTGAAAAAGAAAGATGCAAACTGTATTAAACTGACAAAACTTTCTTATCAATGTCGATTCAGGTAAAACATGTCATTTTGCTTAGAAAAAAAATATATCTAGAAAATGCACAATATGGAACCAATTTACATGCGTTCGAATGATATGTAGATGTACTTTTATATGTGGGAGACGACCATGAAATAGTAGTGGCATCACTGACATCACAAACAGAGTATACTTACTCGTTACTCGGATTACGCGGACGAACAGTGCCGCGAAGTTCGTGCATAAGCACCATCATCATCCTCAACACGGTCCGTGAGAGGCAGGCTTCCCTGAACTCTGGCAGCTCGGTGATGCATTGCGGACTTTGCTCGCCTTCCTGCAGACTTTGCTCGCTTTCAGAAATGTAGGCCAAGCACCCGGAATTTTCACGGCAGCAGCAGTTCTCCTCCTCAGTGGGCATTAACTCGCACCGATTGCACGTGCACCAGGTGGAGACGCCGTCCATGCGACATGGTCCAGGCTCTTCATCCGTTGACAGGTCCTCCCAACTGCCGTCCGAATCCCCATCGTTTCCGCGTGCTTCCCTTTCCAGTAGTTCCTCCTCGGTGTACTCGGGCTCGTACATGTAGGGCATTATTGTAGCCATTGTGTGGTAAACAGAGTAAAATAATTTACCGAGATGGTACAGGTGTTTACACGGGCTACAAGCGACGAAGGTAGCTGACCAGAGCACTGAAACGAGTCACAGAATACTCAAAGTAACACAGAGAGAGGAATGGAATCGAAAATCTGCTGCTGTGTGTTGTGAAACGGTCTGTTTATACTTATTGGGGAAAGAGGCGTCCTGCCATTTCCATAGCAACACGTCAATAGCTGAGGCGCAGCGATTGTTGACACGAGACGTGCTTGAAATGGGCAGTACGCGTCTGCTGATGTCTGTTTCAGGGGCGGGGGATTTGATTTAGTGCCGCAAAGGCAGGTGAGCCAGGTCGATGGGGCGAAATGATAGGATTATCACAAAATGGAGGCTGATTTCGAGTGCGATAATGGGCAAAAAGTCGGGTAAGGTCCATAGGAAAGTTTTCTACGATCTACCGATTTATGCTTACAAACACATGGCCGACCCCTAGGGACAATAAAAAAAAATTCCCGGAACTATCCTTTAAGTGTTACAGAGTAAACACTTATGAAGGCATGATAAATCTTGTAATGTTGGAGTCTATTTTTGATGTCTGCTCTCCTGAGCTCAGATAGCACTTGGCTGATTCTAAGGAGATAGATTCAAATAAGCTAGCTAAGGCTGCTGACTTGTGGGTTGCCAACAGGACTACTCACAAGGTTTCTGGGGCTACTCAGAAAAAGGATGAGGGGAAAAAAATGAAGAAAGAGAACAAAGAGAATTCTAATACCTCCAATCCAAAAGAAGGCCACAAACAGCAACATAAGGGTAAACCACAAGGGAAGCCAAATCGGGCTAGTACACCATCTGGACCCAAACCAGATGGAGGTCAGAACAAACCCCCATTCATTAAGACATTTGGGAAATGTTATGTTTGTGGGTCAACTGACCATGTGAAAGGGGATCCCAGATGTAAGGGTAAACCTTCAGGGGTCCACACTGTCTCCTTAGCCTTCTCCCCAGAGGAAGAAGTACCTATGGCAAGTGGAAACTTTCACCTACTGGCTGATGAACCCATGAGAGTCTCAGCCAGTGTTTCTTTAGTGTCCCTGGGCCTGTAGGAACAACAGAATTTCGATGTCTATAACTCAATCCCAGATAATACTAAAGAGTATTATAAAGATAGTGTTCTTGTGAATGGCCAGGAAAGCCCTGCCATCAGTGACACTGGAGCCAGCATAACTGTGGTGGATTAATCATTTTTCAAGGTGGAGGATGTTGCTAGGGCACCCAAACACCTCACCAAGTTAGCTGGAGGCCCTGTGCAAATGCTTCCCCAGTTACCAGCTCTCATCCAGTGTAATGTTATGACTGTTAAGATACCTGTTATTGTGCAGAGTGAAGTGCCTGGGAGAGTCCTGTTGGGTAATGACCTTAAAACTCTTGGAGTTGTGTCAAGCACCCCCAGGCCTCCCAGTAAATGGAAACAGGAGCTCACAAGGTCTGCAAGGGAGAGAACCTTGAGAGGCTCTCCAGAGGAGATGATGGAAGAAAATATCACTCACACTCCACAGGAGTTGCTCACTGCCATTTCAAAGAAATCAGAGGCAAAGGGTAAACCCAAGTCCTCCAGGAAAAGGACAAACAGCACCCCTGTCCTACCAACAAGGACATCACTGAGACTGTCCAAGTACACACCTGTGATCCCTCCACCTGCTGAGGCAGAGTGTGAGGTGCAACCTTGTGTGGGTGAACCAGCATCTGAAGAGTCAGATCAGAAAGAAGACACTGTCTTAGTTGAAGATCCTGACCCTGCTGAACATCCTGTTGTGCAGTCTTTACTGGCAGAAGGTGGACCCAACAGGGCAGACTTTAGCAAAGGACAGAGAGAGTGTCCTACTCTTGAAGGTCTTCGACAACCGGTTGCTAACCAACTTGATGGGCAAGAAGTTGGGAAGCACAGGTTAAGCTGGGAAGATGGCCTCTTCTACAGTAAACTGACTGAGTCTACCCGTGGGGACTTCAAAAGACTTGTAGAACCCCTTGCCAACAGACTCCAGTTCCTACAGGTAGCCCATGAGATACCTTTGGCTGGTCACTTGAGTTTCAAAAAGACCAAGGAAAGGCTCTCGCTCTACTTCTACTGGCCTAAAATGGGTTCAGAAGTTGACAAATTCTGTAGGAGCTGTCACATTGGCCAAACTTCTGGCAAGAGTGGAGCCAAGACTGTGGCACCCCTGGTGCCTCTCCCAGTGTGGGAGTTCCTTTTGAGAGGGTGGGCATTGACATTGTCGGTCCCCTTGACCCTCCCACATCTTCAGGGAACAGGTTTATCCTGGTTGTAGTAGACCATGCTACAAGTTACCCAGAAGCTAAAACTATGAGAACTGTTAATGCTCAGGCTGTGGCTAAGGGTCTACTTGGTATTTATAGCAGACTAGGGTTTCCTAAGGAAGTGATATCCGACAGGGGATTCAATTTTATGTCCCACTACATGCAAGCCATGTGGAAAAACGGTGGTGTCACTTACAAGTTCTCTACAGCCTACCATCCACAGACAGATGGACTAGTAGAGAGGTTTAATTGTACTATGAAGAGCATGATAGATGCTTTAGAAGATCCCCTTAGAAAAAGTGGGACCTTCTACTGCCATGCCGTCTCTTTGCATATAGAGAAGTCCCTCAGGAGGGAGTGGGTTACAGTCCCTTTGAACTTCTCTATGGCCATTCAGTCAGAGGTCCATTGGCCCTGATCAAGGAGGGGTTGGAGAGTGCTCCTTCCCCCAAGCCAGTCAGAGTGACTGACTATGTGATATGTCTCCGGGGGAGAATGTCACACATGATGGCAGAAGCAAGCAATAACTTAAAAGCAGGTCAGGCTCTGGTTAAACATTGGCATGACCAGAAGGCCAACATGGATGAGTTCGCTCAAGACCAGTTGGTATTAGTTATGGTGCCGACAATGCAGAGGGCCTTGCAGGACACATGGATAGGACCCTTCAAGGTTGTGGGCAAACTTGGAGAGGTGAACTATCTGGTGGACTTAGGCAGATCTAAGGAGGCTCCCAGAGTCTTTCACACCAACCATTTAAAGGCTTATGTCTCGAGACCAGAAGTGGGAGCTTTGCTTCTAGCTTCAGCTCAAGAGGAAGCGGAGAGTGAACCTCTACCTGACCTCCTCCGAGGCCAACCTTTAGATGAACAGATAGAAGGAATTAATCTATCTTCTCAGCTGACTTCTGAACAACAGGAAGAGTGAAAAGTTCTGTTGAATCAGTTTGCCTCCCTGTTTTCTCTATCACCAGGCTGGACCCATTGGGGCCAGCATGATATCCTCACTGGTGACTGTTTACCTGTCAAAAGCGGGGGTTACAGAATGTCAGAACATGTGAGATCCCACATCAAAGGAGAGGTCAACAAGATGCTTGATCTCAGGGTTATAGAGCCCTCTACAAGTCCATGGTCTAGTCCAGTTTTTCTAGTACCAAAGGTAGGAACCAATGAGTTGAGATTCTGTGTGGACTGTAGAGCTCTAAATGCAGTCACTTAGACTGATGCCTATCCTTTGCCCAGGACATATGAACTGGTGGATAGACTTGGTTCAGCCAAGTACCTCAGTAAATTTGACCTAACCTCAGGCTATTGGCAAATGGCACTGACAGACCATGCCAAGGAGAAAACTGCATTTTCTACCCTAGCAGGACTCTACCAATTTAAGGTAATAGAAAAATGTTTGTAGCCAGACTATGTTCTCCATTGGCAACAACTTTATTAATTGTTTAAGACTTTGTTTGTACTTCTTGTTTCATTAAGGAGAAGGGTGTGGGGTTGTCGGCACGATTATTTCCCATAAAGTTGTGTGGCTACTGCACAAGCAAGTTACAATAGTTAATGGATATGAGAAATTGTCACTCCAATGCGCCAACTCCTATTTGGGGTTTTATGAAATGTATATTTATTGGTGAGTCAATTACTAAAAAATCAACCACTTAGTCCATATATATACCAAGTTCCTCCAAGAAAATATCTTTTGTGTATAACGGGTCCTCTTCAATATTTAACAGGTCTATTGTATCCTCAACCATTTTATCATTGAGTAATGATGGAGTTAGCGTTGGTTATTGTTCTTTTCTTATTGCTGTTTCCTCAAACAATTTTTTAAGTTTCAGTTTTCTACAGAATCGAAAAAGCTCTAGTCTCCTCTGTACGTAGGAGTGAAAGAGAGTCCTTTGATGAGAGCTGATGTTAGGGCTGGTGTTACATGAAAATCAGAAAGGTTAATGATTAGGTTTATTTTCTCTTCCCTTGCTTTTGAGCTCTAGTTTCTACTTCTTGATTTGTTTGTGCACGTTTTGCTTCCTCCTCTCTTTCCTCTAAGATGTTTGGGTGAGAGGTACTTGGAGATTGTTTTTGATTGGGTTGGACACCACGGTGTGCTGTGTTGTATGTGCGAGAGCTCTTTCTGTATCTCAAATCTTCTTCTAAAAAAGGACAAGCTTTCGGTTTGGGCGAAGTGTTATTTCAGAAGTCGAGGCGTCACTGGGAGCTGAAGCTGTTGCAATTGGTTCAATTTCCTGCACTTTTTTATCGCTCACAGTTTCAATATCTGAAGTCGATGGTGTAGAGAGGTTACTCTTATCAGTTGTACCTTGACTTATTTTCATTTTAGGTTTGAGTTGCTGTTTCGTATTAACATCATATTTTGTTTGAAAGGTAAAAATTCTGTTGTTTATGTAATCGGCATTACCAGTTTAAGGTAATGCCTTTTGGACTAAAGAATGCACCTGATACATGTCAAAGGATGGTTAATCAAGTTCTGAATGGGATGGAGGACTTCTGCATGGCATACTTGGATGACATTGCAATGTTCAGCCCTACATGGAAAGAACCTTTTGATCACCTTGGATATGTTTTGCAGGCTCTTGAGTAGGCCCATCTGACCATAAAGGAAGTAAGTGTCAAATTGGTCAGAGTAAAGTGGTCTACCTTGGTCATGAGGTAGGAGGAGGTGAGATAAGGCCATTGACCAGCAAAGTATAAGCTGTGCAAACTGGGCCACCCCTACTACTCAAACCCAAGTGCGAGCTTTCCTAGGTATCACTGGGTACTATAGGAATTTCATTGAGAACTATGGGAACATAGCTTCTCCCTTGAATGTGATCTCCCCTCCAAAATTCCCTAAAAATGTTAGATGGAATGAGGAGTGTACTCAAGCCTTTGAAAGCCTGAAGAAAGCCCTTTGTCAAGCTCCAGTCCTAAGAGCTCCTGATTGTCACCAACCGTTCATTGTGCAGAAAGATGCCTCCAATATAGGTATAGGTGCAGTCCTTAGTCAACTGGATGAGAAAGGTAGGGAGCACCCCATGTGCTTCATCAGTAGGAAACTGAAGGAACCAGAAACAAGGTGGGCAACCATAGAGAATGAATGCTTTGCCATTGTGTGGAGTCTGAAGAAGTTTAGACCATACTTGTATGGATCTACTTTTGTGATTCAAACTGACCACCAACCCTTGAGATGGTTAATGCAAATGAAAGGGGAAAACCCAAAACTGTTAAGATGGTCAATCTGCCTGCAAGGGTTTGATTTTATCAGTGAGCGCAGAGCAGGATGTCACCACCAAAATGCCGATGGTCTCTCTAGGATGTATGTCATCGACTAGAGATAGAGATTCATCCAGAAGTGGGTTAAATCCTCCTATCCCTTAGTCTGGGGGGGGTGGGGAGGGCGAGTGTTAGGGAGAATTCTCATAAATGGTTGATGTCCCTTACCGAAAGAGTCCCCCAGCAGCTTTGCTGGATTTATAGGATTTATTATTTTCACCTGGTAAGAGTGTGAGCCTTTTTCCCACTCTTATATGTGTTTTGCTATGTGTATTTCTACTTTATGTGTGATCCTGGGAACTGGAGCCTCACCTACTCCATGTGCACCACTTTTTGTGTGTGTTACACAGCATCTTCAGTGCAGTGACACGGGGTTGTATTTGATACTTCCCACTGACTCCATTTTTCTGGGGCTGACTACTGTGCCCCAGAAACAGGTAAAGTTGCCATTAACTTTATATAATCACTGTAAACCACAGACCCAGTACACCCCATCTTCCATGGGGTATTGGAAAGGCTTAACTCTTACCTCTTGGAGCCTTGTTTTGCTCCCTTAACATTAAGACTTGGCTTGTGGCAGTGGCATCTACCTTAACTTTTCTACCATGGTTATCTTACATACCGTGGTAAATGTTTTAGGCTATTATATTAGCCTCGAACATAAAACCCGCTTGACCATATATGTTTTATTGTGGTTCCGGCTGGGATTAGTCGCCATTTCTTTTTGTTAAAGTCTTTCTCGTGTTTTTCTCTGCGCGCCAAATGATGACTCCTTTGTTCGCTGTTTTTTCGCGGACTTCTGCACAGAAGCCCTCCTTTAGGCACCTGATAGTCTAGGTAGGCAGGATGTGAGGAAGGGATCTTCGGACCCCTGCCATGGGTTCCCCTGGTAACCCAAGTCGCACTCTTGTCTGATTGGCCAAGGGGACTGGCCTTGCCAGGCCAGCCACCCTGCTGTGTGATTGACAGACAGGCTGTATGAATGGGGGAAAACTCCATAAAAAGCAGGTCTCTGTGACTGGAAAGGCAGAGTCGCCACTGGAACATAAGAACCAACGAGGAACTGTAAAAAGAGGACCCCTACAATAACTGAACCGCCCGGTGAAGCTCTGCTGCAGGTCAGAATCTCCAAATCCGATGACAGAGAAGATCCTCCAGGAAACTTCTTCCCTTGAGCTGGTGGGACCAACCAGTTTGCCCAAACTACAAGCCAGGACCCCTCCTCTGTCGAATTTGCTGTACACAGCTACAGTGGGCCGGATAGCCAGGAAGGTCGGACCCTGCTTGGGTTTTAAGGAGCGCACCGTTTATTCATTGTTTGGCGCTGCTGTTGGTGTCTTCACTGGGTAGTGCAGGACCCTCCAGTCTTCCTACTTCTGATCAGTCCGACAGTAGCTTCAGGAACCGTGAGCCTGCAGGAACTACCAGGAACGTCTGCCTCAGCTAAAGCCCCCTCTCCGTTTTAAGGTACTGTGCAAATCCGTTTGTGCCTTTTGT
This sequence comes from Ambystoma mexicanum, assembly GCF_040938575.1. NCBI lineage: Eukaryota > Metazoa > Chordata > Amphibia > Caudata > Ambystomatidae > Ambystoma > Ambystoma mexicanum. The sequence continues at coordinate 114,549,553 of NC_090934.1, read as the reverse complement.
TCAGCCGCAGTGAAAGTGTTTGAAAGCTTTCTCCAACCCGAGGGCTTGTCCTTCTCTTCTCTTTGAACTAACTTTTCTACCAACCAACCTCGTCCGGAATCTGTAACACAAACTTTACTGCGAACTACCCTGAACTGTGTGATCTTGAGCAAAAAATTTTGACCTATTGACTTTGGCCCTAAGCCTTTTCTAGCTGATCTCCTCACTGTAGTCTCTCTTGTTCAACTGCTCAGAATACTTACCTGTTGGTTTTGCCTAATTTCTGATAACTTTGTCCTTCCCTCCCTTTTAAATTGCTGGAATGCCATTTTGCTCCCACTTCATTTTGTGAGCTTAACTTTTCTGGAATTTAAGGGAAGTGGTGTGGTGTATTTATGATTGTGATTTTTGCCCTTGCTTAGAATAATGAAATGTTATACAACTGTTGAGTAAATACATATATATTCTTTTACTTAGAAACCTTGAGTCAGTGTTTGCCTGAATCATAGTAATTGCTGTCCTTTGTGTAACTATTTGTACTGCTCACTTTACTCTTGAGATAACTCTGGCTGCTCTACTACTGCTACCACTATAACTGTGTAGTACAGGCTTGTACCAAAGGTGACATTGTACTGTCACTTGTAGTCTTAATTGTGTGTAGTGTTCCCAAAGGTTACTGCATATAATTCTGCCTAAGAACCGTGGCCTGTCTTCCTGTGCCACCTGAAGGTAGTAATTCACTTCCATAGGTATATTGCATCTGTCCCTGATACATTTTACTGCACTGCATAACACCTAGCCATACTGTTGTACTATACCTGCCTGGTCCTGCAACTCGCATCAGCACCATCTTATTAGCGAAATTTCAAATTTACCGTTACTTGATTTCTACCTGCCTCCACCTCGCTTTAACTATTTGACTGCATTGGTACTTGCTATTTGCCTATAACCTTATCCACGGCACTAGATGCTATTGGCACCCCATCCTAGTTTCCTACTATCTGCAGAGCCTATAAATATGTATATTGCTGAAATGTACCTGAGTTATACATACGCCTAGTATAGCTATCTAAAGTGAAGTACATAAGCGACAGGGTACCTGAACTATGCATATGCCTAGTATAGCTATCTAAAGTGAAGCACATAAGTGACAGGATAGCGTTGTCTTTAATATTGCTACTCCTAAGCTTCAATGTTATTCCCTGCCAACTGATATGTAACAACATGCCTATCACTGCCTCCAATCTAGTCGCCTTAGGCACCCTACTAGTAACAGGCCTCTTAGCAAGCCCGGCGGAATCTTCCACTTCTCATAGGCTTGGCTTGATGTGTATAACAAACCTAACCATGACCCTGAATGCTCCTCAACACTATTTCACCAACATAACTCATGGACACGCGCTAAGCAGCTTGAACTCCTCCCATATTCCTATTTATCTTACTAGACCCAGCGGTACTGCCTCTAGGAATACAAAGCTCCTTCTAGAATAACCAAACTATTTGAACCCCTTGCCAGAACTACAACCAACCGTGATCTAGAGAGAATAAATTCACCATATTCCCTAACCACAATCAGAGACAAATCTAACAAAACACCTAAACAGTCTTAGCACCCGTGTGCTATACAATCCTCTGGTGTGATGACTGCACCCCTACCACTACCAGAGAATACTACTCCGGATATCAAGGGAGCAGTAATACATGCCAGATCTTGAGTCGCCCATGCTACAGAGATTTCTGACCTGATTATTGTTGAAAACTACGATTTTCTTGCCATCACAGAATCCTGGCTGCATGATACATAGGCCCTGCCCTTATGCTAGCAGTTCCAGATGGATATACTATCCTAAGAGCAGATAGATGCAAAGCACGAGGATGAAGCATTGCCCTTATCGCCAAATCTAGCTTATCAATGAGAGTAACCCCTTTGTTAAACATTCTATCATGTGAGGCACTTACAGCCAAACTGCCTATCGCTAACTCACAGACTCTTAACATTCATCTCATATATAGACCTCCAGGCCCCATCGGGTCATTTGAGGAAGATATTTCTACTTTTCTCTCGGATAGCCTAAAAATTACCTCACAAGTTCTACTATTAGGGGATTTCAACCTTGGTTTATACGACCCACAAGATAAACATGCAAATAGCATCGCCCACATCCTTTCAGAATTAGGACTGACCCAGAGAGTTAACCTTCCTACTCACAACAAAGGGAGACTACTCGACTCGGTGGCAGATTGGAACTGCAACATCGTCATCACCTCCATCATTCCACAAGCCTGGACAGACCACCACCTTCTGTCATTTAAACTAGCCACCATAAAGCCTACTCCTAAAAATACGCCCACTGCTCCCCCTACTTTAACCAGGAATAAAACGAATATTACAGTGGATACACTGTTACCTCTTATTAATACCTGGTTTACCACACACTTCAAAACCTTACGCCTGAAGAAAAGAAAATGTGACACCTCTTGGAGACTATTTCCCTCCATGGAAAATAGAACTAACCTTAACAACATACCATCTCTTTACAAAAAAGAAAAATGTCTGGCTAAACGAGAATCTTACAACAACCGAATCTCACAAGCCAAGTCCAGTATGAAATAACTATTCGTAATTCTCAAAGAATTAGAAACCCCCATCCCAGTACAAGACACTTGCACGAAAGATAAAACCTAATATTTAGCATGCTCTAGCTAATAAAGTCACCACTCCTCAGGACAAAATTGCAACAAAAAAAGCCTCTCTACCTACCCTGACCCAACCTAATCCTACCCTTGCATCCTCTCATAACCCCACAATCGTTTCAGCTTCTCCAAAGTTTCCATTTTCGAGACCGACAAAGTTATACTGTCACTTAAACCTTTGAATTGACAGGGCGACTAATGCCCAGCCCAACTCATTAAGAACGCAGCGAGGGATCTGGCACCCTTCATATCAAAGCTGAACAATGCCTCCTTCACCGCTGGTTACATTCCAAGTAACCTCAAAGAGTCATGGGTACTCCCACTCCTGAAAAAAAAGACTCTAGACCCATCCATTCCAACTACCTACTGGCCTATTACCACATTGCCATTCCTCCTTAAAATAATTAACAAGGTCGCCTACTTACAAATTCAAAAATACCTGGAACTCAACCACCTATTAGGAGGTCGCCAATCAGGTTTCCGTCCACAACACGGAACGGAAACTGCACTAATTGACCTTAAGGCTCAAAATGATGAGCTTAGAGACAAGGGGAAATCATCCTTACTTCTCCTCCTAGACCTCTCAGCTGCATTTGACCTTGTGGACCACAAGGTCCTATGTAGCCACTTGGACTCAGCCGTGCTTTTTTCCAAAGAAGCCATTGCATGGATTGAATCATTTCTAAACAATAGGTCTATGAGGGTCTTCTCACCCTCAGCAGCTGTAGACCCTATCCCCATCACCTGTAGAGTGCCCCAGGGATCTTGTGGTTCACCCACCCTGTACAATATATTTGCTAAGCCCCTTTTCAATGATCTGGACCATCTCAGTATCACCTACACTAACTATGCAGATGATAGCCAGATTCTCCTACCACTTTCCGGGGATTACGACAATGATTTGGCCTTGGTGAACAGGGTTTACCTCATCATCCAGGCATGGATGGCGATACACGGTCTATGCCTGAATGATGACAAAACTAAACTCATCATCTTGGGTACCACCCCTAACATCAAAAAATGAGGCCACCAATACACCTCCTTTATGATCGACGGCTATCTTATTAGAGTTGCCAAAGAGGTAAACATTCTAGGCTTTTATCTTGATTCTACTCTATCATTCACTAAACAAGTTAACTCCATGGCATCTGCCACTGCATATACTTGTAAACTTATTAGAGCAGGCAAAGCATTTTTATCTAATGATAGTTGCATGATCCTTGCTAGAGCCCTCATCCTGTCCAAATTGGACCATTGTAACTCTTTACATTGGCTCCAATAAAGCCATTAACAAAAGAATTCAAACACTCCAAAACAATGCCCTGAGAGCTGCCCTGGGCATTACAAGGAGGGAGCACATCTCTGAAAGCAGAAGACAAAATAATTGTCTCTCCACTAGCGACAACATCTGTCTTAAAACTGCGTCACTTATTTACAAATATTTGAATAATGCAGCCCCTTGTTACCTCAGTGAGAGATTCTGCAGAAAATCTTCGACTAGGCCCATTAGAAAAGCTAACTCTAACTGCCCCACTATACCAAAATTTAAGCTATCCAAGGTTGGGGGTGTCGCATTCCTGTGAAAGCTGCTCAGCTGTGGAACTCCTTGCTACAATCCCTATGAGCAGATCAACCATACATATATTTCATACAGAATCTCTCCAGTTGGCTCAAAGCACATGACCAGTAAGGCCCTGTAACCCTTCTTTGTATTATATAAGTTTCCTGAGTCCTATTACTAAACTGCGTGTACAGTGTCCTTCTTGTATATGATATTTGCCTTTGTAATATTATGTAACTGTACCTCTTTCTTGACTGTATCTTTGTGTACTGCTGATTTGTATATATGCCTTGTGTAACCTAAGCCGCAAGTCTTCCTGTAACCTCTGCGCCCTGATACCTCCAGGTCCGGCATGCAATATAAAAAAATAAACAAACAAAACAAACACCACAACCACAAACCTTATTGAGCTATGCCTTAGCCTCCACAGTGCCATTTCTATGGCTCCCATCCAGAAAATGGCCAGATGTGGCACGTGCAATCATGAAACTACTGCAGAATGCAGAGTTTTTGTGCTAGGAAGGGGGGTTAGGGGTAGTGTGAAACAGGGTAGGCGTTTGGGTCTTTAGTACTGTGTCTGAAAAGATATGTTTTTTTTTCTTTTTTTGTCCTGTTTTTGGTATGTACGCGCTTGCATACAATTTTCTTTTTCTATCTCTTTCGATAAGTTCCTGTTTGCTTCTCCTCCTGACATTTCTACTGACTGAAGGTGAATGCTTCTCTTACATTTCTACAGGATTCTCTACAACGCTTCATGCACAGTGGCAAATGCCAATGGAGGTAAACCAAATGCCATTTCCTTGGAACCACTGCAAGTCTTGTTCATTAATGCTGTCATAGTCGGTGCAGAACATCTCAGGACTGCACAGAAAGTCACACATGCTTCTATTTATGAAACACCTCCCGACCTCTGGCTGTGGACAAATTACACCAGCATGGTCCCATGCTCCTCTTGGTGGTATGGATGAGAAAATCACTTTGGCATTGGGAAAAATCTGCATCACTGCTGTCATCAACTTCTTGAGGTGACGAAGCAAACATGAGCATGACATGTACCCCATGTAGTCCTCCATAATGCACAACGACTACATCAACAGTACCGAAAGAGGCCACACATGTACAAAGGAGAACCATGGCATCGAAACCCCACTCATAGACTGTGCCCCGAAAAGCCTCCACTCCTTCCAGCTGAAAGTTAGCAGCAAAGCATCTTTCCACGACATACCTGTGCAGATCTTGCACAAATGTATCACCCACGTTCAGCACTCTGCATCTCTCCATCTCTACCAACCTCACAGCATCGAGTTTTGGGGAATAATATTGCTGTCCCTTCCTGTCAACCACACCCTCGACACCCGATTGGGTGATTCCCAGAGTTCCATTTCCATGCCCACCATCCTTAAAAGGGCAGGATGTCGCACGTGACCGTTTCCAGCTGTAGTGAGGGCCACACCCCAGTAATGCATGTTCAGTCCTTTTTCCCTTTCCACTCCAGCCATGCATGCAAAGCACTAGGCCTTCACCACAGAGAACACACCATAGTACATGCTATGTTTAAATGCTCATGAAATGTGCACTGCACTCCCCATCTGCAATTGAGACTGCCAGCTTTCACTAGCTTTCACATATTTGCATGCATGGCTGCTTAACGTTGCATTGGTTGTGCTGAACGGTGTGTAAGAGGCAGTGTACATTGGCCATATTTTACATGTGTGCTGCTGAGCACGTCCTTTCATGCTGCAATATCTTACAGCACTTCCTAAAGCAAGGGTCTTATAAGGGCCTAACCATTGAAAACGCAAATGGTGACATGTGGCTCCCTATTGTGCAACAGGGGCAATGATGTACAACATATGCTAATGAACGCATAGTAGCTCACTTCCGCTGTTCGACTAAGTCTACAATGTCCTCCAAAACCATTAAGTAAAAGTCACCAACTTCAAATGCATGCAGAGTGACAACTGCATGGCTGCATTATATTGTGGTGGCTGTGAAGAAGGCCTAAGCTGTTGGGTGCATGGCCTACAGCGTTCGGCCATGCCCCCAACCTTCTAGGCCTTGCCCACACCCACCACAACATAACAGAGCCATGCAGGCGAACATTTAGTCATGTGCCAGAATTCCGAAAGGCAACATAGGCACCAGCACGTCTACCCAACCACCGCACCATAAAGCAGGAATGCAAGCACACATGTTCCACTTACCATAATGCACAAACACACCACAGTGTTTGGCACTGCTACCCACTTCAATTCACAAAACATTGTAATAATGCCAACCAAACAACACAATCTTCACAACATTGGTCCTGCTCACAACACTCTAGTACGTGCATAGAAGCAATACTGCATAGTGCACTGCAACACTTACTAATCTGCGCAATGCAGAGTACCCAAGCACATATAAGATTCAGTTCAACCGAAACGTCTTCTATATGTACCTTATTCTAATACTGCACCCAGTGGTCACACTGCATGACTGCTCACTGCAGCATCTCCACCCATACACTGACAACTGTAGGATGTTCTAACAATCACCACACCCATGCAACCAACAATGTGTGCAATGCAGCCAAACCACACAGACAAAGCAACAACGTGGCACCTACTTGCAACTAGTGGACATACCTTTTGAACCAGTGGACATGTTTTTCTGTGCAAAGGCTCCAGCCATGCATCGAAGGGGCTACAGACTTACGACACACAACACACCATAGTACACGCTATGTTTAAATGTTCATGTCATGTGCAATGCACTCCCCTTCTGCAATTCAGCCTGCTACCACTCATCACAGAGAGAGATCGCCGCTGGAGCTGTCATGCCATAACAAAGGCTGCCTGCAATCAGCACAAAAGGTTGTTGCCTGAAAAGGTAACCACAAATTGGCATAGTATGCACGGATATCGCTGGCACACCACCCTCTTCTTCTAATGAGATATATCACATGAAGCACTTCTCCATCCCTTCTTCCCAACACCAGATGCCGTAAACTATGTTTTCCAGGCCCTTTCGCTGCCGCATTGTTCTCCGATACAACATGTTGGCGTTATCGAAAACTATTGATGCACATCACATCACTGCACACTGCATTGCAATCAAAACTTTGACTGTGCAGCGAACAGGGAAATGGGACGCCAGAGCAGAGCCAGATATGACAAATTTTAGTGCCCTCACTGTTAAATAAAAGAGGCCCAGCCATGCACACGATGCCTTAGGGGCTTTGACACACACCACAACACTATCCTCTGATACACCATATCAGCGTTTCCCAAGAACTTTGATGCACAGCACGCTTCCCTGCAGCCAACCACCGGCTACGTTCAATGTTGGCCATAACGGCATACTGCAAGCCAATGACACTTCTGTCCGCGGAGAGAACAGGGAAATGGGTCCGCGGAGCGGACCCAGATTTCACTAATGGTTTGAGACGTACATTTGCAGGTCTTTGCAACAAAAGTACTGGTAGGATTTCCACCAAACACACAAAAGCACGCTTTCTGACCCAAGACCCCGCTACTGCCGCACATTTGGTGAAAATCTGTCCAGCCGTTCGCCTGTAGCTGTGCTCAAAGTTTTTCCCCATTCAGTTTATGGAAAAAAAAAATGTGGGAACCCCCATATAACTTTGTTCCCACTGCACGAAACCTCACCAAACCTGTCGATAAAATTCAGAGCGGTCCATCCACTTTTTTTGCAAAGTTTGGTGAGGATTCCTCCAGAGGAAGTGAAGTTAAAATCTGCCAAAAAAGTGGTCTTCCTCGGAGTTTAGCAACTTAACCATAACTACACGGCCGCTACCGCGGGCTGTGTAATATATATATATTTGACCATCTCACAACCTTCGGCCCTGAGTGAACTACAGAATTTGTCTAATATTGTGATGAAACCGGCTGACAAAGGCTCCAATATTGTAATTTAGGACAGGGGCTGCTATGTGGCTGAAGCGAATCGTCAACTTCGGGATCGGTGCTGTTATTCCAGGCTTTCCAAAAATCCTTTTGGTCAAATACTGTCGGAGCTCACTTCTCTGTGTGCCAAGTGGGCCGACAAAGGCCTAATTGAGAATGAGGTGGTTACATTTCTTGTTCCAGCTAGCCATACTATTCCTACCATATACTTTCTGCCTAAGACGCATAAATCCCTTACTCATCCGCCAGGCAGGCCAATTGTCACTCTATGTGGTTCCCTTTTAGAACACCTGGCACAATTCATCAATGAGACCTTGTTTCCGCTTGTTTCTGTTCTACCTTCATATATACGGGACACCAAGGATTTCTTAAGTCACATCACTGATATACCTTGGGAGGAGGGATTCAATTTGGCAACCCTTGATGTTGTTTCTCTCTATACTTCTATTAATCACACGACTGGGTTACAGCTTGCAAATATTTTCTGGACACTCGATCTTTGAATTTTTTGGGGCACAGTGGTTTGATTTTGGATATGCTTTTGTTTAACCAACAATGTTTTCCTGTTTGAGGGCTTCTTTTATCATCAAGTTAGAGGTACTGCTATGGGCAGTACCTTTGCTCCGCCCTATGCAAATTTGACCATGGGGTGGTGGGAGGCAACTTTTCTATCTGATTTACTTTCATTTAGTTTTCCCAAACAGATTATTGGTTGGTGGCGTTATATTGATGATGTTTTTATAATTTGGAAAGGAAGTGAAAGTGAGTGGGTATCTTTTGTGGACAGTATTAACAACAATGCTGTGAATTTGAGATTTACTGAATGTCACAGTTCCACAGAGATAGTATATCTAGATGTCACTGTGAGGCTTGGAAATCTAGGAATTCATACATCTCTATATAAAAACCCACAAACACAGGCCTCCCTCTACATGCCACAAGCTGTCATCCGCCATCCTGTAAGAAAAGTATTCCCTATGGCGAATGTATTCCCTTTCGGTGCAACTGCACAGTTATTCTTGAATTTGACCCGTGTTGCAGTATGGCTGCCATTGGCTTTTTACAACAGGGTTATGGCAAAAAGACTATAGAAAAGGCCTTTCTTAAAGCACGTGCACTTTCAAGGGAAAAACTTGAGGGAGGACCCCCGCCTTATTGTCACATTTAATAAAGCTTCACATGATGTCTGGAAGATTATTATGACACATTGGCACATTCTCATGATTGACAAAGATCTTGGTTCAGTACTGCCTAAACGCCCTATATTGACTTACAAACAAGCACGGTCACTAAAGGACAGACTGGTCTCCAGTTATCTATCCCCTGTTGAAAAGAACTCTGCTATGACCAATTGGTTACCAGGTTTACTTAAAGGTTTCACTAAGTGCCAAAAATGTAAGGCCTGTCCACATGCTACTGTTTGTAAATCATTTCTACATCCTATCACAGGCCTTGAATTCAGGATAAAACATTTTATTAATTGTGATACTCCATTTGTTGTGTATGTCCTTGCATGTCCCTGCCGGAAATGGTACGTAGGTAGGGTCCACTACATGTATATTGAAGCTCAGAATTCTGCAGCATCTAAGAGCCATCAAGAATTTTGACCCGACGTACCCGATGGCCAAACATTTCAGGCAGGAGCATGATAGTTACTTTCATTTACTCACGTTTTTTGCTGTGGCCCATGTCCCGACTCACCAGATAGGAGGTGACCGAACCTTGAAATTGAGACAATTGGAAACCAGGTTCATTCTAGATTTTGATACCAAATACCCAAATGGTCACAACGTGGATGAGGAGCTACACACATTCATGGGTATCTGACAATTTTGCACTCTTTGCTCCATCTCCTCTCCCTTTCCTTTGTTCTTTTATTATGGCTATCCAATACTGTTTCTCCCAGGTATTAACTTGGTACACTGCCCTGGCCTGGCAATGGCCCCTTTATTTTAACCTTATTATTTGTGTTATTTCACAATATATCCTTTTTCTTTTTAGCTCTACGGCTGCCTTATCTCTATGATACATTTGGGGAACACTATTTTATGATTATGACATGACATTTTTATTTTAAATCTGTCTTGAGTTATCTTCTGTAGAAACTATCTCCCACTTCCTATTTTTGCCCTATCTCCATTTCTGTCATTTTCTAGGTCCATTATTGTTAAGGCTTTTTGTTCTCAAGCATTTGCACTTTATCATGCGGGTCTTAAATTTTGTAGATCTTAGGCTGTATATTTTATCTAATTGCACTTTAGCTTGCAGCCATATGTATTTTAGTATGGTATTTGAGATAGGAAGACATCGGTTTACATATGCACTTGCACTTTATGGTTACTGACCTTTCTGATTGTATACTGCTGCTATGTCAATGGGCCTCATTCCGAGGTGGTCAAAAAGGGATACCGGGCACCGTTAAGGACACCGGTGCCGGTAATCCCTTTGCGCCCTATTCCGAGGTCCCTTAGCGGGACCCGTCCCTAACGCCTGATTTTACCAGGCATTATGGACGGGGCCCGTTAAGGGACTTCAGAGCTAATAACGGTACCGCGATTTGCGGTACCGCTATTAGCGCCTTCCCCCTTCCCATTGTGCCCTATCGGGGCTGAAATGGGAATGGGAAATGGCTTTTTCAATGGGGACTTACTGGTCCCACAAAGGTCGGACTAGTCCAGTAAGTCCCCAATGAACGAGAGCAGACACGGTACCGTTATTGGAGGTAGTCATGGTGCTAAAAGCGCCATGACTACCACCAAACTCGGAATGAGGCCCAATATGTTTGTACTGAAATGCACTTGCACCTTATGTTGTTGCTATGGGTCGTTAAATGTGTGAGATCCTTCATGAATGCACTTGCACTTTATGGTTTCTTCTTTAATTCTGTGGTTGCATTATTGACACTAGTGCATTTGTCTCTAGGTGCCAACATTGGCTATACACTTATAATGCAACTATATGTATGAATTTGCACTTGCACTCAATAACTTTTAGTCTCGGATTTTATGTTTTCCATTGTGTCTACATTTTATCTGGTGTCATTTTAAACATGTTTCCTAAACTGCCTTATTGTGCAATTTGTGAAACCATTGTGCTCCATCTATTCCACCATTGGACTATATGAGGTTTTACTCCAGCTCAACTTGGCCGCCCTCATTTTATGGCATAGTGGTAGACCTATGGAGACAGGCGAAATGGTAGAGGCACTACATTGTAATATCTATGGTGATTTTTTTCTTTGTTCCCCTAACGTGACCAAGCGCTCAGGGAAGCGCGAAACGCGTCATTCAGGACTCCCCCTTGGCGTCCTGTTTTGTTTGCTGTGTGTTTTTTTACCTTCAATAAACTCGTATCTTTACTCTGATTCGAGTTTGTCATCACTGGGATTTGCAGTGCTTCATTTGTGGAGTGCGGTTTTTCTCCTCTGCTGTGGTTCACTATATATATATATATATATATATATATATATATATATATATATATATATATATATATATATATATATATATATATCACTAACAAAAACATTGTTAAAGGGACGTTATGGTTAAGTTGCACTAGCAAAAACATGAAATTCAATGGAAAAATGTTGTTACAGGGATGTTATGATTACAGGTAAAACCGAAAAAAACCCTAGCTTCGTCAGTTATGGTAAGCTACACAACCATAACTCATGCCAGAAGTGTGCACTGCATGGAGTAACACCCATGACATCAAAGATGCCATCATACATCACTGATGACATCACATGTCTGGCTCCCTCTTTTTTTGTTCACTGACATATCTAGGCCAGGTGGTTTTCTTCACTGACAGTCAGGGAGTAAGAATGCAAAAGGTACTAAGTTTGCAGACCTTACCCTTCTCATATGTTCTTAGACTACTTTCCGTAGTGTTCAGGCACATCATATGATACATATACATAAGGGAAGAAGCCAGCCTGAAACACAGCAATCATTTCTGTGCATGAAGATAATCAGTTAGGTTATGAACACTTTCTGGTAGTACTGCTACTTTTTGCCTATTTTACTTCCCCGGTATATGCTCATATTTGTATGCGTTGTGGTCTCTTTATGTTTTGTGTATAGTAGTACAATTATGTAGTAAGTGAGGCATTCTTAGCTACCTATTACATGTTTCACAGTACACAAAACTGAAACGAAAGCATTCATCATTTTACTATCCAACATGGGAAGATTTTGAATATTGCACCTCTATGATGCATGCTGCAGACAATGCCTACGTTTCTACATGAGTTGGTTTATGTACTGGAAAGAACTCTGTAATGCAATGGTGTTTATAGCAATGCTTTTGTTGATGAACTATTTATGTCATGATAGTTCTTCCAATGATCTCTGATAGTTTTCTGCCAATATTACAATGAAAATCCCTTGTGGAGGCTTTTCATGAAAACTATTTACACTTGTGATGTCATCAGTAATGTCATCAATGATATGTGTTATGTCATCTTTGATGTCATGGGTGTTAGTCTTTGCAGTGCGAGTTATGGTTGCTTAGCTTACCATAACTGGCACATTTCTTGGGGTTTTCGGTTTCGTATTTCCATTGAATTTCATATGTTTTTACTAGTGCAACTTAACCATAACATCCCTTTAACAACATATTTTCACTGAATTTCTTAGCTTTTTACCTGGTAAACCTTAGTTTGTAAAGATGTACTGTACAACATACTGAACCTGCTGGCACCACGTTAATGCGCACAGCAGTCATGGATATGCATCTGGTTGCAGACATAGGGTGGCATCCAACCTGCTCAGAAAAGGCTGGGGCTCTCTTAGGTAGTGGTACCATTCAGCAAACACAAGGAACATATACAAACAGCAGCATGTACATGAATTGCAAGGGAAAATAGAGTGGTCTGCAAACTGTGTACTTATGAAACAAACAGCACAAAGACATAGGGAGTACACCATAACGGAATGCACCAACAGGAGTAGTGACGTCTGCCTTCAACAATTTTACCACACTGCTACTTTACAAGGTAACAAAGAACGAATGGGCAGAGTAAGGACTGGAAAGTACTAAGACCAGAACGTCACTACAACGTACTAAGCACACTAAAGCGTGTCTGATAATTGCCCATGTGGTGCAGTATACAAAAGTAGAGAAGCATAAAGTTTATTTTTTTACGCAGAAATGGCACGCACCTTAGAGTGGTTGGAAGAAAATCTCCCTCATGAAGCAATGACTTACGATAGTAACCTCATTTGTACGCACAGCAGTCTGAAACGTAAAATATGTAATGACTATTGCTTCATGTACACCTAACAGATTTTTTTTCTTTAAGAGAACACATTGGAAAGGAAAGCAAGGCAGCACAAGCGGCACCCCTTCCACAACAGCATACAGGCACAGTAAAGGAAAGAAACTCTGTAAATAGCAAACTGGACATCCTGGAAGCCAAAATGGAAGAATTGGTGAACAATTTTGTTGCCTTAAATGATTTCGTACAAGGACATATTATGGACAAAATAAAATACCACTGTCCGACCTATACATGCACCCCTTGCCCATTTCACAGCCCGCTATCCCCTCAAAATCCGTGTGATTAGAGTTGTTACGATAATACCTCAATCCCTTCCTCCCCTCACAACCAGCTTGTGCAAATCCCCAATTCCCCACAGTAAGTATCCACTTCTGCTAACCCTTCCCTTTCCTAGTGATATGTATGAATGTGTGGAAGTAAACATTGTTATTTAAATTGTTGCTGAGTGTATATGTGGCTTGTCCTTTGTTTTTAAAATGCTGTTATGACTCAGCGGCGCACAGTACTGGTAGCAATGACCACAATTAAGCGAAAGGGAGATGTGCTACAGACATCGCACCTGCCTGGCTGATCCGCAATCACAATGGAGTCATCCGTATGATGCCAGTACGACCTGCATGTCCGCATCTTGTAAACAACCTATAATTAGCTGTGGGAGCGGACATTTGTCTGTTGCACAAGTACATGCATGTGTATCTCTTCCTCTGTCTCCTGGTGACACCGCCCCTGTGCAGCATATGCGAACAAACTTGTGATGAACTTTAATTAGTTTGAGATGCCCACCCACGTCTTACTGGTAGCTGCACGCATAAACATCCCACCTGCTGTACCCTATAAACACCCAGCGTGTCACAATATTAATCAGTCCAGAGATCCCAACGGTGTGCATAGGACACCTATGCACATGTGCACATAGTATTCTGCCCAAAACGCGTCCTGCAGACAGCCGTCCCAATCGAGAACATTCGCGAGGTCACCATGCGACCGAACCCATGGTGCGCACAATCCCTTATTTTGTGGACAAGATCCGGACAATCGGACAGTGGAAAAGTACAGCGTCCTGCAATCTTCGGAGTGTTATTGGAAAAAGTACATGCTTACAAACACCCCACAATGTGCCATTGCACATGTATTTATTTGTTTGAATGATGTAGGCCTTTTTTCCCGGTTGCAAGGTTTCCACCGCAGCCCTACAAAACTCCAGAAGTGCTCCGCAATCTGTTTGTAACTATTCAGAACAGAGTAGCGGGCCACATAGCTTTGAGCTGTAATTGTTGTCGGACCAAATCTGCCCTGCTACATTACCTTTGCAAGTAATGGCAACCATGTCAGCCTGGCTCACTATGCACAGTAATGGAGAAAAGTATTAACACCCCTTCCTGTGACCCACACCCTCAGTATCTATTGTCCCCACTGTCCCATTCCCATCGGCAGCATGCTGAAAATGGTAGTATGTGGCACATGCGTTTTCCCTAGTATGGCGAGGGCCGTGCCCCAATGAAGCAGAAACAGTCCTTCTTCCCTTTCCACTATCTTCTTTCCAGAACATCCTCGTTGGGTACTGTTAAATAGTCACACACGCATCCACCAATCACATTGAAGAGCTCTCCATATAACACCATCAGCTCTGTACAACAGTCCTCTGCATACACACCACACCCAGAAACGTTATTGCGCAATCCCACTAGGCTCCACAGTACCATTTCCATGCCTGCCATCCTCAAAAGCCCCGGATGTGGCTTTTGTGCTGTGTGCAGGCGTGGGGGAATAAAATGTAACCAGGGTACGGGATTTCGTTTTTAGGGATGGCTCTGAAAAGAGCCTTTTCTTTTCTCTTTAGTTGCTTCTAGAGAAACACTGTTTATTTTATTTTTTATTGGGTTTTCTGTTTTCTTCTTCTACTCACATTCTTACAGTAAACTTTTCAACGCCTCCTGTAGATGGACAAACAAAAGAGCATCACCAATGCTGGACAGTACAATGCCATTTGCATTGATAAACTCTGCATTTCAAGAATTAATTATGTCATTGTTGCAGAAGAACATCCCATGAGTGGACAAAAAATCACACATGCTTCTGTTGATGAGACCCCTTCCAGCTTCTAGCTGGGAACAACATACATTAGGATAGTCTGATACTTTGCTTGGTGGTATGGCTGAGAACACCACCTGGGCAGTGGGAAAAAGCCTGTATTCATCAACCTCTTCAGTTGATGGAACAAACGTGAACAAGCCATGTAACCCAAATGCATGCCGCTATAATGCACGATGACTACATGAACAGTAGCGAAACTGGCCACTTGTCTGAAAAGTGCAAGCATATCGCCAAAACTTCAAACATGGACATCGCACCATAATGTGTCCACTCCTTCCAAACTGAAATTGCCTTCAAAGTGTCTTTCCTGGGCACACTTGTGCAGATCTATCACAAAGGCATCACCCAAAACCAAAACAATGCGTTTCTCCATGTCAGCCTACCTCACTACGCAGAGTAATGAAAAACAGTATTACCGCCCCTTCCTGTGAACCACACTATCAGTACCTGATTGGATAATCCCCACAGTCACATTTCCACTGGCCAGCATTGTGAGAAGCGCAGAATGTGGCACGTGCGCTTCCCCAAGTACCGCGAGGACCGCGCCCCAGTAAAGCAGGAGCAGTCCTTCCTCCCTGTCAACTATTTTTTGTCCAGCACTCCCTCATTGGGTACCTTTAAATAGTCACACACGCATCCACCAATCCCATCCAAGACGTCAGCATCTAACACTATCAGTTCTGTACAACACTTCATATGTACCGTTACACATTCAGACTGCAAGTGCCGTGTCATTCGAAAGCACGTCTAGTAGAAAGTTCAGTAAAACTATGCAAGATTTCTGCCTCCACATACATCCACATGGCCACCCATCACAACAAAGTAGAGGTATGAATAATTTTTCTGCTGTATGTTTACAACTCTGTTATAAGTGCCTCTGAGCACGTTATCTGCTACTGAACGTCCATTACGTACTTAAACACATACTGCTTTTTCTCCCATCACCTACCATCAAGTGGCACTTCGATGGTATATGCTTTCAATGTTTTCATTTACCCATATCACCCATTGTAATATCCAAACAGGAACTCTCTTCTTTCCTTCCTTACGACAATGCGTCACTTTTTTTCCGCACTAACCCATCTCCTACATTAATCGTGAAAATATTGCACCAAAGCCAGCACTGAATGTATCTTACCAACATAAATCAAGTTCCCAGAAGCTCACTATCTCTGTAGGCCAGACTATTGCAACACCCTCTTTCTAAATCTGTCTGCTTCTACTCTCTGCCCTCTGCAACTCATCCAGAACAGGTCTGCAAGACTTGTCCTTGGCTTCAAAACCTTCTGCATTATCCACATGGCCTTCTGGGCCCTGGGGCCTCAATACCTTCAACTCTCATTTCCTACATATCTCCCTTCTCAAGCTCTTGGCTCATCCGCCTCCAACTCCCTCAGGGTCAGTCGCTTCTCCAAGAAACCGGTTGGTGGTAGATCACTTTCTTCGGCTGGGGCCTCCCTCTGAAACAGCCTCCCTGCCTCCCTGAAATTTGAGGAGAACCATCTTCGGTTCCGGAAGCACGTCAAAACCTTTCTCTTTGCTTCTGCTTTTTCTCCTCCTCTCCACTGCTGACTTCATGCCTGAAACTGATTCTTCACTGGCTACCTGGCCACCCTCTGATATCGGGTCCAGGCCCCCTCCTCCCACCAGTTGCACCCCTGCACTGCCTTTCTGGCAACCCCCACACTTGGGGACTGTTTTCTGTATCCCTAACAGTCCCACCACCACCTGATGTCTGCACTTATCCTTGCACTTGCCACCATCGGGCCATATTTTTACTTATTGTTATTTATAATTTTTCCTATGTACTGCACTTCCCCTCCCCCTACCCATGCACTTGCGTGAGCTGATTGACATCTGAACTAGTTGGATCGTTGTCTCTTTCTCCCCTCTGTTACCCCTCCCTTGCCTTGTCGTGCCTTGAAATATTTGTGTATAGGTGCGTTATAAATGCCATATTATACCATATCATATCATATCATACACACATTGCATGCATGACGGCAGGATGTCTCCCACTTACCTTGCACACTTCGCAGAATGTTTTTCCGTAGTAACCCATTTTCTACACAATTTGCAAAAATAATATCACACAAAAGCAGCAGTGATTGTATCTTAGCAACTTAAAACAAGTACATACATTGCATGCATACAAACAGGATCCCTTCCCCTTAACTTGCACACTTCAACCATAGCCTTTTGAATTTCTCTGTACAAATAGACCTTCTGCCACAGTGTATGCGCACACACCACAACCAGAGACCTTATTGAGCAAATCCTTAGCCTCCACATTCCCATTTCTATGCCTGCCATCCTGAAAAGGCCCGGATGTGGCATTTGTAATCCTGAAACTACTGTGGAATCCGCAGCGTTATCGTGCTAGGAACAGGAGGTGGGGAAGAAATTTCAAACAGGGTAGGAGATTGGGTCTTCAGTGGTGGCGCAGAAAAGAATATATATTTTTTTGTCTTGTTTTTTTTACATGCTTGCAAACAACCTTTTTTGTTTTTTCTCTTTATATGACTTTCTGTTTGCTTCTCCTCCTTACATTTTTACCAAATTCTGGTCAATGGTTCTTTCACAGTGTAAAAGAAAATAGCATTGCCAATGGCGGTCAAAGAAATGCCATTTGCATGGAAAAAGTGCATATTTTGCGATTCCATGATCTTATAGTGGGTGGGGAACATCCCATCAGTGGACATATAGTCACACATGCTTCTGTTTATAAGATACCTTCGGAGCTCTGGCTGGGGACAAATTACACCGGCATGGTCCCATACTCCTCTTGGTGGTATGCATGAGAAAACGACCTGGGCAGTGGGAAAAATCTGCATTTCTGCATTCATCAACTTCTTCAGGTGAAGTAGCAAACGTCCACATGACATGTAACCCAAATGTAGACTTCCATAATGCACGCAACAACATTGATAGTAGTGACAGAGGCCACATATCTGCAGAGGTGAAGCATTCCACCGAAACTATACTCATAGAGACTGCCCCACAAAGCCTCCACTCCTTCCAACCCGAAATTAGCGGCAACGCCTCTTTGCACGGCATACCTGTGCGGATCTTGCACAACGGTATCACCCACAATCAGCACTGTGGCCCTCATTACAACCTTGGCGGAGGACCATGGTGCTATTAGCACCATGGTCCATGCCGCTAAGGTTACGATTCCGCCATGGTGGATGGCGGAATTACCACCCCATTTCAAGGTGAGTGGGGCAGTAATTCCCCATTCACCATTTGCCCTTCCCCATTCCCATTTTTGCCCCCATAGGGCATAATGGGAATGGGGAAGGCGCTATTTACGGCACCGTAAATTACGGTGCAGTAATTAGCTCCAAAGTCCCTTTGCGGGTTGGATTTTTAATGCCTGCTAAAAGCAGGCGTTAAACACCAACCCGCAAAGGGACACTTGTAATCAGGCGTTAAGGGTTAACGGCGCCGATGGCGCCGTTAAACCCTTAACGCCTGAGTTGTAATGAGGGCCTGTGTGTCTTTCCATCCCTACCAACCTCACTACACAGAGTATTAGGAAAAGAATAGTACTGCCCCTTCCTGTGAAGCACACCCTGCACACATAATTGGATAATCCCCACAGTTCAATTTTCATGCCCACCATGTCAGAATGGCAGGATGTGGCACGTGTGCTTTCCCAGCTACAGCGAGGGCTGCACCCCAGAAAAGCAGGGACAGTCTGTCTTCCCTTTCCACTATTGTTTTTGCAGCACTCCTTCATTAGGTACTATTAAATAGTCACACAGGCATGCATCAATCACATCCAAGACATCTACATTGAACACTATCATTTCTGTACAGCACTCCAGATGTACCATTCCACAGTCAGAGTACACGTCTTGTGTGATTTGAAAGCACCTCCAGTTAAAAGTTCTCCAAAAGTATCCATGCTTTCAGCATCCAGAATCACCCACTCAGTAGAGGTTGCAATATTATTTTTCCTCTCAGCACTCCAGTAAGTGCAAAGAACCAATACTTCAAAGTGCAGTACAGTAGTCAGTAATCTGCGCAATGCACACTACCCAAGCACATTAAATATCCAGTTCAACTCTATCAACTTCTCTACACACAGTATTTCAACACAGCACTCAGTGGACACACTGCAGGAGTGTTCATGCCATAAGCTCCAACCATGGACTAAAAACTGTAGGATGTTCTAACAATCACCACACCCATAGAACCAACAATGTATGCAAGTTTAAAGACCAACCATGGGTGTTAACTGTGCACTATTTTCCAAACTGAAATGTAAATTCTATACCAGCTGCGAAGGTCTTGATAACTAGGAACCCCCCCACTGTGGTTCTCAAAATTGGCAAATGTCACACGTAGATGTCACCCGACTATAATCGCACTTGGTTCGATAATACGTCAATAGAAAATCTAAATTGTCAGAATTCAGTTGAAATAGAAGCAATAACATGTATTGATAAGTGTCAGAAAGTTGTTTATTCTGAACAGCCGACACGTGTTTCGACCTGCTAGGTCATTCTCAAGGCTGTGTGAATCAAATCATAACCAATTTGGGACAACATAACATTGAATACATTATCGTGATCCGGACAAACAAGCCCACAGCAAAATCACGTTTCCAATTATAACAAACAAAAGGAAAAGATAAATCAAGAAACATACCACACAGGATGTTGTTTTTTGAAAGGAGGAATATTCACATGTCCATATCCAAATTAGAGAATGAAAATGATGGAGTAAAATCAGATCTAGTATACGTCCATATCAAAAATGATATTGTCTTACATGCGACAATTCCGTAAGTTATCCATTCAGGTGAATGATGAATATGAGAATTGGCTAAATTTAATACACACCGCTATTGAATGAGAAACCCAGTGAACAATCCATTGTCCACATACATTGTAAAATATGCCACCATAAGTGCTGGTATAATTCACCCCATAAAGTATCTGAGGTGATTGAGGTATGGTAGAACCTTGAGTCTAATCCTTAAACTCAATAAGTTGGTTTTCAAATGGATTCAGAAATATTTAACATGGGTAGAGCTTCCCCTAAATCAGAAGCAATCTTGTTGAATCTGTGAAACAATAAATTGATAGTAAAATACTGATTATATTGACCAGTTGGGAGTTGGAGTTGGATTGAAGTAG
Source organism: Ambystoma mexicanum (assembly GCF_040938575.1). Classification (NCBI taxonomy): domain Eukaryota; kingdom Metazoa; phylum Chordata; class Amphibia; order Caudata; family Ambystomatidae; genus Ambystoma; species Ambystoma mexicanum. The sequence goes on along the minus strand of NC_090934.1, from coordinate 114,528,886 downwards.
ATATATCATTAACAAGGATAATTACCTCAGGGATTAGTGCATCCCGTATTGAATAGTAGTGAAATTTCCTTTCAAAGGATGATGGCTGTCAGTCGACCAATTACACGGGTAGTAGTTGTACAATCTCCACATATATTATTTAGTTGATCCAAAATATAGGTTCTGGAGTCAGAATATATAATAAATCAAAACAATGTATGCAATGCTCACAAACCACACACACAATGCAACAATGGCAAACCTACTTGCAAGTAGGCCACATAGTTGTCGGTGCAAGGGCTCCAGCCATGCATCCAAGATGCTATTGCCTCACCACACTCAACACACTGTAGTACACCCTATGTTTAAATGCTCATGTCATGTGCAATGCACTCCCCATCTGCAATTGAGCCTGCCAACTTTCACCCTGGCCACATGTTTGCATGCATGGCTGCATGATACCGAGGACTTCCTTTCATGGCGCAATATCTTAAAACACGTCCTACAGCAAGGGCCTTATAAGGGGAAACCCATAGCAAACACAAATGCTCATATGTGGCTCCTAATGTGCAACACATACAATAACCTACACCATATGGTAATGTATGCATATCAGCTCACGTCTGCTGTTCTACCACGTCTAAAATGTCCTCCACAACCATTCTTTAAAGGTCACCACCCTCAGAGAGATGCTGCCTTAAAACTACAGGGCTGCATTCAGTTGTAGTGGCTGTGGTGAAGGCCTAGGCTCTTGGGTGAATGGCCTATGGCCTATGGCCTTTCGTCATTGCACCCAACAGTGTAGGCCTTACCTACACCCAGCACAACATAACAGAGCCATGCTGAGGAACATGTGGCCAGGTACCACAACCCACAAATGTACCATAGGCAGCAACACTTCTCCCCAACCCCTGCACCATAATACAGTGATGCATGCACACATGTAACAGGTACCAGAATCCACAAACATACCACAGTGTCCGGCACCCCTACCCACTTCTATTAACATAGCATTGTATTATTGCCAACCCAAAATCAAAATCTTCACAACAGTGGGCCTGCTCCCAGCACTCTATTAAGTGCACCAAACCAATACTTCATGGTGCAGTACAGTAGTCAGCATTCCGCGCAAATGACAGTACCCAAGCCGATAAAATATGCAGTTCAACCCTATCCACTTCTATGCACACAGTTCTTCAAAACTGCTCCCAGTGGAAACACTGCAGGAATGTTCACTCCATCAGGTCCAGCCATGGACTGCACACTGTAGGATGTCCTAACTATCCCCACACCCATGGAACCAACAGTTTATGCAATGTTGACAAACCACACACAAGGCAACAATGTGAAACCTACTTGCAACCAGGGCACATCGTTGTTGGTCCAAGGACTCCACCCATGCATCGAACAGGCTACGGCCTTAACACACGCAACACACCATAGTACACTGTATGTTAAAATCATAATGTCATGTGAAATGCACTCCCCGTCTGCCATTGATCTGCCATCAGTCACCACGGAAAGAGGTCGCCGCACCAGCTATCGTGCCGTAATGCAGGCTGCCTGCATTCACCACACAAGGTAGTCGCCTGGGTGGTGACACATCACGCTTCCCTCCAGCCAACCACCAGCCTCTTCCAATGTTCACCGACATCACGGCGTACTGCAAGCCAATGAGACTTTCATCTGCGGAGCGAACAGGGAAATGGGTCAGCGCAGCAGAGCCAGATATAACTAATTTTTTGAGATGTACATTTCAGTTCTTTGCAACAAAAATACTGGTCCGATTTCCACCAAACACACAAAAGGAACCAAGCTTTCAGAACCAAGCCCTCGGTCCTGCCCCAAATTTGGTTAACATCCATCCAGCCGTTTGGCCTGTAGGTATGCGCCGATTCAGTCTATGGAATTTTTTTTATTTTGGGACCCCCTCTATAACTTTACACTCCCTCCCCGAAACATCACCCAAAATACTGAGCGGGCCATATCCTTCTTTTGCAAAGTTTGGTAAGGATTGGTCCAGGGGGAGCAAAGTTATAAGCCGCCCAAAAAGTGCTTTTCCTATGGGTTTAGCAACTTAACCATAACTACACGGCCACTACCGCGAGCCGTGTAATATCAAAAATGCCGCCACATATGACATCACTGATGCATCACCTCTGCCCCTACTAGGGCTCTTTCTCCTCTGCAGGGTGTACCTCTGATCTGTACCCCTCCCTGGAAGGTCTTTAAGGCTGGCAACCTTCTTCATATTGCCACTCTCAACTCTCGCTCTGCCGACAAACACTCCTCTGACATCTGCCACCTCCTTGAAGAACTAGACCTTGATGTCCTTGGTCTTACTGAGACATGGTTCACGGCCAGCTCTGTTACGCGCTTTGACACTCTCCTCCCTGATGGCTACAAGAACCTCTCAGCACCCAGATCCTCCCGGTCCGGTGGGGGGGGGGTAGCCGTGATCTTTCCTGAGTGCTTGCTGACCCTCCTTTACCCACCCTCCCACCATCCTTCTCGTCCTTTCCTATTTTCACCCCTGACGAGGTTGCTAGACAAGTCCAATCTCTGAAAGCCTCTTCAAAACAGGTTCATCCCTGTTCCTCTAAAACCATCAAGGACCACATTGACACCCTCGCTCCAGTCCTTGCTGATTTTTGCAGCCACTCCTTTGCCTCTGGATCCTTCCCCTCCCCTCTGAAGCACTTCTTTGTGCATCCTCTTCTCAAGAAACCCACAGCCGATCGTTCTTGTCCAGCTAACTATCGCCCAATTTCCATTACTCCCTTTCTTGGCAAACTCCTGGAAAAGTTGTCCATCTCTTAGCTTAACCTTCATTCCAATTCTGTTGGCTGTTTCCATGACCACCAGTCTGGCTTCAGAGCTACCAGAAGCACGGAATCTGCTCTCCTAAACATCCGTGAAGATCTGCTCACCAACCCTGACTCTAACATTCCCTCTGTCCTCATCCTCCTCGATCTCTCTTCCGCGCTTCGACATGGTCAACCATACCATCCTGCTCAACCGTCTCTGTGAAAACTTGGGTATCACTGATCAGGCTCTGGCCTGGGTGACCTCTTTCCTCTAAGATCGACCCTCCCAGGTCCAACTTGGGTCCTTCCTTTCATCTATCTTCCTCTCTACCTGTGGTGTTCCCCAGGGGTCTAACCTCTCGCCCTGGCTTTTCAACCAATACCTGCCAACTCTCGCCCACTGCATTGTCATTTTCTGCTCAAACTTCCAGTGCTACGCTGACGACACTCAACTCATTTTCAGGCTGCCCTCTGCCACCTCCTCTCCCTCTCTCATCTCTGATTGCCTAACTGCCATTCAAGATTGGTGTGCCGCCAATGATCTTTGTCTGAATGCCAGCAAGACGGAGATCCTCCTCATCGGCACACCTTCACCATCCTTTCCCCTCACTCTCTGTCCGGCTTCCCTTGGCCCTCCTCCTACCCCCACCTGCGAGGCTGAGAACCTCTGGGTCATCTTTGAATCCACCCTTTCCTTCTCCGCCCACATCTCTGAGGTCTCTAAAAAGTCAAATTTCCAACTGCACCTCCTCAGAGGTACTCTGCCTTTCCTCTCCTTCCCCCAGAAGCTCATGGTATCTCAAGCTCTGGTTCTCTCTAGCTTGGACTATTCTAACAGCCTCTTTCTAAATCTACCTGCCTCTACTCTCCGCCCTCTGCAACTAATCCAGAACAGGACTGCGAGACTTGTCCTTGGCCTCAAGGCCTGGGATTGTATCTCTCCAGCTCTGAAATCTCCTCACTGGCTCCCAGTGGATGCAAGGATTAAATTCAAAACCATCTGCATTGTCCACAAGGCTTTCTGGGGCCTGGGTCCAAAATACCTTCAGCTATCCCTCCGCAAATACCTCCCCTCTCGAGCTCTTCGCTCCTCTACCTCTGACTCACTCAGGGTCAGTTGTTTTTCTAAGAAAAGAGCTAGGGGTAGATCTCTGTCTTCGGCTGGGGCCTCCCTCTGGAACAGCGTCCCTGCCACTCTAAAACTTGAGGAGAACCATCTCCGGTTCCAGAAGCACCTCAAGACCTTCCTCTTTTCTTCTGCCTTCGCTCCCCTCTCCCCTGCTGATCTGTTCTCTCTTGCCACCATGCACCGGGCCACCCTCTGTCTTTTGGGCCCAGGTACCTGCTCATCCTGTCACCCTCCCGCACTGCCTCCGGGCCACCCCTTGCACTGGGGTCTGTATCTGTACCCACACAGCCCCCCCTTTTTCTTCCTGCACTTATCGGACCTACCCTGTCTGCTGCCTTAAACCTAGCACTTGCAAATTGCTGGCTGCATTACCACTGTTTGTTGCCTTTATTATTTATTTATTGTTATTTATCTGTTTCTCCTCTGCTTCACAATTTCCACCTCTCCCCCCTTCCATGCACTTTTCCCCTCCCCCCTCTCCCATGCACTTGCGCGTTCTCAATGTCACTATGCTTAGTAAGATCGCTGTTTTGTTCTCCCCTGCTACCCTCCCTTGCCTTGTCGCGCTCTGAAAAACTTGTGTATGAGCGCGATAGAAATAAAATATCAATCAATAAATCAATCATCAATGGGATCACTGATGATATCGCACACGTCAAAGTAATGTATACACATGAACAGGCCAGTCATGTGCCCTTTATTCATTTGACTGTAACAGAGCATCATTTAGAATCATCTTTTGTTACCCTCTGTCCCTCAAACCTACTACCTTAGTATTCTTGCTACGCAATGCCTTGACACCAATTTACCATCTCCAAAGTTCTGCGACCCATCTTTCTACCAAAATCTCCCTGGCGAATCATGTAACCAAACATGTTTACGGAGCATCCCCTCTTTACACACCGAATCAAAATGTGTGTTATTTCCACAAAAAACTAAAACATGTATATTCTTTATGGTTCTATGTTATTAGATCTGCAGTATTTTTTTTTCCGCTGAGTTTTTTGCTGAACATTTTCAGCTGAAAAACTTTGTATTTGGGGGTCCCCCAGAACCCCTTCTCTATTATCTAGTCCCTATTCCCCACACCCCCTACCTCTTATATCCCCTTACCTACCCACCCCCATGCTTTTCGATTAGCCAAAATGTTTCAGCAAAAAAACTCCATGAAAAAAAGCCTGGCCATGTAACAACGTTGAACCTTCTTTCCATATGTGTGTGCCTTGAGCCACCCACCCGTCTTAGATCTGCATTTATTGAACACATTTCATCGGTCTCCGCTGTTTGACTACTGTCTAGGAGAGCTTGCTCGGCTCCTAATTGCAAATGCTAATTGCTCGTATTACAAAACTCCATTAGGCAGTATATTTCTACTGCCTGTAATGAGGTGTTTGGATTAAACGACTCGCTAAAAGTCAATAAGGGGGAATTCACGTTCGGCGATTCCCTCCATTTTTCAAAGGCCGTGTTAGTGTATTGTTATTCCTCCCAAAAGGCCCACGTTCATTAAAGAGCTTATGAGACTGGAAATGAAACACATCCTAAAGAGAGGAGATGCCGGCGTGGGTAGGGGGAGGAGGGATCATAACATCCGGCACTGTATTAGTCAGAAAGAATATGGCAGGTATGATATGTGCTGCAAGATTCTGCGACAATGTGCTTCATCGTTGCAGATAACTAGCGCCTTGGTGCCCCCGGGTTTAGTGCACTTTATAAATGTCAAAAATAAATAAATACACAAAGGAACTATTAGATATTAGGAGCATTATATTCAATTCTGGAGTCAATTTCATGGAGAAGCCCACTTCCATTTGTACTCAAGTGCAAAAGGCCCCCTAATAGGAATTTAGCCTTAACTCTTTACTTGTCAACTACGCCAGTGGAACAGTGCAAATGAATTCCCCCATTAATGATTGCGGGAACCATTGATAATGGATTCCTGTGTGATCGTCCCGCTTTTACCAGATAGGTAATGACTGCGAGTCCCACGGATCAATGCAGTAGGTTTGTACTGACATTTTTAGCGATTTGGGTGATTATCCACAATTTATCTGGTGGACTAGGGAAGCAGGATGGACTTTACATGTCCGCCTGCTGTGTTCGCTCCAGCTAACAAAATCCAGCTTGCTGGTGGTAATACAATGGATTCGCTATGGAATCCATCTAAAATTTCCACATGGGAAAAACTGAGAGATTCCATAACAATCCATCGCAAATACCTCCTGCAACCATTGGGAAAATGGAAGAGTAAATGCAATTTCACCTTTGTTTTACTTTTAAAGCTACATTGTGGACATGAAGACAGTTGCACGTGGTTGACCATTTTGCACAAAAGTTGAAACAACGCAAGTTCCTTCTGTGCAATTAACTCTTTTGGGGACATACCCCCCTCAGGATTTTTAGGCGGATGCCATAAGAATCTATTGCTTTACTGCCGCCCTACAAATACATTCTGACATTAAGGCAACCACATTTGCAAGGCAGAGCTAGAACAGCAAGTGAATGTGCTACGCCCACTCTATCCCCCAACCCCATATTACAAATATACAAAACTGATCATATCAAAGAAATTGGCGGTTAAAAAATGTACCACGGTTGTTTCTAATCTGCTTCATCCGTTAGACCTACTTCAATTCCGATGAAGGTTGCACATATCTAATCAGGATGACGTCAACTTTCAGACATATTCTCTTGTTGACTTAATGTTCTACATTTGCAGCTCAAGTCTTCAGGCCTACTACATTTTCCGATGGCAGGGGTCTGCAACCTTAAGCTCTCCAGATGTTTCAGACTACAACTGGCATCAGGCTTCACCAGCATATTCAATGGTGTGGGATCTTGGGAGTCTCAGTCCAAAATATCTCGGGAGCCACAAATTGCATACCTCCGTTCTATGGCAAAAAATAGCAAGACATTAGAATGATGTTGGATCAACACACCAAAGCTGTACTGTTGCAAGGAAAGATTCTGTAAATAATAACTGCAAAAGTAAGGATCAGTCCCAAATCAATTCTTTATGTCAATGCCAATGTTCAATCCTTGATTCTTTCATTCAGGCATTAAAGGAAATCGAAGGTCACATTCAATGATCAATATTGACGATCGAGGTGTAGTGTCCTATCAGGCATTTTGGAGATTCTCCCTCCTAGATGAGTGAATGGTGGAGCTCTCTGGTAAGCCTACAATGCTTCTACAGATCACCAACAGTACTGGCCCAAACCCAGCTGCCAAAATGCCCTGTTGCTTTTTTATGAAGATGGACCGAGCAGATCGTCCTGGTTGGCAAGCGGCTACCCTATGGCAAGAGAGGACGACCAGTCTTATCAAGGTTCTGCACTCCTATAATGCCAGGCATTCAACCACTATAAGGTTCTCAGAATGGGAGTGGACAGATCAATTCTGCTCTTTTGAGATAAGAAAATAAGACTTCTTATTGACATTTGCTAGAAAATGATCTTGTGTATTGGCAGCTGAACGGGGCAATTAAAACAAATTAATGATAAAAATTTTCCCAATGTAGTGTTGTGGCAGAATAGACATAGGGTGGTCCAAGAAGAGTCAACATTTAATGTTGAATTCATTGGGCCTCATTACACGGACGGCGGTGGGCCAAGGTGCTATAAGCACCTTGGTCCATGCCGGTAAAATACCGGCACCACCTTGGAGGAAAGGGGAATTACTGCTCTATTCCAAGGTTGGTGGGGCGGTAATTCCCCCTTCCCCCATTGCCCTTCCCCATTTTTGCCCCATAGGGCATAATGGGAATGGGGAAGGTGCTAATTACGGCACCGCAAATTGTGGTACCGTAATTAGCTCCCTGGTCCCTTTGCGGGTTGGTTTTAACGCCTGCAAAAAGCAGACATTAAAGTCTCCAACCCACAAAGGGACCTCATAGTAAGGCGGTAAGGGTTAACGGTCACTGGTACCATTAACGATGACCGTTGACTCTTACCGCCGTCCATGTAATGAGGCGACTTGTCCCTTCAATGTATGGCAGAAACACTGTGTCAGGCTCACACTCCCCCTAGTCGCACAAGAAATGGACAATGCATGTAAAAGAATACTTAATCTTCAATGTGCCCCCAGAATGCAATGCTCTGTGTTCGCCAGGCAGTTGAGTAGCCAGTACTGTACGGCTGAAGGACAGGAATAGGCATCAGTGTTGATCAATGCTCAGGCAAGCCCAGGGCACTGGCATATGTGGGGGATCTGGTCTAGAACTCTCTAAGGCTGCAGCATAATTTCATGACAGAGTAGGATAGATTAAAGCACCTTTCCAGAAGACCAAGGCCAATACAGTGGAGGATAGGTTCAAGCGTATGGACTTTCAGGTGATAGTGTTCAATGGGCCGCAGCATGTGACTTGACGTTTCGGTGACGTTCGGGTCCATGATATTGTTTTTTTGGTCTGCAACGTGAGGTTGAGTAAGGAAAGATGGAAGAAAGGATGAATGTGACAATGCGTACGCGGCTGTAGTTTAACTGCCACTATGGACGCTGGCTTCTAAGTATGGTCACAGCAGGATTTTAATTTCCTATGGCATTGGGGAATTTGCATGTGCTTTTTTGATAACCATGTCCACACCACATATGGTGAAGCTGGATGACTTTTCAGATTCCCTAAGCATATGCGTATGTCTTTAACAGGTTGCAATGTGCTAAGACCTGAATGGTGCAGCAGCCATTTTATGGGTCAACACGCTGAGGGGCCGGAATTGGTCTGGTACTGGGAAAGAGGGCTTGGAACCTTTGGCGATGAGTACCAGCAACGTCACCCAACTGCTACATGACATAATCGAACCTATACTAAAAGAGAGAAAACTAGGGAAGTCAAATCCAAAAAGCAAGGAACCAATAAGGAAAGACTCTGGAATAATGACCACACAAGAGGTCAGCCCAGTCATAGAAAAAGAAAACAAAGCTGGATCCAACGAGCAAGAAAACAAAGGAGAAAGGTCCACGGCAACACCGGTAAACGTAGAAGAGGACGCAGAAACCCAAAGTGCGTCCGTTACGGGACCGCGAGCAGCCCAAAGTGAAGAGAAGGGGGAGGCAAAACAAAACGAAGACGGACACACCCTGGCCGAGGACTGCACCAGCAATAATCTTTTGAGAGAAAAATCAAAGAGCACATCATCTGATCCAGATATAAGAAACGAGCCAACGAAATCACTAGAGACTGAAGTGGAAAAAAAAACCTAAACAGAAGTGCCAGGGAAGGGCTAAACAACTCTACAGAAATAGTGGAGGCTACCTCTAGTAAAAAATCGACAACAAGGCCTGAAGACCCCACCACTACGGATAAGTGTCGGGAGAAAGGAAAGAAAAAGGGGAACGTGTGTGAGATCTTCAAAACAAGAGACACAAACACAGGAGGGAAAAAATCAGATAACCAAATAAAAACGAAGAACAACGGGCCCGCAGACAACAAATCAGGGGGTCATCACAAGATCACAGGACCCACTAAAAAACAGAAAAATCAACCACCAGTAAAAGCCACAAGCAGTAGCAAAAGCCAGGCATTTATGAAAAATTTGACAATACCAAAAGAACAACCGAGTATAATTGACCAGCTAAGAAACAACAAGAAAAAGGTCAGAACAGAACAAAAGACTGAAGGACAAAAGATCTTAGAAATCGAAAAAGACGATTGTCCTGAAAATGACCTGCTGGATCTCTCTACATACCCGGTCTCAGATGATGAAGACAAACAGGGAATAAGAGGCTTCGAAGAGGTAAATACAGAGGCAGAAGACTCCTTGAGTGAGGAGCATACAGACTATAGTGAGAGTGATACCTCATCTATAATGTCAATACAGACTGAAAACGAGACACAGAGAGACAACAAAAAAGTTCCAGATACTCATACAGAAATGGATGTATTGAGAAAAAACCGGGATCTAAGTGAAAAAACTCAGAAGAGTGAACGTAGAGGTTGAGAAAGGAACGTGGGGCGGTCTGAGACCCGGAACCACGGAACCAGTCGGGAAAGTGAAACAAGATACAGCAAAAAGCGGACCGAGATGGAGGAAAGAAGAGATCGTCATCAACTAAAAGAGAGGGAAAGAGACCTACAGCATCGACCGCGCAAAACAAGTGCTGGTGACAGTTATAAACAACCGGGGCTTGTCCTAGAACGTATCCTTCATTATGAAGACCGACTAATTCTCAACAGAACCAATGTAATAAGATTACTCCACCATATACCGGCATTAAGATTAATTACAACAGACGACCTGGCGATCGTGGAATTCATCGAGGAAGATTGCACTGATAAAGTAATTCTGCACACAAGATCAAATCTGGTGAGACAACTACTACTGGAAGAAGCCCCGCAATTAAGACCAATCATAGCCATCAAAAACGATTTGGATTGGCAAGTCCTGGAGGAGTCAAACCCAAATTTATTCATCCAGATGGTAGTGTTACAGCTGGACAAAAAAGCCAGTAAAATACTAATATTGATCAACATATACTGGAATCCAGCAAATGTATCAAACAAAAACCTACCAGATAAAATAGCAGAATTAATTGATGAACAAAGAGAAAAATTGTTTGATCCAATATTCATATTGGCAGGTGATCTAAATTGTTCATGCCTGAACAACGACAACCAACCCGAATACGATACAACAACTGCCTCAGCAAAGGAAAAAAGAGGAACAATGTGGAATCGTATGGTACAATCAAGGGACTGTGTCGTTCTGAATGGAAAGGTGAAGGGGGACCAACCAGCAAAACCTACTTGGAAGGGAACACAATCAGTAGAGATCCTGGATTACATTTGCATTTCAAGCAACTTGTCAGATAACATCCAGACCTTGAAAGTAATCCCAACAGTAGAAAGTGACCACAATCTGTTAAAACTGACGTGCAAAAACATAAGCAATAACAAGATTGGAACCTACAACCAGAAGGTGGTCACAGACCAAAGGGGTATTAAATTAAGGATCAGACCAGAGAAAACAAGAGAACTAAACTATAACTTAAAACAAATGATCTCAACGCTTGAAAACGAACAAAGCCAAAAAGGATTGACTACACCCCGCTTTTCAGAGCATTTGTTACAGAAAGGAAGCTTGGAAGTAATCATCAAACAACGACTCACCAACATCAGTATGACAGTCGCATACGAGAAAGGAAAAAAGCATTAAGGAGAGATATTAGACGACTAAAAAAGACCAAACACGACAACTGGAGTAAAGAGATACATAAGTTAAAACAAAAGTACAGAAACTGGTTACACTTACACAAGAAGACATTGCTAAACCAGGACGCAGAAAGAATGTTGGGGAAAATAAGATCTAAAAACACAGCTGAAATTTGGGCAATTATCAACGAAGCGGAGAAGCCTCAAGCAATAAGTCAAATGAACCCAATAAGTGCTTCATCATGGGTTAAGTATTATACACAGCTGCAAGGAGAAATTTGCATAGACCCAAAGCGGAAATCAATGACAAACAAAAATGAGGCAGTAATAGATATCAGTATTGAGGAAATAGAAAACATCCTGAAAAAATTGAAAGACTCGAGAGCCCCAGGGCCCGACGGGCTCACAAATGTAATACTGAAAAGCAACATAGGTGAATGGGCCAATTTCCTTCAACTTCTATTCAACTACATATTAACAACAGAAAAAATCACGGATTCCTGGCGAAAGGCAGTAGTGGTACCCATTTTAAAAAAGGGTCTCAGAACATCAGCAGACAACTACAGACCGATTGCATTACTGGACGTGGTGGGGAAGGTCTTTGCGTCCACACTATTGAAAGCATTAAACCACTGGGTACAGCAAAGTGGACGTCGTGATCCTTGGCAATCAGGTTTTATGAAGGGGAGAGGCACTGCACTCAACATTTTCCTGATTAACTTATTGAAAGCCAGAACCCAAAGGAACAAAAACCAAGGAATCTACATCGCGTTTGTAGACTTGTCGAAAGCTTTCGACATCATAAAAAGAGCCAAACCATCGAAGAAAATGGAAAACTGGGAATGTCCTCAGTCACTGGTGGAGAACATCAAGGACTTGTACACGGATACAAGCATTAGAGTCAGAATGGATACAGCGGGTACACTAACAGACGAAATTCAGATAAAAATGGGCTTAAAGCAAGGATGCCCGCTGGCACCGGAACTGTACAACCTGTTCACGTCAGATCTGGAAGATTCATTTGAGTCCACCCGCTGCTTTCCACCAAAAATAGCAGGAACGCCGATTGGGAGACTGCTTTACGCAGACGATATCGTCCTGATGGACCAAACCCAAATCGGCTTGCAAAGACAGCTTACATCATTACAGTCGTATGTGGACTCAAATGACCTGGTTATAAACCCAGAAAAATCAAGAATTCTGAAGTTAGGCCCAGGAGGTAATAAAGCCAGAGGGAAAAAACTAGGATGGTCTCTGAGTAACAAAAAAATCCTGGAAGTCGAAGCATTCACGTACTTAGGAGTCTGTATAGACAACACGAAAAACAATACGCCAAGAATAGCTGGGCTAAAAAGAAAAGCAACCAATCTAGCTGCCCAAGGGAGAATTCTGCGTAAAAGATACTGCAGATTTACCTTATCACCTCTAATAGCCTTTTATAGGATGAAAGTGGTGCCAATACTAACATATGGGGTAGAATCACCAATCCCCTTACAAGCTCAAACATGGTCAATCCTGGAGGGTCTGTTTTGGAGGAAAGCTTTACAGCCCCAATACAGCAGATAAGAAGAGAGCTGGCTTTGACATCATTCAAAACAATAGTGGTATGGAAAACACTAAGTTTCTATCGGAAATGTCTTGAGGAAAACACTACGGGTGGATTTGGGGTGTTGAAAAAAGCCCTAAAAGATCAATCCGATGTAATCCTAACAGACTGGCAAAAGTCATGTCGAGGGATCCTAGTGAACCTCAGCGAGTCAGAGGATGACTTATGGATTAACCCAGACAAAACTAAAAAGAAACTATACATGGCAGATTGGATCGAAACCCAAGAAGATAACTGTAAATATAAAGGTTATGAAGACTTCTGGGCCCAGCCACGAAAACTGAATCAGATCCCGAGCTATCTGACTTTATTCCCCAATTGGTACTTCCGAGACCTTTTCCTGAGATTCAGATTGAACATTTTACCAACAGGAGAAATATTACAAAGAAATAAAGGCTGGACATCAGGGAAAGCTGCAGAGTGTGCAAAAAAAAAGGAGAGATAGAATCTCTGAAACACCTCATACTACAGTGTACCGGTTTAAGGAAAGAGCGAGAGCAGTGCTTGGGGGACATCCTTAGAAGCTACACGACAAGGAATGTCGATGAGTGGTGGTGGACTCTTGTAGAAGGAGAAAAAATGAAAACGACATTAGCACTCATAAAACTAGTGATTTTAATCCTTAAGAAACCAGAGGAGATCAACAACATAACCCAGGATTAATAAGATGCTACCAAGCACTGCTACTAAGATACTGTATACCAAACGAAGAATCATGATGAAAGAACGGACATGCTCAGGTTAAAGGTTTCAAATAAGGAAACCAATCTGTTTAAATAAAAAAAAATAAAAAAGCAACAAATGGGACATTCCAACAGAAACAGGATGATGATTTTAGTTTGCACACTTGCTACAGTAGACTTGTGCTTGGACATTAAAGCATCCGAAGTATGGTTCAGTTACTTAGTCCGCACACTGTCTTTGTCTGTACTTTTGCAGATGGGAAGCAGTGGGGGGATGGGCCTGAAACCCAGGTTGATCATCCAGAGCAGGCCAGCATGTTGCAGTAAATTGAGACAGATAATCCTATAGCAGGTAGACTATGTAAGCAGCAACACAGTGCAGAAAAAGTCATCCCAAGATTTCTGCAGATGGCAAGTTTGGGAAGGAAAGAAAATGACAGCCTAGTTTGTACCATGGATACAATCCATAGTATTGACTCTGCAGGGTCTTTAAGCGCTCTCCAATGCTCGCAGCAACAGAGTGCTTGTCTGAAGTCTTGTTGTTGTGTGCACACCTTTATGTATTTCTAAATTTCATTCCTGTGGCCACCAAGATCACTGCTTTATTTCTTTATTTCTTTATTATTAATATTACACAAACCAAAACAAGCTTGTGTGCATCAGGCAATTCACAAAACAATAATACACACATCATACATACCACAATAAATAAATAACTAATAACATACCAGACGATATTATCGGATCACTAGGACCAAGACCGTCAAATTACGCCAATTAGTTAAACAAGTATGTTTTCTGGCCAAAGTGCCACTATTCCTCAGATCAGGTGGCAAGGTGTTCCACAACTTGTGAGCTGCACTATCAAAAGCACAGTCCACTGGAGTCAGTTTTGGTCTGGGTGCATATAGCAGCTTTGTGTTGTTGGATCTCAATGTCCTCTCGGTGGATTGCTTGAAATTTTCTCTGCTAGATAAATTGGACCATTACCAGTTAAATATTTGTACGTAATGGTCAGCATTCTAAATGAGATCCTGGACTACACTGGTAGCCAGTGGAGTGCTCCTCTGTCCTCGGTGCTATGGTCTCTCCTACCTGTGCCCTCGACCGGCACTGTTCTGAATTACGTGCAGTTTGGCTAGCTCTCCTTTGCTAACTCCAAATAATAGCCTACTGCAATAATCCATTTTCTCACCGATAAGCGCTCTTGCCACCAAGGTAGAGTTTTTCTTGGTTAGGAAAGGTCATATCTGGCATAATAGCTTAAGGTAATAAGCCGAGGTAGAACCAATATTACTCACCCGGGCCTTTATACTCATTGTCTTGGGAGGATAGCTCAGGGGCAACACGCTCGCCTTGGAAGCAAGATGACATGGAGCAACACAAGTTCAAACTCCGGGTCCGCGCATAGAAACCTCTGGGTATTCAGCGTGTTATAAATAACCAATCATATCTTATCTCAGAGTACAGGTGCACCACTGGAGTCTTCACTTTATACTAAGTCCTGATAGTATGTCCAACTTGTACTAAGTTGTTATATTCTGAACCTAGCTTCTTATTTCTCTTAGCGGTGCCTGCAAGGCATACGCTCAGGTGAGGAATCATTCAGGGCCATGCCATTCTGAGCCATCCGCAGTTGAACATGAGAGTAGATATCATTGATGGTTTCCGAGTATTTCTTATTTTCCCCTGAGATGGGAATTTGACATTGAGTATCGTCTGCATAGTTAGTGTAAGTAATATTCAGATCATCCATTAGGGCAGTGGTATTCAAACTTTTTTATGTTGATTCCCCCTTGAGTAAAGATGTTGTTGGCTAGCCCCTTATGGAATAAAAAAATTGCTGCTGGGCCCCCTTCGATATCATGAGACTTATATTTCTATTAAATATTAAAATCAGTCACTGTACTCCCATTTGGAAGAGCCTTGTGCCCCCCCCTGAACACACTTCTGGCCCCCCAGGGAAGAGGGGGGGCAGCCCCACAGTTTGAAGACCACTGCATTAGGCCAAACAGCGGTTCAGTGAAGATATTGTACAACATTGGCGAGAGGTATGATCCCATTGGGACCACATATTGAACTTCGATGGCATCTACTGAGCATCACTGCTAAATACGCTTGTCCAGTGAGTAAAAAGATTGTACCCATCTTGCTGCAGAGTGAGAAAAATGTGCAATATCAATCGGTCAACCAAAACAGAATTATCCACTAAATCAAAAGTAGCCGACAGATCCAGCGGCATCAATAACGCAATCTGGCCTTCTTCTATATTTGATAAGATGGTAGACTGCTTTTGTTGGCTTTTTTTCCAGTTGATCACTCAATTTGAAATCATGACAAAACATGTGTAGTCTTTCACAGGTGCCATCTAATGTGGAATGTAATTTGAAGCACTGTCTTATCAGATCAGCCACTTCAGTAAAATTTTAGCTAGTGATCTAATTCTTGACTTTCGGGATCATTCAATTCCCAGGGATTCAGTGGAATTCACCAACACCATGCCCAGAGATGACATGTTCATGCATGTTGGATGGCTTTCATTCAATTTGTTGCATGCAATGGCTGGGAGAAGCAGAAGTGGTCGCTATGCTTTCTCCCCCCAACCCTCAGCACTGCCATAATCATGAGTACCACCACGTGGATTGCAATGCACTGATGTGTAATTGAAATTAAAGGAAGCACAACAGGCAAATGATGAGAACGACGCAGACTAGGAAGGTGGCATTCCCTAAGTGGCCCTGCCGTACCCCAACAGAGGTTACATTACTCATCCGGTACTAGACATGCAAACTCATCCCAGGATTTAGGGTGTAAGTCTTTTTTACTCATTAAATTATATATTTCCACAAGCGAATCACAGAGGTTGAATCCATATATTGCAAAACGTGTGCTACATTCTAGTATGAAATAAGAAGAATTGAAGCACATGTCTA
Organism: Ambystoma mexicanum; assembly: GCF_040938575.1. Taxonomy (NCBI): domain Eukaryota; kingdom Metazoa; phylum Chordata; class Amphibia; order Caudata; family Ambystomatidae; genus Ambystoma; species Ambystoma mexicanum. Next base: position 114,512,599 of record NC_090934.1, on the reverse strand, counting down.
CCAGTGAGCTAATCCCAGAATCAGAGCGGAGACAATTGTCCTGCCAGTAACTAACAAGCTCTACCCCCTACTTCAAAACTAGACTCTTATGGATCTACCTCCATGATCTTACAAAGTTTCTTTTTTATAGCAGGGATTACACAGCAGCCACGTGCTTCTTAAAATATTCTGCTGCAGGGTGACCTCCTCCTTACACCCTAGAAAAATGCAGTGGCGAAATCCATGCTTTGCTAATAGAATCTCTGCCCCCAGAATCCTCTTTTTCTCCTGAATAAGATCATGCCTGTGCGTTGGATGCTTCAGTTAACATAGGATTATGCAAACATCATGTGTGCTAACTGACACACTTAACATATTAAACTAATGAATCAGGCACACGATGCTGAAGTCCATTGTATTACCAGTATTACGACACATGAACCTCCCCTTCCCCCATTATGCACTTTTGGCTATTAATTGGGTTCTTGTTAACTTACATGAAGATATTTTTTGTTAACATTAATGTGTATGTATTTTTTGATATGATTTAATCTAGAAATTAAAATTCACATGTATAGCCTGGTCCAATGGCCCGCTCAACGGAACTGCAGAAGCTTGTAGAAAGTGAATATATATGTGTCTCAGGCATTTTAGCTGTGATCTGTGAAAGAGTCTTTACATGTCACCACGTCCTGTTCTCTCTAGGAACTATTTCACAAATTCTGCTTGACGCTGGAGGTTCACCAGTCGCTAGAAGTGTCTGTAAGTTTACATGTTTGCGTTATTTAAACCACACTAAACAAACAAACAATTGAGTGTAGCCTTGTATATTTAGGCACATGTATCCTTTTCTGCAGTGCTGTAATTGTATTATCATCTGTAATTCTGATTTATGTTTGATCAGCTCATCAGTAAAATGACAAAAGGGGACCTTGGCAAAGAGGTTGGGAGGACACTAGTATCATACACAAAATAAATGTATTAGAACACATACACAATTAGTACTATATTCCATCACAGTACATTTCTCAAATTTGACATCATCAATTTCATTCCACCTTACATACACATTCTCACTCACACACACACATTTCAACAATAACATACAAACGGGTAATCTCTTAAAAAACACAATTGATATCTGAAATCTTCACACACATATAGAACAAATGGTGTGTATATCTGCTAAATTGCACACAAGCTTATTAGCACACGTCTACATATGTTTCAGCCGGTATAAACAGCTTTTCCATTTAGCCTAATAGTTACTTCGACCTTCTTCAGGGCATGGGAGGGGCGAAAATGACGCCTCACCCTTACAACATAGTCAGGTGGAAGATGTCTTCAGACCAAGAGAATTCTAATAAAAATACAACACAAACAGAAAACTAATTTACTAACCAACCTCTTCTTATTTAAGCAGTGGCACATATTGGGTAACCCATTGGGTCTGTGCGTTCAATTAACAAATCTTTTTACTGTTTTTTTGATGAGTTTTTGATGACTTTGTGAACAAGCAGACATCATATTTTTGATGCGCAAGCTAAATGGAACAGTGGCTTAAATGGACTGAAACATATGCAGCCTTGTGTTAAGCTTTTGTGCAATTTAACAGCTATACACACCGTTAGTTCTATCTGGGTGTGAAGATTTCAGATAGCAATTGTGTTTGCAATCTACCTCCAGCTCTTAATGCATTTCTTACACAACTCAGAACTGCAAGAAGGAAAAGAAAAACAGGAAACTGTTTAGAGGAGCAGATGTGTACGTCACTGATAGGCTGTGTCCCTCCACCTCCGTCATACGGGATGACCGGCAGGATGACACTGTGCATGACACCAAGTATCATTCCAATACCGCATTGAGTGTATGAGAGATGTCATGCACTCAGACAATCGTACCAAGTGTACCCTGGTACTGAAGTGGTAGCAGGAGATTTGCAGACACCGTTAAATATCAAAGAGCTGTGAAGAAAATCTGACAAGTGCAAAGTGGTGTCATATGGAAAAGATACAAGTATGCACCGAAACAATATAAGAATACTTAAAGAATGAAGGTGTATCTTAAGAAGCAAAGAACTATATGAACAATTAAGAAGAAATCATATATACAAAGAAGATAAGTAACCAGATGAGTGACAAATATATATATATATATACACAGAAACACTAGGTAGATGAATCATATTGAAGCTTGCTGCAGTATAAAACCTAACATGGATAATGCCGCCATGTTGAAAAAATGGATGCCGGCTCACAATGACAGTAATCGAAGAGCTCAAAGGAGAGAGAGACCAGAGCTGCAGAGCTGAAGAAGCTGGAAATATAAATTCATTAATGAACAAAGAATAACTGCTGGCCAGAGATCAAGGATGCAACAGTGAGAAGCTACTGATGGGTACAAAGTGACTTACCAAGGATAAGCAAGGTACGCAGGACGTATTCCCCTTAGATTAAGTATATGAGTGAGCATTTACTAGTGCCAACTGTTGACAATAACAGATGCAGAAAAGTGTATATGAGACAGAGCAACCAAGTCTCTAGAAGCTGAAGAGGGTGATGCCACGTGAAATAATGGAATCAAATAGCACTAAATAAAAGTCAAAATGCACACAATCATGATGTCTTCACACGTGGTGCAAGACCAGAAAACAAGGCCTGTTCAAAAGCCCTGGCTGAAGATAACGCTGTACCTTAAACCCCTTCCCTGTAAATCTCCAGAGAAGAGAACACCCAGAAAGGTCAAGTACAAAGAAGTCTGACGTTGTTCTCTGCACATGAGTTTCGTTATGGTCATGTGCTGCTAGTGAGCCGGTTGGGAGAGGATGCAGACCTATTATGAGCGCCTATCCAACGATGAGCATACAATGTTGCACGAGCCAATCGGCTACTGTTATGTTGCTATTATCTGTATTATGCATAGTTAGAGGGATGTTAGAGGCTTGCCTGTCTGAAAAGGGGCTGCCAATAAATGTACTAACACTTATGGATTCTATAAGTTGACATACTCCCCTAACCAATCCCTAAACCCGATAGGTTTGATTATTTGCTGTGTAGGAGGACGTCATAGCTGACACATATTGAGGTATAAAACCTTTGTGTACCGATAATGTAACTGTGAGTGTGTGGACTACAATTTTCTGTTCGCCTGATTGCCCTACTTTATTGAATTGATAATAAAGTAGTACTTTGCTATATTCTTTGAGTCTGTCCGGTTGTTTGGGTCCAAGATTGTTTATTATGATAATGGAATTCTGCGCATAGACCCGCTCAAAAAGTGCTACTGCACACCATGTATGGAACAAGTTACAAACACAGATAGGATTGTTCTGCCTTCAGACTGATCACTCCATTCAATCATATTTCTCCTGTTCTGCAGTGCCCCCTCCTCACCCGCTTCCATATTCATCCCCGCCCCTCTGCTACATATCCTTAGGACAACAATCAGATGCTTTTCAGGAGAGTTTGTGGCTGATGAATACCATGAATCCAACTCACATCCTGTTTAGAAGATCCATCATTGCATTCCTCTCGTTAAACTTTCCATATGTATATGTGTATATACCTCTCTACATATACTTGTGCACTGGGGATTGTTCCCACTCACACAGGGGGACCTTACCCATCTGTTTTTATAATTCACTTAACAAAGAAGCAATGCAGCCTAAGGGTGACCATGAAGTGAGAGATGTTGCAATCATTTTAATCTAAATCCTTAGGCTGTTCAAATCAGTATATATGATAGAAGGATACACACAATGTAATGTTAGAGTAAGTGTGAACAATTAAACCAGCACCAAACACATTGCATTCTATGTACTTAGCGATTCAAGCATGCAATCCTTTGATCACAGACATATTTCTTGAATATTTAGAACTGTGTTCATTTGTATGTTCCCAAAAGCCCATTGATAATATGCATTGCCTCCAGGAACCCTCAATGATTGTTTTTTGCCTCCTCCTTTGTCATATGGGATATTTCTAGACACTACAATAGGATTGTACCTGACTGTTCACCTTGGAATAGGATCTTAATATTAGAACATTATTTAAATTACTATTCTAATTTTTGATCATGTGCTTGACTCAGTAAGGCCAGAGAGAAAGAGAGAGTGAGAGAGAGAGAGAACGTTGCAGAGAAAGATAAAGATCAAAAGAAAGAGAGAGGGGGAGAACAAGAGAGAGAGCTGAGGAGAGAAGAGATCAAACATGCTTGATTGGCGGGCATTACCCTGAGTACAGTTAGCATTGAAATTAACCTCCAAATTTGGAACTTTGATGAAAATTGAACCTGGAGAAGGGAGGCAGCTGAGTATCCCCTATCAGTGTCTGGGTTAGTGGAAGAGCTCAGGTGCCCTCGAATTTGCTAGTGAACCTTGAGCTGAGATGTGTTTCTTTTGTGATTGATGGTTTGTAGCTAACATTTCAGGTTGTGTTGTTCCAGAAAGGTCCCATTTCAGTGTGGTGGACATCACTGTCTAGTCAGCATGGCAGGCGTTTTCTGGAGCATTTTGTGTTTTTGGGTTGCATCTGTGCCACATGTTGGTGAGCTGATTGCAAGGGTGCAAGATTAGTATTTCCTTTGAGAAAAATGCAGTGAGTGGCTATTGGCACATCTATGTCAGGCATGCAGTGTGGGAGGGAAGAGTTGATGTGTGAAAGGGCCAGTTTCTCACCTCTGTGTCCCTGGGGTTTTGGACAGAATAGCATAGCATCAGTGTGAGGAATTCGACCATCCGCAAGGTGGAGTGTGCGCTCGCCTGTGCTTTTTTTATTTTTTTGTAATAAAAATGAATGATGGGAGATCAACCTCCGAAAATGTGGGAGGCCATTCTGAAAACATTTTTCCTGCTCACCGCATGAAATGCATAGTCACATGTACTCCGGGAGTACACAGCCTACAGGTGCCCTCCTCCCCTGTCATTTTCAGATGGAATTTGATAGGCTCGGAAACATCAAAGCATCTCAAGAAGGGGAAAGGCCCACTTTCCTCCAGCCATGGGCAGCCTAATTAAAATATCAAAGACCCCATGGATCTGCCTCCCTATTGTCTAGTTCGGCTGTGCATAACATGGCAGTGCATAGGAATGGAAATAATTAAGACAAGACTGTGAAGGGGCTTGGTCTCAGGGCGGACAAGAGGAAGGTAGAACTAACACCTTTTTGGTATGCAATGTCTCAACTTAAAGCTAGTTCCAACCCCTCTGTATGAAAGGCAGTAAATGGCATGTCTGGGTCCACTATTTACTGTAGGCAACCCCTGCAGAGCGGACCGCTTTCAGAGGGAGAAGTATGCGATTTAAGGGAGAAAGGAAGTCTGCTCTCATCACAAACTAAAAGGGAGGCTGGCACTTTGATCAAGAGTCACAGAGGGCTCTCTTAACCAGAGAGACACTTTAATCTATAACAGACAGGAAGACGAGTGAGACTTAGGAATTTATGTTGTCACCCCTTACCTTTGCTGTTGCAGAGCACTCTGGTTCTGACCTCACGCATAACAGAAAATTGTTGGTGGGGACCCAGGATTGGTTCATTTAGGTAGGATTAGCCTGCACCAGTCATTAGGGCCCATTTAGCTTTAAAAGAGGGCTGAACGCCTCACTTAGCAGATCATCTGAAGGCTTCACCAGAAACAGAAAAGAAGAACTCAGCATTGGACCCAGGCTGAAGGTATAGTCTACCTTACATCCTCTGCCCACAAAGGAAGGCCAGGATTCCTAAGAGGGAGGCAAGATCCCTCCTCTAATCATCTCCCAGGGAACCGAGGGAGATACCAGACTCATAGGATCCATCCAGCAGCTCCAGTACCGGTACCCAGCCAGCAGACAGCGTGTCATGCTAGGTTCTTCCAGCAAGATTCCTAGTTGGGAAGTGCCAGAGAGTCTCCGAACCAAAGACAAGGCTGTTGCCTCAAAACACCCTCCTCAACTTTGGGCTGAATGCCTTGAAAGGACACCACAAGCCCTGTGAAGAAACTGAGAGGAGTGCCACACAAGCATCAACCAGCATACATCTTTTATGGACATTTCTGAGCCAGTCAAGACCTCAAACCCCGACCGGCAGCACCACTGACTGTCATAAAACTGCAGTCACTAAAGCCGCTTGAGATGCCGCGACCACTGTTCCAGATGCGCTAACATGCACATAAACAATGATTCTTGACCCTGAGCCACTGTGTAGGCCAGCCTGCAGCTGTCCTCCAGCCTTGCTTGCCGAACTGCCTGCCACCTGATAACCGCAGCTGTCACCCATCTTGAACTCATCCTGGACCCAACTCGACACTGTCGAGCATCAAGGTCATCTCAAGCACCAGGTGCATTGTAGTTATATCTCCCTGGACCTTCTCCAGAAGCCCCTAGTGACATGTATTACCTCTTGCTGCCTTGGTGCTGAAACCAAATAACCTTGAACAGTTAAGACTGATTGCTTTACTGACTACCCTCCTGTCGGTATCCAGAGTGCATCCCTTTCCTTCGTGAAACTGTCTGTCCTCTCAGTTCCTTTACAAACATTGTGTTACACTTCAGGCTTCCCCGCGGACCTCCTTGCAGAGTACAACTTCTTTACAAGCTCCTCTATGGACCAGATACAGGCTACCATGGCGTCTGTACAAACTTCGACGGACTCCGAGTCAGCTGACACGTCTTGTACGTGGAAGACGTATGGCAAGACACGCCCCTCTTACGACTATAAAACCACCGTCTTCCAAGGGGCTCGTTGCTGCTAATTAGCGTTACAAGCTACACATGGTTTCGTCCGTTTCCTCTTCGTGTCTTCCTACACGATTCATCATCTGAACTCCTGGTTTTGACCTTTGCCTGACTACTGGATTGCCTCGTCTCCTCCTTTATTCCTGTCGTGCTCGTCTGGTTGTTTGACTCGGAACGTTACTGGATCCGGCTCCCTTCTGTCTCTTGCCGTACTTCATTCCTGGTTGCCGCTTCTGCTCTTGGAACCAAATTGCTGTCTACCATCCGGATCTTTTCTACAGCTACTCGGGATACATGTGTGCTCAGGTACATACTTAATTGGCTATCCCCATCCTTGCTATTGTTTATCTCCACGACTTGTTTGGATATTTGTCTTCTGTTGTATTCTGGGACATTGAGTGACTTTCCTGTGAGATTGTCCTTAAGTGCATATAAACGCTTTCCTGGAACTGCACCAACCTGGCACTAGTGTGACCCTCGTGCCGTCCGGTGCTACTTCCCTATACTAACATCCCTGTTTGTTATTTTCTCCTGTCATTGTCTTCTGTTTCCTGGATTCCTTTTCCTCAATATATCCTTATTCAGGTTTGTTGTTATCAATTCTATATATAGTTGGGACCGATATTGAATTAGACCATTTCCACTCATTTTGTGTTATTCCTTGTAGATCCACCCCGGATTTATATCTAGGTAGTTGCCCATTTAATTCAACTGTTCTAATCACTTGCATTTACCTCAACACTGTCTAATATCTTTGTATTCCTTTGCAGCATTGGTATTGGCGGTGTGTGTTCTCCCCGCTCTTTTATTCAATTGACACCTCTGTCTGTCCCAACTGAAACAGCAAAGAGGTCCATTGTGGAAAAGAGCCCCTCTTTGAGGAAGCCTGAGTCTTGTACTCAGGGGAGCTGGGATGGAGGGCTGAATATCGATTCTTGTACCACCATCATCTCCAAGGTCACTTTTCTGCATCTTCAGCCTATTTCGTTGTGGTGAGTAACAGAATTAGCAGCCACGAAAATGTCCACAGAGGCCAGTGATGCTTTGAATCAAATTGTGCAAATGGTCACGGATCTACGTACCGACTTGACCAATGCACAAGAGGCACTGCGCCAACGTATGGATGCCATTCAGGCTTTGGTTACCACACCAGCGCCACAGATGGCCGGTGCTGGGGCTACAGCATCAGGTTCAGGGTTTCCACCTCCACAGCAGGAATCAAACCCGATCATGCTTACAACCCATTTCCCTCTAGCTCCTTCTGAACGCTTCCTAGGCGACCCTAAACAATATCGAACATTAATTAACCAATGCAAACTGCATTTTTTGTGTCGCCCCGCTTCATTTCCCACCTCTACAACTAAAGCGGCTTTTGTTTTGTCTCATTTAGGAGGCACTGCAGCCGCATGGGCTAATCCATTGTTGGAATCCAATAGTCATGTTCTCTAAAATTGTGATGCCCTTCTTACTATGATGAGTAAAATTTTCGATACTCGTTATACTACTCAAGCTACTGACCTGGAACTCTTAAAGCTTCGACAAGGGAACAATTCTTTATTGGTCTATTTGGCCCGGTTCAATCAGTTGGCAGCAGAAACTGACTGGCCTGAGGAAAAGAAGACAGCCGTCTTCTATCAAGGTCTCTCAGATGAATTAAAGGACATCCTCTCCACTGTTCCTGTAGTCCCCATGGCATTCAGGGAACTGCTAGATTTAGTCCTTCAGATTGATGCTCTTAAATCCGAAAGACGTGGTGAAAAGAAACCAGCATTGTTCAGCACGGTTTCAGCAGAGACCTCGTCTTCCTCACTTCCTGCGCCAGAACCTATGCAGATTGGTGGGGTTAGGGGACCACTTTCCCCAGCTCAACGAGAATATCGTAGATCACACAATCTCTGCATGTACTGTGGGGCCTCTGTTCACTTATTGCCTGAAAGTTCCAAAAAGCCCAAAAGAAAGGCGGGAAACGCCAAATCCCGACAGTAGACAGAGTTCCTATGTCGGGAAACTCACCTTTGGACTCTACATTACAGAATCCGAGTCATTTAGTCCGCCTACCTGTTACCTTTTCCTTAGATCACGGTGTTTCATTCCAGACAACAGCCGTGATTGATTCAGGCGCAACAGGTAATTATGTGATCAATGCTTTGCCTCCATGTCAAGAATACCACTGGTTCGCAGAATTATACCTGAAACCGTGAATGCAGTGGATGGTTCAATTCTTGTCTCAGGAATGGTAACTCACCAAATGGTTCCACTGCATATGAGTACTGATGAAAGCCATACTGAAGACATATCATTCGATGTCATTAAAGCACCAGCCTACAAAGTCATTCTGGGCATTCCATGGTTGAAGCTTCATAATCCTGCCATCAACTGGTCGACATCTCAGATTCAGTTCCCTTCCAATATATGCAATACTCGATGTACTACATTACTCGGTATTACCCAAAATAGTCCGGTCAGGGCGCTGGTTTCTCCTACTATGCATATTGGAGCTGTCTCTAAAAATGTTGTCTCTGTGATACCTTCTCAATATGCAGATTACAAGATGTTTTTGACAAAGGGATGGCAGAGACTCTACCCCCACATAGAGCCTATGATTGCCCAATAGACCTAATACCGGGAGTAAAGATACCATCAGGCAGAGTGTACTCCCTCACTCTCAAAGAAGATGAAGTCCTTAAAGATTACATAGACAAGGCCTTGGCCATGGGATTCATTCGTCCTTCCAAATCACCAATTTCATCACCACTTTTCTTTGTTCCTAAGAAGGAAGGGGATCTATAGCCCTGTATTGATTACTGTGCTTTGAATGCAGCAACCATAAAAAACCAGTACCCTCTTCCTCTGATTTCTGTCCTCCTTGATTAATTGGGTTCTTCCAAAATATTTATTAAGCTTGATCTCAGAGGAGCTTACAATCTCGTCCGCATGAGAGAGGGGGACGAATGGAAGACCGCATTCAAAACACGTTACGGTCTATTTGAGTATCTTGTCATGCCCTTTGGGTTATGTAATGCCCCGGCCACCTTTCAGGCATTCATGAACGATTTGTTTTATGACGTTCTTGATCAATTTGTTGTTGTCTACCTGGATGACATTTTGATTTATTCACAAAACCAGGAAGACCACAAAAAACATGTCAAAACAGTACTCCAACGCCTGAGAGAACATAGATTGTTTGCAAAAGCCAAAAAGTGCCTATTTCATGCCTCAGAGGTGGAATTTTTGGGATATGATCTTACTAACAATGGAGTGCGCATGAGTCAGTCCAAAATTAGTGCAATCCTGGAATGGCCTGTGCCCAATTCAGTCAAATCTTTACAATCATTCCTGGGATTTGCAAACTTTTATAGATGCTTCATCAATGGATTTTCTGAAATCTCTGCACCTCTTACCTCTCTGACAAGTGCCAAGGTGCCATTTGTATGGTCTTCAGAAGCTCAGAAAGCTTTTGATCAATTAAAATCAGCCTTCACTTCCGCCCCTGTCCTCAAATATCCTGATCCCGAGCTTCCTTTTTTTGTTGAAGCTGACGCTTCAGGTTATGCTCTTGGGGCGGTGTTGTCTCAAACCTGTCCTCATTTGGGAGAGATTCATCCTGTTGCCTACTTCTCTCGTAAATAGACAGCTTACGAAAGAAATTATTCCATCACAGAACACAAACTTTTAGCCATCAGAGATGCATTCTTGGAATGGAGACATCACCTTCTGGGGGCCAAACACCTTGTAACAGTATACTCGGATCACCGCAGCCTGTTAGCCTTCAAATCTATGAAATGTCTTACAGCTAGACAGGCGCGGTGGCATTTGTTCTTTTCACAATACCAATTTGTTATCACGTACCGTCCTGCTAAAGCTCAAGTTTCGGCTGATACTCTCTCTCTCTTACATGCGGATGGCCAGTCTCAACAGATCGAAACACTTCCTCTTCTACCGAACAAAGTTGTTTGTGGTTGTTTGGTTCAGCCTCTTTGCGTTCAATCATCCTTGATTGGGTATCAACCTATCCAAAAGAGGTCACTGACCTCAACCTGGTAATAGTTCAGGATATGCCATTCATTCAACGGCGTGTCTATATATCCTCAGGTCAAGTTAGAGATTTAGCGCTTCAGTGGTCTCACGATTCTTTGATTGCTGCACATTAGGAACTCAAAAAAGTCTTGAAGCCTTATGGCGTTGGGCTTGGTGGCCTTCCATGGTTCGTGATGTTAAGGACTACATTTTGACTTGTTCCATATGCACTCAGTATAAAACTTCTAGAGCCAAACCAGTCGGTTTGTTACAACCTCTTCCTGTTCTGTACAAACCTTGGCAGATGCTGTCAATGGATTTCATTGTGGAACTTCCTGACGTTCAGGGCCATGACACTATTTGGGTAATCATTGATTATTTCACAAAATATGCATTGTTCATACCTTGCTCTGGTTTACCCGTGGCTCCAGAATTGGCGAGACTGTTCTTGACTAATGTGTTTCGCTTCTTTGGATTGCCCTCGGTTATTGATTCCGATCGTGGCACAAAATTTATGTCACGATTCTGGAAGGCTCTTACAGCTTCTCTGGGTATTGAGGACAGGTACTCCGCGGCTTACCATCCTCAAACGGATGGGCAGACTGAGAGAACTAACGCTACTATCGAACAGTACCTATGCTGTTTATGCCTTCAGTTCCAACAGTTTTGGTTTACTTCTCTGCCTTATGCAGAATTTGCATATAACAACTCTATGCATACATCAACTGGAGTTTCTCAATTTTTTGCCCTGTATGGTGGTCATCCTAGGGCACTCCCACTTGATCCGATATTCCCGGCCATTAATCCTGCAGCAAGAGATTGTATGAGAGATCTCAATAAGATTCATTGGGATGTACGCTGTCATTTACTCTGAGCTCAAGATCGTGCCAAGAAGTATGCGGATGTGCATTGTGTAAGAGGATTCAATTCAACACTACAGCTAAGTCAATGCCTAGTCTGGGATACTGAATGGAAACCCTTATTGATATATCTTTATGTCCAGTTCATGAGTTCTGGATGACTACCCCTATATAACACCCCTTTCTTAGAATCCCCCCGACCCCACTGAGCCAAGAAGTAGTTCTGTTTTGCAAGTTTAAAAGGTTTATTTGAGAATAAAACAAAATATGGATACCACGCTTTTCTAATAAATTAATAATCGATATCGCCCTTATAAATATAATGTTAATCAACAATGGGTAATCTGACACTAGCACACTTCTTTATAATCAAGGAGGAGTTAGTATAGGATGGATAAAGTAGCAAAAATACTTCTATGGTTTCAAGGGAAAAGCAATGAGGAACAAAATGCAGTACAGAAATACTTGATATGATTTTAGAAAAGATAAGATAATCACTTTTTCTATGGCAATTCACCCCCCTCCCCTATGCAATGTAAAAAATGGAAGGAGATGGAAAGAGGAGCACACAGTTCTCAGGAATGCAATCAAATACAATACGAAATTCAGTCCCCCCCCCCCGCCCCAGCAAGCTTAGAGGAAACAGGTAGGAGTTTGAAACATAGGCCCAAGTGCTTTGAATGGGGTGGCAACGAAGTGAGAAATATGCTGAAAATGCTTTTAATTCCCTTTAGGAGGTTCAGGGTGAGTGAGAGATACTTGGGATGATTCAGGGATGGTTATTAAGAGGCAAACAAATTTTTAGCAAAGGAAAGCAAAAAGATGCTATCTTTTTACAGGTAAAGAAATCAGGCCAAATCGCAAATTACGGCAACGATTTAGTAAAGGTCATTTTTCGGATTTAAAGTAACTCAAATGACAGGTGACAGCTTGCAGCTGCAGAATTGACAGGTGACAGTTGTGCAGCTTTAAAAATGACAGATGATACGATTTCTAGGAGGCAGTTCTACTTAGGTTAAAATAGTTTGGATTAGATTATTTTAACTAAGAGATTGGTTCTGCACAGTTCTGCTAGGTACTCACAATATAAATTTGAAATAGGCCTCGCCACGGATCTGGTCAGGTTTTGGACTGGACTCCGGTTCTGGTCTCGGCACTTCACAGTGATCTGGGTCAGCTCTCTGGTTCTGCTCACAGCGGTCTGGTCACTCTGGATCTCTGGTCTGGTCTCTGGCAATTGTTCTTGGCAAAAGAATTTCAAACAGCTCGCCCCGCTGTGGAATAGTTTTCAAATGATTTTAAGGTTGCTGAGGCCTGCTGAGAAGAGTTCTCAGTTTGTGGGTTTAGGCCCTTGCTTTAAGTTCTGAAGTAAAGTTCTGGTCTTTGGAGATTGATGGATTTGAAGTCTGGATCTCTGGATGTGAAGTCGTCGGTCAGCATGCTCCGCAGCAAATGGAATTGAATGTCTCTACCTGTCCCAGCAGTCTCTTTTTATGTGTTTTGAAAATGGGTGTGTGCCTGGGCCTAGCTAAGCCTGCCCCTCTCTACTTGTCATTGGCCAATTCCTCCTCTCTCCCTTGATTGGGGGAAGGAAATGTGAGTCAGAGTGATGCTGTAGGTTTTATGGTCAGAGGAACCTCCCCTTGTCAGTTTGCCCACAAATCTATATTTGATTCAAATACATCCTTCCCAGATATACAATTTGTTGAAATTACATTTGCACATTATATATTCCTTATGGTCCATGCTTGTCTGCCTCTGATCTTCCTGGGGGCTTGCATTCAAAAATGACAACATTTTGCGCTTTTTAACTGGTTTTGCAATATCGGACATTTACCCAAAATTACACACATGTGCGCAAGGAGTATGGACATTAATTGATGAAGTGTCCGATTTTTAACATGCAGACATTTGGAGTGAGACCCTATTTTCCGCTAGCAACCCCCCAGAATACACCACAGGGTCTTAACGCCTCTCAAAATGTTCACAGAAAAATCTCAAAAATAATGATGTTACTTATATAATTCTGACAAGTCCGCACTATGAGTTATCTATCTTTTTAAAATTATGCCCTGGTCAAAAAGGGGTGTGGCTTCCCACATCACAGGGTGGAATAACTGGTTTATCCACTTCCCCCAAGCTCAGCTGCTAGCAGAAGCACTGCCCCTCCCAGTTTCCCCTAAGAGGAAGCCACTTTTACGACACCCCCAATATAACATTTGCCTGAGTCCAGGACAGGCCTTTGTTCAACTCCTTGTAGTCCCCAGCTGCCACTCCCCTTTCAATCAACAGGGCCATGTGACCTCAGGATGCAGCCAGGCCTGGCAGGGAACACAGCTGTTGATCCAGTTTCAACTCCTGTCGGGGTAGTTGTCAGGCAGAATCCAGTTTCATTAAGCCAGGTTTCAGCTAAATGTCACTTTTTGTTCCCAGTTTTCTACATTCAAATCAAACTGACAATTTTTACCTATACATTAAATAATTACTTACTTCAAGCCATTTCAGAATATAGTTTTACATTGTATCCACCTCTTAGCAAGTCTTTCCTTGGTCTGGTTTTGTTTCATTTGTTCATTTTTGCACAAAAGTCTGGTGGTTTTAAAACGCCGGCTTTCTGATAGTGGTGAGTACTGGTAATGCAACCATTTTTGGGATTAAGAAAATGAATTCCCCACAGTTCTGAGTTGCTTTTTTGGCAATCAGCATTGCCATTCCCAATGGTTTCAGGCTACTGTGTGTGTAGCCCAATGGTGGTTTTAGGCAGTGCCCTCCTGTGCTCACAACATAGGCAAAAATGGGTGGCAGCCTATTCTTCATGTTTTCCCTGTGCACTCTCTGGGGAGTTCTGGCCATCATGATGTTTTCCATGCCAGTACTGGACAGTTTTATGGCAGGGCTTGGATGCATGGGTAAAAACATCCCACAAGCCCCCCCTCTTGCGATGGCCATTCTGTCCTTTCGCTGATGGAACTCGCAAGATCTGGGATGTTCGCCTCCTCTTCTTCCAATTCCATGGATGGCACAGATCAGCATCTTTTCCCCCTCCGGTTGGATCGATCGGTTCTCCTCGCCGGTCATGACGGGAATATTGGGCGGTACCCGGGCCCCTTGGGTCTCTGCTCCCAGTCTCCGGATCGTCCTCCTTGGCCAGTCTCCAGGTTTCATCTCTCCTAGGATGATAAAGCAAAGCGGCAATACCTATTCGTAGACATTTCTTCACCACTATTAATGGTGTGGCGAACATATACATTTTATGAATCAGAAGATATGAACATATGCATTTTCTTTTTTAAATTAGGAGACAAGAACATATATATATATACACGGATCACAGAATTTTATATGCTATATGTGGAATATTTTAGGGTTGGAACTGAATTACTCTGGAGCGGCCCCCTCTGGGATTCCAGTGGATTCCTCCCATTGTTGCAGAGTGTGCCTGTGATGGCAACGCTTTAGCTGATTTGTATGTACCCACTTTTCTTCCCCCTCTGCCAAACCGCCTTTGGGGATGTGGATCTTGTAGGCCACAGGGGAGATTTTGTCTATAATTTCAAACGGTCCCTTCCATGTAGGCAAACATTTTCTCTGTTTGGCCTGGTTTCTTTGGAAATTGTATAGATAGACCCGATCACCCACCTTATATTCCTTTCGGGTAGTTTTTTAAATCATAGTGGGTCTTCATGCTGATCTTTCTAGATTCCGCTGAGCATAGGCAAAAGCATGCTGAAGGTGTTTCCTAAAATTCTCCACATACTCATGAGTTGTGGAGGCATTTATCAACGTTTGCTCTTGGGTTCTGTAGAGCAAATGCTGGGGAAGCACCATCTTGCGTCCAGTCATCAACTCAAATGGTGACATTTTGGTTGCCGATGAAGGAGTAGATCTGATGGCCATTAGGACCAGAGGTAATCGTATATCCCAACTTGGCCCCGAATCTGCCACAAACTTTTTTAAGATGCTCACAATGGTTCGGTTATATCTCTCCACTGCTCCAGAAGAAGCTGGCCGGTAAGCAATATGTAGCTTTCTTTTGACTCCCAGTATCTCCCACATCTTTGTCATTACTTCACTGGTGAAGTGGCTACCCCTGTCTGACTCAATCCTTTGAGGTAGACCAAAACGGGAAAAGATGTGGTTAATCATCAGGGCAGCTGCTGTTTCTGCCTTGCAGTTTGGGGCTGGGAGACATTCCACCCACTTGGTAAACAAGCATGTAACGGTCAACATGTACTTGTTTCCTCTAGACGAGCAAATTACAGGGCCTACAAAGTCGATTTGCAAATCTGACCATGGCAGTGTCATCCCCCTCTTTTGGAGAGGCGCACGGTGTGTGAGGGATGATGGCTGATATTGTGCACACACAAGAAACCCCTTCAAGTATTGGTCGAGGTCCTGCCCCATGTGTGGCCAGTATGCAACCTCTCTTAAGATTTCCAGTGTTGTGTGAAACCCGCTATGACCGGCGGTGGTCGCATCATGGGCGTGACTTAACATCAGGCTTCGGAATGAGGTAGGAACCACCCACTGATCATGGCAAGCTTTGGATTTCCTTACCAGCAAACCGTCTTGGATTCAGAACATTTTTGGACATTTCATCAACACTCTTAGGTCCTCTTTCCCAATGTAATCTGTGTCCGTCAGGGGAAAGTTCTCAGGGTCCTCAAGGTGTTGCTAAAACTTACCAATGATTGGATCCCCCTTCTGAGCTGTAATCAAATCAGCATCAGGGGTCTCCTTGCTCCATTGGGCAGTTGAAAGATCATTGTGAGCATTTGTCTGGGACCTAGTGATCGCAGCGACCTGGATTTCCCCCAACAGGAATTCTATTTCTATTAGATCCCCTTGGATGGCCCCGGTTTTGGCCAGCTGATCAGCTAAGTCATTTCCAGTTTTATCTGGTCCCTCTACTTTGGAATGACCCTTGATCTTTTTCCAGTAGATGGTCATCCCATTCGATGTGACCAGATCATCAATATTTTGGATTAACTTCCCATGTTTCAGGGGTTTGTTATTAGCGCATAACATGCCTCTGGTTTTCCAGTTGACCAGATGCTCCACGAACCCGTTCCGTACATAATCCGAATCTGTGATTATGACCAGTTCATGGAGTTGATGCTGGAAAGCAGTGAGGATGGTCTGATGCACAGCCATCAATTCTGCCACCTGACTACTTCGGGGACCAATTTTGTATCCAGCGGAGGGTTCTGGAAACTCCTTCACCCATGCATTCCCTACGCCGGCCACCAGTTCTTTCTCCCCATTGTTGTCAACATGGTAAGAGCATTCATCCACATAGACAGTGGGCATTCCCTCACACTGGTCTTCTTCAAAGACTTTGTGTGGGGAATTAAGGTATGCCTCCATGTTGTCCTTGATTTTTAGAATTTCGTCCTTGAGACAGTTTTCTCTGGCACAATCATGCAAGTCAGCCAGACCTTGCGCGAGGGGACTCTTCTTGTTTTGGCCATATCTGACTTCCACAGGAAAGCCTTGCATTGACAGAATCCAGGAAGTAATTCGGGAATTACTCACATTTCCGGCCCGGATTCTGTCACTTTGGAGATATTGCAGAGGCTGGTGTGGAGTCTCCACTATGATGTGTTCCCCCTGGATAAACGGGCGGTAATTCTTCAATGCCCACACCGTTGCCAGGAGTGCCTTCTCACAATCGTTGAATTTTTCCTCCACAGAGGATAAAGTTTTGCTCGCATAGGAGATTACTTTATTGACCTTGTCATGCTTTTGGTATAATACTGCCGTCAAGCACGTATTAGAGAACCCCGTCTCCAGGAAGAACTCCTTGTTTCTGACAGGATAAGCTAGGCAAGGCGCTTGTGAGAGGCTTCTTTTGAGTTATCTTACCGCCTCGGATTGTTCTGGACCCCATTCCCACTTGATCCCCCTTCAGGAGATGAATCAGGGGTCTAGTGATTGTGGGGTCTTTCAGTTTCTGAAGTGCTTCCACTTTCTTTTCCTGGGGACAGAGACCCTGAGGAGTAATCTCATGCCCCAAGAAATTAACTCGGGTTCTACACCACTGTGCTTTCTGGAAGGAAAGTTTTGCTCCTGCGGCCCTCAACTGCGTCAGAACATAACGGATCTCTGCTATGTGTTCTTCCACAGATGAACTTTTGATGAGGACATCATCTACATAAGCCAGGTTACCCCTCGCACCCAGGTCGGGCATGGCCTTATGTAGGAAAATGTTGAATTAATTGCCGGAGTTGAGGTATCCGAAGGGAGTCCGGGTCCATGTGTACTGCTGGCCCCCAAAGGTAAAAGCCAGTTTGTATTGGTCCTCCCGACAGACAGGCACAGTCCAGTATCCATTGGTCAGGTCTATTGCTGTGAATACCTGTGACCCCTGAATCTGGGCCAGCCCTTGGTCAATGTAGGGAAGAGGCCATCGGGAAGTATGGACCCGTTTGTTGAGCTCCCTAAGGTCGGCGCAGAGTCTCCACTGGCCGTTTGGCTTCAATATTCCCAGCACCGGATTATTGAAGGTGCTGTGTACTGGACGTATTATTCCCCGGGACTCAACGTTCTTAATTATTTCAATAAGGGACTCCATGGATGCGAGAGGTAAACGATATTGCTTCACAAACACTGGAGTCATTCCAGGGTCCGTGAGAATTGTTGTTGTGTGGATGTCGGTGCCACCACAGTCATATGAGTCTACCGCAAAGAGATCTTGGAAATCCAAGAACACTTGTTTCAACTTTTGCTTCTGTTCGAGAGTCACACAGGCATCAGCTAGGTTGACTCTCTCTTCCACCATCTGCCTGAAGCCTGGAAAGACTTCTGGTTTGGCTATCTCAGCGGCCTCCTCCAGCTGGGTGGAGAAGTCCCTGGTCAGAGTGCTGATTTGGACTGGAGGCTTCAGGTGGGAAAGGCAGTCCTCATGGACCTGGAAAATCACCTCATCCCTCCTGAAGTCACAAGTCACATCTTCCTTACCATAAGGGCAAGAAGTGTACACCAGGAAGTTCCCCCCATGACGGGTAAAAATCCTGTCTGGTGTTGTGTCGTCATCACTGTCACTGTCAAAACAGTCCTTGGGGATTGGTCCTAACAGTTAATTTCCTAAATCAATGGAGAAATGTTGGTCATCAACCGCCATTCCAATAATGGTGCCTGCGGCTAGAGTAATACTCTTTAGGTCGCTGTTATCCACCTCTATTGGAATGGTGTCATGTTCTATGTTGACTAATGGTGTTGGGTTTACCCCTAACCCTTGCTGTGGGAGAGAAGCATTTAGATGTATATAAGCATCAGGGTTTTGCAATTTTTGTCCTCTTTTAACTTTCACTTCCAGGGAGAATTGTCGGGTCCTTTCTGGGATGGTGACTTCCTCTTTGATCTGAATTTCAACTGCATAAGGTAGCAATTGAGCTGACCTAAATGCTTTTTCTGGATCATCAAAGCCCATGGGATTATCTGCTAATCGGGACCACACTTTGAAGTTTATTAGGTCCAAACTAATGGCAAAGCGATTGAGAATGTCACTGCCTAAGTAAAAGGTGGCAGTGACGTCTCGCATGACCCAACAATTATGGACTATGCTCTTGTTGCCAATGGAGATTTTGAGCATATACCTACTTGGCAGGAGATGTTTGGAATTAGGTGCTTCCAGGTCCATTTCCCATTTGTCTATCAGTTTGAATGTGGGAATGGCTGGATCTTTTGGGAGTTGGCGGAACATGGCTTCGCTGATGAAGCTCTTACCGTTGTTCACACACACTCGAGCGAGAACAGAGTCCTTCCCATCATTTAACTGAACAGGGATGAACAACTGCTCTCCAATTTGCTGAATATCAGCCAGGCTCTGAGCTGATTTCACATCTTTCTGGACTATAGGATTGGGAGTTTCTGATTGTGGATTAGTAAAGAATTTCAGGGTGTTTCCTTCCAGTGTGGAATACCACCTTAAACTGGAAAGAAGGTTGATTTTCAGAAATAGAGAGGACCCCCCATCACCAGTCTGTTGTCCTACTGCTATTACTGTCATGTCTGGAGTTTGGTTGTTCTGGAAGTGAAATTCTACTTGGTCAGATATTTGTTCAACCATGTGGCAGGTGCCGTTTAAACTAACATGGTTGACACTCTGTTTTAATTTTATTGGTCGGCTAGTCTGGGTCCACAGGACTTTGTTTACACAATCTATTAGGGGTGACAACCTTCTCAGGAGGTCATTCCCTAGTAAACAAGGGGTGCCCTCTGGAGTCACTACTATGACCGGGTTTTTCACCTTGTGTCGCCCAATTTTGATGTCCAGGTCTGCAGTCTCCTCAACGGGAATTTCCTTCCCGTCAAAGTTCTGCAGTTGTCCAGGAAGAGAGGTAAGAGGAATTCGGTAATTCTCCCCCCTTCCTGCATTTAGTTCCTCAAAGGCCCTTTTGGACAGAAGGGTAGCTTGGGATCCAGTGTCCACCAGTGCCAAAATTGTACCCTGCCCCTGTACTTGTAACGGGGCATAGTATCTTCCCTCCTTCTCCTCAAGAGGGCACAGATAATGCAAATTTTTGGACAACTGGTGGGCTAACTTTCTGGTTTTGGACATTGCTAGCAAAGAGATTTGGGCAGAATTCTGTGGAGAGCCTTGGGAATCTGAAAGAAAAAGTTGTCAACTGGAGATCACAGCCATTGTGGGTTCCCCTGGTTCCGGTTCTGGGCCGCCCCCCCCTTTTTGGAGGCAGTCACCAGGATGGGTTTGAACCAGGGGATTTCGGTATTGTCGGTTCTGGGATGAGATGATGGGCGGCGGTAGCTCAGTCTCCACATCTCCCCAGTCTGAATTGACATCCCTTGGGACCCATTTTTCCTTGGGAGGAGTTCCCCCATCTCTGAAGGAGAAGATCCTTTCCCCAGGATCCTCTGAGGATCCCTCTCCCTCAAATTGGAAGATCTGAACCTCCTCCACAAACTGGGTCTGTTTGGGTACTTTGTTTCTCCTACCTCCTCTCTGTTCCTTGGGTGGCAGACTTTCAGGGGCAGGAGATTTTGTTTCCGGTTCCTGGTTTTCCAGGGGCTGTTTACAAGTTGGGAAGGAAGCTTTCTCCAAGGCTTTACACCCTCCTTCCCCTTGTGCCTCCTCCCTGGGAACCGGTGGGTTATCGGGGTGCTGCCACCGTCATTGTTCTGGAGCACCCGGTCCAGAGTTTGGGGCATTCTGCGGTGGCATGCTCATCTAAATGTTCTGTTGAGCCCTCAGTATGTGACCAGATCCCGTGCCATATTTTGGACCTGGCGCTCAAATTGTGAAACCCGCTCAGGCTGATACGGGGCTCTATTTTCTCCCCTGGGCTGATCCCGGGAAGGGTAGCTATCCCTTCTCTGGTAATACCCCGGATTGGGAAGATTTGGGTACCCCTCCACCCTTGGCCTCCCCTCTCCCGGATTAGGTTGTCTGGGCTAAGGGAATTGGGGAAAGAAGGATGGATGGTTTTGGGGTTGGAAATTGGGTGGATACCTGGGAAAAAAGTTCTGCCCAGGATTTGGTGAATTTCTGCCCTACTGGGGGAAGTTAAGAGGGAAGTTCCCCGTGTCAGGTGCTTGGCTGGATTCCCCCCACTTGGGCTGGAGGAGTCCACACATAACCCAGGATTGGTCGGTTTCCCTTGTAGCGGGGACTTACATAGTCAGGGGAGCGGGGGACCCCATTTGTGGGACTACCTCCTCGACTCCCTGTCTGTGACTGGCCCGAGGGCCTTCTGGGCTGTGAATTATTTGGTGCAGGCAGATTTTTAGGCTCCCCATCTCCAAATCTAAAACGGGGGCAACCTTTACCTCTGCTCCCTTGGCAGCAGCATGGGTGCTGTTGGTTTTGGGGTTTTTCGGCGCGTTATTTTTATTTTCGATAGGCTTCTGCACCTCATAGATCCGGGTAGCCTGTTCAATGACCCAGTATAAAGATCTTTTCTCATGAAAATCTCTCACGAGCTGGGTCATTATGTATTTGGGTAAGGCATGGAAAAACGTATTGATAAATTCTCTGCTATCCGTGCGCACCCTTCTGGTGGTCTGCGCAAAAGCACGTTTTAATTCTTGCACAAACTCTTGTGGGGCCTGATCCTCCCCACATTGCAAATTGTAGGCTGCATTGCGAGCCTCTTGAGGATTTCTGTGAACAGAAAAATGTTTCAAGATGGCCGCCTTATAGGTGGACCATCTTAAATGATTTTGGTCCTCCAGCCCCGCAAAGAAACTGGAGTATTCTGGGGAGAATGTCCATTTGACGTACTGGATGCAGCTACTGCTGTCCTTCAAATGGAAAGTCTCCATCATTTGCTCATAGAGCTCCAAGTGTTCCCAAACAGAATACTTGGCGTTCTTATGATAAGGCGTGATGACACTCCTTATTGCCTTTATTTGTTTCAATGGGTCCTTAAGCAAGGCCCTTTTTGCCTTATTGGCCTTTTTGGTTCGGGTAACCCTGGTCCATTCATCCTCCGACTCAGAAGCGCTGCTCCCAGAGGTGCCCGTCTGATCTTCCAGGTTTTCCCGGATTCTGCGAGCCTGGGAATGGCTGACAGAATGTGGGGACCTGGTCTCCTGTGTCCTGTAATGCTCAGAGGAGTCTTCAGACCCCTCCTTGCTGCCAGGATTTGATGGGTATCCCCCCACTGACCTAACTGGGCAGAGGTTTTCAGGATGCCCTTAATGGGCCTACTCTCCTGGGGTTCCCCACTAAATTGCACTGTGCTTGGGTGCCCATACCCGGATGCCCGCCCATCCATTCCTGGGAGGTACTGGCCTATGAGCCCCATACTTCTACCTGGATAGTAATCTGCCATGCCCGTGGCCCTGGGCTCATGTGCGCGAGGGGACATGGGGGTGGCAGAGTCCAGGGACTGGGAGAGATGAAGGCCTCTGGTACTAGGGCTCCTGAGGTTATGCTCAGGAGTTTCTCTTTCCCAGCGAACCTCATCTCTATCCGCCCCTGTTCCCTGTTGCAATGCAAGAGCCTGCGCTTTCAGTTCCTCAGTTAAGGCCTTACTAGACTCTATCAGTCTCTCCTGCATCGCTACCTATTGCTGGAGCCTATCATTGTGCTGGCAGAGAGCCTCCTTCTCTTCCTGTGCCTCCTGATTGGTCCTGGAGTACTGGGCCAGTCTTTGCTGCAGGAGGGTTACCTCCTGAGCTGTGTCCGTATCGGCCTGCTCCTTTCTTGCCAGAGCATCCTCCACCCTCCTGGTGTGCTCTAACAAGTTCTGGTGTTCTTTTTGGAGGTCACCCAGTCCCTGGAGGACCAGGTGATTTTCTTCCATTTTCCTTTTCAAGTGGCAGACTTCCTGGCCTAAGGTATCCCTTTCCTGACTAAGAGCCTGCATCTGTGCCGCCAGGTCATCCCTTTGCCTTTGGAAGGCACCAGCTTTCTGGCGCTCCTGGTCAAACTCTGCCTGGGTATCCAGGTCTTTCAAAATCAGTTTATTGCTCTCTGCCTTCTCCCTATCTAGGTGGCTTTGCAGGGTGACTACCTGCTCGGCACATGCCCTATTTAAATCTAATTGTTGCTCCAGCTTTTTCTGGCTCTGCAGTAGGGAGTCCAAACCTTCTTGGTACAGCTTCTGCAAGGCCAGAAATCTGGTATCCTGGTCAGCCTTTTCCTGTTGCAGCATATCCATATCCTCCTTTATTTTAGTGATGTACTGTCTGCTATAATTTTCTGACTCCTGGCTCCTCTGCAACCTCTGCTCAGAAGAGACCAGGTCAGATTGGGCCTTTTCTAAAGCCATCTGTTGCCTATTTGCCAGATCTTGGCCTTCAGCACATTTGTCCTGCATGGCTCCCATATATAGATACAAATATGCCGCTATCCTGGCAATCTTATTATGTTCATCTTTGGCTTTAGGGGCCATATATAGTTCACTCAGGGCCACATGTAATGGACCCTGAACTCTCCATATGTCTGACCCTGTTTCAGTGACCTGTTGCGCGAATGCCTGCAACCAGACCGTTTGGTCCTGATGAGTCCACTCACCTCTCACAAATAGCTTATGTAAGAAGTGCTCTCTGGCTATTTTCATATCTACCGAGGTCGTCATTCTGGAATTTGAGTTCCTTCCTGACTTACAGAAGTTTGTATTTTATTTTTGCAAAACAGACCTTTCCCTTAGAGCGTCCTTTTGAGGAGTGCTTTACAGCGTAACACAGCGTGGTGATCCGACCGGATGTATGTATCTTGTCAGTTAGCACACTGTATTAATCTGCACAAGTGATAGGTCTAATCCGGAATCCCCGGCTACGAGCCCCTAATTTGTAAGAGGATTCAATTCAACACTACAGCTAAGTCAATGCCTAGTCTGGGATACTGAATGGAAACCCTTACTGATATATCTTTATGTCCAGTTCATGAGTTCTGGATGACTACCCCTATATAACACCCCTCTCTTAGAATCCCCCTGACCCCACTGAGCCAAGAAGTAGTTCTGTTTTGCAAGTTTAAAAGATTTATTTGAGAATAAAACAAAATATAGATACCACGCTTTTATAATAAATTAATAATCGATATCGCCCTTATAAATATAATGTTAATCAACAATGGGTAATCTGACACTAGCACACTTCTTTATAATCAAGGAGGAGTTAGTATAGGATGGATAAAGTAGCAAAAATACTTTTATGGTTTCAAGGGAAAAGCAATGAGGAACAAAATGCAGTACAGAAATACTTGATATGATTTTAGCAAAAGATACGATAATCACTTTTTCTCTGGCAATTCACCCCCTCCCCTACGCAATGTAAGAAATGGAAGGAGATGGAAAGAGGAGCACACAGTTCTCAGGAATGCAATCAAATACAATACGAAATTCAGTTCCCCCCCCCGGCAAGCTTAGAGGAAACAGGTAGGAGTTTGAAACATAGGCCCAAGTGCTTTGAATGGGGTGGCAATGAAGTGAGAAATATGCTGAAAATGCTTTTAATTCCCTTTAGGAGGTTCAGGGTGAGTGAGAGATACTTGGGATGAGCTCAGGCTCACTTTAGCAATGATTCAGGGATGGTTATTAAGAGGCAAACACATTTTTAGCAAAGGAAAGCAAAAAGCTGCTATCTTTTTACAGGTAAAGAAATCAGGCCAAATCGCAAATCGCAGCAAAATTTGCGAGTGCGTGAATCGCGATTACGGCAAAAGTATAAGGAGTAGCAAGTCGGTTCTAAGTTCGTTGGAAAGCTGAGATTCTAAGCTTTCATAGGAAAGTTAAACCAAGTTCCTAGGACAAACGGAGATATGAACGATTTAGTAAAGGTTGTTTTTCAGATTTAAAGTAACTCAAATGACAGGTGACAGCTTGCAGCTGCAGAATTGACAGGTGACAGTTGTGCAGCTTTAAAAATGACAGATGATACGATTTCTAGGAGGCAGTTCTACTTAGGTTAAAATAGTTTGGATTAGATTATTTTAACTAAGAGATTGGTTCTGCACAGTTCTGCTAGGTACTCACAATATAAATTTGAAATAGGCCTCGCCACGGATCTGGTCAGGTTTTGGACTGGACTCCGGTTCTAGTCTCG
The DNA here is from genome assembly GCF_040938575.1 of Ambystoma mexicanum. Classification (NCBI taxonomy): domain Eukaryota; kingdom Metazoa; phylum Chordata; class Amphibia; order Caudata; family Ambystomatidae; genus Ambystoma; species Ambystoma mexicanum. The sequence continues at coordinate 114,487,519 of NC_090934.1, read as the reverse complement.
GCACTTCACAGTGATCTGGGTCAGCTCTCTGGTTCTGCTCAGAGCGGTCTGGGTCACTTTGGATCTCTGGTCTAGTCTCTGGCAATTGTTCTTGGCAAAAGAATTCAAACAGCTCGCCCGGCTGTGGAATAGTTTTCAAATGATTTTAAGGTTGCTGAGGCCTGCTGAGAAGAGTTCTCAGTTTGTGGGTTTAGGCCCTTGCTTTAAGTTCTGAAGTAAAGTTCTGGTCTTTGGAGATTGATGGATTTGAAGTCTGGATCTCTGGATGTGAAGTCGTCGGTCAGCATGCTCCGCAGCAAATGGAATTGAATGTCTCTACCTGTCCCAGCAGTCTATTTTTATGTGTTTTGAAAATGGGTGTGTGCCTGGGCCTAGCTAAGCCTGCCCCTCTCTACTTGTCATTGTCCAATTCCTCCTCTCTCCCTTGATTGGGGGAAGGAAATGTGAGTCAGAGTGATGCTGTAGGTTTTATGGTCAGAGGAACCTCCCCTTGTCAGTTTGCCCACCAATCTATATTTGATTCAAATACATCCTTCCCAGATATACAATTTGTTGAAATTACATGTGCACATTATATATTCCTTATGGCCCATGCTTGTCCGCCTCTGATCTTCCTGGGGGCTTGCATTAAAAAATGACAACATTTTGCGCTTTTTAACTGGTTTTGCAATATCGGACATTTACCCAAAATTACACACATGTGCGCAAGGAGTATGGACATTAATTGATGAAGTGTCCGATTTTTAACATGCAGACATTTGGAGTGAGACCCTATTTTCCGCTAGCAACCCCCCAGAATACACCACAGGGTCCTAACGCCTCTCAAAATGTACACAGAAAAATCACAAAAATAATGATGTTACTTATATAATTCTGACAAGTCCTCACTATGAGTTATCTATCTTTTTAAAATTATGCCCTGGTCAAAAAGGGGTGTGGCTTCCCACATCACAGGGTGGAATAACTGGTTTATCCACTTCCCCCAAGCTCAGCTGCTAGCAGAGGCACTGCCCCTCCCAGTTTCCCCTAAGAGGAAGCCACTTTTACGACACCCCCAATATAACATTTGCCTGAGTCCAGGACAGGCCTTTGTTCAACTCCTTGTAGTCCCCAGATGCCACTCCCCTTTCAATCAACAGGGCCATGTGACCTCAGGATGCAGCCAGGCCTGGCAGGGAACACAGCTGTTGATCCAGTTTCAACTCCTGTCGGGGGTAGTTGTCAGGCAGAATCCAGTTTCATTAAGCCAGGTTTCAGCTAAATGTCACTTTTTGTTCCCAGTTTTCTACATTCAAATCAAACTGACAATTTTTACCTATACATTAAATAATTACTTCCTTCAAGTCATTTCAGAATATAGTTTTACATTGTATCCACCTCTTAGCAAGTCTTTCCTTGGTCTGGTTTTGTTTCATTTGTTCAGTTTTACACAAAAGTCTGGTGGTTTTAAAACGCCGGCTTTCTGATAGTGGTGAGTACTGGTAATGCAACCATTTTTGGGATTAAGAAAATAAATTCCCCACAGTTCTGAGTTGCTTTTTTGGCAATCAGCATTGCCATTCCCAATGGTTTCAGGCTACTGTGTGTGTAGCCAAATTGTGGTTTTAGGCAGTGCCCTCCTGTTCTCACAACATAGGCAAAAATGGGTGGCAGCCTATTCTTCATGTTTTCCCTGTGCACTCTCTGGGGAGTTCTGGCCATCATGATGTTTTCCATGCCAGTACTAGACAGTTTTATGGTAGGGCTTGGATGCATGGGTAAAAACATCCCACATTTGATCACCTGCTCCAGTCTATCGCAGTGGCATGAAGGTGTGGTTGTCTTCCCGTAATTTGCAAATTGCAGGCAAACGCTCGCTTCTGCCCAAATATGTGGGACCCTATGTCATTACTGATGTCATCAATCCTGTGGCGGTTAAGCTTTCTCTGCCACGATCATGGCGCATACATCCAGTCTTTCACGTCTCCCTGATTAAGACTTTCATCCAGGGGACTCGTCTGCCTACTCGTCTTCGCCGATCTTGGTGGATGGTGAGGAAGAATATGAGGTCTCGCGTATCCTGGACTGCAGGGTGTCTAGGGGTACATTGTTCTACCTCGTGGATTGGAAGGGGTATGGGCCTGAGGACCGTACTTGGGAGCCTCTCTCCAATTTGCATTGTCCGGATCTTCTGAGGAGTTTCCATTCCGCCAAGGGGTTGCCGGAGTCTTTGGGGAAGGATGCTGTTACACTTCAGGCTTCCCTGCGGACCTCCTTGCAGAGTATGACTTCTTTACAAGCTCCTCTATGGACCAGATACAGGCTACCATGGCGTCTGTACAAACTTCGACGTACTCCGGGTCAGCTGACACGTCTTGTACGTGGAAGACGTATGGCAAGACACGCCCCTCTTACGACTATGAAACCACCGTCTTCCAAGGGGCTCGTTGCTGCTAATTAGCGTTACAAGCTACACGCGGTTTCGTCCGTTTCCTCTTCGTGTCTTCCTACACGATTCATCATCTGAACTCCTGGTTTTGACCTTTGCCTGACTACTGGATTGCCTCGTCTCCTCCTTTATTCCTGTCGTGCTCGTCTGGTTGTTTGACTGGGAACGTTACTGGATCCGGCTCCCTTCTGTCTCTTGCGGTACTTCATTCCTGGTTGCCGCTTCTGCTCTTGAAACCAAATTGCTGTCTACGATCCGGATCTTTTCTACAGCTACTCGGGATACATGTGTGCTCAGGTACATACTTAATTGGCTATCCCCATCCTTCCTACTGTTTATCTCCACGACTTGTTTGGATATTTTTCTTCTGTTGGATTCTGGGACATTGAGTGACTTTCCTGTGAGATTGTCCTTAAGTGCATATAAACGCTTTCCTGGAACTGCACCAACCCGGCACTAGTGCGACCCTCGTGCAGTCCGGGGCTATTTCCCTATACTAACATCCCTGTTTGTTAGTTTCTCCTGTCGTTGTCTTCTGTTTCCTGGATTCCTGTTCCTCAATATATCCTTAATCAGGTTCGCTGTTATCAATTCTATATATAGTTGGGACCGATATTGAATTAGACCATTTCCACTCATTTTGTGTTATTCCTTGTAGATCCACCCCGGGGAAGCTCCACTCCAATATCTATCTAGGTAGTTGCCCATTTAATTCAACTGTTCTAATCACTTGCATTTACCTCAACACCGTCTAATATCTTTGTATTCCTTTGCAGCATTGGTATTGGCGGTGTGTATTCTCCCCGTTCTTTTATTCAATTGACACCTCTGTCTGTCCCAACTGAAACAGCAAAGAGGTCCATTGTGGAAAAGAGTCCCTCTTTGAGGAAGCCTTAGTCTTGTACTCAGGGGAGCAGGGATGGAAGGCTGAATATCGATTCTTGTACCACCATCATCTCCAAGGTCACTTCTCTGCATCTTCGGCCTATTTCGGAGTGGTGAGTACAACGTTGGTTGTATTTTGTAGTGTGCTAGAACTGTATGTTGTAATAATAATAAAGTAGATATTTGCATACAACCTTGACTGGACAGTCCCTTTCATCATTGGATAATAATTGTATTTTCACTGTGTTGCAACTAACCAACAATCTATGACCTTGCAGAGATAAGCCTGTTGTTCTGTCCATGTTACCAAAATTGAACAAGGAGGTTTATATTTTGCTTGTGTTTCCAATCTTTTTGGATCCCTGCTAGTCTACTTGAGTTGAGGGGCTGATTGATGGTTTGTAAACCGATATTCATCCCTGAACCACTGGTGCCCCGGAAGTTGATTCATCACAATTAGTGCAACTGGGTAAGAAGTGTGCATCTGAGAGTGGGAAGCCCATGTAGTGGTTGTGTTGATGCCGCATGGGGCATCATGGCATGGGGATTGCCAGTTGATCAGGATGCTGTGTGTATGTGTGGTCTGTAAGGGATGGAGTGATTTGCACGTGCAGACCACTGGATGCAGGACTATTTTCTTTCGTGGGGGGGGTACTGTCCTCCTGGGACAATGCAAGCCCCATTGGCCATGATTCCTCCAGTGTTAACTTGATGTGCCCTAAGAAAAAGGTAAGTGTTGGGTAATCAGATGTTATGTTATGTTATGTTATAGAATAATAGCCCTTAGTTTGTGTCCATCACTACTGTCATTTCCATACAGCACCTAACCTTTTCTGAACAGGTGACATATTGTGAACCCACCCAGGTATCACCAGACTGTATGTGAAGATGCCAAAAAATTACAGATGAGGAAGTGAGGATGTTGGAAAAGAGGGATTAGGCAGAAGAAGGGCAATTTGCTGGGAGAGAACTTGTTGAGAAGAAGGGACGGGAACCTGGTTGTAGTAGCAGTGACATGCCCTGGTCTTGGTATGGGATGATATCCTCTTTGGTTCAGACCAGGGTTATTTGTCACTCTTAGTTATGCTGGATTTATCAGCCGCCTTTGATAAGGTGGACCATCATATTGTTTTAACTCTGCTCGCCTCTTCAGTTGGGGTCTCTGGACCCTCCCTGGAATTATTTTGGAGTGTTCTTTCTGATAGAAGGCACGCAGTTAAAATACGTCCTTTTACTTCAGCCTCTTCGTTGGTCTCATGGGGGGTGCCTCAGGGCATCTCTTCATCGCCCCTTTTCTTTATCATATACATTGCTCTGTTAATGAGCATACTCCAACATTAGGACATTTCTTTTAATTCATATGCAGGCAACCTGCAATCCGAGTTCCTGCCGCTCAGGAGAACTTCTCTCATTTACAATCCTGTCTATGGACTCTAAACAACCCAACCAACAGAGATAAAGGGGGGACCATGATGTTATAAATTCATTAACTCTGGCTAGTATGATTTCTATGTTTCTTTTTTGCATATCACAGATAGAAGTGGTCATATGGACTCCAAGATATTTGAGACCTTGGGGACACCATTTCATTCCTAAGGATAGTGTATGATGTGGCATGCAATATCTGTTAAGGGGAAGGATCTCCGATTTATCAATATTAAGCTTATAGCCAGATACTTTAGAGAAGTTAGAGATAGTCTGTAAAAGGTGCGAACCACTTTGTTCTGGATTTTTCAGGAATATAAGAACATCATCCACATAGCAGCTGTTTTAATATGAAGGTTTTGATATTGGATTCCAGATATATTGTCATTTTGTCTGATAGTCTCTAAAAAAGGTTCAAGAGCTAAAATGAATAGGATTGGAGAAAGAGGGCAGCATTGGCGTGTTCCTCTGGACAGAGGGAAAAGGGCAGATAGTTGGCCATTCACCAAGATTGCAGATTTGGGCATTGAGTAAAGTACGCTAATCAGGGATAAAAAAGGAGGGCCAAAACCATGCCATTTGAGAGTTTTAGATAAAACGTCCCATTCAACTTTTTCGAAAGCCTTTTCGGTATCTAAGTCTACTGCAGCATGGGGATCTTTGGATTGGTGTATTAATCAATAATATCCAAGAAAAGTCTAATGTTAGAGGAAGATACTCTACCTTTGACATATCCAGCTTGATCTTGTTTAAGGATTTTGGGAAGAAAGGGGAGGAGTCTGTTGGCTAGAATTTGAGCATAAATGTTACAATCAGTATTAATGAGGGAAATGGGGCAATAACTTTGAGGGAATTCAGGGTTTTTATTTGGTTTGGGGAAAACAATAATCATGGCTTCAAGAAAAGAACCTTGGGCCTTCCCTTCCGATATAAAGTGAGAGTAAAGATTACCAAGTTTAGGAACTAATAGATTGGAAAAATGAGAGTAGAAGTCTGTAGGAAAGCCATCAGGGCTGGGACCGTTGCCTTTTTTGAGATGTTTAATGGCTAGAATGTTCGCATAAATCTTACAGTCGGTAATAATTAGGGAAATTGGGCAATAACTTTGAGGGATTTCAGGGTTTTTATTGGGTTTGGGGAAAACAATAATCATGGCTTCAAGAATAGAACCTCGGGCCTTCCCTTCCTATATAAAGTGAGAGTAAACTTTAACAAGTTTAGGAACTAATAGATTGGAAAAATGAGAGTAGAAGTCTGTAGGAAAGCCATCAGGGCCGGGAGCTTTGCCTTTTTTGAGATGTTTAATGGCTTGAAGAATTTCAGCAGGGGTAATAGGAGCATTAAGAGAGTTAGGATATATCTGGGGGTAAGTGTTGCTAGGTATATTAAGTAAAAAAATATCAATAGAGGTATTATTGGAAGGAGCTTCAGAGGAGTACAATTTAGAGTAGAATTTTGAGAAAATGTGAAGAATATCTGTATCAGAGCATTTTCTGTTTCCTAAGTGATCTCGCAGGGTGACAACTCTAGACTTTTCTTTTTTGAATTTAAGATGAGAGGCTAAAGATTTGCTCGCCATATCGGAAAGTTGGTAGACTTTTGATTTTTATTTGAGCATACTTGCACAAGAATATTGAGTAACAATTTTATTATATTGAAGTCTTAACTTTAAGACTTCTTTAAGAACCGTGAGTGAACTAGTACTAGCAAATTGAATTTCTAATGGTTCTACCTGTCTAAGAATAGATTCTGACTCTTGCTTTAGTTTTTTCTTTTTATTGGATACAAATGAGATAATATTACCTCTGAGAAAAGCCTTATAACAATTCCAATTCTTTTAGTGGATGTATCTTGATCTTTGTTTACAACAAAATAATTGTTGTGTTGCAGGGTAACAAATGGTGTGAGTAGGACATTGTTCATTAAGCTAGTATTGAATCGCCATCTATTTGAGAATTTAGAGTTACTGGGAGATTATAGTTGGATGTGAACGGGAGCATGATCAGAGATCGTGAAGGATTCAATTTGGGCTTTTAGGAGAAGGTTTGCCAAGGAGTTGGGTATGAAAATGTAAACTTGTCTTGAAAAAGATTTATTGGGTGCAGAATAAAAGGTAAAGTCAGAATCAGTAGGATGAAGTAAGCGCCATGCGTCACTAAGGCCCAATTCCAATACAAAATTAGTGAATTGTTTATGAGAAGTAGTATTGGTGAAGCGGATGCTAGATTTCCTATCTAAAAATGGGTATATAATTTGATTGCAATCACCACAAACAATTACATTATGGGGATTTGCTTGGAGCATGTGATTTCTGAGCTGCCTCCAGAAGTTAGGGCTAGGGGATGTTGGGCCATAGAAGTTAAGTATGGAATATTTTTTTTAATTAATCAATAGTTTGAGCAAAACCCATCTTCCCATATCATAAGTTTCATTAGAGAGTATGTTGCATTTAAGAGATTTGCTAACTAAAGTAATGACTCCATTTCTTTTTCCATTTGCAGTTCTAGAGAACACCTGACCAACCCAATGTTTCTTAAGTTTGGCTGATTCTTAATTGGAGAGGTATGATTCTTGAATGCAGGCGATCAAAGGTTTCAATCTGTTTAGATGAGATATTATTTTTTGTCTTTTGATTGGATTATGGTAATCCTTTAATGTTCCAAGAGACTATGTTGAGAGTCATGAATATGTGATAGTGAATCTATAAACCATATGATATAGATGAAAAAAAGCAATAGAAAAAAATTGCAAACATTTCGGTAGCAATAGAATGAAATGATATGGCACTTTAGTACGAGGTATAGTAATGTATCCAGCAAAACAGATGAAAACATAAAGGGAGAGAAACATAAGGAAGGGGACACAATAGAAGGCTATAACATGGACTTAGGCAACAGTGAGTCATCATTAAGGATTATGGATGAAAAGGTAGCTAAAGAAAAAAATCCACACCAGTCCATGTTAAGGTAAAAGGAAAATGTGATGGGGGGGACGAAAAAATAAGTAGGCGCGCTGAAACCCTGCTACGGTGGAGAAGCAGAAAGATGGGTAGTAACATCTTCAGGTGATAGAAGGTGACATATCCATGTCATTCCTTTCTGAGATTGGATATACCTACATAGATCCGCAGAATTCTGAAATGTTGAGGTCTGTCCATTTAGAGTAACTTTAAGGGTGGCAGGATGTTCAATATCATGTCTAGCATTTAGTTGCCTAAGTACTGGCCTAGAGGTAGGAACTCCTCTCTTCTTGCTGCTGTTGCTTTGGCTACATCTTGTGTTATAAAAATTAGTTTTCCTTCCCAAGTCAAATTTCTGATTTGCCTGACTTTTTCCATAATAAGAGTGACGTGCGTAAAATCAAGAAGAGCTAGTATCATGGTCCTGGGTAGGTTGTTGGAATTTTGTGAGAGTCTGAGAGGGCCAATTAAGTTTTACTGAGGAAGAGAGGCTTAGAACTCGAGGTAATAACACATATAGGAAGGCAGTGGGATTGTTCTTTTCAATTCCTTCAAGAAGACCAATAACACAAAGATTATTTCTACTGTTTTGAGTTTCAAGAGTTTAAGTCTGTTGTTGTAGAGTTAATAATGTGGCTTCCAATGAGGTGACTTTGTTGGAAATATCCTCTTCATGCCTCGCAACTTCATTCATCCTGGCCTCAAAGACAGACCACTTACTATCAAGTTGCTGTAAGTTAGCATTAGTGTCCTCCATAACAGGTTTACGAGCTCTGACTTCTAATAATATCTTTTGCATAAGGTCAGTTCTCTATAGGTGGAGGAGATTTACTTTTTTGTCTTTTGAGCGCAGCAGATGATGAAGGTGGGCATCTTTGGATTGCACTTTCTTTGTTGCCATAGTGTAATTTAATAGAGTATTCTCCCTCTCTTTCCTCTTCACTTCTTTCTTTATCTTCTGATGTGTTAAATCTTTACACAGCTTTTCTCCTTTCTGGTTTTACTTTCTTCACTTTCTCTCTTGTCTTTTGCCTTCTCTTTTTTTTATCCTTTCCTAGTCTTCCTCTTTTCACCTTTCTATGTAATTCCCTTCTCCCTTTACCTCTTTTCCTTCTCCCTCCCTTCTCCTTTTCTTCTCCTCTTCTCCTCTTTCTTATCTTTCTTTTTCTTCTCTTTCTCTCCTTTCCTTTCTCTCATATTCTCCTTCTTTTCTCTCTTTTTCTTCCTTTTCTTTCCTTTCTTCCCCTTTTCTCTAACTCTTTCTTTCTCTCCTTTTCCCTCTCTTTCTCTCTTCTTCTCTTTCCCCTTTTATTTATTTTTCTTTCCTTTTTCTTTCTTTTTTACTAAAGGTTAGCAGAAGTTAAGTAACAATTTCAAATGTCAAGGCAAAATCTCAAAACCTTTTTCTTCTTTCTCCTCCTTTCTCTTTTATTACCGTGTTGTGTGAGTAGAAGGCTCCTGTAACCAGAATCGGGCCGCGCCGACCACTGCTGCTGCGCAGCTGACAGGAAGAGTCAGCCATACTGAGTACGGGATGACAGGGCTTGAAGAGCCCAGCCTCCCGGAAGAAGACCTCGATAAAGGATGGCCACCAGATTCTCCACAAAGCTCCTCTAACATCTGGAACCAAAGTGGAGGGCAAGCGGCATCCAAGAGGATCAAAAATAAGATAAGTGTATTTAATTAAGAATATATCAATATTCCACCAGCGCGGAGCCTGAGAGCTAGGCTGCCATCCTCCACAGCAGCAAGCCACACCCCCCTCATCCAGCTACTCTTAAAATTGATGGTTGATGTTCTGGTATTCAATCTAGCTTCAGTACTAAGCTGAATACTCACTTGGCAGAGATTGAAGCTGTTCAACTTAATTTGGCATTGCCCACCTATTCTAGTACCAATATTGAGAATACCTGTACTACACCACTGCAATTTGACATCTGAGAAATCACAGAGACTTATCTGATCCACATTGTTCAACTTCTCACACCTTCTTCTTGCAGGGTTGTGATGTATGTAGCCCATGTATTGGTAAGGATAACATTTGCTGTTTGGCACCTTTTATCACTAGAATCATCAATACCTCCTTTACTACTTCATTGGTTCCCATGTCATTGTAAAATGACTGGATTGCTTCCATTAAAAAAAAAGAAACCCTTGATCCTGCTTTCGCAAATAATTATCGCCCTATCACGAATGTCCCTTTTCTCTTGAAAATTCGGGGTAGGGACACGTATCTACAACTGCAGAGTCATACTGAGGGTTGTCGGTTGATGGGCACCCTATCAATATGGCTTTCGAGCTTTGCATGGCACGGAGACTGCCATGCTTGATTTAAAGGCAAACCTCTCCCATGTTGTTGTTTCTGGCCAAATCGCACTACTCATGTTGCTCAACCTTTTGTCAGCTTTTTGATTTGATTGATCATTCATTGATGCTCGAGAGGCGGGCTACTATTGCTAATTGTTATAAACCTGCACATGGATTGCCTCTTTTCTAGGACCCAGAACTGCTTGTGTTTCCTCTGGTAATGTTCACTTGTTGCCTGAAACAATTACTCCCACAGGGAGACTGTGTCTCCCCCCACACTTTTCAACTTGTACACTTGCCCCCTCTTTTATCTTCTTGATAGTATTGGCGTAAATTACACCAATTACACCGATGATATTAAGGTGTTTTTTTAAACTGACTGGTGACTATGACAAGGACCAACAAACTATCCCTGACATGTATGACTTAATTTAAAAATGGATGAAGGCCCTCAATAGGAGGAAGACTGAAGTCATGCTTACAAGATCCAGACAAGGTATAGTCAAACTTGAACAGAGATACTCCCATTTTAAAATTGCTGACTGCCTTATTAAAGTCAGTCCTTGGGTTAAAACTAGACACTAATCTTAATATGATGAAACATGTGGGACAAGTCTAAGCTTCTTGTGCCTACACTACTAGGCTAATTAGGCAAATTATGCCATACTTGTCCGAATCTAACACAACTTCTCTTGCCACTTCCCTTGTGAATTCCAGACTTGACTACTGCAATAGCCTCCTAGCTAATACCTCTAAATCTAACATTGCGGTTTTGCAAGTAGCTCAAAATAATGCAGTGAGGTTGGTTTGCGGTCTCACAAGAAGAGAACAAGTTACCAATGCTTGAAGATCTCTACATTGGCTCCATGTTAAACAACCTATCAATTACACATTGTTAACTTTGACGTACAAATGTCTGGCGGCAAACACAGCTGACTACTTAATTAAAATGATTCTGTATGTTCCCTCCAGCCGATGCCTTTGTTCCATCTGCTCTAGTAAACTGTTTCAGCTACGCTATAAACTGGAGAGTTTTGGCGGCACGAGTTTTGACATTATTCCACCTAGGTTGTTGAATGCCATTCCTTGTGAACTTTGCAACTGCTCAGACCTCATCCACTTTAAGAAATATTTGAAGACACTTTTGTTTAATCTGGGTCCGCCCAAGTCCTGGCCTGTCATCCTCATGGGCTGACCTCAGATACTCTTGGGACCTTTGTTTGATTCTTATCAGACCTTTCTCTGTGATTACTTTGTATCTCATCAGTGTTCCCCCGGCCTGATTTTTTGTCATCCCCCCACGCACTGAGGCCTGTGGGCGTGTTGCCCTTTATAAAACGTAATAATAATATAATAATGATCAAATAAAACAAGAGATGAGAGAGAGAAAGCAAGATAAAATGCATATTAGAGAAATGTGGATATGTCCATAAAACACAACATTGGATGATACTATTCTGAATGAATTTTGCACAATACTCACCTCCACAGTAGGTTGTTGACAATGATTTAAATTAATACAGAGTTGATTGCCTTGACAGGTATCCTATATCTTCACAACTGCATAAATGTTATGTACCTGTATACAAATCATTGAGGTATTTGAGCATTGGGCTGGTAACACAGTGATTTATCAAAGCATGCCATATTTTGAAAGGAAACTGGGTAAACCACTTGAATGGCATTTTGCTAACATATCAGCAACTTACAATATGCATTTTGAGATTTTGAAAGAAATGCTGACATTCACCATGAAAAACGAATATCTTCATATTTAATAGTCAATACTATAGCAGAAAAGTGGAATAGCAATGGGAGCGTGTTATGCCACTCCGTTAGCAAACCTCTTTATGGCTCAATATGAAAAAACCTGTGCATTTATTCCAAATGCATTGTCCAAACATATACTGAATTAGAGTCGATATATTGAAGACATCTGCATAATATGGGATGACACAGTTATGGAATTTGAGGAATACACTACTTATTTCAATGTGAAATTGTTAAAATTGGAACTAGTAGGACATATTCACAAGACAGAGATGTGTTTTTAGATCGTATGCTTTATATTAAAGATAATTAAATCAAAACAGATACCAATCACAAACCTACAGTGGTGACATTGACACTACTAGCTGTTAGTTGACACCTGAAAACAAAAGTTAAACTGGCCAAGCAGAGATTCAGAATGAGAGGCTATTCGAACAGAAACATTAATGAAGCCATACATAAAACAAGCGACTCAACCAGGGAAGAGCTAATACAAACAAATAAAGACATCAGCAAAGCACAATCAAATACTGTGGATAAGGTTACATTTATTACCAGTTTTAGTTGTGAAACAGCAAGTATACACAATGCTTGACAAACACTGGCATCTTCTCACAAAGGATGAAACCGTCAAATCACATATTGGTACTAAACCCACAATTATTTACCGAAGAGCTACTACATTACGCAACAAACTAAGTCCAAGTTACATGCAAGCAGAAGATCAGAAAAAGAACTGGTTAGAATCAGCTCAGCAACTTTACGGCTTGTTCAAATGTGGACACTGTAGTATGTGCAAATATGCACTTGACAACACACATAACTTGACCATTGCCAATATAAATGCAGTTGACTTGTGATACTTCATAAATTGTCAGAGCAAATATGTTGTTTATGGTATTGTTTGTATTTGCAAAAAAGTGTACATTGGTAGCACGATTTGAGAGCTTCTGATCAGAATATGAGAACATATGAGTTCAATTGGGCACCAAGGTCCAGGATTGCCACTGTCTCTGTATTGGAACAAAATGCACCATTTGACAATAATAACAATATCATAGTTCTGGAAATAGATCAAGTTAAACAATCAATAGGATGTGGCAACAGAGATATCCAATTAAGAAAATTAGAGGCCAAGTATATTTGTAAATTTTGCACCACGTTTCAAGGACTTAACATTGATAATGGACTTGATGTTTTTATTTGAATTCCAAAATACAGGAATATTGTTGATTGGACTTTATCTCATGCTTGTTCAATGAATATCTTTAAGAAAATCTTTTGGAATTCTGGCACTAACAAAGATAACATATCATAGAAACATTGTCAATGGGATGCGATAATGTTTCACAGTGATTAACCTTACCGAAGAAAGTAATTGTATTGCAAAAAAGTGTTTTTTGGACTGAGTATAGAAATGTATACTTACCACTGAGAGAGTTTATGCAGACTTCCATTTTGATACATTTCATCGGATAATAAATAAAGAGCTTTCTAATACAAGAGGAATCATGGCTGCACATAGATTAAATGCCCCAAGTTCCACTTTGTAAATCTGATACATATATATGCATACGGATGACATTGTTTAAAGTGTCACACTAATTACCAAGTACAGACATTGCCAATATGAAGACACAGTTGTATATCACAATATAATGTGTCAATGTATCATCCATGCACAATTAATTCTACTATGTTTATGTTGTGATGTGCTTCGTTGTGGTGTGGTGAGATCTGGAAGGAAGGGGGATGTGTTGTGTAGTGCCTGGTAATGCAAGAGAGAATGGTGGGTGTGACTGAGAGAATGTTATGGTATGAGGGAGAGAATGTGTGCAGCTAAGGTTCTGGTGACAGGCAGTTGGAGAGCCCCTGCCTGGGGATGGGAGCCCGTGTGTTCTCACAGAGTAATATTGATATAACTAACATAACTGTAATTCAGTCACTGCTGGAACATACCTGATGTGGCTGAGGTTCCTGCTTCACTTCAGTTTACAAATGATGTCCCATGGTATGTGTGATGATGTCATAGCTACTATAACAAAACAGCAATCAAAATGGCGGTGCAGATCACATGCGGTACGCCAAACCTTGCTGGTCACGGCAGGATAGAAATACACTAGTGGACTCTTATGTGAGCATGACATCCTGGTGGTTTAGGAGATTTTTAGAATTATGGTATTAAACAAAATACTGAACCAGAATGTCTATTTATGTAGGCAATAGATCATCTCGAATCACCACAAAATTAGGGAGAACAGGCCGATCACAGAGATGGACTAAACATCCAATTGATAATGTGACTAAGAAGTAACAGTGTACATTCCTCAGTTTCTTATCAAAATATGGAATACTCTAATAAATCACTGTGCTACAAAACCAATTCTCAAATACCTCAATGGTTTGTATAACGGTACATATGATTTATGCAGTGGTGAAGACATATGCTACCTGTGTAATTCAGATTGCAATACAGAGAAGTAGTATAACAATTCTATTTACTAGCCTTGAAAAAGCCCAATTGCTGCAACTCATGACCATGAAGTTGGCTAAAACTGTATATATTGTACATTTGGTTCATACTGTACAGATTGCACATTATCACCAAGGCTGGCTAACACTGTATACAGTGTCATAATGATTTATGAATGAAATTATGATAACAGTGCATGAGCTTAAACACTATATTAATGAAACAACGTGTTGAGCACATTTACATATTTCTTTTAAAGAATCACACAAAACAACATGTCTGAGAAGGACAGAATAGTCACACATGTGACGTAACACGTTTGTGCAACTGTTTACAATCTTTCAGAAATGAGAAAAAACATTGAGGCGCCTGCACAAAGACCATTTTTCTCTTTTTCCATAGGAAGCATATGTCTTTATGCTAGCGCCTATTTTGCATGAGCAGCCTCAATGCTCCATAACATATAAAACATCAATGGTACATTGACAGGTGGCACAGAGGTTTACGCATGACAGCCCAATCACTTTAAACAATTGTTAGTAAACTACCCCAGTTTGCCTCCGTCTCTCCTGCCATTGGTTCCCCATCTCTCAACGGTTAACGTTTAAATCTTATGCTTGGTTCTCATATCCATTCATGGACTTGCACCCAAGTATGTATGTTCTAAATATAAGCCCCATCTCACACCCCATCCACTCCAGTCCACTAAATAAGCCTTGCTTCACACTGCTTGAGCTCGTTGCACTGGTAGAGGCAACAGGCACATCAGAGTTCATGGAAGGTTTGAATTATATTGACAAGGCAAGCACATATTGGGTTATAACATAAGGACATGCCAATACTGAGAATGCAGCCGAAAAGAGAAGGGGTTAAATACCTTTAAAATGACCATCTCACTATTGGGATTTAATGAATCTTGCCCATCAACACCCCCTCCTCCCTCCCCAGGTCCCTGCCCCCTGGCCATCTATCCGAACCCTGACCAAACACATGGTTCAGAAAGTTAGCCAATGTAATGTCTCCACAATAACAGCAGATTTCTTGTCAGGGGATATTTTTGCGGTGACATTATTACATGGAACTATACACTGTATGTCTGTGCAGTATTAAGTAGGACAAGGGAGGTGGTGTTAAGGTGCAAGCCCCTGTTAGCGGGTCCTGGAGCTCTGAAGCAAGGAGTAGGTGCAAGTGAAGCCCATCCCACAATGGGCATGGTGTCAGTTACAATTGAAGTCCAAGATGGAGACAGAGTGTTGTGGGGTTGAAAGGAGTGCAGATGAATGAGGAGATACAAGTGTCAGAGAAGAGGAAGAGGAGGATAGATATGAATGTGGAGGGCAGTAAATGAGCAGGTTGTGAGGCATAGAGAAAAGCAGGAGAGGATATATCTAGTACAGCCTTGTGATGGGGACAGTTTGGGCAAGAGGGGGTTGTGTTAGGGGTGCAAGTTAGGGACTGGTGTCTTCCAATACAGGTCTAGGAAGACCCAGGTTATCGAATCCTGACATATTATTTGAGAACACTTCTTTTCTTGAGAACTATCCCACACCTCTTTTTGTATTAATTGTGAGGTTTGGCAATATGTTTCTTAGAATAGGCCTTTTATTTTGACACAATTTCACTAGGACTGCCTTCTTTTTTATTTGATGGTTGACGCTTTCTCCCATCCTAGATTTAAGTTTAGAATAGGCGTTTTTCCACCCTGCAAACAGAATTCATTGTTCAATAAACACCCTTGAGCTGTGATCACTTGTGTTTGTCTTACTTGTTGCCACCAAGAGGTCCTCACAGTTCCCAAAGTAACTGTTAGTGCTACCACATTTGCCTGTGAGAGTGCCCGTAGCATTGCAAAATTGTTAATAATACCATATTTTACTTCGTCTGTGTTGCTAATAATAATAATAATAATAATAATAATAATAATAATACTGAGAACCGTTCATCTTCTGACCATGGGTGAATGCCATTGTCTAATACGGCTGAAACACGTGATTGAGGACCGTGAAATTGCATTCTCTGGTCTGCAATTTATGAGGATTTATTCAACTCTCTTCAGATATCTCTGTGTGTCTTAGCTTCCAAATGTGCTCTTTGTCTCTGACCGTGTCTGCGAACACTGGCCTGCTGTACTGTTCAGCTTAGTTCTGCTTTTCTTCATCTCTCATCCTGTGTCTGGAGGCTTCACGTAACCTCATTATAGTTATACTATGATTTCTATATATCTATACTGTGCTATGTTTCCCATAGGTTAGTAGTATTTGGTTCTTCCATGCCTTTTATCTGATCCTGTAGTTCCATAGGATTAGTTGTAATAAGTGTTTGCAAGCTTGCTCTGCATCTCTTCATTTGCCTTTCATTCAGCATTTCTGCATTTGGCTAATAGGAAAAATAATAAAAGCCTTTGACAGTATGTATATGTATCTGTCCTCTATCTACAGAGCATGTTCTGTGTGTGTGTTCATGCAAATTCGTGCATGGCTGGAAGTTTACCTAATGACTAAGGTTATGTTGTGGCATCACTAATGATGTCAGCATACTGGTTTTCCGTCGTTAGTCAATCTGATCCATCAAAGCGTTTGGATCCATAATCAGGGTAGCAGCACCTGCATCCATAAAGACGTTGACTGGATAAGGCTTGAATGGCTGTCTAAGAGAATATCTGTTTGCATATGTGAATGTCACTGGCCCTCCTGGGCGCGGTCCAAACAGTAAATTGCTTTGTGCGTTTTTGACTCTGCTGGCTGTCATGTTAATGGGGTTGAAGGGAAGCATTCTAGGGACCCTCTCTTCACTCTGCCGTCTGTTCGACCTTTTGACCGAACCGCCATACATAGTCACTGTTGCTTTTGGCAACCATATCTTTGTTATTCCTCTAAGATGCACATAGTAATTTGCATGGTCATCGAAACTCCATGTCATGTAACTACAGTCACTTCTGGGTTGCACCATACCCATCTCGCCCAGTACTTGTTGTCAACGGTATCATCGAATGTTATCATCTTGGTCGGGAACAGTGGGCACTCCTATATCCTTGCCTGCAGGCTATTTCTTTTTTCCACTATTTTATCATTTTCTTCTTCATTGTTTATAGCCACTAAAACTTTCATCCCTATTGTTTTCTCAGTCGTTTTGGGGCATTCTCTAATGCAGATCCTAATCACACACAGTCCTCCTAGTACCTGTATTAGTGCTCAAATTAATACTGTTAGTCTGTCTGCCATACATGACTATAGATTTGATAGCCAGCTCTGGTGTTTTCCTGTTCCTTTCACTTCCTCCTCCATTTTGACGCAGATTTTTGATAATCTTGTCAGGGCTTCTGTCAGTATGTCATTCTCTCTGTAATTTGCGGGCACAAATGTACAACAGTAACTCACGATTTTGGTCTAACTTCCTTGTTCCATTATTGTGAGAATGTCCAGAACATATCTGTTCTGAAGAGCCATCAACCTTACGGCTCAGAGCTCTTCTTTTATCGCATTGAAAGCAAGGTCTGCTGAGATTATTGTCTGCATTAGCTCACATCTTGTTCTGCACCCATTTCACATTTGTGTATGTCTACACAGCTGGACCTACTGACACGAAAAACAATTCTGTCCTACTGAACTGGCAGTGTTCAGGTGACACATCATCCAGTGATGCTTCTGATGCTGATGAGAAGTAGTTTTCTCTTTTCACTCTACACATTTCCACTGACCTTTTCTTTCTTTTCGTATTGTCCATTTTTGGGGAATTCATCTATCTTGATTTCGTTCCACAGTACTAATAGCGCTTGCATATTGATATGTACCATTGAATATACTCCTCCCCAGTTGGGTGGCAGCTTCTTGTATGCTTAGATCCGTACACCCAATAGTGATCCATTAGTATTACCATCCCCATCTACAGTGCTGGGTGTTTTTCTGTGTACCTGCACCCTGTGTTTTCTACAACCTTTACTGATCCATCTTTCTGGAAACACAATGCTGGTTTCTTCAGTGGTACTATGAGCATTTGTCCAGCTTCATTGTTCACCCAGGTCAGTAACTTGGTACTCATATCCCACTCCTTAAGTCACTGTTCCTTTTCTCTTTGTACTGTGTTTACCAATGCTTGCACTAGGGTGTGTCCATTGCTACCTACTACTCCATTCTTGCATCCTTCCACTGTGTATACTTGACCATACACACGCATTTGTGGTTGTTCCCAACATCCCGGTATTCTTGCTATTTCCTTGGGTCCTTTATTGGGGTATTGTAATTCCTTGAGTCATATCGTTTTTGTTTCTCCTTTCTGTGGGCCATCAGTTATGTATTGTATGGCTTGATCTAGCTGCCGGTAATTGTACATCATGTCAAGTGTCTTCCTATTACTGTCTTCATAGGGAAATGTTGCCTTGGACATCCATTTCAATGTTGCTGTTTTCCCTTGGAATCTTCCTTGGGTTTTAACCATGGATAGGTACATAAGGCATTGTGCTCCTGCTGCTCTTATTTCAGTTGCTATAAATGTTCTGGAGGCACTCATGGAGATTAGTGAGCAGACATGGCAGCTCTGCCCAGTTGTCTTTTTACCCACTTTGGTCATGTGCTTGTACACATGTTGTTAGATTCTCGAGCAGTATCAGTAAGATAGAGTTCCAGCCTGCGAATCTGGAAATGCATTGGCGGGACAGGGCCTCCCTGTCCTTGTCCTGTAGTCCTTTTTCATTTGTGCTCTGTATTGTTTTCTGCCCAGGAGTCCATGTGGGACTCCTGGCAGTGCAGCTCTTCCTGTTTTTGTTTGGTTCACAGACCCATGGGATACCCTTATGGCACCCAGGGGTAGGGGTTCAACCCTGTGCCCCTAGTGTATGTGTTAGGGCACCTGTGTGTGGCCCACAGAGAAGGCTATGGGATGGTGGCAGCTCCATGTTTAATTTGACAGGTGCTCTGAGTATCCTCCATTTTGGGATACCCAGGCCCTGCAATTGGAATTAGTTGATTCCTGATAGGAAACAAGATGGCCCCTGTGGCCTCTTGCTTTCTATTGCCTGTTATCTTGTTTTCCCAAAGTCCTGGGAAGCCCTGACTCTGTCCCTTCCCCCTGACTGGCTATTGGGTGGAAGTTCCATATGTGATGTTGTTGTGAGGTCCAGGCCAGACTGGCTGGAGCCTTCCCAGTGACTGTATGCTGTGGGTAAACCCTGTGGGTGGGACCTGGGTAAATGTAGTTTGTGACCAATATGCACTTCTTGTTGTGGATGTCTGGTTTCTGGTGTTTGACACAATGACTGAGACAGCCCTGCCCAAAACTGGTATGAATGCAGTGTGTAGTGTTGAATGGCTGGATACTTGTCCAAATCCGCATTCCTTGTTGTGAGTGCCTGAGAGGGAGGAGTATGGCCTGAATGCACTGTATGCTTGATTGGCTGACTGACTGCATGAATGCCCTTCTGTATGATTGGCTGCTGAGTGTGACCCAGCACTGTGGATGAGAGACAGAAAAGTATATCTGGGGAACTCTCACCAGTAGAAATTGTTCAGAAGCTGAAGTTGAAACTGATGCTTACTCTCGAAGCCGAGCCTGAACAAGAAGGTTGACTGCTGTGTCCCTTTGCCGAAATCCGAAAGCCGTCGAGACTGATCCAAGAGAGGGCCTGGTTAGGCACCCTCTTCCGTTGCTCTGAGGGACCATTGAGCACAGCTAACCTTCGCCAAAGCGCCCTGGAAGTCAGGCCCTCAAAAGGCTGCCGACTGGAGCCTGGGACTGCTGAGGAGAATGAAGATCAGCACAGGACATTCCATCCACCGCCGTTGTGCAGGGTTCACAAGTTTGCTGTAACCGCTGGAGGCCCATCGAAGCCGTGTTGCCCAGAAGAGGGGACCGATTGATGCCGAGCCTCCGATGACTGGAGCCGCATGCTCCTTTGCCTAAGACTTTCGATTCACGGACGTGCTCGTCCACACCGCAGTCTGCCTTATCCCGCTGGAGGAGGCCAGGCCGTCGACGCGCCGAGGAGAATCTGCCAGTGGGTTTCCCGCCACCCAACGACCGTGGAGACGGCAGACGACTCAACGCACTTTCTGGGCCACAGTTCTTCACAATCTCTTTGCGGTCCTGAACTATCGACATCGAGGTGCCCTGCACGCCTCCTCCTTGCAGGATGTCTTCAAATCTTCGTCAATTCTTCATTGACGACAAGCACCGCTGGGACCGATCCTGCTGCCTCGATGCTGAGTTCACTTTCTTCTAAGGATCTCGACGATCCGTGGCTCCTGCTTTAAAGGGAGCCACTCAAGAAGGATCCGTCGACGACCCGATGTCGAACTCTGCTATTCCAGGTACATTGGGGTGGTTGAAACATTATAGAAGGAAATAAGACTTATAGAACACTACATGGACTGGCCTTGTGATACATCTTTGCTTTACAGGTTGCCCAGGTGGAGGGATCTCCACACAGAACTGTGTCTAGTTGGTAGGGGCCAGTGTTCTGCCAATTGTTCTAACCAACTGCTTTCCTCCCATGTCTATTGTTGGCTGCCGTTATTTAGTGATCTGTGTGACATTTGACCAGAGTATAGTTGATGCACTTTAATGAGATCTGATAATAATTGTGGGACCACTATAGAACTGTATATATTCTCCATTGTAGATTTTCTGAGCACAAAGTGAGTTACTGTGATAGTGTACATAACCTTGAACTTAATCATATAAAGACTGTGTTTTAACTAATACAGCATGTGGACATTCCTTAGTGGGGGCTTGGGGACTACACTGCACTTAAGAACCAGCCCGCATCACCTCCTGAGAAGCTAGGCCTTGATTGCTCGACTACGTTACCAATAATAGAGAATCTTGCCTGGGGTCCTCTGTGCCTCTCCTCTGCCATATAGAGAGCAGAAATACAAACACCCCCTCCAGTCTTTACACTGGTGGCAGGGGTGGGATTCTTATGGTTTAAAGAATCAGTCTATAACTGTGCCACTTACAAAATATCTGCACCTTGTTAAATGGAGGTTTAGTTGGGTACAAGATAACTGCATTACAAGCAATGGAGCCTATTGTAAATGGTAAATTGACTAGGATGAGCTTAGAGGCTCTCCAGTGTGCTTGTGAAGCAAGGGAGTTAGACTTTGTGGATAAGTCTAGGGCTGAGCTGATAGCAAAACTGGTGGACTACCGACTGATGGTGAAACTCTTGAAGGGAGGGATGCAACCAATGAGGACTCTGCCCCTGGGGTTTTTGCTGAATCTATTTCTGGGAATGTGCCATTCCTGCTGCCTCTTTTCGCCCACCAGCAATTTCATGGAACTTGAGTTATTAAGGATGATATTGGCCTTTGAATACTGCAAGTTGGAAATGGAAGCTGAGCTTAAGAAAGAGGAGTTGGCACAACAAGTGGAACTCAATAATAGGGTTCTTGAACTCAAAGACAAGGACGCTGAATGTCAGAGAATCCAGCTAGAGAAAGCTAGAGTGGAAACTTCAGCTAAACCAGTTGAGAGTGGCAGGTCCCCAGCCACCAAGTTTATGAAAGATTTTGTTGGTGTGTTTGTGGAGCGTTCAGATATCCTCCAATGGATTGAAGCATTTGAAATGGCTTGTGCAATTCATGATGTTGATAAGAGAGATTGGGCTAAGTGTTTGTTAAGCAGAGTGCCTCAGACTGGATATGACTGTATTCTGAAACTGAGTGTGGAAGAAAGGTGTCAGTATGAGTGCATGAAGTCTGCTTTGATTGCCAACTTTGGCAAGACACCTACCCAAAACCTTAAAAGGTTCAGGGAGTTTAAGAAAAGAGAGAATGTGTCTTGGGTTGATTGGGTGAGTGCTGCGCACATGAACATGATGGAGTGGATCGATGGTTAGAAAGTGAAAATGTTTGTTGAATTGTCTCAACTTTTGTTTTTGAGCATTTTTTCTGAAGCCTGTTCACCAGTGCCATGGGTAACTATCTGTGGCGATTGTGGTCTAAGTGTCGCTTCCCTAGACTGCAAGCTGGGTTCTAGTTGTTTAGTTTACACTTCCCCATGTTTCGTATTTAAGTCCCACCCACCTTGGGCCCGGTGTGTTGCAACTGTACAGTTTCCTCGCTGCGGCTTTAGTTGCATTTTGCTAAATTTTCTCTTGGCTTTGGCTGCCTCCTCTCTCTCTTTCTCTATGTCTCCGCGCTTGGGAAGACCTGCCTCTGACTTTTCCTCTCTCCTTTGCTTGTCTTGACTCTCTGTTGCGAGCCACTCTCCCACTCTCCTTTCTTCCGGTCCCTTGGCAGGCTACATTACCTTGGCTTACCTTGCTTTCTGCCTTTCCATTTTCTCTAGTATGCCTCCTCTGGGTGTCCCGCACCCGGCATGCTTTGTTCTGGTATTTGGCTCAGTTCCGTTCCATTGGAGCCCACATTTCGTTCCGGTACACTTTCTGACGATCTACGCTCCGGAGACGCCATTCATAAGCGGGGTTTTTTCGGCCAGTATCAGCTTTTTCCCCAGTCGTCTCCCGTCGGAGAGGGTTCACAGAAAAGCCGAGTCTGAGGCTTCACTGTGGATCCTTTCCGGGAGAGACCTTCTCTTCGCAAGAAGAAGACAGACTACAGCGCTCAGCGACCCAGATTACAGACACCAAGGAAATCAGGTGAGGAGGAGGAGGTAGAAGGATTGGAATCTGGGGAAGTTAAGGAAACAGAATTTAACAGATTGCAACGCCCAAAATATGGCAATGCCAGAACAGCTACAAGAGCTAGTAGCAGCTGTACAGAATATGACAGCGAAATGCAAACGTTAAAAACAGAAAACAATGTCTTACGGCAGATGATGACCACGAAAGAAGTTCGCCCTTCAGATCTCACGCCCATAGCATTGTCTACTGACAAGTTTGATGGCTCTCCCAAGAGCTTAAAGGAATTCTTGGATGCTTGTCATATCCATTTTGCATTCCGCACCAATACATATTCCACAGACCATACCAAGGTGGGATATCTCATTTCTAATTTCACGGGTAACGCTCTGGCGTGGGCTACCCCACTAGTTACCAATTCAGATCCAGTTTTACAGGACTTTGCAGCTTTTACTCGTCAGTTAAAGCAAGCATTTGAGAGACCGGAAATTACCTATAAGGTATGTGAAGACATGTTAGATTCTCGACAGAGACAAATGGATGTTCTTTCCTACATTACAACTTTCAAAAGACTAGCCACAGGGGCCGGCTGGTCTGAGCAGGCACAGTACGTGATTTTCCGAAGAGGACTTAAGGAAGACATTAAGGACGAATTAGCCAGAGCACCTCGTCCCTCTACGTTTCCAGAATTAGTGTCAGCTGCTCTTCATATTGAATTCCGGCTTCAAGAACGACGACAGGAAAGGCGTCGAATGAAGAGTTCTTTCCCTTATTCCGAATCTCCTCCTCCTGCGACCTCAACCTCCTGCACAGATGAACCCATGCAGATAGGTCTACTTGATCACCTTTGACCTCGGAAGAACGACGTCGCAGAAGAGAAAGGGGTCTTGGTGCCTATTGTGTCTCTGATTCCCACTTAATCAAGAACTGTTCGGAATTGGTTTCCTGGAACTCGGGAAACGATCATCCTCGGCCCCAATAGGGACAGGCTACCGAGGACAAGCTGGAAGTCCCTATGTTCCTCTCTCCATAAACCCTAGCTCTACCTCAGACGACTCAAGACTCATGGTGATTGGTGTAAAACTGACAGTAGGTTCTAAGGACTTAGAGGTCCTTCGCCTTCTGGACTGCGGGCAGCAGGGAACTTCGTGGATACCATGTGGGCAAATCAGGTGGGATTACACCGCAAAGAACGCAAGGAAGATCAGAAGGTAGAAGGAGTGGATGGCACCCCACTCAGCTCGGGACTCATAACTCAAACCACCGATAACCTACTTATCACCATATTTCAACATCAGGACACTATCTGTTTTGACATCATCAGAGCAGCTCATTTTCCCATAATTTTGGGAATCACTTGGCTGCGTAAACATAATCCACAGAAAATTGGACCGCAAATCAACTAGTGTTCGATTCCCAGTACTGCAAGGAACACTGTTTGCCAGTACCGATGCCTCAACGTACTCCTACTCAAGCTACGATTACCTCTCCCACTGTGAGAGTTCATTCACTTCCAGGTGATCTCATGGAGTATGCAGAAGTTGCAGTTCTCCAACTGCCACCCCACAGACCAGAGGACTGTGCCATTGATCTGACAACCCAATGCATTGGTTCCGTTTGGACGCATGTTCTCCTTGTCTTTTTAGGAAAGACAAACCCTTCGGTCATACTTGGATGGCAACCTCAAGCATGGACTCATCCGACCCTCCAAGTCCCCCGCAGGGGCATCTTTGTTTTTCATACCAAAGAAAGACACATGAGAATTACGTCCTTGTATTGACTTCAGAGGCCTAAATAAGGTCACCATCAGAGACCGTTTTCCCATGCCCCTTATTACTGACATCCTGGAAGCAGTCCAAGGTGCACAAATCTTCTCTAAGTTGGATCTTCGCAGCGCCTATCATCTCCTTCGAATAAAGGCAGATGATGAATGGAAAACAGCTTTCCGTACACCATTTGGGCTATTTGAATATTGCATGATGCCATTTGGGCTTGTTAATGCCCCTTCTTTTTTTCAAAGGTTCATGGATCGAATCTTCTCGGATCTGATGTTCATGTCAGTCATCGTCTACTTAGACAACATCATTGTTTTCTCCAGAGATCCCCAGAAGCATGACGATCATCTTAAAGAGGTTCTGAGCCAACTGCGGACCCACTATTTGTTTGCCATGAAAGGAAAGTGTCTGGGGTAAATTCAGTGCCTTACCTCGGATTTATCCTATCTCAAGGAGATATTCTCATGGAAGACAAGAAGGTGGAAGCGATTCTGAAATGGGAGTCCC
Source organism: Ambystoma mexicanum (assembly GCF_040938575.1). NCBI lineage: Eukaryota > Metazoa > Chordata > Amphibia > Caudata > Ambystomatidae > Ambystoma > Ambystoma mexicanum. The sequence continues at coordinate 114,462,415 of NC_090934.1, read as the reverse complement.
CTACATCTGTCAAAGAAGTACAGAGATTTCTGGGACTAGCCAATTTCTATCGACGGTTTATTTTCAATTTTTCAGAAACAGTTCTGCCAATATCCCAACTACTAAAAAAACTTCTTTAAATATTCTTTGGAGTTCTGGGGTTGAAGAAGGCTTTAAGAAACTAAAGGATCTATTCTGTACGGCTCCCATTCTGAGGCACCCAAACCAACAGAAACCTTTTGTAGTGGAGACCGATGCCTCAGCCTTCGCTATCAGAGCAGTGGTACTTCAAGAATTCAAGAACAAGGAACATCGCATAGCTTACCTTTCTCGCAACCTTACAGATAGCCAAAAGAACTACTTGCTGCTGGAAAAAGAACTCTTGGCTATGAAATTAACGTGTGAAGAATGGAGACATTTATTGCAAGGTGGTTTACATCCTTTCACCATCCGCACTGATCATAAAAATCTACAGGTGTTACAGTCCATGGAATGCGTCAACTCCCGCCAGGCCAGGTGGGCTCATTTTTTTTGCTCAATACGATTTCAATATCACTTACATTCCTGGATCTCAAAATACAGTAGCAGATTCCTGGTCACGCAAAACATTGGAGAAAGGGACACAGCATTTCAGACAGAATGTTTCTTCCAGAAGAATCTTGTTATAGCCCATGTTTCTTCCTTCCTTCAAGAATGCAGGGAAGTGCTGATTTCCGATTCTTCCATCGAAAGCAGTCCTATCATCCGTGAAGGGTTGCCTTTTCTGGGCAGTAGATTACACCTTCCCACCTCCTCTCTTCGTCAACAAGCACTTGAATAGTGTCATGATTCCAAAATTGCAGGTCACCGTGGTCGGCCTGGTACTACAGAATTGCTTGGAAGGTCGTTCTTTTAGCCTTCACTGCGGTCAGATGTGGATAAGTATGTTCAATCATGTACAATTTGTGCCCAAAACAAATATGATACATGGAAGGCCTATGGGTTGCTTCAACAGGATCAATTACCCTTGTGTCCTTGGGGTCATATCTCAACTGACTTCATTGTGGACCTGCCTCTTTCACAGTCCTGTACTTGAATGATGGTCACGGTAGATACATTGACCATGTTGGCCCATTTCTCTACTCTCCCTGGTCTACCAACGGCAGCTGGCATGGCCGAAGTCTTTCTCAAGGATATATTTCGTCTGCACAGCATGCCCGAGAAGATTACCGCTGATCGAGGGAGCCAGTACACCTCCATGTTTTGGAAATCCGTGAGTGCCAATTTAGGTATTGAACGGGCTCTGTCATCAGGACTTCATCCCCAAACAAATGGAGAGACCAAACAACTGAATGGTATTCTCAAACAATATCTACAATGTTACGTCAACAGGGAACAAGACAATTGGGTATCTCTTCTGCCCACTGCAGAGTTTGCTTATAATAACACCCAACATTCAGCGACAGGTATGACTCCATTCTATTGCACTTTCGGCCAACATCCTCTTGCTAAAATAACACATTTCTCAGTACCCACTCAACTACCAGTAGTGGAAGATGCCATACACAGCATTTCGGAGGCTCACAAGACGGCCTTACTCAGCCTGCAGGATAGCAGAATGAGGCGCAAGAATCAAGCGGATAAGCATTGTCGAGAGAATCCAGAGTGGAAGGTGGGCTCAAAGGTTTGGCTATTCACTAAATACCTACCTAGATGGGTACGACGGTCTACTCTCTCCCCCAAGTATATCGATCCTTATCCCATTATAGAAAGGATCAACCCAGTTGCCTTCCGCCTCCAGTTACCTACCAATTTGAGACGAGTACATCCGGTGTTTCATTCTTCTCTCCTCAAAGGAGTGACACCAGGTTCTAGTGTGTGTTCGGATCCAGTAAAAACCAGCAATCCCCCTTCACAAGAGGACGAATTAGAACAACTGTGTGATTCCAGATACAGATGAGGGCGGCTGGAATACCTGGTGCACTGGAAATGATATCCTCATTCGGAAGACACTTGGGAGCCCATGTCTCAAATCTTTGCCCCAGTCCTCCTCTGCAAATTCCATTTTGCCCATCCAGGGAAGCCAGGGGGATTCGGATGAGGGGAGGGCATACTGTCATGGGTAACTATCCGTGGCGCTTGTGGTCTAAGTATCGCTTCCCTAGAGTGCAAGCCACGTTCTAGTTGTTTTGTTTATGCTTCCCCACATTGCGTATTTAAGCCCCGCCAACCTTGGGGCCGGTGCGTTGCAACTGTGCAGTTTCCTCGCTGCAGCTTTGGTTGCGTTTCGCTAAGTTTCTCCTTGGCTTTGGCTGACTCCTCTCTCTCTTTCTCTGTGTCTCCCTGCTTGGGAAGACCTGCCTCTGACTTTTCCTCTCTACTTTGCTTGTCTTGACTCTTTGTTGCAAGCGGCTCTCCCGCTCTCCATTCTTTCGGTCCCTTGGCAGGCTACGTTACCTTAGCTTACCTTGCTTTGTGCATTTCCTCTTTCTCTAGTACGCCTCCTCTGGGTGTCCCGCACTCAGCGTGCTTTGTTTTGGTATTTGGCTCGGTTCCATTTCATTGGAGCCCACATTTCATTCCAGTATGCTTTCTGACGATCTACGCTCCGGAGACTCCATTCACAAGTGGGTTTTATTTCGGCCAGTATCGGCTTTTTCCCCAGTCGTCTCCCATCGGAGAGGGTTCACAGGAAAGCCGAGTCTGAGGCTTCACTGTGGATCCTTTCTGGGAGAGACCTTCTCTTCGCAAGAAGAAGACAGACTACAGCGCTCAGCGACCCAGATTACAGACACCGAGGAAATCAGGTGAGGAGGAGGAGGAAGAAGGATTGGAATCTGGGGAGTTAAGGAAACAGAACTTAACAACCAGAGCTTCATCAGTATGTTGCTGACCAGAACATTTTGGATCCCTTTAATCTGGCGAGGTTGGCTGACAAGTGGGTCTCCCACCGGGTGTCCCCTAAGGACTCCAGTGGGAAGGACAAGTACAAAGAAAAGAGGACCTCTCAGAAAGCTGAGGAGTACCAAAAGCAGTCACAGTCGGGTAAACCAAAACCTTCCTCTCCTAAGACCCAAAAATCTAGTGGGGCTAAGTCATCTGGGAGTGGGAATAAGAGTAGTGGTCCACCTGCTGCAAAACAAGCTCCCAGTTGTTCCAGTACTGTACCCCGCATTCCTGCCACTTGTTGGGAATGTGGGGCTCTAGATCACAAGAAGGGTGACTCCAAGTGTAAAGGTAAGGCACTTGGAGTACAGGCTGTCAGCCTGACCTACCCTTACCCCATGTCTGAGGTGGAGGCTACTATTCTCCCCTCCTCTACAGAGATCACCTTCGGTGCTCCTGTAGAGATTTCCTAAATGTCCCTTGGGTCCTGGGACCAGAACGCTGAAGTACTGGCAACTATCCCACAGAAAACCCATACATTTTTGAGAAGTGTCCTCTTGAATGGCCAGCCTTCTACTGGCTTGAGAGAACTGGGACAATAATGACAGTGGTGGACAGGACCCTGCTCAAACCAGAGGACTATGTAGGTGCTCCTCTGAGAACCACCAGTTTAGCTGGTGGGCCTCCCAAATTATCGCCTGTAGCCTTAGTCATACTTGTGATTGGAGACAAGACAGCAAAGCTTCCTGTCCTGGTTCAGGACAATGTCCCTGCTAACATTCTGTTAGGTAATGATCTAGTGGAGTTGGGGTTGAACTCGGATGGTCTTCCCATGACTGCTGCTGCAGTCAGTAGGTCACAGGTGACACAGGGTCTGGCTGTGAGTCAGGTACCCGAGCCAAAGGCAAGGATTAAGGCAAGAAGACAGGCGAACAAGAAGGCCACCTCTGTGAAGGGGGCTCCTTCTCTTCCTGCTGTTCCTACAGCACCCATTGGGATCCATGCCCCGGATGGGCTGGGTCCAGTGGAAAACCCAAACTCAACTCCTGAGGGCAAAGAGATAGAAGACTCTCCTGCGGGAGAGGTTCTCAACCCAGAGGACTACTCCGACCTTCAATGCCTGCTGGCTGAAGGGGGACCCTCCAGGTGGACTTCTGTAAGGGACAGAGAGAGTGCCACTCTCTGAGGGTCTGAGGAAACAGGCTAGGAGAAGTACCTAGGACATTCCAGATCGATTGGGAGGGTGTGCTCCTTGTTAGTGAGCCCACTAAGCCTGAACATGGTGCCCTCAAGAGGTTGGTGGTACCCCAGGTTTACAGGCCCTTCTTGCTGCAGTTGGCGCATGAGGTGCCCTTAGCTGTTATCTTGGGACCAAGAAGACTGAGCAGAGGCTCTCTGCCCATTTCTACTAGCCATGGATGGGAGTAGAAGTGGAGTCCCACTGCAGGACCTGCCCAGCTTGTCAGTTGTCTGGCAAGACTGGAGACAGTGTCACTGCCCCACTGCAACCATTGCCAGTGGTTGGCACACCATTTGAGAGGGTGGGCATCGACATTGTCAGTCCCCTTGACCCTCCCACTTCAGGTGGACATCGGTTCATCCTGGTCTTGGTAGATCATGCCACCAGGTACCCTGAGGCTATACCCGCTTCGGACTGTTACTGCCAAGGTGGTTGCCAGAGCTTTCCTGGGCATTTTCCCCCGTGTTGGATTCCCTAAGTAGGTTGTCTCTGACAGAGGATCCAACTTCATGTCTAGTTACATGAAAACCATGTGGAAAGAGTGCGGGGTAACCTATACGTTCTTCACCTCTTACCACCTCCAGACCAATGGTCTGGTTGAGAGATTTAATAAAACTCTCAAAGTCATGCCAGGTGCTTTGGAAGAGCCCCTAAGGAGGAAATGGGATCTCCTCCTGCCATGTCTGCTGTTTGCTTACAGAGAGGTACATCAAGAGGATGTTGGTTTCAGCCCCTTTGAGTTGCTCTTTGGATATCCCGTGAGGGGGCCCCTTGTCTTGATCAGAAAAGGTTTGGAAGCCACCCCTCCAGGTCCCGCTAAGCAAGTGTGGGATTATGTGTTAGGCCTCAGACAGAGGATGACACAGATGACGGGTCAGGCAACAGCAAACCTCAAGTCCAACCAGGAATTGAACAAGTACTGGCATGACCTTAAAGCCTTGCAACTGGATTGGACTCCAGGACAGGAAATCCTTGTGATGGAGCCTACCAAGCCTAGAGCTTTGGCAGACAAGTAGAGTGGACCCTTCAGGATCATCTCCAAGATGGGCAAAGTCAATTATCTGGTTGACATGGGAGTCCCTGGGGTAGCCCCTCAGGTATTCCATGTTAACAGGCTCAAGCCTTTCCACAGGCGATCAGAAGTCTCATGTCTCTTGCTAGCTTCAGAGCAAGATGAGGATGAGAGTGAGCCCCTTCCTGATTTGCTGCATAGCAACCCTCAGGTTGGCTCAGTGGAGGGAGTACATCTCTCTCCAGATCTGACGACAGAGCAGCAGAGGGCCTGCAGTGCTTTGCTCCGGCAGTATGCCTCTCTGTTTTCACTGACACCAGGCCTTACACCGTGGAGTAGGCACGAAATTGACACTGGTGACAGCGTGCATGTTAAAAGCATGTGCTACCGTATGTCAGATACAGTTAATAACTGAGCTGAGGTCGCCAAGATGTTGGATCTGGGTGTTATTGAACCCTCAACCAGTCCCTGGTCCAGTCCAGTGGTCCTTGACCCGAAGGCAAGTTCCCAGGCAGGTACCAAGGATTCTGTGTGGACTACGAAGGAGTCAGTGCTGTCACCAAAACTGACGCGCACCCATTTCCCAGCACTGATGAGCCTGTGGACACCATAGGTGCTACCAACTTTGTGAGCCCCTTTGACCTTACCTCAGGCTATTGGCAAATAGCTCTGATGGACCATGCCAAGGAAAAGATCGCATTCTCAACACCTGAGGGACTCTACCAGTTTAGGGTCATGCCGTTTGGGTTGAAGAATGCCCCTGCCAACCTCCAGAGATTGGTCAATCATGCGCTCAGTGGGCTGGAGGCTTTTGTGTGGCCTACTTAGATGACGTTGCTGTCTACAGTTCCACTTGGCAAGAGATTTTGACACATCTGGATAAGGTGTTGCAGGCCTTGAAAAGGGCTAACCTCACTATCAATGCCACCAAGTGCCAGATAGCTTAGGGGAAAGTTACATATCTTGGTCATGAGGTAGGAGGGGGTCAAATCCAACCTCTCCCCAGTAAAGTATAGGGCATACATGACTGGGAGACTCCCACTACTCAAACCCAGGTGAGAGCCTTTTTGGGCCTCACTGGATACTATCGCAATTCCATGGCAGACTATGGAACCATAGCTGCACCACTGACAGCTCTGACTTCACCCAAACAGCGTAGGAAGATTAATTGGACTGAAGACTGTCAGAGAGCCTTTGATGGCTTGAAAGACAGTCTGTGTAGGGCACCTGCGTTGTGAGCGCCTGACTCCAGCAAACCCTTTATCAACCAGACGGATGCCTGCGACACCAGAATTGAAGCTGTCTTGTCCCAGTTAGATGACAAAGGGAGGGAACATCCGATCATCTTCATCAGTAGACAACTCAAGGGTAGAGACTTAGGTGGGCTACTGTTGAAAAGGAATGTTTCAGTATAGTTTTGGCCCTCCCTTACAGGGTCTACCTTCAAGTTCCAAACAGATAATAAGCCACTGAAGTGGCTTAGGCAGATGAAGGGTGAGAACCCGAAACTGCTCAGGTGGTCCATTAGCCTGCAGGGGATAGACCTCACCATAGAGCATAGACCAGGGAAGAGTCACAATAATGCAGATGGCCTTTCCAGAAGGTATGTTGACTGCCTGGATGAGGGTGTCTATCTCGTGGGAGATTAGGTGGGTCGACTGTGATGCTGAAAATGCATTGGATGGGCAGGGCCTCCCGGTCCTTGTCCTGTAGTCCTTTTTCATTTGTGTTCTGTATTGTTTTCTGCCCAGGAGTCTATGTGGGACTCCTGGCAGTGCAGCTCTTCCGGTTTTTTGTTTGGTGTACAGACCCATGGGATACCCATATGTCACCCATGGGTGGGGGTACAACCCGGTGCCCCTAGTGTATGTTGTGGGCACCTGTGTGTGGCCCACAGAGCAGGGTATGGGCTGGTGGCAGCTCCATGCTGAATTTGACAGGTTCTCTGAGTATCCTTCATTTTGGGATACCCAGGCCCTGCCTTTGGAATCAGTTGATTCCTGATAGGAAACAAGATGGCCCCTCTGGCCTCTTGCTTTATATTGCCTGTTACCTTGTTTTCCCAAATTCCTGGGAAGCCCTGACTCTATCCATTCCCCCTGACTGGCTGTTGGGTGGAAGTTCCATATATGGTGTTGTTGTGAAGTCCAGGCCAGACTGGCTGGAGCCTTCCCAGTGACTGTATGTTGTGGGTAAACCCTGTGGGTGGGACCTGGGTGATGGAGTATGTGACCTATATGCACTTCTTGTTGTGGATGTCTGGTTTCTGGTGTTTGACACAATGGGCCTTATTACGAGCATGGAAGCAGCCATGCCCTTAATAAGGGCCTGGCTGCCTCCATACCGGGGTCCAGTACCGGGTTCTGTGAATGAGGAATTACCGGGTCATTCCGACCTTGGAGGACCCCTATAGGGCTCGATGGGAATGGGGATGGAGCTAATAACGGGCCCTTTAATAACAGGCCCGTTATTAGCTCCTTGGTCCCCTCACGGGACATGGAAAGGACGTCTGGTTTAAACCAGACGTCTGTTCCGGGTCCCGCTAGGGGACCTCATAATCAGGCATCCCGTAATGAACGGTGCCGGTCCTGTACCGGCACCCTTCATTACGGGAGCACCTGTCTCGTAATGAGGCCTAATGACTGAGACAGCCCTGCCCGGTATGAATGCAGTGTGTAGTGTTGAATGGCTGGGTACTTATCCCAATCCACATTCCTTGTTGTGAGTGTCTGAGAGGGAGGTGTATGGCCTGAATGCATTGTATGCCTGATTGGCTGACTGACTGCATGAATGCCCTTCTGTATGATTGGCTGCTGAGTGTGACCCAGCAGTGTGGATGAGAGAAAGAATAGTATATCTGGGGAACTCTCACCACTAGAAATTGTTTAGAAGCTGAAGTTAAAACTGATGCTTACTTTCAAAGCCGAGCCTGAAGAAGAAGGTTGACTGCTGTCTCCCTTTGCCGAAATCCGAAAGCCGTTGAGACTGATCCAAGAGAAGACCTGGTTAGGTGCCCTCTTCCCATGCTTTGATGGACCATTGAGCACCGCTAACCTTCGCCGAAGCACCCTGGAAGTCAGACCCTCGAAAGGCTGCTGACCGGAGAATGGGACCGCCAAGGAGAACTAAGATCAGCACCGGACAGTCCATCCACTGGCGTGGACCAGGGACTGCAAGTCGACGACCGAAGCCGCACGTTCCTTTGCCTAAGACTTTCGATTCACAGATGCGCTCATCCGCACCGAAGCCTGCCTTATCCTGCTGGAGGAGGCCAGGCCATCGACGCACCAATGAGCATTCGCCGGTGGGTTTCCCACCACCCAATGACCCTAGAGGCGCCAGACAACTCAACGCCCTTGCTGGGCCACAGTTCTTCACAATCACTTTGCAGTCCTGAACTATTGACATCGAGGTGCCCCGCACGCCTCCTCCTTGCAGGACGTCTTTGAATCGTTGTCGGCGAGCACCGCTGGGACCGAAGCTGCCGCCTCGATGCCGAGTTCACTTTCTTTGAGGGATCTCGATGATCCGTGGCTTCTGCTGTAAAGGGAGCCACTCAAGAAGGATCTGTCAATGACCCGACATCGAACTCTGCTACATTGGGGTGGTAGAAACATTATAGAAGGAAATAAGACTTATAGAACACTACATGGACTGGGATTGTGATACATCTTTGCTTTACAGGTTGCCCAGGTGGGGGGATATCCACACAGAACTGTGTCTAGTTGGTAGGGGCCAGTATTCTGCCAATTGTTCTAACCAACTGCTTTTCTCCTATGTCTATTGTTGATTGCCTTTATTAAGTGATCTGTGTGATATTTGACCAGAGTATAGTTGATGCACTTTATTGAGATCTGATAATAATTGTGGTACCACTTTAGAACTGTATATTTTTGCCATTGTAGATTTTCTGAGCACAAAGTGAGTTATTGTTATAGTGTACATAACCTTGAACTTAATTATATAAAGACCATATTTTAACTAATACAGTGTGTGGACATTCCTTTGTGGGGGCTTGGGGACTACACTGTACTTCAGAACCAGCCTGCATCACCTCCTGAGAAGCTAGGCCTTGATTGCTCGACTACATTACCAATAATAGAGAATCTTGGCTGGGGTCCTCTGTGCCTCTCCTCTGCTATATAGAGCGCAGAAGTACAGACACCCCCCTCCAGTCTTTACACCCCCCCATGTCTGCATCTGCATTGCGTCTAGCTCTCCTTAGAGTACTTACAGTGCTTACTCGTCCACCTGACATGGTCGTTCTGCCTGCTAGAGTTGAGGTTGTGTTAGTAGAGGATAGAGCAGTATTGCTAGCAACATGGGATATTCACCAAAAAAGAAAAACAAAGACACCACTTGGAAATAAGAGACAAGACAAAATGAGGAATCTTTTAATAACCATTTCCTTCACTTATGCTCCTTTTGGCTCTTTGTGTAGTTGAAAATATCAGTTGTCTGCCTGAAATGCACAAAATAAGCGTTATTGGGTTAGTATTGTATTAGTTCAAGGCCCACGAATGAAAAAGTCTGCCATAGCAAGAAGGAATAGCTGTTCCCATACAGCTTTTATTCCGGGATAACCTAATACTGAGAGTACAGATGGATTTCCCCTGTCCAGGTGTGGTTATACTTGGGACAAATCAGCTATTAAGACACGTACATACACGTTAGGATTACTTCTTATGGTAATGTTGGATCTCCTAACAAATTGGACACATTGGCCTTGGAAGGTTTCAGGATGGGGATCACAGGCAATCATGCAACAAGTACAATAAAAACAATCACACTTTCACAATGAATGTGTGCGGAAAGAAAATAATAAATAGGCAGTGTGCCCTCACTCTGGATGTGTAGGAAGTCCTTACCCTATCTCTCCTGCACGTGAGCGGGTAACCATTGGATGTCCTCTTTTGGGTTGTGCTGATTCCAAATTGTTGTTTTGCTTTTCCGTTTGTGGATCATTGGCCCTGTCGATATCGATGGTAGGAGAGGCCCCCGCTTTGTAGGGCTTGATGTCACCGAGGTAGTTCCAAGTGTTCTTCCCAACACGTTTGACTGCTTGTTCAATTATCAGTTCTACAACGTGTGGACCTGTGAACCGTGGTGCGTCCCGCTTTGTGGAGGAATTGCAAAAGAGGACTTGGTCCACGGATAGAAAGTGGCTCCTTAAGTAAGCCCTTATTAGCTTCAGTGCTGTCACTCTCTTCTCAGGCTTCAGGTCTCTCCTGCTGTCTTTGCAGATGGCAAGAAAGAAAAGAGGCACTAGCAATCAAGGTAGCACTATACTTGTACATTTCCTGACCCAATACATCAGATGCATTCTTAGCGTTTTTGATTGCCCTAGTGGGAGGAGCCAGGGGTAGTCGCGTACGCCACCTTGTTACCAGCTCATGTGGGGTTAAATGATGTGCGGACCTGGGCTTAATGCGCAATGCGAACAAAGCTAAGGGATGGCATTGGAGCCAATTTTTGTTCAGTGTCTTTTTAGCTATATTTTCCTTGAGCAAGCCGTTGAGGTGCTCACACACCCCATTTGCTTACTTATGATGGTCACATATTGGCACATTTTACTTCTGCGTCTGCTGCTTCCTTACCCCTGGAGATAGTGTCTTACCCCTAAGGGTGTGCTTGGCATTTTGCTACTGCTGTTCATTGTGGGAAGTCTATGACCTATATCAATCTGCCCAATAGGAGTGTGTGCTGCACACATGTCCCAACAGCATACCTGAAGCCCCTACTCAGTCAATGTGACAGCCCAGAATGCACTATGGATGCCACGTAGGTAGAATCTGAATACATTGTTACTTCCTTCTCCATGCTGTGCACTAGTGCCAATATTAAGGCCACTAATTCTGCTGCTTGTGCTGAATACTGTGATGGCAGACCTGCGCTTTTCACCACTTTGCTTGTCCCGTCCTCTCTCAATCTCACCACCGCTGTCCCAGTTTGCCATTCCCCAGTCATTTGGTAAATTGTGAAGACCCATCAATGTAAAGTACGTCTCCCCCTCAAGTGCATCCTTATGTACCTTGCAAATATCACTGAAATCTTCTGTGTGCTGTGCAGTTGTATTCATAGTTCCCCTTCTTTATGACATTGGCGATAGAAGTCGCTGGTTTCACAAGTTTGCATTTTTCTATCATGAGAGCTGGGTTTGACAATACCACTTTGTACCCCAAATCTCTGTGTCTTGTCAATGTACCTTTTGGTCTTTCAATATTGTAAAAAGAGCATGCTCCACATAAAGAGTTGTGATGCAATCCATAGTAATACTCGCAGATTTGTCCACTGCAAATGTGACTGCAGCCAATGCCTGTTCACAGGGATAGTGTCCTCTGATGACTGTGACTAATTTCCCACTGTAGTAGGCTAGAGGTGTGTGCCCCAGGCTCATCTCGGCTGTCAGTATTACGGTCATAACCACTCCCTCAGAGTGTTGAAAATATGAAGATTTTTCTTTATAATCTGGGATCCCTAACCCTGGAGCTGTGCCTATTGCTTCTCTTAGCTGGTCAAATGCCTCAGTCATTTCTGTCGTCCATTTTAATGTTTTCTTCACTCTTTGTGCTTCCTTCAGTTTGCTTAATAAGGACCTAGTGTAAGTACTATAGTCGAATACCCATTCCCTGCAATAGCTACAAAGTCTAGGAACTGCTGCATTTGTCTCACAGTTGTGGGTTTTGGTGTTGTGTGTATTGCTTCTGCCCTTTCTGGTGTTGCTCTCCTACTGTTTTGGGATATGATCTTACCAGTATGCAACACTTCTGTCTGCCAATAGTATAACTTGGCTTTGTCTACCTTATACCCTTTTGTGCTAGTACTGTCAACATGTGTACTCAGTCATTTCTAAACTGTTCTTCTGTCTTACTGCAAATCAATATGTCATCTACGTACTGTATAACCGTGATATATATCTGTGCTTTGCCTAGGTCCATTTGGAGTGCCCTATTGAATATTGAAAGTGATTTACAGTACCCTTGAGGATGTCTTGCATGTTTCTACTTCTTATTTCTGTATAGAAATGAAGTCAGGTCCTGGGTGTAGTGGTATAGAGAAGAATGCATTCTTCAAACATATGACCAAGAATTAGGAAGCTTCCTTGGAGATGCTACGCAAAATTGTCACTGGATTTGGAACTCCTGGAAATTCTGCCCCTACAATGTGGTTAGAGGGTGCTAGGTCTGTATAAAATGCCATGACCCCGCTGTCGCCTTTTGGAAAGGGTACACAGCCATGTTGCATGGTAATTCAGATGGCACTAGGATGCCTTGTTTCACTAGTGCTGCAATGGTCTCATAGATACCTTTGTCTGCCTCTCCCAATAGTGGGTGCATGGCAAGATAGCTCGATGCTTCAGCATTATTTTCACTGCTCCTATCCCTTTCATGAGCCTCACGTCATAGGGGCTTGTGGTCCATAGGATGCTGGAGACCTTTGCAATATCCTCCTTGAGAAAGGTTGGTGGTGCTCCAGGTGCCATCGGCATTCTCTGTGATACGTCTCTGTAATGTATTCTCCACGATATGTGATGCTAATTTTGACACCATCCCGTGATCTGATCTGTTGTCTTTGAATATTTCTTCGTCTGTAACTGTGGTCACCCTATATCTTCTGCCACGGCGATTACTGTTCGCCGTGGTCCCCCTGTGTCATCTGTCCCATGCACTGCTATCCACTTGTCCCCCCCTATTACTGCCTCTAATTCCAGTGGCGCTATAGTCCCGTCCTTCTCATGTAATAGTATTTCTGGCCTGCAAAAGTACTCATTTGCAAGGCGCCACATGTTGCCCTGAATCCCCGGGAGCCATGCTATCATTATTTCAGTCCCATACTGAAACAGTTCCTCTGCCACTAGCACTCCCCTCTGTAACTTCTTTCAACAATAACCTTGAATGATCTCCCTTATGTTTAGAAGGTGTATCTCTGGTGTGGAACACACTATCCCCTTGTCAGTGAATTAAATGGTCATGTTAAGTCTGTTCATGATATTTCTCCCCAGTATGTGTATGGGTGTCTGTCGATAATAAAGTAGAGGCATAGTTAAGTCATGCTCCCTTATGAAAAGTGCAATATCGTCTGTGAAAGGAACTACTTCTGTTGCCCCAGAGAACCCTTGAGCATTCTTGGCATCATCTGACATACTGAATTTCCCCTCCGGGATGCAGGACTTATTCACCCCTGTGACTACAAGAAAGGTAAAAGTCTTGTCACCTATCGCCACCCCTATGTGTGGTTCCTCTGCAGGCTTGGGGGTAATCGATAGGATGAAACACATCAAGTCCATCTGTGGTCTGTCCTATTGAAGGTACAATGACATTCCATTTCCAAAGAATGGGTTGCCCCCCACTACAGTGACCCCCCTAATATCCTTATGAGAGTCGTCATGGAGTCTGTGCATGCCACTGTCCCGTTGTTTGGTTGTGTGCTGTTCTGCATCTGTGGTATTTGCTGTGCCATGTATAATTGCTGTGTTTTGCCCTGCATCTGTGGTGCCCGCGAAAACTGCTGCATGGGCACCGGCATTTGTGGTGTGTGTGTCATGGGCTGGTGTGTCAGCTGGTATGCACTTGGTGCCTGTCCTTGTTGTTGCATCTGGTCCTGGGCATAGAACGTGTTTTGTTCCCCTGGATATTCTGGCTGGTATTGCATACCCTTATTTTGTTGTATCCCTCCCCTGCTCCTACATAACCTTGAGATATCGACTATCTGTCCACACACCAAGAACTGGGGCGGATCTCTTACTGCCTCTGATACCCTCCAGGAAAACCATCTGGACCCTGTTCCATTTGTTGTCCATATCCCAGATACCCTCCTGAAACTCCCCCTGGTTGTGTTGCATTTGATGTCCATACCTGTGTCCCCTTGGTGGACCCCCCTCTTCCTCAAGACACATGCTGTTCTTCCCCCCACCTCATGAACCCCCCTCTTGTTGGCAGTTGTGCATACTGTGTCTGTGGTTCTCCTTGTCCTCCCGTGCTTGTCAATACTGCCCATTCCATGAGGTATTTAGATAGCTTCTTCTGTACTAACTTTTCCTCCTCTTGCTTTCTTTCCTTGTGCTTTTTCATCATGTTCTCTTGCATTAACCTGCAGTAATGTCCTATTATGAGTTGTATTTCTGGCCATGGTTTTGCTCACATCCCCACCAGCTTCTTCAGCTGCCTTTGCTCTTGTTCTGGCACCCTTGGCATAGTATATGATAGAAAAATGCCCCAGTTTTATCCCACAGTTCGTGCCTTTTAAGGCACCAAAGTTCTTAAATAATCTGAATATATTGTAGCAGGTCTTCATCTTCCCCATTCTGCATTCCATAATCACACTAATTTCTGACGTGTATGGGTACTGTGTCCGTAGAGCTTGCCATACAGCTGCTCGGCAGTTAGCAAATGGCAAACCATTGTGTGCAATGCTCAGGGTTGTTACTCCTGGGTACCCCACCCTTTGCCCTTTGCCATCCGTCATCAGTTGTCTCTCCGAGGGTCGCCACTAGTAAACATTTTATGTCCCCTATGGCTAATTTCTGTCCGTCCATCATTCTTTCCATCTCGTATATCCATTTCCCCACATCCGCAGTCAACAAGGTTAGCCTGCATCTCACATTTTCCTTGTCTATATGTTTCCATGGTAGGTACTGAGGTCGCTCCCTCCTTTTTCAAGTAAGGGCATGTGTGTGAACCAAATCTCACCATCCGGCCCCCTTGTCAACTTTTTCCCCCCTCTAATCTCTGGTGTCTTTGGTGGTGGTGAACGCCTTGACCATTTCCCCCCTCCTTCGTGTTGGGAGGTCTCTATACCTCTGTGCATATGGGGTTACACTATCCAAGTTGTGCGATGCCTCCCTGGAATGTCATGGTCTCTCATCTTTCTCACCCTGCAATTCACCAAATTGACAAGGGGGGTCCTGGGAGTCCCTCTGCCAGACAGTAGTCCTGGTTACGAGGGACTTACCCAGAGTCTTTAGCTCACTATCTTTCACAGAGAAGAAATATCCCAAACATATCAGTCTTTGTCCTGCCCTGGGGAAGTCCAGCACCGAAATGCTAGGCAATTCTCCTCTGAACAAGAGTACCAACAGCATCCCCAGACACGTGTTTCGGTCTGGTTGGACCTCATCAGTAGGGAGGAGCTGTGCCTCTCTAAGAATAGTGAACAAGGGGTCCACGTCTGGATTCCCCTGGTAACTTAGGGTGAGACCCAAAGTTACTTAATTATGCAAATTGACAAGGGGGGTCCTGGGAGTCCCTCTGCCAGACATTAGTCCTGGTTACGAGGAGCTTACCCAGAGTCTTTAGCTCACTATCTTTCACAGAGAAGAAATATCCCAAACATATCAGTCTTTGCCCTGCCCTGGGGCAGTCCAGCACCTGAAATGCTAGGCAATTCTCCTCTGAACAAGAGTACCAACAGCATCCCCAGACACGTGTTTCGGTCTGGTTGAACCTCATGAGTAGGGAGGAGCTGTGCCTCTCTAAGAATAGTGAGCAAGGGGTCCATGTCTGGATTCCCCTGGTAACTTAGGGTGAGACCCAAAGATACTTAATTATGCAAATTGACATATTTATTGTGAAAGATAGTGAGCTAAAGACTCTGGGTAAGTCCCTCGTAACCAGGACTAATGTCTGGCAGAGGGACTCCCAGGACCCCCCTTGTCAATTTGCATAATTAAGTAACTTTGGGTCTCACCCTAAGTTACTAGGGGAATCCAGACGTGGACCCCTTGCTCACTATTCTTAGAGAGGCACAGCTCCTCCCTACTGATGAGGTCCAACCAGACTGAAACACGTGTCTGGGGGATGCTGTTGGTACTCTTGTTCAGAGGAGAATTGCCTAGCATTTCGTAACTGGACTGCCCCAGGGCAGGACAAAGACTGATATGTTTTGTATATTTCTTCTCTGTGAAAGATAGTGAGCTAAAGACTCTGGGTAAGTCCCTCGTAATCAGGACTAATGTCTGGCAGAGGGACTCCCAGGACCCCCCTTGTCAATTTGCATAATTAAGTAACTTTGGGTCTCACCCTAAGTTACTAGGGGAATCCAGACATGCACCCCTTGCTCACTATTCTTAGAGAGGCACAGCTCCTCCCTACTGATGAGGTCAAACCAGACCGAAACACGTGTCTGGGGATGCTGTTGGTACTCTTGTTCAGAGGAGAATTGCCTAGCATTTCGGTACTGGACTGCCCCAGGGCAGGACAAAGACTGATATGTTTGGGATATTTCTTCTCTGTGAAAGATAGTGAGCTAAAGACTCTGGGTAAGTCCCTTGTAACCAGGACTAATGTCTGGCAGAGGGACTCCCAGGACACCCCTTGTCAATTTGCATAATTAAGTAACTTTGGGTCTCACCCTAAGTTACTAGGGGAATCCAGACTTGGACCCCTTGCTCACTATTCTTAGAGAGGCACAGCTCCTCCCTACTGATGAGGTCCAACCAGACTGAAACACGTGTCTGGGGATGCTGTTGGTACTCTTGTTCAGAGGAGAATTGCCTAGCATTTCGGTACTGGACTGCCCCAGGGCAGGACAAAGATTGATATGTTTGGGATATTTCTTCTTTGTGAAAGATAGTGAGCTAAAGACTCTGGGTAAATCCCTTGTAACCAGGACTAATGTCTGGCAGAGGGACTCCCAGGACCCCCCTTGTCAATTTGCATAATTAAGTAACTTTGGGTCTCACCCTAAGTTACTAGGGGAATCCAGACGTGGACCCCTTGCTCACTATTCTTAGAGAGTCACAGCTCCTTCCTACTGATGAGGTCCAACCAGACCGAAACACGTGTCTGGGGATGCTGTTGGTACTCTTGTTCAGAGGAGAATTGCCTAGCATTTCGGTACTGGACTGCCCCAGTGCAGGACAAAGACTGATATGTTTGGGATATTTCTTCTCTGTGAAAGATAGTGAGCTAAAGACTCTGGGTAAGTCCCTTGTAACCAGGACTAATGTCTGGCAGAGGGACTCCCAGGACCCCCCTTGTCACCCTGCAATTCACCTACATCTCTGTCTGCTCCCTATGTCGAGCTTGGATCATTCTTATTCCCTGTCAACTGACAAGCAAGTTGTCCCATCCCCTCGTCAGCCAAGTCAGTGTCTCCCAGGTAACTGTAGAAACTGTCATGGAAGCTTAGTCTCCTCAGTACCTTGCCTACCTGTTGCTCCCCTCCTAAGTCCATCAGATTCCTGCTGTCCCACTTCAGTGAGGATCCCATGTCAGTTCGGTCTGGCAGCAAGGTGCCCTTTCATATGTCTTACTGCGATCCTGCTCCGCTTGCCTATCTCTTCCTGCGTTATCGATGGATGCAGTTATTCCCCATTTCAGTCTTATTTATTTTACTGCACGCTCCTCCTCCTCCTTGCGTGTGTGCTCTCTTGCGAGCTGCTCTAGTTCTCACTTCTTCCTTTCCCTTCTTACTAAAACTTGCCTTTCCTTCTCATCTTCCTCTCTTCGTCACCCTAACCCCTCAAGCTCCCTCTTTCTCCTCATCTCTCGCTGCTCCTACTCTTTCCCTTCTTCTCTTTGCTTGTCTTTCTGCACCTTCTCACGCCCCTTCTTCTCTTCTTTCTCTTCTCTTTCTACTTCTTCCATTATCCCTGCCCACTCTTGTACTTCACTAATTCTCTTTCATCTAGCTACTTCCTTACTCTCCCCTCCTTTTAATCCTGCTGTCTTCTCATCTAATTTTAATAGTATTTGCCCTCCTACCCCCTCATGTGATGCCATTCCTCCCAGCCCATCCTTGGGGCCTATCTGGGTCTCGCTGAATGCCCCTTTTTGCCCCTCCTCTTTGGGACATGGTGGAGGTTTGAATGTTGGATTTGTTTACCCCTCTGCCACTTTTAATTCATGTATGGGGTATAATCCAAGTGCTTCTGTGGTAGCCCCTTCTGTCTCATGGTCAGGACTCCTCCTGGAGGAGCGGCGGCCAAGGGTGTTGCACCCAGAGTCTCCCGCTGGCTCAGCATCCACTGGCACCTCACCACTTCCCCCTGTCTTCCTGAAACATCTTCCAGAGATTGCATATCGCCATACGACTACTTATTTTATTCTCCTTGTAAGCCTCTTGTATGTGTGTGTGTAATGATTGCTCCAAGTATTTGGAGAAACTTCTGTATTGTGGCCATGGCTTAGTCAATTCACCTTCTGTGTTTCTCATGCATTCCGTGTTATATTTACAAATATTGTCCTTATCTTGTGGGAGGGCCTGTAGGGGCGTATTGCCCTGCACTTCCCTTGATACATTGCTTTATACTTGACCTCAAGTCGAGGCTTTCGATTCTTCAGTTATAGTACCAACACAAAAATACTTTTGATTCTATTTTTCTCAATTTCACAAATTCCAGTTTGTGTCAATTCTCCCGAGCCTCTCTGGCTCCCAACCAATCTTTCAGGCATGCTCCATGCACCACCCTTCTACAGCTCTCCACCTCCTAAGGCACACCCACCAAACTTGCGCATGCACCATCCACGCACCACCACCAACCAGCTGACACTGTCAATTGCACATTACGACCACCAGATTCTGTACCTCCTCATGCTGTCCTAGTCCTATGCACAAGCCCTATGGGTGACATCACCACTTCACTAAACATGTGCAGAAATAAATCACTAACATAACTCACAGCACTATTGTTCCATCACACAAACAATTTTTATGAACCCAACACATATCTAAAGCTGTCTTCATGCCTTCTAACAGGGGATACCAATATTTCTCATGCTCAATCTGTGCCTACAGAATCACCTTATAGATAAAAATCCTCTGTGAGACTTAACCAGAAAAACCCCTTCGGCAATCTGAGCTAGCTCCCTTTGCTAAGCCCATACACAGGACTACCATCATCCATGACCTGAGCTAAAATGCCCAATCCTTGGGGAATCCAATATCTAAAAAACATTTATCATCCATACCCTTAAATCAATAGTCTAGGTTATTCGTCAGAACCTTTTACCTCAAGACTGAATGCTCCCTGACCACAAAAAAACGACATCTACCTCTGCTCCTTTCCCCACTATACTTCACACTACTTTACACTACTAAACAATACTCAGCAATACTTCAAAAATACTCCACACCTGACATTACTTTACTACCCCCCTGAGTTGTTGTGTGGCTGAGTCAATACTTACACTCTGTTATCCACTGATGCTGCTCAGCTACCGGCTCTTTCAAAGGTGCACATCACCCTTTTGGTCTGCTGGTCTCCTCATGGACCACATTCAGTATATTCTACAAACTGGCTCCTGATGGCCTCTGTATGGGGGTGCACCTCCCATTGGGTTTTCTTTTGATGAGGCACCCACAGCCCTCCAGGTGCTGTGGCAGAAGAGGTGGATTATGCCAAATGGCCATAGTTAACCATCCTCTGCTACCAACTTGTTGGTTTAGGTGTGCCAGAGGGACTGGGGGGTCACACTACGAGCTCATTGTTCCAGCTCCCAGGGCCCAAAAAACCCTCTCCCAGGGCACAGGCAGAGGAATCAACCAAGGGCACGTTAGAACTGTTGTTTATCACACAAACAGGCAGGGATCTTACATGACATTCGAGATTTCCCCCCAGCCCCACAGCTCCTAAGCCTGTGCTGGACCATTTTGTTTCATTTATGTGTCACAACATGGGCCTCTTCCACAAAACTTCCCCCTAAGAGTCTGCCTGATTGGGTGATTGGGGTGCTATCACCTATGGCTGGCTTATATAGATATTATGCTGTAGGTCCTCACATATCAAGTGGCTTGCCTGCCCCTTCCCCACAAAACTATCACATTTTTGCAGGGTCATAGGATTACCATTGGCCTTTGCCCGCTGCCATACACCCCTGGATTTCTGTTCCCTGATTGGCTGGAGCTGATCTCCCCTGGTCTGGGACCCAGCTCTGTTCACAGCGCTCAGTGCACTTTCGCAAGGTGATGAGAAAAACTATGGACCTCATTACGACCCTGGCGGAGTGGGTTTAACGGCACTGGTAAGGGTGCCGGGGCCGTTAAACCCATTCCATCCTATTACAAGGTTCCTTCGCGGGACCAACTCTGGGCGTCTTGTCAGAATAAACATCCTTTGCGGGTCCCGAGAGGGAACTAGCATGCTAACAATGGGCCCATTATTAACGTGCCCGTTGTTGGCATGCTCCCCATTCCCATTGAGCCCTTTAGGGGCTCAAATGGGAATGAGGAACGTCCGGGTCTGGGTTCCCTGAATGGGGAAATACCAGGCCCTCCAAATGTCAGAATGGCCTGGTAATTCCCCATTCAGGGACCACGGACATGGACCCGAGTTTGGAGGCAGCTATGCCCTTAATAATGAGTCCCTATGTGTTCCCAATGTAACTCTTAGTGCTACCACTTTTCCTTGTGAGAGTGCCCTCAGACATTGTTAAGGATTACATGTTTCACTTCATGTCTGTGTTGCTGAAACCGTTCGTCTTCCCACTGCGGGTGAATGACCATTGTCTAACTCGGTTGCATCACATAATTGAGGACCACGAAACTGAACTCTCTGATCTGTCATTTATGAAGATTTATTCTGCAGATGGCTCTGTGTCGCTTAGCGTTCGAGTGTGCTGTGTATCTCTGACGTTGGCTGCAAGCCCAGACCTGCTGTTCTGTGCAGCCAAGTTCTGCTTTTCTTTGTCTCTCATCCTGCGACTTGTGGCCTCATGTAACCTCATTATAGTTATACTATGATTTCTATATATGTGAACCGTGCTATGTTTCCCATATGTTAGCAGTATTCGGTTCTTCCAGGCCTTTAATACGATCCTGTAGTTCAATAGGGTTAGTTTTGATAAGAGTCTACAAGCTTGCTCTGCATCTCTTTATTTGCCTTGTGTTCATCGTGTCTGCATTTGGCTAATGAGAACAATAATAAAAGCTTTTGACAGTATGTATATGTATCTGTCCTCTATCAACAGAACTGTGTAAGCATTTTCTTTCTTTGAGCATGTGTGTATTTGTGTACCTTTGTGCATGGCTGCAAGTTTACCTCATGACTATCGTTGCTATGTCGTGGTGTCACTAATTACATCTGCACAATGGTTTTCTGTTGTTAGTAAATCTGATCCATCGAAGCGTTTGGATCCATGATCAGCGTAGCGGCATCTGTCTCCATAAAGACGTTGAATGGATAAGGTTTGAATGGCTGTCTCAGAGACTATCTGTTCGTACATGTGGATGTCTTGGCCCTCCTGTGAGCTGTCCAAACAGTGAGATGCTTTGTGCGTTTTTGACTCTGCGTGCTGTTCTGTTAATGGGGGTGAGGAGGGGCATTCCAGGAGCCCTCTCTTCACTGGTGTCAGCAAGGAAGGTGGGAGGAGAGATTTATGGATGCGGTGCGGTGGGCTCTGAGGTGGGCTAAGGTGCGAATGTTCAATCTGAGTCAATGGTTGGAAGGGCTGGGTGCAACCACTAATGTGGCTATGAAGAAAATTGTATGGTAGATCATCCGACCATGTAAACAGTATGGTGTTTGGTGGTGCAGCACAGCTCCAAGTTGGTTGTGAGAAGTATGGGTAGGGCAGAGGGTCTCTCATCTGTATTTCCAAAAGAAACACAGGACTAGGCGATGGCTTCTCTAGAAATGAGTGCTAGAGGCCTGCTGGGATCAGACCTGGGGATATGTCCAGTGACTGTAAGTGCGTCAGTTCTAGGGGTAGAGGCATGGTGGAGGAAGTGTTTCAAATGATTTGGGGATTTAAGTCAGGTGTTGGAGGGTGCAGAATGCAAGATTGCAGGGTCCATGGTGCAGCGGGTAGCTATTGTGTAAAACTCTGTCTGAGGAAGAACAATAAAGACAAGGAATGAGAAGAAAAAAAAACATGAAGGCTTCCCGGCATGTAATGCCACACAGGGAACCCTTCAAATGTAGACTAAAAAGTATGCCACAGAGGCATGAGTGGAGGCCCAGGCTCCAAAGAATGTTGCTCCTTGTCAGAAGAAGGGAAGTGTACACAGTGACCATCACATGCCAATGCCGCCCTTCACCGCACTGGGTTGACCTCATTCATTAGCACTATCCGTAAGTACAGGGAACACCCAACTCTCACAGATGCCCCACCCGGGCTGCTCAAGCACTACATGGTGCTCCCTGCCTAGGAAGGGGAGCATCCTGTGAATTCCTTCGGTCTGCCCCCTGCCAAGGCGGGCCTCAAAGACGACCAGGACACTGCTGGCAGATGCGTCCGGGGTTGAGGAAGTGGACTGGAGCCCCCATGCTGCTGCAACCCACCCTGGGCTACACCTGTCATAGGCAGCCCAGCCAGTCATCAACAAAAGGTCATCTGCAGTGCTGCTGAGTTTCTGGGCTGTTTCTGAAATACACAGCTCAGCTTTCGAGAACTTTGCCCCCACCCCCACTGATTGCTACTGCTCTGCCTGCCTGCAAAACAAGCACCAACCCTGACCCACAGCAGTAAGGACAATGAGACAGTCCTGGACAGGCTGTGAGCTAAGTGAAGTTTTTATATATAGTTTAAATGCCCTGTTTAAGCATTCTTGCAATATATTTTTTAAGTACTTTGTTTTATACTTTCAAATAACTTTTTTATATTTTCAAAAGACTTTTTTAGTGTTCAGAACTCCTATTGTTTCTTTTATACAACTGCTTAGGTATAGTTACATGATGTGTATATAGTGTTCTGTGCCTCCCTCTTTTTATAACAAAAGTTAAAAACTGTTTGTGTTCTGGGAGAAAGTAAATGTCTTTATATCAACTAAAGCAACCATACATGAACATTTCTTTGTCTGTCGTTTTTTGTGTGTGGTTGATAGTTATTGTAACCCAGTGTTTCTTTCCTGTGGCATTTGAGGAATCCTTACCACAGCCTGTCCCACCCATGCCCATTTTCCATCAGAGGTACGCATTGGGTGATCCTGAGATCAGGTAAGCAAGGGTTGTTGGAAACATGTTGGAGGCAGGTTAAATATCTAATAGTAAGAATAAGTGTAATAAAAGTAGATTGCTTTTCCCGCCTACACCCGTCCCCCATTCAGGGGGTGTGCTTGATCCCCAAAAGAAGTATCCCTCAAACTGTGCCTTTCAAGTGAATGTAGAGTGTGTGAACACATGTTTCCATTCATAAAAATATATATATATATATAATCCCAAAGCATTACTTTTCCCTTGTTTGTGTGGTGCAAAACGAAATTTACCATTTATTCCCATTGTATTTTCAAACCAGGATCTCCAAAGACTTGCATTTCACTTTATTGTGTGTTGAAAAATGATTCTTCCCAGAGAGTTCATTCCCAAACCTTGCCTTTCAAATAAAAAGCCAAAACAATGTTTCTATTGCACTCCCACTACCTGTACCTTGCCTTCACACCAAAGGGGATCTATCTGCATGATGCCTGGAAGGTGGGTGTGGCTGGTAGAAAAGTACATGTTAACAAACTAAGCAATCTATGCGTGTTTTACATTTTTCTATGGGTTTATTAGCAAGAAATCCGATGAAAAGTAATGACTGCCCATCTTCCAGTGTTACCTCTTTGTTGTAGTAACTGAAAGTCCATTCGAAATATAGGTCAATCAATTGGTGCGAGTAATCTGAAATTGTGATATTGTGTAGTGCCACAGTGGTGGTAGCTGGTACTCTTTCGACTGTTCTATAAGCCTTTGTAAAAACCTAAATAAATATATGTTCTTACTATACAGGGCCTGGTTCCCAGCTTATTGGTGGTAAAGAGGGTATTTGCTGAATGGTACTATATAGTTTGGAGATCTCACGAAAGTTGAATCTGCAAAGTGCTTTGTTGTGTGCCACTTTGCTTGGCCGGTGGGAGGAGGAACTCCCTGAGTTGAGATTGACCGTCCAATAAATTGTGACATTTATTGGGAGGCTTGGGCATCAGGTGGTCTGGAGGTCTGAGCTCTATGCATGGCCAAGGACACAGTGGCTCTATAGCAGGAGACCCCACTGAATGACAATTGGCTGTCTAGCTTTCAGGGACCTATCCCACAGATCGAAAGGGGCAAGCGGAGAAGGACCGGAACAGCGGTAGACTGAGGATGATCCCAGGCTGCAGAGGTGAGGGTATAGAGGATTGGTTGATAGTATTTTGAAACTGGGTGCGATGGTTGTGAGTGAGGAAGAGCCAGGGCAGGGGAGGGGTTGGATTGTTGACATTATTGATAGGGTAGGGTCCGGGCATGGATATCACAGATATTCCAGCAATCAGGGATGCAATAGAGAAGTGGTATTCAAACTGGGGGCCGTGAGAGCCCAGCATGAATTGTAAAAATAATTATTTGTAAAAAAAATCATTCTTTTAAGATTGAAAGAAATGGGTAGGGGCGGCTCATATGGTCGGGTTGAAGTATGAAACTGTCTTAGGAACCAATGAAAAAGTGACCCACAGTTGAAAATGGATATTCATTTCTTTAGTCACAGACTGAATAGTACTAGTGTTAAAATGTAAGTAAATTGTTATATTGAAAGAATATTTGTTCATCAAAAATGGTCAAAATCACTAACTGCATAGTGAAGTAACTCATCAAACTGGCCCACATTGGCCAAAAAGTGGCCTATTTTGATTGGCCAAAAACTAGCATTTTGCATTTTTGGGACAGGCATTGTCCTATTTCCCTATAGGCCAGTCCGAGCCTGGTGGCTCATCCATAATGGTGAGGGGGCGCACCCCCAGTGGCCCCCTCACCCATTATGGAGGAGCTAAGAAGCCAGCCCAGTGAAACGATGAGCACTGCTTTTTCCAGCTGAGGGAGTGCTCCTGTGCTGGCGGAACTGTCAAAGGGAAACATGCTGTATGAATGTGTGTGTGTGTGTGTGTGTGTGTGTTTGTTTTGGTACGTTGAGCTGATTTTGGCAAGTGGTGGATAGAGGGGGGGGCGGAGGGTTGTACAACAAAGGCATTTTAAAAATGCCTTAATGCCTTTGTTGCACAATCCCCCTACCCACCCGCCAAAATCTGCTCTCCTTCTGAGGTGCAGTGGAGCCCAGGGGACAGGGGTGGTATTTATTTACTGGATTTCTATCATAGATGGCCAGTCAAAAATACCATGCTTTCCCCCTTGCAACCCCAGCGCCTTGCATACACAGATAATCATGTAATTTGTGTTAGGCCCAGTGGGGCCCAGGGGACAGGGGTGGTATCTTTTTACTGGATATCTATCATAGATGTCCAGTAAAACATGTCATGCCTTCCCCCTAGTCCCCCCAGCACCAATTTAAAATAGTTTGGCTATTTACCAATTTTTTTTGTTTGAGGTATGCTCTACAATGCAACATTTTAACCCATTATTTGAAAGAAAATGTATTGGGGGATAACCCCCCAAATCCCACTGGATTGGTTCGGGTTCCCTCTCTGCGCTCGGTCACTTTGGGGGAAATAGTTATGCTGCTCCACTTCAAAAATTCACCAGCCACCACTGGTCCTCGGACTGTTTTGGGAACGGGATGGGGGGAGCCCAAGGACTGTGGTGGGAGCAGGATGGGCGAGAACCATGGGACAGTGGTGGAGCAGGGTGGGGAGAGCCCAGGGTGTGTGATGGGATGGGGAGAGCCCAGGGACTGGGATGAGGGAGCCCAGCGACTGATGGGAGCAGGTGGGGGAGCCCAGGGACTATATTGGGAGTAGGGTGTGGTGATGTCACACAATACATACTGTCCATTTGCCATTTTTGCTGGGGCCAGGCATGTTGCTCAGTGGGGCCCAGTCCCAAAAATGTTTAAGACTATTACCATAGAGCTTGGGTATGGTGGGGCGGAGGGACTTTTGATAAGATATGTGAGGTGTGGAGACAATTGGAAACGGGGGCTGGAGGAGGGGAAAGAAAAGGGACAGAGGACCGTGGAGGGGGAGGAGACTCTGTTGAAGAAGATTGAGGAAAAAGTGAACAGCTTCAATAATACAGACACTGAACCACTGGGGGATGACCTCATGGTGGCTGCAAAAGGGAGTATTGGAAAGGGGGATTTTAGGAGCTAGGTCCAAGAAAATGGCAACGGAATTGTAGAAGGAACCAAAGCGTCATCTGATGGATGAGAATCCAATGCTTGTATTTTTAATTTATCCCAGTGAATATTGTGAATGCTTACCAAACAGGCTTTTAAACAAATGGATCGCGTTCATAATACCCAGGAGAAATTCGGACGTCTGAGTGCCCTACAATGATGAAATTCTGTCTAGGCTGGGGAGGATGGCATGATTTAGTTAGTCAATGTTACAAGTTGTTTAATCTTATTTGGGAAATCTAAAGAGGGATGGTTAGGCCTTGCTGGCATAGGCAGAGGCTACCCCAGTGAGCTTTATGGCTGGACAGGAGCAAAGGTTAGCATTCCAGTGTGTAATACATTTAAGGGAAACATTGTATTGTTTGGGGAAATGGAAGAGGGAAGGATGATGAAAGGTGTGAATTCTACTAAAACATGTACTACCGCCTTTATACTCAGGTAGTCACCCAACTCAAGTCATTATTGAAAATTCCCAAAATATGAGGGACAGCATGTTATATAGTTTCTTTGATGTGTAGAGAACAGCTACAATATCTGGTTCATTGGACAGGTGTGTCCCTGGGAAGAAGTCCTGGAAACCAGCAGGGTGTGTCATGGTTTCTTGTTTAAGATGCAGATTACTCAGGAAACTAAAGAAGGGTGAAAGGTAATTTAGGGGAAGTGGTGCTGTCAGCATCGAAAAGACAATACGTCTGGCTCAGATCTGGCTCAGAAGAAGATTGGATGGAAGCAGTGGGGAGACTGAAATAAAAGGGGTACTGTTAAGTTCTGCATATGGAGTTCTTGGGAAACAGTCACCAGTCCAATATGTCCCCCAGATTAGATATCTAGAAACAACATAGACAAATGACTGGCCTTATTAGTGAAATGACTTAACTATAAATACAAAGCAGCTGAATGTAATTTGCAGAGTACTGACAAACTTTTTAAAGGGTGTAATTGCCTACCTGAAGTTATGCAAAGGTTGCAAATAAGCAGATACTCTGAAGACTAAGGTCCTCATTATGACATTGGCGGTAGCCATGCCCTTAATAAGGGCGTGGCTGCCTCCAAAACCGTTTCCGGGTTCCCTGAATGGGGAATTACCGGGCCGTTCCGAGTTTGGAGGGCCCGGTAATTCCTCCTTCAGGGAACCCGGGCCCGGACCTTCCCCATTCCCCTTTGAGCCCCCATAGGGCTCAATGGGAATGGGTGCGGGAGCTAACAAAGGGCCGATTACGACTGGGCCGTTGTTAACTCCCTGGTCCCCTTCAAAACCAGACGTCCAGAGCGGGTCCCGCGGGGGACCCTCATAATATTGCAGAATGCGTTTAACGGCGCCGGCACCATAAACGCATTCCGCAATTGTTGTAATGAGGCTTGTGTTTTGATGGCCAGTCTTTGCAGCTTCATTACCGGTTCTTCTGTCATTCAAATGGACTGTTTTTTTTTTTTTATATACTAATTTGCGGGCCTGTATTACTCCTCCTTGTGTGACCATTGCATGAAACATCAATATCCTAAAACACTATCACCCATGACTCTACTATATATTGCACAATTATAGAGGGGTAGAGTCAACAGGCTTCCCTAGCCAGTAGCGTGATGGGTGGTCGGTAGGACCTTGCAAGAGAACTACTGTATTGTTAGTTCGTCAGGAACAAAAATCACCATGGTGCGCATGAAACAATGATCAACATTTATTTTCAACAAAAGAGGAAATTTTGTCTGAAGAAATTCTTCTGTGCCGTCGCACAACACAGGTACATATAAAAGTGCATGTATACTCTGCACGGTGGTGGGTTAGTAAAAAGTGGTTACAAAACATTCAGTGTATCGCCATTGTACAGTGAACATTACTAAGTTGATGACAATCTCTTATACATATTGTTCAAGGTCACAATATATCAAACAGTGTCGATACTTAGATGTGTGTTTCTGGTTCGGTAGTTGGTTGGCGGAGCGCAGGGCTGGTAAACATGAGACAGCGTTGCAAGATGGATACCGAACTGTCTTCAGGACGTGTGCGTCAGTAGTCAAACTGGATAGTAAGAAAATGGCGTCATCCTACAGTGAGACGGAAAACTAACGTTTAAAATGGTGATTTTGTCTAACATTAGTGGAAAGAGGGAATGCAAGGAACTATGACCTACCAAGACAGTAAATTAGTTAACGCTCTGGCTGTAGTCCATAGGTGGTGCAGCTGCTTATGGTGCGGCTGGGGCGAATCTGCATAGGTCAGGTGCTCGAGTCTGTAATTGAAAAGATTGACTATTAGGATTGGGCATATAAGTTATGCTCCAACTTAGTGGGGGAGTGCTAATAGCTGAAAGAACACAAGCCCGTGCAGAGCCCGTGTAGATGCATCTGCTAGGTGAGCAGTGGATAACGTGGTTGAGGTGGATGCTAATTAAAATATATGCATCTTGCAGTACGACGTTGTTTCTTATGTGCTGTGCATTTAAAGAGGATAAAGTGCGGGCAGTATTTAGGGCCCTGTGACTTCGTCGGCAGAGTTATCAAAAATGCGTGCCGTAACAGTAGTATATTGTAAATATGGGCCGGAGGTCGAGTGTCGGTAAATTAGTGAAAAAAGCTAGGTCCTAGAGGACGAACGCATAGTAACAGCATCGGACGGATATTACAAGCCGGAACGCAAGGATGCGGCCGTGAGCTTACCTTTAGTAGGCCCAAGTGAGCTGTGACAGTCGTAGTCTGTGCGCAAGCGTAGTGGACAAGCCTCGATATAAGTCGAGATGTTTATAAGTACGCATGCGCCAGGGAGTAATGTCTGCGTTGTGCGCCAGTCATGTGATGCAACAAGGAAGCCCCAACCAGGCGCCTGTTTTATATTACTGAATCAGTTCGACCACAAAGAGTAACATGTTTAAATATTCGAAATTGTAAGGCTTACTTACAGTTGAAAAAACATTTGTATTGCATGTAAAAACGCTGTTTGACCTTGTATTTCACATGGTGTATCATTTGAATACGCCATCCGTGTGCATTAGATTGCAATCACAGTTCGCCCCCAGTGGGCTGTGTAGGTTTGAGGCTGTGCGCGGGCGTGGTGGACAAGTCTCGGTGTGAAACGAGATGCCTATAGCTGTGTATGCGCCGTGCACCAGTTATATGATGCACAGGGCTAATGTATCTAGGATGTCAATACTAGATGCCCGTTCGTTATTAATAGATGAATTCAAAACAATGTAAGAAAAGAGGCAAGGCAATTGTAAAAACATATTATCAGAACAATTAAATAAAATATTGAAATATTCGATATTTTGTGACATTCTTAGAGGCTTGCTTACAGTGGAGCTGCATTTGTTCTGCATGTGGAAACAAAAAGTTATTCTTTCACTTTGTTTTGTCATTTAAATGCAAACATATATGGTCATCACAGTGCAATATCTGGCATAATGTGTTGATGGTACTTGCATGTGGATGATAGGTCGTTAGTTTGAAGTGTGGGGCTATGGGGTAACAAGGTAGCCCAATAAAAAACCATATTACTGGCACAAAAGATGTTCGTAGTGATGGCATATGGGTAGTGTATCATTTTTAGTGGTATATATGGGGCATATGATTGATCAATGTGACCCATTGAAAAGGCTTATGGGATACATTAGGGCATATGAAACATCAATGTGACCCATTAGAAGGTTTTTTTTTAGACACATTGAAAGGTGTTACAAAAGTCATAGTAAGAGAGGGGAGCAGATCCAGAAGTGTGCCATGGCAGTGGTCAGAAAAAGAAAATGGTATGGAGATGAACACACAGGAGCTGAAGTTGTTGTATAGTCTCTGGTGTAGCGAAATATGGACTATTTGTTGAAAAAGAGATTCCATTCGATCGAGATATTGAGGCCATGTTTCACAGAGTCCAGCCGATAGATCCACTTTTGTTCGAGTTTACGGAGGGCGAGATCTCTATCGCCTCCGCGGAAAGGGTTACGGACCGTTTGTAATATTGCCCAGAACAAGTCGTTGTGAGTGTGTTTCATTTTCTTGAAATGTGCCACCAGAGGTTTGTCATCGACCTGATTTCGTATGCACGATCGATGTTCACATATGCGTAATCTGATTTCTCTTTTCGATTTGCCTATGTATATCAGGTCGCACGGGCACTTTATGATGTAGACACTCCATTTGGTTTTGCAATTGGTGAAGGAATTGAATGTCCACGGGTTTCCTTTAAGGTCGATGGTCTTGATATTTGCTGTTAGGCTGCAGACAGAACAGTTTCTGCATTTAAAATGGCCTTTCACCGGGGGTAGATGCCATAGTGTGGGTTGGGTGTCGGAATCTAAAGGACATCCTTGTACACACATATACAGAGGTTGATACCACCAGCAACACCCAAACCACACTATGGCATCTACCCCCGGTGAAAGGCCATTTTAAATGCGGAAACTGTTCTGTCTGCAGCCTAACAGCAAATATCAAGACCATCGACCTTAAAGGAAACCCGTGGACATTCAATTCCTTCACCAATTGCAAAACCAAATGGAGTGTCTACATCATAAAGTGCCCGTGCGACCTGATATACATAGGCAAATCGAAAAGAGAAATCAGATTACGCATATGTGAACATCGATCGTGCATACAAAATCAGGTCGATGACAAACCTCTGGTGGCACATTTCAAGAAAATGAAACACACTCACAACGACTTGTTCTGGGCAATATTACAAACGGTCCGTAACCCTTTCTGCGGAGGCGATAGAGATCTCGCCCTCCGTAAACTCGAACAAAAGTGGATCTATCGGCTGGACTCTGTGAAACATGGCCTCAATATCTCGATCGAATGGAATCTCTTTTTCAACAAATAGTCCATATTTCGCTACACCAGAGACTATACAACAACTTCAGCTCCTGTGTGTTCATCTCCATACCATTTTCTTTTTCTGACCACTGCCATGGCACACCTCTGGATCTGCTCCCCTCTCTTACTATGACTTTTGTAACATCTTTCAAAGTGTCTAAAAAAAAACCTTCTAATGGGTCACATTGATGTTTCATATGCCCTAATGTATCCCATAAGCCTTTTCAATGGGTCACATTGATCAATCATATGCCCCATATATACCACTAAAAATGATACACTACCCATATGCCATCACTACGAACATCTTTTGTGCCAGTAAT
This sequence comes from Ambystoma mexicanum, assembly GCF_040938575.1. Classification (NCBI taxonomy): domain Eukaryota; kingdom Metazoa; phylum Chordata; class Amphibia; order Caudata; family Ambystomatidae; genus Ambystoma; species Ambystoma mexicanum. The sequence goes on along the minus strand of NC_090934.1, from coordinate 114,431,230 downwards.
ATGGTTTTTTATTGGGCTACCTTGTTATCCCGTAGCCCCACACTTCAAACTAACGACCTATCATCCACATGCAAGTACCATCAACACATTATGCCAGATATTGCACTGTGATGAGCATTTAAATGACAAAACAAAGTGAAAGAATAACTTTTTTGTTTCCACATGCAGAACAAATGCAGCTCCACTGTAAGCAAGCCTCTAAGAATGTCACAAAATATCGAATATTTCAATATTTTATTTAATTGTTCTGATAATATGTTTTTACAATTGCCTTGCCTCTTTTCTTACATTGTTTTGAATTAATCTATTAATAACGAACGGGCATCTAGTATTGACATCCTAGATACATTAGCCCTGTGCATCATGTAACTGGCGCACGGCGCATACACAGCTATAGGCATCTCGTTTCACACCGAGACTTGTCCACCACGCCCGCGCACAGCCTCAAACCTACACAGCCCACTGGGGGCGAACTGTGATTGCAATCTAATGCACACGGATGGCGTATTCAAATGATACACCATGTGAAATACAAGGTCAAACAGCGTTTTTACATGCAATACAAATGTTTTTTCAACTGTAAGTAAGCCTTACAATTTCGAATATTTAAACATGTTACTCTTTGTGGTCGAACTGATTCAGTAATTTAAAACAGGCGCCTGGTTGGGGCTTCCTTGTTGCATCACATGACTGGCACACATACTCCCTGGCGCATGAGTACTTATAAACATCTCGACTTATATCGAGGCTTGTCCACTACGCTTGCGCACAGACTCCGACTGACACAGCTCACTTGGGCCAACTAAAGGTAAGCTCACGGCCGCATCCTTGCGTTCCGGCTTGTAATATCCGTCCGATGCTGTCACTATGCGTTCGTCCTCTAGGACCTAGCTTTTTTCACAAATTTCCCGGCACTCGACCTCCGGCCCATATTTACAATATACTACTGTTACGGCACGCATTTTTGATAACTCTGCCGACGAAGTCACAGGGCCCTAAATACTGCCTGCACTTTATCCTCTTTAAATGCACAGTACATAAGAAACAACGTTGTACTGCAAGATGCATATATTTTAATTAGCATCCACCTCAACCACGTTAACCACTGCTCACCTAGCAGATGCATCTACACGGGCTCTGCAAGGGCTTGTGTTCTTTCAGCTATTAGCACTCCCCCACTAAGTTGGAGCATAACTTATATGCCCAATCCTAATAGTCAATCTTTTCAATTACAGACTCGAGCGCCTGACTTATGCAGATTCGCCCCAGCCGCACCATAAGCAGCTGCACCACCTATGGACTACAGCCAGAGCGTTAACTAATTTACTGTCTTGGTAGGTCATAGTTCCTTGCATTCCCTCTTTCCACTAATGTTAGACAAATTCACCATTTTAAACGTTAGTTTTCCGTCTCACTGTAGGATGACGCCATTTTCTTACTTTCCAGTTTGACTACTGACGCACACGTCCTGAAGACAGTTCGGTATCCATCTTGCAGCGCTGTCTCATGTTTACCAGCCCTGCGCTCCGCCAACCAACTACCGAACCAGAAACACACATCTAAGTGTCGACACTGTTTGATATATTGTGACCTTGAACAATATGTATAAGAGATTGTCATCAACTTAGTAATGTTCACTGTACAATGGCGATACACTGAATGTTTTGTAACCACTTTTTACTAACCCACCACCGTGCAGAGTATACATGCACTTTTATATGTACCTGTGTTGTGCGACGGCACAGAAGAATTTCTTCAGACAAAATTTCCTCTTTTGTTGAAAATAAATGTTGATCATTGTTTCATGCGCACCATGGTGATTTTTGTTCCTGACGAACTAACAATACAGTAGTTCTCTTGCAAGGTCCTACCGACCACCCATCACGCTACTGGCTAGGGAACCCTGTTGACTCTACCCCTCTATAATTGTGCATCATTTCTACCCTCAAGAGTCAGGCCCCCTAAAAAAGAGGGTTTTTCGCCCATATATTTTGCCTCTACTATATATTGTACATAATGTAGACAATGAAAGAGTGCTTTCAACATGAGACATTGTCATCCTCTTATGCAGCATGATGTATTGTCTCACAGCTTTGGTTGTGCAGAAAACAGCCCTTCTATATGTGGAACACAATTCTTGACACTGTCCCTGTGTTTGTCACATGCCTCTTGCAACACCTTCCAGTAACCCATACAAGCAGCATTGCAGCAGCGTCATACCCATGTCTTCTCATGTTGCCCCCTTTGAAATATGATGGAAAATTACAGACTACAGGCCCTACAGGGTTGAAGCTTTGAGACCTCTTATGCCACTGCACGATTCTGGACTCCAGCTGTGGCCGTGAATCGCAGTTATGATCTCATGACAGCGAGAAGAGGTTATTGTGATATCTACAGTTGGTAAAGGTTTCCTCATGGAATCCTTCAGCTACTTCTATGGAGGCACCCCACCCCTGCCGAGCTGGGGCAGATCTCTGTCCTCGGCTGGGGCCTTTCTCTGGAACAGCCTGCCTGCCACTCTGAAACTTGAGGAGGACCATCTCCGGTTCCAGAAGCTCCTCAAGACCTTCCTCTTTGCTTCTACCTTTACCCCTCCTCTCCCCTGCTGATCTGTTCTCCCTCAACACCGTGCAGCTGGCCTACCCTCTGTCTTCTGGGCCGAGGTACCTGCCACCCTGCCACTATCCCGCACTGCCTCCAGGCCACCCTTTGCACAGGGGTCTGTAATCTTTACCCATACAGCCCCCCCTTTTCTCTTCCTGCACTTACCATACCTACCCTTTCAGCAGCCCTATACCCAGCACTTGCCACTTGTTGGCTGCACTACCACTGTTTGTTGCCTGTATTATTTATTTATTTATTATGTATCTGCTTTTTTCTTGCTCTGCTCTTTCCCACTTCTCCCCCCTCTTCCATGCACTTCCCCCTACCCTTCTGACATGCACATGCATGTTCTCAATGTCACTTGGCCTAGTAAAATTGTTTTTGTTCTCCCTTGTTTCCCTCCCTTGCCTTGTCGTGCTCTGAAACTCTTGTGTACGAGCACGATGCAAATAAAATATCAATATGGAATGCTCTTCTTACAGAAAAAAGCCCACCTGTCAGCCATTTTAAGCCCAGGCAGGACTACTGAGTGGAAAATGCATTCATACAGCACTTACTCCCACACACTGCATGCATCCATTGTTGTCCATAGCTAAGGGCACATAACAGAAGGTAGAGGGCAATCCTGTTTGATCCTGTTAAGGCTTTAAAGTGGAAGCAGATACGACAAAGCCATGTCCACTACTCCACCCTCACCTCACCCATCACAGACACACATACACACATTCATGCACACACAACTAAATATATACTTTTTAAGACACTCCTTAAAGTTTGTAGGTTGACCTTATGTAGTGTTTTCTCCCTAGCACCTTACCTTCCTTGTATGTATTTTGATGCGGTATTCTTTGGCAACAGAATGCTGCATTTGTTGTGCAAAAAGGAACCCTCTAATATTATTATTATTATTATTATTATTATTATTATTATTATTATTATTATTATTATTATTATTATTATTATGGTATTTATTGAGCACATAACTAAATTTAAGAAGCAACAAAGCACTTTATAGTCATAGGTGGAATAACATGTTGAGGGGAGAAGAGAAACAAGGGAGTAAGAAGATTGCAGGGGAGGGGGAGGTGGGCTATTTGTCAACGCAGGATCTACACACAACCGGATTGGGAAACAGCAGGGATCAGATCACCCAGCCAGCTGTAATATGGTTCATTTAAGGTCACTCCATAGGCTACATGGAGTGGTACAAATAGCTCGTGTTGCTGTCTGCAGCTCTTGTAGCCTTCAGGAAGGAGCTCAAGACCCTCCTCTTCAAGGAATGGCTCCTCCCTAACACCTGTGTCCACACACGCTCCACTCCCCAGCCTACCTGAGACCAGCCTAAGCACTATAGAATAGGGCGGATGGTCAGAACGAAGGCATTTGTTAAAGTATAGCCAATGTATTAGATTTGTCGCACCCAATGCTTATGGAACTTCAGCCTCAGGCACAGCCACATTCCTGCAAGTATTGGACTAAACACGAAGCACGAGATCTCTGCCATCACAATGGAGCTATGTCATACGATTTACAATTCGATCTAGATGGACACTTAACAAGTCTTTCGAACTTGCGCACTCTCCTGACCTCCTCTCAGCAGCCACCCACATGCCTGACTGTCATGGGTAGCTTACTGGAGCTCGGACATCCCAACCAACTATTTTAGCCAAATGCAAACAGGCATTATAAAGCTCTCTAACAATTCTGCTCATACTGCGGACTTCAGTATCCCGGGTGCGTTCCCCCACTAGCAAGTTTAAGCCATACAAATAGGATTAAGGTTCTATGTAAATGACAAACTACTACTCCTCCTCTTTAGAGAAACTCAAATGTAGCAGTCTAAAAAAGGAACCTAAAAAGCAATGGCAATGCTAACAGCTAGGACATTTGTGTAAACATTGGAAAGGCACTATCCAGGCACAGACATAATGGTTTTCACTGCCCATTGATGGTAGTAGGTGCAAAATGGTGCGAATACTTGGACATCTAATACCAGTGCCTGTCAAATGCCTAATACTTATACACAAGCCAAAAATGTTGGCTTTGCCAATGCTTGTTTTTAACAGGGCTTCAGTGAAGGACACAGCGTGCTCATAAATCGAGCGGCTGAAGGCAGACCTGATTGACATTTCTTGACACCTGTAGCTGGTTTGCAACTCCAATTAAGTCAGGCAATGAGAGGGAAAGTAACCAAACAACACAGACAGGCTGCGTGCCCCTCACCATATACCATTCCTTCCTATCTGTACACTAATGCAATATGTTCAGCTTACATAACGCCCAATGGGCAATTGCTCTATGCCACTATGTGAATCGGGCCTTAAGTGTATTACAGAGATCTGATTGGCGTACGGATGAAGAACGAACAGGGACCAATTACAGGGCCTTCTCGCTGCATCACTGACTGCAAAGACATGACCTCATACTAGCAGGTGATGTTTCTGTGTGCAAATTCCAGTTATACATATCGTATCGTGCCAGAGGACACCCACATTTTATTTTGGGGGGGGGGGGGGAGTTTAAAGGCAGTTTCAAAAACACAAGGCAGGAAAGACACAGACAATATCAAGGCCCAGAAGGTCTCCTTTAATGCCATTTGTATAATTGGGGCACACATTTATCCGATTACTTCCCACTCTCTCACCACTGTCCTTTTATAGTAAAGATTACAAAAAATATCCCAAGCCTATTCGCCGCATTGTTCCCACTGCCACCAGAGACGCCGCCATCGCTTCTCAGTGAATCACTCTCCATAGCAATTTGCATCAATTAGTTAAAGCAAAATCACAGGGTGCATCCATTTTAACTAATCTCCATGTATGCAAATGAACCTTCTATTAAATATAAGTGGCTATAAATGCTTTGGGCAACAAGGAAAAAAAAAAACTCCAACGTTGGCGGCAGAAATTCTGAAGCAGGCACGGCGTCCATGTGAGTCCCAGTATCCAATGTGGGGAAAACAAGAATTGCCAAAGCCAATACGTTTTTGCTCTCATGTGTGGAGTGCGGCCTTGAATAACCAAACAATGTCTTAATATGGCTGGAATAGTAAGGGAAATAACACTATTACTCACCTTCCTTTTGTATCTAGGATCATAGACAAACTGTCTCATCACGAGTTTGGCGGTAACCCTTAAATGCAGCGGTACTGCTAACAGTGCCACATTTAAGGGTACGCCAAATCATGGGTTTGGCAGCTCTGAGCTGGGGGCAGATACGATTTGAGTTTGCCAATTTTCAGTGCTATTCCTGCCGCGCTAATACCGCTGGTGGTAGTAGTGCTGAACATTCCCCATTGGCCCCAATGGGGAATTCCCGAATGGGCCCAATGGGGAATGGGGACTTACCGTTCCGCCAGACCCGTAAACCGGCGCTTATAGCGCCGGGGGAGTTAGCGGTAACGCTAATAGCCTCAGCGATAATACTGCTGGGGATACCGCCCAACTCGTGATGAGGCCCAAAGTGTTCAGCAGACAATTACACACTTGTTTAGATAAGCATCAATGCCCCTCCCCATGCCGGTTAGGCTGTTAAACAGGTCAGGAGGCAGAGCCTGCCCTGCTAGCGAGTACTATTGTTCCATCAAAGTAAATTACGTTATGTAAGTTTCTCCACCAAACCTATAACAAGCAGATTAGCACAGTGGTCGAAGTGGGCGGGTGTGGTGCTCCTCTACTTTTTCTTTTTAACATGTTACTATTCCAATACTTTTATTTTAAAAATAAACCCTTCTTGAATGGTTTGCTTTAAAAATAAAAGTGTAGGAAGACATTTAAACTTACTCTTCAGTGCACTGCACTGAACATTCCCTTAAACAGCAGGTGTGTTTGTTTGAGGGTTTGGATTGCACGTGGGAGGGGGCGTGATAATGGGGCTTGTGGCGAGCGGGGACAGACCAGCAGGGAGCATAGTTCCACTACTTCTTTTCGTACACTTCGACCACTGGATTAGCACTCAGGAACCAGCTACTTCCAACCTGTACCCATCAAACCACAGGTGTTTGCATTTGTCTTTCCCACTGTCCCACTAAGGAACCTCACCCCTATTCTTTCTTTCAGAAAGTCAAGCGCAGCAAGGCCATCAATAGTGGGAGACAGGATCTATACCAGCCCACTTAGATAACATTACATTAAGTGCAGCATCACTTCAGAGTGCCCGGGACTGTCCTCATTTCCTGGGCTCAAACGATGGGAGATCACCAGAAAGTCCTGGCTTCTCAGTATTTTGGATAGATGGAGAGAAAGTGTCGTGAGTCTTCTTTTATTTTGTGCCCAGAGCAACTCCAGCCATGTTTGTCAATCGTGGACCACCATGTACTGGTGAGAGAGCTCAGCAGTAAGATGCCCCGCCTCGTTTTGATGCAAGCTCTCTTTCAGCGCACGGTAATGTTGCAAAGGTATGACTCCATTCCCCCTTGCTTTTAGGCTCCATGTGTAGCCGTCCCCATAGCACAGCCAGTACAGTACTTGCTTTCACATCCATGCAGAGCCTGCGAATGCAGGTTCGAATCCCGGCAGGGCCTAAACATAGGCTTTCGTGTAATAATAAGCAGCGCCCAGATGCCGTAGGGTTTGTAGCCACTATCTAAATGCTAAATTATTATTTTAATGTGCTTAACTAGTCAGAAACGATGTGAGCCAGTCCGTTTAGTCTGACGCGTTTCCCATTCTCAGTAGGCCATTTCTTTACCGTATCATGGAGATTAGCTCTTGGCACTCCCATAACTCTTGCTTTTGTAGCCTATTAAACACTATTTCAATGCACCTCACCCAGGTGCATATAATGGCCCGAGGAGATTCTAGGAAGGCAATCACAGCTTCTTAATAGCTTGTCAGAAATGGGTACTCCAGATCCTGACCCAGTATAGTACAGGCTTCAGTTTTGCCGCCGTAACCCCTTAACTGCTGAGCTTTAATCAAGTCTATGGAAAAAGGACGAGCATACTCGTCAATAGCACTGGATTCGTTGAGGCAAAGTTCGGGTCTATGTGGAATAATGTGGGTTCTTTGTGGGAGTGTTTGAAGGTAATTTCATGACCACATTTCTTGCATGTTGCAGGGAACTCCCCAGATTTCGGTTCTGGCAGTGCTTCTGACTTGTCAACATCTATTGTGGGTGCGGCGGTATTGGGGGCACTGCACAGTCACCAATCGTATGTGTGTTCAGTTTTACAGGGATTGGGACTTTGTTGAACTGCATAAATATCCAAATGTGGACTGGAACTGCCAGAAAACGGAGGTGATTTGATTGCATGAGGGAAAAGGAAACTCTTTCAGAACGGGTATGTCCCACCCTTGTTTTGCTCTCATTTACCCTTACACAGAAATAGCTCAGGGGAAATGTGTTTGTCTTGGAAGCAGGACGACTCCCAGAGTCGTGCTAAGATTAATTGAAGATCCTTGGTGTCATTTTTTACTTTGCTATGTCCTTAGCATCACATGTTAAGGCTGCAACTAGCCATTGTTTCCACCAACTCAGACTTTTAAAGATGGTCATTGTTGTGTGTCGCCACTTTAACTGGGGGTGTGTTATCCCTTTAAGGATACGAGTCATGATGTCGTCATGACTCGTTTTAATAAAAGGGGCATCTGCAGGCACGTGAGGACACTGCGGCAGAGACCCAGTTAGGGGCAAAACGTGTGTCTGTGTCATTATTGTATGACTGGTTGCCGTGTGATCACAACCTGTGCACCACCCCCTGCCTGTGTGCCCACAATGCCGAGGCAGAGGTCCGATGGGTGCTCCCAGCACTGTTGCCCAGTCTGGTGGTCCAGATACTGCATGGTTCCCCCTATGGTCTGCTCCGCTACACGCTCACTGCCTGTTACATTGTCTGGGTGATCCTGGTAACTGTGTCTCGCTCCGGTGACTCGGGAGCGGGACGTTATAGTCTTTTCATTCCCTCTTAATTCCATCACAGCACATTGACCTCTGTTTTAGAATTAGCCAATGCTCTACACCCGTGGCTTGCTGCCCTGGCATTGGATCTGTAGAGTACAGAATGATGTTGTAATGCACATCCCTGGCCTCCCCATGAGATATAATGTATCTTCACTGGCTGGACATACAGGGCAGAATACAATTTAAAATTGCCTGCCAGTGGCATGTCCAGGGAGTGGCCTGGAGTGGCACATGCTACCCCGGGAATCTGATTGGCCCAGCCAGGTGCCACCCCATTATCCTAAACTATGATCATTGTGTGTGTGTGTGTTTGCGCTCGTACTTCATGCCACCCCATGCATAGTTCAGTGCCCCACTTGGGCCACCCCAGTCAAAAGAGTCTGGACACACTACTGTAGCCTGCCAAGCCTATACATGTGTGAATAAAGTGGCTCTCCGGCCCCTTAACAGGTCCCCTATCGTTATAACAACTCTTGGTCCCTAAAAAGTTACAGTCAGACATTATCATGTGCCCACTCCCTTTTAATCTCTCCTTGAAAGGGGGCCTGCATTTCCTGGTGAAAGCATCCAATAAAATTGCCTACCCTCAAGCCATTCACAGTCTTCAGGTCCCTAGTAACATCCCTCCAGTTCCACTAACAGCAAGAAGACTAGCGCCTGGAGACCTCTTCAGGTATGGGTGTGCTGTTTAAATATTGCCAGTCAATCTATGAGACTTCATGTGCAGCTGCAGTTATCAGATGCCAAATGGACTCTCAACTGCCACGCTAATGTGCTCCATAAAACTTAAATTGATAAATAAACACCCTGTTCTTTTAGCGGCTTGGCTACCCCCATACCGGGTACCAGGTCCGGGTTCCCTGAACGGGGAAATACCGGGCCATGCCGACCCTGGAGGGCCCGGTATTTTCCCATTCAAGGAACCCGGACGCTGTACATCCCCATTCCCATTTGAGCCCCCATAGGGCTCAATGGGAATGGGGATGATGCTAACAATGGGACCGTTAATGACGAGCCCGTCGTTAGCATCCTGGTCTGCTCGCGGGACCCGCTAAGGACGCCTGGTTTTAGCAGGCGTCCTTAGCGGGTCCCGCAAGCAGACCTCGTAATGAGGTGGTAGAGGGTCAAACGTCACTGGCAGCTCTACCGGCGCCGTTAACCCCCTACCGCCAGGGTCATAAGGAGGCCCAATATCTTGACTAAAGCCTATGATTAAAAGTAAATCTTAAATGTGCCTTTACATCTTCCCTTTCATAAATCTGGAATGTTTTTTATTTATTTATTTATTGCATTTATTGAGCACACTAAACCCATGGGCATCACGGCACTGGTTACATAGTTGAAGGTGATGGCTGAAGGATGCTTACAAAAGGTACATAAGATCACAGTTATTCCAAGAAACCTACATTGTGAATGAGGATAAACCCTGCCAGGAGAGCAGAGTGTTATCAGGATGCTCATTATAGGGGATTAATGCCTCTTAGTATAGGAGGCCCAAGATGGCTCAGCGAGGCAAGTTTGTGGCCAAGAGTAAAGCCTTGATCTGTTTTCGGAACGTCCAGTAAGATTATAATATTTCCTCATGCAGAGGTTGATGACAAATTCCTCCTACTTCTAAGCGCTGTAATAATACTTGTTGCTAGTGCCCAATGTAGGGGCACTCTATTTATGGAGCTTGGACGGATGAAGGGCTATGTTGGCCTTGTTTCCCATTCTCAGTAGGCCATGTCTTTACCGTATCATGGAGATTAGCTCTTGGCACTCCCATAACTCTTGCTTTTGTAGCCTATTAAACACCATTTCAATGCACCTCACCCAGGTGCATATAATGGCCCGAGGAGATTCTAGGAAGGCAATCACAGCTTCTTAATAGCTTGTCAGAAATGGGTACTCCAGATCCTGACCCAGTATAGTACAGGCTTCAGTTTTGCCGCCGTAACCCCTTAACTGCTGAGCTTTAATCAAGTCTATGGAAAAAGGACGAGCATACTCGTCAATAGCACTGGATTCGTTGGGGCAAAGTTCGGGTCTATGTGGAATAATGTGGGTTCTTTGTGGGAGTGTTTGAAGGTAATTTCATGACCACATTTCTTGCATGTTGCAGGGAACTCCCCAGATTTCGGTTCTGGCAGTGCTTCTGACTTGTCAACATCTATTGTGGGTGCGGCGGTATTGGGGGCACTGCACAGTCACCAATCGTATGTGTGTTCAGTTTTACAGGGATTGGGACTTTGTTGAACTGCATAAATATCCAAATGTGGACTGGAACTGCCAGAAAACCGAGGTGATTTGATTGCATGAGGGAAAAGGAAACTCTTTCAGAACGGGTATGTCCCACCCTTGTTTTGCTCTCATTTACCCTTACACAGAAATAGCTCAGGGGAAATGTGTTTGTCTTGGAAGCGGGACGACTCCCAGAGTCGTGCTAAGATTAATTAAAGATCCTTGGTGTCATTTTTTACTTTGCTATGTCCTTAGCATCACATGTTAAGGCTGCAACTAGCCATTGTTTCCACCAACTCAGACTTTTAAAGATGGTCATTGTTGTGTGTCGCCACTTTAACTGGGGGTGTGTTATCCCGTTAAGGATACGAGTCATGATGTCGTCATGACTCGTTTTAATAAAAGGGGCATCTGCAGGCACGTGAGGACACTGCGGCAGAGACCCAGTTAGGGGCAAAACGTGTGTCTGTGTCATTATTGTATGACTGGTTGCCGTGTGATCACAACCTGTGCACCACCCCCTGCCTGTGTGCCCACAATGCCGAGGCGGAGGTCCGATGGGTGCTCCCAGCACTGTTGCCCAGTCTGGTGGTCCAGATACTGCATGGTTCCCCCTATGGTCCGCTCCGCTACACGCTCACTGCCTGTTACATTGTCTGGGTGATCCTGGTAACTGTGTCTCGCTCCGGTGACTCGGGAGCGGGACGTTATAGTCTTTTCATTCCCTCTTAATTCCATCACAGCACATTGACCTCTGTTTTAGAATTAGCCAATGCTCTACACCCGTGGCTTGCTGCCCTGGCATTGGATCTGTAGAGTACAGAATGATGTTGTAATGCACATCCCTGGCCTCCCCATGAGATATAATGTATCTTCACTGGCTGGACATACAGGGCAGAATACAATTTAAAATTGCCTGCCAGTGGCATGTCCAGGGAGTGGCCTGGAGTGGCACATGCTACCCCGGGAATCTGATTGGCCCAGCCAGGTGCCACCCCATTATCCTAAACTATGATCATTGTGTGTGTGTGTGTTTGCGCTCGTACTTCATGCCACCCCATGCATAGTTCAGTGCCCCACTTGGGCCACCCCAGTCAAAAGAGTCTGGACACACTACTGTAGCCTGCCAAGCCTATACATGTGTGAATAAAGTGGCTCTCCGGCCCCTTAACAGGGCCCCTATCGTTATAACAACTCTTGGTCCCTAAAAAGTTACAGTCAGACATTATCATGTGCCCACTCCCTTTTAATCTCTCCTTGAAAGGGGGCCTGCATTTCCTGGTGAAAGCATCCAATAAAATTGCCTACCCTCAAGCCATTCACAGTCTTCAGGTCCCTAGTAACATCCCTCCAGTTCCACTAACAGCAAGAAGACTAGCGCCTGGAGACCTCTTCAGGTATGGGTGTGCTGTTTAAATATTGCCAGTCAATCTATGAGACTTCATGTGCAGCTGCAGTTATCAGATGCCAAATGGACTCTCAACTGCCACGCTAATGTGCTCCATAAAACTTAAATTGATAAATAAACACCCTGTTCTTTTAGCGGCTTGGCTACCCCCATACCGGGTACCAGGTCCGGGTTCCCTGAACGGGGAAATACCGGGCCATGCCGACCCTGGAGGGCCCGGTATTTTCCCATTCAAGGAACCCGGACGCTGTACATCCCCATTCCCATTTGAGCCCCCATAGGGCTCAATGGGAATGGGGATGATGCTAACAATGGGACCGTTAATGACGAGCCCGTCGTTAGCATCCTGGTCTGCTCGCGGGACCCGCTAAGGACGCCTGGTTTTAGCAGGCGTCCTTAGCGGGTCCCGCAAGCAGACCTCGTAATGAGGTGGTAGAGGGTCAAACGTCACTGGCAGCTCTACCGGCGCCGTTAACCCCCTACCGCCAGGGTCATAAGGAGGCCCAATATCTTGACTAAAGCCTATGATTAAAAGTAAATCTTAAATGTGCCTTTACATCTTCCCTTTCATAAATCTGGAATGTTTTTTATTTATTTATTTATTGCATTTATTGAGCACACTAAACCCATGGGCATCACGGCACTGGTTACATAGTTGAAGGTGATGGCTGAAGGATGCTTACAAAAGGTACATAAGATCACAGTTATTCCAAGAAACCTACATTGTGAATGAGGATAAACCCTGCCAGGAGAGCAGAGTGTTATCAGGATGCTCATTATAGGGGATTAATGCCTCTTAGTATAGGAGGCCCAAGATGGCTCAGCGAGGCAAGTTTGTGGCCAAGAGTAAAGCCTTGATCTGTTTTCGGAACGTCCAGTAAGATTATAATATTTCCTCATGCAGAGGTTGATGACAAATTCCTCCTACTTCTAAGCGCTGTAATAATACTTGTTGCTAGTGCCCAATGTAGGGGCACTCTATTTATGGAGCTTGGACGGATGAAGGGCTATGTTGGCCTTGTTTCCCATTCTCAGTAGGCCATGTCTTTACCGTATCATGGAGATTAGCTCTTGGCACTCCCATAACTCTTGCTTTTGTAGCCTATTAAACACCATTTCAATGCACCTCACCCAGGTGCATATAATGGCCCGAGGAGATTCTAGGAAGGCAATCACAGCTTCTTAATAGCTTGTCAGAAATGGGTACTCCAGATCCTGACCCAGTATAGTACAGGCTTCAGTTTTGCCGCCGTAACCCCTTAACTGCTGAGCTTTAATCAAGTCTATGGAAAAAGGACGAGCATACTCGTCAATAGCACTGGATTCGTTGGGGCAAAGTTGGGGTCTATGTGGAATAATGTGGGTTCTTTGTGGGAGTGTTTGAAGGTAATTTCATGACCACATTTCTTGCATGTTGCAGGGAACTCCCCAGATTTCGGTTCTGGCAGTGCTTCTGACTTGTCAACATCTATTGTGGGTGCGGCGGTATTGGGGGCACTGCACAGTCACCAATCGTATGTGTGTTCAGTTTTACAGGGATTGGGACTTTGTTGAACTGCATAAATATCCAAATGTGGACTGGAACTGCCAGAAAACGGAGGTGATTTGATTGCATGAGGGAAAAGGAAACTCTTTCAGAACGGGTATGTCCCACCCTTGTTTTGCTCTCATTTACCCTTACACAGAAATAGCTCAGGGGAAATGTGTTTGTCTTGGAAGCAGGACGACTCCCAGAGTCGTGCTAAGATTAATTAAAGATCCTTGGTGTCATTTTTTACTTTGCTATGTCCTTAGCATCACATGTTAAGGCTGCAACTAGCCATTGTTTCCACCAACTCAGACTTTTAAAGATGGTCATTGTTGTGTGTCGCCACTTTAACTGGGGGTGTGTTATCCCTTTAAGGATACGAGTCATGATGTCGTCATGACTCGTTTTAATAAAAGGGGCATCTGCAGGCACGTGAGGACACTGCGGCAGAGACCCAGTTAGGGGCAAAAGGTGTGTCTGTGTCATTATTGTATGACTGGTTGCCGTGTGATCACAACCTGTGCACCACCCCCTGCCTGTGTGCCCACAATGCCGAGGCGGAGGTCCGATGGGTGCTCCCAGCACTGTTGCCCAGTCTGGTGGTCCAGATACTGCATGGTTCCCCCTATGGTCCGCTCCGCTACACGCTCACTGCCTGTTACATTGTCTGGGTGATCCTGGTAACTGTGTCTCGCTCCGGTGACTCGGGAGCGGGACGTTATAGTCTTTTCATTCCCTCTTAATTCCATCACAGCACATTGACCTCTGTTTTAGAATTAGCCAATGCTCTACACCCGTGGCTTGCTGCCCTGGCATTGGATCTGTAGAGTACAGAATGATGTTGTAATGCACATCCCTGGCCTCCCCATGAGATATAATGTATCTTCACTGGCTGGACATACAGGGCAGAATACAATTTAAAATTGCCTGCCAGTGGCATATCCAGGGAGTGGCCTGGAGTGGCACATGCTACCCCGGGAATCTGATTGGCCCTACCAGGTGCCACCCCATTATCCTAAACTATGATCATTGTGTATGTGTGTGTTTGCGCTCGTACTTCATGCCACCCCATGCATAGTTCAGTGCCCCACTTGGGCCACCCCAGTCAAAAGAGTCTGGACACACTACTGTAGCCTGCCAAGCCTATACATGTGTGAATAAAGTGGCTCTCCGGCCCCTTAACAGGGCCCCTATCGTTATAACAACTCTTGGTCCCTAAAAAGTTACAGTCAGACATTATCATGTGCCCACTCCCTTTTAATCTCTCCTTGAAAGGGGGCCTGCATTTCCTGGTGAAAGCATCCAATAAAATTGCCTACCCTCAAGCCATTCACAGTCTTCAGGTCCCTAGTAACATCCCTCCAGTTCCACTAACAGCAAGAAGACTAGCGCCTGGAGACCTCTTCAGGTATGGGTGTGCTGTTTAAATATTGCCAGTCAATCTATGAGACTTCATGTGCAGCTGCAGTTATCAGATGCCAAATGGACTCTCAACTGCCACGCTAATGTGCTCCATAAAACTTAAATTGATAAATAAACACCCTGTTCTTTTAGCGGCTTGGCTACCCCCATACCGGGTACCAGGTCCGGGTTCCCTGAACGGGGAAATACCGGGCCATGCCGACCCTGGAGGGCCCGGTATTTTCCCATTCAAGGAACCCGGACGCTGTACATCCCCATTCCCATTTGAGCACCCATAGGGCTCAATGGGAATGGGGATGATGCTAACAATGGGACCGTTAATGACGAGCCCGTCGTTAGCATCCTGGTCTGCTCGCGGGACCCGCTAAGGACGCCTGGTTTTAGCAGGCGTCCTTAGCGGGTCCCGCAAGCAGACCTCGTAATGAGGTGGTAGAGGGTCAAACGTCACTGGCAGCTCTACCGGCGCCGTTAACCCCCTACCGCCAGGGTCATAAGGAGGCCCAATATCTTGACTAAAGCCTATGATTAAAAGTAAATCTTAAATGTGCCTTTACATCTTCCCTTTCATAAATCTGGAATGTTTTTTATTTATTTATTTATTGCATTTATTGAGCACACTAAACCCATGGGCATCACGGCACTGGTTACATAGTTGAAGGTGATGGCTGAAGGATGCTTACAAAAGGTACATAAGATCACAGTTATTCCAAGAAACCTACATTGTGAATGAGGATAAACCCTGCCAGGAGAGCAGAGTGTTATCAGGATGCTCATTATAGGGGATTAATGCCTCTTAGTATAGGAGGCCCAAGATGGCTCAGCGAGGCAAGTTTGTGGCCAAGAGTAAAGCCTTGATCTGTTTTCGGAACGTCCAGTAAGATTATAATATTTCCTCATGCAGAGGTTGATGACAAATTCCTCCTACTTCTAAGCGCTGTAATAATACTTGTTGCTAGTGCCCAATGTAGGGGCACTCTATTTATGGAGCTTGGACGGATGAAGGGCTATGTTGGCCTTGTTTCCCATTCTCAGTAGGCCATGTCTTTACCGTATCATGGAGATTAGCTCTTGGCACTCCCATAACTCTTGCTTTTGTAGCCTATTAAACACCATTTCAATGCACCTCACCCAGGTGCATATAATGGCCCGAGGAGATTCTAGGAAGGCAATCACAGCTTCTTAATAGCTTGTCAGAAATGGGTACTCCAGATCCTGACCCAGTATAGTACAGGCTTCAGTTTTGCCGCCGTAACCCCTTAACTGCTGAGCTTTAATCAAGTCTATGGAAAAAGGACGAGCATACTCGTCAATAGCACTGGATTCGTTGGGGCAAAGTTCGGGTCTATGTGGAATAATGTGGGTTCTTTGTGGGAGTGTTTGAAGGTAATTTCATGACCACATTTCTTGCATGTTGCAGGGAACTCCCCAGATTTCGGTTCTGGCAGTGCTTCTGACTTGTCAACATCTATTGTGGGTGCGGCGGTATTGGGGGCACTGCACAGTCACCAATCGTATGTGTGTTCAGTTTTACAGGGATTGGGACTTTGTTGAACTGCATAAATATCCAAATGTGGACTGGAACTGCCAGAAAACGGAGGTGATTTGATTGCATGAGGGAAAAGGAAACTCTTTCAGAACGGGTATGTCCCACCCTTGTTTTGCTCTCATTTACCCTTACACAGAAATAGCTCAGGGGAAATGTGTTTGTCTTGGAAGCAGGACGACTCCCAGAGTCGTGCTAAGATTAATTAAAGATCCTTGGTGTCATTTTTTACTTTGCTATGTCCTTAGCATCACATGTTAAGGCTGCAACTAGCCATTGTTTCCACCAACTCAGACATTTAAAGATGGTCATTGTTGTGTGTCGCCACTTTAACTGGGGGTGTGTTATCCCTTTAAGGATACGAGTCATGATGTCGTCATGACTCGTTTTAATAAAAGGGGCATCTGCAGGCACGTGAGGACACTGCGGCAGAGACCCAGTTAGGGGCAAAACGTGTGTCTGTGTCATTATTGTATGACTGGTTGCCGTGTGATCACAACCTGTGCACCACCCCCTGCCTGTGTGCCCACAATGCCGAGGCGGAGGTCCGATGGGTGCTCCCAGCACTGTTGCCCAGTCTGGTGGTCCAGATACTGCATGGTTCCCCCTATGGTCCGCTCCGCTACACGCTCACTGCCTGTTACATTGTCTGGGTGATCCTGGTAACTGTGTCTCGCTCCGGTGACTCGGGAGCGGGACGTTATAGTCTTTTCATTCCCTCTTAATTCCATCACAGCACATTGACCTCTGTTTTAGAATTAGCCAATGCTCTACACCCGTGGCTTGCTGCCCTGGCATTGGATCTGTAGAGTACAGAATGATGTTGTAATGCACATCCCTGGCCTCCCCATGAGATATAATGTATCTTCACTGGCTGGACATACAGGGCAGAATACAATTTAAAATTGCCTGCCAGTGGCATGTCCAGGGAGTGGCCTGGAGTGGCACATGCTACCCCGGGAATCTGATTGGCCCAGCCAGGTGCCACCCCATTATCCTAAACTATGATCATTGTGTGTGTGTGTGTTTGCGCTCGTACTTCATGCCACCCCATGCATAGTTCAGTGCCCCACTTGGGCCACCCCAGTCAAAAGAGTCTGGACACACTACTGTAGCCTGCCAAGCCTATACATGTGTGAATAAAGTGGCTCTCCGGCCCCTTAACAGGGCCCCTATCGTTATAACAACTCTTGGTCCCTAAAAAGTTACAGTCAGACATTATCATGTGCCCACTCCCTTTTAATCTCTCCTTGAAAGGGGGCCTGCATTTCCTGGTGAAAGCATCCAATAAAATTGCCTACCCTCAAGCCATTCACAGTCTTCAGGTCCCTAGTAACATCCCTCCAGTTCCACTAACAGCAAGAAGACTAGCGCCTGGAGACCTCTTCAGGTATGGGTGTGCTGTTTAAATATTGCCAGTCAATCTATGAGACTTCATGTGCAGCTGCAGTTATCAGATGCCAAATGGACTCTCAACTGCCACGCTAATGTGCTCCATAAAACTTAAATTGATAAATAAACACCCTGTTCTTTTAGCGGCTTGGCTACCCCCATACCGGGTACCAGGTCCGGGTTCCCTGAACGGGGAAATACCGGGCCATGCCGACCCTGGAGGGCCCAGTATTTTCCCATTCAAGGAACCCGGACGCTGTACATCCCCATTCCCATTTGAGCCCCCATAGGGCTCAATGGGAATGGGGATGATGCTAACAATGGGACCGTTAATGACGAGCCCGTCGTTAGCATCCTGGTCTGCTCGCGGGACCCGCTAAGGACGCCTGGTTTTAGCAGGCGTCCTTAGCGGGTCCCGCAAGCAGACCTCGTAATGAGGTGGTAGAGGGTCAAACGTCACTGGCAGCTCTACCGGCGCCGTTAACCCCCTACCGCCAGGGTCATAAGGAGGCCCAATATCTTGACTAAAGCCTATGATTAAAAGTAAATCTTAAATGTGCCTTTACATCTTCCCTTTCATAAATCTGGAATGTTTTTTATTTATTTATTTATTGCATTTATTGAGCACACTAAACCCATGGGCATCACGGCACTGGTTACATAGTTGAAGGTGATGGCTGAAGGATGCTTACAAAAGGTACATAAGATCACAGTTATTCCAAGAAACCTACATTGTGAATGAGGATAAACCCTGCCAGGAGAGCAGAGTGTTATCAGGATGCTCATTATAGGGGATTAATGCCTCTTAGTATAGGAGGCCCAAGATGGCTCAGCGAGGCAAGTTTGTGGCCAAGAGTAAAGCCTTGATCTGTTTTCGGAACGTCCAGTAAGATTATAATATTTCCTCATGCAGAGGTTGATGACAAATTCCTCCTACTTCTAAGCGCTGTAATAATACTTGTTGCTAGTGCCCAATGTAGGGGCACTCTATTTATGGAGCTTGGACGGATGAAGGGCTATGTTGGCCTTGTTTCCCATTCTCAGTAGGCCATGTCTTTACCGTATCATGGAGATTAGCTCTTGGCACTCCCATAACTCTTGCTTTTGTAGCCTATTAAACACCATTTCAATGCACCTCACCCAGGTGCATATAATGGCCCGAGGAGATTCTAGGAAGGCAATCACAGCTTCTTAATAGCTTGTCAGAAATGGGTACTCCAGATCCTGACCCAGTATAGTACAGGCTTCAGTTTTGCCGCCGTAACCCCTTAACTGCTGAGCTTTAATCAAGTCTATGGAAAAAGGACGAGCATACTCGTCAATAGCACTGGATTCGTTGGGGCAAAGTTGGGGTCTATGTGGAATAATGTGGGTTCTTTGTGGGAGTGTTTGAAGGTAATTTCATGACCACATTTCTTGCATGTTGCAGGGAACTCCCCAGATTTCGGTTCTGGCAGTGCTTCTGACTTGTCAACATCTATTGTGGGTGCGGCGGTATTGGGGGCACTGCACAGTCACCAATCGTATGTGTGTTCAGTTTTACAGGGATTGGGACTTTGTTGAACTTCATAAATATCCAAATGTGGACTGGAACTGCCAGAAAACGGAGGTGATTTGATTGCATGAGGGAAAAGGAAACTCTTTCAGAACGGGTATGTCCCACCCTTGTTTTGCTCTCATTTACCCTTACACAGAAATAGCTCAGGGGAAATGTGTTTGTCTTGGAAGCAGGACGACTCCCAGAGTCGTGCTAAGATTAATTAAAGATCCTTGGTGTCATTTTTTACTTTGCTATGTCCTTAGCATCACATGTTAAGGCTGCAACTAGCCATTGTTTCCACCAACTCAGACTTTTAAAGATGGTCATTGTTGTGTGTCGCCACTTTAACTGGGGGTGTGTTATCCCTTTAAGGATACGAGTCATGATGTCGTCATGACTCGTTTTAATAAAAGGGGCATCTGCAGGCACGTGAGGACACTGCGGCAGAGACCCAGTTAGGGGCAAAACGTGTGTCTGTGTCATTATTGTATGACTGGTTGCCGTGTGATCACAACCTGTGCACCACCCCCTGCCTGTGTGCCCACAATGCCGAGGCGGAGGTCCGATGGGTGCTCCCAGCACTGTTGCCCAGTCTGGTGGTCCAGATACTGCATGGTTCCCCCTATGGTCCGCTCCGCTACACGCTCACTGCCTGTTACATTGTCTGGGTGATCCTGGTAACTGTGTCTCGCTCCGGTGACTCGGGAGCGGGACGTTATAGTCTTTTCATTCCCTCTTAATTCCATCACAGCACATTGACCTCTGTTTTAGAATTAGCCAATGCTCTACACCCGTGGCTTGCTGCCCTGGCATTGGATCTGTAGAGTACAGAATGATGTTGTAATGCACATCCCTGGCCTCCCCATGAGATATAATGTATCTTCACTGGCTGGACATACAGGGCAGAATACAATTTAAAATTGCCTGCCAGTGGCATGTCCAGGGAGTGGCCTGGAGTGGCACATGCTACCCCGGGAATCTGATTGGCCCAGCCAGGTGCCACCCCATTATCCTAAACTATGATCATTGTGTGTGTGTGTGTTTGCGCTCGTACTTCATGCCACCCCATGCATAGTTCAGTGCCCCACTTGGGCCACCCCAGTCAAAAGAGTCTGGACACACTACTGTAGCCTGCCAAGCCTATACATGTGTGAATAAAGTGGCTCTCCGGCCCCTTAACAGGGCCCCTATCGTTATAACAACTCTTGGTCCCTAAAAAGTTACAGTCAGACATTATCATGTGCCCACTCCCTTTTAATCTCTCCTTGAAAGGGGGCCTGCATTTCCTGGTGAAAGCATCCAATAAAATTGCCTACCCTCAAGCCATTCACAGTCTTCAGGTCCCTAGTAACATCCCTCCAGTTCCACTAACAGCAAGAAGACTAGCGCCTGGAGACCTCTTCAGGTATGGGTGTGCTGTTTAAATATTGCCAGTCAATCTATGAGACTTCATGTGCAGCTGCAGTTATCAGATGCCAAATGGACTCTCAACTGCCACGCTAATGTGCTCCATAAAACTTAAATTGATAAATAAACACCCTGTTCTTTTAGCGGCTTGGCTACCCCCATACCGGGTACCAGGTCCGGGTTCCCTGAACGGGGAAATACCGGGCCATGCCGACCCTGGAGGGCCCGGTATTTTCCCATTCAAGGAACCCGGACGCTGTACATCCCCATTCCCATTTGAGCCCCCATAGGGCTCAATGGGAATGGGGATGATGCTAACAATGGGACCGTTAATGACGAGCCCGTCGTTAGCATCCTGGTCTGCTCGCGGGACCCGCTAAGGACGCCTGGTTTTAGCAGGCGTCCTTAGCGGGTCCCGCAAGCAGACCTCGTAATGAGGTGGTAGAGGGTCAAACGTCACTGGCAGCTCTACCGGTGCCGTTAACCCCCTACCGCCAGGGTCATAAGGAGGCCCAATATCTTGACTAAAGCCTATGATTAAAAGTAAATCTTAAATGTGCCTTTACATCTTCCCTTTCATAAATCTGGAATGTTTTTTATTTATTTATTTATTGCATTTATTGAGCACACTAAACCCATGGGCATCACGGCACTGGTTACATAGTTGAAGGTGATGGCTGAAGGATGCTTACAAAAGGTACATAAGATCACAGTTATTCCAAGAAACCTACATTGTGAATGAGGATAAACCCTGCCAGGAGAGCAGAGTGTTATCAGGATGCTCATTATAGGGGATTAATGCCTCTTAGTATAGGAGGCCCAAGATGGCTCAGCGAGGCAAGTTTGTGGCCAAGAGTAAAGCCTTGATCTGTTTTCGGAACGTCCAGTAAGATTATAATATTTCCTCATGCAGAGGTTGATGACAAATTCCTCCTACTTCTAAGCGCTGTAATAATACTTGTTGCTAGTGCCCAATGTAGGGGCACTCTATTTATGGAGCTTGGACGGATGAAGGGCTATGTTGGCCTTGTAACCAATCTAATTTACAGCATGAAGGAGTTCCCCATGCCAGAGGCATTTGCTTAACATGGAATATAGCCACCTAGATCTCAAAATAAATCAATACATTTAACCCCAAAAGCCAGAGGAAGAAACATATATCCCTGTCTCCCATGACCTACCACCTAAATTGAGTGTGTGTCCTTAATGCTCATGCTTGTATTGATTTAAATTCCTGGTTTTTACAATGTCATAGGACACCTTTGACGAAAGGGCTAATTGTGCTGTTTTGCTGTTGTGTTGGGGGGCGGGGCTGCGGAGCTCCCAAATACCATCGGCCAGCAGTTGAAGAAGGAACAGTAGGAAGATCTGTTTATTGTCCTGTATCTTAACATCTGGGGTACAGCGGGAGAATGTGGGAGAAACGTCCTTTGATCTCGCTGCCCCAAAGAAGTATCACAAACAAAAGATGGAACTGCCTAAATAAGACCCTTGTCCACTTTGAATACAGGAGGATGGTATTATAGTGGCATTGGGTAGAGTTCCTAATCTATTTATGGCGTGTGATAAGTGCAGATAAGTGGAGTTAGCAGGAGTTGGCGTGAGGTGGCACAGAGATTGTGCGCCACAGAGAGTGATTAAAAGAAATGGAGAAACTAAGATCCTCCTCACTGCATTGTGCGAAAACCCGGCAGCGGGTAAGGAGAGGAGTGGTGGGGTCGGAGCCTGCCATTGATGATTGTGTGTTCCCGCAAAGGAAGGGCCCATTCAACACGTTGAATAATGGATTGTTGCCCCTTGATGGAACCTGCTATGACGGAGGTACTGATGCCCAGTAAAGATGGAGCGGGTGCCCACCCCGGGCTTTTGGCGTTGGGGGCAGGGTCTCAGGCCAGGGTGCCAATCCCTCGGGATGTCTTAAATTCCAGTACCTTGGACGCTACCTCACCCCCAGGGGAAGACTATGATGGAGTGAAGAGGCAGGGTAGCCCGGAGGTGGTGGTGCCTTTGGAGCGAGATGTTCCTTTCCCCAGTGTAAACTCCTGTCTGCAATTAGCGGTTTTGAGTGTCAACCCTGCAAATGCTAAAGGAGCAAATGAGGAGCTGGCGAGTAAACTGGCCAATGACCTTTCGGACCTCACGGTCAAAATTGCCAATCAAAAAAGACTAAGTATGTCCAGGGTGAATGAATGCCTTAGACTCCTGGCCAAATCCTTCCTGGAAGCAGAGGACTTGGTGGACAGAGCGGCCGTTGCTGCAGATGAGCTGAATAGGGCTGGAGAAGTGGGGGTTGGGGATTGTATCGATTCCCCTCGGAATGGGGACTGTCCGGTGTTGTTTGAGGGGGACGAGTCATTGGAAATTCCCCTAGTGGGTGCGGTTGATGCTCCTATGAACAGTCCTAATCTACCCTTGGTAGTAAATAGCCCCCCTGTTAGGAGTGATTCACAAAGGTCTTAATCGGAAAGCGAGGTGCCATCGGAGTCCTCCTCATCTGGGAGTCTGTCTCCAGACTATTCTCCCAGGATTCATGAACAACGAGGACAACGAAAGAGAAGTGCTGTGGATGGTGGACAAGGGGAAAATCGAAATACAATTGCAGCAACTTGTTATGGCTTCTCTGTCCATATCCCTAGGGCCATTCACAAAGCTATATGAGAGTCTGAATGAATCTAACCAATCCCAATCAGCCTTGATTGGTAGGCTGCTAGAAAAAATGCAAACTATGGAAGCTCTAGCTACAAGTGTTGATAAGAGACTAGATAGGGAAGCTGAAACCTCGCTTATGTGGCAAAATAGACTATGCAATTTGGCTTGTCGTGAAAATGTGGACAAGTCCCTCATGATGGAAGCCCTTCTCCAAGATTTTTAGTGGATGAGGACTCAGATGAAAGGTTTGACGAGAGTGTCGTCCCCGGTGAAAGAAAGTGCGGCCGAATCATCTAAGGTTTTGCCTCCTGGTCCAAATGAGCAGCTGCCTGCAATTGATTTGACAGGGGAAAAGGCCCCCTCTGCAGCGAAGAATGTCTTTTCAGTCTTCAATACAAAGAAGGACCCTAAACCTATGGGGGCAACGGAGCACAGTCTTTTGAAGGATGGCGTGGATAGTGCTGTGAGTATGCCCCTGGGGAAGCTAAAATTAAAAGCGACAAAAAAATAAAAAAAAGATGCCATTGAATGCAAAAAGGAAGGTGAAGGGTTCTTGAGCCATCCTTCGGAATATTAGATCACCACCTGTGCCCCTTAGCCTCCCGGTTGTGAAGAAACCTAGGAGAGATCTGCCCCCCCCCCCTACCGGATACCTCCATAGGGGAGCTGAGCTTGTTAGTGGAAGAACTGAAGAGAGCTGATTAAGATGTGAAATGGAAAGACGTTAGTAACTCTGAATGGGAACTAATGGAAGGCCTTTTGGAACCAAGGGCTCCCGGCTTGCACTCGGTTGATCAAGCGTCTAAGGAAATGCTCTTACTGATCACAGTCCCCGCGAAAATTTTGCTGCGGGCCCTTAATATAGAAGAAAAACGGAAACCTGGTGAAGTCTCTGCTCTCCTTAAAGAGGGTGTGAATAAGTCGGATAATCATATGGGGCTCTTCAAAACTCTTGAACAAAGAAGGATGGCCTTGTTTAATCTCCCTCTGCTACTACACCATCCTGGTCATGGTTAGCAGGGGCATTGAGCCATCCCAGAGGATGTTGGACTGTTGGTGAAAATAAGTTGAATCTATTGAGGATTGGCTGTTGGAACACTAGAGGGTTCCGAAGCCCGTTTGTGGGTGGGATGTTGGCTTTGGCGGATTTGGATATCCTTGTGTTCCAAGAAACTTGGTTAAGGAAGCCTCCTCCATAGCTCTCAACCATTTATGTCACAAAAGCGGGTGAAAACTCCCGATTTTACTTTTGGCGGGTGAGAGGCCCATTGAAATGAATGGGCCTGCATGAGGTTTGGCGGGTGAGTCCGCTGTTTACAAGGCGGGTGACACCCGCCAAAAGCGTGTGAGTTGGGAGCTATGCTCCTCAGTCTGATGGGTATGTGGTGTACTTAAACCCGGCACCAAAAGGGTTGTTGGGCCACCCATTTTCTGGATTATTGGTGATGATGAAGAATGATTTGGGTTGGTCAGTGATGGCAACCAAATGCCCTAATCCTTATGTCCAAGCAATCTACTTAAAAAGATGAACAAGATGGTGTGGATCTTTCTTGGTTCTGATAACGTTTATTCGCGAGTCAATGTGGGGAAGGAATTTGATTTTACGAAGGCTGTAGCTAATCTGATTGATGACGCTGTTTGTGAGGTGGAAGGAGTTAAGATAGTGCTGTGTGGTGACCTTAATATCCAACTGTTAGACAAGACAGGGAAAGTGTGTGATAAGAAGGAATGGAATGAAAGAGAGAAGAAGTGGATGAGGAATATGAAGTCGAGAGAAATGCATTTGGTAAATGGTCAAACAGAGGGAGATATCCCTGGTCACCCGACATGGAGGAATGGATCATTGACATCTTGCATTGACTATTGCTTTATCTCTAATAATCTTAAGGAGAGTATTGAGACCTGTGTGGTGACTCCCCAGTCCATCAATGATCATGATTTACTGACCATAAGTTTTGGGGGTTGGGGAGCTCGGAATCGGATGAATGTAATGGAAGAGGTTGAATTAAGGAGTTGTAGGATTCGCCTAAGATTGAAAGAATATGAGGTCAGGAGAATTAATAGAGTTTACAAGACTCAGCTGTTGATTGACCCCAGGAATATTGATTATAGGAGGCGTGATTTGCCGTGGTCAGAAAACATGCCTACGACGTTGATCTAGTCATAAAAAGAAAAGGTATGCATAGAGCATTGAAAGAAATAAGGGGAGATTCTGGTTCTGAGAAAAAAGAAAGGCTAAGAAAAGTCTGTCAGACCTATAAAAAATGGTGTAGAAGCACTCAACACTTGCGTTTTCAGCATGATGCTTAGTGCATGCTGCAAGCAGTCTGTAAGAAGGACTCTAGATCTACATGGGAGTTAATCAACAATGGTGGGGTCTTCCGCCACGAGAATTCCTTGTTGATGGTGGCGGAGAGAGACTGGATTAAGCATTATTAGTCCTTGTTCTCTGACCCAGGTGAGGGTCCGGCTATCTCTAAGGCCAGGGATAGGGGGCATGGAATTTTCTTCTGGATAGCCATGATGTAAGTCTTATGATTGGAAAGCTCTGTGCATCCCGTGCGGCGGGTCCCGATGGGATTTCAAACTACGAATTAACAAAGACCACTGGGCAAGTGTTATCTTAACAATGTTTAGACAAATCATGACTAACAGTGTGATCCATGAGTCTTGGAATGAGGCCCTAATTGTGCCCATCTTTAAAAAGGGCGATAGGACTGATCCCAAAAACTATCGCCCTAGCGCCCTTTTGGATGCGTTGGGAAAGATTTTTGAAACTCTTCTCCTCCGCGATCTGAAGATATGGGCTGATGGCAATGGTATCTTAGACCCTAGGCAAACAGGTTTTGTGAGGGGAGTGGGCACCTCCCTAAACCTCTTCCTATTGAATTTACTTAAGGAGAGGAGTTTTGAGAATGGATCAACGCTGTTCTTGGCATTCATGGACTTCGAAAAGGCATTTGATAGTGTTCTTAGGAGCTATTTATGGGCAAAACTGCATTTGTGGGGCTGCCCGGGAGATCTCGTAGAAGCAATGGAAGCACTTTATATTGACACCGCGGTGCGAATTAGGCTCAGCACAAGGGGAGCGCTATCCAGTAAAATTTACACCCATCGGGGACTGAAACAGGGTGTGCCCTAGCACTGCTCCTGTTCTGTCTATACATATCCGACTTGATATTGTCCCAGGAGAATGTTCGAGCCTTTCCGCCGTTAATAAACGGAGCACAGGTACCGTGGATTCTCTTCGTGGATGACCGGGTCTTTCTTGATTGCACTCCCATAGGCCTTCAGTGACGTCTCCTAGAGTTTGAATCATATCTTAAGAGCAATGGTATGAAAATCAATGCAAGTAAATCTAAGGTGCTACCGATGAAGAAGGCAAGAACGGTGAAGAAAGAGAACTTTACCTGGAGGGTTGTAGGAACTGCCCTAGAGACAGTGGATAGTTTATTTGGGGGTCACGGTTAATAAAAACGCTGATGAGGCTGCTCATTATGCATATCTATGGCAGAAAATGATTCCTCTGGTGAACCAGGGTAGGGTGCTGCACCGGAAGTTTGGTAAATTTACATCATCATTTCCTTTTTATAAACAAAAGGTGGCACAGACCCTGACGTATGGAGCTGAGACAGTTCTCCGCCTTTCATGTGATTGTTGGGTGCAATTGGAGGCTCTTTTTTGGCGTAAGATATTGCGCCTACCCAATGATCTCCCAATGTGTAGAATTAGGTTTGAACTGAGGCTCCAGTCTTTGGAGTCATTGGTAGCTTGGAAGACGGTATCATTTTATAGGAAATGTGCCTTAGAGAAAGTTGAGAAACCGTTTAAGATCTTGGCATTGGATAATAAGGTGGTAAATGGATCATTTGATGAATGGAGAAATAAGGTGGAAGCCCTTATGTGGGAGAAGGATGTGTCCGTAAATTTGCTACTGTGCAATCCAACGAGTGTGAGAAAGAAATTGCTGCTCCGAGATTGGATTACCACTATGGATCAGTGCAGTGGTCTAGGGTCTAGATAATTACTGTCTGTGGAGTGGGGAAGAGTTAATGAAATACCGAAATTTATGATTAAATCCCCCGCCCCAAAATATTGCGACCTTCTTCTCAGGTGTCATTTAAATATCCTACACACAAGAGAGATTTTGTTTAAGAGGAAAATGGGGGGGATTGAAAATGCAAACTGTTGGTATTGTAAGAATGCTTGCTGCGTGGAAACCCCGGAGCATCTAGTAATGAACTGTGAAGCATTGACTAAGATTCCAATGCTATATCTAGAGGAGATGTTATGGAGGGAATCAACTCTTTCAAGAGGGGAATGGTGGAAGTGGATTTTAATTGGTGATCATCCTAGGTTGGTTATAGCTGTGATGAAAATGGTTAAGGCTGTGCTAACCAAAAAACAGGGTGGGAAATAGGGTGGGAAGGTGGGGTGTAAGGGATTTTTGTTTGATTGTTGTTGATTCGAATTGTCCAACTGTTGGCTTTGACATAGTATTATTTTGTGAACTAGTGGAGGGGTTTTTGTTGAAGCTGTGGATGGTACCCAAAATGGAGATGTTAACGGTTTAATCTTAGGGGAATGATTTTTCTTTTTTTCCTGGTTTTGTTTTTTTTAAATTTTCTTTATTTGTGGATAGTCTTTTTTTTTGGAACAAAAACATGTTAATGGTTTATTTTAAGTTAATGATTGTTTTCCTTCAAACATGTTTGACTTTTAACCAATAACACATTTAATG
The DNA here is from genome assembly GCF_040938575.1 of Ambystoma mexicanum. Classification (NCBI taxonomy): domain Eukaryota; kingdom Metazoa; phylum Chordata; class Amphibia; order Caudata; family Ambystomatidae; genus Ambystoma; species Ambystoma mexicanum. Next base: position 114,402,872 of record NC_090934.1, on the reverse strand, counting down.
AAAAAAAATTATAAATAGAACACTTGATAGCAGCCCAAGTGCAAAAGCAGTATGCTACTATACAAGAATACAAGAAGATGAGCGAGAGAAAGAGAGTGGCAAATAGTGAGCAAAAGATAACTACCTATGGTACCATTCAATGTAGAAACTTAAGATCTTGGATTTGGGACTACTTTGAAACTCCTGCCCCAGATAAATTTGGAAATGTAACTGCACCATCTACAAATGTAACTGCACCATCTGCGAAACAAAATTAAAAAGAGAAAACCCTCAAAAACAGAAATTACGAAATTCCACAGCGTTAGTGATATATATATATATATATATATATATATATATATATATATATATATATATATATTTTGAAAGAATTGTGAAGATTAGCCATGCATCACATTTAGATAGATTTGTGAAGAATAACCATGTGTCATATGTGATGTTTAATATTGCTGCACCCAGAATTCCACTTTGTGTCCGGTATTCCTTGCTGCGCAGAGAGGCTAGTGGGATTAGGCAATGTTTTTGCATTTATAGGAATTTGTGGGAGTGGCTAGTGTATTGAGCTCGAAAGGATGCTGGGGGCGGTCAGTGTTTTGCACTTGACAATTGGAGGGTACTAATGATTTGCAGCAAGTTGAGCTCTGTGGTCACACTTGGAAGAACTTTGGGAGCACCCAGTGTACTAACCACCCTCCGCCTGCTCCCCTCCAACATACCTCCCAAGTACTATACACGCCCTAAGAGCTAGGCAAATTAGACAAACACACTCCAACATGAATAACATTTGCAAACAACAAACAATCCCAGGCACTGGACCTCACCCCTATGGATATAACAAGTCAGTACCCACAATCAATCTACCAGCCAAATTACACATAAAACACACAAACACCCCACCAACATAACAAACATTCACATAGAAAAACAACCCAGGCATTGGGCCTTACCCATACAGATATAACAAGCCAGTGGATGCAATCATCCCCTCTGCAAGCCAACACACACAGACACCAGTTTTTCCTGGTTTCGGACCTATCTATCTTTCCACCCTCACTAACTCACCCCTACCTCTTTTTTGCAGAACTACATGAACTCCTGCGCAACACCCCAGGGGTGGTAGCGGTGTGCGTTATAAATCAACATAACATAACAAAAATAGAGACGAGGAGGTAGGAGAAGCATGTATATTGCAGGGCGATGTTTGCAGATGTAGAGACAGGGACATAGGGGTGGTGAGTGCACCAGGAAGGACACAAATAACTACAAACAGGCTCTTTACATTATTTCACAAGATTTATAATGACCTGTCACATGTCAGCAACTAGATCCACTGGAAACCATTTGAGAATGTTTTTACAGGATCCAGTAACTGATACATAGGTATTTATTTGAAAATAAGGTAACCTATACAAATGTCACACTTAAAATACTTTAAACTGTTAATGGGCAAGCAGTAAAGTGCTCAACAAGAATGCTGGTTTGAGCCTCTGCAGGAAAAGTTTGGATCAGCTCGAGCTATTCAAGCATCCATCGAGGTTGCTCATGACCCGCATCAAGCAAAGTCACTTACTGTCTGATTTGTATTGAATCAGACCTTTAAGAAAACCCAATTCACGCCATAGCATACTATGGCTCGAATTAGGATAACATCCATGTAGATTTTAAGAAACGGTGGGTCATATTCTCACACGTTTTTCATGCAAGAGGTGAGATGCACTTGCACATCTCATCACATTCAACAAAAAAGTATTTTCAATGTATTCTCAAATGGCGTCTGCAAGGATATTTGGCGTGTTACAGCACAGAGTACAGCACTACTGCACAGGTAGAAAATATTTTTTGATGCAGCACCACCACATGGGTGTGGTGCATTGCTATATGTGTTGCCAGAGTAACATGGACATATAAGTAAAGACAGGCTATTCAGTCAAAAACGTTTTTTACATATAAGATGCAAATCTATTTTTACAGTTAAAAGCACACGTGCACATTCAAAAATGCACACTATTTTTCACCTGAAATGCCTATGGTGCAAGAGACACATTTGAAAATTAATAACTAACCTTATTAATAACTAACCTGACTAATAAAACTGCATTTAACATAACCCACTAATAAAAATGTGTCTCCACTGCAGAATTAGGCCTACTCTGAAAGTGAACTTTTAAACGCACATTCATTTTTTTTTCTTGTTTTCTCTGCTGCTCTGTCCACATAACTACAGGCAAGAAAGGGCTCGAAGGAACAGGAAATCAGGTGGTTACAAATTGTTACTGTAGAAATGAACCATTGTGTAGTGAGGGAGGAGATGGCATGATTGATTCTGATTGGAGCAGTGTCATAGCAAGTATCATGTTAGAGGCAGTGATTAGAGTTTTGCTGGGGAAGCTTGAGGAGAGGGGGAGGACAATCGAGATTTGGCAGAGCTGGGAGAAGGACCTGTTTCCTGGCTGAATCATTCCTGCTGCAAAAGCTGAGAATTCCAGGCAATAACCCCGGTTTGACAACGAAAGACGCTTGTTTTCACTGGAGTTAATCTTCAAGGGAGCCAAATTCAGAAAGAGAATAGCTGGAGAAAACTTATGCTGAACAGATCAGGTAATTACAGAAGTGTGGGGGCTGAGTGTGTACGAGAATATTCAGTCAGTGTAGGAAAGGAGATTCCTGTGCTTTACTCACGTGTTTAATGTTGCAAATTGAGTTCTTGTCTCCGCCACTCTCTTTTCAGTGTATCACAGATAATGCTGTTACTGTGCTATTTTATTTATTTCTGTAAAGTGTGAGATCGTGTTTAAATGCAACTTTTATAATACACAAAAAATATTTGAAAGCAGACGGGTGGTGTGTTTTATATTTACCAATACAGTGCTGATGATGTGGGGAGATGTTTAGACAGTGCAATTGTCATTTTCAATTATAACTAACTGTGTGTGTTATAGTTTGTCGGAGGTCTATGAGTCGGCAAAAAGGGAGGCCCGTGACATAGTTCACTACCGTATATAAGATAGTGAAAATACCACATGATAGCTCGCTGCCGTAGATAAGACAGAGAGAAATTGCCCATGGTGGCACACTAAAAATGAAAATGTGGTGTTCCTGAAATGCAAGCCTGAGGTCTCTCTAGTGATTACACGAAAAATCTAAACAAAAATAAGGGGTTCTGGATATTTGGGCCACAAATAAAACAAGGGAATTATGCTCACCAAAATACCACCAACCACGCATACCAACCACGCATACCAACTACGCATGTCTGTGTGCTGAAATAATGCATGTCCACTGTATTATTGTTGTACTTGGCCCAATCTGAATACAAGGAGTGATTGTTGCTAAGTTATTTTTCGGCGGTAAGAAAATACCGTCAGGCCCCAAATCTCCACAAAATACCCTACATATTTATGGTGCATTGCAGGCCGGGAAAGTGATCATAGAGGACCTACTGGGCGTGGCAAGCGTTTCTCACACTGCCATTTGCACATTAAAGGGAACCCATTTTATAATAGCAGTGTGCCACTAAAAACGAATTTCAGAATGTCACAAAGGGAAACCACATTTTCAGACCTAGTGCAATATTAAGAGGCAAAGTTGTTTGCACATGGGACGTGGTCGTCGAACAGCACGTTAGAATGGCGTGACCGCATTCAGGGTGAGGCGCAGAAAGAAAAACTAGACAATATTTTTGCAGAAGGCAGCATAATTCAGGTCTGCCTCACAAGATTATTGAATGCAGCCGATAAAAGTGCAGAGAAAGACTGTTTAATACGGCTATGCGGCAAAATATGGTTTATTTTGAATAAGTCCCTGCGAATGCAGGAGAATGATACTCAGCTAATTAACAGGTTAAAGACTGAATTAGATGGGGCAAGTAAAAATCAGGAAATGTTAAGAGCAGAATTGGATGTATGCAAAAAAGACATGCAATTAAAATGCAGAGACTGTGATGCTCAGTTATCCAAAAGCAAGAAACAATTTGAGGATAGTGAGCAAGAATTGGTACACTTAAAAGCCTTAGTGGACCACATTAGACAGGATAAAGATGAGGTTGTTTCAGAAATGCAGATTTTACAAAAAGAACATTGTGAAAAAGAATGTGATCTCCAGTGTGCAGAACAAGAAGTGATTAAAATGATTCAAGAAAGAGACAAGAGAAATAAAGAGTTCAATGAATGCCAAATGCAAATGTGCGACATGCAGGAGGTGATTAATAAGATGAGTGATGAAAACAACTATTTGCAAAATGAAGCAAACAGACTCCTTAAAAAGTGTAAGGACTTAGAACAGCAAATGTGCATTCCCAGGTCCCAGGAGAGGCGGCAGGGTACCACATTCAATGGAGTGGAGGTGAATTCTAGCTCTGCCCAAAGAGCTAGTGCTCCAGTGACTGGGTCGGTGACTGAACTTGGTTGCAGCGCCCTTGGGGGATTTGATACTCCCATTGGGGGCAGCCACCAATCTCATACACCTGAAAACAGGATTGAATCACAAAATAGTGCAATTCCATGCATTGCAACAAGTAGCCCCATAAAAATAATGAAATCCATTAAAGCCCTGATCAAACCATTTAAAAAGGGAGGTGAATGCTGCATTGAGGATCACTTAGAAGCGGTGCATGACATTTTTAAAGCACTCCAGATACCTAAGGAACAGTACAGACAATATTTTCATTTAACTTTAGATGCCCCGACGACCAGCATCATAAGGGGATTAAATGAACAGCAGAATATGACCTGGTTGGAGTTTAAAAAAGAAATTAGGCGTCATTTTTCTCCTTTTCAGTCATTGCAGGAGGCAAAGAAAGTCGCTTACACAATTACTGCTGGACCTAATACATCCCCTCGCCAATTTTTACAAGACTTAAAAAGAGCATTTTCTCGCTTTGATGTATCTTTTGACTCAAATTCCAATGAGTTTAAAACTGCATACTTCGATGGGCTACAGAAAGACATCATATCCCAATTGGTCCGTGAATTTGACCGTGACAAGTCCCTTGAATGGATTGTACATCAAAGCACAAAACTATATGAGGTACTCTATTGTCAGTGTAGAGAAAGTGATAAAATGAAAGATACTAGACCTAAATATAAAGAACCCTCAGCCACAGTAATGGAAATCAGGTCAGCCAAAATGTCCCTTGAGTCTGCTCAAAGCCAAGGTAAAAATAATGTGACACCTGAACAAAGGGGTAATCAACAAAGATCGCCATTTCCTGTACCAATGTTCCAATCACATGATCCTAGTAATAGAGAGAGCTACATCAGCCCTAGGTATTTAAGGGACAGACCCCGGGTAGGATATCGGCCTGATATGGCAATATGAACAATAACCAGAGACAAAATCAAGATCAAAGAAATGATGGTCCCTACCAGTCATTGGGGACACAGAGCAGATTTGATCCTAACACCATGATATACGGTAATCAGGATAGACCCCGATATGTGGATCAATTTACTGATAATGGAAATCAACATAGGGGCCAGTACCCACAATCTGAGAGACAGGACAAGAGGCAAAACATGAACTACAATCCACGTCAGTACAATGATTCCCCACCAGGGGACTATAATCAAAGGATGGGTGCAACCCGCTCCCCTCCACAAATGAATCAAGAGTTCAGAAACCATCCCAACCGACATCAATCACCTGAGAGGTATCAGAATAGATCCAATCAGGGGGAAAACAACCAATATCGACCTAGGCCACAGAAAGAGGATCCTAGAGAGATGGAAAGGTTCCAGTGCCTTGAGGCCCAAGTGAAATTGTCAGCTGAGCAAATAGGAAAGCTCTGTACAGCGCAAAAACAACCTTCCAAAGAGGGGGCTGATGGCCATAGCAATGACCGGGGGGCTTCCGAAAAGTGACTAAGTACTCATGATAACTGCAGTGCCAAAATGACATTTTGCTCTGATATAATTTTGCATAACGACTCTGAGATGCCTAATGGATTAAAAGTGAAAGTGCCAGTAAATGAACTTGTGACAGAAAGTGCAAATACTTCTAAAAAAGAGGTACGGTTTAACCTAGAGCTAAATAAAACAGTAAAGATTTGTATAAATGAAAAATAAACATTAGGAATTCCAAAAGAACAAAGGGACAGATTTAAGAAAAATGACTCATGCATGGGGAATACCAGTGAACAGGGAGTAAGTGGGGATGCTATAGCTCCTTCCCTGGGCAAGCAAAACAATGACCAAACACAGACAGAAAAAGGAAATACTCAAAAGGAGGGTACAAGTCAATCACCTGAAGAATTCTTTGAGCCACATATTTTTGAAGAGGCTGAAAGGGCTGGTATCACACTAAATGATCACAAATGCACAGAATTAAAAAATGACAAATTGCAGAATGATGTTGTTACACATGTTCAGTTGGAAGGTTGTAATGGGGTCTCTGATGTTACCCAGATGGATGGGCGAACAGTGGCCACACTCCAAAAAACTTCTGATCATGGAGAAATGAATAAAGTCTCTCGCGCAGAAATGGGTAAAAAGGAGGGGAACATGTCTTTCCATTTACCAATGTGCTTAGCCAAAAGTGAAAAAGACCTGAGAAAGGTGAGCCCTGAAATCAGTAAGAATTCACACTTCTTATGTGTATTAGAGGAAGTTGAGGACAGATATTATGCACCCATCACTGTAGAATAAAAATGCCACACCTTTGCTATGATTGACACTGGCGCACAGGCCACAATTATGTCCAAGGAGCTGGTAAAGAGTATCAATGAAGGGAGACCCCCACAGAGTCAGATCACAGTGAAGGAAAATCAAGGCCCAGTGCATAACTTTAAGGGGGAGGAGGTGCCCATCATAGGTGTAACAGGTTGACATAAAAATAGGAAAGCACAGAATGAAACAAGAGGTATTGATCACATCTATTTGTGAAATTCCATTTCTGATGGGGACAGATTGCCTGAAAAGATTGTCTCCTCTCATAGATGGGGTGAATGGAGTGCTGTGGTCCTTAACCAAAAAACCATTGAGGCCTAAGAAACTAAAATCACAAAACAGCAATATAAATGAATGTCACACCATTGCCAAAACAAATGATGCTGTGGAGGTATATCTCCAGAATAGCTGCATACCTAGTGTCACTGTTATATTAATGTGTCAAGACAAAATGCAGAGCGACAATGAAAAGCTACCTGTACAAATATACTTGGACCCAAGGAAAAATTGGCAGACTGCCATAGATGAGCACACTTTACGTTTTTATTTAAAAGAGAAAACATTCAAACAGAATATTGCTCCTAAAACAGATTCAGAAAAACACATTACCACTCTGTCAGAAATACACATGGAAGATGAGCAACCATGGGTTCATGTTGGTATAAATGACTATTTTAAAACAATAAAAGCCACTTTAGCGCTTGGACATGAAAGGAGTTTCATTAATGAGAAGTTGTTGCAAAAAATAATGGAGAGGGAAGAAATCCCGAAATTTAGGATTAAAAACCAATATGTTTCTGGGTTGGACAGTCCAGACTTTGAAAACCGAATTGCAGACAGATGCATGCTTAAAATTAGCATTGGGCAGAAAACAATTTACCATAATGTATGGATAGTGAGTGGAGCACAAAATGAATTTTACATGGGCAATGGCATCATGCACAGAATGTGTATGGTGTTAGATTTCCTTAATCAAAAAATATGGTCACGCCTAGGTGGTCCGGCACCTGAATTTGAAGACAAAAGAAGGGCTTATGATTGTGCACAACTGGTTCCTTATGCAATTGAATTACAAATGAGGAAAGATACTATTATTCCTGCATTTACAAAACAGTTTGCAATAATACTGAAATGCAAAAATGGACAGCGGATGAAAGGCTCTGATGCATTTGTATGCCTGAATGAATCCATAAAACAGCAAGGCCTGTATTATGAATACATTCCATTGGTAGACATTGGTGAAGGATCTGTAAAAATTATGGTAAATAATAAAGGTTGTCAGGATATTCATTTAGAGGAAAACTCCCCATTAGGAATGGCCATACAAAAATCACATTATACGGCAGATTTAAATAACATGGTGATTGGAAATATTCCTGAAACGTATGTAGATGCCAAGGGTGAGTTGCCAGAACACCTGGACTCTCAGCCCAAAGGAATATTTAAAATTCATTCTGTCTATCCTTATGATTCAAATGAGACAGTGTGCTGCCATCAAGAGGATTGCATAATATTTAATTTAAATGAAAATGAAACAGAAAATCAGCCCATTGAAGTGGAAGCTGATATGCCAAAATATTTAAAAGTGGCAGCTTTACAAAAAGACACAGCCACACAGTTAGAGGAAAGCGCCGAGATTCCCTTACCAGAAGATTTTCCAGAATTTTCCAAAATGGTAGAAGAGCAGATCTCCTTAGCGGATGCGTGTGAAAGCAATGAGGATAGGGACAATCTGTGGGAGATATTTATGGAGTTTAAGGATGTATTTGCAAAAGATGCTTATGATTGTGGTTTAACTGATTTACATGTGGCCACACTACCAGAAGGGTGTAGCAGAAATCCAGTGTTTGTACGCCAGTATAGACTACCGCTGGCATGTTTAGAATCATTGGCAGAGATTATTAAACATTTGGAATCGCGGGGAATCGTCAGGCCCATTCATAGCACATCCAATACACCTACTTTAGGTGTGTTAAAGCCAAATGGTCAATGGCGGCTATGTGCAGACTTGAGAGAGTTAAATAAAAGAGTACCAGTATCTAGATGGCCACTGCCATTCATTGATCAGGGCCTAGCTCAGGTACATGGTTCAAATGTATTTACCACATTAGATCTCACCTCTGGATATTGGTGCGTGCCATTGGCAGAGGAGATACAACATTTATTTTCCTTTACATTTGACAGGACTCAATATGCCTGGCTTAGAGCTCCGTTCGGGTATATCAATAGTGGGAGTGAATTTGGCATATTTTTGAGAAAGGCCATGCCGGATGCAGCGGAAAGAGGAACAATAGTTTATGTGGACGATGTCCTGATAAAAAATGAAAGCCTGAAAAGCCATTTTGATGAAATAAGACATGTACTTGGCCAATTGGAAAGCAGGCGCCAAAGTATCTTTGCAAAAAGCACAATGAACTTTCTAGGGCATGAAGTGACTGAACATGGGATAAATCCACAAAAGAAGAAAATAGAGGCCATACAAAGATTAAAAGATCCTAAAAATGTGAAAGGAGTAAAAAGTTTATTAGGGATGACAGGCTATAACAGAAAGTTCATTGAAAATTATGCAGAAATCACTCAACCATTGACTAAACTGCTTAAACTGAATACTCCCTGGAAATGGGAAAAAGAGCAGTCTGATGCAGTGGCTAAATTAAAGTAATGTCTTGTAAAGGCACCATGTTTAGCATACCCCATAAAGGACAGGGACTTCTTTATAGAAATAGGTTTTTCTGAACATTGTATGTCAGCAGTGTTATCACAAAAACACGATTTGAATCACAAAACCATTGCCTATGCAAGTAAGGCATTTTCCCAAGTTGAAATGAAATTTAATGAATGTGAAAAGGCCCTATTAACCACTGTGTGGGCGCTACAACATTTCCGCCCCATTGTTCAGGGAGAAAAGGTGATTATTGAAACAAATCATCAACCGTTGCAATTTTTAGAGAGTAAAAGAATTATATCAGGTAATCTAGCGCAGTCCAGAATCACTTCATGGACGCTGGCATTACAAGGTTTTCCCGTAGAAGTGAGATATGGACAAAATAAAAAGAACCCAATTGCTCAAGGGTTAGCTGACTTACATGACTGCGCAGCTGAACAAATACCAAATGAAATGGAAGTGGAAACTAGTTTGCAGGAATTTGAACAATCACCACACAAAGCTTTTGATGAAAAAACATGCAAGGATTTGCCAACTGTATATGTGGATGGTTGTGCTTTTCACATTGAAAATGACAGTAATAAACAATTAGTGGCAGGAATAGAAAATGTCTGGTTGAAATGTGAAGGCGTCCCCAGTATAGGGATGAGGATTGGAGATAGGAGCAGTCAGGTGGCGGAATTGGCAGCCATTTATAAAGTAATTGCTACTGCAGTTGATAAAAAGTTCAGTGAAATTGTCCTGGTGACTGATTCTGACTATGCACAGAATAGCTTTGTGGAGTATTTGCCTGGTTGAAAGCAAGAGGCATGGTTACATACAACAAAAAGCCACTTAAACATGGAAAAATGATACAAGCCATAGACAAATTGGTGTCAGAGAATAATTTAACAATATACTGGAGAATTTGTGGGCATTTAAAAACACCAGGAGAGGATAAGGAGGGAAATGATAAGGCAGACCATCTGGCTAAGATTGGGGCTGTGATGGGAGAATTGCTAGCTATTGATTATTTAATGGGTGAAATACAAATTGATGCAGTGACACGTTCTAAAGCACCAAAGGAGGTAGATCAACCGGTGGTGCAGTGGAGTCATGACAAGCCAGACCAAGATTTGATTGAGGCACAAAAGAATGATCGAATTTTGGGAATCTATTATAATCATTTGATAGATCCTGAACAAAATTCTTTAACACAAAATGATTGTATGGGAAAAGAAGAGTTGAGGGTGCTATTAAAGAACAAAACATGAATTCGATTACAGGATGGACTCATGATTAGAGAGTCCATAACAGGACAAATACAGTGGGTAGTACCCCTTTCATTCAGATGGATAATGCTACACCATGCACATGATGCCATAACTGCAGGCCATAGAGGTTCACAAAAAACATTAGAAATACTAAAAGATTATGCTTACTGGCCACATATGTCCCAAGATGTGGAATTATATACTAGAGGATGTCTAGTATGCGCCCAATTTAAACCTGCTTCACCAATGCATAGAGCACCATTGATGAAAAGAGGCCTAACTCTCCCATAGTCAGATTTGCAAATAGACTATGTAGGTCCTTTAAAAAGGTCAAGCAGGGGAAACCGTTATATTTTAAGTGTGGTATGTTTGATGTCGAAGTGGATTGAATGCATTCCTGCACCAGATTGTAGTGCGCAAACAGCAGCCACATTGCTGGTGAACCATGTGTTCTCAAGGTTTGGGTTGCCACAAAGAATTGAGTCAGACAGAGGAAGTCATTTCACAAGTACTCTAATGAGTAAGGTATGGCAAATACTAGGTGTGAAAAGGAAACTACATATCGCATATCGGGCAGCGTCTTCGGGTACAGTTGAAAGAAGCAATAGGTCTGTTGTGGATATTTTAAAGAAATTTGTGGCAGAAGCAGGTTCCAGCTGGGATTTACGTTTACCGTTGGTTTTGATGGCAATCAGATCAACTCCTGCCAAAGCAACAGGTGTTAGCCCCCATGAGGTCTTGACAGGTAGGAAAATGGTGTTACCACAACACCTACTATACAGAACACATGAGCAGACACTTGTGAGTGCATCCACAGTTCATGAATATATTGATGAACTGAGGAGGCATTTGCAACATGCATTTGCTTTTGTGCAGAGAAATCTGGAAAGAGCAGTGCAAAGTCTTATTATGACAAAAAGACATCAGTAAAGGAATACAGTGTAGGGGATCAGGTGTACAAGTTTCATTTTGGAAAATGTAAACAGAAACATTCTAAATTTCTAGCAGCCTGGCAGGGGCCATTTCGAATTATAGATAAGGTCTCTCCTGTAGTTTATAAAATTTTGAAAAATGAAGGTGAAACGGCAATAGAGCAGTTTGTCCATGTACATCAAATCAAACCATGCCATCCCAGACATGAGATCAGGCAGCTTGAGCATGTAGAAACAGATAAAGTCCCTTGAACACAAAAAGAGAAAATAAATGGGTACAATCAGGAGGCAGTGACAAAGAAGTTAAAAAGTTGATTGTTATAATGGCACATAAACACTGTAATATATGTAAAAATATATAATATAAAATAAATAAATAAATAAATATATATAATGGAAGCTCATGGTTGGTGTGCAGAGAGAAAATGTATTAGATATTGAAAGCTGTTTAATATGTGCTTGTTTTCTTTTTAACTTGTGTTTAATTTCAGAAAAAAAAAAGAAAAAAAACGAAATATTTTTACCAAGCATGTTTTCTTTTTGGCAAAAGGGTGAAGTTAGTATTGTGCTATGTACTTAATTTGTTTATTTTCTATTTGATTTAGAAAATTAACATTATTTGGTCGGAGGTTCCGGGATCAGAGCCCACGGGAGACGATGGAGTCCTGGAGCCCACGTGGACGTATTCCGGGAAAGCCCCAAAGAGGGGTGAAGACCAAGGCTGCAAAGCGATCAGCATTGAAGATGATACCGATGATATGGTTAATGATGATGAGATTTGGAGGGATCTTCAAGAATTCAGAAGCACAGGTTGTCATTGAACCTGGACCAGCATCTGGTATCGCGGTGGAAGAGGCACCAGGATTCATCATGAGTGATAGAAGGATGATTTTCCAAAATATATACATACCATTGAATCCTGAGATTTTGATTGAAAAACATTTGAACAATACCGGAATTAAGATTGAACAGACTAAAGAGTGGCTGGAAATAAGAAAAGAGGACACTAAGCAGTCAATAAGAGATATATTAATGCAATTGGAAAAAACATTCGTGTATTCAGCAGACATTAAGAAGAGGAGAGGAAAGAGAGGTGCGGTGATGCTCGCGATATCATTGGTAATGTCTATAGTTGGAGCCATAATAGGTACCACAATATCAACAGCCAATTCTATTTCGGTAGGAACACTGAGTACTAAAGCGCAACAACTGAGTATTGACCTAGAAATAATACAAAAAACATTAGATGGAATTAGAGGGGGACTGGATGAACAAGTAAGATTCATAAATGAAACTGCAATCATTCTAAATGAACAAGCGGATGTAATGCAACGGGCGACTAAAATAATACTTAAGCATGACAGAACTTTAAATGAAATATTGAACATAATGAGTCCTGTTGATAGACTATTAACGAATTATATGAGAGAAGTTCAAACTGCAGTTTCACAATTGATTCAAGGACATATTCCCTTGTATTTTGTTTCGCAGGATATTATTCGTCAAATGATAGAAAGATTGACCAGGAGGGAAATTGATATAATACAGGTAAAAATTGCATTCGAAATGGGTAATGCAATGCCGTTACATGTGGACTTGGAAAGACTAGAGATCGGATTTTTGCTGTGCATCCCATATGTAGCCCCTGACCTTATTTATCAAACGAAGTGGGTACACAACGTGGGATTTTGGCAAGAGGACACATTTATTAAGATTAAGACTCCAGAAGTGGTGGCATTTCAGTCATGGGAAACAGAAGTTTATTTAATACCAAACCTGGAAACATGTGTCAAATTTAAAGAACAAAATTATATGTGTCCAGGTAAACCGTTTGTTCCTGATGCCACAGATGCTATTTGTGGTTTGAAATCTGACCCAAGTATATCAGAAGGATGTGAAGTGATTATTAGCAATATGGGGAGTGAAGAAATGGCACAGGCTAAGATGGTCAGAGGTAAATGGTTGGTCAGCACCTGTTTAAAGAACATGACGGTAGTACATTTAAACCATGAAACATACGTGGTTAAACAGGTGAAATATAATGTTTTTTATTTACAGGTTCCAAAGGATACAATTGTGTCAATTGGGGGGTTAACATTGTTTCATGTAACAAATAATGTTTGGGAAAGCCAAGTGGAAAATATCGATTTTTTTCAAAGGGATACTTTTCCAATAGATCCGGATGTGGAATATTTATTGAATCACAAAGAAAGACATGTTATAAAAATGAATTTGAGAAAAAACAATATTACAATTAGTAATCTGGGGATAACAGAAGTGGAAAGATTTAATTGGGGAACCTGGGGGGAACGCTCAATAGTGGGTTTGGCTGTCCTGGTGCTAATCATGGGTGGATGGTTGATTGTGCTATCAGTAAAAATGAAAATGTTACTGATTTTACTAGCTACGTCAGGAAGAGAAAGATATCCCAGTACACATGCATTTTAAAAGAAAAAAAAGAACAAGTTGTTTGTAGCAAATGGCTTGGATCGTAGCCAAGTTCTAAAAACAAAAGGAGGGTATGTAAGGATATTTGGCATGTTACAGCACAGAGTACAGCACTACTGCACAGGTAGCAATTTTTTTTGATGCAGCACCACCACATGGGTGTGGTGCATTGCTATATGTGTTGCCAGAGTAACATGGACATATAAGTAAAGACAGGCTATTCAGTTAAAAACGATTTTTACATATAAAATGCAAATCTATTTTTACAGTTAAAAACACACGTGCACATTCAAAAATGCACACTATTTTTCACCTGAAATGCCTATGGTGCAAGAGACACATTTGAAAATGAATAACTAACCTTATTAATAACTAACCTGACTAATAAAACTGCATGTAACATAACCCACTAATAAAAATGTGTCTCCACTGCAGAATTAGGCCTACTCTGAAAGTGAACTTTTAAACGCACATTCATTTTTTTTTCTTGTTTTCTCTGCTGCTCTGTCCACATAACTACAGGCAACAAAGGGTTCGAAGGAACAGGAAATCAGGTGGTTACAAATTGTTACTGTAGAAATGAACCATTGTGTAGTGAGGGAGGAGATGGCATGATTTATTCTGATTGGAGCAGTGTCATAGCAAGTATCATGCTAGAAGCAGTGATTAGAGTTTTGCTGGGGAAGCTTGAGGAGAGGGGGAGGACAATCGAGATTTGGCAGAGCTGGGAGAAGGACCTGTTTCCTGGCTGAAGCATTCCTGCTGCAAAAGCTGAGAATTCCAGGCAATAACCCCGGTTTGAGAACGAAAGACGCTTGTTTTCACTGGGGTTAATCTTCAAGGGAGCCAAATTCAGAAAGAGAATAGCTGGAGAAAACTTATGCTGAACAGATAAGGTAATTACAGAAGTGTGGGGGCTGAGTGTGTACGAGAATATTCAGTCAGTGTAGGAAAGGAGATTCCTGTGCTTTACTCACGTGTTTAATGTTGCAAATTGAGTTCTTGTCTCCGCCACTCTCTTTTCAGTATATCACAGATAATGCTGTTACTGTGCTATTTTATTTATTTCTGTAAAGTGTGAGATCGTGTTTAAATGCAACTTTTATAATACACAAAAAATATTTGAAAGCAGACGGGTGGTGTGTTTTATATTTACCAATACAGTGCTGATGATGTGGGGAGATGTTTAGACAGTGCAATTGTCATTTTCAATTATAACTAGCTGTGTGTGTTATAGTTTGTCGGAGGTCTATGAGTCGGCAAAAAGGGAGGCCCGGGACATAGTTCACTACCGTATATAAGATAGTGAAAATACCACATGATAGCTCGCTGCCGTAGATAAGACAGAGAGAAATTGCCCATGGTGGCACACTAAAAATGAAAATGTGGTGTTCCTGAAATGCAAGCCTGAGGTCTCTCTAGTGATTACACGAAAAATCTAAACAAAAATAAGGGGTTCTGGATATTGGGGCCACAAATAAAACAAGGGAATTATGCTCACCAAAATACCACCAACCACGCATACCAACCACGCATACCAACTACGCATGTCTGTGTGCTGAAATAATGCATGTCCACTGTATTATTGTTGTACATGGCCCAATCTGAATACAAGGAGTGATTGTTGCTAAGTTATTTTTCGGCGGTAAGAAAATACCGTCAGGCCCCAAATCTCCACAAAATACCCTACACATCTGAATGTGGGCATCACGGATGCCCTATTTCACCCCTTGTACATTTGCACCACTAAGGGGCAGTTTCTGAACATTTCAAAGCACTTCCCAAATCCTCAAAGTGAATGCTCTTTGAAAGGTGTGTACAGAAGGTCCTTCTGCATCCCCTCAATCATTCTGTGGACTTTGACACTGGGACTGGACCAAAGGAAGAACAGACGCCCAGGTACAAGTTCACAGTCATCTTTAAAACAAGTTCAAAAAGACACTGTCATGCTCCGACCCTGGAAACGGTGGAGCCGGTGGAGGTTGGGTGTCAATGTTCATTAGAACCATTCTCAATGGGCTAGTCTACCCCCAAGATGGCTGCCGTTGTAATGTAGATGGACATTTCCGGATACATGTTGCGTTGTATCCATCCTAGGACCCGCGCTTGCTTGTACTATGCTTCTTTGTACCAGCGCTTACTTTTGCTCGTTATTTGCCTTTTTTCTTCTGTAATTCCTTAGCTCTCTGTCTGAAGCTCTCCAGCTTGCTTATTCTGATTTTCTCATTTCTGTTTATCTTTGCCCTCTAATTTATACGCGCTCGCGGTTTACTTGTTTACTTTCAGTTTAGCATTTCCACTATTTCTGGTTTGGGTACCTACGTTTATCACTATCTCTCTTTCTTTCTGCTCTTGCCTCCCTACTTTCCATGGTCTGTGTTTCCCCTATCCTCAGGGCAGCAGACTCCTCACACTGACACGGTTTGTTCTATTGTTCATTATAGTTCTAGCTTGTACTCTGTCTCCTGGTTAGACACATCTATATTTTGTTTGCCCTTTCTAACGCCATTTCCTATCTGCTTTCCCCCCCGCTACCCTCTTCGAGGTGTCCTTTTCTACATTACACATCTATTTCTTCTTTTTCTGTTTTACCTTATATCTGTTCCATTCCGATCATTTATTGGTTTTGACCTTCTGTCTACTGGTACAGATTTTTCTTTCCGTACTGGTTACGGAGGTCATCTGGCACACCTCTTCAACCCTATCTTACCTCCCTGAGTGGATTGGAGTATCCAGAATTAACGGGGAAAGGATTACTTGCCTACGTTCTACTGTTCATTCAAACTTCCAGATCAACGTGAAATTCATCCAACACACTCAGATCGGAGTACTTCTTGCACAGTAGAGTTACTGCTTCTACAAGCTCAGATCTTGCCAAGACATCTGAACAGAGTTTTTTCTGCCACAGCTGGCTTTTTCCCTTGACTATTTGGGAGCTTGCTCCTTGGGGTTCCCCTTGATCCTGTTCCCCTGCAGGTCACGGTGGCCTCCGAGGGAGCTCGCCCTTACTTGCACATAAAAAAGGAAAAGAAGCCTAATGAGACCAAGAAATCCAGACGAAAGAAGGAGTCAGAGAATCCTGAAGACACCATTGAAGACTCAGGTGAGGAGAGGGAACAGGGAGGTTTTACAGAACGTGACAGACACACTGGAAGCACACAGAGCTCCTGCAATCAGCTTGCTTATATAGGTTTTTTTAATGATGCACTACTTTCATGCAAATTCAGGATACATATCTGATTGGTTCTTGTAGCGAGAATAAAAACCCTCCTTATCTTTGATTGGTTGGGTAATCTGTCACCCATAAGGCCCACATGAGTTCATCCTTGACAAGCCCTGGCTGACTGACACATAGACTGATAAGCTTATTTTAGGCCCAGCCGGAGACAATTACACAGTCTTTAACTCCTGCCAAGAAACAGTCCTTATCTGCTTCTCAAGGTCCTGCCAAATTTAATTGGCAGCTTATAACGTGGAAAACTCAATAAGCTTGATTTGTTTGCTGTTAAGTATTTCAGCTGTTCTGTACCAATTAGTAACTACCTTGCCTTTATCTGATTTACCATCAATCATGTCCACTTTCCCTGCCAAAAATCCTAAATACATCCTTCCAGATGTGATTATCTTATATTAAAAATCTGGTTGAGTCAGCGCTTTGCACAACTGGTCTCACGACTCCATTTTGTATCTGGCATCCATTTCAGAAAATATCTCAGTCTGTTTAGCCTCGATACCAAACAGTAAGTCATTGTTTACCTTTGAGCATAACTAATTTTCTATCCAGTTACCAGAATATGTTTTTACATATTCATGGTGTGCGTGTCATACCTGAGTCACTCTTCACGTCCTGGTTCATTCTTACCCCCCAAAAAAGATTTCACCCCACATGCACTCTTTACGTTTAAAAAGCACTATAATTCTAATGTTTGCAATACTGCAACCATTGATCAGCCTATCTTATTTGTTTCCCGTGTTGAGGGGGCGGGGTGGTGTCGTACCCTTATACACTTGCATATAAAGTCCCATGCTCCTCCACCTATTTGAAACAGGTGCAAGAGGATGTGCAATGCATGACACGGTCATTTCAAATGGAAGAGCAGCGGTATGCAGTGCTGCTATCCCACTTGCATTTCTATCTCTCAAACACGGATAGATGTGCTTTTATTTTATTTTTAACATTTCAGAGTGATGGGCTATTCCCTTCAAGTACCCATGTGTCACACTCCAGACACAAATGTATACAAGTGGGCTACACAGGGCATCATTATCTGTGCTGCTGCACAGCCCATACATGTGCAGATCACCTTTGTGGATAAGGTGATCTGCACATTTCTAAAATGACCACAAATTAAAACAGTGATTTTTTCATCCATGTTTCCTTTGTATGACCCGTTGTGGCATTTCCTTAGCCACCAGTGATCCTGAATCCTATGATAGGATACCGTTCACAGTTGAACCATTAGATACGGTTACCACCCTATAGTTAACGTAAATCAGAATTATGTGGGAGTTTGAAAAACTAAACTGATAATAACCGTTGACTTGCAATGGATTTGGCTGAAATTTTGCAGAAAATAGTTTGTCATGACCCCCCAGACTGGAACGTTTGGAAAGATTGCTTGAAAAATAAAAAAAAGTATTTAAGAAAACAAAAAAATGCTGTTTTGGCCTAGTCCCCTTTCATTTTCCCATAGACAAAAAAGGTCACTCTTTGCTGGGCCGCACAGCCAAAACTGGTGGACAGATTTGGATCAGGTCCAAAAAAACTTGGGCATGAAGCGTTGACTCTCAATCCTTTAGTGGTTTGGGGTTATTCAATCAAGTACATTTTTTGTATTTGACGGCGAAGGGGGTGGAATTTCTCCAAATAGATAGCAATATCTCTGGTACATTCCGAAGAAATCGGACATTTATAAAGGAAACAGCCTCCATCTTTTTTATTCTCAATGTGAGAGATAGGCACAGCTATAATCTCTGTTAGCCGAAAATGAAAAAGCAGGAACATGCCATTTTAAGGTGAAAAATCAGAGAAATGTCTTTAGGGTAGAGGTAGGGGTATGGTGGGGTAATTGGTCATCAAGTTAAACTTGGCAGTTGGAAGAAGTGTAGGGTCTGAGTTTTAAACGCAAAGCTTTTCTGTAACCTCAGATATTATAAAGCACAGCACTAATAGCTGACATTTCATAGCAAACAGTGTCACAGAGTGCAGTGGGGGGTATAGGTAAAGGCAGGGGAGTTGATGAGGCTATTAAGAAGGTGGGGAGCAGGCAAACATGAGGAGGGCACTTGGTAAGTGTCTGGGAGGGCAGGGAAACAGTTTTGGATTTCACTGTTTTACCCAATCCGGGACTCCATGCATTAACAAGACTCCCATCCATGCAGTAACCAGGAATGATCCATGAAGTAACCGGGACCGACCCTGCTTAGCTTCAAAGGAAAGTAGGGACCAGGTCTCTTCAGGCCATGTTGCCTAATACATTAGCACACGCTACAAGACCATTTAGAGCAACATGGCCTGAAGCTAAGCAGGGTCGGTCCAGTCACTCCACAGATGAGAGACAGTCTGCAGTTCTGTATGCTGTGTATTTTCTTAGTTTTAAATATCTCATAACACACTAAAGAAGAACCAGGCATCCGCATTCTTTTTTTTTTTTTAACTGTGCCACTGTTAGTCCATTAAAGTATTGCAACCTAAAGGTCAAGCTGCCATGACCAGTGGCACAGACAACATAAATTGAATAACAAAACCCTTGAAATTCAATTAAAACACTTAAGTTAACAATAAGTTAAGTTAAAAAACAGATTGAAACTAAACCCTGCAAATTCAGCTAAAGCCACCTTAACTTCATGCCACCTGTCCCCATGGCCATTGCCATCCAGATCCTTCCCCTCCCTGCCAATAACACCACCTCATGGGATCTCTTCGAGCTGGCTTTAATCAAGCCTTGCCATCAAACGGTGTGCTCAATTTGCCTGCCAGTGTTTTTCCAAAACAGTCTTATGAGCGTTCATTATTTAACTGCAGTTCTAAACACACTACTGGGGTAATACAAATTGCTTAACCAAGTCTGTCTTGAGCCACTCAATTAATAAGAACAATGCATACCCTTCACTGAAGTCCTGTTAAAAACAAGCATTGGCATAGCCAACATTTTATGGCTTGTGTATAAGTACTAGGCATTTGCACACTCAGGTGCTCACAACACTGTGTACCTGCTATGACCAATGGCCAGTTAATACCACCACAGCAGCAAGTGCCTTTCCCATGCCCACCCAAAAGCCCAAAGAGTTGGCATGCCAATGCTTGTTTTTCAGAGAGTTGTCTGACTATTAGAGGGGACATTGATTAATCTGAATTTGGAGGACATGATACTATGGAGAGTTCCCTAATCCCTGGAAATAATTGACCAAGGCAATGCCTCCAGCCCTCATATGTCATCTCTTTAGTACCATAAGCTGTTTTGGTCCGTGCCAGATCTGTATTTTATTGACCCAGTGATTGAATAAACCTTGGCACCTATATTCCCTTGTTTCCCTTTTGATGAATGTTGATATTCAATTTGTGGTTGTTGGTGCTGGTGATCCTTGTGGGTCTGGTTATTGAAGCGACATAGACCAGCAGCACAGAGAACAACCAACGATTTTCAGGCAGTCCAATCTTCGTGATAGTGGACAAAAGGGGATAGTTTCAGTCCCTTAGAACAGGAGTCTCGGACCTTTGACTCAGCTACAGGAGAGCCACAGATTGCAGCGCTATGGGCTATGACTCCTATGGTTCATCACCACTGACTGTGCTGGCTACAACTGATAGTTGTTGGAGTTCAACACATCCAGAGAACAGAGGCTGCAGACCCCTGCCTTAAAGGAATTTCAAGTAGGGTCTAGCGATGGTTGTAAAGCCAATGAATGAAGGCAAGGAAGGAAAGAGACATGTTGAGTTGTGAGAACCCCAGAAACGAATGTCCGCATGACATGCAGCTTAGTCTGAGGCAGGTACAGTGGGAATCATCATATAGTTGAAATACGGTAAAGATAAGCCAGGTGTGTGTATGTGTGTGTATTTGAGTGTATAGCACATCAGGCAGAAGTGACTTTAGAAAACCCAGCAGCCAAACACCTCCACCCACAGAAATGTTTCACATGGTATTTAAATCAGTACCTTTATTGAAAAAGGCAGTCCAAGTATGGCCCTCATGATCCCCACTCAACTCTCAGCCCGGAGGCTGAGACATGACAGATGCACTTCACTCTTAGGCCCTTCGCCGTCATTGTCGATGTATCGCAGATGTGAGAAATGTTACTCTCTCAGACAGCCATTCAGGCCATACCCAGTTGATAATCTGGAGGAGATGGAGATGCCATCATTCGAACAAATGAACTGACCACAAATCAAGGAATCAATGATGTCATCACTGACATCAGAATGTAGCCGCACATAGACATGAAGTATATAGCCATCCATTTAACAAGCTACACAAACATGAATTAGCTTATTGTATATAGACACGAAACACATGCGTATTACTCACACAGGTAGATGACAGACACACATACATATCTCTATACATAGTCACATTATTTGCCATAGCTGAACCACAAGACACCAAAATATAATTATACCAAGCTTGCATATGCTTGACTGCCACTAACATGGAAAAGCCATAGGGACAAATATGGAAACTACATACCCACTGAAATGAATGAGGAAGGGGAGACAGGCTTTGAGTACATGGAAGGGCTGGCATGATTGCTGCAGCCAGAGGCAAGAAGAATAGTGCACCAAGTCTAGGGTGAGTGCAGACGGAAAGTTCCTGGTTACTAGACGATATGTGAAATTCAGACTAAAATCCTCATAATTACATGCAAGAGATCTCTATTGTGTGATATTAACACATGTGACTGAGCAGAACAAGACAATGCCAATTCAATCGACGTGGACAGAGAGAAGCTGTTCCCACCAAATCAGAGATGTTGCTCACGAACAGCCAACTGAATGCACTCTCCCAAGCTTAGGTGTTCAGAGGTGGCAACATTAGGGAACACACAGCCCCTCCATGCTCTTTCTTATTGCCTTGAGACGGTACACTCACTCAGTGTGGTGGGTTTGCAGATGTCCAGGGTCCCAGGGCTGGGAGCACCAACTCTACCCAATCCAGAGTCACTTTCACGTGAAGATATAATATTTTGCAGGAGCCAATGGTCTCCCTGCGTCACTGCAACATTGTAGATTGAAACATGCATGGTGGTCCCAGGAGGTGCTACCATATTTGGCTATCCAATAGTAGAATTAAACCCTATAGGACAAGTATCTCCAGCCAGTAGATTGTCAGCCACTAGTAGCTTTCCTGAGGCTTCTGAGTAGCTCTTTGCACCAGACACCAAAATGAGCACTGTGTATTTAGTTTGGTGTCTGAAGTCCATGGCCCTCTTCCCCTGCTCCTTCCCTCTCCTTTTTCTGCAAAGCAACCAGTCAAAATCTGTGTGTGCAGTGAGAGGAGGGACTGAATCTAGGCTTCAATGGCTCAGGGTGGTGTCCCAGCAAGGAGTTAACTATCAATACCAAACACAAACGGGCAATGTGTGTTGTGGCCATTGTCACCCAGAGGGGAAAATGATGGCTGATTAGAAAGGGAAGGGGTGTATACATTTGCATGCCATGTAAAACCAAGCTGGGGCTGTAATTGTTTCAGTCTCACTGTGTTTCTTTAGATTTACTTTGGTTATCATTACTTTGCATGTTAGTAATTGTAGGTTTTCAACCAGAATGAGGGAAATAAAGCTGCAGCTGTGAAAAGGTACATCTAGCGTTACTGGTTTATTTGAAGAAACTGAGTTCCCTGTTTTAATGCAGTAAAACCCCAAATGCCTTAAAGGTTAAGAAGGAATTTCCGTGATAAGGAAGATCCCACCTCTAAGCGTATTGCAATACAGAAATTAAAGCATTAATGGCAATACTACACATGTAAAACTATTAGCTGCATTCTGGTTGTTCTCCATTCTCCTTTATAAAACTAAACAGGAATGTAAATGCACATGCCCAGGCCTGAAATACATGATTTGAGAGTTATTTTTCAACCTATGTTTTACGAAACAAGAGTACGAACACAGATATTAGGTGGGACTAGTGAGCAGTGGTTTGTATGTATATATTTTGATATGTATTGGATTCATTTACCTTTAACCTAATTACTAGGTAACAGAGCACTGTACAAAACAGGGTGAATACAGGGAGAGAACATTGAGGACAGCCAGCAATAGAGTGGATCCCCTTGGGCTATGTACACAATAAGGGAGATCTACAGAAATCTGTGGGGAACCTGTACACATGTTCAAATTCTGGCATGGAGACTTTCAGCCTTTCAATACTGGGTTGAAATGATGCAATTTATGAGCAGTATTTTTGCTAATAAATTGGACAACACACAATACAAGTAATTATCTAACACATGGAAACGTCCAATATGTCTGAGAGAGCAGTGCGTGCAAGCCAAGCATGGCCCGATGTCATGCCCCAGAATAAACCTGCATGATTCCTGACCCGCATGATTCCTGCAGGCAGAGGCAGCGGTCCTTTGAGCTTTTCTCTGTGATACTGCCTCCTTTATAAATGACAGGCAGGCCGCCACCTATTATAAATATGTCGCCCCTTGGTAGAACCAGCTTCTACTCAAAATGTTAATATAATCATTCATACTGTCTGGTTGGGTTGTTATATGATTCATGTACGTTTCAAGACATCACTATAACACTGAATGTTATTTTAGCCCTGTTATTTAGACTTGTTTGCATAAAAATTGATCACATAGTTTCCACATGTTCATTTTTTCAATATTGCCAATTATTTCAACTTTAAAATGTTTAAGGCAGGTCAACAAAGTCAGCTTTGGCTTACTGTTCCTTGGCTGGATTATGGGACCTGGCATGTGAGCAATTTGCATGAATTGGTGATATGCTAAACTGGCCGAGGATTGAATTTTTTGACAAAGCATAATGTACTATATGCTGAATTATTTTTTTTAAAGCGTATACCACATTGACTAAAATACTCCTCAGATAGATTTTGCACTTGCAGCCACAAGAGTCAAACCAAACAAACTATCCTTGCTGAAATCCCAAAGGCAGGTGCGGACATACCATAATGGCAAAAGATGTACCATTTCCATCCAGAGCGGGTAATCAATTTAATTTCTTCCCGCTTAAAAAGAAAAAGTGCATCTTTATAATATGGTGCCCAGATTACAGTGGGAAAAAAATGTCATAGGCATTTTGCAGTAATACACACACATTACAAAAATAATGTTCACAAGGGAAGCTGCCTGCAATTCTAAAAAGTAGGTAAACTAAACCTGCAATGGAAATGCTGTAACAGAGGCATCCTTCAAAGCTGCTCGTTATGTGATGAAAAACAAATGTACTTTTACAGATGGTGCAATTTGAAGGGCACAGTGACTCCCATGGCTGAGTCTTTTTTAAGATATGTTATAAACTGTCCTGAATGTATGTCTGTCATATCAGGTGTGCAGTTAGGTGCAAACATTATGGAACAGAGGGTATCTGCACTATGATTGCCTATCTCTGCGAATCTGCCTTTTTCAGACAAACTTCCCCAAATCAAAACCTTGATACCGTCTGACAGCATGCGAGTGTTCTTACTGTTTCAAGCTACACACCAGATTAATGAAAACTGGTTGATAGCCTGGAGTGTCAGCCTTCAGAATGAATGTCCCAATTGGTTTTCTACAGTCTAATAAGATTGACAATTATTAGGAGACAGCTACTAATAGAAAATAATGAAATAACAATGTTTTTGAAGTTATTAATATCATGGTAAATGCATAATCTTGGTACACATTCATGGACTCATGGACAGCACCACCTTATTGGTTCTTGCCAGTATCCCCCGCAATGATGTGCCCTTGTTTAAAAGTCCAAAATGCCCAACCTAGAAAATAAAGTTCTCCAGACCTAAAACAGCAACAGACATCAGTCCAAACAACCATCCACCTTGGCTGAAAGATTCCCAGCTACTGCCGAAGCAAATCTGCCTGTCCAAACTCCTTCCCTCGTCCCTCTTAAAAGTTCTGGTCGTTCTGCGAATCTCAACTACAGTGAACATTTGGACAATTAATTTGTCCCAGGCTTACTCCCAGCATGAAATGACCCATTAAGGGCCTCATTACACGGATGGCGGTAAGGGTTTACCGGTACCGGTATTTTACTGTTACCGGTAAATCCTTACCGCCTTACTACGAGGTCCCTTTGCGGGTTGGGGAATTTAACGCCTGCTTTTTGCAGGCGGTTAAAACCAACCCGCAAAGGGACCAGGAGGCTAATTACGGTACCGCAATTTGCGGTACCGTAATTAGCGCCTTCCCCATTCCCATAGAGCCCTATAGGGCAAAAATGGGAATGGGGAAGGGCAATGGTGGAAAGGGGAATTACCGCCCCGCCAACCTTGGAATAGGGCGGTAATTCCCCTTTCCACCAAGGCGGTGCCGGTATTTTACCGCCATGAAACATGGCACTAATAGCGCCATGGTTCACCACCATCCGTGTAATGAGGCCCTAAGTCTTCATAATGACCACGTGTATACTTACACCAAATGTGTCCTTGGTTGTACCAATCACCCAAACCTGTTAGGTATTCTTTGAAAACACTGGCCCCTTAAGTTAGGTTGCTACTTGCTTGAGGCCAGTATTTTTTCCTATTTGTGCAAAATGTGGGAAAGATAGCCCCTGGTGTGCATTTAGGATGTGAATACTGCTTACCTTCAGAAAATTGATGGAAATGCACAAGGAAAGAACATTATTTCGTTATATGTGATTTTACTGAAAACATTTTAGGAGAGGCATTTTTTACCAAAACATTTTACCGGTAAAATATCGATTTTTTTTGGGGGGGCGTGTCCCCAAGCCTCCTGTTTCCTCATGTTTTAAACTTCCGTACCAATTTCCCACCTGTTTTAAACCCCCATATATATATACTTCTTTTAATTTATATTTTGTCAGTAAAATTGTTTCATCAAAAAATGCCTCTTCTAAAATGTTTTTGGTAAAATCATTGAATACCCATTATTTGACTAAGATCACACATTGTTCAGCCAAGTATTTTACTTTGAATGCCCAAACTTGACGACCCAATTGTTTGTCATGCTTGTGCAAAATAATTAACAATAGTATTTTAAAACAAGATATTGTGGTATTTTAAAACAAGAAATCATTTTGGATGCATGATCCACTTCCCATGGTCGGGGATCAAGGCTAGTGACCACTTTGCATGGGAAGGCCATGCCCCAGGAAATGTGCCCAGTGGCCATGGCCTGTGGGCAATATCTGGGTGCATGCGCCAGTTCTGAGACCCCTCCTCCATTTGGATATGTGGGCTGGATTTGAGACCCTGCTATTGGTTCATGAACTAGATCCGAGACCCATCTCTAAGTCAGTGAACCCTTAGGACAATTAGCTATTTTTGCAGGTCCATCAGCCATTGGCCATGACCTGTGGCCACATTTCTTGGGGCATGGCCTTCGGCATGCCCCAGTTCCCATCAGCGGACCAGGCTACAGGCAGTGGACACATTGCCTGTGGCATGGCTTCAGACCCTGCCCCAAGTCCAGTTGATCCTCTGTGTAATGTCCAGGTAGGCGGGCTGGGTCTGAGACCCCCAATACAGGTCAACAATGTACATCTGACACCCATTCCCGGCTTCAGATTGTCCGGGCAATGCGTGTATGAGGGATGGGCTTGAATCCCTTTTCGGTTCAGTGGGTGGGATCTGAAAGCCTTCCAAGGGTCCACAACCTGGCCTGACAATCAAGTCCAGGTTTGTGGATACATCTGTCAAAGGTTCCATGTGTTAATATCCCAGCAAACATATTGCCATACAAGAATGGCCCCATATTTTTGCAAAAATATTAACCCATTGAACCTGCGGGGGACACCCCAATAGCCCCCATATTATTTTAAAGGGGGCGAGGGACATCCCAGCAACTCCCGCTCCCATTTACCCCAAAAATTAGCCCCACCAATAATATCGCCTTATGGCCGTTCCCGACGACTATATATATGGTGATATTATTGGTGTGGATAATATTACCTGATATCCTGTATAAAATTGCCATTTTATACTGCTTTGGAAGTGTCTTAAAACCCCTCCGGCACCACCTCTTCTTGCCTGGTTTGAGGAATTATCAAAGGGACTTCAAAAATCTCCTATGAGTCTGCAAACCGCAGCTGAGTTCCACCATTGGCTTTGTGTATTTTGTGTTACAATCAGGCATATAACGGCCATTTTGTCAGCATATTACACCACTATGTGAACTTCCTCTGCTTGCCTAGGTTTATAGATTGCCTAGGGGCTGCAATATGCCCCTGCAGGTCTGCTCTTGCCTAGGTTTATAGGTTGCCTAGGGGCTGCAATATGCCCCTGCAGGTCTGCTCTTGCCTAGGTTTATAGGTTTCCTAGGGGCTGCAATATGCCCCTGCAGGTCTGCTCTTGCCTAGGTTTATAGGTTGCCTAGGGGCTGCAATATGCCCCTGCAGGTCTGCTCTTGCCTAGGTTTATAGGTTGCCTAGGGGCTGCAATATGCCCCTGCAGGTCTGCTCTTGCCTAGGTTTATAGGTTGCCTAGGGGCTGCAATATGCCCCTGCAGGTCTGCAAACTTCATCTGAGACCCGTCCCTGGGTCTGTGAATTCTGCAGTAAAATCACAAGGTTTTCTTGACAATTTAAGGGCATATTACAAACCTCTGAGAACATCACACCACTAGAAACAGATAGAGGGGTCCGAGAGGGCTGTAATGCGCCCCATAACGCAGGAAAAAGTGCTCATTTTACAGACATTTGACGACTTGGAAACGGTCAGTACTGTGCCCCATCAGATTGCACGCTTCCTAGCTATCCAGTCTGTTTCCCTAGAAGAGTCTGGAAACAAAGATACCTGGAAACCAATCCCAGATATCAGGAATCATTTGTGTACCCACATTTAGGCAATGTGTAAACAAACTTCTTGATGGATTACCATCAAATATACAAAACCATGCTTTCAAAACTAGACTACAGCTTCTCGTGAAAAGTTGGCGCAAATCTATCCAGTGGTTCACACGTAGCCAGGATTGTCTAACAAGTGGGGTTTGAAGCTTATGTAGTTGGGCCCACTGCAGTGACATTATCATCTGTAAATGCCCACACATCGCTGCTGAGTAGGCAATTTTTAGATTTTGGGTGGGCCTTGCCCGCTCACGCCATACCTTGTCTACACCTCTGGGTTCACGGTGTATTTTTGCTATAATTGATGTCATTGGGATTTTCAAAGCTTTGGGTGTCTTCTCTATAACATTGCTGCCTTTTGTCAATTCCAAAAATACATGCATCTGCCACAAAACGTTTAGAGTCAGGTCTATATTTAAGCAATAGAACCCGAGGGTCGGGGGCATTACCAACTCATGTAATGCCTCGGGGCCCATAGGTAAGGACCTGAGTGAAGCGAGGGCCTTAACGAAGGCCCCGGGTCATTACCAGAGTCGGTAATGCCCCCGAAACAAGGGTTCTATTGCTATAAGTAGCCTGGCCCGCAAAAATTGCGTGACCGGGGCACTAAAAGCTTTTTTCTTTGTCCCGAGACGCTGCAGCATTTCGGGGGGGGGAAAAAATGAAAATGGCTGCCGCCATGGAAAGGGAAAACGGAGTCTGTTTTCCCTTTCCATGGCAGCCATCGGGAGCAGACGTGCTGGGAACA
Organism: Ambystoma mexicanum; assembly: GCF_040938575.1. NCBI lineage: Eukaryota > Metazoa > Chordata > Amphibia > Caudata > Ambystomatidae > Ambystoma > Ambystoma mexicanum. Next base: position 114,374,175 of record NC_090934.1, on the reverse strand, counting down.
CAAAAATGACTTACCCGAGTCCCTGGCAGGGGCGAAGGCTGCCTCTCAGGGATTGTCCCGCTTCGACCAACTTCATTGGCTGAGGGGTTGCCATGCCCCCCGGCGGGGACAAAGGCCATGGAATCCCGACGGAGAGATTCCCGGCCGGGTAGGGACCTGGCGAGAGCCAATCAGAATGCTTGTTGCATTCAGATTGTCTCTTGCCGGGTTACTAATTTGTCAAAGAAAGAGTCATGAAAATTCATAGAACTGAACCAAACTTTTAAACCACCCAAATGATATTTTCCTTTGGGAGAGCAACTGAACGATAACTATTGATGTTATGGTGGGTTTAAAAATGCATGAAAATGGGTCATTTGAAAGGGTCATGCCAGCTAATAATACACTCTTGCTTATAAGCCACAAACTCCACAGCACCACCTAGAAAGCATCCCTGCAAGTTCAGAGCCAGTGAGAAATGCATTGTGGATTTGCAAATTAGCACCCTGGATGGGGGAAGCAACCAAGCAGGTTTCTCGTATTGCGGGCTGTATCCCATAGTCTCACCTGCATTTCGAGTAGCTAGATGGTTGCCTCCCCTGCCCCAACATCTTCCCCTCATCCTCCCCTCCCCTTTGGCAACTATTTCCTCCCATCCCAACCCCTACAACACTCACCTTATTCTGTTGACAGTGGGAACCTCTGCTGCTGCTGCCACTCTAGCCTCGTGCCTGGCCCACCAACCGCTCTGGAAATGAAAGAGGGGTTCCGCATGTAGCCCCACCTTTGGTCTCCGTGGCGGCCATCTTATGTAAGTATTTTCTTTGAATGAACGAGATGCTACGAGGTATTCTGTTCATTCAAAGAAAATACATTGCTATCAGCACCTCGGGTTCCCGGATTGAAAACCTGGGGTGCTAATGGCAATAACACCCATTTCGGCCAGACAGATCGTGTGGTATTGCCATATTAGCTGAAAAGCATGTATTTTTATTGTATAAAATTGTCTTTGCCTCATAGTGCAGCCCTTAGGTTGCATAGCTCTGCCACCCAGTCTTTAGTAAATGCCCGGTGCCGTGGAAACGGCAGTACCAGGGGTGAATGTGTAGTAGGTGGAGCGAGCAGGCTGACGGAGGAGGCAGTCAGTGATGCTCCTGCAGTTTAAGGGAGCGCCACTCTGGAACAGAAGACTCTCCACCTGCAGCAGTGGTTTGCACGACACTCCTACCAGCTTAGCTGCATTGAAGAAATCTGTATTCGGCCGCACGAACCAGGTATGTGAACTGTAGCGAGCGGGCCCACATAGTGGGGGCCCATTTATGCTCAAGGATCTTCAGTAGTATGTCCCTCCAGGCAGGACGGTCTGGGTCCAACTAAAGCAACCACGCTCTTCTCTGGAGTATGTATCCCTCATATAGTCTCGGGCGGATAGCTCGGGGGCAATGTGCTCACCTTGGAAGCAAGACGACACAGAACAACACAGATTCAATCTCCGGGTCTGTACTTAGAAACCTCTGTGTATTAGCGCGTTATAAATAACCAATCATCATATCAGATGATTAATTTTGAAAAGTCCCTTGAGCAGCTCATCCAAGACCGAGATAATCAATGTAGGGGCTGCCCAGATGGGCCTGCACTCTAAAAACATATACTTAGGCCTAATCATCATTAGTACCATTCATGAGTACCCGGCGAGGTAAGAGGTGCTCGCCTCCCAGCCAATCAGGAGGCTCAGGATAGGGGCTTTACCACGTGGTAAAACCCCTTCTCTTAGCCTCCTTGAAAGCGGGTGGCACCATGCATCCAGCTCGGAACCAGTTAAGAGAGGCCCACGTTCCCTTCCTTCCACTCACCCCAACTCATATTTCCACATCCCCCACCCACGGTTAGCAATAAACCCGTACGGGCAGGGGCTTAACCTGCGGAGCTAGCTTAACACTGGCATGACCTGGCCCTGTAAGGCACCTGCCCATTCCGGCCTTCTTGCTTAATTAACATATGTACGTTTTTGGCCCCTTTTTACGGGGATGGGGTTACAATTGGGCAATTTATAATGGGCAAGAAATGGCAGACTACTTCAAAATGACCTACTTTTAAAGATTGTGTTGATGTTACCACACGTTTTCACGTGGCATTCATCATAAGAAACGTCATGCGATGTCACTGATCTCAGTTGTGCCGTCTTCTGAGAAGTCATCAGTGATGTCATCAGTATGCTTCATGATGTCCTGCATGATCTCATACATCATTTAATGTGCAATGTCATCCATAATGTGATCACTGATATCCTCATTGTGCCCCCTTGGCTATGCAACGGTGGACCTCAGAGCCTCAATGGCATAGCTCCGATGCTACTTTCTCGGGTCATCGAGGAGTGAAGGTCACCCTGCAGAACCTTAAGAGACATTTCCCATGGCCCAAGATGCATGGAGATGTCAGGCTTATATACAAGCATGTTCCATTTGCACCAGACTACTGTATCAGCCACCTTTTCCTTTGCGCCCTTGGCAAATGATTGTTACAGACTTCTTTGTGAATTTACCGCCATCCAGAGGATACCCTACCATAATGGTGACTATTGACTTATTCTCACACATGGCTCATTTCACAGCACTCCCTAAACTACCTTCTGCCAATGAAATGGCACATGTTTTTTTTGTCGGAAATATTTCACCTTCATGGTCTTTCATCCACTATCATCTTGGACAGAGGTACTCAATATACGTCCCGGTTTTGGTCCCAGTTATGTCGATTACTTGGTATTGAATGGGCTTTGTCCTTCGGTTATCAACCTCAGAGAAACGGGATAACCAAAAGGGTGAATCAAACCCTGGAGTAATATTTACGTTGCTTCTCTTCAGAGGTACAGGACGACTGGTCCACCTTCCTCTCAGTGGCAGAATTATCATATAACAAGTCCGATAATTCCTCCATATGAAAGTCAGCCCTTTTCTTTGTAATCACAGGTTTCATCCCTATGTATTACCTACAGACATCCCCGGTACTAGTTTAGTGCCTTCTGCGGATGCCTGGATCAGTGACCATGTTGCTATACATTGGACTGTTAAAGAGACCCTGCAAGGAGCCAGAGCAAACACTAAGAAGTATGCTGACCTAAAGCGCTGTCCTTCACTGCTATATAACATTGGTGGGAAGGTCTGCCTGTCTTCCAAGTATCTACCCAGACATCTAAGACCAAATAAGCTATCTCCTTGGGATTATGGCCCCTTTTCAGTGGCCAAGGTGGTGAACTCTGTGGCCTTTCGACTTCACTTACCTGTCTCTTGAAAAATAATTCACCCGGTGTTCCACACTTCACTCCTCAAACCTTACCACCCTTCTATGAGAGATGACATACGTCCTCCATGTGTTCTTGCCAACCATCAAATTGAATTCTAAGTCTCTAGGATATGCGACTCCAGGTACAGACGGGGTGCCTCTAGTACCTTGTTGCAGGAAAGGCTATCCACTGAGCGAGAGCTCTTGGGAGACTGTCTCTAACATACCTGCTCTTCGGCTGATCTGGCGCTTTCACCACCTTCACCTGGGTAAGCTTGGGGGTACGGCCATTCGGAGGGGGCATACTGTCATGCCACGCTTTGCAAAGCCATTCTGAGCTGCATGGAGGGGCCGTCGAGTTGTTGCGCCAGCCATTTTTCCTTCCAAGATGGCCGATGTCCGCTCTTGTTGTGCCCCATTGTCCCACCTAGGCGTTCAGGAAATACCAGCTTCTGATCCTGAATGGAGCCCAGCTTCGGGAGGTCAATACCTGCTCCTCTTTCTCTGCCTCATTGGGTCCTTCTCACCGTTCTTCTTTTGAGATACTCCAGGTTACCTGGTTATCCTCATCAGGGGATTACACCATCCAGCATTAGCCTTAGTCTATTGCAGATCTATGGGGTCCTTTTTTGCACAACGATTGGGCCCAACAACATCAGATTCCTAGGGAAGCTAAAGAACAGATTCAAGCAGTCTAAGGTATTGATGGACGGCCGTTGTCCTCCAACCCATTACTCAACACACCACTGGGCTTTCCATGTTCATCAATAACCATCGGGAATCCCTGAGCTTCGGCATAATCAAGGCGGCACATTACCCCGTGCCCTGGGGATACCCTGGCTCCATCCCAACAACCCTTATATCAGATGGCCGACACCCGCTCTTGCTGTACGTCAAACCATGGTCTAGTTGTTTCTGCCCTCTCCAGTTGCTGTACTAAATGCGCCGAACAGCCTCGAGACCTCGCGTCTCATTGCTCAGTTGCTCAGCAAGCTTGGTTGCTTCCTTGCTCAGCGTTCCTTCCCTTGTTTCCCCTGTTCCTCTGGGTTTCCTCTCCCGTTCCTTCCATGTTCCATTCCGCTCTGTCTGCCTCCTCCTTCCTGATCTCTTACCTTGTCCTCCTAGTTGGGTTCCACTCCGCACTGCCTGCAGCTTACATTCTGCTTTCTGACCTCCTCGTTGTGTGCCGCTCCCTCGCTGCCTGCTACTTACATTCTGCTTTCTGCTTCCAAAGTGGTGCTTGTTTTCACATTACTTGCTACATTCAAACAGCTTTCGTCCATCCACGTGTTGCAGTGTTTTCACGCCGACTGCTGCAGCATCCACGTTGTTAGCAGATCACCACTACATCGTCTGGAGGTTTTTCCCCTTTTCTGGGTTTTTTCTGTTTCTGGGCAGTCTCCCCAGTGTCAGCCTGCTTAGTCTGTCAGAACTAGCAGGGTGGCATCGGAGGACGCTCGCCCGTTTCTACACAAAACCTGCACTGCTAAAAAGACCAAGTTACCATTTCAGAAGAAGTCCTCCTCCAAATCTCCACAGATGAGCCCTGGCTCTCTGGTTGTTACATCTGACAGTGGGTGCTGGGAGCCAGTCAGACATTAGTCCCGGAAGCACATTTCCAACACTAATATGTATAAGAGGGCTAGCCAGCAAATCTGTCGAGCTGCCGGACAGCTTCAGAAAATGTGCAGGTCACATTTGTGGATAAGATGATCTGTACATTTCTTAAAGTGCCACAATTAGAGAAGTGCATCATCTGCACTTGTTTTCCTTGGCACCAATCTGTCCTATAACCTCAGAATCTCGCCAGTATTGGTGAGCTAAGCAACCATGCACTGCTAAGACTAACACCCAGGACATTAAAGGTGACATCACAAATGGCATTGATGACTGATGACATCAAATATTGTTTTTCTTCACTGACATATCTAGGCCAGGTTGTTTTGTTCACTGACCGTCAGAATATTACAATTCAAAATATACTATGTGCCTCATGCGAGGAGCACAGAAAAAACGGTGTCATTACCGGCATGGAGGTACTAGCAGGTCTGTGCTCCTAAGACACCACTAATAGCGGGTGATTATGAGTGCGCGAGCACGCACGAACACCCATGTCGGTAATGGCCATACTGGCATGCCGCTAAAGACCCTCCAACCCCCCCATTAGCACCATCACAGGACCCGCCAATACTGCCTCCGCCTAGGAGGAACCCCTTAATACCAACCCGGTAATAACAACATGCTAATACCGGGCTCGTAATACCGGACCCGGAAGTAACGTCATCGCGTCGGAATGGGAAATGCTGCGGCGGCTATACTTAAAAACACAATCCATTGCCATCCTCCCAAACCACCAGTTGTGTTCAGGAGAGACCAGTGCCAATCCCTTCAGCATGTCGAAGGCTACCCGTAAAACAACCTCCCGCCTGCGCAAAAAGCGTTTCTCAGATGCTGAACTTAACATGCTGGCAGACACCCTTGCAGCACATGCAGATGAAATCAACCTGCAGAACCTGAAGAGGGAGGTGCAGCAGCGCAAAAAAGAAATCTGGGAGGAGGTAGCCCGCAAGGTGTCGGCACCACCCCACGGACAGTGAAGGACTGCAAAAAGAGGTGGGAGACCTCTGCCTCAGGGTTCGGAATATCCTGGCCAGCAACAGGAGGGAGATCATGGCCACAGGCAGGGGTCCCCACTCAACTGCCAAACTGACAAGCTGGGAGGAGCCTGCAAGCACATTTATTCAGATCGAGTCCATCGAGGGATTTTGGGAGATGGAGACGGGTGCCACACCATCTGCAGATGGAGGTGAGTGACCCTGCAGAAACCTGTAGGGGAAACCATGACCTAGCACAAGTGATGTGGAAGAGAGCCTAGGCAAGGCGATACATGTCCCAACACACATATCCTTGTGCAGATGGAGGGCCAAACCCTGCCACACTGAAATGCATGCTGAGTGTCAATCCCATTACCAACACACAGTCAACACACATGGACCGTGCCTATGTAATACATCACACAAACCCCAGCACAACGGCATGCAACCTGCCATGCATCAAACGCCAAAATGTCCCCTTCATACTACCTTGTGTGACACACCTGTAAGATATGAATGCATGATAAATGTAACACTCCACAGCACCATATAATGCATCTAGCATGTAACACCTTCACTGATGCACTGCATATCTTCTACCCCCCAGGCACCGATGGAGAAGATGCCAGTGAGGATCCAACCACAAGGGTATCCACGTCCCGGCCAAAGACAACGGCCACCGACAACACCACCTCCGGGGCAGCCTCACAGCCCACACAAACACACGGCGCCTGACACCGTGGACACTGAGCTGGCCACATCAGTGGAAGGGAAGGCTGTTGACCCACTGAGCAACACTGCTATCCCAGTGGAGGAGGATGTGGACCAGGATGTACTGACCCATGTGCCATGTACACGCTCCCCAAGCCCCGTGACCACCCCCGCACCCCACATTCAGCAATCACCCACCTGCAGCAGTGCGGATCCCCAGCTGCATGACTATGACCACAGCAGCCTCCACGAGGACAGCACTGCAATTGCAGGCCCGGTCATAGCACCCTCGACCACTGTTGCTCCCACCAACAACCTCGAGGCAAAGCTAGCGAGGGTGGAGGCCAGACATGACTCCATGTAGGACCTGCTCAGACAATATGTGGCCGATGGGGAGGACACGAGGCGTGGGATAGCCTAGGCCATAGCAGCAACCACAGCCGCCATAGAGGCGAACACTGCCGCAGTCAATGCCTCAGGATCACTGATGAGAGACAGTCTGGGGGCCATCATGCAGGTCCTCACTTCCATCCTGCTGCACATGCAGCAGGTACAACCTGTACCAGCCATGGAAATCCCCACGGCTTCCACCCCATCCACCAAACCCACTTCCTCTGCCCCCACTTCCTCAGCACCCTCCAGCCCTGTGCGTCTAACAAGACATAGTGCGAGGCACTCTGAAATGCTGTCCCAGACAGCATGAAGTCCAGGAAATAGTGTAGGGGAACTATGGGAGTGGCTCAGATGGTGTTGGTGTTGAACGGGTGAATAAGAGGGAGTTTACTGGGGGGTTTTGGGAGTTCACTGGGCAGTTTTGGGAGTTTACTGGGGTTTTTTGGGAGTTTACTTGGGGGTTTTGGGAGTTCACTGGGGGGTTTTGGGAGTTCACCGGGAGTTTGGGGGGGGGTTGCACTTTCTCCACTTGTTATCAATACACCCGTAGTGTTCAAAAACATTCAATGTGTATCCATTTAATTAATGACGGTGTACAGTGCCAAACTCTACACATTCCCTGTGCGCATGTCCACGTGGACACAGTGTACAATGTGTCACTGACTCATATCTATCACTGTCCCTGTGGGTCAGAAGTATTTGTCAATCAGTGATTGGTGTACTGCACGGCTATCCTGTGCATCACATACTGGCAGGGGTGCTGCTTCCCCTCCATCTTCATCCTCATTATCCTCACCCGGTGCATGCATGTCAATGTCAGGTGGAAGTGGTACATTTCTCCGGATGCACATGTTGTGCAGGATGACACAGGCCATGGTGATCTTTGCCACCTTCTCAGGCGCATAGAGGAGTGCTCCACCAGACCTGCTTAGGCAGCGGAACTGCGCCTTCAACAGGCCAAAGGTCTGCTCATTCACTATATGGTTACGGGTATATACCCGATTGTACTCCTCCTCATGGCTGTTCCACGGGTTCCACACAGGGGTAAGTAGCCACCGCTTCAAGGGATATCCTCCATCACCTGCAAGCGAATACAGATAGGTCTAGGTGAGTCACTCTGAGCTGCCACCTTCAGGATAAACAGTCATGGCCGCAGCTATTTGCTGTCGACCTGCACATGTCCCTGTAGGTATGCACGAATATTGTTTAGATGCATTCTATACTGCAATATGGTGTGGTAGTTGGATGGCGTTGTACAGATGATGCAGGGTGAAATCATGCATGCGGATGTACTGTGGTTGTAGGACTATGTTTTGCCTCCCATTTCTGCTGTGTATACTACACTGTGCATGGTCACACTAGCCACATTGGCACAGTTGCAATCCTGTTCAGTCATGAATTGCTTGACATACCCATGGTGGCCAGGTTGTGCGTCTTATATGTTGTCATTGATACACGTAATTGTTCAAATGTGGGCCAGTTATGTGTCTTGTTGTGGTTGGGAGGTTCAGGTCAGGAGTATTTAGCTCTGCGTGCATTCTCCACTTACCGTCAATTCCCACCCAGGTGGAGTTTGCATCCCCCCCTCCCACCCAGGTGGAGCATGCACCTCCCCCTTTCCCACCAAGGTGGAGTATGCATCCCAACACATCACTACCCCAAAGCACTGCCATGGGCCAGTTAGGAAACTCACCAAGCAGCCAGGCACGTGGTCCAGCATGTCGCTCCATGTGATGGGGTAGCGTGGAGTTGCGCAGCACCATGGCATCATGTGTTGATCCGGGAAATCGGGAGCAGCAATGTGTGATGATCTTTCTGGAGTCACATACCATCTGCACATTGATGGAGTGGTATTGCTTGAGATTGCAGTACACTGCCGCTACGGCATAGGGGACTACCAATTCCCCATGGTTGCAGTCAAGGGGACCAACGCATGGAAGCCTACTTTGGTGTCGGCTATCTCCTGGGCTGTCCGTGGTAGGGATATGTGGGTGCTAGCGTGCTTCAGGAGGGCATCCAGCACTTGGTTCAGCATGCGTGAAAATAGTGGTTGCAAAATGCCATCCAGCTACCCCACTGTGTGCTGGTAGGTGCCTGTGGCCAGGAAGTGGAGCACAGACACCACCTTTAGTAGCGGGGGGATGGCAGTGAGTATTTCTATGAGGCTGGCAATGTCATTGCCTATCATGTCCACTATGGTGGTGATGGTGTCCCAGTCCAACCGGTACAGGGTATGGATCTGGTCAAGGGTTAGATTGAATGGACTGGGTCTGATGCGAGGGATTGGTGGCTGCCTACGAGGTACTACTGGCTGCACTAGTGGTAATTGCTGTGCCTGTCTCGCCCTCCTTCTCCTCCTGCGTCTCCTCTGTGCTGCCTGTTGCTGCTGCTGTAGTTGTTGTTGTAGTTGCTGTTGTTGATGTAGTTGTAGCAGTATAGGCATGTCCTCCAGTGCCATGATTGCAACAGTTAGTGGTATAATTTTGGTGTAGGAAGGTGTGTGGTGTGTGGGTGTACTCCTTTTATACTGGGCCAGGCTCCATTGACTCCACCTGTGGTGATTGTGTGCACCTGTGGCAATTGGCTTGATTGCTGATTGCTGTTTACGGGTGGTCCGCAATGTCTGTATGGCCGCCATCGTGCAGGCCCTGATTACCGCCTTCGGGATGCCGGTATTTGCATGCCCGCGTAGGTTGTGATGACCTCCTATTACCGGCATCACAGTATTTACTCCCCGAAGGTATGAGGGGGCACGGTATGGGCAGTGCTGGTATTGGCGGTTGTCGGGTCATAATGCCCCGGACCCGCTAAAGATGCTGGTATTACCATTCCGCCTTCCTTTTTCATTACCTCCATTCTCGTAATGAGGCCCTATTATCTAGACATTACACTATTCCTTAGGGTTTGGTCTCAGCTCATGGTGCACATACATGGGGCAATAAGCAGGCCTCAAACACACACAATTTATTTGTATACATGAAGATAAACGTTAATGTTATTAACATTTTCTGATGATACTCATTCTTTCTTACTTACTTTAGTTACCCTTTATATGCCCCTGATTTGTATGCATTGTGAGTCTTCATATGAATTTTTTGTGCTTAAGTCTTGAATTGTTAGCTAGTACATGACTCAAAACTCTGATTAGGTAGCATTCATTATTCTACTATCCAAAATTACAAGATTATAAATATTGAACTTCTATGGTGCATGCTGCAGCCATTGCCTATGTTTATGTATGATAACATTCCTGCATTAACAACAAAACTCCAATATAATGGGCCTCATTACGACCCGGGCGGTAAGTACCAGTCATTACCGGAATGGCGCAATTAACGTGTCCGTGCTGGCAATAGACAGCTAAAAGCAGCCCATTATGAGTTCACGGGCACGAGCTGTGTGCCATGCCGGTAATGATCTCACCGCCATGCCGTAAAACCCTAAAAAAAAACCTTACCGGCATCGACTGAAGTGGAAATAGCTCCCCCGGCATCCAAGCCCTCGGCATTAGTGTAATAAGCAGAACCGGAAGTAGCGTCATCGCACAGGAACGGGAAAGAGCACGGCGGCCATCTTTAAAAACACAATCCATTGCCATCCACCACAACCAGAAGTCATCTGACCCCCGGAACTCTTACACACCTCCACCACTACCTTTTGCCTTTAACCATGTCATAAATTCTGAAGAAAATGGGAGATCGCCAGCACAAGGAGCACTTCTCCAGAGAGGAGCTGACAATGCTAGCTGAGACACTGTAGGAGCATGCAGATGAGGTCTTTGCAAACGAGATGACCCGTCCAGAACTGCAGCGGAAAAAGCAGATTTGGGCAGAGGTCAGCCAGAAAGTCAGCGCTGTTGGCACCACACCCCGCACACCAAAAAAATGCCGTAAGCGCTGGGATGACCTGCGTTTACGCGTACGCAGCATACTCTCTGCAAACCGCAACATGGGGATGGCGACAGGTGGAGGTACGGAGTCCCCCATCAAATTACAACCGTGGGAGGAGATATGCACCACCCTCATAAGGGCAGAGTCTATTCACGGAGTCGGGGACATGGAGCGAGGAGCACCGTCATCGGCCGATGCAGGTAGGTGTTCCAAATGATACAATGCTAATACCACCACGATGATGTCTACCTGAACTGACAGTGCAATGATGTAGAGCAGGGTCCACCAGACACATGAGTAGAAGACTGCCTACAGGCAGCGCAGAGCATCACCTTGTCCACATGCTGAATACACCCCATATGTGTAAGGCCACACGCCTCTATGTATCACCCACCCAAAAGGCCAGCAACCCGTATGTCACTCCCCCAATGTCAATCATCTGCCATTCCACATGGTTGCAGCCACCCCAATGCAAGCCCGATGCCTGTAGACCCATCATTAACCCTCTCCCTCTATTGGTCCCCCACAGGCACACAATCAGACAGTGGTGATGAGGACAGCAGGGAGGAAGATGGAACACCACGTAAGAAGGCCAGGGCCGAGGAGGGACAACACCGCCCCTCCACTTCAAGGGGCATAGGCCAACCGGCACCACATCAGAAGGCCAAGACAACACCACAGGCCACAGCCCCAATGTGCTCTATGGCCCCCACTGCAGCGCCCACAACAGCCACCAGCACCCAAGTGGCAGTGGCAGAAGGGATTGCATCGGCTGCAAGCAGCACAGTGGGCGAGACAGCTGCCACAGCAGCAGTCTCAGATGATGAGGAAGAGGATCAGCTGCATGTTGCAACTCCCACCACAGGCCCCCTGCATTCCCCACAACTGTCACCATGCAGCATGCGCGACACCAGCATGCACGGGCAGTCTCCGGATCATTCATGGCCTGCAACTCCCAGCACCACACCAACTGTGCCCGAGGAACATAGTGTTTTTGAAACCCCTCAAAGATCCACTGCAGCCCCAACCACCCAAGAGGGGATGCAGGACATTCAGAGGCGCCAGCAGGAGCTCACTGGCCTGTTGACGCTGCACATAACTGAATGTGGGGGTGTAAGGGATGACATCCGGGAATGTGCTGCGTCTTTGAAATCAGCCATTGAGTCATCCTCTAAGGACATTTGTGCTGAATTGGCAGCGGTGCGGCACGTCCTCAGTGAGATGGTGGTAGCGATGCAGGCCATGCGTCCAACACAGTTATCTGAACAACCGGGTAAATCATCAACTGCTAGTTCAACTAGGACCAGCCCTGTGTGGAGGTCTGGCAGGAACCTGTGGAGATCGGACAGGGGGGCACCTGGTGCTGGAAGAGGGGGAGGCCAGTAGGCACAGCCATGCGACCACTGGTGGAGCCTAGTGCACACCATGGAGGGGGAGTTGAGGGGGAGGGGGAGAGGGTGTGTCGAGGAGTTGAGGGGGTCGGGGGAGAGGGTGTGTGGGGCAGTTGAGGGGGGAGGGGGGAGAGGGTGTGTTGGGGAGTTGAGGGGGGAGGGGAGAGAGGGTGTGTGGGGGAGTTGAGGAGGGAGGGGGAGAGGGTGTTTGGGGGAGTTGAGGGGGGAGGGGGAGAGGGTGTGTGGGGGAGTTGAGGGGGAGGGGGAGAGGGTGTGTGGGGTGGAGGGCTTGTTGACTTTGTCATTAATCTTCAATACACATTTTGGTAACTCATAATTCACATGTGTGGACATTGCTTATTGCGTACTTGTGCTTTATTGCTGAACAGTCTACAGTATCCATGTCCCTGACACACCCAGTGCCCCGAGTGCCATCTCCATGTCACACTCCCCGTCCATGAGTGCTAGAAACATTGGTTGATCAGAGTCCGACGCATGTCACGTCCCTCCTGTGCATCGCTGCCTCCCTGAGGAGCTGCCCCATCCTCACCCGCCTCATCCTCATCGTCAGGTGGTTGCATTTCAGCCTCAGGGGGCAGGGGCACATTCCATCTGATGCACATATTGTGTAGCATGACACATCACAGTACACAAGAGAGGTGGGGGGATTGAACTATGGACCAAAAACGCCCCCTAACTTTAGGAACACCTAAAAAATATAAACTAAAGAATGGTCCACAGTATAGTATCACGGTGTCACGTATCCAACCTCACTAATTGGAAGGCAGGGATAGGGGTGAACAGTACCCACTAAACATAACTCTAAACATTAGTGCTTGGCATTATTGGCACTACACAAGGAAAATAGAACCAGATATACAATTATTAATTTTATTAACCTTCAATGGTAAATGTACATCATAAAAATGCCAACATGGCATAATATATCATTTAATACAAAAATAGCATAATCCTTAAAAACTTTTAGTACAGAAAGGACTAAAGAACAAAAAAACAACCAAATCGCATCAGTGACAATATAAGTACACCGGGAGACAGAGGTGTACGTGTAAACCTAGGGAACCACACAGTCAAGGATTACAATAAGCACAAAGAAATCTAAATCAACATGTTGCTACTAAGCCTAACCACAGTAATTAGGTTAGAGAAAAAATATAACACAACTGAAATAACTAATGACTACCACACAACTTCTCTCCCATTTAACCCGACATGTTTCATTCCTCACTCATTTCATACACACGCAGTCAGGGGAAATTCATCAGGGGTGTATACTTAAAAAACACGATGTGTCTCAATTGGTCGTTTTATGCGGCAAAGCTGAAGTTACCGCCTCACAACCTAAAAAGGTTCAAGGTGAACATTTAATGTTCCACACCTATTCTGCCAAATTCCGCGTTTTAGAAATACGCGAAAAACTGGCTTTAGCAAAGGCACCTGGACCCATGCACTTTGCAAATCGTTCGAAGGTGAACTGTATAGAGCGTCCGGTACAGAAACAGTTAATTTCTTGAAGTTAGAGTAAAGTTCGGACTGCCCTCCCGTGAGGAGTGGACACGTGGCACCTGTGAAAAGACAAGGGGAGAAAGACCAATTATTATAGTCCCTCATTCTTTAAGACTGTTACATTACGAAGTCAATAGAGCTGGCAATTGCTCTAACCTTGTCACATTATAGGGCTGATCAACCGGGGACCGGACTCCTTATGTTAAACATTATCACCACTTATTGTTGGGAAAGCACATGAAGCGAATGCCTCTCTAAAGTGCCCAGTTACTCATAGACAAACACGTCATTATTAGATGTTAGAACGTGCACTACAGGTCGTCCCGAAGCTTACCTTACGGTTGCTTGCAAAATATTTCAACAGGGGACGGTATGTGGTGAGTATCTGAACAAATTCCAGTGTCCTCTATCACCTCTCTACACAGGTTCCACTGAAAAGGCGCTTATAGGTATCTATTAAACCAGGTAAAGGGGAAGGGAAGGGGAAAAGAAAGGAGAAAAGACGCTATTGACAATGTTTCAAAACTATTCCTACTCTAAAGATTAATGTGTTCAAAAAATCACTACGCCTTACCTTAAGTTAAAGGCGTTGTGTATCGCTCTAATACGCTTCTACGCTTGGCGAAAAGGTTGCCATGTTGCACCGCCCAGTCAAGTATGTCTACAAAGATGAAGAAAATATAGATATATATATATGTGGACCGAGTCTAATTCCGTAAGGCTGCACATGTTTGTTAATTAGGCATTAACAGAATATAGAATATAGCGTATCAGGGTACCTACGTCCTGGCTTAGGAAGCACATTGCGTAGCGAGCTCAGAGCAAAACCAAAGTGACGGCTGCAAAATCTAGATTACTGCAGTCTTTATCACCAGGGATAAACATTCATACTCATGGTTAACAGCTTAGAATACAGCCGCCGATAGCGTCTTTAGCACAGGCATAAGTAGCCTTTTAGGCGAGTTAACAAATAATTGACATCAGCAACCTCTACGTCAGAGGAAAGCATGCAATATACTGCCCTCCCCCGTTTTAACTGGCTAGCACATCAACACACACAGCATGTAGCTGGTGTGGGTGTCAGGCTCACGGCAACCACTGCTTACCGTTACAAAGTCGACAACCCTTCGGCACAATCCATCAGCTGCTAGCGTGTACTCTGGTGAGGTGCAGCCCGGTTTAGTGTGGGTCTCGTCGCGTCGCGTTTGTCAGTATCTGGCCAGCGAAAGATCAATGCTCAGCTCTTCGATTGAAATAGGCGTGTCAGTCATTGGCTTACGTGCCTCATTTAATTACAGGCAGCTATAGTAGCTGACGTTCCCAAGGACGTCTTCATTTCAAAGGATGATGGGACTTGCAGTCCCGGTTTCGCACTAGATGTTTTAGTTCCACCAACTAGCGCGCCGTCCCTGGAACAGCTCTAAGCGGATGAAAACAGTAAACCTCATGTTATCGCTAAAATTAAAATGATTGTAATTAGTTTAAATGGGTAATAACCCAAAAGCCGTCCTGCCTCAGATTACCTATATCTACTAACATCTGCACATGGTTGCCTTCACAGATACTCTGCCCTGCTGCAAGGGGCCCGCAAAAAGAATAGGGCTACAAACACTGAAAAATCCACGGGCACACAGCCCCGAGCGAGGAGCAAAACCCCAAAAAGAAGGGGTCATAAGGTTTTCATAGTAATGCGCTGTTTCTTAAAAACTAAAAATTTTAAAAATGTAAGTATACTGACAAAAGGGCGCAAAGTGACTCGTCAAGGGGGTCCCAAGAAAAAGGAGGGTTAGAACCATTATCCCAATGTTATTAACTAGGGTCTTAAACACAGCCTCGGGTGGACCATTGCGAACATGTGACTACACATCAAGCATTAAATCGTTGAATTGAAACGAAATGCTCTATGCCAAACTAGGTAAGCCAGTCGAGTCTATCATTCAGACCTGTTACTGAGCTATTTGTAAGGAAAATCATGCGTTGTTCCCTCTGTAATAATCTTACTTTATCGCGATTGATGTCTCCAGAGGGGATGATTTTCCAAAGGACGCTCCACCGTAAGTCTTCTATTTTATGTATAGACTCTACCCAATGGTCTACCAAAGGGGCATTCTGGGTCCTATTCCTGATACAGCTCTTATGTTCTCCTATTCTTGTTTTGATTTTCCGCTCTGTTTTTCCAATATACAGTCGATTACACGGGCACCAGATTGCATAGATGAGCATCATAGAGTTGCAGTTACTAAAATGTGTTTGTCGCCAAGGGGTTTTAAGTCCCAAATTCACTTCTGTGCTTCTAGAAGTAGAACTACAACAAGTACAATGACCGCAAGCTGAGTGGCCGGCTAATTTGGGAAAACCCCATTTTTCAGGGAGTGTGCTTTATTTTATAGTCCTCAAACTCACATCGTTACGTGTGATTAGTTCCTTTAGATTTCGACTTCTTTTAAACGCAACGATAGGTCTTTCGAGTGGTTTTTCCCCAGACTCCAGGACATTCCAATTTTTCAACAGGATCTTTTTAATCTGGTTAGAGAAATGGCTGTAGGTATTGACAAATACCAGTTTCTCATCATCCTTAGTCTTAGCATTGGTTTTATATTCCAATAACGCTTGCCTATTGTTGTTAAAGGCTCGCTTTTTGGCCAAATATGTCAGTTTAGCTGGATAGCCTCTTGCGATTAATCTTTTGCTGAGGCCCTCTGCTTCTTCTTTGAAGTTAGATGTAGAGGAACTATTCCTTTTCAAACGCAAAAACTGGCCCAGCGGCAAGTTGTCTTTGACGTGCTTAGGATGAAAACTCTCATAGTGTAAAAGGGAGTTTTTATCAGTTTGCTTATGGAACGGTTTAACACTAAGCAACTTAGTGATAACATTCGATGTTATTGTGATATCTAAGAAGTTGAGTTCTGCATTACTCTGACTCATCGTAAACTTCAAAAACCGATCTTGTACATTAAGCCACTTGAAAAACTCATCTAGTTCTTCTATGGTACCATTCCATATGATAAAAATGTCGTCTATGTACCTTTTCCATGTTCTAATCTTGTGTCTGAAGGTATTGGCTGAGGATAAAATTGTGTGAGTTTCAAACTGCTCCATATAAAGGTTCGCCACACTCGGTGCTAAGATTGCCCCCATTGCCGTACCCTGTATCTGTCTAAAGTACTCGCCGTTGAAATGGAAATAGCTCTCGGTGAGAGCCATTTCAGCACACCATAATACAAATGACATGGGTACTGCAGATTCTGGGTATTCAGTCAGTAGGCGTTCTTCCAGCATTTCTAATGAGGCTTGTTGGGGTATACTCGTGTATAGAGCCACAACATCTAGGCCCACTAGTAGTTCACAGCTTGGATCGAAAGCTAGATTTTCCACCTCATTAATCATTTGTATTGTGTCCTGTACGTAAGATTGCATTTTGCGTACAAGCGGTTGGAGGAAAAAATCTGTGAACCTAGAAAGAGGTTCTAAAACTGAAGATGCCATGACGATCTTTTCCACCTTCTCATGGCGTGACAGGAGTGCCCCACCAGACCTGCTGAGACAGCGAAACCGTGCCTTCAATAGGCCAAATGTCTGCTCAATCACCACACGGGTACGTGTATGTGCACGATTATAGTCCTCCTCGTGCCTGTTCTGTGGGTTCCGGACTGAGGCAAGGAGCCACCTCTTCAAGGGATAGCCTGCATCACCTGCATGTGGGCAACAATGTATATGTGTAATTCATCACATCATATGGGACCTCATTAAGTGACACCATAGCATGAATTTATTTGTTCGTTTAAACCCCATTTCCATGCATGAATGGAGACACACGATTTGACTGCTATGTGTGTATTCCTCTAATGGACTGGTGTGCGTGCCATCAACTAGTGGGCGCAGGGTGGTCTAGTTCTTTGTGAGTGTTAGTCCACGGCGGGTGTTTCTGTGATCTGGCAGATGTCCTGTAATTTGTATGCTTTCATCCCGTTGATGTCGGCCTCATGATGGTCTCACTACGCACAACAAATGGTGTCATGCAATTCAGTTGGGCCTCTGTGTCAGTGTGGTGGTGTATTGATGTATTTGACCCTCATGTGACTCCTTTGTAGACAGTAATGGGGGACTGTCCTTTCAGTTGATGGTGTTTGGTGCTGTGTATTGGCTATAGTCATTTCTTTTAGCTGCATTGTGTTGAGGGGGATGAGATCTGATTCGGTACAGTGCACATGCAGATGGCTGTGGAATGGTTGTGACCCTGCTTCATTTACATGGTAGGGCTGCTTACATGTTGCATTATGTGATCAGGTGTCAGATCCAGTCTGGGCTGCTTTGGGGTATGAGCATGGTCCATTCCCTCTGGCACTCGCAGCCAGGTGAAGTATGCATCACTCCCCCCCCATCTCAGCCAGGTGAAGTATGCATCTCTCCCCCCACCCTCCATCTCAGCCAGGTGAAGTATGCATCTCCCCCCCCATCTCAGCCAGGTGAAGTATGCATCTCCCCATCCCCATCTCAGCCAGGTGAAGTATGCATCTCTCTTCCCCCCATCTCAGCCAGGTGAAGTATGCATCTGTTTGTTGTTGTTGTTTAGATGAGTACATTCTTCAATAGATTAAATAGTTAATGATAGGTCTCCCGATCAGCCCTGACATTTTGTTACTATCATTATAAACACAACCCCTTGTAGGGACTTTTCATCAAAATTAATTTCATATGTGATGTCATCAGTGATGTCATCAATGACATTTGTGATGTCATCTTTGATTTCCTGGGTTTAAGTCTTAGAAGTGCGCGGTGGTGGCGCGAGTTATAGTTGCTTAGCTTACCATAACTGGTGAATTTCTGAGGTTTTTTGCTTTAACTTGTAACTAAGAAACTTAAACACAGACATCTACAACAAATGCAAAGGTTTTCCTTCTTTATACAAAAATGATAGCAACGTTTTATTTTGAGGAAAACAACAGTACTCGGAGCTGCAACAAGTACTTTTCATTTTCACACTACGAAAAAAAAAACATTCAATTATGTCCATGAAAACTTGGTTAATTTTTTGAAATGCAGCGCATAGCTACCAAACTTTGTATCGTTGTCATTGGCAGTAAAACTGTCAACGGTCATCTTCTAATACCAAATCCGACCATCAATCCATTAATGCAAGTCTTTGCATTCTTCACCACCAATTTTCTTCCATGACCAACCAATAATGTATGCACATGGGGCTCCATTATAGAGGAGCAATCAGTACTTTAAAATTGATATAAAAGCAACAATTTGACATCAGCACGTTTCTAGAACCTATACGTTCCCATGTTGCTCCTTGTTACTGCAACCGCGAAAGTACAGATTGTTGTTTGGTGGTCGTCCCAGATGACTGTTATTACATATTCTTTGTTAATAATTCTTGTCCAAATACTGTTGAAAAAGTGGTTGGAAGGTAGGCTGTACCCATGACATACGCACATCAGGATTATATAACTATATAAAAATGAAGAAGTGAAAAACATAATTCATTAACTACTTTACAGTTAAATATACACAGTAAATACTATTTTTTTAAAATAAAAAAATAGTCCATAGGTGCCCCTCTTTGAGAACAAACACGGCTAAATGACGTGTTCTTTGGGATGGTACCCACTCCAAAGTCTGCAGCCACACTTTAGCTCACTATACCTTTCACAGAAGGGAAATACCCATTTGCATATCAGTCTTTGTCCTGCCTACATGGGCAGTCCAGCACCGAAATGCTATGGGAATTCTCTTCTGAACAAGAGTACAAACAGCAACCCCATACATGTGTTTCAACCTTGTTGGGCATCATCAGTGAGGTGGAGCTGTGCCTCTCTGAGCACAGTGAGCAAGGGGTCCACGTCTGGATGACCCAGGACACTCAGGGTGACTAATCCTAAGGCCCTTGAAAAATTAAAAAAATTGTCATGGGCACTGCTCTACGACAACAAACACGGCAAGAATTGCCTGTTCTATGGGATGGTACTCACTCTCAAGTACACAGCCACATTTTAGCTCACTGTACCGTTCACAGATGGGAAATATCCATTTTGCATATCAGTCTTTGTCCCGCCCACATGGGCAGTCCAGGACCGAAATGCTATGGCAATTCCCTATTCCTACACATTTCAGTGACAATTCACACGTGCAAAGTCTATTTTTTGCCTCCAATTGAACATTCATCCGTCAGGACGTTTATCATATGGCACACAGTACACGTTCAATCCACATTTCAATAAATATTATTTAAAATTTTGCTTACTTTGCATTTTGCAAATCCATTCTTCCAATGTACCGGAGTATCAAACGCTTGAAAACACTGTTTTTTTAAATACAAACTTTACTCTCCAACAACGGCTTTTAATATAGTCAATCTTATCATTTCTTTGTAGATTTTGGACACATTTACTCCTTCAAATACTTAGTGCGCTGTATTCAAGGACACCTAACCATGAGAATCTTCATATACTGTTCACAGCGTGCCCGAGTCTGTTTTGTTTTTACAAACACATGCCACAAAAGTGAACAATATTACTGGCAGTCAGTGCAAAGAAAAACAACAAAATAGTTCAAGTAAACTACATAGCACAATATTTTCTTCCATTTTACCGCTATCGACACACCTGTTCCCAATACATTTACGTTTTCTTTAAAGAACAACCATAGGTGCGGTCCGCACAGGCAGGCATT
Organism: Ambystoma mexicanum; assembly: GCF_040938575.1. Classification (NCBI taxonomy): domain Eukaryota; kingdom Metazoa; phylum Chordata; class Amphibia; order Caudata; family Ambystomatidae; genus Ambystoma; species Ambystoma mexicanum. Next base: position 114,353,733 of record NC_090934.1, on the reverse strand, counting down.
TCCATACACGTTAATAATAGTCTGTCCCCTGCTTTCTGCAATCGGAAGCTTTTCCCCAGCAGAGACTTGCAGCAACAACATCTAAGGTTTTGTGAATATGGTCTGCAGATAGTGTACTCCCATGCCTCAGACAGCCTTGTGTATAATGCAAGGGTCTTGACTTTCACCCTTAAACCAATCACAAAAAGCCTCACACTTTGTCCGCCATATTGCAGGAACCTGAACGAATATTAGTAACATAAATGCAAGGACACTGATCAGGTAAAAGTGTACACACACAAACAGTGGAGTACAGGCTTACTGTGTACATCTATTCCCGCAATCATATACATTTCTGGATTCACACACCCCTCATTGCCCTCCACAGTAAAATGTAAATGTGTAAAGGCCACAGGCACATGTTCATAATGCACATTGGCATACACATTCTTTTGCCCGTTATTTCAGTGTTGACTAACATTGTGGCACATAAACGTTTGGCGTATTGCTATCTGCACCCACTTATCAATGTACCTACTTTCCCACGTGACAAATTACATCCAGTTCAATTACATAATTCCTTCATGTTACAAATGAATTGTACTTCCACTACATTATCTACAATTACTATACACATTTTACTACTGTGGTGGGTGTACCAGTGAACATATTCTGGGGGTCATCACCTCTGGCCATGGCCCCAGAATCTGCCCACCGACGTCCAGAGAAACCGCTCTAGACGGTGCACTCGGCTGCATTTCCGAACCCTTTTTTCACCTATAAAAACTGCTCCACATTGCCTTCATTTCACTTCCCTACCATTTGTACACCCTTTCCAGCCGTCACATGACCCCAAATGTGTTTTCCAAGCTGCCCGTCCATGGCGTTGTCCATGAACAGCTATGGCACCTGCCCAGCCTTTTTCAACATACAAAAACAGCCTCATATCATATTGTTTCCACTCACACACCATTCCCAGCCCCTCTTCCCACCACCAAATAACCCACAGTGTGTTTTCCACTTTTTTCCCCACCACTGTGTCTGTGTCCAGCTATGAATGTCTGTGAATTTCCAAAATATCACAGTTTTCACCATCCAATCAATGGGCGCCCGATGTCCACAGATCTCATGCTGCCCTCTGGACCAATCGGAGGCCAGTCCCCAGGCCCAATAGGGAAGTGGGTCGGCAGGCTGGACTCAGATATCAGAAATGATTTTGCCCTACTTTATGTTGATTTAAAGAACAAATGCTGGACAGATTTACACCAAATTTACAAAAGCATGTTTTTGGGACTAATCTGCTGCTCCTGCTGCAAATTAGGTGAAAATCCGTCCAGCGGTTTGGGCTGTAGGCGTGGGCAAACTTTTTTTCCATTGCATTGATCGTAAAAAACACACATTTTGGGATCCCTATACCTTTGCTCACCCTCTGACGAAACCTCACTGAACTTTGCTGACTCAATCTGACGGCGCCATATACTTCTTCTGCAAAGTTTCGAGAGGATCCATTTAAGGGGGGTGAAGTTATAAGCCAACCAAAAGTGCTCCTCCCATGAGTTGAGCAACTTAACCATAACTACAGTGCCGCTACCATAGACCCTGTAATATATATAAATATATATATATATATATATATATATATATATATATGGCCATCTTGCTAGCTATGCTTATGTTACATTTTATTTCTATATGTACAGCACTATACATATGAAAACTCACATCAAAGTTAGCATTAACTGGAATGGGAGCTTTTAAATGTATATGAGAGGTATAGGTGATTAAATTGTGTATGTGTTTGAAATGTAAAACTCCTGAACGCCTACAACATGTATAAAAAAAATTCACATCAAAGTTAGCCCTCACTTCGATGTGAGTTTTAATATGTATAGGAGGCATTTAAGACATGCAGAGAATGAATGCCTATCTTCTATTTGAACTGTACATGTATGTGTGGGAGATGCACATTTGTCAGAGCTATATTTGATATCCGTTGTCATATTGGTATTTCATACATGTGTCATTGTCATATTTGATGTCTGTTGCAATATCTTTATGAGACATATGAGAGATGTAAATTGTGTAAATGTTTGAAATGTAAAACTCTTATTCACCTCCTATAGGTATAAAAACTCACATTAAAGTCAAATCTCACTTTTTATTTGAGATTTTATACATTTATGAGGCGCATAGGACATGTGCATTTCATATGTTTTTTGACACCATACATTAACATTCAAGACACTCACACACCAAACACGCCTATGCCTTACACCATACACACTCTTATGAAACACACACAATTCATGTTCAACTCATGCTCTTATGATACATGCTCCTGTGACACAAACACTAATGACACACACACTTATAACAAACTCTTACAACACACTCTTATTACACACACTTCTACACATGATCTTTAGCCACATGCCCGGATTCCATAATCTTTTAGGGCATACACTTACGACACACACAACATCCACATTTATGACACCCTCTTATGACACGCACTCTTACACCAAATGCTCCTACGCCATGTACTCTTACACACTTAAGGCACACACATTTATGAAATACGCTTTTGATGCACACCTGAAACATAAACGTATGATGCACATACTTATGCAACACTCTACAGCACATATTCTTGCAAATGCTCTTAATGCACACACTCTTGTGCCAGATGGTCTTAGGCAAAATGCTATTAGTACACTCTAATTGATTCATTGATTGATTGACATGTTGTTCATAATGTGCCTATACACAAGTGTTTCAAGGCTCAACCAGGCAAGTGGGGGGCAAGAAAAAAACAAAACAAACAATCTTAAAAGGCCTAGTATCATTTAGATCTTGCAAGTGTGCAGCCCCGAAGTGCAGGGGAAGGTTATGGGAAAGTGCACCCAGAGCAGCAGGGCCCTGTGTAAAGTGCAAGGAAGGGCTGGGCCTCACAACAGAGTCACATCCAAGTAGTGCAAAGTAGGCCAGGCAGCAGAGAAGGAAGGCCAACAGACAAGCGCAGTGGAACTCGACAAGGTGGGGGGCTGGTGTTCTTAATGACTCAGAGGAACTCCAAGCAACCATTCAGCATAGAGGTGCAGGAGGAAGGGAAAGGTTAACAGAGGAGAGACAGAGAGAAGGAAGAGGAGAATAGTGAGGTCTTGAGGAGCTTCTGGAACTTAAGGAGATCCGGCTCAAGGTGGAGAGAGGCAGGGAGGCTGTTCCAGAGGAAAGAGATTTGCCGGCACGTATCTGCTTGGGGAAGCGACGACTCACCAGCAGAGAATTGGAAGTAAACGAGCGGAGGGCTCTAGAAGGAAGAAACTTAGCAAGAGTGTATTGGAGATAGTAATGGCCCTTGGCCCCAGAAAGCATTGTGAACGATGCAGAGGGTCTTGAACTTGATCCTTGCAGCCAAGGGGAGCCAGTGGAGGGGTTTCAGAGCCTGAGAGATGCAGTCCCTGGGCTGCAGGCCAAGGATAAGTCATTTGGTCCTGTTCTGGATGAGTTGTAGAGGGTGAAGTGCAGAGCTAGGTAAATTGAGAAAGAGGCTGTTGTAGTAATCCAGCCTAGAGAGAACCAGGGCTCTGGAGATAGCTTCATGGACAGTTAGCCTCAAAGTTTTTTGCCCCACAATAGGGTGAGGGCAGAGGGCCCAGGGAGGCCGGGTAGAGTGAGGTGCTACATGTTCCTATGACACACACTTATGCTACATTATTTTATGACACATACTCTTACAACACACATATCACACACACACTTCTGAAGAGAGGTAAATGTAGTGTGCACAAAAGGGAGGCTCAGGTACCAGCTATGACAAAGACGCAGTGACATAAGAGTGACGTGATGTCTTGACACACGTACAAATAGCAAGTGTGTCACACGTTATTGAATAGGGTGCTGCACAGGGGAATACACACGTGACAGCACACACTGTAGATGTGACCTGAGGTATAGATAAGTAGGGAAGTGAGAGCATGGTGATTGTGAAGAAGAATCACATGTGTGACAACAAGTGGGTTTTGTTTTCATTGTTTAGAGGATATGTGGGCAGGGTATTTGGGCACATATGTGCATAGGGTTTTGCTTATTGTTCATTTTCATAAGTATACGTAGAGCATGATTAGGGCTTTTAGCTAGACGTAATGATAGGAGTAAAATAGGAGTCCACAGTTTGACCATGTTGTTGTAGGCCACAGTTGGGAAAGCCTTCTTCTAGCCAGCCCATATTAAAAGGCTGCATGCCTCATTTACCCAGTGTTTTATTTTTTTCAAGCTGGGCAGTGAAGGTCAGGATAACATGTGATACTAAATTAATGTTTTAAGGGGAAGATTTCCTTAGGAATGATATAATCTAGCAGACACCGCATGAGAAATCTCAAAGGCCACTGTGCTAGGATCTGGAAGAACAAGCAAGATTAGGAGGCCAAAAATGAATAAAATATAGTAAATTCACTGTCCAGCACGATGTTGTTGTTTGTTTTTAGAGCAATGTTGGCACACTGCAAGCTAAAATATGGGTAGGACTGGCAGGGGCTTTGGGGCGAGGAATTGGTAGCCAATCAGGAGCACAGGACTGCAATATTCCTGGGCTTGCTCACCTCACATTATCTTCAAAAACATGACTATGCCGGCCAACCATAATTAAGAGTTTTTCTGATGGTCAGCTTACTGATGTGATGCAATTGAGAGGCGGGATATGTTAATATTATGATGTTATGAAATAGGTGTTCAAGGTTTTCTCCAGGATATGTGTTTGCACAATCATAGATAAACAATGTATGTAGCACTATAGGGCGTCAGGATGTTTAACCAAACATGTCTTTTGACCTGTCCCAAGATGTAACTAATGTGTTATGGACATTTTGTGGTTTATCGTTATAAAAGTTGTAACTTTAGTGGGGGCGTTTGAGAACTTATCAACCAGTTCAGCTTACTGGACTGCCTGAATTGCTTTTCTCCCAGCTGTGGGGAGTTAATAAATGTGCGTTTGTTCCTGCAAGGTGTAATTACACTTAACACTTATGACAGAAACCTGTGACACACAGAAAACTGAGAAAACCCCCTGGCCTAGATATGTCAGTGAACAAAAAAAGAGTGAGCCAGGCATGTGATGTCATCAGTGATGTCATCAATGACATTTGTGATGTCATGGGTGTTAGTCTTAGCAGAGCACAGTGGTGGTGCGAGTTATGGTTGCTTAGCTTACCATAACTAGCAAATTTCTGGGGCTTTTCGGTTTGACTTGTACCCATAATATGGATAGGTTGTTGGTAAAGCAAAGTAAGTATAACATCCCATTAACGAAGTGTTTGCACTGAATGTGGTAGGTTTTTCTTAGGACAAACACACCATAAAATGCCGTTCACAACATTTTTTCACTGAATTTCATAGGTTTTTACCAGGATACCCTTACTTTGTATAGATGTACCATACACCATACCAAATGGATGTCGGCATACCGATGGGCACAGTAACCGTGGACTATGCATCTGTTCACGGATAGCAGCTAGCAATCAATCTGCTGGAAAAGGCAGGGGTTCTCTTACATTGTGGAACCATTCAGCAAAGACAAGGAACATATCCAAAGAGCACCATGTGCATGCATTGCAAGGAAAGATAGAGTAGATCTGCAAAGTTGGTACTAGGGAAGCAAACAGAGAAAATGCATAGTGTATACACCATAATGGAATGTACCAATAATGGAAATAACATCTGTGTGGAACAATACTACAGCCGTGCAGCTGTACATGGGAACAAAGAAGAAAATGGCAGATTAAGGACTGCAAAGTATAGAGAGCAGATCAACACTACAACGCAGTAAGTACACTGAAGTTTCTTCTATAATTACACAGCTTGTGCAGTGTACAATAGTGGAAAACCATGAGTTTTTTTTAGTATGCAGCAATACCACGCACCTTGGAATGGCTGGAAGAAAAGTTCCCTCATGACAAAATGAGTAACAATGGTAACCCCATTGGTAAGCAGCACAGTCTGAAAAGTTAGACAGTTGATATGTATTGCTTGATATATATCTAACACATATTTTTATCTTTAAGAGGACATAGTGGAAATGAAATGAATGCACCTCAAGTGGCACCTCTTCCACAACAACATATCGCCACACAAAAGGAAGGAAACTCTGTAAGTAACAGTCTACACAGACTGTACGCCATAATTGAACAATTTCTAAACAATTTAGCCGCCTTACAAGATTTTATGCAAGGACATAATATGGGAAGAATTTAATACTAATGCCCCTCTTGCACATGTACACCTTCCACATTTCCCAGCCCACCATCCCCAACAACATCCCCCAACATGTCTTGTCACATGTACAATATAGCAAGTGTGTCTCACGTTATTGAATAGGGTGCTGCACAGGGGAATACACATGTGACAGCACACACTGTAGATGTGGACCTGAGGTATAGATAAATAGGGAAGTGAGAGCATGGTGATTGTGAAGAAGAATCACGTGTGGCAACAAGTGGGTTTTGTTTTCATTGTTTAGAGGATATGTGAGAAGGGTTTTTGGGCACATATGTGCATAGGGTTTTGCTTATTGTTCATTTTCATAAGTATACGTAGAGCATGACTAGGGCTTTTAGCTAGACATAATGATAGGAGTAAAATAGGAGTCCACAGTTTGACCATGTTGTTGTAGGCCACAGTTGGGAAAGCCTTCTCATAGCCAGCCCATATTAAAAGGCTGCAGGCCTCATTCCCCCAGTGTTTTATTTTGTTCAAGCTGAGCAGTGAAGGTCAGGATAACATATGATACTAAATTAATATTTTAAGGGGAAGATTTCCTTAGGAATAATATAATCTAGCAGACGCCGCTTCATGAGAAATCTCAAAGGCCACTGTGCTAGGATCTGGAAGCTCAAGCAAGATTAGGAGGATAAAAATGAATAAAATATAGTAAATTCACTGTCCAGCACAATGTTGTTGTTTTTAGAGCAATGTTGGCACACTGCAAGCTAAAATATGGGGAGGACTGGAAGGGTCTTTGGGGCGAGGAATTGGGAGCCAATCAGGAGCACAGGACTGCAATATTCCTGGGCTTGCATAGTCATGTGTTATCTTCAAACACATGACTATGCTGGCCAACCATAATTAAGAGTTTTTCTGATGGTCAGCTTACTGATGTGATGCAATTGAGAGGTGGGCTATGTTAATATTATGATGTTATGAAATAGGTGTTCAAGGTTTTCTCCAGGATATGTGTTTGCACAATCATAGATAAACAATGTATGTAGCACTATAGGGCGTCAGGATGTTTAACCAAACATTTCTTTTGACCTGTCCCAAGATGTAACTAATGTGTTATGGACATTTTGTGGTTTATCGTTATAAAAGTTGTAACTTTAGTGGGGGCGTTTGAGAACTTATCAACCAGTTCAGCTTACTGGACTGCCCGAATTGCTTTTCTCCCAGCTGTGGGGAGTTAATAAATGTGTGTTTTTTTCTGCAAGGTGTAATTACACTTAACACGTATGACAGAAATCTTTGACACACAGAAAACTGAGAAAACCCCCTGGCCTAGATATGTCAGTGAACAAAAAAAGAGTGAGCCAGGCATGTGATGTCATCAGTGATGTCATCAATGACATTTGTGATGTCATGGGTGTTAGTCTTAGCAGAGCACAGTGGTGGTGCGAGTTATGGTTGCTTAGCTTACCATAACTAGCATAGCAAATTTCTGGGGCTTTTCGGTTTGACTTGTACCCATAATATGGATAGGTTGTTAGTAGTGCAAAGTAAGTATAACATCCCTTTAACAAAATGTTTGCACTGAATGTGGTAGGTTTTTCTTAGGACAACCACACCATAACATGCCGTTCACAACATTTTTTCACTGAATTTCATAGGTTTTTACCAGGATACCCTTACTTTGTATAGATGTACCATACACCATACCAAATGGATGTCGGCATACCGATGGGCACAGTAACCGTGGACTATGGATCTGTTTCCGGATAGCAGCTAGCTATCAAACTGCTGGAAAAGGCAGGGGTTCTCTTACATTGTGGTACCATTCAGCAAAGACAAGGAACATATACAAAGAGCACCATGTGCATGCATTGCAAGGAAAGATAGAGTAGATCTGCAAAGTTGGTACTAGGGAAGCAAACAGAGAAAATGCATAGGGTATACACCATAATGGAATGTACCAATAAGGGAAATAACGCCTGTGTGGAACAATATTACAACACTGCGGCTGTACATGGGAACGAAGAAGCAAATGGCAGAGTAAGGACTGCAAAGTATAGAGAGCAGATCATCACTACAACACAGTAAGTACACTGAAGTTTCTTCTATAATTACACAGCTTGTACAGTGTACAATAGGGGAAAACCATGAGGTTTTTTTTGTATGCAGCAATTCCACGCACCTCGGAATGGCTGGAAGAAAAGTTCCCTCATGACAAAATGAGTAACAATAGTAACCCCAATGGTAAGCAGCACAGTCTGAAAAGTAAGACAGTTGATATGTATTGCTTGATATATATCTAAAATATATTTTTATCTTTAAAAGAACATAGTGGAAATGAAATGAATGCACCTCAAGTGGCACCTCTTCCACAACAACATATCACCACACAAAAGGAAGGAAACAATTTAGCCGCCTTAAAAGATTATATGCAAGGACATAATATGGAACAATTTTATACTAAAGCCCCTCTTGCACATGTACACCTTCCCCATTTCCCAGCCCACCATCCCCAACAACAGCCCTGTGAGCACAGACGTTATGATGAGACCTCAATCCTTGCCTCCCCTCATGACGACTTTGTACAAATCCCCAAATCCCCTGTGTATGTATCCATTTCAGGTACCCTTTCCCTTTGCTAATAGTGTCTATGTATGTCAGAAATGAAAGGTGTAGATGTAAAGTGTTGCTGAGTGTGTGAGTTGTGTTTCCTTTTATTTTAAAATTCCATTGTAAGGCAGTAGCACACAATACTGTCTGGGATAGCTGTAGTTAAGGAAAATGGAGGTTTCCTACGGACACTGCACCTGCCCAGCGTACGTGCAATCACAATGCAGGTATCCGTAGCACGCCAGTACTGGCCTCATATCTGCATCTTGTGATGCACCTTTAATTAGATGTGGGATTGCATGCATGTCCATCCCACAGCTACGCGCATGCGTATGTCATCCTCTGTGTCCTGGTAATACCGGCCCTGTGCAGCATGGTAGGAAAAAGTTGTGACATGCTTTCAGTACTTCAGTACTTCGAAGCATCCACCCACGCCTTACGGACAGCTGTGCATACGAACATTGCACTGGCTGCAGCCTACAAACAACCAGCTTGAGCGAAAGTGATCCCCGAACATGTGTCGCACTTTTAATGACTCTGGGGAGGCCAATCCTGTTCGAAGGACACCTATAAACATGCACACAAAGTATTATGCCCAATACAGGTCCTGCGAACAGCCCTCCCAATGGAGGACCTTCACAACATCAGTATGTGACCACATCCACGCTGTGCGTAGACCATTATTTGCCAGACACAATCGGGGCCCACGGGCATTGAAAAAGTAGTGTTTTCTGTAATATAAGGAGTGTTATTGTAAACATAAACCCTTACAAATGTCCCACACTATGCCACTGTGCATGTAATTGTTTATATCAATTATGTAGGCCTGCTTTCTGGCTCCAAATGCTGCACAGCAGCCCTACAAAAAGCCACACCTCTGAGGTGTGCCACATTCAGTTTATTTCCTTGCAGAGCAGAGTAGGGGGCCACGTTGCTTTGTGCTGCAATTGATTTCTCATCATTTCTACTGTGCTATATTACCTTTGCAACTAATGCCACCCATGACTGCTGCTACTGACTCTCACCACCACCACCTCCTTCTGAAGGGCCTGGACAAGGGAACAGATGTGGTGATGTACATATAGAACAAGAGGAGAACGAGAATGAAGTAGAGCAAATCCCCAATGCCTTCAGGCAGCGTGAGTGCTGGGTGTGCAAACTGTTTAGTAGCATAGGAGACATGCGGAAATATCATTCTAACCAGGTAAGATGCATTAACTCAGTTGCGGAAAACCTGACGTGTACAGTTACAGCACCACCTCAATGCAACAAGATCTCAAAGCGAACCAGAAGGCAGCAGTTCAGCCGGTAGTGCCCTTCAAACAAGGCAGTAGATTACTTTCTTCTACAGCATCCTCTGCATCTGCTTCTGCCACCAGCAGGGACACTCCTGTGGGGCAACACATCCCTAAATCAGCCTTGCAGGCTATATGCACCACACCAGAACCTTACCTTTCAAAGGTCATTGGATTGTGAATGTACTGTGACGCGCTACTTTGCAGGGGGGAGCAACGTCGAAGTGTGTTCAAGGGGTCGGTCTGAGGGCATGCAAATGAGTGTCCCTTACCTAACTGAGGGCCACCCAACATCTTCCTCTCTATGCACATGCCTTATCTTATCCCTGTGGTTGGTGCCACTTCCCTACCCTGCCTTCCCTTCCTTTACTTCTGTGTCGTGGGTTACAAAACCAAGAAAGATACATGCAGCCGATAAACTCTACAGATTGCACAATGAATAATGGGAGTGGTAGCTCAGTCAAAAACATTGTAGTCATTTCCGGGAGAAAGTGCTGGCTATAACAATAGCTTTTTTCTGGTGTTTGAGTGTGTTTTGAAGGGTTGAAATGAGCAACACTTACTAGAGAAATACTTGCTGTACTTGCAAAAAGGGCAACAATGCATTTGTCATATTTTGAAGACAAAGCTGATTACCAGCATTAGTAAGATGAACTCCATCTGTGGGAAAAATGGCTGTGCTATACCCAATGTTGGTATTGTGGAAGTATGACATGTCAACATCTCGCAAAAAAGGCACAAACAGCCTTCTTGACATTGCACTTCACTTCCTCCATTTACGCACTAAAACAAGAAGAAGGCAGCCACATGTCTGCGCAATGCTAGAAAAAAATAACTCAGGAGTTCGGAAACATACCCATGAGCTAGCCAAGTGCCTACTTCATCGCAAATTGCAGAGAAATTCTGGTAACATGAACTAAACTATTTCCTCAACAATGAAGAATAAGAATGGCTCGATGATTTAGCATCACCAAAGTGGCCGAAAGAGGAACCGAAATCAGCCACGTCATTGCACATACTCTATACCAGTGCACATGCACATGATAGAATGCAAAATGTGCAGCCACTGCACACTGTTTTGCATGCACTTCCAACAAATGTATCTAAGAGTCCCCCAAAACCCATACACTCAGCCTCCAGAAGCACACAGCGCTAACCATATGCTTCTGCATTCCTCTCTACAAACAGACCTTCTGCCACAGTCTCTCAGTGTTGTTAACTCCTCAGTAAGGAAAGTAGTTGTTGGCTGTCCTAAAAGTAGCTAGAAGTAGCTAAATAATGTCATCCCCTAATTTGCATAATTGGCCATGTGCATGATGGGTGATTATCAAGGGCATGGTTGTTATAGCTTCTCATTCAATTTCTCATCCAGGTAGCTGCCTAAGTATACATGGGGCATGGTCTGATGACCTACAGATGACAGTACATAACATAATGCATAAGTGCAGTAGAGCCTGATGTCGATATGTCATAGCCAGAAGTAAATACCTATTAGAAATAGTTATAACTATAATTTGCTTCTTTATGATTTGCAGGAAAAAAGTAAAAATGTGTAAAATTCCTCTTCAGGGCCCTTGTCTGCTTCCAAACCAGAAACTATTGCTCTCCTAAATAGCTCTACAGATTTCGACGCTGTAAGAAACTCAAAGCGCCAGAAAGTTGACAGTTCCAGTACTGACACAATGCACTGCTCTACCAAAGCACCTCACTTAGCTGCTTCTGATGTGCAGAAACCCCTGCTAGATCAGCGTCACGGTTGGACTGGGGCATAAAATTGTCTCGGGCATCAATGAAAAAGTGGGACACAGTTGCAAATGGCTCTTCTTTCTTTTTGTGGCAGACTTTTTTTTAAATAGTACGCAAATGTGAGTTTTTGATAAAATGTGATGCAAATTGTGCACTTTACAGAGAATTTATTCAGAAACGATGCTCATGTAAGCTGCATGGTTAACAAGACATGTAACAACCTTTTCAATTGGATTGCAAAGCAATAGAAAAAAGTGTAAGTTTCCAAACCAATGGAAGAAAGTAGGTAGATTTCACCCTTGCCACTTTCATACTTGCCAACCCTACTGATTTAGGCAGTAGGCTACTGCTTTTTAAGCAGTCTTACCACCAACAGATTTGGGTGGCAGGTCCTATTGCTTTTTACAGGACCAAGTAATTTACATATCTCTAAGGCATGCTGATTGAGACCGTCCCAGGACAAATCATATAACACATTAGTTAGTCTGTCTGTGCGGTAGGCGGGTAACTGATTACTTGGAGTTATGGGCTCACACCAATCAACTGACCTGACAGAATGCAAGTGGCAGAGAGCACCATCATCACACAGCATCTGCATATCAGACTGAAGAGGGTATCAGTTTCCATGTTGTTCAGTTATTTATCTTGCACTGTATTGCCCAGGCTGCTGCTACAGAGCAGTGGCAAATGTTGACACCTAGCTCTGCCTGATTAACTTCTGTAAAGGTAGGTAATTAAATTCGGTGTTCACTAACCATGCAGATTTATAGATATTAAACATTTTAATGTCTTTCCATGTTGTGTTGTTTGATTGGTTTTGTATTTTAGAATGCTCAGTGGCACCAACAATGTATGTTTTGTATTTTTCTGAGATGTACTTGTTATTAGAAGTATTATTTTAGTAAGTTGAAAAATCCTACATATTTTTGGTCACAGTACAAAGTCGCCAGGGAGGCATGTTTGCTGGCTCAATATAGCAAGAAAGTCATCAAGTGCACAACACTGCACTCTGTGCTTACACACCACACCTGAAACCTTATTGGCCAATCTGTTAGCCTCCACATTCCCATTTCCATGCCTTGCATCCTCAAAGGCATGTGGCACATGAAATCCTGCAAATGTTGTGATATCCGTGGACACATCATACTGTGTAGGGGAGTGGGTGAACACATTTCAACCAGGGTAGGGGATTTCATCTTTAGTGGTGGCTCTGAAAAGAGCCTTTTTTCACGGTGCTTGCAATCAAACACCTTTTTTTAGGTGGCGGGGTTCTTTTCTTCTCCTCCTTACATTCTTACAGGAACCTCTTCAAAGAATCCTGCAGATTGTAAAACAAAACACCATTTCCAATGGCAGTCAAAGCCTGCACTCCTTACAAATCAAAATTGCCATCAAAGCCTCTTTCCATGGCATACCTGTGCAGATTTTGCACAAAGGCATCACCCACAGTGAACACTGTGCATCTGTCCATCTCTACCATCCTCACTACACAGAGCCATAAAAAAGTATGACCGCCCCTTCCTGTGAACCACACCCTCAACACCTGATTGGATAGTCCCCACAGCCGCATTTTCATAACTAGAGTGCTGAGAAGTACTGGCTCTTGCACGTGCGCTTCCCCAAATACAGCGAGGACCGCGCCCTAACAGGGGCAGTGCTTCTTCCCTTTCCACTACTCTTTTTCCAGCACTCCCTCATTGGGTACTGTTAAATAGTCACACATGCATCTACCAATCACATCCAAGACCTCTTCATCTAAAACTATCATTTCTCACACTCAGAGTACAAGTCTTGAGTGCTTGTAAAACACTTCCAGTAGAAAGTTCTGTGAAACTATGCTCAATTTCTGCATCCAGATTCATCTGCATCGGCACCCATCACCACAAAGTACAGGTATCAATATATATTATACAGTACTTTTGCAAATCTGTTATAAGTGCCTCTGAGCAGTGTACCTGCCACTAAACTTCCATAACGTTCTCACAAAGCATACAATAATTTCTCCCATCACCAACCATCAAATGCCACTTGCAACAGCATGGGCTTTGAAAGTTTTCACTTACCAATATCAGCCATAGCAATAGCCAGTTACTCTCTTCTTTTCTTCTAACAATTATACAACTTTTTTCCACACTAACACATCTCCTATAAAATGTGTAAAATGTTTGCAGCAAAGGAGCACCAAATGCATCCTACCAACCTAAACTAAATAGACGCATTGCATGCATAAGAACAGGGTGTCTGCCACTTACCGTGAACACTTCACAGAATGTGACATTACTTACAAAAGCAAAAATGTGTGTTTGCTTTGGCAACAGTACCAATCATACCTGTGGTCAAATAAAACCAACAAGTGAAATAATTGCTCTACTCATGTTGAAGGCATATATGCACAGAAAAGATAATAGAATTTCACACACAAAAACATTTTCCTTTCCAAGCTGTACACCTTTCTGGACCTTTTTCTCACCCTTCCACAACTGAGGTTAATGCATTTGCAAAGTAAATACTCCTACACCAATGCACACTTTTGCTAAACCACATCTCATACAGCACACTTATGGGTGGACCAATTCCCCCCCCACCAACAATGCCACTGCTCCCAAGTCCCCATTCATATACAAAGCCATTCACCTACAAACACATACTAGGACTACCTGCCAACACACCCCCCTACCCTTTTAAGTAATGTATTCTCTAAATGCACTCAGTATGCCATAAACCAACATATTAGGCCTCATTACAGGTCAGGCGATCCGGAATTAACAGTGGCTGTAAACCCACCGCCACTGTTAATTCCGGACCGCCCGATCCCGAGTCCTGCAGACGGGAGGTGATCTTCCCGCCAGGTCTGACCTGGCGGGTTGAACACCTCCCGCCTGCAGGCGGACGTGGAAACACCAGGACCATCACGAGATGGTGCTGGTGTTTCCACTTCCCCATTCCCATTGAGTCCTATGGGACTCAATGGGAATGGGGATTTACACCATTCCGCCTCCAGGATTCCCAGGACTCCAGGGTTGTAATGCCCTGGTATTTCCGTGACTCACGGAGGCGGAATGGTAATACGAGTCTGGCAGTAACCAGGTGGTCTTAGGGCGGCGGTTATCGCCAGACTCGTATTGAGGCGCATTGTCTTACTGTCTTCTTTCACAGTTGCAGTAAGCACCTCTGTCCTGAAAGCCAGTGGCGTATCCACTTGAAAATGAAACCCAGAGTAAACCTACTCTCAACAGCCAACAAAATAAGTGCAATGCTACCGTACAGTGTCACCTCTTACTAAGACTGTGCAGTGTTCTTGCATTTTCAGGTACAGAATTGCATCAACCCACTGGTGTTTGCATCATTGTTACGCATTGTACCTCAACAGTTCCTCACTTTGTGTTATCATGTTGCCGCCATTGTATTAACACCCACATAGCATTATAACGTTCCCACCAGATACTAACACACCATTACACAATCACACACCTCTATCTGTATTCCTACCCTCACACTCATACATTCAAGCCACACATAGACATCACAAAATGTGCACACCAACACTTTGGCCATGCCCCCAAGAGCCTAGGCCTTAGCCACACCCACTGCAGCATAATGCAGCCATGCATGCTAGCATGGGGCCAGGTACCACAACCCGCACATGTAACACAGCCACCGGCAGTCGGACCCAACCCCCACAAAATAATACATCCATGCATGCAACCATGTAACCAGTTAGCAGAATCCACAAACATAACACAGCCTCCGGCACCCCTACCCACTTCCATTCACATAACCTTTTACTACTTCCAACCAAACCACAAAATCTTCACAACATTGCCCCTGCTCCCAACACTCTCTTAAATACAAAGAATCAATACATCATAATATAGTTCAGTACTCAGTAATCTGAGCAATGGCCACAACCCAACCACATAAACCATCCATTGGAACCCTGTGCACTTGTATACACACAGTACTTCAACACTTCACCCAGTGGACACACTGCAGGACTGTTGACTCCACCATCTGCAGCCATGCACCTAAAACTGGAGGACGTGCTAACAATCACCACACCCATGCAACCAACAATGTGTACAATGCTGACAAACCACAGACACAAGGCAACAATGTGAAACCTACTTGGAACCAGTGGACATACTTTTCAGTGCAAGGCCTCCAGCCATGCATCCAAGGCGCTAGGAGCCCACCGCACACAACATTCTGTGACCAAGAATCTGTAGGAATCTTAACATTTCAAAAATAATAATTAGCATAATGATGACATCCCAGGAAATTATGTCACATCAGCTTGACCCGATGAAATGACAGGACACGACATCACAGGAAATCATGCCACAAGAACTGTTACCTTATAACATCCCAGTAAATGACTTCACTTGACATATGGCCTTCAAGACATTGCAGGAAAGGACTGCCTGTCCTCTGACCCAACATGAGAAAGAAATGTACCAAATGTGTGAGCTGTGAGCACTGTGAGCAGCTTCGTCCTTATTGAGACATATTTTCCCCGTCAAACATACAATGTGGTGATACCAAATCTGTATACCCCAAGATAAGTGACGGTCACACGGACAAATGCAGCGTGTAAAGCGAGCGCTGCAAATCACCCATTGAAAGCCCCAGAACAAAAGTAATGTAGAGAGCAATATATTCTTGTTTTATTAGACTGCTAACTTGCAACATTGGACAGTTGCTGAAGGCCTCCCTGAGCCTCATATCCACTTTCCACTGAAAGAGAGGAAAGGCCCTGATGCCATCCCTACCTTTGACACATCAATTGCCAAATATGTTTTTCAAGTATGGCAGTGTGAAAAGGCAATGAGGTGATAACACTTCTGTATACTGAAAGGGAAGTGACAGCCACAAAGGCACCAGCAAATGCAGCTAGTAAGACGAGCGCTGCACATCGCACAGTTAAAGACCGACAACAAAACGAATACAGAGAGAAATATATTGTTGTGTTATGGCACAGCTGGCTGGCACCATGGGAAAGTTGCTGGTCCCCACTCCCCTCGGGCTGAGGTTCTCATTTCAACTGAAAGAGTGTAAAGGCCCTTATGCTATAGTGAGACAAAGCACTGGCTCGAAACTCTGAACAAACATAATGCATGGAAGAGCTCAGACAGACAGCTCTGAGATGCACAGCATGTTTGTGGCCGGAGCTGTTACAGGAGTCTTCAATTTTTGCATCTCCAGGTGTTTTGGACTACAAATCCCAATTCCCATCTGCATTGACAGTCACAGCAAGGGCACATGGGAGCTGTAGTTCAAAACATCTGGAGCGTCAAAACATTGCAGACTTGTACACTATTGTATTGTATATGAAACAATTTTAAGAAATTGGTTTAAAAGACAAAATGTTTGTTACTGTGCCGTGAAGCAGGGAGCCATTACATTAGAACATTGTTTAAAAACAAATAATAAAGCATGCTTTTCTGGTTTGCCGTTGTCATTTTACTTGGCGCAAAGTGTTAAAAAGCATGCTGTTTGTGGTTTGTGTAATTCCATGTGTTAGTTAAATAAATATTTGATGGAGAAGCATTTCCCCTTCTCAAAAATATATAGCTATAACTCAGGGATTTACCCACAACTTAGTATTATTAGCAATGAAATGTCATGTTGTTCAATAAATGAGCAGAAGTTACAAGACTACATGGCTTGGGAGGGTTGGCCCTTTCCTTGCTCTGAAGCATGGTCAGTTCTGCTTTGAAACTAAGCATGATCAGTTCCAGTTACTACATGAATGGGTGACCGAATGAGAACCCCGTTATTTTATTTTTTTTAAACAAAGCAACTGTCTGTCTTTGTAATTCTTCCACTCAGATATAAAATGTTGGCCTTTTGCTGAATTGCTTTCTGGTATTTGTCAAGATGGGGGGAAAAATGGCACAATTTTACCCTTTTTCCCTAACATAGTTCTATGCGGATTTATATATTTGAGTATGTGTACTTTTCAAGGTGTCTTTATAAAGCACAGTATTGTTGAAAGCCAGACTTGAGGTGAGGAGGGGAAATGATGAGAGGACATGCAAGTCATGACTATTTGCCCACGATGTGGCAAGAGAGTTTGCAATCCCGGACACTGGTGCAGTTATTTTCCCCTGATTGTGGCTGCTTTTTAGGGCACAAGTAAAGGACACATGTGGGTGAACAGAGTAACATTTGTTCTTTTTTTGAGGGTGGCAAGCTTGCTCAATTATTTGGCTACCAGAATTGCACTCATGTTGTCATGTTCCCATTGCAGACGCTTACACACAAGACCGCAAGCACTGGTTTTGTATTGGGATTTTGTTTTCCATTGAATATTTCATGACCGATGGTGGGTTTAAAAGGTGAGCACTTGTTATACTTTGCCACATACTCATTGGAGCACTTCCTCTCGCAGGTTCCTTTTCTGGTGTTCATTATTTTGTTTTAAAATCTGATGCTATTTTGTCTTGCACACTTTCTTCTAAGGAAAAGGTCTAATGAACAGCATTTGTTCATTTCACTTTAAGATATATGTTCCTTTACTGTGCATATATTTATGGGTGCCAGCTTTTGATTTTCACTTTGGGGGGGTGAAGTACTTGGGCATATGTTATTCTTGCAGCTGGTATTTTTTACGTTTTCAGTGCTGCTTAATTGCGGCTAGTTGGGGTTGTGTGATGTATCACAACAGTCACCAAGAGACCAGCCATAAATCATGGGACTTGTAGCACGCTGCTTAACCAAAGTGTGTGAACCTCTGCAAATAATTTAATCTCACTGTGCATTGCCTAAAATCATTGTGAGTTCTCAACCCTTGCAACCTTTAATACATAACAATGGAACTATCGAAAAAAGGTCAACGACTGTTTGTGATTGATGAATGTTTTGAGTGATGGGTTGCAAGTGTTTTAAAATATAGAGTAGCTGTGTACACTGGCCATGGCCAAAGGCCATGACTAGTGGTCTGGCAGTGTTTCAAAAAGGACAGTGGGCACGTCCGAAGGCCATTGCTAGTGGCCTGGTAGTGTTCTAAAATATGCAATGGGCATGGCTGTAGACTGTGTGCACTGACCATGTGCGAAAGAAAATATATGGAATAACAAAACCCTTGAAATACAAGGAAAAATGTTTGTTGCAGGGATGTTAAGGTGAGCAATACATTGTAACAACATTTTTGGAATTCAACGAAAAATCGTCAGTTGCAGGGCCTTAAGATGAGAACTTAACACAGCAAAACCACTGAAATTCAGCTAAAGCCACCTTAACTTTGCCTCTGTATTCCATAGCCTATGACATCACTGATTATATCACTGGTGAAATCACTAATGACATCACATATGACATCAATGATTATTTGACTAATGGCATCAGACATAAGATCATTCTACGTATTTGCCCATATTTAGACCACCCTTAAGTTTCTACAAATGTGATATAATCATTTTAGAATAGTTCATAACAATGATGTCATTTTTTAAAAAGTAAACAGCTACACATACATCATATCACTACTTGTGAAGCTTTCCTTTATAGTATGTTGGTAAAAAAAGATATCTGAATTATAAATAGTAGACAGCTTACAATGTTCCTGTTTGTGCAAAATATATCTAAGGCTATATATATATATATATATATATGTATATATATACATATATATATATATATATATATTGTCATAGATATACACAACATTTTAATGGACTGAAAGCGAAGACCATTCACTACTTGCATCAATATACTGTAGTATGCTATGATATTTGCCGGTGAAATCGGATTGGTTTGCTCTCATGATTATGGTTGCCATTATTAATTAGAGTATTCTATTGCTCCTGAGTCTGTCCTCCTTAACTTTCATTTTGAAGAACTACTCTTCCTATAATTCAGGTTCTGCTCTCGACACAAATGTGGGCATCAGTGACAGAAAAACAACTACATTAAGGAAAATAGCCGTCCTAATAAGATCTTTATAAAGGAGGGATATCACCTTTTTTGGAGGCTACTCCTGGCTGGTTTATGATTGTGGTGTCCCTTCTAATCATCACGTATGAAGCCCATTATCATAAATGATAACGAAATACAGATGCTCAAATTAAAATCCCAAGAGTGCTGGGAAGATGTAATGTGACTTTCCCTTGTCCTAAAAGTGGGTGCTGAAGACAGGCGGCTGCCCTCCATTATTTCAATAAAACGCTGCCCCACTTAGGTTTTAACTTTAAAAGACAGAAGGGAGAGAGAAAAAATCAATTCTGATCTTTACCTTGATGTGTGAACTGAAAGCTGCCATTTCCTTGGTCGGCGGTCCACTGAAGCATTCAATGCGACTTGGCAATTGGGTCGCTGCCGCAAATTGACAGCTACGGCCTCTTGAAGGCTGCCGCTAGAACGGGTGCCAAGTCTAAAGCATTGTCACTTAAATAAAAATAGAGGGATGATCAATCACCTGTGTCTTGGTGATGGAAAAAAATGTTCAAGCAGCAAATATGTCATTCCATCAGATTCTCCACCTGCAGCAGTGATGCTGAGAGTGGAGCAGCAGTGTCCACACCACCTCCCGGTATCCAGCTTCTCTTCAGGGGTTTATGCCGCCTCTGCTAAAGTCTCATTGTCTGACCCCTCTCAGGTTTAGGGCCAGATCTGCTCTTTTAGGGCCATTTTGGTACCACCTATTGGTGGAGCCAATATTACAATTCCAATATCTTCTTTATTTTGGCAAAACCGAAATAAAAGTTTAACAACACAAAATTAAAATAGTACAGACAGCTATACAACAAATAAAAGGCCATTATAACTCCAGAATAACCTCTTAGAACAACCAACACCCCAGCAGTAGGTGAGCAGCAGAAACAGCCATCACAGATGAGTGAGAAGGGCCACACTTTAGTGTGTAGAGGAACAGCCGAACGCCTAATCAGGAAGTCCCACCCCCCTCCTACCTGTATGCGGGAAGCCTGAAATCTTACCATGCTTGACATCGGCAGCTGTGACCATTTTGCAGCGAATGTTCGAGAGAAGGTATCCATTAAGAAAATCCTATCAGACGTACTCTCAACGAGATGACAATCTTCTGGAGGAGAGCCCAGAACGAAATCTGAAAATCAGAGAAAGGGGAGCTGATGACATTGCAAGAAATGAGCATGACACACGCAGAAGGCTGGCTGAAGAAGAGAATGTATGGACCTTATAGAAACTGATGATGAAGTAAAGAACCAGGTAAACTTTCATATGCGAAAAGAAGATTGCACGTATGAAGAGCACTGCAGAAAATGCAAGCTGTTCAATAACTGTACAGATGCAGTATCGCAAGTAGACTAAGTGATCATAGTAGCTGGCTACATGTAGTGAATAGAATGCAGGCAGAGCCGCCATTGTAAAGAAGCTGGGCATCAATGGTACAACTTTAGTAAGTTCAAAACCATGGAGAGAAGGGCCGAGAGTTGCGTTGCAGCAAAGAATTAGCCAAGATCATAGAAGAGGATGGAAGGGCCGTCTGGCCTGGTGTCAAGACTGCAGCACCCAAGAATCTATTCTTTAAGGCAGTGAACGTTAGATGCTGAATCATCCCTTGTTAAGGTGCAAAGAAAGAACACCATGAGTGTCACGCTTTATTAATTTAAGACAATTAACTGCTATAAAATGGGCCGACTCATAGTCTCCTGTCACGTGTGCCAAGAATGAAAATAGAAGTTGAGCATGGAGTTCTAGAATAATGACAGGTCATGTTTATACTCCCTTGTATTCTCAGAGGCAAGGATACTTGCAAGGCCAAGTTCAAAGACAATTTTCATGGCAGAAGGCATGGATGATGTGAGATGTTGGGCTAATTGGGTGGAGAGGCACAGTCAAGTCCACCTCCTGGCACCTGGGGTATGAGCTTACCTGCTGCTAGTGAGCCGAATATTCCAGAGTAGCACAAGCGTGCCAACCAACTGTAGAGGGCCATATAACGAAGGGCCTTATAGTTTGAGAGCCAGCAATATACAGTGTATCTAATAAATGTTGAAGATGACTTGCACTAGGGGTGGGAATGAGCTGTCTACCTGACATTAGATGTAAAATCACAACCCAACCCCTTATAGAAAGTATACTTAGATGTTCCTCTTGAGTGAATCACAACCCCCTTAGGTTTCTCTTATTTGCCACGTAGTACAAAGTCATGTATGACACATTTTTACTATATAAGTGTAATTTTTGGTATGATGTGCGGTGAGAGCTTGTGCGATGTCCGTTGATGTCCGTTGTAACCCCCTGTTTTAGACAATTCATAATAAAACAGACAAACTTTGCCATCTTCCTGCATTGGTTCCATAATTTGGACTAAGAGTTAACCTGCTTCCCATCCACTGCATGATAAGCTACCCAAAGGACCGTACGTTCAAGTGCACTGATGGCTGACAGAATAGATGATTCTTTTTGGTGAATACATAATGGCATAAGCCACTGCACCCTCTCCACACAATAAAATTGGCAGAAAAATTATGATGCACTTCATCTTCAATTATATCCAAACAGAGCTGCAAACAATCAATGTTGTACCCTTACTCCATTTGGCAGCAAAATAGGCCACTGGGAGACTGCTCAAATGGTACTTTGCATACCAACTTTTCTGTTGGGGGTCAGCTGGTAATCTAGGTAGGGTTGGGGTTTTGGAAAAGCGAAACTGCATTATATGCAAACAAAAAGTGGCTCCATTTATGGCTTCCCAATCTTGGGGGTCCATGGCTGCCACATGAAGTGCATGAACCATGCTATTAATATATAATAAAAATAGCAGTGGGGCCATAACACATCCCTGTCAGACCACACTACCTTTGGAAACAGGGTCTGTGGCCTCGTCATGTGGCCCCATCAAATCAGTACACTATTATCAAAATACAGTGGGGGTCATTGGAGGCAGCCATGGTGCTATTAGCACCATGGCTGCCTCCAAACCCGGGTCCGGGTCCGGGTCCGGTCTGGCTGAATGGGGACTTACCGAGTCATTTTGACCTTGGAGGACCCGCTAAATCCCATTCAGTAAACCATTCCCCATTCCCATTTGAGCCCCCATAGGGCTCAATGGGAATGAGGAAGGCGCTAATTACGGGCCTGCAAATAGCGGGCCCGTTATTAGCGCCCTGGTCCCTTAGCGGGACCCGCAAAGGATGTGTGGTCAGACCACACGCCCCTTGTGGGTCCCGCTAAGGGACCTCGGAATAGGGCGGTAAGGGTTTACCGGCACCGGCATCCTTACCAGTGCTGGTAAACCCTTAACGCTCAACTCGGAATGAGGCCCAGTGTCTTGATGGTTGGGGGAATATCAGCTTCCTCTGAAACTGGCCATAAAAGATCCCTCGGTGGAGTGCCAAAGGCAGTTTGGAGATCCATAAATGCCAGATACAAGCTTTGGGAGCTTAAGGTCAAAGGTTGGTGGAGCACTTTATTGACGCAAAGAGTGACCCTGCCATAGACCCATCATTGATTGTTTGCTATGTTTTGTTACCTGACATTCTTGGTGTTTGACTTGTGTCAAGTAATTAATATAATCAGGATTCTACCTGCGCTTAAAGCTGGTAGGAGACTGAGGGGCCGATTCATGGAACAAATGTGCACCAAAAATCATGGCGCAAGCTAGCGCAAGCGTGACTGAGCAAGCGCACGCACACGCGTGCGATTCATGGAAGGGCCTGCGCGTGTTTACTCCGAGATGTGCGCCAAATCCGAACGTGGCACGCACGGACACACACGTCACAGCAGCATCCCGAACATCATGCATGACGCACACAGCGAAAGCGCACAATGTCGGCGCAGACACCAAAAAGGGGGTGGGACACGTGGAATTGTGAACAACGCGTAAAAAAGAAGGCGTAAATGGGGAAATACTGAAGAGAAATAAACGGAACGCCCACATGCAGGCGAACAACACGTATTCATGGAATCGAATACGGGAAACCCGCGCACGCCAAAAGACACACACAGGCGTCAACACGTCTGCCACACGAAGGCAGGCGGAAGCGTCCCCGCGCGCAGTATAAAAGTGCGCGCAAACAACAAACATGCGGTTGGGCCGGCAAAAAGATGCTGACCGGCGGCGGGCGGAAGAGGCACGGCTCACTGTGGTCAGGGCGGAGAACTCCATGCGCAGGGCATTGAGGCGGGCTGAGTGCCTTGAGGCAACTTGCAGGGAGTTGGAGGAGGCCATGGCTGCGAGACCTCGGGCCAGGGAACAGTCCCATCTCCAAGACGTTGAGGAGGAGTTCGATGATGCCCTGGCCCGGGACATCAACAAGTGAGCCGTTGGACTAGCCCGCCGCCTTTGTACATAGTTCTTTAGGGTTAGGTTTCCTTTTTTTTCTTTATTTTGGAGTTCATGGACTTTGCTCCACTTTATGTATATAGTTATTTTTATAGGATTTTGATAGGTTTCCTTTTGTTTGTGCATCATGGACCCTTCGGACTTGCAGTGTATATAGTTCCGGACTTGTACATACTTTAGTTATTTTAACATCCCATGGATCAATGGTATTTTTTATTTTTTTCATGTACTTTATTAGGGCATTGGAAATGGACCACTTCCCTTTTTTCCTCTTGTGGATTTTTGTTTAACATTGGACTTTTATTTTTTTGGTTTTCATTATCTCTTAATTTAAAAGTTTGAATTTTCAATATGTTTTTTCATTACGTTTTTTAATACATATCATATATCTTCATTATTGGTGTGGTCTACTCTCATTGGTTTTGTACATGTCTCTATGAGCATTGCCTCAGTCATGTTTTGCCACTGTGTGGCTCTGTTGTATATTTATGCATGGCCATGGTGATTCTTTTCAGACTCTCATGGCATGGGTAATTTGGGAGTGGGTGCAGTGGATGGTTGCATGCTTGTACTGGGGAGAAAGGGGGAATAGGATTGGCATTAGGGACATGGGTCTGTTTTGTTAGGACATGTTGTTTGGTGGGACATGAGTCGGGGCCTGCTGGAAAATGCCCATCACTGCTGGGTGGGTGGGTGGTTGGGTGGCTGTGGACATGAGTCGGGGCCTGCTGGCAGGTGCCCGTCACTGCTGGGTGGATGTGTGGTTGGGTGGGTGGGGGACATGAGTCGGGGCCTGCTGGCCGTTGCCCGTCACTGCTTTGGACATGAGTCGGGTCCTGCTGGCTGGTGCCCGTCACTGCTGGGTGGGTGGTTGGGTGGCTGGGGGACATGAGTCGGGGCCAGCTGGCAGGTGACTGTCACTGCTGGGTGGGTGTGTGGTTGGGGGACATGAGTATGTGCTCCCGAGTGCTTGGTGCCGTGTGGACTGGCTGCGGGGCATGCCCAGGGATGTTGAGTAGTCCCCTTTGGGTTGGCTGCCTGCAGGGCATGGTCAGGGTGGATGTGCTGCCTACAGGGCATGGGGAGGGGGAAAGGGCACACCAGAGGGCCCACACTGCCAAATCGTGTGTAAAAGTCCACGCGCACTCCTCGGAATACACGTACCCCGCCCAGCTAGCAAAAAGGCATGTAAAAGTCCACGTGCACCCCTCGGAATACGCGTATCCCACCCGCGCTAGCAAAAACATGTTCAAAACTCCATGCGCACCCCTCGAATACGCGTACCCGGCCCGGCACCGGAAACGCATGTAAATCTCCCCGAGTAACCATCGGAATACGCGTACCCCGCCCGGCTACCGAAAATGCGTGTAAAACTCCCTGTGCACCCCTCGCAATACACGTACCCCGCTCGCATTAGGTAAAATGCATGGAAAAAGTCCCCCCTGTGTTTTGGGCTGCCTGTGGGGCATGGGTAGGGTAGATGGGCTGCCTGTGGGGCAAGGGGAGGGAGGATGGGCTGCCTGCACGTATTCCGAGGGGTGCGTGTGGACTTTTACACACGTTTTCGCTAGTGCATGCGGGGTACATGTATTCTGAGGGGTGCGCAGGGAGTTTTCCACGCGTTTTCGATAGCGCGTGCGGGGACGTGTATTCCGAGGGGTGTGTGCGGAAATGTCCACGCATTTTCGATAGCGCGAGCAGGGTCATGTATTCAGAGGGGTGTGCAGGGAGTTTTCTGCGCGTTTTCGATAGCACGAACGGGGTACGTGTATTCCGAGGGGTGCGCGCTGACTTTTACACGCATTTTCGATAGCGCGAGTGGGGTACATGTATTCTGAGGGGTGCGCGGAGAGTTTTCCATGCGTGTTCGATAGCACAAGAGGAGTATGTGTATTCTGAGGGGTGCGCGTGGACTTTTACACGTGTTTTCGTGCTTGGGGGGGCTTTATGCTGGTCCCCTGGCCTTTGCGCCATGTAGAAGATTTGTGCAATATTTTTGGCGCACGGGGCAGGTTTGGGGGCGTTACTGGCTCTGCTGCTCGGTCGCTGCGCCGCTCTGCGCCACGGCTGGTCATAGATGTTGAAATCCATGAATACGCTATGCGTTGAAATGGGTTTTGGCAAACGCGGCTTGTGCAGACTGCCGCACGTGCACTCTGTGCGCCAGCCGCGTGCGTCACTTGTGCGTCGAATTCTATGAATTACCCCCTGACTATCAACATAGCATACGACTGCTGTCAAATCATTCTCCACAATTAATACTTCTTGTTTGTTTAACTGTCAATGAACGTCTTTAGTATTAGCTAAAAAGAGCAACTAGAAAATCACAACGAAGCAGAATGACGTGCAAGACCATTAAAGCATGATTATACTGATAATCATCTTAATAATTATTATTATTATAATAATTTTCCATCTGCTACCCATCTCAGCAGTTTGACAATGGCTATCCTATTTCCTTTTTACTTTCTGCAGGTTCGAATCTGTTTTTTTTTTCTCTATCATTCCTCCCTGCTGTGAATGCGATTAAAAATAGCGACAGCGAGTGTTACACCTCCATAGGTGAATAGTTGTATCATGGAACGGCGACAGCTACACAACACTTGACATTTGGCTTAAGGAGCTTCTGTTCACCTTATTGCTGTAGAAAAATGTATTCCCCTATAACTTCTGAATCCACATT
Organism: Ambystoma mexicanum; assembly: GCF_040938575.1. Taxonomy (NCBI): domain Eukaryota; kingdom Metazoa; phylum Chordata; class Amphibia; order Caudata; family Ambystomatidae; genus Ambystoma; species Ambystoma mexicanum. The sequence continues at coordinate 114,326,936 of NC_090934.1, read as the reverse complement.
TGGCATGATACTGAACCTGGCAGATCTGATTGACCATGGCAAATTTGGTAGGAATCCATGCACTAGATCACACGTTACAAAACGATGAGAAGGGCAATTTTTCGGTCTATTATAAAAGAGTGTGTTAGTATCAGAGAAAGACTAGTGCCTGTCATCTTCCATGAGATGCAGAAATAATGCCTCATGGTGAAGGGTCTCTTAGAGTTTGGGATGTTTTTGAGAATCTAGGGCAAATGGTTATGTTTGGGAGAGAGCTGGTTAATGTTGCTTACTTTTAAGCGCTCCTTTTGTTTTCAAGTTGCTAAATACCTTGAGAGCAATTGTAATTGGTTATTTACAACACACTTAAGACCCAGAGGTTTCTAAGCAGGGACCCGGGGATCGAACCTGTGGTGTTCCAAGTCGTCTTGCTTCCAAGGCCAGGTGAGCGCGTTGCTCCTGAGCTATCCTCCCTACCTGATGGTTGCTGTTCACTTTAGTGCTCCACTACAGTGGTAAAATAATAATGGCGAGTCTTCCAATCCATGACCACCAGCTGTTGTGTGATGCAGTGCATGTCTTTCATACATTTTATAAAGGTGCAATCGTGAAATGGTGCTACCCTTTGTGGTGTGACATGTCATTTATCAATATTTTCTACTAAATGCCTTTCTGAATTGCATTATGCAAGAATTTTTTGTTTTTTTTGTTGTTTTTTTTTAACAGGATAGTGAGTTTGAAAAATAGTTAATTTAGTGGTGAACAATATACTGGTCCCCTCCGGTGATGTGGCCCTCCAAGTCACTAGAGTTTTAGAACAAAGTGCTGCCCACTTCCGGCTTTAGAGAACTGTAGAGCAGGACAGGGACCATAAAACATTAACCATGGTCACTGTCTGCATATTAATGTTCCTACATGTCAGAGTTGCACAGTCACTATACAAAAAGATAGGGAGTACTTTTAATTGTACCATAAAAAGGCATACTAGTGCACACATTGGTCTGACTGTGACACCAACCACATACATACAACCGCTGTAACAGCGCCTCGATGCCTTACGGGCTGCAAGCGCGCTTAACAAATGCAAATAAATAAAATAAAATACCTATATGAAACAAAACAAAAACAAAAACAAGCATTTAACGCGTTAGAAATGGCATTTGAATTTGTAATTATGAAACTTCATGAGTGAAGGCTGGCATGAAACACGCTATTAAATGTTTAGTACTTGGGGGATTAGACATGAAAACAATACTCCTTAAATTCACCATTGATTTTTAGATTAAAAAGTGCATTTGCCATTGTATTTTAAACATTGCATGACAGGTGATGCAATGCAATTGTGCTAGAGAGGCTGCGTCATTCTCTACTGGAGGAAGTGGCACCTTGTGATCTTGGCCAAGTATTATAGTCTGCACTCTTGTATTCATCAAGGCTCAACAGAAGCAATCAGCACTTGGAGATGGAGGGATTAATTGCAATGCTACCTTTAGATGCTACGCAACCACCATAGGCAATGAGCTGTTACTTCATGAGGGTAAAGGAACAATGTGTATCCTGGGAAATAAAGGTGTCCGTTACTGTGTAGCCTTGTGATCCTAGGCAAGGAACACCCTGTGAGCACGCGTGCTCATGGTGAAAGAAATGAAAGCAGTAGGACTCTAAGGGGTGCAACGGTTAATTTTAATGTATCCTGTCAAGTTGTCGCTGAGCTCCCGGCATCGGCTGACGTTTCTGGTAGCTTGAACCAGGCTTAGACCTCTCTGGAGGGTCAATACTTCCTTGTGGCAGAAAATGTGGAGAAGGAACAAGTCCGCGAGCACTCCTGGGGAATGACAGAGAACATGCCACTGGGTGCCACCCTCCTACATAATGGTGCAGCGGTGTCACATTCTTTTGTGGACAGTAATTACTTCATGGTACTTTACTGCAAAGTAATTACTTTGAATGTTCTTCAAATTGTTTAGGGAATTGTGGGGTAAGCTGTAAAAAGGGAGTTTGGATGGGGTAGGGTCAGTAACGAAGGGGTAAAGGGGACATGGGGGAAACCCCCCAAATTGAGGAAAAATTAATTCAGTGATAAAATTCGAAGTAATTACTTTATTTTATTTTATTTATTGGTAATATGTATATAACAATTCAGTTTTACATATTTCTTTTTATCAAAACATGACATCTAAAACACTTGCTAAAATATATACATTTCGTAGGTGTATCCTTTTTCAAATACTTCACTATTCATTACACATTTAATAGTATAAAATATCCTGAGACAGGTCTTTTAAAATTACTAAAATCATCACATAAAATTTCATTAAGTAGAAAATTAAATTTGCATTGTTTCCTTCAACTAGCTTCAGCCATACACTACGCATATTGCACATATTCATAGAGTTATCATATTTCATCAGACTTTGACTACGTATTGTTTGCAAACTTTCACACTCACATAAAATGTGGTATGCTGATTCAAGAACGCTGGTATCACAGAGTCGAAAAAATCTTAGATTCCCACTCGTGCCCCTGGTATTTATAAAACCTCACATGCATTAATTTTGAACAACAGGTACCATCGAATGGTAGAGCAATTTGGGTATGACATCTGGTATTTAGGTTTCATCATCCTCATTTTGATATATTCTATATATGTTCCACTGTTCGATTTAGTTGCCAAATTTACTATATTTTGTTCTCTATCTAGTTCCCAAATCAGTTTTTTCAATTTATTTTTTATCTGGGCTACAGAGTATAGTAGCCAGCAGTGAGTCTCATTTTTGATCAGTTGGAGGTAATTTAATCTCCATTTGTCTATTGTTTTAAAATCTATGTAAAGTACCACAAATTAATTACTTTTGGCAAAGGAACATGGAACTGGTGCAGCCCGCTGGGTCAGCATGGTCTAGGGACAGTGGAAAGCGCTCTACTGGCGATGTAGGATGGCTTAAAACAGGGATGATGGCAGTACAGCTAGTGAACCGGAAACAGACAACCGATAGTTGCCGCAGGCATGGAACAGGAGGCCGGTTGGAGATTAAGGCTGGAAATGGTGCCGGATTGAAGATTGGCAAGCAGAGAAGGCTCGCGTGGGCATAGACAGGAGGCAAGCTAGAAGAGAGGACGTCCACATGTGAAGAATAGGGTGGCATGGAAGCAGAGGAATAGGCAGAATGACGAGAGGAAGGGAAGGAAGTCGGAGGTAGCAAGCAAGGGAAGGAGCAACAGCAGGACAGTCCCAGAAGACCAGAGGGCAGAGAAGAGTCTGGCAAGATAACAGGGCACACAGAGTGTCCATATTTAAATCCCCTCGTGCTGGAAGACTGGAACCAGCGGCTGCCGGTGTCGTTGCCGTGGCAACCGAAGATGCCAACCAGTCTGCTCATGTGAGGGAGCACGGTGCTGGTTTCCTGAACATGTGCAGAACAGAAGGCATGGTGGCACCGATGACACGAGTGTCGGCCGTGCCGAGGGCTGTCCTGCCTCCGGATGCTACCGCCCAGCCTGCTGGCAGGCACCAGCAAAGATACATCCTCCAGGTAGTGCCCGCGGGCCGTGGAAGTGATTTCGGAGATGCAGTGGCATGACACAGCCATGTGATTGTGGTCAAGCAATACTTTGTGGAGTCCAGTTTTCCAAGGGCAGGAAGGAAAGGGGGTCAGCAAAGGGGAGGGTCAAGGGATGAAATGCACTGCAGCTGTGTGTTCATTAGCAAACAGTATATTCTGAGCTCATATGATTCAGGTATGGCAAATAAAACCAATCAGTACCACAGTCAGTAGTGAGTATCAACGGACTCTTTGCAGTGCAGCCTTCTGATCTTGGGCAAGCAGTAAACCAGAGCTCTTGTGTAGATTAAGTAGATTAAAGACAGCAAGAAGCACTGGACAGTGGGTGTATTATTGCACAGTCATGTTATGATATTGGGCAAACAGAATATTTGCAGCACACATGCTCCATTTTGAAACATGCCACACAATACTGTGCAGGCGCATTTCTTCCAACATGGAAGTGCCTGCGCCCCACATTAGCCAGCATTTCCAATATGTCATCCTCCAAAAAGTGCAAAGCTTCTCCTACTCCTCTGAGAGGTCCCATGCATGGGTGCAGGCTCAAGGACCGGGGCTTGCACACTCTGTGGAGGCAGATTTCTCTGACGTGATCTGCCCCTGCTCTCTTCTCAGTCTATAACTTGTAATGCCCGATGACACCACCTAGCCAGACCTCCTGCAACCGTTCTGTTTTCTGAAAAGTCAAAAAGCACCTTTTCCATTTAGTGGCATTTATAATATGTTGGCCGCATGCCTAAAGTACCCTTTGTTTTCTTATGTTGGGTAATTATTTAAATATTGTTCTACTGAACATTACACATTTTCCTGAGATAAGGTTACATTTCCAAAAAGTCATTGCAAAGTTTAACATTTAAAATCGAGAAATAAAGTCATTAAGTACACCTCAAAATGTCCCTTTTTTCTCTGTTATTTTTAAACGTTTGCAGGGCATAAGATCTGCTGCACCTCCACTTGAGCAATCCGGCCTGCTACAGGAGGTCTATAAGGTAGGCCTAACATATGGAGGGTGATGGGTGAATGCCTTGTTTTAAAAAAAAAAAACAGCGTGTGATGTATTTTTAATTATTTTAATTTACATGATTAAATTGATTTATAACTTTTACAGTGATATTTCTCATCAGTGTATTGTGTGGACCAAGTTTTCCAAAAGTAGAACAAATATATAGCACTATTGTTGTAAAGTGTCATGATTGGATGTGCATATGTATTGTCAAAACTAGGGCTCAAGGTGTGTTATGTTATTGTGATTTATACTGTGCATTGCTGCCATTGTCATGGTCTCCAGGCACTTTGGTGCATCTGAAAAGGAAGGAGGGCTGGGAGTGCTTAGTTAGTGGGATAGAGAGGGAAAGCGCTAGAGAGCTTTGATGTCCAGTTGGTAGAATCCGTTTGGAAAAAAACTCACTGTGTGCTGGTTTGTTTATAGTTGGTAACCGGTATGTGATGTATGGTGTATTTATGTGTATGAGGAGATTTGTGTGTAGTTGGTTTAGTTTCTTGTTGGGTGTTGCGTAGTGTGTGCAGTTTGCGGTGCTTTTAGGTTTTTGCTGCGGTAGAGCTATGGGTGTGTTTTGTTCTGTGTTTGAGGGGTTGTATGCAGGATATGTGAGAGTCATTAGCAGGGTTAGTGGACTGTTGCATGAACATTCAGCTAAGTTTAATACAGTGGCTGCACTCAAAAGTTCAGCTACATCCAATACACTGTCGGCTCTAAAATAATCATCTAAATTCAACACAGAAGCTACACTCGAAGAAACGTCGTCTAAATTTAATACAATGGCTACACTCACAATTCATCTAAATCAGTACAGTGGTGCCTCTCAGGAATTTGGCTAAATTCAATACAGTGCATACACTCAAAATTCAACTAAATGTAATACTGTGGCTGTTCTCAAAATTCAGCTAATTTCACTACAGTGGCCAAACTATATATAAAAAAAAAAAATCAGCTGAATTCAGTACAATGGCTACACTCAAAAATGCAGCTAAATGCTATCCAGTGACTACACTCACAATTCAGCTAAATTCAATACAAGGGATAGCTTTGGAGCACTGCAAGATTCAACACAATGGTAAGAATTGCATGGTAGTAATAAACTAATAAAGTAGTGGCAGGATTTCAGAAGCACAGCACTGGCCGTGTTTCCACCTTACCTGGTTGTTGCAGTAGGTGGCTTTGTTGGGCACTCATGGCTAGCAGGCAAACAGCTGAGGGAGGTGCTCTAGGGAGGTGACTGTTTGTTAGGCCCTTAGCCGGCTGCCCGGTCAAGGCTACTCTGGGCCTCTTGGTGTAGTAGGACTTCATGGCTGCCCTAACCAATCATGGTGGTGGAGAGCATGAGAGGGGAGGAGCGGGTGCATGGGGAGGGATGCAGGGGTGGGAAGGATGCAGGGAAGCAAACACAGGTGTCGCTACGTGCTGGTGAGGAAGGCCAGATGGAAAATGGCCTCAAGGGCTAACTGGCACTGCTGGAGGGAAGGAGGTGCGTCTTGTGCTACAAGTGATCAATGTGGAAAAGGAGTCTTGGGAGCACTGTTAACGGTGTAGTGGGACTTACTGTCTGTCGTGACCAATCATGGTGGTCGAGGGCATGAGAGGGGAGAAGCAGATGCAGGGAAGGGAAGGATAAGGGAAGCAGATACAGGGGTCACTTAGGACCTGGTGTGAAAGGGCAGATGGAAAATGGTCTCAAAGGTTTACCGGCACTGCTGGAGGGTTCAGGAGGTGCTGCTTGCACTACGAATGCTCCGGGCAGAAAAGGTGACTTTGGAGAACCGTTAACAGTCTAGTCGAACTTCCTGGGTACCCTAACCAATCACGGTGGTGGAGGGCATGAGAGGGGAGGTGCGAGTGCGAGGTGGAGGTAGGCAAAGAAGGGATGAATGCAGAGCAGCAAAAACGGGGATTGCAGAGGGCCTGGTGCGGAAGGCCAGATGGAAATTGGCCTACACAGCTTACTGGCACTGCTGGAGACTGCAGAGGTGCTGCCTGCATTGCGAGTGCTCCAGGAGGAAAATGTGTCTTGGGGGAAATGTTAATGGTGAAGTAGGACTTTCTGGCTGCCCAAACTAATCGTAGTGGTGCACGACATGAGAGGGGAGGAGATGGTGCAGGGGGAGCGATGCAGGGGAGGACGAGATGATGGGGGATGCAGCTGAGGGAGATTTGCTTTTGAAGTGTGAGTATTTTACTCCCAGACTTTTTAAATTGAGACTGCAATGGTGTTTAAGGAGTCAAAAAGTAATCTCTTTTCCCAATGGGGATATTTTTTTAAAGTAAAACAGATATATTTTTATAATCCATATTTCTTTGCATCTAGTAACTCATCCCATTTAAGGGATGCAATGTTGGGTTACATTTTCTCTTCATATAAGGCAGAAATAATGTTGAAACAGTACCGTCAAACCTCCTTCCTGTGGGTCTGCCCTGATAGTTCCTCTGATCCAAACATGTCTGTAATGTTGCGCGGGTGGAAGCAGAAGGACAGGAGCCTGTGTGTTGAGGTGTCCTCTTTTTGTTAGGAGTATTTTTACTCTTTTTTATGGTGGGAAGATTTGTCTGTTTTCTAGCAGTACAATTAACTGGTATCTAACCTATCTGGAGCGCTGCTCACAACACTATCAATCCTCTCAACTCTTCCATCCAATGGAAATAAATACCATGATTGACATGAACTAGCTGTGTCTATTGGGATCTAAGAGTTGTGTGTATTGTTTCAGTGCTGCCTTGAGACCACTGTAGAGAACCTTTATTTGTATTTATTTATTTATTTATGTATTTATTTATTTATTTATATTGCGCCAAAGCCCACAGGCATAAGGGTGCACACATTTAGACACAGACATACAACATTTGATGGCATAAAGGAGCATAAAGCATCAGCTTTAGAGCACAAAGCAAGGTTATACATAAACTGGCATCAAACCAAGAAGACAGTGATTGTCAGGGGATGTGTTAGTGGTGGATAATGCACCGTTTGATTGGTGACCCATTCTATCTATGTATGGAACCCAGAAAGAGTTACATACATAGATAATAGGAGACTCTTCGATTAATAATTATTGTGGGTGCAAATGATCAGGTTTGAGTGGGGAGGCGAGGGCAATGAGCGGTAGAGATTAGGAATTAGTCGTGTTAGTCTATTGCCTCGACTCAGCTAGATTCCGGCTGAGGACAGGCTCAGTCGTTCACCACTTCGATCAGTACTTCGTAAGAGAATTGCCTCTCTGGAAGATGCTATTGGGAATTCTCTTCAATATTGAATCTAAAATACCAAGCATCGGCAAAACCAAATATCGGTCTTGAAAATGTAGGCGGTAAACCTTTCGTGCACATATAGATGCGGTAGACACTGTTTTAGCTGTAAGGCAAATTGTTACTAATCATCACCCCCACTTTTTTGGATACAATCCATCAAACCTCACAAAGAATTAAACATTCATTAAAAATGCATTTTGTCAAGTATTTTACAATCAGATTGTAACCCAAAAACGAATTTACTAGTATGTATAAAGCGCATTATATGCACTAGCTGACGGCTATAGTCTATGAAACACGCAACATAAAGCTCTAATGCAAAAAGACAATGCTCCAAACAAAATCAACATTCATTTTTGCCAATATCGAAGTTCCAAAATAAGGTTTGGATCATAATGTAAGGGGGGAAGGGTCTCTCAGGCCCCCCCTTCATTCCTGTTTGAATGCACATGATATACTCATTCCGTGGTTGACAACACACCTCTGGCCAAGGTGTGTGACACCCATTGAATGACACATAACAGTGCATGGCATACAAGCCACGAGACTCCGTATTGTTTAGTTATTGACTCAATTTTCTATTAGGCCACACTTAAATGTTGGAATCCAGCATGCATCTCTCCCCTTCAGTGTCCGCACACAGCCAGCAAGCCAACCCCCCACCTCCTCTCCTCTTCCTTCTCCGTGGCTGTCCTGTTCTCATGGAAGCTTGGGCGTGCAAAGTATCAGACTAAACACTGTATCCCTGGCCTTCCCTTTTACATCACTGCCCTGTGAATGACCAGACCGGAGCCTGGTCCTGGAAAAAAACATCCCTCTCCACAAACCTGCCTCTACACCAACAGATACCCTTTTAAGAAATATAGACCATAAGCCCCTCGCCTGCAGTCTTTTGATGTATCAGCTGCATGCCCAGTCTGCGTGCCACCTCAGTTCACCCCCCTACCACTAACCCCATGTGTGGACATATATTCTCCTAGTACTAACAAACAATAAAACACTCTCTCAGTAATTTGATGAATGTATGTTTGAAATACTATGGTAGATAAGACAGCTGGACCCATGTGCCTTTACTTTTATTGTCCAGGTCAAATGTCTATTGATATAGAGATTGCATGCTACAGTTTAATAAATAATGTTAAGAGATGTGTGGTCGAAAGGGCAAATGTCAGATAGTCTACAACATTGCAACGTGGACATCACCTGACCCCGCATCCCTCCCAGATGAGCCCAGCTGACCCACGTGATCCACGACGTTGCAACTCGGAACCAACCAATGAAGGAACACCATCCATATGCGCCACATATTGTCCAGTCCCCATTGTCCAATGGCTACTATGGAATTTATCCCCTATAGCACCCGTCATAAATTACGTGTTTTTGTAATATAATAAATATTATTCTGTTGTTTGGTCAGAGCGCTCTCGGAGTAAGCAGAGTCCTCTGCATGCCCCATTCACTTTATATAAAGGCTTGTCTTTTACCTCACCTGTACTTGGTCCTGGTCTCATTCCCTAATGGGGTGTATCCATTTGTGTCTTTTATTTGGTTAATTTTACTATAATTGTGGGGAATGCCAGCTTTCAATATTATAAACATCAGCATATAATAAGCATCAGCAGAATCCCTTGGCTGACAGCCATGCTTTGTAATGTAATAACATTTAGAAAGCACAAACTACGACCAAAGCCAACGAGGCGCAACAAAAACAGTGTGGGGGTAGGAGAACCACTTTGAGCTCAAAAGGTGCTATGTAGGAGAACGATATACAGTTCACGGGCACACAGGTCTAGCACTCCATGTGAGGTCCATTGTGGAAACTACACAAGTTGATCTAATTTGAAAAAATACATCATATAGCATATCACTTCCACCCATCCACTATTAGGCATCTTGATCCAAATTGAAAAAATATAACAAATAGCCTATTTCTACCACCCGTCCACTACTAGCCCTCTTATTGCACCTGTTGGAGCTATCACCCTAGCCCTCAGATACAACATGTTTCAAGGCATTGCTATTAAGTCACTACAGAGGTTGACAGATTATAGATTCAAAAGGGCACTTCACACTTTTAACACTTGATTTATCAAGATGACCAGCCTGGACAGGTCGTTCTCATTGATCTGGTTTTGAACATTCTTGAAAGCCTCCAGAAAAACAGAGCCGTCCCCTGCCATGAGCCCTGGGAGCAACCATGGTTTTCTGAGATGTCGTTACCATGGGAAAAACAAGAGAAAATGCAAACTAGTTTCCACAAACCCCAATATAACCCAAAAACCTCCTATGAGGTCCACACTACTGTGTTGGCTAACAATTGTAGCTGGTCCAACCAAATACTCATGACCATGTTTCTGTGTTTGTAATTGGGTGCCAACTCTATGTCAGGCAAAGGGGTGTCCAGGTGAGTTACCTGGAGGTGTGATCACAGTTGTCATTGATTTGTTGAGTTCCATTGCAAGTATTTTTTGTCTAGCAACAGTCTGGCCTTAAGCACTGACGTGGCTTCAGAAGGAATGCTTTCTTGTTTAACACAAGATGCTCTGTGATGCTAGATCAAATATGGGCAACCCCCTCCCATAACCTGACCTCCCTGACCTAGAACATAATAACTTCGTACACACATGTAATACAGATTGTGTGGCCAATTCATTATGTGCCACCAGATAAAAACACTATTTGAAAACACCAAAAATGATATTTCCTGTGTTTTTAGTTTAATCATAATTTAGTCTTCCAATTTCTTCGCTAGAGGAAATGGGTAGGCATTTGCCAGAGACCCAAAGTGGTATAAGCCTTAATATCAGTTTGTGCTATCAACCCTACTTCTGCAGAGCCACATTCCCTGCACCCCGTACCCACCTCTGCTACCGCGGCACCCTCAGCGCAGTGTTTCCTCCAAGCTAGCTTTGCACTTTATAAAGCTCAAACATAGAGAAAAGGCATAAGGGTTAGAGGCATAAAAGCTGACAGAGAGGCTCATGGCATAGCATGTGAGCTGCAAGGGATGTTTTTAGGTTGCTCCGGCTTTGTACACTATTGCCTTTATTACAAGTTTGCCGGTATCCCGTCAGTAATTCTGGCGGTTGTTAGGGTGAATTCTCTGTTTAGGCTGAATTTCCTAACCTAGTGAGTCCCCCAGCAGCTTTGCTGGATTTCTGGAGTTTGATTTTTTTCTCCTGCCAAGAGTGAGTCTCTTTTCCTCACACTCTTGGACATGATTTGATGGGTTCCTTTGACTGTTAATGTGTTTTATGGGCTATGGGGTCTTTTACTCCATGGGGTCTCATGTGTTTTTACTATGTGTGTTACACAGCACCCTCAGTGCAGTGACACCCCACCATAGACTCCATACCCTGGGACTAACTACTGTCTCCCAGGGCATGTAAAGTCACCATTGGCTTTACTAGTCCCAAATTATGAACAGAAACCAGTACAAACCATCATATTGTGGATGTACTGGTCGGGGCAATTCGATTGCCCTGGTGTCTGTTATTCGAGGGGGCACGTCTCCGTCCCCCCTGATCGAGTTTTGGCTGGTGGCAGTGGATATTACTTTTTATATTCGACCGCGAATATATCTCTTTGGGATTTTCCCATTGTTCGTGGCTACCAACTTTAATTATTTAATTCCTATAGCCTCGAACCTACTGCCGGGTTATTTATTTAATATTAATTCACTGGTTGGTATTTTTTGCCAGAACTCGATTCTAAAATGGCGTTTGTGTTCTCTTCTGTGACTCCAACCCAAGTCGAGCCCTTTGTTCCACTTTTTGGCGGGCTTCTCCACAGAAGCCTCCAAAAGTGGTGCCACTCTGTCTGGGTACCACAGGGGGTGTGGGAGGGGGTTTAGGCACCCTGGACTGAGTTGCCTTGGCAACTCAAGTCGCACTCTTGTGTGATTGGCCCAAGTGGTGAGCCGGCCGGCTCACCACTTAGCATGTTTGATTGACAGCTAGGCTGAATGAATGGGGGTTTCTTGCATAAAAGCAGGCCTTTTGGGACTGGAACTTCAGAAGTCGCCACAGGACCTGAGAATCTGAAGAGGGAGAAACTGAGCCGACCTGCAACGACAGAGGAGATATTCTTGCCGGAGAGTCTCTTCCCCTTGAGCTGGTGGGGACAACCAGTTCGCTTTCCTTTTTCGCCTACCAGGACGTCTAGTGGTCGAATTGCCCGTGCCAAGCACCCCGGCAACCGGATAGCCACTTACCACTGAACTGCAAATGAAAGGACCACTCCTTTTAATCGAGAAACTCCACGGCTGGTTTCTTCCCTGGCAGCACAACGACCTCCTGCTTTCCTCCCTGCCGAGATCTTCTCTTCTGCTGATGAAGCACCGACTCGCAACCGCTGTCAGGAACAACTGCCCCCGCTGGAGTGTTCTCACCATTTCAAGGTACTGTGTCCGCCTGGCCTCCCTTTCTATAGATTGCTACAAGGTGACAGTAAATCCTTAACATTCTAGATTGGGCTGGCCTCTTGACCATCTAACTGGTCCCTTTCTTTCGGTCCAACTTCTTTCGGAACCTTTTCGAGACTTTTGTGCACTTTTCAACCGTGTGACCTTGGACACATTTCTTTCTGATCCTCTTAAAGTGGATCCGGCTTTCTGAACTCTAACTTCACGGTTTGATTCTGCCTTCCTCTCTTGCTGTGTTCTTTTGAAAGTGTTGGTATCTGTTTCAATTTATGCTCTGCCTTTCTCTCCCTTTAAAACCGAATTATTAGAGTGCCATCTGCGTTAAGCACTCACCGCTGTCTGAAAATAAGTGGGGCTTTACTTAAGACTTGTCTAATATTCTTTTAAGGGAGTGTATATACTTTAGTGACTGTGTTTTTGAACGTGCTTGAGATTAGTGCCAGTGTGTTTTCTTAGATGTGTTTTTAAATAGCTAATTATATATCTTTTACACCAAATCTCTGGTCAGTGTTTGCTTGTTCTACTGTGTTTACCTGCCCCATTGTGTATACTCTTTATACTGCCTAACTCTTCTTGAGAGAAGTCTGACTGCTCAGCCACAGCTACCAGGTAAATCTGGGTGGTGCAGACTGCTACCAATTGGGTTTACTGCTAACTCCTGTAGTCCGAAACTTTTTGCAGTGGTCCCTAAGGGAACTGCACAGGTTTCTGCCTAACAGCGGTATACTGGCAAACTGCCCCTACCGTTTCTGTCACCTGATATGCCGATATTACTTGGATATTCCAGGCAGCGGAAAAACACCAGTAAATCCCATTCCAAAGAGGCCGCCTGTACTCAATGGAGGTAATTGCCGCATTTTGTTCTAGTGGGGCCTTATTAAACACCAGGTCAGGCCTGGAGGTAGAGCCGTGGCCTGCAAAGACAAACTCATCTTTTCCCGGTATGGAAAAAATACAGCTGCCGGAATTCCCGGCATTATAGCAGCAAAATACAGCAGAAACTCGTAATGAGGACCTGTATGTCACACCTTTCCATTTCGTAATGGTCAGGAAGCTTCTGCTAGAATGCTCCAAACTGGAAGAATCGCATCAAAGCAGAGGTTTAGGCATCTCTGCGGAGCAGCTGGCTGCGGGTAATGAGCTCTGCTAGTGTGGCAATCAAAATGCTGATTTATTTTGATCCTCGTGTAATTATTCTCAGTGCCATCTGAAAGTGTTGCTATTAAGTAAGAGATGTGAACATTTAGTGCTGTTGCCAATGAGGTGGTAAGTGGTTCCTTTGCAGGAAGACAGTGTGCGCGAGACTGCGGCGAGTCAGGAACGACCACTGTGGTGGCTGCAAGCATGATTGCAGGAGAGTTAGGGGCGTTTCTGACATCTGAGCGATTCTCAAAGCTAATGTGAATGGACACAAGAGGGCTGATTCACAAACAATTGCACAAGCACAAAAGTGCAGACGGTCCACGTCTTTGATTTGTGGGATTGTAGGAAATGTGCAGGTGACTTTATTCACGAAGCTTTCTGTCGCATGGTGCTTGCATTGCCCCATAGCAATGCAATGCTATAGACTGGAGAGTAGTGATGGGACCCTGGGTTTCCTCAGGGTTCCATGCTTATCAGTTTGGGATTCAGGGTGGGAGCCATCCAAGAATGCTAATGTTACCTGGTCTACCTCCTACATCTCACCTGTGCTTCGTGCAGACCCGAGGCACTACAGTTTCCAATACCACACCATTGCTACAGGACCGGCATACTCCGAGTACGTCGACCGGGTGCCATTCCTCCTGCCTGGACTGACCTGGCGGAAGGAATGGCACGCGGCCTTAGATATTGACGGAAGCACCGGCACTGTTGCACACAGTGCCGGTGCTTTTGTCCTCCCCATTCCCATTGAGTCCAATGGGACTCAAATATTTTCCAGGGCCTGTTAATGGGGAATTACTGGGACTGCTGGGGCTGTAATGCCCGGTAAGTCCCCATTGCTGGGTGCCGGAAACAAAATGACTCTGGAGGCAGCCGTGCTGTTTTTACTGGCACGACTACCGCCAGAGTCATAAGGAGGCCCACTGTTTTGAACCGCGTTAGTGATGGCAACTGTGAGTGTGAATCAGACCGCCCCAACATGGCACATGAACGCTAGAACATATTTGTCCCTGGAAAAATGTTTGAAGAGACTCCAAAAGTACCTTTCTGTAAACCCCACAATGTCCTAGCTTGTTCTTTCCGATCTATGTGATCAAAGCGCGGCCCGAAATTTCAACGACAAAAATGTCGAATCTGAAAATGACACGCCGCAGTGATGACATAGATACACGTTTACCTGCATCCCCCTTACTTGCTACCCCTTTATCCCCACAGCACACTTCTTTCCCATGCCATGCCTCACCCCACTCCCTGCAACATCAGTTCCCTATTCCCAACGTGGGTCGGAACTGGCACTGCAGGGTCCTTTATTTTGGGGGGGGGGTCTTTATTGTCCCCTGATATCTATGTAATGGAAGTGGGGACGCCCCCACAACCTCTGATTCCCATTTTACTGAACATGGAGAGCGAAGGCCACCCCTGCATTCTCTGCTCCCCTGATTCGATACAATCAGATTGGGTATTTTTGTAAGTGACGAGTGCGCAGTGAACACGCCTTTGGCATTCTGTTTCCGAGATGTTCTCGGAATAGCGTTCTGTCTATGATCCTGATGCTTTCTAGGCCACGGTCACTTCCTCACCTGTGTTCCAAGCTTTAAAAACATGGCCTTCCAAAATAGTCATCTCCATCAAAACCTTTCCTTTTGGATCCCTTCTCATTATTCATTCGAATTTCCTTCGGTCCCTGTATGCAAATGGTATAGTTTCCATTATACATTAGGAACGCCTCTAACAGAAAAGCCAATCATGCTCTTGCCTTCAGCTCGCAAGCAGGGCACATCACAGCTCTTCAAGCACCACCTGCCTTTGACAATTGCCCATCTTGGTGTAAGTGAACATTAACTCCCATGACAGAGCTGCCAGCCAATAAGGCGTCCAGGAACACCTGCTGAATCCTAGAAGAAGAGCTGGCATTCCATTCTGGCCTCTGCCAACTCTCCTACAGGACTGTTATCTTTTTTCTTTTTCAGTCCCCCCCCCCCCCACATGTCCATTTAGGCAGGTAGCCCCTTCCAGATTCCTACATGCCCCCACCCACTCCCAGATCACTGCTTCTCCTTCAAGCACCACTTGCCTGCCTTTGCCTGGTCCACCCACTCCTCAATGCCAAACATTGGCTCTGGTTTCTCCACCCAATCCTGGCTGCTGCTGCGATAGTAAAGGGACTCATTCCTAAGCTTCTGCTTATATTTTCAGCAGCAGTCCTCTTTTTTTTTAGCAGGGTGCCTTATAGGAATTCATCACACATGCAAAGCCAGTTTCCCTAAAAGAAAAAGTGATGGGTGAATTACAGATACATGCTTTTGGTTGCTCCTGTCCTTTGATCCTGGATTAATGTGTACATAGCTATTTGCTGCTGGGCTGAAACTCTGCTAAAGACAAGCGACTAACAGCAGTCACATATGGACATTATTTGTGGCCTGGTTTGCCTACCCTGCTTTCAAAGGCCTCCCTGGGCTGTAAATACAGTTGTTTTCCTGTGTACTTGAGGTGGAAATCCTTTTTTGACTTTTGTAATCACTACCAGGACACATTGTGGGTGAACTGCCTCTGCAGTAAGACCTGCCTCTCTGCCAGCTATATTAGTACTTAGGATCTCACTAGAGGTGAAATACACCCTGTGAGATTAGCCAGCCACCGCTGGGTTCGGAGAATGAGAACACAGACTCATCCAGTCCATGAGCTCCTGGATTGGGACTCACAGCAATTGAAGAAGCAAAGCTGGCTTCCTGCGGTCTACCACGTGGAACCACTCTCACATCAAAGTTGACTGTTTATTAGCACATACAAACCAACTGACCCTGTGGTGCTGCCTTTGACATTTCTGTGATACCTGTTGTTGCTGCTCCTTGAACCAGTTTAGCTGAGCAAGTCAATTACCCTGGGTCGAACAAGAAGCTTGCCGCTACAGAAGCCTTTGAACCCCCATGTCTCGAACTGCACCTCCAACCACCAGCATCCTCGTTACTCAGCCCTGATCGAACGCCAAACTGATCCTGGGGCATATCATCAACCTGAATTCTTTGAATTCCTCATCAAAGCAAGGAACTACATCTCGAACCTGACTTGATGCCTGTGCCATATCAGGATCACTGTGACTCGCTGCATCCAAACCTGATTGGACCCACTTGTACAATGTTGACAAGCCTGATCCCCTCCAAAGAACTAATTAAGGCCCTTAGGAAGGCTCCAGTCACCAGGGGCCATTTGTTGGAACCCTAGAGTCTGGTTAAGCCCCCTTTTGCAGCTTATTCCAAAAAGACATATTCTTTTCAACAATATTAAAGTGTTTATTGTTTTAGTGCTTACATTCTGCATTCCGCTGACTTCTTTTACAGAGGTCAACTCTCCCAGTTTCTTCAGTCAAAGATGTTGGTGTCAAAATGTTGGCCTCGTTATCAATGACCGATCAAAGCTCTGTCGTTTGTTAAAAAGCCCATTATAAACCCTGGACCCTTCGGAAAGTCCTGTCCTCATTCCCCAGAAGTTCCATGCACCAGTGGTCTCTTCCCTGGATATTAGCAATATTGACTATTATAATGCCCTTTTTCTCACCCTTCCTAGACATTTGCTTCAGCGTCTCCAGCTATTGCAAAATTCGGCGGCCTGGGCTGTCCTCCATCCTCCATTTGGGGCCCACATGACCCCGTTTGTGCCTCAAAATCACTGGCTCCCAGTTGAGCAAAGTATCAGATTTAAATCCCTCTGCTTAGTCCATAAGGCTCTTCACAAACTGGGAGCTGAGTTCCTTCAGGCTAAGTTCTGTTTCTCTAAACCTGCTAGGGCACTCCTCTTTCAAGCCGTGAGGACTATTCTAGCACAGCACCAAACCATGACAATTGTATTGATTTTTAAATGACCTTGTAACACCAATGTTTTTGTATCCTATTTATAACCAATGCCTGTGTATTTAAGATGCATGTAACCACGCCGTGATACCCCAGGGTCTGGGCGTGTAACAAATGAAAACATAAAATTAAAATTAAATAAATAATACATTCAGCTCCTAGGTCTAGGTTTGCTCGCCTAGGCAGCAATGCCTTTTCTATAGCGACTGTGAAGGCTTGGAATCCTCTTCCTTTTGACCTGCCGAATATCGAGGCTCATTTGCCTTTTCGTCGGGCTCTGAAGACCTTTTTGTTCTAAACTCCTCTAGGAGCGTCGCTTAGGTTTGATCTTACCTCGCTAGCCCTAGCGCCAAGATGCCTTCTGGCTTACGCTGCGCTTTACAAGTGTTATTAAGATAAGGGGTGGATCTTTATCATTACTTTCTACTCCAGTTTTTATTACATGTTGGTGTGTTTAATGAAAGTATACTTATGTTTATACAATCTTGATTGGACATATTTTTATTTTGAAATTGTGTTCTATTGCTGTCTGTGTTGCTACTGGATCACATTCACACCACTTTTGTGTGTATAGCCTCCCCTCGGACCATGTTACCACAAAAGGCAAAGCAGATATATCTCTTAGCAGTGCGTGTTTCCCCTTTCTGCATGGAGCACTGTTGTTTTGTAGAGGTGTGAGGGCTAAAATAAATAAATAACTTGAGCTTTTATAGCCCACTGAATTTCGAAGACTAGCAGATAAATGCGGGACAAGGACTCAAACTAGCCCCTACGCGCAGGACCTGGATTTAAACCTGTGCTGCTCTGAGTTGTGTTGCCTGCAAGACAAACGCCTTGCCCCTGAGATGTTCTCGAGTCCTACGTAGGCAGTACTGCCAGGACTCATACTTGCAGTCCTGCAGGGCAGTAGTCATTGCCCCCCTCCTTTCAATTGGGCTGTAAAATAGCCGAAACGTCACCCCCTGTCCATAGCCTGCTGGTGGCAAGGACGGTGGATAGCTAGCATTGACTTGCAGTAGAATCGACACGTTTGCTTTTCATTATTTTGCTGTATTCCTACCGTACAAGTCTATACATGTGCGATCCCTTGCATTGCTAGTCACAGACATTTAAATACTGCGTCTCCAACACACACTGGATGAGTGACTGCCATATCTTCTCCAAGCAACTCGCGTTCACTTCAAAGGCACAACACATGCAGCATTTGTTGAAATCGTGTTCGGAATATGGCGTTGGGAAACTGCCACCCTCGCTAAAAGGGGGCTAAGTTCTGAGTTTCCTAATCAGGCCCGTGGGAAAGATCACAACGACGTGTTTCTGAGAGGAAATGCACTGTTGTGAGCTTCTAAAGTTTCTTTTAATGAGGCTTGCCATCTGCTCCAAGTTTAGCTCTTTCTCCTTCAACTGTGCGTGTGGTTCTGTGTGACACACATTGTGCCAGTGGCTCAAAGCCTGCAATCTGCGTGGATGCTGCTCGATAATTGCCAGGCATACATCATATGTTATTATATGCCTTTCAGCCATCTTACAGCCCTGTGGGTGGTCTGGGGTATCAGCCTGCTCGATAATTGCCAGGCGTAAATAATATGTTATGATATGCCTTTCAGCCATTTTACAGCCCTGTGGGTGGTCTGGGGTATCAGCCTGCTCGATAATTGCCAGGCGTAAATAATATGTTATTATATGCCTTTCAGCCATCTTACAGCCCTGTGGATGGTCTGGGGTATCAGCCTGTTCGAAAATTGCCAGGCATACATAATATGTTATTGTATGCCTTTCAGCGATCGTACAGCCCTGTGGATGGTCTGGGGTATCAGCCTGCTCGATAATTGCCAGGCGTAAATAATATGTTATTATATGCCTTTCAGCCATCTTACAGCCCTGTGGATGGTCTGGGGTATCAGCCTGCTCAATAATTGCCAGGCATAAATAATATGTTATTGTTTGCCTTTCAGCCATCTCAAAGTACTGTGGATGGTCAGGGATTTCAGCCTGCTCGATAACTGACAAGCATACATAATAGGTTATTATATGCCTTGTTAGCCATCTCACAGCACTGTGGATGGTCTGGGGTATCAGCCTGCTCGATAATTGCCAGGCGTAAATAATATGTTATTATATGCCTTTCAGCCATTTTACAGCCCTGTGGATGGTCTGGGGTATCAGCCTGCTAAATAATTGCCAGGCATAAATAATATGTTATTGTTTGCCTTTCAGCCATCTCAAAGCACTGTGGATAGTCAGGGATTTCAGCCTGCTCGATAATTGACAGGCATAAATAATAGGTTATTATATGCCTTTTTAGCCATCTCACAGCACTGTGGATGGTCTGGGATATCAGCCTGCTCGATAATTGCCAGGCGTAAATGATATGTTATTAGCCCTTTCAGCCATTTCACAGCACTGTGGGTGGTCTGGGGTATCAGCCTCGAGCTGGGTTTAAATGCCGTATGGACTGATGGTTTCCTTTTTATGTTATGTTATGTTTATGTCCAGAGCCTAGCTTAGACCTGTGGGTATCATGCCGCTGTGGGATTCTTAACGGAAAGAACAGCAATTAGAAAAGAGCAGAGAAACGACATGTAAAGAAACACGAAAAGAGATAGGTTTTTAGCATCTTCCGAAAGGCAGGGTGGTCGACAGTACCCCGCAGGGTCAGCGGAAGAGAATTCCATAACCGGGGGGCCGAGACAGAAACCACCAAGGGTGGATCTGGAAAAACGGGGAGCACACAGCAGCAACTGGTTTGCAGATGCAAGATATGTGCCAGTTGTGCTGAGCTGTGCGATGAATGTGATGCTTGTATGATTCCATGAGTGTCAGTTGTGCATAGGTGTGTGATTCAAGTGATGCGTGTATTGTCACTTGTGCTGAGCCGTGTGATGAATGTGGTGCTTGTATCATTCCATGAGTGTTAGTTGTGCTGAGTATTGTAATGCATGTGCTGTGTGTAATGTGTGTATTGTGTATTATTCCATGAGGATCAGTTGTGGTGAGATGTGTGACACGTGATGTGTATGAAGTGTGTGTAATTCGATGAGTGTCAGTTGTGCAAAGCTGTGGGATGCATGTAGGATTCCATGAGTGTCACTTGTGCTGAGCTGAGTGATGCCTGTGATGCGTGCGATGTGTGGGATGCCTGTATGATTTCATGAATGTCAGTTGTGCTGAGCTTTGTGATGAATGTCAGGGACGTCATTTCACCAAAATGCCAGGGGTAGCGGAAGTGACATCACACGACCCTTGACCCCTGGTGACATCACAGGACGTGATGTAATTTGATCCCACCCCAAAGTGATATCGCGGGATGCGATGGAACGCAACCTTTCACCCGTTGACAAAACAGGAAGTGCTATCGCATAGCATTGTACACTACAAAAAATATGGTTACAATATCACTATAATGTGATGTATATTTCCTACAAGAATGGATCGCCATATGTATCATTAAGATCAGAGTGTATAGGTCCATATTACCAAATTACTGTGAATGCAAGCACCATGACCAAATGATGATGTGTTGTTATATAGCACTTACGCTTAAGCGCTTTATATAGAAAAAATATACACCCAATATCACCCAACCTGTGTTGGTACTCATGTATCGACCTCAGAAAGATGAAAGGGTGATTTGAGGCATTTAAGAACAGACTAAAACAGTGGCTCACCCCCTGAAGTGTGCCTGAAATAAACCTTTAATGAGTATCAATTATTGTATAGAATTCCAGAAAGACACTTAATTTGGTATTCTTAATCTTTCTTATTTAGGGTCAGTGCTGAAAGTGTTAGACTTGTGTCACTCCTTTTCTTCTTTTTCTTCTTTTTTTAAGGGGCTTTAACAAGAAAGCCAGCCACTCCAGAAGTACAGTGCCACATGGTGCTGGCCACAGCCCATGATCTTGCATTACAAAAAAAAAAATGCAAAAAAAAAATTTTAAAAAAAAAACAATCTTTTTTTTCAATTTTTTTTCTAGAGGTCGCAAGGGTGACCACAGAGGTCGCAAGGGAGACCTCAGAGGTTGCAGTTGCGACCCCTGGCGACCCCCAAATGACGTCCCTGATGAATGTGATGCTTGATGATTCAATGAGTGTCAGTTTTGCTGAGATTTGGAATGCGTGTGATGTGTGTAATGTGCGTTGTGTGTACGATTCCATGAGCATTACATGTTATGAGCTGTGTGATGTGTATAATGTGTGTGATGCATGTATGATTCCATGATTGTCACTTGTGCTGAGCTGAGTGATGCATCTGATGAGTGTAGGATTCCGCGAGTGTCCCTTGTGCTGAGCTGTGTGATGCGTGTGATATGTGGGATTCATGCATTATTCAATGAGTGTCAGTTGTGCTGAGCTGTCTGATGCATGTATGATACCAGGAGGGTCATTTGTGCTGAGCTGTGTGGTGCATGTGTGTGTATGAAACCATGAGTGCAAGTTGAGCTGAGCTGTATAATGCATGTAGGATTCCATGAGTGTCACGTGTGCCGAGCTGAGTGATGCGTGTGATATTTGTGATGCATGTATTATTTATTTGTTTATTTATTGGAAAATTGTAAGGCGCCTATACAGCAAATGGTGTTTCACAGTGCCACAAGACACTAAAAGTGGGGATGGAGGGGGGCAAGTGAGAAAGATAACAATAACATTCAGATTGTGTAAGTGCAGCAACAAGAAGTGCAAGGGGGGGAGGGGAGTGACGGTCTGTGCAAAATACGAAGTGCTAGGGTGGGATGGGAAGTGCAGAGTAAAGAGGAGAGGGTGCAAGTGAAAAGGAGGAGTGGGGAAAGGAGGAAATAGGGCCACAGTGGCTAGTGCCAGGGATTGCATGGGTTGCAGGGGGTGAGAGTCCACATGCTAAGTGCGAGGAAGGGGCTGCACTTGTGTAGAGATGCGTTATAAACACCTTATCATAACATATCACTGGTGCCCTGTAGGACGGAGAGGGAACCAGGCAGCCAGCCACTGCAGCAGACAGGGGTGTTAGCAGGCGAGAGGGAAGGAAGAAGAGAAAATGAGGGTCTTGAGGAGATTCCGGAACTTAAGGAGATCCGGTTCAAGTCTGAGAGGTGCAGGGAGACCATATCAGCGGGAGGCTCCTGGAGAGGTGAGAGATCTACCCCCAATTCTCTGCTTTGAGAAGCGTCTGATCTGCAGGGAGTTGGAGCTAGAAGACCGAATGGCTCTAGCAGGGAGGTATTTAGGAAATCGTCACCTCAAACTCAGATTGTAAACTTTTCAACATCTGCCGTACAGACCCGAGACTATGGTGCATTATTGCACCACGTCGCTCACTCGACATCAACTTTACCTGTTCGGCCTCCTCTATTCTGCTCTAATGACAGATAAGCTTAACTTATCACAGCCCCTGCTGGCCTGATACTGCTTTGCAGCGCTAAGGTTGCCACAACATTACCCACTGATCTCCTACACTGCAGTATTTATATGTCAAGTGTTACCTTGAACCTAGACATTTTCCCATATCACTTCCTCAAACTTTTATCTGTCTGTATACTCTCCTTAATGTTCAAACTCTGTAATACTGCTCAATATGCTTGTGATGTACGCTGCCACCACGATAATAGTCCATAATCTGTGGCATGACCTCTACTAATATGTACATACGTATGGTTGCAGTATTATGTTGTCGGCCTATGATATCCACGCTACTGCTCCACCTCTTTAGCACTCGATTCCTATGATGCGATATTGTGACTCGACCGCTGTAGGCCCTTGCTACATGAGGTGTGTTTGTAATGCCCGCACATCGCACCCACTCTATCATACCGGACTTAACCTACCAACCTTTTCCTCCCACTCATCTGATCTAGAACTCTAACTGACCTAACTGGCTAGTAGCCTTTTGCTACCCAATTGGGTTTTGTCTGTAACCACCTGACCTAATAGCATGGTCTGCATTACTACAACCTACCTATATCAGACGCACTTCTGCATGCAGTAATTTTGGTAGGGTACAGGCCTGCAATTATACCATGTAATTATATTTATTTATTTATTGCCCTGATGTAGCCACCTTGGTCAGGCTTTCCCATTGTATGTACCTGGACTTTACCTTTTTTGTAACTTCATGCTCTGATGTAGCCGCCTTGCAACATGAAGTCACACTTTCACAAAGTGTGCACCAGGACTGTCGTTTTTTGGAAATGCATGCTCTGATGTAGCCACCTTGCAACACAAGGTCATGCTTTCCCAATGTATGTACCTGGGCTTTACCTTTTTGTTACTGCATGCTCTGATGTAGCCGCCATGCAACATGAGGTCAGGCTTTCCCATTGTATGTACCCAGACTCTACATTCTGTAGCTGCATGCTTGTTATGCTCACCTGGTCTCCACAGGGGCGCCGAATGGAACTGGACGGTCCGGTGTTGAATGGCTCCTCGTGCCCCCTCTGATTCCCTCTTCCGTCACAAAAACTTAGTGTTATGAATGGCAGACTCTCCATTCTGCGACTGTATGCAGGGGTGTGTAGTAGTTCAAGGATCTAGTTACTTCACTGATCCTGCAGAATTCCAGACAACTATGACTCAATGGGGTAAGTCATTATACCAATGGTATGGATTGCTTCAGAGTTCAAGTTGCCCAAGTTCACTTCTGTGCCTCTTTCTTACAGATTTCCCCTTGGTGCGAAAAGATGAAGCAGACTTCTTCCCAGGAACGATGAGCTGGATTCTAAGGTAAGTTCACACCAGCTTTATGGTATAAAGTCTTTATATGCGGTATGGTTCTTCTGCGCCACTAACCTGCTGTTCTTTTGTATTCTACAGGTGCTGTATCTCTGGGACAGAGCTCACGTGGTGACGCCTTGAGGGACCACTAAGAAATGCAGCCTACAGGTGAGTAGTAGGGCTGCGTAAGAATTAAATGTCCAGTGAGGCTTTTCCCCAATACGCAGCTACCCTGATGTTTTCTTTTTGTTCAACAGGTGCGGCAACTCTGGAGCGGCGATCGAGTGATGGTGGTGATCAGGTGATGGTGCTTTGCTGGATCGCTGGGATGAGCTGCCCTCTGGTGAGTATTAGCGTTGCGCAGGATAGCAATGTAGTTTACGTGGTCTGCGTGGCTAACCTGATGTCTTTTCCTTTTCAGCTCAGCAGAAACGGGAACTCCAGAGAGATCGAGATGGAGCATCAGGTAAGAGTCTTGTTCTGCTTTCTCCTCTCTCTTCCTTCCTTTTCAGGTAGTTCGTGAAAAACTGGATGGGCGTGGGTGAAGACAGGCCTGAAGGTAACAGACACGGTGAGCGTTACGCTGCAGGAGTGCAGAATAATGTGAAACATGTTCTGTACTGAGGGTGTGGTTTTGTCACGATGCCTGCCCCCAGACATCAGGAGCAGACCAGTCTGCCCAGAGTACTGGCACCCATGGGGACATTTAAGGCCCCAAAGGATTGCCTAAATGCTTCCTGGACTCAGTCCTGGCGCCTTTGGCACCAGGCTCATGTTGCCTTGTCAGGCAAATAAAGTCATCAAGTGGCGAAACCATACACAGGCCACCTTGGGGCTGTTTAGAGGGATTACTTTATTTAAGGGACTACTTCATTGGGTGTGGTTTGGGACTACTTTATCTGGGAACTACTTCTGGGAGGCTATTTAAACCACGCCCAGAGAACAGAACACGCTTCGCGTTATTCTGCACTCCTGCAGCGTAACGCTCACTGTGCCTGCAGCTCCAGTTCAGTCTTCAGCCACGCCCGTCCTGTTCTTCTCGGACCGAACCTGCAGAGGAAGGTAAGTAAAAACAGATTAGAACAGGAGCCTTACCATTCTCCATCACAATCATCCGAGAGTCGCCGCACCTGCAAGAAAAGGAACACCAGTTACCCGCGCTATCCCAGATAGCATAAGTGCCGCGTGATACTCACCGATGCTCCGTCCGTCCATGCGATCCAGCGAGGCACTCTAACGTGATTGCCGCCCGGAGCAGCCGCATCTGCAAAAAGACAAGAAAAGATAACAGGTGAGCTGCGCCTTGCTTAAAGACATTCAATCTCAAGCTGCAAGATACTTACCCGATGCAATATTCACTCGTGGTCTCACAAATCACCATCACAGGTAGTTTGCTCCAGGGAAGTGCCGCACCTGCAGAATAAAGAGAGGACAATTCATTAATCACGCGAATGAACAATATTGCATGCTAAGACCTTTTTCTTCGCTTGGTGCAAATACTGAATCTTACCTTGGCATTTACTTTGTTTCTCTCGAAGAAGAGACATCGGCAAAAAAAATGGTACAAGAGTGGACTATAAGACAACCAGAACTCTAAAGCATTGCATGCTACTTTGGATTGGCATAAGACTTACCTCCGAGTCATTGTTGTCTAGAACTCTGCCATAAGATTACGGGAGCAGTGAAGTTAACTGGATACCCAAGTCTCAACGCACCCCTGCATTCAGACGCAGGAAGGAGTGCCCATCCTTCTTAACAATAAGGTGAGACACAGTAAAGAGAACACAAGGTGGTTACGGAAACAGAAGTTAAATCTTCTCCTGTCAGTCAGCTAACTTGCCATTTTCGCCACTCTGGGAAAATCTTCCTACGTGCCAGACAGACGAAACTAAGTGGGCAGGTGCAGTCGCTCATCACTTCACGCTGGTGGAGACCGTTGCAGTCCAGCTTCGTTCGGCGCCCCTGTGGAATCCAGTTGAGCGTAACAGAATGCGAAGCCTCTACAGAAATTTCTGCCCAGGTGTCAAAGAAACCTCAGACACTGACCAATTAGCCCAGCTCCTGGGGGAGCTTAGAGCTGAAGCACATTCCGCACAACAAGAAACCAATGCTCTAAGAAGAGAACTGATTGTGGCAAAAGAGCGTACAGATGACCTCGCTAGACAACTACTCCAAGCCCAAGCTGGTCATACACCATTACCTGGATTGGGGGGAGCGTCAGTCCCAACTCAGTCAAGCAGCCCAGTACAAGTGGTATTACTGGGGGCTATACCTTTAGCTCCACCAGAACGCTTTGCGGGGGACCCTAAAAGGTTTGCAGTTTTTATGAACCAGTGCCGCCTATACTTTCTATGTAGGCCTCAAGCCTTCCCAAATGATCAATCAAAAGTGTCCTTCGTACTGTCATTACTCAGCGGCAGTGCAGCGGATTGGTCTATTCCACTACTTAACCAAGATGACCCTCTTCTCTGGGATTTCCAGGGATTTCAACAAAACATGGAGAAGTTTTTCACCCGTCATTCTCAAGGTCAAGCATTAGACAATGAACTTGTGACTGTTGGGTCTCCTGACCCACGTTTAAGCTATCATGCCACAACATTTGGTGCTGTGGGCTTAGAAAATTCAAGATGGCAGAAAACCCACATGTGCGCCGAAATCCAGGAAAGCTGCGCAGTTTGTGCGCCCACCAAAATGGTTGCCTCACTTGCCACCCACCAGTGCGAGAATGAAAGGCCGGGTTGCCATGAGGGAAATGGGTTGCCAAAGGAAAAACAGTAGCGCCGGTTAGCTTCAAAGCGCTTTAAAACCACCATTGGACTACCCGCACAGTAGTCTGAAACCATTGGGAATGGCAATGCTGATTGCCAAATGCAACCTAGAAGTGTGGGGAATTCATTTCTTAAATCCCAAAAATGGGTGCAGTACCAGTACTCACCACTATACAAAAGCCGGCGTTTTAAAACCACTCTGTGTTTTTCTGAAGGCAAGCCAAAATGCCTATTTCAACATTGCAATATGTGCAAAATATTTACTGAACACCAGCAGACATTTGGCAGAATGGAGTTTTGTGTGCCTACAAAAATCTGGGAAATGAAGAGCACAAAACAATGTATAACTAAACTGGCTAAGCTGTGCATGTCAGCAGCTTAAGCCTAACTGCAACTGGATTTAAAACCACCAAAATCGAAAATGTTTAGATTAAATGAGTGACCTATGTTTGGTGTCACATGCCTTTGTAATTGTTTAAATGTCATAGTTTTAAACTTAGAATCAGCATTCTAGCTGCATATGTAAAAATGTTTAGTTTATTTGAAGGCAGAAAAATGGGGAACAGAAATGACAGTTAGTTGAAAGTCTGGCTTAAGGAACTTGATTTTGCCTAGCAACTACCCCCATCAGGGGTGAAACTTGAGTCACAACTGTGTCCCAGGCCAATCTTCCTTTTACTGCCCACACTAAGGATATGCCATCTATCTGATAATTGAATTACCTGTGCTCTGCAGGAGAGCTGTTTTGCAAGTCTGTCTAAATGCAAAGGAAGGGGTCTTATGTCATCAAAGGTTCAAAGGGGTTGCCTGTCCTGGGAACTATTGACACTTCAGAACTCAACACAAGAAGCCAGGAAATAACAAGGTTCTGTTAATTAAATGCAAAGTGGCCCCCTGGCCTCCTGATGGGAGCTTGCCAGACACCACACAAAGGACCCTTTCCTCTGAAAGGAATATGTTAATTCGGAAAGTTGTCTGTCAACAAAGATCTGCCAGCCAGCAGAGGTCTGTGACTGACCCACCCAAGTCTTGGAGGCGGACCTCAACACTCTGAGGGCTGAATTGGAAGGAAAATATATATATTACAAAAGCACTGATAACTCTTTGTAATCAAATGACAGAAATGTATAACTTTGAGAGTCTTAATTTAAAAAATGTACCTTTAATTCAAGTTCAAACTCCAAATTGTGTGATGTTCTGGGGCAAAACCCCATTGTTTATTAATATTACAGACTGCCTGTTTCAGCTAGACAAACGAAAATGCATTGGTATGTGGGTAGATATGTGGGGAACAGTTGTATAAAATTTAATGAAGATCCAATGTTGTGCAGCACATGAAAAAGTGCTAGAAGTGGCCATTTTTGAATGCAAGCTCCTAGGAAAAGCAGATTTGGACAGAGACATGGCTAAATTCAGCCACACCATGTATATGTAATTTCAAGCAACTGTGTAACTGTGAAATATGTCTTTTATTATCAAATATAGAATGGGTGCACAGATGACAGGGGAGTGTCCCATCTGCAAGCCATAAAATGACATCACTCTGACTCAGTTCATTCACCAATCAAGTAAGGGATGAAAGCTGGACCAATGACGAGTGAGAGGGGCAAGTCTAGTGATGCTGCACACACACCCACTTGGAGAACATATAAATGGACCACTGAAACTTAGATAGAGACCTTCAATTCCATTTGCAGCAACGCACTCTGCTGGACCATACAACATCCCGAGATCCAGACTTCAAATTCATCAACCTCCTGAAAGCCAAACTAGAGACTTCAATCTATCCAGAGAGAAAGCAGTGCTGTACCCAGAGAGACCCTGACCAGCAGAGAGAGCTGAACCAGATCACTGTGAAGTGCAGAGGCCAGACCAGACCAGACCAGAGTCCAGTTTAAAACCCTGACCAGATCCGTGACGAGGCCTATTTAATTCAAGAATATAGTGTGAGTACCCAGCAGAACTGTGTAGAACCAATCTCTTAGTTTAAATTCATCTAATTCTATCTATTAACCTAAGTAGAACTGCCTGATAGATCCAAATCTGTCACCTGTCATTTAGCTGCAAAAACTGTCACTTGTCATTTTGAACTTTTAAAATTTACAAAACCAATATCTCCGCAACCGTTTGGGCTAGAGACTTGCAGTAACTTTCATTTGGAAGCTGAGATCCTAGGCTTTCCTAGGACCCCAAAATGGTAGAGATAGTCATTGCGGTTCCTCTGTAATAGCGCTCGGCGCATCCGCGAATTTTGCCGCGATTTGCAATTTCTTCACATGTAAAAAAACTGCTGCTGCTTGCTTTCCATTTGCCAGAAATTCGTTTAACCTGTTAACTATCCCTGCATCATTGCTAGTGTGAGCCTGGACTAATATTAACTAGATACCACTCACCCTGAACCTCTGAAAGGGAATTAAAAGCAAATTTAGCATATTTCTCATCCATTGCTAGCACATATCAAAGCATTTGGGCTTGTGTTTTCAAAACTCCTATCTGTTTTCTGTTGTCTAAGCTTGCTGGGGTGAACTGAATTACAATTGATTGCATTTATGAGAACTGTGTGCTTTCCTCCCATTTCCTTGCATTGCATAAAGAGGGGGGGAGTGAATAGCCAGAGAAAAGTGATTACATTGTTTGGTTGAAATCATATTGAGTATTTTCTGTACTGCATTCATTGAATATTGCATTCACCTGAGCTTACATAAAGCATCCTCTTCCACATTATACTTTTGTTCCTATTTACCAGTGTGCTACCTTATCCATTTCATGTCAACTCATTAGTGATTATAAGAAGTGTGCTAGTGCCAGATTCTCCGTTGTTAATCTTTATCATATCAGATTAAGTGTGCTATTCAATTATTAATTTATTATAAAGTGTGATATATATATTTTAATTTATCAAATAAACCTTTTAAACTTGCAAAACAGAACTACTTCTTGGCTCAGTGGGGTCAGGGGGATTCCAAGAGAGGGGTGTTATACAAGGGTAGTCATCCAGAACGCATGAACTGGACCTAAAGATATATCAATAAGGGTTTTCATTCAGTATTCCAGACTAGGCGTTAACTTAGCGGTAGTGCTGAATTGAATCCTCTTACAAAGTGGGGGCTCGAGCCGAGACGTTGGGTTAGATTTACCATTTGTGCAGCTTAATACAGTGTGCTAACTGACGGGATACATACATCCAGTCGGATCACCACGCTGCATTACGCTGTGAAGCATTCCTCAAAAGGGACACTCCAAGAAAAGTTCTGTTCTGCAAAAATAAAATACTAACTTCTGTAAGTCAGGACAGAGACCAATCTCTAGAATGACGACCTTGGTAGATATGAAAATAGCCAGAGAGCACTTCTTACACAAACTATTTGTGAGAGGTGAATGGGCTGAGCAGGGCCAGGATGCCTGATTGCAGGCCATCACGCGACAGGTCACTGAAACAGGGTCAGACTTATGGAGAGATCAGGGTCCATTACATGTGGCCCTGAGTGAACTATATATGGCTCCTAAGGCCAAAGATGAACACGACAAGATTGTTAGGATAGCGGCATATTTATATTTATATATGGGAGCCATACAGAATAAATGTGCTGAAGGCCATGATCTGGCAAAAAGGCAACAGATGGTGTTAGAGAAGGTCCAATCTGACCTGGTCTCTTCTGAGCAGAGGCTGCAGAGGAGCCAGGAGTCAGAAAATGACAGCAGACTGTACATCACTAAAATAAAGGAGGATATGGATGTGCTGCAACAGGAAAAGGTAGAACAGGATACCAGATTTCTGGCCTTGCAGAAGGAACACCAAGAAGGTTTGGACTCCCTACTGCAAAGCCAGAAAAAGCTGGAGCAACAGCTAGACTTCAACAGGGTATGTGCTGAGCAGGTAGTCACCCTGCAAGGCCACCTAGATAGAGTGAAGGCAGAGAGCAACAAACTAATTCTGAAAGACCTGGATACCCAGGCAGAGTTTGATCAGGAGCGCCAGAATGCTGGTGCCTTCCAAAGGCAAAGGGACGACCTGGCGGCACAAATGCAGGCTCTTAGTCAGGAAAGAGACGCCATAGGCCAGGAAGTCTGCCATTTAAAAAGAAAAATGGAAGAAAATCACCTGGCCCACCAGGGACTGGGTGACCTCCAAAAAGAAAACCAGAACTTGGTAGAGCACACCAGAAGGGTGGAGGATGCTCTAGCAAGAAAGGAGCAGGCCAATAGGGACATTGCCCAGGAGGTAACCCTCCTGCAGCAAAGACTGGCCCAGTTCTCCAGGACCAACCAGGAAGCACAGAGGGAAAATGAGGCCCTCTGTCAACACAATGATAGGCTCCAACAACAGGTAGCGATGCAGGAGAGACTGATAGAGTCGAGTAAGGCCTTAACAGAGGAACTGAAAGCACAAATGCAGGTTCTTGCATTGCAACAGGGAGAAGGGGCGGATAGAGATGAGGTCCGCTGGGAAAGAGAGACTCCTGACCACAATCGCAGGAGCCCTAACACCAGGGGCCTTCATCTCCCCCAGTCCCTGGACTCTACCACCCCAATGTCCCCTGGCGCACATGAGCACAGGGCCACAGGGATGGCAGATTACTATCCAGCTAAGAGTATGGGGCTCATAGGCCAGTACCACTCAGGAATGGAGGGGTGGGCATCCGGGTATGGGCACCCAAGTACAGTACAGTGCAGTGGGGAACCCCAGGAGAGTAGGCCCATTAAGGGCATCCTGAAAACCTCTGCCCAGTTAGGTCAGTGGAGGGGGTACCCATCAAATCCTGGCAGCAAGGAGGAATCTGAAGACTCCTCTGAACTGCGCAGGACACAGGAGACCAGGTCCCCACATTCTGCCAGCCATTCCCAGGCTCGCAGAATCCGGGAAAACCTGGAAGAACAGACGGGAACCTCTGGGAGCAGTGCCTCTGAGTCCGAGGAAGAATGGACAAGGGTTGCCCGAACCAAAAAGGCCAATAAGGCAAAAAGGGCCTTGCTTAAAGACCCCTTAAAGCAGATTAAGGCGATCAGGAGCGTCATCACGCCTTACCATAAGAACTCTAAGTATTCTGTTTGGGAGCACTTAGAGTTGTTTGAACAAATGATGGAGACTTTCCATTTGAAGGACAGCCAAAGCTGCATTCAATATGTAAAGTGGACCTTCTCCCCGGAATACTCCAGTTTCTTTGCGGGGCTGGAGGACCAAAATCATTTAAGATGGTCCACCTATAAGGCGGCCATCCTGAAACATTTTTCTGTTCACAGAAATCCTCAAGAGGCTCGCAAGGCAGCCTACAATTTGCAATGTGGGGAGGATCAGGCCCCACAAGAATTTGTGCAGGAGTTAAAGCGGGCTTTTGCACAGACCACAAGAAGGGTGCGCACGGATAGCCGTGAATTTATCAACACGTTTTTCCATGCCTTGCCCAAATATATCATGACCCAGCTCGTGAGGGATTTTCACGAGAAAAGATCTTTAGACTGGGTCATTGAACAGGCTACCCGCATCTATGAGGTGCAGAAGCCCATAGAAAATAAAAGCAATGCCCAGAAAAACCCCAAAGCCAACAGCACCCCTGCTACTGCCAAGGTGGCAGAGGTAAAGGTCACCCCCGTTTTGGATTTGGAGATGGGGGGGCCTAAAAACCTACCTGCACCTAATAATGCTAGGCCCAGAAGGTCCTCGGGCCAGTCACAGACAGGGAGCCAGGGAGGCAGCCCCACAAATGGGGTCCCTCGCTCTCCTGACTATGTAAGTCCTCGCTACAAAGGTAACAGACCCATCCTGGGTTATGTGTGGACTCCTCCAGCCCAAGGGGGGGGACCCAGCCAAGCACCTAACCCAGGGAACTTCCCTCCAAACTTCCCACCGGAGGGCAGAAATTTACCAAACCCTGGGCAGAACTTTTTCCCCAGATATCCACCCGACTTCCAGCCCCAAAACCATCCATCCTTCTTCCCCCAATTCCCTGAGCCCAGACCACTGAATCCGGGAGAGGGGAGGCCAAGGGTGGAGGGGTACCCAAATCTTCCCAACCAGGGGTACTACCAGAGGAGGGACAGCTACCCTTCCCGGGATCAGCCCAGGGGAGAAAACAGGGCCCCGTATCAGCCTGAGCGGGTTTCCCAGTTAGAGCGCCAGGTTCAAAACATGGCACGGGATATGGGTCATATACTGAGGGCACAGCAGAACCCTCAGATGGGCGTGCCGGCGCAGAACGCACCCAACTCTGGACCTGGTGCTCCAGAACAATGACGGGGGCAGCACCCCGATAACTCACCGGTTCCCAGGGAGGAAGCTTCCTTCCTCACTTGTAAACAGCCCCTGGAAACCCAGGAACCGGAAGCAAAATCTCTTTCCCCTGAAAGTCTGCCTCCTAAGGAGCAGAGGGGGGGTAGGAGAAACAAAAGACCCAAACAGACTCAGTTTGAGGAGGAAGTACAGATCTTCCAATTTGAGGGAGAGGGATCCTCAGAGGATCCTGGGAAAAGGATCTTCTCCTTCAGAGAGGGGGGAACTCCTCCCAAAGAAAAATGGGTCCCTAGGGATGCAAATCCAGACTGGGGAGATGTGGAGACTGAGCTACCGCCGCCCACCATCTCATCCCAGAACCAACAGCAAGAAAATCCCCTGGTTCAAACCCATCCTGGGGACTGCCTCCAAAAAGGGGGGGGCGGCCCAGAAACGGAGCCAGGGGAACCCACAATGGCTCTGATCTCCAGTTGCAAAATTTTTCTTTCAGATTCCCAAGACTCTCCACAGAATTCTGCCCAAATCTCCTCGCTAGCGATGTCCAAAACCAGAAAATTAGCCCACCAGTTGTCCAAAAATGTACATTATCTGTGCCCCCTTGAGGAGAAGGAGGGTAGATATTATGCCCCGGTACAAGTACAGGGGCAGGGTACAATCTCGGCACTGGTGGACACTGGATCTCAAGCTACCCTTCTGTCCAGAAGGGCCTTTGACGAACTGAATGCAGGAAGGGGAGAGAATTACCAAATTCCTCTCACCTCTCTTCCTGGACAACTGCAGAACTTTGACGGGAAGGAAATTCCCGTTGAGGGGACTGCAGACTTGGACATTAAGATCGGGCGACATAAGTTGAAACACCCGGTCATAGTTGTGACCCCAGAGGGCACCCCTTGTTTACTAGGGAATGACCTCCTGAGACGGTTGTCACCCCTAATAGATTGCGTAAACAAGGTCCTCTGGACCCAGACTAGCCGACCAATAAAATTAAAACAGAGTGTCAACCATGTTAGTTTAAACGGCACATGCCACATGGTTGAACAAAAATCTGACCAAGTAGAATTTCACTTCCAGAACAACCAAATTCCAGACGTGACAGTAATAGCAGTAGGACAACAGACTGGTGATGGGGGGTCCTCTCTATTTCTGAAAATCAACCTTCCTTCCAGTCTAAAGTGGTATTCCACGCTGGAAGGAAACACTCTGAAATTCTATACTAATCCACAATCAGAAACTCCCACTCCTATAGTCCAGAAAGATGTGAAATCAGCTCAGAGCCTGGCTGAGATTCAGCAAATTGGAGAGCAGTTGTTCATCCCTGTTCAGTTAAATGATGGGAAGGACTCTGTTCTCGCTCGAGTGTGTGTGAACAACGGTAAGAGCTTCATCAGCGAAGCCATGTTCCGCCAACTCCCAAAAGATCCAGCCATTCCCACCTTCAAACTGATAGACAAATGGGAAATGGACCTGGAAGCACCCAATTCAAAACATCTCCTGCCAAGCAGGTGTATGCTCAAAATCTCCATTGGCAACAAGAGCATAGTCCATAATTGTTGGGTCGTGCGAGACGTCACTGCCGCCTTTTACTTAGGCAGTGACATTCTCAATCGCTTTGCCATTAATTTGGACCTAATAAACTTCAAAGCTTGGTCCCGATTAGCGGATAATCCCATGGGCTTTGATGATCCAGAAAAAGCATTTAGGTCAGCTCAATTGCTACCTTATGCAGTTGAAATTCAGGTTAAAGAGGAAGTCACCATCCCAGAAAGGACCCGACAATTCTCCCTGGAAGTGAAAGTTAAAAGGGGACAAGAGTTAAAAAACCCTGATGCTTACATACATCTAAACGCTTCTCTCCAACAGCAAGGGTTGGGGGTAAACCCAACTCCATTAGTCAACATAGAACATGACACCATTCTAATAGAGGTGGATAACAGCGACTTAAAGAGTATTACTCTAGCCGCAGGCACCATTATTGGAATGGCGGTTGATGACCGACATTTCTCCATGGATCTTGTAAATGAACTGTTAGGACCAATCCCCAAGGACTGTTTTGACAGTGACAGTGATGACAATACAACACCAGACAGGATTTTTACCCGGCATGGGGGGAACTTCCTGGTGTACACTTCCTGCCCCTATGGTAAGGAAGATGTGACTTGTGACTTCAGGAGGGATGAGGTGATTTTCCAAGTCCATGAGGGCTGCCTTTCCCACCTGAAGCCTCCGGTCCAAATCAGCACTCTGACCAGGGACTTCTCCACCCAGCTGGAGGAGGCCGCGGAGATAGCCAAACCAGAAGTCTTTCCAGGCTTCAGGCAGATGGTGGAAGAGAGAGTCAACCTAGCTGATGCCTGTGTGACTCTGGAACAAAAGCAAAAGTTGAAACAAGTTTTCTTGGATTTCCAAGATCTCTTTGCGGTAGACTCATATGACTGTGGTCGCACCGACATCCACACCACAACAATCCCCACGGACCCTGGCATGACTCCTGTGTTTGTGAAGCAATATCGCTTGCCTCTCGCATCAATGGAGTCCCTTACTGAAATAATTAAGAACCTTGAGTCCCGGGGAATAATCCGTCCAGTCCACAGCACCTTCAATAATCCGGTGCTGGGAATATTGAAGCCAAACGGCCAGTGGAGACTCTGCGCCGACCTTAGGGAGCTCAACAAACGGGTCCATACTTCCCGATGGCCTCTGCCCTACATTGACCAAGGGCTGGCCCAGATTCAGGGGTCACAGGTATTCACTGCAATAGACCTGACCAATGGATACTGGACTGTGCCTGTCAGTAGGGAGGACCAATACAAGCTGGCTTTTACCTTTGGGGGCCAGCAATACACATGGACCCGGACTCCCTTCGGATACCTTAACTCCGGTAATGAATTCAACATTTTCCTACATAAGGCCATGCCCGACCTGGGTGCAAGGGGTAACCTGGCTTATGTAGACGATGTCCTCATCAAAAGCTCAACTGTTGAGGAACACATAGCGGAGATCCGTTATGTTCTGACACAGTTGAGGGCCGCCGGAGCAAAACTTTCCTTTCAGAAAGCACAGTGGTGTAGAACCCGTGTTAATTTCTTGGGGCATGAGATTACTCCTCAGGGTCTCTGTCCCCAGGAAAAGAAAGTGGAAGCACTTCAGAAACTGAAAGACCCCACAACTCTGCGAGAACTAAGGAGCCTCCTTGGACTGACTAATTACAGCAGAAAGTTCATTGAGGGCTACGCAGAGATCACCAGACCCCTGATTCATCTCCTGAAGGGGGGGGTCAAGTGGGAATGGGGTCCAGAACAAGCCGAGGCAGTAAAACAACTCAAAAGAAGCCTCTCACAAGCGCCTTGCCTAGCTTACCCTGTCAGAAACAAGGAGTTCTTCCTGGAGACGGGGTTCTCTAATACGTGCTTGACGGCAGTATTATATCAAAAGCATGACAAGGTCAATAAAGTAATCTCCTATGCGAGCAAAACTTTATCCTCTGTGGAGGAAAAATTCAACGATTGTGAGAAGGCACTCCTGGCAACGGTGTGGGCATTGAAGAATTACCGCCCGTTTATCCAGGGGGAACACATCATAGTGGAGACTCCACACCAGCCTCTGCAATATCTCCAAAGTGACAGAATCCGGGCCGGAAATGTGAGTAATTCCCGAATTACTTCCTGGATTCTGTCAATGCAAGGCTTTCCTGTGGAGGTCAGATATGGCCAAAACAAGAAGAGTCCCCTCGCGCAAGGTCTGGCTGACTTACATGATTGTGCCAGAGAAAACTGTCTCGAGGACGAAAGTCTAAACATAAAGGACAACATGGAGGCATACCTTAATTCCCCCCACAAAGTCTTTGAAGAAGACAAGTGTGTGGGAATGCCCACTGTGTATGTGGATGGATGCTCTTACCATGTTGACAACAACGGGGAGAAAGAACTGGTGGCCGGCGTAGGGAATGCATGGGTGAATGAGTCCCCAGAACCCTCCGCTGGATACAAAATTGGTCCCCGAAGTAGTCAGGTGGCAGAATTGATGGCGGTGCATCAGGCCATCCTCACTGCTGTCCAGCATCAACTCCACGAACTGGTCATAATCACAGATTCGGATTATGTACGGAATGGGTTCGTGGAGCACCTGGCTAATTGGAAAACCAGAGGCATGTTATGTGCTAACAACAAACCCTTGAAACATGGGAAGTTGATCCAAAACATTGATGATCTGGTCAACTCGAATGAGATGACCATCTATTGGAAAAAGATCAAGGGTCATTCCAAAGTAGAGGGACCAGACAAAACTGGAAATGACTTAGCTGATCAGCTGGCCAAAACCGGAGCCATCCAAGGGAATCTAATTGAGATTGAGTCCCTTTTGGGGGAAATCCAGGTCACTGCTATCACTAGGTCCCAGACAAATGCTCACAACGACCTCTCAATTGCACAATGGAGTAAGGAGACCCCTGATGCCGATTTGATTACTGCTCAGAAGGGGGATCCAA
This sequence comes from Ambystoma mexicanum, assembly GCF_040938575.1. NCBI lineage: Eukaryota > Metazoa > Chordata > Amphibia > Caudata > Ambystomatidae > Ambystoma > Ambystoma mexicanum. The sequence goes on along the minus strand of NC_090934.1, from coordinate 114,289,555 downwards.
TAATTGGTAAATTTTACCAGCACCTTGAGGACCCTGAGAACTTTCCCCTGACGGATACCGATTACATTGGGAAAGAGGACCTAAGAGTGTTGATGAAATGTCCAAAAATGTTCCAGATCCAAGACGGTTTGTTGGTAAGGAAATCCAAAGCTGGCCATGATCAGTGGGTGGTTCCTACCTCATTCCGAAGCCTGATGTTAAGTCACGCCCATGATGCGGCCACCGCCGGTCATAGGGGGTTTCACACAACATTGGAAATCTTAAGAGAGGTTGCATACTGGCCACACATGGGGCAGGACCTCGACCAGTACCTGAAGGGTTGCCTTGTGTGTGCACAATTTCAGCCATCATCCCTCACACACCGGGCGCCTTTACAAAAGAGGGGAATGACACTGCCATGGTCAGATTTACAAATCGACTTTGTGGGCCCTGTGATTCGCTCGGCTAGGGGGAATAAGTACATGTTGACCGTGACATGCTTGTTTACCAAGTGGGTGGAATGTCTCCCAGCCCCAAATTGCAAGGCAGAAACTGCAGCCGCCTTGATGATTAACCACATCTTTTCCTGTTTTGGTCTACCTCAAAGGATTGAGTCAGACAGAGGTAGCCACTTCACCAGTGAAGTAATGACAAAGATGTGGGAGATACTGGGGGTCAAGAGAAAGCTGCATATTGCTTATAGACCAGCTTCTTCTGGGGCAGTAGAGAGATATAACCGGACAATTGTGAGCATATTAAAGAAGTTTGTGGCAGATTCTGGGCCAAGTTGGGATATCCGATTACCTCTGGTCCTAATGGCTATCAGATCTACCCCTTCATCTGCAACCAAAATGTCACCATTTGAGTTGATGACTGGGCGCAAGATGGTGCTTCCGCAGCATTTGCTCTACAGGACCCAAGAGCAGACACTGATAACTGCCTCCACTACTCATGAGTATGTAGAGAATTTAAGGAAACACCTCCAACATGCTTTTGCTTACGCTCAGCGGAATCTAGAAAGATCGGCTGATGGCATGAAGACCCATTATGACCTGAAAACTTCCAGGAAGGAATATCAGGTGGGAGACCGGGTCTATCTGTACAACTTCCAAAGGAACCAGGCCAAGCAGCGCAAATTTTTGCCTACATGGAAGGGACCCTTTGAGATCGTCGACAAGATCTCCCCTGTGGCCTACAAAATCCACATCCCCAAAGGTCCTTTGGCAGAGGGGGAAGACAAGTGGGTCCACATAAACCAGTTGAAATGTTGCCATCCCAGGCACACTCTGCAACAACTGGAGGAATCCTCTGGAATCCTAGCGGGTACTGTATCAGACTAATTCAGTTCCAATCATAAAACATACCACATCTAGTCTCTAACATACTGTGATTTGTATGAAACTGTCTCTTAGTCATACTGTTTTTTTTTCAAAATAAGAATGTAATGTTTCGTTATGATGAAATGCATATGCTGCCCCACTATCTCAACAGTGGTGGAAAAACGCCTATGAGTAGATATTGCCGCTCTTCCTTTATCATCCTAGGAGAGATGAAACCATGAAGAATGACCAAGAAGGACGATCCGGAGACCGGGAACGGAGATCCAATGGGCCCAGTGGACCGCCCAATACTTCCCATCAGGACCGGCGAGGAGAACCATCGATCAGTATCGGATGGAGAAGAAGATGCTGAACTGTCCCATCTACAGAAGAGGAAGAAGATTATGCGGACAGACCGGTGCGTGGGTCAAAACCCTTGGGCACGCGACTCCCCATCGACTCAAATTCAAAGTACAGTCGCGTGGGGGGGACTTGTTGGGTGTCCTGACCCACGTTTAAGCTATCATGCCACAACATTTGGTGCTGTGGGCTTAGAAAATTCAAGATGGCAGAAAACCCACATGTGCGCCGAAATCCAGGAAAGCTGCGCAGTTTGTGCGCCCACCAAAATGGTTGCCTCACTTGCCACCCACCAGTGCGAGAATGAAAGGCCGGGTTGCCATGAGGGAAATGGGTTGCCAAAGGAAAAACAGTAGCGCCGGTTAGCTTCAAAGCGCTTTAAAACCACCATTGGACTACCCGCACAGTAGTCTGAAACCATTGGGAATGGCAATGCTGATTGCCAAATGCAACCTAGAAGTGTGGGGAATTCATTTCTTAAATCCCAAAAATGGGTGCAGTACCAGTACTCACCACTATACAAAAGCCGGCGTTTTAAAACCACTCTGTGTTTTTCTGAAGGCAAGCCAAAATGCCTATTTCAACATTGCAATATGTGCAAAATATTTACTGAACACCAGCAGACATTTGGCAGAATGGAGTTTTGTGTGCCTACAAAAATCTGGGAAATGAAGAGCACAAAACAATGTATAACTAAACTGGCTAAGCTGTGCATGTCAGCAGCTTAAGCCTAACTGCAACTGGATTTAAAACCACCAAAATCGAAAATGTTTAGATTAAATGAGTGACCTATGTTTGGTGTCACATGCCTTTGTAATTGTTTAAATGTCATAGTTTTAAACTTAGAATCAGCATTCTAGCTGCATATGTAAAAATGTTTAGTTTATTTGAAGGCAGAAAAATGGGGAACAGAAATGACAGTTAGTTGAAAGTCTGGCTTAAGGAACTTGATTTTGCCTAGCAACTACCCCCATCAGGGGTGAAACTTGAGTCACAACTGTGTCCCAGGCCAATCTTCCTTTTACTGCCCACACTAAGGATATGCCATCTATCTGATAATTGAATTACCTGTGCTCTGCAGGAGAGCTGTTTTGCAAGTCTGTCTAAATGCAAAGGAAGGGGTCTTATGTCATCAAAGGTTCAAAGGGGTTGCCTGTCCTGGGAACTATTGACACTTCAGAACTCAACACAAGAAGCCAGGAAATAACAAGGTTCTGTTAATTAAATGCAAAGTGGCCCCCTGGCCTCCTGATGGGAGCTTGCCAGACACCACACAAAGGACCCTTTCCTCTGAAAGGAATATGTTAATTCGGAAAGTTGTCTGTCAACAAAGATCTGCCAGCCAGCAGAGGTCTGTGACTGACCCACCCAAGTCTTGGAGGCGGACCTCAACACTCTGAGGGCTGAATTGGAAGGAAAATATATATATTACAAAAGCACTGATAACTCTTTGTAATCAAATGACAGAAATGTATAACTTTGAGAGTCTTAATTTAAAAAATGTACCTTTAATTCAAGTTCAAACTCCAAATTGTGTGATGTTCTGGGGCAAAACCCCATTGTTTATTAATATTACAGACTGCCTGTTTCAGCTAGACAAACGAAAATGCATTGGGTTGTGGGTAGATATGTGGGGAACAGTTGTATAAAATTTAATGAAGATCCAATGTTGTGCAGCACATGAAAAAGTGCTAGAAGTGGCCATTTTTGAATGCAAGCTCCTAGGAAAAGCAGATTTGGACAGAGACATGGCTAAATTCAGCCACACCATGTATATGTAATTTCAAGCAACTGTGTAACTGTGAAATATGTCTTTTATTATCAAATATAGAATGGGTGCACAGATGACAGGGGAGTGTCCCATCTGCAAGCCATAAAATGACATCACTCTGACTCAGTTCATTCACCAATCAAGTAAGGGATGAAAGCTGGACCAATGACGAGTGAGAGGGGCAAGTCTAGTGATGCTGCACACACACCCACTTGGAGAACATATAAATGGACCACTGAAACTTAGATAGAGACCTTCAATTCCATTTGCAGCAACGCACTCTGCTGGACCATACAACATCCCGAGATCCAGACTTCAAATTCATCAACCTCCTGAAAGCCAAACTAGAGACTTCAATCTATCCAGAGAGAAAGCAGTGCTGTACCCAGAGAGACCCTGACCAGCAGAGAGAGCTGAACCAGATCACTGTGAAGTGCAGAGGCCAGACCAGACCAGACCAGAGTCCAGTTTAAAACCCTGACCAGATCTGTGACGAGGCCCATTTAATTCAAGAATATAGTGTGAGTACCAAGCAGAACTGTGTAGAACCAATCTCTTAGTTTAAATTCATCTAATTCTATCTATTAACCTAAGTAGAACTGCCTGATAGATCCAAATCTGTCACCTGTCATTTAGCTGCAAAAACTGTCACTTGTCATTTTGAACTTTTAAAATTTACAAAACCAATATCTCCGCAACCGTTTGGGCTAGAGACTTGCAGTAACTTTCATTTGGAAGCTGAGATCCTAGGCTTTCCTATGACCCCAAAACGGTAGAGATAGTCCTTGCGGTTCCTCTGTAATAGCGCTCGGCGCATCCGCGAATTTTGCCGCGATTTGCAATTTCTTCACATGTAAAAAAACTGCTGCTGCTTGCTTTCCATTTGCCAGAAATTCGTTTAACCTGTTAACTATCCCTGCATCATTGCTAGTGTGAGCCTGGACTAATATTAACTAGATACCACTCACCCTGAACCTCTGAAAGGGAATTAAAAGCAAATTTAGCATATTTCTCATCCATTGCTAGCACATATCAAAGCATTTGGGCTTGTGTTTTCAAAACTCCTATCTGTTTTCTGTTGTCTAAGCTTGCTGGGGTGAACTGAATTACAATTGATTGCATTTCTGAGAACTGTGTGCTTTCCTCCCATTTCCTTGCATTGCATAAAGAGGGGGGGAGTGAATAGCCAGAGAAAAGTGATTACATTGTTTGGTTGAAATCATATTGAGTATTTTCTGTACTGCATTCATTGAATATTGCATTCACCTGAGCTTACATAAAGCATCCTCTTCCACATTATACTTTTGTTCCTATTTACCAGTGTGCTACCTTATCCATTTCATGTCAACTCATTAGTGATTATAAGAAGTGTGCTAGTGCCAGATTCTCCGTTGTTAATCTTTATCATATCAGATTAAGTGTGCTATTCAATTATTAATTTATTATAAAGTGTGATATATATATATTTTAATTTATCAAATAAACCTTTTAAACTTGCAAAACAGAACTACTTCTTGGCTCAGTGGGGTCAGGGGGATTCCAAGAGAGGGGTGTTATACAAGGGTAGTCATCCAGAACGCATGAACTGGACCTAAAGATATATCAATAAGGGTTTTCATTCAGTATTCCAGACTAGGCGTTAACTTAGCGGTAGTGCTGAATTGAATCCTCTTACATGACCTTATGTCAAGGGAACCAGGACCTGTTAACTTTCATCGCAACTTTCAATAGGTTGGAGGTAGAAACCGGTTGGCCCGAAGACAAAAGAACTACGCTATTCCATCGTGGGTTGAGAGGCAAACTAAAAGACGTTTTAGCACAAGTAGGAAACTCACCTCAAGAATGTGCTGAATATATAGACCTGGTGATTCAGTTGGACCACAGACTTCAGAACCTGAAAGCTGATTGAGCTAGATTCGAGAATCGGGTACTGGTGAGACCAAAGGACACCTCCAAAATTACGGATGTATCTGAACCCATGCAAATTGGAGGAGTTAGAGGGCCGTTGTCCAAAACAGAAAGAGACAGAAGGAGACAGCAGCATTTGTGTTTATATTGCGGAACATCAGGGCATTTTTTGCGAGACTGTCCGGTGAAACCACCTAAGAAGGCAGTAGGAGCCACCGACAAGATCAGTACTGAATCTGAGCTGGAAAGCTACCCCGCCCGACAAGCGTAGTCCGCTTGTCGAGCGAGAAGAAGGACTCTCAGACCTCACACCTAACTTTCCCATTGATCCTCATTGGTCACCAGCAACCATCTTGTATGCATGCGGTTAGAGCATACATCGATAGTGGAGCCATAGGTAACTATATGGATCAAGAATTGGGTACAAGGATGAATGTTTCTCTTTGCAAAAAGACCACAACTGATTTAGTCACCACCGCCGATGGAACAAAAATAGCTTCTGGCCCAGTAACTCATTCAACGACGGAGATGACACTGTTGGGCCAAGATGGCCATCGAGAGAACATTGTGTTTGATTTAATCAAGGCTCCACAGTTCCAAATAATTCTGGGAATGCCATGGTTAGAAACGCATAATCCTTGCATAAACTGGCGTGAAAAGAGAGTGACCTTCTCGGAATGTGTGCATACTTGTTATCCGGAAAACCCCCGACCAAGAAGATAGCCACGGTCATGAGCCCAACCAATCTGCTACCCCAGGATTACCAGGATTTTCAGGATGTATTTCAGAAAGACCAAGCCAACAATTTACCACCTCATAGACCATATGATTGCCAAATCGATCTCATACCTGGTGCACAAGTTCCATGCAGTTGAATTTACGCCCTTACTGAACCCGAGAATCTTCACTTAAGGCAATACTTAGATCAGTACCTGGCTAATGGCTTCATTTGCCCGTCAAAGTCCCCGGCAGCCTCGCCTTTGTTCTTCGTCCCCAAAAAGGAAGGAGACCTAAGAACTGGTATTGACTATCGCGCGTTAAAGCAAGTAACTGTAAAAAACTGGTACCCATTACCCCTAATCCCGGAATTATTGAACCAAGTAAAAGATGCTCATATTTACACTAAGTTGGATCTCCGAGGCGTGTATTATCTTGTACGCGTGAAAAAGGGTGACGAGTGGAAGACCGCCTTCCATACCAAGTATGGATTATTTGAATACCAGGTGATGCCCTTTGGGCTTTGTAACGCCCCGGCAGCGTTTCAGTATTTTATGAACAATGTCCTTCGTGAACTAATTGATGTCTGTATCATCGTGTATATTGACGATATCTTGGTGTACTCGTCTTCTGAACAAGACCATGTGAAGCATGTTCATGCAGTACTAGAAAAATTACATCAACAAAAATTGTGCGCAAAATTGGAAAAAAAATTCTTTCAAACTACCGAGGTCGAGTTTCTTGGGTTTGTCCTGACCTCAAGTGGGGTTCGAATGGATTCACAGAAAGTAGATGCCATCCTCAAGTGGCCCTCATCCACTTCAGTAAAAGGGGTACAGAGTATGCTTGGATTTGCAAACTTCAACTGCAGGTTCATTCCTGACTTTTCACATTTGGTACACCCCATCAAATCACTATTACGGAAGAATAAACGCTTCCAGTGGTCATAGGAAGCAGAAAAGGCCTTCCAAGATCTAAAACAAAAATTCACTTCAGCTCCAGTTTTGAAGCTTCCACGCCCAGAGCTTCCATACGTGGTAGAAACTGATGCATCCAGTCTGGCTATGGGGGCGGTCCTTTCTCAAAAAGATCCGGAGACAGGTCAACTCCATCCAGTGGCCTTTTGGTCATGAACATTTTCAGCACCTGAACTAAAGGCCATCAAGTCGGCCTTCAAGGCTTGGCGGCACTATCTCCTCGGAGCCTGACACACCATCACGTTAATTACGGATCATACAAACTTACAATTCCTAAAGCCGGGCAAGGCCCAATCATCTCGTCAACTTAGATGGGCTTTATTTTTTGAGGAATACGATTTCCTGATTAATTACCGACCTGGTTGTCGAAACAGCAAAGCAGATGCTCTATCCCGCATAGGAATGGAAGAAGCATATTCAAATCCAGACCGGTGCCCATAATTCCGGGAGGAAGAATCCTAGGAAGAACTACCTTGTCAACTCTAGACGTCATCCATGAGAAGATTCTGCATATTCTCGATTCTACAGCTTTACAAGATTGGTCAAACAAAAGCAAAAATCATTCAGCCGTTGATCATTTACCGTACTACCAAGGACGTCTTTATCTACCTAGTAAGGAACTGCAAAAACAGGTTATGTCCAATTATCATGAGTCCTTGGTAGAAGGCCATCCTGGAATTGCAAAAACCAAAGCTAAAATCAAGAGACATTTCTGGTGGCCTATTTGGCGAAAAGACGTTAAGCAATTTGTCCTATCTTGTGGCATTTCTGCTCAAAACAAGGCCCAGAAGAAGAAACCAGCGGGTTTATTACAACCCTTAGACATTCCACCTACACCCTGGCATACATTATCTCTTGATTTTATCACAGATCTTCCCCCCTGTAATGGGTTCAACACGATTTTAGTAATAGTGGACCTATTTTCCAAAATGGCCCACTTCATTCCGTTAAAATGCTTTACCAGTCCTAGTTTCCGATCGGGGGAGTCAGTTTATCTCACAATTTTGGAGAAAATGTTGCCAATTAGCCCAAATTGATGTAAGACTTTCAACCAGCCACCATCCACAAACCGATGGTCAAACGAGAAGACCAACCAAACATAAGAGCAATATCTACGGTTCATGTTACACCAAACAGAGGGCAACTGGAAAGACATTTTATGGATAACCGAATATGCCTACAACATTTCTTTACACTCCAGCACTGGACAAAGTCCATTTGACACCATATATGGAAGACATCCGCAGACCTCTGAACTTGACCCACCTCAACACTTGGAGATGCCCGCCGTAAGCAGTTTACACACTACTATAACACAGGCCTTCAAAAAGGCAACTGAACATTTAAAACAAGCAAAAGAAAGGTACAAGAAAACCGCTGACAAACATCGGAGTGAAGCCCCAAAATACGAGATAGGAGACCAGGTTTGGCTAGCCTCAAGACACATACCGCTAAAAGGTACCCACACATTTAATCCCAGATATTTGGGACCCTACACCTTTAAAGCTATCATTAATCCAGTGGCAGTTAAATTGAAGTTACCTCCGAACATGCGAGTCCATCCGATATTTCATGTTTCACTTTTGAAACCAGTACAACCAGGAACAAGGATAACAAAACCACCAAGTCCCATCCTAGTAGATGGTGAACCAGAATTCGAAGTACAAAACATTTTGGACTCAAAGTTAATCAAATCGAGGCTCTTTTATCTTGCTGACTGGAAAGGCTATGGTCCACAAGAAAGAGAGTGGGTATGGCGTATTATTTGGAAAACACTGGGGAGTATAAAGTGGGGCGACTGACGAATGATGTGTCTATTTGTACGGCTGAGCTGGTGGCGATTGCATTGGCGATTGATAGGGTGTGCGAGTTAGGGTATGAGAAGGTGGTGGTGTTCTCGGATTCATTGAGTGGGTTGCAGGCGATTGTGGTAGGGGATGGTGATAGGAAGGATGTGATTTTGGATATCAGGAGGAAGATTGATCAGTTTGTGCGTGGGGGAATGGATTTGGAGTTGGCGTGGGTCCCCAGTCACAGTGGCATTTTGGGTAATGAGTTGGTGGATCTGGCAGCGGGTGAGGGTATGAGGAGGGGAGCGGTTGATGTGAGGTTGCCTTTGAGTGTGGATAAGGTGAAGGCTGTGATGGTGAGACGGGTCATGGATGAGTGGCAGGAGAGGTGGGTGAGTGGGGTGAAGGGCAGGTGGATGTTTGGTGTTCGGGGAAAAGTGTCGGTGAAGGTGGATGCGGGGAGTCTGGAATGGAGGAGGGGGGAGGAGGTGATGCTGAATCGGTTGAGGATAGGGCATGTGGGGCTGAATGACTGTCTGTTTCGAGTGGGGAAGCGTGAGTCGAGGGACTATGCGGTGTGTGGGGTGCCTGAGACTGTGGGACATTTTTTGCTTAGGTGTGAGAGACATGTTGAAGAGAGAGAATTGATGAGGGTTCGGTTGACTGCGCTAGGTGTGGCTGAGCTGAGTGGGAGGTCTTTGCTGGGAGGTGACGGGGTGAGAGGCAGGAGGAGGAGCAGTGTGATGTTGGATTTTGTGAGGCAGACGCGGTAGGAGGAGTTGTGAGTTTATGTAAGCTAAGTATTGATTGGTGGGTCTGGTGCACATCATCCTTTAGGATGGGGAAGCGCCTGCGTGGGTCCGCCCACGCCTCCGAGAATTGAAAGAAAGATAGGAACCAAGTGACTATATTCATGCACCACGACTGGTAAAATGCTTCCACCAGAACTTCCCGGACAAGCCTGGACCAGCGAGAAGAACCACCCCAGGGAGGCCTTTGGGGGGGGAGTACTGTCACGATGCCTGCCCCCAGACATCAGGAGCAGTGCAGTCTGCCCAGAGTGCTGGCACCCATGGGGGCCTGTAAGGCCCCAAAGGATTGCCTAAATGCTTACTGGACTCAGTCCTGGCGCCTTTGGCTCATAATGCCTTGTCAGGCAAATCAAGTCATCAAGTGGTGAAACCATGCACAGGCCACCTTGGGGCTGTTTGGAGGGATTACTTTATATAAGGGACTACTTCAATGGGTGTGGTACAGGGACTACTTTACCTGGGAACTACTTCTGGGAGGCTATTTAAACCACGCCCAGAGAACAGAACACGCTTCGTGTTATTCCGCACTCCTGCAGCATAACGTTCACCGTGCCTGCAGCTCTGGTCCAGTCTTCAGCCACGCCCGTCCTGTTCTTCTCGATCCGAACCTGCAGAGGAAGGAAAGGAAAAACAGATTAGAACAAGACCCTTACCATTCTCCATCGCAATCATCTGGGAGTCGCCGCACCTGCAAGAAAAGGAACACCAGTTACCCGCGCTATCCCAGATAGCATAAGCGCTGCATGATACTCACCGATGCTCCGTCCGTCCATTCGATCCAGCACGGCACTCTAACGTGATCGCCACCCGGAGCAGCCGCATATGCAAAAAGACAAGAAAAGATAACAGGTGAGCTGCGCCTCGCTTAAAGACATTCAATCTCACGCTGCAAGATACTTATTGCATGCTAAGTCATTGTTGTCTGGAACTCTGCCATAAGATTACGGGATCAGTGAAGTTAACTGGATACACAAGTCGCAACGCATCCCTGCATTCAGACTCAGGATGGACAGCCCATCCTTCTTAACAATAAGGTGAGACACAGTAAAGAGAACACAAGGTAGTTACGGAAGCAGAAGTTAAACCTTCTCCTATCAGTCAGCTAACTTGCCATTTTCGCCACTCTAGGAAAATCTTCCTACGTGCCAGACAGACAAAACTAAGTGGGCAGGTGCAGACGCTCATCACTTTACTACGAGTCATGCTGGTGGAGACCGTTGCAGTCCAGCTTTGTTCGGCGCTTCTGTGGAATCCAGGTGAGCGTAACAGGTTTATATAGCTTTCAAGCAGTAGTCCCCAGGTAAAGTAGTTCCTCCAACCACACCCAAGTAAGTAGTTCCTCAGGTAAAATAGACCCTTCAGCCTGCCTCGGACTGGTCTGCATGTGGTTCGCTTTCTTTGAAACCTTCCTTACTTGTGATGGCAGCATGAGCCTGGCGCCAACGGCACCAGGACAGAGTCCAGGAAGGCCTTAGGGAATCCTTTGGGGCCTTAAAGGTCACCATGGGTGCCAGTACCCTGGACAGGTTTGTCTGTTCCTGATGTCAGGGGATAAGTACCGTGACATGATCTGATGTAGCTGCCTTGCAACATGAGGTCAGGCTTTCCCAATGTATGTACATGGACATTAATGCACTTGAAAATCTTTGTAACCACCTTCTTGAGCTTAAAGCGCCCAGATGCCTCAGGGTTTGGTGCACTATATAAATGTCTAAATAAATAAATAAGCGAGAGTTGGATGTAGCAGGGACCCAAGGCTCCAGAAAGCCTTGTGAATGATGCAGAGTGTCTTGAACTTGATCCTAGCATCAACTGGTAGCCAGTGGATCGATTTTAGGGCTGAAGAGATGCAGACCCTGGGATTGAGGCCAAGGATAAGTCTTGCCGTCCTATCCTGGATTAGTTGAAGGCATGAAGGTAGGATAAAGAAGATTGAGGAAGAGGCTGTTGCACTAGTCCAGCCTAGCGAGGACCAAAGCTCTGGAGACATTGAGTTTCTGGGGAAGGTGAGTTAAAGGAGAATGCCTCTGACGAGGTGCAGCTGATGGTGGGCCTTCTTGGCAAGGTCTGTGATGTGAGGAGTGAAGGAGAGAGAGGAGTCAAAGATGACACCAAGGTTTTTTGCCTCATAAGAGGGTGAGGCGAGGGGACCCATAGAGTCTGGCCAGAGGGTAGGGGGGAATAAAGGAGCTATAATGTCAATGAGAAGGATTTCAATCGTATTGGCATTAAGGCAGAGGTCATTGGTAGCACACCATGCCTGAATAGCAGCCAGACAGTCAGGGATGAGATAGGAGGAAGAGGAGGCAGTAGCGGGAAGCTTGAAGGAGAGCTGCGTGTCATCTGCATAACACTGGAAGTGAGGAGAGAAGGTGGTGATCAGGTGGGCCAGAGGGGAAAGGTAGATGTTGAAGAGCCACAGTGAGAGGATAGAGCCTTGAGGGACACTGCAGGTGGAGAGTGTGATAGGGAAGAGAAAATTGCCTTGCTGGACCTGGGAAGGTCAGTCGGAGAGGAATGAGGTCAACTAGTCCAGTGCCAGGCCCTTGATGCCAACGGTGTCACAGAACCAATTTGTCAGGGTGGCATGGTTGCCGCGATGAAGGCAGAGGAAAGATCCAGAAGGATAAGAACGGATGCAGAGTTGGAATCTAGATCTGAAAGCAAGTCATCATGGGTGTTCAGTAGAGCAGTTTCCTTGCCTCTGGCTGCTCTGGAGCCAGACTGGTGGTCGTGGAGACAACCAACAGATTCAATGTGTTGGATCAGTTGGAGATGGGAAGGGGGTAATGGAGATATGACGGTAGTTAGCCAGGCATGAAGGGTCGGTGGAGGGCTTTTTGAGGAGAGGATTCATAAGGGAGTGCTTGAGGGGTAGTGGGAAGGAGCCAGTAGCAAAGGAGTGATTACAGAAATCAATCAGGACTTGCGCAAGGGAGGCAATGTTGTCCTTGATAGTTCTGGAGGAGCAGTGGAGCACCTGTTTGGAGGAGACTTTCATAGAGCAAACTTGTCTAGTGTCAGGAATCTGAATAAGGACATCCACTCACGGAGGAACGTTCCTGTCAGGCGTTGTTTACATGGTCAATCCACATTGTACAGAGCCATAGGAAATTATACCCGTTCTCTGCTTAGAAGACGCTCCCCATTCCTATCTCAGGTCAGATCGTCATGGCAACCAATCACGCGTGCACAGTCACGACAGTCACCTGGAAGCGGTTATACTGCTGACGGTTGCCTTGCACGTCAGGCTACTTAATCCAGCCCTCAACAGCTGACGGGCGATTCTGATTGAAGTTGTCGACCCGTATGTATACTCGCTACATTAAGCTTCGTGTATCCAGTTTCCTGCCTTTTTTCTTGGCCTGTCTTGTTACCTCATTCCTGTTTCCCGACTTTGGACCTCATCACGAGTTTGGCGGTAACCCTTAAATGTCACAGTAACGCTATTACCGCTGCATTTAAGGGTCCACCAGATCATGGCCTTGGCGGATTTGCCCCCAGCTCTGAGCTGGGGGGGAAATCCGCTGCAAATTTGCTGATTTTCGGCGCTATTACCACCGGCTGGAAATCCACAAGCGTAATAGCGTGAAAATTCCCCATTTGGCCCAATGGGGAATGAGGAATTCCTGAATGGGCCCAATGGCGAATGGGCACTATCTGTTCTGCCAAACCAGTGATCCGGCACTAATAGCACCGGGGGATTGGCAGTAGAGCTAATAGTGTCGGCGGTAATACCGCCGGCGTTACGCCCAACTCGTGATGAGGCCCTTTGTATTTCCATATTTGTGTATTCTGTTTCCCGTTTTCCCTCCCCTTCAGCTGTTTTCCGTGACGCTCTCCAAATCACAGACTACTCGTCTGAACGTTACCCGTCTCGGAAAGCCTCACGGACCCTCTCTTGCAAAACATTCGGATTTGACACAGCCTGCACATTGCCTGACTCAGAAAGCCTCACAGACCCTCTCTTGCAAAACATTCAGATTTGACACAGCCTGCACGTTGCTGACTTGGAAATCCTCAAGGACTCCCTCCTGCCTACCGTTCGGATTTGGACTCTGCCTGCACATTTACAAACCTGGAAAGACCACAGACTGCACGTACTCCCAAACGGCGGATAATAGTAACACCTTGTTGCTCCCTTGCTCGAAGCTCAAGCACCTGGACTAGAGACGCTTGCTGCTGGTGCCATAGGCATCTTCGTTCCGTCCGGATAGGTGGTGTACCTGGAATTGGGACAACCCAGTGTAGGTTCCTGGATTATCATTTCCTCCTACCATCCCATTCTACGGAACTGTGTACATACAACTGAGAAGCATTTCATCTGCCTTCGTACTGGTGTAGCGGTAAGTAAGTGTGTCTTCTGCATATATATTTAGCTATCTATTCCATCCTGATTTAGTTCCGTACCAATGTGATTCTTGTCTTAGAATCCAATACTGGAACCTTGGGGACATCCATCTCTGCCCTAGATTACCCGGCTACCAATTCAGTACTCATTCCAGGTGGGTCTTGCTACAGCGGGGTCTGTGGTTTGCAGTATACGATTTCAAAGTTAATGATTGTGTTTCACTTGTATTCTCCATAGCCGGTGAGTCATGGGCGTGTCTCCTCTTCCGACTGCTAGATCTCTCTGTCTGTTTTATTGAACAGCAGAGAGGGGTAACAGTAGAAAGAATTCTTCTACTACTGTGTGGGCTATCTGGACCTTTTCTTCCCTCCCAGGGGAGCACTTTTAGCATTGGGTCTTAACATCTAGAGACCTCATCCGGTGCTTTGAGCAAGAAAGGCGAGAGTAGGAGGAAAGGGGATATGGGAGCCAGGGGAGGCCTGAGAGCTGGGGATGGACGCAGGAGGGAAGTCAATGAGAGTGAGGACCGGATGTCCTTAGTTTTGATTCAGAAGTGGGAGGCTAGTGAAGATCAGAGGGTCAGTGATGGCAGGGGAGAAGAGAATTCTGCAGTAGGATTGGTGAGTTCCTTGCAGATTTTAAACAATTTGTCCGTTTTGTTAGTGGCCCCAGAAATGCAGGCTTGGATATGGGCCCTCTTTTTCAAGTGGATTGAGTGTCTGTATTGCCTTTGGAGCAGGCGGCAGGCCAGCTTGTCAGAGGATGGGCCTGATGCCTGCCACTTCCGCTTAACAACTCTGCACTTGGGTTTCGCAGAGGCTAGGTCTCAGTCATACCCGGTGTTGCGCTTGGAGGTACGTTTCATGCAGACCCTCATGACAGGGGCAAGGATGTCCAGGGTGTTGGTGAAAGAGAGGTGAAGACTAGCAAGGGCAGAGTCAGTGTGAGAGTCTGTGGCCAGAGTGGGAGGGGGAATGAAAGTGGTGGCAAAAGCACCAACTGACACTCTTCAGAAGCCAGCTGGGAATTGTTGGATGATCCCATCGCATTGGGTCGACCCCTGTTCTCCTCTTCAACCACTCTGCAGCCCTCACACAGTAGCTCCACCTCAAGCAGCACCCTTCTTTGCAATGCTGGCCAATCCACCAGCCATAATGCACAGGGTCCTTCCCCGCCTGTTGTTAGGTGTCATCTTAACCAACAGTGGCCTCTGCAACGTGACCACTGCCAAATCGAACAGGCCACCCGACCAATCTCGCATTCCTCCAGTGCTCGCGAAAGGGACACAGACCAGGACAGCAGCCCTTAGTGTAAAACCAAAACAAAACAAAAAACAAACAGAAAAGGTGCTGCTTATGCATCTCACCGGTCCCGGGCAAGGCAAGAGAGTGTCAGTTGTGCTGAGCTATGGGATAAATGTGATACGTCTATGATACTGTGATTGTCATTTGTGCTGAGCTGTGTGATGAATGCTATTCCATGAGCATCAGCTTTGCTCAGATTTGTGATGCATGTAATGTGTGTAATGTGTGCTGTGTGTATGATTCCATGAGCATCAGTTGTGCTCAGCTGTGGTGTGTGCATGATGTGCGTGATGTAATGTATGTATGATTCCATAAGTGTCAGTTGAGCTGAACTGTGTGATGCATGTGTGATTTCAGGTGTGTCACTTGTGCTGAGCTGAGTAATGCATGTGATGCATGTAGGATTCCAAGAGTGTCCGTTGTGCAGAGCTGCATGTTGTGTGTGATATGTGCGATGCGTGCATTATTCCATGAGTGTCAGTTGTGCTGAGTTGTGTGATGAATGTGATGCTTGTATGATTATGTGAGTGTTACTTGTGCCGAGCTGTGTGATGTGTGTGAAATGTGGGATGCATGTTTGATTACATGATCGTCACTTGTGCTGTACTGTGGGATGAATCTGATGCTTGTATGATCCATGAACGTCAGTTGTGTTGAGCATTTTGATGTGTGGGATGTATGCAATGTGTGTGTTGTGTGTATGATTCCATAAACATCAGTTGTGTTGAGCTGTGTGGTGTGTATGATGTTTGTGATGACGTTAATGATTCCATGAGTGTGAATTGTGCATAGCTATGTTATGCATGTACGATTCCATGAGTGCCACTCATGCTGAGCTGAGTGATGAGTGAGTGTAATATGTGTGATATGTTATGATTTCATGAGTGACACTTGTGCAGAGCTGTGTGATGCATATATGATTCCATGAGTGTCACTTATGCTGAGCTGAGTGATGCATGTGATATGTGTATGATTCCATGAGTGTCAATTGTGCTGAGCTGTGCGATGAATGTGATGCTTGTATGATTCTATGAGTGGCAATTGTACTGAGCTTTGTGATGCGTGTAGTGTGTGTGTTGTCTGCATGATTCCCAGATCATCAGCTGTGTTGAGCTGTGTAATGCGGGTGGTCCGTGTGGGATTCCATGAGTGTCCGTTGTGCTCAGTTGGTATGCCAGAGGCTGAAAGGGTGGGGATTTCCCTGATACAACTAAAGTGTGACTGGATTCCTGCTTCTGCTTGTTAATAAACCATCGTGTTTTCTGCTTGCCTGACTCCTAAGCATACCTAATAGACTAGTAGTAGCCTTGTCAGGATGTAACAGAAGGGCCTTTTAGACATCTTCCTAAGGTACATAGAAGCACCTCCTGACTAGGCCTTGCATATTATACATAGGATTCTGAATGTAATGCTTGGCACAGTAGATAGTCTGTGTATATTTTTCAAGATGTCTGCAATGTCCTTCTCAGATACAGAGTAGCAGTGGGAGTAAAATTGCCCCCGGTTCTTCAAGCTGAAGGCTGCACTGCTAATTTGTTTTGGTCAACACTACACTTCAAATTTCCGTCAGATTTAAACATAGAGGTAAATTAGATATAATTGTAGACCTGTGTGTTTGCTTGCCAGAGGTTACATAAAAGTAACAGTCTGTGGTTAATGCTGGCAATTATACACAGTGATCCCACTCTGTCTGAGAAAAGGGATGTTGTCCTCCATGGTTGGGCCAGGGGGATAGCTCAGGGGCAACGCGTTTGTCTTGCAAGCAAGACACTGCATGGCAACACCGATCCCAAACCCTTTCTCTGGTTTAGAAACTGGTGTCTGGTATTAAGTAAGTTATAAAAGAACAATTGTTATGGCTTTGCCAGGGGGCAGTTCTCCATACATATGCAGTCCCATTATGGTGTGTCAGCAAAGGTTCCCCTGCAGCTGGAGTTCCCCTTCTGCCTTGTTGGCAGCCACGTGACTTTATCAAGATAGTGCAGTGAGCTGCCCGGACAACCGGTGGTAGGCGGGTCTAGAACTGTGCGGTTGAAAGTCCCCTTTTTGTTCAATTATGTGACCCATTGCAGTGCAGGTCTGTAGTAAGCATTAGTTTACTGTAACAGCTTTCCCTCTTCCATGAACCTAGGAAAAGTAGGTAGAACACTCCGTAATTACAAATACATATTTTTTAAATATACAGTAAATTATAATTTAAACATGTTTTACTGTGATCTCTTGGGTTAATGATTTAAACGTCCACACTTTACAGCATCCACATACATAAAAAGCTTAGGATGTCTGCAGAAAGCTGAACCTTTTTTCACACTTTCACCACTAGATGGAAGCACTCCAAATTTACACACTTTCTTCATCTGAATACACATGACGCAGCACGCAGTGGAGAAACGCTGCCCATTCACATGATTTGGGGGATACTGTTTTATCAATTGAAGCACCACAAACCAGAGAGGCGCTGACACAATCTAAAAGAAACCATATGCTGCATACTTGCCAACCCTACCAATTTAGGCAGTAGGCTACTGACTTTTAAGCATTCCTACTGCCTACAGATTTGGGTGACAGATCCTACTGATTTTAAAAATGGCAGGTCATTTTTGTGACTCTACGGCAGTCTGCTTGAGACCAGGTGCAGGAAAAAGCATGCAACGCATTAGTCTGCCTGTGTCGGTAGGCGGGTAAGTGATTACTTTGAGCTCAGACCGGTATGACATCCTTTCAATGCGGGATGTAATTTCACAGGTATTTTCTCAGCAGATATTTTAAAGAAAAAACTCATTTATTAGGGGGATTAGAAAAAAATATATACATATGGACGTGTGTGTGTGTTGTTCGGGAATAGATAAAACATTAAATGGGATAGGGGTGTTGGTGGGGCATCCCCCAAAAATAAATAATAAATAAAATTAGATTAGAATTTTCATAAACATTTCCGCTGAGAAAAACCCTGCAAAATGTCATCCCGCGATGAAATGACATGGAACCCTCAGACCAATCCACTGACCTGACAGCTACACGACTGCGCCCTGCACTCTGGCCGGGACAGGCCTTGGGTGAACCACCAGTGATGTCAAGTGTCAGAGCGTACCACCATTACACAGCATCTACCTATCCGACCGAGGGAGGTATCAGTCTCCATGTCGTTCAGTGTTCAATTTGCACTGCAGGAATACCTATGTACTGTCCAGGATGCTGCTACAGAGCAGTAGCAAACGTTGCCTACCAGCTATGTGTGATTACCATCTGTGATGTTAGATAATTGAATTCGATGTTAACTTACCATTCACAATGATACATTTCAAAAATCTGAACATCTTTCACTGTTGTGCTGTTTGATGGGTAGTGTATTTTAGAATGCTCCAGTGACGCCAGTAATGTGTGTTTTGTATTTTCCTGGGATGTCATTGTTATGTTAAGTATTATTTTTGAAACTTGAGCAATCCTACATCTTTTTGGTCACAGCATGTTGGCAAGTTGCACACATACACAGTGAGATGAACAACCTTTTTGGATACAGTTGCAATTTGCAGACTGAGATACACTAAGCAACGCCTCCTCACACACACCTAGATAAGTGGGCTGTCACCTGTAGAATAGAGTGATACTGAGCACTCCCTCCCCACCCACCACCAAGCTCCCTCTGCCAATTGCCAGACAGGGCCCTACTCTATAACCCACACAGAGCTAGCTACCTACCTCAACTGCCAGGTAGGGCACAGCTGGGTAAGCAGCTATCCATTTTGACCAAGTCAATGATAGTACTATCAGGACTTTAGGTAGTGCTTCATGCTGGGTTCATCTTGCTTCTAAGCGGTGCTTTAAAACCTGTTGCTACCCTCCAGACATGCACAAAGAAGTACACTAAAGAGGGATGTGCTTAAGGTTTTTAATCAAAAAATATGTTCAACCTCCCCTAGATCCGCGTAGGGTTACCCCAGACATAGCTAGTTGATGACGGAGCATCCTAGACACAAGAACGTATTGCAACATGCCACAAATGTTACTTTAAAGTGTACATACTTGCGTTCCACAAAGTATTGCTGTGTTCTGATCTTCTATTTCCTGTATTTGGTTTCAAGACAGCAGACATAGGCATACGGCCTCCGGACGTGTAGCCCGGTTTATACAAATTTGTAATAAATAAAATAAATAAATATATACAGGAATAAACTCTAGACTTGCTTAGCGCTCACTCAAACTCAATTATCTAGGCTCCCCATCAGATCCCCTTTGATTATGAGCAAAGGCGAGCCTATCCGGGAGAGATATCCTAGAGAATTATCAATTAAACAATTTCCATGTGCACTAGAGAAGCTGGGAAGTCAAGACTGTTAGCAGAGGTCATTGATTTATGCCATTTCAATTGGTCGGCTCCCGAAGTCGAGATGGCAGCGGAATAGTGTTCTCATTCTCTTCTCTCTGTTTTCTTGCAGTGTCTGAGGGATTTGTTGCAACATATTTCCAAAGAGAATATCTAATAACATCCAGTTACTTAAATTAATTATTGAACTCATGGCAGAACCACTTTCCTCCATGCTTGTTCAGTGACCTACTTTTGTATGCGTGCTTGGTTCCATGAAAAGCATCTTTTTGGGAGAAATATGTTCTAAATAGGGCAGATGGAACCACAGATGTATTCAAGTAGATGTGATTATAGATACTGAAGTCTGCCGGTGTCCTCCCAAGTGAGACAACGGACAACTTCAGCAAAAACCTAAAAGTGTTCTTCAAAGTTTTCGGAGCCCATAGAGTTATGCTTTGATGGTAGAACCATGTTGGCTGGTGGACAACCCTACAGGGAGCACGGCGAAGCAATCTGCTTGGTTAATGGCGGACATGTTGAAAGACGGACTGTGCTATGCCTGATATTGGTGGATAAGAGCAGACCTACGTTCCGTGGTGACCACAGAACCACGGATTAGCCCAATGCATACCTATTACCAATGACCAAATAGCCCTATGTCCTGGGATATTATGTAATAATGGTTTGACAACTATGAACTTGCATTTTACGTGAAATAACAATGTGGTTACTGGCCACTCTCTGCACCCTGTTCTATGCTATATAAAGGTGCATCTGGACAATGTATGCACCCTGCTGTATACTATAAAAAGGTGCTTACTGGTCACTTTATGCAACCTGCATCATGCTATAAACATGTGCTTACTGGTCACTGTATGCACACTGTCGTATGCTCTAAAAATGTGCTTACTGGTCACTGTATGCACCCTGCTGTATGCTCTAAACATTTGCGTACTGGTCACTGTATGAACCCTGCTGTATGCTCTAAAAATGTGCTTACTGGTCACTGTATGCAACCTGTATTATGCTCTAAAAATGTGCTTACTGGTCACTGTATGCACCCTGCTGTATGCTATAAACATTTTCGTACTGGTCACTGTATGCACCCTGCTGTATGCTCTAAAAATGTGCTTACTGGTCACTGTATGCACCCTGCTGTATGCTATAAACATTTGCATACTGGTCACTGTATGCACCCTGCTGTATGCTCTAAAAATGTGCTTACTGGTCACTGTATGCAACCTGTATTATGCTCTAAAAATGTGCTTACTGGTCACTGTATGCACCCTGCTGTATGCTATGAACATTTGCGTACTGGTCACTGTATGCACCCTGCTGTATGCTCTAAAAATGTGCTTACTGGACACTGTATGCACCCTGCTGTATGCTATAAACATGTGCATACTGGTCACTGTATGCACCCTGCTCTATGCTATAAACATGTGAATACTGGTCACTGTATGCACCCTGATGTATGCTATAGAAATGTGCTTACTGGTCACTGTATGCACCCTGCTGTATGCCATAAACATTTGCTTATTCACCACTGTATGCACCCCGTTGTTGGCTATACAAATGTGCTTACTGGTTACTGTATGCTCCCTGTTGTATGCTATACACATTTTCTTTTTGGCCACTGTATGCACCCCGTTGTTGGCTATACAAATGTGCTTACTGGTTACTGTATGCACCCCGTTGTTGGCTATACAAATGTGCTTACTGGTCACTGTATGCTCCCTGTTGTATGCTATACACATTTTCTCATTGGCCACTGTATGCACCCCGTTGTTGGCTATACAAATGTGCTTACTGGTCATTGTATGCACCCCGTTGTTGGCTATACAAATGTGCTTACTGGTCACTGTATGCTCCCTGTTGTATGCTATACACATTTTCTTATTGGCCACTGTATGCACCCCGTTGTTTGCTATACAATTGTGCTTACTGGCCTCTGTATGCCCCCTGCTCTATGCTATAGAAATGGGTGTAGGTAGATTTCTGCACATTTAACTGATTGTTTTAATCGAATTTGCACCAAATACATGCAGGGTCTGGGTTTAGGGTAATTACACATGTGGGGGAATATGGGGGAAGGGCTCAAGTAGGTCTCCCCTTGCAAATATTTGCTGTGAAATCTATCATTCATTGCCCCCCCAACCTCATGTAATCAGATTATTGGATTGTTTTTTATCAGATCACTTAGCTCCATAGACATGTGCTTGCTGGGCACTGTATGCACCCTGCAGTGTGGTATAAACATGTGCTTACTGGTCAATATATGCACCCTGCATAATGCTATAAACATGTTCTTACTGGTCACTGTATTCATCCAGCAGTATTCTATAAAGATGTACTTACTGGTCACTGTATGCACCCTGCAGTATGCTATACCAACATGTGCTTACTGGTCACTGTATGCACCCTGATATATGCTATACAAATGTGCTTACTAGTCACTGTATGCACCCTGCGGTATGCTATAAAAGTGTGCTTACTTGCCACTGTATGCACCCTGCGGCATGCTTACCTGCCATTGTATGCACCGTGCTGGTTGCAATAAATGAGTGCTTACTGGTCACTCTATGCACACTTCTAAATGAGATGAACATGTGCTTACTAGTCACTGTACGCACCCTGCTGTATGCTCAAAAGGTGTACCTACTTGCCACTGTATCCACCCTGCTGTATGCTACTATGCCAGGGCTTCATACAGGTGACCCAGAAGGCACAGGACCACTTCACCACCCTCACATTGTGTGGATGTGCTGGATTTAGATGTTGGGTAATCTATAAGGAAACACAGCAATGGTTGCCACTAGCGGCTGCTGGGTCAAAGCACAGGGGAATCATAGCAAGGATCATCATACACCGGCAGCTGGGCAATAAGATTACCCAAGTAGGTTCCTGGACGACATAAGAATGATCGAGACATGAATTGGCATCCTCAGGTAAGCCCCCCCCTTCAACTCCCCTGCTGACCACCCATCCCTCGATACAAACCGTACCCCTTCCCCACCACGTCCCTCCCTTGCCACTTACCTGCTGGACCAGAACTTTGGGATCCAGTCCCAGTGCTCCCCCCGTCTCTCAGCCACCAGAGAAATGGAAAAGGGACTTAGTACCGCTTCCCTACAGCAGCGGTGATCTTTTTAAAATGTGTTGTATTTATTTATTCTTCCTCAGGAGATTGGCGTCGCATGCACAGTCAATCGCTTGATGGGGAAAAAAATATTTTAAACCTGTGTAAACCCCAGGGTACGAATGGCTGTCACCCCCGCTGTGGGGCGCGGACATGGCTTTTAACGGCCCACAGCTCTCGTTGAGGCCCTCACTTCCTCAGGCCTGCCTGGGTTCGGGCTCGTGGGCCGTTAAAGATGGGGCCTCATTACGGGTCCGGCAGTAACCCTGCCGGTAAAACCGGCGGGTTGTCGCCGGACCCGAAAAAAATTACCAGTGGCTGACTTCCCGGTACCACTGGGCTATTCAACCAGGCACTGGTAATTATGTTAGTCCTCATTCCCATGGAGTCCCATAGGACTCCCATAGGACTCCATGGGGATGGGGGGACAATGGAGCACCAGCACCGTTAACATCAGTGCCGGTGCTCCCGTGAGAACTCTGCAAGTGGGTGCCGTCCCGTCCGGCAGGTCTGACCCTGGCGGGTGGGACGGAATCCGCTCGCAGAGTTGTACTGTGCCGGTCCAGAAACAACGGTGCCGGTAGGCTTACCGGCACCGTTGTTTCCGGACCGGCACAGTTGAAATGAGGCCCATATGTCTGCCACCCACATCAGGAGTGAAACCCATATTATTCCCCCATGCAGAATGGTAGTTGCTGTATCAATCACTGAAGGATGAAGGGCTAGGTTAGCTCATCAGTGGTAAAAAGTGCTGCCCTCAATCCAGAGAGCACAATTGACACGTGTAACTATTCACCCTTGGCAGCTCTTGTACCCATTTATTTCTCTCAGTTTTGGGGTCTGGGATGCCCAATCACTTTGTAGGAAGACCTTTGTCATCACTGATCAGCAAGACTCACATCAATCCAACTTGCTGTAATGGCCATCACTGAAACGTACGTTATTCCTAATAAAATGACCAAACTTGTTGCTGTCCTCCCTGATTCTGCTACTTTATCTCACTATCCTCAGTTGTTCAAGGGAGCTGGAATTGTTGATTTCATGATTGTTTGCATGGACGCTCATGCACTTCCACTGTTCTTATGAGCCAAAGCACTTGTTATCAACACTGTGACCTCTCTTCCAAAATTCAAACAAAAATGTCTGGTAGTCCCTCTATCCAGAACAAACACATCCAAATAACCAGTTCTCTGGGAAGGTACCCACATTTTAGCTCACCCTACCTTTCACAGTGGAGAAATATTAATTTTCATATCAGTCTGGTCCCACCAACATGGGCAGTCCAGCAGTGAAATGCTACACAATTCTCTTCTGAACAGGAGTACCAACAGTAACCCCAGACATGTATTTCAGCCTAGTCGGACCTCATCAGCGAGGTGAATCTGTGCCTCTCTAAGCACAGTGAGCAAGGGGTGCACTTCTGGATTACCTGGGTAATTTAGGGTGAAACCCTAAGTTCCTAAACATTTTAAAAACGATCTAAGAGCCCTTCTACTGAGTAAAAGCATGGTGAAATAACCTATTTTCTGGGAAGGTACCCAGTGGGGAGGGTCTACAACCATGTTTTAGCTCACTGTACCATTCACAGAGGAGAACAATTATGTGTCTGGTGGTGCTGATTTTACTCTTGTTCAGAGGAGAGTTGCATAGCATGTTGGTGTTGTACTGCCCTTGTGGATAGGTCCATAATTATATGCAAATTATTTGTTCTCCTCTGTGAAGGGTAGTGAGCTAAAACGTGGTTGTAGACCCTCCTGAGTGGAAGAAATTCCACAGAACAGATTATTTTGACCATGTTTGTTCTCATTCAAGGGGCTTCCATGCTTGTGTGAAAAATGTGAAACTTCGGGTTTGACCCTAAGCTACCCAGGTTAACCTTGACGTGGATCCCTTGCTCATTGTGCCTTTGAAAGGCTCAGCTTCACCTCCCTGAGGAAGCCAAATGAGCCTGAAACATGCATCTGGGGTTGCTGAAGGTACTCGTGATCTGAGGAGAATTTCCTAGCATTTCGGTGATGGACAGCCCTTGTGGGTGGGACCAAACCGATATGCAAATTGAAATGTCTACCTTGTGATGGGTGCAGTGAGTTAAATGTGGTTGTAGACCCTCTTGAGTGGAAGGAATTCCTTAGAACAGGTTATTTGAACTGTGTTTGTTCTCACTAGAGGGCCTCCCACACTCTTGTGAAATTTGTGAAACTTGGGGTTTCACCTTAGGCCACCCAGGCTAAACCAGACATGGACCACTTGCTCACTGTGTCTTTGAGAGGTTCAGCTTCACCTCACTGAGGAGGCCCAACAACACCAAAAGGTGTGTCTGGGGTTGCTGATGGTACTCTTGATTAGAGGAGAATTTCCTAGCATATCAGTGATGGACAGCCCTTGTGGGTGGGACCAGACTGGTATGCAAATTGATATTTCTCCCTTATGAAAGGTGCAGTGAGATAAATGTGGTTGTAGACCCTCCTGAGTGGAAGACATTCCATAAAACACGTTATTTGAACCATGTTCATTTTCATTAGAGGGGCTCACACACTCTTGCTAAATTTGTGAAACTTGGGGTTTCACCCTAAGTCACCCAGGTTAATCCAGGCATGGACCAGTTGCTCACTGTGCCTTAAGCAGGCTCAGATTCACCTCACTGAGGAGGCCCATCAAGTCCAAATCATGTGTCGGAATTCTTTTTCAGAAGACACTTGCCTAGCATTTCTGTGCTAGACTGCCATTGTGGGATGGACCAGATGGATAGGCAAATTAATATTTCTACTCTGTGAAGGGTAGTGAGCGAAAACTGTGTTTGTAGACCGTCATGAGTGGAATACATTTGACAGAATAGGTTATTTGAACCATGTCTGCACTCAGTAGAGGAGATCAAACACTCTTGTGAAACCCTCTTTCAACATGCCTGCACATGCCTGCGGTGGGAGCACGTTAAATCTGATGCAGGTCGGGGTGATGCTCGATGGAGTCCTTGGATAAATCATGCTGCAGCATGCAGGGCACATATCAGTAGAGCCAGGGTAGTCGCCAGAAGGACTTCCAAAAGGGCGTTGCCACCATTCAGGTTGGAAAGGACCAAGGCTTGGCAGCAGATCTGATGTTGTTTTTTGGGATGAAGGTCTTGATTCTACTCAAGAGTGGAAGTTGGTATCAAGCTGTCTGTTTCTTCCTTGCTATGCGCTGTTTGAAGAAGAGGTGTATGTTAATGTCGAACCCAAGGGACTTGGAGCAGATGCCAGCTGGGGTGTGAAATCATCCAGGTGTATAGCAGAGAGCCAGGTCTGAATATCCAGGTGTTCAGTTTTGTTGGTCAGCAGTACACATTCTTGGAGGGGCTGAGGTGAGCACTGGAAATTCATGACAGGATCAACGAGAGGTAGGCTTTAAGCCAGTCAATGTCTTTGATGGAGGATATCTTTGGGTAGAGCTGTGTGTCATCTGCACATTGGTGGATGTGGATGTCGTGAGGTTCGAGGAGTTTTCCAAGTGGTTTTATGTAAAGATGAAAGATCACAGGGGAGTTGATGGACCCTTGCGGGACTCCACAGGAGTTGGGTAGCGTTGGCAATCTGGAGGAATCTACTGGTGGTGATTAGCAAGATACTATTTGAATCAGCTGAGGAAAATCTCTGTGATCCCCACGCGGCAATGGAGATTATCAGTTATTCGTGGTCTACTGTGTCAACTGTTGTCAAGAGGTCAAGGAGAACCAGAAGGCAAGAATGGCCATCAACAAGGATTTTAAAGTCATCATCCATCACCTTGATGGCAGCTGTTTCTGTGCTGTGTTGGGTCTAAAGCCAGATTGAGGTTGTTTGCTTTGATGTGTTGTAGGAGTTGCATTGCTACTACTTTCTCAAAGATCTTACTTAGGGAGGAAGATGGGGTGGTAGTTACTGAGTTCTTCAGGGTTCCGTTTTGGTTTCTTGAGAAGCAGTAGGATTTGTCCAGTCTTTTGGGTTGAGGGGAAGGTGCCTTGGCATAGGGAGCTATTGATGATTGTCAGGTAAGGAGACGATAACTCAGGGGCAACGTACTCGCCTTGGAAGCAAGACGACACGGAGCATCACAAGTTCGATCCCCGGCTCTGCGCTTAGAAACCTCTGAGGATGAACGTCAACCCAAAATATTCTTTCTTTTTCTTTATTATTATTCTTTTTTGTAAATGTTTGTAATAAATCAAATACACTAATTAAAAAAAGAATAGCAAACAACTACTGTCTAGCTTCCTCCATGTACCACTGTTCCTGATGTATCAGCCTTTGCACTATTGCTATTATCAAGCAGCATCTATCTGCTTCCCCCAGGTTTCTCATTACTGAAGTTTTTGGCCCTGAAATCAAGAACATGTCCATGATTGCAACACTCAATGCTGTGAAACAAAACCTCTCTCTGTTTGGAAGGTCGTCTCACCATACGTGTCACATCATTATCCCTCTCTCTTCTCTTTTAGTTTATTATTCGACTATTGTCCTGCTATCTTGCGAAGGCTCATCCTTAGCATAGCAAGACTGTATATAGCACTACCTTGCTCTCCTGCATTGTCCATATTGGATACTCATTTGTACATGCAGTAAATAACTGCCTCTCAATGTGTTGTCTTCTCGGACTAAATCAATGTCAACTGCTTGTGACAGCTGTTTACCCAGTTAAAAAAAAAAGTAATGTCTTCTATCATCAGAGCATCTTATGTAGATATTCATATCTCCAACCAAATTCAGGATGACATTCCATCCAATGGCATTTATGTTCTCCCTCACAATATCTTGCCACACACCAGCAGCAGTCCAAGGTGTAATGGAGTAGGATTAGAGGTCTGGAACAGTGCATCGCCAAAAGGTCTTCCTCATCCGTTAACTGCCTGTTAACAGGTTGCTGCATGAAATATTCTCCATTTCAACTTGAAGGCCACAAAGCAGTAGTGTGGGGGTACTATACATGATAGATGGTGGCCCTATGTAGGTGGATGTACATCATAAACATCCATTGCAGTGGATTATGCACACTGCATGCACCCATGGTCCCGATGGCCTCCAAATGAATCTATGACAGTGGGCCCCATTACAACCCAGGCGGTAAGTTCCCTACTTTACCACCATGGTGTAAACTCTGTTTACACCATGGTGGATGGCGGATTTACCGCCCCATTCCAAGGTGAGTGGGGCGGTAAATCCCCATTCCCCTTTTACCCTTCCCCATTCCCATTTTTGCCCCATTGGGCATAATGGGAGTGGGGAAGGCGGTAATTACGGCACCGTAAATTACGGTGCCTTAATTAGCACCAAGGCGGGTTAGCGCCTTGCATTTTACCGGCTGCTAAAAGCAGCCGTTAAAATGGTAATCAGGCGTTAAGGGATAATGGCGCCGACGGCGCCGTTAAACCCTTAACGCCTGGGTTGTAATGAGGCCCAGTGTCCATAATTGGGACCATGGGTAACCATTGAAAATCACAAATGGTACATGGCACAAGAGGAATACACGGATGGCCATAGTCTTATGGTGTCCATCTTATAAAGGCCCTGATCATGGAGAATTTGGATAACCATAATTAGCCATGGGTATACATGCACATTTAGATGCTTCGATAATGACATGTTAACCTATCCCTTGTCCATTTGCATGTGGTCTGTCAAAAATATCTGTTTTAAAGTTAACACCATATATGATCTTGCATAGCAATTCTAGCCCCAGAATAGCATTATTCCTTGAACTATTGTATGGCTGAAACACCAGTGGCACTAACACACTTGCATTTCATACCAGAATATCCATTCACACAATTCCTTGGCATACATGCCAACATTATTTATTTCATTTAGGAGATTGTAGTCCAGTCCTGGTTTTAACTTCACATTTTTGGACTTGTAGTCCTGGAGCTCCCTATTATAAATCCAGGTCTACAATTCCCAGAATGCAAAGTTAAAACAAGGGCTAGACTAGTGTCTCCTAAATGGATCAGATAATGTTGGCATGCATGTCTTGGAAAAATGTCTGGTTCCGTTTTGAGAGTGTTATTTGTTAAACCATTGGGCCCAGGGGCCCTTGAATTCTTAGCTTTGGCAATAAGGCCAAGTATTATCTCATAGTCAGTAAGGGGGACCCAGTATCATTTAGATCATTCTCCCCATTATACAAGGTTCTAGGCCCTGTCCCCCTGTACCAAACAGTTCAGTATAATGCTCTACCCATTGAGCCTCTGGAATGGCATTCAGCTGGTCAGCCCCCATCACATCATTTTGGCTAAATAAAATAGCCCAGAATGCCCGAATATCTCTCTTAGCAAGTACTCTAAGCATTGGCTCTGAATCATTTTGTGGCAAACTGGATTTTCTTGATTTGCAGTAATTTTTATATTTTTGGCGGATAGTTTTGATTTTGGTTTTTTTATTATCCCAGTCAATATCGAGTACTTGAACCTCTCTGATAAGTTTCCGAGTATTGGCCTTTTTCATTCGCCAACTCCTGATCAAACCTATGAGAGTGGGATTTTTTAGGGAAACCCTTCCTAAGAGAGCCAGAGTTACTGCTATGGAGAGCATTGAGAAAGCTGTCAAAGTATAAGGTGTTAAATACTGCCAATTTCCACGAGAAAGAAGTATGATTGAACGAGGAAATCAGTTTACAGTTGAGGAGATTAATATTGGCAGGTGACCAACGTATCCCTGTCCCTTGTCCCACTGTTCTAAGGTGGCGTGGACCCCGAGCGGCAGCAAAAACTTCATCGGAAAGGGAGAAGGAAAAATAACCAACAAAGACCCATGGTCACTTCATGTGTTGAAAGAAACCTCAACCTCAGGCGAGAGAGAAGACAACAAAAGGTCTACATAGACATAGTATATAGTAGACGTTGAGAGACCTCTATGCCAAGTAGGGCGTGATGGGAGAGTAGCATCATAGAAACCGTTAAGGCAGGTAAACCCAACCAAGTCCAGAGCGAGATTCCAAATTTTGCCCCATACATATTTCTGGCCTCGCCGATTATCGTCCTCCCAAGCCAGGCCCAGATCGTCATATTTGGCCTCGGATGAAATAGAACAGTCGGAGTTAAGATCACCAGCCAAGATCAGCTTCCTCCTGGGATATGAAGATCTCCATGTAAGTACCATGTCCGTAAGACTTTCCAAAAACGACTCGAGTGCAGCAATGCACTTATGCCAATATACATTAATCAAGAGAATGTTAACCAGACGGTCAAGGGAAGTGACCTCCAAAGCCAAAATACCAAATGGCGTGTCCGCAATGACCTTGTTCCTGAAGCCAAAAGAAGCTCTAATTCCAATAAGAAGGCCCCCAGAGGCCCTGGATTTAGCATTTTGAGAATGGATAACAAATCCATCAACAACGGGAGGGGAGAGCAGCCAGGTTTCCTGTAAAAAGAAACAGTGTGAAGCACTAATCATAAGTACTGTGTCAGTGTTTTTTAAAAAGATGAGTACTTCCCCTGGAATTCCAGGAGAGAAAAATGAATTTATTCGGGGCCGGAACATGAGTGGATAGAGTAGGACACTTAGCAGAGAGATCATTTCCACAGACCCAGCTTCTTCGTTTCCATTGAATCTGGGCGTAAATTGCCTCTGCTGGTACTGTGGAGCTCGTTCCGGATGATACACCATTGTAAGGTTTCCCTATACTCTTCACACCCTCCATATTTACCAGGTGGATGATTAGTTTGTAACAAATTTACTTCAAAACCAAGCTGCATTAGACCATCCTTTTGGCCCATTATTAGTTCTAAAAAACACCCTTGATTTCAGAACAATATTGCTTATATCTACGCGTCCTTTAGTGGGAAAGAAAATCCTTTCCATATCGTAGCTAGAAATGAGTGAAAGAGAGGGGAGTTGATGGAAGATTTTTAATATATTTCCACGATTAAGACATATAGGAATATCTTGACCCGAAAGGCTAGTAAGATGCAGGATGTACAAAGAATCTTTAGCCTCCACTGAGTGAGGTAGAAAGTCAGTTATACTTTTAGTGAACTGACTTAAAGAATCCACTTCCAGATCAGTACCCCTAGCACCCCTTAATATAGTCCTATTTTGGGATGCATGCGGTCCCAAAGTAAATCTTTCAAAGGAATGAGGAGAATTCTTATTTTGAAAGAGTTCGGGGCCGGTGGAAGAGCTTTGATGACCATTAAATAAGCCTCCATTTGGCGGCTGAGGGTGAGTTGAGTTAAGAGAGTTAGGAACATAGAGGCCCTCCACTGGTCTAAATCCCGTAGCACGCACCTCCATTGTAGACTCTGTATTGGTCAGGTGACCATCAGATTGACAAGATGGATGGCTATCTATAGAGGGAGAAGAGATATTAGGGGCCACATCCTGAGCTAAGCCTGTAATTGGATTAAGACCCCCCCCCCAGTAGATGAGTTTGTACTAAGAAGCTCCTGAAATAGTTGTTTTACCATGTTGAGGTTGACCAAATTCGCCGATAACCGAGTGGTAGTAGGCTCAGGGTGGGTAAGAACTACTGTAGATGAGGGATTACACAGAGTAGTTAGGGGAGCTGTGTCCGAAAAGGGTGCCATCGGTTTACATACAATTTGGGTGATTATTATTATTGATGAGCGCTGTTATTTATAGGCTCCAGTTGAGTTGAGACTATTTTGGGGAGGCAGGTAACAGGCGTTTCCTCGGCCCGCCCACTATTGCCCACCTCCACCAGGAGGAATATTATCCTTTGGCATAGGACTAACTACCGAGGGATCAGGCTGACTAGGTGTAGCTGGAACAGAAGGTAATGAGGTTAGTGCAGCAGAAGCAGTTGCTATATTTGAAGTAGTGGTCACAGGTACCGCTGATTCCACCGGATTCTTAGTCCCCTTAGGAGGGGTAGGAATTGTTGCACACACAGGGGCACTTGCCAAAAAGAGATTTTTAAAGAATTGATTAGTATAAGAATTAATTTTTTTCATATTCTTCAGATTTTTTGTTTTCTTTATTTGTTGATTATGATTTTTGTTAACTATATGAGCAAAGCCCTTTGACTGTACCGATTCCTTAGTAAGGTCGATAGTGTCAAGCGGCTTTTCCAAAATAAGATTTGATTTAGAATCAAAAGAGGGGGCAACATTGTCTCCGTTAAGTGGTTCAGCCATTTCTAGTATAGTAGGTCCTGAAGATAAACCCTTGGGGATTGGGCTTAAAGAATTAAGAATCAGCCCCTCTTGGGCTTTCTCCACTAGGGGTTTGGTAGTTGCTTTTGTAGGGGAGGTAGTGAGATCTACATCAGGGATATGGCCCACTTGTATGGCCTCAACCTTCATTGGGGGAATCAGAGAAAATAGATCTGAAATTCCCCTGTCCGCGCAATGAGGGTCAGTGATCCCTGGAGCCCTATTAATGGGGTCCCCCGGGAAACTAGCCGTTTGCATGCTTAGGGCTTTCTTGACCGGAGGCACTTCCCTAGTAGGTTGGGTTGGGAAAATGGAGTCTGAAGACTGTTTTATTATTGAGGGATGATCTTCCTTGATAAATTTAACCAACTCTTCAAATCTATCTAGACCTTCTAGCCTATTATAGATTTCAGAGAGTAAACGAGAATGTGATCTAACCTCTGACCATATATTGTCAGAGACTCACAAAAGAACTAAGAACCATATTCAATGCAGATAGTGTAGGTTGAGTTAATTTTATTCTGTCATCTGCCTCTTTAAGGGTGTGATGCATAATAGACTGGCTAGCATGGTCCTTGTGTGGATCTGGAAGTAGACCCCTTTCTCTAAGCCAATTTTGCTTCTCTGTATACTCATCAATAAAATTAGTGAGTTCAGAAGGAGAAACCACATAAGAGGCATTACAGGTTTGCTGAGTTACATTGTTTATGTTAATGGAATTAGGATCCAAATGACTCTCAACTATTGCCTTATCTGCACATTCTATGATACTAATATCATCAATATCATTATCTCCGGGGTCTTCAGTCTCCAAATTCTTTACTACATCCGCCAGATGCGTATGGTCCAGGGTAGCCACTGTTAAAACTGAATGTGGAGGTTTGATAAGGCTACTAGTGGCAGTCCTTTTTCCAAAGAAATTAGAATTTTTTTCCCCTTGGATAGGTTTACCCTGAGAACCCGTGTGAGATTTTATTTTAGGGGTGTAGACCGGAGGTTTTGTAAGTGGAGTTTTAAACAATATAGGTTTCACTGTGTGAGTGTTGGTAGTACCAACGGGGGTAGCAGAGAGAGTAACATGAATAAAGGAAGTATGGTTAACCCCCTTACCAGAGGAGAATGCCTCCGTTGATGAATTGATGGGGGAAATACCATAGTTCCTGTTACCTCTGGTGGAGGAAGTTGTTGCACAGTAGACTCTTTGGATAGAACAGAGGAATCAATAACATTCGCAACAGAGTCATCCAACAATGAGACAGGTAAAGGCATCCTAGGTTGTGGTGGGACGGGGGTTGGGTGCGCAGAGATCACCATACTAACATTCAGGTGGTCAGTGTGCACCCTTGCCCTTAGTAAACTGCCACCTTCCTCCAAGTTCGAAGCTATAGTGGCTGCTAGACGTTCTTCCTGTGCATCTATGGAAATGCATTGTTTTCCAGTAAAGATGCAACTATTATTGGCTACGGTACGTGGGATAATACCCATCATGTTAAGTAAATCAGTCCTATCTTGTGAATGGATTTTGGAATGAGCCATACATTTTTGGAAAGCAGGATCCTCTGAACTATCTACTATTGTGTGTTGTGGCTTGCCCAAAGAGACAGAGATGGGTTTTACTGATGGAATACAGTCTATCGCGGAAGGAGAAAGAGCCAACACTGCAGGGAGAGTAGAATCAAGAGAAGCCTCCATAGCTGCCTGGCTCCTAAATCCCTTACGTGTCATTCAAACCAGTGGAGAAT
The DNA here is from genome assembly GCF_040938575.1 of Ambystoma mexicanum. NCBI lineage: Eukaryota > Metazoa > Chordata > Amphibia > Caudata > Ambystomatidae > Ambystoma > Ambystoma mexicanum. The sequence continues at coordinate 114,255,959 of NC_090934.1, read as the reverse complement.
ACGAAGGAACAAAAGGCAGGAAACCGAAGGGTTTAACAACAAATGAGCTCTATTGGTGGTAAAGTAAGGGAGCTCTTAGAGTTAAAATAGAAATAAGTATAGCAAGTTCAAAAAAGATCAAAGACCAATGGAATAGCAAACAATTTAAAAATTGCACTGAATACGAGGAGTAGCTGAAACACATGAAATACTACACCGAATACACTTTAAAACACAGTAATAAAATACAAATAAAGATGGATCTCTTTCAAATATAGGGGAAACAAATCGGAGGTGAATATAACTACAAGTATGTCAGATAATTGTTTAGATAAAAGGGTCAAAGATTGAGTAATAGTACCATGTGGCATCATAGACCTTGAGGAGCTCCTGGTATTAGGGTAAGGAACGCCCGACAGCTTGAGGAGCGGCCAGAGTCTGACTCTCCCCCCTTACCTTGAGTACTAGTTGGAATAAGGATGATGAAGCAGCGTAGAACCTTGGTCTGGGGTACCCACAGAGCCGTAGCACAGTCACAGGTCACAGTCAAACAGCAAAACAGTGGCACCAGCCCTTACAGCTTCCAGGCTTAACGCCGCAAGGGTGATTCGGCCGGCAATTTGAGGTAGATGAGTGTCATGTGATCCATCACGTGTTCCGGTTAAGCTCTGCCCCCCTGAGGAAGCGGCCATGCAGCAAGAGCAGCGCTCGCAGTGCTGCGTTCAGGGATAGCCAGTAAGGAACAGAAGCAAACATTCCAATAGCCAAACGCTCCTTCAGAGCATCAGTAAACATGTCACTCGGGCGGTTGGGCCAGCAATTTGAGGTAGATGAGTGTCACGTGATCCGTCACGTGTTCCGGTTAAGCTCTGCCCCTTGAGGAAGCGGCCAGGCAGCAAGAGCAGCGCTCGCAGTGCTGCATTCAGGGATAGCCAGTAGAGCACAGAAGCAAACGTTCCAATAGCCAAACGCTCCTTCAGAGCAGCAGTAAACATAAATATTCCTTCAGAGCAGCCCTAGGGCATTGTGGTGCTGAAGGACATCAGGGACATCTTCTTGCAGATTACTGACTAGGATAACACTGGGCTCCTTATGCTACCGGCTCTCTCATATGCCATCAAGACCTTGGACAACCACTTCTTTTCCATTGCATCAATGAAGTCTTCATGGTGTCCAGAATCAATATGAGGGATTCTGAATGTTCGCACTAGGTGGTGGAATGCGACATACCACTGAGCTCCTTTTTCTCTATGTACCTCTATGCCCAGTCTTCCACAGTTTGCCACTGGAGAATATATCTCTCTCTACCCAGTCAACCCCAGATTGCCACTAGAGAATATATACCTCTCTGCCCAGTCCTCCAGAAATTGCCACTGGAGAATATATCTCTCTCTACCCAGTACTCCACAGATTGCACTGGAGAATATATACCTCTATGCCCAGTCCTCCACAGATTGCCACTGGAGAATATATCTCTCTCTGCCCAGTCCTCCACAGATTGCCACTGGAGAATATATCTCTCTCTGCCCAGTCCTCCACAGATTGTCACTGGAGAATATATATCTCTCTGTGTAGTCCTCCACAGATTGCCACTGGAGAATATATATATCTCTGCCCAGTCCTCCACAGATTGCCACTGGAGAATATATCTCTCTCTATCCAGTCCTCCAAAGATAGCCACTGGAGAATATATACCTCACTGCCCAGTCCTCTACAGATTGCCACTGGAGAATATATTTCTTTCTGTCCATTCCACCACAGCGATGTCATCAATTACATTTGTGATGTCATCTTTGATGTCCTGAGTGTTAGTGTTAGCAGTGCACGGTGGCACGAGTTATGGTTGCTTATCTTACCATAACTGCCGAATTTCAGGTGTTTTTCGTTTTTACTTTGAACCATAACGTCCCTTTAACAAAGTGTTTTTACTGAATCTGATAGGTTTTTAGTAGCGCAACTTAACTATAACGTCCCTTTAACAAAGTTTTTTTTATTGAATTTCATAGTTTTTTAGTAGCACAACGTAACAATAATAACTTTGACTTTATGTATATGTAATATGGAACATAGTGAACCCTTTCTATTGAATTTGACTCTCCGCGGACATGTTCGAACAACAGTACCACCACCTATAATCTCTGGGGGGGGTATGTGTAATTGTTATATCATAACATAGGACCATTTAACAAATTCACAAAGCAGCACACATACAAAGTATGTGTAGTAATACTTAAGAAATGTAACCCATATATGTAACACACTAACCATTCATTTATGGAATATACCAAAAGAGGATAAACTGGCTTCCAACATAATTACCTCACAGACACTCCACAACTAAGAGCAAGACCAGACGTACAGACTACTCATCACCTACTTTCCTGAAATAGTAAGTGCACTTCATTTTACTCATATATTTATAAACTTTCTGTATTAGATTAAAAAAAAATATATTACTTTTTTGTTTTCTCCAGAAATGTGTAGTACTCTGGAGTGGCTAGAGGAGCATTTCCCACAAGACGAAATGTCAGAAGATAGTGCACCAAATGGTACACACTTTACTATATAAACCAATTAATAAATATTATTTTGTATACATTTAACATATACATTTTTTTTACAGACCATACAAAAATTGCCACTACCACAGAAAAAGAAGCGGTGGATAACACTCTGGAACACATTAACCAAAAAATGGACCAACTTATGGCAAATTTTTACGATTTAAAGAACTTTGTGGAAGATCACCTAAAACTACCAACAACATACCATTGTCCCACCTGTACTTGTCCCCCCTCACCATATCCCACTCATTTAACCCCAAACCCTCTCCATGGACCAAAACGCTTTGATGACATTTCCATCCCTTCTTCACCTGATCCCAATTATGTTGAAATCCCTAATTCTCCTGTTTTTGTTTCCGTTTCTGCCCCACCTTCTCAGTCATAAATTGTTTATATATGTCAAATAAAGTTACTTTTTTATATTGTGTTGTAATTACTTTCAGTTCTTTGTGTTAAAACCAATTTAGGTGTCCACGGACAGCGCGGTTGTTCGGAAATGTTTGGAAATAAATGAAAATGTAAGTGTCTTGAGGACTCTATATCTATCCGTAATGTTCTCATGCAAGTTGAAACTGTTCTAAGAATACTCGTACTGCCCTGAAATATTCCTAAATAAACGAAAATGGAGGTGTCCTTAAGAACACTATGCCTGTTCGAAGTGTTCGCTTGCAAGTTGAAAATGTTCTAAGAACACTCCTGGTGTCCTGAATTGTTCGTAAATAAACAAAAATGGAGGTGTGCTGGGGACGCTATTTCTGTCCGTATTGTTCGCAAGTAAGTTAAACTGTGCTAAGAACAAACGGCTGTCCGTAACTGTTCGTTTTACGTGTGACACACATATAATTAGTTCAGGACCCGAACACTGTCCGTAGAACATCAACACGCATGCGCAAAACAATGTCTGTACATTGGGTGTCCTGCGGACGGCCGCTTCCTTAGCGAACATGCTCACGAAGCAATCATGTGATCGCGCCCACGCTGATTGCGTGTTCTGAATGCGGATACTGTTTGTATCCCCGAACAGTTTAAAAGTACATTTCCAAGTAATCCACAATATTTCTCATTAAAAACTCACCATACCACAAATCCCACATACTAATCCTAAGTTTCCACATACTTTTTCTGACTTTTTGAACCTTTTTTGGTGTTCGATCTGTCTTGCAGATGGCGCGCATGTTAACCACGTACAAGCACCCCTATAAAAGACCATGCCCTAGAGCTCATTCTCATTGTGTTTCTGGCTATTCCACAGAGCACACTGCATTTTGCTGCACACTTTGCAGATTTTGAGATTTCCATCTCCAAGACGATGACATCCATGGCTCCACTATTGCCACCTGGTGCTACATCTGCCTCAGCACCACCCTCTCCACCACCACCATCTCCCCAAGGGCCTGAAGAGGGGAACAGGAGTGAGGATACAGAGGAGGAAGAAGAGGATGATGAGAATGAGGTAGAGGAAATCTCTAATACCCACCCTCAGCATGATTCTTGGGTGTGGCGGTTGTTTACCGTTCATGGGAATGTTCCTAAGGCTCCTGCGAACTGTGTCACCTGCAATGAGTGCAAAATGGTACTCAGTCGCGGGAGGCATGGTGCGTACAGCTTTGGGACCACGACCATGAAGCGACACCTGAACTCATTCCACACTGGGGCCATTCGCCAGGTTGTACCTTGTGTAGAGCGTAGTAGGTTGATTACCTCTACTTCATCCTCCGTTTCTGATCCTGTCACCACAAGGAACACCTCTGTGGGACAGCGTCTTCCTCAAGCTGCCTCACAGGCTATACAGAATTCTGATGACCCTTACCTTTCGAGGGTCACAGTTGTATGTATGTACTGTGACACAGTACTCTGCAGGGGGGAGCGACTTTGGAGTTCTTTTGAGACTATCGTCTCAGAGCACGAGAAGACCTGCTCACTACCCAAATAAAACCCACTCTACATCTTCCTCTCTCAGCTCACCCTTTCTTATCCCTGTGGTTGGAGTCCCCCCATTTCCCCTCCTTTCTCCTCCTCTCCTAGTGTGTCATGTATAAAAAACCAAAAAAATACAAAATAACAAAAATCTAAAAAAAATAAGGCTCTTTTCAGAGCCGCCGTTCACAGTTAAAAAATAGAAGTGAAGATAAATAAAGCAGGGCCCTTTGTATATCTTAAAAGTCTGCGGACAGTTCACGAACATAAAAAAAATTGGGGTGCTACCCTATTGTAACCATTGCATTTTTCTCTGGGAGCAAGTGGTGGCTCTGAAAAGAGCCTTTGGGAGGTGTTTGTATGTCATTATAAATACTTAACACCTACTTCAAAATGGATGCTGTATTTCTAAAAAAGGTTGCAATGCATTTTGTACATTTCTCAGAAAAATCTGATTGCCAGCATAAGTAAGATGGACTCCATCTCTGTGAAAAATGTATGTACTACGAAACATAATATTTTCATTGTGAAAAGAGGACATGCCAAAATCTCTTAGGAAGGCACAAACAGCCTTATTGATATTACGCCTTGCTTTCTCCATTTGTGGACCACATGAGAAAGAACGAAGCCACATTTGTCTCTGCGCAATCCGTGAAAAAATTACTTTGGAGTTTGGAAAAATGTCCATGATCTTCTGAAGTCCTTCTTTCATTGCAAATTGCAAAGAAATTCCAGACACATGTCCTAAACTGTTCCCTCCACAATGAATTACAATTATGTCTGGATGTTCCTCTATCTTCAAAGTTGCACAGAGAGGTAGCAATTCCAACCACTTCATTCCACGCACTCCATGCCAGTGCACTTCCACATGTGGGAATCCAAGATCTATAGATACTCCACAGCTTTCTGCATGCACCTTCAACCAATGTATACACAAGTCTCCCAAAATCCACACAATCTGTTTTTTGAAACACTCAGCCATAGCTATCTGTTCTTCTCTCAGCAAAAAGAATATCTGAGAAAACCTCTCCTAGCACAACACACTCACTAAACTTTACTGACCAATCCCGTGCTACATTCAATCTCATTTGCATGCCTCCCCACCCCAAATTCCCGGATGTAATACGCGGTGTCCTAGAACTACCGCCATGTCCGCGAACATATCGTAACATGGACAGCCCTACTACCATTTCCACTTCACTCTCTGTACCATTCCCTCATTGAATGTAGCTAAGTAATCACATGACCATCCACCGATCAAATCCAAGACCTCTACATGTAACTGCATCATCATAGATCAGCACTGCAAATGTACGGTGAATCTCTCAGAGTACAAGTCTCATACCATTGGCAAGCACGATCTACGAGAAATACTATAAAAGTCTCCAAGATTTCTACTTGCAGCTTTGTCCATATCCATATGCATGAACACAAACTACAGGTATGCATATTTTCTATACAGTACATGAACACATTTTCTAACCGACTTTTACCTTGTATAATCTGTAAAATGAATCTACGATCATTTTTTCATTGTCCTAAAATGAACTGTGACTTACAAACCTTTATACCGTTTAATTTCTTCACACACACACGCAAATAATGTTAAACCAACATTTTTGAAATAAAATATATAGACTACATATAATCAAACAAAATTATATGCAAACTCTATGATCAAATCTCAAACCATAATATTTGTACAAACACATAATTGGTTTTAATTTTTTCAATTTATATAATTACTTACATTTATTTAGGACAAGCAGGCTATGACATTGACTCACTATAAAAAATCTATGTCTAAATTAAAAACAGTGCTATATACAAACCAAATTACTAATTTCTTTCTTTTACAATTGCCGTGAAGACCATTTTCCGGAAAAGAAGCAACCGAATTTGAAGTGCAAAGAACAACTAAGAAGCAAACTGCTCATTTTAGAAAAAAAGTAAGTAAAATGTTACCATCATTTTGAATCAAACACACTGTAAGGTTAATTCATGCTATTTCTGTGCCTAAAAATGGAGATTCTGCACCATACTCACCAAAAATCCCCCGTCTTAAACAGTGATTTACTGGCAGAATGGCCCACAACGTCCTATTTTTCGACACACAAATTACCCAACTCAGCCGATAGAATTTAGATGTTGTAGAACAAACAACTGTTTTAATTGTATAGCTTTAGATATACTATTTATACTTCTCCAAACCACTGGCTTACTTTTTTCTGTCATCTGAACCCCAGTTTAGTAACACATTAATTCAAGAATACCCATCCCTAGTAGTTGTACTTCACAAAGCACAATCACACACCATTACATACATCTTTATCATCTTACTCAAACACTCATGCACACAACACACATGCATTCCAGAACACCCCAACCCATACCTTCTGTATTTTTTTCAACAGACCCTAAGGAATGCCTACCAAAAAGCAACTCCGTAGAAAGGAACGCAGAAGTAGAGCAAATGAAAAGAACATTCTCCAACATAAACATCCATCATTAGCAGAATTTGAAAAAGAAAGTTGAAACACAACAGCTAGTACAGTCATGTAGTGAAACAGAAGAGGTTTCTAGTACAACAACTTTGCCTCCTCTATCAAAAAGTAAAACAAACCAAAAAAACAATTAACAGAAAATCAACTATCACTACAAATAAAACTTCTTCTATAAATCTTGATGTAGTACAAAGTAAGCATACCAAGAAATGTATTTAGGCAAAATGTTCTGTCACAAAGTCCTTCAAAATCTGATGAAAACAGGAGAGAAACCAGGTTCAACACTTCAAACCTATCGTAGAAAAGTAATCTTAGAAGCGTTGATAGACAGTGCAATTCTTCTCAAAAGAAAGTTATTTATTTTAGTGTTAAACAGAATAAAACAACTAACAAAACTAATAACTAAATTACAAAAAATACTTCTCAATAAACAAAATGTCAACAGAACATTAACTTCTTAAATATCTGTGGAGGTGAATGGAGTCACACTACAAACACAGAACCATACTTTAATGAAGAAGCGTACAAACAAAAGCAAACAAATACAATTGCCATACATAGCAGTGGTCGAGGTTATGAAAAAGTTAATAATACCATAATGGAACAAGAAGTACTCCTTACAAAAATAAGCCCTGAAAACGTAGATTTACCCGTCCATTCAACTGAATCAGAACATCTAATGTACAAATGGCCATGAACGTCAATGTGTAACATTCCCAAAAACATGTTCAAGTCTTTACTCCAATTCCTCAATTAATATGTGAAAAGCAAAGACAAAATCAAAATTAAACTACTGCAAAATATGGATGCTTGTCCAGTACACAAGTACACAGGACTACAAGGACATTCATTGGCCTGCTTTACAGGACTTACTTGCAAAACAACCTTCCATGATATCAAAATGATATCAACACATCATGCAAGTATAAGAAATCTAGTTTATAAACTGTACTATGCTAAAAGTCCTGCTTTAACACTAGCCAATCTAAATAACATTCTTCTACATGGTACAGCAAAAGACCTACTAAAAGAAATCAACTATATCCAGACAAAATATTTTGGAAGTGAAACCCACTTACAAGATGAATTAGCTGTAAACCAACTTCGTAACAATTCTGCACATGGCAACCTTTCACTACACACATACAAAAAAGAAATACTAAAATTTGAAAGTACTTTAGCTGAAGTACCAAACCACGTGTGTGTTTGTTGCCGCAGAACTTTTTATAAAAGTAACACAAACACTGTAGACCTATCATACAAAACAATGGTTTGAATTAGCTCTCTACCTATAGCAGAAAACAAATACAAAATAACTGACCCCATAATACTTTGCAGTTACTGCACTACAAAACTTGACAACAACCAAACTCCTTCACGTGCCATCACAAATAACTTGGAATTATATCCACTACCAAAACCCCTTCAACAACTTAATTTATATGAGAGCATCATAATTCAAACAGTGCACCCATTTCAAGCAATAATACGCCTTAAACCAAAAACTGCAAAATTACCTCCCTCTGAATTAGTGAAAGGTATTCGTGAAAAATTAGTGTATTTACCATTAGATCTAAAAGAAAATGTGCACACTCTAGGAGTGCAACGTCCAATGCAACAATCTTTAATTATCTTGGTAAATGGAGTACCTACAAAAGACACAAGCCCTGCAATATCTTAAAGAGAATAATGAATATTACAAAGAAATTAATATTGAAGAAAACTTGAAAGATACAACTGAAATAATTCAAGAGACACAGGAAGCTGGTCAATTTCAGCTCCTAGATCCTGCTACAATATCAAACACTTTAGACCATTATACAATTCATCCATTGCACTCTAATGACACCATAGAAGATGCACTGGAAACGTACCAAATGCGTCAAACAAAAAGATCACCAATCAGCAATATGGGAAAAAAGTATAGAAGCACGTGCTTTTCCTCTACTCTTTCCGACTGGCAAAGGAGGAAGATACGATGATAGACCTATTCAAATATCAGCATCAGAATATCGCTCATTACGAATGTATTCTGAAGATCCCAGATTTTGACAAAATGTGGAATACATATTCCACCTACTCTCTGAAAGTGAACTAGTAACTTTATGTTAAGGAGTTGCACACATATTAAAATCAGGATCACACTTTAAAAATATGACAGCTAAACAATTATTACAAAAAGTTCAACAAAAAGATGAGGTTTTACAAGCAAATCTTACAAATCTATTGGCAAATATGCGTGGTACTAAAGAGTACTGGTTTCGACGTCATGGAGATGTACGTTGTATGATCAGAAACCTTGGCCCACCCACTTGGTTTGTTACATTAAGTTGTGCAGAATATGCATGGGAAGATTTACATGCTTTCCTATGCATATCAAACGAAAACAAAACAAACATAGATATACTAACACCTGGAAAACTTTGTTCTCAGGATCCTGTTAATGTTTCAAGATATTTTCACCATCGCTTCATTGGTATGCTATATTTTATTTGTAATAAAACTGTTCCTCCCCTTGGAGAAGTGCAACACATTTTTTGGAGAAAAGAATACCAAGCCAGAGGAGCACCACATGTCCACATGCTTTTATGGATTAAAGATGCTCCTAAATTTGGTCAAGACAGTGATGCCACTGTTTTACAGTTTATTGAAAAATATGTCACTTGTGCAATTCCATCAGAATCCACAAATAGTGATCTTCATGCAAAAAGTTTACAATTCCAAAGACACAAATATGGTAAATATTGTTGTCGCAAATACAAAAACAAAGGGAAATACTACACCAAATGCCGATTTGGTTTCCCTAGACCAGTTACAAATACAGGTCAAGTGAACAACCTCATGTCTTCAGTTAGACATAGTGTTAAAGGAAAGTCACCTAAAAAATACATATTGCATAAAAAGAAAAGAAGAAGAAAAATATATCAATGATTACAATGCAATCATTGCCCACTTATGGAATGCAAACATAGATGTGCAGTACATTGCAGACAATTCTACTGCAGTTGCACGATATGTCACAGCATACTTAACCAAATCATTAAAGACAGAGCTCCAAGACCTCTGGAATGACCTGTCATCAGATAAAACAGTGTCTCAGAAATTATATATCTTGGGCATAAAAATGCTGTCCCATAGAGAATGTGGATCCTAAGAAGCAGCTGATCGATTAACTGGTACTGCATTGTATGGTAAATCTGCAAATATAGTATGGCTAAGTCTTGTTCCAGCTAAATCTAGAAAAAGAGTTCTAAAATCATACAAAGATATAGAAACAATAGCCAAACATGATCCCATCAGCCAAGACATTTAAAAAATACTATTTATTGGACACATACTACCCAAACAGGAGTACCACTTTGGAAACCATGTGTCTATACCACATAGCCCAAAACTACACATACAAAATAATATAAAACCTGATGAACAAAACCATAAATACAAAGTGACAAACTGTGAAGGCAGCTTAGTAAAACTCACCAAACCAAATTTAATTAATCATATCAAATTGTCATTAAAGACTCCTCAACATGAAGAAGTATATTACATGTCCCTGCTACAACTCTTTAAACCATGGAGAAAAGAAGAAGAAATATTAGATAACTATGACTCATATGAAGACGCTTTCAAAGCAAATGAAAGCAGTATAACTGATGTAAACTTTGCGCAGTACAAAACAATGTTGCACAATGAACAGCAACACGAAGAAGAACTCCAGGCCCAACTAGATAAGGACACTCCTGACAGTAGTCAACCTTCTGTCACAGGAAGCCAAGAACCACTGGGAGACCCACTAATAAAAAATAAGGCTGAATTAGCTATGATAGAAGTATAAAACACCATGTGTCAGTATGAAGATAAAGAAGACTTAACTGTACTACAATCAAAGCTAAACAATGAGCAACATAGCATTTTTCAAGAAGTAACAAAAGAAATTGCACATGGCGTATGTAAGCGACTCCAATCAAGCAATCCCACTAAGTCAGTGCCTTGTCTGGGATGCCCAAAGGAAGCCCTTATTTATATATTTTTATGGCAAGTTATAATCTGGATGATGAACCCTTGTATAACACCCCTCTCTTAGAATCCCTCTGACCCCACTGAGCCAAGAAGTAGATTTGTTTTGCAAATTTAAAAGGTTTATTTGAAAAATTAAACAATATATATATATATATCACACTTCTATAAATAAATTGATAATGGATAGCACACTTGTGAATATGAGCAGTAATAAGCAATAGGTAATCCTACAGTAGCACAGTTCTTGGTTACTTATGAATAGGAAAAGAAAAATAAGGTGGTAGAGAATGCCTTTATGGCTTCAAGGACAATGCAATGATGAATGAAATGCAGTACAGAAAATAACTGGATATGACTTCAACAAAAGACAATGTAATCACTTTTCCTTGACAATTCACCCCCCCACCCCTTTATGCAATATAAGGAGATGGAAAGAAGAGCACACAGTTCTCAGGAATGCAATCAAATACAATACGAAATTCAGTCCCCCCCCCCTAGCAAGCTTAGAGAAAAACAGGTATGATTTTAAAACACAGGCCCAAAATGCTTTGAATGTGGTGGCAATGAAGTGAAATGATGCTAAAATTGATTTTAATTCCCTCTAGAGGTTCAGGGTGGGTGATATCTAGTTTATATTAGTTCAGGCTCACTTTAGCAATGCTCTATGAGTAACTAGCAGGTTAAAACGAATTTTAGCAAAGGAAAGCAAGGAGCTGCTGATTTTTACACGTGGCTGAAATTGTGCAAAATGTCAAATAACGGCAAATTTAATCGCGTGCGTCGAGCGTAATTACAGAGGCCCTATAAGGAGTAGCAAGTCGCTCCTAGCACAAACGGTTTCCGGAGATACGGACAATTTTGTGAAGGTAGTTTTTCGGATTTGAAATTTAAAAGTTCAAAATGACAGGTGACAGATTTCAGCTTTAAAAAGGACAGAATGACACACGATTCCTATGAGGTAGTTCTAGATAGGTTAAAATAGTTTTAATTAGATTATTTTACACTAAGAGATTGGTTTTGGCACAGTGCTAGCTGGGTACTCACACTAGATTTTGGACAGGAATGGGTCTCGTCACGGATCTGGTCAACAGGTTGAACGGGACTACTGGCGGTTCTGCTCACAGCGTCTGGTCTCTGGTTCTCTCTGGTTCTGGATACAGCACTTCTTTCTGGATACTGCTACAGGTTCTTGCAAAAGTTCTTGGCAAAGAATTCAAACAGCTAGCCCGGGTGTTGAATAGTTTGGTTGGTTTTGGGGCCTGCTGAAGAGGATTCAGCTTGTGGATTCAGGCCTCTCTGCTACAAATTCTGGAGTTAATTTCTGGTCTCTGGAGATTGATGGATTTGAAGTCTGGATCTCTGGATGTGAAGTCTGTAGTCTCCCGGCAAAGCGTTCCGCAAGAAAGTGGAAATTGAATGTCTCTACCTGGGTTTCAATGTTCCTTTTATGTGTTTTGAAAATGGGTGTGTGCCTGGGCCTAGCTAAGCCTGCCCCTCTCACTTATCTTTGGCCAAGCTTTCCTCTCTCCCTTGATTGGGGGGAAGAAATGGAGTGTCAGAGTGATGCTGTAGGTTTTATGGTCAGAGAAACCTCCCCTTGTCAAATTGCACACAAATCTATTTCTGACCCAAATACATATTTCCTAGATACACAATTTGTTGAAATTACATGTACATATTACAGATTCCTTATGGTCCATGCTTGTCCGACTCTGATCTTCCTGGGGGCTTGCAATAAAAAATGACAACTTAATTTCATTTTTAATTGGTGTACCAATGTTAAATCTGTATCAAAAATTACACCAATGTACACCCTCCTTCTACACACATTCCAGCTATTTACTAGGTTTCTAGCATAAACCCGGTGTCTGTAATATCAATAAATAGCAGGGTTTGGTCCTAGAACACCGTAGAAATTGCAATTTGGACTCAAATTGTGAGGGCATTTTTCATACTAAGAATCTCAAAGTTGTACATTCCTGTCATTTGGTTACAATAAGTTATCAATGTTTCTATAAAATATATATTTGCTGCAATAGGAATCCACACTCAAGTCTGGCCCGCCCCTTGAAGCTGGGTGGGTCAGGGATCACATGTCTCTGCTCACAGGCAGCTCTCTGTTTACAGTCAACATTCAAAATTAACATACCCCATTCAACTGAAAGGGGCTATTGCCTCTCTCCTCCAGGCTGGAGGGGAAACCCCCTCCCTCTCACTCAGAAGGGCCATGTGATATCCTTCCTCCTGTTGTGAGTCTCTGGGGTGTTAAGGTTTCCCAGCCTCTTGGCCTCTGGGAACAGCAGGTGGCTAAGATTTTTAATTAACCAACAGGCTTTGAAGTCCCTGCCCTCTTGCAACTCCTGAATAGAGTTTCCCTGTCAGAGTTTAGACCGCTAGCGCCGGTTTGTGGACTAAGCTGGTACTGCACCCATTTTTGGGATCTGTCTTGAATTACTGCATTTCAATAGAGTGGTCTTTTGCTTGATAGTATAGGACCCTTGCTTAACATTGTTTTGATGGCATCCTTACAGTAGAGTGGTGATGTGGAACCCCCCACAAGAAGGTTGTATCTTTAGAGTGGTCTTGTGCCCATGATTTTAGCAACTTTTTGAAATTAAAAAAAAAGGATTTTGAACAGAACCACCTTTCTTTGCACTGGTGGGTGGCAGATTAGGTGACCATTTTGGTGTGCGCAAACTGCGCAGTTCTCCTGGAGTCTGGCGTGAATGTGGGCGGCGACAGCTCATCCCCACATCCACCCAGTCTATTGATTTAGTTTGTTCTGGGATAGAATAATGGGCGAATGAGAATATATACCTCTCTGCCCAGTCCGCCACAGATTGACACTGGAAAATATATATCTCTCTGCCCAGTCCTCCACAGATTGCCACTGGAGAATATATATCTGTCTATCCAGTCCTCCACAGATTGCCACTAGGGAATATATCTCTCTCTATCCAGTCCTCCACAGATAGCCACTGGACAATATATATCTCTCTAACCAGTCCTCCACAGATTACTACTGGAGAATATACATCTCTCTATCCAGTCTTCCACAGCTTGCCACTGGAGAATATATATCTCTCTGCCTGTTGGTGGCAGCACTGGTGTTTCTGAACTATTGCTCTTCCCAAGGTTTTGCCAATGTGCGTGGCTAGCATGTGGGCAGCCTGGGCCCAACATCCCAGGTCCAAGTGTCTTCTCTGCCCAAGGTATGAGAAGCAAGTGACTAGAGTTCATAAAACAAGGAGACAAGACAGACGTTTGGGGAACACGTAATACTCCCAAGCCTGTGAGTGACTGGTAATCGATCATCTGCACTGCGAAGAGCCCCAAATTGGGATTTACAAACTAAACTAAGATTAAAACTGTTAGGTGCAAGAAGACTCATGTTACAGTTGGAGTTTTATTTTGCATTCATTTCGTCTGAGTCACACTTGTAAATGCAACGTTGTGTTGGCCTGGGATTTGTCCTACTTGACTTCTTTCTTGTCATGTGTCATTCAGTGATTTATGTAATTTGGGGAAAAAGTAAAACACTGAAATTCACAGGTTTTGTTTCTTCAGGAAACCATATTCTTTTTTAACTGAGCCATTCCATTTCTAATCGAATCTGAGCACAGTCTTTCATGCTTTTGTAAGCCAGTCCAGTTTCTTCTGAGTTTGTGCTAGTGCAAAGTTTTGAAAGTTGAAGGTCAATTGTTCTTAGTATGTCTTCTGATGCAGTATACATTTGAGGCCACTTTTTTTATCAATCGGTTTGATTATCATCTCTTGGTTTCCAGCCAATCATTGTATTGCTACAGTTTCTTGGTTCGTCATGGTGTTTCCATGTGATCCGTGGACACCGCCTATTACCAACACCTCAGTACTCTCAATCTCGTGGACCACACCTCATGTTAATAGGCCAGAAACGGGGAGAAAGGCCTGAGCCACTTGATGTCTTCTTCTTCTCTAGTATATAGACTTAGAGGATCCTTTTTAAAACGTATTGTGCTGAGGTATCTTGTAAGTGTTCTCCTGCATTAAAATGGATCGTTCTTCTTAGAATTGACAAAAAACAGGCCTTTGGCTAATGCATTCTCTTGCATTGTTGTTATTATATGTGATGAACGTTCAAAAATACATGTGTTCTCACTGTGCATATTATGTTTGCACTGAATGCCGCTGGTCTGTGTGGTTTTCTTTAACATCCCTCTTCTGTACTGAGCCAGTGTTTCGGGTGTTGTTGTGGCATTCTGTTGCAGGTTTGTAGATTTCCTGTGTACCCATAAAAGGCAGAGTTGACCTCTGTCTCAATGTTCCATGTTCCCAGTAGAAGAAAGAATTCCCTTTCCTGGATTGCTCCTGTCAGAGCTGTTATTTCCAGGATTCCAAACATCTTCTGGAACCTGCTGTTTGTTTCTGCCTCACCATTTGCCATTAGGGGTAAGTCTGTGCCCATGGGGTCTTCATCTGATTTGCTATAATAATTGATCGTTAAGTGTGGAAACACCTTTTCGATGGCATACTTGTAGTTCCTATCCTTATTGTTTGGATTTTTTTTGCCTAAGTCTGCGTACGGATTTCTTGGTTCGCATAGGTGATGTCCAATAGTATCTTAACATGTTATCATCTTTGCTAGCAGTGTCTTCCAGAAACGTATTTTATTCTCAAACTAATTTAGGGCATTTAGGAAACATTTCTATGCCACAGAATGTGTGATTAGGCCCCACCCATCCCTCAAAAACCTGTTTGGAATTGTTGCTGTTGTTTACCTTTCTTTTACATAATAGCTTTTCTTTAGTTGGGTCTCTTTTCTCCATAATAGAGTCTGAGCCTACACATGTTTCGCCTGAACTAGCTTCCTCAAGTGTTGTGTTCTCATTTTACTACATGGGTAAGTTCAAATATAAGAAAAGCAAATAAAAAAACAAAAACACATGATTCATACGTTAGAAATGTTTGAATTACTTACAATCTATTTAATAGAACTCGATTAGTAAAAAAAATAGACATTTTAACTTCACTGCGAGGATAGCCAGGCTAAACCTTCTAAAACAGCCTATCGCCATGCATCACCTTTCACTCTGCTGAAACCCCAATATCTTCTCTTCTTCCCAGCATGACTACTCTATCAGCATCCTTGTGGGGCTCCCCTTTCCAATCTCCCACACATTTCTGCCACCCACACATATCACCTCTTCACGTGATGGCTCTGCAAATAACACCTGTCCATTGATGCATTTATTTTTCTAGTCTTTAAACCTATGCGTGGTCTGCCACTCCTCATCCCCCACGTCTCCAGATCCATTTCCTGCTGCTTCCCTACTCAGACTCTGCATACTCAGGGACTCCTCAGCCTCCTAATTACACTCCCTCCACACTCTGTGCTACCTCCAGCTCCTTCACACTCCTGGCACCCTACACCGTTTACCATTGTACCTATTTAATATCACACAATAATTTTTTAAAAAATTATCCATCTCTCAACTATGCTCCTGAGACTTAATAATACAATGTTTATAATTTCGTCATTTCATGATACATTCCTCGAGTTTCTAAGTGCTCTAACAATGAATGTTGATTTTGATAACCACTTGTGATACCCAGTCTATCACCTGGGGATGTGCGCTGTTAAAGGACTAAGTTAGCGGACTGGGGCATCGAACCCATGGTGCTCTGCATTGTCTTGTGCTACCATTGATCAACTGCCCAGTTCCCTACTGCACGTGAATGTAATACCACTGTAAACAAGTGAACCATTTTCATGTACTGCACCCTCTTCATGTTTCCACTCTACCTAGCACCACCCACAAACCTACAATAAGGGCGTGTCTGGAAACGGGAATGCTCCGCATGCCGTGCTCTCTATTGCACAATTGTATTTATTTATTTTGACATTTATAGAGAGCACCAAAGCCGGAGGCATCTGGGCGCTAGTCCAAACGACAACATACACAATTACAAGAAAGGATCCTGCAGAGTGATTACCATTTGAAAGCACGCACAGGCCATTCAATGACCGATCGAGCTTCACAGAAACAGGGTGCACGTTGTTTGGTGTACATTAGTGTGCACTGAACCTCCAAGCACTCCGCACACTACAATTTGGAGGTATTGATTGTGGTCGCCGGAGCGGCGCCTGTTGGCAGCTCATTCCACAGCCTCCCGAATCCAGCTATTTGGAAGCAATGACAGGGATTTAACCTTCTTGGTTCAAGTCCTGCTGGGGGTCGAGGTCTTTTTATCATTTCTTTTCTTGGAAAATGTCTTCTCTGCATAGACTGTGGCATGCCCCACTATAATTCAGTCAGCACGCGAGCGGAAACGACTTGTTATTTATTTTCTTAACACCGATTATAATAGTTAACTGCCTCATAACAAGTTTGGCAGTAACCCTTAAATCCGACAGTAGTGCTGTTACCTCCGGATTTAAGGGTCCGCCAAATCATAGCCTTGGCGGATTTCTCCCCAGCTCTGAGCTGGGGGGAAATCCACCAAAAATGTGCGCTCATATCGCTGCCGGTAAATCCGACGGCGGTATGAGCGCAACATTTCCCCATTGAGCCCAATGGGGAACGGGGCATTCCCGAATGGGCTCAATGGGGAATGGGGATTTCCAAATCCGCCAATCCTGTGATCCGGCGCTAATAGCACCAGTGTGTTTGGCGGTAGGGCAGATAGCGCCAGCGCTATTAGCGCCGGCGGTACCGCCCAACTCGTGATAAGGCTTTTTTTTTTATCTTGAAAGATTTGTGCGGGAATTACTGCTATTTCGTTAAAAAAAAAAAGAGTGCTGGCAAATCCTACTCCAAGAGCGTGCACTGGGCAGGAAGAGATGGACCCATTTTGGAGCCACTCGGTCAGACTTCTGGGAGAAACAACCAGGGATTCTGGTGCCTGACCCATCACCTGGCAGTCGCCAGGGACTGCCCAATCACCTGGCACTCGCCAGGCACATGTGCCAGCAAAGCCCTCAGCACCTGAGCTAGAGTGATGTTTGAGATGGCACCCAGTCTGCCAAAAAATATATACGCAGAAAGGTGGGTACGATGTCCTTTCATCGTGGGATGTTTTTTCGCAGGGGTTGTTACCGTGATTATTTTAACAAAAAAAACAGATCAAATTTTATGGGGGCGGGGTGTTAAGACAAATTTATATATGGGGTGTGGGTGATCGGGAATAGCAAAAAAATGAAAGGGGATGGGAGTTTGGGGGAAACCCCTCTAAAGTTAAAAATACATTCTAGAAAAAAGATTCTGCGATGAAATGACATGGAACCGAAAGGTGGAGTGAGGGCCTGTGATTCCATGTGTCCAGTAGCCCATTTCCTGTGACTAAAATGCCTGCCCCATCACCCTTAGCACTCTGCCAATGCTGCTGAGAGGATTCACCAGACTGCCCCCCCAACATCATCCCAATCCCAGATCATCATTGCTCACATTATATAATGTATCTATGTGGGAGTGGGGGACAGGCTGATTTACAATGTTAGGGTTTGGCATGCTCAGCTGTAACTTGTAATGCTTTGTTTTGCCTGGTCATGGCTTGCTAGCCCATGTTGTGCCTTGCTACATGTGGCTTGATTGTTTGTGCTCAGCATACATTTTAGCCCATTTTGTAGACCATGCATGACTGTTCCCAGGTGCCCCATTGTGATTCTGCCTGCTGGGATGTGCCCCCATGTGTCCCACTTTAATGGTGCTAAGGTTTTGCTCCCTGTGATTTCCCACCTGGATCCCAATGCAGTTGGTGCCCCATCGAGTTTGCTGCTATATAGGGTCTGATGTAATTCACGTGACTGGTCCTTGATACTGCACCATGACCTGTTAGCATGGCGAGTTGTTCTTAGGCACCCCTCTCTGGAATTCCTACTCTGATCATCACTCAAAAGCTATGCTCACCCAGTGTCTACTTGGTATCCAGTGAAGCATGCTGTCTATAGCTCACACTGATCAACATGTTCCCCCATTCATATCTAGGACCAGTGGCTGCCCACTGTACACTGCCACAGACACCAGCCTGATCGAGTTTACCTCTGCACCTATCTCACCCACGGGCACAATAACTGAGACTTCGCTCAAGGGGAGGCGCTTCCGTGATGTCCCCATGGACAGCTCGAATGGATGCTTCAAGTTGCCCACAGAGCTCGCCACTAACCTCTCTGCACTAAAACTCTCAACCTTTGCATTCAAACACACCATATGCACACCAACTAAGCGAATCATTTGTATTTCTTTATAGAAAACGTATATTGCGCCACTCGGTCACTTCGAGGTGCTAGCATAACTCTCCCAACAGACACCCAACAAGAGAATGCAATATTACCTCTATAATGAATTTCTATATCGCTTTGCCGGGCTCTGCATCCTAGCATCAAGACAATGCAAGGCCCCCATCTGGACACAAATGCCTCGATGCTCTCATTGCATGACACCTACATATAGACCCAGAGATCAGGGTGCTTCTGATATGCACACATCAACACAACAGCAAAGTTACCTTGCATTTTCCATCTCTCGCCACTAACCGCATGCCCCCCTCTTCCTCTTTCAAATCTCTCAGAACACCTGGAGACCATGCAAGTGCCAGCAGTGCATGGTGCAAATTCCCAAGTACATACAACTGCATAACAGAAAAAATACAAAAAGTTAACAAAAAGTGAAAACAAATTCATATTTTGATTGAAGATTCCATGGAGTGGACACAGGCGGCAATGCATCCCGTATCCTATATGGCATGTGATAAAGTGACCTTAGGTGAAGAGTAGGTAGTAACACACCCCTACTGCCTTTGGAAAGTTCTAACAGGTAATAGTGCAGCATCCAACATACCATTGGAAATGTCCAATGGTTACAAATCTGTTATCATGAATCCTACGTCCATTGAACATTCCTAAAGATTTGAAACGGAAGTTAAAGCAGATGGTAATGAGTCTATACTTACATTGAACATTCCTGAAAGGCAAGTGGTATTGGAGCGCCCTCCGTTGCACCCCCAACCACACACCCCTCTACATAACATACCCATCCTTACCACCTGTATTTTTGAGGATACAATGGTAAAACAATAGGCAAAAGACATTGGGCAACGTTGCATTCGGCAACAGTGTGGAACACCGGTGTTTACATTTATTTAACAGTAGGTACGCCATTTTGAATAGAAATGCATACAGAGGAAAACATTCCCAGAAGCATCCCTGAAGTCAGGTGTTTGCCAATAATGATGATTTTCTGAATGTAAACAGAGCAGGTGATGGAGGGGTCGCGTATTGGAATTTAACTGGGGACAGAGAGTAGGGTGCAGACAATAACAGCTATGCATTTAGGGCATTGTGCCCCTAATTACATAGCAGCTTGAGGGCTGTTGAGAAAGCGAGGCGTGGATGTCGGGAGTGCCACATAACCAGCTAGTAAGGGAACGTTCAAGTATTGGAATGGCATTGATGGGCAGGGATAGAGTGTCCCAGTGGAGACGGCAAGCAGAAATTAAAGAGTGAAGTGTGAGGAGTAATGGGGCCGCAGGGCACATATCTTGTGGTGAGATATTGGGGGCAAGACTATGAATCGATTTAAACACATGGAGATTCAAATGGAAGAGGATTTGTCTTGCACAGAGAGACGTTCACTGTGCTGTCGGTTTGTTGATGTGGGCAGGCCCTAGGTAGATGGTAGAGGCTGTGAGTAGGAAAGGTGGGAGCCACATGCCCTAATTATCTCCCCTGCTCATGATGGTACTTCCCTGCCTTGCCAACCCACCGAGGATCTGACTTGTGTCCCCACGTTCTTCTGTTTGGCACTACTGCAAGGAGGTCCCCACACCCACACAGGTGTGGCTTCACAGGATCAGTCCCCTCTGGCCCTGTGTGGCAGCGGTGCTGTCATCACTCAGTTTCCTCTTCTGCATACCTAGGACACTTTGTCTGGTCTTTCCGCGGTCCATTTCCAATGCACGCTGGGATCCTGCTCTTCTTCATGTGCATGGCATTGATTCAGGGTGTTTGCTAATTTATTTATTTATTACATTTGTTGATAGCGCCCAGGGCTCAGAGGTATATCGGCTATTGGGTGCATTTGTCCCGGGACTGTGGATCATGTGAGGGGATCAGTGTACACGAACATGCCACAAAAAACATGGACAACGTCAGCAATCTGACCACATGCTGTTCATGGGATTCCACGGAGCCTGGGATTGCGGTGGAAAGCTGCGCTTTTACATATGTGTGGTTCTTTTCTGTCTATGAATTGTCTCTTGTAATGCAAGAGTATTTCAAACATCTCATAATGTGCGAGTCTTGTCTGGCATTCCTGGCTTCCTTGATCTGATGGTGTTTGCCAGATTACCCTGGGATCTAGCTTTTCCCGTGATGATCTCCTGGTGCCTTTTGTTGGCTGCTCCCTTTCACATGTTGCCTGCAGTCTGCCTTCCTCACCACTGCTTTGCTCCCATCTGTCACCGTCATCCATGGTGATTGACACATGCCTATTGCTACAAGGAAAGGACCTGATTACCTTGTTCTGATCATGTGATTTCACACATTGATGGGATAGTGCCTTTCTCCTTGGGCTCCCCATGGTAAACCAGGCTCCCCTCATAGCAGTCCATCATGTTGCCGCCTACCTTATCACCAATTGTGAAATATGTGACCACGTCACCCGCAAGATATGCACAGTATCAGTTTCAGCATCCTTTTCAAAATTGCCCAGATCACCTAAAAGGCAACCACTGCCCAGACGCCTGCACACCGTGCCAACAAACTTCACAATCTAAGTGGAACATGCTCCTCTAGCAGCGAGAACATTGCTAGGCTGGAAACACCACTAGGCCGAAGGCAAAAGACTTGGAAACAGTCCTTTTGGACTGGATCACTATAACGGTGGCAATAAGGACCACTCCAACACTCTGGCAGTTCAGGAAAGAAAAACCTGCTCTTTACAGACGTCCATAGGAACAACCACTTCTCTGAACCCTTTGCAGAGTGCCCCCCCTAAGCCTTTTATTTATTGTTCATTTATTTATTGGGTTTTTAAAATGGAGGTGTTTGAAGGCGCAGCTAGACAAAGGGGGGATGGCAGCGATGACACAACAGAAACGGTCCTACTAGACCTGGTGACATTCGGATTGTGCAAGTGGAGTAAACAGAAGTGCAGGGGAGAGGGGTGGGTGCTGAAGGTTTAAGCGAGGGCCAGGGGAGACCAGGACGGCAGAGCCTAGGGAGAAGATAGTGCAGGGGCAGAAGGTCCACCTGCTAAGTGTGAGAAGGGCTCAGGGTGTGCAGTCCCAGCCAGCCCAATGCAGAGGGATGGAGCCCAGAAGGGCCAGTGCAGGAGGGTTGTGGGAGAGGAGTCAGAGGAAACCAAGTGCAGGCGTAAACTGGTAGGGGAGGGCCTGGTGCCCTGTAAGAATCTGAAAGAACCAGGCAGCCAGTCAAGAAGCAGAGGGGGAGCATTAGTAGGGGAGGGGGAGAGGGAAGGAGGAAGAGAAAAGGAGGTTCTTGAGAAGGTTCCAGAACCTAAGAAAATCCGGCACAAGTCTGATAGGGCCAGGGAGGCCATTCCAGAGGGAGGCACCTGCAGAGGAGAGAGATCTTCCTCCACTATCTGCTTGGAGAAGCATCAGGTCTGCAGAGAGTTGGAGATAGAGGACCAAATGGCTCTAGCAGGGAGGTACCTAGGGAGAGAGAGTTGAATGCAGTGGGGTCCCAGGTCCCAGAAAGCCTTGTGGATGATGCAGAGGGTTTTGAATTTGATCCTTGCAACAACCAAGACCCAGTGGAGAGATTTTAGGGCTAGACAGATGAGGTCCCTGGGCTTGAGGCCAAGGATAAGTCTTGCAGTCATATTTTGGAATACTTGAAGGGGGTGAAGGGAGGAGTTGGGTAGGTTGAGGAAGAGGCTGTTACAGTAGTCCAGCCTGGAGAGGACCAAAGCTCTGGAGACAATGAGTTTCTGGGGGAAGGTGAGGAAAGGGAGGATGCCGCTGAGGAGGTGTGTTGTATCCTGCCTCCTGCAGGATGTACCCTGGGCCAGTAACACACAAGGAGCAGGAACCAGGCTAACCCAGGTAAGTGAAAAAGGAAACATGTTTATTACTTCTTGAGTTCCATAGTACAGGTGATAAAGTAGGAGAGATAGTCATAGGCCTCCACCCTGGTTCCCTGCCCAGCTCCAAGTTCCCAACCATCAGTTGTGGAACCCCCAGGTGCCCCCAACACTCCAAGTTCCACTAGAGGATTCCGCAAGGCCCCTGCACTCACACAGACATCATTCATAACATATAGGATACTACACGGTGCAGCTAAAAGTGGGCCTTTTTGGCAGGGTCTGTGATGTGAGGAGAGAAGGAGAGAGAGATGTCGAAAGATGACACCAATGTTTTCCCTTAACTCTTGTACAGCTCTCTGTTGATCTTGAGCCAGGTTTTCACTACAGCACACATATAAATGACAGTCTGCACATAGAGGAGGTAAATAAATTGTTGGTGAGTAAAGACCCTGACAGCACCCTTCACTGGTCATGCGAGATCAAGGGCCCTGCTCTTGTGGTAGCCCATTTGACTACCGTAGCAAGAGGTGCTGCAGGCTCAAAATAGGTTGGCCAGCTATGCTAAAAGGATGTTCCCCTTTACAAGAAAGACAGTAATACATTAATGGCTACATATGGACAATTTGAATTTGTATGTCTACCTTCTTTATATTGAAATATGTTTAACTTTGCTAAGATTACGTTAATAAAGTGTTAGAGCATATTTTCACTGTCCAATATTATATCCCACGGTCGCTCCAAATCACAACCTCAACTTTGGAATTGCAGTGCTAAAAGGTATTGGTTTGACAGAAAATGCACAAAAAACATATGAATACAAATGCATGCAGATTTTCAACACACTTGAAAATAGTTTAAATAGACATTTATGTGTATTCATAAATCACAATCCCGAATAACAAACTCCCATTATTTGCACCCTTAGAGAGCGTGAGGTCAAAGCAGATAGACCTGTTTCCTTCCTATAACATTTGCTATGGTTCTTTACTGACACTTGACTGAAACATTCCCAGCTGCATCTGCTTCTCTGATGCAATTTTATGTTGCTGGACTCACGCCTGCCCAAGCCCTACCAGCTCTTTAAAAGCCCTGCCCCCTAAGCTTCCAGAGGCAGGTTAGTGCTCCTGTTCCATGCCAGTTTTCTTTTCTCTCCCCACCGCTCTCAGATGCAGAGAAGCACACTCTCGATATGCAGCATCCTTTTCACACCAGCCTTCCCAAGCCAGCGGTCCAAACATGACCAATGGCTCCCCCTCCTTATTGGGTTTCCTGGTGAACAATATTGAAAATGTGACCAACAGCCTGAATCATTTTCTAAATACCAAGTGTCCTACAAGTGACTTGCTGTGTGTCCTATCCCAAGCTTAAACATATGTGGTCATGCTAGGCAACAGGCTTAGTGGAGATGGAGACGCACATGACTATGTCTAAAACGTACTGGCCTTCAGTGGCTTTGCCCATGCT
This sequence comes from Ambystoma mexicanum, assembly GCF_040938575.1. Lineage (NCBI taxonomy): Eukaryota > Metazoa > Chordata > Amphibia > Caudata > Ambystomatidae > Ambystoma > Ambystoma mexicanum. Next base: position 114,231,485 of record NC_090934.1, on the reverse strand, counting down.
ATGACTGACACTACTCCATTCCTTTATACCTCTTTGGGATCAGCCCCTGCACTGTGTTCTTTTGTCTGGCCTGTTTGCATATGTTGTCAATGCACCGCTTAAATCTATCTGACTGGAATGCGTGGGGGGACTTCTGAAGTGCAGTGCTCCTTGTGAAGGAAAGTAATTAGAAACAGACATAAACAGATAAGACATTCCAGAGGAGAATCCTGGAGCTGTGTTGCTATTCCAAAAATGCTATTCTTTTCCCGCAATACATATTGTCAGAAGAGAACTTGTCACATTTTGTTACAATGGATTTTGCCACATATATATGTGAGGGCGTTTAAGGGGAAAAATCTAGCGGGTTTAAGGGGCAGGATGCAGGGGGTCTCCCCCCACATATATATGCAGCAAAATCAACCTGTCCAAAAAAAGAAAATTAGATGAATTCTCCTTCGAGGAAATTTATTTGAGCAAATCATACTAAAACTTCCTGATAAAGTTATCTAAAGATTCTGAAATTATGAAAGCTTGCAAATAAATTGCTTTGCTTAGCATAAGTAAGGTATCATCTTTTTGCCTGATTTGGAGCAACACTTTTTATTTTATCAGTGGGTAACACGATACAAGAACACTGAACTCTTTCTCTCTCTCTATCTGTTTATCTCTAACGTTCTCTCTCTCTCACTCTATAGGATATTTGACATGCTCCCTGGCTGCCTGAGTTAAAGGTCACTGGTCCCTATAAATTGTGGATAGTTATGTTTTTAATGACTGCTCTATCAGGATAGAAGAACATTTTTCCTTTAAGTCCATACAGTTATTATTATTTTACTGGAAATATATATTAGAGTGGTTAAACACCAATAAGCCATGACTGGAACCAACATAACCCAGTTCCCCAGCATTTTCATCAGGTTTGCCAAATTTTCATTGCTTTCTTAATACATTTCACTGTATAACATTTTGAAGATGTCGCAGACACATTTTGTGAAATTGGTAAATGTGGATTTCATAACTAGCAGCACCCCCTCCGTCCAACCTCAGGCTTTTCGCCAGCGGTAACACAGCCCATTTAAGCGCAGGGTAGAGTAGAACATATAAAGTGCGCTTTTGAGGATAGAGGTGAAGATCGCATTAATGAAAAAGCCTGCTGTGGACAAGGAAGAGGCATTTCAAGTCATGTATAAGAAAATTGCTGTCATTTTTCAGATCTACTGCTGAGCACTCAGGCTTCAAAGGCTTGAACGAAACAAACGGGATTGCATAAAACATAATAAAAATAATGAGCATAAAACAACTCTTTAGTTTCTAATCCTTTCCAAGATCAAAGTAGGAATTATCATAGAATGGAACACCTTGCATCTCCAGGAAGCTCAGTAAAAGCCAGTTCCTTTTATTCAAAAGTGCCATCATAAGACGGGATGCGAAATAGGGAAGACCTTTTCTGTCTCAGCTTGTGTGTGTGTAGAATGTAATGGAAAAAAAAATGGAGTTTCAGAGAGTTGAAATAAGAATACTAAAATAGAGGGCGTCAGTGGGTAGTGATTGTCAAGGGTTTGTAGAGGAATGTCGCCAAATACGGAGCGCCGCCATCAGGGCCGCCTTAAGCAATTTTGCGGTCTGGGGTACAGGCACCTTTGGGCCCCCTCTAAAGAACTGAAGAAGTTATGGAATCCTGAGTATCTGGTTGCACCCCCGCCCGATATTGTGCTCACAGCCCTTAGCTTGGTTTGCTGCCTCAGGGCAGTCAAAATAAATATGGTACACCATTCCAGTCCCCTTACGTTCTTCCGCCTTGCTGGAATCAGAATAAAAATAAGTGGCATTTCAAGGGTAATGTTAGCAGTCTAGGAGGATACTTGTGTTCTAGCATAGGGACAGGACACATTTTCACAACAGTACTGTGAGGAGCCAGGAATGAAACCTGGACAGAAGTTAGCCATGATTTTGGTTAAAGAATTGTATTGAAAATTAATGGGGTGGGAGAATCTTCTCTGACCTACACCAAAACTAAGTATATGTCTTTGTCATAAGGTCCAAAAAAACTTCTCCTGTGTCCAAGGTTCTATTCTGACTCTCACACTATAAACTAAATTCTAAGGTGAAAATGGAAATGTCATTAACCTTGGATGGATTAGAAAAGTGTTCATAAACAAAGAAAAAATGGCTCAATCACAAAAGGATAAAGGTGTCACGACCCGTGACCCAGAACCCCACTGGCATGGTCACATGCCAGGTAGGGTTAGGGCTTGGGGTTCATCTGGGGCCCCAAGGGCCTTGCACTGTCACAGGAGAATCTCCCGGAGTCAGTCCTGGCTCATACTTGGAATGGAACTTGAAGTGAGTACTTTTCATATGGAGGCCTGCAGCCAACATGGAGGCACCCACACAGTCTAGTCCCTAAGAACCAGACTGTACTACTTTACAGGGTAGGCTATATAAACCACACCCAAGCTAAAGAATGTGCTTCGCCTTATTCTGCAGCCAGCAGCGTAACACTCACCGTGTTCAGCGACCAGCACCCTGCGTTCCTGGAATCGCGGACCTGCAGAGGAGACAAAAGAACATTATTAGCAGTTCCAGCTTAGCTGCAGTCTTCCATCCTTCGAGCCCAGCTGCTCGTGGTCTTCCATCCAGTTGGCAGCATCTTCAGGACATCGCGCTCGCACCGGAACTAAGCACCTGGGGAGGAGAGAAAAATGGACAACGTTAAACAGGTTACTCACGGCAAGCTCAGCAGTAACCAAAATCTCCTCACCTGGCTGGGCATATCTTGCCCGGTTCCGCTCCAGAAAACTCTGCACGCCCAGAAAGACCATTGTAACCTGAAAAGGAATAAAGAATACAGGTTAGCCCAAAAAGACATTAGCGCGCCGCACTTTGCGCTGAACCTACCTTTCTTCGTATGCTCCGTGTCCATAAATCCCGCCAGGAGCCAAACCCAAGCTGCGCACCCAGCGAACCTCTCTACATATCTAAGGGGGAAACAATCAGGGAAAGACATTAATATCCCGCAAGAAAGCAAAGGCCCTCAAAGACTACTATAATTACCTCTTTAAAGACACTTGAATGGGTTGGCATCAGTGAATTTAACTCGGTCGCTTTAACCCGCAGAAACTATGCGCCCCCCTGCGCAGAAAGCAGGACGGAGAGCACGCCAGACATCATAACAAGGTGAGTAGGGGGGGCCTTCAGGTCAAGTCCAAGGGGCTGGGAGGAAACGAAATCTGAACTTAAGCCCAGTCCTCCTGTGTTTTCAGGCCCACCTGCCATAGAAGACATCATCCCGAATTGAGTACATATGGGGGAAATCCGGCAACCAGGGCATACAGGCGTCCCCGTGGATATCAGGTGAGCGTAACAGAACGCAAAGCCTCATAACAAAATCCACCTGGGTGCCATGGTGACCTCAGAAATGGACCAACTTGCCCAGTTATTAGGGCAATTACGCGCCGAAGTGCATTTGGCTAGGCAAGAGACTAATGCCCTGTGAAGGGATCTTGTCGTCACCAAGGATCGTACTGAAGAACTCAGCAGGCAACTACTGCAATCACAGGCCAGGCAAGCTCCATTACCAGAAACAACTTCACCGGCACAGGCAAACACGTTGTCTACCGCTCCAGTGCAAATAAATTTACCCGGAACAATACCCTTAGCACCGCCAGAAAGGTTTTCAGGAGATGCAAGAAAATATGCAGCTTTCATGAATCAATGTCGCCTTCATTTCCTCTGCAGAACCACATTGTTTCACCGAGGCCTTCGAGGGGAATTAAAGGACGTTTTGGCTCAGGTAGTTGATCCATCTAGAGACTGTGGTGAATTCATCAATCTGGTGGTGCAATTAGATCATCGATTACAAGATCGGAAAGAGGATCGGTGCAAATCCGACACACGGGCCGTGTATCTATGAACCAAAGATGCTACTCCGCGCATGTCAGCGAATACCACAGAGCCAATGCAAATTGGACGCATACGACCACCATTAACAAAAGCCGAAAGAGACAAGAGAAGGCAACAGCAGTTATGTTTGTACTGAGGACAATCGGGGCACTTCTTAAAAGACTATCCAATAAAACCTCCCAAGCGAATTGTGGGAGCTACAGAAAAGGATGAGAGTAAGGAGTCGGAAAACTGCCTAGCTTGACAAAAGTAGAGGTCAGTTTGTCGAGTGAGAAGAATGAGCAACCGACCTCACATTTTGCAATACCAGTAATCCTAATCAATCACCAACAACCGTCAAGCTTGCATTCGTTGAAGCTTACTTAGACAGCGGGGCAGCTGGGAATGATATTGATCAAGATCTGGCCGCACGGATGGGGCTTCCCTTAAGTTTTAAGCCAAACACAGAAAAGGTGACAACAGTAGATGGGACTGAAATTGCTTCTGGACCAGTAACCCGATGTATGGCAGGAATAACCCTGCTGTGCCAGGATGGACACCGGGAATCAATTTCCTTCAATCTCATCAAGGCACCTCAGTTTCAGCTAATTTTAGGGATGCCATGGTTAGTTGCTCATAACCCTCGGATAGATTGGCATGCAAGAAAACTGACTCTTCCTCATGATTGCGCGTCCACCTGCTATCTCCAAGAAAACGAGTCGGGTTTCAAGGTTTCTATGAGTCCAAGATTCGTTATAGTTACACTTGGCACAACCAGTACTCTCCCTGAAGAATATCAAGATTTCCAGGATGTGTTCCAGAAGGAACAAGCTAATACGCTACCACCGCACAGGTCCTACGACTGTCAGATTGACCTCATACCTGGTGCACAGATCCCTTGCGGTAGAATCTATGAGCTCACCGAATCAGAAAACCAGCATCTAAAATCCTATCTGGACCAGTAATTGGCAAATGGGTTCATTCGCCCATCCAAATCTCCGGCAGCCAGTCCCCTGTTCTTCGTACCAAAAAAGGAAGGGACTTAAGAACCTGTATTGACTATCGCGCCCTGAACCAGATCACTGTGAAAAACCGTTACCCACTGCCCCTTATTCCCGAGATCCTGGACAAGTCAAAGATTCCCAGATGTATACGAAGTTAGACCTCAGAGGAGCGTACCACCTGGCCCGAGTCAAAAAGGGAGATGAATGGAAAACGGCCTTTCGTACTAAATATGGGTTGTTTGAGTACCAGGTAATGCCTTTCGGGCTGTGCAATGCCCCGGCGGCATTCCAATATTTTATGAACGACGTCCTAAGGGAGCTGATCAATGTTTGTGCCCTGGTCTACATAGATGACATCCTAGTGTATTCAACCTCAGAACAAGACCATGTTAAGCATGTCCGTGCTATTCTTGCTAAACTGCGCCAACATCGACTATACGCAAAACTTGAAAAATGTTCTTTCCATGTAACCAAAGTTGAATTTCTTGGTTTCGTTCTTACTCCGAATGGCATTCAAATGGATGCACACTAGGTGGATGCCATTCTAAAATGGCCCTCCCCGACCTCAGTAAAAGGGATCCAGAGTATGCTGCGTTTTGCAAATTTCTACCGTCGATTCATCCCAGACCTTTCTCATATTGTGCATCCAATCTCGTTACTTCTACGAAAAAACAATAAAAAATTCATATGGTCAGAAGATGCTGAAAAGGCCTTCCAAAAACTAAAGGAAAAATTCACCTCAGCCCCGATCCTACGACATCCTCGTCCATATTTACCTTACATCGTGGAAACAGATGTTTCCAGTATGGCGATGGCGGTGGTTCATTCTCAAAAAGACCCTGAAACTGGCCAATTGCACCCTGTGGCCTTCTGGTCACAAAAATGTACACCTCCGGAACTCAATTATGCCATTACCGATAAGGAACTGCTTGCTATAAAATCTGCCTTCAAGGCATGGTGGCATTATCTCTTAGAGGCCAGGCATACGGTCACTGTAATTACGCACCATCGGAACTTACAATATTTAAAAACAGAAAAGGCGCAATCCTCGCACCAATTACGATGGGTCCTTTTCTTCGCCGAATATGACTATATAATCACTTATCGGCCAGGCGTAAGAAATGGGAAAGCTGACGCACTATCTTGCATGGGCATCGATGAAAAAGAATATGCAACTCCAGATCAAGTGGCCATTATACCTGAGGACAAGCTTTTAGGCCTCACCACAGCTTTAACACAAATTGAACTTAGAAATACGATCCAACAGGAAATAACCCCAAGTGAGTTACTGGAATGGCATACCAAAGGAAAACAATACGTTGTCAAAAATCAACTGCCATATTTTGGCGAACGCCTGTATGTGCCTAAGACCAAGCTACAACAACAAATCTTTTCAGAATATCACGACTCTTTGATGGAAGGTCATCCCGGAATCGCCAAAACCTTAGCCAAAGTAAAATGCAATTATTGGTGGCCCACTTCACATCAAGACGTCATCCAATACGTTCAGTCATGTGGAGTGTGTGCACAAAACAAGTCATTGTAGCAAAGACCAGCTGGCCTCCTGCAACCATTAGAAATACCTCCGGCACCATGGCACACACTCTCGATTTCATTACTGATTTACCGCCGAGCCAAGGGTTCAATACCATTTAAGTTGTAGTGGACCTATTTTCTAAAATGGCACACTTTATCCCTTTCAAGGGCCTTCCAGATGCTTCCCAGCCAGCAAAGGTGTTTTTAGAAAACATTATCAAATTGCGTGGATTCCCTTCAGTCCTGGTCTCTGATTGAGGGTGAGGGAGCCAATTTGTATCAAACTTCTGGAAAAAGTGCTGGGCTATAGTTCACATCGACATACGGCTATCCACCATCCATCACCCCCAAACGGATGGTCAAACAGAGAGGACCAGCCAGGCTCTCGAACAATACCTGCGATGCATGCTGCATCAAGTTGAGGTAACCTGGAGAGATCTATTATGGATAGCCGAATATGCTTATAACAATTCTGTACATTCCAGTACTTGGCAAACACCCTTTTTCACCCTCTACGGCAGACATCCGCATACTTCCGAACTTGACAGCCCTCCCAGCCTCGAAATGCCAGCTGTAAAGACACTTCATGCAAACATCACTCAGGCCTTTAAAAGGGCAACAGAACAATTAATCCAAGCCAAAGTAAGTAAAAAAGGTTTGCAGATCAACATCGAAAAAAGGCTCCTCACTATCAGATAGGAGACAAAGTTTGGCTAGCAACAAAGTATATACCACTAAAGGGAACCCAACATTTTCGTTCTTGCTATTTGGGGCCATATCCTGTTCAAGCCATCATCAACCCGGCAGCAGTTAATCTAACATTGCCAGCTAACATGCAAATTCATCCAGTGTTCCACGTCTCACTCCTAAAACCAGTACAACCCGGTACACGAGTTAAACCACCACCTGAACCCATCATGATCGATGGAGAACCTGAATACGAAGTGAAAGAAATCCTAGACTCCAAATATACCAGATCCAAACTATACTATCTAGTTGATTGGAAAGGTTATGGCCCTCAAGCCAGATCATGGGAACCTAGTGAGAACATTCATGCACCATGTCTAATTAGAACGTTTCATCGGAACTTTCCAGACAGGCCCGGACCAGGCAGGGGAATCACCTTAGAAGGGGCCTTGTGGGGGAGTGCTGTCATGACCCGTGACCCAGAACCAAACTGGCATGGTCACATGCCAAGTAGGGTTAGGGCTCGGGGTTCATCTGGGGCCCCAAGGGCCTTGCATTGTCACCGGAGACTCTCCTGGAGTCATTCCTGGCGCCTTTGGCGCCAGGCACATACTTGGAATGGGACTTGAATGGACTACTTTTCATATGGAGGCCTGCAGCCAACATGGAGGCACCCACAGAGTCTAGTCCCTAAAACCAGACTGTGCGGTGCAGTGTTTTAGGGTGTGGTAGCCCGGACTACTTTACCTGGACTACTTTACAGGGTAGGCTATATAAATGACACCCAAGTTAAAGAACGTGCTTCGCGTTATTCTGCAGCCAGCAGCGAAACGCTCACCGTGTTAAGCTACCAGCAGCAGGGGTTCCTGGAATCGCGGACCTGCAGAGGAGACAAAAGAACATTATTAGCAGTTCCAGTTTACCTGCAGTCTTCCATCCTTCAATCCCAGCTGCTTGCGGTCTTCCATCCCGTTGGCAGCATCTTCAGGACATCGCGCTCGCACCGGAACGAAGCACTTGGGAAGGAGAGAAAAAGGGACAACGTTAAACAGGTTACTCACGGCAAGCTAAGCAGGAACCAAAATCTCCTCACTTGGCTGGGCATATCTTGGCCAGTTCCGCTCCGGAAAACACTGCACACCCAGAAAGACCATCGTAACCTGAAAAGGAATAAAGAATACAGGTTTGCCCAAAAAGACATTAGCGCGCCGCACTACGTGCTGAACCTACCTTTCTTCATACGCTCTGCGTCCATAAATCCCGGCAGGAGACAAACCCAAACAGCGCACCCAGCAAACCTCTGAATACCTAACGGGGAAACAATCAGGGAAAGACATTAATAGCCCGCAAGAAAGCAAAGGCCCTCAAAGACTACTATAATCGAACTTACCTCTTTAAAGACACTTCAATGGGTTGGCATCAGTGAAGTTAACTCGGTCGCATCAACCCGCAGAAACTACGCGCCCCCCTGCGCAGAAAGCAGGACAGAGAGCACACCAGACATCATAACAAGGTGAGGAGAGGAGGCCTTCAAGGCGAGTCCAAGGGGCTGGTGGGAGGAAACAAAATCTGAACCTAAGCCCAGTCCTCCTGTGTTTCCAGGCCCACCTGCCATAAAAGACATCCCGAATTGAGTACATCTGGGGGAAATCCGGCAACCAGGGCATACAGGCGTCTCCATGGATATCAGGTGAGCGTAACAAAAGGTCCTTGCTCCAGACGGTGGTTCCGTTTCCCTGGATTCCTCTTTACTCTCATTTGTTTCACAAACAACAGTTCCTTGTGTTTTGTTTTGTCCCACAATAACACTGACACACGCAACTGTTTGGCTGTGTAAGCCTGTGTCGTCTTGGATTCCTCATATACTTTTCTACAAGGGTGATGATATCATATGATATGATATGATATGGCATTTATAATACGCCTATACACAAGTGTTTCAAGGCGCAACGAGGCAAGGGAGGGGTCAAAGGGAGGACAGACAACGATCTTACTAGGCCAGGTGTCATTCAGATCGCACAAGTGCATGGGAAGAGGGGAAAAAGGAAGAGTGCAAGGGGGAAAGGGAGAGGGGAAAGTGCAGTACATGGGAAGTGGAATAAATGAGATGAATAAATAAAACACATTAAAAAAAAAATAAAAGAGCAGGCCACCAGGGGGCGCGTAGGCAATGGCTGCCTGAACGTGCTGCTCTCCCCGAAGCCAGGCGTCCAGCGGGATTCGAGCCCCCCCGAGACCCCCCCGGCGGGCCCGACACGGCGGACGAAGCGGGTGAACCCCCCGGGCACCCCGCGGAAAAAGAACGGAGCCCACAGACCCCGGGGTTCCCGAGAAAGGCCATTGCGGAGGAGGACGCGGCCCGGACACGTGACCGCGTCCGAGCGGGCGCCGCATCTGAGGCCCCTTCGCCGCGACGAGGATCCGGAGGCCCGGAAGCCCGGCGGCGGCCTGGGGGTCAGGCTCCCCCCCCCGCCACACCATCCGGAACATAGGTACGGAGGCACAGCGACCTGGAGGGGGGCGAGAGGAGCGAGCGACAGCGACGCGGAGGGGTCCGGGCCTGTCCCCCCCCCCCCCGCCGGAACGAGCAGAAACAACCTCCCGCGCCCTAAGCACGTCGCGGGGAGGACCCCCGGGGGAGCATTGATTCCGCCCCCCCCCCCCCCCTGCGGAAGGGAGAACTCGGGGCGGACGGGGTGAGAGGCCCCCCATCCCCCCCCCCACACGCGCCACAAGACCACGGGCCAGAAGAAGCGGACAGCTGGGTCCCGGAGGAGTGGGGCGAGAAAAGCGAGCAGCAGCATCAAAAACACCACGGGGAAGACCCCCGGGACGCACCCTCCCCCACCTCCCTACACTAGCCAAAGAAGTCCTCGGGCGCGGCGCCGAGGCAGAGGTGCCCTCCTCGCCCACTGGACCGGGCCGCACGGGCCGGATGAAGCCCCGGAGCACGGGGAACGTCATCGAGAGGGGTGAGAGGCCCCCACCCAGGAGCGGGTGGGGCGTGTGCCCGCCCCCCCCAGGCAAAAGCTGTCCCCCAAGAAAGAGCCAAGCCCCCACCTGAACCGCTGAGGGAGTCCGGACACTGACCCGGAGCGGGGGGGGGTTCGACACCACAAGCCGCAGGAGACCTTCGGATGAACTGGCGGGAAGCCCTACAGGGATACCGCTTCCAGGTGACCCCCAGAGATAACATGAGCGCGGACCCCAGGGAAACCATGGCCCGACAGGAAGACGCAGCCCCCTCGTCGGCAGCAATGGAAAGAGGCTTCGCCTCGATATTGCAGGAAATCAGGGACATGCGCTCAGATATAGCCCAGAAATTCGAAAAAATGGACCAGAGGGTGGACAAGGTCGAAGATAGACTATTACAAGTGGAGTCCAACCAATCGTCGACAGCAGCCCAGGACATACAACTATGCATGAGGTTGGAAGCCCTGGAGAAGAGGGACGAGGAAAGGGCTCGACAGATGGACGACTTTGAAAACAGAGAGAGGCGGAATAATCTCAGAATTTTCGGTGTGCCTGAAGCGGAGGGGGAGACGGAGAGGGACGTCATTCGAATAGTGAAGGACATAATCACCCTCCTATTCGCAGAAGCAATGACAACCGAGCCAACATTCGACAGAGTGCATAGGGCAGGGGGCAGAGCGGGGGCCCCCCGGTCGATCTTGGTCCGGTTCCACTATTACTCCGAGAAGACAAAGGTGCTGGAGGAGGCCCGAAAGACCAGAGAAATTACCTACAACAACGCCCAGGTCTCCATATATCAGGACCTTTCCTCCTACACGCTGGCCAAGCGCAGATCGTGCCGACCCCTCACACTACTATTCAAGGAGCAGGGCGTGCGCTATAGATGGGGCTACCCCTTCTCTCTGAGCTTTGAATATATGGGCCGACGCTCGACCCTGATCACGGAAGAAGACATCCGGAACGCAATTCAGGAATACACAGCGGAACCGCACCCCCGGAGAGGCCCAGTGGGACCAGAAAACCTCAGAACGAACAGCCCCGGTCCATCCGGGGAGAGGAGAAGGCGCACCGGCGCAAGGAAATTCCGGAAAATGAACACTCCATCCCCAGCAAAAGAGGGGGAAAGGCTTGACTCCGAGGACTGAGAACGGGGATGCCCTACTGAATCTGAGACGGAGATGCGCAAAATTGGAGTCTACCACTACCACCGTCTCCATGAACAGCAAGTACAGGGGTCACACGGTCGGGCTACGACCGGGGGGAACGTTAGGGGCTCGAGGGGATGAGCTTTATGGGTGAAACGCCTGGCCGAGGTGGGCAGGCTGGTGGTTCGGCCAAAAGCCAGCAATGGCAGAACTAATTGGCTGGACGCCGGGGAGGGGGGTGGGGGAATATTCGGGAGTAGGGGTTGTTCAGACATTGTTGGGACACGGTGGGCAGTTGGGGAGTTTTAGGCCCACCGGGGGGGGAGGGGAAGAGATCCGTAAAGTAGAACCAAGGGAGCATACGAAGGAGAGAGAGGCAGGGGTAATGACCGGGAGGGAGGGAATCTGGGATTATGGCTGACAGTCTACCTGCCCTGGGAGTGGGATCCCTCAATGTACGAGGCTTGAACACACCCACAAAGAGATCCCTGGTCTGTAGAGAGTTCAGAAGGGCCAACCTCGACATCCTCTTCTTGCAGGAAACCCACTGGCCACGGGGGAAGGAACCCAAACTCCGGGGAGGAGGCATTGGGGAGGTCTTCAGTGCATCCCATAAGACCAAAAAGAGAGGGGTGGCCATCCTGGTTGCGAGGAACGTGGGGCTTGAGAAAGAGGCAGTGCTGAAGGATCCTGAGGGGCGCTACCTGATGGTACGGGGAACCCTACAGGGAGCCCCTCTCACCCTAGCCGTAGTCTACGGCCCAAACGAGGGCCAAATCCAGTTTTGGGAAGAGGTGAGGGATAAACTTAAAGGCTTTATCCATGGGACGGTGGTGGTGGGGGGGGATTTCAACATGGTCCTGGACCCCCTACGGGACAGGAAACGGGCCGGTCCCCAGGCCCTCAGGGCACTCGATGAGATCATGGCACGGGGCTTCCAGAGGGTCAACTCGGAGCTGGGCCTGGTGGATACGGTCCCGTCCCCTAGAACGGACACCCCCATATTCACTTACTACTCGTCCGTACACACATCATTTTCCCGGATAGACTATGTCCTGGTGGATGAATCTTTGCACCCATTTATCTCTGGCCATAGGGTGGATCCAGTCCCCTGGTCAGACCATGACCTGGTTCGAGTCACCATAGCGAGAGGGGGCTTTAATGAACACAGGGGAAGATGGAAGTGCAATGATGCCCTCCTGAAGGACGAGGTCCTAGCCCAGGAAGTCCTTGACGCCATTATAGAATTTTTTGAATTCAACGACAACGGTGAGGTGCGTACACACACCTTGTGGGACGCGTTTAAAGCAACCCTGCGGGGAGTCCTGATCCGATTGGGAACCCGGAGGAAAAGAGAAAGGGAAGCCCAGGAGAGGCACCTGAGGGGAAAGATTGCCCAACTCCAACCGGGAGGCTCCCTCACGGAGCCCTTAGATCGGGACCGGGTGGCAGCCCTGGACGACTATAGGCTCCAACTAAAAGACCTTCTCCTCCACAAAACAGAGAGAAGCCTCCACCTGGTCAAACAAAAGTACTATGAAAAGGGGGATAGGGCGGACAGGATTCTGGCTTGGAGGCTGAGGGAGGTACAGAAGAGCAGAATGGTGAAGGCAGTAAAGAACGAGGTGGGTGAGCTGGGGCACGATACTTCTCATATTGGAGAGGCCTTCCGCCGATACTACGAAAGGCTATACTCGTCCGAGTACAGAGGGGACGGGGGGGAGACTGAGGAATTCCTAAATTCCATACAGGTCCCGTCACTGACTAGGGAGATGGCAGAGGGGTTGGAGGGTCCGGTGACTGAGGAGGAGGTGGAACAGGCGATCAGCGGCATGAAGGTGGGCACTTCCCCGGGCGAAGATGGATACTCAGTGTACTTTTATAAAAGGTTTCGGTCGGCCCTCGCCCCCCACCTGGTCAGGGTGTTCAATGCGGTCCTGGAGGGTGGTCCTCTCCCAGACTCCATGATGGAGGCAATCATTGTAGTGCTCCCCAAGGACGGTAGAGACCCCTCGGAGTGTTCCTCCTACCGCCCGATCTCCCTGCTGAATATTGATGTTAAGATCCTGGCCAAGGTTATCGGGAGCCGGGTGGAGGGGGTCCTACCGAAGTTGGTCCATGGGGACCAGGTGGGGTTCGTTAGGGGGAGACAGGGCTCGGACAATATTCGCAAGTCCATAGACCTGTTTCATTATGCCCAGGTGTCGGACCTAGACGCGAGCGTCCTTTCCCTGGACTCAGAAAAGGCATTCGATAGGGTCGAGTGGAGGTTTATGGAGCTCACCCTCCGGAAGATGGGCTTCGGGACCCACATTCGGGACTGGGTGGCTGCACTGTACAGGGCCCCTAAGGCCAGAGTCCAAGTGAATGGTAGACTGTCGGCCCCACTCCCTCTATCGCGAGGAACAAGACAGGGATGCCCACTATCCCCGTTGATTTATGTCCTAACTATGGAACCTCTGGCAATAGCAATAAGATCACATCCAGACATCAGGGGGATCAGGAGGGGCGATGTAGAATTCAAGCTCTCCCTGTTTGCAGATGATATTCTGGCCTACCTGGTGGACCCAAGATCCTCACTCCCTCCTCTCCTGTCCCTGCTGTCCGCATTTGGGAGATTCTCAGGCCTAAAGATTAACACTTCTAAATCAGTCCTCCTCCCCATGAGGACCCAGGACCCAGGACTAGACTCCCGGGACAGTCTGGGGGGAATAGCGGTGGGGAAGACCTCAATCCGATACCTGGGGATCCTCCTGACCAGGGACCTGCACAAACTCGCCCCCGCCAACTACGACCCTGTTATGTCACAGATCACCGCCGATTTACGGAGATGGGGCCCCACGGTTCTGTCCTGGTATGGCCGCATGACGGCAGTAAAGATGAATATACTCCCGCGCCTACTATACCTTTTCACCGCCCTCCCCACCATCGTCCCCGACCAAACATTCAGGGTCCTCCAGAACGCGGTGCGCGAGTTTGTATGGCAGGGCAGGACCCCACGAACCGCGAAGGCCGTTCTTACCTTACCTAGAGAAGAGGGGGGGTTCGGGCTCCCAGATTTTCACCTCTATTTCCGCGCCGCTCAATTGCGCGTCCTCCTGGAACACATGAGGGAAGGGATGGGAACATATTGGTCGTATCTGGAGGATATGGATGCGCACCCACTCAAGGTACGCGACCTCTTGTGGGCCCCACCAAAATACATCCCGAACAGACTCAAATCCCACCCAACACTGGGAGTTCTCTGGGCAATATGGAGAGAGGGCCCCCAAACGGCACATCTGACATCATGGCCGTCCCCGATGTCCTCCCTTTGGGGTCACCCACTCAGACTGGGAAACAAGGGGTTCCGCAATGCACAGTCCTGGTCGGACTCAGGGTTGGAATGGGCTGGACAATTGTTCAAAGAGGGAGATTTCCTACCATACGAGGATTTGCAGACCGCCCTCGGCCCGGAGACAATTTCCATATTCGAGTACCTCCGATTGAAGGGTATCCTGTGCGATCAAGCATGGGGCCAGCGGCTCAAGAGGCAGTTGACCCCCTTCGAGAAACTACTCGACACTGCAACCTCCAGGAAGGGGGCGGTATCCGCAATGTATAGAATCCTTAACACGGCTGACCTGGAGAAGAGGAGGGGGTTCCGCACTTTCTGGAACGAGCTGGCCGGGGAAGAAATATCTGAGGACTCCTGGTCGAGGATATTCAAAATAGCATTCCACGGGAACCTGTTCACTGCCGACATGGAGCACAACTTTAAAATTCTACAGGGGTGGCACAGAGATCCCGTTAAACTGTCAAAAATGTTCACCGGAACTTCCCCCGCCTGTCCGAGGGGATGTGACCAAGCGGGCACGAGGGGCCACATGTGGTGGCACTGTCCGAAAGCGCAATCATACTGGGAGAGGGTGAGGGGCTGGATCGCCGAAGTCACAGAGGAATCGCTTCCCCACAATCCCCTAACAGTACTGTTGGGCCTCCCCCCAGAGGATACGGAGATACACAGATACCCGAGGATGTGGGAAACAATGCTGAGGGCCGGGAGGGTGGCATTGGCCCAGAAATGGAAGAGCAGGGAGCTGCCCACAAAGGAGGACTGGACACACAAGGTTAAAAACATGTTCTTGATGGACAAACTAACGGCGATGGTGAACAATGATATGACCTCCTTTCAGGCTAACTGGTACGGAGTACAGCAGATCTGGGGATGGGAGGTCCACTGAGGCTCGAGAGGGGAGTGTGGATGGAGAGGAGGACCCACGTCCCGGGGGAGAATGGACGACACACAGCCTATCACGCAGTTGGAAATTTCTTGCTTTTTTCCCGAACTCCGGTCACACAAAGTTTGCAACGCATCTCCCTGCAAAAGGGGGTTCTACTGGATCCAAGTTAATGGGGGGGAGGGTTTGTTCTTTCTTTTTTTTTCTCTACCCTTCTTCCTTGTTCTTCTCTGGGCGGGCGGGGGGGGGGTTCCTCTTCTTTTCTTTTATTTTGGGGGCTGATGACATGTTGATCTTATGGTAATGCTTCCAGCCTGTTTGTTATATTATGAAAATGTTAATAAAACAAAGTTTAAAAAAAAAAAAAAAAAAAAATAAAATAAAAAACAGCAACAGGCAAGTGCAAGGAAGTGCGGGCAAAGTGCTGGAAAGGGGACTGAAGGGGTACAGAAAAACAGTCCCCAAGTGCAGGGGTTGCCAGCGAGGCAGTGAAGGGAGGAGTGCTGCTCCTTCTCTTCTGGTCAACACACTCCTTTTCTTAGTTCTGATATTTCTTCTCCTGACTTCTTGTATCCACACACGTGCAATTGCCTGGTATACTCCAGGACTTCTTGTTTTCACACACTTGTAATTAACTGGTGTACTCTCCTGCCAGGGCTTCTTGTATTCACATGCTTTTAATTTGCTAGTATACTCTCCTGCAAGGGCTTCTTGTTTTCACATACTTGTAATTGTCTGACATACTCTCCTGTTCATACAGGGTCTCTACCCTCTCCCAAAGTTGCAAGTACATGAGAAACCCGAACAGAATAATATATTGAGAAGATACATTTCCCATCAGATTCATTAGAGTACCTATAAAGAATGTATAAGGGCTGAAGTATACATTCTGGGCAGAGATCCGTGGCTTTATGAAAAAGGAACACATAACACAGAATAGGCAGAGGACTCATATTAGCAGCCTCACAGAATGTAAAAGAACTTAAGCATGGTTACAGGAGACCAACTGCAAGGAACAAGAAAGGTACACATATCGTTGAACAGATAGCAGATTAGAAGCTACCAGGGAGGTGCATGTTTCTGGACATAGACTGAGAGAAGAAGAGGGCCATAGTTTTGAAGTGCTGTTGTCATTCCTGAAAATAAATACATGGCTTTGCTACATATGAAGCAACAATAAAGCCATGCAAATCATGATTGAGACTTTTTTTAAAGCATTTATTGGCATCAAAATCAATGTTATATGCTGACAATTATAAATTGTTTAGAGAGCAGTTAGAGAATACAAAATTAACTGGGTTGCCCAGCATCACACATTGGGTAAGAGTTGTAGCAGGGATTTTAGCCCATCTGCAAATTATGTACTTTACCACTTTGTTTCTCATTTCTTCTGCAATTAATTCCAAATGTTTGACTTTAATGAACTAAAGGAATCCCATTTTCTAGAACTGACCGCAAAGTGCACTATCATGAAACCCAGCATGGCTATAAGCTACATTGTGTTACCGTGGAGCAACGTTTATGTTTTTTTATTTTCTTAGCAAAAGCTGCATATTGTGTGATACCTTTAGTCATTGTACCACGACATGACAATCTTATATGTTTAACATTGTATTAAAAAATGCTGAGTTTTTCTTATTGTACTTGTTGAATTGGAATGAAAAGACCCAGCTTTCTAAAAAAAAAAATAAGAACAAAAGGAAAATGTGCAAGTACCAGAATGCAAATTGATACGAGCTTTAAAGAGTTCTTCAGGCTTTTTCATTTCTATTTCCAAGCTTTTCATAGTCCAAAACAGAGGCTTGGGGATTGTTATTTGTGATGAATCTATCAAATTGTACAAAAGAAGCAACCCTAATGTGATTTAAATAAGCAAACATGAAAGGCCTGTGACATTTGTTCCACTCTGTTCTGTCTAGGACCTCCTTATGTTCAAATGACCTACTTACAAAGAAAGCTCAAGCAATGGGCTATTAATTTCCACCACATGTGAGAAGGAAAGGGTTTTCATGGACAATTGTAAAGTACTGCACAGTGATACTAGATAATGTGTCCAGGATCACTGTATCCTCTGCTGGAAAAGCCTGGAGGCAACCCTGTGCACTTTGATTCCCCAGTATCGAATTTCGCTACCTAATCACCTCTCCTCACTAACACTTTGTGCTCATCATTCGAGGCGGCTGCCCAGGTCTTGCAAGCTTTATCTGGAGGAAGAGTGTTCTAGAGCTCCAGCATGCTGATGCTATGTTACTTGTATTTTTCTACCACTATCTGGTGCAGGGACGTTGCTTTGTAGCACAACAGCTGTTTCTATCACCAAAGTATACATACATACATGTTTATCAACTTCAGACGTAGGAAAGGCTGAGCCAGCTTGGCTGGCATTTGATAATGTGAACTGGCATATGACCACAAATCTCAGTAACACGTGCTAAGCACACTGAGCTATCCTCTGGACTATTACAGCACTCACATTTATAATGTGAACTTTGGTTATTGCACTTGATCAATATATTCCCCCGAGACAGGTGAGAATGCTCCTGGAGTTCTGCCGTAGTGTACACACAAACAATTTACATCACAGTGAACACCGAAAGCATTACAAGATTAATTGATCTGAACAGAATGCATTAGTCAACAGCAGCCAGAAGGTAGGTTTAGAGCCTTAGCAACACACCACAAATATATTGACTGTTTTAATTACATTTTTGTGAACAATTGCCACTGATGTACTTTAATCGGGCAGCCAAGTGTGCCTTCCCCTCCAAGGCGAGGGACCTGTGCATCTGCCCATTCTTTCCTCCTGTAAAGACGTATCGACCGCCGTTGAATGGAAAGAACAAAAAGTGATTAACCAAGCAATATTCCTAGTTAAATGTGTGGACACATATTTTTTTAATACAATTGTACATTTGCTCCAAATATTGGATTGTGATGTATTGTAAGTTCGAATATACTTATTTCATAATTATGTTGCAAGCCTGAATATAGGCTACAGGCTACATTATCTGACTCTCCAGATGTTTTGGACTACATCTCCCAATAGCTCTAAATCGCATAGTCAATGGTGATGGATCCTGGGATTTGAAGTTCTGTTTGCTCTCAGTTTCTTTTCAGCAAGATGAGTTCAGTGTCTAGTTTGGTGAATGTCTGCGAGTTGATTGTATGCCCCATTTTACTAGGGAGTGGTTCTGCTAGTTGATTGCCTATTGCAATCCTTAGGTTGTTTTCCATTGATTTACATTTTAAAGGCTGGAATGCCTGGGGAAGGCCCGGTGGAATGGGTCAAAGGTATGCAAAATATGTAAACCAGGAGCCAGATTACCGAAACCTTGCCTTCTTGCAAAAAATATGTTTTTCTTTTAAGGTTTGCACCGTGACAGATTCCTCCCTCGTGCAGGGATTAGTACAAATATCCCCTTGGTGCCACAGTGCATTGGAAGAACAATTTGTTTGCACTTTGTCAATTTTTACCCCAGAGCTAATACTATGCAAAGCTGCACTTCCACTGGTGCAAAGTTTATGCAATACTGGCCCTGATGGATTGTGAATGTGTCTGCCTATTCGATCTGAATTTTGATGAAAGAGCGTCATTGCTTCTCTTTGCAGATTACATTGAAGCGTAACTATAAGGTAAACCACATCAGAACACCAATGACACTCGGGGTTCTTGAAGGTTCCTTTATTAAGCCCGGTAGACTTACAGGGGACAAAGTGCCACCTTCAAGCTCCAACCAACTGCACAGCACAACTGGAACTCACAGTGCAGGGACATTGATACAAGGCAGGAGAATCTAGAACACACAACATATAACGCCTAGTTGCTTCCGGGTTTAGCACACAATTTATAATGCAAACATAAATAAACAAATAAATAAATGGTAAACATGGCAACAGCCTGTCAGGTCCAAGGTCCCTACTCAAATAGAATATAAACAGCAACCCATTTGGGAGTTAACACGGGCCTGGCTTCAATAAATGATCTACACTAAATCCAGGCCAATATAACTATAACTTTTTTTTCTTGCTACATACACGTTACTGCCATGCTCGTTAGAGATAGAATAGAAATGCAAACGAGTGTACTGGCACCTATGCAAATGATTGTGGTTACACAGTGCCAACTACCATCTGACCCCACATCATCAATGACACCTCTAGTCAGACACTCTTAGCTGTACAGCACTTTGTATGCTAGAGCATGGGCTGGCTCTGGCCTCCTCGTCCCCCCCCCAACTTCAGGACTAGTTCTGGTCCTCCCTTGCTGGTGAGTTCCTACCACCCTTGGACACCTTGACTGGGTCTGCTCTCCCTCTTCATCATCGTCCCCCTAACCTTGGTCTATTTTGGGACTCACCCATCTTCCACTTCCCCACCCCTGTGCTGGTTCTGTACTTTCACTTATCAAACCTCACCCTACAGACCCCTGGGGTCCTGCTTTTCTCCCCTAACCTCTATGAGAAACCATAGGTTGTCTCACTCACTAGCCCCCCAGGATCTGTCATCCAGCTGGCCAGGAAACAGCCATTGCTTTTGGATCTAGTTCCTGGGAGTGGACCAGTGCGGGAGGATCACCTGGGTGAGGGGTCGTTGGGGAGTTGGAGTGGAACGGCAGATGGTGAGATGCAGTATCCCTTCCCTGTAACACCTTTATCCCATCGTACCAGGTAGGATACGTTGGATCTCTACCCCCTCTTCACAACATGAACACATTAACATGGACAGCACGCTATAGGAGAAAACAGACTAACACCCAAGCCATGTACCTGACATGTCCCAATGCATTGGTCAGGTGAGGTCAGGCAATTACTGACAATTACTCACACCTGACTTCCATTAAACTTCCCCACATGGATAAAAGGCAAAGCACCAAAGCACACTCTGAGTGAAGCAACGCACATGAGGAAACAACAATGTACAATGGAGGAACCTCTGGAGACTGTCTTGGCAAGTGTACATGGTCTGCTGGTATCTGTTTCTCAACCCTAGATTACTTCTTTGATATCAACTACTGTTCAGAAAAAGTTGTACAGATGGAATCCCGAGATACTGATTTTAGCGACCATAATATCTTGATACTTACCTTAAACGTGCATACCGAATATGAACAAATGACAGCCCATCTCGATCTCAATGTCAACAATAGGGGTAACAGGATATATTGGTCAGTTAAAAATCTCAGTAAGGCCACTATATATTATATATTGATGCTCATGTCCTAGATGAAGCTGGCTATTGGTGTGGATAAAGTGTAGAATATAGTATGGGTCAATTGGAAACACTTGCACATGAAATGGGGAAAGTAGACTGCCAAACATGTGCAATTAGTGATAGTAAATATAAACATGCCTTTGCTGCCTTTGCTATCAAAGTACGCGATGCAAAGTGACTAATGTGGTGCCAAATTAGGCACGCGTGGACGGAACTGGATTATAAAGGGTTGTGCGAAGTGAAAAGTACTGGCTAAGAAGGCAAAGATACTCTGTCCTTAATGGGCAGTGGCAATCCATGTTCTTGTTACTTTGTAGTGGGAACATTAGATCCATTTGGCAAACGTTAGCAGAGCCAAGTGAGACTCCCGATGCACAATGGTGAACCCAATACCAGAGTGTAGGTGGAAGGAACATGTTTCGTTAAATTTTGTGTCCCAAGAAGAGTCAGTCTTTGAAAATGATTATATGGGGAGCTGGTTATCAGCCCTAATATTAGCGAAATCCATCAGACGATTGTAAACCTGAAGAGCACATGAGAATCCGGACCTAATGGGTTGTCCAACGCCATCCTTAAATCCCATCCTGAGGCTTGGGAAAAAGCGATGTACATCCTATTTTGTAAGGTATGTTCATAAAAATCTATCCCTCCCTCCTGGAAGTCGGCTACCCTCTTGCCTATACACAAAAAAGGTGATAGATTATGTCCTGCAAATTACAGACTCCTATCCTTGCTAGATGACACAGGTTCATTTTTCACCACCTTTGTGTTGAAAGCACTCCAGACCTGGGTGGAATAAAATAACATATTACATGACACCCAAACTGGTTTTCGACGTGGATCTGCGACCACACATAATATCAGATTATTGGATGCATTAGTGTGTGAAGCTGCACAAAAGCTGCACAAAAGCGAAAATCAGTTCTTTACGTAATTTTGTTGGATTTTAGTGCTGCATTTTGTAACAAAGTGGACCTCCAGTACTTCAGGTAAGTTACAGGTTCCTTTATTGTCCATGTCCAGTACTCTTCCTCAAGACACAGGGATGGTAGGGGACACAAGATGACAAGGGAAACACCGGGCTCACCCCCACACCCATCTTCTCAGCTAACTCTTCCTCTCACTCCCAACCGTCACTCCCAGAACCCTGCACACCAACATTCCACCTTAACATTCCAAGTAGGTGATGTCACTCACTCACCTAACCTGAAAGCAGATTACTACACTTCTCCCCCCCTTAGAAACACAAAAGCCAAATACTACGCTAACGCTTCCCAGGGAAGACAAAAAGGAATGACAAGGTAGTGTGACCAGCACGGCACCGACTTGTTTTTTTTTTTTCTTTCTTCCAAGTATACAGCTGTAGCCACGTCCACTCGGCACTCATATGCGCAACATAAGGCAGTTCATAGCCATCCCTGTTAGTCCTCACCATACTATCCAGAAATCCACATAAATATGCAGGTAGTCCACTGACGGTACTGACGGACCAATTCACTTCCGTCATTACAGGAGGAGTTTCCCTTTAAGGCTCACTGCGTGTTCCAACTCTATGATGAAGAGGGCGGGACAACCCGCAGGAACTCAACGGCCTTGATGATGATTGGACAGTGGAGCAGACACTGAAACAACGTCATCATTGTGCTGTCCAGCTCTGAACTGTCCACTTCGCACCTCTCCGAAACGAGAAAAACTGCCGAGGACGCAGAAGGGAAACCCAGAAAGGAACCAGGCGTCCATTGTCCATCCCCGGACACAAACCTGCCTCGCAACCGCTCCTCGCGCCGGACACAAAGACAACCGCTGCACCAGTCCAACTCCAACCATGGCGCTCGCAGGCCGGTGCAAAAGTCCTTCCTCCAGGCTCTCGGCACCAACACCCCTGCCACGGAGACATGCGCACCGTGCGTCGCGGAAAAGCGCTTAAGCACACTCCCAAGTGGCCACACACCTCTTCACGCTACCAGATCCATAACTGGCATGAATGCCACACCTCCCGCAGCGGTGTGCGGACACCCTGGGGCACATGTCTAAAGAGTACACCCGTAACAGCCCAACGCTTCCAGGACTCCAACAGGCCACACGAGTCCAACGCTGCCCCTCCAACACAGTGAGGAATCCAAGGCAACAATTCAGCCCAAACGTAGTCCCAAAGGGCAAGGGACTACCCACGGCGAGCCAACTCGACACAGACCCGCCTGGGTGTGGGGGAGATTCACGGGGCGGTGTTCCAGGGGTGCTGCACCCCCCCCCCAGCAGCGCCGAGTAGGCAGTCCACCTACCATCCCATCCTCGTCGCCAGTGTAACAAAGTGGACCTCCAGTACTTCAGGTAAGTTACAGGTTCCTTTATTGTCCATGTCCAGTACTCTTCCTCAAGACACAGGGATGGTAGGGGACACAAGATGACAAGGGAAACACCGGGCTCACCCCCACACCCATCTTCTCAGCTAACTCTTCCTCTCACTCCCAACCGTCACTCCCAGAACCCTGCACACCAACATTCCACCTAAACATTCCAAGTAGGTGATGTCACTCACTCACCTAACCTGAAATCAGATTACTACACATTTCATTCTCTCAATCGAGTCACTCTATTGAAGAAGTTCCTATCCTGGGGCTGCCCTGAAAGACTTATCAATGATCATACACCTATATTATTGTAACAGTGCACGAGTGTGACTCAACAACACTGCTACAGTGACCTCTCCTATACAAGTAAACCAACTCTGACTGCCCTCCTGTTCAATCTATATTTAGCTGACCTTCCAGCAAAATTGCTGGCTGTCGAGGGATGCTCTGCCAAGCTCGGTCCCAGACACATTGCAAGCCTACTTTATGCTGATGACTTTGTTATGTTAGACCGGACAATAAGAGAAGCAACAAATAAATGCAAAGCCCTTATTGGGTTTTCAGAACAAAACGATCTGGTGATCAACATGAATAAGACCAAAATCATATTTGTTGCAGGTAACAGGCCAACTAGAGTACAATTTCAAATTCACTCCCATGACGTTGAGTATGTTTATCATTACCCCTACCTAGGAATCACACTGAGCGCTGATGGGAATTACAAATCCATTGTGGAGAATAAAAAATGGAAGGCAAGACAGTTGATTAGCTTGATTAGTAAATTTGCAAATCAGACTGCAGGATATTTGATTGAAGGCATCCTCAAGCTATATAAGCAAAGTTTCAAACCTGCAATATTATATGGTCTTGAAGTTTTAGCCATGAAAGACCTCACATGGTTTAATGTAGTTGAAGAAACCTTCTGAAGAAAACGGTTGCACCTGTACCCATCCACCACAATGGCCTACCGTCCCCTTGAATTGGGACTAGTTGCATTGAAGAGTCAGGTCTTAATACGTAGAGGTTCCCTCTATATTGAATCTCTCTGCTTCCCACAATGCCCATTGCTACATTTTATGGTTGCAAACTATGACTTGTAACCTTTCAATAACTTTGTAAAATTAAATGATAAATGTTTTAAGGACATGAGCTGGAGCCCTGAATATACATGTGGTACAAAATTTGGAGTATTGAAAGCTATTTTTAAACATAAGCTTGAACAGCCAAACTGGATCAACAACTACTCATATCTCCAGACACTGTGTAATTTTAAATACATATCAACTATTAGCCATTAATACCTAAAAACTTAACAGTACCTTTTGAAATGCCCATGTCCTGCTTTTCAAAACCTCATGATAAAAAGCAAATCAACTCCCAGTAGTCCAAGCAACATCCTCATTGAACAAAGAATATGCTGAGTCTGTCAATCAAATATTGAACCCCCAAGACATATTTTGACTTCATGTCCTAATATGGGAATACTTTATATGACTATCTTGCGTCGTTTTGTAAGCAACTATGATGCCATAAAAAGCGATGAATTTTGAAATTTGTGCCTAAATGCTAACCTCCAATCGGTCCACATAGCACTATACAAGATCTGGGGTGACATATCAAAGAATCTGAACACCATGAGCACACATAAATCAGAAAAAGGTCTGTGGTTTTGTCTTGTTTGGGTTATCTAATTAAGACAACTGGAAAACGAGTAATGAAATGATATGAAATGGAAAGAAATTAATTTAAAACAATTAACCATTGATGTGTTAAAGGTTTTATAATTGATTTAACATTTTAAACCTTAAACCTCTATGGGTTTCTAGTTAGTTATTGTTAGCTGTTTAATAGGAGGAGGTGGATTAATTGTGAAAACCTACTTCAGGTACCATTATCTATAGTGGTTGCAACATGCTGTAAAACAAGGGGAAAGGTTGTTAAGTAATCCGAGATAATGGAATGCTCTATGTTAAATATTTTAGGTATTAGGTCATGTCATGTCATGTCACAAAGTCGATCACAAAAGGAACCAAGGAGTAAAGAATGAATACAAACAGAAATCAGGCAATGCAATGTAAGCAATAAACAACAAGAACAGTAAACAAAAGATCGAGGAGGAGAGGAAACTAAGATGGGAGGGGAGGGAAGGGATAGCGGGCATGCAGGAACCTAAGAGACAAGGGAGCACAGTGCCTAGGAGAAGGGAGTGCTTGTGTACAAGTAGAGAGCAAATGCATATGGCCTGAGTTGTGGGGGAGCCACACAGCCAAAGTTGGGAGGGGGCACCTGCAGCCCAATAAGCAATGGGGCCCACCCAGCCTAAGATGCGAGGGAGCGCCTATGGCCTAAGTTGCAAGGGTGCATACACACCCTAGGTTGCGAGGGGACACTTGTGGTCTAGAGTTCCAAGGGAGCGCAATCAGCCTAAGATGCGAGGGTCTGCACGTGTCCTGAGATGCGAGGGAGTGCATGCGGCCTAAGGTGCAAGGGAGCGCAAGTAAGCTGGGGGGTGCGAGGAGAATGAAGGGCACTGGGTGATAAAAGATGTAAGTAAAGTTTAATGGGTAATGAGTGTTTGAAATTTGAAAGGAAAAGATACAATACTTTTGACAGAGTGGTCCGGCACTGCAGGTGTGCTCAATCGAAGGTCTCTGTAAGGTATCCAGCTGAGAAGTGGCAAAAGTGTAATTTGTAAAGAATTGTAAAATCGAAGTGGTCATTCGACGAGTCAAGCAAAATCCCACACAGAGTCAAAAGTCTTTGATTTTGATACAGTACAGAAAGTTTGGGAAAAAATAGATAAATTGGTCCAAACCCTATGGGGGGAAAGTAATTGAAAGTTTTGTGTAAAGTTGGTCTGAGCCCTGTAGAGGGGAAAATTGCATCACCAGAGAACTTGTACATATGAGAATCCTGAGGAGAAAGGAACTCTGAACGTTTGTTTGTTGCATCAGTCCCTCCGAAGTTAGAGACTTTGAATCACAAAGAAACTTTGGCTCTGACGGCCCTGATGCAGAGCTTTTGAACTGCATTCTCGTGCTAGAAAAGCCAGAGTATGTGCTAAGCTCGGGTGTGCCACCTTGTCCCGTGCTGAAAACATGGGGAAGGGAAGCTAACGGCTTAACTATCCTGACATATCATTTGTTGAACTCTTTTCTTTTGTATAACATTGTTTCACACACCATTTGTATTTAGAAGTAAGGATTGGCAATAAGTTTTTTAGCATAGTTCCTTTTATTTTCACAAGACACCACTAGGACTGCATTATTGTTATTTGATGGTCATAGCTTGCTTCCATCTTTAGATTTAGGATTAGATAGGCATTTTTGAAACACAATTAAAGTTCAATAAACACCCTTGAACTGTGGTCACTGTTTTCTATCTTACTGTTTGATACCATGCATTCTTTACAGCTCTACCGTTATTATGGCAGCATGTTCATACTATATGCTATTCATCCTAGGTCCTCACTCAATGAATACCTTATTCCTCTGTCTGTGCATAAAACTGATTTGACCTTTTCCTCTACCTACTAAATTCAGTACATTGGCCTTCGCCTGCACCAATCAATTCCCTCATACTCATATAATTTCTTCTAAATGTAAAACACCAATAAAAGTAACTGTATCCATCATGCGTTGTTCACAGCACAGTGTTTTTATTTTTATTAAACACCATCGTCTGTCAATAATAAATACAACATGCAATATGCCAGCTCATACTTTAATAGCACATCCTAAACAACAAATCCCTGCCTACTGGTGCCCGCCCTAGCATCCCAGAAATGTGTCCTACATGATGCAGCACGTCATCAAACCACACTGGCTCAGACTCCAAGCATGTATCGTCTTCAAATCTTGCTGCATCATCTACAAGGCTGTCACCCTGAAGTCACCAAGCTACCTCAACTCAGAATCCAAGGAGGCCTGCGATTCACCAGAAGTAAATATATGTGCAGACTTGAACTCCGCCGGTGCAGGAAGGAAAAAACATAAGGCAGGCTTTCTATGTCGATGCCCTAACACACTGGAACCGCCCCCCTAGTCCCTGTTAACACCAGATGGGCCCTCTTGTTCTACATTTCAGGAAAAATCTCAGGAACCTCATATTCAAGGAATGGCTCCTCCCTATCACCTCGTTCCACACACCCTACACTCCCTACCTAACCTGAAACTGCATGATCTGCTCCCACTGTCTCACCCATGGTTGCTTGAAGAAACCTTGGTAGTGAATTTCCGTCCTCCCATTCCCCTATTGCGTGCTACCAGTTCCCTTGTATCTCTGCTTCCCTCACTGTCTGCTTCCTCCTATGACTTGCAAAGCGCTCTGTTGTTAAATGCTCTGTTGCATCCCAAAGCTAGGCCCTCACTCAATGAATACCCTATTCCTCTGTCTGTGCCTAAAACTGATTTGACCTTTTCCTCTACCTGCTAAATTCAGTACTTTGGCCTTCGCCTGCACCAATCAATGCATGTGGCGTTCACATGGCATTGACTGCCTTCTTCGCCAAATAAATGCACATAGAGCTCCCGTTGCTTTGGCCTTTTCCTTTCCCTACAAAATGCATGTGGGGTTCTCAGTGAGATGTCCTACTTCGATGCCTAGTAAATGCACATGGAGTTGTCAATACTTTGGCCTTCGCCCATGCCAGCACAGTCCTTGGGCCTTATAATATACCTACTAAAAACATACCAGGTTCTCATAGCTTTGGCTTTATACTCCATCTAATTCATGCATTTGGAGTTCTCAGTACTTTGGCCTTCATCTCTGTCTCCTAAATGCACATTTGATTCTCCTTCCTTTGGTCTTCTCCTGTGTATACTAAATACACATATCATTCTCAGGTCTTGACCTTCCTCTCTGGCTACTAAATGGACAGGGGGTTCTCACCACTTTTGAGTGTAGGCTGACAAGTAATTGCAAGTATGGCCAACACTACTTTGGATTTCTCCTCTGCCTACAAAATGCAAGGTTGCCTAAGATATTTTGACTTTCTCCTCTGCAAACTAAATGCACATGGGATTCTTACTGTTTGGCCATCTCCTGCCTACTACATTTTATTAATACTGCTTTTGATTTCTCCTCTGCCTACAAAAAACACGAGGGAGTTCTCAGTGATTTGGCATTCTCCTCTGCCTCCAAAATGTAGTTGGGGTTATCAGTGCTTTGGCCATCTACTATGCCTACGAAATGCACATGTGCCCTCAGTGCTTTTATAATACGCAATGCCTGCTAAATTCACTGGAAATTCTTACTGCTTTGACCTTCTCCTCTGCCTACAAATATCATGTGACCCGAACACTGTTTTGAATTGCTCCTCCACCTACAAAATGCATGCATACCTAGACTTATTCGTTATTTGCCTTCGTCTACTAAATACAAGTGTTCTCAACACTGCTTTAGGTGTCTCCTCTACCTACAAAATGCACGTGTGATCATCAGTTCTTTGGCTTTCTTCTCTGCCTACAAAATGTAGGTGGCGCTGTCAGTGGTCTGCCATCTACTATATACTCCAAATGCACATGGGGATCTTGGTGCTTTGATCTTCTCCTCTACACAATGGTCATTGGGTCCTCCGTGTGTTACCCCACTAGGCTTCTAAAGACAATTCCACCTTGACAATGCATTTGGGGGTTCTTAATGCTTTGGCATTCCAGCTCACCTACGAAATGCAGAAGTACCTAACGGGCCTCATTATAAATTGGACGGTGAGGTAGAAAGGTGGCAGTAATTATGTTACCTCCTCATTACCGCAACACCCAACTATGAGTTTGGCAGAGAGGTGGAGGATTCACCTCCATCTAAGAGCTGGAGAGCTGGTGGTAAATTCAGCACATATGTGCCCCAAAATCGTAAATTTGGTGGAATTACCATGGGTGGAATTACCGCTGGAGGTAATTTTACCAAAATCCCCCATGGAGTCCTATGGACTCAAATTAATGGGCCTACACCACTTGTAATCCAACAGTAATACCATTGGACCAATTGTCTGTAACCGTAATTCTGCTTGGTATTGTCTCTGCAGATTTACCACAGAGATACCACCATACTTGTAATGAGGACGATTGTCTTGTTGTTTCCCTGCACTAAAGAAAAAATGCATGTGACGTTCTCACTGCTTTCTCATCCCTTTACACCTACAGAAAAAAATGTGCGCCTAACACTGCTGTACTCTCACTTGTTTGGTGTACTGCAGCTCCACCCACAAATTACGCACCAGCTAATTTCACCCCAAATATCTAAACACTATTATCAATTTAATTATGTTCTAACCTGTAGCATCTTAGCTAAATTTCCCGTCCTTAAATAGCAAAAGTTCCCCCTTCATCTTCAAACGACAACCACAGACTGATCCGAGTTTCTATTTGCCTGCCTTTATATAGATGTGAGGTCAAGCTCAGTAAGGCCTATTAGTATCCGGCTGGAGACAATCAGATTGTTAGAAGTAATCTGATTGGCTCTCGCCCGGTCCATACCCCATGTAGAATCCCTCAAATCGGCATCCCCGGTGTGGGGGAGGCAGCCCCTCAGCCAATGAGGATGCTCGAAAAGGGGCAATCCCCGCTCCAAGCCTCCACATGGCTGGTGGCAGCCATCCTCCCCGTCGGGGATTCAGGTAAGTGTTTTCTTTCTTCCTCCGCCTCCCCTGCAATCAATCCCCTCCCTGCTCTCCCAACTACACTTACCTTCTTTTTTCTCCTTTTTCAGGAGCGAACGCGATGGGAACTGTGCGTCCGCTCCCAATGGCCGCCATGGAAAGGGAAAGTGGACTCCGTTTTCCATTTCCCGGCAGGCATTTTTTTGGACATTTTCTTTTTCTGTTACGAAGCACTGGAGCATTTCAGAACAGAAAAAGAATGCTAGTAGTACCCCGGTCTTGCGGCCTGGGATTCTAATAGCAATAAGCCCCTCGCCGAGGGGGGATTTCCAAGTCAGGTAATGCCCCTGGGCTTTCATTAACTATGGGCCCCGTGGCATTAGCTGACTAGGTAATGCCCATGCGACTCAGGGATATTGCTTAAATATCTTAAATGTCAAGAAAAACCCATAACGTTCAACCTGGTCAAACCCATGGCAAGTCTAGAGTTCGAGATTTGCCTGAACCTTCTCTCCAGTGCTTGTGTGTGATTATTACGATGTTGATTTACTCTTTCTTATGTGCTAAAAATTGCAGGGCCAAGCAGCATCCTTACAATGACCCACTTGAGTGGTGCACAGAGTGTCAGTAATATGTTCCACGGCAGGCAGCCAACAGACACCTATGTCAGTGCTGTATTTCCCACTCGGTAGCTACTGATCTCACAGCAAAAGTGAGGCTCCCACACTGTGAATTTCTCTGATTCAAAGGAAATAAACGGAAAGCGCGAGAGCAGGAGTGGGCGATAGTGGAAGCTAGATAAATGAGAACATTCTGAGTGGGAAATTAATATGCGACCATATGCTGCTCCTAAATACCCACCCGTCAACATATTCACATATTCTCTCCACCCACCTACTGTCCAAGCAAGAGAATTCACTTTCTACAAGACTGACCTCACCAGTCGTTGCCAGCCGAAATGGGACGAACACTTTTGCTGTTTTAAAATCCATATTTGGGAGGAGAAGAAATATGTATATTGAAACAGTATGCGACATATCTTATGCCAAGCTAGTTATATATGCCTTTCTCTCTCTCCCCCTCTCTCTCTCTCTCTCTCTTATTTTCTCTCTCTGTCTCTCTCGCTCGCTCTTATTTTCTTGGTCTCTCTCCCACCCTATTTTGCTCACTTTCTCTCTGTCATTCCATTTCTCTGTAGTCTCTATTTCTCTGTCTCTGTCTCTGTCTCTCTCTCTCTCTCTCTCTCTCTCTGTCACTCTCTCTCTCTCTCTCTCTCTCTCTCTCTTTGTGGGTGGGATTCGCAAATTGAGGTACACATTTGCTACAACACTAGTCATTGATTACATCTACTTCCGAGAGAAAAAAAACAACAATTGTTTGAATGTAAAAGTAGCCATTATGTACAAAAAGAAAATTATATAAATGGTGCTAACATCTTTTTGTATATGTTACAATTTCTATTGCTAAAGATCAGTTAGATTAAGAATGTAACACTTGTCTTACTGAGGAAGGCACTATGTCACATCCTGTAATAACCATATCATTTTTTTCCTGATATAAGGTTCTAATTCCAGGATGCACAGTCTGGTTCTATACTTTTGTACTCTTTCAAAATATCCTTTTGGGAATGGGAAGGCGGCAAATAGCACCAATCAGGGCCCCTCTATCCCACTCCCCCACAGGACATGGAAGGCTCTTTCTCCCCTGCTCTGCGCATGAGAGGAACCAGAGCTGGTTCCTTGTGTGAGTGGCACATGGAAGGTAGGCCTGCCTTCAGAGGAGTTCCTCGCTGAAGCAGCAATGGATTGGTAAACGATAACGTTTTTTTTTTTTTTTTAAAAGAAATGTATGTACGTGCATATGCGCATGAAATGGTGTGTGTGTGTGTGTGTGTGTATGTATATGTTTATTATGTAATGTGTGTGAGTGCATGATGTATGGGTGGCTTGGAGTGTGAGTGTATGGGTGCAGTATACATGGGCATGCAATGGTGTGCTTGTGTTAAATACCTATATCACTGACCTGTAAACTTCATTACTCCTAGTCTACTCTTCCTCGTCCATGTGCATGCCTATGAAGGCCTCATACATAAGTACTGGGAGGAGGAAGAGGGACGTGGGGGCAATGTTGGGCCAAGGGGCCGAGTCTGGGTTTGGAGGAGGAGGGTTGGAGGGATAGGAAACGTGTCAGGAGGGTGGGGCAGGTGTGGGACACGCTATCACGTTATGGGAATCCATGATAAGGCAGGCATAACATATGTTACTAGTGTCTAGACTTGCATTTTGTTGCAGCGAGTCTAGTCATTTCTTAATGTGGCATGACATTTTTACAGGGCAGCTATGATAAAGTAAGCATTACAAGTGTTACCTGTTAATTGAAACAAGGGTGTAACTGTATATGGTGCGCTCAACTTTTTCAAATCATATCTGAATGCAGCATAAACTACACTTGAGGTTCCCCTCGGTGCCCAAAAGAAATGTATGAAGTAGTAATGTTGTATAGTTAGGTTGCGCACAACAGATTAATCAATCATAGTATCCAATACTCTTGAGGTAGGGTTCCTATCTCGTAACAAATCCAAAAAGAAAATAGCCAATATGTGGCTAGGCTTGTCTTACTGTGGCATGATATTTGTACATGGCATCTCTAATGCAGATTACAAAAAAAAAATGTCAAAAAGGATTGGCTGCTGCACTCAGTAGGATCAAATGAAACACACTTACATTTTTAAATTGTATATACTAATATCATGAATTGAATATCCTTTCTGGTGCTCAGTTGCAAAGTGAGTATGCCCCAGTGTTCACGACAAGAACATACACGAGAAAATATCCAAGAACTCAACTGCACATAAAATTATAAAGCCAACAAATATTTGACGTCCTCACTTATAATGAAAACCCTTTTATATTTGTAGAAGTGTTCTATATTTAAATTCATGGACTCTCATTTTACACAAGTCATAGAAGTTAATATACAAGACAATATTTCATGTTTAATCCATCAGAAATATGTATAAACAAATCCCACAAGGTATAGCATCCTAACACTTATTTAACACCTAAGTGCAAGAAGCATAGCTGGTGACCTTATGCGTTTCGGGGAACCAAGTCTCATCTTCAAGGGGCAATCTTTGCCAAGTTCTTAGAGAAATCCACCAGGGATACTTAGTGTGATCGAGAAAGTCATTATTTCTCAAATGCCCAAATCTCTGTCAGAGTTATTTTTGTAAATGTCAACACCATTGTTGCACCATAGTGTATCTGCAAGTAACCACATCCACCAATTACATAGGATAAATGCTATCCAGGTACTTCAAAATAGACAACAATGAAAACACTAAATATGTGTTTCAACCAGGGACATAATTTCTCCAAAATGCCAGTGGTAGCGGTAGTGACATCACATGACCCTTGACATCTGATGACATGACAGGAAGTGATGCTATTTTACCCCACCCCCAAGTGACATCACAGGAAGTGATGGCACACGGCCTTCAGATGTGTCTAACACCCGTTTTTCCAGGCGTTCTCATTTCAGCCAGATATAAGATCTAAGGCACAGAGCAAGATAAAACATGCAAAGTTAATAAAAGATGTGTCAGAAATGCTCTAGTGATCCCCAGTCTCCCAGGTCACACTGGCACCCATCCACCCAGAACATTTACACACACACACACACACACACACATTCCTACTCACTCGCCCAACATTCTCTCACGCATAAACCTCTCACGTTTACTTGCACTGCATTCTCCACACAGGAACACACCCACCCACCCAGAACGTTTGAACACAGACAATCACATTCCTACTCATTCACCCACCACTCACTGATCCATACACCTTCTCCTGCATCCCCTCACATTGCATTGTCACACAGACACGTACCCATCCAGAACATTGAAACACACTAACACATTCATACTTTCACCCACCAGTCATTCATTAATGTGTCTTCTCTTACATCCACTCTCAATGCATTACCTACACAGGCATACACCCAGGCATTAAAAAACACATTATCACATTCCCACTCATTCACCCACCAGTCACTCACTCATACACCTTCTCATACATCCACTCTCACTACATTCTCCATACAGGTACACGTCCACCCAGAAAATTCTAACACACACACTAGCACATTTCTTCTCATTCACCCACCACTCATTGACCCATAGCTCATATATAAATCTGACACACACTTCACACATTGCAAAATACACACCACATTAAAGCAAGAAAAGCTTTCTTACCTGTTTTTCGAGCTTCTGTCTGTCACTCCAGGCCATCCTTGGCTCCTCTGTGCTGCTCACAAATATGAACCAGGAAGCTGGGAGAGCTTCCTGGTTCCAGTAAATGAGCCGCGATGAAGCCGGAGGAGAAGGGGTTTAGCTGAACATGGCATGTGACACGTGCCACATGTCACGGTCTGCTCCAACCCCTACTGAGCGATTCCTTCTCCTGCTGCAAGCCCTGCCCCAGCCTACATCCTGATGGGTGAGGAATGGGATGGGAATGGGAATGCCCTGACCCGGTGTGGCCAGGAGATTCGTTAAAATAATATATATATATGTTTCAAAAACAGAAATCATATATATGTGAAAAAACTTTGTTAAAAGGGACGTTATGGTTAAGTTGCGCTACTAAAAACCTATGGAATTCAGTGACAGAACTTTGTTAAAGGGACGTTATGGTTCAAAGTAAAACCGAAAACCCCCTGAAATTCGGCAGTTATGGTAAGATAAGGAACCATAACTCGCGCCACTGTGCACTGCTAACACTAACACCCAGGACATCAAAGATGACATCACAAATGTCATTGATGACATCACTGATAACATCACATGTGCATTTACTTTTCATGAAAACTCTGTAGGAGGGATTCTTATAATGTTGATCAAAAAGTGTGAAGGATCATTTCAATAAATATCATGAGCTAATTAGTGCATTAAGCAATGCATTGATATAAATAGCATTCTATTATGAAGTTCTTTCCAGTATACTAAGCAACTCATGCAGAAACGTAGGCAGTGTGTGCAGTATACATGATGAAGGTGCAATATTCATAATCTAACATGTAATAAGTAGCTAATAAAACCCACTTAAAACATAATTACACTTAATACAGACAAAACACAAAGAGACAACAACACATACAAATATGAGTATATACAGGGACAGAGAAGTAAGCAAAAAAGCAGATGTAGTAGTAGCAAGAGTTCATAACCTAACTGATTATCTTTATGCAGAGAAATGATTGCTCTGTTTCAAAGCTGCTACTTACTGTATGTATGTGTATCAAATGATGTCAGTGAACCCTAATGAAAGGAGTGTGAGCACAATGTATACAAATATGAGCATATACAGGGAAGGTATAGTAATAAAAATAAAACTATGAGAAAGTGCTGATAACTCTAATGATTATCTTCATGCACAGAAAGGATTGCTCTCTTTCAAGCCTGTGTCTTCCGGTGAGGTGAGGATTCGTCCAGAGGGAGCAAAGTTATAAGCCACCCAAAAATGCTCTTCCTATGGAAACACCAACTTAACCATAACTACATGGACGCTACGCGTCCATGTAATATACTATATATATATATATATATATATATATATATATATATATATATATATATTTTTTTTTTTTATACCATGGTAGCAAGGAAGACTGCAGGGGTAGCCAGGATGACCCTAGGGGTCGGGCAGGGACCCCTGGTGACCCCAAATGATGTCGCTGGTTTCAACACAGCTGCTCAATGACAAGCAGAACAAGCAGTAACTGTAGAACACTGTCTATAGCTTGCAGTAAACTGTATCTTTCTCACCTGTAAGAGCTAAACACCTCCCAGTCTATCCAGTATCGTACCTGTAACAATATAGATAAGGACACTAAGCTTGACTGCCCACCATGTCTTAAAAAGCTTCGAGAACAGCTTCATAGTAGTCACTTATCATGCGCTGCTAATGCATTGAAATGTTTCTACTGCGAGACAGTAAGTCCTTACCAGATCTGACGGCAGTCTGCATACTGCAGAAGAATGCCCACTGTCAGCATCACACTCTTATTTAAAGTACTTGAAGGGGGTCATGTGATGTTCATGTGTGCTCGTGGACGCCATTTTGAGATGGAACAAAAAGTAGGGTTGTAGTTGGATCATTCTGTGCCTAGGTGTTCCATTGATACATTCTTGGGAGAAAAGACAGAAATGTGGCAATCTCCCATTACTAGGATTCACTGGGAAATACTCAAAGGACATAAAGTTCTCAGGGTGCAATCAAGAGCCCTCTGTGGAAACTCTGCTATGTCAATGCATCGCACTGAAAACTAAAACGGATGCCATGTAAAGCAGGAGAATTAAAATTAAGGACACCTTTGGTCCAATCAGGGGGTTATTGTTCACGTAAACCCTGCTTACTCTTGAAATAAAATTAACCGATTTATATGCATTACTGATGTGGCATTAGAAATGCTCGGTTGTACAAAAATAGCCTATCTTAAAAGCACACATGATGCTCATGGCTGCTAGTGGTGCCTCTACTGTCATAGTCAACAATTGAATGTGGCAAGCAGCCTGCGTGGGGTTCCCCTCCCAGATGGGCAGCGGCACCAAGCGACAGGCATCCACCACTGTGGCTAATAGAATAACCGTGATTTAGCCTAAGAAGAAAAGAGGGAATCTCACAATGAGTCAGAATTATTAGTTGTGAGAATTGGCCAACAACCCTGAACTAACTTTTCAGCCTGCAGATAAGGGTGGCTCATTAGTTGCACTTAATACACAAGACTACTTAAGTGAATGCCGACGTCAGTTGGGTCACGTGGACACATATATGAAATTAGACCAGAACCCTACACAATAAGTTCAAGCTTTGATAAAATAGGTATTAGACGAACCAGAGGGTGACAGTCCTGTACAAGATAGATTTATGGTATCAGGTATTAATATCGCCACATATATGGTCGCCGTAAATAATATCGCCGGGAAAATGTCGTGGCAATATTATTTGGGTGGCCATATATGTGATAATAAGGTAAAAAAAAATGTAAACTTTTAAAAAAAAAATTACAAAAGAATTGGGGGTTGCGGGGGGGTGTCCCGTATGTTCCATGCAATAATGTCGCCACAAAAAATGACAATTTTTCGGCGATATTTTTGTATGCCGATATTTTTGTGGTGACATTATTACATGGAACCAGATTTTTTGACATTCGATTTTTGCAAATCCTTCTTTTCACCTGTGATGTGGTGAGTTATATGCCTCTATCCCCCATCAAGAAAGCATTTCAGCCATGGAATGTTTTTTAGTTCAATATGATGACATAGGAGCCAACACATTTTTCCTTTTGAGTCCACTGAAATTGGTACTTAACAATTAAACATGTTCTCTTTGTTGATGACTTCTTCTTAAAAACCACTGGGACCACAATGGGAGCTAGTATGGCTCCCTGCTATGCTAATGTGTTCATGCATTGCTTCAAACAACACCACATCCTAGTTAACACTAGGGCAGAGGGTACGCTCGTATTTTATACATGCTATATTGATGATATCTTTGGTATTTGGTGCGGTATCATGGAAGAATTGACATCATTTTTGCAATCGCTGAATTCTATTCATGACCGCATTAAATTCACATGGATTCTGGATCAATCCAAAATACATTTCTGTGATACACATGTCCTGATAGACCATGACAAAGTGAAGACAGATCTATAAATAAACTCACTGATAAGAACAGCCTATTACATGCACAAAGTTTCCATCCCAAGAGCACATTCAAGGGATTACATATAATTTCTGACCCATTAACATACAGTCAGCAATGTGAGGCCATGTTGGATCGACTAAGGACTAGAGGCTCTGATGTACACCTCCTGTAAGAAGCCAAAGCAAGGGTGGCCCTCTTAGATAGAGCTAGTTTACTACAGTTGAAACCCAGACCTGACTCGCCATCTCTCGTCTATGTGCATATATGCTCGATGTAGAGTAACTACGTTAGGTGCATCATTAAGAAGCACTGGAGCATCTTACAATTTGACACAGCCTCCACAGATGAGTTTCCTACACTCCCTATGTTTGCCTCAAGAAATGCAATCTCCTTAAAAGCTAAACTCGTAGATGCTGAATGCAATGGCGCACCTAAATGTACATCTTAAGTGGGCAGCTACCTCTGCTATAATTGTCAGCACTGTACCAACTTGAATAAAGGACGCTCTAACAGACACCTGTATAGCGGGAAAGAAGAGAAACTCATGTTTTGGTACATGTGACTCGCAGTGTAAGTCATGCCTTACGTTGATATGATATGATCTTCATACCCAGAGGTTTCTAAGCGTGGACTTGGGATCAACCCTGTGTTGCTCCGTGTCGTCTTGTTTCCAAGGCGAGCAAGTTGCTGCTGAGCTATCCTCCCGAGACAAGGGTCGATGCCCTTGTTTGTTTGTTTATTGAATTTGTAATGCGCACCGGACCCGAAGGTAGCAGGGCGCAGCAAGGATATGCAAAGCTTACAAAGTTACATAATGGTAAACAGTATACATTGACAAGTAATATACATGATAGGTAGAGCTCAGAATGAGTCGGTACAAGATTTCAGCAAAGTTATTTACATTGTAATACAGAAGTATACAGTGATTCCAAAAGAAGGGAAACATGATTTCTTCTTTTTCCCCAGAGGGAATGGCACTCCAAACAATGAAATACTCGCCAGAGAAATGCTTTGTCTGTTATTGAAGACAAAAAGCAATAAATTGTCCTTAAAAAATATCCAGTTTTATTACGGCATTAGCCAAGGTAGAAACCACACGGTACAACGCGTTTCACAGCTTCCTCGCTGCTTGATCACGTACAAGTGAGTGCTCGGTGACATTGTGTAAATATACCCACCATTACCCAACTCTATGGTTCGACTACCAGTGATGGTCCCTTTTTAGTTTTCATTGCTACCAGAACTCAGCCTATTTTAGCTAATGAACATGGTTGCCATTTTGTAATGGCTATTGCAACAGCTCTCGCATATACTTGGTTACTAATACTCTTTTGTAAAGGCAGACATAACTGTGGGAATATAGTTGGATTCCCAGACTTTTTAACACATTCTTATATGTGGTCAGTAGTGCATTGTTAATTTAGGCATTTTTACCAAATTGTATCGCTCATATTTAAACGTTGCCTGAGGTAAAAGTAACGTGAGTTAACAATGCAACCACTTCAGTTACGGATGTTTTTTAAGGCGAATAGTGTATGAACCTTTATGGACAGAAAAAAAGTCAGAACCTTTACAATAAAGTGCATAGTGCTAATAAACTGTAAACAGGTCATAAAGTGCATAAATCAAGCCTTACATATTACCATATGTCGAATGCTAATCAATAAAGTGCATAGGGCTTAGCTTCGCGTAACCATTCCTAAAGTGTGAATTTGCATAAAGTTCTCACTTAAAAGTATACAGTGATATGCATATATATTAAATTTACAAAAAATTATTTACATAGTAATATACAGAAGTTTAAACTCTAGGGGTGGAGTGTCGTGTAGTACAACAGTTTAAAAAGGGATTAGTCTCTGGATAGATTAAGGTGGGTGATAAGGTTCTTTCTGAAGAGAGGATAGGGTAGATCAGCTCTCAGCTCGTTTGGCAGTGAGTTCCAAACTTTAGCAGCTTTCACAGGGAAGCTGTTGCCACCGATCTTGGAAGACTTAAATCTTGGAACCACCAGGCAATTTGAGTTGACAGCTCTAGTGGGCCTGCTGGAGGTTTTTCTGGACAGTGGGCCTCATTATGACCCTGGCGCTAAGTGAAAAACGATGGCGGTAAATGGTTACCGCCATCGTTTTCCGCCAGGTCCGATCATGACCCGTGACCGTTAACTACGATGCCATTAGCGGCATCGTAGTTAACGCTGCCGCTAACTGCGCTAAGGGTGCGCGCACGCGACCGCCCACACCGTACTTAGCGCCATGGCGGAAAGGTACGCAAATGCCGACCCAAGCGGACATGCACCTAACGCCTTCACCCAGCGAGTTAAGTACCTTACCGCCATGGTGCAAATAACGCCATCGAGAACCAACCGTAAAGGGCCATGTTAAGTCAATGCAGCTGCCACAGGTGCACAGAAACAGCACAGGTGAAGGCAATACAGACTCAGGAAGTACAAAAAGAGCACACCCCACCCCTTCCCACACCCAGTCACACTCCACAATGATACCAATACGACTAGCAATGTTGGGGCTGGAGGACCTGATAGCAATGCATGTGCTACAACAGCAACAACAACAACAGGCAGCACAGAGGAGACGCAGGAGGAGAAGGAGGGCAAGGCAGGCCCAGCAAGCCCCACCAGCACAGCCAGTGCCACCACGCAGGCAGCCCCCAATCCCACGCATCAGAGCCAATCCATTCAACCTCACTGCTGAGCAGATCCACACCCTGTACCGTTTGGACCGGGACACCATCACCGCCATCGTAGACATGACACACAACGACATCGTCAGCATGATAGAAAGTCCAACCGCCATTCCCCCCCCTACTGAAGGTAGTGTCTGTACTCCACTTCCTGGCCACAGGCACCTACCAGCACACAGTGGGGCACCTGCATGGCATTTCACAACCATTATTCTCACGAACACTCATCCAAGTGCTCGATGCCCTCCTCAAGTACACAGACGACCACATCTCATTACCACGGACTGCCCAGGAGATTGCAAACACCAAAGTGGGTTTCCATGCACTAGCCAGCATACCCGGTTGCATTGGTGCCATCGACTGCACCCATGTGGAATTGGTGGTTCCACGTGCCATGGAGGTACCGTACCGCAACCGGAAACAGTTCCACTCAATCAACGTGCAAATGGTCTGTGACTCCAACAAGATCATCACACATTGTTGTGCCCGATTCCCCGGATCAACCCATGATTCTATGGTCCTGAGGAACTCCACAATACCACGCTACATGGAGCGACATGCAGGGCCAAGATCCTGGCTACTCGGTGAGTCCAATGTCATGGAAGTGGGCAGGTGAATGACGTACCGATGCAAACTCCACCTGGCTGAAAGGGGGGGGGATGATGCATACGCCACCTGGCTGAAAGGGGGGGATGATGCATACTCCACCTGGCTGAAAGGGGGGGGGGATGATGCATACTCCACCTGGCTGGAAGGGGGGGGATGATGCATACTCCACCTGGCTGAAAGGGGGGGGGGGGTGATGCATACGCCACCTGGCTGAAAGGGGGGGGATGATGCATACTCCACCTGGCTGAAAGGGGGGGGGGATGATGCATACGCCACCTGGCTGAAAGGGGGGGGATGATGCATACTCCACCTGGCTGAAAGGGGGGGGCTGATGCATACGCCACCTGGCTGAAAGGGGGGGATGATGCATACTCCACCTGGCTGGAAGGGGGGGGGGATGATGCATACTCCACCTGGCTGAAAGGGGGGGGGGATGATGCATACTCCACCTGGCTGAAAGGGGGGGGGTGATGCATA
Organism: Ambystoma mexicanum; assembly: GCF_040938575.1. NCBI lineage: Eukaryota > Metazoa > Chordata > Amphibia > Caudata > Ambystomatidae > Ambystoma > Ambystoma mexicanum. The sequence continues at coordinate 114,190,398 of NC_090934.1, read as the reverse complement.
CGCCACCTGGCTGTGAGTAACACAGAGAACGGAGACAGAGGATGGGCACTCACAATGCACACAACCCCTCTGCATACATTGGGTGATGGCATGCAAAACAGGCCATGGGAGCCATGAGCATATACTGGTTGCATTGTGTGAATCAATTAGTGCATGTAGAAGTGAGCCAAAGTAACAGTTGGATGCGAGCCATGGTGGAACATCATGTTCCTGATCAGACAACATGACTGACACATACATTCTCGCCTACATACAGGTGATGCAGGCTATCCCCTGAAGAGGTGGCTCCTTACACCAGTCCGGAACCCGCAGAACCAGCACGAGGAGGACTTCAACCGTGCACATACATGTACTTGTGTGGTCATAGAGCAGACATTCGGCCTATTGAAGGCACGGTTCCAAAGCCTCAGCAGGTCTTGTGGGGCACTCCTGTATGGCCATGAGAAGGTGGCAAAGATCGTCATGGCATGTGTCATGCTACACAATATGTGCGTCAGACGGAATGTGCCCCTGCCCCCTGACGCAGAACTGCAACCACCTGACGATGAGGATGAGGAGGGTGCAGATGGGGCGTCACCCCATGGAGGAGGCGATGCACAGGAGGGGCGTGCAATGCGCCAAAGTATCATCGACCACTGCTTCTAGCACACACGGCTGGTGTTTATCACATGGAGACTGCACTTGGGGCACTGTGTGTCTCTGGGACATGCACACTGTGGACTGTACACCAATAAAGCACACATACGCAATGAAAATGTCCACACATTTCTTTTTTTGAAAGAAAAAAGTGTATTCAAACTATGAAATGTCGTGTCACACCCCCTCCCGCCTCCCTCCTGCACACCCCAACACACCCCCTCCCACCTCCCCCTGCACACCCCAACACACCCCCTCCCGCCTCCCCCCTGCACACCCCAACACACCCCATGTAGGTGTCAACAGATGCCTGTGACAGTGGCCACAGGCTGTTACAAGCCCCCTCTCCCGGCCCCCGGGGCACCCCTGGCTGTGGAGCGCAGGTTACGTCCGGAACGTCGCACGGGGCTGCTCTGTGCAGAACTGGCAGTGGAGGATGTCCCTGGCTGCCCCCGTGCATGCACGTCCTGTAGGGTGTGGGTGAGCTCAGTGGGCGCACGACGCAAGCCGGCAAGTTCAGCACAGATGTCCCTGGACATGGCCTGCATGTCATCCCTCAGGGTGGCAGTGCTCTGCGCTACTTCGGCCCTTAGGGTCTCCGTGGCCTGTTCAATGGTAGACCTAGCCCCCACACATTCCGCGGCATGCTCATTCAGCATCGTGGACAGTTGATGCTGCCGTTCTGTGATGTCCTCGAGGGACTGCTGGCCCTGCTGGCCCATGGCCAGTGCTGGTGGAGTGATGGAGGGGCTGCTCCCCTTCTGTGGAGTGTGGACAGGGCATGGGGTGGAAGGCCACTCCTCTACCTCTGTGTGCCCCTGTGTGTGATCCTCATGGGGGCTGGCGTCTGAGAAACAGGGGGAATGTAGTAGGTCAGTGGGGCTTCTGACCTCGTGCTCCATGTCTGAGTCTGAACATGCAGCTGTTGCAGCTGTCTCACCGATGTTGCTGCTGGCCGCTGAACCGGTGCCTTCTGTGGCAGGCAATGTCAGTAGAGGTGGAGCAGCTGCTGCTGGCCTGCTGCCTACAGGGGTGCTTGCCGGTGGGACGTCCAGTATGCTTGCAGTGGGTCCTGCTTGTTGTGGGGTCTGCCTCACTGCAGCTGAGGTTGAGGGTGCAGGGACGTTATTGATGGCCTTCTTGGCTCTCTTCGGCGCAGGGGTGTCCTGGTCCTCTGGGTGTGAATCTGTGCCTGTGGTGGAGCAAAGGAGGGAGGGCGTTATTGATGGGTCTGCGGACTTTGGAATGACAATGATTGACATTATTCTGGTCAGTAGATGAGGCAGATTTCAGGCAGGGCCATGCAGGTTGTCTCCTTTTAGTGTGGAATGTGGATGCAGGTATGCGGGTGCCAGCAGTGTATACAGGGTGGTGCTCGCATGTGGCTATGGGCAGTGTTGATATGTGTTGCATTTACACTCTAGGGCAACCTTTTGCTACACATGATTGGACTGCAGTGACTATGGCATGTCTTGTTTGAGGCACCTACCATCATCGCCTGATGTCGGAGCTCCCCTTTCCATCCCTCCGACGCCTTCAATGGATTCCATGCCAATCGTGGTTGCACAGATCTCCTCCCATGGTTGGTCGGTACCCAGGGCAAGGTTGCGGTTCGCAGAGATGACGGCTCTGACCCGTATGCGTAGGTCATCCCAGCGCTTCCTGCACTGCAGTGGGGTGCGGGGTACGGTCCCCACCGCGCTGACGCACTCAGCCACCAGGGCCCAGATGGCCTTCTTTTTCCCTATCGCTGTCCTGGTCATTTCCGGGGAGAAAACGACACCTGCGTTGTCTTGCAGGGTCTCCGCAAGCATGCAGAGTTCCTCCCGGCTGAATCTCTCCTGGCGCTGGCGGTCACATGCCTTTTTCACAGCTTTAGGCATTTTCGGGTACTTGGATGGGTGGGTGATTGGTTGGGACAGGTGTCAGGGTTGGGTCTGGTGTTGTTCGGTAGGATGGCAATGGATTGTGTTTTTAAAGATGGCCGATGGGCTGTTTCCTGTTCCGGTGCGATGACGCTATTTCCGGTTCGGCTTTTTACGGCCGCCGCAAATTACGGTGGCCGCTACTTACGGTGGCGAAAGTGCACCTTGCTCGCTTTACGATGCCGGAAGGGGCCTTTTCCGCCATGGCGTTAATTGCATTACCGCCATGGCGTAATGCTCGTGCGCGATGGGTCGTAATGTGGCGCTCTTTACGCCATCGGCCCACGGCGTAAACGCTCATTACGCCATGGCGGTAATGACGGACGATTACCGCCTGGGTCGTAATGAGGCCCAGTGTAGTGATTAGGTAGCTAGGGGCAGTGTTCTGTAGTGCTTTGTGTGCCAAGGGGGCTATTTTTAGTTGAATTTTGTTGTGGGTAAATAACCAACTAAACCGGCGTCTGATTGCAGTCATATGCGCTCTTTTGTTAGTGCCTAGTGCAGCTCTAAGAGCAGTGTTTTGTAAAATTTGGAGTTTTTGGGTACTAGCTTTGACAGTGCTACTGTATAGAACATTGCAATAGTCTAATCTGGAGAGGATTAGAGCTCTAGCTAGTATAATGCAACTATCATTGGAGAGGAAGGGCTTGCCAGCTCTGATAAGCTTGCAAGTGTAGGCTGTGGAGGAGGCCAGGGATTTCAGTTGCTTATTGAATGACATAGTGGCATCCAGGTAAAAACCTATGGTTTTTACCTCCTTAGAGACTATGATGTTGTTGCCTTCAATGATGAAGGAGGAGTATTCGTGGCCTAGTTTGTATGTGTTGGAGGGCGTGCCAAGAATTATCAACTCTGTCTTGTCATCATTCAGGCATAGGCCATGTGTGGCCATCCATGCCTGAATGATGAGGTAGATCCTATTCACCAATGCCAAGTCCTTACCATGATCCCCGGAAAGTGGGAGGAGAATCTGTGTGTCATCTGCATAGTTAGTTTAGGTGACACCCAGAAGGTCCAGATCATCGAACAATGGCTTGGTGAATATGTTGTACAGGCTTGGGGACACGTAGGAGTCCCTGGGGGACTCCGTACATGATTGGGGTGGGATCGGCCGCTGCTGACGGGGAGAGTACTCTAATGGTTCTGTCGCTCAGGAATGATTCTATCCATTTGACTGCATCTGGCGAGAAATGGGCTGCTGAATCAAGGTGTCTGCAGAGGACCTTGTGGTCCACCAGATTGAATGCAGATGAGAGATCAGGTAACAACAGAAGTGCTGTCTTCCCTTTGTCTCCCAGCTCATCAATCTGTGTTTTCAAATCTATCAGTGCAGTTTCCGTCCCATGTAGCGGGCGGAAACCTGATTGTCTGACCCCTTGGAGTTTGTGTAGCCCAAGGTGTTTTTGGATCTGCGAGTAGGCAACTTTGTCCAAGATTTTAAGAAGAAATGGTACCGTCATGATAGGGCGGTAGTTTGTGGTGATGAGAGGGTTTTAGAGTTTTCTTCTTCAGAAGTGGGAGAACCCAAGATTGTTTGAGATTGGCTGGGACAGTGCCCGAGGCAAATGAGGCGTTGATCAATTTTGAGATGAATGGAGAGAGGTCTCTCGCAGCATCTTTTATGATCTGTGCGGGGCAGACATCTCCTTTACAATTGGAAGGTTTTAGTGATAGGATAGTTTTTTTCAACTTCTAGGACAGAAGTTTTGGTGAAGTGAAATCTATTATTATGGCCAATGGTTTTAGAGTTGGGTAGGAGAGAATTAATTTGCTGTGATAGGTTCAGGGAGTCTTTCTTATTCTTTATTTTAGTTTGCAGGGTGTTTATTTTGTTGGTTAAGGCTTGTTGGATCTCTGAACACCAGGTCTTGTTTTTGATGCAGATATCAGGTATGGAGATAGGTGACTTTAGTTCTTTTAGTATTATGAATAGTTCTTTCATGCTAGAGTTGGAATTGGCAATACGTTCGTTATACGAGTTACGTTTTGCCAGACAAATTTCCTTTTTGTAGTGTGATGCCCTTGTGGGCTCTATAATTTAGGCCTGACCCCAAGGAAGGTCCAACAAAGATGGACGGAGTATGAATCTCAGCTCAGGAGTAAAAGCGTCAGGTCTCCAGTTGCTGTACATTTTCAAGAGAAGAACCATACAACTGCACAATTAAGATTTGTTGTTCACAAACAGGTGACAGTTTCCAAGCGGGACGGTAACCTGCTGGAATGGCTACAGCAGAGTGAAGTCTGGCTCCCAAAAGCATGAACGTGGACTTTGATCTTAACTGCTAAATTTGAAAGTACAACATTTTTCTTAATCGTTTTGTTAATGGCAGGGGGGCGATGTTGGCTAAATCATTACCTGTTGCTTTATTCTCGACACACATACCCAATGCTAAATTATCTTGTCTTTGGCAACTTAAGTGGGAGTGGCGTACGCTGGTCATGAGCACATTGGAAAATCCTTTTTACATTGTTACCCACACTGTGATTCATTTAGTAGATGGCCTAAGGCATAAAGGACAATTAGGATATATTGTTTAGAAGTACATTTTGAACTACTAACTATGTTATTGAATTCATGTCACATTGACTTGCCATTTTCTTATTGCAAATGACCATCTATGCCATTTGATCTATTTGAACCTAACCTGATATTCGGTAAGCCATGGTGGTCAATGCCTCTCGCTTGGTGCCTCTCCCCCTGGGAGATATTTTGATTTCCCAACCACAGACTTTTACAGAGTGAACAATGTTTTTCTTGCTAAGGTCTCCCTTTTAATGGACCCCATCTTTGCAGGGAGCATAGTAAGTTAAGACAAAAGCACATATAAATGTAAAACATTTTCATCCCTGGGAATCTCATCACAGAGGACTGCATCTCCTTATGTGTCATCAGATGTGTGGTTAGCTCACTTTGTAGTTTATACAATGACATTCCCTATATATGTTTCTCCCTTTTACAATTTTATTTTGTTGTTTATCTTCACTGGGCTTTCCATTAATGTAAGCTTGTCTAAGTCCATTTCAGCAAGAATCGGCTCATAGCACTGCCCAAAATTGCTCAATGCTTTGTCATAATTATTGTTTAAAGATATATTGAAATCTTTAAATAGTGAAACCCGATGGTGGAATCAATATTGCCTCTGCTCATGCTGTACTATTGGGTCTGACACTATTATATCAAGACCCCGTCAATGACGTTTGAAGGCAGCACTCTTGTTAAAATGTGGTTGGTATCTAAAATATTCTTGTCTGCTTCAGTACATATTTGGTAAGTCACTTTCAGTAATGTCACTAGGGTTAAAGAGAAACTGATGACATGAGGGTCAAAGGTAAAGTGACATCACTTCCTCTGAATTTGCACAATCACTATATGTAGAGAAACTCTGGTTTGGTTATTTGCCCAAATTAATGCACTAAATTTAGATTAAAACATTCATATGAACTTTACTTTAATTAATGTAATTTTTTGGAACAGGTTAAACTGCGTGAATAATCATGATTTATTAAATATGAATAGAAAGGAACACAAAGAAACAAACATTAGGCTATTCTATTCTATATCCACTATTCGTACCCGGTGAGAGTCAAGCAGAATGCAACACTCAAAGGATTCTTGGCCGGGATTTCAGCCCCCTTGTCCTCTGCGAGGGGTGTGGCAGCCCCTCAGTCATGAGGAGGCTGTAAGCGGGGCCATCCCCGCTCCGGGCCTCCCTGCGGTGAGAGGCTGCCTTTGCCCCATGCCGGGGACTTGGGTAAGGCTTTTTTTTAAATTCCCTTTCCTCCCTCCTCTCCCCACCCCCACTTACCTTCTTGCTCCTGTGTCCCCGGCAGGGGACGATGGCAGTCTCCAGCCGTGTGGAGACCCGGAGCGGTGCCATCCCGGCTCCATGCCTCCAGATGGCTGGAGGCTTCCATCGTCCCTCGCCGGGGATGCAGGTATGTTTTTTTTTTTTTTAAACTTTTTTTTCCCTTCCAAAACCCCACTTAACTTCTTTTTTGTCCTTTTTCGGGAGCGGATGCACCCGATGGCTGCCATTGACAGGGAAAATGGACTCCGTTTTCCCTTTCCCGGTGGCCATTTTCTTAGTCGTTTCTTTTAGTGCCCCGGTCACTCAGATATTGCGGGCTGGGATACTAATAGCAATACGACCCTCGCAGCGGGGGCATTACCGACCCAGGGTAATGCCCCGGGGCCTCTGTTAATGCCCTAGCTTCGCTTGGATATATAACTTTGGGCCCCGGGGTATTACCTGATTCGGTAATGCCCCCTCCGCTTGGGTCATATTGCTTAATTCTATATTCGTTTGTAATACTGCACATTATTGAACATGTATACTCTCCCTTGCTACACATTTGTGGTCTCAGGCATAACCACTATATATCAGTGTACACGCAGCAGCTAGCATCAATAGTTTGGGAAAGTAAAACCATGGTGCAAATCGAATTTGTTTTGCCTGAATGTGCTTAATGTGATTAAAAGGGTTCTATGCGGGCATCACTATACACATATTCTACACTGGGGTTAGTGTTCATCTCAGTTATTTATTTTTAAATTTGTTTATTGGCATTTAACAATGTTGTTGCTCATCTCAGTTATAACAACACACATCTTAACATTAAATGTTTTTGTTGTGAAGATACTTGAGAATGTGAATTTGCAAAGTCGGATGGGAGCCATAAGGAGCTCTGATGCAGAGGGGTGTACAGCTAATAGTTTGGAATAGCAGAGGATATAATAGTTTCCTAAGAAGTGTACATTTGAGCTACCTCCTATAGTCTGGAGATATATTCTTTTCTTCAGGAAACATGGTTAGTACATAGGATTTCTCTTGATGGATTCACCCTGACCCAACAATTAGTTTCTAAACCAGCTCTGGATCGTCCATCTGGTGGGCTATTCATTTCTCACCGCAATTCAACATTTTGCAGAATTTCACTTTTCAGACACAATCTCAGGGATTTTGGCATTTGGGATGAACAGAAGGAGAAAGAACAGAATTGGCCAACACTGGTGATATATGCTTATTGCAACCCGCAGGCCATACATCTGGAATTATTTTTGAATCATGTCTCAGCCATGATTGGCTCCTGGTTTACTAATGGAGGCAAGCATATTTTGTTGGCAGGGGATATAAATTCCCCCCTCCCCCAACTTGTTTCTTCCCAGTTGTAGCAAGAAGAGACAGGACACTTAGGGAAAAATGTGGGAAACCTTTATAAATGAATGGGACCTTCTCATGATTAATGGAAATATAGCAGGTGATTTACCAAAAAGAGCTACCTGGATGAGAGGGCATGACACCTCTAATATCGATTTTGTCTTTTTATTCAGAGAGCTGTATAACCTCTAATCCATTTGAGGTGAAGTTGACGAATGCAAGTGATCTTATTCTTCTGATCTTATCTCTAAATTTGGACAATGAATACTTTACCTCTAAGAGCCATCAGAATTTAACAGTGATGGGTGTTTAAACCGTATTAAAAATATAAAAGCGAGAGGTGAATAAGTGCGCTCTTCTAGAAAGACACCTGCTACTCAATATGAATGAGATGCTTGCTTTGATAGGTGATTGACATATTTTCTCAAAGTTAGATATGGCGCCGGCCTTTCATCAAATAGTGCTGGAGGAGGAGAGCATTGAGTTCACACCTTCATAAGAAATGAAGGGATTTCTCAGTTTAAGAGGTTGCCATTTGGCCTGGTATCGGGGGTCCTCTGTATTCCAGAAGATGATGGACAAGTTGTTTAAGGGTATAAATGGGTCTTTTGCTTTCAGGACAATGTGTTCATATATGGTAAGAATGAAAGAGAACATGATGTCAACCTGGAGCGCGTTCTTGTTATTCTGGAGAGAAGAGGAATTGCTTTGAGAGAAGACAAATGTGTGTTTTGAAAAAGAGAAGGTGAAGTATCTTGGGCATGAGATATTTAAAGGTAAAATTGTGGATGCAATGACAAAGTTGGGGGTACCTAGTTCAAGGGAGACATCCATTCCTTTTTGGGGATGGTTGAATTGTATCAGAAATGTGTTCAGGATTTTTCAGATAAAGTGAAATAGATGAGGAAAATGCTGAGAAGGAGAGTGGTGTTTCTGTGCAAAGATTTATGCAATGAAGAACCCTTTTACCTGAAATGTGAAAGTAGGAAAGTTCATTTGAGCCAAGCCACACATTCCACAATGCCACCTAGTAGCCATTTCTGGAAGTTCACCTCCAGCTCTGAATGAAAACAGCAAGGCATTGTGGGTATGCAAATTAACTCAAATGCAAAACCTTTTCTCCAGGAAATTGTCTTTGTCTATAACAGCAGTGCTATTTTATACATAGCTTTATCAATCCAAGACAGACCTTTTGAAAAACTGTCAGGACTACTAAATACCTGATTTCACCCATATTAGTGATCATCAGTTCAGTATGGTCCTGACAGCCTTCTTCTTCTTCTTAATTATCGGAAACGTGGGCGGACCCACACAGGCGCTTCCCCATCCTATAGGATGATGTGCACCGTACCCACTAATTATTATTTGACTCTATTTAAGCTCACAACTCCTCCCACCTCCCCGTCTGCCTCACAAAATCCAACATCACACTACTCCTCCTCCTGCCTCCCTCCCCATCACCTCCCAGTATAATCTTCTCACTCAGCCAGCCACTCCCAGTGCATTCAACCGAACCCTCATCAATTCTCTCTCCATAACATGTCTTTCACACCTAATCAAAAAATGTCCCACCGTTTCAGGTACCCCACACACCGCACAGTCCCTTGATTCACGCTTCCCTATTCGAAATAGACAGTCTTTCAGCCCCACATGACCTATCCTCAACCGATTCAGCATCACCTCCTCCCCCCTCCTCCATTCTGAACTCCCTGCATCCACCTTCACCGACACTTTCTCACGAACACCGAACATCCACCTGCCCTTCACCCCATTCACCCACCTCTCCTGCCATTCATCCAGGACCCGTCTCATCATCACAGCCTTCACCTCATCCACACTCAAAGGCAACCTCACCTCAATCGCTTCCCTCCTCATACCCTCACCCGCCGCCAGATCCACCAACTCATTTCCCAAAATGCCACTGTGACTGGGAACCCACGCCAACTCCAAATCCATACCTCCGTGCACACACCAGCCTTGCCGTTGGAGCATTTGCCCATGTTTTCACAACACCAAGAAAGTTATGGTGGGTTTAAATAGGTTTGAAAAAAAAACCTTTCACCTGAAATGTGAAAGTATGAAAGTTCATTTTAGCCAAGTCACACATTCCACAACCCCACCTAGTAGCCATTGCTGGAAGTTCACCTCCAGTTCTGAGCCACAATAGCAAGGCATTGTGGGAATGTAAATTGTTATACAGTGATAATAACAACAGTAATAATAAGTAAAACTGTTTCAGTGAATATACAATGATGAAATAACTTTTATTGAATAACAATAAAAACAAATTATTGAATTGTATTTTATCTTATAATAACATTTAAAACTATTACTCTATTAACATATTTTCTTTACTGCAATATTATTTTTCGCCAGTAGGTGTCAATATTTCTATGGCTTTTTCCAACGTATTTTGACTGGAAACAGTCCGATTCCATTTTTTGATTCAACTTTATACACTGTCAGACAGCTTTCTCTGGAGTTCACTTTTTCATAGGATTTTTTTCATGTTTTTTCTTCTGCATTTTGCTTGATTTCTTCACGGTTGGGTCCCTAGATTTGGATTGAAACTGGTTCTTTTGGTTTCCAGTGATCGTTTCAGGCTCACTGGGTTTTCTTTTTTTCTAAGATGTATTTCTTCGAGTACTTAATCACTTTCTAAATTTCGATCAAATCAGTTTCTCGAATCAAAAGAAAAAAAGACTTACCAAGAGGTGTCCGGAAAGCAGATATAACCAAGTGTCGTAGTCAAGCAAATCCAATTAAATCCAACTGAGAATCCGAAACCCAGAAAAAAAAATCACATCAAGGAATCAAGACATGAAGAAATGTGTAAAATAATCCAAGAATTTAACCTTTTTTATCCAGGAAATTGTCTTTGTCTAAGAGGGCAGTGCTATTTTATACATAGCTTTAGCAACCCATGACAGACATTTTGCAAGGCTGTCAGGACAACTACATACCTGGTTTCACCCTTATTAGGGATCATCAGTGCAGTATACTCCTGACTACCTTGTGCTTGGAGCATTTGGCCATATTTTCACAACATCAAGAAAGTTATGATGGGATTAAAAAGGCTTAAAAAACAAAAACCTATCACCTGAAATGTGAATGTAGGAAAGTTCATTTGAGACAAGTCACACATTCCACAATGCCACCTACTAGCCATCCCTGGAAAATAATATATTTATGAAGTGAGTCAGACTCCTGTAGGAACCCCTCAAAATGATATTGTTAATAACTTTTGATTCGAGAAACTGATTTGATCGAAATTTAGAAAGTGATTAAGTACTCGCAGATACCCTCCGCCCCCAAGCCCCCGCACTGGCTGGAAAGTTTTGTAAAGATTTGTTAAGGAATAAAAAGCTATTAAGAAGAAAAAAACGTTTTTCTCTCTAAATGTGTGGCCTACTCCCCATTAATTTTCACATATACAAACAGGGTCAATTTTTTCCAAAGTGCACAGGCCAAACAGCTGGATGGATTTTGACTAGGTCTGAAACAACTTGGGCATGAAGCGTTGACGTGCAATTCATGCATGGTTTTTCCGTGCGGTAGTTTTCTAAATATTTGATGGAGAAGGGGTGCCCCCTTCTCAAAAATAGATAGCTATATCTCAGGTATTTACCCAAAACTGGGTGTTTTTAGAAATGAAACAGCTCCCATCTTGTTTTTCTCTCGATGCGAGAGATACCCGTGGTGATAGCCGAGGATATGGGAAAATGAAATGCTGGAAATTGCAATTTGCCTGGAAAAAAGCTATTTGCTGGTCAAAAACATGCTCATGCCATCATGCTAGAGGTGGGGGTGGCTCGAGGGCAAGAAGTACAATTTGGGAGTTGGAGGGTGTCTAGAGACTGAGTTTGCAGCACAAAGCTTTCTGTAGCCTTGGCTACAGCCTCGAATAGCTGACATGTCTATCAAAATGTGTCACAAAGGGAGAGGGCAGGGGAGGTGGGGGTAGCTGGCACAGATGGGGGGCACTTGCAAAGCATTGTTTGTGACTGATTTGCTGATATTCGCCGCTATAAAGGACTACGGATAGCAAAGGGTATGTGCAGTTCAGCACCCGTGATTACAGGTGTTTTTTAAAAGATATTTTTACAGCTACAGTGACGATATTACAGCTACAGTGACGTCGAGGGTGGAAAATCACTGGTAATGGCCAGTGACACGATTGCCATCCATGTCTCCCATCCATGCAGTAACCAGGACAGCCCCTGCTTAGCTTCAAAGTGAGGAATGGCAGCCACCTCAGGAAATGCTGCCCGATAAATGAGCCAAGTTACAAGACCACATCGAAAAATGGGCCGGCCCTTTTCTTTCTTTGATGCTAAGCAGTGTCTTTCCCGGTTATTGCACGGATGGGTGACCGAATGGGCAACCACATTTATTTTTTTGTAAACCATAGTACTATGAGTCCTTGAAAGTGTTGCACTCAGTGACACATTTTTGCCTTTTGCTGAATTGCATTCTGGTATTTGTGGTCTTACAGTCAATAATAATAAAACATATATATATATTTACAGCAATAGTGAATTTCCCATCACTGCAGAAACTGAGATGAATCCTGCTTTGTGTTGTGTATGGCTTGCCTGGGCAAGAAGAAATGTTGTGATGTCATGTGGCATGTTGATGCTTGAGTGCTGGAATGTGTGGTTGAAGGTTCTAGCCTGGTCCGTTGGTTAGCCCTCTGCCTGGGTCATAGGCCGCCAGTGTTATATGTCCTACTTGTAACATATATGTAACCTGGTTGATTGCTTATAAAGATACCTATGAAGCTGGTAATAGACCTAGCAAGTCAACCTAAGAAGATTGAGGGCTGCTTCATTTCACTTAGTTTCTAAGCGAGGAAAGGGTCAGTCCCCTAAGGCCATGTTGCCTAATAAATGAGCCCATCTTACATAATGACTTACATAAACATGGCGTAAGGGGACTGGATCCTTCCTCACTTTGACACTAAGCAGGCTTGGTCCCAGTTACTGCATGGATGTGAGACAGACCGCAGTCCTGAATGCTATGCGTTTCTTAGTTTTAAATATCTAATAACGCCCGGCATCCGCATTATTTCTTTTTAAACCGTGCTACTGTAAGTCCTTGAAAGTTTTGCACTCAGAGACCACTTATTTGCCTTTCGCTGAATTGCTTTCTGATATTTGTAGTCTCATGGTCAAGGTGAGGGGAATAATGCTACAATTGTACACTTTTTGCCTTATATAGTTCTATAAGATTTATATATTTTAGTGACTCTATGGTATGTGTACTTTTCAACAATTTAGCTTTATAATCCAGAGTATTGATGAAAGCCAGACATGGGATGTGGAAGGGAAATGATAAGAGGTGAAGTAGGCCATGAGTAGCTGCCTACGATGTGGCACAAGAGTTTAGAATCCTGGGCACTGGTGCAGTTATTTTCCCCTGAATGTGGCTGATTTTCAGGGAACAAGTAAAGGACACATGGATGACCAGCCTAACTTTTTTTAAGAAGTCAGACGCATCCCCTTGTTTATTTTTTGTTTAGGTTGGCAAGCTTGCTCGAGTATTTGGCTACAAGGATTTTACTCAAGTTTTCATACTCCCAGTGCAGATCCTTACCCACAAGACCACAAACACTTGTTTCGTATTGGGATATTGTTTACCACGGAATATTTAAAAAAGTGAACACCTTTTAAACTTTTCCAGCATATTAATTGTAAAATGTCCTCTCTCAGGTTAATCATAACTTTTTAAGTCCAATGCTATTTCGTCTTGTGCACTTTCCTCTTAGTGGAGGGCCAAATGAACTACATTAGTAAATTTCACTTTAAGATATATATTCACTTACTGTGCACATATTCACGGTTGCTAGCACTCAATTTTCGCTATGGGTGCAGAAAGTACAGGGGCATGTTTATTATTGGAGCTGGTAATTTTTTTGCTGTTTCCGTGCTGCTTAAATTTGGTTATAAGGAGTTGTGCGATGTATCACAACAGTCATCAAGATATCGGCCATAAAACAAGGAGCTTGTAGCACGTTGCTTAACAAAAGTGTGTGGTCCATGGCAAATAATGTATTCTCACTGCACATTACCTAAAAGCATTGTGAGTTCTCTAAGCCTGCAATCTTTTATAAATAACAATACCACTGTCAAAACAGGACAAAATCAAGTTGTGATTGATGAACGTCTTTGAGTGATGGCTAGTGGGACACTGGCCTAAGACCATGCTAGTGGTTTGGAAGCATTCTAAACAATGTATGGAATAACAAAACCCTTTAAATGCAAGGAAACAACTTTAGTTGCAGGGACGTTAAGGCGAGCAATACATTGTAACTAAACCTTTGAAATTCAAGGAAAAAACATCTTAACGCAACAAAACCGCTGAAATTCAGCTAAAGCTACCTTCACTTCACGTTACGTGCAGCCTCTGTTCCGGCTTCAATGTGTTTAATAAATAGATAATCTTTTTAGTTTCCTGTGTGAGTTTAGGGTATTTGACAAGACAGAGCACGAGTGCGGTCTGGGAAATGTTATGTATCTAATACTTATATATATGTATCCAAAACTCAGAAGACAACTCCCCGTCTTCTGCCCCTGCACTCGCAAGCATGGACTGAGGTTATCGCACTATAGTTGAGTATCAAATTCCATAGGAAACCTGAACATTTAATTGTTAATAACCTTTGACTCTCATGAGTGATCTGGCCCATATTTTGGCAACAAAATGTTTGTCACAAGTCCGCCCAGACTGGCCTATTTGCAAAAGATTTGTTAAAAAATGAAAACTTTACTAAGAAAGCAAAAAACACTGTTTTTTAGCCTTCTCTCATTCATTTCCCCATAGAAAAAAAAAACATAATTACTGGGCAGCGCACAACATAAAGCGCCAGATGGAATTGGACCTGGTATGAAACAACTTGATCACAAAGTATTGACTCGATTTCTGGGAGGAGTATGGGTTGTTTCCATCAGTAGATGTAAAATATTTGACGGGCAAGGGGGTGCCCTGTTCTCCCAAAATTATAATTATATCTCCTATGGTGCTTTGCAGCAGAGAGGCTTTTTCAGTCATGGGTTAAACAAATAATATTCAATGTAGGGCGCTAGACTAGTTCCCTCTACCCTTATCCATTTCCTCCCTCTGCCCGAGTCAAATTAACTAGTTCGCCGCTGCTCATTGGCTCGAGCCATTCAATCCTCAAAGGTAGGAATGATCCAACTAATTGGATAAGCTTGAACTCTACTGAACCTCTGTGCAAATCGAGGTGCACATAACAGCTGCTGTTTTCCACAAGGTCACACAGTAGTGCATGGTAATTGATGCTGCAGGTCTGATGTCAGAATGTGATCAATTACTGGGGGTGCAGCGAGAAATAGAGAGAGAGAGAAGAAAGATCACTGACAGATGGACACATCTTCCAACTTCTATGTCCAGACCATGCGACAGGCGACGAAGTGCATGATTCAGCTTAATTTTTAATTTAATTTATTTATTAATGTGTTACAGTTTATAAATAAACTTTTCACATCTTACATATTATATATACATTATCCACTAAAAAGAAGCCAAATTACAAATTCAGATTCAGCTTAAGGAAACTGAGCTCACAACCTCAATTCAGCAGCGAGAATATTTGCTACAACTCCTGCAAGATGAACCTTTCTAAAATTGTTCACAAATGAAAGAAATCTCTGGTGTGAACAACAGAAACCTGAACTGGACGGGGTTCAATCTAAGGTTTTGAGTAGTCCACGTGTTGCACATAAATTCTCCAGAGGCACTCCATTTCATCAGTTTAAATGTATGCATTCTGTCAGCGGTGTACAGAGGCTGAAGAGTGGTCTACCACCCAAGGCAAGTTAGAGCTTGGCATAGGAATATCTTACAAGTTTATTACCTTTGTCCCAGTGGTCTCTAAGTGTTCCACCTTCAATACAGGAACCCTGTTTATATTTTTTGAAGCCCTCCTCTTGAAGTGTAAAATCTCCACTATTTCCCACAATCGACCTGTTTGTTGTGCTGTCTTCCAGATACAGAACCTGTGATCCAGCCGGGCTGTTTCTTGTTAGCTATGCATTCTACATGCCGGACTACAAAGGCACCAATGACTGTTTTACCTTTGAATTGTGTTGCTGCTGAGCTTCAAATCTATAGGTAGGAGACCAGTCACAGGTTGAAGCCAGACACACAGAGTGGCACCTGGGAGACATCAGCTTCGATGTATGTCCAGGGAATCAGAGGCCCCTACAGAGAGAGCAGAAGTAGTGGTTTCCCAGAGTTCTCTGAGACCATGCGTGGACTGCAGTACTATCATGTGGTAGGGTTGTGATGGCTTTCACACATCTCTATGCCTGTGGAAAGAGGTGCACCGTCAGATGCGGAGGATGGCATAAGTGAGAAGGAAGGGGCACTGTGGCATACAGGCACGAGACACAGGTGATGTGGAGGCTCTGCAGTGTAGGCAGTGTTTAAAGAGTATTTTATATACATCATTGACGGTACAAAGACCATTGCCACTTAATGTAACAATGCAGTGAGGTAACTCGAATGCTGCCACAGTAGAGGGAATATTAGATTTTGGTTACAGCATCAGGACAATTATTAAAGTGTAGCTACTTCTCTGGCCATATGTACGAGGAGGGTTAGGGGCTCTGCAACAATGGTTGATGGAAAGAATGCACCAATGGGCGTGCCATGGTAAGTGGCATGGAAACAAAGAAAGGTAATGACACCTGTCTCCTGCGGTTCGGGAAGCAGGGAAAGCATGGAGTGGCCACATGAAGATTGTGAGGAATTGCCAACTGGCAAGGGTGTATAAGCACTGGCTTTTTAAATTTTATTTAAGTAAATCCAACTCAGAGAGGACGATCTGCTAACCAGAACCCCCTTTCTCAATCTCCATGCCAAAGGCACAGTGACGTACTCTGCTGCATCAGTCTCCAATTTCAAATGCCTGCTCTCAAGAGGCACAGAGTAGGTTCAGAGGTCACATATACCCTTTTTGACAGTTGTTGTGACAGTCGAGTCACTGCAGTGCAAAGGCTGCATTTAAAGTCTACACCCCTGTTCCCAAAATCACATAGTCACGAGGAATTAATATTCTGGTGGTAGTGGTAATCTTTGAACATAACAAAAAAACACACACCTAAGTTTGGCATATGATGGATAGTAATTCAAATAACTATAAGAAGCCCCATCTGATTAATGCCATACTTGTGTCAGCACTGTGAGCCATGCCCAGCTGGGGAGGGGTTATGTGTAATCTGTATGGACTGCATGTCCCTGCCAGCCCATGAGGACCAAAGATTGAATCGCTAGGCCTCTCTTTTGATCTTTTGTGATCATGGATAACACCTCTTTCCAGCCTAGAAAGCCCAAAGCAGGGGTTGTCCTAGGAAACAAGACCCAAAGGGAACACCCAACACAAACAGACTAGTCTCACATTAGGGTGTTGCATACCAGAGGGCCTTTGAGTCTATGGGTCGGCAAAGAAGGCGGGGCTATTGTAGAGTAGACAGAGGGAGCTCAGCACATGTTGTGAAGGGTTCCACAATCTTGTTTATCTCTGTACTTTTATTTCCTTTTGTCCCCTTCACTTCTTTTACCACAAAGCACTTTAAGTGTGATGTAAGAAGTTCCAGTAACATGTGGACTTTTTCCTAAGAAATAGTGGCTCTCCCACTCATTCTTTGATTCACTTTCAGACCTTCCAGGCAGAAGGAAGACTTCATGTGGACCTCTAGTGGGTTGAGTTGAATATCCAAAGCCCTCCGCCAGTGAGGTGAAGATTGAGTGTCCAAGGCAGAGGCAGGCTCCGCTCCCTAACCATCTCAAGGGCACATTGGGAATGACCTGCTGCTGGTGCAAGACCTGCCTCTCTGACAGCTATACCGCTGCCAAGAAATTCACCAGATGTGAAGGACTCCTCCCCTAAATTGGGACTCACAGCAACATGTGAGCAAGAAAAACTGCTTTGAGCCGTGTTCCAAGCCCATTGGACACAGTTGATCCAACAGGACACTCAGGAGCTGCCTTTGGCACTTGCTTGATCTTCGACAGCAGAGACAAATGCAAATCGCTGAATATTCTCTAAACATTTGATGTCAAATAAATCTACTTTACGAAATGTACAATCTTGCTGTTTGCTTTTAAATTTCAGTTTCATATTCCGAATTGTGGCGCGCTGTGTTGTGAGATGAAACACCAACTTAACCATAACTACATGGATGCTACCGCGTCCATGTAATATATTGCATGGCCACGGTAGTGGCCATGTAGTTATGGTTAAGTTGCTGTTTCCATAGGAAGAGCACTTTTTGGGTGGCTTATAACTTCGCTCCCCCTGGACGAATCCTCACCAAACTTTGCAAAATAAGTATATGGCCCATTCTAAATTTTTTGCAAAGTTTGGTCAGGTTTGGTCCAGGGGGAAAAGTTATAGGGGGGTCCCAAAACTTTTATTTTTCCCATAGACATAATGGGAAAAAAATTTGCTCACGCCTACAGCCCAAACCGCTAGACGGATTAACACAAAATTTAGAGCAGGAGCAGCGGCTTGGTCCCGAAAGTGTGCTTTTTTTTATTTGGTGTAAATCCGTCCAGCAGTTTCTTTTGAAAATGACAAAAATGTAAGTGAAAAAAATTAGTGATATCTGTGTCTGTTTCGCGGACACACTTAGCTGTTCACTCCGCGGACAGGACGGGGATTGGGCAAGCGGCTTGTGTGATGTCCGCGGACATCTGACGTGCTCTCCCATTGGCTGCAGTGAAGCGTTCAGTGCGTCGTATTTTCAGAGACGCCCGTCATCTTAGTTTATCGTTCGCATATTGGCATCTGTGGCAAGCGCTGCAGTGACTTCCCAAGTGATTATCACAACGGAACAAGCGAAAGTGAAATTGTGTCATTCCGATGCGATAAGATCAAAGGACAGCGGGGCCTCAAATGGGGCTGTGTGAGGCTCATGTGGATTATACTTCCTGAACGTCCCAGGCTGCTGCAGACTTGCAGGAGACACGCCAGCCATCGCCACACGGTGGTCTGCGGAGAACCGAGGAGCAAATATCCCTTTCCCCCCACACCCGCTCATTACCTGTGTCTCCCTCCTGTACCCCCCTGGCCCCTGCTCATTACCCGTGTCTCCCTCCTTTACCCACCCACCCCCGTTCATTACCCGTGTCTCCCTCCTGTACCCCCCACCCCCGCTCCTGCCCTGTGTCTCCCCTGTTCCCCCCCACCCCCCGCTCATACCCGGTGTCTCCCTCCTGTCTCGCCCACCCCCACTCATGCCACGTGTCTCCTCTGTTCCCCCACCCCTGCTCATGCACCGTGCCTCCCTACCGTTTCCCCCACCCCCCGCTCATGCCCTGTGTCTCCCCTGTTTCCCCCCACCCCCCGCTCATGCCCCATGTCTCCTCTGTTCCCCCCACCCTCCGCTCATGCCCCGTGTCTCCCCTGATCCCCCCCACCCCCGCTCATGCTCCATGTCTCCCCTGTTCCCCCCACCCCCGCTCATGCCCCGTGTCTCCCTCGTGTTCCCCCACCCCTGCTCATACCCTGTGTCTCCCTCCTGTCCCCCACCCCCTCTCATGCCCAGTGTCTCCCTCCTGTTGCCCCCCAGCCCCTGCACATGCCCCATGTCTCCACTGTCCTCCACCCCCGCTCATGCCCCGTGTCTCCCCTGTTCCCCCCCACCCCCCACTCATGGCCTGTGTCTCCCTCCTGTTGCCCCCCACCCCCCACTCATGCCCCGTGTCTCCCTCTTGTTGCCCCAATACCCCACTCATGTCCCGTGTTTCCCTCATGTTCCCCCCACCCCTGCTCATTCCCGTGTCTCCCTCATGTTCCCCCCACCCCCCGCTCATGCCCTGTGTCTCCCCTGTTACCCCCCACCCCCGCTCATGACCCGTGTCTACCTCTTGTTCCCCCACCCCTGCTCATGCTCCGTGTCTCCCCTGTTCCCCCCCACCCCCTGCTCATGCCCCGTGTCTCCCTCATGTTCCCACCACCCCCCGCTCATGCCCTGTGTCTCCCCTGTTACCCCCCACCCCCGCTCATGACCCGTGTCTACCTCTTGTTCCCCCACCCCTGCTCATGCTCTGTGTCTCCCCTGTTCCCCCCCACCCCCTCTCATGCCCAGTGTCTCCCTCCTGTTGCCCCCCACCCCCTGCTCATGCCCCATGTCTCCACTGTCCTCCACCCCCGCTCATGCCCCGTGTCTCCCCTGTTCCCCCCCACCCCCCACTCATGGCCCGTGTCTCCCTCCTGTTGCCCCCCACCCCCCACTCATGCCCCGTGTCTCCCTCTTGTTGCCCCCATACCCCACTCATGTCCCGTGTTTCCCTCATGTTCCCCCCACCCCTGCTCATGCCCCGTGTCTCCCTTGTGTTCCCCCCACCCCCCGCTCATGCCCTGTGTCTCCCCTGTTACCCCCCACCCCCGCTCATGACCCGTGTCTACCTCTTGTTCCCCCACCCCTGCTCATGCTCCGTGTCTCCCCTGTTCCCCCCCACCCCCTGCTCATGCCCCGTGTCTCCCCTGTTCCGCCCCACCAACCGCTTATGCCCCGTGTCTCCCCTGTTTCCCCCCACCCCCCACTCATGGCCCGTGTCTCCCTCCTGTTGCCCCCCACCCCCCGCGCATGCCCCGTGTCTCCCTCTTGTTGCCCCCCACCCCCCGATCATGCCCCATGTCTCCCTCGTGTTCCCCCCACCCCTGCTCATGCCCCGTGTCTCCCTCGTGTTCCCCCCACCCCCTGCTCATGCCCTGTGTCTCCCCTGTTCCCCCCCACCCCGGCTCATGCCCTGTGCCTTCCTCTTGTTCCCCCCACCCCTGCTCATTCCCCGTGTCTCCCCTGTTCCCTCCACCCCCTGCTCATGCCCCGTGTCTCCCCTGTTCCCCCCACCCCTCACTCATGTGCCGTGTCTCCCTGCCTCCCTGCCATTCCCCCCACCCCCCGCTCATGCCCCGTGTCTCCCTCGTGTTCCCCCCACCCCCACTGTTACCCAGTGTCTCCCTCCTGTCCCCACCACCCCCACTCATGCCCCATATCTACCTCTTGTTCACCCCCCTGCTCATGCCCCGTGTCTCCCCTGTTCCCCCCACCCCCTGCACATGCCCCGTGTCTCCCCTGTTCCCCCCCACCCCCCGCTCATGCTACGTGTCTCCCTCCTGTCCCCCCACCCCCGCTCATGCCCCATGTCTCCCTGCGGTTCCCCCCACCACCCACTCATGCCCCGTGTCTCCCCTGTCCCCCCAACCCCTGCTCATGGCCAGTGTCTCCCTCGTGTTCCCCCCACTCCCCGCTCATGCCTCTTGTCTCCCTCGTGTTGCCCGCTACCCCCCGCTCATGCCCCGTGTATCTCTCCTGTCCCCCCCACCCCCCACTCATGCCCCGTGTCTCCCTGCGGTTCCCCCCACCACCCACTCATGCCCCGTGTCTCCCCTGTCCCCCCCACCCCCCACTCATGCCCTGTGTCTCCCCTGTTCCCCCCACCCTCTGCTCATGCACTGTGTCTCCTCTGTTCCCCCCAACCCGTGCTCATGGCAAGTGTCTCCCTCGTGTTCCCCCCACTCCCCGCTCATGCCCCTTGTCTCCCTCGTGTTGCCCGCTACCCCCCGCTCATGCCCCGTGTCTCTCTCCTTTTAACCCCCACTCATGCCTTGTGTCTCCCCTGTTCCCCCCCACCCCCACCCGCCGCTCATGGCCCAGTGTTTCCCTCCTGTTGCCCCCCACCCCCCACTCATGCCCCGTGTCTCCCCTGTTCCCCCCCACCCTCCACTCATGGCCCGTGTCTCCCTCCTGTTGCCCCCCACCCCCCGCTCATGCCCTGTGTCTCCCTCTTTTTGCCGCCCACCCCCCGCTCATGTCCCGTGTCTCCCTCATGTTCCCCCCACCCCTGCTCATGCCCTGTGTCTCCCTCGTGTTCCCACCACCCCCCGCTCATGCCCTGTGTCTCCCCTGTTCCCCCCCACCCACGCTCATGCCCCGTGTCTACCTCTTGTTCCCCCCACCCCTGCTCATGCTCCGTGTCTCCCCTGTTCCCCCCACCCCCTGCTCATGCCCCGTGTCTCCCCTGTTCCCCCCCACCCCCGCTCATGCCCTGTGTCTCCCCTGTTCCCCCACCCCCCACTCATGGCCCGTGTCTCCCTCCTGTTGCCCCCCACCCCCGCTCATGCCCCGTGCCTCCCTCGTGTTCCCCCCACCCCTGATCATGCCCCGTGTCTCCCTCGTGTCCCACCCAACCCCCGCTCATGCCCTGTGTCTCCCCTGTTTCCCCCACACCCGCTCATGCCCCGTGTCTACCGCTTGTTCCCCCGCCCCTGCAAATGCCCCGTGTCTCCCCTGTTCCCCCCCACCCCCTGCTCATGCCCCGTTTCTCCCCTGTTCCCCACACCCCCGCTCATGCCCCGTGTCTACCTCTTGTTCCCCCCACCCCTGCTCATGCTCCGTGTCTCCCCTGTTCCCCCCGCCCCTGCACATGCCCCGTGTCTCCCCTGTTCCCCCCCACCCCCTGCCCCGTTTCTCCCCTGTTCCCCCCACCCCTCGCTCATGCCCCGTGTCTCCCTGCCATTTCCCCCACCCCCCGCTCATGCCCCGTGTCTCCCGGTCCCCCCCACCCCCGCTCATGCCCCGTGTCTCCCTCGTGTTCCCCCCACCCCCACTGCTGCCCAGTGTTTCCCTACTGTCCCCCCCCATCCCCGCTCATGCCAATTGTCTACCTCTTGTTCCATCCCCTGCTCATGCCCCGTGTCTCCCCTGTTCCCCCCCCCCCTGCTCATGCCCCGTGTCTCCCCTGTTCCCCCCCACCCCCCACTCATGCCCCGTGTCTCCCTCCTGTCCCCCCACCCCCACTCATGCCCCGTGTCTCCCTGCGGTTCCCCCCACCACCCACTCATGCCCCGTGTCTCCCCTGTCCCCCCAACTCCCCACTCATGCCCTGTGTCTCCCCTGTTCCCCCCACCCTCCGCTCATGCCCCGTGTCTCCTCTGTTCCCCCAACTCCTGCTCATGCCCAGTGGCTCCCTCGTGTTCCCCCCACCCTCCGCTCATGCCCCGTTTCTCCTCTGTTCCACCCAACCCCCGCTCATGCCCCTTGTCTCCCCTGTTCCCCCCAACACCCGCTCATGCCCCGTGTCTCCCCTGTCCCGCCCCACCCCCGCTCATGCCCCGTGTCTCGCTCCTGTTGCCCCCCACCACCCGCTCATGCCCCATATCTCTCTCCTGTTCCTCCCACCCCCCGCTCATGCCCCATGTCTCCCTCGTGTTCCTCCCACCCCCTGCTCATGCCCCGTGTCTCCCCTGTTTCCCCCCACCCCCCGCTCATGCCCCGTGTCTCCCTCCTGTTGCCACCCACCCCCTGCTCATGCCCCGTGTCTCCCCTGTTCCCACCCACTCATGCCCCGTGTCTCCCCTGTTCCCATCCCACCCCCCGCTCATGCCCCGTGTCTCCCCTGTTCCCCCCACCACCTGCTCATGCCCAGTGTCTCCCTCCTGTTGCTCCCCACCCCCGCTCATGCCCCGTGTCTCCCCTGTTCCCCCTCACCCCCCGCTCATGCCCCGTGTCTCCCTCCTTTTGCCCCCACCACCGCTCATGCCCAATGTCTCCCTCCTGTCCGCCCACCCCCGCTCATGCCCCGTGTCTAACTCTTGTTCCCCCCACCCCCTACTCATGCCCTGTGTCTCCCTCCTGTTTCCCCACCCCCGCTCATGCTCCGTGACTCCGTCCTGTCCCCCCCACCCCCTGCTCATGCCCCGTGTCTCCCTCCTGTCTCCCCACCCCACACTCATGCCCCGTGTCTCCCTGCCGTTCTCCCCACCCCCCGCTCATGCCCCGTGTCTCCCCTGTTCCCCCCACCCGCGCTCATGCCCTGTGTCCCCCTGGCATTCCCCCCACCCCCGCTCATGCCCCGTGTCTCCCCGGTCCCCCCCACCCCCCGCTCATGCCCTGTGCCTCCCTCGTGTTCCCCCCACCCCCACTGCTGCCCAGTGTTTCCTTACTGTCCCCCACCCCGCTCATGCCAAGTGTCTACCTCTTGTTCCTTCCCCTGCTCATGCCCTGTGTCTCCCCTGTTCCCCCCCACCCCCCACTCATGCCCTGTGTCTCCCTCGTGTTCCCCTCACCCTCCGCTCATGCCCCGTTTCTCCTCTGTTCCCCCCAACCCCCACTCATGCCCCTTGTCTCCCCTGTTCCCCCCCCAACACCTGCTCATGCCCCGTGTCTCCCCTGTCCCGCCCCACCCCCCGCTCATGCCCCGTGTCTCGCTCCTGTTGCCCCCCACCCCCTGCTCATGCCCCATATCTCTCTCCTATTCCCCCCACCCCCCGCTCATGCCCCATGTCTCCCTCATGTTCCTTCCACCCCCTGCTCATGCCCCGTGTCTCCCCTGTTTCCCCCTACCCCTGCTCATGCCCCGTGTCTCCCTCCTGTTGCCACCCACCCCCTGCTCCTGCCCCGTGTCTCCCCTTTTCCCAACCACTCATGCCCCGAACTCGGTTTTTAAAATGGCATCTGTGTTCGTCTCTGTGACTCCTAAACCAAAGGTTGAGTCCTTTGTTCCAATTCTGGCGGGCTTCTGCACAGAGGCCCTCCAAAGTGGTGTCATTCTGTCTGGGTACCACAGGGGGTGTGGGAGGGGGTTTAGGCACCCTGGACTGAGTTGCCTTGCCAACTCAAGTCGCACTCTGGTGTGATTGGCCCAAGTGGTGAGTCACCCCCCTCACCACTTAGCATGTTTTGATTGACAGCTAGGCTGAATGAATGGGGGTTTTCTGCATAAAAGCAGGGCTTTTGGGACTGGATCTTGAGAAGTTGCCACAGGACCTAAGAATCCGACGAGGGTAAAGCTGAGTCGACCTGCAACGACGACACCTCCGGTGGAGCCCTGCTGAACCGACTCACCACTTCCCAACGACAGAGGAGATCTCCCGGCCGGAGAGTCTTCTTCCCCTGACTGGTGGGAACAACCAGTCCCCTTTGCTTTTTCTTCGTTCCAGGACGTAGTGGTCGAATTGCCCGTGCTGAGCACCACGGCAACCAGATAGCCACTACCCACTGTACCGCGACCAAAAGGTGGTGCCTTGTGACGGAGCACTCCGCGGCTGGTCTCTTCCCTTGTGGTGCAACAATCTTCAACTTTCCTTCGACGACGAGATCATCTCTTCTCTTGGCAAAGCCCCGACTTGCATCCACCACCAGGAACAACTGCCCCCGCCGGAGCTGTCTCTCCACATACAAGGTACCGTGTCCGCCTGGCTTCCCTCGTGACGGTTAGCGTGAGGTGTCTTAATCCTCCCCTCTCCATTGGGTCGCCTCCAAGCTTTCTTAACGTTCCGTTCTGAACTGGTCCATTCTTTCTATAACAATTTGCAGCAAAGACTCGAAGTGCATTTCCACTGTGATACTTTTTGGGACATATCGCCTTGCCTCTCTCCGAGTGGGCCTGGCCTCTGAACTTTGCGATCTACAGTAGACCCTGCCTTACTTGCCTTGCATTTGTTCATAAAAGTGTTGTTACCGAGTTGATTTCATACCCTGCCTTTTCTCTCCCATCCTAACGAATATTAGAGTGCCATCTAGGTTAAAGCATTCACCTCTGTCTGCAAATAAGTGGTGCCGTTGAACCTAGACTTGTCGAACTATTGTTAAGGGGATTGATTTACTTATAGAAATTGTAATTGAAGTTGTTTGCCGTATTAGTGCCAGAGTGTTTTCCATAGATGTGTTGTTTTAAATAAATACCTATATATCTTTACACCCAAGCTCTGTTCCGTGTTTGCTTGTTCTACTGTGTAAATTGCCCTATTTTGTATACTCCCTGTGGGGGGCAACAGCAGGGAGACACGGGGCATGGCCAGGGGGTGGGGGGCAACAGGAGAGAGACACAGGGCATGAGCGGGGGGGTGGGGGACAGCAGCAGGGAGATACAGGGCATGACCGGGGGGCGGGGGGCAACAGCAGGGAGACACGGGGCATGACCAGGCGGTGGGGGATTACAGGAGAGTGACACGGGGCATGAGCGGGGCTTGGGGGTAACAGGAGAGAGACACGGGGCATGAGCGGGGGGCAACAGGAGAGAGACACGGGGCATGAGCGGTGGGTGGGGAGAACAGGAGAGAGACATGGGGCATGAGCAGGGGGTGGGGGGTACAGGAGGAAGACATGAGGCATGAGCAGGGGCTGGGGGGCAACAGGAGAGAGACACAGGGCTTGAGCGGGGGGTGGGGGCAAAAGGAGGGAGACACCGGGCATGAGCGGTGTTAAGCGGAAAACCTGTGCAGTTCCCATGGGACCACTGCAAAAGATTTAGGCTTACAGGTGTTGGCAGTAAACACACTTGGTAGCAGTCTGTACCACACAGGTTCTCCTGGTAGCTGTGGCTGAGCAGTCAGACCTCTCTCAAGAAAAGTTAGGCAGTATGTGGAGTATACAAGATAGGGCAATTTACACAGTAGAA
The DNA here is from genome assembly GCF_040938575.1 of Ambystoma mexicanum. Taxonomy (NCBI): domain Eukaryota; kingdom Metazoa; phylum Chordata; class Amphibia; order Caudata; family Ambystomatidae; genus Ambystoma; species Ambystoma mexicanum. The sequence goes on along the minus strand of NC_090934.1, from coordinate 114,164,246 downwards.
CAAGCAGACACGGAACAGAGCTTGGGTGTAAAGATATATAATTATTTATTTTAAGGACACATCTATGAAAACACTCTGGCACTAATACGGCAAACAACTTCAATTACAATTACTATAAGTATATCAATCCCCTAACAATATTTCGACAAGTCTAGGTTCAATGGCACCACTTATTTGCAGACAGAGGTGAATACACTCTAATATTCGTTAGAACGGGAGAGAAAAGGCAGGGTATGAAAGCAACTCGGTACCAACACTTTTACGGAGCAAATGCAAGGCAAGTCAGGCAGGGTCTACTGTAGATCACAAAGTTCAGAGGCCAGGCCCACTCGGAGAGAGGCAAGGCGATAAGTCCCAAAAAGTATCACAGTTGAAATGCACTTCGAGTCTTTGTAGCAAATTGTCACAGAAATGTTGGACCAGTTTAGAACACAAAGTTAAGAAGGTCTGGAGGCGACCCAAGGGAAAGTTAGGGATTTCAGACACCCCATGCTAACCGTCACAAGGGAAGCCAGGCGGACACAGTACCTTGTAAGTGAAGAGCCAGCTCCGGCGGGGGCAGTTGTTCCTGGTGGTGGATGCAAGTCGGGGCTTTGCCAAGAGATGAGATGATCTCGTCGTCGAAGGAAAGTTGATGATCGTTGCAACACCAGGGAAGAGACCAGCCACGGAGTGCTCCGTCACAAGGCACCACCTTTTGGTCACGGTACGGGCTAGTGGCTATCCGGTTGCCGGGGTGCTCAGCACGGGCAATTCGACCACTACGCCCTGGAAGCGAAGAAAAAGGAAAGGGACTGGTTGTTCCCACCAGTCATCGGAAGAAGACTCTCCAGCCGGGAGATCTCCTCGGTCGTTGGGAAGTGGTGAGACGGTTCAGCAGGGCTCCACCGGAGGTGTCGTCGTTGCAGGTCAGCTCAGCTTTACCCTCGTCGGATTCTTAGGTCCTGTGGCGACTTCTGAAGAACCAGTCCCAAAAGCCCTGCTTTTATGCAACAAACCCCCATTCATTCAGCCTAGCTGTCAATCAAAACACGCTAACTGGTGAGCGGGGTGGTTCACCACTTGGGCCAATCACACCAGAGTGCCACTTGAGTTGGCAAAGCAACTCAGTCCAGGGTGCCTAAACCCCCTCCCACACCCCCTGTGGTACCCAGACAGAATGGCACCACTCTGGAGGGCTTCTGTGTAGAAGCCCGCCAAAAGTGGAACAAAGGGCTCAACCTTTGGTTCGGAGTTACAGAGGTGAACACAGACGCCATTTTAAAAACTGAGTTCTGGCAGAAAATACTGATCGGTAGATTTATTTAAGACAAATAAACCGGCGGTATGTTAGAGACTAACGGAAAAAAGTATTAGCCTCCAACAATGGGAAGAATACCATAGAGTTATATTCGGGGTCGAATCTAACAAGTAGTTTCCACTGCCACCAGCCAAAACTCGACGAGGGGGGACGGGACAGTGCCCCCTCGAATAAACAGACCCAGGGGTAATCGAATTACTCCTACTAGTACGTCCACAATAGGATGGTTTGGACTAGTTCTGTTAGTAAATTTAGGTCTAGTAAAGCCAATGGTGACTTTACATGCCCTAGGAGACAGTAGTCAGTCCCAGGGTATGGGGTCTATGGTGGGGATCCTCTAGGATGCCCCAGTGTTACGGCACGGAGGGTGCGGTGTAACACACATAGTAAAACACATGAGACCCTATGGAGTAAAAGACCCCATAGCCCATAGAACACATTGACATTCACAGGAATCAACCACATTCATGTCCAAGAGTGGGAGAAAAGAGTCTCACTCTTGGCAGGATGGAAAAGAAAAAAAACTCCAGAAATCCAGCAATGCTGCTGGGGGACTCACTAGGTTAGGAAATTCAGCCTAAACAGAGAATTCTCACTAACACTCGCCTCCCCCAGACTAAGGGACAGGAGGATTTAATCCACTCCTGGATGAATCTCATAACTCTAGTCGATGACATACATCCTAGAGAGACCATCAGCATTTTGGTGGTGACACCCAGACCTGTGCTCAATGGTGAAATCAAACCCTTGCAGGCAGATTGACCATCTCAGTAGTTTTGTGTTTTCCCCTTTCATTTGCATTAACCATCTCAAGGGTTGGTGGTCAGTCTGAATGACAAAAGTAGAACCATACAAGTATGGCCTAAACTTCTTCAGAGCCCACACAATAGCAAAGCATTCTCTTTCCATTGTTGCCCACCTTGTTTCAGGATCCTTCAGCTTGCGGCTGATGAAGCAAACGGGGTGCTCCCTACCCTTCCCATCCAGTTGACTGAGTACGGCACCTATTCCTACGTTAGAAGCATCTGTCTGCACAATGAAAGTTTGGAGGTAATCAGGAGCTCTGAGTACTGGGGCTTGGCAAAGAGCCTTTTTCAGGTTTTCAAAAGCCTGATTGCACTCCTCGTTCCATCTAACCTTTTTAGTAAATTTTGGAGAGGAGATGACATTCAGAGGAGAAGCTATGGTCCCATAGTTCTCAATGAAATTCCTGTAGTACCCAGTGAGACCTAAGAAGACTCTCACTTGGGTCTGAGTAGTAGGTGTTGTCCAATTTTGCACAGCTTCAATCTTACTGAGCAAAGGCCTTATTTCTCCACCTCCTACCTCATGTCCAAGATAGACTACCTTACTCTGTCCAATTTGGCATTTACTCGCCTTTATGGTCAGATTGGCTCGTCCAAGAGCCTGCAAAACATCTCTTAGGTGGGTTACATGTTCCTCCCAGGAATTGCTGAACACTGATATTTCATCCAAGTATGCTATGCAGAAGTCCTCCATCCCATTCAGAACCTGGTTTACCATCCGTTGAAATGTAGCAGGTGCATTTTTTAATCCAAAAGGCATCACCTTAAACTGGTATAAGCCATCGGGGGTAGAAAATGCAGTTTTCTCCTTGGCATGGTCTGTCAGGGCTATTTGCCAATAGCCTGACATCAAGTCAAATGTGCTGAGGAACTTGGCTGAACCAAATTTATCCACCAACTCATCTGTTCTTGGCAAAGGGTGGGCATCAGTCTTGGTGACTGCATTAAGAGCTCTATAATCCAAGCAGAATCTAAGTTCTTTAGATCCTGCCTTTGGTACTAACACAACTGGGCTAGACCATGGACTAGTAGAGGGCTCTATTACCCCAAGATCAAGCATCTTGCTGACCTCACCTTTGATGTGGGTTCGTACATTTTCTGACATTCTGTATCCTCTGCTTTTGACTGGCAGGCAGTCACCAGTGAGTATGTCATGCTGGCCCCAAGGGGTCAAGCCTGGTGAAAGCGAGGACAGAGGGGCAAACTGATTTAACATAGATTTGCAATCTTCTTGTTGCTCGGGTGTCAGATTTGAAAAGAGATTCACTCCTTCAATTTTCTCGTCTAAAGGTAAGCCTCTCAGGAGATCAGGAAAAGCTTCACTCTCTTCTTCTTCCTCTGATGATGCTAGAAGCAACGCTCCTACATCAGGTCTCGAGACATACGCTTTGAGTCGGTTGGTCTGGAAGACTGTTGGAGCCTCCTTGGGATTGCCCAAGACCACCAGATAGTTGACCTCTCCGAGTTTACCCACAACTCTGAAGGGTCCCATCCATTTGTCTTGCAAGGCCCTCTGCCTTGTTGGGATCATAACGAGAACTAGCTGGTCTTGAGTGAACTCAACCATGTTAGCCATTTGATCATGCCAGTGCTTGACCAATGCTTGTCCAGCTTTCAAGTTATTACTTGCTTCCGTCATCATGTGCGACATTCTCCTCCGGAGACCTATCACGTAGTCAGTCACTCTGACTGGCTTGGGGGAAGGAGCACTCTCCAACCCCTCCTTAATCAGGGCCAATGGACCTCTGACGGGATGACCATAGAGAAGTTGAAAGGGAGAATGACCTACTCCCTCCTGACGGACTTCTCTATAAGCAAAGAGAAGGCATGGCAGTAGAAGGTCCCACATTAGTTTAAGGGGTTCTTCTAAAGCACCTATCATGCTCTTCATGGTTCGGTTGAACCTTTCTACCAATCCATTGGTTTGTGGGTGATAAGCTGTTGAGAACTTGTAAGTAACTCCACAGGTTTTCCACATGGCTTTCATGTAGTGGGACATAAAGTTTGACCCCCTGTCAGAGATTACTTCCTTAGGAAACCCGACCCTGGTAAAAATACCAAGGAGGGCCTTAGCCACAGCCGGAGCTGTAACAGTCCTCATAGGAATTGCCTCAGGATACCTAGTAGCATGGTCTACTAGAACAAGTATAAACCTGTTGCCTGAGGAGGTTGGAGGATCAAGGGGACCAACAATGTCAATCTCTCAAATGGGACTCCCACAACTGGGAGAGGCACTAAAGGTGCCACATTCTTGGAGCCAACCTTACCAGAGGTCTGGCAGGTGTGGCAGCTCCAGCAGTGTTTTTCTACTTCGGCCCCCATCTTCGGCCAATAAAAGTAGAGAGAGAGCCTTTCCTTAGTCTTCTTGAAACTCAAGTGACCAGCCAAAGGAATCTCGTGGGCTAACTGCAAGAACTGTTGTCTGTTCTCTTGGGGTACTACAAGTCGTTTGTAGTCTCCAGGTGCAGACTCGGTCGGTTCACTGTAGAAGAGGCCATCTTCCCAGTGCAACCTGTATTTCCCAGGCTCTTGCCCTTCAGCCTGAGCTTCTGCCTGGTGGCGAAGACCTTCCAGAGTTGGACATTCCCTCTGTCCCTTACTGAAGTCTGCCGTGTTGGGTCCACCTTCTGCCAGTATCGACTGCAGCTCAGGATGGTCAACAGGATCCAGATCTCCAATGAGTTCCTGGCCTTCCATTAGCTCTTCTTCAGAATCTAATTCTACCACACAGGGTTGTACCACCCTCTCAGCCTCAGCTGGAGGGGGAGTTACGGGTGTAACTTTGGACAACCGCGGGGAAGTCCTTGTTGGCTGCACTGGCATGCTGGCTGCTGGTTTTGGGATAGAAGTCTTAGGTTTCCCTTTCGCTTCTGATTTCTTTGAGATAGCAGCTGACAATTCCAGTGGAGCAGGAGTGATATCTTTCTTCATCATCTCCTGGGGAGTACCACTCATGGTTCTCTCCCTTGCAGGTCTGGTTAGCTCCTGTAACCGTTTACTAGGAGGTCTGGGGGTATGAGACACAACTCTGAGAGTTTTTAAATCATTACCCAACAGAACTCGTCCTGGTACCTCACCTTGTATGCTGACAGGTATCTTTACAGTCATGTCGTTACACTGGATGAGAACTGGTAATTGGGGAAGCATCTGCACAGGCCCTCCAGCTAACTTGGTGAGGCGTTTGGGTGCCTTAGCAACATCCTCAGCCTGAAAAAAAGATTTATCCACCACAGTTATGCTGGCCCCAGAGTGCCTAATGGCAGGAGTCTCCTGACCATTCACCTGGACACTGTGCTTATAATACTCTTTAGTATTATCTTGGATAGAATTATAGACATCTAAATTCTGTTGTTCCCACAAACGCAGAGACACTAAAGAAACACTAGCTGAGACTCCAGTGGGTTCATCAGCCAGTAGTAGAAAGTTTCCACTTGCCATTTGGACTTCCTCCTCTGGAGCGAAGGCTAAGGAGACAAGCTGGACCCCTGAAGGTTTACCCTTGCATCTGGGATCTCCTTTCACATGGTCAGTCGAGCCACAAACAAAGCATTTTCCGAATGCTTTCTGGAATGGTGGCTTGTTCTGGCCTCCCTCCGGTTTGGCACCAGAAGGTACACTATTCTGCTGCGGTTTTCCTTGTGGCTTACCCTTATGGTTTTGTTTGGGGCCCTCTTTGGAATTTGAGTTATTAGAATTCTCTTTTGAGCCTTTTTTAGGCTGTTTTCCCTCATCCTTTTTCTGAGTTTCCCCAGAATCCTTATGAGTAGCCCTGTTGGCAACCCACAAGTCAGCAGCCTTAGCTAGCTTCCTGGAATACAATTCCTTTGAATCAGCCAAGTGCTGTCTGAGTTCAGGAGAACAGGCGTCATAAATAGACTCCAACATAAAAAGATTCTTCATACCCTCATAAGTGTTCCCCTTGTAACCCTTAATCCATCCGTCTAAGTTTTTCAACCCTTCACTCACCCAGGTAGCCCAAGGGGTACCATCATGCTTTTTGAGGGTTCTAAACCTCTTAAGATACTGGGAAGGGGTCTTCTTGAATCTAGCTATCAAAGCTAGTTTCACACTTTCATACTCTTTCCTATCCTCCTCCCCAACTCCATTACCACATCAGTTGCAACAGGGGGGAGCCTAGAGAACAACCAGGTATGTAGCTCATTACCTGTGATGTTCTGGAGCCCATGATTGTACTCAAACAAACTCAGCCAATCCAACACATCCAACTTTGGTTTATACATACCAATGAATTCCTTAGGCATCCGGGGTCTTTTGGGACTGGAACTTCTAGAGGAGCCAGAGATAGAAGCAGTTTCGACAGACAACTTTTTCATTTCTAACTCATGCTTGAGCTCCATTTCTCTGAGCCTAAGAATGTGTTGCATTTCTTGGTGTTTCTGTTCAGTTTGAGCAGTAATCCTTCTGAATTCCAAGTCTATTTTCATTTTTTCTAGTTCAAGGACTCGAGGACGTAGTGTGGGACCTGTTATAGGCCCAGTAGGTACAGCTGGTAAGGCAGACAGAGGAGCAGGCAAGACAGTTTCGTTAGCCTCTCCTTCCTCTTCAGCCTCTTCATCACTATCATCAGAACTTTTATTTAGATCAACACCATTACTTTTATCTACATCTGCTGGAGAAGTTGGTTCCTCTGAACCAGTACCCAGACTTTGGTTTTCCAGCAATCTCGTTATCAGTTCTACTTTCTTGCCACTTACAGAAAGATTCTCTTCTCTACAGAGAGCTCTCAAACTCTCAGTACTTTCACCTGACAAGGACTCTTGACTGTAAACCTCCATAGTAGACATGTTTTTGAAAGTTGCTTTTTAGTGCTAAGCTTTGTGGTTAGTTATCCTAAAGTGTTGAAAAGCACTCTAAACTGTATACTCGATACAAATCCCACCGCTGTACACCAGTGTTAAGCGGAAACCTGTGCAGTTCCCTCGGGGACCACTGCAAAAGATTTAGGCTTACAGGTGTTTGGCAGTAAACCGACTTGGTAGCAGTCTGTACCACACAGGTTCACCTGGTAGCTGTGGCTGAGCAGTCAGACTTCCCTCAAGAAGAGTTAGGCAATATGTGGAGTATACAAGATAGGGCAATTTACACAGTAGAACAAGCAGACACGGAACAGAGCTTGGGTGTAAAGATATATAATTATTTATTTTAAGGACACATCTATGAAAACACTCTGGCACTAATACGGCAAACAACTTCAATTACAATTACTATAAGTATATCAATCCCCTAACAATATCTCGACAAGTCTAGGTTCAACGGCACCACTTATTTGCAGACAGAGGTGAATGCTTTAACCTAGATTGCACTCTAACATTCGTTAGAACGGGAGAGAAAAGGCAGGGTATGAAACCAACTCTTTTATGAAGCAAATGCAAGGCCCACAAGGCAGGGTCTACTGTGGATTACAAAGTTCAGAGGCCGGGCCCACTCGGAGAGAGGCAAGGCGATATGTCCCAAAAAGTATCCCAGTGGAAATGCACTTTGAGTCTTTGTAGCCTATTGTCACAGAAAGGTTGGACCAGTTTAGAATAAAAAGTTAAGAAGGTCTGGAGGTGCCCCAAGGGAAAGGTAGGGATTTAAGACACCCCACGCTAACCGTCACAAGGGAAGCCAGGCGGACACAGTACCTTGTAAGTGAAGAGCCAGCTCCGGCGGGGGCAGTTGTTCCTGGTGGTGGATGCAAGTCGGGGCTTTGCCAAGAGATGAGATGATCTCGTCGTCGAAGGAAAGTTGAAGATCGTTGCACCACCAGGGGAGAGACCAGCAGCGGAGTGCTCCGTCACAAGGCACCACCTTTTGGTCATGGTACGGGCTAGTGGCTATCCGGTTTCCGGGGTGCTCAGCACGGGCAATTCGACCACTGCGCCCTGGAAGCGAAGAAAAAGAAAAGGGGACTGGTTGTTCCCACCAGTCAGGGGAAGAAGACTCTCCAGCCGGGAGATCTCCTCTGTCGTTGGGAAGTGGTGAGTTGGTTCAGCAGGGCTCCACCGGAGGTGTCGTCGTTGCAGGTCGGCTCAGCTTTACCCTCGTCGGATTCTTAGGTCCTGTGGCGACTTCTCAAGATCCAGTCCCAAAAGTCCTGCTTTTATGCAGCAAACCCTCATTCATTCAGCCTAGCTGTCAATCAAAACACGCTAAGTGGTGAGCGGGGTGGTTCACCACTTGGGCCAATCACACCAGAGTGCGACTTGAGTTGGCAAGGCAACTCAGTCCAGGGTGCCTAAACCCCCTACCACACCCCCTGTGGTACCCAGACAGAATGGCACTACTTTGGAGGGCTTCTGTGCAGAAGCCCGCCAAAAGTGGAACAAAGGGCTCAACCTTTGGTTCTGAGTTACAGAGGTGAACACAGTCGCCATTTTAAAAACCGAGTTCTGGCAGAAAATACCGACCGGTAGATTTATTTAAGACAAATAAACCGGCGGTATGTTAGAGACTAACGGAAAAAAGTATTAGCCTCCAACAATGGGAAGAATCCCATAGAGTTATATTCGGGGTCGAATATAACAAGTAGTTTCCACTGCCACAAGCCAAAACTCGACGAGGGGGGACGGGACAGTGCCCCCTCGAATAACAGACCAAGGGGTAATCGAATTCCCCCCCACTCCTGCTTATGCTCATGCCCCGTGTCTCCCCTGTTCCCCCCACCCCCTGCTCATGCCCCTTGTCTCCCCTGTTCCCCCACACCCCCCGCTCATGCCCCGTGTCTCGCCTGTTCCCCCACCCCGCGTTCATGCCCTGTGTCTCCCCTGTTTTCCCTACCCCCCGCTCATGCCCGTGTCTCCCTCGAGTTCCCCCACCCCCCGCTCATGCCTCATGTCTCCCTCCTGTCCCCCCACCCCCCGCTCTTGCCCCGTGTCTCCCTCGTGTTCCCCCACCCCCGTGCATGCCCCGTGTCTCTCCTGTTCCCCCACCCCCGTTCATGCCCCGTGTCTCCCTCGTGTCGCCCCCCACCCCCCGCTCATGCCCCGTGTCTCCCCTGTTCCCCCCACCTCCCGTTCATGCCCCGTGTCTCCCTCTTGTTGCCCCCACCCCCTCTCATGCCCCGTGTCTCCCTTGTGTTCCCTCCACTCCCTGCTCATGCCCCGTGTCTCCCTCGTGTTGCCCCCCACCCCCCGCTGATGCCCCGTGTATCTCTCCTGTTCCACCCCACCCCCGCTCATGCCCCGTGTCTCCCCTGTTCTCCGCCACCCCCCGCTCATGCCCCATGTCTCCCATGTTCCCCCCCACTCCCCGCTCATGCCCCGTGTTTCCCCTGTTCCCCCCACCCCCTGCTCATGCCCCGTGTCGCCCTCTTGTTGCCCCCCACTCCCCCTTATGCACCGTGTCTCCCCCCTGTTCCCCCACCCACCGCTCTTGCCCCGTGTCTCCCTCGAGTTCCCCCACCCCCCGCTCATGCCTCATGTCTCCCTCCTGTCCCCCCACCCCCCGCTCATGCCCCATGTCTCCCCTGTTCCCCCCCACCCCCTGCTCATGCCCCGTGTCTCCCTCTTGTTGCCCCAACCCCCCGCTCATGCCCCGTGTCTCCCTCCTGTTCCACCACCCCCCGCTCTTGCCCCGTGTCTCCCTCGTGTTCCCCCACCCCCGTGCATGCCCCGTGTCTCTCCTGTTCCCCCACCCCCGTTAATGCCCCGTGTCTCCCTCGTGTCGCCCCCCACCCCCCGCTCATGCCCCGTGTCTCCCCTGTTCCCCCCACCTCCCGTTCATGCCCCGTGTCTCCCTCTTGTTGCCCCCCACCCCCTCTCATGCCCCGTGTCTCCCTTGTGTTCCCTCCACTCCCTGCTCATGCCCCGTGTCTCCCTCGTGTTGCCCCCCACCCCCCGCTGATGCCCCGTGTATCTCTTCTGTTCCACCCCACCCCCGCTCATGCCCCGTGTCTCCCCTGTTCTCCGCCACCCCCCGCTCATGCCCCATGTCTCCCATGTTCCCCCCCACTTCCCGCTCATGCCCCGTGTTTCCCCTGTTCCCCCCACCCCCTGCTCATGCCCCGTGTCGCCCTCTTGTTGCCCCCCACCCCCCCTCATGCACCGTGTCTCCCTCCTGTTCCCCCACCCACCGCTCTTGCCCCGTGTCTCCCTCGTGTTCCCCCCACCCCCGCTCATACCCCGTGTCTCCCCTGTTCCCCCCCACCCCCCGTTCATGCCCCGTGTTTCCCTCTTGTTTCCACCAGCCCCCACTCTTGCCCCGTGTCTCCCTTGTGTTGCCCCCTAAACCCCCGCTCACGCCCCGTGTCTCTCTCCTGTTCCCTCCACCCGGCGCTCATGCCCAGTGTCTCCCTCCTGTTGCCCTCCACCCCCGCTCATGCCCCATGTCTCCCCTGTTCCACCCCACCCCCCGCTCATGCCCCGTGTCTCCCTCCTGTTTCCCCCTACGCCCCGCTCATGCCCTGTGTCTCTCTCCTGCTCCCCCCCACCCCCTGCTCATGCCCCGTGTTTCCCTCCTGTTGCCCCCCACCCCCCGCTCATGCCCTGTGTCTCTCTCATGTTGCCCCTCACCCCCCGCTCATGTCCCGTGTCTCTCTCCTGTTACCCCTGAGCCCCCGCTCATGCCCCGTGTCTCCCTCCTGTTCCCCCCACCTCCCGCTCATGCCCCGTGTCCCTCTCCTGTTGCCCCACCCCCCGCTCATACCCGTGTCTCTCTCCTGCATGCCCCGTGTCTCTCTCCTGTTCCCCCCACCCCCCGCTCATGCCCCGTGTCTCCGCTGTTCCCCCCACCCCCCACTCATGCCCCGTGTCTCCCCGGTTCCCCCCCACTCCCTCTCATGGCCCGTGTCTCCCCTGTTCCCCCCATCCCCCGCTCATGCCCCATGTCTCCCCTGTTCCCCCCACCCCCCGCTCATGCCCCGTGCCTCCCCTGTTCCCCCACAACCCCCGCTCATGCCCCGTATCTCCCCTGTTCCCCCCACCCTGCGTTCATGCCCGTGTCTCCCCTGTTCTCCCCACCCCCTGCTCATGCCTGTGTCTCCCTCGTGTTCCCCAACCCCCCGCTCATGCCCCATGTCTCCTTCCTGCCCCCCACCCCACGCTCATGCCCCGTGTCTCCCTGCCGTTCCCCCCACCCCCCGATCATGCCCCGTGTCTCTGCTGTTCCCTCCCACCCCCCGCTCATGCCCCGTGTCTCCCTCTTGTTGCCCTACCCCCACTCATGCCCCGAGTCTCCCTTCTGTTCCACTACCCCCGCTCTTGCCCTGTGTCTCCCTCATGTTCCACCATCCCCCGCTCATGCCCCGTGTCTCCCTCGTGTCGCCCCCCACCCCCGCTCATGCCCCGTGTCTCCCCTGTTCTCCCCCATGCCCCGCTCATGCCCCGTGTCTCCCTCATGTTGCCCCCCACCCCCCGCTCAAGCACAGTGTCTCTCACCTGTTACCCCCCGCTCATGCCCCGTGTCTCACTCCTGTCCCCCCACCCCCCACTCATGCCCCGTGTCTCCCTCCTGTCCCCCACCCCCCGCTCATGCCCTGTGTCTCCCTCCTGTCCCCCCAACCCCCGCTCATGCCTCGTGTCTCCCTCCTTTCCCCCAACCCCCGCTCATGCCCCATGTCTCCCTCCTGTCTCCCGCACCCCCACTCATGCCCCGTGTCTACCTATTGTTCCCCCCACCTCCTTCTCATGCCCCGTGTCTCCCTGCCATTCCCCCCACCCCCCGCTCATGCCCCGTGTCTCTCTCCTGTACCCCCCCACCCCCTGCTTATGCCCTGTGTCTCCCCTGTTCCCCCCCACCCCCTGATCATGCCCCGTGTCTCCCCTGTTCCCCCCCACCCCCCGCTCAGGCCCTGTGTCTCCCTCCTGTTGCCCCCCACCCCCGCTCATGCCCCGTGTCTCCCTCCTGTCCCCCCACCCACGCTCATGCCCTGTGTCTCCCTCCTGTTGCCTCCCACCCCCGGTCATGCCCCGTGTCCTCCCTGTTCCCCCAACCCGCGCTCATGCCATGTGTCTCCCCTGTTCCCCCCACCCCCCACTCATGCCCCGTGTCTCCCTCCTGTTCCTCCCCACCCCCCGCTCATGCAACGTGTCTCCCTCCTGTTGCCCCCCACCCCCCACTCATGCTCCTTGTCTCTCTCCTGTTACGCCCCAACCCCAGCTCATGCCCTGTGTGTCCCTCTTGTTGTCCCCCACATCCCGCTCATGCCCCGTGTCTTGCTCGGGTTCCCCTCACCCCCTGCTCATGCCCCGTGTCTCCCTCTTGTTGCCCCCCACCCCTGCTCATGCCCTGTGTCTCCCCTGTTCCCCCCACCCCCGCTCATGTCCCATGTCTCCCTCCTGTCCCCCCACCCCCCGCTCATGCCCCGTGTCTCCCTCCTGTTGCCCCATCCCCTGCTCATGCCCCATGTCTCCCCTGTTCCCCCCCAACCCCCGCTCATGCCCCGTGTCTCCCCTGTTCCCCCCACCCCCCACTCATGCTCCATGTCTCTCTCCTGTTACCCCCCACCCCCCGCTCATGCCCTGTGTTTCCCTCTTGTTGCCCCCCACCTCCCTCTCATGCCCGTATCTCCCTCGTGTTCCCCTCACCCCCCGCTCATGCCCTGTGTCTCCCTCTTGTTGCCCCCCAACCCTGCTCATGCCCCATGTCTCCCCTGTTCCCCCCCACCACCGCTCATGCCCCATGTCTCCCTCGAGTTCCCCCCACTCACCGCTCATGCCGCGTGTCTCCCTCGAGTTCCCCCCACTCCCCGCTCATGCCTCGTGTCTCCCTCGTGTTGCCCCCCACCCCCCGCTCATGCCCCGTGTCTCCCCTGTTCCCCCATCCCCTGCTCATGCCCAGTGTCTCCCTGCTGTCCCCCCTACCCCCTGCTCATGCCCTGTGTCTCCTCTGTTCCACCCCACCCCCCGCTCCTGCCCCGTGTCTCCCTCCTGTCCCCCCACCCCCCGCTCATGCCCCGTGTCTCCCTCCTGTTGCCCACCCCCTGTCATGCCCCGTATCTCCCCTGTTCCCTCCCACCCCCCGCTCATGCCCCGTGTCTCCCCTGTACCCCTCACCCCCTGCTCATGCCCCGTGTCTCCCTCCTGTTGCCCCCAAGCCCCCGCTCATGCCCCGTTTCTCCCTCTCGTTTCCCCCCATCCCCCGCTCATGCCCCGTGTCTCCCTCGTGTTCCCCCACCCCCGCTCATGCCCCTTATCTCCCTCTTGTTGCCCCCCAACCCCCGCTCAAGCCCTGTGTCTCCCCTGTTCCACCCCACGCCACGCTCATGCCCCGTGTCTCCCTCCTGTTGTCCCCCACACCCCGCTCATGCCCTGTGTCTCTCTCATGTTGCCCCCCACCCCCCGCTCATGCCCCGTGTCTCCCCTGTTCCCCCATCCCCTGCTCATGCCCAATGTCTCCCTGCTGTCCCCCCTACCCCCTGCTCATGCCCCGTGTCTCCTCTGTTCCACCCCACCCCCCGCTCCTGCCCCGTGTCTCCCTCCTGTCCCCCCACCCCCCGCTCATGCCCCGTGTCTCCCTCCTGTCCCCCCACCCCCCGCTCATGCCCCGTGTCTCCCTCCTGTTGCCCACCCCCTGTCATGCCCCGTATCTCCCCTGTTCCCTCCCACCCCCCGCTCATGCCCCGTGTCTCCCCTGTACCCCTCACCCCCTGCTCATGCCCCGTGTCTCCCTCCTGTTGCCCCCAAGCCCCCGCTCATGCCCCGTTTCTCCCTCTCGTTTCCCCCCATCCCCCGCTCATGCCCCGTGTCTCCCTCGTGTTCCCCCACCCCCGCTCATGCCCCTTGTCTCCCTCTTGTTGCCCAACAACCCCCGCTCAAGCCCTGTGTCTCCCCTGTTCCACCCCACGCCACGCTCATGCCCCGTGTCTCCCTCCTGTAGTTCCCCACACCCCACTCATGCCCTGTGTCTCTCTCATGTTGCCCCCCACTCCCCGCTCATGTCATGTGTCTCTCTACTGTTACCCCTGAGCCCCCGCTCCTGCCCCGTGTCTCCCTCCTGTCCCCCCACCCCCGGCTCATGCCCCGTGTCTCCCTCCTGTCCCCCCACCCCCCGCTCATGCCCCTTGTCTCCCTCCTGTTGCCCACCCCCTGTCATGCCCCGTATCTCCCCTGTTCCCTCCCACCCCCCGCTCATGCCCCGTGTCTCCCCTGTACCCCTCACCCCCTGCTCATGCCCCGTGTCTCCCTCCTGTTGCCCCCAAGCCCCCGCTCATGCCCCGTTTCTCCCTCTCATTACCCCCCATCCCCCGCTCATGCCCCGTGTCTCCCTCGTGTTCCCCCACCCCCGCTCATGCCCCTTGTCTCCCTCTTGTTGCCCCCCAACCCCCGCTCAAGCCCTGTGTCTCCCCTGTTCCACCCCACGCCACGCTCATGCCCCGTGTCTCCCTCCTGTTGCCCCCAACCCCCCGCTCATGCCCTGTGTCTCTCTCATGTTGCCCCCCACTCCCCGCTCATGTCATGTGTCTCTCTACTGTTACCCCTGAGCCCCTGCTCATGCCCCTTGTCTCCCTCCTGTTCCCCCACCCCCCGCTCATGCCCCGTGTCTCTCTCCTGTTGCCCCCACCCCCGCTCATACCCCGTGTCTCTCTCCTGTTCACCATACCCCCCGCTCATGCCCCGGGTCTCTCTCCTGTTCCCCCCACCCCACGCTCATGCCCCGTGTCTCCCTCCTGTTCCGCCCACCCCCCGCTCATTCCCTGTGTCTCTCTCCTGTTGCCCCCCACCCCCTGCCCATGACCCGTGTCTCCCTCCTGTACCCTCCACTCATGCCCCGTGTCTCTCTCCTGTTCCCCCCATCCCCCGCTCATGCCCCGTGTCTCCCCTGTTCCCCCCACCCCCCGTTCATGCCCCGTGTTTCCCTGTTCCCCCCCCACTCCCGCTCATGCCCCGAGTCTCTCTCCTGTTGCCCCCACACCCGCTCATACCCCGTGTCTCTCTCCTGTTCCCCATACGCCCCGCTCATGCCACTGGTCTCTCTCCTGTGCCCCCCACCACCTGCTCATGCCCCGTGTCTCCCTCTTGTTGCCCCCCACCCCTGCTCATGCCCTGTGTCTCCCCTGTTCCCCCCACCCCCGCTCATGTCCCATGTCTCCCTCCTGTCCCCCCACCCCCCGCTCATGCCCCGTGTCTCCCTCCTGTTGCCCCCACCCCCTGCTCATGCCCCATGTCTCCCCTGTTCCCCCCCAACCCCCGCTCATGCCCCGTGTCTCCCCTGTTCCCCCCACCCCCCACTCATGCTCCATGTCTCTCTCCTGTTACCCCCCACCCCCCGCTCATGCCCTGTGTTTCCCTCTTGTTGCCCCCCACCTCCCTCTCATGCCCGTATCTCCCTCGTGTTCCCCTCACCCCCCGCTCATGCCCTGTGTCTCCCTCTTGTTGCCCCCCAACCCTGCTCATGCCCCATGTCTCCCCTGTTCCCCCCCACCACCGCTCATGCCCCATGTCTCCCTCGAGTTCCCCCCACTCACCGCTCATGCCGCGTGTCTCCCTCGAGTTCCCCCCACTCCCCGCTCATGCCTCGTGTCTCCCTCGTGTTGCCCCCCACCCCCCGCTCATGCCCCGTGTCTCCCCTGTTCCCCCATCCCCTGCTCATGCCCAGTGTCTCCCTGCTGTCCCCCCTACCCCCTGCTCATGCCCTGTGTCTCCTCTGTTCCACCCCACCCCCCGCTCCTGCCCCGTGTCTCCCTCCTGTCCCCCCACCCCCCGCTCATGCCCCGTGTCTCCCTCCTGTCCCCCCACCCCCCGCTCATGCCCCGTGTCTCCCTCCTGTTGCCCACCCCCTGTCATGCCCCGTATCTCCCCTGTTCCCTCCCACCCCCCGCTCATGCCCCGTGTCTCCCCTGTACCCCTCACCCCCTGCTCATGCCCCGTGTCTCCCTCCTGTTGCCCCCAAGCCCCCGCTCATGCCCCGTTTCTCCCTCTCGTTTCCCCCATCCCCCGCTCATGCCCCGTGTCTCCCTCGTGTTCCCCCACCCCCGCTCATGCCCCTTATCTCCCTCTTGTTGCCCCCCAACCCCCGCTCAAGCCCTGTGTCTCCCCTGTTCCACCCCACGCCACGCTCATGCCCCGTGTCTCCCTCCTGTTGTCCCCCACACCCCGCTCATGCCCTGTGTCTCTCTCATGTTGCCCCCCACCCCCCGCTCATGCCCCGTGTCTCCCCTGTTCCCCCATCCCCTGCTCATGCCCAGTGTCTCCCTGCTGTCCCCCCTACCCCCTGCTCATGCCCCGTGTCTCCTCTGTTCCACCCCACCCCCCGCTCCTGCCCCGTGTCTCCCTCCTGTCCCCCCACCCCCCGCTCATGCCCCGTGTCTCCCTCCTGTCCCCCCACCCCCCGCTCATGCCCCGTGTCTCCCTCCTGTTGCCCACCCCCTGTCATGCCCCGTATCTCCCCTGTTCCCTCCCACCCCCCGCTCATGCCCCGTGTCTCCCCTGTACCCCTCACCCCCTGCTCATGCCCCGTGTCTCCCTCCTGTTGCCCCCAAGCCCCCGCTCATGCCCCGTTTCTCCCTCTCGTTTCCCCCCATCCCCCGCTCATGCCCCGTGTCTCCCTCGTGTTCCCCCACCCCCGCTCATGCCCCTTGTCTCCCTCTTGTTGCCCAACAACCCCCGCTCAAGCCCTGTGTCTCCCCTGTTCCACCCCATGCCACGCTCATGCCCCGTGTCTCCCTCCTGTAGTTCCCCACACCCCGCTCATGCCCTGTGTCTCTCTCATGTTGCCCCCCACTCCCAGCTCATGTCATGTGTCTCTCTACTGTTACCCCTGAGCCCCCGCTCCTGCCCCGTGTCTCCCTCCTGTCCCCCCACCCCCGGCTCATGCCCCGTGTCTCCCTCCTGTCCCCCCACCCCCCGCTCATGCCCCTTGTCTCCCTCCTGTTGCCCACCCCCTGTCATGCCCCGTATCTCCCCTGTTCCCTCCCACCCCCCGCTCATGCCCCGTGTCTCCCCTGTACCCCTCACCCCCTGCTCATGCCCCGTGTCTCCCTCCTGTTGCCCCCAAGCCCCCGCTCATGCCCCGTTTCTCCCTCTCATTACCCCCCATCCCCCGCTCATGCCCCGTGTCTCCCTCGTGTTCCCCCACCCCCGCTCATGCCCCTTGTCTCCCTCTTGTTGCCCCCCAACCCCCGCTCAAGCCCTGTGTCTCCCCTGTTCCACCCCACGCCACGCTCATGCCCCGTGTCTCCCTCCTGTTGCCCCCAACCCCCCGCTCATGCCCTGTGTCTCTCTCATGTTGCCCCCCACTCCCCGCTCATGTCATGTGTCTCTCTACTGTTACCCCTGAGCCCCTGCTCATGCCCCTTGTCTCCCTCCTGTTCCCCCACCCCCCGCTCATGCCCCGTGTCTCTCTCCTGTTGCCCCCACCCCCGCTCATACCCCGTGTCTCTCTCCTGTTCACCATACCCCCCGCTCATGCCCCGGGTCTCTCTCCTGTTCCCCCCACCCCACGCTCATGCCCCGTGTCTCCCTCCTGTTCCGCCCACCCCCCGCTCATTCCCTGTGTCTCTCTCCTGTTGCCCCCCACCCCCTGCCCATGACCCGTGTCTCCCTCCTGTACCCTCCACTCATGCCCCGTGTCTCTCTCCTGTTCCCCCCATCCCCCGCTCATGCCCCGTGTCTCCCCTGTTCCCCCCACCCCCCGTTCATGCCCCGTGTTTCCCTGTTCCCCCCCCACTCCCGCTCATGCCCCGAGTCTCTCTCCTGTTGCCCCCACACCCGCTCATACCCCGTGTCTCTCTCCTGTTCCCCATACGCCCCGCTCATGCCACTGGTCTCTCTCCTGTGCCCCCACAACCTGCTCATGCCCCGTGTCTCCCCTGTTCCCCCCACCCCCGTTCATGCCCCGTGTATCCCCTGTTCCCCCCGACTCCCGCTCATGCCCCTGTCTCCCCTGTTCCCACCATCCCCCGCTCATGCCCCATGTCTCCCCTGTTCCCCCCACCCCGCACTCATGCCAGTGTCTCCCCTGTTCCCCCACACCCCCCGCTCATGCCCCGTGTCTCCCATGTTCCCCCCACCACCCATTCATGCCGTGTCTCCCTCGTGTTCCCCCACCCCCCACTCATGCCCCATGTCTCCATCCTGTCCCCCCACCTCACGCTCATGCCCGTGTCTCCCTGCTGTTCCCCCCACCCCCCGCTCATGCCCCGTGTCTCCCTCTTGTTGCCCCCACCCCCTGCTCATGCCCCGTGTCTCCCTCCTGTTCCACCACCCCCGCTCTTGCCCCGTGTCTCCCTCGTGTTCCCCCCACCCCCGCTCATGTCCCGTGTCTCCCCTGTTCCCCCCACCCCCGTTCATGCCCCGTGTCTCCCTCGTGTCGCCCCCCCCACCTGCCGCTCATGCCACGTGTCTCCCCTGTTCCCCACCACACCCCGCTCATGCCCCGTGTCTCCTTTGTTCGTCCCCACCCCCCACTCATGCCCTGTCTCTCCTCTGTTCCCCCTCACCCCCCGCTCATGCACCGTGTCTCTCTCCTGTTACCCCCCACCCCCCGCTCATGCCTCGTGTCTCACTCCTGTCCCCCCACCCCACGCTCATGCCCCGTGTCTCCCTCCTGTTACCCCCTACGCCCCGCTCATGCCCTGTGTTTCCCTCTTGTTGCCCCCTACCTCCCGCTCATGCCCCGTGTCTCCCTCGTGTTCCCCTCACCCGCGCTCATGCCCTGTGTCTCCCTCTTGTTGACCCCCACCCCTGCTCATGCCCCGTGTCTCCCCTGTTCCCCCCCACCCCCGCTCATGCCCTGTGTCTCCCTCGAGTTCCCCCCACTCCCCGCTCATGCCTCGTGTCTCCCTCATGTTACCCCCCACCCCCCGCTCATGCCCCGTGTCTCCTCTGTTCATCCCCTCCCTCTCATGCCCTGTGTCTCCTCTGTTCCCCCTCACCCCCTGCTCATGCACCGTGTCTCTCTCCTGTTACCCCCCACCCCCCGCTCATGCCCCGTGTCTCACTCCTGTCCCCCGACCCCACGCTCATGCCCCGTGTCTCCCTCCTGTTACCCCCCATGCCCCGCTCATGCCCTGTGTTTCCCTCTTGTTGCCCCTCACCTCCCGCTCATGCCCCGTGTCTCACTCGTGTTCCCCTCACCCCCCACCCTTGCCCCGTGTCTCCCTCTTGTTGCCCCCCACCCCTGCTCATGCCCTGTGTCTCCCCTGTTCCCCCCACCCCTGCTCATGCCCCGTGTCTCCCTCGAGTTCCGCCCACTCCCTGCTCATGCCTCGTGTCTCCCTCGTGTTGCCCCCCACACCCCGCTCATGCCCCGTGTCTCTGCTGTTCTCCCCCACCCCCTGCTCATGCCCCATGTCTCCCCTGTTCCCCCATACCCTGCTCATGCTCAGTGTCTCCCTCCTTTTCCCCCCACCCCCGGCTCATGCCCCGTATCTCCTCTGTTCCACCCCACCCCCTGCTCCTGCCTCGTGTCTCCCTCCTGTTGTCCCCACCCACTTTCATGCCCCGTGTCTCCCCTGTACCCCCCACCCCCTGCTCATGCCCCGTGTCTCCCTTCTGTTGCCCCCAACCCCCCGCTCATGCCAGTGTCTCCCTCTTGTTGCCCCCCACCCCCCGCTCATGCCCCGTGTCTCCCTCCTGTTGCCCTTAACCCCCCGCTCATGCCCTGTGTCTCTCTCATGTAGCCCCCCACCCCACGCTCATGCCCCGTGTCTCCCTCCTGTTACCCCCCATGCCCCGCTCATGCCCTGTGTTTCCCTCTTGTTGCCCCTCACCTCCCGCTCATGCCCCGTGTCTCCCTCCTGTTGCCCCACACGCCCTGCTCATGCCCCGTGTCTCTCTCCTGCTCCCCCCCACCGCCCGCTCATGCCCCGTGTCTCCCTCCTGTTGCCCTTAACCCCCCGCTCATGCCCTGTGTCTCTCTCATGTAGCCCCCCACCCCACGCTCATGCCCCGTGTCTCCCTCCTGTTACCCCCATGCCCCGCTCATGCCCTGTGTTTCCCTCTTGTTGCCCCTCACCTCCCGCTCATGCCCCGTGTCTCGCTCGTGTTCCCCTCACCCCCCGCCCATGCCCCGTGTCTCCCTCTTGTTGCCCCCCACCCCTGCTCATGCCCCGTGTCTCCCCTTTTCCCCCCCGCCCCCGCTCATGCCCCGTGTCTCCCTCGAGTTCCCCCCACTCCCTGCTCATGCCTCGTGTCTCCCTCGTGTTGCCCCCACCCCCGCTCATGCCTCGTGTCTCCGCTGTTCTCCCCCACCCCCTGCTCATGCCCCATGTCTCCCCTGTTCCCCCATACCCTGCTCATGCTCAGTGTCTCCCTCCTTTTCCCCCCACCCCCCGCTCATGCCCCGTATCTCCTCTGTTCCACCCCACCCCCCGCTCCTGCCCCGTGTCTCCCTCCTGTTGCTCCCACCCCCTGTCTTGCCCCGTGTCTCCCCTGTACCCTCCACCCCCTGCTCATGCCCCGTGTCTCCCTTCTGTTGCCCCCAACCACCCGCTCATGCCAGTGTCTCCCTCTTGTTGCCCCCACCCCCCGCTCATGCCCTGTGTCTCTCTCCTGCTCCCCCCCACCCCACGCTCATGCCCCGTGTCTCCCTCCTGTTACCCCCCATGCCCCGCTCATGCCCTGTGTTTCCCTCTTGTTGCCCCTCACCTCCCACTCATGCCCCGTGTCTCCCTCCTGTTGCCCCCCACGCCCTGCTCATGCCCCGTGTCTCTCTCCTGCTCCCCCCCACCGCCCGCTCATGCCCCGTGTCTCCCTCCTGTTGCCCTTAACCCCCCGCTCATGCCCTGTGTCTCTCTCATGTAGCCCCCCACCCCACGCTCATGCCCCGTGTCTCCCTCCTGTTACCCCCATGCCCCGCTCATGCCCCGCTCATGCCCTGTGTTTCCCTCTTGTTGCCCCTCACCTCCCGCTCATGCCCCGTGTCTTGCTCGTGTTCCCCTCACCCCCCGCCCATGCCCCGTGTCTCCCTCTTGTTGCCCCCCACCCCTGCTCATGCCCCGTGTCTCCCCTGTTCCCCCCCACCCCCGCTCATGCCCCGTGTCTCCCTTGAGTTCCCCCCACTCCCTGCTCATGCCTCGTGTCTCCCTCGTGTTGCCCCCCACCCCCCGCTCATGGCCCGTGTCTCCGCTGTTCTCCCCCACCCCCTGCTCATGCCCCATGTCTCCCCTGTTCCCCCATACCCTGCTCATGCTCAGTGTCTCCCTCCTTTTCCCCCCACCCCCTGCTCATGCCCGTATCTCCTCTGTTCCACCCCACCCCCCGCTCCTGCCCCGTGTTTCCCTCCTGTTGCCCCCACCCCCTGTCATGCCCCGTGTCTCCCCTGTACCCCACACCCCCTGCTCATGCCCCGTGTCTCCCTCCTGTTGCCCCCAACCCCCCGCTCATGCCAATGTCTCCCTCTTGTTGACCCCCACCCCCCGCTCATGCCCTGTGTCTCCCTCGTGTTCACCCCACCTCCGCTCATGCCCCGTGTCTCCCTCTTGTTGCCCCCCAACCCCTGGTCAAGCCCCGTGTCTCCCCTGTTCCACCCCACCTCCTGCTCATGCCCCGTGTCTCCCTCATGTTCCCCCCATCCCCCGCTCATTCCCCGTGTCTCCCTCGTGTCGCCCCCCCCCGCTCATGCCCCGTGTCTCCCCTGTTCTCCCCCATGCCCCGCTCATGCCCCGTGTCTCCTCTGTTCGTCCCCACCCCCCGCTCATGCCCTGTGTCTCCTCTGTTCCCCCCCACCCCCTGCTCATGCCCCGTGTCTCCCTCATGTTGCCCCCCACCCCCTGCTCAAGCACAGTGTCTCTCACCTGTTACCCCCCGCTCATGCCCCGTGTCTCACTCCTGTCCCCCCACCCCCCACTCATGCCCCGTGTCTCCCTCCTGTCCCCCACCCCCGCTCATGCCCCGTGTCTCCCTCCTGTCCCCCAACCCCCACTCATGCCCCGTGTCTCCCTCCTTTCCCCCAACCCCCGCTCATGCCCCATGTCTCCCTCCTGTCTCCCGCACCCCCACTCATGCCCCGTGTCTACCTATTGTTCCCCCCACCTCCTTCTCATGCCCCGTGTCTCCCTGCCATTCCCCCCATCCCCCGCTCATGCCCCGCGTCTCTCTCCTGTACCCCCCCACCCCCTGCTCATGCCCTGTGTCTCCCCTGTTCCCCCCCACCCCCCGGTCATGCCCCTTGTCTCCCTCGTGTTGCCCCCCACCCCCCGCTCATGCCCCGTGTCTCTCTCCTGTTCCCCCCAACCCCCGCTCATGCCCCGTGTCTCCTCTGTTCCCCTCTACCCCCCGCTCAGGCCCTGTGTCTCCCTCCTGTTGCCCCCCACCCCTGCTCATGCCCCGTGTCTCCCTCCTGTACCCCCACCCAAGCTCATGCCCTGTGTCTCCCTCCTGTTGCCGCCCACCCCCCGGTCATGCCCCGTGTCCTCCCTGTTCCCCCAACCCGCGCTCATGCCCTGTGTCTCCCCTGTTCCCCCCCACCCCGCACTCATGCCCCGTGTCTCCCTCCTGTTCCTCCCCACCCCCCGCTCATGCCCCGTGTCTCCCTCCTGTTGCCCCCCACCCCCCACTCATGCTCCTTATCTCTCTCCTGTTACACCCCAACCCCAGCTCATGCCCTGTGTTTCCCTCTTGTTGTCCCCCACCTCCCGCTCATGCCCCGTGTCTTGCTCGGGTTCCCCTCACCCCCTGCACATGCCCCGTCTCTCCCTCTTGTTGCCCCCCACCCCTGCTCATGCCCTGTGTCTCCCCTGTTCCCCAAACCCCCGCTCATGTCCCATGTATCCCTCCTGTCCCCCCACCCCCTCTCATGCCCCGTGTCTCCCTCCTGTTGCCCCCACCCCCCGCTCATGCCCCATGTCTCCCATGTTCCCCCCCAACCCCCGCTCATGCCCCGTGTCTCCCCTGTTCCCCCCACCCCCCACTCATGCTCCGTGTCTCTCTCCTGTTACCCCCCCACCCCCCGCTCATGCCCTGTGTTTCCCTCCTGTTGCCCCCACCTCCCGCTCATGCCCGTGTCTCCCTCGTGTTCCCCTCACCCCCCGCTCATGCCCTGTGTCTCCCTCTTGTTGCCCCACACCCCTGCTCATGCCCCGTGTCTCCCCTGTTCCCCCCCACCCCCGCTCATGCCCCATGTCTCCCTCGAGTTCCCCCCACTCGCCGCTCATGCCTCGTGTCTCCCTCGAGTTCCCCCCACTTCCCGCTCATGCCTCGTGTCTCCGTCGTGTTGCCCCCCACCCCCCGCTCAAGCCCCGTGTCTCCCCTGTTCCCCCATCCCCTGCTCATGCCCAGTGTCTCCCTGCTTTCCCCCCCACCCCCTGCTCACGCCCCGTGTCTCCTCTGTTCCACCCCACCCCCCGCTCATGCCCCATGTCTCCCTCCTGTCCCCCCACCCCCCGCTCATGCCCCGTGTCCCCCTCCTGTCCCCCCACCCCCCGCTCATGCCCCGTGTCTCCCTCCTGTTGCCCACCCCCTGTCATGCCACGTGTCTCCCGTGTTCTCCCCCACCCCCCGCTCATGCCCTGTGTCTCCCCTGTACCCCTCACCCCCTGCTCATGCCCGTGTCTCCCTCCTGTTGCCCCCAAGCCCCCACTCATGCCCTGTTTCTCCCTCTCGTTTCCCCCCATCCCCCGCTCATGCCCCGTGTCTCCCTCGTGTTCCCCCCACCCCCGCTCATGCCCCTTGTCTCCCTCTTGTTGACCCCCAACCCCCGCTCAAGCCCTGTGTCTCCCCTGTTCCACCCCACGCCCCGCTCATGCCCCGTGTCTCCCTCCTGTTGTCCCCCACACCCCGCTCATGCCCCGTGTCTCCCTCCTGTTGCCCCCAAACCCCCGCTCATGCCCTGTGTCTCTCTCATGTTGCCCCCCACTCACCGCTCATGTCATGTGTCTCTCTACTGTTACCCCTGAGCCCCTGCTCATGCCCCTTGTCTCCCTCCTGTTCCCCCACCCCCCGCTCATGCCCCGTGTCTCTCTCCTGTTGCCCCCACCCCCCTCTCATACCCCGTGTCTCTCTCCTGTTCACCATACCCCCCGCTCATGCCCCGGGTCTCTCTCCTGTTCCCCCCACCCCCGTTCATGCCCCGTGTCTCCCTCGTGTCGCCCCCCACCTGCCGCTCATGCCACGTGTCTCCCCTGTTCCCCACCACACCCCGCTCATGCCCCGTGTCTCCTTTGTTCGTCCCCACCCCCCACTCATGCCCTGTCTCTCCTCTGTTCCCCCTCACCCCCCGCTCATGCACCGTGTCTCTCTCCTGTTACCCCCCACCCCCCGCTCATGCCCCGTGTCTCACTCCTGTCCCCCCACCCCACGCTCATGCCCCGTGTCTCCCTCCTGTTACCCCCTACGCCCCGCTCATGCCCTGTGTTTCCCTCTTGTTGCCCCCTACCTCCCGCTCATGCCCCGTGTCTCCCTCGTGTTCCCCTCACCCGCGCTCATGCCCTGTGTCTCCCTCTTGTTGCCCCCCACCCCTGCTCATGCCCCGTGTCTCCCCTGTTCCCCCCCACCCCCGCTCATGCCCTGTGTCTCTCTCGAGTTCCCCCCACTCCCCGCTCATGCCTCGTGTCTCCCCCGTGTTACCCCCCACCCCCCGCTCATGCCCCGTGTCTCCTCTGTTCATCCCCCCTCTCATGCCCTGTGTCTCCTCTGTTCCCCCTCACCCCCTGCTCATGCACCGTGTCTCTCTCCTGTTACCCCCCACCCCCCGCTCATGCCCCGTGTCTCACTCCTGTCCCCCGACCCCACGTTCATGCCCCGTGTCTCCCTCCTGTTACCCCCCATGCCCCGCTCATGCCCTGTGTTTCCCTCTTGTTGCCCCTCACCTCCCGCTCATGCCCCGTGTCTCACTCGTGTTCCCCTCACCCCCCACCCTTGCCCCGTGTCTCCCTCTTGTTGCCCCCCACCCCTGCTCATGCCCCGTGTCTCCCCTGTTCCCCCCCACCCCTGCTCATGCCCCGTGTCTCCCTCGAGTTCCGCCCACTCCCTGCTCATGCCTCGTATCTCCCTCGTGTTGCCCCCCACCCCCCGCTCATGCCCCGTGTCTCTGCTGTTCTCCCCCACCCCCTGCTCATGCCCCATGTCTCCCCTGTTCCCCCATACCCTGCTCATGCTCAGTGTCTCCCTCCTTTTCCCCCCACCCCCCGCTCATGCCCCGTATCTCCTCTGTTCCACCCCACCCCCTGCTCCTGCCTCGTGTCTCCCTCCTGTTGTCCCCACCCCCTGTCATGCCCCGTGTCTCCCCTGTACCCCACCCCCTGCTCATGCCCCGTGTCTCCCTTCTGTTGCCCCCAACCCCCCGCTCATGCCAGTGTCTCCCTCTTGTTGCCCCCCACCCCCCGCTCATGCCCTGTGTCTCTCTCCTGCTCCCCCCCACCGCCCGCTCATGCCCCGTGTCTCCCTCCTTTTGCCCTTAACCCCCGCTCATGCCCTGTGTCTCTCTCATGTAGCCCCCCACCCCACGCTCATGCCCCGTGTCTCCCCCCTGTTACCCCCCATGCCCCGCTCATGCCCTGTGTTTCCCTCTTGTTGCCCCTCACCTCCCGCTCATGCCCCGTGTCTCCCTCCTGTTGCCCCACACGCCCTGCTCATGCCCCGTGTCTCTCTCCTGCTCCCCCCCACCGCCCGCTCATGCCCCGTGTCTCCCTCCTGTTGCCCTTAACCCCCCGCTCATGCCCTGTGTCTCTCTCATGTAGCCCCCCACCCCACGCTCATGCCCCGTGTCTCCCTCCTGTTACCCCCCATGCCCCGCTCATGCCCTGTGTTTCCCTCTTGTTGCCCCTCACCTCCCGCTCATGCCCCGTGTCTCGCTCGTGTTCCCCTCACCCCCCGCCCATGCCCCGTGTCTCCCTCTTGTTGCCCCCCACCCCTGCTCATGCCCCGTGTCTCCCCTTTTCCCCCCGCCCCCGCTCATGCCCCGTGTCTCCCTCGAGTTCCCCCCACTCCCTGCTCATGCCTCGTGTCTCCCTCGTGTTGCCCCCCACCCCCGCTCATGCCTCGTGTCTCCGCTGTTCTCCCCCACCCCCTGCTCATGCCCCATGTCTCCCCTGTTCCCCCATACCCTGCTCATGCTCAGTGTCTCCCTCCTTTTCCCCCCACCCCCCGCTCATGCCCCGTATCTCCTCTGTTCCACCCCACCCCCCGCTCCTGCCCCGTGTCTCCCTCCTGTTGCTCCCACCCCCTGTCTTGCCCCGTGTCTCCCCTGTACCCTCCACCCTCTGCGCATGCCCCGTGTCTCCCTTCTGTTGCCCCCAACCACCCGCTCATGCCAGTGTCTCCCTCTTGTTGCCCCCCACCCCCCGCTCAGGCCCTGTGTCTCTCTCCTGCTCCCCCCCACCCCACGCTCATGCCCCGTGTCTCCCTCCTGTTACCCCCCATGCCCCGCTCATGCCCTGTGTTTCCCTCTTGTTGCCCCTCACCTCCCGCTCATGCCCCGTGTCTCCCTCCTGTTGCCCCCCACGCCCTGCTCATGCCCCATGTCTCTCTCCTGCTCCCCCCCACCGCCCGCTCATGCCCCGTGTCTCCCTCCTGTTGCCCCCCACCCCACGCTCATGCCCCGTGTCTCCCTCCTGTTACCCCCATGCCCCGCTCATGCCCCGCTCATGCCCTGTGTTTCCCTCTTGTTGCCCCTCACCTCCCGCTCATGCCCCGTGTCTCGCTCGTGTTCCCCTCACCCCCCGCCCATGCCCCGTGTCTCCCTCTTGTTGCCCCCCACCCCTGCTCATGCCCCGTGTCTCCCCTGTTCCCCCCCACCCCGCTCATGCCCCGTGTCTCCCTCGAGTTCCCCCACTCCCTGCTCATGCCCTGTGTTTCCCTCTTGTTGTCCCCCACCTCCCGCTCATGCCCCGTGTCTTGCTCGGGTTCCCCTCACCCCCTGCACATGCCCCGTCTCTCCCTCTTGTTGCCCCCCACCCCTGCTCATGCCCTGTGTCTCCCCTGTTCCCCCCACCCCCGCTCATGTCCCATGTCTCCCTCCTGTCCCCCCACCCCCTCTCATGCCCCGTGTCTCCCTCCTGTTGCCCCCACCCCCCGCTCATGCCCCATGTCTCCCATGTTCCCCCCCAACCCCCGCTCATGCCCCGTGTCTCCCCTCTTCCCCCACCCCCCACTCATGCTCCGTGTCTCTCTCCTGTTACCCCCCACCCCCCGCTCATGCCCTGTGTTTCCCTCTTGTTGCCCCCCACCTCCCGCTCATGCCCGTGTCTCCCTCGTGTTCCCCTCACCCCCCGCTCATGCCCTGTGTCTCCCTCTTGTTGCCCCACACCCCTGCTCATGCCCCGTGTCTCCCCTGTTCCCCCCCACCCCCGCTCATGCCCCATGTCTCCCTCGAGTTCCCCCCACTCGCCGCTCATGTCTCGTGTCTCCCTCGAGTTCCCCCCACTTCCCGCTCATGCCTCGTGTCTCCCTCGTGTTGCCCCCCACCCCCGCTCATGCCCCGTGTCTCCCCTGTTCCCCCATCCCCTGCTCATGCCCAGTGTCTCCCTGCTTTCCCCCCCACCCCCTGCTCACGCCCCGTGTCTCCTCTGTTCCACCCCACCCCCCTCTCATGCCCCATGTCTCCCTCCTGTCCCCCCACCCCCCGCTCATGCCCCGTGTCTCCCTCCTGTCCCCCCCACCCCCGCTCATGCCCCGTGTCTCCCTCCTGTTGCCCACCCCCTGTCATGCCACGTGTCTCCCATGTTCTCCCCCACCCCCCGCTCATGCCCTGTGTCTCCCCTGTACCCCTCACCCCCTGCTCATGCCCGTGTCTCCCTCCTGTTGCCCCCAAGCCCCCACTCATGCCCTGTTTCTCCCTCTCGTTTCCCCCCATCCCCCGCTCATGCCCCGTGTCTCCCTCGTGTTCCCCCCACCCCCGCTCATGCCCCTTGTCTCCCTCTTGTTGCCCCCCAACCCCCGCTCAAGCCCTGTGTCTCCCCTGTTCCACCCCACGCCCCGCTCATGCCCCGTGTCCCCCTCCTGTTGTCCCCCACACCCCGCTCATGCCCCGTGTCTCCCTCCTGTTGCCCCCAAACCCCCGCTCATGCCCTGTGTCTCTCTCATGTTGCCCCCCACTCACCGCTCATGTCATGTGTCTCTCTACTGTTACCCCTGAGCCCCTGCTCATGCCCCTTGTCTCCCTCCTGTTCCCCCACCCCCCGCTCATGCCCCGTGTCTCTCTCCTGTTGCCCCCACCCCCCTCTCATACCCCGTGTCTCTCTCCTGTTCACCATACCCCCCTCTCATACCCCGGGTCTCTCTCCTGTTCCCCCCACCCACGCTCATGCCCCGTGTCTCCATCCTGTTCCGCCCACCCCCGCTCATTCCCTGTGTCTCTCTCCTGTTGCCCCCTCCCCTTGCCCCGTGTCTCCCTCCTGTACCCTCCACTCATGCCCCGTGTCTCTCTCCTGTTCCCCCCACCCCCCGCTCATGCCCCGTGTCTCCCCTGTTCCCCCCACCCCCCGTTCATGCCCTGTGTTTCCCTGTTCCCCCCCACTCCCGCTCATGCCCCGAGTCTCTCTCCTGTTGCCCCCACCCCCCGCTCATACCCCGTGTCCCTCTCCTGTTCCCCATATGCACCGCTCATGCCCCTGGTCTCTCTCCTGTGCCCCCCACCACCCGCTCATGACCCGTGTCTCCCCTGTTCCCCCCACCCCCGTTCATGCCCCGTGTCTCCCCTGTTCCAAACCACTCCCGCTCATGCCCCTGTCTCCCCTGTTCCCCCACACCCCCGCTCATGCCCCGTGTCTCCCATGTTCCCCCCACCACCCATTCATGCCGTGTCTCCCTCGTGTTCCCCCACCCCCCGCTCATGCCCCATGTCTCCATCCTGTCCCCCCACCTCACGCTCATGCCCGTGTCTCCCTGCTGTTCCCCCACCCCCCGCTCATGCCCTGTGTCTCCCTCTTTTTGCCCCCACCCCCTGCTCATGCCTGTGTCTCCTCCCTGGTTCCACCACCCCTGCTCTTGCCACGTGTCTCCCTCGTGTTCCCCCCCACCCCCGCTCATGTCCCGTGTCTCCCCTGTTCCCCCCACCCCCATTCATGCCCCGTGTCTCCCTCGTGTGCCCCCCACCCCCCGCTCTTGCCACGTGTCTCCCCTGTTCCCCACCACACCCCGCACATGCCCCGTGTCTCCTTTGTTCGTCCCCACCCCCCGCTCATGCCCTGTGTCTCCTCTGTTCCCCCTCACCCCCCGCTCATGCACCGTGTCTCTCTCCTGTTACCCCCCACCCCCCGCTCATGCCCCGTGTCTCACTCCTGTCCCCCCACCCCACGCTCATGCCCCGGTGTCTCCCTCCTGTTACCCCCTACGCCCCGCTCATGCCCTGTGTTTCCCTCTTGTTGCCCCCCACCCCTGCTCATGCCCCGTGTCTCCCCTGTTCCCCCCACCCCCGCTCATGCCCTGTGTCTCCCTCGAGTTCCCCCCACTCCCCGCTCATGCCCCGTGTCTCTCTCCTGTTACCCCCCACCCCCCGCTCATGCCCCGTGTCTCACTCCTGTCCCCCGACCCCACGCTCATGCCCGTGTCTCCTCTGTTCCACCCCACCCCCCGCTCCTGCCCCTTGTCTCCCTCCTGTCCCCCCACCCCCCGCTCATGCCCTGTGTCTCCCTCCTGTCCCCCCACCCCCGCTCATGCCCCGTATCTCCTCTGTTCCACCCCACCCCCCGCTCCTGCCCCATGTCTCCCTCCTGTTGCTCCCACCCCCTGTCTTGCCCCGTGTCTCCCCTGTACCCTCCACCCCCTGCTCATGCCCCGTGTCTCCCTTCTGTTGCCCCCAACCACCCGCTCATGCCAGTGTCTCCCTCTTGTTGCCCCCCCACCCCCCGCTCATGCCCTGTGTCTCTCTCCTGCTCCCCCCCACCTCCCGCTCATGCCCTGTGTCTCCCTCCTGTTGCCCTTAACCCCCCGCTCATGCCCTGTGTCTCTCTCATGTAGCCCCCCACCCCACGCTCATGCCCCGTGTCTCCCTCCTGTTACCCCCATGGCCCCGCTCATGCCTGTGTTTCCCTCTTGTTGCCCCTCACCTCCCGCTCATGCCCCGTGTCTCCCTCCTGTTGCCCCCCACGCCCTGCTCATGCCCCGTGTCTCTCTCCTGCTCCCCCCCACCGCCCGCTCATGCCCCGTGTCTCCCTCCTGTTGCCCTTAACCCCCGCTCATGCCCTGTGTCTCTCTCATGTAGCCCCCCACCCCACGCTCATGCCCCGTGTCTCCCTCCTGTTACCCCCATGCCCCGCTCATGCCCCGCTCATGCCCTGTGTTTCCCTCTTGTTGCCCCTCACCTCCCGCTCATGCCCCGTGTCTCGCTCGTGTTCCCCTCACCCCCGCCCATGCCCCATGTCTCCCTCTTGTTGCCCCCACCCCTGCTCATGCCCCGTGTCTCCCCTGTTCCCCCCCACCCCCGCTCATGCCCCGTGTCTCCTTCGAGTTCCCCCCACTCCTGCTCACTCCTCGTGTCTCCCTCGTGTTGCCCCCCCACCCCCCGCTCATGGCCCGTGTCTCCGCTGTTCTCCCCACCCCCTGCTCATGCCCCATGTCTCCCCTGTTCCCCCATACCCTGCTCATGCTCAGTGTCTCCCTCCTTTTCCCCCCACCCCCCGCTCATGCCCGTATCTCCTCTGTTCCACCCCACCCCCCGCTTCTGCCCCGTGTTTCCCTCCTGTTGCCCCCACCCCCTGTCATGCCCCGTGTCTCCCCTGTACCCCACACCCCTTGCTCATGCCCCGTGTCTCCCTCCTGTTGCCCCCAACCCCCCGCTTATGCCAGTGTCTCCCTCTTGTTGCCCCCCACCCCCCGCTCATGCCCTGTGTCTCCCTCGTGTTCCCCCCACCTCCGCTCATGCCCCGTGTCTCCCTCTTGTTGCCCCCCAACCCCTGGTCAAGCCCGTGTCTCCCTCATGTTCCCCCATCCCCCGCTCATGCCCCGTGTCTCCCTCATGTCGCCCCCCACCCCCCGCTCATGCCCCGTGTCTCCCCTGTTCTCCCCATGCCCCGCTCATGCCCCGTGTCTCCTCTGTTCGTCCCCACCCCCCGCTCATGCCCTGTGTCTCCTCTGTTCCCCCCCACCCCCTGCTCATGCCCCGTGTCTCCCTCATGTTGCCCCCCACCCCCCGCTCAAGCACAGTGTCTCTCACCTGTTACCCCCTGCTCATGCCCCGTGTCTCACTCCTGTCCCCCCACCCCCCACTCATGCCCCGTGTCTCCCTCCTGTCCCCCACCCCCGCTCATGCCCCGTGTCTCCCTCCTGTCCCCCCAACCCCCACTCATGCCCCGTGTCTCCCTCCTTTCCCCCAACCCCCGCTCATGCCCCATGTCTCCCTCCTGTCTCCCGCACCCCCACTCATGCCCCGTGTCTACCTATTGTTCCCCCCACCTCCTTCTCATGCCCCGTGTCTCCCTGCCATTCCCCCCATCCCCGGCTCATGCCCCGTGTCTCTCTCCTGTACCCCCTCACCCCCTGCTCATGCCCTGTGTCTCCCCTGTTCCCCCCCACCCCCTGCTCATGCCCCTTGTCTCCCTCGTGTTGCCCCCCACCCCCCGCTCATGCCCCGTGTCTCCCCTGTTCTCCCCCATGCCCCGCTCATGCCCCGTGTCTCCTCTGTTCGTCCCCACCCCCGCTCATGCCCTGTGTCTCCTCTGTTCGCCCCACCCCCTGCTCATGCCCCGTGTCTCCCTCATGTTGCCCCCCACCCCCCGCTCAAGCACAGTGTCTCTCACCTGTTACCCCCCGCTCATGCCCTGTGTCTCACTCCTGTCCCCCCACCCCCCACTCATGCCCCGTGTCTCCCTCCTGTCCCCCACCCCCGCTCATGCCCCGTGTCTCCCTCCTGTCCCCCAACCCCCACTCATGCCCCGTGTCTCCCTCCTTTCCACCAACCCCCGCTCATGCCCCATGTCTCCCTCCTGTCTCCCGCACCCCCACTCATGCCCCGTGTCTACCTATTGTTCCCCCCACCTCCTTCTCATGCCCCGTGTCTCCCTGCCATTCCCCCCATCCCCGGCTCATGCCCCGTGTCTCTCTCCTGTCCCCCCCACCCCCTGCTCATGCCCTGTGTCTCCCCTGTTCCCCCCCACCCCCTGCTCATGCCCCTTGTCTCCCTCGTGTTGCCCCCCAACCCCCGCTCATGCCCCGTGTCTCTCTCCTGTTCCCCCCAACCCCCGCTCATGCCCCGTGTCTCCTCTGTTCCCCTCTACCCCCCGCTCAGGCCCTGTGTCTCCCTCCTGTTGCCCCCCACCCCCGCTCATGCCCCGTGTCTCCCTCCTGTCCCCCCACCCAAGCTCATGCCCTGTGTCTCCCTCCTGTTGCCCCCCACCCCCCGGTCATGCCCCGTGTCCTCCCTGTTCCCCCAACCCGCGCTCATGCCCTGTGTCTCCCCTGTTCCCCCCACCCCGCACTCATGCCCCGTGTCTCCCTCCTGTTCCTCCCCACCCCCCGCTCATGCCCCGTGTCTCCCTCCTGTTGCCCCCCACCCCCCACTCATGCTCCTTATCTCTCTCCTGTTACACCCCAACCCCAGCTCATGCCCTGTGTTTCCCTCTTGTTGTCCCCCACCTCCCGCTCATGCCCCGTGTCTTGCTCGGGTTCCCCTCACCCCCTGCACATGCCCTGTGTCTCCCTCTTGTTGCCCCCCACCCCTGCTCATGCCCTGTGTCTCCCCTGTTTCCCCCACCCCCGCTCATGTCCCATGTCTCCCTCCTGTCCCCCCACCCCCTCTCATGCCCCGTGTCTCCCTCCTGTTGCCCCCACCCCCCGCTCATACCCCATGTCTCCCATGTTCCCCCCAACCCCCGCTCATGCCCCGTGTCTCCCCTGTTCCCCCCACCCCCCACTCATGCTCCGTGTCTCTCTCCTGTTACCCCCCACCCCCCGCTCATGCCCTGTGTTTCCCTCTTGTTGCCCCCCACCTCCCGCTCATGCCCCGTGTCTCCCCTGTTCCCCCCACCCCCGCTCATGCCCCATGTCTCCCTCGAGTTCCCCCCACTCGCCGCTCATGCCTCTTGTCTCCCTCGAGTTCCCCCCACTTCCCGCTCATGCCTCGTGTCTCCCTCGTGTTGCCCCCCACCCCCCGCTCATGCCCTGTGTCTCCCCTGTTCCCCCATCCCCTGCTCATGCCCAGTGTCTCCCTGCTTTCCCCCCACCCCCTGCTCACGCCCCGTGTCTCCTCTGTTCCACCCCACCCCCCGCTCCTGCCCCGTGTCTCCCTCCTGTCCCCCCACCCCCTGCTCATGCCCCGTGTCTCCCTCCTGTCCCCCCACCCCCCGCTCATGCCCCGTGTCTCCCTCCTGTTGCCCACCCCCTGTCATGCCCCGTGTCTCCCGTGTTCTCCCCCACCCCCGCTCATGCCCCGTGTCTCCCCTGTACCCCTCACCCCCTGCTCATGCCCCGTGTCTCCCTCCTGTTGCCCCCAAGCCCCCGCTCATGCCCCGTTTCTCCCTCTCGTTTCCCCCCATCCCCCGCTCATGCCCCGTGTCTCCCTCGTGTTCCCCCCACCCCCGCTCATGCCCCTTGTCTCCCTCTTGTTGCCCCCAACCCCTGCTCAAGCCCTGTGTCTCCCCTGTTCCACCCCACGCCCCGCTCATGCCCCTTGTCTCCCTCCTGTTCCCCCACCCCCCGCTCATGCCCCGTGTCTCTCTCCTGTTGCCCCCACCCCCCGCTCATACCCCGTGTCTCTCTCCTGTTCACCATACCCCCCACTCATGCCCCGGGTCTCTCTCCTGTTCCCCCCACCACATGCTCATGCCCCGTGTCTCCCTCCTGTTCCGCCCACCCCCCGCTCATTCCCTGTGTCTCTCTCCTGTTGCCCCCCACCCCCTGCCCATGCCCCGTGTCTCCCTCCTGTACCCTCCACTCATGCCCCGTGTCTCTCTCCTGTTCCCCCCACCCCCGGTCATGCCCCGAGTCTCTATCCTGTTGCCCCCACCCCCCGCTCATACCCCGTGTCTCTCTCATGTTCCCCATACGCCCCGCTCATGCCCCTGGTCTCTCTCCTGTGCCCCCCACCACCCGCTCATGCCCTGTGTCTCCCCTGTTCCCCCCACCCCCGTTCATGCCCCGTGTCTCCCCTGTTCCCCCCCACTCCCGCTCATGCCCCTGTCTCCCCTGTTCCCCCCATCCCCCGCTCATGCCCCATGTCTCCCCTGTTCCCCCCACCCCGCACTCATGCCAGTGTCTCCCCTGTTCCCCCACACCCCCACTCATGCCCCGTGTCTCCCATGTTCCCCCCACCACCCATTCATGCCGTGTCTCCCTCGTGTTCCCCCACCCCCGCTCATGCCCCATGTCTCCATCCTGTCCCCCCACTTCACACTCATGCCCGTGTCTCCCTGCTGTTCCCCCCAACCCCCGCTCATGCCCCGTGTCTCCCTCTTGTTGCCCCCACCCCCTGCTCATGCCCCGTGTCTCCCTCCTGTTCCACCACCCCCGCTCTTGCCCCGTGTCTCCCTCTTGTTCCCCCCACCCCCGCTCATGTCCCGTGTCTCCCCTGTTCCCCACCACACCCCGCTCATGCCCCTTGTCTCCTTCGTTCGTCCCCACCCCCCACTCATGCCCTGTGTCTCCTCTGTTCCCCCTCTCCCCCCGCTCATGCACCGTGTCTCTCTCCTGTTACCCCCCACCCCCCGCTCATGCCCCGTGTCTCACTCCTGTCCCCCCACCCCACGCTCATGCCCCGTGTCTCCCTCCTGTTACCCCCTATGCCCCGCTCATGCCCTGTGTCCTGTGTTTCCCTCTTGTTGCCCCCACCTCCCGCTCATGCCCCGTGTCTCCCTCGTGTTCCCCTCACCCCCGCTCATGCCCCGTGTCTCCCTCTTGTTGCCCCCCACCCCTGCTCATGCCCCGTGTCTCCCCTGTTCCCCCCCACCCCCGCTCATGCCCTGTGTCTCCCTCGAGTTCCCCCCACTCCCCGCTCATGCCTCGTGTCTCCCTCGTGTTACCCCCCACCCCCCTGCTCATGCCCCGTGTCTCCTCTGTTCATCCCCCCCTCTCATGCCCTGTGTCTCCTCTGTTCCCCCTCACCCCCCGCTCATGCACCGTGTCTCTCTCCTGTTACCCCCCACCCCCAGCTCATGCCCCGTGTCTCACTCCTGTCCCCCGACCCCACGCTCATGCCCCGTGTCTCCCTCCTGTTACCCCCCATGCCCCGCTCATGCCCTGTGTTTACCTCTTGTTGCCCCTCACCTCCCGCTCATGCCCCGTGTCTCCCTCGTGTTCCCCTCACCCCCACCCATGCCCCGTGTCTCCCTCTTGTTGCCCCCCACCCCTGCTCATGCCCCGTGTCTCCCCTGTTCCCCCCACCCCCGCTCATGCCCCGTGTCTCCCTCGAGTTCCCCCCACTCCCTGCTCATGCCTCCCTCGTGTTGCCCCCCACACCCCGCTCATGCCCCGTGTCTCCGCTGTTCTCCCCCACCCCCTGCTCATGCCCCATGTCTCCCCCTTTCCCCCATACCCTGCTCATGCTCAGTGTTTCCCTCCTTTTCCCCCCACCCCCCGCTCATGCCCCATATCTCCTCTGTTCCACCCCACCCCACCCCCTGCTCCTGCCCCGTGTCTCCCTCCTGTTGCCCCCACCCCCTGTCATGCCCTGTGTCTCCCCTGTACCCCCCACCCCCTGCTCATGCCCCGTGTCTCCCTTCTGTTGCCCCCAACCCCCCGCTCATGCCAGTGTCTCCCTCTTGTTGCCCCCCACCCCCCGCTCATGCCCTGTGTCTCTCTCCTGCTCCCCCCCCACCACCCGCTCATGCCCCGTGTCTCCCTCCTGTTGCCCTTAACCCCCCGCTCATGCCCTGTGTCTCTCTCATGTAGCCCCCCACCCCTGCTCATGCCCCGTGTCTCCCCTGTTTACCCCCACCCCCGCTCATGCCCCGTGTCTCCCTCGAGTTCCCCCCACTCCCTGCTCATGCCTCGTGTCTCCCTCGTGTTGCCCCCCACCCCCACTCATGTTTCCCTCTTGTTGCCCCTCACCTCCCGCTCATACCCCGTGTCTCCCTCCTGTTGCCCCCACGCCCTGCTCATGCCCCGTGTCTCTCTCCTGCTCCCCCCCATCGCCCGCTCATGCCCCGTGTCTCCCTCCTGTTGCCCTTAACCCCCTGCTCATGCCCTGTGTCTCTCTCATGTAGCCCCCCACCCCACGCTCATGCCCCGTGTCTCCCTCCTGTTACCCCCCATGCCCCGCTCATGCCCTGTGTTTCCCTCTTGTTGCCCCTCACCTCCCACTCATGCCCCGTGTCTCGCTCGTGTTCCCCTCACCCCCCGCCCATGCCCCGTGTCTCCCTCTTGTTGCCCCCCACCCCTGCTCATGCCCCGTGTCTCCCCTGTTCACCCCCACCCCCGCTCATGCCCCGTGTCTCCCTCGAGTTCCCCCCACTCCCTGCTCATGCCTCGTGTCTCCCTCGTGTTGCTCCCCACCCCCACTCATGCCTCGTGTCTCTGCTGTTCTCCCCCACCCCCTGCTCATGCCCCATGTCTCCCCTGTTCCCCCATACCCTGCTCATGCTCAGTGTCTCCCTCCTTTTCCCCCAACCCCCGCTCATGCCCCGTATCTCCTCTGTTCCACCCCACCCCCCGCTCCTGCCCCGTGTCTCCCTCCTGTTGCCCCCACCCCCTGTCATGCCCCGTGTCTCCCCTGTACCCCCCACCCCCTGCTCATGCCCCGTGTCTCCCTTCTGTTGCCGCCAACCCCCCGCTCATGCCAGTGTCTCCCTCTTGTTGCCCCCCACCCCCCGCTCATGCCCTGTGTCTCTCTCCTGCTCCCCCCCACCGCCCGCTCATGCCCCGTGTCTCCCTCCTGTTGCCCTTAACCCCCCGCTCATGCCCTGTGTCTCTCTCATGTAGCCCCCCATCCCACGCTCATGCCCCGTGTCTCCCTCCTGTTACCCCCCATGCCCCGCTCATGCCCTGTATTTCCATCTTGTTGCCCCTCACCTCCCGCTCATGCCCCGTGTCTCCCACCTGTTGCCCCCCATGCCCTGCTCATGCCCCGTGTCTCTCTCCTGCTCCCCCCCACTGCCCGCTCATGCCCCGTGTCTCCCTCCTGTTGCCCTTAACCCCCCGCTCATGCCCTGTGTCTCTCTCATGTAGCCCCCCACCCCACGCTCATGCCCCGTGTCTCCCTCCTGTTACCCCCATGCCCCGCTCATGCCCTGTGTTTCCCTCTTGTTGCCCCTCACCTCCCGCTCATGCCCCGTGTCTCGCTCGTGTTCCCCTCACCCCCCGCCCATGCCCCGTGTCTCCCTCTTGTTGCCCCCCACCCCTGCTCATGCCCCGTGTCTCCCCTGTTCCCCCCAACCCCCTGCTCATGCCTCGTGTCTCCCTCGTGTTGCCCCCCACCCCCCGCTCATGCCCCGTGTCTCCGCTGTTCTCCCCCACCCCCTGCTCATGCCCCATGTCTCCCCTTTTCCCCCATACCCTGCTCATGCTCAGTGTCTCCCTCCTTTTCCCCCCACCCCCCGCTCATGCCCCGTATCTCCTCTGTTCCACCCCACCCCCGCTCCTGCCCCATGTCTCCCTCCTGTTGCCCCCACCCCCTATCATGCCCTGTGTCTCCCCTGTACCCCCCACCCCCTGCTCATGCCCCGTGTCTCCCTCCTGTTGCCCCCAACCCCCCGCACATGCCAGTGTCTCCCTCTTGTTGCCCCCCACCCCCCGCTCATGCCCTGTGTCTCCCTCATGTTCCCCCCACCTCCGTTCATGCCCCGTGTCTCCCTCTTGTTGCCCCCCAACCCCTGGTCAAGCCCCGTGTCTCCCCTGTTCCACCCCACCTCCCGCTCATGCCCCGTGTCTCCCTCATGTTCCCCTCATCCCCCGCTCATGCCCTGTGTCTCCCCCCACCCCCTGCTCATGCCCCGTGTCTCCCCTGTTCTCCCCCATGCCCCGCTCATGCCCCGTGTCTCCTCTGTTCGTCCCCACCCCCCGCTCATGCCCTGTGTCTCCTCTGTTCCCCCCACCCCCTGCTCATGCCCCGTGTCTCCCTCATGTTGCCCCCCACCCCCCGCTCAAGCACAGTGTCTCTCACCTGTTACCCCCGCTCATGCCCCGTGTCTCACTCCTGTCCCCCCACCCCCCACTCATGCCCCGTGTCTCCCTCCTGTCCCCCACCCCCCGCTCATGCCCTGTGTCTCCCTTCTGTCCCCCCAACCCCCGCTCATGCCCCATGTCTCCCTCCTTTCCCCCAACCCCCGCTCATGCCCCATGTCTCCCTCCTGTCTCCCGCACCCCCACTCATGCCCCGTGTCTACCTATTGTTCCCCCCACCTCCTTCTCATGCCCCGTGTCTCCCTGCCATTCCCCCCATCCCCCGCTCATGCCCCGTGTCTCTCTCCTGTACCCCCCCACCCCCTGCTCATGCCCTGTGTCTCCCCTGTTCCCCCCACCCCCTGATCATGCCCCGTGTCTCCCCTGTTCCCCCCCTCCCCCTGCTCATGCCCCTTGTCTCCCTTGTGTTGCCCCCCACCCCCCGCTCATGCCCCGTGTCTCTCTCCTGTTCCCCCCAACCCCGCTCATGCCCCGTGTCTCCTCTGTTCCCCTCTACCCCCCGTTCAGGCCCTGTGTCTCCCTCCTGTTGCCCCCCACCCCCGCTCATGCCCCGTGTCTCCCTCCTGTCCCCCCATCCACGCTCATGCCCTGTGTCTCCCTCCTGTTGCCCCCCACCCCCCGGTCATGCCCTGTGTCCTCCCTGTTCCCCCCAACCCGCGCTCATGCCCTGTGTCTCCCCTGTTCCCCCCACCCCCCACTCATGCCCCGTGTCTCCCTCCTGTTCCTCCCCACCCCCCGCTCATGCCCCATGTCTCCCTCCTGTTGCCCCCCACCCCCCACTCATGCTCCTTATCTCTCTCCTGTTACCCCCCAACCCCAGCTCATGCCCTGTGTTTCCCTCTTGTTTTCCCCCACCTTCCGCTCATGCCCCGTGTCTTGCTCGGGTTCCCCTCACCCCCTGCACATGCCCCGTGTCTCCCTCTTGTTGCCCCCCACCCCTGCT
The DNA here is from genome assembly GCF_040938575.1 of Ambystoma mexicanum. NCBI lineage: Eukaryota > Metazoa > Chordata > Amphibia > Caudata > Ambystomatidae > Ambystoma > Ambystoma mexicanum. The sequence continues at coordinate 114,125,330 of NC_090934.1, read as the reverse complement.
CATGCCCTGTGTCTCCCCTGTTCCCCCCACCCCCGCTCATGTCCCATGTCTCCCTCCTGTCCCCCCACCCCCGCTCATGCCCCGTGTCTCCCTCCTGTTGCCTCCACCCCCCGCTCATGCCCCATGTCTACCCTGTTCCCCCCAACCCCCGCTCATGCCCCGTGTCTCCCCTGTTCCCCCCACCCCCCACTCATGCTCCGTGTCTCTCTCCTGTTACCCCCCACCCCCCGCTCATGCCCCATGTCTCCCTCCTGTTGCCCCCCACCCCCCACTCATGCTCCTTATCTCTCTCCTGTTACGCCCCAACCCCATCTCATGCCCTGTGTTTCCCTCTTGTTGCCCCCCACCTCCCGCTCATGCCCGTGTCTCCCTCATGTTCCCCTCACCCCCCGCTCATGCCCTGTGTCTCCCTCTTGTTTCCCCCCACCCCTGCTCATGCCCCGTGTCTCCCCTGTTCCCCCCCACCCCCGCTCATGCCCCATGTCTCCCTCGAGTTCCCCCCACTCGCCGCTCCTGCCTCGTGTCTCCCTCGAGTTCCCCCCACTCCCCGCTCATGCCTCGTGTCTCCCTCGTGTTGCCCCCCACCCCCGCTCATGCCCCGTGTCTCCCCTGTTCCCCCATCCCCTGCTCATGCCCAGTGTCTCCCTGCTTTCCCCAACAACCCCTGCTCATGCCCCGTGTCTCCTCTGTTCCACCCCACCCCCCGCTCCTGCCACGTGTCTCCCTCTGTCCCCCCACCCCCCGCTCATGCCCCGTGTCTCCCTCCTGTCCCCCCACCCCCGCTCATGCCCCGTGTCTCCCTCCTGTTGCCCACCCCTGTCATGCCCCATGTCTCCCGTGTTCTCCCCCACCCCCCGCTCATGCCCCGTGTCTCCCCTGTACCCCTCACCCCCCGCTCATGCCCCGTGTCTCCCTCCTGTTGCCCCCAAGCCCCCGCTCATGCCCCGTTTCTCCCTCTCGTTTCCCCCATCCCCCGCTCATGCCCCGTGTCTCCCTCGTGTTCCCCCCACCCCCGCTCATGCCCCTTGTCTCCCTCTTGTTGCCCCCCAACCCCCGTTCAAGCCATGTGTCTCCCCTGTTCCACCCCACGCCCCGCTCATGCCCGTGTCTCCCTCCTGTTGTCCCCCACACCCCGCTCATGCCCCGTGTCTACCTCCTGTTGCCCCCAACCCCCCGCTCATGCCCTGTGTCTCTCTCATGTTGCCCCCCACTCACCGCTCATGTCATGTTTCTCTCTACTGTTACCCCTGTCCCCACCCCCCGCTCATGCCCCGTGTCTCTCTCCTGTTGCCCCAACCCCCCGCTCATACCCCGTGTCTCTCTCCTGTTCACCATACCCCCCGCTCATGCCCCGGGTCTCTCTCCTGTTCCCCCCACCCCACGCTCATGCCCCGTGTCTCCATCATGTTCCGCCCACCCCCCGCTCATTCCCTGTGTCTCTCTCCTGTTGCCCCCCACCCCCTGCCCATGCCCCGTGTCTCCCTCCTGTACCCTCCACTCATGCCCCGTGTCTCGCTCCTGTTCCCCCCACCCCCCGCTCATGCCCCATGTCTCCTCTGTTCCCCCCACCCCCGTTCATGCCCCGTGTTTCCCTGTTCCCCCCCCACTCCCGCTCATGCCCCGAGTCTCTCTCCTGTTGCCCCCACCCCCCGCTCATACCCCGTGTCTCTCTGCTGTTCCCCATATGCCCCAATCATGCCCCTGGTCTCTCTCCTGTGCCCCCCACCACCCGCTCATGCCCCGTGTCTCCCCTGTTCCCCCTACCCCCGTTCATGCCCCGTGTCTCCCCTGTTCCCCCCCACTCCCGCTCATGCCCCTGTCTCCCCTGTTCCCCCACACCCCCCGCTCATGCCCCATGTCTCCCATGTTCCCCCCACCACCCATTCATGCCGTATCTCCCTCGTGTTCCCCCACCCCCCGCTCATGCCCCATGTCCCCATCCTGTCCCTCCACCTCACGCTCATGCCCGTGTCTCCCTGCTGTTCCCCCCACCCCCCCGCTCATGCCCCGTGTCTCCCTCTTGTTGCCCCCACCCCCTGCTCATGCCCCGTGTCTCCCTCCTGTTCCACCACCCCCGCTCTTGCCCCGTGTCTCCCTCGTGTTCCCCCCACCCCCGCTCATGTCCCGTGTCTCCACTGTTCCCCCCCACCCCCGTTCATGCCCCGTGTCTCCCTCGTGTCCCCCCCACCCCCCGCTCATGCCACGTGTCTCCCCTGTTCCCCACCACACCCCGCTCATGCCCCGTGTCTCCTTTGTTCGTCCCCACCCCCCGCTCATGCCCTGTGTCTCCTCTGTTCCCCCTCACCCCCCGCTCATGCACCGTTTCTCTCTCCTGTTACCCCCACCCCCCGCTCATGCCCCGTGTCTCAATCCTGTCCCCCCACCCCACACTCATGCCCCGTGTCTCCCTCCTGTTACCCCCTACGCCCCGCTCATGCCCTGTGTTTCCCTCTTGTTGCCCCCACCTCCCGCTCATGCCCCGTGTCTCCCTTGTGTTCCCCACACCCCCGCTCATGCCCCGTGTCTCCCTCTTGTTGCCCCCCACCCCTGCTCATGCCCCGTGTCTCCCCTGTTCCCCCCCACCCCCGCTCATGCCCTGTGTCTCCCTCGAGTTCCCCCCACTCCCCGCTCATGCGTCGTGTCTCCCTCGTGTTACCCCCCACCCCCACTCATGCCCCGTGTCTCCACTGTTCATCCCCCCCTCTCATGCCCTGTGTCTCCTCTGTTCCCCCTCACCCCCCGCTCATGCACCGTGTCTCTCTCCTGTTACCCCCACCCCCCGCTCATGCCCCGTGTCTCACTCCTGTCCCCCGACCCCACGCTCATGCCCCTTGTCTCCCTCCTGTTACCCCCCATGCCCGCTCATGCCCTGTGTTTCCCTCTTGTTGCCCCTCACCTCCCGCTCATGCCCCGTGTCTCCCTCGTGTTCCCCTCACCCCCCGCCCATGCCCCGTGTCTCCCTCTTGTTGCCTCCCACCCCTGCTCATGCCCCGTGTCTCCCCTGTTCCCCCCACCCCCGCTCATGCCCCGTGTCTCCCTCGAGTTCCCCACACTCCCTGCTCATGCCTCGTGTCTCCCTCGTGTTGCCCCCCACCCCCCGCTCATGCCCTGTGTCTCCGTTGTTCTCCCCCACCCCCTGCTCATGCCCCATGTCTCCCCTGTTCCCCCATACCCTGCTCATGCTCAGTGTCTCCCTCCTTTTCCCCCCACCCCCGCTCATGCCCCGTATCTCCTCTGTTCCACCCCACCCCCCGCTCCTGCCCCGTGTCTCCCTCCTGTTGCCCCCACCCCCTGTCATGCCCTGTGTCTCCCCTGTACCCCCCACCCCCTGCTCATGCCCCGTGTCTCCCTTCTGTTGCCCCCAACCCCCCGCTCATGCCAGTGTCTCCCTCTTGTTGCCCCCACCCCCCGCTCATGCCCTGTGTCTCTCTCCTGCTCCTCCCCACCGCCCGTTCATGCCCCGTGTCTCCTCTATTCCACCCCACCCCCCGCTCCTGCCCCGTGTCTCCCTCCTGTTGCCCCCACCCCCTGTCATGCCCCGTGTCTCCCCTGTACCCCCCACCCCCTGCTCATGCCCCGTGTCTCCCTTCTGTTGCCGCCAACCCCCCGCTCATGCCAGTGTCTCCCTCTTGTTGCCCCCACCCCCCGCTCATGCCCTGTGTCTCTCTCCTGCTCCCCCCCACCGCCCGCTCATGCCACGTGTCTCCCTACTGTTGCCCTTAACCCCCCGCTCATGCCCTGTGTCTCTCTCATGTAGCCCCCCATCCCACGCTCATGCCCCGTGTCTCCCTCCTGTTACCCCCACCCCCGCTCATGCCCCTTGTCTCCCTCTTGTTGCCCCCCAACCCCCGTTCAAGCCCTGTGTCTCCCCTGTTCCACCCCACGCCCCGCTAATGCCCGTGTCTCCCTTCTGTTGTCCCCCACACCCCGCTCATGCCCCGTGTCTCCCTCCTGTTGCCCCCAACCTCCCGCTCATGCCCTGTGTCTCTCTCATGTTGCCCCCCACTCACCGCTCATGTCATGTGTCTCTCTACTGTTACCCCTGTCCCCCACCCCCCGCTCATGCCCTGTGTCTCTCTCCTGTTGCCCCAACCCCCCGCTCATACCCCGTGTCTCTCTCCTGTTCACCATACCCCCCGCTCATGCCCTGGGTCTCTCTCCTGTTCCCCCCACCCCACGCTCATGCCCCGTGTCTCCATCCTGTTCCGCCCACCCCCCGCTCATTCCCTGTGTCTCTCTCCTGTTGCCCCCCACCCCCTGCCCATGCCCCGTGTCTCCCTCCTGTACCCTCCACTCATGCCCCGTGTCTCGCTCCTGTTCCCCCCACCCCCCGCTCATGCCCCATGTCTCCTCTGTTCCCCCACCCCCGTTCATGCCCCGTGTTTCCCTGTTCCCCCCCCCACTCCCGCTCATGCCCCGAGTCTCTCTCCTGTTGCCCCCACCCCCCGCTCATACCCTGTGTCTCTCTCCTGTTCCCCATACGCCCCAATCATGCCCCTGGTCTCTCTCCTGTGCCCCCCACCACCCGCTCATGCCCCGTGTCTCCCCTGTTCCCCCCACCCCCGTTCATGCTCCGTGTCTCCCCTGTTCCCCCCCACTCCCGCTCATGCCCCTGTCTCCCCTGTTCCCCCACACCCCCCGCTCATGCCCCATGTCTACCATGTTCCCCCCACCACCCATTCATGCCGTATCTCCCTCGTGTTCCCCCACCCCCTGCTCATGCCCCATGTCCCCATCCTGTCCCTCCACCTCACGCTCATGCCCGTGTCTCCCTGCTGTTCCCCCCACCCCCCGCTCATGCCCCGTGTCTCCCTCTTGTTGCCCCCACCCCCTGCTCATGCCCCGTGTCTCCCTCCTGTTCCACCACCCCCGCTCTTGCCCCGTGTCTCCCTCGTGTTCCCCCCACCCCCGCTCATGTCCCGTGTCTCCCCTGTTCCCCCCCACCCCCGTTCGTGCCCCGTGTCTCCCTCGTGTCCCCCCCACCCCCCGCTCATGCCACGTGTCTCCCCTGTTCCCCACCACACCCCGCTCATGCCCTGTGTCTCCTTTGTTCGTCGCCACCCCCCGCTCATGCCCTGTGTCTCCTCTGTTCCCCCTCACCCCCCGCTCATGCACCGTGTCTCTCTCCTGTTACCCCCACCCCCCGCTCATGCCCCGTGTCTCACTCCTGTCCCCCCACCCCACGCTCATGCCCCGTGTCTCCCTCCTGTTACCCCCTACGCCCCGCTCATGCCCTGTGTTTCCCTCTTGTTGCCCCCCACCTCCCGCTCATGCCCGTGTCTCCCTTGTGTTCCCCACACCCCCGCTCATGCCCCGTGTCTCCCTCTTGTTGCCCCCACCCCTGCTCATGCCCCGTGTCTCCCCTGTTCCCCCCCACCCCCGCTCATGCCCTGTGTCTCCCTCGAGTTCCCCCCACTCCCCGCTCATGCGTCGTGTCTCCCTCGTGTTACCCCCCACCCCCCGCTCATGCCCCGTGTCTCCTCTGTTCATCCCCCCCTCTCATGCCCTGTGTCTCCTCTGTTCCCCCTCACCCCCCGCTCATGCCCCGTGTCTCACTCCTGTCCCCCGAACCCCACGCTCATGCCCCTTGTCTCCCTCCTGTTACCCCCCATGCCTGCTCATGCCCTGTGTTTCCCTCTTGTTGCCCCTCACCTCCCGCTCATGCCCTGTGTCTCCCTCGTGTTCCCCTCACCCCCCGCCCATGCCCCGTGTCTCCCTCTTGTTGCCCCCCACCCCTGCTCATGCCCCGTGTCTCCCCTGTTCCCCCCCACCCCCGCTCATGCCCCGTGTCTTCCTCGAGTTCCCCACACTCCCTGCTCATGCCTCGTGTCTCCCTCGTGTTGCCCCCCACCCCCCGCTCATGCCCTGTGTCTTCGTTGTTCCCCCACCCCCGCTCATGTCCCGTGTCTCCCCTGTTCCCCCCCACCCCCGTTCGTGCCCCGTGTCTCCCTCGTGTCCCCCCCACCCCCCGCTCATGCCACGTGTCTCCCCTGTCCCCCACCACACCCTGCTCATGCCCCGTGTCTCCTTTGTTCGTCGCCACCCCCCGCTCATGCCCTGTGTCTCCTCTGTTCCCCCTCACCCCCCGCTCATGCACTGTGTCTCTCTCCTGTTACCCCCACCCCCCGCTCATGCCCCGTGTCTCACTCCTGTCCCCCCACCCCACGCTCATGCCCCGTGTCTCCCTCCTGTTACCCCCTACGCCCCGCTCATGCCCTGTGTTTCCCTCTTGTTGCCCCCCACCTCCCGCTCATGCCCCGTGTCTCCCTTGTGTTCCCCACACCCCCGCTCATGCCCCGTGTCTCCCTCTTGTTGCCCCCCACCCCTGCTCATGCCCGTGTCTCCCCTGTTCCCCCCCACCCCCGCTCATGCCCTGTGTCTCCCTCGAGTTCCCCCCACTCCCTGCTCATGCGTCGTGTCTCCCTCGTGTTACCCCCCACCCCCCGCTCATGCCCCGTGTCTCCTCTGTTCATCCCCCCCTCTCATGCCCTGTGTCTCCTCTGTTCCCCCTCACCCCCCGCTCATGCCCCGTGTCTCACTCCTGTCCCCCGAACCCCACGCTCATGCCCCTTGTCTCCCTCCTGTTACCCCCCATGCCCGCTCATGCCCTGTGTTTCCCTCTTGTTGCCCCTCACCTCCCGCTCATGCCCCGTGTCTCCCTCGTGTTCCCCTCACCCCCCGCCCATGCCCCGTGTCTCCCTCTTGTTGCCCCCCACCCCTGCTCATGCCCTGTGTCTCCCCTGTTCCCCCCCACCCCCGCTCATGCCCCGTGTCTTCCTCGAGTTCCCCACACTCCCTGCTCATGCCTCGTGTCTCCCTCGTGTTGCCCCCCACCCCCCGCTCATGCCCTGGGTCTTCGTTGTTCTCCCCCACCCCCTGCTCATGCCCCATGTCTCCCCTGTTCCCCCATACCCTGCAAATGCTCAGTGTCTCCCTCCTTTTCCCCCCACCCCCGCTCATGCCCCGTATCTCCTCTGTTCCACCCCACCCCCCGCTCCTGGCCCGTGTCTCCCTCCTGTTGCCCCCACCCCCTGTCATGCCCTGTGTCTCCCCTGTACCCCCCACCCCCTGCTCATGCCCCGTGTCTCCATTCTGTTGCCCCCAACCCCCCGCTCATGCCAGTGTCTCCCTCTTGTTGCCCCCACCCCCCGCTCATGCCCTGTGTCTCTCTCCTGCTCCCCCCCACCGCCCGTTCATGCCCCGTGTCTCCCTCCTGTTGCCCTTAACACCCCGCTCATGCCCTGTGTCTCTCTCATGTAGCCCCCCACCCCACGCTCATGCGCCATGTCTCCCTCCTGTTTCCCCTATGCCCCGCTCATGCCCTGTGTTTCCCTCTTGTTGCCCCTCACCTCCCACTCATGCCCCGTGTCTCCCTCCTGTTGCCCCCCATGCCCTGCTCATGCCCCGTGTCTCTCTCCTGCTCCCCCCCACCGCCCGCTCATGCCCCGTGTCTCCCTCCTGTTACCCCCCATGCCCCGCTCATGCCCTGTGTTTCCCTCGAGTTCCCCACACTCCCTGCTCATGCCTCGTGTCTCCCTCGTGTTGCCCCCCACCCCCTGCTCATGCCCTGTGTCTCCGTTGTTCTCCCCCACCCCCTGCTCATGCCCCATGTCTCCCCTGTTCCTCCATACCCTGCTCATGCTCAGTGTCTCCCTCCTTTTCCCCCCACCCTCGCTCATGCCCCGTATCTCCTCTGTTCCACCCCACCCTCGCTCATGCCCTGTGTCTCCCCTGTACCCCCCACCCCCTGCTCATGCCCCGTGTCTCCCTTCTGTTGCCCCCAACCCCCCGCTCATGCCAGTGTCTCCCTCTTGTTGCCCCCACCCCCCGCTCATGCCCTGTGTCTCTCTCCTGCTCCCCCACACCGCCCGTTCATGCCCCGTGTCTCCCTCCTGTTGCCCTTAACCCCCCGCTCATGCCCTGTGTCTCTCTCATGTAGCCCCCCACCCCACGCTCATGACCCATGTCTCCCTCCTGTTCCCCACCACCCCCCACTTATGCCCCCTGTCTCCTCTGTTCGTCCCCACCCCCGCTCATTCCCTGTGTCTCCGCTGTTCCCCCCCACCCCCCGCACATGCACTGTGTCTCTCTCCTGTTACCCTCCACCCCCCGCTCATGCCCCGTGTCTCACTCCTGTCCCCCCACCCCCGCTCATGCCCCGTGTCTCCCTCCTGTCCCCCCGCTCATGCCCGTGTCTCCCTCCTGTCCCCCAACCCCCGCTCATGCCGGTGTCTCCCTCCTTTCCCCCCACCCCCGCTCATGCCCCGTGTCTCCCTCCTGTCCTCCGCACCCCCACTCATGCCCCGTGTCTACCTATTGTTCCTCCCACCTCTTGCTCATGCCCTGTGTCTCCCTGCCATTCCCCCCACCCCCCACTCATGCCCCGTGTCTCTCTCCTGTACCCCCCCACCCCTCGCTCATGCACCATGACTCCCCTGTTCCCCCCACCCCCTGATCATGTCCTGTGTCTCCCCTGTTCCCCCCCACCCCCTGCTCATGCCCCTTGTCTCCCTCGTGTTGCCCCCCACCTGCCGCTCATACCCCGTGTCTCTCTTCTGTTCACCCCCACCCCCTGCTCTTGCCCCGTGTCTCCCCTGTTCCCCCCCACCCCCCGCTCATGCCCCGTGTCTCCCCTGTACGCCCCACCCCCTGCTCATGCCCCGTGTCTCCCTCCTGTTGCCCCCAAGCCCCCGCTCATGCCTTGTGTCTCCCTCGAGTTGCCCCCCACCCCCCGCTCATGCCCTGTGTCTCTGCTGTTCTCCCCCACCCCCTGCTCATGCCCCGTGTCTCCCCTGTTCCCCCATCCCCTGCTCATGCCCAGTGTCTCCCTCCTTTTCCCCCCACCCCCGCTCATGCCCCTGTCTCCTCTGTTCCACCCCACCCCCTGCTCCTGCCCCGTGTCTCCCTCCTGTCCCCCCACCCCCCACTTATGCCCCGGGTCTCTCTTCTGTTCCCCCACCCCCTGCTCATGCCCTGTGTCTCCCTCCTGTTCCCCCCACCCCCCGCTCATTCCCCGTGTCTCCCTCCTGTAACCTCCACTCATGCCCTGTGTCTATATCCCGTTCCCCCCACCCCCCGCTCATGCCCCGTGTCTCCCCTGTTCCCCCCACCCCCCGTTCATGCCCTGTGTCTCCCCTGTTTCCCCCCACTCCCGCTCATGCCCCGTGTCTCTCTCCTGTTGCCCCCACCCCCGCTCATGCCCCGTGTCTCCCCTGTTCCCCACCACACCCCGCTCATGCCCCGTGTCTCCTCTGTTCGTCCCCACCCCCGGCTCATGCCCTGTGTCTCCCCTGTTCCCCCCACCCCCATTCATGCCCCATGTCTCCCTAGTGTCGCCGCCCACCCCCCGCTCATGCCCCGTGTCTCCCCTGTTCCACCACCCCCGCTCATGCCCTGTGTCTCCCTCTTGTTGCCCCCACCCCCCGCTCATGCCCCATGTCTCCCCTGTTCCCCCCACCCCCATTCATGCCCCGTGTCTCCCTCGTGTCACCCCCCACCCCCCGCTCATTCCCCGTGTCTCCCCTGTTCCACCACCTCGGCTCTTGCCCCGTGTCTCCCTCGTGTTCACCCACCCCCCGCTCATGCCCCGTGTCTCCCCTGTTCCCCCCACCCCCATTCATGCCCCGTGTCTCCCTCGTGTCACCCCCCACCCCCCACTCATGCCCCGTGTCTCCCCTGTTCCCCACCACACCCCGCTCATGCCCCATGTCTCCTCTGTTCGTCACCACACCCCGCTCATGCCCTGTGTCTCCTCTGTTACCCCCCACCCCCCGCTCATGCACCGTGTCTCCCTCCTGTTACCCCCCACTCATGCCCCGTGTCTCACTCCTGTCCCCCCACCCCACGCTGCCCCGTGTCTCCCTCCTGTTACCCCCCACGCCCCGCTCATTCCCTATGTTTCCCTCTTGTTGCCCCACCTCCCGCTCATGCCCTGTGTCTCCCTCGTGTTCCCCTCAGCCCCCGCTCATGCCCCATGTCTCCCTCTTGTTGCCCCCCACCCCAGCTCATGCCCCATCTCCCCTATTCCCCCCCACCCCGCTTATGCCTCGTGTCTCCCTCGTGTTGCCCCCCACCCCCCGCTCATGCCCCGTGTCTCCGCTGTTCTCCCCCACCTCCTGCTCATGCCCCGTGTCTCCCCTGTTCCCCGATCCCCTGCTCATGCTCAGTGTCTCTCTCCTTTTCCCCCCACCCCCCGCTAATGCCCCGTGTCTCCTCTTTTCCACCCCACCCCCCGCTCCTGCCCCGTGTCTCCCTCCTGTTGCCCCCACCCCCTGTCATGCCCCGTGTCTCCCCTGTTGCCCCCACCACCCGCTCATGCCCCATGTCTCCCCTGTACCCCCCCCCACCCCCTGCTCATGCCCCGTGTCTCCCTCCTGTTGCCCCCAACCCCCCGCTGATGCCCAGTGTCTCCCTCTTGTTGCCCCGAACACCCCGCTCATGCCCTGTGTCTTCCTCGTGTTCCCCCCACCCCTGCTCATGCCCCGTGTCTCCCTCTTGTTGCCCCCCAATCCCCGCTCAAGCCCCGTGTCTCCCTTGTTCCACCCCACCCCCCGCTCATGCCCCGTGTCTCCCTCCTGTTGCTCCCACACCCCGCTCATGCCCCGTGTCTCTCTCCTGCTCCTCCCACCCCCCGCTCATGCCCAGTGTCTCCCTCCTGTTACCCCCAACCCCCCGCTCATGCCCTGTGTCTCTCTCATGTTGCCCCCACCCCACGCTCATGTCCCGTGTCTCTCTCCTGTTACCCCTGAGCCCCCGCTCATGCCCTGTGTCTCTCTCCTGTTCCCCCCACCCCCCACTCATGCCCCGTGTCTCTCTCCTGTTGCCCCTACCCCCGCTCATACCCCGTGTCTCTCTCCTGTTCCCCATACCCCCCGCTCATGCCCCGGGTCTCTCTCCAGTTACCCCCACTCCCCGCTCATGCCCCGTGTCTCCCTCCTGTACTCTCCACTCATGCCCCGTGTCTCTCTCCTGTTCCCGCCACACCCTGCTCATGGCCCGTGTCTCCCCTGTTCCCCCCACCCCCGTTCATGCCCCGTGTCTCCACTGTTCCCCCCACTCCCGCTCATGCCCCATGTCTCCCCTGTTCCCCCCCACCCCCCGCTTATGCCCCGTGTCTCCCCTGTTCCCCCACACCCCCCGCTCATGCCCTGTATCTGCCCTGTTCCCCCCACCCCGCATTCATACCCCGTGTCTCCCCTGTTCTCCCCACCCCCCGCTCATGCCCATGTCTCCCTCATGTTCCCCCACCCCCCGCTCATGCCCCGTGTCTCCCTCCTGTCCCCCAACCCCCGCTCATGCCCGTGTCTCCCTCCTGTCCCCCCATCCCACGCTCATGCCCTGTGTCTCCCTGCCGTTCCCCCCACCCCCCGCTCATGCCCCGTGTCTCCCTCTTGTTGCACCCACCCCCGCTCATGCCCCGTGTCTCCCTCCTGTTCCACCACCCCCGTTCTTGCCCCGTGTCTCCCTCATGTTGCCCCCACCCCCCGCTCATGCCCCGTGTCTCCCTCGTGTTCCCCCACCCCCGCTCATGCCCCGTGTCTCCCTCGTGTTCCCCCCACCCCCCGCTCATGCCCCGTGTCTCCCCTGTTCCCCCCACCCCGCCGTTCATGCCCCGTGCCTCCCTCGTGTCGCACCCCACCCCCCGCTCATGCCCATGTCTCCCCTGTTCCCCACCACCCCCCGCTTATGCCCCCTGTCTCCTCTGTTCGTCCCCACCCCCGCTCATGCCCTGTGTCTCCGCTGTTCCCCCCCACCCCCCGCACATGCACTGTGTCTCTCTCCTGTTACCCTCCACCCCCCGCTCATGCCCCGTGTCTCACTCCTGTCCCCCCACCCCCGCTCATGCCCCGTGTCTCCCTCCTGTCCCACCACCCCCCGCTCATGCCCCGTGTCTCCCTCCTGTCCCCCAACCCCCGCTCATGCCGGTGTCTCCCTCCTTTCCCCCCATCCCCGCTCATGCCCCGTGTCTCCCTCCTGTCCTCCGCACCCCCACTCATGCCCCGTGTCTACCTATTGTTCCTCCCACCTCTTGCTCATGCCCTGTGTCTCCCTGCCATTCCCCCCACCCCCCACTCATGCCCTGTGTCTCTCTCCTGTACCCCCCCACCCCTCGCTCATGCACCATGACTCCCCTGTTCCCCCCACCCCCTGATCATGTCCTGTGTCTCCCCTGTTCCCCCCCACCCCCTGCTCATGCCCCTTGTCTCCCTCGTGTTGCCCCCCACCTGCCGCTCATACCCCGTGTCTCTCTTCTGTTCACCCCCACCCCCTGCTCTTGCCCCGTGTCTCTCCTGTTCCCCCCCACCCCCCGCTCATGCCCCGTGTCTCCCCTGTACCCCCCACCCCCTGCTCATGCCCCGTGTCTCCCTCCTGTTGCCCCCAAACCCCCGCTCATGCCTCGTGTCTCCCTCTTGTTGCCCCCCACCCCCCGCTCTTGCCCCGTGTCTCCCTCGTGTTCCCCCCACCCCCGCTCATGCCCCATGTCTCCCTCTTGTTGCCCCCAACCCCCGCTCAAGCCCTGTGTCTCCCCTGTTCCACCCCAGCCCCCACTCATGCCCTGTGTCTCCCTCATGTTGCCCCCCACACCATGCTCAAGCCCCGTGTCTCTCTCCTGCTCCCCCCCACCCCCCGCTCATGCCCCATGTCTCTCTCCTGTTCCCCCCACCCCCCGTTCATGCCCTGTGTCTCCCCTGTTTCCCCCCACTCCCGCTCATGCCCTGTGTCTCTCTCCTGTTGCCCCCACCCCCGCTCATGCCCCGTGTCTCCCCTGTTCCCCACCACACCCCGCTCATGCCCCGTGTCTCCTCTGTTCGTCCCCACCCCAGGCTCATGCCCTGTGTCTCCCCTGTTCCCCCCACCCCCATTCATGCCCCATGTCTCCCTAGTGTCGCCGCCCACCCCCCGCTCATGCCCCGTGTCTCCCCTGTTCCACCACCCCCGCTCATGCCCTGTGTCTCCCTCTTGTTGCCCCCACCCCCCGCTCATGCCCCAGGTCTCCCCTGTTCCCCCCAACCCCATTCATGCCCCGTGTCTCCCTCGTGTCGCCACCCACCCCCCGCTCATTCCCTGTGTCTCCCCTGTTCCACCACCCCCGCTCTTGCCCCGTGTCTCCCTCGTGTTCCCCCACCCCCCGCTCATGCCCCGTGTCTCCCCTGTTCCCCCCACCCCCATTCATGCCCCGTGTCTCCCTCGTGTCGCCCCCCACCCCCCACTCATGCCCCGTGTCTCCCCTGTTCCCCACCACACCCCGCTCATGCCCCATGTCTCCTCTGTTCGTCCCCACACCCCGCTCATGCCCTGTGTCTCCTCTGTTAGCCCCCACCCCCCGCTCATGCACCGTGTCTCCCTCCTGTTACCCCCCACCCCCCACTCATGCCCCGTGTCTCACTCCTGTCCCCCCACCCCACGCTGCCCCGTGTCTCCCTCCTGTTACCCCCCACGCACCGCTAATTCCCTGTGTTTCCCTCTTGTTGCCCCACCTCCCGCTCATGCCCCGTGTCTCCCTCGTGTTCCCCTCAGCCCCTGCTCATGCCCCATGTCTCCCTCTTGTTGCCCCCACCCCAGCTCATGCCCCATCTCCCCTATTCCCCCCCACCCCGCTTATGCCTCGTGTCTCCCTCGTGTTGCCCCCCACCCCCCGCTCATGCCCCGTGTCTCCGCTGTTCTCCCCCACCCCCTGCTCATGCCCCGTGTCTCCCCTGTTCCCCGATCCCCTGCTCATGCTCAGTGTCTCTCTCCTTTTCCCCCCACCCCCCGCTCATGCCCCGTGTCTCCTCTTTTCCACCCCACCCCCCGCTCCTGCCCCGTGTCTCCCTCCTGTTGCCCCCACCCCCTGTCATGCCCCGTGTCTCCCCTGTACCCCACACCACCCGCTCATGCCCCATGTCTCCCCTGTACCCCCCCACCCCCTGCTCATGCCCCGTGTCTCCCTCCTGTTGCCCCCAACCCCCCGCTGATGCCCAGTGTCTCCCTCTTGTTGCCCCCAACCCCCCGCTCATGCCCTGTGTCTTCCTCGTGTTCCCCCCACCCCCGCTCATGCCCCGTGTCTCCCTCTTGTTGCCCCCAATCCCCGCTCAAGCCCCGTGTCTCCCTTGTTCCACCCCACCCCCTGCTCATACCCCGTGTCTCCCTCCTGTTGCCCCCACACCCCGCTCATGCCCCGTGTCTCTCTCCTGCTCCTCCCACCCCCTGCTCATGCCCAGTGTCTTCCTCCTGTTACCCCCAACCCCCCGCTCATGCCCTGTGTCTCTCTCATGTTGCCCCCCACCCCACGCTCATGTCCCGTGTCTCTCTCCTGTTACCCCTGAGCCCCCGCTCATGCCCTGTGTCTCTCTCCTGTTCCCCCCACCCCCCACTCATGCCCCATGTCTCTCTCCTGTTGCCTCTACCCCCGCTCATACCCCGTGTCTCTCTCCTGTTCCCCATACCCCCCGCTCATGCCCCGGGTCTCTCTCCAGTTACCCCCACCCCCCGCTCATGCCCCGTGTCTCCCTCCTGTTCCCCCCACCCCCTGCTCATTCCCTGTGTCTCCCTCCTGTTGCCCCCCACCCGCTGCTCATGCCGCGTGTCTCCCTCCTGTACTCTCCACTCATGCCCCGTGTCTCTCTCCTGTTCCCGCCACACCCTGCTCATGGCCCGTGTCTCCCCTGTTCCCCCCACCCCCGTTCATGCCCCTGTGTCTCCCCTGTTCCCCCCACTCCCGCTCATGCCCCATGTCTCCCCTGTTCCCCCACACCCCCCGCTTATGCCCCGTGCCTCCCCTGTTCCCCCACACCCCCCGCTCATGCCCCGTATCTCCCCTGTTCCCCCACCCCGCATTCATGCCCCGTGTCTCCCCTGTTCTCCCCACCCCCCGCTCATGCCCATGTCTCCCTCGTGTTCCCCCACCCCCCGCTCATGCCCCGTGTCTCCCTCCTGTCCCCCAACCCCCGCTCATGCCCATGTCTCCCTCCTGTCCCCCCATCCCACGCTCATGCCCTGTGTCTCCCTGCCGTTCCCCCCACCCCCCGCTCATGCCCCGTGTCTCCCTCTTGTTGCACCCACCCCCCGCTCATGCCCCGTGTCTCCCTCCTGTTCCACCACCCCCGTTCTTGCCCCGTGTCTCCCTCATGTTGCCCCCACCCCCCGCTCATGCCCCGTGTCTCCCTCATGTTCCCCCACCCCCCGCTCATGCCCCGTGTCTCCCTCCTGTCCCCCAACCCCCGCTCATTCCCGTGTCTCCCTCCTGTCCCCCCACCCCACGCTCATGCCCTGTGTCTCCCTGCCATTCCCCCCACCCCCCGCTCATGCCCCATGTCTCCCTCGTGTTCCCCCCACCCCCCGCTCATGCCCCTTGTCTCCCCTGTTCCCCCCACCCCGCCGTTCATGCCCCGTGCCTCCCTCATGTCGCACCCCACCCCCCGCTCATGCCCATGTCTCCCCTGTTCCCCACCACCCCCTGCTTATGCCCCATGTCTCCTCTGTTCGTCCCCACCCCCGCTCATGCCCTGTGTCTCCTCTGTTCCCCCCCACCCCCCGCACATGCACTGTGTCTCTCTCCTGTTACCCTCCACCCCCCGCTCATGCCCCGTGTCTCACTCCTGTCCCCCCACCCCCGCTCATGCCCCGTGTCTCCCTCCTGTCCCCATCCCCCGCTCATGCCCCGTGTCTCCCTCCTGTCCCCCAACCCCCGCTCATGCCGGTGTCTCCCTGCCATTCCCCCCACCCCCCACTCATGCCCCGTGTCTCTCTCCTGTACCCCCCCACCCCCCGCTCATGCCCCGTGACTCCCCTGTTCCCCCCACCCCCTGATCATGTCCTGTGTCTCCCCTGTTCCCCCCCACCCCCTGCTCATGCCCCTTGTCTCCCTCGTGTTGCCCCCCACCTGCCGCTCATACCCCGTGTCTCTCTTCTGTTCACCCCACCCCCTGCTCATGCCCCGTGTCTCTCTCCTGTTCCCCCACCCCCGCTCATGCCTCGTGTCTCCTCTGTTCCCCCCACCCTCTGCTCATGCCCCGTGTCTCCCTCCTGTTGCCCCCCACCCACTGCTCATGCCCCGTGTCTCTCTCCTGTTACACCCACCCCCGCTCATGCCCAGTGTCTCCCTCCTGTCCCCCCACTCCCCGCTCATGCCCCGTGTCTCCCTCCTGTTGCCCCCTCCCCCCGCTCATGCCCCGTGTCTCTCTCCAGTTCCCCCACCCCCGCTCATGCCCCGTGTCTCCTCTGTTCCCCCCACCCTCCGCTCATGCCCCGTGTCTCCCTCCTGTTGCCTCCCACCCACCGCTCATGCCCCGTGTCTCTCTCCTGTTACCCCCACCCCCACCCCCGCTCATGCCCCGTGTCTCCCCTGTTCCCCACCAACCCCCACTCATGCCCCGTGTCTCCCCTGTTCCCCCCTCCTCCCGCCCCGTGTCTCCCTCCTGTTCCTCCCCACCCCTGGCTCATGCCCTGTGTCTCCCTCCTGTTGCCCCCACCCCCCACTCATGCTCCGTGTCTCTCTCCTGTTACCCCCCACCTCCCGCTCATGCCCCGTGTCTCCCTCGTGTTCCCCTCACCCCCCGCTCATGCCCCGTGTCTCCCTCTTGTTGCCCCCACCCCTGCTCATGCCCCGTGTCTCCCCTGTTCCCCCCACCCCCGCTCATCGCCCGTGTCTCCCTCGTGTTCCCCCCACTCCCCACTCATGCCCCGTGTCTCCCTCGTGTTGCCTGCCATTCCCCGCTCATGCCCCGTGTCTCCCCTGTTCTCCCCCACCCCCTGCTCATGCCCCGTGTCTCCCCTGTTCCCCCCATCCCCTGCTCATGCCCAGTGTCTCCCTCCTTTTCCCCTCACCCCCCGCTCATGCCCCGTGTCTCCTCTGTTCCACCCCACCCCCTGCTCCTGCCCCGTGTCTCCCTCCTGTCCCCCCACCCCCTGCTCATGCCCCGTGTCTCCCTCCTGTTGCCCCCCACCCCCTGCTCATGCCCCATGTCTCCCCTGTTTCCCCCACCTCCCACTCATGCCCCGTGTCTCGCCTGTACCCTCCCACCCCCTGCTCATGCCCCGTGTCTCCATCTTGTTGGCCCCCCCCCCCGCTCATGCCCCGTGTCTCCCTCGTGTTCCCCCCACCCCCACTCATGCCCCATGTCTCCCCCTTGTTGCACCCTATCCCCGCTCATGCCCGTGTCTCCCTCGTGTTCCCCCAACCCCGCAGCTCATGTCCCGTGTCTCCCTCCTGTCCCTCGACCCCCGGCTCATGTCCCGTGTCTCCTTGCCGTTCTCCCCACCCCCACTCATGCCCATGTCTCCCCTCTTTTGCCCCACTCCCCGCTCATGCCCCGTGTCTCCCCTGTTCCGCCCCACCCCCTGCTCATGCCCCTTGTCTTCCTCCTGTTGCCCCCCACCCTGCGCTCATGCCCCGTGTCTCTCTCCTGTTTCTCCCACCCCCCGCTCATGCCCTGTGTCTCCCACCTGTCCCCCACCCCACGCTCATGCCCCGTGTCTCCCTGCTGTTCCCCCCCACCCCCTGCTGATGCCCCGTGTCTCCCCTGTTCCCCCCACCCCCTGCTCATGCCCCATGTCTCCCCTGTTCCCCCCACTCCTGCTCATGCCCCATCTCCCCTATTCCCCCCCACCCCGCTTATGCCTCATGTCTCCCTCGTGTTGCTCCCCACCCCCCGCTCATGCCCTGTGTCTCCGCTGTTCTCCCCCACCCCCTGCTCATGCCCCGTGTCTCCCCTGTTCCCCGATCCCCTGCTCATGCTCAGTGTCTCTCTCCTTTTCCCCCCACCCCCCGCTCATGCCCCGTGTCTCCTCTTTTCCACCTCACCCCCCGCTCCTGCCCCGTGTCTCCCTCCTGTTGCCCCCACCCCCTGTCATGCCCCGTATCTCCCCTGTTCCCCACACCACCCGCTCATGCCCCATGTCTCCCCTGTACACCCCCACCCCCTGCTCATGCCCCGTGTCTCCCTCCTGGTGCCCCCAACCCCCCGCTGATGCCCAGTGTCTCCCTCTTGTTGCCCCCAACCCCCCGCTCATGCCCTGTGTCTTCCTCGTGTTCCCCCCACCCCTGCTCATGCCCCGTGTCTCCCTCTTGTTGCCCCCCAATCCCCGCTCAAGCCCCGTGTCTCCCTTGTTCCACCCCACCCCCTGCTCATGCCCCGTGTCTCCCTCCTGTTGCCCCCACACCCCGCTCATGCCCCGTGTCTCTCTCCTGCTCCTCCCACCCCCCGCTCATGCCCAGTGTCTTCCTCCTGTTACCCCCAACCCCCCGCTCATGCCCTGTGTCTCTCTCATGTTGCCCCCCACCCCACGCTCATGTCCTGTGTCTCTCTCCTGTTACCCCTGAGCCCCCGCTCATGCCCCGTGTCTCTCTCCTGTTCCCCCCACCCCCCACTCATGCCCCATGTCTCTCTCCTGTTGCCCCTACCCCCGCTCATACCCCGTGTCTCTCTCCTGTTCCCCATACCCCCCGCTCATGCCCCGGGTCTCTCTCCAGTTACCCCCACCCCCTGCTCATGCCCCGTGTCTCCCTCCTGTTCCCCCCACCCCCTGCTCATTCCCTGTGTCTCCCTCCTGTTGCCCCCCACCCGCTGCTCATGCCCCGTGTCTTCCTCCTGTACTCTCCACTCATGCCCCGTGTCTCTCTCCTGTTCCCGCCACACCCTGCTCATGGCCCGTGTCTCCCCTGTTCCCCCCACCCCCGTTCATGCCCCGTGTCTCCCCTGTTCCCCCCACTCCCGCTCATGCCCCATGTCTCCCCTGTTCCCCCCCACCCCCCACTTATGCCCCATGCCTCCCCTGTTCCCCCACACCCCCCCGCTCATGCCCCGTATCTCCCCTGTTCCCCCCACCCCGCATTCATGCCCTGTGTCTCCCCTGTTCTCCCCACCCCCCGCTCATGCCCATGTCTCCCTCGTGTTCCCCCACCCCCCGCTCATGCCCCGTGTCTCCCTCCTGTCCCCCAACCCCCGCTCATGCCCGTGTCTCCCTCCTGTCCCCCCATCCCACGCTCATGCCCTGTGTCTCCCTGCCGTTCCCCCCACCCCCCGCTCATGCCCCGTGTCTCCCTCCTGTTCCACCACCCCCGTTCTTGCCCCGTGTCTCCCTCATGTTCCCCCACCCCCCGCTCATGCCCCGTGTCTCCCTCCTGTTGCCCCCAACCCCCCGCTGATGCCCAGTGTCTCCCTCTTGTTGCCCCCAACCCCCCGCTCATGCCCTGTGTCTCCCTCGTGTTCCCCCCACCCCTGCTCATGCCCCATGTCTCCCCCTTGTTGCACCCTATCCCCGCTCATGCCCGTGTCTCCCTCGTGTTCCCCCAACCCCACAGCTCATGTCCCGTGTCTCCCTCCTGTCCCTCGACCCCCGGCTCATGTCCCGTGTCTCCTTGCCGTTCTCCCCACCCCCACTCATGCCCATGTCTCCCCTCTTTTGCCCCACTCCCCGCTCATGCCCCGTGTCTCCCCTGTTCCGCCCCACCCCCTGCTCATGCCCCTTGTCTTCCTCCTGTTGCCCCCCACCCTGCGCTCATGCCCCGTGTCTCTCTCCTGTTTCTCCCACCCCCCGCTCATGCCCTGTGTCTCCCACCTGTCCCCCCACCCCATGCTCATGCCCCGTGTCTCCCTGCTGTTCCCCCCCACCCCCTGCTGATGCCCCGTGTCTCCCCTGTTCCCCCCACCCCCTGCTCATGCCCCATGTCTCCCCTGTTCCCCCCACTCCTGCTCATGCCCCATCTCCCCTATTCCCCCCCACCCCACTTATGCCTCATGTCTCCCTCGTGTTGCCCCCCACCCCCCGCTCATGCCCCGTGTCTCCGCTGTTCTCCCCACCCCCTGCTCATGCCCCGTGTCTCCCCTGTTCCCCGATCCCCTGCTCATGCTCAGTGTCTCTCTCCTTTTCCCCCCACCCCCCGCTCATGCCCCGTGTCTCCTCTTTTCCACCTCACCCCCCGCTCCTGCCCCGTGTCTCCCTCCTGTTGCCCCCACCCCCTGTCATGCCCCGTGTCTCCCCTGTTCCCCACACCACCCGCTCATGCCCCATGTCTCCCCTGTACCCCCCCACCCCCTGCTCATGCCCCGTGTCTCCCTCCTGTTGCCCCCAACCCCCCGCTGATGCCCAGTGTCTCCCTCTTGTTGCCCCCAACCCCCCGCTCATGCCCTGTGTCTTCCTCGTGTTCCCCCCACCCCTGCTCATGCCCCGTGTCTCCCTCTTGTTGCCCCCCAATCCCCGCTCAAGCCCCGTGTCTCCCTTGTTCCACCCCACCCCCTGCTCATGCCCCGTGTCTCCCTCCTGTTGCCCCCACACCCCGCTCATGCCCCGTGTCTCTCTCCTGCTCCTCCCACCCCCCGCTCATGCCCAGTGTCTTCCTCCTGTTACCCCCAACCCCCCGCTCATGCCCTGTGTCTCTCTCATGTTGCCCCCCACCCCACGCTCATGTCCCGTGTCTCTCTCCTGTTACCCCTGAGCCCCCGCTCATGCCCCGTGTCTCTCTCCTGTTCCCCCCACCCCCCACTCATGCCCCATGTCTCTCTCCTGTTGCCCCTACCCCCGCTCATACCCCGTGTCTCTCTCCTGTTCCCCATACCCCCCGCTCATGCCCCGGGTCTCTCTCCAGTTACCCCCACCCCCGCTCATGCCCCGTGTCTCCCTCCTGTTCCCCCCACCCCCTGCTCATTCCCTGTGTCTCCCTCCTGTTGCCCCCCACCCGCTGCTCATGCCCCGTGTCTTCCTCCTGTACTCTCCACTCATGCCCCGTGTCTCTCTCCTGTTCCCGCCACACCCTGCTCATGGCCCGTGTCTCCCCTGTTCCGCCCACCCCCGTTCATGCCCCGTGTCTCCCCTGTTCCCCCCACTCCCGCTCATGCCCCATGTCTCCCCTGTTCCCCCCCACCCCCCGCTTATGCCCCGTGTCTCCCCTGTTCCCCCACACCCCCCCGCTCATGCCCCGTATCTCCCCTGTTCCCCCCACCCCGCATTCATGCCCCGTGTCTCCCCTGTTCTCCCCACCCCCCGCTCATGCCCATGTCTCCCTCGTGTTCCCCCACCCCCTGCTCATGCCCCGTGTCTCCCTCCTGTCCCCCAACCCCCACTCATGCCCGTGTCTCCCTCCTGTCCCCCATCCCACGCTCATGCCCTGTGTCTCCCTGCCGTTCCCCCCACCCCCGCTCATGCCCCGTGTCTCCCTCTTGTTGCACCCACCCCCCGCTCATGCCCCGTGTCTCCCTCCTGTTCCACCACCCCCGTTCTTGCCCCGTGTCTCCCTCATGTTGCCCCCACCCCCCGCTCATGCCCCGTGTCTCCCTCATGTTCCCACACCCCCCGCTCATGCCCCGTGTCTCCCTCCTGTCCCCCAACCCCCGCTCATTCCCGTGTCTCCCTCCTGTCCCCCCACCCCACGCTCATGCCCTGTGTCTCCCTGCCGTTCCCCACACCCCCCGCTCATGCCCCGTGTCTCCCTCTTGTTGCACCCACCCCCCGCTCATGCCCCGTGTCTCCCTCCTGTTCCACCACCCCCGTTCTTGCCCCGTGTCTCCCTCATGTTGCCCCCACCCCCCGCTCATGCCCCGTGTCTCCCTCATGTTCCCACACCCCCCGCTCATGCCCCGTGTCTCCCTCCTGTCCCCCAACCCCCGCTCATTCCCGTGTCTCCCTCCTGTCCCCCCACCCCACGCTCATGCCCTGTGTCTCCCTGCCGTTCCCCCCACGCCCCGCTCATGCCCCGTGTCTCCCTCGTGTTCCCCCCACCCCCCGCTCATGCCCATGTCTCCCCTGTTCCCCACCACCCCCGCTTATGCCCCATGTCTCCTCTGTTCGTCCCCACCCCCGCTCATGCCCTGTGTCTCCTCTGTTCCCCCCCACCCCCCGCACATGCACTGTGTCTCTCTCCTGTTACCCTCCACCCCCCGCTCATGCCCCGTGTCTCACTCCTGTCCCCCCACCCCCGCTCATGCCCCGTGTCTCCCTCCTGTCCCCCCACCCCCCGCTCATGCCCCGTGTCTCCCTCCTGTCCCCCAACCCCCGCTCATGCCGGTGGCTCCCTGCCATTCCCCCCACCCCCCACTCATGCCCCGTGTCTCTCTCCTGTACCCCCCCACCCCCCGCTCATGCCCTGTGACTCCCCTGTTCCCCCCACCCCCTGATCATGTCCTGTGTCTCCCCTGTTCCCCCCACCCCCTGCTCATGCCCCTTGTCTCCCTCGTGTTGCCCCCCACCTGCCGCTCATACCCCGTGTCTCTCTTCTGTTCACCCCCACCCCCTGCTCATGCCCCGTGTCTCTCTCCTGTTCCCCCACCCCCACTCATGCCCCGTGTCTCCTCTGTTCCCCCCACCCTCCGCTCATGCCCCGTGTCTCCCTCCTGTTGCCCCCCACCCACCGCTCATGCCCCGTGTCTCTCTCCTGTTACCCCCACCCCCGCTCATGTCCAGTGTCTCCCTCCTGTCCCCCCACTCCCCGCTCATGCCCCGTGTCTCCCTCCTGTTGCCCCCTCCCCCCGCTCATGCCCCGTGTCTCTCTCTAGTTCCCCCACCCCCGCTCATGCCCCGTGTCTCCTCTGTTCCCCCCACCCTCCGCTCATGCCCCGTGTCTCCCTCCTGTTGCCCCCCACCCACCGCTCATGCCCCGTGTCTCTCTCCTGTTACCCCCACCCCCGCTCATGCCCCGTGTCTCCCCTGTTCCCCACCAACCCCCACTCATGCCCAGTGTCTCCCCTGTTCCCCCCTCCTCCCGCTCATGCCCCGTGTCTCCCTCCTGTTCCTCCCCACCCCTGGCTCATGCCCCGTGTCTCCCTCCTGTTGCCCCCACCCCCCACTCATGCTCCGTGTCTCTCTCCTGTTACCCCCCACCTCCCGCTCATGCCCCGTGTCTCCCTCGTGTTCCCCTCACCCCCCGCTCATGCCCCGTGTCTCCCTCTTGTTGCCCCCACCCCTGCTCATGCCCCGTGTCTCCCCTGTTCCCCCCACCCCCGCTCATCGCCCGTGTCTCCCTCGTGTTCCCCCCACTCCCCACTCATGCCCCGTGTCTTCCTCGTGTTGCCTGCCATTCCCCGCTCGTGCCCCGTGTCTCCCCTGTTCTCCCCCACCCCCTGCTCATGCCCCGTGTCTCCCCTGTTCCCCCCATCCCCTGCTCATGCCCAGTGTCTCCCTCCTTTTCCCCTCACCCCCCACTCATGCCCCGTGTCTCCTCTGTTCCACCCCACCCCCTGCTCCTGCCCCGTGTCTCCCTCCTGTCCCCCCACCCCCTGCTCATGCCCTGTGTCTCCCTCCTGTTGCCCCCCACCCCCTGCTCATGCCCCATGTCTCCCCTGTTTCCCCCACCTCCCACTCATGCCCCGTGTCTCCTCTGTTCCACCCCACCCCCTGCTCCTGCCCCGTGTCTCCCTCCTGTCCCCCCACCCCCTGCTCATGCCCTGTGTCTCCCTCCTGTTGCCCCCCACCCCCTGCTCATGCCCCATGTCTCCCCTGTTTCCCCCACCTCCCACTCATGCCCCGTGTCTCGCCTGTACCCTCCCACCCCCTGCTCATGCCCCGTGTCTCCATCTTGTTGGCCCCCACCCCCCGCTCATGCCCCGTGTCTCCCTCCTGTCCCCCAACCCCCGCTCATGCCGGTGGCTCCCTGCCATTCCCCCCACCCCCCACTCATGCCCCGTGTCTCTCTCCTGTACCCCCCCACCCCCCGCTCATGCCCCGTGACTCCCCTGTTCCCCCCACCCCCTGATCATGTCCTGTGTCTCCCCTGTTCCCCCCCACCCCCTGCTCATGCCCCTTGTCTCCCTCGTGTTGCCCCCCACCTGCCGCTCATACCCCGTGTCTCTCTTCTGTTCACCCCCACCCCCTGCTCATGCCCCGTGTCTCTCTCCTGTTCCCCCACCCCCACTCATGCCCCGTGTCTCCTCTGTTCCCCCCACCCTCCGCTCATGCCCCGTGTCTCCCTCCTGTTGCCCCCCACCCACCGCTCATGCCCCGTGTCTCTCTCCTGTTACCCCCACCCCCGCTCATGTCCAGTGTCTCCCTCCTGTCCCCCCACTCCCCGCTCATGCCCCGTGTCTCCCTCTTGTTGCACCCACCGCCCGCTCATGCCCCGTGTCTCCCTCCTGTTCCACCACCCCCGTTCTTGCCCCGTGTCTCCCTCATGTTGCCCCCACCCCCCGCTCATGCCCCGTGTCTCCCTCATGTTCCCACACCCCCCGCTCATGCCCCGTGTCTCCCTCCTGTCCCCCAACCCCCGCTCATTCCCGTGTCTCCCTCCTGTCCCCCCACCCCACGCTCATGCCCTGTGTCTCCCTGCCGTTCCCCCCACGCCCCGCTCATGCCCCGTGTCTCCCTCGTGTTCCCCCCACCCCCCGCTCATGCCCATGTCTCCCCTGTTCCCCACCACCCCCGCTTATGCCCCATGTCTCCTCTGTTCGTCCCCACCCCCGCTCATGCCCTGTGTCTCCTCTGTTCCCCCCCACCCCCCGCACATGCACTGTGTCTCTCTCCTGTTACCCTCCACCCCCCGCTCATGCCCCGTGTCTCACTCCTGTCCCCCCACCCCCGCTCATGCCCCGTGTCTCCCTCCTGTCCCCCCACCCCCCGCTCATGCCCCGTGTCTCCCTCCTGTCCCCCAACCCCCGCTCATGCCGGTGGCTCCCTGCCATTCCCCCCACCCCCCACTCATGCCCCGTGTCTCTCTCCTGTACCCCCCCACCCCCCGCTCATGCCCCGTGACTCCCCTGTTCCCCCCACCCCCTGATCATGTCCTGTGTCTCCCCTGTTCCCCCCCACCCCCTGCTCATGCCCCTTGTCTCCCTCGTGTTGCCCCCCACCTGCCGCTCATACCCCGTGTCTCTCTTCTGTTCACCCCCACCCCCTGCTCATGCCCCGTGTCTCTCTCCTGTTCCCCCACCCCCACTCATGCCCCGTGTCTCCTCTGTTCCCCCCACCCTCCGCTCATGCCCCGTGTCTCCCTCCTGTTGCCCCCCACCCACCGCTCATGCCCCGTGTCTCTCTCCTGTTACCCCCACCCCCGCTCATGTCCAGTGTCTCCCTCCTGTCCCCCCACTCCCCGCTCATGCCCCGTGTCTCCCTCCTGTTGCCCCCTCCCCCCGCTCATGCCCCGTGTCTCTCTCCAGTTCCCCCACCCCCGCTCATGCCCCGTGTCTCCTCTGTTCCCCCCACCCTCCGCTCATGCCCCGTGTCTCCCTCCTGTTGCCCCCCACCCACCGCTCATGCCCCGTGTCTCTCTCCTGTTACCCCCACCCCCGCTCATGCCCCGTGTCTCCCCTGTTCCCCACCAACCCCCACTCATGCCCAGTGTCTCCCCTGTTCCCCCCTCCTCCCGCTCATGCCCCGTGTCTCCCTCCTGTTCCTCCCCACCCCTGGCTCATGCCCCATGTCTCCCTCCTGTTGCCCCCACCCCCCACTCATGCTCCGTGTCTCTCTCCTGTTACCCCCCACCTCCCGCTCATGCCCCGTGTCTCCCTCGTGTTCCCCTCACCCCCCGCTCATGCCCCGTGTCTCCCTCTTGTTGCCCCCACCCCTGCTCATGCCCCATGTCTCCCCTGTTCCCCCCACCCCCGCTCATCGCCCGTGTCTCCCTCGTGTTCCCCCCACTCCCCACTCATGCCCCGTGTCTTCCTCGTGTTGCCTGCCATTCCCCGCTCGTGCCCCGTGTCTCCCCTGTTCTCCCCCACCCCCTGCTCATGCCCCGTGTCTCCCCTGTTCCCCCCATCCCCTGCTCATGCCCAGTGTCTCCCTCCTTTTCCCCTCACCCCCCGCTCATGCCCCGTGTCTCCTCTGTTCCACCCCACCCCCTGCCCCGTGTCTCCCTCCTGTCCCCCCACCCCCTGCTCATGCCCTGTGTCTCCCTCCTGTTGCCCCCCACCCCCTGCTCATGCCCCATGTCTCCCCTGTTTCCCCCACCTCCCACTCATGCCCCGTGTCTCCTCTGTTCCACCCCACCCCCTGCTCCTGCCCCGTGTCTCCCTCCTGTCCCCCCACCCCCTGCTCATGCCCTGTGTCTCCCTCCTGTTGCCCCCCACCCCCTGCTCATGCCCCATGCCTCCCCTGTTTCCCCCACCTCCCACTCATGCCCCGTGTCTCGCCTGTACCCTCCCACCCCCTGCTCATGCCCCGTGTCTCCATCTTGTTGGCCCCCACCCCCCGCTCATGCCCCGTGTCTCCCTCCTGTCCCCCAACCCCCGCTCATGCCGGTGGCTCCCTGCCATTCCCCCCACCCCCCACTCATGCCCCGTGTCTCTCTCCTGTACCCCCCCACCCCCCGCTCATGCCCCGTGACTCCCTTGTTCCCCCCACCCCCTGATCATGTCCTGTGTCTCCCCTGTTCCCCCCCACCCCCTGCTCATGCCCCTTGTCTCCCTCGTGTTGCCCCCCACCTGCCGCTCATACCCCGTGTCTCTCTTCTGTTCACCCCCACCCCCTGCTCATGCCCCGTGTCTCTCTCCTGTTCCCCCACCCCCACTCATGCCCCGTGTCTCCTCTGTTCCCCCCACCCTCCGCTCATGCCCCGTGTCTCCCTCCTGTTGCCCCCCACCCACCGCTCATGCCCCGTGTCTCTCTCCTGTTACCCCCACCCCCGCTCATGTCCAGTGTCTCCCTCCTGTCCCCCCACTCCCCGCTCATGCCCCGTGTCTCCCTCCTGTTGCCCCCTCCCCCCGCTCATGCCCCGTGTCTCTCTCCAGTTCCCCCACCCCCGCTCATGCCCCGTGTCTCCTCTGTTCCCCCCACCCTCCGCTCATGCCCCGTGTCTCCCTCCTGTTGCCCCCCACCCACCGCTCATGCCCCGTGTCTCTCTCCTGTTACCCCCACCCCCGCTCATGCCCCGTGTCTCCCCTGTTCCCCACCAACCCCCACTCATGCCCAGTGTCTCCCCTGTTCCCCCCTCCTCCCGCTCATGCCCCGTGTCTCCCTCCTGTTCCTCCCCACCCCTGGCTCATGCCCCGTGTCTCCCTCCTGTTGCCCCCACCCCCCACTCATGCTCCGTGTCTCTCTCCTGTTACCCCCCACCTCCCGCTCATGCCCCGTGTCTCCCTCGTGTTCCCCTCACCCCCCGCTCATGCCCCGTGTCTCCCTCTTGTTGCCCCCACCCCTGCTCATGCCCCGTGTCTCCCCTGTTCCCCCCACCCCCGCTCATCGCCCGTGTCTCCCTCGTGTTCCCCCCACTCCCCACTCATGCCGCGTGTCTTCCTCGTGTTGCCTGCCATTCCCCGCTCGTGCCCCGTGTCTCCCCTGTTCTCCCCCACCCCCTGCTCATGCCCCGTGTCTCCCCTGTTCCCCCCATCCCCTGCTCATGCCCAGTGTCTCCCTCCTTTTCCCCTCACCCCCCGCTCATGCCCCGTGTCTCCTCTGTTCCACCCCACCCCCTGCTCCTGCCCCGTGTCTCCCTCCTGTCCCCCCACCCCCTGCTCATGCCCTGTGTCTCCCTCCTGTTGCCCCCCACCCCCTGCTCATGCCCCATGTCTCCCCTGTTTCCCCCACCTCCCACTCATGCCCCGTGTCTCGCCTGTACCCTCCCACCCCCTGCTCATGCCCCGTGTCTCCATCTTGTTGGCCCCCACCCCCCGCTGATGCCCCGTGTCTCCCTCGTGTTCCCCCCACCCCCGCTCATGCCCCGTGTCTCCCCTTTGTTGCCCCCTATCCCCGCTCATGCCCGTGTCTCCCTCGTGTTCCCCCAACCCCGCAGCTCATGTCCCGTGTCTCCCTCCTGTCCCTCGACCCCCGGCTCATGCCCCGTGTCTCCTTGCCGTTCCCCCCACCCCCACTCATGCCCATGTCTCCCCTCTTTTGCCCCACTCCCCGCTCATGCCCTGTGTCTCCCCTGTTCCGCCCCACCCCCTGCTGATGCCCCGTGTCTCCCCTGTTCCCCCCACCCCCTGCTCATGCCCCATGTCTCCCCTGTTCCCCCCACTCCTGCTCATGCCCCATGTCTCCCCTGTTCCCCCCACCCCCCGCTCATGCCCCGTGTCTCCCCTGTTCCCCCCCACCCCCGCTCATTCCCCGTGTCTCCCCTGTTCCCCCACACCCCGCTCATGCCCCGTGTCTCCCCTGTTCCCCCCAACCCCGCTCATGCCCTGTGTCTCCCCTGTTCCCCTCCACAACCCCGCTCATGCCCCGTGTCTCCCCTGTTACCCCCACCCCCGCTCATGCCCCGTGTCTCCCTACTGTCCCCCAACTCCCCGCTCATGCCCCGTGTCTCCCTCCTGTCCCCCGAGCCCCCGCTCATGCCACGTGTCTCCCTGCCATTCCCCCCACCCCGCTCCTGCCCCGTGTCTCCCCTGTTCCCCCCCGACCCCCCGCTCATGTCCCGTGTCTCCCCTGTTCCCCCACCCCTCGCTCATGCCCCGTGTCTCCTCTGTTTCCCCCCACTTCCCACTCATGCCCCATGTCTCCCCTGACCCCCCCACCCCCTGCTCATGGCCCGTGTCTCCCCTGTTCTGCCCCACCCCCTGCTCATGCCCCCTGTCTCCCTCCTGTTGCCCCCCACCCCGTGCTCATGCCCCGTGTCTCTCTGCTGTTCCCCCCACCCCACGCTCATGCCCTGTGTCTCCCACCTGTCCCCCCACCCCACGCTCATGCCCCGTGTCTCCCTGCTGTTCCCCCCCACCCCCTGCTGATGCCCGGTGTCTCCCCTGTTCCCCCCACCCCCTGCTCATGCCCCATGTCTCCCCTGTTCCCCCCCACTCCTGCTCATGCCCCATGTCTCCCCTGTTCCCCCCACCCCCCGCTCATGCCCTGTGTCTCCCCTGTTCCCCTCCACAACCCCGCTCATGACCCCTGTCTCCCTCATGTTCCCCCCAACCCCCCGCTCATGCCCCGTGTCTCCCCTGTTACCCCCACCCCCGCTCGTGCCCTGTGTCTCTCTCCTGATGCCCCCTACCCCCCGCTCATGCCCCGTGTCTCCCTACTGTCCCCCAACTCCCCGCTCATGCCCTGTGTCTCCCTCCTGTCCCCCGACCCCCCGCTCATGCCACGTGTCTCCCTGCCATTCCCCCCCACCCCGCTCCTGCCCCGTGTCTCCCCTGTTCCCCCCCGACCCCCCGCTCATGTCCCGTGTCTCCCCTGTTCCCCCACCCCTCGCTCATGCCCCGTGCCTCCTCTGTTGCCCCCCACTTCCCACTCATGTCCCATGTCTCCCCTGTCCCCCCACCCCCTACTCATGGCCCGTGTCTCCCCTGTTCTGCCCCACCCCCTGCTCATGCCCCCTGTCTCCCTCCTGTTGCCCCCCACCCCGCGCTCATGCCCCGTGTCTCTCTCCTGTTCCCCCCACCCCACGCTCATGCCCCGTTTCTCCCTCCTGTCCCCCCACCCCCCGCTCATGTCCTCTGTCTCCCTCCTGTCCCCCACCCCACGCTCATGCCCCATGTCTCCCTGCCGTTCCCCCCACCCCTCGCTCATGCCCCGTGTCTCCTCTGTTCCCCTCACCCCCCACTCATGCCCCGTTTCTCCCTCCTGTCCCCCCACCCCCCGCTCATGTCCTGTGTCTCCCTCCTGTCCCCCCACCCCACGCTCATGCCCCATGTCTCCCTGCCGTTCCCCCCACCCCTGGCTCATGCCCTGTGTCTCTCTCCTGTTGCCCCCCGCACCCTGCTCATGCCCTGTGTCTCCCTCCTGTACCCCCCACCCCCACTCATGCCCCTTGTCTCTCTCCTGTTCCCCCCAACCCCCGCTCATGCCCTGTGTCTTCCTCCTGTTGCCCCCTGCTCATGCCCCGTGTCTCACTCCTGTTACCCCCCACCCCCCGCTCATGTCCCATGTCTCTATCCTGTTATCCCCCACCCCCCGGTCATGCACGTGTCTCCCTGCGGTTGCCCCCACCCCCCGGTCATGCCCCGTGTCTCCCTGCTGTTGGCCCCCACCCCACGCTCATGCCCCGTGTCTCTCTCCTGTTGCCCCCCACCCCCCGGTCATGCCCCGTGTCTCCCTGCTGTTGGCCCCCACCCCACGCTCATGCCCCGTGTCTCTCTCCTGTTGCCCCCCACCCCCGCTCATGCCCCGTGTCTCTCTCCTGTTACCCCCACCCCCATCTCATGCCCCGTGTCTCCCTCCTGTTCCCCTCACCCCCTCTCATGCCCAGTGTCCCTCTCCTGTTCCCCCCACCCTCCGTCATGCCTCGTGTCTCCCCTGTTCCCCCCACTCTCCACTCATGCCCCGTGTCTCCCTCCTTTTCCCCCACCCCCGCTCATGCCCCGTGTCTCCCTCCTGTTCCCACCCCCCGCTCATGCCCCGTGTCTCCCCGGTTCCCTCCCCCACCCCCCGCTCATGCCCAGTGCCTCCACTGTTCCCCCCACTCATGTCTCGTGTCTCCCTCCTGTCCCCTCCACCCCCCGCTCATGCCCCGTGTCTACCTCTTGTTCCTCCCACCCCCCGCTCATGCCCTGTGTCTCCCTGCCGTTCCCCCCACCCCCGCTCATGCCCCGTGCCACCCCTGTACCCCCCCACCCCCCGCTCATGCCCCGTGTCTCCCCTGTTCCCCCCCACTCCCTGGTCATGCCCCCTGTCTCCCCTGTTCCCCCATCCCCCGCTCATGCCCCATTTCTCCCTCCTTTTCCCCCCACCCCCGCTCATGCCCTGTGTCTCCCTCCTGTTCCCCCACCCCCCGCTCATGCCCCGTGTCTCCCCGTTCACCGCCACCCCCCGCTCATGCCCCATGTCTCCCCTGTTCCCCCCACCCCCTGCTCATGCCCCATGTCTCTCTCCTGTTGCCCCCCACCCCCACTCATGCCCCTTGTCTCTCTGCTGTTGCCCCCACCATCGCTCAAACCCCGTGTCTCGCTCCTGTTCCCTTACCCCCCACTCATTTCCCGTGTCTCTCTCCTGTTGCCCCCCACCCCCTGCTCATGCTTTGTGTCTCTCTCCTGTTACCCCCACCCCCCGCTCATGCCCTGTGTCTTCCTCCTGTTCCTCCCACCCCCCGCTCATGCCCCGTGTCTCTCTCCTGTTGCTCCCACCCCCCGCTCATGCCCCATGTCTTTCTCCTGTTTCCCCCACCCCTGCTCATGCCCCATGTCTCCCTCCTGTTGCCCCCCACCCCCCGCTCATGCCCAGTGTCTCCCTTGTCCCCACCACCCCCCGCTCATGCCCCGTGTCTCCTTGCCGTTCCCCCCACCCCCTGCTCATGCCCCGTGTCTCCACTGTTCCCCCACCCCTCGCACATGCCCCGTGTCTCCTCTGTTCCCCCCCACCCCCCGCTCATGCCCCGTGTCTCCCCTGTTCCCCCCACTCCCCGCTCATGCCCCGTGTCTCCCCTGTTCCGCCCCACCCCCCGCTCATGCCCCTTGTCTCTCTCCTGTTGCATCCCACCCGGCCTCATGCCCCGTGTCTCTCTCCTGTTTCCCCCACCCCCCGCTCATGCCCTGTGTCTCCATCATGTTCCCCCCACCCCCCACTCATGGCCCGTGCCTCCCCTGTTCCCCCCAGCCCCGCTCATGCCCCGTCTCTCCCTCCTGTTGCCCCCCACCCCCCGCTCATGCCCAGTGTCTCCCCTTTCACCCCCCATCCCCTGCTCATGCCCCATATCTCCTCTGTTCACCCCCACCCCCTGCTCATGCCCCGTGTCTCCCTCCTGTCCCCCCCAACCTCTGCTCATGCCCCGTGTCCCCCTCCTGTCCCCCCATGTCCTGTGTCTCCCTGCTGTTCCCCCCCACCCCCCACTGATGCCCCATGTCTCCCTCCTTTTCCCCCACCCCCGCTCATGCCCCGTGTCTCCCTCCTGTTCCCACCCCCCGCTCATGCCCCGTGTCTCCCCGGTTCCCTCCCCCACCCCCCGCTCATGCCCAGTGCCTCCACTGTTCCCCCCACTCATGTCTCGTGTCTCCCTCCTGTCCCCTCCACCCCCCGCTCATGCCCCGTGTCTACCTCTTGTTCCTCCCACCCCCGCTCATGCCCTGTGTCTCCCTGCCGTTCCCCCCACCCCCGCTCATGCCCCGTGCCACCCCTGTTCCCCCCCACCCCCCGCTCATGCCCTGTGTCTCCCACGTTCCCCCCCACTCCCTGGTCATGCCCCCTGTCTCCCCTGTTCCCCCATCCCCCGCTCATGCCCCATTTCTCCCTCCTTTTCCCCCCACCCCCGCTCATGCCCTGTGTCTCCCTCCTGTTCCCCACCCCCCGCTCATGCCCCGTGTCTCCCCGTTCACCGCCACCCCCCGCTCATGCCCCATGTCTCCCCTGTTCCCCCCACCCCCTGCTCATGCCCCATGTCTCTCTCCTGTTGCCCCCCACCCCCGCTCATGCCCCGTGTCCCCCTCCTGTCCCCCCATGTCCTGTGTCTCCCTGCTGTTCCCCCCCACCCCCCACTGATGCCCCATGTCTCCCTCCTTTTCCCCCACCCCCGCTCATGCCCCGTGTCTCCCTCCTGTTCCCACCCCCCGCTCATGCCCCGTGTCTCCCCGGTTCCCTCCCCCACCCCCCGCTCATGCCCAGTGCCTCCACTGTTCCCCCCACTCATGTCTCGTGTCTCCCTCCTGTCCCCCCCACCCCCCGCTCATGCCCCGTGTCTACCTCTTGTTCCTCCCACCCCCCGCTCATGCCCTGTGTCTCCCTGCCGTTCCCCCCACCCCCGCTCATGCCCCGTGCCACCCCTGTTCCCCCCCACCCCCCGCTCATGCCCTGTGTCTCCCACGTTCCCCCCCACTCCCTGGTCATGCCCCCTGTCTCCCCTGTTCCCCCATCCCCCGCTCATGCCCCATTTCTCCCTCCTTTTCCCCCCACCCCCGCTCATGCCCTGTGTCTCCCTCCTGTTCCCCACCCCCCGCTCATGCCCCGTGTCTCCCCGTTCACCGCCACCCCCCGCTCATGCCCCATGTCTCCCCTGTTCCCCCCACCCCCTGCTCATGCCCCATGTCTCTCTCCTGTTGCCCCCCACCCCCGCTCATGCCCCTTGTCTCTCTCCTGTTGCCCCCCACCCCCTGCTCATGCTTTGTGTCTCTCTCCTGTTACCCCCACCCCCCGCTCATGCCCTGTGTCTTCCTCCTGTTCCTCCCACCCCCCGCTCATGCCCCGTGTCTCTCTCCTGTTGCTCCCACCCCCCGCTCATGCCCCATGTCTTTCTCCTGTTTCCCCCACCCCTGCTCATGCCCCATGTCTCCCTCCTGTTGCCCCCCACCCCCCGCTCATGCCCAGTGTCTCCCTTGTCCCCACCACCCCCCGCTCATGCCCCGTGTCTCCTTGCCGTTCCCCCCACCCCCTGCTCATGCCCCGTGTCTCCACTGTTCCCCCACCCCTCGCACATGCCCCGTGTCTCCTCTGTTCCCCCCCACCCCCCGCTCATGCCCCGTGTCTCCCCTGTTCCCCCCACTCCCCGCTCATGCCCCGTGTCTCCCCTGTTCCGCCCCACCCCCCGCTCATGCCCCTTGTCTCTCTCCTGTTGCATCCCACCCGGCCTCATGCCCCGTGTCTCTCTCCTGTTTCCCCCACCCCCCGCTCATGCCCTGTGTCTCCATCATGTTCCCCCCACCCCCCACTCATGGCCCGTGCCTCCCCTGTTCCCCCCAGCCCCGCTCATGCCCCGTCTCTCCCTCCTGTTGCCCCCCACCCCCCGCTCATGCCCAGTGTCTCCCCTTTCACCCCCCACCCCCTGCTCATGCCCCATATCTCCTCTGTTCACCCCCACCCCCTGCTCATGCCCCGTGTCTCCCTCCTGTCCCCCCCAACCTCTGCTCATGCCCCGTGTCCCCCTCCTGTCCCCCCATGTCCTGTGTCTCCCTGCTGTTCCCCCCCACCCCCCACTGATGCCCCATGTCTCCCTCCTTTTCCCCCACCCCCGCTCATGCCCCGTGTCTCCCTCCTGTTCCCACCCCCCGCTCATGCCCCGTGTCTCCCCGGTTCCCTCCCCCACCCCCCGCTCATGCCCAGTGCCTCCACTGTTCCCCCCACTCATGTCTCGTGTCTCCCTCCTGTCCCCTCCACCCCCCGCTCATGCCCCGTGTCTACCTCTTGTTCCTCCCACCCCCCGCTCATGCCCTGTGTCTCCCTGCCGTTCCCCCCACCCCCGCTCATGCCCCGTGCCACCCCTGTTCCCCCCCACCCCCCGCTCATGCCCTGTGTCTCCCACGTTCCCCCCCACTCCCTGGTCATGCCCCCTGTCTCCCCTGTTCCCCCATCCCCCGCTCATGCCCCATTTCTCCCTCCTTTTCCCCCCACCCCCGCTCATGCCCTGTGTCTCCCTCCTGTTCCCCACCCCCCGCTCATGCCCCGTGTCTCCCCGTTCACCGCCACCCCCTGCTCATGCCCCATGTCTCCCCTGTTCCCCCCACCCCCTGCTCATGCCCCATGTCTCTCTCCTGTTGCTCCCCACCCCCGCTCATGCCCCTTGTCTCTCTGCTGTTGCCCCCCACCATCGCTCAAACCCCGTGTCTCGCTCCTGTTCCCTAACCCCCCACTCATTTCCCGTGTCTCTCTCCTGTTGCCCCCCACCCCCTGCTCATGCTTTGTGTCTCTCTCCTGTTACCCCCACCCCCGCTCATGCCCTGTGTCTTCCTCCTGTTCCTCCCACCCCCTGCTCATGCCCCGTGTCTCTCTCCTGTTGCTCCCACCCCCCGCTCATGCCCCATGTCTTTCTTCTGTTTCCCCCACCCCTGCTCATGCCCCGTGTCTCCCTCCTGTTGCCCCCCACCCCCCGCTCATGCCCAGTGTCTCCCTTGTCCCCACCACCCCCCGCTCATGCCCCGTGTCTCCTTGCCGTTCCCCCCACCCCCTGCTCATGCCCCGTGTATCCACTGTTCCCCCACCCCTCGCACATGCCCTGTGTCTCCTCTGTTCCCCCCCACCCCCCGCTCATGCCCCGTGTCTCCCCTGTTCCCCCCACTCCCCGCTCATGCCCCGTGTCTCCCCTGTTCCGCCCCACCCCCCGCTCATGCCCCTTGTCTCTCTCCTGTTGCATCCCACCCGGCCTCATGCCCCGTGTCTCTCTCCTGTTTCCCCCACCCCCCGCTCATGCCCCGTGTCTCCCTCATGTTCCCCCCACCCCCCACTCATGGCCCGTGTCTCCCCTGTTCCCCCCAGCCCCGCTCATGCCCCGTCTCTCCCTCCTGTTGCCCCCCACCCCCCACTCATGCCCAGTGTCTCCCCTGTTCCGCCCCACCCCCCGCTCATGCCCCTTGTTTCTCTCCTGTTGCATCCCACCCGGCCTCATGCCCCGTGTCTCTCTCCTGTTTCCCCCACCCCCCGCTCATGCCCCGTGTCTCCCTCATGTTCCCCCCACCCCCCACTCATGGCCCGTGTCTCCCCTGTTCCCCCCAGCCCCGCTCATGCCCCGTCTCTCCCTCCTGTTACCCCCCACCCCCTGCTCATGCCCCATATCTCCTCTGTTCACCCCCACCCCCTGCTCATGCCCCGTGTCTCCCTCCTGTCCCCCCCAACCTCTGCTCATGCCCCGTGTCCCCCTCCTGTCCCCCCATGCCCTGTGTCTCCCTGCTGTTCCCCCCCACCCCCCACTGATGCCCCATGTCTCCCCTGTTCCCCCCAACCCCGCTCATGCCCCGTGTCTCCCCTATTCCCCCCACTCCCGCTCATGCCCCGTGTCTCCCCTGTTCCCCCCACCCCCCGCTCATGCCCCGTGTCTCCCCTATTCCCCGCGACCCCCTGCTCATGCCCCGTGTCTCCCCTGTTCCCACGCACCCCCGCTCATGCTCCGTGTCTCCCCTGTTCCCCCCACCCCCTGCTCATGCCCCGTGTCTCCCCTGTTCCCCCCACCCCCCGCTCATGCCCCATGTCTCCCTCCTGTCCCGCCACCCCACGCTCATGCCCCGTGTCTCCCTGCTGTTCCCCCATCCCCTGCTCATTCCCCGTGTCTCCCCTGTTCCCCCCCTCCCCCTGCTCATGCCCCGTGTCTCCCCTGTTCCCCCCACCCCCCGCTCATGCCCACTGTCTCCCTCTTTTTGCCCCCAGCCCCCGCTCATGCCCTGTGTCTCGCTCCTGTTCCCCCACCCCCTGCTCTTGTCCCGTGTCTCCCTCATGTTCCCCCCACCCCCGCTCATGCCCCGTGTCTCCCCTGTTCCCCCCACCCCCTGTTCATGCCCCGTGTCTCCCTCGTGTTGCCCCCCATCCCCCGCTCATGCCCTGTGTCTCCCTCGTGTTGCCCCAATCCCCCGCTCATGCCCCGTGTCTCCCTCATGTCCCCCCACCCCCGCTCATGCCCCGTGTCTCCCTTCTGTTGCCCTCCACCCCCTGCTCATGCCCCGTGTCTCCCCTGTTCCCCCACCCCCTGCTCATGCCCCGTGTCTCTCTCCTGTCCCCCCACCCCATGCCCCGTGTCTCCCTGCCGTTCTTCCCACCCCTCGCTCATGCCCCATCTC
Organism: Ambystoma mexicanum; assembly: GCF_040938575.1. Taxonomy (NCBI): domain Eukaryota; kingdom Metazoa; phylum Chordata; class Amphibia; order Caudata; family Ambystomatidae; genus Ambystoma; species Ambystoma mexicanum. Next base: position 114,089,091 of record NC_090934.1, on the reverse strand, counting down.
TTCCCTGTTCCCCCCACCCCCGCTCATGCCCCGTGTCTCCCCTGTTCCCCCCCACTCCCGCTCATGTCCCGTGTCTCCCCTGTTCCCCCCACCCCCTGCTCATGCCCCGTGTCTCCCCTGTTCCCCCCGACCCCCTGCCCATGCCCCATGTCTCCCCTGTTCCCCCACACCCCCCGCTCATGCCCCGTGTCTCCCTGTTCCCCCACCCCCCTCTCATGCCCCGTGTCTCCCCTGTTCTCCCCACCCCCGCTCATGCCCCGTGTCTCCCTCGTGTTCCCCTCCACCCCCCACTCATGCCCTGTGTCTCCCTCCTGTCCCCCCACCCCACCGCTCATGCCCCGTGTCTCCCCTGTTACCCCCACCCCTGCTCGTGCCCCGTGTCTCCCTCCTGATGCCCCCCACCCCCTGCTCATGCCCCGTGTCTCCCTCCTGTCCCCCCACCCCCCGCTCACGCCCCGTGTCTCCCTCCTGTCCCCCGACCCCCCGCTCATGCCCGTGTCTCCCTGCCGTTCCCCCCCACCCCGCTCCTGCCCCGTGTCTCCCCTGTTCCCCCACCCCTCGCTCATGACCCGTGTCTTCTCTGTTGCCCGCCACTCCCCGCTCATGCCCCATGTCTCCCCTGTCCCCCCCACCCCCTGCTCATGCCCGTGTCTCCCCTGTTCCGCCCCACCCGCGCTCATGCCCCTTGTCTCCCTCCTGTTGCCCCCCACCCCGCGCTCATGCCCCGTGTCTCTCTCCTGTTCCCCCCACCCCCCGCTCATGCCCCATGTCTGCCTCGTGTTCCCCCCACCCCCTGCTCATGCCCCGTGTCTCCCCTGTTCCCCCCGACCCCCTGCCCATGCCCCATGTCTCCCCTGTTCCCCCACACCCCCCGCTCATGCCCCGTGTCTCCCTGTTCCCCCACCCCCCTCTCATGCCCCGTGTCTCCCCTGTTCTCCCCACCCCCGCTCATGCCCCGTGTCTCCCTCGTGTTCCCCTCCACCCCCCACTCATGCCCTGTGTCTCCCTCCTGTCCCCCCACCCCACCGCTCATGCCCCGTGTCTCCCCTGTTACCCCCACCCCTGCTCGTGCCCCGTGTCTCCCTCCTGATGCCCCCCACCCCCTGCTCATGCCCCGTGTCTCCCTCCTGTCCCCCCACCCCCCGCTCACGCCCCGTGTCTCCCTCCTGTCCCCCGACCCCCCGCTCATGCCCGTGTCTCCCTGCCGTTCCCCCCCACCCCGCTCCTGCCCCGTGTCTCCCCTGTTCCCCCACCCCTCGCTCATGACCCGTGTCTTCTCTGTTGCCCGCCACTCCCCGCTCATGCCCCATGTCTCCCCTGTCCCCCCCACCCCCTGCTCATGCCCGTGTCTCCCCTGTTCCGCCCCACCCGCGCTCATGCCCCTTGTCTCCCTCCTGTTGCCCCCCACCCCGCGCTCATGCCCCGTGTCTCTCTCCTGTTCCCCCCACCCCCCGCTCATGCCCCATGTCTGCCTCGTGTTCCCCCCACCCCCGCTCATTCCCCGTGTCTCCCTCCTGTTGCCCCCCACCCCCCGCTCATGCCCAGTGTCTCCCTCCTGTACCCCCCACCCCCCGCTCCTGCCCCTTGTCTCTCTCCTGTTCCCCCCACCCCCCACTCATGCTCCTGTCTCTCTCCTGTTGCCCCCCACTCATGCCCCGTGTCTCTCTCCTGTTACCCCCCACCCCCAGCTCATGTCCCATGTCTCTCTCCTGTTATCCCCCACCCCCCGGTCATGCCCCGTGTCTCCCTCCTGTTGCCCCCCACCCCCCGCTCATGCCCAGTGTCTCCCCTGTTCCCCCCACCCCCTGCTCATGCCCCGTGACTCCTCTGTTCCCCCTCCACCCCCCACTCATGCCCCGTTTCTCCCTCCTGTCACCCCCACCCCCCGCTCATGTCCTGTGTCTCCCTCCTGTCCCCCCACCCCACGCTCATGCACCATGTCTCCCTGCCGTTCCCCCCACCCCCTGCTCATGCCCGTGTCTCCCCTGTTCCGCCCCACCCGCGCTCATGCCCCTTGTCTCCCTCCTGTTGCCCCCCACCCCGCGCTCCTGCCCCGTGTCTCTCTCCTGTTCCCCCCACCCCCCGCTCATGCCCCATGTCTCCCTCGTGTTCCCCCACCCCCGCTCATGCCCCGTGTCTCCCTCCTGTTGCCCCCCACCCCCCGCTCATGCCCAGTGTCTCCCCTGTTCCCCCCACCCCCTGCTCATGCCCCGTGACTCCTCTGTTCCCCCTCCACCCCCCACTCATGCCCCGTTTCTCCCTCCTGTCACCCCCACCCCCCGCTCATGTCCTGTGTCTCCCTCCTGTCCCCCCACCCCACGCTCATGCACCATGTCTCCCTGCCGTTCCCCCCACCCCTCGCTCATGCCCCGTGTCTCTCTCCTGTTGCCCCCCACCCCCTGCTCATGCCCCGTGTCTCCCTCCTGTACCCCCCACCCCCAGCTCCTGCCCCTTGTCTCTCTCCTGATCCCCCCACCCCCCACTCATGCTCCTGTCTCTCTCCTGTTGCCCCCCGCTCATGCCCCGTGTCTCTCTTCTGTTACCCCCCACCCCCAGCTCATGTCCCATGTCTCTCTCCTGTTATCCCCCACCCCCCGGTCATGCCCCGTGTCTCCCTCCTGTTGCCCCCCACCCCCCGCTCATGCCCAGTGTCTCCCCTGTTCCCCCCACCCCCTGCTCATGCCCCGTGACTCCTCTGTTCCCCCTCCACCCCCCACTCATGCCCCGTTTCTCCCTCCTGTCACCCCCACCCCCGCTCATGTCCTGTGTCTATCTCCTGTCCCCCCCACCCCACGCTCATGCACCATGTCTCCCTGCCGTTCCCCCCACCCCTCGCTCATGCCCCGTGTCTCTCTCCTGTTGCCCCCCACCCCCTGCTCAGGCCCCGTGTCTCCCTCCTGTACCCCCCACCCCCCGCTCCTGCCCCTTGTCTCTCTCCTGTTCCCCCCACCCCCCACTCATGCTCCTGTCTCTCTCCTGTTGCCCCCCGCTCATGCCCCATGTCTCTCTCCTGTTACCCCCCACCCCCAGCTCATGTCCCATGTCTCTCTCCTGTTATCCCCCACCCCCCGGTCATGCCTGTGTCTCCCTGCTGTTGGCCCCCACCCCCTGCCCTGTGTCTCTCTCCTGTTGCCCCCCACCCTCCGGTCATGCCCCATGTCTCCCTGCTGTTGCCCCCCACCCTGGTCATGCCCCGTGTCTCCCTGCTGTTGCCCCCCAGCCCCCGCTCATGCCCCGTGTCTCTCTCCTGTTACCCCAACCCCCCTCTCATGCCCTGTGTCTCCCTCCTGTTCCCCTCTCCCCCCTCTCATGCCCAGTGTCTCTCTCCTGTTCCCCCCACCCTCCGCTCATGCCTCGTGTCTCCCCTGTTCCCCCACTCCCCGCTCATGCCCCATGTCTCCCTCCTTTTCCCCCACCCCCCGCTCATGCCCCGTGTCTCCCTCCTATTCCCCCACCCCCCACTCATGCCCCGTGTCTCCCCTGTTCCCTCCCCCACCCCCCGCTCATGCCCCCATGCCACCCCTGTTCCCCCACCCCCGCTCATGCCTCATGTCTCCCTCCTGTCCCCTCCGCTCATGCCCACGTGCATACCTCTTGTTCCTCCCACCCCCCGCTCATGCCCCGTGTCTCCCTGCCGTTCCCCCCACCCCCGCTCATGCCCCTTGCCTCCCCTGTTCCCCCCCACCCCCTGCCATGCCCCGTGTCTCCCCTGTTCCCCCCCACTCCCCGGTCATGCCCCGTGTCTCCCCTGTTCCCCCATCCCCCGCTCATGCCTCATTTCTCCCTCCTTTTCCCCCCACCCCCCGCTCATGCCCTGTGTCTCCTTCCTGTTCCCCCACCTCCCGCTCATGCCCCGTGTCTCCCCTGTTCCCCCCACCCCCCTCTCATGCCCCATATCTCCCCTGTTCCCCCCATCCCCGCTCATGTCCCGTGTCTCCCTCCTGTTCCCCCCACACCCCGCTCATGCCCTGTGTCTCCCTCCTGTTCCCCCACCCCCCGCTGATGCCCCGTGTCTCTCTCCTGTTGCCCCCCACCCCCGCTCATGCCCCTTGTCTCTCTCTCTCTCCTGTTGCCCCCCACCCCCGCTCATGCCCCTTGTCTCACTCCTGTTGCTCCCCACGCTCATTCCCCGTGTCTCTCTCCTATTGCCCCCCACCCCCACTCATGCCCCGTGTCTCTCTCCTGGTGCCCCCCACACCCCGCTCATGCCCCGTGTCTCCCTCCTGTTCCCCCCAACCCCCAGTCATGCCCCTTGTCTCTCTGCTGTTGCTCCCACCCCCCGCTCATACCCCGTGTCTCTCTCCTGTTCCTTTACCCCCCGCTCATTTCCCGTGTCTCCCTCCTGTACCCCCCACCCCCCGTTCATGCCCCGTGTCTCTCTCCTGTTGCCCCCACCCCCTGCTCATGCCCCATGTCTTTCTCCTGTTTCCCCCCACCCTCCGCGCATGCCCCGTGTCTCTCTCCTGGTCCCTCCCACCCCCCGCCGATGCCCTGTTGTGTTCTCTTTATACACCCCGCCTTGCCTTTCCATGGTGTCCATCTTGGTAAAAGATTTTCCTTCCTACACCGGGACGCCTCAGGCGTTCCGGTTTGGGAAGAAAAATCTTTTTTTTTACCACCCCGGGTTCCCACTTTGAGAACCTAGGATTCTAGTGGTCTTCATCCATTGAAAAGGACGTTATGGTTACGTTGCACTAATAAAAGCCTAAGAAATTCAGTAAAAAAAAATGTGTTAAAGGGACATTATGGTTACGTTGCACTAATAAAAACCTATGAAATTCAGTAAAAAAAAATAATTTGTTAAAGGGACGTTATGGTTAAGTTGCACTAATAAAAACCTATGAAAATCAATGAAAAAACTTTGTTAAAGGGACGTTATGGTATAGTTGCACTAATAGAAACCAATGAAATTCAGTGAAAACATTTTGTTAAAGGGACAACATTATGGTTAAGTTGCGCTACTAAAAACCTATGAAATTCAGTGAAAAAACTTTGTTAAAGGGACGTTATGGTTCGAAGTAAAACCGAAAAACCCTTGAAATTCGCCAGTTATGGTAAGCTAAGCAACCATAACTCGCGCCACCACCGTGCACTGCTCAGCCTAACACCCTGACACGTGTCCTGAAGAACACTATATCTGTCCTTACTGTTCGCTACCAGGTTTAAACTGTTCTAAGAACACACGCGGTGTCCTGAAATGTTCGTTTCACGTGTGACGCACTTTTAATTACTTCAGAACCCGAACAGTGTCCGTAGGACATCAATGCGCATGCGCTAACCAATCTCCGTGCACTTGGTGTCCTGCGGACATGCGCTTCCTTCGCGGACTAGTTCGCAAACGGGTCATATGACCGCGCCCACGCTCATCGTGTGTCCCGAAATGCGGACACTGTTCGTGTCCCCGAACAATTTAAAAGTACATTTTCAGTTAATCCATAATATTTTTCAATAGAATCTCACCATGGCACAAGTCCCACATAGCAATCTTGAGTTTCTATATACCTTTTGAAACTTTCCGATCCTTTTTTTGTGTTCGATCTGTCCGCGGACAGTGCGCATGTCCGCGGACCGCGCACAAGCACCCCTATAAAAGACCACGCCCAAGAGTTTATTCCCATTGTGTTTCTGGCTATTCTTCAGAACACAGTGATTTTTGCTGCCACCTGCAGACTACACCATCATCGAGACGGCATCCTTGGCTGCTGAACTGCCACTTGGTGCTGCACCTGCTTCAGCACCACCCCCACCCCCTCCACCACCACCACCTCCCCAAGGGCCTGAAGAGGGGAACAGGAGTGAGGATGCGGAGGAGGAAGAAGAGCATGATGAGAATGAGGTAGAGGAAATCCCTACTACCCGCACTAGGCGTGAGTCTTGGGTGTGGCGGTTATTTACCATTCATGGGAATGGTCCTAAGGCTCGTGCGAACTGTGTTACCTGCAATGAGTGCAAAATGATACTCAGTCTCGGGAAGCACAGTAAGTACAGCTTTGGGACCACTACTATGAAGTGACACCTGAGGTCATTTCACTCTGGGGCTGTTCGCAGGGTTGTACCTTGCGAAGAACGTAGCAGGTTGATTTCCTCTACTTCATCCTCTGTTTCTGATCCTGTCACCACAAGGACCACCTCTGTGGGACAGCGTCTTTCTCAAGCTGCCTCACAGGCCATACAGAATGCTGATGACCCTTACCTTTCGAGGATCACAGTTGTATGTATGTACTGTGACACAGTACTCTGCAGGGGGGAGCGACTTCAGAGTGCTTTTGAGACTATCGTCTCAGAGCACGAGAAGACCTGCTCACTACCCAAATAAAACCCACTCTACATCTTCCTCTCTCAGCTCGCCCTTTCTTATCCCTGTGGTTGGTGTCCCCTCCTTTACCCTCCTTTACCCTCCTCTCCTAGTGTGTCGTGTCTGAAAAACCAAAAAAAATACAAAATTACAAAAATCCAAAAAAATAAGGCTCTTTTCAGAGCCGCCTTTCCCAGTTAAAAAATAGAAGTGAAAATAAATGAAGCAGGGCTCTTTGTATTTTTTAGAAGTCCGCGGACAGTTCGCGAACATTAAAAAAATTGGGTTGCTACTCCATCACAAACATTGTAATTTTCTCTGGAAAGAAGTGGTGGCTCTGAAAAGAGCCTTTGGGTGGTGTTTGTAAGTCAAAAATTGTAAATGCTTAACATCTACTTCAAAATCGTTGTTGTAATTCCAAAAAAGGTCGCAATGCATTTTGTACATTTCTCAGAAAAATCTGATTGCCAGCATAAGTAAGATGGACTCCATCTCTGCGAAAAATGTATGTACTACAAAACATAATATTTTCATTGTGAAAAGAAGACATGCCAAAATCTCTTAGAAAGCCACAAACAGCCTTATTAACATTGCGCCTTGCTTTTTCCATTTGTGGACCAAATGAAGAAGAACGAAGCCACATTTGTCTCTGCGCAATCCGTGAAAATAACACTTGAGAATTAGGAAACGTGTCCATAACCTTCCTAAGTCCTTCTTTCATAGCAAATTGCAAAAAAATTCTAGTCACATGTCCTAAACTGTTCCCTCCACAATGAATTACAATTATGTCTGGATGTTGCTCTGTCTCCAAAGTAGCACAGAGAGGTAGCAAGTCCAACCACTTCATTCCACGTACTCCATGCCAGTGTACTTCCACATGTGGGAATCCAAGATCTACAGCTACTCCACAGCTTTCTGCATGCACCTTCAACCAATGTATCCACAAATCTCCTAAAATCCAAACAATCTGTTTTCTGAAACACACAGCCATAGCTATCTTTTGTTCTCTCAGCAAAAAGAGTATCTGAGAAAATCTCTCCTGGCACAACACACCCACCAAACTTTCCTGACCAATCCCTTTCAGTGCTTATTCTCATTTGCATGACTTCTGAACCCAAAAATCCCCGGATGTAACTCCCGATGTCCGAGAACTACCGCCATGTCCACGGACATATCGTAACATGAACAGCCCTTCTACCATTTCCACTACACTCTCTCTGCCATTCCCTCATTGGATGTACCTCAAAAATCACATGACCATGCACCAATCACATTCAAGACCTCTACATCTAACTGCATCATCATAGATCAGCACTGCAAATGTACTCTGAATCTCTCTGAGTACAAGTGTCATATCATTGGCAAGCAGCATCTACCAGAAATACTGTACAAGTCTTCAAGATTTCTACTTGCAGCTCCATGCATATCCATATGCATGAACACAAACTTCAGGTATGCATATTTTCTGTATAGTAGATGAACACATTTTCAAACAGACTTTTACCTTGTAAAATCTGTAAAATGCATTTACTGTACTTTTTTCAATTTCCTAAAATCAACTATCACTTATAAACCTTTATACTTTTTACTTTCTTTATACACACACACTGAAATCATGTTAAACTAACATTTTTTAAATGAAATATATAGACTACATATATTCAAACAAAATTGCATGCAAACACAATCTATGTTTAAACCTTTATAAAAATACTTATACAATTTCATATTTTTTGTTTTTATTTATTTATTTACTTAATTACTTTAAATTAGACATGACATTGAGGCGCTATTACCTAGAACAGTTTACTTACAGAAATAGTGGTATTCACTAATATATTATAAATTTCACAAGACATAGTAAAGATATTTTTTTTTGCTACAGTTAGTCATTCAATACAATTTGTTCATTAAGAACATATCATATGTACTAAACTGATGCAATGTATCTTATGTAAATAAATTAGTTTAATGGTTTTACAGAAGGCACTGAGGATTTCAATTAAAAAAATCAATATCTAAATTAAAAACAGTGCTATATACAAACAAAGTTACTAATTTGAAGCTTTTACAATTGCAGTGAAGACCAGTTTCCTGAAAAGAAGCAGCCGAATTCGAAGAAGAAAGAAAAACTAAGAAGTTACCTGTTAATTTTAAAAAAAAGTAAGTAAAATATCACCATAATATTTGTATCATTAATCAACTATACTATAACATTAATACAAGCTATTTCGGTTTCTAAAAATAGAATGGCCATGCACCCAAGACTCTATGCCCTGGCAACAACCACCGCAGCATATCACATCCATAGAGTCAAACATTTCAACTATGATCTATGGGAAACTTTTAATGTCCGCGAACAATGTGAGTGTTCTTAGAACACTTTGAACTTGCCAGCGAACAATACGGACACCGTTTTCAGGACACCCCCTACGAACATTTCAGAACAACGCGATAGTTCTTAGAACACTTTCAACTTAACAACGAACAATACGGACAGCGTCCTAAGGACACCCCCTACAAACATTCCAGGACACCGGGAGTGTTCTCAAAAACGTCTTCAGAACACCCCCATTTTGTTTATTTGCGAACATTTCAGGACACCGCGGGTGTTCTTAGAACACATTCAACTTGACAGAGAACAATACGGACAGCGTCCTCAGGACACCCCCTACGAATACTCCCCGGACACCGCGAGTGTTCTTAGAAGCGTCTTCAGAACACCACCATCTTGTTTATTTGCGAACATTTCAGGACACCGCAAGTGTTCTTAGGACACATTCAACTTGACAGAGAACAATACGGACAGCGTCCTCAGGACACCCCCTACGAACATTCCAGGACACCGGGAGTGTTCTTAGAAGCTTCTTCAGAACACCACCATCTTGTATATTTGCGAACATTTCAGGACACCGCGAGTGTTCTTAGGACACATTCAACTTGACAGAGAACAATACGGACAGTGTCCTCAGGACACCCCCTACAAACACTCCCCGGACACCGCGAGTGTTCTTAGAAGCGTCTTCAGAACACCACCATCTTGTTTATTTGCGAACATTTCAAGACACTGCGAGTGTTCTTAGGACACATTCAACTTGACAGAGAACAATATGGACAGCGTCCTCAGGACACCCCCTTCGATCACTCCCCGGACACCGCGATTGTTCTTAGAAGCGTCTTCAGAACACCCGCATTTTGTTTATTTGCGAACATTTCAGGACACCACGGGTGTTCTTAGAACACATTCAACTTGACAGAGAACAATACGGACAGCGTCCTCAGGACACCCCCTACGAACATTCCAGGACACCGGGAGTGTTCTTAGAAGCGTCTTCAGAACACCACCATCTTGTTTATTTGCGAACATTTCAGGACACCGCGAGTGTTCTTAGGACACATTCAACTTGACAGAGAACAATACGGACAGGACACCCCCTACGAACACTCCCCGGACACCGCGAGTGTTCTTAGAAGCGTCTTCAGAACACCCCCATTTTGTTTATTTGCGAACATTTCAGGACACCGCGAGTGTTCTTAGGACACATTCAACTTGACAGAGAACAATACGGACAGCGTCCTCAGGACACCCCCTACGAACACTCCCCGGACACCGCAAGTGTTCTTAGAAGCGTCTTCAGAACACCACCATCTTGTTTATTTGCGAACATTTCAGGACACCGCGAGTGTTCTTAGGACACATTCAACTTGACAGAGAACAATACGGACAGCGTCCTCAGGACACCCCCTACGAACACTCCCCGGACACCGCGAGTGTTCTTAGAAGCGTATTCAGAACACCACCATCTTGTTTATTTGCGAACATTTCAGGACACCGCAAGTGTTCTTAGGACACATTCAACTTGACAGAGAAAAATACGGACAGCCTCCTCAGGACACCCCCTTCGAACACTATCCGGACACCGCGAGTGTTCTTAGAAGCGTCTTCAGAACACCCCCATTTTGTTTATTTGCGAACATTTCAGGACACCACGGGTGTTCTTAGAACACATTCAACTTGACAGAGAACAATACTGACAGCGTCCTCAGGACACCCCCTACGAACATTCCAGGACACCGGGAGTGTTCTTAGAAGCGTCTTCAGAACACCACCATCTTGTTTATTTGCGAACATTTCAGGAAACCGCAAGTGTTCTTAGGACACATTCAACTTGACAGAGAACAATACGGACAGCGTCCTCAGGACACCCCCTACGAACACTCCCCGGACACCACGAGTGTTCTTAGAAGCGTCTTCAGAACAACCCCATTTTGTTTATTTGCGAACATTTCAGGACACTGCGAGTGTTCTTAGGACACATTCAACTTGAGAGAGAACAATACGGACAGCGTCCTCAGGACACCCCCTACGAACACTCCCCGGACACCGCGAGTGTTCTTAGAACAGTTTCACTTTGCTTGCGAACAAAACGGACACATATTGAGTCCTTAGAACACCCCCTAGTCAGTTTATTTAGAACATTTCAGAACACCCGTGATGTCCGCAAACAAATTGAACACAAAAAGAACGTCTAACACATAAAAAACACAACTTTCATCCTATCTCATACACTCCCACCCTCCCCAAACACTCCTACACACCAACACACTCTACAAAATACACATTTTGGACAAAGTTTCAATGCGCTGTCCGCGAATCCAAGATGGCGGGTGCTACCGAAAAATCTGACGCGCTTCATGCTCCACGCCGTCCAATCAGCGAACACGTTGCATGTCCGCGAACATCACGCAAGACGATTGGCCAATCAGGACACTGTCCGCGGAGCGAACAGGGAAGTGTGTCCGCGAACCGAACACAGATATCACTAATTTTTTTTTACCTACTTTTTGGTCATTTTAAAAAAAACTACTGGGCGGATTTTCACAAAATTTGCAAAAGCACGCTTTCAGGACCAAGCCGCTGCTCCTGGTCCAAATTTGGTGGAAATCCGTCCAGCGGTTTGGGCTGTAGGCGCGAGCAAAACATTTTTCCCATTCAGTCTATGGGAAAAAAAAAGTTTTGAGACCCCCCCTATAACTTTGCCCCCCCCTTGACGAATCCTCACCAAACTTTGCAAAGTTTGGTGAGGATCCGTCCAGGGAGAGCGAAGTTATAAGCCACCCAAAAAGTGCTCTTCCTATGGAAACAGCAACTTAACCATAACTACATGGCCACTACCGTGGCCATGTAATATTGATATACCCAGCATTGCCTGTGCTTTCATTCCCTAATAGGTACAGTTACCTATGCAAAATGTGGTAAACATTGGTGAAACGTCTGGAATTTTATAAGGAATAATGCTTCACCAAGCCACAAACCCACAAACAAATTTGGCCTTTTGTTGAAATAGGGAAAATGGGTGGGGTGTACAAATGTCATGTACCCAGTAATATCTAGAGGGTCCTAACGGGTGACTGGACAACATCTGTTGCAGATTGGTGAAACAGTGTGGAATTGCATAGGGAAGATTTGCAAAAAGACAAACCCACAAACCCACACCCAAATTTGCACTTTTGATGAAATCCAGGGAAAGGGGAGGGGTGTCCAAATGCATTGTAGCAAAATGTGTGGAGGGTCCTAAAATGTGAGTTTGTAGAATGTGCTGCAAATTGATGAACTGTGTGGAATTGTACAGGGAACATACACAAAGCCACAAGCTCACAAACCCACATTTTCAACTTTTGCTGAATACCGGGAGAAGGGTCGGGTTCCAGATGTCATGTAGCCAGTAATGTCCAGGGGTCCTAACAGATGACTGTGAAACATATGCTTCAGATTGGTGAAACAGTGTGAAATTGTATAGGGAAAATATGCGGAGCCACAAACTCACACCCAAATTTGCACTTGTGCTGAAATCCGGGAAACAGGGTGGCATTTCCAGATGTCATATAGCCAGTAATGTCTGGGTCCTAACTTGTGATTGTACACAATTTGGTGCAAATTGGTGAAACAGAGTGGAATTGTATGGGGAATATATGCTAACCCACAACATCCAAAAGCCACACCCAAATGTGTACTTTTTCTGAAATCTGGGGAAAGAGTTGGGGTGTCCAAAGATCATGTAGTTTGAGAAAACTGAAGGTGTCTCACCCGCTAATCCTCAGGGATCTGTCATCCAGGTGGCCAGGACATGGCCATCGCTATTGGATCCAGTTCTTGGGGGTGGACCTGTGCGGGAGGATCACCTGGGTGAGAAGTCTTCGGGGAGTGGAAGTGGGACTCTGAAGGGTGTGACACAGTATCCCTTTCCCTGTAACACCTTTTACCCATCCTACCAGGTTGGATACCTAGAAGCTGACCCCCCACCCTTCCCTGATACAAACACTTTCTCACAGAAGGTTCTTCATGAGCGACAACGGATTAACACCAGAGCCGTATACCTGGCATGTCCAAACACAAGGGTCAGGCAGAGTCAGGCAATTACTGATAATTACACACACCTGACTTCCATCACACATCCCCACGTGGATTAAAAGGCGGAGCACGAAAGCACACTCTGAGCAAGGCACGAAGAAGCAGCAATTCCGAGATGGCAGTTTAAACTGAGGTGAAAGGCAGCAAGACCAGAGGGGGCTAGCAGGAGGGAACTACCCTTGACCTTTTTTGTGGAAGGACAGCAACTTTCAAGAGGCCTCGAGGCAAAGAAACTTAAGACCGGGAATTGCAACTGATGAACGGTGCAGTGTCAGTCAAAAGTACATGGGACCCTCATGCATTGATAGCCAAGGAGGGGAGAAGCGATTGCCGCCATGGTACTGTCCTTGGCTCTGATAGCAGGCAACGCTAGTGAGTTCAGCACAGCCGGTGAGTCAGAGAGACTGATAGCAGATCGGACTGTGTTACACTCAAGGTTGCAAACAGCAACATTATATGAAGAAAGATGACTTCTATACAATTGAACTTTATGAACTTGAAATATGTACCAGATACAGAGTGGTCTGGCGCCACGTGGGTGCTCACTCAAAGGTCTCTGTTTGGTATCCAACTGAGTGCGTGAGAACTATTGAACTGTCAAAACGGTGTGTTCCTGCGGCGGGTCAAGCTAAATCCTGTGCACATTCGAAGGTCTTTGATTGCCTATGAACTGAAATTGGTCTGATCCTGGCTGAGAGAGACTAATTGTATAAAAGCGGATCTGAGCCCGGAAGAGGGGGATCTGGGGTGAACTGTCTGTCACCCAAGAAGATATTGATGTGGCAAACATGAACCTGACTGAGGGATGCCTATGAACTGAAATTGGTCTGAGTCCGGCTGAGGGAGACCAATTGTATAAAGGGGGATGTGAGACCGGTTGAGAGGGATCCAGGGAGAAGAGCGAATCGCCTGAATAGAATTTTTGAGAAGGAAATGGTTTTGTTGTTTCTGGTACATTAGGCCCTCTGAATCAAGAGACTTTGAACGTAAGAGACTTGGGAACAGATGGCCCTGATGTTGGTAAAAGGAACTGTGACCTTGCGCCGAAGAAACCCAAGAGTGTGCTGTGCTCCAGTGACCCACCTTGTCCCTTGCTAAAAACAAAGGGAAGGGAGGCCAATGGCCTGAATATCCTCACTTATCATTTTGTGAACACTTCTTTCTTTTTGTGAATATTACCCAACACTATTTATAGCATAGCAGTAAGGATTGGTAATAGGCCATTTGAATTTTACAAGACTCCACTAAGTCTGTAGTATTATTTTTTGATGGCCGTAGCTCGCTCTCATCTTAGATTTAGGTTTTTCACACCCTTGATAAAGTTCAATAAACATCCTTGAACTGTGGTCACTTGTGTCTGTCTTACTTTGATACCATGCCGTCCTTACAGTAGTCAGTAATGTCCAGAGGATCCTAACAGGTGACTGCATAATTTGGTGCAGATTGGTGAAACAGTGTGGAATTGCATAGGGAACATACGCGAAACCACAAACCCACAAATCCACACATTTTCACTTTTATATATACAGATTTATAGAAACCTGATGGATATTCCCTTTATTTTGGACTGTTATACTCTGCTGTTTGGGTTGCTACTGGATCACAATCACACCCCTCTTGTGAGTACAGCCTTCCTTCAGCCCACATTATCACAAAGGGGAAGGACGTTTATCTCTAGGCTCTGCCTGTTTCAACTTTATGATTGCGATCACTCTTGTTTAGTAAAAGTTTCAGGTCTGAGTAGGGGGTTAGTCACTACTCACCCACTACTCACCCTTGTGCTCTGTGAGGCAGAAAGCATTTTGTGGCAAAAATAGTGTTACTTCATAGTTGCTTGCAGTTTGCCAGGTCAGTATGGGAGAAGGGGTTGTTGAGCAGATGGCTCCCGATAACATATGACTATCGGGTCCAAGGTGTGGAAAAATGTCATGGCTGCAGGAGGATTCATGTTCAGCCTCACACCCTGAGCTGCAAAGGTTTATTTGCATATGTTTACTGTAGAGGAGTAGGGGGCATGTAAGAAGGGAACAATTCCTCTACAGATGAATCACACCAGGAGGTCCCCTATCAGGTGACTGTGTGCACTACTTCACCAGCAGTGTGTTGCCCACGCTTCCTTAAAATATCTAGTTGCCTTTGATGTATTGCTTGGATGCTTTGCTTGGGATGAATAGCTGGTTTGTGGGCATGGGTTGGAAGGTGCTTTTGATGTACCTTTGGTGCCTCACAGTGTACAACCGTGTCTTCTCCACCACAGCAGCAGCAGACCCCATCCCCATCACATGCGGGGTCCCACAAGGTTCCGGTGTATCCCCCACTTTGTACAACATATTTACAAAGCCTCTATTTGACCAACTGGACCATCTGGGTGTCACCTACACAAACTACGCAGATGACACCCAGATACTCCTCACTATCTCTGGTAATTACCAAGAAGACTCCGCCGGGATCAACAAAATATTCTCCATCATTCAGGCATGGATGGCCTCCCATGGTCTCTGCCTGAATGATGAGAAGACAGAGCTCCTAATTGTCGGTTCCCCCAACACTCTAACTAAACTTGACCCTAGCTATAATAACATCACCATCGATGGTCACTCCATTCCCATAGCCAAAAGCGTAAAAACCCTTGGTTTCTATCTAGATTCCAACACCAACCTTAGCAAACATACCAATATGACCGCCTCAGCTGCCGCCTATACCGGCAAGCTCATTAGGGCCAGCAGACCCTTCCTATCACCCAACAGCTGCCTCACCCTTGCCAGGGCCCTAATACATTCCAAACTGGATTACTGCAACAGCCTGTTCCTTGGCGCTAATCAATCCGTACTCAATAAATTGCAGGTAATACAAAATAACGCCTTGCGCGCAGCCCTCAACATTCCAAGACAAGAGCAGATCTCTGCCACTAGGAAAGCCTGCAAATGGCTCTCCATACGCCAAAAAATTGATCTAAAAATCATCTGCCTCACGTACAAAGCCCTCAACCACCTAGCACCACCCTATCTAACTAATAAACTCACCCTGAAACCTGCCACCAGACTCACCAGATCCTCCAACACTCTTTGCCTACTAGTGCCCAGGTTCCACCTAAAAAGAGCTGGAGGGGCAAGCTTCACAGTGCTTGCCCCCCAACTCTGGAACTCCCTACCGCTTAACATCAAAACTGTCGAATCCTTCCAGATCTTTAGGAAGCAGGTCATCAGCTGGCTGCTAAACAAAGAACAACACCACTAACTCTAGACTAGCGCGATTACTGGCTTAGACACTGTACTTATTCTGAAAATTGTATATTGTACGTACTACACATGTTCTATTTATTGACCTCTGTATATATATGTATATATTATAAACCTTTACGAAGTATGCAACACACAGATACTTCTCAACTATGTAACCAAATTCTTAAGCGCCCTTCTACCTCTGGGTTTGGAGCGCCATACAAATAAAATAAACAAACAAACAAACAAACAAACCCCGGCTTTAATGTGAGGGAGAGGAGGTGTACACCCAAGAGGAGGGTTGTTCTGAAAATAAGGACCATTTTAAGCACTTTAGAGGCCTGGGTCCTGGACATATTTGGGGTCCCCCTCCTCCAAAACAAAGACATTAGGAGAGCCAATATATCTGGTCACGTTCCCCTCATAATATTCACAACCCATAGCTTCATATACTGCCTTGCAGAAATCAAAATATGCATTGGTGGCATTGATATTGATATTGATATTTTATTTGTATCGCGCTCATACACGTGTTTCAGAGCGTGACGAGGCAAAGGGGAGGGGAACAAGGGAGAACAAGAACAGCGATCTTACTAGGCCCAGTGACATTGAGAACACCCAAGTGCAGGGGAGAGCGAAGGGGGGACGTACGAGGGGGAAGAAGGGGAGTGGAAAGTGCCATGCATAGGAATGAAAAACAACAAAAAACGTAGTGCAGCCAGCAGGTGGCAAGTGCTATGTTTAAGGCACAGACAGGGAGAGTCTGAAAATGTGCAAGGAAAGGGGGGGTGGACTGCAGGGTTACAGATACAGACCCAAAGTGCAAAGGTTGCCAGGATGCAGTGCAGGTGCGTGGCAGGGTGGGAAATACCTGGGTCTGAACTCAGAGGGTAACCAGGTGCCCGATGCCTAAGCAGAACAGATCAACAGGGGAGAGGAGGAAAGAAGACAGAAGGAAGGAGGAAGGTCTTGTGGTGCTTCAACCGGAGATGGTTCTCCTTAAGTTTCAGAGTGGCAGGGAGGCTGTTCCAGAGGAAGGCCCCAGCCAAAGAAAGAGATATATCCCCAGCACGTTTCTTTTTAGAAACGACTGACCATGAGGGAGTTGGAGGAGGAGGGGTGAAGAGCTTGACAGGGAAGGTATTTGTGGAGGGAGAGTTGAAGTTATTTTGGGCAAAGGCCCCAGAAAGTCTTGTGGACAATGCAAATGGTCTTGCATTTAATCCTTACAGCCACTCGGAGCCAATGGAGAGATTTCAGGGCTGGAGAGATACAAACCCAGGGCTTGAGGCCCAGGACAAGTCTTGCAGTCCTGTTCTGGATGAGTTGCAAAGGGCGGAGAGTAGAAGCAGGTAGATTTAGAAAGAGGCTGTTGCAGTAATCCAGTCTAGAAAGAACCAAAGCTCGAGATATTGTGAGCTTCTGGGGGAAGGAGAGGAAAGGCAGAATACCTATGAGGAGGTACAGTTGGAAGTTAGACTTTTTAGAGACATCAGAGATGTGGGCAGAAAGGGAAAGCGTGGAGTCGAAGATGACCTAGAGGTTCTTAGCCTCACAGGTGGGGATAGGAGGAGGGCCAAGGGAGGCAGGCCAGAGAGTGACAGGAAAGGAGGGTGTAGGTGTGCTGATGAGGAGGATCTCCTTTTTACTGGCATTAAGGCAGAGATTGTTGGCGGCACACCACTCCTGAATAGCAGACAGGCAGTCAGAGATGAGAGAAGGAGAAAAGATGGCTGAGGGAAGCCTGAAAATGAGTCAAGTGTCATCAGCATAGCGCTGGGAATTGGGGCAGAGAGAGGCAATGTGATGGACGAGAGTTGCCAGGTATATGCATGAACTTATTTATGTATAAGTGTAGAAGACTCACAAAGTTGTAAATATGTTGCAAAAACTATATTTTATCCTCTTCTCCTGTGTCTGGTATAGATTATATTCATGAATGTTGTTTGTAATTAGGTTTTGATTATGTTACTACATTTTTGTATGTTTATCAATATTTCAAAGCCAAAACAGTAAGTCCTCTGACCAGGATCAAAAAAAGGAAAACAGCCCATATTCTCGGGAGGATAGCTCAGCGGCAACATGCTTGCCTTGGAAGCAAGACGACACAGAGCAACACAGGTTCGATCCCCGGGTCTGTGCTTAGAAACCCCTGGGTATTAAGCGCATTATAAATAACCTATCATATCATATCATATGTTGTCTCCCTTAAATGAAGTGAACATCCTTATTGACGAAACTGAGGTCCTGCTGGCCGACTGCAGCAATGACGATATAGGCCCCAAACACAGACCCACTATCACCACTAGCCCCTATATCTAACAATCTAACAATCTAACAATCTTGGCAACACTGGCAAAGCCAAACAGTCCAAATTAACCTTTGGGCCTGCAACCAAAATAACTATACCAAAGGAAAATGTAATAATTATAGGTTAACAAGTCTTGCTGAGAAACGCAGACCAGGAGGGAGGCCAACAAGTGCTTTTCCCTGTAGAAATGTATACGGGAATTATTAGCCAATCAACAACCCCTGATCCAGAAGTGGAAACAATAAACAGTGGATCACCAAGGGTAATGAACTAGCACCAGCCACTTAACCATTGGAAGGAACTAGCAATGTTTCATTATAAAATAGATATGCCAATAATGTTACTATTAATGAAGCTTAGGAGGTACTGAAGAGGACGGCTTCTGTCATCGCAGAAAAGGATGTTGAAATACCCCAGGGTCGTTGCCCCTTCCAAGGGCACGCAGTTCCGAATGTCTGAGACCAAAATGAATGAATCACCATGTGCCAATTGTGCAACTCTGGCTCTAGAGGTTAAAAACTTTGCGGGCTAACAGAACATGTAACTAAAGTTGCAAGCAAGCTTGCTGGTGAAATATGTCTCCTTAAAGAGAGATCTTGAAATGCTTACAGATCATACCGCTGAGCCACCCGGACAGGAGACTAGGAACTCAAATCGCAGAACCAAGAAAGGGGACCTGATAGGGGACTTTGTCAGAAATCACCCACCACCGACCGGCAATGCTGGTGTTGGGAACATATTTCTTACCATCTCAGCAACCAACCAGCCCTGTTCCTCATGGAACAAGGGGTAGGTGGGTGATAAATCCAGCAATATAGACAATGGCCTGCATCATTGCAAGAAATGTGGAAGGCTACCTATCGGAAGACCTGACATAAAGAATTCCCTCTATAGGATCAATGTCTCAAAAACAACATGTTCAAGGGATGTCCTCTCCAATAAAATTAAAGGACTGCAGACCAAAATAGCTGACAAAAGATCCCAACTAACAGCCATTACACCAGCACCTACCCCCACCCCTCACACCAACTCAGGTTTCACTTTAAAAAAAGTCACCATTCCTGAAGTCCACAAAATCATTGCGTCTCTTAAACCATCTAACTGCAAGGGCGATAGCTGCCCAGCTCAGATTATAAAAGATGCAGCTAGAGACTTTGCCCCATTCATTACTAAACTCCTCCTTCTCGAACAACTCTGTCCCAAGTAACCTCAAACAGTCCTGGGTTCTACCACTACTGAAAAAACAGACCCTTGACCCAGCTATACCCACTAACTACAGACCAATTACGACAGTCTCCTTTCTACTGAAAATTCGGGATAGAAAGATTATCTTGAAGCTCACAAATTACTCGGTACCCATCAATCTGGCTTCAGACCGCAGCATGGAACAGAAACTGCACTTGTCGACCTCAAAAGCCAGATCGATGAATTGAAAGACAAAGGAAAGATGCCCATCATACTTCTACTCGACCTCTCTGCGGCTTTTGATCTGGTGGATCACTCCATACTTTGCAACCACTTATCCTCTGGGGCCCACTTCTCCAGCTCTGCAGTTGCTTGGATCCAATCTTTCCTCGCTAACAGAACTATGCGTGTGTTCTCACAGTCAGCAGATGCTGACCCCATCACCTGCGGAGTCCCCCAAGGATCCTGTGTCTCGCCCACTTTGTACAACATTTTTACAAAAGCCACTATTCGACAAACTGGACCGTCTGGGTGTCACCTTCACAAATTATGCAGATGACACCCAGATACTCCTACCCCTCTCAGGAACCTATGATACAGATGTCGCGCAGATTAACAAAGTCTCCATCATCATTCAGGCATGGATGGCCACACATGGCCTCTGCCTGAATGATGATAAAACAGTACTACTCCTAGTCGGATCACCTAATAACCTTCTTAAACTAAGTCCTCACTACACAAATATCATCATCGATGGGAACAGTATACCCATAGCCAAACATGTAAAAACTTTAGGTTTCTACTTCGATGCCCAGTCTAACCTAACGAAGCAGATCAACATGACCTCTTCGGCCACAGCTTACACTGGCAAGTTGATCAGAGCCTGTAGACCTGTACTATCCCCCACCAGTTGCCTTAGCCTGGCGAGAGCGCTCATACAATCCAAATTGGATTATTGCAACAGCCTTTAACTAGGAGCAACCAAGTCCATTGTAAATAAACTACAGATTATGCAAAACAACGCGCTTAGAGCAGCGTTGAATATTCCTAAAAAGGAGCACATTTCAGAAATTAGAAAGCAACACGGGTGGCTCTCTATAAATGACAAAATCGCACTAAAAACTATTTGCCTCACACACAAAGCGATTAACTTTCAAGCCCCCCCCCCCCTATCTCACAGACAAGTTCACATGGAAGGTATCCAATAGATGCTCTAGATCATCTAACACACCATCCTGGTGGTGCCTAGATGCAATCTAAAAAGAGCCGGAGGTTCTAGCTTCCCGGTATTAGCCACCCAGCTATGGAACACTCTCCCTCAGAACTTCCAAACCATTCAAACCTTCAACAAATTCAGATGTCATGTTATCACATGGATCCTTAACAAAACACAAAACAGCAGCGCCTGATACCACTAATAGCTAGGTGGTCTGCTCAACTAGTATATGTGTCACCCATTCTATACTACTGCCATGGCCCAATGTATAATATGCATAATGTTTAATGTATATATGTACCATTGTAATTTTACAAACTGTATTAATGTTTACAACTGTCTATACTATGCCATGTAACCACTTCCAGCCTCAAGCGCCCAATTACCTCCGGGTCAGGTGTGCGATATAAATAAAATAAACAAACAAACAAATAAACTGGATTAGGTCGAAAAAGGGCTGTTATTATGTGATCGGAGAGGATATTAAGGAGATTACCCACTTCCAAGACCCAACATTTACGGAGTATGATTATATCTCAACTAGTTTCTATCAGACTGATATGGCTAATAACATTCTTGCCATCGATTAAAGGACAATAACCTCTTTGGGCCTGAAAATTGAAAACAAAGGGAAACCTCCCGTGCAAGCATCTTCAACAGGGCAAAATCAGCTTCATGGTGAAATAGCCTCACACACATACCCCCAGTCGGTGCTAGGCACCCCAAGCCCTGATTATGTAGTACCTGGAAATGCGTCACTGAGCAAAATGACTCGCCTTTTGAAATATTGCAGGATTCATGAAAAATCTCGATGACCCAGATTGGATTCATTGTATTGTTACTCGTGATATCATTTGTTTCCAGGAGATTTGGGTCTTTAACAAATTGACCATGGAGGGTTTTGCCAATTATGAAATTCCAGCAATGAACCAAAGAGGTGCCAACGGATGACCGAGTGGGGGGCTTGGTTTATGGGTTAACACCATTCTTAATGAGTGGGTCTAAATAATAGTTACGAATCATACAGACTTACACTGTCGCTCAAAAGAAACACAAAGCCACCAGTGCTACATTTTGGCCATTGTTTATCTTAAGGTTACTCTTAAGGCGGGAATGCTCTCCATACATTAATCGATATAGGATCAGTAGTGACACAATGGCCTAAAAAATATTAGTAGGGATATCGCTCTGATCCTGGATGACTTTATTCTGCAGTATGAGCCCCAGATAACTGAGTTTTTAGAAGAAGAGGACCAGATACAGAGTAAGGCTGGTTTTAAGTGTAGCAGAAAACACACCCATCTCTGGTCTCCATCGGTCGCTGCATTGGCTAGTGGTGGAAGACCGTATAAAATTTATAGAAGGGTACTTGGTGCATAAATGAATGCATGGATTGGCACCAATCTATTTATTAAATAGATTGAAGCGCCATCAGCCTACCTGTGCTCTCAGATCGGAAGACCATTGCTTACTCACCATTCCCAGGCCCAATTGGGTCTCAAGAGGAGATCACAGCTTTGCAGTTGCTGGACCAAGACTTTGGAATAGTCTTCCACTGGATCTAAGAAGGGCAAATTCTTTATTGACTTTTAGAGCCGGTTTGAAGACCTATTTGTTCAAGTAGATGTTGCTTTTTTTGTGCTCTCCTGGTACATTTCTGCTGCATAAATTCACCCAACAAGCTGATTTTGTTTTTCTCAGCCTACACTATTATCTGCCCTGGAAACAACACACAATCTATTCAGAATGGGTGTGAAGGCATGCAATGACATTGTGTCCAGTGATGTTCTATCTTCTGCTACTTTGCATAGGGGGCCTACCAATGCTCATATTGACTGTATTCCCATAGTTATACTACACAGGGAAGTCGCCATGCAGTTTAGAGAACACACTACAACTGAACGCGACCACGTTCTGATTCATATGGTTCTAAAAACATCTGCCTCTGGGAATAAGAATGTTCTGCCTTCAGCCAACTTTCATCTGTCCTGCTCTAACAATAGGAGGCAATTGGCATGGGAAGCAATAGAGCTTGAAGTCATGTTGCCGCAATTTGTTTCTGAGATATTGCCTTTTCTTGATATAGCCTTTGACGAAGAGACACTATGGGTAGTGAATGAGTAGGTGTCAGATCAGCTGAGTCATTACCTGACATTACCCCCCAAAAACTATACAGACAAAGGGAAAATATAATAGTTGCACAGGTTGGTACCACTAGGAAAGCGAGAACTGTTGGCCAGGTTAAAATCAGCTAACCCGTGTGAACAGGCAACTTTGTCAAGTATTAGGAAACAATATTAAGAACTGATAGAAAGGAATCTAAAGCAATAGTTAAATGGGAGAATCGATCCGAGCCACCGGAAAGAAAGAACAAAACTCCATCTGACTGATCGCCCATCTGCTTATAGGCCATCACAGAGAAGTGGGCAATGCATTAGCTGCCCAATGTGGGGTCAAAGCACCTGGACCATACACAATTCTGATGGATGTCTATAAACTAGAACTTAAGGTCTGGACTTTTTTTTCTCCAGCTTCTTTTTACTGTATTATCTAGGAACACAGAGTGCCTGCTTCTTGCACACAGACTGAGATTGTTCCCATATACAATAAGGGGGCAGCAGATACAATCCAGGTTATTATTGCCCCATCTCTCTGCTCAATGACATTGGCAAGGTAGTTGGTAAACTTGTCCTTACTAGATTGGAAGAATGGGTTGAAGAATCCAACTGCATTAGTGATTTGCAAGCAGTGTTTAGGAAAGGTGTTAGCACCACTGATCAGGCTTGTAGACTTAAGGTTTTAATAGAGAAATAGGTTATTTTGATCTCTGGTATGTTGTGGCTACTCTTTAGTACTCTCAAGACATCCTTTTGTGGTATCTTCCTTTGCAAACTGTGGATGGGACTCCAAAGTAAGAACATCCCCAGTTCGTTACTTAGAGCGATTGTGCAGTTGTGTCCTAGTAATACCGCCAAGGTTAGGTACAGGAGCAAAAGGGAGTGTACCAGACAGTTTCCAGTCGGGAATGGTGTGAGGCTGGGCTGTGTTCTGGCCTCCACACTTTTATCCATCTATTTCAGCGATATTGTAATTCACATATCATTCGATTTTGCTGATCCACCCAAGCTAGAAGAAAAACAGATCAGTATCCTTTTGTTTGCAGATGTTGCAGTACTGATATGCCAAACACCAAGTGGTTTCATAAGATTAGCAGGCCAGTTTGTCAAGATTTGTGATAAGAAAGGTGTGTCAAATAAATCACGAAATACACCAACTTAACTGTTTACATAAGAGCTGTCATTACTAATGAATCAAGACATTCGGTTATTTGGGATTTAGATTCTCCAACAATGGCAAAGGGAGCAAACACATTGACAGTGCAAATGTAACCCGGTCTCGAAGATGCAGAGGCATTCTGAACATTACTAAGAAGTTTTGGAACAATATTGTCAATACTGCCCTGGAAATATACAGATCTCAGGCTGAGGGGCAGCGCCTTATAGTGCTGAACTGTGTGGGACATGGGAGAACCTCTAGTCTAGAAAATACTTTTTTTTTTAAAGTTGCTCATACTTCCAAAATGTGCACCTAATTTGCTTGTGCACTTCGCGTTAGGTTTGACCCCCTTCAATGATTTGATTGCCCTCATTTCCACGGATGTATTGGGTGAAGCTGTGGTCCAACCAAGAGTCGGGGAGTTATCGAGAGGCACTCATGGACCTGATGAATTGTAATGGGGCCAGCTGCCTTCCGTGGTTTGTTTATATCAGGTCAACATTGTACCTTTTTAACTTAGAACACTTTTGGTCCTATCCAAGATCAATTGCAGCATCATTATTAAAGACACTTACAGAGAATGGGCCTTCAACAATAAGGTTGCGATTGTGTATCTTTGACTAAAGGCTGGTATTGTATGACGTACAAAGTATCTCAGGAGTGTGAGTGAGAGCTATCCGATGGACATATGACATGAATCCGAATCTGGGCATGCACCCTCGAGCACCCTGGACATATTTGTGGTATAGAACCGAGAAGGTCTGTTGTCCCTTCTATGAAGGTGTCTTTGAATCTGTCCAACACTTTGTATTCATTTGCTGGGGGTATTCCAGAATCTGCACGAGCAATTTAAAGCACTGCCTTAAGAACTATGATTTAAGAAAATTAGACAGTGACGCAAATGTCTTCAGAAGTACATGTCAACCGCATATGATATTTGGTGTGTCAAATTATCTTGCTCAGGGCTTGGAGAAGAAGAAAAGCCAACCTCAAGTTTTCTGATTATCTGAGCTTTTAAGGTCTTCATTGTTATAATCTTTTCAAATGCTGGGCCTTTTAATGCATTCATATTTTTAAATGCTGTCTTGCATTAATGGCCCGGGCCGAAATAAAGTACTTGTGATGGACTGCCATAGGTGGGTGCTCCCTTTCAGTTCCTTTACCCTGATCATTCTTTCTGTAATCAGAACAATAAACAAATAGCATTTCAAGGGCGACATTAGCAGTCCACGATAGGAGACTTGTGTCCTAACAGCTACAAGCCACTTTATTATGAATAGTAGCCACGAGAAAGCTATATTGCTGAAGTATAAATGCAGGCAACAGATCATATGAATAACAGGTGTCCAGTATCCAGAATTTATACAGGACACAGATTAGCAGGCTCACATGTGCCAAAGTGCTCAAGGATGGAGACACATGGGAAGCACTGAGAAAGGAAACCATGTCACTGTATTGATAGTGGATGCAGATTGGAAACAACCAGGACGGTGTCTGTATATAGACGTATTGAGAGTAGAAGACAGACATGGTTTTCAAATGCTGTTGCCTTTAGAGAGCAAAGAGACAAGTGACTCAAGTGACTGTGGTGTCTACAATAGCATATACTATCATAGATGAAGCAACACTATAGCCAGTGAAACCATAAGTGAGGCTTTTTTGAAGATCATACCCTGAGAATGAACTCACTCTGAAGAGCTCACAATTTTGAAAGTTTTAGGCACTGGTAATTTTGACAGGTCAGGCAATACACAATTAAATGTGATGGCTTGGATCACACAATGGGTGAGAATCGCAGCTCCGCCTCTGAACTATTCTGAAATGTCTGCACTTTGCCACTTTTTTTTTCAGCTCTTACCATACGAAAGGTGTAATGAGTTGTTAATGTTGGATAATCTTGACCTAAAAGGGTCCCGTTTTATTGAACGGAAAAAAGAACACACGTCACATTACCCACGTAACAACGTTAAAAAACATAACATTATAGAAGCATATCATGCTCAATGGGAGTGATTTTAGCTTCATTGTCTCCATCATCAAGGAAAGTAAATGAGTACCATCACTAATTGATGTGATCTTAAAAGATTTCATCTGAGTTTCTACTTTGTATTTAAAGCTTTAAATACACCTAACCACAGGCTTAAGGATTGTTATTTATTATGGACAGAAGAACCATTTCATTGTAAAACAACAGCGAACTGTTGTTTTTGCATCAATTCTGCAGACCATAATCTATGCTTGCCAGAGACGTGTGATATTTGGTCCACTCTCTTCAGTATAGAACCCCTTCCACTCAAATGGCCTACATAAAAAAAGGACAATCAGTAGTGGGCTAAACAATGCCACCAACATATGAGAAGGAAACCCTTTTCACAGAAGACAGCACAGTACTGTCAGTGAAATAAGATGATGTGTCCAGGATCACTGTATCGTCTGCTGTTAAGCCAGAACCTGAGAATCATCGCTTTGGTTGCACAGTCTTCAATTTGGGCCCCCAATCCCTTCTCTGGACTATGGACTTCTATGCTCATCATTGGGGCGGCCTTCACCACACTGAGGCTATGCTCGTTTCTATAGCAACCACTATCTTGTGTGGTACATTGGTGAAAATAGCACAAATTCGGCTAGAAAACAAAGTACACATACGCGCAAGTGTATTGATTTCTCACACAGGAAATTCTGATTCAGACTTATAGAAATCTGGTAGTCAAAACTTGCATATGATTACAGATCTCTGAAATTAGTGTCTAAAAAACGGAGGTATCTTCCAAACCATTGCAGCAGTGAAATACACGAATATGCATTTCAACCTTGGCTACTGCACGTGCTCAAGATCATCCCCATGGAAAGGTGAGAATGCTACAGCAAGTGTGCTGTAGTGAATGCAGAAGCTATGTGAACAGAGAAAGTATAACAGGATGAATTGATCAGAGTTAAAGGCATTTTTCAGGGTGAGCAGCACACCATTAAATATCCTGACCTGTGCTAGTTAAGGTTCGTGATCAATGGGAACTGGCTTCTTTAGATCAGGCTGCCTTGTCCCCCTGCAACCCTCCAAGTTGAAGGTCTGCGGCACATACCCCTTTTGTCCTCATTCCCCACACCCCACGGCTCTGCAGTGCAAATTTACATGTTAATGCATTCAGTTTTGGGAAGATTGTCCCTATATTCTATTTCCTTTATTTTATTTTCTTGTTTGTTCATGGATTTTCCCAGAGGGACTTGGAACACCTTACAAGGTCCAAAGCTTCAAAAGATGGGATGTGAAACAGAAGTTGCAAAGTATTTTAAGGATAGGAAGATTAGGGCAGATGACCAGTGGCAGTGGATGTGCAGAGGCTGGATTCCGTGTAGAGAAACTGGTATGTTTTGCGGCTTTATTGGAAAGTGGTGGTGGGTGATGCAGTGCTGATGTAAGGTGGTAGGGTGTATAGGCACATTCAGGTTGTCGAACTGGATATTAAATTATGCCTCCTAGTATAACGATTTGTATGTATATTGGCATACGCCAAGTTGCTTAAAATTGTACGCAAATAACTCTCTACGGCAAGGTCTTGACCTTAGAAATTGATGTAAGTCGCCATCTTGAATTAAGACTCCATTTTAGGTTAGAACCGCCATTTTGGGGTTTTTGTACAAAGTCACCCTGTAATCTAAAATGGCCGTCTCGTGTGCCCTTGTTCTTGCCTTAACCTCTCCAACCTCTGTAGGAGAGTTAATGTCCAACCTGCCTTCAGGCTACATGTTAGGGTCATGTAGACCTTGTCCTTTGTTGACCTCGGGAGCAGGGGATTACTTGAATTAGCAATGTTAAACTACAAGTATACAAGAACAGTAATGCTATCCGAATATAATATGTGAAACATTTGTTTGGTCTGTATTAAAACAGCATGTAAAGAGTGTAAATGTTAAAGAATAATGGAGTGTGTTAGTAAATAAATTCAAAAGTAAACCGCATGCACGAGATATTTAAATTAGGAAAGTGAACCTGGCGTGACCCTAGCCCAGTGTATAATTAACCTGTAAGAGGCTGGACATCATTTTACAAATTGTATAAATGCGTCGATGTCCAGCTAGGAAATTCTGTTTACTGCTCACATTGAACCCTGCTGGTGGTCTCTGTGATGTATTGACGGCCAAATAGCTATTTGTGTATTTTGTTGAATACTGTTCAATTTTGTAATAAAGATTCTGGGAATCTTTACAAGCCCGTGTCAGTGTATTTTCCTTTGCTTGGTGTAACAGCTGTAATATCGTATTTTTTTTCTGATTCCACAAGCTGATAGGTTCACAACCAGCTGTTACTGTGGCCTTCAATCGACCTCCCTTTTGGCCAAATGGTGTCATTGCAGTGTACTTGAGAACTGGCTTAGTAGCACGACCGTTGTCAAGGCAGCCCAATCAAAGGGGGCCACAGTAGATGGACTAGTGGGGCCCAAGCCCCTCAAATATAAAATGTTCCATGGATCGAGGGGCTGGGCCATGCCATGCTAGCTGTGGCCGTCTGTGCTAAGGAAACCTGTTGGATCAGGGAACCCTGAGATGGGCCTTGTTACTACCAAATAACCAGTAGGGACACACAAGACCTGCTACTGCGCAGTGGGTATGAGAATGAGTATATATATATATATATACAAAGTACATGGATTGGGTTTCAGGGCAGCCTTGCATCATGAGCCAGCTATTTTACTTACTGGGAGCTCTTGTGTTCTGTTTGGGGAAGATGTATAGCTCAGAGGTAACACATTTGTTTTGGAAGCAAGGCAACACAGTGCAACACAGGTTCGAAATCCCGATCCTGCGCTAAGGAACCACTCTGTATTAAGCGTGTTGCCCTTGCATTTGCCAAAAGCTTGATGCTTTTTTATTTATTGTCTTTATTACACTGTATCCTATGTACTGCACTGCCCTCTCCCCTTCGCCCCCCCTGTACTTTCTCCTTCCCCCTCGCCTGTACTTGTCCAATCTGAATGTCACCTGGCCTAGTAGGATCGTTGTCAATGTCCTCTCTCTGTTTCCCCTTCCGTGCCTCGTTATGATATGATACGATTGATATGATTGGTTATTTATAACACGCTTAATACCCAGAGGTTTCTATGCGGGCAGCCGGAGATCAAACCTGTGTTGCTCCGTGTTGTCTTGCTTTCAAGGTGAGCACGTTATCGCTGAGCTATCCTCCCGGGACCTTTGTTGTGTCTTGAAACACTTGTGCATAGGGGCGTTATAAATGCCATATCATATAATATTATATCATATCATAGCATATCATATAATAAAAGAACAATTATATGTATTTTTATCTTGCCATTCTCAAAGCATCACGGTGTACAGTAAATGAATGGAGCTGGTGTCAGTTTTTCTATGCGAAGAATGTACAAGACCACACGTAATTATATGTCTGTCCCCTTCCCGGGAGCTATCACTTGCTTATTTATCACTCATGTCAAAATTGATCATTGCTTTGGAACCCACCAGCACAACAGCGACTAAGTCCCTGACCCACCAATAAAATCTTAAGAGCAGCAACCATGAGCTCAAATACAATCATGTTGATGAGAATTGTAAAACGGGCTGATTTGTAATGTTTCTCTGAGATGGGTGGATACTAGGAGTTTATCTCTCTGCCCAAAGTTCCTAGGCATGGCTGCTACAGCAAGATATGACCGTTGCTTGTACCAAGTGTTAGGGATAATTCTCTTCTAAGGCTAATTTCGCTTTCCTATAGAGTCCCACAGCAGCTTTGCTGGATTTGAAGGGTTTATTTTTTTCTCCTGCTAATAGTGAGACACTTTTTATCCACTCTTAGACAGTTTGCTAGTGTGTGTTTTAGGCTATCTTGTGTGCTTATGGTCTATGGGGTTTTTCTCACCCTCATAGGAATCATCTTTTTAACATGTGTGGTACACAGCACCCTCCGTGCAGTACCACAGGGGTGTTGTAGCGACCCCCAAACATAGACTCCATACCCTGGGACTGACTACTGTCTCCCAGGGCAGGTAAAGTCCCCATTGACTTTACTAGTCAATACTTATGAACTAAACCAGTACAACCCATCTTACTATGGAAGTACTGCAAAGGGTTAATAGTTTTTCGCTAACGTTCATTTTCAAGGGGGTACTGTACAGTCCCTCTCTCAAAAGTTTCTTGCTGGTGGCAGTGGTTACTAGCGTAAAAATTCGACTGCGAATATTTCCCTATGGGATTTTCCCATTGTTCGATGCTACCACTTTTACTGACAGCCACTAACATACCGCCGGGTTATTTTAATATTAACTTTACTCCAGTAGGCTTTTATTGCCAGAACTTTAATAATATTTCTTTCTCGTGTCTTTCTCTAAAATCCTAACCCAGGTCGTGGATCCTTTGTTTGTCCTTTTGACGGACTTCTGCACAGAGGCCCTCCTCTCAGCGCCACTGAGTCTGGGGTAGACAGGATGTGTGGGAGGGGGAATAGGCACCATGGACAGGGTTGCCTACACAACCCAAGTCGCACTCAGCCCTGATAGGCTGTGTGGTTCTCCCGCCAGGATGGCCACCCCACTGTGTAAGTGACAGCTAGGCTGTATGAATGGGGGTCTTGCTGCTTAAAAGCAGGGTCCTGAGGACTGGAGGACAAGACGTCGCCACTGGAACTAAGAAACCAAAGAGGAGAGAAGCTGAAGACACCTGCAACGACTGAACCACCGGTGAAGCCCTGCTGCAGATCCTCACCACTTTTCTCCAACGACTTCAGAAGATATTCCTCTGCAAGAATCTTCTTCGCTTGAGCTGGTGGGGCTATCCAGTTCACCAATCACCTTCCAGGACCTGCCTTGGTCAAATCGCCAGTGTCCTGCACTCAGAGACCTGGTAGCCAGGCACCCGTCCAACACGACCGCGATTTAAAGGGGCGTAACTTTTATTCGTTTTGGCAGCACCGCGATGGCTTCATCCCTGGGCAGTGCAGTAACTCAAACCTTCCTCCATGATGAGAGCCTCTCTTCTTCTGCTGGATCTCACGAAATGCAGGAACTGCCAGGAACTACTGCCACCTCTGGAGCCTCTTCCACATTAAAGGTATATTGTTCCGCCAGGCCGCCCGTTTCGTTGGATATCGCTAAAGGTGTTTTAAATCCTGTACTTACCTACTGGGTTGGTCGCCCCTATCATCTAACATTGTATTTTTCCTTCTGCAACCACCTTTTCAAATCGTTAAACAAAGACTTGACTGCAGCTACTAGAACAGTTTGATCCTGGGCACATTGCCTTGTACCATTGACTATTGCACATGCCTATTGACTCTGGCTAAATCTGTTATAACTGCCTTTTCTAGATTGCTTCTCAGCTATGCGCTGGTGCACCTAACTCTTATAACCACCTTTTTCCTTCCCTTTTTTAATATTGTAAAGTGCCATTTGCTCGGTTTTTACCACAGTATTGCATATGCTAAAGTACTGCCTTGCCTAACTTGTTCACAATCCACTTGGGAAGTGTTGCTGGTGTGTTAAAGAGTCTTTACCTGTATAACTTGTCCTTTCCCTTCCTTCTGAGAAATTGTTAGAGTACCATTTTTGCTTGGGGTACACTGTGCCGTTTTGCTCAGTTTTTACTCGTGCTCAAACTTGTCTACAATTTAGAAAGGGAGTTGTGTATACTTTTATTGACTGTTTTAACTTGCTTTAATAATAGTGATTTGTGTGTGAACATAAGAGTGTGTAAAGTAAATATATATATTCTTTTTGATACAAAGCTTTGGTCAGTGTTTCCTTGTCCCCTAGTAGTGAAGCCCTAATGTGTAAACCCTGAATACTGCTCATCTCCCCCTTGAGATAAGTCTGACTGCTTAGCCACAGCTACCAACTAAATCTTTGTGGTACAGAGTGATACCAAAGGGGATTTTCTTGCATATACCGGTAGTCTTAATCTTCTGTAGTGCTCCCTAAGGGAACTGCACAGGATTCTGCCTAACACCAGCAGACATAGAACGGTTTAGGGAGTGCCATGTGTTACACACCAGTAAGAGCACCTCTTCTTCATGTACATTAGAGGTCATTTTCAAAGGGTCCATGGTTGGTAATTTCAGCAGCTGGGGCAGCATGTCCTGGACTCGTGCCACTGATTTTACGAATGCATATGTGTTCCTCTTCTCATCACAAGGTGCTTGTCGATCTTACGTTTGGGTCTGGGGGGATACGTGATGGCTTTCTCTGCATATGTGATGCCAGGGGCCTATAGCAACCTTCTCCAGTGGTACCAAGTGTGATCTGTCCCAGGGTGTGCTCTTGGTACGTTCCACCCCTGCATTGGAGGTGTATGCTGTACCCTGAACCCCGCATGTGGTGCATGATAATGGCTTGAACGCAGTTCATACTTCAATGCTAATGTGTCCAATGGGGTGGTCAAAAACATTTTAGTCTACACATGTCTCTGGCGCTCTTTGTTCCAAGCATTGCAAGCGGGACAGGTTGCAGCTTCTGCCCGAAACTAAAGGATATGCCCTTACCCCATCTACCCCCTTACTCTCCTTCGTTCTTTACTGGGCTTTAAAACAGTTCATTCCCTGCAATGAAAAGAGGTCACTTTTGGTTAGTACTACTGTTAGTATAGTGACAGGTTGTATGCCAGCTTTCTGTTGTATGTTCCTGCTCCTGGTGGTGGAGTGACATTGTAACTTTGTCCTTGTGGTTCGCCAATGTCCTTCCAATGTTTAGGTCTTCATAATATGTGTCGTCTACCGTGATGTAATTGGGTTTAAATCATATGATGTAATCAAAAGAGACCACCTGCTTGCGGTTGGAGCAGACAAGAGTCCGACTGGTGATGGCTTGAAATACCAACACAAATGAAGGTGGCCAGGGCCGCTAGCATTTGCTGTTGGTGGTAAGTCGAATCATTATCTGCACATTGTGTTATTTTTCTAATACATTTATTGAGTATACAGAAATATAAAGCAAAAAAATTAGCAGGCTGATTCATGTAATTCCTCTCAAAAGTGTCGCACGCGGCTGGCACACAGCGTGCCCGTGCGAATGTCTGCGCCAGCCGCGTGCGATAAAATCAATTCCCGCGCACAGCATATTCATGGATTCTCGCCTCCAAAAGCAGACATGGCGCAGAGTGGCGCAGCGACCCTGCAGCAGAGCCAGTAACGCCCCCAAGAACGCCCTTGCGCAAGGAAAAGCCATCAAGATCGCAAAATCATCGCAAAGGGCTGCGCCAACACTGTACCAGTTTACCGGACTGGCAAAAGCGGGGAACGTGTATTACGGGCGTCGGGAACACGCGTGCAGAGAAGATTCACATGCGATCGGGCCAGGGGGAGCGTGTGTGTGTATATCAGGGGTGCGCGAGAAGTTCTACACGCGAATGGGCTGCGTGCGTGTATTTCAGGGGTGCACGGGAAGTTTCACACGCGATTGGGCTGCGTGCGGGTATTTCAGGGGTGCGCGGGAAGTTCCACACGCGATTGGGCTCGTGCGTGTATTTCAGGGGTGCGCGGGAAGTTGCACACGCGATTGGGCTGCGTGCGTGTATTTCAGGGGTGCGCGGGAAGTTTCACACGCGATTGGGCTGCGTGCGTGTATTTCGGGGGTGCGCGGGAAGTTTCACACGCGATTGGGCTGCGTGCGTGTATTTCAGGGGTGCGCGGGAAGTTTCACACGCGATTGGGCTGCGTGCGTGTATTTCAGGGGTGCGCGGGAAGTTTCACACGCGATTGGGCTGCGTGCGGGTATTTCAGGGGTGCATAGGAAGTTTCACACGCGATTGGGCTGCGTGCGTGTATTTCAGGGGTGCGCAGGAAGTTTCACACGCGATTGGGCTGCGTGCGTGTATTTCAGGGGTGCGCGGGAAGTTTCACACGCGATTGGGCTGCGTGCGGGTATTTCAGGGGTGCACGGGAAGATTCACACGCGATTGGGCTGCGTGCGTGTATTTCAGGGGTGCGCGGGAAGTTTCACACGCGATTGGGCTGCGTGCAGGTATTTCAGGGGTGCGCGGGAAGTTTCACACGCAATTCCATCAGGGTACGTGTATTACAGGGGTGCGCATGGAGCACCACACGCGATTTCATCAGGGTACGTGTATTACAGGGGTGCGCTGGGAGCACCACACGTGAATTGCACGTGTGGGTCCTCCCAGGTGTTCCCTCTACACCCTCCACGGCCCCTGCAGGTGGCTCACACCACAGGGGCCTACCCTGCACATGTCCTGCAGGCACCCCATCCACCATGGCCATGCCCCCCAGCCAACCCACATGTCAACTTGCACTACTGCCCACCAACGCATGTCCCCCTGCACCCCCAGCCACCAGGGGCACACTCCACCAGGCCCCCACCCATGTCTCCCACCCCCCTCACCGCCCAGCACTGCGGGGCACCTGCCAGCAGGCCCCCACCCATGTCCAACTCATGTTCCCCACCATCCCCACCCCCAGCACTGTGGGGCACCTGCCAGCAGGCCCCCACCCATGTCTCCCACCCCCCCACCCCCCAGCACTGTGGGGCACCTGCCAGCAGGCCCCCACCCATGTCCAACTCATGTCTCCCCCCCCCACCCCCCAGCCCTGTGGGGCACCTGCCAGCAGGCCCCCACCCATGTCTCCCACCCCCCCCACCCCCCAGCCCTGTGGGGCACCTGCCAGCAGGCCCCCACCCATGTCCAACTCATGTCTCCCACCCCCCCACCCCCCAGCACTGTGGGGCACCTGCCAGCAGGCCCCCACCCATGTCCAACTCATGTTCCCCACCCCCCCACCCCCCAGCAGTGCAGGGGCACCCTCCACCAGGCCCTCGCCCATGTCCCATCCATGCCCCCCTGCAGCTGGGTCCCAACAATCCCCAATCATGTCGTAATGGCCATCCTCTCCTGCCAAAAGGCCCAACCAACTATCACATCCACCCACATATCAATGGCAATTACATGTTACACACCCAATGTAAATAATGCAAATGAACACATGTCTGTCACACACAATGGCTGCAAGTGAATGTTAAAACACCCAACATGACACGCATGAAAGCAATGAGATGATATGACACATTGAAGGATGAAAATAAAAATGTATTGAAAATCAACTTGAATGGAAATGAAATGAGAAAAACCACAAAGCAAAACAACCAAAAGAAGATGAATGTCCATGAAAAAAATCAAAGACACACAGCACAATCAAAATGAATGGTGTCCAAAGTCACAGTCAGAAAAGTAATCCAAGTGTAAATGATAAACAAAAACCATTGCTCCATGGCGATGAAAAAAATCCAAAAAATAAAAGAATCCATTGAAGAACTATTTACAAGATAATCCCGGGTCCATGAGCCCAACCAAATGAAACCTAACTATGACAACTAACAAAAAACTGAACAATATACAAAAATGTGGCGCATTGTCCAATCGCAACCAAATAAAAAAAAAAATTAAAGGAAACCTAACACTAACTATATAACTATATACAAAGGTGGCGGGCAAGTCCAGCGGCTCACTCCGTGGTGTTCCGGGCCAGGGCATCATCGAACTCCTGTTCGATGTCCCGGAGGCGGTCCTGTTCCATGGCCCCGAGGGTCCGCAGGGATGACGCCGTCTCCTCCTCCAACCCCCTGCAGATTGCCTCGAGGCACTCGGCCCGCCTCAGGGCCCTCCGCATGGAGTTCTCCGCCCTGACCATTGTGAGCCGCGCCTCTTCCGCCCGCCGCCGCTCCGCACCTATATGCTGGCCCAACTGCTGCCACACAGAAGACACTTCCCGTCCTGGGTCCTCCTGCCCTCCGGCCGATGCCTGCCCCTCCGATGTTGATGGCCCCGAGCCATGATGCCTCCCACGTTGACTCCGCTGCTGCCTCCGACGCCACTGCCTCTGCCAGCACGACGGCATCCAGGCTGATGGAATCCACTGATGCCGTCGTGCACGTGCTCTGCCTGATGATGCCGGCACATCCTCCATCTGCTGGGGTACAATTTCTGTGGTGTCCACCCCTGCTGGACCTCTGACTCCCGACTGTGGCAGGGATGGGATCCCCACCGAGCTGGCTGCATTGGTCAGGGCAGGTCCACAGGGGGCCCTGGTGGCATCTGGGCCGGAAGACGGCAAGGAGAACGACTGGCGTATAGTCTCCACAGAGGAGGAGAGGGCCGCCAGATTGGCCGACACATGCAGGAAACCCCCGAACATGGACGATCCCAATTGGGCCAAGTCGGCACGGTGCTCTTCGTGATGACGTGCGTGCTCCTCCTGGGAAGCACGCACATCATCACGAATCACAGCCGTGCGCATCGCGACCCCAATCAGGACCTTCTCCATACGGCCAGGGGTCCCCTCGTCCGCAGGTGGAGGGGAGTAGATGACATGGACATCCCCTCTACCTGCGGACGGGCCTGGGACGGGGCATCCCTGCTGGTGCATGGTGGTGCACCCACAGGGTCAGGGACAGCGACATGCACAGGCCCCTCCACGGTGACCTGTGCTGCCTCCTGCCCCTGCCCCTGGACTGCACCACTTGCACCAGCAGGGATGCCCCCACCAGGCCCCATGTGCGCCTCAGTGGCGGCCTCCTCCTCCTCTGTGGAAACCACCAACCTGGATGGCTCCTCACCGTCTTCCGCCGTAGCAGGCCCCTGTGGGGGCTCACCCACCCCTTCCGCTGCAGCCGTGGGGGCATCCCCGCCGCCTTGCTCCACAGCGCCGTCTCCGCCCTCTTCTTCACTAGCCGCTGCGTAGAGAGAGACATAGAACACAAGCATCAGGGTACTGTACAATGGTCCCCTAGACAGGAAGCAATAGCAGATGAGTGCCACTGTCAAAGTACACTTCCATCATGTCCCTCCACAACACATGTGTCAGTCCAGGCAAAACACACACAGTGACAGTCATGGTGCATGCCATGGACATTTCCATACATGTCCAATGGACTCTCGAAACATACAATGTAATGGAACTCACATGCATCATGGGTCATGCCTATCACATGCACACACTTCACCTCAGTCACATCCATCTGGCCCCGTACACCCCAATCACAGTGGATACAAGGATGACTAGGCTGCATCAGTGAATCTGTAAATTGTCACAGACATGTGTCATGCATCCATGGCATTCACAAGTCACAGACACGCAGGTCAGGCACACAGACATGGATACCATATATGTACCTGGCATCAGCACCCATCCCTCACCCCCACCCATGTCCAGGAACAGAGACTGCCATGCTCTCATGTGTACAATCTGCATAGGGCTCCCCATGTCGCATTTAAACACATGCAACAACCGTGCGGTTCACACATTACTGGTCGCACATGCATTACCATGATGTCCCTGCACACATACATGCATACATGGCCTATGTCACACATACAGGCAAGTATCAGACAACCAGCACACTGCAACATGCCCTGTCTCACACAGCAATGCTTGGCCACTTACCGCTCAACTCCAGACGGGTCTCCCTCTCAAGGACCTGGGCGTGGAGCGCTGGGTGTACGCGTTCCAGGACCCTCATCTGGATGGAACTCATGCGGCCCCGGCCCCCCTGCACGAGGCGCCGGGCCTTTATGAGGGTCCTGGACCTCAAGTCCTCCCAGCGCTTCTTGACCTTCTGGATGGTGCAGGTTACCACCCCCTCCGCGTTGATGGCAACCACACAGTCGGCCCAGATCCTCTCCCGTCCTTCCTTGTTGGCGCGGGACGATCCGAAGAGGGCATCATACTGCCCCAGGACTTGCTCCACCAGGACACCAACTTCGGTGGCAGTGAAGCTGGTGCCCCTCTGCCCCTCTGGCTGGGGTTTGCCACTGGTGCCAGATGTTGATGTGCCCGACATGGCAACCCCAGGGGCAGGAGTGGGTGGTCAACTGGGTCCTAGGGCTGGGCTGTGGAGCGATGTTATCCGAGTCGGGAGTCTTCTGTTCCAGCAGGGGTGGACACAGCAACTGGACCCCTGCAGATGGCTGATGTGCAGGCACCAAATGGCAGGGTACGGTGGCAGCAGGTAGGCAGGCAGGCAGGCAGCAGCAGATGGCACGTGGGAGGCTGCTCGGGGCACTGGGGGGCAGTAATTCGGCCTTCTGGGCAGGAGCGTGGTCTTCCGTGTGTTTTCGCGTGGCCAGCTTGATACGGAGTGATTTGGCACATGAAAATCCTGCACGTCAGCGTGAAATTCGAGGAAAGGGGCTTAGCGCGTAAGCGCGTCAGCCCGCGTACTCGATTTCATTAGACCAAAGGCCCTTACAGCGTAAGCGCGTCTGTCACGTTTCGCGCACGGGCGTTGCCCTGGCAGGGCTTGGAGATCCCGCGTGCCTTTACACTGCTCTGTACGTGCTTTTCGTGCGGTGCGTGTGTTTTCCATCCGTTGGGGTTCACATGCTATTACTTCACAGCGGGTGTTGGCTACGCTTTCTTCTACACGCAAGGCAGACGGTGAGTGGTACCCCACTCCCCCCCAGGCCCGATCGCGTGAAAAACTTCTCGCGCACCTCTGAAATACACGCACACGCTCCCCCAGGCCCGATCGCGTGTGAAAACACCCGCGAGCCCCTGAAATACATGTACCCCGCTCCCCCAGGCCCGATCGCGTGTAAAAACTCCCGCGAGCCCCTGAAATACACATACCCCGCTCCCCCAGGCCCGATCGCATGTGAAAACACCTGCGAGCCCCTGAAATACACGTACCCCGCTCCCCCAGGCCCGATCGCGTGTAAAAACACCTGCGAGCCCCTGGAATACACGTACCCCGCTCCCCCAGACCAATCGCGTGTGGAACTTCACGCGCACCCCTGAAATACACGCACACGCTCCCCCAGGACAGATCGCGTGTGAAACTTTGCACGCACCTCTGAAATACCCGCACGCAGCCCAATCGGGTGTGAAACTTCACGTGCACCCCTGAAATGCCTGCACGCAGCCCAATCGCATGTGAAACTTCACGCGCACCCCTGAAATGCCCGCACGCAGACCAATCGCATGTGGAACTTCTCGCGCACCTCTGAAATACACGCACACGCTCCCCCAGGCCCGATCGCGTGTGAAAACACCCGCGAGCCCCTGAAATACACGTACCCCGCTCCCCCAGGCCCGATCGCGTGTAGAAACACCCGCGAACCCCTGGAATACATGTACCCCGCTCCCCCAGGCCCGATCGCGTATGAAAACACCTGCAAGCCCCTGAAATACACGCGCCCAGGCCAATCGCGTGTGAGAAACTTCTCGCGCACCCCTGAAATACACGCGCCCAGGCCAATCGCGTGCGGAACTTCACGCGCACCCCTAAAATACACGCACACGCTCCCCCAGGCCCGATCGCGTGTGGGCCTTCTCGCGCGTGTAGGACTTTGGCGCACATTTTTTTCCTGCGCAGGGACGCTACCGCCTGCTTTCGTGTGGCGGACATGTATGGGCCTGTGCGCGTCTTTGGCCGTGCGCTGTTTTTCCCTATTCGATTCCATGAATACGTGTTGTAGGCGAGCTTGTGGGCGTTCTGCGCACTTGCCTCCTGTACTTCCCCCGTGACGCCCACATTTTCACGAGTTGTTCCCCATTCTGCGTGTGGCGCCCCGTGTTACGCCTACTTTTGTTATGTGCGCTGCGCTATGTGCGAATTCGCTGTGGCCTTATCGCACGGTGTTCGATGACCTGTGCGCCGGCGTGAATTGATATGCAATGTTTTCTGTGCGATAATCGCACTTGCACTTCGATTTTCGCTATTTCTCTGCGAATCGCACGTTTTCGCAAGCGTGCGCCATTTTTTCGGCGCACATTAATTCCATGAATCAGCCTGTAGGTTTCCACCAGGCATTCTAACAATGTGATCACTATATATATAACGCACAAAAAGATCACATACATTAATCGCTATTTATGATATGATAGGTTATTTATAGCGCACTTAGGGGGTAATTCATGGATTATTTGCGCTGAAAAAAACAGGATTTGTGGGCCGCAAATTTCTGTTTAACAAATGGGGATTTGCGGGCAGAATGGTGCACAAGTCCCGTTTTTTTCAGCGCAAATAATCCATGAATTACCCCCTCAATACCTAGAGGTTTCTAAGTGCGAACGGGGATCGAACCTGTGGTGCTCTGTGTCGTATTGCTTCCACCACATTGCCCCTGAGCTATCCTCCCGAGACAGAACAAACTCTCACGTAAACAAATCAACTTTCCTTTACCCTAACACCCAAACTATGACCATGCAAATATTGAACAAAAGGAAGCTGTGGTCGCAGTGTTTAGGAGCTTCAAGGGGACGCATAAGCCCAACTGCACAGTTCTCACCTATTGAGGTACAATTTTCAGTGGGCTAGCTACAGAGAATTCAAGCAAATCTACACAGCACATCCCTCAAGAAAGACCAACATCAGTGTTCCAGGTGGTTTCTGGATCGCCACTTTCTGCATTTTAAGAAGCATACATTTAAACCAGCTAATGCAGGCCAACTCAAATGTTTCTTGAGGGTGTACGAGGAAGCATGCAGACACACTCAGTTGTGCGTTAGAGTGTTGATAAATTGTTGTTATGCCCAAGATCACAAATTAGTTGACAATGTTTGTGTATATATGTGCATTCCCTACTCAGTTCCATTTACATAGCATATCTATCTTTAGACTTATGAATCAGGCAATGCAATGTTGCAAACAATTTCGGCTCATTTTTTGACAGCTATAAAACCTTCAAGGACACAGATTATAATGTTTGTAATAGAGGGGGTAATTCATGGATCATTTTCACTGAAAAAAACTGGATTTTTGCACCATTCTGCCCGCAAATCCCCATTTGTTAAACAGAGATTTGTGGGCAGAATGGCACACAAATCCTTTTTTTTTCGGCGCAAATAATCCATGAATTACCCCCAGAGTGTCTGAAACCATTATGATACAATCTCTAAAAACTATATCAGAGTTAGGAAACCCGACACGTGTTTCAACCTCTGTGGTCTTTCTCAAGGCTACGTGAAATACACCACTTAGTTTTTCAATTCATTACTTTGTTAAATAGTTGCTCACCACTTATGTTTACCTATGTGAAATATATCATTGTGAATCTAGGACTCCAATGAAGTCTACGTAATATAAATGGTGGTCCCGTAGCTTACATGGGATACTGTGCTCTGTCCTTAGGGCAACCTCAATGTAGACAATATATAATATAATTAAGCCAGGAGGGAGGACACATACTTCTTTAACTCCGTGGCCAGTCTGGATGTCTTTCAGATAAATATAACACCCCTCCACTACTGGTCCTACTCCTACCTTTGTAGCATGGTGAAGTAACATCAGCATTTCAAGGAGCCTTGCATTGATAACCCTCTAAGAAATGCTCACCTTATTATATTTCAACCAACTCCATTGAAGGTGCTGTATAATAATATAGTCAATAAAATAACCGTATACACTCCTATTGCAGTTACATAGATGACATACTTATCATCTAGACAGGTAGGCTTAATCAGAATCCTTTAAGATACTGTGAACAATGAAACAACTGTTCTTCTCTCTCAAATGAAGGTTGTGCCTGTCCTCCCCAATTCCCTATAGATTATGGGCCTCATTACGAGTAGGGCGGTAAGGGATACTGGGCACCGGTAAGGAGACCGGTGCCGCTAACCCCTCACCGCCCTACTACGAGTTACCTTAGCGGGTCCCTCCTTTAACGCCTGGTCTGACCAGGCATTATGGACGGGACCCGTTAAGGGAAATCAGAGCCAATAACGGTACCACAAATTGCGGTACCATTATTAGCTACTTCCCCAATCCCATTGAGCCTTATGGGGGCTCAAATGGGAATGGGGAATGTTTTATTCCAGAGTTTGGCAGCTTGCACCGAAAGGGCATGCAGCCTACTCTGGTTAGGCGAATCCTTCGGACAAAAATTAAACCGGCCCTCCCAGAGTGGTGGGCTAGGATTG
The DNA here is from genome assembly GCF_040938575.1 of Ambystoma mexicanum. Taxonomy (NCBI): domain Eukaryota; kingdom Metazoa; phylum Chordata; class Amphibia; order Caudata; family Ambystomatidae; genus Ambystoma; species Ambystoma mexicanum. The sequence continues at coordinate 114,047,306 of NC_090934.1, read as the reverse complement.
GGAAGTACATGGGGAATTTATCCCAGAAATGGTCCACACCTTGACGATAGAAGGGATGATGAACTAGACAAAGAACCTTACATTCTATATGCCTGGCAACGTGGAGCCAGTGGCGAGAACGCATGACTCGAGTAATATGGGCGCCATAAGGAGTGTTAGCCACTACCCTCATGGCTAGATTCTGAAACTACTGCAGCGGGTGGATAAGCACCACTGGATAAGACAAAACCAAAGAGTTACAATTGTCTATGCAGCTCAACACAAGTGAGGCCACCACCAGAGGTCTTAGATGGCACATCAGAAAGGGCAGAACTCTGCGTAGCATCCACAGGTCAAAATGGCCACCCTCACACATTGCACCAATCTAGGCAGCCATAGAAATGGTGGATGATAGAGTGACCCTAAGATGGTTAACAGCCGACTCAGGAAAGTGAAAGTCACCCAGTGCAGCAGGCCAATAAGTTGGAGTCCAAAGAGCCAGACTGGGGAGTAGGAGGGGCTTTACCAAGACCACAATCTTGTCCCCATTCAGCTTCAGCCAGTTCCTACCCATCCAATCCCCAATGGCCACCAAGCACTGACTCAAGCATGACAACACCTCTGCCTAGTTCAGGTCTAATCTGACCAGGATCTGAGTTTCATCGACATGCAAGTTGCACCTGAAGCAGAGGGAACGGATGAGGTGGAACAGAGGCTGTAGGTGGATGTTAAAAAGTGAAGGGGACAAGGAGGAACCCTGCGGGACACTGCAAGATAGAGAGCAAGAAGCCAAAGTGAAAGAAGATAGTCAAAAGGTTTGGCCCCTGTCAGTCAGGAAGGAGGAAAACCAGGCTAAAGCAGACCCTGAGAGGCCTGCTGAAGCCAAACATGAAAGCAAGATCAGGTGGTCAACAGTGTCAAAGGCCACCAACAGGTCTCATAATATCAACGCTGCCATTCCACCACCGTTCGCCAGTCTGGGCAGGTCGTCAACCACAGAAACCAGGACACTCTCCATGCCAGACTCAAAGGTGTCAAGAAACCCAGTGTCTTCCAAGAAGGAGGAAAGAAGAGGGGAAACCAGAGATTCCAAAAGTGTCATAAGCAGAGGTAGAAATGGACGTTAGCATGTACAGAATGATCCAGTGAGGGCTTTTTGAGGAGGGGAATAACTTTGTCCTGTTTTAACTCCACTGGAGAAACACAGTCTGACAAGGCAGATTAACTACCTGGGAAACCCAGGTAGTCAACCCAGAGATAATATCCTCGAAAACTGCCAGGGGTATAGTAGTATCGGATGGAAAGGCTGATTTGAGCTTAAGAAAAGTCTTCACTTCCGTGTGCTCAGAGAATATCGGGAAGTTGGACCACACATGTGTAGGGTCTCTAACTCCGACTTCCAGTACACTATTAATGGAAGAACACCAATGTCGGTAAACATCTGCCCGGATAAAATACATTTTTTTAATGAAAAATTGAGCCAGAGAGTCACAGAGAGACTGCGCAGGAGTCACAGTCATTGAACATATCTCAGTAGATAATAAGGATTTCATAATGGAAAACAGTTATTTAGGTTGATTAAGAGCACTGGATACTTTCTGAGTGAAGAGGGTCTGATTAGCAGCAAAGATAGATTTGTGGTAGGTTTTAGCCAGACGTCTATAAACAGTCTTCTAAGCTGCACCATAGGAATGCCATCATCTGCGTTCAAACCATCTAACCTGAAGACGGGCCGCTCTAAGTTCATCCCTAAACCAAGGATTTGATAGATGATTATGAAGACAAGCAGGTTCTAGGGGACTGACTAAATCTGATCCTTTCTTCAAACAGTTAATAACTATAGAGAGAGTAATTGGCAGACAGTTGTGTCATTCTTCCAGCAAACTCGTCAAGGGAGCAGTACGATCCACAGTGCGCCAATTGCGCCACAGCACAGACAATGTGGGAGCTTTAAAAGGGAAGGTTGGGAACTTGGAATGTAAGTAGCACCAGATAATTATCAGACCAGATAAGAGGCTCCACAGGTTCCACAGGAAGAGTGGTAATATGGGATTTTGTAGAAAACACCGAAACAAATGTATTCACCAAAGAAGGGGTAGGCTCAGTGACCATTTGACAAAGACCCAAAGGTGTCATCTCCATGGTTTTTGGGGCTCTTTATCTTCACTCCCCTTTTTTGGTCCTGGGGCTTTCCCATGGACTCCGATCCAGTGGTATCCTCCAGGAGCTCAGCGCTCCAAGGATCCGGTGATAATAATGAGGCAATTCATATTCTAGAGTAAAAGAAAAAGACACATTAAGTACCAAGCATAATACATTTTTCATTCCCTCTTCCACTGGAGCACCTGCAACTAAATGTATGTATTATCGTTATCTAATAAAAGTATTAGACGTAATATGCAACACCAGAGCCCCTGAAAATAAATGTATTATTATTCAATTCAGTGACATAACATGTCATGCAACTAAAACAATTTCTAAAAATATACACACACACCCTACTTTGTACCTTTATACCAGAACCCCTTAGCACTTTTAATATACCAGTAATATTTACATTTACCCCATGACTAGGGCAACATTCCATTCTGCACTCATTACTTGCTTTAACTATCCTCAACTTGCTCAAGCCCCTTCACCTCATGTGTGAAAAGGTTTGATTTGGTTAACATGGACAAACTGCTCCACTGTCAACTCACCCTCCTTTTTAGCTATCTTAAACACTACAGGTGATATTGTATTTGTAATTTTATATGGCACTTGCACGCTCCGTGAAATTTACAGTTTTTTGTGTTCCCTTTCCAAAAAAGTTAAGCTTGTACACCCGATCTCCTACCTCATACTCATTTGCAGATGTCTTCCTATTATAATATGTGTTTGCTCCTTCAGTGGGCTTTTCCAAATTCCGCTGCACAAATACAAACGCACGTTGTAAGTGCTTCCTCAACTCTTTCACATATTTGTGAATTTTTGAGGCATTTACAAGGACATGCTAATTTGTCATGTAAAGTAAATGCTGTAGCAACACCATTTTCGTCCTGTCAATATTTCTCGAGAGATGAGATTTGTTGATTTAGCAGAAGTCAACTTAATGGCCATTAATACCAATGGAAGTCGAAGGTTCCAACTAGAACCTACCTCAGCCACACATTTCTTCAACATATCCACTATCGACCTGTTACACCGTTCCACTTCCCCTGAAGAGGAAGGTGGTTATGAAATATGTCGATTTCTCTCACCCCCGTCCAAATCTGCCATATCTTTTTCATCAATGCACTAGTGAAATGACTTCCCCGGTGTGACTCTATCCTTTGGGGTAGACCAAATCTTGAAAAAATATGATTTACAAGTAATGAGGCCACCGTTTGTGCACTGCAATCTGGGGCTGGAATGCACTCCACCCATTTGGACTTTAAACAAACTACTGTTAAAATATACCAATTTCCCCTTGCTGATCATTTTACAGGCCCAACATAGTTAATTTGCAAACCAGACCATGGGAGCGTCAAACCCCTTTTCATTAATGGTGTATTATGAGTAGGTGAAGCAGGTTGAAACTATGCACATACTAGACACCCTCTGGTTTATAGTTCAACATTTTCAGACATGTGCAGCCAATAAGCATAATCCTTTAACATGTCCAAGGTTTTATGTGAATCTCTGTGTCCTGCAGTTATAGCACCATGCACATGATCTAACATCAATTACTGAAATGACAAGGGCACTACCCAATTGTATTTGACCTGCTACAGATTCTCTAATCATCAGTCCATCTTGTAGTATAATTCTGTTTTTGTTTTTTAGCAACACCCTCAAATCCTCTTTCTCTTTACAATCTTCTTCAGTCAGAGGATTTTATTGTGCATCTAACAGATGCCTATAGAATATGCCTAAAATCAGATCCTCCTTTTGCGCTTTGACCAGGTCCTGATCTGGAGTATCAAAACTCCAGTGCACCACAGGCTGCTCATCTGCTTTTGGAGTTTTGGAGCGTGTTATCACATTTACCTGTATTTCACCAAGCAGGTGTTCAATAGGAAACAACTCTCCCATCACAGCTCCAATTTTGGATAATTGATCTGCCTTGTCATTCCAATCTTTGTCCTCACCCGGCATGTTCAAATTCTCACAGATGTTTCTCCAATATATTATCACATCACTTTCTGACACAAGTTTGTCTATGGCTTGAATCATCTTGCCATGTTTAAGTGTTTTTTGTTATTAGGTGAGCATATCTTTTACCTTCCAGCCAATTAAATATTCTACAAAACTATTTTGTGCATAATCAGTTACTAACACTATCTCTTTGTGTTTGCTTTCTACTGGGTAAGCGACTGCTTTGTAAATAGCGGGCAATGCTGCCACCTGACTACTTCTAGGCCCAATCCTCATGCTTACTCTTGGAATGTTGTCACATTTAAACCAGATATTTCCTATTCCTGCCACTAGCTCTTTTTCTGTGTTATTTTCAACATGGCACGCACAACCATCTACATACATAGTTGGTTAATCCCTACATACCTCCTCATTGAATGCTTTGTGTGGGGATTGTTCAAATTCATTCAAACTTGATTCTGTTTCAGGGGCCTCAGACGCATATTCTGCTGCACAGTCATGCTGATCTGCTAGCCCTTAGGTAACCAGGCCCTTCCTATTTTGTACATATCTCATATCTACAGGAAAAACTTGAAGCACTAGCATACAGGAAGTAGTTCTGGACTGGGCCAAATTCCCTGATCTAATTATCTTACTTTTCAGAAACTGCAGAGGCTGATGATTTGTTTCAATGATTACTCTTTCCCCTTGATTATAGGACAGAAATGTTGTAATGCCCAGACAGTGGTTAGGAGTACTTTTTCGCATTCACTGAACTTAGTTTCAACCTGTGACAAGGCCTTGCTAGCATATGCAATCGTTGTGTTACTCACGTCATGTTTTTGATATAACAAAGAAATCCTGATTCTTTATTGGATATGCCAGACAGATGCCTTCATGAGACATTCTTTCAGCCTGGCCACTGCTTCACTTTGTTCCTTTTCCCATTTCTTGTTAAAGGTTGTGTAATCCCAGCATAATTCTCAATACATTTCCTTTTGTATCCCGGCGTCCCTAACAAATTTTTTAACCATTTCAGATTGGTAAGATCTTTAAGTTTATGTATCGCCTCCACTTTCTTTTTGCAGGTTTAACCCATTCTAAGTCACCTCATGACCTAAGAAGCTCACTTTCCTTTTACACCATTGTGCTTTCTGTAAAGATACGTTGGCTCCATCCTTCTGTAACTGGCCAAGTACATGTCGAGTCTCATTGAAATATGTTTTCAGATTCTCATTTTTAATTAGCACATCATCCACGTAAACTATTGTGCCCCTTTCTTCTGCATTTGGGAATGCCTTGCTCAAGAATATCCCCAATTCACTCTCTCTATTGAAATATCCAAAAGGTGCCTGGGACCACGCATATTGGAATTTGTCAAAAGAAAACGCATCCACAATTTTGGATATCTTCAGCCAGTGGTACACACCAGTATCCAGCTGTAAGATCAAATGTGGTCAACACCTTTGACACGTAAACCTTTGCAAGATTCTGATAAATAAAAAAAAGTGGCCACCTTGAAACAGGTACCCTTTTGTTTGATTATCGTAGATCTGCGCACAAACGCCATTGGCCATTAGGTTTTAACACACCTACTATGTGAGTGTTTGATGTGTTATGAATGGGCCTAATGATTCCTCTGGATTCTAAATGTTTAAATATTTCAGCTAGTGATTCCAAACATGCCAGGGGCAACTGATATTTTACACAAATACTGGTTCCCTACCATGTCCTTCTGGTAATGGGGCAACATGCAAATCTGTAAATCCACAATCATATGCATCTTTGGCAAAAACCTCTTTACATTCCATAATAATTTTTCTCAATTGGTCGTTTTCGTCTTCATTTGTGTACTCAGCTGCAGCCTGAATCTGCTCTTCTACCATTTTAGAGAACTCTGGAAAGTCCTCCAATGGAGGTACCTCTGTACTCTCCTCTAACCATGTGGCTTTATCTCTTTGGAGAGCCATCACACTTAAATATTTTGGAATATTGACTTCCACCTCCACATCTGCTTTTCTGTTCTATTCGTATTTAGATGAAATAGGATGCAATCATCTTGATGACATCATATTATTTCACTTGACTCATAAGCATACACAGACTGAACTTTAAAGATTCTTTTAGGTTGAGAGTCCAAGGATTCTGGCAACTCACCCTGTGCAGTCACATATCTTTCAGGGATGTACCCAATCACTGCATTACTGAAATCTGCAGTATAATGAGATTTTTGTATTGCCATTCCTATCACTGAATTCTCTTCTAAATGAGTGTCCTGGCATCCTCTATTGTCTCCCAGGATTTTAATGAGTGCATCCCCAATGTCTATCAGTGGTGTATATTCACATTCTAGTCCTTGCTGCCTCGAGATTCATTTAGACATACAAATGCATTAGAATCTTTTAACTGGTGTCCCTTTCTGTATTTTAATGATATTGTAACTTGTCTGGTGAATGCAGGGATGATATTATCCTTTCTCACCTGCAATAAAGTCACATATGGGGCCATCTGCGTACAATGATAAACTTGACTTTTGTCCTCAAATTCAGGGGCAGTTCCTCCTAATCTGGACCAAACCCTTTGATTTAAAAACTCTAACACGGTACACATTCTGTGCATGATATAATTTCCCAAGTCAAATGTATTTTGTGCCCCGCTAACGACCCACATATTGTGATGTATACTCTTAGGACCAATTGTAATCTTTAACATGCATCTTCCTACAATCCTTTGCCCTGACTCCAGATCATCCAAACCAAAAATGTGGTGGTTCTTTATTCTGAATTTTGGGATATCCTGCCTGTTAATTATCTTCTGGAGTACTTTCTCATTAATGAAACTTCTTTCATGGTCAACTGCTAAAGTGGCTTCTATCATTTCTGAATGTCCATGTATATTGATAGGGATCCATGGCTGCCCATCTCTAATGTGTATTTCAGAAATATACTTTTGACCGCGGATCAAACAGGGAAATGGGACCGTGAAGCGGAGCCAGATATCACTAATTCTTTGAGAAGTACATTTTACCTGCTTTAAAAAAAAGTACAGGACGGATTATCACGGGCCATGTAATGTATATATATATATTGGGACAGCCTCCCTGATGACGTGTATTGGCACAGAAACCGGTCGGAGGAGAACACCTGTGGCTGAGAAGGTTTACTGTGCAGGGAACTGGAGTGCGCCCCTCTCCTCTTTTTTTCACCACATTTGCAAGTTTTCTGAAGGGTGGAATCTTCAGAAATCTTATAGGGTGCTGCACCGGGGTAATTTATGCCCAACTTTGGAGTGCCTCACTGTAGGCTACTCCCCCCCTTTCCCCACTGTGGGATTGGGTGTGAGTCTGTTCCCTGCAAACCTGATGACTACAGCTACCAGAAGTCCTTGCAGCAGAATCATCACTAAGTGTTAACACCTGCACTTGCTGTGAGCTGCAAGTTAAGACAGCCTCCCTGATGACGTGTATTGGCACAGAAACCGGTCGGAGGAGAACACCTGTGGCTGAGAAGGTTTACTGTGCAGGGAACTGGAGTGCGCCCCTCTCCTCTTTTTTTCACCACATTTGCAAGTTTTCTGAAGGGTGGAATCTTCAGAAATCTTATAGGGTGCTGCACCGGGGTAATTTATGCCCAACTTTGGAGTGCCTCACTGTAGGCTACTCCCCCCCTTTCCCCACTGTGGGATTGGGTGTGAGTCTGTTCCCTGCAAACCTGATGACTACAGCTACCAGAAGTCCTTGCAGCAGAATCATCACTAAGTGTTAACACCTGCACTTGCTGTGAGCTGCAAGTTAAGACAGCCTCCCTGATGACGTGTATTGGCACAGAAACCGGTCGGAGGAGAACACCTGTGGCTGAGAAGGTTTACTGTGCAGGGAACTGGAGTGCGCCCCTCTCCTCTTTTTTTCACCACATTTGCAAGTTTTCTGAAGGGTGGAATCTTCAGAAATCTTATAGGGTGCTGCACCGGGGTAATTTATGCCCAACTTTGGAGTGCCTCACTGTAGGCTACTCCCCCCCTTTCCCCACTGTGGGATTGGGTGTGAGTCTGTTCCCTGCAAACCTGATGACTACAGCTACCAGAAGTCCTTGCAGCAGAATCATCACTAAGTGTTAACACCTGCACTTGCTGTGAGCTGCAAGTTAAGACAGCCTCCCTGATGACGTGTATTGGCACAGAAACCGGTCGGAGGAGAACACCTGTGGCTGAGAAGGTTTACTGTGCAGGGAACTGGAGTGCGCCCCTCTCCTCTTTTTTTCACCACATTTGCAAGTTTTCTGAAGGGTGGAATCTTCAGAAATCTTATAGGGTGCTGCACCGGGGTAATTTATGCCCAACTTTGGAGTGCCTCACTGTAGGCTACTCCCCCCCTACCCCCACTGTGGGATTGGGTGTGAGTCTGTTCCCTGCAAACCTGATGACTACAGCTACCAGAAGTCCTTGCAGCAGAATCATCACTAAGTGTTAACACCTGCACTTGCTGTGAGCTGCAAGTTAAGACAGCCTCCCTGATGACGTGTATTGGCACAGAAACCGGTCGGAGGAGAACACCTGTGGCTGAGAAGGTTTACTGTGCAGGGAACTGGAGTGCGCCCCTCTCCTCTTTTTTTAACCACATTTGCAAGTTTTCTGAAGGGTGGAATCTTCAGAAATCTTATAGGGTGCTGCACCGGGGTAATTTATGCCCAACTTTGGAGTGCCTCACTGTAGGCTACTCCCCCCCTTTCCCCACTGTGGGATTGGGTGTGAGTCTGTTCCCTGCAAACCTGATGACTACAGCTACCAGAAGTCCTTGCAGCAGAATCATCACTAAGTGTTAACACCTGCACTTGCTGTGAGCTGCAAGTTAAGACAGCCTCCCTGATGACGTGTATTGGCACAGAAACCGGTCGGAGGAGAACACCTGTGGCTGAGAAGGTTTACTGTGCAGGGAACTGGAGTGCGCCCCTCTCCTCTTTTTTTCACCATATATATATGTATATACATGCTCAGTTGAACATGACCTACATTTTATTTTTCATTAGAACATTACAAATCAAATAGACAGAGGGCCTCATTACGACCCTGGCGGTAAGTTACCGCCAGGGCCGTGACTTTACCGCCATGGCGTAAACTACGTTTACGCCATGGCGGTAAGGGGATTTACCGCCCCATTCCGACCTTGGCGGGGCGGTAAATCCCCAATCCCCATTTACCCTTCCCCATTCCCATTTTTGCCCCATAGGGCATAATGGGAGTGGGGAAGGAGTTAATTACGCCACCGTAAATTACGGTGGCGTAATTAACGCCAAGGTCCGTTTCCGCCATGGTTTTTTACACCCGCTAAAAGCAGGTGTAAAATCCGCCATGGCGGAAAGGGAACTCGGAATTGGCGGAAAGGGGTTGGCGCAGCTAACGCTGCCGCAAACCCCTTTCCGCCAGGGTCGTAATGAGGCCCAGAATGTCTTTAGGTGAATGGAGTACATTTGACAAATGAGGAGAATAGATTTTTAGGCAATATTGTTGAAGGACTACATAATGTACTGCTTTAGTTTCGTTTTTTCTATAGCATAATGTTTTTTGTTAATACATTGTTATGTATTTCCTTGTGTAAATTATGCATTTCCTTGCATAAGTATATGTTGTGATGCGTATGTAGTGGGGGTAAGTGTGAATGATGTGTGTGGTTATGGTAATGTTGCTGATTATTGTTCCTGGAATTATATATTTTCTTGCTTGAGTGACTGTTGGGCTTAGCATGTATTTCCTTGCTTAAGTATATGTTGTGATGCGTATGCAGTGGGGGAAAGTGCATTTGCTGTGTGTGATTAAATTTACGTTGGTTGAATGTTCCAGGAACGTATGTGGAATGTGTACACTACGGGGGTGAATGTATGTTTGGAATTATGTCTTGTATTGCTTGAGTGTATGTTCAAATGTGTACACTGTGGGTGTTGAGTTTATGTTTGTAATTTGTAGGCAGTGGGGTTAGTGTGTATTCTGTGTGTGGTTATGCTAATGTTGGATGAATATTGTTACTGGAATTATGTATTTATTTCATTGAATGTATGTTTGAAAGCATACACTGTGGGGATGACTGTGTATACTATGTGTGGTATGTTTGTAATTTGTACACAGTGGGGGCAACTGCATACACTGTATGTGGCTATGATAATACAGTGAGTGTGTATGTTATGTGTAGTTATGATAATGGGGTGTGTGTGTATGTTATGGGGTTAGTATGTCTCATGATAATGGGGTAAGCCTTATGTTCTGGGGTGAGTGTGTATGTTGTTCGTGGTTATAATATTGGGGTAGTATGTGGGGAGCCTGTTTCATGATAATTGGGTGAGTATGTATTTTATGGGTTGAGTATGTTGAATGCTGTTTGTGATTATAATGTTGCGGTCAGTGTGTGATATGTGTGTGTTTCATGATAATGGGATGAATGTGCATGTTGTGAGTGTTTATGATAATAAGGTTAGTGTGTATGTTCTGGAGTGACTGTGTTTCATAATAATGGGGTGAGTATGTATGTTATGGGTGAGTGTGTATGCTCTGTGTGGTTATTATAATGGGGTGAGTGTGTATGTTGTGTGTGGTCATAATGTTGGCAGCATATTGTTTCTTAAATTATGTATCTTTTTGCATGAGTGTATGTTTGAATGTGTACGCAGTTGGGGTGAGTACATAGGTGGGTATAGCTGCGGTGTGTATGGGTGGAGTGGTTGCAGGCCGTATGGTTGGCATGTATTTGTAACTATTTAGTTTATGTTTGCAATAGATGCGTGAATATTATGTCTGGTCATGATAATTTTGGCTGCATATTGCTGCTTGAATTCTATTTTATTACATTAATGTATTTTTTAAATGTATGGGTGGTGGAGGTGAGTGTGCATGCTGGGTGTGGTTATAGCTGCTGTGCTTGTGTTTGGTGTGGGACTGGGGGTCTTTAATAGCACTGTACTGTCTAATAGCATCTTCACCATAAGAGGTGATGGCTGGGAGGTTTAGAAATAATCTTAACCGCTGGAATTGGTCTTGGCAATTCTCCAGACCATCGATCTAAAGCCTGCAACGCCATTACAGAAAGGGGAAAGCCCATATGCAGTCCCTCCCCAATAGGGGCAGCCCAGCCCAAACTGCTTCGTCTCATCCCTTCTGCACAAGAAACCCCAGACATGTTACGCCCTCGTTGGGCCTCATCAGTGAGGAGGAGCTTGGCTATCTAAGCCAAGCAGTCTCAGGACCCAGGACTTGGGGTGGCTACAGAAAAGAAAAAAAAAAAAAACAAGATGATTGCTCTTTTGTGTATGCAATTTGTTTTTTTGTCTATGTTCATGATTCAATTGTTTGACAAGTGGGTTTTTATTTTAATTTACTGTCAATTAACACTGTTAGGGCTAATTTACTAAGCTCAATAAGTAGATGAAGTAAGTGCCTAAGCCATGTTTTCTACCTATTTTATTAGCTTAGTAATTTTAGTTTTACTTACACCATTTTTTTTAGCTCAGTAAATCAGCCCACTATGAATATGTAGGTGGGGCTGATTTAGTAAGCTAAATAGGTAGCTTAAGTGCCTATGTTTTACTTACTATGTTTTACTTACAACTTACATCTTATTTTTTAGATTAGTAAACTTAGTTAAACTATTTATTTAGCTTAGTAATTTAGCGCTTATGGTAGTCTAAATTATTGTGTCAACATTGATGTGGCCTTTGTGAATCCTCACTACGGTTGAGATCCCAAAGCTTGAATATATATTGAGCATCTTGCACTTCTGCTGTCTTCCTCTCTCTATCCGCTCCATTTCCTCATACTCCTCCTTCCGTGCCTCCTTGAAATCTTTTCTCCTTCAGCCCCCGTCCTGACATCCCCCTTTAATTTCTCCTACCCCCCTTTTATCCCTTGTTCCATCCTTCCTCCCTACATCTTCCCTTCTTCCCCATTCCTACTTCCCCTCCCCCTGTAATTGCATCTTCCTCCCCTAGCCCGAACTTACTTCAACCCTCTTTCCTTCCCCTGATCTATATCTCTTACATTATCTGTGGTAAATTGTTCTGTACACGGTTTTTGACGGTTTGTTTCATGTCTTGTAAGTTTATGCTTCTATTATCCTATGTATTCTTGTTGTTGAAATGTAAAGCACTTTGGCGTAAAGCGCTATATAAACTTAATAAATACAAATACAAATAAATGCACATTTTGGGAATCATGTAAACTGCACATCCCAAGGGATTGTAATCCTTCGGAGGGTTTCCTTTTATGAATGTGTCCCTCTTTGTCTGTTTATACAAATGTTCAGTTTTGAAAATATCTGTTCCAGGAAAGACTGAACACATATCAGAAATGGCAATGTATGAACTGCTCATATAGTGTATTGTTGTGCTGCGCTAAGCAAAATTTTGAATTGGCAAATTCAATTTCATGACCACATAGGTGAACATAATTATAATGATAATGGGTGCAAACAATATGCAAATTTTATTTATTTTATTCAGTTGAAATATTTTAGTTATTGTACAAATCACTTTCTAATAGGTATCAAAATTCGATGACATATAATGTATGTCTAGAGATAAGGTGTGTGTGTTAATGGAGTAGTACTGCTGCTTAAAGAGAAGTTTCTTCAGCTTTGGAAAGCTCTTAAATGTTTTCTGAACAGAAAGCGACAGCAGCCTCTAGATCATGCACCGTCGAGCTATGTCACTTAGAAAGGCAAATGATCTCATGAAATGATATGCCCGCCTCATTTATTCAAGCATCAGCCAGAGTGGCAGGGGCATTAGCATTTCAGCTAATGCCATCATCAGATGCCTTCAAGGATTCTTGAAGGATTCTGGTGTCAATCTTTAAGCTCTGCTTGGTCGAGGCTGAATGCATAAAATACCTGCCCCATGTTAGCAAAAAGCATCTTCACGGGATCCCATTAAACACAGTGGTATTAACTCCCCCAAATACATTTGCGAATCTGAGCCGAGCACTGCCTTGTTTACAATCAATCAATGCATGCCTATAAATTGTCACACTGGCTTAAAACAAGAAACGAAGTACATTTAGCAAAAATGTTGCAATCTTTTCAGAAATATTGTGTGGAGAAAATAGGTGCTGAACCTAGAGCAGTGAAACAAATGTATTATTATTATTATTATTAGTAGTAGTAGTAGTAGTAGTATTAGGATGATGATGATTATTATTATTATTATTAGTAGTAGTAGTAGTAGTAGTAGTAGTAGTAGTATTAGGATGATTATTATTATTATTATTATTATTATTATTATTAGTAGTAGTAGTAGTAGTAGTAGTAGTAGTAGTATTAGGATGATGATGATTATTATTATTATTATTATTATTAGTAGTAGTAGTAGTAGTAGTAGTAGTATTAGGATTATTATTATTATTATTATTATTATTATTAGTAGTAGTAGTAGTAGTAGTAGTAGTAGTAGTATTTAGCACAGACCTAGCGCTGGGAAGCTCTTTACAATGATAGGGGAAGAACGGAATTTAGGTAGCAGAGAAGCAAGTTAGGAGGGAGATAATATAAGCAGAGGGGCCAAGTACAAACAACCAGGGAGCAAACAGTGGAGAGCAGATCACCCATTCTCAGTTAAGGTAGGGAGTGGCGGGTGTGTAACTCAGGTATTAAGGATAAGGATGCTGGTGTCTGCAACCCGAAGTTGGAAAAAACAAGAGGTACCAGAAGGTACAGAGAATTAATTACCCCTTACTATTCTAGCTCCAGAATTGGCAGAAATCAGGATACTGTAGTCACATACATTTACACCAGATACACAAACATCAGATACACAAACATCACTGTCATCAGAGCATGGAGGACTAGAAGGAAAAAGGCAAAAGGCATTCGCCACAAAAGAATGTTAGAAAATACTTTTATTCATATAAATATAAAAAAGACAGAATCGATTCCTACATCAATGTATCAAGAGATACCAGAAGCTAAAAAAAGACATAAAATACATAAATACATATATGAATGTGTCAACCAATGACCCTATTCTTAGAAGGAAAATTCATGAGCTATATTGTCACTCATTTAGACATTAGCTGAGGTATAAATTGTCGACATGTTTCGGCCCATACAAAAATCAGACATTTCCTCAAATGTCTATTTCGAAATAGATATTGTGGCCATCTTCAGGACATATGATTTCTTCAGACTTGGTCTTTTATGTGATGTGGATGGGACATCATTGATTTTTTGACTCTGGAGAGAATGTAATTCGATCGAAAATACACATTCATCCGTGATGTGTATGAATGCTTATATTTAGTCCACGTCAATGTGGGTAAAACCCTGGCTTCACTGGCAAGGTTCACCTAGTCCTTCTCTGCGTTAGAATCCCTGCACAAACGGTTATTTCGGGGAGCCGTGGTGACACGGCTATTCACACACGAAATATTCATGTAAAGGTGTCTCAGTAACCCAAATAATATGTTTCCGAAATGCAGAGCAATGATTGCATCGTATTCATATGCGACCGCTCGTCCAGGTTGTTTCGTTCTGGAGTCTGTGAACGAAACAACCTGGACGAGCGGTCGCATATGAATACGATGCAATCATTGCTCTGCATTTCGGAAACATATTATTTGGGTTACTGAGACACCTTTACATGAATATTTCGTGTGTGAATAGCCGTGTCACCACGGCGTCCCCGAAATAACCGTTTGTGCAGGGATTCTAACGCAGAGAAGGACTAGGTGAACCTTGCCAGTGAAGCCAGGGTTTTACCCACATTGACGTGGACTAAATATAAGCATTCATACACATCACGGATGAATGTGTATTTTCGATCGAATTACATTCTCTCCAGAGTCAAAAAATCAATGATGTCCCATCCACATCACATAAAAGACCAAGTCTGAAGAAATCATATGTCCTGAAGATGGCCACAATATCTATTTCGAAATAGACATTTGAGGAAATGTCTGATTTTTGTATGGGCCGAAACATGTCGACAATTTATACCTCAGCTAATGTCTAAATGAGTGACAATATAGCTCATGAATTTTCCTTCTAAGAATAGGGTCATTGGTTGACACATTCATATATGTATTTATGTATTTTATGTCTTTTTTTAGCTTCTGGTATCTCTTGATACATTGATGTAGGAATCGATTCTGTCTTTTTTATATTTATATGAATAAAAGTATTTTCTAACATTCTTTTGTGGCGAATGCCTTTTGCCTTTTTCCTTCTAGTCCTCCATGCTCTGATGACAGTGATGTTTGTGTATCTGATGTTTGTGTATCTGGTGTAAATGTATGTGACTACAGTATCCTGATTTCTGCCAATTCTGGAGCTAGAATAGTAAGGGGTAATTAATTCTCTGTACCTTCTGGTACCTCTTGTTTTTCCCTATTCTGGGTCCCTTCTGAGAATTTCTCCCCCGTCAACAAAAAATCTGGGACTGTGCCTTCTTCGTTTGATTATTTATGCAACCCGAAGTTTACAGCTCGTCGTTTAGCTCAGAAGGAAAGGAAGCAGTGCTTTTTTAGCTCCGGCCCGCCCCGCCCCTAACCATAAATACCTGCACTTCCGTCCGGGAGAGGTTAAGGGTGTGTGTGTCTGAGGCTGCTTTGTGCTGGAGCGAGGAAGTAACCTCAAGCGTGCTGTGTTTTTAATTACGTGACAACTTCTTCTAACCTTTGCCCCGCAGCCCAGTCCTCAGCCTCCAGCAGTAGCCTGGACTGGCTTTTTTGTTTTTGTGCTGATAAATTCTGACAAACTCCGGATCCAGTAAGTGCGGGCCCCAGTTCTGGGAGCTACCTTGTGCATGTGTTTAAGCTACAGCAACCGTACAATACTATGCCAAAAACCGCCAAGTCAATGCCACCAGGTTATTACCTTAAGGCGGTAATGGGCCGCCGGCGAGACGGTTATTGCCATTAGTATTCCATGATCTAGAGTCTCGGGATACTAATTTTCACGATTTTGCAGCCCCGTAATACTAATGCTGACAAAACCTTTTAAAGCAGCATTTCCTTTGCCGTTTAAAAAGGTGTCACGGAGGTACGCGTTAGTTCTAGAAACACTGGAACGTGCGTACTGCTTCATTAGTACGGAGCAACAGGGCGCCATTTTGTGCCAACTTGCTCCGTACTAATGAATGGGAGGAAACCTCCCATCTTGGAAAAGAGAGAAGGCACTATGTGTGGTCCCTTCTCCCATTCCATGGTCACCAGAAAAAAAAAGAAAAAACCTTAAGTGTATCCCATGGAATGTCGCCGCTGGGTAGTAATGTTATATTGAGCCTGTCACTTAAAACTGAACTGTAATTGATTAAAGCTCTTGGGAGTTGGCATGATTGGAGATATGACAGCTGCCTCAGTAACGTTTACCGCTTCAAAGCAATACAGCGCTAAGGGACCTGTTTGAACTTTAGTAGAGGGAATCCTGTTTCCAGTATCAGAGTGCATTGAATCAGCTGACCCATTAGACGACAAAATTAGCAAACTGTTACCACTGCTTCTGAGTGGCTGCTGAACGTTCTATTTGCTTGCATTTAAAAACACTATTGCTGTTTGGGGTCTGTTTAGGGTCTTTTGGAGCCAGGGTGTGTCCAGCTGCATGACATATTGGGTATTACCATCAAGATGCTTACTTACCAACCACTTGTGTCAGGGGCTGTGGGTGGGGAGTCGTATTAGGTTGCCTTACCTGCTAGTCGAGCGTTCCTCGACCGAGCACAAAGGTTGCATATATTTTTTTCTACGTTTCTTTGCATTTAACTTCAACTAATAACTGTATTGAATTAAGTAGTAAGTACCTTTTGGACAGTGCCCCTGCAAGAGGATACTATCACAACTGTGATTGCCATTGTTCTGTTTTGCCTGGCAACGTTTATATCACTGTGGGCCATGATATGATATGTTATGATAGGGTATTTATAGCACACTTAATACTCAGAGGTTTCTAAGCACGGACCGGGATCAAACCTGTGTTGCTCAGTGTTGTCTTGCTTCCAAGGCAAGCATGTTTCCCCTGAGCTATCCTCCTGAGACATAAGCCTGGAAGTGGCATAGTGCAGGGAAGAGATAGTGAGCAGGTAGGTGTGCGTAGCAAATGACCATTCCCTACATCATCCATAGAATTAATATGATAAAAGACACAAAAACAAGGTACAATTTGAAAAACATAGCCCGTAATCTTTATAACACCAAACAAAACACTCATAAAAACGCTAGTCACAAACAACATGAGAATGCTTTTGGGGAACATGGGATCTGGTGAGCAGGGGCCCTGCTCCATCATCGGGCCAACTCCAGGCTGATCCCTGTTGCCACCCTGAGGGGGCTTACAGCCACTCAGGTCCACCTCAAAAGTCACTTATATGCAACAGCGTTCTGCCAAAGTCCACAAAGAAATTCTGGTGAACATTTCCATCCTCTCTATTGAGAGATGGACCCCATCTTGGTGGAATAATTTGTTATTATTCAAAGTAATGGCGCTTTGTTTGATGAACTATAGGCCGGTGTAGGAGCAAAATGGGCTTAGTGCTTTGTTTAATTTCCTTCTGGATATTAATATTGCTTTAATTTCTTTCTGGATATTTGTATTGCTTTATTTGACTCTGCCCACTGCCAGTGCTGCCTAGGTAGTTGTGGGATGTTTTGATCCACTTTTGCTCTGCCATGCGGCATCACTGTGTTCTGATGGTGCCAAAAATAGTAAAATGTCTCCAAAACCTGTGTGCACACCAAAACCTCTGAAAATCGCACATTGCAAAGCACAAAAAGATGGCTGCCCAATCTGCCATGCATGTTGTCAGTGGTGGAACAGAGATCTCATTCCTGAAACATGTCACTGGGCTCCACAACAGGTAAAAAGGAGCACAGAAGGAAAAAGCAATGCTTTGCAAAAGAAAACCCCAAAATCTTGCTTTAAATCACTGTTTCTTTGTTGCTGAAACTGCAGAATGCTGGTACAAAGCACCCTCAAACATCCAAAATTCTTGCTGATTGCTAAAATTCACTTAGTGTAAGAAATCATTGTGAACTTACAATGTCCTGAAAAGTGGAAAGCATCAAGAGATTTCCACAGCAAAAGTTCCCTATCTGTGGATCTGTCAGAATCTGGGTGCAGTACCCTGGGCCGCCTCAATGAAAGCTGTCAGTAGCTTGCCTGATTAAACTTTAAACATGTTTAAACTGAAATCAAATGTTTGCAATCTAAGAGGCCTGTTGTTGAGGGTAACCCATCTTGTAATTGTTTAGATTCCATGGTTTAAAATCTTGAATAAGTATTTAGCTGTGATTTGATCCCACACGTTTGTTTTATGCTAAGGGAAAATTCAACAGAAGTAACAATTAAAGTAAGCTGGTTAAAGCTACAAAACTGGAATAACAGCTTTCCTCACAGAGGCAAGGCCTCTCCTTCCACCAGGAATTCACACCAAAGTGATAATTAAAGGGTTTGGGAAGAACCTGGTCTGCAGTGGGGAAGGAAACGATGGCAAACTGCAAAGCAGGAAATGCTAGTTGTGATAAAATGGCCTCTGCCAAGAGAACAGGGAGGAGACTGCTTCTGAACTGAAGGGAGAAAAAAAGAAGTGGACCCGAACAGCCATCTGTGACTGAACATTCACAAAGAACATTTTGTTTAAAGACTTCTGACTTACCACTTAAAATTGTCAAAAATACAAAAGTAACAGAATTGTAAATATAAATTTTAGTTGCACATTTCAAGAGGTGGAAAGATTGTGTGACATGTTCTGAAAGAAACGGCAGAAAATGTGATTTTACACCAAATGTATTTCTGATAGAAGTATGAAACTTTACACATGTATGCCCATGTTATACGCGCACACTTATAGAAATTTGCTGATCAATTGGGCATTGTGTTCCTGATGAAAAGGGCGAAATTCAGTGAGAAACAGACACAAGATCCCACAGCGACAGGGTTTTGAGGAGTAGCTGCTACACAAAATATGTAATCTGTATATGTGATTGTTATAGAGGTTACTCACGTGTAAATATGTCTCATGTCAAAAGTAGAATTTGTGTTCAAGAGGCTAGGGATGGACTCTAAGCCTCATAAACCCACACCATAAAGGTGACACACTGTTTATCTCCTCCTATCAAGGCAGAGAGGAGACTCTGACCAATCGCCTGTCAAAGGGGCAAGCTTAGGCCAAACCAGCACACACACACCCTTTATCATAGCATACATGGAGAAAAGCAGAGGGCAGATAAGGACAGACAGATTCACTCACTATCCCGACACTGGTGGAGCACCCTGCTGCAGAACTTTCCATCTTCCTTGCTCCAGACTCCAAAAACTTGGCCTGGAGAGGGGCGTGATATGAGTGGTATATTGTTCAGAATAAAGAACTTTTAGACAAAAATAAATAAGGATTTCAGTTGTGCATTACATGCTAGGCGTTGACTTGGGTGTGTGCCAGATTGAAATCACTTACAGCTTGGGGGCTCGTCACAGGATCCTGAATTAGACATACCACTTGTGACAGTCTAACACAGTGTGCTAACTGACAGGGTACATATACCTTGCTGGGCTACCACACTGTGCAACACTGTAAAAACACCCTTCAATAGAAATATTGAAAGGAGTTGGGCCTGTTTTGCAAAGGTAAAAGTAACCCTGAAATAAGTCGGAAGGAAATTAATATTTCCGGAATGGCGACCCCAGTGGAAATCAAAATGGCAAAAGAACACCCACTGCACAAATTGTTTGTCAGGGGTGAATGGACTGAGCAGGATGAAAATATCTGGCTGCAGGAAATCAAACAACAAGCCACTGCCACAGAATTAGGTACATGGCAGGACCAGGGTCCATTACACCAGGCACTAAGTGAACTGTATATGACCATAAGCTTATCACCCTATCTCCCTTCTTGACATGGCAGGAAATTATTTTGCTAAGAGTATCTTGAAGCACTTCCAGGCATGGTGTTACACTCACCTGTTCTCTCTCCAGAGGTGTTGGGGCACGGTTGCTGTCCTCCTGAACTTGAATCACCCCTTTCAGGCCTCTCCCTCAGTAGAAAAGCTGTGAGCGGTGATACAAGGTGATAATACTCCTTTAAATTATGGAAGATAAGCTCTCCGTCCTGCTACTTCTGGCAGGGGCGCGTCAAATGGGATCTAGTTCCGTCACTGATCCCTGATAAGGATTAGTCCAGTCCAGCTGCGACTATGCTTCTCCTTTTGATTGGTAAGTCTTTCTTGATAACTGGTGATGCTGTTTGTTCTGTTTAATGTCTTTATATGTTGCTCCTATTTATGCCTGCAATAATGTCTCTCTTCTGTTTTCTTCCCTTAGATGGAAATGCAGCCTCAATGCAGCTGTGAGACGCGAGACGTGGCCGGATGGAAGATGGATGCTACCGCAATGTTCGACAGCAGTTAAGTGATGGTTTAAGGAAAAGCGTGAAGTATGGTGAAGCGCAACCTTAAACTGACTGCTTTTTCGATGTCTAACCTGGTCTTCTGTTTTTCATTGCAGGCGCTGCTGTCGACGATGGAGCGTGTCGTGCAGCGGTGCCAAGATGAAGATTACGGCATTCCAGAAAGTGTAAAGATAAATACTTGGTTCGCCGAAGAGATATACAGGTAAGAACAGCTTCCCCCAGTTGGTAAGTATGCTGGCAGGAAGCAGGATGTCCAGGAATCAGGATCTTCAAAGGTAAGTCTGACCTCAGGTGATGGTGAGCATTACACTGCTTGCAAGTGCGGAAAAACGTGAAGCGTCTGTCTTGAGGATCGGGGCAGCTTATATAGCTGAGATTGCGGGCACGCCCATTAGGGCCAGCTTACCAGCCACACCCTGCCACTCCTAGAGAGTGAGCAAGTGCGAAGGCAATCCATTAGCAGCCACACCCAAGAATACACTTGGGGCTGCTTAATGGATGGAATGTTCAAGGTTAATGCATCCTGCTTAATGGATGCAATGTTCAAGGTTAATGCATCTGAAGTGCTATGTCCGTAATAAAAGCTTTTGGGTGTTAAATGGATATTCTTGTTTACTTTTTTTCTTGAGCCTGGCGCCAATGGCGCCAAGACAGTGTCCACCCAGGTCTCCTGTGCATGCGACCCCTGCATGTGTGTGCACCTGACGTCATGACCATGACACATGGGTGGACGTAGCTTCACCATTAAGCAATCTTCAAGCAGGTTTCCAGGCAGGCATATGTACGGTGGTTCAGAGCTTTTGGCTCAATTTGATAATTCAGAAAAATCTACTAATCACTAAGACCAGGCTGTACGCAGTGTTTGTGGATCTCAAGCGGCCTTCAACAGCATCCCTAGGGTGCAGCTGTTGGAGGCACCTCGGGTCGGAGCATCCCAGATAACATTTTTGAAGCCAATACAGCAACTGTATTCTATTAATACTGCAGTCGTCCAATGGAGCCTGGAGGGGAACGTAACTAAGACTCTGGGAGTTGATAGGTGGGGTAAGTGAAGGATGCATTTTGTCCCCCCAATTATTTTGCATTTACATAGACTCCATCATTGATGCTCTTCTGGCTGCTAATTCAGATCCACCTAGGCTTGGGGGTGATAGCATGCCTGCCCTTTTTTTCACAGACAATTCCGTATTGTTGTCCACATCCCCGATGGGGTTACAGCAGATGTTGAACTCTTTTGAAAGTCGCTGTGGGGACTTTGGGCTGGATATGTACGCTAGTATGACCAAATTATTGGTCTTTGGCCGACGGAACCCTAGAGCTAAGGGTTTGAATGTGATGGTGGGACGCACCATATTAGAGCAGGTGCAATCTTATGACTATCTGGACATACCGTTTTTCATCAGGGGGCAGGTGGTTGCAACAGCTCACTTAGGCGAAGATCACATTGAAACGTTACTATATCAGGCACGATGGAGCAGTAATGAAGTCTGTCCTTGCCGTTTACAATGCCCAATCTAAAGGTTCTGAAGCAAGCCCGTTGTCACCAACAGGTAACCCACATGCAGTCCATACGGACTACTGTCCTTCCAAAATTATCGTTCACAGAGGACTTTCCCAATGTGTATATACATCAGATAGTGTTATTATTTAATGACTCACACAATACAGTGTATTTTGAAAATAGAAACAGGAACACACCATTACATCAATGATTTTGGAAAACAGTTGAGTCAATGTCACCTATTATGAGTACAATTAAATATACTGTACAGCTGACATTTTCCCATTCTCTATGTAGGACCCAGCGCTGATTTTAGCGTCTGGTCCCTCAGGAGAACAACCTAGATGTCACCTCTCAATACTCATGGCTTTTTAATTTTCACTGACAGAAACGGTGATTGGACTGCCAAATAAGTATGAAGCACACCACTAACTGTGGCCACACACACCTCAAGGTCAGTGACAGATCATGACTGATCTCTTATATTTAAACATTGGGTACTTTGAAAATCAATTGTTTTATATGACACAGCACATATTATCCTTAGTTCTAGAAATTCCTACTATTCTTACAGATGTCCTTACCCGAGGAAGGGGACAGATGCCCGAAACGCACAGTAAACTAATAGGCGACGACTGCCAGAGAGATTATCTCTCTCCAAGATCTTTAAAGGCTTGTGCCTATCGTGCTATCTGATCATTGCAAGAATCAACAAATATATTTGTGTGAGACTAGAAATTGTTGTTACTATATGTTATCCCTATTCATGTCATGTGAAGCTTAGTTATTTCTCATCCAAAGAAACGTACTGGCTTCTGACTTGTAACATTTGTTTATTTACCTTCCACAATATGGGATGTAAGTTGTTTCTTATCAATTTAATTTCTCTTTTTTGTACAAATTAATCAAATAACATTCTAAGTTTTTCCACTTTGGAACTTGAATAATCTATGTTTTGATGTGAATTGTTTGACAATTGTATTGTTGAAAGTGTGCCCTAATTTTTGCCCTCCAATGTCCACGGAGGACCACTTCCCTATACTGTTCTTTGATCTTTTAGCCAAAATCTGATCGGGAGCACCTAAAATATCTCTCTGTGAATGATAACCCTTATCCCTTCAAACTAACTATTGAATAATTAAAAACATTGACTGTACCTCTACCCTCTATCCAATCTGTGATCGGCCTCAGTGGCTACACCCACTCTAGAGGTTGCACAAAGTACACTACCTGAAAGAAATGTCATTTTCTAAAAAATTGTAGCACTGACATCGAACAGACCAGAGACTTTAGGTTTCTCCTAAGAAGAAGCTGCCCAGAGACTTTAGGTTTCTCCTAAGAAGAAGCTGCCCGAATATTAAAATTGATCAAAAACACAGATCTAGAGCGCTGTTCAACTGCTAAACCTGAGTAATTAGTGAATCAACTAGAAATACTCATACACTATGAAATCAGCCAAAAACTACACGCTACCAGCTTATCACAGTATTACAGAGCCCAACACACTGCGCGCGGTTTGAGGATCGATCTAGAACCAACACTATGTCAAGACGATCCTGTATTCTTTAAGAGGTGGAGATTGATCCTGAACAAGTGTTTGCTTGACTTAATCATCTTAACAACTGAAGAACTGTCAATATCCCTGGATTCGATTAAGGTAGACTTAGAAGCCACGAAAAAAGCATTAGCTTCATTAACCTCCAAAGAAGAACTTAACCTTACTTCTAGAAGAAATCAATCTTAAACTTGATGACTACAAAAAAGAAATTGAAACCAAAAAGATAAGGAAATTCAGGAGAAATACCCTTGACTATAAACTTGACATAGTCTACACGTGGAAGGAGTATTACCTCCCAAGAGACACCACAAGAGGAAGTATTCCATTCAACAAGAACAAGCGAACACCACATCCAGAGATATCGTCTTCAGAAGCCTCAAGTGGAGACATTGATGAATGAGAAGAAGCAACTGAAAGTGGAACTGCACCAAGCGACTTTTGTGTGTGATCAATTTCATTCCCCTTTAAAAAAAAAAAATACAAAGCTAGATAACAGCCATAGAGAACATTCATAGACATGTGTCCTTTTTCTATTTCTATGCTAGATAAAGACAAAATGCATGCTGGAGGCTGTGGAGAAAACATAAGTCAGGGAGGGGAGTTGGGAGAGAGGGGGTGTGGCAGGACTGGCATGGGGGCAGGAAAAGAGAACATTGGTGGAGGATGAGAGAAGGAGGCAAGGGGAGAAGTGGCTGGGGGTATGGACTAAAGTGTGCGAAAATTATGAATAGGGGGCAAGAGTGGCCATGAATCGCACATAGTCACTGATGGTTTCCGCCACCCCCCGTCCCGGGCACTTGATTGGCTCGACACCCTCAACATCCGGGTTTTAATTTCTTATTAATGCAGAGATAAATCTAGTCAGGAAGAAGGCAGAGACTCTCATTAGCCAGTGGATCAGGAATGACTTTAAATAGCCTTCAGGCTGTCTAAGACACATTTACCTGCTCTTGCATGGGTTTTTTTCGAATAGAAGAAGGCCTCTTAATGGGCAGAGGCTCAGGGAGTGCCTGTTCAATCTATATGCAGTGCAGGCCCATGGGCAGGAATGAATACATTTATTTGGCATACTAGACTGAACCTTCCAGGCCCTGTTCATAACTTGTTTGGGTTGAGAGTTCTGAGTGGAGTATCAAAGGAATGGGGTGCTTTAGTCCAATAACGATGTTGGTAGTTCACAGCACCCAGGGGGTTAAATCGTTCTTGGACCCTCCATCCACTGCTTGGGCATGCCTCATAGAGTAGGTGATGGAAAGGGAAGATGGAGGTGGTGGTACTGTGCATATTACCTACTGTTAACCTTCATCACTCTTGGCCCTGCTCGTCCTCGTCCCAGTGGTGCTGAAGGAGTGGCATAATGAAACTGAAGCATTGTGGGTAATGTCAGGCTTTATGCACCATGGAAGAGTGCAGCATCTTAAGAAAAGAAGATGGAGGGGTCCTGTTGTGGAGCTGGTAACTTCATAGAGTAAGAGCAAGACTTAGACTAATGAAGATTACAAGTATTCCCCACATTAATGATTACGTGTTCGAGCATTTTTTATTCTGGAAATAATTCTGAGCATGTACTGAATGAATGAACTTCGTTTGTGGAATGGAAACAAACACAAATGTTTTTATATTCGTTAATAGCTGTGTTAATTGAAGATTGAAGTACATATTTATAAAATGTGTCAGTTTTTCTTTTCTAAACTCTGGCGCATCTGTCATTCCTTCAATTGCTATCGAAAAAAAAAAAAGAAAAGCTTGCGTAAATCGTTTGAGTTCGAAATATGAATTAAAAGCGAATGTGTTTTGAATAACCTTAATAAGACGTCCAGTCTCATTCAGCAACAGGGGAAGCAAAACCTCACGCTTTTCACTGTCTATTCATAATTACCTACAGAAAATATATGTATTCCAACTCTGCTCTGGAGCTGGAGGAACTGTAATTTGAAAAATAAAACATACAAGAGAAAATACTTTAGGTGTTTCTGTTGTGACCTCTTTTATCGCAGCGGGCGAGCAAGCCCAGAGGAGCCAATGGCTGGCTCGGATTCACTAACGAGTTTTCTTACGCAATTGAGACCACGTGCTCACGCAGGGAGGAAAACAAGTATTAGCAGGGAAAGCTAACAGTTTTACCTTTTTCATAAGCGTGGGATAGGCCTTCACCAAGGAATGCCAACATGGTAGTATCTGGCCAAAAATGACAGCCGGACAATGGTGTGAGTGGCTGGGTATATGATAGATAGCAGGGTCTGGCAAATTCCTATCTATTGCATCTGAACTAGTCTAAACTGCTGATGGGTTTTGCCAATGCTTGTTGTTAACAGGACTTAAATTCACAGAACAATCGTGAGGATACACAAACTGCTTATGAATCAAGTGGCTGAAGAGTCATTCTTAAATACAAAACAGCGGCCAAGATCTTACATGCACTGAATGTGCACAAGCCCATCGCGTCACGTGGTGTGGTTCAGTGGTTGCATGAGTGGCCCGGCTGTGCAATGTTGTATTATGTTGTTATACGAGGATGCAACCAAAAGGGTGTGTCCAGCCCCTTTATCAAGACCACTTTGGAGTGAGCACAATATGTCGATCTAATTTTCACTTCTTTTGGCCAAATTCTTTTTCAATAACATCAGACAAAATCTGGAATCTTTGCAAGACACCGTTTCTTCTAAACCATGAGCTTGCACACACCGGATTGTCAAAAGCTTTGTATATGGAACAGTTTATGAAACAGGTTAATGTGCTTTCACTGTTCAACATCAATAAGCGACCCAGGCTGCAACAGCAATAAGTGACTCAAGCCGCAACAGCATTAAGCGACTCAAGCGACAACACCAGCAAAAAACCCAGTCTGCACCACCAATAAGTGAATCAAGGCACTACAACAATGAAGGACACAAGCCAATATACCGATAAGTGACCCAATCCACAGAAACTATGACCCACACTGCAACACTAATAATGGACTCAAGCTGCAAGATAAAATGCCTCATGATGCAGTGACCCAGGCTGCAAACACCATTATGTGACTGAAGCTGCAACATCAACATGCAATGCAAGCAGCAATAAGCATCCCAGGCTGCAATACCAATAGGTGGATCCGGCCACTGTATAAATAAGCGAAACAAGCCACAAAACCTATAAGTGACCGAGGCTGCAACATCAATAAGTGAGAAAAGACACAACACCAATAAGCCATGCAAGCCGCAACACCAATGATATGATATGACATTTAGAATGCACCTATACACAAGTGTTTCAAGGCGCAACGAGGCAAGGGAGGGGGAACAGAGGGAAGACAAGCAACAACCCTACTAGGCCAGGTGTCATTCAGATCGCGCAAGTGCAAAGGAAGGGGGAAAGAAAAGTGCTGGGGGGGGCAACCCAGGCCACAACACCAATAAGTGGACCCGGCCACTACATCTATAAGCGACCCAAGCCACAACACCTATAAGTGACCGAGGCTGCAACATCAATAAGTGAGAAAAGACACAACACCAATAAGCCATGCAAGCCGCAACACCAATGATATGATATGACATTTAGAATGCACCTATACACAAGTGTTTCAAGGCGCAACGAGGCAAGGGAGGGGGAACAGAGGGAAGACAAGCAACAACCCTACTAGGCCAGGTGTCATTCAGATCGCGCAAGTGCAAAGGAAGGGGGAAAGAAAAGTGGTGGGGGGGGGGGGCAACCCAGGCCACAACACCAATAAGTGGACCCGGCCACTACATCTATAAGCGACCCAAGCCACAACACCTATATAGACTGCAACTCCAATAGGTGACTCAAGCCACTACACCAATTAGTGACTCAGTTCACACCAGCTAGTAAGTGACACAGGTCACAGCACCAATAAGAGACTCAAGGTGCATCCTAAATTAGTGGTTTAAGGCGCAACAGTAAGAGACCCAAGTTGCAACACCAATAAGTGACCCAGGTTGAAACACTCAGGCTGCAGCATCAATACATGAGAAAAGACACCACACCAGTAAGACACCCAAGCCATAACACCAATTAGCCATGCAAGCCGCAACACCAATGAGCAACAAAAGCCACAACACCTATAAGTGACCCAGGCCGTAGCACCAATAAGCGACCAAAGACGGAAAACCAATAAGTGACCCAGGCCTCAGCACCAATAAGTGACGAAAGACGCATCACAAATAAGTGAGGGTTTAGGGCCGTTACCAGCAATGTACGCACCTCTGACAAGGGTGTGATTGCTCTTCATCTCCCGGAGGATCTGTCTGGGGTCCAAGTACCTGTTTTTATTTTCATGGTAAACAACACTGTGCATAATGCACCAGCCCAATCTCCCATGACAAAAAAACAAAACACAAGATGGGCCCTGCCACTGTAAATAGAAAAGGGTCCTAGTCCCTATTCTATTTCAATTTCATGGCAGGCTCTGAGGATGGGAAGTAGTACACCTGTCCATCAGGTAAGTGGGTCAGGAAGCAAGAATAGGGGAAGGGTTTGGGATGTCTTCGAGGGGAGGATTAATATGAGGGGAGGCAAGAGGAACAGGCTCCATGTTGCCTCCCCACAATCAAGATGGCAGCAACTGGGAAAGGGCCTTGTTGGATGGAGAAAAGCGGGCCGTGCACTGTGTGCTCTCATCTGCGTTTTCAGTCACATGATTGGCTGAACACCCTTCCCCAGGTTCGACTAAGTCAATCAAACCACTTCAATAAGCCCCCAAAATTATGTTAAACCTAATTGGGTGCTTCCCTCTGGGGGAGTCGTGTCTATTGTCTTGCACCCATCATCCCTCATTAAAACCCCTGCCAACTGGGCTAGATGACAGTCCAGAGGGTGTCCAATCAGGGTTTCTTTTTGGGTGAGGTGTAGTGGGATGACACTCTTCTACTGTGTGTCTCTGTGTCTCCTGTTGGTGTATCTGGGGGGACAGATTACAGCTTTCCTTGGTACCTTTGTTATTTATTTTACTATTTTTAATTCCAAGATTTTAAGTTTATTACAAACCCTTTGTCTATAGAAAACATGTAATCAACAGGGTAGTTTCCATATCTCATCGTTGCAATCATAGCTATAAGGAAAAAATATCCATAGTAAGGCAAAGTTCCCATTTACAACGACGGTTTCAAAATCTTCTGCCCAAAACTTAGCTGAGTTGTCTCCTCCACGAAGAAGGAAACACCAAAGTCCTCAGCATCTTCTGAATAGATGTTGGCCATCAGTTTTCCGAAATGTCGAGTTCTTAAATCAGTTAAACCTGTGCTGAAGAGTGTAATATGCGTGTAATGTTTCGCTCATTCCCCTTTTAGTATAGAATCCGCATTGCATGTCTGTAGATAGTTTTTCTCTTCCCTTCATTCGCTCCCTCCCTGGAGCCTGTGTGGTTCTCTCCCTGTCTGGAGACCAGACGAGACGCTGGATGTTTCGCCCGATCCTATGCATCTCGTCCTCATGCTTGCTCGCGAGGTAGGACGACTGCACGATCATAGAGAAAAAGAAAACGCTAAAGAAAAAGCACATTTGAAAACTTTGATGACCTGGAAAGTGAACTGATCCCACACTCCTCAATGTCTGCAGAACATTTCATGACATTTCTCCTCCCTGTGTGTTAGTCGCATCATCACCTTTCACCCCTCTGACGTCCCCTCATCACTCCGCCTGCATTGCATCTCCATCTGCTTTGAATTTAGCTGTGCCAAGTGACCATTGTGTTTTTACCTGCTGTGCTTTATTTTTTAATTTTAGCTGTGCCCAGTGACCACTGTGTTTTTACCTGCCATGCTTTATTTTTTTATTTAGCTGTGTCCAATGACCACTGTGTTTTACCTGCCAAGCTTATCCAGTCAAGTCTGCCTCCTCTGCTTGCACCCCCCCTGTGTTTACCCCTGTGTCTCCACCCCCCTGCTCTCCTCTTTCCCACCTACGTCCCTCTCTCTCCTCCCCCCTTCCTCTTCACCTATGGCGCTCTCTGTTCCTCCTGTATTCTTCAACTGTTCCTCTTTCGACTATTCTACCCTTCTCACTAAGTCTGATAGGTATAATTTCAAAAAGGATATCCTGGTCTCCAACCTATCACTGATACCTACACCAGCGCTTCCTCCAGACAGACAGTCCCTGAAATCCTCTTTATGTGACCTATATTTGATGTCATCAGTGATATTGTCAATTGTTAGGCAGAATCCTGGGCAGTGCCCTTAGGGACCACTACACACAATTAAGACTACAAGTGGTAATACAAGTTCACCTTTGGTACAAGCCTGTACTACACTGTTAAAGTGGTAGCAGTAGCAGAGCAGCCAGACTTATCTCAAGAGTATATGAGCAGTAGTAGAGATTACACAAAGGACTACTATTACTGTGACTCAAGCAAACACTTACTCAAGGTTTTTGGTTAAAAAGTAAAAGTACATTTATTTCTAGACCATCTGTTCGCAAAACACTTCACTTCTATTAAATTAAAACCACACGTAAAATACACTACACAGAACCAATTCACTTTGGGCAGCACAATTCAAGGTAAGAACCTTTGGATTTGACAGACCGGTATTGTGAAACAAAGACATTACCGGGGTACATACGTGATCACTTTTTGGCAGTAATGGCAGTTTGGTCTTACAAATGAGACGCGTACCTGCGGGAAGAAATGTTACCGTAGTCAAACAAACTTAGCACATGAATTAACACAAGAGAGTTGGGGTCAAAAAGCATAGGCAATACTTTTGTCAAGGCAGACAGAATCAAGAGACGCTTTCTAACACAAAGATAAAAGTCAATAGGCCTGCGCCGGTGTCAATGGGACAGGGGTCCTGTTGTCGAGGATCACAAGGTTAGCACAGTTCACAATTCGAGATTGCCAGGAGTACTTAGATATTGTCAAAAGAGGAAGCAAAAGTTATAAGAGGGAAGGAAGATAAGGACAAGACTTTGGTGAGGAGAAAAGGGTTCACCCTAGTTCCTCGAAGTCGGGCACAGTAACTTATTTGTTTGAAGAAGAGCTACTGCCACGGCAGTTGTTCCTGGTAGTTTTCCACAGACTCACGGTTCCTAAAGTTTCAGTCATGGGGACAAGAAGGAGGACGTCTGGAGCGATCTGCACTACCCAGGGATGAATCCAGCAGCAGCAAAGCGACGGTGAATAAAAGGTGCGCTCCTATAAAACAGGAGAGGCTCTCCAGAAGGCTATCCAGACCACTACAGCTGTGTGCAGCGATTCCGACCAAGAGGATCCTCTGCCTGTGGAAGTTGAGCTGTTTGATACCACCAGGCTCAAGGGAAGAAGACTCCGGAGTGGACCTTCTCTTGTCATTGAAGAGTAGATAGCTCAGGACTGCAAAAGGGCTTCACCGGGACTCGGTAGTTGCAGCAGCCGTCTTCTTCTCCGCTTCTCTTCAGTTCCTTGCAGTTCCAGTGGCGACTCTGACTTCCAGCCCAAGATTCCTGCCTTTTGTGCGAAAATCCCCCATTCACACAGCCTGGCTGTCAATCACACAGCAGGGGGGTTGTCCAGCCCCGACATCCCTCCAGCCAATGGACACAAAGTGTGACCTGTGTCTCCAAGGAGACCCTGTGCAGGGGGTGACTACACTCCTCCCTCACATTCAGCCCACCTAGACACCCAGGTGGCAAAGGAGGGCTTCTTCGGAGAAGCCCGCCAAAAGACGGTGAACAAAGAAGGCAAACATGGTTTGCCACGCAAACTAAAACACAAGAAGGACTTTAACAAAAAGAAATGGCGAATAAACCCGACTGGAGACAAAAGAAAGAGTATTCGGTCAAGCAGGTTTATGTTCGAGGCTAATATAATAGCCTAAAACAGTACCATCTTTATATAGTGTAATTGCAGTAGAAAAGATCGGGTAGATAGCAGTGCCACCAGCCACGTCTAAATGTTAAGAGAGCAAAACAAAGCTCAGAGAGGCACAGACAGAAAGGGGTAGGAATTAACCCTTTCCAGTACTCCATGTAAGATGGTGTGTACTGGGTCTGTAATTTAAAGTGACTATATAAAGTTAATGGGAACTTTACATGTTTCTGGGGGACAGTAGTCAGCCCCAGGAAAATAGAGTCATTGGGAAGTCTCGAAGACAACCCTGTGTCACTGCACTGAAGGTGCTGTGTAACACACACAAAAAGGTGGGCTCATGGAGTGGTGTGCTCCAGATACCAAGATCACACATTCAGTAGAAATACACATGGCAAAACACAGGTAAGAGTGGGAAAAAGGCTCACACTCTTACCAGGTGGAAAAAATAAACTCCAGAAATCCAGCAAAGCTGCTGAGGGACTCACTAGGTGAGGTAAATTAGCCATAAATGAGAATTCTTCCTAACATCAATGACATGTGTGATGTTATCTTTGATGTCCTGGGTGTTAGTCTTAGCAGTGCACGGTGGTTGCACGAGTTATGGTTGCTTATCTTACTATAACTGGCAAATTTCTGTTTTTTCTTGGTTTTACTTGTAACCATAACGTCCCCTTCGAAAAGGTGTTTTTTTTTCCAATCAATTTCATAGGTTTTTACCAAGGCACCCTTAATTTGCTACACGTTCATTATATTAGACTGACCTCCAATCTAGCAAATCCAGAGTCTACGGACAGTGCGATAGTCAGCAGGCAAAAGGCAGCATTCACAAAGTTTGGAAGCACAGGGGCGAACACATTTTCTACCCATCAACCAACAAACAGATCTACATAAAACAACATTACTTATATTTACTACACCCAAATATACCTTTTTATAGAAATGATTGCTTCAAAATGTAGACATCATGTTCTCATTTAGCACACAAAATAATGGAATGCACAAAGCATAAACCCCAACTGTACACTTCATATTATCACTTCAGCACAACTGTTCATAGAGACTCGCATACACCAAGCGCTTATGGAAAACCCATCCTTTTTCAACCTTCCAAGGCATATATCCGCGGACAGTTACGCAGTCCGCCGACAGCGCCTATGAAGGGGCCCACCCATTACTTTCAGTCTTTCTCAATCTGGCTATCCGGGAGAGAGCGTCACAGTGACACCTGATTTGCAGAACATCTTTATATGCACCAATGGCTTCACTCAATGGCAGCCCTCCTTCAAAGGGGCCACCACCACCACCTCAACAACCAGGAGGGCTTGGAGAGAGGAACAGGCATGGAGATACAGATGAGGCACACATTTTCGAAGAGCATTTCTCAAGAGCAGCTGTGGCAGTGTTGTGGCTCTTGGACTGGTCCATGATCACTTACAAAATTTGCAACGGTACAAACAAGTGAAAGATTTACATCCTGGAACATAGACTTGGAGTAGCAGTTATTCAACTATACAACATTGCCTATTTTTGACTTTTTTTTTTTACTGCAGGTGTTTTACTGGTTAAAATACTTACAAGTGCATAAGCCCCACTTCGAGTTCCTACAACCCGATTTAAACAGGAAGCACAAGCATTTGCACACATGCATTTTTTAGGAGCATTTTTGAAGAGCAGTCGTGGGAGTTGAGGTGGTTTAGGGGTTAGGGTGAGTCTGTACCTCCCCCAAACGAACCTACTTGTATTTCTCTTGTATGCATTACAAATAATATTGTGCTGTGCTGAACGTGTAAACGTAGTGTTTTTTTTTGCTTGCATTGATTGTTTCCATTTACTCTAGTCCCTGAGTAATCATGCCGGTTGTCTACACCGTTGTGTCTGACATGCCTCCGTCGAAGGAAATTACCGATTTGTTTAATACACAGATGGTTACGCCAAAACGTATGAGACATACAATTAATCTAACATGAAGTTTGAACTCATCTCAACGAATACGGCAGACGATGGCAACGTCTGACATACGCAGATTCTACCCCACAGAGTCTGTGGTGATAGCTAAAGCACCACCTATTTGTGGGCAGACACGTGGCGAAGGTTCAAATTTTGACACGCAAGCTGTAGCGGAATTGTGTACGCCTCCAGACTCCATAGTCGAGGCCGGCTTCGTATTGGACTCAGTTATAATGGAATGTGGTACTGGCCCGGGTTCACAGAGATCATGCTGTTCTATGGTCTAACACACCTGATATTTCCATTGAGCCGCCAAAGGTGATTCCTTTGGCTCTGAGCCCTATGGAGCATCCGGGTAACTTAGTATCCCCTGTTCTGAATGCAACTGATACTAACAAGAGCAAAGAAAATAGGAGTATGACTCCCCTTCTGCATGACAAACAACCTCTTTCTGAAATGTTGCAATCCCCAGCATTGTTTTCGGCATCGACTGGGGAGTTATCAGTATTATCCATGGGCGTAATTTTAGGGGGGGCAGGGGTGTCCCCCCCCCAAATTACATGGTACACCATTCTGTCCCCATTCATTTGGCTGGGGCACCTTTTCTTCAGATGTCATGCCCCCCCCCCCCAACATTTTCAGCATAGTTACTCCACTGATATTATCAATATCGTTTACACAGCCTACTCCGAGAAGAGGCTGGAATCCCCTTCATCACAATCCAGCTACCTTGCCATCAGCTTTGAGTGCTGGATTAGAGATCACGTTGCAGGCCATGAATACAGACTTATTTTCACTTGCCAAGTTATATGAGTCGCTGGATACGAGTATCCACGGCCAAACTAATATGTTTTCACAAGTCTTACAATGGCCGGGTGGCTTGACGGCTGGTGGAAGGTTGGTGGTGGTTCCATGCCGTGAGGAGAGGGAGAAAGATTTCGTTGGGAGAGGGAATTGTCCCTGTAAGGCCGTTTGTGAGGACAGTGATGTTATTAGCTTGACAGACCAAACTGGCCCTATTACAGAGTCTAAACTAAAATTAACGTGTGGCACCGTAAAGGTGGCAAAAGATTCCTGGAAGGGCATGGGAAAGGGAACAAACAAATAGAGCAGGTTGAAGAACAGAAGGAAGGTGAGCTGATGACAGATTCGGATGCAATCGTCAATGACAATAATAATGCTGTCAGCATGCTAGATCAAACTGGCCCGGAGGCAGTGTGCAAAGCAAAGTCAATGGCCCTTGTTCCGAGTATGGTGGTAGTCATTGCGCTATTTGCGCCATGACTGCCTCCCATACCGGTACCGACGCCGGTTTGGTTCAATGGGGACTTGCCGGTCCCTTCCGACCTTGGAGGGACCAGTAATCCCATTTACCAAACCATTCCCCACAGGCGTTAAGGAAGGGACCCGCTAAGGGACCTCGTAGTAGGGCGGTAAGGGATTACCGGCACTGGTCTCTTTACCGGTGCCCGGTATCCCTTACCGCCCTACTCGGAATGAGGGCCAATGTGTGCAACTGTAAAGGGTGTAGAAGAGCTCAGAAAGGGAATGAAAAAAGGAATAAACAAATAAACCAGGTTGGAGAAAAGATTGAAGGGGAGATGATGACAGAATCGTCTGTTGACGCTACTGACATGATTCTAGCCAATCCTGGGGAGGAAATAAGCCTATATGAGATGTTTTCTAAACCCAAAAGGAAATTGGCCAACATAGTGTGGGTGTCCAGTTAAAGTTTCGAAAACAAAAGGATCGAATGCCAAAGGTGAGAGTGCATTCGAACGAAAACAAAAGGATCGACATTTTTAAAAAAATGTATATATTTTTTTTGTTGCTCTAGTTTAGTTTAGTTTAGTCACCAAAAACGGAAGTTTGGGGGAGGCCCCCCCCAAAAAAAAAATGTCGATCCTTTTTTCCAGTCAAATTGTCTCGACCCTTTTGTCATTCGACCCTTTTAATTCGATACTATAACCTATAACCCATAGTGTGTACCAAAAAAAAAGCAAAAACATTCAAATGCTGGTTTCTTCGAAACGAGCAGGGATTCACCAATTTGTTAAGAAGATATCACTGGTGAAACCCTCCTCGCAGATTGCTAGCACAGCGTGAACAAATCTAATAAATTAGCTCGGAACACATTTGAACTTAGAATGAATGCAAAACAGGCACAGGGACAGATGCCTTCTGAAGTAGGTCTAGAATATGATCCACCAGACACCATGTAGTGGAATTAGATCAGAAGTCTGGGGCTTCAGCATCCCACCCGCAGTCAGACCTAGCGACCCTAAAGATATGATTTCACTGTGTTATGATATGATAGGTTATTTATAACATGCTTAATACCCAGAGGTTCCTAAGCGTGGACCCGGGGGTCGAACCTGTGTTGCTCCGTGTCGTATTTCTTCCAACTCTAGCACGTTGCACCTGAGCGATCCTCCTAAGATCAATTGATGTGTGGGGCTGGGAAACAGGTCACCAATGCACAGGATTCTAATCCTTCGCTAAATAATATAAGGAATCAGAACTGCGGGGGAGGAGGCCCTCGAATGGCTGCAATTGAGAAACATGTCTTCATCTTGAAACAAAGAAGAGAGGAAATAGCTCGGTCAATAGGACTTTTTATGTCTGGCCTTCCTACACAAAACACTGCCTCAAGAATTATGGGGAAACTATCTCATCCTGGTACAGAACTGGAACCACTCCCAAAGCAAGCTGCCTTGAGGTGGAGTCAATCAGGAAAAGACGAGAGTTCCTCTAACATTGGGAGTTAAATGCGTCAGATGCAAAAAAAAACAAGAACAATAATAAAAAAATAAAACAGCCCATTTTCTAACTATGCAATGCAGAGGGAACCCTTTTCCAGTTTATAATTTAAACAAGGCAAGTGTGCTAAATATCATGGATGATGTTGTAAAATTGGAGGATTTATGCTCTAATGACATTGACCAGATAGAATTCATAGATGATCACAACCCGTCCATAATAAAACTTTGGATGTCATCGGGTGTCATCATGAATTTAATCTGGCAGGCCAAAGAGGAACTTTATAAAATGGGCTTCTTGATCAGTAAACAACTGGCTAAGGATTGTTGGCATTGATCCACAATGGCAGCAATAGAATGAAATGACTAAAGTTTCAAGAAAGGTGTCAGAACATTAAACTAACATGCTTCCAAAATATTACCAATGGAAGAACTCCACATAAGGCCCACAAATAACAACTAGTTTCTGGAAATGTAGCGACTTGCTCATTTTCCTCATGGAATACACAGCGCCATAAGCATTTGACATACTCCAATCACAAGCCACGCAATGACCATGATATACTTGCAATGCAGGAAGTCTTGTTATTTACACCACCTGTTTGAGAGAGTTATACTATTTCTCTCATCCCTGCAAAACGACCTGGGAGAGGAAGACCGATGGCTGGGATAATGGTTGCAGTTAGAGTGGCAACCAATCTTCAGATCATCCCTTGGTTATGGACAAATATGTTTATCCAACTTGTTAAAATCATATCCCCGAAAGGGTTAATAGCCTTGGGGAACACATTGGAAACAGGCAGGAATTTCAGATGAACAATTTTTTGAGGACATTGGAGAATGTTTTGGATTGCAAATATTCAGATCTGAGTGTCCAGTATACGATTTGTCAGGCAACTTAAATATGAAATGTCTAACAACCCTAGTATCGCAGTTGTCGCCAGTAGCGTACCAATGGGTTGCTTTGATGGAGGAAAGGCATTTGTTGATGCCAAACGGTGCTGAGCCGGATGGACCACAGTGGGCCCATAGGACTGGGGGTCTCCAAACATCCCTTTAAGATGAGCAGCAGCACACTCGAGATAGATGGGGATGCATATTCATACTCTTGCACCAAATAATAATGACAACTCAATAGTTTGGCAAAGGGAGTCTGTTTAATGACAAGTACAAAAAACGGGGAGTTCGATGAACATCAGCATCCGCTCGATCTTCCTTCTCACTTAAACTCCAATTAATTTCAGAAAAAACATAACATTTCTACCAAAAATTCGTCATCACTGACGTATTATCTTAAAACCCTAACATGCAATGTGATTGGTTATAGGAAGGTAACTTTAATATAGGTGCTATATCTGTATATGGTAAGTGGGAAAGGGGGTTGAATAAAACACTGTCAGGTGGGGCAACAAAGCCCTTCCTTCAAAAGGGCCACTGTAAACGTCACTAAAGGTACAACCTCTCATTTGTTCTACTAACTATAGGACCCTAGATTACACGGTCCACTCTGATTGGGTTGGCATCAACCCCACTCATACTTTTCCACTTGCGCTTAGCAGCATGCAGAAAAGCAAGCCAGGTGCAGGGAGTTTGTCTGCACCCCAGCTTCCTCCAATTATTGTTACAATCAATCATCACCTCAGTGGTCATGTATCAATTACATCTTTGTAATTTGGCCTCGAGTCTACGTCTTGGTCGGGGAAAGTTAAGGAGTATGGGTATGGCAAAGGTCCATGCGTAGGTGTGAAAGTCTCATCCCTTTCTGCCTGCCTAGTCATGTGATTCAGACACCGTGAAATCGGCCTCTTCTTCATGCAATTTCATGTATTTGATTTAATTCTGCCAGTCGTCTGCCATCTGTGGCTTATCTTAACCTTTCTGAACAGGATTTTTCTCTTTAATTGTATCCACTGTTGTCCTATTCCGGCGGATACGACCTTGGCTTCTTGGCATGGTTACCTTCAGTTGAGTTTCTCTCCGTCTTTAATTTTGATTTGTTTTCTGCAAAACGCTCCTCCTGCGAACCTCTGTTCAATTCTGCTTATGTGCGTAGTGGAAGTATATTTATACAAAGTGCTTTTTGAGGTAGATATTTGTATAGATGGCACTTACCGCAATCTATTTTACTACGAAGTATAAGCAAACTTCATGATTTCTTTGCTTCTTGTAGTTTCCTGCATCTGTACACATTTAAACTAACTGCATATCTTCATTGTGCACATGGCATAAGCTTCTTCATCTTGACATCAACTGTTTCACCTTAGGCTCATGATGTCACTTATCCATGGTATTTCATCTCCTTGTCATTATTCTCAGGACATTATATCTTCTGCATGTGCGACAGTCCGATTTCTTATGACGTCACCATTCATCTTCCTTTAGTATCTTCTTGGCTTCTTCGGGTATCACCTTTTGAAAACCGTCATTCTGTCTCGCTTGTAGGTATGGTTTTCTCAATGGGTAGCTTACTGTCCAGGTTTCTTAGGTGTCAGTACTTCAATAGGTGCTGTTACTCTAATAGGCACTGGGCAGAGCCCAACTGCTGGTTTATCTGTTCATCATATGTCATATATTTCGGCGTGAATGTTCCTGGTACTACAAAGGGCGCAGCTGGAGTGTGGATGGTGCTTGGCACTTACTCTTCACTCCTCCCTCTGGGCGATTCACCGACCACTCTCACTTCTTCCTTTGTATCCACCTTTATTTTGTCCTCTGGATCCAGACATAGAGGTCTGAAGAAATGTCTCTTTGGGGTCCATATCTTTATGACTCCCTTCAAACATCCTACTGTTCTTACATGCTCATCTTTGTTCCATGTCATTAGTTAACATTCTCCACCTGGATTGCAATAGATCCATTTTCCCACATATTTTCTATGTTATGATATGATATGATATGGCATTTATAACGCACCCATACACAAGTTTTTCAAGGCACAATGAGGCAACGGAGGTGAACAAAGGGAGGACGGACAACAATCCTACTAGGTCAGGTGTCATTCAGATCGTGAAAGTGTGTGGGAAGGGAGCAGAGACAGTGCAGTACATGGCAAAGATAATAACAATAAGTAAGTAGCAGCCAGCATGCGGCAAGTGCATGGATAAGTGCAGACAACAGGTGTCGGGATACAGAAACAGTCCCCAAGTGTGGGGGTTGTCAGGTGGGCAGTGCAGGTGGTGCCATGATCAGAGGGTGTCAGGGTAGCAAGTACAGTTCTAGTTCCAGTTAGGGGGTCAGCAGAGGAGCGGAGGAGAAAAAGCAGAAGCAAACAGAAAGGTTTTGAGGTGCTTCTGGAACCACAGATGGTTCTCCTCAAGTTTAAAGGAGGCAGGGAGGCTGTTCCAGTGGGAGGCACCAGCCGAGGAAAGAGATCTACCACCAACTCGTTGCTTGGAGAAGCGACTGACCCTGAGGGAGTTGGAGGCAGATGAGCGAAGAGCTTGACAAGGGAGATATTTAGGAAGAGAGAGCTGAAGGTATTGAGGTCCCAAGCCCCAGAAGGTCTTGTGGATGATGCAGAGGGTTTGTTTCCTTGGATACCAAAACTTTGTTCCTTTTGGTGCATAAATGCTGGCTTTCACAAAGTCTCTTATTTCTTCATCAGTCAGGTCCTTGGGCTTCCAACCTGACTCGGCATCAATCATGACAATCATCCCTATGGCCTTCTTTGCAGTTTTCTGGCACTGAGAGGTTATTAGCTTGAAAACACAGAATCCAAGCAATGTCATCACCAACAGGGCTCCTAGAAACTTGAATGTATCTGCCATCCATTGTGTAA
Organism: Ambystoma mexicanum; assembly: GCF_040938575.1. NCBI lineage: Eukaryota > Metazoa > Chordata > Amphibia > Caudata > Ambystomatidae > Ambystoma > Ambystoma mexicanum. The sequence goes on along the minus strand of NC_090934.1, from coordinate 114,007,536 downwards.
CCCATGAAAACAGTGATCCAAACCAATGGTGATCGTCACCTTTGTCCACTTCATCTATCATATGATTCTGTAGCTTTGTCAGCATACCTATGGCTTCTATTAAAGTTCCATTTTCGTCATCATGTGGGGGTATAAATGTGCAACATCATTCTCCAACTTTTGCACAAACACCTCCATCCACTGCTGTGATCATGTCTAAGACATATCTGTTCTGGAGAATCATTAGTCGAATCGCTCTTAACTCTTCCTTGATTGCATTGAATCATTGTATGGTGGTGTTGATGCTCTGCAGGGTATCACTACATATTATCCCCACCAAAAATATCGCCGTATATATGGTCATCTGGAACGGCCATAGGCAATATCTTTGGGGGGATAATTTTTGGGTTTTTGGGAGCGGTGGTTGCGGGGGTGTCCCTCGCTCCTTTAAAAATAATGCAGGGGTTGCGGCGGTGTCCCCCGCAGGTTTCATGCCTTAATATTGCCACACAAATATGGCAATATTTTTATATGGCAATATTTTTGCGGGGATATTAACACATGGAACCGTCTGCAGTAACTCCCATCTGGTTATCTGCAACCATTTAGTATTTGCTCCAATCTGAATTCTTGGCATCAGAATTGTCATGAACACTGATGAGGTGAGGCTCAACAACCTATGTTCATATGGTATTGCATGAAAGGCGTCTTCTGATTTGGCAGAGAAGTAATTTTCTCTCTTCTTTCGGCTCACCATTTCCACAGATCTCTTCTTCCTCAGGTGAGCATCTGCTTTCGGGAAACTGTCAATGTTCAGATCACTTTTTGGAATAACTAACCCTAGAACATGGACAGTCACCAATGTACATATTCCTCCCCAATTCTTCGGCAATCTGATATATGCTTTAGATCCACATGCCCAATAATGATCGATGATCACTGCTGTTCCATGCATCATTCCTGTAGCATCAAAGATCTGTCCGCAGTTCTGATTTTCTCCAATTTTTCTTGTACCCTTGTTTCTGAAGCTCAGTTTGGAACTTTCCAATGGCACTAACTGTAGGGGCCCTCCTCTGTCTTCGACCCATTTTAGCAGTCTTGCAAGTCTCTGCCATAATGGCTTGCATATCATCTGTGCATTCTCAATTGTTTCTTTATAGTATCCAATGATCATGCATGCTCTGCAGATCACTACTCCTTTCTCCCATCCTTCTGGAGAAAGCACTGTTCCCCAAATTTGCATTTGGCCGCTTTCTTTCCATCTTCGAGCTTCTTCTGTAGATTTCCATTTGACGTTTAGTCTTCTGTTTGTTTCTCTTTTGATCTCTGCTCCTTTAACTCCAGGCTTTTCATATCTGATCACAATGGTCTTTGTTTTTCCATTGTTTCTTGTCTTTATGTCTTGGACATAATCATCTTCATTTGGATCAGTTGCTTCAGTTGCCCATTTCAGTGAAGCATCACTTCCCATGAACTGGCCTCTGGCGGTGCAAATTGCTATATGTGATAGGCAGTGCGCTGTTTTGACATCTATTTCCACAGCTACGAAGATTTTTGACTTCCTCATGCTGTATGGTAGGAGTGCACAAACAAAGCATTCCTCCTCTGAAGTTTGTCTTCCAACCTCTTTCATATGTTGGTACCATATGTTTTTTCCCAAGTGTGCTGTGCTGTCCAGGTAATCGTTCAATTCGTTATTGTCTTCTTGTGTGCTTCTTCGAATTCTTAAGGTCTTTCTGTAGTTTGCTATAACCACATCCTTAAACACATCCATACAGCTTCTTCTTGCTGGAGGATTCTCAGGTTTCTCCATCAATGATCCAGGCATTTTCATCTGTACCATTTGAGGAGGAGAACGTCTGGTAATTATTTCCTTGTCCTCTTGTATCTTTTTTGCTCTGTTTATGAATGTTCATATTGATTCTGCTATTGTCTCAGCACATGATTGTATTGCAGGACTCAAGCTTGACCCTTTCCTCACTGGATCAGGTGTGCTCGTCAGTGCTGACTCTGTTCATTTATTCTCAAACGTCTTTTGTTTCTTTAAAAGTTCAGCTTTCTCCGTTTGTCTTTTGACTTCTCATGGTGTGGAACTTCTCATCATTGGTTGTCAAAACTTCCCCCATTCTCTGGCATGTGATTCTGCAGTCATTGACACTAGACCAGGTGTGTATGTACTCATCATTTGTGTACGTGTATCTTTCATTAACGCCTTCTCGTGTTGACTTTGCCGACCCTGTCTCCGGCGTTTCAATCCATTTGTCACAACAAGTGTATGTGTGTTATTGCCAATCACATCCATCTCAAGTTCATTCACTCTATCAGTTCTTATATGGACTGGAATGTCTATGTAAGGTCTGGGCACCTTTGTAGGTTTCATGCATATATCATTAGGTGGGTGCAATAGAGTCTGAACGCTTTGTGCACCAATAATAAATGCAGTTCGAATCGTCAGTGACAGTAACATGATAATAAAGACTATGCATGTGTAAATGATGCACCTGTAAATTAGCTTACAGCACTTATTCCTGGGCCAATATGAGTGTCTCTCCTCCTGAGGGAGGACACAGTTACTGTTCTGGCTGCCCATCTTGATCATCTAAGGAAATAAAACTAACTCTTTAATACATTCTAAACAATGTTGTTATATTCTAGATTCTGCTGTCTCTGCTTGCAGGTCACAGATGCTGGACGATTATCGTCTTTGTCTGATTAACAGACTGTTTCATGTCTTCTGGAAACAGTCCTCTTTCCCATGAACGAAAGGTTCAAATGAGGCAATAAGTTCAGCAACTCTTTAATTCACATGTTCACAATAGACCAGTTCCCAGTCAATGCCTCTTATCTGTTTCACTCCATGTAGTTCCTTTGTCAGCATGAGCAAAAGTGAAGTACTTTTGCAACACTTTCACGATCTGTCCCTCAAAGAAAAGGTTACAATCTTCTCCAGTGATTCTGATGATGATTAGAAAGTTTGACCTGCATTATGATACCATGCAGGAGCATACTCATCTGTCGAGAGTTTGTAATGAAAGTGAGGACATCAACCTTGGCAGGTCTCCCCACAAGTTCTGGAAAGTCTTCAATCAGGCAAAAAAACAAATTGCTCGCTAGTCTGCAATCTTCAAGTGACAGGAACATTTGTCTTGTCCTCGCTGTACTCCGGAAGTAAAAGAAACTGCTCTGCAATCACTGTGAGAAGCCTCCTTATTGTCTTTTTGTTTTCAGGATCTTGAAGAAATTCGGTGACGTTCGTGAGCCTTCCCACTAACAACAGGTATGACCTCAATACTAACTCAAAATAGATCAGAACTTCCTTGGTGAGGTCACTATTGTGTGACACCAAATGTAAGTCCAAATTAGGCTTCTGTGTCGAAAGAGTCAGGATACTGTAGTCTCTTCCAATTTATGTATCCTCGATCAAAATGTGCCATATCTTTTCCTGTCAGGTTCAGTGTGCCTCAGTCCAAAGTTCAAAGTCCACAAGCTATGTTGTGGCTTATACGTGCAATTTTCTTCTACACCCTGCAAGTAGGATGCACAGAGTGTCAGTGTTTTTGTGTCCTTCTCCCCTTATTTTGCTCAAATGAAGTGTCCAAAATTAAGCCACAACTTTGCACAAAAGTTCTTTGTCTTTGCTTTGCTAGTCATGTGTCCTTCTTCCTCATCATGGATCTCATCTGCATGTGCTGTGGTTCTTCCCTGTTGTCTGTAGTCTCTACGCAGTGGGGTGTGGGCAGAGGGTCTTCTCTGGTGTATAGCTTGATGTCACCCAAAAAGATCTAAGCTCTTCTTCCCTGTAACTTGACTGCAGAGGGAGTGATGTCCTCCACTTTCAAGGGACCATTGAACCTTGGCTTGTCCCACTTTTTTCTTGTTTGATTTCTCACCAGGACTGTGTCCCCAGGGAATAGTTGAGTAACACGTAAGCCCGGAACTTGGTCTGTTGTAGTATCCCCTTCTCTGTTCTGTGCTGCCCTGCACCCTTCTTGTCATTGCTGTAGCTGTCCTGAAATTACAGTAAGACAAGATGTCATGCAATTCAAGTAATTTTGCATTTCCGATCCTAACAATTCTTCTGTTGCCTGAGCATCACATTTAGCTCTATTTTGGGGTGTTAATGGCGTGTGCATCCTTCTGCCCGTCAAGATTTTGTGCGGCATGAGATTATGGTCAGAACCATGTTAGTTTCTGAGTGCATACAGTCCCAGTGGAAGGCGGGGTAGCCATCCCTTCTTTAGAGTAGGCTTCAACTTCGCTATCCTTTCCTTTAACAAGCCATTGAGCTTCTTGCATATGCCATTTCCTTGAGGATGATACGCTGAAGAAAACTTCTGCTTTATACCAAGCAAGGTGATCTGTTCAAATACGGCATTAATAAATGAGGCCCATTGTCTGACCTCATGACCTCACACACTACCCATCTGGGAAACACCACCCTCACCAGAAATTAGGCCGCACATGTAGAGTCTGGGTGTGTACATGGACCAGCTTCTATCCACCTATATATTGGACTGACCACAACAATTAGATACCTGTGCCGTTACATACTTTTTTTTTAATTACACCTTTTATTTTATTTTGTTTTTAAACATTATAGCATACCCTTTACCAACAAACTCTCCATACAAACGACAAACAACAAAGGCATTGTGATTTCACTGCAGCATTGGTTACAGATTTACATTGCATGACAATTGACAGATTAAGCATATCCTTTCCATATGATTACCACACAGTAAAGTACCCCTGCACTCTAATTTCAACTACCCGGTTTGTTCCCATCTCTGCCATATTTTTTGAGCTTTGTTAGGGCAGCCTCTAGCTGTGTATATACGGCGCTCCATTGCTATACAGACTTCCACATCCAATACCCATTGTTCAAACTGGGGTGTGACCTCCGAGCCCCATAGCTGTGCAATGTTCCTCTTGGCCAGCCCTGTGGTCGTTGAGAATAGTAGCCTCTCAAAGTGGCTCATTTACCCCTCTTCCTCAATACCTAGCAGCAATAGTTTGGGTTTGTTGGGGATTATTCGACCCATGGCTCTTGACAGTCTGTCGCAGCATTTTTGCCAAAAGTCTTGTATGTGTGCACATTGAGACAGAATGTGGTAGAAGGTACCCTGCTCCCGCTTACAGCGCAGGCATTTGGCATCTGTGATTCTGCCCCAGCGGTACAATAATCCTCATGGATAATATATTCTGTGTAACACTTTCAGTTGTATTAGTCTGATTCGAGCCGATATTGCTATCTCACTGGGGTACATCAGGTTCATAGTCCAGTCCTCAGGCAGCAATCGACCTACATCCCTCTCCCATTTTGCCTTCATACTGCATAATTCTTTCGTGGCAAAAGAAGAGATTACATTGCACATAACAGATGTAGTTCTGACATTCACACTATCCAAGACCGTGTTCCTCTCTAATGGTGTACATTCTGGCAGGTTAGTTAGATTTGGCATATGTTTCATAAGTGCATGGGAGAGTTGTGCGTGATGATATTGTTCAGTTGGTAAAAGACTGTGGTTGGTGGAGAGTTCAGGAAAAGATATGATTCTACCATCTTTGATCACTTCTTTGATTGTCACTATGCCCGCCGTTTCCCAACTCGGCCATTTAGGTAGTTTGTGAAGCTCGGGAAGGAGAGCATTATTCCAGAGGGCTGTACCGGGGTGATATTATTTTCCCAACCTATATGTTTGTGAGACTCCACCCAGATCTGAGCCGTGTGGGCTGTTATTGTGCGAGGGGGGGGCGGCCCACCACACGGTGTATGCTTTAGAGTGGAGACATGCCGCGTCTTGCCACCATCTCTGCTCGTATGTGTGGTGTTGCTGGGTCTCCGTACAATATGGGCCTCATTACACGGATGGCGGAGAACCATGGCGCTATTAGCGCCATGGTCATTGCCGGTAAAATACCGGCACCGCCTTGGCGGAAAGGGGAATTACCGCCCCATTCCAAGGTTGGTGGGGCGGCAATTCCCCCTTCCACCATTGCCCTTCTCCATTCCCATTTTTGCCCCATAGGGCATAATGGGAATGGGGAAGGCGCTAATTGCGGTACTGCAAATTGCGGTACCGTAATTAGCTCCCTGGGTCCCTTTGCGGGTTGTTTTTTAACGCCTGCAAAAAGCAGGTGTTAAATCCCCCAACCCGCTAAGGGACCTCGTAGTAAGGCGGTAAGGATTTACCGGTACCGGTATTTCCTTACCACCATCCGTGTAATGAGGCCCTATATCTTTTATGGATTCCATCTGACTCGCCCAGTAGTATGTTTGGATGCGTGGGAGGCCAATCCCTCCCCCCCATACCACTCATTGAAGGGTGCACAGCGCTATCCTCGGATGTTTACCCCCCACAGTAGCTTCTGCAGTGCCTTGTCTATTTTGCGAAATACAAGTGTGGGGATGTGTAAGGGGGCATTTTGTAGTATATATAAAAAGTGGGGCAGTGCCAACATCTTGAAGAGGGCTGCTCTTCCCAATAGGGTCAGTGGCAGCGATACCCAGTGATTCACATCTTGTTTGAACCGCTTCAAAATTGGGTATAGGTTATTGGATACATATTCTTCCAAATTGTTTGAGATCAGGATGACCAGATACCTGAATTGTGCCGTCTCGACTCTATATGGGGAGCCCACAGGGGGTATGCAATCCGCTCCCTTAATTGGGAACAGTATCGATTTATCCCAGTTCACTTTCAGGCCACTAAACCGGCTGTACCGTATCAGTAACTGTGTGACAATGGGGCAGGAGGCCTCCGGATTACCAAAGTGGATCAGCAGGTCGTCGGCATAAAGCGAGACCCTATCTTCCCAAGCTGAGTACCATCGGAATCCTGACCACGTCAGTGTATTCCTCAGTATTATTGCTAAGGGCTCAATTATTAATGCGAATAGCATGGTGGATAGGGGGCATCCCTGCCTCGTTCCCTTTCCCAACTGGATGTTACGAGAGGGCCAGCCATTCACTCTTACTGCTGTTATTGGGGAGTTGTACAGGAGTTTAACCCAGTTTATGAATTGTTCTCCGAAGCCCATTTTACCCATGATTTCCCACAATGCCTCCAAGTGGACTGAGTCAATGGCTTTCTCAAAATCAATTGCCAGCAACGCCAGCGATTCCTGTAGAGCTGGCACTCTTTCAAGCGCCAGGCGGAGCCTACGGATATTCATCATTGTGGATATTCTTGGCATAAATTGGCATAATTCCACACTGGTCTGGATGTATCCGGGACACTCTGGAGTCTGTTGGCGAGTACCTTTGCTAATATCTTAGTTTCACTATTTAGCAGGGAGATGGGCCTATAGGAGCTACATTCTTCTGGTGGCTTCCCTTCCTTTGGTATCACTATGATGGTGGCTTTGCGTAGATCTATTGGGATGATTCCTGCTGTTCTGGAGTGTTCGAACATATTAAGCAAATGCGGTACAATATCTTCACTATTCATTTTCTTCCAAACATCTACTGGGAATCCATTCGGGCCCGGGGTTTTACCTGTTTGAAGTTGGGAGATGGCTGCCGCTATTTCTTCTTCCATGATGTAACCTTCCAGTATGTCTACCTGCTCATTGTCTAGTGTGGGGAGAGTAATCCCCTGTAGTGCTGTGATGTCTAGCGGGGTAGTCGGGGGGCTGTAGAGCCTCTCATAATAGGATGCAAAGCATTCAGCAATTGCTTTGTCTGTTGACGCTATATCGACGTTCTCAGTTTATATATTTCTGATTTGTTGGTGGCCCTCATCTCTTTTTTTCCATTCTAGAGAGTGAGGCATGCATGCCTGAATGAAAGGAGTATCCACGTGCGTCTGCATATAGGTCCCACCACACATTCCTCAGCCCTAGTGCAGATGCACAGGTTGCAAGTTTCGTAGTAGGTGTAGGATTTCTCCCCCTTATATGTGTGCAGTCCTTTGTGATGTCCCTGACCTCATTGAAGTCACCCCCTATTACCCAGATGTCTACTGCGTTTGTGCGATGATGGGCGTTATCTCTTCCAGAAGTGTAGATATTAGAGCTGATGGGGAGTATATAGCCAGTTTCGCAATGGTTTGTTTCCAGATTGTTGCGTTTACGTGTACGTATCTCCCCCCAGTGTCATGTGTCACCTTCGTTATTGTTAGTGGGAGCCTCTTGTGGATTAGGATTAACACTCCTCTAGCGCCCATTGAAAAACCCGCAGGCACCGCAGTGCGGTAGTTGGTTCTTTTAAAGAAATTGCATATCGATCCTGCCAAGTGGGTTTCTGTCAGAAGCACTATATCAGGTGTTTGCCTATTTATGAATTGCGTCACCAGGTGTCGCTTAATGCTTGACCCCAGTCCATTGACATTCCATGTCAGGAGTTTCAAGCGTTTATTGATTGACCCAGTTGGTGTGCCCCCTGGATTTGTAATCAGTGTGGTCTGTTAATATGTGCTAGGGAAAGTAACTGTGTCTTTGTCCCTACTATGTGCGCTGTTGCTATCTTGTTTGTGTTTGGTGCAGTCACAATGCCTCTGTGTGTGAAACAATAACCAAATAACTCATCCCCAACTCCCCCCTCCCTATACTCCAACCCCAACTGAAGCATCTGTCGCTCCTTCATCAACCTAAAAACTAATGGCACTCAATGAACCCAGCAGGATGATACCCTTCATTGCCTCCGGCTCCACTTATGGACACTGGGGCACAATTGTCGGGTTAGAGCGTTACCTATCTGCGTATCAGTCAACAACAACAACAGGGGGGACCACGCGGCATGGGCCATCAGCTGTCGTGGCAACAGGATCTTCTGAAGCATCCGTAGAACTTTAACATTAGTTTGACACAATGCCAGCAGTGCGCGGTCTGTCCTTGGTCGAAGTCTACCATTATTAAGTCTCTGGTTTGGCATCCAGTCTCCCTCGAGGTGGCTTTCTGCCCAACTCCACGCCTCCCCAGGATCTGTGAAGTGCATAGTTGTTCCATTGTAATAGATCTTCAGTTGTGCTGGGAATAAGAGTCCATATTTTATGTTAAGGGAGTGTAGGCGTTTCTTACGTGGATCAAATGATTGTTGCGCTTTTTGCACCTCCCTGGTGAAGTCCGGGAAGAAAGCATTTCGGAACCATTGTATGTAATGGAGCCTTTTGTTCTGGCCATTTGCAGTACGGCATCCCGGTCTCTATAGTTCAGGAGCTTTACTATTACCGTGCATGGTGGTGCACCAGGGACTTGTCTACCAAGCCCGTTATTAGTATGTGCCTGTGAGGATGTACCCAGTTAAGCAGCTCCCACCCCTGTTACACACCAGATCGGCGCCTTTGAACGTGTTCGCCTGGGCTCTAGCAAGTGAGTATGTCACTCTGACAGTGGCACTCAGGCACGCTGTGGGGTTGGCACGCAGGTTGCAGTATTCTGGGCTGTGTTCCCTCTTTCCTCCCCTACTGCCAGTTTGGTATGCAGTTTAGATTCAAAGCCAAACCCTTTGTCAGGTGGGGTTGCAGGCACTCTGGGCCGAGCAGTCATACAGGACAGTCTTGGTTTGCATGCCTTACTTGTGTGGCATGTATGTCAAAGACAGTTCCGTGGAGGTCCGAGGCCGGGGGCAGCAGTGTTAGAAGAAATGTGTCACTTGTGACCTTATAACATTGCAAGTATGGGCGTCTCGGCATACATACTGGTGGCTTGAGCAGGCATTAACTCGATATCTCTACACTTCAGATGGGGGAGCCCCTGATGACCTTTCCTGTCTCGTGGTGCCTATCAAGACACGAACGGTAGGCATGGGATGAGGCGTGGCATCAGAACAGCTGATTTGTCACCCTGTGCTGGGCTGTTCTCGACTTATTGCAGTGTAATTCAGAGTGGTTGGATTTGTCTTCCCTTCTACCTCATTGTTACTGGCCTGTTTGTTGTTCCCAATATGTTAGCACACAAGCAGGCAGGTGCGATTTTGTTATTTTGGTTGTCTGGACCTTCATCCGAGGGAGGGCAGGTACATTGTGCTCTCAGTATGTTGGTTACCAGGGCACTCCACCAGGTGCAGCTAGATGTGACCTCCACGTGGGCCCCGTGCTCTGGTACGTTCAGGCAGTTTTAGTCTGTGTGCATTTGTCTGTTGCCAGGGCAGCTGCAGCAGCAGGCACCCTTGAGTGTTGGATGTCAAAATGGGTTACTGCACTCAGATCACTGGGGATCACTAGCCTTTGCCTTATTTTCGCAGATTGTTTTGCATGCAGACATAATTGGGAGATTTACGGGCACCCTGCATCCCAAACCATAAGCACAGCATCATTCAGGGCTCCTACAGCACTTCACAGGGGCCGATGATGTCTTCAGGGATGTACAGGGCTATTACTATGAGTGCCCCCCAGCCCCACCGCATCATAGGTCAGTGCAGGGTGCGCTCTCCAGGGCTGCGTAAGCGTACATCTCGCTGTTCTCCGCAAAGTACTTGACACATTCAGAGTTACCTCCAGGTGTTTCAGGGCACCGCGGGGCAGACCCCAGTAGACAGCACAGTAGACACGGCACGGCCCACACCAGACGGGACACAATGCCAGACCAAGTCACAAGTCACAAGCAGCGGCCTCCACGTATATATGTGCTGCAGCGGCAGGGCACAAGGCACAGGATTTGTTGGGCAGCTGCATGTGATCCAGCGGCCGCGTATTGTTGCCCACACTGCCCACCCTCAGAGCACAGGCAGGTCTCAGCCACCGCACCACGCGGTCTCCTCACGCCGCGTCCGGGCCAGGGCACACCACTGCTCCAGCCCCAGCGGCAGCGGAGGAAGTGCGCACGCACCGAGCCCCGCGGCCACACTGCTCCCGGCCGCTCTGATCACACAGGATGTTCGCCAAGGTGTTTGGCAGAACTGCAGGCGCGGGGAGCTCCCGGAGGTCAGTTTCCGCATTGGAGCAGGGAACGAGCGTGGGCCACAGTCTCCGCAGTTCAGCTGTGGGTTACAGGCGCCATTCCCCACTGCTTCCCAGGCACGTCAGCCATTTTAGTTGTCGCTGCTGGCATACATATGATCTTCCACGGTGCAAAGCTTTTAGTACAGGCGCGTCCTTACACCTGAGCATTCCGGCAATGTTCCACTACATATTGATGTTTTCCCAGTGGAATATGCAATTTTAGAAGCAGGATAATAACAGGATTCTGCTGGTGGCCCCAGGAGCCCTGCGGAATCACGACCTCATTGCACGCTCGCTGGCTACGCCCCAAACTGTTACATACTTGAATCATATCGACATAATCGATATGCAAGTGCTGAAAAGGCCCTTTAGGCCTTGGGATAACTCCTCTAATCAGACGCAGTGTATGCCCAGCTGTGAACTGCTGACAGATTATACAGATTATCATAAAAAATGCAACATGTTCTGCCAAGTTCGGTATGAACCAGTCTTCGGCAATTGTTGCTGCTAGATTCTCGTTGGTCATGTGCACTGGATAGTGTAACTGGTCTAGTGCTATTTTTAATAAGGCTATAGGCATCACCGGTTTACCAGTGCTGTCTTGTCTCCACAAGCTCTCAGAGGAGTTTAAAGAACACCATTGTCACTTCCACATGTTCTTTTTTTCGTGTGGTGCCACCCCTTGCAGCTCCATTAACTGGGTTTTTCGCATCTTGCTATAGCGTTCAAGCTCACTTCGAACAACAATCATTCTCTCATGCACATCAGATATTTCCACATTCATTTTTATTTCATCTTTGGTAGCCACACGCTTGGCTTCAGTGTCAGCTGCGTGATTTCCTTGTGAGATAAAATCTGTTCCTTTCATGTGGACGGCACATTTCACGACCGCTATGCCCAATGGGAGTAGTAGTGCCTTAATGAACTTGTCCAATAAGGTTGCCTGCTGCACTGGCATGCCGTCCGCTTGGAGGTAGCCACTCCTTTTCCAGCGTGCTAAGCATGCGTGCACTGACGATGTCACATAGGCCGAGCCACTGTACACTGTCTCTTCCTGGTCTGCGTGACATTCGAGTGCGAGTATCAATGCCAATAATTCTTCAGCTTGTGCTGAATAATGTGAGGGTAATTGTGCACTAATGAGTACTCGAAATTCCACATTTGCTGTGTGTTTCATTACAGCGGCGCCTGTATATCTCTGTCCATTGTTCTGATCGATCCTCAAAGACCCATCAACGAAGACAATTTCTCCTTCTGTCAATGCATTCTCTTTAATTCTGGGAATCTCATCATATAATTCTTCATAGTTTGTGCAGTCATGTATTCTACTCTCCCTTAGTGACTGGCTCTGCTATAAACATAGCTAGGTTCACTATTTTGCATCATACTATTTTAACCGTAGGGTTTGATATGACCACTTTATAAGCACAAGCTCTTTGAGATGTCAATGTGCCTTGCGGTTTCTCTAAAATGGAAAATAATGCGTGCTCGATGAACAACGTCATCTGACATCCCATTACCATGGTCGTAGCTTTTTCTAACGCTGCGGCAGCTAAAGTTTGTTTGCATGGGAAGTGACCCCTCATCACTGGGTCCGAATTCCCACTGTAGTATGCCAGGGGCTTGTACCCCAGCGTGGTTCTGTGTGTGAGTACTGCCGTCATAACAGTGCCATTTGTATGTGAAAACAGGTAAAATTCCTCTGCGTAATTGCGAATCCCTGAAACTGGTACTGTGCAAATTGCCTTTTTAAGTTCAAAAAACCATTCTTCCATGGTCTCGGTCCACACATTTTTTTCTTTTGTTGCCTGTGCTGTCTTTCAGGCTTGTAACAAGGGCTTGGTAAAGGAGCTGTAGTCAAAGACTCATGCCCTGACATAATTACATAATCCTAGAAAACTCTGCATTTGTTTTATTGTGTTTTATCTGTTTTTAAGATGGCTTCAGCCCTTTCAGGGGTGACCTTTTTCCCCTCAAGTGAGATCAGCTGGCCTATATACAGCACGTCTTGCTGACAATACTGTAACTTCTCTTTATATCCTTTCTCAGCCAATATAGTCAATAGCTGAATAGAATCATGTCTGCATGTTTCCTCTGTTGTGCTGCAAATTAGAATGTCATCCACGTATTGTAAGACAACAAATGCTAATGCAATATTGCTTAAATCCATCTGTAGGACTCTGTTGAAAATCGACAGAGACTCACAGTACCCCTGAGGTAACCTTGTGCTTTTCAGACGCACTTGTCGGAACGTGAATGATGTCCAATCTTGTGAGTCTTTGTGGAATGGGATTGAGAAAAACACATTTTTCAAGTCAATCACCATGAAATATCTTGCCTCAATGGGTGTATTTCATCAGATCGTTTACGGGTTAGGGACTAGAGGGAACTAAGCTTCTACAATATTGTTTATTGGCCGTAGATCTTGCACTAGCTTCCAAGACCCTCCTTTTGATTTTTTAATTGGATAAACTGCAGTATTGCATGACGACTCTGACATCACTAAAATGCCCTGCTCCATCATAGCAGAAATTGGTTTAAAAATCCCTTCATCTGCTTCCCTCGACATGGGATACTGTCATGCTTTTGGTAATATTGCTCCTGTTTTCAATTTAATCTTCACTTCTCTGACTCCTTTCAGTAAGCCTACGTCATAAGGACCTGTAGTCCATAATGAGACAGGCATCTTTGCCATGTCGTCATCAAAATATTCAGGAAGTTTTTGTGCCAGCTTCATCCTCTGGGGCACCTCTCTTTTAATCATTTTTACCCAATAAATGAGATTAACCTCAACTGTCGTCTCATATTGACCTATTTGCTCTTCAAATATATCGTCATCGGTGACCTCAGTCAATCTGCATCCTTCCCCAATGGCAATCACTATGCACCATTGTCTGGCTTCGTCATCATAACCATCAAGCAACACCATCTTTCCTCGCACTATGGCTGCTTGTATTGTCAAGGGAAACACTCCTCCCTTTTCCTCATGCATAGGTATTCTTGGCCTGAACAGAAACTCATCTGGGGTTCTCAAGGTTTTGTCTGTAAAGCCTGACAGCCATGACATTAATATATGCACTCCATATGCAAATATTTCTGGTCTAATGGAATAGCTCTCATAGCCATTTGTCTTGCGTATGCTCTAATCATTTTGCATATGTTCAAATAATGCATTTCTGGAGTTGAACATACTATGCCCTTCTCCGTGAACGAGATTGTCATGTTTAACTTGGTCATTAGGTCTCGTCCCAATATATTATATTCAGTGGGGCTTGCCTTGAATATAGCAGTGGCACACTCATGTCACATTCTCCTATAGAACACAAAGGAACACAACTTGTTACTCCTGTGAAGCCCTGAGCATTTATGGCATCGTCAGACAAATAAAACTTGCCTTCACGTATACACGAGCGTGTCGCACCCGTGTCAACTAAGAAAGAATACTCTTTATCCCCTGTAAAGACATCTACCCTTGGTTCCTCGTGATGGTCCGGTGTCACTGATAGGATAGAACACATCAGGTTTCCCAGTGAGCTGTCCTAGTCCATATATAATTTTGTCCCATATTGAGTGAATTAACTTCCTCCATCACCAGTGTCATTTCTTATTCCAGAATTCAGTACCTGTCCTGTACTTGTTGTTTGTAACAGTTGAATTGGCGACTGTTGATACTGTCCCTGTGGAAAATGTATCACATTCTGTGGTTGCAAACTTTGCTGTGCTCCCAGCGCTTGCTGCTGCAACCTATGATTTTGTGCAACTCCATTTCCACCCTGCTGCGAGTACACAGGTGGATTCACCATCCCTTCTCTTGTACATTGGTCGTTTTGCACCATGCCTTGACTTCTGCATGTGCATGCTAGATGCCCGGTCATCCCACACGTCCAACATATTGACGGGGGTCTGATGATTTGCCCATTCTGGACATCCTGGTTGCCGTTTTGCATGTTTTGAAAACCTCCCTGATTACTCTGGAAACCTCCCTGATTACTCTGCCATCCTCTTCCTCGAAAGCCTCTTCCTCTTGGGTAAAATGCGTTATTGCCTTCATCAAACTGCTTTTGATTATTTATCTGTTGTGTATATGATCCGTCTGTGTTAGTAATCATTACCCCCTCAATGGCATATTTTGATATTTTTTTCTGCACTAATTTGGCCTCTTCACCTTTTCATGCAGCATCCTTTATGCAATGTTTCTCTTGCAATAGCCTGCAAAAGTGTGTGATGGTCAACTGTATTTCAGACCACGGCTTGGCCTCAATTCCTACCAATTTCTTGAGCAGCTTCTGTACTTGTTCTGGCAGCCCTTGGCATAATATATGGTAAAACACGCGTATAGATTTCCCCCAAGATTCACGAGTTTCCAGCAACCAGGCATCTTGGAAATTCTTAATGTAAAGCAAAGGATTATCTGACTCCTTCATTTTATGTGTCATTATAGCTTCCATATCAGAAGTGTCCAGTTATAGCACTTGAATCGCCTTCCATACCGCAGTTCTACAATTGTTAATGGCGCTCCGTCATGCGCAGTATTAACTGTAGTCACTCCAGGGTAACCTGCACATGTCCATACATCGTCAGCTCTATCACCAAGAATGGCGATACAAATACCCTTAATATCCCCATAGCTAACATGTTACCTCCTGTCATTTTTTCTAACTCATGTATCCATTTTCTGGCTCCCGATGTCAACATTGGGAGCTTATTTTTCAGGTTTTCTCGATCCATGTGTGGCTAAGGTTTATATTGTGGCCTTGTTCCTCCTTTTTCAAGTAACAGGAACTGTGACACATGGCACTCCTTTTCCTCTGTCATAATTTTTCTGTCCACCGCAGGGGTAATATTCCTGCATCACTGTCTACCTGGTAATGTCCTTAGTCTGCTCACATAGGGTGGTGGAGACACCCCCCTCTGACCATATGATACTCCTTCATGCAGATCTGATTGTATGGCTGACTCTGACGTCTTAGGTGTAGACCCACTAGAATCTGACCATCTTATTCCATTTCCTCTAGAGAAGCATTTTTTTCTGCATATTCTCTCGTCTTCTCTTTCTTCACATTCTTCTCTTTCCGCATCCGATATTGTCTGTGCCCAACTCATGCAACTTCTCTCATCCTCCTCATTTCTGGTGAGTGTCAACCTATCTAGGGACAACTCTCTATTTCTGCTACTTCGGGAGGCGTCCTCAGTATCGTACAACTGAGTGCGCTCAAGATGCTCGTCCTCTCCTTTCCCTTGGGGTACCTGTTGGGGTACCTGTTCTAGCCCCATCTCATCATATATTCTATAAATCATCTCTCTGATGCTTCTGGTGTCGAAGTCATCTTCGATATTTGCCCTAGACCTGCCTGGTACTGAATGGTACTCAGGGAAGAATTCTTCTATGTCTTCCCAGTCTACTACTGGATCAGGTTTTTTAACCTCTCTTTCCAGATATTCGAGATCCCTTGCTCTCTGTCTTCGCCTTACGTTCTATGTTGTCATCAAACTCTCTACGCTACCTTGCTTCCGCTCTGACCCTATCTTCTTCTTGTTTTCAAGCATCTCTTCGTTCATTTGCTCTTCGTATTTCCTCATCTCTTCGTCTTTTTATCCTCTCCTCCCATTCTTATTCTTTTTTCTTCTTCTTCTATTCTCCTTTGTTCTTGCCTATCCTGATCATCAGCTGTTTTCTTCTTATGATCGTGTTTTCGTTGCTCTTCTATCTTTTCCTATTTTCTGACTTGCTCATCACAATATAACTGCTCTCTTTTCTGTCTATCCTTTTTCAATAGCTCCTTCATCTCTTAATCGGTTTTCCTTTTCCTTCTCTTTCCTTTTAATTCATCTTGCTCTAAGTTTTGTCTCATAACCTCAATGCCTTTACCATTGAGTTTCAATAAAATCTGACCTTCCATACTTGTTTTCTGTGTGAATGCTGTCTCATCAGTCCTATGCTCATCTCCTTTCCTTGTCTGTCTCTCTCTACCCGTATCTAGAGATGTACTTGCTTGTGCCTGGTCTCCTTTTTGCTTTTCACATCTCTCCTTGTTCTTTGGGACTTTGGAGGTAATATCTCTGTCTCTGTCTTTCTCTGGGCTTTCGTCACTACTTTGCATAGGTGACTCATAAGACGGGTTGATATATCCCGTGGCTGCTTTAAGTTCCCTCAACGGGTATAACCCTTTGTCTTGACTAGCTTCGTTTTTCGTTCAGACGGGGCGGGTGGCGCAGAAGGCTCCTTAAACCCCTCTGTGCATATATTCAGTATCCAATCTAACAGTGGCTCCTCCTACTTTTCCTCTTGGTACATCTTCCAATGCTCTAGACTAGCTAGGCATTTGTGTAACTTTTTTCTGCCAGTATATGGGCCGTGCAAATATGTCGTCATGTGCTGCAGGACCATTTTAGATAGCGAGTCACCTTGGGGCCATGGCATAAACATTCTGTTTGCGGTCCCTGTAACCCACTCTGCACTGTACTGTTTAAGCTTAGGTGCATGTTTCGGCAACTGTTTGCCAAGTGTACCAATGGGATAATGTCTTCAATGCTTAAACCTGTTTGTCCTTCCCTTATATAACACTTTATTATGCTTTACGTTTCACAAACAAAATCAACAATATGAGCGAGCACCAATCGTCGCAAGCTCCAATCCCGTTATTTTAAACAAAAAATGTACTTTTATTTTTTCAAACAAAACTCATTAATCCATGCCATGCAACATTTTATCTATTAAATCGTGCAATTTTCATGCTATTTTTCCCAAAAAGTTTTCTTACCTCGCGACATCATAGAGAAAAAAAAACATAAAACAGACAAGACAGACTCTGGCCGGCTACACAGATCTCATGCCATCTGCTACCTAAAATGCATCCTACCCCTATTTGTTATTCTGACATGGAATGTAAGCCCATTTCTTTCAGATTGTCTTCCTTTCAATTCAAGACCTTAAATGAAGGCTTCTTCTAGTGCTCTTTAAACCCTAGGTATATTCCTCTCTCTGTTACTCCTTGGCATCTCTCTCTATTGCTCGGCCACCCTCGAGTCAATGTTTTCCCTTTATATATACATTATACTATTACTCTGTCGTTATTTTTTATCCCACCTGCCTCCGTTACCTTTCCTTACTTGTTTTAAGGCATGCAACTTATTGCCAAAGCATTCAGTCTTTTTCACTCACTGTTCGCATTTTCTTCCTCTCCGGACGCTCAGGATAACTGCCTTCATTACCGCCTTACCGGGCTGTTTGTCCGATCGTCTGCTCGTAGAAGTGGAAAAAGGTTTTTGGGAGAAAGCAAAGGTTCCTTCAGACCTAACCTGCAGGGTTTTTTAATTAGACTAACCACTATCTACGGGGACCTTCTCGTTCTAGTCAGCTGGATGACAAAGGACTCATAAAATTGCTGAGGACCTGGAGTTACTTTTGTCGACGGTAAGTGGGTGTCTTATCTAATATTAACCATCTAATCTCTGCTACTAAGTGAGCCAGATGGACCCCGGCCAGCCCATAGGACTGGGGTCTCCAAACAGCCCTTTAAAATGAGCAGCAGCACCGTTGAGATAGATGGGGGATGCAGATTCATACTCTTGCACCAAATAATAATGACAACTCAATAGTTTGGCAAAGGGAGTCAGTTTAATGACAAGTACAAAAAACGGGGAGTTCAATGAACATCCGCATCTGCTCGATCTTCCTTCTCACTTAAACTCCAATTAATTTCAGAAAAAACACATTTATACAAAAAATTCATCATCACTGATGTATAATCTTAAAAACCTAACATGCAACGTGATTGGTTATAGGAAGGTAACTTTAATATAGGCACTATATCTGTATATGGTATCGGGGAGAGGGGATTGGATAAACACTGTCAGGTGGGGCAACTAAGCCCTTCCTTCAAAATGGCCACTTTAAATGTGCGACATCTCATTGGTTCTACTGACTATAGGACCCTAGATTACACAGTCCACTATGATTGGGTTGGCATCAATCCTACTCATACTTTTCCACTTGCGCTTAGCAGCATTCAGAATAGCCAGCCAGGTGCAGGGAGTTTGTCTGCACCCCAACTTCCCTCCGATTATTGTTACAATCAATCATCACCTCAGTGGTCATGTCTCAGTAGTTTGGGCTCGAGTCTGCGTCTTGGTCGGGGAAAGTTAAGGAGTATGGATATTGCAAAGGTCCATGCGTAGCTGTGAAAGTCTCATCCCTTTCTGCCTGCCTGGTCACGTGATTCAGACACCATGAAATCGGCCTCTTCTTAATGCAATTTCGTCTATTTTATTTAATTCTGCCAGTCGTCTGCCATCTGTGGCTTATCTTGACCTTTCTGAACAGGATACTCTGTTCTTTTTCTCTTTAATTGTATCCACTGTTGGCCTATTCCGGCTTATACGACCTTGGCTTCTTGGCATGGTTACCTTCAGCTGAGTTTCTCTCCGTCTTTAATTCTCAATTTGTTTTCTGCAAAACTCTCCTCCTGCGACCTTTAGTAACCTCTGTTCAATTCTGCTTATGTGCTTAGTGGAAGTATACTTATGCAAAGTGCTTTTTGTGGTAGATATATGTATAGATGGCGCTTTCCGCAATCTATTTTACTACTAAGCATAATCAAACTTCACGATTTCTTCTTGTGGTTTCCTGCATCTGTACACGTTTAAACTAACTGAATATCTTCATCGTGCATATGGCATAAACTTCTTCATCTTGACATCAACTGTTTTACCTTAGGGTCAAGATGTCACTTATCCATGGTATTTCATCTTCTTGTCATTATTCTTAGGTCATTATATCTTCTATATGTGCGTCAGTCCAATTTCTTGTAACGTCATCATTCATCTTCCTTTAGTATCTTCTTGGCTTCTTCACGTATCACCTTTTGACAACCGTCATTCTGTCTCACTTGTATGTATGGTTTTCTCAATGGGTACCTTACTGTCCAGGTTGTCTTAGGTGTCACTACTTCAATAGGTGCTGTTACTCAAATAGGCACTGGGCAGAGCCCGACTGCGGCTCTCTGCTGGTTTATCTGTTCATCATACGTCACATATTTCGGCGTGAACGTTCCTGGTACTACGAAGGGGGCAGCTGGAGTGTGTACGGTGCTTGGCACTTTCTCTTCAGCGCCATTGTGGGCGACATTCCACCAAGGAGTACCTGCCACAGGGGCAAACAAACCACACTAATAGATTATGTATATGTGAGCAGGAACAAATTTGCAATAACTGAATCCTTCCAAGGCAAAACACAAACAAGTAGTGACCATGACTTATTAGTATTAACTTGGTTATGTCAAAAGATCAATATGGACATTTCAATGTCCTGTATTACAGATCTCTGTGCCGCCAATGCTAGAAACTGCTTTAGATGGACACCAGCACTGTTGGGGATCTTGACAGTCAACTAGCCAACACTGCAAACATTTTGAACCAGCAACTTACTTTATCAAGCGGTCTACATGTTCCATTGATGCAGAAATATAAACAGAAGTCTTCAATTGATGGTAATAAAAAAAAAACATGCATTTACATAAATATCATCAGGAAAGTGGTATCAATGAGGGCCCAACAGATGAAAAAAGTGTCAACGTCTACCCGACAAAACCTAAAAATCTTGAAGAACAGATATAAAAACCGGGTAAGAGGGAGATGCGCGAAGCTGTATCAACAAGATTCTGAGACTATGTTGCGGATACTAGCTACCAAATATTCTGCTCTTATTTGGAGCCTCTTAAATCAGGTGCAAGGGTTGGACCAGTTAAGTGTTCAAATGAATGGAGTTCTGAGGAAGTCTGGGCCAAATATTATAAGTCATTATATGTGGAAATGAATTTGTCTTATGAGAGTGCCTCTGATAGATATAATGGGCAAAATGATATTGTATTTGATACCGAAGAAATCTTATTTCATATAAGCAAGCTAAGCAGGTCCCGTGCCCCAGGCCCGGACAGGTTGTCTAATCTTATGATGAAAACCCACCCAGAGCCATGGGCATCCATCCTGACCATAATATTTAGACAAGTTCTACAGAGAGGCAGAATCCCGGCTTCTTAGCAAAAATCGATAGTGGTCCCCTTGTACAATAAGGGGGGGCCACCTGGTGACCCGAGATTAATCAGTTTAGATGTATGAGCAGCCAAATAGGCAATAGCATGAACAGTCCCAAGAGTGATTGGGTGCAGCCAACATAAACCCAGAGTTTTGTTGTTGTTTGAGGCAACAATGTTGTTACCCTCGATACTGAAAGATTTGTAGGATGGGTCCAACTCACTGAGTGCTGTTTCGGAACCCATCAAGAGAATCTCAATCTTCTCATCATTGAGGAAGAGGCGGTGGGATTCCACCCAAGCCTGAATGGTATGGTAGGCTGAATGCAGGTTCTTGTTATCAGTCTCATAGTTTACAGTAATTTGGAGGAGAATCTGCGTGTTGTCCACATAGTTGGTGTAAGAAATTCCTTTTTCATCAAGCACATCAGAAAGGGAGTTTTGTAAAGTTATTATATAGGGTTGTGGAGACACAAGAGCCTTCAGGGAGTCCACAAGAGATATGTGTGGAAGGTGCTGCAGCAATTTGTGAGAAGACTCTCATATATCTCTCAGAGAGAAAGGAGGAATCACATAAGATAGCATCTACTGACAAATGTGCTGCCGACTCAACGTGATGGCAAAGGATTTGGTGGTTCACCAAATATAAAGCCACTGACAGATTCAGCAAGAGGAGCAATGCTAAGTTGTCCATGTCTTTGCTCACATCCAATTGGTTCTTAAGATCAAGGAGGGCAGACTCTGTGCCATGGCCAAGGCAAAACCCTGATTGGTGCAGGCTTATTAAATTGTACTTTTCCAAGTAGAGATGGATATGTAAGTATGCTGCGCGGTCCAAGATTCTGGAAAAGAAGGGGACTGTGGTGATGCGGCGGTAGTTAGTAGGGATAGCAGGGTTGAGGGAAGGTTTCTTGAGGAGGGGGAGAACCCAGGAGTCCTTGAGGCTGATTGGTGCTATACAGAGAAGAGGAGAAGGAGGCATTGATATGGGTGACAATGAAAAGTGCCAATGAGGCGTTAAAGTCCTTAATGACTGTCGCTGGGCAGATGTAACCTTGGCAGCAAGTTCTTTAATGATTAAGGTAATTTAATTTACATAGGCAGGTTTGAACTCAAAGAGTCGTAAATCATGTCAGTTGGAAGAGGGGGCCAGGGATGGGGTGGTTGCTGCAATCGTAATTATGTTTGGATGGATAAGAGACCTATAATTGGGTTTAGTTTCTGTGCCTTCATCAAGTTCTGAATGGACATATCAAAACTCCATTGCACCACCGGTTGATCACTTGTTCCCTGAGATTTGGAACGTGTTACCACATCCACTTGGCACTCACCGATCAAGTGCTCCATGGGGATCAATTCACCCATCACTGCACCATTTATGGCCAGCTAATCAGCTTTGTCATTCCCTTTCTCGTCTTACCCTGGAATGCCCTCATATCTGACATCTTCATCAAGTGAATTTTCAACTCACTGAAACAAGATTGTCAATGGCCTGAATTAATTGTCCAGGTTTGAGTGTATGTTATGTAACATGTGACCATTACTCTCAGCTTTCATGCTGGTAAGTACTTTACAAAACTGCTCCGGGGATAATCAGAGTGGGTACCCAGAACTATTTATTTTATAATTTGTTCTCCACTGATGAGGATATTGTTTTAGAAATTGTAGCCAATTCTGCTGCTTGACTACTTTTGGGACATATCCTCATGTTCACTCTTGGGATACCATCACATTTGGCACACACATTTCTGCTACCTGCCACCAATTCATTTTCAGGATCACTCCCCACATGGTATGCACATCCATCCACATACATATTTGGGAGATCTGTACACCCTTCTTCATCAAAGGGCTTTTGTGATGACTGTTCAAATTCAGACACATTTCTTTCTAATTCTGTTTCTTCTTTAGCATCGAAATCTGTGCAGTCAGTTAAGTCTGACAGCCCTTGAGCAACTGAACTCTTATTATTCTGCCCATATCTCACTTCCACTGGGAATACCTGCAATGCCAATGTCCACAATGTAATTCTTCACTGGGCTAAGTTGCCTGATCTGCTTATTTTACTCTGCAAGAATTGCAGGAGCCGATGATAAGTTTCAACAATGACCCTCCCCCACCCCGAATAATGTGCCAGAAATGTTGTAATGCCTGCACAGTAGTCAACAATCCTTTTTCACATTCATTACATTTTGTTTCTACCTGTGACAATGCTTTGCTAGCAAACACATTGGTTTTGTTATTTGAATCATTCTTTGATATAAAACTGCTGACATACATTGATCTGTGAACCACATCTTTCAATTTGGTTACCGCTTCACTTTCTTCCTGCTCCCATTTCCGGGGTACTTGCAGCTTCAGTAATTTAGTCAGTGGTTGTGTGATTTTTGCATATTCTTCACTGAATTTGCTATTGTAACTTTTCATCCCTAACAAACTCTTCAAACACTTCAGATTTGTTGGATCTTTTAATTTGTTGATGGCCTCTACCTTTTTATTTTGTGTGTCTAATCCTTGCTCTGTAATAAGTCCCAAGAAATGTACCCCTTTTCAACACCACTGCACCTTCTGCAATGACACTTTTGCCCCAGTCTTTTGCAACTGGCTGAGTACATGTATAATTTCATTTAAATAGCTTTTTATATCTTAATGTTTTTTCAGCAAATAATAATAATAATAATAATAATAATAATAATAATAATAATAATAATAATAATAAGAAGAAGAAGAAGAAGAAGAAGAAGAAGAAGAAGAAGAAGAAGAAGAAGAAGAAGAAGAATAATAATAAGAAGAAGAAGAAGAAGAAGAAGAAGAAGAAGAAGAATTTCTCAGGACATCATCCACCTAGACCACAGCCCCCTTTCGGCTGCATCTGAGAGTGTTCTGTTCAGGAAGGTTCCAAACTCACTTCCATTATTGATAAAAACCAAAGGGAGTATGATTGCATCCATATTGAGCTCCCTTAAGTGAAAAGGCATATGGATTGAGTCTACCTTCTGCTGGGGGCATACACCAATACCCTGCTGTAAAATCTAAGGAAGTAAAAACCTTTTGATCCTTTGATCTTTGAAGGCCTTGATCAAACAATGGGAACTACCACCTTGACACAGGCTCCCTCTCATTTATCTCTCACAAGTCTACACACCATCGATATTGCGCACTGGGCTTCAGCACACCTAACATCGGCGCGTTTGAGGTACTGTGAATGGGTCTAATGATTTCTCTAGACTATATTTTTTATTATTTCTGCCATGGAATCTAGGCCAAGGGTAGCCTATATTGTTGCACAAATACAGGTTCCCTACCATAGCCTTTTGGCAGTCTGACAACATGGAGATAAGTATGCCCACAAACGTAGGCATCCTTTACAATTGTTCTTTCTCTTCTTCGTTGATGCAAGGATCTGCAGCCTAAATGTGCTACTCCACCATTTTGCAGATACTCTACAGACATCCTACTCTCTGTCCCTATCACTACCTCTCTCTCTTGGACGGACCACTCTCTTCACACTTGGAGCTCTGATCGCCACTTGAATCGGCATACCCGGCGCGGCCACTCGGTTTCAAAGTCACCAGACCCATGAAAAGAGTTACTGCGACTGCCTTTGCCTCCACCTACTCTCTTCCTCCTACTCCTGCGGCTGACTTCCACGCTGACACAGCCCTCGCTAACTACAATATATGTATCTCTAACACCATTGATACTCTGGCCCCTGTCATGAGGGTCTGACTGAAGCCTTCTAAAAAGTTCAACTCTTGGTACGACTCTTATCTGGCTGCCCTTAAACGCAAGTGAAGGGCAGGCGAGTGGAAATAGAATTCGTCAGGAGGACCCTCTAACAGACTGGCCTGCTGCCTCCTTCAAAGGCAATATGGACTCCACACCAAGAAAAGAGTCTTAATTCATCGCGCCTGCATCTCCGCTGCATCAAACAACACAGCCAAACTTCTCAAAGTCTGTAAGGAACTGACCAATCCCGCAGCAGCCTCCTCTTCTGTCACACCCACCCAGGACCTTTGTTCGTCCCCAGCTGCACACTTCACCACAAAAACCCAAGACATACTTTCCTCTCTCACACCCACACCACATCATACACCAACACCTCTGGGGCCTCCCAGGGCTCCTCCACTACTTCTCCTCTCTTCTCTCACTCCCATCACACTTGATGAGGTCACCAGACAAGTCTGGTCTATGAAGGCCTCATCCAAACAGGTGGCTCTCTACCCCTCCAAAACCATCAAGGAAAACATTGACTCTCTTGCTCCAGCCTATGCTGATCTGTGATATCTCTCTTTTGCCACTGAGTTTTCCCAACTTCTCCTAAGGACTCCCTTGTGAACCCGCTGCTCAAGAAACCCTCTGCTGACCCCTCTGTTGCAGAAAACTATCGCCCCATCTCTATCACCCCGGGCAAACTCCTGGAGAAGCTGGCTATCTCTCAACTCACCCTCCACACTGAGGGCCTGATTCATGGAGCATTTTCCTATGGGGTTGTGCCATTATAAAACACTTCCATGAATCCATGGACCGTATCTCTCCAGGACTGAAATCACTACACTGGCTCCCAGTGGCTGCGAGGATTAAGTTCAAAACCCTCTGCATTGTCCACAAGGCCTTCTGGGGCCTTGGGCCAATATACCTTCAACCCCCTTTCCTAAATATCTTCCTTCTCAAGCTCTTCGCTCATCCACCTCCAACTCCCTCAGGGTCAGCCGCTTCTCCAAGCAACGAGTTGGGGGTAAATTTCTCTCCGCAGCAGGGGCCTCCCTCTGGAACAGCCTTCCTGCCTCCCTGAAACTTGAGGAGAACCATCTCTGGTTCCGGAAGCACCTTAAAACCTTCCTCTTTGCCTCCGCTTTCTCTCCCTCTCTCCCTGGCTAAAATCACTGAACCTGCACTGAATCTGCAACAGGGCCACTCACCGATCTCGGCCCTGGGCCCAGCCACTCTTCCTGCACTGCCTCCCTGCACTACGGGACTGTCTCTGTATCCTACAGCCCCTCCTACCGGCACTTACCTTGCACTTGCCACCAGCTGGCCCTATTATTTATCTTGTATTCTACTAACCCTGTTCTGCACTTTCCCCTCTCCCTTTCCCCTTGCACTTTTCCCTTCCCCTCTTCCCTTGCACTTACGTGATCTGAATGACACCTGGCCTAGTAGGATCATTTTCTGTCTCCCCTTGTCCCCCCCCCTGTTTCATCGCGCCTTGAAACACTTGTGTATAGGCGCGTTACAAATGCCATATCATATATCATATCATATATATATCATATATCATATCATATAATAGGCATTGCATCTGCTGGTTGCCTCCACGACCATCAGTTTGGCTTCATAGCATCCAGAGGCACGAAAACTGCTCTTCTGAACACCTGTGAAGACCTGCTCTCAAATCTTTACACCACCACCTCCTCTGTCCTCATTCTACTTGACCTCTCCCCTGCCTTTGACACAGTAAACCACAACATCCTGATCGCACGTCTCTGTGACACCCTGGGAATCGTAGGTCAGGCTCTGGCATGGTTAACCTCCTTCCTTTCTGACCGCCCATCCCAGGTGCAACTTGGGTCCTTCCTCTCTACTATCACTATTTCAACCTGTGTCATCCCCCAGGGTTCTAACCTATCCCCCTGGTTCTTCAATGTCTACTTGGCTGCCTTTGCATGTGTGATGGCCACTTTCTCCTCTAACTTCCAGTGTAATGCGGATGACATGCAACTTTCCTTGAGACTACCCTCAGCCACCTCCTCTACCTCACTCATATCTGACTGTCTGTCCACAATTAAGTTATGGTGTGCTGCAAAGGACCTCTGCCTCAGCGCTATTAAGACTGAGATTGTTTGCAATGGGACTCCTGCACAAGACTTCCGACTTTCACTCTGGCCGGCCTCCCTTGGGTCTGTGCCCACACACACCTGCGTGTCAAAAAAACATGGGGTCATATTCGACACCACTCTCTCCTTCTCCACTCACATTTCGGACATCCAACTACCAGCTACACCTTCTCAGCGGTACTCTTCCTTTTCTCACCGTCCCCCAGTGGCTCACTGTCTCCAGAGCCCTGGTTCTCTCAATGCTGGCCTAAACCAGCGGCATCTTTCTCCACCTCCCTGCCTCTGCGTTGCGCCCTTTGAAACTCATGCAGTACAGAACCACAAGACTTATCCTTGGCCTCAAGTCCAGGGACCGCATCTCTCCGGTGCTGAAATCCCTCCACAGGCTCCCCGTAGTTGCAAGGATCAAGTTCAAGATCCTCTGCATTGTCCACAAGGCTTTCCGGGGCCTGGGACCTACCTATCTGCAATGATGCCTAAATACTGTCCTTCCTGACCCCTCCTCTCATCTACCTCCAACCTTCGGCGAGTGAGCTGGTTCTCGAAGTAGAGATTTGGAGGGAGATCTTTATCCTCAGCAAGGGGCCCCCCTCTGGAACAGCCTCCCTACTTCCCTCTGTCTTGATTCCTGATCTCCTTAAGTTCCAGAACCTTCTTAAGACATTCCTTTTCTCCTCTTCCTTCTCTCTCCCTCTACCCTTCTAACCACTCTCTCTGCTCTAGCCCTCTCCCCACTCCTTTTCCACACAGCATGCTTACTAACCACCGGGTGTACCTCAGAGTCTCACAGGTCCCCGGCACCCTCGCCAGCCCTCCCGCACTTACCTCCATGCCTGCACTTGCCTCATCACTAATGCACTTGGTCAATGGCCTATAAAAGTGGCATATCTCAGCACTTACTACAGTTTCGTACTGACTGGACGCACTTGGACTCTCCACCCCCTCAAGTTGTTTCTCCCCCTCCCCCTCCCTATCATGTACCATCTGTTCACTTGCATGATCTGAACATACCATGCCATGGGAGACGTCTGTCTATCTTCGCTGTCTCCCCTCCTTGCATGGTGGCACCTAAATGCACTTGGAAAAACCTTTGTCAGACCCATTTGCTGTTATCTAAAATGTCAACTGTACTATATTCACTTACTCTGCCTGTGCAGACTGTATCGTTCAGAAATCCAAGGGCTCTGAATGACTGTTGTTGTTCCCCTTGTTCCCTTCCTCCTTGAACACTTTGAAACACTTGCCTTGTGTATGGGCGCTTTACAAATAAACAGTACCATACCATACAATATTTCTGGAATGTCTGCCAAAGGAGGAATTTCTGTGCTTTCTTCTAACTGCGTGGCTGTATTTCTTTGGGGAGACACCACCCTCAAGTAACTTGGCACTTCAGCCTCCACCTCAATTGGCTGTTTTTCCTCCTCATGTTCTTCCACCTGAAATAAGATGCAATTGTCCCGATGACAACACATCACATCCTTTGGTTCATAAGGGTATACTGGCTGAATTCGGAAAATCCCTTTTTGGTTTAGAATCCAAAGACTCAGGCAGTTCTCTCTGTGAGGTGACATAACTTTAATGAATATTCCCAATGACTGGGTTGTTTAATTTGCAGTGTAGTATGATTTCTGCATTGCCATCCCTAGTGTGTACTTTCTTCCAAGTAAATGTCCTGACATCTTCTTTTATTCAGCAGCATTCAATCCCCAACTTCCATTAAAGGTGTGAATTCACATTCTAGGCCCTGCCGTCTCAAGGATTCATTGAGACACACTAATGTATCGGGCTCTTTCATTTTCTGTCATGCTATTGTGAATTGCCTTGTGAATGTGTGAATAGTAACATCCGTCTTCACTTGAAGCTCAACTGCATATGGCATTATTTGCAAACAACGGTAGGCTTGCCTTCTATCCTCAAATTCAGGAGCTGCTCCACCCAGTCTAGACCAAACCTTTTGGTTCAAGAAATCTAAAACCATACTCATTGGGTGCATGATGTAATTTCCCAAATATAATTTGGCTTTGGATTCATTTACAATCCATATAATGTGATGAATGCTTTTGGACCCTATTGTGATTGTCAACATGCATCTCCCGACAATTCTTTGTCCCAAATCAGGGCCCACTAAACCGAAAATGTGCTGATTGTTCATTTTACAAGTTGGTATTTCTTCCCTGTCATGCATTTGTTTGAATACGTTCTCATTTATGGAACACCTTTCTTGTTCCAGAGTCAACACTGCCTCAATCAATACTGGATGTCCATTCACATGCACTGGTACCCAGTCCTGACCTTACTTCTTGTATATTTCTGCAATTGCTGAAATATACTTTTCCTGAGCTGACACTGAAGCCTCACTTTGTTCACAGTCTTCATCACTTAGATAGAACGATACGAGTTCCCTTTGTGGGTCCTTCCTTAACGCCTGTTTTTTTTCAAGCGTTAAGGACGGGACCCGCAAAGCGACTCTAGAGCTAATAATGGTACTGCAATTTGCCCTATGGGGGCTCAAATGGGAATGGGGAATGGCCCTGGTGAATGGGGAATCACCGGTCCCGCCATCCTTGAAATGGACAGGTAATTGCTCCATTCACCAGGGCGGAGTCGGAAATAATAGCGCCATGGCTACCTCCAATCTCGTAATGAGGCCCAATGTGTTCCTAATAGAGATGTGGTCTCCTCAATGGGCGTAACCACCACTTCTTGCCTCAGTCCATGTTTCCCTACCTTGATGTCGACTTCAGTGATACCTTCCACCTGTATTTCTTCCCCATTGAAATTGTGCATAGGATTTCAATCTGTCTCAATTTCAACATGTCTTGTGGGAGTCTCCCTTCATTTATGCGATCCAATAAATTACTTGACATCACATTCGCCTATGAGCCTATGTCCACCATTGCAAATGCACTGTTTTTCTCTTCAAATGTGATAGGTGAAAAATACCTGTCTGCACATTTTTCAAGTATGTATACGAAGCATGACTTGTTGCTAATCTCAGGGTTTATTTTATTTAGGCCTGCCTGGCTTTTTACTAGGCAAAGGGGCATATGAAATGACGTTTACCCCCACCCCTTATTCCCATCTCTTTTTCAATCTTTGTGTTTATTTTTCTTTCCTGAGAATTCATTTGGCACTTTTCCACTAATTGCCCTATGTATAGCGGTGCCACCTTTGTTCCCCACCCCATTCATTTTCTGATTGTTCTGCATTATTTTGATTTACTTCATTTACCGACACTCTGTGTTTTCATTAGCTTCATGCGGCAGGATATCAGCATTTTGTGCTGGAACTCATCTGGCTCTTGTACCAAGCCTGTCTTTTCTGCCTCTTGGAACATCTGTGGCTTGAAATACTCCTCTGGGAATTCACCTGCATGTGTCCTTTGGAGAATTCTCAGTTCTGAGGAAATATGAGAACTGTTAGAATTGTCAGGCATTTGGTCTTTGATTTCCTCCTGTGCTTTTTTCTTTTCTTCTCCCTCGTATTCACACACAAGGTTTTTTTTTCATTCTGTATTAAACCAAACTCCTTTCTTGTGTGTGCTTTTATTTCCTACGTTATCATTATTTGATTGTTTTCTCAATTTTAAATCACTAAATAATTCCATTTGTTCAGTCAATGCTGGATCATTTCTGCCTTCTGTGTGGGACGCCTGGCTGATTAGTCATTTTTTACCACCTTGTACAATGTCACTCTAATGTTCTCTTATGTTCTGTATTGTCATATAGCAGCTGCATTTGCACTGTACGCAATCTTCCTATTTACTTAGCCAACAATTTCACTTGTCTCTAAGCAATGGAATGTCTCCAGATCCCTAAAATGATCCCTCTGAATTCTAATCCGGTACTGGTTGGATTCATATTAGTCAGACCTATTTTGGTTTCTTGCATGAGACTGACTGCTGTTTGTGTTTCCCCCTAAGCTCCCGGGACAGAAGAGGTGGGGGGTTGTCCTCTGTCCATGGTCTCCCTGTGGGGAGGCCTGAACATATGAGACAAGGCAATCGGTTACATTTTGTCTCTTTTGATTGATACTGCTCCCTTTGCTGATTTCCATTTTCAATAAATCGATCCACATATCTTGGCCCTCTTTCATTTCCATATATCGGTGTAGCAGGTTTAAACCTACTCTGAGTCCCCAATGCCTATTACGATCTGTTATGCATTTGAGTTTGGGTGCCATTAGGTCCCACCATATTATACCAAAACCCCACCCTATTTGAATTGCCTAGTTACATGCGACTAATGTAAGAATCCTTCTGGCTGCGGTCTATAGACTGAAAAACAGTTGCTTGGGATGCTGCCTTTCCCTGCTTACCCCTTCTGGTTATGTGATGTGTCATTCTTTATTTGAGAAGTCCATAGTGGCATTTTCCCCAATTTAACTTCTAACACAGCAGGGGCAGTCTCTTTTGCCTGCTGCTGCTTTAATTACTTACTTTTACCCTAAATATCTGAAATTACCTCAACATTGTTAGTTGACTGATAAATAATCCACTCTGAGATTTTGTCCCTAGTGATTTCACAGGCTAACTGAGAGTCCACCTCTTGCTGCAGACCATAAAAAGAGTGTGGTCTTGAATTCTACTGAGTTAACATCACAGCTGACCTTTTGTAAGAAGTGCTGTGGGGATTTATCTGACTGAGCTGTCATAGTATGTCCTGCTTTTTTGCACTCTGAATGGACCAAAATGGAGAGAAGTGTTTTCTAATCTCCCTCTCAAATCCATCCAATAGTAAATGTTATTGTTCGTTCGACCCCTTATAAAACTAGCAGCACTAGAACAAAATAGTTCATCATGAGACGGATAAACCTAACATACTGAGTTTTAGGTATGTCTAATGTGCAAACAAAATGTGATGACAGATTACAGATTCCAAATGTTCTTCAATACTAACATCTGAATTGGTTTTAAAAGTTTTAATCAGACTCTTAATATATTTCATGATTTTAAGTGGATTAAACAGTTCACTGTTCTGACACATCTCTCTCTGCTCTTCAGAAGTGGGCCCAGTTTCTAGCACAGATTTCCCAGACTGTGTCTTGGCTCAGCCTCAGTGATAGTCATTATTATTTTTTGTTTTATTTGTGTATGTTCCAATAGAACTTGAAGAAAGAGTGAAAGTGAGGAATCGCTCATTTACTTCAGAAGATCCGTTGGGTATCAACCCAACATTTTCATGGTTTTGTTGAAGGATCTTCACTAGTGCTATTTTCCAGATTTTATTATCTCCCCCGATCATTCTATACCACCATTGTTCATCGTCCAGATGACCGTCGATCAGAAAATGGTTGAGGTAGGCAAGTCTTATCGAGTGGTTTTTCGTGCAGGATAAGAGCAGATGGCGGACTGTTTCGTTTCCTGCGCCACAGAGCGACACTCACTTGTGACCGAGGTGCCTCGTATTTGCCGGATTTAATTAGTTTCCAGTAGGTTCAGTCTTGCCCTAAGGAGGAAATTGCGGGCTGGCCTGCTAGGGAATTTTTTATTTATCTCTGAAGCTCATTGAGCTTGAACAATGTTTGCGGCAAATGGGCTATGAGTTTGTTTGAGGCCGCTTTGTCTTGTGTTATTGACCAGTTAAGGTTTTTCAGTTTCTGGGTCACTCTGACCGGGTTTGTGGTTAGATCTTCTTCTGTGCAGGCGACTGAGGTCAATAGGGACTTGTTGTCATTCTTCCAAGTTATTAGAATTTTGACCGTATCAGCTTGTATTTCTTTGCCTACCAGTGTGTAGATTTCCTGGTTACTTTGGATCATACATTTACGGTAGAGGAGCACTGAGTTGATGTTTATTGTGCCCAATAGGGACAGGAGGCTGAGTTCCCGCCTTATCACAGGCATCAAGGTTGATTTAGGTAGGGAAAAAACTGTCCTCCAGAAATGGCCTTCAAGCCTTGGCCAGACTTTTTTAGGTATCAGGGGCATTGCCTCAGCCCCATATGTGATGGAAGGAACCACTTTCATTTTGTAGAAATCGATTACTGGGATGGTCCTAAATCTGCCGAATTTCAAGTTGATCGCTTTTCCTTGGGCTGCTAGCTTTCTGATGTTGGTTTTGAGGGTTTCCTGCATTACAATGTCTTGTTTTGAGCTGTTGATGGTTGCACAGAGGTATTTGAACTCTTTTATTTTTTTTATCTCGGTTTCTTCTAGATACCATTTGTATTTTTCAGATCTTTTTGAAGCGGACTCCAGGACCATTACTTTAGTTTTTTCTTTGTTGATTTGTAGATTATTTTCTGCAGTGTAGTGGTGTACGTTTGTTAACTGTCTCTGGAGCCCTATCTGGGTCTGGTCAAAAAGGATAAGATCGTCGGCGTACATGAGTCAACACATTTTTGTGTTGGCCAGTTTTGGAGGGAAAGTTCTGGTGAGGTCTTCGGTTTCTCCAAAGTTGCCCATGTACGCCAGAAACAGAGCAGATGTGAGTGGGCACCCCTGTTTCACCCCTCTTCCAGTAGACATTTCTGTGGAGAGGTGTCCTTGGTGGGTTAATCGCACTCTGAGAGTGGTATCTGTGTGTAATGCTTTTTATAGGCGAGAGAATCTCATTACGGCATTTCCACTCTTCTAGTTTTATCCAAAGACGCAACATCTCCACTATTTTGAACGCTTGAGAGAGATCTATAAAAGCTACAAATGTTCTTGGTTTGCCCTCTAAGTACTTGCTCTTTAGGGTACTGATGGTTAAGATGTTAGTTGTCGTATCTACATTTTTCTTGAACCCTGTTTGGTAACTGTCGTGACATGGAGCTGTTTTGACCTAGGCTTGAAATCTTTTCAGCAGTAAAGCACGAAAGACTTTCCCAATACAGTCTAGGAGAGCTATTGAGCGAAAGTTTGAGGGATCGCTGACGTTCCCTTTCTTGTAAATAGGGACAATAGTTGCCTTAGTCCATGATGGTGGGATGGATTTCAGCTGTGCGCATCTCACAAAGATTTTCTTTAGGAGATTAGCCCATTCAGTAGAGTTGCTTTTAAGGTCCATGTTGGATGTCCCGTCCGGGCCAGCTGCTCGAGAGTTTTTAAGTTTATTCAGGAAGATTTCTTCCTGGTCATCAAAGGATAGCCATCCCATGAGGTTTGGTTTCTGGCTGCAAGGAAGGTTTGAAGAGAGACGTGAAGTGGTCAATCCATTTCTGCTCGCCAATAGAGTTGAGGATCGTGTTTTTTCTCGAAGGCGCTGTAGTTCTTAAGAGCGATCAAAATTCCCTGGCTTTGTTGCCACAGATTGCTTTCAAGATGTTTTCCAAGTCTTGCTGGTAAAGGTGGAAATGATGGTTTTTTACCCAGTTGCGGTAAGTTTTGGGTGCAGCTATTATTTTTGCTTCTGCTTGGCTGGAAGGGGTTTGCTTCAGTTTTCTTTTGATTTTGCGCAATTCTCGCCTTTTTGCTGCTAACTGTGCATCGTATGTGTGATTGTGGGAAATGCAGGAGTTAGAGCTTGTTTTCTTTTTCGTGATGAACGGGACTAGAAGGGGCACATAGTCTAGTTTGTGGTTTGCTTCCGGGTGACCACTGTCGGAATATCTTTGAGTCAATTTTCTGACTGCAGCTGGCGTAAGTTTTAGTCAGTTAACCTGATTGTTTGCTTCTACTCCAAGGGACTTGTGACTAGGTTTATTGAAGGAATTCGACCAGGTTGACATGCTGCATTAAGGTCTCCACAAATTATGAGGTATGGCACCTGGCACGTGGACTGTATGCCATCGATTGCATTTGCATCATTGATGTATAGGTTTTTGAGTCTGTGGCCGCAGGATTAGCGTTCTGCGTGCCTTTCCAGTCTAAGAGGACTGTCAAAATTGATAGATTAGTCTGCAGGATTTCTTTTATCTTCAGGCCTATTCCTTTTCTGCATGGCGTGAAAAGGCCAGAAGAGGGGTGGCATAATGGGCCTTTTTTTTGCAGGAGCCAGAACCAGGTCATATCCCTCCAGTACAGGTTTGTCTACTAACCAAGTTTCTTGTAGACAGATGACATCATAGGTTACTAGCTCTGTGTCACCCGGAGTGGTCAGATGGAACTGGCCTTGGGTGTTCCAGGAGCAGAGCTTTAGTGAATTTGGAGTGTGGTCGGCTGGCGAGACTTCATTGTCATTGGTTTGCTGATCTGCAAATTGCTATTTTTTGTGGGTTTTGGACAAGGCCTTTGGGAGCCAGGACCAAATACCCTGAAGGTTTTCTTTTTGTCGCATGTTTTCTGGCATTCTTTTCTCCGAGTTATAGTTGCGCAGGATTCGTGCTACTGATTTTTTGGGCGAATCCTGTTTGATAGTGTTGCTCCTTCTTTGAGTCGTTGCGGATTTGGTTTTTGAATGGGCTGAAGAGGGGATTTTGTTTCCTCTTTTGTCATGTAGCTGGCGTACGTCATTCCTTTTCTTGATCGTGGTGTTTTCCCTCCTTTGTAGGTACTTCTGAGGCTCGTTCCAGGAGGTATATGACCCTCGGGGCAAGGAGCGAGCCTTGTCAACTGCTTCTCGATGGCCAAGGGAAGTCGAGGTCCTTTTTGTCAATACGTAGCACAGTTTTAGTAATTCAGCCGCTTCTTCAGATATTTGGGTTTGAGCCCTCTTTGACGAGATGTGCAAGTAGGTCTTGGCTCTTCGGTGGGAGTGGTAAATATCCACGATCTTCAGGTCGTCCGATTTGATTTGTCTGAGGGCAGGGATGAAGCTGAACAGGGTTAGGACTCCTCTTCTGTTGAGGATGATTTTGTCAAGGTTTTCAGCACATTGTTATAATACAGGCTTTTCTGTCCGCTTTGGTCGATCGTGATAGCTCTCAGTTCTGGATTTGCAGTGGGCAATTTGGTGTTTTAGTTTTTCAGGGGCTAGATTTTCTTTTTGCCTTTGCTGCTTGAAGTCCAGCGGTGATGAATCTCTACTGAGTTTTCAGCCCCTCTCAGTATGATCGGACGGTTGTCGCGACGCAGAGGACCTGCGGGTTGGAGAGAGCAAGTTTATCCTCGATGAAAACTATACTTTCCATGGTCCAAGGGCATTAGATGGTTTTATTTTTGGGGGGAGGTGCAGGCTTTTCCTTCTTTCTTCCAGTGTACGAAAAGGGGGGCAGGAAGATTGTCAGCAGCAGTTTTTCTGAGACGGCTGCGGCTTTTCTCCTTTGCAAGTTCGTTTTGTGCTTTGGATTCAGCCTGGTTTCTGCTGGGTGAACTGTTTGCTGATTCGTTATCAAGATGTTGACTGATATTCATTGAATGGTTGTCTGCTAAGAAGTCTTTTGTTGTTCTTGGAGATTGTTGATTACATTTTGGTTTGACTGTCTGTAGGACAAGGCTGGTGCCTCGGTGAGGAGTTGAGCTTTCTTTTTATTGTGCTTTTCTTTGACTGAGACGTCATCAGAGCATTTGACGCTTGGTTGATGTTTTCAGCCTGATTTTTTTTTGTTGTGGAAAATATTGAATAGGCTCGATCTTTGCCATCACGTTTTGGTTGATTTCGAGGGCTTCTAGGAGACATGTCGTCGCTGATGTGGATGATGTATCTTTGCTCAGGATTGCTGGATTCAGCCATAGGTTCAGTGGTGGGCTCCACACCTGTGGGTAAGACCTTCATTGGTGAGGTCGACCAAGCTTTGGTTTTTGGGCGGTGAAAGTCCGTCTCTTGATCTTGATGCACTGTGAGGTTGGGTGAATGGTTTAGGTTTATGTTGTTCATCTTTAAACGTTCATGCAAAGCAGTGATGTAACCTTCTAGGAAGATCAGTTTGGTATGCATCATCGCCTGTATGGTAGTGTGGTCTTTCAAATTGTCGTTGATTGATTCGTATAACTTTGTGAATGGTGCCAGGGTGATTATGACCGCAGACATGATGGATAGGATGTCTGACTTTTTTTTTAGGGTGACTCGATGGGGGTTCCTGGAGGGTAGGTGCCTTTTTTAAAGTTTGAATTGTTTACATAGATCTCATTTGTTGCCAGCTTTCTGACTGAGGAGATATTTAAAAAGTCTGTAGCGTCACTCCGGGTCCAGCTTTGTTTGGTGTTTCTCTGATGTCTCCCCCCTTGGAGTGACCTCTTGAAAGTCTTTTGCTTGAATGCCTTTGACTTGTGTCTTGGTTGTTTAACTGGGGTGTCTCCAGAGGTGTGGTAGCTGTGTCGATGACCTTTTCTGGTGGTAGAAGAGGTGTTATGGGCATGGTTTTGCCAAGGTCGGCTGGAGGAGGCGCCATGTTTACGTGTGGCGTGGCTCTAGATGCTGAAGGTTTTTCCCCATTTTGGGGGGTTTCCTTTGAGGGCTTTGTGGGGGCCTATGGAGGCTCCCCTTAGTTTAGACATTGCTGAGCAGCGGGATTTGGGAATGGAGTGGACTGTGTGCCGGAGGCCGGGGGTGACACGTTGACTTGTGACCGGGGGAGTATGTCATGGTCAACTGGGCCTGGCTCTTGTGGTGAGAATTGAGGCACAAGTGGTTCTTGTGACTTGTTGTAGAGTGCTTTGGCTTTCGGAGAGGGCCCACTAGGCGAGTCAATTTTTCTAGTTTTTTGATGCAGTTCGCAGGTCGTGATTGCCTCTAAAATGTCAGCGTCTGTAAGGTTGTCCTGAAGTCCTGGAGCCTGTGGGGCGAAAGCATTGAAGAAGTCAGTTGCAAGACTGGCCGCTGGTCTTTTGCCAGAGTCCGGCTTCCAAGTCTTTTTTGTTAACTTGGCCCCAGGATTTTTGGTAGTGGTAAGTGTCTGGGGGACAGTCGTTTTCTTTTTTTGCTGCTTAGTCGTTGCATTTTGTTTTAGTTTTTGTCGACGCTTGTTGCCTTTTCTGCGCAAAACGGTCTGGCTCCAGTGGCGCTTTTTTTTTGGGAGGTTTGGGAGTTTGTGATAACCACTAACTGGGAGGAGAGCGGAGGATCTGCCTCATAAAACAGGGGTGAATTTGAGGGCTTTTGGAAGGTTTGACGTGCCAAAATGTTTTGATGTGGTAATACAGACTCAGTTTGGCTTGTATGGGTATGGATAGTTGCAATGGTCTTAATCCGATTTTCAGGAATGTTAGAAGTCAAAAAAACTTGATTTGGCATTGCTCCAAGCGGCACCTCTTTGTTTCTGTCTCTGTTGCAAAAAGCTTTTTGGGGTTGTCTGTTAAAGGGCAAATCTGCTGACATAGCTTTGTTTCTGATGGCTGGAGCTGTCGTAGGCGCGGGACTGCTGTAGGACTGAGAGAGATGGGAGTGATTTCGTTCTGGAGTTCATGCTCCATCTTTGTCGTGGTTAAGGGGGTTTCCTCACTCAATCCTCTCATGGCTGCTCCCGATACATCTCACGGATGGAGTCCCGCCTCAGGAGCTCCCGTACCCCTCCCCTTTTGCTCACAGCTTTCAGCCCTCCGTCCGGAGGAAGTCAGGAGCCAGAGGGAGGAGGACGGAGCCAGCGGGGAGCTTGTGAGATGCGCTGCAGAGAGCGGAGACATTGCAGGGGTCGCAGAGCCTTTTCCCGGACCCTCAGAGTCTGCAGCCGCCGACTCTGCCGAGGGAGGGTTTGTAAGTGAAGGTGAGGCTTCTTCTTCCATTGGACCTGAGGTCTCTTTAGGTCTTTGACCGATGATCGCCTTTGCACCTTTAGGAAGGTGGGATGAACGGTCCTTTTCAGGGATACGGTTGCTGAGTTGGATGTTATTGAGGAGGGCGCGAGGGCGTGCACTATGCAGCAAGCGGCCTTCTTCATTGCCAAAAGTCGGCTTCTCGGATTCAGCGAGTTTAGCAGAGTTGGCATTCTTGGCAGCCATGACAGCCAAGAATGCAAGGCTGCCACTCTTTGCCACTCCATGTCCGCTCCACGGAAAAGGAGGCGTTTTATGGCAGAGCTGAGGCTGTGTTGGATACACGCCTCCAGGCACTGTGGAAACAGTAAACAGACTGTAGAGGGAGTAGCAAGACTGCCACTCTTCACCACTTTGCGTCCCCTCTGCGGAGAAGGTGGTGTTTTATGGTGAAGCTGAGGTTGTGTTGGAGACACGCCTCCAGCCACTGTGGAAACAGGAAACAGACTGTAGACTGAGTAGCAAGACTGCCAGTTTTCACCACTCCACGTCCAGTCCGCAGAGAAGGTTGCGTTTTATGGTGAAGCTGAGGCTGTGTTGGAGACACATCTCCAAGCACTGTGGAAACAGGAAACAGATTGTAGAGTGAGTAGCAAGACTGCCACTCTTCGCCACTTCGCCGTCCTGTCCTCAGGGTTTTGAGAACAGGTCTGATTTCATAAAATATGAATTTGTCATTTCATTTCTCTAACTTGTGCGTCTAACTCTTGTGTTTCTTTATAAAAATGCAGAGCTCTCCTTCCTAAATGTGACTAATAACTCATTCATTTAATTTTTTAATCATTGATTGCTTCCAATGTTCTATCCTCTTCAGACATTAACCTAAATACCTCATCTTCTAAGGATTGTAGGTCCCTAGAACATTAGCTACCACTTTGCATAACTCCTGCCCCTCCGACAAAAGCAAAGTCACTGTCTGTCTGGAGACCTTCTAAATCTGTTTTTAAATGGGCAATTTCCCCTTCACATTGCCCCACTTAAATCTTTCTTTGCACAATCTCCAGATTGAAAGTATCACATTTGGCTTGCAATTGTGCACTAAGCTCTCCCTTTTCTGTGCTCTCTTCTAATTAAGACAATTTTCCACTCAAAACTGCCAACTCACAATGCAAGCCTGCAATGATCTCACCATCCTTCAACCTCAGATCAATGAACCTGTGCACAATGAACCATGTCTTGCTCCAAGGCAAATGAAACAGTCTTGTTGTGACTTTCGGTCCTCGGAGTGAAAGAGCCTGATTAAGCATTACCGTAGCAGAGTCCCCTCTGCAAATAACTGCCCAGGGTATTATTCATTTATCCCTGACACTATTCGCTCTCACCAACTTGAGATAGTTATTGATGTCCAAGTTGCTAAAGCCAAAAAACATGGTTTCCTCATAATTACAGATGTCCTTGACTTTGACCTGTGCCAGGTTTGCAGTAAGCCTATGTTATTTAATGCACAACACCAGTAAGATGATTCACCAATCCAATTCAATGTGTACACAGCACAGTGTGACAACTATAAGGTGCCACACCTAACAAATGCACTTATTCAAACGTTGCATGCATTCTCTACCAAAATGTAGGAATGTGTTTATTGTCACTTTTGCGACTACACTTTATTGCAGGATCCTTGGCTATGCCTCATTAAGCCTTATACTTCACTAGGCACCCCTTGTATACTATTAATAGGTTGGGGAAGCAATTAGTACACACCTTAGAATGCAGTTCAGTTTTTATGTGGGCAGTTACACTTTATACCTCAGCCCCACCTACTGTCTACCCCTTGACCTTTTAGTCAAATGTCAGGTTAGTCTGATGTTAGAAATAATGGGATATCTTGCAAACATAATTATTCCCATAATCAATTAAGATTAAGAAAGCTTCCATGTCTTTTGGGTACCGTGAACAACAAGCCAATTCCTTTCTAAGTCAATTTGACCTGGCCAAATCAAAATTACCTTGCAAGAAACCCCCAAAACAATTATCTGGTGATCCCTATTTATCCTTACTCCACTTGAGTTGAAACTCTATTTGACCTAGCTCCACTGGCCTCCCTGTAGCTTGAGCTCCCCTCAGGAGTTACTCCTGCCTTCCAGTCCAGGACTCTTCGGGATACTGCAGCCTGGAAGCCTGTCACAATGCCATCTACGCAGATAACCTCAGCTCACATCCTTCAAAGCCCCAGTGATATTTGACCAGATGCCTTTGTTCTTGGACAGTGCACCCAGTTTCCTCACTCAATGTAATAGAAACTCACAAACGCTTCCTGATAAGCCCGAGGTCCTTTCAAATTCAAAACTAGTACTTGCTAGAAGTTCAGTCATCCAACGCCCAGCCAAGATCCATAACAGTAGAGATCCAGGCAAATCCAGCAAAATGCATTGTATAATCAGCAAATGGCAAAGAGACCAGCCTTCCAGCTTGCAATTCTTTCTATAGTCTTTCTCATAACTCAGCCTAAAACGTATAGATCATATGGAAGTGACACATATTACTCACCTATTTCTGGCATGTCACTTCCTTTCCCCAACATTCTTGTGGAACAACAAAAATGAACTTGGGCTAAATGAGATCAGAACATCTGTACACATTTAAACAATACCAAGTCTTGTCAAAATATATATATATATTTATTTATATGCAATTCGCACAAATATTTATTGTTCTCAACATCCACATTTAAACACCACCATTCATTCCATCATTCATTCACAATGACACATTGTGTCTAAACAAATAAGAGATCGGAATTCATATGTTATGTATATTGCTTGTTTGTAGATTGAGGTTTGATGACATCCTCCACCTTTTGACATTTCGGAGTGGTTGCAACAGAACCATCCGTCTCCTGAAGAAGGTTGCTTATATTTACCGGCTTGAATTAGGGGCCTATTGTGACGACCAAAATATATGTTGAGTTACAGCAAATAAGCAATATGCTATTTGTTTTTGTATTAACACTTACTGTAATCACCAAGAGGTGTTGAAATGTATGTTAATATATGGGTTCTAGGTGGTCTTAGTACGACAAGTGTTGAATATTGACATGTATAGTGAGATTGTGAATGAATGATGGAATGAATGGTGGTGTTTAAATGTGGATGTTGAGAACAATAACATTTGTGCGAATTGCTTTTAAATAAATATATATATTTTTTGACAAGACTTGGTATTGTTTAAATGTGTACAGATGTTCTGATCTCATTTCGCCCAGGTTCATTTTTGTTGTTCCATTATATTTAGCCTGTAGAACCTGTGGCAGTAAGGCAATCCCTATTTCGAAATCCAACATTCTTGTGCCACAGACCCTTCTAGAAACTTCCAGTACCTTCTAGCACCATGTCACCCCCTCTAGTCTTTGGACAGCATTCAGCACATTACCCGAAAATGTAACTTATTCTTCCTCCCCCTTTTCCTGCTCAGAACAATGAATGCTTATATTCAAGGTCCTTTCAGAAGCTAGCACACCTGCAAATGCAGGTTCACTTTATTTTCTGAAAACTGGCAGCCCGCAGCCAGCCTGTTTGTTCATGCACCTGCTGTGGTACTAGTGCACACAGAGTCTATGAGCTGCAAATCTAGTGCCCATAATGATTCTTATATT
Source organism: Ambystoma mexicanum (assembly GCF_040938575.1). Classification (NCBI taxonomy): domain Eukaryota; kingdom Metazoa; phylum Chordata; class Amphibia; order Caudata; family Ambystomatidae; genus Ambystoma; species Ambystoma mexicanum. The sequence continues at coordinate 113,965,661 of NC_090934.1, read as the reverse complement.
AGCTGTTAGTACCCCTCTTTCAGTTTATATAACTACAATTATTCCACTACACAGCATGTAGTGCAATGTTAGCTTGCTACACATTAGTGTTATTAATAAAGCCTGCAGCACCCACAACATATGGCATGTGCTGTATTGGTAGCATCATTTGTAACAGGTGCACACTGTCTCTGTTGAAGTAAGTGGTATTGTTGAAATGAGTCCACTCCATTACATCTTACAATCCCACTGCCAATAACAATCAAAGCCAGCCTGACTGTGGAGCTCTTCAAAGCTCAGCTTAATCTTCACTTACTTGCTAAATATGGAGCTCCTCTTGCTCTCTACCGCACAGAATCACTTCCTCCAGTGACGATAAATAATGTATTTTTGGATATTTAAGTAGCACTCTTCTTTAGTTTGAAATACTTTCCCCCTTGGATTAATGTTCAATTGTAAGTCACATGTTTTCATGTATATCTTGTTCTCACCTTTGTGCTATTGCACAGGCACCTGTTGCCATCTACACATGCGTCATTGCAAGCCATTTCCATTAGAAATTGACATTGCTGCACGTCAAATAAATGCAAATATTCTGGTTTCCAGCACCCCTTCACTCGTTCTCTTTAGAGCAGCAACATTTTCCCCAGATATGGTGGTGCTGTGTGCCACCAAAACGTGCCAAAACCAATGAGTATACCACAACATCATTAACCATATATGTAGTGTACACCAGACATACACAATAACCCAGTAGATTTCCTATGAAAAACAGAATGAATTCGTATAGAGAATTCAAGTGGGCAACCAATATTATATTTGTAAGTTAACTGCAACTTTCATGCAATTTTAATTACATTAACACAATTCTTCACATAGTCCTTAACACATAGGCCCTCATCTTGTAATAGTACAGTGAATAGCAAGCGCTACTTTTCCCCAAGGTGATGGTTCCCAATGCATTGACCTTGGAACTATGAACGCCTGAGTCATTGCCAATAGAAATCAGACCACTGACCTGTGTGTTGAACAGATATCACAGCAATGAGTGCTTAATATCAAGATCCTTTCCAGACACGCCCCACCACACAATCTACATGGAAGAGGAGCTCTGTGCAGGACCCAGTCTTTTATTTCTGTGGCACCCATGCCATGGAGAATATATTCCATGTTTGCACCAGCACATCATTGTGCTGGGTGTTGTGTTCGCGGGCCCGCGGCCTATGCGCAGGGGCTGGCAGTGATCAGATAGGCCGCGCGGCCTGTGGCGCAGCTCCAGCTGGAGCTTGAAATAATGCACACCCACGCTGATGCTGGGTCTGCCCCGGAACTGCCTCCCGAACGCGGGGGCGGGGCTTTTATTAGAACGCCCTGCGTCACCGCGCAGCGGGACGCAGGGCGGAACGTAACATTCCTCCTTTATTATAAAACAAAACAAAACACATAACTGTAACTGCCAAAACCAACTGCGAGGTCCAACAACAACTGTCTGTCTTCAACACTCAGCCGCCCTGCTATTAGGGTTCAGGGTGCCAGCGCACCAGCTACCACACATAGTCACTTAGCTTAGCTGGGGGCCTTGTTGTTGTCCTCAGTCCGTATCGTCCTTCGCGGGGGTCACTCCCCCTTGCTTCCGGCTCTGTTCCATCTTCGCGGTTCAGGTCCTCGAGGCCGGGTCCATTCACCGGCTCCCAGTCTCCATCCCTCGCTCCGTAGTTCTCAGGGACGGCCTCCGGCTCTTCTTCACTGGGAGGAGTGTCCTCGCCTTCACAATGGCCCTCCTTGTCGGTCCACAGTGTACGTGGTACGGCCTTGAACCATGACGCATTCATCGTCACTTGACGGTTTCCCCGTGTCACCGTCACCATGGTTCCATGCCGGTTGCTGACGGTCCATGGAAGTTCTTCGTACCTGGTGTCCAGTTTAGACTTGGAGGGGTTTCGTAGCATGATGACCTGGTCACCCACTTGATGATGGGACGGCCTCGCTCTCCGCTTGCCACTCATGTGTTCGTTGGCATCCCTTCTCCTTCTCTCTGTGCGTTCCTCGTTCACTGTGTCCGGGGTTCTGCTTGGGTGATGCGGGATTGAGGATCTGATTACGGTGCCGAACATGAGGTCCGCTGGCGGAATGCCGGTTGTGCTGTGAGGCGTGACCCGGTAATTTCGGAGGAATCGGAAAAGGTCAACCTTCCAAGGGCTGGCGTTAGCCTTAGATACTCTGAGCACCTTATTTATAGTCCTCATAAATCGCTCTACATCCCCGTTTGCCTGGGGGTGTCTTGGAGTGATGTGGTGATACTTGACATTGAGTTCCTGTAGATACTTTTTGAACTCCTCCCCTGTAAACGGCGGCCCATTGTCGCTCTTGATTGAGACAGGTAGTCCGTGAGTCGCGAACATTTTCTCAAGTGCCGGAATTACCACTTCTGCTGCTGTGGACTCAACTACCTCGACTTCCGGGTATCGAGAGTGATCATCGACCGCCACCAACAGGTGGAGACCTTCTCGGAGCTTGCAGAAGTCAATGCTGATGGCCTCCCATCGAGAGCGGCCCCGTTCTGCTGATATGATAGGTTCCGGGTTTGGCGGGGCCCCCGTGATCTGACAGGGTAGGCACGTGGCAACGAGTGTCTCGACCCGCTCTTCGATCTGGGGAAACCATACTCGGTGCCGAATGCGGGCTTTCGTCCTCACCAGTCCTTGGTGTCCTTCATGTGCTAGGGCCACTATCCTGTCTTGTAGTTTGAGGGGTATCACGATGCGGTTTCCCCGTAGCAACAATCCACCTTCCGTGACTGACAGGTCTTGCCGCACTGTGAATATGCCAGACAGAAAACCTTTGGCTTCGGCTGTTCTGTTGTGTGTGTGTCTCATGAAAGTCTTCCAATCACCGGAAAGGATGGCATTTTTCACTAAGTCACAACACGGGTCCTGGTGTGTTTCCGCCTCTATCTCCTCGATGCTCACCGCCTTGGGTCTCATTGCGCGCACTACTTGGCATATGTGTTCCTCTGTCTCTGCCGCCACTTGGATCTCTTGTTGAGTGGCCTCTCGCGGATGCCTGGAGAGATAGTCCGCAGGGTTTCCGCTGCCTGGTTGATATACGAGATCAAAGTCATACTGCTGGAGGTGCAGTAACCACTTGGTTATTCGGGCCGGAGGGTGTGCAGATGTTCCCATGAATATTGGTAGCAGGGGCTTGTGGTCCGTGATTGTTGTGAAATGGCGCCCATAAAGATAGAGGTGAAAGTGTCGGCACCCCCACAGCACGGCAATGGCCTCCTTTTCGATGTGTGAGTACCTTTGTTCAGTCTCTGTGAGGGCTCTCGACGCATATGCAATCGGTCTCTTCTCCCCTTCTCTCGTGACTTGCATCAAGATGGCTCCGAGCCCTACGGGGCTGGCATCTACAAACAGCTCTGTGGGCAGTTCAGTGTTGTAGTAGGCCATCTTGGTGTCAGCTGAGAGGGAGTTCTTGATGCTCTCGAACGCGTCCTGGCACGTTGACCCCCATTCCCACTTGACGTTGGCCTTCGTGAGTTCCCGCAGCGGCTCAGATAGCGTGGCCAGGTTTCGGATGAACCTCCCGCAGTAGGTGGCCATTCCTAAGAAACTGCGCACTTCCGTGGGGGTCATCGGTGGGCTTGCCGCCTGGATGTCTGCGACCTTCTGCGGGTCAGGTGAGATGCCTGTGCTGCCAAACTTGTAGCCGAAAAAAGTGATCTCGGATTTAAGGAACTCGCACTTTTCCCTGTGTATTGTGAGCCCAACCTCTTGTAGACGGCCCAGTAGGGCGTGAAGCCTCTTGACGTGTGTTTCTTTGTCGGGGGCGTGAATCAGAATGTCATCGCTCACGTTGAGGACACCGGGGATGCCCCTGATGACCTCCTGGATGGTTTGCTGGAACACCTCCGCGGCAGACGATATTCCAAAACTCAGGCGTTTGTATCTCCGTAGCCCCAAATGTGTAGAGAACGTTGTTATGTATCGAGAGTCTCTGTGGAGTCTGAGTTGGTGATACCCCGCCTTTAGATCAATCTTTGAAAATATGCTCGACCCTGTGAGGTCAGCCACAATCTCGTCGATTGTTGGGGTTATGTGGCGTTCCCTTTTGATGGCGGTGTTGGGGAGGCGCATGTCTATGCAGATCCGTACCTTTCCAGGCTGCTTGGGCTTCCGGGTTACCACCATGGGAGAGACCCAGGGTGTGGGTCCTGTGACTTCCTCAATGATACCTGCTTCTTCCAGGGCCTTGAGTTCCTGCTCCACTTGTTCTCTCATGTGGAAAGGCGTTCTCCGGTGCCGGACGGCTTTCGGCTGCACTGTCTCATCAATGTGAAGTTTGATGGTTTTGCCTTTCAGACAGCCTATGCCTTCTTGCAGGTCAGGGTACTGGTTCAGCATGTGCTCCACTTCCTTGTCATCATTGACATGGCAGATGAATTGGACCACCCCCAAGTCCTCCGCTGCGTCCCCGCTCAGGAGGCTCTCAACACCTGCCTTCACCACATAGACTTTGGACCATAGTCTGTTTTTTCCGTGTTCCAGCATGGTGCGGAACCTGCCAATGACCGGCAGGGGCTTTCGACAGCCGTATGCATATAACAGAGTGTCGGTGCTTTTGAGCTCTGGTGTAGGACTTAAGGTCAGGAAAATGTTTTCAGGCATGACGTTCACCGAGGCACCTGTGTCGATGGTCATCAGAATGCACTGGTTTTGGATGGATACCATGCATTTGCGCCTTCGGGCGGCTTTTCTGCGAGGTCCTCGGTCCTGGCATAGTGCAGACACCATGTACACCTTCCTTCCTTTCCTGTCTGTGTCCTTGGAGGGGGCCTGCAGCATCGCCGAGATATCATCCCCTTCATCCTCCGTGGAAGAGCTGGCCACTGCGACCCTTCTAGCACTGGCTTGCTTCTTTTTCTTTGTCGCCGCCTTCTCCGACTGGTTCTGCGGAGGTTGTATGGGGGTGTCCGTCGATCGGCATACCTTCGCGTAATGGTCCTTCCGGCCACATGCTCCACATGTGGTGCCTTGAGCAGGACAGTTGCGACGGCCATGTCGTGGGCCACCGCACCAGCCACACTCAGTGGGTCCCGGAGCGCGCGGTTGCCATCTGTTTTGGCCGTATCCACCACTGTTGTCATCTCTCGATGTTTGTTTGTTGGTGACGCGGGCCACCATGGCTGTGTTCAGAGCAGGTTGCAACCTGTGTAGTGTGGCCTCCATGTTGGCCGCTCTGGTGTGTGCCAGTTCCCTCTGACGTCCTAGTTCAAGGATCCGCTGTAGGGGAATACCCTTCTCACTGAGTATTAGGCGCCTCAATTTTTCCGAATGAATCCCGTTGATGATCTGCCTCCTGATTTCCTTCTCCACGTTCGTGAATTCACAGGACATGGCTAGCTTTCTCAGGCGGGTGTGGTATGCATCAAGGGTTTCCTCCGCTGCCTGTAAGGTGGTGCAGAAGAGAAACGTCTCATAGTCTGGGTTTAGTTGAGGGAGGAAGTGATCGGTGAGGGCGTCTTTCGCGCTTCGGTACCCATCCTGGCCATCATCAACGTTGAGGGAATTGAAAATGCGCAGTACTTCGTCACCCACGCTGAGTAGAAGGTGTGCCTTCAGTTTCCTGGGCGCGGTGATCTCTTTGCACTCCATCGCCATCTCGAACTTCTGGATCCACAGCTGCCATCTGGGTCCGCATGACGACGGGTCCGTGAACGGGTCAAACGGCTGGACCAGTGTCGACGAAGTGCCTTGCGTTCGAGGTGGAGATGGCGTCATGGACAGGTTTGCTGCAATTCTGGACGGCGTGGAGGGCCCAGGCGTGGATGTGCCGGCCGCCATGTTGGCGTGGACCTGATCCGTGATGTCGTAGTTGTCACTGACGGCCACCCATGCAGCGACGTTGGGCCTACCTTGGAGGTGTCACCGTATCCAGGCGCCGTGGTACGACTCCGGGCCTGGCCTTCCCTGCACGCCGTGATGCTGCTCCCTTGTGTTGGATGTTCGATGCCACCTGGATTTCTTGTTTCAGGAGTGAAGAAAAATGGACTTGGTGGCAGAGAGCATGCTGGATTAGGTAGGGAAGAAAAAAAAAAAAAATTTTTTTTTTTTTTTTTTTTTTTTTGGGTGGGGGGTCACGTGTGTGATGGCACCCCCACCGGGTGTCCAAAAATTTCGCCGATGGCTGTGTGGCGTTATTGTGCTCTCCGAGCACCGAGCCTTTCGTGAGGTTCGTCTCTCCTCGTCGCCATTGTTGTGTTCGCGGGCCCGCAGCCTATGCGCAGGGGCTGGCAGTGATCAGATAGGCCGCGCGGCCTGTGGCGCAGCTCCAGCTGGAGCTTGAAATAATGCACACCCACGCTGATGCTGGGTCTGCCCCGGAACTGCCTCCCGAACGCGGGGGCGGGGCTTTTATTAGAACGCCCTGCGTCACCGCGCAGCGGGACGCAGGGCGGAACGTAACACTGGGTACTGATTGTGTGCAATGGAGGACGGACAAGGCGGATAACGACCCTGAAAACCTCACGGGGGCCCTCCTCTAAGTATGTCCATCCGTGAACACAGACCTTAATACTACAATATTGACTGCGTTCTTAGGATTTTGATTGGTTTAGAGGTCAGTAATGACGTGCATCTGCTTCTCTATGTTATTTTTCCCAGCTCAATTACATTAATGTTATCAGTCTCAGAAGTTGAAATTTCACATAGTGAGTGCAGAGAATGTGGCATTGTGCACACAACCTGGAGATTTATTTCTGCAAGACGCTTTTATTTTTGAAATACCAGAGATGCCAGCCAAAGTGGAAATATTGTGTTTACATGCTGTGCTTGATAGACTGCTACGCAACACACGTCAAATGACACAAATATATTGCATCTCATTCTTGTCAGATACAATGCCAGGAATTCTGGGATCAGCAAAGGCCAAAATCTTCAAAATGCAGTTTTTATAACATGCAATTAGCCAATCAAGCCATCGGCACAAGCACATCTAATATCTTCAAAAGCATTGCTTAGCAATGCCCAATCAGGTTCCAGCATCGCTCTGAGGTCGACAATGAAGCAGAAACAATTCTGCCACCCGAGACAGCCATGATAAAGTGTAACAGCGCCCTGCCCGACGCGGCGCTTGAAGAGCATTTAAAGAACAGGCATTTTGAAAGGGTGTCACACTCGCCAAGCAGCCATCCATCATGCGGTTTACACAACCAGCGTGAAATAGCTCGCCGCCTCTAGAGTGTCTCAATTTGTGACAGTTTGTAAATGGATCAAATTATCCAGGTAAGTACACTAGAGATGTGGCGCCTGCCTGGGTACCGGTCCTGCATAGCCAATCAAGGGGGCGCTGTGCCGTTGTGCCTCCCCTCTCATGTCGCCATCAAGAAGGAGGCTCACCGCTGGATTGCTCCCCTCGGTGGACTCCTTTGGCCGCGCTTGATTTTCATACTTGCCAACATTCTGTGACCAAAAAGATGCAGGATTTTTCAAGTTTCAAAAATAATAATTCACATAACAATGACATCCCAGGAAAATACAAACCATAAATTGTTGGCACCATTGAAGCATTCTAAAATACATAACCCATCAAACAGCAGAGCATGGCAAGATGTTGAAATGTTAAAAATGTATAATTCTGAATGGTAAGTTAACACCAAATTCAATTACCTAACGTCACAGAAGGTAATCACACAGAGCTGGTAGGCAGCGTTTGCCACTGCTCTGTAGCAGCATCCTGGGCAACACATATGTATCTATTCTGCAGTGCAAGCTGAACACTGAATGACATGGAGACTGATACTCCCCTCAGTCAGATGCTGTGTGATGGGGTTGTGCTCTGCCACTTGCCTTCACTGGTGGTTCACCTAAGGGTTATACCGGCAAGAGTGCAGGACAGAGTCACGCAGCTGTCATCTCAGTGGATTGGTTTGAGCCTAATCAAAGTAATCACCTACCTGCCCACTGTACAGACATACTAATTAATGTGTTTCGTGCTTTGGCCTGCAACATGCCTTAGAGTCACATACTTTACCTACCACTGTAAAAAAAACAGTAGGATCTGTCACCCAAATCTGTAGGCAGTAGGACTGCTTAAAAAGCAGTAGCCTACTGCCTTCATCTGTAGGGTTGGCAAGTATGGCTAAAGAGAGAGAAGTGCAAGGAGTTCTAATGATTTAGAAGATCAAACTGTGGGTGCAGAGATATGGGAGAAATATTTTCTTGCTCAAATTCGCCCACAGATTTCACCTCACTAGTCACTCATTCGTTCAGGAAGGTGGATAGTGAGCTGATGGAGGGGCTGGCTGCATGCCGAAGGAACTCCCCCTCAATGCATATGTGTCAGTAATGTCCTGAAAATGGTAATATGGATAGGCCCACTGACTGCATGTGGATCAGACCCCATGCCCTGTATGGTTTTAGTGACAGGCCTAAAAGAGCCTTCTTTTCTGGATGAGGAAATGTAAAACATAACTAGACGCTCATTAAATTCATCTAATTGAGAAAAAAAATAATGCTGGTAAGAAAGCTCAGCAGGTGAAGTCCTCACTGCTCAGACCTGTGTCTGATCAACAGGTCACAGGTTTGAATATTGACAATGTCGGCTCAGCCTTTCATCCTTCTGATGTTGATCAAATGAACAGCAGTTTCGCTTGAGTAACAATAATTGTATATAAAAAGTCTATGCAAGGTACCTTGGATAAAAGCATCATATACATGACAACTATTGTTGTCAATAATGCCAGGGTATTTCCAGGAATCTGGGGCCAGGGGGCCTTTCCATGTGCCAGGCCTGCAACTGGGAACAGCTGAGCAGGGGAAAGAGCCGCTGATCTGCAGCATATCGCACACATCTGGATAGGGCTGGGTCAGGGGCATACCCGCTCCTGAACACATTCTATGTGTACGCTGATTTATGTTGTGTGATTATGTTCACTTGTTGGTGTTTTGTCCACTTGTGTGTGCAAAGAGCACAAGTATGATTGCAGTTTTGTGAACTTGTCCTGTAAGGCTCAACACTTTTGTGAATCTTGGAAGTAGCCCAGTGTGCGCTGAAAGACCGAGGGCCTCGTTACGAGTTTGGTGGTGCGGTAAAAAAAGTGGCAGTGATTCCTTAAACCTACTTTTTTGGTGGTATCAGGATTACTGCTGCTCTTAGCACACTGCCAAATTGCTGAGTTTGGAGGAAAAGTGGAATGGTTCAAAAGGTTCCTAGTCAATGCATCGACTGGCAAACCGTCGAATGCAATACCATTGGAAAAAAATGCATTGGAAAAAAACATCGAATGCCTTTTAACATTTTTTTTTTAATGAGGTGTTTTCCCCCATCCCCTCTTTTTTAACCTTTAAAACGAATTTTTAATAAAAAACTGAACCCTTTACCATTTAAAAAAATGCATTCAATGCCTTTTTTTCGATGCTTTTTTTTCAATGGTATGGCATTCGACGGTCGATGCAATGACCAGATACCGTTCAAAAGGATCAATACCGCCACCTGCCTCGTGCCAATGCGGTGTCAATGCCAATCTTCACCCATGTCGGAAAAAAGGTAGCCATGCTGGAATTCATGGCAGAAGAGCTACCTTGTCTTTGCAAGACTTGTGTGAGTGCCCTAACAGGATCTCCTACAGGGTATTTGATCATGGCTTCAAGAAGAGAATGCAAACATAATGTGGAATGGAAGGGACCAACAAGAATATTTTCACCCCTTCTGGACACAAATGTGGGGTTTAACAGGGTCTTCAGTTAAAGTGTCTACGATGTTATATATCAACAACTATTGGACTCATTTAATTTGTGAGTGTTGAGGGGGGTAGCCGGTTATCCCGCGTCATCGGACCTTTTCCCAATTCCTGCTATCATAAGTCTACTAGTTAATACCATGTCAACAATGGATGCAAGTCTATTGGGTAGGTGCCCGACTCAATGCGTCATTTTTGGTTGACCGGCCATTTTATTGCATCTTTTTTAAAGGGTGTTGCAAGGTTAGGGTCTACTTGAATTTATATTTTATGGCAGTTGAGGGTTGGAGAAGGGGTGGAGGACATACAAGGAGAATGGGGTGAGCCCCCATTATAAATGGCGGACAAAGGGCCTCATTACGAGGTGGGCGCAAAGGGATACCGGGCGCCGTTAAGGACATCTGTTGCCGGTAATCCCTTTGCGCCCTATTCCGAGGTCCCTTAGCTGGTCCCTTCCTTAACGCCTAGTTTTACCAAGCGTTATGGATGGGGCATGTTAAGGGACTACAGAGATAATAACGATACCACAATTTGCGGTACCGTTATTAGCGCCTTCCCCCGTCCCATTGAGCCCTATGGGGGCTGAAATGGGAATGGGGAATGGCTTTTTCAATGGGGAGTTACCGGTCCCGCAAATGTCCGAATAGACCGGTAAGTCCCCATTGAACGAGGGCGGACTGGGTACCAGTATTGGAGGTAGTCATGGCGCTAATAGCACCATGACTACCTCCAACCTCGTAAAGAGGCCCCAAATGTGGTAAAATGGTCACAGTGAGTTGGGATCCACGCAGCTGTATGTGATGCAGTCTATTGCCCTACTAGTTCAGGACACTTGAACCAAATTCTTTTCCCTAGTTTACTAACCCAGAACATCTGGTTCCGTTTTTTTTTTTAATTGTTCGCTAATACACGGTGTACTTTTTGTAAGCAGTCAGAGAAAGCAAGCAGGATTAGGAAAGTGGCCCTGCTCCGGCTCCCCGTCCATATGTTCTGGATTGTCGCGCGCCATATGACGCAGCGTCGCACCGCAAATCCACAGACGCTTCCCACAGGGGCCTTGCAGTGCTCGCAATGCCGTGCTGACTGACGCGCGCCTCGGAGTAATGCCGTCCAGAAGACCGCGAACTAATTAGCGATGCAAGCCGCGAGAACACGCTTCATTACATGAGCATATGGGCGAGTTGCGATTCCCAGCCTACATGAATATACAATTAATTACACCTGTTTCCGAATTGTTATTCCGTACGTCAATTAGGCTATGGAAAAAAAGTTGCAACCTGCGAGGAGGGATTGGAATGATCTCTTGAGGCTTTGCCTGCTGCATCTACTGGGTTTTCAGCCTTTTTTCTAGAGCAGAGTCTACACCGCAATGTATTCATGTATTCTTATATTATTACTCTCTCATTATTTGTACTATTTTTATTATTATTCAAATTATGCAGTCTACTCATATTGATTGTCACTGTTCCGATTATTATTATTATTATTATTATTATTATTATTATTATTATTATTATTATTAATATTTGCATGCATACTACACATTTAGCATTGAAGGAACTATGGTTGTCTATAGGAAGCCATCAGCAACAATTGCACAATGCAAATGTTAAATCCCCTTACAGTGACTTCATGGCAAAGGTCGAAGAATCACAGCTAGGGACTATGGCATTTTCACTGCTGTCACAGGTCTCATGAGGCTGAAGGCCAGAGCGAGAAGCCCGCCTCCCTGGCAGCACGAGGAGCCCACCAACCTGGCTGCACAGGAAGCCCACCTCCCTGGCTGCACGAGAAGCCCACTTGACTCCTTGGCAGCACGAAAAGCCTGCCCCCCTGGCAGCACGGGAAGCCCACCTCCCTGGCAGCACGAGAAGCCTGCCTCCCGCCTTCCTGCCAGCAAGAGAAGCCCCCCTCCCTGGCAGTACGAGAAGCCTGCCCTCCCCCCTCCGGCAGCACGAGAAGCCCGCCTCCCTGGCAGCATGAGAAATCCACTTCCCTTGCAGCAAGAGAAGTCCGCCTCCCTGGCAGCATGAGAAATCCACTTCCCTTGCAGCAAGAGAAGTCCGCCTCCCTGGCAGCAAGAGAAGCCCGCCTCCCTTGCAGCAAGAGAAGCCCGCCTCCCTGGCAGCACGGGAAGCCCGGCTCCCTGGCAGCACGGGAAGCCCGCCTCCCTGGCAGTACGAGAATCCTGCCTCCCTGGCAGCACGAGAAGCCCTCCTCCGTAGCAGCAAGAGTAGCCCGCCTCCCTGGCAGCAAGAGAAGCCCACCTCCCTGGCACCACGGGAAGCCCACCACCCTGGCAGCACGAGAAGCCTGCCTCCCGCCTTCCTGGCAGCAAGGGTAGCCCACCTTCCTGGCAGCATGAGAAGCCTGCCACCCAGCCTCCACGAGAAGCCCACCTCCCTGCCAGCAAGAGAAGCCCGCCTCGCTGGCAGTATGAGAAGCCTGCCCTCCCCCCTCCGGCAGCACGATAAGCCTGCCTCTCTTGCAGCAGGAGAAGCCCGCCTCCCTGGCAGCACGGGAAGCCCGCCTCCCTGGCAGTACGAGAAGCCAGCCTCCCTGGCAGCACGGGAAGCCCACCTCCCTGGCAGCACGGGAAGCCCACCTCCCTGGCAGCACGGGAAGGCCTCTTGACTCCCTGGAAGCAGGAGAAGCCCACCTCTCTGGCAGCAGGAGAAGCCCGCCTCCCTGGCAGCATGAGAAGTCCGCCTCCCTGGCAGCAAGAGAAGCCCGCCTCCCTTGCAGCAGGAGAAGCCCGCCTCCCCGGCAGCACGGGAAGCCCGCCTCCCTGGCAGTACGAGATTCCTGCCTCCCTGGCAGCACGAGAAGCCCTCCTCCGTAGCAGCAACAGTAGCCCGCCTCCCTGGCAGCAAGAGAAGCCCACCTCCCTGGCAGCACGGGAAGCCCACCACCCTGACAGCACGATAAGCCTGCCTCCCGCCATCCTGACAGCAAGAGTAGCCCAACTTCCTGGCAGCATGAGAAGCCCGCCACCCAGCCTCCACGAGAAGCTCACCTCCCTGCCAGCAAGAGAAGCCCGCCTCTCTGGCAGTATGAGAAGCCTGCCCTCCCCCCTCCGGCAGCACGATAAGCCTGCCTCTCTTGCAGCAGGAGAAGCCCGCCTCCCTGGCAGCACGGGAAGCCCGCCTCCCTGGCAGTACGAGATTCCTGCCTCCCTGGCAGCACGAGAAGCCCTCCTCCGTAGCAGCAAGAGTAGCCCGCCTCCCTGGCAGCAAGAGAAGCCCACCTCCCTGGCAGCACGGGAAGCCCACCACCCTGGCAGCAGGATAAGCCTGCCTCCCGCCTTCCTGACAGCAAGAGTAGCCCAACTTCCTGGCAGCATGAGAAGCCCGCCACCCAGCCTCCACGAGAAGCTCACCTCCCTGCCAGCAAGAGAAGCCCGCCTCTCTGGCAGTATGAGAAGCCTGCCCTCCCCCCTCCGGCAGCACGATAAGCCTGCCTCTCTTGCAGCAGGAGAAGCGTGCCTCCCCTGCAGCAAAGGAAGCCCGCCTCCCTGGCAGTACGAGAAGCCAGCCTCCCTGGCAGCACGGGAAGCCCACCTCCCTGGCAGCACGGGAAGCCCACCTCCCTGGCAGCACGGGAAGCCCACTTGACTCCCTGGAAGCAGGAGAAGCCCACCTCTCTGGCAGCACGATCTGCGGCACCCCTGACAGTTTGAGGATGTGCAAGAGGCACCACGAGGATCGGAGGCTGGGAGGTAGGACACCAAGCAAATTTCATCCTGTTATGTGGAGGGGAGGCGAGGGTCAGGTAAGTGCAGAAGTCATTTTGTCGCGTGGTCGTGACATTTACTATTTATATAATTAAAAACACCCTGATCCCAGTCCCTCTTCAGTGTCTCAGTCCATCCTTCTCATATCAGTCCCTCTTCATCTTCACAGCAGCTCTGCATCCACTCAGCACTCCCTTCTCTTTCTCATCTACACCTCTCATCCTTTTCCACATACCAGACTCTCTTAATATTTCTTGACACTGGACAACGTAGGGGGGCACGGGCTGAGAAAAATGTCCAAAGGCCTTGGCAACAGGCGACGCCCAGTGTCCAGAGGCGTAGCTTAAGAACACACATTTATTACAAGAGATAAGACATCAGTTATGACATCTGAAGAAAGAAAACTGTAGAATTATGGGCAGGGTGACACAGAGCATCAGAGGACCCATGGAATACAGTGAAACAACGTTTGTTAGGAGACAGTAAAGGTGAATACGTTCAGTGCAACAACTCTCTTAACATTCAGAGGAAATCCTTTTGGTGAAGTAATGTTAAGGTGCCGATGTAACATTACACAACTCTGGAACTTCGGCAGTTAGTGGGAGCTACACCACCTGAAATATGAGCCCCCATTGTGCAGCCCATAACCACAGGGATGACATTACAAATGACAGAATATCAATGATGACATCCCAATTGAAATCCCTAATGACATCATCAATAACGTCACCCCTTCAGCGGATCTCTCCTGAAAGTTAAAGTGATGCAACATTTTAAATGTGTATTGCTGCATCTAAAATAGAGTGTGCGGACACGAGTGAAAAGCTTGTGTGGAGATCACATTTACAATGACAGCCAATGTACAAACATGACATTCTCACACTCCTGAGTCAGACAGGATTGAATGAACATTTACAACCCAGACACAGATATTCTTTCGATGGCATCAGTCAGCATTTATTGTATATCATGTTGATGCGACAGAGCCTTAAATGCACATCATCATTCAATGGTTATGTCATCAATCACATCACCATTACGTCATCATCTACATCATCATTACATCATCAGATCAATTACCTGTTTTAATTTGCAAGCTTCGAGCTTGCCCATCATGAACCGCCTCACCTACCCTGGACCTCACTCTACCCATCAAGGGTGAACTTAGACGTGCAAGGCTGTCCACGTGAACAAACACCTCCTGCTTGCCCCTCCTCCCTCCTATCCCCCCTCATCACCAGGGAACTTGCCGATCCATCCCCCCCCTCAACGCTGACCATGCCTGATGCCAAGCCGGCTGCAACTCTCAACTGCGCACTACTAAACGTTCGCTCTCACTGAAGTTCACAATCTTATTATAGACCACCATCTTGACCTCTTGGCCATCACTGAATCCTAGCTGCCTCCGGACCACTACTTTCCTTAGCTATTCCACCAAACTATGCCATCTTCAGGGCTGACCACTCTAGCTCATAAGGAGGTGACGCCAAATCGTCCCTACTCATCAGGCAAATCCATATCCCCTTTACTTGGTTACAAAATCCTGCATAACAAACTCTTCATTAACCCCCAGACCACATACAACCTCCTGTTACTTTACCAGCAACCCAACAATACTAGCTCCCCAGATTCAGACATACCCTTGCTGCTGACCCCTCTCATCAAGCCTACAACTAGATTCATTGTACTGGGTGATTTCAACTTGAGTTTTAATGGTTCCACCGATTCCAATACAGCCCTTGACAACTCCATTGCTGAGATGATCTTACTCAGCGTGTGCCAACTCCCACTCACGCCAAAGCCCATACACTGGATTGGATACTCACCATGAATGCCTCTATTGCTATTTCAGCAATCAACCCCACACCATGGTCAGACTACTCGCTGATAGACTTCGCTATACTCCACTCCCCACCCCATAGCAACTTCACACACCCTCCCAATCCTACAATGAATTATAGCACCCACAAGCTCACTGAAGAGTCACTCGCGCCTACTCTCCGGAGTTTTCTATCCCATCTGCCCCGAGCAAATGCCCCTCATGCCCTAGCTGACCGCTATACTAAGTGCCTCCTTCATACCTTGAGTGTTCACGCCGACCTCAAAACCAAATGTCTGAAACCACACAAACCAGCTAACATTTGGTTCTCTGATGACCTTGTCCTCCTCCATAGAAGAAAAAAAGCTCTAGAACACCTATGAAGGAAACACCCCACCCCCTCTAACTGTGAAAATCTCTATTGCCACCAATACAAACACAAACGTCATAATCCTATCTAAAGCTAGCTCGTATATTTCCAGAATTTCCACTGCCATCTTCAAGGCTAAATAACACTTTACCATTATTAAATAAGAGAACCCGATCCCATTCGGTACACTGACCCAGCCTGATAAAGACTGGTGCTCCACCATCCAAACTGCCCAGGCAAACTACATTGACAGACTCAGGGAAAAAATCACTGCCAAAAAAAGCTACTCGCTAGCAAACTACCACCATTGAACCTACTAGCACCCCCATTCATGTCTAACACCCCCCTACTATTTAGTTTCTCCCAAGTATCTCAAGACAACCTTCTTAAAACTATTGTGTGGAATTCGACCATCAGCATGGTGGGCGTGCACTCGCCTAGGCTTTTTGAAATGTTTAATTAAATGGAATGATGGTAGACTAACCTCAGGAAAATGTCTGGGGCTAATCCACACTTATGTTCCTATGCTCACACCATAACAAATACTTAGACCTGTGAACTCTGGGTGGACACAGCCTACACGCACAGTACGCCCTGTCACATTTAGTTGGAATGTGACAGCCAGGAATGCATTATGTCATTTCCAGTAAAGGGGAGGCCAGGCTTCCTCCTGCCATGGCCCGCCTGATCAACTAACAAAGGCTCAATGGGCTCCCCCTCCCCCCTGCCTGTTCTGTTCTTGAGCCCTGCAGCTGGTGGCAGCGATTAACATACCAACAGAGGGTTATTCAGCCAAGCCCACATGGGGCCTGGCAGCAGAGGTTAACAAAGGAGACAGGAAACCCAACAACCTTTCATATGTAACTGTGCCAACCTGAAGCCAGTTCCCGCCCTATCAATGACAGTGAGCTGTCATGTCTGGGAATGCTGTATACAGTAAGCCACCACGCTAGATCTTCCACCAATGAAAGAAGGCCAGGACATTGACCGGGAGGATAGCTCAGGAGCAACGCATTTGTCTTGAAGCAAGACTATCCACAGCAACACTGGTTCGAATCCCTGCCTCACACTTAGAAACTGGTCTCTGGTATTAAGCGCCTTATAAAAGAACAATTATAATTATATTGAAATATGGAAACAAGATCCCTCCCCTTAACGAGGAACAGAGGGAGAAACATAACTCAGAGGATGCTCCAGAACTGGTACCCATCCAGCACACAAGAGTGCCCTGCTAGGCTCTGCAGCAACCTTCCTGGATAGGAAGTGGCAGAAGGTATCTGAACCTACAACAAAGGAAAGGCAGCTGCCTACAACACAATCACACTCACACAAGCCCATTGAAAAAGCTGGGAGAAGTGCCTTGACGAGCATCTACTGACGTCCGCCTTAAAATACATTTTCGAGCCTGTCAAGTTCCTCGATCTGAAACAACTGACCATTGTCAAGCCGCCGTCGCTTAAATACATCGAAGACATCTCGGCCATGCTTCAGAACCAGCGATCTGCACTGAGACGATTCCTGACCCTGAGGTGTCATGTAGGCCCACATGCAGCCATAAGTCCAGCTTTGCTCGCCGAATCGTCTTGCCGCCTGATACCGGCAGCTGTCTCCTGTCTCGAACTCTGTCACAGGACCCTGCAAATATAGCCCTGAAACCGACTTGACCCTGTTGAGCACCAAGAACATCTACAGAGCAAGGTACATTGTGGTTCTGTCCCCCAGGTCCTACCCAGAAAGCTCCTAGAGACATTTTAAGACCCATTGCTTCCTTTGTGCTAAATCCAAGAAACCTTAATAAACCGCCCTCCTGTCAGTATACAGAGTGCATCCCTTTTCCTTCTTTGAAACTGTTTCTCCTCTGCATTCCTTCACAGGTTAAGGTGTATTGTGTAGTGTTGTTAGACTGTTGTGATGAATAAAGTAGATATTTTTAATACAACCTTGACTGGACACTCCCTTTATCACTGGGTAATAATTGTATTTTTGTTGTGTTGTAACTAACCACAAACATTTGTAGATAATACTGCCATTCTGTCCATTTTACCAATAATTGGACAAGGAGGTTTATAATGGGCTTGCTATTCCAATCAGTTTGGATCCCTTCTAAAGTATTAGAGGTGTGGGGTTGATTGATGGTCTAGAAACCGATATTCACCCCTAGACCACTGGTACCCTGGAGGTTGATTTGTCACAACAATCCTCTCACTCAAACATTCTAATTGGAAGGGTGGAATCTGTCCTTCCCACATCGCCAAGCTCTGTGCCTCCACACTTACCCCATCTTTACTGATTTCATAAATGCCTCTTGCTAGGCCAACCCAGTCCCCAACAGTATCAAAACTGCATGGGTCACTCCCCCCCTTAAGAAACCTTTACTCAACGCCTCCCTCTCCACCAACTACAGCCCCATGACCACCGTCCCATACCTCCTCAAAATTTTGGATTGTATGGCATACTCCCAAATCCAATGATTCCTTCAAAACCATCTCCTGTTAGTGACAATGCAATCAGGCTTCAGGCCTAAACACAGCACTGAAACGGTGTGGCTAGATCTGAAAATACAGTTTGAAGGCTTTTGCGACTCAGGGAAGATGGCTCTTCTCCTCCTCCTCGACCACTCAGCTGCCTTTGATCTGGTAGACGAGACTCACTGCAAACATCTCCTCTATAGCTTTCACTTCTCTACGAAAGCCACCAACTTGGTCAAATCCCTCTTAAGTAACCACCCCTCTAGGGACCCCTCTAGGGACTTGGCAGCAGACCCAACTGCTGTCCCACCTGGACTCTCTCAAGACTCCTGATTCTCCTGACCCTCTACAATATGTATACCAAGCCCCTCTTTGATCGCTTCAACTTCCTCAGCGTTACCTACACCAACTTCGCAGACGACACTCAAATCCTCATTCGCATTACTGGAAACCACAAAAATGACTCTACCACTATAAATAAGATCTACAGCATCATCCAAAATTGGATGGCTATGCATAATCTCTGTCTCAATGACAACACGGAACTGCTTATTGTGGGCCCCCTCCTTTTGGCTCAAAAAAGCTAGACTATGCCATCTCATCATTCACCATTGATGGAACAATTATTCCAGTCCTGAAGAACATCAAAACTGTGGGCCTCTATTTGGCTGAGGATCTCCTCATGAATAAACACATCAAGAACCTTTCACCTTTCGCAGCTTATACCTCTAAGCGTGTCTCCCTGAGTGGACAATTCCTCAAGCTGGACAATTGTTTGACTCTCATGAGGGCCATCATCAACAGCAAACTAGACTATTATAATGCACTTCTCATGGGCACAACTGCAAATAATATTGCCAAACTACATCTCGCCACACTGATCATATCTCAGCTTCCAGAAGTAACATCCAGTTACGACCTGGCTGACCTGCTTTTGCGACACTAAATCATATCTCCCGCCCCTAAGCCTGACATTATCAAAGCATTCATATTCCCCGTCTCTCTCCGTGACGGTACAGGGTGCGTAGCCAAACGCGCCCTGTCGTCTCCAGTCCTACGCGACTTGAGACAGAACCCGGAAAACAACACAGATCATCTCACAACACAGCACGCAACAATTTCGGAATATGAAACTGTGATTTAAAAGCAAACAGCAAGATTGTACATTTTGTAAAGTACTTTTATTTGACATCAAATGTTTAGAGAATATTCAGTGATTTGCATTTGTCTTTGCTGTCGATCCGCAAAAGTTCATCTTGAGTCACGCGCTGTTCCTTTGCAGTACACAGGGTGTTGGATTATGATAAAAGAAGCACTATGGTCGCACTGATAATCGGAAGGCTGTTCCGACAACGAGGCATTAGACCACCATAATGGTTGGTATGTTGCTTCTAGCCGCTAGTACCGCATAAGGCCCAGTCGTCTCCAGTCCTACGCGATTTTACACAGAACCCGGAAAACAACACAGATCATCTCACAACACAGCGCGCCACAATTCGGAATATGAAACTGTAATTTAAAAGCAAACAGCAAGATTGTACATTTCGTAAAGTACTTTTATTTGACATCAAATGTTTAGAGAATATTCAGCGATTTGCATTTGTCTTTGCTGTCGATCCGCAAAAGTTCATCTTGAGTCACGCGCTGTTCCTTTGCGGTACACATGGTGTTGGTTTATGATAAAAGAAGCACTATGGTCGCACTGATAATCAGAAGGCTGTTCCAACAACGAGGCATTAGACCACCATAATGGTTGGTATGTTGCTTCTAGCCGCTAGTACCGCGTAAGGGCATATTGGTCCTTGGCGATTGTCCCATAAAATGGTGAGGGTCATGAAGTTGGTTAGCAGTAGCTGCACCTGGCAGTTAAAAAATCCATCGGCCGGGGTCTGAAAATCGTGGCATTGACAGTACGGAAGGACATACCTGTTTTAAAAAACATAAATTAGTCTCACCAGCCGATCTTCATTAAAAATATTCATTTTATTTATTAGGGCGTGAAACTATTTGCTAGCGAGGATAGTGCAACGGAGTATGTTAACTTATTCCCATTAACCCACCCTCTGTCCTCTGCCTTTTTCAGAGCCTTCTAAGCAACAGGGGACCAATTCGGCGGTGATAGTGCGCGGTAGAAAACACTATGCCACATTGAACGAACAAGTACAACTCCGGCAAGCGAGCAAAAAATGGAAGCAGCTGACCTTCACTGTAAACGACCATAAATTCTTAGTTTGCAACATTCTGTGTTCAGCCATCTCTGAGAATTTACTTTTTACACTCCATCTTTGTATATTGCTTGCGTGCTAATAAAAAAACTTTGTTAAAGGGACGTTATGGTTCCAAGTAAAACCGAAAAACCCCTAAAATTCGCCAGTTATGGTAAGCTAAGCAATCATAACTCACGCCACCACTGTGCACTGCTAAGACTAACACCCAGGACATCAAAGATGACATCACAAATGTCATTGATGACATCACTGATGACATCACATATGTATGTACTTTTCATGAAATATGTGTACAAGGAATTCTTATTATAATGTTGCGAAAAAAAGTGTCAAGGATCATTGCAATAAATATCATACCCTAATTAGTGCTTTGAACGATGCATTGATATAAATAGCATTCTATTATGGGGTTCTATCTAGTATACTAAGCTACTAATGCAGAAACATAGCATTGTGTGCAGCGTACAAGATGAAGGTATAATATTCGTAATGTTAATATGTTGAATAATTAAATGATAATTGTTTTCTTAATAGATATTTGGGTACTGTGAAATATGTAATACGTAGCTAATAAAACCCATGTATTACATAATTGCATTACTATATAGAAAACAGAAAGAGACAAGAACACATACCAATATACATATACATAGGGTAAATAGCAGCTTTGAAACAGAGAAATCATCATTTATTTGCTTGAAAATAATGCTGTCTTTAAAGCGTGTGTCTTCCCCTATGTATATGTTTCATATGATGTGACTGGACTCTAAGGGAATTACTATAAGAACCTACTTGTAGGATACGTCTAC
The DNA here is from genome assembly GCF_040938575.1 of Ambystoma mexicanum. NCBI lineage: Eukaryota > Metazoa > Chordata > Amphibia > Caudata > Ambystomatidae > Ambystoma > Ambystoma mexicanum. The sequence continues at coordinate 113,944,513 of NC_090934.1, read as the reverse complement.
AAATAAAATACAATTTTTAGTTTCTGACTGTTACTGAAGAAAACCATGTGGCCTAGATATGTCAGCAAAAGAAAAAAGAGTGAGCCAGAAGAACACTCGCGGTGTCCTGAAATGTTTGTACATAAAGAAAATGGGGGTGTTCTGAGGACGTTGTCCGTATTTTTCGCTGGCAAGTTGCATGTGTTATAAGAACACTTGCGGTGTCCTGAAATGTTCGAAAATAAACAAAATGGGGGTGTTCTGAGGACGTTCTCCGTATTGTGTGACTGCTTAGCTGTATGCAATGAGGGAATGGCACAGAGAGTGAAGTGGAAATGGTAGAAGGGATGTCTAAGAGTTACATGGTCCGCAGACACCGCGGCTGTCCGTGGACAGGTCGTGCTACATCCGGGGTTTTCCAGAAAATCCAGCATGGAAAGAAGACTGTAGGGATCAGCCAATCAGATGTTGAGGTTGTGGATTTGTGTTGAAAGAGACTGTGTGTAGTGAAGATGGCAGAAGTGAAGAAAGTCAGGGTGTTGGTGCTCTGAGATATGTTTGTGCATGGTTTACAACAGTATGCTCAATGCAGGCATGTTGCAAAGAATTTTGATGTTAAAGGAGTGGAGGTCGTGTGGAGTACTGTGCCTGATTGCAATGTACAGGGAATTGTACAAGTTTGTGAAGATATAGGCAGGATCAACAGTCCCCATGTGGTAGTTTTGCACTATGGTGCTTTCCGTTTGGGCTATGTCAGTGCCCCTACTTTGTTGGCAGATTTGGAACACTTGGTTCAAGCAGTAATAAACATCCTTCCAAATGCCAAAGTAATTTTTTCTGGATTACTACCTAGGGCAATATGGGACAATAGTTAAGTTTTTTGTCCTCAGCAAAACAATGCTAAGTGTGTAATCAACCGAGGCATGTGTGCCTTCATGCTTAGAGCTGGTATGTTCTTCTGTAATAATGAGAATATTGATTCCAGTAATGCTGTTTATTTTAAAGAAGATGGCATTTCCTTATCTTTTATGGGAAATGCCATGCTGTTTTGGAATGTAATAGTTGCTTTGGAGAAGGTTATGTGAAGATTTTAGGAGTAAAGTAAGAAAAAAAGAATAAAATACAAAATAACAGGTGTCTGTCAAGCATCTGCAAAAAAACCTAAAAAACGGCTCTTTTCAGAGCCAACCTCAAAGCGGAAATGGGGCACACTATTTAAATTTACATTCACCACGCTCAGATTTTCGATATGTTCGCGGACATGGCAGTAGTCCGCGGACATCGAAATCACTAGCTAGGGGTTCAGTATGTTCTATGTTACATGTATTTAAAGTCAGGGATATTATGGTTAAGTTGTGCTACTAAAAACCTATGAAATTCAGTAAAAAAACTTTGTTAAAGGGACATTATGGTTAAGTTTCGCTACTAAAAACCTATGAAATTCAGTAAAAAAACATTGTTAAAGGGACGTTATGGTTATGTTGCGCTACTAAAAACCTATGAAATTCAGTGAAAAAACTTTGTTAAAGGGACGTTATGGTTCCAAGTAAAACCGAAAAAACCCTGAAATTCGGCAGTTATGGTAAGATAAGCAACCATAACTCGTGCCACCGTGCACTGCTAACTAACCCAGGAGTGTTGTAGCTGTTTAAAAAAGATAACAGAAATGTGTCTCAGTAGCTGATCTTTATTACAGTTGATCATTTTAACCATTCATTTGGCCCTGTGTTACAACTATTGATAAACACGGACGTGAAACAATGGGAACAGAGAGAAAACAATGTGGAAACTACTCTTCAATTTGCTTCAGAAGTTAGTGCTATGGAGTATGGTCAGTTCGAAATGGGATGCGGAGGCTGCGCTACAATCAGGGAGCAAGCTAAGGCCAAGAAGAACACATAGACGGAATTTTAATTAAATATTAGTGTTAAATTATGTGTTTGTGGAACCAGGGGGAACCCACTAGTGGACTACACACATCTCGATGCTGGACTGCCCATGTGCACGGGTCAAAGCCAAGTATACACAAAAGTTGTAATTGCGTGTTGTTGCAATATGCCACAAACAACCGAGTACAATATAAGCCACCAATAATGGTCCGCGAATGATAAGTTGTGTAGTTCATCTATTAAATTGTCGAAAGTAAAACGTACAAAACATTTGGCATTTCCATTCTATCAGCGTAACGCAGACACTCCATTCAGGTCAACACATTTTCATGAAATGAAATTACATGTTTCTTTGTACAGTTTTGGAATGGTGAACCTTATCATATTTAAAATGGTTACATCCCTCCCTTCATGCATTCCTTTCGGAATACTCCCTTTGTTTCAAGGTCGAAAAACAATTGTACCTTATACTGTGTACGATGCGTGGGTTTGCTCAGCTCGGAAACTAAAATTCAACAGTGCTGACCTTCACTCAGAATGGGAGTTAATAGCCCTTCAGACCATAATAGCATTACAAATATTTTTGAAAAACATATGGATTGTTTGCTACCATTCACCTATGCGGGCAACATTTCTGTGGATTTATTTTGTTCCTCTGAAGAACTTCGCACTCTCGCAGCGACTCCCACAGCCAGGCCACACCAGCTGTCAGCTCAGCCCATCTCCTTTTCACACGGCAAATCAAGTAAACATTTTTCAAAGGAGCAAGTCTCAAGCCCTTACAAAATGTGCTTGTATGAGAATGTCTGACCAAACCCTGCTGCAACCCCCTCTGTCCAGGCCAAAGTCCCCTGACCACAATGACTGCAGTTATACATTAGAGGCCTATAATTTGCACACGTGTGTTTGTAATATCCCACTTTCGGTGACTATCAAGATGAACGGTGTGGGAGTCTTGCCACTTACAAATACAGACACATACTAAACACGTAATAGTAATGCTTTTACGTTATAATGCAGATGGTACCACAAACAACTGCAAGCTAATTGGATTCACAAATGGTAAACTATCACTTGGTAAGAAAACCTTCACAACAGTAGGTATAATCTACGCAGGAGCCACAAACAATGCAGGTCACTACACTACATATATAAAAAAGAAGTGTGGATGGGTCAAATATAATGATACCAATATTACAGTAAAACAGAGAATGAGAAGGTCTGCCACCTACCTCAATAAATCCCACCCTAGATCTTCCTCTCTACACCTGCTGAGGACAAAAAACAAAACTATTGTCCCATATTGCCCTAGGTACTAAACCAGAAAAAATAACCTTGGCATTTGGAAATATTTTCATTACTACCTGAACCAAGTGTTCCAAATCTGCCAACAAAGTAGGGGCACTGACATACCCCAAATGCAAAGGACCACAGTGCAAAACAACTACATGTGGAATGTTTACCCTGCCCATATCTCCACAAACTGTTACAATTTCCTACACATTAAAACCAGGCACAGTGCTCCAGACCACCTCCACTCCTTTAACATCAAAATTGCCACATTCCTACATCTAACATACTGCTCCAAACCATGCACAAAATATCTCCACCCACCAACACCCTGATTTTCTCCACCTCTGCCATCTTCACTACACACAGCCTCTTTTAACACAAACCACAACCTCAACATCTGTTTGGTTGATCCCTACAATCCCCTTTCCATGCTGCATTTGCTGAGAAACCCCGGATGTGGTACGCCCTGTCCGCGGACAGCTGCGGTGTCCGCAGAGCGCATAACACTGGGGCAGCCCTTCTACCCTTTCCACTTCACTCTCTGCATCATTTCCTTGTTGGCTACTGTTAAACAGTCACACAATCATTCACCAATCACATCCAAGAACTTTACATCTAACTCTATCATCACAGATCAGCACTTTAGATCTACTATTGATCACTCTCAGTACAATTTGGCTGTCACTGCAACGGACCTATAGCAACAACTACTATAAAACTCCAAGATTTCTACTTGCAGATTCATGCACATCCACATGCATGAACACAGACAACATGTATGAATATTTTCAACACAGTTCATGTACAGCTCTTCTAGGAATACATATAAACAGTGTAACTGCCACTTACAATATAAACAGTAAAATTAACTTACTGTCATTTCTCCCATCTGCTATGATGAAGTGTTAATTGCAAACCTGTCTGCTCTCCAAATTTGTGTTTACTCACACAGCTATCTAAAAAAAAATGTTATTTCATATTAAAAGATGGGAGAAATAACAGTATAATTATGAAAAAGGCTGTCCAGGTGTGTTATAAAATTACACGCAGCCAGGATTAGTACGTGCATCTTCATTCAAGCACACACACAGACAATATCATTAGAAAGGCTCCCAGCTCAAACAACACCCCTGCCTCTATATGAAATCATTCTGCTTTATTTCCCACACCTTCAAAAATGCATACATTGCATGCTTTTATGTACAATCTCTGCCATTTACCCTGTAGGAATAGCAAAACATGCATATGATTATTTCTTAATATCCAATAACATAACATAAAAAATGTGTGCTCTATAGATTTACTATTATACTAATTTGTAAAACATATTCAACTAACAGATTCTAAATATAATATACAGGATGAACACAGGCAAAAACACTATTACAAAAACAACAAAAAAAATCTCTACATTAACAATGTGCTATAAACACAAATATTCACTAACGTCTTTATTTTACAATTGCAGTGAAGACCACTCTCCTGAAAAGCAACAGCGTCTGAAGTACGAACAAGGACTTAGAAGAAACCTACTCTTTCCATACAAAAAAGTACAGTACTGACATAATGTTCTGTTCCTCAAACACACTAGCATTTTAGTATTGTATAACAAAGAAGTGTATTAACCCTTTCCCGTTAGATGTAGTATTACTGCTTCCCCTTACCAGTTGCATACTTTATATTGTCATCTGAAGCCCGGTATAGTAACACACAAATACAAGAATAGCCTTCCCAACTTGATGTAGCTCCCATTGCACAATCACACACTTCCACAATCATCCTTACCATCATACTCAGACACTCATGCACAAAGCATGCATACACTGCACAACAGCCTAACCCACACTTTCTTTTTTTCTCCAACAGACCCCAAAGAATGCCTACCAAAAAGCAACTCCGTAGAAAGGAATGCAGAAGTAGAGGAAATCAAAATAAAAGTGTCCAAAATAAGCATCCATCTCTAGCAGATTTTGTACAGAAAGTTCCAACAAAACAGCTAATACAGTCATTAAGCGAAACAAAACAAGCTTCCAGTACAGAAACTTTTCCTCCTCTATCAAAATCTAAAACGAAACAGAAAGTGATTAACAAGACTTCAGCTACCACTACTGCTAACGCTGCACTTATAAATCTTGATATAATGGCAAGTAACCATACCAAAAATAATATTTTACAAAAAGTGTTCGGCCACAGAGTCGTTCAGAACCTTATAAAAACAGGAGACAAATCATGCACAACCCTTAAAACCTACCGTAGAAAATTAATCCTAGAAGCTCTCATAGACAGTGCAATCCTTCTCAAAAGGAAGTTATTTATTTTAGTTTTAAACAGAATGAAACCACTAACAAAATGAACTACTAAAGTACAAAAAGACTTCTCAATAAACAGAATATCAACAAAAATAGCTTCTTAAACAACTGTGGAGGTGAATTGAGTCACGCCATGAGCACAAAAGAATATTTGAATGAAGAAGCATATAAACAAAAGCAAACAAACCCAATTACCATACATAGCAGCAGACGAGGGTATGAACAACTTAATATCACCATTATGGAACAAGAAACTCTGCTCACAAAAATATCCCCAGAGAACTCAGTATCACCTCTCCATTCTACTGAACAAAAACATCCAGTCTACAAATGGCCGTGCACATCAATGTGTAACATTGCCAAAAAATCTTTCAAATCTTTACGCCAGTTCCTCAATTAGTATGTAAAAATCAAAGACAAATTCAAAATGAAACTACTACAAAATACAGATGCCCGTCCAGTGCGCAAATACACAGGACTACAAGTACATTCATTAGCCTGCATTTCAGAACCTATTTGCAAAAGCAACTTCCATCATATCAAAATGATATCAACACATCATTCAACTTTTAGAAATCTGGTCCATAAACCCTACTATGCTAAAAGTCCTGATTTAGCACTAGTCAATTTAAATAACAATGTTCTACATGGTACAGCCAAACAACTACTGTACAAATAGCAACCTTCTATTACACACATACAAAAAATACAAAAAAGAAATACTAAAGTATAAAAGTACCTCCGCTGAAGTACCAAACCATGTGTGTGTGTTGCCGCAGGACTTTTTATAAAAGTAGCACAAAAACTGTAGACATAACATACAAAATAGAAGACAATGAAGATTCCAAATGGTTCCAATTAGTTTTCTACCTTATAGCAGAAAACAAATATGAAATTACTGACCCCTTAATCCATTGCATTTACTGCACTGCAAAACTTGCTACTTGATATCACGTGCTATCACAAATAACTTGGAATTATTCCGACTACCAAAACCCCTGCAATAAACAAATGTATATGAGAGCATCATAATTCAAACAGTCCACCCATTTCAAGCAATAATACGCCTTCAACCAAAAACAGCAAAAAACCTCCCTCTGAATTAGTAAAAGGCTTTTGTGGCAAAGTAGTTTATTTACCATTAGATCTCAAAGAAAATGTACACACTCATCCACCACAATCCAAAATGTTTACTTCCAAGGGTATTTTATGACGCAGTCCTTGTTACAAACTCTACAATCTTAACTGCATAGCCTAGCCAAAACTTCACATACAAACTCTACAAATGAAACAGTACACAGACTTTTGGGTTGTTGATATTTGATGGGTTTTTGATTCTATGGGTGTGTTATGCTGCGGTGGTTGTGGCCAGGGCCTAGAGTCTTGAGTGCATGGACACCCAAGACTCTAGGCCCTGGCCACAACCACCGCAACATAAAACACCTATGCTACCAAACATTTTGACTGTGGTATGTGGGCTGCTTATGGGAATATTAATTACAATCAATGCTCTACTAACAACCCAAAACCAACATCATACTAAACTAAAATAGTCAGTAGTGCATTTATTATGTCCGTGGACAGCCGCGAAGACTGCAAACATGGCAAACACATCAGGGGCACCTGCCACCTAAACAAATACAGTATTTGACCCATCTCTTACTCCCCAACCCTCCCCAAGTACTCCTGCACACCAACACACTCCCCAAAATTGCATTTTTCCTCTATTCACTGCCGTGCTGTCGGGATGTCCGCGGATCCAAGATGGTAGGCTTATCGAAACAATGTGACACACCTCATGCCTCACTCCAGCCAATCAGCGGACACGTTGCGTGTCTGCGGACATGAGGCAAGCCAATTAGCCAATCGGTGTCCTGTCCGCGGAGCAAACACAGAAGTGTGTCAGCGGAACAGACATAGATATCACTAATTATTTTGCCTTACATTTTGGTCATAAAAAAAAAACTACCAGACGGATTTACAACAAAATAACAAAAGCACACTTTTGGGACTAAGCCACCGCTCCTGCCGCAATTTTGGTGGAAATCCGTCCAGCGGTTTGAGCTGTAGGCGTGAGCAAAGTTTTTTTCCCATTATGTCTATGGGAAAAAAAAACATTTTGGGACCCCCCTATAACTTTGGCCCCCCTGGACCAAACATCACCACAATTTGCAAACCAATTCAGAGTGGGCCCAAAAAGTGCTCTATATATGTAGTGGCCATGTAGTTATGGTTAAGTTGCTGTTTCCATAGGAAGAGCACTTTTTGGGCGGCTAATAACTTCCCTCTCCCTGGACGAATCCTCACCAAACTTTGCAAAAAGTATTTGGGTCACTCTGAATTTTTTTGCAAAGTTAGGTGAGGATTCGTCCAGGGGGGGCAAAGTTATAGGGGGGTCCCAAAACTTTTTTTTCCCCCATAGACATAATGGGAAAAAACTTTGCTCACGCCTACAGCCCAAACCGCTGGACGGATTTACACCAAATTAGCGGCAGGAGCGGCGGCTTGGTCCCGAAAGCGTGCTTTGCTTTATTTGGTGTAAATCCGTCCAGTAGTTTTTAAAAAAATGAGTGATATCTGTGTTCGCTTCGCGGACACACTTCCCTGTTCGCTCCGTGGACAGGACGGTGATTGGGCAAGCAACTTGCGTGATGTCTGCGGACATCTGACGTGCTCTCTCATTGGATGCGTGAAAGCGTGCAGTGCGTCTGGCTTCAGAGACGCCCACCATCTTTGTTCCTCGCATGACAGGCTTTGTATCCCGCCTGTACAGTAAGTCCCCCACCCCCGCTCATGCCCGTGTCTGTCTCCTGTTCCTCCCACCCCCCGCTCATGTCCGTGTGTCTTTCTCCCTCCCGCCCACCTCCGGCTCATGTCCGTGTGTCTTTCTCCCTCCTGCCCACCCCCCGCTCATGTCCGTGTGTCTTTCTCCCTCCCGCCCACCCCCCGCTCATGCCCGCTCATGCCCCGCTCGTGCCTCGCTCGTCTCTCCCAACCGCCCACCCCCGCTCTTGCCCCGTGTGTCTCTCCCAACCCCCGTGTGTCTCTCCCACCCGCTGCTCATGTCTGTGTGTTTCTCCCCACCCGCCGCCTGCTCATGTCCGTGTGTCTCTCCCCACCCGCCGCCCACCCCCCGCTCATGTCCGTATGTCTCTCACCACCTGCCGCCCACCCCCCGCTCATGTCCGTGTGTCTCTCCCCACTCCCGCTCATGTCCATGTGTCTCTCCCCACCCGCCGCCCACCCCCCGCTCATGCCCCGTGTGTCTCTCCCCCTCCCGCCCACCCCCACTCATGTCCCGTGTGTCTATCTCCCTCCCCCCACCCCCGCTCATGCCCCGTGTGCCTCTCCCCCTCCCCCCCACCCGCGCTCATGCCCCGTGTGCCTCTCCCCCTCCCGCCCACCCCCCGCTCATGCCCCATGTGTCTCTCTCTCCTTCCCCCCACCCCCCACTCATGCCCTGTGTGTCTCTCCCCCTCCCGCCCACCCCCCGCTCATGCCCCGTGTGTCTCTCCCCCTCCCGCCCATCCCCCGCTCATGCCCCGTGTGTCTCTCCCCCTCCTGCCCACCCCCTGCTCATGCCCCGCGTGTCTCTCCCCTTCCCCCACCCCCCAGTCATGCCCCGTGTGTCTGTCCCCCTACCCCCCACCCCCTCTCTTGCCCCGTGTGTCTGTCTCCCTCCCCCCAACCCCGCTCTTGCCCCATGTGTCTTTCCCCCTCCCGCCCACCCCCGCTCTTGCCCCGTGTGTCTTTCCCCCTCCTGCCCACCCCCGCTCTTGCCCAGTGTGTCTTTCCCCCTCCCGCCCACCCCGCTCTTGCCCTGTGTGTCTTTCCCCCTGCCGCCCACCCCCGCTCTTGCCCCGTGTGTCTTTCCGCCTCCCGCCCACCCCCGATCTTGCCCCATGTCTCTTTCCCCCTCCCGCCCACCCCCGATCTTGGCCCGTGTCTCTTTCCCCCTCCCGCCCACCCCCGCTCTTGCCCTGTGTCTCTTTCCCCCTCCTGCCCACCCCCGCTCTTGCCCCGTGTCTTTTTCCCCCTCCCGCCCACCCCCGCTCTTGCCCCGTGTCTTTCCCCCTCCCTCCCACCCACGCTCTTGCCCCGTGTCTTTCTCCCTCCCGCCCACCCCCGCTCTTGCCCCGTGTCTTTCTCCCTCCCGCCCACCCCCGCTCTTGCCCCATGTCTTTCTCCCTCCCGCGCCCACCACCGATCTTGCACCATGTCTTTCAGCCTCCCGCCCACCCCCGCTCTTGCCCCGTGTGTCTCTCCCCCTCCCGCCCACCCCCGATCATGCCCCGTGTGTCTCTCTCCCTCCCCCCCACCCCCCCGCTCATGCCGCGTGCGTCTCTCTCCCTCCCCCCCACCCCCCGCTCATGCCCTGTGTGTCTCTCTCCCCTTACCCCCACCCCCCGCTCATGCCCCGTGTGTCTCTCTCCCTCCCCCCACCCCCGCTCATGCCCCATGTGTCTCTCTCTCTCCCTCCCGCCCACCCCCCGCTCATGCCCCGTGTGTCTCTCTCCCTCCCGCACATGCCCTGTGTGTCTCTCTCCCTCCCGCCCACCCATACTCATGCCCCGTGTGTCTCTCTCCCTCCCACCCACCCCCCGCTCATGCCCCGTGTATCTCTCTCCCTCCCCCCACCCCCGCTCATGCCCCATGTGTCTCTCTCCCCTTCCCCCACCCCCCGCTCATGCCCCATGTCTGTCTTCTGTTCCCCCCGCTCATGCCCCGTGTCTGTCTCCTGTTCTCTCCACACCCCGCTCATGCCCCATGTCTATGTCCTGTTCCCCCCACCCACCGCTCATGCCCCGTGTCTATCTCCTGTTGCCCCCACCTGCTCATGCCCCGTGTCTGTCTCCTGTTCCCCCACACGCTCATGGCCCGTGTCTCTCTCTTGTTGCCCCCCACCCCCCCGCTCATGCCCCGTGTTTGTCTCCTGTTCTCCCCAGCCCCTGCTCATGCCCCGTGTCTTTTTCCTGTTCCTCGTACCCCCCGCTCATGCCTCGTGTCTGTCTCCTGTTGCCCCCCACCGCCCCGCTCATGCCCCGTGTCTGTTCTCCCCACCCCCCCTTATGCCCGTGTCTGTTGTTCCCCCCACCCCCCGCTCATGCCCCGTGTCTGTCTCCTGTTCCCCCCACCCCTCGCTCATTCCCCGTGTCTGTCTCCTGTTCCCCCCACCCCCGCTCATGTCCCGTGTCTCTCCTGTTGCCCCCCACCCCCGCTCATGCCCCGTGTCTCTCCTGTTGCCCCCCACCCCCCGCTCATGCCCCGTGTCTGTCTCCTGTTGCCCCCACACCCCGCTCATGCCCCGTGTCTGTCTCCTGTTGCCCCTCACCCCCCGCTCATGCCCCGTGTCTGTCTCCTGTTGCCCCTGCTCATGCCCCGTGTCTGTCTCCTGTTCCCCCCACCCCCCGCTCATGCCCCGTGTCTCTCTCCTGTTGCCCCCCACCCCCCGCTCATGCCCCATGTCTGTCTCCTGTACCCCCCACCGCCCGCTCATGACCCGTGTCTGTCTCCTGTTGCCCCCCCCCGCTCATGCCCCGTGTCTGTCTCCGGTTCCCCCACCCGCTCATGTCCCGTGTCTCTCTCCTGTTGCCCCCCACCCCCCGCTCATGCCCCGTGTCTGTCTCCTGTTGCCCCCCACCCGCCTCTCATGCCCCGTGTCTGTCTCCTGTTCTCCCCACCCCCCTCTCATGCCCCGTGTCTGTCTCCTGTTCTCCCCACCCCTGCTCATGCTTCGTGTCTGTCTCCTGTTCCCCCCCACCCCCTGCCCCGTGTCTGTCTCCTGTTGCCCTCACCCACCGCTCATGCCCAGTGTCTGTCTCCTGTTGCCCCCCACCCCCCACTCCTGCCCTGTGTCTCTCTCCTGTTTCCCCCCACCCCCGCTCCTGCCCTGTGTCTGTCTCCTGTTCCCCCCACCCCCCGCTCATGCCCCGTGTCTCTCTCCTGTTGCCCCCCACCCCCTGCTCATGCCCCGTGTCTGTCTCCTGTACCCCCCCACCCCCCCGCTCATGCTCATGTCTGTCTCCTGTACCCCCCACCCCCCCGCTCATGCCCCATGTCTGTCTCCTGTTGCCCCCCCTGCTCATGCCCCGTGTCTGTCTCCTGTTCCCCCCACCCGCTCATGTCCTGTGTCTCTCTCCTGTTGCCCCCCACCCCCCGCTCATGCCCTGTGTCTGTCTCCTGTACCCCCCCGCCCCCCCGCTCATGCCCTGTGTCTCTCTCCTGTTGCCTCCCACCCCCTGCTCATGCCCCGTGTCTGTCTCCTGTACCCCCTCCACCCCCCGCTCATGCCCCATGTCTCTCTCCTGTTGCCCCCCACTACCCTGCTCATGCCCCGTGTCTGTCTACTGTACCCCCCACCCCCCGCTCATGCCCTGTGTCTGTCTCCTGTTCCCCCCACCCCCCGCTCATGCCCCATGTCTGTCTCCTCTTGCTCCCACCCATGCCCCTTGTCTGTCTCCTGTACCCCCCACTCCACGCTCATGCCCGTGTCTCTCTCCTGTTGCCCCCCACACCCCTGCTCATGCCCCGTGTCTGTCTCCTGTTGCCCCCCACCCCCTCGCTCATGCCCCGTGTCTGTCTCCTGTTCTCCCCACTGCCCGCTCATGCCCCGTGTCTGTCTCCTGTTCCTCCCACCCCGCTCATGCCCTGTGTCTGTCTCCTGTTGCCCCCCAACCCCCGCTCATGCCCCGTGTCTGTCTCCTGTTCTCCCCACCCCCCGCTCATGCTCCATGTCTGTCTCCTGTTGCCCCCCACCCCCCGCTCATGCCCCCTGTCTGTCTCCTGTTGCCCCCCACCCCCCGCTCATGCCCCGTGTCTGTCTCCTGTTGCCCCCCGCTCATGCCCCGTGTCTGTCTCCTGTTGCCCCCCACCCCCCGCTCATGCCCCCTGTCTGTCTCCTGTTGCCCCCCACCCCCCGCTCATGCCCTGTGTCTGTCTCCTGTTGCCCCCTCCCCCTGCTCATGCCCCGTGTCTGTCTTCTGTACCCCCCACCCCCCGCTCATGCCCCGTGTCTGTCTCCTGTTCCCCCCACCCCCCGCTCATGCCCTGTGTCTCTCTCCTGTTGCCCCCCACCCCCCGCTCATGCCCCGTGTCTGTCTCCTGTACCGCCCCACCCCCGCTCATGCCCCGTGTCTGTCTCCTGTACCCCCCCGCCCCCGCTCATGCCCCGTGTCTGTCTCCTGTTGCCCCCCCACTCATGCCCCGTGTCTGTCTCCTGTTCCCCCCACCCACTCATGTCCCGTGTCTCTCTCCTGTTGCCCCCCACCCCCCGCTCATGCCCCGTGTCTGTCTCCTGTACCCCCCCACCCCACGCCCCGTGTCTCTTTCCTGTTGCCCCCGACTCCCCCGCTCATGCCCCGTGTCTGTCTTCTGTTCCCCCACCCCCCGCTCATGCCCCGTATCTGTCTCCTGTTCCCCCCACCCTCGCTCATGCCCCGTGTCTGTCTCCTGTTGCCCCCACCCATGCCCCGTGTCTGTCTCCTGCATTCCCCCACTCCACGCTCATGCCCCGTGTCTCTCTCATGTTGCCCGCCACGCCCCCCGCAAATGCCCCGTGTCTGTCTCCTGTACCCTCAGCCCCCGCTCATGCCCCGTGTCTGTCTCCTGTTGCCCCCCCCCACTCATGCCCCGTGTCTGTCTCCTGTTCCCCCACCCACTCATGTCCCGTGTCTCTCTCCTGTTGCCCCCCACCGCCCGCTCATGCCCCGTGTCTGTCTCCTGTACCCCCCCACCCCACGCTCATGCCCCGTGTCTGTCTGCTGTTGCCCCCCACCCCCCGCTCATTCCCAGTGTCTGTCTCCTGTTCTCCCCACCCCCGCTCGTGCCCCGTATCTGTCTCCTGTTCCTCCCATCCCCCGCTCATGCCCCGTGTCTGTCTCCTGTTCTCCCCACCCCCCCGCTCATGCCCCGTGTCTGTCTCCTGTTCTCCCCACCCCCCGCTCATGCCCCGTGTCTCTCTCCTGTTGGCCCCACCCCCTGCTCATGCCCCATGTCTGTCTCCTGTTGCCCCCCACCCACCGCTCATGCCCCGTGTCTCCCTCGTGTTCCCCCCACCCCCCGCTCATGCCCCGTGTTTCCCTCATGTTACCCCCCGCCCCCCGCTCATGCTCTGTGTCTCCCTCGTGTTCCCCCCCGCTCATGCCCCTTGTCTCTCGCCTTTCCTGCCCACCCCCGCTCATGTCCCGTATGTGCCCTGTACCCCCCGCTCATGCCCTGTGTCTGTCTCCTGTTCCCCCCACCCCTCGCTCATGCCCCGTGTCTGTCTCCTGTTCCCCCCACCCCCGCTCATGTCCCGTGTCTCTCCTGTTGCCCCCCACTCCCGCTCATGCCCCGTGTCTCTCCTGTTGCCCCCCACCCCCCGCTCATGCCCCGTGTCTGTCTCCTGTTGCCCCCCACCCCCCGCTCATGCCCCGTGTCTGTCTCCTGTTGCCCCTCACCCCCCGCTCATGCCCCGTGTCTCTCTCCTGTTGCCCCCCACCCCCCGTTCATGCCCCATGTCTGTCTCCTGTACCCCCCACCGCCCGCTCATGCCCCGTGTCTGTCTCCTGTTGCCTCCCCCGCTCATGCCCCGTGTCTGTCTCCGGTTCCCCCCACCCGCTCATGTCCCGTGTCTCTCTCCTGTTGCCCCCCACCCCCCGCTCATGCCCCATGTCTGTCTCCTGTTGCCCCCCACCCCCCTCTCATGCCCCGTGTCTGTCTCCTGTTCTCCCCACCCCCCTCTCATGCCCCATGTCTGTCTCCTGTTCTCCCCACCCCCGCTCATGCTTCGTGTCTGTCTCCTGTTCCCCCCCACCCCCTGCTCATGCCCCGTGTCTGTCTCCTGTTGCCCTCACCCCCCGCTCATGCCCCGTTTCTGTCTCCTGTTGCCCCCCACCCCCCACTCCTGCCCTGTGTCTCTCTCTCCTGTTTCCCCCACCCCGCTCCTGCCCTGTGTCTGTCTCCTGTTCCCCCCACCCCCTGCTCATGCCCCGTGTCTGTCTCCTGTACCCCCCCACCCCCCGCTCATGCTCATGTCTGTCTCCTGTACCCCCCCACCCCCCCGCTCATGCCCCATGTCTGTCTCCTGTTGCCCCCCCTGCTCATGCCCCGTGTCTGTCTCCTGTTCCCCCCACCCGCTCATGTCCGGTGTCTCTCTCCTGTTGCCCCCCACCCCCGCTCATGCCCCGGGTCTGTCTCCTGTACCCCCCTACCCCCCCGCTCATGCCCTGTGTCTCTCTCCTGTTGCCTCCCACCCCCTGCTCATGCCCCGTGTCTGTCTCCTGTACCCCCTCCACCCCCCGCTCATGCCCCATGTCTCTCTCCTGTTGCCCCCCACCCCCCGCTCATGCCCCGTGTCTGTCTCCTGTTCCCCCCACCCCCCGCTCATGCCCTGTGTCTCTCTCCTGTTGCCCCCCACCCCCTGCTCATGCCCCGTGTCTGTCTCCTGTACCCCCCCACCCCCCGCTCATGCTCATGTCTGTCTCCTGTACCCCCCCACCCCCCCGCTCATGCCCCATGCCTGTCTCCTGTTGACCCCCCTGCTCATGCCCCGTGTCTGTCTCCTGTTCCCCCCACCCGCTCATGTCCGGTGTCTCTCTCCTGTTGCCCCCCACCCCCCGCTCATGCCCCGGGTCTGTCTCCTGTACCCCCCCACCCCCCCGCTCATGCCCTGTGTCTCTCTCCTGTTGCCTCCCACCCCCTGCTCATGCCCCTTGTCTGTCTCCTGTACCCCCTCCACCCCCCGCTCATGCCCCATGTCTCTCTCCTGTTGCCCCCCACTACCCTGCTCATGCCCCGTGTCTGTCTACTGTACCCCCCACCCCCCGCTCATGCCCCGTGTCTGTCTCCTGTTCCCCCCACCCCCCGATCATGCCCCATGTCTGTCTCCTCTTGCTCCCACCCATGCCCCTTGTCTGTCTCCTGTACCCCCCACTCCACGCTCATGCCCGTGTCTCTCTCCTGTTGCCCCCCACACCCCTGCTCATGCCCCGTGTCTGTCTCCTGTTGCCCCCCACCCCCTCGCTCATGCCCCGTGTCTGTCTCCTGTTCTCCCCACCCCCCGCTCATTCCCCGTGTCTGTCTCCTGTTCCTCCCACCCCCGCTCATGCCCTGTGTCTGTCTCCTGTTGCCCCCCACCCCGCTCATGCCCCGTGTCTGTCTCCTGTTCTTCCCACCCCCCGCTCATGCTCCGTGTCTGTCTCCTGTTGCCCCCCACCCCCCGCTCATGCCCCCTGTCTGTCTCCTGTTGCCCCCCACTCCCCGCTCATGCCCCGTCTCTGTCTCCTGTTGCCCCCCGCTCATGCCCCGTGTCTGTCTCCTGTTGCCCCCCACCCCCCCGCTCATGCCCCGTGTCTGTCTCCTGTTCCCCCCACCCCCCGCTCATGCCCTGTGTCTCTCTCCTGTTGCCCCCCACCCCCCGCTCATGCCCCGTGTCTGTCTCCTGTACCCCCCCACCCCCGCTCATGCCCCGTGTCTGTCTCCTGTACCCCCCCGCCCCCGCTCATGCCCCGTGTCTGTCTCCTGTTGCCCCCCACTCATGCCCCGTGTCTGTCTCCTGTTCCCCCCACCCACTCATGTCCCGTGTCTCTCTCCTGTTGCCCCCCACCCCCCGCTCATGCCCCGTGTCTGTCTCCTGTACCCCCCACCCCACACTCATGCCCCGTGTCTCTTTCCTGTTGCCCCCGACTCCCCCGCTCATGCCCCGTGTCTGTCTTCTGTTCCCCCACCCCCCGCTCATGCCCCGTATCTGTCTCCTGTTCCCCCCACCCTCGCTCATGCCCCGTGTCTGTCTCCTGTTGCCCCCACCCATGCCCCGTGTCTGTCTCCTGCATTCCCCCACTCCACGCTCATGCCCCGTGTCTCTCGCCTGTTGCCCCCCACGCCCCCCGCAAATGCCCCGTGTCTGTCTCCTGTACCCCCCCGCCCCCCGCTCATGCCCCGTGTCTGTCTCCTGTTGCCCCCCCCACTCATGCCCCGTGTCTGTCTCCTGTTCCCCCCACCCACTCATGTCCGGTGTCTCTCTCCTGTTGTCCCCCACCCCCCGCTCATGCCCCGTGTCTGTCTCCTGTACCCCCCCACCCCACGCTCATGCCCCGTGTCTGTCTCCTGTTGCCCCCCACCCCCGCTCATTCCCCGTGTCTGTCTCCTGTTCTCCCCACCCCCGCTCGTGCCCCGTATCTGTCTCCTGTTCCCCCCATCCCCCGCTCATGCCCCGTGTCTGTCTCCTGTTCTCCCCACCCCCCGCTCATGCCCCGTGTCTCTCTCCTGTTGGCCCCAACCCCTGCTCATGCCCCGTGTCTGTCTCCTGTTGCACCCCACCCCCAGCTCATGCCCCGTGTCTCCCTCGTGTTCCCCCCACCCCCCGCTCATGCCCCGTGTTTCCCTCGTGTTACCCCCCGCCCCCCGCCCATGCTCCGTGTCTCCCTCGTGTTCCCCCCCGCTCATGCCCCTTGTCTCTCTCCTTTACTCCCCACCCCCGCTCATGTCCCGTCTGTGCCCTGTACCCCCCGCTCATGCCCTGTGTCTCCCTCGTGTTCCTCCCAACCCCCTGCTCATACCCCGTGTCTCCCTCATGTTCCTCCCCACCCGCTGCTCATGCCCGTGTCTCTCTCCTGTTGCCCCCCACACCCCCGCTCATGCCCTGTGTCTGTCTCCTGTTGCCCCCCACCCCCTCGCTCATGCCCCGTGTCTGTCTCCTGTTCTCCCCACCCCCGCTCATGCCCCGTGTCTGTCTCCTGTTCCTCCCACCCCCGCTCATGCCCTGTGTCTGTCTCCTGTTGCCCCCCACCCCCGCTCATGCCCCGTGTCTGTCTCCTGTTCTCCCCACCCCCCGCTCATGCTCCGTGTCTGTCTCCTGTTCCCCCCACCCCCCGCTCATGCCCCGTGTCTGTCTCCTGTTGCCCCCACCCCCCGCTCATGCCCCATGTCTGTCTCCTGTTGCCCCCCACCCCCTGCTCATGCCCCGTGTCTGTCTCCTGTTGCCCCCCACCCCCTGCTCATGCCCTGTGTCTGTCTCCTGTTGCCCCCCCAACCCCTGCTCATGCCCCGTGTCTTTCTCTGTTGTTCCCCCACCCCGCTCATGCCCCGTGTCTGTCTCCTGTTCCCCCACCCCCCGCTCATGCCCCGTGTCTCTCTCCTGTTGCCCCCCACCCCCCGCTCATGCCCCGTGTCTGTCTCCTGTACCCCCCACCCCCGCTCCTGCCCCGTGTCTGTCTCCTGTACCCCCCACCCCCCGCTCATGCCCCGTGTCTGTCTCCTGTTGCCCCCCCACTCATGCCCCGTGTCTGTCTCCTGTTCCCCCCACCCACTCATGTCCCGTGTCTCTCTCCTGTTGACCCCCCACCCCCCGCTCATGCCCCGTGTCTGTCTCCTGTACCCCCCCACCCCACGATCATGCCCCGTGTCTCTTTCCTGTTGCCCCCGACTCCCCCGCTCATGCCCCGTGTCTGTCTTCTGTTCCCCCACCCCCCGCTCATGCCCCGTGTCTGTCTCCTGTTCCCCCCACCCCCCGCTCATGCCCCGTGTCTGTCTCCTGTTGCCCCCACCCATGCCCCGTGTCTGTCTCCTGCATTCCCCCACTCCACGCTCATGCCCCGTGTCTCTCTCCTGTTGCCCCCCACGCCCCCCGCTCATGCCCCGTGTCTGTCTCCTGTTGCCCCCCGCTCATTCCCCGTGTCTGTCTCCTGTTCTCCACACCCCCGCTCATGCCCCGTATCTGTCTCCTGTTCCCCCCCATCCCCCACTCATGCCCCGTGTCTGTCTCCTGTTCTCCCCACCCCCCCGCTCATGCCCCGTGTCTGTCTCCTGTTCTCCCCACCCCCCGCTCATGCCCCGTGTCTCTCTCCTGTTGGCCCCACCCCCTGCTCATGCCCCGTGTCTGTCTCCTGTTGCCCCCCACCCCCGCTCATGCCCCGTGTCTCCCTCGTGTTCCCCCCAGCCCCCGCTCATGCTCCGTGTTTCCCTCGTGTTACCCCCCGCCCCCCGCTCATGCTCCGTGTCTCCCTCGTGTTCCCCCCACCCCCCGCTCATGCCCCTTGTCTCTCTCCTTTCCTCCCCACCCCCGCTCATGTCCCGTATGTGCCCTGTAGCCCCCCGCTCATGCCCTGTGTTTCCTTCCTTTTCCCCCCCACCCCCTGCTCATGCCCTGTTTGTACCCTGTTCCCTCTCACCCCCCGCTCATGCCCATGTGTCTCCCCTGTGCCCTCCCCAACCCCGCTCATGCGCCGTTGTGTTCTTTATACACCCCGCCTTCCCTTTCCATGGTGGCCATCTTGGTAAAAGATTTTCATTCCTACACCGAGACGCCGCAGGCGTCCCGGCGTAGGAAGGAAAATCTTTTTGTTTTTTTTACCACCCAGCATTCCCACTTTGAGGACATAAGATGTTAGTGGTCTTCATCTATTGAAAAGGATGTTAGGGTCACGTTGTACTAATAAAAACCTTTAAAATTTAGTAAAAAAAATGTTACAGGGTCGTTATGGTTAAGTTGCACTAATAAAAACCTATGAAATTCAATGAAAAAACTTTGTTAAAGGGACGTTATGGTTAAGTTGCGCTATGGTAAGCTAAGCAACCATAACTCGCGCCACCACCGTGCACTGCTAAGACTAACACCCAGGACATCAAAGATGACATCACAAATGTCATTGATGACATCACTGATGACATCACATGTCTGGCTCTCTCTTTTTTCTTTTGCTGACATATCTAGGCCACATGGTTTTCTTCAGTAACAGTCAGAAACTAAACATTTTATTTTATTTGTAGACGTATCCTTCAAGTAGGTTCTTACAGTAATTCTGTTAAGAGTCCAGTCACATCATATGAAACATATACATATGGGAAAACACAAGCTTGAAAGACAGCAATCCTTTTTGTGCATAAAGATAATCAATAGACTTATGAGCACTATCTGATCGTTCTGTTGTTTTTTTTTTATGGCACATCAAGTGATACATATACATAGGGTGAATAGCAGCTTTGAAACAGAGCAATCATTTATTTGCATGGAAATAATCAGTTAAGTTATGAATTGTTTCTGCTACTACTTGTGCTTTTTTGCTAACTTCACTTTCCCTGTATATACCCATACTGGTATGTGTTCTTGTGTCTTTGAGTTTTGTCTATAGTAATGTTTTATTAGCTACGTATTACATATTTCACAGTACACAAAAATCTATTAAGGAAACAATTATCATTTCATTATTCAACATATTAACATTACGAATATTATACCTTCATCTTGTACACTGCACACCATGTTAGGTTTCTGTATCAGTAGCTTAGTATACTAGATAGAACCCCATAATAGAATGCTATTTATATCAATGCATCGTTCAATGCACTAATTAGGGTATGATATTTATTGTAAAGATCCTTGACACTTGTTTCGCAACATTATAATAAGAATCCCTTGTACACATATTTCATGAAAAGTACATACACATGTGATGTCATCAGTGATGTCCTGGGTGTTAGTCTTAGCAGTGCACGGTGGTGGCGCAAGTTATGGTTGCTTAGCTTACCATAACTGGCGAATTTCAAGGGTTTTTCGGTTTTACTTGGAACCATAACGTTCCTTTGACAAAGTATTTTCACTGAATTTCATAGGTTTTTAGTAGCGCAACTTTACCGTAACGTCCCTTTAACAAAGTTTTTTCACTGAATATATATATATATATACATATATATATATATATATATATATATATATATATATATATATATATATATAATATGCAGCCCGTGGTAGCAGCCGCGTAGTTATGGTTAAGTTACTAAACTCATAGGAAGACCACTTTTTCGGTAGCTTATAACTTTGCTCCCGCTGGAGCATCTGCACCAAACTTTGATTAAAAAGTATATGGCCCGCTGTGAATTTTTTCGGCAAGTTTGGTCAGGTATCATGTAGGGGGGGAGTTATAAGGGGGTCCCAATTTCTTTTCCCATAGACTGAATGGGCAAAAAGTTTGCGCATGGCTACAGCCCAAACGGCTGGACGGATTTGCACCAAATTTGCGGCATGAGCGGGGGCTTGATTCAGAAAGCGTGCTTTTGTGTGCTTGGTGGGAAACTAAACAGTACTTTTGTTGCAAACAACTGAAATGTACATCTCTAAAAATTAGTGATATCTGGGTCCGTTCCACGGACCCATTTCCCTGTTCATTCCGCAGACAGAAGTGTTATTGGCCTCCGGTACAGCATGCTGTTGGAGAACTTTGCACGCAGCTGGTGGTTGGCTGGAGGAAAACGTGCGGTGCGTCAACATTTTTGCCAAACACCACCATGGTGTATCAGAGGACAGTGCACCGGTGGAAGGGTCTGGAAAATATACCCTATGTCATGTTTTGGTGGCAAGAAGGGAGGCAATGGGTGGGGGAGTGAGAAGTGGTTCATGTGTCATATCTAAATAGGTGGAAGAAGATGGAGGAGTGCCTGCAGTATTCGTGCGTATTGTGCCAATTCGCTGATACCTAGACAGGCAACTATTTTGTGTGGTGATTGGAGGCAGCTGTCTTAACGGCCCAATAGCTTGTGCCATGACCTGTTTGCAGCAACCTCTTTCTTTGGTGAGTGGTGGTAGGAGAATTTCAGAAGGGGAGTGAATTGCACATGACATAGGTTGGGTGGGAGGCAGGAGGATGTGCTCTGCGTATGGGTTGCAATAGTTGGGCACATGGTGGCATGCATGGGTGCATGAAATTGCGGTTGGTCTGTTGAAGGATTAGAGTATTGGGTGCATGGCCGAAGGTTGTAGGCCTTAGGGCATGCACTCAAGAGCCTAGGGCTTCAGCACACTGACTGCAGCAATTCATGTGTGACTCTGCATCCGGTAGAGGGTGCTGCTTGCATAGTGTGGTGTGTGCAGATTGGTTGGAGTAGGGCTAATGTTGCAACCAGTATGTGGGTAGGTTGGCAGTGACACAATACTGTGTGAATGGAAGTGGGTACACCCATAATACGTGAATGAAAGTGCACAGGGGTGCAGGATACAGTTTTTCTTTCTACCTTATGGTAACTGCTGCAATTCTTTGCTGCATAGCTCCATGGCGGTTCGCAGGTTGGGTAGGAGTGCTGGTGGTAGTGGTGTGTATGTGGATTGTCGTAGTTGGTGATATGGTGACATGCATGGTGGCATTACATTGTGGTGGGTTTGTTCAAGGCCTAGACTACTGGGTGCATGGCGGAAGGCCGTAGACCGTAGGCCATGCACTCAAGAGCCTAGGGCTTGAGCACCCTCATGGCAATAATGCATTTCTGACTCTGCATGAGTTAGAGGTTGGTGACTTGTACAGAATGGTTGTGGAGCACATTTCAGATGCAATAGAGCAGCAGAAGTGACCTGAAATGAGTGTATGTTTAGTTTCGCCAGTGAGATCACTGTTAGAACATGGTAATGTTTTTCATGTGTGGTTGGAGATGGTGCAGTGAAAAGTCACACAGTGTGGGCACTGGGTGCAGTGTTTGCATACTGTCAGTATGGAAGAGGGTACGGTTGAAGTGCAGCTTATATGTGCTTGGATAGTGTGCTGTGTGCAGATTGGTCGGAGTAGGGGCAATGCTGTGGACATTTTGTAGTTAGGATGGCAGTGATACAATATTTTCTGAGTGGAAGTGGGTAAGACCATAGTATGTGAATGAAAGTGCATAGGGGTGCCGAAGACAGTATAATGCTTGTAGGATATGGTGACTGTTGCATTTTATGCTGTATAGCTCCATTGCGGCGCAGACTTTCGGTAGGAGTGCTGGTGCCAGTGGTGGTATGTGCATAGTGATAGTTGGTGACATGCTGACATGCATGGTTGCATTACGGTGCAGTGAATGTGTGCAAGGAGCACACCCACTGCAGCAATGCAGGTTTGACAGTGCATCAGGCACAGGGTGGTTGTCTTTGCAGAATGGGTGTGGATCACATTGTAGTCATGCCACAGCAGCACACATGAGCTAAAAAGCGTGTATTGTGCATTCCATGGTTGTGGTGATAGTTGAAACATGCTAACGTGTTTGGTGTACAGCAGTAGATGGTGCAGTGAGAAGTTGTGCAGTGTGGCCACAGGGTGCAGTGGTTCTATACTGTGAGAATAGGGTATGGTTGAAATGCAGTTTATATGTGCTTGGTTACTCTGCTGTGTGCAGATTTATTGAAGTAGGCCTAGTGTTGTGCAGATGTTGTGCTTAGGTGGCCAGTGACACAATACTTTGTGAAAGGCAGTGGGTAGGGGTGGTGCAGGCTGTGGTATGTTTGCAGATTCTACTAATTGCGAAATGTTTTTGTGAATGGGTGCTTTATGGTGTGTGGGAGTTGGGTAGAAGAGCCGCTACGTATGTTACGTTTGTACATAATGTTAGCTACCCACATGGTTGCATGGAACCATAGTGTTGTGGTGGGTGTGGGCAAGGGCTGCACTGTTGTGTGCATGGCCAAAGGTGTGATGGGTGCACCTCAGCATCTTTGTGGATGCTGGAATTGTGCATTCTTTAGCAGACGTTTCTGGTGGAGGGGCTTAGAATCAAACAGAATATGCACTGAGAGTGTTTAACAGTAAATATGGAGTGGTGTACAGAAATTATAGTGTGCAATGCAGAGGTTTTGTATATGATTGGTGCATGCATGTTTGAACATTTCACATTTCACAGCTCCCAATGAGAGAGTGCTGCAAAAATGCCAGTGCAAAGGGAAGAAGTATTGTGTCTGCTTTACTGGGCCGTGGCCCTCACTGTAGCTGGGCTGGGAAAGCACACGTGCCACATCCTGCCATTAAGAGCCTGGTGGCCATGGAAATGGAATTGTGGGAAATAAGCAATTAGGTGTTTAGGGTGTGGTTGATAGGAAGGGGAGGTACCATTTTTTTCCCAATACTGTGTTGTGAGGTTGGTAGAGATGGGCAGACGCACATTGCTTATCGTTGGTGCTACCTTTGTGCGCCATCTGCACAGGTGTTGTGTGGAAAGAGGCGTTGCTGGTAATTTCAGGTTGGAAGGAGTGGACACTTTCTGGGGCTGTCAGTATGATTGCTGTTTTGGCGGGATGGATTGCCTTTGAAGATTTGGGGCCGACGTCACGAACGTTGACTTTGTCGTGGTGCACTAAGAAAGTCTACATTTGGGTTACTTGTCATGTGGACATTTTATCCGTCACCTGAAGAGGTTGCTGAATGCAGTGATGAAAGATTTTTCCTACTGCCAAGGTCGTTTTCTCATGCATAACACCGAGAGGAGTATGGGCCCATGCCGGTGTAATTTGTTCCCAGCCAGAGGTCGAAAGGTGTGTTATAAACATAAGCATGGGTGAATTTATGGAGACTGTGCTGGCATGTTCTCCACCCACTATGAGATTATGAGGTCACAAAATATGCAGTGGATCCGTAGAAATGGCAATGCCGTTTTCTTTTACACTGTGCAAGAAGCATTGAGCAGAATGTGGTAAAAATGTGAGGAGAGGCAAACAAAAACTCATATAAAGAAAAAAATAAAAGTTGCTTGCACGCACGTAAAAAAAAAAAAGAAAATACCTTTCTACATCTATGATGGAAACCCAATCCCCTACCCTGCTTCATATTGCTTCCCCTGCCGCCCCCCCTGACTATCACGGAAAGGTAAAGGATTCTGTGATACTTTCAGTATAACACGTGGCACATCCTTGGTGGCCATATGAATGTATGTGGATAGAGAAATCGTGCACACTTTTACTGAATTTTGTAGTGGACTTGCTTTGGATTTGGCATGACACTTGTACTGTGAATCTGAAATGGTACATTTGAAGTTTTGTACAGGAGTGACAGTGTTGGATGATGGTGGCTCAGATGCGATTGGTGGATGTGTCTGTGCCTATTTACACGTAACCGAATGAGGTAGCGCTGCAGAGAAGATAGTGCAAAGGGAAGAAGGACTGCTCCAGCTTGACAGGGTTTGCGGCCCTCTTGGTACTTTGGGAAGCGCACGTGCCACAATCTGCCCTTCTCACCATGTTGCCCAATTGACTTGGCACTGTGGGCATTATCCAATCAGGTACTGTGGGTGTGGTTCACAGGAAGGGGCGGTCAAACTGTTGTACATTATACTCTGCGTACTGAGGGTGGCTGACATGGTGAAATGCATAGTGTTGACTGTAGGTGATCCCTTTGTCATAGATCTGCACAACTATGCCCTGGAAATACACTTTGACAGCAATTTGTTTTTCGAAGAAGTGGACGCATTGTGCAATGATGTGTATGAGTGCAGTTTCACCAATATGCATGCACTTTGCAAAGATCTGGACACTTTTGCTACTGTCGATGTTATCATCATCCACTACGGTGGCATGCATACGGGTTACATTGCTTGCTTACATTTGTTCCGTCGATTGAGGAGATTGCTGGACGTCGTGAAGATGCTTTGTCCCACTACCAAGGTGCTTTTCTCATCCATAATGCCACAAAGACCATGGGCCAGCTCATCGTTGTTGTTCCGAGCCAGACGCAGGAAGGTGTCTCATCAACAGAAGCATGTATACTTTTTTGCCCGCTTGTGGAATTTTCTTCTGCAATAATGACCTCATTAGTTGTGGAAATGCAGAGTTTTTCCAAGAAAATAGCTTTTTGTTGTCAACCATTGGCAATGCAGTTTTGTTTGCCCGTCTACAGGATGCAGTGAAGAGTTCACTGTAATAATGTGAGCACAAAAAAAACACAATATCAAATAAAACTGAAAAAAGATGTTTCTGTAGAAGCATCTACAAAAAAAACCTCTTTTCAGAACTGCCCCTTACAACAAACTCCCCCTACCCTGGTTGCATTCATTATGGGCAGAATACGATGTGCGCATGTGCATACCATTGCCGCTTCTGTACAGAATCATAGGGCGCCATACATGTGCCGAGCATTTTGGGAGATGCTGGCTGTTTATAGTGTATAGCAGGTGAGATGTTTATATATATAGGTACCTGTCGGCCGTGGGTGGGCACCTCAACCTAATAAACATTTGTTCACATATGCTACACAGGTTACCAGGACACAAAGGAACAGATACACATGTGTGTACTTGAACAATGACCAAATGTCCCCCCCACACATAATCGTATGTGGAGGACAACATGCAGACATGCAGAGTATGCTGAAATCATAAGAATGCCTCCATTGTCATTGTGGATAGGCTGGACAGCTGCGGTGTCCGTAGGACACCTACCTTTTCCTTAATTACGGTCATTCCAACGAGGGCTGTGTGCCGCTAAGTGAGAACGGCATTTCTACAAAAAAACAATATCACATATACACTCAACAACTGTTCACTTATTAACGTTTACTTGTACACTTGTACACATTCACACACACCATTAGGAAAGGGAAGGGGTAGCATAAGTGGATACTTATTGTGGGGAATTGGGGATTTCCTCAAGTTGGTTGTGAGGGGAGGAAGACATTGAGATATCACCTGCAACGAATGGAGCTAAAAATGGATCTGTTCATGAACAATTTAATTCTTTTAAAAAACTTTAGGGAGGACTGGATAAGAGAAAAAATGTAATATCACTCTACCACATGTACCTGTACCCCCTCTCCATGTCCCACCCAACTATCCCCAAAAACTCCCAGCAAGAAAAACATTACGATGAGACTTTGCTTCCTTCCTCCCTACCATCCATCATGTCCAGACACCTAATTCCCCTGTATTTATACTTGTTTCTGCTTTCCCCTTTCTTACATAATTTTTATACTTTTATACAATAATAAAATATTAAGTGTTTTGTTAGTATATTCATCTGCGTCTTATTCTTTTTTTAAAGGCAGTTAGAGTGTCCGCGGACAGCGCGACTGTCCAGGATGTCCTCAATTAACCAAAATGGGGACACTATACCTGTTTGTATTGTTGGCAATCAAAATTGAGGTGTCCTTAGGACACACAAGATGTAATTAACCAACCAATTAACCAAAATGTGGGTGTCCTAAAGACACTATACCTTTTCGAATTGGCCGTAGTCAAAATGGGGGTGTCAGCAGAACACTAATTACGTCCACATGCTCTTAGCTATTCAAAATAAAGTGTCCTAAGAATATTCCCCCTGTTTGCATTGTCCATAAACCAGAATTAATATGTCCATAGAACACATATCCCATCCACCTGTCCGCAAAGTTGTGACGCACATTTATTTTGATCGGGGATCTTCACACTGTCCGTAGAACACCAGCGCACATGCGTAGCACACCCTTGCCCCTACGACCATCGTGCCTGTGACCAACTGTCCGCCGCACGTGTGTCGCACTTTTAATTAGTTCGGGGACTGGAACACTGTCCGTAGAACACCCGTATGCATGCGTAGACCCAACCCTGCGCATTGGTGTCCTACGGACAGCCGTCCCATTCGCCAACGTGTCCTCGACGTCATCATGTGACTGCACCTGCGCTAAGCGTAACAAACACTGTCTGGGCCCCCGGACACCTCGAAAGTTTTTTTTAAGCAATCCAAGGTATTAATTATCCTGGGAAAGTTCACCCTTGCACAAGTCCCACACTATGTCCCTGGCAATCTGCATACTTTTTGGAATTTTCGGAACCTTTCTTAATGTCCGAATTGTCCTGGGACAGCGCGGGTGTCTGCGAAGCGCACACCAGCACCCCTATAAAAGGCCACATCCCAGATCTGCTCCTTATTCTGTTTTGTAACTTCCAGGACAGAGACTGCTCCTTGTTGCATTGGATTGCTCTTGTTCTTTGAAATAGTTGTCCTGATGGCAGTCATGGCTGCTGCTGATGCTACTGCTGTCTCAGCACCACCCCCATCCCCTCCACCACCAACACCTCCCCGAGAGCCTGCAGAGGGTAACAGGCGTCAGGATACAGAGGGGAGTGATGAAGTGGATGAAGAGGATGAGGTAGAGGAAATCCCTACTACTAGTTCTCACCGTGAATCTTGGGTGTGGAGGTTATGTACCACTGTTGGTGGAGTACCAAAAGCACATGCACATAAGGTGACCTGCAATCAGTGCAAGATGGTGCTGAGTCATGGGAAACCAGGTTTGTACAGCTATGGTACTACCTCAATGAAGCACGGTGGGCTATTTATAAGGTTGTACCTTGCGATAAACGTAGTAGGTTGAGTTCCTCTGCAGCATCCTCAGTTTTTCCGCTCCTGCCACCACAAGAGACACTCCTGTGGGGCAGCGCATCCCTCCAGCTGTCTCACAGGCCATACATGATGCTGTTGATCCTTACCTTTCGAGGGTCATAGTATTGTGCATATACTGCGATGCAGTAATCTGCAGGGGGTAGAACCTTTGAAGTGCTTTTGAGACTGTAGTCAAGGAACATGAGAAGAACTGCTACCTACCTGAATAAGGCCCACCCTACATCTTCCCATTACACCTGCCCGTTCTTATTCGCATGGTTGGTGTCCCTTCCTTACCCTCCTTTCCCTTACCATCCTTGTGTGTCGTGTTTAAAAAAAACAATAAAAATATAAAACAATAAAAACCAAAAATAAAGGCTCTTTTTAGAGCCGCCTTTCACAGTTCAAAAAGATAAGGGTCAATGTAATGCACAGGGCCCTGCACATTTTTAGAAGTCCACGGAGGGTGCTGCCCTGTCACAACCATTGCAGTTTTCTCTGGGAGAAGTGGTGGCTCTGAAAAGAGCCTTTTAGTGGTGTTTTTTTGTGTTACGAAAACTTCAAATGGTCAACACCTACTGCAAAATGGATTGCTGCAATTCCAGAAAAGGTTGCAATTTATTGTGTACATTTCGCAGACAAATCTGATTGCTAGCAAGTAAGATGTACTCCATCTCTGCGACAAGTGTGTGTACTACGAAACATAATGTTTTCATTGTGAAAAGAGGGCATACCAACATCTCTCAAAAAGGCACAGACAGCCTTGTTAACATTGCGCCTTGCTTTCTCCATTTGTGGACTAAATGAAGAAGAACGCTGCCACATTTGTCTCTGCATAATACGGGAAAAAATTACTCTGGAGTTTGCAAATTTCAAAGAGATTCCAGACACGTGTCCTAAACGGTTCCCTCCACAATGAATAATAATAATAATGTCTGGACGACACTGTGTCACCAAAGTAGCACAAAGAGGTACCAAATCCAGCCACTTCATTCCACGCACTCCATGCCCATGCACTTCCACATGAGGGAATCCAAGATTTACAGCCACTCAGCAGCGATCTGCATGCACCGCCAACCAATTTATCCACAAATCGCTCAAAATCTAGACAATCTGCTTTCTGAAACACACAGCCATAGCTATCTCCTCTCCTCTCTCAGAAAAAGACTTTCTGACAAAGTCTCTGCTCACACATCACACCCAGTAAACTCTATTGACCAATCACCTGCTGTGCTACGTCTAATTTGCATCTCTCTCAAACTCAAAAATTCTGTATGTAATACATGTTGTCCGTGGACAACCGTGCTGTCCGTAGACAAATCGAAACATGTGAGCATGGGGAATGAACATTTAAATAGTGTGCCCCTTTTCCCTTTGAGGTTGGGTCTGAAAAGAGCCTTTTTTTGGTGTTTTTGCAGATGCTTAAGAAACACCTTTTAATTTTGTTTATTTTCTTCTTATTTTCCTGCAAAAATCTTCACATTAGCTTCTCCAAAGCAACCCTTATGTTCCAAAACAGCATGGCGTTTCCCATAAAAGATAAAGACATGCATTGTCTTTAAAGTAATCAACATTACCAGAGTCAATGTTCTCATTGTTGAAAAAGAACATGCCAGCTCTAGTCATAAAAGCAAACATGCCTCGGTTGATTAAGCACCTACCAACATTTTGCTGAGGACAAAAAACAGAACTATTGTCCCACACATCCATAGGTACAAATGCAGAAAAAATAACCCTGGCATTTGGAAGAACTTTCATGACTGCCTGAACCAAGTTTTGCAGATCTTGGAACGAAGTAGGGGCACCGACATATCCCAAATGCAAAGCACCACAGAGCAGAACAACCACATGTGGACTATTATACCTAGCCATATCCTGACAAACTTCTAGCATTGCCTGCAAATTAAAACCAGGCAGAGTGCACCACACCACCTCCACTCCTTTTGTGTCAAAATGGTTAGCCACATTCCTAGATTTAGCATACCATTCACAAACATATCTCCAAGCACAACCACCCCAGATGTGGCATGTCCTATCTGCGATCAGCTGCGCTGTCCGCGGAATGCGTAAGTAACACTGCGGCAGCCCTTCTACCCTTTCCACTTCACTCTCTGTACCATTCCCTCATTGGCTACTGTTAAGTACTCACACAACCATCCACCAATCACATGCAAGACCTCTACATCTAACTCCATCATCAGAATTCAGCACTTTAGATGTACTGTTGATCACTCCGAGTACAATTGCGCTGTGACTGCAAAACACCTACAGCAACTATTAGTAAACTCTCCAACATTTCTACTTGCAGATTCATGCTCATCCACATAGATGAACACAAAGTACAGGTATGAATATATTTTGCACAATACATTCCAACATTCTGATCCACCTGGGAGGGACATTTCCTCCGAAAAATCAGGAGACAACATTTGTGTCATAAGAATGCATTGGGCAAAGATGTATTTTCGGCAGGAGAACGTGAAAAATAACAATATTTTTCACGGAAAAATCTGGAGTCTCCCGCCGAAACCCAGAGGATTTGCTTGTATGGTACATGTACATCTCTTGTATAAATGCATGTAAACTGAGTAACTGCCACTTACCCTGTGTAACCTGTAAAACAAGCTTATTGTCATTTCTCCCATCTACTATGATCAAGTGTCACTTGCAAAGTTGTCTGCTTTCCAAATTTTTATTTACCCATATTATTAACTGCAATGTGCCATCTGTTATTTTCTGCATTCATTCTATCATTTCTGTAACCACATATTTAACCACATTTCAACCATGATAGCATTTAATGCATTATAGTGCATAAGATGTACACTCAATTTCCTTTCGATACATTCTGCATATTTGACATACATTCTATCATTTCAACTTCCTTTACAAATTACTATATCAGTAATCAGACACAACACACACAGCTACCTAACAAAGTGTCATTTTATGTTAAAAGATGGGAGAAATAACAGTATAATTATGGAAAAAGTCTGTCTAGTGTGTTATAAAATTACACGCAGCCAGGATGAGTACATGCATCTTTATTTATGCCCACAGATAGCCAATATCATTTGAAAGGCTCCCAGCTGAAACAACGCATCTGCCTCTACAACTGTTCTTCCAATCTTCACAGCTCTCTCATTCCAGCTGGTTGCCCATACCGTTTAAGATTTCACAACAGCATTCAACTATGCACAGGTGCAGTCATATCTATCACATCATCTACAAGTATGTACAGTGTTGTAAAGCAAGACATACAACATGTCCCCCCTTCCATTCAGTCTGCAAAACAAGCACCTGGTCCTTCCTTGCAACCCTTACTTTATTTCAGACTATACCATCTCCAAGCACCACAGAATCACCCAGTACTTTAGTAATCACCTACTGAGTAATAAGCTGCTGACCCCATCAAATCCTTCTGATTTATTTCCCACACCTTTACAAATACATACATTGCATACTTTTCCATACAGTTCCCTGTAAAAATAGCAAACAAAGCATACAAATATTTCTGCTATCTTCTAACAACCAATAACACGAAGCCAAGTGTGCTCTGCGTGCTTACTATTGTACTCATTTCTAAAGTACATTCAAATAAAAGATTCTAAATAAAATATACAGAATGCACAAAGGCAAAGAAAAGTGCATGCACATGCTATGCACAGTTATCAGAAAGCACTTATTCTGCAAAAACAAAGAAATCCATGTCTGCATTAACAACAGCACTATTAACGCACATATTTACTAACTTCTTTCTTTCACAATTGCATTGAAGACCACTCCCCTGAAAAGCAGCAGCGTCTGAAGTACGAACAAGAACTCAGAAGAAACCTACTCATTCCATCCAAAAAAGTAACTGCTATACTGCCATAATGCTCAAACACAGTAGAATTCTAGTATTCTAGAACAAACAATTGTATTAACCCTGCAACATTACATTCAGTATTAGTGCTTCCCCTCACCAGCCCAATACTTTCTTTTGCAATCTGAACACCAGCATAGTAACACTTAAATACAAGAATAGCCTTCCCAACCTGATGTAACAGTTCATTGCACAATCACAAACCTCTACATACATCCTTACTATCCTACTCAGACACTCATGCACAAAGCACACATACACTGCACAAGATCCCAACCACACATGCTTTTTTTCTCCAACAGACCCCAAAGAATGCCTACCAAAAAGCAACTCTCTAGAAAGCAAAGCGGAAGTAAACAAAATCAAACTAAAACTCTCCAAAATAAGCATCCACATATAGCAGAATTTGTACACAAAGTTCAAACAAAACAGCTAATACAGTCATTAAGCGAAACAAAACAAGCTTCCAGTATAGAAACTTTGCCTCATCTTTCAAAATGTAAAACGAAACAGAAAGTGATTACCAAGACTGCAGCAACCACTAGTGTTAACACTGCACCTATAAATCTTGATGTAGCGGGAAGTAAGCATACCAAAACAATTCTTTTACAAGAAATGTTCCACCACAGTGTCCTTCAGAACCGTATAAAAACAGGAGAGAAATCACGCACAACCCTTAATAGAAAATTAATCCTAGAAGCTCCCATGGACAGTGCAATCCTTCTCAAAAGGAAATTATTTATTTTAGTTTTAAATAGAATGAAACCACTATCAAACTACGTACTAAACTACAAAAAAGACTTCTCAATAAATGGAATATCAACAAAGATAACTGCACAAACATCTGTGGAGGTGAATGGAGTCACACCACGAGGACATCAGCATATTTCAATGAAGAAGCATACAAACAAAAGAAAATAAACCCAATTGCCATACATAGCATTGGACGAGGGTATGAAAAACCTAATAATACCATATGGAACAAGACACGCTCCTCACGCAAATATCCCCAGAAAACTCAGAATCACCTGTCCATTCCACTGAACCAATTCGTCCAGCCTACAAATGGCCGTGCACATCAATGTGTAACATTGCCAAAAAAACGTTCACTTCGTTATGCCAGTTCCTCAGTCAGCATATGAAAGGCAAAGACAATTTCAAAATTAAACTACCACAAAATATGGACCCCTGTCCAGTGCGCAAATACACAGGACTAGAAGGACATTCACTAGCCTGCATTTCTGGACCTATTTGCAAAAGCACCTTCCACCATATCAAAATGATATGAACACACATTACAACTATAAGAAATCTGGTCCATAAACTGTACTATGCCAAAAGTCCTGCTTTAGCACTAGCCAACTTAACCCTTTAAGTGCCATGGGTTTTCCCCCCAGTGTCAATGCCTTTTTTGGTGATTTCGGTATGTGGCCATTCAAAGCCTTGTAACGTTTTTGTTACAGGAGATATCTTGGCCAAATTTGGCTCCTTTTTTTCCCACATGTAGGCAGTCATAATGCCACCCAGGAATCCTAGGTTGCTCTAGGGGGGGGGGTGAGAGAAAATAACCAAAAAGAGCAAACATGTTGTGTTTTGAAAGAAAATAAAATGAGAATAAAATGATGTACAAAGAAGCCTGTGTTTTTTCCTTGTAAGAGCTAGGAACAAATGGTTTGCTGTGCTGAATTCCCCAATGTCCTGGCTTTCAAGAAAGGTTTGAGTTGAAACGAAAAAAAAAAGATTTTGATGTGGTTATCAACTGTTTTGTGAGAGGTTGACGATTTTGGCCATTTTTACCAATTGGACATGCATGGACGGAATGGAAGAAATGGGCAAGGAAGCCGAATTGGAGGACAGAAAGGCATATATTTCTGAAATGTACACAAAATTCATTTCCAAGTTTAGGAAGGGGTGATTTGCGTAAGTCGGGCAACAACTAGCTAGGGGAAAATGCCATAGATTGGGGAAAAAGCGGGAAAATGACTGAAAAAAAAGGTATGGGTGGACATGGTTGGCTTGGTACGGCCATGGCTTCTATGAATTTTGAGAAAAGCAATGCTCCGCTACATTCCCCCGACTCTTGCAGTTAGGAAAGCACACATTTTTTGCAGTGTTTTACAAAACAAGCAATACCACAAGCCAAACACTGCGCCATGGTACACAGGAGTTTTATGCTTACGGCCTGAACAGATGCACTGAGCATGTGTAAATCAGGAAAACCAATGTGGTGAGGAACGGCAAGCATGTTTTTTTTGAAAGAGCACAGGCATACCTTTTTAGGGGTAGGTGACTTGTGCAGGTTACAAAAGTGTATAGGGACTAAAGCAGCGACTAAATGTAGGGCACATTTTGTAAATGAAAGGGCTGTGTGACAAAGGGCACCTGCAAATGAGTGAAAACTTTATGAAAACCAAACAAAAACAACACATGTTATACCTTCCCGCGTTCCCACAGGTGTCCCAATGAAAACGGAACCTCACATGTGTGGGTGCACCTACCTGGGCACGAAGAAGAAAGCCCCAATACAGGTAACCCCAAGTCTGTTTTGACATGTGAATTTCACACTTTCTGCAGACGGGCACACCATACAGATATGGGCCTCGGGTGTCCAAGCTACCAAGGAAAACAGGGAACCCCATGCATTTCCGAAAAGAGGACACCGTGGGAATCCGCAGAGGTATGATTTGTGCAAATCAGCCCAGAATGTATTACCCAGAAACCCCCAGCAAAGTCCAAAATGTGGGAATAAAACGCATTTTCCGCACATTTCACTCAGCTCACCCATTGAAACACGCCGCCAACAACACATGGCCTACTGTCCCGAGTTCCCACAGGTGTCCCAATGAAAACGTTACCTCACATGTGTGGGTGCACCTACCTGGGCACCAAGGGGAAAGCCTAAAACACAGGTAACCCCAAGTCTGTTTTGACATGTGAATTTCACACTTTCTGCAGACAGGCACACCATACAGATATGGGCCTCTGGTGTCCAAGCCGCCAAGGAAAACAGGGAACCCCATGCATTCTGAAAAGAGGACACCAGTGGGAATCCGCAGAGGTATGATTTGCGCAAATCGGCCCAGCATGTATTACCCAGACACCCCTGCAAAGTCCGAAATGTGTGAAAAAAATTCATTTTCCGCACATTTCACTCAGCTCACCCATTGAAACACGCCGCCAACAACACATGGCCTATCGCCTCGCGTTCCCACAGGTGTAACTATGAAAACGGTACTCACATGTGTGGGTGCACCTACCTGGGCGCTAAGGGGTAAGCCTAAACACAGGTAACCCCAAGTCTGTTTTGACACGTGAATTACACACTTTCTGCAGACGGGCACACCATACAGATATGGGCCTCGGGTGTCCAAGCCACCAAGGAAAAAAGGGAACCCCATGCATTTCCGTAAAGAGGACACCCGTGGGAATCCGGAGAGGTATGATTTGCGCAAATCGGCCAAGAATTTATTAACCAGACACCCCCGCAAATCCGAAGTGTGTGAAAAACAACGCATTTTACGCACATTTCACTTGGCTCACCCATCGAAACACGGCACCGACAACAAATGGCCTACCGTTCCGCGTTCCCACAGGTGTCCCGATGAAAACGGTACCTCACATGTGTGGGTGCACCTACCTGGGCGCCAAGGGGAAAGCCTAAAACACAGGTAACCCGAAGTCTGTTTTGACACGTGAATTTCACACTTTCTGCAGACGGGCACACCATACAGATATGGGCCTCGGGTGTCCAAGCACCAAGGAAAACAGGGAACCCCATGCATTTCCGAAAAGAGGACACCCTTGGGAATTCACAGAGATATGATTTGGGCAAATCGGCCCAGAATGTATTACCCAGACACCCCCGCAAAGTCCGAAATGTGGGAGAAAAAAACACATTTTCCGCACAATTCACTCGGCTCACCCATCGAAACACACCACCAACAACACATGGCCTACTGTGCCGCGTTCCCACAGGTGCCCCGATGAAAACAGTACCTCACATGTGTGGGTTCACCTACCGGGGGCGCAAAAGGAAAAGGGTAACGTGGGCCTAGGTTTTTGAAGCCAGCAAGGAAAACAGGAAACCCCATGCATTTCCCAAAAGAGGGCACCTGTGGAAATCCAAGGCCAGGGATATTACCGCTGACTTTGCTGGAGCCCTGGCTGGCCTGCGTTACAGATTCTCCCCACCATGGAGTCTCGGCAGTGTGCCAATACCTCCCCGAAGGGAAAAGCTGTAATGCAGCCCAGCCGCAACTGCAGGACAGGTGGGTGGAGGTGATGTCCCTGGCCTTGGACACCCATGTACCATGTGGGTGTACCGTCCCCTAAGCACAGCAGTAGCTCCAGGGAGCCCCAGCAGAATCCCCATTCCTCCCCGGAGGTGACATCTGTAACGTAGTACAGCCAGAGGTGGAGCCTGGGCTTGCAGACGGACAACCCACATGGGAGGGATCTGCTCCCAGGGAAACACCAATGTTATGCTGGCATGGGGGGCAATTTGTGGCCTGCCCCTGAAATTGTGTCCCAGCCCACCAACATATCTGCCCAGACGGCCCATTCCCACTCACAACACCAACAATCCAGCCCCAGTCTCACCCACCCCACTGACAGTGGGCCCTAACCATAGAATAATAAAAAACAGTACTCACATAACACTGCAGCTGCTCGCATAGAAAAAGCTGTAAACAAAACAAAAAACATGTGTTACCTACGGTCACACCAGCAAAATGTTGCCCTCCCCGGGGGCAGATAAGTGGGGGGAGCTGTCCTGCACTACTCCCTGGGCTCAGGCCTACCTTCCTAGGAGCAGATATCTGGTCCCAGGGAGGGCTGCATTACATGGCACCCACTCCATTGCGGGTGGGGGGAGGGGAGGTCAATGCCCCATCCCATTAGAAAATTCCCTGTCCCTTTGGGGTGCCCCACTGGCCCCCCCTAAAATGCGTTCCACCATTTTCCCTTTTTCCTTTGGTAACCCAACTCCCATTGGCGCAGAGGGGCACATTGTTGTGCCAATCTGCCCCCGGGGTGGCGGGAGAGGGCCACCAAAAATGTGTGGGACAGGCCCCCCGGGGGTTGGGGCAGTAAGGTTTGGGCACCCTGGGGCCAGATTGGCACACCAATGGGCCCCTCTGTGCCAAGGCAAGTTTCATAAACAGAGAAAACAATGGAAAATGGTACACTACACTTTAGAGCGGGCTGAGGGACACCCTAAACTGCCAGGTAATGTTCTAATGTAATGGGGGGTGACCCTCTACCCCCCACACCGAATGCGGGGGGGCATCTCATTCATCCCTCCCTGGGGGCAGATAAGAGGGTGCATCTTATGCAGCCCTCCCTGGGGTCAGATGCCCCTTACTAGGAGCAGATATCTGCCCCCAGGGAGGGCTACAAGGGGTGCCCCCATTTCCCCTTGGTGTAAGGGGGAGAGGGGCAACCCCCTTTTCTGTAAAATATATCCCTGGTGGCTAGTGGCCCCCCCACTCCCACCCAAAATTCCCTTTTTTTTTTTTATTTTTTTTTTTTTATTTTGCCCCCTTCCCTGGTGGCAGATGATCAGCCATCTGCCCCCAGGCGGGCCCTGACCTGCAGGCCCCATCCTTTGGGGGCCCTGTACACTTATTACTGATGGCTCTCCCCCACCTCCCAATTGGATGGGGGGGCCACCCCATGTACTCCTGCCTGGGGGCATAAATCTGCCCCCAGGGAGGGCTACACCTTCCATGGGGGCAGATGATCAGGCATCTGCCCCCAGGGTTTATCAGATATGTGCCCCCATGCTTTGGGGTCTGGGGGAGAGGCTGCTTACTATATGCAGCCCCCCTCCCCCACGTCACAAATGTATCCCTGCCCGATCCACGCCCACCAATGCTGTCACAAAGGGTGTCATTGGAAAGGGGAGAATCTCCCCTTTCCAACAACACCATTTCTAAAAAAAATCCCTGGTGGGTAGGGCCCCCAAACCCCCTACCCCCTTCCCATCACATATTATTTATTTGTCCTTTATGTTTTTTTCATGCCCCCACCCCTTGGGGCAGATGGTCACCTGTCTGCCCCCAGGGGTCATTATATTTGTGCCCCCATGCTTTGGGGGCCAGGGGGGAGAGGGCTGCTTATTGTAAGCAGCCCCTCTACCCCCCAGGTCACAAAAAGTTCCCTAGTGACTAGTGGGCATTGCTGCCCATGTATCGAGTGCCCTGCACCCGCTCCGTGGGCAACAATACTGTCACAAATGGTGTCGTTGGAAAGGGGACAATCTCCCCTTTCCGACGACACCTACCTCGATCTCTGGCTTGAAATACAGCCGGAGATCGAGGGGGAGAAAGGTGAACACTCAACTTCTATTTTCACAGCAGCAGCCCGAAACTGTGAAAATTACTTTCACGTTGGCGTGCTTTCTGCACGCCGACGTGAAACTGAAGGAAATCCAGCCCCCTGGCAGTGAGGGGGGACCTCCCCCTCACATAGCCCAGGGCTTGGATTACTGTTTTGAGAGATCCCTTCTTTGCAGGGATCGCCCAAAACAAGGTGCCAAAAAGGATGAGCTATCTCGTCCTTGGCACTACGGAGGTAATGCCAAGGACGAGATATCTTGTCCTTGGCACTTAAGGGGTTAAATAACAATCTTCTACATGGTACAGCCAAACAACTACTCGAAGAAATAGAGCATATCCAGAGACAATATTTTGGGAATTGAAAGCCACTTACAAAATGCAATAGATTTAAAACAGATTACCAACAACTGTACAGATGGCAACCTTCTATTACACACATACAAAAAAGAAATACTAAAGTTTAAAAGTACATCTGCTGAAGTACCCAATCATTTGTGTGTATGTTGCCACAGGACTTTTTTTATAGAAATAGCACAAAACTGTAGACATAACATACAAAATAGAAGACAGTGAAGATTCCAAATGATTCCAATTAGTTTTCTATCTTCTAGCAGAAAACAAATACAAAATTACTGACCCCTTAATACTTTGCAGTTACTGCACTGCATAACTTGACAACAACCAAACATCTTCACGTGCGATCACAAATAACTTGGAATTATTACCATTACCAAAACCCCTGCAACAACTCAACTTATATGAGAGCATCATAATTCAAACAGTGCAGCCATTTCAAGCAATAATACGCCTTCAACCAAAAACAGTAAAGCTACCTCCCTCTGAATTAGTGAAAGGCATACGTGGCAAAGGAGTTTATTTGCCATTAGATCTCAAAGAAAATGTACACACTCTGGGAGTGCAATGTCCAATAGATCTATCTCTAATTATCTTAGTAAATGGCGTACCTACAAAAGACAAAATAATTTGGCAACAACTCATGGACTTACATAAAGTTAGACAAGCCCTGCAATATCTAAAAGACAACAATGAACACTACAGAGAAATTAATATTGAAGAGAACCTGAGGGAAACCCCTGAAATAATTCAAGAGTCATCAGAAACTGTTCAATTTCAACTTCTAGATCCTGCTACAAAATCAAATATTTTAGACCATTATACAATTCACCCATTACTCTCTAAAGACACCATAGATGATACAATGGAAACGTACCAAATTCGACAAGCCAAAGTATCTCCAATCAGCATATGAGAAAAAAGCATAGAAGCACGTGCCTTCCCTCTACTCTTTCCTACTGGAAAAGGAGGAAGGTACGATGATAGACCCACACAAATAACAGCATCAGAATACCGCTCTTTATGAATGTATTCTGAAGACCCCAGATTCCGACAAAATGTGGAATACATATTCCACCTTCTCTTTGAAAGTGAACTAGCAACTCTATGCTACGGAGTTGCACACACATTGAAATCAGGTACCCATTTAAAAAATATGTCAGCTATGGAATTACTACAAAAAGTGCAAGAAAAGATGAGATTTTACAGTCAAGTATTACAAATCTTTTAGCAAACATGTGTGGTCCAAAATAATACTGGCTCTGATGTCATGGAGATGTACGTTGTATGATAAAAAACCTTGGCCCACCCACTTGGTTTGTGACATTAAGTTGTGCAGAATATGCATGGGAAGATTTACACAATTTCCTATGCATAGCAAACAAAAACAAAACAAACAGATATAAAAACAAAAGGATAACTCTGCTCTCTAGATCCTGTGAATGTATCAAGATATTTCCATCATCACTTCATTGCTATGCTACACTTCATTTGTAATAAAACTGTTCCTGCCCTCGGAGAAGTGCAACACTTTTTTTGGAGAAAAGAATACCAAGCCAGAGAAGCACCACACATCCACATGCTTTTGTGGATTAAAGATGCTCCTAAATTTGGTCAGGATAGTGATGCCACTGTTTTTCCAGTTCATCCAGAAATATGTCACTTGTGAAACCCCTTCACATATAACACATAGTGACCTTCATGCACAAATTTTCCAATTTCAAAGACACAAATGTGGGAAATATTGTCGTTGCATATATAAAAACAAAGGGAAATACTACACCAAATACCGCTTTGGTTTCCCTAGACCAGTTTCAGCAACAGGTCAAGTAAACAACTTCATGTTTTCAGTTAGACATAGGGCCTCATTACGACTTTGGAGGCTGCCTCCAAAAACGTGTCCGGCTCCAGGTTTCCTGAATGGGGAATTACCGGGCCATTCCGACTTTGGAGGGCCCAGTAATTCCTCCCTCAGGGAACCCGGGCCCGGACCTTCCACATTCCCATTTGAGCCCCCATAGGGCTCAATGGGAATGGGCTCGGGAGCTAACAACGGGCCGATTACAACAGGCCCGTTGTTAGCTCCTGGGTCCCCTAGCGGGTAAAACCAGACATCCACATCGGGTCCTGTGAGGGAACCTCATAATATTGCGAAATGGTTTAACGGGTCAGCCACCATTAGCGGCACCCGTTAACCCATTCTGCAATTCTTTTAATGAGGCCCATAGTGTCAAAGGTAAATCACCTAAGAACACATATTACAGAAAACTAACAGAATAATCAAAATATATCAATGATTACAATGCAATCATTGCCCTCCTATGGAATGCCAACATAGATGTGCAGTACATTGCAGATAGTTCCACTGCAGTACCACGATGTGTCACAGCCTACTTAACCAAAGCAGGGAAAACAGAGCTTCAGGACCTCTGGGATGATATATCATCTGAAATTGTAGAGCTTAGGCATACAAATGCTCTCTCATAGAGAATGTGGCTGCTATGAAGCTGCAGACCGTTTACCGGTACTGCCATGTATGGACAAATCTGACAATATAGTATGGCTAAGTCTTGGTCCTCCTAAATCTAGAAAAAGAGTTCTCAAATCATATGAGGACATAGCCAAAAATGATCCCAACTGCCAAGACATTTTGAAAAAACAATTTACAAGACACATAATACCCTAACAGGAGTACCACTTTGGAAGCCATGTGTCTCTACCACGTAGCCCACAACTTCACATACAAAAATATTATTAAACCAGATGAAAAGAAAGGTAGATAGAGTATCAAATTGTGAAGGCAGTTTAGTGAAACTTACCAAACACAGCTCAATTAATCATATCAAATTGTCATTAAAAACTCCACAACATAAAGAACTGTATTACATGTCCCTGCTACAACTTTTTAAACCATGGAGAAAAGAAGACGAGTTACTGGATACGTACGACTCCTATGAAGATGCTTTCAAAGCAAATGAAAGCACTATAACAGACGTAACCTTTACACAGTACCAAACATTTTGCACAATGAAGAGCAACATGAAGAAGAACCCCAGGCCCAACTAGATGTGGACACTCCTGACAGTAGTCAACCTTCTGTAACAGGAAGCCAAGAACCACTTGGACAGCCACTCATAGCAAATGAGGCAGAATTAGCCATGACAGAAGTAGAAAACACCATCTGTGTCAGTATGAGCAATCTACAGAAGACTTTGCTATACTGAAATCACAACTAAACACTGACCAGCGTAGCATTTTCCAAGAAGTAACAAAACAAATTGAACATGGTGTGCAACATGAAAATAAAACTGTACCTGCCAAGATTACAAACTTATACTGCTATACGTGAATGGTCAAGCTGGTTCAGACAAAACATTCTTAAGCAAAATTAGTATTGCAGGGATTATTAAACTTTACCAACAGTGCTTCATCCCGGCGATCCTGTATGGCTTGTAGGCATTAGCCATACAGGATTTTAACTAGCTCAATATACTAGAGGGTCAGTATTGGCACGCAGTACTGGGTATGGGCCCAGCTTGTTCTGTTCAGTATCTGAGGTTGGAACTGGGTTTTACATCACTGAAACGCATGACCTTGCAAGCACGAGGTGTGTTCTATCTGAAAGCTATTTCCACTTTATCATGTAAATTGCTTAGCTTGGCTGATACTAACTTCAATAATGAAAAGTCACCTCAGGGTAATAGCTACAAACAGTTAAATGAGTCTAATTTTGCCGATATAGAGTGGTCTCATGACAAGAAGCGATCAATGACATTTGTACAACTAAAAAAATCATTCATACAAAAAATGAATAGATGGGAATGGACCCAGAATTATATCCATTTGTCCACCCTGAAGGGATATGAAGCTGTAACGCATGTAATCCATAGATATAGAAAGCCCCAACAATACTTGCTACTATGCCCAGACCCGGTGGTGCATCGATTTAGGCTAAGGCTGCAGACAAATCAGCGCCAGGTATTAGCGGTCATTGGACCATGGCTGGGCATTTTACCAAAGGATAGGTGGTGTCGTATCTGTGAGAAGGGAGAACATCTTGAAACCACCAGGCACATTTTAAAAATGTGCCCCTGACTGGGCCCATTGTACATGTGTTTGTTGGGAGAGTTGGTAAGCAATTACGACACCATTAAGGGAGAATCCTTTTGGGATTATTGTCTAAATTGGGACTCAATTGGGACTCAATTGGCACTATATAGGGTCTGGGTCAGAGTCAAAAGTTTATTACCAAACCAGTCAGCTATAGCGGAACTTAGAGTGGCTCCCTAGGAATTGGCCCTCATGCTTGATGTTTGGCCCTTATGCGTGATGCTTAGTGTTAGTGTTTAATGTTCATCGCTATGTGCCAGGTATTCTGTGTGTATGGGTTGTATATGATGTATATGAAAAGAGACACACATTATTTATTCATGTATTGTACCTGGATTTATATGTTTACATTTTATAATATTTAATGTGTAGACCGTATCTATGTTTGTATTAAGTTATTGGAT
Organism: Ambystoma mexicanum; assembly: GCF_040938575.1. NCBI lineage: Eukaryota > Metazoa > Chordata > Amphibia > Caudata > Ambystomatidae > Ambystoma > Ambystoma mexicanum. Next base: position 113,901,912 of record NC_090934.1, on the reverse strand, counting down.
GTATTTTGTATTGTTTGTGTAAAGTTCAAATTTGAACTAATTCACAATACATTTATTATTATTATTATTATTATTATTATTATTATTATGAATCAAAATCATCAGCAAGTTTCTCCAACAATTGACAAACAACAAACTGTCAGCTGTTGTAACTGCCCCCACAGGTTTAGCTGCCTACAACATAGGCGGTGTCACTTTAAACCGATTACTACTCCTTCCAGTAGAACACCAAAACAAATTAGACTATTACAAACTTTCTACAGAAGCTGCAATAGAACTACACAGAGTTTTCAAACAAATGAAAATGCTGCTAATATATGAGGTGAGCATGGTTTACAACCTAATGTTGGCTTTGATTCACCTCAGACTACATGAGGTCCTCAAAACATACTACGAATAGATCTTTGGAGGAAAACACATTATTGTTTTTGGATATCTTCTTCAATTAACACCAGTGAAAGCTGAATCTATTTTTAAAACCTTAGGGCACAAACTGTGCTGTAAAACTCTTGGCAGCATAGGAAATGTCAACCTTTGGCAACATTTCCAATAAAGAGAATTAACTGAAAATATGCGGCAGTCTGCAGACCTGACATACGCCAACATTTTAAAAAGTATTAGAGTAGATGTACTATATCAAGAAGCACAATCTATACTAAAAACTAGGCACATCCATGCACTCTATTGCCATATGTATTTGCTACTGATGTCATGGAACAATTAGCACACAAAAATGTCAATTGTATGTCCTTGATGCCAACTCTTACAAGCTGTTCTAAATTTAATGAAACCATGTTAAAAAAAGAAATGCAACCAATAGTTAAAATTGCCTCCACAGACAAACTGGTCGTACATGGTATGAAACTACCCATGTGTCAACAAGCCACAACAAGGCTAAACACCTTAAAAAACTCTATCTCTAACACAGCTGGTTTGGAGAAAATATTAAAATTATCTTTAAACTGTAGAGTAATGCTCACACGTAACCTTGATGTGGAACAAGGACTAGTTATTGGAGCACTTGGTACAGTTGTTGGCTTTCAAATATACCCACATGACAACAACATTCAGTTTGTCAATATTCTCTTTCACAAACTATCCAAAGTTAAAGGGATAGGGTGCTCAACAGCTCACTTACTTATTTTCAAAGACATGTATGTACACAGAGAACAATTTTCTCTAACTCTAGCATACACAGTCACCATTCACAAATCACAAGGTCTTACCCTAGATAAAGCATTGACAGATATTGGTAGCACAGTCTTTAAAGAAGGCATGAGCTATGCAGCACAATCACGTTTACGTACACTTGACAGACTGTTTCTAATCAACTTTGATGCAAGTAAAGTAAATGCTGATATTTCTTGCATTCTAGAATACAATAGACTGCGTTCACTCTACACCCCCATCTAAAAACCTATCCTGTTCTGAAAAAAGCAAAACATTGTATACGAAAGCTACTTCAGACTCAATCTATGCAGATTCTCACAGCAATTCCTCCATATAAAGTAAAAGAATGTAATACTTCATCAAAGACCACAATCAAAGAAGAATCTAATGCTCAAAGTAACTCAACTACCTCTTCAAAGAAGCAACACACACTCTGAACAAATGACTTGGACACAGAACTGTCAAGTCCATTCAAATTTTCAAATACAACTGGTGTAAATTGCTATGCAAATGTAGCAATAAATATTCTATTACAATTGCCACCAATTATTGACAACATTTACTTACATGGTACAGACCAATTGTGTTTGCAAATGTTAGTCCTTCTTAGAAACAACCAACAATACTGACAACACTTACAGTGTTTCTGGAATAAGGCAGGAATAGGACTACTGTGCTGGAATGGTTAAATTCACTATAAACTGACAAGAAAATCCACAAGAATGACAAATGTACTTGCTACAAGTAATAGAAAACAAAAACCTACCTATAAATTAAATCTTGTACATTTCATACATGTGGAAACATACATGCACTCTTTGCAGGCATGTAGTACAAGAAAAAGTTCCTAAGGAACGCTTCGTGTATGTATCCATACCTAACTGTGAATCCATTCCATTTCAGCTACTTTTACAAAATGCAAACCATGGCAGCTTATGTACTACCTGCAATTCTGATAATCGTTCCACCTTACAAATACAGACATATGGTAAATACGTAATAGTGTTGCTTTTACGTTATAATGCAGATAGTACCAAAAACAACTGCAAGCTGACTGGATTCACACATGGTCAAGTATCACTTGCTAATAAAACCTTCACAACAATAGGTATAATCTACCACGCAGGAGCCACAACCAATGCAGGTCACTACACTGCATATATAAAAAAGAATTCTGGATGGTTTGAATATAATGATAGCACCATTACTCTAAAGCAGAGATTACCAGCAAATCTTGTAAACGCTTACTTAATATTCTTAAAACCAAAATTTTAATAACTAATCTGTGTATGAACATAAACAAAACTTGAACTTCAAATGTATGACCAGTTAGAATACGCCAACAGGTATCTAACTGCCCCAAGAATCTGCAACAAAGAAACAGATAAATGAATACCACTAACATTAAACAAGAAATAAACAGTTAGAATACGCCAACAGGTATCTAACTGCCCCAAAAATCTGCAACAAGCCAACAGATAGATGCATACCACTAAAATGGAAAAAATAATAAACAAATAGAAGACATCACTGCTATCTAATTGCAACAGACTACCACCACTTCCAAATAAAAAACCATACAATTATTCAATTCCTCCTATTGAAATCAAAGAAAGAAATATATTGTACCACAAAGTATAACGTTTTTTATTTTTTAATCCAGCATGGATTTTTTCCCCTCAGACCAAATGATTTAATCAACCAACACAGAAACTGAGCAAATTGGACAGTACACTGGTTTGAACGATAATACTTCTAAAGTACTAACTATGAGGAACGACAAAAAACACAAATGTCTACTATTCAATGCAATACTCATTATAAACTACCTGTACTAACATGTACTAACGTGTATTTTTTTCTTTTATCACAGTGATTGAAAAAAGAATGTGTACTCCAACTACCCATGTCATGAAAAAATGGCATATAACCACAAAAAGTCCAACAGTAAGTACATAATGATCGGACTCACAAACACCACAGCATAACACCCATTCAAGCAAACACCTGACCATAAACCACAGGCCGTAGCCCATGCATCCAAGACTCTAGGCCCTGGCCACAACCACTGCAGCATAACACACCCATAGAAACAAACACCTACCAAATGACCACAACCCAATAACATAATACATTCACGGCAAAACTATGCACTTCAATTAACATGTTAAAAAATAATTACAACCAACGTACAAACTCTTCAATACATACCCTCTTCACCCAATGCTCTTCTAATGACCCAAAACCAACATCATACTAAACTAAAATAGCCAGTAGTGCGCCCAATGTTTAGTATGTCTGCGGACAACCGTAGTGACGGCGGAAATCGCAAATACATCACAGTCTTCTCCCACCTAAACAAATACAGCAATTGACTCATCTCTTACTCCCTCACCCTCTCCAAGCACTCATACACACCAACAGACTCCCCACAATTGGATTTATGCTCACTTCCAGTGCATGTCCGCGCATCTAATATAGCAAGAGCATTGAAACAATTTGACGTACCTCACGCCTCAACCCAGCCAATCAGAGAACACGTTGCGTATCCGCAGACATGGCGCAAGCTGATTATCCAATCTGTGTCCTGTCCGCGGAACGAACAGGGAAGTATGTCCGCGGAGCAGACATAGATATCACTCATTTTTGGAGACCTACTTTTTGGTCATTTAAAAAAAAAAAACTACTGTATGGATTTTCACTATATTTAGAAAAGCACCCTTTCGGGACCAAGCCACTGCTCCTGCTGCAAATTTGGTGAAAATCCGTCCAGCGGTTTGGGTCATAGGCGCGACAGACATTTATTCTCCATTCAGTCTATGGGGAAAAAATAAATTTTGAGACTCCCCCTATAACTTTGCCCCTCCTGGACCAAACCTCACCAAACTTTGCAGAAAGTTTCAGAGTGGGCCATACACCTTGTGAGGATTCGTTCAGGGGGAGCGAAGATATAAGCCAGCCAAGAAGTGCTCTTCAATGGGTTTAGCAACTTAACCATAACTACATGGCCGCTACCCCAGGCCATGTAATATATTATAAAATAATATATATAAAAAGTATATGGCCCCATGAGATTAAATTGGTGAGGATTGGTGAGGTTTTATCCAAGGCGGACAAAGTGATAGGGGAGGCCCAAAATGTATGTTTTTTGCCATAGACGCAATTGAAAAAAAAATTGCTCACGCTTACAGCCCAAACCGCTGGATAGATTTTCACCAAATTTGCACCAGGAGTGGTGGCTTGGTCCCAGAAGCGTGCTTTTGTAAATTTGTTGTACATCTGTCTAGTTGTTTTTTTTTAAATGGCCAAAAAGTAGGTAAAAAATATTTGTGGTATCTGGGTTCGGTCTGCGGACTCACTTCCCTGTTCAGTCCACAGACAGGCCTCTGACTGATGCGGAGGGCAGCGTGATTTCTCCAGACATCAAACATGCCCACTGATTGGATGGTGAAAAGCGTGAGGAGCGTAACAATTTTCAAAATACCAGCCATGTTGGATTCGCGGACAGCTCTCGTTGTCCACGAACATTGCAATAAAAACATATTAATAACACAACATTGCACTTGTCAAACTAATGAAACAATTGTTGGAGAGGTGAGGAGTGATGAGGATGAGGTCAGATATGGCCATAAAAAGCCCAAAAATTGGCTGTTTTTCATCTTCAATGTCCGCAAACAGTTCGGCACAGCCTTGTAATAGTCGCAAACTTCTCAGATGTTCGGGGGCATCGATACATAATTTTGGATTACAGGGTTGGTGAAAAGCAGTTTTTGGATGGCATATAACTTTGGTGCCAATCAATAAAATTGTATGAAAGTTTGTGATATTATTCGAGATGTGACCTTGAACGGTTCTACAAAGTCTGTCGCTGTTTTCTCAAGAGTGAAAAAAATTAGAGTGGATGTCAAAATATTTCAAAGACTTATAATGTTGGTGTTGTTCACGAACCTGCACAAATGTTTGCAAAAATATTTCAGACCCAGATCTGAATGTTTTTCAATGTTTGGTGGGATTTTGTGAAGAGGGGTAAACATTAGAGGGGGGGTTGCATTTTTAGATGGGTTATAACTTTGCTGCTGTTTGACAAACGTGCACAAAGGATTTTAGAAAGATTATAGACCCAACCTTGAATTGTTCTGTCTGCAAAGTCTCAATGGATTTTGTCAACTTTATTTTTCCAAAGTGTCCAAACTTTATATGACTATTATATGTACATACATTTTGACACTTTGACACTTTTAAAAAAATAAAACATTAATGGATTTGCAGGACTTGGAACAAACCTGCACGAGGAGCATCAGCAAGGATCTGAAAGCATGCATTTGCAAATCTGTTTTGTGTTTTATTTTTCCAAAGTGTCCAAACCTTATATGACATATATTTTGACACTTTTCAAAAAATAAAACATTAATGGATTTGCAGGAAAGTTGTGCAAGGACCATTGGCAAGGACTTGGAAGCATGGTTTTGCAAATGTGTATGTGTCTTATTTTTTGAAAAGTGTCATAATGTAGGTACATAAATAGTGATATACCATTGGTGACTGAGGTATAACCGGTGGCCATGGGCAGTGGCCAGATTGTCCGAGTCATGACCTGTGACCATGGGCAGTGGCCAGATTATCCGAGTCATGACCTGTGGCCATGGGCAGTGGCCAGATTATCCGAGTCATGGCCAAAGGCCATGACTCAGATATTGTGGCTAGTGGCCAAGCCCATGAGAGACTGGCAATGGAGTTAAAGGGGGCATGTCCACCAGGGTTTGACTATGTGGTGACGTTTTTGAAAATATGGATATGTTTGAATGGGAAAATAAATTTTGCCCGTGGCTAAAATTCTGTCTGTGGATACAGCCCAAAGTGCTGCACAGGATTGCATCAAATGATTGCTGTGACTGTTGCTGCATAGACAGATAATTACAAAGCACACACATCCTGGCTCCCACAATGGGCACCAGGCCACCCCTTAAAATAATTACTCACCCTTATTTGCAACCATAGTGGGATAAGATATTGGGATTGGATTCTGGACTCATTTCCACAACCTTGCAGCAATGACTGGTCCACAATCCATATGCCTTAATAAATAGTCTAGTGTCGAATTATGTGTTGGCTGAGTTCTAACAATAAATATAGCATTAAGAACGGTTTTGAAGACTGCTTAGTTACGAATAAAAAGTTACTTATTGAATAACCCAGTGCTCAGGTGAACAGGGCTCACTCTTCTATTCGAAACTTAATACTTGAACAAGGATGGGCACCATTACAAAAGAACCCCATCCTCAGCAGCAGTACTAGATGAATCACTGTGATCTACCCATTCTACCGCCATGCAATTACTTGATAATCGTGTACTCTAAATTGATTATTAGGGCATGCAGCATAGCTGAACTCTAGGTTTGAATGAGAAGAAATGTTTTGCTTTGGCTACAGCCTGAAGTGCTGGACTTTATGACAACAAACCTGCACGAGGAGCATCAGCAAGGATCTGAAAGCATGGTTTTGCAAATCTGTTTTGTGTTTTATTTTTCCAAAGTGTCCAAATGTAAGCACAAAAAATAGTGATCTAAGTTTGGTGCATGGACAATGGGCCTAGCCCTCGGCAAGGGCGAATGGCTACTTTGATTTACTTATTGGGGCATGCAGCATGGCTAAAGCTCTAGGACGAAATGGAAAAAGAAAATCTGATTGCAGCTGCAGTCTGGAGTGCTGTACTGGATTGCAGCAAACATGCACGAAGGAGCATCATCAAGGACCTAAGATGCTTTTGCAAATCTGTCTTGTTTGTTAGTTTTTTGAAAGTGTGGAAACGCAAGTACAAATAATTGTGATATAGCTTTTCTGCCGTGGGCAGTGGCACTAAAAATAGTGATATAAGTTTGGTGCATGGACAATTGGCCTGGCCCTTGGCAAGGACGAATGCCTACTTTGATTTATTTATTGGGGCACGTGGCGTGGCCAGAGCTGTAGGTTTAAATGTGAGAAAACAAATTGGCTTGTGACTGCAGCCCGGACTGCTGGACGGGATTGCAGCAAAGTTACAGGGATGCAGCAAGCTGAAGCTGCAGGTTTAAATGAGAAAAGAAAATCTGCTTCCAGCTGCTTGCAGCCCGGAGTGCTGGATGGTATTGCAGCAACATTGTGCGATGAGCATCAGCAAGGTCCTGAAAAGATGCTTTTGGAAATCTGTCCTGTGTTTTACGTTTATGAAATTGTAGAAATAGTGGAGTAACTTTTCTGCCGTGAGCAGAGGGTCTGGCCTTTGGCAAGGACAAATGTCTACTCTGATTTGCCTATTGGGGTATGCTCTGCTGATATCTACTCACATAAGTATACTTTGCAAACAATGTTTGTTAAAGGAGGTTTATAGTTCATGTATGTTAAAAGAGAAATTACTAATAACTTATATACAGTGATGTAACATTATGAAACATTTTCATTTATAAAAACCTATTCAGTATGTTACGGTTAAGATGTAAGAAGAGTAGAAGGTTTGTTTTGTGTGATGGTGTACATGTGCAATCCAGGTTTTGTAATAAGGCATCGGCTCGACAGGGGAACGGGGAGACTGGATAGTTACTAGAGAGAAGAATTTCAGACAGAAATTTGTTTCTGTGCTTTTTTCTTCTTCTCTAGTATAATATTGTCATTTTTTTTCATTAGCATAGTAGAAAATGCTAATGGGAATGTTGGATTATCTTATTGAATATAATATTTTACAAATAAATGTAAAGTAGATAGAGTCTATCAGCTTCTTTTTTTCTTCTATTTTTAACTGTTAAAGATGGTTCCTAAAGGAAACCTTTATTATTTTCTTTCTTTTTTTTAATTTTTTTTTGCAGGAGAGGTCAGAATGTAATGTGGGTAGGGAAATGAGGTAATGGGCACCAACCACAAATATGGAGGGGCAGGTGGACCGGTTAAGATGTTGCACAAGTGTTGAATCTAAGGTAGAGGGCTGTTTTCTCATGCTCCTTTATTACAGATTTAAAAGAACTTGAAATTGATCAACCCTACAAAGTGGTGTGTTGCAACATATACATAGTATTGTTGTTTTCAAAAGATATGGATCAACAGCCTCTTTTATCACTTGAAAGGTAGCTGGTGGGATTCTGTGTCCCATAGAAGTAGGATGTGTGGTTACATCATTGGTTGAGGATGATGAGGTAGAGGAAGACAGCCTACTACTTCCTAAGAAAGGAACAACCTTCTGAGAGCATTGCGGTAGATGGATATGGTGTGGCAGCGCAAGGAGGTGGTCCCGAAGGACTACTGCACAGGTTGGCCACGACTGAGTACAATCCTGCACTCAGTGCATTTCACTTTGCTAGCTTTAGCCTTTGGTACATTTCTAACAGTGGTAAAGGACTTCCACACTCATGATTCTCACTGGGTGCTAGAGGTAGACAGTTCATCTACCTCATCTTCCTGGCCCTCCTCATTGTCTTTCGTAGTACTGCACTTTTTTTGTTTTGTAGGTCCTCCAGTTGTTGGTGCTGGTGGCACTTGGTGAGGAGGGATGGCAATAGTTGATGTAATTTTTAAGATAAATAGCAGTTTTTCTAATATTCTTGCAAGTATGCACTCTGTACAAGATTGTTAATGGATAATGAGTAACAATAGGTGTTGGGGCTGTGCAAGGGTAAATTTAGATCAGTAGAAAATACAGCTCCAAACTGTCTGTGAAGCACGGACCCAATCGCGAATTGCAGACACGTTCCCTAACATGTCATCATCCTGTATGCGCGAGGTCATTTGAGACTGTCCGGAAAGTCTGTGATGATGTCAGATATTTGCGGATGTCGATGAATGCAAAAACAGTGGCAAAAAGTTGCAAAAAGTGTATATAAGTATTAGAAAGTATGGTAGAAGGTGGAAAATGGCAGAGCTTTTAGGTGAAACATTGTAAATTGGACACAAATGTTGCTATAGTGGGCTAAGTATGATATATGTAATGTAACGAAGGCATGGTATCAAAGTAAGACAGACACATGTGATCAAAGTTCAAGGGTGTTTATTAAACTGTGAAATGGGTGAGATAAACAACTAATCTAAACCTAAATCTAAGATGGGAGCACGCTACGACCATCAAATAATAATTCAGGCCAAGTAGAGTCTAGTCAAATAAAAAGGGCCTATACTAAAAGAAACTATTGGAAATCCTTATTGCTATGCTACAAAATAGTGTGGGATAATGTTCACGAGAAAAGAAAGGAGTGTTCACAAAATAATAAGTCAGGATGTTATGGCCGGGGTCTCCCTTCCCCACATTTTTTTAGCACAGAAAAAGGCGGGACTCTTGAGCAGACCACACACCTGGACTTTTCTGGCACGAGCCTACAGTTCATTTTCTCTATATTAGGGTCTTCTGTGCCCAAATTTCTTTTCATACAAAGTCTCTTGGTTCAGAGGGCCTGATATGCAAAAACAATAAAACAAAAGTTCCTTCTGGTAATCTTCACGTTGGGTGATTACCCTTCACCCTTGGATACCCTGAGCCGGGATACGATCCTTCTCTCAATCGTCAGCCTCCTTTCATCAGGCTCAGACTTTTCAGAGCACTTCCCAATTTTAAACATAGACTTCCGAAGGTTCGATTACATCTCGCTGGGTCACTCTGTTAGCCCCATGGCAAGTGCGGCTTCGCAAAATTACAGATTGCACAGCGTTCCCCTGAGCCAGGCACAAACGCCTTTTCACAACTCCCTCAGTCCGGTTCACAATTTCACAATTGTCAAAACCTCCACACTGTGTCAAGGACTTTCAATTGTACAAGGGTTTGGCTTGACCCTTGTATGACTTTCTTGACAACTCACGCTGGCCATCCAAATGGCCTCTTGGTATTTGTAGTGTTAATACTTTTGCAGTTCCATATTCGCTTTGATCAGGAGAGGAATACCAGCTAGAGATGTACGAATGAGCACCCATGTGGCGCCGGACCACTATATCTCTGGTATCAAGTTTGTTCACAACAAAAGACCTCAGTCTATTAATCTTTGTAATTTTGCCACTGCAACCTCGAGTCTAACACAGTCTGGTCCCGTATCAGGTTGTTCGGACTCACCGGCTGTGCTGAACTCTTCGGCGTTTCCCTTGTGCTGGAGTTAAGGACGGTACTACGATGGCAACCATGTCTCCCTGCCCAGGATATCAGTGCCAGAGTGTTCCATGTTCTGCTGACATCCGTCACACCATTAGCCAGCTGTGATTCCTGTTCTTGTGTTTTCTGTATCAGAGGATTTGCAAGCCTGTGTTAAAAAGGGCAAGAGCAAATCCTTCATTGACGTCCTTTCAGGTCTGACAGCCTTCTCCTCTGTTTGAACTGCCGTCCTGGAATAGCTGCTTGCTTGTGCATTCTGCCTTGCTCAGTGTGCTCTCATCCTTCGACTTTTATCCCTAGGGGAAAGGGAATGGGTGGCCAGGTGTGTGTAGTTGTCGTCAATTGCCTGACTCTGCCTGACCCTTGTGTTGGGACATGTCAGGTAAACGGCTCAGGTCTTAGTCCCTTGTTGCTCACGGTGTGAAAGTGTTTGTGTTGAAAAAGGGGGAGTAGAGTTTCTAAATATCCTACTCGGCAGGATGGGGAAAAGGTGTCATAAGGAAAGGGGGACCACGTCTCACACTTCGGTGTCCCACTTCCACTTCCGAAGACCCTTTATCCAGGAGATCCTCCCTCACTGGTCCACCTCCATAAACTGGATCCAATAGCGATGGCAGTGTCCAGGCCACCTGGATGACAGATCCCCGTGGAATACCGAGTGAGAAACCGTCAGGTTTCTCCCAGTAAATTGTAGGAAATTAGCATGCACTGGTAAAAACCTATGACATTACCTGAACAAACTTTGTAAAAGGGATGTTATGGTTAAGTTGCACTAATAAAACCTATGAAATTCACAGAAAAAAACATTTTGAAAGGGATGTTACGGTTAAGTTGCACTAATAAAAACCTATGAAATTCAATGAAAAAACTTTGTTAAAGGGATGTTATGGTTACAAGTAAAACCGAGCAACCTCAGAAATTCATCAGTTATGGTAAGCTAAGCCATAACTTGCACCACCACCGTGCACTGCAAAGACTAACACCCAGGACCTCAAAGATGACATCAAAATATAATTGATGACATCAATGATGACATCACATATCTGGGCCACTTGTTTTTGTTCACTGACATATCTAGGCCAGGTGGTTTTGTTCAGTGAGAGTTAGAATATTAAAATTCAAAAGGTACTATATATCTAGATGTTAACCTTGTCATATGTTCTTAAAGTACTTTCCTTGGGTTTGGTCTCAGCTCATGATGCACATACATGGGGCACTAAGCAGGCCTCAAAGACACAAATCATTTTTATATATGAAGATAAACTTTGATGTTATTAACATTTTCTGGTGATGTTGTTTCTAGCTTCCTTACGTTAGTGTCCCTGTATGTCCCTCTGATTTGTGTGCATTGTGGGTCTTCATATGTATTGTTTGCACTAGCAGAAGTGTGTAGTAAGTCTTGAATTGTTAGTGAATTATTACATGTTTAACATTATTCAAAACTCTGATAAGGTAGCATTCATTATTTTACTATCCAGAATGATACGATTTTAAATATTGTACTTCTATGGTGCATGATGCAGCAATGCCTATGTTTATGTATGATTAGATTCCTGTATTAACAACAACACTCCAATATAATGTTTTGTTTAGATTAGTACATTCTTTAAAAGATTAAGTAGTTCATGATAGGTCTCCTGATCACCCCTGTCATCTTGTTACCAAAATCTTGAATACAAAACCTTGTAGGGACTTTTCATCAAAATTAATTTCATATGTGATGTCATCAATTACATTTGTGATGTGATCTTTGATGTCCTGGGTGTTAGTCTTACCAGTGCACGGTTGTGGTGCATGTTATGGATGCTAAGCTTCCCATGAATCTGAGATAGGTGGGAACAACCGTATGTCCAGATTAAATTTAATAAATGTAGATGCTACTCAAAGTATAATTATCTTTTCTTGGGGGAGCTGCTTGGCACAAAAGGATCGTATGACATAGGAATGTAAATATGCACCTGAACCAACACTGGGTGAATCCACTCAGTAGGCCAAGCGCTCACAGAATGCTCTTATAGTAGAACTGCAGTATTTATTGGATTTGTTTTCCATTGATAGGGAAAGTATGGAATCAGTGCGTAAGCGCTTCTAATAAAGTGACCTCATTTGTATTTAATTGTTTTGAGAAGGCAAAAGCATTCTCAGCAGTGCTAGCTCACAAGCCAAAGCATTTCGGAATGATATTCCATCTTCAGGGCTGAGCGCTTTGTAATTCCAACACGTGGGTTCACAAGCATGGTACACATCGATTACGGCATGCGAAATACATAAGAAACATTCAAATGGTGTTAAATTCAAAAGATGTACATATCGCAAATTGGGTAGTTGAAACTAAGAAAGAAAAGAAAACAAGGAAAGGCATTGATAACATTAATGAGTACATGCATTGTATGCATATTACTGATAATCCACCCGGAAATGTGGCAATAAACCTTTGCTGGTGTGTCTGTGTATAGGTGGTTACAATAGCATAAGTCATAATGTGCTCCATTGAGTTACGCGGTTGCGTTTAAGGAATGAGTAAAAAGCCCTTACCTTGGCTGTGATGTGTACTGGCTTCAGGTTAATCCTTCTGAATCCCAGATCTATAGGGAATTACGTCTATAGATCAGACGTATACTTACTGATGTGGCAGAATGCGTGATGATCATGCTCTGGTAATCGTACTTACCGTAGCCGGCTGCCAGGTGATTGTCGCGAGAGGAGAAATCTCTTGTGTAAACCAGTATTGTGTGTATATAATGTTGCCCTAGAGATCATGGCTATCGCAACGTCACGCACTGGAAAACGCAATGACGTCATCGGCGCCTCACGTCCCGTTCTCTCTGAACGAACAGAGTGGCTGGGATAGGAGCAGGGCAAGGCCAAAGAGAAATTGAGCTAAATTGCATTAGGGTGAATGTCTTATTAATCACATCGACTAATTACAAAAGCAACTTAATTCTGTCACAATGCCTATGAAGCATAAGGCTGTTTAAACGTTTACAATATATATGGAATAAATACATGGATAAAGTTCAATAATGCAGTACGCAGATTGTTCATATCTAGGTGCACCTCACACATGAATATCTTGATCTTGGCGTCTGGAGTATATTGCTTCACGATATTTGCGTTCATCAAGCTAGACACTATAAGTGGTTCATATGCAGGCAGAGTTTGGATAGACTCATAGAGATATCACGGATTTAGATCAGGTCTAAAACAACTTGTGCATTAAGCGTTGACTTGCACACCATATGTGTTATTTTTTATTGGGCTGTGGTTATTTTAAAATTTGACAGAGAAGATGGTGCCCAACATTATAGTTATATCTCTGGTGGTGCATTGCAGGATCATTTTTTTCATAAATGAAATGAGCTATTTTCATGAAACAAAAACAGACAAATGCCATCAAGGTAGAGGTGGGGGATGGGTGGAAAGCACTGAGTGAAATGTGGGTGTTGGAGGGGGCCAGTTTGCAACACAAAGCTTTCTGTAGCCTCGGCTATTGCCACAAATAGCCACCATTTGAAAGCAAACTGAATTACAGAAGCAGCGTGTGCTCTGGGGTGTAAGCAAGAGGGCAGGGGAAGTGAGGAGGCCGTCTGGGGAGTGGAGAGACCTGGCACAGATGAGGGGGGCTCTTGGTGATGGCCTGGGATTTTTTTCTTTTTCTGGCTGTTTTGCCGATATTGTGGTTTTTCAAAATTACTAACAGTTCACCTTAAAAGTCAAAAAATATACTTCAAATTTCAAAAAGATAAACGAGAAGTTCTGTTGTTTTTCAAAATAGTTTTTATCAAAAAAATGATCTAAAAAATTGAGTGGTCACTAATATTTTCTTAGTGAGGAAGAGTTTGCCACAAATAATTAATCAATCAGACCGAATTTGCCAATGCATTTCGGAAATAAATTTCCTTTATCAGTGACAGTCTAAAAATAATACATACATATTCATGAACAAAGAAAACAGTTCAAAACGGTGCACAATTGCATATTGGCGTCATACATCATCGTGGTAAAGTTAGAAACATACCATTCAGTTGAGGTTGCAGTAGTAGATGAGTAAGAAAGAGCAGAATAAAGAAAAAATTGAAAAGGCCAATGAGTCACTATTGTATATAGGTAACTATCAGTTGAGTGAAAAAGAAAAAGAGTCAGTTACCTGTGACAGGTACGTAGAATGTTGAGTGTGGCGAACTATAGTGTAGCGGCCATGTGGTGACCGAATTGAACTGCCTGACAGGAATCAGCGCAGTAAAGTAGCCTGCAATGCGACTGCTGGAAACAGAAGAAACCCGTTGTTGAAAGCGGTTCTCATCCGTAGTCATGATTATTTAAAAGGTGAGGGAAGTCTTACCGTACTGAGGACGGGAGTGAAGCAGTTCTCCCATAGCCGGCATGAAGTAGACTGCCGTTGTCGCATCGAAGCGTTGTTCATCTTTTTGAAATTTGAAGTATATAAAGCTGAACTGTTAGTAATTTTGAAAAACCACAACCCAGGCTGGGTAACGCAGAGAGCGGCTGTGTGACTAGGTATTTTACTTGGTCTCTTGCTTCACATGTATTTTGAGTTTGGGTGTCTCCAAACTTGTCACAGCCAGCTCTTTTTCAAGTGTTTTGACACATATTGTTTGAAAAGTTTTTTTTCGTGCACTAATTCTGAATACCAGAGACACATGGATTTACTACCAGTGGTGCCCACTCACTTCACTTCTTGTTATGCCGATATTACCAGCTATGTCTGAGGTTACGAAGGACTGCAGATAGCAGCGTTACATTTTTTTAAAGATATTTTATAGTGACGTCGGGGGTGAAGAATCACTGGCCAAAGCCTGAAGGTCATCGCCAGTGACTCAATGGCCATTGAGGTCTCCCTTACATACAGTAGACAGGATAGACTCTGAATAGATGCAAAGTGAGGAGGCCGCCAGCTTCCGGAGGCCATGTTTCCTGACAAATGAGCCAAACTTGCAAGACCACTTAGAGGAACGTGCCAGCTCTTTTCTTTCTTTGAAGCTAAGCAGGGTCAGCCCTGCTTTGAATCTAAGCACGATCAGTCCAGGTTACTTCATGGATGGGCGACCAAATGGGCATCTGAATTATTTCTTTTTTTTAATCCGTTCTACTGTCAGTCCTTGAAGGTTTTGCATTCAAGGACAATTTTTTGTCTTTTGCTGAATTGCATTCTGGTATTTGTAGTCTCCCAGTCAATAATTAAAAAAAAAAGGTATTTTTACTGCAACAGTGGGATTCCCATCCCTGCAGTAACTCAAACCCTGCTTAGCTTTAAAGTGAGGAAGGGGTTAAGCCCACTAACACCACGTTGCCTGATATATGGGCCCCCCCTTAGAAGAACACTTGGAGAAACATGGCCCATGGTGGCTGGATCCTTCCTCGCTTTGAAACTAAGCAGGATTGGTCCTGGTTACTGCCTGAACAGAAGACAGTCCACGGTCTTGAATGCCGTGTGTTTTCTTAGTTTTAAATATCTCATAACACACAGCATCCGCATTTTTATAAAACTGAAAAAATTCAATAATAAAATCACATTTATGCTGAATACTGCTATCAGAGAACCCTGGCCTTAAGGATGCTACAATTATGTGATTGTTTGGATTTTCACACCTTTTATATGTAGCCTTTTATCATTGAACATATTAAATGATGAACATGTATGCCCCATGAAGCAACAAGCCGTTGAGGCCTAGTGGTTAAATGCTGGGCCTCGAACTCTGGCAGACCAGGGTACAAGGCTGATTGTTTTTAAAAAAAATGTAATTCATTTCATTTAATTAAAAGAAAAGTGACACAAGTGGGAGGTGCCGAGGTTTGTTGCAGTGCAGTCCTGTAATCTCATTTAGCATGAGGGCATCCTTTGTGCCAAAATAATGGCACCGGAATGGCTTTCTTGATGAAAAGGGCATCCTGAAAAGGGCATTGCGGTGGAATGCCTGTGCCAAATCAGCCCGTGCCAAAATGGTGGCACCCAAAAATTGGCGTACAACTTGGAGAACGCTGCTAAACCAAAGTGGGTGGCAAAAAATGTAATCTCACTGCGCATTGCCTAAAAACGTTGTGAATTCTCAAAGTTTCAAATATCTAATAACAGAACATATCTGCATTATTTATTTGTTTGACCATGATAGTGCCAATGCTTGAAAGTTTTGCACTCAGAGACAATGATTTTGCCTTTTGCTGAATTGCATTCTGGTATTTATAGTCTCACCGTCAAGATGGAGGGAACAATGCCACAATTGTACACTTTCTGCCTAACATAGTTCAATAAAGATGTATATATTTGAGTGACACTGTGGTATGTATTCTTTTTAAGTTAGCTTTAAAAAGCAGAGTATTGTTGAAAGCCAGTCATGGGTGTGAGGAGGGGAAATTATGAGAGGGAAAGTAAGTCATGAGTATTTGCCTACAATGTGCAAAGAGAGTTTGCAATCCTGGACACTGCTGCTATTTTCCCCTGATTGTGGCTGCTTTTAGGGCAAAAGTAAAGGACATATGTGCATGAAGAGCGTACATTTTTTCAAAGGGCGGACACAACCCCTTAGTTTTTTTTTTTAGGTTGGCAAGCTTGCTCAAGTATTTGGCTACCAGGATTTTGCCCAGGTTGTCATGTTCTCAGTGCAGATGCGTACTCACAAGACCACAAGCACTTGCTTCGTATTGGGATTTAGTTTTCCAGGGAATATTTCACGACAGATTGCTGGGTTTTAAAGGTGAGCACCTTTTATACTTTGCCAGCATATTTTTTGGAACATTTCCTAGCTCCGTTTATTTTTCTGGAGTTCATTTCTTGTTTTAAAATCCAACGCTGTTTTGTCTTGTGCACTTTCGTCTAAGGAGTAGGTCTATATTATTAATGTTAATTATGTATGGAATAACAATACCCTTGAAATTTAAGGGAAAAACATTAGTTGCAGGGATGCTAAGGTGAGAACTTAATGCAACAAAACCTGTGAAATTAATCTAAAGTCACCTTAACTTCATGCCCCCTGTTGCACAGGCAATGACCACAATGATGACATCACTGTTGACATCATTAATTACATGTTGTATGAGAACACTGATGACAATACTGGTGACAACAATAATTACATTACAACAATAACTGGCCTTTAGCATGGCCTTCACCATGGTCAGTGTGCATGACCAAATATATTTTAACACATGAATGGGTGGTAGTCAAAGCCTTCAGTTATGGACAGTGGTGAATACCTTCACCCATGTGCACTGAATATTTTAAAACACTAACAGTCTACAAACCATAGATTTTGTCCTATACCAGTGGTACAACTTGCATCCATATCCACTGTATTTTATATACACTGATCAGGCACTATCCATGGACATTAGCACAAAACAGGCAAGTGGCCACTATCTTTGGCTGTGCCCACTATATATTCTAACATATAAATGGGCCACTAACCATGGACTTTGACCTTGAGCAGTTGGTACATATTTTGGCCATGTCCGCTGTATATTTGACAATAATAAAAAGCAATAAGCGATGGCCTTCAGCCGTGCCCCAGTGTATTATACAATACTAACCAGCCAATAGCTATGGCCTTCAGCCGTGCCCACTGTGTATTATATACACTAACCAGCCACTAGTTTGTTCTACAACGTAGTACTAGCCAGCAGCCATGGTCTTGAGCTTTCCAGATGGTACATTCTAAAATATAAATAGGCACTAGCTATGGTCTTTAGCCATGGCCAATGCTACATCTTTGAATGTTGCCCACTCTATTTGTTATGACCAAGTCCACAGCCTAAATTGTTATTAAGGTAATCAAACTTTTCATGAGCTAACTTATAAATGTTGATATGTCTAATTCCGATGTTGATGTAATCAGTTATATTCAATGTAATTAGTGTTGTCACCAGTGATGGCATGAGTGACGTGATTTGTAATGTCATCAGTGTTATCAAACAACATGTAATTAGTGATGTCATCAGTGATGTGATCTGTGTTGTCATCATTGTGGTCATAGGCTCACAACAGTATTGGGAGGGTGACACCCGGATACCTGGAAAAGCCTCTCAATTAGGATGGCAAATTGCAAAATGTGTCTTTGATGACTGCAGACTAGTCTGATTTGCTTGCAAACAGGTATTGTAGGGATGATCACTTGGTATATGGTGAAGCCTTGAGAGAACATGGCAGACATTGTAGGAATATTTTATGCTCATTGGATATAGTGCTAAACCGGGAGATATTTTTGTAGCCATTTTTCTAGCTGTAAATTACTGAATGGAAATCAAATAGCTCAGTCTAAAAAGAATCAAAATGGAGCTTGTCATTATTAGCGCCCAGTCTAGTGTCTTGAGTTTATCCTGCTACCACCCAGGTTTTTTCTATTAAATCCCCAGCGCTCCCTATACCACCCAGTTCCTGTCATGAGATCAGCGAGCTACATCTGACTGCTGACCTGTATTTCCATGAAGGTTCACTTTAATGCCATCATCAGACAATTAGGTGGTGCCAAAATGGACTACATATGGGTCCCCCCAAGAAGCTTGTCAATCAGGTACAAGATGTACAAAATAATGAAGCTCATACCATTAGCAACTTGCCCTTTGGTTCTCATGCTACATCCCTACTATTAAATTACATCGGCTCTCTATACAGGAATGGATTATGTGCAAGGACACACTAATACCCCATTGCATCCTTTACCTCAATGTGCTTAAATATCCCATAGAACAATTGGACATATATCAGCCTGGCAGATCCCTTAGACTATCTGCCCAAAGGCAACTTATTGATCCTTGGTTTAAGCTTAGTTCAGAAGGTGTAAACATCTTGACTGTATATCAAGTTTAGGAGCACAATAATCTACCTATTCATTTAAACCCAACCTAAAAGATGCAAGAAGACGTTAAGACCATGAATATCTCGTCGCCACTTTACTAACCAAACTCCCTTCACCTGCATGGTCAGGCAACACTCTGATGCTCATGGCAACTTTCTTTGGCATTTAACAGAAAGGCTTGAATACCCTTGGGTCTACAGTACTCTATACGCTATTTGTAACCAGGGAGGGACAATCCGATTGGAGCATGCAATCTGATTGGCCCTCACCAGGCCTTTACCCGACCGGGAATCCCTCTCCGGCGTTCCTTTCCTTTGTCCCCAGCGGGGAGGTGTAGCAGCCTCTCAGCCAATGAGGAGGCTTGGAAAGGGGTAATACCTGCTCCGAGCCACCACACGACTGGAGGCTGCCATCTTCCCCTGCAGGGGAATCAGGTACGTGTTTTCCTTCCATCCTCCTGCCCTCCCCAATCCAAACAATCCCCTCCTGCCCTCCAAAACCCACTTACCTTCTTTTTGCTCCATTTCTGTGGCAAAAAAGCTGGGATCACTTCTGTCAACAGCGTGTCCGCTCCTGATCCGTGACAGGCCATCATGGAAAGGGAGGAGGGACTACCTGTAGTCCCTCATCTCTTTCCATTGCGGCTATTGTATTTGTTTACCTTTTTCCATTCAGTATGAATGGCTGCCATGGAAAGGGAAAACAGACTCAGTTTTCCCTTCCCCGGTGGCCATTTTTTATTTTATATTTGTTTTTCTTTTCCAAAATGCTGGAACATTTTGGAATAGAAAAACAATGCTCTTAGTACCTTGGTCTTGCATCCCGGGGCACTAACAGCAATAAGCCCCTCACCGGGGGGCATTACCAAGTCAGGTAATGCTCCGGAGCATTCGATAAGGCCCTGGCGAGCCCCGGGGCATTACCTGACTCGGTAATGCCCCTGCGATTTGAGCTTATTGCTTAATTTATTAAATCAATACGCTGTTGGAAAACACTGCAAAAAATTATAGGACACACCTCATGCTCTAGGACACTGCAAGCACTTTTGTGGCTTGGGCCTTATAATCAGGGTCACTAAGCCAACCAATGTGCTTGATCAAATGCGATCCCTTATGGATAATGAAGCCATGATCTGTTTGCATAGAGAATGCCTGAAGGCCATAATGGGGCACAACTGAAGTGCATGTTTGGGCATAGCAAACAAAGATCATAGACAAAGGCATGTCTTGATAACACTGTAAGCAGGTCAACTGTGTAAGCTTTGAAGAAAGAGACACTGTGACCGGTACATGTCATGTCGGACAAAGTACCAACAGTATGTGCCTATCAGCCATCTCCTGATTGTACTGCATCCAGAGATATGCCCACTGAGCATGGACCTATGCCCAGCAGGCACTGTGCCCAAGGTTAATCGTGTAGCATTACAAAACCTAAAGAATACACTGAAAACCCTTTTTTAAAAGGGAAGATATGATTCTCTGCTAAGAACAGATACTAGCCATAGTTAAGTAAAAAAAAAAATGAAATTCACAAGGAGAAATAAAATTTTGGTTACGATAAGCCGTCCCAAAAATTACTTTTTCTATGGTCCACAGTCACTCTATGATTGACAGAGCTTGTCCATGTTTGGGTAGTGTTATGTATGCAAATATGCAGTCAGCTACCAACATTGATGACTCCAATACTTTAAATATAGTGTTCACACCATTATTGCACGTGTTTGTACAAGTATACCATTCTTGCACGATTGCAAACAACTGTTTCATGCTCATGCACAGATACAGTCACATAAGTACATATAGACTTCATTGTCGCTCTGGCCCATGCATGCAATTGAATACTGCACATGCAGTCTCACACATGCATGCCAATGTTCGCATGTATGCATGCAGTCCTTCATGAGGCCACGCTCAAGAACAAATAGGGAAAACATTTCATGAAGGAGGGGCTGGTGCATCCAAGAGAAGGAATGGAAGGATGATGGTAGAGGGGATGGCCGAGAGGAACAAACATACCATTATTCAGGTTAGGACTGAGGCTGTACCTACATTAAAAGGAGAATGCAACATGGGTCTGTGAATTTCACGGTCCGTTTTTTTCATTCTGCCACATGCTTTTTGTGGGGTTTAATCAGAGGCCCACACAAAGTGAAATGAAAGTCCCACGGGAAATATGACCTGCCAGCCTTCAAAAATCTTCACACTGAAAATGGGACCTTTAAGGCAGACTGTGTGGGACTGTAGACACAAGTAACACAAGGAAGATCTATGTGAATGGCCAAGCATTGGAAATCAAAAGACCTGTCTTTCATTACAAAGGGAAAGGTTGAACTGAAAAGCAGCATTTTCTGTGAAACTGCCATCCTTCAAAAGGTGTTGCACTATGACAACTCAGACCCACTTTTTAGCAAAGAAACAGACATCAGGTAATTAAAACTATATTTTGTGAATGACTAAAATAAATAGTCTTGTACTTTTGCCTGTCAAATTTAAAAACCAATGCTGTGTGAAAAGAAATAAGAAATCCACTGATACAAAAGCAACGTGGGCCATGATCAGTAGAATACACAGTATTTCAAAGAATAAAGGCTAATGTTTGAAAATGCAACATGTAAGTTCATTTCAGCCAAGGACAATGTGTGGTTTTCTGGGCAGAATTTGAAAATGGCTTCCCCCACTGCAGTCCTGTTGACCTCTGTATCTGGAAAGGGAATTCCTTTGAAGCTCTTGTATACCAGTTATTTACAACTGCAATAAAGTGACTATCAGTCCTTGGTGGGGAATAATACCACAAAATAAGGGTTAGAGATCAAAATTGTGGTTGACTCAAGATAACCAGGACAGAATGTCAGATGTCGTTATGGCCTTATGACATCACAGGGCCAGCATGGCTCCTTATCTGCAATGGGAGATGTCTGTGTGCTGATGAATCCCAATTATGTATGACCAGCAGCCCATTAACTTTCAAAGTACAAAAGGCTAGAGGATCTATTGCAGACATTGTCAACATTCTTGCCTGACAGACTCTGTGTCACGTGGGTTCCAATAAATGTACTCCTCAGAGCCAAAGTGAAACTAGCTGTGGAATTTGTATAATGTATTTTGCTATTGAATGGTCCATACAACCACATTTACATGATTTTCTCCATCATCTTGAGGGCAAGAAAAGTCTTTGATTTAATGGTGGTTCTTTGAGGGTAATCATAGCTCCCCGAAAAGTGGGAATAAGTTGAAATATTGAACAATAGTGGCTAAATGTATCAAATAACAGGTGGTAAAGTTTGATCATAATCACTGCTATTGTTTTCATCAATTGTGCAAGCAACATGGTGTGAACATGGCTGTCGTTTTATTTAATCCCCCATTATTAGCTGAAGCAGAAATGTATATATATATATATATGTATATATATCACTGCAGTTATTAATAAATGAAAACATTTTGACATTTAGATACTTTTTGACAAAACGTTGACATGAGAAAAAAAGGGGAATTTCAAATGGGAGTTGCAATATTTCTGTTCTAGACTCCTAAACCAATCATTAGTGTGAGGCTGGACTTGGGGGTGCAGAGAAATGTAAATGTCCAATCTGGGTTGCGAGATCATACGTTAGAAACACCTAATGTTGACTGCCCAGGGGATGGGGGTTAGAGAGTAAAACGGTCTTGCACCATGGAAAAAGGGGAGGGTTGCAAAAGGATTACCAAGGGAAAGCTGTCCAAAATTACCAAAGGAGATCTGCTGACATTTCACCTGGGTGGAAATATTGCTGGGGAGTCTAGAAAACAAAGACTGTGAGTCTTCCCTGGAACCATAGAGGGTGGATTGCTGTGGGCCATTGACTGAAGTGCTGGGTAAAATCCTGTTTGTTCCCATATGAGTGAAGCCCTGCTCAGTCCATGAGTGCCAGCCTAAAGATTTCCAAAAGTAAGTATATTGTCCAACAAAATGTCTGTGTGGGGATCTATTTAATCCACCCCTTCCCTTTCATAGTGGGTTCTCTTCCAATAGTGGGTGGGGGGAAATTGTGTAGACGCTTAGCATATTAGACTGTATATTAATATTTTCTTTTTTATTAATTGAAACTTCAGTTCAATATTCTTAATAGAAAAACAATAACAAAGTTAAACTTTTGTTACAAACAAACAGAACATCCAATCCTTCAAAAAGGAACAGAACAAAAAAAGATGAGCACAATGTTGACACCATAAAAACAAGAGAGAGGAATATTAATTTTATTATCTCCCAACTACTTTGCTGCAGGGGGGGGGGGGGCTTGTAAGAATTTGAAACTTTCACCCTCCCTCCTAGCAGGAAGATACAAGATATGTATTTAAAGTAATTGGAGTGCCTTGATTTTCCTGTTCACTCCTGACGTCCCTAATGAGAAGGGGAGTTCCTTCCGAAAACAAAAATTCCTAACTGAACCCCTTACCAAAACATTTTTTTCAACAAAAGTTATACTTGCCACATAAATGAAATTGACACATGTCCCCATCTCCAAACCTTGCCTTTCAAACCAAAAGATTACTGTCCCTAAAAGAAAGATTCCCCATCAAAATGAATCCCCAAACTCGGTTTTAAATAAAAGGTATTCTTATCTTAAACATGAAATTCCCAATTGTCACCACTCTTTCAACATTGTATTTAACTGAGTGGTGTCCAGGGCCCCACAAAAAGAACATTACAAACTGCCCAACTTCCCCTACAAAGGCCTTTATGTGAAGGGGGGTCTGAAAAACTGAAATTCATAATCAGTCTCATTTTACTGTCTACTTTCACCAACCGAGGCTTTTAAGTAAAAGTGGGTAAGAAAAAACAAGCTGCTAAATGTTCCCCACTCCCTAGACATGGCCTTTGAACAGAAGGGTGATGCATGTTTTTGGTGTTTGGGTTTTTGGGGCTCGGGAGAAGTATTGCATTTTGACAACTACACTATGAGATTGGAGCCCTTAATGGACTACTCTTCTTATGACATTGGATCAGTGCAGGTTTTTTGCCCTTTTTAAAGGTTTTATCCTGACTATTAACCAGCAGTTACTATGGAAGTTATTCAGCCTGTTTTTCCAACCAATTGGCATACTGGCTTCAGGAGAAGCTTGCCCATTTATTCAAGATACAAAGACCAGTAGTACCCATTAGAAGACGCCCTTGTGTCTACCTCATCATGCGGGAAATTGCAAGTGGGAAACACCTGACATAAATATCCTTGTAAGGGAGTATACCAGGAGTTTCAAGAGGAACCCTTTTAACCCAATGGAAATACATAGTGTGAGAAAGTGAATGTAAACCACGATTCAGTGACTTTTGATAACCAGAAGAAATCCAGGGGAAGGGAAAACCCCTTTCCTGGTGGAACGTTATTTGTTTCCTTTATGCAGGTTAAAACATCTTTGTGCTTTGGCACCTGGAAGGAAAGCTACAAGTGATACCTTTTGGTGTAAGGGTCAGTTTAGGGTTTGGACTTAGGACGGACATGCTGACACAGACATTCCTTAGTTTTGTGGAGGCAGGGAACCCCCTCTTAGAGTTAGGGATAGAAAGGATGTCCCCCAACCCTCTCATTATTTTGAATAAAAGTCTATAAGCAACACGTATCATGCTACTGTGTCTGAGTATTACTTGTGATTCCTTACATAAAACAGCTCATGTTGATCGTTTACATTTCGAGAGACACATTGTGGCATCATTTATAGAAATCTATTGACTTATTGTACTTTTTTGTTAAGGAATTATTACAACATTGGGTAAGTTTAATCATGAGTTTGTGTTTGTTGATACCATTGTAGCAGAACAACAGGTAGTTAAATACAATCTGAATCCAATTTGGAAAGGCCCATTTGAGTACCAGGTACTTTATCCTCACTCGATATGGTGCCCAGTAGACACACAATGTACATAACATCAAGGACAGGATTAGGTACAGATACTTTATTGTGACTACATTGTTTCTACAGTAGGTGAAAGGTAGCGCAAGGACTGTTTTTTTCAATCCTTAGTCTGACATAGGGCTGTAAAAACTGCACAGAAGTAAGGTAAGCACACTCACATTATGTAGATTGAAGTTCCACCCGTTTTATGTAGCATTATAACAGATTGCTAGTGTGTTATTATACAAGAACTGTGTTTCCTTGTGTGTCTTTTGTTGAACATTGGGAGAAGTCTTAAAATTCAACTTCTGTCGGACTTCAATGCTGGTACCTTGTACAGGTATGAATATGAATTAATTATAGAATTTGTCTTAAATGATGTGAAGGATAATGGGTCCTAGGGTTCATTTTTGTCTGTTTTACATTTTAGACTGGGAGAACTTGTGAGAGTGAACTGATACTCCAGTGTTTAGCAGCAAGTTTCTGTTTTTCCTTATGGAGGGTTTCTATACCCAAACACGTAGAATTCATGAGTTACCTCACAACAGGATTCTTGATACGATTTTTAAAATGTTAGATAGAAACCTGACACAGCATTTACAACAATATGTTTATGTTGTTAAGCATTTTTCAATTCATGAGTTTCATCACATTAATTTGAATTATAAAATGTTTTTTTCTGGTTGAGGCATATGATTGTGAACATTAACTTTTTGACAAGACGTTTTAGAAAATTCTATTCAATTTTTACTAATAGTATGTTCCATAAATGTGTGTGAACTTCTTTTAACTTTGTTATGGTTACTAATGACTTGTGTTATCCCATTTCGAATGCACTGTTGGTCACAGAATGTTGTTGTGTAACTATCCTTTTTAAATATGGTTTGTGACGAAGATGAACTCAAGAAGACAGCTTCATGCATTACCTTGTTTGATCAATATTCATAATTACACCTGAGCGTGGTCCACATATCCAGAACCTTCAGGCCCCACTAAAAGCAGGTTTCCGCTCCTGTCACTCCAGGGAAACTGCTCTCATTAACATCTGAAACGTTACTGTCTCTGCTAAGCACTCTAATCAATCCTCTATCCTAATTCTCCTTGACCTGTCAGCTGCCTTTGACACTGTCAATCACACAGATCTCCAAAATACTCACTCTGTTCTTGGGAGTTGCGATCAAGCCCTTGCCTGGACTGAATCCATGTTGCAACCTCAATAGTTCTCCGTCTCCTGTAAGAACAACACCTCTCAACTCACTCCTCTAACTGTTGGTGTTCCACAAGACTCTGTTTGTGGTCCTCTCCTCTTTACACTCTACATCTCTGCTCTTAGGGTACTAAACTCTTCCTTTGGGTTCTCATACAAACTCTTTGCTGACAACACCCAAATCTTCTTCTCCTTTCCTGAACTCTCCTCTGATCTCTCTATCACAATTTCAAACTGTCTCTCTGCCATGAATTATTGCATGGCTTTGCACTCTCTGTCAAACTCCATAAAACAGAGGTGGTCTTCTTCCCTGCCAAATACTCTCATGTCTTCCCTTGCCTGTCCAGTTCCCACATGACACCGTACTCTACTCCTCTTCAGCTAGAAACCTCAGCATCGTCTATAACCCTTCTCACATCTTCTGTACTTTTATATCCAAAACTGGAACAGCAGTTTTCCTCAACCACCTAAATATTAGATAAATCATGTACCTCCTTTCTTTCAACACCGCCAAGCATCTCTTAACCTGTCTTTTATTCTCTCAACTGGACTACTGTTCCAGCATCCTCTTTGGTCTCCCTATCTATGCTTAAGGCACTTAAGGTCAGAATAGTTACAGTATCAAAGGCAGCTGAGAGGTTCAGAAGAATAAGTATAGATGAAAGGTTAGCAAGCAGAGACGAAGAGATGAAGTTGCTAACATTGAGGAGAGGTGTATCGGTACAATTCAGCAGATGGAAGCCAGATTGAAGAGGCTCATGGAGGTTGTGAGCATCAAGGAACTCAGTGAGTCAATTAAATACTACTCACTCTAAGATTTTGTCCTCTCGACAAGCTCATTAACTTCACTACCAGGCCTCTCATTGAACTCCCTCACTTTACACCGACTTCTTCATGCCGTCACAATGCTAGATGGCTGACAATGCAAAACTGGGCCAGAGTGAACTGTCTTCTGCTGGTTCACAAATCTATCCATGGTAAGGCACCACCATATCTATTTGTCTCTATCCAACTCTACAATCCTTCTGTAAATCTCTGCTCTGCCTCCTCAGCTACACCTGTAGCCCCTCACCCTCCCTGTGCTTCCTGTCACTTCTGCTCTTGATGTGTTCACAACCATAGTAAAAGCTTACCTCCGCTCCTCTGTGCCAGCCTCTTAACCTACCTTGTGTCTGCCTTCCAGCAGGTATTCATCACTTTCACTGAATGGCAATTTCCCCCCAAAAAATCACCACCTTTTTTAGCACCATTTTAAAAAACAAATGTATATTTTGTAAGATGGGGTATGGTATATAAAGGGGGAGAGAACTTGCAGGGTTGGATGGGTGTTTCCCCTCCTTTAGTGGTAAAAAAAGGCAGAATAATCAGCAGAACAAAAAAATGTGGTAAATCGACATTCTGCAAAAAGAAATAATCAAGGAATGATAATAGATCCTTCAAGGTAACATTTTTCCCTCGCCTGTAACATGCCTCTTTCCCTCACTTTCTCTGCTTCCACTCTAGATCTTCATCCATCATGGTCACATTCCAAACACAGCTGGTCATAACGCCTTCCTACACTAAACAATGTCTAATCTTGATTGTCCGTAATCTATGTAAGTGTACCCATGTATTGTCCCTGGAAACTGTTCCATTTATCCACCTCCACAACCTGGTCAGAATGTCACTCAAACTCACCCCATTGTAAGAAGCTCACTGCATCGTCTCACATCTAATTTCTTATCCATTGCATGTTCTTTTGTGAACAAACGAGCATTGTTCCTTCCTATAGATACATAAATAAATAGTTGACATTTATTATAGCCTTAAAGACTGAAGGAGGGGTCATTATCACAGGCAATGACCCACCACCAAGTTGGCCAAAAGCTGGGCAAGGGGCATTAGCCCAAACAATCATGAGCCCTCCCAGGATCTATAAGTCTATTTACATTTAGAGTTAGAATCAATATTATGAGCAAAAATCACAGGGAAAGCAATGCATTTATGGGCACATAAACGTCTACAGAATTTACCATTGATAAAAGAGCAGAGGACATGGGTCCTTTACAATGGGGTGAGAGAATGTGAGTTAAAGACTAGATGTTGCAGGGAAGGATGGTAACAAAACCCAGGGATTAGGACAGGGCAGGATGATATAGGACCAGGGTGGTTGAGAAAGTGCTCTATTATGGATGGTGGGTTGACAGAAAAGTGCTGTAGGATTTCCGAGAGAGGAAAGCAGGGTGATGCAGTAGTGTAGAGTGCAAGGAAACAGGTGCTTCCAAAATAAGGAGAGCTTTGAGGTAGGATTTAAATAGTGGGAGAGTTGGAGTAGTACAGAGAGGCAGATGAAGAGCATCCCAGAGTAGGGGAGTGAGGAGAGAGAGTGGAAATGAGAGGGGTGCCAAGGAGGTGAGCTGAGGATTATCGTAACAAGTGAAGTGGAGAGTAAGGAGTGAAATGAGCAGATAGGTAGGGTGGGACAAGTCCATGGATAGATTTTGAAGATGATGAAAATAAGTTTATACTTAGCCACTAGTTTCATAGATAACCATCCAATCTGGCAACGCACAGAGAAGGTAGAGCTAAAGCGAGAAAGATTGAAAACTGTGCAGAATGAAAAATGGTCCAGAGTTGGAAAAGCACAGTGGTGAAGGTCATAGAGGAGACTGACACACTAGTCAGATCTAGAAAGTACTAAGAAGGAGATTAGCTGTTTAGCAGTATTGCAAGGAAGAAGTCACAGATTTTTCTGCTAATAAGGAGGTTGAGTCTGGCTGCAGGAGCACTTTTGGAGATGAAGAGCGAGATGCTGTGTAATGGGTTGAAGATGACACTACGGTTATGAGTGGAAGCAGAAAGGTAGTCAGGAGAGAAGAGGAGAAAATTAAGATATAGCATGTTTGGCTGGGAAGTAGAGAACTTCAGTCTTGCTGGAGTTGAGCATGAGCGAGTGAGATGCCATCAAATATTTGATGGCGGAGAGACATTTTGACATTTTTGACAACAGCTTTTCGCATAAGGAGTAAATGGAGAAGTTCTGAGAGGCATCAGCAAAGAGTTGATAGGAGAAGCCGTAAGAGGAGATCAGGACACCAAGATCTAAAGTATAGAAAGTGAAGACAAGTGAACCAAGGACAGGCCCTTGGAGAACTCCAACATTAAGGGGGGTGAGTGGGGAGGTAAGGCTGTTTCAGGACACCTGAAAGGGTCTAGAGGCAAGCTATGAAGCAAACCAAGTGAGGCACTTAAGGTCAGAATATTTGGCAGTATCAAAGGCAGCAGAGAGGTCCAGAAGAATAAGTATAGATGAAAGGTTAGCAAGCAGAGAGGAAGAGATAAAGTTGCTAACACTGAGGAGAGGTGTCTCGGTACAATGCAGCAGTTGGAAGATAGATTGAAGAGGCTCATGGAGGTTGTGAGCATCAAGGAACTCAGTGAGTCAATTGAATACTACTCACTCTAGGATTTTGGAATAGTGTGGTAGAAGTGAGACAGGGTAAAAGTTGTCAAGACAGTTATGATCTAGACAGGGTTTCTTAAGGAGAGGGATGGCAGTAGCTGTTTTATAGGATTAGGGAAAAGTGGCACTGTCAAGAGAGACGTAGAAAAGCGAAGTAAAATGTGAAGCAACACAGGAGGCTATGTGCTTCACAATGTGGGCCAGTAGGAGGACAGCAAGGCTTACTTTTATTTGGGGAAAATCCTGCCCTAATCTTTGACTTTTCGTCCCTTAACCAACATCTCAGTGGTGCTCACTGGGGTGATCTTGGACCCAGGTAAGAGGGGTTGGAGACAGGTAATGTGCGGGTTAAGTATATTAAGTATGTTTTGTGCCCGCCTACACCTGTCTCCCTATAATGTGAATAGTATGATCCCCGCTACACAGTACCTTTAAACAATCATAGTACTCTCTTAAAGAATGCTATAAGGTGTAATCAACTTGTGTAAAATCACTCTATAAAAAGAGGACTTGGGGACTAAATATTCAAGAAAATAAAAAAGCTCAGCATATAAGTGTCAATTTCTTGTGAGATGATTCTAGTAATAGGGGTCTCTGCAAGAATATATTAGTTCACTAAACCTGTTGATTGCAACCAAATACCAGGGTAGCAGAAATAACATTAAACACCATGATGACAGCACAGCAAGTAAAAAATACAGCATGTGTTTTTGGGGGGACAATCCACATGCAGTGTTTCTGATTTTTGAAAATAAAACCATCACATTCCTATTTTGATGATAGAAATAAAGTTTGCACACTAGTCAGCCATATTGCAATAATGTCAGGGGGGGATCGCTATTGGCCCTTCTTTGCATTACATTGCAAAGTTTCAGTGTGTGCTGAATGCAATATGCCAAATGAATACCAATGAGGGTGAATAACTCATAGGCCATACAGTGGCAGGCTCTAAAACAAGTGTTAATTGTAATTCTGCATCGATTTACCGTTGCTGCATGTGAGGTTCATGGATGCGGGAAGGGCTCGCTGGGACAGCACATCTGCAGCACGCGTATACAGAGTACTTTGATATTCAAGTATGAACTGCTTTATTCGTGCACACCTTAACTGTGGTCACTTGACCGATGTGCGTGTCTGTGTGTCCCAACATAGTGATGTCGCACGACCCTACATCTCTCCCAAAATAAATGCAGTCCTACACCATCTCATCACTCCACCGTCAAGGTCTCCTGACCATACGGTGTGGTCTTCCTTGTCATCCGGACGTTCCCCTTCACAGCTGTGCTCATCTGTCGGGTTCCTATTCATCTGCAGAGTATCCTGATCCTCCTTGTAATTCTCATTCATCTTCTTCACTCCATTGTCCATTTATTTACATGTGGTCCCATCCTGCTTTTCTGAAGAAGGAGCTGTTTCTTGTTATGATCCATCTTTCTCTTTCTGCTGAGACCATGGACCCCCTTACATGGGAGACCTTCATGGGCCGTGGGTCAAACGGTGGCATATCCTTGTATACTTGCGTTTGTCGTACTAGTACTTATTCTCCTATGGTCAGCTCTACAGCTAATGCTCTTCTTCTTTTATCTGCATATTCTTTCATCTTCTCTTTTGCTTGAAGCTCCTTTTCCCTTGCCTCTGCCATTGTCTCGTTCTTTTCCATTTTCTGCCCTCCATAAGGAATCCTCGTCCTTATAGGATGCCCGAACATGAGTTCTGCCGGGAATGTCCCTGTGGAGTCATGCAGGGTATTGCGGTAATCCCTTAGGAGATGGCAAAGAGTCTGTTCAATAGAATGTGGGTGATCGTTGCAATGCGGAAGGCCCTCTTAATGTTAGCCATGAAACATTCCACTATACCATTCGAGTGAGCCAGAGTGGTGTGACCTTTCGGTGATGGAACCCAAGGTAGTTGGCAAAGTCTTGAAAGACTTTGCTTTTGAATGGTGGGATTAGATTTGACCACCTTCGGTAATACGAACTCCGAAAATATGCGGTCTAGTGCTGGTATGAGTGTGGTGGCACCCAAGGAGGGCACTATTTCTACCTCTGGATAGTGGGAGTGTTCACATAGGGCTACCAGCACATATTCCCCTGATCTGGAGGGCCAAATATGTCTATTGCCACTTCCTCCCATACCCCTTTTGGGAGTTCAGACATGTGTAGTGCTTCCAGGAACACTGTGCTCTGTAAGCTCAGGTAGATATGGCAGGATTTCAGTATTTCTTTTATTACTTTGTCCATGCCAGGGAACCATATTTTGCTTCCCAGCATGCGTTTTGTGGACACAATTCTGTGGTGGCTTTCATGTGCTATTTCTATAATTGGTTGATGGAGTGTGGCTGGTATGATTATTCGGTCCCTGTTTAGTAGCAAGGATGATGATGAGATGGACAGTTCATCCTTTGACCTTGAAAGTGTTTTGAATAATCTTTCATCCATTGTGTGATTCCCTCAAATGACCTCTTCCGATGATTTCCATCTTCCATTTTTGATGCAAGATGCTACTAGGGTGAGTGTGGCATCTTCAGCCATATCTTTCACGATATCCTTCATGGGAATAGCCTGTGGCATTGCCTGGTGTATTATGTAGTTTATGTAGCCATCGGCTCAATCTTTCAAGGTCATCTTTCCTGCCAGTTGATGTTGACAAAAGAAGTCTGCTGGGTTTTTATCTTTTTTTCCCGGTTTGTGCAGTATAGTAAACTTGTACTCTTGGAGGCGTAGCCTCCATCTTGCGATTCTTGGCAACATTTGTGCCGTTGGTTTGCTGTAGATCATTACGAGTACTTGGTGGTCCGTGATTACTGTGAACGTTTTTCAAACAAAAATAAATGAAAATGCTTGTATGCCCACACAACTGCCAGCATCTCCTTTTCAGCCTTTAAGTATGTATGTTTTGTTTCTGTGAGACTCCAGTTGGCATACAAGACTATTTTCCATTTTGCGTGTTCACTTCACGAATGTTGTGCAAAGATTGCCCCCAGACTCAGGGGACTGGCGTCCAGTTGGTTCTGTCTGTAAGTTGGGGTCAAAGTAGGAAATGCATGCCGCCGCATCCATGTCTCTCCGGATTGCGTCAAAACTCCTTTGTTGCACTGGCCCACACTCAATCCTGGCATCTTGCTTTCTGAGCGCACGTAGAGATGTGATCGTGGTGGCAAATTCTGGGAGGTATCTTGTGCAATATCTTGCCAGACCCAGAAATGACCGTACTTGGGCCACGTTTTCAGTTCAGGGTGCTTCCGTCAGTGCCTTTATTTTGTCCGGGTCGGGTTGGATTCCTTTCTGAGAGAAAATGTGGCCAAAGAATTTTAGGGTGCTTTTGTTGAAGTCGCACTTGTCTCTGTTCAGCATGAGCTTTGCCTCGCTCAGTGCTGCACATACTTTAATCAGGGTGGCATCATGAGTTTCCTGAGAGTGTCCAAACATGAGAATGTCATCACTATAATTGATGCAATGAGGGATGTGATGTATGATCTTTCTTATCTCCTCTTGAAACATTTGAGACGCTGACAAGATTCCTCAACAACCATAAGTGTGTTGTGAAGGTTGTTATGTAGAACCACTTCTCACTGAGTTTGATCTGGTGATAGCCCTTGTTCAGATCAAGGCGGGAAAACACTGTTGCTCCATTGAGAAGATGCATCATATCCGTGATGCTGGGTGATTGATGGTGTTCTCGCACGATTGCTTGATTTGGGGCCCTCATGTTGACTCATTGTCTCATTTGGTCATCTGCACCCTTTTTAGGCACCCAGACGATGGGCGAGAACCAAGGTGTGGGCCCTGAGGCAGGCTTTATGATATCTCCTTTCAACACCGATAGTATCTCTTTTTCAACCTGTTGCTGAATTTTGAACAGGATCCCTCTGAAGTGTTGTGCGATGGTTTTCACTGCCGGATCAATGTGTAGGTGTATTTCTCGACCCTTCAGTTTCCCTACGCCCTTGAAAAGATTTGGAAAGTGTGCTCTCACTTTGGCTGCTTGGGACATGTATGTTCCTGTCATTAGTTGGTATAGGATGTGGATCATTCCATTTGGACCGCTGACTTGACATAGCAGAGTGCAGGGAATGTTTACAGTGGTTCCCACGCAGTTTGACTGGGTATATGCATGCTTTCTGTGAAACTGTACGCATGTCCTTGTGGACCCTGCACAAGCTCTCAGAGATGCAGGCCCGCTTGTGGGGGACCCCACATACTGTTTAAAGGGTGTGTTTATTTGCACCCAGGGGTGTACGAAAAGGTAGCTATTCTCACTGTTTTTGCTTTGCGTGGGGGTATGTTGGGGGCATTCCGGGTGTGACGTGCGCATACAGGGTTACTTTGCACATACTCGGTTACTTTGCTCAGACAATTCCATGAAAATGCAGGACGTGCATTTTTTATTCTGCGCATGATCATGCAGTGTCATTCTTGGCGCGCTGAAATTGCTGGAGGAACGCTCACTTTTCCATGAATTCGGCACTTGTTTGTGATATTGGGGCATCCTGCACTTCTCAGATTTGAATCCCGAAAGTGCAGTCTCACCCTTTTATCAATCTGAGGTTGATAAATGGAATATCATTAAATTGGTCATATGCATCACTGCAGAGCATAGAAGCATGAGGGATCCAGAAGTAAGCGCTTTATAGAAACCTGATATTATTCTTATTAAAAGCTCCCAATCGCTACATTGGCCCTCATTCCGAGTCGGGCGGAA
Source organism: Ambystoma mexicanum (assembly GCF_040938575.1). Lineage (NCBI taxonomy): Eukaryota > Metazoa > Chordata > Amphibia > Caudata > Ambystomatidae > Ambystoma > Ambystoma mexicanum. The sequence goes on along the minus strand of NC_090934.1, from coordinate 113,867,615 downwards.
GGGGATACCGAGCACCGGTAAGGAGACCGGTGCCGGTAATCCCCTACTGCCCGATTCTAAGGTCCCATAACGGGACCCATACGGTACGTTTGGTCGGACCAAACGTACCTTACGGGTCCCGTTAGGGGACCATGGCGCAAATAACGGGCTTGCCATTCGCGAGCCCATTATTTGCGCCCACCCCATTCCCTCCAGGGTCGGAAAGGACCGGTAAGTCCCCATTGAACAACGCCAGAAGCGGTACCGGTATGGGAGACAGCCATGGAGCTAATTGCTCCATGGCTACCACCATACTCAGAATGAGGGCCATTGTATTGCAAAAGGCTGCTCATTCAGACTGTTCCCTTTCCCACCTACCCACACCATCATTATCACCACAGTTTATTTGGGTAAACAGAATCCATAAACCAACATACAAAATAGCATTACAACAGTACATCAATAACAATCAGCAGACCAAGTAAAATCACAATATAAACACATTTTTAAAAACTGTAAAATTGAGTTAAAATACAGTTTCAAACTTTGCCCTCAAGCTGCTTTTTCCTTCAGTACCAGGATTTTCTGAGGAATTCTAAGCATCCCCATGAGACTGGCTTGGTTTCTGCCTGCAACAAAAATATCAAAGCGAGTTGGGCTTGAGTGAAACCAGCATTTCTGAGGAGTGGGAGAATAGTCCTCTTTCTGATTTCGAGGCAAAGAGGGCAAAATAAAACAACATGCAAAAGATCTTCTTCTGGCCCATTACACCTCAGACAAACTGTAGACTGCTGATCACTCAGCCAGTTTTAAGTAATCAGACTAAGATATAAAAGGTTGAAATAAGCCCTAGTGAATGTCCAGCGATCTGTTGTATTATTGTTGTACAGACGGTAGGGTTGGATACCATCAGCAGCTAAGACAAGCAGGTGTTTTCTATTTGATTCCACTGTGAGCCCAGATGTTTCCCTCTGGGCCACAACAATGGAGAAAAACATCTGCTTGTATGTATTTGATATGGTGGGAGTTAGAAGGATAGACGGGCACTCAATTGTAACAAACACTTAGAGATGAAATTCAGCAAAGTTTTAATAGTCAAGTGCGTTAGGTTAGCTCTTGGGTTAGACCAAAGTTCCAGCCAATGTGAAAGTGGGGCTGTAGTGCCAGACATGAACGATATGCAGGATTCCCAGTTCCGTGTGTACAGCATAATTTGGAGCCAAGCTGGGGAGACCATGTAACTTTTTACATAAGGTGTTTTATATTATTTGAATAGGTGTGATTTTCTCAATGACCAATGTGAATGTTAGCATGTCACAGCATGTCCCACACTTGGATGGAATTGTGAATGGCAGCATGTATCTTACTTGGATGAGGTCACGAACATCAGTCTGAGTCGCAAATAGATAGAAATGCATCTATTAGCATGTCCCACACTTGGGTGGAGTTGTGAATATTAGCCTGAATCACATCTAGATATAAATACACATGTAATTATTAGCATGCCCACACATGTGTCACTGTGTTCCCTGCTTTCCTTTTCCCCATGATGTTGATATATATCCGTATGCCCCCCTCCTGTCACTGTAAACCCAGCCCTCTGGCTCTATGTGTCCGTATGTCGCTGTGTTCCCTGCCATCCTGTTCACATGCCTGGTATTGAGCGCTTTAAATATAACCATCATATCACATCACTATGCTTATTCTCTAGTATACACCATCACAGATCTAGAACACAGCTATACCCCAGACAAATTCGGCTAAGCTTTTCACATATGAATACTACCCCATGATCACACCATCACCCTAATAAAACGCAGCTGTCCAAGCACATTCCGGCATAGTGCTCACATAAGCGTCCTTCAGGCCTAACGCAGCCAGAGCCCAGTCTGGGTGTCCAACCACCAGACTGTACACATCCAACTGTTATCTCCAGCACCACACCTAACGCTAGGATGCAGATAGCACCCAGCAATTCCATCAGCTGCAAACATATCTGGTGCACCCACGCAGCCTACCACACCTTCTCTCTCTACTGACCTGGACTTCGGTCCCTTAGGGCGTTCAACCTACCAACGCTTTGAGATCATACCAATGATATATAGAGCGCTATATAAATGCCAAGTAACGTAACATAGCATAACATAACAAATGGGCCATACCATAGTTGGTAGTGGCCTTGGTCTTGAACCCTTTTGGTCCGTTTTAATTGAGGTAACACATCATCCGATGGAGGCAGATGCAGAATAACTCTTACACCAAATGAAAAGATTTATATAATAATATAAAACACCTTATGTAAAAACGCTTAACTGGATATTCTATATGCATTGTATCACCTACTGTAACCAACCACTGTTTTTTTTTTTCTCTGTAATAGCCTATGTCAGGCTGTGTAACTAAGCTTCGAGTCATCTTGTATTGCTGCGCCCAAATGCCCTCGGGCTAGGAGCGCATTACCAAATAAACAAACAAACAAACAAACCGACTCAGGAAATTAGCAAAGAAGGTTTCAATAGTCAATAGTTATTTTCAATTTTCTAAAACAGGTAGTTACAAGGACATCAACGGATGTCGCACAAGCTCGCTCAATGAATTTCATAAAAAACATTCTTACATAGCAAAAATTCATCATACGTGATGTCATACTATGTGGCAAACTAAGAAAACCTGTGGGGGATTGTGGTTGGCTTTAGGGGAACATCCAAGTACACTTTCTATAAGGGATTGGGTTGTGATTGGGTCTCTACAGTCAGGTGGACATCTGATGCCCATCCCTAGTGCAAGTCATCTTCGACAGTTATTAAGTACACAGCATATCATTGGCTCTCAAGCTATAATGCCCTTCGTTATATGGCCTCCTACAATTGGATGGCATGCTTGTACCCTTCTGGACCATTCGACTCACTAGCAGCACTTAAGCTGGTACCCCAGGTACTGGTGGGTGGACTTAATCCTGCCTCCCCACCCAATTAGCACGACATTCATCATCAATCATGCCGTCAGCCATTGAGATTGTATTTGAACTTGGCCTTCTTGTAGCTTCTCTTCGATGGGAATAAAAGGGAGTGTGAGCATGTGCTAATCAATGTTCTGGTCTGCATTCCCACTTCTATTTCCATCCTGAACTCACGTGACAGAAACCGTGGATTGCCCATGTTATAGCATTTAATTGACTCAAATAAAGAAATGTGGCACTCATAGTGTTCTCTCTTTGCAAATTAACAAGAGATGCCTCAGCGTCTCACATTCACTTTTCTTCAAGGACTGAGAACCTGTTTTTTGGCTGCTTCATCCTTTGACACCAGGCCAGACTGGCTCTCTGGGTCTACCATTGAGCATCAGCTTATTTGTTTGCTGTGACACATGCATTGCTATCAATCCTCCCTTCTCCATGGGTCAGAGCTTACTTAATATTGTGACATTGAATGTCAAGATTCTATATAACGGTAACACCGCCTGCAATGTACTCACTACGTACAGCCTGCCTTTACGATTACTTAGTCTACTTGCGTTTACAGCATCTGTACAGTTATAAAATGGCCTGCATTTTCTGCAGTGCTCTTCACACGTGCAATCTTCATCCTGCACATGAAAGCTTACTCGATTCTGTATTTCGACATCAGATTCTATAAGGACTATACATCCTCTTCAGCCACTCTTTTTAGTGTGTCACTCTTCTTGTTAAGTCACCAATATTCTCGTTCATTCATCTTCATATTCCTTTGGGGATCTAATCCAAGAGATTGTCATCTCTACACGGGGATACATCAGATAGGGTTTTCTCAAGGGGTACCTTGTCTGAAAGGCTTGTTGTGGAATAGGGCCCATTACTAGCGTTGTGCATGTTCCGATTTCCCGTTTCCAATTTATAGGCAAAATGGGGGTGGGATTTCCGCCTGCCCGCTTCCCCTTCTGCATTGCTTTCCACCTCCAGCCTCCCTGCCAGCCCACTGTCCCTGATTGGTCCTTTGTAGATTTGCAAACCTGCCTACCGGCTGGCATTTGCACACGTACACCTTACTTTTAATTGTAGATTTAGGTGAGTGGTTGTGCCTTGTAGACACTTGTCGGCCCCTGTTTTTGTGCATTTGACTAAGAATTGTGATGCCCCCAGGCCTGTTCCAATTCCCTCTGTCCTCCGTCCCCAAGCCCACTTCCCCTCCCGCATTGCTGTCCACTCCCGCCTCCCTGCCCGGCCACTGTCCCTGATTGGTCCCCTCTTAGTCATAACTGAACCTCCCGGGGCCACCCTCTACCTGTTCATCCCCTGTGGCTAAGGGCCTCAAGGCAAAGGGTGGCTCCTACAGAGGCGGCTCCATCTCGTGTCTGCAGGTGTCAGCAGGGGAAGCCAGTGGCCAGCCGTCAACCAGCAGCAACTAGTAAGGCAAGTGTGGCTAAAGGTGGGGGTAGAGCAATTACTCTACCCGGGAAGTCCTAGAACATTACAAATTATCCAATCACTCTAAATGTTAGCCTACATCACCCCCTTGTTGAGCGATTCAGACTGAACTGTGATAATATTGGATATTCTGTCAGTCTCTACTACTTAACAATTGTTCCTGTTAGCCTGTCTCGCATCTAGATAGCGCGCCCAAGAAATTACAGTGTTGTTTTCTGTCTGTCACACACACTTAAACATTGTTCCTGTGATTATTTCACATGTAGATTGTGCGCCATAGATATTACTTGTTGTATTCTGCCAGTCTTAGACACTTAACAATAGTTCCTGTTAGCCTGATCACATCTAGATAGTGCACCCAAGAGCATACTGTGTTGTTTTCTGCCTGTCGCACACACTTATGAATTGTTCCTGTGAACCTGTTTACACATCAAGTCAGTGAACTTGAGATCCTTAAGATACTACTGTGTTGTATACTGTCATTCGCAAACACTTATAAGTTGTTCCTGCTGGCCTGTTTCACATCTAGATAGTGCACCTTAGATACTACTGTGTGGTATTCTGCCAATCTCTAACACGTAGAATTGTTCCTGTCAGTGTGTTTCACATCTAGATAGTGCACCTAACACCCTTAGATATTACTTGCTGTACTCTGCCTCAAACACGTAAACATTGTTCCTGCTAGCTTGTCTCACATCTAGATAGTGCGCCCAAGAGATCATTGTGTTGTTTTCTGCCTGTCGCACACACATGAAAAATTGTTACTGTTAGCCTGCTTTCACATCTAAATAGTGTACCAAGATTCTGCTATGTCATATTCTGCCAGTCTCAATCACTGAGAAATCATTGTGCTAGCCTGTCTCACACCTAGATAGTGGACCTTAGATCCTTAGATAGTACTGTGTTGTACTCTCCCAGTCCCAAACACAGAGAATTATTCGGGTTTAACCTACTTCACTTACTCTGTTTCTGATCCTGTAAACACCCCCCTGAGGTGGCACTGTGATTTACTTACCTACGCTACAGAATTAAATTGCTTTCCCTTGTTCCCCCTACAACTACAAGTGCCGCCTGAGATAGTACTGTAATTCACTTGCTTAAGTTCTAGACGCTTCTTGTTCATCTAGACCACCACCCTGGCCAGATCCTCCTCACGGGTTGTACATCCAGGGCCCCACATTTACCACTACTAGTTCCTTAATCCCTATCTACCAAACTCCAGATGGAGACTGCAGCCCACAAGAATCCTCCTCCCCTCTGTCCCGATCCCCATCCTCCTCACTTTGCTCCCCCCTCATCTCTCACACCTAACAGCACCTGGCCCGTGCTCTAGCACCTACCTTCTCAACCCCTCCCCCATCCCCCACTGAGTACAACCCTAGACACATCCCCTCGCACATCATTATACCCTGACGCTGCTCCCCCACTCTCCTACCACCACCCCTCACCCAACTGTAAAATCAGAGGTGCACTCTGGTGTGACAATCACCTCCCCCCTTCCCACCCTAACTCATCGTCTTCAACCCTCCCTCTGACACCTATTGAGAACTCCCTGATACCACACGAAACAGCGCAAATTCAATTACTCCCCCACTCCTTCCTTGCATCTTCCACTGAACATCCCTCCCTTCCCGTCGCTTCCCTTGCCCCAGTCCCTCCCCCTTAACCCATCAGAGAACTCACCTCCCTTTTGCCCCCTACCCTAACCACTTCTTGACCCTGCCAATAAACCACCCACTTCATATCCCTTCCCCTCTCTGAAAGCACTCCCTACCCTCTCTCACACTGCTATAACACCAAAACCCATAAAATGCAATTCCTCGACTCTCTATTCCTCTCCACTTCTACCTTAACCCGTCCTCCCAATCACTCCCTCCAATACCCCATCACAGTCACCCCTGCCCTCGACCTGCTTCCACCCCTCTCTCTTGACTTCTCACCCTGTACACCAGAACCCCGACTCCTTCCAGACTCACCCAAATCTCTAGCTCCCTAAACCCCCTCACACCCACTGACAATCTTTCCACTCACCCGTCCCCCCTCGACTCTACCACACCCTCATATCCTTCTCCGCCCACCTACTCTTCCGAGCCTCCACCAACGTAACCCTATCTCCCGTCACTCAAAATCCACTGGCATCCACTGCCCCCCTCCCTAACCTACCTCACCCTATCTCAGTGACCCAGAATGCTCCACCCACACCCTCCTCCAATCCAATCTCTCATGCTCCCACTCCGATGACCTCCAAAAAGTCAACTGCATCCATTTTAATGCCTGCTCTGTAGCAAGAAACAGACACAGCATCTTTGATCTCCTGTCCTCTGACATACCCGTCCTCATCTTTATCACTGAAACCTGGTTCACCAACGACTTTGCCCCTGTTGCACATGAAGCCTTCCCCCTGGCTACTCGCTCATCCCTCACAATAGACCCTCCAGAGGAGGCGGAGTGGCAGTCCTCTTCAATTCTAATTTCTCAGTCTCACTCGTCGATTCTCAGACATGCATTCCCTCGTCTGAATCCCTTCTAACTATCGCTACCTCCAACTTTCTCCCACAGCTTTCTACTCATCTACTATCCCATTCTCACGACAGACATTTCTCCAACAACCTGATTCTGAAGCCACCATCCAAGTAAATCACCCCACACTCACCCAGTTCACACTCCTTGGAGATTTCAATATCTGGATGGACATTCCCCAACCCACTCAAGGGGGCACACCCTTGATGTAATTGTCAGCTCCCATTACCTGATTCATATATCCCACCCCAAACCACTCATCTGGACCGACCACGTTTTTATCCCATTCTCCATCCTCACCCCTGCCCCTCCCATATAGCCCCCACTAGCCTCCCCCCAAAAAATGCTGGAACGAAGTGAAGATCCTTCCTGACCTTCCCGAAGCCCTACTTCTTAGGTCCCCTACAAAGCCCTACCCAGACAGAGCCTTAACCATCTACTCTTTCGACTCTTGGCTCAATGAATCACTAATTCCTCTCACCCCCTCATGCCTGCTTCCTCACGCAATGGACCATTCCCCAATGGTTCACGTCCCACCTGAAGAACGGCAAAAAACATAATAACTCTCTGGAACACAAATGGCGAGCACATAAAACCGATCTCAGCAGATCCATGTTCGCATTGCACAATCGTAACTACAAAGATTAAATCCGAAAAGCCAAAAAGCCTATTACAACAAACAAATGCTCATCTGCAGCAACCGCAGCAAAGAACTCCACTGAATCATATCAGAATTTGTTGAACCCACTCGCACCTCTACCCAATCCACCCCATCTCAATAATTCTGCGACTCCTTTTCCCTACACTTCTGCACCACCGCTCTTGACAGGACGACCACCCTTAATAGCAAACTGCCTCTCCCCACACAACCGACCAATCAACAACCCTCCGTCTCCCCATCGCCTCGGCCCCCAATTCCACCACCTTCGACTCCTTCAAACCCTTCTCCTTGAGATGAGTTTCTTGACCTACATATGCCAGCAAACCATGTGGGTCCCCGCTCGACCCCTGCCCTGCTTCTGTCCTAAAAAATATATTCTTGTCTACCTGAGCAGGAGAACATGCAAGAGCCATACTAAATAACTCCCTGAGCTCTGGCATATTCCCTGATGCCTTCAAAATTGCGCCTGTGAAGCCTCTTCTTAAAAAGCCATCCCTCGACCCTAAAAAATACAGACCCATTTCGAACACCAGATTCCTTGCAAAACCCATCGACTGAACAGCATACTCTCAGCTCAACGCCTTTGTAGAATCCAACAACCTCCTTGACCCCACAAAATCAGGCTTCAGAGCACGGCATGGAACTGAAACCCATCTGACCTCGATCTGGAATGATCTTAAGTTCACTGCAGACTCTGAAGTATGCACTGTACTAATTCTCTGCAATCTTTCTGCAGCCTTTGACACGGTTAACCACTCAATCCTACTTGATTGCCTCCACTCCCTTGGAATCTGTGGCACTGCTCTCAGGTGGATTTCAACAACAGGAATAATATTACCCTCCTCTCCCCATTTGTCTCAGCTGCTCGCTCGGTTAACACTGGAGTACTGCAAGGCGCATGCCTAGATGCTGTTCTTTTCAACCTCTATATGACCACCCTTCCTGGAATCATCCGCATGCACAACATCTTGTGCTACAACTACGCTGACGATACCCAAATCATCCTAAGAATCTCCAATTCGGACACCAACCCCCAGCCCGACCACAAAGCCTGTCTTCAAGATATTGACCGATGGATGACAATGAATCACCTCCTCTTAAACCCCACTAAAACCAAAATCATGCTGTGCGGCAACACTGCATTTCAACATCATACACTCCCATGGCCCCTGTCCCTGGTCCCCTACGCCCTGCGACACAGTAAAAAAGCTAGCCTGCACTATGGACTCTGGCCTAACCCTCTCCCAACAGATCAACAATGTATCGAATGTTGTCACTACCATCTTGAAATTCTCAGACGCATCTTTCCCTACCTCTCCTTCCTGAGCAGACTTGCCGCACTTATGTGTATTGTAATGTAGAGACTGGACTATGCCAACTCCCTATACATAGGAGCCCTGGCACCCCATCTAAAAACGCTGCTGCGAAACTGCTTCTCACCCTGGGTCCAAGAGAGAACATCTCTCCAGCTCTCCGAACCCTCCACTCACGGTGCCGTGCACAAGACCGGCCCATTTTACCTGCAAGAAAAGATACAACTATACTTCCCATCCCGCTCCCTAAGATCAAGCACTGCCCTCCTTTTAGTGGTTTCAACCTGTCAGGATCGGAGGATCCGCCTCCTCAACCTAGGCCCCCACTCTGTGGAACTCGCTTCCCCCACATATTTGACAAACCCAAGGCTATATGACATTCCACAAACCTCTAAAAACGTGACTCTTTCCGTAATACCAACCACAACCTTCTGAAGCGATTGAAACCCTAGCAACCCGATGACTAATGCTCAATAAAAATCCTGACAATGTCATCAATTAATACGCTCATTAATTTGGCTATTAAGCAACTGCAAGCCTAAAATACAGAATAATGATCTCCTTAGATCATACTCCATGCAATTCCCTCTCCTTACTAATAATCACATATCCTTGCCAGTATCCTTGCTGCCTCTTCACCATACTAGACCCCCAACAAAGCCTCCATCAAATGCCGCTCCGCCTCAGGTACATGTCCTGCTCCAAACAATGTCGCTATGTGCCTGCAGCCCCTCTGATTCCCTGTGTTGTCGCTGGGTGCCCCCACCCCCCTCAAGTTTCCTGTGATGTCGATATATGCCCAAGCCCTTTGGTCCCCTGTGTTATCACTGTGTGCACCCAAGCCTCCTCTGGTCCCCCATGATGTCGCTGTGTGCACTCAAGCCTCCTCTGGTCCCCCATGATGTTGCTGTGTGCCCCCTGTCCCTCTGGTCCCCTGTGTTGTCGCTGTGTACCCCTCTGGTGCCCCAGTGTTGTCACTGTATTCCCAGCCCCCTCAAGTCCCCGTTATGTGACTGTGTGCCCTGTGAGCCCCCCAGCCATTTTGGTCCCCTGTGTTGTCACTGTGTACCCCCTCCCCTCTGGTTCCCCGTGCTGTTGTGTACTCCTCTGCCCCCGTACTTTCGCTGTATGCCCAGCCCTCTCTAGTCCCTGTGATGTCTCTGTGTGCCCCTTTGGTCCCCCGTGTTGTCGCTGTGTGCCCCTTTTGCCCCCCGTGTTGTAGCTGTGTACCCCAGTTCCTTTGTTCCGCCATGTTGTCACTGTGTACCCCCTGCCCTCTGGCTCCCCGTGGTGTTGTTGTGAACCCCTCTGGACCCCTGTGCTGTCGCTGTGTACCCCCTCCCCTCTGATCCCTGTGATGTCGCTGTGCACCCCTCTGGTTCCCGTGATGTCGTTGTATGCCCAGTCCCTTCTAGTCCCTGTGATGTCCCTATGTCCCTACCCTCTCCATTCACCTGTTTTGTCGCTGTGTACCCCGGCCCCCTCTGTGTCCCGTAATTGTGGCTGTTTGCCACCAGCCCCTCATCTCCCCTTGATGTCACTGTTTACCCAGAACCCCTCAGGTCCCCATGTTTCACTGTGTGCCCAAACCTTATCTGCATACAGGCCTAACACATCCAGATCCAAGTCTTGGTGTCCACCCGCCAGACTGCACACATTGAACTGATATCAGTACCATAACACCTAATGCTAGAATGAAGCTACCATTAAACAATAACATCAGCTGCACACTTAACTGGTGCACCCAAGCACCCTTCAACACAACCTTCTCTTTCAACTGACCTGGACAACGGTCCCTGAGGGCGTTCAACCTACCATCTCTTTGAGGACATACCAATGATATATAGAGCGCTTTATAAATGCCAAATAACATAGCATAACATAACATTCAGCTGCTCCTCTACACTCTGTGCTCTATACACTTCCAGGATCAATTTGATAGGCTGGCCTTGGCACATGTTCTTGAATCAAAACAGAGCCCCCCCCCCCACCCTCGAGGGCCTGTTTCATTCAGGAGCACTGCTTCTGTACATGAGAGGACCCTGCCAGTTGTCACTGAAAGTGACACACAAATAATCAATTTTATTCACCCGTGGGATAATTTCAACATTGCTCAACATTCTTTGCATATTTACCCATCTACCTTCTCCACTAGAACACACCATCACTGCATAAAGGCAGCATAGGTGTCTATTAAATATGGCAGAGAATTTGGGGTATGAGCGACCAAGACCGTATTGTCTGGATAGGCTAAGGCAGGAAGGGGCAGTGAGTCCATCCTTATAAAATCAGCGGATGTTTCAACCAGTGCCTTGTATAGGCCATTCAAATATAAAACAAACAACACGGGGGCTGCCACACAACCTTGACACACTCCAGAGGCTACCTCGAAGTACCCTGTGTATTGACCCTGTTCTCTAAATCTCACTCAAGCACCGGTATCCTCGTGAATAATCTGTAATACCTTTACGAGCTCAGCAGGGCACCCCATGGACTGCCCACCCACCACAGCGTAGCTCTATCCACTCTATCAAATGCTGTGCTTCACTGAAAAATCTGCTGGTAGGGGCCAGAACTACCGGCAGGTCAAGCCTGCCAGTAGTTCACAGCCTCTAATGGCAGGTCAAGCCGGACCTTTTTTCTGAACTGGCAAATTTGTAATGAAGACCGAGGGCATGGGTAAATGGCATATTACCGCACAGAGTAATATTGCATGCACTAACACCTTTATGTGGAAGAAATTCTTCCCCACAAAAAACAGGTGGAAAAGATGAATTTAACTTCTGAGGCTCATCATTTGGATGAGTGGTAACATATCCTGTTATTCTGAAATCGCATATGTGTTGACACTACCGCTAAACTCATACTGGACACTTATGCCTTTAAGAGTCTTTAAGTTATTAAATAGATCCGAAAACAGCCTTGAAATATACAGAGTGGCTTGAGACAATGGTGATCAGTATGTTCCAGTGGTATTTTCATATTACTACTTATAATATTTGGATGGATTGGGTGATGATGAATTTATTAGAAGCCAGTTTCTATCCTGGGCTGTTAACTCAGGCTCCACTTCCCATATTTGCATTTGATTTTTTAAAAAATGCAGTCACATTCTGATGAAAGGGTGATGGAGTAGCAGGCGGGCCAGTCTATGCCGCAGTCAGAAGAATCACTCACAGTAAAATGTTTTCAAGAAGGGCATAATTCAGAAAGAAAACTTAAGGCTCAAATTATGCCACATCTACACAAGCCTTCATATAATACCCTTGTATGTTTGTTCTGCTAAGACCTGAACATTGTGTAGAAAATATTAATACAGATTTGACTCTATTGTAGAGAACCATTCAATGGTCTGCCCCTATCAATTCCCAATCAATACCCATTTCAGAGGAGGAAATAACACTGGAAAAAGTCCGCAGCATACCGCTCGGCGGTAAACTCATCGGTATTAAAATGTGGCATTACTGCCAACATGCAGCAATACTCAGCATCTCCGTAGGCCGGCACAAGACCAGAAGTCACAAAACCCCAAGACTGTATAAAAAGTGGCATAATAGAAGAACAAAAAGCAGAAAACAATCTCTTTTCTGCGTTGCACACTGTCCTTGAAAAAATTACAAATGCAGGTCACACTGGCTCTCAGCATCCTAACATCCTAACATTCAGGGAGGAACTATAGACCCAATTCTCCAAAGAGCACCACGCCACTCGCTGATTGCTTCACTCAACCCTATTCCTGCCCCTCTGGAGGACCTCACCCCCATGACTTCTCCTATCAATCCCTTCCCTTATGCTACTACCCCTGCTCTCTTATGCTACACCCTCCAGACACTCAAACATTTTCCCTAAACATTCTAGGATTGATGGTAATAATATATAAGTATACCCCTCCTAGAATATTTGGGGAAGGAATTGTAGAGCTCAGAAAAAAAAGGTTTGCCTACCTGGTGACGTTTTTACAGAGGCATTATCACATGGAACCACCCCCTAGCGGTTCCCTGCTTGTGCAGCGCTCTGTTGCTTCCAAACTAGATTTTTGCTTCATATGTGCAATATATACATGCAAGGGAACACATCTACACCTATTAATGACAGCATTAGTTGCAGCTACAGTAGATTTTGGTGGTAACAAGTTACCACGAGTAGCAAAAAATAGAGTTAAACAGATCTAAGTCCAAGAACCCCACAGCATAAAGCATCCCTCTGCCATTACCTGCTTGATTACCTGATTGATTTCCGAACACATCATAGCTCATTCAATCGTGCTAGTCTTACTTATGTGGGAATCAAAACAGATGAGGAAGCAAAGCGAGTTGCATGTACAGATAGTATTATGTTCATTGATACGCCTGATGTAAATGAAAGCATGGTGGTGATGATGAGGTGGTCTGAATGCTATAATAACTTGTCTATTACTCAATTGACAGAGATTCAAGTGGAAGCACCTCAAGATTGAATCACTAGTGGTGACAAGACAGCACTGGTAAACCGGTGTCGCCTGTAGCCTTATTAAGGGTGGCGGTGGAACAGCTACACTACCCTGTGCACGTTACTAGAAAGAGCCTCACCACAACTATTGCAGAGGATTGGTTTGTTCGGAATACAGTAGAATACATAGCATTTTTATGTAGTCCAAAGTTTACTGCTGGGCACACACTGCACACAATTAGAGAAGTTATTCCAAGACCTCATCGACCTGTTCAGCATTGACCTTTCTTCCATTAACCAACATCTCAGCAGTGCTCATTGGGGTGATCTTGGACCCAGGTAAGCAGGGTTGGAGACAGGTAATGTGCGGGTTAAATATATTAAGTATATTGTGTGCCCGCCTACACATGTCCCCCTAAAATGTGCATGGTACGATCCCCCGCTACACAGTACTTTTAAGCAATCATTGACAAAAAGAGTACTCTCTGAAAGTATTCTTTAAGGTGTAAGCAACTCATGTAGAAGCTCAGCATATAAGTGTCAATTTCTTGTGAGATGATTCTAGTAACAGCGGTCTCTGTAAGAATGTATTATGTCACTAAACCTGTTGATAGCAAACAAATAACAGGATAGCAGAAGTGACATCAAACACCCTAATGACATCACAGCAAATACTCAATACAGCATATGCTTTTTGAGGGGCATCCACATGCAGAGTTTCTGATTATTGAAAATAAAACCATCACATTCCTGTTTTGATGATAGAAATAAAGTTTGCACACTAGTCGGCCATATTGCTACTTCACAATGCTAAATAATGTCAGGGGGCATCACCATTGGCCCTTCTTTTCATTACATTGCAATAGTTCAGTGCCAATATGCCCAATGAATACCAATTAGGGTGAATAACTCATAGGCCAGTGGCAGGCTCTAAAACAAGTGCTAATAGTAAATCTGCATCTTTTTACCATTGCTGCGTGTGAGGTTCTTGGATGCAGGCGGGGCACGCTCGGTCTGCACATTAGCAGCACGCGTATACAGAGGACCGAAGCCTTTAATATTCAGACAGGAATTGCTTTATTCGCATGCACCTTCACTGTGGTCAACTGACCGCTCTGCATGTCGGCGCGTCCCAAACATTCTTATGTAGCAAAAATGTGTCATACGTGAAGTCATACTACGTGGCAAATTAAGAAAACCTGTGAGGGATTGTGATTGGCTTAAGGGGAACATCTAAGTATACTTTCTTTAAGGGATTGAATTGTGATTTGGACTCTACAGTCAGGTAGACATCTGATGCCCACCCCTTGTGCAAGTCATCTTTGACAGTTATTGAGTACACAGCATATCATTGGCTCTGAAACTATAAAGCCCTTCATTATATGTCCTCCTACAATTGGTTCGCACGCTTGTACTCTTCTGGAACATTTGACTCTGTGGCAGCAGGCAAGCTGGTAACCAATGTGTTGGTGGGTGGACTTGATCATGCCTCCCCACCCAATTAGCCCGATATGCATCATCACACATGCCGTCTGCCATTCAGATTGTCTTTGAACTTAGACTTGTAGTAGCTTCTCTTCTCTGGGAATACGAGGCAGTGTGAGCATGTGCTTATGAAAGTTCTGGTCTGAATGCCCACTTCTATTTCCATCCTGGATTCGCATAACAGAAGACCTTGAATTGGCCCATATGTTACACTCACCATAGGTCTGCAGGAGCACCTGGAACCTCTCTCTCAAGGATCGGGATGGTGGCCTCCTCAGACTGTGACTGCTGCACGGGAACTCACCCTTTTTTATAGAATAAGCGCGCTCTCCATCCTGCCTCTTCTTCAAGCAGGGGCATGTGTAGAAGACCAGTTACCTCACTGGTCGTAGCCTTGACTCCCGCCCAGACCTGCTGCGGCGTGATCTGCTTCTGGCAACGTGGCGGTAATCCCACCCAGTTATTGCCACAGTCTCAATGCGTGCTTTTGTGCTATGCACGTTGCTTTTTCCAGTGTTAATTTATTGTTTATGCTATGCCAACGTTGCATTGCATGCTTCTACACTGAATACGCTTTTCCTTGGCTGCCTTGTTTCTTTCCTGCATCGTTCTCCTTCTTTGCGCGAAATTCTACCTTGCGGTATGCTACTGCAACTGTGCTTTCCTTCTTCTTGCGCGTGCTTTCTATGCTTTCCTTCTTTGTGAACCGGTTCTATGCCTTTTCTGCTGCTCTTATTGTTGGTAATGACTTTTGTGGTTTTTAAGTGCAGTATTGAATGTGCGTGGTGTTTCTGGCTTGATGTGCTCTGCTTTGTATGTGCACAGTGTTTCTGGCTTGATGTGCGCAGCTTGGTATGAACACGGCACTTACTGTTCTTTGTTTCTTGATTCCACAGGTTGCGGTGCGGTGACTTTTCCTGACCCAACGACTTGCAGATTCAGGATCGTTCGTCGGATGAACCCACAGGTAAGCAAAAACGATGACCTGATCCCTGAAATAAGGTTTTCTTTCTTCTACTTGCAGGAGCTGGTACCGGTGAACGTCACATTGTCAAACAGAGTAACGCAAAGCAAGGAGAACTGGTCTGGGTATGGTTTATATAACTGGCCACACCCGGCAACGCCCAAAGCCTCCCAGACAAACCCAAAAGCTGGTCTGCAGCATCCAATGCTGTGTGTGCACTTGTCTTCCATGTTGGGGAAGACAGGAGGTGATTAATCCTCAACCTTATCCATTGGAAAATGGATGTGGCGCCAGCTGCGCCATGCCTGCACCCAACTATGTTTCCCAGTACTTACACCTGAACTGGCATGAGCCCCCAAACAGTGCCCATGGAGCCTATGTGACCCGATGGGGTTTTTTGATATGTGTGCATATGTGCAGGTATTGGGGTTGGAGCTTCCCATGGAGCTGGTGGCTGTCACACAAATTATAGCATTTAATTGTCTGAAATAAAGAAATGTGGCACTCATGGTATTCTCTCTTTGCAACTTAACAAGGGATGCCTTGGTGTCTCACATTCACTATTATTCAAGGACAGATAACCAGTTTTGGCTGCTTCATCCTTTGACACCAGGCCAGACCGCCTCTCTGGGTCTACCTTCGAGTTTCAGCTTCTTTCTTTGCTGCAACGCATGCATAGCTATCAATCCTCCTTTCTCCAAGGGTCTGAGCTTACTTCAAATTGTGACATCAAATGTCCAGATTCTATATAACGGTGGCATCGCCTGCATCTACTCACTACGTACAGCCAGCCTTTAGGATTACTTAGTCTACTTGCGTTTACAGCATCTGTCCAGATATGGAACGGCTTGCATTTTCTGCAGTGCTCTTCACACATGCAAACTTCATTCTACACATGAAAGCTTACTCGATTCTTTATTTTGTTATCAGATTCTATAAGGACTATATACATCCTCTTCTTCAGCCCCTCTTTTTAGTGCATAATTTTTCTTGTGACATCACCAATCTTCTCTTTCATTCATCTTCATATTCCTTTGGGGATCTCTTCCAAGAGATTGTCATCTCTGCGGGGATACATCAGATGGGGTTTTATGAAAATGCTCTTTGTGGAATAGATACCATTACTAGCTTTGCACATGTCGCATTTTCCAGTTTCCAACATATAGGCGAAATGGGGGCGGGACTTCCTGCAGAGGCATTCAGCTGCTCCTCTACACTCTTTGCTCTATAAACTTCCAGGATCAATTTGATAGGCTGGCCTTGGCACATGTTCCTGAATCGAGACAGACCCCCCAGGGCCTGTTTCCTTTTGGAGCACTGCTTCTGTATATGTGAGGCCCCCCGCCAGTTTTCACTGAAAGTGACACCCAAATAATTGAGTGCTTTCATCTGTGGGATGAGGTCACAATGGCTCAACATCCTTTGCATATTTACCCTTCTACCTTCTCCACTAGACCACACCACCACTGCTGATATTTTCCCATTTACTGATAGCTTGAGGTTCAGCATAAAGGCAGTAGAGGTGTCCACTAAACATTGCAGAGCTTTTGGGGTATGAGCGATGAAGACCGTGTCATCAGCAGAGGCTAATACAGGGAGGGGCAGTGCATCCATCCTTAAAAAATCAGCCGATGTTTCAACAAGTGCCTTGTATAAGCCTACATAAATAAAGTAAAGAACATGGGGCTACCACATAACCTTGACGCACTCCGGAGGCTTCCACGACGTAACTCGCACATTGACCCTGTTCTCCAAATATCACTCAAGCTCTCGTATCCTCGTGAATAATCTGTAATACCTTTACAAGCTCAGCCAGGCACCCCACGGACCTGAGAACCTGCCACAACATTGCTCTATCCACTCTATCGAATGCTGTGCTCAGGTCCATGAATGCCAAGTATCCTGTTTCACCCCTCAAAAAAATAGAGGATTCTCCTGCCAAATACCCACACCCACATGTCACATAAACCCTGCATGCCTTGTCACTGCTGCTTCAAATTCTGTGATAAATAAGAACACTGAAGCACCCGCACCATTAGAACGGTGCTAGTGCTTCACCGAAAAATCTGCTGGTAGGGGCCAGAACGACCGGCAAGTCAGGCCTGCCAGTAGTACACAGCCCCTAATGGCAGGTCAGGCTGGACCTTTTTTGCTAACAAACACATTTGTAATGATGGCCGTGTCCCTGTGGCTGTACCAGTTGCCGCAAGCATATCTTGCTTTGGGCGGGCAGGCGGTCTCCCTCTGCTCTCCCTCTGCGTGCTCCACCAAACTCATTAACGTTACCGAATGTGCAAACCATATGGCAACAGGAAAGGTCTGCAGGATTTAGAGCATCACAAACTCATCAGTTATTCCCCATTTTGCATGTGCATTGGACTTCCTGGGTAAATGGCATATTACCGCACATAGTAATATCGCATGCAGTAACACCTTTGTGTGGTTGAAAATTCCTCCACACAAAAACAGGTGAAAAAGATGAATTTAACTTCTGAGGCTCATCATTTGGAGGAGTGGTAGCATATCCTGTATTCTGAAATCACATATGTTTTGACACTACCGCTAAACTCATAATGGGTCCCTATGCCTTGAAGAGTCTTTAAGTTATTAAATAGATCCGAAAACAGCCTTGAAATATACAGAGTGGCTTGAGACAATGGCGATCATTATGTTCCGGTGGTATTTTCATATTACTTCTTATAATGGGCCTCATTACGACCTCGGCGGAGGACCATGGTGCAATTAGCACCATGGTCCTGGCGGAAACGTGAAAATACCGCCATGGGGGTTGGCGGACTTACCGCCCCATTCCGACCTTGGCGGGGCGGTAAGTCCCCAATCCCCATTTTACCCTTCCCCATTCCCATTCTTGCCCCATAGGGCATAATGGGAGTGGGGAAGGCGTTAATTACGCCACCGTAAATTACGGTGGCGTAATTAACACCAAGTTCCCTTACCGCCATGGTTTTTAACGCCTGCAAAAAGCAGGCGTAAAAATCACCATGGCGGAAAGGGAACTCGTAATTGGCGGAAAGGGGTCGGGCCAGTTTACGCTGGCGTAAACCCCTTTCCGCCAGGGTCGTAATGAGGCCCAATATGTTGATGGATTGGCTGATAATGAATATATTAGAAGCTGGTTTCTATCCTGGGCTGTGTACTCATGCTCCACTTCCCATATTTGCATTCTATTTTAGAAAATGCAGTCACATTCTGATGAAAGGGTGATGGAGTAGCCGGGCGGCCCGCCTATGATGCAGTCAGAAAAATCACTCACAGTAAAATGTTTTCAAGAAGGGCATAATTCAGAAGAAAAACGTAAGGCTCAAACTATGCCACATCTACACAAGCCTTCGTGCAATACCCTTTTATGTTTGTTCTGCTATGTCCTGAAAATTGTGTTGAAAATATTAAAACAGATTTGACTCTAGTGTAGAGAACCATTCCCTTTTGTGCACCTATCAATTCCCAATCAATTCCAATTTCAGAGGAGTAAATAACACTGGAAAAAAATATATTTCAATCCACAGCATACCGCTGGGCGGTAAACTCATCAGTATTAAAATGTGGCATTACTGCCAACATGCAGCAATACTCATCATCTCCGTAGGCCGGCACAAGACCAGAAGTCACAAAACCCCAAGACTGTATAAAAAGTGGCATAATAGAATAACAAAAAGCAGAAAACAATCTTTTTTCTGCTTTGCACACTGTCCTTGAAAAAATTACAAATGCAGGTCACACTGGCTCTCAGCATCCTAACATCCTTACCTTCAGGGAGGAACTATAGACCCAATTCTCCAAAGAGCACCACGCCACTCGCTGATTGCTTCACTCAACCCTATTCCTGCCCCTCTGGAGTACCTCACCCCCATGACTTCTCCTATCAATCCCATCCCTTATGCTACTACACCTGCTCTCTAAACCCCCTGCCTTTCCAGTGATAGTATCGCCATGAAAATGCACCCTCCACACTCAAACATTTTCCCTAAATATTCTAGGATTGATGGCAGTAACATATAATTATACCCCTCCTAGAATATTTGGGGAAAGATATTTAGAGCTCAGAAAAAAAAGT
This sequence comes from Ambystoma mexicanum, assembly GCF_040938575.1. Lineage (NCBI taxonomy): Eukaryota > Metazoa > Chordata > Amphibia > Caudata > Ambystomatidae > Ambystoma > Ambystoma mexicanum. The sequence continues at coordinate 113,847,788 of NC_090934.1, read as the reverse complement.
TGCCCACCTGGCGACTTTTTCACAGAGATATTATTACGTGGTACCACCTCCTAGCGGTGTCGTGCTTGTGCAGCGCTATGTTGCTTCCAAACTAGGCACATGCAGGGGAGCACATCTGCATCTATTAATGACAGCATTAGTTGCAGCTACACAGTAGAGTTTGGTGGTAACAAGTTACCAGCAATAGTAAAAAATAGAGTTAAAGAGACCTAAGTCCAAGAACCCCACAGCACAAGGTATCCCTCTGCCATTGCCTGATTGTTTTCCGAACACATCAAAGCTCAGCTTGAAATTGTGAAGCCGCGCTGGTCTTACTTATTATGGTCATCAACACTGATACGTGGATGGAACTCCTCACGTAATATGTGTTACTGACAGTAAAGTTATTTATAAATGAAATGCTGGAGTTAACAGTAGAATTAATCGTACCACCTGTGGTAACAAGGAAGGAGAGGTTTTACCAACGGGGCAGTATAATGCATTCTGATATTGGTAGTTTATCAACACCAGGGCAGCCCAAGGATTCCACAGAAACAGCTGTCAGTGACATCAGTGAAAGTGAGATTGTGTTGCATAGTGTAGGCTGCATCTCTTACATGTGCTATGTTGACAATACACGGTTTAGGTCCAATCGTTGTGAAAGGTTTCAGTAATGGATCTTTTTACATATATAAAGTCACACTCAAATTTATTACAACATTTATCACACAATAATATTACCATAAAAAACTAAACTATAATGGGTAAAACCACAATCGAATACAAAATTAGAACATACAACACATTATACAATGTAAATCCACCTTCTCATGCTATAATAAGAGCCCAGCTTGAACAAGTGTCTGTCCTGTCAAGGCCAAATTCTGCTGGACATTCATCAGGGGTGCAAGGGGCAGCTGAATGCCTCTACAGGAAGTCCCGCCCACATCTTGCCTATGTGTTGGAAGCAGGAAATTGCGAGGTGCGCAACGCAGCGATGGTGCCTAGTCCAGAAAGAGCCTTTTAGACAAGGTATCCGTTGAGAAGACCCTCTATGATGCACCCTCACAGAAATGACAATCTCTTGGGGGAGGTTCCCGAAGGAATATGAAGAATGAGAAAAAAAAGGCTGGTGACGTCGCAAGAAATCTGCATAAAGCACTGAGAAGAGTGGGCGAAGAAGAGAATGAATAGACCTTATAGAATCTGATAATGAATTAAAGAATTGAGTAAACTTTCATATGCAGAATGAAGAGTGCACGTCTGAAGAGCACTGCAGAAAATGCAAGCCATTTTATAACTGTACAGATGCAGCAACGCAAGTAGACTTAGTAATCATAAGGCTGGCTATACGTAGAGTGTAGAGTGCAGGCAGTGCCGCAGAATTCTGGACATCGGTATCACATATTTAGTAAAGCTCAGACCCGTAAATTAAGAAGGATCGGAGGGCTGTGTCACAGTAAGAAAACAGCTATGCCCAAAATGCTAGCAATGCTGCGCAGGCCAAGGGAACAGTGCTTTTGGTCGCAGGTATTTGGCCCTAAAGGTGCATGGCGCCCTCGGAATCCTCCTGACTACTGACTACAACGGCATCCCTCCAGCTTGTCGCAATGCTCAAACTATCCGCCCTAACCACCTCAGGCCCTTGGCCAGCCCCAGCGCTCGCACCTGTCTACTATCTGGCCAGAGCCCAAGGACAGCCCGTACGTGCTGGCTCGCTATTCTTCATCTGCTTATACTGCCCTTCCCTCAGTCACCACCCACCCCCACCCACATCCTGCCCCCCCTCTCCACCCCTCTAACCCTATGCCCCTCTCGCACCCACCCCGATCCCAAACTACTCTCTGCACCCACTTATACCAGCACCCCGCAATGCCTGCCTATGCGCACAACTCCCCACCGGCCCCCAGCCACCTATGACAGCATCGTAAAACACCCACCTAAGTGCACGACTCCCCACTGCCTGCCGGCCACCTATGCCAGAACCGCGTACCACCAGTAGTGCCTGCCTATGCACATGACTCCCTATTGCCCCTCAGCACCTACGTCAGCATCCTGCAATGCCTGCCTATGCTCACGACTCCCCACTGGCCCCCAGCCATTTATGCCAGCATCCTGCAATGCCGCCCTATGCACACAATCCCCCACTGTCCACTCCACCTCTCCTCTTCACCTACCTAACCCTCCACTCCTCCTCCCACAGTGACCACCCCATCAATGCACGCTCTGGTATCGCACATGCCATTGACATCCACAACCTAATTATATCCCACAACCTTGACCTCCTGGTCATCACTGAAATCTAGCACGTGATGCTGCAGGCCCCTCCCTTTCCATTGCCACCCCCACCAGCTTTGCCATCCTTCACAATTACTGTGTCTCCAGAAAACATGGTGGAGTCGCACTTATTTTCAAAGACACTCTTAACATCCGCAAAGCCGCCACACCACCCCTCACAAACTGCCAATCCCTCTCTGTCAATCTCTCCGTATCTGCCACCAGCACCATCAACATCCGTCTGATCTACCGCCCACCAGGCCACACCTCCTACTATGAGGATGACCTCTCCCACCTCCTCCTGCACAAACTTAGACCCAATTCCAAGTCCCTCGCCCTAGATGACTTCAACCTGCGTTACGGCGACCCATCTGACAAAGAGGCCACATCCCTCTCCTCAACTTCTCTTAAACGATCCTCAAATCCACACACCACCACGTTCAGTCCCTGGAGTGGTTGCTCGACCATGACTGCCATCCCTTCATCATCTCCAACATCACATGCACCTGGTCAGACCACCATCTCATACTCTTCTCCATTCCCACCAGACAACTGCCCCCCGCATAACTTCCTTCATCCCCGACCCACTTACTCCTGATGCACCCACAACCTCACCAGCAACCACATCTTACCCCTCCTCAACCCCCACCCCACCACCACCTCTGGCAATGACATCAACAAACGTGTCACCCTGTACAACACTACCCTCACCACGTCTGTGGACACCCATGCACCCTAAAAGAAATGCTCCCCCCAAGCCCTCCTCTTCTACCAACACCTGGTACACCCCTGAGCTCCACACTCTGCCCTCCAAAACTCAGGTTAACAAACGTGCCTAGCTCACATGTGCCTCCATTGAGAACAAGACCAGATTTGTCTCCAATGCTGAAGCCTATAAGAATTCCATCCACCTGTTGTTAACTGAGCAGTGTAAACTTAAATGGAGCTTTCAGGGGTGGTGGCATAAGTAGCTCCCACCTCTTCGGCTCAAAGCTTGTGGTAGCCCCCATCCTGATGCTCACCGGGCATCAGATATCTCAAATAGATTCCCCTGTCCTGTTGCACATTCCTGGATGAGAAGGCCTTTAGGATTGCTAAGGACTGGGTGGAGGAGTAAGGGGGATGCACCTGCTAGCCCCGAAGTGGCATACTGCTCCCAATGCACCCGCAGGAAGCTTCCCTGGACCACCAAGTGGTACAAGTAATCTACTTGGTGGTCTACTGTCTCTTGGCATAGACATGGAAGAAGGCCACCAGGTGTTTTGAAGTTGATGCCATTGTGTCAGTTTCATTGGTACTTGAGTGCACACGATTGTGCACATATCTCCAGTGGCCCATTATGTGGCACTCCAGATGTTTTGAACTTCAACTCCAGACAGCCTTAGCCATCGTAGGCACACATGCTCATGGGAGTTGTAGTTGTAATATCGAGAGCAGCCTGGCTAGGCTCAATTAGGAAGAGTTGAACATCAGTTCACCTTAGCAATTCATTTTTAAAAAAGATACTTATTGCAATGACCCCCATGACGTAGGATACAAGAAGCACCCCTTTTCCCACTATCTCACTGCATAATGTTCAACTTGCTAGTGTGTCAGGTATGTATAGTGATACCCACACATCTGTATACTGACTAGAAAGTTATCTGCCTTGATGATCACCTCTGGTCTCTTCACTGATCTACTTATTTGCTATATTCTTTATAAAGAGAGAGTTCACAGGTTGAAATCCTTAACTTGTTGTGTGCATGCGTTGCCCTTGGGTGGTGTATATAGTGTTGTGTGCATAGGTGGCTGTGCAAAGACAAGCTGCACTCCTTGGCGTGGTGTCTCTGCCCACACAGTCTGCATACGCTTGCCGCCATTTGCAGCCTTTGGTATGATCTTAGAATGGAACGATAATGACCTGGTTTTGGCGGGCGCGGGGCTCTGTTGTTCCTGACAGAGTGTAGCAGACATTATCAGGCCCTGACCTTTATTTGCCACACTGTAGCAGCTCCTGATTGCATTCTGGAAACATAGGGCGCGCGCGCTGATGATGCATGGCGACACCGGTGCCGTAATTAGAGCAATAATGGACGATGCGCTCCAAAGGCCGGATGCCTTCTGCATGCATATTCATGGATTCCCACTGTGCCGGGGTAAAAATAGCGGGGGAAATAGAATCAACTATAAAAGACTGCATTAAAAAACAGGCAGTCTTGAAGAGCTTGGAGGTGGCTTAATTGGAAAGAGTTTCTATTGCTTCTTAGGGGAGTCATATTTTGGAATGTTTAATATAAAGCACGTGTCTGGCATCCACGTCACCTATTGCAGCGTGTCATCTTGAAATGAGCGTGCTGCTTATTTGTTGAGATTCATTTATCTAAACATGTTTCAAGTGCAAATTACACCATCAAATTGGCTTCGTGGCGCTAGGACAAGAGACAAGTAAAAGTAAGCAGGGAAAAGTCAGTGCCTCGATGACCCATGGTTTTTGAGCGCTTTATAAATGTAAAATAAATAAATAAAGAGAACACGATAGTGTTGATGGCCTTATGGAAACAACATACCATTGGCAATGTTCTTAATGTTCAGAAGATGAGGCTTCCCAAGGAGCACAGCCAGAATGTAGAAGGCACAATTTCCTTTGCTTCAGTTGTTTTAATGGGGACTTTGTGGACCCTTAGTGGAAGACAAGTTCATGATTTTGGTCGGCAGTAGTCGTTTGACGTCTTGAAGTTGTGGATGTGAAATGGATGAGTAGGGTAATAAGCTTGGGTAAGAGATTGGGGAGACTTGATCCTCTTGAGACCCATTGAAAGGACCAAATGGGAGATATGGTGGTATTTTGAGAGTTTCAGAAAGTGGTGCGTAGCACCGCTTTGGATTTGTTGTAGACTGAGTACGGGGGTACAGGCAAGGTCCAAGTAAAATCTGTTTCTGTAGTTGTCCATATGAGAGAATACGGCCATGACAGCTGAGGAGATAGTGATGCATAGAAAGGGGTCACTGTTTATAATCTCTGCTAGGTGCCTGGGGAGAGAGATGGCCCATGGCAGCCAAAGGTGAAAAAGTCACCAGGATATTTGAAGACCATTATGTCTGCCTTATCAATGGCAAGCTTGAGCAGGATCAATAGGATCCTGAAATGAACGACACCCTTGCAATGGGAGAATGGGGTGTTGGTAGAAAGGGGATAAGATTATCATCAAATCTACTGGCAACTTTCATGTCATTGGCGTATGAGTAAAGGGTGGGTCTAAAGAATCTACTCATGAAAGCAAGGGGTGAGGGTCGATATTCAAATGACAGGGAGATGACATTGGTGAACCTTGAGTGACTGCACTCCAGAGAGTCTGAGCTGTACACTTGAAAGGCAGCTGTGCGAAAGGAAGGATGGTATGTCTGCCAACACAGTGCTGCTGCCCCTTAGGGTAATGAGCTGGACTGGTGATCAAGATCTTCACTTAATGCCATGAAAAGATCTATTATGAACTAAGCATTGATGCATTTATCCTCCAACACCATTCAGAAGTCATCAAGGACATTGCTGATACCTCCTGTGGGACAGAACTCAGATGGACTGTCCTCAGCCAGGCCATGGAGGTCCTATGCGACCTCTGCAGTGAATAGTGGTATGAGCAGTTGCTTCTTCTGCTGCTTACATAAGGTGAGCCAGTGCACCAAACCGAAAATAAAGTTATGTTATGGGATATTCATGAAGTGCAACAACTGCCAATTACATTAGCTTTTGTTGCTGATGCCACCTGAGAGTAAAAGGATGGTATCTGCTGACTACAAGGGCATCTGTGGGGAGATCACATTGGGGCTCATGTTGAATAGAGCTGTAACGTTTATAGTAGGAGTAAAACACTTGTTTAATACTTGTGTAAGGCTTGTACTCCTTCCATTAACCTCAAAGCTTATTTTAAAGCATTTGTATGGTGGAGATGAGGGTCAGAACAAAACTTGTGTTGCCTCCCCTCCCTTCCTCTCTGCTACACAACTGCTCCAGCATTTGCACCAACATGGATTTTACTGACAGTGCAAATTCTTGAAGTTTCTATGGGGTCCACCAGCTTCATGCACCAGCATAAAGCAGGCAGACCCCATAGGAATACATTGTACACACTGCCTGCCATGCGTGTGTGACAGGCAGCATTCACAATCACAATGAAACCCTGCCTGATGCACATGGTAAGCAGTGTTCTCAAATTAAATTAAAAATTGCCCGAGCGAGCATGGCAGCCAGTGTTTGGATACTTTGCACGGTGGAGTGCAAATGTGAAGGGCAAAATGTTTTTGATCCTACATTTCTGCACTCAGTCATGCAAATAATGAACATTTGGTGGTGGGGAATAGTTTACTTTGCAGTGAAAACATAACGATCCCCGCTGTCAAATTACAAATTTAATGAACTCGAGCCCCATAGTGCAATTGATCTGCAATCTTTACCCACCTTCTGATATGTTATGTTTAATTTATTGTGATGATGATGATGCTCTGCTGCCATTTGCATGGTCTCCAGGTGCCCAGGCGGATATGAAAAGGAAGGGGTTTGGGGCGTGTTAGTTAGTGGGATTGAGAGGGTAAAGCACAAGAGAGCTTTTGATGTGCTGTTGGCAGGTTCAGTTGAGAAAAAATTGTCACTGTGCGCTAGTTTGTTTTTAGTTGGTCGACGTTGTGTGATGTTTGGTGGTATATGGGTGGTTTATGTGCATTTTGGGTGATGTGTTGTGTCAGCAGAGGGTCTGTAGTTTGCAGTGTTTTTTGATTTTTGTGGCAGACACTGAAGACTGGTTTCTTCAGTGTTGGAGGTTGGGTATGCATAGTATTAGAGAGTTTTTAGTAGGATTAGTCAGCGGCAGCCATCTAAGTCTTTTTCTATAGGTTTGGTTGATCCGCTAGGTTAATATTATTCTATTGTTTTTGGGGTCATGGTTTTATTTCTCTAGGTGATTCTGTTTCAGGGTTTCTATCGTGTTGCATTGGCAATTCTTTTTTGCTGGGGTTTCCTCTTTAGCTTGCTGAGTTAAAGAGGCATGTTTTTAACAGGTTCCTTAAGTTTCAGTGATCCCCTGCTGTTCATATTTTCTCTGGGAGTGAGTTCCAAAGTCTCACCTCTATGCAGGAGAATGCTGAGCCCCCAAATGTGTGTTTTGCGTATTGTTTCGATTCGAGGCAAATGTCATTGCTGGACCTCAGTGTATGTGCTGGTTTGTAGATGGAGCTTTTTCCCTGTATGAATTCTCTCTGCTCCGTGTGTTATGCAGAGTATTTTATGACCTGTAGCCAATGCAGTTCTCAGTGCTGGTGTGATGTGGTTTCTCTTAGTTAGTCTGAGGAGTAGTTTTGCTGCTGTGTTCTGTATTTGTTGCAGTTTTCTCATAAGGTATTCTGGCATTACGAGATAGATGCTGATGGTGTAGTCTATTGTTGACATGACGATAGAGATGATGGGCAGTGTTCTGCATAGGAAGGTGAAGAAGGGTAGTACCCTCTTGATTGTGTGTAAGCGGAAGAAGCATTTCTTGACTACTGCATTGACTTGTGGTTCTAGTGTTAGTTTGTTATCCATTAATATTCAGAGATTTTTGATGACTTTGATTGGTTTTGGTGAGTTTCCCAGATCAGTAGGCCATAGAATGTGGTCACTTTTTGATGGGTTATTGCTTGCCATAGTGATTTCTGTTTTGTCTGGTTTGAGCTTGTGGCTGGTGGTGGTCATCCAATGGTTTATTTCTTTGAGACAGTTGGTAAGGGATGCGTTTTGTTCTTCGCTGGCATTGATTGTGTAGATGATTTGAGTGCCATCTGCATAGCCATAGCAGGTGAGGCCATGTTTTTCTATGAGGGTAATAAGGGGGGTCATGTAGATGTTAAAAAACAGTGGTGAGAGGGATGAACCTTGTGGGATGCCATATGCTGTTTTACCAGGTGCTGACTCGAATGGTGCTTACCAAGTTGTTTCTGTTCTTTCTGTCATGAAGCATTTTAGCTAGTGGAGTGATGTGCTGCCAATTCCAATACCTTTGAGTCTTTGATGAGTGTTTCATGGTGGACCTTGTCAAAGGCTGCTGATAGGAGAGTAATATCAGTGCTGATTGACGTTGAAGTTTGTGTTGATTTTTAGATCATACCATATAGATAGCAATGCAGTTTCTTTTTCTCTCATGGGTCTGAAAACTACTTTGCCTGGTGTAGTATCCAATTGTTTTCTAAATTTTCCAGGATTTGTTCATAAACCTAGCTTTCAAGTAGCTTTGCTAGGTATGGGATGTTTGAGATTGGTCTGCAGTTGGTAAGGTCCTCAGTGTTTCTCAATGGGTCTTTACGGAGTGGCTTGATGTACACCAATTTCAAGGCTCGTGCCATGGTTCCTACTGCTAGTGAGTGTTTAAAGAAGTTGAGGAAATATTCTGCAGGTGAGGAAATATTCTGCAGGTGTTTCCGGGGTGAGGATAGTCTTGTATACGTCATGAGGGCAGGGTTGTGCTGGAGAGCCGTCTCTGTTGCTTTTTCTCACCAGGCTGTTGAATTTTTCTCTTGAGATTGGTGGGAGAGGGTTTAGTCCAGAAGATGGTTCCAGTGTTGACTGGTTGAGGCGGTTGTTGGTGATTTTCGCCATGCTCTCAATGATTTGATGGATGTTTGTGATTTTGTTTTTGAAGTGGTCTGCAAGGTCATTGCATAGTTTTTGAGATGGTGGTGGTGTGTTGTTGCATGCTGATGGGTTTCTTAGCTCCTTTATGGTTGTACATCTCTTTCTGGGTGGTGCTTGAGTTTTTGATCGATTTGTTGTAGAATGTATTTTTTGCTTTGAGTATTTTGGGAGAGGGTGACCACCACTGAGTCACTCTTAAAAGACACGGTTACCACCACAGAAGATTTAACTATGCGAATGAAGGTGCTACTGTCATGCGCCATCTTCGATCTAGGCACCTGTTGCCTCGAGTTCTTTTGCACAGTTCCTGATTCTCATCACGTCCATTACTCTACGTACATCCAGCAGTCTAGTTCTTTTCCGCTCCGGAAGTACATTGGTATTCGTTACTCACACCTCCCTTCTGCAACTCGTGTTGCAACCCCTTCAGTCAGCTGTGTTTCTTCGCTGCCGCTGTTGCGCTACACATTTCTTTCTCTCCGTTTTCCTTACGGAGCATTTCTGCACTCTGCTTCCTCTCTATCCTAGTGCTCTCTCTACTACTTCCTCTGACTTTTATTTCCGTTCGCGTTTTGTCCCCGTTCGGGGCTTCCGCCCTCCTTCCTTCTACCTTTCTCTTCCACTCTGGACTGCCCCTCTTTCCTTCCTGCTGGGCCCAGCTGGCTTGCCTTTTCCAACGTGCTGCTCGTTTGTTCCTGCTTTCAGATTTATTGTTTTCCTTGATACATGGAATCCATTTATTTCAAGTTGCATATCCACTGCAATATTTCTACTGCTACGAGCCTAGTTTCCAAGAGGAGTCCTGCCGTGACCTTAAATCAACAGGGTTTTTTTCTGTCATTGTTGGCTTCTTCCCCTTTTTGGGTCCTTCCCGGAAAAGGGGTCACCGTGAAGTGCTTCTTTCAATAGCCTTCATTGTGGCTTCCTCCGGTGTGGGACACAAGCCGCAGACAAAAAAAGAAAAGGACTACAGATCCAGAAGGTCCCTCAGTCCAGTGGACGAAGACTTTGACAGCACAGGTGAGGAGGAGGAGGGAAGTGGGGACATTTCAAACAAACAAAACACAGAGTTTGACAGTTTGCAATGGCCATTCCCAAAGATTGCTACTGCTGAACAAGTACAAGAATGAATAGCCATAGTTCATAATCTCTCATTAGAGATGCAAAATATGAAGGCTGAGAACAACTTATTGAAACAGATGGTGGCAGCTCAGGAACCACCAACCACTGACCTACCCCCAATCACACTGTCCTCTGGCAAGTTTGATGGGTCTCCAAAGAAATTAAAGGAATTCCTGGATGTCCGAAGGGTGTACTTTACGTTTAGAGCCTGCACCTATGCCTCAGATCATGCCAAAGTAGGTTTCCTGATCTCTAACATGTTGGGAAATGCCCTGGCCTGGGCCACCCCTTTAGTGACCGGTGCTGATCCCGTACTCCAGGATTTTGGGGCTTTTGTGGATCTTCTAAAATGCACTTTTCAGGGACCCGAAATTGCCATGGCAACAGGGGAAGACCAGTTAGATGTCCCTCAGGGTCAAGCAGATGTACTGTCATACATCTCCTCATTTAAAAGATTGGCCATGGAAACAGGCTGGTCTGAACAATCCCAATGAATTTTGTTTCGGCGCCGCCTCAGAGAAAAGCTAAAGGATGAATTGGCGCACTTTCTACGACCTGCCTCTCTGCCGGAATTGATGACTGCCGCACTACAAATGGAATTCAGGATGCAAGAAAGGCGTCATGAGAGACGTAAGACTTCTTTTACAAGGAACCCCTCTCCTCCTCCATCTACTGTCAAACGACTCGCCAAACCCGTGCAGATCAGTTCAACTCGTCGATCCCTCACTCCAGAAGAAATGAAGAGAAGGAGGGAACAAGGGTTATGCACCTATTGCGGTTCAGATCAACATACAGTACGAAACTGCACTGAACTGCCCAGTAAACCGTCGGAAAACGAAAACTTTCAATCCTAGAAGGGACGGGATATCGAGGGAAAGCTTGTAGTCCTTATGTATCAATGTCTATTGGCTCCACAGACACTTCGGAGGACTCTCGCCTCATGGTAATGAGAGTAAAAGTTACTATCAATGGCAACCACGTTGAGGCTCTGGCACTGCTTGATTGCAGAGACGCACGCAATTTCGCAGACACTCTTTGGGTAGATAAGGTTGGAGCTAAGTGTATTGACGGCAGACAAGGTCAAAAGGTGGAGGGTGTGGATGGAAAACCCTTGAGCTCCGGGCCGATTACCCAGACTACCAAACCATTGCCACTTACCATTCACCAGCATTCGGAAGTTATCACGTTTGACATAATCCGTTCTGCACACTTTCCGCTCATCCTCTGAATCACATGGTTACGTCACCACAATCCAGGCATAGACTGGACATCCAACTGTTGGAATTTCAACTCAACTTATTGTCACAAGAACTGTTTTCAGGAAGTACGCTACCAAGATGTAAGGACCATTCCCAGCGCTCTTCACACAACTGTCGGTATGCACTCCATTACACAAGTTGTAGATGAATACGACACAGTATTTGCCAAAACTACTCCCTTGGAACTTCCCCCACATAGACCAGAGGATTGTGCAGTAGATCTGGTACCAAATGCATTGGTACCTTTTGGCAGAATGTTAGCGTTGTCAAGCAAGGAGAAGGAAACTCTCAGGAAGTACCTCGATGAGAATCTATAAAACGGCCTCATCAGACCCACCAAATCACCTGACGGAGCCCCATTGTTTTGTATACTTAAACGGGACTCTTCTGACTTCCGGCCATGCATTGACTACAGGGGACTTAATAAGGTAACCGAAAAGGACAGATATGTTATGCCCCTCATTCCCGATATATTAGAAGCTGTCCAGGGTGCTTCTGTTTTCTCCAAACTTGATTTACACAGTGCCTATCATCTGCTTAGAATATGTTCCGGGGATGAATGGAAGACCGTGTTCAGGACACCCTTCGGTGTGTGAGAGTATCACGTGATGCCGTTTGGGCTTGTTAACGCCCCAGCATATTCCAGCGGTTATGGACCAGATTTTTTCATATCTTTTATTTCTATCAGTCGTCATATATCTTGACGATATTCTGTTTTTCTCCCAAAACATGCAAGATCTCATAAGACACCTTACTGAAGTATTGAGACGTCTCAAAAAACACCATCTTCTGGCTAAGAGGGAGAAGTGTTTTTTTGGAATTACTTTGGTGCCCTATTTGGGCTTTATCCTATCACCTCAAGGGATCCAGATGGATGAGAAGAAGATAGATGCCATTCTCCAATGGCCTGCCCCTTCTTCGGTCAAAGAGGTGCAAAGATTTCTGGGCATGGCAAATTTCTACCAGCGTTTTATTTCCGTTTTTTCTGAAATAGTTCTGCCAATAATTAGTCTTCTCAAGAAATCATCTATGCCATTCATCTGGAGTACACAGCAGAAAACAGTTTTCAGCATTTAAAGAGAAAATTTTGTAGTGCTCTCATGCTATGATAGCCCAACCAAAGTAAATGTTTCATCCTCGAAACAGACGCCGCTGCAGCAGCTATGGGGCTGTACTACTACAAGAACATCAAAATGAAGAACACCCTATAGCATATTTGTTTACAACCCTCACTGCAAGCCAACAAAACTACTCGGTCATTGAAAGAGAGCTTCTTGCCATGAAAAAAGCATGTGAAGAATGGAGTAGTCACCCCTTCATCATCAGGACAGATCATATAAACCTACAGGTTCTACAGTCCATGGATTTTATAAATTCTAGACAAGCTCAGTGGGCTCATTTTTTTCCCAGTATGATTTTCGTATAACCTACATCCCAGGGAGTCAGAATACTTTGGCTGATGCTCTTTCCAGGAAGTTGTATGCCTCAAACACTTCTCCCCGTACACCAGAAAGACTGTTCCCAAGGAACCAGATCATCAGTAACGTCTCCTCTTTCGTGCAACAAATAAGAGAGGCAGTCGACAATCATCCGGAACCAAGAGGTGTGACTAAGACTGATGGCCTACTGTTCAGGAAGAATCCGTTGTGGGTGCCTTCCAAAGCGCTACAGGAAAATATCCTGTCATGGTGTCACAACCATAAAACCGCTGGACATAGAGTGTAAGCCGGGACGTTGGACTTGGTCAACAGGGCTTGTTATTGGCTGGGGTTTTCCAAAGATGTCAAACAGTATGTTAAGACATGTAGTGTGTGCAACCAAAGCAAGTACAGTACAAAAAGACCTATAGGTTTGTTAAAACAAGACACCATCCCTGATCGTCCATGGAGCCACGTCACAACCGACTTTATAGTAGATCTGCCAGATTTACAAGGTTGTTCCTGTATTATGGTGTCCATGGATTCTCTCACTAAGATGGCTCACTTCTCTCCTCTCCCTGGTCTGCCCACTGTAGAAGGAATGGCCCTGACTTTCCTCAAGGATATATTTAGGCTACATGGTCTCCGGACAAAATTATATCGGACCGTGGTAGCCAATACGTATCCAAGTTCTGGAAATCACTCTGTAAAAACCTTGGCATCGAAAGAGCTTTATCTTCGGGCTATCATCCTCAAACTAATGGGCAGACTGAATGACTTAATTCTACACTGGAACAGTATCTGCGGTGCTACACCAATTTGGAACAAGATAATTGGGTTGATTTATTACCCACAGCAGAATTTGCATATACCAACTCCAGACATTCTGCAAGTGGGATGTCCCCATTCTACTTTTCGTATGGGTTTCATCCCCGTTCCATTATTCTGCTCTCTCCCATTCAATCTTCTCTTCCTGTGGTGGAGGAGGTGTTATCCCGTCTCAAAGATGCCCAAGAAATGACAAAACTCAATCCAGCAGAGAGCCTCAAAGCTTATAAACATCAGGCTGACAGGAATCGGCAGGATGTCCCCGACTGGAAAGTGGGCTCCAAAGTATGGCTTTCCACTAAATATCTACCACGGTGGTCCCATCCGTCTAAGCTGTCTCCACGGTTCATTGGCCCTATCCTATTACTGCCAAAATTAACCCAGTGGCCTTCCGCCTCAAACTACCTTCTGCCTTGAAACGCATCCACCCTGTCTTTCATGCCTCACTGTTGAGGAGCGCTGATCAGTCACGCATTCTTCGACCTCTCCCTGTACCATCTCTCACTTCCAGAGTGCCTGAATATGAGGTCTCGCAACTGAGAGATTCCAGATACAGAAAATGTTGGTTGGAATACCTTGTTCATTGGAAGGGATTCTCTCATTCTGAGGATTCCTGGGAACCCATTTCACATATTCATGCCCCCATCCTTCTCAGGAAGTTTCACAGGGCTCATCCAGGCAAACCGGGTGGCTTGAGACTGAGAGGGGGGCATACTGTCATGCGCCGTCTTCGATCTTGGCGCTTGTTGCCTCGAGTTCTTTTGCACAGTTCCTGATTCTCATCACGTTGATTACTCTACATACATCCAGCGATCTAGTTCTTTTCTGCTACGGATGTACGTAGGTCTTCTTTAGCCACGCCTCCCTACTGCAACTCGCGTTGCAACCCCTACTGTCAGCTGTGTTTCTTCACTGCTGCTGTTGCGCTGCACGTTTCTTTCTCTCTGTTTTCCTTACAGAGTATTTCTGCACTCTGCTTCCTTTCTATCCTAGTGCTCTCTCTACTACATTCTCTGACTTTTATCTTCATTCGGCGTTTTGTCCCCGTTCGGGGCTTCCTCCCTCCTTCCTTCTACCTTTCTCTTCCACTCTTGACTCCTCCTCTTTCCTTCCTGCTGGGCCCCGTTGTCTTGCCTTTTCCAACGTGCAGCTCGATTGTTCCTGCTTTCGGATTTATTGTTTTCCTTGATACACGGAATCCATTTGATTCAAGTTGCATATCCACTGCAATATTTCTACTGCTATGAGCCCAGTTTCCAAGAGGAGTCCTGCCGTGACCTTAAATCAACGGGGGTTTTTTCTGCCATTGTCGGCTTTTTCCCCTTTTTTGGTCCGGTGAAGTGCTTCTTTCAATAGCCTTCATTGTGGCTTCCTACCGTGTGAGACACAAGCCGCAGACAAAAAAAGAAAAGGACTATAGAGCCAGAAGATCCCTCAGTCCAGTGGGCAAAGACTTTGACAGCACAGGTGAGGAGGAGGAGGAGGGAAGTGGGGACATTTCAAACAAACAAAACACAGAGTTTGACAGTTTGCAACACCCATTCCCAAAGATGGCTACTGCTGAACAAGTACAATAATTAATAGCCACAGTTCATAATCTCTCATTAGAGATGCAAAATATGAAGGCTGAGAACAACTTATTGAAACAGATGGTGGAAGAGTTTGACAGCTACATGCTAAAAGTGGCATGCTAGAACGAAGAGCCGAAGATGCAGAAGGCAGATTAAGCAGAAATAATTTACAGCTGTGGGGACTGCCTGAGGGGTCGGAGGGTCGGGACCCCACCAACTACATAGAGACTTTATTGCTACAGTAAATTGGACCAGGACATTTGTCTCAGGACTTCGCAGTTGAATAAGCTCATAACTCCCTTCAGAAACAAACACCACAGGTTCCCATCCAAGCCCAGTCATTGCCAGGATTTTAAACTATCAAGATCATTAAGTTATCCTTCAGTTATCTAGAAAAGGTGGGAGGATCCAAAGGGGCAGTGCAACAATCACCATTTACCCCGACTATATGCCAATGGTGCAGCAGCAGAGGAACACAATCTTTCCGATCAAGGCAAAGCTCCACCAACTAGGCCTCAAGTACATGCTTATCTACCCAGGAGGTTCCTTGTCAACGAAACAACAGAAGCAGTGACCATGCGGAGGGAGCACAACACCTTAGAGCCTAAGATGGACACAGAGGACCAACGGAACAAGGATAGATTCCTTGCCCATGGCAGCCTGGCTGCAACCCCGCTTGGCCTAAAGCAGCCATAATATCATGCACACTCTGCTTGTGGGACGGGTGCCCCACAATACCAGCAGTCAGAATCCCACAAAGGTAGCTCTGTGACCCATTGAGCAGAACAACACTATAGTATACTTCTTGCATCCTCCAGTGTAAAGGTGTGTACATAGTATATCAAAGGGCCTGCAGCGGCCGACATGCTACAAAATGGTGGAAGCGGGCACCGATGGCCACCTGGTGAACACTAGACAACCCCATTCCTCATGGACGACAGACACAAGCTCATCACTGGTCCTTTCACCCACAACCCCATGTCCCGGGTTGGCCATGAGGAACTGGGTGCGCCTGAACGGAACATCTCAGTTGGGCCCTGTTTGCACCCCATGTTTATGGACTTGTTGCTGCTTTTGTTATGTTTCTTTGTTTTGTACACGTTTTTAGGCTTGCAATGCAATGCTCTGGGTGGGCGGCGGTCACATGGGAGTGGAAGCCCAGAAATTTGGATAATGTCCAATAGGCATCATGACGAGCCTTAGACTACTGACATGGAATGTGAAACACCTGGGATCCTACATTCGAAGGAATAGGATGAATAGGGTGAAATCGTACTTGTACTGGAAAAGAATAGACATAGGGCCTCATTACACGGATGGCGGTAAGGATTTACTGGTACCGGTATTTTACCAGTACCGGTAAATCCTTACCGCCTTACTACGAGGTCCCTTTGCGGGTTGGGCAATTTAACGCCTGCTTTTTGCAGGCGTTAAAAACCAACCTGCAAAGGGACCCAGGGAGCTAATTACGGTACCGCAATTTGCGGTACAGTAATTAGCGCCTTCCCCATTCCCATTATTCCCTATGGGGCAAAAATGGGAATGGGGAAGGGCAATGGTGGAAGGGGGAATTACCGCCCCGCCAACCTTGGAATGGGGCGGTAATTCCCCTTTCCGCCAAGGCGGTGCTGGTATTTTACCGGCATGAACCATGGCGCTAATAGCGCCATGGTTCTCCGCCATCCGTGTAATGAGGCCCATAGTCCTGCTCCAAGAATCCCACCTACTACCGGATGACCAAGACAAGGTATCTTCACACTGGGGGGGTTTCATGTGCTATGGGCCTCATTCTCAAAATGTTCGAGGGGTGCGCTTGTGTGGCTGGACGGGAGCCTACCCTTCCAGATATTGTATAGTGACCTCATATTTCCCAAACCACTGGATCCCGACACACTTTCGAACGCTATGTAACTGCATCATCTCCAAATGTGTCATACTTTTATTGTGTGGCAGGGACTTTAGCTTCATCACGCTCAATATAAACCCCCTAGTCCCCCCACCCCCGCAACTGCCCTTCCCCGGCCACCTCTGCTCTGAATGCTGTGCTCACTGATCTCGACATGGTTGACATCTAGAGGGAACTATACCCGTGAGTCTTGAGATTCTCTTAATACTCGTCCCCCCACAAATTGCACACTAGAATAGATTATTTCTTCATAGGCTCTGAGCTATTACCGGAGTTCACGAGTGCAGAATACATAGGCCGTCAGTATCAGCCCACGCGCCTCTGTTCCTCACACGGAAGCTTAGTGCCCCTAGAGCCCCATCCCTACATAGCGTATGCCCACGGACACTCTGAGGGATCCTTTGTTCAAGGAGAAACTGCACGAAACCCTGGTAAATTAAATGAAAGACAACATTTGAAGTGTAAAGAGCTGGTGAGTAATCTGGGAAATCTGGGAAACTATGAAAGTGGTGGTCAGCAGGGAGGTTATTGCCAGCGCAGGAGGCACACGCAGGAAACTACGAGAAGAGCTGAGATGCTGGAGAGGGAATAACTGCTCTGGAGGCCCTAACGCCTCTCCAGCAGTTGTCCACGGAGGAACTAGCCGAGATCTGATCTCGCTGCCTGCTGGCCTGGGAGAAGCTGTCCAAATTTGACTATGCCACACGCATAGCCCGGGCGCACGCAAAAGGTGACCTATCTGGAAGATTGCTGACCTGGCTATGTAAACACGAACAACCCAGGGCACTGACTACAGCGATCCATGATGAGTGTGGTGTCTTGTGGGGGTCTCAGACAGCCATTAACACCACTTTTGCTACCTATTATACCCAACTTTATAAGCACAAAATCAAATACCCGCAGCTGATATAGCTGAAGCTCTATCAAAGATTCAGCTCACCAGGCTTTCCAGTTATCAAAGAGCCTTCACGGATGAAGACATCAGTGAGGCGATTGCTTCCCTTTCCTCTGGCAAATCACCAGGTAATGATGCCCTTCCGGGTGAATTTTATAAGACATACTCCCCCACCCTGACTCCGGTGCACAACCTACCCACTGTACTGGAAACCCTCAATGACCTTGGGGAGCTTTCTGGCATCGCCTTCAGTAAACAGAGGTCTGCACGTGAGACAGACGGACCCCCATGCCTGACCTGGGGGTGAGATGGGAGACACACTCCTTCCGGTACTTGGGGATCCAGATCACGTACACACCCATGAGCACTCACACGCAGAACACATTTAGGGTGGCTGAAGTTATGAAGAAATCTATGGCGTTCTGGTCCCGCCTACCACTCTCTCTTATGGGTATGGTGGTACTAGTCAAAATGATAGTCCCCCAGACTTCTGTATAGCTTCACATATGTTCACTACTACATCCCACCCTCCTTCGAGACTTTTTATGAGGACCTAAAAGACGCAGGATAGCACTCAGCACACTGTGCCTTAGCTATAAGGTAGCGGGGTGCAACTACCCAAGTTGGAGCTCTACTACCTAGCTGCGCAGCTCAGCTTTGTTGTCAAGTGGCTCTCGGATGACACCCATCTGAGACTGTGCTACTCCAAACACTGATGAGACCTATGCACCTCAAAGAGATATTGGGGCTCCCGGATCGCCGCGCTGACCCCTTACCCCTTTTGGTGCATGTTTGCAGACAAGTCTGGGCTACAACCCTTAAACTATTAAACTCACCAGACCCCTACTCACCGAATACCCCATTGCTGGCCGATGAATGGCAACAAGCGGAAGATCTGGGTATTGCAAGGTACTGGGAGTCAATGGGGTTATACACCTGTGTCGACATGTACGAGAATGGCAAATTCAGGGACCTGGGTAACCACACACTGGATAACACAACAGGAGGGTCTTCCTGGGGGACAATTTCTGAGGCACATGAGGGTAATGAAGATGGGCAGGACCAACTGGGAAGACTGGCCTGCAGAACCACAGGAGGACCATCTCTTAGCTCTGATGTATGCCCTGGGTGATGACTGGAAGTCTGTTTCCAGACTGTACGAATGCCTGCTGGGCAAGACCAGCATTCGGGATACTAAATTGAGGACACAATGGGAGACCGATGTTGGCTCCGACATCACTGACAAACAATGGGAACTGGCCTTAACTGTCACAAAAAATGTATCCAGGAAAAAATGTTTTCGACTGTTCAGGTTAACGTGCTCCACCACACATATATGACACCCAGCAGAGTGGCCAAATTCAAGAACAACGCTTTGTCGGCCTGCCCCTGGTGTAACCAGGAAGAGTCTGACTTAATACACATGGTGTGGAAACGTAACAAAGCACAAACCCTCTGGTCATGCCTTAAACAGGTGTGCAAAAGTGCTGGAGTGGTTTGATACAAATAGTCTGTTCTTGAATGCTTGTTGAGTGCTTACCCCAGACCCAGCAAACGCAAACATGTCTCCAAACCTATGGACCTTGCCTGCATACTGGCAAAATGGCGCCTGGCCATTGCGTGGAAAACAAAACAAGGTCCACGATACGAAGCATGGCACAGGGATTTCGTGACTTGGTCTGAAGCCGAAACCAAAGCATAGCTCAGCAGGATACAGACACTTTAAGGGGGCCCTGCCACCAACTTTCAGGCCTGGATGATGCTCATTATAGAGATGTTTCACCCATCAGACAATAAGCCTCCTTGAACACTTCCTCATTCTTAAATACGCCTCTGATTCAGAAACCGATATACACCTAAGCTCAGCCACTCTCCCCATCCCCCCAAGTCAGACTGTGATTACTCATGCTATACAAGAACACCTGCTTTCTTTGGCCGCCTCTGACCTGAACCACCACCAAGCTTAGCAAGGAAACATGCAAGCCTTAGTTATTGATGTAATGTTTGTTTAACCACTGTTTATAACGCTGTTGCGTGTCTGCACGTTTGGGCAGTGTGCCATTGTAATAATGTAATCTGTATGCTCGAAATATGGGCAGTAGACTGTCAATGTTGAAAAACCTGCCAAAAAAGCTTTTAAAAAAAAAAAAAAAAGGGGTGAATAGGATTTTGGGCTCGGATCCACCATTGAATGTCCTATGGGCAGAGCTCACAATTGGGGCTGATTACGAGTTTGTTGTTATCTCGGTGGTAAATCTGCTCAGATACCACCAGACTGTAATACTGTTACTGCCATTTGGACCGGCGGTATTACCGCTAGATTACAAGTGGTGGTTGCAGTGTTAGTCCACATTTATTTGGAGTCCATAGAACTACAAGGGGCATTTCGGCAGAATTACCATAGCAGTAATTCCGCCGAAATTTCATGGAAAGTTGGCAGATTTACATCCTGCTCATAGTTCCAACTTTCCACCCAACTCTTAGTTGGGTAGTGCTATGATGTGGTGGTATACGATAATACGGCTGCATTTAACCCACCCCATCCAACCCGTAATAAGGCCCATTGTTTTCACACTCCTTGGGTCAAAGGCTGACCTTTCCAAACTCATCGGAAGATCTTAAAGATTTTGCCTCAGAATTATCCAATCATTGAACTTTGACATAATGGGGCATAGAAACTGTACCCCCTTGCTTCTATCCTCTCAGCTGTGAAAACAGTCAACAACCAGGTTAGTGTTTTGTCTTGCCCAATATTAGTTAACAGCACCCCCTAGTGACTGGAAGGAGCATTGCTGCTGATAGGTCTTCAGTCTGGCATGTACACCCTAGCGTTGCTAAAGTATGCACACTAAACTTCGGAGATGTTTTAGAATGTATTTGTAAATAGCCTGAGCAACTTCTCCAGCGACATTTACTTTCATCGCCATGGCAACACAACAAGAACACAATTATTCAACGTCCCACTTTGAAAAGAACGTAATGCATAGTTGTTACTTCGTATGTCTTCTTTCAGCGGGTAATTATACACCACGGGTAAGAGCGAATGGGTGAAATACGTGCACCTGCTCGTTATCGTTTCATTGTTATCGTTTAATTTTGTTTTCTTCATTTGTGTTTGCATCTCACAAAATTATATATACTTGAAAATTAATAATTAAATGGCTTAAAAAAAAACAATCCACACTCTGATTAAGAAATTACAACTGTGTGTATCTAAAGCTGTAATTTTGTTTACTTGAATTTTATTTTAATATATAACATAGAGAGGGACACCTACCTAAAAAGATTTCAATTTGGCAGACAAAGTGATGAAGGAGAGGGACACTGTCATGTTCACCCTGGCACTAAGTGAAAATTGCAGCGTGCAAAGTGAGTTTCTCAATCCAATAGTTGGAGTGAAAATGTCCATGATCTAAAATTATTTTAAGTTGTTCTTGAATAGTTTGATATAATAGATGCATCAAATAGAAGTATAATGATCTTTTTTTACAACATCACAGTATGTATTAATGATAATTAAAGTATTAAACAGGAAGATCGTTGTTCAAAAATCCAAAATGCAGACACCTTTGTCACACTGTGCTTCTGGAAATGCCAAGTTGCTCTCTCTCAAGTCCAACTCTGAAAAATTGTTCATTGTGCAAAATGCATCGAAAACAACAACACTGTAACCATTTTATGCAAAGAACATTAGTCTTCAAATAATGCCCATCAATCGATTGTCCTTGTTCTTCATCATTGTGTGATCGAAATAACATATTGAATGCCTAAACCTTCCCTAGAGGGTAACTCATCGCCTATGATAATTGTTTATGTAGTTCCACTAGTTTAAAGGTTAGTTTCCAAGAATGTCCTTATTTTAAAAAATATTTGTATTTGTGGATTTTTAGAGTAGTATTCCTGCCAACTACGAGTCTCCTCAATATACATTAAAGGCATATGCTAACATCCAACTGAGTCCAGCAGGGTGACTGCCCCAATTATGTATCAACATTTGGTAGAGGTTTTTATCAAGTGAAAAAGGCATCCATTTTGGAACCCATCTTTACCATGATGTGTCCCAGTCCCTGCTGTTGGCTGGGTACTGATTCACAAGGATGGGAACCCTGATAGGACATCGTACATAGAACACTATTGTCATTCTAATGGTTCTCTATGGCTTCATCAACCACACTTACCTTGTAGACCTTTAGTGTGACCCCAGTTGGTCATACAATGTTTTTTTCATGGGGTCCCTCCATACCTCTCACTTCCGGCACCCCACTCCCAGCCCCTCCTCCCCCATATCCCACAGATGCAGATATGTTGGAATGTTAGTCGTACTGCCAACAGGAGTCAAACTGAAAGTTGACCAGGTAAGTGGTGTTGAGGAAATCAAAGATGACCCATTCAATTAGGTTTTTGCAGCCACCAAAAGATGTCTACAGAGTCATCATCCTTTGTGAGAAAGCAGAGGCTGGCTGTGAGTCTGGAACATCCAAGTTGCTCTTCTTTTCACAATGCGGCATCCAGCAGAGTCCTTATGTATTCCCATTTCGAATAATTGTACTACTACCCAGACCCTGATTTTATTTCAGCGCTGAAGACGTAAACACTGTCCTAGACCTACAAGTCTTGCAGTACTATTCCGCTAAACATATGCAGGGTTTCAGTGAACACCTGGTAGGGAATCCACTTACTGTGAAACAGGCTGCCTCTAAAAAGATTGTTTGAAAAAAAAGAACAACCTAAATTAATTCAACTTTAAAAAACATATTTAGCAAGGGGGCATTGGGTTAAAAGTAAAATAAAGAAATAACTAAATAAATGTAGGTGGGCCACAATTTCTACAGGTGGCCGGCCAGCTGTTCACACATTTCAGTTTATGTCGACCAGTCTAAATAAATCCTTATTTGGTGATGAAGTGGTGAACTGGTTGCTAAGTGTAGAGGCAGTTGGCAGTTAGCGGGAAGCCGAATCGGCATTGGCCAATAAAGATCTTATCCCCCCCGTTGAAACCATCACACACAAGGAAGGTTATAATAGTGTGACCACATTATATTCCAACACCTGTAGGTACAGCGCTGGGTGAGGAACATAATGACTGTGGTCCCAATAAGTGGCCAGAACCCTCACGCGTACTGCAGAGCAGGGGCCGTCTGTATTGCAGCGCCCCTCCTCCTTGTGGTACTTGAAAGCCACGCGCTGCTGGTAGACTGTGGGATTCTACGCTTCGGCCCCAGCAGCGGGGCCCTGTTGAACCGGCTGTGTAGATTTTCACGCTTGTGGAGAAAGAACACAGGGATATACTAAGTAATAAGTGATGGGGTGACAAAGTTAAATCATTGTTGGATTGGCGCAGGAATGAAAACCTGCCAGTTGACCAAGGTAGCAGGGAAACCTAGCGAGAATTTACGGGAGCTGACCAGTGTATTATTGGCCGGACAAACTCTGTGACCACCTGATAATCTTAGCAGTTAGACTAGAGGGGCATTGAGCACGCCCGAGGGCCAAGTTGGATCAAAATGATCAGGAAAATGAACCTTGCCAATGTGGAAATGCAGTAACACAACCAAAGAAGCCTATCCTAGATAAAGCAAGGACAGAACCTGATATCCACCCCTCAGCAGCATGCATTGATCTCACCAGCCAGAACTTGGAAATAAAGAATCTAATAACACTAACTGGAATCAGGAGGAGAAGCCAATGTTGGTTGAGTCAAGAACGGAGGGTGGTGAAAGGGTAGGGTTTGACGGCCATACCGAGATCATGGAAAGGCTCCTAAATGTTGAACCCCTGAATGAGATCACGACTACTAACGGTGACCAAGCGCCTGGACCCACCCCAGTGTTAGCTACCCCAAGAAAGCAGGCTGAGGAGCCTGAAGCCTCAACTGGGGAGAGCGAGGGGGAGTTTTATGGTCCTCATATTCCACGCAAGAACTCTGGAATTGCCACCCAATTGGCAAGAGATCTAACAGAAATTACTGCTAATATCTCTACACAAAAGACAAGCAGTCTAGCCTCCATTCACAACAGGATCTCTGCAATTGAGGCCAATATGTCCCAAGAGGAGTTGAGGATATTGCAGCCGCAGCATGCAGCGATAAGGGAGATCCAAAGAAGGGGCCAGACGGAGGATGAAATACATGATCAGTTGGAAAGTAATGACCTGGTTTATCCATCAATCCCAGGCTAAAAGAACACAAAGAAATCCAAGGGGTAATGACTCAATAGCTCCTCTGACTCAAGCCAAGACGAGTCGGTCTGGGGAATCATAGAGGTGCGGATATACCTTTATCCAATAAATATTGACTAATCAGAGTTGCAAAGAATTATTCTGGCCTCCCTCTCCATTTCCATGAGCCCCTACAAAACTATATGAGTCTATTAATGACATCATGAGAGACCAGGGAACTTTGCTCGTGATGCTCCAGGTTAAACTGGGAGCACTGGAGGGCCTTGCAACCAGAGTCGAATCTCACTTGGATAAAGATGCAGAAGCATCTGCACAATGGCAAAATCGATTGTGCGACCTAGCACCAAGGGAGACAACGGATAAGTCCAGTGTAATGGAGGCGCACCTTGAAGACTGTAGATGGATGAGGAATATGTGGAAATCTGAGCAGAGAAGATTGCCTTCTCCTGCAGTGAAGCATCCTCCCAAGAGCAATCCTCTGATAGTAGAGGGACTGACTGCTTAAGGTCAATCCATTCCTATTCTTGAAAAGAAAAAAAGATTCAAATAAATGTTCTATCTTCTCTGGCACGGACTCTGTAGGGCAGAAAGGGGACATAGATAAGCAGCAAATCAATGAAAAGAAAAGTAAACACCAACCACCCCCGAAGAAAAATAGATCTAATGGATAGAGGGCTTTCCTTCGAAATCTAAGAACTCCCCCTCCATTGTCCTTAAGCCAATCTCCAAAGAGAGCAAGAACAAATTGGCACTATCCATTGAGGAGATTCCCAAAGTCAAAAAGACAGTCATGTTTCCGGAGGTAAAGAAGTCCGGATGAATCTCTGGAAGCGGGGGGCGACACATGCCTTAGTGATTTAGTTGATCTCATGCAACAAGATAGAGAGGACGAGGACTGGGACAACCTCTACAACTCAGAATTGGTGGAAATTTAGAGATTAGCTGCCCAGGCTGATAACCCAGAAGGGTCAATGTTGGAGACAAAAGCTGTCCCCTTAAAATCAAATAAAAAAACTCTATACAGCCGAGTAGGCACGCAACTTTGGAAAGATCCCTGGATAAGCTAAAAACTCAGAAAAGAGAAGTCCTGAAAATACATCTTGCATGAACTGTGAGTTGACATAAAGCCCTTATCCTAAATAGGAGCAACGTTATGAAACTGTTCAAATACATCCCAGGCCTTAGAGTTGTCTCTTCTGATGACATCAGAGTGGTAGAATTTGTCTCTGAACAAACAACTGACTGGGTGGTTCTACACTTACTTCCGATGGAGATAAAAGCCTCAATTCTTAAACAGAGTGAGAAATTGTTGCTCCTCGGCTATGATTTGAGAGACTATCAAGGATCTGATCTCCTTTCTACTGACCCCACAAAAAGGAATATTCCAAGAGAGTGGCTAGGGGGAACGTCTTCTGTTAAAGATGAAAGAAGTGTGATCTCCAGAACAAAGTCTAGGGCGACTTGGACCTCTAGAGCTGACAATCCGCCCTTGTCTCCAAAGAAGTCAACTCCCACACAGTGGGGGCCGCTGGGCCCAAACATAAATCAAGGTCCATACACGATAATGCCTCTGAATCTGCTAAGACATCTCCCCAGTTAAGAAGATATCAGCCTGGAAGTTTTTGCCAATGAAAAAAAGGAACTGAGTAAAGTAAGATTTACAGTGAATAACAGCTTGAAAGCTTCAAAACCAGACCTGGAGGACAAGCAAGAAAACCGGGAGTGGTTGGCGGAAGCATTAGCCACTAGGAGTAAGAAATAGACCGTCTACAAGGAGGATGCACAGATGACCTGGCTCGGCTCTTGCAACACCACAGGCTTTAAACATCTGTTCACTGATGAAATGAAGACCCTAAGTATATATGACATTATCTGCTTGCAAGAGACATGGCCGAGGGTAGTTCCTCCTGTGACGACTATGAAGTTTTTATAATCCTGCTGGTAAGGGGGTTTTAGGGAGACCCTTCTCAGGTCAGCTGACCTTGTTAAAAATCAACTCAGAATATGACATAACTGCTCATGTAACCCCAAACCCCTACATGCAAGGGTTGAAACTGTCTCTGCAAGTATGGGAAAAACAAGAAAACCTCCTATTGAATGTCTCTTGGTGGGTAAACTCCAATAATGAAATTAACTTTGTTTAATCAGTGTGTAAGGTGGTTGATCAGGTTTTCGCGAATTGGGAGGAAGTCTTGGTGATCATTTGTGGGGATTTAAATATACATCTGCTGAATGAGGAGGGATTGCAGAGAAAAGAGAGATAGCTAGAATGAAGGGCCTTGAAGTGGCTCCAAGAAGTAGGCCCCAGGGATCTGCACATGCTAAATGGGCAGACCGTGGGGGACACCCCGGGAAGATGCACTTGGGGAAGGGTATTCAGAAGATTCTGCCTTGATTACTGTTTTGTTTCCGGTAACTTCATCAATAGAGTCAGAACACTTGAAATATAGGAGCAAGTCGCGAGTGATCACGATTTGGTAATCTTGGCTCTGGAGATGGGTGGAAAAACTAAAATCCAGGGATGTTATGGAACCAGTCGAAATATCCTGGGCAAGAAACAGGCTAAGGGTGGGAAAGAGAAAGATATCTATGATCAGTGGACAATATAAGGGCACAGTGGAGGGAGATAAAACCTGTGTTGACTACCATTGGATTCTTGTCAGGTACTGTCAGGATACAGTGACATATTCTGAATTACATTAGGTCTGGGGAAAATTAGTATAGAAAGGTTTTTGGAATTTATTATGAGTTTAATTTTAAAACAGCCAATTTTGCCCTTAACATTCATTGCAGTCTATGGAGAATGCCCCAAGCCAAGATGGAGGTCCTCAGTCTAAGTTCTGATTGGCTGGTGATTGTTTATAGGGAAGACAGTGAACATTCTAAACTGCCTTTCATCGTCTTTGCCCAGCTGAGAGGTCGTGTATAAGCTGCTCCTGCTTAACTTGTTCAGGGGTTTCAAGTTTCAAGCGGTCGAGCGGCTTATTTGGAAAAGTAAACAGGAATCTTGCGGAGATTCATTTTGGCACTGAACAGGAGTAAGAAGATTTCGAGTTATCCAAAAAGAAACAAGTTTCAAAGACTCTTCACAAGATAAGTCCTTTAAAAACTCAAGACTCTTTCTATAATGTCATTGTAGAAGATTTAATCTGATTTTCAAGTTCATATGAAAAATATTGACTAAGAACTATATTGCTGTCGTATGTTTTGGCTTTGCTACGCTACGTTTTCTATCAAGCGCGTGGTTTTTCCGTTAACAGAAGCCAGCGCGTGAGAGTCTTCGCTTGAGTATCTAGCGCAAGCTCTTTGGTTTCGCGTGATACTATTGTGCGTGTGTTTTTTCTACCCGCGGTTGGATTTCCGCGCGTGTGCATCTTGAACTAAGCGCGTGTGGATTTTTCCCACTGTTTCGACTTTAGCGCGTGTGCGTGTGATCGCATCTTGGACTAAGCGCGTGTGGATTTTTACCCGCGGTTTGTCGTCAGCGCGTGTGCGTGTGATCGTATCTTGGACTAAGCGCGTGTGGATTTTACCCGCGGTTTGTCGTCAGCGCGTGTGCGTGTGCTCGCATCTTGGACTAAGCGCGTGTGGATATTTCCCGTGGTTTGACTTTAGCGCGTGTGCGTATTTTCGTTTAATCGCGTGTGGATTTTTTTTCCCGTGGTTTCGACTTAGCGCGTGTGAGTGTTTTCGCATTTTGGACAAAGCGCGTGTGGTTTTTTCTCTCGCGGTTCGATTTCAGCGCGTGTGAGTTTACTCGCTCCTTGGATAAGCGCGTGTGGTTTTTCCTGCGGTTTAATCTTCAGCGCTTCAACGATCTTCACTCAGTTTGGATCCCTATGCGAGTTCAAGAGATTTCCACGTGAGATTTTTGTCGCAAGTTTCAAGAACTGTTTATTTAAGTAAAGACACTCTAAAAAATTAATAAGAAGAAATATAAATACTTTCCAGAAACACTAGAACTTCCATTTACTTTTAATGAACTTAAGACTTTGTTCAAGCTTCTTGAGTTTAAAGAAGATTACCTGCAAAGTTAATTTCACATTCATGGACCTACTAAGAAGGCTGAATGATCGTTGAGATTCAAGTCAACTAGTAAGGAAGTCTAGTCAGCTTATCACTTCTCTGGGCATTTTGTAGAGAAGTTCCAGGTATGGTTTTTACTCTATTTGGTAAAGGATATTGATACTTAAGGTTAGTATAGTACCCCATGAATAACAAGGTGTATTATATGTTTATGTTTTACTACAGGTGAAGAACCAGCTAGTCTTAGCTTCCAGCCTGGTGTTTGTTAATTTGTCCCTTCCCCCTTTCCCCTGGAAGTGAGGTAAACTGAGCAGTTTATAGTATTAGCTCAGAGTGCCACATTTTGGGTGGATTGTCGGGGGCTCAGCAGCTTCTGCAGACACCAGGATCTCAGCCTGACAGAATGAAATGCCAATAAAAAAAAAAGTCTGCCCAAGCTGTATGAACCCCGACGAGACAGCCATGGAGGCGTTGGGAGAAATGGTTAGGGAAATTAGAGAAGAGTTACGGGTGGCTCATCTAGAATACTCAAATCTTAATAAAAGAATAGATGAGTTAAATTTAAAGGTAACACAAATACAAGAAAAAGAAGTGGAAGTTTCGGAAGGTGCAGGAAACCCACCTGAGTTGGTGAGAGTAGGGGAAGAACAAGAACATAGACTTTCAAGGGAAGTGGTGGGTGGTTTAGGAACTTTAGTTATGCCAGTTCCTTTGGCTGCTCCTGAGCGTTTTTTGGGAGATCCGAGAAAGTTTCAAATTTTTCAGACTCAGTGTGAATTACATTTCTTAAGTCGTCCTGAGTTATTTTCAACGGATGCTTCCAAGGTCACATTTACATTATCTTATTTATCAGGAGAAGCATCTGCGTGGGGAAGTCTCTTGGTGAGTCAAAAGAGTTTGGCTTTGAATAATTATTCCCTGTTCCAGGCCGAATTTAAAAAGATGTTTGATAAGAGACAGGTATCTCTAGAGGTAGATGGAGAACTACTGGAGCTGCGTCAGGGAGGAAAGGAGTTGATTTCTTATATCACTCAATTTAGAACTTTAATTTTAGAGAGTAGATGGCCAGAGGAGAAGAGGGCTTCCTTATTTTATCGGGGCTTAAAAGATGAATTGAAAGATGCTTTGGCTGGTGTTTTGGAACGACCAACTACTTTAGATGCTCTAATTGATTTGGTAGTTCGGTTAGATTTTCGTTTAACCGAAAGACGTTTAGAGCGTAGACGTTCTCAGGGGGAAGTTAGGTTTCCAGGAAGAGTAGAGAGATCTAAGGTTGAGGTGGTGAACAGGGAAGTTAAGTCAAAGGGAAATGAGCTGCAGAGTCGGGTGAGAGGTCCGTTGTCTAAGGAAGAGAAGACAAGAAGAAGGGAGAATAATTTGTGCCTATACTGCGGTAGGAGTGGTCATTTCCTTGAAAACTGTCCTTTTACCTCCAAGAAGATCTTCAATTCTTCAGGCAGAGTACAACAAGTTGCTAACAGGATACAGACAGCTGTTCCTCACATAACTGTGAACGTATCCTTAATGTTTGAAAAGAAAATCTTAGGTTCTGGGCCAATTATTATTGATTCAGGAGCTACAGGAAATTTTATGGACAGAGGATTGGCAAAGAGTTTAGGCGTTCCTTTAGTGGCTAAGAAAGAAGTTGAGCAGGTAAGGGCAGTTGATGGTACATCTCTTTCTTCAGGTCCAATCACTCATAATACAGAGGTACTTGAGATGGAGTTAACTGGAGGTCATAAGGAAACTATCTCTTTTGAATTAATTGATGCTCCAATCTTGAAAATAATCTTGGGTATGCCCTGGCTTACTCTGCATAATCCTAGAATTGATTGGAGTGCAAGAATTGTATCCCTAGATTCAACTTTTTGTAAGGAACATTGTTTCTTAGGGAAAAGTCATGAAGAGGAAGAAAGATTTGTGAATTCAGTTTCGTTTTCACTTGCAGAAAGAGGGGCAATAGGTTTTGATGTTGGAGCAGTAGTGGGTGAACTTCCTACTTGTTATCAAGATTTTTGGGATGTATTTGATGAAAAGGAAGCTGGAGAGTTGCCTCCTCATAGACCGTTTGACTGCAGGATAGATTTGGAGCCTGGAGCTATTTTACCTAGCAGTAGGGTTTATGCCCTGACAGAAAAAGAAAATGACTATTTGAAAGAATACTTAAAGGAAAATTTGGCTAAGGGTTTTATTCGGCACTCTCAATCGCCGGCTGCCTCACCATTGTTCTTTGTGCCAAAATCTGACGGTTCCCTCAGAACTTGTATAGATTATAGGGCGGTAAATAGAATGACAGTAAAAAATAGGTATCCGCTCCCTCTTATCTCTGAGATGTTAAATCAAATTCAAGGTGCCACCATTTTTTCTAAATTGGATTTAAGGGGGGCTTATCATCTTGTACGAGTTCAAGAGGGGGATGAGTGGAAGACGGCATTTAAGACCAGATTTGGCCTGTACGAGTACCAAGTGATGCCATTCGGTCTTTGCAATGCCCCAGCGGCTTTTCAATTTTTTATCGATGAGGTTCTTCGGGAATTTCTTGATATTTTTGTTATCGTTTATATTGACGATATTTTGATTTTTTCCCAAAGTTTGGAGAAACACAAAATTCACGTTCGACAGGTCTTGAGAAAATTGAGAGAGAATAATCTTTACGCTAAATTGGAGAAGAGTCAGTTCCATACGAATTCAGTGGAATTTTTAGGTTTTGTGATCACTCCTAGTGGCCTGGAAATGAATCCGAAAAAGGTGGAAGCGGTTCATGATTGGCCTACTCCAACGAAGGTGAAGGAGATCCAGAGTTTTTTGGGATTTGCCAACTTTTACCGAAGATTCATTGAAGGCTTCTCCAGTTTGGTGACTCCAATTACTCGACTTTTGAAGAAAGGAGTTCCTTTTGTTTGGGACGTTAAGGCTAATGAGGCTTTTAAAATATTGAAGGAGAAATTCATAACTACTCCTATCTTGATTCATCCTGATACTTCCAAGCCATTTTTTGTAGAGGCTGATGCTTCCAATGTGGCAATGGGAGCAGTGTTGTCGCAGAGGCATAATGTTACTGGACAATTGCATCCAGTGGCCTACTTTTCTAAGAGGTTCTCACCTGCGGAAGAAAACTACACCATTTCAGATCGCGAGCTTCTTGCTATCAAAGCAGCATTTGAAGAATGGTGACATTTTTTAAAAGGAGCACGTCACACTGTGACAGTATTAACTGATCACCGAAACTTACTTTTTTTGAAGTCAGCAAGAACTCTGACACCTCGACAATTAAAGTGGTCTTTATTTTTTGCAGATTATGATTTTATAGTTACTTTTAAGCCAGGAAATCAAAATAAAAAAGCAGATGCTCTGTCACGGCAATTTCCAGAAAGTGAAGTTAAGTCGGTCTGTGAGTCACTTCCTCTGATCGCTCCAGAACGTTTTGTTCTTGCTGGAATTGAGAAAGAAAACAAAATCTTTAAACAAGTACGAGAATCCATATCTGAGACACAACTTGAACATTGGGTTCGTTTGGATCCAGCTCGCAAGATTAAAGATGGTTTACCTTATCTAGACGACAGACTCTATTTACCATCTATTGAACTTAGAGAAAAGATTTTGAAGGAATGTCACGATTCAGTTCTGGCAGGACATCCAGGATATCGAAAAACACTTGAGTTGGTCAGAAGACATTTTTGGTGGGAGAAAATTCGACAAGATACTCTTAATTTTGTTAAGACCTGTGAAGTTTGTGCTAGATCTAAGAACCTCATCGGAAAGCCTTCTGGGTTATTGGAACCGTTGCCAGTTCCACCACGGCCTTGGTATTCAGTGTCTTTAGATTTCATCATGGATCTACCACTAGATAAGGGGTGTACATCAGTATTGGTTGTAGTTGATTTACTCACTAAAGAAGCACATTTCATTCCAATGAAGGGAGAGGTTACCGCCGATAGTTTAGCTCACAGTTTCTTGCAAGAAGTAGTTAAGCTGCATGGAATTCCCAGTCAGGTCATCTCAGACAGAGGGTCTCAATTTATTTCTAAATTTTGGAGAGCTTTCTGTAAGAGATTGGGAGTTGAGGTATGTCTATCATCCGGTTACCATCCCGAAAACCAATGGGCAAGTGGAAAGGATAAATCAGGAGTTGGAGAAATATTTGAGATGTTATCTACAGACAGGGGAAGAGTGGGTAGATATGTTGTGGGTGGCAGAATTTGCATATAACAACTGTAGTAAGGATGCCACCTCAATGTCTCCATTTTATTTGGGACGAGGATTTCATCCTCGTTTTCTTAGTATAGAGATCAATAATGATGCTGGAAACCCGGAAGTGGAAAAGAGACTAGAGATCATGAAAAGAAATTTGGAGAAGGCAAAAGGGGCATTGGTGGAGAGTAAACAAAAATATAAAAGATTTGCGGACCTTAAAAGAAAGACTAGTCCCCAGTATAGGGAGGGAGATTTGGTATGGTTATCAACCACATTTTTGAGAATTAAAGGAAGAAATAAGTTTTGCCCTCGTTTTGTAGGGCCGTTTGTTGTTGAAAGGATGATAAATCCAGTGGCTGTTCGCCTTAGATTACCAAGACATATGAAAACTCATCCAACTTTTCATGTTAGCTTGTTGAAACCTGTGGTAAAAGGAACTAGATTGACACCTACTCCTTCACCAGTTGTATTTGAGGAAGATGATTCAGAAGAATTTGTAGTTAAGAAAATTCTGGACTCTAGAATAGTGAGAGGAAAGCTACAGTATCTCATTGATTGGGAGGGTTTTGGTCCTGAAGAACGCACTTGGGAGAAAGCAAGTGATGTACATGCTCCTCATTTGGTTAAAAAATTCCATAAGAAATTTCCATTGAAAAAAGGCCCAGGGACTGGGCGTTAGAAGGGGGGTACTGTCAGGTACTGTCAGGATACAGTGACATATTCTGAATTACATTAGGTCTGGGGAAAATGAGTATAGAAAGGTTTTTGGAAGTTATTATGAGTTTAATTTTAAAACAGCCAATTTTGCCCTTAACATTCATTGCAGTCTATGGAGAATGCCCCAAGCCAAGATGGAGGTCCTCAGTCTAAGTTCTGGTGATTGTTTATAGGGAAGACAGTGAACATTCTAAACTGCCTTTCATCGTCTTTGCCCAGCTGAGAGGTCGTGTATAAGCTGCTCCTGCTTAACTTGTTCAGGGGTTTCAAGTTTCGAGCGGTCGAGCGGCTTATTTGGAAAAGTAAACAGGAATCTTGCGGAGATTCATTTTGGCACTGAACAGGAGTAAGAAGATTTCGAGTTATCCAAAAAGAAACAAGTTTCAAAGACTCTTCACAAGATAAGTCCTTTAAAAACTCAAGACTCTTTCTATAATGTCATTGTAGAAGATTTAATCTGATTTTCAAGTTCATATGAAAAATATTTACTAAGAACTATATTGCTGTCGTATGTTTTGGCTTTGCTACGCTACGTTTTCTATCAAGCGCGTGGTTTTTCCGTTAACAGAAGCCAGCGCGTGAGAGTCTTCGCTTGAGTATCTAGCGCAAGCTCTTTGGTTTCGCGTGATACTATTGTGCGTGTGTTTTTTCTACCCGCGGTTGGATTTCCGCGCGTGTGCATCTTGAACTAAGCGCGTGTGGATTTTTCCTGCTGTTTCGACTTTAGCGCGTGTGCGTGTGATCGCATCTTGGACTAAGCACGTGTGGATTTTTACCCGCGGTTTGTCATCAGCGCGTGTGCATGTGATCGCATCTTGGACTAAGCGCGTGTGGATTTTACCCGCGGTTTGTCGTCAGCGCGTGTGCGTGTGCTCGCATCTTGGACTAAGCGCGTGTGGATATTTCCCGCGGTTTGACTTTAGCGCGTGTGCGTGTTTTCGTTTAATCGCGTGTGGATTTTTTTTCCCGTGGTTTCGACTTAGCGCGTGTGAGTGTTTTCGCATTTTGGACAAAGCGCGTGTGGTTTTTTCTCTCGCGGTTCGATTTCAGCGCGTGTGAGTTTACTCGCTCCTTGGATAAGCGCGTGTGGTTTTTCCTGCAGTTTAATCTTCAGCGCTTCAACGATCTTCACTCAGTTTGGATCCCTATGCGAGTTCAAGAGATTTCCACGTGAGATTTTTGTCGCAAGTTTCAAGAACTGTTTATTTAAGTAAAGACACTCTAAAAAATTAATAAGAAGAAATATAAATACTTTCCAGAAACACTAGAACTTCCATTTACTTTTAATGAACTTAAGACTTTGTTCAAGCTTCTTGAGTTTAAAGAAGATTACCTGCAAAGTTAATTTCACATTCATGGACCTACTAAGAAGGCTAAATGATCGTTGAGATTCAAGTCAACTAGTAAGGAAGTCTAGTCAGCTTATCACTTCTCTGGGCATTTTGGAGAGAAGTTCCAGGTATGGTTTTTACTTTATTTGGTAAAGGATATTGATACTTAAGGTTAGTATAGTACCCCATGAATAACAAGGTGTATTATATGTTTATGTTTTACTACAGGTGAAGAACCAGCTAGTCTTAGCTTCCAGCCTGGTGTTTGTTAATTTGTCCCTTCCCCCTTTCCCCTGGAAGTGAGGTAAACTGAGCCGTTTATAGTATTAGCTCAGAGTGCCACATTTTGGGTGGATTGTCGGGGGCTCAGCAGCTTCTGCAGACACCAGGATCTCAGCCTGACAATTCTAAAGGATTTCTCCAAACCAGGAAAGAAAGGTATGAAGGGGGAGTCAGTTCCTAGACACGCTTATGACCCATTGGTTGACAGGGCCAAAAAAGAACTGTGTGGTTCTGTGAGGGAAATTAAGGCAAAAAAATCAGCCTGATTCTGTTGAGCAGATTCAGTTGCTTAGGAAGAAATTCAGTAACTGGCTCATTGCTACTAAAAGCCAGCACCTGCAATCTGAGGCAGAGCAGATGTTAAGGGCGGTATGTATGAAACATACTAGAGACCTTTGGGGGGTCCTTCAGAGCTGCCATATGTTAGGCCAAGTGAGAGAGGCTAGCTGGTCTGCCCATTAGTCAGGGCTGTCCTTGATGGAGCTCTGTGCGAGAAATCGCATCTAGCTTGCTGGCATTTATCAAGCAGGCCAACCTGAATTGGCTTGTACATGTTTCTGCTATCTGAACACTTTGCTGCTTCACACGTTTGCTGTTGTGGAGAACACCTTTGCTAACTGAACTTTGACTTTTTGCTGAACACTGATGTGAACACATGATCATTTGTGAACACTTGCTTCGTTGACATTGCATCTTTGTTGACATTCCTTGGCTGAACCTTTTTGCATTAGAACTGAATTTGTACTGTGCACGGTTGTGAGGACACACATACCTCATGATTGACTTGGAAATACCTTAGACTGGAATATATGACCAATGCACTGCATGTATACACTGATATGTATGCATTGATCACTGAATCTTTAACCTGTTTGGCTACTGACATCTGTACTGACCTTTGACACCTGTGAAAGTGATTGTCATATTTTGTGCTTGACACATTGAATTGGAAACACCTGTATACACAGTACTTATGCATTGATTCTATGCATTGCATATTCGTTTTCTGCTTGTAGAGACACTTTCACACCTTTGGCTTGTAGGCACTTTTGACTTGACTTTTGACTTTTGACATTTGGCTATGCTATTCTGATTTCTGACACATTTGCAGCTTTGCATTTGATATTTTAGCTTGCCACTGATAGAGTGAAATGCTTGCATTTTTTAGAAAGGTTTTTTGTATCATGAAATATATGCTTTTTTTCCTTCAGTAACTTTGCTTGGTATTAGACTGCCACTATTGCTATGTTATGTATGACATATGCTATATTTTGTTATGATTATCTAAAGGATAAAAGGGGGGAATTGTGGAATTGGTGAAATGAGGAGCCTGGGAGTGTTATCTTTAGAAGAATCATAACACCCATTAGAAGAATAGGTACTATCTGTAGAGAACCATTATCCATTATTAGACTCACTGTTAGAGAATCATTAGAGACACCATTACCCAATCATTAGAATCTTTGCTATGGAATCATTCCAATATTGCATTCTGTTTAGTTCTGATTAGTACATTACTGAAGTAGACACTGTCCACATATTAGACTGTCACCTTTGTATGGATTTGCAATATGCTTTTAGAATGATACTATATGCATATAGTGCTTGCCATTTAGGCTGCCACTTTGCACTTTGCCATTTGAAATAGAATGACACTTGCATATATTTCAAGTGCCATGTAGTGTTTTAGAGACACCGCATATTTGACATGTAAAGATGATGTTTTGTGATATGCTATGCATCTATGTTTGCATTAGATATAGCGCTTAGGCCGAGAGAGAAAATGCATTATTTGCACTACACACACAGGCATATTTGAAATGCCATGTAAAGCCATTCACACATTGTTATGCTTTGTAGAGACACATTTAGAGATATGTTTGGTATGTCATGTATGTATGTATGTATGTTGAGTCACTTAGAATGAGTCTGCATTATGTAGTGCTTGTATTGTGAGAGAAATCGTAAACGCTAGAAAGCATTAGGCTGGTATTTGAATCCATTGTTGTTACCATAATGACACTGAGGCAAATAGCTTCCCCATCGAGTCCAGAAGTGCGATCGGACGATAGTTACGTGGGTCCGCTCTATCCCCCTTCTTAATAATGGGGACAGCTATTGCCTTACACCATGATCCCGGTATCTCCCTTGTCCGGGCGACCTGCTCAAAGATCTGGAAGATGAACCGACTCCACTCCTCTGGATTTTCTTTGAGGAGCTGGTTTGAGATACCATCCAGACATTCTGCTCTTGATGAGCTAAATCCTTTGATCCTTGATACTAGATCCTCGATTTCTATATCCACATCACACTCAAAGTGACTCTTGTGGGTCTCCATTGCTATTACATCCCCTGTGTCAGAAAACAGCACTGGGCTCAGTGCGGAGAATTGTTTTGTAAACATTGGCAGAGAGATCCAGATAATATGACTCTTGTCCGAGAAGGGAAGCTTATCAGCTTGGCTGGTGTGCTTCGCGGAGAGACTGCAAAGGTGGGGGCTGCGCCAAGGGAGTGACATGGAGAGATGGAGGGAGTGCTTTTGCATGAGAGGGACGGGGCCTAAAAGCATTTTCGTAATGCCAACAGTGAAGGAGAGGAGAAAGAATAGGGAATAGATGGTGTCTTTCGCAACAGACTCGGAAGGCCAAGGCAGAGAGATATGAGGTCACGCTGACAGCACACAAAGTGACAGAACATGCCGTGTAAGTACACGTGACAAGAACACGACAAGAACATAACACAGACAGGCAGGCATTTTGCTATACGCTGAAAGAGACATTCATAGAATACAAGTAATTATAGAAATGTGTGCGTCATTGGAGACTATAACCAGGAGGGCTGGAGAGAAAGGAATTAGGAGTTAGAAGTTGTTTGCTGGAGATAGTTCGAGGGAGTTCGGGAGAGCCAGAGAGTTGCGGGGAGTTCCAGTTGTTGATTGCTGAAGGAGGGTTGCCAGAGAGTTGGAGACTGCACGAGAGGGGGACTGCACTAGAGATCGGGAGAGCCACAGAGAGAGTTGGCTGGAGATGGTGCTTGGTGCAGCAGACTGATGGGCCTTGATGAGATCGATGATGCTATTTACTGTTTACAGTCTGGTTGCCCTTCATTGAATACCTGTACAATCACTTGTCACTAGAGGTGGTGGTTTTTCACTGATTTAGAAGCACTATTTCGCTCTAGCTCGGTATAATTGTTAATTCAGTCGCATTGGGAATTTGTGAATACGAAGAATTGCTCACAATGGACTGGATCTTTTGTTTCAAAAAAACTATTTGAAAGATTACAAATACATGACCAAGTATTGCATTAATAGCAAACAGCATAATTAAACATAAGCTGTATTATCTATTTCTATTTTTCTGTCTGCATATTTATTACATGAGCGCTAATCGATTCAATGAGTTCATGTAATTTGTGACTTAACAGAATTAATCTAGGCCTACTGCAACCAATTAGTAGTCCACAGTAATGATGACGTCAGAGTAGCCCCCTTTGTATACCAAGTATCCTCAGCCCTTCACTCTGACGGTCCTAGGGCTGTCCCTCTAGTTACAAATACCTAGATATAGCACAATGCTATAATAGGGACCCTGCAACTCAATTTTACGACCTCAGGAATCACAGCCTTACCAATAGGCCCCACCAACTCTCACACACACCAAGGGTTTGCACACTACCTGGCCCATTGGGCCTCCATCGCCCATTCCACAACATCAATCAAATGCTATCCTTCACAGAAGAAGAAATCGACAACATCATAGAAGGACCTTCCCTCTTTAACCTGGCGGGAGCACAGCAGAATCTAGCCTCCACAGTTTCAGGAGAAGCACTATTACATTTTAAGAAAAAGTGCTTCTGGACGGAAGTACACGGACACTTTCTCAGAGAATACCTCGGAGCAAATCTTGTACCAATGGGTCTACTAGTCAGAAATGAACCAGCATTATTCCTATAAGATAAGGACTATATGTTAGGTTTCAGCAAGATTGCCACAAAATGCAGCAGGGACCTAATGGCCCTTACTATTACAACAGTAATAGTTTTAGGACAAGAAGAAATCTTCCACAATACCTCTGATAACAGGACTCCGGCATTCTACGCCCTTCCCAAAGTCCACAAAAACAGACAAACCCCCCCGGGAAGACCCATTGTGTCAAGCTGCGGCTCAATCCTAGAACCAATCTGTAAGTTTATCTATCATTTCCTTAAGCCACTTAGTTAGCAAACACCTACCTACCTGAGAGACACGATGTCCACCAATACCAAATTCGAAGGACTTACATTCAACAGCAACCAAGAACACCTAGTCACGATGGACATAGTTAGTTGGTATACAAGTATTCCACAAGAAGCCACTGTGGAATGCATTAGAAATCACTTAACCCACCACATAACCCAGACTAGAGTTCCCACTTACTTCATAGTGGAACTTCTGGAACTTGCTCTGACAAATCATTTCTTCACATTTGATGACACTTTCTATCTCCAAATTAGCGGTACAGCTATGGGAGCAGCATTCGCTCCAAGCCTGGCTATAATGTTCATGTCGGAATTTGAATGCCTGCATGTCCTTACAATCTCTGACCCCTTTCAAGACCAAATTGCCTCGTGGTACAGATATATTGAAGATGTGATTCTCATTTGGAAAGGTGACAAAAATAGTCTAGACGAGTTTCTCAACTGGCACAATACTAAGACACAAGAAATAAAATTTACCATGGAAAGCAGCAACATGGCAATAAATTTCTTGGACCTTACCATCTCAGCTCGTAATGGGACCTTGATGTGCAACCTCTTCACCAAGGAGACGGATAGGAACACCCTGCTACATTACAACAGCCACCATCCCAAGAGTCTACGGGATAACCTACCATATGGCCAATTCTTAAGACTAAGAAGAAACTGCACTGAAGTAGACCAGTATAACAAACATGCTAAGGTTCTACAAAGTAAACTAGAAGAAAGAGGTTACCCCAAAAAACTCATCAGGAAAACTACAAAAAGAGTGAAATACACGCCCAGAGAAAGTTTACTAACACCCAAAATGGCCAACTCTCGACAGGATGATACTATCACATTCGTCTCTACCTTTGGGCCCGACACCACCAAATTGAAAGGGATACTGAAAAAATTCTGGCCATTGGTGCAATTGAGCTTACCTGACGAAAAAGTTCCCCGGATGGCACTAAAAAGATCTAAAAACCTCAAGGATATGCTATCACATGCCAGAATAGAGAACAAGACGCAGAGATCCATGATTTGGAACATGCGTTAAATAAAGGGTCACCATCCCTGTGGCACAAGCACAGTGTGCCGTTTCACCAGGAAAATGAACTCATTTAAAATCGGAGACCGAGACTCGGAACTCAGGAAGTTCACTAACTGCAAAACTGAAAATGTAATATACATAATCCAATGTCCCTGTGGCCTCCGGTATGTGGGCCAAACCACTCGCCAAATCCACAAAAGAATAGCAGAACATAGATCTCGGATTAGATGTAGATCCTTAACAGCACCCATGGGCCAACAGTATACTGAAAATCATCATGGACCAGATGATATACTATGGTGGATAGCAGACTCAGTACCCAACACCAGCAATGCCATCAACTCACTTAATCATAAGGAGGCATGGTGGATATTCAAACTGAAGAGCACGGCAAATGGACTTAATGAGACTGAAGCAACAGGGTATCGAAGATAAGCCAACCATTTACCCCTGCTGGTACCTCTCCCATCACTTAACCAGTCCTTATAGACCACGTCTTGCATCAGCATTCTCTCCTCCCGGTCCACACAGAATAGTGACTTAGGTCTAGGGTATGCCAACCCTCCCCTCCTACCCGGCAACCCATAGGCCATTATTTCCAGGCCTCATACCATCCTTGCACCAGTAATTTATTACGACTTCATTAGCTACAGTGGCCCCTATTTCTGCAAGGGGCACGGGTACTTCTGTAAACCCCTCTTTCACAGGCGGACATACCTGTTTGTGTAACCACTGCATCACGGAAGAAGTCCCCTTCCCAGCCCCCAATATCAATCTATTAGTTTCTTTGCCCATATATGGTCTCGACAATATCTCTGAGACACTACTTTGGTCCGCACGGCTCAGCAGCATCTGAATTGGCCTCTCTGTCCATGTATTGTCTCTACAACATTACAGAGATACTAGTAATGCCCGCGCATGTGCAGGAGCATAAGAAACACTACTCCCAATGCACAGACAGCAACACCCAGGCATCGTGCCTTTACACATGCACATTTCGTCATAGCCACAAACACTAATCCCCGCGCGCAAGCACGTTACACACACCCCCTGCCATGCACAGCTCGTCACTTCACTCCACAGACGGCGCTCCAACGAACGGTCGCAATTAAGCCTCCGGACGTGACCCAACACTTACCATGGCCTTCAATTCCAGGTAATCTTTAACCCAGACCCATCTCTGTGCCTACCAGGGCTGCCCTACTGGCCCGTTTTCACTTTTAAACTTACCGTGCTTCTCCCCCTCCCTTTACCATGGTAGCAGCCATTGAAGAATACATTTGGGATACTAAGCCCCTCCCGCTTCTCTGGCCTGCCGCACTCCTAACAGATGCCATACAACCAAGCATTCTAAACCAGTGTCTCCCCACTCTGAAGACACAGAGGAAGGTGAGCATCCATTTCTTTCATTCCTTATCTCATGCCTCTTCTGGTTTAACACATGCCTGACATAGGCACCACTTGGCACACTAGGTGGAATTACAAGCCTGTATCCTTATATTTCTAGCTGTTCACAGCTTGCAGTCTCAACCCAGAAACCAATTCTTCCTCCTCTTCAAATTCGTGATTCAGCAATTGTATGTCTCTACCAACATTGCTGCCCTCCAGGTCAGTCACGTGCAACCCCTGTCTTTTAATTTTTCAATTTTATGAATGGTGTACCACATTTTAGGACCTTGTTATGTCATGTCCTCTAGTTTTTAACCCTGACTTCAGGCACTAATACAGTCCCCCTCTCTTTCTTGAGGGAGACCTACTCCAGGCCCAAGATGAAGGCACCTTGCTGAAATGTCTAAAGGACCAGTCCTTTCCATTCCACTGGTCCCTTCTCTCCTCTGATTCGGATCTAGACGTCAACCACGTGTTAGGTTACCCTCCAGCCTGGCTACATACAACCAACTGTGATGCTATTTACTGTTTACAGTCTGGTTGCCCTTCATTGAATACCTGTACAATCACTTGTCACTAGAGGTGGTGGTTTTTCACTGATTTAGAAGCACTATTTCGCTCTAGCTCGGTATAATTGTTAATTCAGTCGCATTGGGAATTTGTGAATACGAAGAATTGCTCACAATGGACTGGATCTTTTGTTTCAAAAAAACTATTTGAAAGATTACAAATGCATGACCAAGTATTGCATTAATAGCAAACAGCATAATTAAACATAAGCTGTATTATCTATTTCTATTTTTCTGTCTGCATATTTATTACATGAGCGCTAATCGATTCAATGAGTTCATGTATATTTGTGACATAACAGAATTAATTTAGGCCTACTGCAACCAATTAGTAGTCCGCAGTAATGATGACGTCAGAGTAGCCCCCTTTGTATACTCAGTGCTATTATGGGACTATGGGACCTGACAAAGTGGGCAGTGAAGTCTTGAAGGTTAGATCCCCATCAAACAGGGTTTGTGAAAGGTGTGGGAACATCCCTAAACCTGTTTGTAATTGGAACTCTAAAACACAGAGCACTAAAGTCAGGGGCCTGCATCCATATGGCCTTTTTGGATCTGGAACAGGCCTTCAACTGTGTGAATAGAGATAAATTGTGGGCAAAAAAAAAAAACTGGAATTGCCCAGCAGATCTATTGGTGGAGATCTGTGCACTCTATTCAAACACATCGGTGCAAGTAGGATTAGCAGCCACAGGGGTGCTTTCGGGTAAGATCTTGGCCCATCGGGGCCTGAAGCAGGGCTGCACCCTGGCCCTGCTGCTGTTCAGTTTATATGTCTCTGACCTGGGGATATCAAAAGAAGCGGTGAGAACATTCCCTCCAAAAATAAATGAAA
This sequence comes from Ambystoma mexicanum, assembly GCF_040938575.1. Taxonomy (NCBI): domain Eukaryota; kingdom Metazoa; phylum Chordata; class Amphibia; order Caudata; family Ambystomatidae; genus Ambystoma; species Ambystoma mexicanum. The sequence goes on along the minus strand of NC_090934.1, from coordinate 113,805,101 downwards.
TTTTTATGCCATGGGTCTTGTATGCGGGCGATATTGTATTCATGGATCTTACGCCAATTGGTTTGCAGAGGAGAATAGACTGTTTCCTGTTTTACTAAGAGGCAAACAACATGAAAATGAATGCCTGCAAATCGAAAATATTGGGTATGACGTCCGCTTACAGGAGCCAGCGAAAAGACCATTTGTGGTGGATAGGAGAAGACAAGATTGAAGTTCTGGATACCATGATTTATCTGGGGGTGGTCATTAATAAGAACAGCAATGACAGTGCCCACTATCAGTCTCTTCAAATAAAGACCAAATGACTGGAGGCCCAGGGTATGAGAATCCTTTGTAGGTAGGGTCAATTCTCACTCATCCCTCTCCTGGCCTTCTATCGCCAGAAGGTGGTGCCCATCATAATATATGGGTCAAAGGGAATGATAAGCATGCCCTGGAAGAAATGTGACGTATTTAGAGGGTCTATTTTGAAGGGAGTGCAATAAACTGCCCAACTCACTGCCAATGCATGTTATAAGACAAGAACTTAAACTCTAGTGTCTGGAGGGAATCCCCTTGTGGAAATTGATTGTATTATACTCAGGGACTTCATTTGGGGGTCGCCAGAGGTCGCAACTGCGACCTCTGAGGTCTCCCTTGCGACTTCTGTGGTCTCCCTTGCGACCTCTAGAAAAATTGTTTAAAAAAATACGTTTATTTTTTTAAAATATTTTTTTGTAAAGCAAGCTCCTGGGCTGTTGCCAGCATAATGTGGCTCTCTCTTTACTTCTGGAGTGGCTGGCTTTCTTGTTCAGGCCCCTTGAAAAAGAAGTAAAATAAGAATAGGAGTGCCACAAGTCTAACACTTTCAGCACTGACCCTAAATAAGAAAGAATAGGAATACCAAATAATGGAGGTCATTACGACCTTGGTGCTAGTTGCACCAACTTTACCACCATGGTGTAAACTAGGTTTACACCATGGTGGATGGCGGATTTACCGCCCCATTCCAAGGTGAGTGGGGCGGTAAATCCCCATTTCCCATTTTCCCTTCCCCATTCCCATTTTTGCCCCATAGGGCATAATGGGAGTGGGGAAGGCGCTAATTACGCCGCCGTAAATTACGGCGGCGTAATTAGCACCATGTCGGGTTAGCACCATGGATTTTAACGCCTGCTAAAAGCAGGCGTTAAAATCGGAATCAGGCGTTAAGGGTTAACGGTGGCGTTAACCCTTAACGCCTGAGTTGTAATGAGGCCCAATGTGTCTTTCTGGAATTCTATACAATAATTGCTATACTCATTAAAGGTTATTTCAGGCACACTTCAGGTGGTGTCACTGATTTAGTCTGTTCTTAAATGCCTCAACTCAGCCTTTCATCCTTCTGAGGTCGATAAATGAGTACCAACACAGGTTGGATGATATTGGGTGAATATTATTTCTATATAAAGCGCTTAAGCAAGTGCTATATAATAACACATCGTTAATATTTGGCCATGGACGTCTGCTTGCATTCACAGTAATTTGGTAATATGGGCCTATACACACTGATCTTAACGATACATATGGCGTTCCATTCTTGTATGAAATGTACATCACATTATAGTGATATCATAACCATATTTTTCGTAGTGTACAATGCTATGTGATGCCATTTCTTGTTTTGTCAACGGGTGAAAGGTTGTGTTCCATTGCTTCCCGCAATATCACTTTGGGGTGTGGTCAAATGACATCACTTCCTGTGATGTCATCAGGGGGTCAAGGGTCGTGTGATGTCACTTCCGCTACCCCTGCCATTTTGGTGAAATGACGTCCCTGGTTATACTAGAAATGTACAATTGCAGAAAGTGGTACGCCCCTTTGAAATCTTCACCCTGATACAAAATTGTGTTAACCCATCGACTGAGGATATGGTGGGAAAAATTAAGGGAATCATGGCTGAAAGGGAGAAGGATAGGAAAGATATGCTAACAAACCCCATGAAGATTAAAAAAGAAGTACAAGCATAGGATTGGATCAACCAACTGTCCATCTAAGGAATCTTAATCCCCTGAGACACTGTTTGGAAAGGGAAAAAAAAGGGTCTGAGCCAGCCACCACAATAGCTAATCAAATTCCCTTCCTCACATTGCAGAGATCTGTTGATGATGACGAGATTAAATATCCTAGCCACAAGAGAGGTGGAAATTAATCTCACATAATGATTGAAATTGTAGATATTGTGGTCTGACAGGAACTGTGAAACTCTTAAACATTGGCTGACTTCCTGTTCAGCCTTGACAGGCTTGTGTTCTAAATACCGTGCACTGAGTGGGAAAAAATCCAGAGATTTTTGGTCAATGATACGAGCAACTGGAGGGAAACCCAATGGGATGCTGCATAATGGTGTGGGAGAGGAAAGGTGGGCAGCTCACTTTAAGGAACTGTACAAATCTGAAATCCCCTGCGCTAATATCAACGCTAAAAAAGAAGGGAAATGGATGGTTACATGTGCCATAGAGGAAATTGAAACAAAAATAAAGAAATTGAACAACTCACGGGCCCAGATGAAATTACCAATCTCGGATTGAAGTGGCATTCGGAGTCTTGCGCACCCATTATTAGTACCATTTTTGAGGAAGCAGTGAAGGCCAGAGACATTCCATCGTCATGGAGAAAGGCACATATTGTGCCAATTTTGAAAACAGGGGACAAAGCAGATCCACGAGAGAATCGACCTATTGCATTGCTCGATACGACAGGAAAAATCTTTGGTTCAATAGCCTTGGAAAATCTACACGTTTGGATAAACCAAACAAAACATTTTGACCCATTACAAACAGGCTTTGTCAGAGGTCTGGGCACAATGGTCAACATTCACTTATTGAGTGCAGTGAAAGCTGAAGTAAAAGAAGGGAGACCACATCTGCACTTAATATTCATTGACTTGGTACAAGCCTTTGACCGGGTAGACTGGGAAATCCTGTGGAAAAAGCTGGAAAATCGAAATTGCCCAAATGCAATTACGGGGCCAATAAGAGAATTGTACTCCCAAACATCAATAAAGGTGAGACTCAACAGAGTGGGAGACCTATCAAGAGAAGTTCCCCCTGCCCAGGGGGTAAAACAGGGCTGCCTCTTAGCACCCGCACTTTACATCGTATATACATCGGATTTCATGGACCCCCAGACCTCGATCAGATCTTTTCCTCCATCATTAGGAAATGAGAAAATACAGAGAGTGATCTATGCTGATGACATTAGATCAGATGCAAGTGGACCTGCAGAAGCAGTTGAAAAACCTACTCGCTTATCTGGAAAAGAACAAATTAGAACGAAATAAATCAAAAACAAAAGTAATGTCATTTGAAAAAGGAGGAAACGCCAAAAGAAAATCAGGCTGACTGTAGATGGAACACAATTGGAGAAAGTAACAAACTTTAAATACTTAGGAGTTATATTGAACAATAGCAGGATTGAACTCCCGATGCAGGAACATCTGTACGATAAACTCAGATCTTTGATCAGTCAGTCGAAAATAGTTAATCGATGTTCGATCGTTTCTCAGCTCTCCACATTGTAACCTATGGCGTAGAAGCAATGCCTGCATTGATGCCAAACCTATGGATAAAACTTGAAGGCTGTTTTTGACGAAAAGTCTTAAACTTGCCAAAATCTACTCCTATGGTGGCAATAAGGAGAGAATTAAGCCTAAACTCATTGACAGTTCTGGTGGAACGAAACACCATTATGTTATTCAGAAAGGTAACAGATCCATCTACAAAACCCATTCTGAAAATCATTAAAAATGGAATGTTACTTGCCTGTTGCTTGATAAAATTGGAAGCACGGAAGAGGAACTGATAACCAACCCTACAAAGATAAATGCAAAACTATTAGAAATGGACTGCATTGAGACAGGTGATTTAGCAAATCAATGCAAACTGCTTGAAGATCTCACACGGAACCACAAAGATGGTACCATATTTAGTAAAATGCCCTGATTAACGAACTCGGCAAGCTTTCCTACGGATCAGATTGAATCTGGTGAATACAAACAAAATCCTAGCTATAAGAGGGAAATACAGAAGCTGTGGTAAAGCTCTCAAAAATGATACCAACTAACAAACCGCCGAGTGCGACATCTCCAGACGCTGGGTAGCTTGGCTTGGGGACCATTTAAATTTATTAAGACCAACTTTATGATTTAGTATTGTAAGTTGTGAAAGAAAGAATGAAGAAGGATGTTAAGGATGTTGAAGGAAACATCGATTTGTTTTTTAATCGAAGATGGGACAAGGGATGGAATTTGGACAACTAAGCATCTTCTTTTATGTTTTACTGTTTTGAAATTAGATGTCTGATGCTTGGATGTGATTCATGTAAATGGATAAAATGGCTTATTTTGAATTTGTGAATAAGTTAAACCAATAAAAGGTTAAATAAAATAAAAAAAATTAAATGATATTTGGTGATGAAAAGGCATACATCTATTTCTGCACGGGGCCCACAAGTGCATCTGTTTATGTATGTTTCATTTAATTTATAGCATGGCCCCTGCAAACTAAATTGCTTCTGACAACCAAGGAGCAAGGATGGCAGAGCAAGGGTGGTAGTTCTCCCATAAAATGGAAGTGGGAAAGCTAATCCGATCTGGTGAAATAGGAACACTTCAGGGCAAGGAGAAAAAAGGTTAGGTCTGGCAGGAGATCCCGGAAAACAAGGACCAGAGGTCCTGGGACACACAGGAAGAGGTGGAATAGTAGTAAGGGGGAGGGTAAGTAAACTGTGGGCAAAGTATCCAGGAATGTAAGAGGGGCAGGAGAAGATTAGAAGGGAAGGTTTTCAATGCTGCCCAGAAATGCTTGAGAGATTTCATGAATTCTATTTAAAAGTGGGGAAGATGATCCATAGACGAGGGACAAAGGTTGTTGATGATGATGTCTGTGATTTTATCTTTGGTATCCTGTGTGTTAGTCTGGCCAGGCCATCGTGGACGTGTGAGTTATGGTTGCGTAGCTTACAATAACGGGCACATTTCTTTGTTATTTTTATTTTGTGCTATAAACATAACATTCCTTTAACCAAGATTTATATTGAATTTCAAAGGTTTTTATTAGAGCAACAGAGATTATGGGCCTCATTACACGGATGGCGGTAAGGATTTACCGGTACCGGTAAAATACCGGTACCGGTAAATCCTTACCGCCTTACTACGAGATCCCTTTGCGGGTTGGGGGATTTAACGCCTGCTTTTTGCAGGCGTTAAAATCCAACCCGCAAAGGGACCTCGGAGCTAATTACGGCACCGCAAAATTGCGGTGCCATAATTAGCGCCTTCCCCATTCCCATAGAGCCCTATGGGGCAGAAATGGGAATGGGGAAGGGCAATGGTGGAAGGGGGATTTACCGCCCCTCCAACCTTGGAATGGGGCGGTAAATCCCCTTTCCACCAAGGCGGTGCCGGTATTTTACCGGCATGAGCCATGGCGCTAATAGCGCCATGGCTCACCGCCTACCGTGTAATGAGGCCCTATGACTTTTGTGCTAAATGCATAGTTAACCTTATGACGAAGTCTCTATGAAGTTTCAGAAAATAACATTTCTTAATAACTTTCCTACCCTTGCTTGAAAAATCTTTCAAGACAGACGCCTGTGCATGCAATAATTCAGATGTCCATTTGTTTTGTTCAGTACGCCAATGCCTCATGACATCTAGGCACACACCAAAACCAGCGAAAATCGAAGCAGACAATTTTGTTATATGAAGCTAAAAAACGTGGTTTTAGTCCTGCGGGAAAACCCCATGTTAAAAGCTGTTCAAAATGCATTCCAAGTGCAACATTTCAACTATGAAGCCATTAATCTACGTATATCACATGTTGCATGCACAGGAGGTTGCATCCAAATATTACTGAGGAATACTTTCAGATTTTTTCTTGCAAAGGTTTGAGAGTTATTCAGGAAAGTTATATTCTCCTCATAAATAATGCAAATTCATTCTGGGGGTGAGCAATGTATAGAGACATTGAAAACGTTAACTCAAAATTGGTCAAGTAGATTTGCAATTTTTTTTTCAGTGCACCAATTGCTGATGAAATCTAAGTGCATGCCAAAAAATCGAAACAATAAATTTTTTGTGAAATTTGGGATGTTTTTTTTTTTTCCTACAGGAAAACCCAATGTTAAAAGCTGTTCAAAGATGGGATCATAGTAAACTACGAAGCTGTTAATGTACAATTCTGAAACAATGCATGCATACGTGGCTTCCTCGAAATATTACTCTGGAATATTTTCAGATATTTTCAAGCATGGGTTCGAAAAGTTATTCAGGAAAGTTACTTTCTGAAACTCCATAGGGACTTCGGGTCTCATTACGACTTTGGAGGTAGCCATGGTGCTATTAGCGCCATGGCTGCCTCCAAAATCGTGTCTGGGTTCCCTGAATGGGGAATTACTGGGCCATTCCGAGTGTGGAAGGCCCGGTATTTCCTCCTTTAGGGAACCCGGGCCGGTCCTTCCCTATTCCCATTCGAGCCCCCATAGGGCTCAATGGGAATGGGGAGGGAGCTAACAACGAGCCCGTCAATTACGGGCCCGTTGTTAGCTCCCTGGTCCCCTCGCGGGACCCACTGTTGACGTCTGGAAAAAACAGACCTCCACAGCGGGACCCACGAGGGGACCTCGTAATAGTGCAGAGTGGGTTTAACGGCGCCGGCACCATTACCGGCGCCATTAAACCCATTCCGCACTTCTCGTAATGAGGCCCTTCGTATTAACCTTAGCTATGCCTTGCACTAGCGCAAAGGCATAATATATATCTTTATATATATATATTTATTCACACACACACACCAATATATATATATTTGTAATGTTGATTGGACATTCTTTTTTACTTTGGGCTGTTTTTACTATGCTGTTTGAGTAGCTTATGGATCCCATTCACACTCCTTCTGGGAGCATAGCCTTCCCTCAGCCCACGGTACCACACAAGGCGAAGATGGTATATCCCTTGGCTGTGCCTGTTTCACCTTTATGATTGGGATCACTGTTGGTTTGTAGAAGTGTGGGTGCTGAGTAGGCAGTTTAGCCACTACTCATCCTTGTACTCATGAAGAGCAGACGTCTTCTTGTCACAGATGGGATCAGAGATGCACGTGTAGGTTGTTGGGCTTAGCAAGGGCTAGGCATGCGTCATCATGCACACTGCACCTTCCGAGTGCGCATTCAGGCATGCATGAAGAGTGGAATGATGTGTGTAGCAATTAAAAATGGCACTCCAGACCTTACACTTTCTGAGTTTCCTTTTATGTATAGGAAGCAACGCTTGCCCTCAGAGGACAAGAATAATGACCCTTCTACTGCAACCCCGGAATGCATCCCGCGGGAGATATAAGGTGGTGCACGGTGGAACATAAAGATTAACTGAATGTACCCGTGGGCTGATCAGGAACAGGCATCGCTGTCTTCATGCTTGGGTGTTCCTCTCCTCCAGCCAAGGTGGTCTGGATTGTCATCATGATCTGCATCCTACACAATGTAGGAATCTGCAAGGTCCCCCTCGCCGAAAATATTGCCGATTGCGTGGATAATGCCGTGCCGTGGGAAAATGATTTGCCAAACAATGGCGGTGGCTGTGACTGTGAGGGCAGGCAAGTAAGTGATACTGTGGTTGTAAACTTCTTCACTTAATCCTACGCCCCGGTCACATTTCTAAGTTCTACGGGTGTCTATGTACATCCAGAATTCCCACAAAGAATCATTGTAGGCTCCGCCCACCCATGCAGTGGTTCGGCACACATTTGAAAATTGAATGTGAGCAGATGTGTGCTCTCAGCTTGGTTACCATTTTTATTCATCACAGACATAGTTTAAGACAGATAGTAGTTGCATTGATTGTTAAAAAAATGACAAAAAAATCAAGTACGTTTTGTACACATTGTTCAATCATTTATTTGAAGTTCTTTACAACCGAAGAAATTGTAGGTGTGCACCAAGCATATGCAATGGTTATTTTTGACTTAAGGAGTGCAACACATGGATCGCATGCATGGCAGGACAGGCACATGTGTCCCTTTCTCATGAAAACACGTTTACTGGCTGGCTGTTTCTCCAAGCTATGAGTTAGTCTGCCTCAACAATTATAGGAGGAGCCAGAAAGTAATACAAAGCAGAACATGCTGGAAAAAACACACAGCTGTGCCTAATTGGAGGAAAACATAAACCTATGTCAACCTAATATACAAGTTAGAAGGCAGAAACAGACATTTGAAATTCCTTGTTCCTGGGGGAACACTTTATGGGTGCCTCTACTGTCTGTATTCCATAGGGTGGGCTATTTGAATGCTGTTCTCTGCCGGCTGCAATTCCAGCATTGGATTAAAGGATGAGTTTCCACCCCTAGTGGATGTTGGTGCCAAGTCCAGGGCAATGGGCCTAACAACAATCGAGCCATTTGCTTGCTGTGGATTGGTGTCCAGGACTGCTTGCATGCGCTCTGCATTATTATCCGTAGATTTCTCTAGGGCAGTGGGTCACTCCAACTCCCCACGCTGTAGGCACACATACTCCCCATGCCCCTGCTGACAGTGGTTGCCAGCTAAACAATGCTTTTGCCTGGCTGTATTTGCTCATACACACACATGAAGTTATCAACATGCAAATACATGGTATTTTATTTGGAGTCTACCATTCAATGGTACACTGTAGTAAATGCTCCTGCCCCAACATACTAGTTTGCAGATTCCTACTATGTGGCTGCTTTCATATGGCTGACTGCCAATTACCACTAGGGGTAGGTGCATCGTCAACAGGATCATTGTAAAGGGCAGCCTAATGGCCATAGCCTACAACAATGGAAACAGTGGGCCTCATTCCGACTAGGGTGGTAAGGGATACCGGGCACCGGTAAGGAGACCGGTGCCGGTAATCCCTTACCGCCCTACTATGAGGTCCCTTAGCAGGTCCCTCCTTTAACGCCTGGTCTGACCAGGCGTTATGGACGGGACCCGTTAAGGGACTTCAGAGCTAATAACGGTAACGCAATTTGCGGTACCGTTATTAGCGCCTTCCCCATTCCCATTGAGCCCTATAGGGGCTCAATGGGAATGGGGAATGGCTTTTTCAATGGGAACTTACTGGTCCTGCAAAGGTCGAACTACACCGGTAAGTCCCCAATGAACCATACCGGTGCCGGTACCGTTATTGGAGGCAGTCATGGGGCAAATAGCGCCACGACTACGTCCAATCTCAGAATGAGGCCCAGTATATCAATCCTTTCAGCAAGATAATACATTGCCACCCTCATCTCTATACCCTAAGATCATGACTTTGCTGGTGTCTGGACCATTATGTCTACTGTTCCATCTGTTACTATTAAAAATAAAGTTTCTTTCAGTAAGACATAGCATACCATAAAAACACAACAAATGACATCATGATATCCATAAAAACATTAAACGGATAAAATCATCATAAGAGCTTTCAAACAAAACTATAAACTAATGTACGATCAGAGTTTAGTAGAAGTTCCCTTAGTGACAGGGTACGCTTTATGAACGTTAAGACGGGCCACACCACCTGGACCAAATGTGCCCGTAACAGATAATACAATGCGGGCTCATAAGAACGAAAGCCACGGCCCTGCAAAACGGGCTTCAATGTTCCCTAACCTCTACAAAAATAGGACAAAACCAAAATGAATGAGCCCGATCTTCTTTAGATGCCCTACAAATAGGACATGACTGATCCACACTCCCTTTAGACCAAACCGAAATCACGGATCTCAAATTTATACAGTTGAAGCAGGCCCTTTAGACAAGAAATCGCTGGGATGGGTGATTATCCCCGCTCAGATATCTTTGCAGGCCGGGGGACGTAATAATCAATTGTGCCCTGTTGGCTGGCTTCTCTTGTTCTCGCCCACTTTTAAGCCATGAAAGATAGTAGAGTTGGCCTATGGAAACAATGAACCACCCCCACTTCGACCAGCTTAATTATTACACATCTAAGCCATGGTACTTTTAAATAGGTGTCTTTAGATTAGTCGCTCATTAATTCCTCGGTCAAAAAGGCTTTAGTATTCCCCCAAATCAACGGTTAGGTGGTGAGGATGCGGCAGATCACCCAGGAACCGGCAGCCAAGCTCTTGATGGGTTAAAAATTTGGGGGTAGACCCAGGCAGCCCTGACATACTCTTAAAAAAAAATTCTCAGCCACTTGGATAGTATACAGCTTACCAAAGCCCCAAAGCTCCATACCATATGTTGCCAATAGAAGTGGCTTTGCCATGGTAAACTTTCAGCACAAATTCTATCGGCTTCACTTTAAACAAACCCAAAGCTCTGGCTATGCCTCCTATTTCCTGCTTAAATCTTTGTGACTGCTTCTCGATGTGTGCCTCTGCCTCAAAATGTGCAGATATCTCACCCCAGGTAGTCAAAATGATTCATTTTCGGATTGGCTTCCCTTTACAGGAAATAGCTGAGAACCTTGGGGAACACCTCCTTCTGCTACAAGCCATAATGGCCGATTTACTGTCATTTACCTTAAGCCCGAGAGTGTCCATAAAGCAAGAATAATCATCAACCATGCGTTGTAATGCTCTGGGGGTGCGGGCTAATAGGACTGTATCGTCCGCATAGACAAGCAAAGGCAAACGCCTGTTGCCTAGTCTAGGAAAGTCAGAGGAGGATTTCAAGAGATGTTCATATGGGCTTTTGGTATAAAGAGAGAAAAGCATAGGGGTCAGGACACAGCCTTGGAGCAACACACAATCCACCTGAAAAGTAGGGGTGTGTTGTCCCCTGCTACTTCTCCTAACCTGAGCCACTGTAGAGAGGTGAAATCTCTGCATTAGGTCCACCAATGCGCCTGGGCCATTCATGGACCTGAGTAAACTCCACAACCTGGCATGGTTAACCTTATCAAATGCCGTACTCAGATCCATGAAAGGCAAGAAAATAGGCTCCTCTTTGTTAAATAGCGAATGTGCTATATCCAAATCAAGATTCAGGGCCTGCTCTTCTGTTCCCAGGCCTGGCATAAAGCCCAACTGCATGGGGGAAACAATGTTTGAACTCTGGGTCCAAGACTTTAGTATCCCCAAGATAGCCCGTCGCAAGATTTTAAATACTGATTCTAACATTGAGATCGGTCTATAGGACACCGGCTGCACCCTAGCTCACTTTTTATACATTGGACAGATCAGCACGCAAGACCAAGAAGCGAGAATGGGGACTCCAGCACAAACAGCATTAAGTTTCAGAGTCAAAACAGGGGCCCACATGTGTGGCTGTGCCATGATGAAATCTGCAGGGACATTATCCGGGCCAGGAGCCCTATTCCTACCTTGGTTGTTAATAGCCAGCAGAACTTCTTCCACTCTGAACACAATGCTGTCATCTATATAACATGAGGACACCCTAGGGCCCAAACTAAATTGGCTTTTGCTCTACCTACTCAGTGAGTTGCTTCTGAATAGGGAGGAATAGTGAGCTGTCTATGAGGTTTCTGAGACCATCACAGATTGCATATGAGACATGGTCGCTGCCCGAGTCATTCAGTACCCTAAACCCGCTAAAACAATTCCAAAACGTAGCCCCGGTGCAAACATAATCAATAGTCAAACATCCCAAAGTAGATAGAAAATAAAAATTCCCTGGGGCATACCCGAGGAAACAGACATTGACTGAGCGCAATCCCCACCCATGTAGGAGTTTCCAAAGCCTAGCTCCCATGCCTACAGGTTCTAAAATCTTTCATAGCAGGAGGTATAATGCCAGTCTATTCATGCTCCAGTGGGTCAAACGATATTTCACTGGGCATTGAAATCCCTTCCCAAATCGAGAAATGCATAATTGAAGGCCACCCAGCTCAGCAAGCCCTCCATTAGAGAGGCTGAAGTTGATAGGCACTTGTCATATTGGGCATGGGGGATGTTATAAAATTGGACGACCACCACATCCTGATCACCCAGCCCACACATTTTCACCACTTGCATAAAGGGGGGAGTGAACTCCAGATGGAAAACTTTGCTTACAACGGTAGGTTTAACCCATATACATAGCCCTACACGACAGGGCTCCCTGGAAACTTTCAGTGTCGCTACAGAGTAGGACTTAAAACCCTCAACAAATACGTCCTACGATTAGTAACATCGATTCCAGGTGGCCTAATTTCGTATTAATACCTGCCACATTCCAGGACACACATTCCAGGGGTATTGTATGCTTATAGCAAGACCGTGACACAAGCAATTCATTAGCAGTATGGAGGCCTGTACCAAGCATGCCATCACCAGAATGATACTGAGACCCCCTCTCAGCTAAAGCCCTAAAATCCCTGTAGCTGCTCCATCAATGTTCCATCATTTGCATTTGCATATTCTGCAAAGATCATGTTGTTTTCCACAAACGCCTTGTTGTGGACAATGCTGTTCATTATGGGCCTCATTATGAGTCGGGCGGTAGGGGATCCCGGGCACCGGTAAGGAGACGAGTGCCGGCAATCCCCTACCACCCTATTCCGAGGTCCCTTGGCGGGGACCGTAAGGAACGTGTGGTCGGACCACATGTCCCTTACGGGTCCCGCTAAGGGACGAGGGCGCAAATAACAGGCTTGCCATTCGCGAGCCCATTATTTGCGCCCTCCCCATTCCCATTGAGCCCTATGGGGGTTCAAATGGGCATGGGGAATGGTTGGTACAATGGGGACTTACCGGTCCCGCCCGGGTCGGACTAGACCGGTAAATCCCCATTGCACCACAACGGACTCGGTCCAGTTATTGGTGGCAGTCATGGCGCAAATAGCGCCATGACTACCACCAATCTCGTAATGAGGCCCTATGTCTTTGGTAACATCTGCCTGGTCATTATCAGCCACTTTTTGGATGTCACAAGAATCGTCATCGCCTGTATCACTGAACATAGAAATTGGCATCACTAATTTACTACATTACTAAATTTATAAAATTACTAAATTTATACAGTTGAAGCAGGCCCTTTAGACAAGAAATCACTGGGATGGGTGATTATCCCGGCTCAGATATCTTTGTAGGCCGGGGGACGTAATAATCAATTGTGCCCTGTTGGCTGGCTTCTCTTGTTCTCGCCCACTTTTAAGCCATGAAAGATAGTAGAGTTGGCCTATGGAAACAATGAACCACCCCCACTTCGACCAGCTTAATTATTACACATCTAAGCCATGGTACTTTTAAATAGGGGTCTTTAGATTAGTCGCTCATTAATTCCTCGGTCAAAAAGGCTTTAATATTCCCCCAAATCAATGGTTAGGTGGTGAGGATGCGGCAGATCACCCAGGAACCGGCAGCCAAGCTCTTGATGGGTTAAAAATTTGGGGGTAGACCCAGGCAGCCCTGACATACTCTTAAAAAAATATTCTCAGCCACTTGGATAGTCTACAGCTTACCAAAGCCCCAAAGCTCCATACCATATGTTGCCAATAGAAGTGGCTTTGCCATGGTAAACTTTCAGCACAAATGCTATCTGCTTCACTTTAAACAAACCCAAAGCTCTGGCTATGCCTCCTATTTCCTGCTTAAATCTTTGTGACTGCTTCTCGATGTGTGCCTCTGCCTCAAAATGTGCAGATATCTCACCCCAGGTAGTCAAAATGATTCATTCTCGGATTGGCTTCCCTTTACAGGAAATAGCTGAGAACCTTGGGGAACACCTCCTTCTGCTACAAGCCATAATGGCCGATTTACTGTCATTTACCTTAAGCCAGAGAGTGTCCATAAAACAAGAATAATCATCAACCATGCGTTGTAATGCTCTGGGGGTGCGGGCTAATAGGACTGTATCGTCCGCATAGACAAGCAAAGGCAAACGCCTGTTGCCTAGTCTAGGAAAGTCAGAGGAGGATTTCAAGAGATGTTCATATGGGCTTTTGGTATAAAGAGAGAAAAGCACAGGGGTCAGGACACAGCCTTGGAGCAACACACAATCCACCTGAAAAGTAGGGGTGTGTTGTCCCCTGCTACTTCTCCTAACCTGAGCCACTGTAGTAGAGAGGTGAAATCTCTGCATTAGGTCCACCAATGCGCCTGGGCCATTCATGGACCTGAGTAAACTCCACAACCTGGCATGGTTAACCTTATCAAATGCCGTACTCAGATCCATGAAAGGAAAGAAAATAGGCTCCTCTTTGTTAAATAGCGAATGTGCTATTTCCAAATCAAGATTCAGGGCCTGCTCTTCTGTTCCCAGGCCTGGCATAAAGCCCAACTGCATGGGGGAAACAATGTTTGAACTCTGGGCCCAAGACTTTAGTATCCACAAGATAGCCCGTCGCAAGATTTTAAATACTGATTCTAACATTGAGATCGGTCTATAGGACACCAGCTGCTCCCTAGCTCACTTTTTATACATTGGACAGACCAGCACGCAAGACCAAGAAGTGAGAATGGGGACTCCAGCACAAACAGCATTAAGTTTCAGAGTCAAAACAGGGGCCCACATGTGTGGCTGTGCCATGATGAAATCTGCAGGGACATTATCCGGGCCAGGGGCCCTATTCCTACCTTGGTTGTTAATAGCCAGCAGAACTTATTCCACTCTGAACACAATGCTGTCATCTATATAACATGAGGACACCCTAGAGCCCAAACTAAATTGACTTTTGCTATACCTACTCAGTGAGTTGCTGATGAATAGGGAGGAATAGTGAGCTGTCTATGAGGTTTCTTTGCCCATCACAGATTGCATATGAGACATGCATTTATAAAAAGGGTCCTTTGCTGACAATGTCCCTAAAGAGTTTGGCATTGTTGGTAGGAGAAGAATTAATCAATTCCTTCCATGTCTCTCTTTCAATTTTGTGCTTTCTACAGGCAATGGCTTTCTTATAAGCTGCGCAGACCTCAATTATATTAAGTTTGGGAACAAAGGATTCTTCAGGGCTCTTAGCAAGGAAGATGTCCATTATGTACAATCGAAATTGAACCACCTAGGAACAGGACTTTCCTTCTTTTTGCCTGCCCCAAAAGTAAATGTGGCAGTAGGATTGGACAGAAGAAGTTTGAAATCTGACCAAATAGCCCACCGATCCGCACTGCCACAGAGGAGCCTTTCCAGAATCTGCCGATTGTCTCTAACAATTTCCCTCAGCAAGAATTGACGACCCACTAAAGGCTATTTCAGCTGGCGCTACTGGGTCGATTGCGGCATTCCTTGGGGACTGGACAAACCTACCGGAAGCAACTTGCCCGGAAGTCTGAGTCCAGCCAGATGGGGAGATGGTCGCTGCCCGAGTCATTCAGTACCCTAAACCCGCTAAAACAATTCCAAAACGTGGCCCTGGTGCAAACATAATCAATAGTCAAACATCCCAAAGTAGATAGAAAATAAAAATTCCCTGGGGCACACCCGGGGAAACAGACATTGACTGAGCGCAATCCCCACCCATGTAGGAGTTTCCAAAGCCTAGCTCCCATGCCTACAGGGTCTAAAATCTTTCATAGCAGGAGGTATAATGCCAGTCTATTCATGCTCCAGTGGGTCAAACGATATTTCACTGGGCATTGAAATCCCTTCCCAAAATGAGAAATGCATAATCGAAGGCCACCCAGCTCAGCAAGCCCTCCATTAGAGAGGCTGAAGTTGATAGGCACTTGTCATATTGGGCATGGGGGCTGTTATAAAATTGGACGACCACCACATCCTGATCACCCAGCCCACACATTTTCACCACTTGCATAAAGGGGGGAGTGAACTCCAGATGGAAAACTTTGCTCACAACGGTAGGTTTAACCCATATACATAGCCCTACACGACAGGGCTCCCTGGAAACTTTCAGTGCCGCTACAGAGTAGGACTTAAAACACTCAACAAATACGTCCTACGATTAGTAACATCGATTCCAGGTGGCCTAATTTCGTATTAATACCTGACACATTCCAGGACACACATTCCAGGGGTATTGTATGCTTATAGCAAGACGGTGACACAAGCAATTCATCATCAGTATTGAGGCCTGTACCAAGCATGCCATCACCAGAATGATACTGAGACCCCCTCTCAGCTAAAGCCCTAAAATCCCTGTAGCTGCTCCATCAATGTTCCATCATTTGCATTTGCATATTCTGCAAAGATCATGTTGTTTTCCACAAATGCCTTGTTGTGGACAGTGCTGTTTATTATGGGCCTCATTACGAGTCGGGCGGTAGGGGATCCCGGGCACCGGTAAGGAGACCGGTGCCGGTAATCCCCTACAACCCTATTCCGAGGTCCCTTGGCGGGGACCGCAAGGAACGTGTGGTCGGACCACATGTCCCTTACGGGTCCCGCTTAGGGACGAGGGCGCAAATAACGGGCTTGCCATTCGCGAGCCCATTATTTGCGCCCTCCCCATTCCCATTGAGCCCTATGGGGGTTCAAATGGGCATGGGGAATGGTTGGTACAATGGGGACTTACCGGTCCCGCCTGGGTCGGACTAGACCGGTAAATCCCCATTGCACCACAATGGACTCGGTCCAGTTATTGGTGGCAGTCATGGCGCAAATAGCGCCATGACTACCACCAATCTCGTAATGAGGCCCTATGTCTTTGGTAGCATCTGCCTGGTCATTATCAGCCGCTTTTTGGATATCGCAAGAATCCTCATCGCCTGTATCACTGAACATAGAAATTGGCATCACTAATTTACACCCAAATAATGGTCACACAGCGCCACATAAAATCAACATTCTCCTTCATTCCCTGCAGGCCTTGACACACATAGGACTACATTTCAGCCTTCACTTAAGGTTCACTTCAACCATCTGTGCAGCACGTAGATGCAAACCAATCTGGAATAAGCAGAATGATTGCAACTTTGCCCAAAGGAAGACACACAGGTTCTCTACACACAACGCCACTCACCTGCAGTGCTCCTTGACTTGTTGAATCCAAGGTTCTCAGTATCCATACCATTAAACCTTTCCAGGCTGCTGGCCTCCATATCCTTGAGCACCTTTATCTTTGTGGGTATTATAGACAACTGGCACGGAGTACTTTCCCCAGTCCATTGGCTCACATACCAATGCAGGTCACACAGTGTTTCCTTGCATTGAGCTTGGTGCGCGTAGTACCAGGCACACTGTTGATCTGAAGGACTATTTTGGTGCAAAAAGAATTCTTGATGCTAATGTGGTTACGGCAGGAATTGTCCCATTAAATATTTGAGAGGTATGCATTTCCCGGAGTGATGTCGCCAATCAGTCAGAGAAAAATAGTAATTGCCCTCACCAATCCGGCACCATCAAAAGTAGGACCTGGCACCTATAAAGCCCACTGGCTGCATAATCATGCTTCCTCCCTCACTATACATTTATTTTGATCAAGGCAGCAAAAATAAGGAGGAGGAAGCTAGTACAGGTACAATCTTGCTCACCACCTTACTGTGTACATGATTTTATGCACTGAGGAAACGTTCGTAGCACCAAGCAAAACTAAACAGACATAACATCACAACACCCCTGCTCCCAGAAGCCATTTACCTGCCAGTGTGTGGTGTATAGCCATGGTTCCTGCTTTAAATACACTGGTGCTCTGCTCCCAATACCTTTCATCACAGGCTTATTTCTACTTCCATGAATACACTCAGCTATCCAATCCCGGAAGTGGCAGACGCTAATGCAAAAAAAAGGAGAACACGGCTGTTTTTCTCTTAAGCAGATATTTCCGTGTTACCATCGAGAGGCTGGGTACAATTTACACCTTCCCAAAGCCCCGCAGACTGTATTATCTCCCTGGTATTGTACCCATCTTGAATTCCATTTGATGGAGAGGCAACGGTAACCCGACCTAATGCTGATGTAGCAGCGGTGGATTACAGCGGGCTGGAATCAAAAACGAGCTGCTCGGAGAGATTTTCCTTTCTTCTTGTTTGAGGAGGATTTCAGAAGCCCCTTTTTTCTCTTGTTAAGCGTATTCAGCAGATACCAATACCAGGGCCCTGAGGTTGTAGCCGGCTTTGCTTTCAATATTAGAGACATGCGTGCATGGCTGGGTCCATTCATCTGCTGGTGGCTCATATCACTGTGTCTTTGGTGCAATGCTCCTATTCTCAAATCAACCTTTCAATTAAATTATGCTGAATGAAACCACTTTGAATGGGCACCATTTTTACTTCATGTAATGTCCCCTTTCTTCCACTCGTTTGCATTTTCTATTGAAAATTGCCAGGCACCTAGGCCACCTTTTTCCAGTGGCGTGACCAGACTCTTTTTGACTGGGTTGCTTAAGTGGGGCACTGACTTATGCAGGGGTGGCATGAGGTACGAACGTGGACGCAAGCGTTCGCGCGCGTGCACACACACACACAAACATGTCTGAATAGCATTAATTTACTATTTGTCTTCACTACCCATATATACTTTCATTACTAACATGTGTGTCTTACATTCCCATGTTTAATTGGAATGGCAACTGGGGTGGCCAATCAGATTCCAGAGGTAGCACGTGCCACCCCAGGCCGCTGCCTAGACACGCCTATGCCTTGTTCAAGTGTGGTGGTAGTCTGCATCCCTTCCGAGCCTCAGAGTCTGTGCAAGCATCCAGGTGGACAGCTGCCGCATAAAAGGAACAGTACAACACACACACACACCACCCTCACACACAAATGCAAACAGACACAGAAAGAGATAGACAAATGCGCACTGTGAGAGGGACACACACACACGTTACTGGTACGATCACTCAGTAATACACCCAGAATCTGTGAACAAATGAGTTACTATTACTGGGCCATTGCGGCAAAGTTGCAGGATTTGACCTTCACACACTTTCTGTAGTTTATCACAAAAAGTCATGCAGTTGGTGTCGTTAAATGCCTGCAAATTGGGTTTTGCTGGAATATAATTGCACATATGCTGTTTTCAGTGCAATAAATGGTGCTCTGGAGATGCCGCGCTGCTTCGCCTCCCCACAAATCTGTAACTGGAGAACATATTCTGCTAACGTGTAGGTGCCGACCTAAGGGAGGGAACATGGGGAAATATTCCCATAAAACTCTGCTGAAATTATTTCTCCCAAACCAATTACTTCCAAAATGATGATAGAGATGAGGATGCCATGCAGCACAGGCAGCTATGTGGCAGGCTAGACAGTACACCCCTTCCAGTGAAATGGACTATTCAGGATTGTCCAACTCCAGGTCTCGAGTGCCTGGATCCTGACGGGTTTTCAGGTTATCACTCAATAATATTCATGAAAATAATATGCATACAGTTAGAATCATTGTATGCACATTTATCTCATGAATATTAATGAGGGATATCCTGAAAACCTGCTATGGAGTTGCACAACTCTGGCCACTATAACCTCGTGACTGGAAGAATTTGGATGGATCCTTCTTTCCGCTTACTGATCATTGTATATTTTCGTGATAAATCATTTGTAAATACTATGCACATTTAATAGAAATCATTGCATACAAAATGCTGAATATATTTTACAACCTATTACCTTTTTTAGGAGGACTAGATGGTGAGAACCATGTCCACAGTTTATTTATTTGATCTTTTCGTAACAGTACATGATTTGCGTGTGATTACATAGTGTAGTACAGGAACAGCATAAATGAGGCAGGGCAATAGCGGGCTGGGCATATATGCCTGCGTGGATGGCAGGGAGAAGGGCACTGGAGTTGTTGGAACAGGAAGTCATTTTGTTTTTTAGACATGGGGGGTCATTACGTGGCGGTAAGGGGTTAACGATACTGGTAAGGATGCCAGTGCTGTTAATCCCTTACCACCGCATTCCGAGCTCCTTTAGCGGGTCCCACTAAGGCCGCCGGTAAAACCAACCATCCTTAGCGGGAGCTGCTAAGGGACCAGGGAGCTAACAACGGGCCCGTTATTTACAGGCCCGTTATTAGCTCCCTCCCCATTTCCATTGAGCCCTATGGGGGCTCGAACGGGAATGGGGAAGGGTTTTTTGAATGGGGATTTACCGGGTCCTCCAAGGTTGGAATGACCCTGTAAGTCCCCATTCAGAGAACCCGGACACGACATTGGAGGCAGCCATGATGCTAATAGCACCATGGCTGCCTCCAAACCCGTAATGACCCCCATGGTCTTTTGTTCAGTGTGCTGGAAAGCTGGCTACTGCCAGGCCTATTTTTCCATTTGGTAATGAATGGGGCTTCACATTATAAGTACATTATTTAAAAATCATTTGAAGGTTTATAACATTCAAACATATTTTAGACATTTTAGAACGTGTTTAACCATGTACAATATAAAAGTGTATTTTTTTTTATTTTAATTGTGTACAGTGTTTATATATTTGTTATTATTGCTTTATTGTTTACATTATTTTAATTACTATTCCTTTCATTTTGTAGTTTCGTTTATTTTAATATGTGTATTTTTCAACTTATCCTGAATATAATTTCTGATCAATGCTAATTTAATGTTTTTATTACTATTTTATTTCTCATTAATTCTTATTATTTGTGGATCTTGACTATTGTCTACAACTAATATCATTGCATTTGTATTGCTATGTTTTTAATGAAATCAATTTTATTAATTCAGAGCAGCATCAGTATACTGGTGCTCTGCCCCCAATACTTTGACAAAGAAATATAACTATAACCCATATACGCCTTCAATGTTACAGAACACACGACTGGAGTATCCATACTGGATTAAAAGTCAAAGCAATTTAATACTGTTCGTGTCTGCAGCTTACAACTACATTTGCATTGAAACTGGCTTTTTTTCAAGGGAAATGTAATAGTTTCAGTTGGTCAGGTGGGGAATAGCTGAATGCATGCTGGTCCATCAGTTGAACGACCACAATACATTACATGATAATGTAAGCAATAGAGGAAAAAGAAGAGATAAGTAGGAAGAAAAAGAACAGAAAGATTAGAGAGAAATAGAACAAGGAAATTGCTTGCAGAGCTGGAAACCAAACAATGGTGCAATGCATACATGTCAGCGATATAGAGCAGTCTACACTAGAAATAGATGTTAGAGAACACTGTGCAGTAGATAAGCAGTGACGGTCATCAAACTCTCCCAGTACGCTGCTGCACCAGGGAACCTTGAAATTACCAGCAAGGCATGTCTGCAACACACATCATGCTCTCATTCTGCGCATGAAAGAGGTCCACATGCTTGGAGGAGACCACCAGGCAATGAATGGATGGAACATGCAATGGGCATTCCTCATTTCTGGAACACTGCTTGAGTCGGGTGTAGAGGGTCTAGGCACTGCACTCTGCAATAACAATCGAGGCATTGGGTTCAAATGACCTTAAATCCTATTAGCTCCATGGGAGACTTGGCCTCACATTTCTCAGGGTTGTACACATCGCAAACACCAGTCCACCGCATCTGATAGGGCACTCCAGATAGGTCCTTCAATATGGAGGATATGGTCCCAGATCCATTGCAAAAAGGATATCCATCACACATCTATTTATAGCATTTGCTGTTTTTTTAAAGAATATGTTCATGAGGGGTGGTTCTTAAATACAACTTCATTTTGGCATAGGATTTTAAGGTGTAACCCCGTCTCATTAATTATGTGGTAAACGTTTTAATAGATTTAAACATGTTTGAGGATTTTTTAAGCAAAGCTGACTTACATGGAAACCACTAACATGATATAATTCTATTACCACTTGTACACTTTTTAACTTGTAGTAATTGTTTATGGACTTTATCCGATGTTACCATGGTATTGTGAAATGTAACCATTGTATTTACTGAACAACAATTGTTTTTTGTTTACCTGTGTAGGGTTTGTAATAAACCAATACATAATAAAAAATATATATCCATCACCCTTACTAAGAATCCCTTCCCCGAATGATCAAACAAACCTCTCAGAAATATATTGGCAAAAGAGTAACATAGAGGGTCCTCATCAAATTTGCAGATGAATTTGATATACTTTAATCAACAGAAGAGAGGGCCACACTGCTAACAACACAGCGTGTTGTATGTATTTACACTTATATACTTATTTGTGACAATTATTTTCATGCACAAAAGTCACGGAGAGTATCTTAATTTAGAAATGATTTTAATGTGTATAAAACAAAGGACAACATGTTTTGTTGTTGTATAATATGTGAAGCTATTTATACATAGACAAATGAAACAAACATATTAGCAAAAAATATATTCAGAAAACAATTCCTAAAACCGATGTTCTAAGAAGATACATATGATAAAATTACACAAATGACATACGGAAAAGAACAAAGCCAAAGTTGAAAACAAACCAAAGTCATAATAATCATACAGTGGTTAAGAAACAAATAATTTTTAAAACTGCTAATGGGGTGTACTAGATAGAACCCTGGGAAGTTTTTTCAGGCACGATTAATTAGTAATTGTGCTTTGGATCTGCCTATGTGAACGTGAAATATCTAATGTTTGAACGATGCTCCTTCTTTGTTACTGGGCATTGATGCACGTTTCGGCATCCCAGTGTTCGCGGCATCCATTTAAAGCCTTCCTCAGGGCAGGAAAGGGGTCTATGGGGCAGAAGAAAAATTGAGTTGGAATGGCACTAATAAATGATACTCAGTGGTTGGGTAAGTAAACTGCACACGTTGTTTTGGGAAACTCCACATGCCACTTGCCCTGTACTTCTCACAGGAGTATGTGGGGTAGGCTACAAAATCCCAGGTTCCTCACGTTAGGGGGCGCCCCTTCTCTCGAGGTCCAAATGGTTAACCAATCAATGGGGGCTGAGAGATGGACACGTGAACATGTCAGTCACTGGCCCATCTTCAGCATGAGAACCATTGAGAACCATTGCAAAAAGGCCTCCAATGCGTATGAAAAAATCTGAAGACTAGAAAAGAAGTACCTGAGTGATTTTCAGCGTGAGCTCAGGAACAGTGGGCAGTGGTCCATCTCCATGGGAGCAATACGGGTCTCCCGTTCACAGAGCCACAGTGGCTTGAAATATATCTGAAAGGAAAAGGACGGGAAAGATGTTTCTAATGTCGCCTTGCCATAAATGGGGTGGTTCTCACCATCGGAAAAATGATAGCAGAGTAGAAGCCTGTTTTTCATTAATGAGGCAGCAGATGAGAAACCAAACTGTCCTACCTTGCCTTGTAGACGTAAGTTCAAAAATGGTTCTGTGGGCTATGTCAGCATCCGTGGAAGTACAGGACGCCGATCGGTACACTAATTGTTCGTGTCCTAAAGCAGAATTAGGGAATATTGTAATGTGTGGTCAACTCAGCACCAATTATAAAATATCTATGAGTGAGAGAAGGAAACACATATTTCTAATGTCGCTCCATCATAGCTGTATTGCGCTCTTGAAAAAAGAGAGCAGAATAGAAACCTGTTTCTACTAATAAAACTGCACTTCAGTACCCCGACTGTCCTTCCTTACCTTGTAGACGATCATTCACAATGATACTGTGGAATGTGATGACGTCCGTGGGAAAACAGAACGCTGTTTGATAAACTAATGTGTTCATGTCCTCAAGCAAGATTAGAGGATACTGTAATATGAGATCAGCTCAGCACCGATTATTATTGTAGTCCGCCCCTCAGGACTCTCGCATACCTGGTCAGTGCATTCCAGGTTCCATGGTGGCAGCTCGCATCTGATATACTTATAAAAAATTGATACTGTGCAGGCCCCCACAAATCAGATGAATCAAAGAGCAAGCTGATCCCTATCATGTTCAGCCCCCATAATTTGCGCATTCCCCCACCTACTGGGCCATAATTGGGATGCAATACGTTCTGTGGTAAAGGAATTATAGGGATTGCATGATGGACACTGACCTGGGTGTTGAATAGTGCTACCACCATAGGGCACTTCATTCAGTATCAACCATTGCAAGCCCTATCACTATGAACAAGGCATCCAAAACTTGTAACATTGTATCTGAGGATGTGGTATCTCTAACCTTAAAATGCCAGAAGCTCTACTACCTGCCCATGATACATCTCCACCTGCTTCTGTAGAAATTGAGCATGCTCGGCAAACTAATTTCTGGATAAATAGTGTTAACCTTTGTATATAGTTGGATGTAATGCAGAGGTTCACCTAATAAAATACATATTTTCCTGACTAGTCATTAAAGATGTTCATCGGCCATCCAGTCCCGAGCTGATCAATATGTTTGATCATCTTATTGGACCATGACTTTACCAAACACTGTATTTCCTGCTGCCTGAATGCACCTCCATCTTGAATATTCTCATTGAAACACATTGGCATCATTACAAATGTGCTGGTCTGGTAAAAATGCCAGAAAAAATGGCGGCAGTACCGGATCCAGCATTTTTACCAGACTGGCACACTCAGTTCAGGACCTTACCGGCAAGAATTGGCTCAATCACCAGCACTGGTACTACCGGTGCCAGTGATTGTGGCATACCCATTCCTATGGGACTCCACGGAATAGGAATTTACAGCCAGGATATCGGGTACCGGTAATGGTAAGGTGGATTTGGCGGTAATTATATGGTATGATGAGTTATTTATAACGCGACTGTACACACGTGTTTCTAAGAGCGACAAGACAAGGTAGTCAGACATAGGGAGGACAAAGCAAACAATCTTACTGGGTGAGGCAAAGGACAATTCTCGCAGTTCTGTCCCAGTTTATTTGCTAGGGGCTGAGAGTTGAGGAAGGCAAGTTGAGATAGAGGCTGTTTCAGTAGTCGAACCTAGAGTGAACCATGGCTCTGGAGACGTTGACCTTCTGAGGCTAAGTAAGAAAAGGAAGAATACCTCTGAGGAGGTACAGCTGATAGTAGGACTTATTCTAGAGGTCCGTGATGTGAGGAAAGGAGAGAGTGGAGTCCAAGGCGACCCCAAAGTTTTTTGCCTTACAAGAAGGTTCAGGGAGATAGCCCAAGGAGGGGGGCCAGAGTGAAAGAGTGAAAGCAAGAGCAGGGGCCTCAATAAATAGGATCTCTGTCTTGCTGTCATGAGGCAGAGATTGTTGCAGGTGCACCATTCCTGAATCGCTGATAGATAGTCAGGAATGAGAGGAGGGCGAGGGGAGCCTGAAGGAGAGCTAAGAGTCATCTGCATAACACTGAACGTTAGAGGAGACTGTAAGCATGAGGTGGGCCAAACGGGCCACGTAGAGGTTGAAAATCCAGGGAGACTGTTTGGAACCCTGGGGAACACCACATGTGGAGAGAGAGAGGTGGTGGAATGGACCCCAGTTGCATCTCAGAGGGTATAGTCCAGAAGGAAGGAAGTCAACCAGGCAGGCAGGCCGGATCCGTGATGCCCAGGTTCTCATGGAGACGATTGATCATGGTGGCATGGTTGACCATGTCGAAATTAGGGGAAAGATCAGGAGGATGAGGACAGAAGGAAAGCTAGAATCAAGATTAGTGAGCAGGTCTTCACAGATGTTCAGGAGAGCAGTTTCCATGCCTCTGGCTGCTCTGAAGCCAGACTGATGGTTAAGGCGACAACCAACAGATTCAGTGTGGAGAGTGAGCTGGGAGATGGCCAGCTTTTCCAT
The DNA here is from genome assembly GCF_040938575.1 of Ambystoma mexicanum. Taxonomy (NCBI): domain Eukaryota; kingdom Metazoa; phylum Chordata; class Amphibia; order Caudata; family Ambystomatidae; genus Ambystoma; species Ambystoma mexicanum. The sequence goes on along the minus strand of NC_090934.1, from coordinate 113,779,657 downwards.
GAGTTTGCCCAAGAAAGAAGTGATAGAGTTAGGGTGGTAGTTTGCCAGACAGGAAGGATCATCAGGTGGTTTCTTCAGGAGGGGATGCACAAGGGAGTGCTTAAAGGTTAAAGGGGGAGGGGAAAGTTGCAGTGGCAAAAGAATGATTGCAGAAATCAGCCAAGGCTGGAGTGAGGTTGTCAATGTGGTCCTGGATGGTTCTGAAGGAGCAGGGGAGCACCTGCTTGGATGACACTTTAATAAATCGGGCTTGTCTAGAAACATCATCAGGAGTGATCACAGAAAAAGAGGCATCCAGAAGAGGTTAGAAGAGGTAGATGGAGAGGAAGAAGAAAGGGAGGAGGAGAGAGAGGGGAGGATGTCCTTGGTTTTAGTAGAGAAGTGAGAGGCCAGAGGCGTGCAGAGGGCCAGGGAAGGAGCAGGCGACGTGGACACTGCAGCATGGTTGGCCAGCTCGTTTGCAGATTTTGAAGAGTTTAGCCATGTTGTTAGAAGGCCGCAGAGACATAGGCATGGATGTAGGCTCTCTTCTTGGACTGTACAGACAGCCTGTATTTCCTTTGGAGCAGGTGACAGGCCAGTTATGCAGAGGATGTGCCAGATGCCTTCCACATCCTTCGGCCACCTACGCATGCGTTTTAGGGTGGTGAGGTTGAGGTCATACCATGACTTGCACTTGGAGGTAGGCTTCAGGTGGATTCTCGTGACTGGGGCAAGGACATTGAGAGTCTTAGTGATAGAAAGATGCAGGTTAGAGAGGTCTGTGCTAGAGTGTGAGTCAGCCGCAGGAGTAGGAGGAGGAGGGAAAGTAGCAGCAAAGGCCCCCTCTGACACACGCTTCATGGGAGGGATGACCGAGAAGGTTGGTGGCAGTGCTGGGGTAGGATTCACCTAAGGGACAGCTAGTGTCAGGTGGGAGGAGAGCAGAAAGTGGTCAGTTCAAGAGAGAGGAGTGGTAGAGGGTTAGAGAGGGGATGTCATTGAAGGTGTGCCCAGAAAAGTGTGTTAGACCAGAGGGTAGGATAGAGAGAGAGAGAGAGTCGCAGAGATTGCCGAAGATCTCAGAGGAGTTATTGGAAGCATCCAGATGGATGTTAAGGTCTCCAAGTAGGAGAAATTGAGAGTTAGAGGCAAGGGGAGACAATGAGAGGTCAGCCCATTCAGAGAGGAAGAGGGGGACCTGGCCAGGTGGCCTGTAGATGGTGGCCACAGTTAGAGAGAGGCCAGGAGAGACAAAGAGCATGGAGATCTGTCATTCAAAGAAAACCTGTGGACAACAGAGACAATTGTTTCTCTGTTCTTATACATATTCCTAAACCATAGGGTACAATGTCAACCACCAAAAAGTGTATATAGAGTGCACTTACATACTCCACTTCGTAGATATGTGCGGTATTCCTCTTGTGCAATACTCAAGAATAGGGCCTGGACTTAAAAACTCCACAGTTTAAGGGAACAATAATAAAATACCAGTGTGTATACTAGTTACTACCTTCCATATTTAATGAAACCATACGTATGCACTGTATATATGAGCTTACCCTCAACACACTCCTGTGCGGGAGAAAACAAAAAATATTGCCGTCGATGTTGAAAGATTTATCGAGTTGTGATACGTTATTTAGTTTGGATTTGCTCCCAATCATGAGTAATTCAGTTTTCTCATCATTGATACATAACCCGTTTTGTGCCATCCAGGCCTGGATGGTGAGGTAGATTTTGTTGAGAGTGTTTGAGTCAGTGTCGTAGGATCCTGTGATAGGTAAGAGTATTTGGGTGTCGTCTGCATAATTAACATATGTGACACCCAATTTGTCTAATTTGTTGAAGAGCTGCCTTGTGAATACATTATATAATGTGGGTGACACACAAGAGCCTTGGGGTACGCCGCAAGAGACTAGAACTGGGGTGGCTGCTGACGAGGCAGAGAAGACCCTCATAGTATGATTAGAGCAAAATGATTCAATGCATTTGATAACTTTATGGGAGAAATTAGCAGCTGTTGCTAGATGGTGGCAAAGGATTTTGTGTTTGACCAAATCAAATGCTGCGGTCAAGCAAGAGGAGGATACAGAGGTCCCTTTTGTCGTTGAACTTGTTCATTTGTGGTTTTCGATCCGGGAGTGCTGTGTGGGAATGTTTCCATTCTGTGGCCAGGGCGGAAGCCAGACTGTCTGAGGCCTAGAAGATTGTTAGATTGCAAGAGTTTTTGAATCTGTAGGTCTAGGATGTTTAATCAAAATGTCACTGTGGTAATGGGTCGGAAGTTAGTTGTACTGTTAGTGTCCAAAGTGTTGTTTTTTTAGCAACGGTCGTACCCGGGCTTCTTTTAACTCATCAGGTACTTTGCTAGTGACAAAAGAGCTGTTGATAAGTGTGGTGATGAAGGGTGCCAACTCATTGACACATTCTTTAATGAACGTGGCAGGACAGGGATCACCTTTACATCTTGATGGATTTAAGAAGACAATGCAAATAGTCTGAGAGTAACCCAGAACATCAGCAGAACTACACACAGAGCAGATAACATTGCCAGGATATACTGTCCCCAATACCTTTGTCATCAGTGTGTATCTCATCCTTAGTGAAATCTAGAACTTGTTTATAAGTCCAACATAGAAATGACAGCCCACAGAGACAGCTCACAAAAACAGCCTGTTCTCTGCAAATGGTGTCCCCATTCCTGTTCCTCACACTGTCACTACAGATAATGTCCACTACATAGGTGTATGTGTCCCACATACAGCATATCTGGAGAATGCCACCACCCCCAATGAACCGGCCTTCCACGTAGGAAGCCACTGTAGCAAAAAGCAGAGGGAAGAGCATTCCAAGAGTGAGGGCTCTGTGTACAAAATAGAAGTGCCAAACACTGATAAAGCAGCACAACATACCCTATAAGAGAGGAGGAGATCTAGCCCCTTGATCAATTCAAGGAGATTAGTTCACACATTGTAAACTTGGGTAACACCACCCAATTCTCAGGGAAACTCTATGAATTACACATTGCTTGCAATCAGTAGCATCATTCCAGTCTAAGGTCCAGAGTGATCCTCTGGTGAAGCTAAATATGAAACATGGTGAGCACACACCATATTTTTCTGTAGACATTTGGAACAAACTCCTCTACTAAGCCAGAGAGAAGAGGAAGAGAATCATATCCAACACATGTTGGATCACTTGTTGGCCTGCATACAGGTCCAACACATCCAACCCCTCCTGTTTGAGGCTGTAGATAATGTTCTGCAGGTCCAGCAGCTCCACGAAGGTCATGGTCTTATTGTTTAGTGTTACCTTGAATGTACACAGGGGGCAAAACACATATCTTGCATTGAATTGTTTTAGAGCTTGCATGATTGAAGCCTCTTACTGCAATCTGCAGAAGCATGTCCAACATTCTGCTTGAAGTGGAGCCTGGTCCAGTTCCAGGTGAGTTGACCCTTCTCTTTGGCCACATGGATGACTTCACTTAACTAGGCATGCTTCTGAAAAAGCAGAATGACAGCTTTCATTGTGGTCTTGACATTGTATTGTGGCTCATTGTGGAAGGGTGCCAAACATGGAGCAATTTGGATGTTCAGACGACTGCTGGACCTGAGGTATAGGAGCTTTGCCTAGAAGAACCAGGGGAATGTTGCTGCATCTTTCACCCCCAGCCACCTCATGAAGACCACACAGCCTCAAGTTATTCCATTTGCTTGTATTCTCAGTGTATTCACAGTCACCCTCACCTGAGCAAACTCCTGTTTTACTACGGACAGTTTCTGAGCCAAGCACTGCACAGAAGATATTGTCTTTTCAAAACCACCTTATTTGTCTTCGTGAAGACTCTCATTGGTGGTGTACGTGAAGGGTTGGAGGGCATGCATTTTGTATAGCAAGTGTACCAAAATGTGAGTCCGAAGAAGACTTCATAGGTGAGGGTCCATCAACTCTAGCACTCTCGAGGAAAGGAGCATCCAGAACCTGGACAATGTCTCTCCGGAATGATGGCTTGTGAATGCAGGAGATGGATGAGTCGGGGTTCTCAGACAATGATTGACCTCCAGAAGAACCATGCTGTGCTGCCATCTTCCAAACAGATACCTGCAAGATAATACCAGGCTACTTACAGCTCGTTAAGCAGAAGCATAGGGCCACATTGCCTGAATGCATTGCAGGAGGTGTAGAATGAGCAACATTGAGTAAACAGTAAGGTTCTCGATTTGAAAAGCCCTTATTCAATGAACCATGCTTCCTATGATACAGGTGCTTCATAGAAGCACCTGCAACTACATGCAACCTATAAGCACCCCCTGTGACAGCTTGAAAGGGGACTGGCACCGACTAGTGATCTCTGGAACCACAAGCATGAACAAAATATTGTTTGTGGTGGGAGACAGTGGTGGAGCGTGGGTGGGTAAGGGCAGTCAGCGCCTCCCATTGGTCCCCCCTGGTGCATAGTGCATATGCAGTGTGCCCCCAGCCTCCCATTGGTGCCCTATTATCTGCCCCCCAGGCACCAAAAGCTGCCTCCGCTACTGGTGGGGAAACATCCTAGAAAGAGGTATTTTCTAATATGGCTGAAGATGGACAGTCAGTCAATCATAATGCACACATTTAATTCAGGTGTTCCTGGTATGGATCATCAACAGCACATATTTTGGAGTGGTAAATGAGGTATCAATCAGCCAATCCTAGCAGAGAGCATGCTGCAACTACGAAAACACATCTGAAACCACTTGTATAAAATGAATATATTTTCTTCAAGGAACTCTGACTACTGCAAGTGCATAGTGTATATATATATATATATGTATATATATATATATATATACACTATGCATATATAAATATATATATATATATATATATATATATATATATATATATATATATATTTGTTTCTCTTCGATGGCGGGAGGTGAATCAATGAAGATTCAATTTCTGGAGAAGCCAAACAGAAACCAAAACACCCAGAAGTGTCTGTCTGTCCCGAATTTAATGTGAATTGGTTTATTTATTTATTTGAATAACAGGAATGTCAGTTTTGATCAGAAGTGATTCACAATAACAAATCTACAGGTGGTAGAGGCATTACCCTGAGGGCTATCTGTAGATTAGCACAAATATGAGAACAGGTGCTGAGCCAGTTTATGATGGTGTGAACAGAGTGAGGCATGAACCAAGGACAAAACAAAACAAAACAAAAAGATAACAGAAAATGACTAAATAAAAATAAAATTAACTAGGGCAGCAAGTGCTTCAAGATACATAGCGGGACTGTACAATTGTACATTACACATCACTGATGGGAGTGGTGGGTACAGGCTGGAAGGGATCCACAATAGGGTTCACTTTAATTGTGAGGGGCAATTGTTTCCAATATAGAATGATGAGCAGATACCAACAGCATACACGAGAAGCAGCACAGGAGGGCAAGGGACAGTGAGGTTGAGCTCAGAATAGGAGTGGAGGGAACACATTGATGAGACAACATATATACAGCCAACTAGATACTGAGGAGCAAGAACATTGATACCTTGCAAACTAGGAGAAAGAACTGGACAAGGTAGCAGTTGTGTTTGGACAGCGAGACAGCATGGCGCAGTAGGTAGAATTGGGGAAGAACCGGTTAGGCTGTGGAGAGTGTGGGTAGGAAAGCTGAACACTGTGTCCAGAGGGAGGAATACATGTAGAGGAAACACAAGCAGTATTTCAGTTTTCTGAGCATAATGGTGGAGATTACAGTTTCCATAGAGTGGTGAGTAAGAATTGGGGGGGATATTCAGAATGTTGAGACAGTTGCTACGAGCACAGAGGCAGTGATGGTGATTCATTGTTTTTGCCTGAGTTCACTTTCAAAGAGGAAACAAGTGTTCAAGCCTTGGGAGATGGAGCACAAAGGTCACACAGGGAGGAGATGGGAGAGGTTAGGCTATGGATGTCACTGGAAGCCAGGTGAAAGATAACTTCCATGTTTGAAGAGTTCATGAGGCAACAGAAAGCCATCCAGTGACAGATTACAGCGAGGCTGTTGGTAATCGTCTCTAAAATAGCTGGAGTGAAGTAGGGAAAAGAGAAACATGTTTGATCATTGTTAGCAAAGAGGTGATAGTGAAAGTCAAGGAATGAGATACGTCTTCCTAGGCCAGAGGAGTGGAGGGTGAATAACAGAGGACCAAGGACTGGTCTGTTACATATTTTTAGTTTTAACCATATGCAGGGCATGAAATGTCTGAGCGTAATTCTGAGCCACGTCGTCTTTAACATGGGCACCTAGTGTAATGCATTTGATATATTCAGGCAATAAGTAGGATTCAAAATTAAATGCAGAAAATAACGTTGGGTGTGGATTTCTGGGCTTCATGCCAGACATTATCTTTTTTTATGGCATTCGTGAGCCCATCGTGTAAATCAAGTCTCTGACTGTATTGTAAGATTCTGGGAAGTGATCCAAGTGCTTCTGTTGATTGTGATAAACAAACAATAAATGTTCTAGTAAATAAAAAAAAACAATAAGTAAAGGAGTATTGTAAAATGCAATGCTTCCCGCACATCTTTAGCTGTAGGTTGGTAGAATGCAGATCACAATTGGGTGAAAGGTCAAGGAAACTTATTGCTGACCTTGCTTCAAGATAAACAAGCTTTTTGCTTTTCTGACCGATGCTGAACACTAATGATGGGCCGATGATCTAACCAGCTTTTTTCTTCTGTGAAAGATGCTGAACACTGATAATGGGCTTATGATCTAAACAGCGTTGTGCTTCTCTTAGATACTATGCTAATAGGGGGAGTTGACAGCTTATTCTCAGAGGCTTTTTTGAGGCATTTGAGTCCACAAAGGATTATGGCTATTTCCTTTTCAGAAGAACTACTCTTGTCAATAGAGCTGCGTGGGGATTAATCCTTACCCATAGCAATAAGTTCGCCACCTATTCACAATTGTCCATTGACACCTTGGGCACTTCCAATTGACACTGCATTTTTTTCCAATTCTTTGCTGTTTTTGTCAAAAGAGACCATGGTGATTCTGATAGATGGTATTAAATTGGCTGGAATAATGTTGGAATGTTGTTTGGATTGTGTAGACCACTCCGGGCATCCAGTCCTCTTCAGCCCTCATCTCCCTACCTTCTGAAGACAGTGAGTATGAGAGGTTTTACCAATCATTGAAATCACATTGACAATGGTATTGAGGTATTGAAAAGGGCAGGTGCTTCTATGAAGATTATATAGCTAGATGTGATGAGATTGCATAGTGAGATCTGGTGAGGTTGCCTAGTGAGATCTGATGAGCAGCCAGATACTGTTAGGCTATGAGGTTTCTGAGAAGGTTGATCAGTATTGAGTAGACTTAGAGGAAATGGCAATGATTGTTGCATATTCATTAATAACATTTTTGCATATTAACTGTGTTGTGTATAGTGAGAATAATGGTAGCAATGTTTCTTTATTACTTATTTTTCATCATTAAAAGTTTTACAATGAACAAGAGAGTGAAAAAAGCCTTCATTGAGTGTTCATTAGAGAGTGTGTAAACATTAACGTTATGTGTCGGTTATCTATTTGAAATGCTGGAAGATTTGAGTAGTGGAACATACATAAAATATATGTTACATTTCTAAGCCACTCCTGTGCAGGTGACTGAGAAACAGCCACCCACTGCAGGGGGTTTATTGCCTGCTCTATTTGTTGCTGCACAGTGAGAGGTATATGTTTTTCCTTGCCTCTATTCCTACTACAGACCCTGCTGGGGGGTCTTGGACATTCTCCTTGGATTGGAGGGAAGTCTCTGGGAGGTACCTGTCACGATGCCCGCTCCCGGGGAGCCGGCTCAGGCCCTGCGTCCCCGAAAGCGGACATCAAGTCCCCGGGGAAGGTCCCAGCAACCCCTGATAGGGGCCCTTTGGACAGCGTCCTGGCACCTACGGCGCCAGGCTCATAGAAAACGTCAGTCCTGGCGCCATACGCGCCAGGTTCATTATGAAAGTGTTTGGGTGCACTTACCTGATGCAGACCATGCTGCAGAACCCCGGCCTCCTTGAGGCCTGAAAGGAACTACTTTACCTGTGGGACTCATTTACCACCCGGGCGTGGTCGGGGAAGGATACATACCTGATTGGAGGAAGGACACATTGTAGGAACTTCTTCCAAGGCTATTTAAACCACACCCGATCAGCCACACGTGCTTCGCGTTTTTTTGCATCTAGCAGCTGGACGCTCACCATGTCTGTCCAGCATCTTGACTTCTGCCACACCTGCCAGCATCCTGAATCACCTGCAAAGGAAGGGAACAAGAGAACAGAAGAAGGAAAAGGCCTCACCTGCTAAATCTGCATCCCAGAGACATTTCGCTGACAATCCTGAAAAGGAAGACATTTATTTTTAAAAGCACATCGCATCGATCGCTGCAGCGCCGCCTTCTACTCACCTTTGCAGGGCGCCTCCATGTTCAGCAGCGACCATCCGGATTCGCAGTCGCGCCCCCGCGCCTAGGGAGAAAAAGACAAGAACAAAGGTGAGAGAAAGAAGGGAAAAGGGCAGCTAAAACTCCATGTCAAGACTTACCTGTTGGGTCATTCCCTTTTCATTTCGGGTCCGCGCCGCATCCAGCCATTTTCGGCCCCCGGCCCCTAAGGGGAAAAAGACATCAGCGTTAATGAGTGAATGAAAAGACATTACCAAAACACTCATTAAAGACTTACCTGATTTCCACAAGGATTTCACCGCTCACCTCGGGTCGGTGCCTGTTCCCCGGCATTCCGTACCCCGGCCCCTATGGGGAAAAAGACATTAGCATTAGAACATTAATACATGAACAGAAGGGGAACCACTTATAGAAAAACTTACCTGGAAGCCAAGCAAGTTTGGTTCTCACCCATCCGAAAATCCAGTGACGTAACTGGATACCAACGCGCCCCTGCATCAGAAGCAAGATGGAGAGTTCGTCCTTCCAGATCCTAAGGTGAGACGCTACGGGGAAGCGCAGAAGGGTTTTGAAAAGGGTGAGAGGGGTAAGTGGGAGGCCGATTGCAATACCCCGCAGACAGTTAACCCCCTATTCTCACCTACAGAAAGATACTTCTGCGAGTCAGACAAGCCAGATCTGGGGGCCGGTCCAGTCCGTCTTCCGAACCCTGCGCATCACCTTAGACGAGGTCACAGCAGTGCAAACCAGGCCAGCGCCCCCGTGGGAGTCAGGTGAGCGTTACAGTACCAAGGACAGAATGCACATCAGACCCTTGTGGAACACTGGCAGGTAAAGTGGTGGGGTCAGACATGCGTGAGTTCCAGGAGATTTTAAGGGAGCCTCCTTACAGTAAGGAGGCAATGCAGGCTAGAGCAGGTTTGCCAAACCTAAGAACCTGGAGAGTGAAGAAATGTGGTCCACAGTGTCCAAATTGGTAGGGCGAGGACCAGTGTGAAGTGTATAGCTGAGAGTTTGGAGTGGTGAGCATTAATTAGAGAGTTGAAGACATTCATGATTTCAGTCTCATTGGAGTGTTGACTACAAAAGTCAGATTGAAGTGGATCTCTAGGCCACTGTCCTCAAGGTTTCTTGTGATGTGGCTAAAGAACACCCATTCAAGGACCTTTGTATAATGAAATAGAAGCTTAATCAATGAAAGTTCACTGTGATGGTTGGGTAAGAGGAGGCTTTCTTCAAGAGCAGCAAAACATTTGAATTGTTGAAGGAAGAAAAGAAGAATCCAGCTGTAAGATAGAGGTTACAGAGCTCATATAGAATTAAGTGCAAAGGAATACGATTAATTCTTTGACCATTTGAAAGTCAAATAGTTCAAGAGGAGTGCAAGATATGTTGGTGCAGCAATGGGTAGATGCTAATTTTGTTTTGTGGAAGATGTAGGGGAGAAATGGTCAGAAGTGTTAAGGGGAGTTGTGATGTATAGAAGGAGGCTGGGGTAAGGAGAGAGAGGTGTGCTGTGTGAGTGTCATGAGGTTTAGAGATTTTAGAGGAAAGGTAGTGCGACTTGTCGTTAGCAGGCAGAGAGGAGGCAGTGGCTAATAATTTGAGAAGTGTGAGCAAAGGCAGGAGGGCAGATGAAAGTTTGTGTTAGTGATTGCAAATGGAGGAGTTGATGTTTGTGAAGTAGGAGGATTTGGTGGAGTCCAGTGCAAAGATGAGATCAGCAAAGGATTTCATGTAGGTAAGGACTAGGGTGGGGGATCATGATTGGCACCAGCATCATAGGTCATGCCATATGTTTGCTTTGAGGATCTGGCACATGGGGGTGAGCAGGTGGGAATTGGATGAAGGATAATATTATTCAGCGTCATGAGTGCATAGAGGAATGTCAAAGAGCATTACCAAAGGAAAAGGCAGGAATAAAGGGGAGAGAGACAGGAAATACACCCTCACAGAGACAAGTGTGATGAATCGTACAGACTCCTCACTAAAGCCCTGCCTGAATTCTCCTCCCAGGTCGCCAGGGAAAGACAGACACTTTCTGTTCCTGCTTTTGGGGGTGGTGTTCTGCGGGAGGATTACCTGGTAGGAGACAGGGGCCAGGGGATTGAGAGGACTCCATGGGATGAGACGCAAATGTATCTTTCTCTAGGAAGGATGTCTCCTCAATGACAAATTATGTAATGGCTTGTTGTAATAACCATCTTTTTGTTCCACAAACTAAACATATAAATATGGGTGAGAACAATCACAAAGTCATAGGCATCAGGAGAAATAAACAACTCTTCCAAAATCCCGAAGATTTATAATTTGAAAAACCTCCCTAACACCCAAAGGTACAGTGAAAGCAAATCTGTAAATTGTAACAGCTTAAAGGAACTGCCTTCCTATTTTCAATCAAGTCTGGTGACTGATCCTTCTGATATTCTCCAAAAGAATATTAAAAGGAACAGACATGAGTTTAAAAGAACAAGTCAAATCAGAAAAACGAACTTTCCCTATGGACTTACAGTTCCATAATTCCCCATGCACTGGGACGAAGAAGAGGGCTGAAAAGGTACAATGCTGAAGAAGTAGTCAGATTGTTAATTTAGATGGCCCACATGTGAGGGAGCCTGAGATGCTTAAAAGGCCCCCTCAGGTGCAGGCCATTAGTAAGAGCAGTAGTTAGAGCAAGTTGCAGAATCAGAGGGAGCGGAAGCAGTGTGATTCATGCAGGTAGACAAGGCAGAAGGAGGAAGAAGACGTTGGGGTCACTGCTCATCAGATACCAGCTGTCAGTCCTGGGAATGCCCCCAGGAGCCTGAACGGAAGAGGTTGCACAGCACGAAACGTGCAAGATGGAAGATTGCCCTCCTGGGACCTGTTCTGCAAAAGCTTTGCAGCGGGGAATGAAAGCGAGGCAAGCTCTCCTTCTCTGGAGGTGTTTCCAGTGGCTGGCATACCCCAAAGAGCCTCTGGAGCAGGAGGACCTCCTGTTGGAGATGGCGTGGGCAACAGCGGACTAAGGGAAGCAATTTGCCAGATCATGAGAAGCCAGAGAAGCAAAAGTCCTAGGAGCAGCAAGGGGATCGGACACACATGCCTTACCTGGTGAGTTCACAAACTGGTAGCGACCCGGACTGCTCTGCATCCACTCGTGGGTTGAGGGCAGGCGATCACCAAGTAAGCAGCATTTGGGTAGGAGTGAAAGTGGTCTTAAAGGGATTTTGTATTATATGACAAAACCAAATGACTGTAACTTCTTTAAAAGTGTGAGTTTTTGGAATACCCAGCAACGCGACAGGGCACTATTGTTAATAACTAATACCTACAAGCATTTCCCAAGCCAAGAGAGACTAAAATCAAGTCAATTAATACCCAACAGATATTAACAATGGCAAAAGGGGGCTAACAAAAGGTCCATAAATTGAGAAACATGTTGCCCAGACTTTGTACAGCATATGGTAAAACCTGGGATAAACTCACATTGCCAAAGCCAAGGGAGAAACAGCATACAAACCTATCCTTGTCAGTATTTGGTTACTTGTACAATGGGGAAGAAAGAGTGGCAAAAAGACTGCCCTTCTGGAAAATGTTATTCAGAAGGAGATGAACATTATTTTCAGAGAAATATTAAAGAGCACCAATGTGAATTTTGTTTTCCCTGAAGAGTCGTTATAAGTTTGAAGCTGGAACATTGTGAAATTGTTGTGAACCTCTTGTCAGTTTATCTTAACCACAACAGCACTAGTTGTGAAACACTGTTCTGGCAGGGGAGTATAACCAGATGGCAAACCTTTGGAGGAGTATGCCTGACATGGGAGTAAACCAGGTCTGAATTGATATACTAGGCTTGGCATGGAGGTAAACCAGGTAGAAGTTGATAAAGCGCTAATAAAGGTTCTTGACAAAGACAATTTATGTTGCTTGTGGTGCTGAAGAAAGACATGTGTGAAGCTCTTGTAAGGAAGTTGTATTTCTTCAACATTGCTCAGCTGTGGCAAAAATGTACTGATAAAGACAATGGACCTCGTTAAAGGTTTGCCGGTCCGGTAACAATGGTACCGGTGAGCTTGCTGGTACCGTTGTTACCAGACCAGCAAACTATGAGATCTGCTCGAGGGTGCCTTTCCTGCCTGCCAGGACTGACCTGGCGGGCATACCGGCACACATGAGCAGAGCATGTTGGATGCACCAGCAGCGTTCTGAATGGTGCCAGTGCATCCAACCTCCCCATTCCCATTAAGCCCAATGGGAATGGGGAGCATATTTTTCCGGCACCGGTGAATAGCAATTACCAAACTCCGGCATGGCCATAAAGAGCCCGGTAATTGCCCATTTGCAGTGCCAGAAAAAATAGCAAGTTTGGCAGCAGCCTGCCGGTTTTGCCGGCAAGGCTACCGCCAAACTTGTAATGAGGCCCAATGTATGTTGCCTGTGGTGCAGAACAAAGAACTGTGGAAAACTGCTGTAAAGAAGTCATATTTCTTTAGAACTTCTCAGTATACACACCAAGACAGTATTTTTGCTTTTGAGGAACTTAGAAAATGCCCTTTGTCTGTTGAGGATACATCTTACACTTTTTCAAGGAAGAGGAAGAGCTTTCAAAATTCTCCCAGGTTATAAGGACAGACTATTGTTACGTTCAGAATTCGATTGGTATATTAATTATGATGCCTTTTGAACTGCCATTTTGTCAGGGGCAGATATCCTTTCATAGAGTGTTTGCTTTAGTTTATTTTAGGCCGGGAAATCCCAGTCAGGGTGGGGATAGTGAGGTGTTTATCCAACCTTCTAATTTAAGAAAAATGGCATTTGTTGAAAATCCTTCAAAAAGTTGTTTTCCTCCCATTTCGGACACTTCACACAACGTAAGGGGCATGTGAGTCCTGCATGAATGTCCTCTTTGTCATTGAAGTGAGACGAGGAGAAGAAGTGGATGGAGGGACTGAGACATTAAATTGAACAATGGACTTTTCAGAGGGAGTGGGATCAATGGAGCGATCACAAGGGGATAGAGAAGAAGACAAGTACAACAGAGTTCCGGAATGGGTGGACTAGTCATGGATGGAGTAAAGGTGGTGGTCTGATCGGAGGTAGTTAAGCTCAAACCAGATGACTATGGAGAGTTTGGGAAGGTTTAGTCCCCTAGCATGGCAATATGGGTATTTGTATTTGTTTATTAATATACTTTTAGACAAAATGGCTTTGTATATACACAACATTCTTACACAACTGATTAAAATATTCAGTGCTTTTATTATCACAAACAGTTAAAATATCACATCACATGACACCCATCTTCCCATATAAATGTACGTAGTGTATTCATTACATACTGGTCTTGCTTATCTCACAATGACATACATTTCACTCTAAAAAATTCCCTAAAATAAACATTATATCACAACACAAAATAATTCATTTAAAATCGCTACACACTCCATAAAATATTTCACAAACAAATACATAACAATAATATAGTTTCCCTTCATACATTTCTTCCACATATCTGCTATTGCTTTGCTATCACATTTCTTACTATAGCATTTAATACATTTTGCACGTAGAATGGTTAAACTTTGACAATCAACTAGAATATGTTCTGCTGACTCTAATGTGTTCACCCCAGATAAACAACACCAGCGATATGCACACTTTATGTTGGTTCGTGTCCCTGTAATTTCAAGTACTGGACATATGTTACATTGAATCAACAGAGACTGTCTCACAGTCCAGCTACTTGGATAATCCATTATATACTTTACGCTAACATCAGGCACCATTATATATGTTATAAAGTGACTGCACTGCTATTCATGTGTGTCACTAGTTTAACAAGATCAGCTTCGTAGCTGTATGCCTCCAGTTTCTGTTTTACCCATTTTTTGCATCACCACTGATGGTTCTGCTGGCTGTGACTTCTGAACCCTATGAGCCATCTGTCGTGGATTATTTTGCTTTAAGGCAATATGACACACTGAGCATAATATCCATTGGATGCATAAGCACTTAGGTAACTCACTATGATAGTGTTGTTCTCTAACATCAAAAGCTTTTCATACCATAGGGTTACTCTAGATATGTAGACAGCCATTGTACATTTTATGAATTCGAGTCTGAGGTATTCAACTGGAAGGCTCTTGGGCATTCTAAGTAATGTCCTTAGCATTTTCGCTTCAACGTATTCATTTGCGAGGTTAGACCATGTTGCCACACTTCAACTCCATACGTAAGAACTTGTATGATCTTTACCGTATATAGTGATATTATTACATGGATTGATATTCCACCGTGTCGCCCAATAAATGCACTTAGTGCATGTATTATTTTCGTGCATTTATTTTGCGTTTCAATCCAATGGCATTTCCAGCTTAATGTTCATCAATTATCATCCCAAGATATTTAAATTGTTTGGCACGTTCGGGAGGTTGCAACTCGTATTTCCATCTATATGTGCAGCTGAGTTTAGTAGCTTTCACTTTAAAAACCATGATTTTTGATTCGCTAATATTCACCTTAAGGCCGTTTGTGATGGCATAGTTATTTAGAAAATCTAGCAATTTTTGCAGTCCTTTTTGTGTTTGATCTTACAAAAGCAAACCATCAGCATAACCCACCCATTTCATTCTTTGTGTCCCAATCTTGACTGCCAAAGAATTGGGTATTGTTAGGAAGTGACTCAAGGAGACGGATCATGTCAAGGAAGAAGTTTAGAGGAACAGGGGTTTGTTAGGGAACCAGAACAGGGAAAGAAGGTGGAGGGAGGAGTTGAATAGTGGCATTTTCAATCAATCAATCAATTTTATTCAGGATTGTTACAAATCCATAACACCAGCAAAAGACAATTCAATTCACATAGTGAAAAATTCATAAAATGTTTACACATTATAAACCCAAGACTTGAACAAAACTGGTTTGATAGGAATCAACAAACAATTGCACATCAAGCAATTCTACAATAGACAGAAAAACATAGAACCAATTAATTCCTAGTCACAATGTTGAACAGTGGCATTTTCAAAAGAGGAAGAGGTGATGTCAAAGAGGGGCAGTGGTGAGGGCCTTTTTATTTATAAAGAACCTCACTCCACCACCCTTCTCACTAGATCCGGGAAGTCTGAGAAGGTAGTTGATTCAGTGTGGAGAGCTGCTAATGCAGCAGATTCATGACAGGAGATCCAGGTTCCCGTGATAGCAAGAAATGAAAGCTGAGAGTGAAAGGAGTCGAAGTGGTCAGTGAAGTAGGAAGAGTTTTTGAAGCAGGATTGTGCCGGCCAGATTCCACGCAATAGTATGATATGACGAGGATCGAAGGCGCAGGTGTAGAGCAATAGTTGAGGATGGAGAGACTGGAATAATGCAAATTTGGGATTTGAGACCTGGAAGTGCTTGAGAGGGATGGGGAGTGTGAAGAATTGGGCAGAAGTAAAACTGAGTTGTGGCTTAAGACTACAAGAGAAGGGAAGGTGAAGAGCAAGTACAGGGAGGAATTAGTGAAGTCAAGGTGCATAAATAAGGGTGAAAGAAAGAGGCAAGGGCAGGCAGTGGAGGAAGAGTGGGCAGCTGGGTGGGAAGAAAGGGAAATGGGAACAGTTGGCTTGAAAGGAGCAGTTATAAGTCCTGAGTTTGTTTAGAATGAACTAAGGAGGTCCAGAAGACATCAGGCCCAAAACAGGGGTGTGCTCTAGTCCTTCAATTTAATAACAGCCACACATTGGATGGAGATACCATGGATGAATAATTCCTACATTTTGAAACAGGAGTCGATGAAGGGTGACCTCTGCAAAGCCATGGTTTGAGTGAGGGTTCTGGACATGGGTCTTTTACAGCCCTACCAGGCACACACAGGTAATTACCCTTTGCTGCTTTTGTCTCTTAGCTGCAGACGCTCAGGATGAATGCCCAGGGGCAATTCAATAGCAATGGAGGTGGTGTGTCCCATGACTTTCTGGGAGCTGATCAAAGTTCTCAAGATGGCTTTCACTCTTTCCTGCCAGTAGATAGGCAAGGTCTTGGTTGTTGTAGGCCTATGGAGTATTGATTCGGAAGCAGGACCTTCAGATGGGATTTAGGATCTTCTGAGAATACAGGATGTTGCCAAAAAAAGGAGGGCTTTGCAACTGCTGTGGTGTGGTGGAGCAATGATACACACCATGCAATGTGAGATTGGATCCAACCAAGCTTTTATTCAACGATAGTCTTAGCATGGGGTTGGTAAAACCCCTCTAAGGAACTAGGGGAAATGATTAAAAACCAAAAAGGAACAGCTGTTAATGATGGGCCAACACAAAGTGATGAGGTTGAAGCTTCAAAAAACATACACCTGTTCTAAATCTGTCCTCATCCATCCAGGAACATTCTATTCTCCCACAAAAAAAAAAAACTTGTTTCACCGAGATGGACAGCTGCTCCCCAAACTCTAAGGGACCTTCTGTCATTCTTACCAGGTTTATTCTTCCACCAGTCTCTGATTCTTCCTGGAAATCCACTCAGCAGTTTTTAGTGTTTCCCCTAGCAAGGCCTTAATAGATTCCTCCCACCAGCCTTTGACTTCACCAATCTTTGAATTCCCCTAGTTCCAGTTTCACCAGGTATAACTCTCACACATTTTGGGACTCTCATAGCTTCCATTTTCTTTGGGTTTTACATTTCTTCTCAAAGTCCGAGAATGGACCTATGCTTGAGCAGTCCTTCCCAGCCCGCAGGTGCAAACATGTTTTGATTTATCGTCTCCAGCAATATGTCAACATTCTCCAAAATGTGCCCACTTCACTTCCTCTGAGTCAGCAACCCTTCAAGGTTTTTTATTTTAAATATTCATCGGCAATCTACCTTCCAAGAAGGAAGCGGCTGTAGTAACGTCTACCTCCTCTGGGTCAATACAACAGATGACTCCCGCAGCCTCTTTTATTCTCAAGGTGTTGTGGGCTTTATTGTAAACTACCTCCAGATTGGCTGTTTTGGGTTCTACTCTGTTTCACTTTTCCTCATTGACACGTGGATATGGAAGCAATGACCCCTACACTTAAGTGAGTAGTAAATAAAATCTACAATTGAATAATTTTGAAAACACGTCACAGTCTACACGCCCTTTGTTTCCCTGGTTTGCTGCTTGTAAGGCTTCAAAGGTGCATGTGGACCTTGGTGGCATCTTGGAAACTTTTTGGGACATGATTGAGGCTTTGTTGTGCTCTTCAGTTGCTGGATTCCTTCCAGAGCATGCTACTGGTGATTTCTCAGATTCATGTGGTAAATGAAGTAATTTCATTCTACTGTGGAAAATCAGAGTGGGGGTTGATTCTGAAGCCTCTCTCCCCTCGTGATATTCCACCACGTAGTTTATGATATTCCTACTGCAGTAATGTTCTGATATGTTGTCCCTTTTAGATGTTTCTAGCCAGGTTTTCTCCCAACGGTTGGGGATAGACTGCGCTGTACTGGGCATTAGCCTCTATACCAGTAACTGGGGGTACCTGGTCATCAGTAAGTGGTCAACAGCCTGTAGTAGTGTACTTTAAGACATGTTCAACCTGTCCACCTAATCGCCCACTAAGTAAAAAGCATGGACCTAAACATGTAAGAACAGAAAGATGTAGGAGTGGGCGGCGGTTGGGGAATGCTTGCAAGATGAGTTGAGGGTGGGGTTTGGGGTGTGGTGCAAATGGAAAGTGAAAGGTTAGGAGGGGTGAAGCAAGGTGCAGTTGGAAAGGAGATAGCAGGGCATAGCATGGAAGGGGAGTTCGGGTGGTTTAGAAATAGGGTTGGGGTAGGGGTGCCATAATCTGGGGAAATACAGGGGTAGTTGTTGTGGGGAATTCTGGGTGAGGGGAAGGAGATGGGGAAAACAGTATTGTGAGGGAACAGCTTGTCTAGAAGAAAACCAAGGTGTGGCATTCATTCATTGGCCGTTTTCTTTTTGTGGCTTTTTCTGACGAAATGGAAAAGAAAGAAGAGGTCAGAGGGGAGCAGCCTAAGAAGGGGAGGCCAGGGTGCAGATAGGGGAAGAGCGAGTTGCACAGAAGTGTTGTAAGTAATGCTTCTTTCAAATGAAATACACAGAGTGATTACAAACAACTGACCTGTGGGAGAATTGGCTGAATGGAGAAATTGTATCAGGCGGGGGAAGTGTAAGGGTAGGAAGAGTATTTAAAGTGAGAGGAGGAGCAGAAAGGTAAAGAATGTGGTAGGTACACAAAATGTATTGCTATTAGCGGGACAGAGATAGGATGACAAAAGAGACCATTTTGTGTGAGTGCAGGAGGCAAGGACATCATTTTACCAAAATGCCTGAGGTAGTGGAAGTGACATCACATGACTGTTGGCCTCTGATGACATCACAGGAAGTGATGTCATTTGACCCCACCTCGAAGTAACATAACAGGAAGCCATGGAACACAACCTTTCACACCTTGACAAACAGGAAGGTGCATTACATAGCATTGTTCCTAAGTACACATACAAATATGGTTACGATATCACTATAATGTGATATACATTTCACCATATGTATCGTTAGGTTCAGTGTGTATAGGTACATATCCCCAAATTATTGTGAACGCAAGCAGACGTCCAACGCCAAATGATAACGATATATTATTATAGAGCACTTTCGCTTAAGCGCTTTATAAAGAACAAATATGCATACAATATCACCCAACCTTTGATGATACTCATTTACCGGCCATCTGAAGGATGAAACTGTAAGTGACTTCAATCCAGCAATCCAACTAAGTCAATGCTTAGGATGGGATGCCCAATGGAAGCCCTTATTTTTATATTTTTATGTCAAAAGTTCTTAAATCTGGATGATGAACCCTTATATAACGCCCCTCTCTTTGAATTCCCCTGTCCTCACTGAGCCAAGAAGTAGGTTTATTTTGCAAATTAAAAAGGTTTATTTGAAGAATTAAACAATATATATATATATATCCACTTTTATCCACTTTTATGAATAAAACAATATTTGAATAGCACACAATATGGACGGTAATCAACAATGGGTAATATTACAATAGCACAATCTCTTTAATCTGAAAGGAGTCGGAAGAGGAAGGAAGGTAGCAGAGAATACTTTTATGGTTCAAGGAAATGCAAGATGGGAAAGAATGCAGCACATAAATAAACTTGATATGAATTCAATCAGAAGATAATATAATCACTTTTTCCCCTGTGACTACTCACTCCCCCCCCCACTATGCAGTATGAAGAGATGGGAAGGAGGGTACACAGGTTTCAAGAATACAATCAAGAATGCAGTTCAATTCCAGTTCCCCCCAGCAAGCCTAGAGAGACACAGGAATGACTTTAAAACATAGGTCAAAATGCTTTGGAATGTGATTGCAATGGATGGAAAAATATGCTAAAATGATTTCAATTCCCTAAGGGACATTCCGAATAAGTGATAGTTACTTCGGATTGGTTCAGGTCAACACTAGCAATGATTCATGAGTGATTACCAGGTTGAAAACCAAATTCAGCAATTGAGAACAAGGAGCAGCTATTTTGACAGAAAATGAAATTGAGCTAAATTGCAATTTGTGGCACTTTGTCCGTGTGCGTAAATCGGAAAAACTGTAGGGAATTGCTGAGGATCTTAGCTTTAAAATGACAGTTAAATTATGATTGATGTGCCTTAGATATTTACCAACAACAGGATGGACACAAAATTCTATAATGCAGTTCTGGATAGGTTGAAATGAATGGAAGAGGATTACTTTCAACTAAGAGATTGGTTCTGTACAGTTCTAGACTAGATACTCACTCCTAGTTTTGGAATGGAATGGAAATGGGCCTCGTCACCGATCTGGTCAGGTTTGGACTTCAATCGCCACCGGACGGTCTCAGGCACTGGTTCTGCTCACAGCACGGCCTCTGGTCGGGGTCTGATGGGTTCTGGATTCAGCGCTGCTTTGTGGGTCTGGACCTCGGTCCTAGCACAGGGTTCTTGGCTAGAATAGAACAGCTCAGCCCGGCTGTTGAATGTGAGAATCAGGTTGCTAAAGTTCTGAGGCCTACTGAGAAGGATTCAGCTTGTGAATTAGGCCTTTGCTTCTGGATTCTGGATTCTCGTGCTTGGTTCTAGAGTCTGGTCTCTCGATCTATCTGGAGTCTGGATATTGTCTGGATCTGGTCCGGCAGAGTGCTTCACAGGAATCAGTTGAAGTGGAAAAGTGAGTGTGTCCTCGCCTGTCCTAAGCAGTATCTTTTTATGTGTTTTCAAAATGGGTGGGAAGGGTGATTCTACATGCCCAACCCCCTAAGGATTTGATAGGTTAGAGAATTCCCTGTGACCTGACTGGAGAAAGGATTAGCGTGTCAGAATGAGTCAGAGTGATTCTGTGTTTTACTATCTAGTGAAGAAACTCCCCTTTTACTTAGAAAATCAAGTTTTCATAAAAAAACATATTTCCCAGATACACACGTTGTTGAGAATACATGTACACCTCACAGATGAATTAAGGCAGGTCTTTGTTCAAGCCCCATGTTCCTACGTGCTTGGGTTCAGAAATCACAACATTTTCACGATTTTGGTGGGTTTGCCAAGATTGGGTCCGCACCAAATTTTACCCAGACATACAAACCCTCTCTGAGCATATTACCGTAAGTTCTTATGTTCCTAGCAGCAACACTGCAGCTACAATATTAATAATTACAGGGTTTGGTCTCAGAACATCACACGGCGCCCAGCTTAGTCTTAAATTGTGGGTGAATATTTCATTTTATGAATCCCAAAGTTTGACATTTCTGTCAGCTTGGTAAACTTTGTAAATTGCAATTTTATAAAACATATATTTGCTCTCAATTGAATTCACATCTCAGTCTGGTCCGCCCTCCCCAGAACTTGGCTCTGACTCAGAGGTCACATGGCCTGTTTCCTGCCAGGAGTTGTTGGCCAGTCACACACAAATCAGCATATTCCATTCAGTCAAGGAATCTATTGTCTCTTTTTCCTGCCAGCAGGGGAAATCTCCTCCTCTCACAACAGTTGTAATTAACATGTCCATGCAATCTCCTGTCCTGTTGGTAGGGAGGCCCCAGGTGTGAAGGGTTCTCATGGAAGCAAGCCTTTTGGAGTTTTAATTAAATCAGATTGCCTTCTGGTCAATTTCAACAGAGTTCCTTGTGAAAAAAATGCATTTTATAAACTTAAACTAAGCAATATATCTTTAAATCAAGTCTTTTTCAACATGTAATCACTGTGTAGTACTCTATATGGCATTTTGATAAAATGCTCTTCTTTGGCATAGTTTGGGCTCAATGTTCAACTTTACAAAAGTGTTTTAAAACGCCAGTTTCTGGTAGTGGTGAGCAACGGTATTGCACCCATTTTTGACAGCTGTCTATCTTTAAATATGTTTAAAAAGGGGATTTTACTTGGTAGCATACGATTCTGGCTGACATTGTATTGATGTGGTTTCTTGTGGTAGAGTCATGTGGCACACCCAACAAGAAGGTTGGATCTTTTTGGTGATTTGTGAGCCATGATTTTAGCACATTTTGACAATCAAGCAAATTAATTCCCAAACTGCTCTGGTTTGCTTTTGGCAATCAGTATTGCTATTTCCAAGTGGTTTCAGGCTACTGTGTGTGTAGCCCAATGGTGGTTTTAGGCAGTGACCTCCTGTGCTCACTAATATAGGCAAAAGTGGGTGGAAGCCTATTTTTCCGGTTTGTACGGCGCATTTTTGGATGGTTTTGAGCGATCAGCATGCTTTCCAGTGGCCATTCTGATGTTTCCGCTGCCAGCAATGCATAGTACTGTTGCAGGGCTTGGACTAGTGGGTTAATACATCCCATCAAACGCTGAGTTGAGGTGTTTAAGAACAGCGTAAATCATTGACTCACCCTCTCAAGTGTGCCTGAAATAAACCTTTAATGAGTCTAGCAAGTATTTTATAGAATTCCAGAAAGACATGTGTTATACCTATTCTTTCCTATTTAGGGTCAGTGCTGAAACTGTTACACTTGTGGAATCCCTTGTTTAAAATATATATATATATATATATAAGATGCCTGAACAAGAAAGGCAGCCACTCCAGAAACAAAGGTACATAGCACTGGCCGCACCCCAGGAGCTTACATTTAATACACATTTAATTAAAATGACATCCCTGATAGGAGAAGCAGTGCAATCCATTTTTTAGTGTGAATATTTTTACGGTGGCAAGTTGCTGAAATAATTTGGTGAATGTCCAGGTTTGCAAGGGCTTAGACTGACATGGCATGTGCCCAGTGGTTTGTGTAAATACAAGATAAGTTATCACTGAAAAAACGGAAAGTATCATGCCTTCTGGGATGCCCTTCCTGAGGGACCAACAGAAAAGCACATTGTGGCAGCAGAGAGCTTAGAGTGGGAGCGTTTTGGAGGGGACACAAGTGAAATAATACAACAGGTTACGGTGCCTGAAACCTCCTGCACCGCTCCATGCGATGGAAGCAAGAACATTCTGATAGAGGTGGTATAATCCTTCATTCGACTTTAACGCTTTAGCAACATACAATATGCACAATGTTGGGTGTTCTGACCCACGTTTGGACTATTATGCTACAACATTTGGTGCTGTGGGCTTAGGAAATCCAAGATGGCCGAAAAAGCCCACATGTGCGCCAGAATCTATGAAAACTGCGCAGTTTGTGCGCACACCAAAATGGTCGCCTGACTTGCCACCCCCAGGTGCGGGTGTGCTGGGTCAGAAGAGCCATGAGTGAAATGGGGTGCCAAAGAGAAAAACAGCAGTGCCTGTTCGCTAGAAAGCACTTTAAAAATCACCCTTTGTTTCTCTGAAGGCAAGCTCAGAATGCCCATTTCAAACATTGCAGAATATCCAACAATCTCACTGAACACCAGCAGACATTTGCTAGAATAAAGTCTTGTGGGCATACAAAATCTGGAAAGAGGATGAGCCTAAAATAATGTTCATAGCAAAACTGGCTGAGCTGTGGATTTCAGCAGTTTAAGTAAATTTGGACTGAAAGACACTAAAAATCTAAATGTTTAAAAGAAATGAGTGACCTACTTTTGAGTGTCACATAGGTTGTAATTGTTTAAATGTCATAGTTTTAAACTTAGAATCAGCATTCTAGCTGCATGTGTAAAAATTGGAGGTTTGATTTGGACAGGAAAACTGGCAGCCAAAGAGACATTTAGCTGAGGCCTGGCTTAAAAAGAGAGGGAATTTTGCCCACCAGCTACCCCCGACAGGAGTTGAGACTTGCACAACAGCTGTGTTCCCAGGCCTAGCTGCCTTTTGCTGTTCCCACCAAAAGGGATATGACACTTCTCTGATTGAATTACCTGGGCTCTGCAGGAAATTGAACAAAGCCCTGTCCTGACTAAGGCAAATGTTTTATTGGGGGGGGTCATAAAAGTGGCTTCCTCCTGGAAGGAAAGGGGAGGAGCACTGCCTGTGAGAGCAAGCTGGCTTGGCAGAACTGGAAAAACCAGAAATTCAACCTTGTGCTGGGGGGAAACCACACCCCTTTGGGGCCAGAACATGAATCTAAAAAGATGGATCATTCATAGAGCGGACTTGTGAAAATGTTATAAGTGATATCATTATTCTTGTGATTTTTCTGTGCACATTTGAAGACGTGTTAGGACCCGGTGGTATGTTCAGGGGGGTTTTTAGCGGAGAAGAGGATATTACTCTAAATGTATGTATGTTAAAAATCTGACACTCCACCACCTAATGCCCACACACCATGGGCACATCTGTGTAAATGCGGGGAAAAATCCAATATTGGTAACCCGACCAAAAAGTGAAATATGTTGCCATTTTTGAACCCATGCTCCTAGAAACGACAGAATTGGAACAGGGGCTACCATCAGTAAATGCATGATGTGTGTATGCAATGCCAAACAACTGTCTATCAGGGAAGTATGTATTTGGATCAGATATAGATTTGTGTGTAAAGTTGACAGGGGTGGGTTCTCTGTATCATAAACAGACCTCATCATGATGACACTTCATTTCATTCCCCCAATCAAGGGGAAGAGGAGGAAGTGGCCAATGACAAGTGGAGAGGGGTAGGGCCTAGAAAACCTCTCCACCCACTTTCAAAACACATAAAATCAAACAGTCAGGACAGATAGAGACATTCAATTCCATTTGCTGCAACGCGCTCTGCCGGACCATACAACATCCGGAAGATACCAGATTTAACACTTAGACTTTAAAACTCCAAAGAACTTGATTCAGAACTCAAAGCAAGGGCCTAAACCCACAAACTGAGAACTCTTCTCAGTAGGCCTCAGCATCCAGCAAACCTAACAGCGGTAGCAGCATCCAGGAGCCGTGCAGATCAGCGCTGGGTCCAGAGAAAGCTGTGCAGAAAGATCCAGAAGCAGTGCTGTACCCAGACAAAGCAGAGCAGTATCCAGAACCAGAGGCCAGAGATCCAGAGTGACCCAGACCGCTGTTAGCAGAACCAGAGAGCTGACCCAGATCACTGTGAAGTGCTGAGACCCGAACCGGAGTCCAGTCCGAAACCTGACCAGATCCGTGGGGAGGCTATTTCAAAATATATTGTGAGTACCTAGCAGAACTGTGCAGAACCAATCTCTTAGTTAAAATAATATAATTCAATCTATTTTAATCTAACCAGAACTGCCTCCTAACTGTCACCTGTCATTTGCAAAGCTGTCACCTGTCATTTTCTAGCTGCAAGCTGTAACCTGTCGCTTTGAACTTTTAAAATTTAAAATCCGAAAAACTACTTTTATTTAATCGTCCGTATCTCTGGAACCGTTTGGGCTAGGAACTTGGTTTAACTTTCCTCTGAAAGCTTAGCATCTCAGCTTATCCTTTCTCCGTAATCATGATTCTCGCACCCGCGAGTTTTGCCGCGATTTGCGATTTGGCCCGACTTCTTTACTTGTAAAAAGATAGTTGCTTTTGCCTGAACTACTAAATTTCGTTTTCCTCTTAAGAACCATCCCTGAATCATTGCTAGAGTGAGCCTGGACTAATATTAACTAGATACCACTCACCCTGAACCTCCTGAAGGGAATTAAAAGCATTTTCAGCATATTTCTCACTGCATTGTCACCATATTCAAAGCATTTTGGGCCTGTGTTTCAAACTTCTGTAGTCTAAGCTTGCTGGGGTGAACTGAATTACATTTGATTGCATTTCTGAGAACGGTGTGCTTTCCTTCCATTTCCTTACATTGCATAAGGGGGGGGAGTGGATTGCCAGAGGAAAGTGATTACATTGTTTTGTTGAAATCATATTGAGTATTTCTGTACTGCATTTTCATTCCACATTGCATCTCTCGAAACCATAAAAGTATTGTTGTTATCCTATCCATCCTATACCCACTCATCATTGATTATAAAGAAGTGTGCTAGTGCCAGAGTATCCATTATTGATTACTGCTCAGATTAAGTGTGATATTCAATTATTAATTTATTATAAAGTGTGATACATATATATATTGTTTAAATTCTCAAATAAACCTTTTAACTTGCAAAACAGAACTACTTCTTGGCTCAGTGGGGTCGGGGGGTTCCAAGAGAGGGGTGTTATATAGGGGTAGTCATCCAGAACTCATGAACTGGACATAAAGATATATCAATAAGGGTTTTCATTCAGTATTCTAGACTAGGCGTTGACTTAGCTGTAGTGTTGAATTGAATCCTCTTACAAATTGGGGGCTTGAGCCGGACGTTTGGGTTAGATCTATCACTTGTGCAGATTAATACAGCGTGCCAGCTGACCAGATACACATATCCGGTCGGATCACCACGCTGTGTTACGCTGTAAAACACTCCTCAAAGGAACGCTCTAAGGAAAAGGTCTGTTTTGCAAAAATAAAATACAAACTTCTGTAAGTCAGGAAGGAACTCAAATTCCAGAATGACGACCTTGGTAGATATGAAAATAGCCAGAGAGCACTTCTTACAAAAGCTATTTGTGAGAGGTGAGTGGACTCATCAGGACCAGACGGTCTGGTTGCAGGCAATCGCACCCCAGATCACTGAAACAGGGTCAGATATATGGGGAGATCAGGGTCCCCTACATGTGGCCCTGAGTGAACTATATATGGCCCCTAAGGCCAAAGATGAGCACCACAAGGGGGGCGTGGCTACGAGAGCCATGTAAGAGG
Source organism: Ambystoma mexicanum (assembly GCF_040938575.1). Lineage (NCBI taxonomy): Eukaryota > Metazoa > Chordata > Amphibia > Caudata > Ambystomatidae > Ambystoma > Ambystoma mexicanum. The sequence continues at coordinate 113,753,154 of NC_090934.1, read as the reverse complement.
ACGCATTCCAGCGGAGCTCCGGTGATCCTGCATTGATCCGGGCAAATTGGTGCGTTTTTGACGACTTATAGAACACTGATGCCACGCATGCCAGCGTGTGAAAGTGCAACCTATGCACTGTGATCGGTTGGTGGACATAGAGGACTCTACGGCGAAGATAGGGGAAGAATAAGTCGGGCGGCGCTGAAGACAAAGAGCGACCCCAAAATGGCCGACACAAGCCCGAGACGGAATTGAACGGGGTCGCGAGAGGGCAGGGTGTGGCCGGAGCATAGCGCGCTCACTCGCTACTCGGAAAGACCAGCACGTCCCTAGAACCATGGCAAACAAGACAGTGCGGCCCAAGGCGAAGCAGCCAACATTGGACGACTTCGCCAAGACATCTCCGAGCCCGGACGCCAGCAAGACCAAGGAGACATCGACCGAGGCTGGCAAATTGCCTCAGAGCTCTAACCAGGAGGTACTGGCGGCAATAGCGGATCTGCGGGCAGCCTGGGAATCAAAATTGGAACTGGCCGTCTCCGAATTGAAATCGGCCCTGGACCTCAAAGTTGGGGAGGTCCAGGAAGATGTTAATCTACTGAGGCAAGACGTTAGGACTCTGGCGGAGCGTACAGAGTCCCTCGAAAAAGAAGTCGGCCCAAACACTGCGGACTGTGCCACCCATAAAGCGAAGCTGCACGCCCTGATCCAAAGGGTGGGCAACTTGGAGAGCAGGGCAGAGGAGGCAGAAGGACGAGCTTGTCGCAATAATATCCGGATCGTGGGCCTACCGGAGGGGACAGAGGGCCGAGACCCCACTGACTTTGTGGAAACCATGCTCCTGCAAGAGATCCCCAGAGGGGCCTTGTCCCAAGGCTTCGCGGTGGAAAGGGCGCATAGAGCCCTAACGAGAAGGCCTCCTCCAGGAAACCCTCCTCGGCCCATCATCGCCAAAATTCTCAATTATCGTGACCGAGAAAGAATTTTGGAGCACTTTCGGAAAGGGGGCACCATCAAGAAGGGCGCCGCAAACATCACGGCATATCCGGACTATACCTTGGCTGTCCAGCGGAGCCGCATGAACTTTGGGTCTGTGAAACGGAGGCTGAGGGAAGCGGGGTATAAATATATGTTGCTCTACCCTGCAAAATTAAAGATCATACAGGCGCATAAAACTTTATTTTTTGAGACCCCGGAGGAAGCCATGGAGTGGCTCGACGCGCAGGGATGCCCCCAGGAATCGCCGGGCCAGTCCAAGAAGAATTCGGAGGAGCTGCAGAAGGTGTAAGACGGCGTTGCAAGATGGCATGACTCATAGACTATGGGACTTGATTATAGTCGTTTTGGAACCTTCGGTATGAAGGTCAGTTGATATTTGCAACATGTGAGTTTACTACTGAGCAGGAGACCCGTGGGGCGATACTCTTCCCCATGATAGACCTAGTTAGGTGGCCATTAGGGCGACCTCACCCTACTGGGCTCTGCGCACTGATTAGTGACCGCGGAACTAGATGTGGGGGTGCCTGAGCTCGGTTGTTGAAGCTGGGCAACAGTTGGGGTGTGTGGTGTTGGGGGGAGGGTGGGTGGGGAAGGGGAGTTGTGGTTTGTTTGAGTGTATAGTTAGTTTGGGAAGGAGCTTATATGCGGGGTGGATGCAACGGGACGCCCTCCGCGCCATGCGAGCTGTGGGAGGCTCCTGCAACTGGGGTTGGAAGATGTACAATTGCCATGGGAGACCTTAAGATTGCCACCTGGAATGTCCGTGGACTTAATAGTTATCTAAAACGGAATAAGGTAATGTTGTACCTTAAGAGGCAGAGGATTGACATTGCCTTGCTGCAGGAAACGCACCTGACCCAACAAAAACTGGACCTAGTAAAGAAAAAATGGGGAGGTACGGTGGTGGGCTCCCCCTACTCGGCTTATGCCAGAGGTGTTCTGGTCTGGGTGGCCCCGCATGTCCCACTCAGGATTGCGCGAGAGGAGATAGACACCGAGGGGAGGATGGTAATATTGAGGGCATTGATCGAGAATAGAGAATTCAGTATTATCAATACTTATGCCCCCAACCAGAACACTGCTATGTATTTTAGGTCGTTGTGTGCACGCCTAAGTGAGAGCGCTTCGGAACTGATTATCTGGGGGGGGGATTTTAATTGTGTCCTAGATCCCAAAATGGATAGATCCGACAATAAAATTGAAAGGCCCACCCCGGCGGCGAGGGCTTTAGGCGAGCTGTTAGTCGATTTTGGACTAGTAGATGTCTGGAGGCTGAAACATCCCACCGCCTTGCAGTACTCCCACTATTCGGCTCCCCAGCAACTACACACGAGGCTTCACTACTTTTTCGCCACGCCAGAAATGGCGATGGTGACCACACAGATTGAGTACAGAGCGAGGGTCCTGTCGGACCACTCGCCCTTGGTGATGGCCTGGCAATATGGCCGCCCCAGAGGGCGGATTCCAACATGGCGCCTCCGCGCGGAGGCGCTAAGAGACCCGGTCTTCAGAGAGGATATTAGGGAGACGATTGTAAATTACTTCGAGGAGAACACAGGCAGTGTAGACTCGGCTGGCACGCTTTGGGAGGCCTTCAAGGTGGTATTGAGAGGCGATGCTATTTCTAGATCGAAGGGCCTACAGGGAGGGGTTTTAGCAGAGCTGATGAAAGTGGAGGAAGAATTGGAGCAGGAATGTAGTAAGGCGGGGGGGGGGACACGGACCTGGTGATTGAACTACAGCAGCAATGTTCGGAGCTCTGGGAGCGGCTGAGTAACCTTAATTACAGGAAATATGTGGAGAGGCAGCACAAAGGCGGTGACAAAACCGGACGCCTCCTGGCATGGCTTTACAAAAGGGAAACCCCTAGTACCCCGATAATGATGATAGAAAAGGAGAATGGGGAGGAGGCCCACACCCAGAGGGAGGTTAACACTGCCTTTTTGGATTATTACAAAGCGCTGTATGAAGACAGAGGGGAGGATAATCTAGATGAGATCAGGGCCACACTAGAGGATATAGAGTTACCTACATTATCTGCAGAGGAAAGGGAAGAGTTAGAGGGCCCCATCACGCTGGTTGAGCTGGAAGAGGTGGTGAGACGACTGCCTACCTGCAAGACCCCGGGTACTGATGGACTCCCAAGTGAGTTTTATAAAACATACAGCGCAGAGATACTCCCCCCTATGCTAGAGATGTACAACGAATCCTTTGAGGTGGGCTGGTTGCCGGATACACTCAGAGAGGCGTTGATAGTGCCACTGCCCAAACCTAACAAGCCGCGGCAACACTGCGGGTCATACAGGCCGCTGTCGATGTTGAATCAGGATGGTAAGATTTTGACGGCGGTCCTGGCGGACAGACTACGTAAAGTTATTGGTGGACTGATACATCCAGATCAGACAGGCTATGTTCCTGGCAGGAACATAACCCATAATCATAGGCGGCTCCACCGGGTGATTGAAGAAGGGAACAGGAGCGATGAGGAAATGGCGGTGATCTCCCTGGACGCAGTTAAGGCGTTCGATTCAGTGAGGTGGCCGTGGCTATTCGCGGTCCTGGGGGCATACGGCTTCGGGCCAAGCTATATCAGATGGGCAAAGCTGCTGTATAGTGAGCCAGTGGCCAGGGTGCGCACGGGTTCGGTGATTTCTGATAAGTGGCGCCTTGGCAGGGGTACTAGGCAGGGGTGTCCTTGGTCCCCGATGTTATACATATTGGCCCTGGAGCCCTTAGCGGTATGTCTTAGGCAGCAGTACGACCTGGTGGGTATAGAGCTGGGAAATGAGAGCCACTTGATATCCTTATATGCTGATGACGTGCTGCTGTATCTTAAATACCCAGAAGAGAACCTACAGTATGTTTTAGAGGTCATGCATAAGTTCGCCGAATTGTCCGGCATAGCGGTCAATCCTAGCAAGTCAAACATGTTCCCCCTGGGGAGGTATGCGAGGGTCCCTCCGGGGCGCCTGCCGGTGCTGCCCGTGCCGTGGTCTACCGAGTCCTTCCGATACCTCGGTGTAGTTATATATCATACTGCAGTGAATGAACATCTGAATAACACGGTAGTGGCTGTAGAGAAAATCCGTGCGTCCATGCGTTTTTGGGAGAAACTGCCACTAGCGATGGTGGGGCGAGGGGCGCTGCTTAAAATGGTAGTCCTGCCTAGACTACTGCATTTTTTCAACAATATACCACACTTAATACCTAGGAGGTTCTTTACTAAGCTCGACAGCATGTGCAGGGACTTCCTATGGCATGGCACTCGTAATCGAGTGGCACTGTGGAAGCTGCAAAACTTCCACGACAAAGGCGGGATTAAATTACCGCATTTTGAGGCCTATTACGTGGCAAGCCAATTACAATATGTCACACAGTGGCTCTCAGACGAAGTAACCCCCGAGTCCAGGTTGGTAGCGACAGATTGCGCCCCGTTTTACCTGAAGGAGGCCATCTGGGTCCCTAGACAGGATCTGAATGCTCACCCCGGCATGCTGATGCTTGGTTGGAAGATATGGCGCAGAGCGTGTCGGTTGCTGGAGAGCCCGAACCCGTGCTCGCCGCAGGTGCCATTGGTTGCCTTGACGGAGGGGGATGCCCAACTTAGGAGGACGATTAGACTTTATTGGGAATCGGTTGGGCTTGCCACGTTGGGGGACATATGGCAGGACGGTACTATTAAGGTCTTTGCAGACCTGAGGGAAGAGACTGGGTTGCACGAGGGCCAATATGTTACATACCTCAGGTTGGTACGGTTTATCCGGAAATCGTGGCCTGAGACGACGTTAGCAGAGGACCCGGACGCCCTGATTGATACTATATACGACATATCTGAAGGCGGACATGAGATCTCCAGGCTATATGAGGTGGTGATGACCAGGGTGGGAAAGGACCTAATGGATCTGAGAATGGAATGGGAAACGGAGGTTGGGGTCCAAATGACTGATGGGATGTGGGAAAGGGCTATGAGATATCACAAGAAAGTGTCCAGGAACGCTAGACTACAACAAATCCAATTATACATCACGCACCGGGCGTACATGACCCCCGCTAGAATAGCCAAGTTTGCCAATGCAGGCAGACAAGCATGCCCGAAATGTAATGAAGAAGACGCGGGCATGACGCACATGTTCTGGTCCTGCCCAGTGATAGAAGCCTTCTGGGGGGAGGTGTCACAGAAGCTGGCTGACAAAGGGGTCACGATTCGCATAGACACGGCCTGGGCTTGCCTCCTGGGGGGGTTCCCCAGACCTAAGAATTCCAAACACTTGGGGAAACTGAGAGACTTAGCGTATATACTGGCCAAGAGAAGAATAGCTATGTACTGGAAACAATGCCACAAACCTAGGGTTGAGTTGTGGTGGAGAGATCTACAGAAATGGACAGAGGCCGAAACTATGGTCTGGCAGGAGGCGTGCAGCATAAATGGGGAGGAGGATGTGGGTAACCTAGCGGCCTGGAGGTCGACGGTTAATGATCTGTTTGGAGCATTTGGGGAACCTACTACCCCCGATGGAGCTGACACCCGGCAGCACCGGGCCAACGCAGAATTACCCTGATGATAAGCTTCTGGGGGGAGGGGGGGGAGTGAAGTGTTGTGTTTTAATTGATTGCCGATTGTCCAATTGTACATAATGCTACAAGTTTGGTTTGTATTGTTTATCTAAAATAAAATAAAATATTTAAAAAAAAAAAAAAGGATGAGCACCACAAGATTTCCAGGGTAGCAGCATATTTATATTTACATATGGGAGCCATGCAGGACAAATGTGCTGAAGGCCAAGATCTGGCGAGTAGGCAACTGCTGGCATTACAGAAGGCCCAATCTGATCTGGACTCTTCTGAGCAGAGGCTGCACAGAAGCCAGGAGTCCGAAAATGAGAGTAGACAGCACATCATTAAAATAAAGAAGGATATGGATATCCTGCAACAGGAAAAGGCTGACCAGGATACCAGAATTCTGGCTTTGCAGAAGGAACGCCAAGACAGTTTGGACTCCCTACTGCAGAGCCAGAAAAAGCTGGAGCAACAGATCAATTTCAACAGGGCATGCACAGAGCAGGTAGCCACCCTGCAAATCCAACTAGACAGAGAGAAAGAGGAGAGCAATAAACTGATCCTCAAAGACCTGGATACCCAGGCAGAGTTTGATCAGGAGCGCCAGAAAGCTGGTGCCTTCCAAAGGCAAAGGGACGACCTGGCATCACAAATTCAAGCTCTTGGTCAGGAAAGGGACACCTTAGGCCAGGAAGTCTGCCACTTAAGGAGAAAAATGGAAGAAAATCACCTGGCCCACCAGGGACTGGGTGACCTCCAAAAAGAACACCAGGACTTGCTAGAGCACACCAGGAGGGTGGAGGAGGCTCTGGCAAGACAGGAGCAGGCCAATAGGGACACAGCTCAGGAGGTAACCCTCCTGCAGCAAAGACTGGCCCAGTGCTCCAGGACCAATCAGGAAACGCAGAGAGAGAATGAGGCTCTCTGTCAGCACAATGATAGGCTCCAACAACAGGTAGCGATGCAGGAGAGACTGATAGAGTCTAGTAAGGCCTTAACTGAGGAACTGAAGGCGCAGGCTCTTGCATTGCAACAGGGAGCAGGGGCGGATAGAGACCAGGTTCGCTGGGAAAGGGAAACTCCTGAGCATAACCTCAGGAGTTCTAGTACCAGAGGCCTTTATCTCTCTCAGTCCCTGGACTCTGCCACCCCCATGTCCCCTGGCGCACTTGAGCACCGGGCCACAGGGATGGCAGATTACTATCCAGCCAGAAGCATGGGGCTCATAGGCCAGTACCTCCCAAGGATGGAGGGGCGGGCATCCGGGTATGGACACCCAAGCACAGTGCAATTTAGTGGGGAACCCCAGGAGAATAGGCCCATTAAGGGCATCCTGAAAACTTCTGCCCAGTTAGGTCAGTGGGGGGGGGGTACCCATCAAATCCTGGCAGCAAGGAGGAATCTGAAGACTCCTCTGAGCAACACAGGACACAGGAGACCAGGTCCCCACATTCTGCCAGCCATTCCCAGGCTCACGGAATCCGGGAAAATCTGGAAGATCAGACGGGAACCTCTGGGAGCAGTGCCTCTGAGTCAGAAGATGAATGGACCAGGGTTACCCGAACCAAAAAGGCCAATAAGGCAAAAAGGGCCTTGCTTAAGGACCCATTGAAGCAAATAAAGGCAATAAGGAGTGTCATCACGCCTTATCATAAGAACGGCAAGTATTCTGTTTGGGAACACTTGGAGCTCTATGAGCAAATGATGGAGACTTTCCATTTGAAGGACAGCAGTAGCTGCATCCAGTACGTCAAATGGACATTCTCCCCAGAATACTCCAGTTTCTTTGCGGGGCTGGAGGACTAAAATCATTTAAGATGGTCCACCTATAAGGCGGCCATCTTGAAACATTTTTCTGTGCACCGAAATCCTCAAGAGGCTCGCAAGGCGGCCTACAATTTGCAATGTGGGGAGGATCAAGCTCCACAAGAGTTTGTGCAAGAATTAAAGCGTGCTTTTGCGCAGACCACCAGAAGGGTGCGCACGGACAGCAGAGAATTTATTAATACATTTTTCCATGCCTTACCCAAGTACATAATGACCCAGCTCGTGAGAGATTTTCACGAGAAAAGATCTTTAGACTGGGTCATTGAGCAAGCCACCCGCATCTATGACGTGCAGAAACCGGTAGAAAACAAAAGTAATGCGCAGAAAAACCCCAAAACCAACAGCACCCCTGCTGCTGCCAAGGTGGCAGAGGTAAAGGTTGCCCCCGTTTTAGATTTGGAGATGGGGGGGCCTAAAAACCTACCTGCACCTAATAATGCTAGGCCCAGAAGGTCCTCGGGCCAGTCACAGACAGGGAGCCAAGGAGGCAGCCCCACAAATGGGGTCCCTTGCTCTCCTGATTATGTAAGTCCCCGTTACAAGGGAAACAGACCCATTCCGGGTTATGTGTGGACTCCTCCAGCCCAAGGGGGGGATCCAGCCAAGCACCTAACCCAGAGAACTTTCCTCCTAACTTCTCACAGGAGGGCAGAAACTCACCAAACCCTGGGCAGAACTTCTTCCCCAGGTATCCACCCAACTTCCAACCCCAAAATCATCCATCCTTCTTTCCCCAATTCCCTGAGCCCAGACAACCTAATCCGGGAGAGGGGAGGCCAAGGGTGGAGGGGTACCCGAATCTTCCCAACCAGGGGTACTACCAGAGAAGGGATAGCTACCCTTCCCGGGATCAGCCCAGGGGAGAAAACAGAACCCCGTACCAGCCTGAGCGGGTTTCACAACTTGAGCACCAGGTTCAAAACATGGCACGGGATCTGGGTCACATGCTAAGGGCTCAGCAGAACCCTCAGATGGGCATGCCGGCACAGAAGGCACCAAACTCTGGGCCTGGTGCTCCAGAGCAATGACGGGGGCAGCACCCCGACAACCCACCGGTTCCCAGGGAGGTGGCACAGGGGGAAGGGGGTGTAAGGCCTTGGAGGAAGCTTACTTCCCCACTCTTAAACAGCCCCTGGAAACCCAGGAACCGGAAACAAAATCTCCTACACCTGAAAGCCTGCCTCCAAAGGAGCAGAGGGGGGGTAGGAGAAACAAAGGACCCAAACAGACCCACTTTGTGGAGGAGGTACAGGTCTTCCAATGTGAGGGAGAGGGATCCTCAGAGGATCCTGGGGAAAGGACCTTCTCCTTCAGAGATGGGGGAACTCCTCCCAAGGAAAAATGGGTCCCAAGGGATTCCAATCCAGACTGGGGAGATATGGAGACTGAGCTACCGCCACCCATCATCTCATCCCAGAACCCACAATACCGAAATCCCCTGGTTCAAACCCATCCTGGTGACTGCCTCCAAGAAAGGGGGGGGGCGGCCCAGAACCGGAACCAGGGGAACCCACAATGGCTCTGATCTCCAGTTGCCAACTTTCCTTTCAGATTCCCAAGGCTCTCCACGGAATTCTGCCCAAATCTCTTCTCTCTCCATGTCCAAAACCAGAAAGTTAGCCCACCAGTTGTCCAAAAATGTGCATTATCTGTGCCCCCTTGAGGAGAAGGAGGGAAGATACTATGCCCCGGTACAAGTACAGGGGCAGGGTACAATTTTGGCACTGGTGGACACTGGATCCCAAGCTACCCTTCTGTCCAAAAGGGCCTTTGAGGAACTAAATGCCGGAAGGGGGGAGAATTACCGCATTCCTCTCACCTCTCTTCCTGGACAACTGCAGAACTTTGACGGGAAGGAAATTCCCGTTGAGGGGACTGCAGACATTAAAATTGGGCGACACAAGGTGAAACACCCGGTCATAGTAGTGACTCCAGAGGGCACCCCTTGTTTACTAGGGAATGACCTTCTGAGAAGGTTGTCACCCCTAATAGATTGTGTAAACACGGTCCTCTGGACCCAGACTAGCCGACCAATAAAATTAAAACAGAGTGTCAACCATGTTAGTTTAAACGGCACATGCCACATGGTTGAACAAAAATCTGACCAAGTACAATTTCACTTCCAGAACAACCAAATTCCAGACGTGACAGTAATAGTAGTAGGACAACAGACTGGTGATGGAGGGTCCTCTCTATTTCTGAAAATCAACCTTCCTTCCAGTTTAAAGTGGTATTCCGCGCTGGAAGGAAACACTCTGAAATTCTATACTAATCGACAATCAGAAACTCCCACTCCTATAATCCAGAAATATGTGAAATCAGCTCAGAGCCTGGGTGATATTCAGCAGATTGGAGAGCAGTTGTTCATCCCTGTTCAGTTAAATGATGGGAAGGACTCTGTTCTCGCCCGAGTGTGTGTGAGCAACGGTAAGAGCTTCATCAGCAAAGCCATGTTCCGCCAACTCCCAAAAGATCCAGCCATTCCCACATTCAAACTGATTGACAAATGGGAAATGGACCTGGAAGCACCTAATTCCAAACATCTCCTGCCAAGCAGGTGCATGCTCAAAATCTCCATTGGCAACAAGAGCATAGTCCATAATTGTTGAGTCGTGCGAGACGTCACTGCTGCCTTTTACTTAGGCAGTGACATTCTCAATCGCTTTGCCATTAGTTTGGACCTAATAAACTTCAAAGCTTGGTCCCGATTAGCGGATAATCCCATGGGCTTTGATGATCCAGAAAAAGCATTTAGGTCAGCTCAATTGCTACCTTATGCAGTTGAAGTTCAGATTAAAGAGGAAGTCACCATCCCAGAAAGGACCCGACAATTCTCCCTGGAAGTGAAAGTTAAAAGAGGACAAAAATTGAAAAACCCTGATGCTTACATACATCCTAATGCTTCTCTCCAACAGCAAGGGTTGGGGGTAAACCCAACTCCATTAGTCAACATAGAGCATGACACCATTCCAATAGAGGTGGATAACAGCGACTTAAAGAGTATTACTCTAACCGCAGGCACCATTATTGGAATGGCGGTTGATGACCGACATTTCTCCATTGATCTAGGAAATGAACTGTTAGGATCGATCCCCAAGGACTGTTTTGACAGTGACAATGATGACAATACAACACCAGACAGGATCTTCACCCGGCATGGGGGGAACTTCCTGGGGTACACTTCCTGCCCTTATGGCAAGGAAGACGTGACTTGTGACTTCAGAAGGGATGAGGTGGTTTTCCAGGTTCATGAGGGCTGCCTTTCCCACCTGAGGCCTCCCGTCCAAATCAGCACTCTGACCAGGGACTTCTCCACCCAGCTGGAGGAAGCCGCTGAGATAGCCAAACCAGAAGTCTTTCCAGGCTTCAGGCAGATGGTGGAAGAGAGAGTCAACCTAGCTGATGCCTGTGTGACTCTGGACCAGAAGCAACAGTTGAAGCAAGTCTTCTTGGATTTCCAAGATCTCTTTGCGGTAGACTCATATGACTGTGGTCGCACCGCCATCCACACAACAACAATTCCCACGGATCTGGCATGACTCCAGTGTTTGTGAAGTGATATTGCTTGCCTCTCGCATCCATCGAGTCCCTTACTGAAATAATTAAGAACCTTGAATCCAGGAGAATAATCCGTCCCGTCCACAGCACCTTCAATAATCCGGTGCTGGGAATATTAAAGCCAAACGGCCAGTGGAGACTCTGCGCTGACCTTAGGGAGCTCAACAAACGGGTCCATACTTCCCGATGGCCTCTTCCCTACATTGACCAAGGGCTGGCCCAGATTCAGGGGTCACAGGTATTCACTGCAATAGACATGACCAATGGATACTGGACCGTGCCTGTCAGCAGGGAGGACCAATACAAACTGGCTTTTACCTTTGGGGGCCAGCAGTACACATGGACCCGGACTCCCTTCGGATACCTTAACTCCGGTAATGAGTTCAATATTTTCCTACATAAGGCCATGCCCGACCTGGGTGCGAGGGGTAACCTGGTTATGTAGATGATGTCCTCATCAAAAGTTCATCTGTGGAGGAACACATAGCGGAGATCCGTTATGTTCTGACACAGTTGAGGGCCGCCAGAGCAAAACAATCCTTTCAGAAAGCACAGTGGTGTCGAACCCGTGTTAATTTCTTGGGGCATGAGATTACTCCTCAGGTTCACTGTCCCCAGGAAAAGAAAGTGGAAGCCCTCCAAAAACAGAAAGACCCCACAACTCTGCGGGAACTAAGGAGCCTCCTTGGACTGACTAATTACAGCAGAAAGTTCATTGAGGGCTACGCAGAGATCACCAGACCCCTGATTCATCTCTTGAAGGGGGGGGTCAAGTGGGAATGGGGTCCAGAACAATCCGAGGCAGAAAGGCAGCTCAAAAGAAGCCTCTCACAAGCGCCTTGCCTACCTTACCCTGTCAGAAACAAGGAGTTCTTCCTGAAGACAGGGTTCTCTAATACGTGCTTGACGGCAGTATTATACCAAAGGCATGACAAGGTCAATAAAGTAATCTCCTATGTGAGCAAAACTTTATCCTCTGTGGAGGAAAAATTCAACGATTGGGAGAAGGCACTCCTGGCAACGGTGTGGGCATTGAAGAATTACCGCCCGTTCATCCAGGGGGAACACATCATAGTGGAGACTCCACACCAGCCTCTGCAATATCTCCAAAGTGACAGAATCTGTGCCGGAAATGTGAGTAATTCCCAAATTACTTCCTGGATTCTGTCAATGCAAGGATTTCCTGTGGAGGTCAGATATGGCCAAAACAAGAAGAGTCCCCTCGCGCAAGGTCTGGCTGACTTGCATGATTGTGCCAGAGAAAACTGTCTCGAGGACGAAAGTCTAAAAATAAAGGACAACATGGAGGCATACCTTAATTCCCCCCACAAAGTCTTTGAAGAAGACAAGTGTGAGGGAATGCCCACTGTGTATGTGGATGGATGCTCTTACCATGTTGACAACAACGGGGAAAAAGAACTGGTGGCCGGCGTAGCGAATGCATGGGTGAAGGAGTTTCCAGAACCCTCCGCTGTGTACAAAATTGGTCCACGAAGTAGTCAGGTGGCAGAGTTGATGGCTGTGCATCAAGCCATCCTCACCGCTGTCCAACATCAACTCCACGAACTGGTCATAATCACAGATTCGGATTATGTAAGGAACGGGTTCGTGGAGCACCTGGTTAATTGGAGAACCAGAGGCATGTTATGTGCTAATAACAAACCCTTGAAACATGGCAAGTTAATCCAAAACATTGATGAGCTGGTCACCTTGAATGGGATGACCATATATTGGAAAAAGATCAAGGGTCATTCCAAAGTAGAGGGACCAGACAAAACTGGGAATGACTTAGCTGATCAGCTGGCCAAAACCGGGGCCATCCAAGGGGATCTAATAGAAACAGAGTCCCTGTTGGGGGAACTCCAGGTCACTGCGATCACTAGATCCCAGACAAATGCTCACAATGATCTTTCCACTGCACAATGGAGTAAGGAGACCCCTGATGCTGATTTAATTACAGCTCAGAAGGTGATCCAATAATTGGTAAGTTTTACCAACACCTTGAGGACCCTGAGAACTTTCCCCTGACGGATACCGATTACATTGGGAAAGAGGACCTAAGAGTGTTGATGAAATGTCCAAAAATTTTCCGAATCCAAGACGGTTTGTTCGTGAGGAAATCCAAAGCTGGCCATGATCAGTGGGTGGTTTCTACCTCATTCCGAAGCCTGATGTTAAGTCACGCCCATGATGCGGCCACCGCCGGTCATAGGGGGTTGCACACAACACTGGAAATCTTAAGAGAGGTTGCATACTGGCCACACATGGGCCAGGACCTCAACCAATACTTGAAGGGGTGTCTTGTGTGTGCGCAATTTCAGCCGACATCCCTCACACACCGCGCGCCTCTCCAAAAGCGGGGGATGACACTACCATGGTCAGATTTACAAATTGACTCTGTAGGTCCCGTGATTCGCTCCGCGAGGGGGAATAAGTACATGTTGACGGTTACATGCTTGTTTACCAAGTGGGTGGAATGTCTCCCAGCGCCAAATTGCAAGGCAGAAACTGCAGCTGCCCTGATGATTAACCACATCTTTTCCCATTTTGGTCTACCTCAAAGGATTGAGTCAGACAAAGGTAGTCACTTCACCAGTGAAGTAATGACAAAGATGTGGGAGATACTGGGGGTCAAAAGAAAGCTACATATTGCTTACAGGCCAGCTTCTTCTGGAGCAGTGGAACGCTACAACCGGACCATTGTGAGCATCTTAAAAAAGTTTGTGGCAGATTCTGGGCCAAGTTGGGATATCAGATTACCTCTGGTCCTAATGGCCATCAGATCTACCCCTTCATCTGCAACCAAAATGTCACCATTTGAGTTGATGACTGGGTGCAGAATGGTGCTCCCTCAGCATTTGCTCTACAGGACCCAAGAGCAGACACTGATAAATGCCTCCACAACTCATGAGTATGTGGAGAATTTAAGGAAACACCTTCAACATGCTTTTGCCTATGCTCAGCGGAATCTAGAAAGATCAGCTGATAGCATGAAGACCCACTATGACCTGAAAACTTCCAGGAAGGAATATCAGGTGGGAGACCGGGTCTATCTATACAATTTCCAAAGGAACCAGGCCAGACAGCGCAAATTTTTGCCTACATGGAATAGACCGTTTGAAATTATAGACAAGATCTCCCCTGTAGCTTACAAAATCTGCATCCCCAAAGGCGGTTTGGCAGAGGGGGAAGACAAGTGGGTCCACATTAATCAGTTAAAATGTTGCCACCCCAGGCACACTGTACAGCATCTAGAGGACTCCTCTGGAATCCCTGAGGGGGCCACTCCAGAGTAAGTCAGTTCTAACCTAAAATATCCCACATATAGGCCCTCATTACGACCCTGGCGTTGGACCATGGTGCTAATAGCACCATGGTCCATGCCGGTAACTTACCGACTCCGCCATGGCGGAATGGGGAATTACCGCCCCATTCCGAGGTTGGCGGGGCGGTAATTCCCCATGCTGCCATGGCCCTTCCCCATTCCCATTTTTGCCCCATGGGGCTCAATGGGAATGGGGAAGGCGCTAAGTACGGTGCCGCAAATTGCGGCACCGTACTTAGCACCAAGGTCCCTTTGCGGGTTGGATTTTAACACCTGCAAAAAGCAGGCGTTAAAATCGCCAACCCGCAAAGGGACCTCGTAATCAGGCGTTAAGGGGATTACGGCGCCGTTAACCCCTTAACGCCAGAGTTGTAATGAGGGCCATAGTCTCTAAAATATTATGTTTCTTGTGAGCGACTGTCTCTGAATTATATCTTGTTTTTCAAACTAAAAATGCTACGTCTCCGTATGTATAAAATATATATGTTTGCCACACCACTAATAGTGGTGGAAAAATGTCTATGTGTAGGTATTGCCGCTTTTGCTTTATCAGCCTAGGAGAGATGAAACCATGGAGACCAGCCAACCAGGGACCGGGAGCAAAAATCCGAGGGGCCCAGTGTACCACCCAATACTCCCATCAGGACCGGCGAGGAGAACCGACTGATCCACCCTTGATGGAGGAAAGGATGCTGAACTTTGTCATCTGCGGAATTGGAAGAAGATGATGCGGACCTCCCAGCACGTGGGTCAACATCCTTGGCACCCGACATCCCCTCGACTCAATCAAAGTGCAGTCGGGCGGGGGGGTTTGTTGGGTGTTCTGACCCACGTTTGGCCTATTATACTACAACATTTGGTGCTGTGGGCTTAGCAAATCCAAGATGGCCGAAAAAGCCCACATGTGCGCCAGAATCTATGAAAACCGCGCAGTTTGTGCGCACACCAAAATGGTCACCTGACTTGCCACCCCCCGGTGCGGGTGTGCTGGGTCAGAAGAGCCATGAGTGAAATGGGGTGCCAAAGAGAAAAACAGCAGTGCCTGTTCGCTAGAAAGCACTTTAAAAATCACCCTTTGTTTCTCTGAAGGCAAGCTCAGAATGACCATTTCAAACATTGCAGAATATCCAACAATCTCACTGAACACCAGCAGACATTTGATAGAATAAAGTCTTGTGGGCATACAAAATCTGGAAAGAGGATGAGCCTAAAATAATGTTCATAGCAAAACTGAATGAGCTGTGGATTTCAGCAGTTTAAGTAAATTTGGACTGAAAGACACTAAAAATCTAAATGTTTAAAAGAAATGAGTGACCTACTTTTGAGTGTCACATAGGTTGCAATTGTTTAAATGTCATAGTTTTAAACTTAGAATCAGCATTCTAGCTGCATGTGTAAAAATTGGAAGTTTGATTTGGACAGGAAAACTGGCAGCCAAAGAGACATTTAGCTGAGGCCTGGCTTAAAAAGAGAGGGAATTTTGCCCACCAGCTACCCCCGACAGGAGTTGAGACTTGCACAACAGCTGTGTTCCCAGGCCTAGCTGCCTTTTGCTGTTCCCACCAAAAGGGATATGACACTTCTCTGATTGAATTACCTGGGCTCTGCAGGAAATTGAACAAAGCCCTGTCCTGACTCAGGAAAATGTTTTATTGGGGGGGTCGTCAAAGTGGCTTCCTCCTGGAAGGAAAGGGGAGGAGCACTGCCTGTGAGAGCAAGCTGGCTTGGCAGAACTGGAAAAACCAGAAATTCAACCTTGTGCTGGGGGGAAACCACACCCCTTTAGGGCCAGAACATAAATCTAAAAAGATGGATCATTCATAGAGCGGATTTGTGAAAATTGTATAAGTGATATCATTATTCTTGTGATTTTTCTGTGCACATTTGAAGACGTGTTAGGACCCAGTGGTATGTTCAGGGGGGTTTTTAGCGGAAAAGAGGATATTACTCTGAATGTATGTATGTTAAAAATCTGACACTCCACCACCTAATGCCCACACACCATGGGCACATCTGTGTAAATGCGGGGAAAAATCCAATATTGGTAACCCGACCAAAAAGTGAAATATGTTGCCATTTTTGAACCCAAGCTCCTAGAAACGACAGAATTGGAACAGGGGCTACCATCAGTAAATGCATGATGTGTGTATGCAATGCCAAACAACTGTCTATCGGGGAAGTAAGTATTTGGATCAGATATAGATTTGTGTGTAAAGTTGACAGGGGTGGGTTCTCTGTATCATAAACAGACCTCATCATGATGACACTTCATTTCATTCCCCCAATCAAGGGGAAGAGGAGGAAGTGGACAATGACTAGTGGAGAGGGGTAGGGCCTAGAAAGCTAGCCTCTCCACCCACTTTCAAAACACATAAAAGCAGACAGTCAGGACAGATAGAGACATTCAATTCCATTTGCTGCAACACGCTCTGCCGGACCATACAACATCCAGAAGATACCAGATTTAACAATTAGACTTTAAAACTACAAATAATTTGATTCAGAACTCAAAGCAAGGGCCTAAACCCACAAACTGAGAACTCTTCTCACTAGGCCTCAGCATCCAGCAAACCTAACAGCGGTAGCAGCATCCAGGAGCCGTGCAGATCAGCGCTGGGTCCAGAGAAAGCTGTCCAGAAAGATCCAGAAGCAGTGCTGTACCCAGAGAAAGCAGAGCAGTATCCAGAACCAGAGGCCAGAGATCCAGAGTGACCCAGACCGCTATTAGCAGAACCAGAGAGCTGACCCAGATCACTGTGAAGTGCCGAGACCAGAACCGGAGTCCAGTCCAAAACCTGAGCAGATCCGTGGGGAGGCTATTTCAAAATATATTGTGAGTACCTAGCAGAACTGTGCAGAACCAATCTCTTAGTTAAAATAATATAATTCAATCTATTTTAATCTAACCAGAACTGCCTCCTAACTGTCACCTGTCATTTGCAAAGCTGTCACCTGTCATTTTCTAGCTGCAAGCTGTAACCTGTCGCTTTGAACTTTTAAAATTTCAAATCCGAAAAACTACCTTTATTTAATCGTCCGTATCTCTGGAACCGTTTGGGCTAGGAACTTGGTTTAACTTTCCTCTGAAAGCTTAGAATCTCAGCTTTTCAACGAGAACCGACTTCATCCTTATCCTTTCTCCGTAATCACGATTTTCGCACCCGCGAATTTTGCCGCGATTTGCGATTTGGCCCGATTTCTTTACTTGTAAAAAGATAGCTGCTTTTGCCTGAACTACTAAATTTCGTTTGCCTCTTAAGAACCATCCCTGAATCATTGCTAGAGTGAGCCTGGACTAATTTTAACTAGATACCACTCACCCTGAACCTCCTGAAGGGAATTAAAAGCTTTTTCAGCATATTTCTCACTGCATTGTCACCATATTCAAAGCATTTTGGGCCTGTGTTTCAAACTTCTGTAGTCTAAGCTTGCTGGGGTGAACTGAATTACATTTGATTACATTTCTAAGAACGGTGTGCTTTCCTTCCATTTCCTTACATTGCATAAGGGGGGGGAGTGGATTGCCAGAGGAAAGTGATTACATTGTTTTGTTGAAATCATATTGAGTATTTCTGTACTGCATTTTCATTCCACATTGCATCTCTCGAAACCATAAAAGTATTGTTGTTATCCTATCCATCCTATACCCACTCATCATTGATTATAAAGAAGTGTGCTAGTGCCAGAGTATCCATTATTGATTACTGCTCAGATTAAGTGTGATATTCAATTATTAATTTATTATAAAGTGTGATACATATATATATTGTTTAAATTCTCAAATAAACCTTTTAACTTGCAAAACAGAACTACTTCTTGGCTCAGTGGGGTCAGGGGGGGTTCCAAGACAGGGGTGTTATATAGGGGTAGTCATCCAGAACTCATGAACTGGACATAAAGATATATCAATAAGGGTTTTCATTCAGTATTCTAGACTAGGCGTTGACTTAGCTGTAGTGTTGGATTGAACCCTCTTACAAATTGGGGGCTCGAGCCGGACGTTTGGGTTAGATCTATCACTTGTGCAGATTAATACAGTGTGCCAGCTGACCAGATACACATATCCGGTCGGATCACCACGCTGTGTTAAGCTGTAAAGCACTCCTCAAAGGAACGCTCTAAGGAAAAGGTCTGTTTTGCAAAAATAAAATACAAACTTCTGTAAGTCAGGACAGAGACCAATCTCTAGAATGATGACCTTAGTAGACATGAAAATAGCCAGAGAGCACTTCTTACATAAGTTATTTGTGAGAGGTGAGTGGACTCACCAGGACCGCATGGTCTGGTTGCAGGCCATCACGCAACAGGTCACGGAAACAGGGTCAGATATATGGAGAGATCAGGGTCCCTTACATGTGGCCCTGAGTGAACTATACATGGCTCCTAAAGCTAAGGATGAACAAGACAAGATGGTTAGGATAGCGGCGTACCTGTACCTATATATGGGAGACATGCAGGATAAATGTACTGAAAGCCAATATCTGGCGAATAAGCGATGGATGGCGTTAGAGAAGGTCCAATCTGACCTGGTCTCTTCTGAGCAGAGGCTGCAGGGGAGCCAGGAGTCAGAAAATGAGAGTAGACAGCACATCATTAAAATAAAGAAGGATATGGACATCCTGCAACAGGAAAAGGCTGACCAGGATACCAGATTTCTGGCCTTGCAGAAGGAGTACCAAGAAGGTTTGGACTCCTTACTGCAGAGCCAGAAAAAGCTGGAGCAACAATTAGACTTTAACAGGGCATGCACGGAGCAGGTAGCCACCCTGCAAAGTCATCTAGATAGAGTGAAGGCAGAGAGCAACAAGCTGATTTTGAAAGACCTGGATACCCAGGCAGAGTTTGATGAAGAACGCCAGAAAGCTGGTGCCTTTCAAAGGCAGAGGGACGACCTGGCGGCACAAATGCAGGCTCTTAGTCAGGAAAGAGACACCTTAGGCCAGGAAGTCTGCCATTTAAAAAGAAAAACAGAAGAAAATCACTTGGCCCTCCAGGGGCTGGGTGACCTTCAAAAAGAACACCAGAACTTGTTAGAACACACCAGGAGGGTGGAGGATGCTCTGGCAAGAAAGGAGCAGGCCAATAGGGACACAGCTCAGGAGGTAACCCTCCTGCAGCAAAGACTGGCCCAGTGCTCCAGGACCAATCAGGAGGCACAGAGAGAGAATGAGGCTCTCTGCCAGCACAATGATAGACTCCAACAACAGGTAGCGATGCAGGAGAGACTGATAGAGTCTAGTAAGGCCTTAACTGAGGAACTGAAGGCGCAGGCTCTTGCATTGCAACAGGGAGCAGGGGCGGATAGAGATGAGGTTCGCTGGGAAAGGGAAAGGCAAACTCCTGAGCATAACCTCAGGAGCCCTAGTACCAGAGGCTTTTATATCTCTCAGTCCCTGGACTCTGCCACCCCCATGTCCCCTGGCGCACATGAGCACCGGGCCACAGGGATGGCAGATTACTATCCAGCCAGAAGCATGGGGCTCATAGGCCAGTACCTCCCAGGAATGGATGGGCGGGCATCAGGGTATGGGCACCCAAGCACAGTGCAATTTAGTGGGGAACCCCAAGAGAATAGGCCCATTAAGGGTATCCTGAAAACTTCTGCCCAGTTAGGTCAGTGGGGGGGGGTACCCATCAAATCCTGGCAGCAAGGAGGGATCTGAAGACTCCTCTGAGCGGTACAGGACACAGGAGACCAGGTCCCCACATTCTGCCAGCCATTCCCAGGCTCGCAGAATCCGGGAAAACCTGGAAGAACAGACGGGAACCTCTGGGAGCAGTGCCTCTGAGTCAGAAGATGAATGGACCAGGGTTACCCGGACCAAAAGGGCCAATAAGACAAAAAGGGCCTTGCTTAAGGACCCCTTAAAGCAGATTAAGGCAATCAGGAGCGTCATCACGCCTTATCATAAGAACGCCAAGTATTCTGTTTGGGAGCACTTAGAGTTGTTTGAGCAAATGATGGAGACTTTCCATTTGAAGGACACCCAAAGCTGTATTCAATATGTAAAGTGGACCTTCTCCCCGGAATACTCCAGTTTCTTTGCGGGGCTGGAGGACCAAAATCATTTAAGATGGTCCACCTATAAGGCGGCCATCTTGAAACATTTTTCTACTCATACATAGAAATCCTCAAGAGGCTCGCAAGGCAGCCTACAATTTACAATGTGGGGAGGATCAGGCCCCACAAGAGTTTGTGCAGGAGTTAAAGCGTGCTTTTGCCCAGACCACAAGAAGGGTGCGCACGGATAGCAGAGAATTTATTAATACGTTTTTCCATGCCTTGCCCAAATACATAATGACCCAGCTCGTGGGGGATTTTCACGAGAAAAGATCTTTAGACTGGGTCATTGAACAGGCGACCCGGATCTATGAGGTGCAGAAGCCAATAGAAAATAAAAATAATGCGCCCAAAAACCCCAAAGCCAACAACACCCCTGCTGCTGCCAAGGTGGCAGAGGTAAAGGTCATCCCCGTTTTAGATTTGGAGATGGGGGGGCCTAAAAACCTACCTGCACCTAATAATGCTAGGCCCAGAAGGTCCTCGGGCCAGTCACAGACAGGGAGCCAGGGAGGCAGGCCCACAAATGGGGTCCCTCGCTCTCCTGATTATGTAAGCCCCCGTTACAAGGGAAACAGACCCATCCTGGGTTATGTGTGGACTCCTCCAGCCCAAGGGGGGGGATCCAGCCAAGCACCTAACCCAGAGAACTTCCCTCCCAACTTCTCACAGGAGGGCAGAAACTCACCATACCCTGGGCAGAACTTCTTCCCCAGGTATCCACCCAACTTCCAGCCCCAAAATACTCCACCCTTCTTTCCCCCATTCCCTGAGCCCAGACAACCGAATCCGGGAGAGGGGAGGCCAAGGGTGGAGGGGTATCCAAATCTTCCCAACCAGGGGTACTACCAAAGAAGGGATAGCTACCCTTCCCGGGATCAGCCCAGGGGAGAAAACAGGGCCCCTTTTCAGCCTGAGCGGGTTTCCCAGTTAGAGCGCCAGGTTCAAAACATGGCGCGGGATCTGGTTCACATACTGAGGGCTCAGCAGAACCCTCAGATCGGCATGCCGGCGCAGAACCACCCAACTCTGGACCTGGTGCTCCAGAACAATGACGGGGGCAGCACCCCGATAACACACCGGTTCCCAGGGAGGAGGCACAAGGGGAAGGGGGGTGTAAAGCCTTGGTTGAAGCTTCCTTCCCAACTTGTAAACAGTCCCTGGAAACCCAGGAACCGGAAACAAAATCTCTTCCCCCTGAAAGTCTGCCTCCTAAGGAGCAGAGGGGGCGTAGGAGAAACAAAAGACCCAAACAGACTCAGTTTGAGGAGGAGGTACAGATCTTTCAATTTGAGGGAGAGGGATCCTCAGAGGATCCTGGGAAAAGGATCTTCTCCTTCAGAGAGGGGGGAACTCCTCCCAAAGAAAAATGGGTCCCAAAAGATTTCAATATAGACTGGGGAGATGTGGAGACTGAGCTACCACCGCCCACTATCTTATCCCAGAACCAACAATGCCGAAATCCCCTGGTTCAAACCCATCCTGGTGACTGCCTCCAAAAAGGGGGGGGCGGCCCAGAACCGGAACCAGGGGAACCCACAATGGCTCTGATCTCCAGTTGCAAATTTTTCTTTCAGATTCCCAAGGCTCTCCACAGAATTCTGCCCAAAATTCTTCTCTTGCAATGTCCAAAACCAGAAAGTTAGCCCACCAGTTGTCCAAAAATGTGCATTATCTGTGCCCCCTTGAGGAGAAGGAGGGAAGATATTATGCCCCGGTACAAGTACAGGGGCAGGGTACGATTTCAGCGCTGGTGGACATGGGATCTCAAGCTACCCTTCTGTCCAGAAGGGCCTTTGATGAACTGAATGCAGGAAGGGGAGGGAATTACCAAATTCCTCTCACCTCTCTTCCTGGACAACTCCAGAACTTTGACGGGAAGGAAATTCCCATCGAGGGGACGGCATATTTGGACATTAAAATTGGGCGACACAAGTTGAAACACCCGGTCATAGTTGTGACCCCAGAGGGCACCCCTTGTTTACTAGGGAATGACCTCCTGAGAAGGTTGTCACCCCTAATAGATTGCGTAAACAAGGTCCTCTAAACCCAGACTAGCCGACCAATAAAATTAAAACCGAGTGTCAACCATGTTAGTTTAAACGGCACCTGCCACATGGTTGAACAAAAATCTGACCAAGTAGAATTTCACTTCCAGAACAACCAAATTCCAGACGTGACAGTAATAGCAGTAGGACAACAGACTGGTGATGGGGGGTCCTCTCTATTTCTGAAAATCAACCTTCCTTCCAGTCTAAAGTGGTATTCCACGCTTGAAGGAAACACTCTGAAATTCTATTCTAATCCACAATCAGAAACTCCCACTCCTATAGTGCAGAAAGATGTGAAATCAGCTCAGAGCCTGGCTGATATTCAGCAAATTGGAGAGCAGTTATTCATCCCTGTTCAGTTAAATGATGGGAAGGACTCTGTTCTCACTCGAGTGTGTGTGAACAACGGTAAGAGCTTCATCAGCGAAGCCATGTTCCGCCAACTCCCAAATGATCCAGCCAGTCCCACCTTCAAACTGATAGACAAATGGGAAATGGACCTGGAAGCACCTAATTCCAAACATCTCCTGCCAAGCAGGTGTATGCTCAAAATCTCCATTGGCAACAAGAGCATAGTCCACAATTGTTGGGTCGTGCGAGACGTCCCTGCCGCCTTTTACTTAGGCAGTGACATTCTCAATCGCTTTGCAATTAGTTTGGACCTAATAAACTTCAAAGCTTGGTCCTGATTAGCAGATAATCCCATGGGCTTTGATGATCCAGAAAAAGCATTTAGGTCAGCTCAATTGCTACCTTATGCAGTTGAAATTCAGATCAAAGAGGAAGTCACCATACCAGAAAGGACCCGACAATTCTCCCTGGAAGTGAAAGCTAAAAGAGGACAATATTTGCAAAACCCTGATGCCTACATACATCTAAATGCTTCTCTCCAACAGCAAGGGTTGGGGGTAAACCCAACTCCATTAGTCAACATAGAACATGACACCATTCTAATAGAGGTGGATAACAGCGACTTAAAGAGTATTACTCTAGCCGCAGGCACCATTATTGGAATGGCGGTTGACGACCGACATTTTTCCAATGATTTAGGAAATGAACTGTTAGGACCAATCCCCAAGGACTGTTTTGACAGTGACAGCGATGACAATACAACACCAGACAGGATTTTTACCCGGCATGGGGGGAACTTCCTGGTGTACACTTCCTGCCCCTATGGTAAGGAAGATGTGACTTGTGACTTCAGGAGGGATGAGGTGATTTTCCAGGTCCATGAGGGCTGCCTTTCCCACCTGAAGCCTCCGGTCCAAATCAGCACTCTGACCAGGGACTTCTCCACCCAGCTGGAGGAGGCCGCGGAGATAGCCAAACCAGAAGTCTTTCCAGGCTTCAGGCAGATGGTGGAAGAGAGAGTCAACCTAGCTGATGCCTGTGTGACTCTGGAACAAAAGCAAAAGTTGAAACAAGTTTTCTTGGATTTCCAAGATCTTTTTGCGGTAGACTCATATGACTGTGGTCGCACCGACATCCACACCACAACAATCCCCACGGACCCTGGCATGACTCCTGTGTTTGTGAAGCAATATCGCTTGCCTCTCGCATCAATGGAGTCCCTTACTGAAATAATTAAGAACCTTGAGTCCCGGGGAATAATCCGTCCAGTCCACAGCACTTTCAATAATCCGGTGCTGGGAATATTGAAGCCAAACGGCCAGTGGAGACTCTGCGCCGACCTCAGGGAGCTCAACAAACGGGTCCATACTTCCCGATGGCCTCTTCCCTACATTGACCAAGGGCTGGCCCAGATCCAGGGGTCACAGGTATTCACTGCAATAGACCTGGCCAATGGATACTGGACCGTGCCTGTCAGCAGGGAGGACCAATACAAACTGGCTTTTACCTTTGGGGGCCAGCAGTACACATGGACCCGGACTCCCTTCGGATACCTTAACTCCGGTAATGAGTTCAATATTTTCCTACATAAGGCCATGCCCGACCTGGGTGCGAGGGGTAACCTGGCTTATGTAGATGATGTCCTCATCAAAAGCTCAACTGTTGAGGAACACATAGCGGAGATCCGTTATGTTCTGACGCAGTTGAGGGCCGCCGGAGCAAAACTTTCCTTTCAGAAAGCACAGTGGTGTAGAACCCGTGTTCATTTCTTGGGGCATGAGATTGCTCCTCAGGGTCTCTGTCCCCAGGAAAAGAAAGTGGAAGCCCTCCAAAATTTGAAAGACCCCGCATCTCTGCGGGAACTAAAGAGCCTCCTTGGACTGACTAATTACAGCAGAAAGTTCATTGAGGGCTACGCAGAGATCACCAGACCCCTGATTCATCTCTTGAAGGGGGGGGTCAAGTGGGAATGGGGTCCAGAACAATACGAGGCAGTAAGACAACTCAAAAGAAGCCTCTCACAAGCGCCCTGCCTTGCTTACCCGGTCAGAAACAAGGAGTTCTTCCTGGAGACGGGGTTCTCTAATACGTGCTTGACGGCAGTATTATACCAAAAGCATGACAAGGTCAATAAAGTAATCTCCTATGCGAGCAAAACTTTATCCTCTGTGGAGGAAAAATTCAACGATTGTGATAAGGCACTCCTGGCAACGGTGTGGGCATTGAAGAATTACCGCCCGTTTATCCAGGGGGAACACATCATAGTGGAGACTCCACACCAGCCTCTGCAATATCTCCAAAGTGACAGAATCCGGGCCGGAAATGTGAGTAATTCCCGAATTACTTCCTGGATTCTGTCAATGCAAGGCTTTCCTGTGGAGGTCAGATATGGCCAAAACAAGAAGAGTCCCCTCGCGCAAGGTCTGGCTGACTTGCATGATTGTGCCAGAGAAAACTGTCTCGAGGACGAAAGTCTAAAAATAAAGGACAACATGGAGGCATACCTTAATTCCCCCCACAAAGTCTTTGAAGAAGACAAGTGTGAGGGAATGCCCACTGTGTATGTGGATGGATGCTCTTATCATGTTGACAACGACGGGGAGAAAGAACTGGTGGCCGGCGTAGGGAATGCATGGGTGAATGAGTCCCCAGAACCCTCCGCTGGATACAAAATTGGTCCCCGAAGTAGTCAGGTGGCAGAATTGATGGCTGTGCATCAGGCCATCCTCACTGCTGTCCAGCATCAACTCCACGAACTGGTCATAATCACAGATTCGGATTATGTACGGAACGGGTTCGTGGAGCACCTGGTTAATTGGAAAACCAGAGGCATGTTATGTGCTAACAACAAACCCTTGAAACATGGGAAGTTGATCCAAAACATTGATGATCTGGTCACCTCGAAAGGAATGACCATCTATTGGAAGAAGATCAAGGGTCATTCCAAAGTAGAGGGACCAGACAAAACTGGAAATGACTTAGCTGATCAGCTGGCCAAAACCGAGGCCATCCAAGGGGATCTAATTGAGATTGAGTCCCTGTTGGGGGAAATCCAGGTCACTGCTATCACTAGGTCCCAGACAAATGCTCACAACGACCTTTCAATTGCACAATGGAGTAAGGAGACCCCTGATGCTGATTTTATTACAGCTCAGAAGGGGATCCAATAATTGGTAAATTTTACCAGCACCTTGAGGACCCTGAGAACTTTCCCCTGACGGATACCGATTACATTGGGAAAGAGGACCTAAGAGTGTTGATGAAATGTCCAAAAATGTTCCGGATCCAAGACGGTTTGTTGGTAAGGAAATCCAAAGCTGGCCACGATTAGTGGGTGGTTCCTACTTCATTCCGAAGCCTGATGTTAAGTCACGCCCATGATGCGGCCACTGCCGGTCACAGGGGGTTTCACACAACATTGGAAATCTTAAGAGAGGTTTCATACTGACCACACATGGGGCAGGACCTCGACCAATACTTGAAGGGATGTCTTGTGTGTGCACAATTTCAGCCATCATCCCTCACGCACTGTGCGCCTCTCCAAAAGAGGGGGATGACACTGCCATGGTCAGATTTACAAATCGACTTTGTAGGCCCTGTGATTCGCTCTGCTAGAGGAAACAAGTACATGTTGACCGTTACATGCTTGTTTACCAAGTGGGTGGAATGTCTCCCAGCCCCAAACTGCAAGGCAGAAACGGCAGCTGCCTTGATGATTAACCACATCTTTTCCCGTTTTGGTCTACCTCAAAGGATTGAGTCAGACAGGGGTAGCCACTTCACCAGTGAAGTAATAACAAAGATGTGGGAGATACTGGGGGTCAAAAGGAAGTTACATATTGCTTACAGGCCAGCTTCTTCTGGAGCAGTGGAACGCTACAACCGGACAATTGTGAGCATCTTAAAAAAGTTTGTGGCAGATTCTGGGCCAAGTTGGGTTATCCGATTACCTCTGGTCCTAATGGCCATCAGATCTACCCCTTCATCTGCAACCAAAATGTCACCATTTGAGTTGATGACTGGGCGCAAGATGGTGCTTCTGCAGCATTTGCTCTACAGGACCCAAGAGCAGACACTAATAAATGCCTCCACAACTCATGAGTATGTGGAGAATTTAAGGAAACACCTTCAACATGCTTTTGCTTATGTGCAGCGGAATCTAGAAAGATCAGCTGATAGCATGAAGACCCACTATGACCTGAAAACTTCCAGGAAGGAATATCAGGTGGGGGACCGGGTCTATTTATACAACTTCCAAAGAAACCAGGCAAAACAACGAACATTTTTGCCTACATGGAAGGGACCCTTTGAGATTATAGACAAAATCTCCCCTGTGGCCTACAAGATCTGCATCCCCAAAGGCGGTTTGGCAGAGGGAGAAGACAAGTGGGTCCACATTAACCAGTTGAAGTGTTGCCATCCCAGGCACACTCTGCAACAACTGGAGGAATCCTCTGGAATCCTAGAGGGTACTGTCTCAGATTAATTCAGTTCTAACTTATAAGATCCTACATATCGCCTATCAAATTCTGAGTTTCTCAATGTGGGTGTTTTTGTGTTTGAATGCAAAAAGAAATGTGCATGTTCATATGTTTTGGCTATAAATTTATATGCCACCCCACTATATCAATGGTGGGGGAGAAATGTCCATGAATAGGTATTGCCGCTCTTCCTTTGTCGTCCTAGGAGAAAGAAAAGCTGGAGACGGGCCAAGGAGGACGATCTGGAGACTGGGAGCAGAGACGCAAGGGGCCCAGGGTACCGCCCAATATTCCCATCAGGACCGGCGAGGAGAACCGATCGATCCGACCGGATGGAGGAAAAGATGCTGAACTGTGCCATCTATTGGAAGAAGATGAGGAAACATCCCAGGTCTTGCAAGTCCCATCAGTGAAAAAGAATGGCCATCGCAAGAGGGGGGCTTGTGGGATGTTTTTACCCATGCATCCGAGCCCTACCTCAAAAACTGTGCAGTACTGGCATTGAAAACATCATGATGGCCAGAGCTTCCCAGAAAATGCCCAGGGAAATGCATGAAGAATAGGCTGCCACCCATTTTGCCGATGTTATGGGCACAGAAGGGCACTGCCTAAAAACCCCATTGGATTACCCACACAGTATCCTGAAACCATTGGGAATGGCAATGTTGATTGCCAAAAGCAACCTAGAATTGTGGGGAATTCATTTTCTTAAATCCCAAAAATGGGTGCATTACCAGTACTCACCACTATCCAAAAGCCGGCGTTTTAAAACAACACCAGACTTTTTTCGTAAAACTGAATAAATGAACCCAAAGCAGGCCAAAGAAAGACTTACTGAGAGGTGGATACAATGTAAAGTTATATTCTGAAGTGACTTGAAGGTTATAACAAGACTGGCTGAGCTGTGGATTTCAGCAGTTTAAGTAAATTTGGACTGAAAGACACTAAAAATCTAAATGTTTAAAAGAAATGAGTGACCTACTTTGAGTGTCACATAGGTTGCAATTGTTTAAATGTCATAGTTTTAAACTTAGAATCAGCATTCTAGCTGCATATGTAAAAATTGTTAATTTTATTTGAATGCAGAAAACTGGGTAACTAAAAGTGACATTAGCTGGGGCCTGGCTTAAGGAACTGGATTCTGCTTGACAACTTCCCCCCAATTGGAGTGAAACTGGATCCACAGCAGTTCCCAGGCCTAGCTGCCTTTTGCTGTTCCCACCAAAAGGGATATGACACTTCTCTGATTGAATTACCTGGGCTCTGCAGGTAATTGAACAAAGCCCTGTCCTGTTTTATTGTTGGGAGTCGTAAATGTAGCTTCCTCCTGGAAGGAAAGGGGAGGGGCACTGCCTGTGAGAGCAAGCTGGCTTGGCAGAACTGGAAAAACCAGAAATTCAACCTTGTGCTGGGGGGAAACCACACCCCTTTGGGGCCAGAACATAACTCTAAAAAGATGGATCATTCATAGAGCGGACTTGTGAAAATTTCATAAATGATACCATAATTCTTGTGATTTTTCTGCCCACATTTTAAGAGGTTTTTAGAACCGGTGGTATGATCTGGGGGCAAGCTAGCAGTTAAGAGGGTATTACTTAAAATGTATGCATGTTAAAAAATCTGACACTTCATCAATTAATGTCCATACTCCTTGCGCACATGTGTGTAAATTTGGGTTAATGTCCGAAATTGCAAAATCAGTTAAAAAGTGCAAATGTTGCCATTTCTGCATGCAAGCCCCCAGGAAGAGCAGATTTGGACAGGGTATACCATCAGTAAATGCATGATGGGTGCATGTAATTTCAAACCACTGTGTAGCTATGAAATATGTCTTTTTGATCAAATATAGATTGTGTGTAATTTGACAGGGGAGTGTCCTCTCTACAAGCCATTAAATGACATCGCTCTGACTCACAGTTCCTTCCCCAATCATGGGAGAGGGGAGAATTGGGCCAATGGGCAGTTGAGAGAGGGGCTGGCTAGTGATGCTGCACACACACCCACTTTCAAAACACATAAAAGCAGACAGTCAGGACAGATAGGGACATTCAATTCCATTTGCTGCAACGCGCTTTGCCGGACCACACAACATCCAGAAGATACGAGATTCAACACTTAGACTTTAAAACTCCAAAGAACTTGATCCAGAACTCAAAGCAAGGGCCTAAACCCACAAACTGAGAACTCTTCTCAGTGGGCCTCAGCATACAGCAAACCTAACAGCGATAGCAGCATCCAAGAGCCGTGCAGATCAGCGCTGGGTCCAGAGAAAGCTGTGCAGAAAGATCCAGAAGCAGTGCTGTACCCAGAGAAAGCTGTGCAGAAAGATCCAGAAGCAGTGCTGTACCCAGAGAAAGCAGACCGCTGTTCGCAGAACCAGAGAGCTGACCCAGACCGCTGTTCGCAGAACCAGAGAGCTGACCCAGACCGCTGTGCGCAGAAACCGTCCGTGGCGAGTGAAGAAAACCTGACCAGATCCGTGGCGAGGCCCATTCTATTTTACAATGTATTGTGAGTACCTAGCAGAACTGTGCAGAACCAATCTCTTAGTTAAAATAATATAATTCAATCTATTTTAATCTAACCAGAACTATCTCCTAGAAGTTGTACCTTGTCATTTTGCATAACTGTCACTTGTCACTTTGAATTTCAACATTCCAAATCCGAAAAACTACCTTTATTTAATCGCTCATATCTCCGTGACCGTTTGTCTTAGAGACTAACTTTCCTCTGAAAGCTGGGAATCTTGGCTTTTCAACGAACCTAGAACCGCATTCCTACTCCGTATACTCTTGCCGCAATCGCGAAAAACGCACTCGCGAATTTGCCGCGATTTGCAAACTTCTCCACGTGTAAAAATCGGCTGCTGCTTGGCTTCCGTTAAAAAAAAAATTGTTTATCCTGCCAATCATTCCTAGAACATTGCTAAAGTAAGCCGGAACTAATTTAAACCAACTAATCCTCAACCTGAACCCCCAGAGGGAATTAAAATAATTTTAGCACATTTTCACTTCATTGCCAGCACATATAAAAGCATTTTGGGCCTGTGTTTTAAACTTCTGTAGTCTAAGCTGCTGGGGTGAACTGAATTACATTTGATTGCATTTCTGAGAACTGTGTGCTTTCCTTCCATTTCCTTGCATTGCATCAAGGGGGGGAGTGCATTGCCAGAGAAAAGTGATTACCTTGTCTTTTGGTGAAACCATATCAGTTTATTTTCTATACTGCATTTCATTCATTCAACCTTGCATTTCCTTGAACCCTATAAAGCATTCTCTACCACATTATTCTTCTGTCCCTATTTACAAAGTGTGCTACCTTATCAATTTCATGTCAACTCCTTAGTGATTATAAAGAAGTGTGCTAGTGCCAGATTCTCTGTTGTTAATCTTTATCATATCAGATTAAGTGTGATATTCAATTATTAATTTATTATAAAGTGTGATATATATATATATATTGTTTAAATTATCAAATAAACCTTTCTTAAAGATATATCAATAAGGGTTTTCATTCAGTGTTCTAGACTAGGCGTTGACTTAGCTGTAGTGTTGGATTGAACCCTCTTACAGGTAACTACGGTACCGGTAAGCTAACTGGTCCCATAATTACCGGACCGACAAACTACGAGTTCTGCTCGCGGATGCCTTTTGGCCCATCAGGTTGGACCTGGCGGGCGGTCGGCACCCGCGAGCAGAGCATGTCGGATGCACCGCCACCATTCTGAGTGGTGCCAGTGCATCCAACCTCCCCATTCCCATTGAGCCCTATGGGGCTCAAATGAGAATGGGGAGCATTTTTTACCGGAGCCCTGGAATGGGCACATACCCGGTCTGGCAGGCCGTAATGACCCAGCAATTTCCCATTCCTGGCTGCGGGTACAATTCGCAAGTTCGGCGGCAGCCTGCCGGTTTTACCAGCAAGGCTACTGCCGAACTTATAATGAGGCCCAATCTCTTTCTAGAATTTACACACATGGGCAATCACACTATGGGCCTCATTCCAAGTCCAGCGGTAATCCTGTCAGTGCTACTGGCGGATTGCCACCAGCCTCAGAATGATTTACCGGCACCTGACTTCCCGGTGCCACCGGGGGGATTACAACCCATGCAGCCCTGAATGTCAGGCGCTGGTAAATTGTAATTCCCCATTCCTATAGTACTCTATGGGAATGGGGAACACAGAATCACCGGCACTGTTGTTAACGGTGCCAGTGCTTCCATGACGGTCTGCCTACTGTGGCCGGTGTGCCCAGCAGGGTTCGATCTGTCGGGTACAGCGGCTCCGGCAGGCAGACCTGTAGTATGTCAGTCCCTAAACAACGGTGCCGGTTAACTTACTGGCATTATTTTTTCCAGACTTGCATACTTATAATGAAGCCGTATATCTTCAAGTAAAACATGCATAATGGGCCTCATTACGACCCTGGAGGGCTATTAGCGCCATGGTTGCCTCCAAAACCTTACCGATTCCACCATGGTGAATGATTCCCCATTCACCATGGCCCTTCCCCATTCCCATTTTAGCCCCCATAGGGCTCAATTGGAATGGGGAAGGCGGTAATTACGGTACCGCAAATAGCAGTTCCGTAATTAACTCCAAAGTCCCTTTGTGGGTCCTGTCCTTAACGGCTGGTTTTACCAGCCGTTGAGGGAGGACCCACAAAGGGACCTCGGAATAGGGTGGTAAGGGATTACCGGCACTGGTGCCCTTACCGGTACCTGTAATCCCTTACCGCCCGGGTCGTAATGAGGCCCAATGTGTACCTAGGGATACCTCCTAGGGAATACCCAGTATGCATGAAAACAGATAATAACACACCAAAATTGCACATAAATTGACAGATGTTCACAGTCATAGCCATTGTGCAGATTGCATACAATATAGTAACTAACTAAAATGACAATTTCCAAAGCCAAATGCACTATTAAAATGTGTGTCAGACAGTAATAGCCGTATAAGCTAGTGACTGCTTATGGCTTGTCCAGAGGGAGCCTCCTTAGCCAGGCCCCATGGGTGCATTGTGAAACCAAATAAACAGCATCCCAGTTGTGTGTTGACTTGCAGAAGGCCATGGCCTCATTCAGTGTACAACTCCCGTACAGAGTAAGCAATTGCTTAAGATACCTCATCGTCAAGCGTCTCAGACCATCACACAGAAATATTAAATGCATTGTAGACTCTTCCTCGGCCCCGCAAATAGGACTTTTACTAGTGGCCATATCCGCCTGATAGTGCAGCATGATCCTTTGTGCCTCATGGAGTGAAGTGTTGGCAGGGAAGTCACAGACACCATCAGGGCACGAGCATTCCAGATGAACGTGGATCTCCAATCAGATGCTTCCCTGCAGAGCTTCAAGATGATGATGGGAAAGACATCAGACTGATGGAGTAGAGCAAAGCAGAGGCAGAAATGGGCTGCTCGGGCAAAGACTCATCCAGTCCACTGTGCCAATTCATTCGATAAAACTGTGCTTTGGGGTGTACAAGGAGAGATTCTCTGTGGCCTTGATGCTTCATTTCGAATCTCTGGGTTACTTATATTGTGTGCTCAGTCGCATATGAAGTGCCTCGAGTGATCCCCCCACTCCAAATAATTGAAAAATTAGATAGAAGTGACTTTAATCCCTTCGGAATGCAATATTCACGGAGCTATGCTCCGAAATTGATCGACACTGGAAAACTATTTTATCCAACTATAAGAAACCAAGTTTTCTACCATTGGGCGCACGTTCGTTTTTGAAAAAGTCCCCTAGGCCGAAATATGTGTAAGCCAAGGGACATAACAAGTGATTAAAATAATGTCACATAATGAGCATTGTCACTTATTTTTCTAATTCTTTTGATGACTGCGATAGCACTGTCGGCAACCTTAAAGAGATTTGTATGCATATCTATTCAAGCTGAATTTAAAAGGCACACGTAGGGACATCATAGTTTGGTGATAGTGTGTTGTGCCGACTCTGAACGACACATCAGCATAAAAGCATTTCAGAAGGAAACAAAATGCTGTGGGGTAAGAAACATAAATGAGGTGATGTGGTTATTTTCCAGGATCTATGAGCGGAAGGTGCCCACGGTATCCAGTCATTTTGCCGAACACAAAATACCAAAAGAAAATTACAGAGACAAAATTTGGTCCAGAAAATAGAGACAATTAGTTAATTATATGTATGGGGGGTGGTAAGGGGTTAACAAGGGTGGGGAGAGGATTGTGGAGGGGTTACTAATATAAGTAAATGTGAGGCTTGGGGGTGGAGAACATCCAAAAAAGAAGTCTTTTTTCAACAAAATTGCTTCACTGTAAATGTTTTGGTTATTTTCGTTTTCGTTAAAGTCACATAGATCCGTTGCCCACTACCTACATTTTATGGGATAAATTCATCCTTTGCTATTTGAGGGACCACTACTTCCTTTTCTGACACTGAGTAAAGTCTTACAGGGATCTGAGATTCATCTAATGACAGTGATGAAACCGTAAAATAATACACAAGTTGATCCCCCTTACGTGCAAGGGAATTAGAAGGTCAAGCAGCACCTTATCTCTTTAGGAAACCCAATTCTGGTAAAAATTAATTAAGCATTCTCTATCTAGGACTGTTAAATAGTGGTTCCATGTCTTTACAACGACACCCAAAATAACGACATACTTTAAAAACAACACCTAAATAATGAAAAAAGTTTTAATTTTTTTTATTTCTATTTGGGGTGGTCCCCCAAACCACTCTTTTCTACTGCGTTTTTACCCTCCCCCCTACTATCCCCAACCATTTTAATCCCTTAACCCACCCCCATATATACTTTTACTTTAATACATTTTCGTTATTTAGGTGTTGTTTAAAACATTTGCTGTTCTTTTTGTTTTCCATTATAAACACTGGATACCCTTATTGCATTATTCCCAATACTCCATAGATCATTTGCTCACAGTCCTCACATTTTCAGACTCTTGCGATATAGGAACTGAGTACCCTGTCCTATGCTAAGAAATTAGAACACTGGACAATGTTGTATTCCCAGATTTTACATTGCAGTTAAGACAATACTGTTACGGCCTCACTATGATGAGTAATTATACAATCACTTGGCCTTGTGATAAATGTCACAGCAATAAAACTACTCAATATGTTGCTCAACAATGTATAGACAGACTATTGCTGTAGTATCCATACAAGGTTTGAATATTCCTGTTAGTTAATCATTGTTCTCGATGATGGACACCTTGGATAGGATCTGTAATGGGTGATAATGGAAGTGGTAAAAACCAGATGAACAAGCTGTAGCACTGATTGGGACAATGATGGATTCCATTTCTGGAGCCTCACAGTCTTGGTCTAAATAGGTCAATTGAATGGGCCATTCTATTAAATTGAGCATCATATTGTAAAGCTTGAAAAAACATGTTTGTTCTGCTTAATATAATTTTACATTGGAAATCTCACAAATGACATACACACTGATATGTCGAATAAACCAATATAACTCTGGGTAATTTACTTGGATTAAAGTGAGCTGCTTGCATCGTATATCTATATATTGTGAGGATCTGAGGACGTCTTCATTTCTTTTCCCCCTGTATCCTCCTCTCGGGTGGCCAGGGAAAGGCCATCACTTTTGGATCCTGACCCTGGAGGCGTATATGCGATGGAGGATCGCCTGGGTGGAGCAGACTGGGGGAGTGAGGAGAAGATGTCCTTAGGTGACATACAGAAGCACCCATTTCCCTTTTGTAATGAACCCTCTATCCCTTAAGCCCTCGTAGCGTATTGTCAACCCTTTCACTGTTTTTCCCTCCAAACTGTCATCAAGAAAGACCAGCTTAACACTGGGACGAGGAAGAGGCCAACTAGGAAGGAACATCCTCTTTAATACAAACACATGTCAGCATCTTTTTGGTAATACAGATCCATATAAACCTCAGCAGTGTACTGGGATGAGAAGGAGGACAGCACAAGTAGGCAGAATTACCAATCTAATAGTGAGCAGTCTAGTCTTTTCCTGTACTCATTATGGTGGTGGGAGATTTAAAAGCTGACATCCTCTTAGAAATGGAGTCAGCGGTGGAGGCAATAGAACAGACTGCTACGTGCAGGCAGACATCTCCAGATTGGCGGTGTGGTAAGCAGAGTACTTGAGACCCTGTCACAAATGCAGAGTTTATGGAGCAGGAAGCTAAATTGAAGGACGCTGGAAGCTGGTAATAGACCGCAAGTGGGAAACCGACACGTTCAAAGAAAAGTGGTCGAACGAAAACAGAGCTGCAGGTGAAGCATCACTGGGTGAGCAGAGCCACAAGAAGCCTTGGGGAGAAAGAGTGAGGTATTGCACACAAAGAAGACATCCCATGGTGGCCGAGGACCTTGCAGATGAGCTGTAAGATCCAACTGGTGAGTGAAACCAGAAGGGGGAACACCGAGCTGGCCAGCGCACATGAAAATCAGGCAATTAACATTGTTTTACAATGAAGTAAATACCAGTTTTGAATACCGAATGAAGCGAAAAGCAGAATAAGTAGTTTTGAGTACATGATGAAGTGAAAAGCAGAAGAAATACTTTTGAATAAAGAATTAAGTGAAAAGTACATATAAGCACTTGTGTATTCAGAACAGAGCGAATGCAAGTTTTGAGCATTCTTCAACTTTGAGCAGAATCAAATAAATATTGGGAATGTGCCTGATTCAAGGAACTGGGTATTATATGAGCAAACAAGAATTGGCAACTGCTCCGAGCATTCTAGGAACTGTGCATTTTATGAGCAAACAAGTATTGGCAGCAGCCAAGAGCATTCAAAGAACTGTCTATTATATGAGAAATCTAGTATTGGCAACAGCCAGGAGAGTGCAAGAAAGTGTGACAAATGCATGGTGGCCAAGCAAGCCACAACTCAGTGTCAGAAGAGTGTGACACAGATGACTAAATCAAGCATCCCTGTCAAGTTGAAGCAGTGGCATCTAGTTGATGGAAAAGAAGCCAAGAAGGGGTATTGGTTGCATGACCTGTGATGGGCGGACCATGTGGTCTGACAACAACACCTAGACCAAGTGCACCCCTGAGTGGAAGAGCCACTGAAAGCCCTTATAAAGAAGCATGTGTTGTACAAAAACGTCTTATGTGTTTTCTATAATTAAGGAACTGAATGGCTATGTGAACTAGTGAAAAGTGACAATCTCCTGAAAGCTGGGAAGTGTCGCAGGGAATCGTGTTTGTTTTAAAAGCTGGAAGATTTGAACTGTAAGAGGGGAGGGAACCCCTTTGCCGTTTGAACTATTTTGAACTTTTTCGAAGGGAAAGCTGATTACAAGCCAGTAGCTGGGAGAAGTTCTGAACTTTACTTTTAACACTTTCTGTTTTGTTGCTGACATCCCTACACATTGCACACAGTTAGAGGTGAGGGCAAGTATAGGTTTTGGGCACAGACATACATTTACTTTGGACTTTCTGACACAGACTATCCTTAATTTATTTAGGTAGGGAAATCCTACCTTAGCATACAGCATGTTAGGCCTTATCCAGCCCTTCATCTTAAGTGAATACACATGTGTGGACCAATCTTGAACCTGTTGCATGTGCCTGCTTCGTGATGCCTTCAAAATATATAAAAGTCAAACTGTGTGTGTTGGTTTTTGGCAAATACAATTCCACACTGTTTCATCAATATCCACCAGAGTTGCACCGTTATCTGTTAGGACCATCTGGACAATACTGGCTACATTACATTTCGACACCCTACCCCGTTTCCCCTATTTCAACACAAGTCAAAATGTTTTTGTGGATTTGTGGCTTGGCAACGCGTTATTCCTTATACAATTCCCCACCGTTTCACCCATCTGCAACAAATATTGAATGGTTACCTGTTAGAACCCTCCAGCCATTACTGGCTAAATTACATTTGTACACCCACCCACCCCTTTTCATGGATTTGAACAGAAGTCAAAATGTGTTTCTGGGTTTGTGGCTTGGTAAAGCATTGTTCCTTATAAAATTCCACCCCGTTTCATCAGCCTGGACCAAATCTGACATAGTTACTTGTTAGGACTGTGAGAAACCTGAAGGTGTCCCCCTAACAAGTCCCCGGGGATCTGTCATCCAGGTGCCCAGGACACGGCCATCGCTATTGGACCCAGTTCCTGGGGGTGGAACAGTGAGGGAGGATCACCTGGATGGGGAGGTCCTCGGGGAGTGGAAGTGGGACACTAATGGGTGAGATGCAGTATCCCCCTTCTTCTAACACCTTTTCTCCTTCCTACCATGTAGGATACTCGGACACTCTACCCCTTACCCCTTTTCAACACAAACACTTTCACACACCATGAAAGACATTGGACTAACACCAGAGCCATTTACCTGACATGTCACAACACAAATGTCAGGCAAAGTGAGGCAATCGACCAGAATAACACACACCTAACGGTCCTTTCCCTTCCCCACAGGGATAAAAGGTGGAGCACGAGAGCACACTGCAAGCAAGGCAGTCTGCACGATGAGACAGCTATCCAAGGGTGGCAGTTCAAGAGGAGGAGAAAAGCAGCGGGAACCGAAGGGGCGTCAAGGAGAGAAGCAACCTTGCCCTTTCCGACCCAGACCCACGAAGGCTCCCAGAAAGGTATCAAAAGACTGCAATCAATAGCCATTGAGTGTTGCAGCAGATGTCAATGGTACACGGAACCCTCTGACGCTGATAAGCAGAACAGGGAGAGACGCTTGCTACGGTGGTACCATCCTTGACTCCAGAGACAGGAAAAGCCAAGCAGTTCATCACAGCCAGTGAGTGGAGGAGAGAACCGATAAAAAAACGAACTGCATTGGAAGAAAGTTGCAAATGGCAAGCTGAGGAAAGTTCAAAGAAATGTTAAACTCTTAAGGGAAAACCAGCTGCAGAGGAGTCTGGCACCACGTGGGTGCTGATTCGAGAGACTCTGGTTGATCTCACGTTTGGTGAAACTACCGATACGGGAAGCCCATAGGAGAGCCGCAAGGGAAAGGTCAAAGTGGTAATTCAGGGGTCTAGCAAAACCCCTGTGCAGTCGAAGGTCTTTGACCTGCACGTAATTGGAAAGCTAAGGGAGAGGAATCCTGCATAGTGAGAAAAGAGAAAGAACTGTAAGCCTGGCAAGAGTTGGCAAGAGTGAACCTAACGGAGGGATGCGGATAGAATGGGGCCTGATGTCCCAATGAACAGTGTGTTGACAAGAGTGAACCTGACAGAACAGTGAACTGTTTAAAAAGACATTAAGACTTGTGAATGTGAAAGATGAAATTGTTTAGGACCCCAAGCCATAGTGAACCCAACAGAGTGAGGCTAACATTCAAGAAGGGTCTGAGTCCAGAAAATGGGTATCCAGGAATGAAGAGCCATCACCCACCAACACGTGAATGTAACAGAGAAAATTGTTGAAATACAAGCCATAGTGAACCTGACAGAGTGATGCCGATATTCGAGAGGGGTCTGAGCCCGGAAGAGTGGGACACAGGGGTGAAGAATCATTACCCCAATTGCAATCAGAAAGGAACTTTTGTTTATTATTTTAAACACATCAGGTCATCGGAGGCAAGAGATGTTTTGTAGAAAAGAGGGTTAACCATCAGAAATCCTGATCCCTGAGTGCGGAACTGTAGTCTCATGCTGGAAAAGTTCGAGCGTGTGCCTTGTACCTGAGTCCCACCTTGTCCCGTGCTCAAAACGTGGGGAAGGGAGACCCCCGGCTACCACATCCTGACTTATCATTTGTGAACACTTCTTACTTTCTTGTGAACACTATCCCACACTATTTTTGTATTTAGTATTGGCCCTTTTATTTGAAAAGATGCAACCAGGACTGCCTTATTATTATTTGATGGTCGTAGCTTGCTCCCATCTTAGATTTAGGTTTAGATTAGGTGTTTTTCCAATCTACCTTTACAGTTTAATAAACACCCTTGTACTGTGATCACTTGTGTCTGTCTTTACTGTTGCCACCATGAGTTCCTTACAGGACCTTCCAGACTTTGCTGGCTACATGACATTTGGACACCCCACCCCTTTCCCCAGTTTTCAGAACCTTCACACATGAGGTGGTTGCATGACATCGGCAAAACATCACTGTGGTCATAGAAGGACCAGTCTCAACACGAGGAACAAAACTTGCGGTCCTGGGACCTCAAAAAGCATGTTTGAAGGCCCTAGGATGCACAGTTTCTGAGATATTCGCACCGCAATGCACCACAACGAACTGCACCACACCAGGGTGAGGTGACAGGTGGAGAGAGACCACAGAAGGTCCCAGTATGCAGCAGCACACCAACTCTCGCCTCCCTCCAACCTCTGCTGTGGGATATGTCAGCCAGCCACACGCACCCATTCTCAGTGCAGTTTACTTCTGGGTGCAAAGCACACCAATCGATAAGCGAATCGGAACAGCTACCTGCAAAATCATTGATTTTCAACAATTGATCAGCATGTTATCACGTCTGTCTTCAGAACCTGTTCAGGGAACGGGTACTTTTGCTATTAAGAAATACAGGCAATCATGTTAAGAACACATTTATTATGACGCTTGATACAACTTTTGATCTAATAGAATAATTATACTGCCCCAAGATGACTCTGCAATGTGAGGAGTGTCCCACTATAAGAGGGGTTATGCATTAAGATTCTGCAGTGAGGAGATAAGTGTGACATGACATCAATGGGTTACGAAGGTTACTCATTTTTTAAGAGTCATATACAGATATGGGGCTATGCATGAAATACTTTGAGCTTCATGATTAAAACATGGCTTTACAAATAATATTCGAAATAATTTGAACTGTGTGAGGATTTGTATATGACACCTCATCATAACATGTTTTCTATATTTTGACACGAAAGCGTATTGCACACATTAATATATTGTGCCATGTATTATGTCTCACATCCAGGCATCCCTAAGAACGCACATTGCACTGTCCCAATAACAATCACATGCATACAACATCCTCACTCATCACATTCTCACCAATCACTCCAACAAAAATGGCGAGACAAGACACTCTGCCCCCTACCAAAACACTCACCGATCGATAGTTTTCAAATCAACTTTCAAGTCTCACCCACCGGCCAAAATACCCTGAAAAGTCAAACACTTGAGGTCAAAATCTGGAAATAAAATGCCTCCCATGTAATTTGAGGACAGTGGGCCATTACGTTTACACAGTAACATTAGCAGCTCCCCTCAACCAGATTTTCATCATTTGCATTGCGGGGTGCAAATGTAAAGGGCAAAAGGCGGCTCACCAGCGTTTAAGACACCCTGTGCCCCACACATGTACACACTTGCTATGCCAAGTGGAGCTCACAAAAGAAAAGAAACCCTCCCCGCCGTGTGAGCATGGGGGTTTCAGTTCAATTGTACATGCTCCCTGCCAAAGCACGTGCAATCAGGGACGTCATTTCACCAAAATGCCAGGGGTAGTGTAAGTGACATACCATGACCCTTGACCCCTGATGACATCACAGGAAGTGATGTCATTTGACTGCCCCCCCAAAGTGATATCGCAGGAAGTGATGGAACACAACCTTTAACCCATTGACAAAACAGGAAGAGGCATCACATAGCATTGTACACTACGAAAAATATGGTTACGATATCACTATAATGTGATGTACATTTCATACAAGAATTTCTCGCCAAATGTAT
Source organism: Ambystoma mexicanum (assembly GCF_040938575.1). NCBI lineage: Eukaryota > Metazoa > Chordata > Amphibia > Caudata > Ambystomatidae > Ambystoma > Ambystoma mexicanum. The sequence goes on along the minus strand of NC_090934.1, from coordinate 113,712,307 downwards.
CATTAAGATCAGTGTGTATAGGCCCATATTACCAAATTACTGTGAATGCAATTAGACGTACATGACCAAATAATGATGTGTTATTATATAGGATTTATGCTTAAGCGCTTTAAATATAAGAAATATACACTGAATATCACCCAACCTGTGTTGGTACCCATTTATAGACCTCGAGGCGTATAAGAACAGACTGAATCAGTGACTCACCCCCTGAAGTGTGCCTGAAATAAACCTTTAATGAGTTTAGCAATTATTGTATAGAATTCCAGAAAGACACATTTATTGGCATTCCTATTCTTTCTTATTTAGGGTCAGTGTTGAAAGTGTTAGGTTAGACTTGTGGCACTCCCGTTTTTATTTTTCTTCTTATTTCAAGGGGTCTGAACAATAAAGCTAGGCACTCTAGAATTAAAGAGCCACGTGGTGCTGGCCACAGCCCAGGAGTGCATTGCATTGCAAACAAAAAAAAGAAAAAAAAAGAAACTTTCTTTTTTAAAACATTTTTTTTAGAGGTCGCAAGGGAGACCATAGATTTCGCAAGGGGGATCTCAGAGGTCGCACTTGCGACCTCTGGCGACCCTCAAATGACATCCCTGTGTCAGTGGTTGAAGTGGGTGGGATTGGTCGGGAGCAGTGCTCCTCTACTTCTTTTAATTATGTTTTACCGTTCCTATACTTTTATTTTCAAAAGAAACCGTTCCGGAACGGTTTTGTTTTAAAATAAAATTGTAGGAATAAGTTTAAACTTGCACTTTCACTGCACTGCACAGGGCGTTTCCTTAAAGAACAGGCACATGCGTTTTGGGATTTTTATTGTGCATGGGAGGGGGCGCCGCGATGTGGTCTGTGGGGAGCGGTGCAGGCCAGTAGGGAACATAATTCCACTACTTATTTTCGTACACTTCGACCACTGTCCTGCGTGCAATATATCCATACAGGGTCCACCTGCTTTATGCTGCTGCATAAAGCAAGCAGCACCCATAAGGATCGCCAGACTTTGCGGCAGCATGGAAATGTATGCCAGCACAAATGCTGCAGCATTTGTATGACGAAGAGGAAGGGAGTGGCGGAACTGCAAGTTGCGTCCGCCCGTCCTCTCTGCCATAAAAATTCTTGAAAAAGAGCCATGGTGGGAATGGAAGGCGTTCGAGCATCACTCAAGGCTTTTACGCTTTTCAATTGAAAGTGACCACCCTTGTCCTTTCTCACTCTTTCCTTAACCAACACCCTTCCCTCTCACTTTCACTTTTAGATCCATGAGAGAGCCTGGATCCCATGACAATAGCATGCAGTATAAATCTCAATAGCATAACATAGCAATGTCTTGAAGATATATCACAGTCAGCCAATGTAGGGGTGGTCCATCAAACCAAGCATGGCTTCTTGAGATGTTGTTTCCATCACTGAACAACTGTTAGAAATAGAACTAGATAGAAATAGATCCCCTACACTAGAACTAGAAACGGATGCTAACACCTGATGAGACAGATGTAAGGATCCCTTGGTAGCAGTAGGGAGGTAATCTGACGTCATCTAGAAGCAGTGAGTGCAGACTTATCCATGCCGGGTTTGCTGGAACAGGGGCCACTTGTTTACGTCTATAAGAGAGGAATGCATGTGATGTGCCCTGGTTTTGGATGGGTCTGGGAATGAGGCACAACGTTGCTTGATTCTGCCATCGATTTAACTGCAAAAGCACAAAGTTGCTCCTTGTGAGTCACTTCATCACCCATTGGTGGGAGGCCCTCATTTTGATTCGCTGAAAGAGTTTGGGGGCCTCAGACTTTCAATAGCCCAGTGCCATCCCTCACCAGATTTACCGACTTGCCCAGTATTTCAGTCAACCCCACTAACATGCACTGCATAGAAGCAAGTGATTTAAAGTCCACACTCTCAATGGATATCCTCCACAGGTTAGGTACTATTGGTTTCTCATAGGGTGCTGGCAGACCAACTAGGGATTGTTTGACGTTTGTCCTATATGAAGTCAGAGCTTGGAATGTGATGGTTTATGTGCACCCTGGCCTGGAGGGGCACAGGCCACTCCAGATGCGTAGGGTACTTACCACTTTGCTCTCTAGGATACGTAGACTAGCCATAATAGTAGCCGCAGGATAATAAATAGCTTCTGAATCTGTAGTTACAGCTTCACTCTTTTCACCACAGCTGGTGGATACATATTGACGAAAACTGTTTTTTCTTTATCTTTAGGACATATAAAAGAGACATCATCTGGATGGTAAACAACGGGATTAGGCAGAGGCTCATGGATCGATTTTCCAGAATTTTCAATAACTGGTACTAAGGCTTTTAAAATGTAATTTTAATGTATTTGCAACAATCACTCCGTTTCTTGGTGAGATTTCTGGTTGTAAGTTGTGGTGTCCTTGTCACTTGACTAAAGATACACTGTTGTGTTTGCTCAACAGTAAAAATATAGCTTTGAATTTGATCACTAAGGAAAGAAGATACATTCAATTTTTCATTTTTTTGTTTATTTTTTCATTTTCTGATATTTTTATAATAGTCAGTACATTGTGTTCATCCAGAGATATGAGTCTACCTATTTTAAACTTATCGATTTTCCAAATTAAAGAAGGAGATAGGTCGATGCCACAATAATTGTCCAATTTTTGTGGGTTTGCCATGGTTTGCACCAATAGCGTTCTTTAAAACATATGAGGGGAATACTGTATATAACTATATCAAACTCATCCCGTAGGGGGTCCAGGAGCACTTAGTGGCGATGGGTGCAGATGGGCGCACTCTTTCCTCTGACATATTTAGGGTGTCGTGCAATGCTCATGTTGTGGTGAAGACTGCAGGTAGAGTTATGGGGGAGCGGGGCAGTAGAAGCTAGTGGCACCTGTGAAAAGCAACTATCATCATAAGCTGCTGAACGATAAGGCTTACAATATTTGGGGCCTCACCACGACTTGGGCGGTAATGCTGGTGGTATTACTGCCGGCGGTATTAGCCCTACCGCCGAACTCCACGGCGCTAATAGTGCTGGATCACGAGTTTGGCGGTAAAGTAAATCCCCATTCCCCATTGAACCCATTCGGGAATGCCCCATTCCCCATTCACGCTCTTACCGCCGGTGGATTTCCCGCCGGCGGTAATAGCGCACATTTTCGGCGGATTTCCTCCCAGCTCAGCGCTGGGGCGAAATCCACCGAAGTCCTGATTTGGCGGACCCTTAAATCCAGCAGTAATAGCGCTACCACCGGATTTAAGGGTTACCGCCAAAGTCGTGATGAGGCCCTTGGTATGGTATCCGGTCATATTTTCGAATTCATTCTTTCGAAATGCAATTTTTTTTTCTCGAATTTATTATTTTTTGTTTTAGATTTTTTTTTTGGGTTTCGTAAGTAAAAATAAAAGTGTTTAAAAAAAGAAACAGGGGTTTAGGGGGAACCCCCACATTTTAAACATAAAATAAAAAAATTAAAAAATTAGAACAGTTTCAAGTAAAAAAATTAGAACATTTTCTTTAGGCAAAATTGATTAGAGAAAATGGCATTCGAAAGAATTACATTCAAAATAGTCACTATAAACCATTTGGTATTAATCCTCATCCTCTATGTGTCTGCAGTCCTGCAGTCCTCTTTTCCGTGCTCCACCCCATCTGCCTTTCCATCTCAGCCTCGCTCTGATCCACCAGTGTGGCAATAGAGCTCAGTGGCTCCTGTGCTAAGGAGTCCAGACAAGATGACTTCCATGTCGGGACTCAGCAGCAATTGGCAGCATTCTCCCTTCTTATTCGGGACTGCAGACCTCTTCTCTATTCTGAGCACTGTGTGCGCCTGAAACCCCAGTAACAGAGCCTTGCTGTTTTCTGGAAGACACAATTCCCCATGAAGATGATCTACACAAGGTTGAGTTAGCCAGGAAGGTGGTTTATCCAGTTATTGGGCCTCATTACACGGTAGGCGGTAAACCATGGCGCTATTAGCGCCATGGTTCATGCCAGTAATTTACCGGTACCGCCATGGTGGAAAGGGGAATTACCGCCCCATTCCAAGGTTGGCGGGGCAGTAATTCCCCCTTCCACCATTGCCCTTCCCCATTCCCATTTTTGCCCCATAGGGCATAATGGGAATGGGGAAGGCGCTAATTACGGCACCGCAAATTGCGGTACCGTAATTAGCTACCTGGGTACCTTTGCGGGTTGGTTTTTAATGCCTGCAAAAAGCAGGCGTTAAATTCCCCAACCCGTAAAGGGACCTCGTAGTAAGGCGGTAAGGATTTACCGGTACCGGTAAACCCTTACCGCCTACCGTGTAATGAGGCCCATTAACTTTTAGGATCAGACTTAATTTATTTATTGGACCCCTGGAATATATGTATGCTTTAAAGGCACATTCCTAAAGAGGGCAAAAGACAGGAAGATGCAGGAAGATAGGAGAGAAGAAGGAGAGGAGGGTATGGAGGGGAGAGGTGAAAACTCTAAAAGTGATATAAATGAGTGAAATGAATGAGGTTCCTCTATAACAGGGTTCTCCAACTCCAGGCCTCGAGGGCCAGATCCATATTGGGGTTACAGGATACCCCTCATTAATATTGATCAGATACATTTGCATACAATTATTCTAAATGCATGCACATTTTTTCTCATGAATATTAATGTGGGCTATCCTGAAACCCTGCCAGGATTCTCAAGGGCCGGCGTTGTACTCACATGATCTAGAAGATTATTCTGAAATCAGAGCAGATTTGATGACATTTGATGGCAGTTAGAGAGAGTTCTAGAGCATTGAGCCATGCATGGTAAAGCAACAACTTCATATGTGGTATTTCCAGTAGCATAGGTTGGTGGGAGCCTAAAATTGGATGTTCAAATTGTACTGGAGGGTTTGTACATTTTATTGATCGAATAAGGCAGTTGTGGCCATTATGGTGTAGAGGTCTATAGGTGAAGCAAAGGCTGTTGAAGATGATACCGGATGAGACTAGGAGTCAGTGGCAATTTTTTAAGATTAAAAGATCTGATCATAGGACTTGAGGTGAAAAATTATTTTGGAAACTTTAACAAATAGTAGTGATCATATATTTGCCCATTGATACAGGTGCCATAGGACACCTCCTGGAGATCTGAGAGTGTTCCCCATCTTTGGCAATTACTGTACAATATACCAATGATGATTATCCACGAATTTACTTTACCATAGATCACCTTCTCACACAAGCATTTAAAGGCATACATCCAATCAATTATCTTTCAGGCAGGAGTCTGCAACGTTCAGATAGCAAGATGTTTAGGACTATAACTCTATTAGACCTGTAGCATGCAATCACTGAAGGCCAGCTTAAATATATAAATCATTTCTAGTAAACTGCATAGTGCTTGTGCTAGGGTAGGGAGTTACTTCATCAAAGAGGAGGTGACTGCTTACACCTCACTAGCTGTGTATATTACATCAACAACTTAGAATGTCGCCACTTCAACTCTTAACTGATATTAAAACATTCTAATGTCACAGAAATGATTGCAGAACAGAAAAGGAGACTTCTAAATGTTCTCAATATTGTCCAAAGTACATATATGATAAAGTTTCAGAAGATGTCTTTAGTCTCAGTAAATTAGATGTTCAAAATCTTCAGCCAGCCCATGTTGTTCACAAGTTACACTTTATCAAGATTACATATTCTTAAAGAAAATGCGGCCTCATTATGAGTTGGGCAGTGCAGCAAAAAAGGGATTGTAATACCATTACTGTTGCATTACCGCTCCGCCTAACTATTAGTTTGGTGGAAAGAAGGGGGATTCACCACCAGCGATGAGCTGCAGGTAAATCCACCACCTTTCTGCCAAATATTGGTGGAATTATAACCATCGGAAATACTGCCGTGATAATTGTGCTGAAATGATATGATATGGCATGATATGATATGATATTGCATAAATCCCCAATGGAGTCCCATTGACTCCAATTACATGGGGACTAACAACACCACCACCACTTGTGATCCAGTGGTACTATCACCAGACCAAGAGGCAGTAACGGTAATTACGTTTAGTGGTATCTCAGCAGAGTTACTGCTGAAATGCCACCAAACTTGTAATGAGGCCCAGTTAGACTGGGGTCTTCCATTTTCCAGTGTATCAAATGGAATGTTTGCACCAAATGTGTTAAAATTTAGATGGCATTCCTAAAATCATGTCCTTTATTTATGGTCCACTTTTTTGTATAATGGTATGTGGCATCTTATTTTTTTGCCTTCATGTTAGCTACACATAGCATGGTAGATCGTTTTGAAATCCTGGATGTAAACCAAGATCCTGAGTTCTGCAGAAAACATCTTATCTAACATTAAAATCTTCTAATATTAACACAAGCACCTTGTTGAGGACTGTGTGGCCAGGTAAAATATCTATCAGCCTTAGCCCGTATAGTCAATGGAGAGGGATCATAGAAGTCATTGTTCAAAACATCTGGAGAGCCGCAGGTTACATATCCCTGCTTAAACATGTACACCAATATTGTTTCTAGCCATCCTGGGTCATGTGAAGGTTCATAGTGTTTTCACAAGAAGCCAATGTTCCTTAGATGCTTCAGCTTTTGAGGCAGGTTGTTCCACTCAGCTGGCCATCCGCCTTGTGATCTCCCGTGTGTGAGGAATTGCTATCTGGCAAGGGTGCAATGCCCTGGCTTTTTTATTTGTATTCAATTGTAATATGATGCAGATCATTACATCTCTGAAAGGATAACCTGCTGATCAGAGTGCCTTTTTCATAAGCTCATGCCAAAGGACTAGTGTGTTACTGTGTCCTGCTGCATCAGTATTCTAACTCGCAGCGCCTGCTCTACCCATGGCACAGAGCAGGGTCAGATGCTGCAGATGCCCAATTGACAGCAGTATTGAAAAATACGTCTCTTAAGATAGGCACCCTGTGCCAAAACTATGATGATCATAAGTAACCCATGATGGTGGCAGGATAATTTCTAAAATAAGGCTACACCTGAGTTTACGCATAGTGCATGGCACTACTAATTGTAATGCAGCCACATCCGTATTGATGCTGCACATGTGTCAGCTACTGTGAGTTATCTCTGCTGTGGAAGGTGATGTGCATTCTGGTCAGCTGGGTGTAACCCATCAAATGGCAGGACAGGACCCTGAAAGGACCCTGAAAGGCCGGGCCTCCTCTTTGATCTCATTCTCTGTCAGAAACAGGAATCTGTTCTAGGCCAAGGTATCCAAGGAGAACTACCATTAAAATAATTAGCCTCACCCCATGGTTCTGCGTCTCTAAAGACCTTTGTCCTCAGTGAGAAGTGAAGGGGGGATCTTATAAGGCAGGAAGGCTCTGGTCACTGGAAGTAAACTTCCACCATTTTGTTCCTCACGCTCTCTCTCTCTCCAACCTGTCCTCGAGTCCCCATGAGTGGGCCTCACAACAACCAGAGGGCCAGACCAGCCGAAGCTCCTTGTTCTAACGCACCAAACCGGGCGCTCTGTGTTCACCGCACCTGGAATAAGAAGGAAGTAGGTGATGCTGGCTGTTGCGTCCATCCACCACTGCATGGTTTCCTAGCTAAAGCCCATCACCTGCTAGGCCTGATGTAACCTGTACCAAATCACTGGCGAGTCACATGCTGACTCTGGTTGGGGTTACAACCATGCCTCGACCCAGCTAGCTCTTGAACTGCTGATCATCGACCGGCACATCAACACGCACAAGATCACCCCTTCGATGACCATCACCCACTGACTCAATACAGTGTAGCATCTCACATCAAATCCTGAAGACCGATTCGGCATGGCCAACTGTGAAGTGATTCTTTGACTGCCCTGACCTGCATCTTTGAGAGCCACCCTTTCACTGCACAGAGAGGCCATCTTCATCCCTACTCAATGCCTGGTTGCTGCTTGGGCCCACAATATCCAACTTGCCTGAACCAAGCTTGAGTCTCTAGCATATACCTTTGACAATGTGTCAGACTACTTCAATCCACCAAGAACTGAATCCAGGTAAGGCTGGCTCAAACTGCCCCCTCTGTCCACTTGGGCCATAGAGACTGGTTAGGTCAAGATCACTCCTGGTTTCATCAAAAATATATCCGTTTTGTGGTTAGTGATTTACCTGCAACCCCTGGAACCACGCTCAGAGTGCCACCTTCTCCAATCTGTTGCATCTTCTCTTTGGGGTGGGCTTTTGTACAATATTTTTTATCTGTTCTACTTGCAGACGGTGTGTTTGATTAAAGTATATTTTTATAGAACCTTGATTGGACATTTCCTTTATTTTGAACTGTGAAACTGTGTTGTTTGGGTCACTACTGGTTCAACTTCACACCCCTCTTAAGAGCATAGCCGTCCTTTGACCCGCGTTACAGCAAAATGTAAGGGAGGTATATCTCTTAACTGTCCTTGTTTCACCTTTATGATTGCGCTATGTTTTGGTGTGTAAAAGTGTGACGGCTGAGTCGGCCATTTTATCCCGACCCGTCCTTGTACTCGTGCAGAGCAAAATCCAGTTGTTCACACTGTGGACACCATTTTGAAGTACTCATCACAGTTCTTCACACTGTGGACACCATTTTGAAGTACTCATCACAGTTGTTCACACTGTGGACACCATTTTGAAGTACTCATCACATCCTAAATGATTACTTTCTGCTTTTAGCCGATTGGGGGATTCTGTTGGACTGCTTAGATTTTAACTAAATTGGTTCAGGTAATGCATATGCATCTACATCCTGTGTTGTGCTGAATTTTTAGGTTGACAGAGGGACTTCTTTGGAACGGCCGAAATGCACAAATAATAGATTCCTCATGCAGGTAAGAAAAGTGTGATTGCTTTTGCACTTAGTTCATATAGATGCATGTAAGTGAAGGGTATCACAGTGGAAGCACTAAAAACTGTATAAGAGTCTAAGTATCAGGTCTCTAACAGGACAGCTAGATGTAGGAAAACACTGTCCCATGAAGAGCCGTATCGGTATTTAGAACTGTTAGCAGGCCCTATATCTGTGTATATCAACAAAGTGATTGATTCTATTCTAGGAGATGGTGGACATATTGTCAGTTCAACATTCAGACACACACTTTTCTTAGACAGAATGCAGTAGGAGAAGCTAGCACTGCTGTTAGAGTACTGTGGCTTTACTTTGTACGGAAACAATATTAACCAATCTGAGCATACTGGCCCGGATGATGTAGCAACATAGAATTCCAGGTACATTTTCGGCATCATTGATTGGATGTTTGACAGATTAGGATTTGCAGAAATTCAGAAGATTTGGGTAACGATGGAAGTGGACCTCTTTATTTTAAAACATGATACCGATTTCTATTATCATTCGGAGGGTGATGGTGCCCACAGGCATAGAAAATACAGGTGGTGGTGAATCTATGTCATCACTGCGCCACCTGTAATTCCACCAATGAAAATGTCGACTGCAATTACGACGTGGCACAGTGATCAGAAAGATATCTTCTGCCTGCCTGCCCCGGCCCGTAATCACGAAACCCGCACCCCCACACCTCCCCACTTACTTTAACTGCAGCACACTCCTGTGTTTTCCGCCAACATCCTTGTACCCCTGAGGCGTCAGTTCCTCCCACTTACGTCGGGCGGTGCTGACGCCATAGGGTTCTTTTTTTAATCTATTTTTTAATGTTATCCCTTGCTTACCGTAATGGTAAGCGGGGGACACCGCTGCACCCCCTGCCCTTTACTATATCCAAGGAGAACAGGGGACACACCCACAACCCCCACTCTGCTTGGGCGCAGTAATGGGGTCTGATTTTTTGTACCACGCTCAGGCGCAGTTTTAGTAATGCGCCACAATTCTGGCAACATTTTTGTACGATTCCGTGGTGTTGATAGGCAGGGCTCATGTAATACACATGGTGGTGACATGCAGTACAGGGAATTATGATATGTGGTGCTCGGGTAATATGGATGATGGTGATACGCAATACAGGTGGGGGTGATATGCGGGGGCCCAAGAAATACAGATGGTGATGATACACAATACAGTTGGTGGTGATGTGAGGGCGTCTGGTAATACAGAGGGTGGCAATATACAATAAAGATGTGGTGGTAATATATGTAAGGCAGATGGTGTTAATATGCTAGACAGGTGGTGGTGGTGATATGCAGGGGTCAGCTAATACAGAAAGTGGTGATAGACAATACTCGTGGTGGTCATATGTGGGGCAGTTAATAGAGATAGTGGTGATATGCAACACGGGTGGTGGTGATATGCAAGGTGCAGTTTATCGAGATAGTGGTGATACTCAATAACGATGGTGGTGATATGGCTGGGTCAGGTAATACAGATAGTAGTGGCACATGTAGCCTCGGGCAATACAAGCTTTCTTTTGCGACTGGAAGTGTATGGGAATATAAAAAGCTTGCTGATTCCGTATTGTGGTGAAATAGAGCAGGCAGTGAGTTGTATCAATTCCGAATCCCTACTTCCTATGTGTTCCTTTGATACCAGAAGAAAGGGCACGTGATTTAGAAGGATTTGTTGAGCACAATAAATGATTCACTGCTCATCAAGAAGTGTTTGTTAAAGGACCCACAACCTAATTGTATGATTGCAGTATCTTTAGTAGTGAAGCTGATAGTTGGGGAGAATGCCCTCACCCCAGCTCTCCCCCACAAGGCTCAGGAACTAAACACTTCCAGTCAGAGACCTAGGAGGGATGGGTAATGTAGTTTCCGCTCTCACTACATTACGAGGAGGAGCCGAGCAATAGGCACCTCTTCACCCAGCAGAAGGATCTCCCGGCACTGCAGCATGAAGGATGGCATCCCCAGCAATCAGCTCCCTCAAAGAATCCAACTTCAAAAAATGGGGCGCAAAAGCTAGAATGACTACATGTTCCTCCATTCTGCTGTTTTGATGTTGAAATAAAGGCACCGTTGACTTCCAGCTCAGCAGGAAAGAGGCGCGAACATGGCCTCATCTAGGATAGGCAGAAAGCGCCCACAAAGCCCTGGGGCCAACCCGCAAAACAGCCCTGAATCCCAAGCGTTCTTCCAACTTTAAAAGCAATTAAAAGCATTAGATGAAAACACCTTATGAATTGTGCATAGCAGATCAGCAAAATATCCATTACATGAATTTATTAAAGAGTAAATATTTACACACAGATCACAATTGATTCCTAAAAAATGAAAAAAAAGGTTTTGCCCATGATAGTCAATGAAAGTCTGAACTTTTTTTAATTTTATATTATTGTATAAAGCACAGACCTAGCATGAGAGCAGCAGTGTGCTGTAAAGAGGGTGGGTTGCTAGCATTTGGACTGGTATCTTTTAACAGTGGTGCAGTAATGTGAGGTTTGTACCCGGCATGTGCGTCCATTGGAATTAGTCCTTGGTCAGGTGTTGCTGAAAGAGCCATGTTTTGAAGATTCGCCAAATTGGATACTTGTGGTGACATTGCAATATGACACTCGGATCGAGTTCCAGAGGGTGGGGGCATGACAAGAGAAGAATTGTTTGCGGGTCCTCTCTTTGCGGATGAGTTGTGATTCAAGCCGGTTGGTCGATTTGCCGCACGAGGAGCTTCCGCCACCATATATGTGTAGCTTAGTTGCCAGGTACGCTGGTTTGCCACTCACTGCTTTGTAGATGATACATGCAGTATTGCACACTCTCATGGCTTTGAGTGGTAGCCGCTGTAGTTCGCATAGACGTGCTGCAGCATGGTGGACTGCTTTTAGCGAAGCCAAGTGAGCAGCTGGGAGTCCTGTCAGGAGAGCATTTCCCCCATCGATGTGCAAGACCATAAGGGCCTGCTCTATGGAACGGTTTGATTTCTCAAAGGGTAGAGATTATGAGCAAGGCAATTTGGTCCTTCTTGGGTATGTGTTTCTAGAAGAACAGTGAAGGCATGCCCCTGCACGCTCACGCCAGAAACATTACAACCCACTAGGGAAAAAGGCCAAGAGATTTCCTGCAAGCATAACAAGTTTTAATTGCACATAAAATAAGAATGCAAGCAAAGAACTCTGCTGCTCGAGAACGTTCTGGTCTAAAGTAGTACAAACAGAAGCTGTAAAGTAAAATTCTGCGTGGCAGGTTGGTGAGACCCTATGCATGGGCCTGCTCCATAGGGGATGCCAAGCCACGATTGGTTCCGGTCTCGTCCGTCTGTTTTCCCTCACATGGTGTCAGCTGGGGTCATCTCTCCAGGGACTGAAGGTCACGCTCTTCACATGTTGCTTTTACAGAGTTATTATTGTAAGACAATACCACTGCATCATTATGGCATGCACCTGGGAAGATTGGGGACTGGCAGAGGTGGAGTAACACAATCATGCTGAACCACACATTCTTTGCTCATTTCATCCGCACTCTTCGCACCCAAGGCTTCCACCCTCATTTTGAGCTATAATGTATTCCTCCCTGTACCTCATATTCCAAAGGGTGTATTTATGGGATAAGGTGAAATGCTTTTGAATGTTTAGATCATTTATGGCCATTGGTTTCATGGTTGGTGGTCTGCGGTCGCCTACTATCACGGAATTCAGGGGTCCTTTATGGGGTCACTGGTGGGTGCCATTACACCTGGTGGGCTGGGTGGGGGTTGGAGGTCTGCTCATGACCAGGCTGTGATGAAGGCATTCTGCGAGGAGCCTGGTGCTGTTCCATGGCCTCGCAGGGTGCATTCCTCTCTGGGATAACGAGTATTTGCGACAGTTAAGGAACAAAGGAAAGTTTCTGTGGGGATTAGCAACGTGGGTTCATGTGCCCTCAGCGTATGGGCCTGTTCAGGTTTCTCCGCAGGGCCGATGTTTACCACGCGGCCAAGAAGTACTGAATTTGTCTACCATAACTACAAAATGGTGTCTATTTATATGCGTGCACTATGTCTATGCATTGCAATATTGTGTTTGTGCTGGGTTTATTAGCACGCCTCTCTCCACCCTGGTACATCGCAATTCTGTCTATGGGACTTGCCTTACTCTAAAGCGCATAGGGGTTGGGAAAGGTTAATTTCCTTCCCAACACCAGGCTGATGTCAACGGTGAAGCCTAAGGGTATGGCAGAGTCTGAGAGTTGTGGATCACATTCTCTAGGCCAGAGGTCTTCAAACTGTGGGGCACCCCCCAACCCTCACATGCGGGCGTTGGCACATTCCGGGGCGGGTCGAGATCTTTTTTTTTTTTAAATGGAGGAAATGGCTAGGGGCGGCTCACAGGGTCAGACTGGAGCATAAACTGTCTCGGGCACCAATGAAAAAGTGCCCGTCATTTTCAAACAGCAAATCTTTTTGCATTTTTGGTACAGGCATTGCCCTTTTGCGCTGGAGGCTCATTCATAATGTGTGAGGGGACGTCAACCCAGTGGCCCCCTCACCCATTATGGAGGTGCGGGGAAGCCAGCCCAGTACTCCTGGGCTGGCTAAACTGTGAAAAGGGAAACACGGTTTCCCTTTGCCAGTTCAGTTCCCCAGCCGCACATGCTCACTGAGCCATGCAAGGATGGGGGCGCTTTTTTTTGTTTCTTCAGAGCGTGGGAGAGCAGTCGCCGGTAGCCTGAGGGATCTGCAGGCTTAGGGAAGCCCTGCCTGGCCCTGCGGGCATCCGTGAGTTTGTGCTACATTATTGAAATTTTTGCCTCGCGCTCTGAGCGCGTTGTTGTGCTGCTTCCCCCCTCCCACTTCCTGGTCCTCCTCTCCCTTCCCGCCTCCCTGAAAACCCACCCCCCCCCTCTAATTGGCTGCCTGGCTGCCTCCCTCTTGGCCTACTTGACGGCTGCTCCCCCCGCTCACTTCTTTGTTTCTTCAGAGCGTGGGAGAGCAGTCGCCGGTAGCCTGAGGGATCTGCAGGCTTAGGGAAGCCCTGCCTGGCCCTGCGGGCCTCCGTGAGTTTGTGCTACATTATTGAAATGTTTGCCTTGTGCTCTGAGCGCGTTGTTGTGCTGCTTCCCCCCTCCCACTTCCTGGTCCTCCTCTCCCTTCTCGCCTCCCTGCCCGCCCACACCCCCCCTACCCTCCTCACTCTGCCTATATCCACCCCTTTCCTGGGCAGCCCCCTGCCCGGCAGCCCCCTCGGCTAAGGGCCCCTTAGGCAAAGGGCGGCTCCTACGGTTGCGGCTCCCTGTGTGTCTGCAGGTGTCCGCAGGGGACGCCTGGCGCCTGCACTTCTTCTCCACCTCTCCTGGCCCACCCCATCTATTCCTGGTCACTTCTTCGCATGGTGTCTTCTCCTCACTATGTCCCACAGTTGTGTTAACCAGGGTTTTTCTCCCCCCGCAGGATTCTCAAACTTAGGTGGCCTCTGTACCTAATACGCTCTCACTGTTCTGAATTGTGGTAACCAGGGTTTTTCTCCCCCCGCAGGATTCTCAAACTTAGGTGGCCTCTGTACCTAATACGCTCTCACTGTTTCTGAATTGTGGTAACCAGGGTTTTTCTCCCCCCGCAGGATTCTCAAACTTAGGTCGCTCTCACTGTTCTGAATTGTGGTAACCAGGGTTTTTCTCCCCCCGCAGGATTCTCAAACTTAGGTGGCCTCTGTACCTAATACGCTCTCACTGTTCTGAATTGTGGTAATCAGGGTTTTTCTCCCCCCGCAGGATTCTCAACTTAGGTGGCCTCTGTACCTAATACGCTCTCACTGTTCTGAATTGTGGTAACCAGGGTTTTTCTCCCCCCGCAGGATTCTCAAACTTAGGTGGCCTCTGTACCTAATACGCACTCATGCACTGGAGGTGCACTGTTCTGTAATGTGGTAAACTAGGGCTGGCCACTCTCTTACTGCCTGTGTACTCTCGTATTGTCTGTCCTCCTCCCTCACTCCCTCCTACTCCATGGTGCTCTCTATCTTGCCTATCTTCTCTAACTGCTTCTCTATTGACTACCCTGCTCTCCTCACTAAATCTGGTAGGAAAAAGTTTAAAAAGGACATCCTGGTCTCCAACCCAGGTCTCCCTGTTGCTGACACCTACACTAGTGCCTGCTCCAAGGAAACTCTCACTGACATCCTCTTTTTCGTGCCTTCGCCTGACCTATGGACCCTTCTTATGGTCTCTGTGCTCTCTCCTTTCTCCTCTTCTCCCATTAATGGTGGCACCCGTTGGGATGTCCTCTTGGCCTCCTTCCACTCCTCTAAGGCCATCATTAATGTCCACGCTAACGGGACCGTCTTGGTCCAAGGCCCTCAGGCCAACCTTCACCTCTTTGACAGACGCTTCCCGTGCCTTATTAACTTCCTTTCCTCTCCTGCTGTCCCCCCTCCTCTGTCCTCGGCTACCTTGCCTCTACCCTCCCTCCCTGCCCCCTCTCTTGCTCCTTCTTCTACACCTCCACAGGGCGTACCTCTGATCTGTACCCCTCCCCGGAAGTCCTTCAAGGAGGGCAACCTTCTCCACATTGCCACTCTTAACTCTCGCTCTGCAATCAAGCATTCTTCTGATATCTGTCACCTTCTTGAGGAACTGGACCTTGACGTCCTCGGTCACACTCCTACCTGATGGCTACAAGATCCTCTCCGTGCCCAGGCCCAACCATGCAGGGGGGGTGTAGCCCTTATCTTCCCTGATTGGATTCCTGCCACTGTCACTCCTACGCAGTCATACTCCTCTTTTGAATGCCTTGTCTGCCGTTTCTCTCTCTCTCCTAGCCATTCCCTTACCGTGGCTACTATCTATCGGCCACCTGGTCAAATCTCCTCCTTCCTCTCCGAGTGGGCTGACCTCTCCTCCTCACTCCTGTCCTCAACCATTCAACTCCTCTTTCATGGTGACTTCAACATCCACTTGGATGTCTCCTGTCCCCCCACGGGACTCTTTCGTGACCTCTGCGACTCTCTCTCACTCTCTATTCTCCCATCTGGGCCTACTCATTTTGCAGGCCACACTCTTGATGCTCTGATCTCTTCTGACCTTCCCCTCTCCGTCCCTCTCTCCACTCCTCTCTCCTGGAGTGATCACTTTCTCCTATCCTCCCACATCACCCTCCCTACCCCACTGACAAAGCCACCCTTATCACTGCCACCCACCTTCTCGGTCATCCGACCCATGAAGCGCGTGTCAGTTGAGGCTTTCGCTGCCACCTTCGCACCCCCCCTCCCCATTCAGCTGACTCCCACCCTGACACTGCCCTCTCCATGCTCCACTCTGCTATATCTGATACTCTTGATATCCTTGCCCCTGTCATGAGAATCCGCCTGAAGCCCAAAGCCAAATGTAACTCTTGGTATGACTCGGAGCTCGTCACCCTTAAACGCAAGTGCAGGGTGGCAGAGAGGAAATGGCGTGCTTCATGTTCATCCTCTGACAAACGGGCCTGCCGCCTGCTCCAAAGGCAATACAGTCTCTCCGTTCTCTCCAAGAAGAGAGCCCTTATCCAAGCCCACATCTCTGCGGCATCTAACAACTCGGCCGAACTCTTTAAAATCTGCAAGGAGCTTGCCAACCCTGCTGAAGTCTCTACCTCTCCTGTCCCCTCCCAGGCCCTCTGCACTGCACTTGCCTCTCACTTCATCTCTAAAACTCAGGACATCCTGTCCTCACTCTCCTCCTATCACCTCCCTCCCTCTCTTCCTGGCTCTTCCTCTGGCCCTCTACAGCCACCCCTCCTCCCTCCTTCTCTGCCTTTCCCCTTTTTTCTGCTGACGAGGTTTCCAGACAAGTCCGATCTATGAAAGTCTCATCTAAACAGGTTCACCCCTGTTCCTCCAAAACTATCAAGGACCACATCGACGCCCTGGCTCCTGCCCTGGCTGACTTTTGCAACCACTCCTTCGCCTCTGGAGTCTTCCCATCCCCCCTTAAGCACTCCCTTGTGCACTCTCTTCTTAAGAAACCCTCTTCTGACCCCTCCTGCCCGGCTAACTATCGCCCAATCTCCATCACTCCCTTCCTGGGCAAGCTCCTGGAGAAACTGGCCATCTCCCAGCTTAACCTCCATGCTGAATCTGTTGGCAGTCTTCATGACCATCAATCTGGCTTCAGAGCTGCCAGAAGCACGGAAACTGCTCTCCTGAACATCTGTGAGGACCTACTCTTGAACCTTGACTCCAACACTCCGTGTGTTGTCATTCTGCTCGATCTCTCTTCTGCCTTTGACACTGTCAACCATGCCATCCTGCTCAACCGTCTCCGTGATAACCTGGGTATCACTGGTCAGGCTCTGGCGTGGCTGACCTCTTTCCTCTCCAATCGACCCTCCCAGGTCCAACTGGGGTCCTTCCTCTCTGACATCTTTTTATCCACCTGTGGTGTCCCCCAGGGATCAAATCTCTCCCCCTGGCTGTTCAACCAGTACCTGGCACTCCTTGCCCACTGCATCGCCGCTCTCTGCCCCAACTTTCAGTGCTATGCGGACGATACCCAGCTCATTTTCAGGCTACCCTCGGCCTCCTCCTCTCCTTCCCTCTGACTGTCTGTCTGCTATCCAGGAATGGTGTGCTGCCAATGACATCTGCCTTAATGCCAGTAAGACTGAGATTCTACTCATCGGCACACCCACTCCCTCCTTCCCTGCAGCTCTCTGGCCGGCCTCTCTTGGCCCTCTTCCTGCACCTACCTGCATGGCAAAAAACCTCGGGGTTATCTTCGACTCCACACTCTCCTTCTCTCCTCATATATCTGACGTCTCTAAGAAGTCACACTAGCAGCTGCACCTCCTCAGAGGTATTCTTCCCTTCCTCTCCTTCCCCCAGAAGCTCACTGTCTCACGAGCCCTGGTTCTCTCAAAGCTGGACTACTGTAACATCTTAATCTGCCTGCCTCCACTCTCCGCCCTCTGCAACTCATCCAGAACAGAACTGCGAGACTTGTCCTTGGCCTTAAGCCCAGGGACCGTATCTCTCCAGGACTGAAGTCTCTACACTGGCTCCCAGTGGCTGAGAGGATAAAGTTCAAAACCCTCTGCATTGTCCACAAGGCCTTCTGGGGCCTGGGGCCTAAATACCTTCAACTCTCTCTTCCTAAATATCTTCCTTCCCGAGCCCTTCGCTCATCCGTCTCCAACTCCCTCAGGGTCAGCCGCTTCTCGAAGCAACGAGCTGGGGGTAGACCTCTCTCCGCGGCAGGGGCCTCCCTCTGGAACAGCCTTCCTGCCTCCCTGAAACTTGAGGAGAACCATCAACGGTTCCGGAAGCACCTCAAAACCTTCCTCTTTGCTTCTGCTTTCTCTCTCCCTCTCCCCTGCTAATTCTTCGCTGAATCTGCACCGAATCTGCAACTGGGCCACTCTCGCCGACCTCGGTCCTGGGCCCAGCCACTCTCCACTTGCACTGCCTCCCTGGCAACCCCTGCACTGCGGGACTGTCTCTGTTTCCCTACAGCCCCCGTTCCCAGCACTTGTCTGCACTTACCTTGCACTTGCCACGAGCTGGCCCTATTCATTTTATTTATATATACTTACCTTGTACTGCACTGCCCCCCTCCCCTACCCTTGCACTTTCTCCCTTCTCCCTACCCCTGCACTTGCGCGATCTGAATGACACCTGACCTAGTAGGATCGCTGTCTGTCTTCCCCCGTTTCCCCCTCCCTGCCTCGTCGCGCCTTGAAACACTTGAAACCCTTGTGTATAGGCGCGTTACAAATGCCATATCATATCATATCATATCATATCATATTTTGGCGAGTGGGGGTAAGGTGGAGGCAGAGGGTTGTACAACAAAGGCATTTTAAAAATGCCTTACTTGCACAATCCCCATACCCACGTGCTAAAAACATCTCTCCTTCTGAGGCACTGTGGAGCCCAGGGGACAGGGATGGTATTTTTTACTGGACATCTATAATAGATACCCAGTCAAAAATACCATGCTTTCACGCTGGACCCCCAGCGCCAATTGCAAACTGCTTGGCTTTTTACTCAATGTTTTTTTTGAGTATGCTCTAAAATGCAAAATATTAATGCATTATTTTTAAACAATTCCCGGGGGGAAACCCCCACCAGAACCCTCCTGGGTTGGTTCGGGCTCACTCTCTACACCTAGTCACTGTGACATATCTGGGGGAAATACCTATGTCCCTCCACTATAATAATTCACCAGCCGCCACTGGCACTGGGACTGGGACTGTGCTGGGAGCAGGAAAGGAAGGAGCAATGGGATAGTGGTAGAAGCATGGTAGGGAGAGCCCAGGGTCTGTGGTGGGGTGGAGAGAGCCCAGGGACTAGGTGGTAGTTGGATAAAGGAGCTCAGAGACTGTGTTGGGAGCAGTGGGGGGGGGGGTGGCAGGGACTTTACTTGAGTAGGGTGCAGTGACGGCATGTGGGATGTTTGTACCATGCATCCGAGCCCTACCACAAAAACTGTGCAGTACTGGCATTGAAAACATCATGATGGCCAGAGCTTCCCAGAAAATGCCCAGGGAAATGCATGAAGAATAGGCTGCCACCCATTTTTGCCGATGTTAGGGGCACAGAAGGGCACTGACTAAAACCACCATTGGACTACCCACACAGTAGCCTGAAACCATTGGGAATGGCAATGCTGATTGCCAAAAGCAACCTAGAATTGTGGGGAATTCATTTTCTTAAATCCCAAAAATGGGTGCATTACCAGTACTCACCACTATCAGAAAGCCGGCGTTTTAAAACAACATCAGACATTTGTGTAAAACTGAATAAATGAACCCAAAGCAGGCCAAAGAAAGACTTACTGAGAGGTGGATACAATGTAAAGTTATATTCTGAAGTGACTTGAAGGTTTATAACAAGACTGGCTGAGCTGTGGATTTCAGCAGTTTAAGTAAATTTGGACTGAAAGACACTAAAAATCTAAATGTTTAAAAGAAATGAGTGACCTACTTTTGAGTGTCACATAGGTTGCAATTGTTTAAATGTCATAGTTTTAAACTTAGAATCAGCATTCTAGCTGCATATGTAAAAATTGTCTTGACTTAAACTGGGGAACAAAAAGTGACATTTTATCTGAAACCTGGCTTAAGGAACTGAATTCTGCCTGACATCTACCCCCACAGGAGTTAAAACCTGCTCAGCCACTCTTCCCCTGGCCAAAAGTAGTTGTCACCTCTCTGATTAGATTAGGGGTGGAGCAGCTACAGGGAGTTGAACAAAGGCCTGTCCTGGACCCAGGCAGAGGGTTTATTGGGTGGAGGCCATAAATGGCTTCCTCTTGAACAATGGGCCTTCCAGGGCCCAGGCAGATGGTTTATTGGGGGACCGTAAAACAGCTTCCTCTTGGCAGGAGCTGGGAGGGGCAGGGTCTCTGAGCTTGGCAGAACTGGAAAAACCAGAAATTCAACCTTGTGCTGGGGAGAACCACACCCCTTTGGGGCCAGAACATAAATCTAAAAAGATGGATCATTCATAGAGCGGACTTGTGAAAATTGTATAAGTGGTATCATTATTCTTGTGATTTTTCTGTGCACATTTGAAGACGTGTTAGGACCCGGTGGTATGTTCAGGGGGGTTTTTAGCGGAAAAGAGGATATTACTCTAAATGTATGTATGTTAAAAATCTGACACTCCACCACCTAATGCCCACATGCTTTGCAAACATTTGTGTAAATGCAGGGACAAATCCAATATTGGTAACCCGACCAAAAAGTGAAATATGTTGCCATTTTTGAATGCAAGCCCCCAGGAAGAGCAGAGTTTGAACAGGGGATACCTCATGTGATATGTGATGGGTGCATGTCATTTTAAACAAATGTGTACCTGTGCAAATATGCATTTGGATCAGATATAGAGTGTGTGTAAAGTTGACAGGGGTGGGTTCTCTGTATCATAAACAGACCTCATCATGATGACACTTCATTTCATTCCCCCAATCAAGGGGAAGAGGAGGAAGTGGCCAATGACAAGTGGAGAGGGGTAGGGCCTAGAAAGCTAGCCTCTCCACCCACTTTCAGAACACATAAAAGCAGACAGTCAGGACAGATAGGGACATTCATTTCCATTTGCTGCGGAGCATGCTGCCGGACCATACCACATCCAGAGATCCAGACTTCAAATCCATCAATCTCCAGAACCTGTAGCAGTACCTAGAAAGCAGAGCAGTATCCAGAATCCAGAGAGGCTAGACCAGCAGAGCAGAGCTGACCCAGATCACTGTGAAGTGCCGAGACCAAAACCGGAGTCCAGTCCAAAACCTGACCAGATCCGTGGCGAGGCCTATTTCTAAATATATTGTGAGTACCTAGCAGAACTGTGCAGAACCCAATCTCTTAGTTAAAATAATCTAATGCAAGCTATTTTAACTTGAGTAGAACTGTCTCCTAGAGATCCTGTCACCTGTCATTTGCAAAGCTGTCACCTGTCATTTTCTAGCTGCAAGCTGTAACCTGTCGCTTTGAACTTTTAAAATTCAAATCCGAAAAACAACCTTCACAAAATCGTTCATAACTCCGTAACCGTTTGGGCTAGGAACTTGGTTTAACTTTCATCTGAAAGCTTAGAATCTTACCTTTCCAACAAGCCTAGAACCGACTTCCTACTCCTTATACGTAATCACGATTTGCGATTTGGCCCGATTTCTTTACTTGTAAAAAGACAGCTGCTGTTGCCTGAACTACTAAAATTCGTTTGCCTCTTAAGAACCATCCCTGAATCATTGCTAGAGTGAGCCTGGACTAATATTAAATAGATACCACTCACCCTGAACCTCTAGAGGGAATTAAAAGCATTTTAGCATATTTTTCACTTCATTGCCAGCACATATAAAAGCATTTTGGGCCTGTGTTTCAAACTTCTGTAGTCTAAGCTTGCTGGGGTGAACTGAATCACATTTGATTGCATTTCTGAGAACTGTATGCCTTCCTTCCATTTCCTTGCATTGCATAAAGGGGGGAGTGAATTGTCCAAGAAAGTGATTACATTGTCTTTTGCTGAAATCATATCAAGTTATTTTCTGTACTGCATTTCATTCCACATTGCATCCATTTGAAACCATAAAAGTATTGTTGCTATCTTATCCATCCTATAACCACTCATCATTGATTATAAAGAAGTGTGCTAGTGCCAGACTATCCATTATTGATTACTGCTCAGACTAAGTGTGATATTCAATTATTAATTTATGATAAAGTGTGATATATATATATATATCTATTGTTTAAATTATCAAATAAACCTTTTAACTTGCAAAACAGAACTACTTCTTGGCTCAGTGGGGTCAGGGGGATTCCAAGAGAGGGGTGTTATATAGGGGTAGTCATCCAGAATGCATGAACTGGACATAAAGATATATCAATAAGGGTTTCCATTCAGTATCCCAGACTAGGCATTGACTTAGCTGTAGTATTGAATTGAATCCTCCTACAAATTGGGGGCTCGTCCGGGATATTCTGGGTTAGATTTACCATTTGTGCAGATTAATACAGCGTGCCAGCTGACCAGATACACATATCCGGTCGGATCAGCACGCTGTGTTACGCTGTAAAGCACTCCTCAAAGGAACGCTCTAAGGAAAAGGTCTGTTTTGCAAAAATAAAATACAAACTTCTGTAAGTCAGGACAGAGACCAATCTCTAGAATGACAACCTTGGTAGATATGAAAATAGCCAGAGAACACTTCTTACATAAGCTATTTGTGAGAGGTTAGTGGACTCATCAGGACCAAACGGTCTGGTTGCAGGCAATCGCGCAACAGGTCACTGAAACAGGGTCAGATATATGGGGAGATCAGGGTCCCCTACATGTGGCCCTGAGTGAATTATACATGGCCCCGAAGGCCAAGGATGAGCACCACAAGATTGCCAGGGTAGCGGCATATTTATATTTACATATGGGAGCCATGCAGGACAAATGTGCTGAAGGCCAAGATCTGGCGAGTAGGCAACTGCTGGCATTACAGAAGGCCCAATCTGATCTGGACTCTTCTGAGCAGAGGCTGCTCAGGAGCCAGGAGTCAGAAAATGACAGCAGACGGTACATCACTAAAATAAAGGAGGATATGGATGTGCTGCAACAGGAAAAGGCGGACCAGGATACCAGATTTCTGGCCTTGCAGAAGGAGTACCAAGAAGGTTTGGACTCCCTACTGCAGAGCCAGAAAAAGCTGGAGCAACAGTTAGACTTCAATAGGGCATGTGCTGAGCAGGTAGTCACCCTGCAAAGCCACCTAGATAGGGAGAAGGCAGAGAGCAATAAACTGATCCTGAAAGACCTGGATACCCAGGCAGAGTTTGATCAGGAGCGCCAGAAAGCTGGTGCCTTCCAAAGGCAAAGGGACGACCTGACGGCACGGATGCAGACTCTTAGTCAGGAAAGGGACACCTTAGGCCAGGAAGTCTGCCACTTAAAAAGAAAAATGGAAGAAAATTACCTGGCCCACCAGGGACTGGGTGACCTCCAAAAAGAACACCAGGACTTGCTAGAGCACACCAGGAGGGTGGAGGAGGCCCTGGCAAGACAGGAGCAGGCCAGTAGGGATGGGACTCAGGAGGTAACCCTCCTGCAGCAAAGACTGGCACAGTGCTCCAGGACCAATCAGGAAACGCAGAGAGAGAATGAGGCTCTCTGCCAGCACAATGATAGGCTCCAACAACAGGTAGCGATGCAGGAGAGACTGATAGAGTCTAGTAAGGCCTTAACTGAGGAACTGAAGGCGCAGGCTCTTGCATTGCAACAGGGAGCAGGGGCGGATAGAGACCAGGTTCGCTGGGAAAGGGAAACTCCTGAGCATAACCTCAGGAGCCCTAGAACCAGAGGCCTTTATCTCTCTCAGTCCCTGGACTCTGCCACTCCCATGTCCCCGGGCGCACATGAGCACCGGGCCACAGGGATGGCAGATTACTATCCAGCCAGAAGCATGGGGCTCACAGGCCAGTACCTCCCAGGAATGGATGGGCGGGCACCCGGGTATGGGCACCCAAGCAATTTAGTGGGGAACCCCAGGAGAATAGGCCCATTAAGGGCATCCTGAAAACTTCTGCCCAGTTAGGTCAGTGGGGGGGTACCCATCAAATCCTGGCAGCAAGGAAGAATCTGAAGACTCCTCTGAACGGCGCAGGACACAGGAGACCAGGTCCCCACATTCTGCCAGCCATTCAAAGGCTCGCAGAATCCGGGAAAACCTGGAAGATCAGACAGGAACCTCTGGGAGCAGTGCCTCTGAGTCAGAGGATGAATGGACAAGGGTTACCCGAACCAAAAAGGACAATAAGGCAAAAAGGGCCTTGCTTAAGGACCCATTGAGACAGATTAAGGCAATCAGGAGTGTCATCACGCCTTATCATAAGAACGCCAAGTACTCTGTTTGGGAACACTTGGAGCTCTATGAGCAAATGATGGAGACTTTCCATTTGAAGGACAGCAGTAGCTGCATCCAGTACGTCAAATGGACATTCTCCCCAGAATACTCCAGTTTCTTTGCGGGGCTGGAGGACCAAAATCATTTAAGATGGTCGACCTATAAGGCGGCCATCTTGAAACATTTTTCTGTTCACAGAAATCCTCAAGAGGCTCGCAAGGCAGCCTACAATTTGCAATGTGGGGAGGATCAGGCCCCACAAGAATTCGTGCAAGAACTGAAACTTGACTTTGCGCAGACCACCAGAAGGGTGCGCACAGACAGCAGAGAATTTGTCAATACATTTTTCCATGCCTTGCCCAAATATATAATGACCCAGCTCGTGAGAGATTTTCATGAGAAAAGATCTTTAGACTGGGTCATTGAACAGGCTACCCGGATCCATGAGGTGCAGAAGCCCATAGAAAATAAAAGCAATACCCAGAAAAATCCCAAAACCAACAGCACCCCTGCTGCTGCCAAGGTGGCAGAGGTAAAGGTCATCCCCATTTTGGATTTGGAGATGGGGGGGCCTAAAAACCTACCTGCACCTAATAATGCTACGCCCAGAAGGTCCTCGGGCCAGTCACAGACACGGAGTGAAAGAGGTAGTCCCACAAATGGGGTCCCTCGCTCTCCTGACTATGTAAGTCCCCGTTACAAGGGAAACAGACCAATCCTGGGTTATGTGTGGACTCCTCCAGCCCAAGGGGGGGGATCCAGCCAAGCACCTGACCCTGGGAACTTCCCTCCTAACTTCCCACCGGAGGGCAGAAATTCTCCAAATCCTGGGCAGAACTTTTTCCCCAGGTATTCACCCAACTTCCAGCCCCAAAATCATCCATCCTTCTTTCCCCAATTCCCTGAGCCCAGACAACCTAATCCGGGAGAGGGGAGGCCAAGGGTGGAGGGGTACCAAAATCTTTTCAACCAGGGGTACTACCAGAGAAGGGATAGCTACCCTTCCCGGGATCAGCCCAGGGGAGAAAACAGGGCCCCGTATCAGCCTGAGCGGGTTTCCCAGTTAGAGCGCCAGGTTCAGAACATGGCACAGGAGCTGGGTCGCGTGCTAAGGGCTCAGCAGAACCCTCAGATGGGCATGCCGTCACAGAATGCCCCAAACTCTGGACCTGGAGCTCCAGAACAATGACGGGGGCAGCACCCCGATAACACACCGGTTCCCAGGGAGGAGGCACAAGGGGAAGGGGGGTGTAAAGCCTTGGAGGAAGCTTCCTTCCCAACTTGTAAACAGCCCCTGGAAAACCAGGAACCGGAAACAAAATCTCCTGCCTCTGAAAGCCTGCCTCCCAAGGAGCAGAGGGGGGGTTGGAGAAACAAAGGACCCAAACAGACCCGTTTTGTGGAAGAAATACAGATCTTCCAATTTGAAGGAGAGGGATCCCCAGAGGATCCTGGGGAAAGGATCTTCTCCTTCAGAGATGGGGGAACTCCTCCCAAGGAAAAATGGGTCCGAAAAGATTCCAATATAGACTGGGGAGATGTGGATACTGAGCTACCGCCGCCCACAATCTTATCCCAGAACCAACAATGCCAAAATCCCCTGGTTCCAACCCATCCTGGTGACTGCCTCCAAAAACGGGGGGCGGCCTGGAACCGGAACCCGGGGAACCCACAATGGCTCTGATCTCCAGTTGCCAACTTTTTCTTTCAGATTCCCAAGGCTCTCCACAGAAATCTGCCCAAATTTCTTCTCCTGCAATGTCCAAAACCAGAAAATTAGCCCACCAGTTGTCCAAAAATGTGCATTATCTGTGCCCCCTTGAGGAGAAGGAGGGAAGATACTATGCCCCGGTACAAGTACAGGGGCAGGGTACAATTTTGGCACTGGTGGACACTGGATCCCAAGCTACCCTTCTGTCCAAAAGGGCCTTTGATGAACTAAATGCCGGAAGGGGGGAGAATTACCGTATTCCTCTCACCTCTCTTCCTGGACAACTGCAGAACTTTGACGGGAAGGAAATTCCCGTTGAGGGGACTGCAGACTTGGACATGAAAATTGGGCGACACAAGTTGAAACACCCGGTCATAGTTGTGACTCCAGAGGGCACCCCTTGTTTACTAGGGAATGACCTCCTGAGAAGGTTGTCACCCCTAATAGATTGCGTAAACAAGGTCCTCTGGACCCAGACTAGCCGAACCATAAAATTAAAACAGAGTGTCAACCATGTTAGTTTAAACGGCACATGCCACATGGTTGAACAAAAATCTGACCAAGTAGAATTCCACTTCCAGAATAACCAAATTCCAGACGTGACAGTAATAGCAGTAGGACAACAGAATGGTGATGGGGGTCCTCTCTATTTCTGAAAATCAACCTCCCTTCCAGTTTAAGGTGGTATTCCACACTGGAAGGAAACACCCTGAAATTCTTTACTAATCCACAATCAGAAACTCCCACTCCTATAGTCCAGAAAGATGTGAAATCAGCTCAGAGCCTGGCTGATATTCAGCAAATTGGAGAGCAGTTGTTCATCCCTGTTCAGTTAAATGATGGGAAGGACTCTATTCTCGCTCGAGTGTGCGTGAACAATGGTAAGAGCTTCATCAGCGAAGCCATGTCCCGCCAACTCCCAAAAGATCCAGCCATTCCCACATTCAAACTGATAGACAAATGGGAAATGGACCTGGAAGCGCCTAATTCCAAACATCTCCTGCCAAGCAGGTGTATGCTCAAAATCTCCATTGGCAACAAGAGCATAGTCCATAATTGTTGGGTCGTGCGAGACGTCACTGCCGCCTTTTACTTAGGCAGTGACATTCTCAATCGCTTTGCCATTAGTTTGGACCTAATAAACTTCAAAGCTTGGTCCCGATTAGCGGATAATCCCATGGGCTTTGATGATCCAGAAAAAGCATTTAGGTCAGCTCAATTGCTACCTTATGCAGTTGAAATTCAGATCAAAGAGGGAGTCACCATCCCAGAAAGGACCCGACAATTCTCTCTGGAAGTGAAAGCTAAAAGAGGACAATATTTGCAAAACCCTGATGCTTATATACATCTAAATGCTTCTCTCCAACAGCAAGGGTTGGGGTTAAACCCAACTCCATTAGTCAACATAGAACATGACACCATTCTAATAGAGGTGGATAACAGCGACTTAAAGAGTATTACTCTTGCCGCAGGCACCATTATTGGAATGGCGGTTGATGACCGACATTTTTCCATCGATTTAGGAAATGAACTGTTAGGACCAATCCCCAAGGACTGTTTTGACAGTGACAGTGATGACAATACAACGCCAGACAGGATTTTTACCCGGCATGGGGGGAACTTCCTGGTGTACACTTCTTGCCCTTATGGTAAGGAAGATGTGACTTGTGACTTCAGGAGGGATGAGGTGATTTTCCAGGTCCATGAGGGCTGCCTTTCCCACCTGAAGCCTCCAGTCCAAATCAGCACTCTGACCAGGGACTTCTCCACCCAGCTGGAGGAGGCCGCTGAGATAGCCAAACCAGAAGTCTTTCCAGGCTTCAGGCAGATGGTGGAAGAGAGAGTCAACCTAGCTGATGCCTGTGTGACTCTGGAACAAAAGCAAAAGTTGAAACAAGTTTTCTTGGATTTCCAAGATCTCTTTGCGGTAGACTCATATGACTGTGGTCGCACCGACATCCACACAGCAACAATCCCCACGGACCCTGGCATGACTCCTGTGTTTGTGAAGCAATATCGCTTGCCTCTCGCATCAATGGAGTCCCGTACTGAAATAATTAAGAACCTTGAGTCCCGGGGAATAATCCGTCCACTCCACAGCACCTTCAATAATCCGGTGCTGGGAATATTGAAGCCAAACGGCCAGTCGAGACTCTGCGCCGACCTCAGGGAGCTCAACAAACGTGTCCATACTTCCCGATGGCCTCTGCCCTACATTGACCAAGGGCTGGCCCAGATCCAGGGGTCACAGGTATGCACTGCAATAGACCTGACCAATGGATATTGGACTGTGCCTGTCAGTAGGGAGGAGCAATACAAGCTGGCTTTTACCTTAGGGGGCCAGCAGTACACATGGACCCGGACTCCCTTCGGATACCTCAACTCCGGCAATGAATTCAACATTTTCCTACACAAGGCCATGCCGGACCTGGGTGCAAGGGGTAACCTGGCTTATGTAGATGATGTCCTCATCAAAAGCTCAACTGTTGAGGAACACATAGCGGAGATCCGTTATGTCCTGACACAGTTGAGGGCCGCCGGAGCCAAACTTTCCTTTCAAAAAGCACAGTGGTGCAGAACCCGTGTTAATTTCTTGGGGCATGAGATTACTCCTCAGGGTCTCTGTCCCCAGGAAAAGAAAGTGGAAGCACTCCAAAAACTGAAAGACCCCACAACTCTGCGGGAACTAAGGAGCCTCCTTGGACTGACTAATTACAGCAGAAAGTTCATTGAGGGCTACGCAGAGATCACCAGACCCCTGATTCATCTCCTGAAGGGGGGGGTCAAGTGGGAATGGGGTCCAGAACAAGCCGAGGCAGTAAGACAACTCAAAAGAAGCCTCTCACAAGCGCCTTGCCTAGCTTACCCTGTCAGAAACAAGGAGTTCTTCCTGGAGACGGGGTTCTCTAATACGTGCTTGACGGCGGTATTATACCAAAAGCATGACAAGGTCAATAAAGTAATCTCCTATGCGAGCAAAACTTTATCCTCTGTGGAGGAAAAATTCAACGATTGTGAGAAGGCACTCCTGGCAACGGTGTGGGCATTGAAGAATTACCGCCCGTTTATCCATGGGGAACACATCATAGTGGAGACTCCACACCAGCCTCTGCAATATCTCCAAAGTGACAGAATCCGGGCCGGAAATGTGAGTAATTCCCGAATTACTTCCTGGATTCTGTCAATGCAAGGCTTTCCTGTGGAGGTCAGATATGGCCAAAACAAGAAGAGTCCCCTCGCGCAAGGTCTGGCTGACCCATCCCAGATCTTGCGAGTTCCATCAGTGAAACAGAATGGCTGATTGTGCCAGAGAAAACTGTCTCGAGGACGAAAGTCTAAAAATAAAGGACAACACGGAGGCATACCTCAATTCCCCACACAAAGTCTTTGAAGAAGACAAGTGTGAGGGAATGCCCACTGTCTATGTGGATGGATGCTCTTACCATGTTGACAACAACGGGGAGAAAGAACTGGTGGCCGGCGTAGGGAATGCATGGGTGAATGAGTCCCCAGAACTCTCAGCTGGATACAAAATTGGTCCCCGAAGTAGTCAGGTGGCAGAATTGATGGCTGTGCATCAGGCCATCCTCACTGCTGTCCAGCATCAACTCCACGAATTGGTCATAATCACAGATTCGGATTATGTACGGAACGGGTTCGTGGAGCACCTGGTTAATTGGAAAACCAGAGGCATGTTATGTGCTAACAACAAACCCTTGAAACATGGGAAGTTGATCCAAAACATTGATGATCTGGTCACCTCGAAGGGAATGACCATCTATTGGAAGAAGATCGAGGGTCATTCCAAAGTAGAGGGACCAGACAAAACTGGAAATGACTTAGCTGATCAGATGGCCAAAACCGGGGCCATCCAAGGGGATCTAATTGAGATTGAGTCCCTGTTGGGGGAAATCCAGGTCACTGCTATCACTAGGTCCCAGACAAATGCTCACAACGACCTTTCAATTGCACAATGGAGTAAGGAGACTCCTGATGCTGATTTGATTACCGCTCAGAAGGGGGATCCAATAATTGGTAAATTTGACCAGCACCTTGAGGACCCTGAGAACTTTCCCCTGACGGATACCGATTACATTGGGAAAGAGGACCTAAGAGTGTTGATGAAATGTCCAAAAATGTTCCGAATCCAAGACAGTTTGCTGGTAAGGAAATCCAAAGCTGGCCACGATCAGTGGGTGGTTCCTACCTCATTCCGAAGCCTGATGTTAAGTCACGCCCATAATGCGGCCACTGCCGGTCATAGGGGGTTTCACACAACATTGGAAATCTTAAGAGAGGTTGCATACTGGCCACACATGGAGCAGGACCTCGACCAATACTTGAAGGGGTGTCTTGTGTGTGCACAATTTCAGCCATCATCCCTCACGCACCGTGCGCCTCTCCAAAAGAGGGGGATGACACTGCCATGGTCAGATTTACAAATCGACTTTGTAGGCCCCGTGATTCGCTCTGCTAGTGGGAATAAGTACATGTTGACTGTGACATGCTTGTTTACCAAGTGGGTGGAATGTCTCCCAGCCCCAAACTGCAAGGCAGAAACCGCAGCTGCCCTGATGATTAACCACATCTTTTCCCGTTTTGGTCTACCTCAAAGGATTGAGTCAGACAGGGGTAGCCACTTCACCAGTGAAGTAATGACAAAGATGTGGGAGATACTGGGGGTCAAAAGGAAGTTACATATTGCTTACAGGCCAGCTTCTTCTGGAGCAGTGGAGAGATTTAACCGAACCATTGTGAGCATATTAAAGAAGTTTGTGGCAGATTCTGGGCCAAGTTGGGATATCCGATTACCTCTGGTCCTAATGGCCATCAGATCTACCCCTTCATCTGCAACCAAAATGTCACCATTTGATTTGATGACTGGGCGCAAGATGGTGCTTCCTCAGCATTTGCTATACAGGACCCAAGAGCAGACAGTGATAAATGCCTCCACAACTCATGAGTATGTGGAGAATTTAAGGAAACACCTTCAACATGCTTTTGCTTATGCTCAGCGGAATCTAGAAAGATCAGCTGATAGCATGAAGACCTACTATGACCTGAAAACTTCCAGGACGGAATATCAGGTGGGGGACCGGGTCTATTTATACAATTTCCAAAGGAACCAGGCCAAACAGCGAACATTTTTGCCTACATGGAAGGGACCCTTTGAGATTATAGACAAGATCTCCCCTGTGGCCTACAAGATCCGCATCCCCAAAGGCGGTTTGGCAGAGGGGGAAGACAAGTGGGTCCACATTAACCAGTTGAAGTGTTGCCTTCCCAGGCACACTTTGCAACAACTGGAGGAATCCTCTGGAATCCTAGAGGGTACTGTCTCAGATTAATTCAGTTCTAACTTAAAATATCCTACATATCGCCTATCAAATTCTGAGTTTCTCAATGTGGGTGTTTTCGTTTTTGAATGCAAAAAGAAATGTGCATGTTCATATCTGTTGAGTTCTAAAATATATATGCCACCACACTATATCAATGGTGGGGGAAAAATGTCTATGAATAGGTATTGCCGCTCTTCCTTTGTCGTCCTAGGAGAAAGAAAACCTTGAGACTGGCCAGGGAGGATGATCCGGAGACCGGGAGCAGAGACACAAGGGGCCCGGGGTACCGCCCAATCTTCCCATCAGGACCGGTGAGGAGAACCGATCGATCCGACCGGATGGAGAAAAAGATGCTGAACTGTGCCATCTACCGGAAGAAGATGAGGAAACATCCCAGATCTTGCGAGTTCCATCAGTGAAACAGAATGGCCATCGCAAGAGGGGGGCTTGTGGGATGTTTGTACCATGCATCCGAGCCCTACCACAAAAACTGTGCAGTACTCACATTGAAAACATCATGATGGCCAGAGCTTCCCAGAAAATGCCCAGGGAAATGCATGAAGAATAGGCTGCCACCCATTTTTGCCGATGTTAGGGGCACAGAAGGGCACTACGTAAAACCACCATTGGACTACCCACACAGTAGCCTGAAACCATTGGGAATGGCAATGCTGATTGCCAAAAGCAACCTAGAATTGTGGGGAATTCATTTTCTTAAATCCAAAAATGGGTGCATTACCAGTACTCACCACTATCAGAAAGCCAGCGTTTTAAAACAACACCAGACATTTGTGTAAAACTGAATAAATGAACCCAAAGTAGGCCAAAGAAAGACTTACTGAGAGGTGGATACAATGTAAAGTTATATTCTGAAGTGACTTGAAGGTTTATAACAAGACTGGCTGAGCTGTGGATTTCAGTAGTTTAAGTCAATTTGGACTGAAAGACACTAAGAATCTAAATGTTTAAAAGAAATGAGTGACCTACTTTTGAGGGACACATAGGTTGCAATTGTTTAAATGTCATAGTTTTAAACTTAGAATCAGCATTCTAGTTGCATATGTAAAAATTGTCTTGACTTAAACTGGGGAACAAAAAGTGACATTTTATCTGAAACCTGGCTTAAGGAACTGAATTCTGCCTGACATCTACCCCCACAGGATTTAAAACCTGCTCAGCCACTCTTCCCCTGGCCAAAAGGAGTTGTCACCTCTCTGATTAGATTAGGGGTGGAGCAGCTACAGGGAGTTGAACAAAGGCCTGTCCTGGACCCAGGCAGAGGGTTTATTGGGGGGAGGCCATAAATGGCTTCCTCTTGAACAAAGGGCCTTCCAGGGCCCAGGCAGATGGTTTATTGGGGGACCGTAAAACAGCTTCCTCTTGGCAGGAGCTGGGAGGGGCAGGGTCTCTAAGCTTGGCAGAACTGGAAAAACCAGAAATTCAACCTTGTGCTGGGGGGAAACCACACCCCTTTGGGGCCAGAACATAAATCTAAAAAGATGGATCATTCATAGAGCGGACTTGTGAAAATTGTGTAAGTGGTATCATTATTCTTGTGATTTTTCTGTGCACATTTGAAGACGTGTTAGGACCCGGTGGTATGTTCAGGGGGGGTTTTAGCGGAAAAGAGGATATTACTCTAAATGTATGTATGTTAAAAATCTGACACTCCACCACCTAATGCCCACATGCTTTGCGAACATTTGTGTAAATGCAGGGACAAATCCAATATTGGTCACCCGACCAAAAAGTGAAATATGTTGCCATTTTTGAATGCAAGCCCCCAGGAAGAGCAGAGTTTGAACAGGGGATACCTCATGTGATATGTGATGGGTGCATGTCATTTTAAACAAATGTGTACCTGTGCAAATATGCATTTGGATCAGATATAGAGTGTGTGTAAAGTTGACAGGGGTGGGTTCTCTGTATCATAAACAGACCTCATCATGATGACACTTCATTTCATTCCCCCAATCAAGGGGAAGAGGAGGAAGTGGCCAATGAAAAGTGGAGAGGGGTAGGGCCTAGAAAGCTAGCCTCTCCACCCACTTTCAAAACACATAAAAGCAGACAGTCAGGACAGATAGGGACATTCCATTCCATTTGCTGCGGAGCATGCTGGCGGACCATACCACATCCAGAGATCCAGACTTCAAATCCATCAATCTCCAGAACCTGTAGCAGTACCTAGAAAGTAGAGCAGTATCCAGAATCCAGAGAGCCTAGACCAGCAGAGCAGAGCTGACCCAGATCACTGTGAAGTGCCGAGACCAAAACCGGAGTCCAGTCCAAAACCTGACCAGATCCGTGGCGAGGCCTATTTCTAAATATATTGTGAGTACCTAGCAGAACTGTGCAGAACCCAATCTCTTAGTTAAAATAATCTAATGCAAGCTATTTTAACTTGAGTAGAACTGTCTCCTAGAGATCCTGTCACCTGTCATTTGCAAAGCTGTCACCTGTCATTTTCTAGCAGCAAGCTGTAACCTGTCGCTTTGAACTTTTAAAATTTCAAATCCGAAAAACAACCTTCACAAAATCGTTCATAACTCCGTAACCGTTTGGGCTAGGAACTTGGTTTAACTTTCCTCTGAAAGCTTAGAATCTTACCTTTCCAACAAGCCCAGAACCGACTTCTTGCAAAACAGAACTACTTCTTGGCTCAGTGGGGTCAGGGGGATTCCAAGAGAGGGGTGTTAAATAGGGGTAGTCATCCAGAACGCATGAACTGGACATAAAGATATATCAATAAGGGTTTCCATTCAGTATCCCAGACTAGGCATTGACTTAGCTGTAGTATTGAATTGAATCCTCTTACAGGCACACAATAGGTTGTTTGTTTGTTTATTTTATGTGTAGAGCGCGCCTGACCCGTAGGTATCTGGACACTAGTGTATAGGAGATTGGTTACAAAATACAGAACATTGCATGGTATATACGTCATAAAATACATGTCACATAAACCAATGTTTTACAATATACATTACATGTTTCATATACAAATGTTATACAATGTACATTACAAAGGTCGCTTGGTGTTGAACATACAAGGTAATACTTAGTACAAGGAGAACATGGTGTGCAGAGCATTTAATTGATGCAGGCAGGAGTAGAGTAGGAGAGGTCGAGAGTAGGAGTGAAGTAGGTGAGAGTAGGAGTGGTCAAGTAGGAGTGGTCGAGACGTAAGTGCACAGGTGATGACCAGTAATGGCAGTCACCATGCAGGGCACTAGTGGTGTACTAGGTTAGTTCTTAATGTGTATCCAGGTGATAGCACATCTTTTGAATTTCTAAAATACTTGGATGGTTTTTATGTCATGTGGGAGTGAGTTCCATAGTTGTGAGGCTAGGACAGGGAATCTGGACCCGCCAGCTCTTTGGAGGTTGTATCTTGGTACTGAGAGGCAGGAAGAGTTGGATGATCTGGTAGTACGGGTAGAGGATCTCAGGGTGACTTTGTCAGTCAAGTAGGGTGGGGCTCTATGTTTAATGCTTTGTGGGTGAGGCGAAGTGTTTTCAGGTCGATGTTATCTTGTATGGAGAGCCGTTTGCATAGTTTACTGGTAGCTGATATGGGTTCTCTTCTAGGTATATTTAAGGCAGCTCTAAGAGCATTGTTTTGCAATATCTGCATTTTATTCTGGATGGCCTTGTTGGCAACTAGGTATAGAACGTTACAGTAGTCGACTTTGGATTGTATGACTGCTATGGCTTATATAAGACAACTGTTGGGTGATAACAGTGGTCTACACGCCTTGATCAACTTCCTTGTATAGGAGGTAGCTGAGGCAGTCATATTTACTTGTTTGGTAAATTTAGAGTTTTCATCGAAGTAGAAACTTAATATTGTTACATCTTTGGCAATAGGTATGTTATTCTCGTCTATGCAAATGCTAGAACATTTTGGGTTGAGTTTCTGTATGTTGGTCTGTGAACAAACTAGAAGAATCTCAGTCTAATCATCATTCAGGCAGAGGCCATGAAGGGCCATCCATGCCTGAATGATGGTATAGATGTTGTTAATCCTAGCTACCTCTGTGTCATAGGTACCTGTTAGGGGTAAGAGTATCTGGGTGTCATCTGCGTAGTTAGTATAGATGACACCCAGATGGTCTAGTTTATCAAATAGAGGCTTTGTAAAGATATTGTACAAAGAGGATGAAACACAAGAGCCTTGTGGTACTCGGCAAGTAATGGGAATGGTATCGGCTGCTGCCAGAGTTGAGGAGACCCTCATGTTTCTGTTGTCAAGGAATGATTGAATCCACTTAATAGCTGAACTAGAGAAATGGGCGGCTGAAGCAAGATGACTGCAGAGTACCTTATGGTCAACCAAATCAAAGGCCGGTGAAAGGGCCAGAAGGAGCAGTATGGCTACTCTACCTTTATCTTTTAATTCATCTATCTGGCTTTTAGGTCAACAAGGACAGTCTCTGTTCCATGTTGGGGTCTGAAGCCAGATATTTGGTGACTTTTGATGGCTATTTTAGTCTGGAGACCAGTGATTTTATTGATGAGTGCATTCTGGATGCTGGTGCACCAGGGTTTATGCTTCAGGCAGGAGTCTGTGGGAGGGTTAGGGTTGTCCAGCTCTCTTATGATGTTAAACAGTTCTTTGGAACTGGAGCTTTCTTGATTCATCCTATCGTTGAAGGTTTCTTTCTTAGTGCGGATAATTTCACTTTTATAGTTAGCAGTAATGTTTGCTAAGTTAGTTTTGTTCTCAGTGGAAGGGGAGCTCTTCCAGATCGTTTACAATTTCCTTTTTTCTGCGCGTAGTAGTTTGAGTTTAGGGGTGAACCAAGAGTTCAAATGTGCTCTAGGTCTTCCCATACAAATTTTTAATGGAGCAATGGTGTCTAAGGCTTTGATCATAGATTTGTTGTATAGATCTACTATTTGGTTCGGTCACTCATGGTAGGTAGGGTATTGAGTATAGGGATAACTAGGGGTATGATGGCTTCTGCAGTAATGTTATATTTCTTCCTGGTAAAGCAGGGTAGTGCATCTGGACTTTTTAACAATTCTAGGTTGTTAATGTTAATCTCAAAGGAGATAAGGTAATGGTCAGTCCATATTAGAGGGAGTGAATCCTTTACTGTGCTGTTATAATTTAGGTCAGCTACCCAGTCAAGGGTCCTGCCTTTGTCATGGGTAGGTTGGTTGACTTTTTGTAGGAATCCATATTCAGACAAGGCATTGGCTACCGCAATGGCGGGTAAATCATTGGGATCATTGTAGCTAAGGTTAAAGTCACTGAGGATAATGCTTTGTGCTGTGAGTTTAGTGTTGTCAGCTACTATAGCAGAGATGTCTTCTTCAAATTATCCTATTGGGCCAGGCGGCCTGTAGGTAATTTGGATGGTGGTAGTACTTTTAGGTGAAGTTTGGAATTTGATAGAGAGGTGTTTGCATGACATGACTGACGGTGAGGCGGCTATCCTCATGTCTAGGTTGAATCTAAAGATAATAGTGGTACCTCCTCCTCTAGAGTTAGGTCTGTCAGTTCTGAGAATGGAGTCATTTTCAGGGACTGCTAGTACAATAGAAGGGCCAGCTGCATCATGCAGCCAAGTTTCAGTTTTTGCAAGGAAGTCAAGAATATTGGATAAAATGGTGTCTGCAATCTCGGTTGCATGGGTCACAAGGGACCTGGCGTTTAGTAGAGCCCCTTTTAGTGGGATCTTCTGAGTAAGGTGAGTGTTGTTATTGGCTGTGGTCTTTTTAATTTACAGTGGTGTCTTTTACTGTTCACTTGTTGGTCTGTGTATACTAAGGGTCGTTTGGTGATGGTTTTAGGATTATACCTATCTGGTTGGCTATGGCCTGTAAGGAGCCTAGCATTTAGTCTGTTGTTTATGTCAGTGATTTTCGGGTGGCAGGTGGGTATGCCTGTAGGTATGTTAGTTGTGGTGTGGACATTACTGGGTGTGGTGTAGGTAGCATTATTATTCCAATGTGAGGCTAAGTTTAGGTTGAGAAGGAAGGGCATGATAACTGGTAGGAAGGGTGTTGGTTTGGTCATGTGGGTGTTGGTAATGGTGGAGCTATAATTTGTAGCCCTTGAATTCTCCACCAGGATACGGTTGCATGAGCAGGTGTCACACCAGGTAATGTAGAATAACACTGGGAAGAGGCAAGGTAGACTGATCATGGTGTAGAGATTATCACTATGTGACAGTTATGGTAGGATAGAGGGCTAGTGGGACTAGTCTAAAGGAATAATCTGATTCGTGTATGGTTCAGGTAGTGGTGGTAGTTACAAACCAGCATAATGCTGTGAAAATAGGAACAGTAGTTGGTGTACTTGTCATTCAGTAGTAGGCCTTAGTGGTTAGAGTGAATACCTCAGCAGGTGCTGCTCTGGCTATAGTGTCTAGGGGTTGATTCAGGTCTCGTGGCACAGAGAAGGAAGGGCTCCTGCCCTCCCACGAAGCTGCGAGAATAGGGACAGGCCTAGAAAGGCGAAATCCTTAATAGTCTTTTGGACTTACTGTACATTTGGCTTTTTTGGGAGGCCTGGCCGGCCCATACTTTGCTCGGGGGCTGTGGGGGGGACAAGGCCTAAAAGGTTTGAAGACCACTGCACTAGGCACATATCATTGAGCCATTGTTGGACACTTTCTTTTTAGCGGGCGGACTGATAAGGATCATTTCTGTCGTGGATGGATTTAGTTTGAGGCAGGCGGTCGACATCCATGACTGGAAGATGGATAGATATTTGTAGAGACGAATGATGACTTGTGCGCTATACACTCTTATGTACAACTGAGTATCGTCTGCATATTGGTGGATGATGATATTGGGATCTTTGAGGAGAATGCACCAGAGGCTCCAAGTAAAGTTTAAAAAGGATAGGTGAGAGGATGGAGACTTGGGGGACTGCGCAGGAGACCTGGAGATGGTTAGAAGGCAAATAGGTCACCTGGACAGCCTGCTGTCTGCCTAAGATGTAGGTGGTAAACTAATTCAGGGCAGTGCCAGAGAATCCCATCCTGTCAGCAAGGAGGGAGAGAAGGACAGGATAGTGGACGGTGTTGAATGCAGCCGAGTGGTCATGATGGACGAGGAGGCATGAGCCGCCCTTATCCATGATTGGGAGAGCATCGTAAACCACCTAAATGGTGGCTGTCTTGATGCTACACTTGGGGCGAAAACCCTGACTGATAGTCATTTAGAAGGTGGATTTGTTCAATTCTGGTGAGTAGTTTTGTAGCAATTACTTTTTCCAAGATTTTGCCAATAAAAGGGTGGTTTGTAATGGGCCTGTAGCTGTCCAGTTGTCTGGATCTAGGGTTGTTTTTTTCAAAAGAGGTTTTATGAGACCAATCTTGAGGGTGTCTGGGAATTATCCTAATTCGAGGGAGCATTGATGATGCTGAGGAGCGCATTCTTCACCAGGCCCATCAATTGTTTAATGATGGAAGCTGGAATTATACTGTCAGAGTAAGAAGTAGGTTTGAGGGAGGCAATCATTTTTAAGAGATCTGGGGGAAGAGAGGAGTGAATCTGGGGGAAGTGAGCAGTGTGCATGCCGTGGTACATGGAATACTAATACTGTGAGAGGTTGATTTGATGGTCTCTCAGATGTTGTTTATTTTTTAAATATGACATGTATTGATTCTGTCGCATTTTTCACTGAGTTGCTGATACCTCGGGGTCAAGTGAGGGTTTGTTACAATGCTTTACTACTTCAAAGAGGGCTTTGCTCCAATTAGAGGCTGCCTCAATGGTGATGGAGTAGTAAGCAGCGTTGGCCTCGGTAATCAGAATCCTACAATTTGCGCTGAGAGATATAAGGTTAGGTCAGGTCTTCCAATTTATGGTTTTTGCACCAACATTTCTCCAGGGCTCTTATTAAGTGTGGGGGTTATCATATTAATAAAGAAATAAAACATGTTTAGATCATGTAATGTTCTTGCTATGGGAGGCCTAACTCATAATCAATAGTTTTAGCTGAAGTCTAAAGCACCACTAATAATAACACATTTGTATTTAGTGCTTCATGACTCGGGATTGATTTCTAAAAAATGAGCAGGGGAGTTACCCATCATAATCAATTAAATAGTGCTACCTTAGTCTAATCTTTTGTGTTTATTGATTTATTTTATTGTTTAAAGCGCAGACCTAGCTCGAGAGCAGCAGAGAATTGTACAGTCTGTGGGTAGACGACATTTGGACTGGCATCTTTTAACACTAGTGTAGTGATGTGAGGCCTGTGCCCGGTGTGTGTGTCCATTGGAATTAGCCCTTGGTCAGGTGTTGTTTAAAGAGCCATGTTTTGAGAGATTTGCGAAATTGGAGAATTGTGGGGTCATTCAGAGCTGACACCGGAATCGAGTTCCAGATAGTGTGTGCATTACAAGGGAAAGAATGTTTGTGGGTCCTCTCTTTGTGGACGAGTTGTGATTCAAGCCGTTTGGTCAATTTGCTGCACAAGGAGCTTGGCCACCAGATATTTGGAGCTGAGCCACCAGGTGCACTAGTGTGCTACTCGTGACTGCTTTATAGATGATAGATGCAGTCTTGAACAATATACAGGCTTTGAGTGAAAGCCAATGTAGTTTGATTGGGATAGCGGTAATTCAGTCAAATTTCTATGCTCCCGTAATAAAACGTAATGTAGCATGATGGACTGCTTTTATGTAAACCAGGTGTGCAGCTGGGAGCCCTGTCAGGAGAGGATTCCTCCCATTGAGGTGCGAGACCACAAGTGCCTGCACTACGGTCCGGAAGCCCGACAGGGGGGATGAGGAGTTGGATTTTTCAAAGGGCAGAGATTCTGAGCCAGGCTATTTGCGCCTTCTTGGCTATGTGTTTCTGGAAGGACATGCTGCTTTCAATGGTGAAGCCTACGGATTTTGCGGAGTCTGAGAGTTGTGGATCAAATACTTCTAGCTGCATATCATTGAGCCATTGTTGAACATGCTTTTTTTGTGGGCGGATTGATGTGGATACATTCAGTCTTGGGAGGGTTTAGTTTGAGGTAGACAGTCAACATTGAGGACTGGATGAGTGCTAGATAATCACAGAGACAAATGTGGTCTTGCGTGCTATTTACTCTCATGTATAACTGATTATCGTCTACATATTGGCGGATGGCAATATTAGGATATCTGAGGAAAGTGCCCAGAGGGTCCTGGTACAAGTTAAAAAGGATTGGTGAGAGGATAGATCTATGGGGGACTTTGATGGAGACCTGGAGTCAGTTAGAATGCAACAGGTTTATCTGGACAGGTTGGTGTCTACCTAAAACCAATTCAGGACAGTGCTAGAGAATCCCATCCTGTCAGCAAGGAGAGAGGGAAGGATATGGTGGTTGATGGTTGTGAATGCAGCCGAGAGGTCAAGGAGGATGAATAAGGGATGAGTCACCCATATCCATGATTTGGTCAGCATCATCCACCACCTGGACTTGGGCTGGAACCCTGATGATAGTCAGTTATGAGGTAGAGTTGTCAATTCTACCGAGTAGTTGTGTAGCAACTACTTTTTGCAAGATTCTGCCAATAAAAGGGAGGTTTGTATTGGGTCTGTAAGCTGGCTGGTTGTTTGGACCTAGGGTGGTTTTTATCAAAAGTGGTTGTATGAGACCAGTCTTGAGGGTGTCTTGGAATGATCCTTCTGCAAGGGAGGCGTTGTTGATGATGAGGAGATCATTATGTGCCGGGCCCGAAAATTGTTTAATGATGGAGGATGGAATTATATCGTTGGAGTAAGAAGTAGGTTTGATGGAGGCAATCATTTTTAGGAGGTCCGGGGGAAAGAGAAGAGCAAATTTGGTCCAGAGGGTCAGTGTGCATGCCGGGGTGCAGCAGATGCTAACGCTGTGAGAGGAAAAATATGTTGATTCTATAAATGTTTTCCTGAGTTGCTCATACTTCGGGTCGGGTGAGGGTTTGGTACAATGCTTTGCTACTTGGAAGGGGGCTTTCCTCCTAGTAGAGGCTGCCACAGTGGTTGTGGAGTAGTAAGCAGCTTTGCCCTCGGTAATCAGAATGGCATGGTTTGCTCAGAGAGATGTGCGGTTGGTGAGGTCTCCTGGGTTATGTTTTAATTTCTACCGCTTCTCTAGGGCTTTGATGGAGTGTATGGGGTTATTGAATGTATAAAGAAAAAAACATGTTTAGATGATGTATTGTTCCTGGTATGGCAGGTTTAACACATAATCAAACGACAATACCAAGACTGTTGAGAGAGTACATACAATTTCAAATTGCCCTCTCTTAATTCCAATAGTTCTGGCACACCAGCTGGTACTTTGGAGCCAACACAACCATCTTGCTACTCCAGATAACTACATGTGGCCAGAGAACAAGCCGACACAGCAGTTCAAAAAATATTGCAGACTGTGTAAAAGCTATTTTGGACTTTTTAAAGGTTAGGTTTTATTTGCTAACTTTAAAATGTTTGGAGTTGGTTGTTAAACCTAAGTTGTAGCAATCATTTCAATATATAGTTTTAGCTGAAGGCTACAGCTCTACTGATAATATTACATTCGCATTTAGCGATTCATGCCAGTCGCCTCACACTTCTGAACGCTTATCATACATGCGCATGCAGGTTTCCCAGTGCAGGATGTAAGAGGATTCAATTCAACACTATAGCTAAGTCAACGCCTAGTCTAGAATACTGAATGAAAGCCCTTATTGATATATCTTTATGTCCAGTTCATGCGTTCTGGATGACTACCCCTATATAACACCCCTCTCTTGGAATCCCCCTGACCCTACTGAGCCAAGAAGTAGTTCTGTTTTGCAAGTTAAAAGGTTTATTTGATAATTTAAACAAGAGATATATATATCACACTTTATAATAAATTAATAATTGAATATCACACTTAATCTGATATGATAAATATTAACAACGGAGAATCTGGCACTAGCACACTTCTTTATAATCACTAATGAGTTGACATGAAATGGATAAGATAGCACACTGGTAAATAGGAACAAAAGAAGAAGGTGGTAAAGAATGCTTTATGTAAGCTCAGGTGGATGCAATATTCAATGAATGCAGTACAGAAAATACTCACTATGATTTCAACCAAACAATGTAATCACTTTTCTCTGGCTATTCACTCCCCCCCCCTTTATGCAATGCAAGGAACTGGGAGGAAAGCACACAGTTCTCAGAAATGCAATCAATGTAATTCAGTTCAATCCCCCCCAAGCACGCTTAAAGAAAACAGATAGGAGTTTTGAAAACACAGGCCCAAATGCTTTTATATGTGCTAGCAATGGATGAGAAATATGCTAGAAATGCTTTTAATTCCCTTTCAGAGGTTCAGGGTGAGTGGTATCTAGTTAATATTAGTCCAGGCTCACACTAGCAATGATGCAGGGATAGTTAGCAGGTTAAACGAATTTCTGGCAAATGGAAGGCAAGCAGCAGCAGATTTTACACGTGGAGAAATTTGCAAATCGCGGTAAAATTCGCGAATGCGTCAGGCGCTATTACGGAAGAACTACAAGGACTATCACTATCGTTTTGGGGTCCTAGGAAAGTCTAGGATCTCAGCTTCCAAATGAAAGTTACTGCAAGTCTCTAAGACAAACGGTCGCGGAGATATGAGCGATTTAGTAAAGGTCGTTTTTCAGATTTGAAATTTTAAAAGCTCAAAATGGCAAGTGACAGCTTTTGCAGCTAGAATGACAGGTAACAGATTTGGAGCTATCAGGCAGTTCTACTTAGGTTAAATAGATTGAATTAGATGAATTTAAACTAAGAGCTTTGGTTTGGTACAGTTTGGCGGTACTCACAAGAGATTTTAAACAGAAAGGCGGCTTTGTCACGATCTGGTCGACAGGTCTGGACTTCGGACGGTCTCTGGGCACAGCGTCTGGTCTCTGGAACTGCTCTCTCTCTCTCTGGGTACAGCACTACTTCTGGATTCTGGAGATTGAGGGATTTGAAGTCTCTGTTTATCTTGGAGTCTAAGTGTTGGCTCTTTGAAGTTTGATGGAGGTAGAGTATGGATTTTCCGGCAGAGCTTCCAGCTGCAGATGGAAAGGAAGGTCCCTATCCGTCCTGTCTGTCTGCTTTTATGTGTTTTGAGAGTGGGTGTGTATGCAGCATCACTAGCCCCTACCCCTCTCCACTTGCCATTGGTCAAGCTTCCATTTCTCACTTGATTGGGGGAGCTAAGTTGTGTCAGAGTGATGTCAGCCATTTATGATCTCTTGAAAAAACTCCCCTGTCATCTGTGCACCCAAATCTATATATGATAAAAATACATATTTCACAGTTACACAGTTGTTTGAAATTACATACCCATGTCAGATATCACATGAGGTATACTCTGTCCCAAATCTGCTGTTTCTAGGAGCTTACATTCAGAAATGGCACATATTTCACTTTTTAACTGATTTTGCCATTTTTGACATCGACCCCACTTTACATACATGTGCGCAGGGAGTAGGGACATTAATTGATGAAGTTTCAGATTTTTAACATGCATACATTTAGTGATTTAGAGAATCGACAAATGACGCCAACTTAGAATCGGTAGCATCAAACTCCGAATCAGATATCACTGAAAATGAAGATGAAGAACCAACAATACGCCTTAATTTTTTAGAGGAGATGAGGCTACTATGTCAAGATGGCCGTGCGAATT
The DNA here is from genome assembly GCF_040938575.1 of Ambystoma mexicanum. Classification (NCBI taxonomy): domain Eukaryota; kingdom Metazoa; phylum Chordata; class Amphibia; order Caudata; family Ambystomatidae; genus Ambystoma; species Ambystoma mexicanum. The sequence goes on along the minus strand of NC_090934.1, from coordinate 113,668,490 downwards.
CCGGCAACAACAAAAAAACACGTGGAAGCAGCACTGGCCAAAAAGGAAGAGGCAGAGGAGGGAGAAAACCACGAGGAGGGGGCAGAGGGGCAACAAATATAAACAGCAATCCTCCTCCAAGATCGCTGCGCTCTGGAAACTAAATAATGATGCTGAGATAGGCCCTCCTCAACAACAAATCATCAACTTGTCTAGTCATGTCTTAACAACTGAGGAAAATGAAATATTTAAATTGGGACTCAATTTCTGCCCATTGGCAGGTTTTGATTACGTGCAAACGAGATAAGATTTGGACAGCTTTGTCCGCAAACTACGGTTAAGAAAGTTCTTTGCTTCCAGCACATATACTAAGAAACCAAAACCGCCATTGGAAGGGCAAACAGATATAATCATCTCAGACATGGATACTCTCACCACATTGGCTACTCTTCAAAGTGAAAATGAACAAATTACAACAGCAGATCCTATCAATGTTGACAAATGGGTTATGGAACAACAAGGCATTAGCACAGACTGGCCTTCAAGGAGTAAATTGAAATGTAAATCCAAATTCAACCCTCTGAACACACAAAATGGGCACATTGAAGCCTTCTCGAATGTGGTGATAGAAGACCTCAAACAAGAAAGGAGAAAAAATAATAAACATATCAAAAACAATTTTTTTTCTTGGAGACAACGAAGTGTTCTTTCAAACATATGTAATATGGATGGTTGCATAGTAAAACCGGCGGACAAAGGTTGCAACATCATTCTGATGAATAAGGTGGATTATATCAAAGAAGCATATAGACAACTTAATGATTCCAGATGCTATGAGAAACTTGACAAAAATCCCATTAACAAGATGGAAACAACAGTTGGGGAATTCCTAACAAAATGGGAAAAAGCCGCGATATTGGACGAAGATATGGTCAAATTTCTGCATACCCGCCACTCCACGACTCCTACGATATATTTTCTTCCCAAGATTCATAAAAATCCTTCCAAACCCCCTGGGAGGCCAATAGTCACACTATGTGGCTCGTTACTTGAAAATATGTCGAAATTCGTAGATGAGGTACTGTGCCCATTCGTATTGACTTTACCTTCATTTGTAAGAGATACAACTGATTTCCTTTGTCAAATTGAAGATTTACCGTGGGAACCTACGTATTTACTTGCGACTATGGATGTGGTATCTTTATACACATCCATACAACACGAAGATGGCATAAAAGCCTGTGAAATGTTTCTGAAAACCCGCTCTCTAAACTACCTCAACCACTCCAAAATGATTTTGGAAATGATAAGACTTTGCTTAGAAAACAATATATTCCTTTTCAACAATGAACTATTTCGGCAAATCCAGGGAACTGCAATGGGCACCACCTTTGCACCATCATATGCTAATCTTTTTATGGGAAAATGGGAGAAAACTGTTGTATGGGCTGAAGGAAATGAGCGCTTTACTGATAAAGTTATCTTGTGGCTACGCTACATAGATGACTTATTTATTATATGGAATGGCACAACAGAAACTTGGCAAGAGTTTGTTAAATTTCTTAATGCTAATGAGTTGAATCTACAATTCACTGAACAACACAGCAAACAATCCGTTGTCTTCCTGGATGTAAAGGTGAAAATCACCGACCAGAAAATAGGTTGTGAGTTGCATCGGAAGATAACTGGAGCTAACATCCCCTTACATGCCAAGAGCGCTCACCCTAAAAGTCTTTTATGGAGTATCCCATATGGAGAATTCATTCGGATCAGAAGAAACTGCAGCGATGTAAAAGACTTCGACTTAGCTAGTAAAATCACAGCTCTGAATTTCCTTCGACAGCAATATCCCAAACAAGTAATTGAGAGATCATTTCTGAAAGTGAGAGATTTGGATAGACACACCTTGCTAACCACTTCACAAACTGTTCTTCGTAAATCAACAGAAATGGACACCACCAGGCTAATATTAACATTTGGGAGCCATTCAGCTATTATAAGAAATATAATCACCAAATATTGGAAAATTCTTAAAGTCGACAAAGATCTAGGAAGCATATTAAATGCCCGGCCAGATATTACTTTTCGTAAAAGCCTGGCCATCAAAGATTTGGTGGTGCAAAGCTATATGGTCCCCGAAGATGTACCTACAAGAACAAACTGGCTCACAGGAGGACAAAAAGGCTTCTCAAAGTGCAGTAAATGTAAAGCATGCAAATATGCGCTTAATTGTAGAAGCTATATGCATCCAATTCTAAAAAATGAAATATTAATTTCCAGTAGAATTACCTGTGAGTCAGAACTGGTGGTATATGTCCTGAAGTGTCCATGTTCCAAGTGGTATGTTGGCAGTACGAAGTGTAAACTAAAGATACGTATCTTACAACATATAAGAGCTATTGTGAACAAGGATTATGCATATCCTATGGCTAAACACTTTTCAGAGCACCATAATGGAGATCCCGGCACCTTACAGTTCTTTGGTGTCCATAAGGTGATTTGTGGTCCGAGAGGAGGAGACAACGAGAAACAGCTACGACAAGAGGAGACTAGATATATCATAGACTTTGAAAGTAAAACTCCGTTGGGCCACAACATTGATGAAGAGATGTATACATTTTTGGGAACTTAAAATATGTTAATCGGTCATCATAGAACTCTCACTCTCTTGCACACAATATTGCACAACATTCTTGGGTCCAACAGGTCATATATCTCGCAGATCCTATTACTTGTATGTATTATAGCCATAACTAATTCGCTGTCCCGTTTTAGAGTACATAGATATTGATTTAATATCCCTGACTTTGTTCCCAAATTTGGGTTTTCCGTTTTCCTGCCTTTTTTTGTCCTCCCAGTCGGCTTTCCAAGGGGAGACTTTTATTCTTTTTCTTTGTTCCCATGGCGCCTAGAAAACATAGCTTATAATGAAATGTTTTTTATTCATATCACCATATGATTGCAATGCAGTTTCTCTTTGTCATGATAGGCTTTTTAAATACTCTGGAACCAAGAGCAATGTTGAGCTATGTAGGAGTATTGATTTTAATGAAAGCACCTGCACTTTAAAGTATTGCACTAAGCACCAGCACTTTATTTAAAAAGCTGCTATGCACTTGCACTTTGATGATAAAAAATCTTGTTCTTCTTATTTTTAGAAACTACATAGAGTAACATTATTACAGGTTATAACAACATTGCACTGAATGGTCTTTTTATTGCTAAAGGATTTTTTATGGAAAATCAGATCCAACTATGGGCTAATATTATTAGCGCCATTAAGATGCTTATTGGCCTGAGTTGGATCAATAGCAGTAAATTAGCGAAACTACTCTGAATTTTTCAGATTTTTAAAGCCATTTTATAAGGAAGACTGTAATGCTAACTTTTATATGCATTTTTTGGTGACATACAGAAACGTGTTGTTAAGCATTGTCTATTTTTAGACATGGGACTAGAATTACATTTGGTATATTCTGCACTTTCAAAGATGGCCGACTGCAATATCGACATCTTTAAAAACAATCCCCTTTTCTATGTTTACTGTGCATGCCATGGGTTAAAAGAGCTCCCATTACAGGGTGGAGCTACTGTGAACAAGCCACAGGAGTGTGGCGAAACGCGTCAGGTAGCCTCTCCTTAGCTACTGGGAAGCCGTTCTAGTTTTTATTACAAATAAACCATTTTTGAATTAAAGTCTGAAATTTTTCGTCAGTGGAATCTTTCTTGCGGTGCAGTGGCCTGCCTTATCATTTTTTGGAAAATTTCGGCGAGCATTTACTGACAAATACTATTGGATCTCATCAATTGGAGGGAGTGCAACTTTTAAAGAAAACTGACCTTCGGGTCAATGTTTGCTTTGGTCTACATTTAGAGTAATATCCACTTTTCCGCTAACACCCCCCTGAACATACCACCGGTTCTAAAAACCTCTTAAACTGTGGGCAGAAAAATCACAAGAATTATGGTATCATTTATAACATTTTCACATGTCCGCTCTATGAATGATCCATCTTTTTAAAGTTATGTTCTGGCTCCAAAGGGGTGTGGTTTCCCAGGTCACATGGTGGAAATACTGGTTTTTCCAGTTCTGCCAAGCCAGCTTGCTCTCACAGGCAGTGCCCCTCCCAGCTTCTTCAGGAGGAAGCTGTTTTACGACATCTATAATAAACCATCTGCCTGGGTGAAGGGGGTTACATTGTTCAGAGCTCCTGTATTCTGTGGGGCTCTCCTTAATTCAATTATCAGAGAGATGGCATATCCTTAGTGTGGCCAGCAAAAGGCAGATAGGCCTGGGAACACAGCTGTGACTCAAGTTTCACTCCTGATGGGGGTAGTTGCCAGGCAAAATCAAGTTCCTTAAGCCAGACTTTCAGCTAACTGCCATGTTTTTTGTTGCTTTTTAAATTAACTTGCAATTTTACACATGCAGCTAGAATGCGGATTCTAAGTGCAAAACTATGACATTTCAACAGTTACAAAGGCATGTGCCACCAAACATAGGTCACTCATTTAATCTAAACATTTTCGATTTTAGTGTCTTTAAATCCAGTGTAAACTGCTGACTCCATAGCAGTTTTGTTATAAGCATTGTTTTGGGCTCTTCATTTCCCAGATTTTGTAAGCACACAACACTCCATTCTACCAAATGTCTGCTGGTGTCCAGTGAGTTTTTAGATGTGTTGCAATGTTTAAAATAGACATTTTGAGCTTGCATTCAGGGAAACACAGGGTGGTTTTAAAGCGCTTTGAAGCTAACCGGCGCTACTGTTTTTCCTTTGGCACCCCATTTCCCTCATGGCAACCCGGCCTATCATTCTCGCACTGGTGGGTGGCAAGTGAGGCAACCATTTTGGTGTGCGCACAAACTGCGCAGCTTTCCTGGATTTCGGCGCACATGTGGGTTTTCCGCCATCTTGAATTTTCTAAGCCACAGCACCAAATGTTGTAGCATGATAGCTTAAACGTGGGTCAGGACACCCAACAAGCCCCCCCACGCGACTGCACTTTGAATTTGAGTCGATGGGGAGTCGCGTGCACAAGGGTTTTGACCCACGCACCGGTCTGTCCGCATAAACTTCTTCCTATTCTGTAGATGGCACAGTTCAGCATCTTCTTCTCCATCCGGTACTGATCGATCGGTTCTCCTCGCCGGTCCTGATGGGAATATTGGGCGGTACACTGGGCCCATTGTGTCTCTGCTCCCGGTCTCCGGATCGTCCTCCTTGGCCCGTCTCCAGGTTTTCTTTCTCCTAGGACGACAAAGGAAGAGCGGCAATACCTACTCATAGACGTTTTTCCACCACTGTTGAGATAGTGGGGCAGCATATGCATTTCAGAATAACGAAACATTACATTCTTATTTTTAAAAAAAAAACAGTATAACTAAGAGACAGTTTCATGCAAATCACAATATTTTAGAGACTAGATGTGGTATGTTTTATGATTGGAACTGAATTAGTCTGAGACAGTACCCGCTAGGATTCCAGAGGATTCCTCCAGTTGTTGCAGAGTGTGCCTGGGATGGCAACATTTCAACTGGTTTATGTGGACCCACTTGTCTTCCCCGCTGCCAAAGGACCTTTGGGGATGTGGATTTTGTAGGCCACAGGGGAGATCTTGTCGATGATCTCAAAGGGTCCCTTCCAGGTAGGCAAAAATTGGCGCTGCTTTGCCTGGTTTCTTTGGAAGTTGTATAGATAGACCCGGTCTCCCACCTGATATTCCTTCCTGGAAGTTTTCAGGTCATAATGGGTCTTCATGCTATCAGCTGATCTTTCTAGATTCCGCTGAGCATAAGCAAAAGCATGTTGGAGGTGTTTCCTCCTTAAATTCTCTACATACTCATGAGTAGTGGAGGCATGTATCAGTGTCTGCTCTTGGGTTCTGTAGAGCAAATGCTGGGGAAGCACCATCTTGCGTCCAGTCATCAACTCAAATGGTGACATTTTGGTTGCAGATGAAGGGGTAGATCTGATGGCCATTAGGACCAGAGGTAATCGGATATCCCAACTTGGCCCAGAATCTGCCACAAACTTCTTTAATATGCTCACAATTGTCCGGTTATATCTCTCTACTGCCCCAGAAGAAGCTGGTCTATAAGCAATATGCAGCTTTCTCTTGACCCCCAGTATCTCCCACATCTTTGTCATTACTTCACTGGTGAAGTGGCTACCTCTGTCTGACTCAATCCTTTGAGGTAGACCAAAACGGGAAAAGATGTGGTTAATCATCAAGGCAGCTGCCGTTTCTGCCTTGCAGTTTGGGGCTGGGAGACATTCCACCCACTTGGTAAACAAGCATGTCATAGTCAACATGTACTTATTCCCCCTAGCCGAGCGAATCACAGGGCCTACAAAGTCGATTTGTAAATCTGACCATGGGAGTGTCATTCCCCTCTTTTGGAGAGGCGCGCGGTGCGTGAGGGATGATGGCTGAAATTGTGCACACACAAGACACCCCTTCAAGTATTGGTCGAGGTCCTGCCCCATGTGTGGCCAGTATGCAACCTCTCTTAAGATTTCCAATGTTGTGTGAAACCCCCTGTGACCGGCAGTGGCCGCATCATGGGCGTGACTTAACATCAGGCTTCGGAATGAGGTAGGAACCACCCACTGATCGTGGCCAGCTTTGGATTTCCTTACCAACAAACCGTCTTGGATTCGGAACATTTTTGGACATTTCATCAACACTCTTAGGTCCTCTTTCCCAATATAATCGATATCCGTCAGGGGAAAGTTCTCAGGGTCCTCAAGGTGCTGGTAAAATTTACCAATTATTGGATCCCCCTTCTGAGCGGTAATCAAATCAGCATCAGGGGTCTCCTTACTCCATTGTGCAATTGAGAGGTCGTTGTGAGCATTTGTCTGGGACCTAGTGATAGCAGTGACCTGGATTTCCCCCAACAGGGACTCAATCTCAATTAGATCCCCTTGGATGGCCCCGGTTTTGGCCAGCTGATCAGCTAAGTCATTTGTCTGGTCCCTCTACTTTGGAATGACCCTTGATCTTTTTCCAATAGATGGTCATCTCATTCGAGGTGACCAGATCATCAATGTTTTGGATCAACTTCCCATGTTTCAAGGGTTTGTTGTTAGCACATAACATGCCTCTGGTTTTCCAATTAACCAGGTGCTCCACGAACCCGTTCCGTACATAATCCGAATCTGTGATTATGACCAGTTCGTGGAGTTGATGCTGGACAGCAGTGAGGATGGCCTGATGCCCAGCCATCAATTCTGCCACCTGACTACTTCGGGGACCAATTTTGTATCCAGCGGAGGGTTCTGGGAACTCATTCACCCATGTATTCCCTACGCCGGCCACCAGTTCTTTCTCCCCGTCGTTGTCAACATGGTAAGAGCATCCATCCACATACACAGTGGGCATTCCCTCACACTTGTCTTCTTCAAAGACTTTGTGTGGGGAATTAAGGTATGCCTCCATGTTGTCCTTGATTTTTAGACTTTCGTCCTCGAGACAGTTTTCTCTGGCACAATCATGCAAGTCAGCCAGACCTTGCGCGAGGGGACTCTTCTTGTTTTGGCCATATCGGACCTCCACAGGAAAGCCTTGCATTGACAGAATCCAGGAAGTAATTCGGGAATTACTCACATTTCCGGCCCGGATTCTGTCACTTTGGAGATATTGCAGAGGCTGGTGTGGAGTCTCCACTATGATGTGTTCCCCCTGGATAAACGGGCGGTAATTCTTCAATGCCCACACCGTTGCCAGGAGTGCCTTCTCACAATCGTTGAATTTTTCCTCCACAGAGGATAAAGTTTTACTCGCATAGGAGATTACTTTATTGACCTTGTCATGCTTTTGGTATAATACTGCCGTCAAGCACGTATTAGAGAACCCCGTCTCCAGGAAGAACTCCTTGTTTCTGACAGGGTAAGCTAGGCACGGCGCTTGTGAGAGGCTTCTTTTGAGTTGTTTTACCGCCTCGGCTTGTTCTGGACCCCATTCCCACTTGACCCCCCCCTTCAGGAGATGAATCAGGGGTCTGGTGATCGCTGCGTATCCCTCAATGAACTTTCTGCTGTAATTAGTCAGTCCAAGGAGGCTCCTTAGTTCCCGCAGAGTTGTGGGGTCTTTCAGTTTCTGAAGTGCTTCCACTTTCTTTTCCTGGGGACAGAGACCCTGAGGAGTAATCTCATGCCCCAAGAAATTAACACGGGTTCTACACCACTGTGCTTTCTGAAAGGAAAGTTTTGCTCCGGCGGCCCTCAACTGTGTCAGAACATAACAGATCTCCGCTATGTGTTCCTCCACAGATGAACTTTTGATGAGGACACCATCTACATAAGCCAGGTTACCCCTTGCACCCAAGTCGGGCATGGCCTTGTGTAGAAAAATGTTGAATTCATTGCCGGAGTTGAGGTATCCGAAGGGAGTCCGGGTCCAGGTGTACTGCTGGCCCCCAAAGGTAAAAGCCAGCTTGTATTGGTCCTCCCTACTGACAGGCACAGTCCAGTATCCATTGGTCAGGTCTATTGCAGTGAATACCTGTGACCCCTGGATCTGGGCCAGCCCTTGGTCAATGTAGGGCAAAGGCCATCGGGAAGTATGGACCCATTTGTTGAGCTCCCTGAGGTCGGCGCAGAGTCTCCACTGGCCGTTTGGCTTCAATATTCCCAGCACCGGATTATTGAAGGTGCTGTGGACTGGACGGATTATTCCCCGGGACTCAAGGTTCTTAATTATTTCAGTAAGGGACTCCATTGATGCGAGAGGCAAGCGATATTGCTTCACAAACACAGGAGTCATGCCAGGGTCTGTGGGGATTGTTGTTGTGTGGATGTCAGTGCGACCACAGTCATATGAGTCTACCGCAAAGAGATCTTGGAAATCCAAGAAAACTTGTTTCAACTTTTGCTTTTGTTCCAGAGTCACACATGCATCAGCTAGGTTGACTCTCTCTTCCACCATCTGCCTGAAGCCTGGGAAGACTTCTGGTTTGGCTATTTCAGCGGCCTCCTCCAGCTGGGTGGAGAAGTCCCTGGTCAGAGTGCTGATTTGGACCGGAGGCTTCAGGTGGGAAAGGCAGCCCTCATGTACCTGGAAAATCACCTCATCCCTCCTGAAGTCACACGTCACATCTTCCTTACCATAGGGGCAGGAAGTGTACACCAGGAAGTTCCCCCCATGCCGGGTGAAAATCCTGTCTGGTGTTGTATTGTCCTCACTGTCACTGTCAACACAGTCCTTGGGGATTGGTCCTAACAGTTCATTTACAAGATCAATGGAGAAATGTCGGTCATCAACCGCCATTCCAATAATGGTGCCTGCGGCTAGAGTAATACTCTTTAAGTCGCTGTTATCCACCTCTATTAGAATGGTGTCATGTTCTATGTTGACTAATGAAGTTGGGTTTACCCCCAACCCTTGCTGTTGGAGAGAAGCATTTAGATGTATGTAAGCATCAGGGTTTTTCAACTCTTGTCCCCTTTTAACTTTCACTTCCAGGGAGAATTGTCGGGTCCTTTCTGGGATGGTGACTTCCTCTTTAACCTGAATTTCGACTGCATAAGGTAGCAATTGAGCTGACCTAAATGCTTTTTCTGGATCAACAAAGCCCATGGGATTATCCGCTAATCGGGACCAAGCTTTGAAGTTTATTAGGTCCAAACTAATGGCAAAGCGATTGAGAATGTCACTGCCTAAGTAAAAGGCGGCAGTGACGTCTCGCACGACCCAACAATTATGGACTATGCTCTTGTTGCCAATGGAGATTTTGAGCATACACCTGCTTGGCAGGAGATGTTTTGAATTGGGTGCTTCCAGGTCCATTTCCCATTTGTCTATCAGTTTGAAGATGGGAATGGCTGGATCTTTTGGGAGTTGGCGAAACATGGCTTCGCTGATGAAGCTCTTACCGTTGTTCACACACACTCGAGCGAGAACAGACTCCTTCCCATCATTGAACTGAACAGGGATGAACAACTGCTCTCCAATTTGCTGAATATCAGCCAGGCTCTGAGCTGATTTCACATCTTTCTGGACTGTAGGAGTGGGAGTTTCAGATTGTGGATTGGTATAGAATTTCAGAGTGTTTCCTTCCAGCGTGGAATACCACTTTAGACTGGAAGGAAGGTTGATTTTCAGAAATAGAGAGGACCCCCCATCACCAGTCTGTTGTCCTACTGCTATTACTGTCACGTCTGGAATCTGGTTGTTCTGGAAGTGAAATTCTACTTGGTCAGATTTTTGTTTAACCATGTGGCATATGCCGTTTAAACTAACATGGTTGACACTCTGTTTTAATTTTATGGGTCGGCTAGTCTGGGTCCAGAGGACCTTGTTTACGCAATCTATTAGGGGTGACAACCTTCTCAGGAGATCATTCCCTAGTAAACAAGGGGTGCCCTCTGGGGTCACAACTATGACCGGGTGTTTCAACTTGTGTCGCCCGATCTTAATGTCCATGTCTGCAGTCCCCTCAACGGGAATTTCCTTCCCGTCAAAGTTCTGCAGTTGTCCAGGAAGAGAGGTGAGAGGAATTTGGTAATTCTCTCCCCTTCCTGCATTCAGTTCGTCAAAGGCCCTTCTGGACAGAAGGGTAGCTTGAGATCCAGTGTCCACCAGTGCCAAAATTGTACCCTGCCCCTGTACTTGTACCGGGGCATAATATCTTCCCTCCTTCTCCTCAAGGGGGCACAGATAATGTACATTTTTGGACAACTGGTGGGCTAATTTTCTGGTTTTGGACATTGCAAGAGAAGAAATTTGGGCAGAATTCTGTGGAGAGCCTTGGGAATCTGAAAGAAAAAGTTGGCAACTGGATATCAGAGCCATTGTGGGTTCCCCTGGTTCCAGTTCTGGGCGGCCCCCCCCCTTTTTGGAGGCAGTCCCCAGGATGGGTTTGAACCAGGGGATTTTCTTGCTGTTGGTTCTGGGATGAGATGGTGGGCGGCGGTAGCTCAGTCTCCACATCTCCCCAGTCTGGATTTGCATCCCTAGGGACCCATTTTTCTTTGGGAGGAGTTCCCCCCTCTCTGAAGGAAAAGATCCTTTTCCCAGGATCCTCTGAGGATCCCTCTCCCTCAAATTGGAAGATCTGTACCTCCTCCTCAAACTGAGTCTGTTTGGGTCTTTTGTTTCTCCTACCCCCCCTCTGCTCCTTAGGAGGCAGACTTTCAGGGGCAAGAGATTTTGTTTCCGGGTCCTGGGTTTCCAGGGGCTGTTTACAAGTGAGGAAGGAAGCTTCCTCCAAGGCTTTACACCCCCCTTCCCTTTGTGCCTCCTCCCTGGGAACCGGTGAGTTATCGGGGTGCTGCCCCCGTCATTGTTCTGGAGCACCAGGTCCAGAGTTGGGTGCGTTCTGCGCCGGCACGCCCATCTGAGGGTTCTGCTGAGCCCTCAGTATGTGACCCAGATCCCGCGCCATGTTTTGAACCTGGCGCTCTAACTGGGAAACCCGCTCAGGCTGATACGGGGCCCTGTTTTCTCCCCTGGGCTGATCCCGGGAAGGGTAGCTGTCCCTCCTCTGGTAATACCCCGGGTTGGGAAGATTTGGGTACCCCTCCACCCTTGGCCTCCCCTCTCCCGGATTCAGTGGTCTGGGCTCAGGGAATTAGGGAAAGAAGGATGGATGGTTTTGGGGCTGAAAGTCGGGTGGATATCTGGGGAAAAAGTTCTGCCCAGGGTTTGGTAAATTTCTGCCCTCCTGTGGGAAGTTTGGAGGGAAGTTCCCTGGGTTAGGTGCTTGGCTGGATCCCCCCCCTTGGGCTGGAGGAGTCCACACATAACCCAGGATGGGTCGATTTACCTTGTAACGGGGACTTACATAATCAGGAGAGCGAGGGACCCCATTTGTGGGGCTGCCTCCTTGGCTCCCTGTCTGTGACTGACCCGAGGACCTCCTGGGCCTAGCATTATTAGGTGCAGGTAGGTTTTTAGGCCCCCCCATCTCCAAATCCAAAACGGGGGTGACCTTTACCTCTGCCACCTTGGCAGCAGCAGGGGTGCTGTTGGCTTTGGGGGTTTTCTGGGCATTACTTTTGCTATCTATCGGTTTCTGCACCTCATAGATCCGGGTAGCCTGTTCAATGACCCAGTCTAAAGATCTTTTCTCGTGAAAATCCCTCACGAGCTGGGTCATGATATATTTGGGCAAGGCATGGAAAAACGTATTAATAAATTCTCTACTATCCGTGCGCACCCTTCTTGCGGTCTGTGCAAAAGCACGCTTTAACTCCTGCACAAATTCTTGTGGGGCCTGATCCTCCCCACATTGCAAATTGTAGGCTGCCTTGCGAGCCTCTTGAGGATTTCTGTGAACAGAAAAATGTTTCAAGATGGCCGCCTTATAGGTGGACCATCTTAAATGATTTTGGTCCTCCAGCCCCGCAAAGAAACTGGAGTATTCCGGGGAGAAGGTCCACTTTACATATTGAATACAGCTTTGGCTGTCCTTCAAATGGAAAGTCTCCATCATTTGCTCTAACAACTCTAAGTGCTCCCAAACAGAATACTTAGCATTCTTATGGTAAGGCGTGATGACGCTCCTGATCGCCTTAATCTGCTTTAAGGGGTCCTTAAGCAAGGCCCTTTTTGCCTTATTGGCCTTTTTGGTTCGGGTAACCCTTGTCCATTCGTCCTCGGACTCAGAGGCACTGCTCCCAGAGGTTCCTGTCTGATCTTCCAGGTTTTCCCGGATTCTGCGAGCCTGGGAATGGCTGGCAGAATGTGGGGACCTGGTCTCCTGTGTCCTTCGCAGTTCAGAGGAGTCTTCAGATTCCTCCTTGCTGCCAGGATTTGCTGGGTACCCCCCCCACTGACCTAACTGGGCAGAGGTTTTCAGGATGCCCTTAATGGGCCTATTCTCCCAGGGTTCCCCACTGAATTGCACCATGCTTGGGTGCCCATGCCCAGATGCCCGCCCATCCATTCCTGGGAGGTACTGGCCTATGAGCCCCATGCTTCTGGCTGGATAGTAATCTGCCATCCCTGTGGCCCGGTGCTCATGTGCGCCAGGGGACATGGGGGTGGCAGAGTCCAGGGACTGAGAGGTATGAGGGCCTCTGGTACTAGGGCTCCTGAGGTTATGCTCCGGAGTTTCCATTTCCCAGCGAACCTCATCTCTATCCGCCCCTGCTCCCTGTTGCAATGCAAGAGCCTGCATTTGTGCCTTCAGTTCCTCAGTTAAGGCCTTACTAGACTCTATCAGTCTCTCCTGCATCGCTACCTGTTGTTGGAGCCTATCATTGTGCTGGCAGAGAGCCTCATTCTCTCTCTGTGTTTCCTGATTGGTCCTGGAGCACTGGGCCAGTCTTTGCTGCAGGAGGGTTACCTCCTGAGCTGTGTCCCTATTGGCCTGCTCCTTTCTTGCTAGAGCATCCTCCACCCTCCTGGTGTGCTCTAACAAGTTCTGGTGTTCTTTTTGGAGGTCACCCAGTCCCTGGTGGGCCAGGTGATTTTCTTCCATTTTCCTTTTTAAATGGCAGACTTCCTGGCCTATGGCGTCTCTTTCCTGACTAAGAGCCTGCATTTGTGCCGCCAGGTCGTCCCTCTGCCTTTGAATGGCACCAGCTTTCTGCCGTTCTTCATCAAACTCTACCTGGGTATCCAGGTCTTTCAAAATCAGCTTGTTGCTCTCTACCTTCACTCTATCTAGATGACTTTGCAGGGTGGCTACCTGCTCCGTGCATGCTCTGTTAAAGTCTAATTGTTGCTCCAGCTTTTTCTGGCTCTGCAGTAAGGAGTCCAAACTGTCTTGGTGCTCCTTCTGCAGGGCCAGAAATCTAGTATCCTGGTCAGCCTTTTCCCGTTGCAGTATATCCATGTCCTCTTTTATTTTAATGATATACTGCCTACTATCATTTTCTGACTCCTGGCTCCTCTGCAGCCTCTGCTCAGAAGAGTCCAGATCAGATTGGGCCTTCTGTAATGCCATCTGTTGCCTATTTGCCAGATTTTGGCTTTCAGCACATCTCTCCTGCATGTCTCCCATATATAGGTACAGGTATGCTGCTATCCTGGCAATCTTATTGTGTTCCTCTTTGGCTTTAGGAGCCATATATAGTTCACTCAGGGCCACATGTAAGGGACCCTGATCTCTATATATATCTGACCCTGTTTCAGTGACCTGTTGTGTGATGGCCTGCAACCACGCATCCTGGCCCTGTTCGGTCCATTCACCTCTCACAAATAGCTTATGCAAGAGGTGCTCTCTGGCTATTTTCATGTCTACTAAGGTCGTCATTCTAGAGATTGGTCTCTGTCCTGACTTACAGAAGTTTGTATTTTATTTTTGCAGAACAGAACTTTTCTTGGAGTGTCCCTTTGAGGAGTGCTTTACAGTGTAACACAGCGTGGTGATCCGACCGGATATGTGTATCTGGTCAGCTGGCACGCTGTATTAATCTGCACAAATGGTAAATCTAACCCAAACGTCCGGCCGAGCCCCCAATTTGTAAGAGGATTCAATTCAACACTACAGCTAAATCAACGCCTAGTCTAGAATGCTGAATGAAAGCCCTTATTGATATATCTTTATGTCCAGTTCATGCGTTCTGGATGACTACCCCTATATAACACCCCTCTCTTGGAATCCCCCTGACCCCACTGAGCCAAGAAGTAGTTCTGTTTTGCAAGTTAAAAGGTTTATTTGATAATTTAAACAAGAGATATATATATCACACTTTATAATAAATTAATAATTGAATATCACACTTAATCTGATATGATAAATATTAACAACGGAGAATCTGGCACTAGCACACTTCTTTATAATCACTAATGAGTTGACATGAAATGGATAAGATAGCACACTGGTAAATAGGAACAAAAGAAGAAGGTGGTAAAGAATGCTTTATGTAAGCTCAGGTGGATGCAATATTCAATGAATGCAGTACAGAAAATACTCACTATGATTTCAACCAAACAATGTAATCACTTTTCTCTGGCTATTCACTCCCCCCCCTTTAAGCAATGCAAGGAACTGGGAGGAAAGCACACAGTTCTCAGAAATGCAATCAATGTAATTCAGTTCAATCCCCCCCAAGCACGCTTAAAGAAAACAGATAGGAGTTTTGAAAACACAGGCCCAAATGGATGAGAAATATGCTAGAAATGCTTTTAATTCCCTTTCAGAGGTTCAGGGTGAGTGGTATCTAGTTAATATTAGTCCAGGCTCACACTAGCAATGATGCAGGGATAGTTAGCAGGTTAAACGAATTTCTGGCAAATGGAAGGCAAGCAGCAGCAGATTTTACACGTGGAGAAATTTGCAAATCGCGGTAAAATTCGCGAATGCGTCGGGCGCTATTACGGAAGAACTACAAGGACTATCACTATCGTTTTGGGGTCCTAGGAAAGTCTAGGATCTCGGCTTCCAAATGAAAGTTACTGCAAGTCTCTAAGACAAACGGTCGCGGAGATATGAGCGATTTTGTGAAGGTCGTTTTGGTTTTACAAATTTTAAAAGCTCAAAATGACAAGTGACAGATTTTGCAGCTAGAATGACAGGTAACAGATTTGGAGCTATCAGGCAGTTCTACTTAGGTTAAATAGATTGAATTAGATGAATTTAAACTAAGAGCTTTTGTTTGGTACAGTTTGGCGGTACTCACAAGAGATTTTAAACAGAAAGGCGGCTTTGTCACAATCTGGTCAACAGGTCTGGACTTCAGACGGTCTCTGGGCACAGCGTCTGGTCTCTGGAACTGCTCTCTCTCTCTCTGGGTACAGCACTGCTTCTGGATTCTGGAGATTGAGGGATTTGAAGTCTCTGTTTATCTTGGAGTCTAAGTGTTGGCTCTTTGAAGTTTGATGGAGGTAGAGTATGGATTTTCCGGCAGAGCTTCCAGCTGCAGATGGAAAGGAAGGTCCCTATCTGTCCTGTCTGTCTGCTTTTATGTGTTTTGAGAGTGGGTGTGTATGCAGCATCACTAGCCCCTACCCCTCTCCACTTGCCATTGGTCAAGCTTCCATTTCTCACTTGATTGGGGGAGCTAAGTTGTGTCAGAGTGATGTCAGCCATTTATGATCTCTTGAAAAAACTCCCCTGTCATCTGTGCACCCAAATCTATATATGATAAAAATACATATTTCACAGTTACACAGTTGTTTGAAATTACATACCCATGTCAAATATCACATGAGGTATACTCTGTCCCAAATCTGCTGTTTCTAGGAGCTTACATTCACAAATGGCACATATTTCACTTTTTAACTGATTTTGCCATTTCTGACATCGACCCCACTTTACATACATGTGCGCAGGGAGTAGGGACATTAATTGATGAAGTTTCAGATTTTTAACATGCATACATTTAGAGTAATAGCCACTTTTCCGCTAACACCCCCCTGAACATACCACCGGTTCTAAAAACCTCTTAATCTATGGGCAGAAAAATCACAAGAATTATGGTATCATTTATAACATTTTCACATGTCCGCTCTATGAATGATCCATCTTTTTAAAGTTATGTTCTGGCTCCAAAGGGGTGTGGTTTCCCAGGTCACATGGTGGAAATACTGGTTTTTCCAGTTCTGCCAAGCCAGCTTGCTCTCACAGGCAGTGCCCCTCCCAGCTTCTTCAGGAGGAAGCTGTTTTACGACATCTGTAATAAACCATCTGCCTGGGTGAAGGGGGTTACATTGTTCAGAGCTCCTGTATTCTGTGGGGCTCTCCTTAATTCAATTATCAGAGAGATGGCATATCCTTAGTGTGGCCAGCAAAAGGCAGATAGGCCTGGGAACACAGCTGTGACTCAAGTTTCACTCCTGATGGGGGTAGTTGCCAGGCAAAATCAAGTTCCTTAAGCCAGACTTTCAGCTAACTGTCATGTTTTTTGTTGCTTTTTAAATTAACTTGCAATTTTACACATGCAGCTAGAATGCTGATTCTAAGTGCAAAACTATGACATTTCAACAGTTACAAAGGCATGTGCCACCAAACATAGGTCACTCATTTAATCTAAACATTTTCGATTTTAGTGTCTTTAAATCCAGTGTAAACTGCTGACTCCATAGCAGTTTTGTTATAAGCATTGTTTTGGGCTCTTCATTTCCCAGATTTTGTAAGCACACAACACTCCATTCTACCAAATGTCTGCTGGTGTCCAGTGAGTTTTTAGATGTGTTGCAATGTTTAAAATAGACATTTTGAGCTTGCATTCAGGGAAACACAGGGTGGTTTTAAAGCGCTTTGAAGCTAACCGGCGCTACTGTTTTTCCTTTGGCACCCCATTTCCCTCATGGCAACCCGGCCTATCATTCTCGCACTGGTGGGTGGCAAGTGAGGCAACCATTTTGGTGTGCGCACAAACTGCGCCGCTTTCCTGGATTTCGGCGCACATGTGGGTTTTCCGCCATCTTGAATTTTCTAAGCCCACAGCACCAAATGTTGTAGCATGATAGCTTAAACGTGGGTCAGGACACCCAACAAGGATGGTGGCAGGATGTGACTCGCAATTGGCTCATTCAATTTACGGTTCCGTAAAAAGTGATTGTGAAATGGCCTGTGTTTGACCAGTCCGAGTAATTTCATTCCGCACAGAAACCAATACATCAAGCTTACAGGCTTGACAGATTGGTCATGAAAATTAGATCCTTACAGTTGTCTAGTTACACTTTTTTTCATGTTTAGGGAACATAGCCTGTAAGATAATGGAGGAGGTTGAGAGCCTGCTGGTTCGACCTGTTTGTGATTGTCACTAGCGTCGACTGGTCTAAAGGGAACATTGGCGTTGTTGGTGGGCCTCTGAACCATGGACCTCTTTAATGCGGGTACCCTGGCCTTCTACTCCTCTTATCTTCACTGCCAGTCAGCTCTCTGCCTTCCTCACACCTCTTCCTCATCCAACAAACATCAATGATGGAAATCATGTGTTGTAGAGTTTCCATTGTGTTATTCCTTTCTCGTATACAATGTCATATGTCATATGTCAAGGGTTTATGTTTAATTGCTTTTCAATGTGTATACAGGGAACACCAATCTGCTTGAAAATGTTCTGTTTGGACCTAAAGTTTACAATGTATATTGTGGGAGCGAGAACCACCATCTTCCCCCAGATCCTACTGACAGGGGGGTAGGCTTCCTTGCAGAGTGTAATATTGGGCCAATTTGAAAAACATTTCCAGGGCCACTTTGCATTCTCAGTAAACCCCAGCTCGTTACAGCTCTGAATCACAGTCCCAGTAGGGCCACTGAGTTGTCTCTTTTTTTAAAAAGACGTAATTTTGAATATCAATGGCACACACTGTTTCCAATTTCCAAAGGGTATCAGGATGACCATTCCTGGCAAGGTTAAACTGCTGACCATGAGATTAAAAGTGGTATTTATATTAAAACGATAAGGGCTTATGATTTTACCCCTAGACAGTACTTTAGAAGGAAAACATCTTACCGCCGGATGTGACGTATGGCTTCATAATAATAATACATCAATGTTGCCAAACTCATAGGTACTTCTTTTTTCCATTTCAGAATAATGACATTGTAATTGGTTATTTACAACGCGCTTAATACCCAAAGAATACTAAGCGCGGACCTTGGGATCGAACCTGTGTTGCTCTGCATCGTCTTCTTTCAAAGGCGAGCAGGTGGCCCCTGAGCTATCCTCAAGGAAAGACTAAACTTTCCCGGCCCCTTACTGGTAATGCGTATATTCACTTCAGAAAGTTAAAGGATGAAATGCGGCTAGGGTCAAGCCTCTGACCTGCATGTTCGCACACACAACTATGCTTTTTGGATGGGTGAGTAAGAATGAAAGATAACGTGTATACCGTAAATCCAAACGTTTGTCAACAATTTGAATGATGTATTTAACTTCAAAAAATATTGAAATGATTGCTACAACTTAAGTTTAACAACCAACTCCAAACATTTTAAAGTTAGCAGATCAAATCTAACTTTTAAAAAGTCCAAAATAACACTTCTAGCCTTAAAACTCTGCAATATTTTTTGAGCTGCTGTGCCCGCTGGTTCTCTAGCCAAATGTAGTTATCTGGAGTAGCAAGATGGTTGTGTTGGCACCAAAGTACCAGCTGGTGTGCCAGATCTATTGGAATTAAGAGAGGGCAATTTGAAATTGTATGTACTCTCTCAACAGTCTTGGTATTGTCTTTGGTTGCTGGCTGTGTGACCTTTTTATTGGGCACCTTCGCTGCCACTAAAGAGCAATTTTAGCCTTTGCAAATGATTGCTTAATCTCTTAAAGCGTTAGAGACTGCTACAGAAAACTGTGTCAAACAAAACTACAGAGCATTTTCTCATTGCAGTGAAATAGAAAGCAAGTAAGAGCACAGCCACCATGTTAGACTTTATAGCAGGTGTGCGATTCTCTATGATGTGTCTATTTTTTGTGAATAATGGACAATGCAGAATTGTACATGTTGTGCTTTTTTTTTTAACATTTATAGCCCCTTCGTGAAAGTGTAGCTAAAAAAGTTGCATTTACCACAGACCAGATATCGTATGAACAATTAGGTTTTTCTTTGGACATGGAAAGGTGGGATAATTAGATGTTAAGGAACTGTAGCTGTAAAGAGGACATACGATATATGTAATATGAACATACTTGTTCAAGAAAGCAGCGTTGTACCATGATGATCTCAGCAATTGAGGACCATCCTACAGGTACCTTCCCCAGGCAAGATCCATGAAAGTGTCCAAATCAACCAAGGTCAAGCAAGGTCTCCCACAGACCTATCAAAGCAAGCATTGATGCCGAGAGGGATGCCGAGAGGTCTCCCACAGACCTAGCAAAGCAAGCATTAGCAAAGCAAGCATTGATGCCGAGAGGTCTCCCACAGACCTATCAAAGCAAGCACCTATCAAAGCAAGCATTGATGCCGAGAGGTCTCCCACAGACCTATCAAAGCAAGCATTGATGCCGAGAGATCTCCCACAGACCTATCAAAGCAAGCATTGATGCCAAATCGTCTCCCACATTCCTATCACTTGGCCATCGGACCCATATGCAGCATGAAATCACGGGGTACACTGTGCAGTCCACATCCTCAATGACAGGGTGCCCTGGTTCCTGGTACTCCTCAATCTCCCGTGAGCCTTCAACAAAGACCATTTGGACTTCATCAACGTACTGCACAGTACTCATCCCCGTACTCTTACAGTGCAGTAGTCATTTTGTTACCGTAATCCACTTGCAACGATGGTGACATTAAATCAAATTTAGCACCCAACTTCTATACTCTTCTTAGAACTTCTATATATTTGTCAGATTCTGATTATCCTATATTTTTTTTCTTTTAGTGTAGGTGCATAAGCGTGACTATCACTGTTATAAATTTGTGTCAGAACTGCACCAGTTACCAGCTGGCTAAAGACTCCTCTGGAATGGGCAAAAGTGCATGACATGCTTCTGGAGTCATCATAATCTTAGGAAATACATGAGGAAAAATTCTGATAAGGAATTTTTAGAAGATGGTACAAAAATGTAATGGAAAAAGAGGTACATTCTTGAAAACACATTATGGTCCTAGATAGCATGATTGGTGGCATGCTTTCTGATTTTCCTACCTAGTAGTATAGTTGGGGCAGTAAAACATATTAATAAAATGGGTTTTACAAGACAAAGGGCCTCATTACACGGATGGCGGAGAACCATGGCGCTATTATCGTCATGGTTCATGCCGGTAAAATACTGGCACCGCCTTGGCGGAAAGGGGAATTACCGCCCCATTCCAAGGTTGGCGGGGCGGTAATTCCCCCTTCCACCATTGCCCTTCCCCATTCCCATTTTTGCCCCATAGGTTTTTAACGCCTGCAAAAAGAAGGCGTTAAATCCCCCAACCCGCAAAGGGACCTCGTAATAAGGCGGTAAGGATTTACCGGTACCGGTATTTTACCAGTAGCGGTAAATCCTTACCGCCATCCGTGTAATGAGGCCCAAAGAAGTTTCAAGGCACGTGCATACATACATAAATACAGCATGACATATAACCGTACATAGGACTCAAGAAATATAACAACTTGTTGTGATTGACTATAATGTCAGCACGCTGCAACACTCACATTTCAAGTGGATTATGGGTGTAAGAAAAACAAATAACAGTCCATAACGATGAGCCCTAACATTGAAAATGCCATTGATGCTACTAATAGACTGCATGATCAATTATCAAGATATCTTTGGACACAGCCCACTATCAAGTTCTGCAATCATCCTCTTCACTCATATTGCACACCCAAGGTCTGGAAAAAACACAACCTTCTAATGTGACCCTGTGCGCCCCAATGTAGAATCCGCAAATATCATGTCAAATATTTTCTTTGCAGTGAATCCTGTGGATTGCTCTAATTTGACTTCTCTTACTTTTCCTAAAAAGGTGTACTTCCTGAGTGCACTCACTGATGTCAATAACTCAGCAGCCTCCCTATATTTAGCAAGTGGACACCATTTTAACATGGTGTGTCCTGGCCCCATTCCCTAATAATAATTCACGTGAATAATTGTCTCATCTTGAACTGACTGAGTGTATAGTGTGAAGGAGTGTGGTCTGCTTAGGTGTGAAACATCAAACATTGACACGGGTTCTGTATTTTAAAGTATATCTAGAAATGCTATTAAGCAGCTTTATGTTTGCTGTTCACAGCATGTCACTATTGGTGACTTCAAATTCATTCCAACTTCTATCGATAAGTGTTCTCCACATATTGTATTCTCTAAACAATGTCAAAGGACTTACCACCATTCTGGTATCTCAACAAGGGTGTCAAAGTCAAATGGGTCCCCCGCCGGTGAAATACCCCTCAGTCCTAGCATTGAAGACTCCTTCTTGGCTTCATGTGGGAAAGTTGATCACATTTTCAATGTAGTTTCTCTGGATTCATGCAAAGGCAATGGACTCCTTCCCCATGGACTCTTGAACCCTGAACACCGTGCACCGATCCTCCATCGTCCAGGGGAAGGTGGTGAGCCCAATCCAGGGATTATTAGAAGCAGCCTTTTCACAGGAGCATTGAGGATTACAAAAGGACACACATGAGCTGGCAGTACAAATCAGCAAGGATACACATCAAACTGACTGCATCAGAGGATTTACCTAGGAGAGGGCTTAGGGACATGGTGACTGGCTCACACTCACCTGCTCTGCCATGTCCCCTGTTGTTTTACTGAATGAAAAAGAAAGTCCTGTAGATCCTGGAGAGAACAAAAACAACTGCTGTTGTAATAACGAGCACTCAAAGGAGTAATGCAAGGCCTAAAGAAGGAGAAATAAAGAGATGGTCAGGGGGCTCAACAGTGGGTGAGCAAGAAGATTGAGCAATGAGAAAGGAGGCACTGAAGCAGGTACTCTGAACAAGCACAGCAGCATGGCAGAGAAGTAGGGAGTTGGCTTGGGGATAGATGTGAGAGCAGACACCATACAGAAGGGGCACCCAGGCAATGTGGGCAACTGCAGGGGTGGTGCAAAAGGAAAGGTGATGTGGAGTGCATAACCAGAAGTGGAATTGGAGTCAGCAGAAGCGTGTGAACATGGAGCTCCAACCACACAGCAGGTCTGGAAAACCAAAAGAGAGCAACAGGCTAATTTCCCAAACCTACTGAGTCCCCCAGCAGCATTGTTTGATTTTTGGGGTTTATCTTTTTCTCCTGCTAAGAGTGAGACTCTTTTTTTCTCCCACTCTTAGGCATGATTTGAGAATGTCCTTTGACTATATAATGTGTTTTATGGGCTATGGGGTCTTTTACTCCATAGGGCTTCATGTGTTTTTGGTAAGTGTGTTACACAGCACCCTCAGTGCAGTAACACAGGGGTGTCATAGTGACCCCCAAACATAGACTCCATACCCTGGGACTGACTACTGTCTCCCAGGGCATGTAAAGTCACCCTTGGCTTTACTAGTCTTAAATTGTGAACAGAACCAGTACAAACCATCATATTGTGGAAGTACTGGTAGGGGTAATTCGATTGCCCCTGTGTCTGTTTTCCAAGGGGGCACTGTCCAGTCCCCCCTTGTCGAGTTTCTGGCTGGTGGCAGTGGATACCATGCTAAATATTCCACCAGAATATTTCCTATGGGATTTTCCCATTCATTTTAAACACACCACTTTTTGGTGCAATGTTAAAGATACCGCCGGGTTATTTATTTAATATTTATTCCCCGGTTAGGTCTTTTTGCCAGGACTCGGTTTTAAACCCAAGTTGAGCCCTTTGTTCCAGTTTTTGCGGGCTTCTGCCCAGAAGCCTCCAAAAGTGGTGCCACTCTGTCTGGGTCTACAGGATGTGTGGGAGGGGGGAATAGGCACCCTGGACTGAGTTGCCTTGGCAACTCAAGTCGCACTCTTGTGTGATTGGCCCAGTGGTGAACCGCCCAGCTCACCACTTAGCATGTTTGATTGACAGCTAGGCTGATGAATGGGGGTTTTCTGCATAAAAGCAGGGCTTTGGGGACTGGAACTTCAGAAGTCACCACAGGACCTAAAGAATCCGAAGAGCGGAGAAGCTGAGCCATCTACAACGATGACACCACCGGTGGAGCCCTGCTGTACGAACTCACCACTTCCCGACGACAGAGGAGATCTTCTTCCAGGAGAATCTTCTTCCTTTGAGCTGGTGGGACTAACCAGTTCGCCTTTTTTGCCTTCCTGGATCGTCTCATGGTTGAATCGCCTGTGCCAAGCACACTGGCGGCCGATAGCCACGCTTCACCACTACCACGAATAAAATGGTAGTACCTTTTAACCAGGAAACTCTGCGGCTGGTTTCTTCCCTGGCAGTGCAATGACCTCCAGCTTTCCTCCACGTCGAGATCTTCTCTTCCCCTGGACGAAGCACAGACTCGCACCCGCTGCCAGGAACAACTGCCCCCGCTGGAGCTTTCTCACCATTTCAGGTACTGTGTCCCACCTGGTCTCCCTTGCAACAGACTGTTCAAGGTGTCCCGTAAATCCTTGACACTCTATCCTGGGGTGACCTCGGACCTGTTAACATTACCTTTCTAACTTGATCCAACCTCTTTTGACTTTTATGCAAAGAATTTGAGTGCATTTCCACTGTGTGATCTTGGGCACATTCCGCCTTGCCCTCTCCAAGAGTGGGTCTGGCCTATGAACTTTTTGGTGCAATGTTAAAGATACCGCCGGGTTATTTATTTAATATTTATTCCCCGGTTAGGTCTTTTTGCCAGGACTCGGTTTTAAACCCAAGTTGAGCCCTTTGTTCCAGTTTTTGCGGGCTTCTGCCCAGAAGCCTCCAAAAGTGGTGCCACTCTGTCTGGGTCTACAGGATGTGTGGGAGGGGGGAATAGGCACCCTGGACTGAGTTGCCTTGGCAACTCAAGTCGCATTCTTGTGTGATTGGCCCAGTGGTGAACCGCCCAGCTCACCACTTAGCATGTTTGATTGACAGCTAGGCTGATGAATGGGGGTTTTCTGCATAAAAGCAGGGCTTTGGGGACTGGAACTTCAGAAGTCACCACAGGACCTAAAGAATCCGAAGAGCGGAGAAGCTGAGCCATCTACAACGATGACACCACCGGTGGAGCCCTGCTGTACGAACTCACCACTTCCCGACGACAGAGGAGATCTTCTTCCAGGAGAATCTTCTTCCTTTGAGCTGGTGGGACTAACCAGTTCGCCTTTTTTGCCTTCCTGGATCGTCTCATGGTTGAATCGCCTGTGCCAAGCACACTGGCGGCCGATAGCCACGCTTCACCACTACCACGAATAAAATGGTAGTACCTTTTAACCAGGAAACTCTGCGGCTGGTTTCTTCCCTGGCAGTGCAATGACCTCCAGCTTTCCTCCACGTCGAGATCTTCTCTTCCCCTGGACGAAGCACAGACTCGCACCCGCTGCCAGGAACAACTGCCCCCGCTGGAGCTTTCTCACCATTTCAGGTACTGTGTCCCACCTGGTCTCCCTTGCAACAGACTGTTCAAGGTGTCCCGTAAATCCTTGACACTCTATCCTGGGGTGACCTCGGACCTGTTAACATTACCTTTCTAACTTGATCCAACCTCTTTTGACTTTTATGCAAAGAATTTGAGTGCATTTCCACTGTGTGATCTTGGGCACATTCCGCCTTGCCCTCTCCAAGAGTGGGTCTGGCCTATGAACTTTTTGCTCTACAGTAGACCCTGCCTTTCGTGACTTGCTGTGGGTTCTTAAAAGTGTTGGTACTGTGTGATTTTCCTATTCTGCCTTTTCTCTCCCTTTTTTTTTAACAATTATTGGAAATATATGTGCAGTTTTGGCAAACTATTTCAGTAGCACGTCATTAAAAGTGGATTATCACTTTTGGCAAATCCATTCCACCGGAGCTAAGACATATTTACAATAAAACAAAAATGTTTACCTAATGAGCAGAGGCTGGTTTATTTACCATCTTTCAGAATTTAGTCCGGTACAAGTAAAACAAGTATTTATAGTCTAAGTCTTGAGAGTGGTGATAGTGGTGCCAGCTGCTGTACCCAGCTAGATAGCAGATTGCCAAAGTGCCATCTATGGTTACGCACTCACCTCTGTTTTGCTAAATAAGTGGTGTTGTAACCTAGATTTGTCAAATAACTAATTAGGGAGGTGTATATATTTCTAGTGACCATGTTTGAACTTGCTTGACATATTAGTGCCAGTGTATTTTTACAAGTGTGTTTTTAAATAAATAATTATATACTTTTATACCCAAGCTCTGGTCGGTGTTTGCTTGTGCTACTGTATTTCTGGCCCTATTGTATATACTATATATACTGCCTAACTCTTCTTGAGAGAAGTCTGACTGCTCAGCCACAGCTACCAGGTAAATCTGGGTGGTGCAGACTGCTACCAATTGGGTTTACTGCTAACACCTGTAGTCTTACACTTTTTGCAGTGGTCCCTAAGGGAACTGCACAGGTTTCTTCCTAACACCTGGTACAGCTAATCTTTCGTTGATGTTATTTCAACAATTCTAATCTGGCGCCCATCTTGGACTTGTTACTTGTTCCCAAAAATACCCTCATCCAGAACATAACAGGGCCCTTTTTCCCTTACTCTCCTTCCTACCTTTCAGACATATCTCCATCTGGGTCAAATCTTGGAACCTCTCTTTGAGCTACACTTTCACCCTCCTCTTGTTCCTATACCCTGACAAAGAGAGGTATAGACAACCCCAATAGTATTTGATAACCACTACTAGGGACGCTTACATTTTACATAAACTCGAGTCCTTTATTTTGCTATCATGCTTGTTGAAGATTCTTTGGCGTCCTGGTCGATTTTTTCAATGTCTTTTTAATCTTTAATTCATTGTAGAATATATGACTTTTGTGATTGATATTCATTTGACGAAATGTTTGCTGTATATGTGTTTACTTATTTAATCAGAATAATCCAGTCTACTGCTACTACTGGAGATGCAATGAACCCAATTAAAAATGGGTCAAGGGCATATGGCCATACAATCCATTCAATTAGATAATGCCACCTAAACACAGCGAGTATTACCACCGACAATAAAATATGCTTTTCACTAGTTTTAAAAGAAGGGCAAAACCAGATTCAGTGGCCAGTAGCAGATGTGTAGGACAGATGGAGTAACCAAACGCCCAGTAGATGACAGAGGAAGGGGTTTTGATACAGAGGCTCCTTTGCGACCCTCGAAAATCGCATCTGTAATGGCTAGCAGTATTTTACACACCTAGCAGTGAATATTTAACTCAGTGAAATATATGTGCAGTGTTGGTAAACTTTTTCGGTAGCACGTCATTAAAAGTGTATTATCACTGTTGGCAAATCCATTCCACAGGAGCTAAGACATATTTACAATAAAACAACAATGTTTACCTAATGAGCAGAGGAAGGTTTATTTACCATCTGGCAGAATTTAGTCAGGTACAAGTAAAACAAGTATTTATAGTCTAAGTGCCTCATTATGACCCAAGCGGAAAACCATGGTGCTAATAGCACCATGGTCCATGCCGGTAACTTACCGACTCCGCCATGGAGAAAGGGCGAATTACCACCCCATTACAAGGTTGGCGGAGCGGTAATTCCCCCTTCCTCCATGGCCCTTCCCCATTCCCATTTTTGCCCCATAGGGCTCAATGGGAATGGGGAAGGCGCTAAGTACGGTACCGTACTTAGCACCAAGGTCCATTTGCGGGTCCCTACTGGTGTAGACCAGCCGTTAAGGTCGGGTCCCGCAAAGGAACCTCGTAATCAGGTGCTAATGGGTTAACGGCGCCACAGCCTTTTACGGCGCCGTTAACCCATTAGTGCCAGGGTTGTAATAAGGCCCTTAGTCTTGGGAGTGGTGATAGTGGTGCCAGCTGCTGTACCCAGCTAGATAGCAGATTGCCAAAATCTGGGTGCACTTCTAGAAACCCTTCCATTGAGTGGTTACATTATCTCCCATTATTTTACAGCAGGAATGACATGCTGGAAACAAACCTGTTAGTAGAGGCCTCCAGATGGTTGAGAGATGTTTTTTGCACGAGAGTACCACTTGGTTCTGTCAGGGGCCCAGGGTTCAGTGACTTCTGCAAAGGGTAATCTGATGGCCCATCAGGTCTGCCACTTTATTACATATGCAATTGCTTTGGGAGGAACGCGAGCTGGTCCAGTCCTCGGAAAACTCACACATCAGACATATCAAACTAATGTATGTTGTCAACTTGTCTGAGATATGTGGAATTATTGATGTAAAAATAATAAGTTATGTCATTTTGCCAGTTTCTCTCACTCTAACACGTTGGCTGCATGTCAGGCATGACCTGTACATTGCTATGTGAATGCCTGCAGAGAATCCATTAGCACCCTGGGAGGGGGCCCTGGCCAATCAGGATGCTCGGAACATGGACTGTATTGTATGGTGCAAGCCCGCGTTTCAAGCAGCTTGGATAGCCAGCATTCCCTTTCCATCCCTTCCTTGCTCCCACGACCCCATCATCTCTTACTGTGGCAGCCTCTAATAGGAGGAAAGCCCTCTTCCAAGTAGCAAAGCATTGTACCAAACCCTCACCCGACTCGAAGTACGAGCAACTCAGGAAAAAAGTTATAGAATCAACATATTTTTCCTCTCACAGCATTAGCATCCCCTGCATCCTGACCCTCTGGACCAAATTTGCTCTTCTCGTTCAGTTTACTATGCGGGTGCTAAGAGTGTGTTTAAAAAACTAAAAAGTATCTTACCTTTGCTGCTTGACCGAGCGCCACTCAGTGCCATCGTCCCTGAAGTTTGTTTCCAGTGCTGGTGATGTCATCAACACTGAAAACAGACTTCGGGGATCACAGCACTGCGCTGTGCTGCAAAGAAACGTTTCTTTTCATTTCTTTTTTTTAGAAGGCACCATTACCACCCATGTAGTTAACAGCACGGCTGCCAGTGGTGATAATGTCCTCAGCGGTGCGACGACACGGTCGTAACGGCCAGCCACCTAAGTTAAGCGTCCGAGCAAATGCCTCAGTATATCTACCAGATTGCAGAGCAATGGCTGTGGTTTAATCACTTGACCAATCAGAAACTGCACTATGGTGTTCGATGCTCTTGCATCTTTGAATGGGTGTTGGCTCTCTTTGAGGATGCTGGTAGACTAGGCGGACACTCTTTCTAGTGCTATTGGCAGGTAAATGCCTATAGTGGGCTTTCAATGATGGGTAGCATGACCCATAATGATCCTGGGACTTTCTTGGGCACTGGTACTGAAGCAACTTCATTTCACTCCGATTCTGTTATTGAGGACACAGGTTCCATGGAAATGGGTCGCCGTTAAATGTAATGTGGAAGCATGGCACCTGCACATGAATCTGACAGATATGAGATATAGGGATTGGATGAGTGGACCTTTGAAGGCCCTAAGAGTTGATAATTATGTGCACATCATGTTGGTTTTGCCTGGATTACCTCTATAGTGGTCGATTATTTGAGCGTTCTTCGATTTGAGTGCAGCCAGAGGGTGATTGTTTTTCAGCTTCACCTCCAATTTATAATAGTTCACTCATGTTAATTGTGGCTTTACTCTGACCTAACATTCTGTATTGGGGTAAATGAGTGGTACCATCAGTCACTGCCTTGGCGATGTTCCATTAGGATCTGTTTCTGCTAGAAATTACAACACATACTTTTCTCCATAGCAGTCAAGTAGCCCGTAGTCCATAGGCTTGTAGATAAGAGGATTCTCATATGGCACGTCATCCTCATTACAACCGGGGTTAGCTTCTCTAAGGTTGCTCAGATGTCAAGCAAGACATGCCATCTTCTAGACTAGCATCACTGAATCATATCACAGAAATCAGAGGGTTCCTCAGAGGTGCCGACTCTTCTGTCAGTAATTTAAGGTTAATGTGAAGAGAAGTGAGGTGGAAAGAAGTAACTTGAAATTATTCTGAATGTTTGCGGTAGTGGAAGGTGAAGGTGATCGCGTTGAACCGTACTCATTCTGTTTCTGAGGGCAACCTAACACTGATAAATTGCATCAGCTGAATACGGAAATGTACTTATGTATGTTATATGTGAAGATACAGTCATATTGTGCTGTTTGTTGGTCACTAAGAATGACAATGGGCATACTATTTTTGTTTAGATGTTACCCGCCTCTGACATATGGGTGTTTCTTTATTCACTACCAGCCTGCTAGTTTAATATCGTGTTGCTACTGACCCATTGTAGGACTTTGATGGTTGAGACCGACTCAGACCTGGCACAACTACTAAGCTGACTGCACAATGTGTCTTCACATCCACACCCCTTTCCCCACCACACCCTCTGTACCGTTCACATGAGCCTCCATGCACACCCCTGAATGAGCCCCATGCTCCTAATTCCAACCCGTCCCTCCATTGTGGAAATGACTGAAACATCAATCACTGTGCACAGCACTGTCGCATTTGTTGCTTTACACAATTCCCTTTCCGCTCCCACCAACTGTTACCCAACTGGTGAAGAAAGGAGAAGGAAAACAATAAATGATCAAAAGAGTCTGTCCATGTCTACCACTTCGACCCTCTCAACGTCCCTGCCTTGTCCTCCAAGAACATGCAGTTCAACATCTTGCATCAATCCCTCTTACAAATCTCTTAATGTATCTAGTCCCTGATGTTCCCAAGTCTTTCTTTCCTCACTGTTTCATCACCAATGAGTCCTTCTCAACTGAGGACCTTATTTTCTTAATGGGGGATTTACATTTTTCAAACCTCTTAGTTAGCCAACGTCTTGAGTTGCAAACCATCCTCTTTGACCATTTTCTGGTTACCCTTCACAACCAACCCAAGCATACGGTACGCTACTGTCCTTTACCTGTCTTCCTTTCTTCAGCCTTTCACTCTACTCCCCCCACCATTGACCACTCTCCCCGTGAATATTCTGTTCTATACTTATCTGCCTCTGTTTCCTTCCACTCACCATCCTCCCACTTACCCTATCACTAATGGCAAATCCGAATTTGACTCCATGATTTGCTACCCAGCCGCAGTGAGGCCCTTCCTCTAGTTGTCTCTCAATCACCACAAGCACTATTGAACACGTCTTGGTAGACTTCAGTGTCAACAGGCCTCTCCCTTGGAGCTCCTTTTTCATGTACTATGCGTTATCCTATAGCATATCCACTAGGTTGAGTCGTCGTTGGTGACGTTTCTTCATTACTTTGCCAATCGTACTATTCATTTTGTTTGTGCTCCATACACTTTAGAATACATTATTCCAGTCTGTCTTCTCCTTTTCGGTCTTTTTTCATTCAGATATTTTACCTGCTTAGGGGGTGTCTTGGGTGGGCCTAAGTGGGGTGGCCACCTGAATAATCACAATACACTACTTTTAAGTAAACCCCACCAGGGACTCCCGGTGTGGGAGATAGATAAGACATCCAATGATGATCTTTGCCTTTCATGTAAAATAGGCAATAGATTTCGTATGCATTTGACCCACACGCTTACCTCTTTTTTTTCAGTTTTTTTGGTACCATGCACCACACACGTTCTGGACCCTGAAGAAAATCACCATACTTATCTGATGGATTGAAACATGTATGTCGTGTTACTGGGTCCCCATTGACTATTTTCAATTGGAGATAAATGTCTCCCATGGAGCCTGACATTTATGAAACAGGTTTTCTCATAATGCTGCTGTTGATTCATGTGGTGCTCTGTGCATTTTGGATGAGCTGGTTTTTCACTTGTAAACTTGCAGTGCATTAATGCACTTTGGTATTATGGTACCGTGTATGCTAATTGTATTGTTGAAATAGTGATAATCTCTTCAATTCAGTTTGTTTTTACTACTGTATCAATAGATTGTGTTAGTACTTTGAAAATGAGGTGACTAATTCAGTGTAGTGCTGAGTGATAAAGGGCATTTAGTTCTCCTAAATACCCAGAAGGAGGGGCACACTGAAAACTGACAAGGGTTCTCCTCTTGTTTTTTTTTTTGCACCTTTATCCCGTTCCATCTTTTCTTAATCCGTTTTGATCCCAGCTACAGCCTTGGGGCGCCCCTCTGACCTGCTAGCTGAGGACCTTGTGCTATTTCAACTGCAAGACTCACGTAGGTCCTGCTCTACTTTCATCTTACTCTACTTTCGTTTTACAGAGAATCAATTATTGCTGTTTCTACTGCGCTGGACTCAGTGAAGTCCAGTAACTATACCCGCCTCATTCCCTCTCTCTGTTCCCATCACCGCAAACTAACATCTGCCCTCAAAGTCATGTTTGCCCCCACACTGTGCCCCTTCTCCTGTACTCCCTCTCAGCCAATGACGTTGCTTCTTCCTCCTGCTTTGAAAACTCCAAAACAAGAGATATTCTGGCCTCCCTCCATCGCTCTATATCCCCCCACACTTCCCGCCACCACGCACTCCTTAAACTTGCCCTTCATCCACTCTTTTGCCCCCTCCACAAGGCATTGAGCAGTGCAACACACGCTATCTACAACGTACATCTCCCACTTCCGCTGCCACCTTCATGTGGGACCTCCCTCCATGCAACACTGGTCCATCTCCCGGTATTTAGATCCGTTCATGGGCTGCCCTTTCTACCCTGGCAAACTCTGTCTTTCTTCATTCTCTGCCTTGCCTGCTGCCATGCCCAGCCCTCCTTTGTCGGTCAAACTGTATACAACATCCACTAGTTTACCTTCGCCCTCTGTACCCCTAGAACTGCCTATCTCCACAAATCAAGAACACCACAACTCTTCAAGTCATTTAGGTTTCTCCCAAGAATCCCCTTCTGATTTTTGATGGAGCACACGGGCTGAAGCAAATTAACATCCATCTCCTCTGATCCTAAACCCGCCAGTCAAATTCTGTAATTCAAACAATTATGTATCCTGTCTGTCCATTTTCCCGACTTCCCTCTGCAACCATTCGGCACATGCCATGCTCCAATACTACTGATCACCCCATTAAAATCACCCAGAAATGGGTCTGCTTCTCTACCCTATTGTGCAGTGTTTCCAACAGAAGCACTACCCTCACCTCCAATACATACCTATTGGCAGCACTCAGAGTATTATACACCTATCTCTTTTTCTATTCAAGGGGTGTTGTGTTTTCTTCTAATTAACATTAAAATTAAAATGGAAGCAGTAGGTGAGAGGCACTGTTGAGGTGCTGGGTGGCCTGTTATTTGGAGAGTTATTTTGAGCTTGAATGCGTCCTCCAGGAATGTTGCCATCGCACTGAGGGTGCATTGGGCATAAGGGGTGGCATGGGCAGCCTCTGCATGGAGTTGATGTGGTGGCGACAGGCCTGCATTTTTTACTCCACAACTGCATTTTTTTTTTTACAATTAGTGTTTGTGCAAGTAGTGACCAGCATGCAAAATTAAACCTTGCATTTACGTAATTGCTTTTTTTTTTTTTATAACGCGCCTAATACCGTACCAGAGTTCGGTTTCTAAGCACGGATCCGGGATTCGAACCTCTGTTGCTCTGCAATACTCCGTTCACATTGGTGCAAGCAAAAAGATAATTGATTTTAATCTGAGCGTAACCTGTTTCATTGGAGTTGTAATAAGAAGGTCAACCTTACCTCATTGATCAAAGCACAATATAAAATCCTAGAACAATCATAATCTATTTATTTATGTATCTATTTATAGTTGTGCTTGGTTTAAAAATAGAACGTTTACAACTATATAAATATAACCATAGAAATCTTTTCTTTTTATTCCAAGATGGGCAGTCTGATAGCCTCATCTTAAACGCTTATGAAACAGCCCTGTAAGAACGAAGAGTGGCACAAATAGCACCAATGAGCTGCTTTGCAGAAACCCAAGAGCATATTGGGAGCATGAGAATGAGCACAGAGCTTCACAGATGGCACACATGCCTGTGATGAAAAGATTGTGAACGTGAATTTCTAAGCACATTATGCAGAACTTTCCGCAACAAACCGTGCATTTCAAATTTGTGTTAGCATGACCCATATATACTCAGATTCTATGTGATAATATCCCCGCCCGCAAAAATGTTGCCATACAAGAATGGTGCAATTTTTTTGCTGCGATATTACCCCACATCCCCCGAAACCTCCATATTTTTTTAAAGGGTGCGCAACCCCATACCCTACAAATTAACCCCATAAATATTGTCGCCTATGCCGTTTCCCGGGGACTATGTTTCTGGCGACATTATTTATGGGGATAATATTACCTGATACCGATACTCATTCACTCCAAGGCCAAAGTTGGAAGGTGAGGATAACATGACAGCAATTTCTCTTATTCTGTTGGAGGATAGATTGCGCAGGGCAGTAATAATTCTAAACGAGAAGGGGCATAGAGGGATGGGCTATGCACATATACAGTCGCCAATGCACAGACATAGTGAGAAAACTGATATATAGTCGGTCCAGATATGGTCGTGCTCAATCATGTCACACTCTAGCCACAGGGGCATCCAAGCAGTCCAGATCCAGAGCGTACTCTAAGCAGTGCCGACCCTCACAGATGATGTACAGCTTTGTGAAGGGATCGTTTTCGTATGAGAACTGGTTTGGCATCCAATAATTCTGCATTTTTTGGTTCAATTGGAATTGGGGATTAGGGCATTGTATAAGGTCGATATTGTACATTAGTATCCGGTGAGGAGAGGTGGTGGTCTCCCAGCCAATGAGGAGGCTCGGAAAGAGGTCTTTACTACACAAGGATAGACCCTGCTCTGAGCCTCCTCAGATTGGGAAGCCGCCATCTTCCCTCCATCTTCCCTCGCAGGGATGAAGGTAAGTGTGCTCCACTGTGACTTTGTGCCCCTTCATCCCCTTTGCCCCTTCTCCCCACCTCTCTTTTCTACATAGCCTCCCCACTCCCCCTTCCCCACTTACCTTGCGCTGCCATGTCCCTCGCCGGTGCGGTGAACAGTAGTGTTGCCAGCACATATCCACCTCACAAATGGCTGCAATGGAAAGGGAGAAGGGACTATGGGCCTCATTACACGGAAGGCGGTAGGGGATTACCGGCACCGGTAAGGGCACCGGTGCCGGTGATCCCCACCGCCCTACTACGAGGTCCCTCAGCGGGTCCTGTCCTTAACGTGTGGTCAGACCACACATTAAGGACAGGACCCGCTGACGGACTTCAGTGCAAATAACGGTACTGCAAATTGCGGTACCGTTATTTGCTCCTTCCCCATTCACATTGAGCCCTATGGGGGCTCAAATTGGAATGGGAATGGTTCCCAGAATGGGGACTTACCGGTCTCGCAAAGGTCGGAGTAGGCCGGAAAGTCCCTATTCCGGGAACCCGGCCTCCGATGGCGGTAAGGGGGTAGCCATGGCGCTTATAGCGCCATGGCTACCGCCTTCCGTTTAATGAAGCCCTATGAGTAGTTCCCTTCTCCCTGATCCATGGCAGCCATGTTTTTTGTACATTGTTCTCGAGTAGAGAAACTTTTTACACTCTGTTTCTCAACTTGAGAAAAATATACTATTAGTATCCCGGTACAGCATGCAGAGGAAATAATAGCAATAGAACCCTCAGAGGAGGGCATTATCAGTTTGGTAATACCCCAGGTTTAATGTTAAAATTCTTGCTTTGCTCGGGCTTGTAACTGACGCCCCGGGGCATTACCAGACCAGTAAAGACCCCACTCTGGGGTTCGATTGCTTAAATCATTTTACTTGAATGGTGATTATAATGATAGACAGTGTGCTTTACTGGCAGGTTCTTTCCTTGGCATGGAGAAACAGTACTTCATACTGTGTTTCAGGCAGAACATGGCAGATGAACAAGTATTGGGGTGCAGCAGACAGGCTGTGTGGACCTAAAATAATGCAGGTCCCTAATACACCCCCTACTGATCTGATTATTCACAATGAGGCATCCTATAGAAGAGGGATTTGTCAAAGGTCCTTTAAGGTCAGTGAGGGATGGAAAATTCATTTAATTCAGGATACGGTTCACAAGCAACACTAAAAAGTGATGGATGGAGAGCTTTCAATCAACCTTAACCACAGGCGATTGCTCTACGAATCTCCCGTTCCATCCTTTTTCAGAAGGGCAAATAACACATCAGCATTAGTCCCACCCCAAAAGGGTCTGTGCATCCTGAAGGGAGTGGTCTTATTCTTTACCCGTGTGATGGGAAGTTCCTGTATACATGTTTCGGCCTCTTTGACTGCCATCAGGGTGGTCTGTTTTGTTGTCTCGTTATCTGGAGACATTTCTGCTTTAATGTTAACTCCATCTGATTGACTCCAAGCAACATCCTCTTATTCCACAGGCAGCATCAACTATGGAATGCCAGAGGTACAGACGGTACATATAAGGCCACGTCCAGGCCAATAGTAATGAGCATCACTTACATTGGGATTGAACGCAGAAGAGCTTTGAGGGACCTCAAGAGGTACCCATGGTGTGAACCACAGCTCTGCGGTCTTATTTATTTATTTATTTATTTTAATTTTGTAACGCGCCAACCTGCCCGTGGTCCTCAGGGCGCACAAAGAACAAGAACAAGACAAAGACAAACAAGCATAAGAGGCAGATGGAGAAGCGAGTCAGGAGATTATTCCAGGTTAAATAAGTGAGTCTTTACGGCACATTTGAACGCTGTATAGCTCGGGATCTGCCGTATACCAGCTGGAATTGTGTTCCATAAAAGGGGACCCTGAGCATCCAATGTAGTACCTCCAAATTTGGCTGTCCTAAATTTAGGATAATTGAGAGTGACCGCAGAAGAAGAGCGAAGGTTCCTCACGTTAGGTTTGATGCCTATACGGGATGACAGATAGGTTGGGCCGCGGAGACTGAGGCATTTATGGGTCGTAGTAAGCATCTTATGCGTTATGCAGTGTTTGACGGGTAGCCACTGGAGTTTTTTCCTAAAAGTAGAGATGTGTGGGCGACGTGACTGATTGAAAATATTACGCACGGCATTGTTCTGTGCCACTTGTAAGGATTGGATGTTAGAGGCTGTGGTGCCCGCCAGGAGGCTGTTACAATAGTCCAATCTTGAATTTATCAATGCAGTGGACAATAGAGTTACAAGAAGTACACTGTCCTTCTCGGCTCGAAACACTTGTGTATAGGAGCGTTATAAATGCCATATCATATTATATCTAGGATTGATCTTGTATTAAGAACTTCCCCAGTTAATGGGACTCATGTAACTGGATTGTAGCGCCCTGATGCCTGTGCGTTATATAAATGCAAAAATAAATAAATAAAATAGGATATATTGCATAGTCTGCAAAAGAACACGGGGGAATTTTATTGGAAATAAACTCCACGAAAGCGATACAATCTAATTCCGAGCAGCAAGGATCTGTATGCATGAGTTTCCATTGTGAGCGGCCTATCAAAATCTAACACCTTGGAAATGAAAGGCTCCGTGTCGGCAAAACATTAAAAAAAACAAATCAATCCTCTTGCTGTGTAAGTAACATTTCAAATGGAGTCGAAATGGAAATGGCTCAGTTTCATTTTCAATGCTGTACTTACTCTGCTCTTTTAAGGGATTTAGACAGACGGCAGGGTAGACTGCGGAAAAAAAAGAGTGTTCTCGGCTCCTATAAGCTTTACGTAATAAAAGAAGAGCTGTGTAGATGAGGATGACGTCTGTTACATTGTGCTTTCCAGATTGGTCTGTCAGTACCCCTTTCTTATTTATTTATTTATTTATATTTTCACTGTTCACTTGTTAGGCGCTTATACAGGCAGCAAATACTGTTTCAAAGCGTCCACAGGGCAACAGGGAGGGGACAGAGGATGATAGACAATGACATTACAACAATGTTAAATATTTAAATACAACAATATAAGAAGAGACAATGGGGAGGGGAAGACGAGCTGACTATGCCTTGTGAGTGCTCAGAAAGTGCAAGCACAGAGGAATAACTCTGCCTTGGCCTCCACCTTTCCACCAAAGTTGTAGTACGGCAGTTTGGTAATGCAGCTGTGAAGGAGTAGTAAGTACTGGCTTCCGTTTTTTCCCACACCACCATACTCGTAATAAGGCCCAGAGTATGGTAACCCTGAGACTGCCCACCTTTGGAAACATAGGGGGTTCTTTTGGTCAGACCCTTCAAGAGCATTCTGAGGATGGCTTATGCAGAGACTGATGCATAAGTGGTCTTCTGCTTGCAATCATGATAATTTGCATATGAATGTCTAAGATATGTTTCTGGGAATGTTTAGATATGCACATATGATATGGCATTTATAACGCGCCTATACACAAGTGTTTCAAGGCGCGACAAGCAAACAACTATTGCCTCCATGTTTGTGCAAGGCGGGCAGCATTTACATAGATTCCTATCAATATCGGCCTGCGTATTATAGGTGTAGAAACATACACATTACACAGGATTGCATATCATCTCAACCCGCATCAACATCAGATGCAGGAGAAGACAAGGTCAGAATTGGGGTGCAGAGTGGTCGGGGTTGGCAGTGTCAGTCTTTCCGATCTGTGTCCCCGCTCCATGTGAGAAATATATTAAAATTGCACAGTGTGTATCAACCATGCCTAAAATGCTTTACACGTACGTTTCATGCACCGTGCATATGCTCCGCCCACGTCCAAATGACCGGTTTCGGATGGGCAGATGACAGATCAGAGTAGGCAATAGAATTGGGTGCAATGCTCTCTATTCACCACTGGGGGAATTCTGGCGAGTGTCTGTCTAACTATCATGACTCAAGGGTGTGTCCCTTGTGTGTAACTGCTCGGATTTTAAGTGCTAGATGATTATTGCACAACCAAATCCGCAAAGTCAACAGTGGTGATCATAACACAGCATTTAAGAAAAAATGAGCACAAATGTAGACTTCACTATGCTATTAATTACAAACTAAAAATACATATATATGCTTTCCCTTAGGGATCCCCCCTGGGGCTCCCTCCTGAATGCCACTACCATTATCTATCAGGTCCAAACCTGCATGCGTTAATGCTCAGCCCCACTCTGCATAAGGCAGATTGATATATGTGTCTCTGACTCCACCTCCTCACTTCATTCATTCTCATCGAGCCTCTGACCGCTCTTCACTTATGCTCTCGTGACACGTTCCGTGGCACAGCAACCCATCTCAAAGCCACGCCTTCATGTCTTTCCTCTCTTTAGTTATTTCTGTTGCAGACCAGCACACCTTCACTCATCTCCTTCACATCACACTGAAGACCTCACTTTCTTCCCCCAGACGGAAAAAGCATGGGCACACTATGGTGCTAACCCCTGTGAGGACCAACCTTTTCATTCTCTCCCAGTATTTATATGGTCATACCACGGGGAGTCTCTAGTGCACGGGTGTTGCGAGGTCTGGAAAAGACCCGGGGCTACGCTAGTGCCTGGGCTGTCAGGACTCGGGGCTAGCTAGCCTTTTCGTTGTAGCCACTGAGCTTCTATTCAGGACTACAACTGAAAGACCCAAATCTATAACCCCTCTAGCCCCCTACTTGTGATGCCTCTGCTCTAGTGAGAACCCCTCCAGTCCAATGATAAGTCGCAAAAGCAGGAATGATATGATATGATGGGTTATTTATAAGGTGCTTAATAGCCAGAGGTTTCTAAGCGCGGACCCGGGGATCAAACCTGTGTTTCTCTGTGTCGGCTTGTTTCCAAGGCGAGCACGTTGCCCCTGAACTATCCTTCCGAGACACATTTCATGTGCTCATTTCAGTGCTGCTAAATGATGTGCTGTGAAAATACCTTCATTAAGTTAAGTAGCACTAAAAATATAGGGCACAAGAGAAATCTATATTAAAATAAGACATCCAGGGGCGAGAGCACCTGGGACATGACCCCGGAGGCAGCTCTGGTGCCAGCTCTCAGATAACATTTAGCCGAGGCAGTTCCAGGGTGAGAGTCCACGAGCTCAGCACCTGGTGAAATGCATTGCCATAGGGTTGGTGTTCCAGATGAGTAGAAAAGCTGGCTGCTCAGGTTCAAACATAAGTGAGTGACCATTATGATCAGGAACTGGGTGATCTATTCTGATATTTGCTTATGAACCGAGAGCATTCTATCATAATATTGCCATTGAGGTTGAGTTATTGCGATCAGAGTTGGGAATGCCTACAG
This sequence comes from Ambystoma mexicanum, assembly GCF_040938575.1. Taxonomy (NCBI): domain Eukaryota; kingdom Metazoa; phylum Chordata; class Amphibia; order Caudata; family Ambystomatidae; genus Ambystoma; species Ambystoma mexicanum. The sequence continues at coordinate 113,629,099 of NC_090934.1, read as the reverse complement.
AGGAATACTACTTTCTATTCTGGTCATGGTCGGTGAAGTGTTGTTGGTCAAAGAGTGGCACGCAGAAGTGTGACGGGTACCTACAGGGAGAATGCATGGATCAATAACTAAGCAATGACGCAGCAGGGTGGCAGGGTAATGTGCTGCTTGCAGTGCGGCCTCTTACCCAGAGGCAAGGTAAAGATTTCTAAAGACATGTAACTTAATTATAAGATGGCCGCTTATTTGTTGACAACGCTTCTAAGCATGTGCATGGAGCAAGTGATTTTGCTCGGGTAATGGGCATCATTATTGTAGGATCCTCGCACATGTTTTGCCGCTGGACACTGTCTGACGCAATGTATTCGTTTAAACACAAGCAAACAACAATTCTTGATCCTGCAGAAATGGTAGCTATATCGGGCCAACTCATATGGAGTCGTAGAGATTAACTATCGAACCGTATGCTGTTTAATTCTAAGAATGTCTCTAAAAGCCTTGGGCTGAGTTAAAGCCTCTTTAGGTAACATTTAAGTCCAGCTTGAAGCGTGGTGTGCAACTGTTCTGTTCTCCTAAGAAAGTGAACCTATTTTTAACTTTTAACAAAAGATGTGTCTCTTTTTAAAAACTCTAAAAGTTGAAATGTATACACGTTACGTTAGCTACGATATGCTGTTCAGCCCATCGATTTTTCTCACCAAAATACATTGCCTGTTGCTAGACTGTAATTATTGATATCCTGAGAAAAACCCACTCCTTCAGGGATACAATGGAACAAACCTACTGGATAAGCGCCCTGAATGGGGAAATATGCAGAAGGCCAGCACTCATTCAGAATTTACCTGTATAGTGTGACTCAGCTCAGGACAGTCAAATGATGACCTACCACGCCTGAACACCCCAATACGCCAGCAAATGTGAGAGTAAGCGTCTGAGTCCTGGACAAAAAATGTTGAAAGGTGGTGGCTCAGCAGTGTGTAAGAGCCTTGGTTCCATGCATGGCCTTTCGGGCAGCAAGATTCTTCTTTAGCCACACTGACAATTTCACATTCACACTATCTTCTACCCCATCCTCCCATAGACTGTTAGAATGATATCCCAAGTTTGCAAAGAATGCAGACATGGATGGAGAATATTTGTTTGTTTGTTTGTTTGTTTGTTTGCTTGTTTATTATTTATAGCGCGCGCCAGACCCGAGGGTAACCGGGCGCGTTGTTCAAGTATGCTTTAAACTTTACAGGTTACACATGATTACAAGTAGTGGTTATACATAGTAGAAATTACATAATGCAGGCCATGATATATACATATAACATGATATATACAGGAAATATGCAGTAGGAAGATAGAGAGTATATAGTTATGTACATAGTACGTTTGTAGAACAGTGGTTATGTTGGTGTAGGGCAGGACTATAGGTCATTTTCTTTGATCCAATTGATACAGTTGGATCTGAAGAGAGCGTAAGATTGGGGAGATCTCAGGCCGGGCGGGAGGGAGTTCCAAAGCTGGGCAGCTTTGACCGGGAAGCTGTTTCTTCCGGCCGTACTTAGTTTGAATGGGGGTATCATTAACTGGTTGGAGTATGCTTCTCTGGTGGGTCTAGTGGAGATTTTTCTGTTGAATCTAGCAGCTAAGTATTTAGGTGCTAGATGGTTGATACTTTTGAAGGTTAGAGAAGCTGTCTTAAGTTTGATTTTGTCCGCAGTGGAGAGCCAATTGGATTGTCTTCTAGCTTCTGAAATATGCTCCCTTTTTGGAATTCCTAAGGCAGCTCTAAGAGCATTGTTCTGTAGTGTTTGAATCTTTTGCAACGTGTGTTTGTTGGCCCCTATATATAGTGCGTTGCAATAGTCCAATTTCGACAGCACTAATGCTCGGGCAAGGGTTAGGCAGTTGGCAGTGGATAGGTATGGTTTTGCGGCTCTGATCAGCTTGCAGGTATATGCGGTACTAGATGCCATTGCGCTCACCTGTTTGGTTAGGGAGAGGTGGGAATCAAGGTAAAACCCTAGTGTTTTTACCACTTTTGCCACCTTGATAATGTTACCATCTATGACGAAGGAGGAGTATTCTTCTTTTAATCTTTTGATGTTTTGTGTGTTCCCCAGTATGATGAGTTCCGTTTTGTCATCATTCAGGCATAGCCCGTGGGTGGCCATCCATGCCTGAATGATGAGATAAATCTTGTTCACCAAGGCCAAATCTTGTTCATAATCCCCTGAAAGTGGTATGAGAATCTGAGTGTCATCCGCATAGTTAGTGTAGGTGACACCCAGATTATCTAGATCATCGAACAAGGGCTTCGTGAAGATATTGTACATAGTGGGGGAGACACAAGAACCTTGTGGGACTCCACATGTGATGGATACAGGGTCTGCAGCAGCAGAGGTAGAGAAGACTCTCATAGTTCTACCGGTTAGGAATGATTTGATCCATGCGATGGCATGCGTGGAGAAGTGGGCAGCTGTTTCTAGGTGGGTGCAAAGCACATCATGATCCACTAGGTCGAAGGCTGCAGAGAGGTCCAATAAGAGGAGTAGGGCCATCTTTCCAGAGTCTCTCAGCTCATCGACCTGAGTTTTAAGATCGATGAGTGCGGTTTCAGTTCCGTGCTGAGGTCTAAAACCTGATTGTCTTGTGCCTAAAAGGTGGTGCAGCTCCAGATGTTTTTGGATCTGCAGGTAGGCTACCCTGTCTAGGATTTTTAACAGGAAGGGTACCGTTGTGATAGGCCTGTAGTTAGTCGGGATGGATGGGTCCAATGTTTGTTTTTTTAGGAGGGGGAGGACCCAGGATTGCTTGAGGTTATCTGGAATAGTGCCTGAAGCAAAGGAGGCATTAATAAGCTTAGAAATGAATGGGGAGAGGTCTCTGGCCATGTCTTTTATTAGTTGGGCTGGGCATAGGTCACCTCGGCAATTGGATGGCTTGAGTCAAAGTATTATCTTTTCGGTTTCAAGTATAGTTACTTTAGAGAAGTTAAATTTATGGTCTAGTTTCGTGCTAGTTGGTGGTTTGCCTCTTAGGTTAGTTGAGGGTGGAATATTCTGTTTCTTTATCTCAATTTTTGTTTGGAGTGTGGCAATTTTGTCATTTAGTGCTTTTTGGATGTTCGAGCACCATATTTTATTTTTGTCACAGTTATCCTGGACAGGAATAGGGTTTTCTAGTTCCTTTAGTATAAGGAATAGTTCTTTCGCTCCAGATTTGGCCTGCAGTATTCTGTTGTTGAAGTTCTCTCTTTTTGCTTTCTTTATTTCATGTTTGTAAATTTTGGAGGCATTGATGAGTGTCGTTTTATTTGTCTCTGTTGGGGTTAGTCGCCAAGCAGATTCACATTTACGTTTTTCGAGTCTTAGAGATTTGAGGTGAGGAGTAAACCAGGAGTTTAGGTGGGCTCTGGGCTTACTCTTTCTCAGTTTCTGTGGGGCAATAGTATCTAGAGCTGTAGCCATAGAAGAGTTGAATTCATTTACTAGTGATGAGGTGTCCAATGAGTCAGGTAGAGAGTTTAGTCTGGGGAGGATGAGTGGTAGCAGTTTTTCTGTAGTTATAAGTTTTTTGTTTCTGGTTGGCAAGGGGGGAGCCAGAGCAATTTCAATAGGTATGGCCAAGTTAACGTTTAGGAAGAAAGTTATCAGTGCATGATCTGTCCAGATTTGTGGTTTGATGTCGACAATCGTAGTATTGCAGTTATAGTCAGCAACCCAGTCAAGTATACGGCCTTTTTCGTGTGTGGGTTGTAGGATTTTTTGGGAGAAGCCTAGTTCTGAGATGATATTAGTGACATTAGTTGCTTGCAAGTCTTTAGGGTCATTGTAGCCTAGGTTTATGTCTCCCAGAAGGATAGCTTGGGATGAAGTTTTTAGGTTGTTTGAGAGGATCGTGGAAATGTCCTCCTCGAACGTGCCAATAGGGCCAGGTGGTCTATAGATAAGGTGAATAGTAATAGTTTGAGAGGGAGATGCAAGGAGTTTAGCAGTTAATGATTCGCAGGAGTTAGTCGTTGAACTTGATTCAATTTTTAGGGTGAGATTATTTTTAGCAATAATAGCTAGGCCACCTCCTCGAGAGTTGACTCTATCTTCTCTAAGTATGGTGTAATTATGTGGTAAGGCAAGCATTATAGCATTTGTTTCTGTTTTATTGTTACAGAACCCTGTGAGACAGATAAGACCTGCCCAACTTGTTCCTATCCTCAAATAACATTGTAGATATTTTGTTTAACTTTTGATTGACCCTTTCTGTCTGCCCATCTGATTGAGGGCGGTGACTCATTGACGGATACACATGCACATCCAGTCTTTTACAGAATTCCTGCCAGAACATAGACAGAACATGTTTTACTCTAGCAGTGATGAACGCATTTGGAATATGATGAACAGGTGACACTCCCTGCTGAAAACCCGATTGGCTGTGTCCAAATTTGCCTCACTAGTTTTAAAGAAATATAAATTATCCACCTGTATTATTTCCCACCAGACACTCCTATTCCAAAAGGCGTTCATACCAACAGGAAGCCATACCGATGGCAGTTGTAACTATAAACATGCCAAATAACCTAACATAACATATTCAGAAGCTCGAGGGTTTCTAAATGTTCAAATGCCTCCTGATCATGATGATCATGCAAAACCGTGAGTGGAAATTCTTCACTAGAGAAGAAAATTCTCATTCCCACATAGTACTTCTTCTGAATCTGCTTGAGGGGGTCTTTGCGCCTCCATTCCTTGTCATAAGTATCCGCCATGTTTAGATGCACCAACATTTCTAAGCTCTAATCATTGACTTCCCACTAAAATGTTTCTTGCCTATAACAGCCCCCGGCACACTGCCCTCCACCCACATGCTTCACGGCTTTCAGTGTAAAGGTTTGCCACTTATTTTTACCAATTGAAGGCAAGTACGTTATCCCAATCTGCAAAATACAGTGACCTGAAGCTGTCATGGGGTTAAGTGTCTTTATTAATTTCATGAAAAGCAAGTTGCAGTGAGCTGCGTAAACTCTCGTTCCATACATATCATCCAGAACCAAGTGCACGCATTGCACAAATGCTTCCCAAATCAATCCAAGTTCCTTATTAGAGATTGTAGAGTTGGTTTCTGCACGTGACCATGCTTTAGAAAAGATAGCTACCCGGATGTAGTTGGCCCGTGACCTGAAGCCTTTGTAACAATACTGCTACCAAGACCACTCATGAGGCATCTGCTTCCATGTGTAATATCTAGGGGCAACAAGGAATGTTCAGAGCGTAACGTTTTCTTCAGCTCTACTAGTGCCTTTGCAGCCTCCAAAGACCATGAGACTCTTCATCTTCCTTCAGCATCCTGGTGCTAGCAGCTTAAATAAGTCTTGATAGCATGTTAGAAATTAGAGATCCCCAATCAACTTTGGATGTTCTTCACATTAGAGAGAATTGCCCAATCTCTGCCAGCTTTTACATTCTTGGTATCCTACACAACCCCGACGGGGAGATCTCCATGCCCAACACTTTCTTCTGTGTGTCCTTGCTTTTTCAGCTTGGAATAAAGATGGTGCTCCTGCAGCTTCTGTAAAAGTGCCTACATGTGTTCCTGATGTTGTTTGAGTATATTAAAAATGTTTTCACAAAAGCATTGATTAATTGTCACAGCACTACATTTATGAAGAACCCGATTGCTGCCAGGCAGTTACAGAGACCGAGCGGCATGACCTGATACTCATTTAGCCCAAACGTATTCCTGAGCAGCATTTTCAACTCGTCACCTTCTCTGTCTCATTCAACATCGTGAACTCCTCAAAGGATGAATTTTGTAAACATTGTTGTTGTCAATGTATCGCTATCTCATCATGTGGGCATTGTTAATATACGCCCGGACGCGGAGTCCTACTTCACAATTCTGGCAAAATAAATAGTCTAATATTAGGATCAGTATTTTGTTTTATTAAAATAAAATCAGAGCAAAGGTGATCCCCAGCTTTTTGCAGGGAAAGTCACCACAATGTTACATAGTCAAAGGCATCTTGTCGAAAATAAAAAGAAATTGACCTGCCTGCACTTATCTCACTATTTCTAACATGCAAGCATTCATTTCCATAATCTATTTTGCATACATATTGAGGTCATAATAACAAAAACATTCTAATTGCAACTCTGCCGCTTACCAGCAATAGTGTTTAAATGTGCAAACATAACAATCATGATGGCAGATGGGCCATAACCATAACAAGATTCTTCAAATAGCTTTCCTTTCTGTAAATATTGATACTGCACATGAGGTTACACTTGCACATAATACACAGGACATGTGCTTTCCTCAATATTACCAACAGGGGCTGTTGTCAGAGCACTGTTACATGCTCTCAACCATTTTATGTAAATATGGTGCTGATGTTTCCTAGCATATGTGTGTGTGTCATTTCAAATAAGTTCAAATTGAATTGCATCAGACCCCTCCAGGTTTCAGTCAGGTTAGGAAGCTGTGTCATCGATTTAGAATGTGCACATGTCCAGGTCACCCGCCACAAACTGGGAGAATGGTTTTCAGATTGTATTGAACAAATATAAATAGCCTCCCTTTACACATCTATTCCACTGTCCAGTTTCAGAATGAGGGGTAACACAGGGTTTACATTCAGACTATCTTTATGTGGATAGAAATGACTCCTCTACGCTACCTTCAACCCTAAATATCATATTTACCGATTTACTTTAAAACCATTTGCATGGCACAGAGAGCAATACACGGCCAAGGAGTGGAATTTATGCAGGACAAAACTTGGTCTACAAACCGAAACAATCCCTGAAATCCAGCAATGGTATTTGCCTTGAACCAAAGCAATACTTGAAACTGAAATATGGCAAATTAGCATTCTCTTACATCTCCGAAAAACTATGTAACTCACTCCCTGCAAACCAAAGAAGAACACCAAAAATGCATAAAACTACTATTTAGTGTATTATTATTGTTATGATTATTGTTATTATTATTATTATTATTATTATTATTATTATTATTATTATTATTATTATTATTATTATTATCATTATTATTATTGTTATTGTTATTATTATAATTATTGTTATACTAAAAGCCTGTCACTTTAACTCACCGACCTAAACAGGAAGCAACACTGAGAAAAAAAAAAACTACCACAAAGATAGTAAAGACACCACAAACCATTGCGAAACCTGGAACCAAAACAAATTTTACTGGCTCAATGAAATGATAGAATTATATCAACAAAGCACAAAATAAGGTATCCAGACTAATCGAAACAATGCAACTAACATGAATGCACAGGTCTCCCTCTGTGGCTAACCTTTCATCTTTCCTACAAACTCAATGCTCAAACACCAAATACAGCACCACATGCCCCTTCCACAGCACAAACTGGAACTCACAAAGCAAATGGCACACCTCCTTTGTAATTTCACTCAACCCAACATACTAGATTTCAGGCACTGTGTCACAGACACACAAAACAATCCCATATAGACCCCCACACTAAAACTACACCTAACCCATACCATCTAGGCGGAAACCCAACACACAGTGACCGGTTTTTCCTTGTGCAAGCCCTCTCCATTCCACTAACTAAACATCCCCAGCCCCCTCTCCTTTTCAGATCACTGTGCACCTGTATCCATGGAAATGTCAGGTGTGCATGGTATACAGCTCAACAACATGAAATACATATCTACAGTATCCACAGGTTGAAAATTATGAATTCATATTTTTGTAGGCTATGAGGTCTGGCCCTCAGTTCAAAGTCTGAACTGCCAACTATGTGGAAACATTTGGGGTTACATTTGTTTGAACTTGATTTACACAAAGTAAGTGTGCTTGAATTACACAGAATTGCTATCAATTTAACACAGTGCTCACAACACAAAATGCTTTCTTGAAAATAGATCTCACTTAGCACTTACATATTGTGGGAAGCCAACTACTTTGCACAATTCAATACTCATGTATTCTATTGGCACTTCAAAACCACCCACTCCTGGGACTCAGCATAGATAAGGCTGTAGGGCAAATATGATCTGCTTTATGGAATTGCTATACTTACTTTGGAAAAATTATTTTAGCTCAAGGAACATGCATTGTTTAAGCAGCTTGTCTCCCCTGCTCTCTTGTCCCTCTGGGCAAAAGTGAATTATGCCACCGCCTGCTTCAATTCCCCACCTGGGCAAGGTACCTCATCTCCACATATTCCAAGATCAGCACCCCTCCAGTTGAGCTGGCAGCTCAATATCCAATCTGTCTGGGTGTCTGAAAGAAAGAGAAAGAGTGAGAGAGAGAGTTTCCTGCTCCATTGTGTTTCGCCACAAATAACCTCTCCCATTCCTGTGTGACATCATATGTGTCTGTCTGATTGGATACGTCTTTCCATTGGGTTCTTTAGCAATCAGATACTCCCAGATAATACACCCTTCAATGTCAATGCAACATTGATAATTTCTATATTCAAGACATGAGCAAATGAGGGGGCTAATTTCACTTCTACATTGCTGAATGCCTTCTGGTTTCTCTTCCATAAATCATTGGCATATAGATTTCGGAAATACACACACCACTGAATGCAACATCCATTTGTTTAATGAACATTCTTAATGTTAAATATTTTATAGACAATGCAAATATTATGACACATCAAAGAGGATACTCTGAGTTTTGAAACACACAAAGTTCCATGTTTCTGAATTTTATAATTCCATAATTATGGTTATAATTCACCTTTGAATAGATGGTTAATGCAAAAAAACATGAGCTATTTAAACAAACTTACACATGATTGGGCATGTCCTGATTGAAACTTGGGGCATCCAGTGTCAGTAGACTGGCTCATGCAAACACACCTTCATAAGTGTTTCTTATCAATGAATGATATGAGTCAAATGCCAGGGTATTTTTGTTCTGCACACATTAGACCAACAAACATTTTTGCTGTTATGATGATGGATGCTTCAACATGTCATGTTCAGTGCAATGATAATTGTTTGAAACTGGCAAAAAAAGGAATAGGATTTTGCCAGCAGATTTGAATCTCGACATGCAATCTGGCAATCAGTATTGTAGCTTCTTTATGTACTCCTCGTCTGGGGCAAATTTCAAAGGATGGGGGCTAGCTGGCTCTGAGTTGAAACCAAGGTCAACTTGAAGTCAGCATTTTACAACACTTAAATCAATACAAGTGTTATTCAAACCGATAGAACCATGGCTTTCTCCTTCATTTATAATTGAATATTTTTAACATTACTTTAGATGATTGGATGAACATGCATTGTAGGATAAAAAGTGTACAAAACAATTACCAAAAATCTGTGCCCAAGTTAGAATCAAATAAGAGATTAGGTTAGAAAATCACGGGTGAATAAATTGGCTTTATGCATTGCTTCTCATACATATTGCTACAGTGTTGGCTGTGTTTATTTCCTTGCTCATTCAAATTGCATTTTCAGGCCTTGGCATGTTTGAATGTGCCATTGCATTGTAGTAGACACTGTTTTGCATGAAAACAGATTCCACTTAAATGAAGTCAACCTTAGTCTTTGGGGTGAAATGTTCTCAAAGTCCCATGTTATTCCTGGGATGGTTAAATTTGTGGAAATATCCACACAGTGTGTCGAGTGCTGTCTCTCAAGGAAGCAAGTGCCTGGCAAATGTGTGAATGAATAAAACAATGTATTATTTTTGGAACCTAGCTTTACATTGATGCAGTCTCCATGTCTTGTTTTAGGTGCTGTACATTACAAAAGGCAGAATGTATTCATTTGCTTTGTCAGCACAATAATTCTCCAACAAGTTGAATCAAATGTGTCACACATGAAGAAGCAATGCAACATTTCAGCACCCCTCACTTTGAATTCAGACTGTGTTCATGTGCCTTGAATTCTCCCCAAAGATGCCCCCTGAATCTGATGAAGCGCAGTAGAAATGAAAGGTAACAGGCTGCAGTTCATAATGATAATTCTGTTCATAGCCCTACAGTCAATCCAGGTTCAGAGTTACCCATTCTTCTCGTGGACAGAAAAGAGTGGGGAGGATAGTGGTGATTTGGAATGCCATATAAAAACATTTCCAGGGTTCTTCTCAATGTACCATTTCAGGTGTTCACTTTCTTTTTCAGTCAAAGTCTATATGTGACTACATGTATAAGGGGTTCCAATCTCCAATTCTATTTTACAGCCAAACAGTCGGTGCAGAAACAACTCACCATCTTTGACTTCATCAAGCATCTCCTAAAATACTTAGAAGCAATACGATAGATTGCATATTACCACCAGAATTGTTGTATTATAACCGAGCAGCTAGAATTGATCTATCTGATTGCTCAAGCTTAAGGACAGATTCTGCTACATCTCTCTGATATATTTCTAAACGATAAGAGGACTTAAACTCCACAGAATTAACTGTCCAGTGGATCTGGGGATTATGCAGGGTCAACTAAGGCATCGCTAATATGAGTTTTTCTTGAAGGGAATTTTTCATTATTTATCACATCCTCAATGCTCTCCTAAACTGGTTAATTTCTCTGCACTCATATTATTAGTAATGGGGCTTGATGATAACTGGATGCCATTTACTGATCTTCCAAATACTTCCTCTACCAAGGAAGTCCTAGACTCTCAGCAATCCTCCAATCACAATAATATCCAGCAGATCACAGCACTCTGGTCTGCTCTGATCATGACATTAAACTCCAGGATATGTGTGCTGAAACTGTTTTAAAAGCATTATCAACTTGTTGCCCCATGAAAGCATAATTAGATGAGGGTGCCATCCATTTTTTTTTTGCTAGCGAGGACAACGTATGAGAAAGTGGACCTCATTGTTTTAGTACATGCAAAGTGTATTTCTCCTTCTCTTTTGTCTTGTTCCACTAACTAGGGGACCCTTCTTCCCACTCTATGTTAACTGATCATCTTTATTAGAATCTTTTAGTTCAGATTTTATTTTTCTTTGATACATCTTTGTCAAGGGTTTATACCCAGGGACATTCCTCTTTCACTCCCCTCTATTCTCACTCAAACAGAACTCCATCTTTAACACAACAACAATTAATGCCTCAAATAAAGTAGGCCTGTCAACCACACTGGCTGAAGCATCCTTTAACTCCTCCCCTAACCCTGAAAATAATAGAGAGGCTCCTATTTCTTCACTATACAAGACCAATGTATTGAATTGGGGTTAACGATCAACCACATTCTTGCTCTTTCTCATAAATTGAGGAGTTAATTCTCTACTGATAGGGATATGATTCTCTGTTCAAATATCTTTTTCATCTTGACCTTAAATTGATCAGGATCTTAAAGAACTGGCCTAGCCCGGATGACCAGAGGAATTTACCAAACAGCTGCATCCCCTGAGATGTATGGCACTCTGATGGCCACCTTGGCCTCATGGGTAGGGTAAGCCTACAATCAACAAGTGTTGAACATATTGTGTTAGAAAACTTTGAGGCTTTATAGGTCCCTGCTAAATCTCCCTGGAGGTGCAAAAGGAACGGCAAAGTGAGACAAGGTGAGGGCACAACATTTTACTGTCAGAGATCTTTCCTCTAAACTATCATCCCTTTCTTTTCTCATATGAAGACTTGTTTTAGTGCTGGAGGATATGTGCATCTGGGTGGCAGCATAGCATGCACTACCTATAGAAGTCAAACTCAGTGATTTAGTCCTTGCACTAAAGAACCCAATGTCCAGTTCTCCTTCCTTGATTTCACCAGCTTCTTCTGTAATTCATAATCATATGTTGTACAGAGGCCAATGAGTACATCCCTGGCTCTATAGATGCCTGAATGAAAAGTTCACTTGAACCTTTTGAAACTGGCACACAATTTGGGGGATTCAACTGCTTTGTCATTGCCTTTAATTAGCTAGCATAGTCTAGTTCATGATGTTACTAAACCATTTATGCTGACAAGACCAGGGATTCTTAGAGAAAGCTGTGAATGACTACGCCCTTGCTCTTCATTCTTCCTTAGATCCTTGAATTCAAAGTGAGCACCCGTCAAGTGGCTGCCATTCTGCTACTCCTATAGTATATACTTACAACATCAAATTGCTACAGTTGTAATGGCTCTCCCTCAGCCTCTCTGGTTAGTCCAAACAATCCTCCCCCCACAACAACTCACGTTCACTAATGGAATGATTAGCTCCATTGGGCCTCATTACAACCCTGGCGGAAAGGGGTTTACGCCAGCGTTAGCTGCGCCGACCCCTTTCCGCCAATTACGAGGTCCCTTAGCGCCATGGCGGATTTAACACCTGCTTTTAGCAGGTGTTAAAATCCATGGCGCTAAGGGACCATGGAGTTAATTACGCCACCGTAATTTACAGTGGCGTAATTAACGCCTTCCCCACTCCCATTATGCCCTATGGGGCAAAAATGGGAATGGGGAAGGGTAAATGGGACATGGGGATTTACCGTCCCGCCAAGGTCGGAATGGGGCGGTAAATCCCCATTCTGCCATGGCGTAAACATAGTTTACGCCATGGCGGAAAAGTCACGGCCCAGGCGGTAACTTACCGCCTGGGTCGTAATGAGGCCCATTATCTATTGACCTGCAGATGTTACTCTAGAGATGCTTGCCCAGTAAGAAGTACTGATTGAGAATGATGTTCTTTTTTGTTATGATGATGTGATATGTTTTTTTTTTAAATTCATCTTGGCAACTTATCTTCCCCAAAATTAATTGAGGCATACTGGGGATGGAGGGTTGGGGGTCCCAGTGAGATTGTTGAATCCTTCATTAAATTAATTGCCAGCCTGGTTCCCATGTTGTCAAGTGAAATCCGATCCAGGAGTTGGACAGAGAAGGGTCCTCCTTGGAATAATAAGGCATGTAGAAGAGCAAAAAAGGAACTCCTGCTAGAATTAATCAAACCAACAAGAGACATGGTGCTAGCACCTTATAAAAGGTGTGCCTAAACAAAGGCAATTAACCAGCGGAAGAAAGCACAGGTTATGAGAGACCTTAAATGAAGCAGCACTAGAAGGCAACCATCAGAAATACTGGGCAGTAATAGCAGAAGCAATCAGAGGTATACAGGATTCATCGGGGCCCGAGAGCAATATCATTGAGTCTGCTTGGGTAAAACACATTGCGGCTCTATATGAATCGACACAGGTCTGCGAAACGCACATCACTAGCCCTAGTGTTCGAACATCCAACCCAACTGCTCTTAACAAAGCTTCCATGACTTTAGCCCACGAGAAAGTCAAGGCAGGTCTTCTGAAGGCAACAAATCACAAGAGTGCAGGTCCTGATGTGGGTGTAGCTGGTGTATTTAAGTTGGGCCCTGGGTTCTTGGTGCCAATTTTAACAGCTGTGTTCAATGCAGTTTGTAAGTCCCACGTTGTTCCTGCCTCCTGGAAACAGGCAATATGTGCCCCCATTTCTAAGAAGGGTGATAGAGGTGATCCATCATGCTATCGCCCCATCTCTCTTTTACACACTGCTGCCAAGATATTTGGAAGGTTGATCTACATACGAGTTCTTGACTGGGCAAAGGAATTACATCCTTTAGCTGAGATTCAATGTGGTTTTGCCTTCATACCTAGCTTTCATGGATCTATCATTAGCGTTTTACTGAGTAGATAGGGCCCAATTATGGTCAGTATTGAAGAACAAAGGGATTCCCGTTACATTATCAAACGTCCAGAAAAGCCTGCATTCGGCCCTTACAATTAAGGCAAGATGTGGCCCTAATGGTGAGCTATAAGCACTCTTTTTATTGGAGAAAGGATTATGGAAGAGGTGTTTGGTGACACTACTTCCTTCAACGTACACATCAATGATCTGCAAGTTGACTTGGCTGGCATTAGGCATGTCCCAATGGCAACGGGACGCCCATACACACTCCTACTCTGTGCTGACAATGCTGGCCTGTTATCTCACATACCAAAGGCCCTCCATACTCTTGTCAACAAATTCACTGAATTTAGGGACAGGAGAGGCCTACCAATAACTAGCACAACAAGCAAAGGGATAGGTTGGGTGAAAGGAAACTGTTGCCTCCAGTCATATGGTGCAAAAAACTAAAGTGGAGTGAGGACCAAAATATGCATACTTGTGGATCACCTTCTTAGGCCCCCTATTATGGATAAACCTCAGGATTGGGGTAGGCCGACTAGTATGACAATCCATGCCCAATGAATGCTAGCTTCAAATATATACACACGTGTTCTTAGTATGTTAACTTCAATAGGCAGAGTGAATGTTCTGAGCTTGAGGAGCCAAGTTCAGAATACATGCTTCTTTGAAGTGGACTGGGGGCTGTGAGCGATATCTATTATGGATCACACTAAAGTTGCATAATTAAGATTCCATATTCATTAAAGAGCCAAACCAGCAAATGGAGTAAAGTAAAGGCAAAAGAGCCATCTGGGTGCAAGTGTGATCCAAGGGTAGTGGAAGAGGTGGCAAATGTTATGTTATTTTGCCCACTGTACAAGATCACATGGAAGAGGACCATCCTACTGATTTTAAGGGCAATGCATTGTAAGGGGTTACCAAACCTCCCTTTTATTTTTTAATGAATTTGTTTTTTTTTAAAAACAATTGTATTGATTTTATTTAAAAAAACAACAAACAACCAAACTTGCAGTACATATTACAGTATTACAAATTTTGTGCAACTCAAACAATGTCTGCTGCGTCTCCCGCCCCCCCCCCCTTCCGAGCCTACCCTACTTCACAATCTGCTTCTTCATCTTGCAGAGGGGTTCCTTCTCCTGTATTCTCTGCTGGGTCCTGGTCGCTCGACCAGTCCTAAGTCGGCCCAAACAGTGTGGCTATTAAATGTTTCCAGGCTGTCAGGGTTTCTGCTTCTTCCTCCCCTCCAGTGTTACTAGCTTCCTGCCATACTGCAGTTTCAGCATCTGCTGATTTCTGAAGGTCTTTCCACCATATTTCTATCCTTGGTCTGTGGCATGCCTTCCATCCCATAGCAATTCTACGCTTCGCAAGTATATATGCCAAATTCTTTAATTTACTTACATGTTTAAGTTTACGTCGTCTGGGAAACCCCCCTACCAGACATGACCATTCTGTTTCAACAGTTATCTTAATCCCTTTTTTCTTCTAATCTGTGGGCTACTTCTCTCCAAAATGACTCAATTTCTGGGCATGCCAAGAACATATGCGTCATCCCAGCGTTTTCCTCGCCACATTTGGGGCATGTTTGTCGTTCTGCATTTTTAAATTTAGCTATCCTCTGGGGTGTCATATAAGCCCTGTGGGATATATACAGTTGTATTTGCTGTAGCCTCGCATTCCTTGACACTTTCTTGTGGTACCCTTGGGCCCGCTCCCACATCCCATCACTCATAGGTGCACCCACTTCTTCTTCCAAGTCCTGTCTCAGTTGTACCACTTCCTTCCCCACTTTGGACATCACCAGTTTATATATCCTGGATATCTTGTGCCCTCCTTCTGCTATATCGTACATCATTTCTATGGCGGCGTTCGGTTGTTCCTCTAGTACTATTTTGGACAATGGCCATCATCACGATACTGGCGCTAAACCATGGCGCTATTAGCACCATGATTGGTGCCGGATCGTAACGAGTCCGCCAATGTTCAATGGGGAATTACCACCCCATTCCAAGGTTGGCGGGGTGGTAATTCCCCATTGAACGTTGGCCCTTCCCAATTCCCATTTTTGCCCCATAGGGCTCAATGGGACTGGGGAAGGCGCTAAGTACGGTGCCGCAAATTGCGGTACCATACTTAGCACCATGGTCCCTTTGCGGCTCCCTACTTGAACGGCTGGTCTAGACCAGCCGTTCAGGTCGGGTCCCGCAAAGGGACCTCGTAGTAAGGCGCTAAGTGTTTAACGGCGCTGCAGCCTTTTATGGCGCCGTTAAACACTTAGCGCCAGGGTCCTAATGAGGGCCAATTTCTCTTTGATTCGCCACACCATCCTATGATATGTAATATCTTGTCCCGTGTGCAACCCCGTTTCCTCCACCAACATTCCAAATTCTTTTTTCCTCCCCTCTTGCCATATGTCTGCCACTGTTGCTATCCCTACCGGTTCCCAGTGCTTCCTGATCATCTTCATTAATTGGCCTTCTTTTCCCGTTAATGCGACAAGTGGTACTTGCGGGGAACACAGGGTTGGGTTCTCCATTACCTGAAAGGCCCTATGTCATATTTTCCATCCCAGTGTCATTATCTCGGAGCGCTCTTTCATATCTGATTTGGGCAGCCATATCATTTCTTTCAGAAAGAATGGGGCACATTCCAGTCTAAACAACCTAGATTCTGAGGTTGGATCTTCTGATAGCCATTTTGCCACATAGTGTAGTTGGCTTGCTAGATAGTAAATCTCATAGTTTGGCAGTTTTATACCCCCTTATCATTCGAATTGTGTAACTTCCAAAAGGCAATACTGTTCCTCGTCCCATGCCAGAGAAATTCCCCAAATATGCTAGGTAGCCTAGCAAAAAATTGGTATCAGATATGGTATGTTCCCGAAATAATGCAATAATCTCAGCAGAACTACCATTTTTAGCATGTTTTGTGGTTCACTGCTATGCCAGATAGCGACACAAATTGCTCCATCACTTCCAAAACATATTGGAGGTTTTCTTCAGGGTATCCTAAATACAACAGCATATCGTCTGCATACAAGGAGACTAAGGGGGTAATTCATAGAATTCAGCGCACAAGTGGCGCACGCGGCTGGCGCACAGTGTGCGCGTGCGAATCCCTGCGCCAGCCGCGTGCGCCAAAATCCATTTCCGCGCACAGCGTATTCATGGATTCCAGACACCAAAACCAGCCGTGGCGCACAGTGGCGCAGCGACCCTGCAGCAGCGCCAGTTACGCCCCCAAGAACGCCTCTTGCGCAGGGAAAAGCCATCAATATACCCAATCCAGCGCAAAGGGCTGCGCTAACCCTGTACCAGCACGGCAAGCGGGCTACGTGTATTACTGGGGTGCGCGGGAAGTACCTCACGCGATTGGCCCCGTGTGAGCACGGTACGCGTATTTCAGAAGTGCGCAGGAAGTGCCACACGCGATTTCAGCAGGGTACGTGTATTTCAGGGGTGCGTGGGAATTTCCACACGCGATTGGTCCCGTGCGAGCAGGGTACGCGTATATCAGGGGTGCGCAGGAAGTGCCACACGCGATTTCAGCAGGGTACGTGTATTTCAGGGGTGCGTGGGAATTCCCACACGCGATTGGGGGTACGCGTATCTCAGGGGTGCGCGGGAAGTGCCACACACGATTTCAGCAGGGTACGTGTATTTCACGGGTGCGCAGGAATTTCCACACGCGATTGGAGGTACGCGTATCTCAGGGGTGCACGGGAAGTGCCACACGCGATTTCAGCACAGTACGTGTTTTACAGGGGTGCGCGGGAATTTCCACATGCGATTGGGGGTACGCGTATCTCAGGGGTGCGCGGGAAGTGCCACACGCGATTTCAGCACGGTACGTGTATTTCACGGGTGCGCGGGAATTCCCACATGCGATTGGGGGTACGCGTATCTCAGGGGTGCGCGGGAAGTGCCACACGCGATTTCAGCACGGTACGTGTATTTCAAGGGTGCGCGGGAATTCCCACACGCGATTGGGGGTACGCGTATCTCAGGGGTGCGCGGGAAGTGCCACACATGATTTCAGCACGGTACGTATATTACAGGGGTGCGCAAGAATTTCCACATGCGATTGGGGGTACGCGTATCTCAGGGGTGCGCGGGAAGTGCCACACGCGATTTCAGCACGGTACGAGTATTTCACGGGTGCGCGGGAATTCCCACATGCGATTGGGGGTACGCGTATCTCAGGGGTGCGCGGGAAGTTCCACACGCGATTCCATCAGGGTACGTGTATGACAGGGGTGCGGGGAGCACCACACGTGAATTGCACGTGTGGGTCCTCCCAGGTGTTCCCTCTACACCCTCCACGGCCCCTGCAGGTGGCTCACACCACAGGGGCCTACCCTGCACATGTCCTGCAGGCACACCATCCACCATGGCCATGCCCCCCAGCCAACCCACATGTCAACTTGCACTACTGCCAACCAACGCACGTCCCCCTGCACCCCCAGCCACCAGGGGCACCCTCCACCAGGCCACCACCCATGTCTCCCACCACCCCCACCCCCCAGCCACCAGGGGCACCTGCCAGCAGGCCCCCACCCATGTCCAACTCATGTCTCCCAATACCCCCACCCCCCAGCACTGTGGGGCACCTGCCAGCAGGCCCCCACCCATGTCCAACTCATGTTCCCCACCACCCCCACCCCCCAGCACTGTGGGGCACCTGCCAGCAGGCCCCCACCCATGTCCAACTCATGTCTCCCACCACCCCCACCCCCCAGCACTGTGGGGCACCTGCCAGCAGGCCCCCACCCATGTCCAACTCATGTCTCCCACCACCCCCACCCCCCAGCACTGTGGGGTACCTGCCAGCAGGCCCCCACCCATGTCCAACTCATGTTCCCCACCACCCCCACCCCCCAGCACTGTGGGGCACCTGCCAGCAGGCCCCCACCCATGTCCAACTCATGTTCCCCACCACCCCCACCCCCCAGCACTGTGGGGCACCTGCCAGCAGGCCCCCACCCATGTCTCCCACCACCCCCACCCCCCAGCACTGTGGGGCACCTGCCAGCAGGCCCCCACCCATGTCCAACTCATGTCTCCCACACCCCAGCACTGTGGGGCACCTGCCAGCAGGCCCCCACCCATGTCCAACTCATGTTCCCCACCACCCCCACCCCCCAGCACTGTGGGGCACCTGCCAGCAGGCCCCCACCCATGTCCAACTCATGTCGTCCAACAACCCCCACCCCCCAGCAGAGCAGGGGCAGCCTCCACCAGGCCCCCACCCATGTCCAACTCATGTCTCCCAACCCCCAGCACTGTGGGGCACCTGCCAGCAGGCCCCCACCCATGTCCAACTCATGTTCCCCACCACCCCCACCCCCCAGCACTGTGGGGCACCTGGCAGCAGGCCCCCACCCATGTCCAACTCATGTCTCCCACCACCCCCACCCCCCAGCAGTGCAGGGGCAGCCTCCACCAGGCCCCCACCCATGTCCAACTCATGTCTCCCACCCCCCAGCACTGTGGGGCACCTGCCAGCAGGCCCCCACCCATGTCCAACTCATGTTCCCCACCACCCCCACCCCCCAGCACTGTGGGGCACCTGCCAGCAGGCCCCCACCCATGTCCAACTCATGTCTCCCACCACCCCCACCCCCAGCACTGTGGGGC
The DNA here is from genome assembly GCF_040938575.1 of Ambystoma mexicanum. Classification (NCBI taxonomy): domain Eukaryota; kingdom Metazoa; phylum Chordata; class Amphibia; order Caudata; family Ambystomatidae; genus Ambystoma; species Ambystoma mexicanum. The sequence goes on along the minus strand of NC_090934.1, from coordinate 113,609,893 downwards.
ACATGCCAGCAGGCCCCCACCCATGTCCAACTCATGTCTCCCACCCCCCAGCACTGTGGGGCACCTGCCAGCAGGCCCCCACCCATGTCCAACTCATGTCTCCCACCACCCCCACCCCCCAGCACTGTGGGGCACCTGCCAGCAGGCCCCCACCCATGTCCAACTCATGTCTCCCACCACCCCCACCCCCCAGCACTGTGGGGCACCTGCCAGCAGGCCCCCACCCATGTCCAACTCATGTTCCCCACCACCCCCACCCCCCAGCACTGTGGGGCACCTGCCAGCAGGCCCCCACCCATGTCCAACTCATGTCTCCCACCACCCCCACCCCCCAGCACTGTGGGGCACCTGCCAGCAGGCCCCCACCCATGTCCAACTCATGTCTCCCACCACCCCCACCCCCCAGCACTGTGGGGCACCTGCCAGCAGGCCCCCACCCATGTCCAACTCATGTTCCCCACCACCCCCACCCCCCAGCACTGTGGGGCACCTGCCAGCAGGCCCCCACCCATGTCCAACTCATGTCTCCCACCACCCCCACCCCCCAGCACTGTGGGGCACCTGCCAGCAGGCCCCCACCCATGTCCAACTCATGTCTCCCACCCCCCAGCACTGTGGGGCACCTGCCAGCAGGCCCCCACCCATGTCCAACTCATGTTCCCCACCACCCCCACCCCCCAGCACTGTGGGGCACCTGCCAGCAGGCCCCCACCCATGTCCAACTCATGTCTCCCACCACCCCCACCCCCCAGCAGTGCAGGGGCAGCCTCCACCAGGCCCCCACCCATGTCCAACTCATGTCTCCCACCCCCCAGCACTGTGGGGCACCTGCCAGCAGGCCCCCACCCATGTCCAACTCATGTTCCCCACCACCCCCACCCCCCAGCACTGTGGGGCACCTGCCAGCAGGCCCCCACCCATGTCCAACTCATGTCTCCCACCACCCCCACCCCCCAGCACTGTGGGGCACCTGCCAGCAGGCCCCCACCCATGTCCAACTCATGTCTCCCACCACCCCCACCCCCCAGCACTGTGGGGCACCTGCCAGCAGGCCCCCACCCATGTCCAACTCATGTCTCCCACCACCCCCACCCCCCAGCACTGTGGGGCACCGGCCAGCAGGCCCCCACCCATGTCCAACTCATGTTCCCCACCACCCCCACCCCCCAGCACTGTGGGGCACCTGCCAGCAGGCCCCCACCCATGTCCAACTCATGTCTCCCACCACCCCCACCCCCCAGCAGTGCAGGGGCAGCCTCCACCAGGCCCCCACCCATGTCCAACTCATGTCTCCCACCCCCCAGCACTGTGGGGCACCTGCCAGCAGGCCCCCACCCATGTCCAACTCATGTTCCCCACCACCCCCACCCCCCAGCACTGTGGGGCACCTGCCAGCAGGCCCCCACCCATGTCCAACTCATGTCTCCCACCACCCCCACCCCCCAGCACTGTGGGGCACCTGCCAGCAGCCCCCCACCCATGTCTCCCACCACCCCCACCCCCTGCACTGTGGGGCACCTGCCAGCAGGCCCCCACCCATGTCCAACTCATGTCTCCCACCCCCCAGCACTGTGGGGCACCTGCCAGCAGGCCCCCACCCATGTCCAACTCATGTTCCCCACCACCCCCACCCCCCAGCACTGTGGGGCACCTGCCAGCAGGCCCCCACCCATGTCCAACTCATGTCTCCCACCCCCAGCACTGTGGGGCACCTGCCAGCAGGCCCCCACCCATGTCCAACTCATGTCTCCCACCACCCCCACCTCCCAGCACTGTGGGGCACCTGCCAGCAGGCCCCCACCCATGTCCAACTCATGTCCCCCACCACCCCCACCCCCCAGCACTGTGGGGCACCTGCCAGCAGGCCCCCACCCATGTCCAACTCATGTCTCCCACCACCCCCACCCCCCAGCACTGTGGGGCACCTGCCAGCAGGCCCCCACCCATGTCCAACTCATGTCTCCCACCACCCCCACCCCCCAGCACTGTGGGGCACCTGCCAGCAGGCCCCCACCCATGTCCAACTCATGTTCCCCACCACCCCCACCCCCCAGCACTGTGGGGCACCTGCCAGCAGGCCCCCACCCATGTCCAACTCATGTCTCCCACCACCCCCACCCCCAAGCACTGTGGGGCACCTGCCAGCAGGCCCCTACCCATGTCCAACTCATGTTCCCCACCACCCCCACCCCCCAGCACTGTGGGGCACCTGCCAGCAGGCCCTCACCCATGTCCAACTCATGTTCCCCACCACCCCCACCCCCCAGCACTGTGGGGCACCTGCCAGCAGCCCCCCACCCATGTCTCCCACCACCCCCACCCCCCAGCACTGTGGGGCACCTGCCAGCAGGCCCCCACCCATGTCCAACTCATGTCTCCCACCCCCCAGCACTGTGGGGCACCTGCCAGCAGGCCCCCACCCATGTCCAACTCATGTTCCCCACCACCCCCACCCCCCAGCACTGTGGGGCACCTGCCAGCAGGCCCCCACCCATGTCTCCCACCAGCCCCACCCCCCAGCAGTGCAGGGGCAGCCTCCACAAGGCTCCCACCCATGTCTCCCACCACCCCCACCCCCCAGCCACCAGGGGCAGCCTCCACCAGGCCCCCACCCATGTCTCCCACCACCCCCACCCCCCAGCAGTGCAGGGGCAGCCTCCACCAGGCCCCCATCCATGTCTCCCACCACCCCCACCCCCCAGCCACCAGGGGCAGCCTCCACCAGGCCCCCACCCATGTCTCCCACCACCCCCACCCCCCAGCAGTGCAGGGGCAGCCTCCACCAGGCCCCCACCCATGTCTCCCACCACCCCCACCCCCCCAGTCACCAGGGGCAGCCCCCACCAGGCCCCATGTGCGCCTCAGTGGCGGCCTACTCCTCCTCTGTGGAAACCACCAACCTGGATGGCTCCTCGACTTCTACCGCCGTAGCAGGCCCCTGTGGGAGCTCACCCACCCCTTCCGCTGCAGCCGTGGGGGCATCCCCGCCGCCTTGCTCCACAGCGCCGTCTCCACCCTCTCCTTCACTAGCCGCTGCGTACAGGGAGACATAGAACACAAGCATCAGGGTACTGTACAATGGTACCCTAGACAGGAAGCAATAGCAGATGAGTGCCACTGTCAAAGTACACTTCCATCATGTCACACCACAACACATGTGTCAGTCCAGGCAAAACACACACAGTGACAGTCATGCTGCGTGCCATGGACATTTCTATGCATGTCCAATGGACTCACGAATCATACAATGTAATGGGACTCACATGCATCATGGGTCATGCCTATCACATGCACACACTTCACCTCAGTCACATCCATTTGGCCCCGTACACCCCAATCACAGTGCATACAGGGATGACTAGGCTGCATCAGTGAATCAGTACATTGTCACAGACATGTGTCATGCATCCATGGCACTCACAAGTCACAGACACGCAGGTCAGGCACACAGACATGGATACCACATATGTATCTGGCATCGGCACCCATCCCTCGCCCCCACCCATGTCCAGGAACAGAGACTGCCATGCTGTCATGTGTGCAATCTGCACAGGGCTCACCATGTCACATACAAACACATGCAACAACCATGCGGTTCACGCATTACAGGTCGCACATGCATTACCATGATGTCCCTGCACACATACATGCATACATGGCCTATGTCACACATGCAGGCAAGTATCAGACAACCAGCACACTGCAACATGCCCTGTCTCACACAGCAATGCTTGGCCACTTACCGCTCAACTCCTGACGGGTCTCCCTCTCAAGGACCTGGCTGTCGAGCGCTGGTTGTGCGCGTTCCAGGACCCTCAACTGGATGGAACTCATGCGGCCCCGGCCCCCCTCCACGAGGCGCCGGGCCTTCATGAGGGTCCTGGACCTCAAGTCCTCCCAGCGCTTCTTGACCTTCGGGATGGTGCGGGTTGCCACCCCCTCCGCGTTGATGGCAACCACACAGTCGGCCCAGATCCTCTTCCGTCCTTCCCTGTTGGCGCGGGACGATCCGAAGAGGGCATCATACTGCCCCAGGACTTGCTCCACCAGGACACCAACTTCGGTGGCAGTGAAGCTGGTGCCCCTCTGCCCCTCTGGCCGGGGGTTGCCACTGGTGTCAGATGTGGATGTGCCCAACATGGCAACCCCAGGGGCAGGAGTGGGTGGGCAACTGGGTCCTGGGGCTGGGCTGTGGAGCAATGTCATTTGAGTCGGGAGTCTTCTGTACCAGCAGGGGTGGACACAGCAACTGGACCCCTGCAGATGGCTGATGTGCAGGCACCAAATGGCAGGGCACGGTGGCAGCAGGCAGGCAGGCAGGCAGCAGCAGATGGCACGTGGGAGGCTGCTTGGGGCACTGGGGGCCAGTGAATTGGCCTTCTGGGCAGGAGCGTGGTCTTCCGTGTGTTTTCGCGTGGCCAGCTTGATACGGAGTGATTAGGCACGTGAAAAGTCTGCACGCAGCGTGTAAATCGACGAAAGGCCCTTAGCGCGTAAGGCGTCTGCACGCATACGCATTTACATTGGACAGAAGGCCCCTCGAGCGCAAGCGCCCCTGTGACGTGACGCGTACAGACGTGCATGGGCAATACAGCCGCGTGAAAAAATGCACGTCCGCGTGTAATGCGCGTAAGCGCGCGTGAAAAACTGCACGTCCGCGTGTAATAGGAGGAAAGGGCCCAAGCATAAGCGTGCACGCGTGAAAAAGTGCACGTCCGCGTGTAATGCGTGTAAGCGCGCGTGAAAAAGTGCAGGTCCGCATGTAATGCGCGTAATCAAACGTGAAAAAGTGCACGTCCGCATGTGACGTGACGCGCGCGTGCGTTTCCCTCAGCACGGGTTAAAGGTGAGCGGGCCCAGCAGTTCGCTGTACGTGCCTTTCGTGGAGACCGACGTGTGTTGCTGCTTCCAGTTGTTTCGCGTGCCATCTACTTCACAGCTCTCAAGGACGTATCTCTTCTTTTGGCGGGGGTATTGGCTACGCGTGTTTTTCTGCATCGCGCTAGTCAGACGGTGAGTCGCAAACGCTCCTTTTCCCACTGCGGATGCCCCTGTGTATCGCACCCATTTTTGATGTCATCGTAGCCTGCGTGTCCCACGCGTACGCGTTATTCGTGTTACTGGGTGCCACCGCGTACCGCGGGAGGTTTAATCCACGCACGTAGGCTGCAGGGTTGCGTGCACGGTTTTACTGCAGTTTTGGGGTGCCTGAGCATTGCGTGACCCGTCACCACATCACCGGGGTCACATACAGCCTTGCAGGTGCAGGGGGGCTGTTAACATCTTGCTTCCCACCCCCTTCACCCCAATTGCCCAGGTCAATTGTGCTGTACACCTCCCATTGGCACCACTCCATCTGTGCCAGCACTATAACATCTGTGCCATGGTAGGGAGGCCACCAAAGGTGAGGGGCGCCTCAGCTGGGCGTACTCCTCGTGGCGGGCGTGGTCGGGGACGTGGCCGTGGTGACCAGGGAGTAGGGGGACTCCAGGGTGTCCAGGGCAGCCACAGAGGGGGAAGAGGCAGGGGTGCGCCACTTGAGCACAATGTTGTGCCATGTGTTGGTGCAGCCATGCCACCACCCCCTGTGGTTCCGGGGGATGCAGCTCCTGCATCTGGCACTGGCACCCATATGACCCGGCAGTCCGTTCCATCGACTGCCACGGGCCCAAGGGTAGCGGTAGCTGCAGGTGCAGCTGTGGACACCGCCACCCAGGCTCAGGGTCTGCCAGCGCAGGCTGCGTTGGCACTTGAAGAGCCCTTGGTAGATCTCCAACAGGCCAGGGGGGAAACCATTGGGGCAGGCCGGGCTGCTCAGACCAAGAGACGTGTCCCTGGGGCAGTCATGTCATCTGCTGCCCCGAACAGCCGGGTGTTGGCAAGTGCAGGGGCAGATGCACCCAACAGCACCCCGGTTGTGAGTCTGCCAACCAGGACCGTTGCGGTCAATGACCCTGCCACAGCTGATGTTGCTGCGCAGGGTCCATTAGTGGGCACCCAGCTGCCACTGACACAAGTCAGGCCTTTGGTCATCCCTCCACCTGCCACTCCCTCCGCTCAATCCACCGAACCCACTGGCCATACTGGTCAGGGCGGCATTAGCCAGCCAGGGTCTGCGCCACAGTCCAAGAGGAGGAAGGTTGCACCTGCAGCACAGGCTGGGACCCCACACACAGCCACGACCTCCTGCACGTCGAGGAAGAAGCCTTTCTGTAAGCAGGAACTGAACTTCCTCGTGGACTACGTGCGGGGACACAGCTGTGACATGCTAGTGGGTGCCAATAGTCAGACTACGGCTGCCCAACGTGACACCCACTGGAAGCATGTTGCGGAACATGGCAGTTCATTCGGCCATGAGGTGCGCACGGCGCAGGAGTGCAAAAAGCGCTGGAATGACATCAAGCGCAGCACTAAGGCTAAGCGTGCCTCAAATTACAACTTGACTCTGGTGACTGGCGGTGGGCCTGCACCAGAGGAGGAAGAACTCACTCCGCATGAGGCTCTCGTTGCGGAGTTCATACCACCAGAATTGGTCGAAGGTGTGGGAGAGATGCTGGACTTTGATGCCCAGTCCAGTGAGTGTTGATGCGTAGTTGTTGAGGACGTGTGTGTTTCACTTGTGGGATGTGTTGTGCATGATTGCTGCTACATGTGACGTGTACATGGTTCTGATGTGTAAGTAATGCAATGCCACCGTCATGCATGTCTCCTCTGCCTGCATGCGGGACTCCATGTGGCCATGCTCCCTTGCCCCTCCTCCGCCACTCTGCACCCCAGTTCCACCTTTGCACTGGTCTGCTACATTTTTGCCAATGTGTAGTTTCTTGTTCATGTGTCCTGTGTAGATGCTAACTTCCAGCTTAGAAAGTGGCAGACATATGCCGTGTGGTACAGCCTTAGTACTCAATGCAGGGTATCCCACTTGTACTGTGCATGGGTCAGATGTCCCGCAGGGACATGAGTGCCCATTCATGCTCCATGTGCATTGCACGCATGCCCCTATGTGTCCTTGACTGGATGATCACTGTAATATGAGTCCTTGGTTACATACATTGCCTGCCATATCATCGGCCTCCCCATGTCAACTGTGGCTCAGTCCTGCGTTGCACACATCTTTAGGCTCTGACAATCTGTGTGGCTCACAGGCCTCAGCCTGTTCAATGGCCAATGACTCTGTCCAACTCTTGTCGTGTCTCCTTCACACGTGGCCGGCCTCCGGATCTTCCATCATGTGTCCTGCCCACTGTCCCAGCATCATTTGCAGTGTTGTAATTTCAATCACATTAAGCTGTTGATGCCAGTCAACACTGCCTGTCAATACACAGGTGTATGGTCAGCCTTTTGATACCATGCTAGGCATCCCTGCTTTGGTACTGGGGTGGAGGGGTGCTTGGCTTCTAGACATGGTACACATTGAATACACAATGCACGTGATGTCTGAATTTGACATTGCACTGCCTTCACATTTCCTGGCACACACCATGGAGTGCTTGTACATGTAGGTAGTGAGTGGCGTACACATTTTCTGCACTGCATAGACCCACTTCCATGCAAACTGCCACCTTTCAACAGGTCTGATCACAGAAGCTATTCAAAGTAGACCCAGCATGTATGCCAGGTCATATGTTGTGTGTCATATGTCTGCCGGATGCCTTTGCTGTCGGTGTGTGTGTGTGTCGTGTGCTTCTGACATGTGTACTGACCTTTTCCTCTCTATTTTTCAGGTGATGACGCAATGGATGCAGAGGATGGTGTTGTCATGCCAGACACAGGGTTGGTAAGACCACATCAACCCGGCACTAGTGGGGGTCGTGGGGTGGTAGGCCACGAAAACCCCCAAGTGCTGCAGTCCATCCTGTCTCTGGCTGCCTATGAGTCCAGCCATGATGACGACTCTGACGTCCATGTTGAGTTGGATGAGCATCAAGTCCATGTGTCAGGGGTGAGTGATTCTGATGTGGACACTCCTCTGTCTGCGACACCTGCACTGAGGGATCAGACAGTCTTGGTTCCTCCGCCCGTGGTGGATCGGGACGCAGGGTCACCCTCCACACCAGTCACTGATGTGCCTGGGACATCACGTCGACGGGGGCATGTAGTCGTGCAGCCGCAGGCGGTGCCAACACAGCGAGGACCCCCGGTCCTTGGGTCCCGCAGGGGTCAAGCCCGGCAACGCGGTCGCCGCGCGCAACCGCTGTATACTGAGTGGGAGGAAGACATGACTGCCAATTCCGAACGGCAGGGGGCAGCAATGGAGAACATCGCTGACAGCATGGAGCGTGTGGCCCGATCTGTGCTCCCCCCTGCTTGGCAGGTGCTTCTCCAGCAGCAGGCGGCACGGTCCACGGCCCGCTTGCTCAGGCTGGGCATGGCGGCCTCAGACAGGGCACGCCAGGCTGAAATGTCGTCTCTGCGTCAAGCAATTGCTGCTCACGCAGAGGCGCACATGGATGCCCTGAGGGAGGAGTATGCCTCCATCAGATCCACTCTGGGTGTCCTTATGATGTCCCAGAGGCAGCAGGCAGAGGAGAGGTTTGCACAGCTTGAGCGCACCATCTCGGCTGAGCTACAGGCTTGCCGGGAGGTGCAGCGGTTGTCCAGCCAGGCCTTGCAGGAGGAACTCTGTGTTACACGTGCTACCTTGCAAGAGGAAGCACGTGTATCACGTGAGGTTCTGCATGCAGACCTATGTAACATCGCCACACAGAACCAGGCTCACCTGTCCGGCAGACTTGCTGCCGACGAGGGGCAAGCTGCGGCTAGGCATGGCCAGGCTACTGTGCCACGTCCTCCTTTACAGGATGAGCCAGACTCGGACGACCATCTATCTCCCACATAGGTCGTGCTGTGAAGGCGTTGAGCCCATGGAGGTATTTTTTTTTGGCTCAGCATCATCGCATGTGGATGTTGAGCAGCACCCTGTACCTCCCCCCTCCTGGGTGCCTCCCCTCCCCCCCGGGTCGTATGTGGCCATTTTTGATTTTTCTTTTAGTTTAGTTAGTTAAGTTTCTGTTTGATAGTTAGTTTAAATAGGTAATGTAGGTTTTCCATAGTTAGTGTAATTAGTTAATAGTTGAGTTAGTTTAAAATGTGTTGTCTATTGTGCTTTCATGTGACAGTGCGGTGCCTTGTGGTATTTTGAAGGCATCCACTGTCTGTTCCAGCTGGGCCCTTCATGGTTGTCTTGTGTATGTGTTTGCTGCTTGGGTTCCTTCACTCACATATGCCACTCCTGCCTCCCTTATCCATGGGCTCGCAAGGATGGTTCGGTGTTACAGAATTTTACACAAGGGCTTTGGACTGTCATCTCTGTGGCATGTCTGGTGCTTTGTGACTTGTGTTGACACCCCTAGTGGGGATGATTTAGGTGTAATTGTCCACTGTTCAGCTTTTGCTAGATGGGGTGTGTCATGATTAATGTGGACATTGGTTGCTATGCATTGTGTATTATGTTTCATATCTTTCCTGTACACGTGCTTGTTGCAATTCATGCTGTAGATAGTGTTCCACACTTAGGAGGTCAAAGACGGACTGATGGTGTGATTTGTGATGTGACTCTCTGACATGGTCAAGTAATGAGATGCCTGATGAGACACACACAGATCACTTTGATGCATTAATCATGTGTTTCATGCACTTTCTGCAGGGGGATGAGGCACCAGAGCACCTTTGCCAGCAGACATGGGCCATTGGACGACGGAATTCCTGACCCGTTTGTTGGTGCCCACATGCACATTTGTGCACAAGCAGAGTCTCAGTGATTGCAGACCCACATCCTAGAACTGCTGACATGTTCCAAGGAACTCCAGGCAAGGTGAGCATCACAGGGGGGCCACGAGACAGCAAAGCTTGCACCAGGCAAGTTGCACATGCAGGCTTAGTCACAGCACTGAGGGTGGGCTTAGACGAATATTGGTGTTGAAGCACACAATGCAGCTCCGATGTGTTTGTGGACTGATGGCTGTTGATAGTAGGGTTGTCTGGGACACATGCGGGGGTCGTGGCACATACCCTGCGGTACACCAAGGTTAATTGAGGCACTTGTATCAACCATGTAGCCTTCCGAGACATGGAAAGGGGCAGCTCACAGGGACATACATCAAGGGACATACTCGGGTGCAGTGCATGTCTATTCCACGTACTTCATGATAAATGCACTGGCAACTTTGTTTTGGTCATGGTGGTACGCAACTTGCTCTGTAGTCATGGCTTGCCATAGGGGTCTGTCTGCTTACCCAGGGAACATTGCATGTTGTGTGAATTGTGACACATTGGTGTTCCATTTGCCACGCACCCACCAGCGGCTGACTTACTGCATTGACTGTGAATGACCCGTCACAGGGGTGATGTTATATATGGGTACGAAGCATGGAGCACAGATTGTCTGTTTGTAGAGTAGTTTGTTGCTATGGGGCATGTGTTGTGTGTTGTGTGTAATTGGCACGTACAGGTTGTTGACTGTGTCTTTCTTTGCAGCATTGCAGTGCTCCTGTAACCAGACCTGAGAGTGCGCAGGCAGGAGGCCAGCACTCAAAACCAGAGCTAAGTGTCTTGTTGTTTTTCTTACAAACTGCCCTGCATAGGCTTGCTGGGGTGTGTACCGATGCATGGATGTATGTGTGGTCCTATTTGGTATGTTTTTTACCCTAATCAATCGTGATCCTATGCAATTTTGAAACCTGTACCCTCTACCCGGTGTTCCTGCTTCCCGTGCCTATCCAAGCAACGTTCCCTGACCCTCTTTCCCCACTGTGGTTGCGGATGCCTGTGTAAGCCACGAACTTGCAGGCGCCAAAACCCTAGAGGGGGTGGTTGGTTTGTACCACTCCTGAGGCTGGACTACAGAAGGCCATGACAATGATGTCTAAGTTTGTTTGGATTGTGCATGTGTTCATGCAGGTTGTACATTTTCGTGCATTCCCTAGTTTCATGTGTCATTCCTCCTCCCCTCACCTGCCACTCATTCCAGTCATCCAGTGTGTCTACACCTGTCCCGACTGCATATCCCTGAACCTCATTCCCCACCAGGATCTCAGGGGCCTGTGTGAGTTTGACCTTGCAGGCACCCGGGACATGGTGTGGGTGGTTGTTTCATGAGACTCCGGCGCCTGTACAGGGGACCTGTGACAGTACACATCCATTCATGGTGCATCATCCTATGTCATGTACCACACATGTCTCACATCCTGTCGTGACATTGTTTTGCTGTGCTACCTTGGTTGTTGCATCATTGTGGTAGTACTTGGCCTTTGAGACGTACTGCTACGTCAAGTCATCTACTGGAGGGTGTTTGGGTTCCTTTTCATGCCTTGGATTATGTGATTTTGGAAATGAGTGTGGATTCTGAGGGTTCTGGCATCTCTTTACACACAAGGTGGGAGATGGACACGAAGGGTAAAGGTGATCCTGTGGCCAGGTGGGAATGAGGGTTGGAGGCTCCATGACCCAGGTGCAGTTGTTCAGTGGGTCATGGTCATTTGCAAGGGAGGGGGGGGGGGAGTTGTTGTTGATAGTTGCGTTGCCCTGCAGTGTGATGGGAACTCTGACATTGTAATGTTGTTGTCCTATGTACATGTTGTGTCCTGCTGATCAATGCCTGTTCATGTGTTGTGTTTTCCTTTCAGGTGCGAGGGGATAGTTGTGGTTGGACATGCTGGGGTGTACACATGGTGGATGTTCACATGTGACGTGTAGGGAACACTGATGGTCACTTGAGTGCACATGCATGTGTGGAGTGCATGTCCTTGCAGAACCACACACTTGCACTCGGATGCACTCCATGTACTCCCACCCTTGCATATCCACGTGTACACTGTTTGCCTTCTGGTGCCCACTGTGTCCTGGCAGCACATGGTCTGTGACCGATTATGGTGCCAGTACATGCCTGATTTGATGTAGTCTGTCACTTAGATGTGATGCTCAGGGTGTGCATCACACGCAATGGCTGTTCACTGTGCTGTGCGCTGAGCAGTGTGATGCAGGTGTAGGACACTGCACACATGAGCTGCAGTGTTCATTTTGCAATGCATAATGTGCATATAGACAGGCATTCATTGTGATGTTACGTCTACGACTGTTGTAATGCATTTGGAGTCGACTTATTTTGGGTGGGACATTTTGTTGGTCTGTCATTTCATCTGATTCCGGGTCAGGCATCATTGTCCGATGCCACTGTACATTTAGGACATGCCAATGTGTACCTTATCGTTACAGGGTCGGTGTATGGGTATTGCTTGCCATGTCATGTTGATGTTTGGGAGGGTTTGACTGACATGACAGTGATGGCCATGGCCTGTTTTGCAGGTGTGTGTGATGCACACCTTGCATGTCCAGGTCATCTGCTTCTCAGAGCAACTAGCTGGGGGTAGGTTTCTCTCCGCAGCAGGGCCCTCCCCCTGGAACAGACTTCCTGCCTGACTTGAACTTGAGGGGAACCATCTCCAGTACTGGAAGCACCTCAAGGCCTTCCTCTTTGCTTCTGCTTACTCTCTGCCTCTCCCTTGCAGAATTCTTCACTGGAACTGCACAGGAGCTGCAACTGGGACACTCTCACCAACCTCGGTCCCTGGGCCAGCCACTGTCCACTTGCACTGCCACCCTGGCAACCCCTGCACTGCAGTACTGTCTCACTATCCCTACAGCCCTCCCTTCACAGCACTTGTCTGCACTTACCTTTGCAGTTGCCACCAGGCGACCTATGTAATATTTTATTGGCCTATTTCCCCTGTACTGGACTCCCCCCCCACCCTTCCCCTTGCACTTTTCCCTTCCCCCTGCACTTGCACAATCTCAATGACACCTGGCCTAGTAGTACCGTTCTCTGTGTTCCCTTGTTCCCCCCCCCCCCCCTGCCTCATTGCGGCTTGGAATACTTGTGTATGGCTCATGTCATGTCACATGTCATATGTGTGCATTTTGTTTGCACAGGATAGCTTGTGTTTAAGTAGCTAGGGATGCAGACGATGTGGCACTTCCATGGCAACTATCTCAGGGTGGTAGGGTTGTGACAGTTGACTGTCACTTTGTCATCATCGATTGTCACCTGGTATGTGCCAGGCCTGTGTGCACTCCGCAGGGGTGGGAGTTTAGGTGAAAAATGTGGCCACAAGCTGGGTCCGGGCTTCCTCGCCACGTGCCCTGTCCCCTCCCATGGGCAGCGCCTGTGCCTGTGGTTGGGGATGTGTGGGCACCACCATGTCCACCGGGACGCCCTGCCGTGTTGCAACATTGTGCAGGACACATGCTGCCACAATGATCCTGCACACAACTGGTGGTGCATAGAGTAGTTGCCCACCAGAGCGGTCACGGGAGCGGAAACGTGACTTGAGCACTCCGAATGTGCGCTCCACTATGCCCCTGGTTGCAATATGGGCAGCGTTGTATCTTACCTGGGGTGGTGTGGTGGGGTTCCGGATTGGCGTCATCATGTGGTTGCTCAGAGGGTAGGCACTGTCCCCTGGGGAGGTGATAATAATTGAGATTATTAGGGTTGGTATATTTGTCTGTGTGTGACTTGCATGCATGTGCAAGGGCATTTGTACTGACCTAGGAGCCATGTGTCGCCATGCTGCCCAGCTTCCAGGGCCCGGCTCAGGGCGGACATTCTGTATATGAAACTGTCATGGGTGGAGCCAGGGTAGTTTGCATAGACAGAGGTGATGATTCCCTTTGCATCGCATACCACCTGTACATTGATGGAATGCCAGTGCTTGCGGTTTCGGTAGATGTGCTCAGTGGCCCTAGGTGGACGTAGGGCCACATGGGTGCAATCTATGGCACCGAGCACTTTGGGGAAGTGTGCCACCCTGAAAAAATCCAGGACAACGGCCTGCCTTTCTGCGGGTGTTCTGGGCATGTATATGTGCCTGCAGACTGAGGGGCGCGCTGTCATGATTGCCAGTACCTGGTGTAGGCAGCGTGACTGCGTGGCCTGTGAGACCCCCCCCACTATGGCAGTGGTCCGCTGAAACGACCCAGTGGCCAAAAAATGCAAGACATTGAGCAGCTTCTCCAAGGGGCTCAATGCTTGGGAGCAAAGGGTGGGGGATGTGAGGTCATCTTCCCACTCCCTGACCATGTCTAGTATGATATGGGGTGGAAACCTATACCTGCCGTAGACCTGGTCGTCAGGCATCCCAAAAAGGCTTGTCCGTGATGCAAAAATGCGTGCCCTGGCTATTCTCCTCCTCCTGCCGTGTCCCACGATCAGTGCAGCAACAAATGGGGCATTCATCGTCGCTGTATATACGCGTTTGTTGTTTGCGCGCACTTTTATGCTGTGCGCGGGCGCGGGAAGCCTCCGTGTGGGCGGACTCGTTGGTTTCCCCTATTCGGGTGTCATTGCGTGTGATCGGAGGAGAGCGAGCGTACACGCGATTGGCCTGGGTACGTGTGTTTCGGGATGCGCGGGTAGTTCCACACGCCATTGGCCTGGGTACGTGTGTTTCGGGGTGCGCGGGTAGTTCCACATGCCATTGGCCTGGGTACGTGTGTTTCGGGGTGCGCGGGTAGTTCCACACGCCATTGGCCTGGGTACGTGTGTTTCAGGGTGCGCGGGTAGTTCCACACGCCATTGGCCTGGGTACGTGTGTTTCGGGGTGCGCGGGTAGTTCCACACGCCATTGGCCTGGGTACGTGTGTTTCAGGGTTCGCGGGTAGTTCCACACGCCATTGGCCTGGGTACGTGTGTTTCGGGGTGCGCGGGTAGTTCCACACGCCATTGGCCTGGGTACGTGTGTTTCGGGGTGCGCGGGTAGTTCCACACGCCATTGGCCTGGTTACGTGTGTTCCGGGGTGCCGTGAACTTTCACACGCGATTGGTTGGAATCCACGTGTGTACTGTCATCACGTGCAATGAGGGATACTCCCTCGCACGTCACGTCACAGACGCGCTCACGCGCTGAGGGCCTTTGGTCCAATGAAAATGCGTATGCGTGCAGACGCGCTTACGCGCTAAGGGCCTTTCCTCGAATTACACGCTGACGTGCAGAATTTTCACGTGCCAAATCACTCCGTATCAAGCTGGCCACGCGTAAGCACACGGAAGACCACGCTCCTGCCCAGAAGGCCGAACTACTGCCCCCCAGAGCCCCGAGCACGCTCCCACCTGCCATCTGCTGCTGCCTGACTGCCTGCTGCCCACGTGCCCTGCCATTTGCTGCCTGCACATCAGCCAGGGGTGCTGTTGGTGTGACCACCCCTACTGGAACCGAAGACTCCCGACTGGGATTCCATCGCTCCACAGCCCAGCCCCAGGACCCAGTTGCCCACCCACTCCTGCCTCTGGGGTTGTCATGTCGGGGCAAACTCCATCTGTGACCACTGACAACCCCCGGCCAGAGAGGCAGAGGGGCACCAGCTTCAGTGCCACCGAAGTTGGTGTCCTGGTGGAGCAAGTCCTGGGGCAGTATGATGCCCTCTTCGGAAGTTCCCGCGCCGACAAGGAAGGACGGACTCGGATCTGGACTGACATCGTGACTGCCATCAACGCGGAGGGGGTGGCAGTCCGCGACTTCCAACATGTCAAGAAGCGCTGGGAGGACTTCAGGTCCAGGACCCTGAACAAGGCCCGGCGCCTCTTGAAGGCAGCGGATGCCAAGGGGCGCCGGGGCCACTTGTCGGAAGAACAGATGAGGGTCCTGGAACGCATATCCCCAGCGCTCCACGTCCAGGTCCTTGAGAGGCAGACCCGTCTGGAGTCGAGCGGTGAGTGTACATGCATCCTGATTGTGAGCAGTGCGTGTGGTGATTGTTCAGTAGTGTGCAGGTTGCACATCTGTTTGTATGGGGTCGAGTATGGGTGCGGGTGTACAGGGCCGTGGGGCTGACACATGCGAGGGCTGTAATGTGTGAGACATGGATGGTGCCTGTGTGTGTGGGCTTGCATGCCAAATGCAGTTGTGTGGGCACACAAGTTTGTATGAATGTGAATGTGAGTAGACATGTCCGTGATGTCACGCATGTATGTTGTTTTCAGCTGCATGTATCAGCGCTGTGTACATGTGCATGTGTGTGTATTTGACAAGGGTGCAACAGTGATGCAACATGGATGCATGTGACAGCTTTAAGTGGAAGCCTGATGGGCAGATGTGACATGGATGCCCGTCTGAACACTGCGACACTTGGCAGAGGTGTACACATGCATGCAAGTGTGGTGGTGTGTGTACATGTGTGGTGCACTTCCTGTGTTGCATGTGATGTCTGGCTCACCTTTGGCTGCTCATGCTGTTGTATGTGTATGGATGGTGTTGGCAGTTGCGATATGGCTGTGGTATGGCTCGTGTGTGCGAGTTGTAATGACATGTGTGTTGGGGATCGTGATGACATGTCTGAGGTTTGCCAATGCCACTCATGTACAACTGTCATGTGTGTGTGTGTCCATTGTACAGTGCCCTGATGCGTGTGTTTTGTTTCTCCCTGTCTGCAGCGTCAACTGATGAAGAGGGCGGAGAAGGTGCTGTGGAGCACAGCGGCGGGGTCCCACCGCCAGCCAGAGACGCAAGGCCCGGCTCCCCTCCCATGTTGTCATCTCGTCGGGGAGTGAGGAGTCCGGTGCCGCGTCCCAGGCCGCAGCTGCCGGGGGGAGGTCCAAGAGGCGGAGGTTGCAGTTGGACTCCTTGGCAGCAGAAGGGGCAGCTGGGACCCCACAGGGCCCAACGGGGGAAGATGGCACAGAGTCATCCAGGTTGGTGGGGGGTTTGGTGGAGGAGGAGGCCGTGCAAGCACCGGAGACGGGGTCTGGGGGTGGGGATCCCACTGGTGCTAGTGGTGCAGTGCAGGACCAGGGACAGGAGGCAGCACAGGCCGCCGCGGAGGTGCCTGTGTGCAATTCTGTCCCTAATCCTGTCCCTGCATCATCTTGCACCAGCAGGGATGCCTATGTCCAGACCAGTTTTCAGGCAGGGGATGAGCTGACGTCAACTGGCCTTCCTCTGCCTGCGGACGTGGCTATCCAGGCCCGGGTTGAGCCTGTCCTGGCTGGTGTGGCGTTGCGTCAACGGGCCATGCGAGGTGACCTGCAGTCTTTTCATGAAGAGACTGCAGGTCATCTCGAATGGCTCGTTGACCACGTCAGCCTGCTGGGACAGGTCACCCAGGCTGGACTCCTCCGTCTGATGGGGCTTGCCACGACCCCCTCCTCAGCTGGACCCCCTACGCGCCAGTCGTACTCTGTGCCATCTTCCCACCCATCAGTCACCTGGGTGCCCTGTGGAGCTGCCTCTGACGGTGCGGCCAGGCTGGTGGAGGAGGCATCCCTGCCACAGTCGGGAGTCGGACGTCCAGCAGGGGTGGCCACGTCAACGACTGCACCCCGCCGGCGGAGGATGTGCAGGCAGCAGGAGGCAGTGCAGGGGCAGAGGCCCAGCAGCAGCAGCACCATGGTGGGAGCCATGAAGGCTCGGGGCCTTCGACATCGGAGGGGCAGGCATCGGCCGGAGGGCAGGAGGACCCAGGACTAAAAGTGTCTTCCGTGTGGCAGCGGTTGGGCCACGCCATAGATGCGGAGCGGCAGCGGGCGGAAGAGGCACGGCTCTCAATGGTCAGGGCGGAGAACTCCATGCAGAGGGCCCTGAGGCGGGTCGAGTGCCTCGAGGCAATCCGCAGGGCTTTGGAGGTGGACACGTCGACGGCCCTGCGGACCCTCGGGGCCATGGAGGAGGACCGCCTCCGGGACATTGAGGAGGAGTTCGATGATGCCCTGGCCCGGCACATCCAGAAGTGAGCCGTGGAACTAGCCCGCTGCCCTTGTACATAGTTATGTAGGTAGTGTTAGGTTTCATTTTTGTTTTTATTTCATTTGGACCTTTTGGACATTGGCCACATTTTTGTATATAGTTTTTTTTATTAGTTAGTGTAGTTAGATAGGTTTCCTTTATTTTGTTGGGATAATGGCCCTGGCTTCTTGCATTGTACATAGTTGTGGACTTGTACATACTTTCTTTTTTAACATTCTCCATGGATCAATGGCTTATTATTTTTATTTCCCATTGGATTTTGTTTGGTGGACATTGACTTTGTACTACATTACTTTGGATTTCTATATTCTTTATTTTTTTAAGTTTTGAACGGACATGCTTCTTTTCATTTTTTTCCATTCACATTTCTGTTTCTTCATTTTTGTTTCTATTCATCTTTCCTTTAATACATTATTTTTTTGTTGAACTTCAATGTGTGGTATCTCATTGTTTTCATGCATTTCATGTTATGTGTTTTGAGAATCACTGACACCCATTGGGTGTATGTGAGGGACATGTGTTTGTTTTGGAACTTGCAATTGGTGTTCTGTGATGTAATTGCAAAATATGAGTGGGTGGATGCAATACTCGGGTGGGTGTTTTGCATTTGGGGGCTGACCATAGAGACCAGGGATCTGGACTGTGATGACATGTTGGGTGGGGAACATGAGTTGGACATGGGTGGGGGCCTGCTGGCAGGTGCCCCACAGTGCTGGGGGGTGGGGGTGGTGGGAGACATGAGTTGGACATGGGTGGGGGCCTGCTGGCAGGTGCCCCACAGTGCTGGGGGGTGGGGGTGGTGGGGAACATGAGTTGGACATGGGTGGGGGCCTGCTGGCAGGTGCCCCACAGTGCTGGGGGGTGGGGGTGTTGGGAGACATGGGTGGGGGCCTGGTGGAGGCTGCCCCTGGTGACTGGGGGGTGGGGGTGGTGGGGAACATGAGTTGGACATGGGTGGGGGCCTGCTGGCAGGTGCCCCACAGTGCTGGGGGGTGGGAGACATGAGTTGGACATGGGTGGGGGCCTGCTGGCAGGTGCCCCACAGTGCTGGGGGGTGGGGGTGGTGGGAGACATGAGTTGGACATGGGTGGGGGCCTGCTGGCAGGTGCCCCACAGTGCTGGGGGGTGGGGGGGTGGGGAACATGTGTTGGACATGGGTGGGGGCCTGCTGGCAGGTGCCCCACAGTGCTGGGGGGTGGGGGTGGTGGGAGACATGAGTTGGACATGGGTGGGGGCCTGGTGGAGGCTGCCCCTGCACTGCTGGGGGGTGGGGGTGTTGGGAGACATGGGTGGGGGCCTGGTGGAGGTTGCCCCTGCACTGCTGGGGGCGTGGGGGTGGTGGGAGACATGGGTGGGGGCCTGGTGGAGGCTGCCCCTGCACTGCTGGGGGGTGGGGGTGTTGGGAGACATGGGTGTGGGCCTGGTGGAGGCTGCCCCTGCAATGCTGGGGTGTGGGGGAGCTGGGAGACATGGGTGGGGGCCTGGTGGAGGGTGCCCCTGGTGACTGGGGGCGTGGGGGTGGTGGGAGACATGGGTGGGGGCCTGGTGGAGGCTGCCCCTGCACTGCTGGGGGGTGGGGGTGGTGGGAGACATGGGTGGGGGCCTGGTGGAGGCTGCCCCTGCACTGCTGGGGGGTGGGGGAGCTGGGAGACATGGGTGGGGGCCTGCTGGAGGCTGCCCCTGGTGACTGGGGGCATGGGGGTGGTGGGAGACATGGGTGGGGGCCTGGTGGAGGCTGCCCCTGCACTGCTGGGGGGTGGGGGTGTTGGGAGACATGGGTGGGGGCCTGGTGGAGGCTGCCCCTGCACTGCTGGGGGGTGGGGGAGCTGGGAGACATGGGTGGGGGCCTGGTGGAGGGTGCCCCTGGTGACTGGGGGCGTGGGGGTGGTGGGAGACATGGGTGGGGGCCTGGTGGAGGCTGCCCCTGCACTGCTGGGGGGTGGGGGTGGTGGGAGACATGGGTGGGGGCCTGCTGGAGGCTGCCCCTGCACTGCTGGGGGGTGGGGGAGCTGGGAGACATGGGTGGGGGCCTGCTGGAGGCTGCCCCTGGTGATTGGGGGCGTGGGGGTGGTGGGAGACATGGGTGGGGGCCTGGTGGAGGCTGCCCCTGCACTGCTGGGGGGTGGGGGTGTTGGGAGACATGGGTGGGGGCCTGGTGGAGGCTGCCCCTGCACTGCTGGGGGGTGGGGGAGCTGGGAGACATGGGTGGGGGCCTGGTGGAGGGTGCCCCTGGTGACTGGGGGCGTGGGGGTGGTGGGAGACATGGGTGGGGGCCTGGTGGAGGCTGCCCCTGCACTGCTGGGGGGTGGGGGAGCTGGGAGACATGGGTGGGGGCCTGGTGGAGGCTGCCCCTGGTGACTGGGGGCGTGGGGGTGGTGGGAGACATGGGTGGGGGCCTGCTGGCAGGTGCCCCACAGTGCTGGGGGGTGGGGGTGGTGGGAGACATGAGTCGGACATGGGTGGGGGCCTGCTCGCAGGTGCCCTACAGTGCTGGGGGGTGGGGGTGTTGGGAGACATGGGTGGGGGCCTGGTGGAGGCTGCCCCTGGTGACTGGGGGGTTGGGGTGCTGGGAGACATGGGTGGGGGCCTGGTGGAGGGTGCCCCTGGTGACTGGGGGCGTGGGGGTGGTGGGAGACATGGGTGGGGGCCTGCTGGCAGGTGCCCCACAGTGCTGGGGGGTGGGGGTGTTGGGAGACATGGGTGGGGGCCTGGTGGAGGCTGCCCCTGGTGACTGGGGGTGTGGGGGTGGTGGGAGACATGGGTGGGAGCCTGGTGGAGGCTGCCCCTGCACTGCTGGGGGGTGGGGGTGGTTGGAGACATGAGTGGGGGCCTGGTGGAGGCTGCCCCTGCACTGCTGGGGGGTGGGGGAGCTGGGAGACATGGGTGGGGGCCTGCTGGAGGGTGCCCCTGGTGACTGGGGGCGTGGGGGTGGTGGGAGACATGGGTGGGGGCCTGGTGGAGGCTGCCCCTGGTGGCTGGGGGGTGGGGGTGCTGGGTGACATGGGTGGGGGCCTGGTGGAGGCTGCCCCTGCACTGCTGGGGGGTGGGGGTGCTGGGGGACATGTGTGGGGGCCTGGTGGAGGCTGCCCCTGCACTGCTGGGGGGTGGGGGAGCTGGGAGACATGGGTGGGGGCCTGCTGGAGGCTGCCCCTGGTGACTGGGGGCGTGGGGGGAGACATGGGTGGGGGCCTGGTGGAGGCTGCCCCTGCACTGCTGGGGGGTGGGGGTGTTGGGAGACATGGGTGGGGGCCTGGTGGAGGCTGCCCCTGCACTGCTGGGGGGTGGGGGAGCTGGGAGACATGGGTGGGGGCCTGGTGGAGGGTGCCCCTGGTGACTGGGGGCGTGGGGGTGGTGGGAGACATGGGTGGGGGCCTGGTGGAGGCTGCCCCTGCACTGCTGGGGGGTGGGGGTGTTGGGAGACATGGGTGGGGGCCTGGTGGAGGCTGCCCCTGCACTGCTGGGGGGTGGGGGAGCTGGGAGACATGGGTGGGGGCCTGGTGGAGGGTGCCCCTGGTGACTGGGGGCGTGGGGGTGGTGGGAGACATGGGTGGGGGCCTGGTGGAGGCTGCCCCTGCACTGCTGGGGGGTGCGGGAGCTGGGAGACATGGGTGGGGGCCTGCTGGCAGGTGCCCCACAGTGCTGGGGGGTGGGGGTGCTGGGAGACATGGGTGGGGGCCTGCTGGAGGCTGCCCCTGGTGACTGGGGGCGTGGGGGTGGTGGGAGACATGGGTGGGGGCCTGGTGGAGGCTGCCCCTGCACTGCTGGGGGGTGGGGGTGTTGGGAGACATGAGTTGGACATGGGTGGGGGCCTGCTGGCAGGTGCCCCACAGTGCTGGGGTGTGGGGGTGGTGGGGAACATGAGTTGGACATGGGTGGGGGCCTGCTGGCAGGTGCCCCACAGTGCTGGGGTGTGGGGGTGGTGGGGAACATGAGTTGGACATGGGTGGGGGCCTGCTGGCAGGTGCCCCACAGTGCTGGGGGGTGGGGGTGGTGGGAGACATGAGTTGGACATGGGTGGGGGCCTGCTGGCAGGTGCCCCACAGTGCTGGGGGGTGGGGGTGGTGGGAGACATGGGTGGGGGCCTGGTGGAGGCTGCCCCTGGTGGCTGGGGGTGCAGGGGGACATGCGTTGGTGGGCAGTAGTGCTAGTTGATATGTGGGCTGGCTGGTGGGCATGGCCATGGTGGATGGGGTGCCTGCAGGACATGTGCTGGGTAGGCCCCTGTGGTGTGAGCCACCTGCAGGGGCCGTGGAGGGTGTAGAGGGTACACCTGGGAGGACCCACACGTGCAATTCACGTGTGCTGCTCCCCGCGCACCCCTGTAATACACATACCCCGCTCAATCACGTGTGGAACTTCCCGCGCACCCCCGGAATACACGTACCCCGCTCAATCGCGTGTGTAACTTCCCGCGCACCCCCGGAATACACGTACCTCGTTCAATCACGTGTGTAACTTCCCGCGCACCCCCGGAATACACGTACCTCGTTCAATCACGTGTGTAACTTCAAGCGTACCCAATACACGTACCCCGCTCAATCGCGTGTGTAACTTCCCGCGCACCCCCGGAATACACGTACCTCGCTCAATCACGTGTGTAACTTCCGCGCACCCCCGGAATACACGTACCCCGCTCAATCGCGTGTGGAACTTCCCGCGCACCCCTGAAATCCACGTACCCGGCCAAATCGCGTGTGGAACTTCCCGCGCACCCCTGAAATCCACGTACCCGGCCAAATCGCGTGTGGAACTTCCCGCGCACCCCCGAAATACACGTACCCTGCTCAATCGCGTGTGGAATTTCCCGCGCACCCCTGGAATCCACGTACCCGGCCAAATCGCGTGTGGTACTTCCCGCACACCCCTGAAATCGACGTACCCGGCCAAATCGCGTGTGGAACTTCCCGCGCACCCCCGAAATACACGTACCCCGCTCAATCGCGTGTGTCACTTCCCGCGCACCCCCGGAATACACGTACCCCGCTCAATCTTCCGCTGCGCCACTTTTTTGATGCGCTGGGACTCTACCGCCTGCCTTCGTGTGGCGGCCGTGTTTCAGCTTGTGCGTGGCTTTGGCTGTGCGTGGGTTTGCCCTATTCCATTCCATGAATACGTGTGGTTCGAGTGCGTGTGGGCGTTCCCTCTGCTTCCGTGCAGTACATCCCCAGTTACGCCCTTATTTTCGCGTGTTGTTCCACATTCCGCGCGTTACGCCCCATGTCCCGCCCACTTTCTGGTGTGTGCGCTGAGGTTGTGCGCTTTCACTGTGCGCGTCGCGTACCGTCGCGCACGCCTTTCGCGATGTTGCAGTGACTTGTGCGCCATGCACGGGTTTGGCGCACATCCCGCGGTGAACACGCGCAGGGTCTTCCATGAATCGCACGCGTGCGTGTGCGCCTGTTTTTTTCCGCTTGCGCATGCTTGCGCATGCTTGCGCATGCTTGCGCCTAGATTTTCGGCGCACGTTTGTTCCATGAATCGGCCCCTAAGTGTGGCTCCCCTTTTATGTTAATCCCTATTATGTCATACTGCTGCCTTAGATATATCGCCAGGCACTCTAGTGCTAAGATATACAGCATAGGGGACCACAGGCATTCCTGTCTAGTACCCCTACTAAGTTGCCACCTCTCCGATAATATTGCTCCCATTTTAACCCTTGCCAGCAGTGCGCTATATAGCAGTTTGACCCATTTAAGATACCCAGGCCCTATCCCATAACTGGACAGGGCTGCAATCAGCCAAAGCCATTTGACGGAATCAAAGGCTTTTATTGCGTCCAATGATACAATTGCAATTTTGCCCACATCCCCTTCCGTGTGTTCTACTACTCGGTGAAGTCGCCTAAGGTTATTGGATATATTCCTATGTGGCACATATCCGGTCTGATTGGGGTGTATTAATCTATTAATCATCCGTCTCATTCTGTTTGCCAGAACCGCCGTGAGCATTTTGCTATCTTGATTAAGCTTTGACAGCTGTCTGAATGATCCGCAATCTTTGCCAGACTTATTGGGTTTATGGAGCGGTATGACATCCCCATACAATTGTTGATAGTACTTTAGAAATTCCTAATTCACACCCGCTTGGGTGTCCACTATATACCCTTCCTCCTTCATTATTGCTCTGATTGTTGGTCTGGGGGTCTTGCTTTTATATAACCATGCCAGCACCTTCCCTGATTTATCTCCTCCCGCATGTTGTCTCTCTACATACTTTTTATAGTTTAGATTGCACAGTCTCTCCCAGTGTTCTGCACATTTCTGTTGGAGCCTGAGTATGGTTTCAGTATGTTCCTTGGTGTTACCCTCTCTGCTCAACGCTGTTTCTAGCTCTTTTTCCTCTTCCTGTAGTTCTAATAATATCCCTCCTTGTAGTCCCTTGGACTTAGCTATGACTATTCCCCTCATTACCACTTTGAAGGCTTCCCATAACGTGCCAGCTGACTCAACACTACCAGTATTGGTCTCAAAGTAACTTGTTATTTCTTCTCTTAAATCCTCCCTGAACATTGTATCTTTTAGTGCCTGAGGCGCCACAGTGGTATCCTTGCTCTTGGGGGTTGGTATTGCCATATTAGGACCAATGGCGAGTGGTCTGATAGGATCCTTGCTTTGTATTCTGTCTGTACTATTTCTGCCATTAGCTCCTGTGTGACACACATATAATTTAGCCTGGTGTGCAAATTGTGTGGGGCCGAGTGATGTGACTACTGTCTGTCCTGCACACCCTCCATGCATCCTCGAACCTGAAGTCTGTCAACAATGACTGCAATGCCTTGGCAGCTGGGGTGGGTCTGTCTATTTTGCTAACCAATCTGTCTACTTTCGGGTTTAGTGTACAGTTAAAGTCACCTCCCCAGATCACCACCCCCCCTAAATACATGCTCATTTTGGTGTACAGGGTCTTGAAATATGCCACTGTGTCCTGGTTTGGGGCATATGTATTTATGATGCATATTTCTTTAATTTCCACCAGCCCCCTTATTGCAACCGATAAGAAATTGGTTCTGTGGGATCGGACCCTGTTGGTGCGCTAGTGACCACCCTAAAAAAAACCAACCTATGAAATAGTTCAGAATACCTGGCAGCGAGATAATCCTATTCCCTCAAACTTCCCACAAAGTTTGCAAACATCAGTAGAAATTAAGATTAAGCTTCGGGGGAGTATCTTGCACTCGAGGTCAGCCTTTTCAATGTGAAAATGGTTCAAATAAACGTTGTAAATGTCCCAACCATATAAGATTTGATATTTTTATTCTCCATTAAGAAAGCCAGCCGACATGTGTTTCGACCCCTGGTCATTGTCAAGGCTGTACATTCCACAACTGATACATGACATTGGTAATGGTATACATAACATTCAAAATGTTCACATTAAGTCATGAAGAAGTGAATATAACAGAAAAGACATACATTTAGATAGGTCATACCATTTTGCATCACACGCCAGGCCAGGGTTCTAGGGTTGAAGTCAGTGGAGGATGAAAATACAGTGCAAAAAATAAAGAAAGGTAGAATTGCATTAAGCAGTTTGGCAATTGTTATAACCTCCCATTATGTAAATTCAATTACACCATTGTGTGATCATGGAAATATATCCATTTGTGCACCATCGACCAGTAATTGAGGTACTCATGAGATATTCAAAAACCAGCCCCTATATAGATAGTATGCCATGTGTCTGTGGTGAATTTGTAATTATAATTATGCATAATCCTACTCACCCTAAAGTTGATCCAAAACAATACACAGCTATTGACAGTTGTAGAATCTCAAGAACCCGCGTTAATGTTAAATATGTTTCCAAAAAGGTTATTAGTCCATCTGCAGTAAATGAGAGTGTAGGTATAGGTCTATTGCATATTGGGGTAGAAATGAAAAGCTGCTCTTTAATTAAATCTCTTACCTTGTTTTCATTAATGAAGTGAGAGAATCTGCCTTTCATAAGATCATTTCTGGTATATGTGCTGTTAAATGGCCTTTGAAAAATATGATTTGGAATTAGCAAATAATATACTCTAAGGGTTAATGTGATTAGCAGTACTGGTTGTTATTTCTGTTGTATATTTGTATATGATACCCTTAAAGAAATGGCTTCATATTGGAATTACATCTCAATTAAAAGAAGGCATTTTCCGAATTCGGGTTAATACCTAGTTGGTAAGGTCAAGGTGTAGTAAAATGAAGACAGACATAACTGTCTGAAATAAACACTATTTGGCACTTAGTACATCTGGTATGTTGTGTCCCCATTGATCAGTGACTAGTACCATATATCCCCAAAAAAACTTCATATGAAAATGAAAAAAAAAGATAAGACAGCAATAAGTACCTCCATTGTGGGGAACAATCCCATGCACCAGTTATATAAGCGTGCAGAATCGTCTGACAGTTCCTAGAGCAGCGTTGTTGCTGCGATCACGGCAAAAACGCCATTCAAAATGGCGCCTGCGACGTGATGACGTATGCTTATTGCAACCATCTTCCCATCTGCTTCCACTGTGGACTGTAGTAACTGAAATGGGACATGCGGTGCTACCCAGGTGATCACCCCTCTAGCGTAAACTGAATATGTTGCACCAACTACAGTCCCCTTCCACTTCTTCTGGATCACCTCTAATATTTATTTTGTGAAAGATTATTTTCTATTTTCTGTCTGCGCAGATACATCATAATCTTATTCCTTTTTAGGTAGCTATTGAGCCCCCTAACATTCCAAGTGATTACTTTAAGGTCCCCCATGATCCAATAACTTCCCACTACTCCCTTTGCAGGTGTCCAGGCCTTGATTTAGTATGTAAGCTTTTCCCCCTACTAAAATTACCCTTAACCATTAACACTATCACTTCCCAAACTTACCACCCTCCCGCCTCCCTTCCATGCCCCAAATCAAACTCCAACTCCACCCTTTCCCTCCCTGCTCCCAACTGATGCCGGCTCCCTCCCCGGATCTCAGGCACCCCCGCATCTAGCCTTTTTCATGGTGATTGCCCCTACTCAAGGCACAGCAGGGAGATGTCGCCCTAGTGGCGCTTCTACTGCTCTACCTACTGGGGATAGGTTGTCCATACCGGTGTCTCCTGTATTAACCTTAGATCACAGTGCACTTGCCGCTAATATCTTCCTTATACAGTCTATATTCCAGTCCAACAAGTTCCACTATTAAGTGTAACAGTTACTTAATGTTCACATTTCCCACCGTGCCCATTGTATCCCTACCCGGTGTCTCTGTTGCAGTTTCCCGCACCCCCCACAATATCAAGCATAGCGCTGTATCACTAATCCTGTTCCTCCAGCTCCTGATCTCCATGTTCTGGGCAGCCCTGGGCATCCAGCCAGCCAGCCGCTTCTTCCGGAGTTTCAAAAAAGTGCGCTTTGCCTTTGTGTAAGACCTTGAGTTTCGCCGGGTAAAGAAGCATATATTTAAATCTGGCTTTGCACAATCTCCTTTTCACTACCACATAGCTATAGCGCTGTCTCTGCACCAACATAGTGTAATCCGGGTATGCGGTGACAGTTGTCGATGCCCTTGTTATTGTTCCTCCTTTCCGAAAAAATTCCAGGATATTTTCTCTGTCTTTGTAGTTCAGGATCTTCGCTATGATTGCAAGGGGAGGAGCCCCCGGTTGAGGTCTTCTCATCAGGGCCCTGCGTGCTCGTTCAATCCCAAACACCTGGGAGAGCTTGCCAGCCCCTATTTCCTGAATAATCATGTTCTCCACATAGTCTGCTGGGTCCAGGCTTTCTTCTCCTTCCGGTAGGCCTACCACGCGTATATTGTTGCATCTTGCTCGCCCTTCAGCCTCCTCCGCTCGATTTTCCTGGTTGGATACTTGTTGTTTCAGTGTATGGACCACCTTGGCATTAATCGTGCTGATATCCTTGTTGATTTTCATGGCGCTTTCTAGGCCACTCGTTCTTTCCGCCAGCTCTCTCACATCTTGTCTCAGTAAATTTACCTCAATCCCTACTGCGTCGATTTTAGTTTCCAGGGCCGCTTTCAGATCCGCCATCACTGTCCCCCACGACGATTTGAGTTCCGTAATGGCTGCGAGGATCCTGTGGTCATCCCTCGGCAAGGTGACGTCTGTGGATGTAGTGGTCATGGCCTGTGCGGGGGTGGATGGGGACTGCTGTGATTTAGTAAAACTGTCCATTGTTGGCTGTCTGCCCTTAACCTTGCCTCCCTTAAGTGCCATTTTGTTGCCCTACTACTACAAAGGGTTGTGTCTCATCAGTGGTAAGTAGATTTTTGTATCGTCCCCCGGTCTCTCCTTCACAGTTGCGGGGCACCCTATGGCACTACCTGTTGTGTGCCCCTTTTACTTAGTGTGCCAGTCCGCTGCGTGAGGGACCTGCAGCTCTACTATGACCTCTGATTTTGGCTCCTCTGCATATTTTGTCTTTCTTCCTCTATTAGTCTATCACCATTTTGCGTGCCCCGCTGCCTGCACTGTCGGGTCACAGTGCCTGCTCCGTCCAGGGCTGAGGGGATCGGCCAGTGTTGCTCCCGGGGGTGGATATGTCCTCTGCCTCACCTCTGACCTTTTTTTTGGGGGTGTATGCAGCTATCAGGGTCTTCAGGATGTCTCCAGAGCTCCGCGCCCCCTTCTCCCAATTCCTCATGGACGTGGCCTCCCTGTAGCTTAGTGTAGCATCAGTCGCAGCGCTACTGGCGTCCTCTGATTGTCCCTTGATATTTATGCTACCGTGTAGCCCCCATTCTTTGTCATACGATGGGGTCCAGTTCCAGCATCTAGTCCAGCCCATGTCCCCCCACACTGCATGCGCTTGGTGCACTAGCACTTTCCGGCTGGCTCCTCCTGCATAAATGGGGCTTTCAACTCCTCGCCAGCATTACTTCCTGAACTGCTATTGTGGCACAGGGTGCCCCATTGGGCACGTGTGGAGCTCAGATCTCCACTACCGAGTATGCAGGAATGGGTGTCACGATGCACACGGAGAGCGTGTGCGTTGTGTTCTATGCAAAACACAGCTTGGAGTTCCTTCGAAGAACACACTGAGAGATCATGTGATTAAATCTGCTGAGGGCAGCTGAGAAGCTGTTCCAGGGTGCACACGGATGGCGGCCAAACAAGGGCCTTACAACCTCAGGCCGGCTCCCACCCGTCGGCCACTTCAATTGGTAGGTGAGGAAACAGGCCACCAACAGCGAGGTGTTAAAATCTGTCCGTGTGACTGTTGTTAAATCCCATAGCCATCACGAAATGGGCTTTGGGCTTCTGCACTGAAAGCAAAGTCCTACAAGTTGTGATGTTCAGGTGCGCCAGCCACAGTGTATTGTGTTAGAGCCACGTGTTGCCACTCATATTTTATTCAGCCAGATGCTGCAATGCGGTATGCTCCAGATGGCAAATGCAGTCAATACCAGTATTAGTTAAACTATCTTTTATATTCTTTTCCTATGTCTTTTGTAAACTGCTTAAGTTCCATTTTCCCGTGTGCTGCTCAACCCGAGCTGGGAGAGGGGCAGGCAAAGAGTGAATGATTAGGCACGGCTTCCCTAGAGGGTAATCTAAACCAACGCGGATCGTGTCCGTGCAGCCATGGCGGCGGTGAATAAATACCGGGCTGCAGTTTGGAGCACACCAGGAGCTCAGGTCATCACTTCAAAGTTGACACAGCAAACTGTTTAGGAGCTCCTTCAGGTTGCACGCAAAGCATGTGTGTGCTTACACTCAGTGATACAATGTCCCAAGGTAACCGCCGAGCCCCTGCATTCTCCGCTCCCGTTGTGAGCTCCCCCTCGTCAGTTGCACTTTACAACGGCACTGTTGTTGCCATCCTGAAATCCTTCTTCTTAGTATCGGGTTCGCATTGCTTGAAGGACAGATCGTCGCATCGTTCCATCTGCTCCATGCTGACCAGCCTTTCTCTTTGTTCTTCCCCGACAGCTTCGCTTTGCAACACCGCGGCTGGCGCTACCTTCCAATCCTCTCTCATAGTATCAGATCTGCTTTACATGCGGCGACGTCTCACGTTGTGTCTCCAGCGCATCCCTATTCAGCCTTTCCTTTGTTATACTCAGGGCGCCATTTTGTTACTCCCGGCCCTGTGATCGCTCCAACTTCGCCGTCTCCACGCTCTCTTGCACATGCACGATTCTCGTCGGGCTTTCACCGCTGCATGCCCATTCCCTTCATGTTGCTGTAGCTGTAGATCCAAGCTTCTCAGTAAGCTTTAAGTACCCTGTTTTCGACGGATCATTACCGGAACGACAGGAGCACCCAGAATGCACGTCCTAGTCCATGGCCATGTAGCCACGCCCCCCTTTATTTTTAATGAATTGTAATAATACAGCTGTCTGTTGGCCACGTGAATTGTATTTAAGCAATGCTGTGAAAATAAGGGGGTGGCTGTTGTGCTGAAATTTAAATTTGAGTGTTTGCTCGCTTTATGACTGTTTTGGATTCACTAGGAATTTATTGGTGCATACTGAAAAAGCAAACAGTTATATAGATTGCACAACTAATTAATATAACTAAGAACTCTACAGGATAAATAGTGGAGTGTGGCGGATCACAGAAGAGGGTAATAAACTTGTCCATTCAGCCCTAGATAAAAGTCTCTCACTCACGTATGATTGATTGACTGATTGCTGAATTATATATCGCAACGTTCATCGAGAAAGCATCTTTGTGCTACGGAAAAGAGATAAAGAAAAGATGAGTTTTCAGTGCCAGACGGAAAGAATATTGAGTGGCGATTTCTCGCAAAGTGCGAGGAAGTGTGTTCCACAGAGATGCTGCTGCTATGTAGGAGTGTCCTCCAATCCGGCTGCATTTGTTCCTTGAAATGGTGACTGGAAGGGCAGTTGCGATCGCAATATGTGTCCAGGGACATATGGACAGAATTTAGTCTGAAGGTATTCAGCACCTTGGCCATAATACACGCTTTGATCCTTAAATTGAACGAGCTGGCTTACCAGATGTCAATGAAGCCTTCGAAGCGCAGGTGATACATGGGCGAAGCGTGGAGAGGAGGTTGCCAGCCGGGCAGCACAGTTTTGGAGAACTTACAAACATTGCAGAAGATAAGCATCCTGTGACAAAAACATAGGGTTACAGTAGTGAATAGAAGAGTCCACCAGAGCAGAGACCACAGGTGCCCGAAGCTGCAGTGGGAAAGCGAGCGGACCTTTGCAAAGCAATGTAAGATGGAAATAGCCACACAGACAGACTACAGCCACTTGAGACTCCATAGTGAGAGAATATGGAGTGTCCTTGCACTTACACCCCCTAGAAATGCAAGAGGCTCTCATGACGAGTAAGCAATTACTTTAACTGAGCCTACTAAGGCTTCTGGTCAACACTTGTAACCTTCTGAAATGCAAATGTAGATGACACAATGCTGTGGAAAGTAACCTCTGACCAGTGAACAGCCGGTTTATAGTCATTCCATTGACAGCCAAAGCATCTAATGCCATACCATCTAAAAAAAAGCATCTAATGCATTTATTTTCCTTTTTTTTTCATGGGGTCTCCCCCAACACCCCTTCTTTTAACCTTTAAACCCCATTTTTATTAAACTAAACCCTTTACCATCTAAAAAAAAAATGCATAAGATGCTTTTTTTTAAGATGCTTTTTTTAGATGGTATGGCATTACATGCTTTGGTTGTCGATGCAATGACCGGATACCGAACAGGCACACTGGAACCGCTGCCAGATACTCCATATTGCATCAATTGGGTGATATTCTTCTCTCAAATCGGTTTTATTTAAACATTTTGGCTGAGATGTTTTAGAATGAATACTATTTAGGGAGATGGTTAATACTTGAAAATATTGGGCAGAGTATTGTTCGGGCAGAGTTACACGCGAACAAATACAATTTTGGTAGATTGCATTGACTGAAATAATTGCATTAGCTGAGTGAACCATACAATAACATCACTGGAGAAGCCTTTATGAAAAAAGTACTGTGAGTATACATACTATACTAATCACTGTTTTCTGATGATTGCTTCTCCACAATAACACTTGTGTATGAGCGCGATCGAAATAAAACATCAAATGCAACACAAACAAGTCCCAGTTTCACTGCGCCAAGTATAGCAAAATACAGATCGGGAGTACAAGTGATTTGTATGAAAGAACAGCCTTTAAAGTCCAAGGTTTAGTACAAGCAACAGCCTAACACGTGTTTCAAGCCTTCCACGGCTCTTCATCTGAGGCTTGATAGGGATTTTTATTTGGCTATACTTGGCACAGTGAAACTGGGACATGTTTGTTTTGCATTTGTACTTAGCTCAGTGGAATCATACTGGCAATATATCCACACTACCCAGATACCTGCAGCCTTCACACTCTTTGTCCAATGTATGCTTACAAGCGCTGTGGATCGTGACTTTTTCTGCCAATTTGTTCTTTGAAATAAAATATCAATTCAATTCAATATGCAGAAAAAGAGCATTGGTTAACCTGAGTGGAACGATAAGATGCAAATATACACATTCCTTATCATGAATTCCATCTTCAGTGCAAGTGCCTTTGTCTGCATTTTTAAATGTAGGTTAATTGTGAGCCATACAGTCTCAACCATTACCCTAGGCCACCCTTATCCTGACTGAATATGTTTACCATGTTTTAAGTATGCTGGATGGTAGATGTTTATAGGATGATGTTATAGGTGGCGAACCAGTTAACTTTACAGGCTGAACATGTAATGTAGCAATAGCACAATGTTGAGATGTGTCATCAGACCAACATTTTGAATACCCACACATTGAGATGTATTATTAATAATGAAAATAGCAAAAATGAATCACAATATTAGCAGCTTTGTTAGGGCAAAAACATATGGACACGTTAATGATGTGTTCAAAATCAAATGTAAACGAGCATTGCTAGTCTGGGGGTGTCAAACGCATCACATTCATGCATTTAGATTAATGAAATGTAATGTAAAATGATGCTGTATAGCACAGTTTTCTCTTTTTGGTCGCCTCTTGTCAAATGACTCTGGTATGAAGGGAGAAGTAGAGGAAGATCTGTAAAGTAGCAGGAGAAGCAGGGGAGAATATAAGGTGTTCATGAATGTAGGCCATGTGTGTCGGCATATTTCTACATGGTATATGTTGATGACTTTCTCACATCCAAACCAGTGCCCTAACTGTACAGGTCCACTATGCGTAACACAAGACTACACGTTCCACAATGGATTTGGTAGAGAGATGGAAGCATAGACTAATGCAGCACCTAGGCTGCCATCAAGGGTTGAGATGTGGGACAGTTTGGACTGCCAGTAGAAACTCCTTACTATCAGCATACACTTAGAGTCAAACATCCCCAAGAGACCTCCATGTCTAGCAAGATGGAGTGGAAATCAGATACACCCTACCAGTGCCTGCTATTGCAGGGGAGGGACTCCCGTGGAAGAGACATTGATGCCTCTGCTCTAACCGGTCAGTGCCTTTGATGTGGGGGGAGGAGAAGAGAGCACTGCAAGATGAGAGATGACTTTTACTGAGGCTGATTAGGATCACTTTCCCAAATTGAAATTAAAAAAATGCTGGTTGCAGTGAGAATGAGGTGGGACATGAGCAGCAGCTTCCCCAAACCTATGACACTGGCCAATAGTGCAAGTTGTTGCAGATTGCATTTTTTGGACACAGATTGGGAACATACACTACTTAGGGAGATTGTTCAGTCTCAAATTAATTCCATTAGTGGAGTAAACCATAATTTAGAGTCACCAACACAGGTACAATGTTGTATATGCCTAAATAAAGAATGTACATCCCACACAAAGCACACATATATCATATTAGTTTTTGCACCAAGCAAGTGTATAGTACAGGGACATTGAAAAAGACTAAACCCCACTTTTATCCTAGCTGCCTAACATAGAATTATGAATTTCTGGGCGGAAAAATCATGTGCCTGAAAGACTTCACCTGCTAGAGTTATTTGAAATACTACACTCACAAACCAGCAAAACAAACTTTTTGTTCTCCATCTTCTTCGGGGCTGTACATTTTAAATGTGTATGCTCATTCACTGCGTGTTCATCGTATATCTCAAATCATCATATTGTTAAGTGACTTCAATTCATCACTCCAACTAAGTCAATGCCTAGTCTGGGACGCCCAAGGGAAGCACTTATTTATATATTTTTATGACAAGTTCATAGATCTGGATGATAAACCCTTGTATAACGCCCCTCTCTTTGAATCCCCCTGATCTCACTGAGCCAAGGAGTAGGTTTGTTTTGCAAATTAAAAGATTTATTGAAAAATTAAACAAAATATATATCACACTTTTATGAATAAATTAATATTTGATAACACACTTATGAATATGACAGTGATCAACAATGGATAATATTACACTAGCACACCTTTTTTAATCACTTAGGAGTTTGTATAGAAAGGATAAGGTCCCGTCTGAGCCCCAGTTTGTCCAGAGACTCTGTGAGTGCATTACCGTGAGGAGCTGCAGCGACTTGAGTCCCCTTTCTGTTTTCACCGGTGGATTTGCATAAAGACTGCATTGCCACGCGGAGCGCGGCGCGGAGTCCCGGCTGAGTCCCAGTTTGCCCAGAGACTCTGTGAGTGCATTACCGTGAGGAGCTGCAGCGACTGGTGAGTCCCCTTTCTGTTTTCACCGGTGGATTTGCATAAAGACTGCATTGCCGCGCGGAGCGCGCCGCGGAGTCCCGGCTGAGTCCCAGTTTGCCCAGTTCGCCCGAGTGCGTCCGAGGGCCGGGGGCCGGGGGACCAATTTCATATTCAAGGGTCGATGGCTGCAATACAGAAGCCCCCTGCATTGGGGGGGCCTCAGACACGTCATAAGACTTTGTTTCAGCGTCGGATGCTCAATCCATGGACTCCCCTGCCAAACAATGCAGCGGTCGGCATGAAGTCACAAGGTAAGCCCGCTACCTGCTTGAAGGTGGCCCCCCCGGCGCTTCCGGAGCCTTCGGCAGTACCTGTACCTGTACAACGGTTACAAACAACTGCACAGGTCCATCATGACGTTGTCTCTCTGGCTGAAAGCCGTGCGGTCAATGCCATTGATACAGCGGCGTCCGTAGGCACTAGTCCGGACCACAATAGGCTTAGCGCGACTTTACATAAGCCCTTGTTAAAACCACTAACTATGCTTTCTCTTGCCGACCTTGCGCCGATGTCACCCCCGCAGCTGAAGTCGCCGTCAATGGAGCACGTGGCATCAAAAGTGGCTCCAGCCATGTATCCTCATCCCTTCAAAATGTTCTCGCCATTTGATTTGACGGATGCAGAAATAATAAGTGCGATCTCTGCTACACAGGAAAAGCTCAATGTAAACGAGAGCCCGTTGAGTCGAGCGTACACCTCAACTACACAATTCAAGACTGCTGGACGCGCTGTCCTTCCGATGCAGAAGATCGCCAATTCCAGGGGAGGCCTTCCTTCGACTGACTCTGTCCCTAGTGCCGTAAGCACTGGAGCTTTCAATGCCCCTAGTGAACACCAGGAAAGTGGAGTGGCCTCGTTGGAACATGCGGGTGAGTCTCCAGAAAGTTTAGTGCCATGCCTAATAAACAAAGAAGGTGTTGGCCACCCTGGACTCACGATCATTGCCCCTATAATTTCACAAAAGTCAACTCTGACGACACGGGCTGGTAGTGCCTCGAGCAAAGCCCCTGAAGGGCTAAATACGTCCGATGTAGACTTGAAACAAACGTCTACGAGCGATTCCGGCACAACTTCAACACGGTCTCCTAACGATAAGCCTGCTCGCGCTATCGCCCAAAACAAGTTAGCACAAGACACTTCTTTGCTGCAGCCTCCGATCAGTGACCGTCTGAAGAGTAGTGCCAGTCCGTCTTGCCTGCCGCAGAAAAGGCAGGTGCATTTGTCCCCCATCAGGTCAGCGCCGCCTTCACCAAAATCACGACTGGAACTCTCTGGAGCGCTAGACCAAGGGCCAGCTCATCATTCTCTAGGCACGGTGAACTCATCTGAAGGCATCAGCTACACAAAAAGGCACAACGCAATTGATAACCTACTAAAAAAGATCGCTCCATCAACAGCGCCAGTTACCCCTGCAAAAAGTTCAATTTCTGTGAATGAGTCTCTACTTATTCAGACTCTGGGTAAAGACCCTCTGAAAACACCGACCTCAAAAATAAACTTGTCTGCAGGTGCTGCAATTCAACTACACAACAACGTTCTCGCTGCATCATCTCAGGCGATGATTCCGTTCGTAAAGCTCTATGAGACTTTAAATGAGACTATAAGAGACCAAGGTGCTCTCATTCTGAATCTTTCGGTGAAATTGGATCAAATTGAGTCTTTCACCAAGCTTATCCAACTCGACGTGCACGCTGGTAAAGACCTAAGTTCATTTTGGCAATCTCGTCTTAATGATCTAGTGACCCTGCAACAAGAGCGACATGACTTACAGCTAAAATGTCTTTTAGAGGTGCTGTCCGATAAAGTCAGGTCATAGCCCTAACCTGCCCAAATCTGATGTCCAATGTTCCGCCCCATTTCAAATCTCTGAGCAGGGGTCCAGGACTACGACGCAAACTACTGAACACCTGGACACAACGACCGGCCAAATGGTTGGTGCAACACAACATTCGTCGAGCTGTCACAGTGCCAAACCATCGTCTGTAGTCTGCGAAGCCAACTCATCTGATTGCGTCCTCCTACACATCTCCTCGGACATAGGCCTGCAAATAGGAGCTGCATTGGTGCCGTCAGCTGATGCTACCCAGGCGCATAAAACAACAACACAAGCTCTTTCTCAGGATGGTGCTCCGTCCACATTTGGCATCTTCGAAGGCTCGGCAAAATCCTTTGCCCCGAATAGCACTGCTAAGCTGAAGGAGAAAGTGAAGGCCACCAAAGCGACGTCCACATCCAAGAAAACAAAACCAGCAACTCATGCTGTAACAAAGAGTTTTATAAGAAACCTGTCGACTCCACCAAGGCCGGGGCTGTTCAAGCGCCCATCAAATGGAGCAAAGGCGCCACCCTCAGCACAGCTTAATGCACCGCCGCTATCTTTGAACCATGGTGTCAAGCGTAGACGTTTAAATTTGAGTGACAGCATTCCAGCCAGTATGGTGGCAGCTGACGTTCATGATTTGTGCGACATCTCTATATATTCCCATTGTAGCGACGAGGAGTCATTGCGACACTCTATTAAAGAACAGCCATCGGTCACAAATCTGCCTATGAAATCTGACAACACCCGACTAAACTGCCCACCCTCAGAGTGGCAAGTAGTCCAAGGTCACCGTGCCTCAACAATGAAAAAGGAAGTTCCATCCTCAAAGGCTATTTCTTCAAAACTGAATCCCAAATTCCCAACCAATCAACGTAGCAAACAGCGCAGCACCCCACCGAGGTCACAGGACCAGCTGCAGCACCGCACAAAGGATAATAGGTGTAAGTTGAGACTGCAAAACATACTTAAGGATGATAATGATCTGAATCTCAACCGTGCAAATGTTCTGCGGTTATTTAAGCACATTTAAGCACATTCCACCTCTCCGACTGATTGAATCAGATGATATTAAAATAGTCGAGTATGTGACAGAAAGCGCCTCTGATGCGGTACTCCTCCATATCGATCCTATCATGGAATACTCGTGGCTCCCAACATTTGTTTCAAGACTTCGACATTCCATTGGACGACGTGTTTGTAATTTGCCAGCAGGAGACTTGGTTAGTTGATGCGCCAATTAGAGACAGTTTCAACATTTTTATTAATCCTGCAATACAAAACACCCAGGGCCGACCCTCGGCAGGACTCTTGACAATGGTTCGAATCTCACGAGTATGGTCTACTCCTATTTGCCTCAATCCCAATCCCTACGTCCAAGGTCTAATTATGCAAGCATGTTCAGCTATTCTAGACACAGCTGCAACTCTGTTGACCATAAATTGCTACTGGAATCCGGCCAAAATAAATGCTATAGAGTTTACCACGGCAATCAGCTGTTTAATGGAAGAGGCAGCCATGCAACACAAAAACTTGAGCATTATATGCTGTGGTGACCTCAATGGCTCGTGGTTTAAATACGATCTCCCCAGTCAAGTATATAGCCAGATTCCACATGTAGAGTTAGGCGAGAAAGAACAACGTTGGTCAGATATTATGGAGACATTCGACTGCGTTCTGTTGAACGGTAATGTGCGTGGCGATATTCCAGCTCAGCCTACTTGTCATCGTGAATCCACGCACAGTATAATCGATTACTTCTGGGTGTCTAGTAATCTGGGATCAAAGATTCTGACACTGCAATCACTGACAACGACCAAGAGCGATCACTCGCTGTTGAAAGTGACATGTCTTCTGGCGGTGCCCGATACTTTATCCCCATACCCAGCAGCAGTTGAAGTAAACATGGGTGGAAATCGATTGAGACTGAGTGCAAATGAGATCCGTGCCTTAACGGCTAATCTAAGTGATTCGACTGACGCTGTGGAAAACACTCCACTGCTACAGAATCATATCACCTCGATCAAAGACAACGCTCAGCAACATAAGCCGCACACCCACCCTTTTAGTAAATTGCTGGATGATAAAAAGAAAGTGCTAAGAAAAGATGTCCGTAAAATAAAAATGCAAAAAAATGTATCACCTAAGACAATGTTGGAGAAGGTGAAGGCCAGACGAGCTATCTACAGAAACTGGTTGAAATCTCACAAAGCGATTGTAGAACAGGATTCTGCCGAGCTTATGATGAAACTGATGGTTACTAAGAACACACGCGACATCTGGCGAATATTAAATAAGGGCCCTTTCAACGGTGCCAACTCTACGAAGAACACAATTTCTGGGGATACCTGGTGTAAACACTTTAGGTCAGTGTTCAATAGCGAGCTGAAGGTTCCAAATTGGAAATCAGTGGCTAGTCTGGGTTCCTGGGATGTCCAGATGTCGCTGTCTGACCTCATTGCTGCTATCAAGGCACTAAAAAACTCTCGTGCTGCTGGTCCGGATATGATAAGTAATGTCAGACTAAAAAAAAATCCAGAGATCTGGGCACCTTTCATTGAGTGTTTGTTTCACAAAATCGCAAAATCCAAGTGCTTGCCAAAATCGTGGCTAACAGCAATCGTAATTCCAAGCCCATAAAAAAGGCTGTTGGGACGCACCTGATAATTATCGACCCATTGCCCTATTGGACACTATTGCGAAAATCTTTGGTTCCAATTTGAGATGTAAACTGGTGAACTGGGCTAAAAAGGCGGGAATCCTTGACATCCGGCAAACTGGATTCTCTAAGGGCACAGGTGTGGAAGTCAACCTCTCGATTTTGACAGCTCTGAAATTTCATACTTTACAGAGCAAAACCAAATTGCATTTAGCCTTTATAGACATGAGGCAAGCTTTTGATGGTGTCAACCGACAGATGCTATGGGCCAAACTGATGAAATGGAAATGTCCTATGGCCCTCTTCAACCCAATAATGGCACTACACACGGAGACCTCTTTTAGAGTACGCCTCAACAAACAAGGCACATTATCTGACAGCATTCTAACGAAAAGGGGTGTTAAGCAACTATTTTTGGCAGATCTCCCATTATTCTTGGAGCAAGCACACTGTTTCCCTCCACGTCTAAACGGAACTCCAGTGCGGTATATTGCATATGCCGACGATCTCGTTCTGATTGACAGAACACAAATCGGCCTTCAATGCCTGCTAAATTGCCTGTATGAATATATAGTTGCAAATGAATTGGCCATTAATACAGACAAAACTAAAATTGTGTCGATTGGTTCCTTAAAGAGTAGAAAAGATCGCGCATTTAAATGGATGGTAGGCGGTCAACAGTTGATGTCCGTTAATTCAATTCGCTATCTAGGCATCGAATTCAACAGTTCGATCGGGGAAGTGCAATGGCTAAATGCGTTGAAACTGAAAGCAGTAAGATTGGCACTGCAAGCAGCCCTGATCAATAAAAACTTTGGTAAATTCTCACTATCCCCGGTGATAATGTTTTACTGTCAAAAGGTTGTTCCTATTCTAACGTTTGGTGCAGAAGCGGGATGGAACATCAGTGAACAAAATTGGAATACGGTAGAGGGTCTTTTTTGGAAACAGGTTTTTAACCTCCCAAACTGCATTTCAACTATTGCAATACGCCACGAACTTTCGTTAAATTCTCTTTTTTCAAATGTGGTTTGGAAGTCCATCTCACTCTGGCGCAAGATGAGAGAAGTGGGTGGTGCGCCAGCATATAGAATTTTCACCGCCTCTGATGATTCGACAATCAGTAATCTGCTAGCACAATGGAGCTCAAGAGTGCAAGAGTGGATTGCAGCAGCTGACATTAACAATTTCGACCTGTTCTCACGTCCAAAAGTGGCACAAAGAAAATTTGAATCCTGGGCATGGATCATAAATGTGGAATGTGTTGGGTGTCCTGACCCACGTTTGTGCTATCATGCTACAACATTTGGTTTCGTTAAAGAAAAAATTTGTTTAACCTGCCAATCATTCCTGAATCATTGCAAGAGTGAGCCTGGACTAATATTAACTAGATACCACTCACCCTGAACCTCCAGAGGGAATTAAAAGCATTTTAGCATATTTTTCACTTCATTGCCAGCACATCTAAAAGCATTTTGGGCCTGTGTTTTAAACTTCTGTAGTCTAAGCTTGCTGGGGTGAACTGAATCACATTTGATTGCATTTCTGAGAACTGTGTGCTTTTCCTTCCATTTCCTTGCATTGCATAAAAGGGGGGGGGTGAATTGTCCAAGAAAGTGATTACATTGTCTTTTGCTGAAATCCTATCAAGTTGTTTTCTGTACTGCATTTCATTCCACATTGCATCCATTTGAAACCATACAAGTATTGTTGCTATCTTATCCATTTCATGTCAACTCCTTAGTGATTATAAAGAAGTGTGCTAGTGCCAGATTCTCTGTTGTTAATCTTTATCATATCAGATTAAGTGTGATATTCAATTATTAATTTATTATAAAGTGTGATATATATATATATATATTGTTTAAATTATCAAATAAACCTTTTCAACTTGCAAAACAGAACTACTTCTTGACTCAGTGGGGTCAGGAGGATTCCAAGAGAGGGGTGTTATATAGGGGTAGTCATCCAGAATGCATGAACTGGACATAAAGATATATTAATAAGGGTTTTCATTCAGTATTCTAGACTAGGCGTTGACTTAGCTGTAGTGCTGAATTGAATCCTCTTACAAAAGATACTCAAATCTTGATCTCTCCAAAAAGCTAGGCAACGCTAAAAAAAAACTAAACTGCCAACAACCCTACCTCCTGCAGTGCTACAATCGCCACTATTGGGAACAATTTCTTCGTTTCCGCTTAAACACGTTGAATACGAAAGAAATTCTTTTCCAAAGAAGGCAGCCTGCTATAAACAACAATCTATGCCGATTCTGTGAGGAATCGATTGAATCATTGAAACATCTGATTACAAGCTGTCCAGCAATCGCTAATCTACGTTCTGTCCACCTAGGCGAATATGCCCCACTAAATGACGATATGATCACCTGGTGGTGCCTGATATCCTCCGGTCAAAACATTAAACATGTTTGTGCGATTGTAAATTTGATGAACGCTCTCTTGAGATGTCCCCTGTAATCAGGAGGTGTGCTATGTCGACGCTTGGAGTATGTAATTGCTTAACTGACAAGTCGACTGCTCAACTGACTTCGTATGTCTGTCTGCTGGAATGTTAAGTGCCTTATGTACTGAGATGTTACGTAGATGAACTTTGTGGAAAGCATAATCAGACATAACGATGATGTTGATAACAATGACATGTATTGGATGTCTAGATGATTTGAAACAAAAGTTCACTTTTCTTTTCTTCTCTCC
Source organism: Ambystoma mexicanum (assembly GCF_040938575.1). Classification (NCBI taxonomy): domain Eukaryota; kingdom Metazoa; phylum Chordata; class Amphibia; order Caudata; family Ambystomatidae; genus Ambystoma; species Ambystoma mexicanum. The sequence goes on along the minus strand of NC_090934.1, from coordinate 113,568,326 downwards.
ATCTTGGTGTTGGAAAGAGAAAGGAGAAAACTGTAGTTTTTCAATAAAAAAAAAAGAAAAAAAATAAAGGATAAGGTAGCTGAGGATACTTTATGGTTTCAAGGAAATGCAATGATGGAAAAGAATGCAGCACAGAAATAAATGAGATGGTTTCCACAAGAGATAATATAATAACTTTTTCTTTTGACAATTCACTCCCCCCCTATGCAATATAAGGAGATGGATTTTCAGGAATACAATCAAATGCAATACCACTTCAGTTCTGCCCTAGCAAGCTTAGAGCAACAGGGATGATTTTAAAACACAGGCAAAAATACTTTTAAATGTGATTTGCAAAGAAGTGAAAATATGCTAAAAATGATTTTAATTCCCTATAGGAGATTCAGGGTATGCGACAGCTACTTTGAATTAGTTCAGGTCAACACTAGCAATTATTCAGGAATGATTATTAGGTGGAAAACGAATTTCAGCAGTAGCAAACAAAAGACAGCAATTTCTGACAGGTGGAGAATTTGAGTCAAATTGCAATTCGCAGCACTTTTTCCGAGTGCATCGATCGCGATTAAGGAAAAACTGTAAGCAGTAAATAGTCAGCTTATTGGAAAGCTTAGGTTCTTAGCTTTAAAATGAAAGTTAAATCACGCTCCTAGGACATGCGGTTCAAAAGATACGGATGATTTAGTGGAGGTAGATTCTCAGAAATAAAGTAATATTCAAATGACAAATGACACTTTCACAGGTTTGAAATCAAAGAATGGACACACGATTTCTATGCAGTTCTAAATAGGTGGAAATGGTTTGAATTAGATTATTTTAAACTAAGAGATTGGTTTTGCACAGCTCTAGCTAGATACTCACTCCTAATTTTGAAATAGGCCATCAAGATCTGGTCAACAGGTTTAGACTGGATATCTGGTAGGTGGTTCTGAAGTCACAGCTATCTGGGTCAGCTCTGCTCTGCTGGTCTGGATCTCTGGTTCTGGCAAAAGTTCTTGGCACTGCACAGTGGTCTGGTCTGGGTCTGTCCTGCGGTTGGGATGACACTCTGCTTTCTGGGTCTGGTACTGGCACCGCGGTCTGGTCTGGGTCTCTGGTTCTGGCAAAAGTTCTAGCCAGAAGTGAACAGCACAGCCCGGCTGTTTTATTCTGATGTGCCCCTTGGAAGTCTGGGGTAAAATCAGTTTGCAAGATTGTAAGGCCAGCTGAGAATACTTTTAGCTTGCAGTAGGCCTTCTGCTTCAAAGTTCTGGAATCTGGAGTCTGGTTTTCTAAGTTCTGGTCTCTGGATATTGCCTGAATTTGAAGTCGTCCGTCAAAGTGCTTCGCAAGAAAATGGAAAGAGCAGTCCCTTTCTGGATTTCAATGGTTCTATTTATGTCTTTTGAAAGTGGGTGGGAAGGCTGACTTTCTATGCCCAACCCTGTGAGGATCCTGATAGGCTATAGGATTCTCTGTTGCCTGACTGGGGAACTGAATTGTGAGTCATCCTGTGTCATCAGGCATCATTTTTATGGCATACAGAAAGAACACTCCCCTTGTCACTTTGCACACAAATCTATTTTTGACTTAAATGCATATTTATCTATGTACAATTTTTCTAATATTATATGGCCAGTTAACATATTTCTGTAGCGCCAAACCATCCGATCCCTGTCTTTGTAAGATGTTGTGTTCACTTCTGACAGAATTCTGCCCTTTTCATCCAGAACATAATCTCTAAACTTTTCCAGAATGTACACAAATGTGCACAAGGAATATGGGCATTAGATGATGAAGTGTCAGATTTTTAACATACAGACATTTGGAGTAATACCCTATTTTCCGCTACTACCACCCAGTACATCCCACAGAGTCCTAACACCTATTAAAATGTGCACAGAAAAATCACAGGAATAATTATATTATTGATATTATTTTGACAATTTTGTACTATGAATTATCCATCTTTCTAAAATCATGCTCTGGTCCAAATGGGTATGGTTAAGTCCCCAAAGCACATGGGGAATTTCTGGTTTGTCCACTTCCTCCAAGCTCAGCTGGCTCACAGAGGCAGTGCCCCTCCCATTTCCTTCCAAGAGGAAGCCATTTACGACCCCCTGATTTAGCAATTGCTTGGAGCAAAGGGAAGTTCATTGTTCTGTTTTCCTGCAGTCCCAGGTATCCCTCCCCTGATTCCATCAGAGAGGTGTGATCTCCTTTTGGTGGGGCAGCAGAAGGCAGGACAGGCCTGTGAATACAGTTGCTGGGCAAGTGTCAACTCCTGTCGGGGGTAGTTGCCGGGCAGAATTCAGTCCCTTTAAGCCAGGCTTCAGCCAAAGGTCACTTTTGTTCCCATTTTTCTTCATTCAAATCAAACTTACAATTTTGACACATGCAGCTAAAACGCTGATTCTAAGTTCAAAACCATGACATTTAAGCAGTTGCAACCTATGTGACACTCAAAAGTAGGTCACTCATTTATTTTAAACATTTCGTTTTTCGTGGCTTTAAATCCGATTTCACTTAAGCTGCTGACATCCACAGCTCAGCCAGTTTTGTTATCAACATTATTTTAGGCTCTTCATCTTTCCAAATTTTGTATGCACACAAGACTTCATTCTACCAGACGTCTGCTGGTGTTCAGTAAGATTTTTGAATATTTTGCAATGTTTGAAATAGGCATTTTGAGCTTGCATTCAGAGAAACAAAGGTGATTTCAAAGCGCTTTTGACCTAACAGGCACTGCTGTTTTTCCTTTGGCACCACGTTTCACTCATGGCGCTTCTGGCCCATCACGCTCGCATTGGTGGGTGGCAGGTCAGGCGACCATTTAGGTGTGCGTAAAAACTGTGTGGTTTTCCTGGATTCATGCGCAAATGTGGGCTTTTCAGCCATCTTGGATTTTCTAAGCCCACAGCACCAAATGCTGCAGCATAATAACTTGAACGTGGGTCGATACACCTGACAACATTCTTACACAGTTCTTATTCTCTTGCTTCCTTTGTATTGCCTTTGCTGATGCACCATGTTGTGGTTATGCCATAATTCTCAATGTCATTTCAGTATCTGTTTCATTACTGCTGCACCAGCAAGATAACGGGGTGGCTTCTGACGTTACTTTTTCATAATTGTTCATTATAAAATAAACTTGCAGTGAATGACCCTCTGAATGTATAAAGCACAGCCCTGAAGAAGCTTGTTGTGAGTGTTGTGAGTAATTTGGAATGTGTATCAATACTGTATTTGGTACTTAACATCAAACGAGTTAGATATTGCATATGCTGGTAATATAACTTTGTTTAGAAGTGTGACTAATGAACCAATTTGTTTCTTTGGAGAGGAATTGTATGTTGATTACAATTTGTAAAATATTTATGTTATGTTATGTTTATTGTGTTTATATAGCGCTTTATGCCAAAGCGCTTTACATTATAACAACAAGGATACAATAAAAACAGTAGAGCAATTACAAAATATGAATCAAACCAGTAATACGGTAAGAAGAACAATTAGCCAGTGAAGATAATCAAGGGAGGATGGGGGTGCAGAAGGGGAAGGAAGTGGGAAACAGGAAGAGGAATAGGCTGAAGATGAGAGAGAAGGAGAGGGGACTTAAGAGGAACAGAGCAGGGAGATGGAGGTAAGAAGAAGAGGGTAAAAGGGAGGAGAGAGGAAGGTGGAAGGAGGGGATAGGAGTGGCAGTGAGGGGAGTGGAGAAGAAGAGATTTCAAGGAGACACGCAAGGAAGAATAGGTGAGGATGGAATGGATAGAGAGAGGAAGGGAGTTACAGTGGATGGGGTAAGGAGCTGAAAGGATTAAAAAAGAGATGAGGCGCATAGGGACGGGGAACTAAGAGAAGGAAGAGACCGGCAGATAGGAGAGACATGAGGGAGTGTAGAATGAAATGGGAGAGGAGAGATATGGGGGAGCAAGATTGTGAAGAGATTTAAAGACAAGATAGAGGAAGTGGATTTTAAGTTGGGAATTAAAGGAAAGCCAGCCAAGATGAGAGAGCGAGGAGGAGATGGAGTCGTGAGGAGATACAAGACAGAGATTACGAATGGCAGAGTGGTAGAGGGATTTGAGGGGGGAAAGATGGGAAGCAGGGAGTCCAAAGAGGAGAGAAGAGCAGTAAAAAAGACGAGAGAAGATGAGGGAGGATATTAAAAGTTTAGTTGCATGCAAGGTGAGAGAGGAGCAGACTTTACAAATATTGAAAAGGTGGTAGCGACATGAGCGAGAAGTAGAGAAATATGGTGGGTGAAGGAGAGCGAGGAGTCAAAGTAAATGCCTAGATTATGACCTTCGGCAGAGAGAGTAAGATTAGAGGGGGGAAAATGAATAAAAGCAGGGGAGAAGGAGGAGGAAGAATGTTGCAGGGGAAGAATAAGACTTCAGTCTTGTCTGTATTGAGAGAGAGAAAGTGGCATGACATCCAGTTTTTAATGGCAGTAAGACAAGAAGAGAGATGAAGATGGAGATCAGGAGTGAAGGAAGAAAATGAGAGGAAAAGCTGGGTGTCATCGGCGTAGAAGTGGTGAGAAATACCGAAGGAATAGATGATAGGGGCAAGAAGGGAGGTGTAAAGAGAGAAAAGAAAAGGGCCAAAGACAGAGCCTTGGGGTACACCGTAGTCCATGGGAAGAGTAGAGGCGGTACGACCGCCCCAGGAGATGCTAAAAGAGCGGTGGGAAAGGTAGGAGGAGAGGCAGTTGAGGACAGAGCCTTTGAAACCAAAAGAGGAAAGCGTGTTGACAAGTAAGGGGTGATCAACGGTGTTAAAGGCAGCAGAGAGATCAAAGAGGATGAGGACTGAGGATTGCTTAAAGTAGCAAGCAGTGAGGAGGGAGTTGAGAACATGAGTGAGAGCTGTCTCAGAGGAGTGCTTATGATGAAAGCCAGATTGAAAGGGGGAAGGAGAGAACAGTTAGCAACAAAAGCAGAGCGCTGAGAATAGACTAGGCGTTCAAGTAATTTAGAAATGGATGGAAGACTGCCTCAGAGCCCCTGCTCCTTTCTATGATGGCGACCTGATTTGCAGCGACCTTTGCTGAGGCTGCTTCAGTCACCCAATCAACCTCAGCGTGTACAGGATAGGCTCCCACCAATATAGATGCCACCTATCAGCGGACGCTGGCAGGCAAAGCCAGCCCTGTGTAAGGCCCACTATTAAGGTCGTCGTCCTCTGTCTGGCTATGGAAGGCCCCAAAATAGTTCTGTATCCATGCTGTCCTTCCATCTGATCTGCTCCTTCTACACTCTACCACGGAAACAGAAATCCTGGACTCCCTCTCGCTCATCTATCATGTTGCTCCTTCGACCACAACCAACTATATCTGTCTTATAACTGATCTTTGCCTCCTGCACTTCCTATGAGCACTTCCTCTACATGAACAATCCGTTATTACTTGTTTAGCCCTTGATATCACAAAGTGTGGCTTTCCAATACGATGCCCGCCCTTCCCTTCTTGCTTAAGCCCACTGTAACACTAGGCAAGGCTTAGCAATGTGATGAACCTACCTGACCTGCCCTTCCCTTCTTGTTTGATATTGATATTGATACTTTATTTCTATTGTGCTCGTACACAAGTGTTTCAGAGTGCGACAAGGCAAGGGAGGGGAACAGGGGAGAACAAAACAGCGATCTTACTAGGCCCAGTGACAACAGCGATCTTACTTAAGCCCCCTGTAACACTAGGTGAGGCTTCTCAATGAGATTAACCTACCTGACTGGCCCTTCCCTTCTTGTTTAAGCCCCTGTAACACTAGGCAAGACTTGGCAATCAGATGAACTTACCTGTCCTGCCCTTCCCTTCTTGTTAAGCCCCTGTAACACTAGGCGAGGCTTTGCAATGAGATGAACTTACGTGTCCTGCCCTTCACTTCTTGTTTAAGCCCCTGTAACACTAGACGAGGCTTCGCAATGTGATAAACCTACCTGACTTGCCCTTCCTTCTTGTTTAAGCCCCCTGTAACACTAGGTGAGGCTTGGCAATCAGATGAACCTACCTGACCTACCCTTCCCTTCTTGTTCAAGCCCCCGTAACACTAGGCAAGGCTTCGCAATCCAATGAACATACCTGACCAGCTCTTCCCTTCTTGTTAAGCCCCTGTAACACTAGCCGAGGCTCCACAATGTGATGAACCTAACTGACCTGACCTTCCCTTCTTGATTAAACCCCTGTAACACTTGGCGAGGCTTCGCAATGTGATGGACCTACCTGACCTGCTCTTCACTTCTTGTTTAAGCCCCTGTAACACTAGGCGAGATTTCGAAATTTGATGAACCTACCTTCGACCACAACCAACTATATCTGTCTTATAACTGATATTTGCCTCATGCACTTCCTATGAGCACTTCTTCTACATGAACTATCCATTATTAACTATTTAGCCCTTGATATCACGATGTGTGGCTTTGTAATGCAATGCCTGTCCTTCCCTTCTTGTTTAAACCCATTGTAAAACTAGGCGAGGCTTCGCAATACGATGAACCCCACTTGTACTACCAGTTAATACTTGTTTAACCCTGTAACATGAGGCGTGCCCTTGCAATTTAATACACCTACCTCATTTGCCTTTCATTAATTGCTTAAGCACTCTATAAAACGAGGCGGGGCTTCGCAATCTGAGAAATCTACCTGATTTGCCCTTCACTTTTTGTTTAAGCCCCTGTAACACGAGGCGAGGCTTTCCAATGTGATGAAGCTTACTTCTTCTACCAGTAATTCATTTATCACTTGTTTAGCCCCCTGGAACACAAGGCATGGCTGTGAAACTTAATGAACCAATTTGATTTGCTTATTATTACCTGTTTAAGCCCTTTGTAACATGAGATGGCAAGGTGCTGAAACCAGCAGATTTATCCTCATTACCTATTTAAGTCTGCACTTCTCTACTGTATCATTGGCTGTAACCAATTATTTATGAATAAGTGAACTTATATGTCTGTAACCAATCTCGCAAGTTTAAGTGCCTAGATGCCTCTGGGTTTTGTGTGCTATATAAATGTTTAAATAAATAAATGCAAAATGTAAATGCAAATAAATGTGAGCATCACGTTGTTATTGTGCCTGTTTGTGAGTATCAAATATTATGTTAAGCAATTATATGCAGAATTTTTTTTTTTTTTTAAATATAGCTTATATTAGATATCAGAAAATGGAATTGGTGAGTACCTGCAGGCCTTTTCCAGTTTATTTCTATTTGTAATATAACATTTAACAATCACGTGATCAGGGTGAACTTATAAAACATATTCATAATGGAAACTGAACACGATATGTTTTTGAACTATTTTGAGCCTTTTGTTCCCCCACCTATCATTTTTTTTTTCGAGTACTCACATTATTGAGAATATGACATTTTACCATTCCGCTAAAAATACTAATACAAATGCATGTCAAATCTTTTAAGATTTCACGTTCTTTGGGGAGCAAGTAAATTAAGTAATGCGTTTCTAACTGGATAACTATTACTAGCCACTGTCAATTTCAATACCTAAGTGGTTACTCATGAGGGGCATTTCTATTGCAGACGCAATTTAAGATATGAATCATAGGAAGAGGTGAATATTACAACATATTCATTTGGAATTTGGAATTTGAATGCTAAAGCTAAGTGACACCACATCAAAACTATAATATTGTAACTAAAATATATTTTTAAAAGGTTACCATTAGGGTAATAGTACTGTATCACTGGGTTAATTGAGTTTTGATTTGTATTACTAACAAACAATACTTGTTACACATATATTTGCATTTCTTTCTCTGTTCTGCGACAGGTCTTGATTATTTGTAAGTCACACAGTGACTAATGCACAAAATATGTGCCATGCAGCATGTGCTGATTGTTTTTTCAATAAACAATGTAATTATTGTCATTCAAAATGTAACATTTACTCAAAGCAAGCCTACCCCTGGCTACTAATGCAAAACTCCCACCCAGCTCTCCTTTAGTTTTCACCCCAGATCTCATTGATGTATTCCCTCCAGATTGAACCCCGGGGTTCCTCTTCAATGGCTGCATTAATCTCCAGGAGTTGATCACCTCAACGGCTACCGCTGCCAGTACTAACCTTATGAACAGCAGAGAAATATGTCCTCACTTCACAGGAAATTAACATAATGCTTTGTGACAACCAGGAACCAATCAAGTGAAAACACACAATTTGCCAAAGGAAGAAGTAATACCTGGGGGTTTGTCCCACATCCCGCCAGGCCATAGACTATTAGACATAATCAACTAATACTAGATTAAGATACGTAAATACCCTCCCTCCCAAACTCTTCGCTCCTCCACCTCTAACTCCCTCAGGGTCAGTCGTTTTTCAAAGAAACGAGCTGGTAGGCGATCACTATCTTCGGCTGGGGCCTCCCTCTGGAACAGCCTCCCTGCCACTCTGAATGTTGAGAACCATCTTCGGTTTCCGGAAGCACCTCAAGACCTTCTTCTTTGCTTCTATCTTCTCTCCTCCTCTCCCCTACTGATCTGTTCAGTCTCGACATCGTGCACCTGATCACCCTCTGACCTTCGGGCCCAGGTACCTTCTCAGGTATGTATCTATATCACTACAGCCCCCCCCCCCTGTTTCCTGCACTTCTTCAGACACATCTGTCTATTGCCTTAAACCTAGCACTTGCCACTTTCTGGCTCCACTACCACTGTTTGCTGCTTTTATTGTTTATGTATGTATGTTTATTGATGTTTATTCCTTTTGTTCAGCACTTTTCACCTCTCCCTCCTCCCATGCACGTCCCTCTGTCCCTCTCCCATGCACTTGCTTGTTCTCAATGTTATTGGGCCTAGTAAGATCGCTGTTTGTTCTCCCTTGCCTCGTCGTGCTCTGAAACACTTGTGTACGAGCGCGATACAAATAAAATATTGATATCAATAGAGAGACAATTAATTGGCAAACATATTGTTCAAACAAGCTGTTGACATATTCCTGGATACATGGATACCTGTACTTGACCCAGTTTCCTAATCAGTCTCTGCTCTCTCTTGGGTTTAGTCCACCACACGCTCTTAAGCGCCATCTCTTACACCACCCAAGTCACTCCGTCCCATTCCAAGATGGACCCTCATACTGCTGCCTTATTCACAGCTACTCCCCCTACCCCCTCATTCAGCTGGTACTGCGGTTCATAATGGTACAACTGCTGCCCACGGCATCACTTTTCTCAACCGGATTAAGAGACTGACTCAATCTAGGTGCAGAACAGCAACAACATGTTCTGAGCTGCCCACAAGTTGGCATTTTTGGCATAATATAAAACACCAGAAATAAATAAATACATACATCAACTAAATCACTGTGGGCATCTAATGCACTCAAAGTCCACAAAATGAGTTGGTTAATGAAATGCATGTAGGCGGGAAGAATAGCCTTCAATGAGCGAGAGGTGAACGGGCTGATGATTGCTCCAACACCCAGATTAACTGGGTGGGTGTTTGGGTGCAGTTCAAACCATTTTGTAGTACCAAAACACATTGATGGAATAATCCAGACTGGAATACTCCTTCATCAAACCACTTAAACACCTGATCTCCTCTCATCCTGATCCACATTGCAAGACAATTGCATGGCACTTTGTGCGCCCTGCACAACGCCACCCAGGGTAGAAGAAACAGGCAACAGCACATTGGGCTATTTGCAGTATGGCTGCCTCCAAAATCCTTCTGACTCCGCCCTGGTGAATGGAGTAATTACTGGTCCATTCCAAGGTTGGAGGGACCGGTAATTCCCCATTCACCAGGGCCCTTCCCCATTCCGATTTGAGCCCCCATAGGGTTCAATGGGAATGGGGAAGGCATAAATTACGGTACCGTTTTTAGCACTAAAGTCCCTTTGCGGGTCCCATCCTTAACGCCTGCTAAAAGCAGGTGTTAATGAAGGACCCGCAAAGGGAACTCGTAGTAGGGCGGTAAGGGTTTAACAGCATTGGTCTCGTTACCGGTGACGGTTAACCCTTACCGCCCTACTCGAAATGAGGCCCATTGCCCAGATAGTTCTGATTGAGATGGAAGTTATTAAGGCCACCTCACACACTCCTCCACTTGTCCGATTTGTTTTGCCATGTCTTAGAGTGTCCCCACCTCAGTACGCATTACGATTCGGAGCCACCGGGCTGTTTTAAACCACAGATATCGTGGCAGTGGGAGAAAAAACTGCACACATTCGGAAGAGACTTACTGAAACACTCGTAATCAAACTCTCAAGAAACCTTTGCCTGGTGCAGGAACATTGGGGGAATTTGCAGCATTGTCATTTCTGTGATGAACATCTCTGTAAACTAGGGATCAATACCAGCGGCTCTCCAGAGGTTTTGAACAATGACTCGTATTGTCCCTCACCATTGACTATGCTGGCTAGTGCTGATGGGAGTTATAGTTCAAAACATCTCTGACACCAAAGGTGTGCGGACTAGAAATCTGATGCTGCAAAAAGGAAAGGACAAGAACACAAGCCTTCTCTGTCTATGCCCCAAGACTATGGAACCTCCTCCCCATCAGCATCAAGCTCTCCTCCAAGCTCCTACAATTCAGAAAAGAACTCAAAACCTACCTCTTTAAGGAGTCTCTCTTCCTCAACACCTAGACCATCACTTCACCCCCCCCACGCCACCTGACTTGTTAGATGCCACCTGCCCCTCTCCTCCCCACTACCCTGTACCCCTTTACCCCTCCTCTGTGCTCCTCTGTATCCTACCTACATCTGCATATCAGTTATGTTGTTACCTCTGAAAAGCCCTCTGTTATGGATTGGTACTGTTGTATACCTCTATAGAGTGCTTGTTGTGTATCTTTATTATTGTATACCTCTATAAAATGATCCATTGCTTCTCGAAGCCATGTCTGCCCTCAATGAATATAATAATAATAATAATAATAATAATAATAATAATAATAATAATAATGATAAAATGTTTCAGACCCCTGCTCTACATGAACATAAATGGAGCTGCAATCTTGCTATTTTGTCCACACATTATTATTAGCACATTTATTGAGCACAGACTTAGTTTTGGGAAGCCACAAAGCACTTAACACATCGAAGGGGGTAGGACATAGTGAGGAAAGCAGAGATACAAGAGAGTGGGGAGCTAAACATGGGGGAGGTGGAGGGTGGTAAAACAAAGGATCTACAAGAAACTGGGGGAGGAATCAGTGGTAGCAGATTACCCAGTGCCTGGTAGGGGTGGGGAGTCGAGGGTGTGGATGTAGGAGTTAGGGAGGAACCATTTCTTGAACAGGGGGCCTTGAGCTCCTTCCTGAAATGTAAAAGCATGGGTCAAGTGGTTTCAGAGTCTTGCAGCATAGACAGAGAAGGACTGTCTTCTGGCTCTCCCCTTCCTCCAATAACAGCGCTGAAGCCAGCATATGTCCTTACTTCTGGTGGATTGCAGGCCTCCAAGCTGAGTTGAGGTAGCTTGGGGACTTCAGGTCGACAGCCATGTAGCTGAAGTAGCAGGATTCAAATATGATATATGCCTGCAGCAGGTACCAGTGCAGTGGGTCAGGGTGATGTGGTTGAATTTGCTGAGCACTTTGATGAGTCCTACTGCAACATGCAAGCACATTTCAGGGTTGCCAGAGTAGTCTCCGGAATGCCTTCTAAAATGACATTGCCACCATCTAGATCAGAGAGGACCAAGGCTTGAAACACAGATATGAAGTTGTTTTCTGGAGTGAAGGGAGATACAGTTTGTACCAAAATGTGTGTGTCTTCATTACTATGTGCTATTTGAAGGAGAGGTGTATGGCATTGTCGAACCCATGGGTCTTGGCACAGGTGGCCAACTGGTGTGTGAAGCCCTCAAGGTTCATAACAGAGCTATCATACCCTGGACAGGGTACATTGATGCCTGATGAAATGTTCTGTGTAACATCATCCTGTTTCGGCTGATTTCAGAAAAACCTGATCCTGCATTCTTCATCAGGAGCTTTATAAATCTTTGTTTTGTGTTGCTGGAAATAGCTGGTAATATTGTGGATCTCATGGAAATCCCTAAAAGGAATAACAGCATTTGTAAGTCTTTTTATTTAACTTATTTTGTATTCTTATTTTGCACAGCCTGGTGATCCCACATCCATTCTCAGACAGTTCTGCTTCTCAGTGGGAGAGGATGCACGCACTCTGTATGGGAAAGAAGAGTAATGCACCAATCTTACTGAGCCCTTACTGCTTTCGTCACAAGGGGGGACAGCATGGACTGTTTCTGGGTGGGAAGGGTAATGCACCAATGTTTCTCAGAGATTTCTGCTTTTCATGGGCGGAGTGCATGGATCGTGTATGACAGAGAAGAGTGATGTGTCACCCTTGTTAATACTGTTCCGCTTTCCTGACAGTGGGAGGATACCTGGATGGCATTTGGTCAAGAAGAGTACTGCACCACCTTTATTCAGACCATTTTGCTTTCCTCACGCTGGGAGGATGTATCTACCACAAATGTGTGAGAAACAAAATTCACCACTATTTCTCAGGGTCTTTGTCTTTCCTCACTTGTGGGAAAGAATGGACTGTGAATGGGTGAAAAGAGCAATGCACCACCCTTGCTGAGACATATCTACTTTTAAAGCGGGGGAGGGGTGTTTGAATCGCTTACATGTGAGACGAGTAATGCGTCACCCTTGCTCATACACTTCTTCTTTCCTCTCCTGAAATGGATGCAGGGGCCATGAATGGGTAACAGTAATGCACCAGATTTCTCAGACATTTCTGCTTTTAATGAGGGGGTAGCAGATGTATGGGCCGCATACGGGTGAGCAGAGTAATGCACCACTCTCAATTGGACATGTTTGCTTTTCATGGGGGGAGGATGATGCGTGGACTGCATGCGGGTGACCAGGTAATGTGCCATCTTGATCATACTGTTCCGCTTTCTTCACATGTTGTGGATGCATAGACTGCTTATTGGTGAGAAGAGTAATGCGCCACCATTGTTCAAACATTTCTGCTCTTCATGGTGGCGTGCATGCATCACGCAAGAATAAGCAGAGTAATTCATCACCCTTGCTCAGGCAGTTCAGATGTATGCATAGGGGGATGCATGGACCGCTCATGTGTAAGAAGAGAAGTGCACCACCCTTGCTCAGACAGCTACGCCTTCCTCATCGGGTAGGCTGCATGGACTGCGTAAAGATGAGAAGAGTAATTCATCACCGTTGCTCAGGCAGCTCAGATGTGTCCATAGGGGATGCATGGACCGCGCATGTGTAAGAAGAGAAGTGCACCGCCAAGTGCTCAGAATGTTACGCCTTCCTCATCGGGTAGGCTGCCTGGACTGCGTGATGATGAGAAGAGTAATTCATCACCATTGCTCAGGCAGCTCAGATGTGTCCATAGGGGGATGCATGGACCGAGCATGTGTAAGAAGAGAAGTGCACCACCCTTGCTCAGACAGTTACGCCTTCCTCATCGGGTAGGCTGCATGGACTGCGTAAAGATGAGAAGAGTAATTCATCACCATTGCTCAGGCAGCTCAGATGTGTCCATAGGGGGATGCATGGACCGAGCATGTGTAAGAAGAGAAGTGCACCACCCTTGCTCAGACAGTTACGCCTTCCTCATCGGGTAGGCTGCATGGACTGCGTAAAGATGAGAAGAGTAATTCATCACCCTTGCTCAGGCAGCTCAGATGTGCCCATAGGGGGATGCATGGACCGCTCATGTGTAAGAAGAGAAGTGCACCGACAAGTGCTCAGAATGTTACGCCTTCCTCATTGGGTAGGCTGCCTGGACTGCGTGATGATGAGAAGAGTAATTCATCACACTTGCTTGGGCAGTTCAGCTTCACTCAGGGGGGTGAGCGGGTATAGATGAACCAAGTGAGGAATCCAGATGCCACTCTCAATTTTCCTTTGGGACCCATTAGACTGCATGCATGATTATACATCCACAATAAGAGTAGCCTGCTATTGAACCAAGACATCCCCACATTCTCCTAAGCACACTTGGCCAGGGACACCTTTCCCAAAGCCCTGTCAAGCTCACAAGGTGCGCTCACCTACATGGACCTTTCCAAAGGTCACATACTCACTGAACGCCTAACATCATCAGACCCCGATTTCCATATCACCTCAATTGGATCTCTGAAACACCTTTTTCCGCAAGTAGCAACAGCCAAGTAATGAAATACAATTAACTGTATACTTATTTAATAAATAGATTCCATTTTAAATCTTGGCATCATATTCCTTATTATATTTGAGATGTTCACTGCCTCATGATATAGCTTACGCTGTGTGCCGACAGCGTACCGCAAATAGCACTTGCGACACTATGGGCCTCATTACACGGAATGTGGTATGGGTTTACCAGTACCAGTGCCCTTACCGGTACCAGTAAACCCTTACCGCCTTACTACGAGGTCCCTTTGCGGGACCCGACCTCAACGGCTGGTTTTACCAGCCGTTAAGGAACGGGCCCGCAAAGGGACCTTGGTGCAAATTACGGTGTCGCAATTTGCGGCACCGTAATTAGCTCCTTCCCCATTCCCATTGAGCCCTATGGGGGCAAAAATGGGAATGGGGAAGTGCCTTGGTGAATGGGGAATAACCACCCCCGCTCACCTTGGAGTAGGGCGGTAATTCCGCCATCCACCAAGGCAGACACGGTAAAATACTGGCGGCAACCTTGGCGCTAATAGCGCCATGGTTACCGCCTACCGTGTAATGAGGCCCTATCTCTCTTCAAGTCTGCATTCACAAGTTCAAACCGAAAACCTCCTGATTTAAATTCGAGTACCATTACATCAGTTTCATGGGCCTCATTACGAGGTAGGAGGTAGCCATGGTGCTATTAGCACCATGGCTACCCCCTTACCGCATACCAGGTCTGGGTTCTCAGAATGGGTATTTACCGGGTCATTCCAACCTTGAAGGACCCGGTAAATCCCCATTCTGAGAACCATTCCCCATTCCCATTTGAGCCCCCATAGGGCTCAATGGGAATGGGGAAGTAGCTAATAACGGTACCGCAATTTGCGGTACCGTTATCAGCTCTGAAGTCCCTTAGCGGGTCCCGTCCTTAACACCTGGTCAGACCAGGCGTTAAGGAAGGGACCCGCTAAGGGACCTCGGAATATGGAGGTAAGGGATTACGGCACCGGCACCCTTACCGGTGCCGGGAATCCCTTACCTCCTACCTCGTAATGAGGCCCCATGTGTTTATAACGAATGAAAAACAACAGTGTTTTCGATATTTTCATGATTTTATTTAAATGCACCAAACACCCTCCCCAACATATTTTAGGACTAGTCTAATTGTATATACTATCTCCAGTCCTAGAATATTTTCGGAAAGTGTTTGACAGTGCATTTAAATAAAATATTGAAAACACTGCGGTTATTTTTTCATTCGTTATAAAGACTGCATACTCATTAAATCAAGGATTAGGATCACCTATTACAGTACTTGAAAGTGGGAGGAATTTTGAAAGTGGGAGGAATCTGGCATAAAGAGTCATATGTAAAAAGAGCCTGCATGAGATTTTCACGCTTTGCAGACAACGTTTACTAATTGATTCCTTGATTCCTATGGAATCCGCCTGCTCTTTAGAAGTTGCAAAACCAACACAGATTCCATAGGAATCCATTTGTTTTACACCTGCCTGAAAATTATGCAGGTGTAAAACGAAACACGCTGACAACTGACAACACACTGGCAACATTGAGGAGGAATGCATAGTTTATATTTCATCTCTGCAACATGGCCTGCCTCTTTCTTGTCAATGCAAGAAAATCGGACAGCGTGTCAAATGGAGGAGTAAAGGCGTTATATCTTTGATACACTTCCATGTTCTGGCTCCGCACCATAGACAATGAGGGTGGTAGAAAAGAACCCCAATGGAAGGTTATTTTGCAATGCTTAATGCTGTAAATAAAACGTAAAGCCTAGCAGCGTCATTGCACAAGAGGTGGCAATCATATGCAATTTTAAAGGGCCACAAGGTGTAATGGACAAGTAAAGAGCAACACTGAGCCAAACTCGATGTTACCCTTCCATTTTTGACTCAATTTTGTGAAAAGTAACCGCCACCTGCAAATACTACTGCCAGCAGTGTTTACTAATTAATTTCTGTGGCATCCACCTGGTTTTACACAGTCAGAATACCGACACGGATTCAAAACAAATTCATTTCTTGTACACCTGCGTGAAAATCTCCCTCTTACTCTTCACAAGCACACTCCACTTTGACACTGGTGAAAACTGCACGCAAGGGCCGTCAGCAAATACATGCGCGTGTTCATGATCCCTTGCATGCAATAAGCATATCCTTGAAATTGACCCCAGTAATATTGTCAACGTCATCACAATCTTGAGATACTAATAGGCATAGAGAAAGGTATGTATTGTGCTTGGCTGTGCCTGTTGTTGCTTTGGCTTCAACGGAGGGCTGATTTAACATTGTCAAGGACAGAATCAGGGGGATGAAGCTTTATAGCAGAAGGTAAGTTACAGAACAGAACGTGAATTGGGAAACATCCCTGACCTTGGGGAAAGCACCCAACCATATTTTTAGCAGACACAGAACAGCCTCTGAAATAAAACGCTGCTTTATACTTTCTTTAGTTTCAATTATCCGCAGCAAATCTGCCATATCCGCAATAACTCTAATACTATAACATTATTGTGGCATGAACTAAAATTTTATGCCGGCAGCTGTAGAGTTTTAGTGTAATAGGCGTAGTTTAACCAGGGATTTACGGTAACACTATAACTTCATTATGGCATTTTTTGTGCAGTTTTCAATTTGCATAATCCCCAGAATCCCATAAACTGGAGATTTGCATTGGCGGCGTTAAGTATGTGCTGCGACGGTCATGTAGGTTGTGCTTACTTGTCAAAAAGATGCTGGGAGCAAAAAGGCAGAGGATGGCTGTGATGAGATGACTACTGCCCCGCGGGAGTATAAGGATGAGTAGCGGCTAATCAGCACACTCAGCAATCACACTTCTACAAAACAGTGAACCCAATTATAAAGAAGAAACAGGCACCGTCGGGAGATATAGCTCCTTCACCTTTGGTGGTGGGCAGAGGAAAGGTTGTACTCTTTAAAAGGGGTGTGAATGCGAGACAGTATTTTATTTTTATTTACTTATTTTTTTACATTTTGAATCACCCAGACCCAAGGGTACCACAGCATTGGTACAGTACACATGGGCAAAGAACAGTACATTGTTGTAACCTAGGACAGAGACCGGGGACAGCAGTTACTGATATTCATCAAACAACCTTGACAAGTTTTTTGAAGTTGGGGAATGATTGTTTCTGATGAGAGCAGGCCGTGGGTTCCAGAGTGTGGGTGCCGTGATGCAGAAGCTGCCTCCACCTGCTCTTTTGCTCTTATACCGCGGGGTACGCCGCAAGATGCTTGAGCTAGATCTTAATGCCCACGCATGGGCGATTTGGGTGATGCAATTGTTGTGGTACAGTGGGGCCGCGTTGTGAACACAGTGGAGAGCGATGGGTAGGGTTTTGAATTCCACTTTGCATTGATAGCGAGACAGTAGGAGTCATGTCTGGTGGCAGAGATGTGAATAGAGCCTTTGAGGATGATGACAGAGTGCATCATTTTATTTTGGAGTAGTAGGAGATTGGACATGTTGGCTGACGAGGTACCCATGAGTAGTATGATGCAATAGTCGAGTTTGGAGAGGATCAGAGCTTGTGCGCTTGTAAGACAGTTGCTCGGTGAGAGGAGCTGTCTACCCAGGGAGATACATCTTGCAGTGTAAGCAGTAGATGATGCAACCCAACAGCAATAATAGAACAGTCCAAAAGAAAGGAATGTCTAATCAAGGTTCTATAAAAATATATCTACTGAGAAGCACAGCAATATGCATTGAAAACGATTCTAGTAAATGCAAACACTGTACAGGTAGACAGACAAATTCAGATCATGATGCAAGGACTGCAATGATATCAAAAAGGATTGGGTCATGGTTATCCATATTGGGAGCATGGACCAGGTACGGTTTGAGATGAAGGTCACTGTGGTTTGAAAACAGTGTAGGGCAGTTAGGCCACCAAGTCGGTTTGCTGATCGAACTTCAGGTCAATGAAGAAGATGCTGGTGGTTTGAGTTACTGATTGAAATGTGACAGTTCGAAGATGTCCACTGTGGCATGATTCATGTTCAAGCCCAGGATCTCTACAATAATGCACAAAACCATAAAAGAGAAGAATCACAACCTGTCTTATGATGTATATATGTAAATGTTAAATTTAATTCTAAATGATTCAGAGCTCCTATGGCTCATCAAATCTTCTTCAAATCTTAAAGGGTGCAGGGGAGAAAACAAATGACTCTGGTATCAAAAGTCAACAATATCGTGAACACAACAGAGTTCCTATTGGTAATAGGAACTCCCATCCCCTGCACACCATTCGGTAGTGGAAAAAATAATTTTCCAAACAAGATTTAAATGATTTAAATTGTTCAGTAGTTTCACAGTATATAACTTCAAAGGCTAGAAAGCAGGTATATCAAACTGTAATGATTTTTCAAAATAATTCAATTTCACAATTTCATTCACTTGGATAGTGATTGTATTTATATGATCTAAACAAGAAAAAACTATTTTGCATACATGAGTTAAATTCACTCAGTAATCAAATTGAAAATGAAGTTGAGGATAGCACTTCAAGAGAACAATTCCAAACACAAGGTTGAAAAGAAATTCAAAGAGATTCAAAAAGAAATTTAAAAAAATTAAATCAATCAATTATATACAGAGCTCTACGCGTTTCGAGAGATAATTTCTCTCTTCTTCAGGAGCAAAATTAATTCCGAGGTATTCAACAAATTATATTCTCAAAAACACTTTTTCAAAGACACTTTTACAGAAGCACTTTTTCAAAAGTCTTTCTTTATCTATGGTAACCATTCCATTGTGAAATCATGGAAACGTCATCTATTGGTGTCAATGTTCATTCTTTGCTGATAATCTGCAAATAGTATGATATGCATATTAATGGTATTAAAGTTGAATAGATGTTGTAATTATTATATCACACATCAGTGCCTTCAGTACCTACGTGTTGGTGTACTCATGTACTGGATCTAATTGCCCGTTCAAGGTATCTCAGAGGATTTCTTATTCGAGGAGGCTTGCAAATGATTCACCTAGAAAAATGAATGTATACATTGTAATTGTACAGGTTCAAAGCTCAATCAATCATTGAGTACAAATCGTAATACTGGCGAGAAAACACACCATTCAGCTGTGCACAGTGATTCTCAATAGGTGTGTAGGCTGTCTCCGTATTAGATTCAAAGCTTCCGTCTGCATAAATAAAGTTACGCATTAGGGTGACGTTCTGGAATGCACTTAATCTGCTGTAATGTAGATGAGCAGTCACCGGGATTACCTGTGTGTAGTTATTAAATGCGCACTGTCCAAGCGCATGTCTCTCTTTCTTTCCTGATTTCGCCGAATGAAACCGTTGTTAAACAACGTTTCAAATATATCATCATGTCACTCTCTCCTTGCGGTCATGTGAAACAGTTTTAAGTACAGCAACAGTGGTTCGAAGGCAGTTCGACATGGTAGAATGCAGGAAACTAGCTGCTTTGCTTCTTCAGTTGCTGTGAGTCATGATCCAGGAGGTCAAGTACAAGATGTGTCCTTGCTCCGATTCTGCCAACCTAGCCAAGGCTGGCTAGGTCCTTGGAACCAGTGTAGGTGGCAGTGCAGCAGGTCTTGTGCCATCAGCAGTTCACCACCAATGTGCTCTGATAATGGGTAGGGAGCATAGCTTGCCTTTGTCTACAAAGGCTCCTGCCTCACCTCACTGTTGGAGGAATTTGAAAGGGTCTGCCCTTCAAAACCCCAAAGAAGTCCAAATGAATTCTTCTTGAAGAAGTCCAGGAATGAATCTCAAAATGAATCAAAGAAAAAGAGGAAGCTCTCCTCTTATAAAGTCAACAAGTCACCAGGGATTGGTTGAATACAAACCTGATTTTAAGGGGTCCAATCCTGGAATAACAAGTGAGCTATGCATTTTTGCATCATATCCAAAAGGCTTGAAGGGAGACATAAAAGAAAAAGAAACCAATAGTAAAATTAAGATGGAGGAATACATGTGTCCATGTGCTCTGCTCTGCCTGTCTGCTTAAACATGCCCCCTCTTCTAGCCCTGTACTTCAAAGGTCTTTTGGTGTACATTCCACTTTTGTGAGGCAGGCCTTTAATATGGAATTACTACTTTGAAGCCATACTTCCAGGAGGTCGTCTGTTGTAAATCACCAGTCATGGCAGGGAGGAGTTAAGCCACCTCCCAGACTGTCATCAGTGGCATGCACCCCGTCCTTTGTCCCATTCACTGGAATGCAGACAGGCAGGAACATGGAATAGCCATTTCCTCTCATAGCTGGTCTGAGCTCTCTGGATTGATACTGATATGATACAGGTTTTTATTATTTATGTGAATCATCAGTCTCCATACCAAACCCTTGGCATGGCTTATATTTCCAGATTATCTTGCCACCGGGTTAATAGTTTACTATAGTTAAATGGTTTTGGAACAGAGGTGCAGATTTACATGCAGCCTCTGCATTGACTATGCTCTCACAGCAGCTGTCATACAGGGCACCTCTGACCCCTGAATTACCTCTGTACCATGGGAGGGAAGGGTCTGCAGATCAGGGAGACATGCAGCCGGGCGTAGGTGTACACTATGCTTTTGCTGTGGAGCTGTATGAAGGTGATGTCTGTTTATCGAAGCACACTTTCTCAGATGGAGTACCCACTTCATTTTATAATTAATAAAAAGCAAACTTGCCAGGGCTTCCCTACCCTTGCCATATAGCAATCATTTGCAATGATTTAGGAAGTTTGGTCTTTAGACAGCCACTGAACTCATGCCTCAGATATAGGGAACATGCAAATACTTCTTTCAAACATGCAAATACTTTTTTCAAAATGTTCTTTTGAATTTTCTACATTTTTAACAGTATGTGGCATGCCCTCTCGGGGGTTATAAACCCACCCCAATACCCTGCTCTCTTTTTCTCTACCTCTGAACAGGATAAGTATTAGAAAGAGGGAAACATGTTCAAGCCAGAATGAATTAAGATGTAATTATTTTTTTTAAACTTTTATTTATATGGCTTGGCAACACAAGAACAGGCGAGAGGCATACAAGGCAATAACAATCAGAGCAGTACAGGTAATATAGACACATATGGTAAACTCAAAACCAATTTGTACACATAGGGGGTACATCAGAGGTGGGTATGGAACAACAGGGGAACAGTTCAGGAGGCAGAGGGAGAGTGGTGGGGGGAAAGGGCCAGAGTTACTGTGTCTGAGGCAGTGTCGGTTGTAGACATGTATGATCGGAACCTTGACCAGACATCTTTGGGTCTTGTGCGAGCTGGCTGTTGTACGGCCCAGGATTCTTCGGTGTCTGAGGCCCAAGTGACCGCTCTGAGCAACTGTGCGTGAGTAGGTACAGTAGGCCAGAGCCAACAGAGCAGTATAGAGCGAACTGCGAGTAGCATGCATAGGCCCGCTAGTTTTGTAGAGTCACAGCTAAGTTCGGGAAAGTCATGGAAGAGGCATCTCATTGGAGACGGAGTGATAGGGTGTTCGAGAATATCTGACATAGTGGAGCATACTGCACTCCAGAACTGGGAGAGGCGAGGGCAGGACCAGATCATGTGGATGTAGCCAGCGTTATCAAAGCCGCACCTAGGGCAGCTGTGGGAGAGGTCACTCGAGATATGGTGCAGTCTGTTCGGGGTGTAGTGATACCTATGAAGCACCTTGAGTTGGATCAGTTTAAAGCGGGAGTAAAAAGATAACCCATGGGTGTGAGCACACATCCGGGTCCACCGTTTGTCGGTCATCTCCAGACTGAGGTGGTCCTCCCAAGCCTGTCTTAACCTGGTGAGTGCCGGGGGAGTTCTGGACTGTACCAGGGTGTGGAGCCTAGATATTTTGCCCCTCAAGGTAGTGGGAGAGGTTAGTTCCGTAATTGCAGGTTCATCTGGTGGTATTGCCGGGAAACTAGGGTATTTATGTTTAAGGGTTTTCCGGAGGGACAAGTTTTGGAGCCAGGTGGATGGTAACTGCCTCAGGGACAAGGGGAGATCCGGCCACTCTATGAAGTTGCCCTGTTCAAAGACACCACAAAGAAGTTCAAAACCGGAATCAGCCCAACGGCGGACAATGAGGAGAGGTACGTGAGGGACCTCCGGGAGGAAGTTCCAAAGTGGTAGGTTACCATGGATGGGATGGGCGAGTAATTTCCAGGTTTTTGATAAGGCCAAAGACGTGCAGGTAACTGGATCGACAGATCCCAATGTCATCGGTATTGGTGTAACTATCAGGGAACGAATATCACGGTCGCTGATTGACAGCTTTTCGAGTCTAACATGGGGTGGGGGGTCTGACACGTCGAACCAATACGATGGTTATTGAAGTTGTGCCACTAGCCAATATTTAAGGAAATCGGGAGCGCCGAAGCCGCCAACATCCATAGGGGTGGCCAAGGTTTTGAGCTTAAGCCGGACCGCACCTGAGTACAAAAGAAAGGTGATAAGGGTGCGAGTCAGCGCCTGGAAGAACCTGCCACCCGGACATTGAGGGATGTTGGCGAACCGGTATAAAAGCTGGGGTAATACCACCATCTTCAATATCCCTATCCTGCTCACAAGTGAGATCGGGAGTTTACTCCAGCCCAGTGTTTTCGTTGTAAGGCTTGTGAGGTATTTTTGGTAGTTCTCCTCAAAGACCCGTTCGAAGTGGCGAGACACTACTATGCCCAGGTAAGTGAAGTTTGGCTGGGCCCATGCGGATCCTAGGGTGTCAGGTGGGGGGACTTGTGCAGGCAGTGAGCGGGAATAAGGTGGATTTAGAGCAATTCACTTTGAGGCCGGAGATATGTCCAAAAAGGACAATATCGTCCAGTATCGGGGCCAAATTGGTGTCAGGGGAACGGATGAAGAGAAGGGCATCGTCAGCATATAGGGACACTATATCCGATTGTCCAGCAGTTTGCAGGCCCCTGTGTGCATGGGATTGACGCAGCATGTCTGCAAATGGTCCCATTGCTATGGCAAAGACTAAGGGGGAGAAGGGACAGCCCTGCCTCATCCCTCTAGCTATCTGGAATAGGGGGGAGCATCGGTCTTCATTGAGAATCCTGGCCACTGGGTTAGAGTACAGCAGCCTGGCCCAGGAAAGAAATCAGGGGCCAAATTTGCATTTTTTCGAGGACCCGCCAGAGGTACCTCCACGAGACGGAGTCAAAAGCCTTTTGCATATCAAGTGTTGCGCCCACTGCTTGGACATTTGGGTTAATCCTGTTAATAATGCTGAAGAGGTGCCTCAGGTTCAGGGAGGTGGAGCGTCTCGGGATAAATCCTGCTTTGTCTGGATGAACAATGTGTGGCATATAGGGGACCAGGCGTAGAGCTAATAGTTTGGCATAGATTTTGACATCGCTATTGATGAGCGTGAGTGGACAGTAGGAGCCACATTGTGTAGGGCGTTTACCGGTTTTCAACAAGACGGTTATCGTGGCTTCACGAAGTGAGGGGGGAACCGGCCTGCCTCCACTGATTCTTCCCAAAGGGCCACCAGGTGGGGAAGGAGGAGAGATTTGAAGTGTTTATAGAATTCAACGGGAATACTGTCTGAACAAGGGGATTTGCCTGATGAGAGTGAATCTATGGCGTCCAAGATTTCCTCAATGGCGAATGGATTCTCGAGAGAACCGATGGTCTCAGGGGAAAGGACCGAGAGGGGGAGGCCATCTAGGTAGGAGTCCATCTCCGATGTCAAGGCGCCGTCCGCATTAGCGTACAGCGATTCGTAGAAGGAGAGAAATTCAGAATTGATGTCATGTGGTGATGTGGCCAGGGAACCGTCGGGTCTATCGACTCCAGGGATGGGAGGGGTGCCGAACTCTCGGCGGAGGAGCCTGGCAAGTAAGCTTCTTGGGCATTCGCCCTCGCCGTATTTTCTCGCAAGGCCTGGGCTGTCCAGGAACCTCAGTTCGCGATCCACCAAGGAGTGAATTGTGTCAAGTTCCACACCAATTGATTCCAAGAGTTCCGGGGTTTGGTGTAGTGAGCATTGGGACTCCAGTGTGGAGAGCGTGGCCTTGCACACAGTGATATCTCTGCGAATTGTTTTAAGGATGCCATTTTCCTTGGACAGGGCAATACCTCTAATGACAATACCTCTATTATATGCCTTCAAAGATTCCCAGAGGGTGGCATGCGAGGATACCGTAACGGTGTTGATATCAAAGAACTCCTCAATAGCAGTCTCTAACTCGGAACTGAAGACAGAGTCAAGGAGGGAGTGGGGTTTAATTCTCCAGTGTCTGACCCGATCGCGATCTGGGCCCCAACAGAGGGTGATGGTGACCGGTAAATGATCAGAGAGGGTTCTGGGGAGGATCATTAGGCGGGACACATTTCTTATAAGTATGTCGGGCACTAGCCACCTATCAATTCGGGAGTATGAGTCGTGTACCGAGGAGTAGAAGGAATAGGAGCCATAGATGTTCAACAGTACCACCTCCTTGTTCTGTAGGATACCATGGTGTAGAACATATCTGCCCTGGGGGTCAATCTGTGTAGATATGGGGTTGAACTTGAGGCTCCTATGAATTAGAGTCATGGCCCTGCTTCTTTTGGTGGAATAGTTAGTAAAGTATCTTTGGGGACCTCAGGTTTTGGCGAACTTTTCGCAGTGTTCAGTGCAGGCATGTGTTTCTTGTAGGAACAGGATTTTGACCCCATGACGTTCGGCCTGGAGCTGTAATTGTCTCATTTTCTCATAGTTTCCAAGTCACCGCACATTCCAACTCATGAATGTCAAGTTATCCTCGGACATCAATACAATGACATTTGTTGGAAGTTACAGGATAACTGATCGGTGACCCCCAAAGTCGATGTACTGTTTGCACAGACCAGTGACAGTATCGAGTATACCTTGTCCATCGCATCACCCTCCTTGCGCAAACCAAGCCTTTTTTTAACATATAACCCAACATAACCCCCCAGCCACATCCCTCCCCCAAACAGAGGAATGACAACCCCAAACCGAAACAACCAAATCCAAACCAATGGCATCAACGCCGGGGGGACCTGTGAACCAGCCTGGCGGTGACGCTCCGGACCGTAAGCCACTTGAAGGATAATCATGGTGCCTAGTAATGACATAGGGCATAACCCAGACCGGATCCTACGTGGGTGGGCAAGGCACGGTCGATAAAAGAAACAATAATAATCTTGAGGTTGAAAGGGATATCCTCCATAATAACCAGATAAGACAGGCATCTGGATTCAACAACAAATCGAAAAGGAACTTTGTAGTAGTGAATGGGCGCAGTTGCGGAGAGTCAGACCTGCAAGGCGTCCAGTAATGAGCCCAGAGGATCCCTCCGGAGCCGCAAGCTCATATTTCAAGTTGTCAATTACGCCGCTCTAGTTCCAGAGGGTGCTCCGGTTTGTATACAGACAGCCGAGGAACCTTGCAGTACTGGATGGGTGCGTTAAAGAAGGGGATCAGCCGGGAAAGTGTTCATCAATAAACCTACAGGCCTCCTCAGGGATTGTGAAGAAGTACACTTGGTTAGAGTATTCGATCCTTAATTTGGTGGGATATAGCATAGAGTATTTGACCTCCAGGTCACGTAGTCTCTTCTTGACCGCTAGGAATGTTTTACGCTCCTATTGAACTGCCACTGAAAAGTCCGGATATAGATGGATCCTAGCGGCCCCCAGGAGTAGTTCACCCTTGGCCCTCGCCGCCCTGAGGAGGGCATATCTATCGCGAAAGTTTAGGACTCTGGCTATGATAGGTCAGGGAGGCTCGCCAGGCCTGGGTTTTGCAGTAAGGGCCTGATGGGCTCTCTCAATCGCAAATTGTGGGGAGAGCTTTGGAGAATCAAGCAGTGTTAATAGAGTGCGCTCAACGTAATCCTCCATAGGTTCCTTTATGTTATCCTCTGGTATTCCAATAATGCGGAGGTTGTTGTCGAGCGCGATTCCAGGTCCTCATTCTTTTTCTCAACCTCAGGGACTCGGGAAGAGAGCGCGGAGCCCTCCGCCCCGAGGGAGCCCAGGCGATCCTCGGTGGCACTCACTCGTGTCTCGATCTCAGTCACACGACCGTCAGTCCTCTCGATATGGGCTTTAATGGAAGATATAGTGCCGTTCATGTCATCTAGTTTACTGTGTAGCGTGGTGAATCCCTCCCGAATGAATTCCATCATTTTCTGGGAGTCAGAGGGAACCAGGGTCGATGAGTTGGACGGCTCCTGTTCGGGCTCCTCCGTCACCGCTCCCGACGAGGCCTTCGTAAACATGTTAATCGAACTTTGTTTCTTTCCCGTCCCCTTGGTCATGGAGCCGGTTGGATAGGAAGCCCGAGGGCCAAGGGGGGGAACAGATGTACCAAGGCAGAGCATGGAGGATGAGGGTCTACAGGGGAGGCCAGGTAGGTTGTGCGAGGTGTTCAGAGGGGCCCGGACACCCGCCGAGCCGTAGCCCAACGCGAAGTAGTGATTGGATGTGGAGCTTGTTGAAGTGCGGTTGAGGGCGCCCGCCGGCGGGGCCAGGGGAGGCCCCCCCGGACATTGACAATGGGCGCATGTTGAGTGGACCGTGGGTGAGGTCACTGGAATGGACTATCCTGATGCCACGGAGTAAGGGCCAGAGGCCGGGGAGCCAAATGCGGCAGCAGCGTCCAAGAAAGCTGTATCTGTGGGCTCTGGTGGAAGGATAGGGGGGTACACCTCACTCGCCAGAAAATAGGTTGATAGAATGCCTCAGCGCGTTGAACGTTGGCGAGCAAGAGGGAGGCAGGATTCCCGGGCCAGGCAGCAGGTAGGTGGTCGGGTTGGGGGTCCCTTGTTCACAGAATATCTTGATGAAGCGGACGATCCATTTGTCACGTAGCCCGAGTGGTGGGCGCGGCACAGTGAGTGTCAGAAGAGGTCCGGTTGGGCCCTGGGTCTCCAACAGGTGTATGCGAGTGGAGGATGTGGTCAACGTAGGTCTGCAGAAGGGTCCCCCCCAAGGGGCATTTCAAGGAGGCCAGTGGGGCCCAGGGCGGGAAGAAGCCTCAGTACAATCGTCCAAGAACAGACCCGGTGTGTTGTCCTTGTGGGATAGCGTGAAGTGCACAGACTGCTGTACGGGGGGACCACCCCGGCACTGCCGTGGCCACCAGAAAATGTTAGGGGATGAAGCTCCGGGAATGTGGTGGAAGGGGCAGAGCCCCGATGAGGCCCCCTTGAATAGTAGCAGGAGGGGGCGTAGGTGCCGTTAGCAGTCTCCAACAGTGCAGGGTGAGGCAAGTGGTGCCCGGGTCAAGTCAGTAGTAGAGGCAAGGGGCTCCAGAACTCACTGTGGGCCTCAAGGCAGAGGCAGCAGCTCCCGCAATGCTCCAGGGTAAGGAACAACTGCGACTGAGTCTCACGGGCCCCGGGTTCAGCACGCCGCCCAGGAGGGGAGGCGGAGCAGGGCACTCTGTGATGTGAAGGACCTCCGGGTCCAGGCAGGCCTCCAGGAAATGCAGGCACCGAGCGTCAGCACGCCACCCCCGAGAGGCAATGGAGCGGGTGCAGAGCGGGCGTTCAATTATGTGTGGACCTCCGGGTCCAAGCAAGTGTCTGGGTTCCTCCGGCCCCGGGCTCCGTCCCGTGGAAGCAGTGAGATCGGGGTGCCCAGCAATGGAGTGGACCTCCGAGTCCAGGCAGGCAGCAGGGCACCCCGGGAGCGCGATGCCAGAGAGCCGCGCAGGAAGGGTGGAGGAGCGGGGTGCCCAGCGGTGTAAGGGACCTCCGGGTCCACGCAGGAGGCAGGCTCCCCCGCCCGGGTCTCCGCGGACCACAGATGGATGGAGGAGTAAGGCAGCGCCGCGCGATTCCCACGCCGCTCCCCCATGACAGGCCTCCGATCCTCAGCCTCGGGGCAGAGTCGTGCTGGAGCCGGAGGGGCGGGATGGAGCAACATCAGCTCCCGGTCCTGTTTCAATGTAGTGTATCTCCGTTGCAGAGTGGACCCAAGACACGGGGTTCAGGCAGCGGGCGCCCGGGACCAACAGTAGCCCATTGAGGTAGGTGGTAGAGGATGAAGCGACGCACCACAGGAGAATTACAAGCAAAAGATGCCTCGTAGAACGGAGCTCCGAGATAGGCGGCCATCTTAAATGAGCGCAACAGCGCCCCCCCCCCATTAAGATGTAATTGACTTACCTATGGCATGCATGAATGTGGTAGAGTTAATTGTTGGTTGAAATTCCTCAGAGTGGCCTTACAATTTAATGAAAACTGGGTAAAGATCTATGAACCAGATGAAAGTATAAAATACAGTTCAAGGTTATCATGGCTTGTGAGTTTTTTGCACCCCTTGTTGTTGCAGTGCCATGTTACCCTCTCAGTTCATCTCCTGCCCACCCCTGGCCCTTTTTACCATAAGTGATGTTTTTCACTGGCCTTTCCCTGTTTAGGCATGTCCCCTGTTCTCCTTTTTTTGTGATTATTTTTTCTACGTCCCCAAAACCGTGCTTTCGGGATGCATGCAGCAGATCCTTTCTCCTGATTCCATAGGGGAACTACATGTTCTTCATGGTGTGGACTTGGGGCTCCCCCTTCACCTGCAGGAGCCCTCTGACTGCCATCTCTTTTCATTTTGATTCACTCCCAACACTATTTTTGTTTACACTTTCCCTTTCATCCTTTTTGCCACTCTCCAACCTGCTGGAACTTGAGTCAGACCCACTGCCATGACAAATCCTTGCTGCTGGGGAATAGTGGCTGCGGAAAGATGTATCGGCCCCACCAGTATTATGAACACTTACATAAACTCCTCTAACACATGATTATATCATAGTTATCATATTTGACATTGGATGATGACATCATGGTGATAGACTGTTCTTCATGACATCATCTGAATGGTACCTTACTCTTCATGTCATCATCAGGTGGAGATTGTAACGGTTTTAGAACCTGGCACACTCCAGCCAGGGACTTCTTCCACTAACCATGATTGTGGCGCACAATGAAAACGTCTTTTTATTTTAACCCTGGGTTCTTGTTTGAGTAGCCACCCAACCCATCTCACACCCACCTTAACAAATACCCTACGTCGCAATGGACTATGAACCAGGCCAGTGTGTAACAATGAAATATGTATTAATTTTAAGAATTCAAAGAAAATCAAGCAAATCAAAATTAGGGCAGCAGCCACCACTGTGTGGCAGTATACATGCAAAAATCCCACAATACAGCTACTTCACACTCCTAACGTAAGATACATAAACCTTTAATAGAAGCAGAAACAAAATTACTATTCTTCAAAATGACAGATGGCACACAGGTTATGCACTCCCCCTGCAACACTTCCCCCAAACACCTGCTAACTAATTTCTTTGTGGATGGAAATTAGTGGCAAGGAGTCAGTATGAAAAGGGAAATTCGTTTTTTAAATTAGACCCACCACCCCAGGATGGGAGGTCAGAAACAAAATGAAAACCTTCAAAAGGAGCACAATGGCATACTCGGCTTTGACTAGTTACTTGTATATCCGTTTACAATTGCAGTATGATAGCTAGAACAGCAATTTGTGTGGCTGCAATTAAATGATAAGGAAGTTTACAGACTACTGAACAGTGCACCAAAGCAACATGACACAGGTAAGAAAATCGATTTTGGGTGGGAAACAATTCAGAAAACAAAACACACACATGGAATTGCAAATCTTCTTTTACATAGGCTTCAAAATGACAAGCAGCTAAGAAAAGGGGCTTAGCTGTCAAAATCGGAAATCGGTTTTTGGATGAGAAACAAAGACACATATCAGACAGGATTCTGAGGGAAAGGGAAGATTCTTAATGGGATGATAGTGTGGGTTTTTCTATGGGAAATGCAATTCGGAATTTATAGAAAAGCACAAGACACATGCAAATTCGTTTTTTTCTATACTAGACTATTTCTGTTGAGACCATATTTTAATGACTATACTTGACAAAATTCTTACTTTCGAAAGGCAACAAAAATGAACGTGAATTTTCAATGGGGAAGTTAATTAATTTACTTCAAATAATATTAGGGACTTACACAGATAACTGGAATAATTATAAAAGGAATACGCTAACAGATATGGACAAACACAGCTCCTTCTAAGGAAAGGTGAACAGATGATACTGGCATGGGATATTAATAGGATTTGAATAGGATGGAAGGGCAAAAGAGAGGAACATGGAGTTTTGGGGTACTGGGTGGCATGATGCTTACAAGAG
Organism: Ambystoma mexicanum; assembly: GCF_040938575.1. Lineage (NCBI taxonomy): Eukaryota > Metazoa > Chordata > Amphibia > Caudata > Ambystomatidae > Ambystoma > Ambystoma mexicanum. The sequence goes on along the minus strand of NC_090934.1, from coordinate 113,538,063 downwards.
AAGCTTGAGTTTGGGAATTTGGACAGCCAGCGAGGTCTCTGGACAGTGGGCCCAAGATTCTGGTCACTGGGACAGTGGGGCCAAGAGATCTGATCACAGGCGCAGCTGGGCTCTCCTGTATGGGATCAGCTGGGCAAGGTCTGGTCATTGGACAGCAGGATGGGTCACCTTGGCAAGGTCTGGTCACTGGGCTCTCCTAAATGGGATCAGCTGCCTTTCCTCCTTTCTCCCTGGATGCTTGGGTAAGGCTGGATCTGGCTGGATCTGGAGGGGTGGTTCTGCCTTGAGCCTTAAAATGTACCCCATAAGATGTATTACTTTGCACAATTATATGTTGCACAAACCATAGTGATATGTTAACCTTGGTCCTTTCTGAGTCATCACCTGCTCGAAGCCAATAGCCTCCTTCAGTCCTACCAATCTGCCTTTAGACCCAGATGCAGCACAGAAATGGCCACCAGCATGGTGATCGATAATGCTCTTAAAATCCTTGATTTTGCCCATCCTTGCCTCCTAGTTCGCCTTGACATCTCAGCAGCATTTGACACTGTAGACCACCACTCCCCGACAATCTACATTGCTTTATGGGGATCAGCAAGATCGTCCTCAGTTGCTTCAAATCCTACCATGCAAACTGCCAACAGTTCGTACACATGGATTCTTCCAGATCACCAACTTTACTCATCACCTATGGAGTCCCGCAAGGATCCAACCTGTCCCTGTGATCTTTAATCTTTACATGGAACTACTCGGAACCCTTCTCTCTCCACACAAAATCCACATTCACCAATACCCAGGGGACCCACAGATCTACCTCAAGATATCCTCAATCGAATATATCCACAGGCTCATGGCCTGACTCACATTGATCCAATCCTGGATGTCCAGTGCTTACCTGAGGCTCAGCCCCTCCAATTCCTACTGCTGGCCAACAATACCAAACACCCTGAAATCCAGACCTGGCTCTCTGCTATGAACCTTGAGGGATTCACACCCAAGCTAACCCCCTGTGCCAAATCCCTTGGGTTCAACATAGGCAGCCAACTAAGATTCAGACAGCACAAAGCAAGGAAGAAACCAAATGGCCTGGTACCAGTTTTCTCTCCTGTGGAAAATCAAGCCCTTCACCCCAGAAAACAACATCAAATCCACTGTCCAAGCCTTGATCCTCTCCAACCTGGATGGTGGCAATGTATTTTGGAAGGCCTTCCAGTGACTACCCTGGCACCCCTGACACAGTGTCAGGGGTGCCAGGGTAATGTTTGGGAAATGTGTCCTGCATGCTGCAGAAAGATGCATTAAAGGACTCCACAAAGTCAACCACATCACCCCGGCCCTCATTGAACTGTACTGGATCCCACTGTAAGCTCTTATCATGTTCAAATTGTGTTGCTTCCTCTACAAGGCTGTCATCCTAAAGACCCCAAGCTACCTCACTGAGAAACACAACATCTCTGGAGGCCTGTGATCCACCAGAAGTAGGGAAATGTCCAAACTGGAATACAAACAGTGCAGGAAGGAAAGACCCAGAAGGAAAACCTTCTCTGTCCATGATCCAAGACTCTGGAACCTCCTCCTAATCAACATCAGACTTGCCCCATCAATTCTACAGTTCAGGATAAAGCTCAAGATCTTCCTTTTCAAGGAATGGCTCCTCCTTAACACTTAGGTCCACACACCCTGCACTCATCGTACCTGAAACTCAGTGATCTGCTCCCCACTGTCGTCCCACCATGCCGCCAATTTCCCACCCTCCCCTGTTAGCTCCCAGCTCTTTTTTTCTCAGCTTCCCTCACTGCATTCTTCCCAATATGATTGTAAAGCTTGCTGTTGCTTCCCAAAGCTAGGGGTGCGCTTAATATATACCATAATATTAATATGAATTAAAACTTTGCATATAGCTTCTGTGAACATCATTCAAAGCTTAATGTTACATTCAGGTCTGCTGTCTTTGTCAGTTATAGCTGGGAGCTCGAAAAGGTTAGCTGTGACATCACATATTTTTTTTTTTTTTTTTTTTTTATTGATATATGGTTATACAATTGACAACCTTTTATCAAGTTAAAACAAATATAAAATCTTTTTCTTAAGTTTTAAGTAAATGTTGAATTTCCTGTCACTGTTTTTTCACACATCGATAGCCGCTTCTGTATATCGATGGAAAATGTAACTACTTCAAGAAATACTGATGACTTTTTGCCGGATTGAAGCATTTTCCACCATAATTCTCTTGATTTATGTCCGTATTTATTAATGATGTGAATCATATAGAAAGTTCTTTGTGATGATAGAGCCGGGCAGATCATGAATAGGTGATACAGATTCTCTGGTGACTCAGATTCTTGACAAAGTCTGCAATTCAGAGGAGTATCTTGGTTTCGTGGCCAGGCAGTTTCTCTTGTTTTAATTAGATTGAGCCGAAATCTAAAGAATTGATCTCTGAAGTACCAGTGCAGAAAGAGTTTTAGATATCTTGGTAAGGAATTTGGTCTTTTACTGTCCTCCCAAGGTTTTCCATAAGTCTTGCATGTTGACCATTCCTTTTCGGTTCTGAACCAGTCGCAGGAGTACAGTTTTTTTTTTTATTTTGTCCGGATTATTGATTAAAGTGTCCATTTGTTCTCCTGTGGTGTCAAGTAGACATCGGCATTCTGATTGCCATTCACTCAGTGTTGGGTCAAGTTCTTCAATGAGGGCTTTTTTTAGGCAATTGAATCCGCCTTTAGGGTTTTGCTCCATGCATTTTCTGTAGAATGATAACGTCTTCCATTCTACAATTGCTAGCATGGAGGTTAGGCCTAACTCTCTGCGGATTGCCTGTATTGGCGTGCCTTTGGGAAGGCGAAGAATGTTTTTCCAAAAGTAGCCTTCTAGAACTGCCCAATTTTTGGCTTTAAAATTGAATGATGTTTCGGCGCCATAGGTAAGGATCGGAATGACCTTTGCTTTATAGAATTTGATGATTGGAATTAAACTGAAGCCACAGTATCGTTTCAGGATAATTTTTCCTAGACCTGTTAGGTTCAGAGCCTTTTTTCTTAGTGTTTGGAGCCGTGCAGCATCGATCTTGCTTGTATTAACACAAACTCCTAAATATTTAAAGGATTGAACTATGGGAATTTTTGTTCCGAGTAGTGACCAGTTCATTGTTTTAATTCGTAACTGGCTCCTTTGAACACCAAAAGGTAGAATGGCCGATTTCTGCGGATTAATTGTGAGTCCGTTGATTTCCATGTACTGTTGTAAGGCGTTTAATTGTCTTTGCAGACCAATCGGAGTTTGGTCTATGAGGACCACATCATCAGCATACACTAGACGACTCACTTGAATGTTTGCTATTGAAGGAGGAAAACATCTAATATTATTAGCTGCAGCATCTATGTCAGAAATAAAGAGGTTAAATATTTCGGAGGCCATCGGGCAACCTTGTTTAACGCCTTTGTTTGTCGGAATTGGCTCGGTTAGTAGGCCAGTTTTGTTCAACCGGACACGGAGAGTAGTATGATGGTGAAATTCTTTAATGGGGTCTATGATTGAAGCAGGACAACCCCATTTTACTAATTTGGTCCATAGCTTTTGGCGTGAAATACTATCAAACGCTTGAGTTAAATCAACAAAAGCTATGTACATTTTCAGATCTTTTCTTCTCTCTGTGCGGCTTTTCAGCAAATTTAAGATAAATATATTAAGTGATGTTCCAATGCCTTGGACAAAACCTGATTGCTATGGATCGAAATGGCCTGATGTAGTTGCCCAATTTCGCAGAGCTTGCAGTACAAGTGTGCCAAATACTTTGCCCATGGAATCTAGCAGCGCTATAGGGCGATAGTTGGTTGGAATTTGTCGATTGCCCTTTTTATGAATGGGTATGATTATTGCTTCCTTCCACGAAATCGGAATTTTTTGAGTTGATGTAATATAATCGAACAAAATTGACAAAAGTTTCGCCCATTTATAAGGATTTTCTTGAAGAGCAGCATTGCTTATTCCATCAGGGCCATATGCATTGGATTTTGATAACTTTAAAATGACATTCTCGATGGTACTCACTGAGGTGTCTATTAAATGCCATTTCTCGTCGACTTGTGCAGATGGCAGGTCTTCCTGTTCTTGATTGAACAAAGTCTTGAAGTGGGAGATCCAAACTGCAGGATGTATTGGCGTTGTTGTCAGGGAGTTTTGATCCGTCTGTAATTGATTTAACTGTTTCCACATGTCTGCAGTGTTAGACGACTGTATGATGCGCAGTATTTTCTCTGCATCATTACGATCTAGTGTCTTTTTGTATCGCCTTAGCCAATTCCGATATTGCTGGCGCAGGAATTTTCTTCTAATTATGGCTAGTGTAGAGTTGTTACCCTTTAGGGTGTTTAAGCTTTTTCTCAGTATCTATTTTTGATTGATGATTTGATGGTCGAAGGAGTGCCGATGTATACTGGGGTTCAGATAAGAACATTTGGATTTTATCTCGTATGTTTTGAATAGGCTGAGATAGTTCAAAGGTTCAGTCTCTCTTGTTGAATGCAGAACATTTACAAGAGTAGATGAGTTTTCAGTCAAAGATGGAAGTTTGTTAGATGGAATTTTAATACGGTTTTTCCCCATATTGATTTGAATCAACCTCATATTTGTGAATTTTGCATTATTTTGAATTGGTAGTAATTTAGCTGAGAACAAGTTGTTCATGTGTATTACCACAAATTCATTTTCTGCTGTGATCAGTTCTGATTAAATATAAATATAATCTATGATGTGGCCACCATTGCCATGTTTTCTGGTGATATTAGCTGGGATGTCTCCAGTGGTATTGCCGTTTATTAAGTTCAATTTGTGCGTGTTCATAACAGTGTTCCACTGGTAACCTCTCTTTTCCGCTGGTGTTAGAGCGAAGCTGTCGATTGTTAGGAGGCCTGTAGTTTCATCCCAGCAGTTCGAATTCAAATCGCCACAAATGATAAACCATGGGTCCACCCATTTTTCTTTGCAGTGCACTATCCATTTCTCGATTTGATCCGGAAAATTCATGCTTGCGACAGATGCTGGGTTCCAATAAAGGTTAACAATTATGAGTGTTTTCCTTATTTGTTGGTCAGCAGTCTTAATGGGTCCTACTACAATGTGGATTAGAGAAGTTGGCATGATTTCTTTTACTATTGCAAAGTCAAATTGTTTGTTGATAAGAATCAGTAGGCCTGACATTGGCCTACCAGTATTTCCTTTAGTTGCTGGGTTGAGATGGCTTGAATAGCCTTCTACTATGGGCGGAGTTCGCAGCCAGGTCTCTTGAAAACAAAAGATATCGTGCATTTTGATTTGGTTGGTTCCTTCTTTGAACAGGTGACTGAAGCCCAATGGGCCTCATTACAACCTTGGTGCTAAGTGCACCAACTTTACCACCATGGTGTAAACTCCGTTTACAACATGGTGGATGGCGGATTTACCGCCCCATTCCAAGGTGAGTGGGGCGGTAAATCCCCATTTCCCATTTTCCCTTCCCCATTCCCATTTTTGCCCCATAGGGCATAATGGGAGTGGGGAAGGCGCTAATTACGCCACCGTAAATTACGGCGGCGTAATTAGCACCATGGCGGGTTAGCGCCATGGATTTTAACGCCTGCTAAAAGCAGGCGTTAAAATCAGAATCAGGCGTTAAGGGTTAACGGTGGCGTTAACCCTTAACGCCTGAGTTGTAATGAGGCCCATTGTGTTCCATGAAGCTATTGTAAGGGGCGTGGGTGCTGACAATGCCCCATCCTATGTCATCTTGATTTTGTCTGCCACTAGTGCCATCAGCCATTTCCAGTTCTCCTCTGTTCCAGCTGCTAAGGATCTTGATTCCTGGTTGTTAAAAGATCTTTCATGGCTATAGCCATTTCTTGATTTTGGTAAGGGAGATTGCTTGTGTCTATAAGAGTTCCTTCGCTGATGTAAATTGCATCTTTCAGACCTATGGCGGTCTGAGTATTGGGATGAATGTTTATGCCAATCATTTTTGTAATTGCGCCACTCAGATGTGTCAGTTAGGCTATGCCATCTTTCATGATTTTTTGCAGGCCATTTGTTGGAGCGCCCTTGATTGACCTTTGGTTCAGGAGATTGGTTTCTTTTTGAATAGTTTTTTAATGGACCAGCTGGTATTCCTGACTCGGTGAGGAATGTGTGATAAGAGGAGTCATCGGGTAGATGAGCACTCGGTCCAGTGTTTTTTCTTCTGGAAACTCGAATCTTGCAATATCATTAGACGTAAGTGAGCGAAGAGATGGAACATGGTGTAAGAGTCTAATAACGTTTGCTCGGTTCATGATTAACCCATCATCCTCGGTGTTCATTCTTTCCAGTAGTAGTCCATCTTCGAAGGAATTAAGATTTGAGTCAGGTTTTGTTGCTTTACAGACCACTTGATTTCTTGAGCGGGATGGAAGTTTTAGTGGAGAGATCTGGTAGTTGTCTTCACTTGGGTCGTCTCCAAAATGCTTTTGCGTGTTGTTTTGTTTAGTGGGGGCTAGATTTGAGTCACTCTCCTTGTCTATAGTGCTTTTCAATTCTTTATTTAGAGGTGTCTCTTTTTGTGTGTTAGCAGCCAACTTTTCCACTTTTTAGGGCTTTTGGATCGGCAAATTTCTATCTTTTCGTCTCCCACGTGCCTCCATGGCTAGGGAGTTTGACCTGGGCTGTTCTATCTGTCGGCGAAGTGGCCCTTTTGGGACCCTTTCCGGATCAAGATTACTACTAGGAATCGGTGGAGTGTCATCCATATCTGTATGGATTACGGAGGCACTCACATTAGGATCTTCTTCCTCTTCAAGATCAGCTCTTGACTGGTCGCTATTGTCCTCAGAGTAAGTTGATAAATTCGTCATGTCAATTGACGAAGTGTCAATTTCATTGACAGAGACTTCCAGTACACTGATGTCCTCTATGTTTGTAGTTTGACAAGTTGATTCTTTAGAATTTGGATGCTTGCCGATTATTTCCTTAATTGGTGGGGGATCGTGAGAGATTTCCTCTACTTTATGGCTCTGTTCAGTGTGAGTCGGTGGTAATCGTTTTACTTGTTGACTTAATTTTGTGCAATTGTCACGATTATTGTGTGTCGCTCCAACATGAAGTGAATTTGGCATTATTTTTGATTTCGTAATTAACTTCACTGTTTTGACGGTTGAGTCCAGAGCCACTCTGTTTTGTTTACTTTGCTTGGGCAAACCTGTTGGGAGTATCTTGGTTGGTAGTTGTGCTTTTGGTTGTGGTTTATTTGGCAATTGCTTTATCTCAAGTACTTTAGATTTGCCATTTAATTTGGTTTTAGATGTTTTGACTGTTGGTTTCAGATTAGATGGCTTGCGTCCTTGGACAAAAATAGGGCATATTTGTTATGGCAAATTGTCACATGGAACGTGTTCTGCGCCTGTGCCAGCTAGTTGAGCTGCACTTTTGGGAATTGCCTTGTCATGCTTTCCGTCATTATTAGGCATATTGACAATGTCAGTAAAAATGGTTAAACCATTTAGCATGGGGAGATTATTATTTTGAGGCGGCATGGACTCAGCTAGATGTGGATCTAAGATTTCAGGTGAGGCCATTGGGTGATGAGTAGTTTTGTTGACACTGGGCTCAGCGTCAATTGAGTCAAAGCGTCTCGAAAGTCGACAGGTTTCCTTTTCTTTGATAAGTGGATCAAGTATTGAATGAAGGAGAATTGCGACTTTAGCTTGACTCATGTCAAGATCCTTTTGAATGGCTGTGATAAAGGATTCCACAAATATAATTTTTGAGGTCATCGTGGCGATGACTGTTGTCTGGTCTTTTAATTGGTCTGCTATTTGTTCATAAAGCTTCATAAAGGGAGCCATGACTGCAGACATGGTTGTTATTATAGTAAAGTTGTTTTCCACAGTTGCCTCTAAGGATGGTTTAGGCTGAATATCTTTGTCCGGTGTCCTAGTAGTTTGTGTAGTACTATCTTGAAAGGTTGCTTTGCATTCTGCTGGTTCTGAAGCGACCTGAACCGAGGCATCTCGTAGTGAGATATTTTTGTTTTCGAGGGGAGCATCTAGCACAGGTGCAGTTGCGTGAGAAAATGGTTGTCGTAGTTTCGAGTTGAATGTGAAGATATTTGCACACTGTGGGTGCGTTGTGCTGATGGAGCTCACAGACTTGTCTTCTAAACGGCGTTCTAAGGCTTCCAATTTTGAAGCCGAATCCAGAAGTTGTTGATCTGAAACTTCTGAGTCTCTTGTTAATGATGTGTGCAAACCAGCATGATACGGGTATTTGAAATTAGAGCGCCCATGCTCATGGTTTCCAGTGTGCCATATAAACTTTTCTGGAAGGTGGTAAGGCATGGACAGCTGTTTTCTAGGAAAAAGATAGCGTTGCTTGGTCTTGCCACCTCCAAGCATTGAGACATTTAGACACCTTTGATCTAGTGCTTCCTGTTGGTGTGACATTGTGTGGAAATCAAATTTCCGATGGTTATTGTTAACAGCAACTGAGGTTGGTGTCGATGTGCTAGGATTGGCTGCTTGCACCAAAGTTAAATTGGTGCACTCGCACGGGACCTTAGCTAAATGAAGATTAAGAGAATTTGTTACTGTGTTGATTGCATTTTGGTCGCCTTTGATGTGCTCATCAACGACCGATTTCGAGTTGTTTTTTGTTGGTTCTAACTGTAGAGTTGATTCTGCCGTGGCTTCTAGTGTCTCGGATATGATGATAGCCTGATCATTATCTGCCAGGATATCAAGAGGGTCCGTTAAAAGTGACTGTAATGATGAGACATATTGAGTCATCTCTTTCGAGTCATTTACATTTTCAAGTGGATTATTATGGTGCCATTGAGCAGCATCACTTGATTCAAGTGTTTCGGCAGAGGCAGGTATGTTATTTTGGATGGAATTCCTCTTCGCCATGTTGACTTTAATGTTGCCGGAGCACGGAGCTAAGTCGGATGCTGGCTGTGATAGTGTATGTGGGGGTAGATCGTTCGTACAATTAAAAGATGGGTATTTGGAAGGTTGAGCAAGAGCCATTGGGTGAGCAGTCATGAGCGTTGATGTGGTTTGAGCCGTAATAATTACATGTGAATTGTTCAGTGGACATGTGGACAGTTTTGGCTCTAAATTGCTAGCATCACTCACCTTCCTTATCGCCCCTGTGTCGCCAGCTGTGAGGGAAACCTTGGTGGTTGCACCTAACAGGTCCAGATCCAACATGATGTCCATGATGGGCGATCCCGCCGACTCCAGCCGCAAACAGCTCAAACAGCAGCGCCCTTTACGCCAGCGGGCTTCACGCCACAAGGGTGGCGCTGTGGTGATTTTAACGAGTTCTTCCAGTGGGCGTGTCGCAATGGGGTCACGTGACTCCATTCACGTGACTGGTCTCGGTGAAATGATGAAAAAAAAAAGAAATGCTCCGCTCTCCTCAACTGCTGACTGCAGGAGTTTTCAGATTTACGTGAATTGGAGCGGGGACACAATGTAGCACGAAGAACAGAAGCAGAAGGTAAGTGCAGCCGCACAGCTCAAACAGCAGAGCCCTTTATGCCAGCGGCCTTCACGCCACAAGGGTCGCGCTGTGGTGATTTTAACGAGTTCTTCCTGTGGGCGTGTCACAATGGGGTCACGTGACTCCATTCACGTGACTGGTCTCGGTGAAATGATGAAAAAAAAAAGAAATGCTCTGCTCTCCTCAACCGCTGACTGCAGGAGTTGTCAGACTTACGCGAATTGGAGCGGGGACACAATGTAGCATGAAGAACAGAAGCAGAAGGTAAGTGCAGCCGCACAACTCAAACAGCAGCATCCTTTACGCCAGCGGGCTTCACGCCACAAGGGTCGCGCTGTGGTGATTTTAACAAGTTCTTCCTATGGGCGTGCCGCAATGTGGTCACGTGACTCCGTTCACGTGACTGGTCTCGGTGAAATGATGAAAAAAAAAAGAAATGCTCCGCTCTCCTCAACCGCTGACTGCAGGCGTTGTCAGACTTACACGAATTGGAGCGGGGACACAATGTAGCACGAAGAACAGAAGCAGAAGGTAAGTGCAGCCGCACAGCTCAAACAGCAGCGCCCTTTACGCCAGTGGGCTTCACGCCACAAGGGTCGCGCTGTGGTGATTTTAACGAGTTCTTCCTGTGGGCGTGTCGCAATGGGGCATCACATATGCTTCCAGTATGAAATCTACTCTGCCTTCTGGAAGTCGTCTTCAATTGCCATTATCCTGCCTTTTTCCCTTTTGGCGCCTAACGTAGGTGGCTTTGTTGGCACTTATTGGCACCATTTACTTAGGGACTAACTGTCATCCCATGTATGCACTTACAACTTCCTGTCATTTGTATATGCACTTTGCCTCACTCCCTACTCCTGCACTTAACTGTACAATGGTTTTTAAGGTTTTCCCTCTCCTTCCTTTTTCCCTCCTTGGAACTTGGAGCCCTTTGATACAACTATGTTATGGTGGTCGCTCTTCAAAACAAAAATAAAAATGTAAATAAATATCAGGTGTTGGAGGTGTAGACTGACCATCCTGAGTCGTTGGGACAATTAAAAGACTGTAGTGCAACATTATTATTATTATTATTATCATTATCATTATTATTATTATTATTATTTTCATGATTGTTATTGATTACAAATAAACTTTGAGAGGAAAAAAAGTTGGTACAAAATGTACATCATAACATTAAATTGTAAAGCAAATTAATTAAATTACATTAATATAAAGCAGTTACACATAATACATAATACACATGATAAAATCACAAAGTTTAGTTTCCTGTATATAAAACTGCATCTTAAAACAAACATCATTATCAACAATTACAAAAAAGGCTACCAAAAATATTTTTCCTCAAGCTTTAACGTTTTTGCAATGCCCACAACCGCAATTACATCAGAGGTGAAATTACCAGACAGACATCTAAGAAAGATAATGAATGTAAAAAATGTCTAAAGTACTTAATCCGATTAAGGTGATGGAATGGACAGGCTATAAAAAGATGTTTCAAAGTTTCAATTTCATTCGTACTCCCACAAAAACTACAATGTGCCTGATCTAATTCAATCTGTATAACTCGCACCATTATTTGTTTATGATGTAGTAAATTCCAACTTAATCTCAGGAACACTGCTCACAAAATTGTTCGGGTGCAAGTACCCCTCGTTTTTTTCGATCAAAATATAGATGATTAAGAGAGTGATATCTATATAGATCCTCCAATATAATCCTCCAGTACCAAAGATATAGTAAACTTTTAACATAAGCCAGCCTTACAGATAACTCCTTTCTAGAACACCCTATAAAACAAATAAATACAAGTTTTCCAGTCCGGAATGTGGTGATTCCGCGGGGACGGTAATAAAGTTTCTGCGTCCGCAAGGTTGCAGAAAGATTGGCCGATTACGTGCTGTTGGTCGCGCACACCACACAGACGCGGAAACGGTGTCACCATCGCCACGGAAACACCCACAGAAATGGACATAGCGGCACCACAAGTAGTGTAAAAACCGCGTCCGCCGCCGTCGCCACGGACATGGAAGCGGAAATACCATGATCGTGAAAACCAGAAACAGAGAGGCGGCCATCATATAAAGCACAATCCATTGCCATCCAGGAACAGCACAAGCAGAATCCACACAGTGAGAAGCCAAACAGGACCACCAGCATGTCTGTCAGGATTCCAGCCCAGAGGCAACACAATGTCAAGGTGCATGCTCCCAAAATCCCGAAACTGGTGAGCCCATCCCGGACTTTGGCTTCCTTGGGGACTTCCCAGGCCCCAGCTAGGCTCACCTGGACTCAGTCCTGGCGCCGCTGGCGCCAGGCTCATGGTAGGTGCTAAATACATGGGCCATATACTTGACTCTGAGAGGCTGAGCCATTCAGTACAGGGTGTGGCTTGGGACTACTTTACCTGGAGACAGGATACGGTTAAGGGGGACTATGTTCCTGGGACTACTTGCAAGGCTATTTAAACCGCACCCTGCAAACTGAACACGCGTCGCGTTATTCTGCACTCCTGCAGCGTAACGCTCACCGTGTCAGCTCAGCTCTAGCTTCCCTTCTGCCACGCCCGTCCCGAGTCTTCTTTCCATCGGCACCTGAGAAAAGAGAAGAACAGGAGTTAGAAACGCATTGAAGGCCTTACCTGCAGAACATCCTGATCTCGTCTTCTGCTTACCCACGGACCGTCACATCTATAGAAGAGCAGAACTGAAGGTACCCTCTCGGGTAGCTACTCACCTGAAATCGGCCACTTCTAGAAACTCCATCGAGCAGTTCTTCATCATTCCAGCATCGCCCCGCAACTCAACCCGTCGAGCAGCTCTTCCAACATCTTCCTGGAACTGTGCCGCACCTGCCAAACAGAACAGACAAAGCAGGTTAGTCGCACACAGCAAGGAAAGCTAAATACAGTGAACAATTAGCGCGCCCCGCACAGCGCTATACTTACCAGCTGGAATCCTGCTCATCATCGTCAGGAGAGTCATCCATCATCCGAAAGCCGCTAAAAGCCTCACCTGAAAGACAAGAACGAACATTAAATATCTCGGGCAAAGACTTAAGACAGCTATTTCAAGGAGTTATTGGAATAGAGACTTACCTGCCTACGCCGGCCTTTCCACTTCAGCAATCTCCATCGGATCAGTGAAGTAACTAGATCCTGGAAAGACTGTGAAACCACGCCCCTGCCAGAGTGTGCAGGACGGAGAGCTCACCCATTAAAAAACCAAGGTGAGCCAGAGGAAGAGAAGGGAAAATCGGAAGGAGGGAAAAACCAAAACCAGCTCCATTCAATTGGCTAAAATCTTGCAGACGAACATCTCCTGAGGCAAGAAAGAAGGGAAGACGCAAGCTAGCACCATCAGTTAAGCAGAGCAACACCAGTGCAGACATCATCCTTCGAACACAAGCATGCCCCCGGGGAGACCAGGTGAGCGTGACACACAAACAGCGCTTTAGTGAGGCGGAGTTAAGTGTTTTGGTTGCCCATATAATGCAGCATGCTGAGATGTTGTTAAGTGCTGATCAATGGCGTGCTACACAGCAGCACAGGAAGGAAGTGTGGGCGGAAGCTGCATGCAAGTGCACAGCTGTAGGCGTGACTGCGAGCAGCGTCAAGGACTGCCACAAGAGGTGGGACGACCTCAGGCTGAGGGTGCAGAACCTGATCTCTACACACCGCCAACGCAGCAGTGGGACAGGTGGAGGGCCCTCTTCCCCACTGAGGCTGCAAACATGGGAGGAGCGCTGCAGCAGTATCCTCCACCTTGAGGGTATCCATGGGATCGGGGATAATGAGGCAGGAGTGAGCCCACCTGCAGATGCTGGTAAGTGCGCAAATATGAATGCCATATGAGTACATGTTGAGGCCATGAGTGGCCCAAAGGACCCATTAACAACTGCCCCTAGCCAGTAACACCGTACAAGAGCCCAGGCAATCGGCTCCAGCACGTGTGCAAGCCAGCACCCCTGCCCAGGAGGATTCTGCCAGCTGTTCTGCAAGTCTGCCCCCAGTAGCATCTGGTACACATGTGCCAGCCACCAGCACCAACATCTCCACCATCTCCACGCTGCCTGATGCAAAACAGGTGCCACAGGCACCCATCATGCCTACCCAACCCACCACAGAAAGTATATGCACTGCAGAGGAGGCAGCAGGTAGCGACAACAGTGCCCCGCCACTGCAGTCTGATTTAGGGCCACAGGGGGAGGCGCCCAACCTTGATGACTTGGCATCGTTCCATGGCCTGGAGTTCAGCTCCACATCACTTCGCAGTCCAATGAGGTCACCTACCCCCTCAAGGGCTGAGGTCAATGCCTGCATGCAGCGGATGGAGGATCAGCAGGCTACCCTCACCCAGCTGGTAGAAAGGCAGCTTGAGGAATCCAGGCTGCTGAGGGAGAGATATAGCACATCTGTATGTCGCCTCTCAAGTTCGATTGGACGCTTCGCCGCCACAATAGTGACCCTGGCACGCCATGTGCGGGAGGGCAATGACAACACTTCGAGAATGGCTGAGTCCATGATGATTGCCCACCAGGCATATCTTGCACATTTGCCACCAATGCCAGCTACAGTGCCATCCACTAGTACCACCCCATCCAGCTCCACCTCTGCCAGTCCACGGAGGCGCTCAAGTCGGCTAACAGGGCCCTCGGGCAAGGATGCGCAAGCGCTGAAGCACACACACAAATGATGGCATGTGTGTTTGGCACTGCAGGACACATGTGGACTAGAAGGGTGTAAGGGGGTGGGTACGTTTGGGTGGTGGGGGAGGTCCATTAGGGGGTTAGTGTGTTGGGGCCTGGTTGGGGGTGGGGTGGGTACGTTTGGGTGGTGGGGGAGGTCCATTAGGGGGTTAGTGTGTTGGGGCCAGGTTTGGGGAGGGTACGTTTGGGTGGTGGTTGGGCATGGGTGTAAAGCTTCCCTAACCATTGCACCTCCTTCCCTGTTGTAATGTTATGAATATATCATCATTGAAAAAACATTCATGAGTGGACAACCATCATTTCATTTGCAGTACATCCATTTTTTTAATGCCATTTGGCCTCATTACGACCCTGGCGTTAAGGGTTTAACGGCGCCGTAAAAGGTGTGGGCGCCGTTAAACCCTTAACGCCTCATTACGAGTTCCCTTTGCGGGACCCGACCTTAACGCCTGCTTTCAGCAGGCGTTAAAGTAGGGTGCCGCGATGGGACCTTGGTGCTAAGTACGGTGCTGCAATTTGCGGCACCGTACTTAGCGCCTTCCCCATTCCCATTGAGCCCTATGGGGCAAAAATGGGAATGGGAAGGGACCATGGTGAATGGGGAATTACCGCCCCGCCAACCTTGGAATGGGGCGGTAATTCCGCCATTCACCATGGCGGACCCTGGCATGGACCATGGCGCTAATAGCACCATGGTTTAGCACCGGGGTCGTAATGAGGCCCGTGTCCATGCAATGCTGTTAATGTGCAGTTTCTCAGAAGTAAATGCGAATCAGCGCATTCCATGCTTGTTGTCCATCTAGTGAACCCCCAGGAGGAGGTGGAGCCATCCCATCCCCATCCCCATCCCCATTTCCATCTCCATCTCCATCCCCATCTTCATCATCTGCGTCTGGGGGCATTGGAATGTTCCTGAGCAGGCACAGATTGTGCAGCATGGCACAAATAAGCATAATTTTACCCGTCTTCACTGGGCTGTACAGCTGTGCTCCGCCAGATCTGCTCAAACAGCGGAACCGGGCCTTCAGTAGTCCAAATGTCGTCTCAATTACGCCACGTGTGCAGACGTGTGCCCTGTTGTACGCATCTTCATGCCTGTTCCTTGGCCTGCGTACAGGCGTCATCAGCCATGGCGTGAGTGCATATCGAGCATCACCTACATGGGATGTAGATGTGGGGGACATGTCAGTGTTTGTTGTATCATGTCTTCATCAGATGCAGTGTAATCTTGTGTCATTGTTCATTCATGCAAATGTGGCATGCAGTGGTTGGACCGGTGGGTGATTACCTTTCCTTGGTCATTGTAGTGGACGTTGGCATCTGGACATTGACCAACGCATTGTTGTGCATGTGTACTTTGCCCTGCGGATGACATTGGTTGTTAAGTATGGCATTGTGCAGTGATGTGCACAGATGGCAGAGTCAATCAGTCAACTGTGATGATGTTGTCGATGCAGGATGTCTCATGTGCAGGCACCATGTGCATTGGGAGGGCAGTGCTGCATATTGTGGGTGGAGGTATGCAGTGGCTACAGGTGTATGGGCCAGTGGCAGTATTGGCTGTGTGTGTCATGTGGCAGGGTGTGTACGGGCACACTGTGGCAACCTGTCATGTGTTGCTTTGTGATGTTTGGGTTGTGCTGTCTATTCAGTGAATGGCCTGGGGGGGTGATGCATTTGCAGTCGCAGCAGCCCACTCACATTGCTCATTGCCCTGGACACACACACACCCCTTCCACAGGGACGATGCATTGGCAGCTGTACTCACCCAATAGCCATGTGCTTTGTCCAGCATAGCGTTCCATGTACCATGGCAATGTCGAATTCCGCAGTACCATTGAGTCATGTGTTGAGCCCGGGAAACGTGCGCAGCAATGTGTTATCACTTGTGCAGCCTCACATACCATCTGTACATCCAGTGAGTGGTACAGTTTCCGATTGCAGAACATCATCTGGATAGCACGTGGTACTGTGAGATCGATGTGGGTGCAGTCGACTGCACCTATGCAATTTGGCATGCCTGCAATGGCATGGAAGGCCAACTTGGTGGCAATGACCTGGGGAAGGGTACGGGGTAGGTCGATCTGTTCAGACTCATGGCGCAACAGGGCATCCAGTACCTGTACCAAGATTTTAGAGAAACAGGGTTGTGATAGGCCGTGCAGCTCACCAACTGTGTGTTGATAGGTTCCGGTGCCAAGAAAATGCAGTACTGACACAACCTTGAGGAGGGGGGGGGTGGCGGTGGGGATGCCAATGTGGCTGTTGATGTCGTCCTCTATCATGGTGGTGATGTACAGGATTGTTGGACGGTCCAGCCGGTATAATGTGTGGATCTGTCCTGGGGTAAGGTTCTAGGGTGAGGCCCTGATGCGTGGTATTGCTGGCTGCCTGCGGGGTGGTGCCAGCTGGACAATGGGGTTTGCCATGGGTACAGGGTTAGCTAGTTACCACCTACACCTCATACGCCTCCGCCTCCTCCTCTGCAACATTACTGCCATCATATGCAGTGTTGCCTGTTGGTTGAGTAGGCCCAGTCCCAATGCTACTAGAGCTTCTGCCTGCATGGTTCTGTTTGGAGTTGTCCTGGGTGTGGCCCTTTTGTAGGCTCACAGTGGCCTGCTGGGTCCAGCTGGGCTCATTTGGTGCACCTGTGGCCTGATTCAGGTCACCAGGCACTGTTTAACGTCATGTTTGCGGTGGCGGCGATACCGTCACCGTGGTCACGGTTTTAGCACCATTTTTGTGGCGGTGTTTCCATGTCCATGCTACTTGTGATGCTCGCTGTGTTTAGTGTTGGTGGTAACGGAGGGGTTTCCGTGCAGGCGAAGTTTACGGGTGCTTACACTCCGCAGTGGCGTTTTATGGTGATGCTGTTTCTGGGTCCGCAGGTCTTGATTCGGCGATCGCAGAAACGGGGGCGGTATGGTTATACCGGCAGCGTTAAGTCCAGACCGGAGTACTTGTAATGAGGCCAAAGAGTTGCACGTTGAAAAGGACTTAACATGAATGTCCACTGTGTCAACACATTTTCGTACAGTGAAAAAACAATAGGGTATACAACATTTCTAAAAAACTCTAGCAGTTCCTCATCGCCCGACTTCTCAGTGAGTGAGTGCCCAATTCACACCTAATGGCCAGAAAGAGGAAAATTATTGGGGAGTTTTAAAATCCTCCTCCAAATTAAAGCTTCAATATGGGACAAGTACTCAAAAAAACAAGGATCTACTAGTTCAGAACCATACACTAACTTTGGAACGACCATGCCTCATAATAGCTCATGGATGGCTGTATTGAGAACTTTCTGAATGTAGTAATAATTTACAAACTTGGTTAGCAAAACCAACAGTTTTTAAACGTATCCACTCTCTTGTCAAGCTTGTGTCTGTACTTCACTTCAGTGCCACGGGCGGATTCCAGCACACTGTTGGGACACTGCATGGGATGTCCCAGCCAACTTTCTCAACGGTGCTGGAACAAGTTCTGGATGTGCTCATGAGGCACGCCCATCAGCAGATCTCCATGCCCACCAACCAAGTGCATGTGCACGCAGCAAAGGCACGTTTTTACACTGTTGGCCGATTCCCAAACACCATTGCAGCATTGAATTGTACACATGTGGCATTAGTGCCCTCCCAGGCAATGGGGCAGGCATACCGGAACATAAAACAGTTTCATTCCATGAATGTCCAAAAGACATGTGATGCTGACCTCACAATAAGCCACTGCTGTGATGGATACCCCGGTGCCACACATGGTGTCATAATACTCAGGAACAGCTCCCTACCAGCATGCATGGACACACACAGAAGACAGCGTACCTGGCATGTGGGTAAATAGTAGTAGTCATTCTGACAAAGACCTAGCGCTGTGACACACATGGAGAACAGAATGAGAAGCAATGTGAGCTAACTACGAATCCCTTGATGCATCACCAATGAAGCAATGACCAGGCGATCAGCCATGACTGGCTCACACCAGTAGAAATACTGAGCCCAGGTGACTCTGCAGGACATCCTGGAATACAAGGTAGTAGAACCCAATCAGATACACCAAACAAGGCACCAGTCAAGGCCATTCCCGCCAATTCATGGTGATACAGTGGTACATGCCCTACTGCCATCTTCAGTGTGTGAACTGCGTGGGTGATTTCCACGCATAGACTAATACATGATGAATATGTTGCATAGACTGTGATGACTTAAAGTGCAACTTTGAGGAACCCTGGTAAACCACAGGCTGCCTATAATGAGACACACAGGAGGACCAGGACATGCATAGAGCATAACTTCGGACTGCTGAAGGATAGATTCAGCTGCCTCCACCACATGTGCATACAAAGGAACATACAAAGGCCTCTAGATGAGGACCACCCCCTCCCGTCTCTGGTAAGGAAGATGTTGCAGGTGAATACAGGGAACCTCAGGACATTCACGGGGAGCTGAAGAAGGATGGATAGTCTGCCAGGAACTCATGGATAACTGTTTTTGAATAAGCACATATGCACCTCTGGTATCACTGATGAGTCTCTGCATGTATATGCATCACCACCATGGAATAAACATTGTACATATTGTGTAGACTCAATAGTGATTTTGTTTTCTATTGTCAACATACCCTGATCCCCAACTACATCACCCGTTTTCTCGGGAGGATAGCTCAGGGGCAACGTGCTCGCCTTGGAAGCAAGACGATGCTCAGCAACACAGATTCGATCCCCGGGTCCGCGCTTAGAAACCTCTGGGTATTAAGTGCGTTATAAATAACCTATCATATCCCACACCCTGATCATCAACTTTATCAGACACCCCACACCACACCCTGACCCCAACTCCATCGCCCACTCACACGCTGATCCCCAACTCCATCACCCACCTCACACCTTGATCCCCAACTCCATAATCCACCCCATACCCTCAGTCTTTCATGTGCTGCCCACTAGCACTTCCTTTTATCCCCTTTTTGCTCAGGCTGGGGAGCACAGGATGTGCAGCTGTGGGAGCGCTTAGGTGGTGTGCCGGCCAATGACCCATCCGTTGGGGTAGCTGACTATGAACTGACTGGCTCACTGCCCCGGAGGTGTTGCATGGTCACTTTAATTGCTCTGGTCAAGGACTCATGTGATGTAGAGATCTGTTCTGCAAGCTCCCTCAACCACTGGTTGATGAGGTTGTTGCTTGCATATGTATGCACCATACTCCGACAAAGCCGATCAATCGATCTGGCCACCCGCCTGGAGGCCCCTGGATCACAGCACACATGTTCTGTGAATGGCACAATTGTTCCTGAGCAATGGCACGCATTTCGGTCTGCTGTTCCTCTATTCAATCCAGCCATTCCCAAATGACCTGCAATGTTGGGCCCTACACTTGTTGAGGAGATGGTTGTGGGCCCAGACCCACATTGTGGGATGTACGGCATGCCTGCTATGCATTGTCATCTGAGTCTTCATCTGGTTGGAAGTGGAGGACAAGGCAAAATGTCAAGGAGGAGGAGGAGGACCGCATGGGCGAGGGGCTGCACGTGGAGGAGGATTCCGGTGACAATTGTCTCACAGGTGAATGTAGAGGACTGGAGGTGGAAGATGAAGACTCTGAAAGCACAGTGGCAGCAGGTGCAGTGGGCTGGGCACATGGCACACTGTTGTCACCAGTTGGGCCTACATGTGGTACTCCTGTGTCCCCAGCAGTGGTCGGGCGTCTCCCTGTTGCGTGTAGAGCTGCAGACTTCATAATGGCCTGAGAAGGCCTTTCAATTGTGGTCAGTGTGCCGCTGGCCATGGAGGTGGACGGAACTGTCACTTTCAATTTTTTCTTGGGGGTACACTCACATTACTGGCCGATGCGTGGCATGTGACATATGTGGCGCTTGATGGTGCTGGTGTGTCCGAGGTACTGCACCTTCAGAGGGTTCCTGTTGTCTTGTGTGCCTGATGGGAGACATGAAAGTGCACATCAATTCCTTGATTGAAATGTGTTTGGTGAGTTGTAATGTAGTGATGTACTTTTGGGTCACAGAGTGCTAGGCATCCAGGGGGGCATACTTCATGTGAAAGTGTGCCAATTTACTGCATTGATTGATATGAATGCATATGGTCAGTGTGGGGGACGTGCCTTGATTGGACTGAGCAGTCATGTGCATAAATGTCCTACAGGGTCACGTGTGCACATGTAGGGCAGTGACAGATGCTGCTTACATATCCAGTAGTACTGTCAGGTGAAGGGTGCCCTGCAAGTTGTGGTGGAGTAATGATGACATGAGTTTGGACATTATTGTCTCCATGGGTGCCTTGCAGCTACTGGTCAGTTGAAGTGCTTGTTAGTTTGAGAAACACGTCCAGTGGTGGTCTATGCTTGACATGTACTAAATGTTTGGTACCATGCTTGCTGTGGTATCTGTGCATGGGTGACCGGTGTGTGTGCATGTGGTGGGTGTGATGGGCAATACAGCTGCGCGTCAGTCCTTGTTACCTGTAGTTCAATGGTGGTAGTTGCATACGTCATGCTCTTATCGTCCTGCTTGGTTGAAATGTAAGGGGGACCATGGCTTCAATTATTCATATTATGGCCTGCAGTGTGACATGGATGGGTCATGCATTGTTGGGGTTGTTTTTGCCTGGATGCGTGGCAGTTTGAGTATGTGTACTTGCTTTCAGGGTTGTTCGGCAGTGGGCCCTACATTCACTTATGTACTCACCAGATTCACCCTGGCTGCTGGTTCGGACCTCAGCTGAACCCACACCCTCCAGGCCCACCATGTGGAGGATGTGGCTGGCAAGCACCTCCCATCTGGTCAGCTGTAGAGGATTTAGTGTCCCTCCACCTTTGACAGCCGCCTCCCTGCAGTGGTTTGAGATTAGGCTACAGACTCGGGTCTTGAGCTTGTTATACCTCTTCTTCATGTCCTCTGCATCACGTGGGATGTGGGCTACAGCCACCACCTTATCCCTGATGTCTGCCCAGATTGCATTCTTGTGCTGCTGGGTGGTCTTCCGATAATGGGACCCGTAGTGTTCATCAGAATGGGCCACCATCTGCTTCGCTAGTACTCTGAGCTCTTGGTCACTACATTTTGGTTTTCGCAACCCACATATCAGATACCTTGGACTTGGCCTTCCCTGCAGACATGATTTTGCTTGCTGCTGTGTACAGATGGCACTCCTACGGGTTGATTTTCAGTGGATTGAGTTTTTAAAGATGGCGGTATTTTTTTTTTTTTTTTTTCTTTTTTATTGTAATGGTGGTATTACCGTCGCTTAGTTTGTTTTTGGCAGTAGTTCTGCAAGAAAGAATTACCTTTACCGACAATGGTGGGTGCACGCTCCCACCATATTGTGATACGGCAGTGATTCCGCCACAGACCACAGTGGTAACAGTAATTCTGTGGTTGCAGAAATAACACTGTTTTTCAGACATAGTAATAATGAGCCCCTTAATGACCCTATTTTTTTTACTCCCGGCCAGCTTTTGAATTGATCGTAAAAATTAAAACCGTTCAGATTAGTACCATGGTTTATTCTGAATCCGGATGCCATTTTTGAAGTGGACCAGTTTCAGAGACCCAATTCTCAAGGTGCTGTAATAGCAGTAGAGAAAAGACCTTGCTGTCTGCATCCAGTATGGAAATTGGTCTATAATGTTTTGGGTCAGTACATTTCCGCTTTTTATGGATGGGGCAACATATGCAATTTGCCATATGGCGGGCATCATTTCAGTCACTGTTTGAATAGTATTGTAAGAATGGTTTCCCAAATGCCCGGAGTATTCGGGCCAGAAACCCTTGAACTACTAATGTACAGCAAGAGTGATATATGGCTTTGTGATCAAAAACAAGTTTCCAGTCCCTTATAACAATACAGGGAACTTCCAATTCGTAAGAATCTGCTTTTACACAAAAACCCAGAAAAATGTTCCACTCAAGAAAGTTCACTAACTGGATTTAATTGCCTGTCCACTTGAGCGGCCCCCACTTCATTAACCAAGCTCCAAATGGAAGTGGCATCTTTATTATAAAGCAACTTCTGCATACATTCAGCATCCTGCAGAAATAATTGCAACCGATGGGCTCCTCGCCAATTTTGATGAACCTGCATAGTTTTCTAAATAATTGAAATAGCCATTTCATTACCCACTCCTTAATACCTTTTGATCAACCTAATTCTAGCACACATTCTCCGTCTTTCCTGAACCACCATTAGACCATACCTAAGAGTATGTTTAATTTGCGATTGGTTATTTCTTGAAGAAGCTCTGCTCAACTGCCCATTCATAAAACATTCAAAGTTATTCAAGCTGAATGTCTCAAGTTTCCAGTCCCATGTGGTAGTAACCATAATACCTGCTAATCTCTTGCACGTGTTAAAGGCTTTTCCCTGATTCCACGTAATCCTACTGTTACCAGGGTACACCATAAAATGTGTCAGACTGGGGACTTTTTTCTTTTTTTATTGCATTTTGGATCACCTCTGAAAACAGATAAGACTCTTACACAAAACTGTATCAGTATGGGTAGGGAATTCTACTACGGCCAAGGGAATACTACATTCAGTGGTGAGCATCTCATCTTAAATACAGTTAAAATATATTTACAATGTGATGGTGCAGATAAGACCAGTAACACGTAAGGCCACATCCCCGCTTGTTTCCAAGTGACAACGAACATTTAGAATAAGAACGCTAGAAAAATGTGCCATTTTGGGCATGCCACCGCCAAGCAGAATGGAACACAACTTGTGATTAATCAACTTCTGGGGCACCAGTGGTGCAGGGATGAATATCGATTCCTAAACCATCAATCAGCCCCACACCTCTAGTACATCAGAAGGGATGCAAACAGATTGGAAACACAAGTACATTATAAACATCCTTGTCCAATTTTGGTAACATGGACGGAATGGCAGGCTTATCCCTGCAGATTTGTGGATCGTCGCTTTGTTGTAACACAGCGAACATACAATTATTACTAATGATAAAAGGGATTGTCCAGTCAAGATTGTATAAAAATATCTACTTTATTATTATTACAACAGACAGTTCTAGCACACTACAAAATACAACCCACCTTGTAAAATAACACAGAGGACAGACAGTTTCATGAAGGAAAAGGGATGCACTCTGGAAACTGACTGTAGGGTAGTCGGTAAAGCAATCAGTCTTAACTGTTCAAGGTTATTTGGTTTTAGCACCAAGGGAGCAAGGGGTCATAAATGTCACTAGTGGTCTTCGGAGTAGGACCGGGTTGACAGAACCACATTGTACCTGGTGCCTGAGATGATCTTGATGCTCGACAGTGTCGAGTCGGTTCCAGGATGCTTTGCAGCTCCTGCGACAGAGTTAAAAAAAGGAGACAACTGCGGGTATCAGGCAGCAGGCAGTTCGGCAAGCGATGTTAGATGGGTGGCTGCAGGCTGGCCTACATGGCAGCTCTGGGTCAAGAATCATTGTCTCTGTGCTGGTTGGTGGATTGGGAACATTGGTTGAGGTGTCTTGGATGGTTTTAGTGACTTCAGTAGCCAATGGTGCAGATGGTCGCGGTGTGAGGGCTCGACTATCTTGAACATGTCCTTGAATGATGGAAGCCGGTTTATGGTTGTTGTGGCACTCCTCGCAGCTTCTTCACAGGGCTTGTGTAGTCCTTTAAGGCAAACGGCCCAACGCTGAGGAGAGTGTTTGCAGGCAAAGGCCTTGTACTTTGTTCAGAGGCTCTCTGCCACTTCCAACTTAAGACGCTTGCTGGCAGAACCTACCAGGGCACGCTGTGTGCTGGTTGGGTACTGGTTCTGGAGCTGACGGACGGGTCGTCTGAATCCGGTACCCCCTCTGATCCCTGAGAGATGTTTAGGAGAGGGATCTTGCTTCTTTCTTGGAAATCCTGGCCTTCCTTCACTGACAGAAGCCAAAAGGCAGACTGTACATCAGCCAGGGTCTTCTTAGTCTCTGGAAGAGCCTGCCCATAGCCACCAACAAATACTTAATAGCTGCCCTCAACTACAAAGAGGCTTTATTTGAGACTAAGAAAAACACCTACAATGAATGAATAAGCCAAGCTAAATCAAGCTCCAAAGAACTCTTCAACATTTTCAAAGAGTTAGAAACCCCAGTACCTCCCCCGGATACCTGCACCAAAGACATCTCATGAAGCACCAATATCCAAAAAGCTTTTTGGGCAAAATAACTATGCTACAAAACAAAATAGAAGCCAAAAAATGCAGCCCCACACCTATCACAATGCAACATGTCTGCTCAGCCCCCATTCCAGAAACCATCAAACCTTTCAACTTCTCACCTCTTTCCAGTAAAGAAGTTGAAAACATAATAATTCAACTTAACCCCTCAAAATGCCAGGGAGACATCTGCCCTGCGCCCATCATTAAAGAAGCAGCCAAGGAATTAGCGCCTTTCATCGCCTCTCTAATCAACTCCTCTTTCAAAACCAGTACCGCCCCCAACAACCTAAAAGACGCCTGGGTCTTTCCCCTTCTAAACAAACAACGCTAGACCAAAGTATCCCAACCAACTACAGACCAATCACTATGGTTCCATTTGTATTGAAAATCTTAAATAAAGCAGCCTATCTGCAGATGATTCAAGAACATATTGAAGCTAATAAACTCCTAGGTCTCAGGCAATCAGGCATCAGGCCCAGACATGGTGCTCAAACGGTCCTGATTGACCTTAAGACACAAATTGAAGAACTCAAGGACAAAAGCAAACTTGCTGTATTCCTATTATTAGACCTATCTGCTGCTTTCGACTTAGTAGACCACAAAGTCCTCTGTAACAACTTTACCTCAGCTGCACATGTTTCCAACAAAACCAACAAATGGATCCAATCATTCCTAGACAATAGATCCATGACGGTCTTCGAACCGGCAGCCTCGGCTGAACCATCCCAGTCACCTGCCGAGTCCCTCTGGGATCCTGCGTGTCTCCAACTTTATATAATGTGTTTATTAAGCCCCTGTTTGATGACCTTGACTATTTGGATGTCTTTTTCCCATCCTGGCCGAGCGGGGTGAGTGCAGCGCAACTTTTTATGCATACTTAACTGCCCTCCTGGGCTCTGTTTGTTTCTGATTACTGGCGAACGTGTGATTTTTATTGTTGTTTCCCCCTGTGTGCCCTGTTTCCCTGCCTCCCTCCTCCCACTTTCTGTGCCTCCTTCCCACCCGCCTCCCAACCAGCCCACCCCCCTGATTGGCTTCTTGGCCCCGGTGTTTGAAGTAGTGTGTCGCTGCTCGACCACACTCGCCATTTCCCATCCTGGCCGAGCGGGGTGAGTGCAGCGCAACTTTTTATGCATACTTAACTGCCCTCCTGGGCTCTGTTTGTTTCTGATTACTGGGGAACGTGTGATTTTTATTGTTGTTTCCCCCTGTGTGCCCTGTTTCTCTGCCTCCCTCCTCCAGCTTTCTGTTCCTCCTTCCCGGCCGCCTCCCAACCCGCCCACCCCGCTGATTGGCTTCTTGGCCCCGGTGTTTGGAGTAGTGTGTCGCTGCTCGACCACACTCGCCATTTCCCATCCTGGCCGAGCGGGGTGAGTGCAGCGCAACTTTTTATGCATACTTAACTGCCCTCCTGGGCTCTGTTTGTTTCTGATTACTGGCGAACGTGTGATTTTTATTGTTGTTTCCCCCCATGTGCCCTGCTTCCCTGCCTCCCTCCTCCTGCTTTCTGTTCCTCCATCCCGCCCGCCTCTCAACCCGCCCACCCCCCTGATTGGCTTCTTGGACCCAGTGTTTGAGGTAGTGTGTCACTGCTCACCCACGCTCACCATTTCCCATCCTGGCTGAGTGGGGTGAGTGCAGCGCAACTTTTTATGCATACTTAGCGGCCCTCCTGGACTCTGTTTGTTTCTGATTACTGGCAAACGTATGATTTTTATTGTTGTTTCCCCTTGTGCACCCTGTTTCCCTGCCTCCCTCCTCCCGCGTTCTGTTCCTCCTTCCTACCAGCCTCCCAACCCGCCCACCCCCCCCCCCGATTGTCCTCCCCTCCCTTATCACTATCCTTCCCTGGGAGGTCTCTGCCCAGCAGCCCCATGTCGAAGGGCGGATCCTACTTGGTGTCTCTCAGTTGGTGTCTGCAGGTGTCCGCAGGGGACGCCAGCTGCCAATCACATCCCCTCTGACCGCCCTGCTTACTCCCCTTCCACTTACCAGTGGTTTATTCCCCTGTTCTTTCAAATTGTATAAATGTGCCTGTATCAGTACCACTGTAATTGCATTGTGAAACCTAGGCCTTTTCTCCCTCTTTAGGATTCTCAACCTTAGGTGGCTTCCACTGGTTGTTTTAGATTTACCTGTATCAGTACCACAGAAAAATTGCATTGTGAAACCTAAGCCTTTTTTCCCTTTTTAGGATTCTCACACTTAGATGAGCCCTCTCTCCTGTTTCAGAATGTGCATTTTCTGAGTTCTCAACCCGAGTGCCGTCGTCTTGTCCCATTGCTCTACTCACTTACCTCTCGCTGTTGTGTCTGTCTACCCTAGGGTCCGCCCCTCTCCCTCCAACCCCCCTCTTCTCCCACCTACTCTACGGTCCTCTCTGTCTCTACTATCTTTTCAAACTGCTCCTCTATTGACTATCCTGCTCTCCTCACTAAATCTGATAGGAAGAATTTTAAAAAGGACATCCTGGTCCCCAACCCAGTCCTCCCTATCACTGACACCTACACCAGTGCCTCCTCCAAGGAAACTCTCACCGACATCCTCTTTGTCCTTCCTTCACCAGGCCTATGGACTCCTCATATGGTCTCTGTGCTCTCTCCTTTCTCCTCTTCTCCCATTAATGGTGGCACCTGTTGGGACGCCCTCCTGGCCTCCTTCCATTCCCCTAAGGTCATCATTAATGTCTACTTCAATGGGACCGTCTTGGTCCAAGGCCCACAGGCCAACCTTCACCTCTTTGATAGACGCTTCCTGCGCTTCATCAACTTCCTTTCTTCTCCTGTTGTCCCCTCGCCCCTTTCCCTGACGACCTCGCCTCCCCCTTCTGCCTCCTCCTTGGCTACCTTGCCTCCTCCTTCCCTCTCTGCCCTCTCTCGGGCTCCCGCTACACATCCGAAGGGCATACCTATGATCTGTACCCCTCCCCGGAAGTACTTCAAGGATGGCAACCTTCTCCATATTGCCACTCTTAACTCTTGCTCTGCTGTCAAACATGCCTCTGATATCGGCCGCCTTCTGAAAGAACTTGACCTTGATATCCTCGGCCTCACCGAGACATGGTTCATGGCCAGCTCTGTCACTAGCTTTGACCCGCTACTACCTGACGGCTACAAGATCCTCTCTGCACCCAGGTCCAAACGCTCTGGTGGTGGTGTAGCCCTGATCTTACCTGAGTGGATTCCTGCCACTGTCACTCCTACACAGGCCTACTCCTTGTTTGAATGCCTCATCTGCCAGGCTCTCTCTCTCTCCCCTAGCCACTCCCTTACTGTGGCTACTATCTATCGGCCACCTGGTCAGATTTCATCCTTCCTCTCTGAGTGGGCGGCCCTCTCCTCCTCACTCCTGGCCTCTACCACTAAACTCCTCCTTCTTGGAGACTTCAACATCCACCTGGATGCCTCCTGTCCTCCCTCTGGACTTTTTCGTGACCTCTGCGACTCTCTCTCACTCACTATTCTCCCCTCTGGCACACTCCCGATGTTCTGATCTCCTCAGACCTTCCCCTCTCTGTCCCTCTCTCCACTCCTCACTTTTTCCTCTCCTCCCACCTCTCCCTCCCTAGCCCGCAGGCCAAGCCACCTCCATCACTGCCACCCTCCTTCGCGGTCATCCGACCCATGAAGCGCGTGTCAGTTGAGGCTTTCGCCGCCACCTTCTCACCCCCTCTTCCCCCTTTGGCAGACTCTCACTCTGACACAGCCCTCTCCACGCTCCACTCTTCTATATCTGATACTCTTGATATCCTTGCCCCTGTCATGAGAATCCGCCTGAAGCCCAAGGCGAAGTGTAACTCCTGGTTTGACTCAGACCTCATCACCCTTAAACGCAAGTGCAGGGTGGCCGAGAGGAAATGGCGTGCTTCATGTTCATCCTCTGACAAACTGGCCTGCCGTCTGCTGCAAAGGCAATACCGGCTCTCCGTCCTCATCCAAGCCCGCGTCTCTGCGGCATCTAACAACTCGGCTTAACTCTTTAAAATCTGCAAGGAACTGGCCAATCCTGCCGCAGTCTCCACCTCTCCTGTCCCTTCCCAGGCCCTCTGCGCGGCACTGGCTTCTCACTTCATTTCTAAAACTCAGGACATCCTGTCCTCACTCTTCTCCTATTGCCTCCTCCCTTTACTCCCTGCTCTTCCACTGGCCCTTCTGCAGCCACCCCACCCCTCCTTCCTTCTCTGCCTTTCCCCTTTTCTCTGCAGATGAGGTTTCTAGACAAGCCCGATCTACGAAAGTCTTGTCGAAACAGGTTCACCCCTGTTCCTCCAAAACTATCAAGGACCACATCGACTCCCTGGCTGCTGCCCTGGCTGATTTCTGCAATCACTCCTTCACCACTGGAGTCTTCCCATCCCCCTTGAAGCACTCCCTTGTGCACTATCTTCTTAAGAAACCCTCTGCCGCCCACTCCTGCCCAGCTAACTATCACCCAATCTCCATCACTCCCTTCCTGGGCAAGCTCCTGGAGAAACTGCCCATCTCCCAGCTTAACCTCCACACTAAATCTGTTGGTTGTCTTCATGACCATCAGTCTGGCTTCAGAGCTGCCAGAAGCATGGAAACTGCTTTCCTGAACATCTGTGAAGACCTGCTCTCCAACTTTGACTCCAACACCCTGTGAATCCTCATCTTGCTTGATCTCGCTTCTGCCTTTGACACTGTCAACCATGTCATCCTGCTCAACCGTCTCTGTGATAACCTGGGTATTACTGGTCAGGCTCTGGCATGTCTGACTTCTTTCTTCTCTGACCGACCGTCCCAGGTCCAACTTGGGTCCTTCCTCTCCTATAGCTTTTTCTCTACCTGAGGTGTCCCCAGGGGTCTAACCTCTCTCCCTGGCTGTTTAACCAATACCTGGCACTACTTGCTCACTGCATCGCCGCTCTCTGCCCCAACTTTCAGTGCTATGCGGATGATACCCAGCTCATTTTCAGGATACCCCCGGCCTCCTCCTCTCCTTCCCTCATATCTGTCTGTCTGTCTGCCATCCAGGAGTGGTGTGCTGCCAATGACCTCTGCCTTAATGCCAGTTAGACTGAGATTATACTCATTGGCACACCCACTCCCTCCTTCCCTGCAGCTCTCTGGTTGGCCTCCCTTGGCCCTCTTCCTTTCCCACCGGCAAGGCTAAAAACCTTGGAGTTATCTTCGACTCCACACTCTCCTTCTCTCCTCACATCTCTGACGTCTCTAAGAAGTCACACTAACAGCTGCACCTCCTCAGAGGAATTCTTCCTTGATTTTGATTTTGATTATTTTTATGCGCACCAGGCAGACTAATCCGCATTCGGGCACAGATGTTAACTATAATTCCATCTTAACTGTAGGACACTGTTCTCGCCCCTACCTCTTTGAATCACTTAAATAGGAAGGTTTTAAGTTCCTTTCTGAAACCTTCTAGTGAAGGACATGCCCGTATGGGCATTGGTAGTTGGTTCCATAGCTTAGGGCCAAACACAGAGAACCTCCTGCCCCCCTTCGAGATCAGTTTAGTCCGAGGGGTGTCCATTAATATTTTGTCTCCAGACCGGAGATCTCTGGTTGGCTGATAATGTTGGATTTTGGCACTCAGATATTTAGGTGCAAGTTTGTGGAAGAATTTGTACATAAGGCATGCCACCTTGAACTTAACTTGATCCTCCACCATAAGCCAATGAAGCGCTCTCTGTGATGCTGAGACATGGTCCCTTTTCCTCAGATGGGTAGTTAACCTAACTGCAGCATTCTGGGCCCGTGAAGTCTCATCTTCTGTTTCGCTGGGATCCCAGTCATCAGACTATTACAGTAGTCAAGATGGGAATTTGTCAAAGCCCCTACGACCACGGCATGGTCTTCGGTTGCTATAAAGGGGAGTACATTTCTAAGCATACGCAGAGAGTAGTACACAGCTTTTACTTTGGCCCCAACCTGGGCTTCACTGGCCAGATTTTCCTGCCATATGCACCCCAGGTTCCTCACTTTCTTTGAGAACTGAATTTCTTCACCCAGGATTCGCTGTGTTATATTTTGTTCTACGCTTCTCCTTTTTTTCTCCTGTCCAAATAATATTACTTCTGTTTTGACTGCATTGAGCTGCAGCTGGTAGGTCAATCCTTTCAAATGCTTCAGCCAGATTTTCCGTCTCCACATAAATCTGCTTGTCATCAGCGTAGGAATGGAATCTTAGTCCATGTTTCCTCAATATATCAAATAGTGGGCGGATTAGAGATTAAAAATCAATGGCGAGAGCGCTGAGCCCTGGGGTACTCTGCCTCTCAGCCATATTAACTCTGAGAGGAAGGCTCCTAATGTCACCTGGTGGGTTCCATCCTGCAAGAAGGAGCCAAACCAGTCCACCACTACTTTCGCAGCTCTCCCAATTTGTCCAATACGTTGGAGGATGACTTATGGTCAATTGTATGTAATGCTGCAGATAGGTCCAGCATCAATAGTATTGTGGGGGCTCCTCTATCTGCAGCTTCCAGTAGATCATCCTGGACCGCCAATAAGGAGGTCTCAGTTCCGTGGTTTGGGCAAAACCCCGATTGGAACTCATCCAGGAGACCTTTATTATCTACAAACTGCTGGAATTGGTTACATACCACTTTTTCCAGGATCTTAGTCGGCCAGCACAAATTGCCAACTGGACGATAATTTTTTAAGACCGTGGGGTCTGAATTGGGTTTCTTTAGTAGGTGTCTCACTAATGCTCCCTTCAGGGAGCTTGGGACGTAGCCCTCCACTAAGGATTTGTTTATGAAAGTAGTTAGAAAAGGAGTAAGGTTTGCTGCCAGACGTATGGCAGTGCATGCTGGCATAGGGAATGCCAGATACCTTGTGGGTTTTAATTGGAGTATTAAAGCTTGCACTGTTTCCTTATCAACAGTTTGAAAGCCAAAGCTCTCGTTATCTCCCTGATTATCTTCAACTTCTGTCTCTTCTTGCGGTTCTTCCCAGTTTTCTGCGCTCCTCACTTCCAAAATACTCTTTTGGATATCTACAATTTTTTGTTCAAAGAAATTGTTGAACTTATTGGCTTGTTCTTGGGTGTCGGCAGAGGGTACTGCCATACATTTTGTATTCCTGAAACCATGCCACTACCTCAAATAGAGCTCTGGCTTGGTTTCCTGCCTGTTTAATTTCTCTTTGGAGAAATTCTTTTTTTGCCGCAAACAGGGCTGTTTTAAATTCTTTTACGCAGTCTCTCGTCTTCTGTGCATCTCTGTCCAGTTTGGAAGATCTCCATAGCTTATTGGCGTACCTGTTTACGCATTAGGCCCAATGCTGGTCCAAACCAAGATTTGGATTTTTTTGTGGCTTATAATTTTAGCAGTGCATACTTATCACAGATGTCCTTTAGGATATCTGATCCTTTGCTAAAAAAACTCCTCACAGGGGAGCTCAGGGTCTAGGTTTGCCAATCGGCTCTCCACTTCTTCCCTTTCCTCTCCTTCCCCCAGAAGCTCACTGTCTCCAGAGCCCTGGTTCTCTCTACGCTGGAATATTGTAACAGCTTCTATCTAAATCTGCCTGCCTCTACTGTCCGCCCTCTGCAACTTATCCAGAACAGGACTGCGAGACTTGTCCTTGGCCTCAAGCCCAGGGATCAAGTTCAAAACCCTTTGCATTGTCCACAAGGCCTTCTGGGGCCTGGGGCCGCAATACCTTCAACTCGCTCTTCCTAAATATCTTCCTTCTCGATCTCTTCGCTCATCTGCATCCAACTCCCTCAGGGTCAGTCGCTTCTCCAGGCAAACGAGTTGGTGGTAGATCTCTCTCTTCGCCAGGGACCTCCGTCTGAAACAGCCTTCCTGCCTTCCTTGAAACTTGAGGAGAACCATCTCCAGTTCCGGAAGCACCTCAAAACCTTCCTCTTTGCCTCTTCTTTCTTCCCCCCTCTCCCCGGCTGAATTCCTGGCAGAAACTGCACTGGTTACCTGGCCACCGTTTCTGATTCTCGGGCCCTGGCACCACCAGTTGCCATCCTGCACTGCCTCCCTGCCAACCCCTGCACCGGGGGACTGTTTTCTGTATCCCTACAGTCCCCCTACCAGCACTTATATCTGCACTTACCTTGCACTTGCCTTGCCACCAGTGGCTGTTTTTATTTATCTTATTTATTCAAATATCCCATGTACTGCGCTTTCTCCTCTACCTTCCCCCATGCACTTTTCCCTTTCCCCCTCCCCTGCACTTGCGCGATCTGATAGACACCTGGCCTAGTAGGATTGTTGTTATGTCTTCCCTTTGTTCCCCCTCCCTTGCCTCGTCGCGCCTTGAAACACTTGTGTATAGGCGCGTTATAAATGCCATATCATATCATATCATATCATAACTACACTAATTACGCCAACAACACCCAAATACTCATCCCCATCACAG
The DNA here is from genome assembly GCF_040938575.1 of Ambystoma mexicanum. Lineage (NCBI taxonomy): Eukaryota > Metazoa > Chordata > Amphibia > Caudata > Ambystomatidae > Ambystoma > Ambystoma mexicanum. Next base: position 113,505,321 of record NC_090934.1, on the reverse strand, counting down.
GCGATCACGCCATTGATTCTACAGCAGTAAATGACTCTACATTATCATAAAAGCATGGATGGCCAAACATGGACTCTGTCTTAATGACGATAAGACAGAGCTACTCCTCCTAGGATCTCAAACAAAAGTCAACAAAATGAATGCTAAATTCAACTCCTTCAATATCGATGGCAACGCCATGAATGTATCCAAGGCCGTGAAAAAACTGGGTATTTACTTGACGCTGCACTAACTTTAACTAAACAAATTAATGTGACAGCATCCTCCACGGCCTACATCTGCAAATTAGTCACGGCCTGCAGAACATTCTTAACCACCTCGAATTGCATATCAGTAGCCAGAACGCTACTCCTATCCAAATTGGACTACTGAAATGCTCTTTACCTGGGTACTAACCAAAGGAATATAAAAAAGATTAAAGTAATGCAAAATAACGCTATTAGATCAGCACTGAATATCTCCATATTCCACCATATCCCACCATATCTCCACCACCAGACGCAACCTGAATTGGCTTTCCGTCAAAGGTTTGCTTTCAAAACACTGTCTCTCACCCAGATACCTCTCTAACAACTTTAAACATCATATATCCAACCACCCCACCACATCTGCTCAGACACACTGCCTCATTCCTCCAAGATTCAAACTATAGAAAGCTGGAGGGAGCAGTTTCCTTGTCCAAGCAGGTAAACTGTAGAGCACCTTACCTTTAACCCTAACAGCTGAACCCTCCTATTAAACTTTCAGGAAAAATGCAAAAACCTGGAACATCGAGCAGGAGACTTAGCTCTCTCTCTTTGCCCACCTACCCACTGTATTAGACTTTAGGTCCCCTATTGCAACTGCCAATTGTACATAACTATGACTTTGGCACTCATTACGACTTTGGAGGTAGCCAAGGTGCTATTGGAACCATGGCTGCCTCCAAAATCGTGTCCGGGTGCGGGTTCCCTGAATGGGGAAATACCCGGAGGACCCAGTATTTCCTCCTTCTGGGAACCCGGGCCCGGTCCTTCCCCATTCCCATTCGAGCCCCCATAGGGCTCAATGGGAATGGGGAGGGAGCAATTGCGGAGTGGGTTTAATGGCACCGGCACCATTACCAGCGCCGTTAAACCCATTCCGCACTAGTCATAATGAGGCCCTATATGTTTGCATTTATGCACATTTTGTACATAACTATGTTTATTCTGTATATAATTATGTAGCCAATTCTGTATATACGCTTGTGCATATCTGTATATTCTATGTCTGTTCTATGTATATTTCTCCTTAAATCTCCTGTAATGCTGTAACGTATGCCTTATGTAAGATATTCTTCCAGATGCCCCACAGCTTAGTCTGCGCTTTACAAATAAACAAAATACAAATACAAATAAAGGACCATGACCACCATTCCTTGCGATCGAAACTGCTCTGAGAAGGTTCACCAAAGATCAATTCCCCCACAACACCTGGAAAGTGAAGGCAGAGCAACCCAAACATGTAGCCCCCTTCTGTACCCTCCTTAATTCATCAATTGTCCCTGCGGCTTTACAAGCAGATGTATTGCTTCACCAGCATCCCCTCCGAAACCTACCATGGCTCCCAATGACCCAGGAAACTACTGAACAATCTCTAGGACATGTACCTGAAAATATTTGCTAGAAGTTTATATACCAGCAACTTTGGGAGACCTTGGAAAGCATCTACCTCCTTCACAAGCTAAAATAATGGATTGAGACTAAACATGGAGCAAGATTCTATACTCTCTTTCTAATGAGGCATGGCCGAAGATAATGCTGACACCACATCTCCTGGGGCAATTCTCCGGCTGATCATCTTCAGAGCATATAATACTATCAGCCACAAGGTTCTGATAAAAGGTCAGAGGCCCTCATATTAAACTCACTGATGTGTGCACTCACCAGTGAAGCACTCTACGTATCCACCCTTTATCCCCCTTCTCTTGTACGCCTGCATGAACTTTCTCTTTAATGTCCTTGATAACTCCCACCAAGCATGTTTCAGCTATGCAGTCGATACCCAAATCATCTTCTAGCTCACAATTAATTATCCTGCAAATAAACTGGATGTTAGGAGATATGGTGGGCATGTCGACACGTGGATGACAACAAATAGACTGAAACTCAATCCCAACCAATTAGTGGTCATTATTTTCAGAACCACAAGCCCAAAACAAACCTTAGACAAATGAGAAGCTCCATACAGCCAATCAAAATCTTTGGACTCCTAGGGCCAGTTTAGAGAAACTCTGCACCAGTGCAAATACGAACACACATCACCCCACACCCATGAATGATACACTGGCTACCAACCAAATGAAGGACTGAATTAAAAACGCATGACATCGCTCATCAAGCATTGCATGGCAGGAACCAAGCGGTGACCATGAGGAAATCCCATTTTTGGAAACCAACCAGATTGTTACGGTCCAGTGATGCAGCATTAGTAACTGTGACTAGATTCAACTGGAAGTGCCATGGACAACCTTTGGAGCTCTATTCCCAGAGAGGAAATCCAGCTAGTCTTGAAAAAATACCTAAACATCTGGCTATAGCAGAAGACTTAACCAAACCCACCTAGAACCAACTCGACCAAACAAGCTCACTGTTTCCGAAAACTTCATCCGGAAATAACCTTTTCTGCTTACTCTCAGCGACATACTACATGCTGCACGTGATGCCTCGGCCAAGGCGTTTAGTCGGTCTCCCTGTATCCACAAGCCGTCACGTGCACATCGCTTCGACTAAACAACATTGGAGATCTGACGCCTTATAAACTCAACCAGAATAACAACTATTCACCTAGAAACAACAGTTCAAAATGTCAAGTGCCTTAAACAATAATTTGGAACTAGGCTGCTCTTTTTAACTAGCCCAATACCGCTCATTAACCCGCTCACAGATCTTTATCTTACCACCTGACACTACTCGCAAAATTCACCCTCATTTAACCTAGCTGCCCACAAACATGCCACACTAATTAAAAAACCCTACCAAACACTCCTCTAGATCCATTCACACACCCCTGCTCCAGTGACCAAACCAGACCCTCAGAGATGACTTCCAATTGGTTGACCTTGAGACCTGGATGAAACACGCCCAAGTGTCCCGCCACTAACCATTAATCCTCACACTGACCCTCAGGACATAGGTAATCCGCCTGCTAAGCACTAACACCTCTGGATTTGCACCTGACATTCCCACTGTCCCCTCAACAACCAACCCCACTCCCCCCTTCTTCTTCGAGGTCCAAGGAGAATGAGTATGCTTCCAAAATGGCAGACGTGTGCTATAGCAAGACGACTTTTGATTGCATTAAATAATATTACATTTTACTGTCGGAACATGAAACCATATAGTATTCTAAATTAGCATTATTTCCCTAAATCCGAAACTATGTTTTCCCTTCCTACACCAAACCCTAAGACACATAAATGAAACACCATTGTGTGCTAAATGTGACATGGTTCGCATAATGTTCCATTAATGCAGAAAATAGTTTATTGCAATATAAACCCTTGAGTTACAGAATGTCATGGACTGTTATCTCTTTCTCTCTCTCTCTCTCTCTCTGTCTCTCTCTCTCTCTCTCTCTGCCTCTCTCTCTCTCTCTCTCTCTCTCTCTCTATCTATCTTTGTCTCTCTTTCTCTCTTTCTCTCTCTCTCTCTCTCTCTCTCTCTCTATCTCTCTCTCTCTCTCTGTCTCCCTCTCTCTATCACCCTATGCCTCCTGTGGGCACCAAGCAGCAATAGGCACAGAGAGAAATTGGACACTGTTGGTAGAGCGTTCCCTCTTTTAGCCCAGTCTCCTCTACAACCTATTGTCTATGTGCAACTGGGCATGTGAGGCTCTATGTATGTGCTACTGTAGCTGAGCACGTGAGGCTGCACCCGGGTATGTGCCAGTGTAATATGGCAATAGAAGGTGGACCTTGGTATTTGCAACTGTGCCCGGGTATGTGAATTTACACCTAGGTGTGTGCTACTGTAACAGGGCTGAGAGTCCTCCCACTAGAAAGTGCTACTATAACCAGGTATATGAAACAACACCTCAGTACGTGGTACTGTACCTGGGCGTGCAAGAGTGCGCCAGGTTTTGCTCTACTGTATCTGGGCTTGAATGGCTATACCCCGATATGTAATGAGAGCATCAAGGAAATTAAGGATGCACCTGCCATAAGACGCAAAAAACAAGAGGGGTCCTGGGAGTCCCTCTGCCGGACATAAGTCCCAGTTATGAGAGCCTTACCGTGACCTCCATCAATAGGCTTTGTTTAAGCTCAACATTTCCATCTCGTTCACTAAAAAGGGATGTGGTGTGTTCCAGCCCAGTATTTGTTACGTGAGGGTCATGTTGATCATACGTTTTCAGAAATGATGTAGTGGTGAGAGGAATGACAGTGCTCTCTCATTTGTTTATTTATAGGATCATTGTATTTCCTAGTGCAGTACCGCAGGTGGCCATTCAGTATTGGTGGCTTTCCTCTGGATTTTTGTACAGACCTGCTCTTCCCCAAGAACTTGTTGCAGGGACTATTACCATGCTTGACATAGAGGGAGTGTTGGTGTCAAAGGAAAGGATTATGTTAATTGCCACAGATATTGACTGGGGAGAGTGGCGTACGATGTTGTGTATTGACTCAACCCAGCTCTTGAGAGATATAACTGATGAGGACCTCTTTGAGAACAAAGATAATGATGGGACCATAATAGAGCAAGTGTATGTCCCTTGTGAAAAAATGATACAGTATCAACACTTTCCATGCCTGATGTTATTGGTAGGGAGTGCCCCTTTCTTTGCCCTATAAAATTGATCTCAGGTACCTGACAAACTGTGGACAAGTAACTCTAATAAAGTAGGGTTCCTGCGAATGTCATGCCAATTCATATTACATTAAATCCAGGTGCAGTATTATCAAAAGTTAAACAGTACCCCTTATCCAAGGCAGTTGAAGAAGGAATTTTTGACACCATTGTGGCCTTTTTACACCAGGGCATTATAGTTCTATCCAATTCTCATACAATACCACTATTTCTCCTGTGAAGAAATAAAGTGGGAAAATTGGAGAATGATCCTGGATTTACACCCCCTTAATGTTGTGGTACAGGGAGAATTTCCTGTGGTTTCTAATCCTGCTATGATATTGTGTAACATTCCCACGGCGGTCACACACTTCATTGTCGAAGACTTGAAGAACACCACCTTCTCAGTACCAATACATCCTGATTCTCAATATCTCACTACTTTTACATTTTCCGGGAGGCGGTTCCAAAATACTAGGCTCCAAAAAGGGGACTGTGAGTCCCCTAGTATTTTTAGAAGGTCCTGCCTGAAGATTTGGGTACTATCATTCAGTATGTTGATGACTTGTAGGTGTGTAGTGACACTGAGCAACAGTGTAGGGAGGACTCCATCAAATTCCTGCAGTTGTTGGCTGATAAACGATACAAGGTGGATAGAGTGAAGTTGCAATATTTTCAGCTGGAGGTGTTATATTTAGGGCAATTGATCTCAGTCAATGGTAAATGAGTGACCCCTAGAATTTGCAGTAGTGGTGCGTGGCATGCCCCAGCCAGTAACTGTTAAGGATATGCAGAAATCTTTCAGGCTGTGTAACTATTGTAGGGCATGGATTTTCGACTATTCATCATGTACTCGACCACTGCTGCAGGCCTTAAAGAAGCCAAACAAACAGAAAATACCATTATCTGGACTGATGAGATGCTCACCAGTATTCAGGAGTTGAAAAATATAATTTCTACTGCTTCTGTTCTAGCAACCTGTGATTATACTAAAGAGTGTTACCTTTCTCACATTCTAAGGCCAAATTATGACAGCAGTCCTGACACAACACAGCTCTATGGGCCATAATCCTTTGGTGTACTATAATTGTATGTTAGATTCTGTCATGAAAAGACAGTTTCCCTGTGAACAAGCGTTAGCTGCATCTGCTTTCGCTATTGAGAAGTCGACCACAATTGTCATTGGGTGCTCAGTGACTCTGTACATGGGACATGCAGTATTCCTGATACTTGCGAGATCCAAGTCTACATTAAATACACATAGGGCTTCGGCATCTGAAGATATCCTGTCCAGCCCATTTATTCATATTGTTTGCTGTAAGTCAATGAACCCTTCTTTTTTAAATGTTTTAATTTAGCATTTGGTTTTTAAATACAAACCGTTTAGCAATTCTATAAGAACATGCATGTCAGTACACACAACATAAAACCAGCTATCAGTACAAACTTCACATAACAACCAAGAGAGAAAAAAAAAAAAGGAAAAAGAAAGGTAAAGAAAAGTGCCCTCAGAACCCAAAAAAAGACAGGGCACAAACAACACCATCAAAACGGAACAGACCCAAGGAAGAAGGGTCACTCGGATCAATGTTAAATATTATGTTTCGTGTCTCCCATGGTTTATATGAAATCACGTTACCATCTGACCTCCCACAAATGGCCCTGCGTACTCCATTGGGCTCCCTTAGTCGCTCCGTCCAAGACTTTCACTTTTTAATTAGCAGAAAGTCTTCTTCCAAAAAGGCTAATAGTGCCAGCATTAAAGAAACTTGTCCGCCTAGCAGTAACTTTGACCACCACTCATCCACCGGCAAAGTCAGGGCCTGTTGTTACATGTTTTCCTAACAATTTTGTCCTTAAGTCGCTTAGCCCTGGACACAACAATGTCAGGTGGTACAGTGACTCTCTGTTACAATTGCACAGTCTACAGTCAAAGTTCTGCTGCTCTTTAGCCTTTCGTACTTCTGTTATCTCTTTAGTTGGAAGCAGATTTAATCTAAAACATAAAAATTGAGACCGCCTGTATTTGCATGTAAACTTAGAGAGGTAAATAGGTACTGTTCCCTTTGCTCTTGTATCTGGGAAGTTGTTGTCATACAGTTGTGCCTATGCTCCGAAGAACTGCTCCAGTCAAAATCGTAAAACCTTTTGGTTACTTTTCCCGGATTAGACCACATACTTGATTCAGACTCATTTAGGTCAGTAAGGATCGCCAAGCAGACCACCCTCCAAGCCGCCAAAGGAATATCAACGTTACCAGTCATTCCTTGTCTTATGGCAGCCAGGCCACACCCTCTATTTTCTTCACCTTAGTTTCGAAAAAAAGGATAGAGTATTCCATACTGTGATGGCATACAAAGAGTTTAGTCCCAATTCTGTCCTAATGATTGAAATGGGGACACAGTTTGGCAGGGAGAGAACTCTTCACCAAAAGATCCCTTCCAGTTTGAGCCATACATCTGCAGACAACGTAAAAGATGCTTCCGCTCCGTACATCAAAATGGGTCACTTTTAGATGGTAAAAGTCAATTATTGGAACCAAGGAGAATTTGCAGTATCTCTTCCCAATCACTTTAGCCTGAGCCGCCTAGTTCTTGGCTTTACTTTGCAACAAGCCTTCCCTCTGGGCATCGGCTGAGCTGTCATTCAGGCACATGGCCAGATACGTTAGGGAGGCCACTTCCAGGATCTTTTCCCCCTTGATAAACCAAGCTTTTGACTTGGGCTTCTTTATCCCTTTTGTTCATCCGAAGATAAGAATTTGTGATTTGTGTACTTTAATTCTTAGGCCGTTAGCATCCACGTATCCTTCAAGGGCATCCAATTGTCTCTGTAGCCCTACCGCAGTCTGTTCCAACAGGATCAAATTGTCTGCATACAATAGTCGACTGATTACCACTCCAGCCAACCGCGGGGGAAAGCTTTTGGTTGACTCAAGAGCGTTGTTGACCTCCGAGATGAACAAGTTAAAGATGATTAGCACCAGAGGGCAGCCCGGTTGGAGCCTGTTGAAAGTTTGAATTGGCTCAGACAATTTACCCTTTTGATCAAGCCTCACACACAATGAAGTGTCGGTTGTGTAGCAATTTCAGGATCTCTATCAGGTCTTCGGGGCAACCCCACAATTTTAACTTAGCACAGAGTACTTGTCGATCAATGGTATAGAATGCCTGTGCTAGGTCAATCGAGGCTATGTACAGTTCCGATCCATTCTTTGCTTTCGCTCTAGCCTTGAGGATGTTCAGCAGTAACAAATTCATAGTGGTTCCCACCCCTTTAACGAACCCTGCTTGACACTGGTCATAATGCTTTGTGGTTTTGCACCAATTCGTAAGGGCAGACAATACAAGGGAACCAGAAATCTTACCTGGCACGTCCAGTAAAGCGATTGGCCTGAAATTAATTGGATTTATCCTATCGTCTTTTTTAAATATAAGCACTATAATTCAGCGTTTCAAGGGGTTCGGGATGGATTTCACCCTTTTGATTTCTGCAAATCAGACACACGGCTGGTTAGACCATTTCTCTAGTTCTTTCTTGAGCATAAGATTGGTAATGCCATCTGGACCGGCTGCTCTGGATTTGCTAGCTTTCATGATCAGGTTGAATATGGCATTCCTTTCGGAAGACAGCGTCCATGGCCATTCCCTTTACTCGTCCATAGCCTGATCGCTATTATTAGGCGGCGTTTACAAGGCTGTAAAATGCCTGCTCCAGGAATCTGATGTAATCAGATTTAGAGTGAGAGACTCCAGTGGAGCATGGAGAGCATTCATAGTTCTCCGCATCTCAGCAGTATTCTTTGCGGCAACTATGCCCAAGATTTATTCTGTGTCCTGTTGCAACATCCTATGTTTATGTTTTTTTTGCTAGTTTTTAAATGATTGTTTCAAACGCCTAGTGTTTTCTGTCACCTTAGCCGTATTGTATTGGCTGCAAGCTTTAAGTTGTTTTTTTAAAGATCCTTTTTCTGTTTGCCACTTCAGTGTTGTAAATGTGGTGACTGAAGAACCCAGTTTTGGTCAGCAATGTCTGTACTGTGTTAAAAATTGTAAAGGTTGAAGACACCCCAGCAGGAACGTTTGCCCTCTCCATTGAAATTGTGCCCCAAGTACCCACCGTCTGGGCCCTCAGCCTTTTTCCTCTCGCTGTAACCTCCACAATAGTCGGGTCCTGGACAAATGGGCCTGAGTGCCCGTTTGAAACAGCAAGTTCAATTCTGTTGTCATCACTGAGGTCGGTGACTTGGACCTTTAAACTAATTAAATGCTCATACAAGTTCTATGACACAAAGATGTAATCCAGGACCTTTCTCTCCCTCTTTTCCATGTAGGGTTGTGAGGCAGGTCCCCAGTAATGAGCCCATTTACCAAGTAGATATTTCTCATGGCCAGTTCATATCAACAGAACAGTCCTCTAATTATCTGGGGGGCTTGCTGCAGGAGTATTGTCTTCAATAAGGTTAACGTTTTGGTCAAAACAGTGCACATACATGTCGCTACATAAGCACATTTCCAATTTAGGCCAGGTGTCTTTTACCACATCAATCATATCTAAGACTACAGGTTTATTGTCAAAATAGCCTTGACCTGGTTCTTGAGATGGGGCTCCGTTCTTATTAGTAGGGCTTGGATCAGAGGTGACGGATGACTCTCATAGATGACTTTGTGTCCCCTGCTATTATTTAAGGCTATCAGCATTCCGGCCGTCGGGCGTCAATGTGTGCCCTTTTCAACTGGATTAAAGTGCATCTTAAACCCATCCAAGATAGGCGGGGAGCGAGGCCACGTCTTTTGAAGACAAATGATGTCAAAGGCCTGGAATTTTAGAGAACCCTCAATAAAAAAGGTGTGCCAAGCCTGTCGTGTTCCAACAACAGAGACGTGTAGGACGTTCCAATATCGCCCTCGCTGACCCGCACGTGGGCCGAAGACGCTTTTCCCGGGCACTAACATTGGCTAATGCGCCTGCCAGCCAACTCCAATCCTCCAAATCGAAGTTGCGATGGAAAACAGCAGGCTCCACCTCAGAGTCTTTTGGGTTCCAACTGTTTTCCACTACTAGGCCAATCGCCCGCGTTTTCCTGGGTGAATCTTCCCTATTTGGTGCATTACTTCCTGACGGGCAACCCCCTTGCTTTTGTTTGGTAGCCATCTGGCAATTGTCCACCCGATGAGTTCTCTCTTGGTCATTAGGGTCGGCCCCCTTGATTCCTCTGTTTTGAGATTGATTCTGAATGTCGTACTCTGAGAGGGTGAAGCCCATTGATAACAGTTTCTCTTTTCCTTTAGGAGGATGGACTTCTTCTTAGCTGACGATAAGTATATAATAACTTTATCCAACCGGGCTTCCTCCAGAAATTCTACCTAAAGAACTCAGGTTCGACCACACCGGAGTACATTGTTGTGCCATTTCCATAGATGTTTTGATTTGTTTACTTTGTGTATGTGGCAGGTCAAGAACTTCTATATCGTCTGCTAATCTTTTTTCAAGGGGGGATTTGAGAGTTACCCCCGGGCTCGCTTGCCCCACCGGGGCTGCTTTCTCTGCCCCAGTCAAGGGAATGACTGACTTATGCATGCCTATGGGATTCTTTCAGTAACCGGGCCACTTGCAAGTGCCGAGCGGGAGAGGGTGGCCCCGCTCGCATTAGGAAGGTCACCTCCCAACCTTGTCCTCTTGCCTCGGCTCTGGGGCAAGACCTCTGCCTTCCTATAGAAGAATCGTTGGTGCGCCAGAGGGTTTTCAGGTGCTAGGCATTGCGGCTGCCAAAAGGTCTTAAGCGGCTGCTGGACCTGTTTCTTTGTGCAGTTAGCTGAGTCTGGTTTGCCAAATCATACACAGTTATAGTTGGCTCCTCCATCGTCTTCAGATCCCTATGATCTTGCAGAGACACCCCTATTTGCAGACTGTTCTTCTTCAATGCCGTTCTCTGCAATGCTGCATCAAAGGGCGGCCTTGGGGATGCTGGCACACATCCTGGTTCACTGAAATTGGTAAAGGAGAGGGAGGATGTTTCAGTCGAGCCGGGTCCCTTGGTCAAAGAGGTGGTGGAGGTAGAAGGGGGCATTTTTATTTGGTCAAGGCACTTCCCCAGTTTTTCAAGAATGTTCTGAGGGGACGTTGTTGTGGCCACGACTGTAATATCAATAGGAGAAGGTCTGTGATCGAACAGTTTGTCCAGTGTGATCACTGGTTTGAGTGTTATGCCATCTCCATGAGGCCTCTCATCGGCCCCTTCTTGGCTTAAATCGACCTAAATTAACATGCCTCACTCTGTGTAAGTCCTAGGCTATACCTGCCGCCCCAGACTCAGTGCTTGAGTGGTCAAACTCAAGTCAATGTTTAGAGCGGGATCAGCCATTGCCCTTGCTCGCCCCAAACAGGTGGCCTTGTATAACAATTGGACAAAGTACTACAGAGTAAGGTCTATAGGAGTTAGCTGAACGGTCACCTGCAAGAGACTCTGGGCCACTGTGTCTCTCCCGCGAGGAGCTGAGTCCACCCCATTATGGATGAGTCTCACTGTAGCGAGTTTATGGTCGGGCGAACAACCCGATGAACGCCAGGCCCTCAGGTTTTTAAAGCCGTAGACTGATACAGCAGTATTTGTTGACTCAAAGCTGCACTCCGTGGGGATCTTTTCTCTTTCTTTCGTTATTACGTTGGACTCATTAGCAGGACAGATGTCAAGATAAATTTACTTACTCAGGCCCATACTGAACTCCAGTCAGGATTTCACAATATAGTTGAAAGCAGTGGTGGTGGCATGCCTGCGGATAGCAGACTGCCACTTTCCATCCACTTTGCGGCCGCTTCGCGGTTCCCATGATATTTTAAGCGGATGGAGAGGAAAGGGAGGAGGAGCTTGTCCGCTCTTACACAGCATCCCCTGGGCCTGGGCCTTAAAGCAACAGTAGCTTTTAGATAAAGCAGACACTCAAACGTATTTTAAACATCAGCGCAAGGCAATGAATGAAGGAGATCACAGAAAGCATACAGTCCCACACACCACACCACAGCAGACTGCCACATTCCAACCTCTTCGCCCTACCTTTCTGGCAGAACACATTACTGAAGATGATGATGTTCAATACTGTGTCACGTATGCATGTGACAATGACATTCCTAAAGCATGAGACTATGCCTTGGATGGTGGAGAGGTGTTTTGTATTGACAGGTCATCGATTATTGATCAGGAGACTGGCCAACATCAAACTGGGGCAGCAGTGATATGATTGGTTGATGCAGAGTATGTGGTTTTTATCCAACAGAGACTACCGTGGCACTACTCTGCCCAGGCAGCAGAACTGATTGCTCTTGTTGAAGCACTAGAGGCAGCACAGGGATGCAGAGTAAACACCTATTCTAACTCAGCATATGTGATGACAATCGTGCATTTGGGATTGTCAAGATGAATTATAAGCAGGTTTCAGGCATCTGATGGATCCCCAGTACAGCATGCAGCCCTCCTAGACAGACTGATTCATGCTCTCTCAGCCAACACATGCCACAATCATCAAGTGTGCCACTGATCCAATGGGGCAGACTTTGTTTCTCTTGGCAATGAAGCAGTGGACATGCCCGCAAAATTGGCTGCATATTTACCAATGCCAGATATCCCTGAACACCCAGCACTTGTTGGCATGAAATTACAAACAGAGGGTCCATATACTGCATTAGCTATTACTGAAGTTAATGAATTACAAGCCCAGGAGCCACAAAGTGAATACACACAGGGGCTGCAATGGAGGATGATGGTCCGGAGGCCTTGTTATTTATTTATTTATAACACACCGAAGCCCGCAGGCATCAGGGCACACATAGACACACTTTGCATGCGCCGATAACTTGGGCTGCCGGGCCTTTATGCCCCATTCCAGTCCCTGGAACGTGGGATGAACATCACATTACTGCCATTAGCATAACACATAATTTTAATGGCAATGTTGGAAAAACGTATTAAGTCTATGTACTTTACTGAGAAATGTAAAGTAGATGGAGCCTATAAGATTTTTTTTTTAGTTCTATTTTTCAACTGTGAAAGGTGGTTCTTAAAAGAATTTTTCTTTTGTTGTTTAAAAAATAAAATAAATGCAGGAGAGGTTACAACGTAAGTTGAGGAGGGAAATGAGGGAAGAGGCACCAAGCACTAATATGGAGGGGCAGGTGGACAGGGGAATATGTTGCGTGTATTACTTCTAAGGTAGTGGGCAGTGTTTCTCATGATCCTTGATTAAGCTTCTAACGCACGTCGAAATTGCCCCCTCCCCCTGCAGAGAGGTGTGTTGCAGTATATACAGATGACTGTTGTCTTCCACAGATATGGATAAACAGCCTCTTTTATTGCTTGCAAGGTAGCTGGTGGGATTTAGTGTCCCATAGAAGTAGCTGTGTGGTTACAGTATAAAATGATGTGGAGGGTGACAGGCTACTACTTGCTAAGAAAGGAAATATCTTTCTGAGAGCATTGCAGTAGTTGGATTTGTTGTGGTGGCGCATGAAGATTGTCCCAGAGGAGTAATGTCCAGGTAGTCCACGACTGAGTACAACGTTGCACTCAGTGCATTACACTTTTGTAGCTTTAGCATTTGGTACATTCCCAACAGTGGTAAAGAACTGCCACACCCATGATTCTCTCTGGGTGCTAGAGGTAGGCGCTTCCTCTACCTCATTTTCTTGGTCTTCTTCATTGTCTTTGGAAATACTGAACTTTTTTTGTTTGTGGGTCCTCCAGCTGGTGGTGGTTGGTAGCTCTTGGGGAGGAAGTATTTCAATAGCTGATGCCATATTTAAGATAAATAGTAGTTCTGCTACTATTCTTACAGTTATGTGCTTTGTTCTAGATTGTTAATGGATAATGAGGAAGAATAGATGAGCTTGAAGGTTCCTAGATAAGTTGAAAATGCAGTTCTGATCTGTTCTCGAAGCAAGGCCCGAATGCAAAGTGCGCACGCGTTCATGGACAGTTCATCATGGTGTGCGCAAGCGCATGGCCACGTGGCACTGTCCGGAAGGTCCACAATAACACAGAGCTTCTAGGACCAATCTCCAGTTCCAGGGACCATAAGAGGTGGTGTTTTGTACTCCCCTTGCGGTCACAGTGAAGGAATTGTGCTACACAGTCCACATCTCTGACGTTTGTAGGGCACCTCCAGAAAGTACAGTGTTACACCATGTGTCGTAAGAACAGGGGTAACAGTGTCTGTACCCCGAGCACCTTACCGGTGTCGGGGGAAATTCTGCCGGGGCCGGCAGAGCCGTCCGCGGACCTCCGGGCAGGGAGGCCCCAACTCCTCCCGTGTATTCCAAAAATGAGTATGAGGCACACACAAGAAGCAAGGTGGTTCTGCTGTTTATTGAACAAACGGCAGGGATGGGTCAAGGAACGTACGCGTCCGTCCTGACACTCTCTCTTCACCGTGGGCTCGCAGGCCCTTTTTACCTTAGTATGACGCGCTACTTGCGTCACCTGGGAAAGTTAACAAAAAACCTATTGCCACTCTGGATTGGCTCCTCGAGTGGTAGGGTTAGTATAGCACACGTATAGAGAGCTCCACTACTAGATGAGGGTTAGTCAGGTGGTATACATGGGTTGTCCCTGCAAATTGATACATGAAAATTGTTACATGGAAGCCCCTGAGGATTGGTCAGTGCTAGTGGCGTCAGTGATAGGAGTCCCATGTTCTGATTGGTCCACGCACGAGCTCCCCAGTGTGGGACCATCGCTGTTCCCAGCTCACGGTGCACCTGCCATTTGCAACATTGTTTCACTAGTGGTATGCGCAGACAACGTAAGACCTATTCATATGCTGGGAGGCCGGTTTCTCCCACTGCTGCAGATGTTCTTTAAGATGCTCGCCTGTATCTGCCTGGCCTTTGAAGCAGGGTACCCAGGCACCTCTCTCGCCTCCCGGATCTGGCACTCTGTCAGGATCGGCTTGGTCACGTGAGGTGGGACCGTGTTTGAGACACAATTCTGCACAATTAATATTGTATTTTCCACTGTGCGCTTTACTTAATTTGGGAGGTGACCTTGATGTTGGCTTGTGGTATGTCAGTTTAGCAACATCGTGTCCTTGACTGTCTGCTTTAGCCGGGCTCATTCTGCGGGATCAGCGACTTTACTTTTACTCGTTGCAATGTTTTCTGGAGACTCTTGCTTGAGGCCTACTTGGGCCTAGTGTATAGGTGGAACCGTTTGGTACACAGGTGCTTTAGGTTATGGTGCCGTATTGCTTTGTCCATGTTGTCGTGTCTTCATATAGGTTCTTCTGTAGTTGCACATGGGTTTAGGAGAAGCGTAAGCAAGCTTTTAGATGAGTTCGTTGTGCATCTTGCGTTTCTGCATTTTAAGGAGCCTAAGTGAAAAATAATAAAGATGCGCGTCTATGGGTGTGTCTGTCACCTTCGTCATAGCACTGAGTATGTTCTTCGTGCGGATTGATGTGGGAATGTCCAGTGTATATGTTACGCGGGCATTCTGTCTGCTGGCTGAGTCGTCATGGCATCTCTAACGATGGGTCAGCATAGTGAGTGTTCGATGATTCAGTCGAGTTCTTCCGAGCCGCAGGCGCCGGCAAGGGTGTGGCATGCTGTTGGGTACGCGGGTGGGCACGCGGGTGGGCACATCCGTATGTTTCTGTACCAAGGCACTTGATCAGCTGGGATGTGGGCGAACTCCTCTCTTGGTGGGTGTCTGGGCCGCGATCCTTTAGGCCAAGGGTGGGACAAGAATGTTGGGAGCCGTTTTCTCCATTCTCCCACTTCAGTCCCCCCTCTGGTCGACTTGTCGACCACAAACTTATCATTTTCATTATCACCTCTCACTCTCCATATTTTCGTAATTCCTCCCAGATGTCCATAGTGATTGACATGGTCTTCGAATGACCAATACATGTATAGGCAAGCTCCTCCAGGGGCGCAGTATACCCACTTCCCTACGTAGCTCCTTGGGTTTCTTGGATTTTCGACCTTCACAGATGGTGGGTCTAGATGGTTAGTGATGATCTGGTTGCGCAGCTTCTCTCTTTCCTGTATTATTATGCTGGTGTGAGGACCGTCATCTGCTGGCATTAAGGGGTGCATACCACCCATTTCTATCATTTCGTCAGTGGTCCGTGCCTTCCGGACCTTCCAAAATTTTGTTAAGATCAATGCAGCTCCAGCCAAGACAATGCACCCAACTATGATCTTTAGTCCACCTGATAGCCAGGATGGCATCCATGACCATAATATTGAAAACCAGCTTCCATCCTTCTCAACACCTTTACTTTCGTCCATCATCTTGGAATGCATCTGGGCCAGTTGTGATACTGCTTCAGCCAGTGTGCCATTGTCAGCGTCGTTAGCAGGAATGAATGTGCAGCATGATTGTCCTATCTTTGCGCAAACTCCTCCTTCCATTGCCGTGAGGAGGTCTAGTACATATCTATTCTGTAGTGCTACCATTCTTACTGCTCGCAATTCTTCTTTTATTGCGTTGAATCCATTTACTGTAGAGTTAATTGTCATCATTAGTTCCCACCTTGTTATCTGGAGCCATTTGGCGTTTGCGTATGCCTGAACACCCGGATGTATTATCGAGGAGAAGAACATTGCTGCTCTGCTGAATAGTCTGTGTTCTGGAGGTATTGAAGATAGTGCTGTTTCTGATCGTCCCCATAGATAATTTCCTGTCAGGGGTTCTCCTTGTCTCTTTTTCCTGCTTACGACAGTGTCGTCGCTGTTCAGGACAGTGCTGTTGCTGTTGTCTTTATTTTCTGAGTCCTTTTCAGTGGGTGCGGATCTTTTTTTCCTCTTGTTTCCTTCATTCATTTTGGGAAAGTTTGCTATATTCACATGTTGTTTTGGCACCACTAGGGATGGTACATTGACGTGTACCATTGAGCATACGCCATTCCACATAGGTGGCAGTGTGTGGTATGCCTTCTCTCCACAGGCCCAGTAATGGTCCATTATTACTGCTGTTCCTGCTCCCCCCTCAGGTAACTCCGTCACACTTGCACAATTGGTGTTTAATCCCACGTCCACTTTTCCTTTGTGCATGTAGCATATATTGGGAGCGGTCAGTGGCAGTATTGTTATAGGGTCTTCATCTTCCTCTAACCATGTTAGCATTGGTACATACTTAACCCAAGTCATCCAACATCTTTGGTTGTGTTCAGCAATGCTCTTCCTATCTTCTCTTGTTATCATATTGCTGCCGGCCACACCTACGTCCCATTTGTCGCCCAGGTACAATTTTCCTGTTATTGTTATTAGTGGCCTTTCCCAACACCCTTGTTTACCAGGTACTTCGGTAGCATACCAATCACATGGCAGGTACTGCTGTGTTACTTTCTTTGTGTCTCCTTTTTCAGAGCCGCTGGTTATATATCTGAACGCTTCATTGGATAAACTGGCCTTGTGGTAGCTCAAATATGTCTTGAAGAAGTTGTTTTCGTAAGGGTATGTATCTCGTGTTTTCCACACCAGTTGTACCGTTGTTCCTTGGAACCTTCCCTTCGTTTGGAACAGTGCTAGGTATATTATGCATCGTGCCGTCTTTTCATCAATTTCTGTGGCAACAAATGTCCGGGCAGCGCTCATGGAGTATGGGATCAATGAGCATACGTAGCAGCTGTCTTTCGTTGTCTGTTTCCCTATTTTAGTCATGTGTTGATACCACATGTTGTTTGAGACGTATGCTGAATCTTCTATGTAACTATCAATACCCTTTTGATCTGAGTATGTGCTGCGTTTAACTCTACCTTCTTTTCCTCTAATTTGTCTGGTACCACCTGACATAACACCTGTTGCAGCTGGGGGTGGGGGTGTATTAGGTTTGGGTACAGCAATAATATTTAAAGCGCAGCTATACTGCCATACAGAGGCAGCCACGAAGCCGGTGATTACCAATATCCCTAACATTTTTATTACAAATGCTAATTTCACCGGCATGTTACTCTTACCTTGCTGCAGTCCGGCAGCTTATTCTTGCGAAGTTAAAGTTGGCCGCCTGAAAATTCTCAATATGCTGGTTATTGATGTTAGTTTTTTCTTTCAAGCCCTCCCTATCAAATGGTTGTTCAATGCCCAGGCGAAGAGCTGTTCCCACGCCACTCTAAGTGATCTATTTTTTAGGACAGGCAAGTAAGGGCGGAGGTGGGGCATTGATTGTTCAATGGCCAAAATGAATGCCGTGTAGTACACACGTACCTTCCTTCTTTTTAGATACTTTGGCCTTTTAATATGATAGACAAATTGATGTGATAATTCTTCAGGGTAGTTGTAGTCTGAGGGTAGCATTTACACCTGGGCAGTGAGCTCTTGTTAATATCTAATTATTCTTGACTATACAATAATACGCGATACCTGCATATGCGAGAAAAAAGAAAAGAGAGCAATCACGTGTTTACATGTGTATATGTGTACGACAATGTCTTTCAAAAGTTCTTTAGTTGGGCATAATACAGGCAGGGGTGCTCAGGGTTCAACTGGCGGGGTTTATTTTACTCTTTGATCGTGTGACCATGGGGTGGGGTGTGTGGATATTGTTTTTCTCAATGTCATTAATTGTCACGGGGGGATCAGGGGGGTGGTGAGGGTCGCTAGTTCTATCAAAAGTCACTTCATCTGTGGGAGATGCTGTTGCTGTTCTTCCAACGGCCCTGTCGGTGGCGCTGGGGCGGGTCTGGAGTTTGCAGATCTTTACGTCGTGTAGATGGTTCCAAGCGCGTTTGTCCTGTAGCTTTACTGCTCTCGTTGATATTTCCTCTACCAGGTGGGGGCCAGTAAAATGCGGGTCGTTCCACTGTCTTTTAAAGTTGCGTAGTAACACGTGGTCACCTTTAGCTATTTTGCACGGTGCATCCTCTTCTCCTTGTTGGTCGCTCTTAGACCCGCCCCGTGTGCGCTCGAGCTGTTGAGATACAAACACAACGCTAGTAATCAAAGAAGACACATATTTGTACATTTCATCACCAAAAACAGCTGCAGTGCTCTCGTGGTCAATAAATGCTCTTGATGCTGGTGTCAGAGGAAGGCGCATTTGGCGTCCAGTTACCACCTCGTGTGGAGTGAGGTGGTGGTCGGAGCCTGGCCTGTTTCGTAACTCGAATAGGGCTAGTGGAAGGCAATATAGCCAACTCTTCTTTGTGGTTTGTTGTATTTTTGCAATTGCCTCCTTCAATAGGCCATTCAGGCGTTCACATACAGCGTTGGCCTGTGGATGGTATGCACATGCAAATGTATGCTTAATGTTCAATAGGGATGTGATGTGCTGGAACATTTCGTTAGCGAAATGCGGGCCGTTATCCAACCGCAGCACTTCGCACACTCCCCATCTGGGGAAAACTTCCCTCACCAAGAACTTGGCTGCTCTGAATGCATCTGGGTGTGAGCAGGGTCCTGCTTCAATCCACCTGGAAAATGGGCATACTACTACAATCATATACCTATTTCCTTGACATACGTTGATCATATCAACATAGTCAATATGTATATGTAGGAAGGGTCCTTCTGGCCGGGGTATAGTACCTTTTATCACCTTCAAAGTGTGACCGGCCGTGAACTGTTGGCATGTGAGACAATTGCTGATGAAGTTTGTCACATGGGAGTTTAACTCCGGGCAGAACCAGTCTTCCCTAATTCGTGCTGCAATTACTTCCTTGCCAGTGTGAGCTGGATGGTGTAATTGGCTCAGGGCGGTATTCAATAGGCCTAGTGGCATTACCATCTTTCCACTGTTATCCTGGCGCCATAGGGCGTCAGTTGGTGACATTGTACATCCTCTTTTTACCCATATCTCCTTTTCTGCCATTGGTGCTGCTGCTTGTAGTTCCATTATCTGGGTGGCTGGGAGGTGGGTGTACCCTTCTCTTATTAACATCTCTCTAGCTATCCCCCTCCCTCTCCCTCTTTCTGACTCTGGGGGGTTCCATACCTCACCAAAATACGCAGCATACTTCGCATGTGCGTCTGCTGCCGCATTTCCTTTGGAGACATGGTCGTCTCCATTTGTATGTGCTGTACATTTGACCAAGGCTAATTCTTGGGGATCATTTATTACTTCTATTAGTTCAGCCAGCAAGAGAGCATGTTGCACTGGAGTGCCATCAGCTCTCCTGAAACCTCTTCTTCTCCATTTAGACAACCCTGAATGGACAGTGGATGTGACATATGCACTGTCAGAGTATATGGTCACTCGTTTGTCAAAGCTTTCCTTCAATGCTAAGATCAGTGCAACCAATGTGGCCGCTTGAGCAGAGTAATGTTGTGGTAATTGTACACATTTCATCGCCACACACACAGGTACTTCTGTCATTTTCACCACAGCCGCCCCTGTTCGCCGAATCCCGTCAGATTGGTCAATTGTTGATGACCCATCAATAAACAACAGCTCACCCCCCTCTAGTGCGTTTTCTTCAACTCTCCTGGTACATGAATACATTTCGGTTGTCTGTGTGCAATCGTGTACATAGTCCCCCTCCTCAATTTCTTCTGCTATGAACCTTGCAGGGTTAACCGTGTTGCATCTAACTATTGATAATTCCGGTCTGGACAAAATGATCTCATAGCCTGACGCCCTTTGCATTGTTAATGTAGATTTGGGTTTGTTTAATATTGAAAATAGTGCATGTTCCACAAACAAAGTGGTTGGGCACCCCATAGTTATTGCTGATGCCTTTTCCACCGCGAAGGCAGCTGTGGCGAGGCCTTGTTCGCAAGGAAAATGTCCTAACATGACAGGGTCTAGATGGCCGCTGTAGAATGCTACTGGCTTGTAACCCATGCTTGTTTTTTGGGCCAGTACTGCTTTCATTACGGCTGAGTCGCAATGTGAAAATATAAAGAATTGGCGGTCATAGTTTGGGGAGGCTAGTACTGTTAGCTTCTTTTAGTCCCTCAAGCAGAGGCCCTATGTATGAGCTGTAGTCAAATACCCATACTCTGCAGTAGTTGCATAGTCCCAGGAACTGTTGCAGTTCCCTTACTGTTTGTGGTAGGGGTGTTTTCGAGATGGCCTGTGCCCTCTGCGGTGCGATGTTTCTTCCGTGTTGTGATATGAGTTGGCCAATATAAAGTACCTGTTCCTGACAGTACTGTAATTTTTCCTTGTCTACTTTATACCCTTTTTCTGCCAATATTGTCAACATTTTTACTGAGTCTTCTCTGCATCTCCTCTCATTTGTGCTGCAAATAATTATATCATCAACATATTGTAGTACTGTACTGTACTGTACTTTCTACGTCAATGTTACTCAAGTCCATTTGTATTACTCTGTTAAATATTGAGGGTGACTCACAGTAACCTTGTGGTAGTCTGGTGTGTTTCCATTTTGTGTTCCTGTAGGTGAAGCTAGTCAGGTCTTGGGAGTCTGGGTGTAGGGGTATTGAGAAAAAGGCATTTTTGAGGTCTATCACCGTAAATCGCGATGCCTCTGCTGGAATGCCACACAAAATTGTGGCCGGGTTTGCTGCTATTGGATACTCTGCTTCAACTATGTTGTTCAAGGGCCTGAGGTCCTGTATGAAGCGCCAAGAGCCCCCTTTAGCCTTGCGTACTGGGTAGACGGCAGTGTTACATGGTGATTCCGATGGGATCAATATGCCATTGTTTATGAGGGCTGTAATTGTTTCATATATGCCCTCATCTGCCTCTTTTGACAGTGGGTATTGTTTCACTCTGGGTAGTATTGCACCTTTTTTCAATTTTATCCTCACTCCCCCAATGCTTTTTATGCACCCCACGTCATAGGGACTGATAGTCCATAATGATGTAGGTACATTTGCCATATCTTCTTCAAAAAATGGGACTGGGGTGGATGTGGGTGCTTCAAGTGCCATTGCCATTTTTTGTGCTACTTGTTTGTAATTTATTTTTAACCAAATATCCACACTCATCATAAACACCATTTCACCTTCTTCCTTCCCTTCTGAAAACAGCTCCTCATCTGACACCTGGGTTAGTCTGCACCCTTCTGCTAGAGCTATCACCGCCCTCCATGCTCTTCCTTCTCTGTCTTGGGCATGAACTGTTATGTAATCCGCAGTTGCCAATATGCTCTCTATGCTTACTGAAATCACTTTTCCTTCTTGTTCATTTGTTGGTGTCTCAGGTCTAAACAAGTAAGCTGCCGGTCTCCTCCAAACTTTTCCTTCAATTCCCGGCAACCATGCAATTGCCATATCAGTCCCATATTGGAATAGTTCACCATCCATTGGCTCGGCCCTAACCACTGTCTGTCCACAGTACGCTTGCATTATTTGTCGTGCAGTGAGCATATTAATTCCTGGGGTTGAGCATATTATGCCATCCTCCGTGAAGGAGATCGTCATATTTAGTCTGCTCATGATGTCCGTTCCCATTATATTCACTGGTGAGGCCCTAGAGTACAATAGTGGAACTGACATATCGTAATCTCCTATTGATAAGGGAACGTTATCAGTAAACGGAACCAATCCTCTAGCCCCAGAGAACCCTTGTGTGTTCATAGCTTCACCTGACATCTTGAATTTACCCTCCCTTATGCATGACCGGGTTGCCCCAGTGTCAACAAGGAATGATAATTTTTTGTCACCTATCGTCACCTCTATGCGTGGCTCCTCCGCACTATTGGGTGTTACTGACAGGATGGGACACACCAAGGCTGTCTGTGGGCTGTCCTATTGGGGGTATAACGATTGGCCACTTCCCGTGTAAGGGTTATGTCCTAAAATCGTCACCCTACCCAGTTGTGTTTGCTGTGGTTGTATGCTGGTAGAAGGTACGATGTTGTTTTGTATTTGTGCAGGTTGTTGCACTTGCTGTGTTTGAGGCTGTTGCGGTGAATATGTTTGTGGTTGAGTTATCAGGTGTTGTTGGCCATTTCCCGTTGGTAATGTCTGCTGTTGTTGGGTTGTCTGCTGTTCCTGTGTGAGCCCTTGTTGCCCTTGCTCGTTCCAATATTGTGAGCTTGGTCTCACTCTACATGTGCGTGACATGTGCCCTACCATTCCACATATCCAACACACTGGTGGCTCCCTACTCTGCCATGGGAAATTTCCTGTGTTATCCTGATATACTGGCTGTCTGGTAGGGTAATAGTTTCTAAACCCACCCCCCTGTTGTTGTGTGTTATATCCAAATCCTCTTCCTCTCAACATTCCTCCCCGCCCCCTGCTGTAGTTATAATACCCAATTCCACTCATGTTGGTTGTGTACGGTGGGAGTTGTGAGTGTTGTTGTGCTATGGTCAGTGATTGTTGAATTTGGGTGGGGTCCTGTGCAGCCACTACTTGTGTGGGGCTTTGAGACATTGTTGGAGGTGTGGTTATTAATGCACCTTCCATTGTATATTTATTCAGTTTTTTCTGAACTAATTTAGCCTCTTCTGCTTTTCTATCCTCCTCCTTCTGTCTTACCTTTTCTCGCCATGTTCTGCAATGGTGCACTATAGTCAGCTGTATCTCTGGCCAAGCTTTAGCTTCCATCCCCACTACTTTCTTCAGTTGTTTTTGTACTACGTCTGGGAGTCCTTGTACTAGTATGTGGTAGAATATTGCTGGTGTCTTGTCCCACGGTTCTCTAGTTTCCATGCGCCATTTCTCTTGAATTTCCTGGATATAATCAACAGGATCTTCATTGTCCCTCATCTTGCGCGAAGTAATAGCTCCTATGTCTGATGTGTCTGGGTACTGTACCCTTAAAGCTTGCCATAATGCATGTCTGCAGTTCGCGAATGGTGCCCCATCATGTGACGTGTTTGTTATTGTTACCCCGGGAAAGCCTGCCCTCTTCCAGATATCATCTGCTGCATCCCCTAATATTGATATCAACAATCCTTTTACGTCCCCCACTGCCAACTTCTGTCCTGCAGTGTGTTTTTCCATTTCGTATATCCATTTACCAGCACCTCCGCTTAGTGATGGGAGTCTGCACTTTATATTTTCTTTGTCTGCATGTTTCCAGGGGACGTATTGTGGTCTGACCCCTCCCCTCTCCAGAAGTGGCATCAAGTTATGTCCGTGTTTGCCTTTTGGGTCCCACACGATCGCGTCTGTACATCCCTCCTCCCCTTCTCTCACGTTTACATCATCAGTTTGTCTCATATCGTATTTATCTTGTTCACCTCTCTCCCGTTCATTACTTATGTTTATCAAGTTATCTATTATGGGCGTGTGTGGGTGTTCTCTCATCCTTCGTCCAGGAAGGTCCCTAAGCTTCCCTGCATAAGGGGTCAGGTCACGCGGGAAGGGCGCTAAGTTAGACCGTGCTGTTGTACGCGATGAGCGTAGGGTGGTGGAACATGTTGGGCCGGGGGGTGATGGCGTAACTGCACGTGTCTCGTTAACTACTAACCCTTTATCATTCTCCTCACTTCCCTCCTCCTCTTCCATTTTCCTGCATACCCATGGCGATTTTCTGTTTGTCCTAGTTATATATAGTTTATCTAAACTCTCCCTTCTGCTATCTTCCCCTTCTTCTTCCTCACTACAAAATCCTTCTATCCCTCCCCACTCTGTTTCTTTTCCGTTTATTGTTACTGTTCGTAAGTCTATTAGATCTAACTCTTCATTCCTTGCTTTGTCAGATGTTCCCCTTTGTTGTGATGTCGTTGCTTCTTCCTGATCTCTGTACAGGTACGTACTTACTGCGCCTCTTCCCCATTTACCTCCTCTCTCTCCTTCATTGCTTACCATTTTACTTCTACCAGCTTCTGCTCTTTCTTTTATATATTCCTCTAATGTTTTGATATCCGTTCTTCCCATTACTCTTTCTTCCTCTTGCTGTTTTTCCCATTTTGCTCTTTCTTTCCCTAGTATTTCCTCTATCATTTTCCGTTCTTCGTATTTCCTTGTTGTTTCTGATAGCAACTTCCTTCTATATGTTTCCAATTTTCCTTGTTCCTCTTCCCCTTCCCTTATTTTCTCGCGTAGTGCTGCTCTTAACTCCCTGTCGGCTGCTCTCTTCACCCTTTCTGCCTCTCTCCTTTTCTCTTCATTTTGTTCCTTTATTTTGTCCAGCTCATCCTTGCTTTCTTTCCTCTTTCGTGCACTCTCTCTTCCCTCTTTTTCTAGTTGTTTGATCAGTGCGGTCTGCTCATCTCTTAGTTCTGCTATTCGCTCCTCCAACACCTCCTCCTTTTCTCTTAACCTCTCTTCTCCCTTCAATTTACTCTCTACCCCTATCCCCTTACTCCCCTTCCTTTCATCTTCTTCCACTTTCCTCACTACCTCCTCCTCCTTTCCTGTCAATGATCCTAGTAGTTTTAATAATACCTGCGCAGCTACCCACTCATCCTGCCCTATTCCAGGTATCTGTTCTTCACTATATCCTCCGTCTCTTGCCTGCCCTTTTGTGCAGGCTGATCCTGCTGCGCCACTCTGTCCCCCTCCCGTGTAGGTACTCGTAGCCACATATGGTGGTGGGCTGTATGCCGGGTTCGAGTATCCTTCAGCCGCCTTTAATTCAACCATTCCTCGTAGTTCCGTTAGAGGATACAGCCCCCCTTCTTCTTCTTTCACTATCTTCACTAGGGCTATATCTTCTGACTGTTCCTGTTTTATTTCTTTTCCACTTATATTGCTACTCCTCTCTTCTCCATTTCCCGCGTTTTGTGAGCTTCCACTCTCCTTTTCCCCATCCTCCCCTTCTTTTTTAATCTTCTCTTCCTCCATTTTCCCACCCATAACAAACATGCCGTTTGGTCCTGGTCGGGATCCTTGGAACATTCTCCATAAGTTGAACACCTCTACATGATTAATCAACTTCTTCCCCTTGTATGTGTTATGCAGATGGGTCAATAACGAATGTTGGGTATAGGGGTCGAAGCTACCGTTAGGGGGCCATTGTGTCGTCATTTTATTGTCCGTCCCCTGTGTCCATTCAATGCTGTATTTGATAATCTTCTCTCTATGGGGTGATAATGTTTTGCATATGTGTTGTAGAGGGGTGGTGAGAGTGTTCCCCCACCCTCCCGACCCTGCCCCGTATGACATGGTAGCTCCTAGACTCGTTGTCCCCCCCCTAGCTGATAGTTGTTACCCTTTGTGATAATTCAACAATAATTTTATGTCATTCGAATTTGGTATATTCTTTTCTCTCTTTCCCACCTCTACGGCCCCCTGCGGCCGAGGTGCACGTAACCCCCTGCGGTTGTGTACCCCTTATTTACGTTCCTATACCGCCGTCCCGCTTGCTCCTCCTCCCTCTTATATGCCTTGCCGTGGCCGGCGTTCTCCGTGCGCAGCCACGTCCCCTATTTCGCCTTCCCTCGATCAACTCATTACCGTTTATCTCCGTTTCCACTCCCTTACCACAACTCTCTTTCCCACCGCGCTCAAAACGAAAGATACTTGTGCTCGATATTTCCTATGAGAGCCCTACTGGTGACGTCACCGATTTCTTCAAATTACTTAGTAAGTTCTTAATACACTTGCAATCTACCCCCGTTAACCCCACAGCTGTCTTCCTGTCACGCCTGGAACAAGGTAATCAACAATATATATATATAATCGGACTGCGCACGCTGCGTCGCCTCGCGTGTGATACGCCCCTCAACAGGAGGGCTTAACCAGCCAATTATCTTCCGTATTTAGGCAACCAGCTAGCTACCGCCTACAGGGAACCGTCATCTACCTATCGAGTATCTTGCTCGATCAATAGGGATCCTCATCTACTCATTGATCAATAATCACCAAATCGTAGGAAACCGCGCATGCACACACACCCTTACACGTGATCGCGACCTCTGCCAATCAATATCTCCGGGCCGCTGCAAGTGATGTTTTCGTGCTCCGCCCCCTTCTCTCTCGTAACGTAGCTGACTGCTCACGCACCTGTCCGGCTACCATTCATTCATTGTTAACACTAATTTGTCAAACCTTCGCCGCGCACCTGTGTAACACCTCCCGCCTCCCGCGTTCAATTCTCCCCCCTCCCTCACAATTTCACATTGTTTGTTGTGCGTGGCATACTCACCAAGTGCTCCTGATGTGGGGCTGCTCGACCGCGTGCACCCCTCCAAGCGGCTCGCCACCTCCCCTCGTCTGGACCACGTCTGGACACTCGCCAACCGCGGGCGGGATACTTCTCAACCGGCTCCCGAAGGCCAATATCCGGATTGCGCTGTCCGGTCTTCTCGCAGTTCCGCGATGGTCCTGTAGTCCTCAAAAGGGGGCAGCGGCAGAGGGGGCCGCGCCGTCGGGCCCCCCAGCAACAGGGGCACTCGGAAAAAATAAAATAAAACAAGACCTTAAACAGATCTCAGCAGTGCCTCCAGCTTGTCGGGGGAAATTCTGCCGGGGCCGGCAGAGCCGTCCGCGGACCTCCGGGCAGGGAGGCCCCAACTCCTCCCGTGTATTCCAAAAATGAGTATGAGGCACACACAAGAAGCAAGGTGGTTCTGCTGTTTATTGAACAAACGGCAGGGATGGGTCAAGGAACGTACGCGTCCGTCCTGACACTCTCTCTTCACCGTGGGCTCGCAGGCCCTTTTTACCTTAGTATGACGCGCTACTTGCGTCACCTGGGAAAGTTAACAAAAAACCTATCGCCACTCTGGATTGGCTCCTCGAGTGGTAGGGTTAGTATAGCACACGTATAGAGAGCTCCACTACTGGATGAGGGTTAGTCAGGTGGTATACATGGGTTGTCCCTGCAAATTGATACATGAAAATTGTTACATGGAAGCCCCTGAGGATTGGTCAGTGCTAGTGGCGTCAGTGATAGGAGCCCCATGTTCTGATTGGTCCACGCACGAGCTCCCCAGTGTGGGACCATCGCTGTTCCCAGCTCGCGGTGCACCTGCCATTTGCAACATTGTTTCACTAGTGGTATGCGCAGACAACGTAAGACCTATTCATATGCTGGGAGGCCGGTTACTCCCACTGCTGCAGATGTTCTTTGAGATGCTCGCCTGTATCTGCCTGGCCTTTGAAGCAGGGTACCCAGGCACCTCTCTCGCCTCCCGGATCTGGCACTCTGTCAGGATCGGCTTGGTCACGTGAGGTGGGACCGTGTTTGAGACACAATTCTGCACAATTAATATTGTATTTTCCACTGTGCGCTTTACTTAATTTGGGAGGTGACCTTGATGTTGGCTTGTGGTATGTCAGTTTAGCAACATCGTGTCCTTGACTGTCTGCTTTAGCCGGGCTCATTCTGCGGGATCAGCGACTTTACTTTTACTCGTTGCAATGTTTTCTGGAGACTCTTGCTTGAGGCTTACTTGGGCCTAGTGTATAGGTGGAACCGTTTGGTACACAGGTGCTTTAGGTTATGGTGCCGTATTGCTTTGTCCATGTTGTCGTGTCTTCATATAGGTTCTTCTGTAGTTGCACATGGGTTTAGGAGAAGCGTAAGCAAGCTTTTAGATGAGTTTGTTGTGCATCTTGCGTTTCTGCATTTTAAGGAGCCTAAGTGAAAAATAATAAAGATGCGCGTCTATGTGTGTGTCTGTCACCTTCGTCATAGCACTGAGTATGTTCTTCGTGCGGATTGATGTGGGAATGTCCAGTGTATATGTTACGCGGGCATTCTGTCTGCTGGCTGAGTCGTCATGGCATCTCTAACGATGGGTCAGCATAGTGAGTGTTCGATGATTCAGTCGAGTTCTTCCGAGCCGCAGGCGCCGGCAAGGGTGTGGCATGCTGTTGGGCACGCGGGTGGGCACGCGGGTGGGCACATCCGTATGTTTCTGTACCAAGGCACTTGATCAGCTGGGATGTGGGCGAACTCCTCTCTTGGTGGGTGTCTGGGCCGCGATCCTTTAGGCCAAGGGTGGGACAAGAATGTTGGGAGCCGTTTTCTCCATTCTCCCACTTCACCGGCCTGCCCAAAGGAGACATGGGTGTGGTGGCACGCTCAAGTGGCAGGCCGAAGTTCAGCAGCTAACTCCATACTTTTCCTCGTCTAGGAGCGTTTTCCTACTTTCTCTCTCTCGCTCTCTTAATTTCTCTCTTTATTTCTTTCTTTCTCTCTTTCTTTCTCTCTCTCTCTCTCTCTCTCTCTCTTTCTCTCCCTCCACCTCCCCCTCTAACACTTTGTTTCCTCTAGTGTATTATCAGTCTTGTATAGAGTTCATCTTGCACTTCCCTCCCTTTTTTGTTGTCTTGTGCTTCTATTACAGGTGAAAAAGAAGATGGACGCATGTCATGTACATAGGTTGTTAAGTAGGGACCCGAGGCGTAGAGACGCACATGAAAGATTATGAAATATATCTATGCTTGCGGGTAAGCACTTGCTGGAGGATTGTGTGTGATATTGTTAATATTACTGGGGGTGTATTGGGGGAGGGACTTATAGGGGAGGACCTATTAAGGGGGGAAGTGGGGGAATATGATTTTATATTATCCAAATGGAATGAAACATGTAAATGTCAATAACACCAGTGGAATTACATGTATTAGTTCCTATAAGTTCAATGACTCCAATATGGAAGTTCAGTCTCTGAAGGAAGCAGAGAACAAGCTGTTTACAACAAGTAGGGCAGTATCAACCACTGTGGCAGGGTATAATGGTTGTTTTAGCAATGTTACTAAAATGACTATCCTTGAAAATGTGTATGGGAGAATGAAGAGAGAGGTACAACGAAAGTATGATACATATCAAGGGTTGGGCTTTGATGTGATTGAGGATATTCATCACCCAGAATTCTCTAATTCCTGGTATTCTGATATGAGTGGTGTGGGGAGGAATGCTGTAAATGGGAGCTGTTATGTGTGTTCACTCATTCAGAACGCTTCAGGGGCTGCCAAGGTGTTAGTGCCACAAGCAGTCCCAATTATAGAGGCGCAATGCCTGGTTATCTTGCTCTATGCAGAATAAAAGGAACATTCCAGGAACACAGTGTGGAATTGCAAATGATTGGCCCAGATTTTGTAAAGTGTCCCGACGACCAAAGTAACATCAAGCGTGTGGAGTTACCGTACCTGATGGTGAAGGGGCAGAAATAAGTCAATAATAACTGACAGAAAAGCACACTACCTTGCTTGGCAGAAGGACTGGTAAAATATAGCAAGGACAGAATAGCACGAGTGGTCAACATCCGTGGGCAAATCTGGACAGAGCATATCACAAAGCTAACTTGCATTGCAACAATGGAAAAGCCGTTGCAAGTGCACAAGGAAGGAGAACACAAGCTCTGTTTCCCCAGCAACGGTATAGTCTCTGTTGGCTCAAACAAACTTCGTAATAAGATTCTCTTGATCGCAGACATGAAGAAACAAATGGCTGCATTGATGGATTACTCTTGGATCTGTGGTCGTCAGGCTTACTTGCACCTCCCAGCATCATGCAGGAGCTGTCGTTTGCTGGCCACATTGCATTCAGCACTATTGGTAATCCAGAAGAGCACCTGGGGGGGAGTGCAGCCTGCAGGGGGGGCAACGAGTTTCCCCACAGCACAACCTGAAGATATGAGCCTGGTACCCTAGCAATAGCCCATATCCGGCTAGGAAAAGGATCATTCCAGCAACTTCAGAGAATGAAAATATAAAACTAAATTTCAAAAGACTCTTCCACTTTGATTGCTGAAATACGGAAAGAGTATCAGCTTTTTCGCTTCCCTACTCTTGCCAGGGATAAAGGAGGCAGCCAATGCTAAATGGCTGCAGATAGTGGGTGGGAACCGGCCCAGCTCTCAAATGACACAGAGAATGGGTTTAAAGTGATCAAGGATGAGTTACAAGCATTAAGACATATGACAATGCAAAAGCAGATATGTGCTTCAGATGTTGACAGAAATGGAGAGTGGGGTTTGCGAAAGATTTGACGATTCCTGTCACACTTTTGAACCTCCAGAAGACACGGAAAATGCATAACTATCAGACATCATTTTGGCTGTCGATGGCTTAGGACGGAGGAAGCCAGGACACTTATTGACTGAGCATGACATTCAACTGGGCCCCATCGTGGCTAGGTGCAATTGTGAAGATGTTAATGCCCATCATTGTACTCATCCTGGTCATTTTCTGCATGTGTCAGCTGGTTCTTCGATGCTGTGCCAGTGTGGCACCTGATAGCGCAAGAATGATTGTATCAATTGGGGTTTAAAAAGCACCTGACAAAACAAAAAACATTGAAGTGCAAACCGATGTTCCACAAGGTTATGATATGATATCATATTTTATTTATATCACGCTCATACACAAGTGTTTCAGAGCGCGCCCATGCCAAGGAAGGGGAACAAGGGAGAACAAAAACAATAATATTACTAGGCTCAGTGACATTAAGAATGCGCAAGTGCATGAAAAAGGGAAAAAGAGGAGAGTGCGTGGAGGGGGAGAAGTGGAAAGTGCGGAACAGAGGAGAGCACCGAATAAATAATAAGTACACTAAATAAATACAAGCAGTGAAAACAGATAGTGCTGCCAGCCAGTGGCAAGTGCATGATTAGCCAGATAGGGTATATCTGATAAGTGCAGAAGAGAAATGGGGGACTGTATGAGTACAGATACAGATCCCAGTTCAAGGGGTGGCCCGGATGTGATGCTGGAAATGCATCGGAGGGACAGGGCCTCCGTATCCTTGTCCTTTACTGTTTTTTATCGTGTGTTCTGTCGTGTTTTCCGCGCAGAAGTCCATGTGGGACTCCTGGCGGTGCAGCTCTCTCTTTTTGGTTTGGTGTACAGACCCATGGGATACCCTTATGGCACCCGTGGGTAGGGGTACAACCCTGTGCCCCTAGTGTATGTTTTTGGGCACCTGTGGGTGGCCCACAGAGCAGGGTATGGGCTGGTGGCAGCTCCATGCTGAATTTGACAGGTGCGCGGGGTGTCCTCCATTTTGGATACCCCGGCCCTGCCATTGGGATCAGTTGATTCCTGATAGGAAACAAGATGGCCCCTGTGGCCTCTTGCTTTCTATTGCCTGATACCTTGTTTTCCCAAAGTCCTGGGAAGCCCTGACTCTGTCCCTTCCCCCTGACTGGCTGTTGGGTGGAAGTTCCATATATGGTGTTGTTGTGAAGGCCCATCTAGACTGACTGGGGCCTTCCCGCTGACTGTATGTTGTGGGTACCTCCTGTGGGTGGGACCTGGGTGAATGGAGAGTGTGACCAATATGCACTCCTTGTTGTGGCTGTCTGGTTTCTGTCATGAGGGACAAAGACTGAGACAGCCCTGCCCGAAACTGGCCTGAATGCAGTGTGTAGTGTTGAATGGCTGAGTACTTGTCCCAATCCACATTCCTTGTTGTGAGTGTCTGAGCGGGAGAAGAGTGGCCTGAATGCCCTGCGTGCCTGATTGGCTGACTGACTGCATGAATGCCCTTCTGTACGATTGGCTGCTGAGTGTGTGCCAGCAGTGTGGATGAGAGACCGAATAGTATATCTGGGGACCTCTCACCACTGGAAATTGTTCAGAAGCTGAAGTCCACTACGACGAGTAACTGGAATAACTGACGCTTGACCTTGAAGCCCCGCTGGAAGAGAAGAAGTGCTGTTGCCCTCCTTCACGATCTGAAAGCTGCTGTGTCTCCAAGGACTGAACCAGAGAGGACCTGGTAAGGCGCCCTCTTCCCGAGCTACGAGGGACCATCGTGCACAGCTGATCTTTGCCAACGCTCCCTGGTAGACAGACCTACGAAAGGCTGCCGACCGGAGACGGGGACTGCTGCGGAATCCCAAAGAGAAGCGCCCGGACTGTTGTCCACCACCGTCGACGACCGCCGTCGCCGACCGGAGCCGCCGTGCTCCCGTTTGCCTAAGAACTTTCACTTGATCAACGGACGCTCTCGTCTGCATCGTCGTACCGTCTCCTGCTGGAGAAGGCCTGACCGTCGACGCGCCGAGGAGTATCCGCCGGTGGGTTTCCCGCCACCCAAAGGCCGCAGAGACGCCGACGACTCGACGCCCTTGCTGGGCCACAGTTCTTCCTCATCTCTTTGCGGTCCAGAACTATCGTCACCGAGGTGCCCCGCACGCCTCTTCCTTGCAGGACGCCAACGCTCTGTCGTCGACGAGCACCGCTCGGATCAAAGCCTGCTGCCTCATCGACGCCGTTCTACCCAGTTCACCGTCGGACGTTCGACGCCCCGTGTCTCCCGCTTGAAAGGGAAGGCATTCAAGAAGGGCCGTCGATTCCCCGACAACGAACACCGAGTCCGCGACGCCTCTCGACGATCCGTGGCTACTGCCTTAAAGGGAGTCACTCAAGAAGGATCGGTTGACGCCTCGCCGACGAACTCTACTCCACCAGGTACATTGGGGGGGGGTAAAAACATTGTGGGAGAGAACGAGACTCTTGAACAATATATGGACTGGGCTTGTTTTATATATCTTTATTTTACAGGTTGCCCAGGTGGGGGGATCTCCACTCAGAACTGTGTCCCGTGGTAAGGGCCAATCTTCTGCCTATTGTTTCATCCGTCTGCTTTCTCTCCTCTCTCTATTGCTGGTTTCCTTGCTATTGATCCGTGTGGCATTCTGACAGTCTTGTTAATGCACTCTAATCGAATATTAGTGGTACCACTTTAGAATTGTAGATATTTACCATTGTTGACTTTCCGGAGCACAAAGTGCGTTATTGTGATAAGTGTACATAACCTTTGAATATTAATTATATAAAGACTGTGTTTTCAGTAATACAGTGCGTGGACATTCCTTGTGGGGGCTTGGGGACTACACTGTACTTAAGAACCAGCCTGCATCACCTCCCGAAAAGCTAGGCCTTGATTGCTCGTCCATTGCTACCGTATTAGAGAATCTTGGCTGGGGTCCTCTGTGCCTCCCCTCTACCATATAGAGAGCGGAAATACAGACACCCCCCATCGGTCCTTTACACCGGAGGCAGTGCAGGAGAGAGGCAGGGTGAGCAGGTACCTGGGCCCGAAGGACAGAGGGTGGCCAGGTGCACGGTGCAGAGAGAGAAAACAGATCAGCAGGGGAGAGGAGGGGCAAAGGCAGAAGCTAGGAGGAAGATTTGTAGGAGTTTCCGGAACTGGAGATGGTTTTCCTCAAGCTTCAAGGTGGTTGGGATTCTGTTCCAAAGAGAGGCCCCAGCCGAAGACAGAGATCGGCCCCCAGCTTGTTTCTTTGAAAAACGAATGACCCTAAGGAGTTAGAAGTAGGGGAGCAAAGGGCACGAGAGGGGGGGTATTACGGAGGGATAGTCGAAGGTATTTTGTACCCAGTCACTAGAAAGCCTTGTGGACAATGCAGAACGTTTTAAATTTAATCCTTGCATCTACTGGGAGCCAATGAAGGGATTTCAGAGCTGGAGAGATATGATCCCAGGGCTCGAAGGCCAAGGTCAAGTCTTGCATTCCTGTTCTGGATTAGTTGTAAAGGGCAGAGAGTGGAGGCAGGTAGATTTAGAAAGAAGCTGTTACAGTAGTCCAACCTAGAGAGAACCAGAGCATGGGAGACAGTGAGCTTCTGGGGAAGGAGAGTAAAGACAGAGTGCCTCTAAGGAGGTGCAGTAAGAAGTATGACTTTTTAGAGACGTCAGAGATGTGTTCGGAGTAGGAAAGTGTGGAGTCAAAGATGACCCAGAGATTCTAAGCCTCGCAGGTAGGGGTAGGAGGAGGGCCAAGAGAGGCCGGCCAGAGAGTGAGGGGCAAGGATGGTGAAGGTCGACCAATGAGGAGGATCTCAGTCTTGTTGGCATTTAGACAAAGATCATTGGCGGCACGCCAATTTTGAATGGCGATTAGGCAATCTGAGATGAGGGAAGGAGAGGAGGTATCTGAGGGAAGCCTGAAAATGAGTTGGGTGTCATCAGCACAGCACTGGAAGTTAGAGCAGAAAATGGGAATGCAGTTGTATCTGGGAGGGTCGATCAGAATGGAAAGAGGTCAGCCAGGCCAAAGTCTGATCAGTGATACGCAGGTTGGCACGGTTGCCCGAAGTATGAAATGTGTCCCATCCTTTATGGAGATGTAGTCAATCCTTTGTAACACACTGTCATTTCCCAACCGCCGAATACAGAAATTTACACAGAGGTTTGGGTGGACCTGGGAGGGGGGTTGTATTTACATGACTTGTTCACCTGAAGAGTATGCGCAATCAGTGTCTGTTGTGTGGGTGCCAGTGAAACGGAATAAGCCGTATGTGGATATATAAACTGGGTAGTGGGAGGGCAGAGCATTTCCAGAATGTTTTACTGTAGAAGTAACAAATGAGGGAATGGTGGGAAGGGGATAGCCCCCCCTAGATGTTTTAAAGTAAAGCAAGATGCATTTGAGGCACTTTAATGAACCAGGGGGGATGAGGGGTCAGGGAAAGTGGTGCTTCTCCTGTCCAGCAGGACCCCATGCTAACATCATCAATTACAGCATATTCATATGGTGAGGCCCAAGGCGCAGGTGGCATCGCAATTTTGCATAGATATTAATATTCCTAGGTAGTAGCAAAGGCTTGCATGGTTAGCACAATAAAGGTGGCATTGCATGTGCAAGGTCCAAATTCACGAGGCCACAGAAATCTTAAGTCATGCCCCAGCTCCTATGAAGATAGTTTGCACCCCCACCCACCACAGTGGTTGTCCATTGTTCTTGAAAAGTTTTCCGAAGATGTGCCTTTCATCCAAAAGAAATGTGCCCTCCAAGGCTGCATTTAGAGGCCGGGGCTTGGTGGCCATGTTATCTCACTTTGGCCAAAGCACGACCCGGCCCATTCCCGAGTGACCACAAGTTATAGCCCATATAACTGACTAAACCCTGAGATCCCCACATTCCATTACATCAGGTGCCCTTTGAGCATCAACCCCAAAGTGACAAGTCTTGAAATGTTCAAAGAGGATGGACAGGATGCGTTGTTATAGCAACAATTGTTTGATTTGTATTGTGAGGTACTGGGAGGGATGAATTATAGTTCAAACGAGGGTGGAGACCTGGGAGTCGGATGGCGTATAGGGAGTGAGTGAAATGTGCAGGTGAAAGTTAGAATGCCCTGGAACCTACTGTGTGTCTGTTTTGTAGCCTGCCAAGCGCACAGTATGAGTGATAAACAAGATGTATAGTGTCAGTGTGGTTAATTTGTTTTCTGACTTTCAACGTGAGAGGAAGATGAGCCCTGCAGCACCCATGTGAAGGAAGACGGACGGACTGGGCTGGGACCAATAAACTGCCATCCCATACGGATGAAAGCAGCACCTGTATAGGGTCCATCCAATAAGCCATGCGGGTGTTCACTGTATGTATTGCGTCATTATGATGATGTTTTTGCCTTAAATGTTTCTGCTTGTACCTCTTTTTGGAAGAACATTCTTGGCAGCAGAGCTCTTTGCTGTTGCTCTCATCTGTGCATGTGATTAAACTTGTTATCCTTACAAGATAGACTTGGGCCTTTCTTCCCTAGCAGGTTGTATTTTCTCTGGTGTGAGCGTTCAGGGGCTTACTTTCAGATCCAATGAGAAGGACCTCGGTCTTACTGGCAACAAGGCAGAGATCACTAGCTGTGCGCCATGCCTGGATAGCAGTCAGACAGTCAGGAATGAAAGAGGATGTAAAGAGGTAGTGGAGGGAAGCTTGAAGGAGGGCTGTGTGCCATCAGAAAAACACTGGAAGTGAGGAGAGAAGGAGGAATTCAAGTGGGCCAGAGGGACAAGGTAAATGTTGAAGAGCCATGGTGAAGGATAGAGCCCTGAAGAACGCTGCAGGGAGAGAGTAAGATGAAGGACAGGAAAGGGCCCAGTTGCACCTGGGAAGGTGGATTATATGGGAAGGAGGTCAACTAATCAGGTGCCCAGTCCATGATATCAAGGGTATCATGGAGCCGCTTTATGAGGATGGTATGATTGACTTTGTGAAAGGCAGAGGACAAGTCAGGAGGATGAGAACAGAAGGAGAGTTGTTGGAGAGTACATGTTTGAGAGCAGGTCTTCACTGGTGTTTAGGAGAGCAGTTTCAGTGCCTCTACATGGTCTGAAGGCAGGCTGAAGGCAGGTTGGTGGTCATGGAGACAGCTAACAGATTCAGTGTGGTGGATCAGTTGGGAGGTGACCAACTTCTCCAAGTGTTCACCCAGGAAGGGGGTGGTGTACATAGGGTGGTAGTTAGGCAGGAGGGTTTGGGAGACAGATTTGTAAGGAGAGGCTATACAAGGGAGTGCTTGAGGGATAGTGAGAAGGAGGCAGTGGCAAACAAATGGTTACAGAAATCAGCCAAGGCATGAGCGAGAGAGACAATGTTGTCCTTGATAGTTCTGGAGGAGTAGGGGGGCACCTGATTGGAGGAGACTGTCATAGAGTGGACAGCTGTAGAGACCTCATCCAGTGCTATGGGCAAGAAGCAGGAGAGTATGCGAGAGGGGGTGAGGGGGGCAAGGGGGACCTGAGAGCAGGTGGGGGAGTAGGGAGGGCATAGAGGAGTGTGAGGACAGGTTGTCCTGAGGTTTGGTTGTGAAATGGGAGACCAGTGAAGAACAGAGGGCCTGGCATGGAAGCAGAGAGGTGGAGACTGCAGAAGATTGGCAAGTTCCTTACATATTTTGAACAGTTTGGCCGTATTGATGGTAGATCAAGAAATGCAAGCATAGGTATGGGCCCTCTTCTTATAGTGGATGGAGAGACGGCATTGCCTTTGGAGCAGGTGACAGACCAGTTTGTCAGTGGCTATGTTTGATGCTAGCCACTTCCGTTCATCAACTCTGCACTTGCGTTTCAGAGAGACTAGGTCGGAATCATAGCAGCTGTTGCTCTTGGAGGCAGGCTACGTACGGATCCTCATGACAGGGGCAAGGGCCTCAAGGTTGTTGGAGATGGAAAGTGAAGGTTAGCGATAGCTGTGTCAGTGGGAGAGTCGATGGCAGAGGAGGAAGGAGGATGAAAGTGGTGGCAAAAGCAGCAACTGACACTCATTTCTTTGGTCGAATGGCGGAGAAGAGATTGGCAGTGGGGTCAGAGGCTTAGCCAGGGAGCCCAAGAGCTCCAGGTGAGAGGAGAGGAGAGCATTGTCAGACCAGGAGTCAGGTGTGGTGAGAGGGTTAGAGATAGGAATGTCTACTGAGATGAGCTCATCCAGGGTGTGTTGGGCTGAGTGGGTCATTCAGAGGGAAGAATGGTGAGGGAAAGAGAGCCACAGAGGACACGGAACAGAACAGTGGCCACACAGAAGAGTGAAGTTGAATGTTAAAGTCTCTGAGGAGGAGAAGCTTGGAGGTAGAAGTCAGGAGAGAAGAGGTGAGGTTGACCCATTCAAAGAGGAAGAAGGGGACTGGGCAAGGGAGCCTGTAGATGGTGGCGAGAATAAACAAGAGGGTTGGAGAAACACCAAGCCTGCAGACGAGGAACTCAAAGGAAGAATAGGATCGAGTGTGTATGATGGTAGCAGGGACCCATTCAGGAAAGATCAGGGCCACTCCGCCTCCTGACCGGTTGGGCCTCGCCTTGAAGAGGATCTTGTAGCCTTCAGGAAGGAGAGTATCAAAAGCAATGACAGAGCTGGCACTGAACCATTTTTTGTTGAGGGCGGAAACATCAAGGTCAGACTCTTCAAGAAGGAGACAGATGTCAGAGGAGTGTTTGATGGCAGAACGAGCATTGAGAGTAGCTAAGTGAAGCTGGTTGCCCCCTTTAAAGGTTTTCCAAGGTGGGGTACAGCGATGTGGTACACCCATAGGTGGTGGTGAAGGGGCCAAAAGGGGGGGCAGAATGAAGAATGGCTGGAGAATGAAGGAACAGACAAAGGCACTGCACAATGCACCAAGAACTAACCAGGTGGCATAGCAGCAAGACAATAAGTGAGGTGGCAAGGACTAAGAAAACAGTTAGTGATTATAAAAGTGCAATTTTTCAGGCAAAAGAAATGTTCATAACAATCGTATAATTACGGCTGAATCTGATACCAAAGAGTTATTTAAAATATTGAGGGAACAAGAAATTACTCCTGCATCATCAGGGCTCACAGAAAAAAATGACAAGGAGTGGTGTCAACTTATCCAAGTCGGACTCCAAAACAAGCTGCATAATATTCGAGCAACAATGCTTGCAAAAAAGAAGCAAAACTCTGTTTCATTAGATAATGCCCCTCCAAAGGCATTCAAAAGGATTACAGACATCCCCATTTTTATTTTCACCCAATAAGTGCACCCGATTTAGAAAAAAATATAGAACAGATGAAACCTTCCCAGTGCAGACGAGATGCATGTGCTTCAATGATAATCAAGACATGCACGCCATCTATAGTTAAAGCAGTCTTTTAGTTTGTAAACACCTCACTTACAGAGGGTAAGGTACCGACCTAACTAAAGCATACTATGGTTACGCCGATTATTAAAAAACCAGGATTGTCAAGGGATAACCCAGTGAACTTTAGACCTATTTTGAATACCCCTTTTCCTTTGAAAATACTAGATCGGGTAGCATACCATCAAATTGCAGAGCATCTGAATCAATTTACTATCCTGCATTCCCATCATTCAGGATTCAGAAAATCATTCGGCACAGAGACTTCGCTTTTGGAGTTGAAATCCAAATTATTAACATAGATGGATAAGAGTGGGCTCTCATTGATCATATCATTAGATCAATCGTGGGCCTTCGACCTTATTGAACATTCCATATTAAACACTAGGCTGAAGGAAGTCGCTAACTTGTCGGACTTGGCTGCCTCATGGATTTCATCTTTCCTTGAACTCAGACATAGCAGTGTCTGTTCGGATGTTGCATTAGGGGTTCCAATTCCAATTTTCTCTGGAGTCCCTCAGGGGGCTAGTACCTCTCCATGTATATGTTACCTGTTCATGGCTCCCTTCTTTATGTTAGAGGAGGAGGAGGTGGTATTTTCAATTTACACAGATGACACCCAATGCGTAGTACTTCTAACGGCCTCCCACAAACAGGACGAGCACGATGTTAACATCATTTTTAGCTTAATTGAGAGTTGGATGCTGGATTATTTTCTGGCACTTAATAGGAGCAAGACAGAGCTAATGATCGTAGGTAGCTCACACGCTCTGAAATCTCTGAATCATGCCTACAGTACATTTAAGCTAGGGGATGATATTATAAGTCCACTTCCAAAAACTAAAAAATTGGGAGTCACTTTCGATCAGACTCTTAACATGAGAGCTTATGTTACCTCTGTTGTGTCTTCTGTGGTCTATTATGTAAAACTATTGTCACATCTCAGACCACTTATTTACCAAAAAAGTGCAGAGACTATCGCGAGAGTGATTATAGGAGCCAAGATGGATTACTGCTGTATCCTTTTACTGGGCACTTGTAACCGGGACTTAAAGAGACTGCAGGTTGTACAGAATTGGGCGGTGAGAGTGGTTGTGGGGCTTTCGAGGGGTGAACACGTATCGGAGGCCAGGCGACCACTTCATTGGCCTCCAATTGTATCAAGAATTAAGTTTAGAAATGTATTTATAACTTTTAAGTGCAGAATGCAATTGATGCCACCATATCTTCAGTGCCACTTTAAAGACAAAACTAATACTAGATCCTTGAGGTCTGGGTCCCAAAATCTGTTGGAGCAAATTAGACCCAGGACTTCGAAAGCAGAAAATGGTGCATTTGCTTTTAAAGCACCAAGCTTGTGTAACCAATTGCCAGGTTATTTGCGCAACCACAAACTATTAGCAAATTTCAAGAAAGATCGGAAAACCTTACTTTTCACCTGATATAGCTCGAGTCTACAGTATCTTAGAAGGCACACTCTATTTGTGGCCTTTATCTCTTAGTTTTTAACTCTGTTTTCAGATGCTCTTTTTTTCTCTGGGAGTTTCTATTTGTTTGTTTTTCTCCTGTGGTCTGTGCCTTCATGCCTGAGGGTCTATAGTGCACATTATAAATGCCTCGTAATGTAATATAATGTAAGGAGGGATAAGGCCTAGGTTACAGCATACAGCAGAAAGGACAACATCAGCAAGCGAGATGAGTAGACAGAGGGGAAAAAACCGAGTCACAGCTTGCAATTGCAAGCACTCATAGATATAACTTTCTATTTTTTATTTTTTTTATTTGTTTTTTTATTTGTGATTTTATAGTTTGGTTTACAAACTTTTTAAAACAATAGCTCATTTGTCACAGGTTTTAGTTTTGCATTTTGCTTTCGGCATCACAATTGATGTCCTCTTTCAGGATTTCGTCTAGATAGTCAAATATTCGACAGGTCAACATTACGTTTTTTCCTCCTAGAATGTGGAGCCACCAGTCTTCCATGTTTGAGATATGACTTTCTAATAGAAGGAAAACGCAAACATGAAGATACATCCCGTGGTTTCAAAACACTCAAATTTGACTTTCAAAATAGAGGTAAGAAGGCCTAGCGTTTAGGAACAGCATTATTTATAAAAACACAAAGGTTTGAATTTTTAAAATAAGGTAAAGGCCTACCTGTTGACACATCCAATAGTTTCAGAACACCCATATTCGATTATCGAAATAGAGGTTAAAATGTCCTACCATTTAAGCACAGCAGCGTTTATAAAAGCAAACAGGTTTGACTTTCTAAAAAAGGTAAAGGCCTGTCTTTTAACACATCCAGTAGTTTCTGAACACCCACATTTTGCATTCAAAATAGAGGAAAAAGCCAACAAATTAAACACAGCAAGAATTGTCAAGTAGCACAAAGATAGATATTGCTAGCCTCAGTAATGAGTCACCGGTTGAGGTTAGGCAGGTAAGCCATAGGAACACTTATTGTAAAAGGTGAGGTACCATAATGTGTGGAGGAAAGGTTAATAGTTCAGATCGTGCCAGTATCCACGCAGAGTGAGGGCAGATCAACCATAGAGCACTTAGGGTAGAAAGTGTGGATGTAAGTTGACTTGTAGAAAGTTAATGATTCAGTGCAGGTCGGTGTTAGATACAGTATGAATGCATCATAGATGGTGAGGTTAGGTACAAGGGTTCATAGAAGTGGAAACTCGATCGGACGTAAGCCAGGGGCTCTATTTCAAGAGGGAGGACGCAGGAGGTTGCATCAAGGGGGTGGCACTTTAGAATAAATTCCAGGCAAGAGTCAAAGGGGCTCTATCCAAATATCCTCACAAGCCACAAGAAGAGAGGGCATAGAAAGGGGCTTACCCTAAATCTGCGGCATGCATGGCAGAAGGGAGGCAAGTGGAAGCTCTGGTACAGTGTACAAAGTAGGGGGGACCACCAAGCCCGGTCAGGACCAGTCAGCGATGCTAAAA
This sequence comes from Ambystoma mexicanum, assembly GCF_040938575.1. Classification (NCBI taxonomy): domain Eukaryota; kingdom Metazoa; phylum Chordata; class Amphibia; order Caudata; family Ambystomatidae; genus Ambystoma; species Ambystoma mexicanum. The sequence continues at coordinate 113,463,461 of NC_090934.1, read as the reverse complement.
GCCCATACAGGTGGACCTTAGAGGGGGCCGGCGGTGCCTGCCAGCTCCCGGGCCAGGAAGTGCTTTTGAACAGCACTGCAGCCAATCGGGCGGATCTCCGGGGTCGATGCTGGGGATGATCTGCTTCTTCATTCATGTTTGCGCAGCAGCCATCCTGGAGAAGGCCCACCTGCCCATACAAATGCAGTTCCAGCCTGTTAATAAGGCTCATGACAGGTTCCCCAGCCACGAGGCAAAGATATGATATGATATAGTATGATATAATATGATAAGGCATTTATATCGTGCCTATACACAAGTGTTTCAAGGCGTGACAGGGCAAGGGAGGGGGAACAGAGGGAAGACATACAACGATCATACTAGGCCAGGTGTCATTCAGATCACGCAAGTGCATGGGAAGGGGGAAGTGGGAACATGCGGGGGTAAGAGGGAGGTGACAGTGCAGTACATGGTATAATAGAATTAATAAGCAATAAATAAAAATATGGCCAGCAGGTGGCAAGTGCAAGGGTATGTGCAGATATCGGGTGTCAAGTGCTGGTAGAGGTACTGTAGGGATACAGAAACATTCCTCAAGCGCGGGGGTTGCCAGAAAGGCAGTGCAGGTGTGCGACTGGTGGGGGAGGGGACCTGGGCCCGAGATCAGAAGGTGGCCAGGTAACTAGTGCAGTTTCAGCCAGGAAGTCAGCAGGGGAGAGGAGGAGAAAAAGCAGAAGCAAAGATAAAGGTTTTGAGGTGTTTCCTGAACCAGAGATGATTCTCCTCAAGTTTAAGGGAGGCAGGGAGGCAGTTCCAGAGGGAGGCCCCAGCAGAAGAAAGAGATCTACCACCAACTCGTTGCTTGGAGAAGCGGCTGACCCTGAGGGAGTTGGGGGCGGATGAGCGAAGAGCTCGAGAAGGAAGGTATTTAGGAAGAGAGCGTTGAAGGTATTGAGGCCCCAGGCCCCAGAAGGCCTTGTGGACAATGCAGAGGGTTTTGAACTTAATCCTCACAGCCACTGGGAGCCAATGGATAGATTTCAGTCCTGGTGGGATACGATCCCCGGGATCGAGGCCTAGGACAAGCCTTGCAGTCCTGTACTGGATGAATTGCAAAGGCCGGAGAGTAGAAGCCGGCAGATTTAGAAAGAGGCTGTTGCAGTAGTCCAGCCAAGAGAGAACCAGAGCTCTGTAGACAGTGAGCTTCTGGGGGAAGGAGAGGAAAGGAAGAATATCTCTGAGGAGGTGCAGTTTGTAATGTGACTTCTTAGAGACGTCAGAGATGTGGGGAGAGAAGGAGAGTGTGGAGTTGAAGATGAGCCTGAGGTTTGAAGATGAGCCTGAGGTCTGACCTGGCAGACGTAACGCCACCGGCCGCACACGTACGTGGAAACACTGGCACCATTACCACATGGTCCCAGTGTTTCCACTGCCCCCATTCCCATGGAGTCCTATGGGACTCCACAGGAATGGGGAGTAATGGAATGATGGCTCCAGAATTATCGGATCTCCGGGGCTGTAATGCCTCAGTGATTCCGGCAAGTCCGCAGCCGGTAAATTCCCACGAGTCCGTCGGCAGCCTGGCGGTTTAACCGGCACAGCTACCGCCGGACTCGTAATCAGACCCAATGTCATTGGCCTTCAGTGTTTCAAAAGTGACAAAAAAGGAATAAATATCTCTAACTCAAAATCTCAAGGATATTGCTCCTTAAGCCAGAGGGGGTCTCGAATCGCCTGGATTCTTCTGCATAGTTTCTTGACAATAACAGCTCCTGGGCTTCATTACGTTTGTGCCAGTGTGCAAAAAGGTGCTGTAACAATGTGCACCAGCACCTTTTTTAGACCGGCATACTCTGAGTCTGCCGATAGGGGAAGTAAACTACCGGCAGGCCTGACCTGTCAGGAGTTCATGCCTCTACCAGCAGATAATTCACTGATGCACTGGCACTGTTAAGAACAGTGTCAGTGCTTCAGTGGTTCTCATCCCATGGAGTCCTACTTAGGGTTATGAGCTTTTTCCCTTGGAAACGTGCTTCTGTTACTGGATGGGATTACACCAGAATAATTCTGAGTCCAAATAACTAGACAAACTCAAGAACACGGCAAGTTGCTGTTTCATTAGCAATGATCTAAATCAGAGAGATTACAATGAACATCAACAGACGTAATCTCATTCTCTGCGATTTCCGGAAAAATACAATTATATACTCTTTTTGTGCATCATAATGACATCATCCTACGTGGCAATAGTAAAAACCTATCAAGGGTCAGGATTGGTTAAGGGACACGTCTACATTTACAATCAATATGAACTAGGATTGTTATTGTCTGTCCTTTATCAGGTGGACAGCTTATGACTACCTCTTCAAACATGTGTTTTTAGAAAAATCGGTTACAAAGTGTTTAATTGGTTTCTCAAGCTATAAGGTCCTTCGTTATACATACTAATACAATTGGTTCAGCATGCTTGTGCCATGTCTGGAACATTCAGTTTAATTAGCAACACGTAAACCAAGACCCAGGTGCAAGTAGATTGGACATGAAGCTGCCTAACCACCCAATTAACCCAACATCTCTCCTCACCCAAACCTTTTGCCATGAAATTCTCTTTGTACTTGGCCTTGCAGAGGAGTCTTGTCCTCAGAATGCAACAGGAGTGAGGCACTTGCCATCGTGTCTTGAACTCCAAGTTCAACCCCTTTTTCCAGCCTCGACTCACGTGACAGGAGACCATGATTCTGCTCATTCTGCAAGCTTTTAATTTCTTTAACGAATTAAGACTTGGCATTCTTTGTGTTCTTTCTTGCACCTTAACGTGAGAAGATTCATCCTCTGCACATATGTTCCTCTTCAGAGTAGATAGCTGACCTCGACTTTTCAGATCTTGACTTCAGGCCAGACAGCTTCACAATACCACTCCACCAATCTACTGTTCTGCTGCGACACAGCCTTCCATTTTCTATTCATGGTCTTTGGCCTAACTATTTTATGATACTGATGTCCGGTTCTCTACAATTATGGCTTTTCCTGCATTCTATTTACTACTTGTAGCTAGCCCATACAATGACTTGATCTATTGTGCATTTAAGTGTCTGTACTTTCATCATGCTACTGATTTCACCAGCATTTCTAACATGTAATCTTCTTCTTTTACAATTTTCAAGGTTCAATTGATTCTTTACTACATAATTTCTCCTTGTGGCTTCATACATTTTCATCATTCAGTATTTCAGGACTTTGTGCACACTTTCATATGATGTCATCTGTAGATCTTCGTAGCTCTTTCTCCTATTCCTTTAGGGATCTTCTCCTGTAGGCTGTCATCATCACGAGGATACATTCAATACGGTTGTCTTAATGGATATCGTTGTCCAAATACTCGCTGTGCTAGTGGTACAATAGCTGGTGTTTGACAGGGCACACTCTCATGTCTCCAATACCGGGGAGGTACGGGGGTAGGATCTCCTGCAGATGTGTACATCTGCTCCTCTACATTCCCCCCTTTGGTCAAGTCCTCAACCGCCTCTTCAGGTTTTACTGCTTTTTTAATCTTATCTTGAAGCAGGGTTTCTTTGGTAGCCATATCTTCATCACCTCCCTCAGGGTGCCCACATTTTTTATATTGTGTAGATTGTGACTTTTTCTGCCAATTTGTTCTTTCCTTTTGAATTTTTTATATGTTCGTCCACACTCCAAGTGTTTTAATTGCATTCTTCACTTGGGGTACAGAAGACCCAAAGTCCCACGTAATTCTTATGATCTATTGGGTAACGAAACTTTGTTTATTCGGTGCCACAATACTTGTTTTTATTTGGTCTCTAATGGCACTATAAGTCAGTGCTCTGTCTTCTGTTTCGATTAGTTGCAGAATTGTCAGCGAATTAAATTCCTCTCGTACAAGCATACTTCTATTTAAGATTTCTTTAACATATTCATTTTCCAAACTCAAAATTTCTGAGGTATACGCAACCCCTTTGGCTTACAAATCTGTGGCTTTGTTTCCATGAGAGATAAAGTCTGTTTGTTTAGTATGTGCTGCACATTTTAGGACCACTATGGCCACTGTGAATAAGAGTGCCTTAACAGGCCTGTCCAATAAAGATGCATGTTGCATTGGAGGGCCGTCTGCATGGAGATAACCCATCCTTTTCCAACGTGACAGCCCTGTGTGTACGGGTGACGTCACATAGGCAGAGTAACTGTACCCTCTCACTTCCTGATCTTCATGTTGCTCGAGTGCAACAATTAGCACTACCAATTCTGCTGCCTCTGCTGAATAATGAGACAGTAGTTTTGTACTCGCTACTACCTCAAATTCACCTTTCAATCTGTGTCTTACAACTGCGGCTCCTGAATGCCTCTCCCCACTTGTCTGATACATTTTTTATCAATTGTCAATCAAGAGAATCTCCCCTCACAATAAATCATTTTCTTTCACACAGGGTAAATCATCATAGAATTCAACATAGTTAGTGCAATTGGGTACTTGATCACCATCTTCCACACATTCCGCTACAAACGTGGCTGGATTCACTATTTTACATCTAACAATTTTAATTGCTGGATTATTAATCATCAATTCATATCCAGATGCTCTTTGTGACATCAATGTGCTTTTGGGTTTCTCTTAAATGGAAAATAAGATGTGCTTCACATAAAGAGTCATTGCACGGCCCATGGTAATATTTGTGGGCTTCTCATTTGCGAATGCGGAAGCAGCCAAAGATTGTTTGCATTGAAAATGTCCTCTCATAACCGAATCGAAAATCTCACTGTAAAACACCAATGGTTTATAACCTAGTGTTGTTCTTTGTTTGAGCACTGCTATCATCACTGATCCATTGGTGTGTGAAAACAAATACAATTATTCGATATAATTTGGGATTTACAAAACTGGAGTTGTACAAATTATTATTTTTTAATTCCTCAAATCCTTACTCCATTCCATTCTATCTTTTCCATACCAACTTGTTCTTTCTTAAGTGCTTGCAAAAGTGGCTTTGTGTATGTGCAAAAATGTGATAGGCCCAGAAATTGCTGCATTTGCAGCAATGTATTTGGCTTTGGTGTTTTCATGATAGCCTCAGCTCTTTCAGGTGTCAATTTCTTTCCTCCATGCGAACTTAACTGGCCTATACAAAACACTTCTTCCTGTCAATAATGTAATTTATCCTAATCTACTTTGTATCCTTTGTCTGCCGGTACAGTCATTAACTGAAGAGAGTCCTGTCTACATTCATCCTCTGTTTTGTTACAAATTAATATGTCGTCTATGTACTAAATTACCACACTCCCGTTCAATATTACCTAGATCCATCTGTAGGACTCTATTTAAATTGACGGGGACTCACAGTACCCTTGGGGCAATGAAATATGTTTTAGTCTTTTTGGTCTGAACGTAAAGGAAGAAAAGTCTTGTGAGCCTTTGCAACTGGATCGAGAAAAACACATTTTTTCAAATCGATCACCATAAAATACTTAGCTTCAACTTGGATGCTACACAATATTGTCACAGGATTCAGAACTAATGGACTTCTCAGGTCCTTAGTTCAGGCCAGATAGCCTCACAACGCAGCTCCACCAATCTACTTTTCTACTGTGACACAGCCTTTCATGTTCTATCCATGATCTTTGGCTTAACCATTTTGTGATACTGATGTCCACTTCTGTACAATGGTGGCTTTGTCTGCATTCTATTCACTACTTCTAGCTAGCCTATACAACGACTTGATCTATCTTGCCTTTCAGTGTCTGTACATTCATCATGCTTCTGATCTTGCCAGCATTTCTGATGTTTAATCTTCTTCTTTTGCACTATTCAAGGTTCACTTGATTCTTTACTACATAATTTCTCCTTTGAGTATTCATACATTATCATCATTCAGTATTTCAAGACATCGTGCACACTTTCTTATGATGTCATCAGACTATCTTCTTAGCTCTTTCTCATATTCCTTCAGGGATCTCCTACTGTAGGCCATCATCAACTCGACAATACATTTGATACAGTTCTCATAATGGATAACGTCTTCCAAATACTTGCTGCAGTATTGGTACAATAGCTAGTGTTATACAAGGCACAGTCTCATGTCTCCAATACAGGGGAGGTAGGGGGTAGGATCTCCTGTGTATGTGTACCTCGGCTCCTCTACAGTTATTCCACTGCCTGTAATATCCTGGTAATACTAGGATGTTGGCCAGCAGAAACAGAAAGCAGAGATTGCCGGTAAGTGACCATTACTACTGTTGGCTTACCGGCAATCTCTAAATGACCCCCTTAATACCAAAGGCATTTATAATTTCCTTTGACTTTTGGGTTGTCAGGATACCTGGTATAATCTCCTGCGAGGCCTTCTTGTATTCACACATTTGTAATTTTCCTGGTATACTCTTATGCCAGGGGTTCCTATAATCACACACTTGTAATTGTCAGATGTACTCGCCTGCCAGGACTTCTTGCATTCGCACTCCTGTAGTTGCCTATCTCTGCAACTCCACTTTTGATAATTCAACACATTTGCCCTTCTTGCTAATTCCATTTGTCCATAGTATATTGTCTTGTTAGTATTGTTCTCATACTTACACATTGTCTGGCAAATATTAACTTGTTACTGTCTCTTATTCTCTGTACATAAGGGCATGTACATAAGGGAAAACTTCAAAGATTCCCTTCTGCAGGAAATATACTTTTAAATTCTCACTTGTGGCATAAGTAAATGGTTTCCTTTTTTAATCTCTATTGGATTGTTCACTTTGTGGGGTACATTTACCAGCCCCAAAAGAAATTCCCTGCATCACAAAACTGCATTTCAGCAGTTACCCAGAATGGCTGCATTGTGTTTTCTTCATGTGAATCCAAAGAGAATAATTTCAATTCAGAATGGCTGTGCGTGGCTGTTCTGTCACTTCAAAACTCAAGGCTGCACAAGAAAATGACTTGCACTCCAGACTGCATCCCACTGGAGCCGCCTTTCATTTCAAATATCACACAGTTTTATTCACTTAAAACACAGCCCTGCTGTGTATTGCATTTGAATGCCATGAAATCAGACAAGCCCTGTAGAACGGCATTGTTTTCATCAAATAAAGTCTTCGACGAGCAGAGAATCTTGTTCAAATCATATGGCAAGGATTCACTTTTGAAATAAATCAACACTTGCAAAGTACTTCAAAAGAAAGCTACAGAGTGGCTTTCTCTCTGGACTTGAGTCAGTTACAAATAAACTATTTGCAAGCATATTTCTGTGCCCAGAAAGAAACTGACCTGATCTGGAAAAGCCTTTCAGAAAATTAATACCAAAGAAACCGCATTTTGTGAAATGAACGTGAGCTAAAAAGAACATGTGTAAACCCGCTTTTGCAAAGCAGGGTAATGACATTTTGAAAACGAAATGTGGAATAATACCATTACTCACACAGAACCAGTGTTACATGTGTGGAGTACTTTGAAATGGTTTTGGTTTAAATATATGTTATACATATTCCCCAAAATACTTGGATTCCGTTGAAAGAGAGAAAAAGAAAATAAAATGTTCGAAAACAGCAGAACAGGTTTGGCTTAGGCATGCACTTCAAAGGTAACAAGCCCCCATGGGAAAGGAATCCCCTCCACAAATATAAAAGGGCCAAAGTGTGGGAATTCGGGACCTCGTCAGACTGGCCGGCATTTCTACAGTAAAGGACAATGGACCCAAGGTGAACTAGCACTTTCACAAAGAGGTGTGATTTCCTTTGACTCCCCCTTCTTAGTTTCAACTGCCTGGTATCAAAGGGTGCCATAGAAACTCTGTTGTTTAGACTGACACAGAGGGCACAGTTTGGCTGTGGAGATTTGAAGGGTCACCCATACAGTGACAAATGTCCACCATAGACTTAGAGAACTTTTTACATTAAGACATTCTTTCAATACCCTGAATAAGAAAGTAATGTGATATTATGACAGTTTTTGTGGGATTTTTAGACACACAGAATGAGATTAGGTGCATCGTTTTAGCCCATGGTGAACTGGAATGACAGGAACATTTATTTTGGTGTGAATCATAAATGGTGTAGAAATGAAACTTGAGGAAAATATGCCAAATTCTAGTTTGCATATATGAAGCCATTTGCAGAATTTTAGGTGTTTTGTTTTTCCTAAAAATAGCAAAATTGTGGCCAACTACGAAGCAGCATCGCACAGAGGTGGCATTTGAACCAGCATATTCCTTCTGAAAAAAGGAATCTGCCTATCTGATTATTATGATGGCTACTATTGGAAATATAAAGTTGTATTCCATAACTCCATTTTGTGAAAAATTGGGCTTGTGGGACAAAAGGAGTCATAAAATGCATGCACCTAAGTGAGGTCACTTCCTTCAAACCAATCAGATCGGAGGGAGAAGACAACACTAATAGCCTGCCTATCCTATTCAAGGGGCATGTCCAGATTACTTCTGCCCATATTGTAAAAGTCTCTGATGTCATCTTGCCTATGTAAGAAGGAGGCAGGGAAACATAAGGGACTAAACTGACTAAGCCGACTGAACCAGGTGAATTTCCTAACTGACTGCCTGATCTTCTGACCTGCTGACTCAGACCCGAATCTAGATCCAGAGACATATCCCTGATCCAGATCTTGAGATAAACCCCTCATCCAGAACCTGAGACAAATCCCTGATCCAGAGCCAGGCAAAACTATCGAGATCCAGGCAGAGCCACCCATCTAGATCCAGGGAAGACCTGCCAATCTAGGGAGAAAAGACGAGAGACTGCTTATCTCTTCAAGAGAATCCAGGGACCATACTCCTTTTCCACATCTGTTCCCATAAAGGGGAGCCCAGCCACTGCCCAGTGACCAGATCCTTGCCCTGCTGTCCAGAGACCCGTCTGGCTGTCCAAATTGCCCAATTCAAATGCATTTTGTAAGTATCACCTTCCCCAGTACCTAAAACAGCATATCCTGCTCTTTTACCTTGCATTTTGTTCAAATCCTATAAAAACCCCATTAAAAACCTGATCATACCCCAAAGTGTTAGTGTCCTCTGTTTATCCTGTCTTTAGAAGAATCTGTGTTAGGCTATGTTTGTTAGCGTATTTCTTTTCTAATGATTTCAGTTATCTGTGTAAGTCCTTAGTACCATTTTCGAGACACATTAATGAATTCCCCTATAAGGAGGTACGTTGCATGAGCTGGTTAAAATTTCAAATTAACCCCCTTGCATCCAGTGTCTTTCTTTAATAAGCTAGCCATTAAAATATAGTCTCAGTAGAACTTGTCATTGTATAATCAAAACTGATTTTGCCTGTGTAATCACTTTCCTTAAAACAAATGATTTTCATTTCATATAGAGAAACCGATACTGTCACCCAATAAAGAGTCGTCCTTTCATTTCAGTATCCTATCTGTTCTGTGTCTTTTTTCCCATCCCAAAAAACGATTTTCGATTTTTACTGTTTAGTCTATTTTCTGATGTATTTGCTTGTTGAAAACCTGTGTAGAGTAATAAATAGCAATTCTGCCACGTTTTATGTTTGCTGCAAAGTTTACCTTTCCAAAGTGGATTTTCTCACCTGTGTTCACGTTGCTTTAGCTCCCTGCCAGTAGCTTGTAAGCTTCCTTGCCTCTTTAGTACAGCCACTCGAATTCCTGTCCTATCTATCCTCCCACAAATGTAAACTGACCTCTAAGTATCCAGTGAACTCCGAGTATTCCATTTTGCTCCTCTTTGGGTTTTCATTTTTCGTTATGGCCTTCCATTCTGGAGTGGTAGGTCGAATTTAAAAATCGTTTTTCGCTCTAATTTCTGTCTCCTTGCCACTGCTTTCCAGCCACACATAATTTAGTTAGCAGGTGTTTGGGGGAGTGTTGCAGGGGGAGTGAATAGCATAAGTGCCATCTATGAGTGTGACAAAAAGAGATCTTGCTTTCATTCATATTTAAAATGTATGTATCTGATGTCAGAAAGTTAAATTTATTGTATTATAACATTTTGCTGTATATTAGCACCACACTGGTCATTGCTGCCCTAAAAATGTGTTTTGCTGTTACACACCGGCCTGGTTCATGGTCCATTGCAACACAGGCGGGGTCATTACGACCTTGGTGCAAAGGGATACCGGGCACCGGTAAGGACACTGGTGCTGGTAATCGCTTTGTGCCCTATTCCGAGGTCCCTTTGCGGGTCCTCCCTTAACGCCTGGTTTTACCAGGAGTTATGGACGGGACCTGCAAAGGGATACCGGGGTCAATAACGGTACCGCAAATTTGCGGTACCGTAATTGCCGCCTTCCCCCTTCCCATTGAGCCCTATGGGGGCTCAAATGGGAATGGGGAATGGCACTGGTGAATGGGGAATTACCGGTCCCGCCGACCTCGGACTGGACCAGTAATTACTCCCTTCACCAGACCGGAGTCAGACCGATTTTGGAGGCAGCCATGGCGCTAATAGCACCATGGCTGCCTCCAAACTTGGAATGAGGGCCAGGGTATTTGTGAAGGTGGGTGAGAGATGGGTAGGGTGCCTTCTCAAAAAAAGGATCCAGGGTTCAAATAAAAATAAAAGGGCGTGTTTTATTGTGTGCCACCTTCAGTGTCAGTGTTAGATTTATCTGGCTAGAGTGTGCCGTGTCTTAGAACCCGTTACACAGTGGGGGCTCATTTGCCAGGATTGCGATAAGTGTTTCCACCTGTGACAGCTAACATAGCAGGCTAACCCAGAAAAGGTAGTGATACGGTTTGTGGTTAGAAAACTGTATTATACTCTAAAAGCGCCATGCCAAATCTTAGACCCAAATTATCAGGCCTGTGTGTACAAATAAAGTCAAATGAACCCTGAACTAGACAAATGGCAGAGTACAGATTTGTCCTTGTATAAATAATTTATTAAAGCAAGAACACTTTTCATAATGAGCACCGTTGAGATCGAAATGGTAAGGCAGCAACTTCTGTCCAAACTATTCATTAGACGGGAATTGGCAGAGCAAGATCAGGAGGCCTGGCTATAAGACATGATGCTACAGGTCACCTCCTTGAGCATGGATGTGTGTCGGGACAGCGACCTATTGCATCAAGCCCTGAATGAGTTGTATATGACTATAAAGAGGAGCAGCTTAAGTTGGTCTATCTTACTGAGTACATATATTTCCACACGATAGTCATAGAAGAAAAGAATCGAGAAAGTACAACCTTTGCGCAAAACCAGTCTGAGCTCTTAAACCAGATCCAGAGTGAATTAAAACAAGTAGAAGAAAAATTGCAAAAGAGCCAAAATTCTGAGGGAGAATTTGAAAACCACATCAAGCAGCTCAAAAAAGAGTTGGCAGAACAACAACTAACTAAATCAGAACAAGAGGCCCAACTAGCTACATTAAAATAATAGTGTCAGGAAAAGGTTGGTTCCCTGCAAGAGAGCCAGGAAAAGTTAAAGCAACAAATCAAATATGATAGACTCTGCTTAGAGGACATGGACGTTCTCCAAAAACAGATTCAGAAATTGGACAATGTGAATAGTAAGTTAATCATTAAAGAAGTCCATTCCCAAACAGAATTTGACCATGAACGCCAGAAGTTAGGCGCTATAAAACAACAGAGGGATAACCTGACTGAACAGGTAGGCACCCTGTAAAAGGTAAAAGATGCTCTATACCAAGAAATGTGCAAATTAAAAACAGACCTACAGAAAAGAGAATCAGACCTTCAGGAACTGACTGTACAAAAAACTGAATATGAAAACTTAATGTGGCACACAAGACAAGTAGAAGGTGATCTAGAAGAGACCACCCAGGCCAGAAATGTACAACGTCAAGAGATGTATCTCCTGCTACAAAAATGTTGTCAGTGTTCCCAGGAAATAGAGGCAGCACACAAATACAATGCGGCCCTCTGTGATGAGAACAGGGGACTCCAGATTCAGTTAGCACCCCAAGAGAAGGTAATAGAAGGTAAAAGAAGGCTAATAAACAAAAGAGAACTCTGTGAAAGACCCCATTAAACAGATTAAAGCTAGTAGGAGTTTCACGACCGTGTACCACAAAAATGCAAATATTCTGTCTGGGAGCTGCTGGGGCTATATGAACAGATGATGACCTCTTTTGACATTAATAATAATCAGAACTGCATAGAATTTGCAAAATGGACATTCTCTCCAGAGTACTCCAGCTTCTTTGCTAGGCTGGAAGACCAGAACCATTCAAGGTGGTCATCTTGAAGCACTTCTCCACACACAGAAACCCCTAGGAGGCCCGTAAGGCAGCCTGCAATCTGCAGTGTGGAAAGGACCAGGCCCAAGAGAATTTGTGCAGGAACTAAAACAGGCATTTGCGCAAACCAGTAGGCGAGTACGCACACATAGTAGGGAATTTGTAAATACCTATTTTCATGCACTCCCAAAATATATCATGACACAGTTGGTAAGAGATTTTCATGATGACTGGACCCTGGATTGGGTAATAGAGCAGGCTACCTGGATCTACGAGGTCCAAAAGCCTGCAGAAAACAAAAATCCAACTAAAAAACCCAAACAAACCAACACCCCTACTGCTGCCAAAGTGGAAGAGGCGAAGGTTGTCCCCATTTTGGACCTGGAATTGGGGGGGCTTAAAAATACACCTTCCCAAAACCAACCAGATTAGAGGCAAAGAAGACCCTCTGATCAATAACAAGCAGGTGGTAGTCAGGTAGGGTGCCCCACAAATGCGCCCCCTAACTCTGCCAATTATATCAGCCGTAGATGTAAGGGAACAGACCCATCCTGGCGTACGTGTGGACTACCCCGGACCACTGGTGGCCGATCCAACCAGGTGAGTACTGCCCCAGGAAACCTCCCTCCCAACGTCCCTCAGGAGGACAGTAACCTTCCAAATTATGGGTTAAGTTTTTTCCCTAGGTACCTTCAAAACTCCAACATCCAGGACAACCCTCCTCACTCTCCCCATTTTCAGGAGTCCAGACCACCAAATCCGGGAGAGGGGAGGCCAAAGGTAGAGGGCTACCAGGGAAACCCACTGTATCCAGGTTTCTCCGGGTTAAGGGATAGTTACCCTTCCCAAGAACAACCTAGATTTAATCTGAGATACCCATACCAGCCGCATCGGGTGACCCAACCGGGGCGCCAGGTCCAGAACCTGACTCAGGATCTGAGTCGCATGTTGAGGTCTCAGCAGAACCCTCAGAGGAATGTGGCGGCTCAGAATACCTCAAACCAAGGGTCTGGCACCCCGGAACAATGACGTGGGGAGAACAGCGATAACCCACCGGCTCCAGAGGAGGAGGCACAGGAGGAAGGGGGGTGCAAAGCCCTCGAGGAAGCTTCCTTTCTCACCCATAAAAAACCCCTAGACACCCCAGAACCAGAACTAAAATCTCCTGCCCCAGAAAATCTGCAACCCTGGGAACAGAGGGTGGGTAGGAGAAAGAAAGAGACCAAAAAGGCCCATTTTGTGGAGGAATTCAGTGTGCTCCAGTTTGAAGTGGAAGAATACTTGAATGATTCTGGGAAGAAAGTCTTCTCCTTCAGGGCCGGGGGAATTCCTCCCAAAGAAAAATGGGTCCCAAGAGACCAGAACCCAGACTTGGTAGGTGTGGGGACTGATTAAGAATCGCCCATCCCTGAACCCCAGAATTGTTATGCAGAGAACATAATGATAATGGAGGGATCCTCCCCACAAAGTGGTTCTCGTGACTGCCACCAGGTAAAGGGGGACAGCGCAGAGCTAAGGGAAAAAGGGGATTCCAAAATCCCACATCTTTCAGGATGCCAAATTTTCTTTTCAGACGCCCAAACTCTGACACAGAAAACTGTCCAAAACCCCACCGTGTCGGAGTCCAAAATAAAGAAATTGACTGCCCAGATTGCCCAGAATGCCCATCTCCTTTTCCCATTGGAGGAGAAAGAAGGTAGATTCTACGCCCCGTTTGTTTGCAAGGGCAATGTGCATTTTTAACACTGGTGGACAACGGATCCCAAGCCACTCTTCTGTCCAAAAGGGCCTTTGAGCAGCTAAATTCAGGAAGGGGGGAGAGACACCAGATCCCTCTCACCCCTCTTCCTGGACAACTCCAGATCTTTGATGGGATTGAAATTCCCGTCAGGGGATGGCGGATCTGGAAATAAAAATTGGGCGACATAAGGTGAAACACCCGGTCATAGTCGTGACTCCAGAGAGATCCCCCTGTCTATTAGGGAATGACCTCCTTCAGAGGTTGTCTCTCCTAATAGACTGTGTGAACAAGGTCCTCTGGACTCAGGCTAACCGGCTAATAAAATTAAAGCAAAGCATCAACTATGTCATTTTAAATGGCACATGCCACATGGTTGAACACAAAATCTGACCAAATTGAGTTCCATTTCCAAAACAATCAAATACCTGACATTACTGTAATTGCTGTAGGACAATAAACTGGTGATGGGAACTCCTCTCCATTCCTGAAAATCAACCTTCCTTCCAGTTTCAAGTGGCATTGCACACTGGAAGGAAATACCTTGAAACTGTATACCGATCCCCAATGTGAAAATCCAAGTCCTGTAGTCAGAAGTGAGGAAAAACCAGCTCAAAGCCTGGCTGATATTCAGAAAATAAAAGAACAGCTGTTCCTCCCTATTCAGTTAAATGAGGGGTGGGAGTCCATTCTCACCACAGTGTGCCTGAATAATGGAAAAAGATTCATCAACAAAGCATTGTTCAGGATGCTCCCAAATGATCCAACCATTCCCAAATTTAAATTGATTGATGACTGGGTAATGGGCCTGGAAATTCCCAATTCCAAACATCAACTGCCTAGCAGTTGTATGCAAAGAATTTCCATAGGTGATACAAGCATAGACCATAATTGATGGGTTGTGCGAGATGTCCCTGCTGCATTCTATTTAGGCAGTGGCATTCTCAATCGTTTTGCAATTAATTTGGACCTTATAAATTACAAGGCCTGGTCCCGACTGGGGGGAACTCTATGGGCTTTGATGATTCTGAAAAAGTATTTCGGTCAGCCCAATTGCTACTGTATGTGGTTGAAGTTCAAATTGGAGAGGCAATCACATCACAGGATGCAGCCGACAATTCCCACTTAACTTGAAAATTAAGAAAGGACAGAAGCTTTAAAATCCTGACGCTTATGTACACCTCAATTTCCATCTCCAACAGCAGGGGTTGGGGTTAAACCCAACACCATTAGTTAACGTAGAACACAACACCATTCCAATAGTGGTGGATAACAGCGACCCTAGGAGTATCACTCTGGGCACAGGCACCATTATTGGAATGGCGATTGATGACCAGCATTTTTCCATGGATTTAGGAAATGAATTTATAGGACCAATCCCCAATGACTGCTATGACTGTGACGATTACATACCACCAGAAAGGATCTTCACCCGGCAAGGAGGGAATTTCCTGGTGTACTCTTCCTGCCCTTACGGGGGTGACATCAGGAAGGATGAGGTGATATTCCAGGTCCACAATGACTGCCTCTCCTCCTGAAACCCTCTGTGCAGGTCAACATACTCACCAGAGACATCTCCACCAAGTTAGAGGAGGCCGATGAGATCGTGAAACCTGAGTTCTTTCCAGGCTTCAGACAGATGGTTGAAGAACGGTTCAACCTCACTGATGCCTGTGTGACTGAGGAACAAAAGCAAAAGTTAAAACAGGTGTTCTTAGATTTTCAAGCTATCTTTCCTGTGGACTCGTTCGACGGAGGTCTCACCGAGAAACATACTACCTCAATTCCCACAGACCCTGGAATGGCTACTGTATTCGCGAAGCAATATCGCTTGCCTCTCGTGTCTATGGAGTCTGTTACAGAAATTATCAAAAACATAGAGTCCTGTGGGATAATTCGTCCAGTCCACAGTACCTTTAATAATCCAGTACTGGGGATTTTAAAACAAATGGCCAATGGAGACTTTGCACAGACCTTAGGGAGCTGAACAAACGGGTCCACGTGTCCCAATGGCCTCTTCTCTACATTGACCAGGGAATGGCCAAGATACAGGGGTCAAAGGTGTACACCGCCATTGACCTGACCAATGGATACTAGACAGCACCCGTCAGTAGGGAAGACCAGTACAAGCCAGCCTTTACCTTCGGGGGGCAGCAGTACACATGGATCTGGGCTCCCTTCAGATACACAAACTCTGGCAATGAATTCAACCTCTTCCTACACAAGGCCATGCCCGACCTGGGTGAAAGGGGTAACCTGGCCTATGTGGATGATGTCCTCATTAAAAGCTCAACTGTGGAGGAACACATAGCGGAAATCCGCTATGTTCTGACCCAGTTAAGGGTTGCCAGAGCAAAACTGTCCTTCCAGAAGGCACAGTGGTGTAGGGCCCATGTACATTTATTGGTACATGAAATAAGGCCTGAGGGTCTCTGTCCCCAGGCAAAGAAAGTGGAAGCACTACTAAAACTGAAAGATCCCACAACTCTGCGTGACTTAAGGAGCCTTCTTGGACTGACTGATTACAGTAGGAAGTTCATTGAGGATTACGCAGAGGTCACAAGACCCCTGGTCCTTCTGGTGAATGGGAGGTGTCAAGTGGGAGTGGGGTCCAGAACAAGCCGAGGTAGTGAAACAACTCAAAAGAATCCTCTCACAAACGCCTTGTCTAGCTTTCCCTGTTAAAAAAAAGGAGTACTTCTTGGAGATGGGGTTCTCGAATACATGCTTAACAGCAGTATTATATCAAAAGCATGACAAGGTCAATACAGTCACCTCCTATGCAAGTAAGACTTTATTTATACTCTGTGGAGGAGAAATTCAACGATTGAGAGAAGGCACACCTAGCTACAGTGTTGGCATTGAAATATTACCGCCCGTTCATCCAGGTGGAGCACATCATAGTGGAGACTCTGCAACAGCCTTTGCATTTACCCCCAAAGTGACAGAATCCGGGCCAGAAATGTCAGTAATTCCAGAATTATTTAATTGATTCTGTCCATGCAAGGCTTTCCTGTCGAGGTCAGATATGGCAAAAACAAGAAGAGTCCCTTTGCGCAAGGATTGGCTGACTTGCATGATTGTGCCAAAGAAGACTGTCTCAAGGAAGAAAGTCTCAACATTCAAGACAACATGGAGGCGTACCTGAATTCCCTGCACAAGGTCTATGAAGAAGACACATGCAAGGGGATGCTCACAGTTTATGTGGACGGGTGCTCTTACCATGTTGACAACAATGGGGAAAAGGAACTGGTAACTGGCATTGGGAATGCCTGGGTGGGTGATGCTCCACAACCCTCCGCTGGGTACAAGATCAGTCCCCGCAGTAGTCAGGTGGCAGAGTTGATTGCAGTTCAGCAGGCCATCCTCACTGCCATGCAACACCAACTCCACAAACTAGTCATAATCACTGATTCAGATTATGTCTGGAACGGGTTTGTGGAGCACCTGATCAACTATCAACTGGAGAAACACAGGCATGTTGTGTGCCAATAATAAACCAACTAAACATGGCAAGCTCATGCAAAATATTGATGATCTGGTCACCTCGAATGGGATGACCATCTATTGGAAAAAGATTAAGGGTCGTTCCAGAATAGAGGGACGAGATAACACCGGAAACCACGTGGCTGATCAGTTGGCCAGAACCAAAGCCATCCAGGGAGATCTCCTTGAGATCGAGTCCCTTTTGGGGGGAAATCCAGGTCACTGCTGTCACCAGGTCCCATACACTTGCTCACAATGAACTCTCAAGTGCCCAGTGGAGTAAGGAGACTCTAGATGCTGATTTAATTACGGCACAAAAAGGGGATCGAATTATTGGGAAATGTACCAACACATTGAGGACCCTGTGAACTTTCCTCTGATGGAAACCGATTACATTGGGAAAAATGACCTCAAGGTGTTGATGAAGTTTCCCAAAATGTTCCGAATCCAAGACGGTTTGTTGGTAAGGAGATTCATCTCTGGAAGTGAACAGTGGGTGGTACCTACCACATTCCGAAGCCTGATGCTAAGTCACGCCCATGATGAGGCCACAGCCGGTCATCAAGGGTTTCATGCTACTCTAGAAATCTTGCAGGAGGTTTCAAACTGGTCACACATGGGGCAGGACCTCAACCAATATTTGAAGGGGTGTCTTGTATGTGCACAATTTCTGCCAAGTGCACTCATACACCGAGCTCCCCTCCAGAAGAGGGGGATGACACTGCCTTGGTCAGATTTACACGTTGATTTCATTGGGCCTCATTACGACCCTGGCGGAGAGGGTATTACGCCAGCGTAATGCATGGCGTACCTCTCCGCCCTACTACGAGATTCCTTACCGCCATGGAGAGTTTTCCGCCTGCTTTTTGCAGGCGGAAAAATCCATGGCGGTAAGGGACCTTGTTGTTAATTACGCCACCGTAATCTACGGTGGCGTAATTAACGCCTTCCCCACTCCCATTATACCCTATGGGGCAAGAATGGGAATGGGGAAGGGCAAAATGGGGATTGGGGATTTACCGCTCCGCCTGGGTCGGAATGGGGCGGTAAATCCGCCAACCCCCATGGCGGTATTTTCCCATATCCGCCAAGGTCCATGGTGCTAATTGCACCATGGACCTCCGCCAGGGTCGTAATGAGGCCCATTGTGCCTTTGATTCGCTCCTCTAGGGGGAACAAGTACATGTTAACAGTAACATTCTTGTTTACCAAATGGGTGGAATTTATCCCGGCCCCCAATTGCAAGGCAGGAACAGCAGCTGCCCTGATGATCAACCACATCTTCTCGCGTTTCGCCTTCCCCAAAGGATTGATTCAGACCAAGGAAGTCACTTCACCAGCAAAGTGATGACAAATATGTGGGAGATGCTTGGGGTAAAAAGGAAACTTCATATTGTATACTGTTATCATCAAGTGGGTGAATTAAGAGGTACAATAAAACCATTGTGAGCATTTTCAAGAAGTTTATGGCACTTCTGGGCCAAGTTGGGACATCCGATTACCACTTGTCCTGATGGCCATCAGATCTACACCATCTTCTGAAACCAAAATGTCTACATTTGAGCTAATGACTGGATGAAGGATGGTGCTACATCAGCATCTGCTCTATGGAACACAAGAGCAGCACTGATAAACGCCTCTACAACCTAGGAATATGTTGAGAATCTAAGAAAATACCTTCAGCATGCTTTTGCGTACTCTCAGCGGAATCTGGAGAAATCGGCAGAGGGGATGAAAACCCACAACGACTTAAAAACAACAACAAAAAGAATACCAAGTAGGAGACAGTGTCTACTTGTAAAAATATTAAAGTAACCAGACTAAGGAGTGGCAATGCCTCCCCTCCTGGTGTGGTCCCTTTGAATTTTTAGACACAATTTCACCCATCGCCTACAGAATCTGCATCCCCAAAGGAGAGCTGTCAGAAGAGAAATGGGTCCAAATTAATCAGTAAAAAATGTTGTCACCCCAGACACACTTTGCAGCTGATTGATGAGCCAAAGAAGGAAAATAAAATAGACGAAATATCTGAAGAATGAAAAGAAGAAAAAGCAGAAGGAAATATGTAGGTCCATAGGTATATCTATATAGCAGGGGATACTTTTCTTTATTGTTATTGCAGAAATGTATAAATGAAACCAAGGTGTAAAAGTCAAATTATGTCCTTGCTTTGTTGAGTAATTTGTTTGATGTTATTGTTCAAACACCACAGGAAATTGTAACTGTAATCATTGATCCACTGTTCTAACTCTTCTGGGAAGATTGCCAGTTAAATGTCCTAAAACCTCTTTTTATCTATCTCCTATTAGATAATTAACTCCATTACCTCCTAGCCATGTGAGGACATCCCCTGGGGCCTGGGAAGGAAAGGGAGTGCTGCTAAATACCCCCCAACCAAAGGACGGAAGGAAAATCATGGTGTGCTGCTTCCTGATGAAGAAGAACTCCACCAGATGAACCCCACTCTGCCCTACTCTTCCTCAACAAGACATCACAGGAGAGAATGGGGGGATTATGTGGGGTATATTTAATAGCCCCAACAGAAACTCCCTGCATCACAAAACTACATTTCATCAGTTACCAAGAATGGCTGCATTATGTTTTCTTCACATCAATCCAAAGATAAAAACTTCAATTCAGAATGGCTGTGCGTGACTGTTTTGTCACTTCAAAAAGTCAAGGCTACACAAGAAAATGACTTGCACTCCAGATTGCATCGCACTGCATCCGCCTTTCATTTCATATATCACACAACTGTATTCTCTTACA
Source organism: Ambystoma mexicanum (assembly GCF_040938575.1). Classification (NCBI taxonomy): domain Eukaryota; kingdom Metazoa; phylum Chordata; class Amphibia; order Caudata; family Ambystomatidae; genus Ambystoma; species Ambystoma mexicanum. The sequence continues at coordinate 113,443,312 of NC_090934.1, read as the reverse complement.
ACACAGCCCCGCTGTGTATTGCAATTGAATGCCACGAAATCAGGCAAGCCATGTAGAACGGCATTGTTTTCATCAAATAAAGTCCATCACGAGCAGAGAATCTTGTTCAAATCCGCACGGCAAGGATTCACTTTTTGAAATAAATCAACACTTGCAAAGTACTTCAAGCGAAAACTACAGAGTGTTTTTCTCTATGGCCTTGTGTCATTTACAAAGAAACTATTTGCAAGCATATTTATGTGCCCTGAAACTGAACTGATCAGGAAAAGCCTTTCAGAAAATTAATACCAAAGAAACCGCATTTTGTGAAATGAACATGAGCTAAAAGGAACATGTGTAACCCCGCTTTTGCAAAGCAGGGAAATTACATTTTGAAAACTAAATGTGGAATAATACCATTACTCGCACAGAAATAGTATTACTTGTGTGGGGTTGGTGTTTGATATATATTATACTTATTCTCCAAAAGACTTGGATTCTGTTGAAAGAGAGAAAAAGAAAAAAAGGTTTGAAAATAGCAAACAGCAGAACAGGTTTGGCATAGGCAGGCACTTCAAAGGTACCAGCCACCGTGCACCGAGGGAAATGACTCCCTTCTACAAATATGAAAGGGCCAAAGTGTGGAAATTCAAGATCTCGTCAGACTGGCCAGCATTTCTACAGCAAGCGACAATGGACTCAAGGGGAACTAGCACTGTCACAAAGAGATGTGATTTCCTTTGACCCCCCTTCCTTAGCTTCAAAGGGAGAATGGAAACCCTGTTGTTCAGACTGACACAGAGAGGCAGATTGGCTGTGGAGATTTGAAGGACTGCCCATACAGTGCCAAATGCCCTCCATAGACTTTATGGAACTTTTCACATGAAGACGTTTCTTTGAATACCATGAATAAGCAGCAACATGATATTATGACAGTTTTTGTGGGATTTTTAGACACACACGGAATGAGATTAGGTGCATCGTTTTAGCCCATGGTGAACTGGAATGACAGTATTTCGGTGTGAATCATAAATGTTGCAGACATGAAACTTGAGGAAAGTATGCCAAATGCTAGTGTGCATATACATAGCCATTTGCAGAATTTTAGGTGTTTTGTTTTTCCTAAAAACAGTGACATTGTGGCCAAGGGCGAAGCAACATTGGACAGAGGTGGCGTTTGAACCGCATATTCCTTGTAAAATATGGAATCTGCCTATCTGCTTTTTATGATGGTGACTATTGTAAATAAACATTTGTATTCAATAACTCCTTTTTGTTTTATTTAGGCTTGTGGGACAAAAGGAGTCATAGAATGCATACACCTAAGTGAGGTCACTTCCTTCAAACCAATCAGCTCGTAGGGATGAGGCAACACTAATAGCCTGGCTTATCCTATTCAAGGGGTATGTCCAGAATACTTCCGCCCATATTGTAAAAGTCTCTGATGTCATCTTCCCTAAATAAGCAGGAGGCAGCGAATCATAAGGGACTAAACTGACTAAGCTGACTGAACTAACTGCATTTCCTGACTGATTGCCTGATCTTCTGACCTGCTGTCTCAGGCCAAATCCAGATCCAGAGAAAATACCCTGATCCAGATCCTGAGACAAACCCCTCATCCAGATCCAGGCAGAACCATCCAGAAACGGGCAGAACTACCCATATATTTCCAGGCAGACCAACTAATCTAGGGAGAAAAGAGGAGAAGCTGTTGATCCCTTTAGGAGAATCCAGGGACCAGACTCCTTTCCCCATCTGTTCCCATAAAGGAGAGCCCAGCCGCTGCCCAGTGACCAGAACCTTGCCCCGCTGTCCTGAGACTTGGCTGGCTGTCCAAATTACCCAACTCAAGTGCATTTTGTAAGTATCACCTTCTCCAGTACCCAAAACAGCATACCCCGCTCTTTTACCTTGCATTTTGTTCAAATCATATAAAAAAACCTCATAAAAACCCTAATAATATCCCAAACTGTTAGTATCATTTGTTTATCCTGTCTTTAGAATCTTTAGAAGAATCTGTGTTAGGGTATATTTGTTAGCATATTTCTTTTCTAATCAATTCAGTTATCTCTGTACAGTGGTATGCGGCAGGAGCTGGTTAAAATTGCAAATTAACCCCCTTGTGTGCAGTGTCTTTCTTTAATAAGCTAGCCATTAACATATAGTCTCAGTAGAAACTGTCACTGTACAACCAAAAATGATTTTGCCCTTGTAATTGATTTCCTTAAAAAAAATCGATTTTCATTTCATATAGAGAAACCCATACTGTCACCCCATAAAGAGTCATCCTTTCACTTCAGTATCCTCTCTGTTCTGTGTCTTTGTTCCCATCTAAAAAAATGATTTTCGATTTTGACTGTTTAGCCTATTTTCTGATGTGTTTGCTTGTTGAAAACTTGTGTAGAGTAAGAAATAGCAATTCTGCCACATGTGATTTTTTCTGCAAAGTTTACCTTTCCAAAGTGGATTTTCTCACTTTTGTTCACGTTGCTTTTGCTCCCTGCCCAGTAGCTTGTAAACTTCCTTGCCTCTTTAGAACAGCCACTCAAATTCCTGACCTCTAAGTATCCAGTGAACTCTGCGTATTCAATTTTGCTCCTTTCTAGGGTTTTCATTTTTCGTTATGGCCTCCCATTCTGGAGTGGTAGGTCGATTTTAAAAATCGTTTCCCCTCTTATTTCTGACTCCTTGCCACTACTTTCCAGCCACACAGAATTTAGTTAGCCGGTGTTTGGGGGATTGTTGCACGGGGAGGGCCTATCATAAGTGCTATCTATGAGTGTGACAAAAAGTGATTTTGCTTCCATTCATATTTAAAATGTATGTATCTGATGTCAGAAAGATACATTAATTGTATTATAACATGTTGCTGTGTAGTAGCACCACAGTGGTCATTGCTGCCCTAAAAATGTGTTTTGCTCAGATTTTTCATTTGAATTTTAAAAACAAATAAATATTTCATTGTTACGCACCAGCCTGGTTTATGGTTCATGATCCATTGTGACACAGGGTATTTGTGAAGGTGGGTGAGAGACGCGTTGGATGCCCTCTCAAAAAAAGGATCCAGGCTTCAAATAAAAATAAAAGGGTGTGTTTTATTGTACGCCACCTTTGGTGTTAGTGGTAGAATTATCTGGCTGGAATGTGCCAGGTTATAGAATCCATTATAACTTTTTAACATGCGGCGTGATAGCTAATACGCCCCGTGGGTTCCCTTAGTCTCAGCATGGTTCTTTGTGGCATTTCCCTGTCTGCTCGCAGCCTGCCAATGACAGCCACCGGATGTTCTCTTCTTTCCGCTGCCCGACATTCGGCTTTCCTGCTTCCCGTGGTCCCGGCTTGGTTTCTCTTCTCCTTGTAGGTCTCATGTCTTGCTGCTTCTTTCCACTGGCGAACACTCAGAAGCCCTTCACTTGCTTCTGTCATTTCTGTTTGGAATCTTCTTCATGCAGCCTTCTTCTGGTCAATGAATGAGCCGGTTGGCTCCAATGTTCTTCTCTCAATCCTGTGGTAGTACAAAGAGCAGCATCCCGCTCCCACTAGCAGTCTGCCATTTCCTCTGGTGATCCTTTTTTAAATATCCAGGTCACAGATGCATGCTCCCAACAACTAGATCGCTGCCATTCAGCTGGGCTTCCTCTGTTCATTTTCCTCTTCCTCGTCACAGTGTTAAGGTGTTTCTGGGAGCAGTAATTCCTTTTAACTAAGTAGCAGAACAACATTGGAGGCATGGTTTTAACATGTTCTGAATGCAAGTCAATGTTTGAAACTTGTTCTGGTGATTTCATTGACAGAAATTTAGCACTCTTCTTTGAGGGAGCAGGGAAAGGAACACAATAGGACATTAAGATGTTATGTATGGGAGATGTATGGGAGATTCATCCAGCAAGGGGAAAGCGGGATACCATGTCTCATCCATTGATACTACCACTCCTTCCCAGAGGATTTTCCCCCCATGTGATCCTCCCTCATATATCCGCCCCCAGAATCAGGGACAGGTAGTGGCTGCCGTCCCCTGACCATATGAGAGGAGGTCACCGCCAGACAGGGAGTTATGATATCATCGGATTCATTGCATTATTCACAAAGGAGCTCTGCACATATCCAGGGGCTGTGCTGTAGCACAAAAGATGCATTGGCCAACCACCTTGCATACATTTCAGGAGCATATATGGTGCCCCCTGCACCCACAGGCCACTTACTGTAGATATATTCTATGTGATTTTCCCAGGTACAGAGCTCATAGCATGTCAATCCCACCTGACTAAATGGTATACCTTTATGGAATTTCAGAGTCTACATCATGAATGCATGTGAGGAGAAATACTTTGCCTAAGCCGTACCAACCTCTCTGTTCTCTTTGACCTGCAGCCAAGAACTCTCAATATTATTAAAATGATAACCTCAACAGTATTCATGGATGCAAATTTTGCAGATTGAAACTTCATGAACCCCTAACACATTGGTTGACTCTTCCCCGCCACCCTAAGTTTATCAAAGTTCCATTTCTGTTATGAATTCACAATATTGTAATATCATAAACCACAATAATATACGATGGGCCTCATTACGAGTTTGGCGGTGCAACAAAAAAGTGGAGATAATTTGGTTACATCAATTTTTCCTGTATTACCTCTGGCGGAATTAGCGGGTGGTAATTCTGCTGATTTCTGGTGATAAAGTGGACGATTTACCTCCAGGAAGATCCTCCACTTTAACGTAATAAATCGGCAGAATTACCACCTGGTAATTCTGCCAAAGTAATACTGTCAAACTTCTCCTAAAATGGGGATTTACACCGCCTATCACCACTTGTTCTCCTGTGGTAAACCCACGGGACCAAGTGTCTGTAATGGTAATACTGTTTGGAAGTAATTTGGCAATATTACCACCAAATTACTGCCAAGGTTTTAGAGGGTAATTCATAGAATTTTGCACAAAAGTGGCGCACGCGGCTGGTGCACAGTGTGCGCGTACGAATGTCTGCTCCAGCCGCGTGCGCTAAAATCAATTTCCGCGCACAGCATATTCATGGATTTTAGCCTCCAAAACCAGCCGTGGCGCAGAGTGGTGCAGCGACCCTGCAGCAGCGCCAGTTACGCCCCCAAGAACGCCCTCGCGCAAGGAAAAGCCATCAAAATTCCTAATTCAGCACAAGGGCTGTGCTAACCCTGAACCAGTTTACAGGGCTGCCAAACAGCAAACGCCAAGCGGGGAACGTGTATTACTGGGGTGCGCGTGAAGTTACACACGCGAAAGGGCCTGTGTGAGTGGGGTACATGTATTACTGGGGTTCGCGGGAAGTTTCACACGTGATTTCAGCAGGGTACGTGTATTACAGGGTTCGCAGGAAATTTCACACATGAAAGGTCCTGTGCGAGGGGGGTACATGTATTATGGGGGTGTGCGGGAAGTTTCACACGCGATTGGCTGGGTACGTGTATTTCAGGGGTGCGCAGGAAGTTTCACATGCGAATGGCCTGGGTAGGTGTATTTCAGGGTTGCGCGGGAAGTTTCACACGCGATTGGTCTGTGTACGTATATTTCAGGGGTGCGCGGGAAGTTTCACACGCAATTGGCCTGGGTACGTGTATTTCGGGGGTGCGCGGGAAGTTTCACATGCGATTGTGCCTGGGTACGTGTATTTCAGGGGTGCGCAGGAAGTTTCACACGCGATTGGGCTTGGTACATGTATTTCAGGGGTGCGCAGAAGTTTCACACACGATTGGTCTGGGTACATGTATTTCGGGGGTGCGCAGGAAGTTTCACACGCGATCGGGCTTGGTACGTGTATTTCAGGGGTGCGCAGGAAGTTTCACACGCGATTGGGCTGGGTACGTGTATTTCAGGGGTGTGCGGGAAGTTTCACACGCGATTGGCCTGGGTACATGTATTTCAGGGGTGCACGGGAAGTTTCACATGCGATTGGCCTGGGTACGTGTATTTCAGGGGTGCGCAGGAAATTTCACAGGCAATTGGCCTGGGTACGTGTATTTCAGGGGTGCGCGGGAAGTTTCACACACGATTGGAGTAGGGTACGTGTATTACCGGGCTGCGCATGAAGTTTCACATGCAGTTTTGCTGTCAGAGCGGGGAATGCGTATTTCGGGGGTGCGCGGGGAGTTCTACACGTGAATTGGCAGTGCGGGTCCTCCCAGAGGTCCCCTCTACCCCCTCCACAGCCCCTGCAGGCAGCCCACACCACAGGGGACTACCCCGCACCCCTGGTCAAGTCCCGCAGGCAGCACATACACCATGGGCATGCCCCCCACCCAAGCCACATGTTACGTTGCAATATGATCACCAACTCATGTCTCTCAGCACCCCCACCCCCCAGCAGTGCAGGGCACCTGCCAGCAGGCCCCCACACATGTCCCCCAGCCCCCCCACCCCCCAGCAGTCAGGGGCACCTGCCAGCAGGCCCCCACACATGTCCCCCAGCACCCCCACACCCCAGCAGTCAGGGGCACCTGCCAGCAGGCCCCAAAACATATCCCACACATGTCCCCCTGCACCCCCACCCCCCAGCAGTCATGGGCACCTGCCAGCAGGCCCCCACACATGTCCCCGTGCACCCCCACCCCCCAGCAGTCAGGGGCACCTGCCAGCAGGCCCCCATATATGTCCCCCAGCACCTGCACCCCCCAGCAGTCAGGGGCACCTGCCAGCAGGCCCCCACACATGTCCCATACATGTCCCCTGCACCCTCAACCCCCAGCAGTCAGGGGCACCTCGCAGCAGGCCCCCACACATGTCCCCCTGCACCCCCACCCCCCAGCAGTCAGGGGCACCTGCCAGCAGGCCCCCACTCATGTCCCACACATGTCCCCCTGCACCCCCACCCCCCAGCAGTCAGGGGCACCTGCAGCAGGCCCCCACACATGTCCCCCTGCACCCCCACCCCCCAGCAGTCAGGGGCACCTGCCAGCAGGCCCCCACACATGACCCCAGCACCCCCACCCCCCAGCAGTGCAGGGGCACCTGCCAGCAGGCCCTCACATATGTCCCCCTGCACCCTCACCCCCCAGCAGTCAGGGGCACCTGCCAGCAGGCCTCCACACATGTCCACCAGCACCCCACATCCCAGCAGTCAGGGGCACCTGCCAGCAGGCCCCCACACATGTCCCCCTGCACCCCCACCCCCCAGCAGTCAGGGGCACCTGCCAGCAGGCCCCCACACATGTCCCCCAGCGCCCCCACCCCCCAGCAGTGCAGGGGAACCTGCCAGCAGGCCCTCACATATGTCCCCCTGCACCCCCACCCCCCAGCAGTCAGGGGCACCTGCCAGCAGGCCCCCCCACATGTCCCCGAGCACCCCCAGCAATCAGGGGCACCTGCCAGCAGGCCCCCACACATGTCCCACACATGTCACCCTGCACCCCCACCCCCCAGCAGTCAGGGGCACCTGCCAGCAGGCCCCCACACATGTCCCCCTGCACCCCCACCACCAGCAGTCAGGGGCACCTGCCAGCAGGCCCCCACTCATGTCCCACACATGTCCACCTGCACCCCCACGCCCCAGCAGTCAGGGGCACCTGCCAGCAGGCCCCCACACATGTCCCCCTGCACCCCTACCCCCAGCAGTCAGGGGCACCTGCCAGTAGGCCTCCATATATGTCCCCCAGCACCCCCACCACCCAGCAGTCAGGGGCACCTGCCAGCAGGCCCCCACACATCTCCCCCTGCACCCCCAACCCCCAGCAGTCAGGGGCATCTCGCAGCAGGCCCCCACACATGTCCCCCTGCACCCCCACCCCCCAGCAGTCTGGGGCACCTGCAGCAGGCCCCCACACATGTCCCCCAGCACCCCCACCCCCCAGCAGTCATGGGTACCTGCCAGCAGGCCCCCACACATGTCCCCCTGCACCCCCACCCCCCAGCAGTCAGGGGCACCTGCCAGCAGGCCCCCACACATGTCCCCCAGCACCCCCACCCCTCAGCAGTGCAGGGGCACCTGCCAGCAGGCCCTCACACATGTCCCCCTGCACCCCCACCCCCCAGCAGTCAGGGGCACCTGCCAGCAGGCCCCCACACATGTCCCCCTGCACCCCCACCCCCCAGCAGTGAAGGGCACCTGCCAGCAGGCCCCCACTCATGTCCCACTCATGTCCCCCAGCACCCCCACCCCCCAGCAGTCAGGGGCACCTGCCAGCAGGCCCCCACACATGTCCCCCTACACCCCCACCCCCCAGCAGTCAGGGGCACCTGCCAGCAGGCCCCCACTCATGTCCCACACATGTCCCCCTGCACCCCCACCCCCCAGCAATCAGGGGTACCTGCCAGCAAGCCCCCACACATGTCCCCCTGCACCCCCACACCCCAGCAGTCATGGGCACCTGCCAGCAGGCCCCCACACATGTCCCCGTGTACCCCCACCCCCCAGCAGTCAGGGGCACCTGCCAGCAGGCCCCCACACATGTCCCCCAGCACCCCCAGCTGTCAGGGGCACCTGCCAGTAGACCCCCACACATGTCCCACACATGTCACCCTGCACCCCCACCCCCCAGCAGTCAGGGGCACCTGCCAGCAGGCCCCCACACATGTCCCCCTGCACCCCCACCCCCCAGCAGTCAGGGGCACCTGCCAGCAGGCCCCCACTCTTGTCCCACACATGTCCCCCTGCACCCCCACCCCCCAGCAGTCAGGGACACCTGCCAGCAGGCCCCCACTCATGTCCCACTCATGTCACCTTGCACCCCCACCCCCCAGCAGTGCAGGGCACCTGCCAGCAGGCCCCCACTCATGTCCCACTCATGTCCCCTTGCACCCCCACCCCCCAGTAGTGCAGGGCACCTGCCAGCAGGCCCCCACTCATGTCCCCTTGCACCTCCACCCCCCAGCAGTGCAGGGCACCTGCCAGCAGGCCCCCACTCATGTTCCACTCATGTCCCCTGGCACCGCCCCCCCACCATCCTGACTGGCAGATTCTTCCGCGTTGGAGTTTGGGACATAGAGGTAGGAGGTTCTAGTCCCTCCTTTGTGTCTATGCCGTGATCCTCCGTGGTAACGCGGGGCCGCTGGGAGTATATCTTTCCTCCCTACCCAGCGGTCCCTGAGTTGCAACTACCACGGAAGCACTCGTTCTTCCGGGTATCTTCACTCCTGTCTCTCTTTGTCCTTGTTTACTCTCGCTCTTAGCGGAATTTCCTGTCACCTACCTTGCTCTCTCGTCCAGTTTTCTATGCTCGCTGCCTTTCGGTGGTTCCTGGTCTCTGCTGTTGCGGCCCCGTCCTCGCGGATAGGCGCCACCCCTTTTTTCTTCGTTTCCCTCTTCTCTCCCCGTTTCTTTGCGGGAACCTCTTTCTGCTGCTTATCTTACCACTGGCCTTCCACCCTCTGGTTGCCTTGGCTGGTGGGTGTTTTCCGGGGTGTCCGGCCCTCGGGCTCTCCACTCCTACGCTGCAGTACTCTCCTGCTCCCGGCAGTATTGGTTACAGAGCTACCAGACGGATCCTATGCAAGATCTTCCTCCGGCTCACCTGGAATCCCATTTCTCCGTTGGGACACACCTTCCTTGCTGCGGACCATAGGAGACACAAGGGTTTTTCCCCATTTGGGGTTTTTTCCCCTCATTCCGGCTTGATTCCGGAAAGGGGGCCCTCGGACAGCTGTTTGCCTCAGCGGTCACGGTGGCCTCCCTCCGTGACAAGCAAGCTCATTGGAAAAAGGAGAGAGATTACCTGACTCGAAGGCATCTGCAGGACCCCGACAGCAATTCCGGCAGTTCAGGTGAGGAGAGCTCGACAGAGGGGGGAGAGAAGGGAAGCCAGGCACTTAACCTATCACACCCACTCATGTCCCACTCATGTCCCCTTGCACCCCCACCCGCCAGCAGTGTATGGCACCTGCCAGCAGGCCCCCACTCATGTCCCCTTGCACCCCCACGCCCCAGCAGTGCAGGGCACCTGCCAGCAGGCCCCCACTCATGTCCCACTCATGTCCCCATGCACCCCCATCCCTCAGCAGTGCGGGGCACCTGTCAGCAGGCCCCCACTCATGTCCCACTCATGTCCCCTTGCACCCCCACCCCCCAGCAGTGCAGGGCACCTGCCAACAGGCCCCCACTCATGTCCCCCTGCCCCCAGGTCATGACGATCCTCAATCATGGCCCTTATGGCCAGCCTCCCCAGCCCAAAGACCCAACCAAGTATAGCATCCACCCACATAGAAAAGGCAATTACATGATACAACCCCAATGGCAAGTATGTAAATGAACACATGTCCGTCACACACACACAATGGTTGCAAGTGAATGTGAAAACCCATATCATGACATGCATGAAACCAATGAGATAATACCACACATCGAAGTATGAAGACAAAATGTATTAAGCGCAACATAAATGGAATTAAAATCAAACAAACAACAATGGGAATAAAAACAGAAAAGCTGCATGTCCGTAAAATAATGTAAAACAAGAAATCATAATCCAAAGGAAAGGTGTCCAAAGTCACAGTCCAACAAAGCAAATCCAAGGGAAAAACAAAAGCCATTGCTCCATGGGGAAATCCAAAAAAAAGAGATGAATCCAATAGTGAACTATATACAGATGAACAATCCAGGGTCCATGGTTCCAACTGAAGAAATGAAACCTATCAAAAATACTACCTAATTAAAAACTATACACAGAAACGTGGTGCATTGTCCAAGCACAACCAAAATAAAGAAAAAACCAAAGGAAACCTAACACTATCTAACTATTTACAAGGGCAGCGGGCTAGTCCGACGGCTCACTTTTGGATGTCCCGGGCCAGGGCATCATCGAACTCCTGCTCAATGTCCCAGAGGCGGTCCTCTTCCATGGCCCCGAGGGTTCGCAGGGACGATGACATGTTCTCCTCCAACTCCCTGCGAATTGCCTCGAGGCACTCGCCCCGCCTCAGGGCCCTCTGCATGGAGTTCTTCGCCCTGACCATCGTGAGCCGTGCCTCTTATGCCCGCTGCCGCTCCGCATCTATGGCATGGCCTAACCGCTGCCACACAGAAGACACTTCCCGTCCTGGGTCCTCCTGCCCTCTGGCCGATGCCTGCCCCTCCGATGACGAAGGCCCTGAGCCATCATGGCTCCCACCTTGTTGCTGCTGCTGCTGTGCCTCTGCCCGTGCCCTGGCTCTTGCTGCCTGCACATCCTCCTCCGGGTGGGGTGCAGTTGTTGAGGTGGCCACCCCTGCTGGACGTCCAACTCCCGACTGTGGCAGGGATGTGTCCTCCACCAGCCTGGCCGCAGGGTCAGAGGCAGCTCCACAGGACACCCAGGTGACACATGGGTGGGAAGATGGCACGGAGTATGACTGGCGCATAGAGGGTTCAGTTGACCAGGGGGTCGGAACAAGGCCCAGCAAATGGAGGAATCCGGCCCTGGTGACCTGTCCCAGTAGGTCGACGTGGTAAACGAGCCATTCGAGACGACATGCAGTCTCCCCATGAAAAGACTGCATTTCGCCTCGCATGGCCCGTTGACGCAACGCCACACCACCCAGGACAGACTCAACCCAGTCCCGGATAGCCACGTCCGCAGGCAGAGGAAGGCCAGTGATCGTAAGCTCATCCCCTGCCTGAAAACGGGTCTGGGCGTAGGTATCCCTGCTGGTGCAAGATGATGCAGTCACAGGATCGGGGACAGGATTACACACAGGCACCTCCGCGGCAGCCTGTGCTGCCTCCTGTCCCTGCCCCTGCACTGCACCACTAGCACCAGTGGAATCCCCACCTCCAGACCCCGTCTCTGTCCCTTGCATGGCCTCCTCCTCCACCAAAGCCCCCACCAACCTGGATGATTCCGTGCCATCTTCCTCCATCGGGCCATGTGGGGTCTCAGCTGCCCCTTCTGCTGACGAGGAGTCCAACTCCGACCTCCGCCTCTTGGACCTCCCCTCGGCAGCTGCGACCTGGGACGCGGCAATGGACTCCTGACTCCCCAACGAGATGACAACCTGGGAGGGGAGCCGGGCCTTGCGTCTCCGGCTGGTGGTGCGATCCCTGCCGCTGTGCTCCACAGCACCCTCTCCGCCCTCTTCATCAGTCGACGCTGCAGTCAGGGAGAGATAGGACACAGGCATCAGGGCACTGTACAATGGACTCATACACACATGACAGTTGCACACGAGTGTCATTGTCAAACTTCAGACATGGCATCACAATCCCCAACACACATTTCATTTCAAATCACACACATGAGCTATTCCACAGCCATATCGCAAAAGCCAGCGCCATCCATACACATACAACAGCATGAGCAGGCAAAGGTGAGCCAGACATCACATGAGACACAGGGAGTGCACTAGACATGCACACACGCCACCACACTTACATGCATGTGTACACCTCCACCAAGTGTCGCAGTGATGAGTTCGGCATCCATGTCACATCTGGCAATCAGTCTTCTACATATCAGTCTCACATGCATCCATGTTGCATGACAGTTGCACACTTGTCAGATACACATACATGCACATGTACACAGTGCAGATACATGCAGCTGGAACCAACATCCATGTGTGACACCACAACCTTGACAACTGACATACACAGTCATTCAAACATGTGTGCTCACACATCTGCATTTGGCCTGCATGCTTACCCACAAATACACCATCCATGTGTCTCACACATGAAAGGACTCGCATGTGTCAGCCTCACGGCCCTGTACATACACATCCATACATGGCCCTACAAAACCACATGTGCAACCTGCACACTACTGGCACACCACCACACGCACAGCTTCCAAGCAGTATGCATGTACACTTACCGCTCGACTCCAGACGGGTGTGCCTCTCAAGGACCAGGACGTGGAGCGCTGGGCATACGCATTCCAGGACCCTCATTTGGTCTTCCGACAGGTGGCCCCGGCGCCCCTTAGCATCCTCTGCCTTCAAGAGGCGCCGGGCCTTGTTGAGGGTCCTTGACCTCAAGTCCTCCCAGCGCTTCTTGACATGATGGAATTCGCAGACTGCCACCCCCTCCGCGTTGATGGCAGTCACGATGTCCGTCCAGATCCTGGTCCGTCCCTCCTTGTCGGCGCGCGACCTTCCAAAGAGGGCATCATACTGCCCCAGGACTTGCTCCACCAGGACAGCAACTTCAGTGGCAGTGAAGCTGGTGGCCCTCTGCTTCTCTGGCTGGGGGTTGCCAGTGCCGCCAGATGGTGTAGTGCTGGATATGGAAACCCCAGAGGCAGGAGTGGGTGGGCAACTGGGTCCTGGGGCTGGGCTGTGGAGCAATGGAATCCCAGTCGGGAGTCTTCGGTTCCAGCAGGGGTGGTCACAGCAACAGCACCCCTGGCTGACGTGCAGGCAGCAAATGGCAGGGCACGTGGGCAGCAGGCAATCAGGCAGCAGCAGATGGCAGGTGAGAGCGTTCTCGGGGCTCTGGGGGGCAGTAATTCGGCCTTCTGGGCAGGAGCATGGTCTTCCGTGTGTGAACGCGTGGCCAGCTTGATACAGAGTGATGTGGCACGTGAAAATCGTGCACATCAGCGTGTAATTTGAGGAAAGGCCCTTAGCGCGTAAGCGCGTCAGTGCACGTACGTGATTTCATTGGACCAAAGGCCCTTAGCGCGTAAGCGCCTCTGTGATGTAACGCGCACAGTGTTTCCCTGATAGCATGTGATGAAAGAGCACACGTGGAAAAGCTGCACGTCCGAGTGTCAGCGTGTGTAATTGGAGGAAAGGGCGCATACACGCATAAGTGATGTGTACGTGTGGGCCCGTTTAAAAGGTATGTGTAGGACGGCATTTCCTTCTACGTGCTTTTTGTGGAGAGCGAGTGGGTAGATTCTGTACTTCTTGTCGGTTCACACGCGATTACTTCACAGCATTTCAAGTTCGTACTCCCTGTTACCTCTGACAGCTTTCATTTTTCTACTTTTTTTTGCCTGTTTCCTCAAACAGTGTTCACTTCTCCTTTTGTCCAGTCTCCTCAGACTGCGTACAATTCTTCTTTTGGCGGGGATGTTGCCAACGCGCACACGCACGTATTTTTCACGTTCTTTTTCTAGGCAGACGGTGAGTTCCGCACGTACTTAGCAACTGTGCCTGCCCCGTGTGTCGCGTACCCCTTCAGAGGTCATTGTAGGCTGCGTGTATCACACGTATGCTTATTTTTGTGTTTCTGGGTGCCACAGCGTAGTGCGGGTTCATTTTTCCACGCACGTGGTCGACCAGGGGTTGCGTGCATGTTTATTTTTGTTTTTGGGCTGCCTGTGCGTTGTGTGACCCGTCATCTTCCACCAGGGGTCACAGACAGCCTTGTTAGAGCACTAGGGTACGAATTCCATCTAGTATCCTACCCGTTTTACCCCCAATTGCCCAGGACAATAGTTTACTGCTCCTCCCATACGCACAACAATATCAGTGCCATGGTTGGGAGGCGACCAAGCGGTAAGGGAGGCAAAGGTGGCCGACCTTCAAAAGGTGGACGTGGTGGGCGTGGTAGGGGACGTGGCCGGGATTTGCAGGGTGCCCCTATACCCCCATGTGTGGAGGACCAATCAGGGACACCCATGACCCCCCCCATTGTTGAGGGAAACGTGGCTGAGACCATCCCAGCTCAGACCTTGTTGTACCAGCCCATTGTGGCACCTGACCTGGCACAGGATGACTCCCTGGCTGACTTCCAGGTCAGCAAGTCTAAGCCACATGTGGCAGTGCAAGTTGTCACCAAGCCACGTGGATCTGTGGCAGCTATGTCATCTGCTGCCCCAAGTATGAAGGGTGGTGAGGCTGCAGGGGCAGCTGCAGCTCCATCCGCCCCAACTCTGACACTCCCAGCCAGGACAGTGTCGGTCCTGGTCCATCATACTGATGTTCCCCCTGCCAACATCACTATTCAGACAATGCCTGCACCAAGTCCCATGGTCAATGTGCATTCGCACACTCCAACAACCCAGTCCACCGGTGATTCTGGCCCTACTGACCAGATCGGCGTTAGCCACTCTGGCTCCGCTCCACCTTCTAAAAAGAGGAAGAAGGGTGCTCTGGCACGACAGGCTGAGACCCCAGGCACGGCTACACACTCCGGTACCTCAAGGAAGCCTTGCTTCAATGATTCAGAACTTGATGCACTTGTGAGCTATGTGTTGCAACATAGCCACAAAATGGTGGTGACTGCAGGGTCCAAGACCACAACTGGTCAACGTAAGGCACACTGGCAGACCATCGCCCACCACATAAGTGCCCTTGGATTTGTGAGGCGCTCAGCTGATGATTGCTACAAGCGGTGGAACGACCTGAAACGCAGAGCAAAGAAAAAGCTGGCCTCAAGTCATGCCGCTACTCTGGTGACTGGCGGTGGGTCTCCACAAGAGGACAACAAACTCACTGAACATGAGTCTGTTGCTGGGACCTTCATCACAGAGGAACAGATCCGAGGTGTGGGAGAACTACCCGATTATGACACATTGTCCGGTGAGTGCCCATGCGTGTGTGTGTAATGCATGTGTATGTTGTTTGGGTGACGGGTTCTGATTGAGTGGCAGGTGAGGGTGTGTGTGACTGCGTAGTATGGGTCACCCATGTGCTTCATCCAAAGCATTCTGTGGCCTTGAATTTGGGTGTGACACTATCCCTTCTGCCCACAGTAGTAATTTAGCGCAACATTACGGCAGTTGCCCTTGAGGTGGCATCATGAAACAACATTGTTTGTATTTTTGAGTGTTCTTTCAGGCTGATTGTTTCAATTCTCCCACTTTTGCAACACATTCCTCAGCCCTATTGTGACATATGTGACATGCTTCTGTCATTGAAGAACCCCACATTGGCCCACATGTGTCACCTTGGTAGTTGAATGATTTGACCATTCAGGCTGAATGAGTATTGTCCTGATCACATGATGTTTTTGGGCCTGTTTGAATGTGGAACATGCTAGTTGTTTCCTGTCATGTTGAAGTGCACAACCATTGATGTGTACATGGCCCTGCAATCACTGTATTTAGGTACACTGGATGTGTTTCATTGTGTGGCATATGGCATATCTTTTCACACCATGTGGCATTTTTCATCTCTTCATGTCCATCTCACATGGATGGGTGACAGTACTCATTCACTGACATATGGATGTACTTGTGGAATGCCATCTGTGTGATGGCATGTGTCATTTATGTGTATAGGACATGCCACTCACAGGCCAATGTTTGATGGCAGTACTACCCAGCATGCAGCAAATGTGTTGCTCTTCCATCTTGGTGTCATCAGTGTCAGACGTTTGCCTCCCCTTTCAACTCTGTGACAGTGCATGCATGGGAGGGTTATAGTCATGTGGGACATGTGTAAATCATATACTGATTCTGTAGCTTGTCAGGCCTATTTGTGTGCTATCCTGCTAATGCCTGTTTCCATTTTTTGTCTTTCATGTTTTTGCAGGGGATGACGCACTTGATTCTGTTGAGGTTGAGGAGATGGTGCAGACCCAGGAGGAACCTGAGGCACAATCGGCCACCAGTGGGGGACGTGGTGTGGTGGTGGGTGAGAACCCACTCTTGCTGCAGACGATTCTGTCCAGGGGTGTCTCTGGGTGCACCTCCCCAGACCTCTATTCAGGTGTTGATTCAGATGATGAGACCTATGTGGCGTCGCAGGTAAGTGTTTCTGGAAGGGGTTCTGTTCTGTCCAACCCACCTGCACCAGGGGTAGAAACCTCTATGGGGATGTCAGTGTTGGTTAGTCAGCCTTTGGCGGTTACAGGTGCAGGGTCACACTCCACAACATCTGATCCTGTTCCTGGGCCAGCAGATCAGAGGGGGAATGCTGTCCTGCAGCCTCAGGCAGTGCCGGCACAGCAAGGCGCAGATCGCCTTGCCCCAAACAGGTGTGGTGCCCGCCGACGTGGTGGCCGTACGCCACCAGGCAATACTGCATGGGAACAATCCATGTACGGTATGGCAACCCAAAAGGCAGCATCAGTTGAGATGATGGCTCAAGAAATGGAGAGGGTGACCACTTCCATTGTCCCCCCTGAAAGGCAGATGGAGCAACTACAGCAGGCAACAGACTCCATTTGCCAATCACACAGGGAGGACATGTTGGCGTCCACAGGGACAGACAGGAGGCACTGGCGTCTCTACACCAATCGATATCAATAGAGTCCCAGGGCCACAGGGAAGCCCTCAGGGTAGAACTCCATCACCTCAGGGAGACTCTTGTTGACCTTGCGACTTCCACTAACTTGAGGACAGAACAGCAGCTGGAGTGGCTTACACGTTCGCTCTAAGCTGAGATGCAGGCAACTCAGGAGGAGATCCGGGCATCACGTCAGGTGCTGCATAGGGATCTCCGCACTATAATCCTCCAGAACGAGACCTTCCACACCTGCATGCTTGCTGCCATGGAGGACCATACCAGGGATTTGCGTGGGCTGCCTCCAATAGCACCACCACCTCCTGTAGCTGCAGCAGAGGGTAATGAGAGCGACAGCAGTAGTTCTCCCACATTGGCATAGCCGTGCAGGCCATGAGCCCATGGAGGTGTTTTTTTTTCCCAACATCCACACAGGCGGCTGTTGGTGCGCACCCTGTCCTCGGACCTCCTGGGTGGCCTCCTCCCTCCCCGGCCCCCACATGGCCATTTTTGATTTTTGATTTTTGATTTTTTGATTTTTGATTTTTTATTATTTTTTAACAGTGTGTTGCCTTGTGTGGCTCCCGTGGGCATCCACTGTATTCCGGCTGGACACATGCAGGCTTGTCCTGAGTTTAGGTTCGATGCTTGGGTTCGTGAGACACACACTCCTCCTGCTTCCCGTTTCCATGGTCTTGCAAAGGGTGTGATCAAGTGACAGTGATGTACACAGTGATGTTGGGCTCCCATGAGCTGTGTGGGCAGTATGTAGTCAATACTGTGTAGACATTCCTTGTGTATATTGTTGTTGTATTGTACACTGCATGTTGGAAAAAATGTATGCTTCTGCTTCCATGTCTCCCTCTGAATTTGCAGGTTCATTCCTCTTCACAAGGCCGTCTACTTTGGAGATGGAGTTCATGTTGTATGCAGTACACAGACAAGTTTTGAAGCATGCAAGACTACAGTTGGAAGGGGGCGATGTGGTGGCATATTCAGGTTGTAAGACTACGACTACTTTAACTTAGTACTGTCATGTTTTAGTTATGTTGGAGCTTGTGTAGCTGCATTGTATTGTTGATAAGTATTTGGTCATGTGTGTTATTAGTTCGACATTACTGGGAGCATATTGTGTGTGGCCAGTTTCCATTAGGGACACTGTACTTTGTGACACTTGTGTCTGATTTTCGGGATTGCTTTGTTTGCTCTCACAAGGGGGTAATGCATTTAGCAGCATATGTGTCTTTTGATGACACAGCATTGGTGGTGTTTCTGTAGGTAGGGATGCACACATTGTGACACTTCCAGGTGACCAATCTCAGGCTGATATGGTTGTGACAGTTGACTGTCCCATGTGTCATCATCGATTGTCAGCTGGTATGTGGCAGGGCTGTGTGCACTCCACAGGGGTGTGATTCTAAGTGAAGTAATTAGCCACCAGCTGCGTTCGGGCTGCCTCACCCCGTGCCCTTTCCCCTCCCATGCGCAGCGGGCGTGCATGTGGTTGGGATGTGGGAGCACCACCATGTCCATCGGCAGGCCCCGGCGTGTTGCAACGTTGTGCAGGACACATGCTGCCACTATGATCCTGCACACTACTGTGGGAGCGTATAACAACTGCCCGCCAGAACGGTCAAGGGAGCGAAAGCGTGACTTGAGCACTCCGAATGTGCGCTCCACTATGCCCTGGGTTTCAATATGGGCTGTGTTGTATCTTACCTCGGGTGGCGTGGTGGGGTTCCGAATTGGCGTCATCATGTGGGTGCTCAGAGGGTAGGCACTGTCCCCTGGGGAGGTGGTGATGGGTATCATTAGTAGGGTTGTGACATTACTCAGTATCTGGCATGAATGCATGTGCTGTGGCATTTATACTCACCAAGCAGCCATGTATTGCCATGCCGCCCAGCTTCTAGGTCCCGGTTTAGGGTTGACATTCTGTAAATGAAACTGTCATGGGTGGACCCTGGATAGTTGGCATATACTGAGGTGATGATTCCCTTGGCATCACATATTACCTGGATGTTGATGGAACGCCAGTGCTTGCGGTTTCTATAGATGTGCTCTGATGCCCTGGGGGGACGTAGCCACATGGGTGCAATCAATGGCACCTATGACTTTGGGGAATTGTGCCACCCTGTAGAAATCTTGGACGGCAGCCTGCCTTTCTGCAGGTGTTCTGGGCAGGTATATGTGCCTGCGGACTGATGGGCGTGCAGTCATGATGGCCAAGACCTGGTGTAGGCAGCGTGACTGCGTGGCCTGTGACACCCCCCCCAACTATGGCACTTGTCCGCTGAAATGATCCGGTAGCCAAAAAGTGCAGTACATTGAGGACCTTCTCCAGGGGGCTGCGTGCTTGGGAGCAGAGGGTGGGTGATGTGAGGTCATCCTCCAACTCATTCACCAGGTTGAGTATTATGTGAGGTGGAAACCTGTACCTCCCATACACCTGGTCATCAGGCATGCCAAAAAGGCTGGTTCTGGGTGTGGAAATTCTGGGCCTGACTATCCTCCTCCTCCTCCTGCGGTATCCCACGACCACTGCTGCTAGGAACGGTATGTTCATCCTGGCGTCTGAGCTTGCTTGTTGTTTGCGCGCACTTTTATGCTGCGCGGGTCCACGTACGCCTGCTTCCTGCTGCCGTACGTGTTTCCGGGTTAGCGCGTCTTTTTTGGCGCGTGCGTTTGGGCGTTCCACGTATTTGCCTCCTGTACTTCCCCGCCCACCCCAGTAATACACGTACCCCGCACGCAAAGTCCCAATCGCGTGTAAAACTTCCTGCGAGCCTCTGAAGTACACATACCCCGCTCGCCCAGGCACAATCGCGTGTAAAACTTCCTGTGAGCCCCTGAAGTACACGTACCCTGCTCGCCCAGGCACAATCGCGTGAAAAACTTCCCGCGAGCCCCTGAAGTACACGTACCCTGCTCGCCCAAGCACAATCGCATGTGAAACTTCCCACGCACCCCCGAAATACACTCTATTTTTGACGCAGCGGGTGTCCATGTTTGTAGCGTATCCCTTTGCACGTCATTTGTCCTAGAGGGCCACAGTATGGGACATTCATCAGAGCTGTATATACAGACTTTTCGTTAGCGCACATTTTCTTAATGCGCAGGGACGCTACCGCCTGCCTTCGTGTGGCGGACATGTGTTGATGTACATAGTTGACTTTTGGTTTATGTCATAAGATCGCCATTTCACTGCTGGGTGGTGGGGGTTTAAGGGGACACGAGTGGGGCCTGTGGCAGGTGCCCTGCACTGCTGGGGGTTGGGGGTGCAAGGGGACATGGGTGGGACATGAGTGGGGGCCTGCTGGCAGGTGCCCCTGACTGCTGGGGGGTGGTGCAAGGGGACATGAGTGGGACATGAGTGGGGGCCTGCTGGCAGGTGCCCTGCACTGCTGGGGGGTGAAGGTGCAAGGGGACATGAGTGGGACATGAGTGGGGGCCTGTTGGCAGGTGTCCCTCAGTGCTGGGGGGGGTGTGTGCAAGACGACATGAGTGGGGGCCTGCTGGCAGGTGCCCTGCACTGCTGGGGGGTGGGGGTGCAAGGGGACATGAGTGGGACATGAATGGGGGCCTGCTGGCAGGGTTCCTCAGTGCTGGCGGGTGGGTGTGCAAGGGGACACGAGTGGGGGCCTGCTGGCAGGTGCCCTGCACTGCTGGGGGGTGGGGGTGCAAGGGGACATGAGTGGGACATGAGTGGGGGCCTGCTGGCAGGTGCCCCTCAGTGCTGGGGGGTGGGTGTGCAAGGGGACATGAGTGGGGACCTGCTGGCAGGTGCCCTGCACTGCTGGGGGTGCAAGGGGACATGAGTGGGGGGCTGTTGGCAGGTGCCCTGCACTGCTGGGTGGTGGGGGTGCAAGGGGACATGAGTGGGACATGAGTGGGGGCCTGCTGGCAGGTGCCCTGCACTGCTCGGGGGTGGGAGTGGAGGGGGTCATGCGTTGGTGATCAGTAGTGCAAGCTGACATGTGGCTTGCCTGGGTGGCATGCCCATGGTGGATGGGCTGCCTGCGGGACATAACCAGGGGTGCAGGGTAGTCCCCTGTGGTGTGGGCTGCCTGCAGGGGCCGTGGAGGGTGTAGAGGGAACACCTGGGAGGACCCACACTGCCAATTCACGTGTAGGACTCCCCTGCACCCCAGATATACACGTACCGCACTCGCACAGGGCCTGTCGCGTGTGAAACTCCCTGCGGACCCCCGAAATACACGTACCCCGCTCGCCCAAGGCCAATCGCGTGTGAAACCTCCCGCGCACCCCAGATTTACACATACCCAGGCCAATCGCGTGTGAAACTTCACACAAACCCCAGGAATACACGCACCCCACTTGCACAGGGCCTATCGTGTGTGAGACTTCCCGCAAACCCGAGATTTACACGTCCCCAGGCCAATCGCGTGTGCAACTTCACGCAAATCCCAGGAATACACGCACCCCACTCGCACAGGGCCTATTGCGTGTGAAACTTCCCGCGAACCCCAGATTTGCACGTACCCCGCTCGCCCAAGGCCAATCGCGTGTGAAACTTCCCGCGCACCCCCGAAATACACGCACACGCTATTTTTGACACAGCGGGTGTTCGTGTTTGTCGCGTACCCCTTTGCATGTCATTTGTCCTAGAGGACCACAGTATGGGACAATCATCAGAGCTGTATATACGTGCTTTTTTTTAGCACACATTTTGGCGCACATTATTTTCATGCGCAGGGACGCTACCGCCTGCCTTCGTGTGGCGGACGTGTTTAGGCCTGAGCGCGTCTTCGCCCATGCGCTGGTTTGCCCTATTCGATTCCATGAATACATGTTGTAGGCTAGCGTGTGGGCATTCCGCGCACTTGCCTCCTGTACTTCCCCCGTGACGCCCACATTTTCACGCGTTGTTCCCCATTCCGCGTGTCACGCCCCGTGTTACGCCTACTTTTGTTATGTGCGCCGTGCTATGTGTGCTTTCGCTGTGGCCGTAGCTCACGCCTTTAGATGACTTGTGCACCGGCGTGCACCACGCAGATTTTCAGTGCACATCCCAGATTTTACTCGTGCACGGACTTCCATGAATCGATGTGCGTGGGTTTTGCTGCGATTTTCGCACTTGCACTGCGATTCGCACGGTTTTGCATGCTTGCGCAGGAATTTTCAGCGCACATTAATTCCATGTATTGGCCTCATAATTAGGCCCACTGTTCCGACCTCTGAATGTAGAAAATAAAGGCCAGGCATTCCTGACGTGTGACTAACTCTGCTGGTCTGACATGCAATTGCCCACCTCACAGACTCACACAAGCCACCTTTTCCCTTAACCTTTCTCTCTCTTCTGAAAACCTTTAACGTTACTTTGTATATGTTGTTTCAACCCCTAACTGCCTAAACCGCTACCGAAACCTCTACCTTACTTCAGCAAAGATGTATGTCTCTTAAAGGAGATTGGCCAGATTTGGGCTGGAAGAAATATCCGCAGGAACCTACATTCTTCCCAAACCCTGCAAAGAGATTCAGGGATGCCCTCGGATCACTTTTGAGAAAGTTCACCCAGCCTTACCACGTAGTATGTGTTTGATATGATATGATATGATATGGTATTTGTAACGCGCCTATACACAAGTGTTTCTGGCACTCTACAGGGTATGTGCGTCTGTCAGCAATTGCCTATTTCTACTTTCAACCCCGTCTCTCCAAATTTTGTTAAGATTTTCTCCAAGCGCTCAATCAAAGCCCTGTTCCAGCAGTGCACAACTGTGATAGATTGCGCCGCTTAAAATTAATGATCCCCCCTGCCAACTGCCATCAGGGCCGGCTGGGGGTCTGCCTGTTGGCCTTGCAGATACACTCTAGCGCAGAATCAGGGCTTTGATGCAAGCTGATTTCCGTGTTTCAAGAACGCTGTTGGCGCGATGAGCGCCAGAGATATTTTTGATGCGGCTCCTTTCGACGTTAAGTGAGTCATTAATCCATTCTTCCTGCAGACAAAAGAAGCAGTGGCATCCCCTGGACTCCTACTGTGCAGAAAGCAGAATACAGTGCCTACTTTGCCATGCCACACGCAGAATGGATGGCGAGAGATTACGCCATCACTTTTAAAGATGCAAAATGTTCCGGTTAAAAAAAAGTCCTACCATTTATGTACGCAACCCTCATCAAAGTTCAAGATTTTTTTGCTTCAGCGTTTTCTCCCTAATGGTCTTCGTCGATTTAATGATGGTCCCGGGACATTCCCAGGAGCGACGCAAATACGTTGTGGGTGTAATTCTTCAGATCGGGTCCTATAGCTTGAAGAAGGGCGGCAAGGATGTGTGCTCACTGGGCGGTGAGGGATTTGGTCCACCCCGCGGCATCAGCCAACCCTCTTCTGCCTTGCTTAGCGTCAGCAGAGGGATGCTTTTCTGGCGTGGTTGGGGCTAAGACGCGTCGTTGCACCATTGAGCAGGGGACGCGTCTATGCCTCCACCGCTGGTTTACTGCAGGATAACAAGGCCTGCTGGAAATTCCTGCTCACCTCTCATGCAGCTATGACTTGGTCATTCGGTCTGGGGGCAGCCATTGTCCGTACTGCAGATTGAAAGCAAGGCATGTTTTAAAATAGCCTTAAAACATTTGTTCCTATTCTTTTCTTCTGTGTGACAATGCACTATACAGTAGGGATTTCTGAACCTGTTAGGTTCGAATCTATCTAGTCAATGGGGCTTTGAAATGGCTCACACGATTTTAACCCCGATTCGAGCTCCAGCAGGAAACAAAAGCATCTGTTGGTTTGAACTGGCTCCAACCATGGGAGTATTCTCTGTTTTCACTTAACTTATCTTGGATAAAAACACGTTTTATTTGTATATCATTTTATACTCTTTAATTATGGTCTATGTCCTTAGATATATTTTGTTTCCACCTGATAAGAACCCATAGATGAATGGGGTTTCAACCGGTTCAGAATTGAGCGTTCTGAGGCACTGTTGGAATCCCCACACAACTGAGCACTCTAGAAACAGGACCGATTTGCACCGACTCAATGTCTAATCAATATTTAAATACATTTAAATGTTTATGTGCCTCACAATATGCCCTCTCCACCCCCCAGACCCTGGCTTCATTTCAGCTAGCTTTCATGAAATCACAAACAAGCACTTGGGTTTGAAATTAAAGCAGGTGCTCTATATCGTGGTTATTGTTTCCATAAGGTTCATTAGCACCCTGGGAAGAGGCCAGAGCCAATGAAAATGCATGGAACGCAGGCTATATTCACAACGGTAAAACCGTGTTCCGAACACTTTGATTGGTGTCAGACGCGTCCCTTCCCTGCTACCCACTCCCATGGACGTCATTTCACCAAAATGCTTGGGGTAGCGGAAGTGACATCACACGACCCTTGCCGTCTGATGACATCATTTGACCCAACCCCGAACTGCCATTATGGGAAGCAATAGAACATGACCTTTCAGACCTTTAATGAGTCTAGCAATTATTGTATAGAAATCCAGAAAGAGAAATGATTTGTTATTCCTATTATTTCTACTTTAGGGACACTTGTGGAACCCCCTATATTTTTAAGAGGCCACAACATAAATTCCAGTCACTCCAAAAAGAAAGAACCACATTGCACTGGCACTTTAGGGGTAGCAAAGGAGAGAACAGGGGTAGCAAGGGAAACCTCAGGGGTCGCAGTAGCGACCCCTCGTGACCCCAAATGACGTCCCTGCCCGCTCCCCTTCCCAATAGCACCCATGTAGATCGCTGCACGCGTGCTAATGGTTTTCTTTTTTTTTTAAATAATGAAAGAAAAACATACCTTTTCCTCACTAACCTACTCCGCGCTGCCTTCTGCCGGGCAGTCCCCTCTTCAATGTTGATGAAGTCAGTCATCAACAATGAAGACAGACTTCCTGGTTTGAAGGCAGCGCAGTGTCGGCCGAGAGGAAAAGGAACGTTTTTCTCTCATTATTTCAAAATAAAAGAAAAGCATTAGCAACCGTGCAGTGATCTACAAAGGCGCTAATGGCGATATGCGCCGAGGTGGCTGGGCCCACCCTGTGGGTAACAGCACGCCACCCTCGTTAAGGGACCCTCGCTTTGCTCAGGCCCTTAAGTTGGGCGACGGGCTGTTACCCACAGAGTAGGCCCTCCACCTTGGGGCATATCGCCTCAATATAACTGAGATTTTCTACAGCATGGGCCATTAAGGCATAGGCTCCCCTCCTCACATAGATCGGTCAATGTCCCTTAAAGGGTTTATCCATTAAATGACGTCACAATGGATTTCAGTACTCAGCCAGGTATCTTCATTGAAACAGCCATTAGGAAACCAGGGGCAGATGTTATAGTTAGTCTCAAACCTCATCCAGGCATCAACAAACATAGGGAAATTGATCAATCCAAAGGTTGAAAAAATCATCCCCTCACTAAAACCCTCAAACTGTCAGGGAGACATTTGCCCAGCCCAAATCAACAGAGATGTGGCAAGAGACCTCTCACCATTCATAAACAAATTAATTAATGCCTCTTTCTCATCAGGTACTATCCCCAGCAATTTAAAAGAATACTGGGTCCTTCCACTTATCAAAAAACTATCACTAGACTCATCCATACCTACCAACTACAGGCCCCCCATCACAACAGTGCCCTTCTTACTTAAAATATTAGACCGGGTGGTCTACCTGCGAATACAGGAGTACTTAGAGTCTAATCAGCTCCTCGGTATCCGACAATCTGGTTTCAGGCCCCAACACAGCACTGAAACAGCACTGATAGAACTTAAAACCCAGAACAACAACCTTAAGGACAAGGGGAAAACAGCCTCGCTGCTCCTCCTTGACCTGTCATTGTACAATCAGAACTGATGTTGCCGGTGTAATTGATTTCCTTAAAGAAAAAAACGATGTTCATTTCATATAGAGAAACCCATAAAGAGTCATCCTTTCACTTCCTATGTGTTCTGTGACTTTGTTCCCATCCCAAAAACTGATTTTCGATTTTGACTGTTTAGCCTATTTTCCAAGCTATTTGCTTGTTTAAAACCTGTGTAGAGTAAGAGATTGCAATACTGCCACGTGTGATTTTTTCTGCAATGTTTTCCTTTCCAAAGTTGATTTTCTCACCTGTGTTCATGTTGCTTTAGCTCCCTGCCCAGTAGCTTGTAAGCGTCCTTGCCTCTTTAGTACAGCCACTCGAATTCCTGTCCTATCTATCCTACTGCAAATGTAAACTGACCTCTAAGTAAACAGTGAACTCCGAATATGCCATTTTGCTCCTTTCTAGGGTTTTCATTTTTCATTATGTAGTAAGTGGTGGTAAGTCAAATGTTTCCCTCTTATTTTGGACTCCTTGCCACGGCTTTCCATCCACACAGAATTTAGTTAGTCAGTGTTTGGGGGAGTGTTGCAGGGGGAGGGCATTACAAAAGTGCCATCTAT
The DNA here is from genome assembly GCF_040938575.1 of Ambystoma mexicanum. Lineage (NCBI taxonomy): Eukaryota > Metazoa > Chordata > Amphibia > Caudata > Ambystomatidae > Ambystoma > Ambystoma mexicanum. Next base: position 113,416,874 of record NC_090934.1, on the reverse strand, counting down.
GAGTGTGACAAAAAGTGATCTTGCTTCCATTCATATTTAAAATGTATCTATCTGATGTCAGAAAGTTAAATTCATTGTATTATAACATGTTGCTGTATATTGGCACCATTCTGGTGATTGCTGGCCTAAAAATGTGCTTTGCATTGATTTTTCAATTGAATTTTAAAAACAAATAAATATTTCATTGTTACACACCGGCCTGGTTCATGGTCCATTGCGACACAGGGTATTTGTCAAGGTGGGTGTGAAACTGGTTGGGTGCCTTCTCGGAAAAAGGATACAAGGTTTAAATAAAAATAAAAGGGTTTGTTTTATTGTGTGCCACCTTCAGTGTCAGTGGTAAAATCTCTGGCTGGAGTGTGCCGTGTCTTAGAATCTGTTACAACCTTTTAACATGCAGCGTGATAGCCAATACGCCCTGGTGTTCCCTTAGTCCCAGCATGGACTCACCGGTTCTTTGTGGCATTTCCTAGTCTGCTTGGAGCATGCCAATGACAGCCGCCGGGTGTTCTCTTCTTCCTGCTCCCCAACTTTCGTCTTTCCTGCTTCCTGTAGTCCCGGCTTGGTTTCTATTCTCCTTGCAGGTCTCAAGTGAGTCTCTTGCTGCATTTTTCCACCGCCGAACACCCAGAAGCCTTTCACTTGCTTCTGGCATTCCAGTGTGGAATCTTCTTCACGCAGCCTTCTCCTGGTCAATGAATGAGCCTGTTGGCTCCAAGGTTCTTCTCTTAATCTCGCGGTAATACAAAGAGCAGTACCCCGTGCCCCCCAGCAGTCGGCCATTTCTTCTGGTGATCTTTTTTTAAACATACTGGGCACAGATGCATGCTCCCAACAACTAGAGCATTGCCATTCAGCGGGGCTTCCTCTGTTCGTATTCCTCTTCCTCGTCACAGTGTCAAGGTGTTTCTGGGAGCAGTAGTTCCGTTTAACTTGCACAAAACCATTGGATGAATGGTTTTAACATGTTCTGAATGCAAGTCAATGTTTGAAAGTCATTCTGGTGAATTGATTGACAGAAATTCAGCACTCTCCTTTGAGGGAGCAGGGAAAGAATCACAATAGGCCATTACGATGTTATGTATGGGAGATTCATCCTGCAAGGGGAAAGCGGGATACCATGTCTCATCCTTTGATACTACCACTCCTTCTGAGAGGCTTTTTCCTGATCCTCCCTCACATATCCGTCCCCGGAGTCAGGGACAGGTAGCGGCTGCTGGCAACATGGGGGGAGGTCATGGCCGGAAAGGGAACAATGATATCATGGGATTCATTGCATTATTCACAAAGGTGCTCTGCACATTTCCAGGGGCTGTGCTGCAGCACAAAAGATATATTGGCCAGCCTCCTTGCATACGAGCATGTATGGTGCCACCTGCACCCGCAGGCCACTTACTGTAGATATATTCTATGTGATTTTCCCAGGTATAGAGCTCATAACATGTCAATCCTACCTGACTAAATGGTATTCCTTTATGGAATTTCAGAGTCTACACCATAAATGCATGTGAGGAGAAAGACTTTGCCTAAGCCCCACCAACCTCTCAGTTCTCATTGACCGGCAGCCAAGGACTCTCTCTATTATTAAAATGATAACCTCAATAGTATTCATGGAAGCAAATTCAGCAGAGTGAAACTTCATGATCCCCTAAGGCATGGCTGACTCTTCCCCACCACTCTACGCTTATCAGAGTTCCATTTCTGTTATGAATTCACAATATTGTAATATCATAAACCCCAATAATATACAATGGGCCTCATTACGAGTTTGGCGGTGCAGCAAAAAAGCAGAGATAATTCAGTTACATCAATGTTTCCTGTATTACCTCTGGCGGAATTAGCGGGTGGTAATTCTGTTGATTTCTGTAGGTAAAGTGGACGATTTACCTCCAGGAAGATCCTCCACTTTACCTTAATAAATGGGCAGAATTACCACCTGGTAATTCTGCCAAAGTAATACTGTCAAAATTCTCCATAAAATGGGGATTTACACCGCCTATCACCACTTGTTCTCCTGTGGCAAACTCACGGGACCAAGTGGCGGTAATGGTAATACTGTTCGGAAGTAATTTGGCAGTATTAGCACCAAATTACTGCCAATGTTATAATGAGGCTCACTGTTCCGACCTCTGAATGTAGACAACAAAGGCCAGCCATTCCTGACATGTGACTGACTCTGCTGGTCTGACATGCAACATTGCAATTGCCCACTTCACAGATTCGCAAAAGCCACCTTTTCCCATAACCTTTCTCTCTCTTCCGAAAACCTTTAACGTTACTTTGTATATGTTGTTTCAACCCCTAACTGCCTAAACCGCTACCCAAACCGCTACCTTACTTCAGCGAAGATGTATGTCTCTTAAAGGAGATTGGGCAGATTTGGGCTGAAAGAAATATCCGCAGGAACCTACATTCTTCCCAAATCCTGCAAAGAGATTCAGGGATGCCCTCGGATCACTTTTGAGAAAGTTCACCCAGCCTTACCACGTAGTATGCTTTTAAGCTCCCTCGCCGACCCTTGAAGGAAAGAAAATTCTACTTCTATGGTGGTCGAGCAGCGCTGAATCCCACAAGCTGATTGAGGTGAGATTTGGCGGCAACCCACGAATGTTCATGAGTCACTGCACATGTGTAAGTCGCCCTGGCACTCTACAGGGTATGTGCGTCTGTCAGCAATTGCCTATTTCTACTTTCAACCCCGTCTCTCAAAATTTTGTTAAGATTTTCTCCAAGCGCTCAATCAAAGCCCTGTTCCAGCAGTGCACAACTGTGATAGATTGCGCCGCTTAAAATTAATGATCCCCCCTGCCAGCTCCCATCAGGCCCGGCTGGGGGTCTGCCTGTTGGCCTTGCAGATACACTCTAGCGCAGAATCAGGGCTTGATGCAAGCTGATTTCCGTGTTTCAAGAACGCTGTTGGCGCGATGAGCGCCAGAGATATTTTCGACGCGGCTCCTTTCGACGTTAAGTGAGTCATTAATCCATTCTTCCTGCAGACAAAAGAAGCAGTGGCATCCCCTGGACTCCTACTGTGCAGAAAGCAGTATACAGTGCCTAGTTTGCCATGCCACACGCAGAATGGATGGCGAGAGATTACGCCATCACTTTTAAAGAGGCAAAATGTTCCGGTTAAAAAAAAGTCCTACCATTTATATACGCAACCCTCATCAAAGTTCAAGATTTTTTTGCTTCAGCGTTTTCTCCCTAATGGTCTTCGTCGATTTAATGATGGTCCCGGGACATTCCCAGGAGCGACGCAAATACGTCGTGGGTGTAATTCTTCAGATCGGGTCCTATAGCTTGAAGAAGGGCGGCAAGGATGCGTGCTCATTGGGCGGTGAGGGATTAGGTGCACCCCGTGGCATCAGCCGCCCTCCTCTGCCTTGCTTAGCGTCAGCGCAGGGGTCTTTTTCTGGCGAGAAGGCTGGGAGTAAGACGTGCCGTTGCACCATTGAGCAGCGTGAGGCGTCTATGCCTCCACCGCTGGTTTGTTGCAGGATAACAAGGCCTGCTTGAAATTCCTGCTCACTTCTCATGCAGCCCTTGTGCATTCAGGTCCCCGGGCAGCCATCGCCCGTACTGCTGCAGATTGAAAGCAAGACATGCTTTAAAATAGCCTTTAAACATGTTTCCTATTCTTTTCTTCTGTGTGACAATGCACACAGTAGGGATTTCTGAACCTGTTATGTTCGAATCTATCTAGTTAATGGGGTTTCGAAATGGCTCACACGATTTGAACCCGGATTCAAAGCTCCAGCACGAAGTAAGAGCATTTGTGGTTTGACCTGGCTCCAACCTTGGGAGTATTCTCTGTTTTCATTTAATTTATGTTCGATAAAAACACGTTTTATTGTTATTTCATTTTATATTAATTATGGTCTCTGTCCTTAGATTTATTTTGTTTCCACCTGATGAGTACCCATAGATGAATGGGGTTTCAACAGGTTCAGAATCGAGCGTTCCGGGGCACTGTTGGAATCCCCACACAACTGAGCACTCTAGAACCATGACCGATTTGCACTGACTCAATGTCTAACCAATATTTAAATAATGCACCAAATAGTTTGAGCTGTGCTCTTTAACGATCGCCAATATCGATTCTACAGGTGCTGACAATATAAACACTCCCCTGTTTATTTGCCGCACAATATGCTCCCTCCGCCCCCTCCCCGACCGTGGCTTCATTTCAGCTAGCTTTCATGAAAGCACAAACGAGCACTTGGGTTTGAAATTAAAGCAGATGCTCTATATATAGTGTTTATTGTTTGCATACGGTTCATTAGCACCCTGGGCAGTGCCCAGAACCAATGAAAATGCGCGGAACACAGGCTATATTCACTATGGTAAAACCGTGTTCCGAGCACTTTGATTAGTGTCAGGCGATTCCCTTCCATGCTACCCGCTCCCACCAAAATGCCTGGGATAGCGGAAGTGACATCCCATGACCCTTGACATCTGATGACATCACAGGAAGTGATGCCATTTGAACCCACCCCGAAGTGACATTATGGGAAGCAATAGAACATGACCTTTCAGACCTTTAATGAGTGTAGCAATTATTGTACAGAATTCCAGAAAGAGAAATGATTTGTTATTCCTATTATTTCTACTTTAGGGTCACTGCTCAAAGTGTTACACTTGTGGAACCCCCTGTATTTTTTAAGAGGCCTCAACATAAATTCCAGTCACTCCAAAAAGAAAGAACCACATTGCACTGGCACTTTAGGGGTAGCAAAGGAGAGATCAGGGGAAGCAAGGGAAGCCTCAGGGGTCGCAGTAGAGGCCCCTCGTGACCCCCTAATGACGTCCCTGCCCTTCCCATTAGCACCTGTGTAGATCGCTGTAAGAGTGTTAATGGTTTTCCTTTCTTTTGAAATAATGAAAGAAAAACATACCTTTTCCTTGCTACCCTATGCCGCACTGCCTTCCGCCAGGCAGTCCCCTCTTCAATCTTGATGAAGTCAGTCATCAACAATGAAGACGGACTTCCTGGTTTGAAGGCAGCGCAGTGTCAGCCGAGAGGAAAAGGTATGTTTTTCTCTCATTATTTCAAAGTAAAAGAAAACCATTAGCAACTGTACAGTGATCTACACAGGTGCTAAAGGCGATATGCGCCGAGGTGGCTGGGCTCACCTTGTGGGTAACAGCACGCCACCCTCGTTAAGGGACCCTTGCTTTGCTCTGGCATATCGCTTCAATATAACTGAGCTTTTCTACAGCATGGGCCATAAGGCATATGCTCCCCTCCTCACATAGATCGGTCAATGTCCCTTGAATTGTTCATCCATCGAATGACGTCACAATGGGTTTCAGTACTCAGCCAGGCATCTTCATTGAAACGTCCATTAGGAAACCAAGGGCAGATGCTATAGTTAGTCTCAAACATCATCCAGGCATCAACAAACAGAGGGAAATTGATGAATCCAGAGGTTGAAAAAATCATCCCCTCACTAAAACCCTCAAACTGTCAGGGAGACATTTTCCCAGCCCAAATCATCAGAGATGCAGCAAGAGACCTTTCACCGTTCATAACCAAACTAATTAATGCCTCTTTCTCATCAGGTACTATCCCCAGCAATTTAAAAGAATCCTGGTTCCATCCACTTCTCAAAAAACTAACACTAGACCCATCCATACCTACCAACTACAGGCCCATCACAACAGTGCCCTTCTTACTTCAAATATTAGACCGGGTGGTCTACCTGCAAATACAGGAGTACTTAGAGTCTAATCATCTCCTGGGTATCCGACAATCTGGTTTCAGGCCCCAACACGGCACAAAACAGCACTGAAAGAACTTAAATCCCAGATCGACAATCTTAAGGACAAGGGGGAAACAGCCTTACTGCTCCTCCTTGACCTTTCGGCCGCCTTCGATCTGGTGGACCATGAAGTACTATGCAATGACTCAGCGGCGCACTTCGCTCAGGATGCTATAGTTTAGATTCAATAATTTTTTAGCAACAGGACTATGGGAGTCTTTTCACCATCTGCAGCAGCAGATCCTATTCCTATTACATGTGGAGTGCTGCAGGGTTTCTGCGTTTCCCCCACAATGTACAATATATTTTCTAAGCCCCTATTTGATGATCTGGATCATCTGGGTATCACCTACACTAACTATGCGGATGATACCCAGATCCCTATACCACTTAATGGGGAATATGAAAAGGATGTTGGCTTAGTAAATAAAATATACCTCATCATCCAAGCATGGATAGCCGCCCACTGTTTATGCTTGAATGATGACAAAACTGAACTCCTCATTCTAGGGACTGCTCTCAACCTCCACAAACTTGTTTCACAATATGCCTCCTTCAACATCGATGGCAACCTTTTTGAAGTAGCTAAAGCGGTAAAAAAGCTTAGATTTTACCTAGACTCCACTCTCACCTTTGCCAAACAGGCCAATGTTTTGCCTTTGGCGTCAGCATACACCTGTAAACTGATCAGAGCAGGTAAACCATATCTATCCAAAGACAGCTGCACCACACTTGCTAGAGCTCTAATTCTTTCCAAGTTGGACTACTGTAACACACTGTACCTGGGCGCCAGTAAACAGACCACTAATAAGATCCAAATTCTACAGAACAATGCCCTGAGAACAGCACAGGGCATAGCAAGAAGAGAACACAATTCTGAGGCAAGAAGGCAGATCAAATGGCTGTCTATCAGCGATAAAATCCTTCTCAATACTGCATTGTTGACTCACAAATGCCTTTACAATGCCCCTCCAAAATATCTTGTGGAGAGAATCAACAGAAGAATTACCAGCTGACCCACCAGGACTGCTAACTCAAATTGCTTAGTAGTACCTAGGTGTAAACTTACTAAAGCTGCGGGGAGCAGCTTTCCTATCAAAGCAGCACAGTTACCACTAACCTATCACTTTGATTGCCCCTCATCAGCATGTATCATAGCTTTAAATATTAGCTACAACCGTATACTGTTTATGATAACGTTTAAATATATTGTACATTAATACTGCACATTTGGTAATCATAGACTGTCCTGATCTATTGTACGCATATAAACTAGTAACTCTAACTGTATAAAAGTATCTGCTAACGTTGAATGTGTTGTATATTAATACTGTAAATCTTGCAATCATAGACCCCCTTGATCAATTGTTTGTAACCATGGCACACTTATCCTTGTAAACTATGTAACAGTATGTAACACCAAGTTGAAAGTTTACATATATCTTCCTACTTTCTGCACCCTGATACCTCCGTGTCTGGGACGCATTACAAATTAATAAACAAACAAACAAACAAACAATAGGCTTCAAAACCGAAGGTGAGGAGAATACCTCAAGTGCCACAAGCTATCCTTGGAAGCTGGACAAGATCATCAAGAAGCACCATAAAAATCACCAATATAAGTGCCAAGGACGAGTATGCTCATCATTGGTCTCGGTACCCAAACATATATCATCAAACAAAGCAACATTCTGTACTCGTCACTGTGGTTGATGCGGCATTGGGTAAACATAACTGGATTGCATTTCCTTTTACTAAAAGGTCCTTTTTCATCAGTAAATTTACATAAGTAAACTAGGGTTCTAATGTGGGCTGTCACAATGTTATGTTTGATGCGAAATGTTTGATTGACAAATTGCAACACATTAGAGCTGTGCCTGATGGTGTTATATCACCTTTTGCCCTTGTATGTTTCTTGCAACCTGAAATAATTTTAAAGGGCATTCAAGTGACAGTTTGCGGAGCTTATGAAGGAAAATGCTGTGATTGGCCAAAGGTGTCAGGCATGAGTGGGGTCCAAATTGCAGCAATGAAATTTAGAGACAGACTAAGCACTTCTGAAGGATGAAAGGTTGAGTCATTCCTACTCACATTCAAACCTACAGTTTCAAACTCAAACATAGCATAAAATGTGGATGCATTTGTTTATTTGGTATTTTTTAAGATGCATTGCACACACAGAGAAAGAGCGCAAGAGGGACAAGGGAGGAGCCAAGGGTGGGTTGGGATGGGGGCAACAAAGGGAGTTGAGAACGTTGTAAGGGTCCAGATCTAGCGCTCTCACAGGAGCAAACGTTCCAGTTATGCAGGTAACGTGAAGACATTGAGAGTGGAGACTTAATTGCACATGACACAGGTAATATGGATATAGCGTATGTGGACACAGAAGCTGGCACCGTGCAAACGTACACACAGGAAAATGGAGAGGAGGGTGTATAACTTGTTTAGTGATGGGGTAGCTGGTGCAGTGTGGGCATACAGATAGGAGTGCAGGGTGCATTATGGGGTAGAAGAGGACTTGTGGAGCAATTTTTGAACAGAAGAATAGCCATTTTTTTAGGCGCACGTTAGTAAGGAAAGCATTTTGTAAGCAGCCAAAGAGCTGCAAGCTATTCCTGATAAGGCTTATTTTTGCAAGCTGAACAGAAACGGTGGAACAGCAAAGTCAGAATCCCAGGACCGGTCCAAGAGGGATGTAGGACAAAGTTGCAAGGGAAATGGTTCTCAAGCCATAGTTGTTTGACTTGGCCTCATAAAATGATACTTTTGAGGCCATGCGGCTAAGCACCTGGGTGCCAAAGAGAATTTTCAGGGAAAAAGGAATTATATAAAGATCATTAAAATCAAGCCACAGTGTGGTAGTTTTTTTTCCAGAATATTTCTGGCAAAAGAGCGTGAGAAGGGAGCTGGGGTGATAGAGCGATGGTGTAGGGGTTGTGAGGCGCACAACAGGGAACCAATGAGTTTAGGAAGGTTCGATGTTCCTAGGGTGCAACATCGTTAAGTGTCCTCGCTGATGTCTGTGGGGCACATCATTGGTCAGACTCAGTGAGAAGGTCTATCCCAGGGCCATCTCAGGATGCCATCGCCAATCAGTGTGCAGCAGGTTATATATTTGTATATTGGTCAGTGCCAACCAATTACAATTGTTTTTTGGCTGATCGGCACAGTAACGTAATTGTGGGGCATTGTGGGAAGATGTGTTGATGTGATTTTGTTCCAAGTAATGTTTTATCCAATGGAATTCACCTAATGTAAGGAACACTGTAGCAGTCTGATGTATTTTAAACAATCAGCTCCTGGTACCTGCACCAAAAATGTAACTAGAATGTTGTATGGTAATTTCGTGATTTGCATATAAAAAGTATAGCCACAGAAGGCGCGATGAGAGTGTTGGGAGCTCATTTCATTCAGTTTTGTTCCACAGGGCGGTCTGAACAGTGTCTGCCCACAGTTTGGGTCCAATACACCTATGTTACGTCTTGCCTGGTGTACGCTCCTATTGTGGATTCTTTATTGGGATTACTTTTGACAGAGGACCCTTGATACAAGAGCAACAAAAAATAAGACGACATGCACGCAGTCTGGTACAGGTCAATCTAACATTAAAAGGCATTTAAAGGACATACAAATTGCTTTAGCCAATTTCTGGCGGGATAATGTGATTTAGGGGTGAAAAGCACACATGTAGAAGATGTATTAAGAGCCGGGGAATGTAAGTTTGTGATGCAAAATTGGACTAGGCTTGGGTTCATTTTATCTAAGTCTATACAGGGAAAGTCTTCCTGAAAAGAAATATTTGAATCACTTTCAGAAACTTCAAATAATTAGGTCCTTGCAACAGATCTAGGGGTAAGTATTCCAGCCTGCAGCCGTCTGTCTTCTATTCCTAATTTTCTCCGGATTACAAGTGGTTGTAGACAAACTGCTGAGCATTCAGGATTTCAGGAGCCTCTGAACATGTGTTTGAGTCTAAAACCGTAGAAATCCTAGTGCAGCATGAAGAGGGAAAACCTGAACATACCTTCCCTCCCGATGGACCCCCCAACCGGAAGAAGTATCCACGACAATACGACCACCGACTGTTTGAATTCGCAACGATCCCCACTGCTCCCACCATCGGCATGCACCACGAAAGATACCCAGCCAGCCGACATTATAACCCTGCAGTGGTACAAACCCTTCACAAAGTGTGCGAGGAGAGGCAAGACCGAGCTGGAGATGACTTCATGGACAGAATCAACTAACAACACGACAAAAGCCATGCTGCAAGACATTAGAGATGTCATGACGACATAGCTACATTAGACAGGGAACACGTGCACTCCACACACTCGGGACATTCAAACACCAACCTACACAAAGAATACACACGTACAGTTCTATGAGATAGTGGACGGTAACTTATACATACTGTCTGCACGTTTATTATTTTGCCACTTAGGCCGCTACAGAACCGCAGAAACCAAGATGCCAGAAGAGATTGTGCACAGGCTTGCAGATGATACTTGCTATTAAAGCTATGGAAGGACAGGAGCACTCGAGGGACTTGACCGACCATGTCTCATTTGAACCTATGGACATTATGTAGAACACATATTCAGAGCCAGAGTAGGCCTTAAGAAAATCCAGCAAGCCAAAGTCATCTCACAGAAACCTCAAGCAGTGAGATGCTGTGCAAGCAGACACAACGGCCAAGCCCACACACAAGGTTGCAAAAGACATTCCGCACACACCGAGCCAAGGTGATACCGGCCCAAGCAGGGACTCATCCATGCAAAATACAAAACAAATCGAAGTAATTCAGCCTCACACACAGTGGCCTCACACGTAACTCGGCCAAAGCTGATATGATGCCAAGATCCACAGGCTGGGAAAGCACAGCAGCCTCACGCCTAAGACCGAGCTTGCAAGAAATCACAACATGTTGTATGCTGGGAATGGACTGCTCTCCAGGCAGTAGTATACCCACACCATTGTTACTCACTGTCACATAGTCACACAATAGTGATACACATTATCCATGACCAGGTGTCTTGCGGGTTGGGAACAAAGTTTTTCCGAGGATTGGGAGCCCACGGCCTGACCAATCAGAACACTGGGGGCTAGGGGCAGGTGGCGGGAATCACCAGCCAATCACAGGGATTGCCAATGTTACACTTTCAGAGTTACAGTTTTTAGGGATGATCCAAGCACACCACCTGACCCAGCGGCCTCCACTAATATTGTGCACTTTATGTTCCAATACTGGCCTATCACTCAGGGAGCCAATCCTGTGTGGTGTTAGGTTCGGGGATGGAAATCGCTGAGTGATGCAAATAGCAACGTTGTTTGTCTACAAAACTTACCCTGCAAGCCAGAATATGTGTGATTTGCCTGGAGTACTCCATGTAGATGATCCCTGTGGTTTTTGCTAATAAACTGCAGAAACGCTTGCTCTTTGTGTGAACCTCGAATTATTTGGGACAAGGGAAGGAGTTAGGGCCTTCCGTGAACCAGAGGTCCGTGGACCCCAGTTGCAGCTCTGCCGGCCCCGGAACTACCCTAACAACTTGGAGGTCTGACCAAGATCATTTGTGACGTCAGTTTCGGCCAGTTGCTGCCCCCTCTGCCATCAGACCTCTGAGGACTGCAGGACCCACGCAGGAATTGGGAGAGAACCGGATTGCGCAACCAGAGATTGGTTGTCACGTGCCGACTTCAAAATCATCTCGCCCGTGGTTGGCGAGTTGTCCAACGCAGTACAGAGGAGGTGAGATGAGCCGAGGGTGGAGCGTCAGAGGACGAGCAGCGCCAGCACACATGAAACAAAAGTAAGTGTGGTCCACACAACCATTAACCAAATATTGTGTGGGAGGGGGGATCTATAAATAAGAACAAGGGCAAGGTGGCATTGTCATAATTAATGGTAAAGAGGTATTGCTCGGCACATGCAAGGGTGTAGGGATTGGAGCGGAGGTAGTCCCTTTTCTGTGTTTAGTAAGCGTTCCGGTTGTGGGGCAACAGGCTCCTGAATAAAGCAGGAGTTTGCATGCCGACAGATTTGGACAGTGAACATACGTATATGGGTATGGATTTCCTATGAGTTGAACGTTCTAGTTCGGTGAGTAGAAGTTGTATTCTGTTAAAAGTTAGCTGTAACTATCTTAGATTGTGGAAGGTGCTTAACTGATTAAGTTTCCCTGATGAGAAATGTATCACACGTCAGGGGACACGATGGGTGCAGTTTAATCACAAAAGAAATTAATGAAGTATACTTCACTCAAGGGGGAGGTGGGAAGACAGCTGTGGGAATTGTGGGTTTTCAATGTGGGATTGAATTGAAGGGGTCACTGACTTATGTGCGTAGGGGTTGTTTTGTTTTATGAACTGTTAGCTTGGTGACGTCACCCATAGGCCATCGCATAGGACACTGTGTTATTACGAGGTACAAGGGCAGCAGCACAATGCTAAGATTGTCGACAAGTGGCAGTGCGTGGAAGACCCCTGCTCACGATCGAGGGGGTGTGCCGGACAATGGCAACCCTGGTGGAGGAGGGGCGGTACAATAGTACGTAGCGTAACGGTGTGGGGACAGAGAGGTCCATAGATATTGATAAAGCAAAGTTGAACTGTAACCCACAACATTATTTCTTGCCCTGACAACAGAGAGTTGAAATCCTCTATTAGTGGTCAGGTAACATACAAAACAAACTATGATGTACCACGGGGGAGCAGAGGGGACATCGTAAGGCGGGACCAAAACATTAGTGACTGCCATCCAGCATCTCTGTAAAACGCGACCCATTTATAACTACAGGATAGTGAAATATAGCGTACAATGGACATAAGTAACGGATGGAAAGGTAACGGTACCATGGCCGCCTAACGGCAGGTTCTCCAAAGTCATGCTGCAATCACTACTGACCTATTTACACAGCACATACAAGAGGGGAAGAATTTAGCTAACCGCCTGGAGATATTTGAATTATGTGTATGTTCCAGGAGCACCAGCCATGAATGATGAGTTTACAGGGGTCAAAAGAAGGGGCGGGGGGACTCCTGCGCTCTGCCTCCTGCACCTCCTAGCGTTGCGTCGGATGATAAAGGGGAGGAGGAGGGGGAGGGACAGGGTTTATACCCGGTGCGAGAGTTCAGAGAAGTTAAGGAGCCTCGAGAATTAATAGCAGCAGAAGGATACTCAAACCCCACATACAAAACACCCCCATATGCTCCAAAGTTGGCTGCCCCTAATGCCCTGCAAGAGAGGACTAGGGCAGATACTGACAAAGCAGGCCTCAACGAAGGCGGGTTATGGAAAGCAAAGAACAGATTTGCGGGAATAGGTCCAGATGAATGGACAGCGGCACAAGTGCTATTGAATCTACAGCGGGTAACTACTGGGGAGGCCAAAGGCGCAACTAAGGACATAGGGGAATTGGGACAGGTATGCAGAGGAAGATCAATGCATGTAACAAGGGAAGGGCAGTTGCTGGAAAAAGAGGTAATTAGTTAGTTAGAAGCGAAAATAGCAGAATTAAAGGAGAAAAGGAAAGTGTTAGTGAGACAGCTAGAATTAAAGGAGCAGGAAAGGAAGGAACAGTTGGCATTGGTGGAGAAGGAGCGGAGAGAGGTGATAGGGAGGAATTCGACATCTGAAGGGAGCAAAGTGCAGGTGGAGGCAAGGAAAATGGAAGTGGATGAGAGGGAAGGGGATGATGCTGAAAAGGAAATGGAATTTTGGAGGCGGAAGATATACCTAGACCAACAATGTAAGTACAAGGAAGGAAGATTAAGGGAGTTGAAAATGGCAAGGGCAGGGAGAAAGAGGAAGACCCGAGAGCACTGCAAAGGGTGAGCAAAGCGGTAAGGGAGGAGCTGGACAGGAACAGACGGGCCTAGGAGCAACGTGAAAGAAAACAGGACAGACAGGCCCCTAACGGATGCACAGTGGATGACGCATGTACATATAAGGTGCATACAAAAGGGACCGAAGTCATAGATTTGGGGGAGGGAAAGAGGAGAATGCCTGTGGCTTCGTGAACATTGATCTTGAGACAGTATCGGTACGCTATCCACTCCCACGTAAATTGAAATTTTCAGACGGATTCTATAGTGATGAGGAAGAGACAGATGGAGATGGCGAGGACAGTGATGCAGAAAGAAAGGGGCCAACTAAACTGTACATTATGCAAAAAGGCAGGGGAATATTATGGGAATGTAGAACACCTGAAGGAAGGGGTGGGGGGGCGGGGCATTGACAACATAACCCAAAACACAACCGTGGAAGTGGCCCCACAAAAACCCTACACTAATAGACTGTGGGACCTCCCAGGACGCAGGAGAGATTGGGTAGCAATAATAAACAATAGGGGCACTCGTGCACACAGGGTGGACACACTGGGACATGGGACAAGACACCAAGATCACACACTATAGACATGCCAGACATTGGGGCAAACGCAGAGGATGAGAGGGGCCCTATCCAGGTGCGACTATACCGGCGCACACGTGAAGAGAGGGCAGCATATTCACAGATGCCACTTTTGGAAAGGGGAGGGACAAGACCACATTTTGTGCCATGGAAACACACAGACAAGGAAAACATAAAGTGCAGGTTACCATTCTTAACTGGGGGAGCGAAAAATGGATATATGAATAGAAAAATTAACGGCAGGACACAGGTTGGCGGTGGGTGACGTCAAGGGCTTGCTGGTCTCCATACTGGGTGGCGCCGTGGATGACATTTGGAAAAGGGCGGGGTTCCTGGGTGTGACTAACCAGAACACAACACATGATGGAACCCCATTTGCAAACTGTAGACATGCGGTGTGGCAGGCACTGCGGACACAATATCCCGACACTTCAGACATAGCTGCACTTAAGTCACACAAGAGGCGTGACGACGAGGACCCTGTCAGCTATATCCAAGAAATTCAAGAACTTTGGCACCTCGAGACGAGGGAGCCGTGGAATAAAACAATAGCGATCTTTTATCACATCTTGATACAAGGGTTACCGGCGCAGGTACAGAGACAACTGAAGAAAATGGTGGGGATGGAAGCAAAAGCATGGTCAGAAATAAAACTGACAATAGTGCACCATTGCAGACTGTGGCAGGAAAATATTAAGCAAAAGGCAGAGGATAGAAAAGCAGATGAAGCAAAATTGATCCAGAAGAAGCCATCCAAATATGCTCTAGAAGGAGTACTCATAACGAGCCCAGTGTCAAGACTGGTAGGGGGTGTCTGTACTTCTGCTCCCTATATGGTAGAAGAGAGGCACAGAAGACCCCAGCCAATATTCTCTATTACGGTAGCAATGGACGAGCAATCAAGGCCTAGCTTCTCAGGAGGTGATGCAGGCTGGTTCTTAAGTACAGTGTAGTCCCCAAGCCCCCACAAAGGAATGTCCACACACTGTATTGGTTAGAACACAGTCTTTATATAATAAATATTCAAGGTTATGAACACTTATCATAATAACTCACTTTGTACTTAGGAAAATCAACAATGGCAAATATATACAATTATAAAGTGGTACCACCCTTTGTATTAGATCTCATTAAAGTGCATCAACAATACTGTAACAATGTCACACAGATCAATAGAGTGAAACCAGCAATAGAGAGAGGGGAGAAAATAAGATGGTGGAGCAATAGGCAGAATACTGGCCCCTACTATTAGACACAGTTCTGTGTGGAGATCCCCCCACCTGGGAAACCTGTAAAATAAAGAGATAGCACAAGCCCAGTCCATGTATTGTTCTGCAAGTCTTATTCCCTCCTATAATGTTTTTACCCCCCCAATGTACCTGGTGGAGTCGAGTTCTTCGAAGAGGCGTCGACAGATCCTTCTTGAGCGACCCCCTTTCAAGCGGGAGTCACGGATCGTCGAGAGGCGTCGAGAAGCGTCGAGGAACTCGGCGTTCGGCGGCGGGGAATCGCCGGCCATTCTTGAATGCCTTCCCTTTCAAGCGGGAGACACGGGCCGTCGAACGTCCGACAACAAACAGGGTAGAACGGCGTCGATGAGGCGGCAGCTTCGATCCAAGCGGTGCTCGTCGACGACAGAGCGTTGGCGTCCTGCAAGGCAGAGGCGTGCGGGGCACCTCGATGACAATTGTTCTGGACCGCAAAGATCGTGAAGACGGGGGCCCAGCAAGGGCGTCGAGTCGTTTGAGTCTTTGTGGTCTTCGGGTGGCGGGAAACCCACCGGCAGGTTTCTCCTCGGCGCGTTGGTCGTCCTCGACTTTCTCCGGCAGGATAAAGCAGTCGACGGTGCAGACGAGGGAGTCCTTCGATTCAAATGTTCTTAGGCAAGGAGCGGACGGATCCGGTCGTCGGCGGCACGGCGTCAAGTGGCTCCCACGGCTGGGCAACACAACTTCGACGGGCCTCCAGGAGGTTACACAGACCTGCGAACCCTGGTCGACGGCAATGGACTTCGACGGCGGCGATGTCCGGGTGCTTCACTTCGATCTCCTCGGTGGTCCCGTCTCGGGTCGGCAGCCTTTCGAGGGTCTGACTTCCAGGGCGCTTCGGCGTAGATGTAGCGGTGCTCGATGATCCCTCGGAGCACGGGAAGAGGGCGTCTTACCAGGTCCTCTCTCGGGTCAGTCCTCGACGAATTCGGCAGCTTTCAGATCGGTCGAAGCAAGTGCAACAGCAAGTCTTCTTCTTCCAGCTGGACGTCGAGGATCAGCAGTTCCAGTTACTCTTAGAGTGGAGACTCAGCTTCTGAACGCTTCTGAACAATTTCCAGTGGTGAGAGGTCCCCAGATATACTATTCTGTCTCTCATCCACACTGCTGGCACACACTCAGCAGCCAATCATACAGAAGGGCATTCATGCAGTCAGTCAGCCAATCAGGCACACAGTGCATTCAGGCCACACTCCTCCCTTTCAGACACTCACAACAAGGAATGTGGATTGGGACAAGTACCCAGCCATTCAACACTACACACTGCATTCAGGCCAGTTTCGGGCAGGGCTGTCTCAGTCTTTGTCTCTCATGCTAGAAACCAGACAACCACAACAAGGAGTGTATATTGGTCACACACTCCATTCACCCAGGTCCCACCCACAGGAGGTACCCACAACATACAGTCACTGGGAAGGCTCCAGTCAGTCTAGCTGGGCCTTCACAACAGCACCATATATGGAACTTCCACCCAACAGCCGGTCAGGGGGAAGGGACAGAGTCAGGGCTTCCCAGGACTTTGGGAAAACAAGGTAACAGGCAATAGAAAGCAAGAGGCCACAGGGGCCATCTTGTTCCCTATCAGGAATCAACTGATCCCAATGGCAGGGCCTGGGTATCCCAAAATGGAGGACACCCAGAGCACCTGTCAAATTCAGCATGGAGCTGCCACCAGCCCATACCCTGCTATGTGGGCCACCCACAGGTGCCCAAAAACATACACTAGGGGCACAGGGGTGTACCCCTACCCATGGGTGCCATAAGGGTATCCCATGGGTCTGTTCACCAAACCAAAAGAGAGAGCTGCACTGCCAGGAGACCCACATGGACTCCTGGGCAGAAAACACAACAGAACACACGATAAAAAGAAGTAAAGGACAAGGATTCAGAGGCCCTGTCCCTCTGATGCATTTCCAGCATCACAGTCGCCCCCCCCAGACTGAGGTGGAGGGTGTCTAATCTCCCACGGGATAGACACCCTCATCCAGACGGTCAACATACCTTCTGGAAAGGCCATCTGCATTATCGTGACTCTTCCCTGGTCTGTGCTCTATGGTGAAGTCTAGCCCTTGCAGGCTAATGGATCACCTGAGCAATTTCGGATTCTCACCCTTCATCTGCATAAGCCACTTCAGGGGCTTATGATCTGTTTGGACCTTGAAGGTAGACCCCGTAAGGTAGGGCCTAAAACGCCTAAGGCTCCAAACGATGCTAAAACACTCCTTTTCAACAGTAGCCCACCTAAGTTATCTATCCTTGAGTTGTCTACTGATGAATATCATAGGATGTTCTCTCCCTTTGTCATCTAACTGGGACAAGACAGCTCCAATTCCGGTGTCGCAGGCATCCGTCTGGACGATAAAGGGTCGGCTGTAGTCAGGTGCACACAACACAGGTGCCCTACACAGACTTTCTTTCAAGCCATCAAGTGCCCTCTGACAGTCTTCGGTCCAATTAACCTTCCTAGGCTGTTTGGGCAAAGTTAGAGCTGTCAGGGGTGCAGCTATGGTTCCATAGTCTGCCATGAAATTGCGATAGTACCCAGTGAGGCCCAAAAAGGCTCTCACCTGGGTTTGAGTAGTGGGAGTCTCCCAGTTCTGTACATCCTGTACTTTACTGGAGAGAGGTTGGATTTGACCCCCTCCTACCTCATGACCAAGATAGGTAACTTCCCCTGAGCTATCTGGCACTTGGTGGCCTTGATAGTGAGGTTAGCCCTTTTCAAGGCCTGCAACACCTTATCCAGATGTGTCAAATGCTCTTCCCAGGTGGAACTGTAGACGGCAATGTCGTCTAAGTAAGCCACACAAAAGGCTTCCAGCCCACTGAGCGCATGGTTGACCAATCTCTGGAAGGTGGCAGGGGCATTCTTCAACCCAAAAGGCATGACCCTAAACTGGTAGAGTCCCTCAGGTGTTGAGAAGGCCGTCTTTTCCTTGGCACGGTCCATCAGAGCTATTTGCCAATAGCCTGAGGTAAGGTCAAAGGTGCTCACAAATTTGGCAGCACCTATGGTGTCCACGAGCTCATCAGCCCTGGGCAATGGGTGCGCGTCAGTTTTGGTGACGGCATTGACTCCTCGGTAGTCCACACAGAACCTCCAATCCTTGGTACCCGCCTGGGAACTTGCCTTGGGGACAAGGACCACTGGACGGGACCAGGGACTGGTTGAGGGTTCAATAACACCCAGATCCAACATCTTGGCGACCTCAGCCTGGATGTGGTTCTTGACGGTATCTGACATACGGTAGCACCTGCTTTTGACAGGCACACTGTCACCAGTGTCAATTTCATGCCTACACCACGGTGTAAGGCCTGGCGACAGTGAAAACAGAGAGGCATACTGTTGGAGCAAAGCCCTGCAGGCCCTCTGTTGCTCTGTTGTCAAATCCAGAGAGAGATGTACTCCCTCTACTGAGCCATCCTGAGGGTTGCTATGCAGCAAATCAGGAAGGGGCTCACTCTCATCCTCTTCTTGCCCTGAAGCTAGCAAGAGACATGAGACTTCTGCTCGCCGGTGGAAAGGCTTGAGCCTGTTGACATGGAATACCTGAGGGGCTACCCCAGAGGCTCCCATGTCAACCAGATAATTGACTTCGCCCATCTTGGAGATGATCCTGAAGGGTCCAGTCCACTTGTCTGCCAAAGCTCTAGGCTTGGTAGGCTCCATCACAAGGATTTCCTGTCCCGGAGTCCAATCCACTTGCAAGGCTTTAAGGTCATGCCAGTACTTATTCAATTCCTGGCTGGCCTTGAGATTTGCTGTTGCCTGACCCATCATCTGTGTCATCCTCCGTCTGAGGCCTAACACATAGTCCCCCACTTGCTTGGCGGGACCTGGAGGGGTGGCTTCCAAGCCTTCTCTGATCAAGGAGAGGGGCCCCCTCACGGGATGTCCAAAGAGTAACTCAAAGGGGCTGAAACCAACACCCTCTTGAGGTACCTCTCTGTAAGCAAACAGCAGGCATGGCAGGAGGAGATCCCATTTCCTCCTTAGTGGTTCTTCCAAAGCCCCTAGCATGCCCTTGAGAGTTTTATTAAATCTCTCAACCAGACCATTGGTCTGGGGTGGTAAGAGGTGGAGAACTTGTAGGTTACCCCACACTCTTTCCACATGGTTTTCATGTAACTAGACATGAAGTTGGATCCTCTGTCAGAGACAACCTCCTTGGGGAATCCAACACGGGTGAAAATGCCCAGGAGAGCCCTGGCAACCACCTTGGCAGTAACAGTCCTAAGGGGTATTGCCTCAGGGTACCTGGTGGCATGATCTACCAAGACCAGGATGAACCGATGTCCACCTGACGTGGGAGGGTCAAGGGGGCCGACAATGTCAATGCCCACCCTCTCAAATGGTGTGCCAACCACTGGCAATGGCTGCAGTGGGGCAATGACCCTGCCTCCAGTCTTGCCAGACAACTGACAAGTTGGGCAGGTCCTGCAGTGGGACTCCACCTCTACTCCCATCCGTGGCCAGTAGAAATGGGCAGAGAGCCTCTGCTTAGTCTTCTTGGTCCCAAGATGACCAGCCAAGGGCACCTCATGCGCCAACTGCAGTAGGAAGGGCCGGTAAACCTGGGGTACCACCAACCTCTTGAGGGCACCAGGTTCAGGCTTAGTGGGCTCACTAACAAGGAGCTCACCCTCCCAATAAATCCGGAATGTCCTAGGCACTTCTCCCTGTGCCTGGGACAGGGCCTGTTTCCTCAGTCCCTCGAGAGAGTGGCACTCTCTCTGTCCCTTACAGAAGTCTGCCCGGGAGGGTCCCCCTTCAGCTAACAAGCATTGAAGGTCGGGATGATCCTCCGGGTTGAGAACCTCTCCCACAGGAGAGTCTTCTGTCTCTTCTCCCACAGGAGTTGAGTTTGGGTTTTCCACTGGGCCCAGCCCGTCCGGAGCATGGACCCCAATGGGTGCTGTCGGAACAGCAGGAAGAGAAGGTGTTCCCTCCACAGAGGTGGCCTTCTTGGTCTTCCTTTTTCTTGCCTTAGGCCTCGCCTTTGGCTCGGGTACCTGACTCACAGCCAGACCCGGTGTCACCTGTGACCTAGTGACTGCAGCGGCAGTCATGGGAAGACCATCCGAGATCAACCCCAACTCTACTAGATAATTTCCTAACAGAATGTTATCAGGGACATTGTCCTGAACCAGGACAGGAAGCTTTGCTGTCTTGTCTCCAAGCATGAGTGTGACTAAGGCTACAGGCGATAATTTGGGAGGCCCACCAGCTAACCTGGTGGTTCTCAGAGGAGCACTTACATAGTACTCTGGCTTGAGCAGGGTCCTGTCCACCACTGTCATGCTTGCCCCAGTGTCTCTCAAACCAGTAGAAGGCTGGCCATTCAAGAGGACACTTCTCAAAGACCTACGGGTGTTCTGTGGGATGGTCGCCAGTACTTCTGCATACTGGTCCCAGGCCCCAAGGGACACTAAGGAAATCTCTACCGGAGCACCACATGTGATCCCGGTAGAGGAGGGGAGGACAGTGGCCTCCACCTCAGACACGGGGTAAGGGTAGGTCAGTCTGACAGCCTGTACTCCAAGTGCCTTACCTTTACACTTGGAGTCACCCCTTTTGTGATCCAGAGCCCCACAGTCCCAACAAGTGCCAGGAGTGCGGGGTACGGTACTGGAACCACTGGGAGCCTACTTTGCAGCAGGTGGACCACTACTCTTATTCCCACCCACAGATGACTTATCCCCACTAGATTTTTGGGTCTTGGGAGAGGAAGGTTTAGGTTTACCCGACTGTGACTGCTTGTGGGACTCCTCAGCTTTCTGAGAGGCCCCCTTTTCTTTGTCCTTGTCCTTCCCACTGGAGTCCTTAGGTGACACCCGGTGGGAGACCCACTTGTCAGCCAACCTAGCCAGCTTAAAGGGGTCCAAAATGTTCTGGTCAGCCACATACTGATGCAGCTCTGGTGAACAGGCTTCAGAAAAAATGCTCAAAAAACAAGAGGTGGGACAATTCAACAAAAGTCTTAACCTTGTATCCATCAATCCACCCAATCATGTTCATGTGCGCAGCACTCAACCAGTCAACCCAAGACACATTCTCTCTTTTCTTAAAATCCCTGAACCTTTTAAGGTATTGGGTAGGGGTCTTGCCAAACTTGGCAATCAAGCAGACTTCATACACTCATACTGACCCCTTTCTTCCACACTTAGCTTAGCTTAACAAACACTTAGCCCAATCTCTTTTATCAACATCATGAATCGCACAAGCCATTTCAAACGCTTCAATCCATTGGAGGATATCTGAACCCTCCACAAATACACCAACCAAATCTTTCATAAACTTGGTGGCTGGGGGCCTGACAATCTCACTGGTTTTAGCTGAAGTCTCCACTCTAGCTTTCTCTAGCTGGATTCTCTGACATTCAGTGTCCTGGCTCTTGAGTTCAAGATCCCTATTCTTGAGCTCCACTTGTTGAGCCAACTCCTCTTTCCTAAGTTCAGCATCTATTTCTAACTTGCGGTATTCAAAGGCCAATTTCATCCTTAATAACTCAAGCTCCAAGGAATTGCTGGGGTTTGGAACAGAGGCAGCAGGAATGGCGGCATTCCCAGAAACAGATTCAGCAGAAACCCCAGGGGCAGAGTCCTCATTGGTTGCATTCCCCCCCTCCTCAAGAGTTTCACCATCAGTCTGGTAGTCCACCAGGGCAGCTATCAGCTCAGCCCTAGACTTATCCACAAAGTCTAACTCCCTGGCTTCACAAGCACTCTGGAGAGCCTCCAAGCTCATCCGAGTCAATTTGCCATTTGCAATAGACTCCATTGTTTGTAATGCAGTTATCTTGTACACAACTAAACCTTAATTTAATAAAGTGCAGATATTTTGTAAGTGGCACGGTTATACACTGATTCTTAAAACCATAAGCATCCCACCACTTCCACCAAGCTGTCAAGACTGGTAGGGGGTGTCTGTACTTCTGCTCCCTATATGGTAGAAGAGAGGCACAGAAGACCCCAGCCAAGATTCTCTATTACGGTAGCAATGGACGAGCAATCAAGGCCTAGCTTCTCAGGAGGTGATGCGGGCTGGTTCTTAAGTACAGTGTAGTCCCCAAGCCCCTACAAAGGAATGTCCACACACTGTATTGGTTAGAACACAGTCTTTATATAATCAATATTCAAGGTTATGTACACTTTTCATAATAACTCACTTTGTACTTAGGAAAATCAACAATGGCAAATATATACAATTCTAAAGTGGTACCACCCTTTGTATTAGATCTCATTAAAGTGCATCAAAGATACTGTAACAATGTCACACAGATCAATAGAGTGAAACCAGCAATAGAGAGAGGGGAGAAAATAAGATGGTGGAGCAATAGGCAGAATACTGGCCCCTACTATTAGACATAGTTCTGTGTGGAGATCCCCCCACCTGGGCAACCTGTAAAATAAAGAGATCGCACAAGCCCAGTCCATGTATTGTTCTGCAAGTCTTATTCCCTCCTATAATGTTTTTACCCCCCCAATGTACCTGGTGGAGTCGAGTTATTCGAAGAGGCGTCGACAGATCCTTCTTGAGCGACCCCCTTTCAAGCGGGAGTCACGGATCGTCGAGAGGCGTCGAGAAGCGTCGAGGAACTCGGCGTTCGGCGGCGGGGAATCGACGGCCCTTCTTGAATGCCTTCCCTTTCAAGCGGGAGACACGGGGCGTCGAACGTCCGACAACAAACAGGGTAGAACGGCGTCGATGAGGCGGCAGCTTCGATCCAAGCGGTGCTCGTCGACGACGGAGCGTTGGCGTCCTGCAAGGCAGAGGCGTGCGGGGCACCTCGATGACAATTGTTCTGGACCGCAAAGATTGTGAAGACGGGGGCCCAGCAAGGGCGTTGAGTCGTTCGAGTCTTCGTGGTCTTCGGGTGGCGGGAAACCCACCGGCAGGTTTCTCCTCGGCGCGTTGGTCGTCCTCGACTTTCTCCGGCAGGATAAAGCGGTCGACGGTGCGGACAAGGGAGTCCTTCGATTCAAATGTTCATAGGCAAGGAGCGGACGGCTCCGGTCGTCGGCGGCACGGCGTCAAGTGGCTCCCACGGCTGGGCAACACAACTTCGACGGGCCTCCAGGTGGTTACACAGACCTGCGAACCCTGGTCGACGGCAATGGACTTCGACGGCGGCGATGTCCGGGTGCTTCACTTCGATCTCCTCGGCGGTCCCGTCTCGGGTCGGCAGCCTTTCGAGGGTCTGACTTCCAGGGCGCTTCGGCGAAGATGTAGCGGTGCTCGATGATCCCTCGGAGCACGGGAAGAGGGCGCCTTACCAGGTCCTCTCTAGGGTCAGTCCTTGACGAATTCAGCAGCTTTCAGATCGGTCGAAGCAAGTGCAACAGCAAGTCTTCTTCTTCCAGCTGGACGTCGAGGATCAGCAGTTCCAGTTACTCTTAGAGTGGAGACTCAGCTTCTGAACGCTTCTGAACAATTTCCAGTGGTGAGAGGTCCCCAGATGTACTATTCTGTCTCTCATCCACACTGTTGGCACACACTCAGCAGCCAATCATACAGAAGGGCATTCATGCAGTCAGTCAGCCAATCAGGCACACAGTGCATTCAGGCCACACTCCTCCCTTTCAGACACTCACAACAAGGAATGTGGATTGGGACAAGTACCCAGCCATTCAACACTACACACTGCATTCAGGCCAGTTTCGGGCAGGGCTGTCTCAGTCTTTGTCTCTCATGCCAGAAACCAGACAACCACAACAAGGAGTGTATATTGGTCACACACTCCATTCACCCAGGTCCCACCCACAGGAGGTACCCACAACATACAGTCACTGGGAAGGCTCCAGTCAGTCTAGCTGGGCCTTCACAACAACACCATATATGGAACTTCCACCCAACAGCCAGTCAGGGGGAAGGGACAGAGTCAGGGCTTCCCAGGACTTTGGGAAAACAAGGTAACAGGCAATAGAAAGCAAGAGGCCACAGGGGCCATCTTGTTCCCTATCAGGAATCAACTGATCCCAATGGCAGGGCCTGGGTATCCCAAAATGGAGGACACCCAGAGCACCTGTCAAATTCAGCATGGAGCTGCCACCAGCCCATACCCTGCTCTGTGGGCCACCCACAGGTGCCCAAAAACATACACTAGGGGCACAGGGGTGTACCCCTATCCATGGGTGCCATAAGGGTATCCCATGGGTCTGTTCACCAAACCAAAAGAGAGAGCTGCACTGCCAGGAGTCCCACATGGACTCCTGGGCAGAAAACATGACAGAACACACGATAAAAAGTAGTAAAGGACAAGGATTCAGAGGCCCTGTCCCTCTGATGCATTTCCAGCATCACACCCAGCCCCAGAGCAGCAGACAGCAGTATCACAACCCCAACCTCAACCTCAATGGCAGCAGCAGTATAATATAGTACAGCAATACGCACCAGAAATGGGAAGAGGATACATGTGAATGGGTGGGTATCAGAACAATTATAGAGGAAGAGGAGGGTTCCAGAGAGGTTGGGGTCTTGGACCACAATCACATTACCCGGGAGAAGGGTTCAGGGGATACCAACAGCAAGGGCAACAGGGACAGGGTGAGGGAGGAGGAAGATTCCCATAGCAAGCCCGAGAGCCGAAACACTGCTGGACGTGTGGGCAACTAGGTCACGTGTCGGGCACATGTAGGAGTAGAGGCATATAACAAGGGTGGGGTGAACAAGGGAAACAAGGTTCCAAGGGCAGACACAGTGGATACTATATGCAAGACCCCTTAGAGACAGGCCAACAGCAAATTCTGCCACAGCAAAGCATACATCTGCCATGGACACAACACCAAACCACGCCAGCAACACAACAAATACGAACACAAACAGCACCACAACAACACCAACAACAAATGGCTGCACCAGTGGCCCAACATTCACAAACAGCACAGCAGCTGACACAACTACAAGACAACTCAGCACAGCCCATGGACACAATGGCAGTGGTGCCAATAACTAAGATGGGCAGGGTAACTATAGTGGGGAAAAAAAACCTTACACAGGAAA
This sequence comes from Ambystoma mexicanum, assembly GCF_040938575.1. Lineage (NCBI taxonomy): Eukaryota > Metazoa > Chordata > Amphibia > Caudata > Ambystomatidae > Ambystoma > Ambystoma mexicanum. Next base: position 113,391,428 of record NC_090934.1, on the reverse strand, counting down.
CGGACAGTCACTATACCCACAATAGGACAGCCCACAGACAAACTTATTGTGTCCCATCCTATCAGTAACACCTAACCCTGCGGAGGAACCTCACATAAACGTGGCGGTAGGTGACAAAACCTTTTCTTTTCTTGTTGACACTGGTACCACTATGTCATGAATACGGGAGGGAAGGTACACATTGTCAGGTGATGCCATGAACACTCAAGGATTTTCTGGGGCTCGAGAAGTGGTTCCCTTTGCTGATAACATCTCCTTATCAATAGGAGATCATGACTTATCTTTGCTTTTACTTTCCTCTAAACAAGCACCTTGTAAACATACTGTGTCGCGACATAATGAGCAGACTGAACATGAAAATATCTTTCACAGACACAGGCATAGTGTGCTCCACACCAGGCATTCACATGCTCACGGCAGGACAAATACTACAGGCATATTGCGGGAAAAGTGTACAGAGGGGAGAGCCGGTTGATCCCAAAATGTTCCAATATGGGACAGACATGGCACTTGCATGGCTACCAGGAATAGCAGGGAAGATTTTGAGAAGGCCAGGTGAGTACCTCTTTAGGCCGGAGACACCAGCAGATGAGAAGGAGGGAGCATACATATCAATTGATATAGAAGGAATTGTGGCATGAGAAGACTGGGTTGCAGTACACACCCTAGATGGCGAAGATAAGGCATGGAGGGCGATAAACTCAGGTGTCAGATGACGAGCTATTCTCCTAAGAGAAAGTAAAAAGTGAGATGATGATGGAAATTAGTGTATACTTCTGGTTGCACATAACATACAGAGAGGTTGCCCAAAAAATAGCAATGGCACTGGAATCACCCCTCCCAGCACTGCCTCCCTTCTGCGAGGAAGATGTAGCAAAGGTACCCAACACACTATGGACAACAAGTCCCTATGATGTAGGATGCATAAAAAGCATAGGGGGAGTGAAAATTAAGCTGAAGAAGGGGGCAATTTTACCCAGAGTCAAACACGTGAAGTACATCAAAGTACTGTTGACTGGCGCCGGGTGCTGCTGGATGCCTTTTGGAATTGCTTCGTGACTCAAGAAAAGGATTTCTCATCGGTTCTTATCAGCGCGTGTATCTGGACACAGCAGGAAGTCTTTGAAGGCTGCACACGTTACCTGACTCCAACTTGAGGAAAAAGAAGGTATGTCCCTGCAACACCTCTCCTCCCCTTGTTGTGGCAACGCCCCCGGCCTGCATAAATCACACGCATCCAGCGCACCCGCGCGCACACCGTGAAGTACATCGAAGTACTGTTGACTGGTGCCGGGTGCTGCTGGATGCCTATTTGGAATTGCTTTGTGACTCAAGAAAAGGATTTCTCATCGGTTCTTATCAGCGCGTGTATCTGGACACAGCAGGAAGTCTTTGACGGCTGCACACGTTGCCTGACTCCAAAGTGAGGAAAAAGAAGGTGACTGTTTGATGCTTGAAAAGACACGCCTCTGACTCTGTGACAGGCTCGCAACGTTGTGATTTTCACGTTGTGTTCGGGGACTGAGCAATTGGTTTCACGTCGTGTTCACGTTGTGTTTCACGGAACAGGCTCCCTCCCACTACGGGTTAATACACGCCCCTCTGCCTTGTCATCTATGTATGTTGTAAATACTTAACCTAGGTCACACTGGCTTAATTATCTCTCTCTCCTTCTTGAAGGTGTGTCCCCGCGACGCCTCTCCGCCCCCTGTTGTGGCAACGCCCCTGGCCTGCATAAATCACGCGCATCCAGCGCACCCGCGCGCGCACCGTGAAGAACAGCAAAGTACTGTTGACTGTTCACAGTGCGCGGTACGCAGTGGCGCAGGATGCTCTAAACGGCCTGCTTTTGCCGCAGGAATAGTCAACATACGGTAACCTTCACAACTATGGATGCACTATACATTGTAATGCTTTTGCGCTCGCCTCAATTTTGAAAACCACTTTCTATTCAACAAAGGTGCATCGCTAATGTCCAACGAATTCTGAATGGCATCGGTTCTGTATGGTACAGTCCTTATGGTTTACTCCTTACGTAGCGTTTGCCCTCCTGCAAAATTGTGCCAAAAAACAAAAACTCTAAAAATAAGAAAAAAATGGTTTCGTCCAATCTTTCTCCAATTGTCGAGATAGCAAATATGGAGACACCTCACAGCGCATAAAGCATTCCATCCGCATTGAATGCTGCTGCGGCAAATGACACAATCTGTCACGAAGTGGCGTTTGCATATGCACGCGCACAGGCGGAACTATCAATGCCACTTCTGCCTAAACAGTTCATTGCTCCACAGGGAGGGGGTTTAGCTCGCCCTGCCTCATCCAGGAAGAGTTTCTTGAGCATGAGAATGGACAAGCCTTCTTTCATGGGGGAGGGAACTAATGATCCATTGAACATCTCGCCCTCTGATAATTCTATTCTTGCCCCGGCAGTTCTTGCGGCCCTTCCACCCCAGTTACTCTGCCCAGCTGCAAAAGAGCTGATGTTCACTTGTACTGCAAGGAAAGAGCAACGCTAGATATTTCTAACAACTCATCTAGCTCAACTACGCTCATCAACCCTCCGCTGACAACGGATTTGTCCAATGATCTGCCCTTGCCGCTCAAAACAGATCCAACTCCCTGGTTAGCTGCGGCTGCTTCATCTCCATCTTTTAGGCCCTCTATTCCCCCGCTAGGCTTTGACCTGCTGGATCCCTCAGACGACTTGCAGTCCTTAGAGGCTTCATATCTTGTTCTAACTCGTATTCTGAATCTACTTGACAAAGGTCATGAATATACGCACTATGAACTTAGGGACTACAAGTCCTCCCTGAATCAAATACTATTCAAACTTAATAAACTGGAGGGTTTCATTTTTGCGGACTCCATCCGCTTGGAAGGAATAAATCCTCCAATCGGGGGGCTAATATCTGCACATACAAAAAAATCAAAAAAGGTGGAATGCGTAAATACTGCTACTCAAACCCAACTGAATGAACAAGCAGTGGCATCTGCCATATTGCCTTCAACCCAGCCAAACACCTACTCATTCGCGCAATATTTTGCCCAAATGGTTGCTGCTCCTCCGGGTCCCTCTCACCACCACATATTTACTCATGCCCAACTATGCCAAATGGTCAACACCAATACAGAGAAGATTGATCAGATATTGTTCTTTGTACAAAAAAAAATCCTATGGACTGTCAAACTGACTGTGAAGAGGATCAAGAGGACTTGGAGGTGGATACAATCTTCCACCCAGATAGTCCATCTGCCCTTACTAACCTCTTGTCAGAGTCTAGGTGTGAAACAATGGTCCTGGATGGCAATGTTAAGGTTAATGCTGGCGACGCAGCCAGTGCTGGACAATTCTTTACTTCTCGCAAAGAAAAGTGCCTCTTCCTCAGAGCTCTAAAGAGGAAAGAGGAGAGGCAGCCGCCCCCTCCAGTGGCTAAACCACCTAACTCTAAAACAAACAAAAAAAGGAAAAATGCCAACAACAAAAATACAAATCCAGATTCTACACGAAATGACAGTATTACACAGGTTTCTAAACAGTCAGTAGGCAATGAATTAGGCATGTTGCCTTGTGCCTTAGCTAGTGCTGCAAAACAAGCTTTCCAGCCTGCTTCTTAAAGCATAGACATGGGGCTGAAATCCATAAAACAAAAAGGAAAAATGAATGTGAAATCTTATAAAGAACTAAAAGGGCCCGTTTCTTGTGGACCCCTTGTGCACAATGATAAAACACCGATCACTGCCCAAACTAAGTTATCAGCTTTTTTTAAGCCCATTGCAATCAAAGCAGTACAGGCTGGTAATGCACGCCAAAAATCTCCCAGCCCTCAGGAAGGGTTACAAACACCAATGCTGCAGCCCAATGAAACTAGTGATTGCCCACAATCCAACCCATCTGCAACAAGGGACAACAATCCTGATCAAATTGATTATATGAATACACAGAATGGGTATCAAATGGAGGGCCAGCAACCTGCAAAGATGCCACTTGAACGTGCAGATTCATCAAAGCCCACAAACAAAATCAATCTATCCATTCCCACGATACTTGGTTGGGAATCCGATCCGAATATTTACAGCAATAGACATCTAAATCAGTCTGCCCTACTGAAGACCTTTAGACAAATCCCAGCACTCAGGACGCTCCATTCTGATGATATTGAATGGAGTACGCTTCCACAAGCACAAAATTACAGGATAGTATGCAAAGTGCAAACCACCATCATTTCCGATTTGATATGGCAACACAGGAACGAACTGCAAACGATAGGCCTTCTACCAATACCATTTGAAATTCTTGATGAGGCCATAGCCTTTAACGAAACACCACTCAGACAGTCTGCCCCAACACCAAAAATTGCAGCTTCCACAAAAGATCATGGCAAGATCCACCCAGAAGTTATTACCCAATTGGTGGCCCTTCCAAATGCCAGCAAGGATTGGTCATGGCTATCTTCCTTGGCTTCTACATTAAACCCTGCAATGGACAATATTCCCACTTAAAAAGATCCACAAGTTTTCCATAGCTTCATGGAACTCGTGCGGTTATAAAATTCTTCTTTCCTGGCTCAACAAGACGCATGATGTCTCAAATTACGACATACTACTTTGTCAAGAGACTATGGCCATGCATCACATTGCCTGGCTTCCTAGTCTTTCAAAAACCGGCTGAGCGCAGCCCAACTGGACGCCCACATGGTGGAATTGCTATCTGCATAAATACCAACTTGCATTTCACTACCCATGAAGTTTATCAATCCCCATTATTCGTAGCAGTTGTCATAGCCTTCCAACTTCCGACAGTGGAGTACTTTCTATGTGCATCCTTATATTACAATCCTAATCGCCTTAAAATCAACAGTGCTTTTGATCATTTGGATGCACTACTAGATAAAGTTCTCACTAAATATGCTACATGCCGGATAATTATCGGCGGCGATTATAACATGGAATGTAGGATGCAACCTTGTATAAACATGGTTAACAAGCTTCCCCTATCCTCACATGGCAGGGGAGCAATGTGGAAGCGGCATTTAGAACAATGGGATTTAACATTTCTCCCTAATCAAGATCCTGGTTTAGATTACACCTGGAAGAGGGGTCCATATAGATCTCTCATAGACTACTTTGCTATGTCTGCAAACCTGCAAGAGTGCACTACTGTCATTTTAACTATAGATCCTGAATTTGGCGACCATATGCTGATTTCGTCTACCATACACATGAATGTTATTGCCTTAGCCCAGGATCTTAATCAGGGATTCTTGGAACCTGACAACCACATCTTTCAATAAGATGGAACAACCGTTTATGTGATAGAATTAACAGTTGCATTGACAAATGGCTCAAGGGACTCCAGGACAGTCCTGGAAAATTGAAATCAATTGATAAAGATCCAACCAAGTGTTTGCAAATGATAACGCGTATGGCTAGGATCCAAAAGGAATTAAACAATTCTACTGCACCAAATAAATCAAATGACTGTCCTGAACTCCTTGTAGCCAAATGAATTAAAAATGCAGAATTGCGCAAACTAAAAACAAAATCAGTTATACACTAGACGAATACCATAAGCTAAAAACAACGATCTGCACCACATATTGCAATAAATGCAAAAATATTAAACGGCAGATACATATTCTCACCCATCAAAGGATAATTAACACACTATGTAGCAATGATCGAAGATCAACATTGGAAATTCTGAGGTCAGATGCCGGTAGACTGGATAAGAATCTGGTGTCTATAATAACTGCCCGACATGGGCGAACTTCTATGAGAACAAATTTGCGGTTGCACCATGTTTTGCCAATGTAAATGCAATTATGCCACCGACTCCGCAATCGCCAATAATCCCATGGACAATACAAGATATTGAGTGTGACATCAATGCTCTCAATTATTCAAAGGCAGCAGGCCCGGACGGGATACCTCCCTGTGTTCTGAAACGTCAGCCTTTACTTTGGGCTAAAGTATTGAAACCCCAATTTGATAATGTGCTTTCATCCTTAGTTATTCCATCTTCATGGTTGGGCTCTATCATTGTGCCCATTTACAAAAAGGGGGAAAGAAGTGATCCCGCCAACTATCAGCCTATCGCACTGATAGACGCGTCCGCAAAGGTTTTCGCCATCTTAATTTTACGGGAACTCCAATTATTTTTGAAAAACCACAATACTTTATCTAGCTTTCAGATCGGTTTCAGAGCAAGGATGGGAACTTCCCTAAATGCTACGATAATGACACATTTACTTGCCAAATCGAAGATTCTGGACACAGGGCCAATATATATGGCCTCAGTGCATTTATCTGCTGCCTTTGATTGCGTTGTGCGTGGCCTGCTTGGGGAAAAAATTAGAGTATTGGGCATACCAGACCATCTTACATATCTAATTGCCAAATTGCACACTAACACCGTGTATTTTATCAGAGTCAATCAGGCTGGATGTTCTGACTTGAGTGTCGTGTAGACCGATGAGACCTCTGTCCCCAAGTGACGCACAGGGGAACTAATAGAAACCCGCTGTGCGACCCTTGAGGCCACAGGTGAGAGATGTCTTCCCAGATCCACGGAGCCTCTGGAACACTGATGCTGCTGTCAAGAGGGAACGAGGTTAAGTACCAGGCAATCACAATACAATCAGGTAAACAAAAGGATCTAAAGTGTCTTACCTATCTGGTGTAAGGGAGACCCAGGTAACCTAGTAGGGAGGTTCGAGGCTCAGAAGATGTGGCGGTCCCTGGAATGGTAGAACCGCAGGTTAGCGTGGATGAAGGGTTAGCCACCTGTAGGAGATAGGGCTTGACTTGAATCCCAAGAAGGGAAAGGGCGTAGAAGGTCAGCAAGGTACCAAGGGATGATCCAAAGACAAGTCGAGGTGAAGTCCAAATATCCGGCAACAGGTAAACAGTTCCAAGCAAAGGTACAAAGGGGTGTCCGAGGGAGTCCGAGGTAGAGTTCCGTGATCAAGGTAGCAAGGAGCAAGTAGTAACGCCAAACAGGGTCTGAAGCCAGCTAAGAAGCAATGAGCGTTCTGTCTCTCAGACCTTTATACTGTGTGTCCCTGGGTCATGTGACGTCTCTGGGTCATGTGACGTCCACCAGGATCACGTGAGGAACGCCACACTGTATCACGTGACCGACGTGAAGACGTAACGCCGCCCCTTCTGCGATAGATTCTCCAAGGCAATTGCCAATGCAGAAAGGGTTGTAATCGAGCCCGTACACCAAAGCTGGTACGGTGTTTTCGGTTCTCTGGGTTCACCGAATCCCTTGAGCCTCGAAGCTTAGGAGGAGATGTTGGGGGAATGTGAGCAGTGTTCTGATGTGGGGAGGCCTGATGTGCAGAGGATCGCCTAACATAGCCCCTCCCCAACGGCCCACGACCCCGTGGGCAGGACGGATGATCCTTATGGAAGCGAGCTACCAAGCGAGGGGCGTTCAGATCAGAAGCGGAAACCCATGAACGCTCCTCCGGGCCGTAACCCTTCCAATCTACCAGATATTGGAGCCTACCCCTAAACCATCTGGACCCCAAAATGGCCGATACCTCGAAAACATCAGGAGAGGTCAAGGACACTGGCGCAACAGGGGTTCGAAGACGGACAGAGTCAGGACAAGGTTTGAGGAGGGAGACATGAAACACAGGATGGATACGCCAAGAGCTGGGAAGCACTAGACGAAAAGCCACCGGATTCACAACCTGTGAGATCAATATGGACCGACAAAGCGAGGTAGCAACTTCCGGCAACCCACTAGGCGAAGATGACGTGAAGACAACCAGACCCTAGAACCCACCACCAGAGGGGGAGCAGCACGACATTTGCCATCCACACGGGCCTTCATAGAAGCCTTTGCCTCAGTGAGATGAACCACGGTACTAGCATGTATAGCAGAAAGATCCCTAAGACATGTCGTGGACGCAGGATTCGCAGAACTAGAAGCATCAGGGACCGGCAAGACCTTGGGATGTTGGCCATAGAGGGCGTAAAAAGGAGAATAACCAGTGGCTGAATGAGCCGCATTATTATAGGCGAACTCCGCAAGCCGTAAAACGGCCAACCAAGAGGTCTGATGTTGCAATATAAGGCAACGAAGGTACTGTTCCATAGATTGATTCGTCCTTTCGGTCTGTCCATCGGTCTCAGGATGATAGGCCGAAGAATACCTGGTATCAATGCCCAATAGCTTTGTCAGGGATCTCCAAAACCGAGAGGTGAACTGTGAACCTCGATCGGATATAATGACCGAAGGGAGGCCGAATAGCATGAACACATGTTCAAAAAACAAGTCCGCCAAGACAGGGGCCGAAGGGATGCCTTTACAAGGAACAAAACGAGCCATTTTTGTGAACGTGTCCACCACTACCCAGATGGAATCATAGCCTTTCGACTTGGGGAGATCGGTAACGAAATCCATCGTCAATGTATGCCAGGGCCTGGGAGGTACCGGAAGCGGAAGCAACAACTCAACCGGTCGACCCCTTTGATGTTTAGCCTGAGCACATACTGCGCATGACCTGACATAACACTCTACATCGCGCTTCATAGAAGGCCACCAACACCAACGCTTGAGAAGATCTAAAGTGAGCTCTTGTCTGGGATGAGCATTAAATGGAGCGTCATGAGACCACTCAAGGGCCAGATTACGTGTGTCAGGTGTGGGAAGGAACAGGCGTTCATGTACGAAAGGTAATCCATCAGAATACACTGGATCCCATTCTCGCAACTTGTCAGAATGATTGATAGTCCAGGATCGGACCGAGTCTAATAGTGACAATGAGGGTGTACAGAGACAAATCACATGACTCTTACCGAGAACTGTAGGCAACTGGACCCCCCCCCGGGGAACGTGACAAGGCATCAGCCTTCCCATGTGAAGTGCCAGGACGGTGCATAATATGAAAATCAAAAGAGGAAAAGAAAAGATGCCATCGGACCTGTCTGCTATTAATGCATTTCAGAGAAGCCAGATCCTGTAGATTCCGATGATCTGAGTATACTGTGATGGGATGTTTAGCCCCCAAAAGATGATGACGCCAAACACAGAAAGCATCCATGACAGCCAAAAGTTCTTTCTCCGTAACGGTATAATGAGACTCAGTACTGGAAAACTTACGGGAATGGTATGCCACTGGATGTAATTTGCCTGTATTGGGACATGTTTGTGACAGTACCGCACGGAGGGCAAAGGAAGAGGCATCCGCCTCAACTATGAACGGAAGATCAGGATTGGGGTGTTGGAGTACCGGTGCGGTAGTAAAGGCGGTTTTCAAAGCCTCAAAAGCCTCCTGCTGTTCTCTCTGCCACTGATATGGTACCTGAGGACTAGTCAGGGCCGTGAGCGGGGCTACAATTGTAGAAAAGGAAGAAATGAAACATCTATAAAAGTTGGCGAATCCTAAAAAGGCCTGCAAGGACTTGAGTGTTTGAGGTACTGGCCAATCTAATACTGCTTTGACCTTAGATTCGTTCATGGATAACGCCCCAGGGGTGATGCGGAAACCCAAAAACTCAACAGTAGTTTTATGGAACTGACATTTCTCAGGTTTGGCAAATAAGGAATGTTCTCTTAAACGGGTTAGTACTTCTCGGACATGCTTTACATGGTCATCAAGATCACGAGAGAAGATTAAGATGTCGTCCAAGTACACAACCATGTAAACATCCAGAATATCCCTGAATATGTCATTCATGAATCGTTGGAAAGTGGCCGGGGCGTTACATAGGCCAAAGGGCATGACTAGATATTCGTACAAGCCATAACGAGTACAGAAAGCAGTTTTCCACTCATCTCCCTCGCGAACGCGTACTAAATTGTATGCGCCGCGTAGGTCAAGTTTGGTGAAAATGGAAGCATGTGTTAAATGATCTAGAAGTGGGGTGATTAACGGGATGGGATATCTATCCTTTTTAGTGATAGCGTTAAGACGCCGATAATCCACACAAGGACGTAAATCCCCCTCCTTCTTGGGTACAAAGAAGATAGGACTTGCCGCTGGTGAAGTGGAGGGGCGGATGTGTCCTAAACGTAGGGCGTTCTGTACATACTCTTTCAACGCCAGTTCCTCCGAAGGGGACAAAGAATAGATCCTGCCCGAAGGAATAGTGGAATCAGGAAGCAATTCGATTGCGCAGTCATATGGTCTATGTGGAGGAAGTACCTCGGACGAGCCCCGATCGAAAACTGATTCGAATGCTCTGTACTCTGGCGGAATCCCAGATACCAACCCCCCAACAGTATGTGAATGCACAACCTCTGGATCGTCAACAGTCAGTGTGAGTTGAGCTAAGGCTCCCAAGGCCCGAGAAGGTGTGTCAGGGGCTTGATGGACCGGGAGACAATAATTCTGACAGATTTTGGACTCAAAGAGTACAGTGCCTGACTGCCAATTGATCAGTGGATTATGTTCACGTAACCATGGAATCCCTAGTATGATACCGAATTGGGGTGTGGTGATCAAATCAAAACTTAAGGTTTCTGTGTGTATTTCTTGTATGTTCAACAAGAGGGGTGCAGTTTGGTGTCTAACAGGACCAGAAACTAATGCAGAGCCGTCTATGGCTTGGACATGTTCCGGTCGTGTTTTTACCACTAAAGGTAGGTTGAGGGAATGGGCCAAATCAATATCTATGTAATTACCAGTGGCACCCGAATCAATGATGATATTGACTGCATGAAGAAGGCCTGTAGATGGACATAGAGTAGCCTTTACAGAGATGGGTTGGACACGACTAAAGGCAAGAGGGGTACCCGGAGAAGATGACGGGACACTCGACCTGTTCTCCGGTTCTAAGGTCGAGCCATCCGAAAAACCTGATTCTTCTTGGGCCGTCGAGGACACTCTTTCACGAAATGTCCAGTGGTGCCACAATAAAAGCATGCATTATCCACCCTTCTACGTTCCCTCTCAGATGTTGTAATAGGACTACGTAACCCTCCCACTTGCATAGGTTCTTCTGTACTAGAAGCAGGGGTACTAGCAAGAGTAGGATGGGAAGAGGCCCCCAATTCAGCTCTACGCTCCGATCGTCGTGCATCTACCTGCAAGACGAGATCAACCAATTCCTGATACTGAGTAGGCATAGAAGGGATCACTGCTAAAGCATCTTTCATGGTGTTACTCAACCCCCTATAAAAGACCACCGCCCGCTTGTTTTCTGGCCATGATGTTTCTGCAACTAGCTGATTGAACCGGGTGATGTAATCTATCAGAGTCCTTTTACCCTGAGTCAATTCCAACAACTCCAAATCCCTAGACTGTGCCTTGTGTCGGGTATCGAATACTCGGGACATTTCTAGGACCAATAAATCAAAGTCATAAAGGACTGGGCTATTATTCTCTAACAGGGGATTAGCCCAAGCGGCAGCTGTTCCAGCTAAATGGGAAAGGGCGAAGGCGGCCTTAGCAGTGGACGTAGGAAAAGCCAAAGGTCTGCATAAGAAATGTAACTTGCACTGATTAACAAAGGTTCTGAATTTCTTGGGTTCACCTTGATAGCGTTCAGGAGCAGCCAGGGGGGAAGGAGTTGGGAGGATCATCGGAGTTGGGACTGTAGAAGTAGCCAAGGGAGGGGGTGTAGTGGAGGAGCTGGCATCTCCAAACTCAGGGTCTGCAGGAAGGGAATGCTGAACGCTCTGTATGGAATCCAACCTTTGATGGATCACTGTGTTCGCGGCGGCCATATCTGCCCTTAATACTGTAATTGCCTGAACTAAAGCAGCTATGGGTTCATCCGTGGATCCCTGCATCGTCTAACACGACTATACGGCTTCTCAGTCTGTTCTGACTTGAATGTCGTGTAGACCGGTGAGACCTCCGTCCCCAAGTGATGCACAGGGGAACTAATAGAAACCCGCTGTGCGACCCTTGAGGCCACAGGTGAGAGATGTCTTCCCAGATCCACGGAGCCTCTGGAACACCGATGCTGCTGTCAAGAGGGAACGAGGTTAAGTACCAGGCAATCACAATACAATCAGGTAAACAAAAGGATCTAAAGTGTCTTACCTATCTGGTGTAAGGGAGACCCAGGTAACCTAGTAGGGAGGTTCGAGGCTCAGAAGATGCGGCGGTCCCTGGAATGGTAGAACCGCAGGTTAGCGTGGATGAAGGGTTAGCCACCTGTAGGAGATAGGGCTTGACTTGAATCCCAAGAAGGGAAAGGGCGTAGAAGGTCAGCAAGGTACCAAGGGATGATCCAAAGACAAGTCGAGGTGAAGTCCAAATATCCGGCAACAGGTAAACAGTTCCAAGCAAAGGTACAAAGGGGTGTCCGAGGGAGTCCGAGGTAGAGTTCCGTGATCAAGGTAGCAAGGAGCAAGTAGTAACGCCAAACAGGGTCTGAAGCCAGCTGAGAAGCAATGAGCGTTCTGTCTCTCAGACCTTTATACTGTGTGTCCCTGGGTCATGTGACGTCTCTGGGTCATGTGACGTCCACCAAGATCACGTGAGGAACGCCACACTGTATCACGTGACCGACGTGAAGACGTAACGCCGCCCCTTCTGCGATAGATTCTCCAAGGCAATTGCCAATGCAGAAAGGGTTGTAATCGAGCCCGTACACCAAAGCTGGTACGGTGTTTTCGGTTCTCTGGGTTCACCGAATCCCTTGAGCCTCGAAGCTTAGGAGGAGATGTTGGGGGAATGTGAGCAGTGTTCTGATGTGGGGAGGCCTGATGTGCAGAGGATTGCCTAACACTGGAGCCACCACGGGACTAATTGCGATTGCTTTAGGGGTGAAACAGGGTTGCAACTTGGCTGCCACCCTGTTTAATTTATATCTGTGTACCATCAATGATATATGGTTGAAGCAAATTAGTTATCCAGTTCGACTAGGCCACCTCACAATCCAGTGGCTAGCATTTGCTGACGATATTGTTATCTTTGATCGATCTCCATCAGGACTGCAAACAAAGCTTTCACTGTTTGCGGAATATTGCCTAACTCATAATTTGCAGTTCAATGCAGCCAAATCAAACATCTTTCTATTTAACAACTTAAAGAAACGGATCTGTTCAAGGATCTGGACTATTGGTTCAATTTCCATCCCATGGACCTCCACAATTCACTACTTAGGTTATTTAATATCTGACTCTCTAACACAATATCAATGTGAAAGAATACATTAAACCTAAAAGCAAAAACTCAACACAAATGCGCATGATTTTAGTTAAGTACTGTAAGTTTTCATTGCTTCCATTACACAAATTCTACATCCTTAAAGGAGAGGCAATCTTACTTTACGACTTGACATGTGCTTGGCCAATATAAATCCCTTTTTGGACCAACTACAGGGCCGCATTTGGAAGGGTATGCTGTGACTAGCTAATTCACTCCCAAATGCGGTTCTAAAACAGGAATTGGGACTGATATCATTGTCTGCTCCTTACAACTGGCGACAGCTCTCAAATTTTGCAAAAATGCTTTATCCACTCCAAAACTCGCTATATGAAGATCTGGGGAGGATGAACACTAACCTGAATCCTCCTTCCATTGAAAAATATCATAGAAAAATTAAAGCTCTTTTGGATGAGATAGAATTAAAGCCTTCCGATCTTGAATTTCGCCTAGCACATGTCAAGATCCGTCTATTCGCCCATGACTGGTGTAAAACCCTAAGTGCTATGGAAAAGTTCAAGTCCTATAAAGAAGCTGCTAAATTTGCTACAGTTCGATCTCCATGTAAACAATATCTTCAGCAATTTCCTTGCCCTATAGCCAGGGACTTGTACCTAAGGTTTAAACTCAACCAATTACCAACACTAGAGAAGACAATAAACTGGAGAAAATCAAACTAAAACGGGTTTGGGGATAATTGTAGATTCTGCAAAATGCCTGACACCCATGAAACACTCAAGCATTTGACCATTTATTGTACTTATATTGAAGTGCAACGCAATCAAACTTTCAAAAACCAACCTGTGATCGAATCTGTCAAAAGTATGGGATGGTTATGGCTGGTTTGTATGTGGGGCTCTACAACCAAAGTTATTTTACAGCTCACGTGCTTTCTAACCTTAGTGAATGCTGAATTAGAAAAAGACATAGCAACATAAGTAAACGTTTTTATGCCATTCTGAAGGGAAATATTTGAAAAGCATGTGACCCCAGTATTTCAAAGGCAAAAAAATTCAACCTGCTGCGAAACTGAAAATTAACAACGTGCTCAAAAGTATGGGGATTCCCTTGGTAAATCAAAAAACTGAAGGTGCAAGATGGGGGAACTGCCAGCTGCATATTGTATCCATGTTTGATATACTGGGATGCATTTAAAGTGTCCTTTTTATTTTGTATTGTCCAGTATCAGAAAATCCGAAGCTTTTTTTTATTGAAATCATGTGCATGCAAAATCATACCAAAATGGAAATGGAAATATCTGTATTGTAAAAGCACGTTGTAAAAGTTTGTTTAACAAATTATAAACAACGGTATGAATAAAAACTAAATAAAATAAAACAGTCAGACAATACCCCCTGATGAGAGAAGCAGATGAAGGAATTTATGAGACAATCAGTGCCCTCATAGCCAGAGGTATCCTAGTACCATCAGAATCCCCATGTAACACTGCTGTGTACTCCATTCGCAAGGCAAATGAGGGGTTGTGGCAGTTTATCAAGGATATACGACCCCTCAACCACATTTTAGAGGCAGAATACCCCATAGCGGCTAATCCTGACACGATACTCTGCGGCATCCCAGCTAAGACGGCATGGTTTCACCCTTATCGACCTCAAGAATGCCTTTTTCTCAATACCCTTACACCCAGACTCACAGGATTTGACAAGCTTCAGGTATCGTAATCAAAAATGGAAACACACTAGATTGCCCCAAGGATATTGTCAATTGCCATCCATCTTTAACAGAGTGATCTAGATGGATTTAGGCAATATCCACACAGAGGGCACAATCCTACAGTACATAGATGACATTCTCATTTTCAGCACCACAGAGCAAGAGTGCCAGAAGGACTCAGTACACATGCTCATTGTCTTAGCTGAAAAAGGGTACAAGGTGGACAAGGCAAAATTACAATATTATCAGAAGGAGGTAATATACATAGGTCAACTGATATCTCACAACAGCAGGCACATAGCACCAAAGAGAGGACAGGTAATACTTGAAAAACCTCAACTGAAAACTGTATGGGAAATGCAGCAGTTCCTTGGCCTGTGCAACTATTTCAGGGCAGGGGTTTTTGACTACAACACCTACACATGTCCTCTACTTACCGCCCTTAAGGAAGCACAAAGAGGACAGACTCATCTGGGGTGGAACTTGCATTAGTAAAGTGCCAAGAATACACTAATGGAGACGATCCAATATCGAAAGGGAACGAAGCAGCAGACTGCCATGCAAAACATGCCACCTATTTTGTGGAAATGTGGGACCTCAAAGAAAATTAAAAAGAAAGGGGAGAGGTGAGACAGTTGCTGATAAAGAAAGGATACAACCACCTACCAGAAACTCTATGGCGACAAAACAACACTGGAAAAGTAGTCATGCCACTAGAACTATTGAAAATAGCACTGGTGCAATTACATTATCACACACACACAGGGAAGGAGGTCATTGCTGCATCCATTGGAGAATCATGCTTTTGCCCCGACCTAAATGGACAGGTCAAAAACATTATCATCAATTGCCTGTTGTGCTAGCGATTCCCTGCTGGACACACACTAAGAGTAATATAGGGAACAATCCCTAGACCAGAAGGACCATTTGTAGACCTCCATATTGACTACGTAGACATGATCAATGTATGTCAAGGCTATCGATACATGATTGTGGTAGTGTGCCTCTTTTCAAGGTGGGTAGAGGCAGGATCATGCTCACATGCCGATTCCCTTAGAGCAGCAAGATTCCTGTAGGAAAAGTATTCCCAAAATGGGGTGTCTGTGAGGTCCTGCAGTCTGACAACAGACTTTACTTCGCAAATGAACTGTTTCAGAACATAACAGCACTATTAGGGATCAAACACAAGTTTGCATGTGCATATCACCCACAAGCTAATGGAATTTGTGAACACCCCAATGGTCTCCTGAAAGAGAGCATAGCAAAGACCCAGCAAAGTACAAAAATGAATTGGCATCATTGCCTACCCCTGGCCCTGTTCAAACTTAGAAACAAGCCCGGGCGCAACCACCTTTTAATGCCCCATGAGGTGGTAACTAAACAACGCATACATCTCACTTTGGCTCAACACACACCACAGGCTATGACAGACTGTGAATCAACCGTAAATGTTTTTGGGGATGAAATGTATACATACGTGACTTCAATTGTTTCTAGCACATCTTTTATCTCTTGACAGATACAACGTACAAAGGGGAGGCCAGAAGATGGTGCAGAAAGGAATGACAACTTCCTTGAAGTAACTAAGGAACCCCCAATCAAAATGGGGGACACAGTTCTCGTCTGGAATTTTACAAGGCGTTGGAATGCACCACGATTCACAGGACCCCATAGAGATGAGGAAGTTACAGGCTGGGCTGTGAAATTAGCAGGTAAACAAGTTTGGCACCATTCCCATGAGATAACGCCCTATAAAGCACCAGCCTCGCCCCAACGCGACACTACAGAGATCAACAGAATAAACGCTGCAGCGACAAACATCGTACAACCAGCCAATACCGCCCCGACTCAATAGCTAAGGAACTAGATACATCTCCTAGTACGAGTGACCAAGAAGGTACTGGGCATCCGATGGTCAGACACTCCCAAGCATCAGAGATCCCCACCACAACACTGGTGCAAATTGACGATTGAAAAGAAATATCGTTATCATTTCCCTGGACATTCATTATTTCCCTGAACATGAACTCCTGAAGAGACACTACGGTTACCCTGTACAATTATTCCACTACTATACTGAACTCAGGCCAGTAAAATATATCAGACCCCTTCCAACTTACCCAATGAAATATGAGCTGCTAATGATCAGTATACTGTGTAAACACTGTCTTAACATTCTTCTTATTTGCATATGCAGGGTTCTGCGTGTGATGACTGTAAATGAATAAATGCTAGAAATATGCTGTGATATTTGATTTAGATGTTACCATCTACTGACAACCCTGAAGCATCCTTGCTATACGAAGGCCCCTGCATTCCAGACAAGGGCCACCATGGATTTATTACTACGCAGTTCTATACAGCATACATAGAGCAAACATACCCACAACTTCACCACATCCTACCCACACTTAGAAATTGAACCACACGAAAGATCTGGGAGGAAAGGTTTGTTTGTGCATTGAATGATTACCTAGTACACAGGGCTTAAAATACTTACAAATAATAACACAATAACGCTTTTTATTGTGATTTTTAGGCAGGCAACTTTATCTTCTCACCAACTCCTGGACGGCGGTTTAAGTACTAAAACCATGGTCATAATAATAAAACTTGTTTTGACAACCTTGTGGTTTATCTTGACAACTGGACTGCTAACTGCTGCCCTTTGGCAGCTTTACATGGATCTGTATGTTTCTGCAACACCCAAAACTAATATTCCCCCTACCCAAGCTGCAAGGAGCACTGTGTCAGGTGGTACAGACAACAATGCTGACAAGGTAAGGAGAGGTAAGCGCAGTGTTGGCACTGATGTTAATGGAGTAGGCACATACCTCACCGGCACGGCACACATAACAAACAACATGTGGTATAAACACATGTTGAAAATAGGTAAGGACACAAGGGACAGCTGCCATGTCTGCTACTTAATCCCATATGATATCAGCGCCTCCAGGACCATTGTAGCCAGAGCAGTACCAGCAATGACAGTACAGTGGCTCCTGTATCTCGCACTGTTCCAGACACGAGGAAGATTCCAAGGAAAAACAGCAACACCCAGATGGAGATCCAAGGCAACATACCCTTATGAAGATAATTTTATCAAAACACTACCCATGTTCGACAATTACTGGCAACATACTGAAGCGCTATGATACATAACTGACAGGCCGGAAAAGGGTGAAACAAAAGAAGTAATATGGACTACTTACCTTGCAAGTAGAACGCAAAAGAAACAGGTGGAGAACCAGGCTGCTGGGAAAGGCCTCAAATATTGATGTATCGAAAAGTATACACCAAAGATGGATGGGTAGATGGAGTGGTGGGAGAAAACCATTGACTTTAACAAAAGCTGTTGTGAACAAAGTTCAGGAAGAAAATGACAAATGCATTAAAGAATGGGCCAAGAGCGCAAGCCTGCTGACATGGTTGGATACGGAAGATAGACCACTATAAATAATTCCTCTAACAACACCAGCTTTGTGCTACCAACACAACAGGGACATTGAATTGGGGACCAATGAGGCGTGCAAAAGGACTGAGAAACTTGCTGAGATGGGGACGGGTACGGCGGTGCTCATGGACCACTATTGGGCCTGTTGTACAAAAGCATAAGACAAGCTACCACCAAATTGGGGAGGAATATGCTCCCTAGCACATGTCAATGTACCTTCACTGGCAGAACCAAAGAAACACATTACAATAGACGATTTTCCACAAATGGATTAAGGCAGCATGGAAGAGATTGATATCACCAGCAAAGCGTCCCATAAGTAACATCACTGCCAAGGAGGGAGAACTAGAAGATTAAACGACAAGGAATCGACTTCTGGGGAAAGTCTGAAACGGCTCTCAACGAAGTACCACCATCACATAGGCTGTTCAGCAGAATTGCCATGTTTTTCTCAGCACTGATACATCCAGGATTTCAAACAAACGCCAATGCACAAACGCCAATGCCAGATGGCTTCAAATTACCCGATGGGAACTAATGATGACAATAAACTTGACAGTGAACGGGTTCAATGCAATAAAAGAAGAGCTCTGAGCAATACGATTCGTGGCACTACAAAATAGATACGTATTGGACCTCCTTACAGCAATGGAACGAGGAGTTGCGCCAAGATTTGAAGTTCTTGTTGCATGTTTGTACCGACAAACAACAAAGACAACGGGACTCTGTCAGAAGCAGTAGCACAACTGGCCAAGATGCATGCCAAAATGGAGGAAGAATCTAAAGGCACAGAGAAGAACGGAAGCTGGTTCTCGTATATCTGGTCTTAGATGCCATCCTGGTTGTTGGATGGCCTGCAGGTGCTGGCAAGAGCACTGATCCTGGGGTTCGCCTTATTGTTCAGGGTGAAAGTATGCATGGCGAAAAACAAAACAACAGCAGAGCAGGTGATCAGTATGAACTTACTAATGCCCATGGATGACGAACAGCAAATGGACGTCATACTTAGGGAACGGGTGAGACTGCACCAACAGCTAACAGAATCAGACCTGTACCCACCTTCATTAAAGTTAGAAAATCCAAAGAATCCAAAGAAGTATGTAGGGAAAAGGGGTCTACTGTAATCCTGGAGGAGGATGTGTATACATGTATTGGTTGTTAGAAGATCATGTCAACCACTACGGACACCTATCTAGGATCACAAAGGTGTGCCGCCTGAGAGAAGACAAGAGGAATAATAATTTTGTGGTCGACAAGTCGACCAGAGGGGGCACTGAAGAGGGAGAACCCGAACATGCCTTCCCTCCCGATGGACCCCCCAACCGAAGAAGTATCCATGACAAAACGACCACCAGCTGTATGAGTTTGCACCGATCCCCATTGCTACCACCATCGGCTTGCACCGCGAAGGCTACCCGGCCAGCCGACATTACAACCCTGCCGTGGTACGGACTCTACCTAAAGTGTGTGAGGAGAGGCAAGACCGAGCTGGAGATGACTACATGGACAGAATCGACTAACAACATCACAAAAGCCATGCTGCATGTCATTAGAGATGTCATGATGACATGGCTACGTTAGCCTGAAAGCACACGTGCACTCCGCACACTCGAGACATTCACACACCAACCTAGATGAAGAATACATGGGAACAGTTCTATGAGATAGAGGACGGTAACATATAGATACTGTCTGCACGTTTATTAATTTGCCTCCTAGGCCGCTACAGAACTGCAGAAACCAAGATGCCAGAAGAGTTCATGCACATGCTTGCAGATACTACTTGTGATTAACCCTCTGGAAGGACAGGAGCACTCGAGGGACCTGACCGACCATGTCTCATTTTAACCTATGGACATTATGCAGAACACCTATTCAGAGCCAGAGTAGGACTCAGGAAAATCCAGCAAGCCAAGATCATCTCACAGAAACCTCTAGCAGCGAGATGCTGTGCAAGCATAATTGGCATGACAGACGCAATGGCAGCCAAACTGCTAATAATTACATTCCGCACACACCGAGCCAAGGTGATACCGGCCCCAGCAGGGACTCGTCCATGCAAAATAAAAATAAAAATCAAAGTAATTCAGCCTCACACATGGTAGCATCACACGTGACTCGGCCAAAGCTGATATTATGCTAAGAATCACAGGCTGGGAAAGCACAGCAGGCTCACACCTAAGACTGAGCTTGCAACAAATCGCAACATATCAGCAACGTTGTATGCTGGGAATGGAATGCTCTCATAGCAGTAGAATACCAACACCACTGTTACTCACTGTCACATAGTCACACAATATTTATACACATTAACCATGACCAGGTGACTGGCGGGTTGGGGACAAAGTTTGTCCCAGGCTTAGGAGCCCATGGTCAGAACACTGGGGGCTGGGGGCAGGTGGTGGGAATCACCAGCCAATCACAGGGATTGCCCATCTAACACTTTCAGAGTAATAGTTTTTAGGGATGATCCAAGCACACAACCTGACCCAGCGGCCTCCACTAATATTGTGCAATATATGTCCCCATACTGGACCTACCACTCAGGGAGCCAATCCTGTGTGGCATTAGGTCCGGGGACGGAAATCGCTGAGTGACGCAAATAGCAATGTCATTTGTCTACAAAACTGGCCTGTGAGCCAGAATATTTGTGATTTGGCTGGAGTACTCCAATTAGATGATCCTTTGGTTTGTGCTAATAAACTGCAGACACGATTGCTCCTTGTCTACACCTCGACTTCTTTGGGACATGGGAAGGAATTAGGGTTTTCCATGAACCGGAGGTCCGCGGACCCGAAGGTGCAGCTCTGCCAGCCCCGGAACTAACCTAACAAGTGACTCTAGAGACCTGCACAAACTATACCCTTCACAAATGAAGGCCCATCCAACAAAGGTAATGGGAGGCAAAAGTTAAAACCTTTTCAATTGCACAAAAATTGTAAATATTTGTTTTACATGTGTGGTTACATAAATTAGGTAACTATGAGTATAGCACTATCACAGATGTAAGAACACTAGCAGACTATAAGCAATGTCCTGACAACGGGCATACAATTCAGAAAATCAACTTGAAAGTGAAAAACACAGTGCAGCCAAATCACACGCACAGTAATTGCATTACACAGGTTTAAATGTCAAAACAGTTTGAAAAACGGGTGAAATAGACAAATTCGGAATGCAGTTTTTATGTTGAGTGACAGATGCACATCACAGGTATAAAATGAAAGTGAAAGAGTGACTATGCTGACAGGATGAGATTCTCAATGGGAAAGGAAATTCAGTTTTAAAAATAACAGTAGATGACAGAGAAAATCGCTTTGGAAAGGAAAGGAGAAGTTTCACTTAAACTACGTTTTATTGGCTAGAAAAGAGAAACGCCACCCGTGAATAAGAAGGTTAAGCTGCAGTTGTAACCCCTTCATGCTGTGTGCCTATTTTAGGGAGAATTAATTTAGTTAATAAATAGTACTAAGGACTTACACAAGGATAGAAATTAAGTCAAAAGAATGGCGCTAACACTTGGAAATCAATGACAGGATGCAGAGAGGATTCTGGCAATTTTAAGGATTTCTGCAAAAGCAGTTATGGAATTTCTATAGGATTGGACCTAATACAATGTAACAGAGCAAAGGATGCAGTTTGTGGTTGTTGGGGAAGGGAAATACTCACAACAAGTACTTGAATGGGGTATTTTGGACAGCAGACCGAGTTTCGGGACAGCGAGGCAATATCTGGTCACTGGTCACAGCGGCGTGCTCTCCTAGAAGAAAACAGCTGGGCAAAGGTCTGGTCACAGCACAGCGGCACCTCAGCTGGACAAAGCGGGTAGCAGGGCAAGCAGGAAGCACTGGATAATCCCAAAGAGGATTCAGCCACCTTTCCCCTTTCTCCCTGAGTTATTGGGATTTTTCGTGGGGTTTTTCTGGATCAATGGTCCTGCGTGGATAGGGTCAGCTATGCTTTAACCTGACAGTGGAATCTGGAATCTTGCAGGATGAATATGGAAGATCTGGATACGCAAGAGCTGGAAAATTCAAAAGAGAGCGATTTCTGTCTCTGTGAGCTTATACCTTTTATAAAGCGGGTGACATAGCAGCATTTACCTTGGGGGCAGACCTTTGGCTTGACATGCCTCTAACAACTGGATTGGTCAGGGTTTACTGTTACCGCCTTCCTGTCAGTCGGTTGGACTTCAAGGACATGACATCAGTTTTTATGGTGTGTGCTTACAACGCCCATGTCCCTCCACATTCAATTTTGCCAAAAATCAGTTATGACATAAATTGAAAATGTTTACAGTTGTGGTGCTTTTGCAAATCACATAGGCACATTCCATATTTTACACCGATCATGGCACTCCAACTCACATGTTTGTACGAGATGGTTTAGACCTTCTAATAATCTTTCACAAATTCTGGTGGGAACCATTTCACCTAAAATTCCACAATTTAGTGCACTGAAATATATTAATGAGGGTCATATTTAAATCCAATAACCGGGTCCTTTGTACTTTTCCCAGAAATGTCATTTTTCTGGTCTTTGAGTCCACAACCTGTCAGAAAGGTCTACATCGTCTTGTTTTTAAAAGCATACATTTGACATTCGTACTGTCAAAAATGTATATTTACTCAGTTTTCAGGTTACAGAAATACAAGTTTTAAGAAGAAATGTCTTTAGGACCAAGTGGGCCGGCTTTACCCCCAAAGAGGGGCAGTCTTCCAACCCTCCAAGCCAAATGTCTTTCTCTGGCCCACTGGCACAGAGGTTGTCATGACAATTTCTTTGAAGCTCTCCAGTTTGAGTGGAGGGGAGGTGCTACCAGAAAGTCACACTTATGGTCCCAGAAATCCATTTTACCCATCTGGAGCAATGCCACCGAGTCTGACGAGGGTGCGAGATCCACCACCCTTGCCTATTCATATGCCCCAGATGCTGGTCCACTTGGGGGAGGTAGACTCAGTTCCCAGGAAGCAAAGTCCTTTGAAGCCAGGCCAGGCAAAATCTGCTCTGGTGCTTCAGCAAATGTATTTATTTATTTATTTATTTATTTATTTACTTATTTATTTATTTTCTGAACCAGAAAGCAAGTCTGTTGGAATTAAATACCATATATATGTTTTGCAACAAACCCCCCATCACGTTTCTATGCAAGGACAGGGCCTTAATTCAACATTTTCACTTTCAAAACAACATTGTCTTTTTTGTTAAAAGCACAATTTTACACATGGTTAATTTTCCTTAAATGTCACTTTCAATGCGGCTTTTCCTGGTATCTTTATTCAGAGCATTTCCATAGCCATAGTCAATTTCTACTGCACAGGAATCTGTTCAAAGCAAGGGTCCAATGAAACTGACATGAGCAAAGAGAGAGAGAGCTTCCTATGAAGGGTTTATCTCTGTCATTGTGTTGCAAAAATGAAAGCATTTTGTGTATGGCTTGAAGTGAAATTCTGTGTTATTTCACAGATCTTGCCTGATACAGCATGTCATTCATTGAGAAATGCCCCTTTTTGCTGGAGCACAAACTGAATATGGAGTGACCTAGCTGGGTCTCACTGGATCAGAACTGTGTGCTGTTGAACAGATGAAGAAGAGCATCAGGGGGCAGTCATTTTAAAAGGCAGAAAATGTCCTTTTTCTATGGGAAATTTTGAGCTAGCAGCATAGCAGCGCTGCTTTCCAATTCTTTCTTTGGTGCACATAAGGAAAACACTGTCAGCCTTTCTAGGGGTGTTCCATGTCCCATCTCGCCCCATATGTGCTTGGCAAAGACAGCGCAGCCATTATTTTGGTGACTGCAAAACGGAGTTTTGGTGCAATGCAATGGTGCTCAACAGAGCCAGTCCAGCCATTCTGCTGGTACTGCATAAGCATGCTGTTTGGTGATGTAGGGGAGTTCTGCTAGGCACAAAAATCTACCCCACACTGCAGCTCCATGGCCTACACAGCTCGGTATTAGCTGGTGTTGTACTCATTTGACCAGCTGGGGCAGAGCATTGCATCAGCAACAAATTCAATTTGATTCTGCAATTTTCTGTGTTCATTAACCTATGTCCAGGGGAAGGAAGTGGGCCCTACATTGAAGCCCATGCATGGGATTACAGTATTGCTGATACTGGCCCAACCTGATCCCGGGCAAACCACCAGAAGGCTTGTTAAGAATTAATCTTGACCTCTGGCACTGCTCTGTGCAACCCTCCAGACCTTTATGCTCTAACCATCAACTCTTTTCTTTTGCTATAGCCAACCTAATACGGCCCATCACCTTCGCTCCATAACCTCTACCTTCTGGGATTGGCTGCTAGGTGGGTCAAGTAAACCTGCTGGGGCAGTTCATTGCCTCAGAACTAAATACAACTTGATACATCCATTGTCCATTTATTCATCAACCCAAACCTTAGGGAACAATCACTGCATTGTAGTCCAAGCATCACCCTCCACTACCACCTAAGCAGTTACATTGCCGGTTTGATTTGATACTGGCCATTCCCTCCTTTCTTCCACCTCTGCCACCTTGGAATGGCTGCTAGTGGTGTTACATGAACGGCAAGGCTAGTGCATCGCATCGGTACAAAATTCAACTTGCTCTCCACTGTTTTACCTGACCTAGTTGTTCCTCTTCCCAAACCTGATTCAAAATTGCCCACACATCACCTCATTCCAACTAGTCTTTGACTCCAGATCTCCATCAATATAAAAGAGAGGAACAATATGTGCCTCTAATGCTCCATCCGGATTTGTGCAGACCCCCACCAGTGATTTCACAAGCATTGTCCAAACCTCTTCCTGTGAGCTTCCGAAGCTGGCTGTTTCAAGAGCAAATCCCATGTCCCCTCTAGCCTCTTCTAGAGTAACTTCACAACATGGCTCAGCTGACCTGATTATATCCTCAGAGTCCAAACCCAATCCCCTCAGATAATTACACTCCTGATCCCCAAACCCTTAAAATCTCCCACCTCTAAATGTAGCTCTCTCCTGCAACTCACCTACCTACACTCCATGTGCTTACCATATACATCTATACATCACACATACTTCAATGGCAAGAATCAATGCAGCCTGTACTTGGGTAGTCCACACGCTTGCATGAAAATCCTCACCAAGACCCAAAAGTACAGACCATGCTCTACCCAACATCAATTTGGAAGAAATGTGGATATGACCACATCAGCCTACAGAGCGCACTGCGGTGCCCCCAGTCCCACTCACCCCGTGAATAGATCTAAGCCCTTGGGACTCCCTAATGAACTCAAATTTCTTCTCAGTATGTATAAGTTCCGTTTATAGGTCCCACTTCTCGAGTAAATTGAGACTCCTCAGCTTGCAACTTAACATCTGTTCGGATTGTTTCTGAGGCACAACCCCATGATTTTTCAGAACTGGCTAATACTATCCCAGAACCTGCTCATGTTTGGGCCAAAGACACCAGAAGACTATTTTCCATCTGTGGAGAGATTGCCTCTCAACACAGTGCACATAGAATGGTGCAAACCATTAAGGCAGCCCACCTAATCAACTGACACTAAGCAAATACAGCAATTAAGAAAGGCTACATGCTAGAACATCCCAGCTCCTTATTTTTGACTGCTACACTTGGACAAATCTAAACAGGAGAACAGTGACCTTTTTTTATTTAATTGTTCCACAAAATACAGAACATTTTCTTAACTATGTTAATGGTTCATGCTGAATTGAGAATCAATTGCAGCAGAAGACTCAGATGCCCCATCTAAAACCTTCACTACTAGGAGCTTTAACAAGGGCCTGCTCATGACTCAAGCCCACACTCATGCACTCATCCCCTTCACCAGAAATTGTGGTCCATTCATAAACAGACTCAAATACTGCCCAGGAAGCTTTGACCCGCCATTACAATCCCCAAACACTGATGCAACCAGCCAGACAGACATCAAGGGTATTGTAAAAATCATAGCAGTACTATGGCTCGGGGACATGCCACCAGAAACAATGAGATGTAGATGGTATACCACCAACAGCCGCCCAACCATAATTGAACATCTACACCTGTCACCCTTCATTTTGATGTGCAGACTAAATATGAACATCTCCAAACAGAGGATATACAAGGACATGCCCCAGCACCTGTGGATCGGAAACACTTGCACCTAAGCTGTGTCAATGTTAGCTACACAAATAAATATGCAGAAAATGGGAATTTGGAACTGAAAAACCTGCCTATCAAGCCATCACAGGGACCTGGTTTTCCATAGACTTCACCACAATTCTGGATAATATAGTACCAGCTAACTTAAAACATTTTGACCCAGAACTGGCAGATCAAACAGGGAGGACAGATTTCATGGATTTTGAGTCTAATTCATAATAAAAGATGCAGAGCAAGGTGTCATTTTAAAAACTACACATAAAACTATAGCTGACAAGGCCTGAAATTAACATTTCAATTATCAGAAAATAACCTGCAACTTTTGTTAAAATGCAGAACTGCTTAACCTGAGAAAGAGAATAGCTGCTTCGAGAAAGACAAACACATGTGCATTTTATGCTACTGTGGTTTGAGGGAAAATGTAAATCTAGGGGAACAGGAACATGTATATTTTAAAACCTGAAACTGTGAACGGGACCGCATTAAAGAAAGCCAGAACTAATTGTGAATATTTGTATTTTGCCCATGCCACCTCTTACAAAACGAGATGTATAAACAGATACCATGCTTTCTCATGGAGATGAACTGGCGTAGACTCAGCCATAAAGATAACAACTGGACCTGACTGTAAATCCTAAACCTGCATTCATGGGTTGCATTGCATCTGTGTACAGTGGGTTTCAGATAAGAAGCAATTCATGGGGTTCAGCAGGACTGTTTTTCCTAATCTGATCTCCCCGACCCTCATGAAGGAAGAAAAGAAAATATCTGGAAAAACAAAGGATAATCTGAATAATCTACAGACTCGGGAACTGTCCACGACAGGTAGCAACAAAAGTCATGAAGCCATGAAGAACCAATCTTCAAAGGCCTTATTATAGCCAGGCCTCTGGGTTGTACAGATTAGCCCTGAAGTAATAGCTAAAGAACTGAAGACTGCTGCTGCACTGTGGATGACAGACCCAACTGCAGATGCTATTTAATATTTTGTATTTGCCAAAGATTCTTGAAAATAAATGTGTAGAACTTTAATTTTTCTTTAGTAATACTCAGCTGGAACTACTCTTTTAGGTGGTAGACAAACACAGTTTGTGTGAGGTCATTATCAGTATGAAAAGTAGGTGAATTTACATTTTGTCGCTGGTGTGTCAAAAACCATAGCGTCCACAGTGACAAGCTTGTCGCTTTGAGATGGGAAAATAATTCAAATATAAATGTAGAAGTAGGTTAAATGGACAATCTATAACTCAGTAAGTATTCATTTTATTATGTTTTAGTATTAAGAAATGTAGAATTCATTATATGAGAATGTGGCAAAATGTAATGCAAGACATCCATGAGATGATATCACATTAAGTGGGAGGGAAACTGGGTGTAGAGGTTAATCCCATTAGACTTCCTCCCTCATTTAGACGCCCAATGTTTGAGGAACGGTATACCTACAGTGATGTCATTTTGGAACACGATCCAATCTCATACATTGACCAGTAAGATCAGCGAATGTACACACACCTCAACAGGGAGGTGTTAGTCTTCTATATAAGATTGAAAACACACTCCCTCAGCGACAAACACTGACAGGCTCACTCGCTCACTCACTGACTGATGGCGTGAAATAAGATTTTGATAAAAACAGGAAGGAGAAGGAATAGATTGCTCTCCTTTTGGACCCATTGATGGATTATCAGCAGAGACTGTAAATGGGGCCTAGCAGAAGTTAAAGCTTCAGGCCTTTTTCATTGGAAAAAATAGCAGACAGGCTGTGGAGGAAAGCTGCTCTCATCTTGATGACTGTTGCCTACCTGTTCCTGGAGGAGGAGAATTGAACCAGTCTTTAAGAGGATGCCCACCTGCATTTGAGCCAGCCAAAAGAAAATAATGTGTGAGTACGATCTGAAGGGGAAACCATCCTGATGGGGAGTGAAAATATAAATGATAAAGGGAGTTACATTCAATCCTGGCCCTGTTATTTGTAAGTACTGAGGGGTGAGGGTATGGAAACTGACTGTACATCCTGGGAAATAAGTTCCTATTTTATATGCGTATGTGCTTCTGGAATTATAGATCAATTAAATAGTACCTATGGTATGTATATAGGGAGATCCCCTGACACATTCCCTGTGCATTGCACAAGCACCGAAGACCAAAAGGACATCTCACGGTGTGCATACCTAAAACAATGAAGTAAAGCCACTTCCTGGATATGTCATTGAGCAGAATACTGTTGTTAAAGCTAAGTTAAAGCTAAGTGTTTCATACAAAAGGGAGAGTGTGATTATTCGGTACCCATTCACTTTCTGTTTAAAGTTTCCCCCTTGAAAGTGAGAAAGGTAAACTTTTACGCAATAATTAAATAGAAAAGGCACAGAAGGGAACCACCCTCCAAACATGTTGAATATACATTTTCTTTTTTACAAGCCATTTACATACCTGAAGGTCCAGTAGTTTGTTGCAATCGAGTGTAAAACGCTGTTGAAATTCTGACCTTTCCATTGAGTAAGGGGGTTGGTCTATTCTAAATAAAAGGGAAGTAGCGAGAATTGGATAGGCAGGGATATTTTATACTAATGTGCTCTTAATCACAAATGAAGGATTCCTCCTGGACTCTCATGAATTCAATCCATGGTGCCTACGTGATCTGGGTGAATTTAATGCATAGATTCCTATCATGATGGGTGTGTTACAACATATCGATAATGGTAGCATTGGAAACTGAAAGGACTAGTGTGTTGATTATTTCTTATCATTGGCCTTTTATTAAGAGACAATGTGTTTATATTTAATCTGATTACATTATTTCTATGTGGTTAATAAATATACCTTCTGTGCAACCCTGGTTGTTTCTTGTCCCGAAAGGGGAGGGAAGCTGTAAGGATTCAATATTATTAAAATGGGAGTCCCAAATTCATTAAACAAACTTCAGTAGAGAAAGGAAAATTGTGCGCACCTGGTTTGGTATGGGTGGAAAGGTCCCCTGAATAAGATGTCGCCCAATAAAAACATTCTACAGAACCACCTAAACTCTCAAACATGCCACACCATCAGAGTCAGTAGCTGTGAACACATGGCTATGAAGATACAACCCGACACAAAATATTGCACCCATGTCATCATCCAACATAATAAAACCCACATTTGCTCCTAGATTGGAGAGGAATAATAGACTCAGCTGCAAACCAGGCTAACAGTCTCTTTCTAATGGGCAACCTCAAATCAGTTGTATTGACATGAAGGTGAATGGCTTCTCCTATGCATTTATAAACCTAATGCAATATTTCAGATTCAAACAGTTTGCTCATGGTATCAAACACTCTCAAGGAAACACAGTGGCTGTTTTATCAGAACAGAATGCATCACAATCACATCTAAAACCAGGATGTCACCAGTATAGTGGGTTGACTATTTCTCTTCCCATTTTTCCATGACTCACTAGGCAGACTATGCAGCAAGCACCCTTCCATCCAAAGGCAAAATTACCTCTAGACTGGACAAATAATGTACCCAGCTCAGTTGAATAACCTGTTTGCCTCCAGACCTAACGACACTGTCCCATCAAAGACTCTAAAGAACCGGTTTAAAATCTGAACAGAGCTGTCACCTGCACACTTGATGCAATTTCCCCCCTCATCGGCATGCACATAAAAGCAGCGATAAAAGCTGAAAACAAATGGTGACAACATACCCTAGCCCTCATAAAAAACAAAGGCTCCTAAAATAGAAAGAGTGTGTGTCATATCCCAATGTCCAGAAGCTCATGGCCTCTTAGACCACTAAGACCGACTCCACCACTCCGACTGCTACTCATAGAAGATGCCTTTTTGATTATGACATCATTTAACCATCGCATTCCCAAGACAGCCGCTGGTCTGCATACCTGACCTAGGGCCTGCTATGGTCTAGAAGCAGTACCTTCAGATGTATGTAATATGTCTTTGACCTCTGGCACATTTCCCGACAACCTAAAGAAAGCAATAATCACTGCCTTTCTTGAACAGATCTCCACTCTCTCCCTCAAGCCTAAATGAATTAAAGAGGGCCACTAGTTTACAGCTGCAGGATTCAATGACCCGCACCACATTTTACATGATAAACATTCACCCTGTGGACTAAGCAGAAGCACTGGGACATCACCACAGGACACCAAAGAAGACATCCTACAGGACCTGGACACAAAGCACCCAGTGCCCATCCTTTTACATGTCCTAACTGCAGCCTATGATGGAATCTCCAATGGGTATTAGAGGTAAAGTCCTAACCCAGATCATAGCTTAACTAAAAGAACAATTGGCGCAGATATAGAAGAGTGGGAAGTCTCCTGATGTCCTTTTGAACTACCCATTGGAGTCTGGCAATAATCATCACTCAACCCAAGGCTATAGAGCATTAACACTCATCCTCTGAACGATGGCCTGGAATCCCAGGATGTGCTGTTCCGTCTCTATTGCTGATGAGAAGCAGATCTTAATTCATCCGAATAGTGGATCTTCCCCTCAGGCAACCAACCTGCTGGCTTGCCTTTTGGCAGTACCAGCTTAGATCAGTATGCAGTAATAAAATCACGTCAAAAAAGTTGTCTGTACAAAAGATCACAAGAAAAATGTTGCGGTCTGACTCGGCAAAGGTGTACCCCATTATACCATTTAAGGGAAACAGGAGTTGTGGGGGTGTCCCCCACATCCATTACATGGATTTGTGGGATGTATCAACCCACTCATCCAAGCCCTGCAACATCACTGTGCATTGCTGGCAGCAGAAACTTCATAATGGCTGCCGGAAAGCATGCTGCTCGCTAGAAATCACCAGAAAATGAAAATAACCAGAAACCACTTGGAAATAGCAATGCTGATAGCAAAAGAAACAGAGCTAGTTTCAAAAATCCATTTTTATTTGGTGTCAAATTTGCAAAAATCATGGCTCACAAGCCACCTAAAAAGATCCAACCTCCTTGTAGGGTGGTCAACATCATTCTCCTGCAAGAATCTACATGAATATAAGGTCCACAGAAGTGTATCTATATCTAAACAAGGTATACTTTGGAGGATTGCTTGCAGGAAGAAATCTGTCACAAATGGGTGTAGTACCGTTGCTCACCTCTACCAGAAAGCCGGCGTTTTAAGACCATTTTCTTTGTAAAGTTGAACATGGAACCCCAAACTATGCCAAAGAAGAGAATTCAATCAAAATGCCATATAGAGTGCCACACATTGATTTAATGTTGAAAAAGACTGGATTTAAAGATATGTTGCTTATTTTGAATGTATAAATGTATTTCTTTTACAGGGAACTATGTTGCATTTGACCAGAAGGTAATCTGATTTAGTCAAAACTTTCAAGAGGCTTTCTTTCCCTGAGAACCCTTCACACCTCGGGCCTTCCCACCAAAAGGGAGGATGTCGCATTGACATGCTAATCAAGAGGGGATGAGATTTTCTCTGCAGCCCGCAGGAAGGAACAATGGGGGCTTTGGGATGAATAGGAATATGATGATTTGGGTGTAACTGACAACAACTGCTCTGGGAGAGAGAGGACATGTGACCCTCTGAGTCAGCCAGCTCTGGGGGCAGAGACAAGCCATTGTGAATTCAGATAGCCCAGCAAATATATGTTTTATAAAATTGCTTATAACAAAGTGTACCAAGCTGACAAAAATGTAAAACTTTGAGACGGTTAAAGTGAAAAATTCACTCACAATTTAAGACTACGCTGGACGCCATGTGATGTTCTGAGACCAAACCCCGGAATGTATTAATATTGCAGCTGCAGTGTTTTTGCTATGAACATAAGAAATTACAGTATGCTCAGAGAGGATATGCATGCATGTATCAAATTTGGAGCAGAATGAATATTGGGAAACCCACCAAAATCGCAGAATGTTGCCATTTCTGAACCGAAGCTCGTAGGAACATGGGACTTGAACAGAGACATGCCTTAATTAATCTGTGATGTGTATATGTATTATGAACAACTTGTGTATCTGGGAAATATGTTTTTGGGAAAAATAGAGTTTATATGAAAAAGCAAAGGAGAGGGATTGCAGTTAAGCCGTAAAACACAGCATCACTCTGACACATATGACACACTGCTCCTGTCTCAAATCAGGGGACAGGGAATCCTCTAACCTATCAAATCTTAGAGGGTTGGGCATTGTAGAGTCAGCCTTCCCACCCACTTTGGAAACACATAAATAGAGACTGCTTAGGACAGATAAGGGACATCTTTTCCACTCTTCAACTGATTCTGCGAAGCACTCTTCCAGATCAGATCCAGACTAGATCCAGAGACCAGAACTTAGGATCTAGACTCCAGAACTTTGAAGCAGAAAGGCCCAGTCCCAAAAGCTGAACTCTTTTCAGCAGGCCTCCGAATCTTTTGCAACCTGATTTTAACCCCTAAACTTCCCAGTGGCATCTCAAAATCCAACAGCTGGGCTGAGCTGTTTTGCTTCTCGCTAAGATCCAGACCCAGAAATCAGTGCTGTATCCAGAGCCCGTCAGATCCAGTCTAAGAGGCCGTACAGACCGCTGTGCAGTGCTGAGAGCAGAACCCAGAGTGCCTGAGACCTGTCCAGAGGCGAGTGAAGCCAAACCCATGAGCAGATCCTGATGGGGCCCCTTCCATTCCCAAGCCTAGGAGTGAGTATCTAGTCTAGAACTGTCCATAACCAATCTCTTACTTTAAAGTAATCTTCCTCCAACCATTTTAACTTATCCAGAACTGCATTATAGAATCCTGTGTCCATCCTGTTGATTCCAAATCTGTAAAGCGCAATCTGTCACGCCAAAATCTTGACCTTATTTCTGAAAATCTACCTTCACAAAAACCTCAGTAACGTTTGAACCGCAGGTCCTAGAACCGATATTTAGCTGTCATTTTAAAGCTAAGATCCAAAGCCTTCTAACAAACTCAAAACAAATCATTATAGTCGTTCCATAATTGCGTTTCACGCATGCAGAAAAATTGCTGCAAATTGCCATTTAGCCCCATTTCAACACATGTCCGAATAGCTGTTTCTTTTTTGCAACTGCTGAAATTCGTTTTCAATTTGATAATCATTCATGAATCATTGCTAGTGTTGACCTGAACCAATCCAAAGTAACTATCACTTATCCTGAATCTCCTTTAGTGAATTTAAATCATTTTAGCATATTTTTCACGTTCATTGCAATCACATTCAAAAGTATTTTTGGCTGTTTTAAAATCATTCCTGTGTCTCTCTGAGCTTGTTGGGGGAACTGGGATTGAACTGCATTATTGATTGTATTTCTGAAACCTGTGTGCCCTCATTTCCATCTCTTCATATTGCATAGTGGGGGGAGTGAGTAGTCACAGGGGAAAAAGTGATTATCTTGTCTTTTGATTGAAACCATATCAAGTTTATTTCTGTGTTGCATTTTTCCGATTATTGCATTTCCTTGATCCATACAAAGTATTCTCTGATACAGTACCCTTCCTATTCCTACTCCTTAATGATTAAAGAGATTGTTGAGACTGTAATATTATCCATTGCTGATTACCTTTCATATTCATAAGTGTGCTATACCGATATTATTTTATTCATAAAAGTGTGATATATATATTGTTTAATTCTTCAAATAAACCTTTTAATTTGCAAAATAAACCTACTTCTTGGCTCAATGAGGTCGGGGGATTCAAAGAGAAGGGCATTATATAAGGGTTCATCATCCAGATTTAAAGAACTTTAACATAAAAATATATAAATAAGGGCTGCCATTGGGCATCCCAAACTAAGCATTGATTTAGTTGGAGTGCTGGATTGAAGTCACTTACAGATTGCAGTGGCAAAACCACAGCCTTTTTGCTGCAATTCTTTGTGTAAACAGCCATTCTTGCTGCGATTTTAACACATGGAACCCATAGAACAATCACGGCCAACTCTGCCTTAACACTCAGCACCTGCAACAATCTTACCTACTCTCTGGCCTTCTGACCCGAACCCACCACCACTACCAGTTGCTAAAATCACAAACATCGTGTGCACCTTTGACTAGCATTACACGTCGTACCGACCACAGTGAGATGCTGCACCCTGAACATACCATAGAATACTCTTCCGCCGCCCGCAATGAAGGCCAGAATCCTGGAGGACCAGAGACTTGTCTTGGCAAACATGCACTACTACAAAAGTCTCTTGATGGGCAGCTTAAACAAGAAACCACTTGGATTCAAACAAGGCAGCTAAACTGGGGATTGGGTTCATATGATGTGATATGATATGATATGATATTTTATTTACATCGCGCTACATACACAAGTATTTCAGAGCGCGAAAAATGGCCATGCCATGGGGAGCCTTAAAAAACCTTCTTTTGCAACCAATACAGCATTGCATAGAGTTCAAAGGGCACGGCATTATAAGGAAAGCAGTGCGACATTAATGTTAAACCTAAGGCACATCTCAAAATGAGGCCCAATGGGAAGCCTCAGATCGTGCCCTGCTGATTGGCTATCCCCTGAACCTTTAATAAGATAACAGACAGACATAGAAGTCTAGCAGGAACTGTGCTTGAACCTGGTACTACCTAGCCACAGACCAAAGGCTGAAAGCAAACCTCCAGGTGTGGACTGTCCTACAGGGAACTCTGGAGATTTCCCGCTGGTTTCCTGCACTGTGGGCCTCTTCTGCGAGGTACCAAGAAGGCCAAAAAGGGCCTTGCTTAAGCACCCCTTAAAACAGATCAAAGCATTAAGGAGCGTCATCTCTCCTTATCATAAGAACTCCAAGTATTCCGTTTGGGAAAACTTGGAGCTCTTTGAGCAAATGATGGAGACTTTCCATTTGAAAGACAGCAGTAGCTGCATTCAGTACGTAAAATGGACATTCTACCCAGAATACTCCAGTTTCTTTGCGGGTCTGGAGGACCAAAACCATTGAAGATGGTCCACATATAGGGCGGCCATCTTAAAGCACTTTTCTGTTCATAGAAATCACCAAGAGGCATGCAAGGCATCCTACAATTTGCAATGTGGGGAGGATCAGGCCCCACAAGAATCTGTGCAGGAGTTGAAGCGTGCCTTTGCGCAGACTACCAAAAGGGTGCGCACGGACAGTAAAGAATTTGTGAATACGTTTTTATATGCCTTACCCACATACATCATGACCCAGCTGGTCACTAGACTGGGTCATTGAACAGGCCACCCGAATCTATGAGGTGCAGAAGCCCATAGAAAATAAAAATAATGCTCAGAAAAACCCCAAACCGACCAGTACCCCTGTTGCTGCCAAGGTGGTAGAGGTAAAGGTTGCCCCCATTTTGGATTTGGAGATGGGGGGGCCTAAAAACCTGCTGGCACAGAATAATTCTAAGCCCAGAAGGCCCTCGGGCCAGTCACAGACAGGGAGTCAAGGAGGTAGTCCCACAAATGGGGTGCCTCACTCCCCTGACTATGTAAGTCCCCGCTACAAGGGAAACGGACCTCTCCTTGGTTATGTGTGGACACCTCCAGCCCAAGGGGGTGGATCCAACCAAGCACCTAACCCTGGGAACTTCCCTCCTAACTTCCCCCAGGAGGGCAGAAATTCACCAAATCCTGGCCAGAACTTTTTCCCCAGGTATCCAAAAAATGTCCAACCCCGAAATCATCATCCTTCTTTCTCCACTTCCCTGAGCCCAGACCACCTAATCCAGGAGAGGGGAGGCCAAGGATGGAGGGGTACCCAAATCTTCCCAACCTGGGGTACTACCTTTCCCGGGATCAGCCCAGGGGAGAAAACAGAACCCCGTATCAGCCTGAGCGGGTTTCACAACTTGAGCGCTAGGTCCAAAATATGGCACACGATCTGGGTGGCATGCTGAAGGCTCAGTAGAACCCTCAGATGAGCATGCCGGCACAGAATGCCCCAAACTCTGGACTTGGTGCTCCAGAACAATGACAGGGGCAGCACCCCGATAACGCATTGGTTCCCAGGAAGGAGGCACAAGGGGAAGGGGGGTGTAAAGCCTTGGGGGAAGCTTCCTTCCCCACTTGTAAACAGCCCCTGGAAATCCAGGAACCGGAAACAAAATCTCATGCCCCTGAAAGTCTGCATGGAACAAAGAAAGAGCTCCAACCACAGATATTTTAGCACTCTCCTAATGTCGGAGTGTTTTAGTCATATTATTTTAAAGCAACTTGGACTCAGAGCTTCAAAACGTAAGCTCAATACCCTTTAAGTATCTTTGTTAAATCGACAAACCAAAACAAAGCTGAGAGGTTAAGAAATAACTTCTACTTAGTAGTACTTAAATACAATTTATTGGTTTTTTGATTTCACCAACAATGAAAAAATAATAATAAATATATACTCCAAAACTGTCTCATTCCTAAACAGAAAAATAAGGTATGAATACAACACTATTGATTGTTTGTACAATAGGTGGGATTAGTATCATCTAATAGTGCAATAAAGAAAAGGAGATAAAAAACAAATGCATACTAAACAAAAAGCAGATACAATTTTGCCTTTTGATAAGTTACAGAAAAATAATGATTGCATTGTTCTTTGACATAATAGCAATAAATGTCCATATAAATCAACTAAAGCATCAGAGGACCAAAACCATCGGTCTACGCCAGGGGGAGGGGCCCCCTATTAGGTTGTACAGGTCAGAGGTGCACGAATCGTGCTTGGCCTTGGGTCGTTTCGGCTGGAGAGTGGAACGCCTTCGTCTGGGCCTCAGGTTTGGAGATCTCTGTATAATGGCAAGAGAGAAAAAAAGGGAAATAAAGTAAACAAACCGGGGGTGGAAGGTTTTTTTTTTTAAAAGGACTAGAGTTGGGTATCATACTCTATTTTTAAAAAAAGGGAGCACAAAAGTGCTGGCTTGATTAATTTAACATTAAAAAAAGGGAATATAGATCTATTAATATAAACCAAATCAGTAAGAATCTGATTTGTATATAATACTAGAGCTGCTGCAGGACCAACCTGTGGGTGTGTTCACCGGACTCCACCGCAGTGGGGAGAGTTCCAGTTTTATTCTGAAAAGCTGTAAGTCACTTGAAGGTGTGGTACCACTTGTAGATGCATCTACATGTGGAAGGTCGAACGTCCTACTGTGGTCAGGACGAAAAAACACCAGACGTGAAAATCTAGGAGACAGGAAAAGGAAAGAGAGAAAAAAGAGGAAAGTCAAGAATCCCCATTGCATGTCCTCTACTTCTTATGAAACCCTGTGGTCTTGCTTGATAAAAGGCGCAATACCGTTAGTGCAAATAGGCAGGAAACCGAGCATAGTACCTAGTGTGCCTCTTTGAATGGCGCAGGCCCTGGTGCTGTCCCAGGGTCCGGATGAACTGGTGTGGTGCCGGATAGAATAGGCTGTCTGCAATTCCTGATGGCGGAAGGTAGCCATCAGGAAAAGGGGAAAGCGAAAAACCAGAGTCAATACAAGAAAGTAAACAGAGGCGTGGAGCAGCCTACTGTTAAATCAGTGTGTCGAGCCGATAGCGTGAGATATATGGGAACGCTTACCTGGATGAAGGTTAACGGAGACAGATAGCAAATATTGTCTACGATATGGCCGGAGCTAATCCTGGTCACTCGGTGGAGCTGTTCCCCGAGGTTCATATACTGCGCATGCGTGGGAGATTAGTGAGAGCAGGTACCACGCATGCGTCTCGCGTCAGAGGCTCCCGTAGTCATGGTAACGAACTGGTGCGTACAAAATGCCGGAGAGGTGTTGTGTGCGGATGAAGACACACAAAAAGAAGTGCTGGGCAATTACTTAACAGAAGAAGAATTAGTAAGTGCTGTGTACATATAAGGAAACGAGGTATACTAACCTGGGAACTGGGGGTGTCCAGGTCCGTACGGATGCACCGTGTACATCACAACGGCACATAATGTGAAGCTGTGTATCGCTAGACATGGCAGTGATGTAATAGCAAGGAAAATTGAAACTAAAAAGATGGATGGTCTGTAAGTCCTGTGAGTTGACAAGGCACCCTGCTCTATACTAACTGAGTATTTAGAAGGCGTGGTCAAGACCCGAGAGGGGACCGCATAGGTCTCTATTTTAGTCCCAGGTTAC
This sequence comes from Ambystoma mexicanum, assembly GCF_040938575.1. Classification (NCBI taxonomy): domain Eukaryota; kingdom Metazoa; phylum Chordata; class Amphibia; order Caudata; family Ambystomatidae; genus Ambystoma; species Ambystoma mexicanum. The sequence continues at coordinate 113,353,028 of NC_090934.1, read as the reverse complement.
TTTAGCTTCATTGAGGCCAAGTGTCAGTGTCTGGAGTTTGAAAATCCACCAAGCTTCCTTGTGTTTAAGAGCATTCTTGACATTAGTGTTGCTCTCCAGCTTATCGATGACCCACCAGGTCATATCATCAGGGTTGTGACATCGCTCCAGAAAGTGTGAGACCAGGGGGGCATTTTGTGTTTTACACCGAATGCGTGAACGGTGTTCGTTTATCCGTTTGTTCACTGGTCTTTGTGTCTGACCCACGTATCTTAGGCCACAAGGGCACTCAATCAGATATATTGCATTGATGGTTTTACAATTGGAAAAGTGTCTCAGTGTCCAAACTTTATTGTCAATCTTGAACGTTTTGACTTTCTTAGTAAATTTGCACGCTACACATTGGCCGCATGGGTGATGCCCCGAAAGGTCCCTCAAGTTCCAAAGGGTTGTCCTTGACGTTTTCTTTAAACGGGCACGAGTTAGGTGGTCCTTAAGGTTCTTGGCACGTTTAAGTGCCATTCTTGGTGGTGTTTCATCCGGCAGACTCAACTGTATTAGTGGCCAGAATTTTCTGATGATTTGCTGGATTTTTGTGGTATTCTGACCAAAAGTGGTTACACATGTTAGTCTGTCTTTTTCGATGCTTCTATCCTTAGGAGCAAGAAGGCTTTCACGAGGCGTGTATAGTGCTCTTTTGCTGGTATTTCTTACAAGTTTCTTTGGGTAACCTCTTGCTCTTAATCTCTGCTCGAGGTCCGCTGCATGTTCTTTGAACTGCTCTGTTTCCGTACAGTTACGTCGAACCCTTAGAAATTGCCCATATGGCAAGTTGTTCCGTAAGTTACTGTGGTGGTTACTGTTGTAATGTAATAACGTATTCCGGTCAGTTTCTTTCCTGAATAGATTACAAGAGAGTCTGTTCTCCTTAACTTCTATTCTTAGATCAAGGAAGTTAATATTTTCATGACTGTAGTTCATGGTAAATTGAATTTCTTTAGTTCGGAGGTTCAACCATTTGTGAAATTCATCGAGTGTTGACATTGTTCCATGCCAGATAAAGATGATATCATCTATATACCTGAACCAGTTGGAAATGTGGCTTAGGTATGGGTTCTGCGGTGTAAACACATATTTTTCTTCGTAGCTTGCCATGAAAATAACTGCCAAACTTGGAGCAAAAGCAGCTCCCATGGCTGTTCCATTGATCTGTAAAAAGTAATCACCATTAAATGTAAAGTAGTTCTTTGTCAAGGCCAGTTCCAGAAGTTCAACAATAAAATTGACTGGGACCCGTTTGTCTGTCAAATGGTGAGTGAGGTGGTCCCTGATACATTCTATCGCAGCTTCCTGTGGGATATTCGAATAGAGGGCTGCAATATCCATGGTGACCAATAGATCTGTAGGTTGGTTGAAGGGGAGGTTCTCAAATTTATTGATAGTGACCATCGTGTCCCTTAAATATGTTCTTGTCAGCTGGCTCAGTGGTTTGAGAAAATGATCTATGAATTTACAGATCGGTTCCAAAATAGAGCCACACCCGGAGACGATAGGTCTGCCTGGGGGATTAATGGCATTCTTATGGATTTTGGGGAGGGCATAAAAAGCTGGAACTCTGCCCTCTGATGTATTTAGGTACTTTTCTTCTTTGTCTGTGATCCAGTCTTGTTCCAAAGCAAAGCTGGTTATTTCTTGAATGGTGTTTTTAATATCCAATGTGGGGTCCTTTTTAATTCTTTTGTAGTTAGTGGCATCATTCAGCAATGTCAGTACCATTAGTTTGTATTGGCTGGTGCTTTGGACAACAATCCCACCTCCTTTGTCAGCACTCTTTATAGTAATTTCAGTGTTGTTCTCAAGTTCTTTGAGCGCCCTCCGTTCTGCATTAGACAGATTATGCCGTATTGATGAGGGCTTATTCTGTAATTTATTTACTTCTTTGCGAATGCATTTTTCAAATGTTCTTACCGCATCCGGGATGTCGCTGTCATTCGGAGTAAATGAGGACTTGGGGTGTAGACCAGTATCATTTAGTTGACCATCATATTCCGAATCCTGGAAGTGTATTTTGAGACGTATGGTTCTAAAGAACCGTTGAAGTTCTTTATCCAGGATGAACCAGTCTGTAGGATTGGTAGGTACAAAAGATAGTCCTTTGGAGAGAACAGAGAGTTCTGACTTCGTAAGGGCAGTGTTAGATAGATTAAACACTGGTATTTCCTCTGCGGGGTTTGAACCTAGCGGCGGCTGCGCCGTCTCGCTCTGTTGGGTCTCCAAGGCGGGTATTGGAACATTGGCATTGGTGGGGGGCCCCAATACGGTCCTTGGGGTCCCCCTTGGCCTAAAAAAGGCGGTGGTCGAGAGAGAGGAGGGAAAGGCATGTTCCTACCTGGCAACTGTGGGCCGAAGGAACTGTTAGAATCTCCATGGCTTGAGCCTGAGCCAGAGCTGGATGTATCACTAAAAGAGACCCATTTTCTTTTTTGTTTAAAAGCTGCCGTCTGATTTTGCATCCTTTCTTTTTCTTTATTTTCTTTATATTCTGGATTAAGGTATGGATATACGATTTCCAACTTAAAGTTTTTTATATCTTTTGCCAATTTCTTATGCTTTTTTTCCAATGTTTCAGACATAAATTGATCCATAGTGGTGTTAATTTCTTTAAGTTTTTCTCTAGCATTGTCAAGACTGGTATTGGTCAGGAATTTCTCTTCCTCTTTTTTCAATTCGCCCTGTATTTTAGTATGAATTCTTCTTGCAGTGGTGATGGTAAGGGCCATCAAATCCCTGCTGCATTTAGTCCACACAAGGAGCAGAGAGGGGATAGGAGAAACAAATGACCCAAACAGACCCATTTTGAGGAGGAGGTAAAAATCTTCCAATTTGAAGGAGAGGGATCCTCAGAGGATCCTGGGAAAAGGATCTTCTCCTTCGGAGATGGGGGAACGTCTCCCAAAGAAAAATGAGTCCCAAGGGATTCACATCCAGACTGGGTAGATGTGGGGACTGAGCTAGCGCCGCCCATCATCCCATCCCAGAACCAACAGCATCAAAATCCCCTGGTTCAAACCCATCCTGGTGACTGCCTCCAAAAAGGGGCAGGGGGTGCAGCCCAGAACCGAAACCAGGGGCACTCAAAACTTCTCCTATCTCTAGTTGCCAACTTTTTATTTCAGATTCCCAAGACTCCCCACAGAATTCTGCCCAAATCTCTTCTCTCTCAATGTCCAAAACCAGAAAATTAGCCCACCAGTTTTCCAAAAATGTGCATTATCTGTGCCCCCTTGCGGAGAAGGAGGGAAGATACTATGCCCCGGGTCAAGTACAGGGGCAGGGTACAATTTTGGCACCGGTGGACACTGGATCCCAAGCTACCCTTCTGTCCAAAAAGGCCTTTGATGAACTGAATTCAGGGAGGGGGGAGAAATACCAAATTCCTCTCACCTCTCTTCCTGGACAACTTCAGAAGTTTGACAGGAAGGAAATTCTCGTCGAGGGGACTGCGGATTTGGACATTAAAAATGGGCGACACAAGGAGAAACACCCGGTCATAGTAGTGACTCCAGCGGGCACCACTTGTTTACTAGGGAATGACCTCCTGAGAAGGTTGTCACCCCTAATAGACTGTGTAAACAAGGTCCTCTGGACCCAGACTAGCTGACCCATAAAACTGAAACAGAGTGTCAACCATGTTAGTTTAAACGGCACATGCCACATGGTTGAACACAAATCTGACCAAGTAGAATTTCACTTCCAGAACAATCAAACTAACAGATGTGACAGTAATAGCAGTAGGGAAACAGACTGGTGATGGGGGGTCCTCTCTATTTCTGAAAATCAACCTCCCTTCCAGTTTAAGGTGGTATTCCACACTGGAAGGAAACACCATGAAATGATTTACCAATCCACAATCAGACATTCCCACTCCTATAGTCCAGAAAGATGTGAAATCAACTCAGAGCCTGGCTGATAATCAGCAAATTGGAGAGCAGTTGTTCATCCCTGTTCAGTTGATGAAGGAAAGGACTCTGTTCTCGCCCGAGTGTGTGTGAACAACGGTAAGAGCTTCATCAGCGAAGCCATGTTCTGTCAACTCCCAAAAGATCCAGCCATTCACACATTCAAACTGATAGATAAATGGGAAATGGATCTGGAAACACCCAATTCCAAACATCTCCTGCCAAGCAGGTGTATGCTCAAAATCTCCATTGGCAACAAGAGCATAGTCCATAATTGTTGGGTCATGCAAGACATCATTGCTGCCTTTTACTTAGGCAGTGACATTCTCAATCGCTTTGCCATTAGTTTGGACCTAATAAACTTCAAGGCTAGGTCCCGATTAGCAGATAATCACATGGGCTTTGATGACCAAGAGAAAGCATTTAGGTCAGCTCAATTGCTTCCTTATGCAGTTGAAATTCAGATCGGAGAGGAAGTCACCATCCCAGAAAAGACCTGAGAATTCTCCCTGGAAGTGAAAGTTAAAAGAGTACAGAAATTGAAAAACCTTGATGCCTATATCCATCTGAATGCTTCTCTCCAACAGCAAGGGTTGGGGGTAAACCCAACACCATTAGTCAATATAGAAAACAACACCATTCCAATAGAGGTGGATAACAGCGACTTGAAGAGTATCACTTTAGCCGCAGGCACCATTATTGGAATGGCGGTTGAAGACTGACATTTTTCCATTGATCTAGGTAATGAACTGTTAGGACCAATCCCCAAGGACTGTTTTGACAGTGACAGTGATGACAATACAACACCACACAGGATCTTCACCTGGCATGGGGGAAACTTCCTGGTGTACACTTCCTGCCCTTATGGCAGGGAACATGTGTCTTGTGACTTCAGAAGGGATGAGGGGATTTTCCAGGTCCATGAGGGCTGCCTTTCTCACCTGAAGCCACCAGTCCAAATCAGCACTCTGACCAGGGACTTCTCCACCTAGAAGGAGGAGACCACTGAGATAGCGAACCCAGAAGTCTTTCCAGGCTTCAGGTAGATGGTTGAAGAGAGAGTCAACCTAGCTGACGCCTGTGTGACTCTGGAGCAGAAGGAAAAGTTGAAACAGGTTTTCTTGGATTTTCAAGATCTCTTTGTGGTGGACTCATATGATTGTGGTCGCACCGACATCCACACAACAACAATTCCCACGGACCATGGTATGACTCAAGTGTTTGTGAAGCAATATCGCTTGCCTCTCGCATCAATGGAGTCCCTGACTGAAATCATCAAGAAACTTGAGTCCCGTGGGATAATCCGTCCAGTCCACAGCACCTTCAATAATCCGGTGCTGGGGATATTGAAGCCAAATGGCCAGTGCAGACTCTGTGCCGACCTTAGGGAGCTCAACAGACGGGTCCATACTTCCCGATGGCATCTTCCCTACATTGACCAAGGGCTGGCTCAGATCCAGGGGTCACAGGAATTCACTGCAATAGACCTGACCAATGGATACTGGACTGTACCTGTCAGTAGGGAGGACCAATACAAGCTGGCTTTTACCTTTGGGGGCCAGCAGTACACACAGACCCAGACTTCCTTAGGATACCTCAACACCGGCAATGAGTTCAACATTTTCCTACATAAGGCCATGCCCGACCTGGGTGCAAGGGGTAACCTGGCTTATGTAGATGATGTCCTCATCAAGAGCTCAACTGTTGAGGAACATATAGCGGAGATACTTTATGTTCTGACACAGTTGAGGGCCACTGGAGCAAAACTTTCCTTTCAGAAAGCACAGTGGTGTAGAACCCGTGTTAATTTCTTGTGGCATGAGATTACTTCTCAGGGTCTCTGTTCCCAGGAACAGAAGGTGGAAGCACTCCAGAAACTGAAGGACCCCACAACTCTGCGGGAACTACGGAGCCTCCTTGGACTGACTAATTACAGCAGAAAGTTCATTGAGGGCTACCCAGAGATCACTGGAGCCCTGATTCATCTTTTGAAGGGGGGGTCAAGTGGGAATGGGGTCCAGAACAATCCAAGGCAGTAAGACAACTCAAAAGAAGCCTCTCACAAGTGCCTTGCCTAGCTTACCCTGTCAGAAACCAGGAGTTCCTCTTGGAGACAGTGTTCTCTAATACATGCTTGACTGCAGTATTATACCAAAAGCATGACAAGGTCAATAAAGTAATCTCCTATGCGAGTAAAACTTTATCCTCTGTGAAGGAAAAATTCAACAACTGTGAGAAGGCACTCCTGGCAACGGTGTGGGCATTGAAGAATTACCGCCCGTTTATCCAGGGGGAACACATCACAGTGGAGACTCCACACCAGCCTCTGCAATATCTCCAAAGTGAAAGAATCTGGGCCGGAAATGTGAGTAATTCCCGAATTACTTCCTGGATTCTGTCAATGCAAGGCTTTCCTGTGGAGGTCAAATATGGCCAAAACAAGAAGAGTACCCTCGCTCAAGACCTGGCTGACTTGCTTGATTGTACCAGAGAAAACTGTCTTGAGGACGGAAGTCTAAAAATCAAGGACAACATGGAGGCATACCTCAATTCCCAACACAAAGTCTTTGAAGAAGACAAGTGTGAGGTAATGCCCACTGTCTATGTGGATGGATGCTCTTACCATGTTGACAACAACGGGGAAAACGAACTTGTGGCCGGCGTAGGGAATGCATGGGTGAATGTGTCCCCAGAACCCTCCACTGGGTACAAGATTGGTCCCCGAAATAGTCAAGTGGCAGAGTTGATGGCATTGCATCAAGCCATCCTCACTGCTGTCCAACATCAACTCCACAAACTGGTCATAATCACAGATTCGGATTATGTACGGAACGGGTTCGTGGAGCACCTGGTTAACTGGAAAACTAGAGGCATGCTATATGCTAACAACAAACCCTTGATGATAATATATTGAATATGGAAGTTAATTCAAAATATTGATGATCTGGTCACCTCGAATGGGATGACCATTTACTGGAAAAAGATCAAGGGTCATTCCAAAGTAGAGAGACCAGACAAAACTGGAAATTACTTAGCTGATCAGCTGGCCAAAACCAGGGCCATCCAAGGGGATCTAATAGAGATCGAGTCCCTGATGGGGGAAATCCAGGTCACTGCTATTAATAGGTCCCAGACAAATGCTTACAATGATCTCTCAACTGCACAATGGGGTAAGGAGACCCCAGATGTTGATTTGATTACGGCTCAAAAAGGGGATCCGATCATTGGTTTGTTTGTTTGTTTATTTTATTTGTATGGCGCTCCAAACCCGGAGGTAGAAGGGCGCTTAAGAATTTGGTTACAGCGTTTGAGAAGTATCTTTGTGTTGCATACTTCGTACAGGTTTATAATATATACATATATATATACAGTGGTCAATAAACAGAACATATGCAGTACGTACAATATACAATTTTCAAAATAGATACAGTGTCTAAGCCAGTTACCGCACGGGTCTGGTGTTAGAGGCGTTATTCTTTGGTTAGCAGCCAGCTGATGACCTGCTTCCTAAAGATCTGGAAGGATTCAACAGTTTTGATGTTAAGCGGTAGGGAGTTCCAGAGTTGGGGGGCAAGCACTGTGAAGCTTACCCCTCCAGCTCTTTTTTGGTGGAACCTGGGTACTAATAGGCAAAGAGTGTTGGAGGATCTGGTGGATCTGGTGGCAGGTTTCAGGGTGAGTTTATTAGCTATATAAGGTGGTGCTAGGTGATTGAGGGTTTGTACGTGAGGCAGATGGTTTTTAGATCAATTATTTGGCGTCTGGATAGCCATTTGCAGGCTTTCCTAGTATCAGAGATATGCTCTTGTCTGGGAATGTTGAGGGCTGCGCGCAAGGCATTATTTTGTATTACCTGCAGCTTGTTGAGTACGGATTGATTAGCACCTAGGTAAAGGCTGTTGCAGTAATCCAGTTTGGATTGTATTAGGGCCCTGGCAAGGGTGAGGCAGCTGTTGGGTGATAGGAAAGCTCTGCTGGCCCTAATGAGCTTGCCGGTATAGGCAGCGGCTGAGGCGGTCATGTTAGTGTGTTTGCTAAGGTTGGTGGTGGCATCTAGATAGAAACCAAGGGTTTTTACGCTTTTGGCTATGGGAATGGCCTGACCATCGATGGTGATGTTATTATAGCTAGGGTCAAGTTTAGTTAGAGTGTTGGGGGAGCCGACGATTAGGAGCTCTGTCTTCTCATCATTCAGGCAGAGACCATGGGAGGCCATCCATGCCTGAATGATGGAGAATATTTTGTTGATCCGGGCGGAGTCTTCTTGGTAATTGCCAGAGATGGTGAGGAGTATCTGGGTGTCATCTGCATAGTTTGTATAGGTGACACCCAGACGGTCCAGTTGGTCAAATAGAGGCTTTGTAAATATGTTGTATAAGGTGGGGATACACAGGATCCTTGTGGGACCCCGCATGTGATGGGGATGGGGTCTGATGCAGCTGTAGTGGAAAAGACTCGCATGGTTCTGTTTGCCAGGAAGGATTGTATCCATGTGATGGCAGAGGAGGAGAAGTGGGCTGCGGTGGCAAGGTGATTACAGAAGACTTCATGGCTGACCAGGTCAAAGGCCGCTGAGAGGTCTAGTAGGAGTAGGATTGTGGCATTTCCTTTGTCTTTAATTTCATCACTCTGGCTTTTGAGATCAACAAGGGCGGTTTCAGTTCCGTGTTGAGGTCTGAAGCCAGATTGACGTATTCCTAGCAGTTGGTTGGATTCTAGGTGTTCCTGAATTTGGATGTAGGCAACTCTGTCCAGGATTTTCAGTAGGAAGGGGACAGTGGTGATGGGCCTGTAGTTTGTGGGTGTGGCCGGGTCGAGGGATAGTTTTTTCAGGAGAGGGAGAACCCATGATTGTTTTAAGTTGCTGGGGATAGAGTTATTGGTGAAGGATAGGTTGATGAGTTTGGTGATGAAGGGTGAGAGCTCTCTGGCTGCATCTTTTATGATCTGAGCCGGGCAGCTGTCTCCTTTACAGTTAGAGGGTTTCAGGGAGTTATTGATTTTTTGAACTTCCGGGATGGTGACTTTTTTTAATGAGAAGCCTGCGCTAGTGTTGTTGGGTGTGGATGGGCTAAGGTTGGTGACCTTATTGTTGAAGAGTTGTTGCCGTTTGTCTTCGATTTTAGTTTGGAGTACTAACATTTTATTGTTGAGGGCGTTCTGGATTTTGGTGCACCAGGATTTGTCTTTCAGGCAGGTTTCCGGAGGTGAAATAGGGTTTTCTAGTTCTTTCAGAATTTTGAATAATTCTTTAGTGGAGGATCCTGCCTGAGTGATCCTTGTGTTGTATGTGTCTTTTTTAGTCCGTATTATCTCGCTTTTGTAAAGTGAGGATAAGTTAGTGAGGTTGGATTTGTTTTCCGCGGTGGGGTTAGTCTTCCAGGTGTGATGAGCCTTAGCTTTCTCTTTCCTGAGTAGTTTGAGCTCAGGGGTGTACCACGAGTTCAGATGAGCTTTGGGTTTAACTTTGCGTATTTTCAAGGGGGCAACAGTGTCCATTGCTCTGGCCATGGAATCATTGAAGTTGTCGATCAGCAGGTTTAAGTCAGCGTTAGCTGGGAGAGCATTGAGGGTAGGTAGGACCAGTGGTAGTAGGGCTTCAGCAGTGATGTTGGGTTTATTCCTGGTGGGACATGCTGGTGCCATGGGGTGCTTATTGGGCAGTACCTGATTGGTGTTAACCTCAAGGGGGATCATGTGGTGATCGGTCCATGCCAGAGGTTGGGGGTCTTTGCAGGTTGTGTTGCAATTGTGAGTTGCTACCCAATCAAGGGTTCTGCCCTTGTGGTGGGTGGGGAGTGCAATGAGTTGAGTAAGACCATGATCGGTTAGGTCATTGGCTAGGGATGCAGCATGTGCATCGTTTGGGTCTTGGTAGCCTAGGTTGACGTCTCCGAGGATCATGATTTGTGCTGTTGGTTTGGAATTTTCGGTGATGAGGGATGTGATGTCTTCTTCAAAGGTCCCAGGGGGTATGGGGGTCTATATATGAGGTGGATGGTGATCGTGGTTGTGGGGGAGGTTTGTAGTTTGGCTGTGAGTAACTCGCAGGATGTGAGTGCGACTGTGTCGGTTGGTCTAAGGCATGGGTGCACAACATACGGCCCGCGGGCCAGTTGCGGCCCGCCATGCTCTTTTGTCCGGCCCGCCAGCAACAAAGACTTTCCTAATGGAGGGCGGCCCGCAGCCGCCCTCCATTAGGAAAGTCTTTGTTGCTGGCGGGCCGGACAAAACGCTGGCCGTCATTGGCTCAGCACACATGCACCACGTTGCTCTTACGAGCCACGTAGTGTGTGTGTGCTGACCCAATGGAGGGCCAGCACTACGGCTGGCGAGGTCCATAAGGCTTGATGCCGAAAGGCATTTCAGCCTTGGACCACGCCAGCCGTAGTACGCTTCCAGCATTCCTGCTTACCTGCCTTCCAGTTCCAGCACGTCTCCGGTAAGTGGTCTGTTTGTGTTTGTGTGTCGGGTCTGTTTTACTTTATGTTTGTGTGTGTATGTTGAGATGCGGGGGTGGGGGTGTGTGTCAGATGTGTTTGAATGTTTGTGTTTGAATGTATTTTGAGTATATGTTGAGATGCGGGGGTGGGGGGGTGTGTCGGATGTGTGTGAATGTTTGTGTTTGAATGTATTTTGAGTGTATGTTGAGATGCGGGGGTGGGGGGGTGTGTCGGATGTGTGTGAATGTTTGTGTTTGAATGTATTTTGAGTGTATGTTGAGATGCGGGGGTGGGGGGTGTGTCGGATGTGTATGAATGTTTGTGTTTGAATGTATTTTGAGTGTATGTTGAGATGCGGGAGTGGGGGGGTGTGTCGGATGTGTGTGAATGTTTGTGTTTGAATGTATTTTGAGTGTATGTTGAGATGCGGGGGTGGGGGGGTGTGTCGGATGTGTGTGAATGTTTGTGTTTGAATGTATTTTGAGTGTATGTTGAGATGCGGGGGTGAGGGGGGTGTGTCGGATGTGTGTGAATGTTTGTGTTTGAATGTATTTTGAGTGTATGTTGAGATGCGGGGGTGGGGGGGTGTGTCGGATGTGTGTGAATGTTTGTGTTTGAATGTATTTTGAGTGTATGTTGAGATGCGGGGGTGGGGGGTGTGTCGGATGTGTATGAATGTTGGAATTTGAATGTTTTTGTGTGCTGAGTTGGGGTTGGCGGGGTTCGGGTCTGTGTGTGTGCTGATTTGGGGGGTGGGGGTTTGGGTCTGTATGGGTGCATGTGTGTGTGCTGATTTGGGGGGTGGGGGTTCGGGTCTGTATGGGTGCTGGTGTGTGCTGATTTGGGGTGTGGGGGGTTCGGGTCTGTATGGGTGCTGGTGTGTGCTGATTTGGGGGGTGGGGGGTTAGGGTCTGTAAGGGTGCATGTGTGTGTGCTGAGTTGGGGGGTGGGGGGTTCGGGTCTGTATGGGTGCATGCTTGAGAATGTGTGTGCTGCGTTGGGGGGCGGGGGGTTCGGGTCTGCATGGGTGCATGCTTGAGAATGTGTGTGCTGCGTTGGGGGCGGGGGTTCGGGTCTGTATGGGTGCATGCTTGAGTGTGTTTGGGGTATAGTGTTGGGTTGGGGGTGAGGGGGCCATGGGGCATAGTGTTTGGTTTGGGTGAGGGGGCCATGGGGCATAGTGTTTGGTTGGGGGTGAGGGATAGGGGGCATAGTGTTTGGTTTGGGGTGAGGGACAGGGGGCATAGTGTTTGCTTGGTGGGTGAGGGACAGGGGGCATAGTGTTAAGTTGGGGGGTGAGGGACAGGGGGCATAGTGTTTGCTTGGGGGGTGAGGGACAGGGGGCATAGTGTTTGCTTGGTGGGTGAGGGACAGGGGGCATAGTGTTTGGTTGGGGGTGAGGGACAGGGGGCATAGTGTTTGGTTGGGGGTGAGGGACAGGGGGCATAGTGTTTGGTTGGGGGTGAGGGACAGGGGGCATAGTGTTTTGTTGGGGGTGAGGGACAGGGGGCATAGTGTTTGCTTGGTGGGTGAGGGACAGGGGGCATAGTGTTAAGTTGGGGGGTGAGGGACAGGGGGCATAGTGTTTGGTTGGGGGTGAGGGACAGGGGGCATAGTGTTAGCTTGGTGGGTGCGGGACAGGGGGCATAGTGTTTGCTTGGTGGGTGCGGGACAGGGGGCATAGTGTTAAGTTGGGGGTGGGAGCCATGGGGCATAGTGTTTGGTTGGGGGTGAGGGGGCCATGGGGCATAGTGTTTGGTTGGGGGTGAGGGACAGGGGGCATAGTGTTTGGTTGGGGGTGAGGGACAGGGGGCATAGTGTTTGCTTGGTGGGTGAGGGACAGGGGGCATAGTGTTTGCTTGGGGGGTGAGGGACAGGGGGCATAGTGTTTGCTTGGTGGGTGAGGGACAGGGGGCATAGTGTTTGGTTGGGGGTGAGGGACAGAGGGCATAGTGTTTGGTTGGGGGTGAGGGACAGGGGGCATAGTGTTTGGTTGGGGGTGAGGGACAGGGGGCATAGTGTTTGGTTGGGGGTGAGGGACAGGGGGCATAGTGTTTGCTTGGGGGGGTGAGGGACAGGGGGCATAGTGTTTGCTTGGGGGTGAGGGACAGGGGGCATAGTGTTTGGTTGGGGGTGAGGGACAGGGGGCATAGTGTTTGGTTGGGGGTGGGCGCCATGGGGCATAGTGTTGCACTCCATGAGTGAACTCAATAATAAAGCTAAAACAGGCACAGGTAGGAGATGTACATCCTTTGCTTTTTTGAGGAAACCTGACTCAACGAAGACCATACTCCTCTTGGGCAACCCTAACAGCAAACTATAGCAGTCCAAAATAACGGAATGGCCAATCAATGGTCAATAAAATATATATAATTTAAACAGACGATATACAATAACTAAACGAAATAAATTATAACAATGGAAAATGTGTAGTACAAAATGTAAGTTTGAAATGCAATAAAAATCGTTACCCCTCAAAAACATATTCTTTTTCCATGTGTTTAATACAAATTGGGGGTTGAAAAAGCCTCCTGACATGTCCCGCCTACCGCCCCGCCCACTTTTACTTTTCGGCCCACTATAGCCCTCATGTAAGGTACTTTCGGCCCTCTGTCAAAATCAGTTGTGCACCCCTGGTCTAAGGTCTAGGGCGGATTTGGAAATGATCGCTACTCCTCCACCTCTGGCGTTTGGTCTGTCCGCTCTGAGGATGGAGTATTTGTCTGGGATGGCTAGCGATAAATGGGGTCCGGACGCCTCATGAAGCCAAGTTTCTGTTAGGGCTAGAAAGTCGACGTCGTTGGTAAGGATAATGTCTGCAATTTCTGTGGGGTGGGCAGCCAGGGATCTGACGTTGAGTAGGGCGCCTTTAAGTGGGGGAAGTGTGGGCTTGTTTGGTGCAATGTGCTTTGTATTAGTATTGGTGTAAGGTTTGGAGTTGGGTTTAGAAATAGTGGTGGGAAGCCTGGAGCCTAATCTGTCATTGCGGGCTGTGATGTTGGGAATAAGGGAGGGGGGGTTGGCCCGGGCGGCTTAAAGCGGGCGGGAGGTTTGGTGGTCAGTTTGGTTTGGTTAGACTTAGCAATGGGACTGTGGTGGCTGTTGGTAGGTAGGCCATGGATGACGATGGATGTGGAGGTGAGAGGGTGGTGGTAAGTGAAGGGCAAAGGGGGTGCGGAGGGTAGGAACGGAGTGGGGTAAGGGATGGGGTGGTGTCTGGGGCACCCTAGTTTAGCCAGGCCATCCTGGTGGGCTATGTAGCTATTGTTGCTACAGGGTACGTTGTCCTGTATTAAGCAGAAAGGGAACATGATTAGGGCAGGCCAGAAGATCATGGTCTGTGGATAGCGGTGGAGTCTAGTGGCACTGGTGGGGAGCAGGCAGACTAAGATAGTTGGTGGCTAGTTAGAGTCGGTTAGAGTTTTTCCACAATTCTAGTGGTCTGTTAGCGACCATAGGGCACAACACAATTCTAGTGGTCTGTTAGCGACCATAGGGCACAATACAATTCTAGTGGTCTGTTAGCGACCATAGGGCACAACACAATTCTAGTGGTCTGTTGGCGACCATAAGGCATGACTACTATACTATACTATACATACTAGATGCAAGTGTGGGCACAGGGTATCCCTGGGCAAATCACAGCAACACGAATGCTAAATGCAGATTGGGGTCAGAGCAAGACACTTAGAGCACAGGAGCTGAAAGCAAATAGGGCGCAAGGCACCTCTAGGTAAGGCAGTGTAAAGCACCAAGAGGTTAGAGCAATTGTAGCGGCATATTACAAGTAGGCGTATATATATGCAGGGCAAACTGGACTAAATGCAAATGCGGCGTGAGGCCCCTACAGACGAGGGGATACAGAAGAGGCCGTGCAAGAAATGCTGTACGAGTGCCCAATAGATATTATGAATCAATACGTTTTTGCGTGATTTCGGTGAAAGGTGGTTGTGGTTAACCAAGCGCAGGGGACACCAGCGATGTATAGTACTTTATGGCTGGGACATCAGATACGGCGCGCAGCGCACAGTCAGAGGTGTGGGTCTTAGTGCTTGGACATGTGCAAGCTACTCACATGGAGGATCGTCTTCGGAGGGAGCCTGTGCAGCGGCCCATCACGGACAGGCACAGACAGGCTCTGTGCCTTATAGTAGGTGCCTTTGGGGAGGTGCCGGCTCGCACCTTCCGGCGGGGTCGTGCAGGTAAGAGGCACCGGAGCACCAATGAGGCGTAGGGAGCTGTTGCCTAGCAACAGACAACATCGGGAACGGCGGCCATCTTGTGAAGCGCCATGCGGTTTTCACAAAGAAAAATACCGAATACCATGCGGATTGCTGAATTTAGGCGTCGGATGCAGTGCGTGAGGCTGTGGAAGATCATCCTTCATGTGCTGGGCGCTGGATCGACGGTGGATGGTACAATGTGCAGTTTCAGGCAGGCACGAGTACCGCGAGCTGGAACAGCTGATGGAGTCAGCTGGCGGCCGTGTGAGACGGCAGCGGCGGAGCTCCTGCCCTAGGCCCTGGGAGATATGGTAAGTTTTATCAACACATTGAGAACCCTGAGAACTTTCCCCTGACGGATACTGATTACATTGGGAAAGAGGACCTCAGAGTGTTGATGAAATGTCAAAAAATTTTCAGATTCCAAGATGGTTTGTTGGTAAAGAAATCCCTATCTGGCCATGATCAGTGGGTGGTTCCTACCTCATTCTGAAGCCTGATCTTAAGTCACACCCATGATGCGGCCACAGCCGGTCATAGGGGGTTTCATACAACACTTGAGATCTTAAGAGAGGTTGCATACTGACCACACGTGGGGCAGGACCTCGACCAATACTTGAAGGGGTGTCTTTTTTGTGCACAATTTCAGCCAACATCCCTCACACACCGTGCACCTCTCCATGAGAGGGGGATGACACTGCCATGGTCAGATTTGAAAATCGACTTTATCAGGCATTTACTAAATGGGTGGAATGTCTCCTGGCCCCAAACTGCAAGGCAGAAACAGCAGCTGCCCTGATGATCAACCACATCTTTTCGCGTTTTGACTACCCCAAAGGATTGAGTCAGACAGAGGTAGCCATTTCACCAGCGAAGTAATGACAAAGATTTTGGAGATACTTGGGGTTAAAAGGAAGCTACGTATTGCTTACCGGCCAGCCTCTAGTGGTGCAGTCGCACATTACAACAAAACCATTGTGAGTGAGCATACTAAAAAAAATGGTGGCAGATTCTGAGCCAAGTTGGGATATCCGATTACCTCTTCTCCTAATGGCTATCAGATCTACCCCTTCATCTGCAACTAAAAGTCACCGTTTGAGATGATGACTGGACGCAGGATGGTTCTTCCCCAGCATCTGCTCTACAGGACCCAAGAGCAGACATTGATCAATGCCTCCACAACTCATGAGTATGTTGAATATTTAAGAAAACACCTTCAACATGCTTTTGCTTATGCTCAGCGAAATCTAGAAAGAACAGCCGATAGCATGACGACCCACTATGACTTGAAGACTACCAGGAAAGAATACAATGTAGGAGACCATGTCTATCTATACAATTTCCAAAGGAACCAGGCCAAACAGCGGAAATTTCTGCCTAGCTGGAAGGGACCTTTTGAAATTGTAGACAAGATCTCACCAGTCACCTGCAAGATCCCCATCCCCAAAGTCAGTCTGGCATAGGGGGAAGATAAGTGGGTCCATATTAATCAGCTAAAGTATTGCCATCCTAGGCACACTCTGCAGCAACTGGAGGAGTCTTCTGGAACCCCAGAGGGGTCCGCTCCAGATCAATAAAATTCCAACCCTTAAACCATTCCACACATAGTCTATAAAATACAACAATGCAAATGTCTCCTGATTTAGAAAATGTATATGTCCGCCCCATTGCATTAATAGTGGTGGGGAAATGTCTATGAATATGTTTTTGCTTTGTCATCCTAGGAGAGATAACCTATAGTTGACTGGAAACCACGGAGACTGACCAAGGTGGATGACCCTGGGACCGGGAGAAAAGATCTGAGGTGTCCGGGGTATCGCTCAATACTCCCATCAGGACTGGTGAGGAGAACCGATCGATCCACCCCTGATGGAGGAAAAGATGCAGAACTTTTCCATTTGAGGAATCCTGAAAGATGAGGCTTACATCCCAGTCTTGCGAAGTTCAATTGATGAAAGAACAACGGCCATCGCAAGAGGGGGGCTTGTGGGATGTATCAACCCACTCATCCAAGCCCTGCAACATCACTGTGCCTTGCTGGCAGCAGAAACATCATAATGGCCGCCGGAAGGCATGCTGCTTGCCAGAAATCACCAGAAAATGCGCAGTAAAAATCTTAAAGCTAGGCCGCCATCCATTTTTGCCTATCTTAGTGAGCACAGGAGATCACTGGCCAAAACCACCATTGAGCTATCCACCAAGCAGCCTGAAACCACTTGGAAATAGCAATTCTGATTGCAAAAGAAACAGAGCTAGGTTCAAAAATCCTTTTTTATTTGGTGTCAAATTTGCAAAAACCATGGCTCACAAACCACCTAAAAAGATCCAACTTCCTTGTTGGGTGGTCAACATCATTCTCCCGCAAGAATCTACATGAATATAAGGTCCACAGAAGTGTATCTATATCTGAACAAGGTATACTTTTGAGGATTGCTTGCAGGAAGAAATCTGTCAAAAATGGGTGTAGTACCGTTGCTCACCTCTACCAGAAAGCCGGTGTTTTAAAATCATTTTCTTTGTAAAGTTGAAACTGGAACCCCAAACTATGCCAAAGAAGAGAATTCCATCAAAATGCCATATAGAGTGCCACACATTGATTTAATGTGGAAAAAAGACTGGATAAATGTATTTTTTTTACAAGGAACTATGTTGCAATTTACCAGAAGGTAATCTGATTTAGTCAAAACTTTCAAGAGGCTTTCTTTCCCTGAGAACCCTTCACACCTCGGGCCTTCCCACCAAAAGGGAGGATGTCGCATTGACATGCTAATCAAGAGGGGATGAGATTTTCTCTGCAGCCCGGAGGAAGGAACAATGGGGGCTTTGGGATGAACAGGAATATGCTGATTTGGGTGTAACTGACAACAACTGCTCTGGGAGAGAGAGGACATGTGACCCTCTGAGTCAGCCAGCTCTGGGGGCAGAGACAAACCATTGTGAATTCAGATAGCCCAGCAAATATATGTTTTTATAAAATTGCTTATAACAAAGTGTACCAAGCTGACAAAAATGTAAAACTTTGAGACGGTTAAAGTGAAAAATGCACTCACAATTTAAGACTACGCTGGACACCGTGTGATGTTCTGAGACCAAACCCCGGAATGTATTAATATTGCAGCTGCAGTGTTTTTGCTATGAACATAGGAAATTACAGTAATATGCTCAGAGAGGATATGCATGCATGTATCAAATTTGGAGCAGAATGAATATTGGGAAACCCACCAAAAGCGCGAAATGTTGTCAATTCTGAACCCAAGCTCATATGAACATGGGACTTGAACAGAGACATGCCTTAATCTGTGATGTGTATATGTATTATGAACAACTTGTGTATCTGGAAAATATGTTTTTTGGGAAAAATAGAGTTTCTATGAAAAAGCAAAGGAGAGGGATTTCAGTTAAGCCGTAAAAAACAGCATCACTCTGACACATATGACACACTGCTCCTGTCTCAAATCAGGGGACAGGGAATCCTCTAACCTATCAAATCCTTAGAGGGTTGGGCATTGTAGAGTCAGCCTTCCCACCAACTTTGGAAACACATAAATAGAGACTGCTTAGGACAGATAAGGGACATCTTTTCCACTCTTCAACTGATTCCTGCGAAGCACTCTGCCAGACCAGATCCAGACTAGATCCAGAGACCAGAATTTAGGATCCAGACTCCAGAACCTTGAAGCAGAAAGGCCCAATCCCAAAAGCTGAACTCTTTTCAGCAGGCCTCAGAATCTTTTGCAACCTGATTCTAACCCCTAAACTTCCCAGGCGCATCTCAAAATCCAACAGCCGGGCTGAGCTGTTTTGCTTCTCGCTAAGAACCCTTTGCTAGAACCAAGATCCAGACCCAGAAAGCAGTGCTGTATCCAAAGCCCGTCAGATCCAGTCTAAGAGGCCGTCCAGACCGCCGTGCAGTGCTGAGAGCAGAACCCAGAGTGCCTGAGACCTGTCCAGATGTGAGTGAAGCCAAACCCTTGAGCAGATCCTGATGGGGCCCCTTCCATTCCCAAGCCTAGGAGTGAGTATCTAGTCTAGAACTGTCCATAACCAATCTCTTACTTTAAAGTAATCTTCCTCCAACCATATTAACCTATCCAGAACTGCATTATAGAATCCTGTGTCCATCCTGTTGATTCCAAATCTGTAAAGCGCAATCTGTCACGTCGAAATCTTGACCTTATTTCTGAAAATCTACCTTCACGAAAACCTCAGTAATTTTTATACCGCAGGTCCTAGAACCGAAATTTAACTGTCATTTTAAAGCTAAGATCCTAAGCTTTCTAATAAACCCATAACATTTCATTATAGTCTTTCCATAATTGCGTTTCACGCACACGGAAAAATTGGCGCAAATTGCCATTTAGCCCCATTTCAACACATGTCCAAATAGCTGTTTCTTTTTTGCAACTGCTGAAATTCGTTTTCAATCTGATAATCATTCAAGAATCATTGCTAGTGTTGACCTGAACCAATCCAAAGTAACTATCACTTATCCTGAATCTCCTTTAGTGAATTTAAATCATTTTAGCATATTTTTCACCTTCATTGCAATCACATTCAAAAGTATTTTTGGCTGTTTTAAAATCATTCCTGTGTCTCTCTAAGCTTGCTGGGGGAACTGGAATTGAACTGCATTATTGTATTGTTTTTCTGAAACCTGTGTGCCCTCATTTCCATCTCTTCATATTGCATAGAGGGGGGAGTGAGGAGTCACAGGGGAAAAAGTGATTATCTTGTCTTTTGATTGAAACCATATCAAGTTTATTTCTGTGTTGCATTTTTCCGATTATTGCATTTCCTTGATCCATACAAAGTATTCTCTGATACAGTAACCTTCCTATTCCTACTCCTTACTGATTAAAGAGAATGTTCAGACTGTAATATTATCCATTGCTGATTACCGTTCATATTCATAAGTGTGCTATACCGATATTATTTTATTCATAAAAGTGTGATATATATATATATATATATATATATATATATATATATATATATATATATATATATATATATATAGTTTAATTCTTCAAATAAACCTTTTAATTTGCAAAACAAACCTACTTCTTGGCTCAGTGAGGTCGGGGGATTCAAAGAGAGGGGCATTATATAGGGTTCATCATCACAATTTAAAGAACTTTAACATACAAATATATAAATACAGGGTGCCATTGGGCATCCCATACTAAGCATTGATTTAGTTGGAGTGCTGGATTGAAGTCACTTACAGATTGCAGTGGCAAAACCACAGCCTTTTTGCTGCAATTCTTTTTGTAAACAGCCATTCTTGCTGCAATTTTAACACATGGAACCCATAGAACAATGCTGGCCAACTCTGCCATAACACTCAGCACCTGCAACAATCTTACCCACTCTCTGGCCTTCTGACCCGAACCCACCACCACTACCAGTTGCTAAAATCACAAACATTGTGTGCACCTCTGACCAGCATTACACGTTGTACCGACCACAGTGAGACGCTGCACCCTGAACATACCACAGAATACTCTTCCGCCGCCCGCAATGAAGGCCAGAATCCTGGAGGACCAGAGACTTGTCTTGGCAAACATGCACTACTACTTTTGTTTTATTTTTTATTTTTTATTGATATAGCTGTAAAATACAGCCTTTCAAAATGAAAAGATACAGACAATCAAATATAAAAAGATTCTAAAAAAAAAGACATATCATATAAAATAAACATCTCATATATAATAGACATATCATATAAAATAGACCCGAGTTAACGGAGATTACATATGCTTACATTAAGAATTGGAATCTTTTCACAAAATTCAGTTCACATACAACCATTCATATCTTATAGTTGTTTGGCAACATTATGTTACTTGAGAGACGGTGGAATCAACTTGATTTAACAAATTTAGAGAATCAATAAACAAGACACTTGCAATATTCATTTTTGGAGATTGACTATTAAACACAATATTCCAGAATGTCGCCTCGCTTATCATGAAATTAGCCTCAAACAAATGTTTAAACGCTTTGTGTCTTTGCTGTGCTAGGGCAGGACATTCAGATATTAAATGTCTTAAAGTTTCTGTAACCCTTTGGCCATGACAAAATCTGCAATTTACATTGGATGTAATTTTCCACATAAACCGCACTTCATTCGTCTGGCAGATATTCAACCTCAGTCTCAAGTATGTGTATCTTGCTTTAGGATCAGGAAATTTAGTTAGGTAATTTTCAATTACATAGAGTTTTTTAATCGCAAAGGATTGTTGTTTGAATACTCGGGTTTTCAGGCATTCTTCTCTCGTCTTTATCCAGTCATTCAACCTGTGCTTTGTTTTGGCCCTCTCAGGATTATTCATGAGTAGATCATCATCAATTCCAGACATCTCCATCATCATTTTAACCCAATTTCTCCATTTCAAAATTGGAGAATTAATTGATTCTAACATATGTCTACCTATTGTATACAATATTCCATTTTGTTCAACAGCCATTAGATATTTTCGATATAGTAGTAAAACTTTCCAGGTATACACTGCATATAGGGATACAAGACCCATTTCGTGCCGTATTAGGCACATAGATGTAGACATCGGAAGCCCACAAACTCTTTTCCAATATCGTCCCTCAATTCTCAGCCATGCATTTCCACTAATAATCCCTCTGGTTTCTGCTCCATAGGTTATAATTGGAGTTACTTTTTGCTTAAAAAATGTAATAGCTGGAAATAACGAAAATTTGCCAAATTTGGCTTGGATTACCTTAGTCTGGGCTATACCTGTATTCACCTTGAAGTTAATCTCATCATGGTATGGTTTGTACTGTGGCTCATTACTGATTGTCAAACCCAGGTACTCATATTCAGAAACAATACTTATGACTACTTTCTGGATTTGCCACCGGGCAATAGAGGTTGTTTTTTTTTTTCCCTCTTTGGTCAATGATCATTATTTTGCACTTTTCTTGATTTATTTTCAGTAAGTTTGCATCAGCATAATCACTTAAACAAGATAATAGGGCTTGCAAACCCCCTGGTGTCTTAGCTAATAATACTAGATCATCAGCATAGAATAGCCAAGGGATTGCCTGACCTCCCAAACGTGGAGCATCTGATAATGTTCTCAAGAAGTCATGTTGTACTGCTGACATAAAAAAGTTAAATAAGGTGCTTGCCAGAATGCATCCTTGCTTTAAGCCCCGGAAAGTTTCTATGGGGTCTGACAGAGTGCCATCTAGAGCCAATCTAATTTGGACTGTGGTTTTGGAGTGTAATTCATTAATCCAGAATATGATGTAGTTTGGACATTTTGCTTCTTGAAGTTTGTTGATTAGCAATTGTCTACATATAGAATCAAAGGCCGCCTGAAAGTCAATAAAGGCCAAGTAGACTGCCTGTCCTTTCAGATATTCTTGTTTCTTAATAACCTCTAATATATGGAGATTAATCGCTGTCCCCATTCCTGGCATAAAGCCAGTTTGATTGGGGTCTCTAATTCCAGCATTACTTAACCATTTATTGATATCTCTGAGTAACAATCGTGCAAATATTTTGCTCGGTATGTCTAAGAGAGATATGGGTCGATAGTTCTTTGGATTATTGTTATCTCCCTTCTTGTGAATGGGTATGGTGATAGATTTTCTCCAGGAATCGGGGATAGTCGATGTTAGCACCGTTTGTCTAAAGATAATAGCTAGAATTTGAGCCCATGCTATGGGATTCTTTTTTATCATGAAATTGGAGAGTCCATCAGGACCCGGAGCACGAGACGTGGACAACCTTGAGATGTGCATTAAAATATCATCAATATCAAAGCTAAGATTTTCAATTTGGTTTGGTATCACACCCGGCTGCTGTCTTGTTGTTAGGGTACCAGCATATAAGGTTTTATAAAAAGTAGCCCACACTTCTTGTGGAATCAGATTCATTTGATTCACCAGCTGAATCCTCGTCTGTTTGTTTTAAAAGTGACCATATTTTAGCAGAGTTCTTCTCTTGGCAATTGCGTAGCATTGCCTCGGCGTCTCGTTGGTACATTATGGCTTTCCTTGCTTTTAACCAGTTCTTATACTTGCATTTTAGAGTTTTCAATTGGCTTAGATATTCTGGACGATTTTCCTTTATGATTTCCCTTCTATCGGCTCTATATCGGGTTTTGTGCAAAGCTACCTCTTGGTCAAATATATGCAGTGATTTAGGCTTCAAGTTGTTATGATTCTTTCTTTTCAACTTGAATATCTGCATTCGTTCTACGTAGGAAGGACGAGTATTAGTAACATAGCCTAAGTTATCGTTCTGTGGACAATTCAAGGTTTCCTCTAGAAGTTTTAAGGAGACTGGGGTCCAATGAAATCTATTTTGCGCCGCATTAGTTGTTAAATTACAGGCCGAAGATGAATCATATGTTTTGTCGTCAACTGACCAAGACCATTTCATAGACTGAATGTCGTGGTCACTTAATTCTTGAGTTATAATTCGATATTCAAATACACGATTGAACAAATCTCGATCCACATAAGTGTAGTCAATTGTGGCTAATTGGACCCCTCTGTGCCAGGTTTTATTCGAGGGCATATCGCTATTTTTTGCTCCATTTAGCATTAAAAACTGTCGTTCTGACATGTATGCATTCCATCTTTTAGCTAGTGGCGTCAGAGGTTTCCCCATTTGGTTCAAGCATGTTAAATTCAAGTCGCCCGTGATTATTACATTATTACACATCGGGTCAAGTAGAGTTAGTTTTAATAATTCATCCATAGCCAAGAAGAAGGCAAAATCACTTATTGCAGAGTGGTTCCAATAGATGTTTATTAATCCAATATCAGATGTTTTAAATTTTAGCCTTACCAATTGTAAAAAACTGTTCGGAGAGAACCACGGCTCAATTTTCATATTGGGTGAGGATTTTATGGCAACCATTAAACTGCCATGGGTCTACCTCTGACTGGCACAATAGCAGGAGACAGTATTGTTACATGTTTATCCCACACTGGAGCAACAGAAAGCCATATTTCTTGGAAAACCAAAATATCGTATTTTAACAATAAATTATCCTTGGAATTAGTTAAGTGTTTAAAACCTCTAGTGTTCCACGAGGCCAACGATAACGTTTTTAGATTTTGGCTTAGTTAATTACTATTCATTCGCACCTCTCTCTCATCAAATCTTAGTTCATTCCCGCTTGACTCGGTTAGCCGTAAATTGCAACTTTGGCCTTTCTGGTAAACATTTAATCTGGGTACAGACTGATTTCGGGAATTGTTGTTGTTCCCACAGTGCTGGATTTATCAAGATAAAGCCCAAATCATATAAATGATCTCTCGCTTCCCATACTGCATTTTTGACAAAACATGACTTCATCCATATTTTAATCATGGTCAGATCATTTCTATGAGGGAATTCAATTTGATCTATGTCGCTCGAACAAATCTCTTCTAAAGCATGTACTTCAGCAAATATATTCATCACAGATTGTCTATTCAAGTCAAATGTTGGATAGGGCTGGGGCCGGCACTGCATTATCAGACAATTTATATTCGGATCTCTCATTGCTGTTCGATCGCCCACTTTAGATGAATAGTTAGCTTTGGGTGGCGGTGGGTTATTAGTTTGTCCTCTGACATTATTCATAGGTGTGTGCATTTTTTCACCACCGTCATTACCCATAGAGATGTCTTTCATATTCACCTGAGCAATAATTCTTTTTAAAGATTGCTCTATTTCTGTTTTCCATTCTAGTATTTGTATGCCTTTATCCTGTCCTTGTTTATTAATCTCGTGACTTTCGCCCATCTTGTCAACATATTCAACTTCATCATTCATTCTCTGCGACTCCGACTTAGCAGAGCTGCTCGTGCTATCATTTGTTGAATTCGTTGATAAGCTTGTAGTCACGTTAGTTATGTTGCTATTCACTCTATTGATTAGTTATTTTGTTGTCTTACCCTTATCAATTTCCTTCTGCTGTTCGGATAACTGAATCAGACTATTCAGGGGTTCATAGTCTGCGGGCATGTTTGATGAAATTAGTCCTTGACTCGCTTTTTGAGATATCACTTTCTTATATTTATTAGCGATAGCAGTACGAGCTACTGCAGCAGCTGATTTCGGTAGAGTTAAGGAACAAATAAATTGTTTGGTTCCAGTGCTTTTAGGGTTTGGAGCTGTTGTAACAAGTTTTATTTTTTCCGTGATAATTTTAGCAATCACCTTTGATTCTTTTTTTTTAGTATCAAAGATGTTATAGGTCTGGGCATTATCATTTTCAGAAGCCCCAGCCTCAGTCTGAGCCGTGTTATTTCCCCCCTGCACCTGAATCTCTTTAGTGCCCACTTCCAGATTTTTTGTTTTGTTCTTCTTTTTTTTCGCACACGCTTGCCCCCTTTTACACTCCTCCTGTTTATCTTCAATGAGTGTTATGGGGGAGCTTTCCTGATCTTCAACAATTATGGCTTTACTGGTAGACTTTGCCTTTAATACTTGTATTACACCTTCACCTTTTTTCTTTTTGGCTCCCAATTGTGCTACATTCAATTGTTCTTGCGTGCAATCAATTAACAAGATCTCCTTTTCTTTTGAAGTTATTTCTTCCGTACCCGGATCAGTATTGATAAATCTGCAGTTAAGCCCACTATTTTGACGCTCTCTACAACCACAATGAGACTCAATGCCAGTATTCCTCTGAGATAATTTCATTATCAAGGCAAGTTGTTCACTTAATTTAGAGTCCAGTGTATCATACAGACGTGTGAGCGAGAATAGAGCTGCATTCATGGTCTGTAGTGAGGTTTCTAAGCCTATAACAAAGTTTCCCGGTATTGGATGTGTCTTTTCCACTGGAACCGAATGATTGCGCCGTGGAGTGGGTTGTGCAAATGAGGACGAAACAGATGAAGTATTATGTGTAGGAGAAAACATCATAGGTGAGTGGTATAGATCTTGTTTATCTATACTATCATCTAGATTCTGTTTCGAATCCGTAAGGAGTTTTAACTCAGATGAGGTGTGTCTATTTCTCTTAGGAGTAACTTCCATTCTTTCCTCATTCGCATTCGCACTATTGATTTTATCAACAGAAGCATCCTGTTCTTTTTTCTCACTACTCAACACTTGGATTATTTGTGTGCTCGACAAGCTTTTGGAAATTTCAGTTGGAACTTCCACAATTCTTTTATCTTGGAGATCGATTATTTCACATATTCCTGCAGCAACTAGAGAGTCGGGTAACGATGCTTGCATATTCTGGCTAGACTCCACAGTATGTGCACCAGTTAAGTTCTGGTTAAAAGAAGAAGAAGAAGAAGAAGAAGAAGAAGAAGAAGAAGAAGAAGAAGAAGAAGAAGAAGAAGAAGAAGAAGAAGAAGAAGAAGAAGAAGAAGAAGAAGAAGAAGAAGAAGAAGAAGAAGAAGAAGAAGAAGAAGAAGAAGAAGAAGAAGAAGAATCGTGCCCTAGGGATTGAACGGTCGCGGTGATCTTTTCATTTTTACCCCCAGGAGCACAGAATTTTCTAATATCAGATAAAGCCGAACAAGTTCTTATGCTTGAAGCCGATTTGCTAGCTCGTACTAAATTAATTGTTCTAGAAGACGACTTGGGCGTAGAAATAGCACCACGTGCGCATGCAG
This sequence comes from Ambystoma mexicanum, assembly GCF_040938575.1. Taxonomy (NCBI): domain Eukaryota; kingdom Metazoa; phylum Chordata; class Amphibia; order Caudata; family Ambystomatidae; genus Ambystoma; species Ambystoma mexicanum. The sequence goes on along the minus strand of NC_090934.1, from coordinate 113,326,826 downwards.
TGATGATTTCTTTCTACAGCATCCCGGTGCGCAATGTCATGACCATTTTGAATACAATGGTTTTATGGCAACCTTTGTTATCACACTTGTTACTATCCACACTTCAGTTTTTACTTTCAAATCGCTTTTATATTGTTATTGTATACGATTATCTGATTGTTTAAATGTGGTAACACCATAAAGCTCTCTCGTCAATCAGAACTGAGGAGTGTTCATACACACATGCACAGCTAGTCAATATGGCAAAGAGGTCTCTTTCCACAAAATTTAAAGTAAAAAGATAGAAAGAACGAAAATTTAAATGCCATTACATTACATTAGCCCCCAGCCCTCAGCCAGCAGACAGCCGACAGCACTTCTCAATGCACTTTCTCCAAATGCGCGCGGCCCGTTGTTTTTAAAGGATTATGGGAGAAGGGGGCGGAGCTTAGGCTCGTCGTTCTGCAATTAAGTAAATTAAAGAGTATGTTATATATCTGGCACAAAAAATAGAGTCCTTAGTATATTATACTAGTGTCTCCTTTTCCTCAGTGTCCTTAGTATCTTTACCAAGTCAATCTTTATGAATCAGCGTCCACTGCAAAAATGGGCATTCAGTCTCCTCCACAGCCGACAGCACTTCTCAATGCACTTTCTCCAAATGCGCGCGCGCCAAATGCACGCGGCCCGTTGTTTTTAAAGGATTATGGGAGAAGGGGGCGGAGCTTAGGCTTGTCGTTCTGCAATTAAGTAAATTAAAGAGTATGTTATATATCTGGCACAAAAAATAGAGTCCTTAGTATATTATACTAGTGTCTCCTTTTCCTCGGTGTCCTTAGTATCTTTACCAAGTCAATCTTTATGAATCAGCGTCCACTGCAAAAACGGGCATTCAGTCTCCTCCACAGCCGACAGCACTTCTCAATGCACTTTCTCCAAATGCGCGCGCGCCAAATGCGCGCGGCCCGTTGTTTTTAAAGGATTATGGGAGAAGGGGGCGGAGCTTAGGCTCGTCGTTCAAGTCAATCTTTATGAATCAGCGTCCACTGCAAAAACGGGCATTCAGTCTCCTCCACAGCCGACAGCACTTCTCAATGCACTTTCTCCAAATGCACTACTACAAAAGTCTCTTGATGGGCAGCCCAAACAAGAAACCACTTGGATTCACACAAGGCAGCTAAACTAGGGATTGGGTTCATATGTTATGATATGATATGATATTTTATTTACATCGCGCTACATACACAAGTGTTTCAGAGCGCGAAAAATGGCCATGCCATGGGGAGCCTTAAAAAACCTTCTTTTGCAACCAATACAGCATTGCATAGAGTTCAAAGGGCACTGCATTATAAGGAAAGCAGTGCAACATTGATGTTAAATCTAAGACACATCTCAAAATGAGGCCCCATTGGAAGCCTCAGCTCCGTCCCTGCTGACTGGCTATCCCCTGCACCCTTTAATAAGATAAAACACGGACTTAGAAGTCTAGCAGGAACTGTGCTTGAACTCTGGAACTTCCTAGCCACAGACCAAGGGCTGAAAGCAAACCTCCAGGTGTGGACTGTCCTACAGGGAACTCTGGAGATTTCCTGCTGGGTTCCTGCACTGTGGGCCTCTTCTGCCAGGGTACCTCGATTTTAGTTCCTATTCTCCTCTACCTTGCCTACATATCCCCCTTTCTTCGCTATCCACCCCTCCCTCATCTATTTGAAGTAAATCATGTATTATAAAGCTGCCCGTATTTTATTCCCCACTCAAAACAAATCTCACAAGTCATTATTTGTGTAATGTTTAACTGATTTTTCTTTTTAAATATAGGGAAACATGTGCTTTAAAATTGACCATATGGGCCACATGTTTTCCACATTTTGCTGGGTGGAGACACCCCCAAATTCTCTTTAGAGGGGTAGGTCTTGCTCACTATATTTACTCTCACCGTGTAATATGGGAACGCTTCCAAAACCATTTCTAGGGCAATTTATGGGTCTCAGTGCAGCTCTGGAAACCACCTAATCTCCATACAGTCTCTGAGGGCTCAGCTGATTTGCACTCTCTCCGTTGAACTGTTTCAACTCTAAAACCTTTCTCAATATATCCATTGCACCAAGACGGAATCAGCTTAAATTCTTCCCATCTCATATATCTTGGAATTAATCTTAACTTGCTACACAGAGACCCCCCACCCCCAGCGCCCCCGCCCCCTTAAAGCTTTAGGGCTCATATACACCCCAAACCTAAAATTGCAATGGATGAATAGCACGGAACTGACTATGGTGAATTCGGTACTTCTCCCTCCATTGGAATCCGGTGGAATCTTCCTGGCAAAAAAGAATGTTTACATTAGGAAATGCCATGTCAATTGGGGCTGTGCTGGCATTTTGCCCGAAATCAGAATGTCAGTATTTGGAATTGTGCACTGAATTTTGTGCAAACATAAGGAAGGAAGGAAGAAAGCAAGAAAGAAAGAAAGAAAGTAATAAAGAAAAAGAAAGAAAGAAAGAGAGAAAGAAAGAAAGAAAGAAAGAAAGAAAGAAAGAAAGAAAGAAAGAAAGAAAGAAAGAAAGAAAGAAAGAAAGAAAGAAAGAAAGAAAGAAACAGAGAAACGAGTACTGCAATTGAGAAAGGAAGAAAGATAAAGATTGGAATACCTAAATTAAGAGGAAAGCAAGAAAAAGAGAGAAAGAGACGAGAGAAACACTGAAGACAAAGCCAGTAGTATTGGCTTTTGTGTAGGCATGGCTAGGCACTTCAATGGTATGCCCAGGTACTGACACTATTTCCCACCTGTTCCGATGTTATGGCCAGATGGTACCTGGTACTGTCTTTGCCAGTGCTTGTTTGAATTGCATCTGTTCTTCACCTTCTACAGAATTTAACACTGACATTTAGTTCAAATACATCCTGTAATTTGGGAAAGGGCGGCGTGTTGGATGGGTGAGAAATGTTGCACATCCTTGGAATCGTGTGTTGCAATGTCAGTTCCGAGAAGCCGCCTTCTGTTCTGGCCTTCCTGGTGGGCGTGTTCCTCTGGACTGGTTGCACGGTCGCACATCCCTGCCTAGGTAACAGCCACCCAATTAAATCGCAGGACCTTGCTTTGTGCTCCTCACCAAAGTCCTGGGATCTTTCTGCGAGGATAATAGACTTCCTGCAAGCACTTTCATGAGCAGGACGCGCTTGCTCTGTCGAGGGAGCGCGCTTTTGATGCAAATGGATTGTTTTGTCCACTTTGGCAAAAGACCCACTGGAGCATCGTTTAGTGAAGAAAGCGGCTGCCCCATAACCACGAGGCGGCATTTTGATTTTTGATTCTCAATGTGCCATTCAAAGCGGTGGCGCCTTAATAAAATCCCGGATGGCCGGGTAGAGTTAGTTCGGGTGAATAATTTTCATCATCGTAAAAATGACCGTTCTCTTCGGCAATAAAGCCCCATTACTTTAAATGGGGAACAACCCATTAAACCATTCCGCTATTCATAGCAGGCATAACAATATCTGCAAAATATTTCGTCCTAGTTGGCCCCCCTTTGGTGTGGTCCCACACTTCAAGGCCCCGCACCCCAATCCGCAGCAACACACGGAGACGAGGGAATCTCCAACTTTCTTTATTTTCCTTTACAGGCGAAGTGTCCTGAGCTCTACTAGCCCCTCTTCGTCCTCCCTTCCTTCCCCCTTAAGGTGGCTCTCCTCTTAAGGTGGGCTGGCCCTGTTAACTGCCACAACACAAATGTGTCCATATCCATCTGGCAAATCTTCTGCCCGACACAGGCCGTATAAATCGCCACGAGGATTTCAAAATGGCCGACATTGCACGACACAAGAGCCCAGTAAAGTGTGAGTTCGTGGACTCTTTTCTTTTTACGACAGTCATTATATAATATTGATGGGCAGCGGGGTGCTCTAAGCAGGTATTACATAACAAGTGCTAAAGAGATTCCCCAAAAATCTGTCCTTTTAGCTACAAACATCATCAGAACACCACAACGTCTAATGTACAGATGGAGTGCATGCAACGTATAAAATGCGGTTACCAGTCAATTGGTCGAAAAAATTTGGTCGACAGGACAATTGGTCGACACCATTTGGTCGAATGCCAAATGGTCGCATTTTTTATTTATTTTTTTTACCCTTTGTTTTTTTTTTTTTTGGGGGGGTCCCCCCCCAACCCCTTTTTTTTTCTTTTTTTTTTTTCCCCACACGAAAACCCCCCAAAAAAATATATAAATTAAAAAAAAAAAATGCGACCATTTGGCATTCGACCAAATGGTGTCGACCAAATTGCAGTCGACCAAATTGCAGTCGACCAATTGACAGGACACCATAAAATGCATGGTACGGATAGAGTGCATGGAACGGATAGAGTGCATAGAATGGATAGTGCGCATGGAATGATAGGAACAAATGGAGTGGATAGAACAGATGGCGCTGATAGAACGGATGGAGTAGATTTTACGGATAGAACTGATGGAGCTGATAGAACGGATGGAGCAGATGTTACAGATAGAACTGATGGAGTGCATAAAATGGAGGGAGATCATGGAATGGATGGAATGCATGAAACGGATAAAGTGCATGGAAATGACGAGTACATAGAACAGAAGGAGTGCATATGACGGATGAAGTGCATGGGACAAATGGGATGCATGGGACGGATGGAGTGCATGGAACTAATGGAGTTTAAGGAACAGATCGAGTGGATGGAACGGATGGAGTGGATGGAACGGATGGAGTGGATGGAATGGTTGGAGTGGATGAAACAGACAGAGTGGATGGAACGGACAGAGTAGATGGAACGGATTGAGTAGATGGAACGGGTGGAGTGGATGGAATGGATGGAACAGATGGAGTGGATGGAACGGAAAGATCAAATCGAGATGGCGGAACGGTTGGAGTGGATAGAACAGATGGAATGAACAGAACAGATAGAGTGGGCAGAACCGGATGGAGATGGCCGAACAGTTTATGTAGATGAACGATCGAATGATAAAATGAATGGGATGACTGATAAACCAAACAAAGAACCAGGCGAAATGTGTGAACAGACAAAGCCAACTGCACAGACTGAGTGATAAAACGGACAGAATAAGTGGTTCAGAGGCGCGCTCGATCTCAAGCACTTACTGAAAACCACATATCACAACTAATCATGCACTCGTTGTGATTTTCTTTTCCTTTTGAATTGTGTTGTTATGTGCATTTGGCGCATCTGCTTGTTACTTCTTATGTTTTATGTGTTGGTTGTCAATTCCCAACTGCCTCTCTGCCCTGGGATTGGGGTTTGGTTTGTTTTCCTACTGAATTATGGTCAACAAATGTTTTTTATACATTAATTGGTTATAACTTTGCACAAACAGCCTCAGTAGAAGAGCGTTCAGCTCGAAACACGTGTCAGGCTGCATTAGTTTTTGATTAAAACCATTCATATATAAATGCAATTGCCTAATTACTTTATGTGTGTGCGCAGCTAGAGAGCAAACCCCTTTTCTCCTTCAATTTCCTAATCCAGTGGGAACTTGGCAGGCCCCCACTCAAGCTCTCAGCCGCAGCCCTTTCACAGCCAAATAATCTGCTGACCCATGCGCTGTATCCTGCTGGCTTTCTGCCACCTTTTTCCTCGTACCCTTTAAGCCTAGTGACACAGCAGCTTTACTCGGCATTATCTTCATTATAATGGCTACAACAGCTGAATACATTCTAACCAGAGATGATGATATCAAGGCCCTATTTGCCCCAAGGGGCTCGACATTGAATCCCTTCAAAAGGATAACTCCTGAAGTAGAGGATCTTAGATCCAAATTCATTAAGCTTGAACGCCTTAGCATCAGAGAAATCAATAAATTTTGGGAAAAGACTACTCTTACCCACTACCTACAAGAAAACAAAATACCTAGAGGTCTACGTATATTAATTCTACCTGACTTTGATGATCCTTTAGATAATGACCTCGCCTCGGACTGGGAAAGCAATCTATCCACTAGCTCCAATAATATGCTCAAGTTACTTATTGAACATGCCAAAAGAGAACATGCTAGAATTGTTGTTCAAATTGACAGTTTGAAAGAAGAAATTGCTCTTTTTGATGCACCCAGCACTACGATCGACAAGAACTATAAAACTCTATACACCCGTTTGCGCAAACACCAGGATGAAGTCAAACTACGCAAATCACGGAAGTTCTCACGTGACGACAGAGACTACCGTGACAATAGGGTCTATACTTATCAACCCAAATATGATCAAGTATCTCGTTTCCGTACGAGTAGCACAGCTTCGTCCCTTGCTAGCTCGGAAGCTGACAGTGACAGTGACAAACCATCTTCTCAGACAATTTCAGAAGCAGGTACTGTTATCTCTGAGTCTAATTTCTCTGATGCTATCGAGTCCAGGGAAGGGGAACAAATACCCACTATTCAACCCACGCCTTTTTTAGAACAAATACGCAGGTACAAAAAAGGCAACCGCCAAGCCGCATTAGCAGCGGCCAAACAGGTTCGATTTCAATTACCTCCATCCGCCAATATTCCAACCCCAGACCCAGGCCCAGGGGCACAAGGGGCGGCCAACCAACCAGGCGCAAACGCCCCGCTCGCCCAACGCAGAGTCACTCGGTCATCATACCAACAGACTCACAGGAACCAAATCAGATAGACCTAATTCATAACTTGAGTAGTTATTCGCTCTCCTCAGACGAACGTTCTGTCCTAAATCGTGGGCTTTCTTTTGCGCCTACTGGTTTCAATGAATATGTTCAAATTCAGATTGATCTATTTAAATTTGTTCGCAAATTAAAATTAAAGAAATTTTTCGCTACACAAGTCAAATTTTACAAAAGCAAACCTTCAGAACCACAACCATCTGACATCACTTTACAAACCATGTTGAGTACTCATGTACTCCTGTCTATTGATGAATTTGGATTAGACCCAAGTATGAATATTATGAATTTGATGCATGACCTTAATATTGAACAACAAACTTTGAAAATAAAAGAATTATCAAACAAATCTAAATTTACTCCTGTATTTCCTAAAGATAACTTGATTGATACTTTCCACCAAGCTGTAACCAATGACATCCACAAATTACAAGACTCCTTTATTAAAAAAAAGAAGCTGAAACCTAATCTTTCTAGCAAAGAACAACAAGCATTGCATACTCTGGCCTCTATTGATTCGATTATTATTAAGGAGGCAGATAAGGGAGGTAATGTCGTGATTCTGGACAAAGCAGACTACATTACAATGGGCCTCGCCCACCTTAATTCTCCAGGATGCTACGAAATTTTACTTGCTAACCCTACGCCCTCCCTTCGTGCAACAATCAAATCAGTAGTGGACAAATGGCATACAGCAGGTCTGCTAACAGATGTGGAAAAACAATTCTTAATTGTAGATGGGCCAACAATGCCAACTGCTTATTTTTTGCCAAAAATTCATAAACCTTTTGTCAAAATACCAGAAGGGAGACCAATACTGAGTGGAGGGGGTGGTATTTTGGAGCCTACCTCCCTGTACATTAATGAATGCATTTCACCATTAGTTAATAGCATACCCACTTTTATTCGTGACACAATGCATATTCTCCAGATGCTTAACCAATTACCCATGCTGCCTAATCTTGTACTGGTTACACTTGATGTAAAAGCGCTCTATACATCCATTAATCATCAGTTAGCAATTAGCAGTATAGATTTTATTTTTCGTGCTTATTCTGCTTCGTTTTTCGAACATATCGAAATGATCAAGGATCTTTTATCTGTTGCACTTACCAACAATGTATTTCTTTTTAACAATACTTATTATAGACAGTTGATTGGAGTTGCTATGGGGGCAAGTTATGCCCCTGCATTAGCTAATATTTTCATGCATAACTATGAACAACAATTTGTTTTTTCTAACCAGCTCTTTACGCCACATATTCATATGTGGAAACGTTATATTGATGATGTGCTTTTGGTTTGGAATGGTTCGATTGATCTCCTCAATAATTTTGTTGCTTATCTTAATTCTAACAACTGGGGCATTCAATTTACACAAACATACAGTCCCACAAGCATACATTTCTTAGATCTTACTATCAGTATTTCTGATAATCAGTTTGTAACCAAAACCTTCAGAAAATCTACATCCGTGAATGCAATTCTGCATGCTACTAGCTGCCACAGGAAAAATGTAGTCTCTAATATACCCAAAGGCGAATTCATTCGGGCAAGACGCAATTGTCTGTTACCAAAAGACTTTGACCACGAGTGCTCATTGATACGCAATAGGTTTATAGCCAGAGGCTATGACGCACGCTCTGTAGCAAAAGCAGAATCTGATGTACGGGCTATGAAGAGATGCGATCTACTCACTCCAAAAATAAGGCATGAAACTACTCACTCTCAGAAACTCAAATTTATCACGAGATTCAATTCAGATAGTTCGCTGCTTTACAATGTAATCAAACGGCATTGGCACATTTTACAACTTGATCACGACATAACTCCTTGGGTGGACAACTCACCAAGTTTCATCTATACTAAGGCAAATAATCTCAAGAATATACTTTCTCCTTCCTTTATGTCAATTCCACCCAAGCAACATACTTGGCTACATCAGCCCCCACGCCCTGGTTTTTACAAGTGTGGGGGTTGTTCTATGTGTACACATGCACTGGAAACTACCTCTATTGATTTCGGTAACTTAGGCACACATAAGATTCAGTCTTTTATTAATTGTAATTCAAAATTCTGTATCTACTGCATTAAATGTGTCTGTGGACTTTTTTATATTGGCAGTACTATACGTCCGCTGAGAATTCGTATCAGAGAACATTTGCATTCAATCACCCAATCTGATTCCAAATATCCGTTGGCTCTGCATTGGCAAAGATCCCATCAAATGGACAATAAAACAAGCATCCAATTTGCTGGGATGATGAAGGTGACTCTTCCACAACGTGGAGGCAATCAGATTCTAAAACTCAGACAATTAGAAGCGCGACTAATTTGCCAATACCGTACTGTCGAGTCTGGCCTGAACACAGACCATGAACTATCTGTTTTCTTATGATTTCAAGCTGTTAAATAAGTCAATTATGTTCTTTGGACATTTATGTCAATATGTATTGATTAGGTCTATGGATACTAATGGTAATCAGCCACCATCTACATGCTAATATATAATTACTGTGTTATCTATCTGGATGGAGTGGGCCCCCCCCTATTCAATTTCTAAAGACACAAACTTGTGAGCATGGACGTGGGCGTGGTGTCCTATTTTACATTACTGACATCCGCGGACAGCCTATATGATTTTATACTCCAATTTATGATCACATGGTCCTTTTTCGGTTCTTCATTCTGGTCAATTTCATACAGATTGTACAACCGGTATGCACATTTACCTTGGTATACTTACATATAATACGTATCCTTGCCCAAACCAATTAGGCGTATTGTATCACATTACATAATACTTATACTAGTCCATCATGGCGCCTTCCATTCCCACTTATTTCTGTGTTGATTCGCCCGAGCGCGGGCGTCTTCGCTGTCGCTTCCCGGACAGTTCCGAGTTATACTCGGCTTTGGAGGGTCTTCGGTTGGCTCCAATTCCTCACTTAGCAGTGAACGCACTGGTGAGTCAACGCTTTTACTTTGCACACGGCCCCTGCCTGTGCGCTTTTCTTGCTGTCTCGAATGCCCATAGAGATAATCGCTTAATTAGTCAATTGACTTTTTGTTATCTTGTTTCTTTTGGCTCTTGCCGTTCCTGTAATCCTCGTCCTCCTCCCGTGCTGCAGCAAGTTAATAATTTACCGATAATCTATCCGTGCAACTGCAAATTAATGGTAGGTTAATTTCTTAATATTTATTTTTTATCCTTCAATATACTGCTAAGTGTATATCGCATTAGCCAGACTTGAATATCAATCATTATCCTATTCTTGTTTTATAGGGAGCCCATGGTCAAAAACTTTTTTGTAAGAATAATTACACCTCAATCTTTGGTAAGTGAGGGAATTACGACACATACATAATAATTGTGTTACTACAGATTTTAAAATATCCCTTATTGCCATTTTTAACAATTTCTTCAATATTGCATCTTCTTCAGTACTCACAATTTATTCAAGCCAAGACTAAGGTACAATTCCACTGATTAGTGGCCTCATACATGTACTTTGGGCTGATTACCACGAGCATCCTTTCTCATTGAATAACCTTATTGTTTTCTTTTCTCTCTCTCTCCCCTTTATTATCATGGTTACTATGTGTTGTGGTTTTCTTTAACTAATCATGCACTCGTTGTGATTTTCTTTTCCTTTTGAATTGTGTTGTTATGTGCATTTGGCGCATCTGCTTGTTACTTCTTATGTTTTATGTGTTGGTTGTCAATTCCCAACTGCCTCTCTGCCCTGGGATTGGGGTTTGGTTTGTTTTCCTACTGAATTATGGTCAACAAATGTTTTTTATACATTAATTGGTTATAACTTTGCACAAACAGCCTCAGTAGAAGAGCGTTCAGCTCGAAACACGTGTCAGGCTGCATTAGTTTTTGATTAAAACCATTCATATATAAATGCAATTGCCTAATTACTTTATGTGTGTGCGCAGCTAGAGAGCAAACCCCTTTTCTCCTTCAATTTCCTAATCCAGTGGGAACTTGGCAGGCCCCCACTCAAGCTCTTAGCCGCAGCCCTTTCACAGCCAAATAATCTGCTGACCCATGCGCTGTATCCTGCTGGCTTTCTGCCACCTTTTTCCTCGCACATATCACATCACCACGCTTACTCTCCTCTATACACCATCACTCAACTAGAACACAACGATACTATGACACATTCGGTATAGCTGTTCTCATACTAACACTTGCCACATACTCCCCAACATCCTAACTAAACGCAGATGGCTGCACACCCGCCAGCCTAGGCGTTCTCCTCATGCCTAACACAGCCAGAATCAGTCTCGGTATCACCCTTGCCAGAACGAACACATACTCCTGATCTCCCAACCACCACACCTACCACTAAGAAGCAGCTATCATACGAGTGCCACACCCGCTGCACACATATCCAGTGCTCACACGCACCTTATGACTCTCTCTCTCTCTCTCTCTATCTCTATCGCGCCTTGAAACACTTGTGTATAGGCGCGTTACAAATGCCATATCATATCATATCTCTACTGACTTGAACTACGGTTCCCGAGGGTGTTCAACCTACCAGCGCCTTGAGATCATACCAATGGTACATAAGGCGCTATATAAATGCAAAGTAAAATAACATAACATAACAGCATGTCAAGTATCATATCATATTGCATGTTATTGGATCATGATTTTCTCCTGCGATTTCATATACTATTACGTTATATATCACTTATATAAACACTTGTATATGAGCGCGATAGAAATAAAAAATATCAATATCAATACTATATGATATCACAGGAGAAATTGAGTGAACTATGTGGGTGAATATGTAGTTGTATTGAAATCTGTATATTGGTGTCAAGTGTCAGTGCTGTAGTCAGATTCACACAAATCAACCTTAATACATTTGTACCCTTGTAGATACATGAAGTGCTCTTGTGACACATTATTATATGGCGTGATATGCATGCTACGATGACTGAGATAATAGGAACTCATGTAAAATGATAACATACATTATATATTTCAAATATAGTATGATATATAGCATCCACAATGCTCTGTGAAAGTATCTAATATGATTTTTTGAAAATCATATTATTTTCACATAAAATGTGCCATGGTGTATGATATGATATTGCACATTGAGTGAAAGAAGCCATGTAGTATGCTAACATAGAATACCAAATAATATATAATGTGAAATTGTACATGCATGCATGTATGATAAGATGTTTAACTTATTCCTCTTGGAAATAGTGTGATAGCCTCCTCCTGCCCAAAACTATTTGAATGGCATGCCTGTGCTAACTTTATGTGACAACAAAATGATGCATGATGTGATATAATTTTGTATAATAGGGCATATTATTATATGTGAAAAGTTATAATAACATAACTGAAGAGGTGATGGCTGGAAGGTTTAGAATTAATCTTAACTTCTGGCATTGCTGTGGGCCACATTCCAGACCATCGTTCTTCGTCTGCCAATCCATTACAAAAGGGGAAAGACCATATGCAAATCAGGCTTGGACCCACCCCAAAAAGGAGCAGTCCAGCCCAAACTGCTTGTTCACATCCTCTCTGCACAGGACCACAAGCATCTCCAGACCTGTTTTGGCCTTGTTGGGCATCATCAGTGCAGTGTACCTTGGGTCTCTAGGCCCAACAGGCATAGGTCCCATGTCTGGGGAATATGTCATGCAATTTGTAATGCTATGATAGTTTATGATAATGTATTGTGCAAGAAAGGATGAGCAGAATTACTTTGTGGCTTGGTTTAATTACTCCTTCCACTCGTCTAAGGTCATCATTAATGTTTACTTGAATGGTACCGTCTTGGTCCAAGGCCCTCAAGCCAATCTTATGCTCTTTGATAGACGCTTCCCGCACCTCATCAATTTCCTTCCTTTTCCTGCTGTGCCCTCTCTTCCCTCCACGCCTTCCTCGCCGTCCCCTGCTGTCTCCTCCTTGGCAACCTTGCCCTCTCCTCCTTCCTCTTCTTCATCTTCACAGGGAGTTCCTCTGATTTGTACCTCACCTCGGATATCTTTAAAGGACGGCAACCTTCTCCATATTGCCACTATTAACTCTCGGTCAGCTGTCAAACACTCCTCTGACATCTGCCTCTTCCCATAGGAACTTGACCTTGATGTCTTCCGTCTCAAAAAAGACATGGTTCAAGGCCATCTCTGTCACGAGCTTTGACACTCTCCTCCATGACGCTACAAGATCCTCTCCATGCCCAGGTCCAACCGCTCCGGAGGGGGTGTAGCCCTGATCTTCCCCGAGTGGATTCCTGCCTCTGTCATTCCTACGCAGACCGACTGTTGTATTTGTTCATACTTGCATTGCATGACTGTATTGTTACGTTTGTTCAGGCACCCAGTCCTGCGTATACCTGAGTTGGAATCTTTATGGTTGAAGGAGCGTAGGGATTCTAGGAACGGTGGTTTTTGGAATGACGGTCGAGTGAGGAGCGAGTACAGGACTGGGCGCCGGGTTTATACATACATTATTGAATAAAACTTGAAGCATGTACCAGAAGCTTTACGTGTCGGCCACAATACTTCAATTGGCGACGAGGAGGGTCCACCCAGCGCCGGCAAACACACGCATTGGAAGGGAAGTGAGAGCTGGAGCTCTGAGCGAACAACTTTGTTTACTTGTGCCGATGTTTGTTTATTTTTTTTAAGGCTCACAGCAGGAAAAGGAAGAGTAAGGATCTAAGGATCCAGGAGAGTGAATTTCCTCTGAACAACATTTGTTTTTGTTCGCGCATATGTGCGCGAAGGGGACACAGTTAGTTCTGTCATCCAATATTAGAGGAAAGGACAACATAAAACGGCCTCCATTTTGTACTATGAGGAAGTCAGGCGGGGATGTTGCGAGGCACGCTTCATACTCGTCACAGTACTTTTTTTGTTGCAGTAAGACATAATATATAAATAGCATCATTCATGAAGAAATGAAGTTACTGTCTATGGATCATTTTATGGTTTGGTGAACATTAAAAAAAAAAAGAGTAAATACAAATCTGAATTTGTGGTACTGTATGCAGGTGAAGCATTTTTGTGTACAACTTTAACTATGCAAGGAATCAGCATTCAACCGGCAGCCAGTTTTCTTCCAACTCCTGGGCAACCTCCAGTGGTTTGGTCTGAATGGAAGGAGTTTTGGTTGAATTATATTCAAACTGTAGAACAAGAAGGACTCACTCCTCGGAATAAGAAACTTGTATTACTCCATGCTCTAGGGTTGGAAGGACAAAGAAAATATAGAGAGCTTCCAGAATCACCAGTTGATGAGGCTGGTGACAGTGATGAGCACGATAAAGCAGTGAGATAATTAGATAAATATTATGCCCCAGAGACTAATGTGGCAATAAATAGATAACATTTTTACACGAGAGCCCAGAAAGAACAGGAAAGCATCGAAGATTATGCTTCGGCTCTGAAGTTGTTAGCCCGTACGTGTCACGTTGGGAATGGAATCACTCTTGATGAACTTATTAGGGACCAAATTATAACTCATACAAAGGACACGCTCATTCAAGATAGGTTGTGGATGGTAGGGAACCCATCTCTGCCACAAACCATGCCATTGTCAAAAGAATAGAACACAGTCAATTGTGTTCTAAAGAGAAGAAAAATAAGAAGCAAGAAGCTACACAATGCATGTTGCAGAGAAGTAGCAGAACTACACAAGAAGTAGAAGAGCAAGGACTGATCAATGTTGTGCAAAACAGAGATCGAGTTGAGCTCGCCATGAACAGAGGCAATAAATACAAGGGATCGGAGATCAAAGGAAGTTTCTCTAAAGGGAAGTCTCGGACCAAACCTGAAATCAGGTCCCAGAACACACAGGAAAGAGATAGCAACAGATGTTTCAATTGTGGGAGAATAGGCCATTTTGCCTACTCCAGGAATTGCCCTGCAATTGGACAAAAGTGTGGAAATTGCGGGATTAAAGGACATTTTGCAGTTACATGTAGACGCAAAAAGAGAATTTCAGCTATACAAGAGGAAGAAGAGGAGTCCGATGAAGAGAGAATATTCATAATACATGAACCACCGGGAGGAGAGTTTAAATGTCCAAGCTGTGAAGTTATTTTGGACAATTGCAAGTTAAGGGTAAAGGTTGACAGTTGTTCACCATGGACAATTATTTCCAGGAAGACCTGGCAGAGATTGTTTACGGAAGGCCTCAGAAACAAATTGAAGGCATCAGACATAAAGGATCCTGGTGGATTCGAGGGGTCAAAAGTACACATTATTGGTTGGTTCTCAAGTATTATCCAATTCAAAGACAGACGTGCTGAAGTGAAAGTATACGTTGCTGAAAAAGGTGTAAACATAATAGGATGGAGAGACCAAGCGGGTCTAAGAATAAGAATTGATCTGTGTGAAGAAGAACAAATCCTGATTGTAAACAGCAGCATATAAAAAACGAAGACAACAGTGTCAAGTCCTGGAGATGGTTTGCAATCGAAGTTGGGTCTGTTGAAAGATTTTGCTCATAGAATACATCTCAAATAGGGGGCAGCACCAGTGGTGCACACAAAAGCCAGACCTATACCATACACCATTGTTGACAAAGTTGAACAAGAACTGGTAAAACTAAAATCAGAAGGGGTGATTGAAAAGATTGAGGTATCACAATGGGTGAGTCCCATTGTCGTGGCTATAAAAAAGAATGGGAAACCTGGAATCTGCGTGGATTTGAGAGATGTTAACAAAAACATCATCACAGAAATATTTCCTTTGCCAATAATAACAGAGATGTTAAATCACATTGGGGATGTAGACACCTTTTCCACCTTGGCTCTATCTAGTGCCTATCACCAGATTTCACTCACGGAGGACTGCAGAGATATAACATTGTTCATCACACCTTATGGCCTCTATAGGTACAAGCGGATGCCTTTTGGGTTGGCATCCGTGGCAGTGGTTTTTCAAAGAGTAATAACTCAAGTTCTAAAGGGTTTAGCCGGAACAATGGTATATCAAGATGACATTATCGTGTTTGGCAATGGTTCTGAAGAACATGACAAGAGGTTGGATGAGGTGCAAACAAGATTGAAGTTGGTTGGGTTAAAAATAGAAGATAGTAAATGCAGATTCAGAGTGAAAGAGGTTGAGTATCTAGGTCACATGGTGAATGGAAAACGGTACAAGCCTAAATTGAAGGCTTTAAAGGCGATTAAAGAGTCAACTAATCTTACCAATACAGATGAGCTCAGGTCGTTCCTTGGGCTATGCGAGTATTATAATAAATTTGTAAAGAATTTTGCCAGCGTGACAGAACCTTTGAGAAAGCTGATGAAAAGAAATGCGAAGTTTGAATGGAGTGATGGATGTAGTGTAGCAACAAATGCATACAAAATGAGATTTGTGGAGCTGTGGAATTGGGGGTTGTTTTTGGTAGACGGACCAAGGTCACTGTGGATGCCTGTGGCAGTGGTCTGGGGGCAGTACTATCGCAAATAACGGATGATGGTAATGAAAAAGTTATAAATCATGCCTCCAGAGCAATCTCTGAGACGGAAACTAGATATTCTGTTACAGAAAAAGAATTGTTGGCTTGCATTTGGGAAGTGAATTACTTCAGAAAGTACTTGTGGGGAAGCAAATTTACTATACAGACAGACCATAAAGCTTTACTTGAAGTACTTACTGTGCGCGGAATGTGTAAGGCTTCTCCCAGGTTGGTCAGATTAAGCCTGAAATTGCAAGATTATCACTTTATGGTAAAATATGTTCCAGGCAAAAGAAATCTAATAGCTGATTATTTATCTAGGTTGCCTTTGGCAGGTGATAAACTGGGCCTTGAGGAAGACTGTGAGGTTGTAGCGACTATATTTGAAGTGACATCAAAGGAAACATTGTTAAGTGAACTTGATAAGGACAAGACTTTACAAAAAGTCATAAAATATACTGAATCAGGTTGGCCTGAGAAAAAGTTAGTTGATAATGAGTGTATGAAATTCTGGGAGATTAGGGATGAATTCTCCATTGAGAATGAGTTTTTAATGAGAGCAGATAAATTGATTCTTCTGCAGGAGTTGTACAAGGAGTTAATTGAAAAGGCTCACCAAGGACATCCAGGTATTACTGGTACTAAGAACAATGTGAGGGCGAAATATTGGTGGCCTGGCATGGACTTGATGGTTGAAAGATTCATCAGAAATTGTTGGCCATGCCAGAATAGTGACAAAAGTTGCAAAAGTTTTAAATTAGAACCAATCAACATCTCTAGAGCGGATATGCTATGAGACAGGTTAGGTATTGACATTGTGGGTCCTTATGGGAATTTAGCACATGACAAGAAATTCTTGATGGTGCTAGTAGACAATTAATCAGCTTGGTTGGAAATCAAGTCTGTTAATAAAATTGACTCTAGGTAAGTGATAAAGTTTTTGGTGCAAGTATTTAGAAGGGAGGGATCTCCCAAAGTGATTGTCAGCGACAATGGGGTACAGTTCAGAAGCAGAGAGGTGAAAGAATTTGCCAAATGTTCTGGTGTTGAGTGGAGGTTTTCAGCACTATATCACCCACAAACCAACGGTTTAGTGGAGAGATGCAATAGAGTAATTGTAGAAACAATAGAATTAGCATTGAGGAACAATATGTCTGTTGATGTGGCTCTTAAAGAAAAGTTGTGGAGTTTGAGGGTATCTGTCAGAAAAGATACAGGCAAATTGCGTTTTGAAATGATGAGAGGGAGAGTATGTTACGCTCACCTGGCTCCCACAGGGGCGTCGATCGGAACTGGACAGCTGCGGTTTCCACCCACGTGATGCATAGTGCAGAGATTACAGACTGGACTGGCCCACCTAATCTCGTCTGCTTGACCCGAAGAAGTATTCTCCTTAGGTTTTTAAAGGATGAGCTCTCCACCCTGCGTAGAATGCAGGGGCGCATGGATAACCAGTTACTTCACTGGTCCAAAGGAATTGGAGAGTTCCAGAACAATATTGACTCTGAGGTTCCTGGCGAGGAGCCGTAAGTATATAGTTCGTAAGAGTTCAAAATGTCTGACTTGAACTCTTGTCCGATTCCTTGCAGCTTGCAGCTTGACCCTAGAGAAGATTGCCTCGTGTGGCTGGTAAAGTTCAGGTAAGAGTCTGTAGTATCCAACACTGTCCGGTAAATGACACAAGTATGTAATCTGTTGCTTTCTCACTTATTACCGGTGCTGAGTGAGAATTATGGTGTTTTGAGGAATAATACCTCTGGCGGTAAAATCAGGTAAGTCTATTATGGTGAAGGAGATTCCCTTGGTTTGTTCTTTCGGCTCACCTGGCTGTCCTTTTGTTCCCCTTACATGCCGGAGTTCGGCGAAGATGAAAAGAGACTGCGCCGGCCCGTGGAGATGAAGAATGCCTCCGGCAGTAAAATCAGGTAAGTCTATTGTGGTGACTAATATTGCCTTATTATTCTCTCGGCTCACCTTGCTGTTCTTTATTCCTCTTAGGTGCCGGAGTTTGGCGAAGAAATTATGAAAACAGAGGTGGATCGTGGAGGTGCTACGAAGGCTGGTGATTATAGCGCGGCGCTGCAGCAGGCGATGCAACGCGCATCAAATAATGTCTTTCTTCCTATTCGAAGGCGCGATGGATCCAGAATCAGGTGAGGAAATAAGTATTGTTCTTGTTCTAACCTTTTTCCTTCTTTCTCTCTTTTCTCTAGGAGCTCCAGACTCGAGACGGATGCGGCAGAAGACTGGATGCTGGCTTGCAGGCACGGTGAGCGTTACGCTGCAGGATGCAGAACAACACAAAGAATGAGCTGCTCTTCGGTGTGGTTTAAATAGCCTTCAAAGTAGTCCCAGGTAAGAAGTTCCCAAGACCACACCCGAGTAAGAAAATAGTCCCTGACATAAAGTAGTCCCCCTTCAGACTTCACATTGGCTTGAATGCTGAGCAGTATGGTCTGCATGAGGTAAGTGAAAGCAAATGAGCCTGGCGCCTATGGCGCCAGGACTGACCCCTTCTATGAGCCTGGCGACTACAGCGCCAGGACTGTACCCAAATAGCCCCTAGCCGGGGCTGCTGGGTTTTTCCCAAGTATCTGGATGCCTGTTCCTGGGACAGATGGACCTGGTCCGGATGCCCGGGGGTAGGAATCATGACAGAGTACCTAACACTCTACTTAACCCTGTTTGGGTAAATTATAGGAAAAGAACAAG
Organism: Ambystoma mexicanum; assembly: GCF_040938575.1. Taxonomy (NCBI): domain Eukaryota; kingdom Metazoa; phylum Chordata; class Amphibia; order Caudata; family Ambystomatidae; genus Ambystoma; species Ambystoma mexicanum. The sequence continues at coordinate 113,308,020 of NC_090934.1, read as the reverse complement.
GGGTGATAGTGAGGATGTGCGTGTGGAACAAAGTGGGTTAAGAATCTCACCTGGTGATTTTGTGGAAAGAGAAAGTATATTGCGCCTCCTATTGTAATAAATATATTTATATTGGCCTACGCCAAGCTGCTCGAAAGTCGCTTGCGAAAGAAATCCGTGTTGCAAGGTCCTGACCTTAAATCCATGTAAGCCGCCCTTTTAGGTCAAACTGCCATTTTAGGATTCGTTGTTTAAAAATCATCCTGTGAGTTAAAATGGTGGACAATGTCATTCCAGAATACAACATGGCCGTCTTGAACTCTGTACATAGCTAATGTGTAACTTGCCTGCAGGCCACTTGTTGAGGTCGTGAACTGAGACCTTGTCCTTTGTTGACCTATGTGTAGAAGGATTACTCGTGCAAAGAAACTAATCCACGAGAATATGTTGAGACAATGTATTAAAATACTGAACGAAGAACATCTGTTTAAACTACATTGTATTAATGTTTAAGAAGGCCTGCATGGAAAATCTGAGAATACACAGTTATTGCATAGGTTTGTTGATACATGTATTATAGGCAAACCAGTTATATGCGGTTCTGTGAGACTTGGTACGAACCCTAGATCGGTGATGTATTAAAAGGAATATTAACCCGAAGTGGGGCTGGACATCGCGCCCACCAAGTGTATAAAAAGCGAATGCATTCTAATGTACAACGTCTCTCACTGAACACACTGAACCACGCTGGAGTTTGTTGCGTTGTACTGAGGGCCGATAGCTATCTGATTTTGCTCTGTTTTTGTAACTGGATTCAGTATAAAATAAAGTATTTTGTATGTTCATTTGTAACCCGTGTTCGGCGTATTTCCTTTTGGGGTACTCAGCCTCGATATTTTGATTCTGTTTTCACAGTTGGCGCCAGAATAGGGACCCTCAAGATTGATGCCGGATTGTTGAAGGTTGACGCATGCTATCGGACCGGATTGGATGGTGTGACATAAGGGGCCCCCTGGACGAGACGCGACACCTCAGCAGCGCTGCACGACCCGATCCTTGGACGATAAGCGTGTGGTCCAAGACGGCATCTTGACGAGGGTCCACTTATCGAGGCAGGCAGATTTGCCGAAATCACCATACACGAGGTAAGATTAGTTAGGTAAGATTCTTAGAAATCCGATTGGACCTCCTTAGGTTTGGTCAGGTGAGTCGTGACCCGATTCTTAATTTAACCCTGACAATTTGAATTTTGGCACATTGTATCTGCAGACACCATTATTGACCAGGTAACACCAAGAATTTGAGATATGCCTGGGAAATTGTCTACCTGCTTTAGGGCATTATTCCGCAGTGATAGACAATCTTTGGAATTTAGCCATCCCACACCACAGGAGGGGTCGCCGGCGTGTACTATGTACTGTAAGCATTGCATTGGAAGTATAGTATTTAATGACATTTGGCACAGACAAACCAGACATGCCTCCGAACTTCAGTGGCCAATCAATGGTAGCTTTTAAATCCCTCGTATTGAGTATTCAGAGTCAATTCTATTAAAGAAAAAGGCTAGACCTGCAGCATTTGATGTTTTGCAGAATTGGAAAAAAGAAGCGTTGCAACAACTTAAAAGTAGAGAGAAACATGCACGCCGTCATAAAACGAACTCTGAAATAGCGTTGTTATATGATCAGGACAAACAGTCTGAGGCGACTAAAAATATGGATAGGGCTTTTTCACTCGGTATTCAGAAAATCTATCCTTATAAAGATCGTCATATTTCTGATGAGTTTATTGACAAAATATTGAATGAACGAAGGCCTGGTGCCTCTGCACCACCTCTGTGTGATCCTCTTCCTGCTGTTTTGCCTCTTCCTCCTGCTATTCCTGCTCCACCTGTTGTTGTTCCTGTTGTTCTTGCTCCGCCTAATGTTCCCCTTCCTCTAGCTCCCCCACCTCTTTTTAATCGCACCAGTTATAGTACCTCCATCAAATATGCCTGCTCCCTCTGTTCCAAGTGGTCCTGAGCCGCTTGTAATCGATCGAGGTACAGGAACAAAGGTTGTCACTCGCAATACCGTACCACCGGAGAAGAAACGTGAGTTAATTGCATGGGCTAAGCATTGTATGGAGAAGGATGATCAAGCTAGCGTTTTTGCCACACTTTGTAATACGGATAATTTTCCTGAGAAAAATGTTTTTATTGAAGGTTTAGGGATTCAGTTATGTATAATGTGGGGAAGATTAAATAATGCAGAATTTCCGCAAGGGTTAAGGGATCTGAATACTCTAGCGCTTTCCAGAGACACTGTGGAGAAGGTAAATGAGCATGTCGAAAGGTTGTTTGGGTATAGAAAGGAGTTAGAAAAATTACAGAATGAGGATGATGAAGAGGAAAATATGTATGTACAGAAATGGTTCCTTCCGTGTCGTAAACCGATATCGGAGGAAATGCGAATTTGTAAGAAAGACGCGATTAGATGGATTTCAGACATATCGATAACTCCAGTTGAGGTATATGACACATATAGTCAATATACACTAGAAATGCAGAGGAAAGTGATACAGGTAATGGTAGAGTACCTGCAGGATGAGTGTGTAAAAAGGAAGATTAGTTGTCCCACAGAGTTATTGAGCATTTATAAGAGAGCTTTTTCACTTGACACTTCTTGGACTGCTTTAGCGCTCAACTTGGCTCTGTGGCTTAGTAAGCGTTCAGAGTCACCTACTTCTCAGTTGCCTATGAGAGAGACATCTGTTCCGAAGGTTGAGATTGCGGCCGATCCTGCACTTAATATAGTCGCTGTGAACATTCCCGCACATTATGTATCGCAGTTCGTTCACGTCCCGTTCTCAAGACAGGAAGTGAATACTATTAGGCAATCTATTCCTGATATTAGGAAAAATCCGGCAGGGTTCTATAAAGAGATAGAATCCGTTTTGCAGTCCTCAATGTGCACCTTAGGTAACATTGATTTGTTGTTTCCTGTACTCCTGCCTGTAGATTTATGGAAACAAGTTAGAACTATTGACAACTTACCCGGGTTGGGAGATACATGGGTGAATATAACTAGACTCGATGGGGAAAGGCCAGTTGGCGAAAGACTACCTCAGGTGATATTCACTCTGCCTGATAGAATCGTTGCTAATTAAAAAATATAATTCCCGAAAAGTGAATTATTTGGGACAAGCTTACGGCCTGTGTCCAAGGAAAGTCTGAGGGTGCTACCGAGTTCTTTAATCAGTTCAAACAGGTATTCTCAGATTTCAGTGGACAAGACTTAGGCACAGAGTCTGGGAAAAGTTTACTTGTGGACAAATTTGTACGTGGATTGCTGCCTGACATCCATTCACAAATGATGTCTTCTGAGAGCGCTTGGCAGGCGAAATCAAAGTCAGTATGTCCCGCAGGGGAATGTGCCCTTGGGTCCTGTGAACATTAACCAGTGCGCTTATTGTCGTTGAGAGGGCCATTGGCGAGCACAATGCCCCGTCCTTCAACAAAGGTCGAATAATACATTTGGTAATATGGGTAGGCGATCCAGAGGTCGCCCGGGCGTAGGGGGCCCTGGTAGAGGTCAGTTTACACAGGACCTTCAGCAACCTTTTTCGCAAGACAATCAGACTCCGAGTGTGAACACCAGGAACATATTTGATCATCCTTCCGCTGCATATTTATCTGAAGAACTTCCTTTTGATGATATTCTGTTGTGTTAGGATTGCCCGAAGCAGGGTTTGGAACCTACACCTATTCCCGTCAATCAGAAAGGTCTCTACGTTGAAATGGTGGTGGGAAATAGGAAACATCCGTTTTTGATAGACACTGGAGCACAGAAGGGTTCCATTGATCATTTGCGGGTTCCAAACATTTCACTGTCAGGGCAAACCAATGTTTCTGTAGGGTTTTCTGGTACACCAGTTGTTTGTCCGGTTTCTATGCCGGTACCTATTTCTTTGCGTCCCTTTACGGACCATTGCCCATTTCTGTTGACTTCGGATTACGGAGAGAACTTGATGGGGCTGAATCTGTTAAAAGAATTAAATGCAGTGATTTATTGTTCTTCTGATGGAGTGCACTTGACGATTTCACCACAGCAATTTTCTGCCTCGCAATTCTTGACTAGACCTTTGCCTCCAGAATTCATTGATGTACCAGAGAGCTTATGGGCTGTCGACGACAATGATGTCGGTGTTTTACAGATTGAGCCCGTCAAAATAGTTTTGAAACATGGAATTGAGCTGCCACGCATTCCCCAGTATAAGATTTTGGTTGAGGGCGAGCGAGCTGTGAAATGTAATGATTCCGGTTTTGTGCATCGTGGGGTGATTGAAGAAATTTCAGGAAGTTTGTGTAACAGTCCGATTTTACCCATGTACAAGAAAGGCGATAATGTAATTCCATTCCGTTTCATAATTGATTTACGTGCCATTAATAAAGTTGTGGCACCACAATTTCCAATTGTGCCTGATGTAACGACAATCCTAACCATGATTCCAGCTACAGCTACTTACTTTAGTGTTGTGGACTTAAAGAATGCATTCTTTAGTATTCCTATACACAAGGATAGTAGATATTTGTTCACGTTCACCTTAGGGGGACGCTCGTTTACATTTACTTGTGCAGCTCAAGGGTACACAGAGAGTCCTAGCATTTATAGTAGGGCTTTGAAAGAACAACTTGATACCCTTGAATTGCCCTCTACCTGTACTTTGCTTCAGTACGTTGATGATTTGCTCCTAGCTGCTGACTCTGAGAGTGCCTGTAAGGAGGGCGCTGTGTTATTGCTTATTCATCTAGCGAAGCATGGTCACAAAGCTTCGCTTAAAAAATTTCAATTTTGTGGTCAGGAGGTCGCCTATTTAGGCTATCTCCTGTCAAAGGAGGGAAGAGGATTGACACCTGAAAGAATAAAACACATTTCTGGCATGTCTGTCCCAAATACACAGAAATAAGTTAGAGCCTTGATAGGTATGGCTTCTTACTCTAGGTTGTGGATCACGAATTTCTCACTAGTGATCAAACCGATGTTGGCTTTGACGAAGAAGGGCATTTCTTCACCATTGCCATGGAACGCGGTACACCAGCAGTCGTTTGACCTGTTCAAGACAGCATTATGCTCTGCACCAGTTTTGGGCACACCAAACTATGAAAAGGCCTTTGTGTTGTTTGTGCATGAATGTGATGGATGTGCTTTGGTTGTATTAATGCAGGAACATGGAGGGAAGAATAGGCTGTGCGGTTACTTTTCTTCTGCCCTTGATCCTGTAGCATGCGCTTTGCCAAGATGTTTGCGCGCTGTTGCTGCTGCTTCCGCGTCTGTAAAACAGAGTGAGGGAATGGTCCTAGGCCATGATCTAACCCTGATGGTGCCTCACTCTGTAGATGTTCTACTGAACCAAACTCAAACGCAACACCTCACTTCTACACGGTTGACAAGATATGAATTGATCTTGTTTGCTCCTCACATTCAAATTAGGAGGTGTTGTGTCCTTAATCCGGCTGAACTCCTACCTTTCCCGCAAGATGCTACTTGCAGGGATGAAGTGCCACATGACTGTTTATATACGACCGAACAAGAGACAAAGGATAGAATTGATTTGAAAGATACTCCCTTGGATAATCCACAAGGAGAGCTGTTTTGTGTCGGCTTCTGCTTCAAACTTCCGGATGGTACATCCACAGCTGCTTATGCGATCACTACATTGAGCACGGTTGTGGAAACTAAGAGAATCACGCATAATTCTGCGCAGGCCGCAGAGATTATAGCATTGACCTGAGCTTGTGAACTTTCCGAAGGGCTTGCAGTAAATATATATACTGATAGTCAGTATGCCTTTGGGGTGGTCCACAACTTTGGGAGACTTTGGTCAGAGAGAGGGTTCCTAACTTCGCATGGCACCAAAATTCAACATGGCTCCCTAATAGTACAACTACTCTCAGCGCTTGCGCTCCCTACTCAGTTAGCAATTATGAAATGTGCAGCACATCGAAAGATTACAGATGATATAGGGAAAGGGAATGCTTTCACTGATCCGATAGCTAGACAAACTGCTACCGATCTCCTTACGGAGATGTATGTTTCAAGGGAATCTGTAGATGCTTATGCACTAGATGAGGGTATTGGGTCTGTACGGGATATCCAAGCTGATGCCACGTTAGAAGAATCCAAAAGGTGAGCTGAAGGCTCTTGGAAACTTGATGACGGGTGTTGCGTGGACATAGTAGAAGGGAAATGGCTACTCCCTTATGCGTATGTCATGATGATGGTCATCATGGCCCATGTTTTTACGCATGTATGTGCCCAGAAAATGACAAAAATGTTAGAGAAGGTTTGGGTAAATGAAAACATTTTGAAAAATTGCCCAGTGCTACATCCGGGAGTGCATGATTTGCCTTCAACACAACGTGGGAAAGGCGACAGTAACTCCAAAGGGTAGTTTTGGGACACCCTCTGTCCCCTTTGAAGTGATCCACTTTTATTTCATTGAAATGGAACGATGCGATAATAAGAAATATGTACTGGCGGTTATCTGTGCTTTTAGTAAATGGTTGAAGCTTTCCCTGTTAAAGATGCTACAGCTATGACTACTACAAAAATCCTGTTAAAAGAATACTTTCCACGGTTTAACCTGTCAAGAGTTATCTGGTTGGACAATGGTCCACATTTTATTGCCGCTGTAATTCTACAGATATGTACAGCATTACGAATTGACAAACGGTTCCATTCGGCCAGACATGCTCAGAGCGCCGGACTAGTGGAAAGACACAACGGTATCATCAAGAACAAGCTCGCTAAGACGTGTGCCGCCACCAAACTAAAATGGCCGGACGCCTTACTGATCGTGTTGTTATCTATGTGCACAACCCCTCAAACTAAGACTGGGCTCTCTCCATTTGAGGTGGTAATGGGGAGACCTGCCAATATTTGGAACCTTCCTAAATGTAACTCGTTAAGAAATGTTGAAAATGTACTACTTTCAGATTATTGTAGCCAATTGACTAAAAACCTGTATTTGATTTATCAACAGGTACGAGAAGCTTTACCTGTGCGATACGAGGGCCCGGGCCACAGCATACGGCCTGGGAGTTGGGTGCTCGTCAAATCGTTGGAGCGCACCTCCTGCCTCACGCCTCGTTGGCGTGGCCCATTCCAAGTCCTGTTGGTCACCCAGACAGCGGTGAGGGTCGCTGGGCGAAAGAACTGGATCCACGCGTCCCACATCAAGAAACTTCCTCACCCTGTGCCACACATTACAGAAGATCAGAACCCCTCACTGACACTGCAACCAATGATCCCAAAGCTGTAAGCAGCATTGAGAGTGTGTCGGAGAATCTCTCTGAGCCCGGGAGGCTTGGGGAAGCTTCCATTTTGCCTCCGCACTCTCCACAAATTTTGCACCCGGAAACTGCTGTTTCGAATTCAGCCCCTACACTTGCCTCCAACACGTTGCTTCCAGCAGGAAGTGACAACATATTGTTTCTGGATCAATCAGTACCAGGAAAAGTACGATATAATCTACGACCACGAATATAGAATTACGGTACGGTTTTGCTGTGCATCTGATAGACTTACAGCAAGGTTTTGCTGTGCATCTGATAGACTTACGGCACGGTTCGGCTGTGCATTCGGAGAAGGAAAAAAGTCATCGAGGGCTTGCTTTTTGCCCAAGTTTGAGAAAGGGGACTCTGTTGGCTAGGGTAGTGGAAGAACTAAGAAGTCGCTCGACCGGGAGGTCGCCAGCAACAAACTTTGGAGTGTCTGTTTGAAGACTACGATGCCCGCCACCGCTACCGCTCGTATGGGACTTTTAAATAAGGGGGTGACCAACCGGGACAATGGACAAAATGCCTGGGCCCCGAAAATGTATTGCTGTATTCTTATAATGATATTTTGCTTTTTAATAGTCACTGCCTTAGGATTGTGGTACCGTGAGGAAACTCACTCTTTAGAACTTTTGTTGCCTACTGAAAGTGCGCCCATTGTTCCTACTCCCTTTGTACATTTGCATACGTTATCCCCTCGGGATTCCCAGCACAGACAAAGGTACCACAATAACACTTTACTGCTATCATGAATGCTAAACATGCAATTTTTAATAAATCTAACTGTTGGGTCTGCTCACATTTACTGCAACACGGGGATAAGGGGCTAGGTTGGTATATTCATCCTTTTCCGTTGACAACTGCTTGCTATGCTTCTCTTAGAGCACTGTTTTTTGGCCGATGGAATGATAACATCTCAGGGAACTTTGATGGCACCAATTTGAACAGTTTTGAGAAACGTGTTTTGACTCCCCAGGGATGCTCGCTTTTTGCAAATAGGAGTAAACCGAATGTTGCTTCTATTAGGCTTTCTGATAAACTGTCTCGTCCTTTTCAATCTTGTATTTCCTTTAAAATGGCTCCAATAGGCAATAAGGACGCCATGCCTCCTTCTTACACTGTTAACCATAGCCCCGATTCAGTTTCTTTTTGCATACAGAGGAATAGAACTCAGTCAATGGGAGATTTTCTAGGTTGTGCCAGCGTTGCAAATTTGACTGGGGAGAACAGACCTTTGTATGTAGGTGAACCTGTCTACTTTGTCTGCGGTAATGTAGCATTCCCATGGTTGCCCAGGGATTGGCAGGGAACCTGTAATTTAGGGATCCTGTTACCTGGGGTGTTTATAGCTGGTATAAAAGAAGTTTCAAAGGCTCGTCCACAGCGGGATGAGAATGGTGACACCCCAGGACAAATCTTGGGAGATATAGCTAAATCAGTTGTGCCATTTTGGGGGCAGATAGCAAATTCAGAAGATATCAGAAAACTAGCGAGAGTACTGGAGAGAACCATCAACCGGACCACGGACATACTCTATAATATGATGTTAGAACAAAAGGCGATAAGATTAGTAGCACTTCAAAACCGAATGGCATTAGATGTCATTTTAGCTGAGCGTGGTGGAGTGTGCAAATTAGTGGGGTCCGCTTTCTGTATTTTCGTACCAGATTCCTCCCCAACTATCTTCAAGGCAATACAGAATCTGCACGTCCTTAGTTCAGAAGTGCATGTTTCCGAGGGAAACTGGGATCTAAGCGCTTGGTTGAGGGACTTCTTGCGATCTTGGGGTTGGAAGGTACTTTTGGTCTAACTAATTATTTTGGGAATCCTGTGTTTCTTTGTTGCTGTATTCAGTGTCTACCTGGTATGTGTTCGATGCAAGGGGGAAGTTGCACACAAGAGGTAGGTGTGATAGGACATAAAGTGTATGCCCCAGATAAGACTTCCAAAGAATATGTGTGGAAGGATATTTTAGCAAATGACCTAATGGCAATAGATATTTCCGATAGTGATTCAGGGTGCATGGACGATGATGCATGGAGTTATTTGCAAGGAGATCCAAAGTAGTTTTTAGCACTTGGCATAGGCCAAAAGGAGGGTTTGTCGAAAGAGAAAGTATATTGTGCCTCCTATTGTAATAAATATATTCATATTGGCCTATGCCAAACTGATTGAAAGTCGCTTGAGAAAGAAATCCGTGTAGCAAGGTCCTGACCTTAAATCCATGTAAGCCGCCATTTTAGATCAAACCGCCATTTTAGGATTTGTTGTGTAAAAGTCACCCTGTGAGTTAAAATGGTGGACAATGTCATTCCAGAATACAACATGGCCGTCTTGACCTCTGTACATAGCTAATGTGTAACTTGCCTGCAGGCCACTTGTTGAGGTCGTGAACTGAGATCTTGTCCTTTGTTGACCTATGTGTAGAAGGATTACTCGTGCAAAGAAACTAATCCACGAGCATATGTTGAGACAATGTATTCAAATACTGAATGAAGAACATCTGTTTAAACTACATTGTATTAATGTTTAAGAAGGCCTGCATGGAACATCTTAGAATACACAGTTATTGCATAGGTTTGTTGATACATGTATTAAAGGCAAAACAGTTATATGCAGTTGTTTGAGACTTGGCACGAACCCTAGATCGGTGATGTATTAAAAGGAATATTAACCCAAAGTGGGGCTGGACATCGGGCCCACCAAGTGTATAAAAAGCGAATGCATTCTAATGTACAACGTCTCTCACTGAACACACTGAACAACGCTGGAGTTCATTGTGTTGTACTGAGGGCCGATAGCTATCTGATTTTGCTCTGTTTTTGTAACTGGATTTAGTATAAAATAAAGTACTTTGTATGTTCCTTTGTAACCCGTGTTCGGTGTATTTCCTTTTGGGGTACTCAGCCTCGATATTTTGATTCTGGTTTCACAATTTAGTTAGAATCAAATTAGGATGCAATGTGAGGAAGGGTGAGTCTAAGTATAGCGCTCCTGTTGTGATCATTAAAGTTTTTAAAAGAGGTGTTAGAGTTCGAGGAGGGTCCATTTGGAATTTGGACAGAGTTAGTAAGTGGAGGTGGAGTGGTGGTGACAGAGTGATAAGTCGGATGGAGAAGAGATTCAATTCAAGAGCTTATGATTTGTTTGAAGATGATGTTAACTCACAGAATGGTATCATGAATGGGGAACAAGGAAATTCAATGGGAGAGTTAAATGTACACCGAGAGACAAACCCTGAGATTGGAAATGATAATAGAGTTCTTCGAGGTTCAAGACTCAGAAGACTACCCAATTGGTCAAAAGACTATGTTATGGACAATTGAATTTTAGTCTCCATTTTTGGGTTTTGGCTGTTTTTTTAAAAAGTTTCATTTAACAGTTTTGTTTGATATTAAGGGGGGGATGTTGTTATATTTGTTTATACTTGCATTGCATGACTGTATTGTTACGTTTGTTCAGGCACCCAGTCCTGCGTATACCTGAGTTAGAATGTTTATGGTTGAAGGAGCGTAGGGATTCTAGGAACGGTGGTTGTTGGAAGTACGGTCGAGTGAGGAGCGAGTGCAGGACTGGGCGAGTGCAGGACTGTGCAGGACCGGGTTTATACATACATTATTGAATAAAACTTGAAGTTGTACCTGAAGCTTTACATGTCGGCCACAATGCTTCACCTACTCCTCTTTCAAATGCCTCGTCTGCAGGCTCTCTCTCTCTCCTAGCCATTCCCTTACTGTACTACTATCTTTACACCACCTGGTCAGATCTCCTCCTTCCTCTCTGAATGGGCGGACCTTTCTTCTTCCCTCCTGGTCTCGACCACTCAAGTCCTCCTTCTTGGAGACTTTAACATCCACCAGACACGTTATAAATGCCATATCATATCATACCTGGATGCTTCCTGTCCTTCCACTGGACACTTTCGTGACCTTGGTGACTCTCTCACACTCTTTATTCTCCCCTCTGGCCTGACTAACTCTGCAGGGCACACTCTGAATGTTGTGATCTCCTCAGACCTTCCCCTTTCTTTCCCACTCACCACTGCTCTCTCCTGTACTGATCACTTTCTCCTTTCCTCCCAGCAACCCTCTCTTCCCCACAGTCTAAGCCAACTCCAGCACTGCCACGCACCTTCTCGGTTATCCAACCCATGAAGCGTGTGTCAGTTGTGGCTTTAGCCACCACTTCCTCACTCCCCCTCCCCCTTTGGCAGATTCACAGACTGACACAGCCCTTTCCATGCTTCACTCTGCTATATCTGATACTCTTAATGTTCTTGCCCCCGTCATGAGGATACGCTTAAAGTCAAGGCCAAGTGCAATTCCTGGTACGACTCAGACCTCGTCACCCTCAAGCGCAAGTGCAGGGTGGCTGCACGGAAATGGCATGCTTCTGGTACATCTTCTGACAAACTGGCCTGCCGTCTACTCCAAAGGCAATACCCGCTCTCTGTCCGCACCAAAAAAAGGGCTCACATCTATGCCTGCCTCTCTGCGGCATCTAACAACTCGTCCAAACTCTTTATAATCTGCAAGGCACTGGCAAATCCTGCTGCAGTCTCTACCGCTCCTGTCCCTACCCAGGCCCTCTGCATGGCTCTGGCTCCTCATTTCATCTCTAAAACTCAGTACATCATGTCCTTTCTCTCTTTCTCTCCCCCTCCCCTCTCTACTCCCTGCTCTTCCTCTGGGCCTTCTTCAGCCACCTCTCCTCCCTCCTTCTCTGCTTTTCCCCTGTTCTCCCCAGACAATGTTTCTAGACAAGTCCGATCTATGAAAGTCTCATCAAAACAGGTTAATTCCTGGTCCTCCAAAACCATCAAGAAGTACATTGACTCCCTTGCTCCTGCTGTGTCTGACTTCTGCAACCACTCCTCTTTCACTGGAGTCTTCCCATCCCCCCTGAAGCACTCCCTTGTGCAGCCTCTTCTTAAGAAACTCTCTGGCGACCCGCACTGCCTGGATAACTAACAACCAATCTTCATCACTCCCTTCCTGGGCAAACTCCTGGAAAAAGCTGCCCATCTCCCAGCTTAATCTTTACACTGACTCTGTTGGTTGCCTTCATGACCATTAGTCTGGCTTCAGAGCTGCCAGAAGCACAGAAACTGCTCTCCCGAACATCTGTGAAGACCTGCTCTCAAACCTTGATTCCAACACCCCATGTCCTCATCTTACTTGATCTCTCTTCTGCCTTTGTCACAGTCAACCATATCATAATGCTCAACCGTCTCTGTGATAACCTGGGTATCACCGTCAGGCCCTGACTGGCTGACTTCTTTCCTCTCTGATCGACCCTCCCAGGTCCAACTTCGGTCCTTCCTCTCCTATATCTCTATCTCTACCTGTGGTGTGCCTCAACAGCCTAACCTCTCTCCCTGGCTATTCAACCAATACCTGGCACTTCTTGCCCACCGCATTGCCCCTCTCTGCCCCAACTTTCAGTGCTATGTGGATAACATGTGGATAACACTCAGCTCATTTTCAGGCTACCTTTGGCCACCTCTTCTCCGTCTCTCATCTCTCACTGTCTGTCTGCGATCCAGGAGTGGTGTGTTGCCAATGATCTCTGCCTCAATGCCAGTAAGACTGAGATTATCCTCATCGGCACACCCGCTACCTGCTTTCCAGTCAATCTCCGGCCGGCCTCTCTAGGCCCTCTTCCTGCTCCAATGCAAGGCTAAAAACCTCAGGGTCATCTTCGACTCCACACTCTCCTTTTCTCCTCACATCTCTGACGTCTCTAAGAAGACACACTACCAGCTGCACTTCCTCAGAGGTATTCTTCCTTTCCTCTCCTACCCCAGAAGGTCACTGTCTCCACAGCTCTGGTTCTCTCTAGGCTAGACTATTGCAACAGCCTCTTTCTAAATCTGCCTGATTTTACTCTCCGCCCTCTGCAACTCATCCAGAACAGGACGGCAAGACTTGTCCTTGGCCTCAAGCCCAGGGATCGTTTCTCTCCTGGACTGAAATCTCTTCAATGGCTCCCAGTTGCTGCGAGGGTTAAGTTCAAAACCTTCTGCATTGTCCACAAGGCCTTCTGGGGCCTGAGGCCTCAATACCTTGAACTCTCTCTTCCTAAATATCTTTCTTATAGAGCTCTTCGCTCATCCGCCTCCAAATCAGGGTCAGTCGCTTCTCCAAGCAACGAGTTGGTTGTAGATCTCTTTCTTCGGCTGCGACCTGCCTCTGGAACAGCCTCCCTGCCTCCCTGAAACTTCAGGAGAACCATCTCCAGTTCCGGAAGCACCTCAAAACCTTCCTCTTGGCTTCTGCTTTCTCTCCTCATCGTCTCTGCTGAAAACGTGGCTGAAACTGTACAGGTTACCTGGCCAACCTCTGATCTTGGGCCTAGGTCCCCTCCCCGCCAGTTGCACACCTGCACTGCCTCCCTGGAAACCTCTGCACTTGGGGGGTGTTTTCTGTATCCCTACAGTCCCCCACCAGCATTTGACACCTGATGTCTGCACTTAACCTTGCACTTGCCACCAGCTGGCCCTACTTCTCTTATTGTTTTTATTTATTCTATTATCACATGTACTGCACTGTTCCCACCCCCTTCCCACTCTGCACTTTTTCTCTTCCCCCTTCCCCTGCAGTTACGCGATCTGAATGCCACTTGGCCTAGTAGGATCACTGTCTCTGTCTTCCCTCTGTTGAAACACTCGTGTATAGGCGCGTTACAAATGCCATATCATATCTTGTAGGGACGCACAGATTAGGTAGTTATTTGGAGTTGTTGGGGGTGAAGGGGTTTTGTGCACATCCAGTTCCTATCATCCAATGGTCGCACTTGGAGAGTTTTCCACGGCCGGTGATGCACTCAGAGCTTTGTCCCGTGCCCTGAGCCTGAAGTCCTTTCCAATGAAATGTGCTGCCAATAACAAGGATCTTAAGAAGGTATGTGTGGGACCCGAATGCAAGTCACTGCACAATAACATTCCAGAAGGGTGTTTAGCTTTAACCAAGAAACCGAAGGCTAGAAAATAATTCTCATGCGTGCACCTGGCCTATGGTATGCGTTATAATGCTATGATCAACAGGTCCCCACTTCATGCTACTGCACAAATCGGAGAAACACAAAGGAAAATCATATTTGGCTCCAACACCAATGATCTACCAGCATGGATTCAGGGGTGACACATTTTGTGAGGGAATGTTAGCCTTCTAGCTATTTATTGGAACTCTCTGGATTGGCCAACCGGTTCTGCTCTCTGTCCCTGGTCAGAACTCCGGCTTTTTTTGTGGCATTGCATCTCTGGGGGAGAGGGCTGTAACAGGTGTTAAAGGCCCCGTCCCGAGTTAGGGGCAAGAGGAGAAGCTGAGGGTGCATAGCGAGGGAAGGGGACTGTAACATCTCTTATATCCTCACCCCCCCCCCCCCGCCCCCCGCACCCACCAGCCCCCCGGACTGTGATGTCCTTGTGATATGGAAAAATCACTAAAAACAAAAAGAAAGCAGTTGAAGACCGAGGTTGGAGAGTATTGCTCTAAGGAAGACACAGAGCAAGTAAGTGGTGTTTGGAAGGAGGATCAGGCCTGTTAGCAGTGGCCAAGGCCCCCCAGCTGAGACATTGTTTACAATGGCCTGCCACCATTCCCATGTGATAATGTTTAACAATTAGTCTGAGGATGTGTGCGTGGTACCACCCGTGCTGTTCCTGCACTGCTTCCTAGAATCATGGACGGGCAGAATCCTCCCCCACTAGTCCATGGACGTCATTTTAAGGGGCGGACCGGGGTGTTTTCCCAACTTTTGAGGTGCACCATTGTGTCCCACTCATTTGGCAGGGGCCCCTTTCATTTAGATGCCCTGTCACCCCCTCAGCATTTTCAGCAAAGTTACTCCACTGGCCCCAGACGCAGCATTTCACAGTGCTGCCCTGGTGCCATGCATGGCGAAGGCTATATTAAAAACATTTCAAGTGTGACAGTAAATGACTGGCACATCTTGGGCATGGCA
Organism: Ambystoma mexicanum; assembly: GCF_040938575.1. Classification (NCBI taxonomy): domain Eukaryota; kingdom Metazoa; phylum Chordata; class Amphibia; order Caudata; family Ambystomatidae; genus Ambystoma; species Ambystoma mexicanum. The sequence goes on along the minus strand of NC_090934.1, from coordinate 113,292,758 downwards.
CACCTTTTATAAAACGCTGAAGAGTCACAAAAGGAGGACACGTTTCTTGCCTGTAATTATCCTTTATTTTGTCCTGACCTCATTTCACTTCCGAGTTAAATCTTAAATTCAAAATACGTGTTTTTCCAGGAAGGTTATTTTCCAGGTGTAGGTGTGTTTCTGATCATTCATTTTGTATCTAAATTGAACTTTGCTGTTTCTCCAAAGGGATCAGAAAATGCCTTAATCCAGGGCAGCGCCTGGCATAAGTGGCGCGCCGTTAAGAAATCTTAAACACTCATTTGTACTCATGCCTGCAATAGGTTTCTAAAAAATGATCCCTGCTTTTTAAGTCAATGTTTGACTTTGGTTTAGCAACCCATTGCATTTAGAAACAATATTGCTAACGTAACTGCCTTTGATTCTTTCCATCACAAAACAATTCATTTTAATGTTGGGAAACTATGCAATAGCTTTTGGCTAATTCATGCAGTTATGTTACGGCCTCGCTCGCCAGATCAGGGCTCAGACGCTTTTAAATGAAGGCTCTGCCCTCTTAAGCCTGAGGCAATGACATTTGTGTTGTTCTATCAGAAAGTCGGAATTTGCTTCAATTAAAAGGCAAAGGGCACAGAAAATGTGAGACAAACGCTGTCCTCCTCAACGTGTCTGTGCGGGCGAGAAGAAATGCGTATTTCCCATTAGAGGTGCTTTATTATTAGAGATGGGAATGAAGACAAGGCACAGAGAACATATACAGGGCTTGTTAAGGACATTTGTGATTAAAGGTGACACGCAAAATGGCCTTTGATGCAACATGATAGCCTATATCTCCAGAGTAACCCTGGGCGAATGTGTTTGGCCAAACCCAGAATTACACGAATTTCCTCTGCATTTGGGATTCACCAAACTCTCAAACTTTTAAGAGATTTGGGAAATGAATTTGGGCAACTAGATTTGTACTTGTGTAGAAGAGACAGGCTTCTGGAGGTCTTTGTAGTATTAGAAGGGGAGGCTGCTGTTTGAGAGCTGGGACATTTCACTTTAAGCACAGCCTCTTGGCATTGAGTTTAGTGGTGACTGAACAGAACATTTTGGTTTATGTTTTTGCAAATATCCTCTTCATTAATTATCTTCATTTTATAGAAAGGTAGGCCTTGCTGGAGCTTCAGAATTTAGTTTGCAACAGATTTCAAATTGCCTGATCGGTCCATCAACAACTTTCTTGCATCCTTTTGGCTTCGGCGTATTGATTGCACACGCGCTCACACACAACAGGTTTAGCACAACAGCTAACACAAGCACACACATGTCTTCTATATTTATTAGCATACTTTGATGGAAGAGGCGAAGTCTTTGGATGTACTGCTTAATTTTTTTTTTTTATATGGGATCACCCAGGCAGTGGCATTAGTCGTAGGCTGATTGGGTGCGTGATTTAACACGCCACCTGCACAGACAGAGGAGTGATTTCTTCTACTTACTTCTTGGGATAGAGTTACTCTCTTGTAGCACACCTGGAAATTGGGAAGAGTAGGGCTGGGCCACCTAAGTAGTGTTACATTTGTATTATGTGTCTTATTCTGTATCCGGACTGTGATTTTCAATTTAACATCTCTTTTTTCCCCACTCTGGGACCTGTACATTGTAAAGGTTTTGATAACTATGTTATTACCTGTAGGCGGGTGCAACCAATTTTCAGCTACGCAAATGCATACATCTGTCTAGTGTCTTACTTCAATACTGTGTTTAACTTTGTTGAACCCATTTTTTTAATAAATGTAGTTTTTAGGTAATTACCTGTGTGCCATCTGTTATTTACCAGTCATTGTTGTCCTTAACTTTGCTTCTCACCAACCCAATATACTCCTGAGTTTAAGCCTTGCTGCGCAGCCATGCTACCATATAGAGCTTTGTTAGACTTAAATGTAAACCTTGTTGAATCACTATATTAACTTCTCACCAAAGTAGTTACTGAAAAACCCTCGTACCATTGGTAAAAGAAATGCAGCCATGAGTGGTGTTACTGAACTGCAGAGAAACAAAGGAAAACTGCAACCAAAAGAAGAAGACCCGGGAAGACATTGGTTGCATTCAGTGTCCCTAGAGGTGTTGTGCTACTGAAGATCAAGTACTGCCAGATATTGCTCCCCATAAAGTGTCAGCTGGTGGACAGGGACATACATGTCTGTGACACTGGCACTGGCGACCAAGCGTCTAGTGACTATGCTGAATGGTAGGACATTGCCACCGGTGGAATGACCCAAGAGTAGGTCTCCCACCAACACAGATGAATAGTATAAGTGCCAACACATGTCAACTCAATGGGGATGCATGTCAACCCAAAGCAAGGCGACCACATTTCAATGCTACATTATAGAGTCATTACCGAGTCACCCTGGGCTGGTGAGCAGAGGGGTGAGGGTGAGCAGGATCTTTCACACTTTTCATCATGAATCAATTTGCAAAACTCATCCTGACATGTCAATGTTAAAAAGTGTCATTGCACATGTATCTGTATTCTTCAAAGAAGATGTAGCTAGTTGCCTAACACATTGACATTTACAGGTCCTGCTCAAGCTGAGTAGTGACCATTCCATCTGCTTAAATGCTGCCTCTGGACTATTCACGGAGGGTTAATGATGCCAGAGAGCTGGTGTAATGCTAATGTGCCTGATGTCAAAGAAGTGAAGCCTTCTTTTTACCAATAGTACAATGAATTTTCAAATCTTCCCTTCTATCTAGTCCACGCTGCCTAAGAGCCCAGATCTGCTCACTTTGCGATAATTCTAGGATTGGTTGGCAGTGAGTAAGCTATGTCACAGATGGACTATCCTACACGCACCACTGGAGAGTTGACCAATGATACTGAAGCCTTGAAGTCATGTGTCATGAGTGCCAGATGTGATCTAGCACCATTTATTGTGTCTCTTGTGCTAGTTGGAATTACCAGTAAAGATCTCAGACCAAATATGCGGACAGAACCAAAGAATATGGAAAAGTACTTCTTTGTTCACATTTAATAAAGCAGGGTATTATGACAAACATCAGCCAGATGCTTGTAAACACACACAAAAACTTGATTACATAGAGAAAAATGGGGCTTATTTAGTTTGAAGTTGCTCCGGCAGGCGGCTCCTTCCAATCCCTTATGCAAATTAATTATTGAAAGAGCATTAGTTAGGATATTGTTGTCATCCAAATAGTCGCAGGTCACTGGATTTGGACGGATACTAAGCCCATACCGTCCACACAAATAACAGAAAAGATGAAAAAACTCCAGGACTCAGCGCCAGTGTAGAGTTGGATTGTTTAATGGCACAATCTGTTTGCACAATCTAATGTGCGAGCCCTCTACTCGATTACGCGTTTCGGCTCCCACAAGCCTTTATCAAATCAGGGCTACATTCATTATTCAAACCAAAAAAAAAATTTGTTTTGTTTGTAAAACACACAATATAATAGGCAAATGCAGGATTCAATTACACACATTGTATATACATTGATTTGTCACAAAACATATAGCACATTGTTATTCGACAGAGAAACAGGGGTTGGTGAAGGGGAGGATTGAGTGGGTTGAGAATATTCAAAAACAGAGTCATCATATCAACCATAGTCATACCGTGTTCAATTAATAATCAAAAGGAAAACAAAATACAATTGTTTCAAAAAACGAGAAAAAGGGGAAACGGAAAAAACAAAAAGAAAAAAGAAAAGCCCATTAGTTCCGGTTATTACAAAGACGAATCACTGAGTACAATGCTGTATTTCAAATAAAGTACATGCCTGGGGCTTACCCAGTAGCAGAAAGGTCCATAGGAACATTGTCTGAAACAGTTATAGGGACAAATCCCAAGGTCGATATTCTGTAAACACAAAAATTTTAAAGTGACCTGTATTAGTGGGATTGTGAGAAGGCCATTCTAGGTTCTTACATAGCAACATCTAGTTGCGCTTTCACGAATTTTCCAAACTGCATTGCGCCTTTCTTTCACAACAAAAAACGACCTCGCGATTGTATGGCTAACAAAGTATAAAATTACATTTCTTAGTATACTCGTATCCTTTACCAAAAAATAGATAGACACGAAGGAACCGTGCTCATTATAAAGCACTCCTCGCATACGCGAGTGTTTAATGGTAAGAAAAAACTCACTGTTCTGCTCTGTAGTCTCTTGCATCGGCTGCTCGAATGTTAAATGCAGCCGGCGCCATCTTGAAAGATCTAAATAGTATTCATCGTTGTCACGGCAACGTTAGCACCCGTTGCTGCGGCAACCTGGCTCAGTGCCTTGCAATGATCCAAATTAAAGGGGAAGTTACCCTAAAGCGCTTAGACAGCAAAGAAATGCCTTTATGCAAATTCATTCAATGCCTTTCAGCTCGAAAAATTGGGGAAATGCATTCCTACTTTTATTAAGTACATATATTGCTATAATGACATCCTAAGATATCAATATAGAGAGAAAAAGAATGATTTACATTATACCTAAAGAGCGGAAACCATGTATAAGACAAGAAACCATCCCAAAAAACACTGGAATAATTGAAGACACATTATTCGTAAATACATGTAACAGAAAACCCCTTGGCCTTCTATATCCCAAAATACATTGGCCAAAAATACTGGACATGATTCCAAACAGTAAAAAAAAAACTAAAACACTGAGTAACCAGAATTCTATAGGAATGAGGCCATCTCATTGTCATTATTCAAACCTGTTTTGGTAGAATTAAAAAAACAGATGATGCGTGCTTCCGACTGCCGCAATGCCTTCAATCTATCTCCTCCTCGTTTGCTCAAGGTAACTTGTTTTAAACCAATTAATCTAATGTCAGATTTATTATGCAACTGATGACAGTTCTGCCAATGATCCGATAGTGGCAACAAAGTATCTTGGCTGCCAATCTTTGCCAGGTGCTCACGAATACGGACTCGTAACTCTCTTTTGGTGCTACCAACATAAATCTTCTTACATATACAAATAATACAGTACACTACAAATTTAGTTTTACAATTGATCCTTTGTTGTATGAGCCATTGTTTGCCATTAGAGTCAATGAACTTGTTCGTAGAGTTGTGCGCATATTTGCATTGGGTGCACCCACCACATTTCCTGAAACCAATTGAATTGTTAGACAGCCAGGTTGTGCGATTAATTTGCTCGATCTCCGGCAACAGAGATGGACTGAGCATTGTTTTGAGAGTTCCTGCTCTCTTAAAGATCATTCGTGGTTTCCCATCTATCAATTTGCTAATGTGGTCATCTAATTTCAGCAGATACCAGTGTTTCCCTAGTATTCGCCGAATCTGCTGGTGGTCTTTACAATACTGTGTAATGAAACTAGGTCCAAATTTTTCATCGGTAACCTTACCCATTTTAGGTTGAAGAGTATCTTGTTGGTGCATGTCCTTTGTTCTCTTGTAAGCCAATTTAATACATTTGTCAGAGTAACCTCTATTCTTGAAACGATGTCTTAAGAGTAAGCATTCCTTTTCAAAATCCATGTTCCGTTGACAATTCCGTCTGGCGCGGATGTACTCGCCTAACGGTATATTCCGAATTGTGGAGTGATAATGACAACTACTTGCATGAAGCGTTGAGTTGAACTCCGTCTTTTTTCTAAAAGTTCTAGTAAATAGCTGATTTTCTTCTATTAGTATCGTTAGATCGAGAAAGTCTATGCTCCATTCATTACATTCTCCCACAAACTGGATGTCAAAACAATTGTGGTTCAAATGCTTCACAAAATCTTGAAACTCATCAGTACTTCCATCAATTATGCAAAATACATCGTCAATGTATCTTGTCCACATTTTAACCTTATCAATGAAAAATGGGGCTGTATACACAATTTTGTCTTCTAACATGCCCATAACAAGGTTGGCTAATGCTGGAGCATATTTGGTGCCCATAGCCACCCCTTTCGTTTGTTGGTATATTTGATTGTTGAACATGAAAAAGTTTAAATCAAAAGTCAATTGCAACATTTCCTTGAGCATTTGAATCTGGTTATAGTATGATGCTGAGTCATTCCTATAGGTATAATAGATGGAGGCAGTTGCCCATTTATGATGAATAGAGGTATAGAGGGCCTTTACATCTAAAGTGGCAAGATAGTAGGTGCTTTACCATTCAAAATCATGCAGTTTGCGTATGAGACTAGTAGAATCTTGAAGATAAGACTTGAGTACCGCTGCTCTAGGTCTGAGGATGGTATCCAGGTACTCCGAAACCCTTTCAGTTATCCACCCTATGCCACTCATAATCGGGCGGCCTTCTGGTATCGAGTTGAATTCTTTATGTATTTTAGGTAGGAAATACATTGTGGGAAATACTGGTTCTTTCACTGTTAGGAAAGATCTCTCCTCATCAGTGATGAGGCCTTTCCTGTGCCATATCAAAATGTTTTCACTGAGTTGCTCAACAGCCTTTTTCTTTACATTGTCAGTTCTTATTCGATAACAGTCGGGGGTTGACAAATGATTATGGGCCATCTTGAGATAATCCACCCTGTCCATAATAACAATATTCCCCCCTTTGTCAGCTTCCTTGATTACAATCTGTCTCGTTAATCTTTTGTCCATGTTGACAGTATCTAAGTTCACGCTGCTTCTTGCCCCCCCTCCTTCCTCTCCTCCTTGCCCCAACATTGGGGTGTTGCTGATAGCTGGTAGTTGAAAACGGACTGTCTTCTTGGGGAGATTGCGATTCCCTTTCTTGTACCTTCTAATTTGGTTCATATAGCCACCCTCTATACGTACATTCTCACCTCTCAAAATTTTTGTGTTTACAGAATATCGACCTTGGGATTTGTCCCTATAACTGTTTCAGACAATGTTCCTATGGACCTTTCTGCTACTGGGTAAGCCCCAGGCATGTACTTTATTTGAAATACAGCATTGTACTCAGTGATTCGTCTTTGTAATAACCGGAACTAATGGGCTTTTCTTTTTTCTTTTTGTTTTTTCCGTTTCCCCTTTTTCTCGTTTTTTGAAACAATTGTATTTTGTTTTCCTTTTGATTATTAATTGAACACGGTATGACTATGGTTGATATGATGACTCTGTTTTTGAATATTCTCAACCCACTCAATCCTCCCCTTCACCAACCCCTGTTTCTCTGTCGAATAACAATGTGCTATATGTTTTGTGACAAATCAATGTATATACAATGTGTGTAATTGAATCATGCATTTGCCTATTATATTGTGTGTTTTACAAACATAACACATTTTTTTTTTTTGGTTTGAATAATGAATGTAGCCCTGATTTGATAAAGGCTTGTGGGAGCCGAAACGCGTAATCGAGTAGAGGGCTCGCACATTAGATTGTGCAAACAGATTGTGCCATTAAACAACCCAACTCTACACTGGCGCTGAGTCCTGGAGTTTTTTCATCTTTTCTTGATTACATAGAGGTCTTATACCCCAAAATACACAATCCATGACATCATCCTACCTGGCAAACCATAAAACCTATTGGTGTGAGGGATTGGTTAAGGGAACATATCTGTATTTATAGAATTACTTGTTAGTACTCCATTGGCTGTCTGTAATCTGTAAGACACCCCTCGAACTACCTCTAAAATACACACAATACTGATTATAGCGGAAAGAATAGCACCGGATTGGTCTATGTAACATTGTATAGTAGGTTGCACCATAGGCCCAATGATCGGTTGGCATTCTGACTCATTTCGTGCCTAGAAACACATGTGTACATGCGCGTTATAAATGCCATATCATATCATATTATATCATATCATATCATAACCCTTTAGACATTCGGCTCGGCTAACAGCACGTAAGAATACTGAAAACCCACGTACCTGAATCACGTCCAATTACTCCCCACTTTCCCAATTGGTCCATCATCTCTCATCAGCTTAGCCATGAGCCGAGGTTTCCTGTCTGTAGCTGACCTTGCAGTCACTCTCTGTTCTCGGACATTTACGGGAGTGAAAGCATATCATTATCTTTGTACAAAGCATAATGAATAGGCCTTGTTTTCGACTTCTAAATCACATGTAAGGAAACCGCAAATGTGTCCATTTCAACCTCCTATTTACTGCTATTTGATTCAATTATGCTGGGTGTGCTTGCTTCTCTGGACCTCTAGAGACTTGCTCACTCCATCTCTCCTGAGCCTTATTCACTGTCAATTGTCCAATACTTGGCTCTTGCAAATGTGTTAGTCTTCCTTCATCTACGTGGAATGTGTTTCACACTCATGGCTTATCCGTTTGCCTCCCTTTGAGCTCTGCATCTATTCCCCAAAATAGCCTCCTCGATCCTAGGCCAACGTTGACTCCTCTTAATTTGCACACATTGCTTTTTTCCAGCATCTCCTGATTTCTCAACTGTAGTCTGTTTCTGAGGTAGCTAAAAATTAATCTTTTCATGAGCCAGCATCCATTGTCCAATTATGGCCATCCTAGCCACGTTATATATATCTCTATAGCAAGCTTATATATGTCTCATTAACCTTGCGTTGCTGCATATTTACACTTATTGATCAGTAAGCTACTTTGTCTTCTTTCTCACAAATTATTGCTTTATCACTTTATCCATGTTTCTCTTGTCACTTCAGTTACATCATCACTCCTAAGTATTTTCATATTGTTTCTGGGTATTCTCACGTATCTCTTCTTTATGAAATCAATCTGCCCTCATCAGATGTCATGCTCCATGATGTCTAATGGTGCGTGCAGACATCCGTCCACTCTCTCGATGTGAGGTTACATTCAGTATGGATGCCTGAGTGCATATCATCTCTCGTACAACACAGGGGGTCCCACATGCACTTCTTCTCCTCCTGTTCCAGTATGACAGTGGAAAGGGTGCGGGAGTTAGGTTAAATGCATATACCTGCTCCTCGACATTGCCCCCTCTGGTCGAGTCCTCAACCACATTCCTCTCTTCATTCTCTTTTTCTTTCTCCTTTATCATCTCTTCATAAGATCGTTTCTTTGGAAAACATTTCTTTGTCACCCCTCTCAGGTGACCTGCATTTCTTATATGTATATCCACACTCCATGTCATGTGGAAGCATTCACCTGATGGTTGACAGAATATCCAATGTTCTACATATTTATTATGCTCCTTACAGTAGTAGAACTTCATTCCTGAAGGTGCAAGAGTACTATTCTTCATGTTCTCATGAGTACTTTCCTCGTTCTGCATCTGCTCACCAGCTCCAGCATCTATATCTATCATGATCTTCATCCCAAAAGGTTTCTTGACCGTCTTCTGGCATTGTGCTAAAGTGATCCGAATGAGACAAAATCCTAGCAATACAAACACTAGTACTGCTCCAGACAATTTAAAGGCATCCTCCAGTCAAGTTAAAATCCATGAAAACAGGGACAAAAAAAAAATCTATGATCTTCAATCTTAGTCATTTCATCCTCCTTCTTCGTGTGTAGGGTTGGCAACATTGTTATTGCTTCTGGTAGAGTCCCATTATCTTCATCATGGGCAGGTATGAAAAGTACAGCAAGAAGGTCAGATCTTGCCACACACACTTCCTTTCATTGCTGTGATTAAGCCCAGGACATACCTGTTCTGGAATGCCATAAGCCTGAATGACCTCAATTGTTCTCTCATCGCATTGAATCCTTTTATTGACATGTTAATCGGTTGTAGCCGCTGCCATCTGGTTATTTGTAACCATTTAGCATTCACTATAGTCTTGATTCCTGGCAGAAAATTGGATGTGAATATCACTGCCACTTGATTTTGCTGAGAAGTAATCATCTCTCCTCTGTCTGCTTCGATAATGTGATCTTCTCTTCCTCAGGTGTGTGTCCATTTTTGGGAAGTCTGTAATCTGTAGTTCTCTTTGTGGTACTACTAAGGGTGGTATGCTTACAAGTACCAATGAACAAACTCCTCCCCATTTTGGTGGCAACTTAATGTATGCTCTTGATCCACAGGCCTAATAATGGTCCATCAGGACTGGTTACTTCCTTCATGTTTGGTACATTGATACTCGGTCACACATGCAATTCTCTCCAAATTTCACCATGCCATTATTTCTGTAGCATAAAGACGCATTCTTCAGGGGTAATATCTGCAATGGTCCTCCCTGATGGTCGACCCATGTCAACAATCTTGCAATTTTAGGCCAGTGTGTTTTGCATTCCTTCTCTGCCTTTGTCACAACTGCTTCCCATTATCCTGTTAGTCCAGTTGCTTTGCACACAACCAATACATTAGCCCATCCTGCAGGAGCAAGCACTGTTCCTTGAATTTGTAGTTTACCTCTTTCCGAGCAGTCTCGGATTTCGTTCCCCTTTTCATCTTTGCATTGTAACATCTTATTTTCTCCCATCTTGATTTCTGCTCCATCTATTCCAGGCTGTTCGTATTATATTGATGCACTGTCTCTAACTTTTCTCTGGTCTTTATATCTTGTACATAATAGTCTTCTCTTTGAGATGTTGCCTTATTCGTCCGCACAAGTGATTCTGTTGTGCCTTGGAATTGTCCTCTTGTTAGACAAAGTGCAAGGTATGTCAGACTATGTGCCTTCTTCACTGATATTTCTGTTGATGTAAACATTTTAGAGGTTCCCGAGGCATAAGGTATAAGGGAACACTCATAGCAGCTTTCATCCAAAGTTCTCCTTCTGTCATGGTCATGAAGTCAGGGGCACAGGCTGTCAGGAAAGGTAGAAGGCAATGGATATGGCAGGGCAAATGTGCACGAAATATACAGTAAACAACTTGCATTCAATACCCAAGACTTGTGTATACCAAAAACCCAGGAGAGAAAACAGCGTGAACCAATGATACCACTATCTGAAAAGGAATGTAGGGTAAGCACTTAGAACCTCCTTATGACTGAAAGGAAAGTTGGCAAACTCCTTACCCACTATGCTATTACAGATACTGACAGCGCTAAGCCCACGTAGAGGGCAAGCAGGGACAGAATCTGTGAGCTGACACTCTAGACGGTACTGAATAAAGGATTTGGAAACAGTACTCACAAGGACCGGAATGACCACATGAATGCCAGTACTCACGAAGACCGGAAAGACCACTTGGATGTCCGTATTCACGAGGACCGGAAAGACCACTCAAAAGTCAGTGCTAACCCACAACCCTGTAAATCAAACAAGAACCCAGAAGGCAGGAAAGGCAAAGAGTGAGGATAACTAAATACCTAAACCCAAGTCAAGTGGCAAGAAGGAATAGAACAGAGTGGAAAACAAAAAGATAATCGCACGGGAGCTAGTTACAACAGCTTCCCACACTCAATAATAAAATAGGAATTAAATGCAAAAGTGTAAAGGAAAACATGGCATGGATCCCAATAGAAGGTAAGGATCAGGAGCAGTGAAAACGATATCAAAAGGGAAACCTCCCCACCTATCCAAGGTGAAAAGGCAGGAAGCTAAACCTGTAAAGGAAAGATTAATGCAACAAGTCTTTCAGTAGTAAAGAACAAATTCTAGGAAACAGTGAACACAGGCAATAGGGCTGCAGCAAAAGGAAAGCTCTGGAAAGGCTGCCAGCAGACAGAGAAAGGGAGAAAGGGATTTCCAGAAGGCAGAAATCAATTAGGCATACAAATACGAATTCCAGGACAAGGAACAAGAAACTCTAACTAGAAACTGGGCACAAAACTAGGAACCAGGAACAAGGGACCAGTCACGACAGGAACGCTGCAACAATGACCAGCGCTGGACCGAAGTAAACTGAGGCTTTTAAGGCTGCTTAACGAGCACACCCCTCAGGTGTGCCGCCTGCTGCACCTGCAGCCACAGGTGTTGCCTATCCTCCACCCAACCTTGTCCTGCAAGGGAGGAGGTGAAGCAGTGAGCCAGGCATTCTGGGAAGCATAGTCATTCTGGGAAGCATAGTCAATAGATCAAAGCAGCACGCTGGCTGCCAAAAACCCGGAATGGATCCGGAAGGGAAGTAATTAGGAAAATAGGGATTTAATGCTCCAAATTCATCACAGTACTGTAGAGTAAGATTCGGAGGATATGTCCAGTAGGGAACAAACCCCAAACTATGCCCCCAAGTGGCGGGAACGGGAGCGAAGGGAGCGAACCGTAACAGTATACCCCCTTCCACGGCCGACTCCAGGTGACCGTCACCCGCACAAAACATCTTCCTTCCACGACAGGAGCGCTTTGTCTTCGGAGGTAGCATTGATGAAAACGATGACCTGCGGGCAGAAGTAGAAGGACTGGAATACATAGAATCAGGCCGCAGTCTAGAAAAGTCGTAGGCAGAAATTCGGTGAGGAAGAGACTCATGGGTCGAAGAAAGGCATGAAGGACTTGCAGGACCCAAAGCAGAGTTGGAAGGTCCAGGAAGCTTAGTCACTGGAAGAGGATATGCATACATCTTTGAGGGGAGAGGTAGGCTGGTGCAACATGCCTTAGACAATGGTAGAAGTTCCGTTAGCCTCTCTGCTGAGAGTGGACACACAGGAGGTGAGGAAACAGCAGGTTTCAGGAAATGTTTATGTTTGGAAGAGGAAGGTGGCGGCCGAGGTAGAGGTTTGGATTCTCTGTCATCCATCTGGGTAAAGGTTTGTGGTTGAAAGTGACAAAGATTCGCCTGCATGTGTTCCATGCTTGGAGGTCTGGAGATCCAATGGGTCGTACGAGGCTGGCACTCCCGTTGACAGTCGTGTAGCCACCTTGTTGCACGTGGAATACAACCGCAGGAACGTTTGGCCTACTGATAGGAGTGTTAGACGCAGTACTTGGAACATCAGGCATACTAGCAGCGGGAGCAAAAACAGGCACATCTTGAACTGCAGCAGACATTCCCTTCTTTTGGCTACTAGCACCCGACTGGCGCTGCAGCTGGGGAGCCGTGTCCGTCCCCTCCCTCAGGCTCATGTGGGACCTGGCAACAAAAGGGTTGTCAAGCGGTTGATCCAAACCGGACTCCAAACGCGGACCGTCCAGCCCGCTATCCTGATTGGCTACTCGTTCGGTGACTGGGCCGTGGCGGATGGCATCTGTTTCTCCCTCGTAATACTCCAGGCAAGTCCAACGGCCTTGCATGTAAGACCCTCCCGAGTCGTGATTCGGCTCGATGTTTCTGAAGAGAGAGCTGGCAGAAGTCTCAGGCTCAGATGTTGCATATTCGGGAGACGCTGATGCTACAGTCAAGCAGTTGGGAGAATTGTTTTGTGTACAAGGCAGGCATTCTGGTGATCCCCCTGAAGCATAAGAAGGGCAAGATGGACATTCATCAGTAAATGGTTGGGATTCAGGAGGTATCACTGGAGCAGAAGAATATGCAGCATGATCAGACAGAGTAGACAGGTATGCCTCCGATATTGGCAGCGAGGCTGAGCAGGATACGGATCTCTCATGAACCGAAGCCAACCTAGCAGTAGGCTCTGGGACCGAAGACCTGCACTTAGGACATGCTACCGGAGGCTCCATGGCTGAAGGATAACCCGCTGGATGAGTCACTGTAGCCGAAGACAGGCATGCCAGAGGTAATTCTGAGGCTGAGGGCATGCAAGCTGGAGCCATCTTGTTAGCTGAGGAGAAACTTGTCAAGGTCTTTGACTCTGACTGCGTACATGGTGAAGGCTCTTGGGTGACTGAGAGACATAGCAATTCTTTATTGTTCAAAGATACGTGTGCCAACGATGACTGCAGAGCTGTGGACAGGATTATTGAAGAGTCAATGTTCGTAGGTGGATAGTCTGAAGTCCCAGAAGTCGACAGACACATTTGTAGTTCAGGAATGGAAAGCCCCTTTAGGGCAGTTGACCCCTTGGCACCAGTAACCAAAGTCTGAGCTGTACCCCTGCCTTCCCTCTCCTTAGTGAATGACACAGAGTCTCTTCCTTTGTAGAAGTCAAAATCCACCAGAGGAATCACCATAGTAAAGTCTCTGTTAATCAGGATTTCGTCAATTGTCCATTCCTCTGTCTTAGCTTCTGAAAGTGGCTGATTAACAATCAACAGTTCAGGGATCGCCTGCTGGGCTTTTGTTTCAGTAATCAGTGGAATGAGTCCATCAAAACATGAATTCAGCACTGTCTTTGACTGCTCGTAGTGACAGAAGTTGGCAGAAGGAAGAGCGAACACAGAGGTAGCATTGTTTTCCACATCAGTTTGAATGTCTACTTCGGTCTCAGCAGCTAGATCAAGGGCAGAACCTGAGCCTACAGTTGTGACTGATTCTGTGAATGCCACCATTGTGGATTGTGTCTGGAAATCAGAAGCATGTATGTGTTCAAGCTCAGAGTTATGACAAACTGCTACACAAGAAATCTCAGGTAAAGGAGTGGTTTGTAAATCTTCAGCTAACAGCAATTCCTGACAAACGGTAGGACAGTTGTCAGAACCTGTGCCCTGAATAAGCGCTGTGCTTGAAAAAAGACTTTCACTCCCAATAGATCTTACATATTGACAAGTATCATGATTTATAAAAGTCTCCGCACTCAGGGAATGAACAGTATTCACTTCATCAACGGATAAAGTTGGAGGTGTATTCAGAAAAGACTGGAACATCTTATTCTCCTCTTTTAAGGAAATGTATTCTTGTTTTAACTCCTCAAATTCCCGTTTTAGCATGTCCCGCCTTAACTGTACATCCCTATCAGTAGGCACAGGGGAAGACATGGTGGCATCAGGGCTGGATCCTGCCCTAGCCATCTGGAAGTGCACTGATTGTATATTGTCATCTACTGCTTGCAGGTCTTGTGATCTATACTCTCTCTTCCCGACGTGGTCTGTGTTTCCTTTAAACATACTATTGACATCAGACTTCTTGGCATTAGAGACCACAGTAAGAACTTGTGCAGGGGAGTAAACTGTAGACTGAGGGCGGAAAACAGAAGATATGCAAGAAACCCCTCCATTCTTTATGTTTGAATCATGAAACTGTTCAATCTGAGGTAAAGCACAACCGGAGTCATGGGGTTCAGTAACAGAGGTGCTTGTGTGTATAAATTCTTGCAGTGTGTTGTTTTCCACTGCTAAGGCTTGTGCGGACATAGACTCTGGATCAAAATTAAAGAGAGAGCTAGGATCGGGCAATGTATGATGGGTCACCCAGTGGAAAAAATACTTTGCACGTAAATACCCATTCGTGTCAAGGAGTTCACTTAAGTCAGAATCAGAGATTCGATTTTCACGGGTAATTGTAAGGGAAGCTTTCTGTATATACTTGTTAGAGGCCTTGCTGCCTTTCCTTCGTAATCTGGCCATGTTCAAACGGGAACAACGGCTGGTCATTCTGTCAGGAAAGGTAGAAGGCAATGGATATGGCAGGGCAAATGTGCACGAAATATACAGTAAACAACTTGCATTCAATACCCAAGACTTGTGTATACCAAAAACCCAGGAGAGAAAACAGCGTGAACCAATGATACCACTATCTGAAAAGGAATGTAGGGTAAGCACTTAGAACCTCCTTATGACTGAAAGGAAAGTCGGCAAACTCCTTACCCACTATGCTATTACAAATGCTGACAGCGCTAAGCCCACGTAGAGGGCAAGCAGGGACAGAATCTGTGAGCTGACACTCTAGACGGTACTGAATAAAGGATTTGGAAACAGTACTCACAAGGACCGGAATGACCACATGAATGCCAGTACTCACGAAGACCGGAAAGACCACTTGGATGTCCGTATTCACGAGGACCGGAAAGACCACTCAAAAGTCAGTGCTAACCCACAACCCTGTAAATCAAACAAGAACCCAGAAGGCAGGAAAGGCAAAGAGTGAGGATAACTAAATACCTAAACCCAAGTCAAGTGGCAAGAAGGAATAGAACAGAGTGGAAAACAAAAAGATAATCGCACGGGAGCTAGTTACAACAGCTTCCCACACTCAATAATAAAATAGGAATTAAATGCAAAAGTGTAAAGGAAAACATGGCATGGATCCCAATAGAAGGTAAGGATCAGGAGCAGTGAAAACGATATCAAAAGGGAAACCTCCCCACCTATCCAAGGTGAAAAGGCAGGAAGCTAAACCTGTAAAGGAAAGATTAATGCAACAAGTCTTTCAGTAGTAAAGGACAAATTCTAGGAAACAGTGAACACAGGCAATAGGGCTGCAGCAAAAGGAAAGCTCAGAGAAAGGCTGCCAGCAGACAGAGAAAGGGAGAAAGGGATTTCCAGAAGGCAGAAATCAATTAGGCATACAAATACGAATTCCAGGACAAGGAACAAGAAACTCTAACTAGAAACTGGGCACAAAACTAGAAACCAGGAACAAGGGACCAGTCACGACAGGAACGCTGCAACAATGACCAGCGCTGGACCGAAGTAAACTGAGGCTTTTAAGGCTGCTTAACGAGCACACCCCTCAGGTGTGCCGCCTGCTGCACCTGCAGCCACAGGTATTGCCTATCCTCCACCCAACCTTGTCCTGCAAGGGAGGAGGTGAAGCAGTGAGCCAGGCATTCTGGGAAGCATAGTCATTCTGGGAAGCATAGTCAATAGATCAAAGCAGCATGCTGGCTGCCAAAAACCCGGAATGGATCCGGAAGGGAAGTAATTAGGAAAATAGGGATTTAATGCTCCAAATTCATCACAGTACTGTAGAGTAAGATTCGGAGGATATGTCCAGTAGGGAACAAACCCCAAACTATGCCCCCAAGTGGCGGGAACGGGAGCGAAGGGAGCGAACCGTGACACAGGCATGCAGGGGTCGCATGCACAGGAGACCTGGGTGGACACTGTCTTGGCACCTTTGGCACCAGGCTCATGAACAAAAGTAAACAAGAACATCCATTTAACACCAAAAAGCTTTTATTGTGGACATAACACTTCAGATGCATTAATCTTGAACATTCCCTCCATTAAGCAGGATGCATTAACCTTGAACATTCCATCCATTAAGCAGCCCCACGTGTATTCTTGGGTGTGGCTGCTAATGGATTGCCTTTGCACGTGCTCACTCTCTAGGAGTGGCAGGGTGTGGCTGGTAAGCCGGCCCTCATGGGCGTGGCCACAATCTCAGCTATATAAGCTGCCCCGATACTCAAGACAGATGCTTCGAGTTATTCTGCACTTGCAAGGAGCATAACGCTCACCGTCACCTGAGGTCAGACTTACTTTTGAAGATCCTGCTTGCTGGACATCCTGCTTCCGGCCAGCATACTCGCCAACTGGGGGAAGCTGTTTTTACCTGTACATCTCTTCGGCGAACCAAGTATTCATCTTTACACTTTCCGGAATGCCGAAATCATCATCTTGGCACCGCAGCACGACACGCTCCATCGTCAACAGCCGCGCCTGCAAGGAAAAACAGAAGACAAGGTTAGACATCAAAAAAACTGTCAGTTTAAGGTTGTACTTCGCCATACTTTGCGCTTTCCTTAAAACATCACTTACCTGCTGTCGAACATTGCAGTAGCATCCATCTTCCATCCAGCCGCGTCTCACAGCTGCATTGATGCCACATTTCCATCTAATGGAAGAAAATAAAAGAGAGACATTATTGTGGGCATACATAGGAGCAACATATAAAGACATTAAACAGAACGAACAGCATCACAAGAGCTCAAGAAAGACTTACCAATCATAAGGAGAAACATAGTCACAGGTGGACTGGAATAATCCTTATGAGGGATCAGTGAAAGAACTAGATCCCATTTGATGCGTCCCTGCCAGAAGTAGCAGGACGGAGAGCTTATCTTCCATAATTCACAGGTGAGCTTTATGGGCCGGCGTATGCTCACAGAAACCATACTTTGGGGTGAAGGGTTCGAGAGGTACAACAATCACAGATTGGCGCACTCACACACTCTTATCTCCACGCAGGAGCTGTATAACCACGTACCACCGCTCACAGCTTTTCTACTGAGGTAGAGGCCTGAAGGGGGTGATTCAAGTTCAGGGAGGGCTGCAACCGTGCCCCAACGTCTCCACAGAGACCAGGTGAGCGTAACAGAACGCAAAGCCTCTAATACTCTCTGCCTGGGCGTTATGGAAACTTCAGAAACAGATCAGTTAGCCCTCTTACTAGGGGAATTACGGGCTGAAGTACATGCTTCAAGACAGGAAACCAAAGCATTACGGAGGGATCTTATTGTAACTCGAGAAAGAACTGACGAATTGGCAAGACAAAAGCTACAAGCACAAGCAGGACAGGTTCCACTGCCTGGAGTGACCAATTTTTCTCATTGTTCCACACCACTACAATCAACAGTGGTTCAGGTGGTTCTTCCAGGAGCAGTGCCTCTAGCCCCTCCCGAACACTTCATCGGTGACCCAAACAAGTTTGCTGTATTTATAAACCAATGTCGCCTTCATTTCTTGTGCAGACCAGGAGCCTTTCCTAATGACCAAGCCAAAGTGGCATTTGTACTCTCGTATTTAGGAGGTAGTGCGGCAGACTGGTCTATACATTTTGTAAATCAAGATGACCCTTTACTCCGGAACTTTGGGAATTTCCAACATGAGATGGAGAAATTGTTTGCCTGTCATAGTCAAGGACAAGCTCTGGACAACGAGTTGTTGTCACTCAGACAAGGGAGTCAAGATCTATTAACCTTTATTGCAACCTTCAATAGTCTCATAGCCCAGACAACCTGGCCCGAAGAGAAGAGGACTACACTTTTTTACCGAGGGTTACGTGGAGAACTTAAGGATGTGTTTGCGCAAGTGGTGAATCCCCCTGAGAGGTGTGCGGAATACATAGACCTGACGGTGCAACTCGATCATAGGTTGCAGAATCAGAAAATGGATCGAGCTAGATCAGAAGGACGGTCAGTTTACGTACAACCTCGTGAGAATCAGACTAAACCACATGAACAGTCTGAGCCAATGCAAATGGGTGGATTGTGAAGTCCCCTTAACAAAGCAGAAAGGGAAAAAAGACAACAACAGCTTTGCTTATATTGTGGACAAGCAGGTCACTTCCTCCGTGACTGCCCGGTAAAACCACCCAAGAAAACAGTTGAGGCAACAGACAAAACTGATGAAGAAGAAGAACAGAACTCGGGAAACGCCAATGCCCGTCAAGTGTAGGGGGCTGCTTGTCGAGCATGAAAAAGGAATCCGTACAGACCTCACATCTAGTCCTTCCATTGCTTTTGGTGAATCACAAGCAACCATCAAAAATACATGCCTTGGAGGTATATATTGATTGTGGAGCTGTGGGTAACTACATTGACCAAGATTTGGCTCTCAGAATAGGCTTTCCTCTCAGACAGAAGCAAAAATCGGAAAACGTCACTGCTGCGGATGGTTCTCAGCTATCATCAGGTCCGGTGACACAATACACAGAGAAAGTCACGCTTCTGTGTCAGGACGGGCATCAAGAGGACATTACTTTTGATCTGATTGGTGCTCCTCAGTTCCAGATGATATTGGGAATGCCCTGGCTGGAGACCCACAATCCTAGGATCGACTGGCGAAAACAAGTTCTGACATTTCCTCATGATTGTGCCCACACATGTTACAAAAAAGATGTCACCAATCTGAAACTGAAGAAAGGAATCGTGTTGGGCCTCATCAATTCCTTACCACTTGAATACCAAGATTACCAGAATGTCTTCAAAAAAGAGAAAGCCAATGTTCTGCCCCTGCACAGACCCTACGATTGTCAAATAGATCTTGTACCCGGAGCCCAGATCCCTTGCTGCCGAATTTACGCTCTGACAGAACAGGAAAATCAGTATCTTAGAACTTACATGGATCAGTACCTGGCAAACGGTTTCATTTGCCCGTCTAAGTCACCTGCCTCCTCGCCCTTATTCTTCGTGCCTAAAAAGGAGGGGGACTTAAGAACTTGCATCGACTATAGAGCCATCAATCAGATCACAGTAAAAAATCGATATCCTTTACCACTTATACCAGAGCTCCTGGACCAAGTTAAACATGCTCAAATCTACACAAAACTAGATTTAAGAGGAGCATACATCTTGTAAGAGTAAAAGAGGGAGATGAGTGGAAAACGGCCTTCTGCACGAAGTACAGCCTCTTTGAATACCAGGTCATGCCCTTCGGGCTATCCATTGCCCTCGCAGCATTCCAATTCATTATGAATGATGTACTCCGTGAACTACTGGACGTTTGCACTCTTCTTTACATTGATGACATTCTTATCTACTCAAATTGCATGGAAGTACATGTAGGCCATGTCCAGGCAGTCTTAGAGAAGCCTCGACAACACTAATTGTATGCCAATTTGGAAAAATGTTTTTTCCATGTAACCAAGGTCGAGTTTCTCGGTTTCATGCTAACACCACAAGGCGTACGTATGGATACACGAAAGGTGGATGCAATTCTCCAATGGCCCTAACCAACATCCACGAAAGGAGTGCAAAGTGTGCTTGGATTCGCCAACTTTTACCGTCGGTTATACCTGGGTTTTCATAAATTGTACATCCAATTACCTCCTTGTTAAAGAAAAATCTAAGGTTCCATTGGTCGACAGAAGCTGAAGAAGCCTTCCATTAGTTGAAAGTAGCATTCACTACAGTACCAGTCCTTCGACACCCACGACCAGATCTACCTTACATAGTTGAGACAGATGCTTCAAAAATAGCCGTGGGAGCAGTATTGTCGCAACGAGACCCTAAAACAGGACAACTACACCCCGTTGCATTCTGGTCCCGCAAATTTTCAGTCCCCGAGTTGAATTACGCAATCACAGATAAGGAATTACTGGCGATTAAAGCAGCATTCAAGGCCTGAAGACATTACCTTCTTGGGCCGAGACATACGGTCACTGTCATCATGGACCACCGTAACTTGCAATACTTGAAAACCTCCAAAGAACAATCCTCGCGTCAACTTCGTTGGGCTCTCTTTTTCGTGGAATACAAATTTATTATCACTTATAGACCTGGAGTATGCAATGGGAAAGCAGACGCTCTATCACGCAAGAGTGAAGAAATCCGACTTGTGGCCTTAGTTCCTGAGGAAAGGATTCAAACCAGAATAGCTGCCACCACGTGTGTGGATGACCAAAGAACCAGTTTGCAATCCCTGATGGATCAATCAACACAACAGGAATGGCTGTTAAAAGGTGACCAGTACACCATTGAAGACAATCTACCATATTTCCAAGGACTATTATATGTCCAAGACCAAGAACTGCAAAAGCAAATCATCATAAATTACCACGATTCATTAGTGGAAGGACACCCAGGAATGTCCAAAACTCAGGTAAAGGTAAAACAAAACTACTGGTGGCCAACATGGTGAAAAAACATTGCCCAATTTATTGAAACCTGCGGTGTCTGTGTACGACACAAGTCTCAGAAACTGAACCCTGCTGGCTTACTACATCTCCTAACAGTACTGCCAGCTCCTTGGCATACTCTGTCGATGGACTTCATTACGGATCTTCCACCCTGGAATGGATACACCATATTGGTCGTTGTGAATTTATTCTCCAAAATGGCCCATTTCATCCCTCTGAAGGGACTCCCAACTGCGTCAACTCTCGCTTCTGTGTTCCTAGAGCAAATTGTTTGATTGCATGGATTTCCATCAATATTAGTATCTGATCGCGGAACGCAATTTGTTTCTGCCTTTTGGAGAAAGTGTTGTACAATCTCTGGTTGTCCACAAGCTATCACCCTCAAACTGATGGATAAACTGAACAAACCAAACAAACTTTAGAGCAATATCTCAGGTGTATGTTGCAACAGTCCGAGGATTCTTGAAAAAATATATACTGGATAGCTGAGTATGCATGCAACAACTCAATTTACACAAGCACAGGGCAAACTCCACTCTACACTGTACACAGAAGACATCCGAGGACCTCAGCATTTGATCCAGCCGATACCCTGGAAATGCCAGCCATAAAAAAACTTGCATAAAACCATCACTCAGGTTCTTAAGGAGGCGACAGAGCATCTGACCAAGGCTAAGGAAAGACAAAAACTGTTTGCTGATCGACATCGGAAGGAAGCTCCCGTCTACCAGATTGGAGAAAAGGTGTGGTTAGCCTCCAAATATATTCCCCTGAAGGGGCCAAGAGCTTTCCGCCCAAGATACCTGGGCCCCTATATTATAAAGTCCATAATCAATCCTGTCGACCATCTCATATGAAAATGTACCCCATATTTCGTGTCTCTCTCCTCAAACCAATGAAGTCCAATACACGGCTTAGTTCTCCACCATAGCCCGAAGTAATAGATGGAGAACTAGAATATGAAGTCAAATCCATCCTGGACTCCAAGGTGGTTCGATCAAAATTGTATTACCTAATTGACTGGAAAGGTTACGGACCTCAAGACAGAACTTGGGAACCCAGTAAACACGTCCATGCTCTGTGTTTAATAAGACAGTTTCATCACAATAATCCCACCAAACCAGGACCGGGAGGAGAACCACCCCTGAGAGGGGCCTTGAGGGGGGGTGCTGTCATGGTCATGAAGTCAAGGGCACAGGCATGCAGGGGTCGCATGCACAGGAGACCTGGGTGGAGACTGTCTTGGCGCCTTTGGTGCCAGGCTCATGAACAAAAGTAAACAAGAACATCCATTTAACACCAAAAAGCTTTTATTATGGACATAGCACTTAAGATGCATTAACCTTGAACATTCCACCATTAAGCAGTTTCCCCCAGTTGGCGAGCATGCTGGCAGGAAGCAGGATGTCCAGGAAGCAGGATCTTCAAAGGTAAGTCTGACCTCAGGCGACAGTGAGCGTTACGCTGCTTGCAAGTGCAGAATAACGCGAAGCGTCTGTCTTGAGGATCAGGGCAGCTTATATAGCTGAGATCGTGGCCATGCCCATTAGGGCCGGCTTACCAGCCACACCCTGCCACTCCTAGAGAGTGAGCACGTGTGCAGGCAATCCATTAGCAGCCACACCCAAGAATACACTTGGGGCTGCTTAATGGATGGAATGTTCAAGGTTAATGCATCCTGCTTAATGGTGGAATGTTCAAGGTTAATGCATCTGAAGTGCTATGTCCATAATAAAAGCTTTTTGGTGTTAAATGGATGTTCTTGTTTACTTTTGTTCATGAGCCTGGCACCAAAGGCGCCAAGACAGTTTGAGTGACAGATATAAGTAGAGTATTGAATGTGGCAAAAATTGGGGGAGGGACTGTGTTGTAAATAACATATAAGTAACAGGATTTTTGGGGGATTACAAAGAAGAGAAGTAGATACTTCGATTCCTGCATCCAAGGGGACAGAAGGTTGTGCACTAAAAAGACATCATATAGGGGTGTTAAGCATACCTGAGGCAGTGCCAACAAGAAGAGTGTGCTTCAGACTCCAAAATGGAGTCAAAGTGAGATGAGATACATTTACTAAAGGTAGTAAAGGAAGGTGTACGCAGGGGAATTTCTTAAAGTGCATATGTGTGGGGTTGTGAATATGTCAGTGTAATGTTTTTACTGTGTTTAAACTAATAGATATGAAACTATAGTAAAAAACTAAGGCGATTTTTAGATTTTTTGATCAATAGATTGACGTCAATCAGAAGGTTAAAAATCAAAGGAAATTAATATAGAAATAATGTAGAGACTCTTAAGATAACAATAATAGAACAACGAGGTACAATAATTGATAGAAAGTGTAAACAAAGGAACAAAAAGAACATTCTTATGTAGAAATGTTAAAGTGGATGCAATATTTTGATTTTTGGATAAATGAGCAGCAATTGATGGTGCCCGCTCATTGATCGGTGTGGTACATTTGATAGAATAAAGAACAGTATAAAAAATCAAGTAAGTATAGACAGTCAAAACCAACTTTTCACCATGGGAACACTCCACTTTTACATTCATGCAGGGCATTGCCAAGATATACAGCAAAGATAACAAAATATCTTTTGGTATGGGTCAGAGGCACAACTAATAAAACACTTATGCCGTGGCATCTGGAGTGTTTGTTGTTAAAAACAGTATTGTGGCATATGATGACATATTTGCATGCCACATATAAGGGAAAGCAACTACTGAAAATGTTGGCTATTTTAGAGCTGTGGAAAATGTACCAGAGTGACAAAGAAGATCCAGCAGAGAAGGAGTGGATGATTAACCAGCATAAAGGGGAGGATAAAAGGCCTTCTGCTCCCCTTTCCCATTCTGAAACCAAGAGCATAGACACAGAGGAGAAGGAATGTTATCCCTTAAAGGAAATGAAAGCAGCATCAGGATGTGTTAATACAACATGTGAGGCTCCTGCTTATAGCAGTGAGGACAATGGGGAAGAACGCAAAAGCAGAGAACGCAAAAATATATAAATATGAGATGAAAGTAAATAGCGTGAGGAGAAGAAAGACAGACAAGATAGATGGAGATAGAGGAAGAAACAAAGAAGCAGAATGAGATAAAGGACAAAGCTAATGGATTGGCAATGGTACAGAATGAATTGATGGGTGGACAAATATTACTCAGGCTGGACGATAAGGACATTGATGGGGTTTGAGAAAGAGAAGAGCGGGAAAATAAAGAAAAGGAATACGAGAGAGCAGAAAGAGGAGAGAATGCAAGTGAAGGGAAGAATGAAGAAGGCTAGAAGAGAAGAGATGAGAGGAGATAGAAATGCAAATAATGAAAGTACGTAGGTTGCAAAGAAGGTGACAGGAAGATGAATTAAGGGAGATGAGGAGAATGGAAGAAGAAATGAACAGAGGTAGGGGACTAAATGATGATGAAATAGATTATCTCTGTCATAGAAGCATAATGCGGTTCGAAACACAAGAACGATTTGGGGAAGAGAGAGGGTCACAACAACTCTGAAGGGAGCTATAAGGAGTGCCAAGAATACCATCATGGGCTGATATACGGGAAACAGAGGGAGAAGAAAAAATAATTGGGAATTTCTATAGACAAAGGATAGATAAAGGAGGGCATAGACTCCAAGAGAATGTAGAAGGACCTCTATCAATGCAATCTGGAGGTCGGTCAGATGACATCATAACAGACAAGCACAGAACGCTGTCTTTAAGTAGACTCAATCTTGATGATGTGGGAAAAGATGACAGTCATACAAGCTGGGGCATAATAATGTCAGACGAAGAAAGGGAAGAAAATGAGAGAGCGCGAAGGGAGCGCGCAAATGGATTATCAAAAGAATCAAGCGTAGAGAAAGGGATACAATAGTCAGATCTAGAGGGTTTAAAAGAGAGATTAGCAGAATCGACACCATATACTGAGAGAACACAAGTACGATCGCACAGTATGTAATCAGATTAATAGCAATACCAGGACAAAGACAAACAGGTGAGACTAGCCGCACCTGGAAAACAAGGAGTCTAGGTGGGTATGATTATGGACTGGGATTTTCACAATTTCCATTATAAGAGAAAGGGGGAGGATGATCAAAGTATATTCCATGGCCCCAAATGGACAAAGACAATTTAAGATGTAAATGACCGAGTTTAACTTATGGTGCAGGAAAATGGGTTCATGAATTAGAGAGAATAACATCAGGAGTGACGTTAGCCATAGGTGACATAAAAGGTTTGCTGGCAGCCATTACAGGGGAGAGAGCTGATGACATTTGTGAAAGAGCAGGATACGCAGGAGTGACTGCACAGAACACGACACAGTGACTGCACAGAACACGACACATGATGGAGCGCCATTTAATAATTTTAGAGCAGACGTATAGTGGGCGCTCAGAGTGCAAAATCCCAATACATTAGATATGGATGCAATTATGTCTAGGTGAAAGGGCGAGGATGAAGACCCTATTGCTTACATTCAAGAGCGATGGCGTCTTGAGATATATGAATCGTGGGATAAAACTGTGGAATTGTTTTACCACATTTTGTGTCAGGGATTTCCCGAGCCAGAACAACGGCAATTGAAGAAACTGGTGGAAATGGAAGAAAAACCATGGGAAGAAATACAATTAACGATTGTGCATCACTGCCAATTAATGCAGGAGAAAAATAAGAAGAAAGCTGAGAGTAGGAAACAGGATGAAGCAACTTTGGCTCAGAAGAAGGTTTCAAAAATAACCATAGAGGGATCGGTATTGACAAGCAATGAAGGTGGTGTGACACAAGAAATGCAACCAGCATAGCAGGGTAACGTAATGTGTCCTGATGATCAGAGTTGGTATACTTTTTGGCCAAGAGGAAGAGGGAATTGGTCTAGAGGAGGAGGACAAGGTGAATTTCAGAACCCTCTGGGAAGTAGAGGATTTAATGGTGGACAACTGCAACAATGTTGGAATTGTGGAAAAATAGGACACATAGCTGGAACATGTAGAAGCAAAGGAGGCATGCAGCAAAAGTGGCAAGCTCCAAGAGGGGGATTGGGCTATGTTCCACAATATAATACAAAACTTTAGGAATATGATGCCCAAGATCACATGCAGGTTCAGGCATATGCGCCACAACTACAGCAAATGCAGAAAGCACTATTATAAATGCAATTTCCACAAGGACAGTTGCAGAAAGTGCCCATGCAAATAGAAAATCTGCAACCTCAGCAAGTGCAAACACAACAGGCTATGGGTGTCATGATCACTGCTTCCAAGGAGCTAGGACCAGCCCAACGTCCTTGGAAGCAGGCCCCTAACCTTCATCCTAGGCACCAGCTGGTCCCCACTGGGACCTTTTGGACCTTGTCCTGGCGCCGGTGGCACCAGGCTCATCAAAGTCACCGGTCCCGGCACTGGAAGCGCCGGGCTCATAATTTGTATGAAGATGCTTGGGTGGACTTACCTGCAGCAGACCATGCTGCTTACTTACCAGCCACATAGGAATCCTCTGTGAGCCAGGACTACTTTCTTACCTGGGTGGGGCAAGCTCCACTCCCTGGATACAACACTGGAACTCTTCTGGAACAGGAACTCTTTTCTTACCTAGGCGAGGCCGTGGAGGAAGACGCCTCATCACTCCAAGGCTATTTAAACCACACCCGATTGATGAAACGTGCTTCGCGTTATTCTGCATCTGCAGCAGAACGCTCACCGTGTCTGTTCCAGTTTTCTTCTTTCCGATCCTGAACCTGCAAGAACAAACGCTTACCATTCCTGTATCCAGCCTTCAGTAGCACCTGCAAAGACAAGAAACAAAAGGTTAGCACGGCAACCTTCACGCGCATCGCTTTCCTCACCTGATCCATCGGCAGCTACCATCTCTTCACGCTGCTCCTCCGCCTGTGAAGACAAAAGCATAGTTATTCCTGTGTGGAATTACTTACCGGCACTCCGCGAATTCCGGTTTTCTTCAACGCTGCAATCCAGCACCTGAAAGACAAAAGAAGAGACATTAGACAGGTATTTTACTTACGCGCCATCGCGCCTGCCACAATAGGGTGCCTGCAAATACTCCGGCGTTTTCCAGCGTCTCTTCAGCACGAACTCACAGCTGCAAGGGAAAAGAGACAGTTAGAGAGCTTGCATTTTCTTACGCATTTCCAAGCGCTTCATTCCAAGGCTCTGGCTCGAACTTCGGCTCTCTTCACACCATCTTCTACCTCAAGAGCCCTGCAAGACAAATAGAAAAAGCATTATACAGAGCCCTGTTCCATATTAACGTGCCCACGCACTAAAGACTGTAAGGACTTAAAAGGTGTCCGGAAACTCACCGTTCGTGCAGTTAACGACGGTAGCAATCCTCTGATGTCAAGAGGCCTACGTTTCACCCAGTGAAGGAACTGGCAACGGCACCCTGCACCAGACGCAGATGGAGAGTCCAGCATTCACCTATCTAAGGTGAGCACGTTGACCTTAGGGCTCCACGGAAAAGCGAGGAAAGGAAGAGAGAGAGATACCCGACAACCCCAGATCATTAACCCCATATTCTTTCATCTGCAGATATCTCACTCTTCGAGTTAGACACACAGTGCGAAGAGGCTCAGCCCCGTAAGCCAATCGAGTCCTGCACTTCACTTTTCGAGTCACAGACACCATCCTGCCAAGACCGGCGCCTCCGTGGGAATCAGGTGAGCGTTACAGAACGCAAAGCCCACCGCAAAACTCCTACCCAGGAGCAATGGAAACCTCGGATACTGATCAATTGGCCCAGTTGCTTGGGGAACTAAGAGCAGAAGTACATGCAGCTCGTCAGGAAACAAACGCTCTAAGAAGAGAGCTGATAATATCCAAGGAGAGAACAGAGGACCTCGCTAGGCAATTGCTACAAACGCAGGCAGGACAAACACCTTTGCCCGCTCCAGGAGGAAATTATCCTTCAGCATCCTCCTCGAATCCAGTGCAAATTAATCTACCCGGTAATGTGCCCTTGGCTCCGCCCGAACGCTTTTCTGGTGACCCAAAGAAATTTGCAGTGTTCATTAACCAGTGCCGCCTACACTTCTTATGTCGACCAGCTGCCTTCCCAACAGATCAGACCAAGGTGGCTTTTGTGCTTTCTTATCTCAGTGGCAGTGCCGCAGATTTGTCGATCCCTTTAGTCACTCAGGATGATCCGGTTCTTCATGATTTCCAGGCCTTCCAGTCCAGCATGGAGAAACTGTTCGCAAGACATGCACAAGGGCAGGCCTTGGACAATGAACTCCTTTCGTTACGACAGGGTAATCAAGACCTCTTGACTTACATTGCCTCATTTAACAGACTTATAGTGGAAACTCAATGGCCTGAGGATAAAAGAATAACGCTTTTCTACAGAGGCCTGCATGGAGAGCTCAAGGATGTGTTAGCTCAAGTTGTGAATCCTCCACGAGAATGCTCAGACTATATTGACTTAGTTGTTCAATTGGACCACAGATTACAGAACAGGAAGGCTGATCGTTCCAAATTCGATACCCAAGTGTTTTCTAAACCGCAGACCTCTACTAGAGGAGCTGACACCGTGGAACCCATGCAAATAGGGGGCATGAAAGGACCTTTAACCCAAAAAGAGCGAGAAAGGAGAAGACAGCTGCAATTATGCCCCTATTGCGGAAACTCGGGGCACTTTCTTCGAGACTGTCCAGTGAAACCAGCTAAGAAGGCTATAGGAGCCGCAGATACCTGTACCACAAATTCTGAGCAGGGAAACGACCTAGCCCGACAAGTGTAGAGGTCCTCTTGCCGAGCGTTAAAATCAGTTCCGTGACCGCGCATTTCGTGGTGCCTATGGTCCTCATTAGCCCTGAACGTCCGGATTGTTTGCATGCAATTGAAGCTTACATCGACAGCGGAGCAATCGGTAATTATGTGGACCGTGAAATGGTATCAAGGATGAATCTACTTCTTGTCCCTAAGGCAGTAAAAGACGTCATTACTACAGTGGATGGTACGGAGATAGCCTCCGGACCAGTAACTCACGCCACCCAAGAAGTGACGTTAGTGAGCCAAGATGGACACCGGGAGAAAATCGTGTTCGATGTGATCAAGGCCCCTCAGTTCCAGATCATTCTGGGAATTCCTTGGTTAGAGAAGCACAATCCTCAGATCGATTGGCGAGCAAAGACGGTTCAGTTTCCAGAATGTATCACCACTTGTTATCCTCGGCCTGATGTTTCACTGGCGGCAATCTCTTCTGAGGTTCCCAAACTACCTCCCGAATACCAGGAATTCCAAGACGTCTTTCGGAAGGACCAAGCTAACACCTTGCCTCCTCATAGGTCTTACGACTGTCAAATAGACCTGATACCCGGAACAACTCCTCCTTGCAGTAGGATTTATGCCCTCACCGAGCCAGAGAATCTTCACCTCAGACAATATCTGGACCAATACCTAGCTAACGGGTTTATCCGTCCTTCAAAATCTCCAGCTTCCTCGGCTTTGGTCTTCGTTCCGAAAAAAGAAGGAGACCTTAGGACTTGTATAGATTACCGCGCCCTGAATCAAATCACCGTTAAAAACAGATACCCGTTACCTTTGATCCCTGAACTCCTGGACCAAGTCAAAGACGCATGTATATATACAAAGTTGGATCTCAGAGGAGCCTACCACTTGGTACGAATAAAAGAGGGCGATGAATGGAAGACGGCCTTCCGCACCAAGTATGGGCTGTTTGAATATCAAGTCATGCCCTTTGGACTATGCAACGCTCCTGCCGCCTTCCAGTATTTTATGAATGATGTCCTTAGAGAACTCATAGATGTGTGTGTTGTTGTCTACATTGATGACATCCTCATCTATTCATCATCTAAAGAGGAACATCAGAAACACGTTAAAGAGGTCCTCGAGAGATTACGTCAACATAACCTTTTTGCTAAGCTTGAAAAATGCGTTTTCAACGTAACTGAAGTTGAGTTCCTGGGATTCATATTGTCACCTAACGGAGTCCATATGGATTCAAAGAAAGTCGATGCAATCATCAAGTGGCCTTCACCAACCTCTGTAAAAGGAGTTCAAAGCATGTTAGGCTTCGCTAACTTTTACCGCAGGTTCATTCCTGAATTTTCTCGAATAGTCCAGCCCATCACCGCTCTGTTAAAGAAAAACAAACGTTTTGAGTGGTCTACCGAGGCGGAACAAGCTTTTCAGGACTTAAAAGCTAAATTCATCTCTGCACCTGTTCTAAAACATCCTCGCCCAGAACTCCCCTACATCGTAGAAACAGATGCTTCTAGTCTTGCTATGGGGGCAGTTTTATCACAAAGAGATCCGGTCACACACCAATTACATCCTGTAGCCTTTTGGTCCCGCAAATTCTCGGATCCCGAGATCAACTATTCAATTACAGACAAGGAACTTTTAGCTATCAGATCGGCCTTTAAAGCCTGGCGGCATTATCTTTTGGGAGCCAGACACACAGTCACCGTAATGACAGATCACCGCAACTTACAATATCTGAAGACGGCCAAAGCTCAGTCTTCCAGGCAGCTCCGCTGGGCCCTGTTTTTGGCTGAGTTTGACTTTATAATTACTTATCGACCAGGCAGTAAAAACGGAAAAGCAGATGCCCTCTCCCGGATGGGAATAGATGAACACTTGACCAATCCTGAACCAATACCCATAATCCCAGAACAAAGGATTTTGGGCTTGGTCAGCGCTCAATCCTTTGAAGACATCGAGACTACAGTCAAATCACTCCTAACTCCGGCAGAATTACAGGACTGGCAATTAAAGGGGAAGGATTTCTCAGTGGATCAAGACCTACCATATTTCCGAGGACGATTGTACTTGCCCTGTGAGAAAATACAAAAACAGGTAATCTCCTGTTATCACGACTCATTAATGGAGGGTCATCCTGGCATTACCAAAACCATGGAAAAGGTCAAAAGACATTTCTGGTGGCCATCATGGAAGAAGGATATTAGAGACTTTGTAATCTCCTGTGGTGTGTGTGCTCAGAATAAAAGTCAGAAGGAGAAACCAGCCGGCCTCTTACACCCACTGGACATCCCTCCCTGTCCATGGCATACCCTGTCCATGGATTTCATCACAAAATTACCTCCATGCTCAGGGTATAATACCATTTTAGTAGTCGTGGATCTATTCTCCAAGATGGCTCACTTCATTCCCCTGAAGGGCCTACCTTCAGCTTCAGTATTAGCCCGAGAATTCTTAGAAAACATTGTTTGGTTACACGGTTTTCCCTCGGTTTTGGTCTCCGGTAGGGGAAGTCAATTCATCTCCCACTTTTGGCGATGTTGCTGTCGCTTAGCCCAAATTGATGTGAGACTTTCAACCAGTCACCATCCCCAAACTGACGGACAAACCGAGAGGACAAATCAATCTCTGGAGCAATATTTATGTTGCATGCTCCAACAAACTGAAAACCCTTGGAAGGATATCCTTTGGATCGCTGAATACGCTTATAACAATTCGACCCATTCTGGAACCGGGAAGACTCCCTTCTTCCTATTATACGGAAACCATCCTAGGACCTCTAACCTGGATCCTCCCCAAGAATTCGAAACACCTGCTGTGGATCACTTGCACTCGGTGATCACTCGTGCTTTTAAAGAAACCACTGCCCATCAGCAAAGAGCTAAAGCTCTATACAAGAAAGGAGCGGATCAACACTGTAAAGAGGCCCCTCACTACGCAGTGGGAGATCAGGTCTGGTTATCCACTAAGCACCTGCCTCTAAAAGGACCCCGCACCTTCATCCCGAGATACCTAGGACCCTATCTCATCTCTGCCATAATAAATCCGGTGGCTGTCAAATTGGAATTGCCTTCGCATATGAAAATACATCCAGTATTCCATGTCTCCTTACTAAAACCAGTACAACCAGAAACCCGATTGACCGAACTCCCAGAACCCGTTCTAGTGGATGGAGAACTTGAGTTCGAAGTAAAGAACATCCTAGACTCCAAAATCTCCAAATCTAAATTATATTACCTGGTTGATTGGAAAGGATACGGCCCCCAGGAAAGGTCTTGGGCACCCTCAGAACATGTCCACGCACCTCGTCTGGTCAAGAAATTCCATCTGAATCACCCCGACAAGCCAAAACCCCCGGAGAAGACACGCTTGGGAGGGGCCTTGAGGGGGGGTGCTGTCATGATCACTGCTTCCAAGGAGCTAGGACCAGCCCAACGTCCTTGGAAGCAGGCCCCTAACCTTCATCCTAGGCACCAGCCGGTCCCCACTGGGACCTTTTGGACCTTGTCCTGGCGCCAGTGGCACCAGGCTCATCAAAGTCACCGGTCCCGGCACTGGAAGCGCCGGGCTCATAATTTGTATGAAGATGCTTGGGTGGACTTACCTGCAGCAGACCATGCTGCTTACTTACCAGCCACATAGGAATCCTCTGTGAGCCGGGACTACTTTCTTACCTGGGTGGGGCAAGCTCCACTCCCTGGATACAACACTGGAACTCTTCTGGAACAGGAACTCTTTTCTTACCTAGGCGAGGCCGTGGAGGAAGATGCCTCATCACTCCAAGGCTATTTAAACCACACCCGATTGATGAAACATGCTTCGCGTTATTCTGCATCTGCAGCAGAACGCTCACCGTGTCTGTTCCAGTTTTCTTCTTTCCGATCCTGAACCTGCAAGAACAAACGCTTACCATTCCTGTATCCAGCCTTCAGTAGCACCTGCAAAGACAAGAAACAACAGGTTAGCACGGCAACCTTCACGCGCATCGCTTTCCTCACCTGATCCATCGGCAGCTACCATCTCTTCACGCTGCTCCTCTGCCTGTGAAGACAAAAGCATAGTTATTCCTGTGTGGAATTACTTACCGGAACTCCGCGAATTCCGGTTTTCTTCAACGCTGCAATCCAGCACCTGAAAGACAAAAGAAGAGACATTAGACAGGTATTTTACTTACGCGCCATCGCGCCCGCCACTATAGGGTGCCTGAAAATACTCCAGCGTTTTCCAGCGTCTCTTCAGCACAAACTCACAGCTGCAAGGGAAAAGAGACAGTTAGAGAGCTTGCATTTACTTACGCATTTCCAAGCGCTTCATTCCAAGGCTCTGGCTCGAACTTCGGCTCTCTTCACACCATCTTCTACCTCAAGAGCCCTGCAAGACAAATAGAAAAAGCATTATACAGAGCCCTGTTCCATATTAACGTGCCCACGCACCTAGAGACTGTAAGGACTTAAAAGGTGTCCGGAAACTCACCGTTCGTGCAGTTAACGACGGTAGCAATCCTCTGATGTCAAGAGGCCTACGTTTCACCCAGTGAAGGAACTGGCAACGGCACCGTGCACCAGAGGCAGATGGAGAGTCCAGCATTCACCTATCTAAGGTGAGCTCGCTGACCTTAGGGCTCCATGGAAAAGCGAGGAAAGGAAGAGAGAGAGATACCCGA
Organism: Ambystoma mexicanum; assembly: GCF_040938575.1. NCBI lineage: Eukaryota > Metazoa > Chordata > Amphibia > Caudata > Ambystomatidae > Ambystoma > Ambystoma mexicanum. The sequence continues at coordinate 113,259,223 of NC_090934.1, read as the reverse complement.
CAACCCCAGATCATTAACCCCATATTCTTTCATCTGCAGATATCTCACTCTTCGAGTTAGACACACAGTGCGAAGAGGCTCAGCCCCGGAAGCCAATCGAGTCCTGCACTTCACTTTTCGAGTCACAGACACCATCCTGCCAAGACCGGCGCCTCCGTGGGAATCAGGTGAGCGTTACAATGGGACCACAATGGAATATGTATACAGCAGTTCAACAAGCATCTGCACGCAAGTTAGGAGTGTCACTGTGCTACGATGAAATCCTTTCACAGCACAGGGATGAATGTATATCCACAATAGGACAGCCCACAGAGCAACCTGATGTGTTCAGTGCTATCAGTAACACCAGACCCCCAAGAAGAACCAAGTGTCAAAGTGACGATAGGAGGTGAGACATTTTCATTCCTTCTAAACACTGGAGAAACTTGTTCCTGTGTCCGTGAGGGTAAATATTCAGTGTCAGCTATTGCCATGAATGCGCAGGGATTCTCTGGGGTTATTTATTTAGTTCATTTTACAGACAAATTACCAATCTCTATAGGGGAACATGACGTGTCGATGCCATTATTACATTCTAGGCAGATGCCAGTTAACATATCGGGACAAGACTTAATGACAAAACTTAACATGACAATATCCTTTACTGACGAAGGAATAGTGTGTTCCTCTCGAGGCATACATTATATGTATGTGAGAGAGCATATACTAGCCTTTGTAGGCCAACAGACATTAAGAGGAGTTCCTTTAGATACCAAATGTATTCTTGTGTGGAGTGACAGTTTTATTATCATGGTTGCCTAGATTGATAGGCAAGCTGCTAAGAATCCCTGATGAGTTTTTATTCAAACCAGAAATCCCTATGGATGATGAAGATGGGCAGAATAATCCCTTAGAGTTAGAAGCAGCAGTGGTCAGAGAGGAAAGGGTGGCTCTTCATGGGACAGATGATGAGGGAAGAGGATGGAGAATAGTGATAGCCCTCAGTGAAGGATATAAATTGAAAGATTTGACAGACGAAGATTTGTTCAAGGATGAGTATTTAGATGAGTATTTAGATGATGAGTTAGTATTTTTCATAAATCTCACTTATTGGATTAAAGTAGAGAATAAAGAGATACCGCGGATAATGGTGATGGTAAAAAGACACTGGGGCTCATCACAACCCCGGCGATAGCCATGCCGATAAAAATGGCAGGCTGGCACCGGAATTGTGCATTTTTTGCGCCTGGCTTTGGGGAATTACCGGGGCATTACTGCCGTGGCAGTCCCTGAAGCCAGGCGACGGAAAAAGTAACTCCCATTCCCATTTGCGTCTGATAGGACTCAATGGGAATGGGGAGGACGGATGCACCGGCACTGTTGCACACAGTGCTGGTGCATCCGTCAAAGTCTGCAGGCGGGTGCCGTTCTGCCTGGCAGGTCAGTCCAGGTGGGCGGGACAGCACTTGACCACATATCTTGGAGTGTGTGTGATGCTGGAAATGCATCGGAGGGACAGGGCCTCCGTATCCTTGTCCTTTACTGTTTTTATCGTGTGTTCTGTCGTGTTTTCCGTGCAGAAGTCCATGTGGGACTCCTGGCGGTGCAGCTCTCTCTTTTTGGTTTGGTGTACAGACCCATGGGATACCCTTATGGCACCCGTGGGTAGGGGTACAACCCTGTGCCCCTAGTGTATGTTTTTGGGCACCTGTGGGTGGCCCACAGAGCAGGGTATGGGCTGGTGGCAGCTCCATGCTGAATTTGACAGGTGCGCTGGGTATCCTCCATTTTGGGATACCCCGGCCCTGCCATTGGGATCAGTTGATTCCTGATAGGAAACAAGATGGCCCCTGTGGCCTCTTGCTTTCTATTGCCTGATACCTTGTTTTCCCAAAGTCCTGGGAATCCCTGACTCTGTCCCTTCCCCCTGACTGGCTGTTGGGTGGAAGTTCCATATATGGTGTTGTTGTGAAGGCCCAGCTAGACTGACTGGAGCCTTCCCGCTGACTGTATGTTGTGGGTACCTCCTGTGGGTCGGACCTGGGTGAATGGAGAGTGTGACCAATATGCACTCCTTGTTGTGGCTGTCTGGTTTCTGTCATGAGGGACAAAGACTGAGACAGCCCTGCCCGAAACTGGCCTGAATGCAGTGTGTAGTGTTGAATGGCTGAGTACTTGTCCCAATCCACATTCCTTGTTGTGAGTGTCTGAGCGGGAGAAGAGTGGCCTGAATGCCCTGCGTGCCTGATTGGCTGACTGACTGCATGAATGCCCTTCTGTACGATTGGCTGCTGAGTGTGTGCCAGCAGTGTGGATGAGAGACCGAATAGTATATCTGGGGACCTCTCACCACTGGAAATTGTTCAGAAGCTGAAGTCCACTACGACGAGTAACTGGAATAACTGACGCTTGACCTTGAAGCCCTGCTGGAAGAGAAGAAGTGCTGTTGCTCTCCTTCACGATCTGAAAGCTGCTGTGTCTCCAAGGACTGACCCAGAGAGGACCTGGTAAGGCGCCCTCTTCCCGAGCTACAAGGGACCATCGTGCACAGCTGATCTTTGCCAACGCTCCCTGGTAGACAGACCTACGAAAGGCTGCCGACCGGAGACGGGGACTGCCGCGGAATCCCAAAGAGAAGCGCCCGGACTGTTGTCCACCACCGTCGACGACCGCCGTCGCCGACCGGAGCCGCCGAGACGCCGTCGACTCGACGCCCTTGCTGGGCCACAGTTCTTCCTCATCTCTTTGCGGTCCAGAACTATCGTCACTGAGGTGCCCCGCACGCCTCTTCCTTGCAGGACGCCAACGCTCCGTTGTCGACGAGCACCGCTCGGATCAAAGCCTGCTGCCTCATCAACGCCGTTCTACCCAGTTCACCGTCGGACGTTCGACGCCCCGTGTCTCCCGCTTGAAAGGGAAGGCATTCAAGAAGGGCCGTCGATTCCCCGACAACGAACACCGAGTCCGCGACGCCTCTCGACGATCCGTGGCTCCTGCCTTAAAGGGAGTCACTCAAAAAGGATCTGTCGACGCCTCGCCGACAAACTCTACTCCACCAGGTACATTGGGGGGGTAAAAACATTGTGGGAGAGAACGAGACTCTTGAACAATATATGGACTGGGCTTGTTTTATATATCTTTATTTTACAGGTTGCCCAGGTGGGGGGATCTCCACTCAGAACTGTGTTCCGTGGTAAGGGCCAGTCTTCTGCCTATTGTTTCATCCGTCTGCTTTCTCTCCTCTCTCTATTGCTGGTTTCCTTGCTATTGATCTGTGTGGCATTCTGACAGTCTTGTTAATGCACTCTAATCGAATATTAGTGGTACCACTTTAGAATTGTAGATATTTACCATTGTTGACTTTCGGGAGCACAAAGTGCGTTATTGTGATAAGTGTACATAACCTTTGAATATTAATTATATAAAGACTGTGTTTTCCGTAATACAGTGTGTGGACATTCCTTGTGGGGGCTTGGGGACTACACTGTACTTAAGAACCAGCCTGCATCACCTCCCGAAAAGCTAGGCCTTGATTGCTCGTCCATTGCTACCGTATTACAGAATCTTGGCTGGGGTCCTCTGTGCCTCCCCTCTACCATATAGAGAGCAGAAATACAGACACCCCCCATCGGTCCTTTACAGCTGGTGGCAGCGGTGGGATGCTTATGGTTTTAAGAATCAGTGTATAACCGTGCCACTTACAAAATATCTGCACTTTATTAAATTAAGGTTTAGGTGTGTTCCAAATAACTGCATTACAAGCAATGGAGTCCATTGCGAATGGTAAATTGACTAGGATGAGCTTAGAGGCTCTCCAGAGTGCTTGTGAAGCCAGGGAGTTAGACTTTGTGGATAAGTCTAGGGCTGAGCTGATAGCTGCCCTGGTGGACTACCAGACTGATGGTGAAACTCTTGATGAAGGGGGGGATGCAACCAGTGAGGACTCTGCCCCTGGGGTTGTCGCAGAATCTGTTTCTGGGAATGCCGCCATTCCTGCTGCCTCTGTTCCAAACCCCAGCAATTCCATGGAACTTGAGTTATTAAGGATGAAGTTGGCCTTTGAATATCGCAAGTTGGAAATAGAAGCTGAGCTTAAGAAAGAGGAGCTGGCACAGCAAGTGGAACTCAAGAATAGGGATCTTGCGCTCAAAGACAAGGACACTGAATGTCAGAGAATCCAGCTAGAGAAAGCTCGAGTGGAGACTTCAGCTAAACCAATTGAGAGTGGCAGGTCCCCAGCCACCAAGTTTATGAAAGATTTGGTTGGTGTGTTTTTGGATGGTTCAGATATCCTCCAATGGATTGAAGCGTTTGAAATGGCTTGTGCGATTCATGATGTTGATAAAAGAGATTGGGCTAAGTGTTTGTTAAGCAGAGTGCCTCAAACTGGATATGACTGTATTCTGAAGCTGAGTGTGGAAGAAAGGGGTCAGTATGAGTGTATGAAGTCTGCTTTAATTGCCAAGTTTGGCAAGACGCCTACCCAATACCTTAAAAGGTTCAGGGATTTTAAGAAAAGAGAGAATGTGTCTTGGGTTGACTGGGTGAGTGCTGTGCACATGAACATGATGGGGTGGATTGATGGGTACAAGGTGAAAACTTTTGCTGAATTATCCCACCTGTTGTTTTTTGAGCATTTTTCTGAAGCCTGTTCACCAGAACTGCGTCAGTATGTTGCTGACCAGAACATTTTGGACCCCTTTAAGCTGGTTAGGTTGGCTGACAAGTGGGTCTCCCACCGGGTGTCCCCTAAGGACTCCAGTGGGAAGGACAAGGATAAAGAGAAGGGGGCCTCTCAGAAAGCAGAGGAGTCCCCCAAGCAATCACAGTCGAGTAAACCAAAACCTTCCTCTCCTAAGACCCACAAATCTAGTGGGGATAAGTCCTCTGTGGGTGGGAATAAGAGTAGTGGTCCACCTGCTGCAAAGCAGGCTCCCAGTGGTTCCAGTACCATACCTCGCACTCCTAGCACTTATTGGGATTGTGGGGCTCTGGATCACCGAAGGGGTGACTCCAAGTGTAAAGGTAAGGCACTTGGAGTACAGGCTGTCAGCCTGACCTACCCTTACCCCGTGTCTGAGGTGGAGGCCACCGTCCTCCCCTCCTCTACCGGGATCACATTTGGTGCTCCGGTAGAGATTTCCTTAGTGTCCCTTGGGGCCTGGGACCAGTACGCAGAAGTACTGGCGACTATCCCGCAGAACACCCGTAGGTTTTTGAGAAGTGTCCTCTTGAATGGTCAGCCTTCTACTGGTTTGAGAGACACTGGGGCAAGCATGACAGTGGTGGACAGGACCCTGCTCAAGCCAGAGGACTATGTAAGTGCTCCTCTGAGAACCACCAGGTTAGCTGGTGGGCCTCCCGAATTATCGCCTGTAGCCTTAGTCACACATGATTGGAGACAAGACAGCAAAGCTTCCTGTCCTGGTTCAGGACAATGTCCCTACTAACATTCTGTTAGGAAATGATCTAGTAGAGTTGGGGTTGATCTCGGATGGTCTACCCATGACTGCCGCTGCGGTCACTAGGTCACAGGTGACACCGGGTCTGGCTGTGAGTCAGGTACCCGAGCCAAAGGCGAGGCCTAAGGCAAGAAGAAGGAAGACCAAGAAGGCCACCTCTGTGGGGGGAACACCTTCTCTTCCTGCTGTTCCGACAGCACCCATTGGGATCCATGCTCCGGACGGGCTGGGTCCAGTGGAACACCCAAACTCAACTCCTGTGGGAGAAGAGACAGAAGACTCTCCTGTGGGAGAGGTTCTCAACCCGGAGGATCATCCCGACCTTCAATGCTTGTTAGCTGAAGGGGGACCCTCCCGGGCGGACTTCTGTAGGGGACAGAGAGAGTGTCCCTTTCTCGAGGGTCTGCGGAAACAGGCCCTGTCCCAGGCACAAGGTGAAGTGCCTAGGACATTCAGGATTTATTGGGAGGGTGAGCTCCTTGTTAGTGAGCCCACTAAGCCTGAACCTGGTGCCCTCAAGAGGTTGGTGGTACCCCAGGTTTTCAGGCCCTTCCTGCTGCAGTTGGCGCATGAGGTGCCCTTGGCTGGTCATCTTGGGACCAAGAAGACTAAGCAGAGGCTCTCTGCCCATTTCTACTGGCCACGGATGGGAGTAGAAGTGGTGTCCCACTGCCGGACCTGCCCAACTTGTCAGTTGTCTGGCAAGACTGGAGGCAGGGTCATTGCCCCACTGCAGCCATTGCCAGTGGTCGTCACACCGTTTGAGAGGGTGGGCATCGACATTGTCGGTCCCCTGGACCCTCCCACTTCAGGTGGACATCGGTTCATCCTGGTCTTGGTAGATCATGCCACCAGGTACCCTGAGGCTATACCCCTTCGGACTGTTACTGCCAAGGTGGTTGCCCGGGCTCTTCTGGGCATTTTTACCCGTGTTGGATTCCCCAAGGAGGTTGTCTCTGACCGAGGATCCAACTTCATGTCTAGTTACATGAAAACCATGTGGAAAGAGTGCGGGGTAACCTACAAGTTCTCCACCTCTTACCACCCCCAGACCAATGGTCTGGTTGAGAGATTTAACAAAACTCTCAAGGGCATGCTAGGTGCTTTGGAAGAGCCCCTAAGGAGGAAATGGGATCTCCTCCTGCCATGCCTGCTGTTTGCTTACAGAGAGGTACCTCAAGAGGGTGTTGGTTTCAGCCCCTTTGAGTTACTCTTTGGACATCCCGTGAGGGGGCCCCTCGCCTTGATCCGAGAAGGCTTGGAAGCCACCCCTCCAGGTCCCGCCAAGCAAGTGGGGGACTATGTGTTAGGCCTCAGACGGAGGATGGCACAGATGATGGGTCAGGCAACAGCAAATCTCAAGGCCAGCCAGGAATTGAATAAGTACTGGCATGACCTTAAAGCTTCGCAAGTATATTGGACTCCGGGACAGGAAGTCCTCGTGATGGAGCCTATCAAGCCTCGAGCGTTGGCAGACAAGTGGACTGGACCCTTCCGGATAATCTCCAAGATGGGTGAAGTCAATTATCTGGTTGACCTGGGTGCCTCCGGGGTAACCCCTCAAGTATTCCATGTCAACAGGCTCAAGCCTTTCCACCGGCGAGCAGAGGTCTCATGTCTCTTGCTAGCTTCAGGGCAAGAAGAAGATGAGAGTGAGCCCCTTCCTGATTTGCTGCATAGCAACCCTCAGGATGGCTCAGTGGAGGGAGTACATCTCTCTCCAGATTTGACAACAGAGCAGCAGAGGGCCTGCAGGGCTTTGCTCCAGCAGTATGCCTCTCTGTTTTCGCTGACACCAGGCCTTACACCGTGGTGTAGGCATGAGATTGACACTGGTGACAGCGTGCCTGTCAAAAGCAGGTGCTACCGTATGTCAGATACAGTTAAGAACCACATCCAGGCTGAGGTCGCCAAGATATTGGATCTGGGTGTAATTGAACCCTCAACCAGTCCCTGGTCCAGTCCAGTGGTCCTTGTCCCCAAGGCAAGTTCCCAGGCCGGTACCAAGGATTGGAGGTTCTGTGTGGACTACAGAGGAGTCAATGCCGTCACCAAAACTGACGCGCACCCATTGCCCAGGGCTGATGAGCTCGTGGACACCATAGGTGCTGCCAAATTTGTGAGCACCTTTGACCTTACCTCAGGCTATTGGCAAATAGCTCTGACGGACCATGCCAAGGAAAAGACGGCATTCTCAACACCAGAGGGACTCTACCAGTTTAGGGTCATGCCTTTTGGGTTGAAGAATGCCCCTGCCACTTTCCAGAGGTTGGTCAATCATGCACTGAGTGGGCTGGAGGCCTTTTGTGTGGCCTACCTAGACGACATTGCCGTCTACAGTTCCACCTGGGAAGCACATGTGACACACCTGGATAAAGTGTTGCAGGCCTTGAAAAGGGCTAACCTCACTATCAAGGCCACCAAGTGCCAGATAGCTCAGGGGAAAGTTACCTATCTTGGTCATGAGGTAGGCGGGGGTCAAATCCAGCCTCTCTCCAGTAAGGTACAGGATGTACATGACTGGGAGACCCCCACTACTCAAACCCAGGTGAGAGCCTTTTTGGGCCTCACTGGGTATTATCGCAATTTCATGGCGGACTATGGGACCATAGCTGCACCACTGACAGCTCTGACTTCACCCAAACAACCTTGGAAGGTTAATTGGACTGACGACTGTCAGAGGGCCTTTGATGGCTTGAAAGAAAGTCTATGCAGGGCACCCGTGTTGTGTGCGCCTGACTACAGCCGACCCTTTATCGTCCAGACGGATGCCTGCGACACCGGAATTGGAGCTGTCTTGTCCCAGTTAGATGACAAAGGGAGAGAACATCCTATCATATTCATCAGTAGACAACTCAAGGGTAGAGAACTTAGGTGGGCTACTGTTGTAAAGGAATGTTTTAGTATAGTTTGGAGCAGGGCTGGACTGGGAACTAAAAGAGGCCCTGGAAATAATTACTGGGGACCAAAAGAGGCCCTGGAAATAAAGTTCAAAGTGGCCCTATATGATACATTTTCAGCAAGCCCAATGCTTTTCCTATGAGAAAATTTGGAAATACCACAAAGAAGAGGCCCAGGGTGCAGAGGCCCACCGGGAAATCTCCAGAGTCCCATATAGGCCAGTCCACCCCTGGTTTGGAGCCTTAGGCGTTTTAGGCCCTACCTTACGGGGTCCACCTTCAAGGTCCAAACAGATCATAAGCCCCTAAAATGGCTTATGCATATGAAGGGTGAGAATCCGAAATTGCTTAGGTGGTCCATTAGCCTGCAAGGGCTAGACTTCACCATAGAGCACAGATCAGGGAAGAGTCACGATAATGCAGATGGCCTTTCCAGAAGGTATGTTGACCGTCTGGATGAGGGTGTCTATCCCGTGGGAGATTAGGCACCCTAACCTCAGTCTGGGGGGGGCGACTGTGATGCTGGAAATGCATCGGAGGGACAGGGCTTCCGTATCCTTGTCCTTTACTGTTTTTATCGTGTGTTCTGTCGTGTTTTCCACGCAGAAGTCCATGTGGGACTCCTGGCGGTGCAGCTCTCTCTTTTTGGTTTGGTGTACAGACCCATGGGATACCCTTATGGCACCCGTGGGTAGGGGTACAACCCTGTGCCCCTAGTGTATGTTTTTGGGCACCTGTGGGTGGCCCACAGAGCAGGGTATGGGCTGGTGGCAGCTCCATGCTGAATTTGACAGGTGCGCTGGGTATCCTCCATTTTGGGATACCCCGGCCCTGCCATTGGGATCAGTTGATTCCTGATAGGAAACAAGATGGCCCCTGTGGCCTCTTGCTTTATATTGCCTGATACCTTGTTTTCCCAAAGTCCTGGGAAGCCCTGCCTCTGTCCCTTCCCCCTGACTGGCTGTTGGGTGGAAGTTCCATATATGGTGTTGTTGTGAAGGCCCAGCTAGACTGACTAGAGCCTTCCCGCTGACTGTATGTTGTGGGTACCTCCTGTGGGTGGGACCTGGGTGAATGGAGAGTGTGACCAATATGCACTCCTTGTTGTGGCTGTCTAGTTTCTGTCATGAGGGACAAAGACTGAGACAGCCCTGCCCGAAACTGGCCTGAATGCAGTGTGTAGTGTTGAATGGCTGATTACTTGTCCCAATCCACATTCCTTGTTGTGAGTGTCTGAGCGGGAGAAGAGTGGCCTGAATGCCCTGCGTGCCTGATTGGCTGACTGACTGCATGAATGCCCTTCTGTACGATTGGCTGCTGAGTGTGTGCCAGCAGTGTGGATGAGAGACCGAATAGTATATCTGGGAACCTCTCACCACTGGAAATTGTTCAGAAGCTGAAGTCCACTACGACGAGTAACTGGAATAATTGACGCTTGACCTTGAAGCCCTGCTGGAAGAGAAGAAGTGCTGTTGCTCTCCTTCACGATCTGAAAGCTGCTGTGTCTCCAAGGACTGACCCAGAGAGGACCTGGTAAGGCGCCCTCTTCCCGAGCTACGAGGGACCATCGTGCACAGCTGATCTTTGCCAACGCTCCCTGGTAGACAGACCTACGAAAGGCTGCCGACCGGAGACGGGGACTGCCGCGGAATCCCAAAGAGAAGCGCCCGGACTGTTGTCCACCACCGTCGACGACCGCCGTCGCCGACCGGAGCCGCCGTGCTCCCGTTTGCCTAAGAACTTTCACTTGATCAACGGATGCTCTCGTCTGCATCGTCGTGCCGTCTCCTGCTGGAGAAGGCCTGACCGTCGACGCGCCGAGGAGTATCTGCCGGCGGGTTTCCCGCCACCCAAAGACCGCAGAGACGCCGTCGACTCGACGCCCTTGCTGGGCCACAGTTCTTCCTCATCTCTTTGCGGTCCAGAACTATCGTCACCGAGGTGCCCCGCACGCCTCTTCCTTGCAGGACGCCAACGCTCCGTCGTCGACGAGCACCGCTCGGATCAAAGCCTGCTGCCTCATCGACGCCGTTCTACCCAGTTCACCGTCGGACGTTCGACGCCCCGTGTCTCCCGCTTGAAAGGGAAGGCATTCAAGAAGGGCCGTCGATTCCCCGACAACGAACACCGAGTCCGCGACGCCTCTCGACGATCCGTGGCTCCTGCCTTAAAGGGAGTCACTCAAAAAGGATCTGTCGACGCCTCGCCGACGAACTCTACTCCACCAGGTACATTGGGGGGGTAAAAACATTGTGGGAGAGAACGAGACTCTTGAACAATATATGGACTGGGCTTGTTTTATATATCTTTATTTTACAGGTTGCCCAGGTGGGGGGGATCTCCACTCAGAACTGTGTTCCGTGGTAAGGGCCAGTCTTCTGCCTATTGTTTCATCCGTCTGCTTTCTCTCCTCTCTCTATTGCTGGTTTCCTTGCTATTGATCTGTGTGGCATTCTGACAGTCTTGTTAATGCACTCTAATCGAATATTAGTGGTACCACTTTAGAATTGTAGATATTTACCATTGTTGACTTTCGGGAGCACAAAGTGCGTTATTGTGATAAGTGTACATAACCTTTGAATATGAATTATATAAAGACTGTGTTTTCCGTAATACAGTGTGTGGACATTCCTTGTGGGGGCTTGGGGACTACACTGTACTTAAGAACCAGCCTGCATCACCTCCCGAAAAGCTAGGCCTTGATTGCTCGTCCATTGCTACCGTATTAGAGAATCTTGGCTGGGGTCCTCTGTGCCTCTCCTCTACCATATAGAGAGCGGAAATACAGACACCCCCCATCGGTCCTTTACAGTGTGCCCGTCCGGTAACAACAGCGTACACATAATGAGGCCCACTGTTATTTTTTCAGGAATATTTAGAGAAAGTGCCAAACACTTTATGGACTACAAGACCATATGAAGTGGGTCTATTAACCCTTTAAGTGCCATGGGTATTTTTCCCCAGTGCCAGAGCCTTTTTTGGTGATTTGGGTATGTGGCCATTCAATGGCTTGTAACTTTTTTGTTACATGAGATATCTCGGCCAAATTTGGCTCCTTTTTTTCCCACATGTAGGCGGTCGTAACGCCACCCAGGAATCCCAGGTTGCTGTAGGGGGGGGAGAGATAATAAGGAAAAAGTGCGAAAATGTTGGGTTTTTTCAAAAAATGCCAATAAAATGATGTACAAAGAAGCCTGTGGTTTTTTCCTTGTAAGAGCTAGAAACAAATGGTTTGCTGTGCTGAGTTCCCCAATGTGTTGGCTTTCAGGAACAGGTTGAGTGGAAATGGAAAAAAATTATTTTGATGGGGTTATCAACCGTTTTGTGAGAGGTAGGCAATTTTTGCCATTTTTGCCAATTGGACATGCATGGACGGAATGGAAGAAAAGGGCAGGAAAGCCAAATTGGAGGACAGAAAGGCATATATTTCTGAAAAGTAGACAAAATTCCAAGTTTAGGAAGGGGTGATTTGTATAGGTCAGGCAACAACTAGGTAGGGGAAACTGCCATCGAATGGGGGAAAAGCGGGAAAATGACTGAAAAAAAAGGTATGTGTTGGACATGGTTGGCTTGGTACGGCAATGGCTTCTATGAATTCTGAGAAAAGCAATGCTCCGCTACATTCCCCCGACTCTTGCAGTTAGGAGAGCATACCATTTTTGTAGTGTTTGTACAAAACAAGCAATATCACAAGCCAAACACTGAGCCATGGTACACAGGAGTTTTACGCTCACGGCCTGACCAGACGCACTTAGCATGTGTAAATTGGGAAAACCAATGTGGTGAGGAACGGCAGCCATACATTTTTTGAAAGAGCACAGGCAGACCTTTTCAAGGGTAGGTGACTTGTGCAGGTTACAAAAGTGTATGGTGGCTAAAGCAGCGACTAAATGTAGGTCACATTTGGGAAAAGAAAGGGTTGTGAGACAAAGGGCTCCAGCAAATGGGTCAAAACGTTATGAAAACCACACAAACACAACACATGGCCTACCGTCCCGCGTTCCCACAGGTGTCCCGATGAAAACGGTACCTCACATGTGTGGGTGCACCTACCTGGCTGCCAAGGGGAAAGCCTAAAACACAAGTAACCCCAAGTCTGTTTTCACACCGGAAATGTCACTCAATCACATCATACAGATATGGGCCTCGGGTGTCCAAGCCACCGAGGAAAACAGGGAACCCCAGGCATTTTCGAAAAGAGGACACCCGTGGGAATCCGCAGAGGTGTGATTTGCGCCCATCGCCCCAGATTTTTTTACCCAGACAGCCCTGCAAAGTCGGAAATGTGGCGAAAAAAACGCTTTTTCCGCACATTTCGCTCGCCGCACCCATCGAAACACGCCCCCCACAACACATGGCCTACCATCCCGCGTTCCCACAGGTGTCCCGATGAAAACGGTACCTCACATGTGTGGGTGCACCTACCTGGCCGCCAAGGGGAAAGCCTAAAACACAAGTAACCCCAAGTCTGTTTTCACACCGAAAATGTCACACAATCACATCATACAGATATGGGCCTCGGGTGTCCAAGCCACCGAGGAAAACAGGGAACCCCAGGCATTTTCGAAAAGAGGACACCCGTGGGAATTCGCAGAGGTGTGATTTGCGCCCATCGCCCCAGATTTTTTTACCCAGACAGCCCTGCAAAGTCGGAAATGTGGCGAAAAAAACGCTTTTTCCGCACATTTCACTCGCCGCACCCATCGAAACACGCCCCCCACAACACATGGCCTACCGTCCCGCGTTCCCACAGGTGTCCCGATGAAAACGGTACCTCACATGTGTGGGTGCACCTACCTGGCCGCCAAGGGGAAAGCCTAAAACACAAGTAACCCCAAGTCTGTTTTCACACCGGAAATGTCACTCAATCACATCATACAGATATGGGCCTCGGGTGTCCAAGCCACCGAGGAAAACAGGGAACCCCAGGCATTTTCGAAAAGAGGACACCCGTGGGAATCCGCAGAGGTGTGATTTGCGCCCATCGCCCCAGATTTTTTTACCCAGACAGCCCTGCAAAGTCGGAAATGTGGCGAAAAAAACGCTTTTTCCGCACATTTCGCTCGCCGCACCCATCGAAACACGCCCCCCACAACACATGGCCTACCGCCCCGCGTTCCCACAGGTGTCCCGATGAAAACGGTACCTCACATGTGTGGGTGCACCTACCTGGCCGCCAAGGGGAAAGCCTAAAACACAAGTAACCCCAAGTCTGTTTTCACACCGAAAATGTCACACAATCACATCATACAGATATGGGCCTCGGGTGTCCAAGCCACCGAGGAAAACAGGGAACCCCAGGCATTTTCGAAAAGAGGACACCCGTGGGAATCCGCAGAGGTGTGATTTGCACCCATCGCCCCAGATTTTTTTACCCAGACAGCCCTGCAAAGTCGGAAATGTGGCGAAAAAAACGCTTTTTCCGCACATTTCGCTCGCCGCACCCATCGAAACACGCCCCCCACAACACATGGCCTACCATCCCGCGTTCCCACAGGTGTCCCGATGAAAACGGTACCTCACATGTGTGGGTGCACCTACCTGGCCGCCAAGGGGAAAGCCTAAAACACAAGTAACCCCAAGTCTGTTTTCACACCGGAAATGTCACTCAATCACATCATACAGATATGGGCCTCGGGTGTCCAAGCCACCGAGGAAAACAGGGAACCCCAGGCATTTTCGAAAAGAGGACACCCGTGGGAATCCGCAGAGGTGTGATTTGCGCCCATCGCCCCAGATTTTTTTACCCAGACAGCCCTGCAAAGTCGGAAATGTGGCGAAAAAAACGCTTTTTCCGCACATTTCGCTCGCCGCACCCATCGAAACACGCCCCCCACAACACATGGCCTACCATCCCGCGTTCCCACAGGTGTCCCGATGAAAACGGTACCTCACATGTGTGGGTGCACCTACCTGGCCGCCAAGGGGAAAGCCTAAAACACAAGTAACCCCAAGTCTGTTTTCACACCGAAAATGTCACACAATCACATCATACAGATATGGGCCTCGGGTGTCCAAGCCACCGAGGAAAACAGGGAACCCCAGGCATTTTCGAAAAGAGGACACCCGTGGGAATCCGCAGAGGTGTGATTTGCGCCCATCGCCCCAGATTTTTTTACCCAGACAGCCCTGCAAAGTCGGAAATGTGGCGAAAAAAACGCTTTTTCCGCACATTTCGCTCGCCGCACCCATCGAAACACGCCCCCCACAACACATGGCCTACCGTCCCGCGTTCCCACAGGTGTCCCGATGAAAACGGTACATCACATGTGTGGGTGCACCTACCTGGCCGCCAAGGGGAAAGCCTAAAACACAAGTAACCCCAAGTCTGTTTTCACACCGAAAATGTCACACAATCACATCATACAGACATGGGCCTCGGGTGTCCAAGCCACCGAGGAAAACAGGGAACCCCAGGCATTTTCGAAAAGAGGACACCCGTGGGAATCCGCAGAGGTGTGATTTGCGCCCATCGCCCCAGATTTTTTTACCCAGACAGCCCTGCAAAGTCGGAAATGTGGCGAAAAAAACGCTTTTTCCGCACATTTCGCTCGCCGCACCCATCGAAACACGCCCCCCACAACACATGGCCTACCATCCCGCGTTCCCACAGGTGTCCCGATGAAAACGGTACCTCACATGTGTGGGTGCACCTACCTGGCCGCCAAGGGGAAAGCCTAAAACACAAGTAACCCCAAGTCTGTTTTCACACCGGAAATGTCACTCAATCACATCATACAGATATGGGCCTCGGGTGTCCAAGCCACCGAGGAAAACAGGGAACCCCAGGCATTTTCGAAAAGAGGACACCCGTGGGAATCCGCAGAGGTGTGATTTGCGCCCATCGCCCCAGATTTTTTTACCCAGACAGCCCTGCAAAGTCGGAAATGTGGCGAAAAAAACGCTTTTTCCGCACATTTCGCTCGCCGCACCCATCGAAACACGCCCCCCACAACACATGGCCTACCATCCCGCGTTCCCACAGGTGTCCCGATGAAAACGGTACCTCACATGTGTGGGTGCACCTACCTGGCCGCCAAGGGGAAAGCCTAAAACACAAGTAACCCCAAGTCTGTTTTCACACCGAAAATGTCACACAATCACATCATACAGATATGGGCCTCGGGTGTCCAAGCCACCGAGGAAAACAGGGAACCCCAGGCATTTTCGAAAAGAGGACACCCGTGGGAATCCGCAGAGGTGTGATTTGCGCCCATCGCCCCAGATTTTTTTACCCAGACAGCCCTGCAAAGTCGGAAATGTGGCGAAAAAAACGCTTTTTCCGCCCATTTCACTCGCCGCACCCATCGAAACACGCCCCCCACAACACATGGCCTACCGTCCCGCGTTCCCACAGGTGTCCCGATGAAAACGGTACCTCACATGTGTGGGTGCACCTACCTGGCCGCCAAGGGGAAAGCCTAAAACACAAGTAACCCCAAGTCTGTTTTCACACCGGAAATGTCACTCAATCACATCATACAGATATGGGCCTCGGGTGTCCAAGCCACCGAGGAAAACAGGGAACCCCAGGCATTTTCGAAAAGAGGACACCCGTGGGAATCCGCAGAGGTGTGATTTGCGCCCATCGCCCCAGATTTTTTTACCCAGACAGCCCTGCAAAGTCGGAAATGTGGCGAAAAAAACGCTTTTTCCGCACATTTCGCTCGCCGCACCCATCGAAACACGCCCCCCACAACACATGGCCTACCGCCCCGCGTTCCCACAGGTGTCCCGATGAAAACGGTACCTCACATGTGTGGGTGCACCTACCTGGCCGCCAAGGGGAAAGCCTAAAACACAAGTAACCCCAAGTCTGTTTTCACACCGAAAATGTCACACAATCACATCATACAGATATGGGCCTCGGGTGTCCAAGCCACCGAGGAAAACAGGGAACCCCAGGCATTTTCGAAAAGAGGACACCCGTGGGAATCCGCAGAGGTGTGATTTGCGCCCATCGCCCCAGATTTTTTTACCCAGACAGCCCTGCAAAGTCGGAAATGTGGCGAAAAAAACGCTTTTTCCGCACATTTCGCTCGCCGCACCCATCGAAACACGCCCCCCACAACACATGGCCTACCGTCCCGCGTTCCCACAGGTGTCCCGATGAAAACGGTACCTCACATGTGTGGGTGCACCTACCTGGCCGCCAAGGGGAAAGCCTAAAACACAAGTAACCCCAAGTCTGTTTTCACACCGGAAATGTCACTCAATCACATCATACAGATATGGGCCTCGGGTGTCCAAGCCACCGAGGAAAACAGGGAACCCCAGGCATTTTCGAAAAGAGGACACCCGTGGGAATCCGCAGAGGTGTGATTTGCGCCCATCGCCCCAGATTTTTTTACCCAGACAGCCCTGCAAAGTCGGAAATGTGGCGAAAAAAACGCTTTTTCCGCACATTTCGCTCGCCGCACCCATCGAAACACGCCCCCCACAACACATGGCCTACCGTCCCGCGTTCCCACAGGTGTCCCGATGAAAACGGTACCTCACATGTGTGGGTGCACCTACCTGGCCGCCAAGGGGAAAGGCAAAAACACAAGTAACCCCAAGTCTGTTGGCAGAGGGAAATCTCAGACATTCTGCCGAGCGGCGCACCTTACAGATATGGGCCTCGGGTGTCCAAGCCACCGAGGAAAACAGGGAACCCCAGGCATTTTCGAAAAGAGGACACCCGTGGGAATCCGCAGAGGTGTGATGTGCGCCCATCGCCCCAGATTTTGTTACCCAGACAGCCCTGCAAAGTCGGAAATGTGGCGAAAAAAACGCTTTTTCCGCACATTTCGCTCGCCGCACCCATCGAAACACGCCCCCCACAACACATGGCCTACCGTCCCGCGTTCCCACAGGTGTCCCGATGAAAACGGTACCTCACATGTGTGGGTGCACCTACCTGGCCGCCAAGGGGAAAGCCTAAAACACAAGTAACCCCAAGTCTGTTGGCAGAGGGAAATCTCAGACATTCTGCCGAGCGGCGCACCTTACAGATATGGGCCTCGGGTGTCCAAGCCACCGAGGAAAACAGGGAACCCCAGGCATTTTCGAAAAGAGGACACCCGTGGGAATCCGCAGAGGTGTGATTTGCGCCCATCGCCCCAGATTTTTTTACCCAGACAGCCCTGCAAAGTTGGAAATGTGGCGAAAAAACACTTTTTCCGCACATTTCGCTCGCCGCACCCATCGAAACACGCCCCCCACAACACATGGCCTACCGTCCCGCGTTCCCACAGGTGTCCCGATGAAAACGGTACCTCACATGTGTGGGTGCACCTACCTGGCCGCCAAGGGGAAAGCCTAAAACACAAGTAACCCCAAGTCTGTTGGCAGAGGGAAATCTCAGACATTCTGCCGAGCGGCGCACCTTACAGATATGGGCCTCGGGTGTCCAAGCCACCGAGGAAAACAGGGAACCCTAGGCATTTTCGAAAAGAGGACACCCGTGGGAATCCGCAGAGGTGTGATTTGCGCCCATCGCCCCAGATTTTTTTACCCAGACAGCCCTGCAAAGTCGGAAATGTGGTGAAAAAAACGCTTTTTCCGCACATTTCACTCGCCGCACCCATCGAAACACGCCCCCCACAACACATGGCCTACCGTCCCGCGTTCCCACAGGTGTCCCGATGAAAACGGTACCTCACATGTGTGGGTGCACCTACCTGGCCGCCAAGGGGAAAGCCTAAAACACAAGTAACCCCAAGTCTGTTGGCAGAGGGAAATCTCAGACATTCTGCCGAGCGGCGCACCTTACAGATATGGGCCTCGGGTGTCCAAGCCACCGAGGAAAACAGGGAACCCCAGGCATTTTCGAAAAGAGGACACCCGTGGGAATCCGCAGAGGTGTGATTTGCGCCCATCGCCCCAGATTTTTTTACCCAGACAGCCCTGCAAAGTCGGAAATGTGGGGAAAAAAACGCTTTTTCCGCACATTTCGCTCGCCGCACCCATCGAAACACGCCCCCCACAACACATGGCCTACCGTCCCGCGTTCCCACAGGTGTCCCGATGAAAACGGTACCTCACATGTGTGGGTGCACCTACCTGGCCGCCAAGGGGAAAGCCTAAAACACAAGTAACCCCAAGTCTGTTGGCAGAGGGAAATCTCAGACATTCTGCCGAGCGGCGCACCTTGCAGATATGGGCCTCGGGTGTCCAAGCCACCGAGGAAAACAGGGAACCCCAGGCATTTTCGAAAAGAGGACACCCGTGGGAATCCGCAGAGGTGTGATTTGCGCCCATCGCCCCAGATTTTTTTACCCAGACAGCCCTGCAAAGTCGGAAATGTGGCAAAAAAAACGCTTTTTCCGCACATTTCGCTCGCCGCACCCATCGAAACACGCCCCCCACAACACATGGCCTACCGTCCCGCGTTCCCATAGGTGTCCCGATGAAAACGGTACCTCACATGTGTGGGTGCACCTACCTGGCCGCCAAGGGGAAAGCCTAAAACACAAGTAACCCCAAGTCTGTTGGCAGAGGGAAATCTCAGACATTCTGCCGAGCGGCGCACCTTACAGATATGGGCCTCGGGTGTCCAAGCCACCGAGGAAAACAGGGAACCCCAGGCATTTTCGAAAAGAGGACACCCGTGGGAATCCGCAGAGGTGTGATTTGCGCCCATCGCCCCAGATTTTTTTACCCAGACAGCCCTGCAAAGTCGGAAATGTGGCGAAAAAAACGCTTTTTCCGCACATTTCGCTCGCCGCACCCATCGAAACACGCCCCCCACAACACATGGCCTACCGTCCCGCGTTCCCACAGGTGTCCCGATGAAAACGGTACCTCACATGTGTGGGTGCACCTACCTGGCCGCCAAGGGGAAAGCCTAAAACACAAGTAACCCCAAGTCTGTTGGCAGAGGGAAATCTCAGACATTCTGCCGAGCGGCGCACCTTACAGATATGGGCCTCGGGTGTCCAAGCCACCGAGGAAAACAGGGAACCCCAGGCATTTTCGAAAAGAGGACACCCGTGGGAATCCGCAGAGGTGTGATTTGCGCCCATCGCCCCAGATTTTTTTACCCAGACAGCCCTGCAAAGTCGGAAATGTGGCGAAAAAAACGCTTTTTCCGCACATTTCGCTCGCCGCACCCATCGAAACACGCCCCCCACAACACATGGCCTACCGTCCCGCGTTCCCACAGGTGTCCCGATGAAAACGGTACCTCACATGTGTGGGTGCACCTACCTGGCCGCCAAGGGGAAAGCCTAAAACACAAGTAACCCCAAGTCTGTTGGCAGAGGGAAATCTCAGACATTCTGCCGAGCGGCGCACCTTACAGATATGGGCCTCGGGTGTCCAAGCCACCGAGGAAAACAGGGAACCCCAGGCATTTTCGAAAAGAGGACACCCGTGGGAATCCGCAGAGGTGTGATTTGCGCCCATCGCCCCAGATTTTTTTACCCAGACAGCCCTGCAAAGTCGGAAATGTGGCGAAAAAAACGCTTTTTCCGCACATTTCGCTCGCCGCACCCATCGAAACACGCCCCCCACAACACATGGCCTACCGTCCCGCGTTCCCACAGGTGTCCCGATGAAAACGGTACCTCACATGTGTGGGTGCACCTACCTGGCCGCCAAGGGGAAAGCCTAAAACACAAGTAACCCCAAGTCTGTTGGCAGAGGGAAATCTCAGACATTCTGCCGAGCGGCGCACCTTACAGATATGGGCCTCGGGTGTCCAAGCCACCGAGGAAAACAGGGAACCCCAGGCATTTTCGAAAAGAGGACACCCGTGGGAATCCGCAGAGGTGTGATTTGCGCCCATCGCCCCAGATTTTTTTACCCAGACAGCCCTGCAAAGTCGGAAATGTGGCGAAAAAAACGCTTTTTCCGCACATTTCGCTCGCCGCACCCATCGAAACACGCCCCCCACAACACATGGCCTACCGTCCCGCGTTCCCACAGGTGTCCCGATGAAAACGGTACCTCACATGTGTGGGTGCACCTACCTGGCCGCCAAGGGGAAAGCCTAAAACACAAGTAACCCCAAGTCTGTTGGCAGAGGGAAATCTCAGACATTCTGCCGAGCGGCGCACCTTACAGATATGGGCCTCGGGTGTCCAAGCCACCGAGGAAAACAGGGAACCCCAGGCATTTTCGAAAAGAGGACACCCGTGGGAATCCGCAGAGGTGTGATTTGCGCCCATCGCCCCAGATTTTTTTACCCAGACAGCCCTGCAAAGTCGGAAATGTGGCGAAAAAAACGCTTTTTCCGCACATTTCGCTCGCCGCACCCATCGAAACACGCCCCCCACAACACATGGCCTACCGTCCCGCGTTCCCACAGGTGTCCCGATGAAAACGGTACCTCACATGTGTGGGTGCACCTACCTGGCCGCCAAGGGGAAAGCCTAAAACACAAGTAACCCCAAGTCTGTTGGCAGAGGGAAATCTCAGACATTCTGCCGAGCGGCGCACCTTACAGATATGGGCCTCGGGTGTCCAAGCCACCGAGGAAAACAGGGAACCCCAGGCATTTTCGAAAAGAGGACACCCGTGGGAATCCGCAGAGGTGTGATTTGCGCCCATCGCCCCAGATTTTTTTACCCAGACAGCCCTGCAAAGTCGGAAATGTGGCGAAAAAAACGCTTTTTCCGCACATTTCGCTCGCCGCACCCATCGAAACACGCCCCCCACAACACATGGCCTACCGTCCCGCGTTCCCACAGGTGTCCCGATGAAAACGGTACCTCACATGTGTGGGTGCACCTACCTGGCCGCCAAGGGGAAAGCCTAAAACACAAGTAACCCCAAGTCTGTTGGCAGAGGGAAATCTCAGACATTCTGCCGAGCGGCGCACCTTACAGATATGGGCCTCGGGTGTCCAAGCCACCGAGGAAAACAGGGAACCCCAGGCATTTTCGAAAAGAGGACACCCGTGGGAATCCGCAGAGGTGTGATTTGCGCCCATCGCCCCAGATTTTTTTACCCAGACAGCCCTGCAAAGTTGGAAATGTGGCGAAAAAAACGCTTTTTCCGCACATTTCGCTCGCCGCACCCATCGAAACACGCCCCCCACAACACATGGCCTACCGTCCCGCGTTCCCACAGGTGTCCCGATGAAAACGGTACCTCACATGTGTGGGTGCACCTACCTGGCCGCCAAGGGGAAAGCCTAAAACACAAGTAACCCCAAGTCTGTTGGCAGAGGGAAATCTCAGACATTCTGCCGAGCGGCGCACCTTACAGATATGGGCCTCGGGTGTCCAAGCCACCGAGGAAAACAGGGAACCCCAGGCATTTTCGAAAAGAGGACACCCGTGGGAATCCGCAGAGGTGTGATTTGCGCCCATCGCCCCAGATTTTTTTACCCAGACAGCCCTGCAAAGTCGGAAATGTGGCGAAAAAAACGCTTTTTCCGCACATTTCGCTCGCCGCACCCATCGAAACACGCCCCCCACAACACATGGCCTACCGTCCCGCGTTCCCACAGGTGTCCCGATGAAAACGGTACCTCACATGTGTGGGTGCACCTACCTGGCCGCCAAGGGGAAAGCCTAAAACACAAGTAACCCCAAGTCTGTTGGCAGAGGGAAATCTCAGACATTCTGCCGAGCGGCGCACCTTACAGATATGGGCCTCGGGTGTCCAAGCCACCGAGGAAAACAGGGAACCGCAGGCATTTTCGAAAAGAGGACACCCGTGGGAATCCGCAGAGGTGTGATTTGCGCCCATCGCCCCAGATTTTTTTACCCAGACAGCCCTGCAAAGTCGGAAATGTGGCGAAAAAAACGCTTTTTCCGCACATTTCGCTCGCCGCACCCATCGAAACACGCCCCCCACAACACATGGCCTACCGTCCCGCGTTCCCACAGGTGTCCCGATGAAAACGGTACCTCACATGTGTGGGTGCACCTACCTGGCCGCCCAAGGGGAAAGCCTAAAACACAAGTAACCCCAAGTCTGTTGGCAGAGGGAAACCTCAGACATTCTGCCGAGCGGCGCAACTTACAGATATGGGCCTCGGGTGTCCAAGCCACCGAGGAAAACAGGGAACCCCAGGCATTTTCGAAAAGAGGACACCCGTGGGAATCCGCAGAGGTATGATTTGCGCACATCGCCCCAGAATTCATTACCCAGACACCCCCGCAAAGTCCGAAATGTGCCCCGGACTTTGCAGGGGTGTCTGGGTAATAAATTCTGGGGCGATGTGCGCAAATCATACCTCTGCGGATTCCCACGGGTGTCCTCTTTTCGAAAATGCCTGGGGTTCCCTGTTTTCCTCGGTGGCTTGGACACCCGAGGCCCATATCTGTAAGGTGCGCCGCTCGGCAGAATGTCTGAGATTTCCCTCTGCCAACAGACTTGGGGTTACTTGTGTTTTAGGCTTTCCCCTTGGGCGGCCAGGTAGGTGCACCCACACATGTGAGGTACCGTTTTCATCGGGACACCTGTGGGAACGCGGGACGGTAGGCCATGTGTTGTGGGGGGCGTGTTTCGATGGGTGCGGCGAGCGAAATGTGCGGAAAAAGCGTTTTTTTCC
Organism: Ambystoma mexicanum; assembly: GCF_040938575.1. Classification (NCBI taxonomy): domain Eukaryota; kingdom Metazoa; phylum Chordata; class Amphibia; order Caudata; family Ambystomatidae; genus Ambystoma; species Ambystoma mexicanum. The sequence continues at coordinate 113,236,394 of NC_090934.1, read as the reverse complement.
CCACATTTCCGACTTTGCAGGGCTGTCTGGGTAAAAAAATCTGGGGCGATGGGCGCAAATCACACCTCTGCGGATTCCCACGGGTGTCCTCTTTTCGAAAATGCCTGGGGTTCCCTGTTTTCCTCGGTGGCTTGGACACCCGAGGCCCATATCTGTAAGTTGCGCCGCTCGGCAGAATGTCTGAGATTTCCCTCTGCCAACAGACTTGGGGTTACTTGTGTTTTAGGCTTTCCCCTTGGCGGCCAGGTAGGTGCACCCACACATGTGAGGTACCGTTTTCATCGGGACACCTGTGGGAACGCGGGACGGTAGGCCATGTGTTGTGGGGGGCGTGTTTCGATGGGTGCGGCGAGCGAAATGTGCGGAAAAAGCGTTTTTTTCGCCACATTTCCGACTTTGCAGGGCTGTCTGGGTAAAAAAATCTGGGGCGATGGGCGCAAATCACACCTCTGCGGATTCCCACGGGTGTCCTCTTTTCGAAAATGCCTGGGGTTCCCTGTTTTCCTCGGTGGCTTGGACACCCGAGGCCCATATCTGTAAGGTGCGCCGCTCGGCAGAATGTCTGAGATTTCCCTCTGCCAACAGACTTGGGGTTACTTGTGTTTTAGGCTTTCCCCTTGGCGGCCAGGTAGGTGCACCCATCACATGTGAGGTACCGTTTTCGTCGGGACACCTGTGGGAACATGAGAAGGTATGACACCTGCTGTTGGCGACGTGTTTCGGTGAGTGGACACAGGGAATTGTCTCTGAAATTGGCCGGAAATGAAGACAATTCTGAGACATTTTGCTCTGGCCACCCACCGAAACACACCGCCAACAACACGTGGCCTACCTTCCTGTGTCCCCACACGTGTCCCGATGAAAATGGTACCTCACATGTGTGGGTGCACCTACCGGGGGCGCAAAAGGAAAAGGGTAACCGACTGGGAACCCCAAGCCATTCGCCACTGCCCATGTTGTTCATGTGGGCAACCTACAGATTTGGGCCTAGGGTGTCGCAGCCAGCAAGGGAAACGGGGAACCCCATGCATTTCCCAAAAGAGGACACCCGTGGGAATCCACAGAGGTCTGACTTACGCAAATCGGCCCAGAATGTAATACCCAGAACCACCAGCAAAGACCCACATGGGAGAAGGGTGCCCAAGGCCAGGGATATTACCGCCGACTTTGCTGGAGCCCTGGCTGCCCTGCGTTACAGCTTCTCCCCACCAAGGAGTCTCGTCAGTGTGCCAATACCTCCCCGAAGGGAAAAGCTGTAATGCAGCCCAGCCGCAACTCCAGGACAGTTGGAGGTGATTTGCCCAGACGGGCCATTCCCACCCACACCACCAACAATCCAGCCCCAGTCTCACCCACCCCACTGACAGTGGGCCCTAACCATAGAATAATAAAAAACAGTACTCACATAACGTTGCAGCTGCTCGGGTAGAAAAAGCTGTAAACAAAACAAAGAACATGTGTTACCTACGGTCACACCAGCAAAATGTAGCCCTCCCCGGGGGCAGATAAGGGGGGGGGGGCTGTCCTGCACCCCTCCCTGGGCTCAGGCGTCCGTTCCTAGGAGCAGATATCTGGTCCCAGGAAGGGCTACATGACTTGGCACCCACTCCATTGCGGGTGGGGGGGAGGGGGTCAACCCCCCATCCCATTCGAAAATTCCCTGACCCTTTGGGGTGCCCCACCGCCCCCCCCTAAAAACCGTTCCACTATTTTCATGGTGCAGAGGGTCACATTGGTGTGCCAATCTGGCGCCGGGGTGCCCAAACCTTACTGGCCCACCCACTGGGGGGGCCTGTCCCACCATTTTTGGGGGCCCTCTCCCACCCCACCCCCAATGGCTGGGGGACACACCTCATGCAGGCCTCCCTGGGCCTCCTCCAAATGGCTGCGTGAGGTACACCCCACCTCCATTTGGGGTGAGGGGGAGAGGGCCACCCCAAAAGGTGGGGCGGGACCCCCAATAGAAGGGGCAGTAGGGTTTGGGCACCCTGGGGGCAGATAGTCACACTAATGTGGCCATCTGCACCAAGCAAAGTAGGGTAAACAAAAAACAAAATACAAACTCACAGGCTGCTTTTTTGGGGGGCCTGAGGGCCACCCTAAATTGGCAGCGCCTGATGTACCGCAATGGGGGGTGGCCCTCAACCCCCCCCCCCACCCCAAATGGAGGGCCCCACCTCATGCAACCCTCCCTGGGGGCAGATATCTGCTCCTAGGAAGGGGCAACTGACCCCAGGGAGGGATGCATGAGGTGGGGCCCCCCCTATCTGCCCCCAGGGAGGGTTGCATGAGGTGGGGCCCTCCATTTGGGGTGGGGGGGGGTTGAGGGTCACCCCCCGTTGCGGTACATCATGCGCTGCCAATTTAGGGTGGCCCTCAGCCCCCCCTAAAAAGCAGCCTGTCATTTTGTATATTTTTTTTTGTTTACCCAACTTGGCTTGGTGCAGATGGGCCCATTAGTGTGGCTATCTGCCCCCAGGGTGCCCAAACCTTACTGCCCCATCTATTGGGGGTCCTGCCCCACCTTTTGGGGTGCCCCCCCCCCGACCCACCCCCAATGGCTGGGGGACACACCTCATGCAGGCCTCCCTGGGCCTCCTCCAAACGGCTGCGTGAGGTACACCCCACCTCCATTGGGGGTGGGGCGGGGGGGGCACCCCAAAAGGTGGGGCAGGACCCCCAATAGATGGGGCAGTAGGGTTTGGGCACCCTGGGGGCAGATAGTCACACTAATGTGGCCATCTGCACCAAGCAAAGTAGGGTAAACAAAAAACAAAATACAAACTCACAGGCTGCTTTTTTGGGGGGCCTGAGGGCCACCCTAAATTGGCAGCGCCTGATGTACCGCAATGGGGGGTGGCCCTCAACCCCCCCCCCCACCCCAAATGGAGGGCCCCACCTCATGCAACCCTCCCTGGGGGCAGATATCTGCTCCTAGGAAGGGGCAACTGACCCCAGGGAGGGATGCATGAGGTGGGGCCCCCCCTATCTGCCCCCAGGGAGGGTTGCATGAGGTGGGGCCCTCCATTTGGGGTGGGGGGGGGTTGAGGGTCACCCCCCGTTGCGGTACATCATGCGCTGCCAATTTAGGGTGGCCCTCAGCCCCCCCTAAAAAGCAGCCTGTCATTTTGTATATTTTTTTTTGTTTACCCAACTTGGCTTGGTGCAGATGGGCCCATTAGTGTGGCTATCTGCCCCCAGGGTGCCCAAACCTTACTGCCCCATCTATTGGGGGTCCTGCCCCACCTTTTGGGGTGCCCCCCCCCCGACCCACCCCCAATGGCTGGGGGACACACCTCATGCAGGCCTCCCTGGGCCTCCTCCAAACGGCTGCGTGAGGTACACCCCACCTCCATTGGGGGTGGGGCGGGGGGGGCACCCCAAAAGGTGGGGCAGGACCCCCAATAGATGGGGCAGTAAGGTTTGGGCACCCTGGGGGCAGATAGCCACACTAATGGGCCCATCTGGAGCAAGCAAATTTGGGTAAACAAAAAACAAAATGCAAAATCACAGGCTGCTTTTTAGGGGGGGCTGGGGGCCACCCTAAATTGGCAGCGCCTGATGTACCGCAACGGGGGGTGGCCCTCAACCCCCCCCCACCCCAAATGGAGGGCCCCACCTCATGCAACCCTCCCTGGGGGCAGATATCTGCTCCTAGGAAGGGGCATCTGACCCCAGGGAGGGATGCATGAGGTGGTGCCCCCCCTATCTGCCCCCAGGGAGGGTTGCATGAGGTGGGGCCCTCCATTTGGGGTGGGGGGGGGGTTGAGGGTCACCCCCCGTTGCGGTACATCATGCGCTGCCAATTTAGGGTGGCCCTCAGCCCCCCCTAAAAAGCAGCCTGTGATTTTGTATATTTTTTTTTGTTTACCCAACTTGGCTTGGTGCAGATGGGCCCATTAGTGTGGCTATCTGCCCCCAGGGTGCCCAAACCTTACTGCCCCATCTATTGGGGGTCCTGCCCCACCTTTTGGGGTGCCCCCCCCCGCCCCACCCCCAATGGCTGGGGGACACACCTCATGCAGGCCTCCCTGGGCCTCCTCCAAACGGCTGCGTGAGGTACACCCCACCTCCATTGGGGGTGGGGCGGGGGGGGGCACCCCAAAAGGTGGGGCAGGACCCCAAATAGATGGGGCAGTAAGGTTTGGGCACCCTGGGGGCAGATAGCCACACTAATGGGCCCATCTGGAGCAAGCAAATTTGGGTAAACAAAAAACAAAATGCAAAATCACAGGCTGCTTTTTAGGGGGGGCTGGGGGCCACCCTAAATTGGCAGCGCCTGATGTACCGCAACGGGGGGTGGCCCTCAACCCCCCCCACCCCAAATGGAGGGCCCCACCTCATGCAACCCTCCCTGGGGGCAGATATCTGCTCCTAGGAAGGGGCATTTGACCCCAGGGAGGGATGCATGAGGTGGTGCCCCCCCTATCTGCCCCCAGGGAGGGTTGCATGAGGTGGGGCCCTCCATTTGGGGTGGGGGGGGGTTGAGGGTCACCCCCCGTTGCGGTACATCATGCGCTGCCAATTTAGGGTGGCCCTCAGACCCCCTAAAAAGCAGCCTGTGATTTTGTATATTTTTTTTTGTTTACCCAACTTGGCTTGGTGCAGATGGGCCCATTAGTGTGGCTATCTGCCCCCAGGGTGCCCAAACCTTACTGCCCCATCTATTGGGGTTCCTGCCCCACCTTTTGGGGTGCCCCCCCCCGCCCCACCCCCAATGGCTGGGGGACACACCTCATGCAGGCCTCCCTGGGCCTCCTCCAAACGGCTGCGTGAGGTACACCCCACCTCCATTGGGGGTGGGGCGGGGGGGGCACCCCAAAAGGTGGGGCAGGACCCCCAATAGATGGGGCAGTAAGGTTTGGGCACCCTGGGGGCAGATAGCCACACTAATGGGCCCATCTGGAGCAAGCAAATTTGGGTAAACAAAAAACAAAATGCAAAATCACAGGCTGCTTTTTAGGGGGGGCTGGGGGCCACCCTAAATTGGCAGCGCCTGATGTACCGCAACGGGGGGTGGCCCTCAACCCCCCCCACCCCAAATGGAGGGCCCCACCTCATGCAACCCTCCCTGGGGGCAGATATCTGCTCCTAGGAAGGGGCATTTGACCCCAGGGAGGGATGCATGAGGTGGTGCCCCCCCTATCTGCCCCCAGGGAGGGTTGCATGAGGTGGGGCCCTCCATTTGGGGTGGGGGGGGGGTTGAGGGTCACCCCCCGTTGCGGTACATCATGCGCTGCCAATTTAGGGTGGCCCTCAGCCCCCCCTAAAAAGCAGCCTGTGATTTTGTATATTTTTTTTTGTTTACCCAACTTGGCTTGGTGCAGATGGGCCCATTAGTGTGGCTATCTGCCCCCAGGGTGCCCAAACCTTACTGCCCCATCTATTGGGGGTCCTGCCCCACCTTTTGGGGTGCCCCCCCCCCGCCCCACCCCCAATGGCTGGGGGACACACCTCATGCAGGCCTCCCTGGGCCTCCTCCAAACGGCTGCGTGAGGTACACCCCACCTCCATTGGGGGTGGGGCGGGGGGGGGGCACCCCAAAAGGTGGGGCAGGACCCCCAATAGATGGGGCAGTAAGGTTTGGGCACCCTGGGGGCAGATAGCCACACTAATGGGCCCATCTGGAGCAAGCAAATTTGGGTAAACAAAAAACAAAATGCAAAATCACAGGCTGCTTTTTAGGGGGGGCTGGGGGCCACCCTAAATTGGCAGCGCCTGATGTACCGCAACGGGGGGTGGCCCTCAACCCCCCCCCACCCCAAATGGAGGGCCCCACCTCATGCAACCCTCCCTGGGGGCAGATATCTGCTCCTAGGAAGGGGCATCTGACCCCAGGGAGGGATGCATGAGGTGGTGCCCCCCCTATCTGCCCCCAGGGAGGGTTGCATGAGGTGGGGCCCTCCATTTGGGGTGGGGGGGGGTTGAGGGTCACCCCCCGTTGCGGTACATCATGCGCTGCCAATTTAGGGTGGCCCTCAGCCCCCCCTAAAAAGCAGCCTGTGATTTTGTATATTTTTTTTTGTTTACCCAACTTGGCTTGGTGCAGATGGGCCCATTAGTGTGGCTATCTGCCCCCAGGGTGCCCAAACCTTACTGCCCCATCTATTGGGGGTCCTGCCCCACCTTTTGGGGTGCCCCCCCCGCCCCACCCCCAATGGCTGGGGGACACACCTCATGCAGGCCTCCCTGGGCCTCCTCCAAACGGCTGCGTGAGGTACACCCCACCTCCATTGGGGGTGGGGCGGGGGGGGGGCACCCCAAAAGGTGGGGCAGGACCCCCAATAGATGGGGCAGTAAGGTTTGGGCACCCTGGGGGCAGATAGCCACACTAATGGGCCCATCTGGAGCAAGCAAATTTGGGTAAACAAAAAACAAAATGCAAAATCACAGGCTGCTTTTTAGGGGGGGCTGGGGGCCACCCTAAATTGGCAGCGCCTGATGTACCGCAACGGGAGGTGGCCCTCAACCCCCCCCCACCCCAAATGGAGGGCCCCACCTCATGCAACCCTCCCTGGGGGCAGATATCTGCTCCTAGGAAGGGGCATCTGACCCCAGGGAGGGATGCATGAGGTGGTGCCCCCCCTATCTGCCCCCAGGGAGGGTTGCATGAGGTGGGGCCCTCCATTTGGGGTGGGGGGGGGTTGAGGGTCACCCCCCGTTGCGGTACATCATGCGCTGCCAATTTAGGGTGGCCCTCAGCCCCCCCTAAAAAGCAGCCTGTGATTTTGTATCTTTTTTTTTGTTTACCCAACTTGGCTTGGTGCAGATGGGCCCATTAGTGTGGCTATCTGCCCCCAGGGTGCCCAAACCTTACTGCCCCATCTATTGGGGGTCCTGCCCCACCTTTTGGGGTGCCCCCCCCGCCCCACCCCCAATGGCTGGGGGACACACCTCATGCAGGCCTCCCTGGGCCTCCTCCAAACGGCTGCGTGAGGTACACCCCACCTCCATTGGGGGTGGGGCGGGGGGGGGGCACCCCAAAAGGTGGGGCAGGACCCCCAATAGATGGGGCAGTAAGGTTTGGGCACCCTGGGGGCAGATAGCCACACTAATGGGCCCATCTGGAGCAAGCAAATTTGGGTAAACAAAAAACAAAATGCAAAATCACAGGCTGCTTTTTAGGGGGGGCTGGGGGCCACCCTAAATTGGCAGCGCCTGATGTACCGCAACGGGGGGTGGCCCTCAACCCCCCCCACCCCAAATGGAGGGCCCCACCTCATGCAACCCTCCCTGGGGGCAGATATCTGCTCCTAGGAAGGGGCATCTGACCCCAGGGAGGGATGCATGAGGTGGTGCCCCCCCTATCTGCCCCCAGGGAGGGTTGCATGAGGTGGGGCCCTCCATTTGGGGTGGGGGGGGGTTGAGGGTCACCCCCCGTTGCGCTACATCATGCGCTGCCAATTGAGGGTGGCCCTCAGCCCCCCCTAAAAAGCTGCCTGTGATTTTGTATATTTTTTTTTGTTTACCCAACTTGGCTTGGTGCAGATGGGCCCATTAGTGTGGCTATCTGCCCCCAGGGTGCCCAAACCTTACTGCCCCATCTATTGGGGGTCCTGCCCCACCTTTTGGGGTGCCCCCCCCCGCCCCACCCCCAATGGCTGGGGGACACACCTCATGCAGGCCTCCCTGGGCCTCCTCCAAACGGCTGCGTGAGGTACACCCCACCTCCATTGGGGGTGGGGCGGGGGGGGGGGCACCCCAAAAGGTGGGGCAGGACCCCCAATAGATGGGGCAGTAAGGTTTGGGCACCCTGGGGGCAGATAGCCACACTAATGGGCCCATCTGGAGCAAGCAAATTTGGGTAAACAAAAAACAAAATGCAAAATCACAGGCTGCTTTTTAGGGGGGGCTGGGGGCCACCCTAAATTGGCAGCGCCTGATGTACCGCAACGGGGGGTGGCCCTCAACCCCCCCCCACCCCAAATGGAGGGCCCCACCTCATGCAACCCTCCCTGGGGGCAGATATCTGCTCCTAGGAAGGGGCATCTGACCCCAGGGAGGGATGCATGAGGTGGTGCCCCCCCTATCTGCCCCCAGGGAGGGTTGCATGAGGTGGGGCCCTCCATTTGGGGTGGGGGGGGGTTGAGGGTCACCCCCCGTTGCGGTACATCATGCGCTGCCAATTTAGGGTGGCCCTCAGCCCCCCCTAAAAAGCAGCCTGTGATTTTGTATATTTTTTTTTGTTTACCCAACTTGGCTTGGTGCAGATGGGCCCATTAGTGTGGCTATCTGCCCCCAGGGTGCCCAAACCTTACTGCCCCATCTATTGGGGGTCCTGCCCCACCTTTTGGGGTGCCCCCCCCCGCCCCACCCCCAATGGCTGGGGGACACACCTCATGCAGGCCTCCCTGGGCCTCCTCCAAACGGCTGCGTGAGGTACACCCCACCTCCATTGGGGGTGGGGCGGGGGGGGGGCACCCCAAAAGGTGGGGCAGGACCCCCAATAGATGGGGCAGTAAGGTTTGGGCACCCTGGGGGCAGATAGCCACACTAATGGGCCCATCTGGAGCAAGCAAATTTGGGTAAACAAAAAACAAAATGCAAAATCACAGGCTGCTTTTTAGGGGGGGCTGGGGGCCACCCTAAATTGGCAGCGCCTGATGTACCGCAACGGGGGGTGGCCCTCAACCCCCCCCACCCCAAATGGAGGGCCCCACCTCATGCAACCCTCCCTGGGGGCAGATATCTGCTCCTAGGAAGGGGCATCTGACCCCAGGGAGGGATGCATGAGGTGGTGCCCCCCCTATCTGCCCCCAGGGAGGGTTGCATGAGGTGGGGCCCTCCATTTGGGGTGGGGGGGGGTTGAGGGTCACCCCCCGTTGCGGTACATCATGCGCTGCCAATTTAGGGTGGCCCTCAGCCCCCCCTAAAAAGCAGCCTGTGATTTTGTATATTTTTTTTTGTTTACCCAACTTGGCTTGGTGCAGATGGGCCCATTAGTGTGGCTATCTGCCCCCAGGGTGCCCAAACCTTACTGCCCCATCTATTGGGGGTCCTGCCCCACCTTTTGGGGTGCCCCCCCCCCGCCCCACCCCCAATGGCTGGGGGACACACCTCATGCAGGCCTCCCTGGGCCTCCTCCAAACGGCTGCGTGAGGTACACCCCACCTCCATTGGGGGTGGGGCGGGGGGGTGGCACCCCAAAAGGTGGGGCAGGACCCCCAATAGATGGGGCAGTAAGGTTTGGGCACCCTGGGGGCAGATAGCCACACTAATGGGCCCATCTGGAGCAAGCAAATTTGGGTAAACAAAAAACAAAATGCAAAATCACAGGCTGCTTTTTAGGGGGGGCTGGGGGCCACCCTAAATTGGCAGCGCCTGATGTACCGCAACGGGGGGTGGCCCTCAACCCCCCCCACCCCAAATGGAGGGCCCCACCTCATGCAACCCTCCCTGGGGGCAGATATCTGCTCCTAGGAAGGGGCATCTGACCCCAGGGAGGGATGCATGAGGTGGTGCCCCCCCTATCTGCCCCCAGGGAGGGTTGCATGAGGTGGGGCCCTCCATTTGGGGTGGGGGGGGGTTGAGGGTCACCCCCCGTTGCGCTACATCATGCGCTGCCAATTGAGGGTGGCCCTCAGCCCCCCCTAAAAAGCTGCCTGTGATTTTGTATATTTTTTTTTGTTTACCCAACTTGGCTTGGTGCAGATGGGCCCATTAGTGTGGCTATCTGCCCCCAGGGTGCCCAAACCTTACTGCCCCATCTATTGGGGGTCCTGCCCCACCTTTTGGGGTGCCCCCCCCCGCCCCACCCCCAATGGCTGGGGGACACACCTCATGCAGGCCTCCCTGGGCCTCCTCCAAACGGCTGCGTGAGGTACACCCCACCTCCATTGGGGGTGGGGCGGGGGGGGGGGCACCCCAAAAGGTGGGGCAGGACCCCCAATAGATGGGGCAGTAAGGTTTGGGCACCCTGGGGGCAGATAGCCACACTAATGGGCCCATCTGGAGCAAGCAAATTTGGGTAAACAAAAAACAAAATGCAAAATCACAGGCTGCTTTTTAGGGGGGGCTGGGGGCCACCCTAAATTGGCAGCGCCTGATGTACCGCAACGGGGGGTGGCCCTCAACCCCCCCCCACCCCAAATGGAGGGCCCCACCTCATGCAACCCTCCCTGGGGGCAGATATCTGCTCCTAGGAAGGGGCATCTGACCCCAGGGAGGGATGCATGAGGTGGTGCCCCCCCTATCTGCCCCCAGGGAGGGTTGCATGAGGTGGGGCCCTCCATTTGGGGTGGGGGGGGGTTGAGGGTCACCCCCCGTTGCGGTACATCATGCGCTGCCAATTTAGGGTGGCCCTCAGCCCCCCCTAAAAAGCAGCCTGTGATTTTGTATATTTTTTTTTGTTTACCCAACTTGGCTTGGTGCAGATGGGCCCATTAGTGTGGCTATCTGCCCCCAGGGTGCCCAAACCTTACTGCCCCATCTATTGGGGGTCCTGCCCCACCTTTTGGGGTGCCCCCCCCCGCCCCACCCCCAATGGCTGGGGGACACACCTCATGCAGGCCTCCCTGGGCCTCCTCCAAACGGCTGCGTGAGGTACACCCCACCTCCATTGGGGGTGGGGCGGGGGGGGGCACCCCAAAAGGTGGGGCAGGACCCCCAATAGATGGGGCAGTAAGGTTTGGGCACCCTGGGGGCAGATAGCCACACTAATGGGCCCATCTGGAGCAAGCAAATTTGGGTAAACAAAAAACAAAATGCAAAATCACAGGCTGCTTTTTAGGGGGGGCTGGGGGCCACCCTAAATTGGCAGCGCCTGATGTACCGCAACGGGGGGTGGCCCTCAACCCCCCCCACCCCAAATGGAGGGCCCCACCTCATGCAACCCTCCCTGGGGGCAGATATCTGCTCCTAGGAAGGGGCATCTGACCCCAGGGAGGGATGCATGAGGTGGTGCCCCCCCTATCTGCCCCCAGGGAGGGTTGCATGAGGTGGGGCCCTCCATTTGGGGTGGGGGGGGGTTGAGGGTCACCCCCCGTTGCGGTACATCATGCGCTGCCAATTTAGGGTGGCCCTCAGCCCCCCCTAAAAAGCAGCCTGTGATTTTGTATATTTTTTTTTGTTTACCCAACTTGGCTTGGTGCAGATGGGCCCATTAGTGTGGCTATCTGCCCCCAGGGTGCCCAAACCTTACTGCCCCATCTATTGGGGGTCCTGCCCCACCTTTTGGGGTGCCCCCCCCCGCCCCACCCCCAATGGCTGGGGGACACACCTCATGCAGGCCTCCCTGGGCCTCCTCCAAACGGCTGCGTGAGGTACACCCCACCTCCATTGGGGGTGGGGCGGGGGGGTGGCACCCCAAAAGGTGGGGCAGGACCCCCAATAGATGGGGCAGTAAGGTTTGGGCACCCTGGGGGCAGATAGCCACACTAATGGGCCCATCTGGAGCAAGCAAATTTGGGTAAACAAAAAACAAAATGCAAAATCACAGGCTGCTTTTTAGGGGGGGCTGGGGGCCACCCTAAATTGGCAGCGCCTGATGTACCGCAACGGGGGGTGGCCCTCAACCCCCCCCCACCCCAAATGGAGGGCCCCACCTCATGCAACCCTCCCTGGGGGCAGATAGGGGGGGCCCCACCTCATGCATCCCTCCCTGGGGTCAGATGCCCCTTCCTAGGAGCAGATATCTGCCCCCAGGGAGGGTTACAAGGGGTGCCCCCTTTCTACTTCGGTTGGGGGGGCACCCTCCCATGGGGGGACACCCCCCTTTCATTCAGTAAAAAAATCCATGGTGGCTAGTGGCCCCCACCCCTTCCCCCACCCCTGTTTCCCATCATTTCAAAAACAAAATTTCATTTTACATTCCCTTGGGGCAGATGGTCAGCCATCTGCCCCAGGGTTCACATGCACGTGCCCCCATGCTTTGGGGTCGGGAGGGGGGAGAGGGCTGCTGACTTGAAGCAGCCCCCCCCCCCCCCACCTCACAAAGAGATCCATGGTAGTCTAGTGGGTTGCTGGTCACGGATCGAGCGCTCTGCGCCGATCCGTGACCAGCAATGCCTCATATGTGGTGTCCTTGGAAAGGGGAGAAAGTCCCCTTTCCAGGGACACCACTTTCTGTTCAATCCCTGGTGGCCTAGTGGGCCCCAGGGCCCCAAACCCCCTCCCACCTCCCCCCATCCCTCAGATTATTTTTTCTTTTTTTTTCATATATTTCCCTGGGGGCAGATGGCCAGCCATCTGCCCCCAGGGTACATTTTCATGTGTCCCCATGCTTTGGGGGCCGGGGGGGGGGGGAGAGGGCTGCTTACCTGAAGCAGCCCCCCTCCCCCCCAACTCTCAAACACATCCATGGTGGTTCAGTGGGTTGCTGGTCACGGATCAGCGCTCTGCGCTGATCCGTGACCAGCAATGCGGCATATGAGTGGTGTCCCTGGAAAGGGGAGAACGTCCCCTTTCCAGGGACACCACTTTTAGCTCAATCCCTGGTGGCCCAGTGGGCCCCAGGGCCCAAAACCCCCTCCCACCTCCCTCCTTCCCTCGATTTTTTTTTTTTTTTTTTTTTCCCCCCACCCCTGGGGGCAGTGATCATCTGCCCCCAGGGGTCCCTGGCGCTGTGGCCCCATGCTTTGGGGCCACGGGGGAAGGGGGCCGCTTACCTAGTAAGCAGCCCCCCCTCCCCCACGCGTCACAAAAGGATCTTCATTGATCCGTGACGTTGCTGCCCGCGGATCGAGGCGCCCTGCGCCCGATCCGCGGGCAGCAAAGCCACACAATGGGTACCGTTGGAAAGGGGAGAATCTCCCCTTTCCAACGGTACCCGCCTCGATCTCCGGCTTGAAATACAGCCGGAGATCGAGGCGGAAGAAGAAGGGCACTCACCTTCTCTTTCCAACGCAGCAGCCGAAAATGGCTGCTGCGTTGGAAATACTTTCAGTTTCACGCCGACGTGCGTTACGCACGTCGGCGTGAAACTGAAGGAAATCCAACCCCCGGGCAGTGAGGGGGGACCTCCCCCTCACATAGCCCGGGGGTTGGATTACAGTTTTGAGCGATCCCTGCTTTGCAGGGATCGCTCAAAACAAGATGCCAAAAAGGACGAGCTATCTCGTCCTTGGCACTGCGTATGCACTGTCAAGGACGAGATACCTCGCCCTTGGCATTTAAAGGGTTAAAGGAAGTAGGAGCAGTTGAGATCAAACTTAAACCAGGAGCTATTTTGCCACGTACAATGCAATATCCCATGTCCAGACAGGCGGATGAAGATATATTTGAGGCATTTCTGCTGTAAAGAAGTAAGGAATATTGGTACCATCAGAATCCCCATGTAACACGTCTGTGTACCCAGTGATAAAATTGTCGGGGGGTCGTGGAGATTAATACAGGCCCTTTTGCCTCTAAACAATATAGTCAAATCTGAGTTTGCTTTAGTTTCAAATCCTGCGACAATATTGTGCAAGATCCCATCCAAGGCCAAGTATTTCACAGTTATATTATAGATTTAAAAAAAACATGCTTTTGAATTCCTCTCCATGAAGACTCACAGGATCTGACTTCTTCACATGGACCTGCATAATGTTCAGCTCGAAAGCAGAATAGTTCAATATGCGGATGACATTTTGGTGTGCAGTGAAACAGTAGAAAGGTGCAGAGAAGATTCAGATAAACTCATGACTATACTCTCAGAGACACAATATAAGGTAGACAAGGAGATGCTACAATATTGTCAGAAGGAGGCATTGTATAAAGGACAATTGATTTCTCTTGAGGGGAGAAAAGTGAAACCTGAGAGAGCAGAAGCAATTATGAAGACTTCAGAGCCCAAAACAGTGAGGGCAATGCAACCACTTCTAGGCCTATGTAACTATTGTAGGGCATGGGTTTTTGATTACAATACTTGTATTAGACCATTTTTAAAAGGACTCAAACAAGCACAGGTGGGCAAGAGTAAAATTATATGGACAGATGAGATGACTGAAGGATTTAAAGAATTTAGAAAGGCATCAGAACAGCCCCTGTGTTTGTAACTCCAGATTATCTTTTAGAGTTTACCTATTTTCTCATTCAAATGGAGTAGTCATGACAGCTGTCTTTACGCAGAAAACAACATTATGGCATGGACATAAACCATTGGCCTATTAAAGTGGGATTTTAGATCTATTTATGAAAGGGTCTTATCCTTGTAAGCAGTCTTTAGCTGTGGCGGCATTCGCGATTGAAAAAGCGAAAAGTATAACAATGGGGTGTTCAGTAACACTATTTGTAGAGCATGCATTATTTCCGATTTGAGATAAACCCAAAAGTACATTGAGTCCACAAAGAGCATCAGGATATGAGGTAATTATATTGAATTCAGTGATTAAAATTACCAGATGCAAGGCAGTGAACACACCAATGTTCATGGCTGAACCAATAGGGGAGGATGGTTATGTACATGATTTCACAAATTGTACTGAAAATTACCATGAGTTCTCCCAAGTCAGTGAAAATACTATTGGAAGGGGGAAAATAGTTTATAATGAAGGTTCGGTAGTACAGCTGAACCGAGAGGATGAATTTGAGGTATTGACACGTGCGCGATTGCCTTTGCATTACTCAGCACAGGCTGCAGAATTAGTGGCGCTTATAGCCATGCTTCAGAGATTAGAAGATGAGGAAGTGACAGTGTACTCTGACTCTTCCTAGGTGACGTCAAATGTGCACGCAGGTTTGTCACGCTGGAAAAGGCAGGGCATCGTGCTGACGGCACACCAGTGCAATATGCAGCCTTATTGGATAAACCTATTGAAGTATTAGCACTCCATTGACGTTAGCAGTCATAAAATGTGCAGCCCATGAAAAAAGAGAAGACATACTTTCATGCTGAAATGAAGCTGCTGACTCGCAAGCAAAAAAGCCAGCCTATTTCCCAGGGATCACTCATTTGATCTGAACGCTTTAAACAGATGACAGGACGATGCATGTTTGCAAAGGAGGGCTTTAACATGCTATCTAGTTAATTGAGATACAAAGTCGAGCACCACAAGCAGAAAAGGATTTATGGAAAAAGCAGGGTGTTCTTTATCCCCCACTAGGCAATATGGAGACAGGATAGCACTTGAAAGCCAGTTATGCCTCTAGGCGTATTGAGGATTGGATTTCAGCAACTCCACTATCCTGCACATACGACTCGAGAGAGTCCAGCTGCCACTATTGCAGAGAGTGGTTCTCGCCAAATCTGTTAGAGCATGTGTGTCAGTTTATTTTAAATTGCATCGTGTGTTAGAAATGTACTGCAGGGAACACTTTTCGCACAGTGAGAGGCGCAACTAGTAGACCTAATGGGCCATTTCAGCATCTACATATAGATTATGTAGATAGGCTGCAGACATACAACAGTTACAGATACATGCTGGTCGTGGTATTTCCTTTTTCTAGATGGATCGAGGCAGGTCCATGCACACACCCTAACACCACGTGCACTGCCTAATTTCTTGTACGTGAAGTCGATCCAATATGGTGTGTGTATGAGGTTTTGCGGTTTAATAATGGACCGTATTTGGTAAATTAACTGTTTGAGAAAATAGTTGTACTATTAAGCATTAAGCATACGTTTTCCTCTGCATATCACCCACAGGCGAATGGTGTCTGTGAACACTTAAATGGACTCTTGAAATAGAGGATTTCAAGTTAAAAATGACTTTAATGAAGGGATGGCTACATTGCCTACCCCTAGAATTGTATGCCCTAAGATATCAGCCTGGCTCAGATCACCATCTAACTCCTCATATGTTGGTGACTGGACTCTGCATGAGAACCCCCTTGCTCCACCAACTAGGGTAAAAACGGATGCCCAAAGTGTAGCGACAAGATTAGGGGAAGAAATGCATGATTACCTAACAGCAGTGATTGCAAGTATTTCCTTCATGTCTCAATGGGTCAAAAACTAGAGGGAGGGGTAAAAAAGAAGTCATAAAGACAATCAACCCATTGAAGTAGAAGATTTGTTGAAACAACCTTGCCTGTATCCAGGGGAACAGGTGCTGGTATGCAAATTTGTACGCACTTGGAACACGCCTCGCTTTGAATGTTTGCATGAGGTGGAAGAAGTTACACCAAATACACTAGAACAGCTCCCAATCTCTTATAAGCCATGGTGAATGATATCTAGGGGTTTAGATCTAGAGTACAAATGAGTTATAGCTCCATCTCAGTTATAGGTGGCTGTTGTTATACGAATATTCAACGTAAATAACAAGGCGTATCTCTCTATATGGAAATTAATTATTTTTATTTAATACAACACATTTAAAACATGCATTCAGTTAAAACATATTAAAGTGACTTGTGCTTGATACAGTAACCAGTGTATCCCACCTTATCAGTGACTTTGTGCAAGGATGCAGTCAAATACAAATTTAGATACACATCACAAACAATACAAATATCATATGCAGCATTTTTTATGACACTTATTCAACCTAACAGTCCACAAATTTATTTTAACCAATAGTAAATGCTCAAGTTCTAATCTTGAATACATATTAAGGCATGATGTTGTTGTGCCTCAAGGCTAATCATTAGTGTTGTTCACAAAGAAACACATAAGTGTGTTTATTGGAAATATTTACACCAACATATGCACAATGAAAAGCAAGGCGAGCTTGGCTACATCTGCACAACATCAAGCCAGATAATGGAGAACCCCTGACGGCTCCTGAAAATACCAAAAGTGAAGCAAGAGTTGAAGTTCCGTGCATGCACACCCGTTCGATGACCAGGTGCAAAGACAAGGAAAATGAAGAGCATTACAGCATTTTAAACTAAGGGCCAATATCTTTCAAACATTGGACAAGGACTAAATAGACTTGCAGTTATCCGGTAACTTTCTTATGGACATGCCTAAGGGACATTTCATTGATATTATCAGAGCTGAGGTTCCAATACATAAGAGGTTCATTGCCATCAATTGTGATATCAATTTGCTTTATGATTTGTGTTTTTCTCCTGATCACTATGTCATTTCGACATGTTACAAAAAGTAATGTAGACATGATGGGGAACAATGAGACAGTCACTATTGCTCCTGATATAATCATAATGAGATTTTTTTATAATCTTACTAGGTATTTATTTCGATTTAAAAAGGATGTTGGGGAAAATAATGAAGATATAAATACATATCTGGATGATTAAAGAATAACCTATGGTATAAGCACATGAAAAAGGTCGGAAGGTGTTACGCTTACCTGGTTTCTGCGGAGCCGTTGGGGCACGGTTGCAGCCCTCCCTGAACTTGAATCACCCCCTTCAAGCCTCTCCCTCAGTAGAAAAGCTGTGAGCAGTGGTACGTGGTGATACTGCTCCTGCGTGGAGATAAGAGTGTGTGAGTGCGCCAATCTGTGATTGTTGTACCTCTCGACCCCTTCACCCCAAAGTATGGTTTCTGTGAGCATACGCCGGCCCATAAAGCTCACCTCTGAATTATGGAAGATAAGTTCTCCGTCCTGCTACTTCTGGCAGGGGCGCATCAAATGGGATCTTGTTCCTTCACTGATCCCTGATAAGGATTAGTTCAGTCCAGCTACGACTATGCTTCTCCTTATGATTGGTAGGTCTTTCTTGAGCTCTTGTGATGCTGTTCGTTCTGTTTTATGTCTTTATATGTTGCTCCTATGTATGCCCGCAATAATGTCTCTCTTCTATTTTCTTCCCTTAGATGGAAATGCGGCCTCAATGCAGCTATGAGACGCGGCCGGATGGAAGATGGATGGTACCACAATGTTCGACAGCAGGTAAGTGATGGTTTAAGGAAAGTGCAAAGTGTGGCAAAGTGCAACCTTAAACTGACTGTTTTTTTCAATGTTCAATCTTGTCTTCTGTTTTTCCTTGCAGGCGCTGCTGTTGATAGCGTGTGTCGTGCTGCAGTGCCAAAATGAAGAAATACGGCATTCCGGAAAGTGTAAAGATGAATACTTGGTTCGCCGAAGATATGTACAGGTAAGAACAGTTTCCCCCAGTTGGCGAGTATGCTGGCAGGAAGCAGGATGTCCAGGAAGCAGGATCTTCAAAGGTAAGGCTGACCTCAGGTGACGGTGAGAATCCCTCAGCATCGATTCTCCCTCAACCGACCAGTTCGCCTTCCATTCACGGGGTACGTGCAGGGACCGGACAGGAATTTCGCCAAAGGCGGACCAGCCAACCGTATCTTCTATCATGTGATATTTGCACATCGATCTCCACAGGAAGCTCTATGGTCTTCTAGATAATGACAGTAGCAATCGATCTTATACCGAGGCCTGGATCTGGGCCTAGGTCGATTGGATCTTGAACCATCTGCACCACTATCAAAATGTGCTCTAGCATGGCTTACGCATCTCTTGTGCTAGATGGAATTATCAATAAAGATCTCAGACAAAATAACCAGACAGAAGCAAAGAATATAGCAAAGTACCATTTTATTCACATTTAATAAAGCAGGGTATCCTGACAAACATCAGCCATCTATGACGTCAGCCTACATGGAAATCCAAAAAAACCTTTTGGCAGGAGGGACTGGTTAAGGGAACATAATTACTTATAGAATGTATACTTGTTAGTACTCCATTGGCTGTCTCTTATCTGTAAGACACCCCTCGGACTACCTTTAAAATACGTATAACACTGATTACAGTGGACACAATGGCAGCGGATTGGTCTATGCAACATTGTATAGCAGGTTGCCCCATAGACCCACTGATAGGTGGGCATTCTCAACCCTTTAGACATTCGGCTTGGCTAACCGCACATAAAGAAACCAAAACCCAGGGGCCTGAATCATGTCAGATTACTCCCGTCTGCAGTTCACCTTGCAGTTGCTATCTTTTCTAGGACGTTCACAGGAGTGAAAGTACATAATTATTTTTGTCCAAATCGTAATGAATGGACCTTGTTTTCGACTTCTGCATCACATGTAAGGCGTCCACAAATGAGTCAATTTCAACCTCCTATTTACTGCTATTTGATTCAATTACACTGGGTGTGCTTGCTTCTCTGGACCCCTAGAGACTTGCTTACTCCATCTTGTCTGAGCCCTATTCACTGTCAATTGCCCAATACTTGGCTCTTGCAGATATTTTCATCTTCCTTTATCTATGAGGAATTGAGGAATGTGTCTGACACTCATGGCTTATCTGTTTGCCTCCCTTTGTGCTCTGCAGCTATTCTCCAAAATAACCTCCTTTATCCTAGACCGACATAGACTCCTCTTTGTTTGCACACATAGCTGTTTTTCAGCATCTCCTGATTTCTCAACTTTAGTCTGTCTCTGAGGTAGCTAAAATGAATCCTTGCACAGGCCGGCGTCCATTTCCCATTATGGCCGTCCTAGCCATGTTATATATTCCTCTGTAGCAAGCTTCTGTATGTCTCATCTACCTTGTATTGCTTTGTATTTACACTTATTGATCAGTAAATTACTTAATCTCCTTTCGCACACATGATTGCTTTATCATTTCATATATGTTTCTCTTGTTGCTTCAGTTCGTCTCTCAAGTATGTTTATATAGTTTCAGGGTATTCTCAAGTATCTCATCTTTATGACATCACTCTGCCATCATCAGATTTCACTCAGCGCTCTATGATGCCTAATGGTGCGTGCAGACATCCGTCCACCCTTTCGATGTGAGGGTACATTCAGTATGATTGTCTGAGTGCATATTGTCTCTCATACACTCAATGTGGTATGGGAACAACACAGGGGGTCCCACATGCAGCTCTTCTCCTGCTGTTCCAGTATGATGGTGGGGAGGGGGTGAGAGTTAGGTTATATGCGTCTGCCTGCTCCTCTACATAGGGGTGAGTTGGATGAGGATACTTAACATGCTCGCCCGGACCGGGCAGTTTAGAGTCCATCACAGTGTTTCTTTATAGTCTGGGTCAAAAGGCTCAGATACAAACATGGTTGATGATTATGGTCCCAAAATTGCTGCACAACCCACCACTCAACAGGCATGGCATTGCTGAGGGCCAGGGAGGCAAGGGGACCACAGACCCTGACAGCAATAGCTATTGGGGTGGGAGGCAATGAGGGTGATGGGGAACTGAAGATGTGAAGGGGATTGTCAGTGTCAGGAGATGGATAATTGGAAGGTGTAGAGTGCATCTTGAGTACTTTATGAAGGAGATAAGTTGAATCTTAGGAATTTGTTTTAGTGCCTTAAAAATGAGCAGCACACGGTAGAACAATAAAGACCCATCAAGAATTCAGGGATGAAACGGCCCAGACAAGACAGGCAATGCCAACCAATGCACTGGTCATGCCTCATGTCTGCACAGTCAATACTGCACTATGCATGGAACATATTTTGTGCACCATAGACAATACCTAGAGCTCATGTGCATGAGGGGAGTGAGATATGGGTGTATATGTCCTATTGTGTGGCCGAGAGCAGTAAGAGTGACCGCTCAGCATCTGTTACGTGGGTGTCCAGCACTCAAAATGTTGATAGTAATCCAACAGGTATGAAGGCCATTTTGAATGTGCCATAAATCTCAACACACATGGCATGCATGAGTACAGCTCATTCTACATCTGTGACACTTGGTATGGCGCTTGATGCTCCCGGTCCATCACACATTCAAGGTCCTTTTGAGTAACAGTGCTGTGGTATCTCTGACTGTGCAAACAGAGAACTATTCAACGCTCACACCTTTCCAAGCAATCACATTAGGGGAAACAGGTGGCAAAGTGGGGGGAGAGGGAGTGAAGAGAGAAGAAAACGGGAATCGATAGGAATGGGAAAGGGGGAACTCAACTCTGAAGCAAAGAAAAGCTGCACATACAAATACATTGACAACACATGTGTTTATGAGTGTAGAGTGGAATTGGACCACTGCAGATACTCGATGTAAAACATTTTTGGGCCCAAAACAATCAGTGAGTAGGGGTTGTGAAAATCCAGATGGAGTTTCACAGCCTATTGCCTGCAAATCCTGTACTCAGGTGGCCAGGGAAAGGACATTGCTTTTGGATCCCGACCCTGTAGGTGAACAAGCGAGGGAGGGTCACCTTGGTAGGGGCCCCTCAGGGAGTGGGGTTGAGGCACCTGATGGTGAGAAATGGTATCCCCCTTTTCCATCAACTCATCTAAACCCATATCCCTGCTTATTTTATGGGAAACTACAACTCCCATAATTCCTCCCCACTTCACATTGATAACTCTTCTGAGCAGAGGAAGATGAGGAATGAGGCCAGGGGGATTACCTCTACTGACCTGCAATAACTCTGTCCCTCTAATGAGATCAGGCAGAGTCAGGGACGTAACGCAAATTACACACACCTACCACTTGTTAACACTCCCTGCCAGGATAAAAGGTGGTGTGTAGAGGCACACTCTGAGCAAGGCTCGGAACAAGAAGGAACAGCTCTTTCAGGGATGATGCGAACCAGGCTATGAAAGTTTGAAGGCAAAGGTCCTGATCGGCTGCTCCGGAGAACGAGAGAGAGCCAGGCGAGAATTCCATCCTTTTAGGAAGCCATAAGCATTCCGAAAACGCGTGAGCGGAAAAGAGAAACCTTCAAAGTGCTTCAGTCAGCCTTCTACCCTCTAGGGTGAACGACAGAGTAGGGGAGGAGCAGAGGAGGCATTGGTAACGGCATTGACTGCTAAGGGGAAACCATTGCAGATTGAAGCCTAAATTAACATGACCATTGAGTTATCGGAGGTAAACAAAAGCCTGGTTTGTGTTAAGAGCAAAAGAGGCATGAAAACATGAGTTGAAGGATGTGCTTGTGCCGATAAAATGCATAGTGAAGAGGACAATGATTGAATGTTGTGAAAAGTATACAAAGTAACAGAGTGGTCCTGCGAAGTGGAATCACACCTTGAAAGTCTCTGCGAAATGATCTGAATTGTGGAAAGTGGGAAAAGAAGGCAATAAATTAACCATAATCCCAAACGAGAGTTGATTGAATGAAAAGCAATTTATATGAACTTTGAAACTGCCAAGAGAGCAAAATTAAAGAGGATATGAACTTTGAAAGATGCCAAGTGGGCAAAAGCAAAACTAGACATACCAAGCGGCATTGGTGTTGTGTATGAACTTTGAATAACGGCAAGAGGGCACAAGTAATACTGCAAGTACCAAGAAGTATTGGTGTTGCGTGTGAACCTTAGAAAGATGCCAAGAGGGCGATAGTAAAACTACAACTACCAACGAGTATTTTTGTTTCATGTGAACTTTGAAAGATGCCAAAAGGGCACAAAGAAAGAGAACAAGCAAATTACAAGTACCAAGGAGCATTGGTGTTGTGAAGATTGATGATTGTCTAATTGTCTAATAGGAGGTGGAAATGGTCATGCAGAGGTCTAAGTAAAATCCTTGCAGTTTCAAAAGTCTTTGTAAGTAAAAGAGAAAGACAGACTCAAGCCCGGCGGAGTGAAGCCTGTGCTGAACAGACAGTGATAGAGTGAAAGTTAAGTATGAAGGACAAAATGTGGGGAAGGGAATCCCCACAAAGAGAAAGACAGGCTCGAGCCCCGCGGAAGGAAGCCTTTGTTGAATATTGGCAAAGTGAAAGTCAAGAGAAGAAATGTGTATCTTTGGGAAGACCGACAATGCTGAAAGAATTGATTAGACTGAGAAAAGCTTGAAGCCCACGCCTGAACTGTTGAATTGTACCTGCAAGCCAGAGTGTGCAAGACTGATAGAACTATCCCATCGACCTATCCATTGTAAGAAACTCTTGAGACCCTGTGCTTCTGTACGTGGGTAAGAGAGTTGTTACCTGAGCCATTCTGACATTTCTTTTAAGACACTATTTTTCTTTTTTGTATTACCTTTACACATTTGGCATTTGTGAAGGACGGCAAGGTTAGATTGTTTTAGTATAGGCCTTTTTATTTTACTAGACAGACTTGGACTCGTTTGTTGTTTATTTTATGGTCGAGATTACTCCCATTTTAGAGTTAGGGCCAGTTAGGAATTTCACCAACCCAGTAAACTACAAAATAACCCATACTCAAAGGCAGCGGGAGCTGTCTGCAGCTGCACTGCGCTCACATGGAGATTGGAATGCTATCCGTCCTCCAAAAGAGAAAACACAATTTGAGACGGATTCACCCCCTGTAAAGATGGCTGATGCTGAAACAGAAGTACTACACCTCTTGGAGGAGGCACATGCCCCCATAAACCACCCTGATTGGCTGGAACTGCATCCTGTTGCCGTGGCCATGGTCTGCTGGATGGTGGAGCCGGAATCCTCCCAAGGAAGACTCCCAATGCAGCAGGAGCTGCCTGCAGTTGTCCGCTGCTTGCCGTAATTGTCGGAGACCTTACCACTGTCAAGCACTCCTGAGTTCTTGAAGGCTGAAGGTAAGCACTAGGTACAGCCTCGTACCAATGGCACTTAAAGTGATTAATGTGATCTGTGTTCCCCCATCACTGCTTGCAAAATCACCCCCTACCTTGCCCAGCACCGTTCCTCCCCCCTGCTGTCACACTCTGCCCATGCCTAGCTTCTAACCATGCTCCTGGATCACGCCCCCACAGAACAACAATCCCTTGCAGTCACCCACTTCTATACTGGTGCCCTGAGCTAACGCATTTACCCACTCGATGGGCCCCGCTCCTCCCGATCAATGCATCGACCCAGGACCAAGAATAACATGACCAAATCTACACTAAGATACTGCGCCATGAGCACTGGACTAATGTGCGACCAGATCCCTCTGATCCTAACTATACCTCAGTCGCACCGCTACACCTAAACCACACATCTGGAGAGCCGGATCATGCCTCCGTCAAATCCGTGCTCAAAACTCCTGAAGACACCACCAGCATTTCCTCCTCGCAATATGGCATGGCACCACGTTCTAAACGGACGAATGACAATGCCACAGGCAACCTACTCCAGCTCACTCACATATGGCGTGCCATAGCCACCTATGACAAGCCCGCCCACGCATCGAGATCGCTACCCATCGAAACAGACACACCACACCCATTGAGCACTGCTGCAAGAAACCACAAGCATCCCACCCAGGTTCCAGCATCCACCCTCTTTAGAAACTAACACCTCAACTCGAGAGCCAAGACCACTCCCTCCCCAAGGCTAATCATTATGATATTATCCCATATCATGCACCATCTCGCCGCAACCTGCTACCACCCTCACCCCATCCTACAACCAATTGTGGTGGCCCAACCCAGCCTCCAGCTACCAACTACACCAAAGCAGTCCCTGAAGGCGACCTTGCAGTGCCTTCTCCACAAGACAACAGCCATCCCAACCTAAAGTAAAACCCCCTGTGACTCTCTACTCATCTATGGGGCACTCATCAACGCTAGGCCACCCCCTGCCCATGCCTTAGATATCAATGACCACTGATCACTCACCCAAAAACTAGACCTACTGGCCATCACAGAGCCATGGCTCAACCACTAGACCACTGGCCCTGCACTATTCCCAGCCCTTCTTGAGGGTTTCACCATCCTCAGATGGGACAGACCCAAATCCCGAGGTGGTGGCGTGGCCCTTATCTACAGAGAGGACCTGCCAATCAGACCCACCTATCACTGCAGAGACGACCACTATGAGCACCTTACTATCAAACTCACTACAGCCCCCACAAACTCCAACACCCTACACATACTTGACACGCAGCCAGGACCTTCCACTCTTTTTGGGGAAAATCACACCCACACACTAGAAAACATCAAACCCACCTCAAGAGCCATACTACTGGGTAACCTTAATCTTGACCCAGCAGACTCAGCAGCCACCATTACAGCTAACACTCTCACTCACCTTGGCTTTACACACTGCGTCTCTTACACTACACACAACAAAGGTAGGCTTCTCGATTGGATAGCTGACCTGAATAGCCCTGTGAACATCTCCACAAACACCCCTTGGCCCTGGTGTTACCACCACATCATTGCATTCTCATTCCCCACTCACAAACAACCCACAGCACTCCTACACTCTCTCCCACCTACCTTAGCCTGCAGTAGCCACAACATCACCAAATAATCCATCTCCCCCTCCCTCCAACCCCTCAGATCAGACACACTCAATGTAACTGACCCCCAAGGCCCAGCAGACATTTATGCCCACACACTTGCCAATGCAGTCATCTTAGTGACATCCCTCCTAAGCCAATTCCCACCTCAACCCATGGTTCAACCCAGATCTCCATGAGCTTCGCACTAAGTAGCTTCAGGCAGAAGCCCTCTGGAAAAAAGACCCACCAATCTTTCTAAAACTGCCTTTAATAAAATAGCAAAAGAATACAAACTAGCTGTCAAGCAGCAAAAGCACAAATGTACAAAACAAGAATCAAAAACACCAACTCTAATTCTGTTGAAACAATATTATGCCTCCTATCGTAACAATTGTATGTGTATTGGCCTACGCCAAGTTGTCTAAACATCATATCCGAACAAACTCCACGGCAAGGTCTTGACCTTAGAGAAAGTAATGTAAGTCCCCATCGTGGATTAAGCCACCATTTTAGGTTCTCTTGTTATATGGAAGTCACCCTGAACATCAAAATGGAGGCCGAATGACATTCTGAGTAAGATTCTGGCCGTTGTGACCTCCGTACACATGAATAATTAATATGCCTGCAGGCCACTTGTCGGGGTCGCGAACTGAGACCTTGTCCTACCGTTGACCTATATGTAAATGTACAACTATATCAGTGAAACTAATCGAAATGCATATATTACAGGATTGATCTGGCAAGGAACCCATAGGCCCGGCTCATAGAATGGTTAACCCGCGAGAGGGTTGGCCAAGGGCTGGACAAACTGTATAAAAGACCCAGGTATTCCAATGTACGGTCTCTCTCACTAACACATCAAACCCTCGTTGAAGTTCTTTATGTTACTCTGAGAGCCAAATAGCTATCCATTTGTCAATTGACTTGGTAACTGTTGTAGCTTTTAAATAAAGCACTTGTATGTTCTTTGTAACCTGTGTTGGTGTGTTTTCTTTCTGGGCTTCCCGGCCTCATATTATTTTTCTGTTTCCACAGTTGGTGCCCGAACAGGGACCCTCAAGATTGATGCCGGATCATTGAAGGTTGACGCAGACTATCGAACCGGGATCGGACGGTGTGATACTGCGGGCCCGACCGAACGAGACGCGATACCTCGGCAGTGCTGCACGATCCGATCCTTGGACGATAGTCGTGTGGTCTGACACGCCATCTTGACAAGGGTCAATTTTTGAGGCGGGCAGATTTGTCGAAACCACCAAACACAAGCTTAAATTCGTTAGGTAAGTTCTTTGGTAAACCGTACGGTCCTCCTTAGGTTTGGTCAGGTGTATTCGTGACCCGACTCTTAATTTAACCCTGACAATTTGAATTTGGCGTATTGTATCTGCAGACACAATTATTGACCAGGTAACACCAATTTTTTGTGAAATGCCTGGGAATTGTTGTTCCTCCACCTATCCTATCACCCCTTCCACTTGCGCCGATAGTTGCACCCTCATTGAATTTGCCCACACCTCCGTTCCCGAGTGGTTCTGTATTGACTGAAGTTGATCGGGGTGCGGGGTCAAAGATTGTCACTCGAAATACTGTTTCTGCAGACAAGAAACGGGAATTATTTGCATGGGCTAAGCACTGTATGGAGAGAGGTGATCAAGTTAACGTTTTTTCCACATTATCAATTATGGCCGAGAAAAATGTTTTTATCGAAGGTTTGGGGACTCATTTATGTGTAATGTGGGGTAGATTACATAATACGGATCTCCGACAAGGGGTGAGGGATCTAAATACTTTAGCACTTTCGAGGGACACAGAGGAGAAAGTACATGGTCATGTTGAGAGATTGTTTGAGTATAGGAGGGACTTTGAAAAATTACGGGATGAGGATGGTGAAGACAACAGTATGTATGTACAGAAACGGTTCCTTCCGTGTCGTAGATCGGCATCTGAGGAAGTACGAATTTGTACTAAAGATGCGATTCGATGGATCTCGGATTCATCGATTCCGCCGGATGAAGTATATGACACATATAGTCAGTATACAGTAGAAATGCAGAGGAAGGTGATTCAGGTAATGGTACGGTACCTGCAGGATGAATGTGTAAGGAAGAAGGTTAGTTGTCCTATAGAGTTATTGGGTATTTGTAAGAGGGCTTTTTCGCCCGACACTTCTTCAGCTGCCTTAGCGCTCGACCTGGCTCTGTTGCTTAGTAAGCGGTCAGAGTTACCTATATCTCAGTTGCCTATGAGAGAGGTTCCTCCGACATTTGTCCCAAAGGTTGAGATTCCCGCTAACGCTGGGACTGGTGCACCCGCTGTGGACATCCCTGCACATTATGTATCGCAATTTGTTCACGTCCCGTGTTCACGACAGGAAGTGAACACTATTAGACAATCAATTCCCGATATTAGGAAAAACCCGACAGGATTCTACAAAGAGATAGGAGGTCATTACAACCTTGGTGCTAAGTGCACCAACTTTACCACCATGGTGTAAACTCTGTTTACACCATGGTGGATGGCGGATTTACTGCCCCATTCCAAGGTGAGTGGGGCGGTAAATCCCCATTTCCCATTTTCCCTTCCCCATTCCCATTTTTGCCCCATAGGGCATAACGGGAGTGGGAAGGCGCTAATTACGCCGCCGTAAATTACGGCGGCGTAATTAGCACCATGGCGGGTTAGCACCATGGATTTTAACGCCTGCTAAAAGCAGGCGTTAAAATCAGAATCAGGCGTTAAGGGTTAACGGTGGCGTTAACCCTTAACGCCTGAGTTGTAATGAGGGCCATAGAGTCCGTTTTGCAGTCCTCTGTGTTCACCTTAAGTGATATTGACTTGCTATTCCCTGTACTCCTTTCCGGAAATGTATGGAAGCAGGTTCGAACAATAGACGATGTGCCAGGGTTGGGAGATACGTGGGCTAACATCACTAGGTTTGATGGGGAAAGACCAGCTGGTGAGAAACCACCCCAGGTAATACTTACTTTGCCTGATAGAATTGTCGCAAAATTGAAAACCATAATTCCTGAGAAAAGAATTATTTGGGACAAGCTTACGGCCTGTGTTCAAGGAAGAACTGAAGGTGCCACCGAGGTCTTTAATAGATTCTAACAGGTATTCTCTGACTTCAGTTGACAGGACTTGGGCACAGAGTCTGGGAAAAGGTTGTTTGTGGACAAATTTGTTTTGTACGTGGATTGTTGCCCGACATCCAGTCACAGATTATGTCCTCTGAGAGCGCTTGTCAGGCGAAATCCCAATCTGAAGTTTTGCACATGGCTCAGTATCATGAGAACCGTGCTAATAATGAAAAAGAGAAAATAGAGAAGAGGAAAGGAGATTTGAAGACTAAAGTATTGTTACAACAAATTGTTAGAAATCCCAGAGGAGGTACTTCACAGACCAGAGGTCAGTATGTCCCAAAAGGAAACGCTCCTTTGGGTCCTGTGAATGTTAATCAATGTGCCTATTGCCGCCAGGAAGGTCATTGGCGAGCACAGTGCCCCGTCCTTCGGAAAAGGTCAAACAATGCATTTGGGAGTATGGGTAGATGACCTAGAGGTCACCCCGGAGCGGGGGGCCCTGATAGAGGTCAGTTCTCGTAAGATCCTCAGCAACCTTTTTCACGGGAAAATCAGACTTCGAGTGTGGACACGAGAAACATATTTGATCACCCTTCTGCTGCCTACCTTTCTGAAGAGCTTCCTTCCGACGACATTTTATTTTGTTAGGACTGCCCAAAGCAGGGTTTGGAACCTTCACCTATTCCCGTTAATCAGAAAGGTCCCTACGTTGAATTGTTAGTGGGGAATAGGAAACATCAATTTTTGATAGACACTGGAGCACAGAAGTGCTCCATTGATCATTCCCGGGTTCCAAACATTCCACTGTCAGGGCAAACAAATGTTTCTGTAGGGTTTTCTGGCATACCAATTGCTTGTCCGGTTTCTTCACCGGTGTCTGTTTCTTTGGGTCCCTTCACGGACCATTGTCCCTTCCTCCTGACTTCGAACTGTGGAGAGAATTTGCAGGGGTTAAATTTGTTGAAGAAATTGAATGCAGTAATTCATTGTTCCTCTGACGGAGTGCGACTGACGGTTTCACCACAGCAACTTCCCAATTCTCTGTTTCTGACTTGACCATTGCCTCCTGAGTTTAGCGTTGTTCCGGAATGTTTGTGGGCGGTTGACGACAATGATGTCGGGGTGCTACAGATTGAACCCGTTAAAATAGTTTTGAAACATGGAGTCAAACTACCACGCATTCTGCAATATAAAATATCAGTTGAGGGCGAGCGTGCTTTGAAGTGCATTGTCTCCGATTTTGTGCATCGATGAGTGATTGAAGAGATTGCAGGTAGTTTATGTAACAGCCCGATTTTGCCTGTATACAAGAAAGGCGACAATGCAATCCCATACCGTTTCATAATTGATCTACATGCTATTAACAAAGTTGTCGCCCCTCAATTTCCAATTGTGCCTGATGTAACAACGATGCTAACAATGATCCCTGTTACAGCTACGCACTTTACTGTTGTGGATCTAAAGAATGCTTTCTTTAGTATTCCTATACACAAGGAGAGTAGATATTTGTTCACGTTCACCTTGGGGGGACGTTCGTTCACATTTACTCGTGCACCTCAAGGGTATACTGAAAGTCCAAGCATTTATAGTAGGGCTTTGAAAGAGCAGCTTGATACCCTCGAATTGCCACCTACTTGTACATTGCTTCAGTATGTCGATGACTTACTTTTAGCTGCAGATTCTGAAAGTGCTTGTAAAGAAGGCACTGTATTGTTGCTTATTCATTTGGCTGAAAACGGTCATAAAGCTTCGCTGAAAAAATTTCAATATTGTTGTCAGGAGGTCGCCTATTTAGGCGACCTCCTGTCAAAGGAGGGGAGAAGATTGACACCGGAGAGAATAAAACCCATTTCTGGCATGTCTGTTCCAAATACACAGAAGGAAGTCAGAGCCTTAATAGGTATGGCTTCTTACTGTAGGATGTGGATCCCGAACTTCTCACTAGTGATAAAACCGATGTTGGCTTTGACGAAGAAGGGCATTTCTTCGCCGCTGCCATGGAAATCGTAACATCAACGATCATTTGAGCTTCTCAAAACTGCGTTATGCTCTGCACCGGTTCTGGGTACTCCAAATTATGACAAGGCCTTTGTGTTGTTTGTGCATGAATGTGATGGATGTGCTTTGGCTGTGTTAACACAGGAACACAGAGGTAAGAATAGGCCGTGCGGCTATTACTCTTCCACCCTTGATCCTGTCGCATGCGCTTTGCAAAGATGTTTGCGAGCTGTCACTGCTGCTGCCACGTCTGTAAAACAGAGTGAGGGAATGGTTCTAGGCCATAATTTAATTTTGATGGTACCTCACTCTGTAGATGTTCTATTGAATAAAACCCAAACGCAACACCTCACCTCTGCACGGCTGACAAGGTATGAATTAATTCTGTTTGCCCCTCACATTCAAATTAAGAGGTGTTGTGTTCTTAATCCGGCTGAGCTCCTACCTTTCCTGCAAAATACTGTTTGCGGTGACGAGGAATTACATGACTGCCTGTATACTGCTGAACAGGAAACGAAGGGCGGGATAGACCTTATAGATACTCCTTTGGGCAATGCGGAAGGGGAGCTGTTTTGTGATGGCTCCTGCTTCAAACTCCCAGATGGTACATCTACGGCCGCCTACGCAGTTACTACATTGAGTACGGTTGTTGAAACTAAGAGAATTCCGCATAACTCCGTGCAGGCCGCAGAGATTATAGCGTTGACCAGAGCTTGTGAACTCTCCGAAGGGCATACAGTAAACATATATACTGATAGCCAGTACGCCTTTTGGATGGCTCACAACTTTGGGAGGCTCTGGTCGGAAAGAGGGTTCCTAACCTCACATGGGACCAAAATTCAGCATGGTCGACTGATAGTGCAATTGCTCTCGGCACTCTCACTCCCTAGTCAGTTTGCGATCATGAAATGTGCAGCACATCGTAATGTCATAGACGATGTGGGAAAAGGGAATGCTTTTGCTGACCAGATAGCCAGGTAAACGGCCACAGACCTTAGCGCAGACATGTATGCTCTAAGGGAAACAAAAGATGCCTATGTAATGGATGAGGGTATCGGGTCTGTGCGAGATATCCAAACTGATGCCACAATAGAAGAATCTAGAAAGTGGGCCGAAGGGATGGGGAAACTAGATGACGATGGGTGTTGGGTGGATACATCTGAAGGGAAATGGTTGCTCCCTGATTCATATGTACTGGCGATGGTTACGATGGCACACGGTCCTATGCATGTGTGTGCTCAGCAGATCACGAAAATGTTAGAACAAGTCTGGGTGAATGATAAAATTTTGAAGATCGCACAGCGCCATGTTCAAAATTGTATGATTTGCTTACAGCACAATATGGGGAAGGGGACAGTTACTCCAAGGGGTAGTTTTGGGCCTCCTTCTGTTCCCTTCGAGGTCCTCTATTTTGACTTTATTGAGATGGAACGGTGTAACAATCTAAAATATGTTCTTGTGATTATTTGTGCTTTTAGTAAATGGGTTGAGGCTTTCCCCGTTAAGGATGCCACTGCCATGACCACTGCAAAGACTATGGTAAAGGAATTCTTTCCACGGTTTGGGCTGCCAAGGGTAATTTGGTCGGACAACGGTCCCCATTTTGTTGCAGCAGTAATTTTGCAGATATGCACAGCGTTACACATTGAAAAGCGATTTCACTCAGCTAGGCATCCTCAAAGTGCTGGGTTGGTAGAGAGGCATAACGGTATCCTAAAGAATAAGCTTGCCAAAACATGTGCCGGCACCAAACTGAAATGGCCAGATGCCTTACCTATTGTATTGTTAGCCATGTGTACCACACCTCAAACTAAGACTGGGCTCTCTCCATTTGAGGTAATGATGGGGAGAACTGCTAACATTTGGGGCCTTCCGAAGCCCAAAACCCTGAGAGAGGTCGAAAATGTATTGCTTGTAGACTACTGTAACCAGTTGACTAAAAATCTGTATCTCATTTATAATCAGGTCCAATCAGCTTTACCTGTACGGTTTACGGGCTCAGGACACAACATTCAGCCTGGAAGTTGGGTCCTAGTGAAGGCCTACGAAAGGTCTTCCTGTCTCGCGCCTTGCTGGCTGGGACCCTACCAGGTGCTGTTGTTCACCCAGACAGCAGTGCGGGTGGCTGGAAAGAAGCATTGGATCCACGCGATGCATGTCAAGAAACTTCCTCACCCGACGCCACACGTTACAGAAGAAGCAGAACCCCTCGCTGATGCTACAATCTCTGATCCTGGAGTAGCAAACAGCACTGTGAGTGTGTCGGAGAATTTCTCTGAGCCCGTGGAGCTTGGGGAACAGTCCATTTTGTCTCCACACTCTTTGAAAAGGTCACTTCCGGAAAACACTGTTGCAAGTTCTGCGACTTCCGTCGCCTCCGATACGTTGCTTCCCTCAGGAAGTGACGTTACCCTATTTCCGGATCAAACAGTACTGGGTACCACCAGGTATGACCTTCGATGAAGAAAATAGAACTACGGCACTGGTTTTTCCTGTGCATCTGGAAAGAAGAAGTGATTGAAAGTTTTCTCTTGTAAAAGAAAGTTCTTTTTTGAACAAAAGGAAAAAAGGGATTCTGCTGGCTAGAGTTGGGGAAGGACTAAGAAGTTGCGGTACTGTAGTGTCGCCAGCAACGAACATTGGGGTCGTCGATTGAGAAACTACGATGCCTGCCACCTCCACCGCTGCTGCTCGCATTGGACTTATAAATAAGGGGGTGACCAACTCGGACAACGAACAATGTGCCTGGGCCCCGAAAACGTATTGCTGTGTTGTGTTAATAGTAATTGGAATTTGTATAATTACTGCTGTGGGACTTGGGTACTTCGAAGAAATGTACCCTCTAAAACCTCTACTGCCAATTGAGATTGTACCTACTGCTTTGACTCCCTCTGTACACCTTCATACTTTGTCACCTAGAGACTCCCAGCATAGACGAAAGTACCATAATAACACTTTAATGATAATAATGAATTCAACGCATGCCATTTTTAATAAGAGTAATTGCTGGATTTGCACCCATTTACCGCAACATGGGAACAAGGGCTAGGATGGAATATTCACCCTTTACCTTTACCGACTGCTTGCTATGCCTCTCTTAGAGCACTATTCTTTGGCCGTTGGAATGATAGCATCTCAGGGAACTTTGATGGAACTCATTTAAATGACTTTGAGAAACATGAATTGACTCCCCTGGGATGCTCGCTTTTTGCAAATAGAAGTAAACCTAATGTTGCTGATAAACTATCTCTTCCTTTTCAAACTCTAATTTCCTTTAAAATGGCTCCGATAGGCAATAAGGACGCTGTGCCTCCTTCCTACTCTATTAATCATAGCCCCGATTCAATCCCCTTTTGTTTACAAAGAAATGGCACCCGGTCAATGGGAGACTTTGAAGGTTGTGTGAACATTGTAAATTTGACCGGGGAGAACAGGCCTCTGTATGTAGGGGGGCCTGTCTATTTCGTTTGCGGTAGTTCAGCATTTCCCTGGTTGCCCAAGGATTGACAGGGAACCTGTTATTTAGGAATCCTGTTACCTGGGGTATTTATAGCTAGTACATTGGAAGTTTCTAAGGCTCGCCCACGGCGGGACGAGAACGGAGATACCCCTGGGCAAGTATTGGGAGATATAGCAAAATCAGTTGGGCCATTTTGGGGACAGATAGCAAATTCTGAAAATATTAGGGGGCTAGCAAGAGTACTGGAGAGAACCATCAACCGGACCACGGATATACTCTACAATATGACGCTGGAACAGAAAGCAATAAGATTGGTAGCACTTCAAAATCGGATGACTTTAGATGTCATCCTGGCAGAACGTGGTGGAGTATGCAAATTAGTGGGGTCCGCTTGCTGTGTTTTCGTACCAGATTCCTCACCGACAATTTTCAAAGCAATACAGAACTTGCACATCCTTAGTTCTGAAGTGCATGTTCCTGTGGGAGATTGAAATATTAGCGCTTGGTTCTGGGATTCTCTACGATCCTGGGGTTGGAAGGTGCTTTCTGTTATATTGGTTATTTTGGGAATCCTGCTATTCCTTTGTTGCTGTTTCCAATGTCTACCTAGTATATGCTAGGGGGATGTTGTGCTCAGGCAGTGAGCACAATAGAGCACAAAATGTATGCCCCAGATACAGCATCTAAAGAGTTTGTGTTACAAGAGGTTCTGGTGAACGACTTAATGGCTATAGATATTACAGATAATGATTCAGGATGTATGGACGACAGTGCATGGAGTTATTTACAAAGATATTAGAAATGATATTAGCACTTGGCATAGGCCAAAAGGAGGGTTTGTCGGAATTGAAACAATATTGTGCCGCCTATCGTAACAATTGTATGTGTATTGGCCTGCGCCAAGTTGTCTAAACATCATATGCGAACAAACTCCACGGCAAGGTCTTGACCTTAGAGAAAGTAATGTAAGTCGCCATCTTGGATTAAGCCGCCATTTTAGGTTCTCTTGTTATATGGAAGTCACCCTGAACATCAAAATGGAGGCCAAATGACATTCTGAGTAAGATTCTGGCCGTTGTGACCTCCGTACACATGAATAATTAATATGCCTGCAGGCCACTTGTCGGGGTCGCGAACTGAGACCTTGTCCTACCGTTGACCTATATGTAAATGTACAACTATATCAGTGAAACTAATCGAAATGCATATATTACAGGATTGACCTGGCAAGGAACGCATAGGCCCGGCTCATAGAATGGTTAACCCGCGAGAGGGTTGGCCAAGGGCTGGACAAACTGTACAAAAGACCCAGGTATTCCAATGTACGGTCTCTCTCACTAACACATCGAACCCTCGTTGAAGTTCTTTATGTTACTCTGAGAGCCGAATAGCTATCCGTTTGTCAATTGACTTGGTAACTGTTGTAGCTTTTAAATAAAGCACTTGTATGTTCTTTGTAACCTGTGTTGGTGTGTTTTCTTTCTGGGCTTCCCGGCCTCATATTATTTTTCTGTTTCCACAATTCCAAGGAACTGTTCAAAATCCTCAGGGAACTTGAGACACCCAGCACAGCCCCAATCTCTATTGGCAAAGACGGGACTTGGTGCACAAGCATCCAGAATGCCATGCTTGATAAAATATGTCAGCTATGGAAAAAAACAAGCTCAAACAAGTCACATCTACCCCCTCCACCACACCTATTCTCACCAAAATACACCAGACACCGGCCTTGAGCTTCAGGCAAATATCTGAGCAAGAAACCACCAACATTGTTAACAATCTCAAACCCTCAAACTGTAAGGGAGATTCTTGTCCAGCATCGGTAATCAAATATTGTTCAGATTCACTCAACCCTTTTTAACACTCACTGCTTCCTTCTCCACTAACCTTGTCCCAGCCAGCCTTAAGGAATCTTGGGTCTGTCCCCTGCTGAAAAAACCCTCATTCAACCCCACAGACCCAAATAACTACCACCCTATCACCACCGTTGCATTCCTGCTCAAGATTCTGGATAGGGCAGCTTACAGCTAGATCCAATCCCATCTCAAATCTAAGGGGCTGATCAGCTGCTGCGGAGAACG
Organism: Ambystoma mexicanum; assembly: GCF_040938575.1. Taxonomy (NCBI): domain Eukaryota; kingdom Metazoa; phylum Chordata; class Amphibia; order Caudata; family Ambystomatidae; genus Ambystoma; species Ambystoma mexicanum. Next base: position 113,200,861 of record NC_090934.1, on the reverse strand, counting down.
AGAGAGAGAGCTAGGAGAGAATTCCATCCTTTCGGGAAGCCGTAAGCATTCCACGACCAAAACAAAAACGAGTGAGCGCAAAAGAGAAACCTTCAAAGTGCTTCCAGGTGGCCTGCTACCCTTGCGGGTGAACGGCAGAGTTGGGGAGGAGCAGAGGAGGCGTTGGCAATGGCATTGACTGCCATGGGGAAAGCATTAAAGATGGTTTGGATCTATTTGACCTAAAACATTTGACCTAATTGAACTTTTTTTTGGGTCTAAAATGCAGGGAGAGTCCCCACCCCATACCCCCCACTCCTTGCAAGCTAATCTATACCCTTAGCCACCCCATATATACATTTGACCAAAATAAAAGGTCCAAAAAATGTGATCAAATGTTTTAGGTAAAATGTTTTAGGTCAATTATGCTATCACAGGTACACACATGAAAGCCTACATAGCAGGCGTCCATGTATATGCTATTCACACCCGGATAAGGGCCATTAGCCAACCAGGTGGCTGGAACAGCAGGAAAGAATATTCATTCTCCTCCCACTGTTCCAGCCACCCCAGGCCCTTCCCCGAGTGTTGACACTTACCTGCGGGACCGGAGCATTGAGCTCCGGTCCATTGCCCATCCCGCTCTGGCCTCTGCCATAGAAATGGAAAAGGGACCTAGTCCCTTTTCCCTATGGCATCAGGCATCTTTATTTCATTTTTTCTTTTTTTCCCCTAGTGGGATTGAATGCGCAAGCAGCACAAATCTTACGAGGGGAAAAAACGAAAGCCATTTGCACCCCGGATGAACTAGAGCGTTCAAATGGCTTTCAGACCCCAATGAGGCAGCGAACACGGCTGGCAATGGCCTACAGCCCTGGTCGGGGACCTCGCTTTGCTCGTGCCTGCCATGGTTCAGGTCGGCGACCATTACCGGCAATGTCGGGCGTGAAAGTCGTGTTAGACCCTTATTTCCATTCCTGACAGCAGAACCTACCTTAACATTGTCACAGCACATAGATGCCTCAAATAGTGCTGATGAACAGTCTTTAACCAGAAGAATCTGGGAACACGAACTTAGCAGAGACAAAAAGCTCAGTGTACAAAATCTCTTGGAAGCATTTTATAAAAGGCCATACATGGGAGCTAAGCGCTCTGTACACTTGCTTGCCCTCTGCAATCAATAATTAAGACTAATTATAACTACCTGCACAGGCATATTGCACGCCAATCTAGCAATCTCTTCCTTTCAGGAAGGGGTGCTGTGCTTTTTTATGATTAAAAGTCGAATGAATGCAGCTGCAACAAATCAGTCCCTGAGGTGAGGGCCAGCCTGATGTTTGGAAACCCATTGTCCGCGTGGCTGTCCTGTGTCACCCCGTGCCATGAAGGGGGAGGGGAGGGGCGGTGGGAAGAGCTTACTCCATGAGTGCTACAGGATCTGCAACCACAATGATTTATTTCTATGTTTCTATTAATTATTAGTGTTATGCAATCCGTGTCCAGCATGCAACATGAAAGATGTCCTTGGGATTCACAGAAGAAACAGTTTGTAATCTAAACGTGACACTTCAAGAAAGAAGGATATGTTCAGGGTCAAAATAGTGAGGAGTTACACTTTTCCTTAGGGGTGGCCTCCACCGCCCGGCTCACCCCTGGTGCCCAGTGTGCCCCCAGCCTCCCACGGGCACTCTATTAGCCCCCTCCAGCACCGAGCGCCTCAGACTGGGATACTCTCAATTTCCTTCATTACATTACTACCAGCGATTCACCTTCTTCTGGCAGCGGGACCCACAATGTGGCAGATGCTGATGCCTTTATGGATGCAGGAACCTCTGGTAGAGTTAGCCGCAGTAGCAGACACCACAATGCATTCATTGATGCGTCAACCTCTGAGAGATGTACTTGCAGTGTCACCAATTTCCTTTCATGAATGCATGCAGAGACCTTTGGCAGAGCTACGCATAATGTCACCCCTTTGAGATGCATTCATTGATGCGTTGACCTTTCGCAGCGTTAACATTCAGTATCAACCATTCCATTGCATTCATTAATGTATCAACCTCTTTGCAAAGTTATCCAAAAATAATTCCTTTGATATTCATCCAGTGATCTAACAACCTCTAGCAGAGTTCACGAAAATACCATCAACATCATTGTATTCATGGGTGCTTTGGTCTCTGACATTGTTACCCTCAGTTTCACTGATTGCGATTCATTCATTGCCGCACCAAACTCTGGCAGATGTACTCACAATGTTTGCTCATCATCACGGTAAAGTTTATTCGGATAAAATCCATAAACCAATGCCTAGCAATACAAATATACATAATTCGAAAGGATAACATACAATGTGTATAATAGCAATAAAAACACTAGTTGATTAAAATCTAGTAATATTCAGTTAAAACATTTTAAGATTGCCCATCCAGCATGAGTTTTCTTCTGTTCCATGCCTTTCTCAGAAATACTAAGGAACACCAGGCAACGGATATAGATTCAGCTTGCAGCAAAACAATGAGTGCAGGTCGACATTTGGCCTCATTTACGACCCAGGCGCTAATGGGTTATGATATGATATGGCATTTGTAACGTGCCTATACACAAGTGTTTCAAGGCGCGACGAGGCGCGGGGAACAAGGGGAGACAGACAACGATCCTACTAGGCCAGATGTCATTCAGATTGCGCAAGTGCAAGGGTAGAGGGGAGGGGAAAGGTGCAAAGGGGAGGTGGAAAGGGGAGAGTGCAGTACAGGGTTAAGAGCATAAGGATAGGGTTAACGGCTTAACGGCGCCGTAAAAGGCTGCAGCCCCATTAACCTATTAGCGCCTAATTACGAGGTCCCTTTGCGGGACCCGACCTTAACGGCTGGTGTAGACCAGCCGTTAAAGTAGGGACCCGCAAAGGGACCTTGGTGCTAATTACGGTGCCGCAATTTGCGGCACCGTACTTAGCGCCTTCCCCATTCCCATTGAGCCCTATGGGGAAAAAATGGGAATGGGGAAGGGCCATGGAGGAAGGGGGAATTACCACCCCGCCAACATTGTAATGGGGTGGTAATTCCCCCTTTCTCCATTGCGGAGTCGGTAACTTACCGGCATGGACCATGGTGCTGATAGCACCATGGTCTTCCGCCAGGGTCGTAATGAGGCCCATTATTGATTCAAATTAGCTTCTTTCAACAATAGAGTGATGGTCCTTTTCCTAATATACTCATAGCAGGAGCAAAACAGAATGAAGTGTAGCAGGACTTCTTTTGCAGCACTACCTCCTGGACAGGCCAAGGACTGCTCGTGGCCCGGCCAATTGCTCATGTTATCTCTCAACCACAGGAGGTTAAAGTGGGCCCTGGTCAGTGCCCATCGATCTACAGGTTTATTCCTGTATAACAAGTAGGTCTGAATTACGTCTAGTTTCATGAGCAGCACATGTTTTCTGTTTGACTAAAGAGATGGCCCAGTCTTTTCACGTTCTGTTAAACTTAGAGAGCAAAAGGCCCTCTTATACATGTTACACTCAACAGCTGTTAGCAAATCACCTGGACACTGGGGCATTCAACTGTCTCAAGCTTGCCAAAATAAAATTCAACCATGGCACTTTGCGCAGAGAGTGCCTGAGTTCTCTTTTGATGACATCATGCATCAGGTTAGCTCTTGGGTTATTCCAGATTCCAAGCCAGTGCATAAATGGCGCCACATACCAGTCTTCCCCAATATGAGGTATGTCTAGTTCTGTATGGACAGCGTGATTGGGAGTGGAGCTGGGGAGCCTCAGTAATGTTTTCAAAAAGTTGTTCTCAGTGAAATCAATGGACGCTACAGTTTCATTACCCAGCGCATTTTTACTTGTTTACCTCTCCCATGACTGCATGCCATCACTGCTGACTTTCTAGTGTTTACTGTTTCTTTCAAATAGGACATACAATCAGTGTAAACACCTATTAGCTTCTGGAAGGATTTTGGGGTACAGGCAATTTGTATTAGTATTTATTTATTTATAAAGCGCAACCAGGCCCGGAGGCATAAGGGCGCGTAAGTTCGTTAAAGAGTTGCGTTACAGTTACAGGAAGGTACAAGCAATGCAGTCAGCAAAAAGTTCCAATGCAGTTACAGTTAGGAACAAACATAATATAGAAGGTGCATACAAAGATACAATGAATTACAAAGTGAGCTGGCAGCAGTCCGTCATGCTGGGGTCAAGAGGTTAGTCTGACATGTAGTCCAAGTTATGGAGCCAACACTTTGTGTTATGTTTGAACCGGTTAAATGAGGGTTCTGCTCCTAAAGGCGCAGGGATGGTGTTCCATAGTTTGGAAGCTTGTACAGGGAAGCTAGCTCCACCCGAATTGTGAAGATTGAATCTCGGAATGGTCATGGTGTTCGTTTGTGCTACTCTGAGTGGTCTAGAGGAGGTGTGAGGTGTGAGTTGGTTGGTAAGGTATGCTGGAGCAAGGTTAGCTCTGGCTTTGTGTGTAAGGGCCAGTGTTTTGAGTGATATTCTATGCTTGACAGGGAGCCAGCGTAGATTACGTCTGGTCTCGGATATGTGTGCCTTTTTGGGAATGTTGAGGGCAGCTCTGATGGCATTGTTTTGGACTACTTGTAGTTTATTGATGTTTTTGTGACTAGTGCCCAAGTAAAGGGCGTTACAGTAGTCTATTTTGGAAAGCACTAGTGCTCTAGCGAGAGTAATGCAATTAGGTATGGAAATTAATGGTCTGCATGCAGTGATCAGCTTGCAGGTGTAAGCGGCTGATGAAGCTACTGCATTGGTTTGCTTGGAGAAGGATAAGGTAGCAACAATGTAAATACCAAGAGTTTTAGTGTTATTTGATACTGGGATGCGATTGCCATCTATGGTAAAGGCTTTGAATGCGGGATTAAGATTTTTGAGTTTGGCATGCGTACCCAGGATGATCAACCCGTTTTTTTCGTTGTTGAGGCACAAACCATGGTGTGCCATCCATGCTTGTATGACCGAGTAGATTTCATTAAGGGTCGTGCTGTCTGTTTCGTAGTCACCCGAGATAGGTATGAGTATCTGGGTGTCGTCCGCATAGTTGGTATACGTGACACCCAGAAAGTCAAGGATATCGAAGAGGGGTTTCGTGAATATATTATAAAGAGTCGGGGACACGCAGGAGCCTTGCGGGACTCCGCAGGGTACTGGTGCAGGCTCAGCAGAATCCGTAGGAGAGAAGACCCTCATGGTTCTGTTCACCAAGAAGGAGCTGATCCAAGCCGTGGCGGCATCTGAGAAGTGTGCTGCAGATTTCAGGTGGTGACAGAGTGTTTGATGGTTAACCAAATCAAACGCTGCTGACAGGTCAAGCAACAAGAGGAGTGCAAGTTTGCCATTGTCTTTCAAGGTTTGGATCTGGGTGGTAAGGTCAATTAGTGCAGTTTCCGTACCGTGTCTCGGTCGGAAGCCTGATTGCCTAAGCCCTAACAGATTATTTGATTCTAAGTAGGCCTGTATTTGTAAATAAGCTGCTCTGTCCAGTATTTTTAGTAAGAACGGTACAGTCGTTATCGGTCTGTAGTTAGACGGGTTGGCTGGATCAAGAGTGGGTTTTTTGAGGAGTGGTATGACCCAAGCGTCTTTGAGCTTGTCAGGAACTATTCCGGATTTGAAGGAAGTGTTGATGAGGTTAGTGATGAATGGAGCCAGATCGTGCGCAGCTGCTTTAACGATCGGGGCAGGGCAGGCATCACCATGGCAGTTTGAAGGTTTTAGTTTCCTGATGATGTTTTCTACTTCCCAAGTTGAGAGGGGTGAGAAGCTGAAAGGTTTGCAGTTTGACTGAAAGGTCGAATGTTTGTTAGGTGGCTGTTTGTAGTTAGGGCCGGCTAATAGTAAGGATTTGTTTGCGTTGATTTTGGATTGTAGACAATCTATTTTGTCTAATAAGGCTTTCTGAATATTACTACACCATAGTGTGTCAGTAATACATTTGTCAGTGGGGGCAGTGGGGGATTCTAGCTCTTTGAGTATCTTGAAGAGTTCTTTTGTATTGGATACCGCTTGTGTAATCCTTTTGTTATAAGTGTCTTTTTTTGCAAGAAGTATGGCTTCTTTGTAGCTAGAGGAGACTAAGGTTAGTTCAGACTTGTTAGAAGCTGTGGGATGTTTTTTCCAAAGTGCCTCAGCGGTTCTTTTGGTTTTACGTAATTCTCTTGTGTCGTGAACCAGGTGTTAAGGTGACGCTGTGGTTTCGGTTTCCGCAGTATTAGAGGGGCAATAGAATCCAGAGCTTTGAGTATAGCCTGGTTGTAGGTGTCCACTGGAACTGTAGGGTCAGCGTCTGAATCAGTATTATTCAGTATAGGGAGTAGTATAGGTAGGAGTTTGTCGGGAGTAATATCTTTCTTGTTTCTCGTGCTGATGGCAGGGGCGATGATAGGCGTCGGGTGGGGTGGGTTAGCTTTGATAGCAAAGGTTACTTTATGATGGTCCTACCAGATACATGGGTCAATGGATAGGAGATATATAGAGCAATTGATGTGTGATAGCCAGTCTAGAGTTCTACCTTTGATATGAGTGGGTTCGTGGATAATGTGCGTATGACCCAAATCAGATAATGTGTTGGCTAGGTCAAAGGCGTTAGTGTCCTTAGGATCGTTGAAACCAAGGTTGAGGTCCCCAAGTAAGATGGTTAGGGAATTAGGTTTGGTGTTTATAGTTATAAGTGAAGCAATGTCCTCAATGAATGAGGAAATGGGTCCTGGTGGTCGATAGATGAGATGTAATGTTGCTGTGTGGTTGGGTGAGAGAGGTAGCTTAATTGACAGTGATTCAGCAGATGGGATTTGCGCGTCTTGGATGACTTTAATGTCAAAGGTATTTCTTTTTTTTTTTAACTTTGTTTTATTGGCATTTTTAATAAGACAACAAACAGGCTCGAAAGGTGAAACAAAACGAATACACAAAAAGCTGGCCCAACAACCCCGCCCCTACCCCACGCCCCCCCCCGCTACCCCCCCCCCATTGCATCACCCGGATAGGACCCCCTAGTTGGGGGGACGTTGTTAACGGTTTATTTGTCCTTAGCACGCAAGAAAAATGGTACGTTGGCTGTCTCTGTGGCTTCAGCTTGTCCGCCTGAACCCGGGCCGTGGGTTCCCGGTCTCATCCTTTCTCCCCTCTCTGCTCAGTGAACATCCCATCCCCAGGACTGTTGTACTCCAAACCAGTTCGCCTGGAAGGCGCCCAACTTGTTATTCACCATGGCAGTCAGTTTATCCATTAGGAACATATTTTTGACTTTTTGCAACCATACCTCCTTCGTTGGGGTCTCTGGGCTCTTCCACTTTTGTGCCAGGGCCACCCTCCCCGCCCTCAGCATGGTTTCCCACATCCTTGGGTATCTAGGTACCTCTGCACTCTCCGGCGGGAGGCCAAGCAGCATTGTCAAGGGGTCCTGGGGGAGCAGCTCTTCGGTGATTTCAGCGATCCACCCCCGTACCTCCCCCCAGTATGCTTGGACCTTCGGGCAGTGCCACCACATGTGAGCTCTTGTGCCAGCCTGGTCGCAACCTCTCGGGCATGCGGGGGACACTCCCGTGAACATTCTCGCCAGTTTCGCTGGGTCTCTATGCCACCCCTGCAGGACCTTAAAGTTATGCTCCATGTCCGCCGTGAACAGATTCCCATGGAAAGCAATTTTAAAGATTCTTGCCCAGGCATCCTCAGAAATCTCCTCCCCCGCCAGCTCGTTCCAGAAGGAGCGGAACCTCCTCCTCTCCCCTAGGTTGACAGTGTTCAATATTTTGTACAGACCTGACACCGCCCCCTTCCTAGAGGAAGCTGTGTCCAAAAATTTTTCGAAGGGGGTCAGCTGCCTACTCAGGTTCTGTCCCCAGGCCTGGTCACACAGAATCCCCTTCAAGCGAAGGTAGTCAAAGATGGAGAGGGTTCCCCGGCCCAGTGCCCCCCTCACCTCATCGTATGAGCGAATTTTCCCCTCCTTGAACATTTGCCCCGCCCATTCCATCCCCGAGTCGGACCAGGATTGAGCATTACGGAACCCCCTGCTTCCCAGTCTGAAGGGGTGTCCCCATAGCGAGGTCAACGGGGACGGCCAGGTTGTTATGTGTGCTGTCTGCGGCCCTTCCCGCCAGATCCCCCAGAGGACGCCCAGTGTTGGATGCGTTCGTAGCCTATTGGGTATAAATTTACTGGGGGCCCACAGGAGGTCTCTGACTTTGAAAGGGTGGGCGTCCATGTCCTCCAGGTACGTCCAGTACGTGCCCAGCCCCTCCTTCATGTGTTCGAGAAACACTCGCAGCTGGGCCGCATGGAAGTAGAGACGGAAATCCGGTAGCCCGAACCCCCCCTCCTCCCTCGGAAGGGTCAGTACGGATCTCGCTATTCTCGGGGTCCTACCCTGCCATATGAACTCCCTCACTGCATTTTGGAGGACTCTGAAAGTGAGCTCGGGAACAACAGTTGGGAGAGCCGTAAAGAGGTACAATAGGCGTGGGAGCACGTTCATCTTCACGGCCGTCATTCGGCCGTACCAAGACAAGATCATCGACCTCCATCTCCTCAGATCCGCAGTGACCCTTGCCATGACAGGGTCGTAATTCGCTGGAGCGAGGTTGGTCAGGTTCCGGGTGATGAGGACTCCCAGGTACCGGATGGAGGTTTTGCCCACCCTAATCCCATTCAAGCTGGACATAGGGTCCAAGGCTGGGTCCACCTTTCTCATGGGGAGCAGGACCGATTTTGAGGCGTTTATCCTAAGCCCCGAGAGGCGCCCGTATGCCGCCAACAGGGACATGAGGGGGGGGAGTGAGGCTCTCGGGTCTACCAAGTAGGCCAGGATGTCATCGGCGAACAGGGAAAGTTTAAATTCTACCTCCCCTCTCTGGACCCCCCTGATGCCTGGGTGTGATCTGATCGCGATAGCTAGGGGTTCCATTGCGAGGACATAGATGAGGGGGGAGAGCGGGCAACCCTGGCGCGTCCCCCGCGTAAGGCAGAAGGGTTCCGTCAGCCTGCCATTCACCTGGACCCTGGCCCTCGGGGCCCTGTACAGGGCTGATATCCAGCTCATTATGTGTGTTCCAAAGCCCATTTTCCTGAGGGCGAGGTCCATGAACCTCCACTCCACTCTATCAAACGCCTTTTCCGAGTCGAGCGATAGGACGCTCGCATCGAGATCCGACTCCTGGGCGAAGTGAAACAGATCTATGGTTTTCCGGATGTTATCCGAGCCCTGTCTCCCCCTGATGAACCCCACCTGGTCCCCATGAACCAGCTTCGGGAGGACCCCCTCCAATCTCCCCCCGATCACCTTCGCCAAGATTTTTACGTCAGTATTCAGCAGGGAGATTGGGCGGTAGGAGGAGCACTCCGAGGGGTCTCTACCGTCCTTGGGCAGCACGACTATTATCGCCTCCATCATGGAGTCCGGGAGGGTGCCACCTTCCAACACCGCGTTGAACACCCTGGTCAAATAAGGGGATAGGGCGGAGCAAAACCTCTTATAAAAGTAAACTGTGTAACCATCTTCACCGGGTGAAGTGCCCCCTTCATCCCCCTAATCACCCGCTCTACCTCCTCCTCCGTGACTGGGCCCTCCAACCCTTCTGCAATTTCTCCTGACAAGGCCGGAATCCGTATCGAGTCCAAGAACCCCACTATATCCCTCTCCCTCCCGTTAAATTCGGATGAGTACAGATTCTCGTAATAGTGTCGGAAGGCCTCTCCAATGTGGGCTGAGTCGTGCCCCATCACCCCCTCCTCACTCCTGACCGCCTTCACCCATCTGCTCCTCTGTTCCTCCCTCAGCTTCCAGGCCAAGATCCTGTCTGCCTTGTCCCCTTTTTCATAGTACTTTTGCTTTACTAATTGGAGGTTCCTCTCTGTCTGGTGGAGGAGGAGGTCCCTCAACTGGAGCCTGCAATCTTCCAAGGCGCTCATCTGGCCACGCTCTAAGGGGGTTGAGGGGGACCCCCCCGGCTGTAGCCGGGATATTTTGTCCCTCAGTCGTCTCTCCTGGACCTCCCTCTCCCTCTTTTTCTGGGCACCCATTTTAATCAGGACTCCCCGTAAGGTGGCTTTGAAGGCATCCCACAGGGTGTGCACCCCCACCTCTCCATTATCATTAATGTCAAAGAATTCCTTAATGACTTCGAGTATTTCCTGGGCTCGCACCTCGTCTTTCAGAAGAGAGTCGTTACACCTCCACCTCCCCCTTCGCTCATCCAGGCCTCCCCTCGCTATCGTAATGCGGACCAGGTCATGGTCAGACCAGGGGACGGGGTCGACCCTGTAGCCCGAGACGAATGGGTGCAGAATCTCGTCCACCAGAATGTAATCGATCCTAGAGAACGATGCATGGGTGGCAGAGTGGAAGGTGAAGTGAGCGGTGTTCCCCCTGGGGGTCGGGATTGTGTCCACCAGGGCCAGGTCTTGGTTAACCTCCCGGAAATTGCGGGCCATGGTTTCATCCGCTGTCCTAACGTATTGCGGGCCTGTTCGTTTTCTGTCCCGGGTCGGGTCTAAGACCATATTGAAGTCCCCACCCACCACCACTGGGCCATGGGCGAATTGTTTCAGTTTGTCCCCTACCCCTTCCCAAAAGAGGGGCTGGCCTTCGTTTGGAGCATAAATCGCCACTAGGGTGATCGGTGCCCCCTGGAGGGACCCCTGTAACATCAGGTAGCGCCCCTCAGGGTCTTTCAGCGTGGCCACGCTCTCAAAGCCTATGTTCCCCGATACCAAGATGGCAACTCCCCTCTTTTTGCCTCTATGAGAGGCGCTGTAGACCTCCCCTATTCCTCCCCCCCGCATTTTTGGCTCCTTGCCCCGCGGCCAATGCGTCTCTTGCACGAGGAGGAAGTCGAGTTTGGCCCTCCTGAACTCCCTGCAAACCAGGGACCTCTTCGTAGGAGTGTTTAAGCCCCGTACATTCAGAGAACCCACACCCAGTGAGGGCAAGCTGTCAGCCATGGTCATGGAACTCTTCCCTGTCGGCCAACGTACTCCTCATATTCTTCCTAGCGTGCTCTCTTGAGTCAGAATTCCGTCCCCCGTCTCCCCCCTCCCCGTCCCTCCGGGCGGGCCCAAAACAGAACCCTAACCTTCCCCAAACAGAAAAACCCCAACAACATTACCCCCCTCCCCCTTCCCCGGCGTCCGGCCAAGTAAGTCCGCCATTCCCGGCCGAACCACCAGCTTGCCCGCCGCAACCGGGCTTCAGTTCAAAGCTTGTCCCCGTGAGCCCCCCCCCCCCCTTTCCTGGATCCATCATACTTGCTATTCTCAGTCCTCCGGGTCGTTGCGTTCTCCCTCCTTTGCCGGCGAGGGGGTGCTAATTTTTCTGAACTTCCTTGCTCCAGTTCTGCGTCTCCTGTCCCTCGATGGGCCTGGGCTCCCCGGGGGTTCTCTCCCCGGCCCCGACGGGGCCCTCCTGGGGTCCGGGTCCCCCACGTAGTCCTGGATGGCCGTACGAATGTCGTCCTCCGTGGTCAGGGTTGCCCGCTGGCCCATATATTCAAAAGTCAAAGAAAAGGGGTACCCCCAGCGGTAGCGAACCCCCTTGTCCTTCAGCAGAAGTGTTAATGGACGACACATCCTGCGTTTGGCCAGGGTGTAGGCCGAGAGGTCTTGGTAGATCGTGATCCGGGCATTATTATACGTGATCTCTCGGGCCTTCCTGGCTTCTTCCAGCACTTTGGTTTTTTTCGGTGTAGTAATGGAACCGGACCAATACCGAGCGGGGGCCCCCCGCTCTACCCCCCGCTCTGTGCACTCTGTCGAACGTTGGTTCCGTGGTCATCTCCCCGGCGAAGAGGAGAGTGATGATGTCCCTCACCGTGTGCGTAATGTCCCTCTCCGTCTCCCCTTCCTGTTCTGGAATCCCGAAAAATCTGAGATTGTTCCTCCTCTCCCTGTTCTCAAAATCATCGATTTGCCTGGATCGTTCCTCTTCTCTCTTCTCCAGGGCCGCTATTCTCAACCCTAGGTCCATCTCGAGGGTCGTCGCCGATGTTTGGTTGGACTCAACTTGCAGCAGTCTGTCCTCGACCTTGTCCACCCTCTGATCTATCTTTTCGAATTTTTGGGCGATGTCCGAGCGCATGTCCCTGATCTCCTGTAGTACGGAGGCGAAGCCTCTCTCCATGGCGGACACGGGAGGGCCCGGGGCCTCTGCTTGATCGAGGCTCTGGAGGGGACTCTGGCTTCTACTGCTGGAGGCCATTTCTCCAAAGCGAAATCCCTGTAGGGTCAGGAGCCAGTCCGGTGGGCCTCCCCCCCCGTCCGTCCGTCGAACTTTATGGGCCAGAATGCCCGGGCAGACCCCCTCGGACCTCCGCGACCCCCGGTAGGGGGGGGGGCGCTCTGTCTTCCCGGGCGGGCACACGCCCCACCAAGACTCGGCGGGGGCCTCACACCCGGGGACTGCCGTCGTCGTCGAAGTAACTCTCGGGAGGGTGGCGTGATTTCAACTTCTGCACGTGCGGCGGGCCTCGCGAGCTCCCTGGACCTCCTGCTCCGGGTCAGGCCCTGCCCGAAGTCTGCACGACCCGGTCCGGACCCGGCTGTCGCCCCGGTCCACAGTACTCGGGGGCGCGGGTGCTGGGGGGGGGGGCGCGGCTCCGCCCCGGCGATTCCTCCTGTCCCCACGTTTGTCCTGCGTAGCGGCTAACGCGGCCTGGCACAGCCCCGTCTCTCCCCGACTCCTCGACTCTCGATCTCAGCGTTCCCGGGGGCTACGAGTGTCGCTCTTTCGCTCAAAGTGCGCCCGAGGGGTTCACCACACCTTTCCGCCGTGTTTCATCCGCCTGGGGGGTGCCGGGGGGGGCTCAATTCCCTGGTACGGCCCAGCTACGGCGGGAGCGACACGCTCAGGCAGCCATTGCCTGCGCGCCCCCTGGTGGCCTCCCCTCAAAGGTATTTCTAAATATGAAGGCGAGTCCGCCTCCCTTAGTTTGAGTGGTGTTTCTGTCAGATCTAAAAATTGCATAATTATTAGGTATGGCGAGGGCCAGAGAGGGGCCGGAAGCGGCATTAAGCCAGGTTTCTGTGACTGCGAGGACATCAAGGTTTTCAAAGGTTATAAAGTCAGCGATGTCGAGAGCATGAGCAGGAAGAGACCTAGCATTCACAAGGGTTCTTTGATGAGTTTGCCTTTTCTTGGAGGTTTTTCAAGTGGTATCAGTGGACTGTGCTGAAGACTATTGGCTAGATTGACACAGTCAATGGGTGCATTAGCGTAGTTATGGTCAGTATGCAGGTGTTTCATACTACGTGCCCTTAGTCTGGAGTTTCTGGTTAAGATGCTAGGGTGGTGAGAATACGGAAATGTAGGAAGACATGTTCGCGAATTCAATCTAGCGTTTCTATTCAATGTGCTAGGCTGGAGGGAGCAAAGATGGGTGGGTGGTCTAGTTCTGATGTTCAGTCTGGAATTTCTAGTAGTGATAGTGCAGGGTTGGTTAGGTATAGGTTTAGTGGCAAAGTGGCGTATCCAAAGTGCTGGATAATCCAAATACGGATTTGCAGGTGTCATGGTACTGGGCCAAGAGGAGAGGGTGGTGGAAGTGTAATGTGTAGAATGTAGGTTTGGCTGTCTAGTCCAGTATCTACTGTAAGTATACAATAGGTGGATGAGTGTCGATAGGCACCAATACATGATGTTTGTGGTGTTGCTGGTACACAGTGTAGTGGGTGTGGTCTGTTAGTGAGCAAAGGCACAATACAGATCTATACAGTGTGGTCATAAGATAGCTATGCAAAGCACCGCAACAAACAGAGTAGTGTGTAGGCGGCCATGGGCATAACACAATAATTAATGAGGTCTGTAGGCGATCAAGGGCATACAACAATCAAGTGGTCTGTGAGCGACCATAAGGCAGAGCACAATGGTCAATGTGGTCTGTAGGCGACCATAAGGTACAACAATCAAGTGGTCTGTAGGCGACCGTAAGGCACAACACAATGGTCAATGTGGTCTATAAGCGACCATAAGGCACAACACAATGGTCAATGTGGTCTGTAGGCGACCATAAGGTACAACAATCAAGTGGTCTGTAGGCAACCGTAAGGCACAACACAATGGTCAATGTGGTCTGTAGGCGACCATAAGGTACAACAATCACAATGGTCAATGTGGTCTGTAGGCGACCGTAAGGCACAACACAATGGTCAATGTGGTCTGTAGGCGACCGTAAGGCACAACACAATGGTCAATGTGGTCTGTAGGCGACCGTAAGGCACGACATAATGGTCAATGTGGTCTGTAGTCGACCGTAAGGCACAACACAATGGTCAATGTGGTCTGTAGGCGACCGTAAGGCACAACACAATGGTCAATGTGGTCTGTAGGTGACCGTAAGGCACGACATAATGGTCAATGTGGTCTGTAGGCGACCGTAAGGCACAACACAGCAATCAAAAGGGCTGTGGGCGCATATAAGGTATAGCATTGATCAGTGGTCTGCATACTGTACAACCGTAAGGAAGTCACTCTGTAGTATAGTCTATCCGTGACCTTAAGTGCACAGATTAGTGATATGTAGTCTGTCCAGGATCAAAGGATACATCGTGTTGAGCGAAGGGCAGCAATTGGTGTCAGTTGTGATATGTGATGTAGACAGCGGCAGAGGTGAGCGATCTATACGTGCTAGGTGCACATAATGTATGCAGGGATGTACCATGCAGATGTACTATTCCGTAGGCAAAGACACATGGGAAGCCTCATATGAGAGCAGCAAAGAATAGGCACAAGTCTTACCGGGGTGTTTACAGGCGAGAGTTCCAGTTGGTCCGAGCCTGCTTTGATGGTAAGCGGCACATGTACAATGGCTGAGGGCACCAGAAGGATGCTTGCAATGTCGCGCGCTATGAGAAGCGGAGCAGAGTCCCGCGCCGTGCCGCTAGGTGCGGACAGGGGCAGACAGGAAGGGCCTTTGATCGGCGGGCCTTCGGTCGTGTAGGGCCGGCTTCCGCCTCCGGTCCACACGATAGGGAAATATGCAGATGAGGTTGCTAGGCAACCAGAGGAACGCTCAGGACGCGTTCATCGTGTCGGCCATTTTGCATGCAGGCCTTGGGTGAACTGCGGTGATCAGCGGTGTGCAGTGCACAGGGTACACAGGGTGCACAGGGTGCAGACACAGCCAGGGCGGGGGGTGGGGGCCCCGGACGCGTACCTCAGGATAAATCAGCTGTTGTGCCGTGCTCGGCAATGGAGTGGATGCTGCTCCAGCAGCTCTAATCCGGCGCTGTTGCGCAGAGCAGCACGAATTAAACTGCATCAGCGTACGCCAACACTGGAAGTGTGTTTGCACCTACCCAAGGATAATCTGCCTTAGAGTCCACCAGGGAACAACAGAAAAAGGGGTCGCTACTAGGCCATTAACATACAAAGTAAATAATACTGGCACTAGGACCAGCCTTGATGGACTTGTGAGATTACCTAAAAATAACCCATACATTGCCCCTGTTCCCCAAAACGAACACAGACCCTAGTATCCTCATGAATCATTTGTAGCACTTGGGTCTATGGGAGAATCATAGACCCAAGCACCTGCCATAACAGTGCCCTGTCCACCTTGTCAAATGCAGAGCTCAGGTCCATGAAGGCCAAATAAATCGTTTCACACTTTACAAAGACGGAGGATGTCCTTATCCATTAGAGATTGAGTGCTGGATCATGTGTGCCCATACCTGGCCTAAAACCATATTGGATCTCCAAATGGACTTGGCCATTCAAGATCCAGTCCTCTAAATCTTGTAGCATAATACCTCGAAAGACCTTGAAGGAGGTGTCCAGCAATGAAATTGGCCTGTTAGCCAGAAGGCTTCCAGGGTCACCCATGTTGAATATAGGGTGATTAATTGCGCTTTTCCAGGATTGTGGGTAGACACCTGTTTCCATAAAGGAATTAAAACAAATTGTCAAGAGTGGAGCCCACAATTCTAGTTCACCATTGTATAAATCTGCTGGGACTGCGTCTGGTCCCGGGGCATGATCATGCGATTGCTGCTTAACTGCAGTCTCCACCTCCTTCAAAGTAATTCTTCTTGAGGAGCACCAATCTCCACCCCCATACCTAGAGACCTGACACTGATATAGGGCCGAATAGTGGTTGGACCAAGATTTAGCTCCCACATAGTTTTCCCTGTGCATCTTCACTCTCTTATAGGGTGGGCCTCCTGCGACAAAGTCCCAACATTTCTTGGAATCTTGGTTAGAGACAGCTAGGAGAAGTTCTTCCCATGCTTTGTTCTCCAAAAAAGCTTACCTGAGTTTCACTAACATTTTACAAATGGCAGTAGCCCTGATGACCTCTCCCCTAGGGCAATCCTTGTTTCTCAAAATCCACTTTAAAATACTCTGTGCAGTCCTACACAAGTCATCAAACCAGCTGTTCAGCCTCCTTTTGCTTTGTTTAAAATCGTGCTGAACTGATTCTGTCAGGGACCTCCATATATCTTCTGACCAGAGAATGATCTGGTTTGAATTAGCGTCCTGGGCACGAATAGACAATGGGCCTCATTCCGACTCAGGCGTTAAGGGGTTTACGGCGCCGTAAACGGCACCGACCCTTAACGCCTGATTACAAGGTTCCCTTTGCAGGATGGCTGTTTAACGCCTGCTTTTTGCAGGCGTTAAAAGCCATGCCGCAAAGGGACCTTGGCGATAATTACAGCACCGCAATTTACGGTGCCGTAATTATCGCCTTTCCCCATTCCCATTATGCCCTATGGGGCAAAAATGGGAATGGGGAAGGGGCCATTGGTGAATGGGGAATTACCACCCCACTCACCTTGGAATGGGGCAGTAATTCCGCCATCCACCATGGCAGAATTGCAACCTTAGCGGCATGGACCATATTGCTAATAGCACCATGGTCCTCCGCCAAGGTTGTAATGAGGCCCAATAAGTTAGTGGACACCACTTTATTTTGCGTTACAACAGGATCACTTACAATGGGATCCCACTTTGCCTATTTTACCCTATGTTTGCTATGTTCCAACAGGCAAATTATGGCGGTCCTATCTTAGCATCAGCCTCAGCGGGCAATGGTCACTGACAGTTTCCTGTACAACCATGAAATACACTATTATGGGCCTCATTACCAGTGGCGGCTGGTGAGTTTGAAACCTTGGGGGGGCGTACATTTCCCCGGGGCAATATGTGAGCTCGCGCGCGCCCACCACACCTAGAAGGGGTGGAGGGGGGTTTGTCCCCCTGCAAACATTTTTGAAAAATGCCAATTTACTGTCCAAAAAACCCACCGAAATATGACAAAAAGCATTAGGCGTTCCATATTAATGGTGGTACATTACTGGTACGTGTGCAAGTGTGACGGTGTATTTTACAGCAGCTTGTATTGAGAATAGCTGGTACTATGGTGTATGCATAACGAAATTCATTATATAGCCAGTAATGATGGAAACATATATGTTTGTCATGATGTGCCTTATGTGGCAATAAGGAAAGTTTCAAGAAGCTCTCCCAGCCGAGCCGAGCCAGGAAGGCCTCCGGTGGAGGAGGGAAGGTGTGTCACGCATGTATGCAATTATTCTGGCATAGGTGCAGCGTGCCGAATAACCTTGTCAAAGCAATCCCGATGGTGTAAATTGCCTTGTGGTAATGGGGGCTGCTGGTGGGTAACACTAGGTGCACAGTGCCTGCTCGTAATGCAGTGCAGTGAAAAGAAGTGCAATATTATTCAGCAGCTAAAAAGAGCACAGCACTAAAACTGAAAACAGCGTCTAGCACTACCATCAAATGGCAGCAGCAAATAGCACTACCAGCAACCCCTAGAAGTGCACACTACTGCAACCAAGCACCAACCAGCATCCAGAACTGCCATCAGCCCCATGAAATACACTGCACAGCAATCTTGCAGCATCAAACATCACTATCCTCAAGCCAAGTGACCAGCATTGCCATTGTGCTCCAGCAGAACCACACAGCCCACTGCCATAGTTCATAATTAAGCACACCCATGGGGCACCGCCGGGGGCCCAGCATAAGCAAAATGCATACAATGGTCCCTGAGCAATAAAATGACCAGCCACAGGTCGGTGCCACTGCCACCCCTGCACAGGCGCACACAAGTACCCAAGGAGACTGAAGCTCAGGCCAGCATAAGCAAAATGCATACCTGAGTAGCCACGGGTGCAGTGCCACCCCAGAAAAGGAGTCCATTAATGTATTAATAATACATTTGCCAGCCCAGCTGGCTCACTGGCGGAGATGCTGCATTTTATGTTTAGGCGCTAACAGTACATTGCGCAGAACTGCAGTCCAAGGCACAACGAGAATTAATCGGCCATGCAAGAAAGTTTTTAAAAAATCATATTATGTACCAGAATTTTCGGCCATAAACCCTCAAAATCAATGATACATGACAGAACCAGCCAATAGTATGTGCCGCATTCACAGGTAGAAATATTTCATACATTTGATCCAATTGAATTGATTGCAGTTCTGTGCTCGGGTCGTTCATGCACTTGGCACTATTTGGAAAGTGATGCATTTGATATTTTGAGGTTCTGCTTCCTGGTGGAATCGGCGCTATTCGAGCACTCACCAAGCCAGTTCCAGGCGCCACGACTCGGGAGAGGACTGCGGGCCAGGGAGTCAGTCGTCGTTGTCGACTATGCAGATTTTGGGGGTAACGGCCTGGAACTGGCTCGGTGAGCACTCGTTTACTTTGTTACGGTAACGCAGTAAACAAGCACTCAAGCCAGTTCCAGGCACCACGAGGAGAGGACTGCGGGCCAGGGACCACCGGACCGGTGCAGAGTAGTGGGGGCAGCGGGGCTGGCAGCGAGGCTTATCTGCTGCGAGGTGGGAGGGCTAGTAGAGACTAGGGGCGAAGTGGCTCAATCAAGCAAAGCGGGTGGGCGAGATAATACACCACCACCGGACCCCCATTGCAGACTTGCAGTGTATGCTTCTCCCTTGTATAAGCTTGTCGGCCTGAACCTACAAGCTTACAAGCTTAAGCATACACTGCAAGTTGCAACTCTGCGGCCCACACAAGTACACAACCAGCATTGTGCGGGCCGCAGCGCATATTCAGGCAGGCAGGATTCTTGCAGTTACTATTAAATTAACTTACCTTTGCGAATCAATCTGGACTGGACTCCGTCAGGAGGAGGGCAGGCAGCAGGCGAGCAGAGACAGCACGTCCGGTGACCAGTCTCGTCTGTGGATGGGCCTGGTCCCTGGCTGGAAGAAGTCCACATCGACCAGCAACAGGGCTCGGAGAGAAACAACTAGAACGGAAGGCGAGGCACCGTGTGCCCATGACCCGACTCCACCCACCACACACCAAACGGATTGTCATTGGCTGGCAAACAGCCAATGAGAATCCATCCATAATCTGTTGTTGCTATGCATGCTCCATAGCCCACAAGGAGGAGAGGACACTCTACGCTGTTTGCGTAGAATGCCAAGAGTGCAGGGCCACCCCTCCAGCGCCCCGCCAGCTTCTTGAATGGGCGAATGGTTACGTAGAGTGCATGGAGCTACAAGCTCCACGCACTCTACATTGCCGAAAAGCTACTAAATCGGGACGCGCCCCGCCGCAGTAGCAGGCCTGGTGGGCCCGTCCAGCAGCCCAGGCTGCAAGGCTGCAGAGCGGCAGATTAATAAATAAATAATTAATCTGCCACTTTGCACAGGTTTTAAATGTGTAAGTTAACTTTAAGAAGAGAAAGAGAGACTCTCTTCTCTTCTTCTTCTCTCTGTGGTGGGGGGGCCCCGCCCAATGTAAGCAGCCGCCACTGCTCATTACACGGAATGCGGTAATGGTTAACGGCCACCGTTAATGGTAACGGTGACCGTTAACCATTACCGCCTTACTACGAGGTCCCTTAGCGGGTTGGTGCTTTAACGCCTGCTTTTTGCAGGCGTTAAAAACCAACCCGCTAAGGGACCTCGGAGCTAATTACGGCACGGCAAAATTGCGGTGCCGTAATTAGCGCCTTCCCCATTCCCATAGAGCCCTATGGGGCAGAAATGGGAATGGGGAAGGGCAATGGCGGAAGGGGGATTTACCGCCCCACCAACCTTGGAATGGGGCGGTAAATCCCCTTTCCGCCAAGGCGGTGCCGGTATTTTACAGGCATGAGCCATGGCGCTAAAAGCGCCATGGCTCACCGCCTTCCTTGTAATGAGGCCCTATGTGTACCAGTGTTGGGCATGCATACAGAGGTATTCAATGGTTGATGACCCATGGGTGCTTGTAAATGTCTTCTTGCCAGGGATTTTGGAGTATGTGTGTCCATTCAAAAAACGCAATCCCCATTCCATGAGCCACATGCTCACTTGTAGACCCCTGGCACACACCCGGTCATCAGATATCTGCGGGGGAGCGACCCTGTATGCAAAGTCCTCACCCACATCAACAAGGTCAGTTGGAATCCCATTGCCCAGTTTCACATTGAAATCCCCCCCAGGCCAAAACCATATGCTCACTCAGTAGGTCTAAGATAGAGCACTCAAGCAGATATTTCAGTGCCCTGAGCCGATTGACTTCTGAGGCACGTGGGCTATTACAGAAATTAACCAACAACAGTTTGTCTCCCCGCTCAGGAATCACAGTGACATATTGAATACAGGAGATGTTAGCTTACCTCGCACCAATACTATAGTTCAAGGATGATTTGATCAAAATTGCCATCCTCCCATAGCAACAACCTCTTTTGTTCTTCAGCGCTGGAATTGAAAGTGAGACAAATCCATCCAGGCATACCGGTTGCAGAGCCCAAGATTGTTGTAAAAAAATTATATCATGTTACTTCATATGTGCCACTACGTCCATTCTCTCAAGTTTAGACGTAGCCCCCGTATGTGCCAGCTGAAGATGGTAACCACATTCACTGAGGAGTAGGCAGGCAGTTCCCCAAACAGCTGAAGGGCCTTCTCTGACCCAGAGGGATTTTTAGTTCCTGCCTCCGGTGGCTCTAGTCATTCCAATTCTTCAATACCTGCCTGGGTCTCAAAGCGGTTTGCTGTAATAACTGTCCCACCCTCATTCCAGGTGCCCCTTGCATCTGCGCTAGGTGGGCGGTTTATCCCTGCCCTACCACTTACCACCTCCCAATTGTCCCACTGTAAACTTAAAGAACTATTGTGCGGGGGACAGAAGGCCGCAAGGGGAATACATGTGCTCCCGTTACTGATACTCTTCATGTTATCTCGATTAGGACCGAGCGCAGAGAGTAAATAAACCAGCATGGCTGGGGTTGCTACGGTAACTGTCACACAGTCCCCCTCTCCCTGTTTAGCAGTGTTACCCACCCATGAGGCGCTTCTTGCCATCAGGATGCCCCGTGGATTGATCTTCATGCCAGGTAAGTGGGTGTTAATCCAATGCGTTTCAGCTTCAGGCGGTGGATCAATGACAGCTTGATTTGCCGGCAGTGTTGCTGTATCCGAGTGTGCAGCCGGTCTGGAGGTGACATGTTCCTTTTGTTCTTTGAACCGTGTTGCCTCATTCATTAGTGTTCCAACCCTGCTCTGGGGATTATGCGTAGTGTCTCCTATGCTTGTAAACTTTGTGCTTCCCTGAGGATGAGTCTGGGGTTCGGAATGTGCCTCAATAGCCGGTTCCGAGACCAAGCCCCTTCCAATGGCCACAGTGTAGCGGAAACCGCCTGGTTAAGGTACAGGACGTCATTTTTCATCCCTCTGATAAAATCATCTAAGATACTCAGGGAAATATTGAGGGAATTCTTTAGTGATGAGATACTGTTCAATATAGGGTCCAATTTTTTATCCAAGACTTCTTCCAAAATCTTAAAGTCAACGGCTACTGAGTCCATAGTATAGTAGTCCTGCCAAAGCGATGAATGTGACGAGCCTCTGCTCTTAATCCTCCTCTCTGCAGGGCTGTCTGTGTTTAGGGCAGGATCCAACAATGCAAGATTTAACAAATGGTTTGCTGCATCCTTAACATATTGCCCACTCAAATGTGTGCAGTGGAGTGAGTGCTGGAGTTAAGGCGAGATGAAACAGTTAATATGCCCTCCAGATCGCTTGTGTGGGTTGACACTTCTTCATTTGCTCTCTCAGTGTTCAGCATTCTTTCGTCAATTTTCCCTGCCATTTGATTTAATTATTCATTCAGGGTGGATTGATGGGAGATAAGAGCGCCTTGAGTCTTGGGACCACCTTAACTCAGCTTGCTCTTTTTGGTTTTGCTCTAGGCCGGAAGCACATCTCTTGCCTTGTGTTTGATCATGCTAGGTCCCACTCTCAATGTACACCCACCGGACAAGCCAAGGCAAACCATTATCAAAGGAATCTAGTTAGGCAGGTCTTAACATATGAATCTATGACAACCAATAAGGCCTACCAAGAAAACGGGGCAACACAACTATGCAACTACACGACTAGGCATCACACGCCCACCGGAGCACACCAAAGCCGAGCAGACCGAGCCAGACTGGGCACCCTTGAACAGAGGTCTAATGCACAGCCGGATTTGTCTGGTCAGTGGAGCAGAAGGTTAAATAAGGAGTGTGTGAGTTATGCAAATTCTGTAGACTGTGCAATGTCCACATTGTGCAAATATGTGCAGGTCAGCATACAGCAGTCACCAAACAGTGCCAGTACAGCCGGGTGGCACACACCCACTTACATTGGCGTGAGTTAACCAGCTTGATAAACAAACGCAAATGTGAAAATTATGCAAATATGTGCAAACCCGCATACAATGTCATACAATGGCATACAATCGTGACAAAAAATAGCTAAAACCCATAGCAACTATTAAGTCTAAAAACAGAGAGGGTTTCCAGTCAATTGGTCAAAAACATTTGGTCGACAGGACAATTGGTCGACACCATTTGGTCGAATGCCAAATGGTCGATTTTTTTTTTTTGATTTTTTTTACACTTTTTTTTTTTTTTTTTGGGGGGGGTCCCACCCCCATCCCCCTTTTTTTTTTTTTTTTTTTTTTCGACACACGAAAATCCACAAAACACATATATATATAAAAAAAATTCGACCAAATGGTGTCGACCAAATGTCCTGTCGACCAGTTTGCTGTCGACCAATTGACTGGACACCAACAGAGAGTTCATAAAAAGTGACAATTCATGGTGAAAGTTCATAAAAGTTCATAAAAAGCTTTGCATACTAAAACAAGCGAGCTGTGTTACATTTTCTGCAATAAAATATAAGTAATGAGAATGTTTACGGTCAAGGAAAAAATATATAAGGGCGGTGCTGTGCAGGTCAACCGACCCCAGTGATAGTTATTGCGACACTTGCATTTGAAAGAAGTGTTTATAAATGTTTCAGGAATGTAGATCCCAGTACTGTACAGTGGCAGAGAGCAAGAGGCAGAGAAGGGGAGAGAAAAAGCGCCCAGGGTACGCCCGACCGGCCTGAGGGGCTGCCTTATTCCGCCTCCGGGGCCACCTGACAGTCAGAAGAAGAGCAGATGCTGAAGTCGGGTAACAGAAAAGCCAAGTGCCTGGAAAGCACGACCGAGGCTCACTCGCTCCAAAAAGAAGAGCCCAGTTACAGGGGTTATAGTTTCCCAGGTTCTAGAATATCACTTTCAATATGGGTCAGGCTCCCGACTATCCAAATGTGCTCAACTATAGTGCTGGGTTCAGTAAGGACCAATGTGCCGAGTTTTCTCCAAGTTATCGGGTTACCGCAATATTACACAGCCCAAAGTAAACAAGCACGCAGTTACGCTACATGTTTTCAACATGGTCAGCAATTGAGGTACAAGTCGCCGTCCTCTTTCGACATGCCTCTAAGCTGGTGAAGCCACCAGAGCCACTAGATTTATTCTGGAGCTCCTCGCTCTACCCTCGATCAGTACCCAGGCAGCTTGCTTACCGCAGCTGTAGAGATTCCAGCGGCAGTCTCCTCGCCTCACCGGACTCCAACAGACCATAACAGACCACTTTCCTCTTCACTTGCTTTCGGTGCCGCGCTCTGCGCTGGGAAGTGGATTAAGTAGTGTTGGACAGCAGGCAGGACGGGCTCCTATTCTACACCAGTAAGGGGAATGAAGATAGTAGGACCTGACAGACCACTTTCCTCCCCACTTGCTTCATGCGCTGAGCTGGGAAGAGGATTAAGTAGTGAGGGACAGCAGGCAGGCAATGGGCTCCTCCTCCACACAACTAATGGGAATGAAGATAGCAGAAAGACTCAGGAAGGACCCGCGCTCCATGCTGGGAGAGGTTTAAGTAGTGAGGGACAGCAGGCCGGCAGCGGACACCTCCTCCATAACAGTAACGGGAATGAAAATAGTAGAAACACTCAGGGAGGACCATGACAGACCACTTTCCTCCCCACTTGCTTCATGCGCGGCATTGGGAATAGGATTAAGTAGTGAGGGACAGCAGGCAGGCAGCTGGCACCTCCTCCATACCAGTAATGGGAATGAAGATAGTAGAAACACTCAGGGAGGACCATGACAGACCACTTTCCTCCCCACTTGCTTCACGCGCGGCATTGGGAATAGGATTAAGTAGTGAGGGACAGCAGGCAGGCAGCTGGCACCTCCTCCATACCAGTAAAGGGAATGAAGATAGTAGAAACACTCAGGGAGGACCATGACAGACCACTTTCCTCCCCACTTGCTTCCCACACCGCACTGTGTGCTGGGAGAGGTTTAAGTAGTGAGGGACAGCAGGCCGGCAGCGGACACCTCCTCCATACCAGTAATGGGAATGAAGATAGTAGAAACACTCAGGGAGGACCATGACAGACCACTTTCCTCCCCACTTGCTTCATGCGCGGCATTGGGAATAGGATTAAGTAGTGAGGGACAGCAGGCAGGCAGCTGGCACCTCCTCCATACTAGTAATGGGAATGAAGATAGTAGAAACACTCAGGGAGGACCATGATAGACCACTTTCCTCCCCACTTGCTTCCCACACCGCACTGTGTGCTGGGAAGAGGATTAAGTAGTGAGGAACAGCAGGCAGGCAGTGAGCTCCTCCTCCACACCAGTAATGGTAATGAAGATAGTAGAAACACTCAGGGAGGACCACAACAGACCACTGTCCGCCCCACTTGCTATCTGCGTAGCGGTCCATGCTGGGAAGAGGATTAAGTAGTGAGGGACAGCAGGCCGGCAGCGGGCTCCTCCTCCACATCAGTAATGGGAATGAAGTTAGTAGAAACACTCAGGCAGGACCATGACAGACTACTTTCCTCTCCACTTTCTTCCTGCGCCATTAAATGCATCCATTGATGACTCAATCTCCGGCAGAGATAAACACAGTATCACCAATATAATTTTATTCATAGATGCATCAGCCTCTTCCGGTGTTACCGATTGAGTCACTCATTGACACACATTCAATACTGCATCCACATCTGGCTGGGTTGTGCATGATATCAGACCTTTAAAAGCTGTCATTGAGGCATCAGACTCCACCACAATTACCCACAGTGTCTATCCCCTGTGGTGGTGCATCCATTATTTCATTGGACTCTGGAAGAGTTAACACAATATCACCCGTTTTATTGTATTCATCAATGCTTTGGCAGAGCTACCCATATCATTTGATGCATTCGTTGAGGCATTGAAGTCTCTCAGAGTTACTCACAATCTCACCAATTGCAATGTTTGTGTTGATGATTCAACCTCTGGCAGCGATACCCACACTATCAGCCATTTAGATCCCTTCATTGATGCTTAGACCTCTGGCAGAGGTTCCCAGAGTGTCACCAACTTCATGACACGTATTAACGCATCATCCTCTGACCGATTTATCCACCATGTGACCCCCTTAATTGCACTCATTGATGCTTCAGGATTTGGCAGAAGTACCCACAGTATCACACATGTCATTGCATTCATTGATGCACCAATCTCTGATATAGTTACCTAGAACCTCACCCCTTTAGATGCATTCATTGATAAACCGACCTATCACCAATATCATTGTATTCATGAACCAATCAGTCTCTGGCATCGGTACCCTCAGTATCACGCCTTGTGATTCATTTATTGATGTGCCACCCTTTGGTAGAGTTATGCATATAAGCACCCATGTTAATGCTGTCATACATGCATCAAAACCAACAGAACTATCCACAAAGTCACCCTGTGTGATGCATGGATGGATTCAATGGTGGACTAATTGAGCTCTGGGGTAGAGTTACCCGCAATATCACACAATTCATTGATTTGCATTCAAAGATGCATCATCCCTAGTGACTCACAATATTACCAACACTCATGCATTGATATCCGGCAGAGTTACCTCCAATATCACCATTTGCAATTATTGTATTGATGTGTCAACCTCTGCCAGAGTTCCCCTCAATGTGACCCATTTCCATGAATCCTTTGATGCAACAACCTGTGATGGTGCGACCCTCAATGCCGCTCACTTCACTTCTGGTTACATTCCAACTTTTATTTCCCTTGCCCGTGAAATTAAATGTAGCCTTGTGTGTACCTTTTTTTTTAGTCAGGGAAGTCTGCAGGATCGCTGTCCCCATGCACTGAATAATCTCATTAACGCTTACATTAGTTACTCCCCATTTTATTGTGTCAATTTTCCCCACCATTACTCCATCACAGCTGTTAATTAATATCAATGAAATGGATAAATTAAGAACATTGAATTAATCTGAAATGTCAGACACATCTTTTTTCGCCTTGCTTAAGAACCCGGGTGATTGCGGCAATGCAACCGTGCAGCTCCACCGGCTGACATTTTAGCTCCTTGGCTGGCACCGGGCAATAAATTCTTGTTTCAGAATTTAATTTGATCAGCGGCAGAATCTGTTACACTTTAAAGGCTACACCGGAGCCCAATTAGTTTCTAATGAAATGACCTGAGTTCTGATAGGTTTGCGCCGGCCCTTTCTCGGAGACCCGGAGTGCGCTCCAGTCGCAAGTTCATTGAGTTATGACCTTGCGTTCCGCAGATGCAATGGCAGAAGGCCGCCTAGGTTCTGCTCCGCCAAGTAACCTTAATGAATCTATGACTGCAAGTAACACTTAGAGGCACAATGGCTGCTCATGGACCTGACAGACTCATGCCACCTTTCCCCCCAGTCTATGGCATTTATCATTATACCACGGACCCGCCATCCCATAGAATGCCCACTGAAGGCTTCCACTCTACCTGAGACCCAAACATCTTGCTTATTGTGTAAATCATTTAATATTTTTAATTCTGTGAAGTGAATTAATTTCAAAGGAGGTCTTTTACACTTTTCAAGCTTGCTTGCAATGTTTATCTAATAAGCTGATTATCAAAATGCACCTCTTTGCCTTTTCTGTGTGTGCGATTTAATTTTGAGTGAGGTTTTGAGAATAGTTGTCACATGCATCCTTGAAGGATTGAATACATGGTTTTGTGTTAATGATATGATAGGTTCTTTATAACGCGCTTAATACCCAGAGGTCCCCAAGGCGAGCACGTTGCCCCTGAGTTATCCTCCTGGGACAAATCAGTATATCTCAATGGTAATCAGTTACCATTGAGATAACATTGATTTGGAAGTGGTGTTAAAGAAATGACCCTTCGCCCAAAAGTCATTGTAAAGCCTTCTGCAGCCCTTAGTCAGCCCGGCAAATCACAGCGCCAATCACCTGATACTTAAAGCTTTATGAAATGGCAAACACTGACGTTGGACTTGCCGTAGGCAACTTATTATTTTTTAATTTACTGGCTGTGCTAATTTAGCACGCTTTCCCTGCTATCCTTCTCTTTCACTCTATTTGCACTCTCTTCTTCTCTCTGCCTCTGTCTCTCTCTGTCTCATTCTATTTCTCTGTCTCTTTCTCTGTGGGTGAGAGTCCCGTTATCTGGTGCCCAGTTCCTGAAGCCACCCCAGCTGTTGCAGACAGCTGCAGGGCCAGAGGAAAAAGACAGATCTCATTGAGATGGGAAGACAACAGTATTTTTTTTCTCCAAAAGCAGTCATTTTAAAAAACATGTTTTTTTTGTAGTAACACTATTGTAGACTAGCTCTTTCACAATGTTAATGTTAGTTTCTAATAATCACTTCCAATATATTTATTATTCATAATAAGAATACTAAAGTTGGCTTAATGACCAAAGCACATTATGAACGCCTAAAATAACCATATATATTGTTTTATGAACTTTGTAATTGGATATTTATAACACGCTTAATACCCAGAGGTTTCTAAGTGCTGCCCCGGGGATCTTGCTTCCAAGATGAGTGTGTTGCACCCTGAGCTATCCTCCCGATCAGTTATCCTTCCAATTTGGAAAAGTTTCAAGATTATGAATCTGATATCCTCCGATTTCGATTTTTCAGAATTGGTGTATGATCAAGAGGATGGGGGCAAAAGTCGCATTTGGTTATTGGATGTGTACCATGTACTGCTGCCATCTGCATGGTCTCCATGCGCTTCAACCGTTCTGCCAGAGGACAGGTGGGTTCAGTTACCAAGAAGGGGGAGAGAAGGCAAGACTGCAATGCTGTATGTTGATGATGCAGCTGAGAAGAACCCTGAGCTCTGCACGTGTGACAGCTTTCTAGGTGTGATCTGTTGGGAACATTGGGAGCTGTGTCCAGAGAGGAAGCCTTGTGTATGCAGGGCAGGCCTGCCTTGGCTTGGGTCTGGGTGTGTCAGTTGGTCTTAAAGATGAAGAGCCGTGTTACTTGGAGTATGATGAGCGGGTGCTTACTACATGTGTGCAAGTTGACACATATCACTTTGCATGTGGTGATTAAGGTGGAGAACTTGGGATTTAGTTTCTAAAAAAGTAGCTAGTTCAGCAAGTGTTCTGAATAACATACAGCTCCCTGCATGAATGTGGGCTCTGTAGAGAGGTTTTGGGCTACCGGCTCATGTACTGTGTTGTATTTTGATATTAGAGAAAACGATGGGAAGTCATTCTCTTACCGCTTTGGTGGCAACCAGGGATGTTGTCCTATTCTGGTCAATTGTGTTGTTCTTTGAGTGACATGAGTTTGTTTTGAGCTGAACAGGTGGGAGGTGACATGGCTTGGGTGTGTCTATCCATGAGAGTTGGTTAGTCAGAGGTGCAGTTTCTGCTGTGTCTTGGGTGGTGGCTGGTTTCCGTTGACTATTCAATAAAATCCAGACTCTTAGACTTGTTTGCATTATTATAATTAGGGTATATATAGAGCGCAGACCTAGCTTTGGGAAGCAATGGAGCACTTTACAATCCTAGGGGAAGAATACGGTTAGGGAGCAGAGAAACAAGAGCGTGTGGATCTAACAACATGTGAGGGAGGGCAATGTGGGGGTGGGGTAGCTCAGTGACAACGCGTTTGGCTTGGAAGCAAGACAGCACAGCACAATACAGGTTCAAATCCTGATCCAGCGCTTAGAAAGCAATCTCTGGTATTAAGTGCATTACAGAAGAACAATTATAATAGGCAGCTATGGGATCAACATGCAGCCAGGGAAGGAAATAGTGTGGACCAGCACCTCCAATCTGAGGTAAGGTGGTTATCCTTAGTGGAAAAGGTGGAGACTCTCTGCAACGTCTTCTGGTTTCCATTACCACATCATTTTGGGATCTGAGTTCCTTAGTTGGTTGGGAATGTGACATTTGCCTTGGATACATTCTGCCCCTTGACATTGGAGGACTTTGCAGGTGATGCAGAGGGCCTTCTACTGCATCCTTTTTTGACTGGTAGACATCCTGTTAGTGCTGGTGTTATGTGTTCCCTCCTGTCGAGTCTAGGTAGAAGTCAAGCAGCTGTCTTTTGGATGGGTTGTAGTTCTTTTGTGAGGTTGTCCAGCATACCTATGTAAACACTCATGCCATAACCAATACTTTAGAGAACAAGAGACATGACAGCCAACATTCTGTGTGGGAATTAAGCAATAAATCCTGAACTGGGGGTTTGCATTACCGCTTCAGGTAATGCCCGGGGGCCTATAATTACAGGCCCGAGCAAAGCCTGTAACTATGGATGGGAGTCAAAAGGAACCAAAAAGAAGGTAAGTTGTTTTGCATAAAGCGTTGGAATATATGTAACAGGTATCAACTGCGGTAAATGCCTGATTGTATAGTGAGCTGTACCCGACTTAGGCAACTGTTCAGGGGGCCTTGTTACCTGCTAAACTATCTTGTACTGTATTGCCCGATCACGCCGTGCTGAATTAGTAAATCCTCATAACACCTCGTCTGTCTCTATAATCGAGTCACATGTGCCCAGACCCTAGACATCCCTAGGCTCTCTGTGATTCTTTACCATGAACTGCTTTTTTGCTAATTTCACGTCCCTAACCAACTAGCTAAGTTAAATATAACTGCACTGTCAACAGAAGTACCCCATTTGCATTAGGAGTGGAATTGCAATCTGCTCACTCAGCGCTGTTCCATTTGTTTTTCTAGTGTAGCGTTGTTAGCAAGTACATCATTTAGCCTGCTGTGCCCTATCTGCGCCCTATCTGCTCAACTATACTTTTGCCTATGTGCCACCACTCCTTTTGTCCAATGTGTTTATCTTTGAGTCTCGTATTCAGCCTACTGTGACTTACTACTGAAATTCTGCATTTAACTTACTGTGCCCTAATATTTGAGTGTTGCATTTAGCCCTCCGTACCCTACCACTTGAATTTCGGATTTCGGATTGTAACCTATTGTGCCTTACTACTTGATCTTCACATTCCGCTTACTGTGCCTTACTAATTGAATTTCACATTTAGCCGATTGTGCCTTATTACTTGAATTTCATATTTAGCTTATTGTGCCCTAATACTTGAATGTCACATTTGGTCAATTGTGCCTTTTTTACTTGATTTTCACATTTAGCCAACTGTGCTTTACCATCTGAATGTTGCATTTAGTCTATTGTGCCTTATTACTTGATTTTCACATTTAGCTTATTGTGCCTTTCTAGTTGATTGTCACATTTAGTCAATTGTGCCTTATTACTTGATTTTCACATTTAACCAACTGTGCCTTACTATCTGAATGTCGCATTTAGCCTATTGTGCCTTATTACTTGATTTTCACATTTAGCTTATTGTGCCTTTCTAGTTGATTGTCACATTTAGTCAATTGTACCTTATTACTTGATTTTCACATTTAACCAACTGTGCCTTACTATCTGAATGTCGCATTTAGCCTATTGTGCCTTATTACTTGATTTTCACATTTAGCTTATTGTGCCTTACTAGTTGAATGTCACATTCAGCCTACTGCGCCTTACTATATTTAGCCTGCTGTGCCATAACTATTGAGTTTGCACTTAAACTACTGTGCCTCACTACGTGACTAGTACCCGCTTTGAGTTATAGTCCACTTCTCGCCATGCTCACCTATATTACCATGGATGCGACAATATTCCTCGCTACCAGTACCTTAGATTATCCCAAAGAGACTTCATTAGTCATGCTGAAAACAGTCCTGTATAGCCAACAAAATATAGTCTCACATAACCTTAACCCTGCCCTTACTAAATATCCACACGATAGGGGTTCAAGTGAATATGATGCCATCACTTGTACCACTACCAATAGAAATCTAAAACTTTGCGCTAGACTTTCTAAATTGCATGAACCACTTACAAGATCCCAAGCACCAACTAATAAGAGAACAAGTTCCCATAATAGTATGAACCTAAAGATTACTAACTAGTCTACCCCCCCCCCCCCCTTCTAATCTTGGCACCACTATGAATCAGACCCGGATAACTACCCCTAAGCCTAGGATCCCTAATACTCCTACTCCCCTCCAGACCTCAGCTAAAAGAGAGGCGCACTCCCTTAATGCGAGATCCCTTGTGGCCCATGCCATAGACATTGCCGATCTGATTACAGAAGGTAATTTGGATTTCCCTGCCATAACAGAGTCCTGCCTACACAATGCCGCAGGACTGGCGCTACTGTTAGCTATTCCAGATGGATACACTATCACTAGACAAGACAGAGATGGATCCCGAGGCGGTGAAATTGCCATCATATCTAGAGAGAGTTTTGCTTTGAGACTAGTCCCCGACCAAACTTTGCAATCATGTGAAATACTCACTGTAAAACTGCAGTTAAATAACTCTCAAACACTTACCGTGCACCTAATCTACAGCCCCCCTGAGCCCCTTGGGACAATTGAGGAAGATCTGCATAGCACTATTGCCAACAATCTCAAACCTACATCCCAACTACTGGTGTTAGGTGACTTCAATTTAGGATTTAATGATCCAGCGGACAAGCATGCCTCAGTAATAGCTAATCCTGTCGCAAAAAGTGAACAATCCAACTCATATAAACGGTAGAACCCTAGACTGGATTGCTGACCATAATTGTACAAGTATAATCACTTCCATCACGCCTCACCTCTGGACTGACCATTCTCTTGTGTCTTTCACCTTACAAACTACCAGACCTCAACAAATGACCATACACACAACTCCACCCTGCCCTACTAGAAATAAAAAGAATATTACGGTGGATAAGGTGATCCCTGCCATCCTCCCCACCTTAAACGCACTGCCCGATAATCTTGACCCGAGTAACATGGTGCATGGATATAACAAAATCATGCTCACTACATTGGACAAAATTGCTCCACTTAAATTATGAAAAAGTAAAGCTAAAGCCCACCTTAACAACTGATCCACCCCCCAATTAAAAGACCTATGTCTACTGAAGAGAAAATGCTAAACTGCCTGGAGATGATGTCCCTCCATTGAGAATAAAAACAAACTCACTACGACATCGGCACACTATAAAAATGAAGTCTGCCTGACAAAACGGAATTCCTATAACGATCACATTGCCAAGTCTAACTCAAGTATGAAGTCATTATTTTCCATTCTAAAATAACTTGAGTCCCCAACCTCTAGTCCTGACATATGTAACAAAAATAAGATCTGGTGCTTAGATATCCAACATGCTTTAGCCAACAAAATAAACACCCTCCAAAATAAAATAAAACTAAAGAAAGACTATTTAAACTTACCTCATTCCCCTAATACCCTACAATTTAGTGATTCACCTGCCCCCCAGATTAATAGATTCCGCTTGACTAAAACATCTGTTATAGAGGTAGAAAGAAACATCCTATCCCTTAAGCCTTCCAATTGCAAAGAAGATATCTGCCCAGCACAGATTATAAAAGATGCTGCAAGAGACCTTTCCCCATGTATTTCTAAACTGATCAATGCCTCATTCTCCTCCGGCTCTATCCAAGCTAATTTAAAACAATCCTCGGTCCTACCACTCTTAAAGAAGCAAACCTTAGATCGACTTATTGCTACCAACTATCGACCTATCATGACGGTACCATTTTTACTTAAAATTCTATATAAAGTCGCCTATACGCAGATCCAGAAGCACCTCGAGCTGCATAAACTTCTAGGGGTTAGACAGTCTGGCTTCCGCCCATTACACGGGACAGAAACTGCCTTGATCGACCTGAAAACACAGATTGATAAGCTGAGAGATAAAGGGAAAACAGCACTGCTCCTACTACTTGATCCCTCAGCTGCATTTGACCTGGTGGATCACAAGGTCCTCTGCAGGCACCTGGACTCAGCAGCCCACTTTTCCGCAGTAGCTATCAAGTGGATAGAATCCTTCCTGAGTGAGAGAACCATGAGGGTGTTCTCTCCATCGGCAGCTGCGGGCCCCACCCCTATCTTATGTGGGGTGACTCAGGGCTCCTGTGATTCCCCCACTCTGTACAACATATTTACCAAACCCTTGTTCGATGATCTAGACCTTCTGGGTATCACCTACACTAATTATGCAGATGATACACAGATTCTCCTCCCGCTTTCTGGGGATCACTGCAAGGACTTGGCGTTGGTAAATAGGGTGTATCTCATCATCCAGGCATAGATGGCCACCCACGGTCTATGCCTGAATGACGACAATACAGAGTTGTTAATCCTAGGTACTCCCGATAATATCAATAAATGAGGTCACAAATACTCTTCATTCACCATCGATGGAAACATCATCAAGGTCTCTAAGGAGGTAAAAACCCTTGGCTTTTACCTTGACTCTACCATGTCGCTTGATAAACAGGTGAAGTCGCTGGCCTCTACCACAGCTTGCACATGTAAGCTTATTAGAGCCGGTAGGCCATTTCTCTCAAATGACAGCTGTATTATCCTGGCTAGAGCCCTAATCCTCTCTAGATTAGACTATTGTAATGCTCTCTACAGTGGTGCAAACAAAGTAATTATCCAGAGGCTACACATTCTGCAAAATAACGCCTTAAGAGCTGCATTGGGTATAAACAAAAGAGTACACATTGCTTCGAATAGACGCCATCACAAATGGCTCTCCACCTACAATAAAATACAGTTAAAAATGGCCTCCCTGTCACACAAAGCTCTAAACAACGGTGCCCCCACCTACTTAATAGACAAATTGATGAGAAGAACTTCTAGTAAGCCCACAAGAAACAACGACACCAACTGCCTTGTAGTACCGAGATTCAGGCTCACCAAGATTGGTGGCAATAGTTTCCCGGTGAAGGCTGCTAAACTCTAGAACGTCCTGCCCCACGAGCTGACAACAGACCAACCTTACCCACATTTTAGAAGAAGGTACATCACCCACCTGAACTTGACCGATGGCTAGACATATTATCAATACGGCCTACACAATATTGTATAAGTATATAAGATATACTTAGCTGACGCTGCATCTCATTGTAAATATTCTTGTAGATTTGGATTGTATAGTTGTGAATTGTATATGATCTGTAACCTGAGCATTGATACCCATTTTCTGCCTGTGTATAACCCTACCCTACCTGTACCAAGATGTTTTGACACTGTGAATCTTTTGGAAACTTTGCAAGCTTTGCATCTTCCTATTACTGCGCCCTGCTACCTACGGGTTTGGTGCGCATTAGAAATAAACAAACACACAAACAAAAAAACAAACAAACAAACCAAAAAACAAACAAACAAGTGGGGTGGGGGCTGTGTGGATGGGGTGGGAGGAGCACTTTTGTTGTTCCCCAGCAGGGGAAGGTGGCGGCCTCCATCCGTGAAGAGGCTCTGGGCGGCGAAATTACCATCTGGTAATACCCCCATTCCGAGCCTCCTCATTTGTTGAGAGGCTACCTCCTCCCTGCCCGGTACTAATGTGAGATAGGTCATAATCCATTTCACTCAAAATAAGTTCTTTTTTACTCATACATTGAATGGGAGGTTCAGAGTGAGGCCTTTGTCCAAAAGTATGCCGAGACCCTTGATAGCTTTACAGTCCTTGGTTAACTGCCCATTTTCTGAGGCCATGGTAGAGTTCTTTAAGAGGTTATGTGAGCTAAGACTATTATTGTTTCTGTTTTGTTTGCCTTGAGTTTTAGCTTGCTACCTGGCATCCATTCATGTACTTGAAGGAGGAAGTTACTGAGAGTGATGCTCGGGTGTTTCTGGCTGTTCATTTTTTAGATGACTTGGATGTTGTCCACAAAGATCTAGCAAGTGAATCTATTTGTTTTTATGATATTCATCAGTCGGGCCATACACATGTCCAAGAGAATTGGGGAGATACCTGATATTTGAGGGTCTCCACGAGTTACAGACTCTAGGTTCAAGCAGCAAGTGAGAAGCCCGGTGATTAATGTCCAGTGTGTTAAGAAGGATCTCATCCATAGTAAAGAAGTGTCATGGGAGTCCACATTCTTCAAATCCTCTGATTTTTGCACTGTCATTGATGGTGTTGGAGCCTTTGAGAGCATAGGCGCCCAGGTGCTGTTTTCATCGACATTTGTATTAAGATCATCCCAGATGGATATTAGTGCTGATTTAGTTTCTGGAATATGTATAAAACAGACTTGTAATTAATATAATAGATTATTAGGTGCTGCATGTAAAAAATAATGTTCAGGTTTCATAAAACGATGAACTACCTGTACCACACTGTCGTAACCCTTTAGTGTGGAGAGATGATCAGAATTACACTGCCAATCCCATGTTGTCAGGCACCGCACAACTGCTCCCTTTAGTGTATCATAGTCAGAGCATCAGAAAAAGTCAGGAGACCATCCATTGGTGTCACACAGTTCACTGAACAGCTTAACATGGGGAGATATAGCATTGCCGGTCAGTGTTAGATCCTATGTGCCCCGTTTGGACAGAAGAGGACAGCTTGGAGCCGTCTTTGCCTTCAGCATCAAAACAACTCTACGGGCCAAAAATGGCACTATCAAAGACATAAGGCCTAGGTCAAGCCACACATACTCCATTGAGGTAGATCTAGATAACCTTAAGACAGTTCTCCAGAACCGGCCTCCACCCCATCCAGCCATTTTAGATTTCTCATTGCTAAGGCCTCCAGCCCATAAAGAATTGTCGGGCATAGCCACTGCCTATACAGGGCCAATATACCTTTTAAGGAGAAACCTGAATGCTCAAGCATGAATCTCCTAGAAAAGCATGTGATTTGCTATGCTCTGCTAACTTTGGTTTCTATTATGCCCAGATATCCTGGTGACACAGACATTTTGAGACCTAGGTATTTGTAAGCATCAGTGTCCTCACCTATTCCCTATTTTGTCTTAAGCTCACTTCTGTTGTTTTCTTTTTCAGAGACTAGCATTACTTTGGTTTTATTCAGGTTTAACGTGAGTTAGTTCTCATTTGCATACACTCCCAGCTCATTCAACATAGCCTTTAGCCCTGACAGCATACCGTCAAACATTGCTAGATCGTCTGCATACAGCATACCGCTGATGGTCGGAGTAGGCCCTATCTTTGGAATGCTTCTCCCCTTTTTCATCAGCCTAACCAGCAAGTCCCCCAAATAGATGTTAAAGAGCAGGGGGGCTAACATACAGCCCTGTTTCACCCCCCTGTTAACTCACATATCCTTGGACAAGCTGCCGTTATCTCCCAGGCGTATCTGGGCTGTAGTGTCTGCATGTAGAGCCATAATCACTTTGAGTAGCCAACTTGGACATCCCCAATTTCTCATTTTCCTCCAGAGGATGTTTCTTTTGGTCCACCTGATTAAATACGGATCTAAAATCCACAAAAACAATGTATACCGAATTGCCGGGAGAAGTCCTTACATGGGATATTATTGTATCAAGTGCTCTAATGTTATGAACAGTGCCTGACCCAGCAAGCACGCCTGTCTGGAAAGGGTGCAGAATATTACTGACCTCAACCCAAGCCTGTGAATGTTCCAGGACATAGGAGCTAAATACCTTTCCAGTTATGTCAAGTATT
Organism: Ambystoma mexicanum; assembly: GCF_040938575.1. Taxonomy (NCBI): domain Eukaryota; kingdom Metazoa; phylum Chordata; class Amphibia; order Caudata; family Ambystomatidae; genus Ambystoma; species Ambystoma mexicanum. The sequence goes on along the minus strand of NC_090934.1, from coordinate 113,163,758 downwards.
GAATGATAGTTTCCCAGCACCAAACGATCACCATCCAGGAGTCTGTTAGTTTTACACACCTTAACAAACAGATGGTGCAAAACCTCTGCCCATAGTGGGACATCTGCTTCAATGTGGCTGCTGCTGACCCATTTGGGCCCGGCGGCCTGGAGTTTTTAAGCTTCATTAGATGTTGACTGATATTTCTGAAGTTAAACTCAATGGGCCAATCTGATGCCAAAGGTCTGCTTGGCTCAGATTCATCATGTCCTTCATACATTGTGTCCTCTATAAACTTTACCCAGGTCCCTTCCAGAATCAGGTTCAAAATCAACAGGTCAGTGAACCTCCTAAACAAGGACAGTATTCTCCACATGCTTCTTGTGTTACCATTCTGTAACGTCTCAAGAAACATCTGCCAATTTCCATATTTCCCTCCTTTTTTCTCCTTCCTATTCAATTTTTATATTGTTATTTTTTTATCTTGAAGTTTCACGCTTAACAATGAAGGCGGAGGAGCCAGATTTAATTAGAGTTCAAAGTTTTTTTCCTGAGTGCTCTTTTGGCTATTTTAATTTCTGCATTTCTGCATCATGGCAATGGATAGATAATTTACCTGACCCTAATATTACCCTGCCTTTCTTTGCCCGAGTACTAAAAGTAAGAACTGTTAAACAGTGTTCTATTTCATTGACGGAGCTGGCCAGTATCTCAAAATGTGTTACATACTTCATCTGCTGCACCATTTTACACGCTCTAGCAATATTTCCTTCTGACGAAAGAAGTATGTTGCCTGCTTGCAAGGCCACCAGTTCAACCGGGCCTCCCAAGGTTGGACCCTTGAGATCCAAGGACCATACAGCACTCAGTCCAGCATGATCACTCACCGCTATACTGTTAACAGAGAATTATTTAATTTTTATCGGCCAGGACACTGTTGCAGCACCCATAATCCAAGGTTGCCCCATCGGACCCTCCCATCCAGGTGGTTTCCCCAGGGATATCCCCAGTGGTCCTCCCATTTAGCATCACTAGCTCCCATTCCACCAGGAACCCAAGCCATTTTTACCCCTTCCCATTAGTCACATTCATCACCATTTTGTTTTGAAGTTTCCTTTAATTGTATGAACTCCACACCTAGCATTTAAATCACCTCCCAGAATAATACCATCTTCAATCGGGGTCTTGACCCACTTGATAATCATCGTGTCTATGTAGGCAAATATATCCTCCAAGGAGACAATACCTGGAGGATCATAAATATTGATTACCAATACCTGTTTCAGTATTGGTGACTCCTTCAATTTAACCTCAACAGCCAATAAATTTCCCTACAGATCTCTGGGAAGAATCAACCACGACTCATGCTCATTGCTAACACCAATCAGCAGCTCCCCAAACGGCCGCCCCACCGGCCCTTTTCTTTTCCTTCACCTGATGAATATGGAAGCCATCTACCAGATACCGCTGCATTAGCCACGTTTCTTGTAGCATGAATATCAGATGACGTGATAGGAAATCTACTGAAGGGCCCTTCTGAACAAAGTGAGAATGGCCTCTAGTATTACAAGAGGCTAAAATTAACTTTAATTTCACAAGGCCCTCTACCCCTGAAAGCATTTTCTTCAACCACTGCCATCCCTGGACATTGTCAATTTTTACCAGAGGGGCATTACTCTTAGGCTGCAAAACCTCACTTGTGGGGCTTTGGAGCTTGACACAACAATTACAACAATTACCAGCCTCCAAGATGTTAGGGTTCTTATCCTTTTCAAACGCCAAAAATTCAGAGAGCTCAGCCTGAGCTTGATTTAATGAGGCTGTGACGGGTAAACCACAATGTACTCTAGATCCCCCTCCTTCCCCACCCCTGGGTTTTATAGGCTCGATAAAGTCAAATTTGGTTTAAAAACTGAGAATACAAAGTACTGGAATCTTACAGCAAACTTTAAGCAGTTCATTTCTGTTAATATGAGGACACAATCCTTTCATGCCGGTTTTCCTAATGGTACATTGCCTGAGGTCCAATACTGGGCTACTGACAAGTTGATGCTGGTTCAGGGGCATGGCATGCCGCAGCTCCATCAAGGGCTGCACAAGGCCTGCATTCAGTACCAGCAGCCGCCTAGGACACAATGGTTGCAGCTTTGTGCATTTCAATAGTTGCCACTACTTTGGCAGGGCCTCGATAGGGAATTTGGGTGGTGAGGGTGTTACCACTTCATCATTTTTGAGGAGCCAACTAGTCAATGTGCCCACACTCGGTTGGTGTGTCTTCTTCTGCCAGGAATTCCCTTTCCTCCATCACCTAGACAGCTTTCTCTGGCTAAGCCCTGACACTATCGTCAATTTCAAAGGTGACGATTGGTCAATTGCAGATAACACGGCAGCTTCCCCTTTTGGGGCGACTGCTTTCCTGTGTTTATTCTGTTTTCGGTGCTGTTTATGAGTGGGATCGTTTATTGGTGTTTGTGATGACATATCTAGCACGCTATTCCTAGTGGTTGGTGATTTGGGAAGGAATAATAATCGAGCAGATTTCAGATGAGTTTGCAAGGGATCCTGCCACACAGTTTGAGAAGTATTTTGACTGCAAAGATCAAAACATCCCAAGAAGCCCCAACCTCCAGCTGATTCGTTTGATCCCCCCAACGCTGTTTCATTTTTCCTGGCCGAGTTAGTTAGCCAGTTCCCCATAAGGTGACTGCATTAACTTCCCGTTTGCTTCACCTGATTCAAGAGTCGGGGGCTGGATGGATGAAATAAATGGTTCTATGTTTTTTGATCGTTAGGGGAGGAAGAAAGCCACTTTGAGCATAAGTGGACCTTAATTAGGAGGCACGGGGTGGGTATAACTAGAGCCAAGGGTACTACAAAAGCAGAAAGGGCAACAGGGAAGGCAGATGCAAGCAAACCTGCGGCACCATTCAGAGGTTCCACTCTTGTGTAATTCAGGTTGCTCAATGGCATATCCCTACGTCCTCCAACAGGCCATTTCAGAGCACAACTGGTAGCAAAGTTTTAGAAGAAAAATGTTATCAATATCGCCAAACGTAGTGTTAGAGGTAACTCCAAAAGATGAAGCCCCAAGTGACATATTCAAAAGCTCCTCCACAAATACAACCTCCACCGCTGTTCTGGTAAATTTGGCGCTCTTTGAACTAAAGTATTTTGTAATTTGAGCCAGGGCAGAACTCAGGGTTTTTTCCACATACTTGAGGACCTTCCCCATCAGACCTCCTTCACATTTACCAGCACAGCTTACTAGCAAAGCTGTGGGAACTGCCCTATTGTATCCTTTTGACTTGCCAGACGGTTTGTTTTTGTTTTTCGTAAATTGTATGATGTTTGTAAGCCCTGCGCCTTACCCGGCATGGCTCCAAAGCACAAGGTGCGAGTCACAGGTCATTTAACTCGAGATACCACTGCTACCAATAGTAGAAATACACTGACACTGAGTGACTGAGTGCGAGAGCTCAAAGGTAAAGCCCACAGTCACTCTCAAAGGATAGCGCTGATTCAAAGTCAAAATGTGCACAGATGGCTTCAAGGGTTTAGATAGAAGCAGGAGCAGTGGAAACAACTCAGTACAGCCTAGTGTATCATACCTTTGACCTTCTTAACCTTCTTAACCTTCGTGGCCTGCGTGGACTGCGCAGACCGCCGGACATTTCAACAACCATCTCCATTGAGTGTAAAAAATTCAACAAGTAGCTGTAGCACAGCAGGAAGTTTAGTAATCACAATGCTCAGTACTCTGTACCTTCTTCCCGCTGGTCCTGTCAGGTAAGCTGGAAAGAGAGCTGCAATGCGTATCAAGCAGGTTTGTGCCCCTTTCTGTCCTCCGGTGGACCACGGCAGACCACTTTCACAGCCCCACTAAGACTGCTCTGCGTACCGCTGTCGAATGAGGCTAAAAAGGAGGTTTAGACAGAGTGTTGCTCAGCAAGGATATACCTCCAGCAGCAGCAATGGAAAAAATCCTCAGGCAAATGATTTTCTGCAAATGTCCCACGGCAGACCACTTTCACCGCTCTGTGGTTGTCTTTGTGAGAGGCTTGGTTGTGACTTTTATTCCTTTCTGTTGCATTGATTACCTGCTGTATACCTGATTATTGACAAAACAGCCAGATATTTTTTGATTTGTATTCATAATAAAGTGTTGTGATTTGCAGCCCATGCTCTCCAGTAGGGCTGTGCCAAATAACATATTTAGTTTTCGGCCGAATACTGAACAGTTTGTCAACTATTCGGCCGAAGCCGAATATGAAGCGGAATAGTTGCTTTATAAAAAATGTATTAATACATCATGTTCCAAACTTGAAAAAACACACTTATTTAAAAAAAAAATAAAGCACCATTTAAAATGCATTCTATACATTTATTTCTCTTCATTATAATCAAGGCAGCATCTTTATTTAAAGTATAAAAGCCAGAAAAAAGCAGATTTAACCTAAATGAAGGGACCACATTTACAGAAGGTTGTTGCATATTCAAAACCAGTACCAGTCAAAGTAAGAGGCTTCACGAATGCAGAAACACTAGGCTGCAATGAACACAATTTATATTGCAATTTGCAACTGCCTTTGTGAATCAGACACATTGCATTCTCTATCCAGTTGCAAAGTCACTGTGGTGGAGGTTCGAAAAATCTTTGCAGCTCACATAGAAATGTATGAAATGGTTCATGTCGGCTCATGCAGGACACAAATCAAGAGCAAATCTGAAATGCGAGAACTCCATCTCACAACTATTCACCCCACCCCCAAATTGGCCAAACAAAGGAGAGGACTCACCCAAAGAGGCTGTTGGTGTTTGGTGAATGGGTAAGCACTCGCTCATTTATTATAATTGATTTTGCACATCAGGTCATTGCATTAAAACAATGAAATACAAACAAATCTAACAATTCTGGATCATACATAGGAGGAGGTTTGTTCACACAAACATATGTACTTTATCATTTCTGATTAAATATCAGATAATGTTAAACTCAGGGCTCAAGTCTTTAAAAAAGAAAAGGGGGGACTGTGATGTACGCAATGGGAAGTGACATGACAGAACTACATCTATCCTTTAGTGAAATATGCACATTTCTTTCAGTTTTTTCTTTTCCAACTGAAGAAAGTGCACATAGCATATAAACATTCACCAGAAGAAAAGATTTTCCTGTATTGTTGCTGGCTAAGTATAAAAGGTGAGCACCGTTTAGGTCTAAGACTCTGTAACAAAACATGCCCTAAAAAGCAGATTACAAATTTTACAGCTGTGTGATGGCAATTTGTCTGGACTTGTGGCTAAGTGTCTGGTCTAATTCTTTTCCGTTTTGCAAGAACCGAATAGCAGGAAACTATTTGGCCGGAGCCGAATAACATCTTTTCAGCCGGAATTCGGCTGAATACTTACTCGAAGCCGAAGTTCGGTACACCCGTACTCTCAAGTGGCACAGAGCAGGTTCAAAGGTCACAGGTACCCTATTGGACAACTACTGTGACAGCAAAGTCACTGAAGTGCAGAGGTTGCATTTAGGTCTACACCTTTGTTCGACAATCTGCTCCCTACTCACTCCCAGGGCACATCGGGGTGTAACTCTTGGTGAGGACCACTTTGCTAACAAACCTCCAAAGGCTGGGAGAGAAGAGACTTAAACAGGACTAACATGTCCTGGAGTGTCCTGCAGTGGGTCTCACAGAATTCTGAGAAAAAGAACAGACAGGATCCCTCTTTTCACCATTCAATCCGATTCAAGACACATTCAAACCATGTATGAGCCCTTTGAACTAACAAGATCCTCCGATTCTGCATTCAGCACTCACTCAAACTTCAAATCACTACTGTTTGCATCAGGAAAACGGCTTGACAATGCATTTCCCTAGCAGAGCCATGTCACCCATTCGGCACAAGCACCAATGCACTTTGAAGACGGCTTTGAACCGGTGCGTTGAACTAAGCATCAAACCAACAGGACTTTGCATCACAGCTCTCCTTTAACAGCTAGATCCTTGCATCACTTCATGCCCCAAACCAGCAGTACTTATCGTTTTGAACAAAGCTCGATCAATGAACGGCTCCTGGGGATCAATCGACTTGCATCAGTTGACTCCACCTTCGAACTGCACAGAGCACCTGCCTGAATTTGACCTAGTGCTCACTCACCAACTAGGATCCATGTGGCTCAATGTCTTCTAACCCGGTTTGACCGACAAACACCAAAGCCGAAGACTAATTTGACACTGTTAAACCACCTAACATTGGAATTAGATACTTTCCAGAGACTGTGTCCCCGTGGTCCAACTCCCCTGGTTTTATAGAGACTGACTAAGTTCCTTTTGCACCTTATTATTTCAAGACACATCCTCTTGAAGACCATTGTTACAGTTCTTGCTTGTTTTCTCCCTGGCAAAGTATCCAGAGTGCTCACACATTCCTGTTCTGTGTTTCCTACCTTCTTTTACAGGGATCGGTTTTAGATAGTGTTTTCAATAGCTAGTTGTATGATTGATTCATGTAAAGTATATCGTTTACAGAGCCTTGATTGGAGATTCTTTTATTTTGGGACATGCGTGCTTTAGCTGATCTGGTTGCTACTGAATTGTATCCACACACCTACTAAGACTGTAGCCTTTCCTCTGCCCAGGTAACAGGAAAGGGGTAAGGAGGTATGTCTCTTGCTTTTTTCCTTTTATGACTGGAGTCATTGTTGATTTGTCGAAGTCTGACGGTTGAGTCAGCAGTTTAGCCACTATTCATCCTTGTAATCCTGCAGAGCTGAAGTCATCATTTTGTCACATGATTGCTGGTATCATCACACAGCTTTTGAGAGGAGGATGAGAAATGTGCCGATTAACGATTTGGTAAAGCTGTTTCTCTGTATGAGCTGCCTTCCTGGCATGTTAGTAGAAGTAAAATGTCATTGCATTTAAGATTTCAGCTTGTAATGATAAATTTGTCCTTGGCACGCTGCCTTGTCCTTTTGGCTATAGTGTTTCCGCACATTGTTTCAGATATTCAATTCCTTTATTTCAGAGCCCTTATATTGTCTCTGTCTTTTTTTCTGAAACTTAAAAGATGCTTTGTCACTCAGTTATCCCATTCTGGTGTTGCTAAGTTCTCTTTTGGTAGTAGAATCTGGTTCATGGGAGCCTGGCTTAAATTATTCCATTAAATGCATGAGTTCTTCAATGTTTATTGTTTTCCAGCTTCTCCTTGCAGTGGGTGTTTGGCCTTTGTGTGTTGGGAGTTTATGTATTGGTTTGTTGATAGATTCATCCTCAACAAGTAATCTTGGTATGACTTTTTTATTCCTGTCTCTCTTCTCTCTTCTCCTCTGTTTCTCATTCTTTCCATTGTTTACTCTTTAGCATCCACGAGATTGGACTCTTCTTACTTTTTCAGCTATAATTACTGTTCTTGCTCTAAATTTCTCTTGATTAGATTCTTGTTTCTTGGATTTCCTGAACTCAATTTTCAGTGCTGGCATTCACCTTGTATTCCACCTTCAGCCTCATGTTTCTATTTCATCTTCCCTATCCTCTTTGGCCTGGCTCTCTAGTTCTGGCCATCATTTCAGTTTTTTTATTATCTTTAAATGTCCAAAGAGTCCGGCCTTCTCTTATCATCCACTCTTTTTCTTTTCTTGCTTGTAAAGTTTGCAATTATCTAACTTTCTCTTTTTATCCGTCCCCTACTCTTGTATCTTTTCATCTGTCTTATAAAGACAATTTTCTCCTGTGGCCAGCATGCACTTTGTAAGTCCGAATCCCGCAGCAGGGCTGACTTAGACCTTAATCGTCTGACGTTGATATCTTATTTATCATTCAACGACGCCTTTGCAAAGCCAATAGTTTAGGCTTTTATTTGAGCTATTGAATCATTTTCAATAAAAAAAGGTATCAGGATGTTTTGTATTCCGACCATTTCACTACTGAGGCCATTATATATCATAGATGCAATACAATGTTTAATTTTTAAGTGCAAACAGTATGTTGAGTCAGTGCATTGTGAACGCTTTGATAGTGGATATCCAGCTCTGTGTAGGATTTGTAACTTCCATGCCTCACTGATGTGCACACTGATTGGTCTTCAATGTATTCTTAATTTAAAAATTTGAATTTTCCAGTCGCCATTTTGAAAAAGTGGTACCACGCAATTTCACTTGACTTAAAATACATCATAGGGTGACACCTGCTCCCATGCACCTTGCCTTGGCCAATCCATCGGCCTGGATCTCTTCATAACATTCAGCCTGGGCAAAGCCCAAGCAAAGTCAGGCAAAGTCTGCCTACGCTATCTGCGGCTGTCCATGGATTGACGCAGTTTACCCATGTATATTTTTATATTTGTGTATCTACATCTAGCAGCCCATATGCAATGCTAGGCAGCTCTCCCCCGACCTCCAGTGGCAACACACCCATCATATGTATCTGCTGGTTACCACCTCTTTACCATCCTTGTGCTTGCGTCATTGTTTCTCCTTGCAGACTCCTATTCCAATCCTATGTCACCTGCTTCTTTTGTTTGTTCACCAAAAGCCCTCAGTGTTCCTCTACTCGTACTCATGCTAATCTCATTCATCCTTCTTGTACTCCTCATACTCCTTCTAATGATCTGGCCCTCTGGCATGCCAGATCACTTTGCGATAAATCTATTTCTGTACTCGACTTATTTCTTTGAGTAAACCTCTATTTTCTTTTTATTACTGAAACTTAGATCGCATCTTTTAACACTATTATTCCTGCTACTTTTCTCTACATCTCTCACATCATTCTGTCATACACTGCATCAATCTGGCCGTGGAAGGGGGACTGGTATTTTGGACAGTTCTTCCTTGGTACTTGCTCCCAGTATTCTGACTCTTCGTTTGAATTCTCATATCCATTTTTTTCTCGCCCTCCTTCCATTACCCTTCGACTTGTCTATCATTCACCTGGCCCTGTTGGATCATTCTGTGACAACATTGACAATCTTCTTTCTTTTATTCTTTCTTCTGCTACTCCTCTCATTCTCTTGGGAAACTTTAATCTCCATGTATCTTCTGTTCATTCAACTCTACCATTTCTTGCAATTCTTGATTCGCATTTCTTCACTCTCTTGCTAGTCCTTCCTCTCATGTCTTGGGCTCTTGCTTGGATCTTATTTTCACTTCTATTTCTACATCTTCACTATCTGCACTTCCAGTCTATCTTTCTGACCACTATCTTCTTTCTTTTTCAGTATTTCCATTGCATTCCGTATCTGATTCTTCTTCTCCCATTAAAACACCCTACTGTGGGTGTGATTTACACACTTATAAATCTCCTCTGTTTGTTTCCTTATGTATCGCTGCTCTTCCCACCCACACCTCTTTTGATACCTTATCTGCTGATGAGGGTGTCTGTACTCTGTCAGCCTCCCTTTCTTTTTCTTTCGAAGCTCTTTACCCTACCTCGACATTCTATCTTTCTTGTAAACCCCATCAACCTTAGCTTTCTTTTCATCTCTGCGCTACGTGAATTGTACTATGTTGCCTTGAAAGACGCTGGCGCAAGTCCAGGTCAGAGGTGGACCAATCTGTCCTGTTCTGTTTAGCATGCTCTCTTTGATGGTAGTATGCTTTCTGCCAAACGTTCTTATTTTATGATTGTGTGCATATCCTATCAACTCATCCTAGATGCTTATTTCAAACTCTTTCACGTCTTTTTTCTCATGCTACTCCTGCTCATTCTAGAACTTTGCTCTATTTTTCTCCTCAAAGGTGGCCTCACTTTTCTCTAGTATTCAGTCTTCTTTTTTTTCTATTACCTCCATCTTCCCTTTACTTCCTAGCACCACTATTTCTTGTCTCTCACCCATTTATAATGAAGAGAATTTTCTCTTATTAACTCAAGCTCATCCCACTGCTACCATGGTTGATCCTATCCCTTCTGTGATTATTTCTAAAATCTATCCCTCTCTTGTTTCTTATCTTACTTCCTTTTTTAACATTTGTCCTTCGACTTCGGTCTTTCCCTCCTCTTTTAACCATGCATCTATCTTTAAAGAAATTCCTCTGACCCTATCCTAGCTTCCGATTTTTTCCTATTTCTCTCTTGCCGTATCTTTCTAAACTTCTTGAACATTTAGATTACTCTCAAGTTTCTACTTTTTACTCAGCAAACTCTATTCTTCCTCGATCCCAGTTGGTATTTCATCCTTTTCACTCCACTGAAACAGCTCTTCTTTCTGACTCTAATTCCTAACTTTTTTCTGCACATTACTCTAACCACTCAATTCTTCTTTTGCTTGTAGACTTTTCTGCAGCTTTTCAGCAAGTTGACAACCCTCTCTTACTTTCTTCTCTTTCTTATTATGGATTCTCTGGATTTGTTCTTTCTTGGTCATACTTATCTCATAGAACATTCTCGGTCTGCTGGGTCAGCTCATCCTCTGACACACTTCTGCTTGTTCACGGTCTTCCTCAAGATTCTGTTCTTGATCGTTTCCTTTTTTTCCCCTTTATACTTCCCCTTTGGCTGAAGTTATCACTTTTATGCAGGCGACACTTAACTTTTTCTTGTTTTTCCCCCGAAGTTCATGATAAACTTTTGGCATGTTTAAAGCCATCAATTCTTGGATGTATGCACACTTTCTTGTATTAAACACTGCTAAAACGGATGTACTTTTCTTTCCTGCAAATACTATTCCACTTTCTCTTCAGCCCTCGTTTATTTCCTTTCAACCCTCTCAGCTCACTAGTTCTTCTAGGGCTCATAACTTTTTACCTTGACTCTGATCTATCTTTCTCACATCATGTCTCAGTGTCTGAACACTTTTTTTTTTTGCTATCACTTGTATAATATTTGTAAAGCTCATACTTTTCTAACTTTTAAGGCTGCCAAACTTCTGATTTATTCACTAATTTGTTCACACCTTTTTTACTGCTCTGTTTCCCTAGTTGGTCTTCCTATATCTCATCTTGCTCCACTGAAATCTGCTTTTAATGCTTCTATTCAACTTCTTCATCTCCTCTCTGCTCATGACTCTATTATTTCTTCTCGCTCTACTCTTGGCAGGCTCTCATTTCATTCTCGATTTAAATAAAACATGTTGTGGCTTGCCTTTAAATCTCTCTATGGCCTTGTGCCTATCTTTCTTCCCTTGTTTCATTCTATACTCCTTCTCGTTCTCTTCGCTCAAATTCTCAATTTCCTCTTGTGGTCCGTTATCCTCCTTGTACTCAATCACATTTTCGTTCTTTTTCTTGGTTAGCTCACTTACACTGGAATACTAGACCACTTTCTCTTTGTTCTATGTCTCTGTATTCTTTACTCTGTGTTTCACTGAAGACTTATTTTCTCTGATCTGACATACAAGGTTGATTGCTCCTACATATGTGCTTGCATTTTCATTTTAGTGTACTGTTTGTATTACTCTATGTATAGCGCTTTGGCGTAAGGCGCTATATAAATCCCAAATATAATATAAAAATTATGAAGCCTACATGAAGAAACTTGCCACTTTGCAATTTCAGTTAATGAAACCAATGTATATGAGAAAAAGTGAATACAAAGGTGAATGAAAGTGCCACTGAGAAGGGCATTGTCGACACGTATTCAAGTGTTTCTTGCCTATAATGTTCTGGTACTATGATGGCTCGATTTAGATGCTGGCATCCTCAGCAACGCCTGCTGCTAACACCCATTTGAGAGGTGCGATGGAACTACTGCCAGTTCCTCTAACCCCTCATATTACCATCTCTAAAGCAAACAGTGGAAAGCCACTGCTCGATGTAGGGTTTGGAAAATAAAAATATGGGATGGTGAAAGGAAAGCTAAGCATTCCATCCACAACACACATGCGGATGCAGTGGGTGGAATCCTTTACTAAACTCGGAGGCCAGAGAGAGTGTTGGTAAGAAGGGGCCCGCAGACGTTGTGAGCCCGCACGCAGTGCCTGATCACACACATTATTGGCTGACATAAGTGATATCAGCCTCAGTATAACCAGTTGTTGGCTGATTCCTGCAAAAAAAGTTCAGGGACGTACTGTATGTGAACAGTAAGTCTCATTTTATGAGGCTGTGCCTGTCATTTGGTCAATTCACATGTGCTAGGTACTGAGCATGCACATCACAGACCTGTGCAATGAGGCTCAACATTTCATTTCTCCAAGTAATACTAATTAGTGGCAATTGTGAGATTTCACCTGGTGAGACCTGCGACAACACGAATGGCACACTTTGCACAATTCTATGTTATGTTATGCTGATTTATAATGTGCACCACTGCCATTTGCATGGTTTTCGGGTGCTCATGTGGCTCTGTAAGAAAAGTGGGTAGTGTTGGTTAGTGAGATGGAGAGGGATAGGATGGAGGCTGTGCTCATCTGTTGATGCATAGAGAATCAGGAGGGAATGGTGTCTCTGTGTGCTTTCTAGGTGTTCTTTGTGATATGCACTGCGGTTGTTGTGCCCAGAAGGGTGGCATCTCATGTCTGAGTTGTTTGTTGTCTGCAGATATTGGGTTTGTAGCATGAGTAGAGAGAGATGTGTGGTTTGCATGTTTTTTATTTTTTTTCTACTAGCACTCTGGTCCTGTGTGGTATGTGAGAGTTGTGGGATGCTGAAAAGAGAAGGGGGTGCTAGTTGGATTCTGGTGATCTGCAGTGTTAAGTAGTTTTATTGCTGGTCCTTCATTCTGTATTGTCCCATGTTTGCTTTCGTGCAAGTGTATGACTTGTAGATCTCAAGTCTATGTTTATGTCACTGAGTTGAATAGCCAGGTTTTTAGTCATTTCCTGAATTTTAGGTGGTCTTCCATTGTATTTTCCTTTGGTCTGAGAGTTCTATAGTTTGGCTACAGGACAGGAAAATTCCTCACAATTTCCCTTTCTCGTAGTGTTTTGTTTCTTTTTGGAGGTCGTTGCTTGATCTTAACTCTCTTCATGATTAGTAACGGGTGATTTAAGCCTGGAAGAATTCAGCTCCTTGTCCGTGTAGTGATTTATGGGCAATGCAAAGGGCTTTAAGGTTCATTAGTTTTCTTTGCTGGTAACCACTGTAGACTTCTTAGGGCCGGTGTGCTGTGGTCTCTTCTATTTAATCTCAGGAGTAGTCTTGCTGCAGTATTTTGGATGAATTGTAGTTTTTGTGTGTGTTGCTCTGGCATTCCAAGGTAGATACTATTTGTGTAGTCTATTATTGATAATACTAAGGAGATGATCACAAGGATTGTGCCTGGAAAATGGAGTTAATGGAGGATTCTTCATATTAATCATAGGATTTCTAATTATTTTTTGCTTTTGCGTTGATTTGTTGTTTCAAAGAAAGGATGTTGTCAATGAGGGCTCCTTGATTTGTTGTCAGGGTCAGTGTCTTCTGTTGGGTTCCGATGTTTGGTTGGGTTGCCATGCTCGTTGGCCAGCTCAGGTATGCCTGTGTTGCATTGTATTCCGGTAGGGAGATCATTATTTCTGTTTTGGTTGGATTTAGCTTGAAATTGTTGTTTCCAGGTGTTTATGTCAGTGAGAAATTTTTGAGGGAGTTGTCCGGGTCTCGGTCCGAGGTTATCTTGAAATTGAGTTGGGTGTGGTCAGTCCATGGGTGTGAATGAGGTTCTTTAGTGGGATCATGTCGATGTTGAAGAGAAGTTGAGTGAGGCTTAATCCTTCTCGTACACTGCAGGTGATATTTTTAGTATTTGAAGTAAATGGTGGTAGGTGTGTTCATTTGGGTATGATTGGTGAGAAAGGATGTCAGTCATTGTAGTGCAGAGCTTTTCATGTTGCATTCCTCCAGTCTCTTTGTTAGCGTTGTGTGCCTGATCTTGTTAAAGGTGGCTGATATGTCCAGTAGTGTGAGGGACAATTGGGTGCTGTTGTCAACATCTATTTTTAGGTCGTCCTATGTGGAGAGGAGTTCTGATTCAGTTCCTCTCATGGCCCTGTATCCAACTTGGGATTGGTACAGTATTCCATTGCTTTCTGCATGATTGAGTAGTTATTTGTAGACATGGTTCTCTAGTATGTGTTCTGGGTATGGTAGATTTGATGTAGGTCTGTAGTTAGTGAGGTCTTCTGTATTTCCTGTCTCATCTTTTAGGAGGGGTTTGATGTCCACTGATTTGAATGATTTTGGTACAATTCGTGTGTTTAGGGATAGACTTATTAGTAGTTGGAAATATAAGGCTGGTGCTGTGTGTCTTAGAGGTTTTTTGTAGATACCCGACGGGTGTGGGTCACTGGGAAATACAGTGATATTGGTGTCTTTGAGTGGTTTGTCGAAAATGTTCTAGCTTGTAGGTTTCAAATCTATCAAGTGTTGTGGTGGTTGATGGAGTGCTGGTTTCTGGGAGGGTGTTTGAGGTATCTCTCAAACTCCCTTAAAAATCTAAATGTATTTCTGGATGAATTGTCATTGTATATTTGTATTTGAATGGTAAAGGAGTTTTATAAAGCACACACCATCATCATCATAGACTATAGCCAGCACCAGAACAGAAGTAGCCAGGGATTAGTGTATCACTATGTACATCTGGGTGAATGGCCATGATGTTTTTCAGATTTTTCCTGAAACATATATCTTGCTCTTGTCTAAGTACCTTAAGTAAGCAATTTCAGCACTTTGCTGTATGGTATATTAAAGATTGAACTCCAGCTTTTGATTTATTTTATCTTAGCACTATCAGAAAACTAGCTGTATTCGACCTAATCTGTCTTTTTGGTTGGTACAATGTAAGACTCTCAGACCATTAGGATGTGTTCCAGTTTACCATATTACCATAGACATAGCTTTAAAGCCAATTCTTTTTGTGTTTATTCCAAGCCAATGTAAGGGATACCAGGTGTTAGATGATCGTATTTTCAAATTTTCAGCAGCCTTCTAGCGAGCACATTTTGCAAGCGTTGTAATTCTGAGAGCAGGATCTGGAAGCCCTATGTAAATGCTTTTACTTAAAATCAAGTTGTGAAGTTACATAAGAGTATACTGTCTGGAGCTCATGTACAGAAGACTAAACAGAAAGCAAGTGTTTAACTATTTGCATGCTCGGCACAGACTTGAATTTACTCTGCATGGTATAAAACACGGAATATGGGGAGTGGAAGAATATCCAGATCAGTTCTTATTGCCTGTGTATTTTTTCTGCTCTGCAACCCCTTCGTGCTAATGGCACAGATCAGGTTTATAGGTCACAGATGTCATTTGACAGCTGTTGTGACAGCAAAGTCACAGCAGCGCAGAGGCTGCAGATCAATCTTCACATCTGTTCTCAAAAACAGATAATTATGCTAAACTATCAACCTGGTGGCAGGATAACATGGACATATAAGCCATACCTTGGTGTGTACGATTGTGTGCCAAGTACAGCACTAATGGGATGATCAGATCCATTCCTTGAGTCATAGCTTTTCTGTTCTTTCTTTGCACAGTGTTGGAACTGTGAATTATAAGTGTCAATAAGTATTTTGAAGAAGGGTCGATAAAATGCAAGCCTTTTGTTAGGGAAGAGGTCTTTGATCCCCCATCCAGATTTACATGAATGCAAAGGCCAACATTACTTACTGGGAAAATGGAGATTAAATTACCTCTGAATAAAATAAAAAACCCAACAAGAAAACCTATGCCACATTTTCTGAAACACCTTCAGTACAAGGACTAGCCTGGGCTTGGCGGTGGTGGTAATTGGGAGTACAATGTGGCCCCTCTAGTTTATTGATATGTGAGAATCATTATTTTGGATGTACGTGAAACTTGCCCAAAATCATGGCTGGTTCAGTACGAGTGATATCTTACTCCTAAGAGTCCTTTAAGACGAGGTAGCAATACTCGGAGGCGAATGGTGATGCAGAAGTTACTCAAACATCAATGATCAAAACGACTCAGGAGGTTTGGCAAAGTGTGTTTCTGTTAAAATATCAATTATCTAAAACAGGGAGTACAACAGGCATCATCCGACACTGCACAGCTGGATCTCGGAACATGTCATAAAAAACTGCTCTTTTATAACAAATCTGTGTCACTGCTGACGTCATACTACGTGGCAAACTTCAAAACTTATGAGTACGAGTGGTTGGCTTTCAGTGAACATCTACTTATATGTTCTATGTAGCCACTGGTTATGACTGGGTACCTAAGTTAGGTGGGCATCAAAACCCACCTCCAATAACTGGTCATCATTGTCATCACTAAATACACGACGATCAATTTGTTCTTCAAACCATATTGCTCTTAATTACACGGCCCACTATGTTTTGGTACCCTTGTACCCCTCTAGAATCTTCCACACGGTTGCATCATGCAGGCTACCATCCCATGTGCATGGAAGCTCAGCGTGATAATGCCTCCCCTCCAATTAAGCCACTATCCATCAACACTCCTTCAGTCTATTAGACAATTAAGCTTTGAAATTGGCCTTGTAACTGTTGACTTCGTCTTGGAATTAAAGGGAGTATAGCTTCACTGTCTTTTAGTTTTGGTACAGCCAGACTCAAGCTATTTCGATCTCAACCATGTGACTTGAACACCATTCTTTTCGAGCTTGTGCAGCATTTAATCGTATTCAATTATGAACTGTAAATACCTGTAGTGTTTTTTTCCTGTTGCTTCAAACAGCCGAGTGTTCCTTTCTCACATTCGTTGTAGCCTTCTTGACAGGCATCAATTTCACTGTGGTCTTGTTTCCTTGGTTCCGGGCCAGCCCCATCTTCCCTGAAACTTGCCTTACCATCAGTAATTTCCAACTGTGCCACTCATTTTGAAAGTCTTTTTCTTGTCCATTGGGGTTCAGGCCTGCTAAAGTGCATTGTGGAATCATCCAGGTTATATACATTCCTATGTATATACATTGGGGCGTCGCCGCAATCTAATTCACTACGTATCAAGCCTTATACATACTTTTCCCTGCTTGAGTTTCAGCACTGTACACGTGTAAACTGATTTACATATTCTTCAGTGTTTCTGTAGCATGAGCATCTTCATCTTAAGCCGAAATGTTGCTCATCTGTACCAGCTGTTCTTCAACTCTTAGAGAATACTGTTACATTCCTTCTCTCCATCCAGCGTACGTCAACTCCTGTTTCATATGACGTCACCAGGCTCCTTTCTTTGTTTAAATGCACATTTCTTCTGGTACTTCATCCAAAAGAATACTATGTCTCCATGCATTTAGGTAAGGTTTCCTCAATGCATATCTTGTCTCAAAGGTTCTCTGCGGTATTGGTGTACTGACTGGGACTGCACATGTCGTCTTCGCTGTCTCCAGACATATAGGCAACATAGGGGCAGAGTTTGGAGTGAGGTACTCTGACTGTACCTCTACACGAGGCAATGTTGTAAGGAAGCCTACATCGCCACATGTAGGGGTGTATTAATGGCCGTCAGAGTGAGCAAACAGTGAATCAGGCATCATTGCTAGAAGGGGGTCACCAACAAAGGTATTTTGCTTCCATTGGCGTAATAAATCTGGGTATTGGCTCTGTATAACCGCTATTTAAAGGTGATGTTATTTAAAGGGACATGCTGCATTCGAGGTGCATCTGGGAACACTCCCATCATACTAAACAGAGTCACCTTTCTCCTGCAGAATGTAGCATAGATGAATGCAGGACACTGTCTACTGTCCTGATGTCCACTGGCGAGCGTATGCATGCAATGCATGGGGGCCTCCACTGCGGTCCCCATGATTCTGAGGGCAGTTGAACTTCATTTCCCTAGCAAGATGGCCTCTGGCAGGAAACTACCTCTTCTAAACTAGGTGAATATTAACAACTTGTAACCTACCCTGTGTGATTTATGGTAATTGAGAAGGTTTATCAATTGAGACACATCAAAACAGCGTTCATGACAGACCACAGATGATCCTGGATTTTTAGTGGTAAAAGACCTCAAATCATGAGGCTTTCACCAATAATAATAACAACAGTCATTTTTTAGATAGTCCCTATTGCCAGACTCTTTGTGCTTCTTAGCGCTATTTTTTTGGATCACTTTTTATGTTTAATATATTTTATTTTAATGTATCAAATGGGTAATAGAGCTAAAAGAATAACAATACCAAAATGCGTTTTTTTTTCTTGTGGCTAAACTATTAACAGTGAAACCAGGAGACCTGAATTCTAATGAAACTCACTTGAAAAAATGTTGTGCCCCTGGTCAAATTACATTTTTTGGAAAATAATTCCTGAAAGACCACATTCTTACCATTAAACCTATGACTATTTCAGTGCTTTCTTAAACAGAATGTGCACCATATAGCAATTGCATGACTGCATTACTGAACTGATGGGCACTCACGCTATTCCCAAATCTCCTTTCCCAGCTCCATTTACAGCATCTATTTACCGCTTTTCCATCCCCTCATCTTACCCCGGCTCATTTTCTTTCCTCCAGTAGTCTAAGGTGTGGATACCGCTTGCAGGGGCACAATGCGTCACACTTCCCGGGCCAGCTAGGCACTCTGAAACTACTATGGTGGTATTCTGGAGAAGTACAAAAGCGTGGTAATATTCAATAATCTAGTTTTCCTCACAATCCTTTACTTTCCGGTCTTGCTACTCCTAGTAAACCCCAGGTTTTTCTTTCAAAACTGGAAGTAGCTATGTTTGCAATAATACAGATCTCACTGAGGATGGTGTTGCGCCGTTACCAGCATCAGGTGACCGCCCGCGACTTGTTTTCAATAAAAAAGGGATGTCAGTCTCCACGCGGGACAGAATCCCCGTTAACCAGCAACAGGTCATATGACCTTAACTGCAAGGCGCCGCCGCTGGTGATCAAACAGCGCAGGGCCTGTAACAACTGCCTACGAGGGGTGGCAGCACATCCTGTTCCATGAGTCAATGCAGCGGCCCCCTTAGGCGGCCGCTTCCTGACCAAGCCGTGTCACGGCAAGGACACTGCAACATTGCCGTGGCTCCTGCAGTCCCATGAGGGGCCCTGTAAGACATGTGGGTGCAGTGGTGATCATTCGAGCGTTGTTCCT
Organism: Ambystoma mexicanum; assembly: GCF_040938575.1. Lineage (NCBI taxonomy): Eukaryota > Metazoa > Chordata > Amphibia > Caudata > Ambystomatidae > Ambystoma > Ambystoma mexicanum. Next base: position 113,144,844 of record NC_090934.1, on the reverse strand, counting down.
CCCCTCTTGGTGGCTCTGGCATGCCTGCTCTCAGCAAGGGGTCCGTGACAGGGCACTCATGCTACTGGGGAGTGGTGGACCTCTTGGCAGGGTGGAGCAGTGTACCACGCACCTGCACAATAGAAAGAGACAGGTTTTGAGAGGGGCACATCAGCAACCATCTCTTAACAAGGGTTGCTGGAAGGAGTGTTGGCCGGTAACAGTTCTTTGCATCAAATTCTTTTCCATTGAATTTTTTGCATCAAGGGTTTTGCAACGAAAAAATATGCATCAAATGCAAGTTTTTGAGTGGTAAAGGGTTATTTTTTTCTGTGGTGGGCTTTAAAGGGTAAAAAACGAGGGTAAAAGGGGAAAAGGGTAAAAACCATTGGAAAAGTCCCTTGATGCAAATAAATTGATGGAAAGACCATAAACAGTGCTGGCCCAGTCCTTCAGTATATCCTTGCATCCACGGACCCGGGCTTGCGACCCCTAGTAGAGGGATGCTCGTCTGGCCTGTGTGTATTCTACACCCTGCTAAGGGAGGGGGTTCAAGAGACCTGATCGTATGCCGAGGGGTGCCGGGTCGTCCCAGAAGGGCCCAAAGTTGCAGCCAACATGATGGATGTGGTCCTTGATAATGACAAAGTTGCCGTCAGTGGCCCTGAGAACTCCACTGTCAACAGTCCGTGGGGATGGGATAACAAGCAGAAGCATGTCCCAGGCCATCCTCAGGGGTTTCATGGGGTGCCTGGTTCCCGAATTTGAGGTTACGGGTTCACCAGCTACCTTGGGTCCCCGGTGGAACATGTGGGTCGAAAGACTAGAAAGGGAAGATGAGCATTCAGCTTGCTCGGGCTGTCCAGACTCGAAGATGCTGGGGACATCCAGGATGCATTATTTTTCTCTGCCAGCTCAGAACAGTGGAGAAAACCGAGATGCTCAGTGTCTATCCTGGACACGGACATGTTCATACTCGTGGACACAAGGGCATCTGTGAACGTAATGCAAGCTACACAGTTTTGCAAGCTACGCCCAACACCGCTCCTACGAAACCCAAAGATCAGCATCTTCACATACGGTGTAGCGTCACCACTGGCCCTTGATGGGGCTTTCAGTACAAGGGTACGCCATGAGGGGGAGGTGGTTGAGGCGACATTCTATGTGAACCCGGTGGCAAAATATATGCTGCTTAGCTGCTGTTTGGCAGAAGATCTTGGGCTAGTACATTTCACCTTTCAGGTGTATCAAAACGACATTGACTGTCTGCTTGCAAAGTTTCAGAATCTGAAGAAGTGGTGTGCCTGAAGGGACACAAAGTTTGTCTGCACATGGAGGCTTCGGTCTAGCCTGTGGCACTATGTCACAGGAGAATACCCTTCCATCTGAGGAAAAAGGTGGTGAACAAGATCTGTAAGCTTGAATACGCAGGCATCATTGATAGTGCGGATAGGCCTATGCCCTGGGTATCGCCCATAGTGGTAGCCAGCAAACCCAAATGCCCGGATGAAGTACACATCTGCGTACATATGAGGCTGCCCAACAGGGACATTCATCCGGAACGACACCCAACGCCTACCCTAGATGACATTCTGGACGATCTGCAGGGAGCCAAGTTATTCTCCACCATGGATCTCAAATCAGGGTATCATGAGATTCCCCTGCATGTGGAGTCCCCAGCAATAACCATATTTTCCTCACATGTTGGACTATTCCGTTATGAAAGCCTGAGCGTCAGGGTGTCCTCAGCGGCTGAGGTGTTCCAGCACATCATCAGGGATGTGCCAGCTGGGTCTCTTAGGTGTACTCAATGTGAGTGATGATGTATTAATACTCTCAGTCACCAAAGGAACACATGTGCAGACTCACAGATGTGCTAGAGAGATCCGCTCAACAAGGGTTGACTCTAAACCAGAGACAGTTCCGGTTCATGGAATCCAGAGTTGACTTTTTTGGATTTGTTTTCCATCACAGGGGGCTGTCACCCGATCCGAGCAAGGTGGAAGATATTAAGAAGACAGTGGCCTCAGCTTCCTAGACAGAGAGACAGCGTTTTTTGGAGATGGTGAATTTTTTGGGAAGATTCATCCCCAACCTTACCGTGTTCACAGAACCTCTATGCCCACTGACTCAAAAAGATCAGGACTGGAGCTGGGGGCCCACTAAGCAGAAGGCATTCTGGAGCACCAAGGAGGCGCTAGTGGCAGACACTACCATGGCGTACTTAGACCCCACGACGAAGAATACTAAAATTGTGATTGATGCTCACCCAGTGGGCCTGGGCGCAGTCCTACTGAAGGTTTCAGAGCAAGGGGAGGGATGACCGGTGGCCTATGACAACAAAGTGCTAATCCTCACCCAACACCGGTACTGACAGATAGAGAGGCAGGTGCTAGCTGTCTTGTGGGGGTGCAAGCGTCTTCACATCTACATCTAAGGCCATCCCGTCATGGTGGTCACGGATCACAAGCCCCTAGTGTCTATAATGGGAGGTTCTGCCTCCCATGCACCGATTCCGCTCTTGAGTTGGCCACTGCATCTGCAGGAGTATGGCATCACCCTGGTTTTCAATGCTGGCGCACACAACCCGGCGGAATATCTGTCTGACCAGCCAATGGCAGAGGGGCCCACAGATGTTCTGGACATGGATGACATGGAGGAGCTGGTAGCCATGGTCACCCGGGCGGCAGTGTCTTCATCTATGTCAGTCGCTGACATTGTTGAGGCGACACACCAAGACACAGGAATGCAGGATCTGTTGGATCAGCTACACCAGCTACTAGAAGGACAATGGAAAGGCTTCCTATCCATGACCTGGCACACGCATATCTCCCTGGACTTTGGAAAGTGAGGAATTATCTCTCCATAGGTCATGATCAGGTTCTGCTCTGTGAGACCCAACTGGTCATCCATGTCGCTCCACAGGATCAGGTCCTACGGCTGGCGAATGTGTGCCATCAAAGGGCCTGCAAGACCAAAGCCTGCCTTCTGGCAAGGTGTGGTTTACAGATTTGGGGAAGAAGGTGGAGGATGCAATCAGAAGATGCACTTGGTGCCAGGCCTCTGTTGAAGGGTCCCCGAATCACGTCACCAGAAAGAGCATCAGCCCCGTGGGAGGCCATTAGCCTTGACTTTCACATAGTGTTTCAGTCCCAACACTTCCTTGTCATGTTGGATGAGTTTTCACAATACCCCATTGCACAGTTTGTGGACTCCCCAGCAGAAGGGACAATCGCGCCCATTCTGGAGGCCTTGTTTGCAGCCAACATGGATCCACGAATCAGTGAGCTATGGCAATAGGCCACCATTCCATAGCGACATGTTTGTGAGATTCCTGGGCTCAAATGGAATTGTGCACAAGCATATTACTCCCCGCTTGCTGAGCGGCAACAGGGATGTTGAACGATTCATGCTGACACTGAACAACGTGTTCCGCACAATGGTGGACAGGGAGAAACTGCTGGAGTACACCCTCACATCGTTCCTTATGGTGTACCACACCACACCTGATTTCACCACATGGGTGGCGCAAGCAGAGGCTGTCTTGGGACAACAAGTTAGATTCCCATCCAAAAGCATGGATCCAGGAAAGACGGGGTGGTGGATAGGGGTCATGGTCCAGAAAAGACAAGAGAAGGCCAACAAGAAGGAGTCAGTGAGGAGGAGACTTTTCGATCAGCCTATAGGTTTTGGCGATCAAGTGCTGGCAAGGACCAGGAACCCACACGCAAGCTTTTCCTACCTCATGACCGGTGCCATGGACGGTGACTGATCATCAAGGCTCCATGATCACAGCAGCAAGAGCACGGGAGTCACTTACCAGGAACAGCAGCTGTTTCCGTTATCTTCAGGGAATGGCAGATAGAGGTGGCCGGCTGAGGAATGGCAGCACTACCACCTCAGGAATGGAGTGCCGGGGTAGCCCGAAACCAAAGGACCTGTCTGTGGAAGATGAGGATCAGTGTTGATGGGCTGGTCCAGCTAACCCAGTTGCAGCAGCACGGTATCCCCAGCGCAACACAAGACATTCTCCTGAGATGCTCATGGAGCACGTCCTGGAGTGATATGTAACCCAGCATAGGTGTTGGCCTGGAGCTGTTCAGTTATGAATGTGTGATGCTAATTGTTGATTTGTTTGTGATGGTTGTAAGGGATGTTATGACGTGCACTGTCACCATTTTCAGGTGACAGCCTGCATCATGTTTTTATTAAAAAGGGGGTGTCAGTCTCCACGCGAGACAGATGCCCTGCTAACCAGAAACAGGTTGTATGTCCTTAGCTGCAAGGGCCCGCAGCCGGTGATTAAACGGTGCAGCGCTGTAACATGTGGGTCTCTTCACCTCACTCCCCAGGCCTCCTCCCCAGCCTCTCACACATTACTCTGCCCCACACCATCTACTCTGCCCTTCAGCGCTTCCCTTGGCCTTGGTACATCCCCCTGCCCGTCTCCTTCTTGTCTCCCTGTAACCGCAGCTTTGCCTCATCAATCTTCCCACAACCTTTTCTCCTGGACCTTATCATCTCCCAAAACCCTCTTTCTTCCACCCTCACCCTGATGCTTTATCCTTATTCATTCCCTGTGCCCTCTCCCCCACTGAACGCTCTTTCTATTTGTGTGTCTTCCCTCTTACACATTCACACAGCTGGCCCCTCACACTATCCTTAATCACTTATCTCTCTCCCCTTGGTATTTTCTCCTATGGAGACTGGTCTCTGTCCCATTTGGCCATACAGTAGCAATGCAGAAAGCCAAGGGAAGACCTGATCAGGTGTGAAGTGCTCTGCTCAATAGCACACTCCTCCTAACAATTCTTCTCACTGGATCCTTGCATGTGCTCTGTCTACAGTGAACTTTCTCTAACCACCACCAGTCTTCACTGGGCTCTCCCCACAGAGATTGAGGTTGCACCAGAAAATGGCAGCCCCACCAACCTCTTTGATAGGATTAAAAAGATGTGCAGTTGATTTGCCTGTTCTGCATCTCCTATTGTGTAGAAACATTTATCAAAATGTGTAGAATGCACACAGTAGTAACTGAAAGGCTCTTGCCAAGTAACACAGGAAATTCATTACGTGGCTAACAAAATACTCAAAAGATATAATAAACTACATCTTGATGTGTTTCTGGTGTAAATGCACTCTAACTTAACTGCTATACAAAGAACATTCCTCCTGTGCAGTGGCATGGGCAGGGACCAGGGCAGGGGGGCCTGTCAAATAATTAGACACGTCATTGGAGCAGCCAACCTGGCATCCTTTGGCTGGCAACATAAAGAAAACTCTCATTGTTGAGTACAAGAAAACAAAACCTGTAAAACTATGTAAAGGTCAAAGGCAGCAAGAAGCAGTAAGTGGTCTATAGCAGCCAGGGGTATAGCCTGAGACTCTGTTACATTGCCAAGTGGTAAAATATGCTGACAAGACTGGGTTAGAGGGATTTTTCCACCCCTATGTTCTATGTCTACTCCTAGTTGATTGTACATTGCAATTGGGGTTAGTCCAAGTTTACCTGTATCCGAGCAGTAAATCCACTAGGATCCTGGCATACGGTCCTACTGTTACTGGTGCCTGATATCCTAGTATTACCGGGAAATTCTAGGTGCCTGCAACAGCGGTCATTCCTCATTTGATGGAGTCCCATAGGACTTCATGGATGGATTGCCGGTAATATAGACTATTTCTTGCTGGTGGGGTCCTGAATTACCTCCAGCTCTTGGATGGAAGTTGATCAGTAAACCCCTACCGGTAAACTTGTACTCTGCCGGTCTGGAAATACTGGCACTTACTGGACCAGCAGAGCCCGATTGAGGCCCAATATCAGTTTCTCCAGTGATACACTGAACACAGCTGGAGAATGAGGACCTGCATGAGAGAGGCATTCTGATTCCTTATCGCTTCCATACAACACTGCCTCCCTCCAACTCAGAGATTAGACATCCAATTGTGGAGCCCATGCTATCAATTTGTATTTTTCATTTGGGAAAACTAGTGCAGCTGAAAATCAGTAGGCCGTGTCTCTCAAAAACCTGTAATGAGTCATTAATCATGAATACACCAGTTTGTGTACCACTGACCCGTCTCTTATCTCGGCAACAAGCGTGCAAACATGATAAGAGGTTAGTGAGGAAATAGCCAAGTCTTGATGGTGCAATGAATTCCCAGACAACACTAACCATACCTGGCCGCTATTCAGAGAGATTCCCTTAAGTAGGTGGCCTGAACAGAGAAGGCATGGCTGCCAGCACTCATATGTTGTGAAGTGGAGAAATAATGGACAAGATGAGGATAATAGGGGCACAGTTATGATCTAAGGGTCATTCTTAGTGTCAGAATTAAGACAATGTCCTACTCACTGGTGTGGAGATAGGATGGAGACGAAATATGGAACAAAGCGCTCAGTTCCGCTCAACTGATACCATAGTGGAAAAAGGGCAAACAGTAGAGAGATTCAGGCTCCAAGCCCAGGAGGCAAAAAGGCAAGTGCCTGAAAAAAACGTTGTTATGATGGTAGGCAGCATGAGTCCAGATGAAGATGAAACGTAGCTGTAGAAGCCAGATGAAATACAACAGAATTCCAGAGAGGCAGCAGAAGCGGGGATGAAGTCAGCTGGAATCCAGGAAGGTAAACAAACATAGCAGCAGAAGTGAGGTGATTTGCCAGAGATGTCCAGCAAAGCAGTAGAAGCGGGAATGAAGACAGCCGGAATCCAGGAAGGTAAAGAAACGTAGTAGCAGACGCAGCGCAGTGAGGGGCGTTGCTAGGGGGGGGCTAAGGGGGCTATAGCGCCTGATCTTTTGGTTGTAGCCCCGGATAGAATCTCAGGAGCTACAGCCAAAAGACTAGCCAGCCCCCAGTCCAAACAGTTCCGACATCAGCATAGCCCCGGGTCTTTTCCAGACCTAGCAACTCCCCTGGCAGTGGAGCAGCAGAGGCAGGATCATAGAAACAGCAGTAGTGTGATCACTTTGCACGGAAAAACAGCAAGCTCCATGAAAGGACAAGGGAGAAAGAAACAGAGCTCGGCGGAGAGGCAGAGATAACAAAAGAGGAAAAAGGACGGAATAATATTGGAGTCGTGTGGAACACACAACAGAGAACATCAAACAGAAAGGATTACCCATTTTGAGGCACAAAGTTGCTTGCGTCTCTCACTGTTTTGAATGAATGGAAAACAATGCGATCGGTGTCAGGTGCCATCTTTACGAACACTAGAACCTCAAAACAAAAGTGGTCTGCGCCATAATGGAACAGTGCTGCGTAGGAGGCACCATCGTTTCCACAGGGACCACAGAGCGGTTCTGACATTATGCCCCCTTTCAGCCGGCAATGGTCCAGGCTTCCTTGGATGAAGGAATGGAAACGTTGAAGTAGACAGGGGGCAGGGATGTTAGAAACCAGTTCCCATTAACATTCTGAAGCGCTGTATCCAGCCCAGGTTGCCTTGAACGATGATTGTCTGCACATTTCTTGACTTTTTCCCTAGTATGCTGTAATTGTTTTTAAGGCAATCATTGTTCCTACCTAATAGAAGATATGTGTTGGTCCACTGAGGGTAGATGGGATTGAAAAGGTATTTGAAGAGGTAAGGCGATAGGATGAAAACCATAGGAGCAGTGAAAGGTTAAAGTTCGCTAGGATGAATGCATGGCATTATTATGTGCAAACTCTGCAGTGGGCAATAATGAGAGTCAGTCATCATGGGCTGAAGTGATAAAACATCATTTGATTAATCTGTTCTGTCAACCCATTAGTTTGAGGGTGATAACAAGATTAAAATGCACATTCAATACCCAAACCTCTGTCGGATATGATGGTTGATAGTAAGCCATGTAAAAGATAGACCTCTCTGAGAAAGATGGTGGCCATTTCTGAAGCCGTAGGGACTTTAAAACGGGAATGAAATGTGCCTCTTTAGTAAAGGCATCAGTAACAACCTTTATGGTAGTGTTGCTTCGAATCAATCACAGATCAACAACACAATCAGTGGCAATAACTTCCCTTGGACAGGAAGGAATTAGTGGCTGTTGAGGTTTACCAACCATGGACGTGGTTGGTCTTTAATTTTGGGTGCAAATGGAACAGGTATGCACATAGTGCTGTATATCATCTTTAATTGAAGGCCACCAACAATGTTGTAATACAAGATCTTGAGTGGGCATAACACCACGATGACTTGCACTATGAGTGTCATTACATAACAAACAGATTTATTGCTGGAAGTCGAATCCAGTGACAAAAACAGATAAAGTAAACCCCTAAGGGTTCCAGGGTTCCAGGTTTAGGAACTCTGAAGTATCATTTTGAAGTTTCTGGGGAAAGGACTGGACATGAAAGACAAAGGTAACAAGTCCAAGTATAAATACACAAGAATAGAAGCAAGATGAGAACCATCTCCCTTTTAGGATAAGGCATCAGCCACAATGTTATTGGTAGACAGAATATAATTTATAAAAATAACTGATATTGAGCAAAGAAGTAGGCCCATCTAGCTTGTCGACTGTTTGAGCATTGCAGGTTCTGCAATGCCTTTAGATTTTTATGATCCGTCCTGACCTCAATCGGATGTTGTGCTCCCATCAATAGATGCCTCCATTCTTTGAAGGCTGATTAAATTGCCAATAATTCTTTTTCTAGAACAGTGTCATGGATTTCATGCTTGGACAGTGCATGAGATATGTAAGCCAATGGATGTTCCAATGTATCCTTTTGGGGTTGAAGTAGAACAGACCCTACCAGGCTGTCGTAGGCATCAGCTTCAATAAAGAAGGGTTTAGAGACATCAGGTTGACAAAGGACGGTAGCCATGGTGAAGGCAGATTTTAAATAAGAGAAGGTACTTTCAGTTGTTGAATTACAAACGCAGGGTACATCTTTCTTCAAAACGTTTGTCAATGGCAATTTATCGGGGGTCGCCTCGTAGAACTCACCAAAAAATTACAAAAGTAGTAAAAAATAGGAGTGTATGCCGGTGTATGAAGTAACACAGTTTTATTCAGGGCCCCTGACGCACCGGGGACAGCAAATTCAAACAGATCACGGAACAGCAGTGCATGAAAAGTCACCATCAAAGAAATGTCCCTAAGGTTAGAATTTATATACAATGCAAGTAATAAGTATTTGTGATCGTGCAACAAGAATACATCTGATTGGAATTCACACTTTGACCCCTTTGAGATCAAAAATTGGGACCACAAACATTCCCACACCACCCTCATTTACATCCTGTGACATCACAATCCACCCCCAATTCCCACAGCACAAAGTTAATTCAATGAAACATTTGAGACAACCCGTGTAACTTTAATCAACTGTCTTGGTTGCCTCATCCTAACTCTCATGAAATTGGCTTTCCACCATGACACCCCCAGAGCCTTGAACCACGGACATACTGCTATACAAATGTTCAATATAGGGGACCCTCTAACCCGTTTCCCTGGGGAAATGTTCAACAGGGCAATTTGAAACAGCTGTGGTTCTTTCGTCTACCTTAGAAAATTGTTTTTCATAAATTATTTTGAATTATAAAATGGTCACGTATTACTTATTGGTAGGCAAAGCTTGGGAGTTCTAATCTATGACCGTTAAAAATAAAAATAAAAACACTGTGTACTTCTCTCAACACTGGCATGGGATCGCAGACTCAGCACTAAATCACCAGCCACAGTGGCCTTTGCATCACACAAAATGCTAACACACCTTTAAAACAAATGCAAGTTTTGAAGGCTTATTTCCTGCGCTTCATTCTACCACTGAGTTTGATTATACCTACCTGTGCCCCTGTATTTATGGATTCGTTTTTATTAAGGATTTAATTTCACAGATATCAAAAAGTGGCCCCTCCCCTTTTACAGTGCTACTCTCACAGCTGATAAGTGTGTTCCTTTATACCGCTTTTAACTTGCACCTTTATTACAGTAACACCAAATCAGCATAGTTGGGGATGAACGTCCTGTAGAAGCTTGACAATCAAAGAAATCTCTGGATATCTTTAACAGACTCTGGGGTAGGCCACTTAAAAATGGCAGAGATCTTGCTTTCATCCATTTGTATGCCATCAGAAGATAGGATAAAACCCAAATAGGGTACTTTGTATACTCCAAAAAGGCACTTTTCTGTCTTGACTAAGAGCTGGTTTTCCCACAGTCTGCATAGAATTTCTCTAACATGGAAAAGGTGGTCGTCAACCATCTTTGAATAAATAAGGATGTCATCCAGGTATACGATTGTCGACTGGAAAAGGAGATCAGAAAAGAGGTGGTCAACAAATCATTGAAAAACGGCTGGGGCATTATAGAGTGCGAAGGGCACCACTCGGTACTGAAAGTGCCCAAGAGGAGTCCAAAAAGCAGTTTTCCACCTGTCTCCTTTTTTCATTCTACAGAGGTGATAAGTACCTGTAACGTCCAGTTTAGTGAAGATGACTGGCTCATGTACCGCTTCCAGTATGTCAGCAATATGCGGAAGGAGTTATTTGTCCTTGATAGTAACACTATTAAGGCCCCGATAATTCAGACATGGTCTGAGTTCCTTGTAATCCTTCTTGGAGCAAAACAAAAGGGCAGCCGCACAAGGGGCCTTGGATTCAGTGATCAATCCATTTTGTAAGCTTATACAAAGATATTCCAAGAGAGCCTTTTTCTCGGGTTCTGATAAGATAAACATCCCACCAAAGGATACTATAGCTCCAGGAACTAGACCAATAGAACCATTGTATGCATGCAGGGCTAAGGACTTAGTGGACTGATCAGAAAAGAGATCCAAGAAGTCAAGGTATTCCTTGGGTTCAGTTGTACATTCCCAATAGGAGGCATTTGATGACCTGGTGAAATAGATGAGACAGGTTGAGGAAATGTTGCTGTCTGATTTGTATGCTAAATGGTGAAGCCAGATGAACAGTATGAACCATCCAATCAATTGCTCGATTATGGCGTTGAAGTCATGTCATTCCTAATACTACAGGGAAGTGAGCTGCCTTGATCAAGGAAAACACGGCTGTTTCACAATGATGATTTATACGTACCTGTAGAGGCAGAGTGTGGTTAGTAATGGTTTCTGAGCATAAACGTTAACCGTCGATCCCTTCAAGAGGTTAGGCTTCCTTCTTGTTTTCCCAGGATATTGACTACTCATGGGCCCAAGTGGTGTCCATAAATAATCCTGCCGCACCACAATCCAACAAAGTGCTGATTTCAATGGTTGAACCTTGAACTTCTATGGTAACGTCAAGTTCAATCAAGGAGATATCTCCATGATCTGTTGTACATAAAGGTTTGAAGGAATTTAGCAAAATGTGTTACCGACCAATAATCCCTGATTTGGACGTGAGTTCTCATTTCCTAAGCGTTGAGGAGGCACAGTAGGACAATCCTTCAAGAGATGTGTTTCAGAAGCACAATACATACATAACCCACAATCCCTTCTGTGTTTGCTTTCAGAATCTGACAAGGGGCCCTAGCAGTTCCCACTTGCATGGGTTTGGGTGTCTCAACAGTGTTTGTTGCTTCTGCCGGTGTCTTGATGTGGAATGGATGAGTCTTGCTTCTTTATGCTTTCCGTTCCTGCATCCGAAAGTCGAGTTGCATGACCATAGATATAAGTTCTGATAAGTTAGATGGGCAAGGCACACGAGCGAGCTCATCTTTCATATCGCCATGACGTCCTCGACGAAACAATGTGAATTGTGTAGATTCAGGCCATCCAGTTTCAGTGGAAATTTGTTTGAAACAAGTGATATAAGACATTACATCACTGGACCCTTGAGTGATATCCAGAATAGTTTCTTGGGCTGAGTAGGTACGTTCCGGTCTGTCGAACACCTCCTTGAAGGATCGCAAAAAAGACATGATAGTCTCTTGTGGCTGGGCTATCCATAGTCACCAAGGTCTTGGCCCATGCCAAGGCATTCATAGTTAATTGGACAGTATATATCCAATCTTTGGCCTATCCGAAGACATCGATAAGGGCCTGAAGGAAAAGTAAACCAAACAGATAGGACAGAGACAAAAAATGGTACAAAGCACTCTGTTCTGCTCAACTGATAGGGGAGTGGAAAAATGGCAACAAGAGAGAGATTCAGGCACTAAGGCCAGGAGGGAATAAGGCAAGTACATTAAAAAAATGTAATTATGATGGTAGGCAACAGGAGTCCAGATGAAAATGAAAACATAGCTGTAGAAGCCGGATGAAATACAACATAATTCCAGAGAGGCAGCAGAAGCGGGGAGGCCATCAGCTGGAATCCAGGAAGGTAAACATACATAGCAGCCGAAGTATGAGGATTTGCTAAAGAAGGCCAGCGAAGCAATAGAAGCGGGAATGAAGACAGCTGGAATACAGGAAGGTAAATAAAGGTAGCAGCAAAAGCGGGGCAGAGACGCAGCAATGGCGGGATCGTAGAAGCAGCAGAAGGGGGACCACTGTGCCTGGATAAACAGCAAGCTCCATGAAAGGACAAGGGAGAAAGAAACAGAATTAGGAATAGAGGCAGACATACCTAAGGAGGAACAAGGAGCAAATAATATTGGAGTTGTGTGGAACACACAAAAGAGAACGTGAAACAGGAAGGATAACCCGTTTTGAGAGGCATAGTTGCTCATGTCTCACACAATTTTGAATGAATGGAAAACAGTGCGATCGGCATCAGACGCCATCTTTACGAACACTAGAGAGACAAAACAGAAGTTGTCTGTGCCGTAATGGAACAGCGCTGCGCAGGAGGCACCATCATTTCCACAGTGACCTTGGAGTGGTTCTGACACTTTGTGTCCTAGATGGCCCGGTTTCCAAATCAAAACAAGATCGCAAGGGCATACACACAGCCAAGAATCATAGGCAACATGGGACCAATGCCAATCTGGCATAGGTGGCACACATGATTTCTGTTAATTGTCAAGCAAGACAGGGACACCAGGTACCATGGAACTCTATTTTTCATGATTTTGTGTTATGGATGTTATGGATGTTTTGTCTTTTTCTGTTCCTCTATGTATCAAATCCTTGTCCTTCATGTGGTGGGGGGAATTCTCTTCATAAAGCCAATGGCCTCCCACACTACCTATTACACCCAACACCCATGTACAGTTATTTGTTCAGTAACTTGAGCTCTTTTCACGTTTAGGGGAGTTTTGCACATTTTTTGGCAATAAAGGGCTAGACACAAGCAAGCACTCAGAGGAAGTAGGAAGATAGAATGAAAAATTTCTTCAGTTCAACTTCATAGGAAATCATACTGGCGTTCATGCAGTGTTTTATGCAGGTGCTTTTCAGAGGTGTATAGTCACATTGAGCTGTAAAACAGACAAGATAACTTGTTAGTTTGGGCTATTAAGTGGTGCTAGCACCACCTAGAAGCCAACACTATTGCATTAGTGTACAGCCAGGGAGAAATTGGATATGAGGAGGGTCTTTTCTCTCTGCTATCACTCTCTCCACTTTGTGGAAATCGATTTAATATTGCGACCCCAATCGCATTGTTTAAATGTATGTTGGCCTACGCCAAGCTGTCTAAAAGAACACTGTGAACATAGGTTCCGCGGCAAGGTCTTGACCTCAATGTATTGTGTAAGCCGCCATCTTGGATCTAGCCGCCATTTTAGGTATTCTTGCAGTGTGGAAGTCACCCCGAACCACAAAATGGAGGCCGAATGACATTGCGAGTAAAGACTTCGGCCATGGTGACCTCCGCACACGTGAATAAACAATATGTCCGCAGGCTATTTATTAGGGTCATGAACTAAGACCCTGTCCCCTGTTCAACCTCTTGTAAATCTGTAACTGTATCAGCGGAACTGATCTAAATTGTATGTTCGACCTGGCTACGAACCCTAGCCACAGTTCCAGGAATGATTAATCTACAAGAGGGCTGGTCAATGTGGTACAAATCATATAAAAGACAGAGCATCCAGACATTCGGTCTCTCCCACTTGCGGTACGAACCTTATCGTTGAAGGTTCGTATGTGAGTCAGAGAGCCGAATAGCTATTCGCATGTCAATTGACTTTGATACTTTGATACTTTGAAATAAAGCGCTTTATATGGTCCTTTGTAACCTGTGTTGGTGTGTTTCCATTTGGGCTTCCCGGCCTCATGTCAATTTTTATGTTTCCACAGTTGGCGCCCGAATAGGGACCCTCAAGATTGATGCCGGATCATTGAAGGTTGACGCAGACTATCGAATCGGGATCGGACGGTGTGATTCTGCGGGCCCGACCGATCGAGACGCGATACCTCGGCAGCGCTGCACGATCCGATCCTTGGGCGATAGTCGTGCGGTCTGACACGGCATCTTGACGAGGGTCCAAATCCGAGGCGGGCAGATTTGCCGAAACCACTAAACGCAGGTAAAATTCGTTAGTTGAAGTCCTTTGAAAACCGTACGGTCCTCCTTAGGTTTGGTCAGGTGCAGTCGTAAGGCTCTTAATTTAACCCTGACATTTGAATTTGGTCAGGTGTAGTCGTGACCCGGCTCTTAATTTAACCCTGACATTTGAATTTGAAGTATTGTATCTGCAGACACAATTATTGAACCAGGTAACACCAAATCTTTGAGAAATGCCTGGGAAATTGTCTAGCTGCTTTAGGGCTCTATTCCGCAGCGATCGACAATCCTTTGAATTTAGCCGTCCGGCACCACAGGAGGGGTCGCCGGCGTGTACTATGTACTGTAAGTATGGCATTGGTAGTATTGTATTTAACGACATTTGGCACAGACAGACCAGAAATGCCTCCGAATTTCAGTGGCCAATCAATGGTAGCTTTGAGATCCCCCGTATTGAATACTTAGAGTCGATTCTGCTTAAAAAGAAGGCTAGGCCAGCGGCCTTCGATGTGTTACAAAATTGGAAAAAGGAAGCATTACAGCAGCTTAAGAGTAGGGATAAGCATGCACGACGTCATAAAACGAATGCCGAAAAGGCATTATTATATGACAAGGAAAAACGATTAGATGAAACCCAGAGAATGGATAGAGCTTTCTCGCTCGGAGTCCAGAAAATTTACCCTTCTAAAGATTTTCATGTTTCTGAGGAGTTTATTGAAAAGATATTAAATGAACGGAGGCCTGACTCTTCAGCGCCACCTCCATATGCTCCTGGTGCGGGCGCTTTGCCCGTCCCTGTTATTGCTCCCGTTGCTATTCTTACTCCCTCTGCGCAGCCTGCTGTTCCCGGTTCTTTGGCTGTCGCTTCTCCGTCTATTCCGTCTGCTACACTACCTCTTTCCTCTGTACCTCAGTTAGGTTCTCCTACCCTTTCGACTTTGGAGAGTCCCGTATCTACTGAATTAGACCTTGGTGCAAGGTCGAAAATTGTGACCCGTAGTACTGTTCCTGCGGGCAGGAAACAGGAACTATTTGCTTGGGCTAAACATTGCATGGAAAAGGGTGATCAAAACGATGCATTTTCAACATTGTCTAATTTGCACGATTTTCCCGAGAAAAACGTTTTTATTGAAGGGCTGGGGATTCACTTAGGTGTAATGTGGGGTAGATTGCAGACTTCGGATCTCCCACAAGGAGTGAGAGATCTGAACGATCTAGCACTCTCGAGGGATACCGAACAGAAAGTACATGGGCATGTCGATAGACTGTTTGAATTTAGACAGGATTTTGAAAGATTGCGAAATGAGGATGATGAAGACGATAGAATATATATGCAGAAACGGTTCCTTTCGTGCCGAAGATCAGCACCCGAGGAAGTACGAATTTGCACTAGAGATGCGGTCAGATGGATCTCGGATTCATCGATACCGTCGGATGAGGTATACGATACCTACAGCCAATATACGGTAGAAATGCAAAGGAAGGTAATTCAAGTGATGGTACAGCACTTACAGGAAGAATGTATAAGAAAGAAGGTTGGTTGCCCCATAGAATTAGTTGGTATTTGTAAAAGAGCTTTTTCGCCCGACACCTCTACAGCTGCCTTAGCGCTCGATTTGGCCTTATTACTCAGTAAGCGGTCGGAGGTCCCGGTATCTCAGTTGCCTATGAGAGAGGTCCCTCCGACCCTTGTCCCAAAAGTAGAAATCCCCGCCAACGCGGCGACTGGTACTCCCGCGGTGGATATCCCAGCACACTATGTATCACAGTTTGTTCACGTCCCGTTCTCTCGACAGGAAGTGAACACGATCAGACAATCGGTACCAGATATTAGGAAGAACCCGACAGGGTTTTATAAGGAAATCGAATCCGTTTTGCAGTCTTCTGTGTTCACCTTAAGTGACATGGATTTATTGTTTCCAGTACTTTTGCCTGTCGATGTATGGAAACAGATACGGACAGTAGATGATGTGCCGGGGTTAGGGGATACATGGGTAAATTTAACTAGACTAGATGGGGAACGACCAGCTGGTGAGAAACCACCCCAGGTAATACTCACTTTACCCGATAGGATAGTTGCCAAATTAAAAACTATAATTCCAGAAAAAAGGATTATTTGGGACAAGCTTACTGCCTGTGTCCAAGGGAAAACCGAAGGTACCACCGAGTTCTTTAATAGGTTCGAACAAGTATTCTCCGACTTTAGTGGACAGGATTTGGGTACCGAGTCGGGGAAGAGGTTGTTTGTGGACAAATTCGTGCGTGGATTGTTGCCTGACATTCAGTCACAGATTATGTCCTCGGAGAGCGCTTGGCAGGCAAAATCTCAGTCAGAGGTTTTGCACATGGCTCAGTATTATGAGAATCGGGTTAATAACGAAAAAGAGAAAATCGAAAAAAAGAAGGGGTGACCTGAAAACTAAGGTATTATTGCAACAAATTGTTAGAAACCCTAGAGGAGGTACGACGCAAACCAGAGGTCAGTACATTCCAAGAGGAAATACACCTCCAAACATTAATCAGTGTGCCTATTGCCGCCAGGAAGGTCACTGGCGAGCACAATGCCCTGCCCTCAGTCAGAGGTCAGGAGGCACATTTGGAGGTATGGGTAGGCGACCACGGGGCCGCCCTGGAGCAGGGGGCCCTGATAGAGGTCAGCTTCTACGAAATCCCCAGCAACCTTTTTCGCAGGAAAATCAGTCTCCGAGTATGGACTCGAGAAATATATTTGATCACCCTTCTGCCGTCTATCTTTCTGAGGAACTTCCCTTTGATGAAGTTCTACCTTACTAGGATTGCCCGAAGCAGCGTTTGGAACCACTACCTATTCCCGTTATTCAGAAGGGCCCCTATGTTGAACTGTTGGTAGGGAATAGGAAACACCAATTCTTGATTGACACTGGAGCACAGAAGTGCTCCATTGACCATTCCCGGGTTCCAAACATTCCCCTGTCAGGGCAAACAAACGTTTCTATAGGGTTTTCTGGCATACCAACTGTTTGTCCGGTCTCTGTGCCGGTGTCTGTCTCTTTGGGTCCTTTTACTGACCAGTGCCCTTTTCTTCTTACTTCAAACTGTGGAGAAAACTTGCTGGGGTTGAATTTGTTGAAGAAACTGTATGCAGTGATTCATTGTTCCCCTGATGGAATAAGATTGACAGTTTCACCTCAGCAACCTTTTAACTCCCAATATTTGACTCGACCTCTACCTCCTGAATTTGATATTGTCCCAGAATGCTTGTGGGCAATAGACGACAATGATGTCGGGATTTTGCACATTGACCCTGTAAGAATAGTATTAAAACATGGGGTCAAGCTACCGCGCATTCCGCAATATAAAATTTCAATTGAAGGCGAGCGCGCCTTGAAATGCATTGTCTCCGATTTTGTACATCGTGGAGTGATCGAAGAGATTACAGGTAGCTTATGTAACAGCCCGATCTTGCCAGTATATAAGAAAGGCGACAATGCAATTCCGTACCGGTTTATAATAGATCTTCGCGCTATTAACCGGGTAGTGGCCCCACAGTTTCCAATCGTGCCTGATGTAACGACGATTTTAACAATGATCCCTGCTACGGCTACGCACTTTAGTGTCGTAGATCTAAAAAACGCCTTCTTTAGTATTCCGATACATGAGGAGAGCAGGTATTTGTTCGCGTTCACCTTGGGGGGACGCTCGTTTACATTCACAAGGGCGCCTCAAGGGTATACTGAAAGTCCTAGTATCTATAGTAGGGCTTTGAAAGAGCAGCTCGACACCCTTGAATTGCCGCCTACTTGTACGCTGCTTCAATATGTAGATGATTTGCTTCTGGCTGCAGACTCTGAGGAAGCTTGTAGAGAAGGCACTATATTGTTGCTTGTTCATTTAGCTGAAAATGGTCACAAAGCTTCTCTTAAGAAATTTCAATATTGTTGCCAGGAGGTTGCCTATTTAGGCTACCTCCTGTCAAAGGAGGGGAGAAGATTGACACCTGAACGAATCAAACACATTTCTGGCATGTCTGTCCCAAAAACGCAGAAGGAAGTCAGAGCCCTGATAGGGATGGCGTCCTACTGTAGAATGTGGATCCCAAACTTTGCCCTAGTGGTAAAACCGATGTTGGCTTTGACGAAGAAGGGCATTTCTCTGCCACTGCCATGGGAATCGGAACAACAACGATCATTTGAGCTTCTCAAAGCCGCGCTGTGTTCAGCACCGGTTCTGGGTACACCAAATTACGATAAGGCCTTTGTTTTGTTTGTGCATGAGTGTAATGGATGTGCTTTGTCTGTGTTAACACAGGAACATGGAGGGAAGAATAGGCCGTGCGGCTATTATTCCTCCGCCCTTGATCCTGTTGCATGTGCTTTGCCGCGATGTCTGCGCGCTGTTGCTGCTGCTGCTGCGTCTGTAAAACAGAGTGAGGGGATGGTTCTAGGCCACGATTTGATTTTGATGGTACCTCACTCTGTCGATATTCTACTGAACAAAACTCAAACACAACACCTTACTTCTGCCCGGTTGACTAGGTATGAATTAGTTCTATTTGCTCCTCATATTCAAATTAAAAGGTGTTGTGTTCTTAATCCGGCTGAACTTTTGCCTCTCCCGCAAACTACTGCTTGCGGTGATGATGGATCGCATGACTGCCTATATGCCACCGAACAAGAAACGAAGGGCAGAATAGACCTCTCAGATATTTCTTTGGAAAATGCGGAAGGGGAGCTGTTTTGTGATGGCTCCTGCTTTAAACTTCCGAATGGCACATCCACAGCTGCCTATGCAGTTACGACCTTGAATAAGGTCATAGAGACTAAAAGGATTCCGCATAACTCTGCGCAAGCCGCAGAGATTATAGCACTGACCCGTGCTTGTGAGCTCTCCCAAGGGCTTAGAGTTAATATTTACACGGATAGCCAGTACGCCTTTGGGGTGGCTCACAACTTCGGAAAATTGTGGTCGGAAAGAGGGTTTCTGACCTCACATGGGACCAAGATTCAGCATGGTCCCCTAATAGTACAGTTACTTTCGGCACTCTCACTCCCTAAACAGCTAGCGATTATGAAATGTGCAGCTCATCGTAAGGTCATAGACGATGTGGGCAAAGGAAATGCTTTTGCAGATTCGATAGCTAGACAAACAGCCACAGACCTTAGCACAGACATGTATATCACAAGGGAAGTGAGAGATGGTTGTATAATAGATGAAGGCATTGGGTCCGTACGGGATATTCAGACTGATGCCACCGTTGATGAATCTAGGAAGTGGGCTGAAGGCATGGGGAAGCTGGATGACGAAGGGTGTTGGGTGGACGCATCTAACGGGAAATGGTTGCTTCCAGATTCTTATGTGATTGCAATGGTTACGATGGCGCATGGTCCAACACATGTGTGTGCTCAACAGATTGTGAAAATACTGCAGCAGGTTTGGGTAAATGATAAGATTTTGGAAATAGCGAAAAGATATGTCCAGAATTGTATAATCTGCTTGCAGCATAATGTGGGTAAAGGGACAGTGGCTCCAAGGGGAAGTTTCGGACCTCCCTCTGTTCCCTTCGAAACCATTCACCTTGATTTTATTGAAATGGAGCGTTGTAACAACTTGAAATATGTTCTCGTTATTATTTGTGCTTTTAGCAAATGGGTCGAGGCTTTCCCCGTCAAAGATGCCACCGCCATGACGACCGCAAAGACCTTGGTCAAAGAATATTTTCCTCGTTTTGGGCTCCCGAGGATAATCTGGTCGGACAATGGGCCCCACTTCATCGCAGCCGTAATGTTGCAAATATGTGTTGCCTTAGGAATAGAGAAACGTTTTCATTCAGCTAGGCACCCTCAAAGTGCGGGGTTGGTAGAAAGACACAATGGTATACTAAAGAATAAACTTGCAAAAACATGTGCTGATACTAAATTGAAATGGCCAGATGCCTTACCTATTGTTTTGTTAGCAATGCGCACCACACCCCAGACTAGAACTGGGCTCTCTCCATTTGAAATAGTGATGGGAAGGCCCGCCAATATTTGGGGTCTCCCTAAACCTAAAGCCCTGAGGGATGTGGAAAATGTATTATTCGTAGACTACTGTAATCAATTGACTAAAAATCTGTATTTCATTTACCACCAGGTGAATGCTGCCTTACCTGTACGGTTTACAGGCCCAGGACACGATATATTGCCGGGCAGCTGGGTCTTGGTCAAGGCCTACGAAAGGTCTTCTTGTCTCGCGCCTCGCTGGCGTGGACCCTACCAGGTCCTATTGGTCACCCGAACGGCAGTCCGAGTGGCAGGCAAGAAACATTGGATACATGCAACGCATCTGAAGAAGATTCCTCACCCGACGCCACACGCTACAGAAGAAACAGAACCCCTCGCTGATGCTACGATCTCTGATCTCGGAGTAGCAGTCAGCGCTGTGAGTGCATCGGAGAAGTCCTCTGAGCCCGAGAAGCTCGGGGAACCGTCCATCTTGTCTCCACACTCTTTGGATCAATCACTTCCGGAAAGTTTTGTTTCAAGTTCTGCGACTTCCGTCGCTACCAACGTGACGCTCCCCTCAGGGAGCGACGATACTTTGCTTCTGGATTCAGCAAACTTGGGTACCATCAGGTACAATCTTCGATCACGGGAAAAATTGTTGCATGACCGTCGTGCATCGGAAGGGAAAAAGTGATTGAAATACTGATATCTTTTTCTTTTTGTGAACAAAGAAAAAGGAGGGTTCTGTTGGCTAGGGTTGGGAAGGACTAAGAAGTCGCTCGGCCGAAGTGCCGCCAGCAAACGAACATTTGGGGCCGTCAATCGGGACAAGCACGATGCCTGCCGCTTCCGCCACTGCTCCTCGTGTCGAACTTACTAACAAAGAGGTGACCAATTCGAACAATGGACAATGCTCCTGGGCCCTGAAAACGTACTGTTGTGTCTTTGTTTTTATAATTGTTAGTTTTGCAACTGCTGCCGTGGGACTATGGTACTTTGAAGACATTTATCCTTTGAAGCCTTTGCTACCGACCGAAATTGTACCAACTGTTTCGACTCCCTCTGTACACCTTCATACTCTGTCCCCTAGGGACTCTCGGCATAGACAGAAATATCATAATAACACTCTGATGATAGTGATGAATGCTACGCATGCAATATTTAATAAGAGCAATTGTTGGGTTTGCACGCACTTGCCACAACATGGGAACAAGGGACTGGGATGGTACATACATCCCTTACCTCTGACAACCTCCTGCTATGCTTCTCTTAGAGCACTTTTCTTTGGCCGATGGAATGATAGCATCTCAGGGAACTTCGATGGCACTAATTTGAATGAATTTGAGAGACGTGAATTGACTCCCCTGGGATGCTCGCTTTTCGCAAATAGGAGTAGACCTAACATCGCTTCTATTAGGCCGTCTGATAAACTTTTTCTTCCTTTTCAAAATCTAGTATCTTTCAAGATGGCTCCGATAGGCAATAAGGATGCCATGCCTCCTTCTTATTCTATAAATCACAATCCTGATTCTGTCTCTTTCTGTGTACAACGAAACGGCACTAGGCCAATGGGAGATTTCGAGCCTTGTGTAAATATTGTAAATTTGACTGGGGAAAATAGGCCTTTGTATGTAGGGGGACCCGTTTATTTTGTTTGTGGTAATTTAGCTTTTCCCTGGTTGCCTAAAGATTGGCAGGGAACTTGTTACTTAGGGATATTATTACCAGGTGTATTTGTAGTCAGTACCTTAGAGGTATCTAAGGCTCGCCCACGGCGAGATAGCGATGGAGATACCCCCGGACAAGTGTTCGGGGATATAGCCAAATCAGTAGTCCCTTTCTGGGGGCAAATAGCAAATTCGGAAAACATTAGGGGACTAGCGAGGGTATTGGAGAAAACGATCAACCGGACCACAGACATACTCTACAATATGACCTTAGAGCAAAAGGCGATAAGATTGGTAGCATTACAAAATCGAATGGCATTAGATGTCATTTTAGCTGAACGAGGTGGAGTATGCAAATTAGTGGGGTCCGCTTGCTGTGTTTTCGTACCAGATTCTTCACCAACCATATTCAAAGCAATTCAGAACTTACACACTCTTAGTTCTGAAGTCCATATCCCTGTGGGAGACTGGAGCCTTAGTACTTGGTTTTGGGATTCTCTGCGATCTTGGGGGTGGAAGGTGCTTTCCGTTGTTTTAGGTATTTTAGGGACTCTGTTATTCCTTTGTTGTTGTTTTCAATGTCTCCCAAGTATATGCGGAATGATGGGGGGATGTTGTGCTCAGGTAATGAGTGCAATAGGGCGTAAAATATACACCCCGAAGACAGCATCTAAAGAGTTCATGTTGCAAGGAGTTCTTATGAACGACCTTATGGCTATTGATGTTTCAGACAATGATGCGGAACCTATGAATGATAATGTCTTTAAGTATTTTCAAAAGTATTAGAAAAATTGTGTTTTAGCACTTGGCATAGGCCAAAAGGAGGGTCTGTGGAAATCGATTTAATATTGCGACCCCAATCGCATTGTTTAAATGTATGTTGGCCTACGCCAAGCTGTCTAAAAGAACACTGTGAACATAGGTTCCGCGGCAAGGTCTTGACCTCAATGTATTGTGTAAGCCGCCATCTTGGATCTAGCCGCCATTTTAGGTATTCTTGCAGTGTGGAAGTCACCCCGAACCACAAAATGGAGGCCGAATGACATTGCGAGTAAAGACTTCGGCCATGGTGACCTCCGCACACGTGAATAAACAATATGTCCGCAGGCTATTTATTAGGGTCATGAACTAAGACCCTGTCCCCTGTTCAACCTCTTGTAAATCTGTAACTGTATCAGCGGAACTGATCTAAATTGTATGTTCGACCTGGCTACGAACCCTAGCCACAGTTCCAGGAATGATTAATCTACAAGAGGGCTGGTCAATGTGGTACAAATCATATAAAAGACAGAGCATCCAGACATTCGGTCTCTCCCACTTGCGGTACGAACCTTATCGTTGAAGGTTCGTATGTGAGTCAGAGAGCCGAATAGCTATTCGCATGTCAATTGACTTTGATACTTTGATACTTTGAAATAAAGCGCTTTATATGGTCCTTTGTAACCTGTGTTGGTGTGTTTCCATTTGGGCTTCCCGGCCTCATGTCAATTTTTATGTTTCCACAACTTGTGGTGTCCTCAAGGGATCTAATCTATCCCCCTGTTTCTTCAATATCTACATGGCCTCTTTGGCCCACAAAATCTCTGCCTCCAACCTTTCAGTGCTATGCGGATGACACACAGCTCTCATTCAGCCTACCCTCGGCCTCTTCCTCCTCCTAACTCATTCCTGACTGTCTGTCGGCAATTCAGTCCTGGTGTGATGCTAATGATCTCTGAATTAATGCCAATTAGGCATAGATCATCCTCAATGGGACTCCTGCTTTTCCACTTTCACTCTGGCAGGCATCCCTTAGTCCTGCACCCTCTCCCACCAGTGAGGAAACAATCAGGGGGTCATCTTTGACTCTACTCTCTCCTTCTCTTCTCACATCTGGGACATCTCCAAAAAGTCCCACTATCAACTGCACCTTCTGAGAGGTATTCTACCTTTTCTCACCTTCGCCCAGAGGCTTACCATCTCCAGAGCCCTGGTTCTCGGCAGACTGGACTACTACAACAGCCTCTTTCTCAATCTTTCTACTTCTACTCTCCGACCCCTTCAACTTATCCAGAACAGAAGTGTAAGACTTATATTTGGCCTCGAGCCCAGGAACCTCATCTCTTCAGTGCTGAAATCCCTCCCGCAGCTGCAAGGATCAAGTTCAAGTCCCTCTGTATAGTGCGCAAGGCTTTGTGGGGCTGGGGTTCATACTATCTGCAACACTCTCTTCCTAAATACTCTCTTTGAGTGAGACATTTTTCTAAACGAGATTTGGGGGAAGACTCGTTTCCTTGGCAGGTGCCACCCTCTGGAACAGCCTCCCCGCCTCTCTCCATCTTGAGCGGCCCTCCTTAATTTACAGAAACTCCTCAATACCTTCTTCTTCCACTTGCACGACCCTGAATGTAGTAGGCCTAGCAAGTTTGTCTGTCCTGTCCTCCCTCTGTCTCCCCTCCCTAGCTGTGCCTGGAATACTCGTGCATAGGCACATTAGTGATGACCAACCACCAATCAATCTGAAATGTCACCAGGCCCAGTACGGTAGTTTATTGTTCTCTAGGTCCTTTTTCCTCTCGTCTCCCCTCCCCCTTCTTTCCCCGCTCTTTGTCACGCATTTACACTATCTGACACGTCCTTAGGCATAGTACAGTCGTTAATTGACTGTATGCCCCTCCCTTTTCTCATTCCTTCGTGTCATGCACTTGCACTAGTAGAAATGCCTCTGGTCTAGTATGCTTGTATGCTTGATATTTTGTTAGATCATTCCGAATCTTCAAGGCTGTAGAATAACGACTGTAACTCTTGTTCCCTTTACGCCTTGAAGCACTTTGAAGCACTTCACTTGTGTATAAGCGCTCTACAAATAAACAATTACAATTACACAAAGCTTAAAAGTGGTGTTTAGTCATTTGCCCACCCATTGACTGACAATGGCCATACTAATCCCTATGGCCTTCCTACCCAGTTCCTACTCCTCTTCTCCCAAAACATCTCCCCATGGGACCACTTTGAACTTGCTTTATTCAAACCTTACCATCACACTTTGCATTGGAATTGCTCGCCAGTGTTTTTTCAAAGCAGTGTTTTGAGAGTTAAGTTTGCCAGTTCGGTAACTACGGTACTGGTAAGCTTGCTGGTACTGTGGTTACCGGACCGGCAAACTACAAGTTCTGCTGGCGGTTGCCTTTTTGCCCACCAGGTCGGACCGTGGCGGGCAGACCGGCACCCGCTAGCAGGACATGGCGGATGCACCGGCACCATTGTGAATGGGGTTCAAATGGGAATGGGGAGCATTTCATTATGGCGCCCGCGAATGGACTATTACCGGGTCTGGCAGGGCTGTAATGATCCGGTAATTCCTCATTCGTGGATGCCGGAATTTTTCGGAAGTATGGCTGCAGCCTGCCGGTTTCACCAGCAAGGCTAGCGCAAACTTATAATGAGGCCCAATGATTTAATTAGATCTGAAAATGTGCTTCTGTTGTAATACAGTGTCTTAAGCAGGTCTTTTCAGCAACTTGATTTATAAACACTATAGGTGTCCATCACTGAAGGCCTGTTAAAAACAAGCACTGGCAATGCCAATAGTTTTGTCTTGTGTATAGATGTTAGGCATTTGCTAGGCAATGGCATTAGGTAGCCATGTACTCACACCATGTTGCCTCTGCTACCATTAATGGCCAGTTAATACAACTACGGGAGTGCCTGACAAGTGCCTTTCCCATGCCTACACAAAAGCCCACATTGCTGCCATTGCCAATGTTTGTTTTTAAATACTTTCCAGTCACTCAATTGGTACCACTAGAACGGAACTCCACGAGTCAGGAGAAACCAGCAAAGAGGAATCAGCAGTGGTTTCATCTGATTCCGGACGTAGACGTCCATCTGAGCCAAAGGGCAACATTTTAAAATGCCAGCGGAGTTGCTAGAAACCTCCCCGTGAGGTCTAAACTAAGGGAGCCTGCATTTAAAGCATAATGTTGGCTGTGAAGGAGCGACAGTCAATGGAAGATGAAAACACGTGTATAGTGTCCTCTTCTTGAGCTTTCATTGTTTCACGGCTGCGTGTAATCATTATGGACTTGCACGCCCCAGTGCCCCTTCTAGACAGTGTTTCCTTCATGTTCTATAACGCCGCGGGCTTGAGCGATGCAAAATCGCATGACACCACCAAATTGCCGGCCATTGTTTAAGCAAGCACGCACACATGTTCCGAACATGATTGCTAGGGCATTGCATTGGTTGTGTGTTGATGACAGTAATTTACAAGAGTGAAATAATTGAAAGCATGGTGGCATTCCATCCAGAAGGGGTGAGGAGGGCAGCAATTTGCAGAAATTGTCTTGGTAACTCACAAACTGGCAATTAATGGGCTCTGCATATGCAATTAAAGGTCTACATTTCAGAGCAATTAAAGAAGAAAAAAAAAACAAAAAAGCATTTCGCTTCTTCAACTATTTGCTGGAGTAGTTGTGTTTGCATTGTTGGACTGTGCAGTATCAACACTTCTGAATATTCTCAAAAGGTTCCAGTTTGAGAATGGCTGATTAACATGATAATTTATCATACGTTGTGTTAGTATTTGGGGTTTATATAGAGCAAAGCTAGCTAGGTAGCCAAGGAGCACAGTACATGTCAATGAGAAGAAGCCAAGGAGCGCTGTGCATGTTGCTCAGAAAAACACATTGTGCAAAGCTAGCTGTGAAGCCAAGGAATGCTGTACATTTCAATTAGAATCACACATTAGGTGAAGATAGCTAGGAAGCCAAGGAGCACAGTACATGTCGACGAGAGGAAGCCCAGGAGTGCTGTGCATGTTTCTGAGAATAACACATCGTGCAAAGCTAGCTAGGATGCCAAGGAGCACAGTAGATGTCATTGAGAATAACACATTAGGTGAAGATAGCTAGGATGCCAAGGAGCACTGTACATGTCAACGAGAAGAAGCCCAGGAGCGCTGTGCATGTTGATTAGAAAAACACATTGTGCAAAGCTCGCTTTGAAGGCAAGGAATACTGTACATGCCAATTAGAATAGCACATTAGGTGAAGACAGCTAGGAAGCCAAGGAGAACTGTACATGTTTCTGAGAATAACACATTGTGCAAAGCTAGCTTTGAAGCCAAGGAATGCTGTACATGTCAATTAGAATAACACATTAGGTAAAGCTAGCTAAGATGCCAAGGAGCGCTGTACATGTCACCGAGAAGAAGCCCAGGAGCGCTGTGCATGTTGATCAGAAAAACACATTGTGCAAAGCCAGCTTTGAAACCAAGGAATGATGTACATGTCAATTAGAATAGCACATTAGGTGATGCTAGCTAGGAATCCAAGGGAACTGTATATGTTTCTGAGAATAACACATTGTGCAAAGCTAGTTATGAAGCCAAGGAATGCTGTACATGTCAATTAGAATAACACATTAGGTAAAGCTAGCTAGGAAGCCAAGGGGCACAGTACATGTCGACGAGAAGAAGCCCAGGAGTGCTGTGCATGTTGCTCAGAAAAACACATTGTGCGAAGCTAGCTATGAAGCCAAGGAATAATGTACATGTCAATTAGAATAGCACATTAGGTGAAGCTAGCTAGGAAGCCAAGGAGAACTGTACATGTTTCTGAGAATAACACGTTGTGCAAAGCTAGCTAGGAAGCCAATGAGCACAGTGCAGGTCAAAGAAAATAAAACATTGTGCACAGCTATGTAGGAAGCCAAGGAGCGCTGAACATGTCATTGAGAATAGCACATAGTGCAAAGCGAGCTAGGAAGCCAATGAGGGCTCAACATGTTGAACCCGCGAGAGGCCTTTTAAATCAGTAACACGTCAGACAAGGATGGGGATGCAGAATAGTTATGACACCAAATAATAAGACTGATGCAGGAAGTTGGCAAAATGTCTCTCTCAACAGTTTTATTTTCAATTGCCTAAAACAGGGAATTACAACAGACATTAACGGATTTCGCACAGCATAATTTCTTACGAGAATTTAAAGCATTTTATAAAAAATTACATTTATATAGTAAAAATGCATCATATGTGATGTCATACTTCGTAGCAAACTAAGAAAACCCACCGGGTGTTGTGGTTGGATTAAGGGGAACATCTAAGTATACTTTCTCTATGGGGACGGGATTGGATCTTTACAATCAGGTGGACAACTTAAGCCCACCCCTAGTGCAAGGCATCTTCAACAATTATTAAGTACACCACATATCATTGCCTCTCAAACTATAAGGCCCTTAATTATATGGCCGTCTACAAATTGGATGGCACGCTCGTGCCCTTCTGGAACATTCGGCTCACTAGCTGCACGTAAGATCGCACCCCAGGTGTCAGTAGGTGGACTTGACCTTGTCTTCCCACCCAATTAGCCCAACATCTCTCATCGCTCATGCTGTTTGCCATTCACATTGTCTTTGAACTTGGCCTTGCAATGCATTGTTGCTCCTGAGAATACAAAGGAGTATAGGCACATCCTTATCGCAGTTCAGGTCTGCACATCCAACTCCTATTTTCATCCTCAGCTCACATCACTGGAGACCATATTTCGACCTAACAAGGGCTGATTCAGTTTCTCATGTTCACTTGGTCTTCAAAGATAGATAACCGGTTCTTGGCTACTCCATCCTTGAAGATCAGACAGCTATTCCAGGCCTTTCCTCGATCTTCAGCTGTTTTCTTACTGTGACGCATTGTCCTCTGATCCTTCTTTCTTTGTGAATCTGAGCTTAATAAATATGTAACACCGATGTCCAGAATTCTATGCAATGGCAGCATTGCCTGCAGTCTACTGACTACGTACAGCCAGCCTTTATTATTACGTAGTCTACTTGCGTTGCTGGATCTGTACAATTATAAATCAGAGTGCATTTTCTACAGTGCTCTCACATGTGCAAACTTCATTCCGCATATGAACGTTTACTCAATTCTTAACTTCGTCATCAGATTCTGCAAGGTCTATGCATTCTCTTCTTAGACCACTCTTCTCAGTGCATCACGTTTACTTCTTGTGACGTCACCAGCTTCTCTTTCTCTCATCTTCATACTCCTTCAGGGATCTCTTCCAAGAGACTGCCATGTCTACGAGGATACATCATATAGGGTCTCCTTAATGGATATCTTGTCTCAAAGGCTCTTCGTGGCATAGGCATCATCACTGTTGTTGCGCATGTCGCAATTTACGTCTTCAAACATATAGGCAGAATGGGGGTGGGATTTCCTGCAGAGGCATTCAGCTGCTCCTCTACAATGTCATTGAGAATAGCAGATAGTGCAAAGCCAGCTAAGGAGCCAAGGATCGCTGTACATGTCGTTGAGAAAAACAAATTGTGCAAAGCTAGCTAGGACGTCAAGGAATGCAGTGCATGTCATTGAGAATAGCACATTTTGCATAGCTAGCTGTTAAGGCAAGGGGGGCTGTACATGTCATTCAAAATAAGATATTGTGCACAGCTAGCTAGGAAGCCAAGGAGCGCTGTACATGTCACTGAGAATAGCACATTGTGCAAAGCTAGCTGGTAAGCAACAGAGGGCTGTACACATCATTGAGAATAAGACATAGTACCAAGCTATCTAGGAAGCCAAAAAATGCAGTGTATGTCAATCAGAATAACACATTGTGCACAGTTAGCTAGGAAGGCAAGGAGGGTTGTGTATGCCATTGAGAATAGCACATAGTGCAAAGCTAGCTAGGGAGTCAGGGAATACAGTGCATGCCATTGAGAATAACACAATGTGCAAAGCTAGCTAGGAAGCCGAGGAGAACTGTACATGTTATTGAGAATAACACAATGTGCAAAGCTAGCTTGGAAGCCAAGGATGGCTGTACATGGCATTCAAAATAGGACATTGTGCACAGCAAGTTAGGAAGCCAAGGAGCGATGTACATGTCACTGAGAATAGCACATTGTGCAAAGCTAGCTGGTAAGGCAAGGAGGCCTGTACATATAATTGAGAATAACATAGTACAAAGCTATCTAGGAATCCAAAGAACCCAGTGCATGTTGATTAGAATAACACATTGTGTACAGCTAGCTAGGAAGCCAAGGAGTGCTGTGTATAGCATTGAGAATAACAGTGTGCACAGCTAGCTAGGAAGCCAAGGAGGGCTGTACATGCCATTGAGAATAACACATCGTGCACAGCGAGCTAAGAAGCCAAGGAGTGCTGTACATGCCATTGAGAATAACACAGTGTTCACAGCTAGCTGGGAAGCCAAGGAACACTGTGCATGTCATTAAGAATAGCACACAGTAAAAGATAGCTGGGAAGCCACGTAGTGTTGTTCATGTCAATCAGAATAACACTTTGTGCAAAGATAGCTGGGAAGCCAACAAGTTTTTTACATGTCATTCTCCCTCACTTAATGTTTATTTTTAAAGTACAATCCATAGAAATACACAATTCACATAGTCACAGATTATAAAAACAAGCAAGGTTATAGGATTTAAAAGAAGAATACAATACATTTTACACAGTCAAACAGCATATATAAAAGTATTGGTGTGTTCATTAACCCGTCATGGTACCTAACTTCTTTCAAGGATCAGACAATAATAGGTCTAATTTAGTATTACAAAAACCATAGGGACGACTGCCAACAAACACTATCTTGGAAGTTCCCTCATTGAATCATAGTCCCAGCTTTGTTAAACGGGAAATCATATCGCGCCTCCTTCTGATATATATTGGCCTAAGCCTAGTCGCTCTGTGAAGAAAACCGCATTGCAAAGTTGCGATTTTGGATCGACTTCGCCGCCATTTTAGAATCATCCGCATTTTGATTTCTGTTTGTATGTGATTCTCTGTTCTGAAATGGTGGACTGTGTTTCTAACTTGCAACTGAGCCTTCCCAACCTTCACACCTTGTTAATGGTTAGACTGTCCGAGGGCCGAATGTTTAGACTAGGTAATGAGACCTTGGCCCGAGCATGACTTGTGGTCTAAGGATTGTCTGCACTAACAAGCCTCATCCACGAACACACATCGAGGACACTGTAATGCAAATGTTGAGCGTGGACACTGGCAGAACTACATTGTGAAGGGATATGTGCTAAGGCTCACTGTTAAATCCAGGAATATACTTTGCCATTGTAACTTTTTGGAAACGCAAACCTATGTAATCCATGTGCATATTATTGTATAAGCTATATGTGAACTTGGCACAAACTCTAGACCGCACATTATTAACCTGTAGAAGGGCTGGACAATATTGCAAGATATGTATAAATAATGTGACTGTTTAGATGTCCAGTACATCTCCCTCCTCATTCTGACGGGCTGGTACTCATTGCGGGGTGTCGAGAGCCAGATAGCTATCTGTATCAAATCTGTGTTTCTTAGTAACTGTGCAGTATTAAAGATCTGTGAATCTTTATAACCCGTGTATGGTGTATTTCCTTTTGTGGTACTCAGCCTTGATATTTCCTTGCTTTTACAGATGGTGCCCGAATAGGGACCCTCAAGATTGATGCCATCTCGTTGAAGTGTTGATGCGGCCATCAGACCGGGATCGGACGGTGAGAAAGTGGGGCCCCTTCTTGGATGAGATGCGATACCTCAACAGTACTGCACAACCTGATCCCTGGACGGTGAACCCGCAGTCCGAGACGGCATCTTGATGAAGGTCCATATATCAAGGTGGGCAGTTTTGTCGAAATCACCAACCACATGTGTCCTTAGTTGTCCTTAATAAACCGATTGGACCTCCTTTATTTCTTTGATCAGGTGAATCGTGACCTGATTTTTAAGTATCCTGATAATTTAATTTGCCGTATTGTACTTGCAAGCACAATTATTGACCAGGTAACACCAGGAATCTGATATGCCTGAGAAATTGTCTGCCTGCTTTAGGGCATTATTCCGCAGAGACAGACAATCTTTGGAATTTAGCTGTCCGGCGCCACAGGAGGGGTCACCGGCTTCTACTATGTACTGTAAGCATGGTATTGGTAGTGTAGTGTTTAATGATATTTGG
This sequence comes from Ambystoma mexicanum, assembly GCF_040938575.1. Taxonomy (NCBI): domain Eukaryota; kingdom Metazoa; phylum Chordata; class Amphibia; order Caudata; family Ambystomatidae; genus Ambystoma; species Ambystoma mexicanum. The sequence continues at coordinate 113,112,964 of NC_090934.1, read as the reverse complement.
CACAGACACACTCGACAACCAATGGTAGCTTTGAGATTCCTCGTATAGAATATTTAGAGTCTATATTGTTGAAGAAAAAAGCGAGACCTGCAGCATTTGATGTATTACAAAATTGGAAGAAAGAAGCTAAGCAACAACTTAAAAGTAGAGAGAAACATGCGCGCCGACATATGTCCAACGCCGAGAAAGCGTTGTTGTATGATCAAAGTAAACAATCAGAGTCAGTTAGAAATATGAATAGGGCTTTTCAACTTGGCATTCAGAAAATATATCCGTCTAAAGATTTTCATGTGTCTGATGAATTAATTGACAAACTTCGAAATGAACGAAGGCCTGGTGCCACTGCGCCACCTCCGCATGTACCTATTCCTGTTGCTTTACCTCTTCCTGCTGTCGTTCCGCCTCCGTAGTAATTCCTGCTCCACTTATTGCTCCTCTTCCTCCGGCTATTGATCCTCCTCCTATCGTTGCTCCTCCACCTGCATCTTCACCTTTGCCTACTGTTACGGGTCTGGTAGATTTGTCTTCTGTACCAGTGATAACACCTTTGTTACCGATTGTACAAGATTTGTCTACTCTTCGTCTTCCGAGTGATTCTGTTCCACTTGTAGTTGATAAGGGAGCTCAATCAAAGATTGTAACTCGCAATGCTGTGTCTAAAGAGAGAAAGCACAATTTGATTGCATGGACTTGACAGTGCATGGAGAAGGGTGAACAATCTGATGTTTTTGCCACATTCTCTAATCTAGAAAGATCTCCTGAGAAAAATGTTTTTATTGAAGGACTGGGAATTCATTTATCTGTAATATGCAACAGATTGGATGATGTAGACCTCCCACAAGGGTTGAGGGATTTGAATGGTTTAGCATATTCAAGAGATACTGCAGAGAAAATATATGAGCGGGTTGTAAAAAAAAAAAAAAGAGAAAATATATGAGCACGTCGAGAGGGTTTTTGAGTATAGAATGGAGTAAGAAAGGTTACGGAATGAAGAAACGGATGGTGATAGTTTGAGGGCTATTTTTGTACACAAACGGTTCCTTCCTCTTTGTAAGTCAATGAGTGAGGAAACACGAATTTCCACAAAAGATGCAATTAGATGGATTTCAGACATGTCGATATCTCCCATAGAAGTATATGACACGTATAGTCAGTATACCCCAGAAATGCAGAGGAAAGTGATACAGGTTATTGTAGAATACCGGCAGGATGAATGTATAAAAAGAAAGATTTGTTGTCGCGCAGAATTATTGAATATCTACAAGAGAGATTTTTTGTCTGACACTCCTTCAGCTGCTTTAGCGCTCGATTTAGCTATGTTGCTCAATAAGTGTTCGGAGTTTCCTATCTCTCAGTAGCCTATGAGAGAGGTTCCTCTGACATTTGTCCCAAAAGTTGAGGTTCCAGCTAACGTTGCAGCAGGTACTGCTGCTTACGATATTCCTGCACACTATGTATCACAGTTTGTTCACGTCCCGTTCTCAAGACAGGAAGTGAACACCATCAGACAATCCATCCCAGATATTAGAAAGACTCCAACAGGGTTCTATAAAGAGATAGAATCTGTCTTGCAGTCGTCAGTATTCACTCTGAGCTATATAGATTTGTTATTGCCCGCGCTCCTACCCATTGATTTGTGGAAACAAATTAGGACTGTAGATGATGCAGCAGGGTTAGGGGACACATCGGATAATATGGTTAGACAAGATAGAGATAGACCAGCTGGCGAGAGACCGCCACAGGTAATACTGCCTGATAGAATAGTGATGAAACTAAAAGCCATAATCCCTGAGCGAAGAATTGTCTGGGACAAACTTACTGCTTGTGTCCAAGGAAAGCTAAGTCTCAGTCTGAAGTATTGTTTATGGCTCAGTATTATGAAAACCGAGTCAATAATGAAAAAGAGAGGATCAAAAAGAGAAAGGGGAGACCTCAAAACTAATGTTCTATTGCAACAGATTGTTAGAGGTCCTAGAGGGGGTAGTACACAGTTTAGCAGACAGTATGCTCCATAGGGTAATGTACCATTGGGTCCTGTACACGCAAACCAATGTGCTTATTGCAGACAAGAGGGTCATTGGTGAGCACTATGCCCGATCCTCCAGCAGAGGTCGAATAACACATTTGGTACCATGGGAAAACGATCCAGAGGCCACCCTGGGGCAGGGATCCTGTTAGAAGCCAGTTTTCTCAGAATTCACAACCCTTTTCACAAGACAATCAGTCACCGAGAGTGGATAATAGAAACATTTTTGATCATCCTTCTACTACATATCTCTCTGAAGACCTTCCCTTTGACGATATATTGTTTCGCTAGGATTGCCCGAAGCAGGGTTTGGAACCGATGCCTTTCCCGTTAATCAGAAAGGTCCCTACGTTGAAATGATAGCAGGAAATAGGAAACATCTATTCTTGATAGATACAGGAGCACAGACGTGTTCCATTGACCATTCACGGGTTCCAAACATTCTACTGTCAGGGCAAACCAATGTTTCTGTAGGGTTTTCTGGTACACCAGTGGTTAGTCCGGTTTCTTCGCCGGTACTGATTACACTGGGTCCATTCACAGATCATTGTCCATTTCTTTTGACAACGATCTGCGGAGAGAATTTGTTGGGATTGAATCTGTTGAAAGAATTAAATGCAGTAATTCATTGTTCTTCGGATGGAGTCCGTTTGACGATTTCACCACAGCAACTTTCTGCCTAACAGTTCCTGACTAGACCTTTGCCACCGGTATTTAGTGATGTTCCGGAGTGTTTACAGATGATTGATGACAATGATGTCGGTGTCCTACTAATTTAGCATGTTAAAATTATCTTGAAACATGGACTAAAGTTGCCACGTAATCCTCAGTATAAGATTTCGGTTGATGGTGAGCAAGCTTTGAAGTGTATAGTCTCCGTGGGGTAATTGAAGAAATTGCAGGTAGTTTTGTGCAATAGTCCGATTTTGCCTGTGTATAAGAAAGGAGATAGGAGGTAATGCAATTCCTTTTCGTTTTATCATTGATTTATGTGCTATGTTGCTCCACAATTTCCTATTGTGCCTGATGTAACAATGATATTAGCTATGATCCCAGCTTCTGCTACTCATTTTAGTGTCGTAGATCTTAAGAATCCTTTCTTTAGCATTCCTATACACAAGGATAGCAGATACCTGTTCGCGTTCACCTTAGGGGGACGCTCGTTTACATTCACCTGTGCGCCGCAGGGGTGCACGGAAAGTCCGAGCATTTATAGTAGGGCTTTGAAAGAGCAGCTTGATACACTCGAGTTGCCTACCACTTGTACATTGCTTCAATATGTGGATGATCTTCTTTTAGATGCTGACTCAGAGAGTGCCTGTAAGGAGGGCCCCGTGTTGTTGCTTATTCACCTAGCAAAACATGGACATAAAGTTTCACTGAAAAAATTTCAATATTGTCGACAGGAGGTCGCCTATTTCAGCTATCTCCTATCAAAGGAGGGAAGACGGCTGACGCCTGAACGGATTAAAATCATTTCTAGCATGTCTGTCCCAAATACACAGAAGGAAGTCAGAGCCTTGATAGGAGTGGCTTCTTATTGTAGGCAGTGGATCCCCAATTTTTCGCTAGTGATTAAACCAATGATGGGTTTGACAAAGAAGGGCATTTTTTCGCCATTGCCGTGGAACTTGGAACACCAGAAAGTGTTTGATCTGCTCAAGACTGCACTGTGTTCGCACCAGTTTGGGCACACCAAATTGTGAAAAGGCCTTCAAGTTGTATGTGCATGAATGTGATGGATGTGCTTTGGCTATATTAACACAGGAAAATGGAGGGAAGAATAGGCTGTGCGGTTACTTTTCTTCCGCCCTTGATCCTGCCAAGATGTTTGAGAGCTGTCTCTGCTGCTGCGTCTGTAAAACAGAGCGAGGGTATGGTCCCAGGCCATGCTTTAACCTTGTTGGTACCTCGCTCTGTAGATGTTCTATTAAATAGAACACAAACACAACACCTCACCTCCGCACGATATACGAGATACAAATTGATCTTGTTTGCATCGCACATTAAAATTCAGAGGTGTTGTGTATTGAATCTGGCTGAACTATTACCTTTCCCGCAAGGTATTGCTTGCAGTGACAAAGTGTCACATGACTGCCTTTACAACACAGAGCAAGAGACTGAAGGCAGGATCGACCTGAAAGATACTCCTTTGAACGACCCACAAGGGGAGCTGTTTTGCAATGGCTCCTGCTTCAAACTTCTGGATGGTACATCCACGGCTGCTTATGCCATCACCACACTAAGCACGATTGTGGAAACCAAAAGAATTTTGCATAATCTCTGTGCAGGCCGCAGAGATTATTGCATTGACACAAGTTTGTGAACTTTCCGAAGGGCTTAGAGTAAACATATATACTGATAGTCAGTATGTTTTTGGGGTATTTCACAACTTTGGCAGACTTTGGACAGAACAAGGTTTTTTGACCTCACATGGAACAAGGATTCAATATGGCTCCTTGATAGTGCGGTTACTTTCAGCGCTTGCACTTCCCACTCAGTTAGCAATCATGAAATGCGCAGCGCATCAGAAAATCATGAATGATGTAGGAAAAGGGAACGCTTTTGCTGACCAGACAGCCAAACAAACTGCCACTGATCTCTACTCAGAAATGTACACTGCAAGGGAGGCCACAAATGTTTGTACCATTGATGAAGGTATTGAATCTATAATGAATATCCATCCAATGCCACTCTAGAAGATACTAAGCAATGGGCTGAGGGTTTGGCGAGGTTGGATGATGACGGCTGTTGGGTGGATAAGTTCGAGGGAAAATGGATGCTGTCAGAGCGTACATTACTATTGTGGTCACAATGGCCCATGGGCCCACCCACATCTGTGCAAGAAAAGTTTGCAAGATGTTAGAAAATGTCTGGGTGAATGATAAAATCTCGAAAACAGCTGAGTGTTTTGTCCAAAGTTGCATGATCTGTCTACAGCACAACATGGGAAAGGAAACATCGACACCAAGGGGTAGTTTTGGTCCACTTTCCATCCCCTTTGAAGTAATCCACTTTGACTTTATTGAAATGGAGCGTTGTAATAATTTTAAATTTGTTTTGGCTGTTATTTGCGCCTTTAGTAAATGGGTTGAAGCATTTTCTGTGAAAGATGCCACAGCAATGACAACGGCGAAAACCATGCTTAAGGAATATTTTCCTAGGTTTGGTTTGCCAGGGGTCATCTGGTTCGGACAATGGTCCGCATTTTATCGCTGCTGTAATTCTGCAGATATGCGCGGGATTGCAGATCGATAAATGGTTCTATTCGGTTAGATATGCTCAGAGTGCTGGATTGGTAGAGAGACATAATGGAATTTTGAAAAGTAAGCTTGCTAAAACATGTGCCGGAACCACATTGAAATGGCCTGACGCCTTACCGATAGTGTTACTGTCTATGCGCGCCACCCCACAGACTAAGACTGGGCTCTCCCCATACGAGGTGGTCATGGGTAGGCCAGCTAACATTTGGAACGTCCCAAAGCCCCGGGCCCTGAGGGTTATTGAACATGTATTTCTTTCTGATTACTGTGACCGGTTAACTAAAAATCTGTATTTGATTTACCAACAGGTGCGAGAAGCCCTTCCAGTAAAATACGAGGGACCAGGTCACAGTATCCGACCTGGGCAGTGGGTGCTCGTGAAAGCTTTTGAACAAGCATCCTGTCTCGCACCCCGGTGGAGAGGCCCACACCAGGTTCTCCTGGCCACACAAACGGCGATCCGAGTGGAAGGAAAGAGGCACTGGATTCATGCGTCGCATGTCAAGAGCATTCCCTTCCCTTTGCCACACGATACAGAAGATACGGAGAAACCTACCTGCTCTGCTTCCAACGATCACTCAGCATTGAGCAGTACTGAGAGTGGTTCGGAGACACTCCCTGAGCCTGTGGGGCCTGTGGAAACAGCCACTTCATCTCCACACTCTTCTCCAGATCCTTACCACTGCTAGGTCTGTTTCGAATTCACCATTTCCATCATGAAGCAACGACACGTTGTTCGCAGATCACACCGTACCAGGAGTCACAAGGTACATTCTGCGTCCACAGTTCAGCTGTGCCACCAGGAAAATCATCATAGGGCTTGTCTTTTGCTCTGTCTTTTGCATACAAAGGAAGATTGTTGCCTAGGGATAGGGAAAGACTAAGAAAATGCGCGATCAGGAGATCGCCAGCAAATGAACTCCGGCGTTTTTCGTTTTGAAGAAACAATGCCTGCTACCGCCTACACCCGTAGGGAACAAATAAGTAATTGTGTGGCCAGTATAGGCAATGGACAATCGAATACATGGGGCCTCATTACGAGTAGCGCGGTAAAAACGGGGTCATTACCGGCATGGAGGTAAGAGCGGGTACGTGCTCGTATGACGCCACTAATGGCGAGTGATTACGAGTGGGCGAGCACGCGTGAACCCCCATGCCGGTAATGGCCATACCGGCATGCCGCTAAAGGCCCTCCAACCCCTTGATTGCACCATCACGGGACCCGCCGATACTGCCTCCGCCTCGGAGGAACCCCTTAATACCGACCCGGTAATAACAACATGCTAATACTGGGCTCGAAATACCGGACCTGGAAGTAACGTCATTGCGTCGAAACGGGAAATGCGCCGGCGGCCATCTTTAAAAACACAATCTATTGCAATCCTCCCAAAGCAACAGTTGTTTACAGGAGAGACCAGTGGCAATACGTACACCATGTCCAAGGCAACCCGGAAGAATACCCCCCGCCTGTGGAAAAAGCGCTTTTCTGATGCAGAATTGAACATGCTTGCGGACACCCTTGCCGCACATGCTGATGTCATTAAAGATCAGAACCTGCAGCTTGAGGTGCAGCAGCACAATAAGGAGATTTGGCAGGAGGTCGCCCGCAAGGTCTCCGCTGTTGGAACAACCCCACGGACAGTGAGGGATTTCAAGAAGAGGTGGGATGACCTCTGCCTCAGGGTGCGCAATATCCTTGCAAGCAACCAGAGGGAGGCCATGGCCACAGGCAGGGGTCCCCACTCTCCTGTCAAACTGACCACCTGGGAGGAGACGGCAAGCACCTTCATCAATCTGGATTCCAACAAGGGAATTGGGGAGATGGAGATGGGTGCGTCAACATCGGCAGAAAAAGGTGTGTGACCCTGCAGATCCCTCTAGGGGAAACCATGACATAGCACAAGTGATGTGGAAGAGAGTCTAGGCAAGGCAATGCATGTCCCAACACACACATCAACATATTCTAGTCCAGATGGAAGGCCAAATCCTGCTGGACAGAAATGCATGCTGAGTGCCAATCCCATTACCAACATACAGCCAACACACATGGACCGTGCCCATGTAATCCATCACACAAACCCCAATACAATGGCATGTCACCTGCCATGCAGCAAATGCCAAAATGGCCCCTCATACTACCCTGTGTGACACACCTGTAAAACATGAATGCATGATTAATGAAATACTCCACAGCACCATAGAATGCATCTTGCATGTAACACCATCACTGATGCCCTGCATCTCTTCTATCCCCCCAGGCACCGATGGAGAGGATGCCTGCCAGGATACCACCACAAGGGCATCCACATCCCGGCCAGAGAAAACGTCAACCGACACCACGACCTCCGGGGCAGCCTCACAGCCCACAGCCACACCCAGTGCCCTTGACACTGTGGACACCCAGTTGCTCACACCTACACCAGTGGAAGGCGAGGCCCTACAACCACTGGCCACCACCGAAAATGATGGGGAGGAGTATGTGGACCAGGAAGGAGTCACGCATGTGGGATGTCCACACTCCCCCAGCCTCGTTTCCACCCCACTGCCCCAAACTCAGCCCTCACCCACCTACAGCAGTGCCGATCCCTGCCTGCACAATTCCAACTTGAGCCACATCCACGAGGACAGCACTGATAATGCAGGCCCCATGACAGCAGCCTCGACCACTGCTGCACCCACCAACAGCCTAGAGGTACGGCTGGCGAGGGTGGAGGCCAGACAGGAGTCGATGTTGGACCTGCTGCCACAATACATCGCGGATGGCGAGGACACCAGGCGGGAGATAGCCACAGCCATAGCGGGGACCACAGCCGCCATAACAGCCAACACAGCCACAGTCAATGCCTCGGAAGTGCTGATGAGAGACTGTCTGGGGGCCATCACACAGGTCCTGACATCCATCCTGCTGCACATGCAGCGGCCACGACTTGCAGCAGGCGTGGAAATCCCCACCGACTCCTCACCAGCCACCACACCTGCTTCCTCTGTCCCCACTTCCTCTGGACCCCCCAGTCCTGTGCGTCCTACCAGACGGAGTGCGAGGCACACTGAAATGCTGCCCCTGGACAACAAGAAGTCCCACAAATAGTGTGGAAGAACTATGGGACTGGCTCAGATGGTGTTGGGGGTGAATTGGAGCATTAGGGGGAGTTCACTGGGGGGTTTGGGAGTTCACTGGGGGGTTGGGAGTTCACTGGGGGGTTTGGGAGTTCACTGTGGGTTTTGGGAGTTCACTGGGGGTTTGGTGGGGGTTGTCACATTTTTGCAGTTTGAATCAATACACTTGTTGTGTGAAAAAACATTCAATGCCTGGACATTGTTCATTTCGTGTGTATCCATTTAATTTATGATGGGGTTCAGCGCTCAACTCCCAACATTCCCTGTGTGCATGTCCACATGGACCCAGTGTGTCACTGACACATATCTATCAAAGTCCCTGTGGTTCAGAAGTATTTGTGAATCAGTGATTGGCGTACTGCATGGCCATCCTGTGCATCACGTACTAGCAGGGGTGCTGCTTCACCTCCGTCTCCATCCTCATCATCCTCACCCAGTGCATGCATGTCAATGTCAGGTGGCAGTGGTACATTTCTCCGGACGCACATGTTGTGCAGCATGACTTAGGCCATGGTGATCTTTACCACCTTCTCAGGCCTATAAAGGAGTGCTCCACCAGACCTGTGTAGGGAGAGGAACCGCGCCTTCAACAGGCCAAAGGTCTGCTCAATCACAACACGGGTACGGGTGTGAACCCGATTGTACTCCTCCTCATGGCTGTTCTGTGGGTTCCGCACAGGGGTAAGTAGCCACGGCTTCAAGGGATATCCTCCATCACCTGCAGGCAAGTACAAATAGGTGTGTGTCACTCAGATCTGCCACCTTCAGAATTCACAGTCATGCCCTCAGCTATTTGGTGTGGACATGCACACTTTCCTGTACGTATGCACAAATGTTATCTAGATGCATTCTATACTGCTATGAGGTGTGGTAGTCTGGATGGCATTGAATAGATGATGCAGGGTGAAATAATGCATGCTGAGGCGGATGTACTGTGGTTGTAGGGCAATGTTTCACCTCCCATTTTTGCTGTGTATACTACACTGTGCATGGTTACACTAGCCACATTGGCACAGTTGCAATCCTGTTTAGTCATGCATTGCTTGACATACACATGGTGGGCACGTTGTGCGTCTTACATGTGGTCATTTATATACTTTAATGGTCAGATGTGTGCCAATGATGTGTCATGTTGGGGTTGGGGATTTCTGGTCAGGAGTCATTAGCTCTGCGTGCATTCTCCACTCACTGTCCATTCCTACCCAGGTGGAGTATGCACCCCCCCATTCCCACCCAGGTGGAGTATGTTTCCCCCCCATTCCCACCCAGGTAGCATATGTATCCCCCCCATTCCCACCCAGGTGGAGTATGCATCCCCCACATTCCCACCCAGGTGGAGTATGCATACCCCCCCCCATGCTGACCCAAGTGGAGTATGCATCCCAACACATCACTTCCCTCGATACACTGCTATGGGCCAGTCAGGCAACTGACCAAGTAGCCAGGCACGTGGTCCAGCATGTCGCTCCATGTGACAGGGTAGCGTGGAGTTACGCAGCACCATGGCATCATGTGTTGATCCGGGAAATTGTGCGCAGCAATGTGTGATGATCTTGCTGGAGTCACATGCCATCTGCACATTGATGGAGTGGTATTGCTTGCGATTGCGGTACTCCGCCTCTACGGCATCGGGGACTACCAATTATAATTCAACATGGGTGCAGTCCAGGGCACCAACACAATTGGGAATGCCTGCCAGTGCATGGAAGCCTACTTTGGTGTTGGCTATCTCCTGGGCAGTCCGTGGTAGGGATATGTGGGTGCTAGCGTGGTTCAGGAGGGCATCCAGCACTTGGGTCAGCATGTGTAAAAATAGTGGTTGTGAAATTCCATGCATCTGGCCCACTGTGTGCTGGTAGGTGCCTGTGGCCAGGAAGTGGAGCACAGACACCACCTTTATTAGCGGGGGGTGGCAGTGCGTGTTTCTTTGAGGCTGGCAATGTCGTTGCCTATCATGTCCACTATGGTGGTGATGGTGTCCCGGTCCAACCGGTACACGGTGTGGATCTGGTCAGGGGTTAGATTGAATGGGCTGGGTCTGATGCGAGGGATTGGTGGCTGCCTACGAGGTACTACTGGCTGCACTGGTGGTAATTGCTGGGCCTGTCTCACCCTCCTTCTCCTCCTGCGTCTCCTCTGTGCTGACTGTTGTTGCTGCTGTAGCTGTTGTTGAAGTTGCTGTTATTGCTGTAGTTGTAGCAGTATAGGCATGTCCTCCAGTGCAATGATTGCAACAGCTAGTGGTAGCATTTTGGTGTAGGAAGGTGTGTGGTGTGAGGGTGTACTCCTTTTATTCTGGGCCAGACTCCATTGAGTCCACCTGTGGTGATTGTGTGCACCTGTGGCAGTTGGCTTGATTTCTGTTTATAGGTGGTCCGCAATGTCTGTATGGCTGGCCCTGATTACGGGCTTTGGGGTGCCGGTATTTGCATGTCGCGTGGGTTGTGATGTCCACCTATTACCGGCATGCCGATATTTACACCTCGAAGGGGCGCGTTTACGCGCCCATGCCGGCAGGAGGGGGCACGGTACGGGCGGTGCCGGTATTGGCGGGTTGTAGGGTCGGAATGCCCTGGACCCGTTAACGATGCCGCTATTACCATTCCGCCTTCCTTTTTTCATTACCTCCATTCTCGTAATGAGGCCCATGGTCTTTTAAAACGTATTGCTTTCTTGTAATCATGTTAACCGGTTTCACAATAGTAATTGCTTTGGGATTTTGGTACATGGAAGAAGTATGTCCTCTTGAAACTCTTTTGCCCACCGAAAATGTACCTACTCTCATTGCTCTCATTTACCGCAACATGGAGACAAGGAGTTGGGCTGATACATTCATCCTTTGCCTCTGAACACAGCATGTTATGCTTCTCTAAGGGCACTGTTCTTTGGCCGATGGAATGATAGCATCTCGGGGAACTTTGATGGAACAAATTTGAATGAGTTTGAAAGATGAGTTTTAATGCCCCTGGGATGCTCTCTTTTTGCAAATAGGAGCAAGTTTAATGTTGCTTCCATTAGGCCTTCTGATAGATTGTTTCAACCTTTTCAATCTCTGATCTTCTTCAAGATGGCTCCTATAAGCAATAGGGATGCCACACCACTTCCTATACTGTTAACCTCAGCCCTGACTCAGTTTCTTTCTGCATACAGAGGAATGGTACTCAGTCAATGGGTGATTTCAAGGTTTACACCAATGTTGCGAACTTGACCAGTGAGGACAGACCGCTGTACGTAGGCGAACCTGTCTACTTCGTTTGCGGTAATGAAGCTTTCCCATGGTTACCTAGGGATTGGCAGGGAACCCGTTATTTAGGAATTCTGTTACCTGGGGTATTTATAGCTAGTACCACAGAAATCTCTAAAGCTCATCCAACGCCGGATGAGAATGGCCATACTTCGTTGCAAGTTCTGGGTTACGTAGCAAAATCCTTCATATCTTTCTGGGGCAAATGCTAAATCACGAGGATATCAGGAAACTAGCGAGAGTACTGGAGAGAACCATCAACCGGACCACTGACATACTCTATAACATGACTCTTGAACAGAAAGCGATAAGGTTAGTGGCACTACAGAACCGGATGGCACTAGATGTCATCCTGGCTGAGTGTGGTGGAGTATGCAAATTAGTGGCTTCCGGTTGTTGCATTTTCGCACCAGATTCCTCCCCAACCATCTTTAAGGCTATACAGAATGTGTACATCCTAAGTTCAGAAGTGCACATTCCCGAGGGAAATTGGGATCTTAGCGCTTGGTTCTGGGACTTCTTAAGATATTGGGGTTGGAAGCTACTTTCAGTCTTACTAGTTATTCTGGGTATTCTGTTGTTCTGCTGGCTGCTGCTGTATAAAATGCCTTCCTGCCATATGTTCAATGTTAGGGGGATGTTGTGCACAGACTATGGGAACATTAGGACAAAAGGTACGCGCACCAGAAAGAATGACCAATGAATTTGTGTTGAAGGAAATTTCCGTCACAGACCTTATGGCGATCGATATCTCTGATGACTGTGATTCAGGTTGTATGGACATTGAGACAAGGAGTTACTCGTAAAGTGACTTAGCACTTCGCTTAGGCCAAAAGGAGGGTTTGTTAAATGGGAAATCATATTGCGCCTCCTTCAGATATAAATTGGCCTAAGCCTAGTCGCTTTGCGAAGAAAACGCGTTGCAAAGTTCCAATTATGGATCGATGTTGCCACCATTTTAGAATCGGCTGCCATTTTGATTTCTGTTCGTATGTGATTCTCTGTTCTAAAATGGTGGACTGTGTTTCTAACTTGCAACCAAGCCTTCCTGACCTTCACACCTTGTTAATAGTTAGACTGTCCAAGGGCCGAATGTTTAGACTAGGTATTGAGACCTTGGCCCGAGCATCACTTGTGGTCTAAGGATTGTCTGCACTACCAAGCCTCATCCACCAACACACATCGAGGACAATGTAATGCAAATGCTGAGCGTGGACACTGGCAGAAATACATTCTGAAGGGATATGTGCTAAGGCTCACTGTTAAATCCAGGAATACACTTTGCCATTGTAACTTGTTGGAAACACAAACCTATGTAATCCATGTGCATATTATTGTATAAACTATATTATTGTGCATATTATTGTATAAACTATATGTGATCTCGGCACGAATTCTAGACCACAGATTATTAACCTGTAGAAGGGCTGGACAATATTGCAAGATATGTATAAATAATGCGACTGTTTAGATGTCCTGTACCTCTCCCTCCTCATTCCGACGGGCTGGTACTCATTGCGGGGTGTGGAGAGCCAGATAGCTATCTGTATCAGATCTGTGTTTCTTTGTAACTGCGCAGTATTAAAGATCTGTGCATTTTTATAGCCCGTGTCTGGTGTATTTGCTTTTATGGTACTCAGCCTCGATATTTACTTGCTTTTGCAGCTTGGAAAAACTGGAATTCATGCCGGTTGCTAAATAAATTACAGTCTCTTAAGCCATGTTCTGTGTAGGTACTTCGCCACTGACAAACCATGGCTCCATTTTCCATTCTATGGCCGAGCTTCATTGCTTGTGCTGTGCTCCTGATCCCCTGATCAAGGAATATTGATCTTAAGGAAAGATTCCTGGACCTCACATACAATTAGCAGACTAATATAAAGTTAAGACTATTTTCCACAGATATCTTGCAGTATGCACAACTTTCCGGAACCAATGGATCCCACTGGTTCAGGAGCTCACAAAGGAGTGGTATTATGAGTCTACATTTAGCATACAGAGATCTTAGGAATTTTGGCTTTGGTATATTCAATTATCACTCGTAGCCCAACAGCGACTTTCTACTCCAACAGGGCATTATCTTTGTGCAGCTGAAATTTCTTTTTGATTGCTATCCTGGACATGTGGTAGATTACATTGGGATTCTCGCAGACCGCACCCAGCCCGATCGTACTAAGACTGTACCTAATATATAAACACAAGGGAATGGTAGCCCCCCTCCTGATCCAGAGCATCTTTAACAGCTTCTCTATATTTTCTCAGGTTCGACAAGCTTCAAACTCTTACCCAATACATTAGGGTTTTAGCCAAAGAGTCTACACTCTGTAATCCTACCTCCTTATGCAATGGAATGGTTAGTGGCAAGTCAGGCCTAAAATACTCTTTAGAAAGCCATTTTATATCTTCGATACAATTTAGTTGACCCCCCAGCTCTTCATAATACAGTGCGGCCTGTTGGGCTTGCCGTTTATATGCATCTATGGTCACTCACACCCCTCTATTCCCAAAGGTTTCAGAGACGTTAGCCACTTCCCTGCAATATTTGCTCAAAACCATGCCAGCTTTAAAAACTGGGTTTTTCAATTGCCCTTTTCTGTGACCCTGAGATATTATTTGTTCATTTTCAGATCCATCCAACATTATACTCAGATAGGAGTTTTTTTTCTTTTTACCTGATAAAAAAAATTACTTTGTTTTTCACCATTGATTTTTAAGCCGTGCTCCAAAGAAAAGGCATTCGATGTGTTTCCTTGCCTTTCTAGACACACTGGCGTAAGGGAGATAAGTACTGTGTGATGAATCTGGTGATGTCATCACTCCTTTCCCAGAGGTAGCTTCTCCTCATGTGGCCAGGGAATGGCAGCCACTACCTGATCCTTACCCTGGCAGCAGCTGTATGATGGAGGAAACATGGGGGGAGGTGACCCTCAGTGACCCTAGGGGGGAAGACACAACATCACTGTAGGAAGTCACACACCCTCCATTCCCTTTTATGGCTATTCCCTCCCTTCCTCATGCCTTGATGGCATATTGTAACACTCTCCCTCAGCCAAGTCTACTTCAAGTATTCCCCAATATCACCTAAATGATAGTTTGTCAACAGTATGACACCAACTGAGACGAGGAACAGGTGATGATCAATGATGATTACTCTTAATGAGAACCACTGTCAGTGGTCCAGTCGCTGGGAACATTTTATGAACCCAACATGGTTTAAAACCATGTTTGGAAGAGAACAATGGGGTTCTCCTGCTCAGGAAAGAGCGAGGTACTGGTGGTGACTTAGATGTCTAAGCTGCTCCACAGAGCGAGAGGGCAGCCAGTTGAAGAACATGCTCAGGGAGGCTGTGCAGAAACCAGAACAGATCATTGGAAAGAGAGTCATGCTTCCTTACCACTGCAGAGGCTGGAAAGTTGACTGAAGCTCGAAGCCCCAGCGAGGTGCCGGCAAGGGCAGAGAGAGAGATGTGAGAGCAGGAGAAACATTCAACTTGGAGTCGGAAATGCAGAGAAACCACAAGAAGAGAACCAGTCAGCCAAGTCTTTGAAGGAAAAGTAATACACGTCGTGGCAGGAGAGAATACCAGGCAAAGCCAAGTGTTTGACAGAAACTGCAAAGACATCCTGGCAGGAAAGAATACCAATAAAAGGCAAGTGTCTGAAAGAAACTACATACACGTCCTGCCAGGAGAGTATACCAAGCAAAGCCAAGTGTTTGACATAAACTGCATAGACGTCCTGGCAGGAGAGTATACCAGTCAAAGCCAAGTGTGTGCAAAAAAGTGGAAGAGACTGCATCTAAGACCTGGCAGGAGAGCATACCAGGCAAAATCAAGTGTTTGTGAAAAACTAAATTAAGAAGAGAATCTCAAGGAAGATCCATGCCCTTAGAATTGTGAATTGTTGCTTTCCTAGAGAAATGTGAGGAGTTGGAATTGCACCTAAATATTGGAAAAACAAAAACCATAATTTTAAGACCATCGTTCTTGAAGTATAGTCAATTGGATGTTCATGTAGACAAATGTAAGTTAGAACACACTTTATTATATGACTATTTAGGAATTAGATTCCACCAGAACTGTTTGGTCCCCACAGGTTGCTAAAATGTGTTGTAATTTGGGAAAGTACAGTGGGGACACACATTTTTTTTTTTTTTAAAACATGGTAGTGTTGCAATCTCTCTGGCACTTGAACTATACCAAAGGCAGGCAATCCCAGCCTCTGTCTTTGGAGCAGAAATCGTGGGATATGCCAGCCCACAGTCTCTTAAAATAATATAGCTTTATAAACCTGCAGCGAGGACCGTGCCGGGCGTTATGGGCCCAGAAGACCAAGTTAACGGGTATGACGGACCATAACGCCCGGTACGGCCCGACCTGCAGGACTATAAAGCTATTAGAGCACCCTCAGGGCCTGATTCTGAACTTGGCGCAGTGAAAGTGCTAAAAAGCAGGATTCACTGCACCAAATCAGGAGTCCCAGGCTCCACCAGTATTATCAAGTGGGCCTGGGTGTCCTCGTAGTGCACAATTGTGCACCGTCAGGATTGAGCCTGTTTGACATAACGGTCGCAATCCTGAAATCTCAGCAGCATTTTTGTAAAATAACGACATATTCGTTATTTTACAAAAATGCTGCTGAGAACATGGGTGTATATGAACACATTCATATAAACCAAAGTAAGCAGCTTCAACATTGCAGAATCAACGTGGAGGCTGCTTGCTTTGGTGTGTATGAAAGTGTTCATATATATGAACGTCTTCATACACACCAAAGAAAGCAGCTTCCATGTTGTATTCTGCAACGTTGAAGCTGCTTACTTTTGCGTGTATGAAAGTGTTCATATGCACCGCGGGTGTATATGAACACTTTCATATACACCAAAGCAAGCACCTTCAACGTTGCAGAATACAACGTTGAAGCTGCTTGCTTTGCAAACACCCGATTTGCGGGCTGTAATCAATCAGCGGGCAATATCAGTGTCTATAGCCCGCAGATTGACCAATCAGCTTCCCAGAAACACCACTAGGGTGTTCTAATTGACAATACGTTTTTGAAAAATGTACTTCAGCTGCCGCAGAGTTCACCCACAGTATTGCTGCATTTGGAATATGATATTGGCCCGGTGGGGAACTTAGTGCTTAGGCCAGTTTTTTACTTGCTTAGATTGTGGAGTATGGATGGCCAGGGAAAGTACTGCAAAGCATTAGCACATCTATAAGTTTGGCGGGCGAAAATGTATTTCCTGGGTTGCACACGTTAAAGCACAATTAATTGGATTAAACAAGTGTGCACTATGGGAAAGCCCTGACAACATTGACAAATCTATTTTATCTAGGATTAAGAACGTAGGAGCTGTCAAGAAATACTAAAGGATAACAAAGGCAGCTATAAAGCTCAAATTGGGTCTAAATTATCTAGAAGGCAAGAAAGACTATGGTTTTGAGAGCTATCTTGATTATATGTGCCGAGCATCTAAAAGATCATTGTATACCCAGTTTAGGATGGGAACATTACCGTTGTCTGGCTTTTTTAAATCATGGGGATGGGGCGAGGGGTCAGGTATTTGTCTCTTCTGTGACTCTGGTATGGGAACTATCATGCATTTATTGTTCTTTTGCTCAAAATTGAAAAATTTGAGAAGCTGACATCTAAGAAAATTACTTCGGGAGGCTAATTTACACTCCACTAGCGAAACAGCAACATTCTGTAGAGACAACTGCATTTCATGTTGTAATTTCAGTAGCTCCCTATGTTCTTTGGGCTTCGATAGTGAGAATTAAAATAATTTTTATTTTTATTTTTATTATTAATGTGATATAGTCTATAAATAGACTTTACACATGACAAATAAATTTTACAAGGTAACACAATTACAAAACAGTTTGCATTATACAACAGTTTCAGAACAATTTACAGACACAAAAACAATTAGAAAGAAAAAAACAACAATTTGCCAAATATCATAGTTTCTACAAAGATGCATAGGAGCATGTTGTTAAAAGAAGAAAAAAAAAATGATAAAGTGAAACCTAAACCACCATAGTTAAATATCTTTTTTACAGCGCATATCTTAACAGTGGGCAGTAATACACCCAGATCATGTCACGCTAAAAACATATACTAGTTTCATTCACTTAAATTATGGGAAACAGAGTAAATGAATGGTCTTATTTTCCAATAGCAAATGTCTAGTAGCTGTTATTCATTGCTTTTATGGATAGAATAAGTAAGGAGCCTTTTACCCCAAAATGTATTTCAATCCCTTCAAGCAAATCAATTCAAATGGATATTTCTAATAAACTCTCAATACATAGCCATATATTATACATAGCAAGAAAGAAATTGATATTTACTGAATTAAGACTACTACGCCAAAAGGCTAATGGTGCTATGTACTCACTATTGTGAACATATTTACTATAATGGGTCATGTAAGTTGTTAATAATTTTGGGCAGTTCATTAGAACATGTTTGCCTGTTGCTACTATAGCAGGGTTCTTACAGAGCCGGCGAAAGCGTTCAGAAAAAGGAATCTGTTTCACTGGGCCTGTGTTAGCGAACACAGGAAGATGGTTCAACCTAAGCAGCAAAATACAACGTCTTACTCTCACTGACGGGCATAAATTGAGATAAAATTGCATTTTATTTATATGTATATACCATATAAGTGACAACATGATATTTCTTGAGCTTTTCCAAGTGAGCATAATTCTGAAGCCAGTCACCTAAATCTGTTTTTTTTTTGTAATTGCCTTTTGGATCTATGAGTGAATTCCCCGTCACGAGTATACCAACCAATTTCTTTCAGGTATATCTCTACTTTGGTTCTCAGTGGTGTTTTCCCGGTATGTCTATTGATCTCTTTTCCCATTTTGTTCATTAATTGGTTACCAGAGTTACTCAACATTAGGAGATATAATTCTTCCCTTTTCTTGAGAACCTGCGATTTTATAGAAGTTAGACCTAGTTCAAGCCTAATGACGGCCATTGGTATGCAGGTTGGAAGGCCAAGGATTTGTTTCCAATATTTGCCTTCGACAATCTGCAACCCTTCAAGGTTCATTGTTTGTAAGGATTCAACACCATAGGTCATCATCGGCGATAAAACCTGTTGGTAAAATAAACGTGCAGCCCAGACAATAAAGCCACCATGGGAGATGGTGAAACGGTATACCATGGCAGAAATTTGGGCTGCCCTGATCATCCTCATCTATTTATAAAGTATATAATCCCCTTTGATTTCAAATTCAATACCCAAGTATCTGTAATTTGGGGTTTATAGCATCTCCAGCTCCTGAATCTTAAGACAGGTTTGTGCTACTTTTTTTTGCAGTGAACAGCATCACTTAGGTTTTCTGCAGGTTTATTATTAGACCATTAATTCTAGCGTAAAGCCATAAAGCTTCTGCTGATCTGCGCAGACCGCTCAAAGCATAATCTAATATCACAAGATCATCTGCATAGGCAAGAACTACACAATGTTTATCACCAATTTTGGACAGGCAGTTGTGGGCCTTTTCAATAACAGCTGGTAGATCGTAAGTAAATAGATTGTATAGGGTCGGGCTGTAACACAGCCCTGCTTAACTCCTCTATTTTGTTCAATTTGCGTGGTCATATCCCCTTGATGGTCCAATTTCGGGGAAACTGTATTGTTTTGGTGGAGAAGCCTAAGATAATATAATAGGCTTTTGGGGGCAACCAAGAGATTATTATTTGGTCCATAGAATATCTCTACGGACCAAATCAAAGGCGCCCTGAAGTCTATCATACAGCACATACAGGGGAGGACTATCCTTATTTCTGGCTAGCGAACAAAGGGTAGGTAGGATGACCAAGTTGTGTGTCGTAGAGTAGCCTCTTCTAAAACCACTTTGGAAACAATTAAGTAGATTTCCCTTGTCCAGTCATTCATGTAGTTCGTCAAGGATTAGGCCCGTGAAGAGTTTCCCAGTACAATCCAACATCGATAATAATCTGTAGTTATTAGGGTCGCTCTTATCACCCTTCTTATGTACTGGTATAAATGTAGCTGTTTGCCAGGAGCACGGTATCCTGCCTTCCAACATCATTAAAATAATGCGAAAGAGCAAGGAGGGAAGAAGTAATCTAGATTTCTTGTTGAAAGTTGTCTGAGGTGACAGCCCTTTCTCTCTTGTAACTTATAGAGGCTGCACACTTGCTCTTCTCTAGTTATGATTTACGATGAATTGTCAAAGATCTGTTTTATTTTAACTCATTTTATCTGTTTAGTCCAGAATAAGATTTTAACATGATTTTACGTGTGTCTTTAAATATGTATTTATGTTATGATTTTTACACCAAATAAAGTATTTAAACAAAACGAAACAAACAAATTGTTGCAAATGTGGAAAAGAGCCTATCAGGGAAGTATACAAGGAGAACTGCATGTCTCTGACCCACATCCAAATTGTAATACAGCAGGAAAAAAGGGATCCTGAACAGACATATTCCCTCAGGATTTTGAACTGTCTTGAATGTGAAGAGAAACATGTGGAAGGGAGCCATTTCCCCAAGAAAAATGATTCCATCAAAAAGATGGAGTTATCCTTTTGGGTTAGAAGGAACTTGACTATTCTTATTTGTACCTTTTTTTGTGGAGAAAAGGAATCTGGAGAAGGGAGCATTTTCTGAAACTGTGAGCATTGTCTACTTGGAGCTTTTTGGTTGGATTTATACTTTTGTGTTGGATTTGAACATTTGTGCACTTTGAGAACCAGAGACAATACCCTTCACACCTTAGACTTAGTTTCACAGTGTGATGGCCAAGATAGGATTCCAGAGAGGGACACATTTGTGCTTTGGGCATCTTGACAAAGGAAAGAGCCATTTGTTGTGGTGGAGGTAAGGAAACTCCTCCTAGAATAAGAATAGTGAGGGATTATTTCCCAACCCCGTTATCATTTAATAAAGAGTTATAACCAAAAACATGTGTCCTCTCCGTCTGTTTCTCATTCATGGCCCCTCACAGTGCTCCTTGGCTTCATTCCCTGCTCCTCACAGCACATCATCAGCAAACATCAGCAAAGGATCTCTGTCCAGACCCATCTGAGGGATTGAATAGGATAAATTCTATCACAGCATTGATTCCCAAACAAAAGCATTTTGGTGCAGGGAGGCACCATTGTTGACCACCTTTTCAAATTTTAAAGGGCATAGACATCTCACCCTGGCTACATTTTCGGAGTGGAGCAGCAAGAGGACCAATATCAATCTCAAATTAATGAGAACATTCCATAGCCCTCTCGGAATGCTATCAAACTATTTCTCTAGATCTATCAAGGTGTAATAGAGATTAATTTCCCTTAGTGTTGCATATTTGTTCTACTAAGAGCTGTAATCTCATGCAATGGCCGTCTGCACTTATCCCCAGCTTTATGTGTCATTGAGAAGAACATATTGGGTAAAGCTAGCTAGGAAGCCAAGGATAGCTGTACATGTCATTGAGAATAACACATTAGGTAGGTTAGCTAGGAAGGCAAGGAACACTGTACATGTCATTGAGAATAACACATTAGGTAAGACTAGCTAGGAAGGGAAGGAGCGCTGTACATGTCATTGAGAATAACCCATTAGGGAAGGCTAGCTAGGAAGGCATGGAGAGCTGTACATGTCATTGAGAATAACCCATTAGGTAAGGCTAGCTGGGAAGCCAAGGAGACCTGTACATGTAATTGAGGATAACATATTGGGTAAAGCGAGCTAAGAAGGCAAGGAGTGCTGTACATTAAATTGATAATAGCACATTAGGTAAAGCTAGGTGGGAAGCCAAGGAGACCTGTCCATGTCATTGAGGATAGCATATTGGGTAAAGCAAGCTAGGAAGGCAAGGAGCGCTGTACATGTCATTGAGAATGACACTTTAGGTAAGGCTAGCTGGAAAGCCAAGGAGAGCTGTACATGAAATTGAGAATAACACATTAGGTAAAGCTAGCTGGGAAGCCAAGGAGAGCTTTACATGTCATTGAGAATAACACATTAGGTAAAGCTAGCTAGGAGGCAAGGAGCGCTGTACATGTCATTGAGAATAACATATTGGGTAAAGCTTGTTAGTAAGCCAAGGAGAGCTGTACATGTCATTAAGAATAACACATTAGTTAAGGCTAGCTAGGAAGCCAAGGAGAGCTGTATATGAAGGAAAGAGAAAAAGGGAGAAACATGAGATGGAGAGGAAGGAGGAAAGAAAAGGACTTCTGTTTTGGATGGATTGAGATGAAGGAAAGGAGACATTATCGAAGACTGAACGGAAGAGAGACAAGGTGAGACTTTAGAGTGGAGGGACTCAGAAAACGTAAAAAAAGAGAAGTAAATCTTAGAATTGTCTACATAGGAAAGATTGAAAGAAGAAATAAGAGAAGATAGAGCAATGGTGTACATAGAGAATAAAAGAGGGCCATGGACAGAGCCTTGTAGAACCCCATAAATAAAGTAGAGAATAAAGCTGGCCAGCCTAAAATACAGAGAATGAGCTGCCAGAGAGATAAGATTTAAACCATTCAGGAGAGGAAAAAGAGCTACCCAAAGAAGAAAGAGCAGATAGCAAAATAGGGATTATTGATGTTAGGGGGAATTCTCCAGAATGGCTAATTTCCCTTACCTTCTGAGTCCCTCAGCAGCTTTGCTGGATTTCTAGGATTTTTTTTTCACCTGGTAAGAGTGTTAGCCTTTTTTCCCACACTTACATGTGTTTTGCTGTGTGTGTTTAACATTTTTGTGTTCATAGACTATGGAGCTTCACCTACTCCAAAAGCATCATCTTTGTACTGTGTGTTACACAGCACCTTTAGTGCAGTGAAACAGGGTTGTCTTTTTCAGACTTCCCACTTCAAACTCCATGTTCTGGAATTGACTACTGTCTCCCAGAACATGTAAAGATGCCATTGACTTTATTAGTCTTTTTAAACTCACAGACCCAGTACAAATTATCTGACATAGAGTTCTGTAAAGGGTTAAAAGTTATCCCTTTTTGTCTGTTTCTTGTGGAACATTATTCCGTCCCCCTTTCTTTAAGATTTGGCTGGTGGCAGTGGTATCTACCCTATTTTTCCTACCGCAGTCTATTTAACTAGCCTGGCTACTGTTTTAGGCTAAGTTAGTAGCCTCGAACTTAAATCCGCTGGACCTCATTTACTTTTATTTGGTTCCGGCTGGGTTTATTCGTCATTTCTTTTTTTAAAGGTCTTTCCCGTGTTTTACTCTGCATGTCAAACCAGGTTTGGTTCCTTTGTTTGCCGTCCTTTGGCGGGCTTCTGCACAGAAGCCCTCCTTAGGCGCCTGCATGTCTGAGGGGGACAGGATGTGAAGGAGGGGTTTGAGACTCCATGCACAGGGTCTCCTTGGAGACCCATGTCGCACTCTGTGTGATTGGCTGTGGTGACTGTCCCGCTGGGACAGCCATCCTGCTGTGTGATTGACAGCCAGGCTGTGTGAATGGGGGAAAACTGCATAAAAAGCAGGTCTCTGGGACTGAGAAGGCAGAATTGCCACTGGATCGAGAGAAACGAAGAGAATCTGACATAAGAGGACCTCTACCACGACTGAATGTCCTGGTGAAGCCCCGCTGCAGGACCGAATCTCCAAACTTCGACGACAGGGAAGCTCTGCAAGGAATCTTCTCCCCTTGAGCTGGTGGGACCAACCAGTTCACCAAACTGCAAGCCATGCCTCCCTCCTCTGGTCAAATTTGCTGTGCACAGCTACAGTGAACCGGATAGCCAGGTGGACTGGACCCTACTTGGGTTTTAAGAAGCGCGCCTTTTATTTGTTGCTTTGCTCTGCTGCTGGTTTCTTCCCTGGGCAGTGCAGGATCCTTCAGTCTTCCTACTTCATGTCAGTCTAACAGTCGCTTCAGGAACCATGAGCCTGCAGGACCTGGCAGGAACATCTGCCTCAGCTGCAGCCTTCTTCTTCATTTAAGGTACTGTTCAAACCAGTTGTTTTTTCCGTCCGAACGCGGTGAAAGTGTTTGAAATCTTTTGACCAATCCGAGGGCTTGTCCTTCTCTATTCTTTAAAGTAACCTTTCGTCCGACCAACTTCGTTCTGAACTCTTGGCAAAGACTTAACCGCAAACCACCCTGAACTGTGTGATCCTCTGCAAAGACTTTGGTCCATTGACTTGGGTCCAGGCCGCTTGATTTGATTTCCTCACCATAGCTACTTTTTCTAGATTGCCCTGCTTACTTACTTGTTGGTGCTGCTCAACATTTGTCTAACCTTGTCTTTCCCTCCCTTTTAAATTGCTGGAATGCCATTTTGCTCACACTTGAGCTTAACTTGTCCAGAATCTATTGGGTGGGTGTAGTAAATTAAGAGTGTGATTTTTCTACAGCTTTACTTGAATTGTTTTACAACTGATGTGTAAATAAATGTATATTCTTTTACTCAGAAACCTTGAGTCAGTGTTTATTTGAACCATATTAATTTCTGTCCTTTGTGTAACTATTGGTACTGCTCACTTTACTCTTGAGATAAGTCTGGCTGCTCAGCCATCCCTACCACTTTACTGTGTAGTACAGGCGTGTACCAAAGGTGAATTTTTACTGTCACTTGTAGTCTTAATTGTGTGTGGTGTTCCCAAAGGGTACTGCATATGATTCTGCCTAACAATTGACATTATCAAAAGCAGCGGAAAGATGAATCAAAATCAAAATAGAAGAACGTTTATTGTGCCGAGTGGAAAAATTAAAAAATCGGAGATGTGCAGAAGAGCCATTTCAGTTGAGTGTGCCGGCCTAAAGCCAGGTTGAAGTGGAGGAAGAAGAGAATGAAGATGCAGATACGATTGATTTGAGAATAGACAATCCACTCCAAAAGCTTAGAAAGAAAATTAAGAATGGATAAAGGCCTAAAATTGGCTGGGATAATGGGATCAAGTGAGGGTATTTTTAGGATAGGAAAAACCGTTCCATGTTTAAAAGAATCAGGAAACCCAGAGGAATACAGAGAAAGATGAATACGAATAGTAAGATATGAACAAATCTGAGGATATATTAGAGGAATCAGAGTAGAAGGAATTGGGTCAGAAGGAGAAGCAGTACGGTGAGCATGAGCGAGGAATTTAGCAGTGTCAGACTAGGTAAGAGGAGAAAACACAGAAAAGAACGGAAGAGATGGAGGAGACAGGGTGGTGCAGAGGGCAGAAATGGACACAAAATAGAAGCAAAGAGAATAGAGACTTTAGTAGTAAAGTAGTTACCAAGAACAAAAGCAGAGAGAGTGGAAGAATGAGAATGGTACAGCGAATGAGGAAAATGAATGCCATTGAGGAGCAGATATAAATGATGAGAATTGCTAGACAGAGATCGAGTCAAACAAGAGAACTACTGCTTTTTGGATCGCAAGAAGAAGAGAGTCATAAGAAAAATTCGCAGTAAACAATAACTCAAGCTCAAGAAGAGACCAACACTTTTCCACTGGTGCTTAGGTTTCCGCAGGGAAGAACGAAGAGCAAGAAGATATGGAGTAAACCAAGGACGTGAAGGTTTACACAATAGAGTGAATGGACGTGCAGGGTACAGAGAGTCCAGAGAAGAGGTAAGAGCAGTTTGAAAAAGAGTGAGAACAGAATCTGTAGAGAGTGTCAACGATAATAGGGAGAAGGACGAGAAGAAATCAAAGAAGATAACAAGGATGATAAGTCAAAAGAGCAAATGTTCATCCAATATCATATCATGTAAATTATCAGAATAAGTAGAAGGGTAAAAGAGATAATCCTTTTGGTTATTGTTAGTGCCTTTTGATTGCTGTGAACTAATGGTCAAGCTGTCTTGTGCACAAAGTGGTTTGAGAGAGTACCCACAAGATCTTTGGTAGTGACAGCAGGAATCATGACTTTGTCACTGATAAAGAACATTATTATGAGAGTTTAATTGTATGTTCTAAGATTTGCAAGAAATAATGTTCCTTTGATTTAATAATAATGGTCTCATAGATAAGCAGTAGCGTCATTAATAAATCATCTATCTTTTGGGTCATATTTTGCATTCCATTTTCTTTTCCGATTATGAAGGGTGCAGTGAGCTTCATTTGCATTGCCTTTGGACGATTTTTTACTGTTTGCAAAGGTTTTTATGTTTGCTTGAGGGCTTCAGTGTGGCTGTTTTATCCAACTGTTTTGGTTTGTCTAGTCTTTTATTAAACTTAACTACAAAAGGATGTAGCTCAACTTTAGAGTCTTGTAAAGCAGGGCACATTTGTAGTTGGTTGTGAGTTATCTCCCCCAAAGATGTGCTTCACACACACCTTGTGGGTCAGCTCTTTATATAAACATTTACTGGTAGTGGGAATTTAATGTTAATAATAAATGAATGACTGTAATGATGTGTCCATGGAAATTCTATTGAGTCCAGTATAGGTAAAACTGGGCAGGAAGAACACAATGTGGCCAGCTCTATGGGTGGGGAAGAAGACTAGTCTTTGTAGTCTAAGGAGCTCCATACTATGAGTACAATATGATATTTCTAGATTGGACAATATTTCTACCCAGAAATGTAGCTTGCCCATAGTTACAAGATGTTTACTAGAAAGCAGGATATTTGCTGCTGTTTCAGAAATAACAACCGTGTAATTACGCAAAGAACCTAGAGGGCGGGAAGTAGTTGACTAATTGTGTAGGTTGTTGCGCACATCAATTTGGGCTAACGAGGTACTGATTTTAGGAGAGTAGGAGATCAGGGTTAGGGATTGTCAGTTTGCTGTGGTACTTTAACACTATCCTGCCCTTACACAGTTAGAACAGGAACTATGCACAATGTGATAGATACTTAAGGCCAGATCATGGAGTATATCGACATGCGTGTCTCACCACCATGTTTCTGAAAGGCATAATATGTCAATTGCGTAGTCTATGATGATATTGATAATTGCCTGACAGTTTTTGACAGCTGAATGGACTTTTAATGATGGGCAGTTCAATGAAACCTGCAGAGGCAACAACAGGCAGCGTGGCCAGAATCAGAAGACATTTATTTATCTGCAGAGAGATCACACGATCAAATGTTAAAGGCAAGCTTTGGTATACATTTTCTACGTTTAGTGTCTAAAAATCTGAATCCTCAATAAAAAAAAATAAAAGAAAGATTTGAAAAAAAAACATGAAAAAAATCATCACGTGAATTATTTGTCTCCAGGGGCAGGTCGAGCTGCATTTTCAGGCTTCATGCTTCAGAGGGAGATGGAGGGAACAGATATGCTTGCCTTCTGGATTCTGATGGTGCACCCACAGCCTCTGTCCCTTGTGCTGAATTGTGGCATGATGGCATGATGGATTATAACGCAGAGGATGGGTTGGAAATAATTGTGGTTAATTGAAGCAAAGGAAGGCATAACAGAGTGTCGGATCGAGTAATGCACAGCGGCTATGAGCAGATGGAAACAGCATTTATGGCAGTCACAAATCATGATCAAACTGAATCATGCATCAGATAATGAGTAAAGTGAGAGTGCAACATGTATATAAATGAGACCCTTTTGATGTAAAACAATGTAAACAAAACAAATCAGTAAAAATCATTATCATGTGTTGAGTTACGAAATATACAAAAAATAATTGCAGAAGAAAAAATAAAGATCACATTTATCTGATCTCAATCTTATCAAACACTTTGCATGTGGAAATTGCCTGCTGGATTTTTAAGATTGAGGAGGGAGTGAGAGCAATTTTGGGTAATAAATG